>NC_064614.1:897703931-902703931 GCF_023898315.1 Schistocerca nitens | reverse complement strand
GTTAGGTTTAAGTAGATCTAAGTTCTAGGGGACTGATGGCCTAAGTTGTTAAGTCTCATAGTGCTCAGAGCCATTTGAACCATCACCTGCATCCATTCATGTCCGTTGTACATTCCAACGGATTTGAGCAATTCCACAGACACCACACACCTCCAGAATTGTCACAGAGTGGCTCCGGGACACTCTTCTGAGTTTTAACACTCCCGCTGGCACCAAACTCCCCAGACATAAACATTATTCAGCATATCTAGGATACCTTGCAACGTGGTGTTCAGAATAGCTATCCACCCTCTCGTACTATTACAGTTTTATGGACAGTGCTGCGGTATTCATAGTGTCTGTTCCCACCAGCACTAATTCGGACATTACTCGAGTCCATGTCATGTCGTGTTGCGGCATTCCTGCGTGCTCGCGGGAGCCCTACACGACATTAGGCAGGTTTGCTTCGTCCGAAGCAAATCGACGCCATTAATGTTTTTCCTCAGGGCTCCAAAAATATGGAAATCGTATGAGGAGTGATCAAGACTGTGTGGCTCATATGTAAGGACTTCCCAGAGAAAATTCGACAGCGTATTCGTAACAACCTTTGCAGTATGTGGTCCCATCAAAGATAAACATTTAAAGCTGGCATCCGAGAAAAACGTCTATTTAGAAAAGCAAGTAAATAGAGATTTACGACGCCGGCCGAGGTGGCCAAGCGGTTAAAGGCGCTACAGCCTGGAACCGCGCGACCGCTACGGTCGCAGGTTCGAATCCTGCCTCGGGCATGGATGTGTGTGATGTCCTTAGGTTAGTTAGGTTTAAGTAGTTCTAAGTTCTAGGGGACTGATGACCTTAGAAGTTAAGTCCCATAGTGCTCAGAGCCATTTGAATCATTTTAGAGATTTACGGCCAAATAACAACAGGCCGAAGGACAAATATCAAACACAACAATGGAAGAACACAGTTTCTTTCTCTTTTATTAGAAAGGTAACTGATGAGATAGGAAAGATTTTACAGGAACATAACATCAGGCCGGTTTTTAGATCAACAAAGGGGAATAAATTAAACACTCTGATCTGTACGGGATAAACGCCCTCCTCTGACGGCATGCGGGTTATATAAAACTCTGAGTAATGTGGTAAGGTTTACAACGGAACTAAGAGGAGAAGCGCGAATAGACGGCTGGAGGAACATGATAGTACTTGCCGACCGCGGAAAACACAGAAATCAGCTGTATTAGAGCGTGCTCTTCAGTGGGGAAACCATGAAGTGAAAGTTTGCGAGAACACAATTTTATCTAAAATGACGAACTATTATCCACGGCTGTATAGGGAAACCACCGAAATACATAAATATTGGGATAATTTTAATAGAAAAGAAAAATGGGTTTGTTTGTAAATAACTTTCTGGTACCAGTCACAATTTTCTTTTATTTACGTTTAACACGACGCATTTCGGGAAATTATTCCCATTTTCAAGTGTGTATTCCTTTTTACTATGCCATTTTTTCGTGATGTTTTCGATGTGCGCGGTTTGTTTTGTTCTATTGACTTTTTTTTATGGTCAATATGTGGAGACTAGTTAAACATCACTCGCAACATTCAGTACGTAGCGAACATCGAGAATAAATTACATGTGTTATTCTCAGTGTGTACTGTGCACTGAGTGATGTTTGATATGTGTGAGACTCTGCACAAATGCACCATAATAAAGCTTAAAGTCAACAAAGCAAAGCAGAACCTCACACATCGAAAACATTTCGAAAAAATGGCGTAGTACAAAGAAATACACACTTCAAAATGGGAATCGTTTCCCGAAACACGTTGTGTAAAACATAAACAAAAGAAAATCGTGAGTGGTAGCAGAAAGTTATTTACAAACAAACCCAATGTTTTCACAGTCGCAAGCTTTCAAAAACCCTGATAATGGACAAAATCAGAAAATGAGAAGCCATGAAATTTAGGATATATGATGAGTTTCTGTGTAGAATCGGTAGATAAATTTTGTCTTTGAGAGATGCAATCGGTAGTTAAGTTTCATCTCTGACAAGGATTATCTTTGCCGATCACATGTCAACTTCGACCACACCCCTTTTCGGTAGTACTTTTGTCGCTCTCCGACGTCTGACCCGTCAGTCGGCAAGACTCAGTGGAACAATCACAGCTTCTGAAAATGTCCATCGCAGCTCTGGAAGAAAAATTAGGAAGCGATCACAGACAACGGCTATACAACCTGGAACATTCACTAACAGCTAAGACATTCGGTCACGAAAGTCTTCATTGTAAAAAGGACGTTCAAAAAGTTTTGTACAGTTGTCTCTAATTTTATTATATTTTGCTGGAGGAGAATGAAATGTTAGCTATACATTGAGCCTACTCAATGTAGCTGTGATGCATCTGGCCTTACGTTCTTTCCATGATGTAAATGCATTTTTGGTAAAATTCTGGGAACTGACCATGGCTTGACACAGGAAATAAGGTCTTTCTCACTATCAAATTTTTACCACACTGGTTTGCCTTCAGACGAACAAAGAGGTAAAAATCAGGAGACAAGTCCGGCTGTACAGAGGGTGAGGAACAATTTTCCAACCCATTCCTTATTCACATCACTCAGTGCCGTCAATGGTCTACCGCACCGTGAATTGTCTAGTACAGAGTAATCAACTTCTTTAAACCTCTGCACCACCGCTGGATACTGCTGCGATCCACTGTGTCCTCCCCATAAACAGGAAGCAACTTCCTGTGAATCGATGTGGCAGTCATCGCCGGTCTCGAAGAGAAACTCCATCACCGACCGTTGTCGCAACCTGTTATCTACTTCACGGTCCATTATGACTCATCTGTAAATAAAAGAAAATACTTTTATACATTAACTTATACCTAAATGTTCCAAGTATGTTCACAAAAAAATTTCATTCTCCTCCTGCAAAAAATAAAAAAAAAATTAGAGACGACTGTGCAAAACTTTTTGAACACCCTTTATATTATTAAAAATCTTGTGTTTCGTCTCAGCTTGTACCTAAACTGTTAGACAGAGATTTTAGTATGTGTAGCCTATGGTTAGCTCATTCACTTATTACGGAAGCAATCAGCCAATAACACCTTTCTGGCCAGGTAGCACGTCTTAAGACATGGACCGTGCTTACAATTTCAGCTACATTCATCTCAGGTAGTATGTGTAAGGGCGCGGGTAACCACGACGTTCAGCACCCTAAACAGACAAAAACAACTTTCATGAGGTCGCGCCATAATAGCCCGTAATATTTTAATATTGTATATTCCATCGTTCCTAGCCCGCATCTCGTGGTCGTGCGGTAGCGTTCTCGCTTCCCACGCCCGGGTTCCCGGGTTCGATTCCCGGCGGGGTCAGGGATTTTCTCTGCCTCGTGATGGCTGGGTGTTGTGTGCTGTCCTTAGGTTAGTTAGGTTTAAGTAGTTCTAAGTTCTAGGGGACTTATGACCACAGCAGTTGAGTCCCATAGTGCTCAGAGCCATTTTGAACCATCGTTCCTGAATTGAACGTTCGTGCTTTACTGTCTGTAGTCTACCTGAGAAAGGAGACGAGAAACCAAGACGAAATCCGCGATCAGGCCCTGAAGACCACGCTATGTCGACCGCTCGTCGTGTCGTCAACTGCCATGTGGCGTTATGCGGATGCGGTATGGAAGGGCATGGGGTTGCCATATCGCTCTCGCGGCAGTTGTCCACGTTTAGACCTTAGAGTCGCTAACTCTCACTGAGGTAGTCCTCAACTACCATCATGTGGGCAGTCCTCCCACCAAAAAAAAAAAAAAATTCCAGGCAGTATCGGGAAATGAACCCGGGTCCTCCGCATTGCAGCCATCTACACTGACCAATCAACTTCGGAGGTGAACGAGAAAAGAGACAGCGTACAAAATCGTTGTGGTTTCGTTGGCGTTTTTTGTTTGACACGATCTTATGTCATACTGAGAAAGACCAGCGAATCCTAAAACACGTTTCTAGATTTCCAATAGACCAGTTTAAAGCAATGAATAAGTCTTCTACATATTGTGAGACATCGTGTGAGGAATCCGGGAAAAGAATATTTCTCAGCCATAGATCATTGTCAAAATTTCAAGACCAAGCAAGTGGCAAAAATTTCATGGTTTTTCCTGGGGGCAAGATAAGGTGTCGGCTACGAATGGAGACCTACAGATAGCCGTCTATCTTTGACTGCGTTCTGGAGTGAATAGCAGAGAAGGCCAAGTACCCTCTGACATTCAGCACAATACAGATACAGATTTAAGTGTATGGACTAGGTTCCTCTTCCTCGAGCCCCAAAGCTTCGCAAGTGCTGATTCGAAGCGCTCGGTGGCACTCAGCCACGGCTCACGGCTGCCACTCGCCGGCTAAAGAGACGCGAGAGCGAGGCGAAGCGGGCGGCGGGCAGCTGCGGCCCTGGCGGCCCGCCAGGCGGCCGTGTAGCCACCGGCCCACCCGCGCGACACCCCTGCGGGGGCGGCTCCTGCACAAAGATCGCCTCTTCCCACAACGTAAATACCACTCCAAGCTACGCGGCTTTTGGGATCTGCAGTTCCAGCGCTGACGCTGAAATCACACCCATTCCAGTGTCTCATCAGCTGTCCCCTCTGTCCGTCCAGCTCATTTAATTGAGGTAAGACTACCTCAGGGATCTGTATTTACCCCACTCCTGTTTAATCTGTACGTCTCCAATATGCCTGAAGCTAAACCTCGTAATTTTGGATACGCCGATATCTAGGTGCTGGCAGCGGGACATAAAAATTTTGAGGAAAGGGACGCCATCTTAACATCTGATCTGGCGATAATGGAAACGAACAGTGGGTTCATAATGCAAGTTCCAGTTTCAAAACGTTGATGAAAGAGAGCTACTGCTCAGAATGACGTCACTGACAAAGGGAGAAACGTCAGGGAAAAAAATTAACGAGAATTTGAACAGTATATGTCGATGTAAGGGTCAGAACACACGTGAGGCAGCCGCGCGGGGTAGCCGTGCGGTCAAGGGCGTCTCGTTACAGTTCGCGCGGCTCCCCCCGTCGGAGGTTCGAGTCCTTCCTCGGGCATGGGTGTGTGTGTTCTCCTTAGTATAAGTTAGTTTAAGTTAGATTAAGTAGTGCGTAAGCCTAGGGACCGATGACCTCAGCAGTTTGGTCCCATAGTCCTTACCACAAACTTCCACACGCGAGGCACACGGCTCTCCGAGACGAGCGCTGCTGGCAAAGCTCTTTTACGAGAAAGGTGACAGTGCGCCAGTAGCCCTGCAGAAATTTCAGACACTCAGGAGTGTGAAAAAAAGGCGTTGGTCCGATGTCTCCTAACGATCTCGAGAAAATGATTAAAAATGATTATGCATCTGTCGAAGATATGACCACAGCACTGCAGCGGGGTTCGAGCGGTGGTGTGCAAACGTGCAGTGCGCGGTGATTTGCTTGAACGCTGGACATGCCTGGGAGCACGGTACTTAAAATCCTACGAAATTTCCTACATTGCTATCCATACAAAATCAGTCATGTTGAAGAGTTGCTTCTTGCTGACCTGCCAGCAAGACGAACGTTCGCTCCGGAATTTCTTGATCGCATGGAAGCGGGCATGAATGGCCATGGAACATTATGTGGACAGATGAAGCCCATTTTCACCTCTAGGGACATATCAATACGCAGAACTGCAGAATACGGCAACGGAAAATCTGCACGTACATCAGCCGATACTAATTCATTCTTCAAAAGTAACTAAGCACTATGGGACTTAACATCTGAGGTCATCAGTCCCCTAGACTTAGAACTACTTAAACCTAACTAACCTAAGAACATCACACACATCCATGCCCCACGCAGGATTCGAACCTGCGACCGTAGTAGTCGCGCGATTCCGGACTGAAGCGCCTAGAACCGCTCGGCCACCGCGGCCGGCGCCGTCGTATTGCGATGCATTTGTCATTTTATTTGCAGCCGAACCCATTTACGTAAAGACGATTCCAGTGCCATACTGGTCAAATTTTCATTAGGTTCTTTTCTTTTCATGACGTTTCCCCGCGTTGTTCAAATTTGGCTTCGTTCTCTGCAATGGTTCCCTTTCCACAGCGTTTTGTAACTGGAACTTTAATTACGGGCATTCTGTACTTTCGGAGACGGAGACTGAAACCAAAACCCAACAAATACAGAGACGGCTTGCTTTCACTTCTGCAACAGAGTGGCGAATAGAGAGCTCCAGCTCTGTTTTGGTAACAGACTGCGTCAGCACAAGGAGCACACAAAACATCTAGGGGTTACGCTGTCTTACCAGAAGCATCTAGAAAATGCCGCTGCGAACATACGAACTAGGAACAACATCCTACATAAGCTGAGCAAACAACCTGTGGCTCCGCTGCTAAAATTCTCCGCACTTACAGTAGTAGGAGCAGTCTACTCTACTATGAAATATGGTGTTTCCGTAAGGCTCAATAGTGCACACACAAAATCTCGACGCACAGCTGAACAATACAATAAGAGCTGTCAGTGGCTCACTAAGATCAACCCCCGCCGAATGGCTGTCCGTATTGAGTCACATTCCACCTCCTGGACTTCGACGAAAAGTAGATCTACTCCGTGAGTTTAAATGCATACAAGGCAACGCGCAACTCCCTATCCATTAAGATGCGCATGTCCTAGAAAGAAATCGACTTTGATCATGAAAATACATTTAGCATTCGGAACAGGGAATATGGCCATATGAACTTTTTTGCTTCAAATGACCGTTCTTGTCATATCCCTGAATACTGACCATTCTTCTTGGTATACCCTGTACTTCTTGAATAATTTCCAATGTGTGTAATGGAACTATCCTTTGAGAGGCGTTTGAGGAGGTGAGCAGGTTCTTGGTTGCTTTCGCAATACATCACAGTGGTTCAAAGTATTCAAGTCTATTGCTTGCGAGCCACAAAGCACAGGGGTTAGTATGAAGGCAGGGCATGGCCATTGCTAGTTTGTAATTTTCTTATTAATTTGTACTTCCATACGTGTTGACCAAGTTTTGTGCTTAAGACATTAGACTCGTTTTTAACCCGTGGCAGGCCTCAGTTCTCGATCGACCATTGTGATTTAGATTTTCTGTGGTTTCTTGATATCAGTGGCGTTTCCTACGCCCACGGTACAGCAATTAAGTTAGCGCTAGTTCTCTAATAACCTCATCGTCAACGAGATGTTGCACTATAGTCTCCCTTCCTTCATTTTTTTTTTTTTTTTTTACAATATGACTCCGAATAAAACAGATGTTTCTAAGTGTTCTGAGGTGTTGCTTAACTAAGATTCGGTTCGAGGAGACTTACTTGCCGACTGCCCATAAACCATAGACTTAAACTCAATAGATGAGTAAAAAATTTAGATCTCATGGAAAAGTTCTTTCCCTGTTCAGTTCAAAAAGAGGATTGACATTCAAAAGATCATTTTTCAATGCAGCGTCTCGTCAGAGGCTTGTCACAGAAATGTATTATAAACTCTACAGCTTCCCTGAAGAAACTGTGTCTGTTTAGTGCGGCGATCCGAAGCGTTCGTGATCGTCCAAGATGGAGAATGATGCTACATAATGTCGTGAGGCCTAGTCGTCCAGCATAATGCTCCAAAATACAGACTCGGACGTCGCATTAATAAAGAGATAGGCAGGTGAAGTCGGTAATGCCTCAGTTATCATGCCACACTCATAAGCGAGCGCCATGACACTCGCAGGCTTAGGATGGCTCCAGGTTTCATCGAAGAATCCCCAGTACCTGCTATTAAAAACAGACGATCTACCCAACAATAACTGCATGCACACACAAAAATAAGAGTGAATGCTGTACTCAGACAGATAGCATTAATGACATCACTGTGAATTAAGGTACTGGGGAACTGCGCCCGATCATGCACGATATATGTCACGTAACATCAAGAACTAATCTTACCAACATTGTGCACTCTGTCCCCACGATAGGTTGGAATTTCCTTCATCTTGTTTTTACTTGTGTTATGTTTCTGGTCAATACTTCTCTTAATAAATACACGACGCAAAGCGGTGTTACTTATTTTCTGGTCTGCGTTTGGCAACAGAGAACTTGAGGTTGCGACCATTTGAAAACATATGAATGTGAATTTAACACTTCAGAGGATAGAAAATAAAGAAAAGACTTAATTTTAGACGTGCCCGATATATTTTGCACGTTATTCTCTATAAGGAGAACGTGTTGTTAGGCTCTTTGTGCAACCATTACTACAGAGCCTACGTTAAGATTTTAGGATCTTGTCGGTAGAGAAAGTTGTTATAGGGGTTTACTTGGCCTCCTCCATCTGTACATGTTTTTCAGGATCTGTATCGACTTACTGATTGCAAAGGTTGTCACTTCCTTCATTCTGACCTCCTTATAGCCTTTCCCAACCGACACAGATTTATGTCTAATTATCGCCACACTAAGTTGTTTTCTTTTCTATATGGTTATGCCTCTGCAAGAAATCGAGGACTCTTAGGTGCTGTAGTCAAAAACTGTAATGTACTGAATCCATCCACACCTTATTGTTCTTCACGCGGCCAGGTCATACATTCCTAAACAAGTTCAGCGTGGAGTAGGTATGTATATTTCCATAATAACAAGGACTAGCATATTTCACTAATAACAAGGACCATCTGTCTTCTGACTGGTTTGATGTGACCCGCTACGAATTTCTCTCCCCTGCCAACCTCTTCATCTCAGAGTAGCACTTGCAACCTACGTCTTGTCTCATTTGCTGGATGTATTCCAGTCTCTGTCTTCTACTGTTTTTGCTCTTTACATTTCTCTCTGGTACACTGGAAGTCGTCCCCTTGTCTTAACAGGTCCTACCATCCTGACCCTTCTCCTTGTCCGTGTTTTCCACAAATTGCCGTCCTCTCCGATTCCGCGCAGAACCTCCTCATTCGTCACGTTATCAGTCCACCTAATTTTCAGCATTCTTCTCGAGCACCACATCTCAAATGCTTCTATTCTCCTCTCTACCGGTTTTTCCAAGGTCCACCTTTCACTGCCATACAATGTGTCCTCCAAACGTACATTCTTACAAATTTCTTCTTCTAATTAAGGCTTATGTTTGATACAGGTACGCTTCTCTTGGCTAGGAATGTCCTTTTTGCTAGCACTAGTCTGCTTTTGATGGACTCCTTGCTACTTCCGTCATTGGTTATTTCGCTACCTAGATAGCAGAGTTCCTTAACTTCATTAACTTCGCAACCATAAACAGTAATGTCAAGTTTCTCGCTGTTCTCAATTCTGCTACTTCTCATTACTTTTGCCTTTCTTCGATTTACTCTGTACTCATTAGACTGTTCATTCCATTCAGCAGCTCATGTAATTCTTCTTCACTTTCACTCGGGATAGTAATGTCACCAGCGAATCGCATCATTGATATCCTTTCACCTTGAATTTTAACCCCAGTCCTAAAACTTTCTTTCATTTCCATCATTGCTTCTTCGATGTACAGATTGAACAGTAGGGGCGAAAGACTACATCCCTGTGTTACAACCTTTTTAATCCAAGCACTTCGTTTTTGGTCGTTCACTCTTGTTATTCCCTCTTGGCTCTCCCTATAGCTTACCCCTATTTTTCTTAGAATTTCGAACATCTTGCACCATTTTATATTGTGGAACGCTTTTTCCAGTTCGACAAATGCAAAACTTCTTTGCATTTTCACTTGGTCAGCCAAAGGTCGCCAAATACGAATCACGTAAGTACAAAATGGGAAACGAAAAGCAGGAAGAGCATATACCTTACCTTCTTTATAGCGCAACAACAAATCGGTAAAAAAACACCCGTTACAGTGTTTCTACCAGTAGACGATATCCTCCTGATAAACTATTTTCATCGGTTAGAAAAAAATTATAAAATCCACGAAAATAAAAGTAAAGACACTATGTACGTACAGGAAAAGAAAGGTAGTCCTCAAGTCTGACTTGAATATCACAGTACTGCAATAGGTATGGATCTGCAGGAGGTCATTATTCTCTTCTTTTCCTCCAATGTTGTGTGTGTGTGAACTCTAAGGGACCAAACTGCTGAGGTCATCGGCCCGTAGACTTATACACTACTTAAAATAACTTATACGAACAACGACACACACACACCCATGCCCGAGGGAGGACTCGAACCTCCGATGGGAGGGGCCCTCCAATATTTGAACTGACTTATCCAGCCAGTTATAGCAACGTAAAAATTAAAGTTCAGTCCCAAATGACACATCGAAAAGAATCCTTAAAATATAAGAAAAAAACACGGGAAAATACTACCAAAACAGCCAACGCCTTTGTGAAGGAAAATTTCTGTATTGTTGAAAAGGTATCACAAATAGGATACTACGTTCTTTTGTTGTTTTTTTTGTGAAGTGCACATTTTTACGTTTCAGAACATTTAAAGCAAGTTGCCAATCTTTGAAACACTTTGAAATCGTATTAACATCTGACTGAATATGTGTGCAACTTTTCTCATACAGTACTTCAGTACAGATAACTCCATCACCTGCGATAAGTCCGAGGTTACTCTTAGCGTTGTCTGCAGGGCGAAAAGTCTGAGCACAGCAGTAGTATTGTCTTCAATGTTATTAGTACATGACGTGAACAGCGAGAAACCGAACATATTTCCCTTGGGCTCACACGAAGTTACTTCTACATCTGTCGATGACTCTCTATCCAAGATAACTTGCTTTGCCCTCCGTACCAAGAAATCCTCAATCCAATCACAAATTTCGCTTGATACCCCAGACTACAGTAATTTTGATGACAAGCGTAGATGTGATATTGAGTCAAAGGTCTTTCTGAAACTGCGTAATACTGCATCTACCTTTTTGCCTTGATCCATGGCTTTCAGTGTGTCAAGGGAGGAAAGTGGTTTCACAAGATCGATGTTTATGGAATCCATGCTGATTGTCATGGAGATCATTCTGTTCGAATCACGTTACGTTTGAGCTCGCAGTCTGAACTAGTATTCTACAAAAAATAGATGTCAAAGATATTGGACGGTACTTTTGCATAACACTTCAACTATCCCTCTTACACATCTAAAAGGCTTTGACCTCTGCTTTCTTCCAACTGCAGGGTACCATTTTGTGTTCGGGAGATGTGCGGTAGATTACGATTAAAAGAGGGGCTAAATCAGCCACAAATTCGTTATAAAATATAATAGGGATTCCATCGGGTCCTAGAACTTTGTTCAATTTTAACCCTTTCAGTTGTTTCTCAACGTCACTCACACTAATACATATTTCACTCATCTTTTCAGTAGTACGAGAATTAAATTGGAGCAATACTCCTGAGTGTACCTTTGTGAATGAACATTTTAAAACAGATTTAAGCATTTCGGCTTTTGCTTTGCTACCCTTAATATCAGTTCATGTCTCGTCTGTGAGTGACTGACACTAACTTTAGTGCCTTTCTACAATATTTTGCTACGGTAGTCAGTGAAAGTTCTACTCATTGCTCACTTACCAGCCAAACGCATTTCATTCCACGTCTCTCTTTCTATAGCCCTATGCTTTGTTTTACACCAACTGCATTAGTCTATGTTTCCTAGGCCTTTCTTTATAGTGCCTATAGACCATGGAGAGTCCCTCCCATCACGAAATACTCTACTGGCTATATATCTGTCCAGTAAATGGTCAAGTACTCTTTCAAAGTGAGAAAAAGTTCCTCTACATGTTCCCGCCCTAAGCAAAAGTTTCAAGTGAGATATGACAGTATTGCTTCTTCATGCAGTTTACTGAACATACAAATCTTTCTACTTGTTTAGCTGCCTCTTGATCACTGACACCAGTTTCGATGTGAACATCCTCAAAGAGATCAGGTATATTTGTTACCATTAGACCTAATACATTTCCATCACGAGAGGGGTTTCGAACCATCCGTTCTAGGCAGTTTTCAGATAAAACATTTGGTAATGTCTCACGGCATGTCTTATCACGTCCAGCACTAACAAAACTGTAATTATCCAAATTGACTGTTGGGTAGTTAAAAACTAATTTAATTATTAGCAAACTGAAGTTTTCTCTGAAGTTATCGGTAACATTAGGAGGTGAGTCTGGTGGTCGATGAAAGGATCCAGTCATGATCTCTTATGCCTCTTTAAAGGTACTAGAATTCTCTTGGCACAGTTATTTTCGCAATACACAGGTTTGCTTCGTTCTTGAATATTAAGTTTTGAAACAGTTAACAAATTATGACTTGGGTTAATGACCAAAGAGAAAATTCTTTTCATAAACTACGCTACCAAATGTCCTTCTGAATACAGCTTCTGAATACATGGTACATATAAGAAAATGCACAGTTTTTATAATAATAACATTGGAGAAAATAATCACAGAACATACTGTTCTTTCTAAAATCCGTCGTTGTAAAATTGGCACACTTGAATAAACAATCAATTACTTCAGGGACTTTGCAGCTCTGTTGAATAATAAACAATAATATGGTAGGCACAGTTCTCGAAATATTTTTGGCGTAAATAAAACGCCTTTTACAATTCTTATAGCTCGATGTATCCATTTTCCTCTTTTGGATGTGCTGTTCCAGTAACTTATACTCGAAGAAAAAGCTCGTGAAAAAGAAGGAGACATTTTGACGTGTAGAAGGTCGGTGAAACACGCCGACTGTGGCAGGTGCTGTTAGAGGAATTGTCTTCATTGGTTGAGGAGGGAGGAGTGTCCAAAAAATACGTATACATGTATATATTGTCCAATGTTTTTCACTTAGGACTCTAACGTAAATTTCAGTTTTCTAGCACCTTTAGTATCCTAGATTATTTGATTCAAATTCATGCTAGCGATCGCTCTCAGGATGTACTGAAAACAGAGAAAAGTGCACTGGCGCAAAAGGAAAGTGTTGCGTCACGAATATGTTGATCGACCGCTCTCAAACTGATTCTCCACGATTTCCATGTCTGTTAGATATCTAGATGAAAATTTCATCCTTATGGCAACTTATATTCAGTAGTTGCAATACATAAAAAACGTTTGCTACCGACGAACATTGGATGAGTA
The DNA here is from genome assembly GCF_023898315.1 of Schistocerca nitens. Classification (NCBI taxonomy): domain Eukaryota; kingdom Metazoa; phylum Arthropoda; class Insecta; order Orthoptera; family Acrididae; genus Schistocerca; species Schistocerca nitens. The sequence continues at coordinate 902,690,946 of NC_064614.1, read as the reverse complement.
CATATTGACTATTGGGCGTGTCTAACGTTACTGGACCTACGGTGAGAATCGCAACATAAAAGCACGTCCAGAGGATGTGCAACTTAAAATCTTTTTTTTTTTTTCATTTTGAATAAGGTCGAATCGTTTGTATGAGGGACATTGCATCTTCAGACCGACAGATCGGACAAAAAATGGTTCAAATGGCTCTAAGCACTATGGGACTTAACATCTGAGGTCATCAGTCCCCTAGACTTAGAACTACTTAAACATAACTAACCTAAGGCCATCACACACATCCATGCCCGAGGCAGGATTCGAACCTGCGACCGTAGCAGCAGCGCGGTTCCGGACTGAAGCACCTAGAACCGCGTGGCCACAGCGGCCGGCTCAGATCGGACAAACAGCCGGAAGTATAGCAATTTCTGCTGAGCGTGCACTGACGAGATGGGCGGAGGACAATAGCGTTGCAAGAATAGTAGGCACGGGTCGTTCCAGAAGGACTACACAACGAGATGGTCGTAGAATTGTTCGACTGACGATGAGGAATTTATCACAACAGCTGAGATTAGACGCCCAGTGTCACGAGGAATCGTCGGTAACAGGTTACTGGAGGCGGTGTTGAGATCCTAGCTACCCTGTGACGTTTATCGCTGACACCATGCTAAGACAACAAAGACTTGCACGGTGTAGAGACTGATTCAATTAGCCAACTAAGTGGCATTCTGTGCTGTTTAGCCGCGAATCTCGCTTCCATTTATGGCGATCACATAGACGCAAAAGTGTTTATAGCAGACCTGTTACAAGGCTTCGGAAAGTAGCAACGCTCGAGTACCACACCTCTTCCACTTTTCGACTCATCGTGTGGGGAGATATTGAACATGATAACAGGAATGATTTCGTAATTGTTGAAGAGTGGCTCAATACTCGGCGGTATGTGGTAAGAATGATAAACTTTGTTATCACAACCTTCATGTTTAAAGTACTAAGCAGTGAGAGTGATATTTCAGTGGGGTTACTTAAACACTAAATGAGACAAGATAAAACTAGCACCCATTAAAAGGGGCATATACATAATTCATGGAAACAGCACAATGAATTTAAAGATATCATATATATTATACAGACTTCTAACACAACTCTGTTCCACCCTGAACAATTCAGCATATAAAAGGGGTTACAAAAATGGTTCTGAGCACTATGGGACTTAACATCTGTGGTCATCAGTCCCCTAGAACTTAGAACTACTTAAACCTAACTAACCTAAGGACATCACACACATCCATGCCCGAGGCAGGATTCGAACCTGCGACCGTAGCAGTCGCGCGGTTCCGGACTGCGCGCCTAGAACCGCTAGGCCACCGCGGCCGGCAAGGGGTTACAAATTGCTTTTAAAAACCATCACTTTGTGATCACATTGCCCGTGTAAACCCCGCTTAACAACTCGACTTCAATAAGTTACTCTCTAAGCAATATAAAACTGTATATAAGATCAAAGGGATCCTAATGGACCAGCACTGGCCTAAGGCTAGCTTGCGGAATTAAACCCCTCCCCAACAGCTGAGGCAGATAAACAAATGGTAAGATAGACCTTCACAAAGAACTAAACTCATTAATTGGCCAGAACCCCAAAAAAAACATCGCATGTGAAAACCCCATTTCACGGGCGGGGCAAGTTTTACAGAATTTAAAGTATAATATAAAAAAAATGGCTCTGAGCACCATGGGACTCAACTGCTGTGGTCATAAGTCCCCTAGAGCTTAGAACTACTTAAACCTAACTAACCTAAGGACAGCACACAACACCCAGCCATCACGAGGCAGAGAAAATCCCTGACCCCGCCGGGAATCGAACCCGGGAACCCGGGCGTGGGAAGCGAGAACGCTACCGCACGACCACGAGATGCGGGCAAAGTATAATATAGTTATTTAACTAATTAACTAAAATCTCATAGAAAATTGGATAAACAAATTACACAAATGCAAATTTAAGTCACATTTATCTTGGTTGATTGACGTGCGTGGTAAGTGGTATGGGGTGTGCTGGTTATCGATTCAAACGACAAGACAACAAGAATTCATTTCTGATGCATTGGGCTGAATATTAACACTGAAATGAACCCAGCTGCACACAGCGGAAGAAACGGAAGAGAATACTAAAACGTCTGATAGGAACAGTCAACAGTAGTCATGACGCATAACATCGACAATATGGCCGGGTTACTGGATCACCGTTTTAGCGAAATGTGAATGTCACCCACCGCTGAACAAAGGTGTATGATGGGTCTTACTCTGATAGATGCACATTCCGACGAATAGCTAGCGGTACCGAGACACAGTCTTGCTTCCACACCGGCAAAATAGAGGAAACAGAACTGATACAATTTCCATAACTCCTTGAATCAGACACCTCTATTCAGACCGAAAGCCAGTAACCTAATCGAGGCCACGTCCACACTAGACATAGCGTCAACAACCGTCGCACAACCTGCGACTACTCGCCACTGCCGGCCATTCCGCTCACCTCACTGCTCGTGCAACAAGGAACCGCTTCGCGCAGAGCACACAGCGCCCCCTTGGGATCGCTAGTCAACAAAAGATGGCGCGTGGCGGCAATTGACATTAACGCTACAAGCGACATTAAGGGAAAGAGGAATCGAACTGTGAAGAACACACAGCTCAAACGGCACATTCCGTAGGAAATGCAAGACCCCACACTGCAGTACACACCACGAAATCCTTGAGGAATGTATGGATTCTTCAGTGACCTACTCGGTCCTCGGTTACCCATCTGGGATCCTATGGAAACACGTATACCGTTCTATCAGCATGCGGCCAGCAGTCTTTATGAACCGCCACACACCGCCGTGGCAAGTCATTCCTCAATATGATATTCGGAGGCTGTTTGCTTACACGCCACAACGAACACAAGAGCAAGTTCGTGGCAGTTGCGGTCACAAGAAATACTAGAGCTGCTGATGGACATCAGTTCCTACTGAAATAAAAGTTTACTCACTTACTACCCGTAACGTGACGTACCATCTCCACAAAACGTGGTAGACCTCGGACTGGTTCGTCATTGTGCTACACTTTCCATTTACTTTAAGATACTTCCAACAAGTAAAGAAAACTGGATATACGAAGTTACGATTCTTCACTAAATTAATAGGTAAGCTATTTTGTCTAAAACTGACATGGTGAGACCGTGGCTGTGTACAATTAATGTACGTTAATTCTTACAAAGAAGAAAACAGCAACCAGCCACTATTAATACTACTATTTATTTAGGTAAATAGCGCCGTTACCGGTTTCGAACTGGCAAGTTCATCGTCAGACGGCTTTCACATGATTTTCAAGATACACTTTACATTATCGTCCGTTTTTGATTTTTTTATTATTCCACTGTGGCGAAGTATTTTTGGTGTGTTGATGCCGTCGAAAATTCAACGCATTTTTGTTGCGAAGTTGCAGGATTGTATTTTTCGAATCTTCCTAAATATATCCAGCACTAACGTAATTTGTACATCACCATCTTGTGCAAAGCACCACACACACACACACCAAAAAAATCTCTGTGATAACTTCACATGTGGCAAGTTCTTTTTGGTGTGTGTGTGTGTGTGTGGTGCTTTGCACAAGATGGTGATGTACAAATTACGTAAGTGCTGGATATGTTTAGGAAGATTCGAAAAATACAATCCTGCAACTTCGCAATAAAATCGCGTGGAATTGTCGACGGCAACAACACACCAAAAATACTTCGCCACAGTGGAATAATAAAAAAAGGGAAAACGGACGATAATGAAAAGTGTATCTTGAAAATCATGTGAACAGCCGTCTGACGATGAACTTACCAGTTCGAAACCGGTAACGGCGCTATTTACCTCAATAAGTAGCAGTATTAATAGTGGCTGGTTGCTGTTTTCTTCTTTGTAAGAATTAACCTACATTATTTGGTATTCAGATACCGTAGCAGATCTTGAGTTAAGACGGCGACGAAATCTTGAAACGTGGCGTGTGCAAGTTGTGACTGCGAGTTGGCCGCAGTATAAATTGAGTAGCGGTGGAGCGAGCGGCTCATCTGCATTGCTAATGCGGGCAGCGGCAGCAGTTAGGTGCTCCGCTTCGATCCCCTGGGCCGTCCGTGGGCGCGCGCGGATGCTGCAGGCCGTCTGCCTCCGGGTAACTACCAGCTGCCGTTGCCGCTGCCACCGTCCAGGTCGCTGCTGACGCTCAACTCTTTTTCTCTTCATCCGAAAACAGTGTTAGCTTAAACACAACGGACGTCGTCAGTAAATACAGTGTGTGATCAACTAATCGAAATACTTGAAATACACTCCTGGAAATGGAAAAAAGAACACATTGACACCGGTGTGTCAGACCCACCATACTTGCTCCGGACACTGCGAGAGGGCTGTACAAGCAATGATCACACGCACGGCACAGCGGACACACCAGGAACCGCGGTGTTGGCCGTCGAATGGCGCTAGCTGCGCAGCATTTGTGCACCGCCGCCGTCAGTGTCAGCCAGTTTGCCGTGGCATACGGAGCTCCATCGCAGTCTTTAACACTGGTAGCATGCCGCGACAGCGTGGACGTGAACCGTATGTGCAGTTGACGGACTTTGAGCGAGGGCGTATAGTGGGCATGCGGGAGGCCGGGTGGACGTACCGCCGAATTGCTCAACACGTGGGGCGTGAGGTCTGCACAGTACATCGATGTTGTCGCCAGTGGTCGGCGGAAGGTGCACGTGCCCGTCGACCTGGGACCGGACCGCAGCGACGCACGGATGCACGCCAAGACCGTAGGATCCTACGCAGTGCCGTAGGGGACCGCACCGCCACTTCCCAGCAAATTAGGGACACTGTTGCTCCTGGGGTATCGGCGAGGACCATTCGCAACCGTCTCCATGAAGCTGGGCTACGGTCCCGCACACCGTTAGGCCGTCTTCCGCTCACGCCCCAACATCGTGCAGCCCGCCTCCAGTGGTGTCGCGACAGGCGTGAATGGAGGGACGAATGGAGACGTGTCGTCTTCAGCGATGAGAGTCGCTTCTGCCTTGGTGCCAATGATGGTCGTATGCGTGTTTGGCGCCGTGCAGGTGAGCGCCACAATCAGGACTGCATACGACCGAGGCACACAGGGCCAACACCCGGCATCATGGTGTGGGGAGCGATCTCCTACACTGGCCGTACACCACTGGTGATCGTCGAGGGGACACTGAATAGTGCACGGTACATCCAAACCGTCATCGAACCCATCGTTATACCATTCCTAGACCGGCAAGGGAACTTGCTGTTCCAACAGGACAATGCACGTCCGCATGTATCCCGTGCCACCCAACGTGCTCTAGAAGGTGTAAGTCAACTACCCTGGCCAGCAAGATCTCCGGATCTGTCCCCCATTGAGCATGTTTGGGACTGGATGAAGCGTCGTCTCACGCGGTCTGCACGTCCAGCACGAACGCTGGTCCAACTGAGGCGCCAGGTGGAAATGGCATGGCAAGCCGTTCCACAGGACTACATCCAGCATCTCTACGATCGTCTCCATGGGAGAATAGCAGCCTGCATTGCTGCGAAAGGTGGATATACACTGTACTAGTGCCGACATTGTGCATGCTCTGTTGCCTGTGTCTATGTGCCTGTGGTTCTGTCAGTGTGATCATGTGATGTATCTGACCCCAGGAATGTGTCAATAAAGTTTCCCCTTCCTGGGACAATGAATTCACGGTGTTCTTATTTCAATTTCCAGGAGTGTATACTCTAAGACAAAAAAGAATAAATTATCCGAATGGGACGGAAATCAGTAGATGTGATGTACAACTGCATACAAACAAATGGTAACAGTTTCAGAAAAATTGGATGATGTATTCAAGACAAAGGGCTTCCCAAAATTAGCGACCCAAAACGCATTGGTCCACCTCTGTCGTTCATGCAAACAGTGGATGCTGGATGTCCTCCTGGGGTCTGTCGTGCCAGATTCTGTCCAACTGTTGCATTAGATCATCAAAATCCCGAGTTGACTGGAAGGCCCTGCCCATAGTGCTCTAAACGTTCTCAATTGCGGAGAGAAAAAAAATGGTTCAAATGGCTCTGAGCACTATGGGACTTAACATCTCAGGTCATCAGTCCCCTAGAACTTAGAACTACTTAAAACTAAGGACATCACACACATCCATGCCCGAGGCAGGATTCGAACCTGCGACCGTAGCGGTCGCTCGGTTCCAGACTGAAGCGCCTAGAACCGCTCGGCTACACCAGCCGGCAATTGCGGATAGACCCGGTGATCTTGCTACCCAAGGTAGGGTTTGGCAAGAGCGAAGACAAACGGTAGAAATTCTCGTCGTGTGCGGGTGGGCATTGCACTGCTGAAATGTGAGCCTAGGATGGCTTGGCACGAAGGGCAACAAATCTGGGCGTGGAATATCGTCGGCCTATTGCCCTGCTGTAAGGGTGCCGCGGATGAGATCCACAGAAAGGAAATGGCAACGCTGACCATCACTCCTGGTTGTCGAGCCGTGTGGTGGGCGAGAGTCAGGCTGGTATCCCACCGCTGTCCGGAACGTCTCCATACACATCTTCGGCCTGGAAACTCATCGACTGCAGTAGAATTGTGATGAGTACCGCTCCGAATTGAGCCCCGATGTCTGAAATCATAGCGCTAGAGGTGGATCGAGGTGTTACTGACTTTCGCAATTTGTGTAGCTGTTCCTCAAGAACAAATCATCCAATTTTTCTGAATTGAAATCATTTAATTGTCTGTACATGCATATCATGTCCAAACCGTCGTGAATGCACAGCGAATGCGAGAGTCTTTCATCAGCATGTTGTAATGTTGATGCATTAAGTTGTTCTGAAAGCGGTGCTGATATTCATGACAATAAAAGCGGGTTAAAAGCTGTGAGCTATCTGGGGAAGTTAACCTTGCTGAGCAACTGTTTCACCAGGTATCCAGTCTAACTTACCAAATTCCCAACCAGACTAACATTAATTATAATCTTTTAATAGTCATCTTACGACAACCGGTGATATATATATATATATATATATATATATATATATATATATATATATATATATATATATATATATATGGTGTTACAAAAAGGTACGGCCAAACTTTCAGGAAACATTCCTCACACACAAATAAAGAAAAGATGTTATGTGGACATGTCTCCGGAAACGCTTACTTTCCATGTTAGAGCTCATTTTAGTTTCGTCAATATGTACTATACTTCCTCGATTCACCGCCAGTTGGCCCAACTGAAGGAAGGTAATGTTGACTTCTGTGCTTGTGTTGACATGCGACTCGTTGCTCTACAGTACTAGCATCAAGCACATCCGTACGTAGCATCAACAGGTTAGTGTTCATCACGAACGTGCATTTGCAGTCAGTGCAATGTTTACAAATGCGGAGTTGGCAGATGCCCATTTGATATATGGATTAGCACGGGGCAATAGCCGTGGCGCGGTACGTTTGTATCGAGACAGATTTCCAGAACGAAGGTGTCCCGACAGGAAGACGTTCGAAGCAATTGACCGGCGTCTTAGGAAGCACGGAACATTGCAGCCTATGACTCGCGACTGGGGAAGACCTAGAACGACGAGGACACCTGCAATGGACGAGGCATTTCTTCGTGCAGTTGACGATAAGCCTAGTGTCAGCGTCAGAGAAGTTGCTGCTGTACAAGGTAACGTTGACCACGTCACTGTATGGAGAGTGCTACGGGAGAACCAGTTGTTTCCGTACCATGTACAGCGTGTGCAGGCACTATCAGCAGCTGATTGGTCTCCACGGGTACACTTCTGCGAATGGTTCATCCAACAATGTGTCAATCCTCATTTCAGAGCAAATGTTCTCTTTACGGATGAGGCTTCATTCCAACGTGATCAGATTGTAAGTTTTCACAATCAACATGTGTGGGCTGACGAGAATCCGCAAGCAATTGTGCAATCACGTCATCAACACAGATTTTCTGTGAACGTTTGGGCAGGCATTGTTGGTGATGTCTTGATTGGGCCCCATGTTCTTCCACCTACGCTCAATGGAGCACGTTATCATGATTTCATACGGGATACTCTACCTGTGCTGCTAGAACATGTGCCTTTACAAGTACGACACAACATGTGGTTCATGCACGATGGAGCTCCTGCACATTTCAGTCGAAGTGTTCGTATGCTTCTCAACAACAGATTCGGTAACCGATGGATTGGTAGAGGCGGACCAATTCCATGGCCTCCACGCTCTCCTGACCTCAACCCTCTTGACTTTCATTTATGGGGGCATTTGAAAGCTCTTGTCTACGCAACCCCAGTACCAAATGTAGAGACTCTTCGTGCTCGTATTGTGGACGGCTGTGATACAATACACCATTCTCCTGGACTGCATCAGCGCATCAGGGATTCCAAGCGACGGAGGGTGGATGCATGTATCCTCGCTAACGGAGGACATTTTGAACATTTCCTGTAACAAAGTGTTTGAAGTCATGCTGGTACGTTCTGTTGCTGTGTGTTTCCATTCCATGATTAATGTGATTTGAAGAGAAGTAATAAAATGAGATCTAACATGGGAAGTAAGCGTTTCCGGACACATGTCCACATAACATATTTTCTTTATTTGTGTGTGAGGAACGTTTCCTGAAAGTTTGGCCGTACCTTTTTGTAACACTATATATATATATATATATATATATATATATATATATATATATATATATATATAGAGAGAGAGAGAGAGAGAGAGAGAGAGAAATAAATCAGTTTATATTTGGACATTTATTTTAACATTGATCATTGTTCCGTTAAAATTTCAGCATATTAAACTTGATTCATAACTAAACTGGTGCCTTATTTAGGATTGTGAAAATGTGAGTTTGTAATCTTACGGAACACATCATATATGGAGCCAAGATTGGGAGACTGCATACAACACTGCATTCATAAAATAACACACGAAGAACGTTGAAACATATGCAAGAGGAAATTAACCACAGCCAACCGATTCAATTTTCACCCAAAGAAGTTACGTTCGTAGCGCAATCCTGCCGTCATGAAATTACCGCACACTGGTATACTAAATTCATACTAACTCTCTGTGAAATCTTCCCGAAAAGAATAGCTGAGGGCTACTTTGATGATTACACCACATGCTTCACGTGGTCAACTTGGTTTACACAAAGAGTGTAACTCCACAATAATTTTCATAATTGGCTCTGAGCACTATGGGACTCGACTGCTGTGGTCATAAGTCCCCTAGAACTTAGAACTACTTAAACCTAACTAACCTAAGGACATCACACACATCCATGCCCGAGGCAGGATTCGAACCTGCGACCGTAGCAGTCGCACGGCTCCGAACTGCGCGCCTAGAACCGCGAGACCACCGCGGCCGGCGACTAATTTTCATAATTAAAATAAATTACATCGAAATGCAATTTACGAAAGAAAAACCTCGAACTGGTTACTATCGTCTTACTATTAACCTGATGGGTCAAACAATTGTATAAGCACGTGGTGCTGCTCTCACGAAAAGAACATAAAGAAAACTGCTATATTGAAAAATATTGTCAAGACGAGACGTTATAATCTCACGCACATTCGCATTTAAGATTGATGATCTTAGTTAGAGTTACAGATCATCAACACGTGATTCCACTTTACTCACAAAGTAGTGACAAAGCAACTACTGGAAGATATTCTGAACTTCAAACTCGAATTACACTGCGTTGCAAATTAAGATAACATTAGATATTTTAGATCCAAACCTGAAATAAAGGTGATTAAATTTTCAGTTAGGCTGAACTTAAGAAATCCATTGTCCTACGGACTTAGCAGAGACGCGCTGAGCTGGAGATCTTACCACTTCAGACGCTCGCCGCAGACCGACTGGCCTGGGCCCCTGCCAAGGGTGCTTCACAGATACAAACGGAAGTGACCAGAGAGGCAGCTTCCTATACCAACATGACAAGGGACGGACAGGACCACACCAAGAATGGAAACCTCTTTGCTTTTAGAAAGCGTACCTACCTGTTCCGACGTTGTTCCTACTTTTCTCTAGCAGTCAGGCTTGTCTGCTACCATCAAGCATGCAACTAGAAATACATTTGCTCATTCATCCTTTCACGCAGAAGGGAAGGGGGATGACAGTATCTTATCATATACAGTATATAAAGAAAGCGGATGTAGGTTCCGTATGAGACTGTGTGACATGAATTACATATAAACTGTGTTTTAAAGTGTAGTGGTGTGACAGATCGTTCTTGATTATGTGTAAAAGTAGCCCGTTCCACTGCTCAGTCTCCTCCCAGATAGAGTCAGAAACACCACAGTAAATTTAGAAGTGGAATGTATGCCGTAAATGACAACAGTTTTAAGCAATTAACATGAAAGGAATCCAACAGAGACCTTTCAATGTACTGGGCTTTTCTTTTACAAGCATGTACGAGGGTTGTCCAGAAAGTAAGTTCCGATCGGTTGCGAAATGGAAACCACAGTGAAAACCAGAAACGTTTTATTTGCAACAGTTAGGTACACCTTCCACCTACTTCTCTACACAGTGACCGCTACAACCTCGAGTTTTGTCGTAAGGTTGTATCAACTTCCCAATATCCTCTTCATAGAAAGCAGCCGCCTGTGCTTTCGGCCAGTTATCTGCACTGGTCTGCAGCTCGTTGTCTGTGGACAAATTTTGTCTTCATAGCCAGCGGTTCTTGTGAGCAGAGATGAGACTCAGGGGGAGCCAATTACGGACTATATTGTGGTTCAAAAAAAAAATGGCTCTGAGCACTATGGGACTTAACAGCTGTGGTCATCAGTCCCCTAGAACTTAGAACTACACTGCTGGCCACCGTAAATGCAACACCAAGAAAGACAAGAGGTAGCACAACAAAATTTATTTTGTAGATAACATGTTGACCAAGTATCAAATGATTACGTTTACAGACGTCTGTGACATGTGGTTCCTGCCAGAATCAGTAGCCAGAGTAGCCGCCATTGTTGGAGATCACCGCTGCCACATGTCTCGACATTGAGTCAAAGAGACGTTGGATGTGTTCCTGGGGTACAGCAGCCCAAGCAGCTTCCACACGTTGCCAAAGATCATCTGGTGTGGCAGCTGGGGATGTAATCTGGGTCACTCGTTGAGCAACCATGGACCACATGTTTTCTATCGGCGAAAGATCCGGAGAGCGAGCCGGCCAGGGAAGCAATTCAATCTGGTTATTGACGAAGAACCTTTGGACAATGCGTGCCACGTGTGGTCGCGCATTATCCTGTTGAAATATGGCTGTGGCCGAGCCCTGAAGGTACGGAAGGACAACTGGCTCCAGCACTTCGGATATGTAGCGCCGGCTATTTAAAGTACCGGCAATGCGTACTAGAGGCGTGCGAGAGTAATATCCAATACCGCCCCATACCATAATACCCGGTGGAAGACCAGTGTGGCGGTGCATTATGCAGCTGTCCAGCATCCTCTCTCCACGGTGTCTCCACACTCGAATCCGACCATCGTGGTGCTGCAGACAGAAGCGTGCCTCGTCAGTAAAGACAACGTCATTCCATTCTGCCGTCCACATCCGTCTGTCATCACACCATTGGCGACGGAGACGTCTGTGGTTCTGCGTCAATGGTAGACGAAGCAATGGACGTCTTGCGGACAGACCACTCTGCTGTAAACGGCGTCGAATGGTACGCGCAGATACTGGATGATGCGTTACAGACGCAATGTGCTGTGCTATGGTTCGGGATGTCACTGAGCGATCCATCACTGCCATGCGCACAATTTGCCTATCAGCACGTGCAGTGGTGCACCGAGGTGAATGCGATCGACCACGTCGGTCCGTCGTACCCTCCTGCATCCAACGGTCACATATCCGCATTACAGTTGTTTGGTTTCGTCCAACACGACTAGCGATTTCTCTGTATGATAATCCACAATCTCGGTAAGCCACTATCCTTCCTCTGTCGAACTCGGATACTTGATCAAAAGATGTTCGCTGTTGTCTACGAGGCATAACTGATCGTCTTGTGAAACAACCAGAAGGTAAACACACGTGCCGAACGTACACTCGTCGAAATCGCCAAGCCTTAAATGGCGCTATGAGGTGGCGCCACAGGCGCGCGTGATGTGCGTCTGCACTGAAATTCTAATCAGTTGCATATCTCATCGCTGCAAACTCATGGTGTAAATTTCACTTGATTCGGATGCTTCCTTCAGGGTGTTGCATTTACGGTGGCCAGCAGTGTACTTAAACCTAACTAACCTAAGGACATCACACACATCCATGCCCGAGGCAGGATTCGAACCTGCGACCGTAGCCGTCTCGCGGTTCCGGACTGAGCGCCTAAAACCGCTAAACCACCGCGGCCGGCATATTGTGGGTGATCAAACACTTCTCATCGGAAACGCCTTAGGAGTGTCTTCATTGCCTCTGCAGCGGCCGAGAATTGGCCCGAAATGGAACTGCTCAACAGTAGTGTTATGTGGGCTGCATGACACATGCGAAATCTCTAACCAGGCCCACATACTTGGCGGGAGACGCTATTCCCTACTCATCTTTCCATACTCACTGTTCACTCAAAACAGAAAAGAACGACGTGACACGATCGACGGGCATACTAGAGACACTGCCCAACACATCTGCGCAAAGCTTTACCGGATTTTCCTCGTGGTTTCCATTTCGCGACCGATCGGAACTTACTTTCTGGACCACCCTCGTACATAGTGTACCCATTGCATCTCGATTAGGGTAAAACCGGCACTGTCAATTACCGTACGCAATGACATGTTGATGAAACCAGATCATCGACTACCGCGGATCGTAGTAGCAGATGGGAAGGTCCCAATGCAGCAAATAAGTCCACAGTTGTCCGATCCCGGTAGCTGAGTAGTCAGCGCGACATAATGTCAATCCGGGTTCGATTCCCGGCTGGGTCGGAATTTTTGTCCTAATCATCATCATTTCATACCCATCGACGCGCAAGTCGCAGAAGTGGCGTCAAATCGAAAGACTTCCACCTGGCGAACGGTCTACCAGACGGGAGGCCCTAGTCACACGACATTTATTTACTCGACAGTTCAGTGCTGGGCAACGATAACTAGTGAGCATTACAATATCCGAAAACCACGGTCTCGATGACGGGTTCAAGAGTCAACGTCACACACGTGTACCTCGCTGAGTGATCGTCACAGTGCCCAAGTACATTGAAAACGACGTGAGGCTTTTCTTTCCACTTCTTAATGATGCTCCGATCAGCCTGCTGGTTGATGTTTTCTCGTATGGGACATGTTCATATGGGACAAAATTAAGCCATGATACATCTGCCAACTTTTCTCACACAAGAAACTCTCGTTCAATCACGTACATTCTACTGCTACAGGTTTCTCATGCGTACGTTCAACAAGACAATGCACTTCCCACTCACTCCCTAAATGTGCGTACGAGCGTGCTCTCCAGGCCAAGTACTTGGCCTCAGTTCCACAAAGCAAACCCGTGACACGTAATTAGGACACTGTAAGTTTTATTAAGACAGTCCTGTTAGGGTGTGTCCGTTGTAACAATGTCATCGATATGTTAACGAACGCTGTAATTGCTCAACTGTCTTCTGAGAGTGACAGAGAAGGCTTTGCGGCATTTTTGAATTTAGAGCTTGAAAAATACTGACCCAGTGTTCCGACCTTGCCTGGCTAGGAAGTGTACCAAACTCTTTCGAGCGTTTGCTAAGGAACCTGCCTGAATACGTTACCATTTCAGAAAATAAAGTATATTTGATACAACTCTAACGTACCTTCACTTCTTCTACGGCTATTGATGGCGGAGACTTGCCACGAGTACGTACAAGAGAAAATTTGCTCAATGGGTATTTTAACGCTACTGAAGTCGCCCTGACACTTATACGTCCACCAGTAGGAGTACGTTATTCTCATTAATTACCTAAATTGTCATGTGATAACCTATCTGTTTCCTAATCTTATCCTGTGGATACGATAGAATGTCAGGATAAGCCGACAAAATCCAGTCCCCCTTTTAACAAATAAGTTATAAAATGTACACAAGAGAAAGATTACTTGGTACAGGAAAATACTATCTACTAAAGGATAAATTCTGTGGTTTTAACATATTTATTAATCATACAAACAATTTAAAGAAACTAAATAATGATAACAAATCTCAGATTCTCCCCGTATTAATACTGGCCCTTAAACTGTCTGGCTCTGCCCTATAATGTACTCGTAATCTGTGATTAGACGTGGAGTGACTACGTCCCTCGTTGTACTAAATAGGAAGAAGGAACGACTATCTCAATGAGCAGTGTGAAATTTCAGTGCAGAACGGAGTGGAACACGTGATTCAACAATGTGAGCGAGATAATAGCAAAATTGTACTTCACCAAAACTACAGGCGAAGACGTCCGTCGACTGCCGTGGGCCTCCAAGACGACTCTCCTGCTCCACGACCCCGCAACGACTCTGGTTTTACTTCTGTCCTCTTTTCGCTGCTCAAAGTCTTTTCTCCACCTTAAATTTCGGTGGCGAATCATCTTTCCGGAAGGCGCTCGTTTCTGATCGCAGACCAATCGCAGTTTAGAATCCGGATCGAATTTTCTGGAAGTTTTTTCTATGTCCGTACGAAAGTACGTGAATACCCGCTGCCATGTTTTTTTGGCTGACCAGGCCGTTTTCTCACTCCTGCATGCTGGCAACGTGTTCCCGTTTTGCATGTGGTCCAGCTCACAGGGTGGGGGGGGGGAGGGGGGAGGGAGGTCCCGGGATTAGCACCGGAAGCGGCTGTGCCGTCCTGTTGTCAGAAGGAATGAGTGACCTTCCTGTGTTCTTCAGTTCTACTACGAGTTTCACAGCTCTGCTTGCTCCCCGGTCACCCAACATGCAATCATTATACAATAAATTAAATTTACTAGATGATGTCAGTCACATAGATGTTTTTAATGAACGAGCACAAACCTGTCTTTTCTATCATTGAAGGGGCTCACTTATGTCGTATTGGATATAAATTCGGTTTGTAACTTGTAAAATGACGCCACCTTACACAACCGAAGAGAAAGTTAGATTGTGTCCAGATCAGTCAGCTGTCCCACTAATGTGACGAGTTTCTAATAAGTTCTACACAGGCAGATGAGTGCCCAGAGGCACACGTGAAATTAACAGCTGGATTTTCTCTGTGCCAAGAGATATTACGGAGACATATTGTAAACGTCACATTCTTGGTCACAATACGTCTTTTAGACGTTCGAAAGGCAGGTCCATAATGTAAGAAGGAAGAACTAGTAACATCAGGAGAATATATTATGCTTCTGGCTTTACAGAGGCTTGATCTTAGTATGTAACCACTTTACTGAAAAGTGTAACAAGAATAACAGGCTTCGTGCAAGTTGGTTTGGCGTGCTAGCCACCGCTGTCTCGTTGTGACTTATCAAAATGTGAAATGTTCCTAACAAGGTTGTTGACGTAATCTATGATGTAGCCTACGATAAGCTGATACCACTGTACTGGTAGAGTCCCATGCATTGTTGCGGGGACAACCGGAGGCACACTGGAGCACAGCTTGGAAAACTATAAGTTCAGGAGGGTGGAAAAGCCTCCAGTTTGTCGATGGTGTAAGTTTCGCAAGCGCATGCTCAGACAGGATTACAATGTGCAAGCAGCCTGAGACGGAAGCTGAATGGGGGACTTAGCGAGACAACAAGGGCATCTAGTAGAAACTGTCTAAACTGTCTTGGTTCAAATCGCTCTGAGCACTTTGGGACTTAACATCTGAGGTCATCACTTCCCTAGAACTTAAAACTACTTAAACCTAACTAACCTAAGGACATCACACATATCCATACCCGAGGCAGGACTCTAATCTGCGACCGTAGCGGTCGCGCGGTTCCAGACTGAAGCGCCTAGAACAGCTCGGCCACAATGGCCGGCTAACTGTCTTGGTATAATTTCTGGTGTGGAGGAAGAAAGCGCGGAAAGAATTACGCTAATGTTCAGGATGAAAGAACATAGTAGAAGAACGAAATACAGAAGAAAAGAGAGGTAGGCAGAGCGGTGTAAAACTGATATGACGTGTAGTAGTGAAGACAGAGGGACGATGATATAAAGGCAGAAGGGGAAAAGAGGAATGCATAGATGGAACAGTTATAGGCTACCAGATTCGGACTGGTTGCTTCATTATTCTTAGGCGTTCAGTAGCTTGAGCTTTAACACCCACTGGGAACGAGACATGAAGAGAAGATAGGAAAAAAGTACAAAGGAATTGTTAGGATGCTAATGAAAGTTCAGAACGAAAGACAGTAGTATTTCGAGAACTGGGTGCAAGATTGAATTACCAAGAACGACAAATGGGGTAAGTGGGCATGTGATGTTGGATGCTACAGTGTGGAGTGAAGTCGACGTTGAAACTCGTATCACCCAAAGCTGTTCCATTGGGTTCCTTCGGGACTCTTAGCAGACCAGTCTAATTCAGAAATTTCATTGTCCACAAACCACTGTGTCAGAGATTCTGCTGTATGACAGGATGTACTGTCATGTTGATACAATCATCTTCTCCGAAATGTTTCTCTACCTTACGTAGTGCACAATGCTGTAAAAGATGTTCATACCCTTCCACATTTACTGTTTTCTTAAGCGCACTAAGTGGGCCAAAACCAACCACGAAAAACTCCTCCGTACCTTCACACCACCTCCAGTGTACTTCACTGTTGTCACTAGACATGATGATGGGTGAAGTTCTCGAAACCTAATCCCTTCCATTGGATTGCCACGGAATGTAACTTGATTCACCACTCCGGATCAGTCGTCTTCAGTCCCCCACGCTCCAGAATCATCACTGCTTACACCAGCACAAGCGTCGCTTAGTGTTGACTACAGACACGAGTGATTTATGAGTAACTGTTGGACCAATGAACCCATTGCGTTTTATCTCTCTACGTAGTCATTGTGCTAGCTGGACAGCCGGCAGCACTTTGGAACTCACGAGTGATTCCGTCTCCTGATTTCACTCGATTTTTTACACTTTCCCTCCGCAAAGCACGGCGATTCTCCCCGGTCTTGGTTTAGGTGTGATTGTCCTTTTGCGCGGGCTCTCTTCTTGCTCTCTGTGACTGACAGCCTCCCAGAGGTTGCCTAAATGTGGAGTCTTTGTCATTACATCTACATCTACATGGATACTCTGCAAATCACATTTAAGTGCCTGGCAGAGCGTTCATCGAACCACTTTCACAACTCTCTGTTATTCCAATCTCGTATAGCGCGCGGAAAGAATGAACACCTATATCTTGCCGTACGAGCTCTGATTACCGTTACTTTATCGTGGTGATCGTTCCTCCCTACCTAGGTCGGTGTCAACAAAATATTTTAGTATTCGGAGGAGAGAGTTGGTGATTGGAATTTCGTGAGAAGATTCCGCAGTAACGAAAAACGCCTTTCTTTTAATGATGTCCAGCCCAAATCCTGTATCATTTCTGTGACACTCTCTCCCATATTTCGCGCTAATACAAAACGTGCTGCCTTTCTTTGAACTTTTTCGATGTACTCAGTCAGTCCTATCCGGTAAGGATCCCACACCGCGCAGCAGTATTCTAAAAGAGGACGGACAAGCGTAGTGTAGGCTGTCTCCTTAGTAGGTCTGCTACATTTTCTAAGTGTCCTGCCAATAAAACGCAGTCTTTGGGTAGCCTTCCCCACAACATTTTCTATGTGTTCCTTCCAATTTAAGTTGTTCGTAATTTTAATACCTAGGTAATTAGTTGAATTTACGGCTTTTAGATTAGACTGATTTATCGTGTAACCGAAGTTTAACGAGTTCCTTTTAGCACTCACGTGGATGACCTCATACTTTTCGTTATTTAGGGTCAACTGCCTCTTTTCGCACCATTTCTAAATCGTTTTGCAATTTGTTTTGATCTTCTGATGACTTTATTAGTCGATAAACGACAGCGTCATCTGCAAACAACCGAAGACGGTTGCTCAGGTTGTCTCCCAAATCGTTTAGATAGGTAAGAAACAGCAAAGGGCCTATAACACTACCTTGGGGAACGCCAGAAATCGCTTCTGTTTTACTCGATGACTTTTCGTCAATTACTACCAACTGTGGCCTCGCTGACAGGAAATCACAAATCCAGTCACATAACTGAGACGATATTCCATAAGCATGCAATTTCACTACAAGTCGATTGTGTGGTACAGTGTGAAAAGCCTTCCGGAAATTCAGAAATCCGGAATCGATCTGAAATCCTTTTTCAATAGCACTGAACACTTCATGTGAATAAAGAGCTAGTTGTGTTTCTAAGGAACGATGTTTTCTAAAACCATGTTGACTGTGTGTCAATAGACCGTTTTCTTCGAGGCAATTCATAATGTTCGAACGCAATATATGATCCAAAATCCTGCTGCATATCGACGTTAACGGTATGGGCCTGTAATTTAGTGGATTACTCCTACCACCTTTCTTGAATATTGGTGTGACCTGTGCAACTATCCAGTCTTTGGGTACGGATCGTTCGTAGAGCGAACGGTTGTATATGAGTGTTAAGTATGGAGCTAATGCATCAGCATACTCCCAAAGGAAGTTAATTGGTATACAGTCTGAATCAGAAGATTTGCTTTTATTAAGTGATTTAAGTTGCTTCACTACTCCGAGGATAATTACTTCTACGTTACTCATGTTGGCAGCTGTTCTCGATTCGAATTCTGGAATATTTACTTCGTCTTCTTTTGCGAAGGCATTTCTGAAGGCTGTGTTTAGTAACTCTGCTTTGGCAGGACTGTCTTCGATAGTGTCTCCATTGCTGTCGCGCAGAGAAGGCATTGATTGTTTCTTGCCGCTAACATACTTCACATACGACCAGAATCGCTTTGGAGTTTCTGCCAGATTTCGAGACAAAGTTTCGTTGTGGAAACTATTATAAGCATCTCGCATTGAATTCCGCGCTAAATTTCGAGCTTCTGTAAAAGATCGCCAATCTTGGGGATTTTGCGTCTGTTGAAATTTGGCATGTTTGTTTCGTTGTTTCTGTAACAGTGTTCTAACCCGTTTTATGTACCAAGGAAGATCAGCTCCGTCGTTTGTTAATTTATTTGGTATAAACCTCTCAATTGCTGACAATACTATTTCTTTCATTTTAAGCCACATCTGCTCTACACTTTTATCATTAGTTTGGAATGAGTGGAGATTGTCTCTCAGGAAGGCGTCAAGTGAATTTTTATCTGCTTTTTGACATCAAAAGTGATGGGGTGAGGGTTATTTTCTGGGAGTAAGGAAAAGACTGAACTTGCCTGAGCGAGGCAGGATTAGATAACTGGTTGTGCTAGTTGGTCAGCGGTTTTCCTTCTTAGTCCTCGGTCTTGGTACCACATCTATGATGTGTTGCCAGTCCCGAGGCGTGAAGATGGGATAAGAGTTGATCAGGGCTAGGTTTTTCTTGGAAACGATGTTGTGCAGGTCTACAGTTGGGATATAGAAGGTTGTGGTGCCAGTACGTACCACCTCACAGCGATTTCGCTAACATGTCCATCACCATCTTCGCGGCTTGCGGGTGTCCGGCAGCGGCAGGTGCTCGGGGGGAAGCAGCCTCTTCTGCAACTTTAGCAGCGACTTGTGCTTCTTTTTCCTCCTCTTCTTCCAGCTGCCGCCTCCTCCGTCTCCGCGACCACCTCTCCAGCGACCTGCGTTTCCGCGTCGGCCAGGGAGGCGGTCGTCTGGGTCTCCGCGTCTCCCCCTTCCTCGTGGGGGTGGCCGCCTCTTCCTTGTGAGGCGCGAGGGTCAAGGCTACAAGATGCTACTGCAGGCGGGTGTAAAATGAATGTGCGCAACGGGAAATAATAAACGCTAAAATGTGCATTTGGCCCTGTCTGACTAATCCCTGAAACAGATCTTAGGATCTATTAATGGACTTTAACGTATAAATTACAACCTAAACATAAATGAATGATTAAGGCAACTAATACTACCAAATGATAAACGTTGTTCCTGCTTATATATTTATTGTAGATTTAAAAAAATCCTTATATTATAATGTTTACATTTCTTAAGTAAAATTACTTATCAATTGCTCAACTCTGCCCCTTATTATGACTGCGCCATGTAATATCAATAACGCGAAATGACTGACATCTTCTACGTACCAAACACTAGAAGACACTACTTTCAAAGATGAGCTACGGTGGTGTGGAACCTCAGTGGAAATAAACTAACGTGATTACAGCTGTTTAGCTTTTATAGCCCGTGCGGTTCTAGGCGCTTCAGTCTGGAACTGCGTGACCGTTACGGTCGCAGGTTCGAATCCTGCCTCTGGCATGGATGTGTGTGATGTCCTTAGGTTAGTTAGGTTTAGGTAGTTCTAAGTTCTAGGGGACTGATGACTACAGATGTCAAGTCCCATAGTGCTCAGAGCCGTTTGAACCATTTTCTTTTATAGCCCTAATAAGCTGAAGTAGTTTGCGATACCACTGTATGTACTGCGCCGGTGCGTCGAGGTGATGGTTCTCGTACTCGTCTGCGACGATGGAAGAACTCCAGCCACAAATAAACTCTTTCAAACACTAGGACGGCAGAAGGCGGTCCTCTGACTAATATACGTACACTAATCCTGTCTTCTCCTCACTGTGTTCTGCAGACGAGAAACGCGAACTCCGAGCCACAAGGACGAAGTTCAGATAACGTCTCAACGTAAGTACAGGCAGAGGAAGTGCTCTCAGTTACTGAACGCCGCGTACTCAACGACGACTTCCAACACGGAGGTGAAGTCCAGAATCGTATAGGTAGGCAACAATACAGAGCCTAACTGTTCTAACTATAAACTCTCCTGAGAGCAAAGACAGCAAGTCCGTCTCTACCAACAAAGCTGATATCGAGCGACCGTGACACACGGGCGCTCACAACAGAAGACCCCCTCTCTCCACCGGCTACCCACCATCGTAATTCTGAAAACGAATCGTATTCCCGAAACCATGGAATATTCTCCCTCTCTACAGATTTTTCCGAACGCCGACCAACCATATTTTAGTCTTCTGTCATCCAGTGCGGAAAGTTTGCGAGGAAAAACCTATACTCGTACAATGGTACGCTTCTGAGCAAAAATCCTTGGAAATAACCCAGCCTGCATGGTTTCCGAGGTGCCGCTTCTTCGTTCCTCTCACCTGCATCCAAGATTTGCAAAGTTCGGAAGTATTGTCCAGTTATCCTTCCGGTCCCTACTACAATAGCGGCCGGCCGTCACCCTATTGTGCTCCAGAGCTCAGGTGCCATGAAGTCCGTCAGTTTAAGAAGGACAAACACCTGTGTGGGCCTTCCACCCAGAGCTGGAGTTATACCTCACATTTCATCTCCACTGGCGTTCCAATCTCCACTAGTATAGGCAATCATTCATTACGCCGTTCTGATAATAATGACACTCCGTCACCTTTCATGCAATAAGCGTTAACAATATTATTTACAAGGCGTACGTGACCTTCAGAGGTGTTGAAATATCACTGGTCGATTTGTTACTCAGGTAACATCCTTCAGCCGGCCGAAGTGGCCCTGGGGTTAAAGGCGCTGCAGTCTGGAACCGCAAGGCCGCTACGGTCGCAGGTTCGAATCCTGCCTCGGGCATGGATGTTTGTGATGTCCTTAGGTTAGTTAGGTTTAACTAGTTCTAAGTTCTAGGGGACTAATGACCTCAGAAGTTGAGTCCCATAGTGCTCAGAGCCATTTGAACCATTTTTTAACATCCTTCATATGTTCATATATACGATGTACAACCTATCACATGATTCCTAAATGTGTTTGTAGATCACGGAAAAGAATGTGGATGAGTTCTTGTAAGGTGCGAAATTATAGCCACCACAAGGCTTCCGCCAGTTGCCACACCTGACGGCGCGCCTCTTCCAGTTCCGCCTTCTCCTCCGCCATGACGGACTTGAGCGCGTCGACGGCGTCGCCAGTGGCTTTCGGTAACAATTCACGGGAACTGTCGTCGTTGTCTTCTTCGCGGCGGCGTGGCCCGCTTCCCCTTTTCGGATAGGGGCGCGGGGCGGCCGCCTTGCCTTTCTGGGCCACCACTTCGGGTTTAGCGGCCTCAGTCTTCTTGTTCTGCTTGCTCCAGTTCTTGATATACACTCCTGGAAATTGAAATAAGAACACCGTGAATTCATTGTCCCAGGAAGGGGAAACTTTATTGACACATTCCTGGGGTCAGATACATCACATGATCACACTGACAGAACCACAGGCACATAGACACAGGCAACAGAGCATGCACAATGTCGGCACTAGTACAGTGTATATCCACCTTTCGCAGCAATGCAGGCTGCTATTCTCCCATGGAGACGATCGTAGAGATGCTGGATGTAGTCCTGTGGAACGGCTTGCCATGCCATTTCCACCTGGCGCCTCAGTTGGACCAGCGTTCGTGCTGGACGTGCAGACCGCGTGAGACGACGCTTCATCCAGTCCCAAACATGCTCAATGGGGGACAGATCCGGAGATCTTGCTGGCCAGCGTAGTTGACTTACACCTTCTAGAGCACTTTGGGTGGCACGGGATACATGCGGACGTGCATTGTCCTGTTGGAACAGCAAGTTCCCTTGCCGGTCTAGGAATGGTAGAACGATGGGTTCGATGACGGTTTGGATGTACCGTGCACTATTCAGTGTCCCCTCGACGATCACCAGTGGTGTACGGCCAGTGTAGGAGATCGCTCCCCACACCATGATGCCGGGTGTTGGCCCTGTGTGCCTCGGTCGTATGCAGTCCTGATTGTGGCGCTCACCTGCACGGCGCCAAACACGCATACGACCATCATTGGCACCAAGGCAGAAGCGACTCTCATCGCTGAAGACGACACGTCTCCATTCGTCCCTCCATTCACGCCTGTCGCGACACCACTGGAGGCGGGCTGCACGATGTTGGGGCGTGAGCGGAAGACGGCCTAACGGTGTGCGGGACCGTAGCCCAGCTTCATGGAGACGGTTGCGAATGGTCCTCGCCGATACCCCAGGAGCAACAGTGTCCCTAATTTGCTGGGAAGTGGCGGTGCGGTCCCCTACGGCACTGCGTAGGATCCTACGGTCTTGGCGTGCATCCGTGCGTCGCTGCGGTCCGGTCCCAGGTCGACGGGCACGTGCACCTTCCGCCGACCACTGGCGACAACATCGATGTACTGTGCAGACCTCACGCCCCACGTGTTGAGCAATTCGGCGGTACGTCCACCCGGCCTCCCGCATGCCCACTATACGCCCTCGCTCAAAGTCCGTCAACTGCACATACGGTTCACGTCCACGCTGTCGCGGCATGCTACCAGTGTTAAAGACTGCGATGGAGCTCCGTATGCCACGGCAAACTGGCTGACACTGACGGCGGCGGTGCACAAATGCTGCGCAGCTAGCGCCATTCGACGGCCAACACCGCGGTTCCTGGTGTGTCCGCTGTGCCGTGCGTGTGATCATTGCTTGTACAGCCCTCTCGCAGTGTCCGGAGCAAGTATGGTGGGTCTGACACACCGGTGTCAATGTGTTCTTTTTTCCATTTCCAGGAGTGTAGCTACAACAACGACGATTTGCAGCATACGCGCCACCACAGTTGACGCACTTTGGGGCAGCATCCCGCGGCTTCTTGCAGTCGCACGTGTCGTGTGCCTTTGCACACTTCATACACGCGCCCGTGTTGCCACAGGACTTTGCTACATGGCCAAGCTGTTGGCACTTGTAGCAGTGCTGAATCTTCTTCTTCTCGCTCTTCCTTCCGCTTCGCACTTCTTCGGCCGGGTGCTCCGGTAGGACGGCGAGAAGGCGGGATCTTGACTTCCCCTTGGCTTCGCCTCCCTTGCCGCGTCCTCCCATGTCTGCGACGTGGACTAGCGGTGACAGCGACAGCGACGAAGTGAGCCGCAGTGAGTCGAGCAGCGGAGTGTTTGCGCGTCCACTTCATGATCACATCACCAATATTCGACTTGGTGACCTTCAGAAGTGTTGAAATATCACTGGTCGATTTGTTACTCAGGTAGTAGTCGTCGTGTGACTAGGGTCTCCCGTCGGGTAGACAGTTCGCCGGGTGCAAGTCGATTTGACGCCACTTCGGCGACTTGCGCGTCGATGGGGATGAAATGATGATGAGCAGGACAACAGAACACCCTGAGCAGTGGAAATCTCTGACCCAGCCGAGAATCGAAGCCGGGCCCTTAGGATTGACTGTCGCGCTGACCACTCAGCTACCGGGAGCGGACTGTTACTCAGGTAACATCCAATGACTAGTCCGCGTTCTAAGCTACTCAGCTCTCCTAACCGACCCATTCTCCTGTCACTCCTTCTCTACTGACAATTCAATTCTCCCCACTTCCTTTTCTAGGGATGGATCCGTCTCTCCTGGCGTCTAGTGGTCATCCCGCATTACACAGGGTGTCTGGATGCTTTTTCATCAGATATGGTAAATGAGTACCACTATACCTCGTCAAACCATCCACATGTGTCACTCGGAAAGAACAAATACCATTTCCTGCGCTGGTAAAAGAGGACAAAAGTTGTTAAATTTCAAGGCTGCAAAATGTCGTCTCCAGAAGCTAGGGCCTTCTAAATTATATGGGATGTAACACGTAGAAATAGAATTGCTACCCGTAATTCCGATGTCCAGTTGGCATCGCTGCCATACAGTGTGTCAGCGAGTCGAGCAGCGGAGTGCTTGCCAGTCCACTTCACAATCACATCACCAATATTCGACTTGGTGACCATTAGAAGTGTTGATTTGTCACTCAGGTAACATCCAATGACTTGTCCGCGTTCTGTCACTCAGCTCTCCTAACCGACCCATTCTCATCGAAACGCCTGGTTAAACCCGCAGGACAGAACAGGAAGTTAGAATTGTGGAAAGGGGCCAAAAATGAGCGGCTGTCAGTTACACTCGAACACATATAACTTTATTGCCCAAACATTACAGCGCATATTTCCAAGCTTAACTATCGACTGAATATGTCACACAATCTTATGGCTTAAGGGCACAACCTCTTTAATTTTTAAAACAGCTGAAGGCCCATGATTCAAAACACATTTGTACAAGGCAGAAAGCGCAAGGCTCTATCCTTAATTTTTTTTTTACATGAGCCTGAAGGCCCACACAATCTAAGATTCAACAAGTAAGAAATTTTAATTTTAAGACGGCTGATGGCCCATGATTGAAAAACACAACCACAATAAATTTTCAAAAGGCAGAAGGCCCAAAGCTTTATCCAAAAATATTTTAAATGAGGCTGAAGGCCCAAACAATGCAAGACTTGACAAGTACGGAGCTTTCAATTTTAAAACGGCTGAAGGCCCATTATTTAAAACCCAACTAAAGCATACAAATTCAAACCATCGGCTATGAGTAACTAAAATGCACAATCGAGCCCCAATAAGAAAAGGCAGTGCAGCCAGCGTTTCTGGGAGTCCGTCTGCACTTGAAATATTAACGTTCGCTTAGGGGAGACAGGTAGTCGGCCCAACTGTATACGATCCGCCGACAACCCAACCAAGAGACAGTCAACCGACTCACTGACAAGACAACTTGCTTTCCACACGACCAGTACTCAAGGAACTCTAAAGCCAAAACGTAAAAGGCGTAGCCGCCCACAACCAAGAGTGCATAAGCTGCTAAAACTACACACACGTGTTGGGCAGCGACAACACGGTGAGGAAAGGAAACTGCCTGAATTTTACGTCAACGGCCAGGGCAGTCACCGGAACGCTGACGGCCACAAGGCAAAAAATTCCGCTGGTTCACTTGGACTGTACCAAAATACAGTTAAACTCCACTGGATGGTGGCGAAACTTTCGCCAACTCGAATACTCGCTGTTGCTCACGGGAATACCTCCAACAGCCAACCATGAGAACCAACAGCACAATGTGAACAGACTAGCTTCGGTAATTAATCGCCACTCAACTTTGATGTCCTGAGTCGGTGAGCCACGAACCTCGTAGCAATCGCAACAGCCCCCACACACTCTTGACACTGTGTAGAGACCGCCAGCGTGCCCGGCCCACTGCGCCGCGCGCAGATTTCCTGGCTGATCCACACCAACCGACCGACTGCCGCACACCGGCTAGCAGAAACTATAAGCACCAGACCAAAGATAGTACAAGGTGCGAATATCGATACATACCGCTGCTGCCACACGTAGAAAGAGGAAGAATCATGGAATAACCGCAATAACCGCGGGAAACCAAACGCAGAGTAACAGCCGAGGTTTAAAGCAACGCATAAGCCGGGGCCAGCACGGCTCGCTCCTGTCACTCCTTCTCTGCTGACAACACAATACTCCCCACTTCCTTTTATAGGGATGCATCGGTCTCTCCTGGCGTCTAGTGGTCAGTCCCGCATTACACAGGGTGTCTGGATACTTTTTCATCAGATATGGTAAATGAGTACCACTACACTTCGCCAAACCATCCACATGTGTCAGTCGAAAAGAGCAAATACCATTTCCTGCGCTGGTAAAAGAGGACAAAAGTTGTTAAATTTCAAGGCTCCAAAATATCGTCTCCAGAAGTTTGGGCCTTCTCAAATTATATGGGATGTAACACGTAGAAATGGAATTACTACCCGTAATTCCGATGTCCAGTTGGCATCGCTGTCAAACAGTGTGTCAGACTGTGGCCGTGAGGGCCGTTTACGTTCAGTTCTAAAGAGGCATCACTGCCAATCTGAGGCTTATTTTGAGGAGTTTCATACATTCCTCTCCCCCGTATTACAGTTTACCCAAACAAACCAATAATGCAGCTCTCGGTACACATTTTGTTTATGTATTACTCTGTATTACGACGGTTAACATCTAAAAAATATGGCGTGTAAATAATAAAATAAATCTATTAACATGAAAATTTTTGTAAGTATAGCGACTCTTACAGTCGGCAACAAAATTGAAAAAGCGGGTTTTGAATTTAATTTCCTCTTTCTCTACTTTGAGGCAGACTGACCAGTGGCATCGATTATTTTTGTTAACCCTAATAGGATTTCTTCAATGGACCTGTTTTCTCTTTATTTCAGATTTCTAATTTTCACTATCAGTCCAACATTATTCGCACTTGAATAAAAAACCGGATCTCTCCTCAACTGAGAACGTTTGTAGCATCACGGGCGGCATCCTCTAACCAGTTTGGTACGGACAGATTTTGGCACGATGTCCCTCCGGAGGACATCCAACAAGTCTATCAAGTAATCCCAAGCCAAATAATTGCTTGCATAACGGTCAGACGTGCACCAAAGCGTTATCGATTTCCTCAATTTGTGACGCTCTTTCTTGAATAAATCGTCCAGTTTTTTGTGAAATTGTAATAACTTGTTTGTCTGTACGTGTATATCACATCTACCGCTTTCCGTCCCATTCGGATAGTAATTTCGCGGTGCCTCTTTTGACAGTATGTTCTTTGCACATAGGCTCACCGTTCAGGCATCTACGTGTGGACTAAGTATAAAATGTTTGAGATACAATACATTTTGTGTACGTCGTGTCAAATTATGTTCTTAGTGCACCACACGTTCTAAAACGTGCCAATTCAGTTATATCAAAAAGCAGATTTCAGAAACTTGCAATATCTTGCAGAAATTTCTGCCCGAAGTCAGTTGTATACGTGATCCTCAACTTCCCGTCACTTGTATTTTCTTGACAGTGCGCCTGCTTGTATGCAGTGTAAATGCTTTCTGTAAAGTTTTCTCATTCTCTCCGATTTGCCCAATTAGCATACCGTTCTCAAACAGTTTTCGGTATAAATTCAAAAAGAACTTTTGTGAACGATGTATAGCTTTAAATACCTCGGAGTTGGGACATACAGATTTTGAAATACAGCAGTGCAAACTGAAAAAATGAACATCTCCATAGGTTTGACGTACAAACTCTCTATTTAAAGCGGGAACTGATGTAGGATGGTCAAGTCAATGATTTAGAACAACATGTAGTAGGCGGAATAGAAACCAAATTGTGAGTTTGTGTACTCTGAGTTCACAACTATTGTAGCTGAAATGATACAAAAAGGAAAAAAAAACTTTAGTTTAACGTTCCATCGAAGCTGAAGAAGAATGAAGCCTCAACCAGGAACGTGGCAACTCGCATAGATAAACTTTTAACATCATCTGTAGCCTACAATGCCGGTACCCACCTGGATTTTGTTAAGCGAAGTTGGGCGATACAGGCTACAACGAGGACATCACCCAGCCCATTATCTTCGCGTTCCTGCAACTTCAGGGAATTATGCTCTTCCGGCAATACAATGATCCTGTACACACCCCTCGCGTTACCGAATTCTCTGTCCAAATTTTTTGTGTTACCGAGGTCATCGCGATTATGGGATCTGTCTTCCTCCGAGCATGTGTGCTGATGGGATGGCGTTTATGGCAACACTCCTTGGAAAATTGCGGGATCAGGTAGAAATAACGCGAAATTCGTCTCTGAGGCCAGGACTACATTGAAATCAGAGGAGACTCCGAAAGAAACTGAAATTGTTCCGTTACGCGTGAACGAACCTCATTCATGCGAGGTCGACCACTCATTTTTTAGTTTTCATTGTTTTGTTTTTTCACTGATCACTTCACCGTTTTACGTTTGACTTCAGTGAAAAGCAATAATGCATAACAATAGTCCACTTCGAACCTGTAATCACTTCGAACTTGTAATCTCTTACCATTCCAGCACCTCCTCTACTTCCCACTCGCACCCTCACCACTGCCAGACTACTGGTGAGGGGAACATACAGAATGCCGATGTTTCAGCCATCTCTCTTACGTTGCTTTGGGATCGTAAGTGATCAGTTTCTTTATACGACCCATCGGCGAATAAAAGCAGGGAGCCTTTTATGGTTATGTTAAAACGTGTGGCAGATACATGGCGACCATGAAATTTTTATAGCCTCCATGGCGCACGACACGGATATTTGCTGCCCACAGCGTGACGTGCAATGCTGATACGGGGAAGAATGTTCTCCAGCACACGATCAGAATGACGATATTTCCTTTCCGCAGAATGGCTCGCGAGGTCATAAAAATATAGATTTCCTTTCGCCAACTTTTACTTCTTATTGATGGCTGGGAGAGCAACAACGAGGAAGAGATGCGTTTGTTCACTGTGCAATCATATTGCTTGTTCTGGGCAGATTACTTCAAAACAGTTGTAATATTTCTTCACTTGCTCTTTCCTTTACATCTGTTTCCTTCGACTATTCATTTAGTTCGCAACATATAATGATTTGTACCTCTGCTATTTGCTTTCTAACCCGCACTGAGCATGATTTATTAGTATTGCCAAGTACTCAAAAACAAATCGTAAGATATCATCTAACCCCTTATAAACATCGTCGCCGCATTCTGCAGGACAGTAATTGGCAGTGACATTATTTCCTTCGTTTTTCCGTTTCACTTTTTACCTTTCGATATTTCTTGTGTCTCAGTGACCCTCTAATGTCTTCGAATAATTTTTTCTGCCTCTGTTTCACAGTCTTTTTCTGTAAACAATGTTAATTAAGCTGCACTGTCCTAGTACGTGGACACTCAATAATATTTTTACTCTCCCCATTTTTGCAAAAAATTGCCTTTCTTTATAACTCATCATTTACGACCTTTACCTGGCTTTATCAGGATCAAGCTCATTTTGGAGTTCCACAAGCATATCCTCATTTCCCTTATCCCTAGCTTCTGTCATTTTTTCGTGTTAATTTACTATTCACTCTTGCCTATAACTGACTGTCTAGTTTTATTTCGATCTGTTTTAATTTGAGCATTTAAAGATAAAGTATTAGATATTGAAGCCTAGAAATCTGAGTGGGTGTCCTAAACAGGCTGCTGATAACTTCAAAAAGATCTGAATCACTGAACTGTTACTTTTTCCTATTCTCTCGTAACTTCAGTTGTTCAGGAAGCCTTATGGTGTTCCACATATTTACTACAATGGAAAGAAATATTGCGTCACGAATTCAACACACGAAATCGTTCTCCATCAATAAGTGACTGGTCGTTTCTCTCTACTTTCTTCAATGCTCATATATTACAATTTGCACATTAGATACACACAACTGAAAATTGTTTACTCAAAATGTCATGGCTCCATGTACAATAATTTCTCTGAATGTCGTTTGCCTCTCAGACTGTTGCTGACTGGACCTCTGTTCTGTGTGGTGGAGACTATCTCACATTTGTCTTCCACATTCTTCTTACAGTTGGATCCAATGATACTAGAACAAGAACTGTTTGTGTTAGAATTATTTTGTTTTATTGGCTGCCTATCGCAATATGTATGACGTGGAGTGTAGTATTTTCTCAGAAGTATCTGTCAAGACAAATATTTGGAATTTTTAGTACAGTCCTTCACATGATGTATGATAACCTCCTTGCAATGTTGTAATTGTAATATTGTACATTGTAAATAATGCTTTGTTCTTTTTCTTCAACAATATACGTTGTTCAATACTTATGTATAAGAATGTTTCTAAATCTATCATTACTTACATTTTACTATTGACCTAGCCTTTGTAACACAGAACTTGAATCCATGTTCTTATATACCCATTTGTATCTCGTCCTGTTGTGGGATTTTTATTGCCTCCATGGGACATGTTTTGTCCCATTATTCTATATCTACATACTTATTCCGCACGGCACCGTATGGGGCGTGGCGGAGGGTACCTGGTACCACTTCTAGTCATTGTTGTGTTTTGCTAATTACGCGAAATGTTATGTAGTTGGGTGTAAGGACCCTCTGGTAGGAAACCTGGAAAATAAGTCAACAAAAAAACTCCTTTGCAGTGTCTCATAATGGTGTTAGTCGCCCATCTCAGTAACACTGTTGTGCCTAGTACAAAGATACTTCAAGAACAGTGCGACTCTTCTTTGTTATTTCTTCACTTTATTCAGTCATTTTCGACTAGCTGTGAATGTAAGAGAGAATGTCAGTAATAAATGATCGTTTGCCTTAGTTGTCTAGAATCTTTCTACTGAATTTCAGTATCGTATTTGCCGTAACCAGTTCATACCAACTAACATGGTTCTAAAAAAATAAAAGAACTATGTCAGGCCTGATGAAAGTCAGCCTTAGAAAGCTACTGTCGTTATGAATTCAATCTTTTATGCAGGCTGTCTCATATTTATATAGAAGGTAGTGGTGGTCAAAACTAGAAAAGAACATTGTGTAAACTTATGTCCGGATACAAATACTTGTTGAGATATAGATCGTTTCGTCCTGTGATATCCGTCTCTCTGTTGACATCACAGGAGGTGTTCAATGTGATCACTTCTGACTTATTCGTACACATCCATAATCATGAACTCATGTGAACAAGGCTGGTAGCATCGGCGAGGGAATGGTTTGTGGACAATAATTTGCCTGAAAGGGTCTGGCCTGCCCAGAGCCGGACCTGAAACCAATGGAACACCTTTGGGATAAGTTAGAATGTCGACATCGAACGCCAACGTCCAACTACACTATCTTCTCTGGTTTCGGTTCTTGCGAAAGAATGGGCTCGCATTCCCCAGACGTTCAGACAGCTAACTGAAAGTATCTCCAACAGTGTTCAAGCCGTCATAAAGACGTACGTTACAGACATCCAGTATTAATGTAGACTAATTGCTGTCCGCATACTTTCGATCAGGCAGTGTATGTTGTCACTACTCCCCGAGGAACGCCCGATTTCACTTTCGTTCACGTCGAGACCTCTCTGTCTCAAAGTACTGATTCTGTTCTCACTAACAGGCAGCCTTCAGCCCAGCCGCTTAGTAATCGGGTAAACCTTAAGACTCCCAAAACCCGCTGCAAAGCCAAAAAATGTTCAAATGTGTGTGAAATCTTATGGGACTTAACTGCTAAGGTCATCAGTCCCTAAGCTTACACACTACTTAACCTAAACACACACACACACACACACACACACCATGCCCGATGGAGGACTCGAACCTCCGCCGGGACCAGCCGGGAAAGCGAAAGACACTTACTGTCGTGCGGTATTGCTGTTATTCAGTGGCGTAGTTGGAAAAGTCTTGTATACAAGCGGTGATAAAAAGTTTCCGTTTATGGGCGTTGCTGCAGCACTAATGTAACGTAGCGCGACTCTGCTGCGGATATGTAAGCAGCGATATGTAGACAAGGGATTAGTGTGGCATTCGTGACTTTGTGACGTGCATGAGCTAAATACGAAAACATGGACTACTGCGACGTTATTACCAAATGCGTCCAAACAGGACCAACGTGCTATTATTCTTTTCTTGGCTGCCGAAGGACAAACACAGGTAGAAATCCATCGGAGAATGGGGGCAGCATATCTGTCGGAAACCACGGATGTGGAATGTTAGGGTGCTGATGCTTTATGATGAAGCACGACCCCATATGGCAAATGTCGTAACGCAGAAGTTACGCCAACTCGAGCCTCTGTCCTGATGCGATTATCACACCTTCGGTCCCTTAAAAAAGGGTCGACGATTCCGATCGGTCGAGTGTGTGGAGGAGGCAGATACGGATTTCTTCACGCAGCTGGACACGGTCTTTTACCAAAAGGGTATCTTCAACATGATGCGTCCATGAGATGACTGTTGCCTCAATGCACACGGACATATTTCCTGACTAGAATACCGATTCTCGACTGTAAATCGTACAAACGGAAACTTTTTGATCACCTCTTATACACGGTCCATCACATATATGGCCACCGCATATGTTCAGCGTCAATGTGCAATAACCACTCACAGACGACAGGTGGCAGCACTAGCAGTGGAGGACACATAAAACGTGTCGGCGGAATGCGTGTGACAGGGCAGTCGTTGTAGCAATGTGGAAAGGGAGCGATTTATCTGATACCTCCCCAAAAGGGCATGATCATTGTCTTTCGGGTCAAGGGTGGAAGTATTTCCGAAACGGCTTTGTTTGTAAACTGTTCGTGTACCGCCGTGGTAGAGTGTACTGTGAATGACAAAATGGTACTTTCGAAAACCGGCGCCATGACACGAGTGAACGACAGCTTCAGAGATCTGTACGGGCGAATAGACGTGCAACTGTTGAGCCACTGACTTCCAATGAACCAAGTGGCTGTCAAGAGTGTCTCCTCAACGACCGTTCAGCGAATGGGCCTCCACAGCAGGCGCCTGATTCTTTTACGGTAGAGAAATAGCTTGAAGGTGATTAGATCAATCCTCTGCTGCGGATTAGTCATGTAGATGTAGGTGTAGATGCACCCATGCTGACTGTTGTCCATCGGCGAAGAAGGCTGGAATTTGCACACCAATACCACAACTGGACGTCCACTGGGTGGCGACAGGCGGCTTTTCGTATGAATCACGTTTTATGCTCCATCGAACAGATGGCCGTTGGCGTGAACGGCGTGAAACGACTGAAAGCAGACACGCTGCAACAATCGTCGGAAGGGTCCAGGCCGGAGAAGGGAGCGTTATGGTCTGGTGGTATTCTCTGGGCGATCTCGTCATTCTGAGAGGCACAATGGATCAACACAAGTATGCATCTGTTTCTGGGGGCCATGTCAAGCCCTCTTCACGCTGTCACACAGCTCGTGGTGTAAATGCGTGGTTCAAAGAGCACCAGGTATGAGATTACCGTACTCCCCCGGCTACGAGTCTCCAATACCTTGAATGATTCGAACAAAAGGCAAAATCATGTCTCGTCGAACTACCTAACACCTCCAGTCAGCTACTTCCAAGTTCATTTTTTGTCCTTTGGTGTCTTATGCCCCGCAGCGAGCAGTCATATTTTGCAACGTACCCGACTTCAAATGTCCATTACACCACTTTCGCGATTTGCGCTCGAAAACTGTTTGAGATGGACATACAATCACTATCAGCAGCGATTATTGTCCAGTTGGACTGTCATTGGCAAGACGATCCCTCTCGGCTATGTTTCCTTGTCAATACATTGGACACTGCACTTGTATATAGTTACAAATCTGACAGTTCATTCATAGTGTGATCATGGGCACGTCCAAAAACTATATATGCTTTTCGACACTGAGGCACGCCTTCACGTCGGCTTAAATTACTTCGCTGATTGCATACGACTGACTGGCGCGTACAGCCCACTGCGCTGCCATGACTACAGGGGTCTTGAACTAAAGTACGGAAACACCAGGAGAAATACATGCTTGAACATAGCCAAGCCTCAAAGGACTGCACTTTTGTATTTGACAAGGAATCGGACCTGTGCAATGTCCTCAACACTTTACGAGTGTATGTCGTGGCGAGAATAGCGTTCAGTGTAGTCGTGCGTGGAATATGTCGGAACTCGGTCCAGTCGACCGTGGAGAAATTATCGATGGTCGTGTGCTGGGAACTTCCGCAAACAGGAGAGCCGAAGTGTTTGGCGCCTCAAGAGCCGCCGTATTGATGATTTATACCACATACACTGAAGGAGGGTAAGAGTATCCGCTAAGTCACAACGCAGAAGAAAGAGTGTGGTCAGTGATCGCAACGGACAGTCAGTGAAGTGGACTGTGACGAAAAATGAGAGAACGAAAGCTGCAGGACTGAATGGCTCGGTCGCGAACCCTCTCAGCGTCAAAACAAAATGAAGGGAGCTTCAAAAATTGGGAATGGCAGGGCGAACTAGAATTCCAAAACCATTCGTCAGTGATGCAAATGCCAGTAACAGGAAACGGTGGTGCTGAAGCAACAAATCCTGGAAAATGGAACAATGGAAAAATGTTATTTGGTCGGTGAGTCTTGTTACAGACCGTTTCCAATTTCTAGCCGAGTACGTTCCAAGAGTGAACCATGGTGATGGATGGCCTTCCGTATGGTGGAATTCCATAGGTGCCATGATTAATCTGCAAGGCCGCTTTACTGCCAAGGATTATGAGATTATTTTGGCTGATCAAGTCCATCCCACAGTACAATGTCTATTCCCCAATAGGGATGCTGTGTTCCAGGAAGACAGGAGCCCTGCCCACACAGCGCGCATGGTCCAGGACTGGTTTCGTGAGAAAGAGGATGAATTGTTGCATTTCCTCTGGCCACCACAGGCATTAGAGATCAGCATTATTAAGCATTTGTGGCCTACTTTGGAGAGAAAGATGCGTGATGTCTATTCACCTCCGTTGTCGTTAGCTGAAAAATGTGTGTTTGTGAATTCCTAAGGGACCAAACTGCTGAGGTCATCAGTCCCAGTTGGATGAACTTGCCACTATTTTGGAGGGAGAAAGGGGTAATATTCCCTTGAAAACCATACAAGACCCGAAACTTCCTGGCAAATTAAACTGTGTGCCGGACCGAGACTCGAAATCGGGACCTTTGCCTTTCGCGGCCAAGTGCTCTACCAACTGAGCTACCCAAGCACGACACACGCCCCATCCTCACAGCTTTACTTCCGCAGTACCTCGTCGCTACCTTCCAAACTTCACAGAAACTCTCCTGTGAACCATGCAGGACTAGCACACCTGAAAGAAAGGATATTGCGGAGACATGGCTTAGCCACAGCCTAGGGGATGTTTCCAGAATGAGATTTTGACTCTGCACCGGAGTGTGCCCTGATATAAAACTTACTGGCAGATTAAAACTGTGTGCCTGACCAAGACTAGAACTCGGGACCTTTGCCTTTTTATCCCCTAGGCTGTGGCTAAGCCATGTCTCCGCAATATCTTTCCTTTCAGAAGGGCTAGTCCTGCATGGTTCGCAGAGAGCTTCTGTAAAGTTTGGAAGATAGTAGACGAGGTACTGGCGGAAGTAAAGCTGTGAGGACGAGGCGTGAGTCGTGCTTGAGTAGCTCAAAAAATGGCTCTCAGCACTATGGGACTTAACTTCTGAGGTCATCAGTCCCCTAGAACTTAGAACTACTTAAACCTAACTAACCTAAGGACATCACACACATCCATGCCAGAGGCAGGATTCGAACCTGCGACCGTAGCGGTCGCGCGGTTCCAGACTGTAGCGCCTAGAACCGCTCGTTGGTTAGCTCAGTTGGTAGAGCACTTGCCCGCGAAAGGCAAAGGTCCCGAGTTCTAGTCTCGGTCCGGCACACAGTTTTAATCTGCCAGGAAGTTTCATATCAGCGCACACTCCGCTGCAGAGTGAAAATCTCATTCATACAGGACCTGTATTTACCCATTCTGAGACGACTGGGTCCCCAACGGTAATCTCACACTGTATTAGGCACGGTGTTTGTGCCCACCTCCTGTACGTGAGCTGTGCAGGGTCACGTAACCGGCTATTACGCTCTGAAGCGACCAGTGTGCTCTTTTGTGACTAACAGTGAAGTTGCCTCATTTGATTTAAACTTCTTGACAGAAATAATAATGCTGACATATGTAACTAGTTTGGGATAATGGGCGTCCACAGCGACAGTCACAGCAGCGGAATACCGGCGTGTATTGGTGTTTCTGAGAGCTGGGTGAGGGGCCAGCAAGACGTTAAATGTGGCCACGTAGGTGGGAAAGATGCTGCTAATTGCCGGACAAGACGGCCTGTTGCCGGCAGCAGCTGGCGGCCGGCGTTTAAGTGGCGGCCCTGTGTAGTGGCTAATAATGCCGCTCTTCTGCTGCACAAGCAGGCCGCAGCGCCCGGGAGGGGGTGGGCCATGCCGGGCCGGGGCGGTCCTTTTGATACGGGCAAGTTCTCCTTGCAAG
The DNA here is from genome assembly GCF_023898315.1 of Schistocerca nitens. Classification (NCBI taxonomy): domain Eukaryota; kingdom Metazoa; phylum Arthropoda; class Insecta; order Orthoptera; family Acrididae; genus Schistocerca; species Schistocerca nitens. Next base: position 902,654,417 of record NC_064614.1, on the reverse strand, counting down.
TCGCGTGTTCCCTGCCGTAGTTGCCTACAAGGCTTTTAACCGGCCGCGCACCAGACAGAACAATCTCCTCCTTCCTCCTCTTCGTCTGCGCACCCTCGCTTCCTCCGTCTCTCTCCCTCCCTCTGGCATGCGGGCTCTCTCTCTCTCTCTCTCTCTCTCTCTCTGTCTATCTCACACTCGCTCCCTCTTCTTATCTCTCTCGGGGCCAGCGCATTCGCTCGGGCTCTCTCCCAAGATTCACAGAGAACGCAGCCGGGACGAAACTGTCGGCGGCAGGCGAAGCAAATGCTGATTTAGTGCACCCTGTTAGGATTTGTAGCGTCGTGAGAGGCGCAGCGATGCTGCTACTGCTGCTGCTGTTCCTGTGCGGAACTTGTGGTTGGGGAAGACGTCTTACTTCCGCTTGGAGGATCCTACTGCTTCTGTTCTGCCATTAGTTATTTCCGAATTAACAAGGGCCTAACGCAGAAATACACCGTACAGGATTCCGGCTCGGTTCCCGTCTCGAATGCTCGTGGGTAACATAGTTTAAGTCAAGATGTTTCACAACATTTTGCCGTAGAATGAAAAATTTATCCTGGAAACAACCTCAACATTTTATTGCAAAGTGAAAAATTTATTACGGAAACAAGCTCAAGGCTGTGGTTGACAGTTATTGGTCTGTGTGGAAGTGAATAACCGCAGATATATCCGCGGATGTACTCAAAAAATATTACCTTGGGATTAAAATTGTTGGATGTGAGGTCCACCAGTTATGCAAAACACCGTTTTTCTCAGTACCCAAACATGTTTCAGCGCCACTGTCCCATCATCTGTGGGTTTTCGTTTTTATTTAGTCTTTACATTTGGTGTGCTTGAATTTTCTGGATCACTTGTGTGTTAATTACTATAGATAGGTTGTCATGTTTTAGTGTGGCAAGCACTTCCATTCTCCGCATCATGCTGAGGTGTTGTGATGCACAGGTAACTATAACAAGTATTTTCTATAAATAACAAAGTAAAATACTTTTTCCTTCACCGGAACACAGTGTTCTGGTGAAGGAAAAATTGTTTCACTACATTATTCGTGGAAAATACTTGTTATAGTTACGTGTGCATCAGAACAAAATGGCTCTGAGCACTATGGGACTCAACTGCTGAGGTCATTAGTCCCCTAGAACTTAGAACTAGTTAAACCTAACTAACCTAAGGACAATACAAACATCCATGCCCGAGGCAGGATTCGAACCTGCGACCGTAGCGGTCTTGCGGTTCCAGACTGCAGCGCCTTTAACCGCACGGCCACTTCGGCCGGCGCATCAGAACACCTCAGCATGATGCGGAGAAGTAAAATACTTTTTCCTTCACCGGAACACAGTGTTCTGGTGAAGGAAAAATTGTTTTACATTATTCGTGGAAAATACTTGTTATAGTTACGTGTGCATCACAACACCTCAGCATGATGCGGAGAATGGAAATACTTGCCACATGAAAACATGACAAGCTATCTGTAGTAATTAACACACAAGTGATTCAGAAAATTCATGCAAAGCAAATGTAGACAATAAATAAAAACGAAAACCCACAAATGATGGCACAGTGGTTCCGAAACATGTTTGGGTACTGAGAAAAACGGTGTTTTGCATAACTGGCGGACCTCACATCCAACAATTTTATCTGCAAACACCGCCGATACAAGGAGCTGCAAATCAAAACGACGGATACTTGTGATTAATAGTTAAACGACAGTGTTAGTATTACGACATTCGTCTGTGTTATATGAGATCGATAATAGTAATTATTTTTATTTTGAGTCACTGTTATTACGCATTTAGTAATACGTGTATACTCCGAAAATAAAATTTTTGTTGCACACACACACACGCACACACATATACATATATCGAACTTCCATTCGATGAGTGGGTTGGGTTGTTTTGTGGGAAGAGACCAAGCTGCGAGGTCATCGGTCTCGTCGGATCCGGGAAGGACGGGGAAGGAAGTCGGCCGTGCCCTTTCAAAGGAACCATCCCGGCCATTCGAAGCGTGTATGTGTGCGTGTGTGTATGGGTCTGTGTGTGTGTGTGTGTGTGTGTGTGTGTGTGTACCGCAGCCTACAGTATCCCTCAGGACTCCCCACCTGATTCCATGAAAGGCAAAGCTTTTACAGTGAGACATCAGACCCTCCCCGCCCCCTTTTCCCCCAACTCCCGAGTCTGTAAAGAATAGAGCTCCCATGTTTATAACGCCGCATCACCTGAACTAGGAGTCGAACAATAATGTAATTTTGCAGGGTCAGTCAGTTTATATGTGGATACCACCTGCAAAATGTGTCGCGAATAAAGTTAGCAGTAAACAAGCAATAAATTAATACGTCATGTTTGATGTTGAAGTTTTACTGCATGAACAGCGAAAATGTAGTAAGCAATAAACGTTTTACCGTTTATTATTTTGTGCAGTTTCCCAGCGAGAAAATTATCGAAAAGGTTTGAAATTACATAAGGGGCAATCAAATGAAAACAAGGCAGATGGAGAAAAAGTAAGAAACAGTTTATTACTTCATAAACAGACTCCATAACTGTTAATATATTTATCCCACTGTAAGACAAAATGGTCAGTGCCTTCAAGGAAAAATGTTTTTTGGTTATCTACGGAACTATGACTGTACCCAAGTGTGCACCTCTTCGTCCGAAACAAACCGACGGCCATGAATGTCTTTCTTCAGGGTTCCAAGGATATGCAAACCGCATGGTGAGAGACCAGGACCGTATGGAAGAAAGGCTTCTCAGCAAAACTTCTACAGCGTACTCGAAACATCGAGGTAGCAATTATTATGCTACTGTGAAAGTTTCTGTGAAATGCAACATTTGTTGTTAGTATTAAAATCTTGGTGCATTCTACCTCTTTACATGCCAGCTAAGTCAATTTTAAGGTTTCTCCCATATTCCTTCATCTCTTCTTTTCTTAACAAATCTACTATGGTTTCACGTGGCATACAGAGACATATTTCCTGAATAAATGTCCGTTGACTGTCTGTATTTCGGTTATATACAATCTTTTTTATCAAAGGATGGCCAGCTAAAAGAACGTTTTGTACATTATCTACAAAAATGTTTGCTAGCAGGCTCGTAAAATGCTGCCCACGACTAGGACGTTAAGCGATTAAGGTGTACATATATTCTACCATTAAATCTGAAATAATTTCGACTGAGCATGAATTTAGCATCATATTTTTTTTTATTTTTTTTTTTTTTTTTTTTACATGGTTCAAAGGCTTTGAGCACTATGGGACTTAACATCTGAGGTCGTCAGTCCCCTAGAACTTAGAACTACTTAAACCTAACTAACCTAAGGACATCACACACATCCATGCCTGAGGCAGGATTCAAACCTGCGACCGTAGCGGTCGCACGGTTCCGGGCTGAAGTGCCTAGAACCGCTCGGCCACATCGGCAGGCTCATATTTTTATTTTGATATCATTAGCGGAAGTGGTTAAATGTAAGTGTCTTTTGAATATTTTTTCTCAGTGCTTGTTTGATTTTATGTATTTTATTACATACTTGATCAGATTTATCTTCTGTTAAATGGAAAGTAATAGCTGAAACGTCGGTGATTACTTTGGAAATGAAAACTTAAAAAATCTAAACACAGATATTCGATCGACGTTTATTCATAAAGCACACTCCTTCAACTTCTTTCTTTCCTCTTGTTGTCTATTTTCTTCCCTGCCTTCTTAGTACGCTTTGTCTCGGAAAATCTAACACTTCTTAACTTAGTCCATATTTCACACCCTGCCGGCCGTTGTGGCCGAGCGGTTCTAAGCGCTTCAGTCTGGAACCGCACGACCGCTACGGTCGCAGGTTCGAATCCTGCCTCGGGAATGGGTGTGTGTGATGTCGTTAGGTTGATTAGGTTTAAGTAGTTCTAAGTGCTAGGGGACTGATGACCTCAGATGTGAAGTCCCATAGTGCTCAGAGCCGTTTGAACCATTTGAATTTCACACCCTCTTCAATTTCTTGTTCGGTTGGTTGGTTTGAGGTAAGGGGACCAAACAGCGAAGTCATCGGTCCCATCGGGTTAGGGAAGGATGGGGAAGGAAATCGGCCGTGCCCTTTCAAAGGAACCATCCCGGCATTTGCCTCAAGCGATTTAGGGAAATCATGGAAAACCTAAATCAGGATGCCCGGAGGCGAGTTTGAACCAGTTTCTTGTTTATTTACGTCAGTTTTCGATAAGGCTACAATTCATTCGGCGCTCTAGAAAGTAAGTTGCGATTGAACTATAATATTCCAAAATTTTCTACAGTTTTTCTTGTCAGTCTGCTAGAACTCATTCGCTGGATGTCCATTTCCTAATTTCATCTGTAATTTTTTACATATTTTAATACTTTTATCTTACATGCTAATTGAAATGGTTCTACTCTTTATTTCCTAATATCTTCCTTATGCTCTTTCCTGCCTTTTTCCTGATTTATTTATTTTCTTTCATCAAGTCTAAAAGTAGTATTTATGATAGACATGCATCTTCTGGATAAGGACTTTTTATTACAAACATCTTTTGTGGCATAGAATGTTATTACATTATCTGTATTCTTACAGTTCCTCTTCTGCGACCATTAGACATGATGATAATTTTCCTTACATCCTCAAACCTATCTGTTCTTCTGACATTTCCATCCTTTGTGCAAAATTTTGATGTTGCAGCCTTTTTGTCTGTTATTATCTCTGTTACGGATTAGATTTTTTAGTCCTGCTTCTTCTGCTGTCTGTTTGAGTATTAGTGCCATGTGCACACGATCTGTCAGAATTGCTAAATCATTTACAAATCCTAAAATGTCACTTTCGATATTATCCCCTTCCCTCCGAACTTTTATTCAGTTTTCTGTCTTAAGTTCTTCTAATGGAAACATTCTCTTATCACTTCTTCAAGTTTTGCGCACATTTGAAAAAGACGGGAAACAGTTCATTAGCTTTTATTGGACCTGTAATAATGTTAAAAGGGCTCTGATACGTCTCCCATGACTGTTACCCTAGATTTTGTATTTATTAGTGTTTCTTGTAAAATCTCCTGTATTTTCTTACCTATTCCAAATTCTTTCAGGGTTTTGAGTTAAGTCAGGCAATTTATAGAACTAAAAGTCTTCTTAAAATCTACAAACGTACATCAGCGTTGTTCAGCTTTTTGAACATCTCTTGCAATATTAACTGCACGTTATTGATTTGTTTTGCAGAGTACCTATCTCTCTTACATTCTGTCTAAGTCTTTGTAATTCTGTAGCCATTCGTTCTCCAATTCTTCTGAGAAGTATGTAGAAAACTATGTAATATGCTACACAGAACCAGTACATACGCCTATAGTTGTTCACGTTTGTTTGATCTTTTTTGTGCAATGGTTAGATAGTATTATTTTCGAGTCACTTGATAACTTATCTTCTTTCCAAAGTTTTTTATCATTCTGACTAGATTCAGTCGTGTTTTCCTTCCACTGCACTTTGAATTCTATTTTCCTTCCATTGTATGATCAATATAAGTCTAATAGGTTCTTGAAATATTCTGCATTATCTTCATCATCATCGTTATCATCTTCTTCCGTCCAAAGATTAGGCTGTTCCCTGTTCCAAACTCAAAAACTAAATCATTTCCATCTTTTTCTAGGCCTTTCAATATCTCTTTTCCCATTCGGCTTGTAGTTCAGGATCTTATGGGGAATTCTGAGACCTTGCATTCTCATGAAGTGTTGTTTCCAGTCTTTACGATATTTTTGAACTTTTTCATTCATGCTGAAAATATTTAACTCTGTCCTAATATGTTCGTTACTAATCATATGTTTTCTTGTGCAGCCCTTCGTCTATATTAGGAACCTCATTTCTGCTGTTTGAATTTTATTTTCCTGTTTTTTGTGGTAACCCAGCTTTCACTTCCATAACAACGGGACTGCCATTACTTATAGAAATTGATGATGGCTTCTTTCTGTACTTTATACCCCAATGTTCTGCTTATGATAACCCAGACAGCTTGAATTTGTGTATTTTATTTTCAGTGTCAGGGTCCTAACAAAAACGTATAGCACAGCCTAAATAAGAGATTTGAGACACTTGTTCTAAGCTGAATTATCCAAAACAATTTTGACCTGACTGAGTAATTTCCTCGGAATGCCTTTATTTTTGTTTTGATACCAGAAATTTTAAAGTTGTACTTCTTGCAAATTTCGTTTCACGCACATTCGCATTTAAGATTGATGATCTTAGTTAGAGTTACTGATCAACACGTAGTTCCACTTTACTCACAAAGTAGTGACAAAGCAACTACCGGAAGATATTCTGAACTTCTGATCTTTGGAGCTCATCTTCATTCTTTTGAATAATAACGATGTCATCAGCAAAAAAAGTACACTTAGGTATTCCTCATTCGTTATCTTAATTCCTTTGTTTACTTTACATTTCCATTTGTAAATAACGAAGTCAATGTAGATATTAAAAAGGGTAGGTGATAGTCCACATCCTTGCCTAACGCCTAACCGCAGCCAACCGATTCAATTTTCACCCAAAGAAGTTACGTTCATAGCACAATCTTGTCCGTCATGAAATTACCACACACTGGTATACTATATTCATACTAACTCTCTGTGAAATCTTCCCGAAAAGAATAGCTGAGGGCTGCTTTGATGCTTACACCACATGCTTCACGTGGTCAACTTGGTTTACATAAAGAGTGTAACTCCACAATAATTTTGATAATTAAAATAAATTACATCGAAACGCAATTTACAAAAGAAAAACCTCGAACTGGTTACTATCGTCTTACTATTAATCTGATGGCTCAAACAATTGTATGAGCACGTGGCACTAGTCTCACAAAGTACACCCCACGTGGGTTGAACATAAAGAAAAGTTGCTATATTGAAAAATATTGTCAAGACGAGACGTTATAATCTCACGCACATTCACATTTAAGATTGATGATCTTAGTTAGAGTTACTGATCAACACGTGGTTCCACTTTACTCACAAAGTAGTGACACAGCAACTACCGGAAGATATTCTGAACTTCACACTCGAATTACACTGCGTTGCAATTTAAGATAACATTAGATATTTTAGATCCAAACCTGAAATAAAGGTGATTAAATTTTCAGTTAGGCTGAACTTAAGAAATCCATTGTCCTACGGACTTAGCAGACACGCGCTTAGCCGGAGATCTTACCACTTCAAACGCTCGCCGTGGACAGACTGACCTGGGCCCCTACCGAACATGCTTAACAGATACAAACGGAAGTGACCAGAGAGGCAGCCAACATGACAAGGGATGGACAGGACCATACTAAGAATAGAAACCTCTCTGCTTTTAGAAAGCGTAGCTACCTGTTCCGACGTTGGTCCTACTGTTCTCTAGCAGACAGGCTTGTCTGCTACCATCAAGCATGCAACTAGAAATACATTTGCTCATCCATCCACTGACCCAGAAGGGAAGGGGGATGACAGTATCTTATCACATACAGTATATAAAGAAAGCGGATGTAGATTCCGTATGAGACTATGTGACATGAATTACATATAAACTGTGTTTTAAAGTGTAGTAGTGTGACAGATCGTTCTTGATTATGTGTAAAAGTAGCACGTTCCACTGCTCAATCTCCTCCCAGATAGTCAGAAACACCACAGTAAATTTAGAAGAGGAATTTATGCCGTAAATGACAACAGATTTAAGAAATTAACATGAAAGGGATCCAACAGAGACCTTTCACGGTTACTGATGATTCTTGAGTATAGTTTGTAGCCAGTGTTTAGGAAACTTATGCCACGATAGTTTTTACAGTCATTACGTTTCCCATTTTTAAAAAGATAGATTACTTCTCCTGTATACCAAGGGTCTGGGATCTTCGACTAACATTCATTTATTAATTGTAAAAGTCTTTTATCTAATGGTAACTCTCCATATTTAATTACTCTGCATTTATTCCATCTATTCCAGTAGCTTTTCTGTTTTTTATGCCTTTTCGTCCATAGTAATTGGATCTACTGTTCCATTGCACATACGTTATCGAGTGTGCACAACAAATCCGTGTAACGATTATTATCTTCTTTCATACACTTTTAGTGCATTGGGTCCTATTACCTTTTGGAAATTTAGTTTGTACTTCACTTGTCCAAAACTTTTACTTTTATGCTGAAAGGTAATGATCAGTTTATTGGTTTAACTATTATTGCTTCTTGTGAACACATTTCCAGCATGCTCGAGTATATAAAGAATAGTTTACTAGGAAGCTAATGAAGTGACCGTACAAACTAGAGCAGCCACAGTAGGAATGAGAGCTGATTATCCAGCCACTAACATGTGATAAAGACATGCTGAATGGTTCATCTACAACTACATTTATACTCCGCAAGCCACCCAACGTTGTGTGGCGGAGCCACTTTACGTGCCACTGTCATTGCCTCCCTTTCCTGTTCCAGTCGCGTATGGTTCGCGGGAAGAACGATTGCCGGAAAGCCTCCGCGTGCGCCAGATTTGCTCTTCGCCGAGTATTTTGTTTTCTCGGTATCCGCCATGTCTGACTAGTATTACCCCATTCGCCTCGCACGTAGGGGTCTGGTAAGAGACTGACAGCTTCACACTGTCTAGGTGTATTACTCAATAACGAATATTGCGGAGAATTAATATAAGTTACTACTTTAGTAACAGTAACTTCAATGAATAACAACAAATTCCGTAATATTTTAATACCAGAGTATGAATATGTACGCTGCTATAAAAGTGTCGCTCAAGTAAAAACGAAGTAAGGATCAAAATAATCACAAGTACCTACCATAGCATAGAAAAAACACAGTAACGCTAAATTCCTGTGATATATAGATAAGCTGATGCTTGATCATTTTACTAAGGACCCAACTGGCCTCTGTATTCGTATGGAAGCCAATTGAGGTTACAAATCAAATAGTGCCCTTTCTCCTCGAAATCAGTTGTTGACTACTGTGTTTTAATTCCACTTTCTTCCTGTAATGTGCAGTCTCTCATCCATGCATGTCTGTATGAATGGTTAATGAAAGAAATGTTCGGAGGATCCTGGAAAAGTGTGCTGCGTCTGCCAACTTAAACGAGACCAATTCAAAATTACTGCTTCATTGTCTGAGGTCATGAGAAATAGATGCTATGAAAAACATGGAACATAGGCGGCTGTTCGCATGGTAACAGGTCAGTATAGTCCAATTAACTTAAAATGAGAATCATTAGAAGAAATTTGATGATGTTGTCGGAACATTTTGTTGCGTTAATTTAAAGAACCGAAATTCAAAACAGTCTGTGCAATAATTCTACTGTACACGTGGTATATGTGGAAGATGCACACAAGAAAAAAAATGAGATCAGAGTGTGTACAGACGTTTAATGTCAAACACTTTCTCTCGCCTTTATGCAAATGAAACAGGAAAGATAGTGGATAATACTGTTACGGAAGTGCCTTCTAAGTGCACTGTACAGTGCCCTGTGGGAGTAAATATGTAGCTGTTGATTTTACTGAAGAAAATTACTATAATTCTACCGCAGGCTCTTAACTCTGATTCTGCACACACAAATCACGTTCTGTTGGTGACAACTGCTAGGGTCGATGATAAAGGGGAGTTATGTCACTAGTAACCCATCCACGAAAGAAGTGGCTTATAAGGTGCTTTTTAGCCCGATTTTTTAGTATTGTTCATCTATCTGGGATCCCTGTCAGGTAGGACAGACGGAGGAGATAGAGAAGATACAACGAAGTGCGGCGCGTTTAGTCACGGGATCGTTTAGCTTGCGCGAGAGCGTTACGGAGATGTTAAACAAACTTCCCTGGCAGACGTTACGAGAGAGGCGTTGTGCGTCACGGAGAGATTTGTTATTGAAATCTCGGGACAGCACTTCTCATGAGGAGTCGGACAACATATTACTTCCGCCCACATACATCTCGTGTGTTGACCACGAGGAGACAATTCGAAAAATTAGAGCCAATACAGAGGCTTACCGACGATCATTCTTCCCACGCACTATTCGCGAGTGTATGGTATAGATGTAGATGTAAAGATGAGATTCGCAAGTGTTTGCATAGCTACGAAAGCATTATCGCCATCGTTGGTGATTATATCGGAAGCTCGTAAACTGTCAGCGAAGGTTTTGAGTTTCCGTAACAGCTGCAACTAATAAAATGTGTAGAGATTTTGACGTCCTTCGAGTATGCTGTATAGAGCGAACCCGAGCTTCACCAACAAGCTTTCGAATGTTGAACAGGGACATTTTCTGAGTACTTTGCTAGAAAGCACCCGAAGTTTCCGGTGGCTCGTTAGAGAGTAATAATTAAATTAAGATTTATTCAGTTAATAGCCGCACTTCCCACAGTTTCTGTGAAAATTCCTTTCTCGACAGTACGCAAGCGCCGAAATGTACGACTCAAAACACGGAGACATTAGTTCTGCAGTGTGGTTCCCGTCGCAGTGGGAACGGCTCAGAAAAGAGTCGTTGTGCTGCTCTTCCCTTGTATTCAGTGAACCCAGACACGACCCATACCGACCACCGCATCATCACTAGGCCTCTCCATAGTACAGCTGCGTGTCATTAACAATATACACTCCTGGAAATGGAAAAAAGAACACATTGACACCGGTGTGTCAGACCCACCATACTTGCTCCGGACACTGCAAGAGGGCTGTACAAGCAATGATCACACGCACGGCACAGCGGACACACCAGGAACCGCGGTGTTGGCCGTCGAATGGCGCTAGCTGCGCAGCATTTGTGCACCGCCGCCGTCAGTGTCAGCCAGTTTGCCGTGGCATACGGAGCTCCATCGCAGTCTTTAACACTGGTAGCATGCCGCAACAGCGTGGACGTGAACCGTATGTGCAGTTGACGGACTTTGAGCAAGGGCGTATAGTGGGCATGCGGGAGGCCGGGTGGACGTACCGCCAAATTGCTCAACACGTGGGGCGTGAGGTCTCCACAGTACATCGATGTTGTCGCCAGTGGTCGGCGGAAGGTGCACGTGCCCGTCGACCTGGGACCGGACCGCAGCGACGCACGGATGCACGCCAAGACCGTAGGATCCTACGCAGTGCCGTAGGGGACCGCACCGCCACTTCCCAGCAAATTAGGGACACTGTTGCTCCTGGGGTATCGGCGAGGACCATTCGCAACCGTCTCCATGAAGCTGGGCTACGGTCCCGCACACCGTTAGGCCGTCTTCCGCTCACTCCCCAACATCGTGCAGCCGCCTCCAGTGGTGCCGCGACAGGCATGAATGGAGGGACGAATGGAGATGTGTCGTCTTCAGCGATGATAGTCGCTTCTGCCTTGGTGCCAATGATGGTCGTATGCGTGTTTGGCGCCGTGCAAGTGAGCGCCACAATCAGGACTGCATACGACCGAGGCACACAGGGCCAACACCCGGCATCATGGTGTGGGGAGCGATCTCCTACACTGGCCGTACACCACTGGTGATTGTCGAGGGGACACTGAATAGTGCACGGTACATCCAAACCGTCATCGAACCCATCGTTCTACCATTCCTAGACCGGCAAGGGAACTTGCTGTTCCAACAGGACAATGCACATCCGCATGTATCCCGTGCCACCCAACGTGCTCTAGAAGGTGTAAGTCAACTACCCTGGCCAGCAAGATCTCCGGATCTGTCCCCCATTGAGCATGTTTGGGACTGGATGAAGCGTCGTCTCACGCGGTCTGCACGTCCAGCACGAACGCTGGTCCAACTGAGGTGCCAGGTGGAAATGGCATGGCAAGCCGTTCCACAGGACTACATCCAGCATCTCTACGATCGTCTCCATGGGAGAATAGCAGCCTGCATTGCTGCGAAAGGTGGATATACACTGTACTAGTGCCGACATTGTGCATGCTCTGTTGCCTGTGTCTATGTGCCTCTGGTTCTGTCAGTGTGATCATGTGATGTATCTGACCCCAGGAATGTGTCAATAAAGTTTCCCCTTCCTGGGACAATGAATTCACGGTGTTCTTATTTCAATTTCCAGGAGTGTACAACTAACAGTGCCGAAAAACAAATACAAAACATAATCAAGCATTGCTGAATACAGGCTTAGGAAAAGTGAAGTGGGCATATGCGACTTCAAGAGCAAGTTGTTAACATTTGCAGTTTTAGACAGATATTTTCCGTTCATACAGATAAAAAGATAAATAGGGGCAAGAAATCGAACGACATGTAATTACTCTGTTTCGAATCTCCTGAGAGCCTTAAACCGAATTATACATACATTATCTCTGAACTCAAAAATGGTTCAAATGGCTCTGAGCACTATGGGACTCAACTGCTGAGGTCATTAGTCCCCTAGAACTTAGAACTAGTTAAACCTAACTAACCTAAGGACATCACAAACATCCATGCCCGAGGCAGGATTCGAACCTGCGACCGTAGCGGTCTTGCGGTTCCAGACTGCAGCGCCTTTAACCGCACGGCCACTTCGGCCGGCTATCTCTGAACTATTTTAGAAGTTTTGTCACTGGAGTTCGAGTCCGCCCTGTCTGAAGATACCGTCCCACAAATTTCTGTTCGTCGACAACAGTTTTTCAGATGTTTAAAACAATCTAGTTCTACGTGTCTTTCACGCTCACCAAGTATCTGTTCGAAATTAGTGCCTATCTGTTGAAATCAAATCGCGCAACAGGGGTACAGTGAATGGCGTACTCTTACTAACACGTCAGGTGCTTCGCAGGACCTGTCAAACGTATGAGTAATCCTATTTCAAATCATCCAAGAAATTCGTTGGAGTGGCACAAACTAAACGATTCGTTATGTCACCATGAGAAAAAGTACCGCTGATAGGAGTCTTGCGAGAGGCCTGTACATCAGTCGTGGCAAAGAAGATATCATGAGCAGGACGAGGAGCTTAGTGTTTAACGTCCCGTCGACAACGAGGTCATTAGAGACGGAGCGTAAGCTCGGCTGAGGGAAGGATGGGGAAGGAAGTCCGCCGTGCCCTTTCAAAGGAACCATCCCGGCATTTGCCTGAAGCGATTTAGGGAAATCACGGAAAACCTAAATCAGGATGGCCGGAGACGGGATTGAACCGTTGTCCACCCGAATGCGAGTCCAGTGTGCTAACCACTGCGCCACCTCGCTCGGTGTTATTATGAGCAAATGGATTGGGGCCCCTTCATGCATGATCCACGTTGTAGTCCGCTTTAGCAGTGCAATATTATCTAGAAACCTCCACCAGAAGTTGAGATGCATTCTCACAACTAACCGACTATCCAGGATTCCTGTCAACGCAATAACAATACGTTAACAAGGTACGGAAGCCTATTCTCAGTGGAGCCATAGCATAGTGCAAAAGTTCCTAACAGTCATCACTCAGCCGCCACCCACTTGGGTAAGATGTGGAAAGAAATCGACCACGTCATTTCTGAAGGATGGCTGTCGGGTATCCGATCTACGACACTCCCGAATATGGATCTACGCCACTCGGCAGTAGTTTCAATGGTCTATATAAAGATGGTTTTCGCAAGTGCTTGCACCGAAGGAAAAACTTCGTTGCTGAATACGAAGAAAGAAGGAAATGGGTGCAGATGCGAGTTAGAGGTCACGGGAGTCAAAACCACACACCACCTCCCCCATAAAAAATGTTTTACTGGAGGCATTTATAGTTTTACGTATAACTATCTCCAAGTTTCTCATCTAAATTTAGGTAAAAAGTAGTGCGAAAAGAACGTGAAAATGGCAAGGGATTCTAGAAAATTATGAGCTGTGTTTAACACAGAATACTTTTTGCTTATTGCTTCAGATCCTGGACACATGGATCTTGTTGCAGCCTGACCGCCTGGAGAGAACACTCCAGCGAGAAGAATGCGCCTATTCACATGCTATTCGTAAGTGCACAGGTGGAACCGGCAAACCACGGAAAGTTGTGCTAAACAAGGCAAGTAGATAAAGACGTTTCTTTAAGAAGCGAATAACATGAAATTACTTTCCCGAATGAAAGCGAAAACAACTGAAAGAAACTGCATCACCCCCCTCCCCTCCCCCATTTACATGGCCATATAGCCATAGTTTTCAGACGCGTTGTGCTAAGTGTAATAATGAGTGCACTCTTCGATGATATATTGTGTAAAGTGTGGCGCTACCCAAACTATGAGTGATTCCTGTTATCATAGTTCTTACATTAGTTTCATGAACAACAAGGTTTCAGACCAATGCTTTTAAAGTGATGTATTTTTCAGAATGGCAATTTCTTGCAAGGTATGCTACAGCGGTGCACCAAGCACTTGTTCTTTTTCCTAGGATTTATCACGTCTAGTGAGGGTCCACTTTTTCAGGATTAGGTAAACTTTACTTTTATTATTTAACTCTGTGGCCGGATCCTCTTCCACAGTCGTCAAGGTAACCTAAGTGAGCAAATTCGTGCCCGCATCTGTCTGTAACTTCCATAAACTTCGTTCCGTGTGTTATCGCGTTTTAAGCGGAACTTCGGGACTAGCCTCCCATTTCCTTAAAGGAGCGTAGGAAACCGCCTAAAACCCACGGAGACTGCCCTGTGTACCAGCCAGCTGTCGTTAATCCGTCATGTAGATTCGATCGGGGCATGGCCCACCTCCGTGTTTCTCAAGCTACTGCACTACTTGTTGCGCTATACGATCAAGTCGATGAACGAGAGGCGTTTAGTAACGCAACACATTTTTTTTCTGAAAGTAGGTTAGGTTTATTCAGGATTCCAAAACACTGTACTATTTACCATTCTTTTGGCTACAAAACCCTATTTTTCAACATAACCTACGTTCAATTCGACAGCCTTACGGCATCTCACTGGAGCGTCTGCATGCGTGCAAGGTTCCATTCCACTGGTCGACGTTGGAACCAACGTCTTGCTGCATCAATAGCCTTCCCATCATACACGTACTGCTTAACGCGGAGTGAATTCTTCACTGTTGTAACCAAATGGAAGTAGGAAGATTCGAGATCCGGGCTGTAGAATGGATGGGGAAGAACGCTCCAATCACGTTTTGTGAGTTCCTCTCGGGTGCGCAAACTTGTATGAGGGAGGCTTTGCGTTGTCATAGAGAAGTTCGTTGCATTTTTGTGGCGACGAGCAGGCTTAAGTCGTTTCTTCAGTTTCCTCAGGTTAGCACAAAACACTTCAGAGTTTGTCCTTGCTCCATGAAGGAGAACATCAAACAGAATAACCGCTTGTGAGTCCCAGAAGACCGTCACCGTAACGTTACCAGCCGAGGGTGCGGCTTTGAACTTTTCCTTCGGAGGAGATGTGCTGTCGCACCACTCTGTGGACTATCGTTTTGTTTCCGGTTCAAAGTGATGAACCCACGTATCATCGCCTGTTTCGAAATTCGATAAAAATTTTCCCGATCAACCTCGTAACGCGCAAGCAATCTCGCCCAGGTGGTCCTTCGTTGCTTTTAATGGACCCCTGTTGGGCGGCGGGGAATCCAGGGCCAGCGGGTTCAATCCTTTGATTGCCCCAGCTGGTGGTCGAATGTGTCAGCACCAACAGAGACGACCAGTTGTGGAGTGAGGTGTTCGACTTTGATCAGCCGATCACCTCGAATCAGAGTGTCCGCACGTTCCGACGTTGCAACAGACACGGCAGTGTGCTGCTGGGCGGCAAGCGTGGGATCAGACAGGATTGTGCGACCTTGTTGCGATGATGACAAACCCCTCGCCCAACGACTCGCCGCGCTTTTGTTCACTGTCAGGTTTCTGTAGACACTTCGCAAGGGCCTGTGAATATCTGCGATGCTCTGGCTTCCCGCCAAAAGAAACTCAAAGACAGCTCTCCGGTTGTAACGCATCTCCATTAAAGACGGCATTGCGCGGACTGACCGCTGGTTTCGAGGCGCCATGTCACGGATTGCGTGGCCCCACCCGCCGGAGGCTCGAGTCCTCTCTCGGGCATGGGTGTTCTTAAAATTAGTTAATTTAAGATACTTTAAGTAGTGTGTAAGTCTAGGGACCGATGACCTCAGCAGTTTGGTCCCTTAAGAATTGACACAAGTTTGAACATTTGAACAGACTGCATTTTGAAAGCTACGTGTAGCGCCACCGCCAATCGGAATTTCATGAAACAATAGCTTCTGAAGCGGGAATATTCCATGACGTCCCACAACAAATCCCGCATTTTTTTCACTTCAAATAGGCTGAGGAAAAAAATGGAACATTACTTCGCCTCTCATACTAAGCACTAATGCAAACAAATTATTATTGTGTTGTAACACTTTATATATTTTATTGTTAGTACTATTAAAATCTAAGCCATTGGCGTACATTAAAATTGGGAACGACGGTAAGCAAGTTTTTTTTGGTTGGGGGGGGGGGGGGGGGGGGGAGGGGAATAAGAAACTGTAACTTTCCCCCAGAACCAAATCTCGCATCCATGCCTGGAAGGAAGTATTCTTGCCGAATCCTGCTTTCATTTAAACAAAAAATTTTAGCAGTCCACCTAGTTGACATCCACAGATGAGATGTAGCTTGCATAAAAATTTTCGAGTGCAAATTAACTTTACGAGGTTTGGCTAAAGACGGGGCTCGACTGATTTTTTGACAGACAAACAGCGCCATCCTCCGTGTCAAACGCTACACTGCCAAGTCATAGGAATCCCTCTCCATTCCAGCTACTCGTTCACTTGCCGACCCCTCACTCGGTCTGCGGCCTTCGTTGGTATTACACGTTGTAGCATCAGCAGTTCGACAGAATGCTTAGTTTTTTGAAAGAACAACGGAAATTAATGTAAAAATTTTAGCTAACTTGGGGAGACCACCACGAAAGCACATTCTGTATCAAAAGAAGGGTACGATGACGAATGTCTTTCACGACACAAATTTTTGAGTGGTTTAAGCTGTTCAATGAGAGATGAACAGAGACTGAAGATTAGCCACGTCTAGGATGACCCTCATCATCAACGAGGAAGGAAAACATTGAAAAAATTGGAGAGTTAATCCGAAAACACCATCGGCTGAGAACTCGTTCCAATGGTTCAAATGGCTCTGTGCACTATGGGACTTAACATCTGAGGTCATCAGTCCCCTAGAACTTAGAACTACTTAAACCTGTCTAACCTAAGGACATCACACACATCCATGCCCGAGGCAGGATTCGAACCTGCGACCGTAGCGGTCACGCGGTTCCAGACTGAAGCGCCTAGAACCGCACGGCCACATCGGCCGGCTGAGAACTCGTGCGCTGATATTGTAAGAATCGACACAGAAACTGTATGGCGCAATGTGACTTGGTTTTAATACGGCAACGTAACCCTAGCAGATGTCCCAATAGTATCAGGGTGCGCTCCAGAATAATCACGAGGGAAACTTATGACGACTAAATGAGACACGAGCCACAATTACGTTGATTTATTCCGATAAAATTATTGACATAACAAATAACGAAAATGCGGGTAACATTAATACAATAAGGGCTTGGGGTGTCAGACATACGGTTCGGTGGCGAAGATGCTAACAACCGCGCATGATTTAATTGCAATCGCTAAATGCCCAGTGATTGTCGTGTCGTTAATTAGATAGTACAACAGAAGAAAATACGTCACACTTGTGTCCGAAAAAACGGTTGCATAACATCGGCAGCTTTTACGTGAATATTTTCACGTGAGGAAAGTTTATTCGAAAATGGTTCCCAAGAGCCAGTAGCCTTTGAAGTCGTTTCTGGCTAAGTATGGGATCCCTGTGTTGGAACATTCACTCTGCTCACCAGATCTTAATTCGTGCGACATTTGTCTGTTCCAGAAAGGGAAATCTGCGCTGAATGGAACGAGATTTAACACAGGTGAAGCAGTGAAAGAAAAAGCGACGGAGACTTTAAACATGCTTTCAAAAGATAACTTCAGACTCTGTGTAAGTAGGCTGTTTAGATTTTTATGTTGGAACGATACGTAGCGCTCTGTATGAAAATCACTGACTGAGCTGTGTGCAGTCTGTGGCTGGTTGGACTCATTATTGGAATATTCGCTTGTGTAGAGTTGGGCAGTGGGATGTGAACAACGCGTAGCGTTGGGCAGTTGGAGGTGAGCTGCCAGCAGTGGTGGATGTGGGGAGAGAGATGGCGGAGTTTTGAGAGGTTACTGTAAGCGGACGATCTGGACGTGTGTCCGCCAGAAAAAGGAGATTTGTAAAGATGGCTGTCATGAATTGATAGACATATATGATGTCTTTTGAACATTATTAAGGTAAATACATTGTTTGTTCTCTATCAAAATCTTTCATTTGCTAACTACGCCTATTAGTAGTTAGTGCCTTCAGTAGTTAGAATCTTTTATTTAGCTAGCAGTATTGGCGCTCGCTCTATTGCAGTAGTTCGAGTAACGAAGATTTTTGTGAGGTAAGTGATTCATGAAAGGTATAGGTTATTGTTAGTCAGGGCCATTCTTTTGTAGGGATTATTGAAAGATTGCGTTGTGCTAAAAATATTGTGTGTCAGTTTAGTGATGATCAGAATAAATAAAGAGAGAACGGCCTGAGTACGTGCAGTTTTACTCAGCAGGGGACGTTTCATCTGCTTTTTCTTATTGTTGTGGTCTTCAGTCCAAAGACTGGTTTGATGCAGCTCTCCACGCTACTCTATCCAGTGCAAGCCTCTTCATCTTCGAGTAACTACTGCAAGTTGATCCTTCTGCATCTGCTTAGTGGTCTCTTGGTCTCCCTCTACGATTTTTACCCTCCACGCTTCCTCCAGTACTAAATTGGTGATCCCTTGATGCCTCAGAACGTGTCCTATCAACCGATCCCTTCTTCTAGTCCAGTTATGCCACAAATTCCTCCTCGGCCCGATTTTATTCAGTACCTCCGCATCAGTTAGGTAAAAAAATGTTCATATGCGTGTGAAATCTTATGGGACTTAACTGCTAAGGTCATCAATCCCTAAGCTTACACACTACTTAACCTAAATTTTCCTAAGGACAAACACACACACCCATGCCCGAGGGAGGACTCGAACCTCCGCCGGGAACAGCCGCACAGTCCATGACTGCAGCGCCCTAGCCGGCCGAAGTGGCCGTGCGGTTAAAGGCGCTGCAGTCTGGAACCGCAAGACCGCTACGGTCGCAGGTTCGAATCCTGCCTCGGGCATGGATGTTTGTGATGTCCTTAGGTTAGTTAGGTTTAACTAGTTCTAATTTCTAGGGGACTAATGACCTCAGCAGTTGAGTCCCATAGTGCTCAGAGCCATTTGAACCATTTTGCAGCGCCCTAGACCGCTCGGCTAATCCCGCGCGGCATCAGTTAGGTAATCTACCCATCTAATCTTCAGCATTCTTCTGTGGCACCACAATTAAAAAACTATTTTCTGATTTTTAGCAGTGTAAATTTGGCACGGAGCAGTGTGAGGATCGTGGAGGAGAGTATTTTGAAGGGGGTAGTGTAAAAGTTGTGATGGTTCAAATGGCTCTCAGCACTATGCGACTTAACTTCTGAGGTCATCAGTCGCCTAGAACTTAGAACTAATTAAACCTAACTAACCTAAGGACATCACATACATCCATGACCGAGGCAGGATTCGAACCTGCGACCGTAGCGGCCGCTCAGCTCCAGATTATAGCGCCTAGAACCGCACGGCCACTCCGGCAGGCAGTTATGATGAAGTAGAACTAATGTTAAATATCTAATCGGTAATTTTTAGGCCGCGCCTGGTACAACAAAGTAAACCTGGAGGTTAGTGACCTCTCTCGTGCTTGATCCTCGACGTCGTGAAGTGGGAGGGAGGCGTGGGACTCGCTTTATTCTTGGCTCATTCTCAGCAGAGTGGACGCGCGATCCGAGCCTTTTCCAGCAGCGGCGGCCAGCAACAGCTGCTGCGCGGGAACCAGTTCCGGCGTGATTAGTGGTGTGTGCATATGAATGGCTGGGGAG
Source organism: Schistocerca nitens (assembly GCF_023898315.1). Taxonomy (NCBI): domain Eukaryota; kingdom Metazoa; phylum Arthropoda; class Insecta; order Orthoptera; family Acrididae; genus Schistocerca; species Schistocerca nitens. Next base: position 902,634,581 of record NC_064614.1, on the reverse strand, counting down.
GGAAATAAAGCGGCGGCCAGCACCTGCTGGGGAGCGCCGATCGGCAGGGCGGCGCGCCTCCGCCCGCCCCGGGCTGCGCGCTCAGCCGCCGCTGCCGCTGCCGCTGCCGCCGCCGGCGCCGCACAACTTCGATTAGTTAAGGAGCGCAGCCAGCCGCCGGCCAGTGGCGAGCTGCTCGCAAACTTTGACGAAGGAGTTTGCGAGGGGAGCCCGCCGAGTTGCAAGTCACTCGCCGGCCGCGCCACGCCGCCTCTTCCTCCTATCTCGGCCGAGCCGCACTCGCCGGAGTTGCGCTGACTTATTGGCGAAAAATAAACACCGCGCTCCGACCGCGCAGTACGGTCCCGCCCCCGCACCACCAACTTCTGCGTTTTGATAACGACAGCTCGTGGAATGGCTGCTGCGGCCGGCAATAGCGGATTAATTGAGTCGGCCGCGGAGCAGCCACTTCGCAGTCCGCCAGATTTCCGTATAGCTGGCAGCTCCTTGCGGCGCCTCCTGTTCCCCGAAACGGTACTGCGGACGAAAATTGAAACAGGACTAAATAATACTATCTACAGTGTGATTCCGGGATGGTGTTACAAACTTTCAGGAATGATGGAGAAGGGTAAACGGATCAATTTGGGGTAAGAGACTCTTGTCCGGAAACAACCCAGTCGAAAGTTAGAAGCAAAAACCATTCTGATACCTCTTGACAGTGGAATACAGGCACCAGTACTGTTGACGCCGACAAGGGAACCTCCCCTTCGCACCCCCCTCAGATTTAGTTATAAGTTGGCACAGTGGATAGGCCTTGAAAAACTAAACACAGATAAATCGAGAAAACAGAAAGAAGTTGTGTGGAACTATGGAAAAAATTATCAAAATACACAAACTGAGTAGTCCATGTGCAATATGTGCAACAAAAAGGATAGCGTGACCCCAGGAGCGCCGTGGTCACTTGGTTAGCGTGAGCAGCTCCGGAACGAGAGGTCCTTGGTTCAAGTCTTTCCTTGAGTGAAAAGTTTAATTTTTTATACAATCAACTTCGCTCTCCAAAATTCCAGGACATGTTCAGATTTGCTTGGACATATGCAGGATTTGATGGTCTACACACGGAACAATTTAAAAACGTTAAAAACATATGTTTTGACAGAGCACAGGGAAAACTGTGCGACTGTGAAACTGTTGCATTCATTTGTTGCAGTTTATGTGACAAACTCTTACGTTTTCATCACTTTCTTGGGCGTGATTATCACATCCACAAGAAAACCTAAATCGGGCAAGGCAGAAGAATCTTTTTACCCATTCGCCAAGTGTACAAGGTAGGTGGGTCGACAACATATTCCTGTCATGTGACGCACATGCCGCCAGCAGTGTCGTATAGAATATATCAGACGTGTTTTCCTGTGGAGGAATCGGTTGACCTATGACCTTGCGATCAAATGTTTTCGGCTCCCATTGGAGAGGCACGTCCTTTCGTCTACTAATCGCACGGTTTTGCGGTGCGGTCGCAAAACACAGACACTAAACTTATTACAGTGAACAGAGACGTCAATGAACGAACGGACAGGTCATAACTTTGCGAAAATAAAGAAAGTAAAGTTTTCGCTCGAGAGAAGACGCCAACTAAGGATCTCTCGTTCCGCAGCTGCTCACGCTAACCACGGGACCACGGCGCTCCTGAGCTCACAGCATCCTTGATGTTGCCTATCTTGCACATGGACTACTCAGTTTGTATATTTTGCTTATTTTTTTCATAGTTTCACACAACATCTTCCTGTTTTCTCGATTGATCTGTGTTCAGTTTTTCAAGGCCTATCCACTGTGCCAACTTATAACTAAATCTGAGGGAGGTGCGATTGGGAGGTTCCCTTGTGAGACTGTACGGTAAGCGTCTTTCGGAGGTGGCAGTACCGTAAACAAGGGCTCTAAAATGCATATCTTAAGCACTTGTTCTTTTCCACTACTGTCAAACATTTCTCTTCTGCTGAACAAGTACTCATAGCACGTTTTAGAACCCAAGTTTACTTGACATTTATTTCTTCTTTTGGTACATACTACCTCCTCTGAAAGTTACCTGCTCTACAGTCTTGGCAAAAACAGTACCGGTACAGGTATTCTGGCCGCGCGGGGTAGCCGAGCGGTATGAGGCGTCTTGTCACGGCCCCTGCGGCTTCCCCCGACGGAGGTTCGAGTCCTCCCCCGGGCATGGGTGTGTGTGCTGTCCTTAGCGCAAGTTAGTTTAAGTTAGATTGAGTAGTGTCTAAGCTTACGGACCGATGACCTCAGCAGTTTGGCCCCATAAGACCTTACCACAAATTTCCAATTGCACGTATTCTACTGTCAGAGGTATAAGAACGATTTCCGTTTTTCAGTATCGACTCGGTCGTGTCCAGACCAGGGACCGGTACCTCAAATTGATACATACACCCCGTGTCCATTATCCCTAAAAGTTTGCAACTTCATCACAGAATCTCCCTGTATGTTCCTAACAGGCTTACCCGTGCAAGCCGGCCGAAGTGGCCGTGCGGTTAAAGGCGCTGCAGTCTGGAACCGCAAGACCGCTACGGTCGCAGGTTCGAATCCTGCCTCGGGCATGGATGTTTGTGATGTCCTTAGGTTAGTTAGGTTTAACTACTTCTAAGTTCTAGGGGACTAATGACCTCAGCAGTTGAGTCCCATAGTGCTCAGAGCCATCATTTTTTACCCGTGCAAGGTTGCAGTTGTAGATTGCCCATCTCATGGCTTTCAGAACAGCAAAAAACTGATTTTCAGTATTTCATTTTGTTGTTGACCGAATTTAAAAATTTAAAATGCCGTCATAATATACACTTTAAGAACTATACTCTTCTGCTAAAGGTTTAAAGCAACAAGCCAAGTCTTACCGTTGACAGACAGTGTAACTCAAGGCGCGCAAATTACCCAGACTACATTCATCCAATATTCGAGATGAGAGCAATTAGCAACTTCCAACAATCTATACACATAATTTCAAGCCTTTTTTGGAACTTTTTCCCTGTGACGCCCCGCACAAAACCATGAAAGGAATAAAGTTTTTCTTTTATTACATTTTCAATGTAGATGCAGTAAAACTGTCGCAGCAAACATGAGGTTTTAGTTTATTGCTTCTTTACTACTAACTCTATTCGTAACACATTTTGCAAATAGCATCCGCATATATCACTGAATGTACTTGCAGGATTATATCATTTTACAACACACAGTTCGGGAAACATGACGTTTTATACTCGAGTTCGATTCTTTAAAGAAATGGAATGGGATCTACTGGTAATACACTGTAATATAACGAAGAACGTTTTATTAAACATTATTCCGCAAATGAACCATTTGTGGAATTACTGTGAATATGCGCTTACGAACCACCATTGCCATAAGTGTGAAATATTGTCCTAGTTTGCACAAACGTATTTGAAAAGTAAACTTTTCTGTTACTTCCCTATCTAGTTGGTTCAAATTTCAACCATTGCCTACCTTAACAAGAATATGTTGCGTTCTCTCACATCTTCTACTCATCAATTTTGAAACGAAGGAAGTCGTTATTCTTGATCCTATTTCTCTTCATAACTTTCGCCTTAACTATTTTTCGTTTTAACCCGAACTGTCGCCTCTCCACTCCATTCAACAGCTTTTACCTAGTCTCCTTTGCTTTCGGCCAGGAGGTTTACATTGCCAGTCAGCTGTAATTGTCGGATATTTTGTTTCGTTTTCTTCAGTGCATTTTAGACAAGCAAATTAAACAACAATCGAAATAAGATGTAACCCTATCATACACCCTTCTTAAGACGAACAATGACGGCCGCTGTGGCCGAGCGGTTCTAGGCGCTTCAGTCGGGAACCGCACTGCTGCTACGGTCGCACGTTCGAATCCTTCCTCGAGCATGGGTGTGTGTGATGTCCTTAGGTTAGTTAGGTTTAAGTAGTTCTAAGTCTAAGGGACTGATGACCTCAGATGTTAAGTCTCATAGTGCTCAGAGCCATTTGAGACGAACAATGTCTCTAATTATTCCATTTTTACTCCTCCCTTTTTGCGATACTGTTCATTACTCGTTTGCCTGTGTACTTCATCCCTACTCACTTCAGGTTTTCGAGAGGCTTATCTAGCTACAACAGTTCTGTAATGATGAAAAAAAAATTGGACGAAGTTTCCTTACTTAATATTGAGCAACGTAGCTTAGGGATGCCTAGGACGTGTTCGAATCTTTTGCGGAGAGCACGCAGGAACAGTGGGGCAAACTTCTCTAAAAATCAACAAAAAACTGCGACTGATGGAAACCCTCGGAAGCAAAGTCAAACTGCGAGACTTTCTTTATTGTGTTAAATTTTTAAACTATTGGTAGTCATAAATAGATTACACACTTATTTTTTTTTTTGGAAATAAAAAACTTTTAAATTTTTTGTAATAACTGGAACTACGCAAGAAGTCAACGTATTTAAGCGAAACAGCAGTGAGAAGGAGCTCCAGCCACAACGTTTTTCGGTGGGAGTAGAGATTGCAAGAGTTACTGGAGAGAATATGTTTGACGGAAGAAGGCGGAAGGTCACTAGAATGAGTTGAACGCGACATGGAACTACGGGAGACGTAGGCGGTATAACGACCTATCGGAACAACACAAAAAGGTCACACGCACCACCCCATAGAGCCACACGCTGACACCAGCGCACCAGGTTGCTTCCTTAGCGACGCCTAGTCGAGTACTAGTTATTCCAGCTCCCAAAATCTGCGGCTACAATAATTAGTCGCCGCGCGGAGCGTCCGTGCGGTTAGAGGCGCCATGTCACTAACTGCGCGTCCCCTCCCCTGGAGGTTCGAGTCCTCCTTCGGGCATGGGTGTGTGTGTTGCCCTTACCGTAAGTTAGTTTAAGCAGTGTGTAAGTAGCTAGATAAGACGCTCGAAAACCTGAAGTGAGTAGGGATGAAGTACACAGGCAAACGAGTAATGTACAGTATCTTCAAAAGGGAGAGGTAAAAATGGAATAATTAGAGACATTGTTCGTATCGAATGGCTCTAAGCACTATGGAACTTAACATTTGAGGTCATCAGTCCCCTAGACTTAGAACTACTTAAACCTAACTAACCTAAGGACATCACACACATCCATGCCCGAGGCAGGATTCGAACCTGCGACCGTAGCAGCAGCGTGGTTCCGGACTGAAGCGTCTAGAACCGCTTGGCCACAGCGGCCGGCATTGTTCGTCTTAAGATGGGTGTATGATAAAGTTACATCTTATTACGACTGTTGTTTAACTTGCATGTCGAAAATGCACTGAAGAAAACTAAACGAAATGTCCGACAGTTGCAGCTGTTCTGAGTTTGATGTTGTTCCCAGCTGGGTACACATGGCAAAGGCTAGAACGTAGATGCTCCAGATTCTGACTGTTGCTTTTTAGCAATGTAATTTTACGATTTAGCGACATGTCATTCTGATGAAGACATCCCTAACAGGTGTCGAAACCTAAGTCAATGTACCTACCGCTTATGTGCAACCGGTTGGCTGTTAAATCCTATGTTGAAGCTATGTGAAAGTGGTGTTAAATGCTATATAAAATATGTCTGCCAATTTTATTGTCAATTATCGAATGAGAACGTAATAAACGCAAATGATGCCTGTCATACAACCTGTCACAGTCCACTACTAGATTACTTAGTGTGTAGTACGTATTTATTTAAGGACACAGAAAGTTCGAAGTTGAACAGCTGTGAATAGCTCAAAATGTACCTACTGTGATCTGAACATACTTTTTAGCTAGTTTCATATTTGTATTTTATGTTTTGACTAATAATGTACTTCTAAGGTGCTAAAAAACTGTTAAATAAGTGTAAATGTCGTGTGATTAGGGCCTCCGTCGGGTAGACCGTTCGCCGGGTGCAAGTCTTTCGATTTGAGGCCACTTTTTTTTAAATCTCGTTTTATTCGTCTTCGTTCTTTGTATCTGCTCGTGGCGGACGTCTCAAGACACCCGTTTCAGTTCGTCATTGACCCATTAACTCAGTTTTTTTTATTACAGAGGGCAGCTAACCCTCTGGCCGAACACGCTGAGTTACCGTGCCGGCAAGTTCAGCGACTTGTGCGGTGATGGGGATGAAATGATGATGAAGAGGACAACACAACACCCAGTCCCTGAGCGGAGAAAATCTCCGACCCAGCCGGGAATCGAACCGGCTCATTAGGATTGACATTCTGTCGCGGAAACCACTCAGCTACCGGGAGCGGACCTAGAAAACTGTTCATATACTTTACTAACTGGATTTTACATTTTGACCTATAGTGCACTTCGAACATGGGTAATGGTTCAATAATTAACGGATACGTTCGAAGCTAACCAACATTAACTCCAAATGTCATTGCAGCTAAAAAAATAAATATTAATAAATGATAAAAAAGAAGAGATGACGAAGGAGACACGTTGTAAGTCTCATGACAAGTTTATTAAAACTTACTCTTCTTCCGGTAATAAATCACGCTATTTTCAATTTGTGAATGTTATCTGGTGCCTGTACCGTTCCCGTCAGTTGTCCCATTGTCACGTCCCACAAACATATGGAAAGAACACCGTCAAGAGCGTATGTGAAGGAGACGTTAGGGGTTTCATGGCAGCTTCGACACGAGACACTTTCAGAGGGAGAGCATGTACGGCGATTGTTACGGTAATGGCCCGTTATTACATGCAGTAAATCGCACGGAGAAAGAGCGCGTCCACGGTTTAATTAGGGGAGCCACGGGATGCTCGTAAACAGCAACCTGACCACGAGGTGTAGCGTGACGCCCTCAGGAGACGCTGGACACGAACTGTCGTCACCGAAACTCCACCTCAAACGGGGTGCAGGATTACGTTAAAGCCGCAGAGAAAAAGGTTCGACGTCACAAGGAGAGCGCGTATGACGTACTGGCTCCGATAGCTGACAATTAAGTCGCTCGTAAATTACGCTAATGAGAAACTGATTTTGAGCATCTCTACTGTCCAACGTAGTGCCTGTTTTCGGCCTGACCACAGCAGCTAATCGTGGTGGCGTGGCCTCCAGAAGACGCTTCTGGATCTGTTGTGGAGCCGCTCAAACGCCTTGCGGAGTTCACGGGCAATGTTCGCAAGCGTGAGCATTTTTGTCAACGGTATCTTAGACATGATCAACAGGACTTTTGTTAGGTGATCATGGGGAAGGAAGTAACTACGCCTGTATGTTCTATGCCTGAAGCATCACCGAACAGTGACGATGTTGCTGGGAGGGGGGGGGGGCGGAGGAAGGGAGGGGGAGTGGAAGGGACAGCTGAAATAGGTGCGTTTGTTTTCTGAACGTACACGTCTACAGTGAGGTGCTGCAAACGAACGAAAGAGTACACACGAAGTGTCAGTAGGTCCCTGTATTATTCGCCTGTAATGATAAACGTGCGAGGGGCGTTCAATAAGTAGTGCAACACTTTTTTCTCGGCCAATTTCGAGTAAAAAATGCAGCATTTGTTGTGGGACATTGTGGAATATTTCCGCTTCAGACCCTTACTTTAATGAAGTTCCGATAGGCGGCAGCACTATAAGTAGCCTTCAAAGTAGCGGCTGTAATGGAGGTACATACCAAGCGGGGAGCTGTCATTGAGTTTCTTTTGGGAGAAAACCAAAGCATCGCAGATGTTCACAGGCGCTTGTAGAATGTCTACTGGCAGTAAACAAAAGCATGGTGAGTCGTTGGGCGAGGCTCTGTCATCATCCAAGGGTAGCACAGACCTATTTCATTTCCCGCGTGCCAGCCGACCGTATACAGCAGGGGATTCCTGCAATGTTGGAACGTGCGGAAATTCTCGCTCGATATAATCGATGGATCACAATCAAATGGTTCAAATGGCTCTGAGCACTATGGGACTTAACATCTATGGTCATCAGTCCCCTAGAACTTAGAACTACTTAAACCTAACGAACCTAAGGACAGCACACAACACCCAGCCATCACGAGGCAGAGAAAATCCCTGACCCCGCCGGGAATCGAACCCGGGAACCCGGGCGCGGGAAGCGAGAACGCTACCGCACGACCACGAGATGCGGGCAATCACAATCAAACACCTCGCTGCACAACTGGACATCTCTATTGGTAGAGCTAAAGTATTCGTCCTCCAGTTGGGGGTGCTCAAAGGCGTGTGCCCGCTGCGCTCCTCGCCGCCTAACAGAAAACCATAAACAGCAACCAATGGCTGCAATCTGAGCGTAATCGCTTGCTCATTAAGGTAGTAGTAGTGTGGTATTCTGCCTTACGGCAGGTCTTGTCACGGGTTTTGCCTCTTCCACTTTTGTCTATCCATAGCCAGTCTTTTCATTTCTGAATATTTGTCTCCTTTTATATTGTCCAGCATTTGATATCTTCTTTTTCCTCTTCCCCTTTTTCCCTCCACCATTCCTTCTATTCCTTCCTTCAATAAGCAGTCCCTCCTCAAACAATATCCAATCCAGTTCCGTTTTCTCTTTCTGGTAACTTTCAGCATGTTTCTTTCTTCTCCAACTCTTCTTAATCCTTCTTCATTCCTTACTCGATCTTCCCATTTCACTTTTTCCATTCTTCTCCATATCCACATCTCTAGTGCCTCCAATCTTCTTTCATCTTGAATGAGATTTTCACTCTGCAGTGGAGTGTGCGCTGATATGAAACTTCCTGGCAGATTAAAACTGTGCGCCCGACCGAGACTCGAATTCGGGACCTTTGCCTTTCGCTTTACCAACTGAGGTACCCAAGCACGACTCTTCTGAGAAGAGCTTCTGTGAAGTTTGGAAGGTAGGAGACGAGGTCCTGGCAGAATTGATTCTGTGAGGACGGGTCGTGAGTCGTGCTTGGATAGCTCAGATGGTAGAGCACTTGCCCGCGAAAGACAAAGGTCCCGAATTCGAGTCTCGGTCCGGCACAAAGTTTTAATCTGCCAGGAAGTTTCATATCAGCGCACACTCCGCTGCAGAGTGAAAATCTCATTCTGGAAACATCCCCCAAGCTGTGGTTAAGCCATGTCTCCGCAATATCCTTTCTTTCAGGAGTGCTAGTTCTGCAAGGTTCGCAGAAGAGCTTCTGTAAAGTTTGGAACATAGGAGACGAGGTACTGGCAGAAGTTAAGCTGTGAGGGCGGGGCGTGAGTCGTGCTTGCGTAGCTCAGATGGTAGAGCACTTGCCCGCGAAAGACAAAGGTCCCGAGTTCGAGTCTCGGTCCGGCACACAGTTTTAATCTACCAGGAAGTTTCTTTCATCTTCCTTCCTCAATGTCCACGTCTCCGTGGCATATAGTGAAACGCTCCAGATGTAACATTTGACAAGTCTTTTCCTCAGATCTTTGTTTAGTGGTCCACAAAGTAATTTCTGCTTCCTCTTGAATCCTTCTTTTGCCATTGCAATTCTTTTCCTAATTTCTGTTGAGCAATACATATCATGCCAACGGCCTTGCCTCAGTGGTCAAACCGGTTCCCGTCAGATCACCGAAGTTAAGCGCTGTCGGGCTGGGCTAGCACTTGGATGGGTGACCATCGGTCTGCCGAGCGCTGTTGGCAAGCGTGGTGCACTCAGCCCTTGTGAGGCAAACTGAGGAGCTACTTGATTGAGAAGTAGCGGCTCCGGTCTCGGAAACTGACGTACGGCCGGGAGAGCGGTGTGCTGACCACATGACCCTCCATATCCCTATCCAGTGACGCCTGTGAGCTGAGGATGACACGGCGACCGGTCGGTTCCGTTGGGCCTTCATGGCCTGTTCGGAAGAGAGAGAGAATACGTATCATCCATTATTACACTTCCCAAGTAACTGAAGTTATTCACTTGCTCTATTTCCTCTCCCCCTATTTTCATACGGCATTTTCTCCGCTTTCCTCCAATTACCAAACTTTTCATTTTCTTGTTGTTAATCTTCATTCCATATTCTTCTAATTTTTTGTTTATTTCATCTAACGTTTGTTCCATCTCTCTTGCATCTTTGTCATCACAACTGTGTCGTCTGCAAATCTTATACACTCCACTCTCCGACCCCCCATAGAAGCTCCTCTACTTCCATCAAAACTCTCACTAATAACTTCCTCGTTAAGGTGCAGATCAGAAAAAAAATTGTCAAATATCGTCACCGATGATAAATCACGGGTTTATCACTTCGAACTGAAAACAAAACGGCCATTATGGAGTGCTGCCACACCACTTCTCCTGCAACCCTTAAAGTCATAGCGACGTTCTTCTGGGACTCTGAAAGGGTTATTCCGTTTGATGTCCTCCTTCATCGTGCAACGATCAACTCTGAACTGCACTGTGCTACCCTCTGGAAACTGAAGAAACGACTTCAGCGTGTGCGTCGCTACAAAAATACAAACGAACTTCAACTTCTCTATGACAACGCAAGCCCTCATACAAGTCTGCGCACCCCAGAGGAGCTCACAAAAATTCGTTGAACTGTTCTTCTTCATCCGCACTACAGCCCGTATCCCGCACCTTCCTACTTCCATTTGTCACCCCAATAAGGAATTCATCCGCGATAACCAGTACGTGTAGGATGGGGAGGTTATTCATGTAGCAAGACGTTGGTTCCTACTTCGACGAGTAGAGTGGTACCATGAGCGCAAACAGGCTCTCCCAGTTAAGTGACGTAAGGCCGTCGAATTGAGCTAAGATAATGTTGAAAAACAGGGTTTTTGTAGCCAAAAGAGTAGAGAATAATTTGGTGTACTGGAATCCCTGGAAACCTGAACAAAGCAAATAGAGTAGAATGTTACTTATTGAGTGCCCCTCGTATTAAGGACCCCTTCTCGTCCTGTGTCGCCCGAACTTAGCTGCTCACTATTGGCCACTGGTCTTCAGCATTACATGTGCAGTGGGAGAACCTCTATCATCTCGTCGTAGTGGACTTCGAGTCCTGTTGCTGGCTTAGGTGTGAATAGCATATTTGCTGCTAGTATGTGCCCCTACAGGACAGAACGTGGAAGAAATCCGCGTTTACGTGTCCAATTGTGCATCAGTGTGCGTCACTCGCCAATAACATTGCAAGACCATGAAGACGTTCTACAAAAACCGTCAAATTAGCGTGCATTGATCTACGTGCTCCTCCGACATGCAAATGATCGGAGCAACCCCACAAAGTAGTTAGGAGTAATTCCGTCTACGCTCATGCTCATAAATTAAGGATAACTCCAAAATGTGGTGCCACACAACGTGGTAGTACACAAAACTGGCGCTAATAGCATAGGCAAATAGGGAACACACACGACACAGATCTATAGGTCCACGGTCTTGGTGATAAGTTGAGAAAACCATCCCGAAACACATGTGCTACAAAGCGCCACTGTTTCCTGCGCATGTACCCCGAAATCAATATGGGATATGATCACCATGCACACGTACACAGGCCGCACAACGGGTTGGCATACTCTGGATCAGGTGGTCGAGCAGCTGCTGGGGTATAGCCTCCCATTCTGTGCCTGTCGGAGCTCCTGAAGTGTCCTAGGGGTTTGAAGACGTGCAGCGATACGTCGACCGAGAGCATTCCAGACGTACTCGATGGGGTTTATATCTGGATAACAGGCGGGCCACTCCATTCGCCTGATATCTTCTGTTTCAAGGTACTCCTCCACAACGGCCGCTCGGTGGGGCCTTGCGTTATCATCCGTCAGGAGGAAGGTGGGAGCCACTGCACCCCTGAAAAGGCGGACATACTGTTGCAAAATGACGTCCCGATACACCTGACCTGTTACAGTTTTTCTGTCAAAGACATGCAGGGGTGTACGTGGACCAATGATAGGCTCTGAGCACTATGTGACTTAACTGCTGTGGTCATCAGTCCCCTAGAACTTAGAACTACTTAAACCTATCTAACCTAAGGACATCACACATATCCATGCCCGAGGGAGGATTCGAACTTGCGACCGTAGCGGTCACGCGGTTCCAGACTGCAGAGCCAAGAACCGCACGGCCACTCCGGCCGGCCGGACCAATGATAATCACACCCCACACCATCAAACCCCAACCTCCATACAGGTCCCTTTCAAGGACATTAAGGGGTTTGTATCTGGTTCCTGGTTCACGTCAGATGAAAACCCGGCGAGAATCACTGTTCAGACTATACCAGTACTCGTCCGTGAACATAACGTGGGACCACTGTTCCAACGACCATGTACTGTGTTCTTCACACCAGGCTTTACGTGCTCTCCTGTGACCAGGTGTAGGTGGAATGCACCTTGCAGGTCTCCGGGCGAATAAACCATGTCTGTTCAGTCGTCTGTAGACTGTGTGTCAGCAGACAACTGTTCCAGTGGGTGCGGTAAGGTTCCGAGCAAGGCTACCCGCAGTACTCCGTGACCGTCTGCGGGCACTGATGGTGAGATATCGGTCTTCTTGTGGTGTAGTACACTGTGGACGTCCCGTACTGTAGCGCCTGGACACGTTTCCTGTCTGCTGGAATCGTTGCCGTAATCTTGAGATCACTCTTTGTGGCAGACGGAGGGCTCGCACTACGACCTGCTGTGTTTGACCAGCCTCCAGTCGCCCGAGCATTCTACCCCTCATAATGGCATCAGTATGTGTTGTTTGAGGCATTTTAAACACACAGTCACCATTAGCACGTCTGGAAACGTCTGCACACTTAATCCCTGCACCGTACTCTGACATGCACCAACACACCTCTGTGTATGTGGACTGCTGTCAGCGCCACCGTGCGACGAGCGCAGGTCAAATGCACCCCGAGGTGATTTAAATGCACCCCGAGGTGATTTAAACCCACAAACCGGCCGCCAGAGCGTTGTTTCGCCATGTATCAGCATTATCCTTAATTTATGAGCATGAGTGTACATTCTGCATGTGAGGAGGGATTACACGTTGAGTTTCTAGTTTCAAAAACCGCATCTGAACGTTGGTTGTTTGTGAGAAGATTGTGTTGCGCAATAAAAAAGCAACGTGTCGGTATACGACAGAGGTTGCATCTTGGCCCATCGAGACTCTTTTTTATCGCTTCTATACACTGTTGCTGGTGTCGGTCGACATTCTACGACTGTCATGCGAATATGGTATCGATGAGCTGAGAAGCGTCATAACGCCGAGCAGGATCTGAGCGGACCCCGCGACTAAGCGACTAGCGCGCGAGAGGACGGACATACTGTTAGCTCGACCATGCAGGGCCGTACGGCCACATCACGTACTTTGAGTGAGAAAATGAACTTGTTTGCAGCAAGACAAGTAGCCAGGTAGGCAGTGCGAAGACGTCTGGAGTATCACGGGCTGTCATCACGGCGGCCATTGTTGTGTACTTCCTTCATGCGGCAGCAGAGCGGGGGCGTGCCAACGCACAACGACAACTCTGAATAGTGTAGCACTTCTGTCACTGAATGTAACTGGGTTTTCTCTTTTGATGTTAGTCAATTGTCATGATGAGCATTACTGCAAATGGCATTTGATTCTAAAGCATTATGTCAGGGTGATACAACACTAAATAAATTACTTTTTCTTTCTTAACAACATGTGGGCAGGATGGGTTCTTCCTTGGCTCGGGAATGAGGTAGAATGAAACAGCATTTTTACATAAGATAACTTTCATTGAAGATTTGTACAGGTCTTCCCTTACTCGATTGTTCTGCCTCGGAGAGCGGCAGCTGTGGCGTTTGCGAAGCCTTCTGCTGCGGCAGCGGCGGCGTCTGATTACGCCTGGCGGTGTGTATCTCGTGTCGTCATCTCGCCCAGTTGACTGGAGACGCGCCTCGTGCGGTGTCCCGTTTAATTATTGAGAGCAAAGTCGTGCATCGGATGGTGATACCTTGGATGTGGCGTCCCAGTCTTCTCTAAGCGGCCGCGTGTGTTGTGCGTCGGCCAGCGGAGCGGCGCGGCGAGGGAAGGCCAGTGTCCTGGACTCGAACAACGGACTCCCGCTTGCCAGTCTTCGGCTGTCAGATCTTCATCCCAGCTCACAGGTGACTGCTGATGTGAGGCCGTCTCCTTCCCGTCCTCACGAGTCACCCAGGTACGTAAAAATCAGTCTTCAAATACCTTTTAACTTCTGTCTTCTGGCGCCGAGGCTGCTGCTTGCTATTCAATTACAGCGACGGACTTGGTGCGTCTGTGTGTGATGTAGTCTCTTCTTGCATGACGGTCTTCAGCACCGAAACTGACTGAAAACTACTGCTACTCTCGTCTTCTTGTCGGGCCCACTGCGTCTCGCGTATTTATTCACTTCAGTTCACTGGAGGTGAACGACTTCACGGTCATTGCCTCTTCTGCCACGTTGAAAAGCTTCTTGAAGAATCTTCTTAACATCGGTCATTGGCTCTTGTAATGTAGGCGAGGGCCTTTGCTCACATGTGACAACTGAGAAACACGTGAGCCGGTCGGGCGATGCCCTGACGGCTGAATCGACAGCGTCTGCTTATGTGGAACTTGCTGACTTCACAGTCATTGTCTCTTCTGCTCTGCTGCTCTGCCCGCTGTTTGCCAGTGTGTAATTCTTGTAAACTAAACTAAGTTTTTCATTTATTTTCTAATTTCTACTTCACTTTGATTTCACTAATTTAGTTACTTATCTTAAGTACCACTCAACAATACGTCGCGTCGTGTGGATACTACCGAACAATCAATTTTATAATAAACCGTTGCAAAATACTGACACGAATTATTTATAGTAGAATGGAAAAACTGGTAGAAGCCGACCTTGGGGAAGATCAATTTGGGTTCGGGAAAAAAATGTAGGAACATTCGAGGCAATACTGCCCCTACGACTTAACCTAGAAAGTATACTGAAGAAAGGCAAACCTATGCTCATAGCATTTGTAGGTTTGGAGAAAACTTTCGACAGTATGACTGGAATACACACTTCGAAATTTTGAGAGTAACTTGGAGAAAATGGGAGAACGAAAGATTATTTACAATTTGTACAGAAACCAGAATGCAGTCATAAGAGTTGAGGGACATGAAAGGGATGCCGTAGTTGGGATGAGAATGAGACAGGGTTGTAACCTGTCCCTGACGTTATTCAGCCTGAACGTTAAGCAGGCTGTGAAGGAAACCCAGAAGAAATTTGAAAAGAGAACTGAAGTTCGGCGAGAAGAAAAACGATGATATCGTAACACAGTCAGAGACGGAAATGATGCCTTAAAAAGATTTATAAGATGAACACCAACAAAATTAAAACGAGAGTAATGAAATACACTCCTGGAAATTGAAATAAGAACACCGTGAATTCAGTGTCCCAGGAAGGGGAAACTTTATTGACACATTCCTGGGGTCAGATACATCACATGATCACACTGACAGAACCACAGGCACATAGACACAGGCAACAGAGCATGCACAATGTCGGCACTAGTACAGTGTATATCCACCTTTCGCAGCAATGCAGGCTGCTATTCTCCCATGGAGACGATCGTAGAGATGCTGGATGTAGTCCTGTGGAACGGCTTGCCATGCCATTTCCACCTGGCGCCTCAGTTGGACCAGCGTTCGTGCTGGAAGTGCAGACCGCGTGAGACGACGCTTCATCCAGTCCCAAACATGCTCAATGGGGGACAGATCCGGAGATCTTGCTGGCCAGGGTAGTTGACTTACACCTTCTAGAGCACGTTGGGTGGCACGGGATACATGCGGACGTGCATTGTCCTGTTGGAACAGCAAGTTCCCTTGCCGGTCTAGGAATGGTAGAACGATGGGTTCGATGACGGTTTGGATGTACCGTGCACTATTCAGTGTCCCCTCGACGATCACCAGTGGTGTACGGCCAGTGTAGGAGATCGCTCCCCACACCATGATGCCTCGGTCGTATGCAGTCCTGATTGTGGCGCTCACCTGCACGGCGCCAAACACGCATACGACCATCATTGGCACCAAGGCAGAAGCGACTCTCATCGCTGAAGACGACACGTCTCCATTCGTCCCTCCATTCACGCCTGTCGCGACGCCACTGGAGGCGGGCTGCACGATGTTGGGGCGTGAGCGGACGACGGCCTAACGGTGTGCGGGACCGTAGCCCAGCTTCATGGAGACGGTTGCGAATGGTCCTCGCCGATACCCCAGGAGCAACAGTGTCCCTAATTTGCTGGGAAGTGGCGGTGCGGTCCCCTACGGCACTGCGTAGGATCCTACGGTCTTGGCGTGCATCCGTGCGTCGCTGCGGTCCGGTCCCAGGTCGACGGGCACGTGCACCTTCCGCCGACCACTGGCGACAACATCGATGTACTGTGGAGACCTCACGCCCCACGTGTTGAGCAATTCGGCGGTACGTCCACCCGGCCTCCCGCATGCCCACTATACACCCTCGCTCAAAGTCCGTCAACTGCACATACGGTTCACGTTCACGCTGTCGCGGCATGCTACCAGTGTTAACGACTGCGATGGAGCTCCGTATGCCACGGCAAACTGGCTGACACTGACGGCGGCGGTGCACAAATGCTGCGCAGCTAGCGCCATTCGACGGCCAACACCGCGGTTCCTGGTGTGTCCGCTGTGCCGTGCGTGTGATCATTGCTTGTACAGCCCTCTCGCAGTGTCCGGAGCAAGTATGGTGGGTCTGACACACCGGTGTCAATGTGTTCTTTTTTCCATTTCCAGGAGTGTATATTCGAATTAAATCAGGCTATGCGACGGAATTTTATTGGGAAACGAGACACTAAATGTAGTAGAAAAGATTTGCTACTTGGGCACAAAAATAACTAATGATGGCCGCAGTAGAGAGGATATAAAATGCTGGCTGGTAATCGCACAAAAAGCATATCTGAAACGAAAAATTTATTACGCTCCAATATCAATTTAATTGTTAGGTGGTCTTTAATGTAGGTAATTGTCTGGATACGTCGAGCTGTGTAGGCTTATATGGAGGTGAAATGTGGATAGTAAGCAGTCCAGACAAGAAGAGAATGGAATCTTTTGAAATGTGATGGTGAATGCTGACGATCAGACAGGTATATCGAATATCTAATGAAGAGGCTCTGAATCGAATTGAGGAGAAAAGAAATTTATGGTACAACTTGACCGAAAGAAGGCATACGTTGATAGGAGACATCCGTAAGTATCAAGAAATTATCAATTTAGTAATGGTAGGATGAGTGGGGGGGTGGGGGGAGAAGAGGGTAAAAATTGTAGGAGGAGCCAAATCTTGAATACAGCCAAGCAGGTTCAGATAGGCGTTGGTTGCGATAGGAATGCGGATATCAAGAGGTTTGCACAGGACAGACTGGGATGGAGAGCTGCATCAAACCAGCCTTCGCACTGAGGACCACTGCAACAACATTACACGCTTGTACGTAACCTTACAATGTCATCTGTAAAATCTTGAAGTAACAAAGATAAAATGACTCATCCGGTTACGTCAGATGCTTTACTTTCCTAATACAAAATCATATTACAACAAGTCTTAACAATTTACTTTTATAATACATAAACATGTATTTGCTTTCAAGCCATTTTCAATTTAAGTGAACAGTGAAATATGAAATACGGTCATGTGCATTTTCTTCTGCGATCCACTCTACTCATTAGTAATCTATTTGCTTTATGTCATATGTTCACGCTTTTCAACGTATAACCTCCTTTTGAGATCCATATATTCTAATATTTCACGAATTTCCTTTTGCTTGAAATCTTTATCGTCTTCTGTTCAAACAGTAATTCGTGTGATTCATGTATGGTGTTCATTAACTTCGTCTTCTTCATCTACTGGCGTGTAGTAATCTAATAAAGTGTTCATAGCCGCTCGAAAATGCTGTAGACTTATTTTCTTGCGTGTGAGGTAGTACCGTGGATTCCGCTCTGTATTTGAAGAGTACGTGATACAGCTGTTGGAGGACGGCCATTTAATCATTTGTATTCTATTTTTTTAATGTGCAGCGTAATTCCTCTTCTAATGCTATCACCAATTTTTGTAATCGCCAGCGCTCATTTATACGAGGGTGGTTTGAAAAGTTCTCGGTATCACCAGAAGAGGTCAGCTCTAACGCAATAATTTGTTCACGTGATATTAATTGGACTGTTACCTGTGAACACGTGCCATCTCAGTGCTTTGGAAGATAGCTGTGGCCGTGACATGGCTCTATTGTTCCCGCGTCGTGATTTGCGAAGATGGAAAAAATCGAGATTCTTCGTAAAGAAAGGTAGGAACGCAAAGGACATACACGCAGATTTCCAGAATACAGACTCCGGTCTTTCATATTCAACTGTTGCAAAGTGGACAAATGAATTTAAATTTGGTCGGGAGAGCTTAGATGATAGACTGCGCAGTGGTCGGCCAAGATGTATGTACTCCAGAAATCACTGCGAAAGTGCACAAAATGGTCATGGAGGATCGCCGATTGAAAGTGCGGGAAATTGGTCACGCTTGCTAGATGTCATCTGGAAGGGCAAATCACATTTTAACTGAAGAATCAGAAATGAAAAAATTATCTAGAAGATGGATGCAGCGACTCTTGACGCTGTGTCAAAAACGCATTAGAATGGACATCTCGGAACAATGATTGGCCCGTTTTAGTAGAAACGAACAAGATTTTTTGCGCTGGTTTGTGACCACAGATGAAACTTTGGTGCACTGCTATACCCCAGAGACAAAACAACAAAGTAGTGGAAACATGCTGCTTCTCCGCCACCAAAGGAAGCAAAGACAATTCCTTCGGCGGGAAAGGCCATGGCATCAGTGTTCTGGGATTCGAAGGGGATTCTGTTTGTAGATTATCTCCCCACTGGGCAAACAATTACTGGAAAATACTACGCTAACCTCCTGCACAAATTGCAACAAAAAATACACGAAAAAAGGCCAGGTTTAGAAAGGAAGAAAGTCTTCTTCCATCAAGACAATGCGCCCCCGTACACATGTGCCGTCGTCATGGCACAATTACACAAACTAAGGCATGAATTGTTGCCACACCCGCCTAATTCACCTGTTATGGCTCCGTCAGACTCCCATCTCTCCCCAAAACTGTAAATGTTTCTTGGTGGACGAAGATTCACTTCAAACGAAGCTGGAGTTGAAACTATTTTGCAGGCCTGGAGGATACCAATTTTCGAGATGGGATCAAGGCATTGAAACATCGTTGGACCAAGTGCATTAATCTACAAGGAGACTACACTTAAAAAAGAAAAAAGTTTCAGTGATGTAAATACTCTTTTTCTATTCCATTCCGAGAACTTTTCAAATCACCCTCGTATCTTTTGTCTTGATCAGGTATCTGTCAATAATTTGTCTCAAGGCATAGCAATTCGTTGTATATCGTTTTGTGATTGTAAACAACTTAAATTATTCCTATTATAATGGATCTGTGTGTCAGTGTAATACGTCCCCCATGGACACACAAATACGAAATTACTGAAGCACATTCTGTGTCAGGATCATCACAGTCATCTCGTTCAGTAATTGTTGTTTAGAGAGAACTACGATTTGACTTCGTGGAACGGAAGGCAGTGGTTGTCTCGAATAAACTTTCTTCACTTCTCAATTGAACGGTAGATGCTGACAGAAGAATTAGGATAGAAGGCGATTCGCTGACATTCTCAATCAGACAGATACCTGTTTAGTCCATGGTAATGTCGAAACTTCTATTATACTGTGCAAAATTTTGCCAATCATTAATTGTCTAGTGAGGATTATTGCGTGCTACTGAATTTCCCGTGTTATATTCTGGTATTTCCGTTAGAGAAGAAGATCAATTTCTCTTCGCATGATCGGGAAACAATTTCCTAATGGTCGGAGGAGAGATGTCGACGCCTTGTTCCGTCCTGAGTACTGTCGGCAGTCCAACAACCGCTTCCCGCATAAATTTTCTTACAAATGTTGCAACCTTAAACGCAGAGAAGTCGTTGACGATAGTCATATCATTGACAAGATTTATGCATATTTAATTTATGTGTCCTGTAGCGGAACAGTTATAAAAAATTATGTGATAGTTAAGCAGACTTTAAAGTATTAGTCTAGACGGAGTCTGTAATTTGCATAACACTTTATTAGAAACTTCAGGGCAAATTTCTGCGGTACGTGGAAAAGACTTCATGTTAGTTTAGGCCAATATCTTTGGTCCTGAAGGTATTTTGCGCATCTGTCCAATGGCGCGACCGTATTTATGTATTTGGTTAGTACCTGGGCTATTACTTATGAAAGGAAACACACTTATACATACGGCAGAGTGGTGGAAAGGAACCCCTGATTGTTATGTCATCTTTGTGTACTAAGTAGTTAACATGCACATGTTCTTTCTACACTACTGGGCATTAAAACTGCTACACCAAGAAGAAATGCAGATGGTAAACGGGTATTCATTCGACAAATATATTATACTAGAACTGATATGTGATTACATTTTCACGCAGTTTGGGGGCATAGATCCCGAGAAATCAGTACCCAGAACAACCACCTCTGGCCGTAATAACGGCCTTCATACGCCTGGGCATTGAGTCAAACAGCGCTTGGATGGCGTGTACAGGTACAGCTGCCCATGCAGCTTCAACACGATACCACAGTTCATCAAGAGTAGTGACTGGCGTATTGTGACGAGCCAGTTGCTCGGCCACCATTGACCAGACGTTTTCAATTGTTGAGAGATCTGGAGAATGTGCTGGCCAGGACAGCAGTCGAGCATTCTCTGTATCCAGAAAGGCCCGTACAGGACCTGCAACATGCGGTCGTGCATTATGCTGCTGAAATCTAGGGTTTCGCAGGGATCGAATTAAGGGTAGAGCAACGGGTCGTAACAAATCTGAAATCTAACGTCCACTGTTCAAAGTGCCGTCAATGCGAACAAGAGGTGACCGAGACGTGTAACCAATGGTACCCCATACCATCACGCCGGGTGATACGCCGGTATGGCGATGACGAATACACGCTTCCAATGTGCGTTCACCGCGATAACGCCAAACACGGATACGACCATCATGATGCAGTAAACAGAACCTGGATTCATCCAAAAAAAATGACTTTTTGGCAATCGTGCACCCAGGTTCGTGGTTGAGTACATCATCGCAGGCGCTCCTGTCAGTGATGCAGCGTCAAGGGTAACCGCAGGCATGGTCTCCGAGCTGATAGTCCATGCTGCTACGAACGTCGTCGAACTGTTCGCGTAGATGGTTGTTGTCTTGTAAACGTCCCCAACTGTTGACTCAGGGATCGAGACGTGGCTGCACGATCCGTTACAGCCATGCAGATAAGATACCTGTCATCTCGACTGCTAGTGATACGAGGCCGTTGGGATCCAGCACGGCGTTCCATATTACCCTCCTGAACCCACCGATTCTATATTCTGTTAACAGTCATTGGATCTCGACCAACTCGAACAGCAATGTCGCGATACGGTAAACCGCAATCTCGATAGGCTA
The DNA here is from genome assembly GCF_023898315.1 of Schistocerca nitens. Taxonomy (NCBI): domain Eukaryota; kingdom Metazoa; phylum Arthropoda; class Insecta; order Orthoptera; family Acrididae; genus Schistocerca; species Schistocerca nitens. The sequence continues at coordinate 902,613,318 of NC_064614.1, read as the reverse complement.
CAATCCGACCTTTATCAAAGTCGGAAACGTGATGGTACGCATTCCTCCTCCTTACACGAGCCATCACAACAACGTTTCACCAGGCAACGCCGGTCAACTGCTCTTTGTGTATGAGAAATCGGTTGGAAACTTTCCTCATGTCAGCACGCTGTAGGTGTCGCCACCGGCGCCAACCTTGTGTGAATGCTCTGAAAAGCTAATCATTTGCATATCACAGCATCTTCTTCCTGTCGGTTACATTTCGCGTCTGTAGCAAGTCATCTTCCTGGTGTAGCAATTTTAATGGCCAGTAGTGTAGATGAGTTGCCAGATACGACGCGTGATTGGTAACGAGTTGCAGCAGTCTATGTCACCTGTACCATGTACGGGTGCATCCGCCCGCTTCATCAGTGCGTCGATTCTCTTGTCGGATTATGACTGTAGCGCCTACGCATATACATAGTCGTGGAACAAGACATAGCTCACCCTCTAACCCTGTCGCTTCCCTATGTTTCTAAATACCTTAATTTCTTAACAGGAATGCCACGATCGACTATTCCAACACCTCTACGCATTCATTAACAACAAACAAACTGACACACAAATGCAGTAAACAAACAAACTAGGCACAAACAGAAAATCGCAGTCACTTAATCTTGAAGCTTCTACGTCCTTTCACTTCAGTGGTCACGACGCGAATCTGTTTTGCATTGGTATCTATGTTTCTAACTGGAACATAATTAGAGTTTAACCTCGCGTCGACGACCAAGTCATTAGAGAGGGATCACAAGCTTTAATTGAACAATGATGCAGAGGAAAGTCGGCGGTGATTTTCCAAATTTACTATCCCACCCTTCATCTTAAATGATTCAGGGAAACCTGTATCTGAGCGCCTTTATGGAAATTTGGATCCCACTCCTTCCGAATGACGATCCAGTGTTTCAACCAGTACACTACACGCTCATATGTCTATTCTGCAACATGTTTTACATTTTATACAGGCTCTGTACGAAAGGCAAACACCCTTTTGTACTTTTCAGAAAAGTGTTTGTTATTCTTCAACATACATTTTCTACAGCCTTCCACAATAATTTGAAACGGTTAGTGACAAATCACGTGCTTTCAAACCAAATTTGAATTCCTTTCTCCTCCTATGCTCTGTAGGACTATGTAAGGGCAATATGGCTTGATTATTACTAAAATTACGTAATTTTGCATATTTTGATTTAAATTACAATAAAGCAGTTCAAATGGTTCAAATGGCTCTGAGTACTATGGGACTTAACATCTGTGGTCATCAGTCCCCTAGAACTTAGAACTACTTAAACCTAACTAACCTAAGGACATCACACACATCCATGCCCGAGGCAGGATTCGAACCTGCGACCGTAGCAGTCGCGCGGCTCCGGACTGAGCGCCTAGAACCGCTAGACCACCGCGGCCGGCAATAAAGCAGTCATTAATTGCCAGTACCAAAGCATTTCAAAGGTTCGCAGCTGTATTTTAAACACTGAGTTGTAGGTGCTATGGATGTTATGATGTCTTTACGAGGAATTCCGTCTGTGATCCGTTACGTCGAAGATGTTGCAGAAGAAGACAATGTGATTAGGATGAGTACGTACGTATATTTTTCATTCCATCACATTATTACGCGAGTACCTTTTGATAGAACTCCCACTTGCACAACAAAGCTACTTTTCGTAAGCATGCCATCGACGTGTTACAAATTCCGAATATTTTGAACGTTGAAGAGAAACTCAGCAGGAGATTTACACCAACTTAAATTTAGATTAACTATGATAACAATCTAAGTAATATCAATCTGTTGTCTTTAGTAGCATACTTTCGTGTGAAGTCGCCTGAGACGGCCAGTTTCCCTTGGGAATAGGCGTAATTGTGATGTACGATGGCGTGTCGTTATGCCTGAGATTACGTTACAGACCAACTTGAGAATGGAAGTAGCAAACGTGTCGGACCATCACTGTTGAGTTAATCGCTGTACATACCGTTTCATTGTTTCATTCACCCCCCCCTCCCCCCCCCCCCCCGCCCCCACTCACTACGTTATATTAGAATCTGAGAACAAGTCACAGCAAAATGATACATTTCTGAATTAGAATCTTGCGTGTCTTTAATTATAGCATTCATTAGAACCACTGTTACGCCAGTTACCACAGCTGAAAGTCTTTTACCTGATCTCTACATTTTCACTACATATTGCCTCCACTGCACTTACGGTATGGCTATCTGTATAGTTCAGGCACGAGAACGACTACACCTCGGCAAGATCCACGATTCACACATGTAATGGATCACATTAAATAAATTAAAATAAAGTGTGAATGCAAAGCGATTGCCTTCAGTTACAGTTCATAGGCGCGTGCTAATTATAAATTCCATGAAACATTTCAAAAATCGTACAGGTAAATGGCCAAAAACAATGCAACAAATGATACAGTATGTGAAATACAAACTATCAAAGATTTTTACAATGTTTATAACTGTTCTTCGTGTGCGCCCTTCGCCACACGCCACGCATCTAACCAGTAGTCTTTTGGGTGTTCACTACATCTAAGAGAATCCATCACTCTGACACTGCAGAGGTGCGCGGGGAAACTTTGGCAAACGAATCTTACTCGAATAATTGACGTTACATGTCTTCTCGAAAAATTCTTTTGATTGTTACACTGTTCTGTTTGTATGACTGAAACGTACGTAAACCCCTTTTCTGCTGCGATGTTTGCCGCTGGTATTCCCACTGCTAGTCCACCTCTTTCTTCATATTTTGAGGAAGTCAGAATACGAAATTTATATAAGTAGCGGTGTCCCTTCTTTGATGATGTCTTTTGAAAATCATCTACTGAATCATAGTGTAAAATGCCTAAGAGCCCCACTGAAAGTTAAACTCATAATAATTATAGCTTCCATCAGTCTGCGTTATTAAAAAACCATGGAGCACAAGTATAGGTAGCTGTGAAGTTAATCTGCGTCCACTGATTAACGTTTCTTTCAACTGCGATGGCGTTATTGCTCGCATACCGAACTCAAGCAAGCTGCATCTCGCACGCTGGGGTGCCTGGGAGAAAGGGTGACCTCAGGCTGCAGGCACTTCTTTAACGGTCACCCAATGGAAATGGTCATTTCAGTTTAACTAGTTACCTCCAAGTGTACAAGCAAGATGAGAATAACGAAGCCACATTTTTTTTCCCCATAGAAGAGGTTCTGTTCAAAATCAAGATCAAAAAATCTTATATTAAATGAAGAATGTTCGTTAGTAGATGAGAATTTTTAGTGAATCACTGATCGCGCTTCATCCAAAATACTATCAGTCCCTACCTAATATCGTGTTGTTCTACATCTGGTACCCAAAAACTCAACTTCGTTTTCTTGTTTCCCGCCTAGAAGGCGGCGCGTGGGTTGGATCAGGAAAAGGTAAAACACGTCGGTACTGCTGTACGAATTTAAATCCCCTTTACTCAGACAATAAGAATACATAACTTGCAAGGTGGTGCGAAGTTGAAGCGAAGTTTCCTGGCTGGCTGCACCTGATGAAATGGGCGGAATCTGTAGCGGAGGTCTTAGAGCTGCACAGCACCAGCAAGAGGGCGTTGCCGTCGGTGTCACGTGGTAGTGCCAACCTTTGAAACTGTGTGGCATCGTTACTATCGATACCACACGTTTAATATTGACTCCACAAGTAATTTGCATGTGCAAGAAGTACGAGCATGAATTAATAAAAAGCTGCAAACGTCGGAATACTGCAGAGCATTGAAAATTTCACCCCCTGTGGTTTCTAGAAAGTGGCAGCACATGTCAAGTATTAGTGAACTACAGCCAAATCAAGATGACAGGTGTGTTACAGGAGTATACTGACTATAAGAGCGCGTAATTATTCATTTTTTGCTGGCCAGTGGTCTGTCCAGGGAGAATGTTCATCCTGAACGAATGGTAAGAACCGGATCCGCACAGAGCTAATTCTGCGCCGCTAGGAGAACTATCGAAGCTATGCCCTCTACCCCCTCGTAATTTTTTCTAAACAAAATAAGTAAATTTTATTATTTCATAAGTAGGTTTCATAAATATGAAGTATAATTGAAAAATGTTGCTTAAGGGGAGTCGGAACGCCCAATCCCGACAATGTTAAATTTAAGGACTTGGCTATCCTGTATTTCAGGAACCACTGTAGCCATTGACATGAAATTTTTACAGAACATTAAACTGTATGTTCTGAGTCTGCTGAACTACAATAATTGAATTTCAGTCACTGCTTTCCGAAATACAATTTTTTAAATGCGTGGTTAAAATTTTATGTACTTTTTGTACGTTATCCTTAATAATTTTAATTACACATAACATTATGTTCTTCTTTTAGTTCAGTAGACTCAGGATATGTATGTTATTACTCCCGAAAAATTTTAATACTCTACTCGAAGTGTTTTCTGAAATTTAGGGAAAAATGCAACAGAAAATGTGCGTTTTCAGGAACGGCTTCTAAAGTTTCAAAAGACTGTAACTCAATATATGCTTAATTGTTTTACTTTTAGTCACTCAAAAGCACCCTGCACCATACTGTATATCATTCTCTTGATCTCTTTCCAAGCTTTTTCTTCTTTTCTTCTATCTAGACTCTTTAGTGGCCAACTCTGCTGCATACTCTGCTTTATCAATACGAACCTTGTCCATTCGTTCAAGTTCTCTGATGCAGTTTGCTCCAGGATTAATTCTCATTTGCTGTAGCACTTTCACCCTACCAATATTGCCATCATTAAAAGCAATAACAGCGAAACTGACCCCCCCACTTTAGTGTCTTCATTTTTTGGTAAGCAAGTCCATATCAGATTATTGAACGACTCACTGGGATTTTGAGTCTAGCCATGAAGACACTTCTTCACTAATTCAGGATTTGCCAGGTCTCTGTAAACAGGTTTTATGATATGCTTACTGCTACTAGGATGGCTGTATGAACTGTTTGAGTACTGGGCATTGCGGTAATTGCACCATGATTCAGGTCCAGGAGGGCAAGGTGGTGTACTTGTTTCTCATCAGTTGACACTCTGTGGAAGAAGGTAACCCGTACTGCCTGCTTCATTTTCAACAAACCCTCAGTATTATTTCTAATGGCCATCTCATAATACTGCTGCAGTTCATCAATCATTTTGTCTGTCAGCCTGCCTCTTAAGGTTTTACCATCAGAAAGTTTCTTGTCTCTCAAGCTTTGTTTGAAGTTCCTCAACCTCGTGCCCATCCTCTTCTGGGCATGACCTTTATAACACAACAATCCACAGCCTTCTATATAAAAAAAATTACCAATTTTATTAAATCTTTAGGTAATGCATATAAAAATTTTAACATTTTCAACTGATGTAGATTATATTTTTAAAAAATGAAATAAAATACTTCTCATGTTAGTTTATTAGTGATTCGGAAAACTGAAAATTTTACAATGAAATAAGAATCCAGAAATGTGAAAAAAAGTTTTTCCGTTCTAACTCCCCTTAATGAACAGATTGAATGTATCATTCCAATAAATAAATTACAATTTGTGTAAACGTCCTGAAAAACTTTAAAAGTATAACAAGATTCGTATAACATTTTAATGACTGCTACTGTCCATTGCTTTTATTACGATGTATAACAAAGAATAGATTTTAATCGTCCCTTAAAAATAATTAATTTGGCGTAGTTATTACTTAGAAATAAAAGAAGGACTATAACTGAGAGTTTGGAAAATATCCTTTTCCAATAATTACGTTTTTATTATAGTTCTATTTTGCATTTCCTTGCTTTCATCGAAGCTACCTCATTAATTACGTCGCTGCTGTGTCCTATACCATCGCCAAAAGTAACTGAATTTGACAGTCTTTTTATGCCCAGACTCGATATTAAGTAGTTTCTAGCCATCTTCAATTTGCTGACGCTGCTATTTCGGTGTTTAGATAATCAGCTTTTAATTTATACTTCGAAAAAAAAATCTTCATAATAACCAGTAGCAAACCACGTCAGTGCTCTTCATCGGCTCTTCAACTACTGCTTGAAAGCTGCTATTTCGTTAACTAACTATGCTGTATCAGTATCTCTGTTATTATATTTGGTAGCAAACTCAGGTGCACAATTTTCAATACAAGATACGGCGCTTGCGTATTTTATTCATAGCTGTAATTTTCAGCTACTATAATATACGTATCAGAATAAAATTCAGTCGTCAGTTGCAAATACACGTATTTCTTTTCGCTTTACTGATTCGACACATTAATTTGTCATCCTCAAAATCCGACAAAATTGGAGCTATTATAAATCTTTAGACTTTGGCTATCCTTTTATATTGAGTATAAGAAGTATATTACAGAAACACCTAGTATCCGTTTAGCTTCATAGAAGCATAATGCCATGATGTGTCCAAAAAATGTACGTATTGTGTTTGTTTATTGTAAACACAGACTGACAGAATGATAATTTACAGTAACCGAATCACATCTACGGTATGTACATGTCAAGCTGTTGGTCCAGCAGCGAGGAATATATATAAAAGTACATAAAAACTATAACTAAGTTATATGAAGAAGTTATATATAATGTAATTGAAAAACATGGCACAGAATTCCCGTATACAAAGGAATGGGTTAATTTTCACATTCCATAAGAGATGCTATGCAGTGAAAATAGTGTCTATTTTTTATTGCAAGTAGATCATTCAAAAAATCTTTTGCATCTGATTTGTTGAATGATCAGCTTGCATTACAAACTACACTATTTTGATTGCGTAGCATCTGTTATAAAATGTGATAAGTAGCATATTCATTTTATATTCTGTAACTATGTGCCGCGTGTTTTTAATGTATTACACATAACAGCTTTATGTACCATAGTTATACTTTTTATATGCTTTTATATATTTTTCTACTGCTGGCACATCAGCTTGACGTGTACATAAAGGCTACTGTAAATTATCCATCTGTCAATCAGTGTTTACAATAATCACATACAATATGTACAGTTTTGGATATATCATGGCATTACGCTTCTGTGAAAAAGATATTAACCTGTGTAAAACCAATACTACATAAGTCTCTGTAAAATAGTTCTCATACTTCACATAAATGTATGGCCAAAAGATCTATAATATCCCTAATTTTGTAGGCTTCTGAAGGTGAAAAATAAATTTGTCGAAACTGGCGAGGCGAAATAAAAATATATTTGCAACCGACAAATGAATTTTATTCTCAAATACAAAGTTTCCATTTGAGGCGTTTGCTGATTGTAGATTAGGGTCACATGAAGTGGTGAGATATATGTGATATCCATTTTGCAGATTACTTATTATTCAATGAAACACTTTGAAGTACTCTTGCTCAAACAGTCTTGCCCTTAGGCGGCAGAAATCGGCTAAAAACGGAAGCCTTGAGTCAAACAGCATATTTGTTTCAGCACCTGCTCGCGGACTTTTGAGATCTTGCAATACCGTGGCGAAGTAGTAGCAAGATCTCCACTGTTGAACACGAGAAAATTGTGTTATGGATAGACGTCTCTTCGGTAGTGATCGTTTTCTTAATGATGTTACATGGACGAAATGACACTGTGACAACAGTGTCCGTTGACAGTCGTGGGCCGACGGAAACGATTCTTCTTGTAGGCAGAAGATAGAAACACAGCCTTAAGCCATCTTCCCTTTTTCCCCCTCAGAACCACTCTGGTACGATCTGTGTTTCACGGATAGTTGTGTTCGATTCAACAAAAGAAGGGTAAGAAAAGTATATGAGGTGCAACCGACTGTCCTACGGAGGTTTTTTTTAGTGAAGATGAGGCAGTCGATGACATGGCGTGTACCCTAGGCTGTTCCACGATTTTAACAAAGTTTTTGAACGTTGATTCCAAAGCGTAATGGGAACAGAATAGGCCTATCCATGCAGCACTACAGTGAAGAAGGAGACGTGGATCATTTCAAGGGATAAGTTTTACGTTCACTACTAACAACAAGATGCAAACTGGAAACGAAGCATCCCTTCTCCTCTGCAAAAAAAAGATGTCGGCGAGTCGGTCGACGTGCAAGGCTATGGTGACAGTGTTGTCATTTGTAGAGGCAGCGTGTCACACTGATGAAATTCCGGCTTGGTGGTGAGGCTGTTAATGCTGCTTCTTACAGTATCATTCTGCTGAAACTGCGACGGGCACTATGCCGCAAACAAATTGCAGGAGTTATTGTAGACATGTCATTGGAAACACTTGGCATTTCCATCTTGTAGTCCTGCTCAGCCCCTCTCCCCTGTGATTTTCATTTGCCAGGGCACTTAAAAACCATATGGGAGGGCAGCACTTAGAAGACGATGAGACCATGGCCCGAGAGGTCACTTGTTAGATACTACATCTACCACAAGAAATCTTTACCACAGACTTTTAAGGCCTGGTCAAACAATGATTGCAAAGTGTAAAGGTACAGGGATAGTATACCGAAAAGTAAAATTTCAGGTGGGTAGTCTCGGCGCTGAGGTCACCATCCCATTTGCGACTTATATCATCGCAGATGATATTAGATAGCCACAAACATTTCATGTATCTGCGATAGATAACGAAGAGGTAGTGCGCGAATTCCTAGCTACCGTTCGAGGACACCCCGTGTGTTTTCCAGTACGTTACTTTGCGCCAACTTAAGGATCCAGTGCATTAATTACGAGTAATCATCGTAGAAAAAGCTCCATTTTTCGTCTTGCGAATTAGTGTGTATAGTCAAGAGAGTATGTGAGTGCTCAGCAGTGACAAGGCAGTAGTCCACGAAGTTTCCCGAAACAAATGCATGTCTCAGGAAGACTTTCGTTAATGTTTTACTTAACACTACCGTCGCTTCCGGCCAGTGTAAGTTGCGAGCTAACATCCCAAAGACGTTCGGGCTCACATGCGGTTCCTCTTCGTCGAAATGTTTTGGCTCAAACTCTTCTAGGGGTTGAACCGCACGTGTCGCATTTCACGCCCTAATTTAGACACTTGTGACCCTTTGGTAAATTGTCTGTCTGATGGTAAGTTTGCGAAATACAAAGTTAACATAGCATATAATAACAGTAATGATAACATCGGGAACTAAATTAATGACCCATAAATGACGTAGGCCGCACAGTTGCGATTTGGTTAGAATAGTGTTTATTCAGAAAGCAAACTAATAGCGAAAGTGGTCGTACTTAGAGTTACTGTTACACTCGAGTGCATATCCATTTGTCACAGTTAGATCATTTACAATCTCATTGCGAAGTCTACGTGAAAGTTAGTGTTCACGCCAGCCGCGCGCCTGCTCACCGCTCAGAGACTAAGTCCTGGGATACCACACAAGGCGAAATTTTCTAAGTCGTTTCACTTCCTAGCTGCCTAAAGACCGACTGCTTTTGCGTCTCACTCCGAACTGTCCGCTTTCGTGTCTGCACAAGAACTGTTCCTTTGGCCGTCCCCGGCCGCATTTCCCGCGCGCCGAATATCCTCGCTCAACTGACTAGTTCAGTTCACTTTCCTGAAGCCGTCCATCTGATTAGCTACATTTTAACATATTTAATAATCAAAGCTTGACCACTTTCATGTTCTCAATAAAGTATCAATAATATCCATTACATAATAAACGTTAAATTCTTTCACATAAAACCAATACAATTTCCTTCTTACCTTTGAATGCCACGGCCAGTAGCCTTGCACCATGTGCTTTCTGATAAATAAATAGGAAACAAAAGTAACTATTATGCACAAAACTTTACAACAAATATTCTATTACCTAATGATTCAATAATGTGTCATGCTGTCATCGTTCAACGTGTTTTGTGTGGAGGAAATGATGATCTGATGCTTAACTGTAAATACTGATAATTTAAATTTACTATATCTTTTAAACAAATAAAGTTACAGTGTTGCTATTTACAACATTTGTCATTTTAATGATGCGATTCTATATGAAATATCGATCGTTAAGATCGACCAGAGCGTTCAGATTTTAGCATTCAGGTCTTTGTTAAAAAACTTGTTAATTTCATTTTAACAGTAAATCCTAAACTATTATAGATATGACCAATATTCAAGTTTTATTGGGATCACCATGAAAATTTATGGAGGATGGCAAATTAAAATTACTGTGGCTTGATTCCCTGCACTACTACAGTTTTCATAAATGTTTTCCTTTATGGCCTATCTTAGGTCCGCCACATTTAACACTGCTACTTCTCCTCGGCCACAAACAGCTTCTACTGCGTTTCCCTACGACATAGGTTCTCGTCTGTCTCACTCGCACACTACAGCGCTTAGGCCTCAATAGACAATAGACGCTTGTGAATTTCCCCATCTCTTGGTGAATCTGCGCCCTTTGTGGCAACCGTTCCTAGACGACAGGGTTCATTTCACAATTCCTGTAGGCTGACTCTTTCGGCCATATATTTAAATGAGGGCGCTATGCTCGTTAACTCACAATGTCCCATGTTATGCGTGCCGAGACGGTGTATACAGGAAGGTCGTGTATTCTGACACGACTGTCGGTGTGAATAGCACGAAATCTGACCAGACAACTCGCTTCCTTCGCCATTTCCGAGATACCCGTTTTCTGACGCTGGATCATAATAATTTGGCTTTTGTCAAAGTGGATTTTCCCATTTTCGGCTGGTGTCATAGAATAATTCCCGATTCGTCTCTGTTCAGTTTATGTGCACCTACATATAAACAGCAGTGTTTGTGGGTGTAGTTGATGGTACTTCCAAAACGACCCACAGCTGATCACTGGCTTTTGTGTCTGGTGCCACCTTTGGTTCCCCCGTCGTGCACTAAGTATGTACGGTGGTATCTGTTGGTGTTGTGGTGATATGATGCCCGAAATGGTCGCCAACGCATCGTGGTTGTCACCAGGACACATTCTGTCTCTTCTGTATCAACGTATTTTTCAAAGGAAAAATTCGAGATTATTTTGTAATGTCTCTGAGCATCTACGATCATTCTCGAATATTAATGACTGTTCTAAAATATTCTCGAAATTTTTAGAACACAACTCAGAAACGGGACGTGTCGCATTGGTCCGCACTCTGCAAAATCGTCGCAAGCGATGAGCTGTGCAGTACAGCAGAGACGAAGGAACCCCTCGTCGAAGAAGTGTATTTGTTTATAGAGAGAAACCACGTAAGGTGTGGGCGAATAGTTTTAGCAACAAAACATGACTTAATTCCAGAAACAATTGGGGATTGCAGAATGCAGTACCAGGGGAAGATGAAATATTTCAACCCATTGAAGCATTGATGAACCAATACGAAACAGTAAATTTTCCAACAGAATTCCTAAATTCGTTGAATACTCCCAATATACTTTCACAGAAAAGCTTCTAAACAACAACATAGAAGCGGAAATATTAAACAGAAACTAAAAAGGCAATTCTGCATTCATACCACGAATTCCACTCATTTTAACTAATTTATCATCCAGATTTAAGAGGGTCCCATTTCCCACGAGATTATCGTACAGTATAACTATCAGTAGAACACGAGGGCAAACATTCCAGTGCCACAAGCTGAATTGTAAACATTAGTATCTCTTATCTGGACAACTGTACGTAGCGTGTTCGCGTTTTGGTTAAAGACAACATGTATTCAGTTTGGAATCAAATGCAGTACACCAAATGTAGCGTTTAACACTATAGTCACTATACTTTTAATATGTTAAATGATATTCACAGCCGGCCGGAGTAGCCGTGCGGTTCTAGGCGCTACATTCTGGAACCGGGTGACCGCTACGGTCGCAGGTTCGAATCCAGCCTCGGGCATGGATGTGTGTGATGTCCTTAGGTTGGTTAGGTTTAATTAGTTCTGTTCTAGGCGACTGATGACCCCAGAAGTTAAGTCGCATAGTGCTCAGAGCCATTTTTTTTATATTCACATGGGATGATTAATTGCACTTTTTTCATTTCAGAAAACAAACGCAAAAAAGAGCAAGCGAAGCAAGTTCTTTTCAGCTAGTGTGGCCAAAATGACTTTGTAGCTAGCAATGACTAATCATTGGAAGCTGTACTAATAGCACAACTACACAAAAAAATTAACTGATACGAGGGTGAGTCAAATGAAAACCTTAAATTTGTAATAACAAATCGAAATTTCGCGCCGTTATCTTGTAAGTAGGTAAGCGTGTTACAAGCAGCGTGCAGAATGGCCTGTAGGTGGCAGCATAGTGCAGATTCACACATACCGTCGCAGTATCAGTATAAAGATGGCCGCCCCACTTGCGACTTACACCAGGGAAGAACAGCGTTCTGTTATTCGGTTTTTGCTTAGTGAAGGTGTGAAACCTATTGAAATTCATCGACGAATGAAGGTTCAGTACGGTGATGCATGTTTGTCACAGCAGCAAGTCTACGAATGGAGTAGGAAGTTCGCAAACGGTGTGACTTCAGTGGAAGATGCTCCTCTTCCAGGTCAAGCACAACGAGTTGTGACTCCACAGAAAATTGCTGCAGTTGAAGCCATAGTGAAGGAAAACCGCCGAGTGACACTGAATGACATTGCAGCATGTTTACAGATTAGTCATGGGTCAGCATACCACATTGTGCATGATGTGCTCCAGTTTCACAAAGTGTCTGCAAGATGGATGCCACGGCAGCTGACTCCTGAAATGAGAGAATGACGTATTAATGCTTGTGAAGAACTTCTTCGGCGCTTTGAACGAGAAGGTGATGGCTTCCTTGCAAGATTCGTTACTGGGAACGTAACCTGGGTTCACTTCCACCAACCGGAAACGAAGAGAGCGAGCAAGGAATGGCGCCATTCCTCATCAACAAAACCAAAGAATTTTCGAACAGAACCATCAATAGGGACGTTTATGCTGACTCTCTTTTGGGACGAAAAAGGCGTCATTTTGGAGCATTATATGCCTAGAGGGACCACTGTCACTAGTGCATCATACACAAATCTCCTAAAAAATCATCTGCGTCCTGCAATCAAATTAAAGCGATGTGGATTGCTGTCAGCAGGTGTCCTTTTGCAACATGACAATGCAAGGCCCCACACTGCCCGTAAAACAGTTGAAACAATCTCAGACCTGCATTTTGAGTGTCTTCTTCATGCACCATACTCACCAGACTTTGCCCCAAGTGATTTCCATATGTTTGGACCACTCAAAGACGCAATGGGATGAAAGAAGTTCCGTTCTGATGAAGAGGTACGCCACGCGGTGCATGAGTGATTGTACGGACTACCAAAAGAATTTTTTCTAAAGGAATTTGTGCACTTTGTAAGCGCTGGAGGACTTGGACTGAGCGTGGGGGAGATTATGTTGAAAACTGATACATCTTTGTACCACTTCTGCACAATAAATAATATTTAAAAAAATATTTAAGGTTTTCATTTGACTCACCCTCGTATTTAAAGAAAAGTTAGTAGCGTTCTAGAGTATACGCAAGAGCCTTACTGACTGTATTGATTTTGAGAGAAGAAGATGATAGACGAGACGTGATTAAGAGGAACTTGAGTTAATCCTCTCCCGAGCCTGAGGCAAGTGATAGCTTCGGAACAGACATCGAGTCTTGCACTCCCTCTTGACTTTCTGACTGTCCAGTAACATTGATGTGGCCACTTGACAAAAGCCTGAGTAACTACCTTTTCCAGCGCGGATCGCTACGAGCCGTGCGAGAAGAGAGTCAGTGAGTTTCTGTAACACGTGGAACCATGCCGACTCCAGGGCCGTGGCCAACTGCTCTAGGTTTCGTGGTTGAAGATCCATGATGCGAACAGCCCGATCGAGACGCCCACAGATTCTCAGTTGGCTTTAAATCTGGGGGAGTTTGATGGACAGGGGAGTACGATAAACTAATCTGTTAGTCTGTGAACCACACACGTACACTGCAAACTGTGTAACACATTGTATTGTCCTGCTGGTAGATGCCATCGTGCCGAGAAGAATCAAACTGCATGTAGGGTTGGACACTGTCCCCAAAGATAGATGAATACTTGTGTTGATTCTTTCTGCCTTCCAGAATGAGGTGATCACCCAGGGAATGCCACAAAATCATTTCCCAGGCCATAAAGGACCCTGCGTGTTTGCTTGCAGACGTTCCGCGTCGTACACGTCAACAGCCATCTGTCTAATGGAGCATCAAACTAATTCACCTGAAAAGGCCATTTGTCGCCACTCAGTGGACGTTCAGTTGCAGTATTGGCGTGCAAATTTCAGACGATGATAAGCGGTCAGCATGGGTGTATGAACCAGGCGCCCGCTGCAGAGGCCCATATCCAGCAATAGCGTAGAGGCGACACCGTTCGTAGCCCCTTGATTCATCTGGACGGTCACCTTCTCAACAGTTGCACGTGTGTTCGTCAGTACACATCTCCGCAGCCGTCGTTCAACCTTGTCATCTACAGCCCGTAGTGCATCACAGTTGTTTCGGCACCGGTTTTGGACAGCGCCCTTTTGCCCCGCAAGGTATACTTTAACCACGGAGGCACGTAAACAGTTTACAAATTTAGCTTTTCCGGAAATGCTTCCACCCTTGGCCCGAAAGCCAGCAACCATGCTCTTTAAGACGTCAGATAAATTCCTCCGTTTCCGCGTTACGAAAACCACTGTTTTCCGCGTCGTCCCCTCCCCCGGCACGTTGGTGCTGCCACTTGCCGTCTGTCTTTTCACTGAATGTGCCAGAGTCACGGCCATCCTCACAAGTCCTTATGAAGTACTAAATATGCTGCATGTTTATCTAATAAACAAATAACAGATGTATTACCAGCTGCGGTAATTACAAAAACAATTATGCATTATATTAGTCGATTTACAGCTTGTGCTTGTCGCTAAGCTTGCCGTGTGCGTGGTGGATCACTCTTCTAATATTACCATTGTAAACTTCATTTACTTTAATTATTTTTTATGTTCGTCATATATCTCCTACGGTGAATCCCTCGCTGTTTCCTTGGTAACATTCTGACGATCCTGTCTGCAGCGCTGTCAACTGTCGTCCACGCTGAGCAGTATCGTAGGAACTGCCGGTGAGTATCTTCTGTAGGTTTCTTCTCCCAGTTTATGATTGTGCTTCCCGCTTTGGTTTGAAGGTGGTGGTCGTGGTGGTGGAGCAGTCACTTTGGATTGCCGTCCTGGTTTGCCCATTTCCTCTTCATTCTTCTTCCACGTCAGCAGGAGCTTCCCCCAGCAAGTCAGGCTCGCGTCCGCTCTGCAATCGATGCACGCTGTGTCCCAGGATGCCGATCTTCGTATAAGAGACCGAGCCTTCTAGCACAAGGCGCGGACTGCGGTTTGGACACCTGGCTCAGCTACCAAGAAAAAATATGTGTTGCGTTACTTATTGAGGGCCCCCCATAAATATTTGCTATATGGGCCGTATTCCGTTAAGAAATGTACCACGACCGAGTTTCACTATTTTTAATTGTCGCTGTCCAGTACACATTTTGGCTCACTCCGATTTCTTCTCACTACCTTTAACTTGTATCCGCTTCTCAGCTTTTGTGCAGGATCTCCTTATCTGCATATTATTCAGTGACGTTTTAATCTTAGTCTTCAGCCAATTAAGCTCCAAAAGTCAGGCATTTACCAGGAGTAAACATTAAGTTTTATTTATTACCTCGAAAAAATCGAGCTGTGAAAATGGGTGATGGTGTGAATGTTCTCTACATATTCACCCTTCAAGGCAACGCGTTTTGCGCATCAATCGACAACTTGGTAGAAACCTTTGTTGTACGAGAAGTCTGCATTTTGGCTGTTGAGGAAACATGCACCTTAAAAATGACCTCGTCTTCATTCTGGAAATGCCTGTCACACAACGGTTTCTTCATCTGAGGAAAGAGGTCGAAGTCAATGCGTGCCATGGCCAGGAGAATCCGAATCGTCCAGATAAAATCTGATAACCCAAAGATGCAACATGTGTAATTGTATCCTGTTCAGAATGAACTGGTTAGTTGTCGTGTAGCAAAAACATTCCCTTAAACGGCTTTCCACGACGTTTCATTTTGATAGTCTCCCGTAACCTTATCAGGAGCTCTCGATAGTACGTTCCTTTGACGGTTGGCCGCTTGCGAGGATAATATGTTGTCATCACGTCTTGGTAGTCCCAAAAAGCACTCAACACCACCTTGTCCGATGGTGGTTGGGTCTTCGCCTTTTTTGGAGGAATGAATCCACGCGCTGCTTGCTTTGCTCCTTTGTCTCGGAGTCACAGTGATACACCCGGCACTCCTCCTTACTAATTAGGAGCATAAAGAAGTCTTCTTTATTGGCCTGACACAGTTGTAACTTTTCCGTCGCTGCTTCGGTTCGGCAGGTCTTTAATGCGTGTGAGCAGTCACGGAGGCCACGGAGTGGTGACCTCTTTCATATTCAAAATGTCGTGCAATATGTTGAAAACTGATCTTTGACTGATTTTTCGCTTTTCACGTTATCGCCTCGACTGTGATGAGCCGGTCTACGAGCACCAAGGCCTCCATTTTCCTAGTGATTCCCAGTTCTTCGTAATGAGTTTGTATACGACTCCGTTCTTCATCATTCAGACTTGCTTGACGACATTGAAAGCATCTGCGCCACGTAATGAGTGTGTCATATGGTAGTGCATCGTTGCCATACACAACATGGATTGTTGCAGCGTCGTTCGTTATGAAGTATAGAAAACGAATCTCAGTACCTTTCTCCACTTTAGGAACGGGCTGTGCTGTATTGTTTGCCTCCTTCAGGGACAGGCTACGGCTCTGAGGAGCGGGGATTTCAGTGCGTACCATGATTGCAGATATGTATCTGCAAACAAGCAAAAATTTAATTACGTAACTTTATTTCCTCGAGGTGAAAGTGAAGATCGAGACAGAAGGTACGAGGCAGTATCGAAAAGTTCTAATTATCACCCTTAAAAATGTGACAGAGAGTTTATGTTCATTTGTTGCTGTTAATTCTTCTCTACGTACTCACTATCCAGCATTTCCAAGCGTTTCTTGACTTTTCAAAAGCCTTGATTACAGAAATCTGCAGATTTTTGCCTTAAAGCATTCTGCACTTCATTAATGACGTCACCTGCGTTGTCAAATCGGCTGCCACGCAACAGACTCTTCATTTCTGTGAACATGAAAAGTCACTTGGTGCGAGATCGGGAGAATACGGCCGCTGCTGCAAGTTATCAGAGCTAATCCGTAACTTGAGACGAACGAACCGGTGCAGTGTCAGCCAGAAGACGAAAGCCTCTGGAGAGCATTTCCTAATCGGAGTTTCGCGTAACTCGTCCGAAGATTGCTATGG
Organism: Schistocerca nitens; assembly: GCF_023898315.1. Taxonomy (NCBI): domain Eukaryota; kingdom Metazoa; phylum Arthropoda; class Insecta; order Orthoptera; family Acrididae; genus Schistocerca; species Schistocerca nitens. The sequence continues at coordinate 902,596,125 of NC_064614.1, read as the reverse complement.
TATCTGCCAGCGATCGTTGACCCTTGACGAAGTAATCTGTGAGGATGACTCCACGACAGTCACTAACAAACTGGAAACATGACCCTCCCAGCTGGCTTTTGTAGTTGGCTAGTCTGTCAGAGCTTAACAGCTCATGCATAGAAGCTGCTTACACGAATAATATACAGAAGAATGGAAAAGAAAATTGAGAATGCGCTAGGTGGCGATCGGTTTGGCTTTAGGAAAAGTAAAGGGACGAGAGAGGCAATTCTGACGTTACGGCTAATAATGGAAGCAAGCCTAAAGAAAAATCAAGACACTTTCATAGGATTTGTCGACCTGGAAAAACCGTTCGACAATATAAAATGGTGCAAGCTGTTCGAGATTCTGAAAAAAGTAGGGGTAAGCTATAGGGAGAGACGGGTCATATACAATATGTACAACAACCAAGAAGGAATAATAAGAGTGGACGATCAAGAACGAAGTGCTCGTATTAAGAAGGGTGTAAGACAAGGCTGTAGCCTTTCGCCCCTACTCTTCAATCTGTACATCGAGGAAGCAGTGATGGAAATAAAAGAAAGGTTCAGGAGTGGAATTAAAAGACAAGGTGAAAGGATATCAATGATACGATTCGCTGATGACATTGCTATCCTGAGTGAAAGTGAAGAAGAATTAAATGATCTGCTGAACGGAATGAACAGTCTAATGAGTACACAGCATGGTTTGAGAGTAAATCGGAGAAAGACGAAGGTAATGAGAAGTAGTAGAAATGAGAACAGCGAGAAACTTAACATCAGGATTGATGGTCACGAAATCAATGAAGTTAAGGAATTCTGCTACCTAGGCAGTAAAATAACCAATGACGGACGGAGCAAGGAGGACATCAAAAGCAGACTCGGTATGGCAAAAAAGGTATTTCTGGCCAAGAGAAGTCTACTACTATCAAATACCGGCCTTAATTTGAGGAAGAAATTTCTGAGGATGTACGTCTGGAGTACAGCATTGTATGGTAGTGAAACATGGACTGTGGGAAAACCGGAACAGAAGAGAATCGAAGCATTTGAGATGTGGTGCTATAGACGAATGTTGAAAATTAGGTGGACTGATAAGGTAAGGAATGAAGAGGTTCTACGCAGAATCGGAGAGGAAAGGAATATGTGGAAAACACTGATAAGGAGAAGGGACAGGATGATAGGACATCTGCTAAGACATGAGGGAATGACTTCCATGGTACTAGAGGGAGCTGTAAAGGGCAAAAACTGTAGAGGAGGACAGAGATTGGAATACGTCAAGCAAATAATTGAGGACGTAGGTTGCAAGTGCTACTCAGAGATGAAGAGGTTAGCGCAGGAAAGGAATTCGTGGCGGGCCGCATCAAACCAGTCAGTAGACTGATGACCAAAAAAAAAAAAATGTCTGTCAGAAATATGTGATCAGTTTGGAAATTCCTTTCCCATCTCAAAATAGTCCTATCAAATTGGCTATCATTTCCATAAACAGCCGACATCTCCTCCTCATGAAGTCCCTGGGAACTTCACCGAGCGAGGTGGCGCAGTGCTTCGCACACTCGACTCGCATTCGGGAGGACGACGGTTCAATCCCACGTCCGGCCATCCTGATTTAGATTTCCGTGATTTCCCTAAATCACTCCAGGCAAATGCGGGGATGGTTCCTTTGAAAGGGCACGGCCGACTTCCTTCGCCATCCCTCCCTAATCCTATGATACCGATAACCTCGCTGTTTGGTCTCTTCCCCCAAACAACCAACCAACCAATCCTGGGAACTTCTACCTTTCCAATGTAGGTGCTTTATCACAGTGCCAGCCCCAGGTTTCTCCATCTCACACCTCGGTCATTTCTGGCACTCCCTGTAAAAAAAAAAAATGGGCTCAGTCAGCTGAAATTTTCAACATCATGCGCTGAGGAACCAATAACTCTGACAAAATATGACCAATATAACATAAGACACTCAGTGAAAAATATCGCAATGCCAAAAAATAATTAAAATGGAGAGTAATGAAATTTCTGTAATATTTTCTAAGTAACGTGTTTAAGTAGTTAACATTGCAAGATGACAGGTTAATGTCAGAGCGAGATACGCCATCGAAAATGTGAAATGGTACATTAATAACCGGTGTAATCGCCAGAATACTGGATGGAGGCAAACAAACGTGCATAAATTCTGTTGTAAAGGTGCCGGATGTCAGTTTGTGGAAAGGAGTTCCACGCCTGTTGCACAAGGCGGTCAATACAGGGAGGGTTAATGCTATTCGTGGATGACGCTGGAGATGTCGTCCGATGATGTCCCATATGTTCTCGATTGGAGACAGATATGGTGATCGAGCAGGCCAAGGTAATATGTCGACACTTTATAGAGCATCTTGGGCTACAACAGCGATATGTATAGGCGGGCGTTATCCTGTTGGTAAACACCCACTGGAATACTGTTCATTAATGGCAGCACAACAGGTTCAAAAGTGTTCGAATGGCTCTAAGCACTATGGGACTTAACATCTGAGGTCATCAGTCCCCTAGACTTATAACTACTTAAACCTAACTAACCTAAAGACATAACACACATCCATGCACAAGGCAGGATTCTAACCTGTGACTGCAGCAACAGCGCGTTTCCGGACTGAAGCGACTAGAACCGCTCGGCCACAGTGGAGCACAACAGGTCAGATCACCAGACATACGTAGAAATTTGCAGCGAGGGTGCATGAGATAACTACGAGAGTGCTCCTTTTGTCATACAGAATCGGATGCCGGACCACAGCTCGAGGTGTAGGCCCATTGTGTCTAGCATGCAGATCGGTTGGTTTCAGGCTCTAAGCTGGCCTCCTTCTAACCAACACACTATCACTGGCACCGCGGCAGAACCAACTTCCCTCAGAAAACACAACAGACCTCCAACCTGCACTCCAATGAGTTCACGCTTGACACTACAGAAATCGCAAATGTTGGTGGTTTGGGGTCAGTAAAAAGTACGCTACAGGTCGTCTGGCTCAGAGCTGTCACTGAAGTAACCGATTCGTAACAGTCCGTTGTGTCACGGTGGTGCCAAAAAATTTAAAAAAAAATGGTTAAATGGCTCTGATCACTATGGGACTTAACTTCTGAGGTCATCAGTCCCCTAGAACTTAGAACTACTTAAACCTAACTAACCGAAGGACATCACACACATCCATGCCCGAGGCAGGATTTGAACCTGAAACGGTAGCGGTCGCGCGGTTCCAGACTGTAGCGCCTAGAACCGCTCGGCCACTTCGGCCGGCCACGGCGGTGCCAACCGCTGTTCAAATTGCTGCTGCAGATGCAATACGAAGCGCCAGACCTATACGTCGATCACGATGGTCTTTCTTCTCGGTAGTGCCACGTGGCCGTCCAGAGCCCGGTCTTCTTGCGATCGTACTTTCTCGTGACCACCGCTGCCAGTAATCGTGTGAAGTGGCTGCATTCCTGCCAAGTTTTTCTGCAATATCGAAGAAGGAACATCCAGCTTATAGTAGACCTATTACATGAACCCGTCCAAACCGAGCGAGGTTTTGATAATGGCGTCTTTGTCGCCCTAAAGGCATTCTTAAATAACATCAGCTCACCACGATCAATCTGAAAGGTAACTAACGCTAACGAGCCTTACAGCGTGTATTTAAAGCAAATCTGATTTGCATCCTTATAGTGAATAGACAATCTTTCTGATGTAGGAGCAAGCTTACCAACTTTAGTTCATGTCGCAGATATCTTCCTCGGTGTTGTGATTTTTTTTTCCGTTACTGTAGTTTTCAGGTGATACTTACGATTTTACGATACCACACTGACATGTTTGAGTTTAACATCTTTTCGTTGTAAAGTTAATTATGGACAGAGCATGAGCATACCAGGATGAGGAGCGATAGAGAATATTCCTGAAGGTAGCTATCTTGTGCGGGGTGTCACTCCAAAAGAAATGCACACAATTTTTGTAAAAATACAGTTTTCAGTCTGCATGTGTGAAAGTTTTACAGTATGTAGATACGTCTTTCCCGCTTGTTTTCAAACTTAGTTCAACCTGTTCCCGTGAGTGGCGCCGTCACAGCATGACTTCAAGATGGCTGCTACACTAGACGTTCATCAGAAGCAACGTGCTGCCATAAAATTACAGTGCTGTGAAAACGAGACAGTGGGAAACATCCACAAGAGGTTGAAAAAGGTGTATGGAGATGCTGTTGTCGATCGCAGTACAGTTAGTCGGTGGGCAAGCAGGTTACGTGACGAAAGCGGGCACGGCAATATTGAGGATTGTCCTTGCAGCGGCAGGCCTCGTACTGCACACACTCCAGACAATGTGCAGAGAGTTAACGAATTGGTGACTGCTGACAGACGCGTCACAGTGAACGAATTGTCACGCTACGTTGGGGTAGGGGAAGGAAGTGTTTAGAGAATACTGAAAGTGTTGGCGTTAAAAAAGGTTTGTGCCAGGTGGGTTCCCAGAATGTTGACAGTGGCACACAAAGAAACAAGAAAAACGGTATGCAGCGAATTTTTGGAACAGTACGAGAATGATGGAGATGAATTTCTTGGAAGAATTGTAATAGGTGATGAAACATGTCTCCATCATTTTTCACCAGAGACGAAGAGGCAATCAATGGATTGGCATCATGCAAATTCACCCAAGAAAAAAAATTCAAAACCACACCTTCTGCTGGAAAAGTTATGACTACGGTGTTTTTCGATTCCGAAGGACTCTTGCTTGTGGACATCATGCCAAGTGAAACCACCATAAATTCTGATGCATATGTGGCGACACTGAAGAAATTTTAGGCTCGACTGAGTCGTGTTCGACCACATCGGCAAAAGCAGGATGTTTTGCTGTTGCACAACACTGCACGGCCACATGTCAGTCAAAAAACCGTGGAAGCGATAACAAAACTCGGATGGACAACACTGAAACACCTGCCTTACAGTCCTGACCTGGCTCCATGTGACTATCGTTTCTTTGGGAAACTGAAAGACTCTCTTCGTGGAACAAGTTTTTGATATAATGACTCCCTTGTCCACGCTGCCAAATAGTGGCTCCAATAGGTTGGTCCAGAATTTTACCGTGCAGGTATACAGGCACTGGTCCCAAGATTGCTTAAGGCAGTTGATAGGGATGGAAAATATGTGGAGAAATGAAAATATTGTTCCTAAAGGATGTATCTACACACTGTAAAACTTTCAAACATGTAGAGTAAAAGATGGATTTTTAAAAAAATAGTGTGCATTTCTTTTGGAGTGACCCTCGTATTGTTGTTGTTGTTGTTGTTGTTGTGGACTTCAGTCCTGAGACTGGTTTGATGCAGCTCTCCATGCTACTCTATCCTCTGCAAGCTTCTTCATCTCCCAGTACCTACTGCAACCTACATCCTTCTGAATCTGTTTAGTGTATTCATCTCTTAGTCTCCCTCTACGATTTTTACCCTCCACGCTGCCCTCCAATACTAAATTGGTGATCCCTTGATGCCTCAGAACATGTCCTATCAACCGATCCCGTCTTCTAGTCAAGTTGTGCCACAAACTCCTCTTCTCCCCAATCCTATTCAATACCTCCTCATTAGTTATGTGATCTACCCATCTAATCTTCAGCATTCTTCTGTAGCACCACATTTCAAAAGCTTCTATTCTCTTTTTTTCCAAACTATTTATCGTCCATATTTCACTTCCATACATGGCTACACTCCATACAAATACTTTCAGAAACGACTTCCTGACATTTAAATCTATACTCGATGTTCACAAATTTTTCTTCTTCAGAAACGCTTTCCTTGCCATTGCCAGTCAACATTTTATATCCTCTCTACTTCGACCATCATCAGTTATTTTGCTGCCCAAATAGCAAAACTCCTTTACTACTTTAAGTGTCTCATTTCCTAATCTAATTCTCTCAGCATCACCCGACTTCATTCGACTACATTCCATTATCCTCGTTTTTCTTTTGTTGATGTTCATCTTATATCCTCCCTTCAAGACACTGTCCATTCAGTTCAACTGCTCTTCCAAGTCCTTTGCTGTCTCTGACAGAATTACAATGTCATTGGCGAACCTCAAAGTTTTTATTTCTTCTCCATGGATTTTAATATCTACTCCGAATTTTTCTTTTGTTTCCTTTACTGCTTGCTCAATATACAGATTGAATAATATCGGGGAGAGGCTACAACCCTGTCTCACTCCCTTCCCAACCACTGCTTCCCTTTCATACCCCTCGACTCTTATAACTGCCATCTGATTTCTGTACAAATTGTAAATAGCCTTTCGCTCCCTGTAGTTTACCCCTGCCACCTTCAGAATTTGAAAGAGAGTATTCCAGTCAACATTGTCAAAAACTTTCTCCAAGTCTACAAATGCTAGAAACGTAGGTTTGCCTTTTCTTAATCTAGCTTCTAAGATAAGTCATAGGGTCAGTATTGCCTCACGTGTTCCCATATTTCCAAGGAATCGAAACTGATGTTCCCCGAGGTCGGCTTCTACCAGTTTTTCCATTCGTCTGTAAAGAATTCGCGTTAGCATTTTGCAGCCGTGACTTATTAAACTGATAGTTCGGTAATTTTCACGTCTGTTAACGCCTGCTTTCTTTGGGATTGGAATTATTATATTCTTCTTGAAGTCTGAGGGTATTTCGCCTATTATTATTATTATTTTGAAACATCAGTCGCGCTTGGTGGACTAGTGGTTGATCTATACATCTCCTTTTACTGCAGTAGTCTGGAATGGCAACCGGTTGAAAAACTTCCACCAGGTGGCTGAACATCTCTGTTGATGGTACTCCCAGGCTGTCATGTCATACGACAAACGTAAAATCTGGTTAGCCTGACGGGGATCTCAAACTTGCTCCTCCAGAGCAGGAGCCGGTATCTTCAACCCGGCGGCATCCCGCTCGGCGGACGTGCAGAGCGCGCCCGATGTAGGAGCAGCGCGGTGCGCGGCCTGCGGTCCGTGATGCCGGCGCCGTTCTGCGGCGGCTAATGGACGGCAAACTGGGCGCCACTCGCGCGATAAATCAGCCCCGAGTGAGCTGTCTGTCAGGCGCGCCCGCAGCGCCGCCCCCATTAATATCGCCTGCGAGGGCTCTCCAGGGCCGCGGCGCGCCGGCCCGGCATTCCGCGGGCACACGAGCCGCGCCGCGCGAGGACGCCCGTGCGCGCCGCATTTGTGCGACTGCCCACACTGTACTGTATTCTGGGGCGTGCGCCAGCGTAGGCCGGAGGGCGGCGCCCAGGCTCTCTCTCCGAACGTTTTCTTACGTTCCGTGGCCGGTCATTTTCGAATCTTACGCCGCTCTAGTTTTGTTTACAATTCTAGTTTTTATATTGCGGATTAACGTTGGTAAAAACCGCCAGGGTAGCCGAGAGCGCTAATGCACTGCTTCCTGGACTCGGGTAGGCGCGCCGGCCCGCATCGAACCTGCCGGCGGATTAACGACGAGGGCCGGTATGCCAGCCAGCCTGGCTGTGGCTTTTAGGCGGTTTCCACATACCGCTAGGTGAATACCGGGCTGGTCCCCATGTTCCGACACGACTCACAGACATTTGAACACGTTCGCATTATTTCATGGCTTACACCAGACGCAGACAGCTGGGGTACACTACTTACGTCCCGGAGGGGTTCGGGGTGGCGGCAGGAAGGGCATCCGACCACCCTCGCTACTAACACCGCCAAATCCGTAATAACACGACCAGCCCCGCGCTGACGCGGAACAACGGACCAAAGAAAGGGAGATTAGCGTGGGTAAAAACTTTCTAAAAACCAACAACGCATAAATATTTCTTTATTTACAACAACCGGTTTTGACAAACTTCTCCGTCATCTTCACGTTTTGAGTTGGAATCTCACGCCAAGCTGTCATTTTTGCAGATAAAATGCAGCACATTATACAAAGGTATGTCATAAACAAAACATTTAAATTAAAAAGCACGTTGTGCTCATTATCATGCTCATATACGTATATGTATATTGTTACGTCATAAAAAATAACAGTACACAATAAAATGTGCAGTAGTACATCTGCTTGCATTAGCTGGACATTTCCAGCTAACGTAACGTTTTCTTTATGACAAAACCGAGTATAATGTGCTACATTTTATCCGTAAACACGACAAGTTGGCGTGAGGTTCCATCTTAAAATGAACACTTTTATAAGAAAAATTTTTGAGGACCTGAAGATGACTGCACAATGTGTCGAAACCGGTTGCTGTAAATGAAGAGGTCTTCATGCGATCTTGGCTTTAGAAAGTCTTTACTAAGTAAAACAGCTCGCTCCTTCTGAGTTCTCAAAATGAGAAAATTCTATCGAATTTAACGTCGACTCACATTCGACGGAACGGAACATCAAAAATATTCCACAAAGCATTTCAAATGACAGCATCCGCGCAGGCTGACAACGGTACGGGACGGGGTGGCACGGAACAGGAAGCCAACGTCAAGGTTTCACGGAAAGAAAGTTATGGAAATGTGCCACGATGCCTTAGACATTATTTCCATGAGTATTCTGGCTTTACGATAGCTAGACAAAGAAAAAGTTACACTATGCATAAATAAGAACATTGGCTATGATATTATTTTTATTAAACAACCTACACTGTGCATAAATAAGAAGACTATCTGTGAAATAATTTTTATTAAATAGCCTTTTTCACTAGTCAGCTGCCGGCCAGAGTGGCCGAGCGATTCTAGGCGCTACAATCTGGAACCGCGCGACCGCTACGGTCGCAGGTTCGAATCCTGCCCCGGGCATGGATGTGTGTGATGTCCTTAGGTTAGTTAGGTTTAAGTAGTTCTAAGTTCTAGGGGACTGATGACCTCAGAAGTTAAGTCCCATAATGCTCAGAGCCATTTGAACCATTTGGACTAGTCAGCTCTATTGAAGAAGAGAATTAAGTTCTGCATTTCTATTTGGTATTTAGAATGAAAAAAAAAACACATTTGGTAACGAATAGAGGCTCTATGTATTGCATTACAAACATTTTTGATATGTTGTATGTACACTCCTGGAAATTGAAATAAGAACACCGTGAATTCATTGTCCCAGGAAGGAGAAACTTTATTGACACATTCCTGGGGTCAGATACATCACATGATCACACTGACAGAACCACAGGCACATAGACACAGGCAACAGAGCATGCACAATGTCGGCACTAGTACAGTGTATATCCACCTTTCGCAGCAATGCAGGCTGCTATTCTCCCATGGAGACGATCGTAGAGATGCTGGATGTAGTCCTGTGGAACGGCTTGCCATGCCATTTCCACCTGGCGCCTCAGTTGGACCGGCGTTCGTGCTGGATGTGCAGACCGCGTGAGACGACGCTTCATCCAGTCCCAAACATGCTCAATGGGGGACAGATCCGGAGATCTTGCTGGCCAGGGTAGTTGACTTACACCTTCTAGAGCACGTTGGGTGGCACGGGATACATGCGGACGTGCATTGTCCTGTTGGAACAGCAAGTTCCCTTGCCGGTCTAGGAATGGTAGAACGATGGGTTCGATGACGGTTTGGATGTACCGTGCACTATTCAGTGTCCCCTCGACGATCACCAGTGGTGTACGGCCAGTGTAGGAGATCGCTCCCCACACCATGATGCCGGGTGTTGGCCCTGTGTGCCTCGGTCGTATGCAGTCCTGATTGTGGCGCTCACCTGCACGGCGCCAAACACGCATACGACCATCATCGGCACCAAGGCAGAAGCGACTCTCATCGCTGAAGACGACACGTCTCCATTCGTCCCTCCATTCACGCCTGTCGCGACACCACTGGAGGCGGGCTGCACGATGTTGGGGCGTGAGCGGAAGACGGCCTAACGGTGTGTGGGACCGTAGCCCAGCTTCATGGAGACGGTTGCGAATGGTCCTCGCCGATACCCCAGGAGCAACAGTGTCCCTAATTTGCTGGGAAGTGGCGGTGCGGTCCCCTACGGCACTGCGTAGGATCCTACGGTCTTGGCGTGCATCCGTGCGTCGCTGCGGTCCGGTCCCAGGTCGACGGGCACGTGCACCTTCCGCCGACCACTGGCGACAACATCGATGTACTGTGGAGACCTCACGCCCCACGTGTTGAGCAATTCGGCGGTACGTCCACCCGGCCTCCCGCATGCCCACTATACGCCCTCGCTCAAAGTCCGTCAACTGCACATACGGTTCACGTCCACGCTGTCGCGGCATGCTACCAGTGTTAAAGACTGCGATGGAGCTCCGTATGCCACGGCAAACTGGCTGACACTGACGGCGGCGGTGCACAAATGCTGCGCAGCTAGCGCCATTCGACGGCCAACACCGCGGTTCCTGGTGTGTCCGCTGTGCCGTGCGTGTGATCATTGCTTGTACAGCCCTCTCGCAGTGTCCGGAGCAAGTATGGTGGGTCTGACACACCGGTGTCAATGTGTTCTTTTTTCCATTTCCAGGAGTGTATATGTTTCGTTAGCAAATAAATATAGATTTTTCAAATCTTTCCAAGACAATTTTCCACTTCACAACTGTTCACTGCACAAGAACTTCAGTTATGAGGTTTTGCTTTCGTCGTTAATAATGTTACGGCCCTACCTCTCGACATCCCTGCTTACAGCCAGGCTAGCCTGTACTAAATGGAAAGGGGCTGAGCTGATATGACGAAATCCCTGTCCGGGCACTGAAGCGAGCTGGTTACCACACTGCCTGGTACCAGGACTGGACCACTGTCGACACAGCATAGTCGGTCGCAGTGGCGACCAGGATTACACCCCACCGGGCCCTGGTACTCCACTGCTTCCATGATGTTCATGGTCAAAAGTGATGCCCTGTCACAAAAGGGCCGGGTCAAGGGGCGAAAAATACCACCTGTCCCAGCCAAGCAGGATCTGCCATAGTCCACTGCCAGCACTGAGATGCACTCCACGCCAGTCGTCGTCCTGCAGTGGGTCATCCAGCCCCAACTACCACTAGTGGGTGTCTCCTCTATCTGCTGGACTACTGGCTGCGCCTAGCTGCTGGGCTATGGGCTGCACCTAGTCCTGATTCTGCCGGGAGCTGAACTGGTGTCTTCCAGCTGGAGGTCAGTTGCTGGCTGACTTCAACCGACAGGGCCCTTATCTTGGGGTCCCTGGCTCGCAGTTTGTGCTCGGGTGACTCCTGCACCGCGCCCACCTCACCGCACATTTGCAGAAACCGGCGTGACTAGCTAACATTGGAGTTGGTTGCTGCGGCGTGTCTGGCGCAGCTCTGTGGGCCCTCTCATACGCTGCCTTGGCTCCTACGACACTGCCGATTGTCCGTTCTGGCGACTCTTCGCCACTGGCCGCCACCTGCCGCCTTGCGCTGAGCTAAGCAAGCACCGCTGCTCTGAGCCTGCGACACTGACTACGTCACGACGACGTCTTCGACTGATGTATGAATTCTGTTAACTTGTTGTTATTCTCTCACTCATTCTATGACTCCACATTGACCGACCACCTGGTTCTACATACCTGCCGCCCTGTCGACCATCCTGCAATGTCATCAGGACCTGCTCCAAGGTCAATAACCTCTCAAGCCATCCTGACACCACTACAATAAACTTTGTCGTCGCCAGTTGCTTAATTCTGACACTACATTCCGACTTTTTGCATCACAGACGGTATTCTTAACCTCATTTTCACCATTTGGTATTTGTCTAAGCAAAGTGACGTCCTTCTGGTGTGAACACACTACTATTTGATGGTAACGTCACGTGCCGTACGGTCCCATTCCATAGACGTCTATTGCAAATTGGCCTTCAAGAGTCAACTGTTTGTAAAAACGATGTCTCATTTTATTATGACTTTGTAATGGAGAGAAAGCGGAAGTCACCATGGGAGGACCACTTTCTCAGTGCAAGAATCTTCTTCAGAATTCCACTAGCGCACGTTGTAAAGGGAGAACCGCCCATTATGCACAATATTTCTTTACCTCACGCTGGTCGCAGTAAGTTTTGCCGGTAGTCGAGCGCCGAGCGCGCCAGAAAGCAGTCAGTGTTGAGACTCCGAATCAGTAAGGTGCCTGCTAAGCGAGCAGGGCGGATTTCAGCAGGACGTCTGGCCGCGTTTACAATTGTTAAACGGCTGTGTGTGTCACCCAACGCCGTGGGCCTGACCTCCAGCAAATACGTAAATGGCATTAACTGAGTGATCTGTTGTTGTGTTTAAATGTTCACTTGTGCACCGTGATTACGCGACAACCGCGCCGGGCACATAAGATTTGGACAGCAGTGAGGATTGTGCATTCAGTGCCACATGAAGAATATTGGCGTGTGACGACATTAATACGCGACCTGTGACGAGTTAACAGTCATTACTTTGTCAGACGAAGGGAGTAACTGCCTCTTTCGTGCTGTTTACGCAATAGATAAAGAACATTAACAACAAGTATGTACCGATTATTGCTACCCGACATCCTAATTAACTTTGTTGGATATGATGCGAAGCAACTCCCGTGCAAATATTAACCGATCAACCTTTATCAGTTTGCACACGGTCAAACTATTCTAGTTAGGCATAACCCACTAGTCTATAACGGTTGGTATTAATAAGGAAGTGTTTCAACCTGATTGATTAAAAACTGTCGAAAGACAGTGTCTCTTTCTCTTATAAAAGGCTGCTTCGGTTGTTTCCCGGTAGCTGTGTGTGTTCCTCGCTTTCTGTGGCTGAAAAGATGTTCAAATGTGTGTGAAATCTTATGGGACTTAACTGCTAATGTCATCAGTCCCTAAGCTTACACACTACTTAACCTAAATTATCCTAAGGACAAACACACACATCCATGCCCAAGGGAGGACTCGAACCTCCGCCGGGACTAGCCGCACAGTCCATGCTGCAGCGTCTGTGGCTGAGTATTTACTTCTATGATAGCGGACAGCTACAAAGACGGAAGGTGTAGTTGTCGCTTCTATTGAAACCGAGTAGGAATGTAACAGGCATCCAGGATAATAACTGACCTTTGGCCTTTGGCTGGTTGTATACATGATTAGAGGCAAACACATGACAACATCATGTCCCTTCCAACATTCCTCGCCACATGCACTGTGCTAAGATGTGCATGTGTGCTTAGTTAGTAAAGTCTCAGACAAGTCAAGATTTTTTTTATTTGTTCAAACTTGCACAAGTCTTATTCTTCATTTGACAGAGGTGCAGCTTGCGCAAGTATCAGGTTGTTGTCAGAGGAGTGGGAGATGGGAGGGCAGCTGTGTACTAGTGGACTGCCAAGAACAATTACAGAAGGGGCGATCTGTAATGCAAAAGAAAGAAATGTGTGGCGTATTTATCGTTATTTACATGGAAAATTCTCCAGGATGAGCTGCTTAGGATATTGTAGCAGCTCTGCGTAGATGACGATTATCTAACGGATGTGTATATATGTATGGAAAAAGACTACCAAGAAAGGCATTATCTGTAGAACCACAGCAGATGTGGAGATGGCTGGATCCCAAGTGGTAGTCCAGAGAAGGCAGTATAGTGCTAGACTGCCCATCACCAGATTAGTTAGGCAACAGACAGGGGTTTGAGCCACAGCAACTGCGGTGGCGGCAATGTCATCAGTATGGCACTGACCGCAAAGGATGGACCTCATACTAGTGGCCGGCTGTTTGAGCATAACGGGCTGGCCCGATGGGTTTAAATGCTGCTGTCCGGGGCTGAATATACAGAAGGAGCCACGTTTCTGTGTCACGTGCAAATGTCTTGAACAGGGGCCACTGACCAAGTTCCGGTGATGTCACACACTAGTGGGTCGAACCACAGAAATTTCCGGAAGATTTGTAGTACCCCAGGCATGTTATTCTTCATGGCTGCACCCTAGTTTCGTCTCTGTGCTGTGGCCATTGCTTCACGCCGTTACACATTGGATAGCTTAGAGAATGGTTGCTGTTTCGTTTTTAACAGTGTCCTGCAAATTGTCTATTGGGGCAATAACAATACACGAAAGTTGACAGCTGTACAAATAAACCTCCAACATGAACAGGACTGAGAAAAGATTATAAACTATGCTCTGTCCCTATAGTTATTTACCTGTAAACTGCATGGAAATTGTTAACACAGATTTCCCACAAAGGCATTATAAGTATTATTTATAAGTGTTACGATGAAGTTGGAGAAACACATTTTTCTTCATGCAGGAGATTGCTCTCCATGATAATGTCAAATACAGATATTGCCAAATTAGGAGTGGTTCTCATGAATAATGTTCTTCTGTAGGTTTTAATTAAAAGAAATAATGCATCCAACAGAGTTAAATCCTTCCCTGTTACAGAAATTGCTCCTTTAATTTCAGTTAGCGTGTAGTGAGCACAAAAATGAAAACTAGAAATGGAGGAGATCAAAGTGGAAAGAAACAGTTGCCACGAAAGAAGAATATAATCTGCTATTGAAAAAAAAAAGCCATTGCAGATGTGCAAGCAAGGCTTACAAATCGCTTTAGACACAGCATATGGATATGACTGGGGAGTAAGAGATTTCAGCACCTATTGTAAATACCAACGGAAAGTGGTCGTATGTTGGGGTACTTGCAGAACCGAATGAACCCAAGGACATTTACTACATACGAAGATATACAGAAAATTTGTTTAAAAAAACCTCCATTTCCGTTTGGATCTGCTAAAAGAGGATGGCTAAATTGTATACAAATGTGTCGGTCTCAACGTTGTGTGTCTGGCAACAGAAAAGCCAACTGAAGAGTTTAAAACTGATGGAATAACAATACTTTACGACCACTGGTTTGCTAAAGTGGTAAACTTCCTGTACGCAGATTCTTCTAGAATATGGTGAAGAGTGATGACGTACACTCAAACTAATGTAGAATGTCTCAACAATATTACTATGCAGAAAATAAAAGGCAAGATTAAAATTCCCGAAAGTTCTCAGCTACAAGAAGTCTTGTACAGGGGTGGGGGAATTGGGGGGGGGGGGGGGGGGAGGCGGTTCACATCCGATACGAGCATTGTGTTAGTCATTGTGTCGATTCCAATACTTGGAGGAAGTGGGGGGGGAGGGGGGGAGTCAGTACCCAATTGGCCTGATCATGAGATTCTGGGAGAAGGTGGTTCGGTTACAGCCGAACTAAAACGACTTTCTGACAATACAGACAATTTAGACGCGTCAATAACATTATGGCACTTAATTTGAGGGTCAATTGTGCCCTGCACCAGGCGTGTACAACGATCGAACAACAGATGTTGAGCGCCAAGTAGGGTACAGAGGACAAGCTCTGAGATACATACTGATTGGCTATTTTAATAGCAGTAAAATACTGGATGGTGATTGGGCGGTCTAAATATGTGTGTTTTGGCTTAGAAGCTCGAAAAGTGCTGAAAAATGTGAGTGGGAGAGCTGAAAAGCGTGCGTTCTGCGATGAAGCATCAAGCATCTCGCCACCACCGTCGTTATCACAAACCTATCCTCACCTTCCCTCCGACAAACGGCCGGTGTGCATATTTCGTCCCAAGCCGTCATTCCATTCCCACTAACTAGTACTCATTCTTCAATATTTAAACTGCTTCACTGACTTTTCTTCTATAAATATTACTCTCTATGGCTAGTACATGTATGTTCTTGAAATTCATAAACTGACCACATTCGCCTTGGTATTCTGCTACCACTGATTTTAGCTTTTGTCGTAAACGTGTTCGGTGTTTGCGCTCTTTTAACAAGTTATTTTATTCCTTACAGTTCCCCTGACACGTTCTTTATCACAACCACACATCACTTCATGCGCTCCTGCCGTATGGAGGCTGCCAGGCAGGTCCGTTATAGGTCGGAAGAAGTCTTTTATGTTTGCTGACTGGAAAATGTAGACCCCATACCTTTATTCCGAAGGATTCTGCCTATGAGGTCAGTTACTCCAATCAAAAACGCTACCTTACGGAAAGTGCTATAGGTTCCTCGTTTTTCTTGTCTGCATTATCATTACCGCTTTGTTTGAAAGCACTATTTATGAAAAGGTGATCACAACCATTGTCCATCAATGTTTCGTTAAGAAAATCTAGCACCGATCACAATGCACGCAAAGACAATGTTCAGAGCAGCTTGATTCTGGCCTCGGTGATGGGGCTAAGTGGCGCCTAGATAATTAGGTTTAGAATAAATTCTGTGTTCTAGGGTATTATCAGACAGGTCTTCTCTAGATCAACACATCTAAAAATAGAAGACCGACATCACTCTCCATCTTCATGGTGAAGACGGTTTCTAGATGAATGTTGGTCCAAAAAACGTGTAATATATGTAGCTCCTACGCATTGTGCATCCAGATAAAAACATGTATCGACATAGCGGAGGCAGCAAGATGTTTCTAGTTCTACATCACTTACTGATTTTATTCGGAATGCTCCATACCATTGTCACCTGCTACAGGTGACAAAGGTGAGCCCATAGCAACCACATCCAACTGTTCATAACATTCTGCATTATATTTAAAATAACTCGACCGCAAGCATAATTACACCAGGATACGTATATCTGGAGCAATTTTCCCTCCATGATTTCCATATTATTTAGTTCTGGGGGTCATAGGAACGTGTAAGTGGCCACCCCTTTGGAGGGAATCGAGATAGTTTATTAAAATTTTTTGAATTAGTTTCTTCGGTTAAGAGTGCTGGTACCTGGGAAACCGTTACGGTTCAGTCACAGCACCAGTCCGTATTGCTGGGTTAGCATCGTTATCACTTTTAGGGATTACTGGCGAACGGAAATGGACACATGGCGAAAATCGCCTCCAATCCTCGACCAATGGTAGCGTAGGGGATTTCTCACGTGCGACCTCGGTAGGTGGGAACAGAGTGCTAGGCCCAGACTAGCACGATCTTTTTGCTGTTGGCTCTCGAGACGACAACATGTCTCTTCCTGCTCTCAATTGAACCACCAGGCACTTTGGCCGTAATGGCCCCTGCAGACGTTTGGCATCTTCCCTCGATGCACCCTAACTAATCCTGACTATGCAATACACCTGAAAGCTTGTTCAACAGATTTTTTGTTAATTATTAAGAAACTACACTGAACGCCTAAGAAACTGGTACACCTGCCTAATATTGTGTAGAGCACCGCGAGCACGCAGAAGTGCCGCAACACAACGTAGCATGGTCGCCACTAATGTCTGAAGTAGTGCTGGAGGGAATTGACAACATGAATCCTGCAGGGCTGTCCCTAAATCAGTAAGAGTAAGAGGGGGTGGAGATCTCTTCTGAACGGCACTTTGCAAGGCATCCCAGACATACTCAATAATGTTCATGCCTGGGGAGTTTGGTGGCCAGCGGAAGTGTTTAAACTCAGAAGAGTGTTCCCGGAGCCACTCTGTAGTGACTCTGGACGTGTGGGGTGTCGCAATGGCCTGCTGGAATTACCTAATTCCGTCGAAATGCACAATTACCATCAATGAATGCAGGTGATCAGACAGGATGCTTACGTACGTGTCACCTGTCAGAGTCGTGTGTAGACGTATCAGGGATCCCATATCACTCCAACAGCACATGCCCCACACCATTACAGATCCTCCATCAGCTTGAACAGTCTCCTTCTGACATACATGGTCCATGGATTCATGATGTTGTCTGCATACCCGTACTCGTCCATCCGCTCAATACAGCTCTGACGACGGACGGAAGGAACATTTCACAGGAAGCACTGAGTCACCACACGTTACTGGTCATTTCATGACTCTGCTTTTTTAGCAACACTAAACACAGTCATTATCTTATCACTATCTCGAACAGGACGCTTGAAATTTTTAGACAAACTCTAGATACACTCCAAGTCAGTCCCACAATGTCAATTACTTTCAGTCCACATTTACGTGTACTTTGCAGTCTTGTCCCTCTCCTGCTCCTTTTTCCTATTCTATTCGTGATCGGTACGACTGAAGAACTGACTTTCGGTATTCCACCGTAAAAGCCCGAATGTCTCTAATTCATCTCATTACACGAGATGTATGTCAAATGGAATAGTACGCTTCTTGGCTCATATTGCGAAGAGGGCTTTCTGAATTTCGTGAGTAAAGTTCTGGTGACGCAAAACGCCTTTCTTACGCAGTCTGCCATATGCAAGTAAAATGAACTGAATCCGAATTTATTGGCCTTTAGCTTGCACCATATAGCTAGCTCATATTACATAAAATATACAGGTATTGACACAACATTATTGTTTGTTAGAATATATGTTTGTTTTTAAGCATGCACACACACACCCACACCCACACCCACACACACACACACATATATATATATATATATATATATATATATATATATATATATATATATTTTATTTTATTTTTTTTTTTTTTTTTTTGTGTGCAGTCCACTGTCAGTGATGTGTTGGCCTTAGATGCGGATACCTCCAGCGACAGTGAATCTGTACATCACGTAGCAAAGTCTGTGATGTCATGCAGGCTGGGAACCACTGATCAAGCTGCACATGATCTTGTGAAATGATTGTAGAACTTCCACGCTGTCTGGGGCACCCAAAGGAAAGGTGATCTGCGTCCTCTCCTTCTCCACCAGAGCAAATGGTTTCTCTACGAAGTGCAGTCTGTGAAGATCTTTAAAAAAACATCAGGTCTTAAATATGAATCTGGTTATTAGGGAGACGAGCTGCCTAGGCTTTGAAATTGTATGGCATTTCGTGGAAAAGGGGATCGATATTGTCGTGTAATTCTTGCCTCTGAGTCTTGTGGTTTCCTCCAGTTCCCGTTGGTAGTCTATCACGCGTCTGTGTAAGTCCAGGAGGCCCTATCTCCTGTCACACCAGCTACTTTAGTGAAGCAGTCGACATCTTCGTTTTCAGTGGTCCCACAGTCTGATTTCAGCTGAGCGAAATTAACGCTCTTCGCCGGTGGTGCTACTGACAAATGACTGCGAGTACCCGGCGGTTCCCCGCTTTCAGTGACTGGCCACCATCCATATCGTACCTGTGATGAGTTAACAGTTCACATTAGGAGATGCACACGCGAGAAACGGCTAACACACTCTTAAGTATATCATCAGAACACCGAAATAATATCTTAAAATAAGTTGAGTCCTGTAGAGTGCATTTCGATTGCGACTTCTGCGGATCGGTCGTTGTTTGGCAACTCGAACCGTAGGAGACTCGAGCATCTCAGTGACGCTCTTGTGCTAACTGTACAAATCCGTGATGAATCGTGCAACTGTCCTATGAATCCTCGACATATTTTCGATTAACCCAACATTAAAAGGGTCCTGGGCTAGTAAAAGTACACAAGAAGTGGTCAAAAGAGGGTTCTGGAAGAGATTTTATACAATAATATTGTAAAATCTTGGAAGAGTACTGCATCTGTAGATGGTATTTTCAAGCCAGCTGTTCGTTTGCTTGTCATAGCCGACAGTATTTTCTCTTCCAATACCATTTCTTTTATAACTGTTTCTTGAGCCCGTTTTTTTTCCTGTCACGAGCTGTGGCGCACTTCAGTTGTTTGTGTGCGTGTGTGTGTGTGTGTGTGTGTGTGTGTGTGTGTGTGTGTGTGTGAAAGCGGCTTACAGAAAGCAGCACGTAATCAGTGTCCCGTCCACCCACGCTTGACTCAGTATTGCCTTCGCCGTCAGGAAAGTCGCTTCTGAAAAATTCTGAAGCAAATTTCTTGGACAAGTTTAGTTGTTACATAGAAGTGTTCTAAAGATAGCCATATTGTGCTAGGTAGAGAGAGTAGTATGATAGCGATCAGTCTCCCGCCGGAGGCTCGAGTCCTCCCTCGGGCATGGGTGTACGTGTTCCTCTTAGCATAAGTTAGTTTAAGTAGTGTGTAAGCCTAGGGACCGATGACCGAAGCAGTTTGGTCCCTTAGAAATTCACACACATTTGAACTTTTTAGCGACAACTGGACGAAAATTGTATTGTTTACTTACCTTAAATTTTGTCAGGCTAATCTTTTTTACTTTATTCATTTTAATTATTCAAGGGCAAGCGTCCGTATTGCTTAGTGCGTTCATTAAACAGCAGCAATTTAGTTCGAGCTGCAGCAAACTGTAACAGCTGCCTGGAGACAAAACTATGTTTCAGCCTTGGCACTTCTGTTCGTAATAGAGACCCTTATTTCAGCTAAAGACTGGTTCTATAATGATGTCATCACAGAGTTCACTCATCGCGAAATACGATGACTTTTACAAACGTGCAGAGTGCCGATGTAAATTGGGGCTGACTGGGACATTAGGATATAAAACATGGTAATATCGGTGAGTGACGTAAGTACATTACTATTCTTGTATATTGCAACTCCTAGAAGGAATGGTCTGAATCATTCCAAAATCGAAGGACGTGCAGAACAGTGGATAAGTTCTTAAGACTGTGGAGAGGTGGCGTGCACGAAGGCATAGCAGCGTCCTCTTTTGTGTGACCAGGCAGGTCGGTGTTATGTCACGCTCAGTCGGAACCATAAAGGTATAACAAGGGCAGATGGAACTACAGACACGCTGTACCTTGCTTTGAAGCCGCGTGCCTCCACGTGAAATGCCCCAGAATATTAGCACTACCGTTTATGATTGCTTCTTGTTCTTAATTTCTGTCATGCGCACGCAACACTTGTTTTAAGTAAATACTGCTGCACTTTCGTGAATGACGCAGTGTCAGAAACGCAAAAAATGGTTCAAATGGCTCTAAGCACTATGGGACTTATCATCTGAGGTCATTAGTCGCCTAGACGTAGAACTACTTAAACCTAACTAACCTAAGGACATCACACACATCCATGCCCGAGGCAGGATTCGAACCTGCTACCGTGGCAGCAGCGCTGTTCCGGACTGCCTAGAACTGCTCGGCCACAGCGGCCCGCTCAGGAATGCATTTTTCAGATGTTTTTAGGTCCAAAATGCGTTTTCATCCAGTAATATGATGCATTTGGCCTCGTTAGTGTTATTTTATTATACTTTTCGAGTAATCAAGAAGAGAAGTATAAGATGTAAAAAGGTCGCTTTCGTAATCCAGCATTTTTCCTTAATATCGAAAGACGACACTTATGTTCAGTCTAGTCCTCTTCTCGAAAATACTGAGAACTTATTTTGCTATGTTTGGTCGGTTTCCAGTCTTTCCTTCTAATAGCTTTCATCCAGAGAGCTTTTCGAGTTGGACTGATAGGAAATCTTAAGTCAAGTTACAGAAATAAAACCACTACAATAAAAGTAAACAACCAACCAAAATTCGTGTATTTAAACGAAAATATCCCCTGAATGTGTCCAGTTCCAGATGAAATCTGATCCCTTTAGACGTTAGACTGTTAGGATTAGTACAATCATAAACGATGAAAGCTGGCATCATTGATCAAAACGCTTCCACCATACTCTAAATCTTTTTGGGGCATTAAACATGGCGGACGTGAGCTTGAAGTTCGTGAAGTCAAGACAACTTCCCTTACCATACCTCCACGGTCGACACAGAGCCGACAAAGGGCGCAATATCAGCAGCTGAGTGAGTTCGAACGGAGCAGAGTAATTGGTCCCTTGGAATCAGTTTTGTTCTTCCAAGACATTGCAACTCGTAGAGGGCGCGCTACTACAAAAGTGATGCTCGTGCAGAACCAGTGGACAGAAGAGAACAGTATACGTTGACGAGCGTTTAACTGGACCACATAATGCAACCACAGTGCGGGATGAGCGCCATGTTGTCCACGTGGTCGGAACCAACAAAATAGCTTCGTCCACAGTTTTCGTTCGACGTGGAGCACTGCAACGGGTGCGGACATGTCTGCGTCGACAGTTCATTGCCCTCTGTTGAGTACTGAACCGGTGATACGAATGCTATTTGGTCGGTTTCCACAGGTCCTTTACTCCCCTCAGTCAATCAACTGGTTTCCTCTGACCCGAAACTACTGATGTTTCACTGCGCAATGGGCACGTAGAAGCCGTTACTGGCGTGATGAGTGCCAAAATGTAGTGTTTCCGAACGAGTCCAACTTCAGCTTGTCCTACCTTCACGACCGAGTACGTGTTAGGCACTATCGTGGAGAACGCAGTCGGACAGACTGCATTGTTGAGCGGCGTAGCGGAAAAATGGCAAGATTGATCTACATCTGCATCCATACTCCGCAAGCCACCTGACGGTGTGTGTTGCGGAGGCTACTTTGAGTACCTCTATCGTTTCTCCCTTCTATTCCAGTCTCGTATTGTTCGTGGAACGAAAGATTGTCGGTATGCCTCTGTGTGGGCTCTAATCTCTCTGATTTTATCCTCATGGTCTCTTCGCGAGATATACGTAGGAGGGAGCAATATACTGCTTGACTCCTCGGTGAAGGTATGTTCTCGAAACTTTAACAAAAGCCCGTACCGAGCTACTGAGCGTCTCTCCTGCAGAGTCTTCCACTGGAGTTTATCTATCATCACCGTAACGAAGCGCGCTGCTCTCCGTTGGATCTTCTCTATCTCTTCTATCAACCCTATCTGCTACGGATCCCACACTGGGTCCGCAGCTCGTGGTCGTGCGGTAGCGTTTTCGCTTCCCGCGCCCGGGTTCCCGGGTTCGATTCCCGGCGGGGTCAGGGATTTTCTCTGCCTCGTGATGACTGGGTGTTGTGTGATGTCCTTAGGTTAGTTAGGTTTAAGTAGTTCTAAGTTCTAGGGGACTGATGACCATAGATGTTAAGTCCCATAGTGCTCAGAGCCATTTGAACCATTTTTAGCCTTTGTTTTCGGATTGCATTTCCTTAGGATTCTTCCAATGAATCTCAGTCTGGCATCTGCTTTACCGACGATCAACTTTATATGATCATTCCATTTTAAATCACTCCTAATGCCTACTCCCAGATAATTTATGGAATTAACTGCTTCCAGTTGCTGACCGGCTATATTGTAGCTAAATGATAAAGGATCTTTCTTTCTATGTTTTCGCAGTACATTACACTTGTCTACATTGAGATTCAATTGCCATTCCCTGCACCATGCGTCAATTCGTTGCAGATCCTCCTGCATTTCAGTACAATTTTCCATTGTTACAGCCTCTCGATATACCATAGCATCATCCGCAAAAAGCCTCAGTGAACTTCCGATGTTATCCACAAGGTAATGCCTTGGTTGCCATTGGCTTCAACAGGCGATCTCGCCTCCTGCGTATTGAGGGCAATCTGGACAGAAACCACTACATCAGCAAGCTTTCAGAGCACGAGGCACTGCCCCTGCTGCAGGCGGCCTCACATACCACGTTTCAGCAGGACAATGCCTGGCCACATGTGATGAAGAACGTACACAACTTCTTCGAAGAACAATAGTTCCAACAGCTTCTTTGGCCGGCACTTTGTCTGACGTGTCACCCATCGAACATGTATGAAATGCGGTCAATCAGCAGCTTAGTTCTGGTCCTCCTGCAACCACTTTCGATGGTTTGTGAACGCGCCTACAAACCGCGCGCCAGCGTTTTGCCCAGCAACATACCCAAGCCCTCGTTGATTCCATGTCACGATGTCTAGAGGCTGCGATTGTAGCACGAGGGGGATTCACACCAAACAGAATTCACATGGTCAGAGTACATGAACATTCTGCAATTCTAATCATTTGTGTAATGTCATGTTCGTAATCTGTGGAATAAATTTCATTGTAATCATATGTGTCCGTCCTGATGTTGCAGTTATCACAGACAGAAGTGTAGTTACTTGTTCGTATCTAGGACATTTTTTAGTTTCTTCTTTGGTTGGTTTTGTCCTGCATAATTGAGCCCTTTTTAAGCTTTCAAAACTGTAAGTAATGTGCTAAGTTACCTACGTAATCAGTTCTATAAGTTCCAATACTACGCCTCCAAGAATGATTGCCTATCGAAGTTGCGGTGTCCAAACGATACATATCGAACGTGTGATCGTAAGTCGATCAGGCGACTCTGGTGGCGGGCGTTGTGATCAGTTATTTGTGAACGTCATTTTTATCTGTTTCCCGTCGTTCCCTTAGTTGTTGTTAATTACATACCTCCGCGAATTATTTGTGAGTTGCTAGGGAATCCCAGACGATTTATGTGGTTGGTGAGTGGGATGTCTGGTATTCTTGACGTTTCTTCGGCGGTTTCTCACACATGGAAAAATCTAATTCCATGTTTAGCCAGTGTAGAAAATTGTTCGACTTTTTGTCGCAGATATGGAGTACTACTGGACGAGGAAAGTAGGTACTGTCTAAACTGTGGCGGTGCGAAATGAGTAAAACTTCGTAAGAACAGTTTCGATGCTGAAATACCGTTTACAATTTCATTGTGGACAGTGCGGAAAACGAACGAGAATCAGGAAGAATAGATGGTTCGTATCTTCCAAATTATCCATCCAGACCACCGTAATGGACTTTCACATGATTCCAACACCGACGACGAGTAAGGTAAACCGTCTCCTTTGCAATTAAAAGTGTTTTTGTAACGCTCTTCTTTTGTCGTTGCTGTAGCGACCACCATAAACATGCTCATAACGCCCGCCACCAGAGTCGCATGATCGATTTACGATCGCACATTCGATATGTATCGTTTGGACCACGCCACTTCGATAGGCAATCATTCTTGGAAATTACCCTCATTTCTATAGCAACGAACAGCAGGCCCAGAGCCATACAATGCCGCACGCCACTGCGCCATAACGAGAGCTGAATCCGCCGTTAGCCGCCGTGAGCTCTTGGGCGCCGGCGAAAGACGGGCGCCCCAACTACTGCTGCCGCAGACTTCTTGGAAGCAAGAGTCCCGCGACACGATATGCGCCGCAGAGGGACGCCGAAAAATCGATGCAACTCCAGTCGGCTGTGGTCTGGTCAGGTCCAGTCCGCGTGCTTAATTACGGCCATGAATTATACATGCAATTAATGTCGGCCGCATTAGCCGCCGGACGGTTACAAAGGCCGCGCTTGTGCGCGCTCGCCGCAACAGACGCGCCGCGTCCGAGGAGGCAGCTTCTTATTTCACCCTCCCCCCTCCTTCCCTCCGCCCACCCCCCCAAGCTGAGACAAACCCGTGAGCCCTCAGCGACACGTTTCCCTCACCATATTGGTTATAGATCTGACCAGCAAACAGCAATAGCGATACCTGTACGGAGGAGCACAAACATGACAAAGAAATTGAATAACCACATCGATTTCGTCACTTCCATGGCGTCAGAGCTTCGCAGTCGTCCACGGGGAACGATCATGACTGCCAGGTTGACGTTCGAATATAATATGGAGACTTCGGTTGGTTCAAATGGTTCAAATGGCTCTGAGCACTATGGGACTTAACATCTGAGGTCATCAGTCCCCTAGAACTTAGAACTAAATAAACCTAACTAACCTAAGGACATCACAAACATCCATGCCCCAGGCAGGATTCGAACCTGTCACCGTAGCAGCAGCGCGGTCCCGGACTCAGGCGCCTAGAACCGCTCGGCCACCGCGACCGGCGAGACTTCGGTTGTAAACAATGCTGTGGGACAAGTTGTTTGTTTTGAGACATTGAACAGTAAAGTTTCGATAAAATCTCATACATGAGGTATCTCAAGTACATCCAACGTGACTTTTTATTCAGATAAGTTATTGTTTGACGAAGTGATCAGGCAGGCAGTGTAGAGCAATAAACGAGGAAATGGGAATACCAAAGACCCATGTGGGGGACAAAAAGGACAACAGGGCTCAAGTGGACTGCCTAGCCTTTGCAGATAACATAGCAATAGTAAGTGAGACGGAAGAAGATGCAAAGACAAAACTCGACAACTTAAGTAAGGTAGCCAGAAAGGTGTGACTGAGGATCACCTATCACAAGACAAAGACATTAAATACCACTGCAGACTGGGAAACACCGGAAGGCACTGTACAAATGGTGGACAAATTTAAATACCTTGGAGAATTTATAAGAGGAAGGAACAGGAGCAAAGTGGGAATATCAGAGAGGATAAAGAAGATGAGGTCAGCCTTCTGCATGACGAGAGAGGTGTTGTTGTTGTTGTGGTCTTCAGTCCTGAGACTGGTTTGATGCAGCTCTCCATGCTACTCTATCCTGTGTAAGCTTCTTCATCTCCTAGTACCTTCTGCAACCTACATCCTTCTGAATCTGTTTAGTGTATTCATCTCTTGGTCTCCCTCTACGATTTTTACCCTCCACGCTGCCCTCCAATACTAAATTGGTGATCCCTTGATGCCTCAGAACATGTCCTACCAACCGATCCCTTCTTCTAGTCAAGTTGTGCCACAAGCTTCTCTTCTCCCCAATCCTGTTCAATACCTCCTCATTAGTTATGTGATCTACCCATCTAATCTTCAGCATTCTTCTGTAGCACCACATTTCGAAAGCTTCTATTCTCTTCTTGTCCAAACCAGTTATCGTCCATGTTTCACTTCCATACATGGCTATGCTCCATACAAATACTTTCAGAAACGACTTCCTGACACTTAAATCTATACTTGATGTTAACAAATTCCTCTTCTTCAGAAACGCTTTCCTTGCCATTGCCAGTCTACATTTTATATCCTCTCTACTTCGACCACCATCAGTTATTTTGCTCCCCAAAAGGCAAAACTCCTTTACTACTTTAAGTGTCTCATTTCCTAATCTAATCCCCTCAGCATCACCCGACTTAATTCGACTACATTCCATTATCCTCGTTTGGTTTTGTTGATGTTCATCTTATACCCTCCTTTCAAGACACTGTCCATTCCGTTCAACTGCTCTTCCAAGTCCTTTGCTGTCTCTGACAGAATTACAATGTCATCGGCGAACCTAAAAAGAATATATCCACAGAGGCAAAGATAAGCCACTACAAGGCAACGGTGAGGAATGCAGTATTATATGCTGCTGAGACGATGACACTAGGAAGAAATGGGCTATCCGTGGTCCTACAGAGGCAGTAACGCAAGAAGAAGAAGAATAAGTTATTGTTTTCAAATATTTCTAGAGTAACACGACATAGTTCTTAAAATTTATATTCTGTTCAGAATTTTATTCTTAACTATACGCCAAAGAGTACTTGCAAACTGAGTGCACTTAACATGTGTTAGCACTGACTTACCAGTGTTTACTTGCTGGGAGAGTTCACGAAACATTGCTGTGAAACCTCTCAAAAATCCATAATTGTGAAATTCGAACTGTTGCAGTTTACAACACTGAGATTTTCATTACCAGTTTTTGCGATAATAAAGTATAACAACCTCAAAAATTAATCTACGATTCAGCAGAATACAAAATTAATTTTATGGTCCCCATACTACAGCACATCAACGATGTTAAGGACAGCCCTTAAATTTCTACCTTCACTCTGTCGCGAAAAAAATGGTAAGGGACACAACATTGTTTACTTGCTCAAATAATTGCTCACCTACTCCTGATTATCGACTACTTTTGAAGGGCATTTTCGTCCAGGAATGTATCCAGATCTTTGTCTGACTCGTCGTTATCCCCAATATCCTTTTACCATAAATCGTCCCTGAAAAGCATTTTCCTGGCCCGAACACCACACGCATTACTACTACTGGCAGCCATGCTTTTGGCACTTACCACTGTTTGCACGGACACATCCTGACAATGTTGCCATTAGTGAACATCTGCTACTAGAGATAGAGCTGTCTCTTCTCGGTTTATCGTGCCACTATCAACCAATACGAATAAAACCATCACGTAACATCTTCTCCATGCAACAATTGTTTCTCGTCGACTGTCGCATACCACTGATTACGACCAAGGTCTTCATACACTGGGTTATCCAGAAAGATGTTACCATTCACATGGCACTCCATAATTTTAAATTTTCTTTTGTTGCAGATTAGAGATGGTCACCCGCCTTACTTTGAAAGAGAGAAGGACGGTAACAGCTTGGATGGAAGAGACTGCAACACCCACAACTGTAAGGGGAAAAAAATCAGCAGCGGTTTCATAGGGATCGTCCAAGCCGTTTAGCTATCCATCGACTGCATGAGAAATGCGTGTGCGCCGCGTCTGTGGCCAATGATTGTAAGCGTAACAGTGGACATCCAAAAAGTGTGAGAGCAGACGGGAGCATCTTAAATATTCAAGTCACAACGATTAGGAGCCCATGATTGTCAAGTATGAGATTGGCATTGGAAACTGGAAGCGCACGGACGAGTGACTTAAGAATTCTCCACCTCGACCTGGGAATGATACCGTACCACATTCAAATGATACAGATCCTATATGACGCTGACAAAATTGCTCATGTACGAACTGCTTTAGTATTATTAGAAATGACGCAGATAGACCCTTAAGTTGTGTTCTGTATGTCGGATGAAGTCACATTTCATGTCAGCGACAACAAGAATAAGAACAGTTACCTCATTAGGAGTACAGACAATCCCCATGAACTAAGAGAGCATTCTGGATCCCCTCCAAACTGTATGGTGTGGTCCGGTATGTTTTAAGTACTCAGTCCATATTTTTTTTAATGATCAAACTGTAACGGAAGATTCTTACCTAGATATATACTGCAGAATTTTATTGTTGATAATTTTCCCCTAAGTATGGCAACGTCAGGTTGCTTCCAGCAAGATGGTACACACTACACTATTCTTTCAAGATTCAACCTTACCACCGAGCGAGGTGGCGTAGTGGTTAGACACTGGACTCGCATTCGGGAGGACGACGGTTCAACCCGCGTCCGGCCATCCTGATTTAGGTTTTCCGTGATTTCCCTAAATCGCTCCAGGCAAATGCCGGGATGGTTCATTTGAACGGGCACGGCCGACTTCCTTCCCCATCCTTCCCTAATCCGATGACACCGATGACCTCGCTGTCTGGTCTCCTTCCCCAAAACAACCAACCAACCAACCTTACCTAGATGAAACATGTGGTAGGCTCTGGACTGGAAGAGGTGGACCTTTGACGAGACCACCAAGGTCACCCAATTTGACTCCATGTGATTTCTAGCTATGGGAAATAGTGAAAGAATGTGTGTATGCTACAAGGCCGACTGACATTAATGACCTCTAGGAACGCATAATCCAAGCTGTCCGCTGTATACCTACGGAAATCTGTGAACAAGCTATGTCCTGTATAGTGAAAAGATTGTGCACATGCTTGAGAACCTAGGAGTACACTTCAAAGATGTGCACTAGCTTCATTTAGACTTGTGTACAAAGTGTATGATTTTATATTAAAATGAATAAAATAAAATAATAATAAAATAGTAATAAATAATAAAATAAAAACAGTCCCATATAAGAAGTAACATCTTTTTGGACAACCCCATATTACTGTTAATTCAGCGCCATCCTTTTTCATAGCAGTCCAGGAAGAGTCTCGGCGTGGCGACTGATGGGGACTGAATACATACAAATCAAATGACATCACCAGTACTCATTTACATCTAATCGCTGTCAACGTTAACTAGCAGACATTATGTTTAAGGCAAAAAGCACACAACACCAGAAATGAGACACTGCGGACTTAAAGACCGCTAAAATCTTGTGTGTATTAGTGTTTGAAATCATCTTACAACAGATGTGATCCAAGGGGGTCGTTGGGGAGGAGGGTGGAGCTAATGATTGGAGATCAAAGTGGTATGGAAAGGAATTCTAGAATTTACAAACTACGCTTAATACAAGAAGTTTCTCATTTGCTTGCGTGATCTCCTGCCGACTTGAATGGTGTTGCGGCCTATGAGTTATGTTTCAGCCAGGTAAAGGCGCACATTCCCACACTAACCATATGAACAGCACATCTGACACGCTCATGACTCAACAGGTAGAACTGGCCACCGCAGCTGAGTAAGAGGAAACAGAAATGGAAAAGGCCTCCCACTAAGGAAAAAATCGGACAAGTGTTGAGTAGGACTCGCACTCTGAGCATTCCGTACAGACTTTATTATGTATATAAATAACAATAATAATTTCTGGCACAAGTCTTTCTACTGGATGCCAATTCGACGACTTGCGTGTTCCTAACCTACCCCAGTTATCCAATCGAGGAAATGTGACCAACAGTAGAACGTGGAATCCAAACCACATATTGTTTCCGGCAACTCCTCGTCATTGAGAAATATCAGTGGTCTGACCTCTCCATTCCCAGGCTGACAGTTTGCCGCTAGACCATAAGGTCTGACACACACACAGTACAAATCAAAATGGTTCAAATGGCTCTGAGCACTATGGGACTCAACTTCTTAGGTCCTTAGACCCTAGAACTTAGAACTAGTTAAACCTAACTAACCTAAGGACATCACACACATCCATGCCCGAGGCAGGATTCGAACCTGCGACCGTAGCGGTCTATAAAAAAAGGCAGTTTTTTGTTTGATGTAACAAAGACTGAAATTAAATATAAATCAGTTAGTTACGACAATTGGTACTAGATGTCACTTATATTCCTGGAAATTTTATTACACTCCCCCTGATACCTAGCTTGTCTTCCCTCCATTTTGTGTTATCTGTTCACTAAGGAAATTGTATGCATTTTGTGAAGAATTGTGGGAAAAAATAATTAAGTAAGTATCCAGATAGTTTTTATATTTATCTATTATGCTATAATACCATAAATAAACAAAATATTTGTGTTATCATAGTTAATTGAATAAATATTTGGTTTTACACGTTATGAGAAAGAGAAAAAAACGTTTCTCCAATGAAGTAAGGAATGATTTTGAGACTCAAAGCTGACAGACTCTCGAATAGAGAAGATGCTAGGAAATTATCAATTGACCATAAAACTGTGGTAGATGTACCGGAGAGACAAGCTAAAACTGTAAAGTCAAGTAAGAAGTACAAATATAGTTAGAAGAAAATCTGCAGTCCCAGATTGCGCAGGGCAATGAAAATTATAGCAAAATAAGACAGAGAACTGTATTGAAAGAAAATTGTTTTTAAGAGTGAGCGTGAGTCTGCAGTCTCAACTCCCCATCAAAAGAAGCCTTCCTGATCTCAACCTTATGAAGAAAAAACCTGCAAAGAAAGCTAACCTACTAGCCCACCTAACAAAACAGTATGTAGATGGAAGAAAAAGGTTTCTCAGTCTTTATCAACACTGGACATCCATGGACTGAAACGGAGTGATTTTTTCGGGTGAAAAGGAATTTAATGTGTACATCAATGACAGTGGTTCGAAACTATAAATGGAATCAAGAGAGGACTGACGAAAGATTGTGTTGTGGAAACAAAGTAGTTCAGTGAAAGTGTAATTCTGTCAGCAGCAATGTGTTCTAAAGGAGGGGGAAGAATCAAGGTTTGCATAGCTTCAATTACAGAGTTAAAATACTGTGATATCCTTAAAAATGAAATATTAAGTACTGCAATGAATAATGTCAATGGAGAGAACTTCTGGCCATTCATTTTCCAGAATGACAATGTGAGCAGTCATCATGCCAGGGTTCTCCAGGAGTGTTGTACATATTTGGGTATTCAGTACTTATGGTGGCCTCCAAATTCTCCAGGCCTAGGCCCTATTGAGAATTTGTGGGCAATTATCCCTAAAAAAACTAAGTAAATTTTGTTATATCAGTAGAGTTATCTGAGAAATTGAACCTGGTGCATGTGCAAAACTTGTCGAGTCAATGACAGATTGAGCACAAGCCCTTAAAAAGGTTTGAGGTGGGACCAGTAGCGGATTTAAAGATTTTGAGTCCCTAGTCACACCATATTATATGCGCCCCCTCCCCCCAAAAAAACATGTTTTAAATAATAACTATTAACAGAACACTTCACACCTGCCGTTTTGAGTGGGAGCGCTGCGAGCTGTTTCCATACTCTGTTATTCATTGTTTTGAAGGACGCGTCAGCTGTCTAGTCGCGCTCAATTAAAATGTAATATGGTCCCTGAACTGTACTTGGTGTACGGCAGCGGATAAAACAAACTTAAAATGCATTGTGTTAGCACATTCTTCTGTCGAAAGCCAACAGAAACGAACACAAGGAAAATAACTTTTCTTTTACGGCCTAAAAATTCAGCAGACAACGGATTTTTGTTATACATTCACTTTTAATACGTTCTTTTACATGAAACCGTTGAAAATGAAAATAAAAAAGTTGTGTTGCGATCTAAAAATTGAAGCGAACGTGTCATACATTAGAAATTAATACGAACTTTTACAGAGATGCGTTCAAAATTAAAATTAAACTGTCGTTTTACGATCTAATACTTGAATGTGTAGCAGATAAAAAAAACACATTCGGTATTAACACGCGAATCTATAGGAAAACGTAAGAAATGAAAATGTAATAGAGATTTCGGTGCACGAACTAATAACTAAACACAGACGAACAAACACAGAACTGGATTTGCTATTACATAATTTTACAGACTAGTGTGGAAAAACCAAATTCGTTTTATAATCTAATAGTTAAAGTGTAAAGCTTTAGGGTCTGTGTAGCTAGATGCTGCATAATAAGTGTACACAATACCTTTAATCAATGTAAGGGCTGAGCAGTTTTGTACTGCAGCTACTGCTATCGCCATAGCTCTTTCTAACAGTATTAGCCAAGCTTTTACGTATTTGTCGACAGAACTGAACTACCGTTGTTTATTGACACTTTTTCATCTGAGCGTACCGTCCGATAACGCATATTTCCGCGATAACTATACATTTCAACAGACGCCAAGAATACGCTTCAGCTGTAATATTCTACAGTATCAGCATGACTTGGCTGTACAGCAACGAGCGGCATGGGTCATTCGGGTATTGTTTAGTATTGTCGGACGCCTTCGGTCACGTCTGCACGTGAACGAGGTTTAGTTCCGCGTTCTGCCATCGGCAATTGTAAAATAAACAGGTAATACGTCGTTTGTAAATCCAAAGAATGTGCTCTAAGTTATAACAATAATCACATTATAATCTTCAATATTTGAAACTAATATGAATAAATAAATAAACTCACCAGTCAGCAAAGTTTGCGTCTGGCTTTGACGGCAGAAAACTCGTTGATCATATCTTCATAGTTCAGCCGGTTGTCAGTTAGGAGGTCGGCTTCGATGTGAAGAATGGACAAGGCGTTCAATCTCTCTTCAGATAACGTAGAACGTAGGTACGATTTCAGTCTTTTAAGATCCGAAAACGAGCGTTCTACTGAACAATTTGTAAGTGCCGTACATAGAAATATTCTAAGAGCAATGTCAACATTCTGAAACACGGACTGTAACCTCTCTTTTCGTTAAATTTTACTCATTTTGACTGGTATATCACTAATCTCAGAAGATTTCAAAATTTCCGCGAAATGTACACATTCACTAGGGAAGGAAAGGTCTAAATCTGTCACACATGACACTTGGAGTTTTGGTGCACGTTCAGTAATATCGTCAAGTGAACTGTTCTTAAGGTTACTGAAAACTGTGAAGGAGTCCAACAGTGTTCTATAGCTTTCCTTCCTCCTCACTAATTCGGCGTACAATTAGTTGAGTACTAGGATAAATGTTTCAACTCTAAATTTTTCCCTTCCAGTCAGAAAAACTTCTTCAGAGTCCACTTCTTCGTCATCATGAAATTTGCTTTTACGTGATTTTTTATAGGTGCGTTCATAGTCTATATCAGTCACAATCTCCATGGATTTATTTTCATAACAGTCGAACATGCCACGAATAGATGCAATAAATCCTACAAGTGATTCATATAATTCATGCACTATTTTAGTATCAACATTTACGCTTTGCAATTTCAGATTTACACTATTAAATCTCCGGAGTACGTCCTTCCAACTGTCATCATGAATACTCCAGAATGATGGTGGTGGTTAGTGTTTAACGTCCCGTCGACAACGAGGTCATTAGAGACGGAGCGCAAGCTCGGGTTAGGGAAGGATTGGGAAGGAAATCGGCCGTGCCCTTTCAAAGGAATCATCCCGGCATTTGCCTGAAACGATTTAGGGAAATCACGGAAAACCTAAATCAGGATGGCCGGAGACGGGATTGAACCGTCGTCCTCCCGAATGCGAGTCCAGTGTGCTAACCACTGCGCCACCTCGCTCGGTACTCCAGAATGAGATTTTCACTCTGCAGCGGAGTGTGCGCTGATATGAAACTTCCTGGCAGATTAAAACTGTGTGCCCGACCGAGACTCGAACTCGGGACCTTTGCCTTTCGCGGGCAAGTGCTCTACCATCTGAGCTACCGAATCAGGACTCACGCCCGGTACTCACAGCTTTACTTCTGCCAGTATCTCGTCTCCTACCTTCCAAACTTTACAGAAGTTCTCCTGCGAACCATGCAGAACTAGCACTCCTGAAAGAAAGGATATTGCGGAGACATGGCTTAGCCACAGCCTGGGGGATGTTTCCAGAATGAGATTTTCACTCTGCAGCGGAGTGTGCGCTGATATGAAACTTCCTGGCGGAAGTAAAGTTTGGAATGTAGGAGACGAGATACTGGCAGAAGTAAAGCTGTGAGTACCGGGCGTGAGTCGTGCTTCGGTAGCTCAGATGGTAGAACACTTGCCCGCGAAAGGCAAAGGTCCCGAGTTCGAGTCTCGGTCGGGCACACAGTTTTAATCTGCCAGGAAGTTTCATCATGAATACTGTTTCTAGTTTACTGAGTTGATCCAATAAATCTGAAGCCTCATTTCGCACAAGTGCTTTTTCAAACGTATTAATGGCATATACACTTAGACACGCTTCTTCTCTTGCTGACAACGTGTTTTTGATAAACTTTTTACCGTTTTGCTCCCTGGTTTCATGAAAGCTAGCGCTGTGTAGAAGCAGAGAAAAAATTATAAAGGTTTTGCACTACACTGAAAAATGAACATGCTTCCCGACAACAGCTTGCAGCACTAGTGCCGACTAAATTCAAAGAATTTGCTGCACAAGGCACATAATGCGCTTTCGGATTTCGTTTAATGCGTGCCTGCAAACCAGTGTAGGTTCCTGACATATTGCTCGCGTTGTCATATGACTGGCCTCTACAGTCAGTAATACCAATGGAATTTGTGGGCAGGACTTTTAGTACGGCCTCAGCTAAGTTTTCGGACTTGTGTCCCGGGTTTCGTAAAAACAGAAGAAAACGTTCAACAGGTTCACCATTCTCGTTCACATATCTTAATATGAAGATAATTGATGAATATATGGAATGTCTGCAGTAGAATCCAGTATGCGATTTGCAGGGGGGGGATTTCCCCCCTCTGCATCAGACCATCCCTTCCTCAGGTTTTCGTTTATGCGTAGCAACCCGGGATGTTTATTTCCCACACAGTTGAGTAAAACTTTACATATAATTTAAATTTGTGGAGCCGAACATTGAAAGTTTTTAATAAGTCTCACTATTAATATGTTTCAGTTTTCTATCATCAGAAAAAGTACAGCATTTCACAAATGTGCCTCTACTTTTTGAATTCCCCTCGTATACCTGTATGTAGATGATTTTGTAAATAAGCTTTACCTATAATGTACTTTTAAAAATATAACGAGGAATAGCTTTTCTGATAGTGCATACGCGTGAATAGTGAGTTTCGGCATTAACATCTATTTATAAATAGCTGTTTAACCATGCGTAACGCCACGGTCCAAGCTAGTAACATACATAATTCTAATAACCCCCAAAGACATCCCCCCCCACTGGTAAAAGCACAAATCGCACCCTGGTAGAATCTACTATTACAAAGAAATATTTGGCTTGTTTTATTTCAGTTATAATAATTTTTTTTATTCTTTCAGAAAGAAGCTCTATTATTTCATCACAGATTGTTGAGGAAAGATAACTTGTATGTCCCTGGTCTGGATTTGCGTATCGTTCAATGTGCTCTGCGAGAAAAGGGTCATACTCGACTATAAGTTCATGAGACATCATATATTGACCACTATGTAATGAATGGAATCTTTCAACGTGTCCATGCATGGAAAGTCCACGACTTCTTAGCTTCTTCACTACTGCAAACACCCTTTTCAACACACCGCGCCAGTACATTTTTTCTGCCTCAACGTATGACTCGAAATGGTTATCTGTTGTTCCAAGTGACTTTTTTCTTGTTAAGAGTGATAACTCAGAATTTTTGCGTTCAAGTGAATTCTCACGATGAGATAAAATATTAGAAATATTTTTCCAATCTGCAATACCATACTAGCAATCGTGGCCTTACCTCCTAACAATTTACATGGTGCACAGAAAACCGCACCGGTGCTACAGGAGTATACTAGAAAATCACGCAAAGTTGATTCACCATTTAAAGGTTTACCGTAAGATACATTTCTGTTCAAATATCTGATTTTATCACCTATTGATCTTCTTGAATTAGATAAATCAACGTTACAATTTTGATTAATGCCACGTTGTAAGAGAATGTCGATTGTTGATTCATGACACACCATTCTCACGATGAGATAAAATATTAGAAATATTTTTCCAATCTGCAATACCATACTAGCAATCGTGGCCTTACCTCCTAACAATTTACATGGTGCACAGAAAACCGCACCGGTGCTACAGGAGTATACTAGAAAATCACGCAAAGTTGATTCACCATTTAAAGGTTTACCGTAAGATACATTTCTGTTCAAATATCTGATTTTATCACCTATTGATCTTCTTGAATTAGATAAATCAACGTTACAATTTTGATTAATGCCACGTTGTAAGAGAATGTCGATTGTTGATTCATGACACACCATTCTGCGGGATCATCACTAACGAGGTTATTTTTTTTTTTTTGTGATGTCTAACTCGACACTTAGTTTTTCGTGAAACTCGAAATCAGGAACAATTTGCTTTTCTTCATTTTTAACTTTTGTTTCGTCTTTATTTACTTCTTTTACAACAGCTGCAGTGCCAGAAATATCCGTACCACTTTAAGTCGAACCAGCAACATTTTTTGCGACAAAATTTATCTACTCTGCCAAGCGTTCTTAGAACATTTCCTTTATTTAGGTCCTCCGAATAATAGGATTTTCCACCGTGTCGAGAAAATTCACATGACATGATGTGTTATATTGACTACATGTCATGGTGTTCGAGTTGGTAGAACTTGCTAACCCACTATACTAAACAATCTATAACACTCACAGGTTGGCTTGCCTAGCTAATGAGAAGGTTCTTGTGAGCATTCTCACAACAGTGACAATCTACAGAAAATATCCACACCATCTCATTTCCACGTCCTGTCAAACTTTTCCTTCTGAATTCCTGAAACCCCAGGGTCTTCATCTTTCATATAAGACAATCAAAGTATTACAAACTGAGGTATCATCAATATTACCTGATGGATACTAACAGTTGCACAGAGTGAACATCTGGATTTGACACTGAGGTCTACCCTCATCGGTTGCCTTACTCTTCATTAAGATGTTATGAGGGACGTTCCCTCAAAATTCTTAACACAGCCATCTTTTGCAGCTTACATATATTTGTAATTCCTCAAAAGGAGATCTTCAATCCAATATTACATACCATATGTTGTTGTCATTGGGCTTGGTGGTGGTGGTGGTGGTGGAGCTGTGGTCTTTAGTACGAGAACTGATTTGATGCAGCTCTCCATGCTAGTTTGTACTGTGCTTAATTATTGCAGTCTATATCCACTTGAATCTTTTTACCGCAGCCAAGCATTGGTTTTCCTCTAGAACTTTTAGCATACACATCGACTATTCCTTGATGCCTCAGGATGTGACCTATTAACTGACCCACTCTTTTCTCCCAGATTTGATTCAGTACCTCTTCATTAGTTATTCAATCCATCCAAGTAATCTTCAGCATTCTTCTGTAGCATCACATTTAGAAAGTTTCTAGCCTCTTCTTGCCTATACTGCTTGTAACTCACTTTACACTTTCATGTAAGGTTAACCTCCAGACAATTTCAGGAAAGACTCCCTGACACTTAAATTTAAGTTGAATTTTAAAAATTTCTCTGTTTCAGAAGCAATTTTTCTTACTATTGCCAGTTTGAATTTTATAACCTCTTTATTTTGTAGATCTTATTTATCTCTCTGCCATAATATCAAAACTCATCTAGTACACTGCTCTCATTTCCGAATCTAATTCTTCAGTGTCAACTATGGAAAGACAGATGACCCTGCAGGAAAATTGAAGAAAAGAAAAGCACCTGCTTGAATATCAAGAGCTCAGATGGCCGGCCAGTAAAGTAAAGAAAGGGCTGAGAGGTGGAGGAAATATATAGAAGGGTTATAGAAAAGAACTTGAGGACAGTATTATGGAAAGGGAAGAGGAAGTAAATGAAGTTGAGATGGGAGATGACATGGCATTTATGCCACACTTTAGGTCATTTTATTTCAGTACAAAGTAACATTCACTGCTGTAGCTACGTGTGTCAGAAGGGCTAGGCATGAAGTGGATCTCAAGTGTGGGACAGTTTCAATTGGCAGGAGGCTATGTTCTTGAGATAAAGCAGACCACAGAAACTTCTGAACAAAACAGGCAAGAATAGGCATTATTTAATAAATAACTTATTAAAAAGCTAAGTTGTTCACATTGGAATCCCTAATCATACTGGCCTTTCATATTTGCAACATTTTTATTAAAAAGAACATTCCGAACACATGAGCAGAATTAATGTGACAAATGTGAGCAGGAATAGCTGATCTTTGACAATCTGCCTTGAGCAAACAAGTGGGATATGGTTGGAAATACTCAATGAGCAGTTTAGCTTGATGGTGTCAACATTTAATCTGTTATTGAATGAAGAAGATATAATTTTGTGATGAAATTGTTTGAAAGTCGATCAGAAAATGTTTCATGCGATACCAAACAAGTAAAGGCACTAATTCAAGTATAACAGATATGGTGCTCAACACCGTGATTAGATGCCATGATTGTAGTGCAGACATAATGATTTTTACTGGCTCTCCTGTGGCTTGACCTTTATCATATTGCCACATATAAATGTTTTCCTTGTTTAACACAAATGACTAAATAAATAAGGTAGCAGCCATTGTCTTAAATCCAAATTCCATGATTATTCTTTTAGTGACAACCAGTATTCCATCACCAAGTCTTTAAAGAATCAGATTCCCATGTATAAAACAGCTTCAAACATCTCATTACTTTACAAGTGTGTTAAATATTTGATTTTAAGCATGTGAAACATTTATAGTTGGAGACATACCTTCATTGAGTTGGTTTATTAGTTTTGGATCATTCATTCATAGACTAATGAAAAAATGCCCTCATTACCAAACAAAGGATGATTATACTCCGTATAATTTGTGCTCCATTTTAAGAAAGTAGAGGTTTTCACGCATCTCAATGTTCATGACACACTATCTCCTGAACTAAATGTCATACAATAACATAACTTTGCACGTAATTCAGTGGTGTATGTGGATACTGTCTACAAAATGAGTTAGTGGTAAAGACTTAATAAATTTAAATGTCATCCCTGATGTCTAAGTTCTACTGCATGAACAGTGAAAATGTAGTAAACAAGAATTTTTTTCCTTTCATTATTTTGTCAGATGTATCAACAAGAAAAGCTTTCGAAAAGGTTTGAAAGTATATGTAAAGTTAATTGTTAGCCACAAAGGTCT
Organism: Schistocerca nitens; assembly: GCF_023898315.1. NCBI lineage: Eukaryota > Metazoa > Arthropoda > Insecta > Orthoptera > Acrididae > Schistocerca > Schistocerca nitens. The sequence goes on along the minus strand of NC_064614.1, from coordinate 902,556,850 downwards.
CTCAATATCAACAATGGATGAATAAAGTCTGTTTAATTTGCATGCCATGATTTATGCTGCCTGAAAACGCACACTGTTTCTACCTTCATTACTCGACTTACTGTGTTAAACCTTCAACTTAAGATTATACTTTGTGCCTCTTAAAGCCATTAGATGGGCAACTTGCAGCTGGAGTAGGTAATCATTTAGTAAATATATCTAAAAAGAAAGATGATGAGACTTACCAAACAAAAGCGCTGGCAGGTCGATAGACACACAAACAAACACAAATATACACACAAAATTCAAGCTTTCGCAACAAACTGTTGCCTCATCAGGAAAGAGGGAAGGAGAGGGAAAGACGAAAGGATGTGGGTTTTAAGGGGGAGGGTAAGGAGTCATTCCAATCCCGGGAGCGGAAAGACTTACCTTAGGGGGAAAAAAGGACAGGTATACACTCGCACACACACACATATCCATCCACACATACAGACACAAGCAGACATATTTAAAGACAAAGAGTTCGGGCAGAGATGTCAGTCGAGGTGGAAGAGTAGAGGCAAAGAAGTTGTTGAGAGACAGGTGAGGTATGAGTGGCGGCAACTGGAAATTAGCGGAGATTGAGGCCTGGCGGATAACGAGAAGAGAGGATATACTGAAGGGCAAGTTCCCATCTCCGGAGTTCGGATAGGTTGGTGTTGGTGGGAAGTATCCAGATAACCTGGACGGTGTAACACTGTGCCAAGATGTGCTGGCTGTGCACCAAGGCATGTTTAGCCACAGGGTGATCCTCGTTACCAACAAACACTGTCTGCCTGTGTCCATTCATGCGAATGGACAGTTTGTTGCTGGTCATTCCCACATAGAATGCATCACAGTGTAGGCAGGTCAGTTGGTAAATCACGTGGGTGCTTTCACACGTGGCTCTGCCTTTGATCGTGTACACCTTCCGGGTTACAGGACTGGAGTAGGTGGTGGTGGGAGGGTGCATGGGACAGGTTTTGCACCGGGGGCGGTTACAAGGATAGGAGCCAGAGGGTAGGGAAGGTGGTTTGGGGATTTCATAGGGATGAACTAACCTTCGTAACCTGTTAGTTCATCCCTATGAAATCCCCAAACCACCTTCCCTACCCTCTGGCTCCTATCCTTGTAACCGCCCCCGGTGCAAAACCTGTCCCATGCACCCTCCCACCACCACCTACTCCAGTCCTGTAACCCGGAAGGTGTACACGATCAAAGGCAGAGCCACGTGTGAAAGCACCCACGTGATTTACCAACTGACCTGCCTACACTGTGATGCATTCTATGTGGGAATGACCAGCAACAAACTGTCCATTCGCATGAATGGACACAGGCAGACAGTGTTTGTTGGTAACGAGGATCACCCTGTGGCTAAACATGCCTTGGTGCACAGCCAGCACATCTTGGCACAGTGTTACACCGTCCAGGTTATCTGGATACTTCCCACCAACACCAACCTATCCGAACTCCGGAGATGGGAACTTGCCCTTCAGTATATCCTCTCTTCTCGTTATCCGCCAGGCCTCAATCTCCGCTAATTTCCAGTTGCCGCCACTCATACCTCACCTGTCTCTCAACAACTTCTTTGCCTCTACTCTTCCACCTCGACTGACATCTCTGCCCGAACTCTTTGTCTTTAAATATGTCTGCTTGTGTCTGTATGTGTGGATGGATATGTGTGTGTGTGCGAGTGTATACCTGTCCTTTTTTCCCCCTAAGGTAAGTCTTTCCGCTCCCGGGATTGGAATGACTCCTTACCCTCCCCCTTAAAACCCACATCCTTTCGTCTTTCCCTCTCCTTCCCTCTTTCCTGATGAGGCAACAGTTTGTTGCGAAAGCTTGAATTTTGTGTGTATATTTGTGTTTGTTTGTGTGTCTATCGACCTGCCAGCGCTTTTGTTTGGTAAGTCTCATCATCTTTCTTTTTAGATATATTTTTTCCACGTGGAATGTTTCCCTCTGTAATAATCATTTAGTAACATAGATATAATAGTGACCTTTATGACCACTCTCATTTTCACTGTTGAAGTTCAACCTACAAAGAAGAATTCCAGCGAGACATTGGATAGATATATAGAAGACAAGAGGTAATCAGACCTCTGTTCCAACTATCAGTGTCTACTGAGTGCAGGTTTTTAGGATTTACTCTTGCAATTTAACCAATGTAGCCCTCCATGTGCAACTTCGCAGAGGGAACAACTTATGAAGTTAACAAACACAGATGCAAAAATGTGTCACAGTAGGGAACTTCCCTTTCACAAACAACAGAAATAGTTGCCTTGTGACATCACAAGAATAATTTGCACAGCACTGAAAGACCAAATCCGAAGAAAGCCTCCTTAATAGACATATTTCTATGAGAATTATCCTTTGCAGAATTAGCCACAACAAAACTATTTCCTGTGGTATGCAAAATATTACAACTCTGTCATAATAGCCTCAGATTTAAAACAGAATGTAATATTCCCAATTCCACAGAAGGGAGGTGCTGAGAACTGTGAACAAGTCACTTTTGAAAAATATTTATACAAATTATTTATAGAAGAATGAAACAACTGGTGCAAGCTGACCTCAGGGAAGTTCAGTTCGTGGTTTAGAGTACTATAGGAATACACAAGTGACTACTGACCTATGACTTATCTTAGAAGATAGGCAAACCTTTGTTTAGAGCACTTGTACACTGAAGTGACAAAAGTAATGGGATAGTGATCTGCACATATATAGCTGACGTGGTATCACATACATAAGGTATAAAAGGGCAGTGCAGTCAATTTTACTTAGGTGATTCATGTGAAAAGGTTTCAGGAATGTTTATGGATGCACTATGGGGATTAATAGCCCTTGAACATGTAATAGTTGTTCAAGCTACAAGCGTGGGCCATTCTATTTCGAAATCATTAAGCAATTCAGTATTCCAAGATCCTGTGTCAAGAGTGTGCCGAGAATACCAAATTTCAGGCATTACCACTCACCACAGAAATCAGCACCGACATTTGTGTAGAGATGTCAGTGCTAACAGAGAAGCAATACTGCATAAAATAACTGCAGAAATCAATATCCGATGTATGATGAATGTATCCATTGGGACAGTGCAACGAAATTTAGCATTAATGGGCTATGCTAGCAGGCAACTGACGCAATTGCCTTTGCTAACAGTAAGACATCACTGCAGAGCTTCTCCCGGGCTCATGACCATTTTATTTTGAGCCTAGAAACCGGAAAACCGCAGCATTGTCAGAGGCGTCCCTATTTCAGTCGGCAAGAGTTGATGGTAGGGTTAAAGTGTGACACAGGCCCCATTAAGCCATTGACCCAGGTTACCAAAAAGCACTGTGCAAGCTGGTGGTGGCTCCTTAATGGTGTGGGCTGCCTTTAACTTGAATGGACTGGGTCCTCTGGTCCAACTGAATCAATCATTGACTGGGAATGACTGTGTTGGCTACTTGGCGATCATTTGCAGCTAAACAACAATGGAATTTTTATGGATGACAATCTGTCATGTCAGTAAGCCACAACTGGTCGCGATTGATTTAAAGAACATTCTGCACAATTCAAGGGAATGATTTGGCCATCCAGATTGCCAGACATGAATTCCATCAAACATTTATGGGACATAATTGAGAAGTCAGTTTGTGCACAAAATCCTGCACTGGCAACACTTTCACAATTATGGATGGCTGTAAGGGTGGCACGGCTTGTATTTCTGCAGAGTACTTCCAACAATTTGTCGATTCTGTACCATGTCGAGCTGCTGCACTATGCCAGGCAAAAGGAGGTCTGACATGATACTGAGAGGGATCCATGACTTTTGTCACCTTAGTGTAGATTTAGAGAAAGCTTTTGACAATGCCTACAGGAAAAAAAACAACTGTTTGAAATTATGAACATAGCTGGAATAAAATACAAGGAGTGAAATGTGGTATATAACTTGTACAAAAACCGGATTGCAGTTACAAGTCATAAGAAAATGAAAGAGCAGCAGTAACTGTTATTCAGTCTGTACACTGAGCAAGCAGTAAAGGAAACAAAAGAGAACTTTTGAAAGGGAATTACCGTTCGGGGAGAAGAAATAAAAGCACTGAGTTTTGCCAGTGACTCTGTCAGAGACAGCAAATGATTTTGGAGAACAGTTGAATGGACAGGATAGTGTCTTGCAAAGAGGTTATAAGACAAACATCTACAAAAGAAAAGAATGGCAATGCAACGTAAGTGAATTAAAACAAAAACAAGCAATGCTGAGGGAAGTAGATCAGGAAATAAGGCACTAAAGTAATAGATGGGTTTTGTTATCTGGGCAACATAATTTATGATGGCCAAAGTAGATGGTATACGGAATGCAGATTGGCAACAGCAAGAAAAGAATTTCTGTAAAAGAGAAATTTCTTGAAACTGAATATAAATTTACATTTTAGGAAGTCTTTTCTTATGGTATTTGTCTGCAGAATTGTTTTTTTGGAAATGAATTGTGGATGATGAACAGTTCACAAAAGAAGAGAATAAAAGGTTTCGAAATGCTGAAAATTAGATGAGTAGATCACATATCTAGCAAGGAAGTACTGAATCGAACCAGGAAGAAAAGAATTGTATAGTAAAACATTGACTAAAATAAGGGATTGGGTTATAACACACACCCTGCAGCACCAAGAGATGATCAGTTTGATAATGGAGGTAAGTGGGGAGAGGGGAGATAAAAATACCACCACCACCACTACAGTGGATGGATGAACACCTCATTTTTAAAAATATTGTAGGGGCAAACACAGCAGTTGCATTAAGATACCATATGAACACATTATTTGGAACCTGTTACTGTCTATAGTATGTTTTTCAGTACATTTGGTCTTAATTTCTTTGTATTGTGTGTACTTATGATAGTTTATGAGTACATCTTTTCTCTTCTACCTTTTTTTAGATTTGATTTTTTTTTTTTTTTTTTTTTTTTTTTTTTTTTTTTTGTGGCGATGATGACTATATTTACAACTGTTAATTTCATTTGGTGTACAAATCATGCAGCCAACACCATAATATGTACTTAGCACATCTAATTATTAAAGCAAATTTGTATAAGTACATACACAGTACAGATTTTATATTTGTCAATTTAAACCAATACTCCGAATTTATCTTGTGAAGAAGTTAAATAAAATAGGTGTATTTGTCAAGTGATAAAGGAAATATCTAAGTACTGTGTAATGTTTACCTTACGGAATCTATCATACAAGCAGAAAATGACATCAGAACATGCCTTTAGAACAAATTATTGTATTTGCCCTTTTTTCTTCAATAACCTGAAATAATTGCCCGCACTGTATGTACTTATACAAATTGCTTTAATCATGAGCTATACTAACTACATAATATGGTGCTGGCTTCATGGTATGTGCACCAAATGCCAATTACAACAGTTGTAAATACCTTCATCTGTTCTTGAATTATTTATTGAAATTATTTCAGACTAATGTTAGTACACAGTAACAATTTTCCACAAATGTAGTTAGATTTAGTTCTACACTCAATGCTAAACATCTGGTTACAGTGTGCAACTTGCATGAATTTTTTTGGGAGGTTTACTAGCATCTTCTACCCCCACATAATGATCAGGACTCCTCGTTCAGGTGGTGGAGACAAGTTTAATATTCCCATCTAGTCGACAAACTCAACAGTGTGATATGCCTTCTACATTTGTAAAGGTCTCCTTCTGCATTCGTAAAGGTCTGCTGTTATTTTACCAACTGCACAATAATTACTGAAAAACAAATGCCAGAGCTTTCTCAAAACCAATTTTAATTAAATTTTTATATACAAATAGAGCACAATCTGATGTTTGTAACAGGTTGCTTCCAGAAAATTTGCACTTGCATGTTACATTCCTTCAGTAATGCCAATCATAGTATATCAACCCAGAAAAGGAAAATATTATCTTTCATCTTTTGTTTACTGAGTGTACGCTATATAGTCTGAACATGTGACATGGGTAGAAAAGTGCATGTTGAGAGTTAAAAAATTATTGATCTTCCTCAGATACATGTGATGAAACAAAAAAATGTCAAAAAATTTGTAAGTAGATTTTAATTTTGTTGACCTCTTTTATACATGTTTGTCTGCTCTAATTGCTCTCCCAACATCTCTCAACCAACACACACACACACACACACACACACACACACACACACACACTTGCTTTAATGTACAATAAATACAGATTCATTATTACAAAAGCGTGATTGGCATTTGAAAATAAAGTGCAGTAATAGAAAGTAATAAATACAATGGTTCATCTCCACTTTTGCTTGAGTGTCGCAGAGTTGAATAATTAAGCACCACATCAGCACAACAATTATATAAATAATAAAATATGGACACAGGAATTGTATGTTAGCAAAACAAATTCAGATATAAGTTTTGCTAACAAATTTGAAAAGTCTGCTACACCATTCTAAAACACTAGTTGTAGGGGTACTGGTAGCTGAGCAGACCAAGAGTCACTCTAGGCTTAGCTGCCTGTTACTTTTTGTTCAAATATTTATGGACAAAACAGAAAGTGCCACTAATTTACACATTAAGTAACATAATTCTTGGATCTTCAACAGCTGCCTTTATCTTCCGTAGAAACAAAACAGCTTCACGACCATCTATGAGACGATGGTCATATGTCAAAGCAACATACATCATGGGTCGAATAACAACCTAGAATGCAAGAACAAATTGTTTAGTTGGTACAAGATTTCAGGTACAGGAACAGAAAGAAGTTAAATATTTGCACTCCACATCAATAACTTTAGTATTTAAAATGCAAAACTACATTACAGCTAGCTGTAACAAAGACTATGACACAGATTAGTTGGAAGTAAAACATTTAGCAGTGAAATAAATAAATGAATTGTCAATGCACTAAGTTTTAATGGCTACTTTCAGTGCATACACGTCACTGGATGTAACCGATAAGGAAAGGGACAAATGGAGCATGTGTGACAAAAAAAGGAACGTTTCATTTTGTGGCTAGTGGAATATGAATCCAGGTACTTTCCTTCCAGTCATTTTGGAACAGTTTAGTGAGGTTCTGAACCTAGTAACATGTTGAAAATAGTGCTTGCTATTCCCATGACGTAATGTGTGGCAATTTTATATCATCTCTTCCTTCTCATATTTACAGTCTCTTATTTGTCTGTCAATAACTAAAGCTAGGCATTTAATGACCTAACTTTTCCTTGTCCCCCATGTTCATCTTATTTTCTTCTCTCTCTTTTATTTTCATTTTTATCTGCACTTGCATCTCATACTTTTGCTCATTCTCATTATCACTTAATGGCAAGGAACCATTATTCCTTCTGACGTCCACCTAGTTAATTTATAACACAAACGACACATGCTGAGAAGCAGCTTTTTTCCTTCCATCAACATCTTTACTAAACTTTTTTTTTTCTTTTGCTGTCTTGTCTGTTTAACACAAATAACAATATCACAAGTTTTTGAGCCTCAAGATTCTCTTGTTGCCAGCTGCTTTATATTTAACCAGACTTGCAAAATGTATAAGGTCTAGGCCAGGGCTGTTACAAATCTACTCCCCTGGGGTACGTGTACCCATGAGCATCCACAGCTCACCGCACCAGGTAAGCATATGTGGTAGGTTACCTGTCAGAGGGATCTACTGCAGTTCATCATGCCCAGTTTGAATGTGTGTGGGAGCCATCTGCTCACCCAACCTGCTAGCACTTGGCGCATCATATGGTGCATGGCAAAAGGTAACTTGTACCACTATTAGTCAAATGGGGAGAGAGAAAAATAACTGTTTATATGCCTCAGTATGCATTCTGAATCCTGTCTCTGTGGTCCCTAACCAAGATGTACACTGGCAACAGTAAAGTCGTTTTGGAATCAGTTGCAAATGTCGGTTCTCTACATTTTCTCAATAGTGTCTTCTTCCCTCCAGGAATTCCCATTTCACAGAGTATTTCTGTAATACTTGTGTGTTGATTGAGCATACTGATAATAAATCTAGCAGCACACCTCGGAATTGCTTCAATGTCTCCTTTAATACAACCTGGTATGGAGTCTAAACACTCAAGCAGTACTCAAGAATGGGTCAGACAAGTGTTCTACACACTGTTTCCTTTATAGATGGGGTACACTGTCCTAGAATTCACCTAATAAACTGAAGTCAATTATCTGTCTTCCCTACAACTGACCTCATTCTGAGTGTTATGCACAGATATTTAACCAATGTGACTGTGTCAAGCAGCACGCCACTGATACTATATCCACACATTGCAGAATAGCTTTTCTTATTCTAGTCCAAGTGTTTTTCCACATTTAGAGACAGTTGTCATTCATCACAGGAAACAGAATTTCTACCTAAGTCATCCTGTATCTTCCTACAGTCACTCATTGACAAACTTTACCATAAACTAAGTGTCATCAGCAAATAGTCACAGATTGCTGTTCACCCCTACACATCAGATTGTGTTTATATTTATTTAACCAAGGTACGAGCATACGAAATAGGCTCTGAGATATGTGAGTGGCTCGAAGACTTAACACTTCTTAAGTATACTTAAGAAGTGTTAAGTCTCGGAGACTTAACACTTCTTAAGTATACTTAAGAAGTGTTAAGTCTTCGAGCCACTCACATATCTCAGAGCCTATATCGTATGCTCGTACCTCGATTAAAAGTCTGCAGTGTGAGAATGTGTCATATATTATATGGGAATCCAGGAATATGGAATCTGCCTGTTGCCCTTCATCCATTGTTGGCAGGGCAACCTGCTAGAAAAGGGCAAGCTGAGCTTCGCACAAGTGATGCTTTCTAAAACCCTGCTGTCCTGTGGACAGAAGTTTTCCTCCCTCAAGGAAATTTAGTATATCCAAATTTAGAACATGCTCACGAATTTGCAGCACAGGATATAGGTCTACAATTTATGGGTCCATTCTTTTATCCTTCTTTTATGCAGGAATCATCTGTGCCTTTTCCAGTCACTTGGGAATTTGCACTGGGCAAGAGATTCACTAGAAATACAACCTAAATGGCCAGTGCTGAAGAGTTCTCTCTGTAAAACCAAATTGGGATTCCATCCAGACATCAAGATTTGTTTGTTTCCAACTCTTTCAGAAGCTTCGCAACACCAGTGCTACCTATTTCTATGTCATTTTGAGATTTATAAAAGGCCAGCCACAAAAATACATACAAAGCACAGCAAACTAACTAGGTAAGTTTAATGATAAAATACCAGTACAGAAAGTTAAAAGTGGACAACAACAACAATGCTATACTGAACAAGGAGTCCTCGGTCATTACATGTTATGGAGGGCACTGGTAAACTGCCCAAAACATTTGTGTGATTTTTGTGTTTAGGGCGCTCAACTACTAAGGTCATTAGCACCCAGTCACAAACGTTAGTGCACTAACAGCATAGAAAAACGCAAGGGGGCAATATCAGAAAGTACTTACAAAGACGCAGAGAAACAAAATAAAAGAGTTAGATCTCTTTCGACAAGTCTGGCAGTGTAATAAAACGAAGGACACGAGCAGCTGCTTGAGCGTCATCAGCTAAAAGTTCCTGTAAGGTAGATGGCAGACACAGGACAACACGAGAGAGAATAAAACAGGGACAGGACAATAAAACATGGTACACCGTCAATGGATGACCACAGGGGTACTGCGGGGCGGGGTCACCGGACGACAGATAGCAGTGGCTAAAGCGGCAATGCCCAATCCACAACCTAGCCAAAATGACCTCCTCTCGCCGGGAAGGGCACAAGGAGGTCGTCCAAGCCATCAGGATCGGTTTGAGGGCCCTAAGCTTATTTTCATGGAGAGATGACCAAGCCTCATGCCACAATGATGAAACGTGCCAACAAAGAACCCCACTAACATCAGTTGATGGGACACAAAAGGGAGCTGTCCGAGGCAGGAGGACAGCAGCCTTGGCTGCAGCATCAGCAGCTTCGTTCCCAGGCACACCAACGTGGCCAGGAACCCACACAAAAAGGACACAAGCGCCGGTATCAGCTAGCGACTGAAGGGACCATTGAATTCGTTGCACGAGAGGTTGGTCTGAATATGGGTCATGGAGACTGTGAATGGCGCTCAAGGAATCAGAGCAGATGGCATAGGGAGAATGACGATGGCGGCAGATATACTGAACAGCCTGATAGAGAGCAAAAAGCTCAGCTGTAAAGCTTGAGCACTGGTCAAGGAGCTGGTATTGAAAGGTATCATCTCCAACGACAAAGGCACATCCGACGCCAGCAGTAGTCTTGGAGCCATCTGTGTAAATAAGGACGTTATGAGCGAACCTCGAACGAAGTTCGACAAACCCCGAGCGGTACATCGAATTCGCGGTCCTCTCCTTTGGGAGCGAGCTGAGTTCAAGGTGAACGCGAACCTGAGCCTGGAGCCAAGGTGGCGTCGGGCTCTCACCCACTCGAAAAGTCGTAGGGAGGGTAAAATCAAGTTGCTGAAGCAGGCGACGAAAGCGAACTCCAGAAGGTAACAGGGCAGAGACATACAGCCTGTATTGGTGGTTGAGAGAGTTGTCAAAGAAAAAGAAATATGACGGGTGGTCAGGCATTGACATCAGCCAGCAGGCGTACCGACAAAGCAACATATCGTGCCGGTAGTTTAGCGGTAATTCGGCAGTTTCGGCATACAGACTCTCAACAGGGCTGGTATAGGATGCTCCAGTCGCCAGACAGAACCCCCGATGGTGGATAGAGTTTAGACGGCATAAGATGGACGGCCGGGCAGAAGAGTAGACAAAGCTCCCATAATCCAGCTTTGATTGGGCAAAGGACCGATATAAGCGAAACAGGACCATTTGATCTGCTCCCCATGACATACCGCTGAGAACACGGAGGACATTTAGGGAACAGGTACAACGAGCAGCCAAGTAAGACACATGTGGAGACCAGCAAAGTTTCCTTTCAAATGTAAGACCTAAAAATTTTGTTGTCTCCACAAATGGGAGAGCAACGGGACCGAGATGTAAGGATGGTGGAAGAAACTGTTTGTAACGCCAGAAGTTCATACAGACCATTTTATCATAAAGTTGTCCACGAAAAGGGAGCTGGAAGGCAATTCGTTATTGGATTGATAGCTATGGCAAAAAGGGCCACGATCAAAACGGAGCTCTGGGGCACCACATTCTCCTGGTGAAAGGCATCTGACAAAACAGAACCCACACGTACCCTGAACATTCGGTACAATAAAAATGCATTAATAAAAAGGAGGAGGCAACCGTGAAGGCCCCAAGTGTGCACGGTGCGGAGAATGCCCACCCTCCAACAGGTGTCGTAAGCCTTCTCCAAATCTAAGAACACAGCCACCGTCTGGTGCTTACGCAAAATGTTGTTCATAATGAAGGTTGACAAGGTAACTAGGTGGTCAACTGCAGAGCGGCACCTACGAAAGCCACATTTCACATTGGTAAGTAGGCGTCGAGATTCAAGGAGCCAAACCAATCGAGAATTTACCATGCGCTCCATCACCTTGCAGACGTAGCTGGTAAGGGAGATGGGGCGATAACTGGAAGGAAGGTGTTTGTTCTTTCCTGGTTTGGGTATGGGAACAACAATTGCTTCACGCCAGTGTGTGGGAACATGACCTTCAGTCCAGATGCGATTATAGGCGCGAAGAAGAAAGCCTTTACCTGCAGGAGAAAGGTTCTTCAGCATCTGAATATGGATAACATATGGCCCCGGAGCAGAGGATCGGGACCGGGCGAGTGCACTTTTGAGTTCCCGCATGGTGAAGATGGCATTGTAACTTTCACGATTCAAAGACTGGAAAGAAGGTGGCCATGCCTCCTCTGATTGTTTTCAGGGGAGGAAGGCAGGGTGGTAATGGTCAGAGCTCAAGACCTCAGCGAAAAAGCGGCCGAAGACATTTGAGACATCCTCAGGATCCACAAGGACTTCATGCGCTACAGTCAGGTCAGACATCGGGGAGTGGACCTTGGTGCCAGATAGCCAGCGCAGGCCACCCCAGACAACCGAAGGAGGAGTAAAACTGTTGAATAAGCTGGTGAAAGCCACCCAGCAAGCCTTTTTGTTCTTTGATAACATGACGACATTGTGCACAGAGTCGTTTGTAACTGATACAGTTCGCCATCGTAGGGCGGCGTTGGAAGGTGCGTAAAGCACGTCACCGAGCATGAATAGCATCGCTGCATGCCGTAGTCCACCAGGGGACTGGGACTCGACGGGGAGAAGATGAAGTACGAGGGATGGAATATTCAGCAGCAGTGAGAATAACGTCTGTGAGATAGGTGCCCTGACTATCGCAGCTGGAGAAGTCTTGATGATGGAAGGTCACCAGGGAGGTGAAAAGCCCCCAGTCAGCTTTGGAGATGTTCCAGCGAGTGGAACGTGGAGAGAAGGGGTGTGATGCAGGAGATGGATTATGCAGGGGAAATGGTCACTCAAGTATGTGTCAGACAGAGCATACCACTCGAACCGATGTGCAAGTTGGATAGCGGATATTGAGAGGTCCAAGTGGGAATAGGTATGTGTTGCATCCAAAAGGAAGGTAGGTGCACCGGTATTTAAGCAGACTAGATTGAGGTGGTTGAAAAGGTCAGCCAAGAGGGAACCTCTCTGGCAGGAGGCTGGAGAGCCCCAAAGGGGATGGTGGGCATTAAAGTCTCCAATCAACAAAAATGGCGTAGGAAGCTGAGCAATCAGTTGTACCATGTCTGCCCTAGTACAGGCAGACGATGATGGAGTGTAAACAGTACAAATGGAAAATGTGAAAGTGGGGAGAGTAATTCGGATGGCAACTGCCTGCAGATCTGGATCGTAATAGACATCATCCCGAACCAGCAACATGACCCCTCCACGAGCTGGAATACCTGCCACAGGGGGTAGTCAAAACGCACAGAGGTATAGTGTGCCAGGTCAATACGATTGCATGGGCATAACTTCGTTTCTTGGAGACCTATGATAAGCGGGCAGTGCATTCGAAGCAGCAATTTTAGTTCCTCTCGGTTGGGCCAAATGCCGCGAATATTCCATTGAAGAAATGCCATTATGAAAACGAAAAGAAGAAAAAGATATAAAAGAAGAAGAAGAAGAAGAAGAAGTAGGAGTAAAAAAAAAAAAAAGAAACAAGAAAGAGTAACCTCGATGGTTGCTGAGGGCCTGGCTTCGAGGGAGCACTGCTGCTAGCTTCCTCTGCCGGTGAAAGGCCAGATGATCGGCTACCAGCGGTGCAGCCAGGCGAAACTGAAGACGGCCGGGGATGGTAACCGCTGGGTGGCACAGGAGAAGAAACGCGCCTCTGCGGAGATTGAGAACTCTTTTTACTATGAGCCTTCTTTGAAGAATTACGTTTTGTCGAAAGAACAGTTGATGGCTGTGAAGTTCGGGTACGCAAGAAATCTTCGCATGACGGTTCTTTTTTGAAGGTCCAAGCATCTGATTTAGAGGTTCTCATCTTAGCAGCAGCAGATGATGATGTTTGAGCCTTAGGGTTGGTGGGAGGAAGAGGAGACGTTGATCGGGCGATCTTAGCACTGGCTGATCAGACGAGTGAATCGCTAAATGTTAGAGTGCATGTCTGTGTAGTTACCTCCCCGGTAGACCGAGGAGAGGCGAGAGCGGTATTGTATTTCCCTGCCGCAAGGACAGTGGGCTTTCTGCTATTGAATAACTTGCGAGTAGCCGAGGTCGACACCTTCTCTTTCACTCGAATTTCCTGTATACTTTTCTCATCTTTGTAGACGGGGCAGTCACGAGAGGAGGCAGCATGGTCACCCATGCAGTTGACGCAAAGAGGGGACGGAGGTGGACATTCACCCTCATGGGCGTCCCTGCCACAGGTAACGAATTTAACCCCAATTGAACAAGACTGCCGTGTATGGTTAAGCTGCTGACATTGGTAACACCTTGTAGGGCTGGGTATATACAGCCGAACAGAAATGATCTCATAACCCGCTTTAATTCGTGAAGGCAATTGCACATTATTGAATGTCAGGAATATGGTTCGGGTCGGTATGAGGTCCTTGTCGAGCCTTTTCATGACCCGATGAACGGCCGTCACTCCCTGATCAGAGAGGAAAGACAGAATCTCCTCATCAGTTAGCCTGTCGAGTGACCTGGTATACACCACGCCACGCAACGAATTCAAGGTGCGGTGGGTCTCCACCCGTACAGGGAATGTGTGTAAGAGAGTGGCTCGAAGTAATTTTTGGGCCTGGAAGACACACTCTGTCTCCAACAGCAAGGTACCGTTGCGCGACCGAGTACAAGATTTCACTGGTACTGCAATCGCATCCACACCCTTCTGAATGACAAAAGGGTTGACTGGTGAAAAATCATGACCGTCAGATCTTGTGACAACAAGAAACTTCGGTACTGGTGGTAGAATTTTCGGAACAGGAGTTTCATCTAGCTTTGTTTTTTGGGCAGAAGACAGGGAAGAAGAATAAGAAGAAGAGAAATCCATTGCGGATGAATCCCCCGTGATTGCCAGCGTCTCCGATGGCGCGCTCCTTCTTTGTAGGGGCCCCCTCAAAGGGCACTACCACCTTAGGTGATTGTCCACACCTCAGGTCACACCTCCCGAGAAACGGACGGAGGGACCAATCGGCACGTTCGGAAGGTAACAGATCAGGCAATCACGCCTACCTGGGCCCAGCCTTTACCAGGGGGTACGTGCGTGCCTTACTTGTCTACCCAGGGCGGGGAATTACGCGTTACCCCGTCACCGGCTACGCGTGCGAACGCATGGGTCGGCCTTCAGACACGCACAGGGAGGAAAGAAGAGAGGAAAGAGAGAGAGGGATAGAAGAAAGAATCTCAAACGCCGAAGCGGAGAATAAAACACAGAAAAGAAGACAAGGAGAATAGGGCAAGGAGAATTAGGCAGAGATAGAAGTAAGGGCATGAAAGCAAGGAGAAGAGTGAACGTAGGGACAGACCAACAGAGGAAGAAAGTGTGAGAACGGAAAAAAAAAACAAAGGAAACAGGATCCTGGAGTGTTCAAATGTCCGTCTCCGGACGAAGGTTTGATACATTACTCCCAAGAAGAGGGAGTGTGAAGGGGAGGTGGGGGGGGGGGGGGAGGATTGGGGACGAGGAGGGATGGGGAAGGGGGGTAGGGCAGCCCGGAAAGGAAGGAGAACTGCGCTAGCTCGGGGTCCCGTGCTCACCACGCACGTATCCACAAAAGAGTTGTGGACCCCCTGGGGAGACATTCATGCGAGATTCACACCATAACCAGATGTTTAGTATTGACTGTATGATTAAACCTGTCTGACTATATTTGTTGAAAATTTTTACTGTGTACCAAAATTAGTCTGAAATAAGTGATAATTCAAGAACTGATGAACATATTTACTGTGGGCGGGTGAATACTTGGGAATAATGGCTGACCACGCCAGTCTGCAACAGTTAAAATCTCACACGCAAAATTTTGTGAAGGAGTCCTAACAAAATACAAAACCTTCTTATGACACACTCAATTAAAATTTGTTATATCGTCTGCTGTGTGTCAATGGGCAATATCCCACTCTAAGCCGTGTAAGGGCTGCTACTTCTTCAGCTCGTTGTGGCAGGAGGTAAGCTTTGGTTGCGCTAAATGTTTCACTGAACACAGCTAATTACCGTGCACTTTCACTTAATTAGCCTCTCACCAATACAAGGTCTTTCAGTTCACATATGGTAAGAGCTTGCAGTGGGGTTGAACACCGAGCAGGAGATGGAAGAGAGCAAGGCTCTTTGGTAGTAACATTAGCGAGTTCATCTCCCTGTAACTCTGTGTCTCCTGGAACCCAACAGAAAATTATTTCCTTTGCACTTTGGAAATCTGAGCAGATGAGGAACTTCTTGCCACAATGTCATGTCATCTGCTTGAGTGCCCTCAGCATAGAAAACAATTCTGCACAGCAGTCCTGGGATAATGCAGGTGGTGATTTAAAATCTCATAAAATTTAGTTTTAAAAATGTAATTTGAGGTAAAATTCTCCCTGTACCCAGTCAGTTGACATCTTTAGTAGCCATGGCCATCCACCCCTGGCATTGGATGTTAATGCCCTCGACCTACAATACTCAAGACACTCACTCACATGGACTCAAATGGCCTCGTTGCCCATGGATGGTTACATAACGGACATTCCAGTGGCAGCTGGGCAACAGAGATGGATGCTTGTAATGTGGGAACAGACAGAACCCTCTATGGTTGGCATCCCATGAGGAGATAAGACAATAGATAGTGGAGACTAACCAGACTCCGCACACAAACTGGAAACTGGACTATACGCGGGCCGCTGAAACATTGCACTTGACGTTTGCGTATGAAGTTGGCAGCGTAACAGAGTAACAAGTGAAGAATGATAGGCGCTAGGCGTTCAGCGTGGAGCTCCAGCCAATCACAGCACAGTGAGCACTGCTGTTACTCACGTGCTGTGACGTCAAAGTTCCCACGTTGCCGGCTTTGTTTAGTGAATGTGTATACAACGTGAATTGCATGTTGTTTACCGCGTGTTTTCGTTGTACTGTGTGCTATATCGTTGTGACTTTTGTTACGTTGTTAGTTTACATACTTGGAAAACGTCACCGAAAAGACTTCGTTCACCTAGTGAGGGGTGCCGCTAAACAGCCAGGCACTGGAGTTGCTACGCAGAACTCGTGAGTTTTTACGAGCAGGAGAAAAACTACGTAAGCATTCATGGACAGCCATCAATTCCTGCCGATAAAGTGGTGGAACGTACGTCGAAAACTCTTGGAATTAGTGCAAGAACCGTAGTAAGTAAGGGAGTATTACTACAAAACTTGGAAGATACTGAAGTGAGCCGTAATGATTCCGAGCTGTCTGGATCAAATAATACATTTTTAACAACCCCGGGAAAGAAGAAAAAGCAGCCTAGTCCTATCACAGATTTAGATTCTTTCCAGACTGATGCAATTCGTAGGCATGTTTATGCTTACTACAGCAGAAAAGAGTATCCGACTGTAGCTAAGTTATTAGTCTCTTTAAAAGAAAGTGAACTCTTCAGGGATGGTAAAACATCACTAAAAATTGTGCTAAAAATATGGGTTTCCGTTACAAAATGCTAGACGGAAGCAAAGTACTGTTAGAGAGGGCACACATTGTTACCGCTCGTAGCATTTTCTTGCACAAAATTGTGGGCAGAGACATTCATTCCATAATTTGGCCGTTGCGTGAAGCTCTTGTGACTGTGGATGCAACCTCATGGAGAAAAAAAGTAGAGCATGTCGAGAAGCTTATACGAGCAGCACAGACAATAGAAGGCATTATCAGTGGCCATGAACAATTAATGATTTGTCTTGCTGATGATGACGATGAAGACGGTTTTGGCGATGAATCGGACAACAGTGACGATGGCGAGCTGGATGGAATTGCGCCATTATCGCTGTAAATTGGTGAGTGAAAAATTACTAATACTGGTTATTTATTGCAATCTCGGTTATTATTTATTTTGTAAACTGTGTACATTATTGATTTTAAAGTACCAGTTGTCAGATGCTTGTTTTTTGTATTTCTTTGTTCCGTTATCGAAAGGGTGTGCATTGTTATACTTTTACATGCATTATTATACGGTTGTTTACTTCCTGTCATTGTAGTACAACTAAAAACGAGTTTTTATACACACTGCAATTGTTCAATCGCTTACATTTACGAGACGGGACGGAAAACTGTATCGTCTGCTGTGTGTATAGAGGCTGCTGTTGCAACATCGCTATTACAGTATAGCCAACCTAACTAAACAAAAAGCGAACTGTCAAGTGAAATGTTTCGCCGGCGCGGGTATAGTCCAATAAGTCCAGGAAATTAGTGGAAAGGCTACTGATCACCAATTTCACAACACCAGTTCATCTACTCTTACTAGACAAACACTGGTGATAAAAACTTCATCCACCACCACAATTTGAACCGTTTATCTATGGATTAAGTGCAGCTGCACTAGGGTGCATTAGTGACCTGGGGTATAGATGCAGGTAACAGTTTGTATCTTTAATGGATTTCCACATGAAATGTCAGCTCCATTGGCATGAGATGAAAATACAGTGATCACTGAAGGTTTCAAGTCCTACCTATAAATTAGAGCAATGTTCTGAATGTGCGCAATATAAAAACAGGTCACAGACAATAGTCCAAACAAAGTTTTTATCTTGACTTGTATGTCAACTGATGATGAATCTAAAATACATATGCGACTGCTGTGTAAAATTAACAGTAATCCTTTCAAGAGTTAATGATGTTCGTGTTTGACAGTGTACATATTAATTTACTTAACGAATGTATTCAGCTTCATGAATCTTCAGTTATTGCAACAATTAACAGTAGAGTTACTTGTATTATAAGAGGAATATACTCACAAAGCTTAGACACGAATTTCATTTACAAGAGTGGAAATGTTTCAGAACCAAACACCCGTAACAACACTTACCTGTCCTTTGATGGCAACAGGTCGTTCCACAATAGCATGCATACCCAAAATAGCAGACTGGGGTGGATTTATAATAGGTGTGCCCATCAGAGAACCGAAGATACCTCCATTACTAATAGTGAAGGTCCCCCCATCCATATCCTCCACTGCAAGCGCTCCTTTTCGAGCTTTCTCGCCAAGTGCAGCTATCCCCAGCTCAATGTCAGCATAGCTCATTGATTCAACATTTCGCAGAACTGGTACTACCAGCCCCTGAGAAAAAAGTAAATGTTAATTCCTGAGAGACAATTTGATGAAAACACATCATACACAGTAAACTAAATCCATGAGACAGACATTATCACTCATTACACATTTGTTTGTTTTCTTTTACCAAAACTGAAAAAAAGGAAAGTTTATTCAGGATACAAGTAACAAAGCAATATACTGAGCCTGAAACTGAACATTTGATCCCATAATAGAAAAAAGGTCATACAGAAGTATAATATGGCATACACAAATTGTTACCCCTAATGTACACAGTTACTAACAGAAAATCTTTGTAGTATTGCCAGCAGGCAGGAGTGTTTTATGCACATGACACAGCAAAGTAATACGTAAAAAATTATATACTTCATTAGAATAAATGCAGAATAATCAAGATTCCATCACCTGCTGAAAGGAAATCAAGAGATCATTTTTCACAGAACTCTTAGTCCTTCTGACTGCCTTCATTAACTAGAGCCTGTAGAATCTACTTGGTAGGAAAGTAAATCTACAGACCAGGGCATCTTAATCACAATTATGCATTGATATAAGGGTACGACTATCCCCAAATCAAATATTTCGAATGGATTTTTCAGGCTACCCAAGAGACAGAAATTACTTTGCTCGGAAGGAGGATTTAGAATTTGTTCCTACATTTTTTTGGTAGAATGAAAATTCACATTTCCATGTTGCAATAAACAGTACCTTTCATAGTCCTTTCAAGAAAGTCATTTCTGAAGTTGGAAGTTTCGGCAGTTGTTGTCATCTCCAGTGAAATGAATCCAGGTATGGAACTGCATGGTCATCATGGTTAAAAAAACATTTCGACCACTGTTGCAAATGGCCTTCATCAGGGAGACTTATTTACTCTGGGCCAGTGCTACATTCAGGTTTGACATACTATAATTGCATCCTGTTCATAGTTTGTTTGTCAGGAAATTCGTTGGACTCTATTTTGATTGGATGGCAGGAGAAAAAAGGTGGGACTGACAACCTTACTTGATAGTAGCTTTTATTTTAATTCCTGCTGGCTACTATCAGTGAATGAGGGGCAAGCCAGTTGCTCCACAATATCTGCTGGCAACCAAGGCAAATCGTTGTATTTTGTGCCTTTGACTGCTGTGTATACTGCCATGCTTAAAGGGGCAGCCTCACAAATGTTGTTGCATGTAGCTATCTCCTGCCGGCAGCACATAAAACAGAGGGCTATACCCATTATCACAATTCACATTGGCAAACTGTTTCATAACTTCAGTTGTTTCATGTACTGTTCTCTTAAAGGTAACTGGCTGACTCGTTAGCAAAAGAGAGAGAGAGAGCACAAACTTTATATTAAACTCATGAGTCTCTACTAAACCATTTGTTTTTAGTCATCCTGGAACAAAAATACACTGTTGTGGAGCAACAGTTATAAAATGATAGTCAATCAGTGCCGAGCATATAGAAGCGTGTGTGTGTGTGTGTGTGTGTGTGTGTGTGTGTGTGTGTGTGTGTGTGTTTTAACATGCCCAGTCTAAAATTTGTTATTTAAAAGAGCAAAGATAATAGTTAAATAAGGTCAAGTTGATTACTTATGCTGGAAAGTCAGAGCTAGGCAAAATTCGAATTCTTTTCCAAGATTGATTATATCTTTTCTGTGAAGTTTCAAGATCAAAGTTTGATTATTTAGTCAGCTCTATTAATAGTATAACAACATAATTACTTATTTAAGGTTTATGCCACACTATGTGAATAACACTGCAATGGATAGTCAACATCAGGAGCTGAATATCACAATATTGTTGTCAAAAATATCTGATGGCCATCTGTTTTAATTTTATACAGATAACAAATAGTTACATTTTACAGCACTGATGGAAAAGAAAATGCACACTCATATACACATGTCCACATATTACTATAGCATTCTTGCAATTTAAATCAAATAATGCTCTACAGCTTAGCAAACTGAGAATGTTTAACTCTAGGCAGGAAGTTATCAATATGGTGTAATTTCTGCAGAGAAGGCTGGCAACAGTGCTTCATTAAATGGAAACTGACATGCACACGCAAGATGAAGCTACTACGAGGGGTCTTTGAAAAGCCCGTGCAAAGTCCGAGAGACGACACCACCGGTGCGTATCGAGGTCATGTTTAGTTAGTAGCATCTTTGGACAGAATGCACATCAAGTTTCAGCCATATTGGTCTATTTCTTTGTGTTTGGAATTTGCATGAATCAAAGAAGTCCAGTGATTGTCAAAAAATGGACGAAGAAGAATTTCGTGTGGTGATCAAACATTACTTTATGAAAGGCAAAAAGGCTCAGGAGACTAATGAGAAGCTTGTTAAACACTGTGGTGATTCTGCATCTTCAATTAGAACAGTTTATAAGAGGTTTCAAAATTTTCGGAGTGGCCATATGGGCATGAGTGATGCTGAACTTTCTGGACGCCCTGTGGAGGTTATGACCGCAGAAATCATTGATAAAATCCATGATATGGTAATGGATGACAGAAGAGTTAAGGTGTGTGAGATTGCTAGTGCTATGGGCATCTCGAATGAATGAGTACATAATATTTTGCATAAACATTCGGACATGAGAAAACTATCCGCAAGATGGGCTCCACGATTCCTCACGCTTGACCAAAAATGGAATCGTGTGGAGTGTTGCAAGGATGGTTTGCAGCTGTTCAGGAAGAAACCGCAGGACTTAAATTAAACATGAAGCAAAGGAAACCAAGGAAAATTTGGAAAGGTAATTGAAATTCAGGTAGGAAAACACAAGCATTAAGAATGAATTTTCACTCTGTAGTAGAGGGTGCACTGATATGAAACTTCCTGGCAGATTAAAACTGGGACTTAAAGTCAGCATCTTTGCCTTTTGTCAGCAAATGGTCTACTAACTGAGCCACACAGGTGCGACGCATGATCTGTCCTGAAAGCTTTACATCTGCCAGGCTGTCTCTCCGCAACATCCTTTTTTCCAGCAGTACTAGTCCCAAGTTCCACAGAAGAACTGTGAAGCTTGGAAGGAAGGAGATGAGGTACAGTGGAAGTAAAGCTGGGAGGACAGTTTGTGAGTCATGTTTGGGTGGCTCAGTTGCTACAGCACTTGCCCCAAAAGGAAAAGGTCCCAGGTTCGAGTCTTGATCCAGCACACAGTTTTAATCTGCCAGGAAGTTCCATAATAAGCTTTCAGGTCTGCAAATTCAACCCAGAGATGGCAAAAGGCTTGCAAGAGAAGTTGAACAGAATGGATAAAGTCTTGAAAATAAGTTATGAGATGAACATTAACAGAAGTAAAACTAGGTAATGGAATGTACACAAATTAGGTGATGCTGAGGGAATGAGACTCTAAAAATTAGGTAATGCTGAGGGAATGAGACTCTAAAAGTAACAGATGAGTTTTACTATTTGGGAGGCAAAATAACACACAATGGCCAAAGTAGAGAGAGAATATAAAATGCAGACTGGCAACAGCGAGAAAGTGTTCCTAAAAAGAGAAAATTGCTGACTTCAAATTTAAATTTAAGTGATAAGAAGTCTGTGGCATGGTAAAGAAGTGAAATGTTCAGACAAGAGAAAGAAGCTTTTGAAATGAGTTGCTATAGAAGGCTGTTTAATATTAGATCGGCGTATCAAAAAACTAATGAAGATGTACTGAATTGAATAGAGGAGAAAAGAAATGTATGGGACAAGTTGACTACATGAAGAGATTGGCTGACAGGACACATCCTGGGGCATCAAGCAATTGTAAATTTCTTAATGGAAGGAAGCATGAGAAGTAAAAATGGTTGTGGGAAAGCAAGGTATGACTACAGCGAGCAGATTCAAATGTACATAGGTTGCAGTTACAACACAGTGATGAAGAGGACTCACAGATGATTGATTAGTGGAGAGAGCTGTATGAAATCAGTCTTTGGATTGAAATCACCATCATCTTCAGTATTTCAAGGATTCTAGACCAGTCAACATTGTCAAATGCTTTACTAAATCTACAAATGCTATAAAGATAGGTTTGCCTTTCATCGACATATCTTCTATGGTAATATTCTACGGTAAGTGGTCAATATTGCTTCACACATTCCAATAGTTCTCCTGAACCTCATCTGATTTTTTCCTAGGTCGGCTATTCCCAGTTTTTCTTTTTTCTGTAAATAATTCATGCCAGTATTTTGCAACAAAGACTTATTAAACCAATCATTAGATAATACTCACACCTCTCATTTGTTTTCTTTAGTCTAAATTGAACTTGCAAACACACACAAAAAACCTATTAAACATACGTACACTGTGCAAACTTCCTGGGTACAGCAAGTAATCACCCCATTACATAAAATGTTATTTTTCTAACAACAAGAATCTATGTATTTGATGTGAACTTTCCAGTATTGACAAAACATGTACTCCATCACTGACTTTGTGGAGAACACTCAAAAATTGAAGAAAACACATCCTTACTGTCAATGCAAAGTTGACATTTTAAGTGACAATAATGGAACACTAACTTGAAAATTCCTAGGATGGAATGGCCTGAAAAATTCAACACTCATCTTTGCATCATTGCTGACTACTACCTAGGGAAGCCCATTAATATTAAATTCAGTGAACTGACAGGTTACACTTACGAACAACCTTGGCAAATTCACATACCCCTCCCCCTTCCTTACCACTTTAATTAAATATCATTAATACTGGCACAATGCAATGTGGTGGAACACTAACTTTTAGTACAACATCCTTCAGTATATGTGATGAGAAACATCTGCCAGTGGTAAGGATAAACTCCATTAGCAAAAACTGCAGGTAATTCTGTCTAATTACAGTTCAATAAGCTGTTGTTTAGTCATAGCATGTGCAGCAAGTGGGAATACATGTTACTTAGAAGTGAATGTGAATTTAACCTGGAATGTGTTTTCATAAGTAGCGACACAACTTTACAGTTTTTCCTATATCGATGTTGACAGTTCTAGGCTAAGTACATATATTTACATTCAAGATAGAGCAAGAGGACCATATGGCTATATTTGCCATCACAGATTTGATGATTCCCTACCATAATTTACATCAAGTGTAGCTGAAAATGGCTTAAAACCGAAATCGTGCAGCTTTACTAAGAATAAAGCAAGAAGTTAACAGCTGAAGGTGAAAAAAAAAAAAATAGAAAAAACTTACTTTTGGTGTAGCAACAGCAACAGAGATGTCAACATAATCCCTATACACAATCTCATTGCCATCAATCACAGCATTTACCACTGGCTGATCTTGCAAAGCATATGCCGACGCTTTTACAAAAGCAGACATGAAACCAAACTTAATGCCATACTTCTTCTGGAAAGTCTCCATATGTTGTTTCCGGAACTCCATTATATTTCTGTAAAAAAAATGTGCTTTAAATAATTAATAAATGTATTCCCCATGATTGTACACATTAGGTTAATTTTGTAAAAAAGTGTATTTTACAGAAAAACGTAATCAACAACTTTTTGTTTACCAACCCCATATCAATTTCATTAAATGTTGTTAGCATAGCATTAACATTCTGTGCCTCCTTCAGACGTTGTGCTATGCGTTGCCGCATTCTGTTCATCTTGACTCGTTGTTCTGTTCGTGTTCCCGAGATCTCTGACGTAGGATCAGAAGGAGGAACTTTGACAGTGGCTGCCTCAATGGCCTGTGCATGTCTGATGGCTGCCACAGGAATGGAACTCATTGGTGCCTGTGGTTTTGGTGGTGGAGGTTTGGGAGGAGCACTAGGTGCTGGAGCACTGGGAGCAGCAGAGGGAGGCGGTGGTGGGGGAGGAGGAGCCGCAGCAGCTGCAGCTGGCTGTGGAGCTGCTGATGGAGCCTTGGCTGCCGCCTCTGCCTTCGGCTTTGCAGGAGCAGCACCTGTGAGACATCTTCAGTTACTTACAGTCAACAAAAAACAAAAGGAGAATCTTAAGATGTAAGTATGTGATATCATAATATGTGAGACAGAAGTTGAAAAGGGACTTCCCGTTGGAGAAATAAAATTTTCAGTACAAGAAAAATGTTCGATAATGTCTAAAATAACTATTTTCATTTTTTGCATATTGCTGTAATTTACTTCTTTTGTACAAGCTCATATCAATTTAAAAGATCTTTTAACCCAACAGGAATCAATTATATCCTTAAAAGCAATTGATTTCAGTCTTCTCAAAAAGGACTAGCCTGACAAGAGGTTCCCGTACTAAATCTCGCATCTGCGTGTGCTATCCTTCACAAAATAGTATTTCCTGAATTTTATAGGCATTTTAAGGAGATCAGCATAGCTTTGGATAAAAGAAAAATGCCAGTCAACACAAGTGATTAATTTTTACAAGACAGTTATAAATGCCTACAGATGTTACCAATTTGCAGTTGGCAGCCTTAAAATGCCAGCTAACAGCTGGCATTACTGTAGCAGCAAAAATCTACAACTACAACACATGTTACCTCTGTTGTTGCTGCTAGAAATGAAAAAAAGTTGCAGTTGCTGTGAATAAATATGGCTGTCTTGAAGAATAGCAATGCTAACGAAGTATCTCACATAACTAAACATATCCACTTTGAGCTTGTTAGCTTCAAAGATACTGTACATTGCAAAATGGACACTGATGGAAATGGATTTGTGCACCGCATCTTTCCCAAAAAAAATGAACCTGCTGGGTTTCCTGGTGCAGTAATTCCAGCAGGGATGACAAAACATTGAAAAGATTGTCTTTTTAGAAGCACCAGGACTGGTTTTGAAGATAAATAAAAAGACATTCTGTGTCCTGAAGTAGAATCAGAATTCGAACCAGAACCTCAAGTCAGTGACAATAAGGATCCGGTGGAATGAACCATATCAGCCAGATATTCCAGAGCCAAATAGGAGGCAAAATGCTGTTTGTGATGGAACTTGAACCCCTTCAGACACAAGTGTTTTAGAAGTAAAAAATCAAATCATTTGGCCATTACAAAATATGAGATTTCAGTAATATATTTTTGGGGGTTTAGTGAATTCAAAATTTTAGACTCTTTTCGGTCCCTTAACGGCTTTTTTTAATAAAAAAAAAAAGGCTGTGCAGGATAAACTAATTTTTTCTGGCCAATTTATTTGGTATCAAATGTTTGTACACTATAACGTGCTGTAGATCTGAAGGGGTTAACCTCTTACTAAGTAATGTTAACTTTAAAAAGTCTGTATCATTTGACAACGGACATTTTAAGGGTAATACAAATGCAGAATTTGTTTCTTAAATATGTCAAATTAAACTATGCCAATAAAGTGAAACTTCAGCATTATCTCAAAACACCCATTGTCCATCACCAATATTAAACTTGTCATGACTCACTCAAATTTAGAGAGAGCGCTTTTTTCCTTCAAATTATTCAGAATTTAATGTAGAGTGTGAAAATTATAATAGCTCAAAATTCAAAATTTTTGACAAGCAATATCTTTTTCTTTTCCATTTCACATATCATGTTACAGGCCCCTTACAATACTACGTAAATTACACAGAGTGATGCAACACCTTATACAGGATGGTCCATTGAGATGGCACTATGGTTGGCCCGTTAGATGGTGCTGCCATAGGTCAAACAGATATCAATTGCGTTTTTTTAAAATAGGAACCCCCATTTTTATTACATATTCGTGTAGTATGTAAAGAAATATGAATGTTTTAGTTGGACCACTTTTTTCGTTTTGTGATAGATGGTGGCTGTAATGTAGGTAAAGACAGATTGCCACTTACCATAAAGAAGACATGTCAAGTTGCAGACAGGCACAATTAAATGACACTCACATACATGTATTTTTCTTGTACAAGTGTCTTTTAATTGTGCCTCTCTGCAACTTGACATCTCTTCTTTACAATAAGCAGCAGTCTTTCTTTTCCTACATTGTTGATATTCCTACCTGGAGTTTCCATTGTTTGAAATACATTAGTATAACCATATATAAAAAACAATTAGAAATTTCAGGCCTTGAAGACTTTCTTTTGCCAAGCAGTGAGGGAACTCTAGCATCACATTCTAATAAAGAAGAAATAATATTTAAGGAATGGTTTCGAATTAGTGAAACTGGAATATGGAATCTTTGTGTTATAAGAGTAGTGAAATATGTGGTTCCCCAGAAGAGGGATCCACCAGTACACAATGCAATGCACTAGGTCAAACGTAGGATTTAGGTGAATACTACATTAGCAGTAGAAAAACAATACTAGAATCTTAGTATACCTCGGTGAAAGGTTGCAAGCACTGGATAAATATGAAAATTCCTCCAAAATATATAGCAAGAACCATGATTAATAGATAAAATAGAACAAATACAAAAGTTTGAAATGTTGGCGGAATCATGCAAGCATACAAGAAACTGAATTAAGAGTCATTTACAGTACAAGACTTAACAGCCGAAAAAAAAATGCTTTAATTAAAGATATCCACAAGAAGAAATGCATCACATTGATAAGGGCACAATATTTGTATCTATGTGAACATTTAACCAAGATTTAACACTGGTAAGAACTCTAACTTTTTTAAATGAAATTCTATATAACTTTTCAATATAATTCACACTAATATTTAAGACACTTATCATTATGAATAACCAACATCAGGCTTCCATTCCCACAAACATCTGCCAACTGATTTGGGGCGGATGGACAGCCATTTTCGCATCAGCCTTGTTGTCATGGTGCTGACTACCTAACACTAATTTTTATAAAATGCAAGAACAAGTGATAATGGTTGCTTGATCAATGCTGTATAGAGGGTAAGCTACATCTACATGCTAACACCTAAGTGAATACTTTGCAAATCACACTTAAGTATCTGGCAGAGGGTTCCTATAACCACCTCCATAATAATTCTCTATTATTTCAGTCTTGAACAGCACGCAGAAAAAACGAACACCTATATCTCTTCCATGCGAGCTCTGATTTCCCTTATTTTATTATGATGATGGTTTCTCCCTATGTAAGTTGATGTCGACAAAATATTTTCACATTCAGAGAAAGATGGTGATTGAAATTTTGTGAGAAGAGCCCACTGCAACAAAAAACGCCTTTGTTTTAATGATGTCCAGCCCAAATCCTGTATCAAGTCCATGACTCTCTCTCCCCTGCTTTGGGATAATACAAAACGTGCAGCTATTCTTTGAACTTTCTCAATGCACTCTTATTCATTCTATCTGTTAAGGAGCCCAGACGGTGCATCAGTACTCCAAAAGAGGATGGACAAGTGTAGTGTAGCCAGTCTCTTAAATAGACCTGTTACATGTTCTAAGTGTTCTGTCAATAAAGTGCAGTCTTTAGTTTGCCTTCCCCTCAAAATTTTCTATATTTTTTCCAATTTAAGTTGTTTGTAATTGTAATTCCTTTGTATTATTTAGCTGAATTTACAGCCTTCAGATTTGACTGATTTATCATGAAACCGTAGTTTAACAGATTCCTTTTAGTGCTCATATGGATGACCTCACACTTTTCATTTTAGAGTCAATTGCCACTTTTCGCACCATACAGATATCTTTTCTAAATTGTTTCGCAATTTGTTCTGATCTTCTGATGACTTTACCACATGATAAGCACAGCATAAACTGCAAACCAACATAGATGGCTGCTCAGATTGTCACCTAAATTGTTTATATAAATAAGGAATGGCAGAGGACCTATAACATTACCTTGGGAATGCCAGAATCACTGCTGTTTTACTCGATGACTTTCTGCCAGTTACTATGAACTCTTTGACAGGATATCACAAAGCCAATAACATAAGTGAGACGATATACCATAAGCACGCAATTTCACTAATATCCGCTTGTGTGGTACAGTGTCAAAAGCCTTCTGGAAATCCAGAAACATGGAATCAAATTGAAATCCCTTGTCAACAGCACTCAACATCCCGTGTCAGTAAACAGCTAGTTGTGTTTCACAAGAATGACTTTTTATAAATCCATGTTGATGTGCATTGACAGACCATCCTCTTCGAGGTAATTGTAATGTTGGAACACAATATCTGTTCAAAAATCCTGCTTCATATTGATGTCAATGATATGGGCCTGTATGGGGGAGCAATGCATTATTAAGCATGTGGTCATAATCCTTTGGCTCATCAGCATATATAAAACTGACAATCAACAAAAATACACTTTTCTAATACAACAACAGGATCATTCCATGTCAAGTCATCCAGGCCATGACACATATTATCTAGTTGTGAACTGAGATTTTGTGTACTGTTTTTGTGTCTAATATCATGAACTTCTGCCAATTTTTATTGCTGTTTATACATCTGTTGGTAGCAATTGCTGAAAGTTTGACGCAACGCGTAACTTCAAAGCGAACTGTAAAAATCTGAAAACTGGCTGTAGTTTTTAAACAAAAAATGGTATGCTGACAGTTTATTCCCTGAATATACTTTCGGACATGTAGTGTCTGAAAACATGCTCGAATTGTTCAATTACATTTTTGTAAATTAATTTGATTTAATTTTACTGTTAAATTAGAAAAAAATATTTTGGGCAATTGCCCCGCCCCTATGGAAAACACTGAAAAAAATTAGAAAGTGATCTATAAATAATAAAGTTTCATCAACAAAAAATCATAATGAGATTTTCACTCCGCAGTGGAGTGTGTGCTGATATGAAACTTCCTGGCAGATTAAAACTGTGTGCTGGACCAAGACTCAAACTCGGGACCTTTGCCTTTCGCAGGCAAGTGCTCTACCATCTCAGCTACCCAAGCATGACTCACGCCCCATCCCCAGAGCTCCACTTCTGCCAGTACCTCGTCTCCTATCTCCCAAACTTTACAGAAGCTCTCCTGCGAACCTTGCTGAAAAGATGGTAGAGCAGTTGCCCCTGAACGGCAAAGGTCCCGAGTTCAAGTCTTGGTCTGGCACACAGTTTTAATCTGCCAGGAAGTTTCAACAAAAAATCAGTTTTGAGAAATGAATGGCACTGGGTATCCCCCCCCCCCCTCTCTCTCTCTCTCTCTCTCTCTCTCTCTCTCTCTCTGTGTGTGTGTGTGTGTGTGTGTGAGAGAGTGAGTGAGTGAGTGAGTGAGTGGAGAGAAATACCAAGAGACATTAACAACATAAGTACGCGTAATATCCAACTTGATCAAAAATTGCAATATATGAAACAAATTATAAAATATGGGGCAACTTGTACATTGAATGACACAAGGATACTTTCTTACCTCTACCATAACCAAATTAACTCAATGTAAAAATACATAGCATTTTGTTTATAATATTTAAGCATTTTGTCAAAAGCCAATATAGTCAACACTGCACAAAATGCTCGTGCTGCAATCTGCATTCCAACCATCATTATCAGGCCAACAGAAGGATGGGGATGGTCCATGTGGATGCACGAACCTTCTGTAACTTCTTCTTCTTCTTCTTCTTCTTCACAATTCACCTTCTCAAGAATTCCCAAATACCAAGAAGAGTCATATGCACATGCAACATAGCAGGTGGGCTGCACAGTGCATTTTGGCATTAATGGCAGAAGTGCATCTGAGAAATCATGCAAGATACTGAAGTCTGTATCACAGCTCAGCCTTTTTGCTCCAATCTTGGTTGGTTATATTGGTACAATGTGATGCATAGATCGTGTTCCAGGAATTGTTTTTGCACTTGTGAAGTGCTGAGAAAGATATTGTCTGACTTGTGCCATTTTATCTTTTAAACAAAGAGAACTGAAATACCGTGCAGGTTCTTGTGACAAAATTCGAATACCTGTGAAGCTGTAAGTATTTGATCTTTATACACTCTTTGCAAACTTGTTTTTGTGACAAATCGTTTAACAGTGCCACCAATACCATCACAGGGAGATTTGCCATCGCTGATAGCAAAAAATGACCAGCTGCATTTTATGTTGAAGTCGTGTTCATGCTAGTAGAAATTTCTGAAATTCTTACAATTTTTATATTGTGCAGCACAACCATCAGTGAAATATTAAACATATGCAAGATGGATTACAGGAAATTCACACTTAAAACAATTCAATACAGTCTTCTGAGTCTGGTACACCAAGGCAACATTATGTTCTAGATCATCAGAAACAATACAAATACTTTTTGCATGCAACTTTATGTCATTTTTGTAATGTATATATGGCAGTGTGAAGAGTGCAGCTGTCATTGTTCCAATGGTACCCCTCTACTTTATCTTGAACAACAAAATTGAGATTTTCACTGAAATCCATTAAAATTAACAGTAATCCTTCATCAGTGTTTCCTTCTTCATTTTCAGATAATCAGATTGTGACTGAGAAATAAAAGAGTGTGGACAATTTTCTTAATTAGTGTGTCACAGAATTCAAATAGGGGAGTGATTCGAACACTTAAAAGTCATCATCTCACTTGATACCCATTGCCTGTACTTAACCAGCACATCAGGATCGTCTTCTATTTCATTTTCTAAGTGGGTTTGAAGCTAATAACTGGTGGGGCATTTTTCACACAGACGAAGCATACAGGCTCGGTTATTTATATTACATGTTATTATTTTAATTACATCTAGGTATGTTTCTTTAATAGAAATAGAATTTAGAAGCAATTTATCGTTTTGGTGGTAAATGCACACACATACGGTATGTGTTCCTGATGACCCTGCAAGTATACACTGTTTTGGTCAAAGAGAAGCAAATTTTGAGACTCCTGCTTTGTCTCTAGGATACTTTTTTTTGTAAAGGGAATACAGTTCAGTTAAATTACTTAAAACAAGAAGTTTTTGTTCATAGGTACTTTTGCTGGTGCTCACTTTGTCCTTTTCCCTAGGCATTATTCTTGTGTTTTCGTCATCCAAATAAAAACTCTTTACTTTTTGCACTGTATCACGTGGTAATGTCTTTCCTCTTTTCTGCCCAGCCATCGATAAAATATCCTTCTCCATTAAAAGAGCTCTTGCTTGTTGTACCAAATATTCAGAAACCTGAAAATTGCAACTGACTTTCTATCAAGACCAAGTTGGTGGCACAAAAGTAACTGAATTTTTTCACAATTATTTGCATATTCAATTTTCTGTTTGATTTTGCCCATGAGTTCATCACAATGTTTTGCCTTTTCTTCCAGTTCTGTTAAATCACTGTCAGGGATAGTGCTTGCATCAGCAGCCAGCTCAACTTGATATGTATGTGAAACTTTAGTTTTCAGAGCCCCAGCTGCAGATTCCAATATTCGCTTGGCTGCTACATACCGACTATGCCAAGCAACTGAATGCATCTTTGCAGGAGATACTCCTAAGCTAGTTAGCTAGTACCGAGCACAGATTTTTCAGGAGTCTGCACCTTCACATTACTGTCATTTATATAGTCTGGTTATGAGTCGCCACTTGCTTGTTTTTCATTAATATGTTTGATATAGGCTGGGTACATTTTCTCCCCAGGAATAACGCTAAAGCCCTTCATTTTGAAGGTCTTTGCCTTTTCTAAACTAATTTCATGCAATCCAGATGAAACAGATCATTTATGGCACTTGAAGGGATCACAGCAAAGTTTCTTATGTAGAGGGAATCTGCACAGGTTCCTGTCTTTGTGTTTAAAACACACACATGAAACACTTAAATCACAGTATGAATGTTGCTTCGCCATAATAAAAGTTCTTGTTCTTCACTGGTCAGTTCATCTGCACAAGTCAGGGTATTATCACATATATCTTGCAGATAGTGTCCAAGAAAACACTGCCTTCTTGTATTTTCCATACTGCTTCAGTCATAAAGGCAATGTTTGTTGTAAATAATTCAAAAGATGATTGGTGTAACCTTTAAATAATGAAAAATTGTTCTATCCCATTGTTTCTTTACATAGTATTTCACATTATCATTGTAACATTAGGGGACTTATTTCTGTTTTGGAATGAATAGTTAAAAACTGCAACAATTGAATTTTTAACCAATAATTGACTCTGGGTACAACTCAATACAAGAACTCGGAACTGTATGCTCAGTGAACACATGACTCAAAACAAAGGAACTGGATGATGCAATCCATGTAGTGACAATAAAACAATGTTCTCAGATATGATTTGTTCTGACAGAAATCCAGTGTAGCCAACTTCAGCAATTTAGTGGTGACATGGTAGTCATGAATTAGCAACTTCAATATTTCTTTTACAGTAACATTGTTATTCACACTTCCCACTGTTTCTACGAACTGATTCTTTTTGTGTGACATAATGGAATATTTATAATAATTTTGTAAATTTTTCAAAGGTATCTATGAGGGGGGAATACCTTAAAAAATTGTAATGTCCATGCATGGATTTTGTTCAAAACAAATTATTTACAATTTTTTCTGAGATGTAGATGATGGATATTCACTACAAGAAGCATGACTATAAAAATATAAACCTTCCTCTTCAATTAAAAAAAAATTCAAGCTTCCACTGGAATAGCTGTAGGAACTATAGCATTTTTAAATTTTAAAGGAGCTCATCTATGAAAGCCTGAATTCCTGAATCTATAAAACTTCTTTTTATCGTAAGTGAAAAAGTAATTGACCTGCAACATTTACATTTTGGAAATGTGAATATATCTAGGTAAACTTCCACTAGCCAAAATTTCAAGGATTTGCGTGATGATGGGTGTCATTTCCCAAAATTTCTGGATGTTTTGACATGAAATGACCCAACAGAACTTGTCATGTTGGTGCAGATTTCAGTAACTCCTACCACTCTTTCCCCAAAAAAGAGTTATAAGGCTAAAAGCACCATAGTTAGGTTTTCAAATACTCCTTCATAGTTATAAAATAGAAAAACCATCACTTCAGTATTAGTTCATTCTCTCAATTTTCCGACACTAATGTGAAGTTTCTCAATTTTTTCATAAATAGTTATCACTAGAGATGCATACAAAGTTGCTCAGCCACTATTGTTCACTATGATCACCATGTAAACTTTCTGTCTTTCAATAAAAACGTGAACAACTACAAGGAGCATAATATTTAGCTTCTATAATCTTTTGTCAACTTCTGTAAGTTGCATCTACATACCAGTTACTTTGAGTTTAAACAACTTCTGTCCTGCTTTAACTGTTGCTCCATCTTCCACAAACCGCTCTTCTATCACACCAGCCGCTGGTGAAGGAACAGGCACTGATGTCTGAAATATAGAACATAATACAGAACTAGAGATGATGTGTAGCTAATCAGTTACACTCTCTGCTGTTCAACAGCATAACAATGTCAACCAAGACATGGTAGATACTGTTTAACATGTTCATTTTTACATAACTTGTGATGAATTTATATAGTAACAAGTGCTTTTTATTGTATTGCATGTTGGATTCTGTCTTGGGATCTTCAGCTGACTTTTATTAAAGAAATGTTGGCAAAAGAGCACTAGACAGAAGCCACCAGGTAGTATGTCAACAAGTGGCCATGAAAGCCTTAACCATTTTGAAATACATTTATAGTCCAACAATAGCATAAAGGATAATTCATCTAACCTGTTCCCTTCACATGTTTCAAGGATGTGACGCCTGTGATTTTACGGGTGCACTTTCTCAATGTTCTCATCATTCCATTCCATGTTCTTTTGGTTCCCACATGCCTGAGTTAAAGCAAAACGAGGATAATGGAAAAAATAAACGAGGATAATGGAATGTAGTCGAATTAAGTCGGGTGATGCTGAGGGACAGCAGCCTTTTCAGTAGTTGCAAGGGCAACAGTCTGGATGATTGACTGATCTGGCCTTGTAACAATAACCAAAACGGCCTTGCTGTGCTGGTACTGCGAACGGCTGAAAGCAAGGGGAAACTACGGCCGTAATTTTTCCTGAGGGCATGCAGCTTTACTGTATGATTAAATGATGATGGCGTCCTCTTGGGTAAAATATTCCGGAGGTAAAATAGTCCCCCATTCGGATCTCCGGGCGGGGACTACTCAAGAGGATGTCGTTATCAGGAGAAAGAAAACTGGCGTTCTACGGATCGGAGCGTGGAATGTCAGATCCCTTAATCGGGCAGGTAGGTTAGAAAATTTGAAAAGGGAAATGGATAGGTTTAAGTTAGATATAGTGGGAATTAGTGAAGTTCGGTGGCAGGAGGAACAAGACTTCTGGTCAGGTGACTACAGGGTTATAAACACAAAGTCAAATAGGGGTAATGCAGGAGTAGGTTTAATAATGAATAGGAAAATAGGAACGCGGGTAAGCTACTACAAACAGCTTGGTGAACACATTATTGTGGCCAAGATAGATACGAAGCCCACACCTACTACAGTAGTACAAGTTTATATGCCAACTAGCTCTGCAGATGACGAAGAAACTGAAGAAATGTATGATGAAATAAAAGAAATTATTCAGATAGTGAAGGGAGACGAAAATTTAATAGTCATGGGTGACTGGAATTCGAGTGTAGGAAAAGGGAGAGAAGGAAACACAGTAGGTGAATATGGATTGGGGTAAGAAATGAAAGAGGAAGCTGTCTGGTAGAATTCTGCACGGAGCATAAATTAATCATAACTAACACTTGGTTTGAGAATCATGATATAAGGTTGTATACATGGAAGAACCCTGGAGATACTAAAAGGTATCAGATAGATTATATAATGGTAAGACAGAGATTTAGGAACCAGGTTTTAAATTGTAACACATTCCCAGGGGCAGATGTGGACTCTGACCACAATCTATTGGTTATGACCTGTAGATTAAAACTGAAGAAACTGCAAAAAGGTGGGAATTTAAGGAGATGGGACCTGGATAAACTGAAAGAACCAGAGGTTGTACAGAGTTTAAGGGAGAGCATAAGGGAACAATTGACAGGAATACAGTAGAAGAAGAATGGGTAGCTTTGAGGGATGAAGTAGTGAAGGCAGCAGAGGATCAAGTACGTAAAAAGACTAGGGCTAGTAGAAATCCTTGGGTAACAGAAGAAATATTGAATTTAATTGATGAAAGAAGAAAATATAAAAATGCAGTAAATGAAGCAGGCAAAAAGGAATACAAACGTCTCAAAAATGAGATCGACAGGAAGTGCAAAATGGCTAAGCAGGGATGGCTAGAGGACAAATGTAAGGCTGTAGAGGCTTATCTTACTAGGGGTAAGATAGATACTGCCTACAGGAAAATTAA
The DNA here is from genome assembly GCF_023898315.1 of Schistocerca nitens. Classification (NCBI taxonomy): domain Eukaryota; kingdom Metazoa; phylum Arthropoda; class Insecta; order Orthoptera; family Acrididae; genus Schistocerca; species Schistocerca nitens. Next base: position 902,521,156 of record NC_064614.1, on the reverse strand, counting down.
AGAGACCTTTGGAGATAAGAGAACCACTTGTATGAACATCAAGAGCTCAGATGGAAACCCAGTTCTAAGCAAAGAAGGGAAAGCAGAAAGGTGGAAGGAGTATATAGAGGGTCTATACAAGGGCGATGTACTTGAGGACAATATTATGGAAATGGAAGAGGATGTAGATGAAGATGAAATGGGAGATACGATACTGCGTGAAGAGTTTGACACAGCACTGAAAGACCTTAGTCGAAACAAGGCCCCGGAGTAGACAACATTCCTTTGGAACTACTGGCGGCCTTGGGAGAGCCAGTCCTGACAAAACTCTAGCATCTGGTGAGCAAGATATATGAAACAGGCGAAATACCCTCAGACTTCAAGAAGAATATAATAATTCCAATCCCAAAGAAAGCAGGTGTTGACAGATGTGAGAATTACCGAACTATCAGTTTAATAAGCCACAGCTGCAAAATACTACCACGAATTCTTCACAGACGAATGGAAAAACTAGTAGAAGCCGACCTCGGGGAAGATCAGTTTGGATTCCGTAGAAATACTGGAACACGTGAGGCAATACTGACCTTACGACTTATCTTAGAAGAAAGATTAAGAAAAGGCAAACCTACGTTTCTAGCATTTGTAGACTTAAAGAAAGCTTTTGACAATGTTGACTGGAATACTCTCTTTCAAATTCTAAAGGTGGCAGGGGTAAAATACAGGGAGCGAAAGGCTATTTACAATTTGTACAGAAAGCAGATGGCAGTTATAAGAGTCGAGGGGTATGAAAGGGAAGCAGTGGTTGGTAAGGGAGTGAGACAGGATTGTAGAATCTCCCCGATGTTATTCAATCTGTATATTGAGCAAGCAGTAAAGGAAACAAAAGAAAAATTCGGAGTAGGTATTAAAATCCATGGAGAAGAAATAAAAACTTTGAGGTTCGCCGATGACATTGTAATTCTGTCAGAGACAGCAAAGGACTTGGAAGAGCAGTTGAACGGAATGGATGGTGTCTTGAAGGGAGGATATAAGATGAACATCAACAAAAGCAAAACAAGGATAATGGAATGTAGTCGAATTAAGTCGGGTGATGTTGAGGGTATTAGATTAGGAAATGAGACACTTAAAGTAGTAAAGGAGTTTTGCTATTTGGGGAGCAAAATAACTGATGATGGTCGAAGTAGAGAGGATATAAAATGTAGACTGGCAATGGCAAGGAAAGCGTTTCTGAAGAAGAGAAATTTGTTAACATCGAGTATAGATTTAAGTGTCAGGAAGTCATTTCTGAAAGTATTTGTATGGAGTGTAGCCATGTATGGAAGTGAAACATGGACGATAAATAGTTTGGACAAGAAGAGACTAGAAGCTTTCGAAATATGGTGCTACAGAAGAATGCTGAAGATTAGATGGGTAGATCACATAACTAATGAGGAGGTATTAAATAGAATTGGGGAGAAGAGGAGTTTGTGGTACAACTTGACTAGAAGAAGGGATCGGTTGCTAGGACATATTCCGAGGCATCAAGGGAACACAAATTTAGCACTGGAGGGCAGCGTGGAGGGTAAAAATCATAGAGGGAGACCAAGAGATGAATACACTAAGCAGATTCAGAAGGATGTAGGTTGCAGTAAGTACTGGGAGATCAAGAAGCTTGCACAGGATAGAGTAGCATGGAGAGCTGCATCAAACCAGTCTCGGGACTGAAGACAACAACAACAACAACATTCCTGACTTTCTCAGCAGAGAGTGTAGTTCAAGTATTGCTCTTTCAATGGTGCAGGCATGGTTCTTAGTGGCAGCAAGTTTTTGCTGTGCCAGCTCAATTGCATCCAAATGGTTAGGATGGTTTGCTCGATGACAAAATTACTCATGCGCTCCCTTGTGATTTAAAGAAAGTGATGTTCATTTTACAAAAGGAAAGCACCTAACAGTAATGCAGTATATATCAATCCTGCATACAAGTGGAGATCTTGAACTACAACCCAATATATCAGGACTCTCCCGACTATCAACAGGAAACTATTACTTAAAGCAGATTGAGATAGAAATAGGGAAGAGTTGGAAACAACAACTAGTTATAGTGTGCTCTCAGAGATGCAAGAAACGAAGTGGAAAGGTGTGGTGCACAAAAACAGGCTAAAAAGCAACACTGTAAATTGTTATGTTTAAAATACACCATACATAATAGAAAACTGTGTCCTGAAATCTCCAAAATAATGTTATTTTATGTAAGATGAACTGTTTGCTTTGTTATTAAATTATGTACATAAAAGGGTCAAGTTGGTTTTTGGGAAATTTAGGGTGTGTTCTTTTCAAAAACAAGGATATCAGTAAATCTCTTTGTGCATGTTAATGAAAGAGCACAGTATCACACAGCACTTTAAACTAGAAGATGTAGATTTTCCTGAAGATGATTGTTAATATTATATTAGGAACTTTTGAAGTAGTTTGAAATATGGTAAAAACAGCCAGGCTTTTTGGTACAGTTTTACTTGTTATAGCTTAGAAGCTAATGTTTTAAGATATCTTAATTTGGTCTTTAAACTAATTAAATGTAAGAAAGTCAACACCAATGACATACCTGCCCTTGTTGTAGCTATACAAATTACACTTTTATTGAATTCAACCATATGCTACTTACCAAAATTCAATACATAGTTTAAGTTTTAGAATTTAGAAAGTATCTGTTTTATTGTCCTGAAATAAAAATTCACTAGATGACACTATTAAATTATGAGATACAACTGCTAATCAGAAGTTACATGGAGGTGAAATATTTAGTACTGCCAATAAACACACACAAAAGTACACGAGACTAGCCTAGCTTTTGGAACTATTAGTTGCTTCAACAGGGAGGAAAGAGGGACAAGTTGGAGGAGGTTAAAACAGATGGGTAGGTTTCTCAGGCTCCAAGATGAAAGAGAATCTGTGGTGTGAGTGACAGGCTCTAATTTGGTTACTTTTAGTATCAAAGAGAAAGCGATCTGCAACACAGCAGACAGGAAAGCTGGAGACCCCAGGCCATTCCATGAATAGGAAGCATAGATTCTCTTTATTGATGCTCCAAAAGCAATTCAAATACAGTGCACCTTGTTTGAACCTGAAATGACTTCACTGTGATAAACATGAATTTATTGATAAATAAATGTTCATTTCACCATGAATTCTTATTACACCTAGCTTGACTGCACCACTATGATTATCATTATATTACTGTTGCTTTCTGGAGAAACAAGATTCATTGTACTGGGACAAGTGATTGGTGGCAGATTAGAGGGGAAAAAAAAAAGAAAAATGACAAGACTTGAACACAATACAAATAGACTCCTTGTCTGCTGCCTTAACCATTTGCACCAACACTGCAGCTTGATGGTTGGTGCTCTCATATTCTATTCAACATGCTTGCAAAACTTTGAACCTAAATTTCTAAAAATGCCTGAGAAGTGCAACTGAAGTCAAGCATGTTATATTTTCTGCACTTGAGGATGATAAAAATAATTCAATGCTCCCATTCAATCATGCTACAAATCCAACTGTGGGTTTTGATCAATGTCATGTGATGAATTTTAATGGCTGCAGTAAGTTTCAGGTTTCTGGTCCCAGAATTCACTTATGCTAACTACATACAACGTAAATACTGATAGTCAAAATATTTCTTCAAAGGGCAATGCACTCACAATGTTACAACACTTCAAAGTTCAAATCTGAAAGAGGGGTCCTCGTCAAAGTACAAACCCTGACACGGAAAGCATGTTTATTATGAACAGCAACAATTACAACAACACATAGTCAGAACAGACCTGAACTCCTGGATGGAGAGAGTTGCTCTTTATACAAATATCAAATATTCTGGAATATACCAAAATTACAAACACAAGAAATTTCAAGAACTTTCCAAAAATAGTAGATACTAAACAGCAAACAATTGCTGGTGGCCGGGTATGAATTGTCAATCTGCAGCATACCAGCCAGTGACACTAACTGCTCTACCACAATGCCTGCATCATTGCTTATGGCATTTCTCCCTCTCCTGAAAAACTGCAACCCACTGTTTCATAAGTTCTCACTTGAGCCAATTCATTATCTTGGATCTAGATCTTGTCAATTGTCCTCTGTATGGTAGTACTTGGAGATCTTTGCATTCTGGTTATGTTGTCACATCCTCTTCTCTATGATGAGCATAAAGTTAGCTCCTCTCATCGAAGCTTTGCAATCATAGAGCAGGTCTTCAGTTTCCTTAACTAGTTGACCCCATACCTGATATCTGCCTCATGACTTGTAGAACTTCATACAGAGAACACGGACGGCCTCTCTGCTATTTTGTCTTCTTGATGAAGGGTCAAAATCCTCAACATTGTATGTGACGTTGAAAAAGTAGTGCTTTAGTAACTTTTCCAATAGCACCACTTCTCCAAAGACGTAAAACTTCCATCTCTTGAGTCATTCTCCTGGGTGCCCAAGGTCCAGCTGTCTTGCCTCTTTGGTACTGGTAATGATGGGTTTCAAGTAGGCATCCTGAGTATTGTCTAGATGAAACGGGAACAGTGCATACATTGTCATCTTGGCCTTGCAACCATAGAGCAGAAAAAACAGCACGAAGCATGATGTGTCTTGCTTTGCTGTGTTGTACGTGAATGTCACAAAGGACAGTACTCTATTCCAACCTCTCTGTTCGATATCGGCATATGTTGAGAGCATATCCAGCAATGTCTCATTAAAGTGTTCTGTGAGGTCTCTGGTGGTCATCCTGTGGGTGATGTTGCAATGTGAAACTACCACTGTCTCTAGTCTCAAATGAAAACTTTTCTATGATCAGATATTGTCATATTGGGTGCCCTGTGCTCCTGAATGGTGTCTTCTTCAAATAACCTTGCAATTTCCAGAGCTTCAGCAGACTGCACAGTTTTGGTGACAAAATAGTGCCTCCTAACTAGGAGGCTTACTCCCTCTGTAGAAGAGAGAATTGGAGACTATCAGAGTGGCTTTAGAAGATAAGTCAACAACTGATCAAATTCACATTACGCATAGTGCTTGAAAAATGTTACGAACATCAAATAAACATATATCAGCTTTATATCCATCTTAAACAAACCTATGATAGCATATCAAAAGTGACATTCTGGAATGTGATGGAAGAGGCACGAATACCTAAGAAGCTCATTAAACTTACTATGACGACCCTCAGTGAAATCAATTGTAAAGTAAAAATATAGGGCAAAATCTCAGAGAAGTGGAAGTGAAGAAGGTACTGAGACAGAGTGATGATATCTCCTCACTGCTATTCAACCTCTACCTAGAAAAAGTCAGATAGAGATAAATAGAGGGAGAACCATTTTTGATTGTTCACTGCAGTACCTAGCCTACACACATGATGTGGCGTTACTCACACGAAACACTGCTGTGCTGGCTGATGCCTATCAACAACTGGAGAGAGGTGAAAGGGATCATGGTCCGATAGTCAATGTTGAAAAGACCAAATATATGGCAATGACCAACCAGCAAAACCTACCAAATCTCAGAATAGCTGACAAGGAGTTTGAAAGAGTGTGAGACTTCAGGTACCTCAGATTGACTATCACGGAGACAAATGACATCAGCAGCAAGGTGAAAGCTAGAATAGTAGCAGGAAACAGATGCTACTTTGCCACATTACCGATGGTTAGGAGCTCATTTCTATCACAAAAATCCAAAGTCCTCATTTACAAAACAATTATACGACCAGTTGTTATGTATGGTGCCGAGACATGAACCATGACTGCAAATGAGGAAAAGATCCTTAAAATTTGGGAGAGAAAGGTTTTGTGTAAAATATACGACCCAATATACGATCAAGAAGGTTGGCGCATCCCTACTAATGCTGAATGAGAACAACTTTTTGAAGAACCTGACATTATCACTTCCATTAAAATAAGAAGACTGCAATGGGCAGGACACATGGTCAGAATGTAGGAAGACAGAACATGTAAGAAGATTTTTGATGACAAGGCAGGAGGCAGACAATGGAAGGGATGCCCCAGAAAGAGATGGGTGGACGGGATGGAAGAAGACATGAAAAAGCTGGGTGTCAGAAGATGGAGATGAAAAGCCATGGACTGGATAGAATGGCAGGATATTGTGATGCAGGCCAACACCCTTCAAGGGCTGCAGAGCCAAGGAGTAGTAGTAGTAGTAGTAGTAGTAGTAGTAGCAGTACATGAGGTAGCCAGAACAGACTATTATTCATTGACTCTCAGTTGCCAACTTTGGGAATCTCTCCAAGAGATTGGTTCCAATTCAGTGGAATGGTTTGCTGCAGGCAGAATTGGTACCAATTGGTACCAGATGTGCCAGAGGCAATTGTGGCACATCCTTCCCTACAGTGGCTCACGTAGTGACTTGAGTGGGACTACCTATCCAACGTACATGTATCGGATTCTGTATAGAATCTTCGCAAATTCCAGACAACCAGATGTTGAAGCATCACAAAAATACTTCCAGGAAAGCTGGCCACAGTTAAGGTGGGCTGATAAGCAACCATTTCTGCCCCATTAGAACATAATTCCTCTTGTACAATGTTAATTTATTAACATAAATTCTCCTTTGGTCAGTTCCCCCTCCTCCTCCATAGCTTCTATGGTTTTTGACAGTGCTAGATCTTCCCTCTGTTCAGCAGCAATGTCATTTAGTGTAATGACAACCGACATTTCATCCATGCCCCTGTGTCTTGCCAAATAATTCCTGGAAAGCTAGTTGACGTCCCTTTGTTTGCATCAGCTCTAGTATACTACTGCCATGTCATACTAATGAAGCCTCATAGCCCATCTTGCCAGTCGATCAAATGGGTCCTTCAGGCTATTCAGCCAGCATAGAGATTAATGATCCCCCCCACAATGCTGAATAGTTTTCCAAATAAATATGGCCAGAACACATTGATGGCCCAAGTAACTGCCTGGCACTCTTTCTTGGTTGAAGAGTCGTTCGTCACAGACTTTGAGAGTCCTCTAGAAGCATACGCTATCTCTTTTTCAGCACCTGAATTTGCTCAAGAACTGCATCTATACCACAACCTCTTAGTGTCAGTGTGAAGTCCTGTCTCATCACCCACTGCTAGGACCAAAGATGTCAATGCCTCCTTAAGGACATGGAAAGATCATTCTTTACTTCATTCCAGGTAAATTTGGTCTCTCAATGCGGTAGATTTGAGCAAGGGCACCACTAATATACCCACATTCCAAGAAAAAATATCACATTATGAGTGTGTCATGGAATGAAAATCTGTGACTGCTCTTATTTTCTCTGGATCAGGATGGGTTCCATCCCCATACACTAGGTGTCCACAAAGACTTTTATTTTTTGAGTGATACAATTGCACTGTTGAAACCAGAAATCTACAGATACCAGATGCTTAAGGCCGGTCCCTATTCTGACTGCACATGACGTTGGATTCCTCCTACACATTGGTCAAGGAGCCTGAAGGAGGCATAGTGAAATGCCAAAACTGATCACATAAATAAATTAAATCAAAATATACAATGGCTAAAAGTGTTTTTAATTTTACATTTCATACTGAACAGCTGAAGTCACTCAGCTGTCTTGTACAAAAATGGTTATACAGGGATATCTGGGTATCATCCAACCTCATGCAGTAGAAAGCACAATAAAGAACAGCTTTTAATGAATTCCACTTTTAACGAATATTTCCATTGGTTCCAGTGAAACTGTCATAAGAACATGTCACTGAAACCTGGTTTTAAGGAAGACTGCTTTAAGAGGAGAAAGCTTAATACTTAGCAGAAACTGACCATTACAAATGAAGGGCAGGTGTGATAAATGGGATATGTCCATTTTCAAAAAATTTTCAGGAGAGCAAAAACAATGATTTGAAACCAAATTTGTTTATTTTTAATTTTTCTTAGTTATTTAGTAGTTTTAAGTATATAGATTTACAATTTGTAGTAAAAAGTACGGTAAAAAAAAAGGCTATTAGGTATTTTTTCCTCCAAAAATAGTCTGAAGTACAAGCTTTTGTGGGAAAAAGGTGATTAGTCCATAGGACTTATCCCATTTGTTTCAATAAGAGAAACTATTTATAAAATAATAATACTTCAAACGACATTTATTTTTTTCACATAGTATTACAGTTAAATCAACTTTCAACTGTTACAAGTTAAGTAGTTATACAAACTATGATCAGAGAGTGTTGTCTTCCTGCTTAATTGTGTTGAAGGTTTTCAAAGAAGATCCTAGCTTTAGGTTCACAGAATTTGTCCAAACTCTGTAGGTCTTTATATTTTGCTGCACTTATCGGAATGGGCCCTAAAATAAAAGGGCAACTGATTAGGAATCTAATTTTTTCTTTAATGAAATTTATAAAAGGGTCCAATGAAAATAACTTACCGTCATAGGAGAGGCCTCGTAGAATGAATTCTTCATTTTGTGGTGGCCGATTGTTCCTTTTCACAATGACTACTCTTTCCCACACTCTGTTGTACGTGGTCTGGTAAAGAATGTCTTCAGTGGTGTTGTCAGTCCTTACCTCTCGTATTGGCCGAATTGGAAAATTCCTCTTTGCATAGAGTGGAGTTAGGTGTTCTGTCCATTTCCGAAACATGTTTTGCCCCACAATCTGATCACTGTTTTGTTCATTTTCTGTTATAAGTTGAACTACAAAGGGTGAAGGTTTTCGCCAAGCTGCTTCAAAGTGTTCCTTCCCAGCTTCAGGTGTCTCAAGCCAAGCTTTTGGGTTTAATGAAGCCATTTGTCTATCACAGTCTAAGTAGCTGTGGCCACGTACTGAATAAGTGAGAGTGATTTTGGTAAAGTGCATCTCATGGTGGACCAAATAATGTGTAAAATGTAATATGGTGAAATTCTTATTTTGGCCGCCACATGTGTCACAAAAGAAGTGTATTTCCTTGACTTCTAGTGGAATGTGATTATAAAAGAAGTCGCGTAGAAGAGGGCACACGTCATTGCTTCCTCGTTTTCCCACAGCCCCGGTGTATAAGTAGAAATAACTTTGACCTGATGATAAAACTGTGATATTGAAAACATGCAAAGACAGCTGTTGTTTATAATAGACATCATTAGTCAACACATTTGGGATTAGTAAATTTCTGCCATAATCAAAGCAAATGGCTTCTTTTGCTACAGAAGTCCGACTATCACGACCTGCTGCACTTTTTCTATTGTAAAAAGTTTGAGCCTTTCTTTTGTGAAGTGTGTTTGATGTCGTTAATCGATGTAATTAGTTTTCTATTTCTTTTCTTTTGTCCATATCTGTGCAGTTCTTTCTTTCAGTCTCCAAACCTTTAACTTTCGAATTAAATTCATCACAAGTAGAACAAGTGTCTATTCGTGGATAACCGAAGCTGATATTGAATTCTGTTAAAAAGATTTTTCTGTAGTAGTGGTAGAGCACCTTCACTCCTTGATTTTGTTCCTTAAACAATTCAAACATTCTTTTTACATTCAAATCTTGATGCAGGTAAGTTTGTTTGGAATTTTTCAAACCATAATGATTGTTCCTGGAAGGAAATGATTTAATGTGGTTTCTGATTAAATTTACATCATCATCCTTAATCTTGTGAGGCCTAACATCATGTTTTCCTTGTTTGCTTTTTGCACAAAATCCAGTAGCTGCCAGACCAGTGCAAAAACGTTCTACTCGTTTTTTCCCCTATTCCATGAAAAGAACAAAAAGCCTTTTTGCAAACGTCATACTCTACTGCCTGGCCCTCATCATTTTCACCACGGACTCTGTATTTAAAAGTGGCCGAATTAGTTCTAGCCTCTGCTGCTGGTTTCCGATTACGTCGACGCTGTACAGGAAGAACAGATATCAAGCCGCTAATGTAAGTGTCTTGCTTGTCTTTACTTTCCATGAGATTAAACTGTCGAAGTATCAAATGTTTTACTGAATTTGGTACCACTTCAAAACATCAAAGTCGACATTCACAATTTTGGCCAAGGACATGAGTCATTAGATTGATTTTTTTCCTTACATCTGACATTCTACCACTCACTTTTCTTTTTTTCATCCCTGAACTTCTTAGAAACTCATCAGCATCATTCTCCACTGTTTGTGAATCCACTGTTTGTGAATCCTGCAGACTTGTCAACTGTTTTAGCACTGAACTGTGATGCACTAAAAGCAAACTAAGAGCCACAAACTTTGTGCATTAAACTCCACTTGCCTGAGTTTAGCAGCACAAACTGCAATGAACACACACTATTGTACACTAACTATCGGAGCTTCTTATTCACTCACGTCTTGTTGCGAGACTGAGGACAATATTGTGGGCTAATCTAGAAACAAGTCTACATGTGCCTATGAGTCATGGTTCACAGCGCAACAAGTGCTGAGACTGATCCCAGTCTTCACGCAATTCCCATGAATCTTTGGACTGAACCCTTTTATTGATCAAACGGAATGGGCTGATCTCCTTTATCCCCGTATAGAGTATTCTTGTTTTTTTAATTTTAGAAGGACCGGTGCCATTTATCCCGCAACCAACACCACCATTCAAAAGCCATTGGTTCAATGTATAGTAGGGCATAAAAACATTCATTTAAAGAATTGATAGACTTGTCGATTTTATCCCGCCAGCCCTTCAAATGATGTCAAAGACAGTTGGAATTTTCAAATCATCAATATGGAGAAGAAATATGATTTGCTACTGCCTTTTTTGTGCAGTGTCTACTGAAAAACAAGTAAGCGGTCCTGAATGCAGGAACTCACAAACCACCTGCATTAAAAAGGATGAACATTCAAGCTTCATCACTTAAAGCGGCCTATACCGTATTTACTCGAATCTAAGCCGCACTCGAATCTAAGCCGCACCTGAAAAATGAGACTCAAAATCAAGAAAAAAAAATTTTCCCGAATCTAAGCCGCACCTGAAATTTGAGACTGGAAATTCAAGGGGAGAGAAAAGTTATAGGCCGCATCTCAAAATCGAAACATAGTTGGTCCATTGTAACATGAGACACAATTTAGGTCGAATGAATGACGATACAGCTACAGTAGTTTGGTTCGAGTCGTAAGCTTAGCGGTTAAGCTTTACCAGGTAGCCATTGCTATGCGTCAGGCACTCCGTCCATATTTATGCGGGTACCCTTCCTTTTCCACGTGCCTTGTCTTGTTTGGATTGATTGCTTATTTTTCTTTGATCTGATAAGTGCAGTTTTCTTTGTTATAGGTGTTTACATCACTCTAAGCTGAAAATGCATTACTGTACTGTGTCATGCATTGTTTGTCGCATTCTGATAGTGTGTAATTATGGCCTGTCGCGGCTCGCGGCGTGGCTTGCTTTTGTGCGCTACCGCCGCTTACAATTTTAAAAAAAAAAAAGAGGAATCGTCTCATTAGCGAAACAATGGCAAGAAACTGCTATTTGTTGTTACTTACACTGCTGCTTTCTTTGATACTGATCAACAAGAACCAAATAATAGACTGCGTATGATAGAAGATGTTCTGAACGAGAGTTTAGCGAAAATGTTTCTCCGTTTGAAAATCTTTGCAGGTGCCTCTTTAGTACATTACATTCTACACAGAAATTAGAGTCATATTAGATTTAAAAATCTAGTCAATTGCCGTGCTTCATTTCTGACTGTATCACTATTAAGCATAAGAGTAATACGAATATAAACATGACATGATATGATGTGTATATTCTTCCGCGTTTGCTGTTGTCTCACTCTAGTTTTGCAGTTTATTAGGCAGACAGGATTTAAATGAGATAGCAGCAAACATGAAACAATACATGGCAAAATGTTTATATTCGTATTATTCTTATGGTGACGAGAATACTACATGTGATTCACAATTTATAAAAGTTCCTATTAGCAACCATCTCTTCTCACAGATAGGAAAAAAATTCAAAACGTAGAGTTGGCCATATTGACAAACATCCCAAACAGTCTTTCCAGTCAGATTTTCATAGTACATTGAAATGCTGCTACATTTGAAGATGAACAATACGGAATTTGTATTTACTTCGTTGGTTAATGTATGAAAATGCAGTGGTCGAAACTCGGGGCGAAGAAAAAAGCTCGTCTTCCACCTTTTTTTTTTTAATTTGTTTCCTGACGCAGAGGTTTTGGCGCCAGTATTTATCTTTGTGCCTACAAAGCATGCCCATGTAGCGCTACATGTATTCGACGGCAGAAGTAAGTTGTGGCGGCACCCACCGATATTTTCCAGAACTTCCGCTTGCTTTGCACTCGATTCTAAGCCGCAGGCAGTTTTTTGGATTACAAAAAAAAAAACGGAAAAAAAGTGCACCTTAGATTCGAGTAAATACGGTACATTATTAGTTTAACTGCAGAGTTATCCATTAGAAGTCTCTACAATTACATGAACTGAGGGTGTGTACACTAAACTCAGTGTTCCCCTCAGTTTTTTCAATTCTGGCATTCCATACAATGCTCATGACAATGGGAGTCAGAAAAATGGGAGCTGCAGTGTGTTTTGAGGTTGCAGCTGTGCTGCTTCTTTAATCCTTTCTGAAAAGTAGATCAAGGGTTGTCTATTTTCTTCACAACAATACACCATCATAATTCATGACAGGCCACGGCAGTTTCAGTTTCTACATTAAAACATCATACATCGCTGCCTTCCCCTGAAGCTTGGGACTGAAGGATTCAGTACATCAAATGCCTGGCAGAACTATTTGGTAAAAAAGAAGTATCTCGTAACCTGTCTTACCACCAATTTAGAATATTTTGCCATATCTGATATCGGATACGAGTCCAGCAACACTTTCAATGTTGGTGGAATGGTGGTCTTTTACAATTTACCCCCTCTAAAACCAGTGGAAAATATAATGGAGGGAAAAAAAAGAAAGAAAGAATGACAGCCTTGTGTGTTAATAGTGACAGCTAAGGAAAGTTGCTGTCATTGATAATGGGGAAAATTTTAAACTCCCAGGTGATTTAGAAACCATAGTGTGCACCTACGATTTTATTAGCAACCACTGGTTGAATGCTAAAATTTATACAAAATTTCTTGGGAGCTTAAACACTGAGAGGGTGCCACAGAAAAAAAGATCATTCTTATTACTGGCAGATGCCCTGCACACCAAAGGACTCTCTCGCACTGGGACACCATAGCAGATCTACTGGCAGTGCTGCAGTCTATCAGTACAGGACACCAACAGAGACAACAGAGAAACTTCTTGAGCCTGTGCTCAGCATCAAAATGAATGTAGAAGAGCTAGTAACTAAGCTTTCTGTGCAGCACTGAAATAAAGAGAATGGAGAAAATGTAGTTGTTCTGGGTTCATTATGGGCTCATGCTGGCAATAGCCTGGAGGAACAACACCACACTGACACACACAAATCCATTCTTCCTTATGGACGTACCTCTTGCAATGCAGTTCACAACCAAAGAACCCCTAAAAGTCTTCCTCCTCTTCCATAATGAATAATGAATGCATTAGGTAATAAGGTAGCGGGGGATGAACTGTGCTTGCAGTGAGAGAAAGATCTGCCGAGTGTTTTGTTAAATATGATCCCTTAAATTGCAAAATACTTATGTTCGTGCGTAGAACAAATCCTTAACTTGAAAAACTCGATGAAATATTTGCATAGTACTTCAAACAAAAGTTATGCCATCACGTTTGTTGACTTTAAAAAAAGCGTATAGACCAAGAATCCCTTTTTGAAGCGTTAGCAGAATTTCGACTAAATCAAAAGACAATAAACATCATAAAAGAAACAATCATGGAGACCAAATCCAAAGTAAAATTTATGGGAGATTTGAGCACAGTATTTGAAATAGACACAGGAGTATGACAAGGGGATGGACTGTCCCCAGTGCTCTTCAATTGTGCTCCTGAAAAAGTTGTTCAAGAATGGAGAAAAGCAGGTGCACCAGCACACAGACTGGGACCAAAATGTAAGGGCCTAGAATTAGACTGTTTAGCATTTGCTGACGACATGGCACTGAACGCACAAGACATTACTGATGCACAGAAACAGCTAGAATTATTAAAAGACTAGGCAGCAAAAATAGGATTAGAAATTTCATTTGAAAAAAAAAAAAAAAAAAAATTACGACTGACATCAAAGATGCACCTTCTGATCTCAAAATTGGTAATAACTACATCTCTCGAGAAAAAGAATTTAAATATTTCGGTGAATGGATTGAAGAAAATTGTAATGAAAATAAATCTGTCAGATCAAGAGTCCAGAAATTTTTTATTTAATAAAATTGCAGCCAAATAGCCATATACAGTTACTTTGCTTAACATTTTACATTTACATTTTACATTTTTGCATATTCATTTATCGATTTCACTCTTTTACTGCACAGTTCTATGTGATATCGTTCACAGGCTTCGTTACACAGTTCACATACACATGTTGCGGTTGGGTCGTGATAAGTTTTGTTTTTGCAGATTAGATGATGAAAGCCGTGAATAGAAAGTCTAGTTACGACATGTCGCTGTTCGAAGTTTGGTGCTGTCCATGAGCGGTTCGTCATTGCTTCGGTGCCATAAAACTCCGGCCATATTTTTTCTCGTTTGTCCTCCATGATCTTCAGTTGCTTTCTGGAAGTCCTGGTGTGTGGCATCATATATTGAAGTCTGATGTCTTCAATTAGGAATGTCTCTCTCGCTAGCAGGTACACTAGTCTAGATCTTGTTGTCTTTGAGAGACCTAGTGCTCTTTTTAGATAGGTCGATTTTACCTTTTCTAGTGTTTCCAGATTTTTTTCTGTCAGGTGGTCCCATATAACCTCCATCCCATAGGCCAGGATTGGTAAGATTTTTGTGTTGAATAATTTCATGGCTGTTTCTAGACTGAGTAGGCGGATGTTTTTGATGTCCTGTATTGCTATTATTGCTTGGGCTGCGCGTTCTGTTGTATGTTTTGTGAAGCATTTGGCTGTTGGTTGCAATGTCACTCCTAGGTATTTAAAGTCTGATGAGATTTTTATTTTTTGTCCTCTGATACTGATTTCCGCATTCTTGGGTGTTTTGCCTCCTTTTCTGAAAATTACCATTTCTGTCTTTGTTATGTTTATGTGTAGTTTGTGTTCACTGCACCATCTGTCTATTTTCTCAATGATTCTCTGCAGCTTCTGTATATCTGTTGATCCTACGGCTATGTCGTCAGCGTATGCATATACATACACATCTTCTTCATTTTCTCCAATTCGGAGTACTTCTTCAGTGGCAAGAATGTACAGCAAAGGGCTCATTGGGTCACCCTGTAAGACTCCATTTGATTGCAGAATGGGGTTCGAAAAAGAGAGGTTGTCTGATATTGTAACTAAGTTGTATTCGAGGATTGACTTGACTATTCTTGCCCATACGCTATCTTCTCCCATTGTGTTTTCCAGTTTACGGACTATGAGCTCTCTTTCCAATAGGTCAAAGGCTTTGGTAAAGTCTATGAACACTGTGTAGAACATTTGTTTCTTTTGTAGCGCATCATGGATGTTGTTTAGAAGAAGCCCGACTGCCGTAAGTGTTGATCTTCCAGATCTGAAACCCATTTGTCGTTCTGGGAGATGACTGTCCACAGAGGCTTGGATTTTTTGTGTTATTATCTTTGAAAACGTCTTGAATTGAGTATTTTCCAGTGCTATACCTCTGTACTTGTTTGGGTCCATTGGGTCTCCTCTACCTTTGTAGAGAACTTTTAATGTCGAGTGTCTCCATTGTGTCGGAATTCTTCCAAGTTCCAGGCATTTGTTAAACAGTTTGGTCCATATGTGTTGGAGGGCCTCTTTTGCATCTTTTATATGTTCATTATATATATTATCAGGTCCTGCTGCTTTCTTGTTCTTCAGTGCTTTTATTACTTCTTTCACGTCATCTTCATTTAGGGGTTCCCATGTATTGTCTTTTTCCTTAGTTTGATGTTGTTTCTCTTTCTTTGGGGGTGTTTTGAGTCCTCGTTTGTTCAGTATCTTACTGAAGTGGTCTTCCCATTCCTTCAGGTCTATATTTGGTGTATGAGCCATTTTTCTTGGTCTTACTGCTATGTATGGGTCTTTCTCTGCTTCATCCGCTTCTCTTTTTGCCTCTCTTTCTATGTATTCTTTTTTCTTCTCTTCTATTAATTTTTTGTAGATTCTTCTGTCTTCTGCGTACAGTTTGTGTGCTTCCTCGTCATGCTGGTTTCTTAGTCTGTGGAGGGTTCTTAGAACAGTGTTCCTTTTGCTGTAGCATTCAGCATCGAACCATCTTTTGGCCGTCCTTGTTTTGGGGATTGTTTGTATCACTGAATTTTTTAGGATGTCCTCTATTTGGTCTGTTGCTTTTTCAAGGTCTCCTTCCTCTATGAAAGTTTCTATTTGCGTTAATTGTTCTTGCTGGTTTGTTAATTTTTCTATATCAATTTTTCTTTGTGTGATTTGGTGGGTCTTTCTTGCTGGCGGTGACGTGACGATATTTATTTTTATCTTCATTGGAATGTGCTTTCGTATAGGAGTAATGGAGTCATGCCATATTGGTTGAATACTTCCTTCTATGTCTCCTCTTGTTAATGCGATATCAATGGTGCTCTTCCCATTGTGGCATATGTATGTAGGTATCTGTCTATCGTTAAGTAGGGTGAAACCATCTTCTTCTAGGGTTTCAACGACTAGTTTTGTTTTATAGTTTTCTGTGTCTATTCTGCAGTTGAGATCGCCTGCAATAATGACGGGTTTGCTGTTGCATTGTTTGATGAGTGTGACTATTTCGTCAATTATTTCTACAGCATTTGTGAGCGGTTTAAAATAGGCTGCAATTATATTTATGTTTTATTTATATTTATGTTTGCCGCTTCTATTAGCATACTATTTTCTTGTTTTATGATTTTTTTGGTGGGCGTCATCCAGGGTTTCAGTAGGATAGATATTCCTCCCATGGGTCGTCCTCTTTCTCCCTTCTTTGCCATTAGGTGATAATTATAGAAATCTTTATGTTGCCAGCTGTCTATCAGGAAGGTTTCTGTTAGAATTGCAAGGTCATTTCAGTTAACAAAAAACGTTTACAACAAAAAGAGTCTCTCATGGAAATGCAAAATACAACACTTCACAACAGTAATTAAACCCGAAGCTCTCTACACATCTGAGACACTAAGTCTTCAACACAGAACACAAAGGGGAATTAGAAGTGAAAGAACGTAAAATAACGAGGAAAATCCTAGGACCAAGAACTAAAGATGGTGTGCATTATCCAAAACCCAATGCAGAAATATATAAAAATATCTCCAAAATAACAGACACAATGCGCATGAGAAGAATCCAATTCATGGGGCATTTAGAAAGAATGGACTCAAACAGGTTACCGTAAAAAATCTGTACATTTTTAAAGAACAAAACTACAAGACCGAACTGGTACAAACAGACAGAAGAAGACCTGAGAGAATTAGGGTCTCCAAATCTACATGACAGAAATGAAATCAGAAAAATCAGAAACACACAGGGTTTTGAGGAAGAAGAGAGAAAAACTAACCGACATACATGGTCTGTGCAATGAAAACTAGTCCATTAATTGAGTATGAAGGAATACTGGGTGAAAAGGAATGCCAACAAATGTTGATTACGAGTGGTCCTAAGTGATCCATCCGCAGAGAAGAAGGAGAAGTAAAATAAAATAAAATGTTTTGAAACATTCATCTCTCTCTCTCTCTCTCCCTCTCCCTTTCCTTTCTTGCTCCTTCCAAAGTCGATTCTTTTATTCTGGAAATTTCCAGAATTTGTTCCAACACTTTTCTTTTTTTTCATTTTGAGGTTTGAATACTACCGAGATGAAACTCTTGTCAGTAGATTATGCTGGCTGGAAAAACCAAATTACCTCTTGATCTCTGTTATTGGGATATAAAGGATAATATTGAAGGATAAACAATTACTTCTTCATTCTGGATGCTGTCCTTAAATTGAAAGCCCCAATGGTGACTTTACATGTGACTTTAAAATGAATGCCTACTGAGTTAAGGACAAGTGTGCGGCACTAATATATATTTTATTATTTGCTAGTGCCAAGTAATGTGCATTTGTGATATGGCTAAAAAACTCTTATATAGGAAAAAAACCCGTTTAAGGAAATAGGATTTCCATTTCTCGAGTTTCTTTAAAATGTAATGTAATGTGTTGGCAGTGGACCCACTGTGTGCATGGTTAATCTCATTCGTCTGTTGTTAATGCACTGAATTCCAGGTTTTGATGCCTGGCAGAGCACAGGATTTGCTATTGCATATGAGTCGAAGTCTTGGCACCTTCCACGTACGATAGTCTGAGTTAACTAGAAGAAACCTCAACCACATTTCATGAACAACAAAAATCAGTCAATGGAACTGAAGCTTCAAATGTCAATGATATTCATCAAAAGTCTAATGCTCAAACCAGGGATATTACACCAATGGCGCAGTGTTTAGGACTGCAGACTGTCCACTACTCCTAAATGAAATAGAGGATAGTCATAAATAGAGTTTTGCGTCAACTTCTGACGAAGCAAGCTGGGATCTCTTTACTTCCTCTCATTTTGCCATCTGCCTCCTTAAATTCATTTTATTTTCATTTTCACCTAATTACCATTAACATACATGAGTATAATCTGCATGTTCATAAAAGAGAAAGTTTGGCCTTCAGTCTTAAAGAATATAGCACCAGATCTAATTTTGTGCCCGGTTTTGTGTATTTAATCAATTTCCTAATTTATTTCGACTATTCCTAGTTAATATTTTTTTTATAAGGTGAAATCAGTAATTGTTTTGTGACTTCTATTCTATTGTTGACTTATAAACAAATATGGATTCTGTACTAATTATAAACATTTGGAAGAATAACAACTAGCATTCGTCAAGTATTTATTTGGCTCTATTCAAAAACATGTTAGCAAAGCCAGCCCTTATTTAATACCAAAGTAATTATGAGGTTTGTCAAAAGTATGGTTTGCGTAAATATATCTGTTAATTTTATTATTTAAACAAATAATTTGGCCTAACCTTTGTGGTAGAAGTAACTGTTTCACAGGAGGAATTTTTCTATATATTCAGTTAATTGAATAAGTATTGTTTGAATTGTAATTTCTGTAAATTAAACATTGAACAGTGTATAGTTTCAGAATCTATTATTGTGAAATATATAAAGTCTCGATTTTTGGTCCCGAGACAGTCAGTCCATGGTTGATTTTCAGAGGGGAAATCTGTATCAGTTAGAGCAACAATAATGCAGTTGAATTAGTGTAAGATCAATACGCCTTATGATAAAACAATGACAGAGTCTGTTCAATAGTGCCACATGTACCGTATTATTCTGCAAGAACTGTGAGGTTAGGTTTTTTAACATTTGCCTGCAAACTATTAATGAGCCTTATCAAAAGTTAACTAATAATGAAATGGCCATATTAACATTGTAATATTGAGGGGTTGTGAACAGTGAAAGAAAGTAAAGAACTGTGAAACACAACTGTGCAACTGTCAGCTACATCATTTACAGAAGTCAATGTTGAACTTCCATCCCTCATTTTTAAGCCCGTTAACAATGCCGTATGTCGGCACCGAGGACTATCAACAAAGAAATAAAGCAGGCGAACGTCACAAACTACTACTGCTACTGCTGCTACTGCTGCTGTTACAGCCAGCACTTACAAAACAGAGTAAGCAAACTGAGATCATCAAACTTTTCATTAGCCAGCACACTGCTAACAGACTAACATAGTTTCCCACCTCTAAGACTCAGGAACAAGCAAAAATTTTTCAGCCATGGCAATAAGAATTGAGTTGTTATCTGAAAGTTACTTCTGCAGTACACTCTTGGATGTTGTTTCTATGTTTGCATAGCTTTAAACAAGGTAGAAATTAACCTTATGAATGTAAAGGTAGCCATTTGTGTCCAACCACAAAAACATATCACATACCTTATCAGTTTCTATTTCCAAAACTACTTCATCTTCTGAAACAGCATCTCCAACAGCTAGAATTAACAATATAAATTTAGAAGATTTTATATTCTGACAATTTTACTGAAATTTACATGCATGGTATTTCTTGTTAAAAGATAAATTCACATACAAGAACAGCAAACAAATTACCTTTCTCCCACCTCACATCTCCTTCCGAAACAGATTCTGCAAATGGTGGTACATTGACGATCTTCACTTCCTCACCTACAAAAATAAAAATACAGATGCTGAAAGATTTAGCACAGCACAGAAAAACTAAATTTCTTTCTGAAAAATCAAACAACAGTTGTATATTTTAACCCTTTAAGTCTTCCGATGAAACACTTGTCATAACACACAAAAATTACACAGTGGGGTTTCAAAATCAGTTCAAATTGTACTGGAAAATTGACATCCTTCTTGATTTAAAGTACAGAATATAAAATTTGAGCCAAATCAGTCGGCATTCACTTTAAGCAAAAAGGTGTTTGTAGATCACAATGACTTCAGTGCACGCCCACAGAATTAAGACAAACAGGAACTCTACACTACCACAGTATATAAAATAAAGGCAGTTCAAAATACTTTCATTTGACATAACACATGTCAAGAAGCCATTGTGAGCAAACCTCACACAGCTCTCCAATGAGAAGGAGAAGAAAGATTTTAAGCACATGAAGAAGTAACAAAATGATATCTTTCTGCAGTGGGTAATCCAAAACAATGAACAGAGGGTGTATCACAACTAATGGCATAAACACATATAGCTGAAAGTACATGATAACAGAAGCAAAAGAGTGTCAGTAAAAATTGGTCTGCAAATGAATCGTTTGAAAGATAATTGTGATTTGGTTTCTACCAGCCACCACAGACTTGATTATGTGTAAACTTCATCCCAGTTGTGAAAAGGTAACAGTACCATACAACATTAAGAAAAGTTATAAGCGATACTTTGGTAGAATTGCTGGTGTTCTGAATGAACACAAATACTTGACAAGCAATGAAAAGTCTCTGCTCCAATTCTTCAAATGTGTTAACCATCGTGGCACACACTATACATTTAAGGTGGCCCAAATACAGAAATACATGGAGTTCAGAGCAGGTAATCTTGGAGGTTGCAGTACAGAGCCTCCTTGCCCGAATCACCTTCGGCTCATTATGTCATTTCACCATAGTTGTAAAATGTGCGCCAGCATTAGTGGAACAGTTGCTTGAAGACAATGGATTATATCAATCCATTTTTAGTGTCAAATTGTTCGCCTCAATAGCTGAGTGGTCAGCACGACGGAATGCCATGTAAGGGAGCCCACGTTCTTTTCCCAGCTAGGTCACAGATTTTCTCCGCTCATGGGCTGGGTATTGTGTTGTCTTCATCATCGTCATCATCCATCATCAACATCATCATCTCATCCCCATCGACACACAAGTCACCAAAGTGGCGTCAACTAAAAAGACTTGCACCACGCAATCGGTCTACCTGACGGGAGGCCCTAGCCACACATTACATTTCAGTGGCGAATTCAAACAGGACCAATTTATACACTAACTGAGTACATGGAATTGTCCAGATATGTGCTTAGTCTATCTTCTCTCCTTCCTCCTCTCTCTGTCCATCTCCTCCTCCCCCTCCCTCATCCATCTCCACCTCCCCCACTCTCTCACCTACCCCCTCTCTCTGTGTCCATCACCTACTCCTCCTCTCTCTATCACCTCCTCCCCACTCTCTCTGTCCATGGCCCCCTCCCCCCCTCTCTCTGTCAATCTGCTCCTTCTCCCCCACTCTGTCCATGTGCTCCTCTCCCCACTGTCCATGTGATGTGCTGCTCTCCTCTCCTCTCTGTTCATGTGCTCCTCTCCCCTCTGTCTGTGTGTTCCTCCTCCCTCTCTCCGTCCATCTCCTTCTCCCCTTTTCTCTCTTCTTTTCCCCTCCCATTTCCCTTTTTTTGTCCATCTCTTCCTCTCCCCTCTCTCTATCCATCTCCTCCTCTTCCCCTTCTCTGTCCATTTCCTCCTCCTCGTCTGTCTGTCTGTCCAGCATCTCCTCCTTCCCATGTCTGTGCCTCTCCCTTCCTCCCCCCATCTCTGTTGATTACTTAGTCTTTCCTTTCTCTGTCCATCGCCTCCTCTTCTCTCTCTCTATCCATTTCCCCCTCCCCCCTCTTGTCCATCTCCTCCACTCTTTGCCTATCTCCTCCTCCTCCCTTATTGATTGTCCATCTCCTCATCCTCTCTTCTCTCTCCATGTTATCACACTCACCCCAATAGGAGGCTGGGAGTTCCTACCCCTATGGTACTTCTTTCCAGATTGTAATTAGTATGTGTACAAAATTTGACAGAAATCATTCCAAAAGTTTCAAGATGAGCTTTTTACTTGTGGCTTTGCATGCATACTCACATGTCAAATATATTTCACACATATTTAATATACTTCACATGTATTTGTACACATATTTCACCTCTACGTCTAGCAAATTTTGCACTGCATTTTCATTTTTATGCAGTTCAATGTTTATGACACTGTATCTTCTGAACTATGTGCTGTACACTTATGTAATTGAACATGTATATCCAGTGTTATATGTGTGTATTGTCAGTGAAATGTGTTGTGAATTGAATTGAGAGTAAAGAAGTAATAAATTAAAACGTCATGCATAATGTGGCAGTTTTTCTCGCATCTCAGTATTTGATGTCATATCTCCTAAACTATGTGTTGTACAATGAAATATTTTTGTAGGTAGATTCAGCAGCATATGTGAATACCGTCTGCAAAAAGTGTTGTGATTATAATTAGTGATAAATTTAAAAGTATTGCATGATGCAGTAATTTTTCAACATTCAGTGTTTATAACATCAAATCTCCTGAACTAATTGTCGTACAACGACGTAATTTTTCTGGTACATTCAGTGGTATATGTGAATATTGTCTGCAAAATGTGTGACAAACAGAGTTAGTAGTAAATGCATCATAAAATAAAACATTATGCTTCACTTGGCTGAGTGCATTAACAGCACAAATGTAGTACATGATAAACTTTTTCCCTTTGCCATTCTGTGGGGATTGTCAGCAAGAAAAAGTTTCATAAAGGTTTGAAAGTAGTGTAAACTTCGCAAATCTTTAAGTGCTCTCATTCTCAAATATTGGATGGCTACACTGTTTCTCCACCTCTACCCCCAACCTTTTA
Source organism: Schistocerca nitens (assembly GCF_023898315.1). Lineage (NCBI taxonomy): Eukaryota > Metazoa > Arthropoda > Insecta > Orthoptera > Acrididae > Schistocerca > Schistocerca nitens. The sequence continues at coordinate 902,498,130 of NC_064614.1, read as the reverse complement.
ACAGGTGGTTGGTTCTTACCCCACAGTGATTCTTTCCAGCGTGTATCAAGTTGCTGAAATGAGTCCAGAAGATACGTGGAGGTGTTATGTGCTCGCACCTACATAAACACCCCCCCCCCCCACACACACACACACAAAATTATAATTTGAGCGGATACTTTAAGACATTTAAATCTACATATCAAAAGGTGAACAATCTTTTTCCGTGTGATCTATTGTACAGCAATTGGTTGGGGTAGGTAGTTGATTGGTACTATGTGGCCTTTCAATCCTGTCAGGTTATGAAGAAACAATATTGGTAGGAGTACTTTCTTTGAGAAAGTAGTGTTCCATCAACAAGACATGTATATGCCATTTTGTTTGGAGTTTGGATTTAACATAAGTGTCTGAGACACGTCTACACTGAAGTGAATCGTTGTAGGTAGGTCTGTTACAGTGAATGTTAAAAATACATCTGGCCTAACATTTATGAATAGGGGTTTGATTACATTTGTTCCCAATGAAAAGAAAATTGGTTATGAGAGACTGCTTTCTACACTTAATGTTGTACATGCTAATTGCCACATTGTTCATTGTTCTCATATACAGCCGGAGGTGGATACTTCAGACATGCATAGCGAAACCAAGATACCAAATCTATGCCTTATTTCAGATGATGATGATGATGATGATGATGATGATTGATGGATGATGATGACGACGACAACAGTGCACTGGTGCCCGAGGAGATGAATTTATTGTAGGTGTCATGCTATTGCTTCAAAACATATATTTGGCCTTCTGTGTTAATGGAGGACAGAATTTAGACAATGAAGGTTTATTTGATATGTACATGAAGAACTTTCCTTTACTCTCCCACTATAACACAGAGCACACATTTAAGTTTATTGCTAACAAGCATGTTCTTATTAACAAAACTGTAACATATGTTTACATGTACATGTTTGTGCAGAGAAAATGCTGTGAAAAAGAAGTTCTTTGAGGAACAAGGACTTATTGAGAAGATAATAATACACACACTCGTATAAATACATGGAAGTTTAGCACATATTGTAAGCCATACACGTCAGCTACTGTTTCTACGGTAAAGGACTGGCCCATCCTCAAAAATCTTTGTAAAGCAGAAATTAAAATTTTGCAGGCTACTTTTACACGTGTGTTCAGGCATCAGTTACAGAACCAAAAAGGATGATATGATGCAATGTGAAGTTACATATTGTACACAACAGAGTTTATATGGCTATTTGTAAACGCAAATAAAAGGAAATATTCTAAATACAGGTTTTGCATTAAAGCATGTGTCTGAAAATGCCTTCTTTTATTCCAACTGGGATCGTGGGATAGCCACGACAGATACAAATACAACACCCGTCACAGTAGGGCAACTTAATATGTTAATTATATATGACGGTAGTATCTGTTCCCGAAAGAACAGTTACTGTTGATGACCATGTAGCTTTGCTAGAATGAAATGATAAATGGACACCCTAGCTGCAAACAGGTGTTGATATACTTTATTGGGGACATTTGAAAATGTGTGCCCCGACTGCGACTCGAACCCGGGATCTCCTGCTTACATGGCAGACGCTCTATCCATCTGAACCACCGAGGGCACAGAGGATAGTGCACCTTCAGGGACTTACCCCTTGCACGCTCCCCGTGAGACCCACATTCCCAATATGTCCACACCACTACATTCGTAGTGCGCCTAATAGATGTTTGGCCATCATACTCATTACTCATGGCAGATTAATCTACCAAGTCCCATACAAGTTCAGGCATAGCGTGTGCGTTCGCACAAGAAGGTCAATGGCCGGGAAACCATATTTTAACTATATATGACGGTAGTATCTGTTCCTGACAGAACAGTTACCGTTGCTGACCATGCAGATTTGCTAGAACGAAATGATAATTAAATGGACACCCTAGCTGCAAACAGGTGTTGACATATGATGTTAATTAGCTCTGCAGGTGATGAAGACAGGAATCTATCATGAGATAAATGAAATTATTCAGGCTGTTAAAGGGGATGAACATTTAATTATGATGGATTACTGGAATTCAAAGCAGGAAAAGGAAGAAACAGAAAAATAGCAGAACATTGGGGGGGGGGGGGGGGAATGAAGAGGAAGCCACCCGGTAAAATGCAGCACAGAGCATAATTTAATTTTTGCTGATACCCAATCATGAAACAAAGTTGTACATGTGAAGAAGACCCGGTGACACTGGAATGTTTTGGATTGATTATACAATTGTAAAACAATTTCGAAACCAGATTTTAAACTGACATTTCCAGGGCCTGATGTCAACTGACTATCGGTTATTGGCTATTAATTGAAGACTGCCAATGAAGGAACTGTAAAACAGTAGGAAGTTAAGTAGATGCAAGCTGAATAAACTGAAGGAGCCAGAGGTTGTAAAGAGTTGCACAAGGAGTATTAGGTAACACTGGACTAAAACAGAAGAAAGGAATACAATAGAAAAAGAATGTTTTTTTTTTAACATATTAAATAGTGAGGGCAGCAGATAATCACACAGGTAAAAAGACAAGGCCTGATGTTTAAAAATTGAGAAAGATAGAAAGTGCAAAATGGCTGTGCAGAAATGAATAGAGGAAAAATGTTAGGCTGTAGAAGCACGCATACCTAAGGAAAAGCTAGGTGCTACCTATAGGAAAATTAAAGAGACCTATGAGAAAAGAAAAGCAACTGTATGAATATCTAGAGCTCTGATGGTAAACCAGTACTAAACAAAGAAGGGAAATATGAAAGATGGGAGGAATAGTCCATATAATGGGATCAAACTTGAAGACAATATTATACAAACAGAAGAAGAATTAAGTGAATATGAACGGAAGATACCATACAGCATGAAGACTTTGACAGAGTACTGAAAGACCTAAATGGAAGCAACGCCCCTGGAGCACACAACATACCCTCAGAATTATTGGGATCCTCGAGAGAGCCAGCCATGGCAAAATTATTTCACTTCATGTGCAAGATATATGACACAGATGAAATACCTTCAGATTTCAGAAAAAATGTAAGGATTCCAATTCCAAAGGTTCTGATAGATGTGAATACTATTGAACCATCATTTTAATAAGTCATGTTTGCAAAACTGTGACTCAAATTGTTTACAGAAGAATGGAAAAAGTGGTAGAAAAACTGGGGAAAACCAGTTTTGGTTCTGGAGAAATGCAGGACGGGCGTGAGATAGGGTTGTAATTTACTTCTGATGTTATTCAATCTGTATATTGAGCGAGCTGTGAAGAAACTAAAGGATAAATTTGGATACAGCACTAAAGTTCAGAAAGAAGAAATAAAAACTTTTAGGCTTGCTAATGATATTGTAATTGCTCAGAGGTCACTAAGTAATTGGCAGGGCTGTTGAAGAGAATGGATACTGTCTTGAAAACAGATTATAATATGAATATGAACAACAATAAAACATGGGTAACAGAATGTAGTCTAAATAAATCAGGTGTTGCTGAGGGAAGTAGATTAAGAAATGAGAGACTAGAAGTAGTAGATCAATTTTGTTATTTGGGCAGAAAAATATCTGGTAATGACCAAAGTAGGGAAGATATAAAATGCAGATTGACAATAGCAAGGAAAGTATTTCTGAAAAGAGGAATTTCTTAACATCTAATGTAAATTTAAGTATTAGATCATATTTTATGCATCCTTCACTTACGACCACAGCTACCCGCATCACTGACATGAATGAGCAGTTGCCTGTGCTGCTAGACTGTATTCAAAACATGTCAGTCTATTTTGAAGTAGAACTTACGCCAGCACCACAGAAAATGCAGCACTAGCTTCACCATGAGAGCCATCAGCCTCAAGATCAGTGGTGCGCACATCTCAGACAACAGCACCACAATCAGGAGCACACAGATATTACTCTGCCAGGAGTATATTTAGGGGGGTGCCTGGCTACTCTCCATCAGTTCAGATCAATGAGCCACTGCAAGCAGTTCCGATGCGGAGCAACCTCCAAGATCTACACAATGTAGTTCCAGCAACAGCCCAACCTCAAGGATGTGGCACCGCAGCCACTACAAGCAGACGAACATCAGCGAAGGGACTTAGTCTGTTCCAACTTGTGTTCATGTTGTTGTTGTGGTCTTCAGTCCTGAGACTGGTTTGATGCAGCTCTCCATGCTACTCTATCCTGTGCAAGCTTCTTCATCTCCCAGTACCTACTGCAACCTACATCCTTCTGAATCTGCTTAGTGTATTGATCTCTTGGTCTCCCTCTACGATTTTTACCCTCCACGCTGCCCTCCAATGCTAAATTTGTGATCCCTTGATGCCTCAAAACATGTCCTACCAACCGATCCCTTCTTCTTGTCAAGTTGTGCCACAAACTTCTCTTCTCCCCAATCCTATTCAATACCTCCTCATTAGTTATGTGATCTACCCACCTTATCTTCAGCATTCTTCTGTAGCACCACATTTCGAAAGCTTCTGTTCTCTTCTTGTCCAAACTGGTTATCGTCCATGTTTCACTTCCATACATGGCTACACTCCATACAAATACTTTCAGAAATGACTTCCTGACACTTAAATCTATACTTGATGTTAACAAATTTCTCTTCTTCAGAAACGATTTCCTTGCCATTGCCAGTCTACATTTTATATCCTCTCTACTTCGACCATCATCAGTTATTTTGCTCCCTAAATAGCAAAACTCCTTTACTACTTTAAGTGTCTCATTTCCTAATCTAATCCCCTCAGCATCACCCGATTTAATTTGACTACATTCCATTATCCTCGTTTTGCTTTTGTTGATGTTCATCTTATATCCTCCTTTCAAGACGCTATCCATTCCATTCAACTGCTCTTCCAAGTCCTTTGCTGTCTCTGACAGAATTACAATGTCATCGGCGAACCTCAAAGTTTTTATTTCTTCTCCATGGATTTTAATACCTACTCCGAATTTTTCTTTTGTTTCCTTTACTGCTTGCTCAATATACAGATTGAATAACATCAGGGAGAGGCTACAACCCTGTCTCACTCCCTTCCCAACCACTGCTTCCCTTTCGTGTCCCTCGACTCTTATAACTGCCATCTGGTTTCTGTACAAATTGTAAATAGCCTTTCGCTCCCTGTATTTTACCCCTGCCACCTTCAGGGGGATTAGTGTTCATGTGGGATTAGTTCTCCGAGATTGGTATTCCTTTGTGGAGCTGGAAGGTTAACTGTGCTCTGTGATCCCTCTCATTATATGACCAACTGGACTTCGACCCTGAACCAGTAAGAGCAAGTGATAACTGGACTTAGGAATTATCGTCACAAGCTAACTAGTTCTTTGTGATTCCTTCTAAGGAACATATCAGCTTTCCCGAGCGCATCTGTGTGTGTATGTGTGTGTGTGTGTGTGTGTGTGTGTGTGTGTGTGTGTGTGTGTGAACAGACAGAGACTAAATATCCTCCTGGTTTATCAATCATAAATTCACAGTAAACTTGATCTGTACAGAACTTATACCAGTAGTCAAGTAGGATAATATAGTTGTATTTTGAATATTTGTGTTTAACTCACACCAGTCCTTGGACAGAACACGATGACGACAACAATACCACCCCCCCCCCCCAATATTTTGTCAACTCCAAAGGACACTCCCCCTTCTATGGGACCCAACATCCCAACATGACCTTCAAATATACATTAAACACTTCCTTAAATATTTCAGCACTTTCTACATCAGGTTTCATTCAGTTCCTGGTTGTATGTATAATTTGACTGTGACAGCTTTCCTGGAGGGTAGTAAATTCAGGGACTTAGTTATGAATAAGTCCGGGGATTTTGTTATGAATGCAATTTAGCTACTCTCACAGCCCCCTTGTTAAATGTCTTCTTAGAGTCAACTGTATAGCATTGCAGGCTGGAAGTCATTTTTGACCTTAGCTCAGAAACTGAACTGTGTTCTGGACTCTACTCTATTGTACAACACTTAACTTGGATCCATCAAAAGAGGTTCAGTATGGATAAAAATTAGCAAAAAATGCAGTGGCAGCACAGCTAAAATCAGCTATTGAAATAATTATCATCACACTTCGATTACCAATATTAATCGACCATCATCAAAACAGAGGAAAAGAAAGGCTTGGAAGAAAGTTCTGCGAAACTTGCAGGACTAGTACTATTGGAAGAAAGGATATTGTGGGGACATGGTTTAGCCACAGCCGGGGGGATGTCTCCAGAATGAAATTTTCACTCTGCAGCAGAGTGTACGCCAATTTGAAACTTCCTGGCAGATTAAAACTGTGTGCCGTACCAAGACTCGAACTCGGGATCTTTGTCTTTTGCGGGCAAGTGCTCTACCAACTAAGCTACCCAAGCACGACTCACGACTCATCCTCACAATTTTACTTCCACCAGTACCTCGTCTCCTACCTTCCAAACTTCTGTGAAGTTTCAAATCAGTGCACACTCCGCTACAGAGTGAAAATTTCATTCTGATTACATTTTGTCTCCTTGTAATTATATGTGCTGTGTAAAAATGGAGTAAAAACAGTGTCAAAACCTTTTAAGGTTGAAAAACTCAAAGCTGGAAGAGTAAATTTTGTCAGGACTACTGTTATGGAAAATTGGCAGAAGTTAATTGCAGGCCTGAAGTAATAATTTATTCCTGGTGATTTGTATAATTTTAAAGAGCTTAGGTAAGTTTTTTTGAAATGAATTTTCTATGTAAAAGGTAGTTTATAACATTTTTCATTACATTCTTGTTCATTTCTTATTCTAATACAGATTTAAATAACACTGAAGGTTGCAGTTCACACACATTATCAGTAAATGTGTAGATGACTCTACCTTCAAATGAAAATATTGTTTGGCTCATAGATGACAAAGGAAATGAAGATGAAGGGCAGAGTGTACACTGAGTTGCTAAGAATGATGGTGCAAGTTAACTGATAGTAATATATCTTGTATTTTGAACTATAAAAGAACCTCTAATTACAGGCAGGAGTGCAACAGGCAAATCATGATTCTGTTATAGAAACTTCAGTGTCAGAACAGCACTCCAAAAACAAAAGAAAAGAAAATGTTCTTAAAGTGTGAACATAAACGTACATTGATGCCTTGGGGAACATGAATTAAGAATGATAACAATGAAAGTAGATAGTGAAATTAAAGAAATGTAACTAAAAGAAATGAAAAAGAAAATCATTCTTTCAAAGTGATGCTTCGTAAATAAATTCCAATGTTGTAGTTGTTGTAAAATACCACCCTGATTACATTGTAGCTCCTGTTCCCTTAATTTTCTATTGGTACTGGAATTTCTTCATAGACTCTTCTCCTAACAAATAGTGTCACATGCTTAAAATTCCTTGTCCGATGCACTGACAACTACACTGTGCAAGTCAAATGCTGCAGCTATAACAACTGCCGCACAATTTTGTTTTACTCTGAGTCCTCAAATAAACAACTTAGCATTTTGGATGTTAACAAACATTGCCAGAAAGTTTCGAACACGATTGCGGGATCGAATCTATAATCCTCTGGACTGCTTTCCAGGACACAACCACTGAGCCACCGCATGACAGTCTCATTCATCAACAAGTGTGTAGTTAACAGAGCAGTTTAAGGACTTACTTTGCAGTTAAAAACTTAAGGTGATGTCTAGTTACTGATATTCAAACCTACAGAACATTTTTGTAAGAGATATTCAGTCATTACTGGTGACTGTCAAACTACTTGTATTTACGTTTCATTGCAAATACTTTAAATTTCCATTTATTAAACTGCTGCTACGGGTCTACAAAATACCTTCAAAATAAAAACATTAATTATAAGTCATCTACAACAATTTTCTGAGATCAGTTATTATCTGCCCTGATTACTTACATAGCCAATAATTTCTTAACCTAACTTTACAGATCTAAAACATTTTGAACTTCAGCAGAGTGAGAGTGGCATACACATAAATTTACATCACATTTCGTGTGTTAGTGATAACTACTTCATTATTTACTTTTTTACACTTTTATTCATGCAAAAAAGCATTGTTTTGAAATACCACTACACTGTAACAAAGTAACTCTAATTTCTATAAGCACCCACAAGCAACAACAAAAATGGAAAACACGAGACATGATTTTGTGGAACAAGTATCATTCCTTATACAAGACTGAGTCATCTACCACCACTAATGCTAAAAAACCGCATTGTGATTCTATATGTAATATAGAATACAGTACTCTACATTACACATTTAAATTATAACTTGATAATATCTTATGCCAATATCATTATAGTATACCCACATACATTTATGGGTCTAAGATGAGAGATAATCTTGGCTGCTCTGTGCTTTGCCCCAATGAAATCCTCAAGATCTACACCCTGAATGAATTTTATGTTAATAATGTGGATGTATACATGCCATCGCGAAAATTTTGTAGCAGGCAATATGTATTTGAGCTAAGAAATTCCTCGCATGCTCAGATTTCTTCAGTATACTGCAAGTCATCCAATGTGCACAAATGGCAGCAAAACAAGTCCCGTCGATTCAGACCAATCTCTTTCAATTGCACAATCTAAGGAGGGGGCCGATATCCTAGTGGGTAATAAAGCGTGCGAAAATTCAAGACATAAAACAGTCAAGGAGGTCTTTTCGATACCTACAGTAGCAAATTATTAAGTATCCATGCATACATCACCATCACCGTTGAATAACAATTCATGTGTCAATGGGAGAAGGTGCTGGAAGTGAGGGCAAAACAAGTTGTTGTATGAGATTGACAATCCAGTCATGATGTCACTCCTTCCAGTCACTGAGGGCCTGCTAACTTTCCTCCACATTGGACATCGCCCGTTGATACAAAGTTTCCTTCTCCAGAGTAAGAGGAATTGCCAATGTGCAGAGCCTCGATAATCATAATGTGGCCCAAAGATTAGATGGGGACTTCCCTCTATTTCTGGCAGGGATTGCCTAACAGTCACGCATATGTAAAATTTTTGCCTCTGTTAAAGCTCCTCCCAAAGCTGCTACAAAATAATAGTTTGCAACTCAAGCTGTGCTACAGCAGTTGAGATTTAGTTGTCTTCTATTTCCTAGCTGTTCAGTTTTATGTGCTCTTTACATTTTTATAATTTTAATATCAAGTTGACTTTGTGGTATGTCTTATCAAAAAGACAAGGAAAAAGATAGATTGCTACTCATCGTAAAGATGAAAAATCAGAACACAGCCAACTTACAGGGGTGAGAACTGAAAAAGACTACTCGCCACAAAGAGCTCTATTGCATGTTTCCAACCAAAGAAGGGGAAAGATGATGACTACCCACATCTTAAGAAAGAGGAATAGATCTTGCTATGCATAAGAGAAAGAAAGGAAGATTCATTATTAACTTCCTGTTGACAGCAAGGTCATTAGATATGGTGTACAAGCTTGGATTGGAAAATCTACAGAAAGAAAGGTGAAGTACCTTTCTCAAAGGTCTATTCCCTTAAGCATTTTCAGAAAACTACAAGAAACTTAGATCTGGATATTAGATGGTAATTTAAATCCTTCACCACCTAAAAAATAGAGCCCAGTATTTTAGGCAATGTGGCAGAGGTGTAATAGGCAAGGAGAGGTAACGACTAAAAGAAGCAGCAAGCAATATATTTACGTACAAGCAGGCTACAACTACAAGGAAATACACTTGGTATCAAAATTCTGTTCGTTAATGCTTCTTAAAACAAAGTACTCGATTTACATTGCCACAGATATTTAGTGTTAACTTGGATTCTGCTGTGAACATTTAGCAGAGTACTGCTGAACAGTATTAAAGTTCAACATAATGGTGCAAAGTTCTTCAGAGAAAAATTAATACTTTATTTACAACAATCTTTACAAGTTCTGTATGTCCATGGGGAATTCCGCACCGCCACATAAGTAGTTTCATAATTTGCAGTAAGCAGAATTTTAAGGAAATCAGTAACAAACTTCTTTATGAAAGTAGAATTTAAATAAAAATGCGTCCTCTATCTGGTAAGTAGTTACCTATTTTTCATATTGTTATTCAATCCTCAATCGTAAAGATGACACTCCAGTCCGAGCTGTCAGAGATGGCAGTCATAAAGGTGAGAGGTGTGCTTGCATGTGTGAATGAATGAGTGTGTACTTTTCTGAAGAAGGAAAAGGCCAAGAGCTAAATCATAAGCCTTTTCATTGTACCTGTCTGCAACTCAACACATCATCTTTATGGTGAGTTGTCATCTTCACAGTGAGTAGCAATCTATCTTTTTCCTTATACTGTTGAGATTCCAACTTGGAGTTCCCACTGTTTTTACTGTGAGGTTTACTTGTTAAGAACACTAAGTATTTGAGAATGTGGAGTAATGACTCCACTGTCACGGAGCCATGTCCCAAACAGCAACAACAATGATGGCTACTGCAGCGGAATCAGCAAAAACAACAGGGTTGGTTAGGTCAGTATTTGATAAAATTTTAAGTAACAACACACAGGGACCTCTAAAGACAAGCGAGTACCAAGTACCTGACTAAGCTAGCATATCTATTTCAAGAGCATGTTTAACTGATACATGTACTCTTTAGTGTGACTAACACAGTTCATGGTAGCAGAGATCATAAGTTAGCTCAGCACATTTCAGAAAAAAAGTTTAAATCTGTCAGTGTTCGTATTTGAAACATGAAGCAGTTTTACGAAGCAACTAAGGATGCCTCATTAAAAGGCCCAAGGTCTAATCCTGAACTGCCAGACAGTTTCATTCTGTCTGGAAAATCCTATCTTTGTAACTTTACATGCCAGTCTCTACTTTTTACAAAGTTAAATGCAGAACAGAAATTTTCTAATGCTACTACAAATCATCTCCAACTTACACAGAAATGAAGACGATTTAAAGTCTCTCACAAACACGTTGCACGACCGTAAGTTCTCCATCTTCATAAACCTATAAAATACAAAAAGGAAATTATTCAAATTGATTCGAGTGTTTTTATGAGAAAAACTAAGGTTTTAACAAGTACAAGATACAGATTAAGAATGGGAAATGAAAGTCAACCTCTTTCACTTTCTTTCTGTACTCTAATAGAAAGTTTCCAACATAAACATATAAGAAACTATAAACTGAAAAATCAGAACACAGCCAACTTACAGGGGTGAGAACTGAAAAAGACTACTCGCCACAAAGAGCTCTATTGCATGTTTCCAACCAAAGAAGGGGAAAGATGATGACTACCCACATCTTAAGAAAGAGGAATAGATCTTGCTATGCATAAGAGAAAGGAAGGAAGATTCATCATTAACTTCCTGTTGACAGCAAGGTCATTAGATATGGTGTACAAACTTGGATTGGAAAAGCTACAGAAAGAAAGGTGAAATACCTTTCTCAAAGGTCTATTCCCTTAAGCAATTTCAGAAAACTACTAGAAACTTAGATCTGGATATTAGATGGTAATTTAAATCCTTCACCATCTAAAAAATAGAGCCCAGTATTTTAGGCAATGTGGCAGAGGTATAATAGGCAAGGAGAGGTAACGACTAAAAGAAGCAGCAAGCAATATAGTTACGTACAAGCAGGCTACAACTACAAGGAAATACACTTGGTATCAAAATTCTGTTCTTTAATGCTTCTTACAACAAAGTACTTGATTTACATTGCCACAGATATTTAGTGTTAACTTGGATTCTGCTGTGAACATTTAGCAGAGTACTGCTGAACAATATTAAAGTTCAACATAATGGTGCAAAGTTCTTCAGAGAAAAATTAATACTTTATTTACAACAATCTTTACAAGTTCTGTATGTCCATGGGGAATTCCGCACCGCCACATAAGTAGTTTCATAATTTGCAGTAAGCAGAATTTTAAGGAAACCAGTAACAAACTTCTTTATGAAAGTAGAATTTAAATAAAAATGCCTCCTCTATCTGGTGAGTAGTTACCTATTTTTCATATTGTTATTCAATCCTCAATTTTACACTGATTCTGAACTGTCCTTCATCAGACTTAGACAAAATACACACACATTTTCACACAAACACAATTCTCTCTCCATTGAGAAATGATACCAATAGGTCTCTTGACTGTGTCTGTAGGCCTAATATTTCCAATTCTATTCAGTTTCTAAATGACAAACAACCAAATATCACTTACTGATCACTCCTACAATCTTATCATAAATTAGTTTGCTATTCTCAAAGAAGATGTTAATCACAACTCAGACAATTTACTAAATCAAGGCTGCAAGACGAATAATTAATCATATACATAATTGTGACTCACAATAAGAATACACAATTTTTAAACAAGACTACCTTCAGTTTAAGGGTGTAACCAAGAGTGGGACAGGAGAGGGGGGAGGGGGGGGAGAGGCGGAGATGGGGCAGGACAGGGGGGGGCGAGAGATGGGGCAGGGGGTGTGGGGGGCGAGAGGTGGGGCAGGGGGTGTGGGGGGCGAGAGGGGGGAGAGAGAGGCGGGGCAAGGGGAGGGGGGGGGCGAGAGACGGGGCAGGTGGGGGGGGCGAGAGACGGGGCAGGTGGGGGGGGCGAGAGACGGGGCAGGTGGGATGGCGCGAGAGACGGGGCAGGTGGGGGGGGGGCGAGAGACGGGGCAGGTGGGGGGAGGGGCGAGAGACGGGGCAGGTGGGGGGAGGGGCGAGAGACGGGGCAGGTGGGGGGAGGGGCGAGAGACGGGGCAGGTGGGGGGCGCGAGACGGGGCAGGTGGGGGGGGCGAGAGACGGGGCGGGGGGGGGCGAGAGACGGGGCGGGGGGGGGGGGCGAGAGACGGGGCGGAGGGGGGCGAGAGACGGGGCAGGTGGGGGGGGCGAGAGACGGGGCAGGTGGAGGGGGGGCGAGAGACGGGGCAGGTGGTGGGGGGGCGAGAGACGGGGTGGGGGGGGGGGCGAGAGATGGGGCAGGGGGGAGGGAGAGACGGGGCAGGGGGGAGGGAGAGACGGGGCAGGGGGGAGGGAGAGACGGGGCAGGGGGGAGGGAGAGACGGGGCAGGGGGGAGGGAGAGACGGGGCAGGGGCGGGGGGGGGCGAGAAATGGGGCGAGAAATGGGGCGGGGGGGGCGAGAAATGGGGCGGGGGGGGCGAGAAATGGGGCGGGGGGGGCGAGAAATGGGGCGGGGGGGGCGAGAAATGGGGCGGGGGGGCGAGAAATGGGGCGGGGGGGCGAGAAATGGGGCGGGGGGCGAGAAATGGGGCGGGGGGGGCGAGAAATGGGGCGGGGGGGGGCGAGAAATGGGGCGGGGGGGGGCGAGAAATGGGGCGGGGGGGGCGAGAAATGGGGCGGGGGTGCGAGAAATGGGGCGGGGGGGGCGAGAAATGGGGCGGGGGGCGAGAAATGGGGCGGGGGGGGCGAGAAATGGGGCAGGTGGGGGGGCGAGAAATGGGGCAGGTGGGGGGGGGCGAGAAATGGGGCAGGTGGGGGGGGGCGAGAAATGGGGCAGGTGGGGGGGGGCGAGAAATGGGGCAGGTGGGGGGGGCGAAAAATGGGGCAGGTGGGGGGGGCGAGAGACGGGGCAGGTGGGGGGGGGGGCGAGAGACGGGGCAGGTGGGGGGGGGCGAGAGACGGGGCAGGTGGGGGGGGGCGAGAGACGGGGCAGGTGGGGGGGGCGAGAGACGGGGCAGGTGGGGGGGGCGAGAGACGGGGCAGGTGGGGGGGGGGCGAGAGACGGGGCAGGTGGGGGGGGGGCGAGAGACGGGGCAGGTGGGGGGGGCGAGAGACGGGGCAGGTGGGGGGGGGGCGAGAGACGGGGCAGGGGGGGCGAGAGACGGGGCAGGGGGGGGCGAGAGACGGGGCAGGGGGGGCGAGAGACGGGGCAGGGGGGAGGGAGAGAGATGGGCAGGGTGGGGGGGGCGAGAGATGGGCAGGGTGGGGGGGGGCGAGAGATGGGGCAGGGTGGGGGGGGGGGCGAGAGATGGGGCAGGGTGGGGGGGGCGAGAGATGGGGCAGGGTGGGGGGGGCGAGAGATGGGGCAGGGTGGGGGGGCGAGAGATGGGGCAGGGGGGGAGGGGCGAGAGATGGGGCAGGGGGGGAGGGGCGAGAGATGGGGCAGGGGGGGAGGGGCAAGAGATGGGGCAGGGGGGGAGGGGCGAGAGATGGGGCAGGGGGGGAGGGGCGAGAGATGGGGCAGGGGGGGAGGGGCGAGAGATGGGGCAGGGGGGGAGGGGCGAGAGATGGGGAGAGTTTGGATGGTTGATTTGGAGGAGGGAACCAACAACAAGGTCATCACCAGGCCCATCAGTTTAGGGAAATCACGGGAAATCTAAATCAGGATATCAGGCTTGGATTTGAACCGCCATCTTGTGGAATGCCACTCGGAACATTGAGGGGGGGGAGGGAAGGGAGAGGGGGAGAGGTGGAAGAGAGAGGGTGAGAAGGAAGAGGGGCATGTAGCAGGAAAGAAAGGAAGGGAGGGGTGAGAGGAGGTAGAGAGGGAGAGAGGGGGGAAGGGGAGTGGGCAGTGAGGGGGAGGGCGAGAGGGGAGATTGTGAGAGGAGTTGAGCGTGAGAAGGCAAAAGGCAGCACACAATCTGTACAGGGAACAATGACAGAAGACAAATGGGAAAAGGTCAAGTGAGGCAGTGGTAAACAAGTTAGTAGAGGATTAGGCCAAGGGAACTGCAGCTTGTGCTGGAGAGAGAATTCCCACCTATAAGAGAAACACACAATATGGGAGTATCCATATTACATGCTTAGTGAAGTCATAGGTGGTGGTGTGTGCAGCATATTTGGCAACTGTCAAGTCTGCAATTTTCTACAGTTAGGTGGTAGCAATCCTGCACCCCGTGGGCCATTCCTTTGTGAACAACCTGTCCTACACACTCACCCACTGATTGCCGCTACAGAGTAGTCACAGGCCACCACCAAACTGTGGCAAACCACAAATTTTACCATCCAGTTGCTGACCATGCTACACACCAGAACACAACTGCCTAACAGCTGCTTCAGTATGCATGTCATCTGGATACTCCTTTCCAACACAAGTTTCTCTGAACTATGCAGATGGGGATTATCTCTGCAACATATCCTGCATTCTAACAATCCCCCTGACCTAACCCTCCGTTAAATCGTTTATCAATACCTCACCTTACATTTCCGGTTTTGTCTTTGGTCATTGTCCACACCACTCCTTCCCTATCAAAATCATGTACTCACTCATTTCACTCCCCCCTCACGTCTCCACCACCCTCTCTCCTCCTCCCCCCCCCCTCTTTCCCTCTATATATTATATCCTGTACCCCCTCAGAAGTCCAAACCCAAAGTCATCAGATACACACTGGCTGAATGATGATTTGGAAAGTTGCATTCAACAGAGAACACCTTTTCCAACACAAGTGAGGAGCACCCTGTTTCGGGCACTATGATTTTCAATTCTTTTCTTATTTGATGTGCTCTAGGGAACATTTTTCTAACCTTTTCACAGAGCAAGAAATGGGAAAAGTAGAATGAAAGACAACAGTCTATACACCTGCTGAGCTGCCTTCAAGCAGAAGCAGAAGATCGATAGCATTACTTTAGTGGATGGGTATACTCTGTATAGCAAGACTACAGCAAACATCTTTTTGGACACAGAAGGCATTTTCTTCAGTTAAGAATGCCTCTGTCAAGATATTAATAAACTGATTCTTTTAGTCATTTTTCAAAGAACATGTTTGAGATGCTAAATGGCATCATGTTTTAGTAAGTTCAAAATACCAACAGCTGAATATTTTTCTTATTGAGTGTTTACACTAATTTGATCAATAGTGTATTGTATGAATGGAACTGCAATTTGCATGAAAATGTTGAGACGAAGTGGCCATTTGGATGCACTTTAATAACTTTTCTTATGTCTTGACCACACTTTATTATTTCCGAAAATACCTTACACATTTTGACATTCTATCATTTTCAAAGGCTTTAAAATAAAACACAAAACTGGTATCAGAAGATATGAAAATATACCACTGGTAAGAGACATAGTACAACGACAAGAATATGGCTTTATAACTTAGAAGTGTTATGTCAATCATGTAATTTTTTTCCATTAGATACATGTACAAAGACAACATTCTCAACCACAAGACTAGTGCAAACTGCTACTAAGAGAAAATTTTGGAAACCAAGTGCACTAAACCACTAGGCAGCAGTGCATAAATGGTACACACTGTTTTTTGTTTTGCTTACAACTACTATTTTCATCATTACGTCGTGTAAAACAATTTTATCAGTAAATATGGAAATGACTTAACAGCATTTTACAAAATGGTATTTCTTTACAAAACAACATATAACAGATCTTTTGAGTGGCCAAAATTAATACATTGTAAGAACGGTGGTTGGTGCTGTTTTTTTTTTTCTTATTTTGACAACTTACAATTTACAAATTACTAGCATCAGTAAAAGTTCATAAATATCATTTTTGTAAGAATTTACGAAGTCGACATATACCAGCTGAGGCATATAACATTCAGTTATGAGCAACAGGTGGCTCTAATGCATTGCTATTTCTGCCAATGAGAAAAATGCTTGTACATACACGAAATTCAAACAATTTCAGAGGTGCAATCTTGGAACCCCATACATCAATTCCATCAATATTATATGGAAACCATCCCATATTGTCTTATGTAATTGAAATGCCTTCACCCTCAGAATCAGTTTCAAGCACAATCCAAAAAAAAAAAATCATGTCAGTGCAGTTTTTAATGCTAATGGTACACTGGCAATTGTGCTACCTTACGTAACTTGTTGCCTTTTTACTTATGTTACATGTCACAATTTTATTTTTTATTTCTCCACGAACCAAAGAAAACTCTTACAGAAATAGGTATAACTATACCACAAAACAATACACTATGATTGCACCTATGACAACTGAAAAATTAAAACAATAAAAATTATAGATATTACGAGAGATTGGAGGGGGGGGGGGGGGAATAGTTAGAATTGTCACACTTGAAATAACGCACATGCGATCTCCTGTGGTTCTATGAAAAACTCTGTTTTACAACTACAAAATTAAATGCGCTGAATTATGTCACATCTGGGAGGAGATGTGAAATATTACAAACACCATTTTACTTAAAGACAGACACTTTCAGCACTACAACCAAGTAAAAAATAAATAATTTAAGACCAAAGCATATAGAATGCATGAATTAAAGGATCCATATAAGCAACAGCTTGCAAAACCAGTAACAAATATTAAAAGTGACATATCCCTATCAGAAGCATTTTCGGCTGTACAGATCTATGGCATAATATTATAACTGATGCGAGTACAGAAAGAACATAGTATAGCATAAAATACATCTGTAAATAGCTGCAAATAATTAGTGTATACACAATGAACAGTGTACTGTTACTTTCCTTGTTATCATGCTAATATGTTCTAAGTATGTGAAAATGTTGCACACTAGGCATAAACTGAATGAGGTTGTTAAGACACAAGGCTCAGACTTGGAAGAATGGATGCTCTGCTGGATCATCCTGATTAAGGTCTTCCTAAATAATTCCAGGAAAAATCCCCGATGGTTCCTTGAAGAACACATGACCAACAACTATCGCATACTAATTAAACACATCTGTATATCTTTAGATGAGACATTTTTTCCTCATACTAAAGGTGACAAATCCTGTATCACCGTAAAAATAACCTGTACAAGTAAATTACCATCCTACTAAATACCTAAAGCAGAACATTCTCAGGGTTCTAAAGTGCCAAGTAATGCAAATTATGATAACCTGCACTTACAAATGCTGTGTGTAGCAGATTATGGTCCAGTATTTGTCTTCTTAATTGATTTCATATATTACAAGGTGCTCACTGAAGAGATTCGCAGAACACAATTTTTGTTTTGAATTACAATCAGTACTGAAACCTCATCCAATAAGTTTTCTTGTTTTTCTTTGGGGAAATGTCATTAGCTTATAATACATTAATAAAGAGAAAGAAAATAAAACTACCGTTTTACTGCTTGTGCAGATGTAAGTCGTCTTACTAAGGTGTGGCTTGAGCATGATCTGCATCCGTGATATGATCTTGTTTTGAATGTGACCTGAAAAAAAAAGAACAATAGGATCAAGTCTCAAACGTGCTACTTCATACATAATGGATGTTAAATTACACTAAAATTTAACGAGAACGATGAGTAACAGGGCAAAGCTGAATCACACAAAAAATAGAAAAAAATAGGGGGACACAGGTGGGATAGGAACAGAGGGAGGGGGATCCATGATAATCAGAGAAATAAAATGCAAGTCAACATTGTGAAATGATAATCTGACAATCCCCGAGATGTTCGTACTAAGAAGTAATACAAAATTTTAAGTTGAAGGGTTTAACGACAACCCAAGTTAAATCCAACTGTCACAAAAGAAGATACCAATCTGAGACAATAGTCACAGAGTAACTTTTTTAAGGCAATGGTTATGTAAATAATTCTTCAATACTTTCCTAAGTACTGTCCTCCTGTCAAAGATCCTTACCACATGACTATTAACCCTTTCAGATCTGATTTTTTTTTTCTGTAAAAAACGAAAATTTTTCTTTATGCTGTAATGCTCTTAGGCGATTTTTTAAAAATGATTTTAGATGAAAGATTTATACAAAAATATGTAGCTGTTTTCAAGATCATACTTTTTACACTTGGCTTCTTTTTATGGACCAAAATAACTAATTCTGAAATATTCACTGTTGCAAAACATAAATTGATCATTTGTTAATCATTTTAAAAAATAAAAATTTGGCATCACTTGTACATGACAAAAAGATTAAACATATGTGTACTTCAGGTTTCCATTGGGAAAAAAATATTTCTGTTGCAGCTAAGAGACAGTAAAAGTTTAAGGGGTAAACTAGGAAGAGAAAAGATACAAAGAAGAACTACACAGTTCATGAAGAGTTCATTTACTCAAACAAAAATCACACAAAAAAACCAACTCAACAAATTCCAAAGTAAGATGAAAAAGAAGTAGTGATACAGAACTGCAAAGAGAATTACTCTTAAAATTATGACGAGTCTTGCCGGAAGGACGAGGAACGTACTACAGTCACCCCCTACATAGGTCATAATAAGCCAATTGAAATTCACTACTACAAACATACAGGCTTCCTCTGGTCTTTTACAAACATACCAGTCTTCAATACACAATTCTTTCTGCTCTTGCACACTTTTTCTCTTTTTCCTTTATGTATCCACACCACATTAGATAGTTTTCTGCCTCTTTACATATTACTCGGTAAATAGTAACTAACTTTTTGTGTACATCTACTATCAATTTGCCTGGGTACATGCTTCACTACCTTCATTTAATTTTCCTTAGTCATAATTAACTCTTTCACTCTAGCCTTTGCCGTGATACATACATGTGTTTCTTGTCTTTCTTAGCATTTCTCAAAATGCACCTCTATATTGCTCAGTGATGAATACTAAGCTTTCAAATGGTTTGTGAATGAAAAGCGAAGACTCGTTGCCAAAGTCATAATTGGTAATAGACACTGACTGGAAATTTCCATTTTAGCCACAACGGAAACTGAGTGTTGAAAACTCCGTTTAGTTTATTAAAATTACCCCAGACAAATTTTATTCTATTGTTTGTTTATTTTTTGTTTGTTGAGTCATTGCCTTCAAAAAGCACTATTAACATTTATTACTACATGTGCAGCGTTCAGCAGCTATGCATCAAATTTATAGTTTTATTAAAGCACTGTAAAATAATATATGACATAACAACTAACTTAAACAAATTTAACTTTTTACTGTAGAATACATTTGTAATCAACACATATTTTATCAGTCAGTTTACAAGGTCTGGAGAAAGTTCAGTAGAGCCATTCACTGACATTAGTGTCTAAAAATTCATGTATCGAGTTTAGTGCGCATAGTTTTAGGTCTCTAATAAATTTGTCCTTATACTTCTCCAGCAATAAGATCTGCACTTCCAAGAGCCGTGAACTGAACATTCTCAGAGCAAGTCGGAAAGGTATCTCATTTTCATAGCTTGGTTAGTTTATATTTTTTTGTTTTGCTGAATAGTCTATGGTTTTCCTTCACATGGATGACACACAATGATAATAAAGGCAATCTACAGTTATTATTACCAATTTAGGAATAACGGCTTGCACTGCTCCCTTTTACTACTCTATGTGACACTTTTTACTGCCTTCAAAATGTGTGAAATCTTATGGGACTTAACTACTAGGGGCATCAGTCCCTAAGCTGACACACTACTTAACCTAAATTATCCTAAGGATAAACACACACACCCATGCCCGAGGGAGGACTCAAACCTCCGCCGGGACCAGCCACATAGTCCATGACTGCAGCGCCTTAGACCGCTTGGCTAATCCCGTGCGGCTTTACTGCCTTCTTTTGTAGTAACATCAAGTTTGTTGTAGACTGAAAATGACTCTATAGGTGTATGGTAGTCCATGGCAATACAGCTGTGGAACAGAGTTTGATATATTGTTACTGTATATTGGTCAGTAATTACCCTTTTCAATATCCTGAGGAGGTATATTACAAATGACAATTTCTTGTGTATATACCCAGTGTGTCTGTTCCATAATAGTTTTTGATCTGTTACAACACCCAGCACTTTACTATTTCTAAATGCTTCAAGAATGTTTTGTACTGAGGCTGCATACTATATGCTGAGTTTTTCAGCACTTATTTTTTGTCTTATTTGTGATCAATGTTCCTTCATTGTTTCAAAAAGCATATGTAATCTGAGGACTGCCTGGATAGACTTGTTTCCTTTGGCAACAAATGTAGTGTCATTGACAAATTTTAGTATGTGACTATCTTTGATTATGTCAGTAACAAAAATTAAAGAGTATGAAGGTATGAATATAATAGAGGGAAACATTCCACATGGGAAAAATATATCTAAAAACAAAGATGATGTGACTTACCGAACGAAAGTGCTGGCAGGCTGATACACACACAAATAAACACAAACATACACACAAAATTCAAGCTTTCACAACAAACGGTTGCTTCATCAGGAAAGAGGGAAGGAGAGGGAAAGACGAAAGGATGTGGGTTTTAAGGGAGAGGGTAAGGAGTCATTCCAATCCCGGGAGCGGAAAGACTTCCCTTAGGGGGAAAAAAGGACAGGTATACACTCGCAGCACTTTCATTCGGTAAGTCACATCATCTTTGTTTTTAGATATAAGAGTATGAAGGTAATTAGACATGCTCAACCTCATTCCAAAAGAGTTAAGTAATCAAAATCCCGAGGTTCAGTCACCAAACAGAATGAAAAGAATAAATAACCATTAATCAATCAAACCAAGATTAAGACCTAACCCATTTCTTTATTATATGCCCCCCCCCCCCAATCAGACACCATATGATTGCTTGTTAGGTACAAATGAATATGAATATAAACTCACACAGATGCAGTAGATTTATAAAATGAAACCAAAACAGGAAAAACAATGGAAGGGATGATTGATACACTCATTCTAAATATTATTTAAACTCTAGTTGCTGGTATTTTCAAAGGAAAAGAATTGCTGTAGAGGAGGATAAGAAAAGTTACGAAGAGGGAGCACATATTTTGGAAGGAAACAGTACTGAAAAAGTCACTTAAAATTCAGCAGTCAGAAACAGTATAGTAAAGGATTTTGAAATAACAGCTGAATGTAAATGTCATTTTTGGTTTTTCAGCAAACTGTTCCTTTATTTTCAGATATTTTCCTGTAACTTCAGTCTGTTCTGATCATGAGAATGGCTAAAAATTTCTTTTACATCTGGCTTCTGCAAATTTCTATCTTTCCATTCTCCTGATGAAGGAAATGTGAAAAAATGTCTAGCACAGATTCAAATGGGCTTTTGACTTGGGTGCGTCAGCTCTGCTGAAGTTGTTCCTACAGTGGAAAAACATATCTTCTCTACAGCAAATATTAATGACAAACAGTTTTGACATTATGTTCGAACTAGGACAATGACACTGTAATAGAACAGCATTAATACATTTAGCAACGGACGAAATGAATTATTCAGCAGTCCTCGAAAAAGAAATAGTTATTACAGAGAAATCTATAAAAGAATCCAGTAAATTACAGACTAGATACTCTAACATCCATCTTTTTAAAATAATAAAGGTCCACAGACAGAAGTAAAGTACAACACAAGATCCAGTATGGTTTAACAAAGAAGGAATGAAGATTAGGATTCAACAACTTAGTTTGGACAGAGGAAGAAAATCAGCCATACCTTTCAAAAAACAGTCCCACGAAATCTGGATGGCTTGTACTGCCACCTCCGTAATATGGGTCCGAAGAATTATCACAAAAACAAGTTCAACAAAGATCAAATCATTTGGAACAAAAATAAAAACAAAAACATTGTTCAAATGGCTCTGAGCACTATGGGACTCAACTGCTGAGGTTATTAGTCCCCTATAACTTAGAACTAGTTAAACCTAAACATCACAAACATCCATGCCCGAGGCAGGATTCGAACCTGCGACCGTAGCGGTCTTGCGGTTCCAGACTGCAGCGCCTTTAACCGCATGGCCACTTCGGCCGGCAAAAACATTGTTGAAAAGAGGCTTTGTCTGTATAAAAATTCAGAGTTGATGGTGCATATAGTTATGGTATCCACTGATTTTCAACACATAAAATTTGCTTTAACGGAGGGATGGATAAATGACAGGGTCAGTACTCTCAAGTTATTCACAACTGCTGTTACAGGACCAAGGACCAAGAAGTTGGCTAGAGTGCGATATTGGACACCCCCCCCCCCCAAAAAAAAAAAAAAAATCTTCATTGTGGAGACACATTAAGCTGTAGGATAGTCCAAGGTCTGGGTAGGGTTCGAAGGCAATAATTTGGTTGCGAGTTGCAAAGTCAGTGACTGCAAATGCCAAATAAAAGCTGGGGTAGCAGACTGATCTGTAACACAGCCTAAGGTTTGTGTTCACACCATACTTAACACTTGCTCTCCATATTTAACACACTTTTCACCATAAAATCTAAAACTGCAAGGTGAATACAGAAACCTTATATCAGATAATGGATGTGTGATTTGATACATATTATGTATGTACATCACAAAGTAGGGAGGAGGGACAGACATCCACCATGTAACTGTAATCAAAAAATTATGTTTGCAGATCAAATAACAATTTTCATACAAAAGACATTAAGCAGGACAGAAAACAGAAGATGAAAAATAGAAGTGAAAATTTTTCGGTTTATGGAAAAGTACTGCAAATACAAAAGTGGTAATAACAAACAGGGTAGGCATCTACTCAAATGTATACACTCATTCATATTTAAGTCTGCATAGGTCTCTCTTATCATTCATGTGTTAGTGAATAATCCCACATATAAAATTAGATGAATGATGTGTAGTCCACTTTTTAAGGGCACAAATGAGTAAAAAATTTTAAGTTGTTCTCATAGGCTCCATCACACTTCTAATCAGAGAACAGTACAAACGGACATTAATGAGAATGTACCGAGGGCTTATCTACATTACCCTCAAACTCAGTACTGTGGCACAAATATGCAAATACATAGATTAGCACAACTAAAAACGGGAGCTGTATGATATATGATCGTCAGAGTATCATGGAGACAGTACTGTTAACATAGATCTGAGATGCATAAGACCACAAAAATAATTAGTACCGTATTAATAACAAATGTTTAAACCCAATTGATCTTGAGCCCCCTCCCAACTGTCAAATGTACTAAATGCATGTTTTATAAGAGCTATGAATGAAGTATTTGACTTAAAAACTGTTTTCCGTTTGAATCTTTGATTATTCGTGTAGCTTATGAAACGTTTTGATGGTTACCAAAACTATTGAAATTAACAAAAAAGTTAATCCTACTACCTCAGTACAAAATGATTTCTCCCAAATAAGAAGAAAGAGTACAATCTATTCAATTCTCATTGATATGGTAGCTACAACAAAAATATTCAGCCTGTGTAACAGAACACTGCTTGTTAAAATGTCCATTGAACAGCTAACATATATGATCAATTTCAAATAATTTTGCTCTCGATATTCTAATAAAATTATTTTGCCATGCATCCATGCTTTACTGTTTACAAATTGCAATTAATGTACCAGGTGGGTATCTCGACTTACAAATTCCGCTTTTAAGGGTATCACTTTCAAAAAAATTAAAAATATAAATGTATTCATATTTTGTTGATTATGAATTAAATTGCTGTTGAATCGTGACATTCATTTATTTATGTAGCTTTTGCAAGTAGGGCATTCGTCGGCGTCCTTCAATTGAGCTGGATGAGAACATGCGAACTTTCATCCATAAGCGAGATGCATACTCTAAAGCCATTTATTATGTTATCTTTCTCACGGATTTTCAAAAATTCTGAGACCGGAGGTTTCCTACTCACATGTGATTACTTAACGAAAATAAAAGAGAAAAATGGGAGAGTTGTAACCGTAATGGTCTGCAATGTGAATCTAATTTTAAGTAGCACCAGAAAACTTACACAGGTTACGGCACCAACAATCTATAAATAAATTGAAATAATCACCTGAGACCATTCATTCTCTAAAACTTTTTGTGTCAATCTGCTAACGCTTCGCGGTAAATTCCGCGATGTGAAAAATAACATCCCTGCCATCACCAACACACTTCTCCCTCGGTAGTCGGCCACTGAGTGCAGTTGCTGTTTTATCTTTGTCTAGCGGTAATGCCACACCTCAAAAGCAATATTCGCTGGTACAAATGTACGAGAGTATTTTGCAATTTATATCGGGGTGGAGAACAAGGGGGGAGAAACTGTTCAAATCACATGCCACTTCCTTCAACAGAATCGGTATTAATTGATTTCACGACCTCTCCCAGAATGAACAGTACAGTTCAGAATGAACAAGATACAAGAATATGCACCTTATAGAAACCTGAAGAATTAGTTAATAAACGAATTATTTTTGACAATCTGCAATGCGAATTGACATGATGATCCAATAATGTATTAACATGGCAGTGAGGCATATTTGTTGACGTTGATGGTAAGGGTGTGCCCAGTGTCAACTGCTACCGAATGAAATATTAAGAATGTTGGTTGTAGGAAATCTGAAATTAATCTTCAAATTGTATCATGGGTGGAGCTGTATTTGGGTGAAAATTGTGTTTCGCGTGCTACACGAACTTTAGTAAACGAAAACAGTGACAATTGGAATGTTAATCTGTACTAAGGTATATGGGATACAGTATTGCCCATTACAAGAATACAGTATTGCCTATTACACTTTCGCCAAACCAGTATAAGAACCAAACAGAGAATTGGACAAAATCAATAGCATTTCAGAATAGTACTAGTGTGGTACGGGTAATTTTAATAAGCGTCCCTTATTCGCTAAAGTTAAAAGCGTAGCAACTATCGTACAACTTATATAACATGTTTATCGCAGTGTGGCTGCGAAATCACTGCAAATATTAGAATGTGGATTAAATCGCTATTCCTCACTGGCGTTCAAAGTACGGAAAGACATGTATGCTGAATAGCTACACGAGAAGTTTGTCATGTTTGTAATTCGTAAGGAATAGTGCTTCCTGCGATTCGATTTCGCGGTTTAAACTCCCACCGCGATCGTGAACACTGCAATGTAGTAGTTCAAGGTTCTACAATGACGTAATTTAGCGATGACGCATTCTTCAGAGGTAGGGCACCCACCGCGATACATCCGGCTCCTGCCCGTACATGAGCTACGTGCTGTATATGGACTAGCACATTGTACTCATATCTGAGGTCCTTTCATATTTCGTCTTAAATATCAGAAAAAATCAAAGGAAAGAAAAGCTTTAAAACCCAGAATAGTCTTCTCTTCAAACGAGAACATGGAAATGAAAAGAAGCCTACCGTATGAAATATTATTTTCTTTGTACAGGGCTGTCAAAATGTCAATGGGTTACGGGTAGTTAAGCATGTTTAAAAAGAAAAATATTTTCACAAGAAGCCCAAACAAAGCAATAATAGTAAAAGAGCTGGACAGTATCTGTTAATCCAGTTACGTGCTGTATATGGACTAGCACATTGTACTCATATCTGAGGTCCTTTCGTATTTCGTCTTAAATATCAGAAAAAATCAAAGGAAAGAAAAGCTTTAAAACCAGAATAGTCTTCTCTTCAAACGAGAACATGGAAATGAAAAGAAGCCTACCGTATGAAAGATTATTTTCTTTGTACCGGGCTGTCAAAATGTCAATGGGTTACGGGTAGTTAAGCATGTTTAAAAAGAAAAATATTTTCACAAGAAGCCCAAACAAAGCAATAATAGTAAAAGAGCTGGACAGTATCTGTTAATCCAGTGAAACCCATTTACACAATAAATAAACAAAGCTATAATATATAATATGCATCAGTAGGGCCTACTAATGAAATATTCAATTCGTAAACAAGAATTGGTGTGTTATATGTTTAAATGCTGAACTTGGTTAAATCTTCACAGTTTGCTATACAAATAGCGTAAAAAGTCAGTAAAAATTTCATCAGCCATAACCTGGTATGATTAAAAAAATACAGATGAGCCCCCATAGTCAAACATTATTCAGTACTCAGAAGAAATGTGAAGTAAAATCAGCAGAATGGTAAAGTGTATGCAATATAGCAGCAGTTGTGAAATGATTTCACAGAAAGGCCATCAGTACCTATGTCCTAATTACATATTTAGCTTTAATACCACTGTTTCAAAGCCCTAATTTTTGCAGCATCTCCCCCAGAAAATTGTTAGACCCTTGTCTGTCTCCAATTTGTCTGGTATTGACCTTATTATCAGTTCTCTGTCCTGTCTATACGATTGCTCGTCTCCCTCTTTAAGTACATTTAAATAAATGCAGTCTTGATTGAAGTGTGTGAGAATTACCTTTTTTTTAGTTTCATTTATATTTCATTCTCTCTGTCTCTGACATACCACATACAGAGTGGGAAAAATAAAACCAGCCTCAAAAAGATTTCTAAAACATGCAAAATTGACCTTTGTTAATGAAGGAGAACTACCCATCACAGAAAATTTTGGAAACTGTGATTTCAGTGTGTTGCAATCTGCCAATGATTTGCGAGTGAAGTAAAATCAGGACTTTTGAACCCTCAGGTTTTTGTTACTTCAGGCCTAGTTCAGCATATCAGGGTATGTGAACTCAGAACATGCACCATTATGCATCAGGAAATCCCCATCAGTACTCTGAAGAAGCATAGCGTAATCTCAAGACAAGTTTTTGGAGCACAATGCCTGTTGTACACATTGTAATATGATTCTTTTACCGAACTGTTAATGCTGAGTGGAATGCCCAGAAACTATTTAATCCATATGCAGATAAACTCATGGGAGATGAATGACTGCATGGATATTTTCGGCAAGATGGAGCAACAGCACGTACCATCTTGGCAACCTTGCCATGAGAGTGTGAGAAGTTCTTTGAGGAGAGAAAAGTCAGCAGGGGCAGTACAATCTCCTGCACTCTTTGATCACATGATCTCTCTGTGATATTTACCTGTGGGGTAAACTGAAGTATCAGGTGTACTCAAATAATTCTCACAAACTACAACAGAACACTGAAAATGCTGTTGCTACTATCAATGTCAAAGTGGGACAAGCAGATGTGGTCACAGACCACTTCCTAGTCATAGCCAAATTATAGTTACAGCTGTGCTACAAAATGAAAAAGAACAACGTGGCCAAGAGACAGTTTGATATTGAGAAGCTTAAGGATCCAGAGATATGCCAGCAGTATAACATTCATAACAAGTCTGAAGTATTGGCATCAGACCACACTGATGAAATAAATGTTAAAAGGCAATGGGAAGAACTAAGGACCTCTGTAACTGAAGCAGCTCAAGAAATTCTAGGAGAGAAAAAGCTAACAATGAAGAAGAAATGGGTCAATGAGACATGTGAACAAGCTGTGAAGGCCAGGAAGAGAGCAAGGGACAGACAGTGTGTGGTACAACAGGTAGCACTCAAGAGTGTAAGAAGAGAATATGGGGAAAAGAGGAAATCCCAGAAGAGTGGAAATCGGCTGTCATTACCCCACTGCAAAAAAGGAACAGTAATCAGAATTGAAATGTCCTGGCAGATTAAAACTGTACATCGGACTGAGAATCGAACTCGGGGCATCTGCCTTTCGCGGGTAAGTGCGCTACCTACTGAGTTACCCAAGCACGACTCACGACCCATCCTCACAGCTTCAATTCTGCCTGTACCCCATCTCCTACCTTCCAAACTCATTCTGGAATTAATAGGAATTGTAACAACTACAGAGGCATTTCTCTCTTAAATGTACCTTATAAAGTTCTATCTTCAATAATACCTGAAAAACTTAAGCCATTTGCAAAAGATATTGTAGGAGAATACCAGGCAGGCTTCCAGGAAGAACTATTGACCATTGATCAAATTTTCACGATGTGGCAAATATGGGAAAAGTGCTGTGAATTCAACCATTGGTTTCTGGTGACATTCGTGGACTCCTCAAATGCTTATGACAGTATCCACAGATTAAGTATATACAACATCCCGAGAGAGCTTGGTATACCAATGAAGTTAATAAATTTGGTCAAGATGTACACAGTGGAGACAATAGCCAAAGTCAAATACCAAGGGGAGCTGTCCGAGGAATTCCATACCAGAATGGGTGTGAAACAAGGTAATGTTATTTCACCACTGTTATTTAATCTGGTCCTAGAGAAAGCAATCTGAGAAATGAAAAGAGAAAACAAAGGGGTGATGCTAAATGGTACGACAGATTTATTGGGTTATGCAGACGACATCACAGTTCTAGCAGAATCAGAGGAAAAGATGGCAGAAACTGAAGAGGATCTAGCCCAAAATCCAAGTAAAATTGGGTTACGGATTAATGCGGGAAAGACTGAAGTAATGGAGGTATCAAGAGAAGCCCCTAATGACATCCCATTACAGGTAGGGATATGGAAATTTGCTAAAGTGGAAAATTGTAACTACCTCGGTACATGGTTCAACAGGCAAAATAATTTAAAATGGGAAATAAACCAACATATTGTGAACAGGTCTAAAACTTACTTTAGTCTAAAGCAGATAATGTCATCCAAGAATCTGTCAATTAAGACCAAACTTAAAGCATACAATGCTGTGATAGTGCCAGTATTGTTGTATGGGACAGACACCCTAACCACAACAAAGAAGGATGAAGAAGACTTGTTGGTCTTTGAAAGAAAAATTATAAGAAGGTTCTTTGGACCTGTCTAGGAAGGGAGCTTGTTGAGATGTAGAAAAAGCCAAGAATTGTATGAGCTGATGAGGCAACCAAACATCGTTCAAAAACTGAAAGTGTGGAGAATAACCTTGGCAGGCCACATTGCTAAGATACCAGACACCTCTTGGGCAATAGTCGTACGTATGGGAAGACCTGATGATACCCGTCCAATTGGAAGACCCAGGAAAAGATAGGAGGATGAGCTACAGAAAGACCTTTGCCAGCTAGGAGTCATGACAACTGGATCCCAAGCGCACAAGATCGCCATCTATGGAGGAGCATTGTGAGGTCGGCACATGATCTACAGGGTCCTTGATCACCGGTTTGATGATGATGATGATGATGAGGATGATGATCATAACTTATCTATAAAATGCATCTATTTCAGGTAAGTATCATGCGTTCTACAGGGTGTTTCAAAAATGACCGGTATATTTGAAACGGCAATACAAACTAAACGAGCAGCGATAGAAATACACCGTTTGTTGCAATATGCTTGGGACAACAGTACATTTTCAGGCGGACAAACTTTCGAAATTACAGTAGTTACAATTGTCAACAACAGATGGCGCTGCGGTCTGGGAAACTCTATAGTACGATATTTTCCACATATCCACCATGCGTAGCAATAATATGGCGTAGTCTCTGAATGAAATTACCCGAAACCTTTGACAACGTGTCTGGCGGAATGGATTCACATGCAGATGAGATGTACTGCTTCAGCTGTTCAATTGTTTCTGGATTCTGGCGGTACACCTGGTCTTTCAAGTGTCCCCACAGAAAGAAGTCACAGGGGTTCATGTCTGGCGAATAGGGAGGCCAATCCACACCGCCTCCTGTATGTTTCGGATAGCCCAAAGCAATCACACGATCATCGAAATATTCATTCAGGAAATTAAAGACGTCAGCCGTGCGATGTGGCCGGGCACCATCTTGCATAAACCACGAGGTGTTTGCAGTGTCGTCTAAGGCAGTTTGTACCGCCACAAATTCACGAAGAATGTCCAGATAGTGTGATGCAGTAATCGTTTCGGATCTGAAAAATGGGCCAATGATTCCTTTGGAAGAAATGGCGGCCCAGACCAGTACTTTTTGAGGATGCAGGGACGATGGGACTGCAACATGGGGCTTTTCGGTTCCCCATATGCGCCAGTTCTGTTTATTGACGAAGCCGTCCAGGTAAAAATAAGCTTCATCAGTAAACCAAATGCTGCCCACATGCATATCGCCGTCATCAATCCTGTGCACTATATCGTTAGCGAATGTCTCTCGTGCAGCAATGGTAGCGGCGCTGAGGGGTTGCCGCGTTTGAATTTTGTATGGATAGAGGTGTAAACTCTGGCGCATGAGACGATACGTGGACGTTGGCGTCATTTGGACCGCAGCTGCAACACGGCGAACGGAAACCCGAGGCCGCTGTTGGATCACCTGCTGCACTAGCTGCGCGTTGCCCTCTGTGGTTGCCGTACGCGGTCGCCCTACCTTTCCAGCATGTTCATCCGTCACGTTCCCAGTCCGTTGAAATTTTTCAAACAGATCTCTTATTGTATCGCTTTTCGGTCCTTTGGTTACATTAAACCTCCGTTGAAAACTTTGTCTTGTTACAACAACACTGTGTTCTAGGCGGTGGAATTCCAATACCAGAAAAATCCTCTGTTCTAAGGAATAAACCATGTTGTCCACAGCACACTTGCACGTTGTGAACAGCACATGCTTACAGCAGAAAGACGACGTACAGAATGACGCACCCACAGACTGCGTTGTCTTCTATATCTTTCACATCACTTGCAGCACCATCTGTTGTTGAAAATTGTAACTACTGTAATTTCGAAAGTTTGTCCGCCTGAAAATGTACTGTTGTCCCAAGCATATTGCAACAAACGGTGTATTTCTATCGCAGCTCGTTTAGTTTTTATTGCCGTTTCAAATATACCGGTCATTTTTGAAACACCCTGTATGTCTAACATGTATATCCAACTTCTTTATATACTCAAGTCATTCCAGTCATGGACACAGTATGTTTCACTTTCTATGTTAGAAAACTTGCACAGTTATTGGCAGATTGTGATAATATCTGTGCAATGAGAATACTACTGGAAGGGTGGCTTGTGCAGATAAAATAGCCATGTTATTGAGCAGTATCTCTAAGTCTTGTCTGTAAGTAGCTACTTCCTTTGTAAAAACTAATTTCTTTTTGTTTTACTGTCTAAATTAGATGCAATTAAATGACAGAGAAGTTCACCTTAATTGGTCTTCTCCTCAAACAAATGTTATATGCTGCTTTGGGCACAGGTATGCTCATTTTGTTTGTCAGGCCAAGGGTTGTGAGAATAGTAATGAGTTAGGTCTATATATCCTTCACAATTAACTCCTCACTTTGTTCAGATGATCTGTGGCGTAGCTGCAATTTGTAAGGTCCTGTGATGTTCCCATGACTGATCATCTTTCTTTATGGTGCGATTCTTATCCTTTTACGTATATACTCATGTAACAAGCACTATACACCTATATACCACCCTAGCCCTATCACTACAGTACTCATTTCATCTTAACAAGATCAGACATTTAACTCAGGTTTGATTTTGCATTTTAGCACCTGTCATCATGAAGCTACTAGTTTTCTGACTTCAGCTCTTTGAGTAACAATGAATTTACACAGACAGTTAATACTATAACTCAGTATTCTGCTGTGAGAAGGCAAGCTGTCTTGTTTCACCTCTTCATATATTTGTAAAATTTCTCTGGCAATCATAGCTTTAGAATTCTAGAAGTGGGAACTTGTCTCCAGCATAGATATGGCTCCTGACACATCCTGCCTCTCTGTATTGTAGCTACAGATAATTTTACTTACAGCTTTATGTCTCTTACTTCTCTTAATGTATTGACACTCTTTTGTGAAAAATGCACGAGAAGTAAATGACTGAAAGTTATAGCTAAGAATATTGCCTACAAAAGACAATATTCCACATTTCAGTCCTCGTCCAGCGCACAATTTTAATCAGTCAGG
Organism: Schistocerca nitens; assembly: GCF_023898315.1. Lineage (NCBI taxonomy): Eukaryota > Metazoa > Arthropoda > Insecta > Orthoptera > Acrididae > Schistocerca > Schistocerca nitens. The sequence continues at coordinate 902,465,946 of NC_064614.1, read as the reverse complement.
AAGTTTCAGCTATGGTAAGATTATCCTTAATTAAAATAAAGAGATGAAAGACAAAACCAGTGGACAAAGACCCAGAAATTATTAGTAACAACATTCAAATACACAGGCATAATACTAGACACAAAAGAGATTTTCATATGATTAGCAGAAGATGGACATGGAAATGAAATGATCTTTATCTTAAAGATATGAAGTTTCATACTTCCCTACTAACTGAACTGAAATGAAATGATCTTTATGTTAAATATGTGAAGTTTCACAACTCCCTACAAACGAAACAGAAAATACTGACTGGAAAAACATTTAAAGAACAATATAACTAATTAAACAGTGGAAACTCCAGATAAGAATATCAGCAATGTAGGGAAAAGTAAAATGCTTCTTAACACAAAAATAACATGCTTTTAGCCTCAGCCTTCAAAGAGAAACATACACCATTCATCCACACAAGCAAGCTCATCTCACGGATGCATGACCACCAACTCTGGCAGCACTGAGAAGAGTAATGCTATAGAGAATAGTAACAAAGGAAAACATGATAGTATTGTAGGATGGAAGAAAAGTCATTCGACAGAATCAAACAGTGGAAACTCCAGACAGGAATTTCAGTGATGTGGAAAAAGATAGATTGCTAGTTACCACAAAGATAACATGCTACGTTGTCAGAGCTGGTAATCATATGAAGGTAATTAATAGTTTTTTCAGAAATAGCACAATATCTTGGAACTGGCATGAACATAAATTAAAGCAGTAATTTGTTTTGGCCGTACGTGCCAATTGATGTGACACAATGACTCGCATTTGGAAGAAGCTTGAGTCAAATCCCCTTCCAGTCATTCAGACTTGATGTTTTTCCATCGTTTCCTTAAATCATTTGAGACAACTCCTGGGATGATTCCTTGGAAGAGGATATGGCTAATTTCCTTCTCCATCCTTCATTCATCCATTCACTCATTCATATTGCGTAGCTCCCATGATGGAGAACTTCCAGGGATGTGGCATGAGGCAAGATAGAATATACGAACAAATGACAAGCAAATCATAGAAACTTAATCTATACACTATATTAACAGCAGACTATTACTGTACTGCTTAATGCTATTCACACTTACACCAGCAAAATTACAACAAGTAAATTAAAAAAAAAGGTGATATTCTGACAAAAGTTACATTAAACAGCTGCTTTTCATCTCCTTTTGGTAGCTTGATTTGATTTAACCAGGGAGACAAAACAGCAGTGGTTGTAGCCCCTCGTTGCCCACACCAAAACTAAGTTTATTGTGCAGCATCTCTTCGCATCATCTACCAAAGACAACCAGCACCCTTAAGGAATAATAGGTCCCTGTTAATCACAGTTTCTTCAGGAATTAGTGACCCAAATATTTCATGTCTTTTAGCCTCCAGAGCTTTGATTTAAAAGATTACATGTGGTACAGTTTCATCCCCCGTACTGCACAGTCAGTACATAGGAACATCTTTCTCTATTATCATTGTGCACAGATGTTTCTTGAAGTTCCCATGGTCAGTTATTAAACTTTCCATTAGTTTACTCTGCCTTTTGTTCAAGCCCAGGTTTACAGAACTTTTGTTTAAACATGGTTCTGACATCATTCGCTTACCATGTTCTTGCTTTTGGTTTTAGTCTAATGTTGTATGTGCTGCCTCCTGATACACTATATATGAGGAACATTTCACAAATAATGCATACTAATTTTTTATTTACATGTTTATTTTATTTTTTCAATATCTCTTGAGAGTCTTTCAGTATCATCTCCCTGCTTCTCTATGGTTGAATTCCAATATCTCTGAAGCTCTATTATTCTAACCAGGAGACCACTTCTGTCAAATGACTCAGGTAACGATGGTGGAAAGCTCTTTCAGAGGAGGATAATGGTGTCCACACATATGTTTTTTCATCTTTGGGAATAACTCAAAGTCTGGTGGACTCATGTGTGGGTTGTAGAGAGGATACAGCAACACTTCCAATCCATATTTGCACAGCTTTTGGGCTACAGCATTGCCAGTGGCTCTGAGCACTATGGGACTTAACTGCTTAGGTCATCAGTCCATTGCCAATATCTGGGCGGACATTGTTGTGGAGAATGAGTGGCCCAGCCTCAAGCACATGAGGTGAGGCTTCATGCATTTTTCTGTACAGGTTTCGCATAAAGTTACCATAATACGCTGTTGTGACACTTTTTTTGAAATGGAAGTCTATCTGTCATGATGATTCTCTGGTGATCACAAGCAAAAATCATAATTTGCATGTGCTTTGATTGAGCATGCCAAAATTTTTTTGGATGTGGAGAATATGAAGCTTCCCATTCACTGGACTGTGATTTCAACTCCGGTCAATGTCTCTGAGTCATGTTTCATCAATAGCGACAGTTCAACATAAGAATCTTTGACCTTCACTGTCAACTCATTGTTTGAGCAAGGCTGCAGTGTCCAATAATTTCTGCTTCTCTTCAGCAGTCAAACAGTATGAGACCCACTTACAGAAATTTTTCTCTTCTTCAAATCATCTGTCAGAATATGGAACAATGATCGTGGGAGAATTCCCTGGCTTCAGAGAGTTCCTCACAAGTTGTACTGTGATCTTGGAGAGCCTCTGCCACAAGTTTCACACTTCATTCATCCGTTGACATTTTTGGCCTTCCAGGTGTTCAATTATTGTCTATGCTCATACAACCAGTATGAAAATGATTAATACAATGTGAAACTGTTCTACAGTCCACTATAAACTCACCACAGAATTCACTTAATGCATTGGGGATTTCTGTCAAGTTTTCGCTACATAAGATTTCGATCTTGAAGTACAACTTGTGGCCTTCAACAGTCACAGTACCCGAGACCGCTGCACGACCTTTTCTAAAACTCACCAATTTTATGTTAGAGTACACAGTGAAAAAACAAAAACACATGCTTCTTCCTTGAGCTCCCAACAACATCTGGCATAATTTTCATTGTTGTTGCATCAAACAATCCACAGTAATACCAACCTGTGCATAGTTTATGAAATATCTCTTGTAGTTTAGATTTCACTGTTGCCGTAGTGATAGGACAGGTTCTGATTCAAGAAATGGATTCATTATCCCTGCCCTGGCTAGCTTATCAGTTTGTTTGTTACCACTAATACCTAAGTGACTAGCAATCTATAGCAGGTTTCCGCTGTTGCTTTTCCTAGCCTCACAATAGTTCCATAGTAAACCACACTATATCCCCTGAATAATATTGTGGTTCTTTCTTACGCTGCACCCAACTTCCTACTGTCACTTTGAAAGGTTTATTGCAGTAGCTGGAAGTTACTGTTTGGTCAGCCAGCTTTTTCCTGGCCATTACTGTTTTTACAACATTCATTATATTAGTAATGGATTCTGTGCCCTGCCGGTGCCTCCACTGTAACCCAAAGATGTAATGGGGGCATGACCAGCATGGTCTCCATCCCAGCAGTGGGTGTGCTACTAATTCCCCCTGCTATGGATAAGCAGACCATCTCTGCACCTTCCAGGGCTCCTTAGCAACCATCTTCTGTTGTACTTTATTCCAGCATACCATAGCCCCATATATTGATATAGGTCTTATTACATAGATCTACATCAAGTGCATGCCCTTGGAACTAAGGCCCTAGGTTTTTCAACAGGTCCTCCTAATGCACTTAAATCCACCTTTTGCTTTATGTGAGGGGTCCATGTTAGTTTCACATCCATGGGTAACCCTAGGTACTTCACTACCCTATCTACTTGTAGTGTTTCGTCAGAACGCTTAAGGGCCCAGTACATGTCCTGGATCTGTTTCTTTGTGAATGGCACTACAACAGTTTTCCTGGTACTAATTCTTAGATCCTGTTTTTCACATGTTTGGAGCACACTGTTCCAATGTTCTAATGGTACTGTGGGAAATGTGTTCCACACTAATCTTGTACACATAAGCTGCTGTGGTGCACTAGTTGGGCCTCTGTAGGAAAAATGAACAGGACACAGAGAATGCTTTCTATTTTTCAGTTTCTTTATTGGAACAGAACACAATTACATAAAAATTAATGAGGGAAACACTAGCTCAATACAATTACATAACAATGAGAATGAATACACGGGAAATAATTCCTACAGAGCAAAGAACTGTTACTAAGAATTCCATGACACAGAGGTAGCCTACTGACCCCACGAAACTGCCAGGGGCGGCATGAAAACATAAATATCAAATTGGTCCTTATAAACAAAATTTTACCACTCTGCCACTAGCACTCAGTAAGGTTTGCAGAAGCCAGCAATCATTGTTCAGATGAGACATGAGGTGCAGACTCACTGGTATCATCTTCTCTGCACCTGTGCATGTCCAGAATACCATTACTGCATCTTGTGGCAATTCCATTCTTCAAGTTCATATAGCACAATACACTCACTATAAAACACTTCCTTGCTTGGGTGAGCAAGCCAATCATTCGACATCAGTGCAGCAAGCGCTGGTCAGGAAACTTTTGCTGATGCATGTTTCTCTCTGGAAAAACTCAGAGCTGCAGCAAGCCATGCACAGCACATGGGGGATGAGATTCCACTATTTAAGCCCACTTTGCTCGCAGCTGGTCCTCATGTCGTTTTCTGTAGTCATCTACTGAAGCAGATGGGTGGCGGTGGCATGCATGCACCATAGTGCATCACCACATAGCTTCCCCCTTATGAGAAGGGGACAATGGGGTGGGTAGATGCCGACAACAGCAGAAGTGGCGGCATTGCTGGCTGCGGCCCCTATGCTGGGCAGTGGTGTGGTGCTGGTGGGGGTGGCAGTGTTGACTTCGGTGGCAAAGGCAGAAGCAGCGATTACACGCATTGTGGTCCCCATGGCAGGCTGCAGTGTAGCATCAGTGGGGCTCACGAATGTCATGGCAGTAGTCAAGTCAACAGCATGCACATTGATCAAACTTCAGTTTGCTGGCATGGTGGGGTATGGCATGGTGTTGGGGCAGATTCAAATGGCTCTGAGCACTATAGCACTTAACATCTGAGGTCATCAGTCCCCTAGACTCAGAACTACTTAAACCTAACTAACCTAGGGACATCACACACATCCATGCCCAAGGCAGGATTCGAACCTGCGACCATAGCAGCAGTGTGGTTACGGACTGAAGCGCCTAGAACTGGTTGGGGCAGAGTGTGGCAAGAGAAGCAGTAGTGTGCTGGCACATGGGCAGGTGACACATGACACATCATGCACAGTGTGCCCTGCACAGCCGGTATACCGCATCCTGCCCTTTGTTGGTGCTGTGGGCATCCACTGTGGGCGCCCTGTGCTTATAGGCCATACCATGCATAGTCGCAGGGTCATACACTGATCTTGTGATGGTGGTGATGGGCCCTCTGTGCTGGGGGTGCCAGGTCCAGAGGTGGGGGCGGGGAGACTGATCAGTGGCTCTGTCAGGTTGGTCAGCAGGGCAAATGTTAAGGCAGCCTCTGCCGTTGAGTCCCAAGTGTTGCCACTCGGATCAGCAGTGTTGGATGAGGCACTGTCATCTTTGCTTAGTCCACCTTGATCTCTATGGCCGACTTACACGCTCAAGTGGGAGCAATTCAGTCAAAGGTCACAACTGTGGGAAATGCTTTCCTCACTAACCTTGCACACATAAGGTGCCTATGGTACACTAGTACATATGGGCATTAGTGGGAAAGAAATAAACAGCGTATGGAATGTGCTTTTGATTTTTTGGCTACTGTATTGGAACAGAACACAATTACATAAAAATTAACCAGGGGAACATTATCGCTTTAAAATTTTGTAGCAATAAGAATAGACACACAGAAAATAATTCCTACAGAATGCAGTAGCCTTACTGAACTGAAGGTTTCAGTGAGCAGACAGTAACAAATCATAAACATCAAAAATTATACACAGTGATTTATACCCAAGCAAATACAAGGAAAACACAACTTGCAAGCAAGCATGTGGTATTCTATGGTCATCAGGCAACACGCGGTGCACCTGCCCATGTGCAGAATATCATTACTGCACCACATGGCAAGTCCCTTCTTCAAGTTCACACAGTACAATACACTCACTATAAAACACTACCTTGCTTGGGTGAGCATGTCAGTCGTTCAACATCAGTGCAGGAAATGCTGGTCAGGGAGCCCTTTCCATTGCATGTTTCTCTCCAGGGAAACCCCAAAGCTGCAGCAAATCAGTGCATGCTGGAGAGAGATTCCACCTCTAAGGCCCACTTTGCTTGTGGCCAATGTGCATGTCATCTGTTGTTGTCGTTTTCTGAAGCAGATGGGTGGGGGTATGCATGTGCTGTAGTGCATCACCACAGTTCTCACAATTAATTTGCCAAGTATTATTATGACTAAATTACCTGTATGTCCTTGGTAAAAGTAACCTTTAGCATATATCTCCTAATTTAGCTGATTCATCAATTCTCTGCCTTAGCAGGATCAACCTCCCCACCCCCACCCTTACAGACACCCTGCAGTGGTGCTGATTGCTATTTTCACATCTTTCATCTGTTCAGTGTAGACATCATCTACCTACATATAATGGTCTTAATCCCCTTGCAGACACTGCAGTGGTGCTGATCGCTATTTTCACGTCTTTCATCTGCTCAGCTTGGACTTAATCTACCTACATATAATGGCCTTAATGCCACGCTCTTCTGCAGTGTCCTGGAAGTTGCAGAAAGCAGTTTTCTGAAAGCATAGTGCTTTTACTACATTCCCCAGAAGTTGCTGAAGTAGTGTTTTTGTGGTTGATATGCTTGATGGTTTTCATGTAGAGGGACCTCAGTTAACCTCATTTCCCTACCATGCACATTAACTAGATTTTTGTAATTTCTTTAGAAGACAGATGGGCAAACTAGCTGGTCATCATCAATTTGCCATGGCTTCAAAATGAAAACAAACTTCACAGTCTTCCAAGCATTAGTAATGACTCCTGCATGTCTCTAAGCAGTCTGATGGGCATCTGATTAATACCTCTCCTGCTAATTGCAGCAAAGCTAGAAATATTCCATTTGGAGCTCGTGACTTGAACAGGTGAAACTGCTACAAGAATTTCTTGAAATCAACACATCCTTTGTCAGATTCACAGTTCTCCCTGTGGTTACCTATAAACCAATATCTCACAGGGGCTGAATCTTGATCTGAACCACCTGCCAGGGTGCATTTGGGGGAAATGAGTAATGAGGAGCACATTCAGTGTTTCATACTCTGACTTAGTATACTCATCATCCTTCTTCCTTAATGTCCCTTCTGCATTTGTTGGTGTTCTTTTGAAGATTTTGTGAAGTCTATCTGTGGTGTCTGTACCTTCTACCTCCTCACAGAATACCTTCCAGGATGATTGTTTCTTTTGCCGTACAACAAGACTGTATTTAGCAAGGGCCTCACAAAATGTTTCCCATTCTCCTTTACTTCTTGCAATGTTAAAGTCTTCTCACTTGCTTTCTTTGCAATTCATGATTGTTATTTTGCCAAGGTACATTCCTGTTTGTGCACTTCTTGGTGACTGTACAGTTTTCTAAGTGTGAGGTCATGATGGTGGATGTTATTTCATCTGCCATTTCCTCTAAGTCTACTGGATTTCTAGTCAGAGTTTTAACATAAGATAAGTATGACTTTAGGTCTCTGCTGCATGTCTTTCAGTCTGCTCTTTTAGGAGTCCTATAGGCTATGATCTGTTTAACATCCATTTCTACCCCAATATTAATATACATGTGGTTAGGTAAGGCTGGTTCCATTGCACGTGCCACTGTTTGACAAAACTATCCATGAAGATGGACCCAAAGATTATACCAATTATTCTTCCCTTCTTCTATTCATGAAGGCAGGTTCCTTACCATTTTTCAAGATCTCTAGGTTGCTCTCCAATAGGTACTGAATCAGAAACACATCTCTGCTGTTGGTGTAGCTGCTTCACCTCACCAGGTTATGGGAAATGGCATCATAGCCAACCATCAGTAGTTCATTCAGCTGCAGGCAGCTGTTTTCCAGTTTCCTCACTTCCTGGGATGAAAGAACACCATCCTTGTAAGGAACATGTGCTGAGGCCAATAGAAATTCCCTCATGCTCCCTTTCTAAACTAAATACCTGGAACAGAAGTTCATCATCAGCATGAATGAAAATCCATTCTTAATATAAATGCATTTTCTGTGGTTTTTAGATTCCTGGCATAAATCAACTTATGTTCAGTTTCTCTGAGGCCTGATGTGCTCCTTTAATCAGGGTCATGTCCAGAAGGTGATGTGCTACAGGTTTATCTGCAACACTTCCAACAGCCAACTTGCCACCAATGTTGCCTCTGATGTTCTTTAGCAGCCTGACAGTAACCTACAAGAACCCTAAATACGGCTTTAGATCTTGCTCTTGCATTGCCTTCAAGAATTTTTCTCTGACTGCCACCACAAGGCTTTGGTCATCAGTTCCAACAAGTCCAACAGTGCTTTTATTTCACCCTCCTTATTTCATCCAATGCGCATTTTCATGTACTTATCATTTTCATCTGTGAGAGGATCTATGTTTGCTTAGTAAGTATTTGATTGCATTAGCATTTTTCAAAGAAAATAATTACCACATTAGCAAATAGAGAGCTCTATTTACAATACATGAAGTTAACAATGAACACTGCTGCTTGCCATATAGCTAACAGAACTTTTCAATTTTTAAATCTAGATAGATAATTTGTAGAAAGAGTGGCAGATGATGTATGTTTTTAACTGTCTTTTGATCTGCTTTGGATTCCCACTTCCTTGCTTTATGTTGGATGGGAGCTTGTTCACTACCATTAAACCATAGCACACAACTAAATATTGAACTCTAGACAAGGAGGTAAAGTCCACATGAAAATTATTTTTGTGTCTTGTATTGTGATTGTGTGGATCAAGTTCAGTTGAAACTGATATTTATTGTCAGCAACAAAAGCCATTAAGGATTAAATGAACACAGAAGTATGTGAAACTTTCAAGATCTTTAAAAAGGCCTCTTGAAGATGTGCTGTTATCTGCTTTACACAATATTCTTAATGCTCAGTTCTGTTAACGAGTATTTTATTTACTTTATGTGCATCACCCAAGAAGATAGTTCTGTAAGATGCAGGGAATGAATGAAAGATGCTTCTAAGGGCAAAACATGATGAAATGAGCTTTTGATAGTTTATCTGTGTGTTGACTCAATATCAACTTGTTATCCAGCTGGATCCCCAAAAAATTTTACACACATTGTTATTACTATGCGCAATCATTAATGTCTACTTCTGATGCTAGCAGGTCATTTTCTCCTTGTTTACAATCACATAATATGAGTCTTTGTGTGAGTGGGACATAAATTGTTTGCTGCATTTGTAGGCCTGATAAGTTGAGCACTGTCAGGTGAGTTTGAGTTTGGACCTTTTATTAGTACAGTTGTGTCTGCAGCAAACATTACACTTTTTTCTTGTCCATTGCAACTTGTATATCTCTATGATCTGATTGTTGGCAAAACATTAAACACTCATTTTCCATATTTTTAACCATCAATGTGGTGATAAATGTCATCTAACATAACACAGCTTGTATGTTGATCTGATATGCTGCACTATGCACTGAAATATTGTGCAACACTGTGAAATATATTTTGGGTGCAATTAACACTACATATGCTTTGACATTGTCCACACACATAAAATAACTTGTTGGAGTACAAGAAAAGATATACTTATGAGATAAGTGTAGATTAACAGAACACCAAACATTGACAGATTCACTTTAGGTTATGGACTTTGTTCTTCTATTGTCAGGCAAAATATGGTGAGAATGAGAGTTTACAAGGTTAGTGCCTGAAAGTCATGCAGAATGCCATACAAAATGACAGAAGCAGGATAGAATGAATCACGCACTCCTTTGTGGGAATCTAGAGGTTTTGTGATAGGAGAAAGTATTCAGAGTATTGAATCATAAACTGGAGTCTCTGCTTGTGTATTGTTTAGCATGATTTCTTCCAAGTTCTGTATCTTCCTGTTCTATGGAGCTCGATGCCATTTCCAGAAATTATGTATTTTGTAAAGGTGAGTTACACACAAGAAGATTAATTTACAACAAGAGTTATAGACAGAATGCTCCTTGTAAAACAGTCCAAGCTAGTGAAGTCCATATCGCAAAGCAAAGCCCAGTCCATGCTGTACCAAAATTCTGCCTATGACAAACAGATTTCATATTGTTAGCATCTGAGCCAAACTGGTAGTACACTCACCATTCACTCTGCAAATTTCATCACAACTGACTCTGACCACCCATGGGCTCACTTATATACTGGATTCTGGTGTGGCCCCATCAGAGGGCATCTGGGTAGTGGCACCACAGTTGCTGACAGTAATGTTGTGCCACTTATTTGACTTCCATGGTGACACTAGGTTAAATCCTTCCCACCCACCTTCTCTACAGTAACCACTGAGGAAGAAGATGCATGGTCTGTAAAAGAGCTGCTGCTGGGAAGGGCGGCAGGTTGACATACACAGAGATCACTGCAGAAGGCCAAGGCAAGAGGCTTCATGGTAGATGAATGAGTCATCATAGGACCGGAGGGTCTTCTGAGGGAGGAGAAGTAGGTGACTGCCGACCAGGATGATGGAAGCAAAGTTGATTTCAGTGGTGTCACAGAAGTCCATGGGGGAAGCCATGGTATACATCATGGACCCATGTTGGACAGAGTTCATCCTGCAGATCCAGGTTGGGTGAATCCCAAACTGCTGGGGCCATACTGGAATACAAACCAGAAAGGAGAGACCTCATCAATGACATACAGCAGTGATGGGCACTGCATACCTAAGAAGGTACAGTAGGATGGCCAAACAGTTGCTTCGCCGGACTGTGGCCCACCATGGTGGCCCTGTAAGTTGCTAGAAAACTCCGTCTCTCATGACCTCGTTGTCGACGGGACGTTAAACACTAACCACCACCACCACCACCACCACGCTAGAAAACTACAGAGGGCATTAGGTGTGGTGTTAGCCACCATTTCCTTGTGAAGATGGGTTTTAAAGATGTGGATAAAACATTCCACTCAACTGTTGGAGGCCAGGTGAAAAATCACAGTGTGACTGTGTCTCCAGAACAGTGGGAGTGGGTTGAGGTGTGAGCATCTGCAACAGTAGGCTGTTTAGAAATAATAACCAGGAAAATTAAGAGAAAACCCTGGAGGACTTTTATTTATGATAACAGGTTACAACTGGGCACCTTAGGAAACAACCAGATGCTTAGAATGTGGCCAATATGGCCAAAGTTCCAAGGATAGCATGGGAGTGCAGGAGAGGACTGTGTTAGCAGATCCAAAGCCACCATCCAAAAGAGGGAAGTGTTGGTGCCTTGCCCCTAGTTGCACACGTCTGATGCACCACATGATCCAGTCTCTTATCCTTATCTACAGCTATGCATTTACGACTGTATCTATACTCTGGATGCCACCTTACGGTGTATGTCACTTCCCCCTTTTCCTGTTCCAGCCACATATGGTTCACAGGAAGAACAACTGCTGGTAAGCCTTGTGTGAGTTTGAACCTCTCCAGTTTTATCTTCACAGTCTTTTCCCAAGTTATATGTGGAAGGAACCAGTATATTGGTTGCCTCTTCTGGGAATATACACTTTTGGAACCTTAACAGAAAACCATAGTGTGATACAGAACACCTCTCTTGCAGCATCTGTCACTGGAGTTAGCTGAGCATCTCCCTGATGCTTTCAACCTCTAACAAAATGTGCCACTCTTCTTTGGATCTTCCATGTTATTGGCCAGGGATTGTGAGCAAAATCCACCCCAAACATCCATTAACCACCAATCCTGATTGTGTGAACAGCAACAGGTCACCATCACATGCTGGTACTGTGGAAAGCTGTGAGTGAATTCCACAGCACCTCAACTCAAGTCATGGAAACAAAAGTTTTAAGTAAAATATTTTAAAATATCCCAGCCCTACCTCCTCCAAGCAGATGGTTCCCAAACAACCCTTTCCTTCCCCTTCCACAGGAGTCAGTTGTTGACTCAAAAGGGTAATTACTTGTTAAATGACACCTTTGGCAGGTGGTGTAATAAGACCCTTAGGAACTAATGGAGGGCTGTTTTTGTCATGTGACAGTATCTGTGGTTGGGACAATTTTATAAATTTTGTTTAAGTGTATTGAGTAATGTCAGAAATAGCAGCATTTACAAAATTTAGGGTCTTGACACATTTTGATGTACACTGAATCATGGTTGACCTGGGCAATGACAGACAGATGCAATGGGTCCTGATGGTGACAGTATGTGGCATTTGGTGTGGGGCCATTTGGTAGCTTATGGTGGGGCATGCACAGAGCATGCCTATACATATGGCTGAAGAGCAGAGCAACACATCAGTGGCGTGTACAAAAATGGCATTTACTGAGTGAGCTTTGCCCATGAATGATCTCCGAACCTGCAACACTCCATCCGATGGGTATTAGTACAGAATTCAGTGGAAGCATGGGACATTCAGCTAAAAAGAGGTATTTCACATTATTGATTGTGGTGGCCAACAATAATAGCATGAAGTTGATAATGTGTGTAACTAAAACTAATTTCACACATTGTGTTCATAGGCTGCAGCAATGTGGTTGAAGGCCATTTAAGCTAGGAACTGCCCCAACAAACTTTGACAGTTGTGTATGACTACTTATAATTTCCTTCCTTAGTTATCCCTTACATAATCTTTTCACTGGTGATGTCTTCCAGGACATTAACTGATATTTAAGCCCTTTAAACATGTAATAATTAATCCTGAGTATAACAAAAGTAAAGCTAAAACTATGTCTGATGCACTATGTACAAGATGGCTAGGCAGGAGTTATCAGTCCAGCAGAGAGGAGTTTACATTAGTTTACATACACTGGGGTATGCAATTTTAATGTTTGAAATGGTTGCATCCATAGATTAAATATCACTAAAACATTCTGCATGGCCTATGCTTGTAATGGAGAGTCACTCGAGTTATCTTATAACTAGCAATAAAGATCTAAAGGAGGGTCCTTGCATCATTAGTTATTGTAGTTGCATGGTGGCTGACACTTAGGCACAACTTGCTGGGGTGACTTGCAGAGTCATTTATAATAACTGTTCTGGTGCAGGAGCCATATAACAACACCAAGCAAAGCTAGAGCTGAAGAAGTGGAAATGGTGCTGGGCAGTGCTACGATTAACATGTACTTTCATTGGTGCCAGTCCTAAGTATGAGCAGCAGCATGATTCATACTGGTCTGTCTTTGTCCTTGGGTGATTAGCTTATCCACTGATTGCAGCAACTGTTTATCTGTAAAGCTGAGTGGCAGTGACCATTTGTCGTGAGGGTACACCTCCAAGGGTAAGTCAGGTAGATACCCCAGAAATGGCTTCAGACTTACACTGAAATGGTATTCCAGTTGCACAGACAGCTTAAAGTATGGAGTGAAGATATTGCATTGGGGGCTATTGAACAGTAACCCACCATCGGTTAAAGCAACATGGTAGGTCTGGGAAACAAGTGCATGGTCATAGCTGATTAAATGACAGTTGACAGTGTAGGCATAGAGTACAGTCTACTATTACCAACAACGATAAACATAGACAACTGTAATGCAGCCACAAATTGTGGGCCTGGAGATTTAGTAAATTCTGCCAACATATGGGCTATCTCAGCCAATGCCCAAGTAATTCTTGATTCTAATCCGTCATTGCAATGCAGCAAGTGATATGGCAGAATGTGTCTGCTGAGCTCTGCTAACAGCCAGGAATGTGTGAGTCTGCAAAGTAATGTGCTTCTGCATGGTTTTCCATGTGACAGGAAAGGTGTATAGCCAGTAGAACTCAAATCCACAAGTGGTACAAGTACTGTCTGTACAGCAAGACTGTCACAAAACCTAGTTATTTCTACATGGGCAGCGAAATAATAGTAAGGCAGGTAGGATTCTGTAATGGGATAAATCATCTGTGATGGTGCCATAATGTCAACAGTGATATTAGTTATAAGATGAATGGACAGATTGGCAGGTAGAAGGACAGGGCTGTTTGTTTGTGATAGAACCCTAACTAGATAGTGTTACATGCACTGTTCATATGTATCTGGCCTGCAGGTGCATTATGAAGAAGGATCTGTACAACTCAGGTTATTTCTGAGAGTGGCTGTGAAGTTTCATATGTTCTCATGTGTTGAAAGTAAATCTTGAGCTATAGTTGTTTTAAACTTTTCATACTGTTGCATTGGTCTCATGGCAACTGTTTGTATTTTCTGTGTATTGGCAAGTAGATTATCTTCTAAATGCATTAGCCACACATGTTGACAGGAAATAACATCATGTTATCACTAGCAAGGGAGATGACATGATGAACAGCTGTATTTCATCTGTTGGTGTCTGTGTGATCAGGCATTCTGACTGTCATTTTAAGAATGGAACCTCCACCATTGAACCAGGGCCTCTTTACTCAATGTGGTGGAATGGCATCACTGATATTGCATAGTTGTTTATAGATATTAGTGATTGTCTCAATTAAATCTCATATGGACTGGAGGCCTTCATGCTTTTTAGTTGTTGCTTTGATGGATTCAGTCAAATGTTGCAGACTAACTTCCTTGTGGAAAAGTAATACTTGAGTTTGGCAGAAATTATTGTATGGTTAGGTGTCTGCAGTAAGTTGTTTACTTGTGCAAAGAATACTCCCAAACTGGAGTGATGGTTTTTGAATGTTGGTATTCCAATAATGGTGGTTAGAAAAATGAGTAGAGTATAACACCTCATTCCAGTGTGCTACTGAAAAATGTGGAAATACATATCATGGTCAGTGGAAATGCAGCAATTGGTTTATCAAATAGGCCCACAAGTAGGATGTACATAGCTAAGGTGGCGTGAATAATGAATGTCATATATCCTGAAGATGAGAGAAGGTGTAAGTAATTACCAATACATGCTGGTAGGTTGGTATCAGCTGTTGGTGAGTATAGAGATGCCAATGTGGACTCATAGATTCTCATTGACTAAGTCAGTAAGTCCCTTGGAATTTTTAGCAACAGCATTTTGGTCCAGAGAGGATAATTGGAGAGGGGGTATTGTCAGCTTGAAGTTGCTGATGAGTGGTAGCTCACAGTTTTTCCTGTCAAGTGATAGTTGTAAGGCAACATTTGATTTCAGTGAGATCCGAATAGTGTGTCAGCAATAAATTCCTGTTCTGTTGAGAATTGAGAACTTCTGCATGTAATCTGAGATACTTACAGGCCAGAGCTCAATTTTCAGCATTACTGGCTGGTATGAAAAGAAATTAAATATGAAACTAGTGTTTGCAGCAGTTAATACTGACTTGTTTGGTGTTGAACTTAGGGCAAAGTAAGTCATGAAGCTGCAAATTTACACATGGAGGATTTTATGGACAAGTGGAGGGAATATTTTCTTTTCCATTGTTTGGATGCACTACATGAGATTACTGACTCGGGACTGGATTTGAAATAGGAATCTGCAAGGGAGGAATGAATCAAAATTAGGAGGCTGGGTACATTTGTGTAAGATTCAGGTGGGTAATCAGTGAGATGTTATGGCTAATCAAGGGGTAATGGTGTCTGCAGAGTACAAATGACTGATGCATGTAGTTGGCTTTTCAGTAGAGTAATATCATCCATCTATAAGGTTTGCAAAATGTTAACACAGGAGAGAATGTATACAAACATCCAGTGCATGGAATTAATCCTAAAATAACTTTATGGCTTTCTTTTACAGGAGTGACAACAAAAGAGAGAGAGATGATCTTGATAATAATGTTAGCCAGCTAGTAAGACAAACAGCAGTCCCTAGATGACCTCCATGATAACAAGGGAAATGCACACAACCAAAACACATACAATGTGTGGCATAGCTTTAGTAAATGCAGGCACCTTCCATGGCATTCGAGGGTTTAATCACATGAACACACGAACATCTTGTGATGCTGGCCGGTGTGGCCGAGCGGTTCTAGGTGCTTCAGTCTGGAACCGCGCAACCGCTACGGCCGCAGGTTTGAATCCTGCCTTGGGCATGGATGTGTGTGGTGCCCTTAGGGTAGTTAGCTTTAAGTAGGTCTAAGTTTTAGGGGACTGATTACCTTAGATGTTAAGTCCCATAGTGCTCAGAGCCATTTGAATCATCTTGTGACAATCACTCAGGAGTAGGCAGCCAACATAACACAACCTTGATGTTCACAAAGAATTTGAATGCAGAATAGGCATGGTTATTAGTAGCAGTAGCTGTGTAATGGACAGACACACTCAGAGAAAGTTCACTCTCTATGACAGAGTTTGGGGAGAGGAAGACTTATCAATGCAGTAGAATGGAGGTGCAATGCCTCAGTGTTTTTTGCTGGAGAAGTTAAGATAACAAACTGGTACTGCTTGGAGAGTATAGCCAAAACTACTCTCCTTCAGCAGACGAAGAAACAGCATAGCATAGGTGGCCCATCAGGAGAGCAAGAATTAGACAAGGGTGAAAAATACAATAACCAGATAGCATCTAACAGGAGCTACCCACTGGCTGTGGTCGTGCCTTCTTGAAAGCAAAATCAACTGAGCCACCTGAAATATGTCAGAACTAGTTTCCATCTGTCATAGGTGCAATACTGTTCCTCTAACTGTCTATTCACTAAACAAGTAATACTAAAACTGGCAGAGTGATTCCACAGCTCTTCATGGTAGAGGTCATAGTGTCATGTGGGCCAATAGTCAAGGTATGGCATACAAAGTGAACTTTTATGTACCTGTGATATGTAAGCAACAGAGGTGTATCAATATGGTAGTGTGTGGGTTATATCAAGCTGTCATTCAGCTGAGTATGTTAGTTGGTAGTTGTGTAGGATGCAAAAATGACTCTGGTGACCCCTCAGGGTTTGCAAGGGTAGTACATAAGTAGCACAGGCTCAGAACCAACAACAAGGATTTCAAACTCTCAGAAAAGTGCCTGAGCAATGAGGCAATTAATGACAGTCATTTGCATGTACTGCTGGTATGGGTAATCGAGCCTGCAGCCAGAAAGAAAAACAGAACTCAAAAGGAAAACAGGATTAAAACAAGAACCATCCTCAAGTCAACGTCATCACTCTCTTTGGAGGAGCTTACACGAAATAAACTATCAACATGATGGTGTATTGTTTGGCCACAATAAATTGACAGTTTCACTAGTGCTGCCAGAAGCAGAGAAAACTAGCACTACTTGAAAGATATTCATTTGTCTCCAAGTGCTGTCAATGTCAAGCTGCTTCTAGATGTGAAGTATTATAAACAGCTTGTGTCCACTAGCAAGTAAGTTCTGTAAACATTTGCTGAGATGTTTGCATTAGAACAAAAACTTATTCAAGGTTACTTCTTGAAATCGCTGGGTAAGTTTACTTCAGGAGCTCGCTGCAAGTACTTGTTGCGGAAGTGCAGTTATTCTTAAAAACCATAGCAGTCACAACTGTTGCTGTATTATTATTAATGGATAAAAAACATGACAAAAAACAAAAGTAAAGAAACAGAAATTTTTTTAGAGGAGTACATATTGATGTTACCTATAAATACTGTTCAATTAACTAAAACCAGAGGACTTCACTTAGATTAAAAACTTTGAGGATGTCATAAGCAAATTCCAAACATGTCTTATCTATTGTATAATCAAATATTCAACAAAAGGGACAAAAATTTGGCATGGTATCTCACCAAGAGATTGCCTTTTAATTATTTTTTTATTTTTGCAAGCAGTATTTGCTACTTTTATCATAAATGTATTGCATTAATGTTTAAAGCAATATTAAAAAAATCAGCTAAAATTTAAAGACATCTATATTGTCATTCTAGTTTCCCTTCTGGTGAAGCAAATTGACTGGTAAACTCATTTCGCAGTTTCTTGACTGTTGGTGCCAATTATGCATGTTTATGGGTTCCAACTCATTTGTCTCAGTGCCATTGTTCTTTTTGACATTGAAATTTTCACATTGGTACTTACTTCTGTAGGTCTGAGACTAACTTCCATGAAATGACAAATTCAGCAAGTACTTGGAGCAAGATGCAAGGAACTAGAATGAATTTTCAACTTGCAATAGTGTGAGTTTTGATCTGAAATTTCCTGGCAAATTAAAATTGTGTGCTGGATCAGGACCTGAACCTAAGAACGCAGTCTGGCACACAGCTTTAATTTGTCAGGAAGTTTCATGCAAAAAACTGTTTCCACTAACTTGTGAACTTTTTGAAGTCAATAAAACTAGCAGACATTAATGGAAGGGGGGAGAGGGTCAAGATATGCAGAAATGGTGGTTCCTAATGTTCCACCCAGTTCTGTGATTGTAAGGATAACATGCCATACCACAGCAGGAAGTTCCACAGAATGTGTAATAAACACAATTTCAGGCTTATGATGTTAGAGTGGCTGTGAATCAGGTGAATACACTGTAATGACTCAATGAAGAAAGCTGAACTGTTATTTAAAATAAAAGAAAACAAACCAGCTGTGAAAGTGTAGGTCACAGAAAAAAAAAGCTGAGAGCAGAGACACAAAGTGGTCCATTTATTGCCCTACAACTATGATCTAAATCTGATAGAATTGGCATGGTCCAAAATAAAACACAATTTCAGGGAGAAAAATGTCACCGGTGACATGTCAAAAGAAAGAGTGCAGAATGTTATTAACGCTCCTTCCCTTTCAGTTACTCCATGAGACTGGCAGTTTACTGCAGGAAAATGTAGCAGTTGAAGCGAGAGTATTGGACACGAGACAGAATAATGGAAATGGCCATTGATGAACTTATCATCAGTACGACACCCTCAAGCGATGATGATGGTGGTGATGATGATTGTCGTCATCATCATCATCATCATCATCATCATCATCTTCATCATCATTATCAGGGGCAGTGGCAAGGGGGAGGGGTTATGGGGGCTATAGCCCCCCCCTCCCCTAATGGAGTACCATATTACACTGGATAAAATGACTTCAGAAATCAGCCAATATATTACTTCAACAGATTCAATCTTTTTTTTTTTTATAATTATGTAGCAATATAGGTTGCAATGTATTTCAGACACATTTTAACAAAAGAATAAGAGTGGCAAATAGCTTACTGTCTAAACCAATAAATATCATTTAACTTAAAATGGCCATCTTGTTGTTGTGGTCTTCAGTCCAGAAACTGGTTTGATGCAGCACTCTATGCTACTCTATCCTGTGCAAGCTGCTTCATCTCCCAGTATGTACTGCAGCCTACATCCTTCTGAATCTGCTTAGTTTATTCATCTCTAGTTCTCCCTCTGCGATTTTTACCCTCCACGCTGCCCTCCAATACTAAATTGGTGATCCCTGGATGCTTCAGAACATGTCCTACCAACCGATCCCTTCTTCTAGTCAAGTTGTGCCACAAACTCCTCTTCTCCCCAATTCTATTCAGTACCTCCTCATTAGTTATGTGACCTACCCATCTAATTTTCAGCATTCTTCTGTAGCACCACATTTCGAAAGCTTCTACTCTATTCTTGTCCAAACTATTTATCATCCACGTTTCACTTCCATACAAATACTTTCAGAAACAACTTCCTGACATTTAAATCTATACTCGATGTTAACAAATCTTTCTTCTTCAGAAATGCTTTCCTTGCCATTGCCAGTCTACATTTTATATCCTCTCTACTTCCACCATCATCAGTTATTTTGCTCCCCAAATAGCAAAACTCCTTTACTACTTTAAGTGTCTCATTTCCTAATCTAATTACCTCAGCATCACCCGACTTAATTCGACTACATTCCATTATCCTCGTTTTGCTTTTGTTGATGTTCATCTTATATCCTCCTTTCAAGACACTGTCAATTCTGTTCAACTGCTCTTCCAAGTCCTTTGCTGTACTCTTTTGTTTCCTTTACTCCTTGCTCAATATACAGATTGAATAACATCGGGGAGAGGCTACAACCCTGTCTCACTCCCTTCCCAACCATTGCTTCCCTTTCATGTCCCTCGACTCTCATAACTGCCATCTGATTTCTGTACAAATTGTAAATAGCCTTTCACTCCCTGTATTTGACCCCTGCCACCTTCAGAATTTGAAAGAGAGTATTCCAGTCAACATTGTCAAAAGCTTTCTCTAAGTCTACAAATGCTAGAAACGTAGGTTAGCCTTTTTTTAATCTAGCTTCTAAGATAAGCCTTAGGGTCAGTATTGCCTCACGTGTTCCAACATTTCTACGGAATCCAAACTGATCTTCCCCAAGGTTGGCTTCTACCAGTTTTTATATTTGTCTCTAAAGAATTCGCGTGAGTATATTGCAGCTGTGACTTATTAAACTGATAGTTCAGTAATATTCACATCTGTCAACACCTGCTTTCTTTGGGATTGCAATTATTATATTCTTCTTGAAGTCTAAGGGTATTTTGCCTGTCTCATACATTTTGCTCACCAGATGGTAGAGTTTTGTCAGGACTGGCTCTCCCAAGGCTGTCAGTAGTTCTAATGGAATGTTGTCTACTCCTGGGGCCTTGTTTTGACTCAGGTCGTTCACTGTTCAGTCAAACTCTTCACGCAGTATCATATCTCTGATTTCATCTTCATCTACATCCTCTTCCATTTCCATAATATTGCCCTCAAGTATATTGACCTGGTATAGACCCTCTATATACTCCTTCCACCTTTCTGCTTTCCCTTCTTTGCTCAGAACTGGGTTTCCATCTGAGCTCTTGATATTCATACAAGTGGTTCTCTTTTCTCCAAAGGTCTCTTTAATTTTCCTGTAGGCAGTATCTATCTTACCCCTAGTGAGCTTATCCTCTACATCCTTACATTTGTCCTCTAGCCATCCCTGCTTAGCCATTTTGCACTTCCTGTTGATCTCATTTTTGAGACGTTTGTATTCCTTTTAGCCTGCTTCATATTCTGCATTTTTGTATTTTCTCCTTTCATCAATTAAACTCAATATTTCTTCTGTTACCCAAGGATTTCTACTAGCCCTCGTCTTTTTATCTACTTGATCCTCTGCTGCCTTCACTACTTCATCCCTCAAAGCTACTCATTCTTGTTCTACTGTACTTCTTTCCCCCATTCTTGTCAATTGTTCCCTTATGCTCTCCTTGAAACTCTGTACAACCTCTGGTTTAGTCAGTTTATCCATGTCCCATCTCCTTAATTTCCCATCTTTTTGCAGTTTCTTCAATTTTAATCTACAGTTCATAACCAACAGATTGTGGTCAGAGTACACATCTGCCCCTGGAAATGTCTTACAATTTAAAACCTGGTTCCTAAATCTCTGTCTTACCATTATATAATCTATCTGATACCTTTTAGTATCTCCAGGGTTCTTCCATGTATACAAACTTCTTTTATGATTCTCGAACCAAGTGTTAGCTGTGATTAAGTTATGCTCTGTGGAAAATTCTACCAGGCTGCTTCCTCTTTCATTTCTTACCCCCAATCCATATTCACCTACTACATTTCTTTCTCTCCCTTTTCCTACTATCGAATTCCAGTCACCCATGACTATTAAATTTCCGTCTCCCTTCACTATCTGAATAATTTCTTTTATCTCATCATACATTTCGTAAATTTCTTCATCATCTGCAGAGCTAGTTGGCATATAAACTTTAACTACTGTAGTAGGCATGGGCTTTGTGTCCATCTTGGTCACAATAATGTGTTCATTATGCTGTTCGTAGTAGCTTACCCACACTCCTATTTTTTTTTATTCATTATTAAACGTACTCCTGCATTACCCCTATCTGATTTTGTATTTATAACCCTGTATTCACCTGACCAGAAGTCTTGTTCCTCCTGCCACCGAACTTCACTATTTCCCAATATGTCTAACTTTAACCTATTCATTTCTCTTTATAAATTTTCTAACCTACCTGCCCAATTAAGGGATCTGACATTCCACAATCTGATCCGTAGAATGCCATTTTACTTTCTCCTGATAACGACGTCCTCTTGAGTAGTCCCCGCCCGGAGATCCGAATGGGGGACTATTTTACCTCTAGAATATTTTACCCAAGAGTACGCCATCATCATTTAACCACACAGTAAAGCTGCATGCCCTCAGGAAGAATTACGGGCATAGTTTCCCCTTGCTTTCAGCCATTCGCAGTACCAGCACAGCAAGGCTGTTTTGGTTAGTGCTACAAGGCCAGATCTGTCAATCATCCAGACTGTTGCCCCTACAACTACTGAAAAGGCTGCTGCCCCTCTTCAGGAACCACACATTGTCTGGCCTCTCAACAGATACTCCTCCGTTGTGGTTGCATCTATGGTACGACTATCTGTATCACTGAGGCACACAAGCCTCCCCACCAACGGCAAGGTCTTTGGTTCATGAGGGGGGGGGGGGGGGGGTTGGACATCTTATTATTTATTAATATGCATTGGATCTGTATTAATGTACGAGTACCACTTTATAATCAAGAAAGCTAAATATGCCAGGTATGCCTACCCCAGACAAAAACTTTGAAATTGCCGTACGTCTGGGTGAAATCACATTATTTTCCTGGTCACACACATTCTGTATACACGTTTTTGCCCTGAACTCCAAAACAATTACCAAAAACTACTTTAAGCAACACCAAATTTTATGAATTTGTCAGTGGAGGACCCAAAATCTCCTTTTGTTAAGCGATATTCCATTCCCCCAACCCCCCGCCCCCTTGACCGACTTCTAGAATCACCCCTAATCATCATCTTGAATCAAACACATATGAAAATGAATTTTAGTAACATCATTTTGACAGTTCTTTCAGGCACAGTTAATTATATTTTGCAAACATTACTGCTGTAGTGTTTAATAAATGCAGTGTGCAAATAGATTCCAAAATTCAGTTTCTGACTTTCGATTCATAGTGTCATAAGTTGTACATTCATCTACTTTCATTTTTCAATATTTTTGACAAATAAGTAGTACATAAATTGTAGGTAAAACTCTCAAGCATGAATATGTCAATAAGCTTGGTGATTTTTGATCCAATGGAAGTGTCACTTAACCAGGCAATATTTCCGCAAGTGTCATCTCTGATTTTGAGTTAAACACAAAAAGAGGGTAGTGGTGCCAGCACTGCTACAAGCAGCTGATGCTGCCTTCGCCTCACTGCTCCTTTCCACTTAGAAGCCGTAATGCAGGGGCACTGACATTTCCAACAGCCAACCACACCAATTGTCAACTTATTGTGGTCAAAAAGTAATGTGGCAGAATAACAGTGCATGGGTCGTGCTCATCAGGCATTTTCACTACCAAATCCTGAGCCAATCTGTCAGGATTGTCTGAACAATTTCGTGTTAGCTTAGTGACAAACATGGGTGTATACATTGTAGGTGGTGATCCAGTGTGCGTTGGGCATTAAAGATCTTTGACTTTTGCACAAAGATACTCAGCTCATTGGAAGAAAGATAGTGGTTTTCTGTGGGTTAGAGGCAAGAGGAGCTTCTTGGTGTATCTTAATGGTGGATATGAGTTCTGTTGGATAAACAATGACTATGACTGTGACTTCGACCTAACCAAAAGTATCTTATTAAGTTCAGGGGAGATCTTTTTGTTCAAGTGTGGTTCAGGTTGGTGTCAGTGTAGCTGGATGCTGTACTCATCTTGATTACTTGGCCATTTGTTTGAGAGTCATGAATATTTGAAACACATCATTAATTCTTTTAATACAGAAATTGCGTGGAACTGGCAGTATCTGAGGATGAAGATACAATAATGATCAGCAATAAAGGGCATCTAAAGCATACAAGAAGCTGTTGATGTCACAACAATACATCAACACCGCAAATAATGAAAAGTTATAAAATACATACAGAAATATAAGGATTGATGAAAAAGTTTCCATTTGAGGGCATTGCTACAGCATATAAGCAACATAGTGCAACTCCAATATGGGTATATAAACACTGCCATATAGGCAAGGGCTTAGAGTGATGTTTGTATCTTCCTGAAATGTGTCCAGTAAATGTGGAAATGTGAACTATGGTGAAGCTATTACCAAATGCCTCCAAACAGGATCAATGTGCTGTTATTCTTTTCTTGGTTGCCAAAGGAGAAACACTGGTAGATATGGCACCAACTTGAGAATGAAGAATGTGTATGGGACAGTGTGTCTGGGCACCACTGTCAAATGGTGTGCCAAGTTCCGTGCTGGTCATGATTCGACACAAGATGTCAGTCAGTCTGGGAGATCTGCCTCATCCATTATGCCAGTTCAAATAGGAGAGATTCAGATGCCTGTCCTATGGTTCTGATCTTCCCCATGTGATTATCATGCCTTCAGTCTCTTAAAAGAGGCCTTGAAGGGTTGACAATTCCTGTTGAAAGAGGATGTGCAGTAGGCATTATGGACTTCTTCATGCAGCAGGACACAATGTTTTACCAAAAGGGTATCTCCACCCTAATGTGTTGGTGGGATGATTGGCTCAGTGCTCATGGTGATTTTGCATGATTAGCATACCAATTCTGGACTGTACAACCTTTGAACAGAAACTTTTTGTTCATCTGTTATAATAACACAGTAAATATTAATCATCTATGACATAATAAACATCACAATTAATAAGGCTTCAGCCAGTACATCAGGTATGCATTGGAGGAAGTTTGAGCAGAGACCCCATTGCTATTGTAGTGGTTAGTAGGCTTGTGCCAGCATGTTCCTAGTATAAATTCAAGGTCTGGTACCTCCTTAACCTTGTTTCAGTGATCATCTAGTACCTTTGCCTTATTGTTTTTCTATGGGAAATGGTCATCCATATTCAGCAAGCAATTCTTCAGAATTACCTAAGAGCTAACAGCAGAAGAGTTAAGATAAATCGACTGTTGACCACTTATGGAACTCAGACTGTGAAGATTCACAGTTCAGCAGTGAAGGGATATTCACTTTCCAGACTGCAGAATAGCAACACAAGATGCATGCCTCATAGCAGCAGTGCACATCACTGATCTTGGTTCAGCAACTGACTCAGTGAGTTCCAGAAGCAAGTGTACAATATACCCAAGTCCTATCAGTCTTTACATTTCGATTTTATTACCTAAGACAGGAATAGTGAATGGTGGAATTCTGTCCTCTGGCTGCAGTTAAATATTTTATTTATAGAGAGAACCAATTTTCCTGAGGGCATGCAGCTTTACTGTGTGGTTAAATGATGATGGCGTCCTCTAGGGTAAATATTTGGGAGGTAAAATAGTCCCCCATTCGGATCTCCGGGCAGGGACTACTCAAGAGGACGTTGTTATCAGGAGAAAGATAACTGGCATTCTACAGATCAGATTGTGGAATGTCAGATCCCTTAATCGGGCAGGTAGGTTAGAAAATTTATAAAGAGAAATGAATAGGTTAAAGTTACACATATTGGGAAATAGTGAAGTTCGGTGGCAGGAGGTACAAGACTTCTGGTCAGGTGAATACAGGGTTATAAATACAAAATCAGATAGGGGTAATGCAGGAGTACATTTAATAATGAATAAAAAAAATAGGAGTGCGGGTAAGCTACTACGAACAGCATAATGAACGCATTGTTGTGACCAAGATAGACACAAAGCCCATGCCTACTACAGTAGTAAAAGTTTATATGCCAACTAGCTCTGCAGATGATGAAGAAATTTATGAAATTGCATTAAAAGAAATTATTCAGATAGTGAAGGGAGATGGAAATTTAATAGTCATGGGTGACTGGAATTCGGTAGTAGGAAAAGCAAGAGAAAGAAACGGAGTAGGTGAATATGGATTGGGGGTAAGAAATGAAAGAGGAAGCAGCCTAGTAGAATTTTCCACAGAGCATAACTTAATCATAGCTAACACTTGGTTCAAGAATCATAAAAGAAGGCTTTATACATGGAAGAAGCCTGGAGATATTGGAAGGACTCAGATAGATTATATAATGGTGAAACAGAGATTGAGGAACCAGGTTCTACATTGTAAGACATTTCCAGGGGCATATGTGGACTCTGACTACAGTCTATTGGTTATGAACTGCAGATTAAAACTGAAGAAACTGCAAAAAGGTGGGAATTTAAGGAGATGGGACCTGGATAAACTGACTAAACCAGACGTTGTACAGAGTTTCAGGGAGAGCATAAGGGAACATTTGACAGGAATGGGGGAAAGAAATACAGTAGAAGAAGAATGGGTAGCTTTGAGGGATGAAGTAGTGAAGGTAGCAGAGGATCAAGTAGGTAAAAAGACGAGGGCTAGTAGAAATCCTTGGGTAACAGAAGAGAAACTGAATTTAATTGATGAAGGAGAAAACACAAAAATTCAGTAAATGAAGCAGGCAAAAAGGAATACAAACGTCTCAAAAATGAGATCAACAGGAAGTGCAAAATGGCTAAGCAGGGATGGCTAGAGGACAAATGTAAGGATGTAGAGGATAAGCTCACTAGGAGTAAGACAGATACTGCTTACAGGAAAATTAAAGAGACCTTTGGAGAAAAGAGAACCACTTGTATGAATATCAAGAGCTCAGATGGAAACCCAGTTCTAAGCAAAGGGAAAGCAGGAAGGTGAAAGGAGTATACAGAGGGTCTATACAAGGGCGATGTATTTGAGGACAATATTATGGAAATGGAAGAGGATGTAGATGAAGATGAAATGGGAGATATGATAGTGCGTGAAGACTTTGACAGAGCACTGAAATGTTGTTGTTGTGGTCTTCAGTCCTGAGACTGGTTTGATGCAGCTCTCCATGCTACTCTATCCTGTGCAAGCTTCTTCATCTCCCAGTACCTACGGCAACCTACATCCTTCTGAATCTGCTTAGTGTATGCATCTCTTGGTCTCCCCCTACGATTTTTACCCTCCACGCTGCCCTCCACTACTAAATTGGTGATCCCTTGATGCCTCAGAACATGTCCTACCAACCGATCCCTTCTTCTGGTCAAGTTGTGCCACAAACTCCTCTTCTCCCCAATCCTATTCAGTACCTCCTCATAAGTTATGTGATCTACCCATCTAATCTTCAGCATTCTTCTGTAGCACCACATTTCGAAAGCTACTATTCTCTTCTTGTCCAAACTATTTATCGTCCATGTTTCACTTCCATACATGGCTACACTCCATACAAATACTTTCAGAAAAGACTTCCTGACACTTAAATCTATACTCGATGTTAACAAATTTCTCTTCTTCAGAAACGCTTTCCTTGCCATTGCCAGTCTACATTTTATATCCTCTCTACTTCGACCATCATCAGTTATTTTGCTCCCCAAATAGCAAAACTCCTTTACTACTTTAAGTGTCTCATTTCCTTATCTAATACCCTCAACATCACCCGACTTAATTCGACTACATTCCATTATCCTCGTTTTGCTTTTGTTGATGTTCATCTTATATCCTCAAGACACTGTCCATTCAGTTCAACTGCTCTTCCAAGTCCTTTGCTGTCTCTGACAGAATTACAATGTCATCGGCGAACCTCAAAGTTTTTATTTCTTCTCCATGGATTTTAATACCTACTCCGAATTTTTCTTTTGTTTCCTTTACTGCTTGCTCAATATACAGATTGAATAACATCGGGGAGAGGCTACAACCCTGTCTTACTCCCTTCCCAACCACTGCTTCCCTTTCATGTCCCTCGACTCTTACTAGTTTTTCCATTTGTCTGTAAAGAATTCGTGTTAGTATTTTGCAGCTGTGGCTTATTAAACTGATTGTTCGGTAATTCTCACATCTGTCAACACCTGCATTCTTTTGGATTGGAATTATTATATTCTTCTTGAAGTCTGAGGGTATTTCGCCTGTTTCATACATCTTGCTCACCAGATGGTAGAGTTTTGTCAGGACTGGCTCTCCCAAGGCCGTCAGTAGTTCCAATGGAATGTTGTCTACTCCGGGGGCCTTGTTTCGACTAAGGTCTTTCAGTGCTCTGTCAAACTCTTCACGCAGTATCGTATCTCCCATTTCATCTTCATCTACATTCTCTTCCATTTCCATAATATTGTCCTCAAGTACATCGCCCTTGTATAGACCCTCTATATACTCCTTCCACCTTTCTGCTTTCCCTTCTTTGCTTAGAACTGGGTTTCCATCTGAGCTCTTGATGTTCATACAAGTGGTTCTCTTATCTCCAAAGGTCTCTTTAATTTTCCTGTAGGCAGTATCTATCTTACCCCTAGTGAGATAAGCCTCTACATCCTTACATTTGTCCTCTAGCCATCCCTGCATAGCCATTTTGCACTTCCTGTTGATCTCATTTTTGAGACGTTTGTATTTCTTTTTGCCTGCTTCATTTACTGCATTTTTATATTTTCTCCTTTCATCAATTAAATTCAATATTTCTTCTGTTACCCAAGGATTTCTACTAGCCCTCGTCTTTTTACCTACTTGATCCTCTGCTGCCTTCACTATTTCATCCCTCAAAGCTACCCATTCTTCTTCTACTGTATTTCTTTCCCCCATTCCTGTCAATTGTTCCCTTATGCTCTCCTTGAAACTCTGTACAACCTCTGGTTCTTTCAGTTTATCCAGGTACCTTCTCCTTAAATTCCCACCTTTTTGCAGTTTCTTCAGTTTTAATCTACAGGTCATAACCAACAGATTGTGGTCAGAGTACACATCTGCCCCTGGAAATGTGTTACAATTTAAAACCTGGTTCCTAAATCTCTGTCTTACCATTATATAATCTATCTGATACCTTTTAGTATCTCCAGGGTTCTTCCATGTATACAAACTTCTTTTATGATTCTTGAACCAAGTGTTAGCTGTGATTAAGTTATGCTCTGTGGAAAATTCTACCAGGCTGCTTCCTCTTTCATTTCTTACCCCCAATCCATATTCACCTACTACATTTCTTTCTCTCCCTTTTCCTACTATCGAATTCCAGTCACCCATGACTATTAAATTTCCGTCTCCCTTCACTATCTGAATAATTTCTTTTATCTCATCATACATTTCATAAATTTCTTCGTCATCTGCAGAACTAGTTGGCATATAAACTTGTACTACTGTAGTAGGTGTGGGCTTTGTATCTATCTTGGCCACAATAATGCGTTCACTAAGCTGTTTGTAGTAGCTTACCCGCGTTTCTATTTTCCTATTCATTATTAAACCTACTCCTGCATTACCCCTATTTGACTTTGTGTTTATAGCCCTGTAGTCACCTGACCAGAAGTCTTGTTCCTCCTGCCACTGAACTTCACTAATTCCCACTATATCTAACTTTAAGCTATCCATTTCCCGTTTCAAATTTTCTAACCTACCTGCCCGATTAAGGGACCTGACATTCCACGCTCCGATCCGTAGAACGCCAGTTTTCTTTCTCCTGATAACGACATCCTCTTGAGTAGTCCCCGCCCGGAGATCCGAATGGGGGACTATTTTACCTCCGGAATATTTTACCCAAGAGGACGCCATCATCATTTAATCATACAGTAAAGCTGCATGCCCTCGGGAAAAATTACGGCCGTAGTTTCCCCTTGCTTTCAGCCGTTCGCAGTACCAGCACAGCAAGGCCGTTTTGGTTATTGTTACAAGGCCAGATCAGTCAAGACCTGAGTCAAAACAAGCTCCTGGGAGTAGACAACATTGCATTAGAACTGCTGACAGCCTTGGGAGAGCCATCCCTGACAAAACTCTACCGTCTGGTGATCAAGATGTATGAGACAGGCGAAATACCCTCAGACTTCAAGAAGAATATAATAATTCCAATCCCAAAGAAAGCAGGTGTTGACAGATGTGAAAATTACTGAACTATCAGTTTAATAAGTCACAGCTGCGAAATACTATCACAAATTCTTTACAGATGAATGGAAAAACAGCTAGAAGCCGACCTTGGGGAAGATCAGTTTGGATTCTGCAGAAATATTGGAATATGTGAGGCAATACTGACCCTACGACTTATCTTAGAAGATAGATTAAGGAAAGGAAAACCTATGTTTCTAGCATTTGTAGACTTAGAGCAAGCTTTTGACAATGTTGACTGGAATACTCTCTTTCAAATTCTGAAGGTGGTAGGGGGTAAAATACAGGGATTGAAAGGCTATTTACAATTTATACAGAAACCAGATGGCAGTTATTAGAGTCGAGGGGTATGAAAGGGAAGCAGTGGTTGGGAAGGGAGTGAGACAGGGTTGTAGCCTCTCCCCGATGTTATTCAATCTGTATATTGAGCAAGCAGTAAAGGAAACAAAAGAAATATTCAGAGTAGGTATTAAAATCCATGGAGAAGAAATAAAAACTTTGAGGTTCGCCTATGACATTGTAATTCTGTCAGAGACAGCAAAGGACTTGGAAGAGTAGTTGAATGGAATGGACAGTGTCTTGAAAGGAGAATATAAGATGAACATCAACAAAAGCAAAATGAGGATAATGGAATGTAGTCAAATTAAGTTAGGTGATGCTGAGGGAATTAGATAAGGAAATGAGACACTTAAAGTAGTAAAGGAGTTTTGCTATTTGGGGAGCAAAATAACTGATGATGGTCGAAGGAGAGAGGATATAAAATGTAGACTGGCAATGGCAAGGAAAGCGTTTCTGAAGAAGAGAAATTTGTTAACATCGAGTATAGATTTAAGTGTCAGGAAGTCTTTTCTGAAAGTATTTGTATGGAGTGTAGCCATGTATGGAAGTGAAACATGGACGATAAATAGTTTGGACAAGAAGAGAATAGTAGCTTTCGAAATGTGGTGCTACAGAAGAATGCTGAAGATTAGATGGGTAGAACACATAACTAATGAGGAGGTATTGAATAGAATTGGGGAGAAGAGGAGTTTGTGGCACAACTTGGCTAGAAGAAGGGATCGGTTGGTAGGACATGTTCTGAGGCATCATGGGATCACCAATTTAGTATTGGAGGGCAGTGTGTAGGGTAAAAATCATAGAGGGAGACCAAGAAATGAATACACTAAGCAGATTCTGAAGGACGTAGGTTGCAGTAGGTACTGGGAGATGAAGAAGCTTGCACAGGATAGAGTAGCATGGAGAGCTGCATCAAACCAATCTCAGGACTGAAGACCACAACAACAACAAACAGAGAGAACCAAAATATTGCTTATTGATGTAACTGTGAACATACATTCTGGAAACAGATCCAGCACAAAATGAGGTTTTATTAGAAGGTATTGAAGTGTGAATGATGGTCACATTTATAAAGGGAGTAAGCACACAAATAGGGTGAGAAATCTTTGTATGAAATTATGTGCTTAACATTTGTCTGGGAGAGAGAATTAAAATAGAGACAGATACAATGTCACTGAGCAGAGAGACTGTAAGACAGGGTTAGACTAATACAGGAGACAGACAGCAATATAACAGACAACTTAAGACAGTGCATTACTAAGTACCTGATCCTAGTAGTGACAAACAGAGTTCAAACAGATCCTGATTGTTGCAATTACTGATATGTCAATAGTGTGGTTGGTACACTGGTGCAGTGTAGGTTTACCAGTGTGGCAACAAGTGGTAGTAAGTCTGTTTATAGAACCCATTTTACATCTTATTTATCCAGGGACTTCATATACGTCATTCTACTTCTGCTTGTTGTTTATGAACTGGTACTGAAAATCCTAGGTCTTATAAAATTAGAACATTGTAGATGGTCCTAAGAAAGTATTGATAAAATGTTTACAAGAAATGCTGCAAGAAAAATTTTAGCATCAAAATATGTGAAAGACAAAATTCTCCAAACAGTGTATACAGAAAGTGTATGAAATACCTCTTGCCAACAAGGCAATAGTGTCAATCAGTGGACACATGAGGCATTGGTGGTTGTAGGAGGGGGGGGGGGATGTGGAAAACCAAAACAAGATTGTCTATGTACTAGTAAATAAAATGACATGCCTGTGCAAAATATATGAGGGTGAGTGCACATAAGCAATAACACCGTTATAAACAGGGAACTGAAAAGACCAATTTGAGAATGACTGCTACACCATACATTACTGTGGGTAGTTGTAAGCAACAAAAGGTCTCTGGAGCACATGAGTTCATCCTCCCTGATTGGCATGCTGAGGCTGTGGTGGCATGCTGTATACATCCAGCATATATAAGAGTATAAGGCCAGATATAAAATTGTATATCATGATGCAACTGCATTAGGTGTAATTGTATCATTGTGCATTAAACAACGCCACAAACATTCCCAGTCGGAGCTCCCCTGAGTTTACTCTTCTGCATATAAGCAGACTGTGCACAATCAGGCACATTTTATCTGTAAACTGAAAATGGAAGGGGGAGAAAGGAAAGGGAAGGGATTACTGATGCCAGCTGCATTGGGACATTACGTGGAATCAGTGCTGATGAGTGAAAATGCGTCCCAGACTGGGATGCGAACCCAGGATCTCCTGCTTACTAGGTAGGTGCATTAACGACTGCACCATCCAGGACACGGTGTTATCACAACTGCACGGACTATCTCAGCATGCTTCATGGCTGACTCACATTCCCACCAAGTACCACTTATCTGCAGTCCCTTCCATTTCCCCCATGCTCACTACTCTGAGATTCCTGCAGGAGGTTGGACATACCCATGCATCTGCACTGAAGAATGTGGATCCATTCTCCATCAAGGCGAATCAAATATTTGAATGTGTGGTGTCTCTTCTTTCAGACTTTCAGACATGTGTGAAAGAACAGACACCACACATTCATAAAGGCACATTTTAAGCAGCTAGCACAATTAATATGAATTTGTTGCCAATATAGTCCCAATGTAGATACATCCAAGTTGTTGTTAGAATCCGACTGTGGAAGCCTGATCTGAACTTTTGATTTGTGGCCACATGTGAAGAATATGGGACTAACCCAGCGGCAATGCTACTGTCAAGACAGCAGCCAGCTGTGTGCGATATCAGCACAGCAAGGTGTCGTTAATCACTAATGGGTATTAGAGGCAACAACAATATGGGAAGTTCCACATTGTGGTCAGGTGTGGTGGGAAGGTGAGAGGAGAGCAAACTCCAACTCTTTCTTTGTGGTGACTTTTATTTTGATGACACCTAAGGGTGAAGATGGCATGCAGATCAGTGTGGGACAACATGCCTAATAAGAAGATATTGGTTTCTAGAGAAGAAAGCACATTGAAAAAAACTATACAGAACAAACTGATTGAATACATAAATAAGTCAATTTGTAAAAGGTGCATGCTGGAACTGGTAAGCCTCTCCCATTTATTCCCAATTGGGACCTCATTTTATACCTTCATTGTGGACAAACAAACAAACATTTTGGACAAGTCACAAAGTGCTATTGTTGTGAGGGTGGTGGACTGCAAAGGTGACATTTTTAAGAACATTTTCTTGGTTTTCATGGTATTAGCTAAGATGCTTTGTTCACTGTGCTGAGTGACATGTTTCAGAAATTAAATGGCCTGCAAGCTAAAGTCTGTGAAATTGGCCCCCTCTCCCCAAACTCTTTTTACTCACTGTTTTGCACCTTGTTTAAATTTAGTTTAGCAGCACAGCCCCTCTGGTGTAAAACCCGTAAGAATTTTTTTCTCCATGCTTCAAGGTATTCTTGCTTTCTTCCATTGGTCTTACAAATACACAGCAATTCTTGATAGTACTGTTGGTAAACACATTCGTTCAGACAGTGAAACGCCATGGTTAACTGAGGTTTTAAATGAAATATTTGACATTTCAGACTCTAGTGCAATGACTACAGGAAAAGCTCATGGTTTCAATTATAGCCCCCTGGACTTTGTTTCTTTTTTTCTCTCTGTTTGTCAAAGCCTCTTTTCAACATTCTCAAGAAAAAGCCAATGATGCATAGTTTTGAAACAATACTATCTCATAATAGCTTACAGAAAAAACTTAGGAGTTGTAGATAACATGATTCACTTTTTAAATTCTATGAAATGCTCAATTAATTTTTGTGCCTTCCATGAAATGTTGGTTGAATACATTGATAGAAGAATAAATTTTCAATCCATTGCTGTCAAAAAACAAACAGGTATACTTTGAGGTATTGGATAATATCTCGACACAACTGGAAACAAGATTTCTGTATTGTGATGAAATGCTCTTCCTCAACCTCTTAATGCCTGAATAAATTTCTAGATCACAGATTTTATCAAAAACCGTGCTGCATTAGAGTTGCTCAAAACACATAGGAGAATGCAACACTTATCAGAAGCATTGGAGCTTCTACTGACTCAGCACTTACTGGCATTGGGGCTCAAAAACAGTTAACCTTCCGAATATTACCACAGAATTGGCACAAAGCAAATTTGCAACATTCACCATTAAGTGGTTAAATTAGGTGATACTAATCAGTTTGCCACTTATGTCCAGCATTTCCCTGTAGATGGTGTGTATTCATTATTAACAACTTATGATATTTTCTTCAGCCACTCAGAGTTGCATGTAAAACTGCAGAAGCATTTC
The DNA here is from genome assembly GCF_023898315.1 of Schistocerca nitens. Lineage (NCBI taxonomy): Eukaryota > Metazoa > Arthropoda > Insecta > Orthoptera > Acrididae > Schistocerca > Schistocerca nitens. The sequence goes on along the minus strand of NC_064614.1, from coordinate 902,431,689 downwards.
ACTCTGTCAGTTTAGGAGACATAACAGAAAGTATGACTGGGAATGAAATGGATCAAATTCTTCCAGGAGCTTTCAAACTATTTTGTCTAGTTGCTAACATTACTGCAACAAGTGCTTAAGGTGAAAAGAGTTTTTCTTGTCTTTAATGCATAAAAACATATTTGAGGAACAATATTGTCCACCACTAGTTATCAGCTCTTGCCTACATGTTAACTGAAGAACTAACACTGCAAATACTTGAAAACTAAGACACATGGTATGATGATAACATTGAAAGATTTGGAAAGAAGGATTGTACAATTAACTAGTTTCGCAAATAATGATGCTCAAACACCCAACCTTCTAGTTTGTTTGTAAGTAAAAGTGTCATCATTATTATTATTTGCAATAGTAATAGTAGTGGTGTTCGTCAATGTAGTAGTAGCAGTTGTAGGAGGCGGAGGAGGAGGAGGTGGAGGTGAAGCAATGGTAGCAGTGGTTATGGTGGTGATGGTGCTGGTGGTCATTAGGAACACTAGGTATACATACATTAAAAGCAAAGAAAAGGCAGTTTTCCAATATGTTTCCTGGTCTCCTCAGAATTCAGGCTCATGATACACCATTGTTCAGCATGCTGCTTAATGGTTTGTGAGAACACTATAATAATGCCATCCAAATAGATCAGGCAGCTGGTAGGTTTAATTCCTCACAGTAACAAATCAGCGAACCTCTGGAATGTGATGGGCATGTTCCTTAGCCCAAAAGCATCCATGAAAACTCATATAAACCTGAAGATATGACAAAAGCAGTCTTTGGCTGGTCCTACTGGAATCTGATAGTATCTGGATTTCATATCTAGCATGGTAAAAACTTACAGTTCCCTAGTAAGCCTAGCATTTCATTGATCCTTGGCAGAGGATAATGTCAGGGGCGGTTACCTTGTTTATGACTGTCAGATTCTCACTTAGGTGATAGCTCTTCTCATCATTAACTGATTTTTTTGGAACAACCATGATTGGGGACTACCAGGGACTAGCAAATGGCTGAATAATTCCTGCATCAAATTGTTGCTGGACTGTTTCTTCCACAACAGCATGTAATTGATGCAGAATTTGGTATGGCTTCTGTGCCATGGGCCTAACATTCCTGGTAGGGATTTCTTGCTAAATGAGGTCAGTAGTGGGCAAGTATTGCCTTTCCTCAAACAACTTTGAATATTCTGTCAAAGCCAGATACAACAGATTGCTCTCAAAGTCAGCTGGATGTGACAGCTTGCAACTGCTGATTTATGGGTGGCATGATAGTGAATACTTCTCAGAGAGGCAATGGCTTTTACTGGCTGCATTCCTCACTTTCCTCTTCAGAAAGGAGTTCCCCAGCCTTGGCCACTTCCTCTTTATTGGATAGTATTGTTCCTCAAGGTATTCCTATGTCTCACACACCAAAATTATCTACAAACACTGGGACACACACTTTCATCCCTCCGAGTTCGGCTTTACACAAACTTCTTCTTACATGCACCTGCATTATGTCGAAAATGTCATTCTGAGTGAGCAGTCAACCATGACAGTTCCTTTAGGCTCTTGGATTTTGACAGTCAACCGGAGAACTTTCCTAGTGCCACCACTGCTTGTTACAGGGGTGTTGGCTTTTAACACCATAGTGCGCAGTATTCAAAACTCAAGAAATAGGCTTCTTTTCTCAGGTTTCTTGTGTCTATGTGGTGCACTTATAATCAAAATGATGAGCTGCCTCACTGAGTCAAACAGTATGTGTCCTGTAGTCAATCACACCCTGGTACTAGTGTGGGATGTCATTCCTCAATATGAAGTCAAGATATGGCCTTCTCTGTCTCAAACTCAAAAGTGCTGCTGTTAATCGTAAATTTAACCAAACACATTCTGGCAGGCTTTTTTATTTTGGTACTCAACCCACTAATATGACAGTGTGGCAGTTTTAGTGGCCTCTTGTCTCTGGGAGAAGGAAAAACTAAACCTATATGAGTGATTGTGTCCACCAGAATTTAGGCCGGTCTTCCTTGTATCTCTCCTTTCACAAACACACTTGTTGCCTCCTCTAAACCTTGATAGTTTACGGGGTGCACTGCTCATACTAGGGGTGGGTTAGGTGGTGTGCCTGTCCCCCTGCCATTTCCTCGATTAAATCGTCCATTTTCACAGTTATGGGAAAGACTGTTGTGGCCATGGGTCAATCTGTATTGTGATTGTGGGTGGTGCATTCCTAGGTGCCCACAGACATGGCAGTTAGGACAACAAAGGGGTAACCACTCGTTGGCTGTATGACCAGTTTGTTTACATTGTCAACAAACTGACTCACTAGTAAACATGTGGTGTGGCTCATTGTACTGAACAGTGGCAGCAAAAACACAACCTGCTTCTTCATCCAACAATTGAGGCTGGGGAAGCTACTTTTACCTCTTCTCCAATGTGTGGGTTAATGCCAAGAATGAAAATATCAGTTGTTCAAACTTTGGCTTTTTCTAGAAGCACATCATTGTCCATCATATTTCGACCAAGGATATAGGTTCTACATGAGACAGTCATTAAGCAGGAATCAAATTGTTCAAAATCTTCCCTTGATCTTTACTTATGGGTGGAAATTTGGTCACAGCAATAATTAACACCCAAATTGTCTGAATACCATTCTGCTAGTGCTTTTGTTAGGAACTCAATTCTGTCTGGCACTCTTCAGTGCATCAACTAACTCAACATAAGTGCATGTACTCCATGACAATTTCAAGGGTGCCACATTTGGCAGAACATTGTCTGACCATGCACAGATGCAACTTACATCACGGACATTTTACAGAAATGTATTCTTTTTCCCTGTGGAGTTTCCTGAGTATGAATGGATAAAATCAACAGCTGGGAAACTGTTTCTATTAGTAGATAGTGGCATTGCTGTGCTACCTTCAACTCCTCTAGCTTCATCAAGACTAGCCTGAACATTAACATCTACTTTCAGTGTAGCTGATTGCCTTCACAATCTACTATTCTGGTCTTCCAAATCTATGTTTGTAGCCACAAGTCTGTGCATTTTTAGGGGACTGATGACCTCAGATGTTAAGTCCCATAGTGCTTAGAGCCATTTTGTGTATTTGTTCTTGCAAACGCCCAGAAAGATCTTTGCCTTCGTTCTCAGCAGCTTTCTCTTTTTGAGTGCATGTCTTCTGAGCCATGGTTACAGTAAAAGGGGACCTAACAATTAACAGTTAAATAGTGCTACAGTGCAGCAACAGTGAAGGACACAGCCTACAGGAAACATTCCCTACTTCTTCATGCTGCTATGCAGATGCATACATTTGTTGACAGTGTGATAACATTTCAAAAAGGAGCTAGCGTCACTCACATTGGTAGTGTAAGGTGGAGACAGTGGTGGCGGTGGTGCATCACAACAGATGGACACCAAGACACTCAGTAATGTGGTGGCAGTGTGGCAGTAAGGAAGAGGCAGTGATGACCCTGGTACTGATGCCTGGAGTCTCACAGCAATGACAGGAATAGTTGGCAGCAATGCTGTACACAGCCCAGCATTAGGCAATGCCATGGCAGTGACAGTCGGTGGCTGAGAAAGGACTGCCCAGCAATGGTGCAGGGCCATGGCCAGCAGGAAGGCAGCACAAGATGGAGACAGTCCATACACAGTGTTTGTGTGTCAAGAATGCAGCACTGGTGGAATGTGATGTGTGACAAGGACAGAGATCATGTGCTGTACAGCATTGTCTAATCCAAAGCCAGGTGTCAGTAAGGGCCACACAGAAAGTTGCATTTTCCAGCTGATCATGCTAACACAGGATTCTAGCAGCATTCAGCAGCAAAGGAACAACTGTTTCCATATAAAAAATGTGGGATCTATCCCATTTAAGTGACACCAGTTGTACAGAATGGCAGGAGTGGACTGGGGCATAAGCATCCTGAACAACAAAATTGAGAGCAAAACTCTAGAGTGCTTTTATTTATGATAATGGGGTACAACTGGGACACCCTGGGAACAACCAGCTGCTTGGAAGGTGGCCACTATGGCCAAAGTCCCAAGGATAGCATGGGAATGCAGAAAGGATCACGTTAGCATACCAGAAGACAGTATCCAAGAGAGAGAAGCACTGGTGCCTTGTACCCAAGCTGCCTGTGCCTAGCATACTATGTAATCCTTTCTTGCACAGTTACTGGTCAAGGGCTGCTAGCATATTACATCCAAGGTGGCCCTCAGTCAGCAGTCCGAACTGTGTGAACAGCAACAGGTCAGCATCACGTGTTGGTAAGGTGGATGGCTGTGAGTGTATTCTACACCTCAACTCAAGTCATAGAAACGAAAATTTTCAGTACTATTTTTTAAAACATCCTGGTCCTGCCTCCTCCAAGCATGTGGTCCCCATATGGATGTTTGAATCCTGTTATGGGCACACTACTATTCAGCGACATAAGAGGTCAATGTCAGCCATTATTAGAAACCACAGTGTGTAAGATGTCTTCAAGGGCAAAATATTTTTTCCAAGGACTCAATAGTAGCAGCAGTAGTGGGCTGAGACATGTAGAACACAAAAGGAGGTGAGAAAAAGAATCAAATCACATCCAAGCACATGGAGCTCAAAAACAGGCCAGCAAAATCTAAGTGGATATGCACCGAACACTGTGTGGCACTAGGCCAGGGAGAGAAACACTAGGTAGGTGCAGCTTCATGAGCCTACCAGGGGGAACGTTGGCAGACCAGTTCTGTGATGACAAAGTCAATATTTGACTTGAATACATGTTTTCACTTCAGTCTTTTTATCTAGGACATGCTCCAATGGGCAGTGTGCATGAGGTATAGCACACATAGATGAAGACGAGGACATGACAGTGGTCCTAGTCTGAGACCCACAACAGAACCCCCTTGTCTGAGGTGTAGTTGATGCTGCTGTAGGTAGTAGGGATGAAATTCAGGGCTGGGATGTGTGCCTGGCCTCCCCACATTGCACCAAGTGAGCAAGGCAGTATAACACCAGGCTCTTAAGGGAGATGGTTGCATTGCTATGTGATTTTAAGAGGAAGTCTGAAATGCCCACAGTTCAGATTTGAATCAAGCTGGAAATACATAACTTCATGTTGGTTGAAGGCTTGGTCAGATCCCATTGGGAATCGGGACAGTCTGCCGCCATTTGTGCATGATGTTGCTGCTCGATAGCAGATAGAATAATGAAAATTAGACAAGTATGGCACTCAGCACTGGAGGCAATGGGCAGTCCAGTCTGGTAAGTGATGCTTAGGCCCACCAATAGTGATGAATGGGTGATGATACACAACAAAGAAATAATTTAAACTTCTGAACTGCATAAATGATAGCAAGGGCTTCTCGCTTTATTTGATAATAACTCTGCTCAAAAGCAGATAAAGTCTTAGAAGTGCATGTGATATGGCACTCAGTACCTTTGGGGTATTTATGGAACAGGACTGCACTACTGACATAGGGAACGTGTCAAATGCTACTAACAGAAGCAGACCAGGGGTGTATATATCAAGCATGGTGCGTGCTTAAGGCTTGTTGACAGCAAGGTGACCATTCAGAATGTAAGCCTTGGTGTAAAGCTGATTCAGTTGGTAAGAGAGTTCTACTAGGTGAGCAGTGAATCAGCCATAATAGTTAATCTTACTCACACAATTTTATGTATTTTATATTGGGAACATGTCAGTTCTTACTACCAGAGGCAGACCAGGGGCATATATTGTCAAATACAGTGCCTGCTTGAGGCTTGTTGGTTGCAGGGTGACCATTCAGAATGTGTGCCTTGGTGTAATAGCTGGTTCAGTGGGTAAGATAGTTGTGCAATCAATTGTTTGTAATAGTTCATCTTACGCAGAATCAATTTTAAGTCTTTTATGTTTGTAGGGAGTTGCATTTTATTGATTGTTGTAACGTAATTCCTTTGTTAAATTCATTTGAAATATGTCAAGGAAGGTTGCATAAAAGAATGCTTGTATAGGCTGTATTTAAGTCATTTTGCTGCCAGCCTCTGTAACAAAGGCTTGAGGTTGTGAAGGTGATCCTCCAAAATGCTGTCAAGGTGTGCAACACAGTTGGGAATATCTTGTAGTAAGTGATCCATGTAATGCTGAAATATATCAGGGGTTGAAGAAATTCCAAAAGGTAATCGATTGTAATGGTAAAGATCATACGATGCATTTACCGTTAGGTAAATCTTTGATGCTGCATCCAAGGGATTTTAAAATCAGCCTGTGCAAGGTTGTTTCACTGAATAAAGTGTCATAGCCTAATTTTGCAAAGTGTTCACTGGGGTTCAATACAGGATAGGTCTTGACTTATGCTAGTGTGTTGATTGTTACTTTGAAATCACCACACAGTCTCATTGTGCCATTGGCTTTATTTACAGTTATCAAGGGAGTGGCCTATTGCCAATGGGGAATAGGTGTTAACCCATCTTCACATTATTCCATGTCAGTTCAAAAAAAAAAAAAGAAAAAAAAAAGAAAAAGAAAAAAAAACATTTTCTCACCCACCATCTCACTCAGACTGAATGAAACTTGGATGGATGAAACTTGGCTTATTTGTTCCCACTATGAAGATATAAACCATACCAGATTTTAGTATTTTATACCTCTCTGGTTCCACTTTATGGTGCTTCAAAGATTGGGAGTTTTGTCTTGTTTAACTCTGTGATGACATAAAGTGTCTCTACTAACATTTTGAAAATAAACTACAATTTTTTATTTATCATTGAAACATGGTGAAATTTGGAGATTGTATACTCTGTAGTTGTACAGATCGTAGAAAAAGATATCTCTTACCTTTAAGTAAAACCATCAAGACACGAAAAAATTTGTATTTACGTATTTGTATTTTATATCTAAAAACAAAGACGATGTGATTTACCAAACGAAAGCGCTGGCAGGTCGATAGACACACAAACAAACACAAACATACACACAAAATTCAAGCTTTCGCAACCAACAGTTGCTTCATCAGGAAAGAGGGAAGGAGAGGGAAAGACGAAAGGATTTGGGTTTTAAGGGAGAGGGTAAGGAGTCATTCCAATCCCGGGAGCGGAAAGACTTACCTTAGGGGGAAAAAAGGACAGGTATACACTCGCATTTGTATTTTATTTTGTGAAAACCATAATTCACTATTACATGGGCTATCACTTGAGAAAATAAAATTAATGGTGTTCTGTCTGCATTGTTACTTTTTATTTTGCAAGAGATCATATCTTTTAATGTTTCCTTGAGAACATAATATGACCTAACTGCAATTTTAAGTGATTAAACTTATAAAAGAAACAGGTTCAAGCAACAGTATTTTTAAAAAGCTGAAGTTAATTAATTTTTTTAAATGTCGGGTCTAATGGGACAATGGCAAAGGTCCTGAAGGATGCGTAAATTGTACAGTAACAACATGTTCTGTTGATTACCCCAAAGTATCATAGATCGGAGTATCTACAAGCTGCATATCTTGATGGATCACATTTTCTTCCCTCACAATTGATGCCAGTTTATTCCATACCTTATATTTCAAGGTGGTCTCTATGTCACTACTGATCCTTTTTGCAAACCAATTTGACAGCTTAAAGTTATGTAAACCTCTGATTCTAGCAAATGTTTGAAGTTCTGGAAAACGTTCTGTAAGGCCAGAGTGAGCTCAATCTATACACTCTTCTGAAATAAAAACAAAATTGTAGTGAAGTTAACATTACAAAACTGAAACAATTCTGATGCAGACAGTATCTGATTTCCTAGGCATCTTCATAAAATTTTCTTTTGTGCTAATCTTCTAATTGTCCCTCATACACAGTTGAACTCATTTTTCCACAGCTAGTCACAAAGAATAACCACTCACTACTGATATTAAAATTATTTTGATGAGGAAATAGGTTTATTGAATGACACAGCGATTACCAAAATAGTGGATTTTCACAGTTTATTGTGTTTTGTGGATTATACAGGCATTTTTCATGTCATCAGATATACTGCAACCACATGTACTATTCCCTGCTGATAAAAGAGTAATTTTCACTGAAGTCTATATTGATACTGTGGCAGCATTTACATCAGATGGTTTTTTTTATCTGCCTTATAAAATTTTAATTGAGACTTGGTAATGTAAGTACTTGGCACAAGTTTTTCCAATTTAGATAAATTTTCTTTTGTCAGTTGAAATATATTGGTGAAAATCAATGGTTTCAGCCCTAGTAAAGTTTCTCCCCCCCCTCCCCCCCCCCCCCCCAATAAAAAAAAAATAGGTAGTGTTTCCTTTGGAGGCAATTCATTAAAGAACCGTTTTTAGATCTTTATTAACAGATTTCTTCAAGTGACACTGTCTGTGTACATTTATAAAATTACGTTTTGATGAATAGTGCACAGACATATTGAGAAGGTATCATTAGCACCTGCTGAAACATACCATTTAGAAGAAAGTGAACACCTTTGGTTTCTAGGTATTCACTTTTAAAATTGAAAGCATTTCATGTAAATTGTCGAAAAACTGTTTTCCTTCACACTGGGTTTTTTTTTTTTTTTTTTTTTTTTTTTTTTTTAATCTTCCAGTATATTTTGTGTGTGTCTGGTCAATCTCTGGACTGTTCATCCATTTGGTAGAATATTTTTAAATCAACTACATGCTATGGTTCAGCCCCGTGCAGGGTACTTTGTTCCTGCTGCTTGTACTAGGAAAATATTACTGTTGATGATATGATAGACGGAGATAGCACCTTATTAAGATGATGTCCGCAGCCCGTGGTCTTGCGGTAGCGTTCTCGCTTCCCTCGCACGGGGTCCCGGGTTCGATTCCCGGGGGGGCCAGGGATTTTCTCTGCCTCGTGATGACTGGGTGTTGTGTGTCTTTCATCATCATTTCATCCCCATCAACACGCAAGTTGCCGAAGTGGCGTCAACTCGAAAGACTTGCACCAGGCAAACGGTCTACCCGACGGGAGGCTCTAGCCACACGGTATTAAGATGATATTTTCTCGTAAACTTTTCAGGCTTACTCCTCCTAAGAACTCCTCTACTTTGAAAAGATTCTGGACTTGCCATAATAAGTATACAGAAACTTTGATATTATTTCACATCTTTTGTCGAGGCCTACCTATGCATAAATTATTTGTTATATTATCAACCAGCAAGTCTATATTTCATCAAGATGAGATAGCAGGTGACATTGCTTGGGTGATTTGACATAGAATGACTGCTTCAGTAGTGAATTTGTCCAGCTCTAGGTTGAGAGAATCCTTTGGAGCCAAGTGCACTGGGTGAACCGAAACAAAACAAAATAGCAATTGCTGGCAGTAAGAGTCCCACTCTTCACATTGTTCATTAAATAGTGGAAAAGTTGTAAACATTGGTGGCACTGCAGATATTCCTATTATATTTGCTAATACCTGCCTGCCTGCAATATAGTTGCTGCTAGCTCTTGATAACTCAGTGGGTGCAGTATGTGTTCATAATTCTGGTAACTAATCCACAGTTGAAAAATCTGAGTCCTCACATAATACAAAAAACATTCACAGATCAATTTGCTCATCTTACAGGTCCCGAGATGTTGCCACTTTTTTAAAGACTAGTTACAGTAATGGGGACTTGTCCCAGTTTATTTACTAGAGATATACACAGAATGCTTCTCAAGTAACAGTGCAAGCTAACTTAAACCTGTATTCCAAAGGGGAGTCCAGTTCATACCATATCAGAGTTCACCCTGTGGCAACCAGAGTCCACAATATTAGCAACTGAGCCACATTAATATTACTCTCATTCTCCACTCCACAGATCACATCACAGCTGTTGACTCAGACTGCCGTGGGCCAGCTTATATGCTGGATTTGGGCCTGGTCCTTTAAGAGGGCATTGCTGATGAAGAGTACACTGTGGGTAGTGGTGCCGCAGGGGTGAGCAATGATGTCGTGCTAGGAATTTGGTTTCCAAAGAGATGCTGGGTGGCACCACTGCACTGTAAAACCACTAAACTGGAATATCTGTTGTGCTTCTTTATTAGCTGACAACCACAATGTTTCCTTGTGTACTGTTCCATTTTATTTAAGTAATTGCAAATTTCCTTTACTGACGTGTTCCAGTATTCTATAATTGTACAGTAATGGATCAGTGGATCATGTGTATAAATAAATTAATAAATTTCCCATGAAACCCTAACCATACCAAATGCTTCAACTTGTTCTTTTTGCACAACATTATTATTTATTTGAAATAAATCTGACTGATAACTGTAAGCTGCTAAGGCAGTTACTGCATGTAATCCTCTTCGGTATGCTGCTGGCTCCTCATGTCTTTTCATTGCACTATTCTAACAACATAACTCGCAGACATCATCATGATATTCTGAGTCACCCTAGAGCTGCTATGTCACACATTAACAAGATAAATAGAACACTGGAGATCTGACACTTGGAGAACAAGTGTCATAATCGTGTGGTGCAGCCAAGTAAGTCAGCTATTGCTAAACAGTGTGTAGAGTTTAGGCACACCATAGATTGCAATGTAGCAAAAATTCTGCCACAATATTATCAGAGAGACAGTTGAGATTAGGTTGACAGAAAATTGTATCAGTTGAGACATTGCCTACTCTCAAAAAGCCCGGTGGTCCTTTGCCTCAAAATTATTGAAAGAATGTAAGCAAGTTCACATAATCCCATAGGCAATGAAACCAGCTGCTGGCAATCAACCTGGATGCCAGCATTACCAATAGAATCAGATAACGAACAGTACTGCTTGGAAAGTCCAGAAGCACCTAGGAATGGATGGTGCACAGAATGCTGACTACAGAAATGTGTTAGGAATGGATAAATAGCATATATAAGGGAGAAGACAAGGAAGTACCTGATGGTGATGATGATAATGATGATCATGATGATGATGATGATGATGATGATGAGTTACATTCTTGAAATATTATGCTAAGAAGATACAAGGAACTGGTGGCATATCCAAGAGTATCAAACACCAAAATACGAGATCTTACAAGACAGTTCTTGCCAGTCATTGCATGTATGTTCACTTCTTTCCTTTGTGATGTTCATTGTGTGGATTATAATTCTCCACCTATGATTTGGGTTGTCTTCTTTGTTTTTAACCTCCTCCAGTCTGTCCCTCACTTTTCCCAAAGAAACTATTAATTCTGAAAGCTAAGATAGTATACATCCTTTTATACACGTCTGTTGGCAGTGCTGACACTTCTCCAGAAGATAAGTTATGACCAGCAATTCTATCTCATAATTTTATAGTTTTTAAAATTTCTGGATGGGAAGGTAGATCTTTGATTGATAATGCCAGTCCTATATAAGGAATTCCTGAATGCTACATGAATGAATCAAATATAGTGGGGACTATGAGGACTATTTATAAATGCCTGTAGTTGCAGTTAAAATTAAAGGAGAAACTGGAAGCTATAGTAAACTAGTTAAGAGTCAGGTGTTTTTGACCTTCAAATTTGATACAATGATTTTTACACAAGGTTGTTTAATAATTACAGATGTGAGTGACAATTTCATTTTGGAGATGGTCTGGATGATGATAGTTGGGCTTAATTTTGATTGGAAATTCAAGGTGTTTGTTTACATATCAAACAAGTAATGAAGTGAAGAAAACTAAAATGGCTGTAGTAAGTTGCTTTAACATTAGTAATCAGGTGAACAGGTTATCATACATTAAGGAAAGGGAATTTTCAGATGATAAGAGTTTCAATCATATTGTCATGTCACAATCAAGTCCAAATCTGAAGATGGGGATGGGCGGGGGTGGGGTGGGGGGGTGGGGTGTCAATAAAATACAACAAAGCAATGGAAGAATGTTTATTACTGACACCAATGGACAGAGGATGCAGTTGTTTGCACAAACATAAAATAGTCCAAAATACTAGTAATTAAACAAACATTGAATATTCCAGAATATAAAAACATAAGCTATTTCAAGAACTTTCTAGAAATTATAAACACTGAATACCAAGTAATTGCTATTTCAGAAGTTCTCATTAAAGCCTACAACAGCATCCTCGATCTAAATCTTGTCAATGGTCCTCTGAATTGTGGCACTGGAAGAGCCTTGTATTCTCATGATGTTGTAACATCATCTTCACTATGAAGAGTGTCAAACACAGCCCCTCCCATTGAAGCTTCATGATCATTTTGTGACTCTTTAGTTTCCTTGAAACTATCATTATTGATCTGCACCTTTGTTTGTGATGTCTGACAAGTGACAAAGATACAATATGACCCAAAATAGCACTTTAATAACTTTTCCAAGAGTCCCATTTTCCATACAAGAGCACATATCCCATTCCTGTTATAGTTCTTGTACTTCCTCCTAGGCACCCAGGGTCCATATGTGAGCCAGTTGCCTTGTTTCTTCAGTCCCAGTGATGAGATGTTATATGTAGACATACTGAGTATTACCTGACTGATATGGAAAAATGAATCCATTTTCATTTCAGTCTCATGACCTTGGAGCAGAAAAGACAGTCTGAAGTCTGTAGTGCCTTGATTTGTTGTGTGTTATGTGAATGTCACAATGGGCAGTATACCAGTCTCTGGGATCACCATTAACATACATGGAGGGCATATCTGCCAACATCTTCTTAAAGCATGCAGTGTGGCCATTCACCTGTGGTTGGTAGGCAGGTGTCATCCTGTGCATGACACCACAACATGAAATTATCTCTGATACTAGTTGGAGCTGGAAAATTTTTCCATGATCAGAGATCATCAGACAGGGGGCTCCATGCTTCAAAATGATGTTTTATACAAGAACTTTACAATTTCTGGAGCTTTGGCAGTCAGCACAGCTTTGGAGATAGCATAGTGGGTGAGATACCCTGTGCAGATTACCCATCAATATCTGTTCATCAGCTTCAGGAACCTCCTGAGAAGTTGATTCCAGTCAGGTCACTGCTGCAGACAGGATATGTATCAGACATCCTGAGATCATGGCAGCATGTAATTCCATTGTTGGCATTTCTTAACCTGGCCAGTGATACCTGCTTTTTATTCTATCTAGAGTCTTCATAAATCCCAGGTGACCAAATTTTGGAGTGTCATGGAAATAGAAACCTCCTTTGGTCAGTTCCTCATTCTTGAAGGCTTTTATTGTTTTCAGCAATGCTGGATTATCACCGTGTTCAGCAGCAACATTGTTTAATGCAGCAATGACCAAGATTTTCTTCGTGCTGCTGGGTTCTGGCAAATGATTCCTTGAAAGGCAGTCAATGTACTTGTATTTACACTCCTGAAGCCTTTGTGTCCATCCTGCCAGTTGACTGAAAGGATTTGGTCAGGCTAGTCCGCCAGCACAGAGAATGGTGATCCATCACAACAGTGAATGCTTTGTCAAATAAATACAGTTGGAACTTATAGATGCCCTGGACAACTGCAAGACACTCTTTCTTGAATGTAGAGTAGTTCATCACAGATGTGAAGAGTGCTCTGGAAACATAAGCGATCAACACCTTGCTGAATTTATACTAGAATTGCCCCTATCCCAAAACTGCTAGCACCAGTGTGAAGTTCTGTCCAAGCATTCTCGTAGTACAATGCTAGAACTGCAGAAGCTGTTAGTACCTCTTTGAGGAAGAGGAAAGATCTTTCTTGTGTTTCATTCCACAAAGTGCACTCAGCCTCATGATGCCAACTGAGGAGCTACTCAACCGAATAGTAGCAGCTTCGGTCAAGAATATCATCATAACGATCGGGAGAGTGGTGTGCTGACCCCATGCCCCTCCTATCCGCATCCTCCTTTGAGGACGACACGGTGGTCGGATGGTTCCGATGGGCCACTTGTGGCCTGTAGATGGAGTGGTTTAGAAAAATTTGGCGTCTCCCTGCAGTAGTTCTTGTAAGGGGGTGTGCCTTGTTATACATAGCCTTTATGAACTGCTGGTAGTATGAGCACATTTCAAGAAAACTTCTCACATCATGAATGTAATAAAAGCCAGTGAATCTGTGACTACTCTGATTTTCTCTGGCTCAAGGTCAACTCCACTGTCTTCCAATAGGTGCCCCAATATATATATATTACTTCAGAGACAAAGAGGTACTTTTTTGGATTCAGATTTAGAACTGCAGTCTGAACACACTTGAGAATAGTTGTTAGGTGGGTTAGATGTTCTCCAAATGTCTATGAAAAAAAAGGAAATGTCATTCAGACAACAAAGACATGTTGTCAATTTAAAATGTCAAAGAATGTTGTCCATGATACATTCAAAGGTGTCTAGAGTGACACACAATCAAAAAGGCATAACTCTGAACCCATAGAAACCATTATGAGTAATAAAGATAGTCTTTTCTTGGACAGCTTCATCAGACTTAATTTGCCAGTAGCCTCTGCACATCCATACTTTGCTCCATTCAAGCAGCCTAGGGTGTCATCAACTGTTGGAATGAAGAGACAACTTTCTTGGTGATTTTGTTCAGTCTTTGGTAATTGATGCAGCAGGAATGTCATGTGGTGTTCTTCTTCTTTATAAGGATTACAGGGGTGGATCAAGGGCTCTAAAGCTTCAATGATGTCATTGCAGCATTATCTTCTCCACTTCCTCCCATATTATTCACATTTCAGCTGGCGACATCCTAAATAAGTACTATCTAATTGGTGGAAGATCTCCAGCATTGATGCAGTGTTTTATCATGGGCCTCTTGGCCTGTCTTTTCTCCATTTTGGATTTGAAAGTATTCGAAAACTGATGCAGACTGGGTATCACTCAGTGACATGGTTACTCCATTAGGCCAAATCTTATTGGCACTTCATTAGTAGCTTCCTCCCTTACGTTGTCTGTAGTGGAGCATGATCTTTCTTCAATGACACTAATCTGCCCTTCCTGGACTGGTTCAGCTGGCCCTACACACGTAGCTTTAGGGATGAGTTGTGGCTGATTGTGACAGTAAATAGTGACTGAAAGTTCTCCTTGACCATCTAGAATGTTTATGATCATCACTGGCATTCAGATTCCTTTTTCAGTCACCAAAAGATTCATAGTTTAACTGAGCATCTCTGTTAATGAGTGGCATTCATCTCACTGATGATGGCAGGATAACCACGTCTTCAATAGCAAACAACCACCACCCAAAGCAATCTATGTTATGTGTGCTTGTTGGTATAGCTTTGTCAATATGGAAATCTGATCATCCACAGTCTATGACACCTCTTGATGCCAGCAAGAAGTCCTATCCAAGAATAAAATTATGACTACGTTCTTTTAAATCAACAAATTCAAAAGGCTGTGTTCTGTCATTGGTAGTTATTCTCGCAACATGTGTACAAGTACACGTCAGTTGGACATATTTTCCAGTTGTGATCTTCAGCACAATCACTTTTGTATAATGCAACATAGTCCTCTTAAGCTGGTGATGATAAGCATTTGACATCACAGAAGAAGAAGTCACTGAGTCTATTAGCACACAGATTGCTTGGCTGTCGATGATGAAGTCAGTGAGATTTCCTGTAATCTTGGTAATTGCTGTCCTTAGAGGATTTTCATCTGTGCTGTTCTTACTTCCACAGATGGTCACCTTGTTTAGTTTTCATGAATTTGATGGCTGTGGGAGCAGATAGTATCTTTGCACTGTGATAGGGAATGGATACAGCATGTTGGGGAGCAACTTTGTCCAGGTTACAGTGACGAACTTTGGCCCACAAGTTGACTATTATCATCTGCAGTTGACTAGTGTCAATACGAGTGCTGTGGTGGTGGTGATTAGTGTTTAACGTCCTGTCGACAACGAGGTCATTAGAGACGGAGCGCAAGCTTGGGTTAGGGAAGGATTGGAAAGGAAATCGGCCGTGCCCTTTCAAAGGAACCATCCCGGCATTTGCCTGAAACGATTTAGGGAAATCACGGAAAACCTAAATGAGGATGGCCGGAGACGGATTGAACCGTCGTCCTCCCAAATGCGAGTCCAGTGTGCTAACCACTGCGCCACCTCGCTCGGTAATACGAGTGCTGTAATTGTTGATGTATTGTAGTATAATGATCACCTTCTTTCTCTACAGTACAGCACAGCACGCCCCTCTGCTGTCCTCCACGTGTCTGTTCTTCTGTGTGGCATTTTGCTTCAAGGACGAGTCGGTTGTACCTGTATTAATTGGACTGGGTTGTCATATGATGGTGGTGGCAGAAGTCCAAGTTTTCTGAGTCCAGCTGGTGGTGGAGATTGATGCCAAAATTTGACACACTTCTTCTTCAATGTTCTTTATTATCTCCTGTCATATGGGGCTGACTTTCAAGGCTGCTATCTCTCGTGTACTTGGCCCAACAGTTCTGGCAATGATAAAATGCTGTATCTCTTCTCTTACAGCATGGAGTATGACACAAGTGAGTTTATGATGTCTTCCACAACTGATAAAGGGACCACATTCAAGAGACAATCACACTTTTTTCATCCAGCTCTTTTCTATTACATTTCCACAATGTGCTGGCACCACTAAATGAATTCTTCTGTTGTTGTGACAGCCTTTACCAGAAGAGCTTGGTGCTTGTTTTCTTTGACTCCTTTCTACAAATATGGGATCTTGCCAGCTTCTGTCATATTCAGATCCATGATTTTACAAAGGTCCAAAACATTCAATATGTTTGATTGTTATTTCACCATGATATTGTGCCCTGTTCTTCAGTTGCTTTATTGCTGAGCAGACTTGCTGTTGATTGTCACCAAATGTTTACTACAGTTTGGCCTGGAATTTGTCCTTACTAACGAACTTCTCATCTGCCTTAATAGGTGAGCTGTCAGCACGGCTGACTGCCATGTGGGGGACCAGGTTCATTTCCTAATACTGCTAGGGAATTTTTCCTTAGTGGAAGGACTGGTTTGGGGTGCACTCAGCCTTGTCAGACCACCTGAGAAACTGCTTGACTAATTATTAGCAGTTCCAAGGCAAGAAAATCTGACAACCACCATGAGAGTGGTGTGCTCACCTATTGCCTCTCCATACCATATATGATGGTGCCATTGGAAGAGGAAGTCACAGCAATTAGTCAGGCTCATTTGACCTGTCTGGGGCCAGGATGCAGAACTTTACTTACTACTACTTACTGATCAACTTTTCATTGTCCTCAAATCATTGCTTGGCTGTGCCATCCAGGTAAAAGTATACATTTGCAAAACACATCATGTCACCCCATGTGTTCTATTTGGTGACTCAGTCAAATTCTTTCAGCCATTTAGTCGGATCCTGACCTGCATCTCTGGAAAACACTGCCTGATGTTCAGCTGACTTACTACTGTTTTGGAATCCATCTATCTTCATAATATACAGATCACAGGAACAATGTACTGCTTGTATTTCAGATCCTGTTCATGTATGCAATGGCTTTTACTTCACCTAATGGAAACCACAGTGATGTAAATGTTCTGAAGCACCCAGCATCTCCATCAAACAATGTCATGTCAAAACCATAATCAAGTCCAAATCCAAAGGCAGGGTCATCAATAAAATACAACACGTAGCACCAGAAGAATGTTTATTATGGACACCAACTTACAGCAGAACAGAATCGACTCTTTGGATGTAAAGTGCAGCTGTTTATACAAACTTCAAATATTACAGAATGTTGGTATTTATACAAACACCAAATATTACAGAATGTTGGTATTTATACAAATATTAAGTATTCCAGAATGTTTAAACTTTACAAACATAAGATATTTCATGAACTCTCCAGAAATCATAAATTCTAAATAACAAATCATTGCTGGAGTTAGGGTTTGAACTGGCAGCCTGCAGCACATCAGACAGTGGTGCTAACCACTACATTACACTACATGCATCACATATTGCTGCAATATGATGCGGAT
Organism: Schistocerca nitens; assembly: GCF_023898315.1. Taxonomy (NCBI): domain Eukaryota; kingdom Metazoa; phylum Arthropoda; class Insecta; order Orthoptera; family Acrididae; genus Schistocerca; species Schistocerca nitens. Next base: position 902,413,910 of record NC_064614.1, on the reverse strand, counting down.
TATAAAAAACTTGTTTATGAAAGATAGTGTTGTTTGGGCAAAAAATAGACGGTATGTGGATGTACCACAATAAACAACTACTGAATATGAGTGAGTAAGTGTTGAGCTCAGTATAAGTAGAAATATTTTTCATTAGAAATGTAAAGCAAATCTAAAGTAAAAATCAAATGTGCTGATGTACCCAGCATCTCCACCAAACAATGTCATGTTAAAACCACAATCAATGTCAAATCCAAAAGTCGGGTCATCAGTGAAGTACAACACATAGCATTAGAAGAACGTTTGTCACTGACACCAGCGTACAGCCAGAACAGAATCAATCTCCCGGATGTAAAATGCACCTTTTTACACAAACATCAAATACTATAGAATGCTGGTCTTTATGCAAACATTAAGTATTCCAGATCATGTATTTAGGACAGAAAATGTAACCTTAACAAAGACTGTTGCATTATCAATTACAGGCTAATATACTGCTGCCTCCTGGCGGCCTACAAGAGCTACTACCTGCGCCCTCCCGACAGCAGCCGACCTCGCCTGAGCAGCAGCCCGAGCGTTCTCAAGCTACGCCGCAGCCAGCTGTGTCCCCCGTTCACCCTGCAATGCCTCACCTCCAAGCTTACCCACTTTGTTGGTACCATGCAACCTATGAGGACACCTTGTGCATACCCAAACGACTTTGGCAGGCATGTTTAGGTGCCACATCCTGGCATGATCATCAGCAGCACCTACCTTCCAATCCCGCATCACTTGCACTAAGTGCTTTCTCATTGACACTGGCGCTGATGTCAGCATTATCCCAGCTAAGCACGAGGGCAACACGCTTTCTCCTGCTAATCTTGAACTGGTTGCTGCAAATCACTCTCATATTGCAGTCTTCAGCTTCATCAAGATGTCACTTCATCTGTCCTCAGGAGCAACATTTCCTTGGATCTTCCATGTTGCCAATGTAGACAAACCTGTGATTGAGTTGGACTTTCTACACCATTATAAGCTTTTGCTGGACCTACAGGCTGCTACACCCCGCCATGCGTCTGGTTCTACAGTTCCGTGCTTGAACGGGTGCAGCACGTCCTCGCTCTCCATGTCCTTGGCCACACTTTCCACATGTGCTTCTCTGCTCAAGGTATTACGGCTTGCCTCTCTGATTTATTGGATGTCTGCAAGCAGATCAACCAACTACAGACTCATAACGCGAAGTTACACTCCCACGTTGCTACCACCCCCACTGAATTGGCTCATGCACGGATTACCTTATCCTGCCTCTCTGCAGAGCTGTTCCTGTGAACACAGCCTCCCTCTCCTACAGTGTCTTCACTCTGCCCCGCTACTGTTTTGAGCTGCACCTTTCTTGCTGCCGATTCCGCGCAGAATGCAGTTGGATCTACAGGATGCACACGCCCCCGCTTCGTGGGATCCTTCGCATCGCGTGGTCGTTACGCCATGCATACCATCGCCATCTGCTGCCGAGGCCCCACCCACATCACTCTGGCCCAGCTCGGACGTCCATGACCCCACTTGGTGGGATTGCTCACTTCCTGTGGCTACCGTGCCACGTGCTCAGCCATCGCCTACTGCCGACGCTTTCTATATGCCATCTCTCCAAGGTCAATCAACTGCCGCCGCTTGTGACCCCCCCCCCCCCTTCTTGCCCCACCACGCATGCCTCCCTTCGCGGGTCTCAGCAATCAGCAACAGCACCTGTCACCGAATCCACTCCACAGACGGCCCGCCCGTATGTCACAAAGCTCAAAGTCTTAACACTATGAAATTGTTGCGAGCGAAAGAGAAAATTCAGTATTTACTGGCTTCGGGTGTGCTCCAACCTTCTGACTGCAACTAGTCCTCCCCCATTCACCTGGCACCTAAGAAAGACATTTAGTTCTGCATGTGCGGCGACTACAGGTCTCTTAATGCTAGAACCATTATAGACAACTATCCAATTCCTCATATACAGGATTTCATGCAGTTACTGCATGACTCGAAGTACTTTTCTGTATTGGACTGTTTGAAGACATATCACCAAATTCCGATGCAAGAACTGGACATTCTGAAAACGGCATCATTACGCCTTTCAGCCTCTTCAAATACTGCTTCATTCCATATGGTTTTAAAAATGCTGCACAGATGTGGCAACATTTCATTGTTTTGATTCTGCTACTACTTTCTTTTGCTTTTGCCTACTTGGATTACATACTTATCCTTTCCTCGTCTGCAGAGGAACACAAATTTCATCTTGATGCAGTTTGTGCGGCTCTTGCGGCCAACAGCCCCTTCGCCATACAGTCCCGGCCAACAGCCTCCGCCCTACTGACTCACAAATCACGAACATCCTCGCTCTGCCTCTCCCAAGGATTACGCACAACTGCGCCATTTCCTAGGGATGGTGAACTTTTATCGGTGACATATACCTCGGGCTGCCTCTGTCCAGTCAGCTCTAACTTACACCCTCTCCAGTAAAAATACACGCTCTCCAGTAAAAATACAACCGAAAGCATAAACTGGACTGGACTAGGCCCATGCTGGACGCATTCGACAATTTGAAATTGGCCATTGCGCAGGCTAGCACTCTCATGTACCCCAACCCCAAGGCACAGATTGGTATCACTACCAATGCTAGCAAGTCAGCAGTAGGTGCTGTCCTCCAACAACACACTGCAGACTCAATTCAGCCACTATGTTTCTTCTCAAAAAAGCTTACAAGGAGTCAGTGTAAATGGTCGACCTTTGACTGCAAGCTCCTTGTGGTTTATGATCCAGTAAAACATTTCAGGAGCGATGTCAAAGGATGCGCTTTCACCATCTACTCTGATCATAAACCTCTTGTTGACATGATCCACAGCCCAGCAAAAGATGTCCCAACACACCACTTCTGGCACATGGACTTTATTTGCCACCATACTTTGGACACTAATTACATCCACGGTGCTGAAAATGTAGTTGCCGACTACCTCTCCCACATTTTGATGATCTCTGCACCGTTGAACTTAGAGGAACAGGCATGGCTTCAGGCCGAAGATGCGGACACTCAACGTCTGCTTTCAGATGATGGTTCTTTGCTCATCATCTATTGCCTTGCATAGGTCATAAGTTCCTATCATCTGTGACATTTCTACTGGTTCACCCCTCCCCTTGGTGCCTTCCCCCCTTCAGCGCGGGATTTTCCATGCTTTACATAATCTTGCTCACCCCGGAACACAGGCGACGACATGCCTCGTAACCAAAGGTTTCGTCTGCCCGGGTGTGCAGCACGATTGCCGCTCGTGGTCACGTGCTTGCATTCCTTGTAAATGAAGCAAAGTGAGCAGACATGCACAACCACCTTTAGTACAGTTCAACATCCCCAGGGGCTGCCTGCGCCACATGCACATTGATGTGGTCGGTCCTCTCCCTCCTTCTGAGGGATACGAATACATCCATTCCATGATCGACTGCATCACCCGTTGGGTTGAGGCAGTACCCATGGTGGACATTACAGCTGATACAATAGGTCGCATGTTCATTTCGGCATGGGTGGCTAGATTCAGTTGCTCCCTCTCACTTACCGTGAACCTGTGCTGCCAGTTCAAGTCATCACATTGTGCAGGGTGGCGAAATTTCACACAACTGCATACCATCTGCAGGATAATGGACTAGTTGAGTGATGGCACAGACTGTTAAAAGCTGCACTCATGTGCCACAGAGGGCTTTGGTCTGAGGCTCTGCCATGGGTATTGCTGGGAATCTGCAATGTGCACAAGGAGGACCTGAATGCTTTGTTGGCGGAGATCCTGTATGGTGAACCGCTCATCCTGCCTGCCGAATTCATCGAGGACACTTCTCCAATGGATGCTACCAACCTGCCAGCCCTTGCTGGACGAGTGCATGCTCACATGGCCTGCCTTTGCCCACCTCTACCTTGCGTGCACACCATGCCACAGGTGTTTGTTCATAAGGACTTGAATTCTTGCCATTTTGTCATGTTATGGGATGATTCTGTTCGTGCGGCTCTGAAACCTCCGTACTCTGGCACCCACCGCATATTATGCCGCAGGGTCAATACATTCATGATTCTGCTCAACGGCTACCCGAGTACAGTTTTGGTACAATGTTTAAAGACTGCGTGGTCCTTCCCAGAGCCACTCCTCACCGCTCCCTGCTGACCTTCCTCTGCCACCGCCTCGCCCGCTGCTGCCGCCTCTGTGGCCCCCATTGACTCGCCACCCCCTGCAAAGCTCTCCTCTGTGTGAGACCATGACAATGATGCCCCATAGCTGCACACTTCACATGGCAGATGCTGCCTCCACCATCCACACTGGCATGAAGATTTTTTTGTGGACATGTGCTAGCTTCACCCAGCCATGCTCCACACTACCCAGGGGGAGGAGGGGACCCTGTGGCTACTCTAATGCAAAGTGATACTTCTTTGATTATTCTCTTTGTCTTTGCATTCTGTCTTTGTTCGCATGCGCCATGTTCGACATCCATTTCTGTATTTGCTCTGTTTAGTGCCGAAATAAGTGTTAATTCTGACTAAAAGTGTGTTATTATGGTTCTACGCCACATATTAACCACAAGTATATCATTGTAGTTAGGGTTTACATGAATATTAAGATGGGGTTGCTTCTGGGCTGTATTTATTCGTCTGCAGGTTTGATTCACAACATGACAGGCTTTGGATCTTACTGAGAATATCTGTACAAGGGTTAATCTTAAAGTTTTAATTACCTCCTAAGAAAATTTTAGTTATGTAATTAATTTTTTGTTTGTTTGCAGATAAATGTCTGCACTCCTGGTACACACTGCAGTTCCACACGCAGCATTGTAGTACACAATTAGAGGACCCAAAAGAAAATGGCACAGCCACTTGATAAAGTGGAGTATTATGTAATAATACATTTTTTTGCATTTCAAGGCGAACAATGTTGCAACAATCCATGTTGGAAGTGTATGGCAAGAATGCACCATCATATGGCATAGTAGTTAGTTGGCGCAGACAAAGATTACTGCTTGCTGGATTCCTTGACTGCTCACAACCTGTCAGGAAGTCTGCTGAACCTAGGCAGCAATGGAAATGTTGCAGGTGTGTCCCAGGCTATTCTAGGTGACTTCTTTAACCACCTAATCATCATGGATGAGTAACACATGTATCACATGACTTTGAAGCAGAGTAAACAGTGGAATCATGTGGATTCACCACTACCAAAAACGTCCAGGACACAACCATCATTGGATAAGATGATGTTGAGTGTTTTTTGTGACTGTCTTGGTGTGGTGCCAACAGACTATGCTCATAAGGGGCAAGTCAGGCAGCAGTAGCCGACCGAGAAAGACACAGCAACAGGGAAGTAAACGCTTTTATGTCATTTACGAGTTCCTAACCAGGAGCGAATTTTATTGCATCATCTGTGTGTTTTAATAGTGTAGTTTCTTGAGTTTCTGCATGTAAATTTAACATCTAATAGCCACAGTTCTTGCATTTTCATTTGCGCCAAAAAAATAAACCGATTTTGTGACATATTAAAAGTTACTAATCAGGGGCAAATTATTTAGTTTCACTTGATTGCTTTGGGAGTTAGGTTTTTGAATATCTATGTATTACTAGACACAATTCGTGCATTTTCATCAGGGTCTACAGTAGAGTTGTGCAGCATGTGCCAATAGTCCGTTTATCTGAATAGTTTATTTTTCCATGGTCTTTAGGAGGGACAGGGACTGTGACTGTTGTGTGCGGATGCGAGCCAAGTTGGTGACACTTCGCTTCAGGCTGTGGTGGCTTCAGTTACACAGCTTGAGGCTGCAGTGGTTGGGCGCCACTGTTGTGGGCCGGCTGTGGGGATCCAACAGACATCCAGCATGTCAGAGTTCTCTGATTGGTCCTCACCAGTGGCAAACCCAGTTACTGCTTGCACTGAGGCTGACCCCTCACCTGTGGTCGAGTGGGAGGTCGCCCCGGGGCGAAGCAGGTGGTGAAAGACTTCCCAGGCACCCGCACGTAAGGCCTCTCCGGTTTGTCTGACAAACAGGTTCCAGGTGCTGTCTGTGGCTGACACTGTTGCTGAGCTGGATGCTGTCACCTGTCCTGTTTCAGAGGAAACCACTCAACCTGCAAGATCTGGGCAGTTGCAGAGGGTAGGATTATTGGTAGTTGAGAGTTCCAACGTTAGGCGCATTATGGGGCCCCTTAGGGACTTGACTGACAAGAAGGGTAAGAAAACCAATATGCACTCTGTGTGCATGCCGGGTGGAGTCATTCCAGATGTGGAAAGGGTCCTCCCGGATACCAAAGATGTGTGTCACTTTGGATCAGAAGAGATTCTCTCTGGTTTCGAGTGGCTAACAGAAGTAGTAAAGGCTGCCAGTCTTGCTTGCAGGATGAAAGCAGAACTGACCATTTGCAGCATAGTCGACAGGACCGATTGTGGACCTCTGGTACAGAGCCAAGTGGAGGGTCTGAATCAGAGGCTCAGACGGTTCTGCGACTGTGTAGGCTGCAGATTCCTCAACTTTCGCCAAAGGGTGGTTGGGTTTCAGGTTCTGCTGAATAGGTCAGGTGTCCACTATATGCAGGAGGAGGCTACACGGGTAGCAGGGGCTGTGTGGCATGGACTGGGCATTTTTTTATGTTAGAGGGTCTCGGGAATACACAAGAAGGGCTTCAGTCACAAATGGTGCAGGCTGAACACAGGAAGAATGTAGATACAGGAACCATTGGTATAACAGTTGTAAATTGTCATAGCTGTGTTGGGAAAGTACCAGAGCTCCAAGTGCTAATAGAATGCACTGATGCTCAAATTGTTATAGGCACTGAAAGCTGGCTACAGCCGGATGTAAGCTCAGCCGAAATTTTTGCGAAGAACCTAATGGTGTTCCGAAAAGATAGGCTAAATACGGTTGGCGGTGGCATGTTTGTTGCTGTCAGAAGTAGTTTAACTTGTCGTGAAATTGAAGTAGATACTTCCTGTGAGTTAGTATGGGCAGAAGTCATTGTTGGCAACCAGAATAAAATAATAATTGGATCCTTTTACTGACCTCCCAATTAAGATGATACAGTTACTGAAAGGTTCAAAGAAAACTTGAGTTTGATTTCAAACGCATACCCAACTCATACAATAATAGTTGGTGGTGACTTTAATTTACCATTGATATGTTGGCAAAAATACATGTTTAATTCCAGAGGTACGCATAAAATATCATCCGAAATTGTGCTAAATGCATTCTCTGAAAATTATTTCAAGCAGTTAGTTCATGAGCCCGCAAATAGTAAACAGTTGTGAAATCACACTTGACCTCTTAGCAACAAATAATCCCGAGTTAATAACGAGCATCAAACCTGATATAGGGATTAGTGAGCACAGGGTAGTTGTAGCGAAATTGAATATTGTAATCCCCAAATCCTCGAAAAATAAGCAAAAAATATACTTATTCAAAAATGCAGATAAAAATTCACTTGACACCTTCCTGAGAGACAATCTCCACTCATTCCAAATTAATAATATAAGTGTAGACCAAATGTGGCTTAAATTCAAAGAAATAGTATTAGCAGCAATTGAGAGATTTATACCAAATAAACTAACAGATGATGGAGCTGATCCTCCTTGGTACACAAAATGGGTTAGAACACTGTTGCAGAAACAACGAAACAAATATGCCAAATATAAACAGACACAAAATCCCCAAGATTGGCGATCCTTTACAGAAGCTCGAAACTTAGTGCAGAGTTCAATGAGAGACGCCTATAACAGTTTCCACAATGAAACTTTGTCTCGAAACCTGGCAGAAAAGCCAAAGAGATTCTGGTCGTATGTGAAGTATGTTAGTGGCATGAAACAATCAGTGCCTTCCTTGCGCGATAACAATGGAGATACTATCAAAGACAGTGCTGCCAAAGCAGAGTTACTTAACACAGCCTTCCGAAATGCCTTCACAAAAGAAGATGGAGTAAATATTAAAGAATTCGAATCGAGAACAGCTGCCAACATGAGTAACGTAGAAGCAAATATCCTTGGAGTAGTCAAGCAACTCAAATCACTTAATAAAAGCAAGTCTTCTGGTCCAGACTGAATACCAGTTAGGTTCCTTTCTGAGTATGCTGATGCATTAGCTCCATACTTAACAATCATATACAACCGTTCGCTCGATGAAAGATCTGTACCCAAAGACTGGAAAGTTGCACAGGTCACACCAATATTCAAGAAAGGTAGTAGGAGTAATCCACTAAATTACAGGCCCATATCATTCATGTTGATATGCATCAGGATTTTAGAACATATATTGTGTTCGAACATTATGAATTACCTCAAAGGAAATGGTCTATTGACACACAGTCAACATGGGTTTAGAAAACATTGTTCCTGTGAAACACAACTAGCTCTTTATTCACATGAAGTACTGAGTGCTACTGACAAGGGATTTCAGATCAATTCCATTTTCCTGGATTTCTGGAAGGCTTTTGACACTGCACCACACAAGCGGCTCATAGTGAAATTGTGTGCTTATGGAATATCGTCTCAGTTATGTGACTGGATTTGCGATTTCCTGTCAGAGAGGTCACAGTTCGTAGTAACTGACGGAAAGTCATTGAGTAAAACAGAAGTGATTTCAGGCATTCCCCAATGTAGTGTTATAGGCCCTTTGCTGTTCCTTATCTATATAAATGATTTGGGAGACAACCTGAGCAGCCGTCTTTGGTTGTTTGCAGATGACGTTGTCATTTATCGACTAATAAAGTCATCAGAAGATCAAAACAAACTGCAAAACAATTTAGAAAAAATATCTGAATGGTGTGAAAAGTGGCAGTTGACCCTAAATAATGAAAAGTGTGAGGTCATCCACATGAGTGCTAAAAGGAACTCTTTAAACGTAGGTTACACGATAAATCAGTCTAATCTAAAAGCCATAAATTCAACTAAATACCTAGGTATTACAATTACAAACAACTTAAATTGGAAAGAACACATAGAAAATGTTGTGGGGAAGGCTAACCAAAGGCTGCATTTTATTGGCAAGACACTTAGAAAATGTAACAGACCTACTAAGGAGATTGCCTACACTATGCTTGTCTGTCCTCTTTTAGAATACTGCTGCGCGGTGTGGGATCCTTACCAGATAGGACTGACAGAGTACATCGAAAAAGTTCAAAGAAAGGCAGCATGTTTTGTATTATCGCGAAATATGGGAGAGAGTGTCACGGAAATGATACAGGATTTGGGCTGGACATCATTAAAAGAAAGGCGTTTTTCGTGCGCTGGAATCTTCTCACGAAATTTCAATCACCAACTTTCTCCTCCGAATGCAAAAATATTTTGTTGACACTGACCTACATAGGGAGGAATGATCACCACTATAAAATAAGGGAAATCAGAGCTCGTATGGAAAGATATAGGTGTTCATTCTTTCTGCGCACTATACGAGGTTGGAATAATAAGGAATTGTGAAGGTGGTTCGATGAACCCTCTGCCAGGCACTTAAATGGGATTTGCAGAGTATCTGTGTAGATGTAGAAACTGTCACAGAAGCATACTAATGAAATCTCCTGACAAAGTTAAGGGTAGATGTCCAGATGAAACCTTGCATGAAGCTGTCCAAGGAAGTGTTTTTGCACTATGACAGTGCCCTGGCTTGTTCTGCATAGAATACTGCTTCTTTGGGCTATCAAATTTTGCCTCACTGCCCTGTATCCCCTAATATGACACGTAGTGACTTCTTCCTCTTTCCTTGGATAAGGAAACTGCTGCATAACTTGTATTTACAGAATGACAGCAAGGTGACTTTTAAGGTGGATCAGTTCCTGAACTGTCAAAATGCAGACTTCTACAACGAAGTTCTCCACCAAGTCTTTCACAATTGGGAAAAAAGGTCAAGGTGAAGGATGAATATGTAGAGGTGGACTAACACTGTAACCAAATTTCATAGTCACAGCTTGACTTTTTTAAAGTGATAATTAAAACTTTATGACTACTCCTCATATAAAATTTTTAAAAAATGTTCAAACAACATGTGTGCATAAAGGCCTCTTGTTATACTAAAAATGTTATACTATAATAGGAGTTATGAGCAAATGCAGCCGAGTTTTGGCTTATTCTGCACACCTACGCATTCTCCAATAACCAATGAGCATTCAGTAGGTCCTGAGCACTCTTCTGTGACTGATGTAGTGAATGCAAGCATTAAAGATGATCAAAATTTTATTCCATTTGTTGTGAGCTGCCATTCCTGATGGTGGTGGTAAGTGACAAATTCCATATAAGCAAGTGAGAAACATAATCTTCAGTATAGACACTTTCTTCAAGAACAAAGCACATTTTGTGCATATCACAACATACTGCAATAGTTGCCTGTGACAGGCAACACTGCAGTCCCTGTCCATGCCTCAACCTGTGCGAAGAGTCATCATTCATGAATCAGGTTCTAGACTAACTCGCTTACAATTATTTGTAGACCTATACCACATAAATGGGAACATCCCTAATAATATCCTTTAGGATGGGGTATAATCTATAGGAAGGGTCAAAGAAGAAATGAGCCTGTGACCAACAATGTGGCAGTCGTGAAAGAACCCGAGGAAAGTATAAGAAATTGTAAGTAATTCATGTGGGTCTCCTAGAAAGAGCAGGCTGTGGGGGGGGGAGGGGAGGGGGGGGGGGTGATGTATCCATAAGTCCCTGTGGTTGTGCTGACTCCAGCAGGACTGTGGGCAATGAGGTAACCCCATCTGTGGCCCCATCTCAGGGCTAATGCATGTTGGGTTCTGAAATTGTTTATGGGTGATGTGTGGTTTCCTGGACTTCCAGTTCTAGGGAATTTGCATGCTATCTTTGCAATCTGGGGTTCCACTTGCATAGACATAAGCAAAGTTAACATAAATGATAGTTGTAGTATTTCCACAACAGAAGCTTCTATAATATCACATATTTCTTAACCTAGAATTTTATTAGTGGTAAAAATCATAAATTGCCAGCAAGCTATCTGCTGTGACTGTAGAGTAGATGACTACAGATTATGGATTGGGTGGTTTTTATATTTTGTTCATTTGTAAATTCTGCTAGTTATACTTAATTTTTCCTAGTTATAATAGAATTAATGTCAAATCATTGCTCAACTTTCTGTAGTTATTTGAAAAAACAACCAGAATTAAATTCTAGATTGTGGGCGTCAAGATTGCAACTAAAAATAAATAAATAATGCTTGTCTCTCCAAGGGTCTATCTTTCTATTAACTTACCAAAGACTTAGCTTCATATTTGCATATATAACTGCCACTGCGTCAGCTATTTCATACTTCTGGATTTCTATGTGCCTGGTGTGCAACTAAAAGATATATGTTGCCCTTCCCTTACCAAGATGGAGAGTATTTTGGACGTTATGGGAAGTTTCTTCAATGAGGTACACATGCTGGATAGGACTGAGGCTAAAAGAGCAGACAAGGAACAACACATCACACAGCCAGCTGTCATGCACTCAGGATTGTAGCTCTGCACCAGAACTAATAATTTATCACAGGAGGTGACTCATATCACTAACTTCTATTACAGCAGCTCTGCATCATAAACAATATGCTCATTTGGAAGGTAATTTATATCATCTGCCTGTTTTACAATCATGGAGGGGTAAGGTCAGGAAGTTATTTCCATTGCATTTCACTCGACCTGCATGAAGCCTAGTTATCAAAATAACAAAACTACTAGTAGTTGGTCAGGCCATCAGAGAGCTCTAACACCTAGCCTATTGAGAGAGTGCAAATGGGAATCCCTCCTGATCAAATCCTTAGTGTCAGCATAATAAAAAGATAGCAGGAGACACTTGAGAAACTGCCTCCACTGTGTTTACTGAAAAAACTAGATGGACACAACTCCACAATCTCTAAAGCATTTGCAGAAGAGATGGCTTCTAGTGGGAGCTGCTACTTCAGGGCATGCAAATGATTTAATCAAAAGCATATGCTCAGGACAATTTCTGATTAAAGAAAAGTTGCAACAGCATAGCAAGGATGTTCTTACATGAAAGATCTTATAGACATATCTGAACCATATTTGCAGAAGTAGTGGATGCTTGATGGAGGCACCAATGTAAAAAAAATGTAGTTGAAAAGGATTCAACAGCAATTTAAAAATGGCTGTGAACTCAAAATGCAGCCATTTACACAAAACTTTATATGATGAAATGTGGGCACATCACACTCACCTCTAAGGGACAAGCTACTCGTAGAAAATGCAGCATGAACACACATGAGTACCGTTCATCATGTTTATCTCTACAAGCACACATTATATGGTTGAGAAAGAACTTAATTTCACACACATTATCTGCTGAGGAAAGCATTTAATTTCTAACAAAGAGTGTGTAGTGTTTTGTGGAAAGAAGTTGACAGAAATGGAGCAAATTTATTACAATTATGCTTAGAAAATGTGTAAATTAGTGCATTTCCTAGCATCTACAACATTATTTATACTTTGCCTCAAAAATACCATTAGAAAAGAGGAAAGAAGACATATTTATAGTACAGCATACTGATGCACTCAACAATATACTTGTTGGGAAACGCCTCTGCAAGAATCCTCCTTCTAACATAGAAAGTTTAATAACAAAAGTGCAAGTAAGTGCAATGCTGAGGAGCATTTAGCCCAGAGTACTGTCTCAGAAATCAATAACAGTAAAAAATAACATACTGCTATTTGCATCTCCATCAGCCACTTCACTGGAGGAGAAAGGTGATGGTGTGGTGGTTGTATCCATTTGGTAGGCTGGTTGTCAGGCAACTTGGCTATATGTTGAAGATCATGGGACACTAAGATGACATGGTATTTATCTCCACTAATTTGAATGTTTTGGCAAGATGTGGAACCACCTTAAGATTTAACTGTATGGTTCCTTAATAGTGGCCAAGTTCTAAAGATGTGCTTTGCAATTCAGGAAGAAATCATCATGTTTCTGGAAATATGAGGCACACTCATCACTGACTGATGGCAAATTAAGAGCAGAAGTAACAAGACAGTTAAATAACAAAGAAATTGTTGTAAATATTTCTGATGAGATTAATGAATTCAAGCAGTCTTGCTATTTGTAAGATAGCTTCATGTTGGAAACAACATTTTTCCATTCTCTTTTATTGCTGTAATACCCTTCAGATATATCTATGTGGTTTCGTAATATTGTGCATTGTCGACAGAGTTTCAAAACATGTTTTCAAGGGCTATTTAACATAGACAATGAAATTAAATGGTTTAGTTTTAGATTTTTAGTTGAATCTGATATGGTGTCCTTGGGAATGTAAGTAGATGTAATTGATTTATGACTTATGTGTTTTTAATGAACAACTTGCCTTGGTAGTATTGTGTTTTACACATAAAAAAAAAATTTCCAAACTGTGTGGAAACGTGATAGTGATCATGTTAACATTTGGCTCAACTTTTTACTATAATCAACTGCACTCATATGTAAAACTTAAACATTATGTGTCACTGCCAGATAACATAACTTGATGAGACTTGGCTTAAACATAGAAAGAACTGCTACAACATAGTACACAAGGTAACTGAAAAAAAAAGTATTGAGGACAGAAACACCTTTATTCAAAGACAATTATTTCACTAATGGCTCCTTGATTCATAATGGTCTCTGGGACATTACAAAAGGTGGCACATGGTTCTTCATAGTGTATGCAATCACCACAGAAGGTTACACATGCTCTGCAATGTGCTCCCATGCTGGCCACAAGGTTAGTACAGAGTTCTTGTGGTAGGACATTCCATTCCTCCACCAGCACAGTTGACAACTGCTGGATAGCCATTGTTGCATATGAACATACTGCAATACATCTCTCTAACACATACCAGTCGTGGTCAATGGAATTTAAGTTGGAGGAATGGGCCAGCCAGTCCATTCACTGAATATCCTCTTGTTCCAAGAGCTCCTCTGACTGCACTGTTCAATGCTGTCGCACATTGTCATAAAAATGAAGCCAGGGCTGAATACACCCGTGAAAAGAGGCACAAGGGTATGGAGTATAGTGTCATAATAATGTTCACCAGTGGGTGTGGCGTGTTCAAAGATGTGGATGCCAATACACCCATGCAACATTTTGCCTGTCCACACTGTAACACCTGAATCAGCAATACAATCATGTTCGATAATGTTCTTGGGTGCATTAAGGTTTATCATATGAGGGCACACCCAGCATTTTTGAATATGATGATTTTGATGGCGCAAGCATTATGGTATGAGGAGGCATAATGTTGCATGAGTGTACTGATCTCCAAGCCTTTCAACACAGAACACTCACCAGCCAGCCTTATTGTGACACTGTATTCACTGAGTCATCACTCAAGACAATTCCTTGCCCATGCACAATGAGAGTTTCTACTGCTTATCTTCATGCTTGCCAAAGCCTACCTTGGCCAGCAGTGTCACTGGATCTCTCTCCAGTTGAGAAGGTTAGGAGCATTACAGGCAGGACTCTCCAACCATCTTGGGGTTTTGAGAAGCTAACATGTCAGTTGGACAGAATTTGGCATGATATCCCCCAAGAAGACATCCAACATCTCTATCAATCAATGCCAAGCTGAATAAGTGCTTGCATAATGGCCAGAGATGGACTAACATGTTATTGATTTGCTCAATTTGTTAAGTCTTTCTCTTGACTAAACCATCCGGTTTTTTTTTAATTATCATTAGTTTATTTGTACCTGTGCATCATACCTATCAATTTCTGTCTGTTCAAAAATTCCTTCATGGTGCATTTTTTGTCTTAGAGTGTATTTTGTTATTAGTGGTTAAACAGAATGTCACATTTCATAAAGATATCAATAATTGCAACCCATTAAATCACTTTTGCTTAATAAAATCCTCTTTGCTAGCCAATGTCTGGCAGTATTTCATAATTGTATGTACTGTCTTTATAAGCAATGCACAGTCTCTGTTTGCCAGAAGTCCCTGCCAGTAATTACATATAGACACTCCACATGGAACAGCTTGCAGTGCAGTCTACAACACAATGTTGTGAAACGTCAGAGGGCATGCCAAGGGAATCTGCCACGTCCTTCATATTATCATACCACTAACACGGTAATTTGTCAGTTCTTGGAAGTACACAGTTTTAATTCCATTTCTCAATGTCTATGCCATGCCATTAATTACTGCAGTATTGTGTATAATAGTTGTAGGGGGAAGATACTGGAGCATCGCCAGGCCTGAATGTCATAATTCAGGAAGTTAGTCAGTCACTCCGCATTTGATAATCTAATTCTATCGTGGGCAGTTATATACCAGTTCTTTTTTACGCATAGACATCTTCTGTTAATGATGAGAAGAACTACAATCTAATCAGACTGAACAGAGAAATGGTAATCTCCAAGGTTATATTTTTAAGCATACATAACCATAAATGATATAACATCCATTGCCAGAAGCACTGTGCAGTGTCATTTGTTTGTTGATAGCTTTCCATTCCATGCTTCCTTTCCAATAGTTAACAAGAACTACTTATTTACAGCTGGCAATTAGAAATCTGTAGAAACAGCCACAATGCTGATTTTAATTTTTCACTGACAAATTTTCAGGAACGTTGGATTTGATTTTGTCAGATATTAATTTTACCAGACTTACATACTTGTGACACCATTCTAAGTTTTAAAAATATGAATTTTTTCAGTGATAAGCTGAGATGACTGCAGCATGAGATAAGAGAGAAAGTGTGTGTGTGTGTGTGTGTGTGTGTGTGTGTGTGTGTATGTGAGAGAGAGAGAGAGTAGTCACTTTATATCTTCAAGAAAGGAAGATTAGGGTTTGTCATGCAATTAACGATAAAATCATTAGAGACTAACAAAGTTGGAAAAGAAAACTGGCTGAGTCCCTGAAATTACTGTAATCAGTTTAGGGCAGTCACAGAAAACCTAACTCTATGTGCCCAGGCAGAGGTTTGGACCCATGTCTTCTCAAATGTAAGTCCATTGAATTATTGACTATGCTGCCCATTTGGTTAATATCCTCAAGTCTCTAAACAAAACAGATAGAGTATGCTTTTTGCGGTTCCAAAATCAAATCTTTGATACTGTCATGACTGTAAATCAGTTGAATATGACACAACAAAACCTAATACTCGACATTTCATGAGAGCTGAATTAACTGCATGACTTTACAGAACATGACATTGGTACAAAACATCATGCCCTAAAATGAGATTTTTCTGGGGGGTCATGTTTCAGGTTCTGTTGATCACAGATGTAAGGGGTCAAGTGTTTTGGATAGCTCTTGACCCAGCAATCAGTTGCATACCTATCGGAAGCATTGGCGTACTGTGGCTATCAAACAGTACAGGCCAAAATTTAAACTTTACGCACTTCCTCCAGCTCAGAAAAATTGAGCAGATCAGTTGCTCTCTTTGCATTAAGTATTGCCTAGTGTGAGCCTCAGGCAGCTTATAAAAGCACCATTTTTTCAGGGCTGACTCCTGAGGACGTCCCCCCCCCCCCACCACCACCACCACCACAAAAAAAAAACAAGTTTTTGGTTACCAAAAGTACTAATTATGGGGATGGTCACTTCTATAAATTCTATTCATGGCTAACCATCAAAATTTTAATCGTGTTCTTGAGATGCCGTTCTTAGTGAACCTTGAAACTTTTTCCAATA
This sequence comes from Schistocerca nitens, assembly GCF_023898315.1. NCBI lineage: Eukaryota > Metazoa > Arthropoda > Insecta > Orthoptera > Acrididae > Schistocerca > Schistocerca nitens. Next base: position 902,397,303 of record NC_064614.1, on the reverse strand, counting down.
TCTTTATCTGTTACTGAGATCCAGGTGTTCATAGTTAACATACTTATGCATATAAAATATGCAAGTAATATCCAATCTAATATCCAAATGTAATTTTAACTGATGTAGTGAACATGTGGTAAGGGTTCTAGGGTCATTTCAAGGGTTCTGAGGCCACCAAACTGTTTCTAACAAATCTGTATTTGCAATTCGAGTGTTAGCAGACATAGGTGACATAAAAATGAAAAAGCTTGCATACTTTGCCTACTTTCATTCCATAATGTCATATGGTATAATATTTTGGGGTAACTCTTCAAGTCAAACAAAAGTTTTCAGAGTGCAAAAGCGTGTAATACGTATTATTTGTGGAGTAAATTCACGGACGTCCTGTAGAAACCTCTTCAAAGAACTGGGTATACTAACTACTGCCTCTCAGTATATTTACTCATTAATCAAATTTGTCCTAAATAATATATCTCTTTTTCCAACAAACAGCTCAGTTCATACATACAATACCAGGAACAAAAATGATCTGCACAAGGACTTAAAAGCACTTACTTTAGTTCAAAAAGGGGTCCACTACTCAGGAACACTCATCTTCAATAATTTGCCAGTAAACATAAAAAATTTAGTTACAAATAAAGATCAGTTTGAAAGGAGCCTGAAAGACTTACTAGTAGCCAACTCCTTCTACTCCATTGACGAATTTTTTAGTAGAAACAAATGATGTATTGTATATATTCATACTATTAGTATTGCAATTTCAGCTTTTTTTTTAAAAAAAAAAAAGAAAAAAAAATTGACATGTTCCACATCCACGAGGATCTCCTCAACACGGATCTATGGAACGAAAACTAATCTAATCTAATCTAATCAGCATTGTTCACCAATAAAACTTTATGATGAGCTATGTTTGTATAATGGGTATTTCATGCCTATAAAAAATGCTTAAAATGGCACTTAACTGACAAAAAAAGAGCTAAAAAGGATCTTAACATGCCTGAAAATAACTTGAAATAACTAAAAAAAATGTAGAACTAGAAAGGCATTATATTTAGTAAAATATTTCTAATAACATTTTACTTTTTAAAGATACGAATCATAAGCTGGCTATTTTCAATGAACTGTGATGAGTGAGTAAAGTATCCACAAAAAATGTAAAGCAAACACTTTTGTGTTAAACCTTATATTATGTGCACTTATTTGTTGTTGATATGTATCAAAGAATATAAATGTGTCAAAGTATATAAACAACTTGTGACAACTTTACTGACCTATAGAATTCATTGCATACAAGCGGCATTCTTGCTGAAACAGAGAAAAGAAGGGAACCAGTGGAAAAAAGGTGAATATGTTCCTCTTTAAAAGACTTTGACAGCAAAGTGGGGCATCAGCTGTCTCAATCTTCATTCTGCCTTCCTCAATAAAAATTTTGGAATGCAAACATATTCATGCTTTTTTGTGCTGAAGTAGAGTAGCAGAGAGACAGAGATGTTGCAAGAGAGAGGAGACAGTGGTGGTTGGAGAGAGAAAGTGTCAGTGAAAGATAAAGAGAGATCGATGAAGACAATAGCACTAGGAGCCAGAGAGAGAGAAGATATTGACGGTCAGTGAGAAAAAGTGTCATGTGTCAGCAAAAGAGGGAGAGAGGTGGATGGAGACAGAATCAGTGAGAGAAAGAGAGGAGACAGTGGAAATGTAAAATACATCTGAGTGTGAGGAGGGGAGGGGGAGGGGGGGGGGACCTGGACTCTCCAAGACAGGTGAACCTGGACACCTAGGTGTAGGAGAGGATGCATTTTAGATTGAAATTTTGAACAGGTGTGTATAGGGGAGAAAATAACTTGGTCTCCCCCCTCAAATATTTGAGGTATGGTGGACACAATGGTAGTGGGAAAGAAAGACAAAAGGATACCATGGGAAGGAGACATACATAAGCAGTGGCAGCAAGAGACAGATGCTGAGTATGAGGGCTTAACTACAAAGAGAGAGCCTGGGTAAAAGAAATTTTAAGAGTAAGAAAATATTTGTATACCAAAATTTTTGGTGAGGAGTGCAGAATGATGATTTCGCAGCTGGTTCCCCCCTTTTCTGTCAGAGTCTTTTAAAGGGGTTATATATCAGTCTTTTTTGAGTGCCAGCAGGAGCTTTTTTCCACTGTGCAGAGACTGATTGGCCACCATTTTTCATATGGAAGCAGTTCCTTCTGAAGCAATTGTGGGTGCAATCTATTTGTTTCAAATTTATCATCTTTCAACTGCAGCATATGAGTCTTGATAAAAACTAGAAGTTTACCATCTGCTCCAATTTCACATCTGCCCTTCATGTCATTAGTCAGATGCACCCATCACAAAAGGTGTTGGAGGATAGTCTCACTCTGCTGTATGCCAGGCCATAAAATTATCTGGGAAAATGTAAGATCTCATCATCATCATCATCATCATCATCATTTAAGACTGATTATGCCTTTCAGCGTTCAGTCTGGAGCATAGCCCCCTTATAAAATTCCTCCATGATCCCCTATTCAGTGCTAACATTGGTGCCTCTTCTGATGTTAAACCTGTTACTTCAAAATCATTCTTAACTGAATCCAGGTACCTTCTCCTTGGTCTGCCCTGACTCCTCCTACCCTCTACTGCTGAACCCATGAGTCTCTTGGGTAACCTTGCTTCTCCCATGCGTGTAACATGACCCCACCATCTAAGCCTGTTCGCCATGACTGCTACATCTATAGAGTTCATTCCAAGTTTTTCTTTGATTTCCTCATTGTGGACATCCTCCTGCCATTGTTCCCATCTACTAGTACCTGCAATCATCCTAGCTACTTTCATATCCGTAACCTCAACCTTGTTGAAAAGGTAACCTGAATCCACCCAGCTTTCGCTCCCATACAACAAAGTTGGTCGAAAGATTGAACAGTGCACAGATAGCTTAGTCTTGGTACTGACTTCCTTCTTGCAGAAGAGAGTAGATCGTAGCTGAGCGCTCACTGCATTAGCTTTGCTACACCTCGCTTCCAGTTCTTTCACTACGTTGTCATCCTGTGAGAATATGCATCCTAAGTACTTGAAACCGTCCACCTGTTCTAACTTTGTTCCTCCTATTTGGCACTCAATCCATTTATATTTCTTTCCCACTGGCATTACTTTCGTTTTGGAGATGCTAATCTTCATACCATAGTCCTTACATTTCTGATCTAGCTCTGAAATATTACTTTGCAAACTTTCAATCGAATCTGCCATCACAACTAAGCAAGACTGCTTATTTTGTGTTCACATATCTTAATCTCACCCAGCCAGTCTATTGTTTTCAACATATGATCCATAAATAATATGAACAACAGTGGAGACAGGTTTCAGCCTTGTCTTACCCCTGAAATTACTCTGAACCATGAACTCAATTTACCGTCAACTCTAACTGCTGCCTGACTATCCATGTAAAGACCTTTAACTGCTTGCAAAAGTTTGCCTCCTATTCCATAATCTTGTAGAACAGACAATAACTTCCTCCTAGGAACCTGGTCATATGCCTTTTCTAGATCTATAAAGCATAGATACAATTCCCTGTTCCACTTATAACACTTCTCCATTATTTGCCGCAAGCTAAAGATCTGGTCCTGACAACCTCTAAGAGGCCTAAACCCACACTGATTTTCATCCAATTGGTCCTCAACTAATACTCGCACTTCCCTTTCAACACTAGCTGAGAAGATTTTACCCACAACGCTGATTAAAGAGATACCTCTGTAGTTGTTACAATCTTTTCTGTTTCCATGTTTAAAGATTGGTGTGTTTACTGCTTTTGTCCAGTCTGATGGAACCTGTCTCGACTCCCAGGCCATTTCAATTATCCTGTGTAGCCATTTAAGACCTGACATTCCACTGTATTTTATGAGTTCCGACTTAATTTCATCCACCCCAGCTGCTTTATTGCACTGCAATCTATTGACCATTTTCTCCACTTCCTCAAATGTGATCCTATTTCCATCATAATTCCTATCCCATTCTACCTTGAAATCTGAAACATTACTGATCGTATTTTCACCTACATTGAGCAACTCTTCAAAATATTCCCTCCATCTGCCCAAGGTATCCACAGGATTCACCAGCAGTTTTCCTGACCTGTCCAAAATACTTGTCATTTCCTTCTTACCTCCCTTTCGAAGACTGCTAATTACACTCCAGAATGGTTTTCCAGCAGCTTGGCCCATAGTCTCCAACCTGTTTCCAAAGTCTTCCCAAGATTTCTTCTTGGATGCTGCAATTATCTGTTTGGCTTTGTTTCTTTCTTCAACATAACTTTCTCTGTCTACCTGAGTTCTAGTATGTAGCCATTTTTGATACGCCTTCTTTTTCCTTTTACAGGCTGCCTTGACTGTGTCATTCCGCCAAGCTGTTTGCTTCATCCTACTTTTACACACTACTGTTCCAAGACATTCTTTAGCCACTTCTAGTACTGTGTCCCTGTACCTTGTCCATTCCTTTTCCAATGACTGTAATTGACTACATTCAACTAACTGGTACCTTTCTGAGATCGCTGTTATGTACTTGTGCCTGATTTCCTTATCCTGAAGTTTCTCCACTCTTATCCTCATACATATGGACCTGACCTCCTGCACTTTTGGCCTCACAATCCCAATTAAATAATGATCAGTGTCATCAAAGAATCCCCTGAATACATGCGTGTCCCTCACAGCCTTCCTGAATTCCTGATCTGTTATTATATAGTCAATGACAGATCTGGTTCCCCTGCCTTCCCAAGTATACCGGTGAATGTTCTTATGTTTAAAAAAGGAGTTTGTGATTATTAAGCCCATACTGGCACAGAAATCCAAGAGTTGTTTCCCGTTCCTGTTGGCCTCCATATCCTCTCCAAATTTACCCATAACCTTTTCATACCCTTCTGTTCGATTTCCAATCCTGGCTTTAAAATCACCCATGAGCAGAACACTGTCCTTGTCCTTTACTCTAACAACTAAATCACTGAGTGCCTCTTAAAAACTATCCATCTTATCTTGATCTGTCCCTTCACAATGTGAATATACTGACACAATCCTAATTTTCTTGCTAGACACTGTCAAATCTATCCACATCAGTCGTTCGTTTACATACCTTATTGCAACTACGCTGGGTTCCATTTCTTTCCTGATGTAAAGCCCTACACCCCATTGTGCTATTCCTGCTTTGACTCCTGACAGGTAGACCTTGTATTCTCCCTTCCTCTTCTTTCTCACCCCTTACCCGAATGTCACTAACAGCTAAAACGTCCAGCCCCATCTTACTTGCAGCCTCTGCCAGCTCTACCTTCTTCCCAGAGTAGCCCCCATTGATATTAATAGCTCCCCATCTCATTACCATTTGTTTGCCAAGTCGTATCTTAGGAGTCCCTGGTTTGTCAGTTAGAGGTGGGACTCCATCACCTCCAAAGGTCCGAGGCATTTTGCTCTGATTGTTGCCAGCATCATATTTAAAGTATCAGGGAAGCATGTTGCTAGCCTTACTTTCCCCGAGTCCCATTGAATTTTACCCGTAACGGTTGAGGGACTAACCGGTGGATTTGTTAGTCTTTGCCGTATGAGCACAAAGGTGACCACGACTCAGAATATGTCCGAGATGCCCAGCCTTATTCCAAAGTAACTGGTATCCCGACTGTCGGGACCACTTACTTGGCCACAGCTAAAATGCCTGTGTGGATGAACAACACTAAATTTTGAGTAAGTTCCCTTGTAATCAATATCTAAATTGATAAGGGGGATATTCATATATAAGTGGGAAAATGAGTAGATGGAAGTGTGAATAATAATAGTATTATGAAAGACTTGCCACCAACATCTATGTATCAGGCACTGCCCAATGAGAGGACCCATCAGTTTGTGATGTTTATGGCAGTAATACATAAGCACATCAGATTTTCACTAAATTGTTTTTACACTTCAACAAGAGAGCATTTGTAGGTTTGTTCCGGATATACCCTCTGTTTTACGCCATGATGAGTAATAGTGTTCTTAACAGTTGGAGTGTGCCACTTGGAAAACAAAACAACTTCTTTAAAGAGATAGAACATGGAATATTTCAGCCGCAGTTAAGTGAAAGATCATATGCGAAATTGCTCCAAAAAAATTGCCACCAATAAGCTGTTCGCCTGGGACATTATCAACTTATGTTAGCAAGAAAGACAAAATAAATAGTGCCAATAAGACATCACACACACAAAAGATAGGCAAAAAATCGGTATGCTCTGAACAGCAAGTACAGGGTGGCGCAGGGGAACGGGAAATTTTGAACATTACAGTTGGCAGCATTATAGCGCCGGCAGATGTTCGAAAATTTGCACAATTGATGTGAAGGCATTGCCATTTAGTAATCATGGAGAATTGGACTGGTGCGGAACATGCAGTAGCTGTGAGAGCGTTTTACAAAAAAGGTGGTAGTGCGACTGCCGCGCAGAGAACATTTCGACAGAATTACCAGCTTGGACGTCATGGACGTAACCCATCTGCACATGCGATTACAGTGTGGGTGCATAATTCTGAAGAAACAGGATCTGCCTTGAAAAAGAAACCTCCAGGTGGCATTCCAACGGTACGTACCCCAGAAAACATTGCAGCTGCTAGAGCTGCAATCGAGATAAGTCCTCGCCGCTCTGTTCGACAGCATGCATCTTCGCTAGAGATTAAGCGATGAAGCTTACAAAGAATACTGCACAAATTAGACTTCCATCCCTATAAGTTGCAGATTGTGCAACACTTACATGAACGAGACCCAGCGTCACGTATGGAGTTTAGTAGCCAGATATTGGCTAAAATCAACAAGGACGCAAATTTCCTTGGTAACTTGTGGATATCATACGAAGCCCATTTCCACCTGAACGGATTTGTGAACAAACAGAATTTTCATTATTGGGCACAGGACAATCCTTGCGAGTTTCACCAGCGACCACTACATAGCGCCAAGGTCACAATATGGTGTGCTGTATCATATCATGGTGTTATCGGCCCTTATTTTTTTGAACATGAGGATGATAGTGCAGTGACAGTAACATCTGCTCGATATGTTGAAATGCTTCAAACATTCTTCACACTGAGACTGTACGAGCTTAATCTTAACGTCGAAAACATGTGGTTTCAGCAGGACGGAGCCATGTCACACACTGCTCGACAATCGATGGCAGCAGTTCGTCAATTGTTTGGAAGACGCATTATTTCACGTAACAGTGACATTGCATGGCCTGCGAGATCCCCTGATCTTAGTGTGTGTGACTTCTTCCTGTGGGGATATCTTAAAGGCAAGGTATACCGCACACGTCCTGCAACAATTCATGAACTGAAGGAGAACATTGAAAACGAAATCACTGCCATTCCCCAAGATTTGCTGCACCACGCATTCCAGAGTTTTCATAACAGGCTGTTAGAGTGTGAACGCCGAATGGGAGCACATCTTTCCGATGTCATCTTTAAAAAGTAAAGAGACGCTTTTGGACATTTTGATTGTAAAGACATACTGAATAATGGCATACTGAATACATTCACTTTCGTTAATAAATTACTAGTTTTATGAATTTATTCATGCAAATGACGTTATTTTGAAATTTCCTGTTTCCCTGTACATGTAAAATTGGACTTTATGCAGACAGCCAAGGGCAAAATATAGCCACTGACTTTGGGCAGACAAGCAGTCAGAATTTTAATTGCATAATAATGCTACCTCAAAGAGTAAGGAAAAAAATTCCTCACTGAGCAAAAAGGACTTTTCTGTCTTCTGGGCAGGATCTAATGATGTTGCAAGGAATGAAAAAAAGGATCTCTTAATCTCATCAAAAAAGAAAACTATATGAGCTGAGAGGAACAAACGTAATTGTTTTTTCAGTGCCACATCATTACGACTTGAGAGAGTGGCCCTGTGTAAACAAAGAAATTGAAAGTGCAAATATAGAGATGCAAAATATTTGCAGGTGATTTGAAAATGTAACATTTGTGATCATAAGCAATTTGGGGAAAAGATTCCACACAACACACAGTTTTCATCTAAATAAACATGGGAAAAACATTATAGTAAAAAATAATTTAGATGTATTAAATAAAATCTCAAATGTGCAGTCTGATGATACAGGAGTCATGCCGCTCATGGACAAGAAGTGTGTGTTACCTGGAGACTCAAATGGGAAATCTGCTGTCAGCAAGGCTAGAACCCTCGAAGACAAATGTGAGATTTTGTTAACGCAAGTGAACACCCCAAATGCAAGCAGCTCACAGAACAACACATTAGTTGTTGAAGAGCAAACATCACTAATAAGTGAAACACCAGCAACACCATAATCAGAAGCAGGAGCAGCAACAACAACAGTAGAAGTAGCAGGACAAACAACAACTGGAGCAGCAGTACAGCACAGCTTGAGGAGGAGCTGAAGGCAAAATACATCTGTGTCACTCAATGACAATTTTCTATGGTTTCAAGCCAGGAAAAAAATAAAAATGTGAGAAATCAGCCTGCCAACTCACAGTAACATCTTATTTCTAAACTCACAGGTAAAACAGAAAAATAGGAACTTGGTTCTCTTCCATCAAAATGTGCAGTCACTAAGTAGTAAAGTAAGTGAAATCCAATTCCTCTTAGAAAATGAATTAAAAACTACCTCATTATTGTGTCTCACAGAACATTGGCTTCATGAGGATAAGTTACATATTGTGTCCCTACCTAACTTTGTGCTGGGTGGTTATTTCTGTAGAAAAATTCTTAAACATGGGTGGCAGTTGTATATTCGTAAGAAATAATATAAACTTAGTAAATATAAAATAAGGAAAAAGGTGTAGAGATATCAGGAGTTGTGATAGTGAACACTAAACCAGCCATTATTTGTTTGCACAGAGCTCCAAATGGTGACATAAACACTTTCCTAAAAAGTTTGGAATATTCACTTAACAAGCTAACACAAAGAAACAGAATACTTATTCTATGAGATGATTTTAATATTGACTTTGCAAAGCACACCAAAGAAAAGAATCTATTGCAAACATTTAACATGAACTCTTCTGTAGAAACAGCAACTCATATCACAAAGACTTCATCTACCACCATTGATCAGATATTTGTAAACATAGAAATGAACTATAAAATAGAAACACTAAATATAGGCTTTTGGGATCACACAGCTCAAAAACTATCTCTGAGTACAGAAACTGAGCTGCAATTTAAACACTGCCTAACTACCACCAGTAGAAAATACAGTAATGAAAATATAAATCACTTTCTTTGTTACTTGAACAATGAAAACTGGAAAGAGATTTATAACTGCGAACTCACGAATGGAAAATATACCTTTATCACTAATTTTTCCTGCTATTTTGAATTGTGCTTCACTCCAACACAGAGGACAATATACGCAAGGAAAACAAAAAATAAATGGATTGTTTCTGGGATTCTGGTATCCTAAAAAAAAAAAAAAAAAAAAAAAAAAAAAAAAAAAAAAAAAAATTTCTACACAGATTGTCTGAACAGCTCACTTACCAGAATTTGATACTTATTACTAAACCTATAATGCTGCCTAATGGAGAAGTGAGCTGTGATAACTGAAACTACAAAAATTACAAATAAATTTAATTCCTACTTTACACAGATAGATGAACATCTTATAAATCAAAATTTACAGTGTATTTCCAGAAATCAATCCAGATGTGCTATAAATAAATCTATTTTTCTATGCCCAACCAATGAAAAGGAAACATTTGCTATAATCAAAGAAATTAAGTCCAAATTCTCTGTTGGTACTGACAGTATCCCTGAGTACATCTTGAAGAAATGTGCTCCCCTCATGGCCAAGCCACTTGTCGACATCTGTAAATGTCCTCCACCAGGAAAGGTGTTCCCAGAAAAATTGAAGACAGCAAAAGTAAAACCTCTGTTCAAGAAAGGGATAAGAACAGAAGTATCAAGCTACAGACCTGTTTAGTTACTATCTGTTTTTTCCAGAATAATTGAAAAACTCTATTATAAAAGACTAATTAGTTTTGTAGAAAAAAATAATTACTTCTCAAATACACAACATGGATTCCAAAAATCTAAATTCACTGAGACTGCTATCTTTCCATTCCTCTACGAAGCCTTAAATGCAACAGAGAGCAAAGAGCATATTTCAGCCATATTTCTAAGTCTCTCTAAAGCATTCAGTGTTATCAATCACAACATCTTGCTTAAGAAACTTGAATCTGTAGGTATTAGAGGCCCAGCCTATGAATGGATAAAACCATATCTCCAAAATAGCACGCAAGTAGTTGAGCTTGCTATCCAAGAAAGGAACAAAATAAAATGCTACTGCTGAGAAAAGCAGAGCATTAAGTACGGTGTACCACAAGGCCCCATTCTTGGACTAATTCTGTTTCTAATCTTTGTAAACTATTTGGAACTGATAATTCCACACCACAATTACATAAAAATTGCAGATGACACACATGGGATAATAAAAGGAAGGACCAGAGAAGAATTACTGCATGAGATTAAAAAGTGTACCGCCCACATTACAGACAAGTTTTCTGGAAACAATTTAGTAATAAACACAGAAAAAAACAGTTACAATGCACTTATACATAGTGAAACACCAGACACAGAGTTGTTTACCAGAACCATTGAAAATCTAAGTTCTACAAAATTTCTTGGAATATACATCCGAGAAGACCTAAGACGGATCCATGGATCCAATATGCAAAATACATTACAAATAAACTGAATAGCATTTGTTATAGTATCAAAATTCTTTCTGTTTGCACATCAAAAGAAACACTAAAAATGTATACTTCACCCAGGCAGAATCTTTACTGTGATATGGCATAATCTTTTGGGGAAATGCATCTGCCAGCAAAAGTTGTTTTATATGCCAAAAGCGAATTGTAAGAGCCATAGAAAATGCTGTTGCAAGAAGCTCATGCAAGCCCCTCTTCAAGAAACTTCATATCCTTCCACTACCATGTCTATATATCTTTAAGGAAAATCTTTGAAAATAGCAACAGTCTTGTATCGACTAACCAGAGTATCCATCTGTGTAACACAAGGAGAAAGCAGGATGTACATGTTCAACATGCATAAACAACACTAAAACAGAATGGACCACTGCAAACAGGAAACAGACTGCACAATAAGTTACCTAATAACATTAAAACAATAAAAGACACTTCAAAACTTAAAATTGCTTTCCATAAATATTTATTGCAAAAGTGGTGTTACAGTATAAATGAATATCTTGAAACATAAAAATTTGTTCTGTCCATGTTCTGTACTTTGTATGTAAATCCAGACACCATACTACAGAAGTGTGTCACCTTTAATGTTTTACTTTAGTAATGAATTTTTAAATGTATACATTATTTTTGAATTTCCATGTTATTTCCTTATATGTTTCTTTCCCTTAATAATGTGAACTTATTTAGAAATTGTGTGCAATTCTGAATTTTTCACAAGATATCCGCCTATACACTTTTCTGTTCCTTGGCATTACACTTGTATTATATGAACATTTGTATCATTATAAGATCACTGTCATAATCATTTTAACTGTGTATCATCTCATCTCCATTTTAGACTTGTCCTGTATCATAATGTGATTCTTGGCACACAATGTATGATCTACAGGATAAATAAAATTACAATTAAAATTACAACAGTGATTTATTTGTCTCCCACCTTACATTTATTGATTATCTGATTAGGAAACATTATTTTTTCCCCAGGAAACTCATGGTATGGCTCTCTTCGTAAAAGAAACTGGAGGCAAAACTTCATCTCAATCAGACCTCTGGAAAAGGATTTCATTGACATCAAATACAGAAGTGCTGGAGGAGGATGAAGAAGGAAAGAGGAAATTGAGTTGAAAGTGGGAAGGGAAGTTAAGGATTGGAACATGGAATGTGCTCTCATTATTGCAGGTTGCCAATCTGGAAAATACTGAACAGGAAATGATGAAGGATAGACTGGATATATTAGGTCTGTGTGAAGTGAGATGGGGAAGGGAGTGGCAGACAGTGGAGAGTATAAATTGTTTTACTCAAGTAGGGAGGAAAGCAGCAGCCATGGTTCTGTGTCGTCCGAACAAGACACAGCCAGGGCTAAAGCACCACAGGTGCAGAGATGTGAGCTGGTGCCACTGCCACAGAGACTTGCCACTTGCACAAGTTCCACCAGTACCACAGGCATTGCTGAGAATGAAGATATTGACTTTGCCTCAGCCAATTTCCAGCTGAGTACAATCCACCAATGACCGGACAACAACGGACAGAAGCCTACTTGGACAAGTTGCAAAGATAACTCATTTGTGTGACTCCGTTACTAATTTGTTGGATTGTTGTAGAATCTTCATTCTCCTACCCTCTTACCTGACCCTGGGACATGGCTGTGTGATAGTGCCAGGGAGAAATTGTCTTAGTGGTGTACTGCACCAGAAGCCATTTGACGAACTCACAAACTTGACCTACCATGACAACAGTGACAACTCAGCCTCCAGAATAATAGTGACAAGGCCTTTATGAAACATGACATTGCAATTATGATAGGAAAGTAGCTGATGAAAAATGTGTTGAAAGTGGAGTACATAGATGAAAGATGATGAGATCAAGAGATGAGAAGAAGCAAGTCATTTTAATACAAATATACATGCCAACAAGTCAACACACTTATGAAGAAGCAGAGGAATATTACAAAAAGATTTACGAAATGCCTGCATTATCGTAATGGGGGATTTGAAAACAGTGGTAGGAAAGGGAAAAGAAGTGGGAGTTATTGGAACATTTGGATTGGGAAATAGGAATGACAGGGGTGAAAGGTTGGTTAATTTCTGCAGAGAAAATTCTCTTCTGATCAGAAACATTGTTTGAGCACCAAAAAAGATGAAGATATGGATGTTGTTGTTGTTGTTGTGGTCTTCAGTCCTGAGACTGGTTTGATGCAGCTCTCCATGCAGTAAAGCTGCATGTCCTCGGGAAAAATTACGGCTGTAGTTTCCCCTTGCTTTCAGCCGTTCGCAGTACCAGCACAGCAAGGTCGTTTTGGTTAATGTTACAAGGCCAGATCAGTCAATCATCCAGACTGTTGCCCCTGCAACTACTGAAAAGGCTGCTGCCCCTCTTCAGGAACCACATGTTTGTCTGGCCTCTCAACAGATACCACTCCGTTGTGGTTGCACCTACGGTACGGCCATCTGTATCGCTGAGGCATGCAAGCCTCCCCACCAACGGCAAGGTCCATGGTTCATGGGGGAAGAGATATGGATATCTAGGTTGAATAATGACAGATACAAAATTGATTATATCATATACAATCACATACAAAAACTGCCTAAAGAATTCCAGAGCATACCCTGGAGCAGACATATAGTGGGACCACAATTTGGTGGTGACAGACTTGCAAATAAGATTGAAGAGAGTGAGAGGAAGAAAACCAAGAGAGAAATTTGACCTAGAGAGGCTTAAGGAAGATGGTAAGGATGCTGAGTTGGAAAACAATTTTATTTCAAAATGGGATAGAGGACCCGATGAAGAGAGTGCAAATGAGAAATGAAAGAGGAAGAGCCAAAAAATTAAGGAATCTGCAGAAGTTACAAGGGCAAGGAAGATCAAAAGAATAAGGAAAGAATGGGTACCAAAGACAATGCTCAGCAAGACGAAAGAAAGAAGAAAATGAAAGACAGTAGCAACTGAGGAAGGAAAAAGAATATAAAGAAAGCTGAATAATGAAGTAAGGAGAGAAGCAGAACAGGCAAGGGAGACATGGATGAAAGAGATGTGTAAAGAAATAGAGAAACTATAAAAGGAAGGAAAATATGAAATTTACGGATTAGATGGTGATCTTGTTCTTGAAGCAAAGAAAAGCAGGCAGAATAAACAGAAATAAGTGATGGTACTATGGTTCATAAACAAAAGAAAAATGTTGGGAAGGTGACAATAATATGTAGAGTGCCTATATGAAGCTGATCAAAAACTAAAAGCTATTGAATTAGAAGAGGAGATGAGAATTATAGAAGAGGACAAAGGATGTTGCATCTTGGAAGGAGAAGTACAAAGGGCTTTAAGAGAGATGAAGAATCATAAAACAAATGGAATTGATGGCTTACCAGCACAGTTGTTTAAAAGCCTTGGGAGTAGTGGTGTGAGAGAGTTAACATGTATCTATGTAGTACCATATATGAAAAAGGTGAATGGGCAGATGACTTTCTCTTGCAGTAATGATACTGGTTGAGAAAAAAAAAAGAATGCCAAGGAATGTGAGGATTTTAGAACTGTAAGTTAGGTTTCTCAAGCAACAAAAGTTTTATTGACAATTATACACAGAAGACTCCACAGAAGACTGGAAAAAAATTATTGCAGAGAAACAGAATGGATGTAGAAGAGGGAAAGGTAATAGAGATGCAATTGACCTGCTGGGAATTATAGATGAGAGATACGATGAAAGAGGAAGAGAAGTTTATACTGTTCTCATTGACTTGGAGAAAACCTTTGATGAGCAGAGTGGAATAAATTAATGGACATTCTACAGAAGAATGGTGTCCACTAGAGGGATAGGAGGCTGATTAAAAACCTATATCTACAATAGAAAATATGAGTACAAATTGGAAATGAGATGACAGAGGAAAGCACATTTGGAAGGAGAGTGAGGGAAGAAAGAAGAGGAAAGAAGAATTGAAGCACTTACAATTTGAATTTGGAGGAGGATGGAAGGAATAAAATGGTTTGACAAAAAGAGAAATGAGGAGGTGTTGAGAAGAGTGGGGGAGAAAGAGAAATTTTAAAGGTAGTCAGGAAGAGGGGAGAAAATTGGTTTGGACATTGGATGAGAAGAAATTGTTTACTGATGGATGCTATGGAAGGAACAGTGAATGTAAGAAGAAGATGAGGATGCAGAAGTTACCACATGGTGGATCGTATAAGCACAGGAAACAATTATGAGGAAACAAAGAGGGTAGCAAATGACAGAACCACATGGAGAGCTACATGCAAAGACCTGCCCTAGAGCAGAACACTGATGATTATGATGATGATGATAATGATTAAATGTACCTAGATAAAGTTATAGCAAATGATGTGGAGTGGTATTCTAAAGCTAATAACTTATTTCCTAGGAATGAACAGTTATATTTGTATAAAAAAGCTGATAATCAATGACATCCTGCTGAAACTGTCAGTTTGTCCCTTATGAAATGTTCCAATAAATAGTAATATATCTATATAAGAGTATCGTACAGCTCCTTTTTCACTAGACCTAACTTCATTTTCAAAATGTTCTTTTTTTTAGTTTGCTGAAAATTTCCATTCTCATTTATTGGGGAATCTTAGCATATAATTTTAACTTATGAACAGGGGTCATAAAATTATCTTTATTTCTTGTACTATAGGAATTACGAAAAATTTTTACCTTGAAGTATTCTGAGTTGCTATATAGAAAGATGGTTTGTCATAAATGTATAGGGAGGGGACAGTTAAGCTCCACGCCATTAAACAATGGATGGCATGTTGCCCTTGGGTATGCAGCACATGTCTTTGTTTACTTTCTTCTGGGGCTTCAGTATGTATGATATGTTATTACAGCTTCCCCAACAAATAATGCCATACATTATTACTAACTCAGAATAACTGCAGTATATAATTTTTCTAGCATTCATGACAGTGACACAGGTTAATGCTTGCAATGCACATAGAAATGTACAGAGCAGCTCCTGCAACCCTGGCAGTTATACCAAAGCTGTGCCTTCCACTCCCTCTGGTAAACCATATTTCTGCAATTTTTTCTGTGTGTATTTAACAAAGTAAGTAGGGTTCATAAAAAAGTAGCACAACAAAACTGACTGCACAGCGAGATTTGATACAAGAATTACATGGGTTACAAACCATGTAGTGGAGATGCTGAATTGCAGAAAGGCACAACAAAAAGACTGTCGGAACATTAGCTTTTGACCAACGAGACCTTTGTCAAAAACAGACAAATACACAAACATAGACACAAACACAACTCACAATCATGACCACAGTCTGTGGCAGATGGACCCATCCATCCTGGATTTTCCATTGTTTAATTACATGGATTAAGTGTTTACTAAAGTCATTAGTGAAGAATATTAATATTTTCAATGCTGGAGCATGCATCAGTGTTCATTTGCACTAGAATAACAACAAAATACAAAAAAACACAAGTAAATATTACTTTCAGTGGTCTTATGGCATCAGATGCTTGAGCAAAGCAGCCGTGGCCAGTGGCAGAGCATGTTTATTTACATGATGGTTCAACTTAACATGAACAGAGCATAGCCATCTACAAGCATAACAGCTGTCAACTCCTGTAATATTATTAATCAGCTGCAGAAGGCTCATTCATGAATTTTTATTTATTTACACAGCAGATCATATCAACTAAATCTTGGGAGTAGAGTCTGGTGCCACAAGTAAATTACATATCCCCTCCACCTCTTTTGCTTGCTTCCTCCACGGTATCATCTTGCTCCAGCCCTCAGTTGGCAAAAATTGGAAGCTTTGGTCAAATATCATATTTGCTTCAACATTTGCTCACCAACCTTTGAAATCCTTTAGTACCAACATGAAGTATCACAAACAACATTGTTGAACATGAGTAGCTGTGTAGGCAGCAGCTGTGTGAAACAAGAGCACTGTTGTAACACCAACCATGGTAGTGATAAGACATCTGTTAAGAATGGTTGTTTCATGATACTACTTTGACAAAATGACACTGTGACAACAGCATCCATTTATGGTCATAGGTCATGAGAAAAGCTTCTTCTCATAGGTAGAAGGTAGGAACGTGAGGGGTAGGAAGCCACATACCTCTCCAGGTGTTTCATTGCATCCTATCTCACCACATCCTCCATATACATTGATTTCAAATGCAAAACTACATCATTTACCTGATAATATTAGAAAAGGATAGATTGCTACTCACTGTAATGATGACACATTGAGTTTCAGATAAGCTTTTGGCCAAAGCCTTCTTCAGAAAAAAAAAAGAAAACACACGCACATTCACACAAGCAAGCACACCTCACACACACATGGCCGCTACCTCTGACCATTCTGATCAGACTGCAAAAGAAACTTTATCTCCTGGATTCCAAATGATCACCTTTGACACCACTTTCCTAAAATCAACATCCCTCATGTCCATGATCTTAGCACATTGAACACTACCTCTCCCAATGTCCATCAGACTCCGGACCCACTACCTCATTGCTCATACACCTCACTAGCTATATCCAAACACACAACTACTTCTCCTTGAAAGGAAGGTACACAAACAAAACTCAGCATAGCCATGGGTATCCACATGGCACCCTCCTATGCCAACCTGTTTATGGGTCATACAAAGGAAACCTTCTTAGCCTCCCATCCCTAAAACCCCGGTCTGCTTCAGGTTCATTGATAGCATCTTTGTGGTCTCGACCCAGGGTAAGAACACCTTACTGTCATTCCTTCACAACCTCATCACCTTCTCTCCTATCCATTTCACTTGGTCCTCCTCAATTCAGCATGCCACATTCCTGGACATGGATCTCCTTCTCTCTGATGGCTCCATCCACACCTCTGTCCACATTAAACCCACCAAACAACAACAATACCTGCATTTCAAGAGCTGTCATACCTTCAACACCAAAAAATCCCTCCCATACAGCCTGGCCACCCATGGATCGTGTATCTGCAGTGATGAGAGTTCCCTTGCCCAGTATGCTGAAGGTCTTACAAAGGCCTTCCCAGTCAGATGCTGTCCCCCAGAACCTAGTCCGCAAACAGATTTCCTGTGCCATATCTCAACACATCCCCAATCCTCCCACCATCTCCAAGAACCTGCAAAAAGAGCACCCCGTCATCACCCCATACCATCCTGGACTCGAGCAACTGAACCATATCTTTTGTCTGGGCTTTGATTATCTATCATCATGCCCTGAAATTAGGGGTAACCTACACAAAATCCTTCCCATCCCTCCAAAAGTGGTGTTCTGTTGACCAACCAAACTCCAGAACACCTTAGTCTATCCCTTTGCAACTCCTAAACCCAACCCCATGACACAGGGATCATATCCCAGTGGAAGACCCAGGTGCAAGACCTGCTAAATCCACCCACCCAGCATTTCATATTCCAGTCCTGTCATGGGCTTATCCTACCCTATCACAGGCTGGGCTACCTTTGAAAGCAGCCATGTTTTATACCAACTCTGCTTCAATCATTGTTCATCTTTTTTATAGTGGTGTGACTACCAACCCACTGTCCACCAGGATGAATGGCCACCACCAAAGTGCAGCCAAGAGCAAAGTGGACCAGCCTACGGCACAAAATGCAGTTGCCATAGCATACCTGATTTCAATGGCCACTTCACAACTCAGGCCATCCAGATCCTCCCATTCACCATCAGCTTTTGTGAACTGCACAGATAGGATTACCCTTACAACACTGTCTCAGCTCCTGAAATCATCCTGGTCTCAAGCTATGATAATCTACTGTCCAGACATCCTGCAAACCAAATATTACCGCCCTCTCTGTTTATCCTCTCGCTTCCTTACAATTTCTCTCTCCTCATCCTCATTGTGCACTGCTCACTGCCAGTGCATCCACCAGTCTTTTCCTCTTTTCTATTCCACTCTCCATTTCCCACCCCTGCCTCCTCTCCCTTTTGCACAACTTCCCGACACTGTGCATGTCAACCCTGTCTGCCACCTTTAGTCTCTGCATGCTCCAACAGGCAGTGCTGATTCCTCTGCCCAACCTGTAGTCTGCTATTCCTCCCCATTCCCCACCATGCTCCAACCCATTTTTGTTGCAGTCTGGTCGAAGGTAGTGGTCATATGTAAGGTGTGCTTGCTTGTGTGAATGTGCATGCATTTCTTTTCTGAAGAAGGCTTTGGCTGGAAGCTTATATGTAACAGTCTTTTCACTGTGACCATCTGCAACTCAATGTGTCATCTTTATGGCAAGTAGCAATTTATCCATTTCTAATATTGTTAATATTCCAACCTGGACTTTCCATTGTTTAATTTACCTGACCGATACGCAACATGCATATTCTACGAGGGTCACTCCAAAAGAAATGCACACTATTTTTTTAAAATCCATCTTTTACTCTACATGTTTGAAAGTTTTACAGTGTGTAGATACATCCTTTAGGAACAATATTTTCATCTCTCCACATAACTTCCATCCCTCTCAACTGCCTTACGCCATCTTGGAACCAGCGCCTGTATACCAGCACGGCAAAATTTTAGACCAACCTGTTGGAGCCACTGTTTGGCAGCGTGCACAAGGGAGTCATAATGTTCAA
This sequence comes from Schistocerca nitens, assembly GCF_023898315.1. Lineage (NCBI taxonomy): Eukaryota > Metazoa > Arthropoda > Insecta > Orthoptera > Acrididae > Schistocerca > Schistocerca nitens. The sequence continues at coordinate 902,378,031 of NC_064614.1, read as the reverse complement.
ACCTTGTTCCACGAAGAGAGTCATTCAGTTTCCCAAAGAGATGATAGTCACATGGAGCCAGGTCAGGACTGTAAGGCGGGTCTTTCAGTGTGGTCCATCCAAGTTTTGTGATCGCTTCCACGGTCTTTTGACTGACATGTGGCCGTGCATTGTCGTGCAACACCAAAACATCCTGCTTTTGCTGATGTGGTCGAAAATGACTCAGTCGAGCTTGAAGTTTCTTCAGTGTCGTCACATATGCATCAGAATTTATGGTGGTTCCACTTGGCATGATGTCCACAAGCAAGAGTCCTTCAGAATCGAAAAACACCGTAGCCATAACTTTTCCAGCAGAAGGTGTGGTTTTGAATTTTTTTTTCTTCGGTGAATTTGCATGATGCCACTCCACTGATTGCCTCTTCGTCTCTGGTGAAAAATTATGGAGCCATGTTTCATCACCTGTCACAATTCTTCCATGAAATTCATCTCCACCATTCTCGTACTGTTCCAAAAGTTTGCTGCACACCATTTTTCTTGTTTCTTTGTGAGCCACTGTCAACATTCTGGGAACCCACCTGGCACAAACCTTTTTTTAATGCCAACACTTTCAGTATTCTGCAAACACTTCCTTCCCCTATCCCAACGTAGCGTGACAATTCGTTCACTGTGATGTGTCTGTCAGTAGTCACCAATTCATTAACGCTCTGCACATTGTCTGGGGTGTGTGCACTACGAGGCCTGCCACTGCGAGGACAATCCTCAATATTGCCGTTCCCGCTTTCATCTCGTAACCTGCTTGCTCACCGACTAACTGTACTGCGATCGACAGCAGTATCTCCATACACCTTTTTCAACCTCTTGTGGATGTTTTCCATTGTCTCGCTTTCACAGCACAGGAATTCTGTGACAGCACGTTGCTTTTGACGAATGTCAAGTGCAGCAGCCATCTTGAAGACATGCTGTGATGGCGCCACTCACGGGAACAGGTTGAACTAAGTTTGAAAACAAGCGTGAAGGATGTATCTACACACTGTAAAACTTTCACACATGCAGAATGAAAACTGTATTTTTACAAAAATAATGTGCATTTCTTTTGGAGTGACCCTTGTAGTTTACTTTCTTTGTTGGATTTAGTCCTACAATTTTGACAGTTTGAGCTTCAGCTATATTCTTATTTTTACAGCTTATTTAAATTTCCTACGAGTTTAACTGTAAGGTCTTGAATTGTAACATGTGTTTTTGAGGTGTTCTGAGTCAAACAGTTGAGTTGGAACCTTGTTTCTATGCTATTTATTATATTAGTATGCAGGCAGTGACATATTTTTTTCTTTTTTGCTTCATAATTTTCAGTTAAAACAGCTGTCTCATCAGGAAACAGAGTTGGTGGAAAGGTGATACTAATGGTCAGATGAATAACGTGGAACAGAAAGAGAACAGAACCTTGAGATGCATCTTGTGAGACTGTTCTTCATTTTGAAGGATAATTTGGTGCATCTGAGGAAATCGTAACTACTTGCCTTTGGTGACATAAGTTTCATGTAAGCAAGAGTAGTGCTCTATCACTAATCCCATACTTACCAACTTTGTAGATTAGGAAGGTGAGGTCTACAAAGCGGCTTTTGTGAGGTCACAGAAGATTCCTGCCATTTTTATTATTCTTGTCTAGTGAAACACTAACCTCGTCAACAAAGTTATTTATGGCATAATTTTTTTTCCGTGCTAGAAAAAAACTGGTTGCTCACTCTAATGTCACATTTTCAGATTCTGTATCTGAATAGCATTTACTTTCTCAAACACTTTTGACAGGACAGGAAGAGGAGGGATAAGTTTATAATTTCCCATGGCTTTCCTTGACTCTTCATTGAAGCTGGTATATATCTTTGCTCAAAAGACTGATTTATGAATGCAGCTAAGTGGATTACCTGTTATTTTATACTCTGATACATGATGACTACATTTGTGGGTAATCCGCCCTAACCTGTGGAATTTTTGTTTGTTGGTGATAATAAAATATCTTCTATATCCATTGTCAAAACATTTCAGAATTTTGTGCAGTTCTCAAATTTTTTTTATCAAACCATAAGGGGCTTACTTATCTTGGGTAATCTCCTGTACAGTTTTCACTACATTTTCAAAAAATTCAAAGAATCAGAGTGATAATTTTTGCTAGATCTACAATGGTGTCATTTTTGAAGCTGAACTTAAGAGATTTAACACCCAATTCAGTTTTAACTATGGACTACCTTATCTTTGATTCACTTTTATGTCTCAATATCACCCACTGTTTCAATATTAGTTTTACTGCCTTAACAGTACTAATTTCATGTATATATTGTGTGGTCTCAGTGGCTATGTTTTCGGAGTAGCAGGATCATCATTTATTTCTTTTAATGATCAGCCAACTACATTATCTGGAAACAGTTACATTTTAGTTATTTTACACACATGCAATGTGTTAAAAATTATGAGTATAGATAATACTCTATTTTTGGCCCTAATATAAATCTAATACTACTGCCCCCTTTACAATACAACATGCCAAAAATTTGTTCTTGCCTTGTGGAAGAACTTTCACTGTTTCAACATTCAAGTCTCCGAGCTATTTATTTTTGAAATTCCCAAATGATATTATTGCTATTGACTGGTTGTGGCAGACACTTGATGGCCATGTACACTACACTGCTACATGCTGGACCCTGTGAAATGGTGAGCATCTTTTAAGTACATTGCAGTATCAAAGAAACCATCAAATGGCAAGAGGAAGTTCACCATATACAATTACATGGCTTGTAGGCTTAATTCTGTGGGTTACAATGATGAACATAATTATCTCATGGTGCACTGCAACCACTGTCTTACAATAAGAGGGTAGGTTAGAATCACTACTCTCATCTTTTCTTACAGGCCATGACATGTGGATAAAGGGAGTTGGCTCTGAAGCATTTAGGCAATGCTGAGTTTGCTTTGTTGGCCTTTTGTACCACCTTGCTACATCCGTTACTGGATTCCTTGATATGGACTTGTTTCCTGTTGGCATGGTCTTAAGTTGTTTACTTGTAACTCTCAGACTGTAACTTGTGTTACTGACTGGTGTTGCTTGTAATATTCCTATATCAGATTTGTTTTTAACCTGTGGCGCCGATGAGGTCAACACCAGAATCGATCTGAGTATCGTCTTTGAACTAAGCTAAACATTATCTTTGTGCAGTGCCGCCATGTTAGTTCTGTGTAAGCCTTGCTTGTGTAAAGAGGTGAATAAATCAACTACTGTAAAATGGGAGTGTTGTTTGGTGAAACCGACCCGAACTTCGTCCTCACTGGTGACCCCGAGTTGTAACGTCTTCCGTGTTCGCGGTTTTACTGTGTCCGCGGCCTCCGCGTCAGTTATTTTTGCGTGTTTTACATCAACACAACATTCGAACAATGACTTCGGCCCAACGCCTAACGCTGGATTTTGTGATCGACATGCATCATGTTGTGGGTGATGTACACCTGTCAGGACTGCAACACGATGCCTCTCACTCGACGATTACGCCGATTACGCCGGACGTTTTCGAGCCTGCAACAATAATTGAGGTTAGGAGTGTGCATGACTCTGGCTATCAAACGCCTTTGTTCCCTCCGTATGTGCCCTCCCTCATCGACTGTGCAGTTACCTCTTACGGATTTCCATGCAGTGCAGGACCAATGCAGATCTCTGCAAATGCTTCATTGGACAACCTACCACCACCAGGACAACGATTTGCTATGCCACAATTCGTGCTGTACCACGCGGATACCTGCCACGTGGCCGGAACTGCTTCGTTCACAGGTCAACCTCCTCAGCATCCGACCACGCCCGCGCCTGCCTCGGTTCAGCATCAGCACATGCCTTCCTACTTCGACACCTTGGACTGCAACACGAACAATAACTTGTTATCTGTGCCTGACCTCCACCTCCATCCCACTGCTATGCCTCAGTGTTTCGTGCCATGACATTCACCTTATCCGCACACCGTTTTGAGTGGAGTGACTATGAACAGTGAACATTTGCACATTCCGTCCTATGTTTGAAATCATTTCCCACACTGTGCTTCTGGACAGCCTGCACCTCCGCAGCCTCCCTGCAACACAGGTGGCCCTGGCACTGATCAAACATCGAGCTTTCCGTAGACTAAAACTTTGAACTTTTTCTCACCTGTTGCCCACGTGCCGGCTCCGAGCGAGCTTCCGCTACCGTTCTCGGCACATCTCAGTGCCTCATCTGCATGTCTTCCGCGACGTGTCAATTCGAGCATACCCACAATGTGCTGAGCTTCCGAAACTGCAATCGACACATTACGGTGTCTCACCCGTGTCAGCCTTCCGCATCGCGACGGTTCGCACTCAACCACAACATGTCACCTTCACGCTGCTACCTGAACAGCTGTCGTCGCCACATCCCCTGGAGGCACACTCTTCTGGAATACTACAGCAACAACAGCTCAATTCAGGCAGTGCCCTGATGAACTCAACTCAACCTGTTCTTCCGAACATTCTACAACACTTACCAACACTGCTGCCGTTTAATCCCGACAGAGCAACAACCTGGTTCAAAATTGTGGATGAAGTGTTTGACCATTACAAACTCGACGAGTCAACCAGGTTTCTGTGTCTCATCACCCACCTGCATGACGAGGAGGACTTGACTGCTGACCTGGTCGACGCCCAGGACTCATCTACCCAATACACTCTAGCCAAAGAGACAGTTCTACGTCGGCTTGCACGCTCAACTGAGGCAGCAATACAGCAAGTGCTCCATATTGAGCAACTAGGCAACGACAAACCTTCCCAGCTCTGGAGACAGCTACGTGCCCTGGTCAGCGCCGATCTATTCTCTGACACAGCTCTCCTTGCCATCTGGTCAGATAAACCTGTCAAGCAAAGAATGACGATTGCTGACAAGCTACATGATGCATCGCTGCTCCATTTCGCCAGCCACTGCCTACCTGACAAGTCTCAGGTTCAGGCTCATCGTCCTGTGGCCGAACACGGTCGGGGCCGGGGCCATACTGTGCCGACTGTTCCGCTCACCCTGGGAAGCAGTAAACAAGCAACTGGGATGTCAACGGCTCTTCCCGTGGTCACGCCCCCTCCTGTAACTGAACCTGCTGAGGCCACTGAACCTTGGTCACCACCACTGGCAACGAACTTTCTGCAAGAAATGCAACCGCACTACCCGTAGTGTTACTTCCACACACGGTTTGGTGAGGCGGCACAGAACTGCAGACCACCCTGCTACTTCCCAAACGCCAATCGCAAGTAGGTTCGGGCGCCGCTTCCTGTGCACAACATGACAACCACCCCCCAGTGCTCCATTCTGTCCAGGAATGACTGGATAATTGTGGACGACTTTACATTAAAGACATTTTTTCAGGATACCTTTTCCTAGTGGACACAGGCACCAATGTTTCACTGCTGCCCACGTCCTTAGCATCATCGAACATCCGCCCTCATCATACTTCACTGCAAGCCATGAATTCCACTAAACTACAATACTCGGGTTCAACCTCACACGTTGTCTCACTCTCTGCAAACTGCAAACTCGAGTGGACTTTTTTAGTGTGTGAAATTGACGAACCTATACTTGGCATTGACTATTTGCGACACCACAAAGTGTCACCGGACCTAGTGTGAAACACTGTGTTTCACCATCCGTCCAAGACTCACTTCCCCTGTGCTCCGTCGAGCAATCCATCATGTGACACATTGGTCTGGGCTCATCTCATCCGTACATGCTTGTCTCTGTCAACGACGTTACAAGAAACCACACATAAGTGCCTTGTCAAGCTTGAACACACCGCTCACCTACGCAAAGAAAACTTCTAGCTCTCCCTCCGGCTCCACGAAACACAGCTCCAGCTCTCCGATGCAGCAAAGGAATTACGGACACTACAGCAAGGACAAAGCAAGGTCAGTAAGTGCGCCGAATCTGCTTGCAATTCCAGCAATCGAGCTTCCGTGTGTTTACCTCACGCTACCCCTCGCAATTGTGCTATCAAGACTGCCATAACGTGTACTGACAGTTACGCAGGGCCACACTGTCCTAACACAGCAGCGTTTGACACTCGGACGGACACAAGTGTGCATGCGCAATGAGTGTCACGTGTCCCCAAACTGACAGCTACTACCCAGCCCCTCGCAAACAGCACCTCAAACAATGCAACTTCGGCTCCTGTGCGCCGCTGTGCGACTGCCACTGACAACACAAACAGTGCACTAGAGCCAAGCGTTTCGCTCACGACCGTGCTGCCACAGGCCGCGCCCTCGGACAATGGACTCACTAACGCTTCATGAGCTCTACCGAGCTCACTTGACCACGGTGCCACTGCTTTGGTCCAGCGGCCATCTTGTCACGTTGAGTCCTGGGACACTTCGCTGCCTCAGCTCCCATTGGATCCGCCGAGTGGCTCTGAACACCACGACCAAGCCTCGCCCGCCCCGCCCACCACCCATTGTAAACAAACCACCTCCCGTGCCGCCGGCAACATTTCCATCGTCGTTCACAAGCTTTGCCTCATGCCAGGCCCCCAATCTCCAGTAAACCACATCGACTTTGTCCCAAGTGCCTCTCCGATCTTAAAAAGCAGATTTCTGAACTTCTAAGCTCCGGCATCATTGAACCCTCTGCCAGTAGCTGGTCTACGCCCATTCATATGACACCCAAGAAAGACGGGTCCTGGGGCATGTGCAGAGACTACCGTTGACTAAATGCACGAACAATTATGGACACCTACCCCATACCCAACATTGCCGATTTTATCAGTTCCCTTGCCGGTGCGACCACGTTCTCTGTCATTGATTGCAAACAGGCCTACCACCGGATCCCCATGGCTCCTGAAGACATCAAGAAGACAGCAATCACCACCCCAATTGGGTTATTTCAGTTTCAATTCATGACCTTCGGTCTGAAAAACGCAACCCCGACCTGGCAATGATTCATCAACGAAGTGCTATTCGAACTAAAATTCTGCTTTGCATATCTTGATGACATTCTTGTGTTCAGCTCCTCCGTCAAGGACAACATTCGACGTGTGCAAACTGTTATGAACACTCTCGCGGCAGCAGGCATCGAGACCAACCAGGACAAATTGCAGCTACATCAACCTGCTGTCACTTTTCTTGGTTTTTGGGTCTCTGCCGAGGGCATTTCACCGCCCCCTGAGAAAGTACAAACAATACTTAACCTACCCAGACCTTCGTCATTCAAAGAGCTCCGGTGCTTTCTGGGGACGGTTAATTTTTATCGCCGACATCTACCTCGGGCTGTGGAGATTCAGGCTCCACTGATGGACGCCTTGGCAGGCACCAAGATTTCTGGATCTCAGTCCGTTCTATGGACCCCCACTATGACTGACTTTTTCACTGCCCTCAAAAATCTTCTTGCCGAAGCCTGCACCATCACGTATCCTCATCCCAACGTGAGGCTTTTCATCACCACAGACGCGAGTGATACTGCCATCAGCACTATCCTTAGCCAGACAGTCGACGGCCAACTTTGCCTCTGCAACTCTTCTCGCGCAAGCTCACCAATGAACAACGGAAATATTCTGCGTTTGACAGGGAGTTGCTCGCGGTCTATGAAGCGATCAAGCATTTTAAGACTAACATTGAGGGTCGCCCTTTCTATGTTTTGACAGACCACAAACCCTTGGCTGCGGCCATTACAAACCAGACAGCTGACACGCCTCCTCGCCGCTTCAGATACATGGACTTCATATCTCAGATCACCACTGATGTCAGACACATAAAGGGTGCTGACAATATAGTTTCTGATTTCCTTTCACGAGTCGACGCCGTTCATTCGCTGTTAGACCTCTCTGAACTGCCTAACCCCCAACCCGCCGACAAGGACACGCAAAACCTGATTTCAGACTCTACCTCTTTACTACACTTTGTCCACACCACCTTCCCTGGCATTTCTGGTGAGATTTGGTGCAACGACAGTACCGGCACATTATGCCCCCTCATCCCAACCACGCTCTGTCGAGCTGTCTTCAACGCACTGCATAATTTAGCCCACCCCAGTGTTCGTGCATCCGCCCACCTTGTAGTGGAGCGCTTTGTGTGGAGAAATGTCAACAAGGACTGCCAGCAATGGGCACGCTCCTGCATCGCGAGCCAATGCTGCGAAGTACACAAGCACACTTCACCCCCCCCTTGGCACCTATTCGATTCCTCCTGGGCGTTTCCAGCATATTCATATTGACATTGTCGGCCCTCTACCCCCCCCCCCCCCCCCTAACAGCTTTCGTTATGTTCTCTCGTCTATTGACCAAAAAACTCACTGGGTCGAGGCTGTCCCCCTCCCCAATGTCACGGCAGAAACTGTTGCTCGAGCTTTCATCGAGTCATGGGTATCGCGTTTCGGATGTCCAGCTATCATCATCACAGACCAGAGCAGACAATTTGAGTCGGCATCCATACCACAGCATATCATCCGCTAAGTAACAGGCTAGTTGAGCGCTGGCACCGCACTTTCAAGGCAGCTCTTCGATGCCACGACTCTCTATGGATGGAATCCCTTCCCCTTGTGCTACTCGGCATTCGTGCGATCTATAAGGAAGACCTCAAAGGCACAATAGCTGAGTTCGTATACGGCCAGAACATTGTTCTCCCTGGCAAACTTGTGAGCTCTTCCGCTTCTCTCCCTCAGTCTGACTTACCTTCCTTCATGGACCGTGTCAGACGCCACTTCATCAACCTCCACATCCCTCCGCCCGCCAGCCATTCCCGCCCTAAGGTTCACATCCCGAAATCTCTGGACAATTGCGAGTACGTCATGCTCCGAGATGACACTGTCTGTGCTCCCCTCCAACCTCCATATACTGGCCCGTACCAAGTTCCCTGGCACTTAGCCAACACCTATGACATCCAGATAAAAGATTCAGCTGTTTCAGTCTCTCTCAACAGACTCAAGCCTGCTCATGTCAAGCCCGCTTCTACCCCTCTTCAGGCCACGACCACACCACTCACTGTCATGGCTCATGACGCTCTGACCACTCCCTCCACGTTGGACTTACACACTCAGTTGAGTGACTTCCAGCTCCAATCGTCGAGCTGTTCTCCGACCTCGCCCTCTACTCCAGTCTCATGCACTCCATCGAGTGACCACATGCTCCCCACGTCGGGCTTACCTATGATTACTCCCCCGCCGCCGGGCACTTCGACGGTCCCTTCGACCTCTCCCCTGTCGCCGGCCTCACCCTGTCGAGGTTTCTCACACCCCCCCCTATCTTGAACGTGCCCTCGCTCGAGGTGTTTGTGCTTGTTCCCCCGGACATAATCCACGACATCTCTATAATACTACGCGATGATGCACTGTTCATCCTACGTTTCCCTTCATCCGTTGCTCATGACACAACCTCCACCATTCCCTGCCACCTGGTGAAATGTGTTCCCCTCTCGCCCGACGTCGACCTGGACATGCTTCATGTGGTCGCCATGCCCTCCGGAGACATCGTCGCCGTCGCTCCGTTCCACCCGCAAACTGCTGGCCCACCTGTCGCCGCATGGTCAGTAAGCCCAGTACGCCTGGCGGGCTTCAACGACTTCCAGGTTTGGTGGCCGAACCTTCCTTCACGACATCTACCGACACAGCTCCCCGCCGTGGTCCGGCTCTCGCGGACCACCCCTGCCAACGCCATAGTCACCCCCCCCCCCCTCCCCGGCCTCTCAAGAGTACTCTGTACTGCGGGGGAGGGGGGGGGTATGTGGGGGGGCTATGTGGCGCTGATGAGGTCGACACCAGAATCAATCTGAGTATCGTCTTTGAACTAAGCTAAACATTATCTTTGTGCAGTGCCACCATGTTAGTTCTGTTTAAGCCTTGCTTGTGTAAAGAGGTGAATAAATGAACTACTGTAAAATGGGAGTGATATTTGGTGAAACATACCCGAACTTCCTCCTCAAACCCATGCTGACTGTGGTGCTCTAGGCTTATGTCTGTCTCCACAGCTTTGAGGTTACTACTGCGTATTACTAATAAACATGTATTATTACTTTCATAAAATATAGTACAGCCATAACCAAGCCCAGAACAAAGAGCAGTTTTAAAAAACTGTAGCAATGGAACCTATCTGTCAGGGACATTTTGCCATTAAGACAGTTCATTAGAAGAAATGTCGTCAATAAAAGGAAGAGAATTATAATTTTTTCCTCAAAAGTACTAACAGAAAAGGCTGTTACCTTATTTTTTGTCATAGTATTAAAATTTCAAAAACATTTGCTCCACCTTCCTTTCATCTTGTAGATGTCGTCCCTAAAACTGTCTGGTAAAACTAGTAACCATCTGTGAACCATTTTTGTGATATTACCATCTGCACACTTATGAATGAACAAATGTTCTTTCACAATTCCATATAAGCAAATTTGGGGCTAGATGTTACAGCATTTCAAAAGTCATCACATAGCACATCCTCAGAATGCATTGTCATGGGACAGCAGTGCTCTTTGTGAGAGAAGGCCCCATTGTTTTGATTCTGTTGCAGCCTTCAACTGTCTGGCTGATATTTCAATGTAGTTAGCAGTGGTCATAGTTTACCATTTGCCTGGAAGTGCACTAATATAGGGTCCTTAACATCTCAAAAGTTCTTCAGTATGATTCTCCAAGTGGATGCCAGTGTCTTGAATTTTTTATTATCTGTGACAATGTGTTTTTCCACTCCACAGAATATCTCTTACTCCTGGTCAACAACTGTACACCTACAACTCATCTCCTGCCAAGTTCAATAAAGAAAACCATCTATTTCACCCTTGAGGTTTGCCAATGACATTGTAATTCTGTCAGAGACAGCAAAGGGCCTGGAAGAGCAGCTCAACAGATAGGACAGTGTCTTGAAAGGAGGATATAAGATGAACATCAACAAAAGCAAAATGAGGATAATGGAATGTAGTCGAATTAAACCAGTTGATGCTGAGTGTATGAGATCAGGAAATGAGACATTTAAAGTAGTAAATGAGTTTTGTTATTTGGGGAGCAAAATAACTGATGATGGTCGGAGAAGAGAGAATGTAAAATGTAGACTGGCTACGGCAAGGAAAGTGTTTCTGACGAAGAGAAATTTGTTAACGTCAAGTATAGATTTAAGTGTCAGGAAGTCGTTTCTGAAAGTATTTATATGGAGCGTAGCCATGTATGGAAGTGAAACATGGACGATAAATAGTTCAGACAAAAAGAGAATAGAAGCTTTCAAAATGTGGTACTACAGAAGAATGCTGAAAATTAGACGGGTAGATCACATAACTAATGAGGAGATATTGAATAGGATTGGGGAGAAGAGGAGTTTGTGGGACAACTTGACTAGAAGAAGGGACTGGTTGATAGGACACATTCGGAGACATCAAGGGATGACCAATTTAGTACTGGAGGAAGCGTGAAGGGTAAAAATCATAGAGGGAGACCAAGAGATGAATAAGCTAAGCAGATTCAGAAGGATTAAGTTGTAGTAGTTATTCGGAGATGAAGAGGCTTACACAGGATAGAGTAGCATGGAGAGCTGCATCAAACCAGTCTCTGGACTGAAGACCACAACAACAATAATAACCCAAGTGCTCTTGATGCTGCACATGTTTATGACCATTGGTCATCTATATACCAGTGTACTGTATAAAATCCATAATTTATGTTTTACTCTACAGCGATGCTTCTTGGCACAGATTCAATGGCTGATCTGCTGTTTCACATTGCAATTCCTTCCAATAGATTCAGGTTGTAGTGTGTACACTGATACCCACAATGAACATGATTAGTAAGCTTTGTGAATTTGGTAATCTGTAGTATACTGTTATCACTTATTAAAGGGTCTTTCCTCCACAAGCAGTATTATGATAATCACTGGGGAAGTTTTTGTAATAAGATCACGGCTTCCTCTCCCCACCCAAGTCAAAGTACTCTCCACCTGATCAAATATTACCAAAAATATGGGCAGGATTGGCATCAACAATATACTTTCAGGTATGTTTCCACAGAAATCATTACTGTTCTTTTCAGTTTTTTCTAACATAAGATGCTTTATCATCACAGTCAAAACACAGGATCCTGCCAGTCATCTGAGGTGACATGAGTCATCATTTGGGCTTTGTCTTTCAGTGCTTCTGTGAAATCACCATTTAGATGAATGTCAAGAGACATAATAAAAGCTACCCTTACCACTTATCCTCCTTACTGACTCCCAAACTGTTGTTTATTTTATAGAGCAATTAATGGTATTCAGAAATTAGTGCCATGTTTTTCTGATAATCCAACTTGCAGCAAATCTTAGAAAAGAATGTTACATTAAAAAAAATATTTATATAATGATGAATAGTACCATCCGACTGTCCCAATCGCAGCCCACACTGCCCATTACATATGTGGCCATACTCTCTCACAAGATCTGGGTAGTTCTGCACCATCAGTTTCATTGAACATGCTGCTAACGTGGTCCATCATCAACTTAATTAAACTATCTCATTGACAAAAGATAGCTAGATGGCTGTGTAGCATTCAGAAAGTAATTTAAGTAATGCATATCCTCTCAGATGAGCACAGAGAAGTTTACTGTGGCTGACATGTGTGTATTGAACACCACCGACTGAGATGCTGCTAGTGACACTTGGCTCTCACCTCTGGCCCCTGTTGTAAGAAAGAGAGGTACATGATATTGGTTCAAAAAGGGTCAATACAATAAGGTAAATGAGACACTGGGCACAAGACCCACATTGAATAAGGGAATAAATGGATGCATTGATAGAGAAAGACAAGGAATTTGGGACATGGCAGAAATGGCAGGTGAACTTAACAGTTTGTAAAGGGACACCCCCTCCTCTAACAATAACTTTTTTTTTTTTAAATAGAAATAATCATTACCATGTATACTGTCGATTCTGTAATAGTGAACATTATTTCAGCTGTTTAATTGAATGAACTTCATTTGATTTTGTATACAATGCACTATATTTCAGGCTAAAATGCATAAAAAGAAATTAATTTGTTGCACTCTGTATGTACGGTTCAAATTGCTCTTCTTTTAAAAATATTTGAAATTACAAAGTTTCTGGCATACTTAAAACTCATATATTAATTGCACAATCTAATGCTAATAATTAAATTTACTTCTGGAGTCATTTACAAAATAATCATATATTTTAGCAAAGATTCTCCTTTGGTCAAGAAAGTTTGTAAATTCTTTGGAATATTGTGAGTACCGCAGAACGTTGGGAGTAGTGGGCATGCCTCTGATGAAATGAGACTTGTTTTTGATTGTGTCTCCAATAATGTAATTTGTGGTGTGATGGAAGTGAAAATTGTAAAGTCAGTACGATTTAGAAGAATGGGATAAAATAAAAGAAAATTATAGCAACAGATAATTCTTCATCAGTTATTTCGTATTCAGGAAATCCACAACGTTAAATCAAAATTTCAGCTGCAAGAATGTATCCCTAGACACAATAATTGGAGCCAACAGCAACAAGGAGAGAAAATGAAAATAAGTAAAAAGTTTTTCTTTTGTATTTGATACGCCTCTTGAAGCTTTCGAAACTATTATAGACAGAGAGTTTTAATAGTGATGTTACGAGGGTAAGGTTACAAGTGTGGGCGTCGTCCAGGATCTATTGACTGATAACAAAGTTTTATCTGTTGCAGAAGAAGAAAGGACAATTATTTGTATTTGCAGTTTTTATCTAAATGAACTTCAATCACTTGATGAAGGAAGACCCAAGAGCTGTCCAACAAAGTTGGATCAACAGTGATGAGATAATATTAACCATGATGGACCAGATGAATTGAAAGAGGACTTTACAACTACAACGAGGGACTTCAATAAGAAAAAAGATAAGTACAGACTATTTGTGAAATTAATATTATTCCTGGACTCATGTGATTGGTAGGAAAATGAATAGAGACAAGGGCAGTGATGTAGATGTGAAAGCTGTAGTATCCGGCCAAGACATGTTTAAACCAAGTGAAAGTGTAGTCAGCAAAGAAACAGTGAAAACCAATATTTTGCTGTTGATTTAGCAAAATTAGAGGAGATGAAAACAGAACAGTCTGAAAACAATAATAAAATGGACAGGGCACAATACCAAATAGAACAACTTAGTAATCAGGTTTCGGAACTAAAAAAATGAGTTCCCAGATGGATTAAAAAGTGTGAATGAAAAAGTTGATGTCTTACAAAGTAAATTTATTGTTTTGGAAAGTTTTCACAACAGGAGAACAATGTTAATGATTGACCCTGTCAACATAAGGTCATAGAGGAAACAATGGAACAGAACTTTAATAGTTTAGATGAAAAAAATTTAAATCTTTGAAACAGTATGCTAACTAATGTCAATGTTTAAGATCAAAAAATTTTAGTTGCTCAGGAAAATTGTATTCACAAAAATCTGTATTCAAATAATGGTATTGTGTGGTCCAACATTCCAGTCAAAAGTTTTCCGTCTGACAGTTTACATCCAGTGGATTTTCTACACCATTGTAGGGATAGTGTCAGGCATGAGTGACGATCAAAAAATTAAATTTGTTAAAAGATGTCTTGAAGCAAAGCTCTATCATTGGTAAATCTAAATTTATAACATATCAAAGTTTCGAAAAAAAGTATTTAAAATAAATTTTGGTCAGAATCCAAACAAGGGAGAATTAAAAGTAAATTTCTGAATGGTCCAAATTATAGGAATATGGACGGTACACAGGAAGAGTTTTGTAAGAATCAACTTAAGAAATTAACACACCTTGACAAACCATTTGACAAAATGACATTGATTGACATACTGAAAAGGAGATTACCAGAAAGGTTGCAGTGGGATTTAGTACAAGGACCTGATGGTTGCCTTCAACAATATTTACATATTTTGACAGGATGGATAGGGCAGTAGAAAGAAGCATGTACCATAACAATCGAAATGATAAGAGATCACAATGGTATCACAGTGTTTTGGAATACTGTTTAATTATGATGATGTAGATACTAATCACAAACCAGAATGTAAGGGTAATTGGAATTTTGGTGTAGTGTGTACTACTGATTTCTTCTCTTGGTCTGATAACAGTGTTATAGATGTAGGCAAAACGGGTGATGACTGTATTGGATCTGAATTAGGTGGTATTTTTTATGTAGATGTGAATGACAGCTGTGAAATGACTGAGGTTGGTAAGTCTGAGACTAGTAGCTTATTGCAAATGAATGTAGGTGAAGTGTGTGACTTTGATGGTAATGAGACTTGTGTTGTTAATGATGTTGTTGTTGAAGTAATTTTGGAAGAATACGATGATGATGATGATGATGAGTGTTAGGCATTTGTGGAGTTTAAGAATAATTAAGTTTCAGAGTTGTTTGTGAATGCAGGTAGGTAAGTGATGTTTGTGATATTGTAAGTGAGAGTCATGGAATACCAGTTCAGTCAAAACAGTTTTTCATTACTGTCATGCAGAGTAATGATCCAAACAGTAAAGGTGAGGTATCTGTAAGCCTAGAGAATAAAGGTGAAAATTTTTGAAGTTTGTTTGGGACCAGATTGATGATAACATAGATAAATGTGCAGTGTGGAATAATTTAGCTGTGGTTAGTCGAAATTTGTATCCAAATGGGTGCAATGAAGTGAAAGATGATCTACGTGTTGTTGTTGTTGTGGTCTTCAGTCCTGAGACTGGTTTGATGCAGCTCTCCATGCTACTCTATCCTGTGCAAGCTTCTTCACCTTCCAGTACCTACTGCAACCTACATCCTTCTGACACTGTTTAGTGTATTCATCTCTCGGTCTCCCTCTACAATTTTTACCTTCCACGCTGCCCTCCAATACTAAATTGGTGATCCCTTGATGCCTCAGAGCATGTCCTACCAACCGATCTCTTCTTCTCATTAAGTTGTGCCACAAACTTCTCTTCTCCCCAATTCTATTCAATACCTCCTCATTAGTTATATGATCTACCCATCTAATCTTCAGCATTCTTCTGTAGCACCACATTTCAAAAGCTTCTATTTTCTTCTTGTCCAAGCTAGTTATCGTCCATGTTTCACTTCCATACATGGCTACGCTCCATATAAATACTTTCAGAAACGGCTTCCTGACACTTAAATCAATACTCGATGTTAACAAATTTCTCTTCTTCAGAAATTCTTTCCTTGCCATTGCCAGTCTACATTTGATATCCTCTCTACTTCGACCATCATCAGTTATTTTGCAAATAGCAAAATTCCTTTACTACTTTAAGTGTCTCATTTCCTAATCTAATACCCTCAGCATCACCCGACTTAATTCGACTACATTCCATTATCCTCATTTTGCTTTTGTTGATGTTCATCTTATATCCTCCTTTCAAGACGCTATCCATTCCATTCAACTGCTCTTCCAAGTCCTTTGCTGTCTCTGACAGAATTACAATGTCATCGGCGAACCTCAAAGTTTTTATTTCTTCTCCATGGATTTTAATACCTACTCCGAATTTTTCTTTTGTTTCCTTTACTGCTTGCTCAATATACAAGTTGAATAACATCAGGGAGAGGCTACAACCCTGTCTCACTCCCTTCCCAACCACTGCTTCCCTTTCGTGTCCCTCGACTCTTATAACTGCCATCTGGTTTCTGTACAAATTGTAAATAGCCTTTTGCTCCCTGTATTTTACCCCTGCCACCTTCAGAATTTGAAAGAGAGTATTCCAGTCAACATTGTCAAAAGCTTTCTGTAAGTCTACAAATTCTAGAAACGTAGGTTTGCCTTTCCTTAATCTTATTTCTAAGATACGTCGTAGGGTCAGTATTGCCTCACGTGTTCCAACATTTCTACAGAATCCAAACTGCTCTTCCCCAAGGTCAGCTTCTACCAGCTTTTCCATTCATCTGTAGAGAATACGCGTTAGTATTTTTCATCCATGACTTATTAAACTGATTGTTCGGTAATTTTCACATCTGTCAGCACCCGCTTTCTTTGGGATTGGAATTATTATATTCTTCTTGAAGTCTGAGGGTACTTCGCCTGTCTCATACATCTTGCTCACCAGACGGTAGAGTTTTGTCAGGACTGGCTCTCCCAAGGCCGTCAGTAGTTCTAATGGAATGTTGTCTACTCCCGGGGCCTTGTTTCGACTCAGGTCCTTGAGTGCTCTGTCAAACTCTTCACGCAGTATCGTATCTCCCATTTCATCTTCATCTACGTCCTCTTCCATTTCCATAATATTGTCCTCAAGTACATTGCCCTTGTATAGGCCCTCTATATACTCTCTCCACCTTTCTGCTTTCCCTTCTTTGCTTAGAACTGTGTTTCCATCTGAGCTCTTGATATTCATACAAGTGGTTCTCTGTTCTCCAAAGGTTTCTTTAATTTTCCTGTAGGCGGTATCTATCTTACCCCAAGTGAGATAACCCTCTACATCCTTACATTTGTCCTCTAGCCATCCCTGCATAGCCATTTTGCACTTCCTGTCGATCTCATTTTTGAGACGTTTGTATTCCTTTTTGCCTGCTTCATTTACTGCATTTTTATATTTTCTCCTTTCATCAATTATATTCAGTATTTCCTCTGTTACCCAAGGATTTCTACTATCCCTCGTCTTTTTACCTACTAGGTTCTCTGCTGCCTTCACTACTTCATCTCTCAAAGCTACCCATTCTTCTTCTACTGTATTTCATTCCCCCATTTCTGTCAATTGTTCCCTTATGCTCTTTGTAAACTCTGTACAACCTCTGGTTCTTTCAGTTTATCCAGATCCCATCTCCTTAAATTCCCACCTTTTTGCAGTTTCTTCAGTTTTAATCTACAGTTCATAAGCAATAGATTGTGATCAGAGTCCACATCTGCCCCTGGAAGTGTCTTACAATTTAAAACCTGGTTCCTAAATCTCTCTCTTACCATTATGTAATCTATCTGAAACCTGTCAGTATCTCCAGGCTTCTTTCATGTATACAACCTTCTTTTATGATTCTTGAACCAAGTGTTAGCTATGGTTAAGTTGTGCTCTGTGCAAAATTCTATCAGGCGGCTTCCCCTTTCATTTCTTAGACCCAATCTCCCTTTTCCTACTACTGAATTCCAGTCACCCATGACTATTAAATTTTCATCTCCCTTCACTATCTGAATGTAGTAGCTTACCCGCACTCCTATTTTTTTATTCATTATTAAACCGACTCCTGCATTACCCCTATATGATTTTGTATTTATAACCCTGTATTCACCTGACCAGAAGTCTTGTTCCTCCTGCCACCGAACTTCACTAATTCCCACTATATCTAACTTTAACCTATCCATTTCCATTTTTAAATTTCCTAACCTACCTGCCCGATTAATGGATCTGACATTCCACGCTCCGATCCATAGAATGCCAGTTTTCTTTCTCCTGATAACGACGTCCTCTTGAGTAGTCCCCGCCCGGAGATCCTAATGGGGGACTATTTTACCTCCGGAATATCTTACCCAAGAGGACACCATCATCATTTAATCATATAGTAAAGCTGCATGCCCTCGGGAAGAATTACGGGCGTAGTTTCCCCTTGCTTTCAGCCGTATGCAGTACCAGCACAGCAAGGCTGTTTTGGTTAGTGTTACAAGGCCAGATCAGTCAATCATCCAGACTGTTGCCCCTGCAACTACTGAAAAGGCTGCTGCCCCTCTTCAGGAACCACATGTTTGTCTGGCCTCTCAACATATACCCCTCCGTTATGGTTGCACATACAGTACGGCTATCTGTATCTCTGAGGCATGCAAGCCTCCCCACCAACGGGAAGCTCCATGGTTCTTGGGGGGATGATCCACATAGGAAGTGTAATTTTGACAGTAATATATTTTGTTTTCCTTCGTAACCAAAGTAATGCTATGATACCAGTAAAGTTGATAAAACCCTGCAAAAACAGTGCGTATATAGCATTTCATGAAATTGAAAATGATCTTTTACATGAAGTGTCTAATAGAAGAGATGATGATTCAGATTTTGGATTGATCGGTGGGAAGGGAACTGTTTGATTAGTACAGATAGCCCAATCTGTGACACAGCTGAACGTTTTAGAGACAAGATTAAATATAGAAAGAATTTTGTGGAAATGCCCATTACACGTGTAAAGATAAGAGGAGCTACTGGTATGTGAAGCAAATATGTAAAATGTCAAGTACTGTTAATGTTTATTATAGAGGACAAGAGATATGAACGTGGATGCTTAGTGATACCTAGTCCAAAAGAATATACTCACTATGTCTGTAGATTTTTAAGACTATGTAATCGTGTTATATTTACCATGAATGTAGTATGTAAGAGCATGTTGGGTAAGAAAGGAGGAGAAAAGACAGAACTGTATTATAAGGTACACAAGGGTATTTTATTCAGGAGACATATGACTGACTCAGAGGACTGGAAACTATGTTGGCCGGAACAACGTATTCATACTTTAATTACTTATACACATGAGAGTTTTGGTCATTGTGGATCAACCAAATGCACACAAAAGATTCAGGAAAACATCTATTTTTATAACATATGAAGAAAAGTCAAGAATAAGACTGCCAGCTGTGACAGATATCAAAGAGTAAAGGTAAGTAACCAAATAAGAAGAGGCCAAATGCAAAACATACTGCCTAATAGTAACCTTGATCTCATGTCTATGGATGTTTATGGACCTCTACCTAAGTATAAGAATGGATTTTGTTATGTTTTTGTGATGTTTGATGTATTTTTGAAGTTCATAAAGTTGTTTCCTCTTAAGAAAACTACCAGTAAGCAAATCATCTCTAAATTGGAAAACACATATTTTCATCAGGTTGGTATTCCTAAAACAATTTTATCTGACAATGGTTCTCAGTTAACATCAAAAGCTTGGAAAGATTTTATTGATCACACAAAAATAAGGCATATTCTAACCTCAGTGTATGTCCTTCGAGTAACCCTGCAGAAAGAGACATGAGAGAGATTGGAAGACTGTTAAAACATATTGTAGAAAGATCAAACATTGGAAAATCCAGGATGGAATGTAACAATATTAGAGAAGGAAAGTTGCTACTCACCATATAGCAGATATGTTGAGTCACGTTAGGCACAACAGAAAGATTCACACAATTACAGCTTTCGGCTATTAAGGCCTTTGTCAGCAATAGACACACATGCACACACACACTCACACAAATGCAACTTGCACACATGTCTGCAGTCTCAGTCAACTGAGGGTTTCAGTCTGCAGACATATGTGCAAGTTGTGTTTGCATGTGTGTGTGTGTGTGTGTGTGTGTGTGTGTGTGTGTGTGTGTGTGTGTGTGTGTGTGTCTGTTGCTGACAAAGGCCTTAATGGCTGAAAGCTATAATTGTGTGAATTTTTTTGTTGTGCCCATTGCGACTCAGCACCTCCACTTTATGGTGAGTAGCAACTTTCCTTCTCTAATATTGTTCCATTGTAGAAAGAATCATACCAGTTGGATACATTATGTCAGTGATTTTGAGGATATTATGAAAAGCTTACAACATTCTTCAACAGATTTTTCACCTTTTGAAATAATATTTAATCACAGACCACCTAACTTTATTTCTGAAAATGTTGAGTTTCCACCATGTAAAATTCTGTCTCCACAAGAGAGGAGATGATGAAAACACAGGGGGACAGGAGAAAGAAGAGGCATGATGGTAAAGTAAGTTGGAAGTAGGAGATCTTGTGTTGGTGAAAGACAAAGAGAAATCTAAAGTGTTGACATCTGAGATAAAGAAATTTTTCGATATTTATATTGGACCACTTGAAATTCATGAAAATCCACATCCTAATGCATACAGACTTGTGTATCCAAAATCTAAGAAGTTGTTTGGATTACGCAGTATCACTGAATTGAAAGCATACCGACATGATCCACAAATATCTAATTTTTGTTTGTTTGTTTATCCATTATCACGAATTTAGTATGGAAGATGATGTGATTCCTAGAGTTCTATCTTATCCATTGACCGAGTTTAAATCCATTTGTAGATTCATAAAATTATATAATTGTGTTTTGTTTGTCAGATGATGTGATTTCTTAAGTTTTGTCTTATCTATTGACTCAGTTAAAATCTATGATACACTATATAGTTGTGTTAGATTTGTACTTCAGAATTTGATATATATATATATATATATATATATATATATATATATATATATATATATATAAAAACAAAGATGATGTGACTTACCAAATGAAAGTCCTGGCAGGTCGACAGACACACAAACAAACACAAACATACACACAAAATTCAAGCTTTCGCAACAAACTGTTGCCTCATCAGGAAAGAGGGAAGGAGAGGGAAAGACGAAAGGATGTGGGTTTTAAGGGAGAGGGTAAGGAGTCATTCCAATCCCGGGAGCAGAAAGACTTACCTTAGGGGGAAAAAAGGACGGGTATACACTCGCACACACACACATATCCATCCACACATATACAGACACAAGCAGACACATTTAAAGACAAAGAGTTTGGGCAGAGATGTCGGTTGAGGCAGAAGTGCAGAGGCAAAGATGTTGTTGAATGACGGGTGAGGTGTGAGTGGCGGCAACTTGAAATTAGCGGAGATTGAGGCCTGGTGGATAACGGGAAGAGAGGATATATTGAAGAGCAAGTTCCCATCTCCGGAGTTCGGATAGGCTGGTGTTAGTGGGAAGTATCCAGATAACCCGGACGGTGTAACACTGTGCCAAGATGTGCTGGCCGTGCACCAAGGCATGTTTAGCCACAGGGTGATCCTCATTACCAACAAACACTGTCTGCCTGTGTCCATTCATGCGAATGGACAGTTTGTTGCTGGTCATTCCCACATAGAATGCGTCACAGTGTAGGCAGGTCAGTTGGTAGATCACGTGGGTGCTTTCACACGTGGCTCTGCCTTTGATCGTGTACACCTTCCGGGTTACAGGACTGGAGTAGGTGGTGGTGGGAGGGTGCATGGGACAGGTTTTACACCGGGGGCGGTTACAAGGGTGGAGCCAGAGGGTAGGGAAGGTGGTTTGGGGATTTCATAGGGATGAACTAAGAGGTTACGAAGGTTAGGTGGACGGCGGAAAGACACTCTTGGTGGAGTGGGGAGGATTTCATGAAGGATGGATCTCATTTCAGGGCAGGATTTGAGGAAGTCATATCCCTGCTGGAGGGCCACATTCAGAATCTGATCCAGTCCCGGAAAGTATCCTGTCACAAGTGGGGCACTTTTGTGGTTCTTCTGTGGGAGGTTCTGGGTTTGAGAGGATGAGGAAGTGGCTCTGGTTATTTGTTTCTCTACCAGGTCGGGAGGGTAGTTGCGGGATGCGAAAGCTGTTGTCAGGTTGTTGGTGTAATGCTTCAGGGATTCCGGACTGGAGCAGATTCATTTGCCACGAAGACCTAGGCTGTAGGAAAGGGACCGTTTGATGTGGAATGGGTGGCAGCTGTCGTAATGGAGGTACTGTTGCTTGTTGGTGGGTTTGATGTGGACGGACGTGTGAAGCTGGCCATTGGACCCTTGTAACCGCCCCCGGTGTAAAACCTGTCCCATGCACCCTCCCACCACCACCTACTCCAGTCCTGTAACCCGGAAGGTGTACACGATCAAAGGCAGAGCCACGTGTGAAAGCACCCACGTGATCTACCAACTGACCTGCCTACACTGTGACGCATTCTATGTGGGAATGACCAGCAACAAACTGTCCATTCGCATGAATGGACACAGGCAGACAGTGTTTGTTGGTAATGAGGATCACCCTGTGGCTAAACATGCCTTGGTGCACGGCCAGCACATCTTGGCACAGTGTTACACCGTCCGGGTTATCTGGATACTTCCCACTAACACCAACCTATCCGAACTCCGGAGATGGGAACTGCTCTTCAATATATCCTCTCTTCCCGTTATCCACCAGGCCTCAATCTCCGCTAATTTCAAGTTGCCGCCACTCACACCTCACCCGTCATTCAACAACATCTTTGCCTCTGCACTTCTGCCTCAACCGACATCTCTGCCCAAACTCTTTGTCTTTAAATGTGTCTGCTTGTGTCTGTATATGTGTGGATGGATATGTGTGTGTGTGCGAGTGTATACCTGTCCTTTTTTCCCCCTAAGGTAAGTCTTTCCGCTCCCGGGATTGGAATGACTCCTTACCCTCTCCCTTAAAACCCACATCCTTTCGTCTTTCCCTCTCCTTCCCTCTTTCCTGATGAGGCAACAGTTTGTTGTGAAAGCTTGAATTTTGTGTGTATGTTTGTGTTTGTTTGTGTGTCTGTCGACCTGCCAGGACTTTCATTTGGTAAGTCACATCATCTTTGTTTTTAGATTTATTTTTCCTACGTGGAATGTTTCCCTCTACTATAACCATATCATATGCCATATATGCCATGAGACTAAATGAGTCCATCCTTTTATAATTTTGAATTGGGACAATGTTCATAATTTGTACTGCAAAAAGTAGGAATAGTATCTGAGCATATCTGTGTGTGATACTGTAGTGATTCGAGAATTCCTGAATAAATTCTAGAACCACTTGGCCTTCTACCATCTCGTACACACGATATTTTAGATATGAGTGCAAGAAAGTGGAATCCTACCTACTGCATGTCACATGTTTGTGTGTGCAGATTGGAAATGAGTCGCGAGCAGAATGTAGACGCGGCGGTCAAACTGCACCAACAAGTACTTGTTGGTCGATCCATGGAAGTTTAGTGAAAATGGACAGAAGAACCTTGGAGTATTTATGCTACTCTGTTCTAATTGTGTTTTGACCATTGTTACAGTAACATGAACAGTTGAAAAAAAACCATTAAAAACTTTTGTCTTAGCCAACGAGCAGAATGTAGACGCGGTGGTCGAACTGCACCGAGAAGTACTTGTACTTTTAAGCCAACTTTCTCTCATATGTTACTCATTTTGTTTCTGATGCTTGGTGACATGAGAGGCTTACGAAACAGTATTTATTTATGTGAAGTGTGGAATTTGTAAAATGTAAGAAGTTAAAATATACATTGTTAATTGAAGCAAATGAAACTTGGCATGTTTACTTATTTTTATAAGTAGAAAGAGTCTTAAGAAATTCCTGTACTTAGCAGCATACTTCAGAGAAGAAGTGAAAGAGAGTTTGCAGCAGCAGGCCAGCCAGCTGGGAAGTTTGGCCAAACATTTCAAATAAGTCATCTCATAAAAGAAGTGGAAGTTTGCATACATACTTCAACACTTTAAGTCATCCAAACCATTAGAGTACCTTAATAGTCCATTTTTTTATTGCATTTAACTCTGTTTATTAATGTTTCTTATGTGAAGACTTTTTAATTTCACCTGACATAAATCCCATACAATTGTCTTTGAAAAGTTACTAAGGTGAACATATCTCATGTAATTTGAAGAATGTACTGAACAGCACGTTTAGTGTACAAAACAATGTTTCATGATTTGATGTGAATGCTAGATAGTAAGTTACCTATCCATTGGAGCGTGTGATGAGAACTCTAAGGAGGAACCTGAAAGACGTAGGCGGATCCACTCCCCACACTGCTATACCCTGCTGAACCAGTCAACTTGCAAGAGATCATGGGTGCTTGGTGACACACTTAAGCATCTGTCAACTAAATCAGTGTTATGACTGATATTTGTGAATTGTTAGCCAAGACTGCTAAAGACAGTGTTATTCAGCATAAATGCATATTTTTTCAAGTACAATACATTATGTAACTTTACGTCAGTATGTATTTTTTTTATCATTTGTAAGTGAATCTTCCAGGTCTTTATACATGTAGGTTAGTTTGTATGGACAATTAGCAAATAGTGTGGAAGACATTTTCTAATCTGCTTTCATAGTCTGATTTTGGTTCTCAAATTAATGGATTATGTCCTCATTCAAAGTTATTTATGACCATGTTTACTTGAATCTATCCTGAGTAATGCAATAATGTATCTGATTGGATCTTTAGTCATGGACAGACTCATGCTTAGCTCTGTTTTGGGTATCCCTGGTTATCGGAACTGCGTGTGTACTCAAGGAGAGCGTATAAGAATTGACTAAGGCTAGCGGCTTCTAACAGTTACTCTTTGCATATAATTGAACTTACTGATATGATTATGAGCTTTATTCATTTAATTGTATCAAAACTCTTTTTTGCTGGTTTGTACCCGGTGTGGTTTGGATTCATGCGCCGATCCTCACATCGTAAGCTTAAGCCCTAATATTTTTTCCATTATTTTGTTCCTTCATGAGTCAACATATCCTTGAATACTCTGGTTTATGTGGCTGATTGATTCCTGCTCATGGTTGAATATACTCTTCTGGTCTGTACCTGTCGTCGTGAGCTATTCGAGTCGATCCACTCGTCGTACACTTACGCTCTGAAATGTTTCTCTTCCATTTTGAAGGTTTGATTGTATGGATGTTAACTTTAAAATTGTAATACTAGTAATTTACACTGTCACTGTATTTATATGCATAGTTTAGTGGTGTAACATTGTAGTTTTGACCTAGTATTATTTATCTTGTGACAATATGTTTCACAGATCTGAAAATCTGAATGGCATATCCTGAGATATATATATATATATATATATATATATATATATATATATATATATATATATATATATATATATTATGATTTGTATAGTAGTTATTTTTCTTACGTTTTCTGTAATATGTTACGTAGCTGGTGCTTCTATACATCTATATGCAATTGTGGGCATCATTTTGTTCACTGTTTGGCAAACCTTACAGTTTGTCACAAAATATTGTAAACACCCTGTTTCCAAATTTTGTGAGGGGGGGATATTGTAATGGGACACCTAATATTACCTCTTTTTATATATATTAGTGAACATTATGTCAGCTGTTTAACTGAATGAATTTCATTTGATTTTGCGTATGATGCACTATATTTCAGTATAAAATGTATAAAAAAAATTAATTTGTTACACTCTGTACGTATGGTTCAAATTACTCTTCTTTTAAAAATAATTGAAATAAGAAATTTCTGGCATACTTAAAATTCATATTATTAATTGCACAATCTAACACTAATTATTAAATTTATTTCTAGATTCATTTACAAAATAATAATATATTTTAGCAAAGATTCTTCTTTGGTCAAGAAAGTTTGTAAATTCTTTTGCTTTGTAAATTCTTTGGAATATTGTGAGTACCGCAGAATGTTGAGAGCAGTGAGCATCCCTCTGATGGAATCATATGTGTTTTTGATTGTGTCACCAATAATGTAATTTGTGGTGTGATAGAAGTGAAAATTGTAAAATTGGTGTGATTTAGAAGAATGGGATAAAATAAAAGAAAGTCATAGCAATAGATAATTCTTCATCAGTTATTTCATCTTCAGGAACCCAAAACGTTAAATCAAAATTTCAGCTGCAAGAATGTCCCCTTAGACACAATAATTGGAGCCAACAACAAGAAGAGAAAATGAAGATAAGTAAAAAGTTTTTCTTTTGTATATCTTATGCCCCTTGAAGCTTTTGAAACTTTTATAGACAGAGAACTTTACTAGTGATGTGTGGGAGGGTAAGATTACAAGTTCCTTCCTAACATAAAGGAAAGATCCAGAATATCATACTTTCTTTCAACCAGGGGAGATATACAATACATGTAGGGTATGGTCCAGACAAACGTGTGGTTCCTAAAGAGGGGCAGTAGCCTTTTCAGTAGTTGCAGGGGCAACAGTCTGGATGATTGACTGATCTGGCCTTGTAACACTAGCCAAACTGGCCTTGCTGTTCTGGTACTGCATACGGCTGAAACCAAGGGGAAACTACAGCCGTAATTTTTCCCGAGGGCATGCAGCTTAACTGTATGACTAAATGATGATGGCGTCCTCTTGGGTAAAATATTCCGGAGGTAAAATAGTCCCCCATTCAGATCTCCGGGCAGGGACTACTCAAAAGGAGGTCGTTATCAGGAGAAAGAAAACTGGTGTTCTACGGATCGGAGCGTGGAATGTCAGATCCCTTAATCGGGCAGGTAGGTTAGAAAATTTAAAAAGGGAAATGGATAGGTTAAAGTTAGATATAGTGGGAATTAGTGAAGTTCGGTGGCAGGAGGAACATGACATCTGGTCAGGTGAATACAGGGTTATAAATACAAAATCAAATACGGGTAATGCAGGAATAGGTTTAATGATGAATAAAAAAATAGGAGTACGGGCAAGCTACTACAAACAGCATAGTGAATGTATTATTGTGGCCAAGATAGACACGAAGCCCACACCTACTACAGTAGTACAAGTTTATATGCCAACTAGCTCTGCAGATGACGAAGAAATTGATGAAATGTATGATGAGCTAAAAGAATGTATGATGAGATAAAAGAAATTATTCAAGTAGTGAAGAGAGACGGAAATTTAATAGCCATGGGTGACTGGAATGCGAGAGTAGGAAAAGGGAGAGAAGGAAACATAGTAGGTGAATATGGATTGGGGTAAGAAGTGAAACAGGAAGCCGTCTGGTAGAATTCTGCACAGAGCATAAATTAATCATAGCTAACACTTGGTTCAAGAGTCATGAAAGAAGGTTGTATACATGGAAGAACCCTGGAGATACTAAAAGGTATCAGATAGATTATATAATGGTAAGACAGAGATTTAGGAACCAAGTTTTAAATTGTAAGACATTTCCAGGGGCAGATGTGTACTCTGACCACAATCTGTTGGTTATGAACTGTAGATTAAAATTGAAGAAACTGCAAAAAGGTGGGAATATAAGGAGTTGGGAACGGGATAAACTGAAAGAACCAGAGGTTGTACAGAGTATTGGGGAGACCATAAGGGAACAAATGACAGGAATGGGGGAAAGAAATAGAGTAGAAGAAGAATGGGTAGCTTTGAGGGATGAAATAGTGAAAGCAGCAGAGGTTCAATTGGTAAAAAGACGAGGGCTAGAAGAAACCCTTGGGTAACAGAAGAAATATTGAATTTAATTGATGAAAGGAGAAAATATAAAAATGCAGTAAATGAAGCAGGCAAAAAGGAATACAAACGTCTCAAAAATGAGATCGACAGGAAGTGCAGGATGGCTAAACAGGGATGGCTAGAGGACAAATGTAAGGATGTAGAGGCTTATCTCACTAGGGGTAAGATAGATACTGCCTACAGGAAAATTAAAGAGACCTTTGGAGAAAGGAGAACCACTTGCATGAATATCAAGAGCTTTGATGGAAACCCAGTTCTAAGCAAAGAAGGGAAAGCAGAAAGGTGGAAGGAGTATATAGAGGGTCTATACAATGGCGATGTACTTGAGGACAATATTATGGAAATGGAAGAGGATGTAGATAAAGATGAAATGGGAGATATGATACTGCGTGAAGAGTTTGACAGAGCACTCAAGGACCTGAGTCGAAACAAGGCCCCCAGAGTAGACAGCATTCCATTAGAACTACTGACGGCCTTGGGAGAGCCTGTCCTGACAAAACTCTACCATCTGGTGAGCAAGATGTATGAAACAGGTGAAATACCCTCAGAGTTCAAGAAGAATATAATAATTCCAATCCCAAAGAAGGCAGGTGTTGACAGATGTGAAAATTACCGAACTATCAGTTTAATAAGTCACAGCTGCAAAATACTAACGCGAATTCTTTACAGACGAATGGAAAAACTGATAGAAGCCGACCTCAGGGAAGATCAGTTTGGATTCCGTAGAAATGTTGGAACACGTGAGGCAATACTGATCCTACGACTTATCTTAGAAGAAAGATTAAGGAAAGGCAAACCTATGTTTCTAGCATTTGTAGACTTAGAGAAAGATTTTGACAATGTTGATTGGAATACTCTCTTTCAGATTCTGAAGGTGGCAGGGATAAAATACAGGGAGCGAAAGGCTATTTACAATTTGTACAGAAAGCAGATGGCAGTTATTAGAGTCAAGGGGTATTAAAGGGAAGCAGTGGTTGGGAAGGGAGTGAGACAGGGTTGTAGCCTGTCCCCGATGTTATTCAATATGTATACTGAGCAAGCAATACAGGAAACAAAAGAAAAGTTCAGAGTAGGTATTAAAATCCATGGAGAAGAAATAAAAACTTTGAGAATCAAAATATCCACGGGTGTGCTAGTGGTCTATAGTGTCCAATGGGCACAATATTTCGGCGATCATACATGTCGCCATCATCAGGTGAACTGACGGACTGAGCTCCCGTGAACGTGCCGGCATGGAGATCCGTACGCTATGGCTGCTCAGTTCCCTCTGAGCAGCCATAGCGTACGGATCTCCGTGCCGGCACGTTCACAGGAGCTCAGTCCATCAGTTCACCTGATGATGGCGACATGTATGATCGCCGAAATATTGTGCCCGTTGGACACTATAGACCGGCAGCACACCAGTGGATATTTTGATTATCAAATACGCCGGGAGAAACTCAAGAATCACAAAAACTTTGAGGTTTGCCAATGACATTGTAATTCTGTCAGAGACAGCAAAGGACTTGGAAGAGCAGTTGAACGGAATGGACAGTGTCTTGAAAGGAGGGTATAAAATGAACATCAACAAAAGCAAAACGAGGATAATGGTATGTAGTCGAATTAAGTCAGGTGATGCTGAGAGAATTAGATTAGGAAATGAGACACTTAAAGTAGTAAAGGAGTTTTGCTATTTGGGGAGCAAAATAACTGATGATGGTCGAAGCAGAGAGGATATAAAATGTAGACTGCCAATGGCAAGGAAAGTGTTTGTGAAGAAAAGAAATTTGTTAGCATCTAGTATAGATTTAAATGTCAGGAAGTCATTTCTGAAAGTATTTGTATGGAGTGTAGCCATGTGTGGAAGTGAAACATGGACGATAAATAGTTTAGACAAAAAGAGAACAGAAGCTTTTGAAATGTGGTGCTACAGAAGAATGCTGAAGATTAGGTGGGTGGATCACATAACTAATGAGGAGGTACTGAATAGAATTGGGGAGAAGAGGAGCTTGTGGCACAACTTGACTAGAAGAAGGGATCGGTTGGTAGGACATGTTCTGAGGCATCAAGGGATCACCAATTTAGTATTGGAGGGCAGCGTGGAGGGTAAAAATCGTAGAGGGAGACCAAGAGATGAATACACTAAGCAGATTCAGAAGGATGTAGGCTGCAGTAGGTACTGGGAGATGAAGAAGCTTGCACAGGATAGAGTAGCATGGAGAGCTGCATCAAACCAGTCTCAGGACTGAAGACCACAACAACAACATGGTCCATATCCCAGCTACTTACTGAAAATAAAACACACCACAGACACTTGTGAATGTGGAGCAAATAGCACCCTGGACCACTTGTCTGGAAGTGTGGCATTAGACAAGACCAGGACACAGACATCTTTGGTAATACAGCAGTCTATAACACAATAAAGAATGAGGAACTGTGGCATAAGCTGAACTCGCTGGCAGCTAAAATATCAGCTTATGAACAGCAAGCCTACATGGCTGAGAAAGAACCAAGAAAAGGCCATACATCACGACAAAGAGAGGCACGACAGCGGAACATCTACCTATAACAACCTTCTGGAAGCAGTGATGAGATGAGTCCTGGGAGATTTCTGGAGACCCTGACAGCCATCTCCAAGTCTCTACACACTGGGTGGCGCAGAAGCCTGGCCTCTATGAATCCTGAGTTGGGCCTCAGCATTCCAGGGGCTAACTATCCGGACAAATGAGAAATCTAGCTCGGTTATGATTTTAAGTACAGTAGTGTAGTGTCATGTTGTATAGTAGTGTATACCAAAATCATAATTACAAAATTTGTGACCCACCAATGCAGTACAATACAGTAGAACAGTAGGATGTTCCTTCTGGATTCCGGATGAATATATACCTGTGCACAAGACGAGCAAAAGGGTAGTACATAGAATTGTATTTTATTTCTTTTGAAAATTATTTTTTAATTAGATATTTTATGTAGATTGTTTTCCCCTTAAACGGCAAAATGCTTTGTTATACTAACACACTTGAAATTATGCTAAAATATTACATGCTATATTCACGCCAATTCATGTGCAACATTTGGTCTCTTCTTACGTCTAGATAACAGACTAAAAAAATAGGAAATAAATAAATAAAAATTCAGTAAGTCTTTGTGAGTAGCTAGTTTTAAAGTTTCCTATTGTGTACCATTCTGGGAGATGAGCATAGAACAGAATGCTATCTCTAGGGAAAGTAATCAATAGTATTAGTAGAACAGAAACTGATCACTACCTAAAGGTGATCAACAGTATCTGTCCCTTTTCACATATATTAACGTTGACATAGAGGGTTGGCTGTTTGACCTTATATTTCTCCCCTCTAAATTTGTTTTATAATATTTTCTTTTTCTTTGGTAATTGTGGAAGAGATTCCTGTGTCTGGCAGTGCTTCTAATACTATTGTTTTCTTTAAAGTCAGTACTGCCATTAGACTGTTGTTTATTTACAGTGGTACATTTACACTTACACAATCAAGATTTCGGCTTCCAAGTGCCATTTTCAAGTGTTTTGAGTATTATAAATTGCCCAAGATGGAATACTGCCGTATTAAAATACACTACGGCAATATGCCATCTTATGCAATTTATAACACTTAAAACACATGATAATAGTGTATTTTAATACAGCAGTATTCCATCTTCACTTAAAACACTTGATAATCGCACTTTGAAGCCGAAATCATGATTGTGTAAGTGTAAATGCAACACTGTAAATAAACAACAGTCTAATGGCGGTACTGACTTTAAAGAAAGATATTATGACTGTGGCCCCGCATTATGAAAAAATTATTAATACTATTGTGTTTGTTGTGAAACACCTGAAATTCTGAAACACTAATTATTTACAAACTGCAGGTTATCTGAGATATGTTCTGCGGGTGCACTTGCACCAAATGTTTTCTTTGCTTTCATAGATGTCTCTACACATATAGGCCCTTGGCAACAGGTCCTTTTTCTTAGTGGCCAAAAAACGTCATTTACTTTATTGGTTGCAGTGCTTTTTACCCTCTTTTGGATTTTGGGTATAGTATGGTGTATGTCTATTTACCTTCATCTTCCCCTTTTCCTTCCAGTGAACACCACACAGACATCATTCTAAAGAGCATGACTTCCTAAATAATTAATACACAACTGTGAGGACAAGCATTAGGTTTCTGGCTTGGGAGCACATTGCTAACATTTTCCAGAGATTAAATTACCTTTACCATCTGTGATGGTATGACCAAATACTTAGCAACTGAAATCTTGGCATCATATTTTGAATTTAAGGTTACATGCTGAAGTAAATATAACCAGTACTAAAGCAACAACTGGCTTATTAAATATTAAAATTAAAGTGACAGACTGAAGTTCATTATCACACTTTTTATAAGATTATGCAGTTCGGTAACCATCAACCTTAAAGTTAGTTTGAAGTTTGGTACAGAAGGACAGATGATGTGGGATCTCTTATCTTGATAGTGGGCCAGTTCCACATGTTATGTCACTGAAGACCTCTTTAAAAAATTATACTGTTACACTAAAAAATCAGTGGAACAATTTACAGCTATAAATATAAAAAATTACTTGCATTTGTCAAAAGATTCAGCACACTGTCCACCAGCAGCGGCCGCTAAGAGATTCCATTGGCAGTTCAAAAATTGTCAATAATTCATATATTTCATAACATATTATTTCAAACAAAACATATAGGGAAACAGAAACAAACTATTTACTACAATAGCACCCTTCTTACGTACAGTAAGAGTTTGATATATTCCTGGAGAACATGATAACAAGTGTTTAATATTTAGAAAGAAAGAAAGAAAGAGAGAGAGAGAGAGGGAGGGAGAAAGTGGTTGCTTTAGCTACCTTTTTCACAAGTCTGCATGAGATATAAATCGTAACACAAACTCTGAAAATCTCTCTCACACATACAAATGTAAGCACGCAAACACATATTGACAGCAGAATTCTTCACTGCTTACAGGATATGTGCGAACACTTTTATGTGGCAGTCGTAAGTAGGGGGTGTTTCGATGTATGGTTGCGTATGACTGGCAAATAAATCTATCACTTTTGAATTGAAAGCTTCAATTTTATATCCAAATGACATTTCATAGGATAGCATCCTTAAGACACTCAGTCGTTCTTCTTTCATGGTGTTTCATAGAAACATTTTAATTCTCTTGAGATCAAAAACCACCGCTCAGCTTCTCATGTCAAGATAAGCCTCGTGATTAGCAATTTCAAAACTTTAACAGACTCTTTGAACGTGCCACGAAGCTCATCCTCTAGAATCAGTGAAAGAAAGAACTGTGCCAGAAATTGTTCACAACTCTGGCCTAGCAGAGAAGACTTGAAACTCATCCTTCAACTTTCTTATTTACAGAAATGTATGTGTGTCTGTAATTTCAAGGTATTTGTCTGGAAAATTTGGGATGTATTTGGCAAATTGATTTATGCCAAATAAGTTGGCTGCAATGTGTCCAGTGACTCATCAATAATCCGTGGCTTCTTGGTGGGCATTGTTTCATTTTCAAAACTAATCTCATTAACGATGGAATTACCACTTCAAAGTTCTGTAGGTCTTGTTTTACTTTGGTCAGTTCAGTTATCTTCTTCTGAAGCTGAGTCAAAAGTACGTCTGCATGAGGCATTATCTTATAGGAAAATGGTAGCCAGAAAATTAATTCATTATTTTGCAGCCTTTGTTTGTATGAACCAGCTTTCTCAATAGTAGAAGATGGTTTTATGCTCTAACATGTTCCAACGACTTCCATAACAGAAATAGGATTTTCCCTGTTTTCTTGAACATCTTTTACTATTCACAAATGGTAATTCCTTCTTGTGACACACACACACACACACACATGGGGCAAGCTTTTTGAATAATGCTGTACACCACTTTTTTTTAATAATGCTGTACACCAGTTCTGATCTCTGTGGTGATTTAGAAAAGAAAGAAGAAATACCTGATAGCTGTGCAAAAAGGATGCGAGCTTTGCTATTAACAGAGGCTGGCATAGACATAGTATGGTTGAACTGATGCACATAACAATGGATGTAGTTTACATTTGGGTGTTTGTCTTTAATTAATTTCTGAACGCCATGCAACTTGCCACTCATAACATTTGCACTGTCGTAAATCTGAGCTATCAGTTTTGCTGCTTGGACATCGCCAATTAATGGTTCAATTTCTTTCAGAATACTCTCACATTTAGTATAAGCATTCTGAATTTCTGGATTGACAAAGTTCCAAAATCTTTCAACGTGTTTTCCATCAACATAATAATGCAAATACAATAACGAATAGAAATTTGCAGGACACATCTGTCGTTTCATCCATGATTATTGCAACTAATTGGCAAATTTTACTTTTTTATGAACTTCATCATGGTACACTTCCAACATGCATTGCGGTACTTCATACTGAACAGTCTTAGAAATGCCTTTGAACACTGATGTTTGACTGAGATGAACTTGAAGATCTTTATCCAGTTCTGCACTGAACTGAGGTAGCTCACGAAAAACTGCCTTATTTTGAGAGGCATTAGTTTCATCGTAGCCCCTGAGAACCAGTTCCAAAGCGCCACAGAACCGAATACAGTTTACAATTAAATTAATTAAATATCTACTCTTTTCTATATGTTTGTTGTGGCTGTCAATTGTTTGTCTATATTGTGAATCTAATTTCTGCTGAATGTTGGCTTTGCCTAGAAATGAAAGATTCGGTACATTATTCATGTGTTGCTTTGACATTTCATGTACCTTCAGTTTAGTCCATATATGCCTAATATCAGTTATTCTGGTCTGACACCAATGAACATCTCCTCCAAATAACACACAAGGAAAACAAAAAAACTGCATTTTTTTCTTCACAGCCACAAATCCATTTGTTCTTTTGATAAATTTTCGGATTGAACCTACAGTATCGACTTTTTGTGTGCTGCTGCACATTTTGATTCATGAATGGCCTACCTAGGGTTTTTATCTTGAACATTTTCACTGAGAGTACTGTCACTAGATGGCATTTTCAATATCTCTCTTATTTTGTTCATGTCTGCTACTTTCACAGTCAACTGAATTTTCACTTACAGGTAACACTGTGCACGCAGCGATATACAGTCAGTTGTCTGACCATACAATTACTACAATGTGTTTGTACAGAACTGTATTACACGACGGTAACGAGGATAAACAGAAATACTACACTGTTGTTTGGAAAACAGATACTCAAGAGGTGGTGAATACGTTAGTTATTTTTGTTCTGTACCAATAGCCCTTCTTTTGTGAAATATGCAAATATTAATATAATGCCTGTTAGTTTCAAAATATAAGGGCATAATTATATTCAAACTACACGTAGCTGTTTATAACTCTATTTAAGCGTATCATTTCTGTATTCAATTTAATTAAGTATTAGCATTAACTTGCAGAAAGGTGTAACACTGGATTACAAAACATTTGAGCCCCAAAGTATTCTAATATATATGATGGCAGATTGTGCTTCGACAGTTTCTGAACTTTACTGCTTCTGGCGGAAGGAACTTACAACTCTGAGTCAGAGCAGCTGTGGCTCCACCTCCATCTTAAGAAGCATGTAGAAACCAATGGCCGAGCCTTTCGCACAGTGCTTGTGAGAGTAGACGGTGCCAGTAAGCAGTTGGCACCAAGCTTCAGAAAACTACCTTGTGCATGGCAAAACATGCCTCTTCAACTCAGAAAATACATACACCAAAACAATATTTTATATGCAATTCGCATAGATTTCTCTTTCTTTCTTCTTCATACAAGTGGTGCCACGGCACAGCAGCACTACCTCAGAAGCCGCCCCTGCTGTCCACTACAAATTTGTGAAGACTGCATCTTGATAGATATATTTGCAATGGCCTGCCTTTGCTGCCTCATTCTGTATGTTTACTTGATTTCTTTGGCCATAATCCAAAAAGATCACCTGGTGATCGAACAGCACGAGCAACCAACTCTAGAACGCATGCTACAATCTCCTCTAAATGCCACTGTATGGTAAAACATTATTGCTATTTTTACTTTGTGCACATATCCATGATACATTATACAGGGTATCCCAGGAGGAATGGTCAGTATTCACGGATAAGACAGGAATGATAATTTGAAGCAAAAAAATGTAGTAGACATGGTCTTTATAATGTATAGCTTAAGAGCCATGAGCACTTGTTCAGATGTGTTTCACAGTAGCTCTTAAGGTACACATTTTAGAGCCAATGTTCACTGTACTTTTTTATTGATTTTGTCCACACTATCACCTCTCAAAATATGGAAACCAAATTGCTTGCAACAGAAGAGATTTGCTTCACAGTATTGAAAGTGGAGAAATGCTCACAGCTCTTAAGGTTAGCCCACGTTTAGTAGACTGTTACTGCTTTGAATGATCATTCCTGTAAAACCCCTGAATATTGACCATTCCTCCTGGGCCACCCTATTTATAATGTGATGGTATGTTTGTTAAGTTTAATCTCAAGTTCTGATTTATGATAAAAATATTGTTTAGTTTAAGGTCAAAGACCACTTAAAATGGAGCTACGGTCATAAATAATAATTTCACTTAAAAAAACATTTTATACACACTAATGAAATTTTGTGCACTATATTTATTTATTTACATTATAATTTGTTTGCTTTTTATGATGAGAGAGAGTAAGATTATATATATATATATATATATATATATATATATATATATATATATATATATATATATATATATTTTCCGTGTTTAGAATATATGCCGGCTCATTTGCCACAAATATATACACAGATTTGGCACAGGTAGAAGTTAAGATGTGTCGTATCGAAACTTGATAACCAGTTCTACTGCAGTTAGCAATGTAAGAACAGTACAAAATGGGGGTCTTTTAAGGCAATGCCCACCGCTTAGCTCAACTGGTAGTAGCTGAGAATTGTAAATGTGGAGGGTGTGGTCATTGCAGTCAGCATTTTGTGTAAGGTGAGGTACAGGTTGGTGAGAATAGCCAGAGCGTTTAGGCCCTGGAATTTCCCAATTGCATTGTGAAAGATAAGTGACTGGCATTGTTTCCTGTAAACCCCTGTTGACAGTAACAACAATCATACTTTTAAGATTTTTTTGATCGGCTCAGGACTTGGAATAGTTTGCTGTTGTTTCACTGACAGAATTTGGCCATGAGCCAATACATAAACTTTCTACATGTGATAAGACTCTGAACAACTGTTGGGACTTATCCACTCTCATCTCTTCTCACTCACTTGCACTCGCTTATCACAGTGGAGCACACAATACATAACTCTCTGTCTACGGCTATTTTGCAAAATCCATTGTTACATATAGCTACAATAGTGTACTAGGGAACTGTGTCTGTCAGATCACTGAGACAAATGTAGATGTAGACACGTTAAAAAGAAATTAATATCTTTTACCCATTGGCCAATGATGGTGGACAGACAATGCACATGACCTTAAAACATGTACCACATGTCTCCTAAAATAGAAAGCAATTCAGTTGGTATGCCAGCTGCATGTAACCTTCATGTCTTGATATAAAATACTTTCTTTTAATATGACAGCGGTCTCTCTGGAGGCAGATTAAGATTACTTCTTAGCACCTCAGCAGGAGGAAGCAGAAATGCCTGGGCTATATTATTTGTTTTTACCAACAGCAGTTTGGTATTATTCAACCCTAGTCACTCCTCCTCCAACTGACACATGACCCCGTATCTCAACTGGGATGTAACTGCATGTATAGGGACATCATCACATAGAGCAACTGCAATAGCTATGCAGTTACCTGTAGCTGTTTCATTGCCTTGATTTCCTATGTGCCCTGGGACGTAGCAGAATACCACCATTCCCTGCCTGTGCAGAAGGAAAAGGGAGCTGTGGATCATCTGAACTTGTCTGCTGGGTACATGCAATGGATGGCCTGAAGGGCAATCAGGGAGTCAAGAGCATATGAGGAATTTGGTAGCACGATCATATATTACTATTAAAAGTAACACATTTCTCCCAACGTGTATCAAGTTTTTTTTTATTCCATCACCGAAAAATTCTTCCAACTTTTCTCCAATCCAGGATGTGACAGGTGCCTTCATCTCATCATCTAAGGTGTAGTGATTACCCTGAGGTCTCTCTACAGTAGAGGAAAAATGAAAATAGGAAGATGCAAGGCTGGGGGAGTAAGGAGGGTGCAGAATGGCTTCAGACTTCAGGTTTTGCAGAAGCTTTTTAGTTGTGCGCAAGATGTATGGACAAGTATTGTCACATTGCAAGATTATTGTTCAATAATGAATTGGGCGCATTCCTTGAATATTTCAATATGATCTGTGATATGCTTCTGAGTGATTCACCTTTCATTTTGAATCAAATTGTCAATGAATTCATGATGTTTATCATCTGTGGCAGCAATCAAATTTTCGCTGTTACGGCTTTTGCAGGCTCGCAACCACAAAATTTTATTACCCCTTGATTTACAGTTGACCTATAAAAGGCATCATCACCACAAACAGGCTTTAAACGACTATGAATCTCACTAGGAGTCACTTTTTCAGCAGTTAAAAAGTCAATCCCAGTATGCTGTTTAACTCATGTTGACATAGCGATAGAATATGTTTCCATTTTACAAGCATGTGTGCATTACTTTTCAGCCTACCCCCACAGTTCAACACAGAACACTGTGAAACCAATAGGTAAGGAATTAGTGCAATTATATTCAGGAGGTATCACTGTGCAGTCGATGGAGTCTCCCTGCTTAAGCCCTTGGG
The DNA here is from genome assembly GCF_023898315.1 of Schistocerca nitens. NCBI lineage: Eukaryota > Metazoa > Arthropoda > Insecta > Orthoptera > Acrididae > Schistocerca > Schistocerca nitens. The sequence goes on along the minus strand of NC_064614.1, from coordinate 902,339,427 downwards.
TGTAAACTACAACATAATTGCAGCCCTCGGATAAAATTCTGTATAACATGGACTTAAAAATGTAGTTCAGCCAACAATTCTCAATGTACCCTGTAAAACATGGATTTCAAAATGTAGATCTCAATGTATCCTGATAAATCTAAAGTAATTCTACATCTTCTTATTAACCGAGTGGTGAATTACTTCATCCTCGATTAAGACTTGTAAAATGGTTTAGTTGAGATGCAGCAAGTCCTGCTTAATGTGACTTCCAAATGACCCAACTGCTCATGGTATATTTATGAATATTCATTTTGTTGAATGATGAGCAATGGTATGGAATGCTGCTGATTGGGAGGCCAACAGTAGATTGTAACACTTTTCAGTGACAGTGACTGAACTGAAGCACTCTGCTATTTCCTGTTCAATGTCTTTAGGTGCAGACTGGAAATCCCCTGAAGCACACTAGGTACTGGTGCCTTGACATCTTTGCCAGATATCCTCCATACAGTTTTTCACGTCTCTGAAGAGCTAGTGGTACAGTTTATTGAATTCAGAAATACTTGCCATGAACTTTTCTTGTTCTCTTTGATTATTATCCATGCATTGAAGTAGCATTTGTCTTCCATCATGGGAAATGTTGCCTCTGAAGTTGGTCAGAGGACTCTGGAACACATTCATCAGCAGCAAGGTGGGTCACACTTGTAATGTAATCCACCCAGTCTTGGTGCTCAAAAACAGTCAGTCAGTTGTACAGAATCCAGTTTAGTCTACTGAGAACCTATCATTGAGCTTTCTTCCAGGGATTGCTCTACCTGAGAGGTGGATCCACCTGAATGCAAGTTGCCAGCCACTTCCCACTGAGTAGCACCTGTGAGAGCAGGGGAGCAGAAAGTGAAGTATATGGTGCAGAATGATCCTGTCACAGTCTAAAACACATGTTAGTATCAGTATCTAAAAGAGGTAGGTCTTCTGACACAATGAATTTTCAAGGACTTGATCCCCATGGCACATCATGTGCACTGTGCACTGAAATCTCCAAGTAGGAATGGTTGTGCAATTAGTTAAGAAAAATTACACAGTCTCTTAAAATATTTTAGGGAACCCTCCAAGCCTTTATGAGTCATTTTTGAATATACAAGAGTGACATCTTCTCAAAAGTACCTTCTTAAGATCACAAAAACTTTTTGACATGCTGGGCATGCCCTGTTATGATACACTCCTATTCATTTTTCTGGATGCCTACTAGGAGAACAAACCTCCAGTACTCTATCTGTTGACTGAGTGTTTTTATTGCTTAATGAACCACCTGGACCAATGGGGGTGACTTTTTGAGAATTAAAAGATGTCATGGTGTTTACCTAAGCACCTAGGGATGTAAAAATATATTCAGAGCCCTGCTTCCCTAAGGTACAGCAAATGACCCAATGATTTCCATGTAATAACTGCTGTTTCACTTAAACAGCCACCCAAACCCATGAGCATGTAGCATATCTTGCTTATTTATTTATTTAAATAGAGGTTTATTCCACGTGAAATATTACATGTGCTTAGATAGCACACAGTACTTATGCACTCTTTGAATCACTGAGGGGCCACCATTCCAAGTAGTATTTGAACGAACAAGAATAAGTAATGGATTTTAATTTATCCATAGATTTTTGTGTTGCCAACCATCACTGAGCCTCCTAATTCACAAGCATTTAACTGTTATTTAATATGCAAATGATCCTGAGTTACGACTGGTATAACTGCACAATCATGAATAAAGCCTGTTATTGCAGCTAGAACAGTTGTAGGGTACATATGTAAGCATATGTGACCTACCCCTAACTTGACATAAATGAGCTACCGTATTTTTGGGTTATGCATCTGTCCAATCTGCCTTGATTGACTGCTGTCATTTGCAAAGAGGCATCCAGATACAATATTAAATGTGAGAGCTTATCTCTCTTTGCCCCCTTCTCTACTGGATAGTCCTCTTTGAATTTGATCTTTGCCCAAAAGCTAAACTAGAAATCAACCTTTTCTTTGTGCATGTATGGTACTTAACACATTGCCGTTCGCACGTCTTGTACAAATCCATTCGCTTGGCGCTGGCAGCGCTAAGTCAGATTACTTGGCTTGTCACCAGGCGATCTTGACAGTATCGGGAGATTATAAATCGTAAAGTTTCACTAATCTCATCGTTAGTTCTCATCAGTTCTGAACCTTGTTCCCCTAGTTTCATGAAATTTCATATATACACATACGTAAATAAATACAAAATTTGTTTGTTTCATGTATGTCTTTGCTTATTTGCATTGTCTTTGGTACTTAGCATTTCTCTTTCATATGATATGCAGCAAAGTATTCTCCAAGATGTAACGCAACTCCACAAGACTTGCACATTTGCCTTTTTTTTTTTTTTTTTTTTGAAATAAGTATTAGTTGGAGTTGCCTCATGTGACTGGCAAGTCTGTGATAAGACGTATGTGATGTAGTATTTATTGTATCATTCCACAAACTTGAATTTTCTTTTCAAGTAACTTTTATGCAAGTTCACACTGTTAAATAAGTATCCATGTAGAGGTGATGCAACTTTCCATAAGAAGATGTCAATAGTTCCATCACTGTTTGCTAAAGGCTGTCCAGGGCCGGAATATATCTTGAGTATTCTTGACATGTACCGAGGCCACGAAGTGGTTTACACCAATGGCTCGATGGCTGATGGTCACGTCGGCTTCGCATATGTCGATGGAGGACATATTGAACTGCATTCCTTGCCCAATGGCTGCAATGTTTTCACTGCAGAGCTGGTGGCTATATCTCGCACTCTTGAGCACATCCATTCACGCCCTGGGGAGTCATTTCTTCTGTCTACTGACTATAAGCTATCAACCAGTGCTACCCTCGTCATCCTTTGGTAGCGACCATCCAGGAGTCCATCTATGCCCTGGAATGGTCCAGTGGTTCAGTGATGTTTGTCTGGACCTCAGGTCACGTTGGAATCCCAGGCAACAAACTTGCTGACAGGCTGGCCAAACAGGCTACACAGAAACCAATAATGGAGATCGGCATTCCAATAACTGACCTGCGTTCTTTTTTATGCCGCAAGGTTTTTTGCCTTTGGGAGACGGAATGGCATAGTCTCAGTATGTACAACAATCTGTGTGCCATTAAGGAGACTACGAAAGTGTGAAAGTCCTCCACGCGGACCTCTCGCAGGGGTTCTGTGTTTCTCTGCCGGCTCCGCATTGGCCACACTTGCGCAACCCATGGCTACCTCGTGTGCCGTTAAGACCTGCCTCAATGTCGGTGTGCTTGGTTGACAGTAGCCCATATTCTGGTGCACTGTCCCAGTTTGATTCCCCTGTGACGAAATCTTGGGTTGCCAGACTCGTTGCTGCTAATTTTATCTGACAATGCCTCATTGGCTGATTTACGTTTTATTCGTGAGAGTGGGTTTTATCATTTGATCTAAGTTTCAGAACATGTCCTTTGTCCCTCTGTGTCCTCCACCCTAGTGCTTTTAGGGTGGAGGTTTTAATGTGTTGCAGAGTGGCTGGCTTCTCCATTTTATTCTCATGTTCAGCCAGCCATGGTAATCTGCTTTGTCATTCAATATCTTCTATCTGTATCTTGCATTTCTTTCTCTTGTCCCCTTTTGTCCATTTAAGTGTTTGATGCCCTTCCGTCGTTCTTGTGGTTTTTCCTTTATTCCATTTTGTTTTTTATGTCTCATATGTTTTATTCTCACCCATGTGGCATTGTTTTATTTGGAACAAGGGCCGATGACCTAGCAGTTTGTTCCCTTCCCCCCTCTTTTAAACCAACCAACCTGAATAAAAAGCCAAACATCATTTGCGGAAGCTATTCACCATACTGGTGCAATGCCTCAAAGAAAAAAAGAAACCGTCACAGGCATCTTCTTCCTTTCCTGCAACCACCATCATTCACAACACCTCTCACTTCACTTTCTAGCCATGTAACTACTAGTTAATCCCCCTCTTCCCCCCATACATTACAAACCACATTATCCTACTTAGAGATTTCCTTTCATGGATCCAGTTTCTAAAATGGAGATCTACCTTCATAATGTACTTTAAACCTACAAATGAAAAGTTCCAGCTCAACCACATGAAGAAACTTCTCCTTTCTCCTAAAGACTTTCTTGTTAGATATTCCAAGAACTCTTGCACCTTACAGCATGATCTCCCAAACCTTCCTCTGAGTCATGTCTGAAACCTCAGTCCTTACTCTTGCTGAGTCAAGTATAGCCATGATATGGATACAAACAGCTCTATCATCATCATCATCATCATCATCAGTGTCCTCTTCCTCCTTAGGAAAGGAGTACATGACAGAGGAACTACATCGATCCTTGACCACTGTGATATATTATACAAAACTGATCCTCATAATCCAATTCTTTAAATTAAGAATGAATTGCAAAATACCCTAAGCCCTCTCACGAGGTTTCATTTCTGCTTCAACAGAACTACTTGATCTACAGAACCCTACGCATATGTTCTAGCGGCTGTCTAAAATACAGAAAAGACAATCATCTTGATGGTCCCATTTTGGTAGTCTTTGAAGCACCAACCACATCCATCTCTGTTGTACTATACAAACACCTCCAACTTATCCCCTGGAGCATCCCATCTTACAGCCAAGACAACTGCTTCCTAGAGCATCATAAATCCTTCCCCCATTGCCAGCCCCCCAACTGAAATCTTCCATGTCATCAACTTGCCTATATCAACAAATCATACTGAATTTATTTTCTACAACCACTGAAATGTGTAAAAACGAAATATGAGTGAGCTAAAACAACAACTACTACTATTACTAGATGTGAGTGCTTCAAGGTGGCAAACAGTGTAACTTTCATATGAAAGCAATTGTTAACAGGAGAAAATAAAAATCATTTAAAAATTTTTATTTACATAAATATATTTACAATTCTGACAGCTTACAATACATTTGATTTGTCTTTCAATGTTTCCTCTTTCATATTCTTTTTTGTTGTTCTTGTCTTTACAACAGAAAGCATTTTTTTCAGTTCTAAGGTAAATAATTTTCTTACAATATTTAGTATGCTTCTTGATGAACAGGATAAAACAAATTTGTACTCCAATATTTAACATCAAAAGTGATAAAAACAGATTGCACTTTTTAAGAACTATTCATATAATACAGTATTGAAACACTTGCATCCTTTCAAAGAAAGGATCTGTTTCATATACAGGGTAAATAATGTGCATTAACTAAAATTTACTGAAGCAGCTACTCACAGCCATGTTCTTAACATTACAGGAAATCATACAAAGAGTCTGAACATTACATTGCTAAACTACCCTCCTGAATCACAATAGTGGACATTCTTAGAAATAACAAATCCTCTTCCTACCAGTAATTCTAGGTAAGTAAATTAAAAACTTGGACAAATGAAAATATTATAATCGCATCACATCAGCTCTATCTCATACCAACTCCTCCAATTTTTTAAGGCCTGAATCACTGCCAGTTCCTTTACATATGAATCATGTTATAAAGGAAGCACTACAATGCTAGTCAAGAAATGTCACTGGTTAAAGAAAAGAGCAGATGCAGAATGCACTAATTGCCATAACAAGAAATGGAGAGCACAGTTTCTCTTGAAGACGGAGCAATAAACTGTGGACAGAATCAAGCACTTACCAGTTTTCCATTTATGCCTCAGTAATTCCAGCCCGAAGTGACAGAATGAATACAGGCTCAGTGCTCTGCACTTATGGGTATCTATAGCAAAATTTTCAGGTATTCAAAAATTTCAGGTATGTTAAGGAAGGGAACGGAAGGAAAGAGAAACAAAATGTGATCTGCTCATCCCTTCCAGTGTCTGGAGTTCAAGATAAAAGTCAGTAAAAAGAAAACAAAGGAGTGCAGTTACTGCAGTATATCAGAGATGGTGTACAGAGAAAACTGCAATATGTGCAAAAGCTTCAAAATCATGACAATATGCGAACCAGAAAATTAAAATTAAATATCACATTATGTTACCTTAAAAATTCTAACAATCAATAATTCATAAGTAACGTAAGGCTACTCAGCTGCCAACTGCCATCACACCACACATGCAAATAATGAACACAAGGGGATAATTAAATTATAGTTCAAGCACACAAGCATTACAACAGCAATTGACACACGACTCTAAACAGAAGAACAGTGGAGTTATTTCTCAGTCATACATTTCAAAATGACTTGCAGAATACAGAGCTGGGCATAGTTTAATGATGCAGTTTGCTCACAAAGAGATGAACGAGGACTACCCACTTCTGAATTGGGCACAAATCGGTTGAGTTTGGCACGCTCATGTTTCATGTCCAGCCACAGCAATCTAATACAGAACCTTGCAAAGTGATTGTTGTGCTGTGTTGTATTACATACAAATTAATAGATTTTTTAATGAGTGACGAGTGGTTCCTGGCCCATCATGAGCAGCACCAGATACTCTTTCCACTCCTCTGAAAAGGGGAAGGGACAGAAGAGCAAAAATATAGAGCATGTGTCCAACCGCTTGGAGCATAAACTGACATATGAGCAGAAGTGTAGTGTTAGCACTGTGAGATGTAAGTGCGGCTTGTTCCCGCTACCCAATCCATCTCCCTTGCCAGCCAATTGCTGGGAGTTGGTGGGTGGGGCTTGCTTCCTATGACCCCTCTCTCACCCCCCTCCCCCTCATAATTCATTCATCTCCTTGTGAACATACTATGGCTCCATGTTGCATAATAAAAACACAACATGTGAAAGGTTACAGATAAGAGCAGTATTATAGGTGCTGTACCCCTTGACATCCAGATTTCTTCTGACCTCGAAACTTTAATATTAAATATAATTATGTGCTCAAAAATATTCAGAGGAATATGCAACTGAAAAGATTATTTTTCTCAGATATAGCCCATTATTATGGAATCAACATCAGAAATTCAACACACCTCTGGTGTGTTTGTTGAACCACTTTTATTTAGTTTTTCAACACTGTTTGCAAATGATGACACTACAGATGGCATTACAAATTATGGCAGTCAAGTTTAGGCTTGTTCTGCACATCTCCTTCATGTATTCTCCAACAGCCAATGAACATACATTGTTGTTCTGAGCACTCTGCTGAGAATGTCTAAGCAATGCAAGCATCAAATGTCATCGTAGTGAATTGTTTAGTGAATTTTTATTCCATCTGTTGCGAGCTGTCATTGCAGATGTTGGCGACAAGTGAGAAAGTCTGCATAAGTGAAAAAGTCTGCATAAGTGAGAAAGTCAGCATGAGCAAACGAGAGACATAATTTGCAAGATACATGCTTCCTTCAAGTACAAAGCACGTGTATGCGAGTACTGCAAATGCAGTTTGGAACTGCCAACACCGGAATACTGATTTGTGCCTTGACCTATGTGAACCGCCATCATTCATGAAACAAGGTTATAATTAAGAAGTGGTCACTTATGGAAACTGTTGTGATACTCAGAATTATTTGTGAAAAATTAGTTCTTGATGCACTAACTGGCAGCTCATTCTTAATATTACTGGAAGGTAATAAAATATTTCTTCATTGCTTATGCAGAGCATCAAAGTTGAGCCACAATTCTCCAAATATTTGTGCATGACAATTGAGAAACCCTGGCCATGTAAACCCAGCGGTAGAGAAGTAGTTAAAAGGATTGTTTCATTTGGTGTGTACTAAGGAGAAGAAGCTTTTGTATGTAAGAAGCTTTAAAGAAAATTGAGAAGCCTCTACTTTAGCATCACTTACCAGCTTTAATGAAAAAGATGAGTACAAAAACTAAAAGTTCAATGATAAGCCTGTACAACTGGTGGTCCATTTAATGTAAGGGTACAAAAATATTACAGAAATGTTCAATAAACTCCAAAGGAAGAATAAAAGAAATCATAATACAAAATGCAGTAAAAAGAGAGAAATTGGGGCATATACACACAGGCACTCCCACTGAGAGGGAGAGGTTCGAGGAGGGTATTAATTAATGTTATCAATGCAGTTGACCACTTCAAGTACTTAGGGAGTCTTTTTAGCAGAGACAATAGAGCAGAAATAGAAATAGACGCCCGTCTAGCAGCAGCTAATAGAACTTTTTACAGCTGTATCAAAATTTTAAGGATGAGATCACTTAGTACTGAATTCAAAATCCGTTTTTATCAGTCAACTATTGTACCAGTAGCATTATATGGATGTGAAGCTATTACATTCAGGAAAAAAGATGAAGAAAAACTGTTGATATTTGAAAGAAAAATACTAAGAAAAATATTTGGACCAATCTTCGATGAAAATGTCATGGAGTGGAGGATAAGGAAAAATGAAGAACTACGGGAGCTGTACAAACATAGTACCATTGTGGAAATGTTAAAGAAGAGAAGACTGAACTGGGATGGTCATGTAGCAAGGATGCCGGAGAACAGACTACCCAAAATAGCATCCACTAAGAAATTAGAAGGAAAGAGAAGAAGAGGAATACCTCGAATTAGGTGGATGGAGAATATCCGGGAAGATGCAGCTAGGATGGGCATCAACTCTGATTGGACAACAATTTCCCTGGATAGAAATAATTGGAAGAGGCTCGTAGAGCAGGTGTATGGTCGATAAGGCCTTAGCCACGTGTAAAGTAAAGTAAAGTAAGTAAGTAAGTATCAATAATTGTGACAGATACCTCTTAACATACTCCTTAAGATGTGCTGTGGTAAGTGAATGTAATTGGGGTAATGAAATTTCTGTGATTGTAAGCGTAATGAGACAGCTGAGGAAATTCTGAATTGGAGAGGTTCATAAATGACCAGTATTAGTGTTGATGATGACTAAATTCATGAGAGAGGAACAGTTGATCTCAGAACCACAGCTTATTATCAACACAGCGCTTCTGTTACTACCAGACAGACTGACTGTTATTAGACAGCTGTATCAGACTGCTTGTATAATTAGGTTGGCTTAATCCCATTAATGAAAATTACAAACAACAGATAATGGCATATTTTTATTTTTCATAATTGTTTGTATGTTTGTATGTTGGAACTGCAAACAGCAGAAGGTAATCAATTTCAGTAAAGAACAAGAGCCAAAATTTTCTTCTGGCCACAGCTTGAATCTGCAGGTACATGGGAAATGATGGCACGTAACAGCATACTCTTCCAGAAAACTAAGTTACGAAAGTCTGAGTTCCATATTAGCAATGAATAGTAGCATAATTTACAACAACATTACCCTATAGCTTACCATTACAAAGAAATTAAATCATTTTAATGAATTTAATTCTGCAAACTATAATCCCATAATCAAGACCTCCTTTAGTACTATTAGTGTAGCAGTTAAAAGAACTGTTAAAAATTTACTATTACAGTGGTTTTTATAGTTTTATCACAGTACCACTTAAAAGAAGAAAATATTAAGTAGATAATAATATGATCATTAAAAATGCAAACTTTGCATGGCAATAAGAATAACAACAAACATTTAAAAATAATCTCAATTTTTAATTGTTTCACTTTCATTCTCTTGGCATATCAAACGTGCAATATAATCACACTCTTTTAATCCACACATAAAATTTGCAACCAATTAAATATGACAATAATCATATTCATTTTATCGCTGGACTATTATTTCAGATATAGTTCTTAACAGTTTTGAAATCTGAGATCGTTCGCTGTGAAAGCAAATATCCATATCAGATCAAGAATGACATTTCTTTAAATGTAGAACAAAAAATAAAATGCAACGAGAACATACATTATTTACAAAAAACAGTTATGAAACGTGTGTGATGAAATAAAAGTCAGCCAAGCCACAATCACCATCCACAACAAACATTTCAACAAATTAACTGTATAATTTTGACACTCAGCTGTCAGTCTTTACATATAGGTATGACACCCACACCGACTCCTCCTTCATGGGCACACATTGATGATACAAATGACCAAGAATCTGTATTTGGGTCATAGACTTCAACTGTAGATAAATTTGAAACACCATCGTATCCTCCAATTGCCCACAGTTTACCCATGTTCGCAACCAATGCAACTCGACTACGCATTACATTCATTGGTGCAACAAACTTCCACCTACAAAAAAAAAAAAAAAAAAAAAAAAAAAAAAAAAAAAAAAGCATGTTTCAACATAACACAAGAATGGTTTCTTCGAAGCAAATCAGTTTCCATGACATCAAAATAACATGGCAGACAAGAGATTACTGTATTAAAATGAAATCAATAATGTAATCAATGATGAACACACTTCATGCCTACATACATGTAGTTTTATTATGTGACTTTCTCTCCAGCAACGCAGATCAAATTCAGTAAGTAAATATTTCTTTCAACAACAAAAGCATACCACACTACACTAAAATTGCACCATTAACAGCTGTGCGGGGAAACTGCACGGTTCGCACGCCCCCCCCCCCTCCCCCTCCCCCTCCCTGTTGGAGGTTAGAGTTTCCCCTTGGGCATGGGGGGTGTTTGTTGCCCTTACTGTATGTTAGTTTAAGTAGTGTGTAGGCCTAGGGACCAATGACCTCAGCAGTTTGGTTACATAGGAACTTACCACAAAATTCCATAATTCCATGCACCATTAACAGAAACAATCACATACTACTAGCACACTTCGCAAAGACAGCAAATGAATTATCAGGGGAAGGGTACAAATTCTTTACTATTGTAAATTTTGTTGATTCTTGAAAATATAACAACTTATTATCGATACACAAATAGATACTGCTATGAGAAGATAAGAAACTGCATTAGTTGTTTACACTGCATTAGTTAACACAATGGAAATTACCCTTTCTCAGTTTTTTAAATGATTTTTATAGGAAGAATAGGAAATAACATCTCTGAAAAATATTTCTGTGATTTTGACACTTACTAAGCATTTAAAAGTCTCATGGACAAACAAGTTTCAAGATTTTTAATTGGTATTTCTTTCACCTCTCCTTTCCATCTGATGTTCTGGAATGCTACTACTTTTCGGTAGACTTAATACTTTCTAATGGTAACATTCTGCAGACACTTCTCCAGTAACAGAGTAAATTTAATTGTTGTGACTCGCCGATCTTTCAAAGTGCCGCTGCGCACTTACGTGCATCCTCTACATGCGGCGCTGTCTGCCAGCCATGCAGCAGCAGCGCCACCTAAGCGGCCAGCCAGCCAGCGGCCACTAGACTCGGACTCAGTTATGATTTGACTGTTAAAGTGTACACACGTCTTACTCTGTTTACTTGATCTGTGACTTTCATGTATTGCGTCTTCCTTGAAATATATTTGTTCAACTTGAAGTTATAACAATTGTCGACGAGGTAGTGATTTTTCTTTTCCATTGTTGACCCACATGTTTCCATGGCTACTTTAGAGCAACTATTGCAACGTCTCATAGAACAGCAAACGCTTCTCACAAATGGGATTCGTGATTTCGTCGCAGCATCAAATGCGGGGCGTCTCTCGTTGTTGACTGTACCTCCTTTTCCTCCTTACGACGAGATGGCGGAAGACTGGTCTGATTGCGAAAAATGTCTTCAACAGCACTGCTTGGCATTTCATGTCGCGGACGAACAAACATGTAAGTCTCTGTTCCTTTCATGGATTTCACCTCACATGTATCGGTTGTTGTCGCAATTGGCTCCTTTGAAAGATCCTGCGTCTTTGTCTTTTGCTGAAATGTGCTCACTTCTGTCAGTCTATTTTCAAAAGCAAATGCATGTGGTAGCTTCTCGTGTTGCCTTTTATCGTTGTCAAAAACAACCAAATCAATCCTATCATGCTTGGGCTGCTGAACTTCACAGCCTCAGTAGAAAGTGTCAATTTGTTACTGAAGTTCACAAAGAATCCTACGCCAATTCCATGGTACCAGATGCTATTATCCGATCGGCACCCGACAAAGAAGTTAGGCAACGTGCCCTTCAGTTGGCAAATCCGACTCTAGATGAAGTCCTCTCCATCGCTCAGTCTTTTGAAATTTCTCGCACCGCTGGAGCACTAATAGAGGCATGGGGCGACGTCGGGGAAATACAACCTCTGTGCGATGTTGACAAAGCATGTGGCATGTCCCCGCCGGCCGACCTGGCCGCAGTACGCTCCCAAGCGCAGCCTCGGCCTAACCGTAAACAAACCTCTAAGAAACTGCAGCAAAACTCACGGCAACTTCCTTCATGTCCGCGGTGTTTTACGAAACATTCATGAGAAGACTGTCCACAACGTTGGGCCGTGTGTCTCAAAAAAAAGGGTCATGTGTCATCCGTTTGCAAACCCGACCGCATACATGATTTTCATGAACATGATGCTGATTCTAATTCTGTGTTGTATGTGAATTGTATTTCTTCCCTTTCAGGGAAGTTATTCCTCACTGTCCAAATACATGGTAGAGATGTTCGCATGCAGGTGGATACTGGTTCTGCTGCCACTAGCATCAATTCTCAGACGTATCTTCAGTTGGGTTCTCCAATCTTGTCACCAGTCACTAGGCAATTACGGACTTACAATAAACAGAAGATTTCTCTCTTGGGACAATTTGATGCTGAGGTACATCACAAATCTGTCATTCGCACTGTTCCCATATTTGTGGTTGACCATAGTAACGCGGAGAATCTTTATGGTTTCGATGCCTTTCGCGTTTTTAGGTTCTCCATAGATGACTCTGTCAATATCGTCTCTGATGCTATTCCTTATGCTCAATTGGATTCCTTGTCGACGACATTTTCGTCCCTTTTTTCTCCTGGGTTAGGACGTACAATCAACTTTGAAGCTCATATCACGCTCAAACCCACAGCTCGGCCTAAGTTTTTTTGGGCTCTGCCCATTCCTGTGGCCCTTCGTCATCAGGTCAAATGGGACCCGGATGGTCTCACTGCTTCAGGGGTCTTGCTTCCTGTCACTTCCAGTGAGTGGTCCTCTCCTGTCGCCGTCGTTGCTAAGCCAAATGTTTATATTCGTCTCTGTGGCGATTTCAAAGCCACTGTAATGCTCAATGCCTTATCGACACTTACCCTATGCCTCGACCTGAAGAATTGTTCACTAAATTTGCTGGAGGCCAGTATTTTTCTAAACTTGACCTGTCAGAAGCTTATCATCAACTTCCCCTCGACGCTGCTTCCCGGCAGTTTCTGGTCCTTAACACACCTTTTGACCTCTATTAATACCAATGATTGCCATTCGGGGTTGCCAGTGCCCCTGCTTTCTTTCAGCGATTCTTGGAACAATTATTGCTCACTGTCCCTGGGTGCATAAACTACTAGGACGACATTGTTGTCACTGGCTCCACCACTGATGAACATCTTCAAAATCTCCGCAAACTTTTTCATGTCTTACAGACTGCCGGTCTTAAGTGTAATCTTCAGAAATCAAAATTTTTTTCAGGCATCTATCACGTACTTGGGTTTCAACTCTCTCGGGATGGTATTCGTCCACTTCAGCCAACTGTCGCTGCGATTGATGCCCTTCCTCGCCCTACATCTGTTAAGGAACTGCAGGCCTTCTTGGGGAAAATAGCATACTATCACAAGTTTTTACAGTCTGCTGCTTCGGTGGCTCAGCCATTGCATTGCCTGTTGCATAAAAACTTGCCTTTTCACTGATCCGCGTCATGTGATGCAGCTTTCCAGAAATTGAAGACTATGCTGAAACAGGCCCCGTGCCTGGCTACTTATCGACCTGGCCAACATCTTGTTCTTGCCACGGACGCCTCTCAATACGGGGTCAGTGCAGTCCTTGTGCACCGTTTTTCTGACGGTTCTGAACAACCCATTGCTTATGCCTCCAAAACGCTCACAGATGCCCAACAAAAGAATTCTCAAATTGAAAAAGAAGTTTTGGCCATTATTTATGCTCTTCATAAGCTTGGTGTTTTTCTCTATGGATCCAAATTTCATCTTGTTACGGATCACAAACCACTTGTTTCCTTGTTTCATCCATCAACGTCACTTCCCGACAAAGCTGCACACCGCCTACAGCAATGGGCTCTTTACTTGTCTCGTTGTTTCAATTATGAGATTCATTTCCGGCCGACGGCTCAACATGCGAATGCTGATGCACTGTCGCGCCTTCCCATGGGTCCTGATCTGGCATTCGAAAGGGACGAACTTTTGTGTTTCCACCTGGATGTTGCCGAGCAGCGGGTTGTGGACGGGTTCCCCATCACCGGGGACCGGCAGGCGGCTGCTACGGGTTCTGACCCTACCCTCTCCCGGGTTTTACGCTATATTCAGAAGGGTTGGCCAGATTGTCCGTCTGCTAAGACTTCTGATCTGTTGCGGAACTACTACGCTTTGTGTTACCGCCTCACGGCTAGGGATGGTGTTATCCTCCTTTCCACCGAAAATGCTTCGCCGCGTGTTGTGGTACCTGCACCTTTGCTTGCTTCGGTCTTGCGCCTCCTTCACCAAGGGCACTGGGGCGTCTCTCACACAAAATCTCTGGCGTGCCGTCATGTGTACTGGCCCGGCATCGACTCTGAAATCGCACATATGGTCGCTGCCTGCGGCCCTTGTGCGTCACAGGCCGTCGCCCCGAAGTCATCTTTGTCACCATGGCCTTCACCTGAGAAGCCCTGGGAGCATATTCATGCTGACTTCGCGGGACCTTTTTAAGGTACTTATTGGCTTCTCATTATTGACACCTACTCTAATTTTCCTTTCATTGTCCGTTGCACGTCGCCTACCACCGCGGCCAACCACCAATGCCCTAGCTCGCATTTTCTCTTTGGAAGGCCTTCCATCTACTCTTGTTACTGATAATGGTCCGCAATTTGCCTCTTCAGATTTTGCGGATTTTTGTGCCCGTCACGGCGTCATGCATGACACAGCCCCTCCATTCCATCCACAGTCAAACGGTGAGGCTGAACGACTGGTCCGCACATTTAAGGCTCAGAAGAGGAAACTCCTGACCTCTACTGCTACTGATGATGCGCTTCTCCAATTTCTGGCTTCTTACCGCTTCATCCCCATGGGCGACCACAGCCCAGCTGAGCTCTTACATGGCCGACAGCCCCGCACGATACTTCATCTTCTGCGGCCTTCCACCTAATGGCTGCGGGTGCCTTCGCTTGGCCGGTTTACCGCCGACGACCTTGTATGGGTACGGGGATATGGCAGGCGGCCAAAATGGAGTCCTGGCTGCATCTTACGACACTGTGGCCAATGCCAGTATGAAATCCAGATGGACACGGGTGTTGCAGTGCGTCATTTGGACCAGCTTTGGCCTCGTGTGCCAGCAACGCCTGTTCCGGATGCCGCTGCACCACCTTCGGCTCTACCCGACACTCGGGATACTGGAATCTCTCATTACTCACAACGCAGTCCTCTCACCATCATATCGGTGCCAGGACAAGAACTGACGCCACCAGGAGACGTGCCCATGCAGGAACCAGTTGACCATCATCTGTCGGAGCAACTCTACTCGCCTCCTTCTCCTACGGACGCGGACACATCGCCCATGTCTCCTGTTATAACAACCGGACTTGCCGCAACGGGCAGATTGGTGCACGGGGCCCCAGCAGATTCGACCCCCACATCTCCTGTCATCTCGACCCGTTATCATCAGGGACAATTCCATCCGTACGGGAAGCCTCCTCCTCAAGACTTTACGGCCAGTCAAACAACACCTATGGACGTTAGCAATCTACAGGCCACCTCCATCAAGACCTGTGCAAAAACTTAAAAGGGGGGGGGGGGGGAAGTGTTGTGATTCGCCGATCTTTCAAAGTGCCGCCACGCAGTTACGCGCGTCCTCTACAGGCGGCGCTGTCTGCCAGCCATGCAGCAGCAGCGCCACCTAAGATGCCAGCCAGCCAGCGGCCACTAGACTCAGACTCAGTTATGATTTGACTGTTAAAGTGTACACACATCTTACTCTGTTTACTTGATCTGTGACTTTCATGTATTGCAACTTCCTTGAAATATATTTGTTCAACTTGAAGTTATAACAGTAATCACTTATCATACACACATAAACACGATTGATGTGTGGCATATAGATCATATGAAACGCCATACACTTCACTTGATTTTCAGTTACTGCTCTTTTTCTACTTGAAGTATATCCACTTGACAAAAAGAACACATGCAGCAATGTCATTACATGCTGCTGGTGGGTGCAATGGAAATGGAGTGTAAGTTGTGTGTGTGTGTGTGTGTGTGTGTGTGTGTGTGTGTGTGTGTGTGTGTGTGTGTGTGTATACACAATAGGATAGGTTCATGCTTAAGAAGTCTATGTTATTTCATCTGTCTGAGTTCCACATATCAATCAGCTACAAGTAAGTGTTGCCTTTCCTCATTTTTGTTAGTTTCCATCTTTTATTTTCCAATATTGCAAACTTCTTATTGCTATATATATGAAGACAGTAACTTGTTCTCGAAAGAACAGTTACTGTTGATGACCGTGCAGCTTTTCCCTGAAATAAATGATGACTAACTGACAACCTCAGCTGCCGACAGGTGATGTTCTTATACCTCGATGTGGACAACTGAAAATGTGTGCCCCGACCGGGACTCGAACCCGGGATCTCCGGCTCACATGGCAGACGCTCTATCCATCTGAGCCATCGAGGACACAGATGAATAGCACGACTGCAGGGACTTATCCCTTGCACGCCTCCCGTGAGACTCACATTCCCAACTGTCCACAATTCTACATATGTATTGTACCTTATAGATATTTGCCCACCCACTCATTACTCGCGCACGCGTTGGCGATTCCCGTAAGAGTTTGGGCAACCTGTGCGCATTCGCACAGACGAAGGTCAATGGCTGGGTAGCCTTTAACTATATATATGAAGACAGTAACTGTTCTCGAAAGAACAGAATACTGTTGATGACCGTGCAGCATTTCCCTGGAATAAATGATGACTATCTGAAACCCTCAGCTGCCGACAGGTGTTGTTGATATACCTCGATGTGGACAGCTGAAAATGTGTGCCCCGACCAGGACTCGAACCCGGGATCTCCTGCTTACATGGCAGACACTCTATCCATCTGAGCCATCGAGGACACAGATGAATAGCGCGACTGCAGGGACTTATCCCTTGCACGCTTCCCGTGAGACTCACATTCCCAACTGTCTATAAGGTACATTACATATGTAGAATTGTGGACAGTTGGGAATGTGAGTCTCACGGGAAGCGTGCAAGGGATAAGTCCCTGCAGTCGCACTATTCATCTGTGTCCTCGGTGGCTCAGATGGATAGAGCGTCTGCCATGTAAGCAGGAGATCCCGGGTTCGAGTCCCGGTCGGGGCACACATTTTCAGCTGTCCACATCGAGGTATATCAACAACACCTGTCGGCAGCTGAGGGTTTCAGATAGTCATCATTTATTCTTATTGCTATGCACACAACAGCTAGCGCTACCTAATTTATTCCAAAATGCTGCCCATAAAAAGAGGATTCTTTTGGGGCTCATACCTCCGGTACTGCTTGTGAGAGAAAGTTAGGGTCAAGTGTTTTGGATAGTCCTTGGACTAGGGGCCATTTGTATATCCAACAGAAGGCTCATTTTAGGTCACTATCCCACAGTACAGGATAAAAGTATGGATATTATACACTTCCTTCTGCTTAGGCAAATGAAGGAAATCAGTTGGTTATTTTTGCATTCGATGTGACCTACGGTGGGCCTTAAGTGGCTTATGGAGGCACCAGTAGTTCATGGGCGGTTCCTCAACCCCCCCCCCCCCACCCACCCCCACCGCGGGGGAAAAAAAATCTACCAAAATCAAACTGCGGATTCCTTGATACCTATACACAGCAAATGGCTGAAATTTTTGTGATATATTCCCAAGATCCCACTCTCGAACACCCTTGAAAATTTTCTTGATATCTTTATCCAGTTCCAAGATACAGAAGTTCAAAGCTACCTTACATGTACATCTAAAATACGCACATAAAATCCAGTGAGAGTTGAAATCAAAACAATAAGTAACGAGAGCAAACTGCTCAGATTTGAACAGTATGTTCTCTAGGCATTTATGTAGAAGTTCCATCTTCCCGTTTTCAAAAATCTTTATTAGTTCGTGTGCAATTCCTTAGAAAACCCAAAAAAGCTTTTTTTACCATTTTTTCATACCAACACCAAGTTGTCGAATTCAAGATGGCTATGTGCAGCAAATGGCTGAAACTTTTCCAATACATTCCCAAGATCTCTGATTTCAAACAACCTTTAATATTTTCTTGATATCTTTATCTGTTTCCAAGCTACAAAGGTTCAAAGTTATTCTGCTTGTACATGTAAACTCTGATGTGAGGTGAAAACAAAGTTTATGAGGTGACATAGCATGGAGAAATACGCTGTAAAGTGTCTCCGCTGCCATCCGAAGGATTCTGAGAAGGACTTACTGTAGTACTGAAACCCAAGGAAAAATTTTTGTGCCTGTAAAATCCAGCCTGAGGTGTAAAAGTAGTTTTGCGTTATTTCAATTTTATATAAGTAAACTATCAAAAATTTACTAATCCTTGAAGTTCTATCCATATGAATGACATGTCCTGCTATGGTAGGGAAAAGAAGGGAATTAACAGAAAAATGCTCCTATTGGAGCACAAAAAAGACTAATATGCTCTTGTTTGAAAAGACTGACTGGAAAGTCGGGTACTGCATATTCTACCATTTTTAGCATCTTTAAAAAGATTTCCAAAAATTTAGCATGCAAACATATTCATGCTTTTTTCTGCTCAGAGAGAAGGAGACATTTTTGTGCTCAGAGAGGAGACAGTGGCAGTGGGGAAGAGATGGTTAAGTAATAAGTACTGGAAGATCAACAATGCAAGGGAAAGATAAATTACTGCTTACCATAAAAGTGACACATTAAGTTGCAGAAAGGCACAACTAGAGGACACTTCCATGTCATCTTTTGTCCATAGCCCTCATCAGAAAAAGACACCCACACACATGTACTCACACAAGCAAGCACACTTCACGCACACATGACTGCCATCTCTGGCAGCTTGGATCGTAATGCCAATGGCAGTCATGTGTGCACATGTGGTGTGCTTGCTTGTGAAGAGAAAGAGAGAGAGAGAGAGAGAGAGAGAGAGAGAGAGAAAGAGAGAGTTTTTCTGACGAAGGTTGTGACTGAAAGCTAATGTGTGTGTGTGTCTTTTAGTTGTGCCTGTGTCCCTTTTAACTTATCACCTTTACTGTAAGTGGCAATCTATGTTTTCCTTACACAGCTGATATTCCAGCATGGAAGTTAGTAGAACAGTGGTTATGGTATAGAAAGAGTGAAAGAGACATGGGCAGTATGATAGGAAGAGAGGGACGCAGTGGCAGTGGAACGTAGCTGACAGTGACTGAACAGTGCTAGGAAAAGAGCGAAGAAGACAGTAACAATGAGAGAGAAATAAATAGAAGCAGAAAGTGGAAGTGGGTGAAAACCAGCGATAATGAGAGACTGAGTCTATGACAATGACAATAAGGAAGAGAGAGTTAGTGACAATGAGAAGATAATGCAGCATGGGAAGGAATGAATGAGATAGTAGCAGTAAGAGAAAGCAAGGGGAGACAGGGGTGACAGTTAGAAGAGACAGTAGTAGTAGTAGTAGTAGTAGTAGGTCAGAATGAACAAGATTGCGACTGAGAGACAGAAGACAGTGACAGAGACACACAAAGAGCTAATGATAATGAGCTGGGTTGAATGAGTGAGTGAGGATGGGCAAGTGGGAGTGGCTGGGTAGGTATGAGCAAATCATAGCAATGGACTAATGGATGTGAGTCACAGTTAAGGGAGCTTCTTGGAGTGAGCAGTGAGTTGCATGTTAAAAATATTGTGATTATATTCTGAAAATTTGAGCTCACATTTACATTAGTACTACCTCATCTTTTAGTTTATTTTTTACAGTGCCCTCAGTTTTCCAATAATGATTTTATGTTTGGTATTTAACTTCTTAGGATATTGCTCTCTCTCTCTCTCTCTCTCCCTCTCTCTCTCTCTCGCTCAAGATTGTGTATGTTGGTTTGCTAAAAACTTGCTGTGCTCATTCAGAATATTACCTTTTTTTACTACAACTGTCAGCTGTTTTTTTCCCCCTTTTAGAACAGTTTATTCCATTTGAGCTAAGAATAGTGTGTGATAGATGCAACTGAATTAGATTTAGCTGTTGTGTGAGGGACACTGCTGTAATGTCATCAAGACAAATGTAGCAGTTCAGTGTGTTAGACAACTCTAATGGCATCAGACTTTGTAAGTGGTCACTAGAACAGTAATCAATTATAGGGTGTGCAGAACATGCAATTTTGGTGCATTTCATTCTGCACATTGGGTTGTCAACGTGTAGGACACTCATTCTCGTTGTGTCAGCGGTGTACAATGAGTACCTCAGTTAGAGGATAACTACTGCCATTGGAGCCAGCTGCCAAGGGCCACATATTGATGTCCATAGTACCTGACAACTATTAAACATTGTAACAGTGGGCAGGTGAGCCATAATGAAGTAAATCCTTTGTCAATTTAGACCATGACAACAATATCCAGTGATTAGCCATATCATTAAGAGCCACTTCCTCAATACGCTGTACAGAAGCCAGCAACCTTGTTACTTCTGTCAGTGGCTTTTATAGGACAATGAGATTAGCACTGCTGCTGAAACACCAAATAGTCAAACGACTGAAAATAGATCGACTGCCATATGAATTGTGGTACTTTTGTGCACAAACTGATGATAGGGAACTACGACACTGAAAACCACATAATATCACTGGTTCCTAGCCAATTCTTTGTCACTAAACTTTGAAAAAACACACTACATGTAGTTCAGAACTTGTAAGGGGTATCCCAAGAGTATATGTCTAACATACGATGACAAGAAGATAGAAGAAGTGGACAGTGTTAAATTCTTGGGATTACAGCTTGATAATAAATTCAACTGGGAGGAGCACACCACAGAACTGCTGAAGTGTCTTAACAAATCTCTGTTTGCAATGCGAATTTTGTCAGACATAGGGGATATAAAAATGAAAAAGATGGCATACTATGCTTACTTTCATTCCATAATGTCATATGGGATTATTTTTTGGGGTAATTCATCGAGCCAAGCTAAAGTTTTCCGGGCACAAAAACGTGCAGTGAGAGTTATATGTGGTGTGAACTCAAGAACATCCTGCAGAAGCCTGTTTAGGGAACTAGGGATACTAACTACTGCTTCCCAATATATTTATTCCTTAATGAAATTTGTCATTAAAAATATATCACTTTTTCAAACCAACAGCTCAATTCATGGAATCAATACTAGAAATAAGAATAATCTTCACAAGGATTTAAAGTCACTTAGTCTTGTACAAAAAGGTGTGCATTATTCAGGAACACACATTTTCAATAACTTGCCAGCAGCCATAAAAAGCTTAACAACCAATGAAATTCAGTTTAAGAGAAGCCTAAAGGATTTATTGGTGGCCAACTCCTTCTACTCCATTGATGAATTTCTTAGTAAAACCAACTGATTTGTATATAAGTACAACATAACTTCTGCACAATTTCAGTGCAGTAATGTGTTCATTGAAAATGTGTGTGTGTGTGTGTGTGTGTGTTAGTATAATCTAACTTCTGCACCATTTCAGTGCAGTAATGTGTTCATTGTAAATAAGTATTACAGTAGTTGTATTACCTTATAAATAAATAAAAAACTTTTTTATTTTAAATTCAGTGCATTAGTATTTGTAAAATGACTCTTAGTGTTCATTAAAAAATGACGATCATTCCACTTGGGACCTGTGGAATGGTACATTAGCTTATTTGTTTTAGTTGTAAATATTTGTCATGTATTGTTGTTTTTCTGACATGTTCCACATCCTGGAGGACCTCCTCACTACAGATCAATTGGAATGAAAGTAAATCTAATCTAATCTAATCTATGACTCGTACAGCTTGATAACATGGCATCGAAGACAGACAGTAATGGTATTCCATTCGCAATTTATTAACACCAAATGAAGTGGGGCCCCTGCTACAACTGCCATCAACTCCCATTGGTGAATGATTGGTTGGTTTTGGGGAAGGAGACCAGACAGCGGGGTCATCGGTCTCATCGGATTAGGGAAGGATGGGGAAGGAAGTCGGCCGTGCCCTTTCAGAGGAACCATCCCGGCAATTGCCTGGAGTGATTTAGGGAAATCACAGAAAACCTAAATCAGGATGGCCGGACGCGGGATTGAACCGTCGTCCTCCCGAATGCGAGTCCAGTGTCTTACCACTGCGCCACCTCGCTCGGTTTGGTGAATGAAACAAAGACCTACTGTTCAGTCAAGTACATCTGTTTGCCACCAGTGTCCTGCACACAGTACACCACCATCTCAATTCTAATGTCAGAACGGTTTGACGAACGCATCACGTCACAGACATGAGGGGGTTTTGGTGGAAACATCCTGGTCACCTGATCTCTAGCCTGCTGAGCACATCTGACACTAGACAGAGTGATATATGCACACCTAAGCCCCGGTCTTACCAATGTGCTCGAATTACGAACAACAG
This sequence comes from Schistocerca nitens, assembly GCF_023898315.1. NCBI lineage: Eukaryota > Metazoa > Arthropoda > Insecta > Orthoptera > Acrididae > Schistocerca > Schistocerca nitens. Next base: position 902,316,980 of record NC_064614.1, on the reverse strand, counting down.
TCAGTGGTCATGGATGAAGATTGCTCCACAGTGGTTTTAGTGTCACATCCCAACATACACTGCTGCCATCTTCAGGGCAAAAGTGGGTTGCTGCACACCACTTGGTACATGTCTTTAGTTCAATGGCTCATAAGTGTGTGTGTGTGTGTGTGTGTGTGTGTGTGTATGTGTGTGTGTGTGTGTGTGGCACAACAAGGTGTACAAGCAGACAAGGGAAAAAAAATCCAGGATTTCCTGGTTAAAAATAAACTTGCCCCTGGGTGAAAATACACTTTTTCCATGTCAAGTGACAGTGTACTTTCCCTCGGAACTGTAAAACTTATCAATCCTTTGAATGGTTATGGTTTTATACACCGGCATAGAATTTCCCAGCACTTTATGAAACAATACTCCTGGGGGGGGGGGGGGGTTACACTTTCCGGAAAGATCTGTGACATATGGCAACATGTACGCTGCATATTTTCGTATTATGAAAGTATAAATTTGAATTCTACGAAACACGGCATGTTACTTTCCGAAGTATTGAAATCAAGATTACGCTGCTCTTTTGTAAGCCAGTCATACCTCATGTCATGTGATCTCATCAGACAAGGACAGCAGATATTTAGAGCCTACGACACGTGATGTAGTCAGTCATTAGTAGCATTACTGTTAAGTAGTGCGAACACACAAATACAAAAAGTTAATGGTTTAAATTAATATACATAGTGTTGCTACAAGGAAAGCAAAGCTTTCACATGTAATATTGGTCTCTAAGATTAATAAGCTGCAGGAGAAGCTAAGCTTTCACATATAATGTTGATCTTTTTTGCATATGTTACATTTTAAGATACATCATACGAGTGTGTCGGTAAAATTTTTAATAACGACATAAATGTCTGATCTTCTGGGCTCGAAATTCTTCTGAACGGCCATCCTCAAGGAGTTGATTTTTAAATGAGTCAGACGCTCTGTGATTTAAGAAATTCATCGTACATTCTTGAACATAGTTCATCTTGCACGAAAGGAAATTTACTTCGAAAGTAACACTTTTCAAATCACCATTCGCAATATTTTCCCGCGAACTATTAGAAATAGGTTCATTTCAGTAGTTGCCAGAGAGCGGCAGATAACAGGCATCGTCACGCTTGCACAGATATGATGATGCAGGAAGTCCATATGTTTGTATGTGTTAAACATTAAAAGATATTACATTAAGTCATAAAAGAAATAAGGCATTAGAGGATACCCCAAGAGCATCGGAATTTTGTGAAACATACCAAAATGCATAATTCAGCTTAAAAGTGCACATTCGTATGTCCAGATTCGGATGTAAATTTTCTTGGAGTACCAGTACTGTATTATCTCACGTTTGGTTCTTTATTATGGAATAATGCCACACATGTTAGAAGATGAAAACGTGCACTTGAAATGCAGCGCCCAGTTGAAAGTAGCCAACAGTGTGGAATTAAACACTCCGTTCCAGATAAATTGTCTTCCTCAGTGGAAAAGGTTAATAAAAGCCAAATTTCTTTAGCAAACTGACAAAAATAACTTCATTGTTCTGCAAGGCAATTAATGCTTGACTGTCAGAGAGGTGGAAATAAAATAAAATCTGAAACTAATAACATATTTTAATTCACTTGATAGCTTCCAGGCACAGAAACCTTTTTTGTTTCATTTGATGTGAGAACTGTAAACGAAGAGGAACCGGAAAAATCACTAAACATAAACACATGTCACATGGAGACTACCCACTTACCCACTACAACTGAGACTGCAATGTGCATCAGCCCTGGATCGACGATATTTCTGAACCAGGGTAATACTAGATAGTGGACACACACCCCCCCCCCTCCCACCCACACACACTCCCGTGAGCGTTTGGGGTAAGATGTAAAAAATTAAAAAAAAAATCATATTTTCAAAAATATGTTCATTTTGTAGTGCACATCTTTCTGAAGAGTTTTATACATAACACATATGTGTTCAAGGAAATTTAAGGCCTGTTACTTGGTCTTCAGTGTGCAATGGTGCACTGCCACGACTCCTCACACAACCTTCTTCTATCGCACGTCACTAGTTCGCTCTGTGGAATTCTAGGTGTATATTTTGTAATGGATGCCATCAAACTATATTCAGGACAGTGGAAATTAAAATGTCCTGTGGTAACTCTCCTCCTCCCAGTCGGCAGGACTGCTCCTCTTCAAAAAGATCTCATGATTAATACTGGATGGGATTATTTGTAACCGGAAGAACAAGAACTCTTCAGGAAATTTGGACTCTTTATTGCCTACTAGCTAATAAGTTGCTGTTTTGTGTGACATAAAATTACATACAGGATACATAAAACCAGTAACGACAAGATAGCATATTTCTTCAATACTCAAGTCCTAGCATTGTTTTCTCTCTAATCTTGCAACAACTTTACAGGGCGTGCCTTCCTTTCTGCAAAAGAAACTATTACCTCATTAAAGTTCGTCAAACGTTCTGCTACATTAAAAAATGAAATGTCTTCATCAAATACTGAAAAACCTGTTCATACTAATAGTACCCAAGACTGGTGTGATTTCTCGATCTGATTAGGTTTATTTTGCCACTGTCTGCTAGATAAATGAAATAGGTCTGTCTAATATTGCAGCAATTATAACACACACCAAATTAATGAGACTATTTTGACACAAATGATCCATTTTTATAACATGACAGAATATAATTCATGAAGTACCAATATCAAATGCCTATTAGGCCTATTACAAGCAAAAAGCTTTATGTTAGGAAATAGTTTCACATTTCATTCATACGCTCCAGCTTCTCAAGCAAGAGGTCAAAAAGTAGTAGTACAAAATTATTGTATAAATTTGGAATCATCATGTTCTTACATAATTTGTGTGATGACCCAGTTTATTCTCCTTTCTCATCCTAACAAACAATCTTGTCATCACTAATTCTGTAACTATTCCTGCCAGTGTCAAAACTTATTTTTCGGTTAATTCCAGTAACCCTGCCACAATCACCGGTTTAGTTATCCTGTGTTTATTCTCCGGTTAGGCGTTATTATGTGTTCGTACAACATATTTACCGCACTACTCCCAGAATAGAACTTCAGCGGCTGCTAGTTGGGGAATGTACAACTGATCCTTACTAGTGTAGCGGTCTGGCCAAAAATTATCTGTAAAAATTTCATTTTCTTGGATACACCGAGAAGATAATAAGTAATCTTTCTTACTTTTTTTTTTTTTTATTCCGCTCAGCTTGTATATCCACGTCTCCTTTTGTCTGCAGGAAAGTTTATTTCTAGATTTCTAGAAGGCACGGATTCAACAATCAACTAATGATTCATTTAGAAACCAACTTAGAATGTGATCAAAAATGTTCCAATACCAATATGGATGCATTTCAAAATCATATGAATCATCAATAGAGTAACGCAATAGAGTAACGTGAGCTGCGTGCTTGGCACTTTGTGAAACAAGGCTTTTTTCCTCACGAATTATTCCCCACCCCTGCCTAGACCTAGGCCTGTTGCAAGATTTGAATTTGGCACATGTGCCAGTAAACTAAACTTTTTCCAGGTAGCATCTGGCTGGTTGCTGCTACTGCTTATACAGCGAACAGCCCCACTTCTATAGCCATAAGTGGGAGAAGGTACTACTCATATGCGACTCAACTGCGCATATGGATGAGCTCGCTTGCAACTGGTCATACAAATCTAATGTAAACTGTAGTGACGTCATGCTCATCAGAGTCAATTTTTTGTTATGGAGCATTGCATAGCCTTCCTGAAGCCTTTGACACATTTTGCTGTTGGCAGGCACTTGTATGAGCACTGTGTTTCGTTGTTGTATACAGCGCATTGTAACTTGAGGTTTTTCCCTTCACCCTCTTCTTCATGTTTTATTGCTGCAGTATTACTCTGCAGTAGCGGGATACAGTAATATCCTTTGTTAGAGTATTGGTTCTTATCAGTCAAAATTACAAAAAATTAACTGAAAACTAAAACAATGAAAAATTCCTGTAATTCTAAAAAATTTCCATGTTTTTTCCCGGTTTTCTCCCGGATGAAAAAATTCCTGGGTTTTTCCCAGATCTCCCGGTTGTCCCGGGTCATATACATCCTGCACAACTTTATTGGTATTACTGGTAACTCATAGAATAGCAACAGATCAGATTGCAGTATAGTATGTTAGAACACCTAAATCTTGGTTCTGAGAAAGACATCTTTCCAAATTTGAACGGAATATAGCTTGACGGACAAATTATGACTACTGGAAGGAGATCATCATGATCTTACTCAAATGCAGTGTCTCAAAGAGGTGGTGGGCTATGTTTAATTCGATGTCCAGTCATCCAGATTTAGTTTTTTCATGGTGTCCCACCCAAAATCAAGTAAGGCAAATGTTGAGACATTTTCTTTCAGCAAACAGTGTGATTTCTTTCCCCAATCCAAGCTTGTGCTCAATCTCTAATGACTTCATTACCAGAACATTTAACCCTAATCTTACTCTTTCATAAGTGAACCTCGCCAGATGAATAGGCAAATCCATAGAGATCATGATCCACACTATCTGTAGGGTACCGAGCAAGGTGGTGCAAAGGTTAGCACACTACATTCTAGTCTCCGAAGATGATGGTTCAAATCCAGCTCCAAACACTCTGATTTTTGTTTTTCATAATTTCCCTAAGTTGCTCCAGGCAAATGCTAGGATGGTGCATTTGAAAGGACTCAACCGATTTCCTTCCCCATCCTTGAAACAATCTGAGCTTGTAATCAATCCTTAATGACCTCATTCTCAATGGGATGTTAAACCCTGATCCTCTGTCTGTAGGGTACTCTGGGATCCAGTAAGCTTTTTAGTTACTATCAACATGAATTCAGAAGAGCTCATTTTACACTCTACAACTTCTTGTGCCAATGATGGTTCAGGAGAATTTTTCTAGTCAGCATTTTACAGTAACATTTTTTACATTGTAATCTATTGATGTTGCAACAGCCTCTTACTCTGGAAGTTATATGAGTGAGATTTCCACAATTTTTCCCTCTTTATAATGTATTGTTCTAAGGTGATTGATATCTCAGATTTAGAGATAGCAGTCTCAACTCACACAGATATTCATTAGAGATTGGTATTTTTGAAGGCAATGTTTTGTGTGTTGTCCTTGCTACTGTAGCTATTAAAATGGGTATCACTTACTAACTAGGGAGGCAGCAGAACTAGAAATACACAGATTACAGTGAGACTACAATTTCAGTCAGAAATTCTCACTTAAAATAATGCTAATTTACACATGGACTGTAAAATCCATTACTTCTGTTGTCAGTTTGAGGCAAGACATAACAAGCCATAAGTGGTAGAATAAAACCTTACTGTGACACTTCTCCCTCACCCTTTCCAAACGAACACCCACAGTTTAGGTACCTATTCACACACCTCTTTCACCTGCTGAATGGCTGCCTGTTTCTGGTCACCACTAACTGCACTATTGTGTGCCTAAACTGAAGCAACAAAAATTGTTGTTCATCACTGTTTGTAGTCTATCAATAATTTTCCATCATCATATCGATGCACAGTTAGAAAAATCATGAAAGATTGTCAGAGAACTTAAATAACTCTTTTAAGTGCACAATGGACGCTGTATTTATATCAGTTATTCATTCATTAAGAAGGACCACTACATATTTCTATGACTGTAATTTTTATTATACATGTTTCGAATTTAAGTATTACGTCTTTACTCATCCAAAAATTACAATGGAAAAGTGTTTGCAAAAATAGTACTTTTAGAAAGTATTCTACATATGACTTATCATTATCCTATATGAGTAAATATTTATAACAATAATATGTACTCTCTTCAAGCATCTGAAGAGCGGAAATGGAAAATGATATAAGTGCCATTTTTCTTGCAAAGTGTTTTTTCATTGCTATTGTGTTCTGAGTACTCTGTTACATCTATGGACTTGTTCCAAATGACAAGTCATGGAGAAAATTTTTCAAATGTTCATTACTACCAGTGCATGCTTTTTGTACTAAGCAGTCGTTTCCAATGTAGTTTCAAGTCCCATGCAGCAAGTTTTCCTCTATTTCACCTTGGGTGGTTTTAAGAGATAACATACAAGTTTTTGGTAAGTGCGCACAGCTTTTCGAGTGGCCTTGGAAAATTTTGATATTATAGAGAACTGAAAATAGTAAGCAAGGTCTTTGTTCTGCACAAGACTATTGAGTCCATTAAAGCTATCAACCTCTTTCATGTAATTCCAATGTATACAGCTGGCATATTTGATAATAAAGATTCTGTAAAACACTGTTGTCAAAGCAGGTGTATAAGAGCTCCAAATGCAGTATGACCAAAGTGTCTCATACTCGTCACTTCAAATAGCTATATAAAAATTTTTATTCTGAAAGATAACAACAGAAAAATGTGAACATATTCAAAAGAGGAAACACCCTGGCAGATGTATGTCATGCTGCACTTCATCTGAAAGACCAGCCACACTTATCAGTTGCAAAACAGAAAAACCCACTGACAATGTTGCCATTTCTTCCTCAGAAGCAGGAGCAGTTAAACGGTAAACTTTGCAGCATCTCAGGGATGGAGTTGTGTAAGAAAGGAAAGGTGATACTGAGAGATTTTTTCTTGAATTTAAATAAGTTATTTTCAACAATATTATGAAAAGGATACTTGTTACTCACCAAATAGTGGAGATGCTGAGCCGCAGATAGGCGCAACAAAAAGACTGTCACAAAATAATCTTTCAGCCCACAAGGCCTTTGTCAAAAACACACACACACACACACACACACACACACACGCACGCACGCACGCAATCGCAACTCTCTCACACATGACTACCGACAGATAAGGTGTGGCTTCAGCTGCCACAGACTGTTTTTGTGTGTGTTGTCTATTTTTGACAAAGACCTTGTTGGCCAAAAGCTTATTTTGTGACAGAATTTGTGTTGTGCCTATCTGCGACTCAGAATCTCCACTATATAGTGAGTAGCAATTATCCTTTTCATAATATTGTTACATTCCACCATAGATTTTCCGTTGTTTGAGTAAGTTATTTTCTTGTCACAAATTTAAAAGAAATGTGAAATGGTTTTTGTTGGTTATAGTTCTATTTGTTAAAATATTGTTGCTGTATTTCTGTACTTGTATTATCACAAACAAAACATCTTGCATCTGTGTTAGAGGCACTCAGGGAAAAAGAATACTTTATTTGTTTGCACTTACAACCAGTCAGTTTCCTGATATGGCATTTGCAACATTCTTAATCAATTATTTATTTTATCATTTGCTTCATTATTTCTGCAGCGATGAGGTGGACAGCATAATTCTGTGGTTTCATAACACCTTCTCCATTTATTGGATACAAATATATTATGTACAAAGAGATGCACTGTTTTTTTATTCTCCTGACAAATATGAGATTTGGCACTTAGAATCTTTTCCTTTTCCACTACTCATTTATTGCTGATATATTGGTGTGGGGGTGGGAGTGAAAACTGGGTAACATAGGAAATGGGCAGAGAAATTTGGAGGAGGACATAGACAGAGAGGGGGAAGGAGGTGGATGTGGACAGACACAGTTGAGGAAGAGGAAATGGACAGAGAGAGTGGAGGAGGAGCAGGTGGACAGAGGGGACGGGGAGGAGGCGATGGGTACAGACATGAGGGGAGGTAATGGACAGAGAGAGGGTAAAAGAGGAAATGAATGCACAGAAGGTGAAGGAGGAAATGGATGTAGAGAAGGTGAATGAAGAGATGGATAGAGAGGAGGACGAGAATGAGGAGGAGGATGAGAATATGGAAAGGCAGGGAGGAGGGAGGAAGTGACAGACATTGGCATGGGGAAGGAGGAGAGGGACAGTGCAAAGGGGTAGGAGGAGACAGACAGTGCAAAGGAGTAGGGCAGACAGTGAGAGTATGAGAGGGACAGTGAGAGTATGAGAGGGACAGAGAGACTATGGGAATAGGTGATGGAGAGATAGAGATGGGGAGCAGGAAACAGAGAGGTGGGAGTATGAAATATATAGAGTGGGAGGGGAGGACGAGTGAGCAAACAGACGGAGAGGGAGGGGAGGATGGGTGAATGAATGGACAGAGAGGGAGGGAGGGGAGGAGGGGTGAACGAACAGACAGAGAGGGAGGGAGGGAGGGGAGGACGGGTGAACGAACAGGAGGAGAAGATGATAAGACAAAATGGGCAAGGAGGATGTGTGCAATACATGTGATGTGTTCATATGCTGGCAAAGACACACTAAAAGGCTAGTTTTATACATAACAATGGATATATGTGTGAGTGTGGGTACATTCCACCCCAACTCCTAAACCACTTGATCGTTTTCAATTAAACTTGGTACACATAATGCTTATTATCTAAAAAGAAGCACTGTGAGGGTAATAACCACCTAGCTCCCATGGGGATGGGGGATAGGTGTGAGAAGGGTTGGTAATGCATGGCATCTAGGCTGCCCTGCACAACTTGGGAGGCTACCCTGAACAACTCTGGTGTTATGCAGGTAAAATCAGAATGTATTCTAGTGGGTATAATTGTGGACAAGGATGGATGAGCATAGAGAAGGGTTAGGAGATGGACAGTGAATGATGGAGGATGAGATAGACAGAGTATGGGGAGAGGAGGAGGTGATGGAAGAGAGAGGGCAGAAGGTGGACAAAGAGAAGAGAGGAAGAGATGGACAGAGTGGGAGGGGGAAGAAAACATGGACAGAAAGAGGGGATGAACACAAAGAAAGAGGATGAGATGGGGGATGAACAGAGAGAGGGGAGGGGGAAAACATGGACAGGGAGGAGGAAGGATAGGATAGGATGGACAGAGAGGAGGGAGGACAAGATGGATGGGGAGAGGTTAGACGAGGAGATGTACAGGGAGAGGTGGTGGAAGGGGGAAGGGGGAGGAGATGGTCAGAGAGAGGATGGGGAGAGGCCAGATGAGGAAATGGGCAGGGAGAGGTGGTGGGATGGTAAGAGAGAGCGGGGAGAGGTGGTGGTGTGGTGAGAGAGAGCGGGGAGAGGAAGTGGTTAGTGAGCGGGGGGAGGAGATGGTCAGAGAGTGGGGGGAGGAGATGGGTAGAGGGAGAAAGGGGAGGGGAGAGAGGGAAATGGGAGGAGAAAACAGAAAGGTGAGAAAAACTGCAGGTAAAAAGCTAGTAAATAAATAAATATGAAGTCCAACAGTGAAAGAGACTGATAAGCAACTACTGCTTTTTCAATAGTGACTACAAATAAAGCAAACTACTATTCATTTCACTTCTAAACACTACATATATATCTATAATACCTTGTATTAAATATATTGCAGCCATTTAACATTATGTATGATATATTTAAAGAAATATGTTTAGGTCACTTACTGATTTAAAATGGGATCATACATTTCCACTGACTGCAGAAATGTTGAGCCATCATAGCCACCACACACATAAAGCTTTCCATTTAGTGTTGCTACTCCAAGCCGACAACGCCTTGTAAGCATTGGTAAAACAGAAGTCCACTGGCCAGTTCGTGGATCGTACCTCTCCACCTGTGTTCATATGTAAATGCTCAATAGCAGCCACATGGTAACAGTAATTACTGTTCATGTATGGGGTCACTGAAGTAATAAAAGAATTACCATTTTAAACACCTGAAACTGAGAATTACTTCACTCTCCAGATGTGTCATGTTAAAACAATTCAGACTTCACAGGCTCACATCATGCGCAGATCAATTTTTCATTGTGATCAGTGAATGACATGACACTGCCCAATCAGAAGTGACAGTTTCAAGGAAGAGGAATAAGGATACCTGGAAACTAGAGAACAAAACAAAAGTACATGTGGGAGTCATTAAGGGAAAATGGTTTGATATGCAAAAAGTGAAAATATTTTTATAGGATGTAGAGCTGACACATTTAACTGTATTACAGTTGGTCAGCAGATCTGTTATTCAGTGAGTAAGTTGGACTTCCCACATAGTATGCCCTCTCTGGTTATCACTGCAATTAACTTAGAAAGGGATGAGTTAGAGATTGGCTCAAGCAAATGGAACAGGTGGTCATTTGACCAGAGGAGAGTTGGCCAATTAATGCAAAGTGTGCTTAAATATGTATCATTGAATAAAAGTAGAAATATTCATGTTCATCTGAGAGAAATGGGTGAACAGACTTTACACTGTTTGTTGTGGTGTACTCTATGTTCTACTTAAAGAAGCTCTTTCTCTGAGTATACTACAGCACTTGTGATGACAAAATATGTTCATATAAAAGCAAGAGGTGTGGCTCACAAGTCAATGTGGTCAGATTTACACTTCAAAATTGATAGTCTATGGTTCGAATCCAAGCCAGTCCTGAGATTTTTTTACACTTATTTCCTCTTTCATCTTTGGCTACGAATAGCTAATATGAAAACGAAAATTTCACTGTGGTATGGAATGCATGATAAACTGCTGCAAAGTCAGAAGAAAGCACAAGTATCTCAGAGGCAACAGGACTGTACGTAATAAAGCACTGTCCTGTTCAAATCAAACTTCAGCAAAAGAACAGCTTTACCTTCATTTGTGTAGCAGTTGTTTTTAAAAAGATCCCCTCACACCTCACCCAAAGGAAATGACAATTATTGCACCACCAGTTCAGTAAAATGTTCTCCCATAATATAACAGGTCAGGGTCAAAATTTTCCCCCTTGTTACACAGAAAAGGGTGTATCTGCTGCAGTCACCACAGACACCTACTGCAGCGGCAACACAGCAGACAGACCAGCGATGTGGGTTGCCGACTCCGGAGCGAAGTCTGGCAAATGCAAGAATGTTTACAAGCAAGTACCACAGTTGACAATGAACATGTAGGTGCAGTCAACGTCCTTCAGAGGGCAGCAACCAGCAGCAGAGGAAGGGGGCGTGACAATCAAAAAACTGTTTCCTGGTGATCATGTGTATGCAGGTAGTCCCAGAAATATCTTACCACCCGGGTCTAGATAAGCAGCGCCCAGCCGTTCAACAGGCAGGTCTTGACTCGCCAAGTATGGAGAAGATCGGCTGGTCCAGCAGTGTGTCACCTTGACCAACCTTTCTTCCACAACAATTGTGCTATGTTGCTTCCGACATGGTATGCTATCTACCAGCTGCTAGCAGCTGACTTCGACATGGAACATTTGTACAGGTACAGAGTCGAAGGGCACTCTGATTGTAGAATCAGTAATTATTTGCTTGTTCTGCAGGAGGGTTCCTTATTGTTTTGTTTGTTTTGAAGAGTGTGTTACCGTTGGTGGTTTATTGTAGTTTCCATAATAACTAAGTTGGCAAAACCAGTTGGTTGCTGCTATGTAGATTTAGCAGTATTTATCATTCATAATTTATTTTTCCTGCTTCTCTTGTAAAAGCTAACAATATTCCTGTTACTTTAAATTCAATTGCTATTTTTCACACCTTTCCATACCCTTCTAACAGTTTCAGCAGTCTCCCATAAAATAAAATCTATTTACATCTTGCTAAATATACACTGAGATGACAAAAGTCACGGGATACCTCCTAATATTGTGTTGGACCTCGTTCACCCAGCGTAGTGCAGCAACTCAACATGGCACGGACTCACCGAGTTGCTGGAGGTCCTCTGTAAAAATACTGAGCCATGCTTCCTCTATAGACGTCCATAATTGCAAAAGTGTTGGCAGTGCAGGATTTTGTTCACGGACTGCTCTCAAGAATACATACCATAAATGTTCGATGGGGTTCATTTCAGGCAATCTGGGTATCCAAATCATTTGCTCGAACTGTTCAGAATGTTCTTCAAACTAATAGCAAACAACTGTGGACTGCTAACATGGTGCATTTCCATGAGTGGCTGAAAATGGTCTCCAAGTAGCCAAACATAACCATTTTCAGTCAATAATTGGTTCAGTTGGATCAGAGATCTCAGTCCATTCCATGTGAACACAGCCCACACCATTATGGAGCCACCACCAGCTTGCACAGTGCCTTGTTGATAACTTGGGTCCATGGCTTTGAAGGGTCTGTGCCTCACTTTAACCCTACTATCAGCTCTTACCAACTGAAATTAGGACTCATCTGAACAGGCCACATTTTAGAGTCATTATGTGCCAAACGATATTGTCACAAGCTCAGGAGTGGCACTGCACTCATGTTGGTTACCTGCTGCCATAGCCCATTATTGCAGAATTTTGCCTCACTGTCCTAACAGATACATTCGTTGTTAGTGCCACATTGATTTCTGCAGTTATTTCACAAAGCGTTGCTTATCTGTTAGCACTGACAACTCTACACAAATGCTGCTGCTCTCAGTTGTTAAGTGAAGACCATCAGCCACTGTGTCATCTGTGGTGAGAAGCAATGCCTGAAATTTGGTATTCTTGGCACACTCTTGACACTACGCATCTCAGAATATTGAATTCCTTAACAATTTCCAAAATGGAATATCCCATGCATCTATCTCCAACTACCACTCTGCATTCAAAGTCTGTTAATTTCCATCATGCGGCCATAATAACAATGGAAACCTTTCCACATGAATCACCAAGTATAGCTGACAGCTCCACCAATGCACTGCCCTTTTATACCTTCTGTACACAATATTACCACCATCTGTATATGTGCGTATTGCTATACCATGATTTTTGTCATATCAGTCTAAAGCCAATTTCATACATTCTTCACTATTAAAAATTTATATTCTTTATTCATGTGCAGTCATAACATAGCAGATTTTAAACAATTTTCTTCTTCCCTGAATTTCTTATCCTTCTGACGCACACTAACAATATAACTACTGACTATTTTTGTATCTAATGTATCACAAACTTCTAATGGAAACAGAAGGCTGACCGACCTACCTACTTGAACTTTCCAGTCCAGATACAGTAAGATGGAGTCTTCAAGTGAAAAGGCGCAAAACCTACAGTGTCAAAAAATTTATTCTGTTACTGGCACTTACATAAATGAAGAGTACTAGACTGTATAACAAAACAAACATCTACAAAGATATAAAAATGTGCCAGTATGCATAAAACTAGTTTACTGTGCAGCAATAAACTTGTTTGCAAGCACTGCCTTAAGAACACAGAGAACAGCTCAATTAAAAGTTTTGCTACAAACAAGAAGACCACTACTGCCAACTGATGATAACTGTCATATTTGATTTTTAATGTTGTCTAAATACAATGTTGCCGACTAATTAACCCACCACAAAATATACACACTATGTTAACCATCACACTATGTTAAATTATTAAATAACTAACAAGCAAACCCAAAAATAAAATAGTTACATCCAACTAAACAACCTGTTACTAGAAAATAAAATATGTTGGTTGAGGAATTCCAAACTGCCCAACTCAGTTTTCCATAAATGAGCCAGATCAACCAGAGAAATCAGCTTACATTAAACTTAAATCCAGCCAGCAAGTACATTATCAATTATTAATCTGAGACACAACAATGAAATTTATGTTTAAATACAATATCATGATGATACAGCAACAATGGTTACCACAGTTAATAAATCCATCATGGGGGCTTGGAGAGTTTTTATGTTGCTAAAAGAAGATAAGCCTCCTACTAAGACAATGAATGGACATCATTTAGTTTCAATACAACAGATACAGAGGAATTATGGGATAAGTTTAAACTGATTATAAACCACACTTTGGAGAGGTACTTGTGAAGTAAGGGGACTAAGGATGGGAAACCCCCACCATGGTTTAATAACAAGATTCAGAAAACCCAGAGGGAGCAGAGATTGTTGCACTCTTGGTTAAAAAAAGAAAAAAAAGTGGATATGTTGACAGGCAAAACTCATTAGAGATTCAGGCATCTATAGAACAATGGGTGTGTGAAGCATATAACAACTTCCACCACATCTTAGTGAAAGACCTTGTCAACAGTCTGAGAAAAGTCTGGTTCTATGTAAAATCACTGAGTGGGTCAAAAGCTTCTACTCAGTCACTCATCAATGAGACTGCTACAGCAAAAGAAGAAAACAAGAGGAAAATTGAAAGAAGAGAGCAAGAGGAAAATTAAAGTTTGAAGTATTAAACTTCACATTTAAAAAAAACCATACACACAGGAGAATCATAAGGACATACAACTGTTTGATAGTCACACAGATTCCCTTATGACACAGTAGCAGGCATTCATGGTTTTGAGAAGGAACTGAAAAGATTAGAAACAAATACGATGCCAGGTCTGGATGGAATCTGTTTGGTTTTACAGAGATTACTTGTCAGCACTGGTCCTGTACTTAGCTTGGATTTACTGCCAATCACTTGCCCAGCCCATGGTCCCAAGCAACTACAAAAAAGCACAGGTGACTCCTGTATATAAGAAGGCTTAAAAGAATGGCCCCTCAACATTACAGACCAATACCCTCAACATCAGTCTGCTGCCAATCCTTGTGCATATTCTAATTTTGAATATAATACATTTCCTTGACACAGAAAAGCTTTTGTCTGGAAATCAGCAAGGATTTAGAAAATATTGCTCATGTGAACTCAGTTAATCATTTTATTGCAAATAGATGAAGGGCAATGTGTACATTTGATATTCCTAAATTTCCAGAAAGCATTCGGTAGTGGCGCACTGCAAACTGTTAATGTAGGTCTAAGCATAGAGAACAAGTTCCCAGATATGTCAGTGGCTTGAATACTTCGTAAATAATGAGCCCAGTAAGTTGTCGTCCTGGACTGCGAGAGATCATCAGAGGCAAGGGTATCATCAGGGGCATTCCAGGGAAGCGTGAAGGGACTGATTTTTTTCTCTGTATACATAAACAATCTGATGGATGAGGTGAGCAGCAATCTGCGACTCTCTGTTGATATAGTGTGTGGGAAATTGTTGTCACTGGGTGATTGTAAGAGGGTGCAGGATGACATAGACAGAATATTTATTTGGTGTATGACTGGCAGTTTGTTTTAAATGCATAAAAATGTAAGTTAATGTGGATAATTGGGAAAAACAACCTGTAAAGTTCGAATTTGTTATTAGTGGTGTGTTGTTTGACACAGTCACGTTGATTAAATATCTAGGTGTGGTGTTGCAAAGCAGTATGAAATGGAATGAGTGTGTAAAGTCAGTCACAAGGAAGGTGAATGGTCAACTTCTGTTTATTGGGAGAATTTTAGGAAAATGAAGCTCATCTATGGAGGGGAGTACATACACAACACTGGTATGACCCATTCTTGAGTACTGCTGAAGTGTTTCGGATCCCCCGAGGTTGGATTAAAGGAAGACATGTAAACAGTTCAAGAGGCATGCTGTTAGATTTGTTACCTGTAGGTTCGCCCAGCAATACTGAGAAGATTTACAGAACCAGTATTTGTGGCTGCCATCAGTGTACATTTCACATAAGGACCACAATGACGATATAAGAGAAATTAGGGCTCATACGGCAGCATATAGCCAGTCATTTATCTCCCCCTCCATTTGTGAGTGGAACAGGAAAGGGAATGACTAGTTAAAGGTACAAGATAGGCTAATCTGTCAATACACCATATGGTGGCTTGGGGGTTTGTATGTAGATGTAAATGAAGAAATAAAAATTTGGAGTAATGGCTACATAGCCAAGAAGAGATCTGCTTAAGAGTATCTTCAACAGAAGCATTTATCACCTGATGTCATTATGCTGAAAGGCTATGATGAACACAGTAAGAATTTTAGTTTCACAGCAATTAGATAAGTTTGAAGAACTTTTATGAAACAGCATTGATTCTAATATTCTTGTTGATTGACACCTGGCTACATTTCACAATTTTAGTCTTGTGAGTGTTAGTCGTAATGCTTGAACACTGCTCAAATTTATATTGTTGATACTGGGATGTTACAAAATAATAGTAATAACTAAAAAATTTCTGAGTGGCTTTAACTAACAGATTTTTTCTACTTGATACAACAGATATCTCTTGGTACAGAAGTTTGAGGCTTCTCATGATATTGTACATATGAGGTGTGTTCAAAAAGTGATGAGAATTCTGTAATTTTGAATGTTGTATTAGTGGGAATCGTACATTTTTTATCAAATAATGGAAAATACAGGATGGAATAATAAATATATTATGAAACAGATAGACTCACCATACAGGGGAGAACTTGAGTTGCAGACTGGCAGAACAAAAAGACTGCTAAACAGGTAAGCTTTTGGCCAAAAGACCTTCTGAAAGACAACATACAAACACGTGTGTGTGACATGTCTGCAACTCAACATCTCCATTGTATGATGAGTAACAATCTATCATTTCCATACATTTTTATCATTTTTGAATTGATCAAGATGTCTGAAAAGTATCTGTACAGTGTAAGCCACAATGAATATTTAGTCTGTTGTCAGCTGTCAAAAAGGCTGCATATGTTTTGGCAATATCAGTGATTATTTATTTGGTTTTAAAATAGATCAGAGAATCTGAATTATTTTCTCTATAAGAATGGAATAAAGTGCAGCAAAGTATTACAAATCTTGAATATTGCTTTTAACAACATAAGGAAAAGATTGGTGGCCCCTCACAATAAAGATGACACACTGTGTTGCAGACAGTCACAATGAAAAAACGGTTACACATGTAGCTTTTGGTCAAAGCCTTCTCCAGAAAAGGAAACACACACACACACACACACACACACACAAACACACACACACATTCACTCAAGCGATCACATGCATACATGACCACTGGACAATCACAGGTCTCTGAGGTGTGCTTGCTTCTGTGAATGAATGAATGAATGAGTGTGTGTGTGTGTGTGTGTGTGTGTGTGTGTGTGTGTGTGTGTGTGTGTGCATGTTTTGTGCTTCCTCTTCTGAAAGAAGTCTTTGTCTGAAAGCTAAACGTGTAAATGGTTTTTCGTTGTGCTTGTCAGAAACACAACATATCACCTTTATGATTAGTAGCAATCTATCTTTTTCTTATATTGTTGATACTTGAATCAGGAGTTTGCATTGTTAAATATTGCTTTTAGAGAGTCTACTGTGAGTAATGAATTTCATCAGTTCTTAAAAAATCACAGATGTATAACAGAAAGTAAAAAGTTGTCAAAAAAATTGAGATTGGTATCTGGGTGCAAGGTAATCATGTTTTTCCCCAACATGATACGACCACAAGTTAAATGTCAGAACATGTTTTTGAGAGATCTTTATTTTGCGCTCACCCAGAAAAAAAGCAAAAATTGATGAACATGGTGATTTAAATAAAAATCTATGAAATATAGTGAAAATTGTCAGAATCTAAAGCTGCATAAGCACCAAGCTCGAAACATGTTTCTGGCTATATTATGTGGACACCATTTGGAAAGATCTTTCGAAATATGGTCCGATACATGGAAACATCTATTCACAGCAGTGTCAGTACAGATCAAAGGAAACAATGTTTCAGGCCAGCTACTGCATATCACCACTGCATGGCACAAGTGTATGTTTATATGACACACTGTGACATCTATTGTATAGAGTTGTTGGGTGTTTTGTTTTCCCTGTTGTATTAAGTTTTTCTGTGGGGTTGGGGGGGAGGGAATGTAGTGGAAAAGGCAGCAGACTGCTGAATTGTAATTTTTGTACCAGGCTGAGGGCTGCTTGTGGAATATATGAAGCAAGCAGAACAAGAATAGTAATAAAACACAAAATGCTCTGCAGAAAACTGCTGCTACATTTGGCAGAATACTGACAAGATGTAGAAAAGAAAATAGGGCTATTTGTCATAGCATGCTTCAAAATGTGAAGTAAATACTCAAGGCTCTGGAATAAATCTTCCACCGCAAAAAAAACTACAACTAATAGCAAGTCTGGTTGTAACTGCTTTCCTGAAATTTCTAGTTTTTTTTTAAAGAAATGGTGATACCATATTTGCCAGAAATTCAAAATTGTTAGATGATATCTGAGTGAAATTACAGAAACTAGAGCAGTATCCCATATTCAGTTCCCATATGTAGCAAGTTTCTCTAGAGTTTGTGTTTGCTCATCAAAGATAATGACTATGCAAACCAACAAATCGATTTCATATAACTAATCTGATGTTATCAACCATTACCAACTGCTATACAAACTCTCCGTCAAAATAATGCAGTAGTTTTAAATAAATTCTTTGAAAAATGCAACCTTATTCTGTACAACTACAAAACTCTGAGAGATACTTATGGTCTTCAGGCCACAAGTCACAATAAATAAATAAAAAATGAAAGAACAATGACAACATCTTTCATTTTGTTTGTGTGAACCTTCAAGTATTAATAATGCAGCACATATTACAGTTTCCTCATCTCTAGACATGACGTGGCAGACCATCTGAAAACAATTCAACAAATAGCTTTGCAGATGATGCAAATACACTGAGAAATTTTTGCTGCCCATGTGGACACACAAACAGAGACAAGAAACAAGTTCTGAAACATATGTGAAACCCTGCAGGAAGCAATGTTTCCAACAGAAACAGGGTTTAACGTACGTGTGTGTGTGTGTGTGTGTGTGTGTGTGTGTGTGTGTGTGTGTGGTGGGGCGGGGTTGTCTTTCTGTAGCCAATGGCAGTACACCATACTCTGGTGATGCGAGCACAGTGACCTATAACGTATTGCTTGTCAACTTTTCCTTGTTCATTGTGCTGAGTAGTCAAAGTTGAGCCTTCTGCAGTATTGCCAATGTATGCCATTTGCACTTTGAACTTGTTGCTTGCTGTAATGTAAACACAGCAGGTTTCATGAAAGCGTGTATACATGCGCAAGTTATCCTTCACATGAGGTACTTATTTATACTGATGAATACAAAATAAAGTTGAGCCTCTTGTGACTTCAGTGTTACATTTCTAACACTCTGTCTGCTATCAAAATGCATTAAACACCATTGAGGACTGCAACAAAGATGAACAAGCCATCACACAGCTGCTCACTGAAAACATCCTGTTAATTGTGGTGGAGCACATAGCAAATGCAGCAGCCTACTTTGGCTGCAGTCAGTAGAAGCATGATATGTTCCAAATTCTATCGACAGGCTCTGAGCAGAACTGCTGTAAGTAAAATTAACACACAGTAGTGAAGGGTGTACAAGGTATAAATTAAACCTACGTGGAAGCTGCGGTCACTCAATTTGCTATACACCAATTACATCAGCCGTACTTTGGAACAAGCTACCAAATAAGCTTCTGTTTATCACTCTATATGCTAGAAGCCACTGCATAATTGCATGGTGAAGCTAAATGCTACAAGTTGTGATGGCAATTAAGATTGTGGATTATATCAGTACTTCCTCTCTCAAACTCCTATCTCCACAAAGGCCTAAAATATTCCTTTAACTATGCCTACACCCATTGTGCAAACTGTCTACCCTTTGAGCCACTTATAACTCATTCAGTCACATCAAATATCAATAGAAAGAAAATGGGATGAAGTCAATTGAGACATCAAATAAGAAGTAGAACCAAGGTCAGCCTTACTAGGAAGGAATGTAAAATTGGGAAATTTTAGCATTGATCTTACGAAATTTTCACAGGAGCTACAAATTTATGGTGTAGAATTGTGAAAAATGCAAAATTGGAGAACATAAAATCAAAATTCCACCGTATATGCACTACAAGAAAATTGTGGGTATTGATCAAAAACCTGCACAAACTATCAGAAACATGACATAGTTGATTCCTTTTTATAAAAAATTCAGAAAAATAGCTTAACAAATGTATACAGTAGACCTTAATTATATGTACCCTGGTAATCAGCAATTTAAATACTTCTTGAACACAGTGTGAGTTTTGCAACTGCATAATGTGTTTGGCGAGTTTTGCAAGACAATAGATAGCATCTCTGTTTTTCTGTGAGCTTGTAAAACCTGCTGTTTTTATGAAAAGAATTTGTAAAGGACAGAAGTGAGTTAATAAAGATACTAACCTCTTTCAAAATTATTATTATTATTTTAATGAAATGTTCCCATTGGCTTAACATTCTTATACAGGTAAACTACCAGTAGTTCACAAGTACTAGTTGAAAAATCAAACAATACTATTACATCAAAATATTGCTAACCAAAGTGGAGACATAAAAGTTACCTGATATCCTTCGGTTTTAGTGCCTTCATTTGAACCCCTTTTTTAATTTCTTCAATGTAGCTGCTCTGGCTGAAGTTTTATGCCTTCTTGCACACCTCTTAGGTTCACTTATGTTAACGTTGTAAAATGAATCACCAAGAAGTAAAATCACATTGTTCTTGCTACACCTGGCTGTAATGTTTTTTGACTTCTGGAATATGAAATGCCCTTGGCCTAGCTGTTTAAGGATACCATCAGAATGGGATTTCCAGTTCTCAACTGCAAAGCTTTGTCCCAAGTGGATTACCATAGCGTATCTTCCAATCAGATCTGTGCACTCTTCCGGGCTCTCAATCACATCCCATGTCAGAACTCACTCTCTCTGGTTTACCATAAATGCTGTCAGGTGGAATGAATGAGTGTCCGACAATGGGGAACTACATCTCAACAGTTTTAACATATTGAAGAGCTTCAAAAAGCATCCAGTGAGACAACATTCCCAACAATCCTCTATTCTTCCTCTTACCACCACAAACCATAAACACCAGAAAATAAAAGTACTGTTGAAAGATCCTCTAAAGCCTAGTTGCATAGTCTGTGATATATTCCTGAAGCAATCTGACTGCACCCTTTCGAATACTGGTTTTCTTCTTCTTTTAAGTTCTTCTGCTTCCAGCAAGTCGCTTTCCATTCTATCACTCAACGTATCTTAAGCAAATAAAATCAGATAAATAGCAGAGTAGAATGGTTGTATTGTCAAGTGCATGTATTGGCAGGTTCAGCAGAAAACAAATAAGAAGCAGCAAAGCTGTTTCTTTCACAGTATAAAGAAAAATATCATCTTCAGTCATTGCTTACTTTCCTTCCTGACTGCAACATAAACATAAATTTTTATTTCAAGAGAAAAAAAGTCAACACAGAGGTTGGAAAATTTAGCTAATTTTGCATCTGTAAACTCAATATAATGGCGGCCATAACAGCTGCATTGGATATAACAGCTTTTGCACCACCACAGGACTATAGCTGGCTTTGCAAATGCATGGCTGATGCACAAAGCACACTTTGCAACCCAGGGCATTTTTATTTGCTCTACGTAGAACACTTGTAGTGTGTTGTGAAACTCAAATTAAAATGAACTCTGTGTTCATAAAGTAAAGGAGGATGCGGGATGAAAATCCTGAAATCAAATTTTCTGTCAAATAGCAGGTTTTGCAAGTGGCTTACTCATACGTGAAACTCATTGTAATGCATCTAACGAGAAAGTAGTTAAAACATCACTATAATATTCTTAACCTTAAGACTCTGCTGAAAATATAGAACAGGTTAAAAAGCTCTGTCAAAAAAGTAGTACAACTTTTTTCAAACCATTATAGTTTCAAAGTAATCTACTAAATGAAGACTAAAATGGAGAAAATTATACTAGCAGGGAATGTAATTAAACAGAGCAATACTACAAAAACTGATACAATGGTGACATGATTTTTACATGGATAGGAGAGAACTGAATATGGCTGCTTATACTGATGGCATATTGCAATTAAATTTATTGACAAATAACGAAAGTCAGTAAGTGAGTACATCTAATTACTGCTCTTTTTAGTCTATTATGTAGTTCAGGAGTGTCTGCATAGGTGATCTGTTTAGCAGCTCACTTTCTTCAATGAGAATAAAGCCTCAAGTTTTCTTTTTATGAATGTCAATTTTGAAGTATCTGGGCAGTTTCATCTCCCTGACTGCCCTTCCTCCCCTCATTTGAGCACTGAAAAATTCAGACGACTCCTCAATGTTGGGCAGTCTCCTACAAATCAAGAAATCTCAAAACTGTGGTTGGCTCAGTGACTTTCTGAGTGTTAAATCATAGAATGTTGTTCTAGACTGTAAATGTTCATAAGACACAAATGTAAAGTCAGAAGCGCCTTTAAGTAAGTGTGATATGGTTGCTCCTGTTCTCCATATACATAAATGATCTCTTGGACAAGATGGGCAACTGTCTCAGACTGTTTACTATCAGCACTGTTGTGAACAGGAAAGCATTGTTGTTGAGTGGCTCTAAAGGATTTCAAGATGACTTCAACATTATTTCTATTTGGTGCAATGAATGGCAGTTTGCTTTAACTGACAATAAATGTAAGTTCATGTAGACGTGCAAAGAAAACATTCCTGCATTGTTCAAATACACCATAAAAGTTATGCTGTTTGACTCATCACTTTAATTAATAACCTACATGAAATATTGGCAAATAACAAAAAGAAACACACACATCAGGTCAGTTCTGGGAGGATCAATGGCTAGTTACGGCTTATTAGGGGTGCTCTTGTAAAGTAAGTGCACTTGTAAAGGACACTACTTACATAATGCTTGTGCGGCCAACTCCTGAATATCAAATGTGGGGTCCCCATCAAGTAGGACTGAAGGAAAGCATCAAATCAATTCACAGACCCACTTGGTTGGGTCTATCACTAAGAGAGTGTTACTGAACTGACCCATGAGCTTATATGGGAATCCTTGGAGGAAAGACCTTTTCACGAAACACTGCTGAATTAGTGTAAACCCCCCCCCCTCCCCCCATGAACTGTGGACCTTGCCGTTGGTGGGGAGGCTTGCGTCCCTCAGCGATACAGATGGCCGTACCGTAGGTGCAACCACAACGGAGGGGTATCTGCTGAGAGGCCAGATAAACGTGTGGTTCCTGAAGAGGGGCAGTAGCCTTTTCAGTAGTTGCAGGGGCAACAGTCTGGATGATTGACTGATCTGGCCCTGTAACACTAACCAAAACGGCCTTGCTGTGCTGGTACTGCGAACGGCTGAAAGCAAGGGGAAACTACAGGCGTAATTTTTCCCGAGGGCATGCAGCTTCACTGTATCGTTAAATGATGATGGCGTCCTCTTGGGTAAAATATTCCGAGGGTAAATTAGTCCCCCATTCGGATCTCCGGGCAGGGACTACTCTGAAGGACGTCGTTATCAGGAGAAAGAAAACTGGTGTTCTACGGATCGGAGTGTGGAATGTCAGATCCCTTAATCGGGCAGGTAGGTTAGAAAATTTAAAAATGGAAATGGATAGGTTAAAGTTAGATATAGTGGGAATTAGTGAAGTTCGGCGGCAGGAGGAACAAGACTTTTGGTCAGGTGATTACAGTGTTATAAATACAAAATCAAATAGGGGTAATGCAGGAGTAGGTTTAATAATGAATAAAAAAATAGGAGTGTGGGTTAGCTACTACAAACAGCATAGTGAACGCATTATTGTGGCCAAGATAGACACAAAGCCCATGCCTACTACAGTAGTACAAGTTTATATGCCAACTAGCTCTGCAGATGATGAAGAAATTGATGAAATGTATGACGAGATAAAAGAAATTATTCAGGTAGTGAAGGGAGACGAAAATTTAATAGTCATGGGTGACTGGAATTCATCAGTAGGAAAAGGGAGAGAAGGAAACATAGTAGGTGAATATGGATTGGGGGGAAGAAATGAATGAGGAAGCCGCCTTGTAGAATTTTGCACAGAGCATAACTTAATCATAGCTAACACTTGGTTCAAGAATCATAAAAGAAGGTTGTATACCTGGAAGAATCCTGGAGATACTAAAAGGTATCAGATAGATTATATAATGGCAAGACAGAGATTTAGGAACCAGGTTTTAAATTGTAAGACATTTCCAGGGGCAGATGTGGACTCTGACCACAATCTATTGGTTTTGAACTGTAGATTAAAATTGAAGAAACTGCAAAAAGGTGGGAATATAAGGAGATGGGAGCTTGATAAACTGACTAAACCAGAGGTTGTACAGAGTTTCAGGGAGAGCATAAGGGAACAAATGGCAGGAATGCGGAAAAGAAATACAGTAGAAGAAGATTGGGTAGCTTTGAGGGATAAAGTAGTGAAGGCAGCAGAGGATCAAGTAGGTAAAAAGACGAGGGCTGGTAGAAATCCTTGGGTAACAGAAGAAATATTGAATTTAATTGATGAAAGGATAAAATATAAAAATGCAGTAAATGAAGCAGGCAAAAAGGAATACAAATGTCTCAAAAATGAGATCGACAGGAAGTGCAAAATGGCTAAACAGGGATGGCTAGAGGACAAATGTAAGTATGTAGAGGCTTATCTCACTATGGGTAAGATAGATACTGCCTACAGGAAAATTAAAGAGACCTTTGGAGAAAAGAGAACCACTTGCATGAATATCAAAAGCTCAGATGGAAAACCAGTTCTAAGCAAAGAAGGGAAAGCAGCAAGGCGGAAGGAGTATATATAGGGTCTATACAAGGGCGATGTACTTGAGGACAATATTATGGAAATGGAAGAGGATGTAGATGAAGATGAAATGGGAGATACGATACTGTGTGAAGAGTTTGACAGAGCGCTGAAAGACCTGAGTTGAAAAAAGGACCCGGGAGTAGACAACATTCCATTAGAACTACTGATGGCCTTGGGAGAACATGACAAAACTCTACCATCTGGTGAGCAAGATGTATGAGACAGGTGAAATACTCTCAGACTTCAAGAAGAATATAATAATTCCAATCCCAAAGAAAGCAGGTGTTGACAGATGTGAAAATTACTGAACTATCAGTTTAATAAGTCACAGCTGCAAAATACTAACGCGAATTCTTTATAGATGAATGGAAAAACTGATAGAAGTTGACCTCGGGGAAGATCAGTTTGGATTCCGTAGAAATGTTGGAACACATGAGGCAATACTGATCTTACGCCTTATCTTAGAAGAAAGATTAAGGAAAGGCAAACCTATGTTTCTAGCATTTGTAGACTTAGAGAAAGTTTTTGACACTGTTGACTGGAATACTCTCTTTCAAATTCTAAAGGTGGCAGGGGTAAAATACAGGGAGCGAAAGGCTATTTACAATTTGTACAGAAACCAGATGGCAGTTATTAGAGTCGAGGGGCATGCAAGGGAAGCAGTGGTTGGGAAGGGAGTGAGAGGGTTGTAGCCTATCCCCGATGTTATTCAATCTGTATATTGAGCAAGCAGTAAAGGAAACAAAAGAAAAATTTGCAGTAGGTATTAAAATCAATGGAGAAGAAATAAAAACTTTGAGGTTCCCTGATGACATTGTAATTCTGTCAGAGACAGCAAAGGACTTGGAAGAGCAGTTGAACGGAATGGACAGTATCTTGAAAGGAGGATATAAGATGAACATCAACAAAAGCAAAACGAGGATCATGGAATGTAGTTGAATTAAGTCGGGTGATGCTGAGGGAATTAGATAAGGAAATGAGACGCTTAAAGTAGTAAATGAGTTTTGCTATTTGGGGAGCAAAATAACTGGTGATGGTCGAAGCAGAGAGGATATAAAATGTAGACTGGCAATGGCAAGGAAAACGTTTCTGAAGAAGAGGAATTTGTTAACATCGAGTATAGATTTAAGTGTCAGGAAGTCGTTTCTGAAAGTATTTGTATGGAGTGTAGCCATGTATGGAAGTGAAACATGGACGATAAATAGTTTGGACAGCAAGAGAATAGAAGCTTTCGAAATGTGGTGCTACAGAAGAATGCTGAAGATTAGATGGATAGATCATGTAACTAATGAGGAGATACTGAATAGAATAGGGGAGAAGTGGAGTTTGTGGCACAACTTGACAAGAAGAAGAGACCGGTTGGTAGGGCATGTTCTGAGGCATCAAGGGATCACCAATTTAGTATTGGAGGGCAGCGTGGAGGGTAAAAATCGTATAGGGAGACCAAGAGATGAATACATTAAGCAGATTCAGAAGGATGTAGATTGCAGTAAGTACTGGGAGATGAAGAAGCTTTTACAGGATAGAGTAGCATGGAGAGCTGCATCAAACCAGTCTTAGGACTGAAGACCACAACAACAACAACAACAACAACAACAACCTGCATTTGCAAAAGACTACAGAACAATTCTACTGCCTCCAACATTCACCTCACATAAGAATTGCAAGGACAAAATAAGGGAGATTAAGGCTCACACAGAGGTACACATGCTATAAAATTTCCCTTGCACCATTTACAAGACGTTCAGGTAATGGAATGCCTGGAAATGGTACAAGGTACCTTCCACTAAGTGCTGCACAGTGGATTAAGAAGTATGTACATAGATGTACAATTCTCTTTCTCTCTCTCTCTCTCTCTCTCTCTCTCTCTCTCTCTCTCTCTCTCTCTCTCTCTCTCACTCTGTCTGGCACAAATGGGTCATCAAAAGGAATCCAGTGCCTTTTTCTCAATTTTAGAGCATAACAGTACTCTCTAGAACAAGACGAAGAATTCTTGGTGCCTTCTAGTAAGCTGAAAAATAACAAATTGTACGAGGCAGTTTTCAAACTCTGGATTTCCGTAGAAGAGGATAGCTATAATTGTGTTACAGACAAAATTATGACATAGATTGTTACCGAAAAAATGTGTTTTACACACCAGAACAAGTCTGGTATTTTGCATCTATTGCCAAAGTATGGAGTATTAGTTCATCTGCAATTATATGAAACTGAATTTTGCATCTGTGCAGTGCTACTGCTATAGCTAAAATTTACATGTACAAACAATGCCAAGGAAATTCTGTCTGTCACATATCTCTAAATGTGTTACTGTCTGAAGCCTATAACTCAGTTGTTTCATGTGTTTCATGAAAAATCCACAGAGGACAGATGAATTCAGCAGATATGAGTCTTCGACTTCGCCATTTCCTCTTTACGTATTTGTCTGAGGACCTTCCAGATGATTATGGCATCTACAGCCTGTACTATTTCTCAGACCCAATATATAGACCAATCTACATCTACATCCCTGTTCTGCAAACCACTGTGAACTGCATGGAAGAGCGTACATCCAGTTGTACCAATGGTCAGGGTTTCTTCCCATTCCACTCAAGTAACGAGCACAGGAAGAACGATAAGTGCACTCCATCTGTGTGAGCTGTAATTAGTCTAATCCTGTCTTCAAGATCTCTATGCGAGCATTACATAGGAGACTGTAATATATTCCTAGATTCATCACTTAAAGTTGGTTCTGCAAACTTTCTAAACAGGTTTTCATGGGATAGTTTGCATCTTTCTTCATGTGTCCGCAAGTTCTTCAGCTCTTTCAGAATCTTTGTGAAGCTCTCCCATATGTTAAACAAACCTGGGACCGTTTGAGATACCAATCCTTTGTATCCATTCAATATCCCCTGTTAGTCATATTTGGTATGGCACCCACAAACTTGCGCAATATTCTCAAATGGGTCACCCAAGTGTCTTTTATGTGGTCTTCTTTGTAGACTGATTGTGTTTCCCTAATATTCTACCAACAAACCACAGTCTGCCACCTGATTTACCTCCAACTGAGATCATGTGACCATTCAATTTCATATTGATATTGATTGTTACTACTAGATATTTGTATGAATTGACCGATTCCAACTGTGACTCACTGACACTGCAATCATGGGATATTACATTTTCTCATTTAGTGAAGTGCATTTCTGAACACTTGAAGCAAGTTATCAATCTTTGCACCACTTTGAAATCTTATCAAGATCTGATTAAATATCTGTGCAGAATTTTTCAGACAGTACTTCAGTATATATAACTCCATCTGTGAGAAGTCTTTGGTTACCATAAATATTGCCTGCAAGATCATTAGTATACAAAATGAATAGCAGGTCCCAACACACTTCCCTGTAGCATACCCAAAGTTGCTTCCACATTGTTGATGACTCTGCCTCCACAGTAAATTGCAGAATCCTCCCTACCAAAACAATCCTTAATTTAGTCACAAATTTTGCGTGGAATATGTGATTTCCAGATGGTCGGGTGTCACTGAAAGACAGTAGTTGGCCATGACATGCTCATCTTGTCATTACCCCTTCTGTAATTGTTGTAGGGGATGCTGCGATCAGAACTGGTCGATAGTGGAAGACATTCAGCTCATATTAGACACCAGTCTCAAGCTGCTCATGTCATCATGACAGAGTATCTGAAGTTTCAGAAAATCTGTGCGTAGTAGGTTCCCCACAAATTGATGGAGGAGCAGACATTGAACAGAATGTCGACATCACTGCAGCACCTGGAAAGGTATCATGATGAAGAATATCATTTTCTGTCCTGTATTGTCATTGGAGATGAAACATGTTGTCATCATTGTGATCTAAAAAGGAAGCATCAGCACCAAAAATGGAAGCACAAAGATTCACCCCTAGCAAAAAAAATCCAAAGCTGCTTTTGACAGCTCTGGGAAATTTGTGATGACCTTTTCCTTTGACTGCAAGAGCCCACTGCTACTTAATCTTCTGGCACACAGTGCCACAATTAATGCACAGCGGTATGTGGACACTTTTCAAAAACTGAAGCACGCCATCAAGTCCAAACACTCAGGAATGTTGATAGACGACATCGTTCTGTTGCAGGATAATGCCCACGCACATGTTGCCGAGGTTGTTTGGATGATGATGATGATGATTTCAGGTGAGGGACACTCGACATCATGATCATCAGCACTCTGACGAAAAGTCAGCATGCTAATTCATAGCTGGGGATGAAGGACATCCCCACATGCACCGCAGTTTATAATGCATTAATGTCAGCCTCCCTGCCCCACCAAGTTAGGGATGAGGCCTTACAGTTCACAATGTTTCACCAGTCTTGTAACACTGGAATCAGCATGTGCAGGGATGGTGGGCAGATTGAGGGCTGCCCTAATATCAGTATATAGGACACACGTAGTCACAATATGCTGAACTGAAAGTGGCACACCACAAATTTCACAGTCATAGATCCTCCCACTGGAGGAGGAAGCCATGTGTTAAAGGGCTATGCCCGATGTACAGTCTGGTAAGCGGAACTTCCTTCCAGCGGTGAGGCTTTCATGAAGTTCGCCAAGCCTCAGTGGTCAATTTGAGCGACTGCAGTTTCTTTTCTGTCACCTGCAACCATTCATTCTCACACTGACCCATAATGTGTATGTCAGAAAATGAGATGATGGTGTGCAACAGGATGGGACACTGATGGACAGCACCATCCCAACATGCTTCCTTGCCGGCTTTGTCGGCCGTATTGTTGCCCTGTGTCCCAATGTGGCCGGGTACCCAGCAAAAGACCACCTCTTGCCAATGTTGGAGCTGTTGTAGGGAGTTGTGTATGAGCTGGATGCATTTGGTGAAGTGCTTGCAGTGCACTAAGCGTGTCGGGACAAGACACGAAACCTTGTACAATGATGTCTGTGAACCCTCTCCAGTGCCATCAGAATGCCATATAATTCCGCATCATAATTTGTAAATTGTTGCAGAAGACACACTTAAAAATCCTATCAGGGAAAACAGCAGAACAACCGAGGACATTTTCTTGCTGGGAGCCAGTTGTATAAACAAAGATAAAACTGTGGTACATACTTAAAATGGACGAAAATGAAGTCGTAAAAACAAAATCTGGAGTACGAGTTTTTTGGAGTACAAGCTTGAAAGCGCTTTGGGCCTCTGAAGATACCATGGCAGCAACGCATTCCATCCCAGGTTGTGTATTTTGATGCCTGATTGATCCAGAAGCTTGAGACAGTCTGTAGCATGTATTCCAAATGGCTTGGCTGCAAGGGGCCGATTCCTGAACTGCCATTCAACGGTGGGTTGGGCTATTGAACTAAATGTCAATGACTGAGCCGACAGAGAGACTTTCAGCACCTATCAAGCCAACAGGATGTATCGCCGAATCCAGAGTGGTGGTTCACCAGCCTCTGCCCGCAGGCTCTGAAATAGGCTGGTCCGAAGGTTCCAGTCAATATCCGAATGCCCTCATGGTGGACAGCATCTATCACCTTGAAGTAGGAAGGACGGGCTGATCCATGAACCATGCTGCCATAATCTAAACATGACTGAACAAATGCCCTATAAAACTGCAAGAGGCGGGACCTGTCAGCTCCTCATGTGTTTTCATGAAGGCATTTCAAAATATTCAATGATTGGAAGCCCTTTGTTCGTAGGTCTTTCATGTGGGAGCCAATTTAATTTTGAGTCAAATAATAAACCCAAAAAGCACACAGTATCTTGAAAATGTAAAATATTGTCCCACATTGTGAGTGCTGGTCGGTTAAAACTTCAACAAGCATGGTTAGAATGGGCACACGTAGTCTTCTCGGTTGAGAACTGAAAACCAGTTGTCCTGGCCCAGGTTTCCAGCCTCCTAATGGTCAGCTGTAGCTGCCTTGCCATCATCATAAAATCAGAGGAAGAGTAGAAAATTGCGAAGTCATCCACAAACAAAGAGAATTTGACAGGGCTCCTGACTGCAGAGGAAATGCCACTGATAGCTATGGCAAACAATGTGACACTGAGGACACCGCCTTGAGGGACCCCATTCTCTTGAAAATAGGTCACACATGGCACTGCCAATGCGATATCGAAAAAACTGGTCCTCAAGAAAGGATTGGATAAGAAATGGTAAGCATCCATGTAGTCCTCATTCATGAAGTTGAAGAAGGATGTTGTATCTCCAAGAAGTCACATGCTTTTTTGAAGTCCAAAAACACACAATCCAAATGGTTTCGGCATAAAAAGGACTCCCGTATTGCTATCTCCAGTACAGTTAAGTTGTCAAGGGTGGAACCGTAGCACCTAAAACCGCACTGGGAGCGGCTCAGGTGAACTTGGGATTCGAGCAGGCAGATGAGGTGGTGGTTGACTATGTTTTTAAGGGTCTTATTCATACAACTGGTAACGGCCACACTCTGGTAACTGTTAGGGGTGTCCTTGTCTGCTCTCCAGAATGGAATTCATATTGTCTCCTTCCAAATCAAGGGGTACTGTCCATCAAACAAGATTTGATTGAAACACGAGAGGAACTGTCCCTTCGCTGCGGGGCAAAGATGGTGAAGCATGGCATAATGGATCTCACTCATCAGGTCCTGGAGCAGCGTCTCTGGCTTCAGACAAAGCTGACATGGTGAACAGAAGGTTGGAGACTTCCTCATTATGCAAGAGGAAATTGAGCTTCCTCATTTCTGTAGTCCTACGGAACACCTTAAAAGCAGGAGTTTGTCTCAATGACGTAGTAAAAGTAAAGAAGTGTTCCACTAGAAGCTGAGCCATGTCTCCTGGTGTGTCCACTAAGACCCCATTACTTGGTAAGGCTGTAAGGGGACATGTACTACCCTTGCCAGAAATCCATCTTATCGATTCCCAAACTTGCGCAGTGGAGTGTGTGTGTTATTTAGATCTGATGGGCACCCCACGGCGGGTCATCAGCACCCTTACACTTATGAAAGCAAACAAATGTGGAGATGAACTAAAGGTGTTGTATATGCATGACCTCGAAATGACCACACAGTCACTCTGTATCACATGCACTAAAACCAATTACCAGGGAAGAGAGCTAATCAAAAAATTAAAACAAAGAGAAAACAAAACACAGGATAACTAAAAGAAAAGCACAGGGAAATGTGCTGGCTGACCTCTTACAAAAAACTAGGGTGAGCCAACCACTCTTTGACACATTAAGACCATCTCCCTAAAATCTTGTTAAAAATTGTTGGACAATTCACAAAACTTTAAAATCCTAAACACATTTGTTTGATCATTACATAAAATAGACGGCAGATCTGCTGGCAAATCTGTCACAGTCTGCTGGTCGGCAAATAAAATGCAGTCCAATAAAATATGGCGCACCGGATCTGTACACCATAAGCACCACACGTTGGAGGGTCCTCTTGCTGGTGGTGGTGGTGGTGGTTAGTGTTTAACGTCCCGTCGACAACGAGGTCATTAGAGACGGAGCGCAAGCTCGGGTTAGGGAAGGATTGGGAAGGAAATCGGCCGTGCCCTTTCAAAGGAACCATCCCGGCATTTGCCTGAAACGATTTAGGGAAATCACGGAAAACCTAAATCAGGATGGCCGGAGACGGGATTGAACCGTCGTCCTCCCGAATGCGAGTCCAGTGTGCTAACCACTGCGCCACCTCGCTCGGTGGTCTCTTGCTGGTGTAAGAATCCCTGGGTCACAGGGCTGTGACATATGCGAAGATGAGTAAGAAGGACCGCATCCAGCCGATGTGGCTGGAAGAAAGTACTCCACGGTCGAGTTGTGGGCCTGATGACGC
The DNA here is from genome assembly GCF_023898315.1 of Schistocerca nitens. NCBI lineage: Eukaryota > Metazoa > Arthropoda > Insecta > Orthoptera > Acrididae > Schistocerca > Schistocerca nitens. The sequence continues at coordinate 902,284,948 of NC_064614.1, read as the reverse complement.
AGAGTTTGTTATTGGTCACTGCCAGCCACTTGTCTTCCCATTGACACATGACTTTGTACCTCGACAGCAAGGTGATAGCATGAAGGAGGATATCACACCGAAATACCAGAGGATCATAGCACGCCTCCTTCGCTGCTCGATCCGTCCTCTCATTCCCGCAATTCCAATGTGTCCAGGTACCCAGCAGTTGTCGTAGTTGTAGGAGGGCATCCTGCATATTCTGGGTTACTATATCTGCTGGGTACAAACACTGGAGAGAGTAAAGGGCACTCAGGGAATCTCAGCAGGCGAGAAATCTAACACCTGAAGAATGTCTCATCTGCTCCAGTGCTTGCAAGATCATATGTAATTCTGTGTTGAAGACGGTAAATTCTGGAGGTAGTCTGACCTTGAGGACACGATCTGGGAATATGACAGAGCAAGCAACAGAGAGACCCTGCTTAGACCTATCCATAAAAACAGCTACATTGTCATGGTACTCAGACAAAATATCAGAGCACATCGCATTAAAAACAGAAGCAGGAGTGCTCTCTCTCCTGTGCCGCACCAAATCTAAAATCATTCTGGGCCTTTCCAGGAACCAGGGTGGCAGACGGTTAAAACAACAGATTTGGGGTCGTAAAGGCTTCACACCGAGTGGCTCCAGCACACACTGCACATGGATCCCAAATGGCATTGTGGCTCGTGGACAGTTGGGAAAAAAAGTTCCAGAGGTGGGCGAACAACAGTATGGTGTGCGGGTGAAGTTGGAGCTGCAAGAAATTTCCACACATGACCAATGAGGAGCTCGGGCTGGATGGTAAGTGGCAGTTCTCCTGCCTCAGCACGGATGCTAGGTATGGGACTGGTCCAATAAGCACCTGTGGCCAGCCGAATCCCCTCATGATGGACAGCATCAATGATCCGCAAGTATGAGAGCCTAGTTGAGCCATACATCATACAACCCCATGAATGCATAAAGCCTGATAAAACTGAAGAAGATGTATCATGTCTACTCCCAAAAACCTGTGGCTAAGGCACCTGACAAAGACCTGTGGCAAAGGCACTTGATGATGTACAGTGCCTTCAGGGTTCTGGCTTACAGGTCTCGCAGGTGTGGTAACCACGACAATCGGGAGTCAAAAATGAGGCCCAGAAAGTGCACTGTGTCTCTAAAATGTAGGATAGTGTAACCCATATTCAAGGCAGGTAAATTAAAAAGATGACGAGAATGATTAAAATGAACACTTACCCACTTATCTACACACAACTTGAAACCCATCTTCACAGCCCACACTGGAAGTTGCAACTGACAACTTGCTATTGCAACAGTGGAGGAGAAACAGAAAACAGCAAAAGAATCTACAAATAAGGAACACTGTACAGGACTCCTTATTGTAGACGTGATATTACTGATGGCTATGGTAAAGAGGGTAACACTTAAAACACTGCCCTGAGGAACACCATTCTCATGCTCAAATTGATCAGACAGCATGTCACCAATTAGGGACCTAAAAACCACTGAGACAGGAAAGACTGTATGAAGAAGGGGAGGCAGCCACGAAAGCCAAATTGATGCAGTTGTGCCAGAATATAGTGTCTCCAAGTAGTATTGTATGCCATACTTTTATCAAAGAATATGCTGATACAGTGATGCCTGTGAAGGAAAGCCTCTAGGAGGGTCAGATTGTTGATAGTGGACCGAAATCTTCGGAATCCACAGTGACAGTGGCTAAGGAGTTGCCTGGTCTCTAACAACCAGACCAAACGATGGTTAACCATTCGCTCCAGGGTCTTTCCTACACAGCTCGTAAGGCAATACTCTGATAACTACTGGGACAGGTGCAGTTCTTCCCTGATTTGAGGAGAGGGATCAGAACTGCCTCCTTCTACGAGTTGGGGAAGTTGCCTGTCTGCCATATTAGATTAATAAAACATTCGAGGAGGATTTCCTTTGATGCTGCTGGCAAATGTCGAAGCATGCACTACCGGATTTAGTCATGACTGGATGCAGTGTCACGAATCTCATTCAGTGCTGATTCGAGCTCCCACATGGAGAAAGGGGGAGTTGTAGGCCTCAGAACTGTTTGACCTGAAGTCCAACTTTTCCCTCTCTACAGTCGTACAATAGCGACGAAACACTGGAGCCTGTCTTCCATTGGCAGTAATTTGTGCAAAATATTTGGCCAATGTCTGAGCAATGTCCCTGGGTATTGTTTCGTGGCACCTGCGTTTCAGCACTGCTACTATCAGTAAACGGCTGCATTTAATGCAAATCCTCCGGATGGCTTCCCATACTTTTATAGAAGAAGAGGAACAATTGACAGAGTCCAGGAACGCTTGCCATGACCTTTCTTACTCTCCCTAATGATGCGTCAAGCCTTGGCCCTCATGACTTGAAAGGCCCTAAGGTTGACTGCTGTCAGTTGATATTTAAAACCTTGAAGAGCTGCACACCTCTCCCCGGGTCGTGGAACGGCACTCATCTGTCCACCAAGGTACTGGTCGCCTCCTAAGATGATCTGAGGACTGTGGGATGGAGAGGTCAGCGGCACCATGGATCACTCATGTTAAGTGGTTCAGCCACCCTTGGATGCTGTCGCAGTGTTTGAACACAGCCAGCTGGCTGAAACGCATCCAGTTAGCCCTGCTGACCATCCATCCATTTTGGTGGCTTAACTTCCGGTGGTGAGCCATTTAGTAGATGAGGGCAGATTGGGAAGTGATCACTGGAATGAAAGTCGTCAATGACCTCCCACTGAACAGTCAGTGAAGGCGGGAGAACAAAAAGAGAGGTCAATGGCTGAGAATGACCCAGTAGCAGTGGAGAAATGTGTGTGAGTACCCGTGTTGAGGATGTACAGCTCGTGAGACGTCACGAGGCCCTCCAAAACCTAACCCCAAGGGCAAGTGTTGGTCGAGCCAAGCCCCACAGGACATGATGGGCATTGAAGTCTCCCTGGAGGAGGAATGGTCACGGGAGCTGTGTGATAAGATCCATGAGAGCCTCAGAGTCTACTGCATCTTGCGGAGGTAAATACAGTGAGCAAACAGTGATTCTTTGACACTTATGAATTTGAACTGCAACTGCTTGCAGGTCAATAGTCAAGAGGACAACAGAGAATTGGTGTGCATTAGTGACAAACACTGTGACACCTCCTTTGGCTCTTTCCCCTGATAGGTCATCCTTGCAGTATAGCATATATCCCTGCAGCACAGGGACATCTGTATCTTTAAAATGTGTTTCTTGCAAGCAAAAGCACAAGGGGTATGCTTGTGCTCGGAGTTTCAGTTCCCCCACGAGCCCTGAACCTATTTATGTTCCACTGTAGTATGGAAGCCATGTCATTGGCGCAGTTTTAATTTACTCCTACCTTTGCACTGGGGAGGTGAAGCACTTGATGAGCAAGGGGGATGGGAGGGGCTGCCTGTATCCAAGGCATCTAACTCCATGATTTCCTCCTCATCAGTCACACGGTAAAGAATGATGCCTGACGGCACTCGGTAGAGCTTTGACCCGAATGTCGTGAGCCTTTTCCTGCACCCAGTCCCTTCGAGGATGGAAGGAAAAGGGGGCACTGAGAGGCACTCTGATTTTCTTGTACCTTCCGAATGCTCACTACGGAACTGTTGTTAGTCTTTCCCGGTGCAGCTGCCTGGATTGCTTTGTCCTTACTCTTTTTCCCTTATATGTACACGTGCAAGTACAGGTGCTTGTGGTGGATACAAGCACACTAGGCACTGTCTGTGTCTCAGTGTCTGCCTTGGGAATAGGTTTTAGCACCACAGAAGAATATGAGGTGGCAAAGACAGGGTTTTGTCTCCTTAGATTCTTTTTTGGCTTTCGAATAGGGGATCTGCTTGGTCACTTTTATCTTATGTATTTTGCGTTCTTCAGCAAAGCCAAGGCAGTCTCGGTTCCAGATTGGATGGTTCTCAGAGCAGTTGTTGCAGATCGCCGGAGACAGGCAGTCAGTCCCAGTGTCATGAGTGGCTTTTCTGCAGTTCCCGCAGATGGCTTCACCTCCACAACTCATGGTTGTATGGCCGAAACGCTGCCATTTATAGCACCATATAGAGTTTGGAATGTAAGGCCGAAAATTAAATCGAAGGGATCTCGCAATAAGATCTTCAGGCAGTGTCAGAGAATTGAATGTGACAATGAAAGTGACAGTCTTTCAGTTGCTCCATTATTTCTGAACGTTCGTTGCTCCACATTGGCTATTCCCTGGGATGCCCATTCTTGCTTCAGTTCTGCTATGTCCATGTCCATGTCCATGATATCTCAGCATGTGACAACACCCTTACTGAAATTGAGAGAGGTGAGCATCTCAACGAAGATATCATTGTCACCCAGTTTCTCCTCTCTGGGGGACACCACGTTGACGAAGCACTGTCTGTGCGGGTGGAGAGGCTTGCGTATCTGCGTGAAGCTGAGGGCTATACCGAAGGTAGAGGACCTACTGCCGGAAAGGCCTCAACTGATGGATCAGACTAAGAGTGTCCCACAACATGCCATCTTCCCTACCAACTCCGACCTTACCCAATACTGTTTCCCAACCCAAGGTGCGGTGCGATCCGTGCCGAGTGGTGCGTGGCACATGGGAAGATGTCTCTCAAACTGAACCTCATGGATACCGGGCTACCTCCCTGAGTAAGTAGCCTTACAACGCGCGCAGTATTTGTGGTGTGGACCGTGTAGATCCCCAAATCTTGTGGGACCAATATGGACACAACTAAAGAAAATAAATTAAAACAAACTGAGGGGCAAACTGAGACCTCAAACACCTAAACATTGGGGTCAGGGCCGATGGAAAGCATTCACACTACTGAATCAGGGTCTGCACCTCAGCTAGAAGTGGGAACTGTAACTGAGAAGTTGGACCAGATCAAGGTTAAAGCCTTGTCTGGGGCCCAGAGGAGGAAACTACTCAGGGAACAGAGAAAAATGGAAGGCAAAGAATGGCTTCCTAAAGACAAGTGGAGGGAATTAAAGGGGGCTTGAACCTAAGACCCCCAAGAAAAAACTGTCTCAGGTTGAAGGCGATATGCAGACCCCCACAACGTGTCGAAGACAGGCAGCAAGAGGATAAGGGAAGAATCTAAGACTCCCTCCTCCCTGAATAAGCGAGCCCAGGAAAAACCAAGGCAAGAAATAGGGAAACTGACCTATAGTACTGCAGTCTCAGTTTTTAAGATGGCAGTTATCCAGGAAGGCTGTCCACTAGTAGCCATCACCTCGCAGCAGGAGGAGCATGTACAGATGGCCCCCTGGAAAGATTGAGGAGGGACACTGGTCCAGGACCCAACTTCAGGAGGGTCTATCCAGATTGTGGTGCCCTCATTTTTGTCTGTGACGGGAGGGGGGGGGGGGGAGGCACACAGTGGAATGGCTTAAGGACAAGGTGCCGATGATATCCTCGTGGAAAGATGTGAAGCTGCTGGTCAAGACGGCAGCGGAGCTTCTTAAGACACAAAGGTACCAATATGGATCCTTAATTATGTCTCCCCTCAGACTCTGTTCGAGAAAATACGGGCCCAGAACTCAAACATCTCAACAGAAGACTGGAGAGTGATCAACCAGAAGGTTGTACCAGTAGGACAAACCCTGGTAGTGGAGGTCAGAGAGAAGTCACTGAAGGCGATGCAAGAGCAAGACCTGATACTGTTTCTAGGGTTCTCGCAGGTCACTGTCAGGGTTATCAAAGATCTCAAAGGCAATGATGGCAGAAAGACGGAGACTGGAGCTGCTGCAGATTAATCTGCTGCCCTGAGACGCTGCCTGGGGAGGCAGGAAGTGGACATGGCCCTGATACAAGAACCCTAATTATATAAAGGGGAGTATCGGGCCTCTACGGCACTGGAGGTAAGCTGATTCATGTTAGAAATCTAGAAACTCCAGAACACGCATCTATGTAAGAAATGGAATTTCTTTTATGCCAATGATGGACTTCTGCTCCAGGGACCTAGTGAACATTAGAATTCAGCAATGTGAGGAAGGTATCGTGAGGGGAAATTGATTTGACCTCAGCATAACTTCCTTACGAAGACAGCTTTCCTCCTCCTTGGAGGTAAGGAGACTGGTAGAAGGTGACCAACTGTTGATGGGATGTGACGCCAATGCACACAACCCAGTGTGGAGCTGCAAGGACACCAACAGTAGAGGTGAGTATGTTCTTGAATTTCTCTTAGCTAACAACTTGGAAGTCCTGAATTGGGGCAATGAACTTACATTCAGGAATAGCAGAAGGGAAGTTGTAACTGACATAACCTTTGGTTCAATGACGATGGGCATCTATGTCAAACAATGGCACGTGGCATTAGAGCCATTCTCATTGGACCACATGTACATCAAATTCAAGGTTGAAATAGGAATCAGACAGACCATAACCTATAGGAATCCCAGGAAAACAAACTGGGAGACATATAGGAGGGGCCTTGACTTGGGCTTATCGGAAATTAAAACCTCGATAAGGAATCCAGTAGAGTTTGAGAAAGCAGCAGAGGCTGTTATCTCTGCCATAGAGACCTTATATCAGGACAATTGTACAATCACCAAGAAGTGCACAAACAGGAGGAATAATAAATGATGACTAACTGAAACCCTCAGCTGCCGACAGGTATTGTTGATATACCTCGACGTGGACAGCTGAAAATGTGTGTCCCGACCGGGACTCGAACCCGGGATCTCCTGCTTACATGGCAGACGCTCTATCCATCTGAGCCACCGAGGACACAGATGAATAGCGCGACTGCAGGGACTTATCCCTTGCACGCTTCCCGTGAGACCCACATTCCCAACTGTCCACAATTCTACATACATAATGTACCTTACAGACATTTGCCCATCCACTCATTACTCGCGCACACTTTGGCGATTCCCGTAAGAGTTTGGGCAATCTGTGCGCATTCGCACAGACGAAGGTCAATGGCTGGGTAGCCTTTAACTATATATATGAAGACAGGTGTTGTTGATATACCTCGATGTGGACAGCTGAAAATGTGTGCCCCGACCGGGACTCGAACCCGAGATCTCCTGCTTACATGGCAGACGCTCTATCCATCTGAGCCACCGAGGACACAGATGAATAGCGCGACTGCAGGGACTTATCCCTTGCACGCTTCCCGTGAGACCCACATTCCCAACTGTCCACTGTCGAGGTATATCAGCAACACCTGTCGGCAGCTGAGGGTTTCAGTTAGTCATCATTTATTCCAGAGAAAAGCTGCACAGTCATCAACAGTATTCTGTTCTTTCGAGAACAGTTACTGTCTTCATATATATAGTTAAAGGCTACCCAGCCATTGACCTTCGTCTGTGCGAATGCGCACAGGTTGCCCAAACTCTTACGGGAATCGCCAAAGCGTGCGCGAGTAATGAGTGGATGGGCAAATGTCAATAAGTTACATTACATATGTAGAATTGTGGACAGTTGGGAATGTGGGTCTCACGGGAAGCGTGCAAGGGATAAGTCCCTGCAGTCGCGCTATTCATCTGTGTCCTCGGTGGCTCAGATGGATAGAGCGTCTGCCATGTAAGCAGGAGATCCCGGGTTCGAGTCCCGGTCGGGGCACACATTTTCAGCTGTCCACGTCGAGGTATATCAACGACACCTGTCGGCAGCTGAGGGTTTCAGTTAGTCATCATTTATTCCAGAGAAAAGCTGTACGGTCATCAACATTATTCTGTTCTTTCGAGAACAGTTACTGTCTTCATATATATATAGGAGGAATAATATAACTTGAAAATGCAAAGAAAACAGGTATGAAGACTGTTTTACCTTGCGAGACATAAAGGACAATGGGCAAAATATTGTGAGGCCCTTGTCAACTACAACCTTGCAATCACACACGCAAAAGAGGCATCCTGGAATGCATTCTGTGAGGAAGTGGAGAGCACGGCTGCTCAAGCCAGATTTCACAGAATCTTCGCTGGAGTATCAACCAATCTAGGAGGCACATTGAGGAAGGAGGATGGGATAAATACAAAGGCAGCACATGAGATGCTGGAACTGCTCCTCAAAACTCACTTTTACCAATACTCTCTACCAGATAACACAGACCAGAATGTGATCCCGGAGACAGAATGGTTCTCAGGCACTTGAAGAGAGAATTGGGAGTCGGCCAAGGAGTGTGTGGACTTCAATAAAAGCCAATGGATGGTGGGAACATTCCAACCGTTCAAATCACCTGGCCCAGATGGACTCTATCCAGCTCTCCTGCAACAGACAGGAGAAAATCTCATAAGAGTCTTATGCAGGTTATTCAGGGTTATCCTAGCAGTAGGAATCATTCCCAATGCTTGGAGGACAGTGAAGGTTGCCTTCATTTCAAAGCCAGGGAGAACTGATCATACCAAGGCCAAGGATATGAGACCAATCAGTCTGTCCTCCTCCATTCTAAAAACATTGGAAAAACTGGTTAATGTATATGTTGGGGAGAGGAGGCTAATTAGGGCCCCTCTACATTCAAACCAACATGCATATCAACCAGGTAAATCATGTGAGACAGCTCTCCATCAACTCATTGGGAGGGTGGAGAAAGCACTTCACTTCCAAGAAATAGCCCTCTGCATCTTCCTGAATACCGAGCGGGCCTTCAGTAACACGACTTTCAATTCCTTGGTAAGGGCAGCAGAGGTACATGATAGGGACCACTATATGTAGGTGGACCAGGGCATACTTAATGGAAGGAAGGTAGAGGCTACCATTAACACCACTAAAGGTTGCCCACAAGGAGTAGTTCTGTCGCCTTTATTGTGAATCTAGTGGTGAACGAACTTATTGAGGAACTAAATTCCACACAATGCTTCTGAGAAGGATACACACATGACCTTGTTGGACACAGTTAGAAATATGGCACAAGGAGGATTGGACATTGTGCAAGACTGGTGCAGTAAACAGGATCTAAGGGTTAATCCTAAGAAGACTGCTGTGGAGCCATTTACAAAGAGGCATATCCAACACTCAAGTTGGAATCTAAAGCTCTTCAATGGAACTCTACCTGTGAAGGGGATCGTGAAATATCTAGGGGTAACCTTAGATGAGAAACTAACATTGACCCCTCACATTAAGAGAGTCTGCTCCAAGGTGAAAAGTACTCTAGTGAGTACCAGAAGGGCTTGTGGTAAAAACTGGGGCCTAAACCCCACAGGTACGCACTGGATATACACCACAGTGGTTACACGTAGGGTTTCCTATGGGGCCGTAGAGTGTTGGACGAAGGTAGAACAGCGGGTTGCAGCTAAGGAGCTTGCTAAGGTGCAGAGACTGGCCTGCTTAGCCGTAACAGGTGGAATTAGGAGCACACCAAACGCTGAGATGGATGCTATGCTGGACATGCCTCCACTACACCTCTGGGTCAAGATGGAGGCAGCAGCTGGGTCATACAGAATTAAAACTGGATATCTTCGGGATATCCAGAATCACACACTAAGACAGTGAGTGAGGTAAATATAGGAATGGCTGGGGAAATGCCGGCCAACTATATAATAACTCCCAACTGCTTCAACAAGCCTTACAATATAATAATTGGAAGCAGGAAGCAGTGGGAAAAACAGTTCGACACCGTACGGGGGACACTGTTTGGTTAACCAATGGCTCGAAATCAGACCAAGGCTCGGTATTCCAAACTGAAATTACCGCAAACAGAGCATGTGTGGAGGAGAATATGTGTAGGTGCTACAAGGACCATAGCATCAACACCTATTGAGACAGCCAGGCAGCCCTGAAATCACTGGCAGCTCCTGCAAAGAGATCTAAGAATGTTGCAGAATGCCACAGGGCTCTGGTGGAGCTAGGGGGAAGCACTAGGGCAAACCTAGTGTGGGTCCCTGGCCACTCGGGGATCTGTGACAATGAACAAGCTGACAGATTTGCCACGATGGGGGCAACGACTCCATTTACTGGACCGGAACCTGTCCTGACAATCACCAAGGCTATTATCAAACCAGAAGTACGGAACTGGCTCAGGAAACAGCATGCAGAATATTGGACCAAGGTCCATAACAAAAACATGGTAAGGTAATGATGCCAAGCCATGCTTGAAAAGAAGCTCTGTAATCCTGGGATTGAACAGGAAAGAGATCAAACTCATGACTCGTCTGATGACCAGCCATGGGACTTTCAAAAAACACCTACACACAATGAGTATAATGGAATATGACCCTCAATGTGGGAATTGTGATGAGGGTGAAGAAAGTGCATCACACCAAATATTCGGTCACATGGCACTGGAGAGCAAAAGATACAGAATCTTCGAGACAAGGACCTGAAGAAATTGTGTCTAACAAAAAACTGGTAAAGGGACTCCTTGCACTATTTATGGACATTGGTTGATTTTACTAGATATATAGGGAGTGATGCTGCACAATAAACTCGGTTTTGGTGCGGGCAGTGGCGGATTAGACCTAAGATGTTTAAGCTTCCCTGTCAAAATCAAATCAAATCACCCATGCAACTCAGACTTGACTGGATAGTCGAGTAAGGCCTTACATCCCAAGACCTTAGCTATTTTGACTGAATTAGCAGTTTAAATTAGATATGGCCCATTATGAAGTCATTTGACACTTTTTATTCAGAGGCCCAGAAATATCTTCCAATGCCTTGTGAATAAGAAAGGAGTATCTTCTCAAATGTTCCCTCTGTTTGCTTGATTACAATGAAAGTGTCATGGCACACTAATGCTATTACTATTATTATAAGATTTCTTTTCAGCAGGACTGGCCAACCAAGCTCTCTGATGAGTGGGTGTAGTTACGACCTGACGGTACACCCGTCCCATCAGTAGTAGTTCAATGAAACCATTACAGAGGGATCCCACGAGATGCTAGGGAAACAACCATTGACCCAGGCAGAGCCCTGCATGCCTGAGCAAACCTGAGAGACGACAGGTGCCCCAGAGGTTGCCCACTAGAGACTGTTTTACCTCAACAGCCGTTCACCCCATCAGCACATAGCACATCTTGAGGTTGTGGGTTTTTTTTTAATTTTTTTTTTTTTTTTTTATAGAGGTTTGCACCTTCCTCACGGTCCAGGCAGTGAAGCCAAGACCCCCATTCTCTAAAACACACAGCATTCCACCGCTGCGCTGCATGGTGATCACTAAATCATGCCCAGAGGTTATGGAAAGAGCGAGCTGACGGCGCTTACCAGTCCCCAGCTCAGGAACCCTAGGATCACCAAGTCTGTCATCAGCATATGAATTATGAGTCCCTGAGGGGAAGGTTGTTTGGTCTACAGATTAGATTAGATTAGATTAGATTAATACTAGTTCCATGGATCATGAATACGATATTTCGTAATGATGTGGAACGAGTCGATTTTTCCAATACATAACATAATTAGGTTAATTTAACAACATACTTAAGTTAATATAACAACTTTATTTTATTGTGTTTTTTTGTTTTTCTTTATTTTTTATTTTTTTTTATTTTTTATTTTTTATTTTTTTTATTTTTTTAATATTTTTTGTTTTTTTTTCTTAATTTATATCTAAAAATTCCTCTGTGGAGTAGGAGTTGTCATCCAGAAATTCTTTTAATTTCTTCTTAAATACTTGTTGGTTATCTGTCAGACTTTTGATACTATTTGGTAAGTGACCAAAGACTTTAGTGCCAGTATAATTCACCCCTTTCTGTGCCAAAGTTAGATTTAATCTTGAATAGTGAAGATCATCCTTTCTCCTAGTATTGTAATTATGCACACTGCTATTACTTTTGAATTGGGTTTGGTTGTTAATAACAAATTTCATAAGAGAGTATATATACTGAGAAGCTACTGTGAATATCCCTAGATCCTTAAATAAATGTCTGCAGGATGATCTTGGGTGGACTCCAGCTATTATTCTGATTACACACTTTTGTGCAATAAATACTTTATTCCTCAGTGATGAATTACCCCAAAATATGATGCCATATGAAAGCAATGAGTGAAAATGGGCGTAGTAAGCTAATTTACTAAGATGTTTATCACCAAAATTTGCAATGACCCTTATTGCATAAGTAGCTGAACTCAAATGTTTCAGCAGATCATCAATGTGTTTCTTCCAATTTAATCTCTCATCAATGGACACACCTAAAAATTTGCAATATTCTACCTTAGCTATATGCTTCTGATTAAGGTCTATATTTATTAATGGCATCATACCATTCACTGTACGGAACTGTATGTACTGTGTCTTATCAAAATTCAGTGAGAGTCCGTTTACAAGGAACCACTTAGTAATTTTCTGAAAGACAGTATTGACAATTTCATCAGTTAATTCTTGTTTGTCAGGTGTGATTACTATACTTGTATCATCAGCAAAGAGAACTAACTTTGCCTCTTCATGAATATAGAATGGCAAGTCATTAATATATAATAAGAACAACAAAGGACCGAAGACTGACCCTTGTGGAACCCCATTCTTGATAGTTCCCCAGTTTGAGGAATGTGCTGATCTTTGCATGTTTCGAGAACTACTTATTTCAACTTTCTGCACTCTTCCAGTTAGGTACGAATTAAACCATTTGTGCACTGTCCCACTCATGCCACAATACTTGAGCTTGTCTAGCAGAATTTCATGATTTACACAATCAAAAGCCTTTGAGAGATCACACTGCAGAAGTTTCATTGGGAAGCCCTTACACATATTCCATAAAACTCAAATCTCTCCCCATGTGACTTCCATGTTTCTGGAGCCCTGAAGAAAGTCATTAGTGGCCATCAATCTGCTTCGGATGAAGAGGTACACACCTGGATACAATCATTGTTGCGCAGGTAAGCACAAGCAGTTTTCCCCGAAGGCACTGACTTGTCTCAAGTGGGATATATGTATTGACAGTTACGGTGATTACTTTTGAAATAATAAACAATATACTTATTTATTTACTTTTCCTGTCTGTCTCATTTTCATTTGACTGCCCCTTATAGTTAAAAGAGGGGTTAATTAAGCTACAAATTCAGTATAGAATCTGATAGGGATTCCATCGGGCCCTGAAGCTGTGTTCAATTTTAATGATCTCAGCTGTCTCTCAATGGTACTGACATTAATATCTATTCAACAAATTTTTTCCGTGGTACAAGATTCAAATTGTCATAACACTTCTGCATTTTCCTTTGTAAAGGGATATTTGAAAAAGGAGTTAAGCACTTATGTTTTTGTTTTCCTACCCTAAATTCCAGTTCATGTCTCATCCAAGAGTCACTGAAAACTAACTTTTTAACTGGCAGTCTTTACACACAATAAGAACTGGGTTTTGTGAAAGATCTTTCAACAATATTCTGCTACAGTAGTCACTGAAGGCTTCACGCATTGGAACTGGGTTTTGTGAAAGATCCTTCACCAATATTCTGCTACAGTAGTCACTGAAGTCTTCACACATTGCTCTTTTGACTGTCAAGTGCATTTCATTCAACATTTCTTTATCTGTACCCCTTTGCTGTGTTTTACACTTATTATGTAGTAGTCTGTTTCTTTGTTCCTCGCTGAAATGTAACATTACTGCTTCTTTTATCTTGTTTACTGAACATATAAATCTCTCTACTTGTTTTAGATGCCACTTGCCCTCTGGTACATATTGTTGCTACAATTGCCTAATTGTCACTAAAACCAGTTTTGATGTCAACATCCTCATAGAGGTCACACCAATTTGCTGCAATTAGATCTAATATATTCCCATCGTGAGTGGAGTTCTGAACTAACTATTACACGTAGTTTTCAGAGAAGGCATTTGGTAATGTTTCATAAGGTTGCCTTGTCGTGTCTACCATCAACAAAACTGGTAACTATCCTGATTGACTGCTGGACTATTAAAGTCTCCTCTTATGAATATAGTATGACTGGGAAACTTACGTACTAGTGAACTGGAGGTTTCTATAAAGCTTGTCTGAACAATCTTCTACGCAGTTTCAATTTCTATCCCAGTGAATCTATATGTCTTGTTTACTGTGACAAATATACCACCTCCATTTCCCACTTGTTTATCCTTTCAATACACAGATAAATTTTCCCAAACAACTCACTGCTCTTAACTTTGGTTTTTAACCAGCTTTCTGTATGTAATATTATGTGAGTTTCACTGCTTTTTAGGAGCACTTCAAACTCTGGCACTTTGTTGTGAATGTTTCAACAGTTAACCACTAGGATTTTAATACCCTCGCCCATAGGGGGCTTTTCTATGGGACTTACACTGATACTTCCAGTCTCCTACAGCTATCATTATCTGGACAGCATGGAGAGTCACCTAATCTAAAAAATCCTTGTAGGCACCCCATTTATAGTCAGCTACCTGTGTAGCAGCCTCTGATGTTTAGTGCACATCTGACCCATTTACTGAGGCACTACAATTCACAACCCTATGGTGCAAGTCCAGTAAGTCGCTGCCTAGCTTGTCAGAGAACCTTCGCAGTTTCTGATTCAGGCCTCCACTCAATTCTCTACCAGGGGACTACGATCTTCTCTGGGGACTATAAAGCAGTTTGTGAGCCTTGATGAAACTCCATGAACAAGGCTGGTATTCTCATCGTTCTCTGCCAGTTGCTGGAATGATCCAAGTATGACCTCGGAGCCCAGATGATAGACCAAGGTGTCAGGTCCCATTGCTGTGCCATGCATAAACTTGTCAACTGACAAAATAATTGGGGGTTCTGATAGCAGATGGTCAGGATGGTTGGACCTCTTGACAAAGTCTATTGGCCCAACTTCTCGCCACTTCTCTCTGTTGGTCTTTGCACACATAGTGCCAGTGCCTCAAAAGAATGCCTATGTGCAGTGAGGCAAGGGCAGGTAAACAGCTTTGCCTTTTGCTTCCTCCTACCCACTACTGCATGAGCCACTAGTTGACACGTTCTTGTCACGTGAATATTTTGCAAACTTTTATAGTTCCTCTCATTTTGCTTAAACAAGTCAATGAACAGGAATAGCCTTTGGGAACAGGTCAATCCTCTGTATCATAACAGGCACAAAATGAAGCTAAAAACTCTGTAGAATATTGACTGAAAAATGGATCTTACAGCAAGTTTAGAGACACTGGAGGGAAGAAAGGGGAGGAAACATTGCAACTTCACATGAAAAGAATCATAAAAAAGTGAGAACTTACTTCCCAATCTACCTAAAACTCACTTCAAGGCATAAATGCAAGAAAAATTTGTATGTGAAATAACACAGGTATCATATGAAATTAGTTCACACTGGTGCAATGAAAGAATTTAACACTTTTAATAAATTTTTGACATGTTCAGCCTAATGACAAAGATGATATATCTCATCATCAATGTAGCTAACAAAAACTAAAGCATATTATCGTAGCCTGTTTTAATTCAAGCATGTAAGACTAAGAAACAATATTATGAGAAGGAAAGTTGCTACTCACCTTACAGTGGAGATGCTGAGTCGCAGATAGGCACAACAAAACAGCTTTCAGAATTAAAGCTTTTGGCCACTGGCCTTCATCAACAATATACACACACACACACACACACACACACACACACACACAAGGTGTCAGTTACCTGAGACTGCAGTCGTGTGTGCGAGTTGCATATGCGGGAGAGAGAGAGAGAGAGAGAGAGAGAGAGAGAGAGAGAGAGAGTGTGTTGTTTACCAAGGCCAATGGCTGAAAGCTTTAATTGTGAAATCTTTTTGTTGTGCCTATCTGCAACTCAGCATCTCCGCTATACGGTGAGTAGCAACCTTCCTTCTCATTATATTGTAACAGTCCAGCCCAGATTTTCCATTGTTTGATTTGAGGCTAAGAAACAATACACTAATGATGAAAAAAAACTTCTGGGCAATCAATCTGATGTCAGCACAATAATATCAGTTTTCATAAACTGTGCTCTCTGTAGGGGCCTTTAGACAAACCACCTTGACATGAATGAAAGGTTCTCAGCCAAAATATTGGATGAAGATATAGTGATGCCCCAGGTCCATATCCACAAAAATGATGGAACACAGTTGTTTCTGAATAGTTATTAACTGAAGTTTCCAAATTTACACATTCAATGTCTACAGTTAGTTTGCAAAGATTTCTTGTTTTCAGCTGATTCAGAATTTGGGATAACTTATTTTGAATTGACCAATACTAATGTATGAATAGGCCCAATATTTCTATTTATTTTCATGATGATATAAAATAAACAGGAGAGTAAAAATAACCTGGAGTGCTTTTGAGAAACTAAATAGAGTTTTCAAAAGAGTAAATATTGCCACTTTTGACATACCGCCATAACACACTAATTTTCAATGCCAAAACCATTGCAAGACTGAGGGTTTTTCAGTGAGGAACAGAGAGAAGGTGATCAAGAATTAGTAGCAGAGACAAGAAAACAGACAAACAAATCAAAGGATAGACTGGAGAAGAAGATGTAATTCAGAATCATAATGGAGGTGGCAGGTCATCCAGCCATACAAACAGGTGGTAGACAGACGAAGAGGGATCTTCACTGCATTCCCATGGATAAGAGAGAACTGAGATAATCACCAAATGATAGATGGGTAGATCATATTAAGAGGAAAATGTAGGAGTAATGTGGATACAGATGAAAACCACGAGGCATCAAAAGGATTGCAGGAGGAATGTCAAATGGCTTATGATGATGAAATGTGTCCATACTGACAATGATGAACCAATTTCACTCAATTTCATATTCCAAAGCACATAATTAAGCATTTAAACTAGTAATTAAGAAACAGATGTATGCAAAATACACAAGGAAAAATGAAACTTCACAAATGCTTCTTTTAGTTTACATACTTAGAATATTCTAAAAGGCAATGAATATACTTTCAAAACAGGATAATAAACTATTTCATTATTAGTGTTCAAGCCAGAATTTAATTGAAGTGGAAGTTCGTAACATACAATAAAGTGATATTACAACAAAAACAATCACTTATTGACATAATAATTTAAATGGATAGATAAAATTCTACTCACCAAGCAGTGGCAGAACACATACGTAAAAGACAGTTGCAATTGGCAAGCTTTCAGAGCCAGTGGCTCCTCCTCCCAGCAGAAAGGTTGAAGGGGAAGGAAGAGGGGTGAAGGAAAAGGACTGGAGAGGTATAGGAAAAGGGGTAGATTTCAGGAAAGTCACCCAGAACTACATATCAGAGGGAGACTTACCACACAGGATGAGAACGAATAACTGATTGTTGGGGACTACATCGGACGAGATTTCAAAACCTGAGAGCTTAAAGGTGGAAGACAAGGTAATATGCACACAGAGATTACTGCTTAAACATGGTAGTCATGCCGATACAGAAGGCCTAACGTGACTACCACCAGATTATCAATTAGGATTAATGGGCATAGGCAGACAGTGTATACTGTCAACTCGCAATATCTTGTTGCAGAGCATGCTTTACAACATGATAATTGTGGCCTCGGTGCCTGTTTTGTCATATGTGCCATCTGGATTCTTCCCCCCAGACACCAGTTTCTCACAACTCCACAGGTAAAAACTAGCACTATAACATGTCTTTGGTTCTTGCCACACACCTGGCCTTAATTTATGTAAATTTCTCCATCTCAGCATTTCTTCACAGTAACTACTCTTTGCTTCACTCCATTTTAGTTTTCTATATCTTTCGTTGTCGTACCTGTCTATTTTTCACCACCCCCGTCCCACCTCTGTTACGTACAATGCGGTTAGCTTTTCACTCTTATTAACTCATGCATGATGTTTAAGCAGTACTCTATGTCTGCATATTACCCTGTCTTCCTTCTTTAAGCTCTCAGGTTTTCAAATCTGTCTGATGCAGTCCCCGACAATCAGTCTTTCCTTCTCCTCCCATGCGATAAGTCTTCCCTGACCTGCGGTTCTGGGTAACTTTCCCAAAATCTACCCCTTTTTCTAGACCACTCCAATCCTTTTCCTTCAGCCCTCTTTCTTCCCCCTTCCACCCTTCTGAATGGAGGAGGAGCCACTGGCTCAGAAAGCTTGCCAATTTTGTGTGTGTTCTGCTGCCACTTGGTGAGTAAATGAAGTGATATTGTAATACTCATACTTCTTTTAACAACAATATACTACTCACCATGTAGATGAGGCACTTAGTCACAAGCAGGCACAATGAAAAGAAAAATAAAGAGAAAGAGAGAGAGAGAGAGATTGACTAGAAATATTTTCAGCTTTTGGACAACATTTTTCTTTATTCATTGCCACTGTCACAGTATGCTGAGGCCTAACTACGACTGGGCCTGACTGCGAGGTGACAATGGCCATTTGCGTGCAAGTTTTTGTTGTATGGATTTGTGAGAGTTCTGCTTCTGGAGAAGAACTTAGTCCAGAAGCTGAAAATATTTCTAATGATTTTGTTGTTTTTTTTGTGATTCAGAGCCTCCTCTATATGGTGAGTAGCAATCTATATATTCCAGAATGAGATTTTTACTCTGATATGAAACTTCCTGGCAAATTGAAACTGTGTGCCGGACTGAGACTCGAACTCGGGACCTTTGCCTTTCGCGGGCAAGTGCTCTACCAACTGAGCTACCCAAGCACGAGTCACGACCCGTCCTCATAGTTCTACTTCTGCCAGTACATCATCTCCTACCTTCCAAACTTTCATATCAGCGCACACTCCGCTGCAGAGTGAAAATCTCATTCTGGAAACATCCCCCAGGCTGTGGCTAAGCCATGTCTCCACTATATCCTTTCTTTCAGGAGTGCTACTTCTGCAAGGTTCGCAGGAGAGCTTCTGTAAAGTTTGGAAGGTAGGAGATGATGTACTGGCAGAAGTAAAGCTGTGAGGACGGGGCGTGAGTAGTGCTTGGGTAGCTCAGTTGGTAGAGCACTTGCCCGCGAAAGGCAAAGGTCCCGAGTTCGAGTCTCGGTCCGGCACACAGTTTTAATCTGCCAGGAAGTTTCAATCTATATATTCCATATTATTGTTATTCCATCTTAAAGTTTCCACTGTTTCATATTTCTTTTAATTATATAAATAAATTTCAGTTGTATTCAGTAAGAAATGTATTGTTCTGAAAGACAGGATTATTACTTTTTACTTTCAGTTCTTCTCTTTGCTGTACTATGAACTGCATTTTCTGAAGATAAAAACTGGCCATTGTTCCATACATATTTTATATAGGGACAACTGAAAATGCGAGATAAACAGAAATACCTCAACAGAAGCCTGCAGGAATGATGAGGGAGACACCAAATTTGAAACTGAAAAGGGTAAGATACAGATTCATAATAGCTTACCGAATCAAATATTGAGAGACCATCATGACCACCAAGGGCATATATATAGCCCTCAAATGCAACTACACCACCAGCGCTGCGATGTCTGATCATATTTGGCACCATCGTCCACTCATCTTTGTCTGGGGAATAACACTCCACAGTATTCAGTGAAGTAACACCATCATAGCCTCCACAAACATATAAGCAGTCATTCAATGCAGCTGCACCAACAGCACTGTATGTAAAACAAGGAGTAGTAATTTTTAAATTTCTATTCACACATTATAAAATATATTGTTTACAAAAATCTAAAAGAAAGATACGCTTAAATATAAAAGATGAATTTAAATATATGGTTCTTCAAGGGCAATAGAACTAACATGAGAATTAGGATGT
The DNA here is from genome assembly GCF_023898315.1 of Schistocerca nitens. Lineage (NCBI taxonomy): Eukaryota > Metazoa > Arthropoda > Insecta > Orthoptera > Acrididae > Schistocerca > Schistocerca nitens. Next base: position 902,265,407 of record NC_064614.1, on the reverse strand, counting down.
CTACATGATGTGGATGCTGTTAGACATGATACAAATTATATGTCCCAAATGCCAAAATATGAAAGAATTCTTCAATCAACTACATGTGAAATGAGTGACAAATAACAGTTTATGATGGTCCAGAACTGGACATGGGTATCACAAAAACGATAATGGTCATATTCATCATCTGTTTGTTTGCTGCCACCATCAGCATCTAACAAAAGTGGATGAATATAATTTAACCACACGTAGATACATGGTACAGAATGTTCAACGAAGTGAGGTGGCACAATCGTTAAGCCACTGGTACTCTTATTTCGGACAGTTACCAAACGATCCATTATGGTCACCCAGGATCAGATTTTTATGGTTTCCATAGAGCAGTTAAGATGAATGTCAGGGTGATTTCTCTGTAAAGGACGTAGCCAATTTCTTACCCACTATACTCCACTCCTCACTTGTGTTCTGTCTCAAATGATCCTAATCTTCTTTTTGTGTACCAGGGTGTCATCCAAGAACACGGACTATGAAGAATTGGCTATACTGTTAAGTACAATTGACATTAGTCTTTGAAGCAAATGACATCACAGAAAACATCTGGGTATTAATGAGTTAAACCATTTTAACCAAGTGTTTATTTTTATTTCAGTTTTGTGATATAAAAACAGCGCAGCAGTAAAAAAAAGGAGGGGGGGTTCAAAATCACAGTTTGCAATGACTCTAAGCATAAACCTACATGAGAAGCATTAAACTAAATCGTTTGTAAAATCTATTAAAAATACAGACCTGCAAGATCTAATCAATGAAGACAATGCTAAAACTACTTCTCCTCCATGATACCAACAATAATTTTCAAATTACTTTTCGGGGGCTATAGAAATGAATAAAAGAAAATCTTTTCCATTTCTATTTTTCTGCTAACCGCATGAAATTTTATGTTATAATAGCTGTTTGTTCTTTTCTTTTTAATTTTTTTCTGCATGGGACTTCTTGAAGCAATTTCCAAAATGAAGTGCTGGCTTAATCTTATACACCCACATTTCTTCTGCAACAAATCACACAATCCTTCAATGATTTCTTTTGATTTGGAAATACAAAATGTATCTTCCCATTCAGAATTTCCTTAGGATCAGAAGATGACAATCTTCCACTCATTCTTGAACTTCTGTTCCTAACATTATCCACAAGTAGAGTGATGAGATTTCTCTTATAAAAAAGACGTGTCCATTATTTTTCACCACTATCCTCACCAAACAAGTAAAGGAGGCAGTTGTTCACAACTGCAACAGTTATAAGCTACAGGCATAGCTTTTCCAACAATTTTTATGACCACCTTGCGAATCCATAACAGCAACAGTACTGATCAGCTCTGGCCACTCCTCCTATAAACCATGTGTACTTTGAGAACAACTGTTCATTTTTTCACACTGAACAGGCTGTTTGTTTCTATAACCAGAAATCAGCTGTGATTGAGAACCAAAGAATGTACTCGGCATTTTCACTGAGCTCTTGTAATGGAGAAATAAACAAATTATTTGCAAATCTTGACAGCCACTCAATTTATGCTGCTGAAGTTTCTTCTCTTTCAAATCAGTTAGAAAACCCTTTTGATGTGACATAACTGTCCCTGGTGTAAGAATTTCCATTTTACACAATTTCTGAGAAAGTTCATACAGAGTCAGTCATGGTACATGTGACAGCCTGAATCAACAGTGTGTGCTTGCAGGGCTTATGCTAAATGAAACAGTATTTTAGAAGTAAATGGCAAATTAGGAAATATAAAACTTTCCATTGTCCTTTTGTCATAATACGGAAATGTCAGATAAAAAGTAACCGTTTTGTGAATCAGAGAGAAATTTTTTTTATATATTTCACTTCATAGATACTTTTGGGTTGTTGCACATAAGGTGAATTCCACTTTGAAACCCACTGTACTCTCGTTTACATTAACACTTCTACATAGTGTGTGGAGTTCTTCCCATTTGTTAGCAATACATTTACTAACAAACTCCACTTTAGTGCTTTTGGTACTCATATTACTTTGATAGGCAACAGGTGAAAGCATCAAGTGATTATAATTGATGTGCAACCACCCACAGAGGTCCAGTGAGGGCTGTAATTACTGTGTGACAGCAAAACTTGGTAGATATTCTAATGCATTAATGTGGAACCGATTTATGCTGGAAAAAAATTAATTCCAATTTCGGTCACCAGGTGCAAATTTGGCAATGCAAATGCAAGACAGACATATAAAAATCTTTCCATATGTACTGGATTAGAAATGGGACAGGGGCAGAAAAGGTCAAACAAGTGAGAAAGGCATAATGTTGTTTTTATTATTAACCACCACTTACACACAGTTGGTTTCATACGAGCACCTGAGGCATTGATAAGATGCTGTACAGTGTCAGGTTTGTATCTGGTCGTAAAAATTGGAACTAATTTTTTTCACCATAAAGGTATTCCGCATTAATGCATTAACATATCTAAAACGTTTTGCTACCATATGATAATTACATCCCATGCTGGAATTCTGTGAGTAGCTACACTTTAGTTATAATCACCAACCCAGCATCCAAAAACATCTGGGAAATTCAAAGAAAAAGAAAACATTTTTGAAGAACTGAGTTTGGTCTAGCCAGTCTTTGGTGCAAATTCATCTTTAAATCCAGGGCCATATACAGCATTACACCAAGAAATGGCTTCATTTCTTTAGTGAAACATCTTTCCATGACTGTTTTGTCATTTCAGTCATCATCTCTGCTATGTACACATTTGATGCAGTCATAGTTTTATGAACAAAGTCATCCATAGACAAAAGATCAAAATATTCAAGTTACATGGTTGGCTGAGAACTATGAAGAAATATGAATCCCTGTAGTCATAGAAAGAGTATAGGACCTTAATTAAGATCACCATCTCCATCTTGATAAACTTTTCAGCTGCATGTAACTGCTTAAAGAAGAGATACTTTCTCACTCTCACTATTAATTTCAGATTCCTTGAGAGATATATCATTGCATAAAGGAAGAGATGCTTTCTAATCTCTCACCATTATGCTCTACAGGGTGGTCAGTATGTGTGACACCATCTTTCTAAAACAGTAAAAGGTAGATAAACAAATTTAAAGTCAAGCAGTATAAGATGGGAGAGGCAGCAAAGCATCTGAGGTTCTATTATAAAAGTAGCAGCAATTTCGGAAGCTGCGATTTTAGATGGGTCACTTGGTACACCAGATAGAGAATTACAACAGGAAAACAACAGTCTTTTGTTTGAGCATAGCTTTATTCTTTTTCAAGTTGTGACTGATGTTTCTTTCTTACATGTGATGTAAGGCTGACAGCATTAACACAAGCTGAACACACTGAGATCATCCTGATATTTGGAGAGAGGAACACTCATTTTATCATAAGGATTTCAGTCAATGCTACAGACAGACAACAGTGTGGTGGTGAATCTTCTCTCAAAAGTTTCTGAAGCTGGCTCTGTTTCAGGCAAAGTGAAAGCTGGGCGATCAGAAACAGCCATGGATGAACCAACATCATCAAGTGTTATAGCATCATTCAGTACGATCCAGAGTCCAGTACTCACTGCATCTTGCAGAAAATTGTTGTCAGCTGTACATCGACACCTACAGATTGTTGATGCTTATGGTCCCATTCCACTACATGTGTTTGTGAAAATCTATTAGGAGTGGGTGAATCAATTATAAATAGCCTTACAACATACTGGACAACACATAGAGTACATACTGTAGCCTTTATGTGCAATTACTAGCATTTGCCTTGTTCGGTACAAAATGTGTCATTATCTGAAAATGAAAGAAGAGACGCCAATGTTTACCTCAAGTATTTATCTATTTCTTTGATACATAATGTGGCTCCCTTTCCATATGAAATTATGAGTTCCATCCGAGAAGGCAACTTCCAAAATGACTGCCAGTAATATAACTATCTGCAATAATATAGACACCTCATACTATCTGACTTTAAATTTGTTTAGTCACCTGTGTGTTTGTTTTAGGAATGTGGTTTTACATCCACTGAAGGACCACTCTGTACTTCCACTTTGCTATATGACTGTCACTTATATTCCTTATGCTTACCATCTTCACTCAAGCAGAAACCATAAGAGGAGGACACATGATCACTCACATATGTCTAAGCACGTAGCCTGTTGTTATACATAATGAACAACTTGGGCTGTCTATTGGTTAGAGTTTGTGCTACATGACAAAAAGTGTTGGATTTTATGCAACATCAGGGCACGTGAAACGTAGTAACACAAACAGCATCTTGGACATCTTGCAGTATAGGAGCCACAGTAACCTGTGCGAGAGTGAAAAACCTGGATTTTATTGCATTTCAAGAACATGTATGTTATCTATAGTCATCACTCCGACATTATTGAACTCGACAGCATCCAGCAATAAATTGTTATGTTGCTTAAATTGTGTTTCCAGAGAAACAAATTTCAACCAATTTTCATACTGTGAAGGTTCATAAAATAATAGTTTATGGTCTCTTACCTTCGTCTGCAGTGCATTGGTGAAACTTTATTCCAGACACGTTTCTGCGGATCAAATACTTCAACAGTGGATAATCGTTCACTGCCATTGTACCCACCAAACGCATAAAGCCTGTTGCGCATCACAGCAACACCCACTCTACTACGCAACATACTCATAGCTTCAGCCAGCTGCCAACGGCCAACAATTGGATCAAATACTTCAACAGTGCTTAAAGAATCCCCTACAACAGAATGCATTTGTTACTTAATTCTAGATTGTACAGCTACACATAAAATACTGTAAACACACAGGTCCTCCTCTCAAATCTGTGAGCTGCCAATACTTTGAGCTAGTGCATTCAAAGTCAGTTTAGTAAGCTTTTCAACTGCACAGGTTTCACATCAATGATATGATGACTTTTCAAAAATCCTATACATTCCTGTCAACCTACCTGTTTTTGTTAAACCACCAACAGCAAATATGTGGCCCATAACATAGTTGCAGCAACGTGGCTTTATTCTAAAACTTTGCAGAAGAGATCTCCTCTCAGGCATAAGATGATAATCTCTTGCTTCATCCAGAAGATCACTGTAAGAGTGAGAATAGACACAGACATAAAAAACGTTATAAATTTTCTTGACTCTAATTAGTACACTTAAATTATGCATATAATTATCAATAATGAAATTAGATCAATTGACCCAGGTCATTTTGAGAAGTATCTATCAAATGAAGTAGTAATTAATTACATATATAAAGAAAATTATCATGATAAAAGTACAGTTTCACAAAGAAAGAAAAAAATAAATATTTTCCACAAAGTACCAGCTGTACTAAAAAATGAAAAGTGACAAAAATTCAAGATTTCCCAATCAAAGGTTCCTTTATCTTACAAATGAAAGAAAGAAGGGGAGGGAGACAGGGAAGTCAGTCAGTCTCCTCCCAAGGTTTGCTAGTTCCTGGTAAGTAGATCTCTATAATAAGTAATTCTCATTGTTGAAGACAGTACACAATAAGGCCAACTTCCTGAAACATTTTCCTTGATGCAAAAAATCTTTGGCACCAGCAATGATATAATTAAGAAAGTACAGGAGGCAGCAAAAGTCTCTTCATCCTTAAAGAATGTTAATATTTTATCATGCTTGTCATAACAGTCCATATGATATATGGACAATCAATAAGAATGCAAAGAGACCATATTACGTGATAGCATTTTTACACCTTTTCCGACTTTAAATACTCCTTGCTGAATTGAAATGGAGTTTATGTTCTCAACAATGAAGAAATTATGGAAAGATGCTCAAATCTCTATAATGTGTATACAAGTCAGTGACCTGACTGACTGACTGATCACTGCCCAGCCCAAACCGCTAAGTATAGAAACTTGATATCTGGGGAGGGTGTTGATCTTATAATGTAAGCGTTACTTCATAAGGGAGTTTTCGAAATTCCACCCCTAAGAGGTGAAATTGGGGATGAAAAGGTTTTTTTTTTTTTTTTTTTTTTTTTTTTTTTTTTTTTTTTTTTTTTTTTTTTTAAAATGTCATCATTAAAGCAATTTTGTAGCTGGACCTATGAAAATTGGTAATTGTCTTCTCGGTCATAAATAAAGAAATGTGTGTTTCAGCATTTTTGTGAATTCAACGCCTAAAAGGTCAAAGAGAGGTGAAAGTTTTTATTGAAAATAAATTATTATGGAAGAAGTAATAATATATTTTAAAAACTGCATCTAGAAAAATTGGTATTTGACTTCTCTGTTACAAATAGAAAAAAAAAAAAAATACATGTTTCAGTATTTTTGGAAATTCAACCTTTAAGAGGGTGAAGTAGGGGATGAAATGTTTTATAAAAATATTTCATTATGAAAGCATGTCTAAATCTAAATCTATGAAAATTGGAAGTTGGCTTCTCAGTTGGAAACAATAAAAAAAACTTATTTCACTCTTTTTGGAAATTCAACCCTTAACATGGTGAAATAGAGAGTTAAATGTTTTATGAAAATATTTCTTTATGAAAGCATTTTCAAAGCTAAATCTTTGAAAGTTGGTGTTTGGTTTCTCGGTTAGAAATGAAAAAAACGCACGTTTCACAGTTTTTGGAAATTCAAGGCCTAAAGTGGGGTGGAATATCGTCAAAGTGATTCAATGACTCATCATCAGCCTGGTCAAACCTCAATGGGCAGAAACATGAATTTCAGAAAGGGCGTCGATCTTCTCATTTACGAAGGGACTGTTCATAATCCCACTCCTAAGGGGGTGAAATAGGGAATGAAAGACTTTTCGAAAATATGTCGCTATTAAAGCAATTTTGGAGCCAGAACTACAAAAACTGGTACTTGGCCTTCCAGTGACAAATAAAAAACGCGAGTTTCAAGAATTTATGGAAATTCAGCCATTAAGGGGGTAAATTAATGGGTCAAAGTTTTTTTGGAAAATAAATAATTATTAAAGAACTACTAACGCATTTTATAGCTATATATTTGGAAATTGGTATTAAACATCTCTAAAGGGGACGAAACAGAGGATGAAAAGTTTTATGAAATTATTTCATTATAAAAGCACCTTCAACGCTCCACCCACAAAAATCTGTATTTCGCTTCTCTGTTAGAAATAAAATGTGTTCCACTACTTTTGGAAATTCAACCCCTAATGTGGTGAAATGGGGGATGAAAAATTTTACAAAAATATTTTGTTACACTAAAAAATTTTAAATCTAAATCTATGAAAATAGGTATTTCACTCCTCAGTTAGATATAAAGAAATGAGTGTTAGGACATGAAATTTACTATAGAAATGTCTCCATACGAACCCAAAAGACATGATTAAAAGAAACATTGGGCTCCAGCTACCAGAAGTGCTTTATGGTCAGAAGTACATTAAGGAAAGACGATGGTTCTATGGCATTAATAACGTGAAACGTTTAGAGGGTTTTGCAATTTGTGAACAATCCGTGCAAACCATACAGTCTATGCAAGTGAAGCAGCGAGTGTTAAGCTAACTTTACATAAAACATATCTGCACGGATAAAGTAGTAATGAAGCATATATCCACATTAAGAATTCAAGTTTCCAGCACAATAACTAAATTTATTATAAATCACTGCAGCTCTTTCCTCAGGAATCATTCTAAAATACTAGACATGCTTTACAAGTAATTCAAAGATTCTGCTAAAACAATTATTTGATACAATGTTGGCCAACAACTGCAAACACCATGTGTGTATACATCAGTGAACACTTGTTCAACACCCAGTCTGTATATTTTTGGTCATCATTAAGTTTAATAGTAACACAGAACAATCAGATCGTAAGACCACCACATAAAATCTGTAATAGCAAAAACTACTCCTAAAATACACAATGGCATAAAAATTGAGTAGGCAGCATATCACACTGATTTCATATGAACATAATCAAACAATGGAAAATCTAGGACAGAATTGTTATATGAAGGTAATGATGATTAACTAGAAGCCTGATCCAAGTAATAGTATAAGCAGTAGACCAAGGAGAGAGACATGTACAGCTACATTATCATACTAATCGTATCGTAATTGTGTACATATATGTGCTCTGAAGAAGAAGAATCCAATTTCACAAGCTGAGCAACCACATCACATTTATTGTTTAGTTAACTATCTGCTGCTTAAAACCCCACAACAGTTAGTGGTTACATTTCCGGACTCCATTCTCTTTATTTCACTCACAATACTGCACTATAATATCAAAGGTAGGCCTACAAAAACTTTCACCATTTGAGTGTCCTAATTTTAAGTATTAAGGGACATTGTACGTGAAATTTGTTGAAATTTGACATTTTCTGTTTTCTACTCCACAATGTACTTTGGACTTTCCTGAAGATTTTGGTATATAATACATTAAAATCAGTCAATTGTGAGACCTTCAAATAATATTTCGAATGTTGATGTGTGACTGTCAAATTTCGTGGCTATACATATACTGCTGCAGTTGAGCAGTCATATCTTGGGAACTACACACTCCAGAAAGCTGTGAACTGCTTTGTTTTGTGCCTACTGCTACGTCTCAGAAGTTGGCATTACAAATAAACAAATCAGTCATTTGTTTCTGATACTGGTTTTCGCTGAAAGCAGTATGCTTATCAGCTATTTTTGTGTAAGTTAACTTCTATTGCTTTTTACATGTAAATAAAATGACTAAGCATAAAAATAACTGAGAATTTAGAGAAGATGAAAAGAGCTGTGTGGAGCACTTTCTTTCATCGAATACCAACTGATGAAAAGCCATGTCATGTTTTGTGTCCACCTCCAACAAACACTTGGTGTAAATATAGGCAAGCTGGATTTTGTGGCACCCTGCATCAATTTACTCATAAACATTCTCTTCCTTTGGCAGTAATGGAAGCAATCAAACCTATTTACAGAAATTTGGCAGTTCCTGAGCTATTAAAGAAGTGTTTACATAGGAATACTCAGAATGTGAATGAGTCCTTCAATAATGTTGTGGTGCCTTGTGCCTAAAAATGTATTTGTTCACCTTATGACTCTAAAGTTAGCAGTGTCTGATGTTGTAATAACTTTTAATGGTGGGAACTATGAAAGACTTAAGGTTCTGGAGAAGTTAGGGGTAAGATTTGGACAGAACACAGTTAAAGGACTGCGGGAACTGAATTAGCTTTGTGTACGTGAAGCAAAGTTAGCTGCTCAGCAAGTGATAAAAGAAGCAAGAAGGAAAAGGAGGGGGCAAGCACTGGCCTGTTGTGACACTGAAGGAGACAGACTATGGGCCAGGGCAATTCTAGTGCATAAAAGACACAGAAATGTAGGTCTGTACAAGAATTTGTAATAAAAAAGTTTTGAACCTCAATATCTCTGAACTACATTTTTTGCAATAAATGACCTGTTTTCTAAACAAGTACTGATGGTAGAGACATGAAATTTTCACCGCATGCCAAGTGTGAGATTCAATGCATATGGAACTAGAATAATTAAAATATCCTGAGTTTTTTTGTTTTTATGTTCAATTATTTACAAAATTCTGTCAAAAAATTGAATGTTTGAAAAAAAAAAAGCTAACATGCCCCACAATACAATGTTAGTAATAATTCTAGTTCAGTGTATCTAGAAAGGTGCATTCAATAATTATGGAAAATTGTAAGTTGGTGTCGTAGAAAGTTTCCAAGATAATGGGTCACAAAATTCGATAATTTAACATTGGCGGCGTAGGATATACAATGTCCCCATTAATGAGTAGTCTAAAAAAACTGTCACATACCGACATTCATGAGACGATCTGATTAATTCTTCTGTGGCCACCCGGTCAGCCAAGTAGTGTGGAGGCAAAAGAGGTAAACGAACTTTGGCAAGAAGTTGTGGCAAATTTTTCTTGCGGCCTTCAGGATCTCTCTTAACCCACCTCATAACAGCCTCAAAGACCTGTGGAAACAGGTTGGTGCAAACTTACATTTTAATCTGGGATTCTGCTTTATACATACACACAATATTGAGTGAAACAACAAACAAAATAATAAGTTTTGCATGAACAGCACAAATTCAGAAACATGAATTACAACAAAGATTGAAGCATAACTACAAGGAGACGTGGCAAAAATGTTTTACCTGTTCCTCTGAAATAACATGTAGTTCATCTCTTCTAACAATATCAAGCAGTTCATTCTGTGATAACGATAGAAATTCATCACACAAAGAAACATCATTGAAATACTGTTGCACATATTTGTCTGCAGCTTCAACAAGTGGTGAGCAGCATAATGTGTCTGCAAACGATCTTATACCCAGAACATTATTTGGATGAAACCTGTCGAAATACAAATCAATAATCACATTACTGATAAATATAAATTATAGTTATTTGAGAAAATAGCTCTTAACTCTTCATTTCTATCATTTGTACAATCATTGTTCAGTGAATACTATTTTACAATCTTGTAGCCTCATCCCTATCATCAAAAAAACTCCTCTAAAATTGTATGGTTTCCCAATATTATATTTGGGACCAATAGGCATTAACTTCTCATGATCAGACTAATGCATTATTTTGATTTTACACGTAACAGAAAGTTTGCCCATTATAAACTGTGCATTTATTTTTTTAGCATATAAATTCTGAGGATCTGACAAGACAGGCTACATCAAAATTAACACAATGTGATTTATTGTTGCTGTTATAACTAAACAAATTCAGTATGGAAAAGTAAACTTTCTCATCAAAAGTATTCAATCAACCCTGGGAAAAGTGGAATTGAGGCGTACATGTCACACAAGATAGAACGCCAGTATAAAGGGTGGTGGTGCATAATGTGTACTATTCATTGGATGTCACCTGAGTAACAAATCCAACAGGAACAGTTCAACCCTTCCAATGCTGCCCTATTCGAGTCTCGGCAACGTGATTGTGAAGTGGAAATGTGAAGGAACAATTACAGCTAAACCAAGTCCAGAGAGACCTTATGTTCTAATGGACAAGATACAATTGAGCACTGCAGAGAGTAGTTGCAAAAAATTGCGAGAAATCTGTGGAAGGAATAACATGCAAGTTCCAAAGAGATAGCCTCAGTCCAGTTGGTAATATGACTGTGGGGCGAAGGAGGGGGGGGGGGGGGGGGATACAATGGTCAAGCGGCTCCTCAAAAGCCACACATTTTTATAGTCAGTGCAAAGCAACACTTGGGATAGCATAAAGAGTAACGCCACTAGACTCTGGGTGACTGGAAACAAGTGATTTACAGTGATGAATCATGCTATAACCTGTGGCAATCCAATCGAAGGATTCGACAAGAGTCTGGAGAACATTACCTGCCATCATGTGTAGTGCAATTAATGATGTATGGAGGATGCTGTGTTGCGATATGGGGGTGTTTTTTGTTATCAGGTTGTGTTCCCCTTATTTTGCTTACAAATACACTTTTCAATGCGGAAGGATGTGAATACATTTTACAACCTTGTGCAATGAATACAGCAAAGGAACAGTTCAGAGATGATAATTGTTCATATCAGCATGACTACATCCAGGAATAAAGAAGCATCTGTGAGGCAATGGTTGTGGACAATGACATTCCTGAAATGGACTGGCCAGCCCAGACTCCTGACCTGAACCCAATGGAACACCTTTGGGATGAGTTAGAATGATGATTTTGCTCCAGACCCTGGCATCCAACATCAGTACTTTCTCTGGTTTCGGCTCTTAAGAAAGAGTAGGCTGTAATTATTCCAGACATCCACACGCTTTACTGAAAGAGACCCCAGCAGAGTTAAAGCCATCATAAAGGCAAAATGTGGGTACAACTAGCATTAACACCTTTTTGGAAACTTTCAATCAGACAATGCATGTATCTTATACAAAGTAAAAAACTTGGTATTATTAAGTCTTAAATTTATTACTGCACTGAGTAGCATTTGTAATGTCACATATAAGGGGCAAACAAAAATTTTCTGTTTGAGAGTGTTGCTGAAGTGTATATGCAACTTAATCCAAGTCCAATTCAGGTATATAAGCCCCGACATGTAAACAAGGGATTAGTGTGCCATTTGTGCCTTTCCAAAATGTCTGCGATAAATGCAGAAAAGTGAACTATGGCGACATAATTACCAAACACATCCAAACAAGACCAATGTGCTGTCATTCTTTTGTTCGCTAACAGAAGACAGACACAGGTAGACCTCCATCAGAGAATGAAGAATCTGCATCATGCAACATGCCTGTTGAAAACCACCATGGTGTAATGGTGCACCAAGTTCTGTGTGCTGCAGCTTCACGATAACGCATGACCCAATATCGCTAATGTCTCAACACAGAAGTTACGTCATCTCAAGTGGGAGACACTCGAACAACCGCCCTATAGTCCTGATCTCTCCCCATGTTGTTATCACACCTTTGGTCCCTTAAAATGGGCCTTGAAGGGTTGACAATTCTTGGCGGATGAGAATGTGCAGCAGGCAGTTACGAACTTCTTCACGCCACAGGACACGGTGTTTTACCAAACGGGTATCTTCAACCTAGGGTGTCAGCTTAATGATTGCCTCAACACTCACAGCAATTTTGCCTGATTGGCGTACCAATTCTGGACTGTACGGCCCTGGAACAGAAACATTTTGATTGCCCCTTATAACTACCAGAACACAAACATGCACTTACCACCAATGAGAAGAGAAACACCAGTAATATTATAAAAAGAAAATGATAATACTGATTTATTCAGGATCAGAAAGAAAAATCAGCACACAACAAAAATCAAATACTCTTTTTATGGGAGAACAATTCCAGGCAACTTTTATCTTGTGTAAATTCTAAAGTAGTAGAGATGGAGACGAAGAAAAGTGGATTTTGACATGAGAGCCTTTTAACTGATTATCTTAGTCAAAAATTGCTTTGATATTGTTAATGGAATTGTTTTTATAACTTTTGATTGCCAAACAATGGAAAATCCAGGATGGAATGTAACAATGTTATGAAAAGGATAGTTGCTACTCACCATAAAGCAAAAAGTGAGATTCAGCCAATGAGGCCTGCTGCAGAAATAGCTGCGTGTCCGGGTTGTTGTTGTTGTTGTTGTTTTTATTACAAGAGGCCTTGTTGGCCGAAGGCTCACTTTCTGACAGTCTTTTTGCTGTGTCTATATGCGACTCAGCATTTCCGCTATATGGTGAGTAGCAACTACCCATTTGTTTGCCAAAAATATTGGAAAGAACATGATATATGATATTTTGAACATGTTGCTGGCCTTGAATATAGTACTGAAACCACAAAATATATTGATTCTATACCCTTCTAAAAAAAAGCACAAGCCAGGATCCACCGTTGTGTAATATTGTGCATCATGTGAAAGAAACAACATATTTCACTAACTCAATAATTTGAAAACATTCCTACATCAGAATTGTGTTCATTTTCAGCATCATTAATTTTTTCCATGGTTTTGAAACGTAAACATGTAACTGGAGAACCCAAAATATCACTCTCATTTGATTTTTATCTATAAGTGACTAAAATTCTACAATGGTCAATTGTAAGCTGTCGGTAAGCCTTTACTCTCCACCCACAAATGACTGTCAATGTCTTCATCGAGACTGTTCCTGAAAACTGGTATACCATGTTCTTTCATGAGATGGAGCCATATAATAGTTTATCAATTAAAACTACACCCATTGTACTCTCTTCTGTAGCTATTATGTGTCTTTAATGTGTCTTTAATAATTTTTCTCTGCTGTGCAATATGTACTAGCTGAAATTCTGTTGCGATGATTCCCTTGCACTTCATCTCTGTTTCCTGTCTTTTATTCATGCCTTGATCAACATGACTAGTAATCAAATATATGTTCAGCAGTGTTTACATTTTCATTTTCCTCTATTTTTTCAGTAGTGATCATTGGATCATTGTTTTTCGGTTGCTGGAATCATGTATTCTACTGTAAACTGAAGGTAGTTTTAATTAATAAGAGGAACTGTAATTTTTTACTCCTTCACCTAATAACTAAGAATTAATTCTTATTTGTTCAAAAACATTCAAATTTTCCATTCTTTTTCTATGTGAAGCATGACTCAAATATTTGTATGTTATGGTGTGGTAGAAGTTTCTTTATCTTTAAGCCTAAAGTTCTAGTTTGACTGATGGAGTATTTACAACACTACCTGCAGTTTACCAAGTACATGTTGTTATGGTCAGTTACAAGTGTGCAATTGAAACGTGCATTCTTCAAGATAATTTTTCAATGGTATGTTTCTGAATTTTCAGCTAAGGTGGCAGTTACCTTTTTTTCGCCCCCATCAGATTATGCTGACTCTCTTATATCATCTTCTACAGATGCTCCAAGCAGTAGTAAAACTTAAGTCGAACATTTAAATAATGTGCACAAGAATGAAACTGTTGACAAAACTGGAAACCCAGAAACATACTATAAGGTCAGCCATGCAAAGAAAACTTCAAAAATCATATGTGGTCGACTGCTGATGGAGGAAAAAAATGCACTTTTCATATTCAGAGAAAATTATAAACTTTTTGAGGAATAACATCTGAAAATGGTGTGAATGCGGATTACTAGGCTGTATCTCACATAGTTATTATTTCTGACATTTTTCTGAGTTAATTTCAATAGATTAGCAATTTATGTTGTGTAACAATTAGTCTTTGACAACATTTACTTCTTATTGACAAGTGGTCTGTTAATGGTAATGCATGCACTCTCTACAGCATGGTCCAAAATGTAACATGTTTTTATGTGTTAGGTCAGTGTAGCATACTGTAAACAATGTAGCCACAGTAAGTTCTTCATGTTCCATAGTAAACTTAAGTTCTTTGAGGAGAGAGTGAAATGTTTTGAATAGTTTCTCCAATTTACAGCATTTCTGTTAAGAACAATAACAACAAAACATAGTCACATATTTTCTAAATGTGGATCTTTTCAGCAAGTCCACTTTTATATCAAAAAAGAATAACCCCTTAATATCTAGGTCTACTGTATTGGCCCAAATATGAGCTGCACCCTTAATTTTGAGGATGAGGTAGGAAGAAACTCAGTGGAGAATAATTTGTCCCATCACTCATTTACAAAAATTGCACACAATATGGTCACTCTTAATCAGTTTTTTTTATGTGGTAATGCAGATAAATTACAAAGAGATACTTGCACTGTAGTCACCGTTTTAGAAGATGTTACTGAATTTCTTTCATCACTGCCACTCTCCTGGCAAACTAAATTGTCACCATTACCAACCCTGGTGATATTGTGCACCTGGTAAGAATCCACTCACACATGAGGCTAACTTATGGCTTTTAGCCCCTTAACATACTGAAATGTATTTGCAACTGTATAATGGAATGATGAAAATGAGAATTTGTGCCAGACCAGGATTCCAACCCAGATTTCCTACTTACTGCAAGTGGTCACTTTACCATTTGGCTCGCCAAGCACAACTCATTAGCCAGACCCAAACTTCCAAATGTCATCAACTATGTGTATACAACCTGTACTCATACATCCATTATGTATATTCTGGTACAAGGAAGACATTTTACTTGAAAGTTGCTCACCCGGTGTTGGCAGATAAGTACAACATTGTAGTGCCTGTGTTATTCGGAATTACGATGCAATGTATCTTCGGATATGCATGTCCAAAGGAACAGGCACTGCGGCGGCTGCAGCCGCTGTGAAACTTATTTGCAGTTGTGAATATGGACAACCATCAGCTGTACAACTGAATGATGAGAACGAAAATTTGTGCCAGACCACATGTCTGTCCGAAGGTACACTGCATCTAATTCCAAATAACACAGGAACTGCAGTATCATATTTATGCGCTGACACCGTCCAAGTGACTTTCAAGTAAAATGCCACCCCCATACAGGAATATACATAACTGATGCACAAGTACAGGATGTATACACATGATTGACGACATATGGAAATTTGAGTCCATGAGTCATGCTTGGATAGCCAAACTCTTGATAAGTGGGAAATCTGGGTTCAAGTCCTTACCCAGCACAAAATTTCATTGTCATCATTCCATTATACAGCTGACGGTTGTCCATATTTGCAACTGCAAATATATTATGAAATCATAATGGTCGTAGTCACCACAGTCCAAACAACACAGGCACTTACATATCTCCTTTGTGTGTGTGTGTGTGTGTGTGTGTGTGTGTGTGTGTGTGTGTGTGTGTGTGTATGCGCGCGCGCATCTATATTTATTAATGACACATACCTTCTAAAGCCTAAGTATATTCATGCCTGGACTTTGACTTAAGTACTCCAAAAATTATTTTTTTAGTTTCTGTGTAGATTTGAAGTTGAACCATGTATTTCACAATGGTTTCTTGTGAATGGAAAACTTGTAGAAGCTGGCTGGAGCACAGCACTTGTCAGTCACATGATGAGTTGTCGTCACTTTCCAGTCTATGATGAAGTAACATCACATTCTTCTTCACTTTCTCAGCCACTAAATTCAATGTCAAAATTAGGATCAGGACAGTCATCCATTCCCAGAAACATTACCTAGACCGTAATGTAGGACAGAGGCAGAAAGTGCACATTTTACTACTGAGTATCTGCAGCTGAACACAGTAAAGGCAAAAACTACAGGCAACCGCCTCAACCAAAATGCGACAGCCCGGCAGCAAATGTACAACTGGATGCTCTCTAGTGATTGAAAATTTAACTATCCATGCTGAAACAAATTTAAAAAAGGTTTTACTTTTGCAACGTCTGATCTTCAGTTTCCCGAGTATACTTAGGATTTTAAGTTTCCGTCAAAATAATAAGAACATGTTAACTCAAAACTTTATGTTAAGATGCTAATCTTGCCAGATGGAGTGATTGCATGCCCTTTCTAAAAACCCATCAGAATAGTGTTTTCGAAGATGGTCTTTAAATGGCTTGTTTACCACAACAAAAAGCCCCTGAAGCCATGCCTTCAGGCATAACGACTAGGATAACTTCAATGTAGCAACTGTACTCTTCACTTCAGATGGACTAGAACTGCTCTCTTAATGAGGGGGGCACCAGGTCTGATTCTAAGCAACACTTAGTAACTGTTCTCATCTAACCTTTTGCTTTGTAACAATCACGAACCACTCAGTGAAATTTTATTTGAGAAAAGTTTCACATTCCAGAAAAATATGGGTGAGGGGAGAAGGGAGAGGAAACTTTTCTCCCTCAATTGTAACTGCTAAGAGCAGAGTAATTCTTTATTTTTTTGTTTCCAATTGTTCTTAATGTTACTTTTTGCCCCTTTATGGCCTACTGTTTTATTACTCGGCATGTCCCGAAAGGCAGGCATTTCATCAGCATTACCAAATTGGTATAGAGGGTAAGAGTGTCACTGCCGCATATGGACTGTGTGCCTCTGGAGCTTCTCAGTAAAACCTCCGGGTAGTCTCTGTGGTAGTGAAGTACATATTCAGATAGAGGTGGCACTTCTGCATATAAACCTGCAGCAAAAACCAATATTTCCATGTAATTCTGTCTCTAGTATGTTTAACAATGGAATCTCCAAGTTGGAATATCAACAATATAAGGATAAGGTAGATTGCTACACTGTTAAGGTGACACATGAAGTTGCAAACAGGCACAATGAAAAGACACACATAAGCTTTTGGCAAAAGCCTTCGTCAGAAAAGGAAACACACACACATTCATATTTATTCATACAAGCAAGTACACTTCCTGCACACATGACCACCATATCCAGCAGTTCGGACCGGAATGCCCATTCTGATCCGAGCTGCCAGAAATGGCTGTTGCATGAGAGTGTGTGTGTGTGTGTGTGTGTGTGTGTGTTTTGCTTTTCTGATTAAGGCTTTAGGTGGAAGCTAATGTGTAAATGTCTTTATATTGTGCTTGACTGCAACTTGACGTGTCATCTTTAAAGTAAGTAGCACACTATCTTTTCCTTATATAGTTGTTGTATGTTAATGCATTCACAATTCCAATGACCAAAATTATTATTGGCACTAGTATTCAAAATTTGAACAAAGGAAAGAACCTTAGTTTCCAGTTCAGGATACTTCCCAGGTTTTGGCCATCTGCAGGATTTTCTTGATAAAACAACAGTTTGCAGCTTATTCTGCAAAGCAATCCAGTGCCACACAGACACATTAGACAATCCAATTCATAGTTTTTGCCAGCTCCTGTATTGCATGTGCTCATCACATAATGAATAGCTGAGGGGTTTGAAATCTGCATTATAACTGTGCTGAATTCTGAAGTTTGTTGTAGTTTCCTTTCATCATTATCACTCATTGGTAAAGACTAATTTTACTCTTTAGTTGGAGGAATACTGTACCCATCTTGTTTTGTAAAATATTGGAGCTGTAAGCATGATAATGGTCACTACCTAAATTAAACAACAACTTAAGACAGTTACTCTGTTCCTCAATACATAGCAATTTTCAAACTCTAATCACACTGTAGCTCTAGTCTGAATTAATGAATGAGCACTAAAACTGAAGTTTCTACTATGCAGAAAAAAAAATTCGGTATTTTTTGGGTCAGGCAAATAAGTTACATCCTATTTGTCCATGGCAAAATATAGGGAAAAGTGTGAATTATATTCAGACCAACGCAGTTCATTTATCAGTACGCTGAAACAGTGTTACAAAAACATAGGTTCTCTCTCTCAGTTACTAAATTTTCTTGTTAAATGTTAGATTATTATGGGCGAGAATTAATTTTCACATTTTTTTTCCCCTCACTTTCGCCATTTTGGATGATGTCTCCTGTCTCATCAACAGGTATATTTATAAACAACGGCTTTTCCTCCTCCTGTGTCAGCGACATTTGCCATGACTGTTTCAATGCAGGATCGCGCTTTGCATGTAAATCTGTATTAAAAGAAAGAAGACTCTGCACACATCGCTCTGCAGAAGTTCCGGGCACCAAAGGGCTTGAAAAAAGGCGTTGGTTGGTCCAATGACTGCCGTGTGTCTGGAGAAAATGATTCAGAAATTTGAAAAGATGGGTTCTTTTGGTGTGCAACCCGGTAGAGGGAGGAAATGAATTGATTCGACATCAGTGGAGGCAGTGGCCACAGCAATGCAGGAGGAGACAAGTAGTGGTGTGCAAGAGTGTAGTGCATGGAGAATTTCCTGAACATTGGACATACCCATGAGCATGGTCTGTAAAATCCTACGAAACATCCTTCTTTGCTATCCATTCAAAATTACCCATGTGCACGAGTTCCTTCCTGTTGACCTGTCAGCAAGAGAGACCTTTGCTTTAGAATTTCAATCTCGCATGGAAGTGGACAACAATTGGCCGTGGATGATTTTGTGGACAGATGAAGCCCACTTCCATGTGACAGGATAGGTCAATACACAGAACTGTCAAGTATGGGCAACAAAATATCCACATGCAAATCAACCAGCACCACTTCATCCTGAAAAGGTCACTGTGTATTGCGGGTTAACAGCATCATTTACCATAGGGCCATACTTTTTTGAAGAGAAAGGTGCTTCTGGTCCTGTTACCTGTACCTTCACCGGTTGAGTGCTGTGAGTGTCTCTTGCGCAACTAAGTCATTCCAGCTCTCCAACAGTGTGGATGGGATCATTCTTCCACAAGATGGCGCACCTCCACACACTGCAAATCCAGCTATGCAGCTGATGAAGCGGCATTCTGGAAACGCTAGAATTATCAGCAGCCATTTCTCTACAGCTTGGCCATCCCGATCACCTGATCTTAATCCGTGTGACTTCTGGCTGTGGGATTATCTGAAAGGTTCTGATTGCAAACTTAGCTGCATTGAAGGCACATATTGCACAACCCATTCTGAACATGACCCCGGAAACACTTCAATCAGTTGTGGAAGATGCTGTTTCTTGATTTCAACTTGTTGCAGAAAACAATGGACAGCATACTGAAGATGTTTTGTGCCAGTCACATGGAAATTAATCATCCGATTTGATTTTGATTTATGATTTTTATGCAGTTTCTGGCCTCAGGACAATTAAAAACTGATGATTGATGCTTTTTATGAGGTTTTTGGCCTCAGGACAATTAAAAACCGATTTTGCCCATCCAATGTGATATGACCTTGCCATGGTTGATGGGCTTATGTAACTACCAGTATCACACCTGTTCACCCATGCATACTGAGTAGTACATATTGTTTAACATCAAATTTACACCTTAGGCACTGTTGTATGATTCATTTGTCATTTGTATTTGAACACTATTAAATTATGATGCTTACAGTGCCATCTATTGCTACATTTTGTAACTATTTATTTTTCTTCTGCCGCAAATTTTCCCCCTTCTCTGATAATATTCTGTTGCAATTTGACATCATTATGACCAGTGGTGTTATTTCTACAGTGGTTTGAAAGTTTAACTTTAATTATAATCACTTCGTATATTGTTGTAAAATAAGGGATTTTTCTGAGAGATTACAAACCATGTGCCAGACTAGGACACAGCCACTCATTATGGAATGGTCCTAGGCAGTTGTTAAGACAGTCTCTTTCATATCTCTTTAGTCAGGATTGATTGTACAGTGAGAAGAACCTTAGGTGAGTTTAGAAAGAGAATTAGAGGAAGAGATTCCTTATACGTCTGATTAGCTACTATAGAAAGTTCAAGTCTCGGTCCGGCACACAGTTTTAATCTATCACGAAGTTTCATATCAGAGCACACTCCGCTGCACAGTGAAAATCTCGTTCTGGAAACAAACCCTAGGCTGTGGCTAAGCCACGTCTATGCAATATCCTTTCTTCCAGGAATGCTAGTTCTGCAAGGTTTGCAGAAGAGCTTCTGTGAAGTTTGGAAGGTAGGAGATGAGGTACTGGCAGAATTGAGGCTGTGAGGATGGGTCGTGAGTCGTGCTTGGGTAGCTCAGTTAGTAGAGCACTTGCCAGTGAAAGGCAAAGGTCCCGAGTTCGAGTCTCGGTCCGGGACACAGTTTTAATCTTTCAGGAAGTTTGATAGAAAGTTACTTGAAAGTAAATATTTTGGTTCATGCATATATTTACTGCGGCTTAGCAAATGAAAATATACCCTACTCAATTTAATTTTTTGTTTTATTTGCTAAAGTAGGTGTATTACTTTTAATTTTCCTCTTAATTGTCAATACAGACAGGAATGTGGAAATTGGAGGAAGTAAACTAGACAAACAGCACAGTAATGGGGAGAGGGATGTTGCAAAGAGAGAATGCTTTTTCTCATGCATAGTAGCAGCAATATGCAGGTCATCTGTAGCTATTACGAAGTGGAGTAACCAACGGTTCAGATTCCAGAGTTGCTGTCACTCATTAACAGTAACAGCATGCATTTCCGATAATTGTTTTCGGCAGTTAGTGAAGCAGTCTGCAAAAAGGAAAGCATGTTGGTTCTGTTGACAACAAGCAGGCAGAAATGTTTTGATTCAATTAATTTAGAGACTGAAATCAGCAACTACATGGATATTACAGTATAACTGATCAATGCTGATAAACCACAGGTTTAAAAAGTGAGAACAAGCAAACAATGGAAAAGCCAGGTTGGTATAACAACATGAAAAGGATGGAGCACTACTCAGCACATGGATGAGGTACTGTACAGCAGATGGGCACACTGACTATTGAGTGTTAAACATCATTTAACTATCGAACTAAATCCTTCATCAGATATAGACAAAACACACACATTTCATATTGGCACTGTTGTCTCAGGCACTAAGACCTTAGCAAATTCAGACGACCAATGCCATCTCTGGATGCTAAAGCTTTAGTGCCCAAAGATGACAGAACCCATATGAGTGTTTAATGCTTGGTTACATTACTGCCAAACAGTCATTATAGAATGAAATTTTCACTCTGCGGTTGAGTGTGTGCTGATATGAAACTTTCTGGCTGATTAAAACTGTGTGCCAGACCGATACTTGAAATCAGGACCTTTGCCTTTTGCGGGCAAGTGCTCTACTGACTAAGCTACCCAAGCACGATTCATGACCCATTCTTGACGCTTTGCTTCCACCAGTACCCCAGAAGCTCTGCTGTGAACCTTGCAAGTCTAGAACTCCTGGAAGAAAGGATATTGCAGAAACATGGCTTAGCGACATCCTGGGGGATGTTTCCAGAATATTTCCACTCTGCAGTTGAGTGTGTGCTGAATGAAACTTTCTGGCAGATTAAAACTGTGTGCTGGACTGAGAATTGAACTAGGGACTTTTGCCTTTCGCAGGCAAGTGTTCTACTGACTCATGACCCATACTTAGTTCTCCTCCACTGTAGAGTAAAATTTCATTCTGGAAACATCCCCAGGCTGTGGCTAAGCCATGTCTCCACAATACACTTTTTTCCAGGAGTGCTAGTCTTCCAAAGTTCACATGAGAGTTTCTGTGAAGTTTGGAAGGTAGGTGAAGAGGCACTGGCAGAAGTGAAGCTGTGAGTATGGGTCATGAGTCATGCTTGGGTAGCTCAGTCACGAAAGGCAAAGGTCCCGAGTTCGAGTCTCAATCCAACAGACAGTTTTAATCTGCCAGGAAGTTTCAGTCACTGAAATTAATCATAACCTTCAAGTATCTGGGAGTTTCTGTCTGGAGCTGTTTAAGGCGGAACAACCACATTAATCTATGTAAGGGAGGACGATCACAGGCTCACGTTTACTGGAAGACTCCAACTTCCGCATTAGATAATATGCTTATAGAACCCTCACTTATGCAATTCTTGAGTACAGCATACCAATCTTGGATACTTATCACACTGGATTAACAGAACAGATGAAAAAGATTGAAAGAGAAGCTACAAAATTAATCAGAAATCCATTCAGTCAGTGTGAGAGCAACACAGAAATGCTCAAAAAATTGCGGTAGGAGACGTTACAAGTTACCCAGCATTCAATAAGTAATACGACACTTTTTTTCTGAGAACAGGTTGGTTTTATTCAGGATCCCAACACACCATACTACTATCCTATTTTACAACAGTCTCTATTCACTGTGACAGCCTTATGCTACTGGTCGACATCAGAGCCAATGTCCTGCTGTATCAGTAACCTCCCCATCATCCACGTCCTGCTTCACATGGAGAGCATCCTTCATTGGGCAAAACAGATGGAAGTCAGAATATTTGAGACTGTGATCTGTTGATCACCTCGAATAAGAGTGTCTGAATGTTCCAACATTTCAGGAATCATAGCTGTGTGCAGCCAGTCAGCATGCAGGTGCAATGATGCAGATGCCTCCCCAACGGCTCACGTTTTTTTTTTTTTTTTTTTTTTTTTTTTTTTTTTTACCAATTGCCAGGTCTCCCCAGACATTCTGCAAGCAGCTAAGAGTATCTGCGTTGCTCTGGTTTTCTGCCAAAAGAAGTTGAATGATAGCACTCTGCATGGAATGTACCTCCATTACAGATACCATTTTTGGGGCTACATTTAGCATTCCCACCTATCAGAACTTCATGAAACTACTGGGGCTGAAGAGAGAATATTCCACAATGTCCCACAACAAGTTCCACATTTTTCCAAGTGGAACCGTCTGAGAAAAACGTGTGTTCCATTAATTACTGAACACTCCTTGTGCTTGCCTCAATCAACATTGTGCATAATGAATATTGCACTAACATTTAGAGACATTCAGCACATACAGAGGGGTAAACACAGTGTTCCTCCTATGAACCATCTGCAATCAGAATAGTACAGTGGGAGAATTTATATCAGTACACCATGTTTCCTCTACAACACATCTGTGTGGTGTGCTTTATAGTAACTATCTGTGAAGCAGAAGCTATAGGATTAGGAAGAAAAGCTTAACTCACTCAGAAAAAATCCTCAGCCCTACTTGTTGAAGATGCACTAATCTTCCTACGGAAGCATGTAAATAGAAATCACTGCAGTGGTTGGTTTATGGAGGAAATCTATATGAATGGTTCGTGAAAGATCAACAAAACTACAGACGCAAGGTTTAGTTTACCATAATAATGCTTATGAGGGTACAATGGCAGAAATAATTCTGTAAGAAATAGAATCATTTTTCCACAACCACCACTTGGATATTTTTTCACATGAGCAGTTTCTAGAGTCTAAAACTCATTCTCGAACTTATCATGGATCATTTTGTCATATAGACAAATACTGAACATCTGTTTAGCACAATAAAGTATTACCAAAGGACTGCATGTTCTTTATCCTTACGGTTGATAAATGTGTAACAACGAAAATAACCAATTTTTGACAATGTAATGTAATTGGATAGATAGAAAATCTACTCACCATGGCAGCAAGGAAACACACATATAAAAACAGGTTTTACTTATGCAAGCTTTCAGAGCCAGTGGTTCCACCTACCAGCAGAAAGGTTGAAGGGGAAGGAAGAGGTGTGAAGAGAAAGGAACTGGAGAGGTTTAGGAAAAGGGGTAGAGTTCGGAAAACAGAAAACTCAAAAAGAACCCTGGGCCAGGGGAGACTTACCGGACAGGATGAGAAGGAAAGACTGATTGCTGGGGATTGCACCACATGACATAAAAACCTGAGAGCTTAAATGTGGAAGTCAGGGTAATATTTAAGCCAGAGATTACTACTAAAACATTGTGGATGAGTTAATAAGAGTGAAAGCACTGTATGTAACACTTTCACCACACACCTTGCTTGCCACTATTGATGCCCTCTCCCTTTATACCAGTGATTTCCAACCTGGGTGTATTTACCCCGAGGGGTAAAATGAAATTTTCTGCTGAGGGGTAAAATGAAATTTTCTGAGCGGTAATAATCAAACTAAATGATTTGATTCTGTTTCAGTCACAAAACAAAATTATTTTCAAAAGATCCATTACTATTATCACAATTTTTCAAGACTCTAATATTGATAATGTAAGTTATCAATAATTACTTTTTCTCAATTGCTACAATTAATGTGACGGAGGTTAAAGGTCCCTCACATAGTCCACCCACTACACACAAGTTGTACTTTGTCCTGTACTTTGCTGATGATAAACATGAGACATAATACATGTAACAAATGCTAAATATCTCAAGAAAATTTCTTCTACAAGTTGTAGATGGTACTTGTAGTAGTCCAGAAATTGTTTCATTACTTGCTTTGAGGCAGATAAATGAATTAATTGACAGCACACTACAGCAGTAACTACATAAGACTGTTCACAGTATTACCACTACTACTACTATTAGTGGCTGTGGTCAGATACAAAGCATTAACACCCTGAAGTCTTCCAATTTCTGCCAATTCAGAAGTACAGAGTGCAGCAATCAAGTAATTTATGAATAGTACACATTTTAACCTGGTTGATTTTAAATGAAGTTGCAAGTGCCGCAATGGAGGAGAGTAATGCAGGGGAAGTATGTTTTGTAACAAGTGCCTACAATCAATGTTGATAGTTATCTTTCTTATCTGAGATAGAGTCATAGGTATTATGTGCGATGCACCACGAATTCCTTCGTCATTCAACACCCCCCTTCTCCCCACACACAACATACAAACTAAATACCATGCCTCTTTCATCATTTCAAAAATAAAAGTGTTCCAAGAAAAGTCTTCCATTCTACAGTTTAAGAGCTAAAGTTGGTGATAACGTTGGGGAGGGGGTAACAGACAGTGGGAGGGGGGGGGGGGGGTGCGGAGTACTCAGTAATGTCTGATTGCACTCAGCGGTCATGGTTTAAGAAAGATTGGGAACCAGTGCTCCATACCAACAACCCGCCATATACATGCTCTTTCTGCTGCTGAATATTTCCTCCTCAGCAAGTACCCATGTGATTCCAAACCTATGACATCCTTCCTGCTCACCTTAATCACCTTTAATCCAACCAACAACTACTTCACCTTCGAGGGGCAGACGTACAAACAGATCAGGGGTACAGCCATGGGAACCAGGATGCCTCCTTCCTATGATAATCTTTTCAGGGATCACTTGGAGGGGGCTTTCTGGCGATCCGTAAGCTTTCAGACCCTAGTCTAGTTTTGATACATTGATGACATCTTTGCCATATGGACTCATGGGGAGGCTGACCTATTAAAATTCCTGGGATTTCTAAGTACCTTGTCCTAATTAAATTTCACATGGTCCTATTCCTAATCCTGGTTTTCTATGAGGATGAGATCAACATCAAGGAAAGTGTTCCTCGATGTCTATCTCATCCTCACAGAAAACCAGTTACACATTTCTGTGCACATTACATCTACTTGCAAAGAACAGGACCTACATTTTAACAGTTGTCATTCTTTCCACGTCTAACATTCCCTCCCATGCAGCCTTGTCATTCAAGGCAAAAATATTTGTTCAGATGAAGACTCTTTACAGCAACACACCACCATTCTCACCACAGCTTTCACTGGACGTAATTACCTCACCAGCCTAGTTCAAAAGCAGATATCCTGGGCCATCACATACAATACTGGTACTGCCAATCTCTTCAAAAAACAACTTCAGAGCACACCACTTGTCATTCAATATTATCCTGGTCTTGAATGTATTAATCAGCTACTTCGACAAGGCCATGATTTCCTAAAATCACATCCAAATCTCCGCAACATTCTTGTCAAGATGCTATTTTCCTTCTGTATCTATATCGCTAACCTATGACGCCTACCCGTTATTGTCTGCGCTGCAAAACGTACCTTATGCATCCTCCTACCACCACCTACACCAGCCCTGTAACTAGCAACACATATACTATCAAAGGGAGCCACATGGGCAATGACAAGTAATATACCAGCTATTATGTAAACACTGTTGAGCCTTTTGCATTGGCATGACCCACACTAAATTATCAGTTAGGATGAATAGGTGTAAAAAGTGAGTGTATACACAACACACAATATCCTATTGTAGAGCATGCTCTACAACATGATAGTCGGGAGCCCAGTTCCTGTTTTACCATCCGCACCATCTGAGTTCTTCCCATTGACACCAGTCTCTCATAACTCACTCAATTTTAGTTTTCTACATCTTTCATTTTCTGACATGTCTATTTTTCGCCGTCCCCCTCCAACATCCGTGCTATACCATGCACTTAGCTTCTCATTCTTATTAACTCGTGCACAATGTTTTAGCAGTAATCTCTGTCTTGCATATCACCCTGTCTTTAATCTTTAAACTCCCAACAGTCAGTCTTTCCATCTCATCCTTTCGGGTAAGTCTTCCATGATCCAAGGTTCAGGATGACTTTTCCAAACTCTACTCCTTTTCCTAAACCTCTCCAGTTCCTTTCTCTTCACCCCTCTTCATTCCCCTTCAACCCTTCTACCAGAAGATGGAGCCACTGGCTCCAAAAGCCTGTATAAGCGAAACCCTTCTTTATATGTGTGTTTTGGTTGGTTGGTTGGTTTGGGGAAGGAGACCAGACAGCGTGGTCATCGGTCTCATCGGATTAGGGAAGGATGGGGAAGGAAGACGGCCGTGCCCTTTCAGAGGAACCATCCCGGCATTTACCTGGAGTGATTTAGGGAAATCACGGAAAACCTAAATCTGGATGGCCGGACGCGGGATTGAACCGTCGTCCTCCCAAATGCGAGTCCAGTGTCTAACCACTGCGCCACCTCGCTCGGTATATGTGTGTTTTGCTGTTGTCGCTTGGTGAGTAATTTTTTTTTTATCTAATCAATTACATCTGTTTGATAAATGTGGTATTTTTGCATCTACAAATGGATTACTGTTCCACTTTAATGCATACTGTTACAAAAACTAATCTAGCAGTCCTTTGTGAGAGATGGTCTTAAGAACACTCATACCGGGAGTCCACCCTGATAAAGTTCTGATACTGTTTATTAGAATTTTCATATATTCCATACATCAATTTGTTGTACAACGAGAAACTAGGCTCTGTTCACTTGTTCTCACTCCATGCTGATTGTTGGGGAGACAAATAGGGCAGCTGAGGTGACGAACAAGGAGCTCCAGCAACACAACTGAACTGTGGGAGAACATGCTATATTTACTCCAGCCACTGTTTATATTACACAGATTTTATGACTAAAAACAGTGAGTGAAATAGATATAGCAAGGATTCTTGCAGAAAGGTGTATCCACCTTGACTATTCAAATTGTCTTCTCAATTTAATTGAAAGAAATAGCTACAGTAACAGGATTTGGGGCACACATTTCCAAACACAAAGTTTCAATTCAAAAAATGTGACAACTTCAGCAAAAGGATTTGGGGCACATATTTCCAAATGATATTATTTATAAGAAAATTACCATCTTTGAAATTATATAAAAGCAACTATTACAGAGTTGTACAAAGTTTTCAAATAAAAAATGTTAACCAAGGTGCCACTTTGGTACTCTTGTTTCTCAGGCCAGGAATATTTTTGGACAATACTTTGGATTGAATATTAACATGTTAAATTCAAGAACACCCAAGACTGCTTCAATTGATGCAGACTTATACATTTCACATTCTCTATATTTGCTTGTTTGGTGGATGCTGATGAAGTTCATGTGGCAGAGGAGTTACAGGTGGAACTTATTGAGCTTCAGATGCATTTAATGAAACAATTATAAATCAACAACATAGTAGGAAAGTTCTGGTGGAATACAAATAATTTAGGGGTAAAGGAGACCACTCACCATGTAGCAGATGTGTGGAGTCATTGACAAACACACACAGAAGAGGAAGAAAACCTGCTAGCTTTTGAAATAAATCCTTCGCCGAGTTGGACTACGCACATGTACATAAACCTGCACATACGCATGCACAAACACACACACACACACACACACACACACACACACACACACACACAGATCTAGCAAGTTTTCTTTCTTTTTAGTGTGTGTCCTTGCTGACAACTCAACACTTCTGCTATTTGTGAGTGGTCAACTTTATTCCAAAATTATTTAGAACAACAACACTGATAAATTTTAAAAAAGTTATTTCATGCAAGCAAAGTACACACATTTACGTGTGTCTTCAAAAAATATTATTTGTCTCTTTGGGTGTGGTTTCTCTGTGAAGAAATAAAATAAACTGTAATTTAAAATAAGAACAACAAAATAAATACTGTTGCTCTCACAACACGGGAAGTACAGGTCAATGTTCCCATTACTTTATTACCCAGCCAATATAGTACAAAATTTGAGCTGTATTCAAAATTCATGAAATATGTTAGTATAAATTTGTTTTTCTTTATAATTTTAACCAAAGACAGGATGATAATTTTGTCACCTAACTGGGATAGGTTGCTCTGGCTTGGCTTCTTAATGACTATTAGAATTCTATTAGACAACTACAGTCTGCATAAGTTGGCAATAGCTGGAAACTAAATAATGACAGAAAGTTTTCAGACTTCCACTGATACAGAACCAAGTAGTTGAATGTTTAATAAAAAAAGTTTAGAGATAGTACATTCAATCCTAACTTAGAGGCACATCTTTAAAACAAAATCTGAAGTTTTGTGAATGGAGTCACATAAAGCACAAATTAACAACAGTGAAACAGGCAGTTAAATACTGGCAAGTATTCTGTTGGATTCTGTATACCACCGTCCAATGTTACAGCCACTGCACACAGTTGCTGCAACTCTAACATTAAAGGGATTTTATTTTCTGGATCCAACAGAGAAGATTCTTTAAGATGTGAAAAGGAGTCCAAATCTGTAAATTTTTATTTAACGTGGAATACAATACAATGATTTAAAATCAAGAAACACAATACAATAATATGAATCTGCTACAGCCTGGAAAATTAAAAAACTGCCTGTGAAGGTACACTTCAATGGAGTAAAGTAATTATAGCTATAATCAAAAAATGTTAACTCCAGTTAGGAATATCAACAATGCAGAAAATATCAGATTGTTACTTACTGTCTAGAAGACACATTAAGTTGCATACAGGCACAACAAAAAGACACTTACACATAAGTTTTCAGGCACAGCCTTCATCATAAAAAGAGAAGCCAGACCATTCATTCACACAAGTAAGTACACTTCATGCACACTTGAATGCCAATTCTGGCAGCTCAGGCCAGAATGCTACCATCACGTGGGTTGAAGCAGCAATTGGAGAGGGGGGTGGGATGAGGGGGAGGGGCGAAGAAGGGATAGCAGATAACAGTGTATGGTGTATGGATGGGGAGAGAGAGGAGTGCTGTCTGTCTGGCGGAGCGGGTAGGGCTTATAATACCAACTGGCTCAGCATCAGGAGGTTGTGGGGTAGGAAGATAACTTTTTTTTTTGTCTTGTTTTAGGGCACAAAAACAATGAGGGTCATACGCACCCTTGTCAAAACTGTAGAAACATGAAGACAAAGAGAGGAGTTAAAAATGACTAAACCTTAATCCCAACTGACAGAAGATAAGACAGCTAAAAACAGGGACGTGGAGAAAGGTCTGTAAAATAGGTCATAGAGAAACGGAGATCCTGAACTAAAAATTAAATGGCCTTCACCATTTTGCTACGACGGATAAAAAGTAAAACGCGGTCGTCAACCTGCAAAAACTGATAACTGAGACAGCAACCACAAACAGGTAAAAAAAAAAGGGCATTCTGTCGGATAATGGTGGACAGTTAAAAGTTGGGTGCAATGTGCACAAAGTGATGGGGAAACACCACTTAACAAATGGTAATGGCTAAAAAGGCAATGCCCAATACACAACCTAGTTAAAATGACCTCCTTGCCGCAAGAGGGCCGAGTGGAGGTTGTCCAAGCTGCTGGGAGAGGCTTAATAAACTGGAGCTTGTTCCCATAAAGGGAGGACCAGTGGTGATGCCAAAGTGACACCATCTGCTGACAAACGGCAACATTGAGATCATCAGAGGGAATGTAAGAACTAGCAGGCTGAGGTACAATGACTGCAGCCTTGGCAGCAGTGTCATCAGCCTCATTTCCTGTCAGACTGATGTGACCAGGAACCCACATAAACATCATATTGGTTCCATCAAGAGTGAGCAAGTGACAGCTTCCCAGGACCCATTGCACTAGGGGATGGATTGTGATAGAACACAGATACTTTGAAGCACGCTGAGAGAGTCGGAGCAGATGATGCAATTGAAAAGCTTGTGTTGCCAGATGTACTGCATGGTCTGATACAGGATGAAGAGCTCTACTGTAAATACTGAGCAGTGTTCCAAAGCCAATATCGAAAAACATTGGTGCCAATGACGAAGGCACACGTGACACCACGGTCAGTCCGAGAACCATCAGTGTATACAAAGATACTACTGCGAAGCCCCATGTGAAGGGCCTGAAACTGAAGAGAACGAGGCTGGAGTAGTGTCCTTAGGAAGCGAATGAAGGCCAAGGTGGACAAAGACTGCTGCATGAAGCTAAGGTTTTGAAGGGTTCACACCCGGGATGCGCCCCATATGTCAATCAAAGGAGTCATCGAAGAAGGAGGCACAGGATGGGTGGCCACCTGCTGAGGAGAAAGTCACAGCGGTAGTTCAGCAGCTTCTGCACACAGACTCTCAACCGGGGTAGTGTAAAAGGCACCAGAGGCCAAACGGATGCCATGATGGTGGACAGTACTGAGACAGCATAAGAGAGACAGATTTGCAGATGCATAAACGAAACACCTATAGTCTAATTTCAAACAGGTAAGGGACTGGTACAAACGGAGGAAGGTGGTTCGATCTGCACCCCAGGAAGTACCATTGAGGACATATGGAACACTGACACAAACGGTAAGCCACGTAAGATATGTGGGAGGACCAAGAAAGTTTCCTATTGAGCATGAGCCCCAGGAAATTCGTAGTTTCGACAAATGGAAGAGCAACGGCCCAAGATGTAAAGACGGTGGAAGAAACAAATTGTGCCAGCAGAAATTCATACAAAAACTTTTGCCAGTAGAAAGATGAAAGCCATCGTTGATGCTCTATGAGTAAAGACACTGCTGAAGATGCTACTCAAAGAGACAAGTCTGTGGAGACTTACAACAGATGGCAAAATCGTCAACAGAAAGGGAGTTGGAGATGCATGGCGGAAGACGGGCCATTATAGGATTAATGGTGATAGAAAAGAGAACGACACTCAGAAAAGAACCCTGAGGCACACCATTTTCCTGGATAAAGGTGTCCGACAAAGCAGAACGCACTCGCACCCCGAAAACTCAGTCTTTTAAAAATTCCTGAAGGAAAAGGGGCAGGTAACCATGGAAGCCCCACGTGTAGAGAGTATGGAGGATACCAGTCCTCCAGCAGGTGTCATAGGCTTTCTCCAAATTGAGAAACCTGGAAACAGTCTGAGATTTCCACAGGAAACCACTCGTGACATGGGTGGACAAAGTGATGAGATGGTCAACTGCAGAATGGTGTGCTTGAAATCCGCATTATGCTGTGGTTAGTAAATGGTGAGACTTGAGCCACCATACCATCTGGGCATGAATCATACGTTCCATAACCTTGCAAACACAGCTGGTGAGGGAAATGGGGCGTTAGCTACAAGGAAGATGTTTATCCTTACCGGGCTTAGGTATGGGTATGACAATGGCTTCAAGTCAGCATTTGCGAAATGTGCCCTCTGCCCAGATGCAGTTGTATGTATTAAGCAGAAAGTACTTGCCCACAAGAGAAAGGTGCTGCAACATCCGAACGAACAGCGTCTGGCCCTGGGGTGGAGGATTGGGATGAAGTGAGAGCATGATCTAGTTCCCTCATGGTAAAGGCAGCATCATAGCACTCACGATTCTGAAAAGAGAAGGGTATCGCGCAAACATCCTCCGCTCATTTCCGATAGAGGAAGGCAGGGTGACAGTGGGAGGAGCTTGAAATCTCCGCAAAATGGCAGCCCAAGATGTTGGAGATAGCAATAAGGTCCATGATGAAACTGTCAGCTACTGTCCAGCTGGAAAATGGGGGAACGGATCTCGGTCCCAGAGAGCCATCAGAGGTTGGCCCGAACGACGAAAGAGGGAATGGAACTCTTAAAAGAACTAGTAAATGCAATCCAGCTAGCATTTCTGCTATTACAAAGAATGTGACGACACTGTGCACGCACCTGCTTATAATGAATGCAGTTTGCCATTGTAGCATGATGGTTAAAAATGCAGCGAGCACGTCTCCACACGTGAACTGCATCGCGGTACGCCTCAATCCACCAAGGGACCGGGACACGGATTGGTAAAGAGGAAGTGCAAGGAATGGAACATTCAGCAGTGGTAAAGATAACATTTGTAAGATATTCCACCTGGTCATCACAACTGCAGAAATCTTGTTTGTCGAAGGTCGCCAGGGAGGAGTAAGGCCTCCAGTCGGCCTTAGTAAGGGCCACTTGGATGTGCAAGTAGGTGGGGTAGGAGTCAGCAAATGGACAGCACACGGGAAATGGTCACTTGAGTATGTGTCACGAGAGAACGAACCACTTGAGACGATGGGAAAGCTGGGCAGTGCAGAAGGACAGGTCCAAATGGCAATACGTGTGTTAGGAATCTGAAAGGAACATGGGTGCTCCAGTGTTATGGCGGAAGAGGTTAAGGTGATTAAGAAGGTCAGCCAAGAGGGCACCTCTCAGACAGATTCTGGGAGAACCCCAGAGAGTGAGAGGATAAGACATGCTACACAGATCTACAAATAATCAAAGGATCACTTTTTTGAAACCCGACAATTGTCTCCCATTCCGAAGCATAAGTTTAAAATTTGGCTCAAAGGTGCCTACAACTGTCCTCTGTAATGGTGCAAAAGCATGGAACCCTGTGAAATCACCGTCGGGCTCGATGATGCTTCAAACAGCAAGGTGTTGACACATGCAGAAAAAAGGCTAGATTTCAGAAGTTTGGTGTGTAAAGCAGGTTCATGACGTCACATTGGGACCAAATGTCACCACAATTCTGCCCAATGCAACTGTGGACTTGTCACACATTAGGAAGATCTTTACAGACCCTCTTACCCATCTTTCATTCCTTCTTTTAATGCCTGTCTGATGGAGATGAGAATTGTGATGCAAAGAATTAAAAGAATGTGGTTTTCTTATGGGTGGCCATGGAAATCATGTCAGGTACACTGCCACTCAGAATCAAAATGAAAACGCCTCGGGGAGTGGTATAAATGGTGTCAATGAAACCATCTCATTACCTTGGGACGTTGATTCCCACATATTCCACAGCCGAAAACAACAGTTCGCAATGTGATGAGCAAAAGGACAATGTCCTTGACAACTTTTGCCACTGTTGACACCTCCTGGGCAATTCATACCTTCTTGATGGACATCATGCGGTTGCAACCACACTGAATGCTATCGAGACCCTTTGGAGTGCAGTGTAACCAAAATTTTTGCTCTGGTGTACAGGGTGGGACCACTAGGGACCATCCAAAACCATTTCATGAAATTCAAACATGATCTGAAGCAGCAAAGGGTCCTTATGCTGTTTCAGTGCTTCTGTTTCATTCTCTCTTGTGGCATGATCATGGAGGGGTGCGACATCAACACATCCTTGAATGAAACACCAAAGGTTCTCTCTAAGATCCACGGTGGCACCCGTTTACATTTAATGAGTCTCTTAAAAATGTGACTTTCATGTGAAATCCTGTGAAATATCCTAGGCGCTTGCAAGCAGGCAGATGGCCTCAGAGGTGTGTCAAGTGGTTGCCCACTGGGAGGCATTTAGGGCAACTTAACAGGTTCTCTCTGTAAAGACATATTTTTAAAATTCTAAAGAAATGTAGGCAGGTGCCACCAAGGGTTTTGCTGAAGCTTGGAATCTTAGAGGTATCCTTTGCTATTTTATTTTTGCATGTGTCAATGTCGCACCCCTCCATTACCACGCCACATGAGAGCATAGAGCGGAGCACTGAAAAACCATAAGGACCCTCTGCTGCCTTGGATCACATTCAAATTTCATCAAATGGTTTTGAATGACACTAGTGATTCCAACCAGTACATGACAGCACTCCAATGAGGTGTGATAATTTTTAATGGGAATGCAGTCCCACAATGTCACAGTTTTGACCTCCATCACACATGCACCAAACGAAGTGGTGAAATATGGGAAAGGTGGATCTGTGATGACCTTCCCATCATGTGACACGTCCACAGTGGCACTGGGCAGAAGTGTGGTGAAATTTAGTGACAATGTGACATCATCAACCCGCTTTACACATTACACGAACTTCTGAGCTCTGGCCTTTTTTCACATGTAACAATACTTTGCTGTTTGAAGAATTGTCAAGTCCGAGGGTGATGCAGAGCACCGTGCTTTTGCACCATTACAGTGCAAGATTGTAGGCATCTTTGAGGCAAATTTTAAACTTATGCTTTGGAATTGGAGGCATTCATAGGGCTTTGAAAAAGTAATCCTGTAATTGTTACACACTGTAGTTCGTAGATTTTGAATCAAGATAGCACATAATTTGTTTGTTCATGTGAGAATACAAGTGTTATTGAATACAATCTGATGATCATTATCTAAAGCACATTTTCTTAAAGTTGTACTTCCAGGTCAGCAGTTGCACATATACCCCTCACGCCCCCTTCAAATTTATTCCATAATGTTCACTGCTTGCCCATTGTGATATTGCTGCACTTAAATCTTTAATTTTCTGAAAGGAAGCTTCCTGTGCTGATCATCATCATTCCCAAGAGTTCACAGACTTTAAGGCAGAATTAATACAGCAAAATCTGCCAAGATAGAATCACAAGAGTGTGTAACATATCTACAGATCATAAAGGTTTTCAGCCTGATCAGATACAGCATAAACCAGTTTGTTCACACTGTAAAACTATTTAAAAATAGGTGGATTCAATCAGAAGGAAAATATGTATTACAAAAAATGAAGAGTAAAAATTTATTTTATTTTTTCTAAAAACCACAATGGTGAATTTAGGAACTCAAGAAAAATCACCATATACATACACAAGCCAAATGATAGAAATTAAAAAGTCGTACAGAAAATAAAATCAGCCTTTTCTTCGATGTCTTGCAAGAGGAGGTCAGTATATCACTGGCAAAAATCATGCCTCCTGCATTTTGATAGTGTTTTCTCGTGTGTATTATTACAACTGGCAATATTCAGCTGCGAAGCAACACAAATACTGTTTAGTGAAAATTTAAAGAGTCCAACTTTCAAATTCATGTGAAAGGCAAAATAAAAATAAAATTCTGCTTTCAATTCAGAAGTTTTGAAGAAATTTTTGAAACTTATCTGCCATGAAAGTTTCAGGGCAATATTAAACATAACCACCTTGCACCATGAAGTTTATCTAAGACACTGGGAATAATTTTGAGTGGCAAATGGTTCCAAAGTCATTACTGTAGCTGAACACCACAGAACATTTTTAGTTTTACCTTTAGGTTATTTCCAGGATATTAAGTGTTATCATAATTTTTAAAACAATACCATGTACATTCTTTGACATAAAACTTAGTAAGCAGTCGGCTACCTCGGAGTCCAAAACCACATTGACTGTGACATGGGACAAATAATATGGCCATGCTGACAATACTGTAAGTCCAGCTATCTGCACAAACTGGCAATATTCTAGGTCACAGCAGTTCCTAGTAGAAGCCTAGTCTTACTTTTGAACTGTCATGCTACCTCTATGCCCATGCTCTTGCAGTAAACAGCATGTTACCTGAATGCAATGTCTCGCTGTCGAAATCGCCCATTACTCATTTTTTACAATGCCTTTCCTCTGAATGCTGAAGCCCTGACTGTAAAGGTTGCGCATCTACAATATATTTCACTTTCTAGCACACCGATAATAATAGTTCGCTCCTACAACATTTTTGCGACAAATTTCTAGGTAGACTGCCTGTCTTTGAATACCACATGCATCACCTACCACTCATTGCTTTGGAGACTATAAAATGGTTAACTGTTGTTTAGTGACCCTACACAAAGAATACCTATGATTTGCATTTCACACTCAACCGCATGGAGGCAGACAACCCGTTTTTATATGTCGAGCGTTCTATTGCACTAATATGCAAGACACAAGTATGGCTCAAAATTAAAGTTTGTGTTACAATCCAAATATCTCATTACACAATTTAGTGTTGTTATTAATGCTTTACACCTTCCTTCTCTTCATTTTAAAACTATTCTTCATGCAATCTTTCTTCGGGAATTCATATGTTTTTGTCAAGTAACTGTAAGTAACTGCGATGCAATGAGTTTTACTGTCGCTCCACATTTTGAGGTCCACATATGGATTCATAAAGAACTTAACTTTGACTGAAAGTGAAATTAAAGGTACTGAATTAAAATTAAACCAACAAAATTGCCCATTTCTGAAGACACACAGAATGGAAGGAAGCTGCTAACACTGGTATCAGCAAATGTCTATGAAAAGGAAGGAAGGAAGATTGCGTTTAATGTTCCATCGACATAAAAGTCATTAAAGACGGAGCACAAGTTCGAACAGTGTCAAGGATGGGGAAGGAAAGTGGTCATGCTTTTCAAAGGAATCATCCTAGAATTTGCCTGCAGCAATTTAGGCTTGAAGTTCTTGTCAGGTCTTCAGCTGGATCAAACTGTCATCTGCACACAATATTTCCAAGGTGCACCTGGCTGCCGCTCTCGCCGATAACTGAATCAGTAAGATAGAAGTAATCCATTTGATTATATCAGACAATTTGCAATAGAAGTTGTAGTGCACTGTTGTTACTATACTCAATTGTGCTTTTCATATTTAATTTCTGTGGTTTTCACTGTGATACATCCCAATGTCCAAACACTTAGGTTTCAGAAAAATGCTAGCTAAGCAATTTTCTCAATTCTTAAAAATTCTAAAACATATTAGCTTCTCACTCTTTTTATGGGGTGTGTTACAGCACCTCAAAATCAACTGTGTCTCAGTAATGTCTTGTGCACATACAAAGAATTTCATGACCAGCACGAGAATGCATAAGTATGGTGGTGGGGATGAAAGCAGGAAGTACCACAGTTCACTACTTATTTGATACCACACAGCAGTGAATTCATTTGAGGATTCAGAAGAGAAGAAACTGAGAATTATCTTCATTAACACTGAAACTAAACTGTAAATGCTGGCCATGTGCAATTCTGTGCCTTCATATGTTTTTCACTATGAGATCTATAAATATAATGCATATTAATTAGCCTGTTCATTGCTTTTGTAATGTTCCCTTTTTGTTTTGTCCCTAAATGATTAAAAGAATTCAGATAAATGTCACTGAATGTCCCTTTTAATCTTTCCAGTGACTTTTCTTGTATGTCGTCGTTTGGTCTTCGCAAAACAGACCACTATGTCTGCTCCCATGAGCAGACAAATTGTATTCGAAATTGATTGTCACAAGTGGAACATAGACTTGTAGACCTGGAGTTTCCATGTCAGTTTCCGTAGCCTTGTGAATAACAGCAAGAAGAAACTCTAATTTATCTGTTGGTATAACTCGTTCAAACAGCAGCAGAACAAAATTGTCAGACATAATCTTCCATTTAAAGTTATAATACTGTACCGGCAGGTGAGAAAATGGTAAACCATGGTTGTAGTCAGAAATTCAAATTGTTCTGTAGCAGTGACAAGGTCCATACTACATATTTGATTGTTGTCTAATATACTGTGACACAAATTTATCAGTCCTTCTGGTGATAAATCAACAGAAACTGTTCCATAGTTCTGCCTGCATCACCGGCCTCCCATTGTCTTCTTTTGTAATTGGGCTTTTCCTGCTGCCCTGGAAACGAGATACCAAGGTAAATGTGCGTATCCTGCTTGGCAAAATATCCAACATTACATTCTTCCAGATGGACTGGTCACGTGCACCGGAACCAAATAGAGAAAGGAAAGTTTATGTGAGTGAATCGGTAACAATAATAATATTAACAATAAGAAACTAATAATTAATGTAATTTATTGCATTACAGGAGGAGGCTGAAGATTAAAAATAAATAAAAATAGGCTGATCGTTCAGTTGGCACAATGCAAAAGTTTTCTTAGCATTTTGTTACTGAATTCCATTCTGATTACTTGAAGAGAGAGAGAAAGAGAGAGAAACTGAAGCGATACACATCAATAGCCCAATGAGATCTGAACCAGCAACTACCCTTGCCTTAGATCACGAGATGAGTGTGGCACCAAGGAGCAAATATTGTTTCGTTTAGCCCTATAACATTGCTCTGATGTTAGTTAATGCAGACAGTTCACAATATGGAACACAAAACAAGTTGAAATTTAAGATCACAATTACCTTCCCAGGATTAAAAAGAAAAACTTAAAATCTCATTGTCATATAAACTCTACGACTACTCAGATTCATACATCAACATGAAAACAGAACATTATGAGAATGTAGCATGATCACTCAGCACCAACCATAAAAGTAAGTGAATATTCAAGAGATGTAAAACATTGTTAGAAGTACTGTAAAGTCTCAACTGCACTAGCAATGTGAAGAATTTCATGGACAACTCAAAGAATTTTCTCACTGTTATCCACTGCCTGCTCCACAACCAGCCATCGGTAGATGTAGTCCATGCACAAAAGACCTTTTTTGAAAGAAGAAAATATACTTTACTAACACAGTGTGATACCTACAGTGAGAATTTTTCAGAGCATTTCACTGAACGTACAAGCAGAGGTCAGTACCACATGCCAGTCTTAGGGACGGCTTCGATCCCATGATACAAGTGAGTAGACATTTATGCTGTCTGATTTGCATCAGATGATTATTTTAACAAAAGTAAAAATCTGTGCAAAATGACACTGTCCAACATGACAAGAATCACTAAGATACTATGCATCGTTGACCTCAACCAGATTGTATCTATGTCCTGTATTGTGTCATACACAACCAGAATGCCACCAAAATGTGGAGATCTTACAGATAATAGACTAATGTATCAACGACACAGAGTAATAAATCAAACACAGGGAAAAATTAAATGTGTCACTACTGAATCAGAAACAAAACAGAAGAAATGAAATGATTGTATGGCATTGTTGGCCGGGAGGCCCCATGCGGGGAAGTTCGGCCGCCGTATTGCAAGTCCTTTTTAGTTGACGCCACTTCGGCGACTTGCGAGTCAATGATGATGAAATGATGATGAACACACAACACCCAGTCATCACGAGACAGAGAAAAATCCCTGACTCCGCCGGGAATCGAACCCGGGACCCCGTGCGCGGGAAGCGAGAACGCTACCGCAAGACCACGAGCTGCGGACAAAACAGAAGAAATAGGCAAACATGCACTTGTTCACTTCCATACATTCTTCACTTCCAGATCTACCATACTAGGGCATGTCAAATATTTTTACTTCGTTTTTCAAAAAATGAGAGGGGTCATAAGGTTGTGTTTTGTTTAGCAATTCCCAATTATATTTAAAGGAAATGTGAGTTACTTGTTTTGCTTGGTAAATAATTACTTCAATTTTGTGATATTTTGACATTTCATGTAAAATTCAGTCAAACTGTCTTCTTTCCAAAGTGCATTTTTAGCATTATTTCTGTCTGTAATTCTGCTCTAAGGATAAGAATTCACTAAAAAAATCTGTAATATCCTCATTTGCAGCAGAGCACCTTTTTCTTAATATCACACAAATTATGATATTTCTTGTTTTTTTCTTTACAAGCACAAATAGTTTCTTCCACTTTCAAATCTGAAAATTCGTAGCCATGGTTAGTAGAAAGAAGACAAGGCTGGCAACTACCATCCATATGAGTAGCTTCATTGGAACTGGTCAAGAAATGTTGCTTTCTGAGCTCCCAACTCTGCATGATGCTCTAAAATATGCACTTCCGCTAAGAGCAGAGTGGACCAAATGTCAGAAATCACCCAGCAGCCACTCTTGTAAAGTATATTTATCCACACATGTTTGAAAAGTGGCAGCTGGCAGATTGTTTTTTGTGGTGCCCAGTTTAAATTCTAGAGTCACAGTCCTGAAGAGGGTAGAAGAAAACTTGGAAAAGGCCAAAACAAATCACTTGGGCAGAGGAAATGTGTAAGTGAAAGAGACTTTCACAGCAATTTACACAAGCACCTTGACATCCTTCTTTGCAAGTGTGAGATTAAGCTATGTTCAGAACTTGAGGGTCAATGTCCAGGTAATGCTAACTTTAAACATGGGGTGCACTTCTCTTGCTATTGTTCTAAGGACATGACGATCCCTGTCAAAGAACTGGTGTTTATTATAGGTCAAAGACAGAAAGTTGGGTCTGTTGGACGGCATTGCATGGGGTTACCAGATCTACCCCAGCACAGAAGACAAATTAAAAAGCAGAAGAGGCAACAAAATGAATTAAGAAGAATTTTTGAATATAAGCAGAAAATGAAGGTATGCTTAACATTACAGTTAGATGAAATTCTTTTCTCCAAAAAAAAAAAAAAAAAAAAAAAAAAAAAAAAAAAAAAATATGGTGAAGAGGCAGCTGATGTTAGAAATTCTGAAGACCCTTGCCAGATATCGTGATGATTCTAATGTACCCTGTGTTTGAAGTATAAGTTAGTATAACACATTATAATTGTGCAACAATGCGTTGCGAAGTATTAGGTATGATTTCATTGTATATGCTACAGCTGCCATTACAACAGCTACATACTGGATGCTGGATTAATTACTGAAGGTGACAGGAGGCTTGTAGTTGGTCACAATAAAGTAAAATGGGCCCAAGAGAGTATCATAATTACTTGATGAATAATTTCATGACCAATGCAGGATAGCTAAGATTGAATGTATCTTCTTTGATGGACACCAAGATTCCACTGAAGTTCTGTTACAAGCTATCAGTTTCCAAGTACTGTGAAACAAGAACATTACACAGTTTACAGTCAGCCAGGTGGAAGGTATCTTCACTACTTTACTCGAGGGGTGTCTTTGGAAATTTACCAAGCTAAATGTTTATCAATTAAGAAAAACCTTTTAAGTTAGGATATTACACATCAAAATGCACATTTTTTGGACCACCTCACTCACAAAAATCATCAAATTTTATTTTTGTCTTCTAAAATGACGCGCCTTCTACCGTATGCAATACACAGTAACTTGCTCATTCATTGCTTCCACGATTCATCATGTCTTGTTTGATACTGAGATGATAAGCAAAAAATAGAAAAGAGAGATTCCTCTCACTGACAGCTGCTTTGAGTCTGATCAGAGACTTTCTCTTGTTTTGCTGATGATGTAGTTTGGTATTTGGTGAAGCAGGTGACTATGGCTATTTCTGCAAGGTTGGCAGGAGACATATGACAAGGAGGTTTAAGATTCACTGCTTACTTTGACATCTACCAGCTCACTTAAAGTACTAGCGAAAGGAAGTGACAAGATACAGCTTTTGTAACATAGTTGGAACTGGTTTAGATATCTGCTACCATTTTAGAAAGTAAGCACTATACAACTATCCGGACAAGGCAATTCTGCAGCAAATACTCTCCGATTGCCATAAAAATTGTAGCTGCGGTACGAGGTGCATTCAGGTTCTAAGGCCTCTGATTTTTTTTTCTCCGGACTGGAAAGAGATAGAAACATTCGCATTGTTATAAAATGAGGCCGCGTTCATTGTCAATACATCCCAGAGATGGCAGCACCGTATGGCAGATGGAATTTTACCGCCAGCGGCGAGAATGAGAACTGTTTTAAATACTTAAAATGGCAACGTTTTCCTTACTTCAACAGTGTGCAAACATTCGTTTTCTGAATTTGCGTGGTGTGAAACCAATTGAAATTCATCGACAGTTGAAGGAGACGTGTGGTGATGGAGTTATGGATGTGTCGAAAGTGTGTTCGTGGGTGCGATAGTTTAATGAAGGCAGAACATCGTGTGACAACAAACCGAAACAACCTCGGGCTCGCACAAGCCAGTCTGACGACACGATCGAGAAAGTGGAGAGAATTGTTTTGGGGGATCGCCGAATGACTGTTGAACAGATCGCCTCCAGAGTTGGCATTTCTGTGGTTTCTGTGCACACAATCCTGCATGACGACCTGAAAATGCGAAAAGTGTCATCCAGGTGGGTGCCACGAATGCTGACGGATGACCACACGGCTGCCCGTGTGGCATGTTGCCGAGCAATGTTGACGCGCAACGACAGCACGAATGGGACTTTCTTTTCATCGGTTGTGACAATGGATGAGACGTGGATGCCATTTTTCAATCGAGAAACAAAGCGCCAGTCAGCTCAATGGAAGCACACAGATTCACCGCCACCAAAAAAATTTCGGGTAACCGCCAGTGCTGAAAAAATGATGGTGTCCATGTTCTGGGACAGCGAGGGCGTAATCCTTACCCACTGCATTCCAAAGGGCACTACGGTAACAGGTGCATCCTACAAAAATGCTTTGAAGAACAAATTCCTTATGCTCCCTACTCACCTGACCTGGCTCCTAGTGACTTTTGGCTTTTCCCAACAATGAAAGACACTCTCCATGGCCGCACATTCACCAGCCGTGCTGCTATTGCCTCAGCGATTTTCCAGTGGTCAAAACAGACTCCCAAAGAAGCCTTCGCCGCTGCCATGGAATCGTGGCATCAGAGTTGTGAAAAATGTGTACGTCTGCAGGGTGATTACGTCGAGAAGTAACACCAGTTTCATCGATTTTGGGTGAGTAGTTAATTAGAAAAAAAATCGGAGGCCTTAGAACTTGAATACACCTCGTAAATAGCTTGCAATGTGAAAGGTGAGCGTAGGTGTAGTTTATGCACGATATGAACTTTTCAGAATTATAAAAGTTTACTTTACTAACACAGTGTGATAGCTTTGGTGGGAATTATTCAGCATATTTTACTGAGCTTACAAGGAGAAGCCAAGCGAATTTAGTAGGATCAATCACTCCCACACCCTCAAATCATTGTTGTGACAACGGAGTTGGCAAACAATGCCTATGACACGGCAAAGTCTTGGCTACTTCAGTGCTAGAAGAATTGATTTGCATAGATGCAATCGAGCATGATTGGATTCGAACATCCAATATAGTGCAAGACATTGTGCTACAGTGGATGTCCAGTGTAGTCTTTCGGGATATTTGTAAACATCCCAACACACCATTGGAAAGCTGTCAACAAGAGACGCTCGTGAGTGAATTGAATAAGGATAAATGTAGTGGGAAAGGAAAACTGTGTGTTTTCCTTTCTTGTATGCAGTGTATGTGGAGCAGTGGTGGAGCCGGGGAGAAGAGGACCAGTAAACATGGTATTGCAACCACTGATTGTGGGAGTCATTTGCGTCATGGAGCAGCATGTGCCTGAATACAAGAGCCATGGAGTAAACAACGCACCAGTAGGGCGTAATGAACATTTGAACAGCAATAGTTTTTTTACCTGTCCTCTCAGGTCCTAAAGTACGCATGTACGGATGTTTTTGAATGTACTCAAGAGAGTAGTATTACCGTAGCAATTGTTTGTTGTGTTGTTAAAAGAAATATACCCCTGTATGTGAGAAGTGTGGCTATTTACTTAGTAGCACAGTAGAGCGAACTTGCAGAAGCATTCCAGGAATCTTCACCGCAGTTGGATTGTAAGAGAGGTGGCAAGGAAAGATCTGGACCACCAAAAAACTCCTCTGAGAAGAGAAGATAAAGGTAATACTACTTTTATCTGGCAGTGTATTAGGGTTGGCAAAATACTGCCAAGTTATATCGGCCAGGGATGCAACTTCTCGCTAGTGCTGGTATAAGACCCACCACAAACCCTACAAAATATACATCAGCAGGAGAAGAGGGAAAAATACACCCCATGTGGCGACCTTGGAAAACGCGAACAGAGACTGCAGCAGAAAATTGATTTGAGTCAGAATTACAACTCCAAAGAATAGAAGACAAAGAAGTTGCCCCTAGCAACCAGCGATCAACAACAGTGCCTTATAATACACGTAACAACAAATCAAAAATAATTCAGAGCTTCTTTTGAATGAATTGTCTGAGAAAGATTAGTAAACACACAATGAATGGAAACTATAATTTACTGTTGGATATCTGAAACAGAAAAAGAAGACAGTGGCAACAGAAAGTGCGCCCATACTACAAGCAGTGAGTGCACAGAATTAGTTCAAAACTTGAAAAAATTGTTTCGATGGGATGACACATATGGCAGACGTCGATCCGGCGAGAGTTATCAACG
This sequence comes from Schistocerca nitens, assembly GCF_023898315.1. Classification (NCBI taxonomy): domain Eukaryota; kingdom Metazoa; phylum Arthropoda; class Insecta; order Orthoptera; family Acrididae; genus Schistocerca; species Schistocerca nitens. The sequence goes on along the minus strand of NC_064614.1, from coordinate 902,220,547 downwards.
CAGAGTGGCAAGCAGTTGCGCGAGTACAGAGTGCTGTATTGTCCAGTCAGCGGCAGCGCACAGCACGAGAGCAGACGTATGCTTCAACTTCAGCGCCGGATTTGGCTGTTCTACAACCACCACACAGTTCTGGTTATGGACATTTTGGTATAAGGAAGTGTATGAAACATATGATAAAAGTTTTACCATTTTAAACACCTAGGTAAGAAAGTTGTCAGATTACTATGGACATGTCAAGTCTGTCAAAAGGTGAAGGAAAATAATAAAGGAACACATTACACAATGTATCCTACAATACCTAGAGCTTTACATGATTTAACAGCTTCGGATTTTTATTGACCATTACCATCAAGTCACGGAGGTGTCAGATATATTTACATTCTATTAGAGTGTTGGTCTAAATATATTACATTATATCCAATTAAACAAGCTAACACAGAGATAGTTATAAACTGTATGCATAAATATTTTGTAAAGGTACTGAAACCTAAGAGATTATTAACAGATAATTGTTCACAGTTTGTGAGTCAATCATTTAAAGAGTTTCTGGCTTAGGAGAATGTAAGGCATGTCACAATATCAAAATATAATCCAAAATCAAATCTGTGTGAAAGAGTTATGAAGGAGATAGAACGTTTATGCAGAACTTACTGTTCACTGAGACATAGAACTTGGACAAAACTAGTGCCAGAATTTCAAATGGTTTTGAATTAACTACCCCATTTGTCTATGGGATTGTCTACCATAAAAATACTATGAAGAAAATTTATAGGGGAACCACTATTAAAATTCTTCAAATGGCCAGAGGTAGAACAGGAAGAATGTGCTAACTTAGACAAAGTAGCACAAAATCAATTGCGTAGATAAGATAATAAAAGATTACAAAATTATAATATGTCAACAATAAACCCAACATTTGAAATAAACGATCTTGTGTTGGTAAAAGAAGAACATCATAGTCCAAATCTAAAATGGAAAAGCAAAAAATTTTTCCGAAATATGCAGGACCATTTAAGATCGTGGATAGTCCACACATGAATGCATACTATTTAAGTGACCCACATACTGGTCACGAGAAAGGTTTTATATATCTATCTATTTAGTCACGTCATAAATTAGGAGAGGAGAGAGGACAAGCAACCAAGTACTAAATAGTATTTGACATGACTATAATAATAGGATGACAAATAGACAGATAGGGTACAGGTACAGAAAATGGATTAATAGAAGATGGCAGTAGAAACAGTAAGTTTTTGAATTGGTAATCTAGCTGGAGCTCGAGTTTTAAGAAAAGAGGGAACAAAAGAAAGAATACAGTGCAATTAAGAATACTTAGACATGCAGTGTTGTCAATAAATGAGTTAAGATATGGAGAAGGTAGTGATCAAAAGACCTAACAACTGAAATAGAGTGCAGACATGGAAATCAAAAGAGAACCTCAAAGTATTATGGGAGAAAGTAGAAGAAACTGTAATGGAAGATATAAGTATATCTGAAACGTGGATCGTACTCTCTAATTAGGAATGATAAATAAAAGGCAGATAGTCGGACCTAAGAAAGACTAACCTATACTGTGCGGGCAGGGGCACCAAGAAGGGGATTAACCTGTACCATAGTAGAATAGGAATTAATATGGGGCACTACCACACTGAATGAAACACACATATTTTACTGTACTGAGACGCAGAAGTGGTCTTTGGTGGAAGGGGGAATAAGTTTTGTTCAAAGGATAATTCATAGATTATTCTTAAAATTTGTAGTAAATAACAAGAGGTTTTTCCGAATGGTTTATAGTAGAGAGGTGAAAGGATTTCAGTGCAGTGGTGGAGACAATTTATACCTCCACATTATTGCACGCAAAGGCTTTGCAAAACGAGTCCGTACTCTTAGAAGGTGGGATATTAGAGGAGTTAAGTTATCTAAAAAGAGAAGAGTTAGATATTAATATAATGGAAACTCAGAAAGTTTATAATTAGTATAATAATGAAAGATGAGCTATCTGCTATGATGTCTAAGTATCAGAATAAATGCCTCACAAGTCTTAAGTAGATAGATCGTAAAATTGTCTTAAATCAAAAACAAAAATGGTTAATTGATTATGAGGTCAAGAGGATCACAAATTAAAAGGAACTTAAGAACAATAGTGACAAGTAATATGTTTGTATTGCCATGCACGTTCCTCAGATACTTCGGGTGATCTGGAAAAGCTAGCCATAGTATTAAAGAAAATAATAAGATATGAGAAATAATATTACAAGTGTGAAAAAACTGAATGAATCTTCCAAACAGGTACACAGTAGTTAAGTAATTAAGTGGACATAGTCACGAGTGATCATTATCGATTATAAAAAGTTATGTTGGAGAGATTATGTAAAGGCAGCTTTAAGATGCAAGAATAGGATAATAATAAAAATAATAATAGAATTGTTAACAAAAAATGTTTGTGTAGCTAGAGACTTTAACACAAGATCTCTTGTCTGAGTGGCAGGATATGTAGTGTTTCGAGATATTTGTTAACATTCCAACACACCATTGGAAAGCCGTCGACAAGAGATGCTCGTGAGTAAGTTGAATAAGGATAAACATAGTGGGAAAGGAAAACTGTGTGTTTTCCTTTCTTGTATGCAGTTAATGTGGAGCAGTGGTGGAGCCGGTGAGAAGGGGACCAGTAAAAAAGGTATTGTAACCACTGGTCATCCGGGAGTCATTTGGGCCATGGTGCAGCATGTGCCTGAATACGAGAGCCATGGAGTAAACAACGCACCAGCAAGGGCGTAATGAACATTTGAACAGCAGTAGTTTTTTTATCTGTGTTTTGTTTGCTCTCTCAGGTCCTAAAGTACGCATGTATGGATGTTTTTGAACGTACTCAAGAGAGTGGTATTACTGTAGCAATTGTTTGTTGTGTTGTTAAAAGAAATAGTGAAAATGTTGGGCAAAATATATCCCTGTTTGTGAGAAGTGTGGCAATTTATTTAGTAGCACAGTAAAGACAATTTGCGGAAGCATTCCAGGAATCTTCACCGCAGATGGATTGACAGAGAGGTGGTACGGAAGGATCCAGACCACCAAAAAACTAATCTGAGAAGAGAGGATAAAGTTAATACTAATTTCATCTGGTGGTGTATTACAGTCGGCAAAATATTGCCCAGTTATATCGGTCAAGGATGTAACTTCCCGCTAGTGCTGGTATAAGACCCACCACAAACCCTACAAAATATACATCAGCAGGAGAAGAGGGAAAAATACACCCCACCAGATCTGATCATGTACAATTCCATCTACGAAAATGCATTCTTCTTGCCTCCAGCATAGTCAAGACTTTGCAACATCATACACATTGCTTGCTGATTCTGTTTTCATAAGAGTGATTTGTGAGTGTGGGACTGATTGATACTGCTCATTCTCTTGACTTTTTCTCATCAACTCGATAGAATATTCTCAGCAATTCCCAGTTAAGGAATCACGTTGGGTTAGTATAATAAACTTTCTTGTTTCATATATGAGATACCTCCACCCTCACCTTTCATGTAGCGAGCTACCTACCTCAACTACGTTGGTAATGACAGAGTATTTACTGCAGCAGTGCCTTGTCTACATAGTTGTAAAGTGCACACTTTCTAGAACAGTTGCTGATTTCGAAATCAGTTTCATTTTTGCTACAAAAGCTGTATCTTATCACCTTCTTTCACTACTACTTAAACGGAGCCTGCTAACTGCCATAAGTAAGTGACGAATCTTGACCCTCCATGTTGTATATCTAATGGCAACCTCACAGGATCAGCCGTAGTCATTTGCTTCACGAATACAAACTTACATCACCAACAAAACATGAGCAAGTCTCTTAACAAATTCGAAGCAACTGACAATGACAAGAATCCATTTTTTTCATTATATCAATATGAAACAATACAGGATAAATCACAGAAGCAATGAACAGGCCTGTGACTATGCACTGCATAAAGCAGATCCAGAAATGAAAAGTGTATGAATGTGCACCACTGCAGATTTGCCTGTTTCTTCTGTTTTGTTTCTGCTTCAATAATCATACATTTAATTATTTCCTCGTGAACCCACAATTTGATTTATTACTCTGTGTAACTGATGTATTAGTCTATTATCCATAGTATCTCCTCATTTTGGGTGTATTCCTGGTATTTCAGTTGTGCATGACACAAGACTGTACATAGAGATAGTTAGTTTGAGGTCAATAGTGCGCAGTATCTTACAGCTTCCTGAAAATATCATTTTGCAGATTATTTTGTTTTGTTCAAAAAAGCTTTCATCACAAGCCAAACAGGATAACTGTGCAACTCCTTTGTATTTTTTCAGTGGCATAATGTACTGTCTGTCTGAAGCCATCCCTTAGATCAGCCCACACAGGGCTGTTTGGAGTAGGTTGTGGATTGCAGTGAGGGCACTGTGAGCTGTCCATGAAGTTTTTCATATTGCTAGCGTAGCTGACACTTGGCAGTTTTGCCGACAATGTTTGGCACCTTGTGATCATTCACTCACTTTTGGACTAGTGCTGAGTGATCCTGCAAAATTTTTGTAATGTTCTCTTTTCATACTGATGAAATAATCTGAATAGTCATTCAGTTCATAAATTTAATTTTTCAGCCTTACAGAGATAATTCTACACTTAAATTTCAGCTGGTTTGTATTTCATGTTGTGAACTGTCTGTGTTAACTACCACCTGTGCAATGGTGAGAGCTTAATAGCCCATGCTTGTCCGTAATGTAAGGCAAGGGAAGTTGTCGGTTCATATATCACTGGGCTGCTAATGTTCATCACTTCAGATTTTTTCTATTTTCTCTGCAAATAGCCAGATTGGAATTAAGTGACAAAAAGCTAAGAAAACATTTGCAATGTGCCAGCTGGACAATCAGCCGATTTTCATTTATTTTTATTTGTCTACCTTCTTTTGTAATGCAATAAGCATCCTTAATTTATTAGTCTAAATAATGGAAATCCAGGATGGAATATAAACAATATTATGAATAAGATTACTACTCACCGTAAACATGACACATTGAGTTGCAGACGGGCACAATGAAAAGACTGTTACAAATTGAGCTTTCAGCCAAAGACTTTTCCAGAAAAACACATATTTCTAAAAGCAAACACACCACGGGAACACTTGACTGCTATCTCTGGCCACTCTGCAAGAAAGCAACTGTGTCACGTTGTATGGAAGCAGGAATCTGGAAGGGGATGGCAAAGGGAGAAGGGCACCTAGGGCATAGGGGAGGGCGGGGGGGGGGGGGGGGGGGGGGGCAGTTAGTGCAGTCTGGCTGAGTGTGCAGGACTAGATAGTGACAGAACATGGCTGGCAGTTGCAGAGTCGTGAGACTGTGGGGGAGGGAGTGGGGAGGGAGGAACAGGGAGCAGAAAGGAGATGAGCATGGAAGGGGAACAGACTGGTGGAGGCAATGGCAGAGAGCAGCACACAATGAGGGAGATGACAGGACACAGAGGGTGAACCTATTGGGTGAGGGTGTACCATAAGTTGAGGCCAGGATGATTTCAGGAGCGGTGAATGTGTTATAAGAATAACTCCTGGCTGTGCAATTAGAAAAGCTGATGATGGAGAGGAGGTTGCAGATAGCCCAGGTTGTTTAACAGCCACTGAAATCAAACATATTATATCCAGCTGCATGTTGAGCCACAGGTTGGTCCACCTTGCTCTTAGCCACCGTTTGGCAGTGACCATTCATCATGGTGGAGAGCTGGTTGGTGGTGATAACAACACAAAACCCTGTGCAATAACTGCAGTAGAGTGGGTAAATGACATGACTGTTTATGATCTGTATAGAGGAAATCTTCCTGGCCTTCCAAAACCCCAAACCCCTGGTCTGATACATGTTCACTGAAGATACACCATGTGATCAAAAGTATCCGGACACCTGGCTGAAAATGACTTACTAGTTCATGGCGTCCTCCATGAATAATGATGGAATTCAATAAGGTGTTGGCCCACCCTTAGCCTTGATGACAGCTTCCACTCTCGCAGGCATACGTTCAAATCAGGTGCTGGAAAGTTTCTTGGGGAATGGTAGCACATTCTTCACCGAGTGCTGCACTGAGGAGAGGTACTGACGTCGGTCGGTAAGGCCAGGCATGAAGTCGGCATTCCAAAACATCCCACAGGTGTTCTACAGGATTCAGGTCAGAAATCTGTGCGGGCCAGGCCATTACAAGGATGTTATTGTCATGTAACCACTCCGCTACAGGCCGTGCATTACAAACAGGAGCTTAATTGTGTTGAAAGATGCAATTGCCATCCCCGAATTGCTCTTCAACAGTGGGGAAACAAGAAGTTGCTTAAAACATCAATGTAGGGCCGTGCTGTGATAGTGTCATGCGAAAGAACAAGGGCTGCAAGCCCCCTCCATGAAAAACACAACCACACCATACCACCATTGCCTCTGAATTTTACTGTTGGCACTGCACACACTGGCAGATGACGTTCACCGGGCATTCGCCACACCCACATCCTGTCATCGGATAGCCCCATTGGGTACCGTGTTTCATCACTCCACACAATGTTTTTCCACTGTTCAATCGTCCAATGTTTACACTGCTTACACCAAGCAAGGAGTCATTTGGCATTTGCCGGCGTGATGTGTAGCTTATGAGTAGCCGCTCGACCATGAAATCCAGGTTTTCTTACCTCCCGCCTAATTGTCATAGGACTTGGATACTGGTGCAGTTTGGAATTCCTGTGTAACGGTCTGGATAGCTGTGTGCCTATTACACATTACGACCCTCTTCAACTGTCGGCTGTCTCGTGTCAATCAACAGATGAGGTCGGCCTGTAAGCTTTTGCGCTGTACGGGTCCCTTCACATTCCCACTTCACTATCACATCGGAAACAGTGGACCTAGGGATGTTAGGAGTGTGGAAATCTCATGTACAGACGTATGACACAAGTGACACCTGATCACCTGACCACATGACCACATTCAAAGTCTGTGAGTTCCGCGGAGTTTAGTTTAGTTTAGTCCCATTCTGCTCTCTCACAATGTCTAATGACTACTGAGGTCGCTGATATAGAATACCTGGCAGTAGGTGGCAGCACAACGCACCTAATATGAAAAACGTATGTTTTTGGGAGTGTTCGGATACTTTTGATCACACAGTGTACATTCGTAACCTGGACTCAGAACCAAGATGCCCTATCCTCTTTCCTTCACAACCTCAATGCCTTCTCTCCCCTCTGGTTCAGCTGGTCCTCCTCAATCCAACCTCCTGTCTGAATGCTCTATCCACACCTCTGTCCCCATTAAGAGCACCAACCAACAACAGTACCTGCATTTTGACAGTTTCCATCACTTCCACACCAAAAACCCCTCCCATACAGCCTTTACACCCAGGGATGGCATATCTGCAGTGACAGACACATCCTCGCCCAGAATGCTGAAGGTCTCACAAGGCCTTCGCAGACAAACACTATCCTCCAGATATAGTCTGCCAATAGATTTCCTGGGCCATATCCCCCACACACCCCCAATCCTCCCACCATCCCCAAGAACCAGCTACAAATGAGCATCCTTTCATCACCTGATATCAACCTGGACTGGAATAACTGAACTACATCTTTTGTCAGGGTTTTGATTATCTATGAAACTTCCTGACAGACTAAAACTGTGTGCCGGACCGAGACTCGAACTCGGGACCTTTGATTATCTATCATCAACTCTGGAATTAGGGACATCCTACCCAAGATCCATCGCACCCCTCCAAAAGTGGTGTTCTGTCGCCCACCTGACTACACAATATCCTGGTCGATCCCCACACCACTACCAATCTCAGCCCCTTGCCACAGGGATCGTTTCGCTATTGAAGACCCAGGTGCAAGACCTGCCCAATCCACCCATGCAGCACTTCCTTTCCCAGTCTTGTCACAGGCTCATCCTTCCCTATAAGAGATTGAGTGAACTGAGAAAGGAGCCATGTCACATACCAGTTCTGCTAAAGTCATTTCACAGGCTTTTATACTGGTATGGCCACCAACCAGTAATGCACCAGGACGAGTGGCCACTGGCGAACAGTGGCCAAGAGCACAGTGGATCATTCTGTGACACGACATGCAGCTGCCCTCTGTCAAACAGTTACCGCCCCCTCTGTCCTATCACATCCTCTTACTTTGTGTCCCCTAACGATCATTGTGCGTCACACTCTGCCAACACACCAACTGGTCTTTTCCCCTTCATTGCTCCCCTCATTTTCCATTCCCTGCTTTCCCCTCCATGGTGTCATGCTGATCTCATGACCTAAGAGAAGGGTAGTTTGCTGATTCAGATCTTGTTGGGCTACCAATGTGTATCGCTTCAATTTTTTTTCTTTTTTCTCTGCAAATAACCAGAATGGAATTCAGTAATAAAATGCGAGGAAAATCCTTTGCATTGTGCCAACTGGACAATCAGCCTATTTTTATTTACTTTTAATCTCCAGCCTCCTCCTGTAATGCAATAAATTTCATTCATTATTAGACTGTTATTGTTAATATTATTACTGTTATTTATTCATTCACAAAAGCATTCCTATCCCTACTTGGTACCAATGCACATGACCAGTCAGTCAAGAGGAATGGAATGCTGGATGTTTCATCATGCAGAAGAAGCTCATTTACAATGGCGTATTTCCAGGGCAGCAGGAAAAGCCCAATTATGACAATGGGAGGCCGGTGATGCAGGCAGAACCCTGCAACAATTTCTGTTGATTTAACACCGTGAAGACAGATAAATTTATGTCACAGTATATTACTCAACAATTGAATATGTAGTATGGACCCTGCCACTGGTACAGATAGCTACAAATTTGTGACCACAATCATGGTTTAACATTTGCTCAGCTGCTGGTTATAGTGTTACAACTGTAAATGGAAGATTATGTCCCACAATACTGTTCTGCTACTGTTTTAATGAATTGTACCAATGGATAAATTAGAGTTTCTTCTTGCTTTTTTCTACGCAGCTATGTAAACTAACATGGAAATTCTGGGTTTACAAGTCTGTGTCCCACTTGTGACATTCAATTTCGAATACAATTTGTAAACCTTCTGGTACCCTCAATCCAATACTCGTGGGAACAGCCATAGTGATCTGTTTTGCGGATACCACACAACAACACACAAAAAAATGTCACTAGAAAGATACAAAGGAACCTTCAGTGACATGGGTCTGAATTCTTTTAGTCATTTAGGGACCAGACAAGAAAGGAAAAGGAATGTTACATAACAGTGAACAGACTAGTTAAATGCATTATATTTATAGATCTCAAGGTGAAAAACATAGGAAAGCACAGAATTTCACATTGCCCACATCTACAGTTTAGTTTCAGTATTAATAAACATAATTCTCAGTTTCTTATCTTCTGAATTCTCAAATGAATTCATTACTGCATGGCATTGAATAATTAGTTAACTTCATTTCTTCTTTCTTCCATATCCACCAACAAGCTTCTGCCTTCTTGTGCTAGTTGTGAAATTCTATTTGTATGTGGCATAAGACTGTACGTAGACACAATCAATTTTGAGGTGCAAAGTGTTTTAGATCTTACTGTTTCATGGCATGTGGGGGAAGGTAGCACGAAAACTCAAAAAGGGGAAAGGGATTTCTCCAGGAACTACCACAGTATACAATGTTGCCACTTTGTGCAGATAGCCAGACAGAGTAGTGGCCATGTTATTTGCTCCATGTTACAATCAGTGCTGACTTACCCTCTGAGGCAGCCAGCTGCTGACCAGGTTTAATGTCACTTAATGTGATTTCTTTTTCACAGCCCAGAGATCCCTTTCCTCAGGATCGATGGAAGAAGACTAATGCAAGGTAACATTTATCTCTCTCTTTTAACATCTCCCACACCCTTTGGCTTTTCCTCTCCTTGAAGTTAAAAATTCTTGTCACCTTACCTGCTTAGCAGGCTTCAATAATCCAAACAAAATGCATTGCTAATGTTTAGTTTAATGTTTAGTATTTGAGTAGTTAGAGTTTGGATGTTAGTTACTGATGTCTGTTCCAATGTTTAAAAGTCTATCTTATTGAAACATCTGTCTGAAGGGTGAAATTATCTGCAACCAGTAGTCTATTAGATTTAAACAGACAACAGCTTTTCTTACAGACTACAACTGACAATAACAACACTTATCTCCTGTAATTTGGAAATGAAATCATGATTTGGTAACTAGGTAAAACTTTACTGCCAAAGCAAAGCAAACAATTTCACAACAACAGCATTTCCAGGAGACAGTAACAGCCCATTCTTTGATGCTTACTGATTAAACTTGTCCACATACTCTTCTCTAGATGTAACAGCCATTGAAATTGTTTCATGGAATGTGCAGTAAAAAAGTTACACACACTCAAAAGAGATTTTTGTACTGCATGCAATACATCGGTTTCTTTACAATAAAAGATTTTTCCATTTCCCTTACACAACAGCACAAATGGAGTAGTTTCCCTTCATATATTTTTCCTACAACACGCATTTCTCAAAAAGGGGTTTTGTAGCTAATGTTCCTTTTTTAAATGCTCGTCAACAATTTCCTTTTCATTCTTTTACAAATAAAAAGTGATACTGTGCACAACCCAAAATAAAAGTCAGGCAAGGAATTTATGAAGTACGTTTGAGAAACTCACAAGGTATAATCATTGTACTTCTAGAATGGCTAGAGCTTGTATGCAAAACATCAGCTGTCGCTGACAATTATACCTAGAGGCATTCCCCTGAACTTCTCAAGAAGTAAATATATTACCTAAAGTTTCAGTTCAAAGTTATGAAATATATTCCCTTTTATTTCTGTACCTGTTCGAACACTTCTTGTAGCTAAAGAATCAGCAGTTCCTCATCTACATTCATTAATATCTAAATTTACAGATGCTCTTCGAACTGTTTTGTTTCCTAGTACTCCTTGAAAGAATTCAGTCTTGATTTCTTCTTTATTAATCACGTTATCACAAATTTGAACTTCCCAGCTACTTATCACAAACAACATATTGAGTAATTTGCTGGCAAAGTCAGGTTTGTACCTTTTGATCTTTGATGCACCTTTTGATGGTCAATGGTGCGTACTTTCTATAGGTCATTCAGAGATTTCTTGACACATCTGTGGAGGGTTGAAGCCATTTCTATATTATGTTTCAATATTCAGTGCAAAATTTCACACTGAATTTTTAAGTTTTCAGGAAGTGTGTGCCAGACCAAAGAACAGTGGTGGACAGCTTCCCAGTATAGATCTGTATGAATGGATTTTCTATAAAAGTTATGAAACAGGAATTAGATTCGCAAGAACACAGAGAAATGGTCAGGTGCCATCTTATTTACCCAGTATTCTACATGTTGCTTTATAGGTGCTCTAATGGAATACAATACAAATTTACTTGAAGAAAGAAAAAAATGAGTTGTAAAGCAACTTTCAGAATTGACAATATCTGTATTGCCATTTTCTTATTTCTACAGGTACGCCACATGAACACACATTCACATAAATACTTACCGCCGTTTTAAGAAGTCAGCACATGCATCTCTGACTTTGTGTAGGGCAAGGAAAGATGCACCAACCATTAAAGACTGCACATTGTTGCTGTCAATGACAACTCTTCCACTATATGCAAAATTAACCAGTGCCTCAAGTGCCCTGAAAGAGGGAACTATCATTAATAGTTAAATACTGTCAATTCTTTTATAAGCAATCACGCTGATAGAAGAACACATTTCAAGCATAAGAAAAAATCGATAACACATGTATGCACAGGGAGGTAGGAGGAGGAGAGGCAGAGGGCGAGGGCGAGGCTGAGGGAGAGGGGGATAGGGAGAGGATAGACAGGGAGGGGGAAGGGGAGGGGGAGAGGGAGCGGGAGGGAGAAGCAGAGGAAGAGGGCCAGGCAGAGGGCCAAGGGGAGGGGCAGGGAGAAGGGCAAGGGAGGGAGGGAGGGAGGAGTGGGCAGGGGGAGGGAGAGGGGTGGGGGGAGGAAGAGGGGTGGGGGGAGGAAGAGGGGTGGGGGGAGGAAGAGGGGGTGGGGGGAGGAAGAGGGGGTGGGGGGAGGAAGAGGGGGTGGGGGAGGAAGAGGGGGTGGGGGAGGAAGGGGGCGTGTGACCCTGAAATACTGCAGCCATCCCCTGGCGAAGAGAGACATACAGAGTGACATGAAATCTGATCCACTTGTTATTTCTAGTGAATCTTCGCATAGCTGCAAGGGGAAGGCTAGGTTAAGGGCTGGATGAAAAAAATCTGTGGTGCGTGGTTTCCAGGAACCTTCTATACCAACGGATCACCAGGCCTGATGCCACAGCAGTTAAGTCATACTTAAGAGCAGTATCACCCTATCATTTTTCATAAATCATTGCACGTAAGTTCGCTGATACTTCCTTTCATTAAAACAAAAGAAACAACATCTCAGCAGACTTTGAAGGCCTAATGGTACTGATCATATGCCATGTCATCCTCAGACCTTAGGCATCATCTGATAAGGATATGGAGTGGCATATGGTCAGCACCCACTCTCCCAGCTGTTGTTAGTTTTTGTGATGAGTGACACTACTTCTCAATCAAGTAGCTCCTCAATTGGCCTCGCAAGAGCCAAGTGCACCCCACTTGCCAACAGCACTTGGCACACCCAAATGGTGACCCATCCAAGTACCAGCCAAGCCTTACAGCGTTTATCTTTGGTGATCTGAAAGGAACCAGTGTTACTTCTGTGGCAAGGCCTTTGGGAGTTCCTTCGCTGAGGTCACAACCAATCCACTGCCTCATTCTTGTCCAAGCCATGTTAATATTCCACCTACGATGACTTCCAAGCTGATGGGGTGTAACACTTGTAACCAACTTTCCTTTTTTTCAAATATATGCCATAGTAAACAGAAAAGTTGTTATGTCATGCCATCAAATGAGACCTGTTAATTGCTTTGAACATATCTTGATAGTCAAATGGAAGTACTGTCATCCACAGCAGATTATAACACTTTCATTCCAACACTTCTGCTATGTAAAAGAAGCCATGGAATCGTGAATTCTGACTATTCAGACAGTAATACAATCAGACCCTCTGCAAACTTATATTTATTTTCTTGCCATAGAAAGGCTAGTCCACATTAAGAGGATACCAACAACAGAGATTCATTTGTTATTTGTACATATACAAGTAGCATTTAAAGGTGTCACTTCACTTCAAGTATTTCACAACCTTAGTGTACAACATTCAGTACATGTAAATGTAAATTTAATATGCCTTTTGACACCATAAGGTTTCCAGTTAATAAATACTTCTATGAGCTGAGTGTATGGTAATGTATGACATAAAAACATTGTTGATAAATTGCAGACCAATGTTTGGGGTTATGCATAAAATGTATCCACCAGATCGTAGTCTTTAACCAAATTAAAAATGCTACTACAGTCCTTGGCCAAATTATTAGACGCACTGCACATTTTTAATGTTGTTGTTGTGGTCTTCAGTCCAGAGACTGGTTTAATGCAGCTCTCCATGTTACTCTAACCTGTGCAAGCTTCATCATCTCCCAGTACCTTTGGGAACCTACATCCTTCTGAATCTGTTTAGTGTATTCATCTCTTGGTCTCCCTCTACGATTTTTACACTCCGCGCTGCCCTCCAATACTAAACTGGTGATCCCTTGATGCCTCAGAATATGTCCTAGCAACCGATCCCTTCTTCTAGCCAAGTTTCTCTTCTCCCCAATTCTATTCAATACCTCCTCATTAGTTACGTGATCTACCCATCTAATCTTCAGCATTCTTCCCTATTTATCGTCCACATTTCACTTTCATACATGGCTATATTCCATACAAATACTTTCAGAACAGACTTCCTGACACTTAAATCTATACTCGATGTTAACAAATTTCTCGTCTTCAGAAACGCTTTCCTTGCCATTGCCAGTCTACATTTTATATCCTTTCTACTTCGACCGTCATCAGTTATTTTGCTCCCCAAATAGCAAAATTCCTTTACTACTTTAAGTGTCTCATTTCCTAATCTAATACCCTCAGCATCACCCGATTTAATTCAACTACATTCCATTATCCTTGTTTTGCTGTTGTTGATGTTCATCTTATATCCTCCTTTCAAGACACTGTCCATTCCGTTCAGCTTCCCTTCCAGGTCCTTTGCTGTATCCGACTGAATTACAATGTCATCGGCAAACCTCAAGGTTTCTATTTCTTCTCCATGGATTTTAATTCCTACTACGAATTTTTCTTTTGTTTCCTTTCCTGCTAGCTCAATATACAGACTGAATAACATCGGGGAGAGGCTACAACCCTGTCTTACTCCCTTCCCAACCACTGCTTCCCTTTCATGTCCCTCGACTCTTATAACGGCCATCTGGTTTCTGTACAAATTGTAAATAGCCTTTTGCTCCCTGTATTTTACCCCTCCCATCTTCAGAATTTGAAAGAGAGTATTCCAGTCAACATTGTCAAAAGTTTTCTCTAAGTCTATAAATGCTGGAAACGTAGGTTCGTCTTTCCTTAATCTATTTTCTAAGATAAGTTGTAGGGTCAGTATTGCATCACATGTTCCAACATTTCTACGAAATCCAAACTGATCTTCCCCGAGGTTGGCTTCTACCAGTTTTTCCATTCGTCTGTAAAGAATTCGTGTTAGTATTTTGCAGCCGTGGCTTATTAAACTGATAATTCGGTAATTTTCACATCTGTCAACACCTGCTTTCTTTGGGATTGGAATTATTATATTCTTCTTGAAGTCAGAGGGTATTTCGCCTGTCTCATACATCTTGCTCACCAAATGGTAGAGTTTTGTCAGGGATGGCTCTCCCAAGGCTGTCAGCAGTTCTAATGCAATGTTGTCTACTCCCAGGGCCTTGTTTCGACTCAGGTCTTTCAGTGCTCTGTCAAACTCTTCATGAAGTATCATATCTCCCATTTCATCTTCATCTACATCCTCTTCCATTTCCATAATATTGTCCCCAAGAACATCGCTCTTGTATAGACCCTCTATATACACCCTCCACCTTTCTGCTTTCCCTTCTTTGCTTAGAACTGGGTTTCCATCTGAGCTCTTGATATTCATGCAAGTGGTTCTTTTCTCCAAAGGTCTCTTTAATTTTCCTGTAGTATCTGTCTTACCCCTAGTGCTATACGCCTCTACATCCTTACATTTGACCTCTAGCCATCCCTGCTTAGCTATTTTGCACTTCCTGTTGATCTCATTTTTTGAGACATTTGTATTCCTTTTTGCCAGCTTCCTTTACTGCATTTTTGTATTCTCTGCTTTCATCAATTAAATTCAGTATCTCTTCTGTTACCCAAGGATTTCTATTAGCCGTCATCTCTTTACCTACTTGATCACTCTGCTGCCTTCACTACTTCATCTCTCAAAGCTACCCAATCTTCTTCTACTGTATTTCTTTCCCCCATTCTTGTCAATCGTTCCCTAATGCTCTCCCTGAAACACTCTACAACCTCTGGTTCTGTCAGTTTATCCAGATCCCATCTCCTTAAATTCCCACCTTTTTGCAGTTTCTTTAGTTTTAATCTACAGTTCATAACCAATAGATTGTCGTCAGAGTCCACATCTGCCCCTGGAAATGTCTTACAATTTAAAACCTGGTTCCTAAATCTCTGTCTTACCACTATATGATCTATCTGAAGCCTTTCAGTACCTCCAGGCTTCTTCCATGTATACAACCTTCTTTTATGATTCTTGAGCTAAGTGTTAGCTATGATTAAGCTATGCTCTGTATAAAATTCTACCAGGCGGCTTCCTCTTTCATTCCTTACCCCCATTGCATATTCACCTACTACGTTTCCTTCTCTTTCTTTTCCTACTATCGAATTCCAGTCACCCATGACTATTAAATTTTTGTCTCCCTTCACTATCTGAATCATTTCTTTTATCTCATTATACATTTCAGAAGCTTGCACAGGATAGAGTAGCATGGAGAGCTGCATCAAACCAGTCTCAGGACTGAAGACCACAACAACAACAACATTTCATCAATCTTTTCATCATCTGGGGAGCTAGTCAGCATATAAACTTGTACTACTGTGGTAGGCGTGGGCTTCGTATCTATCTTGGCCACAATAATGCGTTCACTATGCTGTTTGTAGTAGCTTACCCACATTCCCTTTTTATTATTATTATTATTATTATTTCTTTACTTTCTCAGACCTTAGGTCTGGTTCGAAATGAAAGTGACGCGGACCTCGATCAAGCGTGACTTCCTTTTAACTGTACGGTATATGTTACATTGCGTTTAGGAACTTTCGGGTAATTGAACATGTATCAATAATTACGGATTTCTGTAGTTGTATATATATGTTTGGATGTAGCTGTATTGCATTGATGTACTGGTGGATATTGTGTGGTATGACTCCTGTAGTTGATAGTATAATTGGTATAATGTCAACTTTATCCTGATACCACGTCCTTGACTTCCTCAGCCAGTTGGATGTATTTTTCAATTTTTTCTCCTGTTTTCTTTTGTATATTTGTTGTATTGGGTATGGATATTTCGATTAGTTGTGTTAATTTCTTCTTTTTATTGGTGAGTATGATGTCAGGTTTGTTATGTGGCGTTGTTTTATCTGTTATAATGGTTCTGTTCCAGTATAATTTGTATTCATCATTCTCCTGTACATTTTGTGGTGCATACTTGTATGCAGGAACGTGTTGTTTTATAAGTTTATGTTGTAAGGCAAGCTGTTGATGAATTATTTTTGCAACATTGTCGTGTCTTCTGGGGTATTCTGTATTTGCTAGTATTGTACATCCGCTTGTGATGTGATCTACTGTTTCTATTTGTTGTTTGCAAAGTCTGCATTTATCTGCTGTGGTAGTGAGATCTTTAATAATATGCTTGCTGTAATACCTGGTGTTTATTGTTTGATCCTGTATTGCAATCATGAATCCTTCCGTCTCACTGTATATATTGCCTTTTCTTAGCCATGTGTTGGATGCGTCTTGATCGATGTGTGGCTGTGTTAGATGATACGGGTGCTTGCCATATAGTGTTTTCTTTTTCCAATTTACTTTCTTCGTATCTGTTGATGTTATGTGATCTAAAGGGTTGTAGAAGTGGTTATGAAATTGCAGTGGTGTAGCAGATGTATTTATATGAGTGATTGCTTTGTGTATTTTGCTGATTTCTGCTCGTTCTATAAAGAATTTTCTTAAAATTGTCTACCTGTCCATAATGTAGGTTTTTTATGTCGATAAATCCCCTTCCTCCTTCCTTTCTGCTTAATGTGAATCTTTCTGTTGCTGAATGTATGTGATGTATTCTATATTTGTGGCATTGTGATCGTGTAAGTGTATTGAGTGCTTCTAGGTCTGTGTTACTCCATTTCACTACTCCAAATGAGTAGGTCAATATTGGTATAGCATAGGTATTTATAGCTTTTGTCTTGTTTCTTGCTGTCAATTCTGTTTTCAGTATTTTTGTTAGTCTTTGTCTATATTTTTCTTTTAGTTCTTCTTTAATATTTGTATTATCTATTCCTATTTTTTGTCTGTATCCTAGATATTTATAGGCATCTGTTTTTTCCACCACTTCTATGCAGTCACTGTGGTTATCGAATATGTAATCTTCTTGTTTAGTGTGTTTTCCCTTGACTATGCTATTTTTCTTACATTGGTCTGTTCCAAAAGCCATATTTATATCATTGCTGAATACTTCTGTTATCTTTAGTAATTGGTTGAGTTGTTGATTTGTTGCTGCCAGTAGTTTTAGATCATCCATGTATAGCAAATGTGTGATTTTGTGTGGGTATGTTTCAGTGATATTGTATCCATAATTTGTATTATTTAGCATGTTGGATAGTGGGTTCAAAGCAAGGCAGAACCAGAAAGAACTTAATGAATCTCCTTGGTATATTCCACACTTAATCTGTATTGGCTGTGATGTGATATTATTTGAATTTGTTTGGATATTAAGTGTGGTTTTCCAATTTTTCATTACTATGTTTAGGAACTGTATCAATTTAGGATCTACTTTGTATATTTCCAATATTTGTAGTAACCATGAGTGGGGTACACTATCAAAAGCTTTTTGGTAATCAATGTATGCGTAGTGTAGCGACCTTTGTTTAGTTTTAGCTTGATATGTCACCTCTGCATCTATTATCAGTTGCTCTTTACATCCTCGTGCTCCTTTGCAACAGCCCTTTTGTTCTTCATTTATAATTTTGTTCTGTGTTGTATGCGTCATTAATTTCTGTGTAATGACTGAAGTTAATATTTTGTATATTGTTGGTAGGCATGTTATGGGGCGATATTTAGCTGGGTTCGCTGTGTCTGCTTGATCTTTAGGTTTCAGATAAGTTATTCCATGTGTAAGTGTATCAGGGAATGTGTATGGGTCTGCAATGTAACTGTTAAATAATTTAGTTAGATGTGAATGTGTTGAGGTGAACTTCTTTAGCCAGAAATTTGCTATTTTATCTTTTCCAGGGGCTTTCCAATTGTGAGTAGAATTAATAGCTTGGGTGACTTCATGTTGCAAAATTATCACTTCAGGCATTTGTGGTATCATCTTGTATGGGTCTGTTTCTGCTTGTATCCACCATGCATGCCTGTTATGTTGTACCGGGTTTGACCATATGTTGCTCCAGAAGTGTTCCATGTCTGTTATGTTTGGTGGATTGTTTATTTTAATGTGTGTGTTATCTATTGTCTGGTAAAATTTCTTTTGGTTTGTGTTGAATGTCTGGTTTTGTTTCCTTCTATTTTCACCTTTTTTGTATCTCCTAAGTCGTTTGGCCAATGCTTGCAATTTCTGCTTCTTCTCATCTAATTGCTCTATCGCTTCTTGTTGTGAGATTTTACCTAACCTTTTTCGTTTTTTTTTTTTTTTCCTGACATTTCATTTCTTATAAATTGTGTTAGCTGTCCGATGTCCTTTCTCAGTTTTTCTATTCTAATCTGTAGCCTGTGTTGCCATGCTGGTTTTGTGGGTTTCTTCTGTGTGTTGGTTGGTTCTGATCTCTGCCTAGTGTGTATATTTAGTGTAGTGAGTGCTCCTATATAAACCAGTAGTTGTAACTCTTCCATAGTTGTGTTTTCATTTATTTTGTTGTGTATGATTGTGTTGATAGTTTTTATTGTTGTTTCGACTTGTGGGTTACTTGGCAGTCTATGCAAGAATGGTCTAAAGTCTGTATTTGTGTCTTTGTATTCTATATATGTCAGCTGAAATTTTTCTTCTATATCTAACATGTGTGTCACTTCGTGTTCTATTTGTGCTTGTTCTGGTGGCTGTCTTAAGATTTCGTTTTCCTCTGATTGTTTAATTGATGCATGTTGTTCTTTGTTTGTTTGCTCTGCGATGTTTGAGACCATTACTGTATTTTCTTCTTCTTCTTCTGATTGCACATTATTTTGTTCCAGTATTTGTTGTACTTGTTGTTTGATGTTTTCTAATTCTGACTGGGGTATCCTGTTATTTTTGATTATTACATGGATCTGATCGGCTAGTCGTTGTTCTGTTGAAAATTTTAATTCTGGGTATCTGGTAATAAATGTTGTGTATACTTGTGATCTGTATCCAGTTGTGTTGGTTCCTAGGTTTGTTGCTTGGTAATAACAGAACATTAGGTGTCGATTAACTTCATCTGACCATCTCATCCTCTGCCTTTGTTTTCCTTCTAGGGTGGTTGCAGGAAGCATATCCTGCAAAACACCTCTATTTGGATTTAAATCATTTTCCAGTTGGCTAGCAGTGTCATTACCATTGTGGGCGGGCATAGGGTTCAAGCGACGTCCCCGACCACGACGGCGCTTGTCCGAGGCTTCTTTAGTTCTGTCCTGAACCAACTCATCACACTAAAAGGGGGGTTAGCCCTATTAGTGGTTTGTTCTTTTCGTCGCCTTTTACGACTGGCAGAACATACCTGAGGCCTATTCTTTTCCCGGGCCTCCACGGGGATTATTATTATTATTTCTTTACTTTCTCAGACGTTAAGTCTGGTTGAGAATGGAAAGTGACGCGGACCTTGATCAAGCGTCACTTCCTATTAACTGTACGGTATGTGTTATATTGCATTTAGGAACTTTCGGGTAATTGAACATGCATCAATAATTACGGATTTCTGTAGTTGTATATATGTGTTTGCATGTAGCTGTATTGCATTGATGTACTGGTGGATATTGTGTGGTATGACTCCTGTAGTTGATACTATAATTGGTATGATGTCAACTTTATCCTGATGCCACATGTCTTTGACTTCCTCAGCCAGTTGGATGTATTTTTCAATTTTTTCTCCTGTTTTCTTTTGTATATTTGTTGTATTGGGTATGGATATTTCGATTAGTTGTGTTAATTTCTTCTTTTTATTGGTGAGTATGATGTCAGGTTTGTTATGTGGCGTTGTTTTATCTGTTATAATGGTTCTGTTCCAGTATAATTTGTATTCATCATTCTCCAGTACATTTTGTGGTGCATACTTGTATGTAGGAACTTGTTGTTTTAAAAGTTTATGTTGTAAGGCAAGCTGTTGATGTATTATTTTTGCGACATTGTCATGTCTTCTGGGGTATTCTGTATTTGCTAGTATTGTACATCCGCTTGTGATGTGATCTACTGTTTCTATTTGTTGTTTACAAAGTCTGCATTTATCTGTAGTGGTATTGGGATCTTTAATAATATGCTTGCTGTAATACCTGGTGTTTATTGTTTGATCCTGTATTGCAATCATGAATCCTTCTGTCTCACTGTATATATTGCCTTTTCTTAGCCATGTGTTGGATGCGTCTTGATCGATGTGTGGCTGTGTTAGATGATACGGGTGCTTGCCATATAGTGTTTTCTTTTTCCAATTTACTTTCTTCGTATCTGTTGATGTTATGTGGTCTAAAGGGTTGTAGAGGTGGTTATGAAATTGTAGTGGTGTAGCCGATGTATTTATATGAGTGATTGCTTTGTGTATTTTGCTAGTTTCTGCTCGTTCTATAAAGAATTTTCTTAAATTGTCTACCTGTCCATAATGTAGGTTTTTCATATCGATAAATCCCCTTCCTCCTTCCTTTCTGCTTAATGTGAATCTTTCTGTTGCTGAATGTATGTGATGTATTCTATATTTATGGCATTGTGATCGTGTAAGTGTATTGAGTGCTTCTAGGTCTGTGTTACTCCATTTCACTACTCCAAATGAGTAGGTCAATATTGGTATGGCATAAGTATTTATAGCTTTGGTCTTGTTTCTTGCTGTCAATTCTGTTTTCAGTATTTTTGTTAGTCTTTGTCTATATTTTTCTTTTAGTTCTTCTTTAATATTTGTATTATCTATTCCTATTTTTTGTCTGTATCCTAGATATTTATAGGCATCCGTTTTTTCCATCGCTTCTATGCAGTCGCTGTGGTTATCGAATATGTAATCTTCTTGTTTAGTGTGTTTTCCCTTGACTATGCTATTTTTCTTACATTTGTCTGTTCCAAAAGCCATACTTATATCACTGCTGAATACTTCTGTTATCTTTAGTAATTGGTTGAGTTGTTGATTTGTTGCTGCCAGTAGTTTTAGATCATCCATGTATAGCAAATGTGTGATTTTGTGTGGGTATGTTCCAGTAATATTGTATCCATAATTTGTATTATTTAGCATGTTGGATAGTGGGTTCAGAGCAAGGCAGAACCAGAAAGGACTTAATGAGTCTCCTTGGTATATTCCACACTTAATCTGTATTGGCTGTGATGTGATATTACTTGAATTTGTTTGGATATTAAGTGTGGTTTTCCAATTTTTCATTACTATGTTTAGGAACTGTATCAATTTAGGATCTACTTTGTATATTTCCAATATTTGTAGTAACCATGAGTGGGGTACACTATCAAAAGCTTTTTGGTAATCAATGTATGCGTAGTGTAGCGACCTTTGTTTAGTTTTAGCTTGATATGTCACCTCTGCATCTATTATCAGTTGCTCTTTACATCCTCATGCTCCTTTGCAACAGCCTTTTTGTTCTTCATTTATAATTTTGTTCTGTGTTGTATGTGTCATTAATTTCTGTTTAATGATTGAAGTTAATATTTTGTATATTGTTGGTAGGCATGTTATGGGGCGATATTTAGCTGGGTTCGCTGTGTCTGCTTGATCTTTAGGTTTCAGATAAGTTATTCCATGTGTAAGTGTATCAGGGAATGTGTATGGGTCTGCAATGTAACTGTTAAATAATTTAGTTAGATGTGAATGTGTTGAGGTGAACTTCTTTAACCAGAAATTTGCTATTTTATCATTTCCAGCGGCTTTCCAATTGTGAGTAGAATTAATTGCTTGGGTGACTTCATGTTGCAAAATTATCACTTCAGGCATTTGTGGTATCATCTTGTATGTGTCTGTTTCTGCTTGTATCCACCGTGCATGCCTGTTATGTTGTACCGGGTTAGACCATATGTTGCTCCAGAAGTGTTCCATGTCTGTTATGTTTGGTGGATTGTTTATTTTAATGTGTGTGTTATCTATTGTCTGGTAAAATTTCTTTTGGTTTGTGTTGAATGTTTGGTTTTGTTTCCTTCTATTTTCACTTTTTTTGTATCTTCTGAGTCGTTTGGCTAATGCTTGTAATTTCTGCTTCTTTTCGTCTAATTGCTCTGTCGCTTCTTGTTGTGAGATTTTACCTAACCTTTTTCGTTTTTTTTCCGAGATTTCATTTCTTATAAATTGTGTTAGCTGTCCGATGTCTTTTCTCAGTTTTTCTATTCTGATCTGTAGCCTGTGTTGCCATGCTGGTTTTGTGGGTTTCTTCTGTGTGTTGGTTGGTTCTGATCTCTGTCTAGTGTGTATATTTAGTGTAGTGAGTGCTCCTATATAAACCAGTAGTTGTAACTCTTCCATAGTTGTGTTTTCATTTGTTTTGTTGTGTATGATTGTGTTGATAGTTTTTATTGTTGTTTCGACTTGTGGGTTATTTGGTGGTCTATGCAAGAATGGTCTTGTGTCTTTGTATTCTATATATGTCAGCTGAAATTTTTCTTCTATATCTAACATGTGTGTCACTTCGTGTTCTATTTGTGCTTGTTCTGGTGGCTGTCTTAAGATTTCGTTTTCCTCTGATTGTTTAATTGGTGCGTGTTGTTCTTTGTTTGTTTGCTCTGGGATGTTTGAGTCCATTACTGTATTTTCTTCTTCTTCTGATTGCACATTATTTTGTTCCAGTATTTGTTGTACTTGTTGTTTGATGTTTTCTAATTCTGACTGGGGTATCCTGTTATTTTTTATTATTACACGGATCTGATCAGCTAGTTCTTGTTCTGTTAAAAATTTTAATTCTGGGTATCTGGTAATAAATGTTGTGTATACTTGTGATCTGTATCCAGTTGTGTTGGTTCCTAGGTTTGTTGCTTGGTAATAACAGAACATTAGGTGTCGATTAACTTCATCTGACCATCTCATCCTCTGTCTTTGTTTTCCTTCTAGGGTAGTTGCAGGAAGCATATCCTGCAAAACACCTCTATTTGGATTTAAATCATTTTCCAGTTGGCTAGCAGTGTCATTACCATTGTGGGCGGGCATAGGGTTCAAGCGTCGTCCCCGACCATGATGGCGCTTGTCCGAGGCTTCTTTAGTTCTGTCCTGAACCAACTAATCACACTAAAGGGGGGTTAGCCCTATTAGTGGTTTGTTCTTTTCGTCGCCTTTTACGACTGGCAGAACATACCGGAGGCCTATTCTTTTCCCGGGCCTCCACGGGGATTATTATTATTATTATTATTATTATTATTATTATTATTATTATTACTAAATCTACTTCTGCATTACCCCTATTTGATTTTGTATTTGTAACCCTGTATTTGCCTTTTTAAATTTTCTAACCTACCTGCCCAATTAAGGGATCTGATATTCCACGCTCCGACCCCTAGAATGGCAGTTTTCTTTCTCCTGATAACAACGTCCTCTTGAGTAGTCCCCACCCAGAGATCCAAATGGGGGACTATTTTACCTCCGGAATATTTTAACCAAGAGGATGTCATCATCATTTAACCATACAGTGAAGTTGCATACCCTTGGGAAAAATTATGGCTGTAGTTTCCCCTTGCTTTCAGCCTTCAAAGTACCAGCACAGCAAGGCCGTTTTGGTTAGTGTTACAAGGCCAGATCAGTCAATCATCCAGACTGTTGCCCCTGCAACTACTGAAAAGGCTGCTGCCTCTCTTCAGGAACCACCCATTTTTCTGGCCTCTCAACAGATACCCCTCCATTGTGGTTGCACAGTACAGCTATCTCTATCATTGAGGCACGCAAGCCTCCCCACCAACGTCCATGGTTCATGGTAACAACTACATGTTGAGTACTATATTTAATGGGATTAATCTGAACATTTTTGACAGTTATTCAGGTCACTTATTAAGTTGTTGAATTTTGTATCTATTGTTGCTACGTGACACTGGATTGTTGACTTATTGTAGGTATCAATGTGCAGAGTACAGCATACAGGAAAGGACCTGTTCAGTGGCGTTCTCGCGTGTAAGCTTTGATTATCAATTTCGTAATATCAACTTCACAACGGATTGTTTAACAGACAGATTTTACTAATTGTAACCTTCAAAAATGGGTACAAGAGGGGACATTTCCCCACGTAAATAATCAGAGGTCAAAGCCCTCTTTAATGTGAAAAAATACAGTAAGCAGGTTGAAATGTATGTAGGGGTGGAGAGCTGCACCAAACCCATCTGAGACTAATATCTGCGACAACAACAGATTGAAACACTGCATGTGTGTTAGGAAGTAATTACAAATTACACTATAATCAAAATGGGAACTGACAATTAAGGATGTATATTGGTCAAAATAAAGGATCAGTGGTAATGTCATCACACATACGCCAAAGATTTTGAACACTAACTTAACATACTGTATCATTACATTGTAAGAAGCTCATATAAATTATCAGACAGGAACAACACAATACCATTTACAATGAAAAGAACTGTCTGTTCAGTTTCTTTGCTAAAAACACTTGAATGTTTTAAACATGCAGTGTTCTGTAGCCCACATGAATCTCAGCATCTTCATCATGACTAAAAGTCAACACTGGCTGTGTAAGTACTATGCAGCCAATGATGACTTTTAGTCACCAAGATATTTCTATAATCTGTGAGTCTTCACAAGTGGCTTATCTAGATAAGCAACAGGTAGTAATAGTAGTTAATGGAAGAAATCATCATGCAGGACCTCATGTCAATAAATCACTTTCTATCAGATTAGGAACACTCTCATTTAAGGTACTATTTTGTTGCAACTCCCTGTAGTGACAGCTGGTAGTCAATGTTAGCTCTGACTGTTAGCCCTTACAACCTGTGTCTTTCATTGAAACTACTCCACACAGCAGGCACATCGTAGATTGTAATAACATTCTAGCTGCTGGAAAAGGAAGAGAAGGAATAGAGATTTACAGTTCTGCAAACAACATGAATGCTTAATGTCCAACACACACAGAAATGGCCTGGTGGAGACACTGGGAGTGGCATGTCAGGGACGTGGCACACATGGGACATGAGAAATTCACATACTGAAATGGCACTGTCAGAGAGACGTGGGACAGTCATGCTATGAATGGGTCAGAATATGTCATTTTCATCAGACAAAGATGCAATTGATCTTTTATAACTCTTAGATGTTGAGCAGCAAAGAAGATACTGGATACATTTGTTATGTTTCAAAAAGAAATATGTCACATTCGACATAATGAAAGAACATGTATCCCGAACATTTCCAGCATTTTTACAGAATGTCTCAGAAGAGTTTCAGTATTGCGTTACACAAAGTGAAGGATAGTTTGCAGAAAAAAGCAATGAAATTGAATGTTTTGACCATCATTCCCATTTTTACATATATGTGGTGTCTGTTCTTTTCGAGATGTCCGAAAGAACTAACACCACATACACACTGATGAGCCAAAACATTATGACCACCTGCTTCACAACTTGTTTGTCCATCTTCGGAATTAAATACATCACAGAGTCTGCAGATCAGAGAGACGACAGTTTGTTGGTAGGTTTGTGGAGGTATGTGGCATTAGATGTCTTTGCAGAAGTTGTGTAAAGGTCCAGAGTTCGAGTCTCGGTCCGGTGCACAGTTTTAATCTGTCAGGAAGTTTCATATCAGCGCACACTCCGCTGCAGAGGGAAAATCTAATTCTGGCACGAGTTGTGTAGTTCGCATAAATAACAGGCCGATGATGTGTGTATGTGGTGATAGTGTCCGATAGCGCTCCAGATGGGTTACATACGATTTACATCAGGCTAATCTAGTTGCCGAGACATAAACATGAGTTCACTGCAATGCTGCTCAAAACACTGTAGCATGATTCTGGCTCCGAGAGATGGACAATTATACTGGTAAAAGATAACATCATCGTTGGGGAAGACAACATCCATGAGTTCACAGCTGTCACCGTGTCTTCGATTACCACCACAAGTCCCACACAAGCAGAGCAGAATGTCTCCCATAGCGTAATCCTGCTCCCACCAGCTAGCATCCTTGGCACGCTGCACGTTTCAAGCCACCGTTCATCTTGATGACGGCATTTGTGGAGACAACCAGGGACCTAATGTAGCAAAACTGTGATCACCTGAAAAGCCGACACATTTCCAATGATCGACAGTCGAATCCCAATTATCCTGTGCCCATTGCAATCATAATTGTGATGTCATTAGGTCAATATGTGAACACGTAGGGATGGTCTATTGTGGAGCACTACATTCAACAATGTACAATGAATGGTGTGCTCTGAAACACTTGCGTGTGTACCGGCATTGTTCTCTTTCAGCTTACTTGCCAAAGATCACCATCCATCCTACTTTACGGAGCAGACAAACCTCCCAACCCCACATTCTATGAAGAGTTGAGGACGTCCAACCATTTAGTACCCAGTGGTAGTTTCACTGTCCTTCTACCTCTTTCCATACATGCTCAAGATGTTAGCACATGAACATTTGACCAACTTCGCCATTTTCAAGATACTCATTCACAAGCTCTGCATAATAATAATCTGTCCTTTCTCAAAGTTGCTTATCTCAATGGATTTCCCCATCTGCAGCACATATCTTCATTAGGGTGATTCCCGTCTGTGTCTGCTCCCGTCATATACTTTTGTTGACGCATCACATACCCACAACACTACCAGGTGGCATCCAACATCATGTTGGGCAGGACTTATCAGTGTATATAATTAAAGTGAGAACAGCCAATGATCTCTTCAATGCAGATGCACACCAGGCTTGAACTCATGGAAACTGGCGAAATGCCGTGAGTAATGAGTATAACGGGCAAGGGACACTAGATTTGTAGTGGGTGGTCTGTGGAGTTGTGATAATCACTGTGTCTGGATGACTTGATGATCAGAGCATCTGCCTAGAGAGCAGGAGACCGGGTTTTAATCCAGGTCTGGCGCAAATTTTCAACTTTCCTCACTGAGTTAAATCATACTCCCAGCCAATGTCTGTAATTCCTTTGTGTCTTGTTTCCATTTTTCATATGATTTTCGTTTGAATGTAAGTCTAAACATTGCTGATTTTGTGAGAGATGTTCAAAATATTATGACTCTTCTCCAAAATCTAACTATCCATAAATATTTCGCTGCTGTAAAGCAGAAATTGCTCAATATAGGGCATTGTTTCCTACTGTAATAGAGATTTTGCCCTTACAGAGAAGAACAAAATACCTTTTCACCCAGTAAACTGGATTCGAATCATTGCCAATGCCAAGGACAACAGACTCCCCTTCAGTGCAAGATGGAACCAAAGGATTTCAGGGATCTTAGCACACAAGACCATGAGTTGCACAGAGGTTCAGTCGAAATGACTGAGCATGCCTGGCTACATATTCCATCTGACAACACTTCTACACTAATATCAAGGAAAAGTCGTAACATCCAGCAACTGGGGATTTGTCAAAGCATTGCAAAGAAGCTGAGAGGTGCTGGAAAAAGAAATCTTTTGCTAGATAACATTAAAGTTTTCCCTAACTTGTGTGATAAAATTCTGTCAATTAAAAGTACCAAGCAGAAAGCTTTACTTCACATGTGACAGTATATCCCAGCTGAAAAACAGAGTTTATATGAGTAAGTACTTAGTGAACACTGAATATGCACGTCTGTCTGACAAAACCCATTGATGAGGACAGAAAATGTAATGCTGAGTGTACATGTTTAACATAATGGCGAGAGGAATGGTGTCAAAAGTTTTCCATATCTTCTGCTGCTTGTGCAGATTTGTATTGCAGTAAACATTGTATGTGGTGATTTGTGTTGTTGTATTTTTGCAATATAAGGTTTCTATTTCTGCACATAAAAACCAGTGGGTTTCAGCAGCACACAATTGTAACCGCACAGTTTCAACATTGCTTGTCCAGGAAAATAAAAAAAAGATACGTTTTTTCCAAAGATAACACAAGCAGTTATGTAATAATTATTACAAAAATATGTGAAATGGAGTTTTACTTCATATAACCTGACAGCATTAAGAGGGGAAGGGGAAGTAAAAAACAGGTAGATAAACAGGTAAGCATAAAGCATCCAGAACACAATGTTTTACTTATATCAACAGCAAAATCCCATTTCTCATTCATTGCTTGCTGGGACACACAACATTTGTTCAACAATATCCAAAAGAAAATAGTTATTGAATGTTTCATGAATGAAGCTGTTAGTGTAGACAAGATAAATTTACATATACAGTATATAGTAACTCTGCCACTTGACCTGTGATTGTCTACCTCTAGTTTTAAAATGAAAATAACTCATAATGCAATATTAACTTAGGTAACTGACTTCATAAACCATGCTCAAAAGAGAAACACGAACCACAAATCTGCTTAGCATGCAGCTCTAACAAGGATTGTTGCAGGTCATAGTTCACTGTGGCCAAATGTCAAAACGGTGTGTACCACTTATTTACTCAGGACTGAGAAGAGATATTGCTCTCCTTCCACCACTAAAAACAATTTCAATATGTTCGCTGTATTTCGTATGCAGCAACCATGTCTTAATACCCACCACAAGTACATACAAATAACTGCATTCTTCACTGCAAACTTTTCATAATATTACAATAACTGTGGACAATTATGAAAATAAAACCAGTTTACTACCAAGCTGTGATGTCAGACTACAAAATGTTGAAAAATCAATTTCTTTTCTCAAATAGGTTCCTCAAAATTGAAGGAGAAAGACTGTATAGGGGAGAACACAAGCAAATTCCAAAATAGTGGCTTGAGATGGATGTAGCTTTGCTTCATCTATATAAAACAACTTTTTAAGAGGCACATCAAATGTCTTCAAATTAATGAAAACAGCAGTGTGCCACTTGACATCTCAGTCACGTGTCCCTTTGGAGCGCCACTTGTGGTGACAAATGGACATGGTGCAGATCACAAAGCGACGTGTCTCTGCTAGAGATGGGTCGTTCACAAACTAACAGGTCCAAAGGAACAGTTCACCAAGATGAATGGAAGGAGTGAGGAAAGAATTCTAAGAAACATCTTTCATAGTTCACTCTGGTCACGGGTTTCTACTTATAGTACCCGGGAACAGGAAACGGTCGGTCTTGTTCCCGCAATGGCATGTTGGTCGGCCTCGTTCCAGCCTCGGTCCCGTTCCCATCTGTCTCAGTCTCAGTCTCCCTCGGCCGGACTTGTCCTTCTTTGTGTGGCCACTTGTCGCAGTTCCACTGCCGACTGCTCCTAGTTAGTTCAGTATCGAGTCGTTTGTTTCATTCACTGTGCACACCCATTCTAGATCTGTTTCAAAACTTTCTTGAACTCTGGACTTTTGGTTCCTTCTGTATTGTATACAGCATCCACGACCGGTTATTAAAATGTATTTTATAATTATGTAAATTATGTAAACTTATGGTCTATGTAATACATGCATCTTTTTAGGTAACAAAATGGCATGTCAGCTCACTTCATTACTTCGATAAACAGCAGAAGACATAGTTATAAAAAGCCAAGTTTTTTTGTTATTACACTTGGAAAGGAAGTAGACACGCCACACATGAATGGCCATTGTCCATCCCTTTTGATCCAAGGTAAAACAGCATGTTCATTGTTATAGAAGGCAGACCGACTTAAAACCAAATGAAGCCCCCACTCCATAATCGAGTGTCTGATCTCAAATTTTGTAAAGAGAATATGATAACTTCTACAGTATTATTTCAGTGGTACAGGGTGGCACACGAAAAACCGGCATGAGTACTAGACTACACACTGTCACCCACCAATCGTCATCTATTGTTTCGAAGTAGTTGTCTGCATTAGCTTACTTTTTTATTTCTTCACTGCCTAATTATTACATGTTTATCTGTTCTGCTCGTAGCGGTTAAAAAATCCCGCATAATTGGCAAGCAGTCTGTACTCTGGGCCAGTTTTTCGTGCGCCACCTTATATTATTTCACTACAATCAGTCACATAACACTACAGTTGGCTAAATGAGAGGTTTTGCAGAATCACTGAAATTGCTTCTACAAGTGTGTGAGAATTCTGTAATGAATAAAAACTCTGTACTCCAGGTGGGAGGCAAGTCCCCCCCTCTTGGCATCTTCCATCCTTGTTACTAATTTTCAATTTTTCATAACAACCATATACCATGCACAAATGAACGGTGAACAAGTAAAAATGAACGGTTCCCAAAAAAGGGCGATCACCAGTGAACTAGTTCCCAAGGATGAACGAGTTTGCCCGTCTCTAGTCTCCACCACACCATCCATAAAGCAAATTTGGTTTTTCATTTTCCCATAATGTATAACCTTGTTGCCTACACTACTTTATGCCATGAAAATGTGGACTGAATGAACAATGAAAGGCATCAGCCAATGTTCCTGCCTAAGTTCATTCAAAAATATTAAGCCCATCCTCTTTTCCTCTGACCATGTTCGACAAGTTGCACTGCAAGCTTTTTCTAAAGATGCGTCCTTGCGTTTAGCTGGAAAATGTCTGATATGAGGTGTGACACACAAGAAGAGGACTTGATGATGCAGATCGATGCATTTACCTACTGACTGCATCCAAATTGGACAAAGTTGAGTTTACAATGATTCTGCATTAGTTAATTGCATTTCTTATAACATTTGTTCCTCTTGTTTTTTATGAGATTCCACTGGAGCTCTGCCATTTCTGCCTC
Source organism: Schistocerca nitens (assembly GCF_023898315.1). Lineage (NCBI taxonomy): Eukaryota > Metazoa > Arthropoda > Insecta > Orthoptera > Acrididae > Schistocerca > Schistocerca nitens. Next base: position 902,189,449 of record NC_064614.1, on the reverse strand, counting down.
CTAGTATAACACAGGGACAGGCATGTAGAAAACTGCTCATCTACTGCCTCTGAGCTGATCAGTTTAATATATTACTGTTTGTCAAGACAAAGTTTCAAGAAACTACATGACTTACCATGACAGAACATTGAGAAGATGACCACAAACAGACGAAGACCTACTGAAACTGGGAAAAGATTAGCCGTTTCTTTGAGGTAAGTTAATCAAAAATATACTTTCACCAATGCTGTATGAACAGTAATCTATTTCAATATGTCAAGAAACATTACAAACTTAATAATAAATAATATACATTACAAAGTGTAGTTATTTATCGACAAACACTATTACCTAATGTGACTGAGAATGGAACCTGTAATTGTCATAGAAGTGATGTGCATTTTCAAACAAATCATTGGTTGATGAGGCAATGGGATTCATACTGTGATTAACTGGTGAGGTATCTACTGAGCCAAATGTCATGTTACTGTCCGTTGACGAACAGGAAGAATTATCAAACTGCAAGGGAGAGTGGTGTGTGGATACTCCAGGTGAGTGAACTGGTGTGTCAAGCTCTCTCCTTCCTGTCCTTGGGAAGAGTGTAGCTAGCACCATCTTCAGCATTGCTTGTGCTGTTGGCTGGAATTTTCTGAACATGTCAGCACAACTAAGAAACAAGTGATCTATGCCATCAAACTCATGACTTTGTCAACTGCAGACTTTTGGGATGGATCATCTGGGGCTGTAGATCCAGCTTTCATTTTTGTCCCCAGGAGTCAGGGGTGGCATTTGGGGGGGGGGGGGGGGGAGGCTGGAGCTACTTGCATTTTACATAGCTCACTTTCACTTTCAGATTCAGGAATTTCATTATCAAGTGATCGAGAATCGTCAATTTCGACATTTGGTATATTGCTGATTGTAGAATGGGATCAAAGCGTATCTTTCAAAAATTGCATATGTTCACTCCTTGGCCACTTGTGATACTTTCTGACCTGTCCTGTTACACCTTTTAAGCTTTTCTTGTGTCCAAATAACTGTCTCATAAATTTTTCCACTTCAATTTGCCTTCATCATCTAAAACAAATTTGAATGTAAATTATATGATTATTATTATTATTATTATTAAGCCATTGCATGGGTCCGAAACAAGTGATATGTACGATTACAATAATAAAAATTTAAAAAAAAAAGAAAGGATAGAAATTAATACACAGATTTTACAATCCATTGAGGTTTTTGTTAACCCTGACTGTGAGGTTAAGTGGTGATATTTCCATAGAAACTTTCATCCCCTAACACATGTTTCTTTATTCCTAAACATGAAGTCAAAAACCAATTTTCATAGATTTAACATTAAAACTGTTTTAATATAACAAAATATTTTCATGTTGAATGTTAAAAAAATGTATACAGTATATACCAACATATGTAGCCACCTTTTTCCACTTCTTCCTTTTTCTTCATTTGTCTAATAGATTGTAAATTTCAGTATCTTTGCAGGTATTTGGTTACAGGCAACAGTTTCCAGACCATCACTTTTTCTTTCCGCTTGGGGCGTTCCAACTGTTTCCAAGATAGTGAGTGAAATTTGTAGAGAAATATGGAATATTTTGTCTCCTCACATGTCACAGATGCGGAATCAGCATGATGGGCTTTTCCAAACTCTTTTGAAAGCACAGATGGCAAACACGTCAAATTAAAATGTCCCAAGGATAATGGATCTGAGAAATATTATTATAAAAACCATTTTTCATTCATTTAGCGTTGGTGGACCCAATCTACAAGTTTACGGTCGTTGACATGTGAAGTTATGGATGAAATATCGACAGTACTATTTTTGAAAATTCAGCATTCTACCAACAATATATTGCTGGAAGAACAGTTCTACCTCCAATCTCTCTGCCTGGCACATACATCCCCATTCCTCATATTATCGTTGGTGATGAAGGCTTTGCGCTTCAAACACACCTAACGAGACCATATCCAAAAGCCAGAATGATCTCTGATCCCAGAAAAAAAAATAATGTTTCAATACACAGCTCTATTAAGCACGTTGTGTCGTTGAAAACGCTTTCAGTATATTATCTATGAAATGGCATGTATTTCTGAGAACCATAGATACAGATAAATCAGTTGCAGACTACGTAGTTAAAGCAGCTTGCTGTTTGCATAACTTCAGTACAATGAAGAATGACAGTGAACTTTCAGCTAATGATCAAAGTGAAGACGTCATACAGCCTATGCAAGTGCTGTTGCCAACATAAGCTACCAATCCGAGGTCAACCCATGCTGCAATTCACGTCTGCGGAACTTTTACTGGTTATTTTGTCAGTCGGACATAACTTCAACAGACATTATTTGTAATACTTGTATGGGGTACCTAATAATAAATAATAACTACATAATAATATAATTTTGTGAAATAAAAACATATTCGTACTTACTAGTAACATTCAGCTCCTCTGCAATCACGGCCCATGTTTCTGCTGTTTTCACTACATTTTTGTAGAACTGGTGTGAAGTGTTGTACAAGTATGTGTACTTTCTCACATTTTCTATGAACCATTCCGTTTCATCTCCCACTTGAAAAAAACCCCTTGTCGAGCTGATGTAAATTGCCTGGACCGCATGATACTTTGTGATTTTGTACAAACATGTCGTCTATCGCCGCAATCAAAACCATTTCACTGTGACATACCGCCCCACGTGTGACAGGGGTAATGCAGTGATGCATTGTACAAACGTATCACTGGATCACAGCGAGCAGAGACACACCGTGTCCTGTGTGGCAAAGCCTTAAGTCACAAAACTAACTGCAATGTGACTATAGCACTGGCCTAATATATGCCTTGATATAAAACAAACTAGCATGTTTGCATTACAACAAGACTATTTCTTATTGCAGAACAATACATGATTGTTTCTTGACTTTCAATTGTGTCCTTACATTATGAAAAGTTTCATCAAAACTGATCAGCTCAGAGGCAGTAGATGAGCAATTTTCTACATGCCTGTCCCTGTGTTATACTAGGAGGCAGAAATGGCAGAGCTCCAGTGGAACATCGTAAAAAACAAGAGGAACAAATGTTGTAAGAAATGCAATTAACTAATGCAGAATCATTGTAAACTCAACTTTGTCCAATTTGGATGCAGTCAGTAGGTAAATGCATTGATCTGCATCATCAAGTCCTCTTCCTGTGTCTCACACCTCATATCAGACATTTTCCAGCTAAACGCAAGGATGCATCTTTAGAAAAACTTGTCGAACATGGTCAGAGGAAAAGCGGATGGGCTTGATATTTTTGAGTGAACTTAGGCAGGAACATTGGCTGATGCTTTTCATTGGTCATTCAGTCCACATTTTCATGGCATTAAGTAGTGTGGGCAACAAGGTGATATATTATGGGAAAATGAAAAACCAACTTCGCTTTATGGACTGAACATTATAAAATAGCAAAAGAAAAGAATAATTTGCAAAGCTACAATAACCTGTATGTAAATATTAGAGATGTACAGACACACTGTCAGCTTCTGAGTGTTTTCAAAAGCAGGATAAGCACCCTGTCCACAACACAATCGACTGAAGGGGAAACTATAGTCAAAAATGTTACTTTTACAGTCTCTGGATAAAAAGATGTCGGATATGAAATACTGATTATTGTTCAATTCGATTAATACATATAATATTACACATATTTGTATATTGCTTTTTATGCCACTCTATAAATTCATCATGTAACATCAGCATTAAAAGCGTCAATGTTTGGTGGTTGATTATTACTGGCCGTCGGTGTTTAAGTGCTGATAATGAAATCTACACTGAAGAGCCAAAGAAACTGGTACAACTGCTTACTATCATATAGGGACCTCGCAAGCATGCACAAGTGCTGCAAACACAGACAAGACTAATGTCTGAAGTAATATTGGAGGGAACTGACGGCATGAATCCTACAGGGCTGCCCATAAATCTGCAAGAGTACGAGGAGGTGGAGATCTCTTCTGAACAGCACATTGCAAGGCATTCCAGATATGCTCAATAATGTTCATGTCTGAGGTGTCTAGTGGACAGCGGAGGTGTTTAAACTCAGAAGTGTGTTCCTGGAGCCACTCTGTAGCAGTTCAGGACTTGTGGGGTGTCGCACTGTCCTCCTGGAATTGCCCAAGTCCATCGGAATGCACAATGGACATGAATGGATGCAGATGATCAGACAGAATGCTTATGTACTTGTCACCCATCAGAGTCGTATCTAGACTTGTCAGGGGTCCCATAACACTCCAACTGCACACGCCCCACACCATTACAGAGCTTCCACCAGCTCGAACAGTTGACACACAGGGTCCATATCCATACATGTCCATCCTCTTGATACAATTTGAAATGAGACTTGTCCGACCAAGCAACACGTTTCCAGTCATTAACAGTCCAATGTTGGTGTTGACAGGCCTTTGTGTCGTGCAGTCATCAAGGGTACACGAGTGGGCCTTTGGCTACAAAAGCCCATATTGATGATGGTTTGTTGAATGGCTCACATGCTGACACTTGCTGATGGTCAAACATTGAAGTCTGCAGCAATTTGTGGAAGAGTTGCATTTCCGTTACATTGAAATATTCTCTTCCATCATCATTGGTCCCGTTCTTGCAGGATCTTTTTCCAGCCGCAGCGATGTCAGAGATTTTGTTTTACTGGATTCTTGATTTTCACAGTATACTTGTTAAGTGGTCATAAGGGAAAATTCCCACTTTATCGCTACCTCAGAGATAATGTGTCCCACCACTTGTGCACCGAGTATAACACCATGTTCAAACTCGCTCAAATATTGATAATCTACCATTGTAGTAGCAGTAACCAATCTAATAACTGTGCCAGACACTTGTTGCCTTATATAGGCATTGCCAACCACTGCATCATATTCTGCCTGTTTACATGTTTCTGTATTTGAATACGCGTTCCCATACCAGTTTCTTTGGCACTTCAGTGTAAATCAGCATTTACGAATTGTCATCATTGCTTATCCTTAGTTCTGAGTATCTACTCACATTACATCAAATCAATTTACATGATAGGCTGCCACAACGATAGTGAGATGTTTAATTCACAAAACTGTAGATGATTCAAATTCCACATTCCCCTCAGATACAGAGGCATTGTTGTCAGTCACAGCATTAGGATAGGACGTATCACAGAATACCCCATTGTTCCATTTGATGCACCCTTAGCCATGATGTTTCTCCCTGCAATTTCTTGGATGAGTAAGAGGAATGCTCTTTTTCATTTACATGTAATAGCTCTTAGTGCTTGTAATTCAAAGAGTCACAGATACAACATTCTCTCATGTATCATATAACACTGATTCTCTGATTTGACCACTATAAGCCCTAATTGTCAGTTTTCATTTTGATTATAACGTAATTTGTAATTATTTCATAAAGACACTACACAAGGTAGTGCTTCAGTTTGTTACTGTTGCAGTCATTAGTCTGAACAAGGCTTTGGTGCAGCTCTCCAGCCTACATCCATTTGAACATGCTTACTGTATTCAACACTTTGCCTCCCTTTACAATTTTCCCCCTGTCTTCAACTATCAAATCAACTATTCCTTTGTACCTCGGTGATGTGTCTTTTCAACCTGTCTTCTTTTTCTAGTAACAATATGATACATCACAGAATACCCCACAGTTTCATTTTGTGCCCCTAGTCATTACATTTCTCCCAGATTTTCCATTGTTTATTTTATCCCTCATTTCTTTTGGCCTAGTTGTGCCATAAAGCTCTTTTATCCCCCAAGTGATTAAAGAAAGTAGGAAGGAAGATTCAAGTTTAACAATCTGTCAACATTGAGGTCATTAGAGACAGAGCAAAACCTTGGATCATTTCAAGGATTGGAAAGAAATCATGGTGCCCTTTCAAAGGAACCTTCCTGGTATTTGCCTGGAGCAATTTTGGGAAATCAAATCACGGAAACCCTACATATGGGTACCACCTTGCTTGGTTCAATGCAATTAAATACCTCTTCAGTTACTCTACCCACCCATCTAATCTTCAGCATTGTTCAGTGGCACTTCAAAAATATGTATTATTGGCTTGTCTGTATTGTTTATTGCCCGTGTTTCACTTCTGAACAAGACCTCATTCCTGACAAATACTTTCAGAAAAGACTTCCTAAAACTTAAATTTTTATTCGACATTAACATATTTAGCTTTTTTATGGAAAAATTTATTGTTATTCTGAGTCTACAATTACGTACTTTTTTACTTCTGCTGTAATCAATTTCTTCTTCTGCTCTTCTTAACTTCATGGAACAGGTCTACAGCATTCTGTTTCTCAGTCTCTCTACATCTCTCTTTCTTACTGGTTTATAACTGATTACTTGCTTAGCTTAACTGTCATCAGTTATTTTGCTACTCAAGTGGTCTAAGTTTTCTACTACTCTCAACATGTCATTTTCTATTCTTATTCTCTCATCATCATCTGATTTAATTTGACTGCACTCAATTACATTTACTTGAATGCAACAGCTTCAATGAGCCTTAAAAGGCTAGTGGAATATTAAGATAGGGAAGAGAGGTCAGGCAAGAGATCCCACAGCACCAAAATTATTTTCAGCAGCACTACAGGAATTTCCAAAATGGGGAACAAGAATAAATATGAGGTGACTGAACACAGCAGAATCACTTTCACATTGCTTATGACGTTCAACTGTACATAAACTTGAATGACTAATGGAGGAAGAAGTTAACCGAGGAAATGGATGTGGGAAACTTCAAATGCGATACCAGAAATGGCGGAAGCCATGCATTAGCAAAATCTGGAGTGATTTTAGGTGACTAGAGAGAAACATAAATATGAATGGCGGACAGGGATTTGAACTCTCTCTTCCAAGTTTTTGTGCAGTAGCAATGCATTCAGTAAAAAATGTAAATGTACAGCAGAGAAGGAAAGTTGCTACTCACCATATAGCGGAGAAGCTGAGCCGCAACTGTTTATAAAAATACAGTTCGCTTTTGTAGGATGACGGCTAAAACTGCAGAGAGCACGCCTCCACTCATGAATTACGTCACAGCATGCCTCAGCCCACCAAGGGACTGAGACACGGTGCAGTAAAAATGAAGTGCAAGGAACGGAATGTTCTGCAGCGGTAAGAATAATGTTTGGAAGGTATTCTACCTGTTCATCACAACTGGGCAAATGTTGTTCAGCAAAGGTCACCCAGGAACACTAAAGCCTCCAGTCAGCCTTAGAAAGCTGCCAGTTGGGTTTTACATGAAGGTGGGACAGGAGTCAACAAATGGACAGTACATGCAGTACATGGGAAATTGTCACTCAAGTACGCGTCAGAGACAACAGACCACTCGAGACGATAAGCAAGCTGGGGAGTGCTGAACGGGAGGTCTAAATGGTAACAGGTGTGCGTGGAGTCTGAAAGGAACATGGGTGCTCCAGTGTTAAGGTAGATGAGGTTGAGTTGATTGAGAAGGTCAACCAAGACGGCATGTCTAAGTCAGGTTCTAAGAGAGCCCCAGAGAGGATGGTGTTTGTTTGTTTGTTTTGTTTTGGGGCGCAAAAACAACTGCAATCATATGTGCCCAAGTCAAAACCATAGAACTCTAAGAAAGAGAGGAATTAAAAAATGACTATACATCAATCCTAACTGACATAACAGAAGACAGCTTAACACAGGCATGTGGAAAAGGGCTAAAAAAGACACCATAAATTAACGGAGGTCCAAAAATAAAACTTATATGGCCTTCATCATATTGCTTTGGCAGATAAAAAGTAAAACGCAGTCAACAGCCCACGTGTCATTCGCTTAAAATGGTCAATAACTCAGACGGCAAACCCAAACAGGAACGTAAAAGGTCAAAAATGGACATTCCATAAGGAAGTGGCACACAGTTAATTCTTGGGTGCAATGTGTACAAAGTGATGCGGTAGCACCACATAGCAAATGACGATGGCTAAATAGGTAGTACCCAATACGCAGCCGAGTTAAAATAACCTCCTCCCGGTGGGAGGGCCAAGAGGAACTCTTCCACGCCGCTGGGGGAGGCTTGATAAGCCAGAGCTTATTCCCATAAAGGGAGGACCAGTGGCGATGCCAAAGGAACACCGCCTCTTGGCAGATGGCCACAGAGAGATCATCAGAAGGAATACAGGTACTCGGGGGCTGAGGTACTAGACCGCAGCTTCGGCAGCAGTGTCAGCAGCCTCGTTTCTTGGCAGACTGACATGACCAGGAACCCACAGAAACATCACAATGGCTCCACCAAGAGTGAGCAGTTGACAGTTTTCCTGGACCCACTGCACTAAGGGATGGGCAGTGTATAGTGTACATAGACTGTGTAAGGCACTGAGTCTGAGCAGAGGACACAACTGAAAAGGCTGCGTCGCCGGATGTACTCTGTGGCCTGATACAGGGCGAAGAACTCAGCTGTAAATACTGAGGAGTGTGCCGGAAGCCTATATCTAAAGACATGGGTGCCAATGATGAAAGAACCCGACCCCAAGGTCAGTACGAGAGCCATCAATGTATATAAAGGTGCTATTGTGAAGTTCCATACGAAGGTTGTGAAACTGAAGTGATAGACCAAGGCTGGAGTAGTGTCCTTAAGAAGCGAATGAAGGCCAAGGTTAGCATGGGCCACTTCACAAAGCCAAGGTGGCACACAGTTCACACCCACAGGAAAAGATGCAGGTAGTGCGAAGTTAAGCCACTGTAGCAAGTGCCGAAAGCAGACTCCAGGAGGTAACAGATAAGAAGGATGAGCCCCATACTGACAATCAAAGGACTCTTCAAAGAATAAGGCATACAATGGGTGGCCGCGCATGGCAGACAAACGGCGTGCATACATGCTGAGGAGAAAGTCACAGTAATAGGACAGTGGTAGTTCTGTAGCTTCAGCATACAGACTCTCAATCAGGCTGGTGCCCATGGGCAAACGAATGCCATGATGGTGGATTAGTGTTGAGACGGCGTTAGAGGGATGGGCGTGCAGATACATAAACAAAGCACCCATAGTTTAGTTTCAAACAGACAATGGACCAATACAAATGGAGGGGGGTGGTTTGATCAGCAATCTGGGAAGTACCATTGAGGATACATAGGACACTGAGGAACCATGTACAACAGGCTGCCAGGTAAGACACATGGGAGGAGCAAGAGTGCTTCCTATCAAGCATGAGCCCCAGGAATTTCATAGGTAAATGAACGGAAGGGCAACAAGCCCAAGATGTAAAGATGGTGGAAGAAACCACTTGCGTCACCAGAAATTCACACAGACGGTTTTGTCAGTGGAAAAGCAAAACCATTGTCAACGCTCCAAGAGTAAAGACGATCAAGACACTGCTGAAGATGCCATGCAGTGAGACAGGTCCGTGGAGAACTGTAATAGATGGCAAAATCATCAACAAAAATGAAGCCGGAGATGCCCAGTGGGAGACAGGCCATGATAGGGTTAATGGTGATAGCAAAGAGGACGACCCTCAGGACGGAACCCTGAGGCACCCCGTTTTCCTGGATAAAGGTGTCCGACAAGGTGGAACCCCAAATACCCTGAAAACTCGATCTTGTAAAAATGCCTGAAGGAAACAGGGCAAGCGGCCACGGAAGACCCACGTGTAAAGAGTACGGAGGGTACCAGTTCTCCAGTGGGTGTCGTAGACCTTACCCAAATCGAAAAACACGGCCGCAAAAAACCATTCATGACATGGGTCAACAAAGAAATGAGATGGTCAACTGCAGAATGCTGCGCTTGAAATCCTCGCTGTGCATTCGTCATTAAATTGTGAAACTAGAGCCACCATACCAGCCGGGCACGAATCATGTGCGCCATCAGTTTGCAAATGTATCTGGTAAGACAAATGGAGCAGTAGCTAGAGGGAAGATTTTTGTCCTTACCAGGCCTATGTATAGGTATGAAGGTGGCTTCACGCCAGCATCCGGGGAAATGTGCCCTATGCCCAGATGCGGTTGTATGTGTCAAGCAGGAAGTGCTTGCCCAAAAGAGAAAGGTGCTGGAACACCTGAATGTGGATGGCGTCAAGCCCTGGGGTGGAGGATCGGGATGAACTGAGAGCATGATCGAGCTCCCTCATAGTAAAGGCGGCATTGTAGTACTCACGATTCTGAGAAGAGAGGGGTATCGCCTGACCCTCCTCCACTCATTTCTGATGGAGGAAAGCAGGGTGATAGTGGGAATAGCTCGAAACTTCCGCAAAATGGTGTTGGAGATAGCAATAGGGTCCACGATAACATCGTCAGCTACTGAGGCCAGAAACGGGGGAATGAATCTTGGTCCCAGACAGCCATCGGAGGTTGGCCCAAACGTCAGAGGAAGGGGTAGAACTGTTAAAAGAACTAGTGAATGAAATCCAGCAAGCTCGTTTGCTATCCCAAAGAACACAGCAATGCTTTGCTCGCGTATGTTTATAATTAACCACCATAGGATGTAGGTTAAAAATGCGGAGAGCACGTCTCTTTGCGCGAATGGCATTGCGGCATGCCTCAGTCCACCAAGGGACCGGGACACGACGTGGTAAAGTGGAAGTGCGAGGAATGGAATATTCTGCAGCAGTAAGGATAACATTGGTGAGATAGTCCACATGGTCATCACAACTGAGGAAATCTTGTTCTTCGAAGGTCTCCAGGGAGGAGTAAAGCTGCCAATCAGCCTTAGTAAGCTGCCATTTGGGCGCCAACAGGGATGGGGTAGGAGCCAGCAAATGGACAGAACACAGAAAATGGCCGCACGAATAGGTGTCAGAAAGAACGGACCACTCAAGATGATGGGCAAGCTGGACGGTGCAAAAGAATGGGTCCACATGGGAATAGGTGTGCGAGGAATCGTAAAGGAAAGTGGGTGCTCCAGTCTTAAGAGGTTAGATTGGTTAAGAAGGTCAGCCAAGAGGGCACCTCTCTGACAGGTCCTGTGAGAACCCCAAAGGGGATTATGTGCTTTAAAGTCACCTAGTAGCAAAAATGGGGGAGGCAGCTGCCCTATAAGCTGAAAGAAGTCTGCCCGGGTGACATCGAATGATGGAAAGACATAAATGGTACAGAGGGAAAAAGTCAGACGGGGAAGGAAAAGGTGAACTGCAACCGCTTGAAGATTGGTAGTCAGGGAGATGGGCTGACTTATGTCATCCTGTATGAGCAGCATGACGTCCCCATGAGATGGAATGCCGACCTCAGGGGGAAGGTCAAAATGAATTGGGAAGCAATGTGAAAGCTCAAAAGCTCAAAGCAGTCATGAGGGTGCAATTTTGTTTCCTGAAGGCAGAGTACAAAGAGACGCTGTGATGCTAAAAGGAGCTGTAAATCCTCTTTGTGGGACTGAAAGCCGTCAATGTTCCATTGGAGGACAGTAATGATGAGTAAGAGATGTAGAGGTGTCAACTCGGCGGCCGCCGAGTGACAGCCATTGTAGAGTTGCTACTACAGGGCACAGGAGCAGGAGGATCCTGCTCCATGGGGTCCACAGAAGCATCGGCATGCTTGTATGGTCAGTCTGTGGACTCCAACGCTGAAAAACGGTTGGTGGTGTGCACCGACGATACAGAGGCCGGCCGAGTTAGGGTACCATGTGGTGGTGACACTGTCGATGAGGATCTTTGAGTTGGCAAAGGACAAGACCGTTTGCCTTTGGTGGACTTTTTCGAGCCTTACCAGTTAGAGGAAGACTCGGGTGGTGTTTGGCTTGAGGAATGGAGGAAATCTTCACAGGAGTACTGCTTCTGTGATTTCCGGCCTACCAGTTGTGTAGCTGGTGGCTGCGCCCCTTGAGGTGGGAGTTTGATTGCTTGTTGCACAGCTGGATGGGAGAATGGTGATGCTACCTCAACACTGGGCAATTTGACAGCCTCAGAAGTGAATTTTAGGTTGCGTGTCTGCGTAGCCATGTCCTTCATGGAGTGAGGGATAACAAGACCAGAACTATAGGTACCAGAAGGGAGAACACATGGTTTGTGAATAGCCAGTAACTTGCGAGCTACTGGGTAAGGCACTTTTTTCCTTTACCCGAATCTCTTGGACAGCCCGCTCTTCTAGATACACAGGACAATCCCAAGAGGAGGTAGTATGGCTGCCATTGCAGTTGATACAGTGGGGAGAAGGAGGCAGACAAGCAGACAATCACCCAAATGTGTATCCCTGCCACAGGTTACACATTTGGCTGGGTGTCGACAAGATGTTCTACTGTGGTTAAAACGATGACACTGATAGCAGCTCATCGGGGTTCGGACTGTGACAATTTCATAGCCTGCTTTGAGCTTGGACGGTAACATCACCCTATGAAAGGTGAGGACAAGAGTGTGGTTGGGCACTAATGAGGAATCTATTTTTTTTTCATTACATGATGGACGACAATGACACCTTGATCAGAGAGGTAAGACTGGATTTCGGCCTCAGTTAGACCGTCGAGCAGCCTGGTGTAAGTTACACCACGGGCCTCAACACGAACAGGATAACCGTGAAGAAGCGAGGCAGCAAGCAGTTGTTGTGCTTGAACCAAAACCAAAGTGCCATTGCATCAACACCTTTCTGAATAATAAATGGATTTACCGTTGCAGAGGACTGACCGTCTTCAGTATGTGAGGAACCATGGTGTAGCAGTAAGGGTCTTCGAATCATTAGCCTCATTACGTTTGCATTTTGTAGAAGTTGAGTGGGAAGATGATTGACTCATCGCGAGGAAATCCCCCATGATTGCCAGCGTGTCCGATGGCGCGCTTCTTCCAACTGGGGGGCCCCTTCACAAGGGGGCACACCCTCTTAGGTGATTGTTCACACCTCAGCTCACACTTCCTGAACACAAAGGCTGGGGCCCTGTGGTAGCCAAGCACGAACCCGCCAAAGTGTGGCGAGGCTCCTGGGAGGAGAGGAGGAGGAGGAGGGAGGGGGGCATTAAAGTCACTGAGCAGCAAAAAGGTGAGGGAGCAGACCAATAAGCTGGAGGAAGTCTTCCCTGGTGACACCGAATGACGGAGGGATGTGGACGTTACAAAGAGAAAAGATGAAGCGAGGAAGAAAAATGCAGAATGCAGCAGCTTGCAGCCAGTGTTCAGTGAGATGGTTTGACTATGAACATCATCCTGGATGAGCAGCATGACTCCGCCTTAAGGTGGAATGCCATTCTTGAGGGGAAGGTCGAAGTAGACCAGAAAGAAATTCAAGAAATCAAAGCAGTTGCGAGGACACAATTTTGTTTCCTGGAGGCAGGAAACAAGTGGACACTGCAATTCCAAGAGCAGTCATAATTTCTCCTTGTTGAATCTAACCATGAACATTTCATGATGGGGAAAGGAAGAAGGGAAAAAAATGAAGGATTGTGACCCCAGCAGCTGCCGAGTGCCCCAGTCTTTGAAGACTCCTTGCTACAGGGTGCAGAGGCTGGAGGATCCTGTTGCATGAGAGCAGCAAAGGCATCAGCATTCTCACTGGGTCGGCCTGCAGATTCCAGGGCAGAAAAACAGTTGGTGGCACACACTGGCAAAACAGAGGGCAGCCGGGTGACAATATCATGCAGCGACACCTTTGAAGAGGATCTCCTAGTTGGTGAAGCAGAAGACCGTTTGACTTTGTTTGATTTCTTGGAGCCTTTGCAGTTCACAGGTGAAGAACCCGGTGTTTGTTGGCTGGAGGGTTGTAAAATGTCTTCACAGGGGTATACCTTCTGTCCTCTCTAGTCTGCCAGTTGTGCAGCAAATGATTTCGCTGCCGGAGGCAAAGATGTGGTGGCTTGTTGCACAACTGGAGGAGGTGACGGGGATGCTCCCGTGATACTGGATGATTTTACAACTATGGTGCTGAATTTGAGGTCACAAGTCTGCACAGCTGTGTGCTTCGTGGAGCGAGGAGTAGCAAGAACAGTACTGTAAGTGCCAGGTGGTAAAATGCAGAGCTTTTGAGTAGCCAACAACTTGCGAGCAACAGAGAAAGGCACTTTTTCTTTCACCCAGATCTCCTGGACAGCCCCCTCATCAAGATAGACAGGACATTCTTGGAATGAGGCTGCACGGTCGCCACTGTAACTGACACAGTAGGGACAACGAGGCAGGCAATCTTCCTCGTGAGCATCCCTACCACAAGTAACACATTTGGCCGTGTTTCAACAGGATATTCGAGTGTGGCTGTAATGAAACTTCCTGGCAGATTAAAACTGTGTGCCGGACCGAGACTCGAACTCGGGAACTTTTCCTTTCACAGGCAAAGAATAGCAGGAGGACAGACAGAGCAGCACTGAAGGGAAAAGGTGCTGCAAAGGCCAGGCCCCGTGGCAGCGAACCACAAACTCACCAATAAGTGGTGGGCCACCTAGAGAAGACAACACAGCAGTAGTATGAATTGCCACACATTCTGGGATTCATATATTTTGTAAGAGCTTTTGTCTTAGTGTTGAACTAAATCTGTCCCAACAGCCCTTGTCAAACAGGCATTGATGAACCATATGTTACAGCACTAAAGAATATTCCTATCAACACATCAGCTTCCATTACATTTCATCACAACAATGGTAAATTCTAAACTGATTGGTTGGTTGGTTTGGATTGAAAGGGACTAAACTACACAGTCATCAGTCCCTTCACTCAGTATGTGGCAAACCAGTAGTAGTAGTCAAAGGAAAAAAGCGAAAGGCAAATCCTGGAAACCCTATTTCTGAACTGAGACAAGAATCAAGCAGTGGAACTTTTCAGATCCTTGAACTGGTAAAAGAAGAACTCATGTTAACAGAAGATATCTGAACCACCCTCATTTTACTAGTAACATGGCACTGCTTACTTACAGTACACAACTGAAAAACTGGCTAAAGTGCACTTACAGTGTACCAGGCTCTTCTGCAGAGTGCTGCTGTTGGTCATTTGTTTTTAACGTGGAGGCTGCGAAGAGAACTAGATTTGCTTACAGACTGAAGTCTAGGGAAGCCACACGACTAGGTTAGGTTGGAGTGTGGCAATTTAGGTGAGAGTTGGCAAAGCCATCTGATCTCAATAAAGTATACAATTTCCCCCATAGATCGATGTATAGCAGAGCCCAAGATACACACCCATCACCCATCATTGCAGTAACTTACATCTCTTGCTTCTGATTTCGCTGTAAATTACGAATGTGGTTAAGTTCTAACCTAAAACAACAAAATAACAGATAATTTTATTTATGAACAATAGAAAATTACGAATGAGCATTCTGACCGGCTACTAAAAATTGATCATGATTAACTGAGTTCACATCTCATCATTCACCATGCCAACAGTTAACAACAGCACCACATGGATAAGCTGTGGTAAATTGTAAGTGCATTTTTACCAAAGAACTTAATGGACCAAGTTTGAAACTAGGTCTGAAAATGAATTCAGATAAGATAAAAATATAGTACAAATTAAAAATAAATTATAGATACAGTTGATGAGTTTTTGTACTCAGAGCAGTCAAACAAATGAATGGTTGGGACACAAAACAAATAAATCTAAGTATAAAAATGCCTAGAATTATCTCACCAGATCTGACTTACAGCAGTGAAACAAGAATTTGGGGATGCAAAGACTACTCTAAATCTGAAGGCTGCTCAACAAATAATGGAGAGATATAAGTTGGGAATTACTAGAAGAGACAGAAAAATGAACAAATGGATCAGGAAACAGAATGGAATACATGTAATTATATTGGAATGAAAGTAAAGCTGAGGTGAGCGAGAGATGTAACCCAAGAAAATGGAAGGTAGGAGCCCTCTGCTGGATTCCACGAGATAAGAAATATAAGCCCTTACCGATTTTTAGTTAGCACGTATTGTTCTTGTCTGTCTCTGTAGCTGAGTGGTCAGCGGGCAGACCCTAATGCAGGGGACCAGAGTTCAATTCCCAGTACTGCCAGGGATTTTTTCCTTGGTGGGAGGAATGAACAGAGGTAAACTCAGCCTCATGATGCCAACTGAGGAGCTACTTCATTGAGAGGCAGCAACTCTTAAGGTTGAAACATATAACGACCAGGAGGGCGTGTGCTGAATCCATGCCTCTACATACTGCATCCAATGATGAATGATAGACGATGACATAGTGGTCAGATGACTATCGCATGGTCTTCAAGGGAATGAGGTTTCCTTTTTCCTTTCCTTTCCTTTCCCTACAGATGTTGGTAAGTGTCAGTCCAAATATTTCACTTCCAACTCTCCTCTTTGGTTTCACATCCTGTATCTTTCTCCTCCTAACATGACTAAAGTTTGTGTGAGTTAAGTGTCTCCTGTTGGTGAAGTAGTTTGTACTGTAATTTATTCTTGTAAGGCAGCTACAATTTCAGACATACTAAGCAGACAAATACACAGAAACGTAGCAACAATAGCTCTTCCTACGCACACACTGTGAATGGAACTGGAAGATGGGGGGTAAGGTAGAATGAGCCTGGTACACAATGTATATCTCTATCAGACACTCTTCAGGAGCTTCCAAATTACAAACATAGATTTAAATGAACTGTTACTGGCTCATGTTTGTACGTTGGCTTATCTTCCTTAAACATACCTGTACTGGGCTTATTTCAGCTGAGTCCATTGATGTTGAAGCAGGTGTTTTTGAAATCTGCTTTTTAACGTCTGAAAGAAAAATTTCTCTAACACGGGCCACTGTCGAGCATTGTACATCAGCTTAGCCTTATAGTATGGCAAACATTCTATATCCCCAATCTCTGTAACTTTTTCCAGTGGCAGGAGCACGATATGGTTTCACGCACATTCTGTGCAGGTCTGTGTAGAACATTGGAATATGTAAATCAGGATCTGTCTGGTTGGATTTGGTGCAGAATGTCCTTTATGTACCATGCCACTCTCACAATTATTTTTTACACTTAAAAGTTTAATTTCATCAGACTGAAGCAGACTCGAATTTAAATACAATGAAAATCAAGCAGTGGTAATGTTCTGAAGTCTACTAGAAACTCTCCTAATATTATCTTCTACTCTGGAAACTTCCTTGGCCTGGAGTCTAAGTGAAATTTCTGGTGATCCAAACATGTTCTAAAATCCTAGCTGGAATACCAGGTGGTAAATTCACCAATTTCGCCATATCACTACAAAGGCTACTGATTTTGAGTTGCCTGACTAACTGATGTGTTGTAGTTGTTTTTGATATGGATTCCATTTTCAGTGTTTTCGCAATGTATGGCATTTGCAATAACTTCAAGCCCTTCATAAACATATACACCTCCTCATAAAAGTAAGCATTCTTTTACTCTTGAATTGAGTTGTTGGTCCTCTTAAGTTTTGTAAACACTTGCTAGTGATGGTTAGCTCAGTTTTACCCCAGGCTTGACAAGGGTGGTGTGAGGAACTGGTGATAGTCTTGAATGATAAGGAGAAATGGTTGAAAATCTAAGTCACACTTAATGGAAAATTTCGTGTTTAATGA
This sequence comes from Schistocerca nitens, assembly GCF_023898315.1. Taxonomy (NCBI): domain Eukaryota; kingdom Metazoa; phylum Arthropoda; class Insecta; order Orthoptera; family Acrididae; genus Schistocerca; species Schistocerca nitens. Next base: position 902,172,079 of record NC_064614.1, on the reverse strand, counting down.
CTGGCTGCTTGATTAACATGTGCTTGCATGCACAACAATGACACTGAACATAGTACACCTCAAAACAACAAGGGAGGGAGGGAGAGAGGGAGGGATTAAGAAATTATGAGACAAGAAAAGATGAGAGCTACAGAGCAACAAAGAGAGAAATAAATGGGAGTGAAGAATTGGGGCTATCTAAGATTTCGCTGTAGCACGAACAAATAATGTGCTGGATAAATGATTCCCACATGAGTAATTCTGAGCAGACGGTACAAGAGAGAAGGGTCCAAGCGGCAAGTGCTGAAGTACTATTTAGGTGTTTCTGTCTCATGCCGGCTCTTATAGGCTTCTGTTTCATGGAATGGGAAAAAATTCTCACCTTCTTCCTCCATAAAGAGCAGAAGTAGTTCTAAAGTTGATAAGCTTACATGACCTTTAAGAATGTTTACAAGGTGCATTCCATAGGTACTGCAACCAAATTCATAAAAAATCATTTATTGAATATATTCGTACAAATAACCAAAAATTTTCAAAATAGCACCCTCTTGCATCGATACACTACTGGAGGCGGTGTTTCCATGCCTGGAAGGCATCCTGGAATGCCTTTCCCAGAATGTCCTTTAAAGCTGATGTAACATGCGCCTGGATGCTGTCAATCATGTCCCAATGTTTTCCTTTCATGACTCCTTTTAACCAAGGAAACAAAAAAAAAAAAGAAGTCAGCGGGAGCCAGGTCAGGACTGTAGGGACGCTGGGGAACGAATGGGGTCTTGGTCCTGGCCAGGAAGTCGTTGACAATGACGGCACTGTGACTCCGCACGTTTTCGTGGTGAACTTTTCATGTGTCCTTGATGTCGTTTTGGCAGCATGAGACCCTCCTTTTCAGTCTTTTGAGCACTTCCAAGTAGAAAGCTGAGTTTACTGTAGTCCTGGTAGGTACGAATTCGTGGTGGACAATGCCTCTGACGTCAAAGAAGACAATGAGCATGGTTTTGATCCTGGACTCGCTCATGCATGCATGCCTTCTTGGGACGAGGCGACGATGGGGTGTGCCACTGTGAACTCTGTCTTTTTGTCTCAGGGTCGTACTCAAAAATCCATGACTAATCACCAGTGATAACTGAGTTTAAAAAAATGAGGATCATTTTCACACATTTCCAACATTTCTCGACACTGAAGCACTCACATGTGCTTGTGTTCGTTGGTCAACACTTTTGGGATGATTTTGGCACACACTTTTCTCATGTTCAAATCTTCGGTCACAATGCGGAAAACGGTTGTTTTTGACATGTTTAGAGTTTGTGCTTTCAATTGAAGGATCAGCCGTCTGTCAGAGTTCAAACAATCGCACATATGCGTCACATTTTCGTCGACTTGTGCGGTTGATGGGCAAGGTTCGTCGGTGTTCTCCTCTCGGCCCTCCATGAACGACTTGTGCCATCGGAAAACTTGTGATTTGGACAAGCAATCATTCCCAAAGGCATGCTGAAGTAATGGAAATGTTTCAGTGGCGGACTTCCCAAGTTTAACGCAAAATTCGATAGCGTACCATTGCTCTACAGAATGATTCATTGTGCCGTGTTACATAAACTCAAAACGGGGTTGATGGAAACGTACGTCCTGACTCTCCAGAGGCTCACAGCCGAATAAGCCAAAGAGCGTTTTGAAGCTAACACCCCCTCCACTTAACCCAGCTGGTTACAACACGCTGTGGTGGACCATTGTGTCAGAAAAAAACTGGTCGCATTACTTATGGAACGCACTCTGTACATACCATTCATCACCCAACTTTTGAATAATGGCCCATCTTTATTTTTGTGCTTAAGTTAATGGAACTTCTGCAGCTAAAGAAGGGCACTTGAAATCAGTATGAAATCAGACCAACACAAAAAGCTTGTACATGGTTATAAGCTAAGCGAGATATTGCATATGCTGAATCAGTAATCTTACAACAACATTACAAAAATACATAACATATGCTGTAAAAAACTTCAAAAATTTTGTAGTTTAATGTTGCCTTACGATGAGTCAATGCCTTGAATAGTTATTTCTCTTTGCTTGCTTTCCACCATATCATGTGTAAACATCGCATTGAAATAGGGAATAGTAGCCGCAAGAACAATTCGGTGGGCACTGTAGGACTGTGAATCAACCTGAAATTCAAGCAGACAACACACCATTTCAGCACATGCATATGTTTAAGAAGGATTTAATAGTAACAGTAATAGTAACAATTATAATAATAATAACAAATCAATAAAAAAAGTGAGATGCTTACTAAGTCACCAAGAGTCGGAAAACTGGTCTATCAGCTATATTGAATTAAAACACTGTAAAAGGGTTTCCTTTGACACTGGTTGCAGGTGCTGCACCATGTTGTACTGGATTTGACTGAGATTGGATGCTGTACCATGAACATCAGACGGTGCCGATACAGGTCCACATGGAGAAGGGGTAGTTATACGGCTCAAAACTCATGGACTGGAAGTCCAACTTGATCCCCTCCATGGTGGTACAGTAATGACCAACCACTAGATACCCGGCTGGCAGTGGTGGCAGTCAATGCAAAATGCTCTGCCATTGTCCTTGCAATGTCTCCAGGTGTTGTTTGTAGACACACCTGTTTCAACGATGCCACCATAGGTAATCGACTGACTTTACCAGAAATCCTCTTGACATCTTCCCATACTGTTGTTGAACAAGCGGAACGACTGACAGAGGTCAGGAATGCTTGTCACGACCTTTTCTGATCTTCTTGATGATGTGTTGCAGCCTTGGTCTTGCCAACGGAAAAGCTGCAAGGTTTCCTATCATTGGACAGCACTTAAACAGGATTGCCTTTAGTTTCCCCAAGTGAAATTCCCTTATATTTTCCTGATTTCCAGATATGTTTTAGCATTTTTCCCTGACAAATTTTGAGGTCTCCAGGGTAAGGTAAGACATAAGTTGACAATCCATCTTTGCAGCTATTGTAAAAAAAAAAAAAAACAATAGTGCAAACAAAGAAATACCTAAAAAACCTTGCACACAGACGGCATTTCCTGATGTGCGCAAAAATCTGAAGTATTAACATCAATACCTTTTGTAATGAACTGTTTTCAGATGGAGAAAGCAAGCCAAATGGTATATGTGTTTCATTAAGACCACTGATGTTATTTTATTTCAATGTAACAAAACACATTTGGTGACAAAAATATGCGTTACCCCGGAGTCGCAGGACAGATTTAAAGTACCTTCACTGATTTCAGAAATAAACCTCAGAAAAAAGTAGGCCTCTTGAAAGAAGTGTATAAGGCATGAAAGAATTGTGTAACCAGACACCGTAGGTGACCACCAATAAAATGTTGGTTCTACTATGTTTGTTATTGTCGGTTATTACCCACTGTGTTATACCTATTACTTCACACATATTGTGACGAAATCCATTGTTCATGGCCTCTGTCCTGTTGAGGAGCAACGTGTTCTGGGTCCATGGATAAACCACAAGAATCTGCTGAATTACACCACACACAAACAGATCCAAACTGTGGGCAGATCGGTGAAACTAAACCTAATGGGCAGGACTTGCACATTAGTGGGAACAGAAGGGCTTCAGACCGGCAGGCCCGATTCATTAGAGGTACCTGCAGAAACTGCCTGCGGTTTTGGCCCATCGCAGAAATCCACTTGCATGGCCAGCTATTCATGAGTCCTCATGAATGACTCCTCACACCTCACAAATGACTCCTCACACCTCCCTGCCTCTCGTTGGCAGCTGCTAGGCTAGAGGCAAGACATGATGGCAGCACTGAAAGCAAGCTGACGGGAGTGGTAGGAAGGGGAGAAGTAGTAGTAATGAAGGAGTATGTTGGTTGGATGGTTGGTTGTTTTGGGGAAGGAGACCAGACAGCGAGGTCATCGGTCTCATCGGATTAATGAAGGACGGGGAAGGAAGTCGGCCGTGCCCTTTCACAGGAACCATCCCGGCATTTGCCTGGAGCGATTTAGGGAAATCACGAAAAACCTAAATCAAGATGGCCGGACGCGGGATTGAACCGTCATCCTCCCAAATGCAAGTCCAGTGTGCTAGCCACTGCGCCACCTCGCTCGGTGAAGGAGTAGGGAAGCTGTGCATGTACACAGCTTCACCCAGCCAGTGACCATGCATGACACATCAGCAAACAAATCATTTCATCTACTGAGACAAGAAATCGAGATTTTTCCAGTGTTTGTTTTTCAAATTTCCCTGACATGTTTGAAATTTCCTGATTTCTAGAACCTGTGGCAATGCTTTAAACCTTTGCAGAGCCGCACATTCAATCTGGATTAGTCAACACCACTCAATCAGTCCATCAAGGGACAGAATGCCTCTGAAGATGACCTCATGACTTTGGGGTGGAGTAGTTAGTGTGATGGTGGGTAACTCGTGTGATGTGGTCCACCCTCTCCTGGATGCTGTCAAAAACAGCCAGCTAGCTGAACAGCATCCAGCTTTCTCTGCTGATCATCCATTGTGGCTGTGTCCTTTCTGGGAGAGTTCCATCCAGTAGGTGAATCCAGGGTGGGATGTAGGTCACCAGAATGAAGGTCATAGTGAAATACATAGTTTCTACAATTCCTCAGTTTCCACTTCATTGTTATACAAAGACAGCTCAATCTGCATTATAAAAAGGAAATGGTTCCGAGCCAAGGTTCTAAGGGCTTTGCACTGCTACACATTGATTTTGCTGAAAATTACACCTGTATTTTATCAAGATGAGGTGCAAAGTGCACATTGGGCAGAAGTTAGTATTTTCACTGTGCCAATGTGACATTCATGTTCTCACCACCCAACTGTTTTCTTTCAGACAATTAACCCACTCCAAGGATATTGCTATTGCATTCATTAGCCAAGTACTGTCAGCTATACCTGAAAATGTGAAGGTAGTTTCACAATCTGATCAGATAGACCTTCCTCATAATTTTAAAACAAATATATTACTGCTGCTGTATCTCAGTTTCAATCATTGCATAATGTGGAAATCTACTGGAACTTATTTGCTACATTCCATGGTAATGGAGCCGTAGATGGAATTCATGCAGTTGCAGAATGGCAAGTGTGGAATGCAGTAAATAAACGAAAAAAATCAAGGAACCAATGCGAAACTTAATCTGGTACAAATATTTTCTTCAGCATATTCAGTAGCAAATATAAAAAGCACTCAACGCTTTCACTACAAGGAAGGAGTACATATCTCCAAAGAATTTCTCTGCTGCAGATCATCATACTCAAGAAACTATAGAAAGTGTGAAAATTGGAGACTGGTACAAAGTAGAATATGACTCTAAATTCAATGCTGGAGATGTACATGCACTTTTTGAAAATTCTTACCTAGCTTGCTGGTCACTACTGGAAATGACCTGTAAAATGTGATGAAGTACTGTACACAGAGGACAAAATTATACAGAAAATTAATCCACCTAATGTTGTCAACGCAAGAGGGTATTTTCAGTTCTCTGACTTTTAGCTGAATTTACAGTTTATTTTCCAGATGTCATTCCTATAATTTTTTGTAGTGTTTAAAAAGTGAAATGCTGATTTTAAGTGCCTCTTACTTGGTACATAATGTCGTATTTTCTTTTCTCTGCTGACAGGAAAAAAGTTTTTCCAAAAATGAGTAGCAATTAACATGACTCATGTAACATTGAATCGCATGCTTTTTTTTCAGTGTATTACAATATTTCAAAGTGATATAAATATTTTTAGAAATCTGTAACTGTGTCATTTGAATGCCAACCCAATATGCATTTTCTGTGATAAAACCAGATACATACTCCTAAAGTTCGAGGGCACCTTCGACCTAAAATTTAAATTAGGAATAGATTTTATCAAATTTGTAACGTAAGTCACAACATAAATTACATTCTTGTTCTTTAATTTTAATGCTCTCCCCTGCTTAAGACCTTTGCCTCAATAGCACAATATATGATGATGATGATGATGATTTACAAAAGAAAATATGGGTTTATAAATTCATAAAAAGTCAACATAATAAAACACAGATTTCAAAATGTAACAAGAGTCACCATGGCATCTCCCTGCTAGAAAACATTGTCACTCAGCTGATATCCGGGGGTAGATTTTAACAAATTTCAAACTATAATAATTTATTCCTATGAAACATGTTACAGTTGGCGCATGCTTTTGTTGAGGCACACCCTTAGTGTGGGGAGCTTTTCAAGAGAATATCCACTACTAAAAAAAGTCAGTAAGCATATAAAATTGTTATAATATGCCTATACAATGTGTGTGTGGATATATGTAGAAAAATTAGTGATGTAAAATTCAAAACATTAATCAATTTAGCCTGTATACCAAAAGCCAAAGAATACTGTCTTAGAAGTAATGATCTATGTTCAGGTTTAAATTTTACATTTTCCCCCCCTGTAACTGAATGAAATTTTATATATTGGCCTACGGCTGTAGTTGTGAATATGGCTAGAGAAGTTCCAACAGATGTGTTGGCTCTGGAATTCCACCCTAATGTGACACCTGTCAATATAGCAAACATTATATTACAGCAAAAAAAAATTCCCATAACATTTCTTCTCACAATCAGACTCGTCATCTAAAATAACTTCAGCCAGAAGATTCATCAAATATAACTTTTCTTCCAGCCTCACATTTCATTCACATAAGTTTTCTCGGACTGCAGTTTCCGTAAAATTACCCACTTTGCTCCAACATTTCAAAGTTTCTTGTTCAACTCAGTTTCTTTCTTTTTCTTATCCCAGTTTTGTAAGGTCAGACATCTTCAAGTGTGAAACTTCCTTCACTTGTGCTTGCTTTTCTGGTGCAGACGTCTGATGACTGTTGAAAATAGTTTGATTTCTTTCTGGGTTTCTTGGTTCACGTTCAGCTGTGCCATTCACTTCAGCAAGTAAAGAACTCAAAAATATGGAGGTTGTATATTGTCTTACTAAGCTAATTCATAATTGTCAAGAAATTCTGCGACATTTTCCTTATTAAAGGCTATTCTTCTTTTGTGATTTATCAAATAGCATTAAAAGTCAGACAGACAGCAAACCAGCAATTGAAAACAAAAGAATATTTGAGTGACACATAATTCTAATCAATAGATGCAATTTATGATTTGACACAGTAAGAAAAAAAATGCGTGTCATTCCATAGTAGGTATTTTAAACATTTGATAAAGCAGTCATAAAGCTTACACTGTGACCTGCAGTGAAAATTTGTTGATTTGTATACTATGAATGGTAGTGGTGGTGTCAGATTACTATTAGCTTAATATAAGACACATTATTTTCTATTAATACCAAAACAAGGTAGAATAATAGAAACCACACGGATCAGCAGCTTCTGAGGCTTCATGAATAGTAAAGCAGTTGTCATGAAAATCTGTGCTAAATTTTGACAGGTTGCAGAACACAGAAAATTGAGAACAGAAAAGGTGACAAATAACCACGCCATCAGTTAGCAGGTTTTTGTGCAGTGTGCGTGCAGAGGCTACAATTATGAAACTCTCACTGCAAGAAAAGTTTATGATTTTGCTGTCATTTCCTCAACAGAAAAAAATCAAGTATAGAAATTGGGAAATGCATGGCATAAAAACAGTGTACTGATGCATACATATGTAAAGTCAGTTGTAATGACTCATTAACGACTGATTTGTTGACATATTTTCCCTTTAACCATTGAAGTCATCAAACCCAATGTAGTTTCTTTTATGCGAAAGCAGCAAGCGTGAAGTGCGCCTGTATTTGTAGAATATAACTACTAGGATCTGTCCACTTCCATGGCTTTTCGGCAGCAATTTATCCCATAGTTGTCATTCGTTTACTCATCAAAACAATTACGCTACCTTTAACGTCACGTCGCATAATTTACCCTGCCGCCGAATTTCTTCCATAATAGGAAACCCTTGAGAAAATAGGTCCAATTGCTGAAATATAACACATTCTTCGTTTTCAATTTCGGGCTGCATCACTAATATCAATACCCTCACTTTTCAAACAAAATACACAATTTAATTTACATTTACAACATTGCTCATACGATTCGAATTTACGAACCGGAATCGATAGATTGATCGATTGAGGTCGTAGTATCGATTATTCGTTATATAATTATATAGCGCTTTCACCCAAATCATGGGCACAATTTTTGTAACCATGAAGCTTATGTTATAGAGCTGTAAGACGGTCATTAAATTGCGTGTTATATGTGGGCGTACAGCTCTCGTCAAATGTGAACATTATTCTTTCTTCCGTATTTAAAAAAAAACTCTCCACTCTCAACTACGAAAGGGAATGTCATGTACGTTGAAAACAGGAGCATTTATCGGTAAAGTAGCGAGATTGCGAACTTCGTTGACGTAACTTGGCAACCGCGCTGCGGGACTCGCAATCTCCGCTGTCTCCACACAGCTCCCCGTGGAGAAGCGGAGCGTCGTCTGTTTTCCTGACGCCGTTGAGAAATCGTGACGGAAAATGGACGTTCAGGCCCGACCGCGTTTGGCGCGACAGCTGAGGCACCGGCGGTTCATCAGACGGCGGTTAAATCGAAGAAGGCAGTAAATGCGGTTGGTTGGTCGGAGAAAGCGGGGTTGCTTCAAACGAGTCATCAAAAACAAACGCAAGCTTGACATGATCGATGGAGACAGTGCTGCGTTTGCTCTTAGCAGAATGTCCTTTGTTTTATCCATGCAGATGAGGACACTATGAGGTCCGGTATAAGACAGTGTGAGAGGTGCTTTAACTCCATCTCGTCGAAGCATGACATGAGTGCTGTTTGTTAATTCTTTATTCACTAATGAAGGACGTGAACCATGTAGTGACGCTGGTTGAGGTCACATTTGAGCGATGTATTCTCTAAGTCGAGTTATTAATTGTGGTTGAGGTGAAAGGTCTCCCAAAGACGCCCTTGACTGCACAATTTCCTCTGGTAGACGAAGTGTCTCTCCATAAAAGAGCTCCGCTGGCGACGCATCACATGGGAGGAGTAAGGCCATGTTACAATTCATATCGTGGCACATGAGTGCTGCTTTCAAGGAGTGGTGCCAGTGCTCCATTATCCCACTGCAAGCTGGGTGGTATCTTGTGGTCAGATGGTGTGTTGCGCCACATAATTTTCCTATCTGCGCGAAAATTTCAGTTTCAAACTGGCGGCTTCCATCAGTGTTAAATGTAAAGGACAACCGAATCGCGCGACCCAATGTGTCATAAATGCTGCTGCCAGTGTCTTAGCAGAGGTACTGACCACCATGATTTCTTCAGGCCAAAGCGTGAATCTGTCGATAACTGTTAACAGGTATTGCTGTGCTTCTAATGGTGGCAAGGGTCTCACTATGTCCATGCAGATGTGGGTGAATCTCTCAGTGACCTTCAGGACGTTGTCAGTGGGCACATACATGTGCCGTATAATCTTGTTTCATTTTCTTGCTATGGAAGAGCAGACCCACTGTCGGTCGAGAATTCCAGCTGGCTAAATTCCTGGTATCATCAGAGATTCGGGGATCAAGCCCTTATGTCTAATGCGCCATGTAAACACGGAAATGTTAAACCCTAAGCAGAAGTCGACAGGCCTCTCTGTCCCTCTACCCGCATGTATCTCACCGACAAAAAGTTGGACGCAGATTCTTGATAGATACAGTCTGAGATTTAATTTTCTGCCACAGGACAAGGCACATATGTATCGCCTGATCACCACCTTCACGCTGACAGTGGCCAACAATTCCGATATTTGAACATACGGCACACAGTATGCGGAGACCTGGGACTGTGTCGTGCAACAACATGAAAATTTTCGTCGTCATCGACGTGTGGAACCGATCATCGAGGCGGATCTTCTAGCTCACTACCACCTGCTGCCTGACATTGCCAATGCCTGGCCACAGAATGTAGTCACCAGCTTATCAGCGACCGTATATCGACGTCGCGTGGACAACGGCGATGTCAAGTCGTCCAGGCGGCGGCAGGCGAGTTCGCCAACCCACTTGACCAGTTCCCGATATTTACCAGGCCTCCTGGGGCACTGCAGCAGGAATGCCATTTTGTGTAAGCCCAGGCGGTTGGTCCCAGACAGATATGCCAGAGTGAAGGCTGAGTATGGCACTATGCTGGTAGAAGGGATGATATGTTCACCCAGTGGTCCAAGGTCAAGTTCACTGCACCCGGTCCCCAAAAAGAACGATGCATGGTGGCCATGCGCGGACAACCATGCTTTGAACGCTAGGACTATACCACATCATTACCCAGTGTCACACTTAAAAGATTACAACCGTGCATTGAGTAGGAAACAAGTGCTCAGTGTCCTTGACTGCACCAAAGCATATACACAGATTTCTGTGCCCAAGAAAGACATTCCCATGATGGCAATAACTACACCTATTGGTTTATGTTTATGACCTTTGGCCTCAGGAATGCGACACAAAGCTGGTAATGGTTCATTGGTTCTGTACTCTGAGGATTGTCACATTGTTTTGCTACCTCAAAGATGTCCTCATCTTCTCAGAAATGCCAGAATTACCCCAGCAGCACCTTACTCAGGTTTTCAGACATCTCGCTATTTACGGTATCGTTCTAAAGGAGTCATAGTGTGTGTTTGGTAAACCAGAAGTGACTTTCTTGGGACATCATATTTCATCAGAAGGACCTTGCCCATTACCAGATAAAGTCGAGGCCTTAGTAAATATCCATTACTGGCTACGGCAAACCAGTTGTTCAGATTCCTTGCCGTGCTCAATTTTTACTGGTGCCAACTACCACATGCAGCTGAAGTGCAGGAACCACTCACGACTGCACTGTTCGATCCCAAGGCGAAGGGCAAAGCATTACTACAATTGGACACCAACAGTGAGCTATGTATTCGAGGCAGCCAATAAGACTCTTGCCGATGCTGCGCACCTGGCACACCCTACCACAGACGTGCCCATGGCATTGGCTGTAGACATCAGTTAAACAACAGTCAGAGCAGCACTTCAACAATTTGTCGGCGAAACATGGCAGCCTCTTGCATTCCTTACACGTAAAATGACGGCAGCGCAACAAAGATGGAGTACGTATGATCGCAAGTTATTAGCCATGTATGCTGCAGTAAAGTACTTCCGCACCTGACTGGATGCAAGAAACTTTATCATATATGCCCATCACCCACCTTTGCCACAACCCTATCAATTACAAATCCTGAAGCTGAAAGAAAAAGACAAGTTTTGCTCACTATTTATTAAAAATTTGTGTGGGAGATGAATTCTCACTTACTTAGAGGTGATAAGACTAAACCTTTTATATGTACGTTTTCTAATCAAAATTGGCCACTGACCGTTATTTCCCACAAAATTAACTTTCTCAGTCGATGTTAGTTAGCAAGTTACACGTTCTATGGATCATTTTTCACGATAGATCGTAATTATGAGGAACAAGTAATTTTGCATTCACATCGCAAATTAATTTGCACATTTATTCACATTCTGAAAATTTCTAAGTTTGTATCTTTTGTACAAAAATAAGAAAAAGTATACAGATATGAGTTAGTAATTCCTAACCACCATCTTTTATGCATTACAGTAACAGATATTCTTCTGCAGAATAGAAAGGCGAAACTTTAAGAGCTATTTTTAAATTTTAGTTTGCAGTCTAAAACGTAATACCTGTGACAAACGATATCTTTAGGAGTATGTACTTATTTTTGATTGTATGTCAATTAGGAAGCAGCTTATGGAACAATTACAAGAAAGTATATGCAGACTATGTTGATTTGGGCAACATTGTGAATATAGATGCTGTAGTTTTTCAGATGATGCTATATACTGAAACGTTTAAATGTCCAGTTGCATATTGCTTTGTGAATAAAACTGTCATCACATCTAATTACTGAAATTGTGAGATTTTGTACACTGAAACCGTTTCCTGTAGGTCCTCTTGTGAGGTCAGTGACATGCGATGGTGTTGCTGTCAACATTCAGTCACTGAAAAATCTTAGGTGCTCACTGAATCTGGAAAATTTTGCTCCTTACTTCAAGCATCCTACCAATGACAGTAATGTTCAGGGAATTTTTGGTCCATGCCATATGCTGAAATAAGTTCATAATATTTTATCTGAAGAAAATATTGTTAACTGTGGAGATGTGAAATGGGACTTTATATTGAAGTTACATTATCTGCAAGAATGTGAATCTTTAAAATTTGTCAATTCACTCTCTGGTTCACATGTGAATTTCTATAATGAGAAAATGAATACTTCTTCAGCAGCCCAGGCAATGAGCTCCAGTGTGGCTGACGCCATTGAATTTCTAGGGCATTCCCAGAAACCAGAATTTCAGGATACCTCTGCCACTGTAGAATTCATCAGAGTTATTGATTAACTGTTTGATATGTACAACTATTTATTGTCCATGTTTCACTTCCATACATGGCTATACTCAAACAAATACTTTCAGAAACGACTTCCTGACACTTAAATCAATACTCGATGTTAACAAATTTCTCTTCTTCAGAAACGCTTTCCTTGCCATTGCCAGTCTACATTTTATATCCTCTCTACTTCGACCATCATCAGTTATTTTGCTCCCCAAATAGCAAAACTCCTTTACTACTTTAAGTGTCTCATTTCCTAATCTAATTCCCTCAGCATCACCCGATTTAATTCGACTACATTCCATTATCCTGGTTTTGCTTTTGTTGATGTTCATCTTATACCCTCCTTTCAAGACACCGTCCATTCCAGTGAACTGCTTTTCCAAGTCCTTTGCTGTCTCTGACAGAATTACAATGTCATCAGCAAACCTCAAAGTTTTTATTTCTTCTCCATGGATTTTAATACCTACTCCAAACTTTTCTTTTGTTTGATTGAGGGGAGAGGCTACAACCCTGTCTCATTCCCTTCCCAACCGCTGCTTCCCTTTCACGTCCATCGACTCTTATAACTGCCATCTGATTTCTGTACAAACTGTAAACAATTTGAAAGAGAGTATTCCAGTCAACATTGTCAAAAGCTTTCTCTAAGTCTACAAATGCAAGAAACGTAGGTTTGCCTTTCCTTAATCTTTCTTCTAAGATAAGTCGTAGGGTCAGTATTGCCTCACGTGTTCCAACATTTCTATGGAATCCAAACTGATCTTCACTGAGGTCAGCTTCTACCAGTTTTTCCATTCGTCTGTAAAGAATTCGCGTTAGTATTGTGACTTATTAAACTGATAGTTCGGTAATTTTCACATCTGTCAACACCTGCTTTCTTTGGGATTGGAATTATTATATTCTTCTTGAAGTCTGAGGGTATTTCGCCTGTCTCATACATCTTGCTCACCAGATGGTTGAGTTTTGTCAGGACTGGCTTTCCCAAGGCTGTCAGTAGTTCTAATGGAATGTTGTCTACTCCGGGAGCCTTGTTTCGACTCAGGTCTTTGAGTGCTCTTTAAAAGTCTTCAAGCAGTATCAATCTCCCATTTCATCTTCATATACATCCGCTTCCATTTCCATAATATCGTCCTCAAGTACATCGCCCTTGTATAGATCCTCTATATACGCCTTCCACCTTCCTGCTTTCCCTTCTTTGCTTAGAACTGGGTTTCCATCAAAGCTCTTGATATTCATGCAAGTGGTTCTCTTCTCTCCAAAGGTCTCTTTAATTTTACTGTAGGCAGTATCTATCTTACTGCTAGTGAGATAAGTCTCTACATCCTCACATTTGTCCTCTAGCCATCCCTGGTTAGCTATTTTGCACTTCCTGTCGATATCATTTTTGAGACGTTTGTATTCCTTTTTGCCTGCTTCATTTACTGCATTTTTATATTTTCTCCTTCATCAATTAAATTCAGTTTCTCTTCTGTTACCCAAGGATTTCTACTAGCCCTCGTCTTTTTACCTACTTGATCCTCTGCTGCCTTCACTACTTCATCCCTCAAAGCTACCCATTCTTCTTCTACTGTATTTCTTTCCCCCATTCCTGTCAATTGTTCCCTTATGCTCTCCCTGAAACTCTGTACAACGTCTGGTTTAGTCAGTTTATCCAGGTCCCATCTCCTTAAATTCCCACCTTTTTGCAGTTTCTCCAGTTTTAATCTGCAGTTCATAACCAATAGACTGTAGTCAGAGTCCGCATATGCCCCTGGAAATGTCTTACAATTTAAAACCTGGTTCCTCAATCTCTGTTTCACCATTATATAATCTATCTGAGATCTTCCAATATCTCCAGGCTTCTTCCATGCATACAGCCTTCTTTTATGATTCTTGAACCAAGTGTTAGCTATGATTAAGTTATGCTCTGTGCAAAATTCTACCAGGCAGCTTCCTCTTTCATTTCTTAGCCGCAATCCATATTCACCTACTACGTTTCCTTCTCTTCCTTTCCCTACTGTCGAATTCCAGTCACCCATGACTATTAAATTTTCGTCTCCCTACACTACCTGAATAATTTCTTTTATCTCATCATACATTTCATCAATTTCCTCATCATCTGCAGAGCTAGTTGGCATATAAACTTGTACTACTGTGGTAGGCGTGGGCTTCGTGTCTATCATGGCCACAATAATGCGTTCACTACACTGTTTGTAGTAGCTTACCCGCACTCCTATTTTTTTATTCATTATTAAACCTTCTCCTGCATAACCCCTATTTGATTTTGTATTTATAACCCTGTATTCACCTGACCAAAAGTCTTGTCCCTCCCACCACCGAACTTCACTAATTCCCACTACATCTAACTTTAACCTATCTGTTTCACTTTGTAAATTTTCTAACCTACCTGCCCGATTAAGGGATCTGACATTCCATGCTCTGACCCATAGAACGCCAGTTTTCTTTCTCTTGATAACGATGTCCTCTTGTAAATGTAAATGTTAATGTTAATGTAAATTATTTTACTGAATTTACTTGTCGCACAGAAAACATCCTTCAAATATTAAGAATTGATGATGTGTGTGCATTAGTACATCCACGAAAAACATCTGTGCTGGGACTTTTAATGTGCATACATTGTGTTAGAAGCCTCTCCCAGGAGTTTCTGTTTTGGGATACTGAAACTGTTAAGTATTTTTAACATACAAACTCTCACAAGATTGTCTAGAACTCCTTTTTGTTGCATCAGATCTAGGTTTGGTTGGAACAATAATCCCATCACATTACAGTTCCTGTCTGCTCGGAGAACAATGTTGCTCAAGAACAATGTTACTGCGAGTGACAAGAGTAATGTAGAGGACAGTGAGAAAATGAACTCTCTTAGAGTTCATGAATTCATATGCCATAAGAAGCAAAGCAGAAATCCACTGATGATAGTGGAGATAGTAGTTACTTTATTAAATTACTCAGTGAATACCAGGAGAATATTATTTATTATATATCAGGGCATGTAGTGTCGAAAGATTATGAAAGTGTTAAGACGTGCTGAGTGTAAAGAAATTATTACCATTCCTTACATGTGCTCAAATATCACACTTACTGCAAGACTCCTGTGGCAAACCCAGTGCCCTTTACTATGAAGGTTTATAGAGGTGCTTCACCCACATTTAGCAGTGTCTAAAAGAATGTAGCATACAGAAAAATACTTTCGTTTTGCTGTAGTTGGATCTACTTTAAACTCAAACCATTTTTATGAACAGCTTAGTAATTCTGTTTGTTGTTTCTTTGATAAACCATCCAATGTATTTGGAAAAGCGCATACGCTAGAGCTGTGCCATTGACTCTGAAGACATGCACGAGTCACAGTTAATATGACATGTTGTTACTGTGTACTTTCAGATTAGATTAAAGAGACATACAGCAAAAGCAACAGCCACAGCACAATGTAACTGTTCTAGCATGAGGCAGAGAATGAGGGAGCTGATTACATTTGCCAATGTATGACATTTGAATATACAGGGTGAGTCGCCTACTATTGCCACCGAGAATAGCTCCGAAAGTGTGATAGTAGCTGAAAAGTTTGTTCAACAAATGTTGCATGGGACAACAGGGGCCGTAATATGACGTTGATATTTTCTTGCTAAGTGGGGTCGCATCAGAGATACGAATATTTACTATTTGCACGATATGCGAGAGAGAATTGCCAGAGCATGTGCTTCGATGAGTGCCGAAGTGATGAGGGATACCACTCAATCTATGATAACAAGATTGCAGCACTACATTGATACCAATGGTCATCACTTCGAACACCTTCTGTAAATGGACGTTCATGCCACCTTTGTGACCTTCGTTGACCTTCAAAGACCTTACTGTTGCACACCATTGGATTCGTCTCGATAGCCGCTATCAGAAAATAAGAACCAAACTACAGCATCTCATTTAAAAAACAAATAAACAAAGTTGACCTTCATATTTTTGACATGACCCCCACCTAGCAACAAAAAACCAACGTCGTATTATGGCTCCCATTGTCCCATGCAACTTTTGTCCCACAAAATTTTCAGCTTCTGTCATACTTTAGAGTTATTCTTGGTGGCAACAGTTAGTGACTCTCCCTGTTTACTGAATGATGGAAGACGAAACCGAGATGTTGGATCTGAAAATAATTTCGCACAGGGATAAATCAGGGGACACAAACACAATGATGAAAGAAATCAACACTCAGAGACGAAACTACGTGTCTTCAGTGCCAACTAACCAGCCGTTGGCATGTAAATATCACCTACAGACATGCCATCCGTTCTAGATATTAGAATTTTATTGTATTCGTTGATATAGCCATTTCGAATAACTAATTTTTAGTATAACAGTTATCACATCACACTCGGGAGCTATTTCTGGGGTATAAATCCGCAACTTGTTCAATGCTTCACCCCACAAGGCACAAAGGTTATACAACTCGCTTTCTTGGTTACATGTATTAAATTAAATCTTTTAATATTATGGGATACGTCATTGATTTGAAAATATTGCACACACACACACACACTCAGTCACTCACTCATTCACTTAATGACTGATGCACAAAATAAATCGTAGGTTGTTGTTCTTGCAGTTCCAGAAGCTGCGCAAGTGAATGTGGTGACCACTGTTTTCATTTTTTTAATAATAAAATGATAACACACTGAAACTGAATGCAGTGCAGCAGCAACAACCCCACAATAACTGCTCGTGTTTCGAAATACTATCACGAGGGAGCAGTGGTGGAAGGAAAGTGGCGCAACAAAGTACAACCAAATTGAACTTTTTGTGGTATGACGAAAGTTTCGTCTCTTGAGTTGCGCCACCGAAAACTCGGAGTTCACACAAGGAACTGCAGTATGCCACTAGCTGTGGCGATACTTTTGTCGCTTGTGTGAACCCAGCTAAAGACACTTTGACAGCTTATTAAACGACTTAAAACATTTGGGCGAAAATTCGGACACCATTCTCCCTGAATCCAAAGTTGTTGCCAGTGTAATTAATATTAGCCCTGAATTTATAAAGGTGCACTCTAAGGAGAGGAAACCATTTCATGATGAAACCAGAAATGAAGTGACAAATGTGAAAATATAAGAATAACTCAAGATTAATTTTTGTTACATCATTATTGTCAATCTAATGTCTAACCTGAAAACGCGATATGGAACACTGAAGATTTTAGGCAAAATATTTGGGGTTTTATGGAAATAATCAAAGATGATGACTAGGTCGCTGAAGCATGCAGGTTATTTACGAGGAAATTTCATAATCGTGTCATAATAGATTTAGATGAAGTTAAATATTAGAAAACAGTTCTAACTTCAGACTCGAATACATCACTTTGGAACCATAGAACTCTTGAATAAGATGTACAAGCTTAAAATTTCAAGCTTATTTCCAGATGTACACGTAGCTATGCACATCTTTTACAATCTTCCAGTGACCTAGAGACAGCAGAGAGTTCATTCAGCGCTGTGGCTCAAGTCAAAAATTGTCTCAGATTAACTTTTCATCAACAGTGTCTCACAGTTTTGGCAGTTGAATCCAGTTGACGAAACAATTCAACCTTGATGCTGTGATTCAAACATTTGCTGAACTAAAGGCTCCCAAAGTGCCATTGACAGTCATATAGGCAATTAGGCTATAATATGCTATTCATTATGTGACTCACTACGATTTATATGTGAGCATGTTAATATCTGGTTATTGAAACGTGTGGGTGCATGAGAGAATGAGCACTGACAGAACACACTATACTACAGTGCTACAGGCATAAGACATTTTGTTGGTGTCCATATCAGTATAAAACTTTTATTTTACAATAAAATGAAAGGAAATTAAACCATTTTAAAAAATCAAAGTGAATGCAATGTATAAACATTTCACCCACAAATTGTAGCTGAGTAGCAGCTGAAGTAGAACTTGTAAATTCTTCAGTTGTGTCACTTTTCTCTCTTCCTGCATAGAACTTGGTCAGGCTATCATCCAGTCCCTACCGGTGACGATGCTCAGTTCCTGATAACGCTTCATAATTACTTTTCAAACCAATATTTATTACTATTCTTTAAGTCTCCTTGTCAATGAAAGCATCATGGCACTGGCATTCTTCCTCAATGTATTTAACTTTTGCACTCTCATCCATGATTCATCCAATTGGTATGTTAGCTGTAACAATAACACAGTGAGAAACTGGAGACATGCTTTACTAATATTTTCTGTTTTACTACATTCCAAGTGTTTTTGATCGTAGCACTTTGTAGGGATATGAAATGGAACGATAACATAGGATCACCAATATGTAAAACAGGGGGCAGACTTCTGTTTATTGGCATAATACTAGGGAAATACAATCGGTCTACAAAGGAGACTATTCACAATCTTTTTCGAACATCTTAGAATATTGCTCAGATGTGTGGGACATACAAAATAAGACTAATAGGGTGTAATTGGGAAACCTTTGTGTGACATATAGAGAATGACGAGAAATTCCAGTATGTGTCCAGTCCAGTCACCTTACGAGTTCATTGGCAATGGGCATGGGCCTATAAATCAATTAATGAAATTAAAGAAATTAGTATCTCTATTTGTGAATCATAATAAATTTTCCCCAGCCAACTGAAACCACCCATAGCTTCTGTGGGTAGAGGACTGTTGAATGGTGGGAGTTGGTCAATTTTCAAGATAGCCAATCACTTAATTCCTAAAATAAACAAGGCAGAGAAAATCGACAGAAGTTCCAGGGCCACTACTTTCAAATTCAAGCCACAACACTGACCCTGCCCACAGTGAGAAAACTGGCGCCACCTCAAGGTCACCAACCTGAGAGTCAGATAGCTGAGTGGCACCCTTGGCAAACGCAGTGGGAACGGTATGCATGGCGTCCCCCAGTCAAATTGGCTAAAGAGACCTTTTTCTATCAGAGGAGACGGAAATTGCAAAACTATTGAGATACGCTGTGTATGCCACATTTCATTGCAGCTCTTAGTCAGCCCATTTCGTGACTAGCATTAGTGCTGTAGTTTCCGCCATTTTTGATATATTTTGGCTTCCATCATCTTGGAAGCAACTGTGTGTAAATTCAGTTAGCTTTAGTCAAGATGTCGTGTGGTAGGATATCCATGGCAATTTGGTCCACAATTACTGTGGGCAACCAACATCACTGTCCCACTGATGTTGGAGTGGCAAGCTTTATCATGCTGCACCTGTCTGTGTGTTCATATTATGTGACTCCTCATGGCTAACTGCTCTCGTTCTCAGTTCACAGAATTCATCTGTTTTTCCATTTACCACTCTCTCTAGGAACTGGACGAGTTACTGTTGTCTGCTTGTTACTGGTCCATAGTTTCCCATTGTTCCCATCATTAATCAAGCCATTTACCTAGACAAAAGAATTCGATACTTTAAGTAACGTAGTCTGATGTCTCCACAGTCGAGGAAACAGAAGATCAGCATATAAGGTCGTTACTGTCTGCTGGTAACGCAAATAGTGTCAGACAGAATCTGTCATTTACATCCCACCAAGCAGCTACAGACATCGTAATCAAATCTACAAGGAGTATTGAACACATAAAAAGAAGGGGAATGGTCACTATTTTTTGACCTATAGGAGAATGTCACAGAGATGTTGCAAAAACCGAACTGGGAGACACTTGAATATAGATGCACACTATCAAAAGATAGCCTCCTTTCAGAGTTTCAAAAACAGGCTTTCAGTAAATACTCTAGGACTATAGCAGGCTTTCAGTAAATACTCAAGGAATATAGAACAATCCCTGACATATCAGTCCCACAGAGATCGTGAAAACAATGGTAGATAAATTGCCCGAGCGAGGTGGCGCAGTGGTTAGACACTGGACTCGCATTCGGGAGGACGACGGTTCAATTCCGCGTCCGGCCATCCTGATTTAGGTTTTCCGTGATTTCCCTAAATCGCTCCAGGCAAATGCCGGGATGGTTCCTTTCAAAGGGCACGGCCGACTTCCTTCCCCGTCCTTCCTTAATCCGATGAGACCGATGACCTCGCTGTCTGGTCTCCTTCCCCGAAACAACCAACCAGATAAATTGCAGTGTGAACAGGGACATTTAGAAAGACATTCTTCCTGCACTCCACATGTGAATGGAACAGGATAAGGCACTAATAACTAGGACAATGGGAAGTAGCCTCTGACATGCACTTCATAGTGGTTTGCAGAGTATGGACGTAGATGTAGACAAATGCATTTGCAATGACAATAGCAAAGAGAAAAAAGTTCCAAGCCACTATTTCGGAGCTCACCATTCAAATGCAACTTTTTTCTCTTTTAAAAGTCCATATACACACTCCAATTTATTCGCGGAACGACCAAAAAATTATGTGTGTTGGCTTAGTGGGCGACTGACAAATCGATTTGATTGTAGGGTGGTTGGATGAGTCTGACCACATAACAGCTGACCCTCCAGGTGGCTGTATTCGGGCTTCCCTTTGGAAACTTGTTCTGTCAAGGCTGGCTGCTGTGACGTCACTGAGGGATATGGCAACAGCTTAGACATTGTCGCTAGATAAATCTCTAAGCAGTAATGGGCTCATGTACATCGCTACTGCTGTGGTTTAGGTTGTTGTTGCTACTTTTCTAGTGAAAACTGGATTGCCAGTGAAAGACAGAAGAGCAAGTGTAACTCTGTTGTCATTCATTGCAACAACATGACGCACAAGCATGACACAGAAAAAGAGGATATTATGGTCCATCATTTTCCAAAAATACTTAAACTATTCCGAATTCACCATATCAGTAACAAAAAATGAAATGAGGACCTTAGGGGGAAAAAAGTAGTAACGATAAAGTTAAGGCTAATGGTCATGTCACATCTTACAGAAGTTACCTGGCAATGGCCTAAGAAACCAAAAGTCGATACATGACGAAACAAATATAATTTTTTAGAATCCGTAATGGCTTCATTTGGCTCCCAGAGACAGTGAAAGATATATATTTTGTGAATAAAAGTCCATCGACTGTCTGTATTTTGGTTTTTTAAGCTTTTATTTATGGTAAATATAAAAATGAAATATAAAAACCGAAATACAAACGGTCGACAGCCCTTCACTCATAAAATATACTGGCTTCATTGGTAAGAGCGTTAAAAAATCCAGCCATAGACCCCACCATCTACTATGAAGAGCAAAGCGTAAGACTGAAATTTTTTACACTTCTAAAGACGGCATATGCTTTATTTCTTGCGCATCTATATCTGTATTTATTACATGATTTGTGCCAAAAGCATTGTAATCTTTGTACCCCTAATTTTATGTGAGTTTCTAAAATCTATGAGGAACATCTTTTATGCATAAAGTTTACATGAACATTATATCTTTTGATGCGATCTTCCTGGTCAAAGGAGTCGTAGTACCACACTGTCGCAAAGTTTCGACGAGTTTCCTACTCGTCATCTTCACGTGAAGTGTTGTGTTCATGTCTGTTTCCTTGTAGCTGCTGGACTGCAGAATCCTGTGCCCACATCCCAATGGCTGGACCAATTGCGTGCCAATGGAAGGGATGTCACGGCCTGTGGTAGGTTGCCCTATCAGGGTGGAGGGGTACTCAGGTATCATGTCTGTTCTGCCCACTGATTCTGCTGCTTTCACATTGAAACGTTTCTGACATAGTTATTGGTAATGTCGCATCCCACGTGGAGCTCAGCTGGATGTCGTTGGCCCAGTTGACAAGATCACCATATACACTTACTTTCAATGCCACTTTGATAGCTGAATCCTAGAATCAATTGGCAAGGAGCATCACCTTTGTCTGTTCAAAAACAAATACATGGCCTTGGTTGATACTGTGCTTTTCCACTGCAGACTTGTCAGTAAGACAGAGACAAATGCTCCTCACATATTCTGAAGAGTCCTGTGAGATGTAACGCTTCGTCTGGCCAATGTACTGCATACCACACTCGCAACTGATGGCACTAACACATGCATATTTTTAGTGTTAACCATTTTTGAGTTGTTGTTAGAGTTGTGGAGAGTCCACATCTACAGAGAAGGTTTATAAATCTATGGAAACTAGCTGAAATTAGTGGTTCCTATAATAGCACAGACATGTGCATGACTTATCTAGCTATGTGTACAGGGGTACTGAAAATGGTGCCAGTGAACCACTGAAACTGATAATCAAACATAATAATTAATAAGATTCCAGTTGTCGGTATCTATTTTCTTCAAGGCTTTGGAAGTAGGTGGCGATTATTAATGTTTTACATCATTGGCGCAAAAAGTGTCATTATAGATTCTTAAGACGTCCAAAGTTGTTTTAAAGTTGAGAAATTTAATTAAACTAAACATTAAAACATGGTTTTCAGATATAATATTTTATATACTAGTATTTTGACTTAATGTATACAGATAGGTCAAGAGAGGGTGTTTTTTTCCTTGTTTTTTTTTTTAATTGAACCTCAAGGATTCGCCAGCCAGACCATCACAGTGCACAATGATAAGACATTAGCGAAGTTAAATGCTGTGGAATATAGTTGATGACAGTAAGGAAAGAAATTTTCCTTTGTTCTGATACCTTTAATGCTCTTACGACCTTCAGCACATGTTCCTTACACATAACAATCTTCCTGTAGAGCTAGAAGTTTACGGAAGACTCAACTAGAAATATGACTGTTCCATTCTTCCTTTGTGTAAGTGAGGAAAACCTGCTTGTTCCAGTCGTTTCCATGTACAATCAGGAACATTTCTGTTGTCATGTCCAGCAGTTTCCAACACCATGATTCCAGGAGCTGGAGAGGTATTGGTCTTGAGAAGTAATGCTTCCTGTAATCGTTCACCAGATAGTCTGTGAACATGTTGGTGTGTGTAACAGATAGGCTTTATCACTCTTGGGCAATAATGACAATTCATTTAATGACCAAGCATATAACAATATAGTATGCAGATGTCTGTGGTGTAGAGTATACACTGAAGTGACAAATGTTATAGGATAGCAATATCCACATAGATAATGGTGGTAGTATCGCGCACATAAAGTATAAAAGGGCAGTGTATTGTTAAAGCTGTCATTTGTACTCAGGTGTTTCATACAAACAGGTGTCCGACATGATTATGGCCGCACAAAGAGAATTAACATACTTTGAAAACTGAATGGTAGTTAGAGGTAGACACATGGAACATTCCATTTCGGAAATCGTTAGGGTATTCAACATTCTGAGATCTATAGTGTCAAGAGTGTGCCAGAAATATCAAGTTTCAGGCATTACCTCTCACCATGCACAAAACAGTGGCCAGTGGCCTTCACTTAATGACTGAGATCAGCATCGTTTGTTTAGAGTTGTTGTGCTACCAGACAAGCAACACTGCACGAAATAACCGCAGAAATGTGCTACGCACGACAAATGTATCTGTTAGGACAGCGTGGCGAAATATGGTGGGCTGTAGCAGCAGACGACTGACATGAGTACTTTGCTAACAGCCTGACATTGCCTGCAGTGCCTCTCCTGGGCTCCTGACCGTATTAGTTGGACCCTAGATGACTGGAAAACCGTGGCCTGAGTCCCGATTTCAGTTGGTAAGAGCAACTGTAGAGTTCAAATGTAGCACAGACCCCAAGGAGTCAATGGACCCAAGTTGTCAACAAGGCACTGTGCAAAGTGGTGTGCCCCCAGAATGGTGTGGGCTGTGTTTACATGGAATGGACTGGCTGCTCTGGTACAACTGAACCCATCATTGACTGAAAATGCTTATGTTTGGCTACTTGGAGACTTCATGTTAGCATGAATCCCATGGATCATTTGTGGACATAATCGAGAGATCATTTTGTGCATAAAATCTTGCACCAGCAACACTTGCGATTATGGACTGCTATAAAGGTAGCACAGCTCAGTATTTCTGCAGAGGACTTCTAATGAATTGTTGAGTCCATGCTGTGTCGAGTTGCTACACTACACTGGGCAACATGAAGTCGACGAGATATTACAAAGCATCCCGTGACTTTTCTCACTGCAGGGTAAGTAGGGAGACCATCCCAGACCCAGCGCATTTTTTTAGTGCAGATTGCCTATGTAACTCTCTCTCAAGTGAAAAGTAAATTTTCATAACTTTACTGAGATGTAATGCTTCATGAGAGGAGTCATTATTTCACCCTGAACCCAGTTATTGTATCGAGATCTGTGTTAAAAATTTCCTTTCAGAGACAAAAAGTAACTTTGATGAAATGCTTTTCCCATTATTATTATTATTATTATTCATTCAATTACTACTTCTATTTTATTATTATTATCATTACTGATTCAAGGAATTAGTTCTTTAGTATTTGGTCTCTCTAAGAAAAGAGCTCAGGTCTTTGAAATGAACAAATAAGCAAACAGATCTCACTAGACGACGTTTATGATCAGGGGATTGTGCATGGTAGACTAGAGATCTGCTGCTCCATGCTGACTGTAAGCTGTACTCGATGTCTCTGCTGGTCGTCGAACTGTGTGTTGAATCAGTAGGAATCTTAATCTATGTTAACTATGGTCCAATTCTCCTTTCTGTGGAAGATTGTACTTCGAAGTGGATTTGTTTAAGTCTTTAAATTAATGACCATATAGAGTTTGCAGGTTCGAGCTTCCACAGACCAAAGAAATGTCTCGTAGGCATGGACAAATATTTGAAAATGTGAAACCATAAGATGGAGAACAATTTACGCAATACACATCTTGTTTATGCTGCCAAGAAATTGGTTTATTGGCTCATTATTCTTGCACAAAGTCAGAAAAGACCTTTCAATTAAATATGGCGGTCTCGCAACAATACCTTCTCTCTTAAGCCATAATACATTCGTTCATACTCATTAAGATCAGAAGCTAGACTATATCTTTTCACAATAATTAACATTGAACCAAAGCTCTCTCAGTTCAAGGAATAGAGAGAGCATTACCGATAATGCTGCTTTCTCACAGTCAATTGCGCGAGACTACACTTCAAATAATATCTTGTTTGGCCTTGTACCTTTTACTCTTGCATGAAACGAACTGCGGCAATGCTCCTGGTCAAAAAATTTTCTCAATTTTGGAAGGAACACTGTAGTTACTATATGATCTTAAGACAAGTAGCTTAGCTGGATGCTACTGGGGAACAAAGTTAGTCTATAATAAATTGCCTCTGTATGTTGAATCAGTTCATGCAGCCTGGGACATTCGAAATTTTCGTCGCCTCCTTCATGCTCCTGACCCCAAGAAAACCCGGGAAAACGTGGGGCGCGGTGTTTAGTTAACCTTGCCTGCATTGCTACATTTCACAAAAATCTCACAGAACTTTACAAAATTTACATACATCAGTTGTACAAAAATTTACATATGTTTTGAATTTACAAGTAACTCACTGAAATTAACTTGATATCTGAATGTTACTGTTGAAAACTGAATGTTCATTTTGTGAATGCACAAACGAGAAACAATTTTTTTGCACAATCTTGTTAGAGAAGAGATGGTTGGAGAGATGCTTCTTTATGGTGGAGCTGTGAGGTTACAGGAGCGGAAGGTGGTTGGAGAGGCAGGAAGATGTACAACCCTCAGCAGGGGAATGGAATGTGTGGGTAACAGTAGACTTTTCTCTAAACCGTTATGTCGACCTCAAGTACCACCCTCATCACGATTACATGAAACATAAGTCAATGGGCATTAATGTTTTACCAAAGCTATACTCGCTAAAAAGAACAGATTAATCACACCTTTAGTAACGATGCAGCACTTTTGATATGGTATGTCTTACATCTAGAATGCTTCCAATTAGGAAGATTCCAGCATCACTTTCGGATTTATATGTGAACCATAACACACCAAGTCAACTATTGTTGTCCATGATGTTGTTATTGCTGCTACCAAAGGTCACATTTCAGTTCACACTAACTCAATAATTCACCATGTCAACAACTGTCATCCGTGATGATATTATTGGTTATTCACAGAATCACATCTTCATCAGATTTGAACACAATAATACACCTTGCCAACATTTCACACTGATATTTTCATCGGAGTCCTCTCTTTATAATGTGTTGTTTGATCAATTGCTACTCATGATAACGTTTCACAGATTCACATCTTCCTCAGAATTGAATGCAATAATACACCTTGCCAACAACTGTCATCCATGATGATATTATTGGAAAAGAAAAAATCACTGTCACTCTTTTGTAGCTCCAATAATTCTTTCCTTCACCAGTGAGGTTCTGTTATTCTGAGAGCACTAACAAGACTTCTACCTGAATTTCCTTGTATCACTAAATCTACTATGTCAACTACCATTGTGGTTTCATCCAGCAATAATGCACAATACTTCAAACTGAAGTTTCTTGCCTTCACTTGAATGGATTTATATTATCATACTAAGGCTCCACATAGAGTCATTCGTGACTCACACGATCACTGTCTCGTACATTCTCTCCAGTTTAATGTTCACTTACAAACCTTTGTTCTTCATTAATTCATAATATCCAGTGTACTATACCCTTGCCAACTCATATTACTCCACGTTACTGCTGTCCACCCTTCTAAAAATTGTAATTATACAGAATACATTACAGCTCCTAACTCTCAAGAGAAAGCTTGAGCAATCTCAATATGTACCTTATTTTTTTCTATCCAAATCGTCAGAGTACCTAACCATTTATTAGCTCAGCATGTTCCGTCAGAGAGCTGGTTGGCTTCTGTAATAAAAAACTGAGTGAAACGATCAACAACGAACTTGAACGGATGTCATGTGACGTCCGCAACGACCAAACACAACGATCAACAAAGAACAAAAGCTCTATATCCTAAGAATAATTATGTGAGCGCTGACTGCCACAGAGTATTAATGTCCGCTATATTTCATATGATATTTTGGTATTAGTGAATGACTATCAAAATGGAAATTATAGATTTGGGTGCATATACTGCTGACAAAGCCTGTGCTGCTTGAAAATTCCTGATGCAGCTTATATGCATAGCTTACTTGCTTGCTTTTATTCATTTGTCGAGGATGGCATGAGATGTGATCAGAAACCTTTTTCATCATCACCCAAAGCTTCTGTCACACGCCTTGGGATGTCTCAAATGGGTAATCTAGCCATTTGGCCAAGCCCCACAAAGGAAAACCAAAGGACAACTCGGGGTAGATTTACCATCCTCGTATTTCTCATTTGCAAAGAAAATTAATTGAATTACAATGGAAAAAATATTTACAATATGGATATTTTTTTTGAATGAATTTAAACACTGTTCACAAAAGAAACACAACACTGTTAATCTTCTGTGTCTTGAGGTGAACCGTCGATGCCTTGGTTTACGTCCATCTACGATTCCCTTCTATCTGTCATCTCCGGGTAACTGATTGAATTCTATTCCCATTTCACCGTATCCTCGTGGGTATTATGGTTTTCCACATATGGTTAACATGAAAATAAGAGTCAGTGTAAGTTCTGTGGAAAAGGTGTTTGATCTATGCTGAGCTGAAATAGAATCTAATCTAAAGTTCTTTCTAATTCTCTGTCCTGAATTCGAAATATTCGGAAGTCGTAAGGTGTTCTTCATTTCTATCAACAACCCTAGAATGCACTATACACAAATACAACTGGTGATGCCATCTCAACTTATGCTCATCATCTTTCAGATGGACTTTAACAGTTGTTGATGTGCTTGTAGCTGATCTGCATTCGCTCGGTTGGTAACTTCATGAGCAACAATTGACATAACATAATTTACATACACAGGTATGTTACAACAATAGTACAATTATAAATACAATGTCCGTCACAAAATATTGAAACAAAGTAATAGGCGTTTTTTTTTAAAAACTGAGAACGGGTTACCCCTTCCAAACAGCATGACTTCAGCTCAGCGAGTAAAAAAAAATTACAAACATACACTGACATTCTCAAATTAACATAAGAAAAAATATCTTGCCATAGACCAGATTCATTTGAGTCACTAACCCATGGTCATTATGCATTGTGAAACCTGATTGAAGTTACTATCAACTAAATAAAAAAAATTAAAAGAAATCATTCATACTATAGCTAAATTCTCTGCATACTGAAAAGAAAACTTATCTTTACAGTGGAAGACAAATACATAATGTCTGCATATCTCTCATACATTATGCCTGAAAAGAAAAACTAACTACTAAAATTGCAAAAAGAAAGAAACTATCCTAAGTATGATTCATAGGTTTAATGAAAACTGTCTAATCAATATTATTTCATAAGAACAGTATCTTCAATCTTCAGAATCTTCAATTATCATGAAATTCCTTTAACAAGTGATGAGGATACATTCCTTTCACCTTTCCATTCTTCATATCCTTCAAAACATAAGTTCCTGGATGGGGTATTTTGGTAATCACAAATGATCATTGATACAATAATTGCCATTTTGTGTTCTTCCTCTGTATAATTGAAGACTTAAGATGAGTTATTACTAAAACTTGGTCTTTCACTTTATATGTTTTTATTTTTCCAAGTCGATTGTCAAAATATATTTTCCTTTTCCTTGCCTTGTCCATTATATTGAGTAAAGATTGTTGTACTTTATTTTGTAGGTCTATTTTTTTAATAGCTACTTCAGGAATTGGTTGAATCCAGTCATTCTGTTCCTGTTTTCCAAACATCAGTTCGTATGGGGTGTTTTCTGTTGTAGTATGTGGCATATTGTTTACAATTTCCTGAAAATCGTCAAGATAATCGATCCATTTGGGTGGTACACTGATGTTAGAATTTGTTTTATACCACAACTGGTTAATGTTTGCCTCCAACGAAATCCAGTGAACATTGACCCATTGTCAGAAAGAATAGCCTCTGGTTTGCCTACCTTGACTTTATAATCCTTGACTAGCTTCTTGGCTATGGATGCACCAGTAGCTGATTTTAACGAATAAAGTTTGACATACTTAGTGAATATATCAAGAAAAGCTACAATATATTTGCATCCTCCCCTTGATGGTGGTAGAGGACCACAGGCATCGACCGAAATGATTGACAGCGGTTTAGTGGGTATAATAGGATGTAGGAAATCTTCCACACAAAAATTTCCTGGTTTGTCTAGCTGACAAATTTTACATTTCCTTAACTGTCTGTGTACTTTCCTGCGAATATTTGGGAAGTAGCAATATGTTTGAATCTTCCGAGCACACTTTAATACTCCAAAATGTCCCCAGATGTGCGTGTACATCTTCATTCTGTAATTTTCCATGTTCTTACAGATGTCAAGAAAATGATTCCTATATATTCTATCAGTCATTATAAGAACTTTAAATTCGAACGGATTGTCCGTGGTGTAGAAAGTTGACAAATCACCATCTGGCATTCTAGACAGTGCATTGGCAATGAAATTATCCTGTCCACTTATGTATTTAATTTCAAACTGAAACTCTTGGAATGAGAGCATCCATCTTGCTAGTCTTGGATGTAATAATTTACATGTTTGCAAAAAACTTAACGCTTTGTGGTCACAGTATACTGATGTCTTCACTCCAGATAAGTAATAGTAAAATTTCTTAAATGACCAGACTACGGCCAATGTTTCCTTTTCGGTAGTCATATATGTTCTTTCACAAGCAGTTAAGAGTCGGCTACCAAAAGCTATTGGACAAAAGTTGATTTTCTATCTATCATCTTTACTTGGAAGAGGCATGAACCTATTCCAATTTCCGAAGCTTTTGCCATTAAACAGAATTCTTGGCCCATATCTGGATGATATAATTGTGAATTGACTAAGGCATGTTTTATTGCTTCAAATGCATTCTGGCATTGTTGCGTCCACACCCACAGAGTATTTTTGAGCAACAAGCTGTACAACGGTTCTGCATTAATAGAGTGGCCGTGAATGAAACGCCTGAAAAAACAGACAACTCCAAGGAAGCCCTTTAATTGCGTTTTTGTTGTTGGAACTGCAAAGTTTTTGATTGCCCTTAGTTTCTCGGAGTCTGGTAAGATGCCTTTGTCATTTATAAGATGACCCAGAAATTTCATTTTATCTCGAGCAAAATGGGACTTTTGCAGATTTGCGGTTATGCCTGCTTCCTTGAAACGTTCTAACACTCTTCTCAATATATCAACATGCTCCTTCCATGTGGTCGTAGCTATGAGCATGTCGTCCACAAACAAAGTCAAATTGCTTTGAAGTGCAGGTCCCAATGCGCAATTTGGAGCATTTATAAAAACTCCTGAGCTCACGTTTAGCCCGAAAGGTAAAATCTTAAATTGGTAGCTTCTACCTGCATCTACAAACGTTGTGTACTTTTTTGATGGTTCGTCTAGTGCCACCTGCCAAAATGAACTTTTCAGATCAATATTTGTTAAGTATTTTATTCCCTCGAACTTTTGAATTAACTCATTGATATTTTCCAGATGAGTTCGCCCAGGCACGATAATCTTATTTATCTGCCATGCGTCTAGCATGAGAGGAACTCTTCCTCCTTTTTTCGGGACAACATAAAGCGGACTACAGTAAGGACTCATCAAAGGTTCGATCAGATCCCATTCAAGCATCTGTTGGATTTCCGCATCAACTGCCTTTCATTGGTACCACGGTACTGGATAAAAAATACAGCAGAAAACTTGGTGTGGAATCACATCTAAATGGCATGTGTATCCCTTGATTACACCAGGTTTTTCTTGAAAGACTTCATGATATTCCTGTAGAAGATCATATAATTGCTTTCTTTGATGTTGTTGCAAATGTTCAGGTTCTTGCACCTTTTCTTATACCATACCTTCAGGTTTTAAGACTGGTTGCCAGTAATTAATTTGGTAATACCGTGCAGGTTTGCTATGTATCCACTTTATTTGCAGCTTTCGTCCCTGACAATACTTTCCATGGGTACTATATTCCCTGAGAAAATTCACTTGATGTTTCTGATCCATTATTATAAAACTGGCATGGCCTAGAGAAAAATCGATATGCCAGTTTCTCTCTGTAAATTCATCTATACCCAGGATACAGTCCTCAACCAATTTTTCTATTACAAGGAACGTGCAATTTATAGCTACATTTCCTATACCTAACTGGAGTTCAGTCTGCATTTTCACCTGAGAAGACTTATGACCAGTAGGGCCTACAATTCTACAACATTGAACTGGAAAAATCAGTGGATTTGCTTTCTGAAGTATTCTTTGAAATAACTTCTCAGAAACGAAATTTACTGCTGCTCCTGTATCTAAAGTAGCTTGCACAGTAATGCCTTCAATTGCCGCATGAATTTTCGCAACAGGTTCAGCGATGTATTCCTCTTGACAAGGCATCATATCCTGCTGAAATTCTTCTATTAATAATCTGCCATCATTGTACCAAAAAAAACTGACGCTTGAATTTTCGCCCCTCAAAACTTCGTCGACTGCACCGTCAGGGCTTCTGACAGTCGAGTTCAGTTTGACGATTGTCCATTATTAGTAGATGTCTGCTTGTTACATCAGTTATTATTGGTGGTTGATTTCTCCATTCATTTGCAATTGCATTTGGTACCCAACCTGAAGTTTGTGGTTGGTTGTGATATTCTTGGGTTGGTTGCTGATATCGGCGTTTTGTCTGATAATTGCCATCTTGATAGTATCGTTTCCTCTTTTTATTATTATTCCTCCATTTCCGTTTATATGTTTGTTCACATTGTTGCTCATGATTACACTGGTCTTGATTTTCGTTACCAAATATCACGTGTTTCTCGAAATAATTCACCTGTGGGTTTGGTGAATTGTGAGCAGAAGGTTTGTTTCCATACTGTTTGTTGTTACTATTGTATTTGTTAGGTTGGTAACTTGGTTGGTTATAGCGCACACGTGATTCTTCGAACAGAATGTCTGTTGAGTCCAATGTGGCTAGAAAATCTTCCACATGTTGTTCAGACACATGTAGAAGTTTTTCCTTAACTTCTAGTGGAAGTTTGCCCTTTAATATTCGAATGATATCCTGCATCGGGATTGGTTCATTCCAGTATTTGCTTTTATTTATATACTTCTCGAAATACTTTCTTAAAGATCCATTTTTGAAAGAAAAAGGTTGTGGGTCAAAAACTTCCTTACATAGTCTTTTGGTACTCCCTTATTCCAGTATTTGTGCAAGAAAGCGCGTTCAAATTGGTCATAATCTTGACACCGATCGGATGCTTCTGACGCCCACATCGATCCATCTCCATGTGTGAATCCTGCAACGTACATAATTTTTTGTTGTTCAGTCCACATTCGCGGCAATATCCCTTTAAATTGCTTGATAAATACCACGGGATTGATCGACTTCCTTTCGGGAATAAATATCTGGAATTAACGATATTTAAGCATTTTTTCTTCATTCATAGTCACAGGTGTATTCTGGTGGCTACTTCGTGGAGAATGATAGTCTTGATAATTTGTTTCTGGTTGATTACGTGAACATGCACCAATACATGGATATTGTTGCATGGATTCGGTTTCACTGGTTTCATCAGGAGTAATGTCTGCTTTTGATAAAGTGCGAGTAGTATGTGCCCCTCTAGTATTAACTAGACCCTGCTGCCATGCTTGTAATGTATTTTCTATCTTTGCTTTCCAGCAGGAAATTCATCTCCTATATTCTCCTTAATCTCTTTAACTTCTGCTTTAAGTTGTTCTTGTGCAGTTTCGTAGTTAACTTGCACGTTAGCAACCATTTCTTTCAAGGTTTGGTCAACATAATTTTGCACTGTCTCGATTTGCTCTTTCGCCCAATCTTCAATGTCCTTAGAGAATGCGATCTTATGTTCATTGAAAAGTTTCTCTATGTGTTCCTCGCCTTCGAGACTGAGAGTATCTATCCTCCGAGTATGCTCAATGACAGCTTGCTCGTTATCGTGCTTAACTGTATTCACGTCCTGCGCAATAGTGTTCTGTACATGAATAACTTCTTGCACTTGATGATTTAGTGTATCTTGACGACATAAGATGTCTTTGTATTTGGTTGTTAATTCCTGATACTGTTGTTCTTGTGTAACTATGAGTTGTGCCTGACTGGCAATCAAGTGACTCTGCTTTGTTTCCAAACTTTGGAATTTATCAGTACTCTTATCATCTATTTCTTTTAGTTTATTAGATTGCTCCTGAGCCAAATTAAATTGGGCACACTCCCATACTTGGAATCTACGATTCATGTCATTTGCAAACGTGTATTGTGTGGTTTCCAATGCCTGGAATCTACGATTCATGTCATTTGCAAACGTGGATTGCATGGTTTCCAATGTTTTAATCCCTTGTGTTATGACAGTCAAACTTGACATCAGCAGGGTTTAACAAATCTATATTCTCAGCAATTGATGACTGCACTGGTCTTAATGAGGATTGTACCGACACATTTTTCGGTACAGTCATTTCGTTTTCGCACGCGTCTGTGTCAGAGATGAAATTCATGTTGTTTGTTGGTTTCTGCATATTTCTCTGGATTTCACTCGACGTATGAATGTAGGAACTAGCAACCGTTTGTGTCTACGGCTTGAGCGCATTAATTACTGCTGGTTGCTCAGCCGTAATCGACATATCGCTAACTACGGCGGTATTAAATTCTGTGGTACTAGTTGACGATGCATTCACACTATTTAATTCATTTTGTGGCATTGTGTTGCGTGCTTGCTTATTGGCTTCGAACTTGGATCTAGTTATCACTATGTAAATAAGCAATTGACAATTTCTCCACTAAATAAGTCCCACAAAAGTGACTATTAAATTTTACACACG
Organism: Schistocerca nitens; assembly: GCF_023898315.1. Classification (NCBI taxonomy): domain Eukaryota; kingdom Metazoa; phylum Arthropoda; class Insecta; order Orthoptera; family Acrididae; genus Schistocerca; species Schistocerca nitens. The sequence goes on along the minus strand of NC_064614.1, from coordinate 902,138,093 downwards.
CAAAAAACGTTAATGTCCTAATGCTGTTAATGTACACTTTACAATGTGACACAAACACAGTACATAGATAACACATAAAATATTGTCTTACTATATCTACTGAAATACTGGAATTCTAGTAAAAGTAATGTAGCAACACTATTTATACTTAGAAAATCAATACGTGAAAGGTCACTACAATGCATAAATGCTCAAGAAAGCTAGTAATTCAAATGTTCTGTCCTTTTTGAAGTTTCTGCTCGGCTGCTGGGATGGCGTACTCGTTCTCTTCACAAGATACTCCCGTACGTTCTGTTAGCATGAAATATACGAAGGACCATAATTTAGTTACTCTATAAAACTAGACATATATACACACAATGAAACATTACTAACATAGTTATATTTCAGGTTCACTATGAGTGTTGTATCAGGATCGTGTCCTGTCTAACGGTAGTCATATACAAAGGCTCCTTTGAAAAAAATTAAATTTGTTTACTACTACTTCTACTACTAGCCTAATTACTGTTTAGCTCTACAGGACCTTTATACTGAAATGTTTCCCACACCAACTTGTATTGTCTTTCTATGTGTGTGAGTAACTGTGTGTTCACTGTTGTGGGTAAATACATACAGCGTACACAGGGCGATGTGTGAAACTGATACCGATTACACACTTCCGCTGTTGTAGAAATCTGCTCCAGTGCTGCAGATACCGTGTTGAGCTGAAAGTGGTAACGAAAGTCTGGAGAAATATTCTTCAGGGCTCTGTTGCATAGCAATCAGATTGCTTTCAGTTCTGAGAAATGCCCAGGTACAATTGTGGATTTGAATGATCCACGAAGTGACTTCTTTTCCGAAGAAAGCATCGAACTATTTCACTAGAACTGAACGCTCCCGTCGGAACTGTTCTCAAGCTGGTATTTATTATTAAATCACAATAGAAGTATACGCTGGTTGTAGAATGACACGTACCTTCTTGAAATGAACAATATTTTATTGTTCTGTTAACTGATTTCCTTCCATATACACATATATTTAGAATGTGAATCAAAATCTCGCAATGGTGTCGATTTTTACATCATCAGAATGGGTCTCCTCTTGTAAAATTACTCTTAACAAGAACAAAAGCTCTATATGCTAAGAATAATTAGGTGAGCGCTGATCGCCACAGAGTAATAAACAATATCTTTGTCTCTCTCTCTCTCTCTCGCACTGTCACAGCAAGTTACACTGCATGATACATCGTACTACCATTGCAGTTTCATCCACCAAGAATGCACAATACTTCAAACTGAAGTTTCTTGCCTTCACTTGAATGGATTTATATTATCATACTAAGGCTCCACATAGAGTCACTCGTGACTCACATGATCACTATCTCGTACATTGTCTTCAGTTTAATGTTCACTTACAAACCTTTGTTCTTCATTAATTCATAATATCCAGTGTACTATACCCTTGCCAACTCACATTACTCCACGTTACTGCTCTCTACCATTCTAAAAATTGTAATTATACAGAATATATTACAGCTCCTAACTCTCAAGAGAAAGATTGAGCAATCTCAATATGTACCTTACTTTTTCTAACCAAATCGTCAGAGTACTAACCATCCATTCTGAATCATGACTCGACAGCAAATCATTTTATTTTAGTGTCAACTAACAATTACCGTTATTAGTAACATCAAAAGGGAAAATTCAAAGTAAACCTCTCTACCACTAGCCAATTTTTTGACCTGTGCGTTAAGAGACTAATACTCATCAAATACATACTACTAGTAATTGAAAAATCACATGTTCATTGACAAAATCAAAAACCACCTCCATCCTTAACTCATTACCCAACATTTCACACTGATATTTTCTTCAGAGTCCCCTCTTTTTTCATGTGTTGCGTGATCAATTGCTACTCATGATAACGTTTTAGATATTGGTGGGAGGACACCCCCTTTACTTTTCCTGACCCTACATTCTGTAATATGTATGCACCGGGATTTGGTACTTTGCTAAATTATATTGCCCTGTATACGGTCTTTGCCACTTCCTGTTCCTTTAATAATGAAGACTGGGGGGTATGACCTCAATAAAACTTTGTTTCCGATCTTGTGTTCAGACACTCTCTTTAAACTCTTGTCAAAGTTCAGTTTCCTTTTCCTTGTCTTTTCAGTAATGTTCACTATCACATATCGCAGTTTTGACTGCAATTCTTGCTCTTTTTCAGCGTGTCTTGGCAAACAGTTTACCCAGTCATTCTTCACTAGGTTACTGAACATTAATTCAGCCAGTGTAAACGCTGTTGTCATGTGCAGAAAGTTGTTAAAAAATACTCTCGAATACATCCAAATAATCAATCCATCTTGAGTGTTTTCCCAGACAGTATGTCCACATGAAATGATTTAATCCTTTAAATATTCTCTCCACTGGACTCTCTTGTGGATTGTAGCATGAGCTAAGGACCAGGGTAATTTTTGCTTCTGACAATGCTCTCTGCCAGGTAAAACTTGTGAAGGTAGAAGCATTGTCAGACATCATAGCCTCTGGTTTTTTTTACACTTGGAATGTATTCTCATATTAGCTTTCTCACTATGGTTGAACTCGCCATGGCCTTTACCGGGTATAATTTCACGTACTGTCATGAATACATCTAGAAAAGCAGCAACATATTTACAGCCACCCCTCGATTTCGGAAGAGGGCCACAAACATCAACTGATACCAAAAAAGTGGTCTGTCAGGTGTAATCGAATTCAACCACCCTTTTCTGCCTTGATAATTATCCTTCGATCTTTGGCACAAATCACATTACCTCAATAGCCTGGCTATTTTCCTTTTACCGTTAGGTATGTAGCAATATCGCCTAATCTTCTACGCACACTTAGAGACACCGAAATGGCCCCATGCTAAAAGCATATACCATACCAGATTTTCTACTCTATCGTTGGGTATACACACACACCACTTCTTATACTTTTCACTACCCCCTGTGAAACAATACTCCTTCTACTAGCTTGAAATATTATCCCAGATTTGTGTCTCTCTTTTGTTCCAGCAGCAATTTGATCTTATTCCAACATGGATCCTGCTCTTGTAATTCCACTATGCTCCTACACAAATCTAAATAATATCTTTGGTGTGCCATATCCTTTATTAACAAAATCTGAAGTTCATCTTCTGCTTTCCCTACACATACATCCTCTTTTAAGCATTCCGGCATCCTGGACAACACATCCAAAATCAGGTTATCTTCGCCATTAATATATTCAATGGAAAAAATTGTACTCATGGAGAAACATTGTCCAACGAGTCAATCTTGTGTGTAGTATCTTGCATTTTTGTAGGAAATCTAATCCCTGATGATCACAGAGTTCTTTAGTCTGAGATTGGTATAGGTAATAGTGAAATTTTTAAAATCCCCATATTATTTCCAGTGCTTCTTTCTGAGTCGTAGTATAAGCTCTTTCACAACTGCTTAAAGTCCTACTAGCAAATGCTATCATACAGAATGTTGTGTGCCCTTCAGTTTTTACGACTTGGAATAGGCATTCGCCCAACCAATATTCGATGCATCTGTCATTAATCCAAATTCCACATTCATATCAGGATGATACAATAATTGCGCAAGATTCTCTGATTTTCTTAAAGTCTCTCTGACATTCTATGGTCCATTGCCAATGTGCATTTTTCCTCAGTAAATACAAATCTGCAGAAAAATGACACTAGGCCCCTAAAGCTTTTCAACTGTCTCTTTGTAAGTGCCATAGGGAAAGTCTTTATTGCACTGATCTTATTCACATCTGTTAAATTGCCTTACCATCAATTAAATGGCATAAAAATTGAATCTGATTCAACCTGAAGTGAGATTTCTGCACATTAGCTGTGATTCCTGATTCTTCGAATTTTATGAGTACTCTTTCCAAAGTTTTTATATGCTCATTTCATGATCTTATAGCAGTTAAAATGTCATCAACAAACAAAGTTAGGTTGCTTCTCAGTTCAGGTCCTAGGACATAATCAAAAGCTGCAATAAAGACTCCTGCACTTACATTGAGTCCAAAGTGGAAAACTTTAAATTGATAACTTGGTCCAGCATAAATGAATGTGGTGTACTTCCTCAAGCTTTCATGCAGTTTTATTTTCCAGTATGAGGGCTATAAGTTAATGTTGGTAAAATAAGTGACCCCTTTGAACCGTTGAATTAATCTGTCGATACTCTCCAGATGCATTCACACTGGTATTATTGTAGTACCGATTACATGTGCACCCAGTGCAAGACAAACTTTTCCTCCCAATTTGGGAACTATCAAAAGAGGACTACAATATGAACTTGTGGAATGTTCAATCATATCCCACTTTAACATTGTTTGTATCTCTTGACCCTTGAGCTACAGCTCCTCGTAGCCTCTATGGGACAGGGTAATAACTTTGGCAATATGTCTTGTGCGGTTTGACATCTAATTTACATCCATAGCCACCTATTCTACTGGGTCTTTCCTTAAATACATTGACAGATCTAAACAACAATCTGTTCAGTTGGTGTGTCTGTTCAGGACTCAGCTGGGGCGATTCATTAATTTTTTGTTGTAAATGGTTAAATAACTCATTCACATCTGTTACTTTTTCTTCTTCTGGACACGCTCGGATCTGTAGCTTCTTACCAGCTGTATATGAGCTCCCTCACAATACTTCCCATGTATATTTCCTGTCTGCAAAGGCGGTACCTCATATCTCATTCTATACTCTCCTTTCTCAACATACCACGTGCAAAATCTATGTTTGTGAGTGTTTCCCTCAAAAAATTCAGCCTAGGATCCAGTCCACAATTAATCCCTCAGCAATTAGAAATGTGCCCTTAAGGCTCGATTCCCCAAATAAACAACTACAAGCGCCTGCCTTCTAACGAGATTGGACTTGGGTCCAAAAGCACCTATAAGCTTGCAATTACTAACTGGATATACCAGAAACTTTGCTTCCTGCCTCAGTTGGTCAAACAAACTGGCTGAAACCGCATTTACTGATCTTTACTTCACTATTTTCAATTCTGCCCTTAACTTCACACCTTGTCTGGTCTGAGAGTAATTCATCTCTTAATAAATTCCCACCATTGTATCGTAGCAGAGCCAAGTTACTACCACTACCCCTCGATTCTTTACGACCCCAACACTGGGGCTGGTGCAGGATCTTAGGCGTTTTCCTGATTTGTGTTGGTATTCCTGTTTATATCTTCGCGCGCTTCTGTTATTAAAGGCGTATTCTAACGCCAGTCTGTCGAATTCGCATTCAATAAGACACTGGTTCTTGGTTCCTGTACGTTTACTTGGTTAATGTTCCAGGCTTGATTTCCACTGTTGTACCTTACATAACATGGCTCATATCTCCTGTCAGGTCTTCCGTTTCTACCTCGGTTCTGCCTATAATTTGGCCCGTAACCATACTGTATTTGTTTATTTCCATTCATTATTATCTGTGGCTGCACTCACACCTCATTTGTTGCCACAGACTGCGCGCCAATCGTTTGTATAAGGCCGTTGACATATTTCCGTGTCGTCTGTCCATTATTCCCTGCACGCTTTTTGTCGTCCTCTTGGATTATGTCATATGTGTCCAATGTTGCCAAAAATTCTTCAGTGTCATGTTCTGGGATTGTCATGAGCTATTCTCTGGTGGCGGTGGGTAATTTTGATTTTAATATCTGGTTGATATCTTCTTTGCTCATCGGATTATCCCAGTATTTTGCTTTGTTCAGATATTTTTCGAAATATTTACACAATCCTCCAGATGTTGCTGTAAATGGTTCTGGGTTTAGTACTTCTTTCATTAGCCTCTCTTGTGCACCATGACCAATACTTCGACAGGAATGCTCGCTCGAACTGTTCATACATAGTGCATGTTTTTATTGCATCAAGAACCCACATTTTACTTTCTCCGTGCATGTATCCTGCTACATGCTGCATCTTTCGGTACTCGCTCCAACCTCTTGTTAACAAGTCAGTAAAAGTCCTTATGAACACCACCGGATGTATTCTCTCCTTTTCTGGACAAAATGTTTGGAACTGATAGTATTTTACTAGCTTTTCTTCACTACGTGTAGGCCTACTCTCTTCCTCATATGTTGCAGTTTGTCCAAAATTATGTGCTCGTTTTCTGCTGGCTTCCTGAATGCTAGCGGATCTGTTGTTACTTTCTGGGCTGGTGGTGACATTTGTCCAAGGATTTTTCGATACATCTTCCTGTCTATTATTCATAGATGAAACTTGACCATCTCCTTCAATTCGTCTGACATGTGTGAATAGTCGTTTTTCACAGTGTTAAGCTCTCTCAAAAATTTGTTTTTCATTTTTTCCATTCCTTTAGTTAATATTCTTTCGATCTGAGGTATGTAGACCGTACCAGAATTTATTCCTTCCTCTATTTTCTTTTCAACTGCAGTGCCTACTGAAACTTTTTTGTCTTGTATCCACTGTCCTAATTTTTGTTCATAAGCAGCATGTTTCTCGTTGATTTTGTGTGCAATGAATTTCTCACACCATGAAGCAATTTCGGTTACTACTGTTGACAAACTATCTAATTTTTCATGTACTGATTGTTGTTTTTCAGTGACATCATTAATTTCTTTTCTTATCTGATGTATATTTCCTTCACAGGTAGCTGTTCTTGTTTCTGTTTCGCTTCAGCAACGATTTTGTACAAGTCTTGGACTTCCTTCGTAATAGTTTCATTATTTATTGATAAATATTGCGTTTCTGTGACAAAATCTTCTTGTTGAGTCTTTAAGATTTGAACTTTATTTGATACAATCTTTAATTCTTCCTTTATTTCTTCCTTCATACTCTTCATATGTGAAGATACCTCTTTCAGTTCTCTTCTATTAGCTTCTTCGAAATTCTTTATTTGTGACAATACTTCTTTAAGTTCTTTTCTGTTATTTTCTTCCATGTTCTTCACACCTCGCACCATTAATTTTTGAAAATATATTAGCATTCAGGCAATAGTATCTTCTGCTGCCCTCATTGGTACATTTTCTGTTTCGATTGAAGTGTTCACTTCAGTCGGAAGTCTGTCCACAATGGACACATCTGACTGATCCGATGATGTAGGTTTTGCATCTCCATGTACAGCTGCCACATTCTGAGTCGATTCTGTCTCAAAATTGTCTTAATCCTTTTTTTGTTCCATTTTGTACTGCTATGGGCTTTGACCATCACAATTACACACAAATATTAAAAAGAATACACCATATATTTGCACAAAAGCACTGGACACCTTAGGTAAACTTTAGACACATGCAATGCAAAAATCTCTTACAAACGAAGTATTCACTTTGAAAATATGTTCATAGAAACTCACAAGTACATCTCAAATAAATAATGAAAGTCTACAGTTCTACAAATTCTGTCAGTTAAAGATTGTTATGATAAGCCACAGAAAGAGAATTGCCAAAGCCTTTTTTTTTATCTTGCCTTTCGATGAGAAGTGATGATGGGAAAGCTCCACATTCAAAGAATATTGCCTCCTCCAACAGGAATTATTGGTAGTGGGAGGACATGAAACAAATCACATATTCATTAGTCTATTATAATAGAAATGCATGCACAAATGAAAGAAACTTAACCTAAGACACATATATTAATACTTTTGTCATTTAATCTGATTAGCTTTCAGTTTTAACTTCGTCATGATTACTTCTTGTCACTCAGAAAAAGAAAGTTACCGCACGTCAAAATTCAGTAATTTTTAAGTTCTCACACCACTTATAGACGTCCTGTCACAAAGGGGGCCATTGTAACTCCTTCTCATGTGAAAGTTAAATTGTTATAAATTTAATAAGATGTAATGATTCATGAGAGGAGTCATTATTTCACTGTGAGCCCAGTTATTGTGTGGAGATCTGTGTTCAAACTTTTCTCTCAGAGACAAAACGTAACTTCGATGAAATGCTTTTACCATTATTATTATTATTATTATTATTATTATTATTATTATTATTATTATTATTTATATTCATTTAATTACTACTTTGACTTTATTATTATTATTATTACTGACTCAAGGAATTATTTCTATAGTATCTGGTCTCTCTATGAAAACAGTTAAGGTATTTGAAGTGAACAAATAACCAAACAGATCTCACTATACGAAATTTATGTTCAGGGGATTGCACATGGTAGACCAGATATCTGCTGCTGCATGCAGACTGTACGCTGCACTCAATGATTTTTCCAGTCATCAAACTGTGTGCTGAATCTGCAGGAATCTTAGTCTACATTTACTATGGTCCAATTGTCCTTTCTATAGAAGATTGCCAATTGATGTGGATTTGTTTAAAAAGTCTTTAAATTATAGAGTTTGCAGGTTCGAGCTTCCACAGTCCAAAGAAATGTCTCGTAAACATGCACAAATATTTGAAAATGTGAAACCATAAGACGGAGAACAATTTACGCAATACACACCTTGTTTATGTTGCCAAGAAATTGGTTTATTGGCTTATTATTCTAGCACAAAATCAGAAAAGGCCTTTCAATTAAAGATCGCGATCTCGCAACTATGTGTTCTCTCTTAAGCCATAACATATTCGTCTATTCTCATTAAGAACAGAAGTTAGAGTATATCTTTTCACAGTAGTTAAACATAGAACCAAAACTCTCTTAGTTCAAGGAATAGAGAGAGCATCAGCGACTATACTGCTTTCTCACAGTCAGTTGCGTGCAAGTACACTTCAAATAATATTTTGTACAGCCATGCATCTTTTATTCTCGCGTGACACGAACCGCTAAAACTACTTCAGGGGCTGGTATGTACTCAGCGCAAACCTATTGTTCTCCTTTGATTGACAGGTCCTTAACCTATTGTTCCCCTACTCCATCCCCCTCCTCTTTCTCCTCCTCCCTATTCCCTCAGGAAATCTCCAACCCTTAGCCTCCCCATCGCAGATACAGGTATACTTTTATGTCTGAGTTACTCGAATAGCAGCCTCCCACTCTTATCAATTTAATTGACTAATTAATTAAATTGATCAGTTAGTTAACCCCTCCCCCTCTGGTATACCCCCCACCACTCTCCCTACACCCCCTACCATGGCGGAGAGGAAGGATCTCATGAAGGGAAATTCAAGGGTATATTGTTTATTTATAAAAAAAATCGGTTTGCAGGTGTTGGATTTCTCTATCTCATCATTCTCTGCTGTTTCTAAAGGGCAGGTCTTTTAAGAAGTAAATAAGTCGATCGCCTTTTTTTTCCATTCAGATCGCACCAGGAATACTGTCACGAAACACCTGTCACACGTAATTTACAGTTAAAAATCGTTCGATCACGAAGCATGCCACACAGAACACCACCACACACACTGCCATGAATTGGGCGGCACCAGCTGGTGGACCCCACAAAGCGATGATGTGGCCGTTAGCTGCCGAGCCATGTGCAGGTGTCCATCAGATCCTGTGAGCATGAGTGGGCTGGATCCCTTTCATACTTGACACCTGAGAAAATCCCACGGCTGAGTCATAGCCTTCATACCTGCAGCTCCAGGGCCAAGCGAGATGTTTGCAGAGCGGTTCACCCTCACAGCAGTAGCTAAAAGGTTATCAGTCTTATACTAATGTCTCATATCTATGGAAATAACAGCCAAGTCTTCCTGTGGACTCACAATAGAAATCTGTTGCAATGCTGTCAGAAAGTGTTTACGAAAATATCCCAGAATAACATAGGTTGCATTCTCCCTAGCGATCATAACGGAACAACCCTTTTATTACATATTAGTCCCTTCTCAGAAATCGTAACCTCCTGCTTTCAACATAGATCTCGGTTAACGTCAGCTCCTGTTCTCGCCGCTAAAAGCCTTCATCATGACTGTGTATGCTTGCAAAAACACCATTAATCATGAAAGCATTCTTGTTGTTTGGAAAGAGACCACTGTCTAAGCACAGACAGGGCAAATCCGAACAATTACGTAAACAGAATTCGAAGCAATGGCTGGAATTTTTGGTGTCTACAGCAGCTGGTCTGGAGATGTCCTAATGCCACAATGGCAGATGAGGGACAGCATCATGCCAGAATGGATGGTCTGCTTCAACTTGTCTTTGAACACTTCAACAAGGAAGAGTTTCCGTAGTTACCTTGCCCCCATCTTGTTCGAACCAGTCTGTAGAGGCTCCTATGTCCCAGCACAAAGGATGTCTTGTGAATGAATGGAGCATTCTGATTGGCTCTTGTGGAATTTACCTGCCAAAGTGCTGCTGCTTCCGGTGTGGATGCACTGTCCGCAATGTTTTCCTGCAGATGAGACTTTCAGTGGCAAAAATATTTTGTACAGATTGCCATATTGCACTAACAGTTAAACCTGCGAAAGTGGTTTACAGGTCGTCAGTACATGTCACGTACTCACCGTGCCACAGTGCAGCACCGACAGAGGAAACTGCCTCCATAAATGCGACTCATGACCACAGCCCCGGAAGCATGTGTCAGCCAGAGAGAGGCCAGCCGGCTGTGAACAACCTCCCATCCCAGGAGGACCGGATTGGTAGCAGTTGGAATGCTATCAATATCCCCAACGCAAAAACTTGTCGTATTGAATCTTCTCAAATTTCTGCAGAGTATACACGGAACACTTGTGGTCCCGAAGGCAACTCAACGTAAACTGGGTATTAGTTCACTATTTACACCTCCACAGAAAGCTGTGAGCCAAATTGTCATAAGCCAGAAGCTTCCTCAGACTCTCTGAACTGATGTACAAACAGTGGGCGATGCTACGTTTTCTATCGCAATCTTCAGACTCACGCACGGGAAAGCGGTCTGCATGGCGCCACCTGGGGCAGGTGTTTTGCCTTCCGTAACTGGGATAAAACCGCCAGGAGACCCTCTGATACCCGGAAATCTTCAGATTTCTCTGAAGTGCTCTTGAGGCTCAGAGGAACCTGACTGGGGTGGGGACGGTAATGTCCCATCCCATGGCCCCCGCGCTATGTAACCCCTTCAGATGGGGTGAAGCTAACACAGGGAGGGTCATCCATGCATGACGTTAAAAGGCTAGCCCTTAACTGGGTGCAATCCTCACTTAATCGCACTGGTCCAGCGTGCATTATCAAAAGCGGTGGGTTAGACATGGTCGGCCATGATCCCCCAGTATATGTGGAGGCCCTCCAGGGAACGTAACTTGGGCCTGAGTGCCGCACCGTCTCGATGATGTCAAACTCCACAACATAAGACCCGGGCCATAACATCACAATCATCACAGCATCACAATTTCATAACATCTCCGGGCTGTGGAAAGGTGATGGTTGTCATGTGTGAAGGACGTTAAACTCCCGTCAAGGTAGGACGTTAAACGCCCCCAACCCAAGGTGAAAGCGAAGGGTGCATGGCACAGGGGGAGCTGTGTCCTGGGACCGAAGATCTGTCCGTGGGGGGGAGGGTTGGGTGGGGCTTTTCGGTTGTGGGGGACATCGCTCACTTCGTTCGCGACCCCTCTGCGCTGGGCTGTTGCCTCTTCCCTCCCTCTCTTAGTGCAGAGCACAGACCAGCAGGTGCTCTGCATGCCGGCAACCTCATTTGTCAGTGTGGGACCTCAGTGCGAGTCTGCAAGGGTGCTTCGTCGAGCCCGTGGGTAACCGGGGCGTGTTCTGCCAAACCCAGGAGGTGTTTGATATCGCCTGGGCCAGGCTAGCTGCGTCCAGACCGTCGAACGACTGGGTGACCAGCCCGAAACCTGAGTAGGAGCGGGTCCTTGGCCGTTAGGTGGAAGCTCGGGCAAGTAGGCGGCGAAGGACGAGGAGTGCATCCGCTTCTTCCGGAATGCAGGGTGCAGTTGCCGGTGAATACTGAGTGAAATCGTCGATGATGGGGCCACTGAAGGGGATCAGTATGTTGGCAACGGTGTGCTGAATCCAGTAGCTCAGGGGTGCCCTTGACCTAGGGACGAGGTTGGTGGGTGAGCTGCAGTTAGTCCCCCCCCCCCATGCCAGAGCAGCTGGTCTGGGGTTAGAGACGGGCTCCCAACCCCCTTTTTTCGCTTGTCTAATCATGGCTGATGTAGAGACAAGCGACTCGTGTGTGTCTGCTAGGGCTTCAATGCCTCCTGCTCCTGATTCATCAGGGGACATGGAGCAGATTGAGGAGAGCGTTAGCGACAGGCATACTAGAATCACACAGTTATTGGAGTCCAACGTCAAAAATGGCAAGATTAGCCAAACTGTGATATTGGCACTGAAAAACGAACTCGCCTCCTGGGCTATTGCTCACGTGAGGCTTGAGGGGCGAGTTGTAGAACTTCAAAGAGAGAAGTTTAGACTATGAAGACAACCAATCAAGACATGGGTAGGTGTAGCAGCTCAGGCTTCACCAAAGAGTCAAACCACAAGAGAGACCATCGCGAAAGTGTCACAGAAACTGGACACGGCGGTCTTCCTAAGACCTCTGCCTGGTCAGGACAGGAAGAAAGTGCTGGAAATTTTCATTACAATGGTCAATCCAATTAAGGAGAAAATAAAGGTAAACAAGGTAAAGGCAACTAGGAACGTTGTTATCGTAGACGTTGCTACAGAAGAAGGTAGCAATAAAATTCTGAACAACCAGAACTTATGCAAAGCAGTTAAGTGCGAGCCTCCCAAAAAGAGGAACCCACTTGTGATTATATATGATTTACCTGTCACAATGGATAGCAACGAACTCTGCAAAACAATCAAAAGGCAAAATTTTGATTATATGACTGATGAGGAATTCAAAAGCGAATTTAGACTTAGATTTAGGACAGGTCCGAGAGAGAGAGAGGTGTTGTAAATCATGTTTCGGAGGTATTGGGATCTATGTGGAAAAAGCTCACATCTATGGGCAGGATACATGTCAGATTCCATGCTGTTAAAGTGCGGGATTACTTGGTGGTGCCTCACTGTCATAACTGTGGAGACCTGGATCATATTCACAAATACTGTGATCAGAAGCCGGCTTTCTCCAGATGTGGAGCAGAGGACCATGTCAAGAAAACTGCACGAGATCCGGAATTTGCATTCCTTGCGTTAAAAGAGGCAGGAAGACATGCAACGCCACTGGGAGAAATTGCCCAACTTACAGGATGTTGGAGCAAAGGTTGATTTCAAGAACTGATTATGGCTGAAGCCACATCAGTGTGCAGGATACCAAAAAGGAAGTCCCCGGGTAAGAGGCGTAGGGATGCCGCAAGCGCTGTTAAATTCAAACAATTCTTAACTTCTGTTGCAGAAGGTAAAACGTGGAGAAAGGGAATGGTGGACGTGTGCGTCCAGACAGATCCCTGGGAACAGGTGGCCTCCCCTCTCCCTACCCCTGGAACCTGAGACTGCCAGAAGATCAGGCACTGCAAGCTAGGTGTCCTGCTGTGTTGGGCAAACTAATATCTGTGAAAAGTAACTCCCCACCTGAAGAACCAGTGCAAGTGAATGCAGTTAGTAGCACAAATGCCATAAGTATCCCAGATCAGCCCTTGGGCAAACGCCTGGAGGTTGACCACATAAGAATTTATCCCAATTTAGAATATGCTTTGCAATTATCCCATCTGGAGGAGCTGGCTGTCCTGACCACAGCACTAAGGCACATAGTGCGGGTAGGGCATCAGTACGGACATAAGGTTACCTTCTCGGCCATGGAAGCTGTTGATAGAATACAGTTAAAGACCATGAATCTCCCCACCGACTTTGGCGCCCTGCGTGATCTCGTCAAAAAGGTATTTCAAAGACGGAACGAAAAATTTGACCTTGATGAAATTTACAATCAGGCTGTCCTAGCTAATGGTAGGATAGCATATGACTGGAGGAAGACCTTCCCAGATTCGTACGTTCATACGTATTTTCCATGACCGCTACGATTCAGCTGGGGCAACTGAACGTACATAACAGTAGACTGGTCATGCAGGAGCTCCGGAGGGTGGTGGAGGAGATGAGTCTTGACATACTGTCTACAGGAGCCATACTCTCTTGCGGGAAATATAGCTTTCGCTGCAGTAAACTGGCAAATAGTAAGATTTGGTAATGATCCACGGGCCACCATCATCATAACAAACAAAGCTTTAAGAGACATGGTGCTTGCACATCTCTCAGACGGTCATTGTACTGTTGCTGAACTCCAGACGCCCATGAGAGTCATACACTTGGTGAACATGTACTTCCAGTATGGTGATGATATAGAAGTGTACCTCAACCAACTTGTACATATTGAAAGGGTACAGTACCGCCCGACATTGAAAATAGGTACAAAATACTTCATTATTCTTGTCAGAACAACACATTTTTTGTGTAAAAATAACTCAATTTCAATTAATGCAGCGAAGCCGGATACCAGTGTGGGAAAGAATGACAATTTATTTATTTAATTGATCGCATGTGCACTCCCACAAAGTAAATCCCTACATCCAGTTTGGTGAGATCTGTGAAATGAATGAATGTATGGTCGTCTGCTAACCACAGATAGTGAATGTGAATATATGATCATCTTTGAGTCGATCCTTTGGCCACCTTTGGTGGGACCAAAGACATGAAATTTACCAGAGCTTTGAGCGCCTGAAATGTGGCTGACCAATACGATAGCAAGGTGCTTCCCCCACCTCGACAGAGGTGCGAGATGACCTACAGAACGGCCATATTTCAGCACTCTGCCGCTGGATCTTGTGCTGTTAAGACCTGTTTTAGTTGTGCTCCGTAATGACGAAAGAGTGGAGACATGGTATACATGTGGAATATTTAAGAGTAGTTTGAACTAATAATTTCTCTATTTCAGGAACTTTTGTGGGGAGAATTAAATGTCAGGCAGGTAACATTAATGGGATTGTAGTAATCTTCGGAAGTGACCAACGGTCACAATGAAACCACGTGTAGCAATAAGTTGAAATACTTCCGTGTGCTTAAGTTAAGCTGAATTACTAGCGTGTGTACAATAAGTTGAAATATTTAAGAAATAGCGTGTGTACCATAAGCTGAAATATTTAAGAAACGGCGTGTGCAGGACTTGAAATTAGAGACGAGTACTTCCACGTGGTGAGTACTGTGTGAGTCTCAATCTGTGTATGAGACAAAGGATAAAGAGAAGTACTCGTCCATGGTATCAGTTGAGGACTCGCGTGTGTGATGAATATGTTCTTAATGTTATTCCGTGTGACGCTAGATTTAAACACTGAGAGATAATCAAGGTGAGTCGGCCGTCTATCCAGCAACGCCACTTGGCTTGCATTGCACAGGAAGACGTGCATGTATCTCCAGAGTTCATAGTAGGAAAGTAGAATTACAAAGTGGGGCAGTGTCGTGTGAAACTGGGATAAATATTAATTGAAGTGGGAAAGCTGAAAGTGATAGTGTTGTGACTATTTAGTGTTGTATTTCATGTTGCAGTGTGATGTATGTCATGTAATTTTGGGTATGTGTGGTTTGCATGGGAGAGTAGCAAGGTAGTTTCAAAAGATTAGTGGGTTATGCTTGTTCCTACTGTGTCGCTCGATCTGGAGGAAAGTTTCGTGATGATGATTGTGAGAGTCGAAGTGTGAGGTATAATGAAAGATCCACCATCCTATCCAGAAAGTGCACTGTAGCGTTAAATAAATTACGAGACCATAATATAGAGATTCACTAATGTAAAGCCATGCCCACTGGGCGGAATTTCTCATATGTTATTGTTGTAGGTTATAGAATTTGTGTGTTTAAGTTAGAGAATTTATCGGAATAAATAAGATAGTGAAAAGAAAAAGATTGGTGGCCTTTTCCATTGAATTGTATGTTGTCATAATGTCCCGAATTTATAATGTGTGCGCCATTCATATTCAGTGGGATGGCCACGTGTTAATAAAAGCCGTTAAATAAAAGACAAAAAGAAAATGTGGTATTGCCAGTGCGTAGTGTACAGTCAGAGTTCTGTAAATCACTGATAGTCAGATATGCGTTTCCGTTGCGTAGTAATCATATAGGAGGATAACTTGTAACTAAGTGTGAGTACTAGAGTTCATGTTACTCGTCAAATAAGAAAGAATCCACTCGCTTGGCAGACCACTGATCTTGCAGGCCTGACTGCTTGATGCCACAGTATGAGCAAGGCATGTGGGTGCCTCTCAATATAACCATGGCGCTGCGAGGTCGAAGGATAGTGGTGGTGGCAGACGTAAATGCGAAATCCCCCTTGTGGCACAATGGCACTCGAGATGGAAGAGGGGAGAAAATGGAGGAAACGATCATGTCTCTGCAGTATCTTGTTGCCAACAGAGCTGGAAGTGGTACAAATGGCTCTGAGCACTATGGGACTTAACTTCTGAGGTCATCAGTCCCCTAGAACTTAGAACTACTTGAACCTAACTAACCTAAGGACATCACACACATCCATGCCCGAGGCAGGATTCGAACCTGCGACCGTAGCGGTCGCGCGGTTCCAGACTGTAGCGCCTAGAACTGCTCGGCCACTCCGGCTGGCAGCTGGAAATCCCCCTACCTATATTGGCGGGGGAAGCGAAGGCACAAACATAGGCATAACGTTAGTGTCACCTAATATTGCCGGCCACCTGCAAAACTGGATAGTAAGAGACCAAGTCACTACCAGTGATCATTAGCTAATCACCTTCGCGCTTACTGACAGAGAGTGTCACTGGGACATAGGGTGGGAAGTTCAGTTCATCTTCAACAAAACTAACTGGGAGCGCCAAGCAAGAGAGTTTGTCATCCCGAAATGGCCAGATGGTGATGAAGACGTCGATAAGCATGCCGAAGAGCTAGTCGGAGCGATTACTAGAGCAGTGAAGGCAGCAGTACCAACCAGGAGGGGGGCCATGGCGGCCTCTCCGTCACCATGGTCCGCTGAACTAGGGCAGATGCGTCAGTCTGTCAGGAGGGCAAGGAGGTACCACCAGCGAAGTGTCGTCTGGGAAGAGAAACAGGGATGGTTGCAAATTTACAGGGACACCAAGGAACAACTCCAAAGAGAACTCAAAAACATCAGACTCAAAAGTTCGGAAAAATATGTCAAAAGCCAACTGGCTGTTGACCCCTGGGGCATATCCTACAAAATAGTTAGGGGAAAGATATGGTCGCCAATGGTACTTTCAACTGTTGTAAGTAGGCTGTTTAGGTTCTTATATTGGTAACGCCACGTAGCGCTCTGTATGAAAATCACTGGCTGTGCTGTGTGCAGTCTGGGGCTAGTTTACATTGTTGTCTGCCATTGTAGTGTTGGGCAGCTGCACGTGAACAGCGCGTAGCGTTGCGCAGTTGGAGGTGAGCCGCCAGCAGTTGTGGATGTGGGGAGAGAGATGGCAGAGTTTTGAAATTTGTAAGACTGGATGTCATGAACTGCTATGTATATTATGAGTTTTCAACACTATTAAGGTAAATACATTGTTTGTTCTCTCTTAAAATCTTCATTTGCTAACTATGCCTATCAGTAGTTAGTGCCTTCCGTAGTTTGAATCTTTTATTTAGCTGGCAGTAGTGGCGCTCGCTGTATTGCAGTAGTTCGAGTAACGAAGATTTTTGTGAGGTAAGTGATTTGTGAAAGGTATAGGTTAATGTTAGTCAGGGCCATTCTTTTGTAGGGATTTTTGAAAGTCAGATTGCGTTGCGCTAAAAACATTGTGTGTCAGTTTAAGCACAGTCATGTATAATTTTTCTAAGGGGAAGTTTCATATGTCGACCCTTAGCCGAGGATACCTCACTGGAATCTTCTGATTTTTTTCTTGTAGTTTGTGTAATTAGTGTAGCTATTGTTTATTGCTATCGCGTAATTGTAGAGAGAATCTCCTTTGTAGTTGCAGTCTTTCATTGTTGTTGTGGCATGCATGTAGATTTGCACCAAGTATTTCGCAGCTGCGCTTGCAATTAACTAGATATTATTTTCAGTGCTATGTTAATGGGTTTTCTTATTTTGCTCTTCAAATTGTGCTTTTCTGTGTTTTCGTGTGAAATATTGTGACAATAATGGCGTGTGAAAAACGTAATACTAGGCTCCAAAGTAAACAGAGAAATGACAGTGAAGACGAAAGCAGTGTGTTAGCGCCAGCGTGTAATGAATTAACTAATGTTCACACTAGTGATTTGGTAATTGTGCGTAGGGAAATGGAGCGGGCGGCAAATAATGGCGTAGACAGTGAAACAATTAGTGAACAGGGAAGCATTATAGATCGATCGGTCGGCAATAGCTCGCCTCAGGAATCCGAAATGACAGGACACAATCTCGCAAATACTGTAGATTCAGGTTTTGGCTCCTCACCGTTTTCTCAAATAAGTCAAGACACATTTTCTGCTTGTCAAAATGTGAATGTTGCCGGTGCAAATTCACTGCCAAAAAGCACTGAGGAACATGTTTCAGACACCAGTTCATTGTTATTACAATTAATACAACAAATGGGACAAACACAGCAAAAGCTTCAAAAGTTAGACACAATGGAACAAAATCTTCAAAAGTTAGACACAATGGAACAAAATCAGAGACAAACACAGCAAAAGCTTCAAACGTTAGACACCACACTTGAACAAACACGTGAAGATTTAACTACTGAGTTACATAACATTGAATCGAAATGTCAAAAAGGCTGTAATGAAGTAAAAACACAAATTTGTGAGCATTTTCAACCTATTTTTTCGCGGCATGAAAATGCATTACAGAATCACGAGGCAGCCATAAAAGAACTGCAAACCATAGTTCATGAAAATCACACCTTGCAAGCTAAAATTGACTCAGTTGCATCTACCGGTTCGGTTACGCAATTTGCAAAAACTCAGGAAAACTTAAAGGACACAGTAGATACTCTGAAACTTGGTTCAGAAAAACACACTGAGGAAATAAGTACACTATCGGAGAAAGTAGCCGAACTTTCGGATCAGTTCACTAACTTATCTACAAAGGTAGATGATGATCTGAATGACACAAGACCTGTAGCCATCACTGACACAGAAGAGTATGAACAAATTAGAAAATTCAAACAAAATCAAAATCAAATCAATACACAGTACAAAAGAGAAATCCGGGAAGTACAAGATCAGCTGGCTCAAGTAATACAAGAATTACATATTTCAGAGGACACTCGCGCTCCAGTACGGGAAGAGGGACATAGAAATACGGAACAGCCACAAAATAATAACACAGGACACTTCGGAAATTATGAAAGAAATTGGCAAGGCGCATTGAATTTTGAGATGGAACCGCCGAAACGAAGTAACAATGAGCGATGTGCGACTCGCCGACACGATGATTTTGACTATCAGTTGTTCATTACTACACGTAAATTCAAAACATTTAAGAATTCTGGCAACGACATTCATCCACGAGCAAGGCTTCATCAATTCTCTCATTGTTTTCCTCCCAACTGGTCATTGCAGCACATATTAGAATTTATGTGTGGCTATTTAGAGAATGAACCAGCTGTGAGAATGCGATCGGTCATTCACGATTGTCACAGTGAAGGAGAATTTTACCATGCCTTCCTCTCAGCATATTGGTCTCAAGCTACGCAAGACCGAGTAAAACATAGCATCATAATGATGAAACATTTCGAACAATCTGAATTTTCCAGTCTTGTGAAATATTTTGAAGACATGTTGCAGAAGAATCAGTACCTGTCAAACCCATACAGCCCTTCAGAACTCATCCGCATTTGCTTAATGAAATTGCCTGAACAATTAAGAAATATTATTTTGGCAGGACGTTGCAAAGACGACATTGAAGCTTTTCAGGGACTCCTACAAGAATTAGAAATTGACACAGACAGTCGCGGGATGCGAAAACAGGAAAACAATCACTACAGGTCACATCCGTCACAATTCCGTGACGACAGAAACAATAACTGGACACGACAAGTATATTCTTACAACGCAAATCGTGACCAAAACAGACACGACCCATATGACAACCACTGGCAGAGTAATAATAGTTACAGAGAAAGATCGCAGCCGCGCGGGATTAGCTGAGCGGGCTAAGGCACTGCAGTCATGGACTGAGCGGCTGGTCCCGGCAGAGGTTCGAGTCCTCCCTCGGGCATGGGTGTATGTGTTTGTCCTTAGGATAATTTAGGTTAAGTAGTGTGTAAGCTTAGGGACTGATGACCTTAGCAGTTAAGTCCCATAAGACTTCACACACATTTGAACATTTTTGAACATTTTTAGAAAGATCGCATTTCCGTAGTAATGAATATAACAGAGACAATCATAGAAACAGACAATATGGCAACCAGAACTATTATTATCACGGGAGACAGAATAACTTCAGACGCAATGGTCCACTGTGCAGTGATAATTCAGGGAGAAATTCTCCACCACTTAACCGACAAGAAAGGTACTACAGGAACCACCGACATGACGACAGACGATATAATCGTAACGACAGACTTAAATTGCATCAAAACTGGCGAGATTCAAACAGAGCAGGGCACTCTCGACAAGGTGAATTTGTAGAAGTTAGGTCTCCAAACCCCAATAACGACGGGCGCCAACAAAGAGACAATAGGCAATGAGTCATACCGCTGGCAGCCACAAAACGTACGTATGAAACTGACGACGCAGCTGCCGTAGCTGGTAATTACGTAAAAATGGAAGACATTGGGGACATCTTACTCCAGGAACACGATGTAAAACATAACAACATTGCATATCCTGTGATTCACATTACAGTAAATGACGTAAAATTTATGGCAGTACTTGACTCTGGCAGTCCCATTTCAGTAATTAGTGAAACAGCCTTTAGCAAATGCAACAAATCGAACGATTGCCCCACACTTCCATTACGTAGGATTAAATTACAAGGTGCAATCTTTGGAAAAAGTGTAGATGTACGCCAGCAAACCAACTTAGAATTCTTTTGTCAAAGTCACAGCTTCTCTATGAACTTTCTTATTATTCCATTATTGTCGACGGAAATTATACTGGGAGTAGACTTTTTGAATGAATACAAAGCAATCTTAAACTTTCACGATGCTAAAATAAGTTTAGAGAAAGAAGGTAAGTCAATAGCTTTGAAATTTGAAGATTGGCTCTCAAACCATGACGAGGAAATTAATCGGCTTTACCTTCTGTTAGACAACAGTTCCGAATTTTCTACAGAACTAGACACTAACAATCACTCTGCAAGTACTGACAGGGATGATATCGACGGCATATTTGAAACTAATGAGGTAATTCAGAATAAAATTTAAACAATTGAGAATTGTAATGACACTGATAGGCAGGACCTTTTTGAGATTTTACAAGCACATTCCACAGTGTTTACTCACAAAACAGGAACAATCAAGGGATTTCAATACCAATTTCGTGTTCATGAGCATACTAAATTTTGTGTTAGACCATACATAATTCCGGCGCATTATAGGGACCGTGTTAGAACAGAAGTACAATCTATGCTTGACGAGGGCATTATTGAGCCTGCAGTGAGCTCATACAACAATCCATTACATGTTGTTGAGAAGAAAAATGGATCGATCAGGCTTGTCTTAGATTCGAGACAAATCAATACTATCATCATTCCTGAAACAGACAGGCCGCAAACGTTGGAAGAACTTCTTCAAAATTTTAATGGTGTAAAAGTGTTGTCTTCTATTGATCTCAGATCTAGCTTTTATCAGATCGAACTTCATCCAGAATGTAGAAAATACACAGCTTTTCTTTGTTTCGGCGTTTGTTATCAATTTCGGAAACTTCCTTTTGGTTTGAACATTTGTTCGGCAGCGTTCATTCGCGGGCTAAATTCCATATTACCTGAGTTCTTAAAACGTCACATCACCTTATATGTGGATGATATTCTAATAGCAGAAGCCTCATGGGAACAACATAATCGCATCCTCAACAGTTTGTTACGTATTTTTGCAGAATCTGGAATTACAGTTAACTTGGAAAAGTCTGAATTCGGTAGGTCAAAGGTGAGGTTTTTGGGACATATTATTTCTTCTGAAGGCATTCAGCCGGATCCTGAAAAGTTAGAAGCAATCAGAGCCATTCCAGTTCCATCCACAAAAAGACTAGTCCGCAGTTTTCTAGGTCTCGTAAATTTTTACCGTTGTTTTCTGAATATGCAAATTCTAGTTACACCAAAACTTTGTTCTCTCACTGGAAAAAATACTATTTGGAACTGGGACGAACAAGCACAGTTGGAATTCAATTCTTTGAAAGAATCGCTACTTAACGCGCCAATACTAGCTCATCCAGATCTGTCACAAGATTTCTGCCTTAGCACGGATTCTTCTAAAGTCGGTCTTGGTGCCCATTTATTTCAAGAAGCCACAGAAAATGACACTACTGTTCAGAAAACCATTGCTTTTGCTAGCCGAGTGCTAACAAAAGCTGAAAAAAATTATTCCGTTACTGAATTACAAGCTTTAACTATCGTTTGGGCATTTAACAAATTCCGTTTCTTTCTTTCTGGTAAGCACGTAAAAGTGTACAGTGATCATCGTGCATTACAATTTCTTATGTCTTCAAAATTAAATCATGACAGGTTGGGCGTTGTTTCTGCAAGAATTCCACTTCACAATAGTCTACATTGCCGGCAAGGAGAACATTGTTGCGGGCGCACTGTCACGCGCACCGTCTGGGCTTGAGAAAAGTAACACAGAAGGCAACCTTGAGAAAAATTTGTGCATTCTTTACCGATGTACCATATACCACATGATAATTCCGTTGAAGCTGGAGCTCTGCATAGTAGGAAGAGTAAAGGCTTGCACCACATTTCACATGTAAAACCGTTTATTGAAAGATAATATGCTTTTTAACTTAGTCTTTACCATAAAATTTTTCACTTCACGCTACTAGTACGCGTTGTCACACTTAGAAACTGTTAACATGCAACAATGTTTCAAGTTAAATATCCAGTCAAGAACCAAGAGAACTTATTTAAACAGAAATTACGAGTGCATTGTTATAGTGAACAGACGACACAGTGTTATTGTGTGTGTACATTCTTGCTTGTTAGTTGCACGATTACGTAAAGTCTATAAGGCTCACATAGTTAGAACATTTACCAGTACTGCTAATGAGATTTTAATGCAACATTTTGGTTTACTTGAAAATACATTCTGGATTTAAAGTACTTTCTGAGAGATACCAGATGACACAGTGGTTAGTTTATGTGACAGCTACACGATTTTATCACGACGCTACTAATGAGTGACAATTTACAACGTTGCTTTTGCGATGTTTCTGTTTTATATCTGCACAGTTTTTCTGCATTATTCTGGAAAGTAAAACATGTTTTAGTAGCATCTTTTATGGTATAGCAACAATGAGACAGCCTTTTTCGTGACACTACAATACGTTACTGTACAGTACTTTCTTCATCACGCCAATAAACATAATAACTACGATATCTATACGCAAAGCATTTCACTTTTGTTTATCATGAGGTAAGTACATTGACTTCCGTAGAACTTAGCTTTCGCAGGACGATAACTACGACACTTCCACAGAGATTATGTTGCAACAAGACGCACAGTTTAGCGCTACAGTACACGTACTTGAGTGATTAATTTTACACTTAAAACATTTATTTTTAAAGATTTTTGAATTACAAAGAAAGTTTTCTGTGATACATTTCATTCCATTGCTGTAATCTGTAACACCTGAGGGTATAATTACATTAATCCTCAGGGGGGTACACGCTTACTTTGTGTACCATGTATGTGGCAAGCACATGGAGCCCTAGCTAATATGGTATTTGCTTATACAACTTTACACATCGGGACCATATTTCTCTAACACAGAATTAGACAGCTATCTGATTATTATTTAACAGATAAACCAAATTTTTTTTATGTCAGTGACACATGTTTACGCAATTACACAGTTGGATAATTTCACACTTATGAAATTGTAATTTGTCTGTACTTTGTGAACTGTTCATATTTTTTCAGAACCATTGTGATAATATGAGAGCTTAGAATGATGTATTTGGTAAGGGATCATGATTTTTGAAGTACATTTGAGGTAGATGACTTTATTGAAGGTCTTGAAATTATTGAAAGAAGCTGCGACGATTCTGAGATGTGATTGATCTGTTATGATGTTATTATTGCGACGACGATGTGTATTATGCTGTTGAGGGATGTTTATTATGATATGTATTTATTATGATGAAATACTGAAGAAGTGTCGACGAATATGTATATGTGTAATAAGGTAAGGAATAATGAGTAGTGGTTAGTGACTCTAACTTGTGAAAAAGGATGATGGAAACCAAGAATCGTACTTTAAAGAGTTATGAAATGTGTGTAAATGCGTGAATGTATCACAATGCCGCCGAAAATTTTTTGGACACTATTATATTTAAAGGACTTTGTTTCTACACATTTGTAACGCAAATTCTCGACCTGTGAAATTTTATATGAGACTGTCACTGTAGTACAAACTGGTGTCGTAAATATTTCAGTAAGAAAGTTAAGTGACCACCTTCACGTAATGCGTCGTGGGCACCCAGCTGCACGACAGACGCCTGGAAAAAAGCCATTAGTGTGTGCCTTTCAGAAGCACAGGTGGAGAAAAAAAGAAAAGAGGCCATTATCCTCGCTATTGACATTCCTTTGTAGAAAGCATCGCAAATAGACACGCTCAAACTTGAAAACATATGATTACACTGTGGAGCTCTTAATTTATGATATTTACTAAAATGCCTAATGAAATGATGAGAAACATTTTACGTCTATTGTCTTTCTAGTTGAGAGTTTGTTCATTTTGTTTAATATCAAGTTTCTAGCTGCAGCAGCATTGGTTAAAATAAAATCTAATAGATGTACTAATATCACTATTTTCTGTCTACAGACCCAGTAAAGAATAATTTTATGATGTTCTTTCGTAGAAAAGAGAGCACAAATAGACATTTCCCTTCACAGGAACTGCATATATAATTTTTTTTACAATTTGGTAACTTGTCTGCTAGAGCAAGTTACAGTGATGCATCACTCTAGTGTTAAGATGTGACATAGGTATTAAACATGGCCATTTTTACTGTAATATTTTTTCTGCTTGAGCTTTGTCATAATCAGATATAAGTTATTGCATTTGCTGTTGCTGTTTGCAGGCATAATGTTACTGAATTTGACTTTGTGTTACGCTGTTAAGCCAGTTTTACTACGGATTTATTTTTCTTGTTTGCTGCACAATGCTTTATATTAGTTGTAATATTGCAATTGCTTTGCCAATTTGAATTTTTTGTCATTGATGTTTGTGTTAATTGTTTTGTGCTGCTGCATTGCCTCATCCGTTAGTTTAGCATCTGAGCTCAGTAGATTTAAGTTAGCTTAAGAGGGGGTAGCATATATGAGAACGAGTTGTGATGAATTGGAAGAAATGCATTGAGAAGCTATAAGAAAATGGTTTGGCCAAAAAAAAGTATTTTGAAAGAGGATATGGGCAAAAAAGTAGGGTTTAGGGACAACAGGTTTACGTAGGATTTTCTTGGAAATAAATGATGAGGTAAGATAATGGAAAATAAATAATGAGGTAAGAAATATGTGAACATATAAATACAGGATAGGATTTTTTTGGTGGAAACAAATGTTGAAATAAGACGAAAGATCTATGGAATGAAGTTTTAGGTTGGACTGCAGTACCAAATGTTACACTGAAAACAAACCCTGTCCTGTATTTTTGTGTTATTACACTATGTGAATTTGTGTTTTTCCTGTCTTTTATGTGTTTAGCTGATAAGAGTTATGTTGTAGAATTTTTTTAATATTATGTTATTTACTTTGTAAAGATGTTTAGACATTATTTATTCTGTTTTGTTTTAATGCTCATGTGCTAAGTTATTCTGATCTTTTATGTATGTACTTATGTCATAATTCCTGTAACACTGATGTATCTGTTTATTTCTATTCTTTTGTAAAGCCTGTACTACTACAAATTTATCTGTATTATTATGTTCTTTAATGATGTATTTTGTACCTTTGTAATTGTATTCTTATGTTATAAAATTGTAAGTGACACCAGTTCATCAAATTAAGTAACTTGTAAGTTACATTTCACTGCACACATTTCTGTTGGTCATAGTATATGGACAATATGTGAGAAGTAGGGACTGATAGTGTTTGCACGTGTGTTAATAATTCAGCAAGGGACTGGATAACAGCATTGCTGGTTCTAAGGACATTTCAAACAAATTTTTTGTGAGTGGACATGTGGTGGTTTATGGACTTGCTATATTCTCTGCAAGACTCTTCGATGGCGATTGTGTACCTGCACAGTCGCAACAGATGGCTGCTGGCCATCTCTACAAGGACTACAGTGGGTCTGCATCTTTGATGGCCCACCAGTACCATTATTTCTACAAGGACTACAGTGGGTCTGTATGTTTGATGGCCCACCAATCCCATACTCTCTACCAAGACTATAGTGGGTCTGCTCTGTGATGACCTACCTACCAGTATTCTTAAAACTTTGACTGACTCTGCTGTGGGTCTGCTCTGTTGTTGCCCATTACCTGTCTGCATGTCAAGAGTCAGCTCTGTCTTTCCATTGGAAGGACAACACTACTTCTTCAAGACTGCATGGAAATCCACTACTTCCGTGTGCATTTTATTTTACTGCTCAGACTTTGAAAAAAATCTGCAATTTTACTGTGATGAATGATCAGGACAGTCTTTATGGACTGTGAGAAATTTTTGGCTTTTGACCAACATTGTATCAATAAGTGTGTGCATTTGATATCTTTGTTATTGTAATTATGAAAAATTTCTTCAAATCATTTTTGGCCACTGCCCAAAACAATTTGTAAAATTTTTTGTGGGGAGCATGGGGGCTATGTAAGTAGGCTGTTTAGGTTCTTATATTGGTAACGCCTCTTAGCGCTCTGTATGAAAATCACTCGCTGTGCTGTGTGCAGTCTGTGGCTAGTTTGCATTGTTGTCTGCCATTGTAATGTTGGGCAGCTGCATGTGAACAGCACGTAGCGTTGCGCAGTTGGAGGTGAGCCGCCAGCAGTGGTGGATGTGGGGAGACAGATGGCAGAGTTTTGAAATTTGTAAGACTGGATGTCATGAACTGCTATGTATATTATGAGTTTTCAACACTATTAAGGTAAATACATTGTTTGTTCTCTCTTAAAATCTTTCATTTGCTAACTATGCCTATCAGTAGGTAGTGCCTTCCGTAGTTTGAATCTTTTATTTAGCTGGCAGTAGTGGCACTCGCGGTATTGCAGTAGTTCGAGTAACGAAGATTTTTGTGAGGTAAGTGATTTGTGAAAGGTATAGGTTAATGTTAGTCAGGGCCATTCTTTTGTAGGGATTTTTGAAAGTCAGATTGCGTTGTGCTAAAAACATTGTGTGTCAGTTTAAGCATAGTCATGTATAATTTTTCTAAGGGGAAGTTTCACTGTTAGGGATGGAAACCGGATGACAGGGTCTTGGTAGGAAACTGCCGAGGTGCTACTCCGGTCCCTGCTCCTGGACGACAAGGAAGAGGAGGATACCGAAGAACAAGGCCTAATTAGGCAGGTTCTTCGGGAAGTATATCAAAATAACAATGTAGTGTACCCATTCTCTGAGAACGAGGTGGCGATGCACATTAAATCACTTAAAAGACGTAAAGCCCCAGGACCAGGCGGCATCATAGCGGAGGTGGTGCGATACCTCGCTCCTCAACTGGTAACACCTCTAGCAAGAATATACAATGAGGCCCTGAGCCTCTGAACGTTTCCCTCCATCTGGAAATAAGCCAACGTAGTAATTATCAAGAAAGGGCAGGATAAAGATCCTAAAGAAGTCAAGTCCTACAGACCGATATGTCTATTGGATCTGCTTGGGAAATTGCTGGAGCAATTGCTAGCTAACAGTCTGCTGGCACACCGGGTGCTCTGTGGGATGAGCAGTAGGCAATTCGGCTTCCAGCCAGGGTGATCTGTGTCTGACGCAGTCGCCATGGCGGCTGAGGTCTGTGGGTCATCCCCACACAAGTACATAGTTGGCATCATGGTAGATATCATTGGCGCCTTCAACAACTTGTGGTGGCCTGAGCTCTTCTCCTGCTCGCGGGAGAAAGAGTGTCCAGGGCCAATATAGAATGTCTTAGGAGCTATGCATGAATAGAGAGGTCTGGCTATCATCCCATATGGGAGAGTGGGCAACAGGATAATGAAGGGGTGTGCACAGGGCTCTGTCCTGGTTCTACTCTTTTGGGGTATTAATATGGAGCCTCTCCTAGACAACTTAGAGAACAGTGCTGATGCGCTAGAGGTGATATCCTATGCCGACGCCCTCCTCCTGTTGGTTGGCAGCCGTAGTCGAGAGGAACTTGAACCTAAAATCGAAAGAACTATGACCATATTGTCACAATGGTGCCACAGGACCAAACTTAAAGTCGCACCAAATAAGTCAACTTATTTGCTCTTAAAAGGCCAATTGGCAAGAAAGCCAACCGTTAGGATTGAGGGCACACTGGTTATACGCCATCGAGAGGCACGATACCTGGGAGTTACTCTGGATGAGAAATTGAGCTTCGCCCAGCATATTGAAGTGGCAACGCACAGGTCGTTAGAGGTCCTGAACAATCTCATTATGATTGGGCATAGGCGATTCCGTCTTCCTCCACAACTTATTAAATTGTTTCATAACACCATCCTCGCTCCCATCGTGGGCTATGGGTCTGGAGTCTGGGCTCACAGGCTCACGAGGGTCGTTCCTGCTGTGGCTGTGAGGAGGGTGCAGTGCAACATGCTATTGCATTCGATTGGAGCCTACCGCACATCCATAGGGGGAGCACTGCTGACTCTCATGGGGCTAGATGTAAAAATCAGGGCGCAGGCTGCATGGTATTGGGCAAAAAGGGGACAGATTGAAAAAACTCAGGGCATCTTCGGGGTGCGAGTAGGGGATAAACCATCGATTAGAAGAAGGGGGAAGGAATTATGGCAAGAGTTCTGGGATAGGGATGAGACAGGCAGAAAAACCTACCAGTTACTTCCAAACATCCAGAAACGTCTACAAATGAAATGTTTTCAAGCTAGTAAGGGACTGCTGCACTTCCTCATGGAGCATGGTCCATATCTGTCATATCTTTGCCCGTGTGACTGTGGTGCCAGGATAGGTACACCGGACCACGTGGTCTACGAGTGCCCCATGTTTGATGATGTTGCCACGGATTTAAGGAACCAACTACCAAACACAGACACCTTTCACTTGATTAGGAATCCAGTTGCCTTTGACATCATCGACAGACTTGCCAGTGAGGTATCCACCAAGGTCCTGTGAGAATACCGAAGGGAGATAGAATGATTGACGAGCAATAAAACGACATTACACACCTATCCCATTCTGCAGGTGCGTGTACTGGCCGACCGCCATGACGATTGGGATCCGCCATGTCCTGGATTAGGGGGAGGGTGTGAACTTACCCAACTTAGACACCACACACTGATTATGACCCAGTAGTTAGAATGCATTAGTAGAATACAGCTCTTAGGATTCTCTTGAAAGACCTGCAGCGATTTGCAGTTAAGGCCAGCCCAGTGCCAGGGGCACGGCCACTGGGATTAGCTCAGTTGGCACGGCCAGCAGATAGTAGGTTTGTAATCTGCTGGCACACTTGTAACGCTGCAGGATGTAGCTTAGCAGAGTAGATAGGATAGTAGGCTAAATAGGAGGCTTGCCCATAGAGTAGCTAACTTTCCATCCTGTAGTTGATACTAATATCAAGAAGATAAAAGAATAGTAAATGCTGCTTGATAATCAGTACTTTGTATGTAACTAGGACCCACAAATGTTTTAGGTGGTGTGTCATTATGTATAATATTGGCTTTGATGAATAAAGATTTTTTTTTTTTTAAAAAAAATCTCCGGACTAACTTGGATATTGGGAATCAGGAACATATCTATCAGTGTAACTACAATTAAATAGGATTGCTGCTGCAGTCTGACACTGAGCAATGTAGTGAAAATGTCTCCCCTTGATGGCCGGGGTTCTGGGCTGGATCTCAATATCCATAGCTCAGATAACTTTCCACACAAAAAAAATCCTTCATTCCGCTTATGGCTATCGCAGTTTTCGATGTCAAATTCTTACCTCCCTCACGACAGGATGCACAGTCAATTTCTACACGCATACACATTTCAGACAAGCAGTGCAGTTATCGTTTATATGTGTACAGCATCCGAAAATATTATGGTATGCCTTCACTCACACCAGCTATGTGACATGATTCTCTTCAGTTCTCTAAAATTATCTCATATTTAAGTTTTCCTGTCAGCAGTTCTGGAAGGTGATCCACCCTGCCAAGAGTCTCTCAAACAAATGTTACAAAGCACAGGCATGCGGCACTATGTGGTAATCAACAATGCTCCCACAGGTGAAAGGGTTGGAAAGACATTACCGATGCGGGTTGCTGTACTGTAATCAACATCACTATCAATAGTACAACAACGGAAATGTTAGGATACTTAGGGCTGCTGATGGCGGTACTTTTGTTACAGCCATATTGTCCATCCTGTTTGTACACTGTATCAGGTCCAGTTGAACTCTTGTATTCCTATGTAGTGCAGCTTTTTACAAAATGAATCTATCATCCAATACGTTTGGATATATTCCTCAGTGCGTTGAAATTACAGTTCACCACGTCAGATCTATCCTTCCCTGACGACTAGACATAAGTAGTAGGACAAAGTTCATTCTGGGGTGTTTTTTTTTAGTGCAGGTTGCCTACATCAGGGGTAGATATGCACTCGTGGGCAAAGCTATTGCTCTCCTTTGATTGACAGGTCATTAACCTAATGTTCTCCTTTGATTGACTGGTCCTTAACCTATTGTTCCCCCACCCCCTCCCACTCCCCTCCCCCCTCAGGAAACCTCCAACTGATTACCCCTCCCACTCGCTGCTACAGGTACCCTTTCAGGTCAGAATTATTGGAATAGCCCCTATCGTTCTTATCAATTTGATTGACTAATTAGTTAAATTGATCAGTTAATTAACCTCTCCCCCTCTGATAAAAACCCTCCCCTCCCACCCTCCCTTCCGGATATTGGCGGAAAAAAGACTCAGTTGATCGGTCATTTGGAGGGAATCTGTTTGCAGTGTTTCGAATATTGTTTAAACAGTTTAGACAATATATGAACTATTGTTTAATTATTTATGGCAGTGTATGGAATTTAGTTTTTTTAGTTAAAGAACTTGTCCAGAAATCGATTGCTATGTATGGAATATTGTTTAAACAATTTAGACAAATTGTGGAATATTGTTTATTTAAACAATTTAGGGGATTCAACGCAGTATATGGAATATAGTTTATTTATTTATTTCAAGAATATTTCAGGAAATTGATCACTCCCCCCTCTCTGCCACCCCATCACCGCCCCCCTCGCCCCCTCCCCTCTCCCCACTCCTCTACCTGGAAATTGGCGGCTTTGCGGTGGAGAGGAAGGATTACACGAAGGGAAATTCAAGGGTATATTGCTTTTTTTATTAAAAAAAATCAGTTTGCGGGGCTTGGATTTCTCTTGCTCATCATTCTCTGCTGTTTGGAAACATGCATGTCTTGTGAGAAGTAATTACATCGATGGCTTTTCTTTCTTTTATTCCGATTGCGCAAGGAATACCGTCATGAAACACACATCACACGTAATTACACAGTTAAAAATCTTCCAATCGCAAAGCACGCACTGCCCACCGTCCCCTGTCCACTAGACTGCACAGGACGCCACCACACACTCTCCCAGGAGTCGGGATGCACTGGCGGCTCCTGCGAAGCTACGATGCGGCCGTAATCTGCCGAACCACGAGCAGGTGTCAGTTCGGGACCCACAAGGATGAGGCGGCGGCATCTTTTTCATACATGACACCTGACAAATACCTGTCGAAATATATGTTCACCTAGGTACCGTTGCTAGCGCAATGACGCATAGCTGCGGCTCCAGCGCTGAGAGATGTTTGCATAGCGGATCACCCTCGTAGGTGCAGCTATGAGGCTGTAGTGTTCAATGATGTAAATAAGAGCCAAGTCTTCCTCTCGGAAACCTTAAAGTGGAGGAGAAATAGTTAACGGTCGCTTTTATAGTTGGTGTAGGAGCTTTCGTGATGTCTCAGCTTGTCTACATGGAAATTCTTGTCCTAACAGAATCTGTTTACGAAAATAGCCTAGAATAACACCTATTGCATTCTTCCTTATGGCCCTAACGAGATATCACGTGTTTCCTTCCTCGAAATCGTGACGCCCTATTTCAACATATGTCTCAGAAACAGTAAACGTTCTCACCGCTAATAGCCTTCATCATGTCTGTGCACGCTCGCGAAAACAACGTTAATCATGAAAGCATTCTTGTTGTTTGGAAAGATACCACTGTCTAAGCACAGACAGGGCAAATCCGAACAATTATGTAGACAGAATTCGAAGCACTGTCTCACAGAAGAGAGAAATGGCGGGAATTTTCTGTGCCCTACCGCTACTGATCTGGAGATGTCCTAATGCCACAGTGGCGGATGAATGACAGCATCGCGCCAGAGATGGATGGTCTGCTTCATCTTGTCTTTGAACACTTGCTTTCTCAGAACTTTCCGTAGGTACCTTGCCTCCATCTTGTTCGAACCATTCTGTAGAGGCTCTTATGTCCCAGTACAAAGGATGTCTTATGAATGAATCAAGTATTCCGATTAGCTCTTACTGAATTTACTCGCCAAATTACTGATGCTGCCAGTGTGGGGGCACTGTCTGCCACTTTTTTTCTGCAGACGAGACTTTCAGCGACAAAACTATTTTGTACAGATCGCCATATTGCGCTGATAGTTAAACTCCGCAAAACTGGCCTACAGATCGTCAATTACTCACCATGCCACTGCAGCGTCGACATAGGAAACTGCCGCCGTAAACGCGGCGCATGACTCCAGCTGCGGAAGAGCGTGCCAGCCAGAGAGAGGCTAACCGACCGTGGACGATCCCACACCCCAGGAGCAGCTGAGTGGTACGAGTTCAAACGCTGTCAGTACTGCCAGTTTAAACACTCGTCGTACTGCATCTTCTCAAATTTCTGCAGAGTATACACACGACACACGCTGTCCCAATGAAGACACAACGCAAAATTGGTATTAGTTCACTATTCACCCATCCAGGGTATGCTGCGAGCCAAATTGTCATAAGCCAGAAGCTTTTTCTGACTCTCTAAACCGATGTACAAAGGATGGACAAGCACAAGCTCGGAACAAACGCGTCTCCTGAGATACGGTTTCCTGCTAAGACCTGCTTTCTTGCTGCTGCGCATTCTACAGCCATCTCCAGACTCACAAGAATATTGGGAACGAGGTACTTAATTATCAGTGGAACTACAATTAAATATAAGGATTACTGCCACAGCCTGACACCGAGCAATGTACTGCAAATGTATCCTCTTGATGGCCATGGTTCTGGAACAAATCTTAATATCTATAGCACACATAATTTTCCACGTAAGAAAAATCTTTCATTCCCTTTACGGCTATCGATATGCTGAATCTACACCTCCCTTACGACAGGACACACAATAGCGACTACCAGACACTCGTACATACATCGCAAAGACTGCTGTACAAAGGCTGTGTCAGTTCCCGTCGGCATAAAGGCGTCACTGTTTCTGGCCCCACTTCCTTGCTCGCTTTCTACATCCATCTCCAGACTCAGGCATTACAAAAACACATGTGTTTTCATATGTTTTGCCAGAATATTATACCATTTACGTGATACTTCTCGATATCAAGCAAAAAAAAATGGTTCAAATGGCTCTGAGCACTATGGGACTCAACTGCTGTGGTCATCAGTCCCCTAGAACTTAGAACTACTTAAACCTAACTAACCTAAGGACATCACACACATCCATGCCCGAGGCAGGATTCGAACCTGCGACCGTAGCAGTCGCACGGTTCCGGACTGCGCGCCTAGAACCACGAGACCACCGCGGCCGGCTAATATCAAGCACATAGTAATATCGGTAGCATAGCAGTATCGCTTGCACCATATAATTCTGGAGATAAAGACTGGAAATTATTTCTCTAGAAACCTGAGAGATGCCCCATACTATAAACCACTGCATAACCAGAAACTTATCCCATCTGTGAAGATCTTTCCTTGAAAACCGGTAAAGATGGAGGAAACCGATATTTCCTCTAGCGAATACCGATGTCGGTGATACAGCAGTTTCCAAATCATTCTTATTATTTACAAACTCAACTAAGGTGTTTCTCATGTCTAGAGAACAAGCAAACATGTCTTTCAAATGGTTCAAATGGCTCTGAGCACTATGGGACTCAACATCTTAGGTCATAAGTCCCCTATAACTTAGAACTACTTAAACCTAACTAACCTAAGGACATCACACACACCCATGCCCGAGGCAGGATTCGAACCTGCGACTGTAGCAGTCCCGCGGTTCCGGACTGCAGCGCCAGAACCGCTAGACCACCGCGGCCGGCAAACATGTCTTCCACCCGTCTTTCACCTGCTACTTGCACACCCACAATCGATGTTCTCTCAACCAAATAAAGGACGGAAATATGCAAAAGCAGTCAATCGGTCAGTTAACACACATCCATATTAAATCTTCCCAAGTATCCACGCGATCACGAAAGCGGTCCAACGCATATTAAGTATTAGTTCGTTATTCAGCCAGCTAGAGGACGACACGGTTAAGTCAGCTACATACCTGCATCCCAACAGGCCTTCCCATTAGGATGGCTCCTGCCGTTAGCGGGAATTGTGAATCATTCCCGCCACAGACCACCGTCGCCGTGCGCCACGCACTCCTAGAAACAATCGACCTAGGAAACCGGCCGCATACATATTTGATCACTGCACTTACAATTAAATATTACGATCACAGTTAAAAATGGTTCAAATGGATCTGAGCACTATGGGACTTAACTGCTGAAGTCATCAGTCCCCTAGAACTTAGAACTACTTAAACCTAACTAACCTAAGGACATCACATACATCCATGCCCGAGGCAGGATTCGAACCTGCGACCGTAGCGGCCGCGTGGTTCCAGACTGCAGCGCCTAGAACCGACGATCACAGTCTCTTATATTTCATTCGACAATGGGCAAGTATCGGAAATACCCCGTACTGACGGCAGTGACTCTGAAATAGGTATCTGTACCATTATTATGACTTGACATACTTTTACCTTTGCTGTCACAGTATTCCACATCAAATCCACAACTTCCTTACGACTGGACGTAGTCATTTCCTTTGCACACACACACATACTTCATAAGCCTGATGCTCAAGGCGAACCTATCACGCATCCCCTACTACTAAGTACATTACCTCACCAGTAACTGATTGCTGGCGATACGAAACAATAACGAGCGAAAATCTGCGATGGGTGGACATGTCTCATAAGTTTTTCCTGCGAGTGGTACTACTGTGTCTTAGAAAGAGAAGTGTAGTCGTCTTACAAAGACGTTAAAACAACACTCTCGCAACCACCATGTTACTGTCACAATCGGTCTTGGTTCTAGATGTGCACACAAGTATCCATGTTGAAAGCTATACTGGCTTTGTAAATCGAAGTACTGCATTACCTCCGAATGAAGTGGCTTTTCCATACAAATAGCGTGACACTGAATATAGACGGTGATAATCTGTGGTGTATATTATCAGACCAACAGTGCGATTACATGTCTCCAACAGTGCAACCTCGGAATGAAATTACCGAATTTAGAAAGTGATTCGGCTAAGAAATGTGGTATGAAGCCAGTATTTGCAACTCCCTCACGCCGCCGCTAGATATTTCTCCTGTATTTGTAATGCATTCTGTCTTGATGCCATCTCAGCGGTTCGGTGATATATCCACTGGGTTATAGGCGATGGCTGGTTGAGAAGGATCGCAAACAGTAAACGGTGTGCTGATTGATGCCATAAGAAATGTACACGAGCTCGGTGGATATGGGAACATGTTGTCGTAGCGCTGCCAACAATGTACGATGTGTAATGTCTGCCCCAAATGAAGCCTGTTCCTGCAACACAAGGTAGTATAAAAGACAGTGTGGGAACTGGGAGAAGGACGAAGATTTTGCCACTGCATTGTGGTGCTTCTCCTAATTACATACAGACACTGCAGTCCGAAGCAGATCCACGTCCCTCAGGGCCCATTCACGTCTATCACCCCAACATGCTATCATCGTTGTTCTGTACCAAATTACAAACTGTAAAAGCTCCACTAACTTCATCTGATAGAGAACTTGATAAGATTTTTACCCCATCTCTCTCCTCCCATATATCGAAAACAAATACCATCTGCATGCTGGCATCAAGCACATGTGACGATCCTATTAAATATACAGGTATTGATCCATTGCACAGACCAGGGTAAAGTTGCATCGCCTGTACTGTAGGAGGATAATCATATCCCACAAACTATACTATAAGTCGGAAGAGAGACATCCTGTGACACTGTGTCGTTGTTTTGTTTTTTCTGCCATGACTTCGAGGTCTGTCTCAGGTTCTAAACTGACATTAAAACGTTCTGATCCATTGATTCTCACAGAAAACTAGATGTTGCATGATGTAAATCATGTTGTTGCTGCTGCTACCATAACACACCACACAAATTGGATGATTTTAAATAAAAGACAGTTACGACATAAGGAAACTGGAAGAGTTTGGCAGCGATGTGGAGCGTTTCCAAACTGGTGTCCGAAGGTGATTGACAGCCTCTACGTTGAAACTCATCTGTCACAGTGACAGAATAGCTGATGGCTCTGCATTCCGTTTCGACTGATTCCTCATATGCCGTCATGAACACTATCACTGTTTTGGTGGTAGCCATCCCCAGAAGGTGTTGCCCCTCCCCCAAAACTCTTTCTCCATCTCACACAAGCGATGTCAGTTAATCATTATGTGGTAACCAACAGCACACCAGTGGATGGATGGGATGGAAAAGACACCGCAATGTACTGTAATAATAAGAATTACGGTTGATAGTGCAAACAATTTTAGCAATTTTACAGTAATTTCAACGCTGAACAATGATGCGACAGCATGTTTCCCAATTTCAGTGTCATTGCTAAACCGCCCCTTCTCTACTTTGCGAGTATCATTGCGAATGTAGATAGATGACTGTGCAGTACATCCATTCATTGTTAATTCTCGAACATATACATCATCAAAGTATACCAGACGGTGCTCTACATATTTGTAACACCTTGATCATAGTGCCTAATTTACGATCTATCTCTATGTGGATAGGAGTCACCGGAAATTCTCGCAGTCTTAGGATCAAATTAGAGACTTAAAGACCCCCTTGCACTGTCTTTGACCAACCCGTCCTGCAGTACTGTTACGAATTTAATCTGCAGCTGACCAGAAGTAGACCGCTACATTCCACGTCTCGTGAATGAATGGAGCGTGCCGAGTCCTCACCCACCCAAGTGCACAAGATTTCTCTAGATGCGCCCACGTCGAAGAGGTTAGCAAGAATTATCGGTGTATGGTAGTAGATTTGAAAGTGTTGTGATGTTGTAGCAGACGGTTCAGAAGAGCAAGAAACAGGTGGTTTTTATTGAGCTCCAGACGGATAGAGGTCAAAGCATTTTTCATAAATCAACTACGCTATCAATTTAAAAGTGTCATTCTAGTGTCTGGGATCAGTACCAGGAGGGCATCGGTAAGAGAGAACATATACACACACACTCCTAAGATTACATGGTTCTGCACTAAAATCAGGCCATAATGTTAGATCTCTTCAGTTTCCGACTTATCAGTCATGTGGAATGCAGTGCTGTTAACATTCCAACGTAAGAAATATATTTCCAGAGCATGGCATACATCTTCTTGCAGGTTTCTCTACGATAAACTAAGGTAACAAACTGTAAAATGAAAAAAACTACTCCCTTAAAATATCGATTCTGTGTATGTGCATGTGTCGCAGATGGCTCCCATGACCTGCAGTAGACCCGAGTTAGTGTTTGAGTGTGGATCTGCTGTGAACTATATATCGAGACCGATGTTCAGAGGCAGATCCGCCACACATCAGTCTTGGATAGGACTCGCAGGTGGACCAAAGACGCGTTATGTCTGAAGGTCTGTTCTATGTTCGAAGTTGGGTCCACCAGCGGGAGAACCAGATCCTGGGAGCCATCCACAACACATGCACATAGACAGGCATACAGAAAACAGAGCAAAAGCACTACAAATGTGGAATATGTGGGGTGGAGGCGACTGGATGCAATCGAGTACAGTGCTATACAATGCCTCCTGATCAGAAAGATAGTGCACTTGAGCTAGTTGTTGGCAGCTGTACTACAGTTACAGGCAATTTTAGAACACGGAAAGAGAGTTGATATCATGATCGCATGGGTAGAACTGACATAAAATCGATAGAATTGCGAAAAATGACGGAAAATACGTATAAATTGAAGGAATATACACCGAAATATGGGGAAATTGAGGAAGTAATTGCGTGTCTCCTGGTTGGCGCAGAACAATTTGTACATGGGAACAAGTATGCGACAGCCAGAGAAATCCGAGAAAATTCGACATGGAAGCGGAGGGAACCATGGAAACAGTCACTTCTATATCCGTCCAGGCACCATTCTACTGTATGTCAATTTAGGCAAATGTGATACACCCGAGTTGACTATTGTATTTGACGCTTTTCAGGAAAACAGAGAACGGTCTGCCTCTAAACTTACATGCATCTGCGTTAAAGGATAACAGAGAGTGGACAGAGTAATCGAGTGAGATGGAGCTGTAACGAGGTGCGATTTAATGGCAGAATGATGATGCATTCTAGAGAGGGAGGGCGATATTGCTGCACGTCATTTGACCATTTTTTTCTGCTGTTCTGTCAGGATGAATCACTCATGTGACATAGCCTGCATTCTGTATGTGACTTAGAGCACTGTCTACTTGTGATCATTATCAGCAAACCTCTCGGTCATCAGAAGACCTCCATCTCATGTGTGATGAAACGTGACCATCCTGTTTCGATACAGTCCTCTAAAAGAACAAAGATTTATGCGATGTTCGTGACTACCCTGTCGCATCTTCGGTATAAAATCATGACTTCTGCTTCATAAGTAAGATGATTATAAGTTAGCAATAGCATGTTGGGGTGATAGACGTGAATGGGCCCTGAGGGACGTGGATCTGCTTCGGACTGCAGTAGCTGTATCTAGTTTGAGGACACACCACAATGCAGTAGCAAAATCTTCATCCTTCTCCCAGTTCCCACACTGTCTTTTATACTACCTTGCGTTGCAGGAACAGGCTTCATTTGGGGCAGACATTACACATCGAACACTGTTGGCAGCGCTACGACAACATGTTCCCATATCCACCGAGCTCGTGTACATTTCTTATGGCATCAATCAGCACACCGTTTACTGTTTGCGATCCTTCTCAACCAGCCATCGCCTATAACCCAGTGGATATATCACCGAACCCCTGAGGTGGCATCCAGACAGAACGCATTACAAATACTGGAGAAATATCTAGTGGCTGCGTGAGGGAGTTGCAAATACCGGCTTCATACCACATTTCTTAGCCGAATCACTTTCTAAATTCGGTAATAGCATTCCAAGGTTGCACTGATGGCGACTTGTAATCGCACTGTTGGTATGATAATATACAAAACAGCGATCACTGTCCATATTCAGTGTCGTGGTATTTGTATAGAAAAACGGCTTCATTTGGAGGTAATGCAATACTTAAATTTATAAGGCCGGTATAGCTTTCAACATGGATACTTGCGTGCAAGCAAGGGGAAACTACAGCCGTAATTTTTTCCGAGGGCATGCAGATTTACTGTATGGTTAAATGATGATGGCGTCCTCTTGGGTAAAATATTCCGGAGGTAAAATAGTCCCCATTCGGATCTCCGGGCGGGGACTACTCAACAGGACGTTGTTATCAGCAGAAAGAAAACTGGCGTTCTACAGATCGGAGCGTGGAATGTCAGATCCCTTAATCGAGCAGGTAGGTTAGAAAATTTAAAAAGGGAAATGAATAGGTCAAAGTTAGATATAGTGGGAATTAGTGAAGTTCGGTGGCAGGAGGAACAAGACTTTTGGTCAGGTGAATACAGGGTTATAAATACAAAATCAAATAGAGGTAATGCAGGAGTACGTTTAATAATGAATAAAAAATAGGCGTGCGGGTAAGCTACCACAAACAGCATAGTGAACGCATTATTGTGGCCAAGATAGACACAAAGCCCACGCCTACTACAGTAGTACAAGTTTATATGCCAACTAGCTCTGCAGATGATGAAGAAATTTATGAAATGTATGATGAGATAAAAGAAATTATTCAGATAGTGAAGGGAGACGAAAATTTAATAGTCATGGGTGACTGGAATTCGAGTGTAGGAATAGGGAGAGAAGGAAACATAGTAGGTGAATATGGATTGGGGCTAAGAAATGAAAGAGGAAGCCGTCTGGTAGAATTTTGCACAGAGCATAACTTAATCATAGCTAACACTTGGTTCAAAAATCATAAAAGAAGGTTGTATACATGGAAGAATCCCGGAGATACTAAAAGGTATCAGATAGATTATATAATGGTAAGACAGAGATTTAGGAACCAGGTTTTAAATTGTAAGACATTTCCAGGGGCAGATGTGGACTCTGACCATAATCTATTGGTTATGAACTGCAGATTAAAATTGAAGAAAGTGCAAAAAGGTGGGAATTTAAGGAGATGGGACCTGGATAAACTGAAAGAACCAGAGGTTGTACAGAGTTTCAGGAAGAGCATAAGGGAACAATTGACAGGAATGGGGGAAAGAAATACAGTAGAAGAAGAGTGGGTAGCTCTGAGGAATGAAATAGTGAAGGCAGCAGTGGATCAAGTAGGTAAAAAGACGAGGGCTAATAGAAATCCTTGGGTAACAGAAGAAATATTGAATTTAATTGATGAGAGGAGAAAATATAAAAATGCAGTAAATGAAGCAGGCAAAAAGGAATACAAACCTCTCAAAAATGAGATCGACAGGAAGTGCAAAATGGCTAAGCTGGGATGGCTAGAGGACAAATGTAAGGATGTAGAGGCTTATCTCACTAGGAGTAAGACAGATACTGCCTACAGGAAAATTAAAGAGACCTTTGGAGAGAAGAGAACCACTTGTATAAATATCAAGAGCTCGATGGAAACCCAGTTCTAACCAAAGAAGGGAAAGCAGAAAGATGGAATGAGTATATAGAGGGTCTATACAAGGGCGATGTACTTGAGGACAATATTATAGAAATGGAAGAGAATGTAGATGAAGATGAAATGGGAGATACGATACTGCATGAAGACTTTGACAGAGCACTGAAAGACCTGAGCCGAAACAAGGCCCCGGGAGTAGACAACATTCCATTAGAACTACTGACGGCTTTGGGAGAGCCAGTCATGACAAAACTCTACCATCTGGTGAGGAAAATGTATGAGACAGGTGAAGTACCCTCATACTTCAAGAAAAATATAATAATTCCAATCCCAAAGAAAGCAGGTGTTGACAGATGTGAAAATTACCGAACTATCAGTTTAATAAGTCACAGCAGCAAAATACTAACGCGAATTCCTTATAAACGAATGGAAAAACTAATAGAAGCCGACCTCGTGGAAGATCAGTTTGGATTCCGTAGAAATATTGGAACACGTGAGGCAATACTGACCTTACGACTTATCTTAGAAGAGAGATTAAGGAAAGGCAAACCTACGTTTCTAGCATTTGTAGACTTAGAGAAAGCTTTTGACAATGTTGACTGGAATACTCTCTTTCAAATTCTAAAGGTGGCAGGGGTAAAATACAGGGATCGAAAGGCTATTTACAATTTGTACAGAAACCAGATGGCAGTTATAAGAGTCGAGGGGTATGAAAGGGAAGCAGTGGTTGGGAAGGGAGTGGGACAGGGTTGTAGCCTCTCCCCGATTTTATTCAATCTGTATATTGAGCAAGCAGTAAAGGAAACAAAAGAAAAATTTGGAGTAGGTATTAAAATCCATGGAGAAGAAATAAAAACTTCGAGGTTCGCCGATGACATTGTAATTCTGTCAGAGACAGCAAAGGACTTGGAAGAGCAGTTGAACGGAATGGACAGTGTCTTGAAAGGAGGATATATGATGAACACCAACAAAAGCAAAACGAGGATAATGGAATGTAGTCGCCTTAAGTCGGGTGATGCTGAGGGAATTAGATTAGGAAATGAGACACTTAAAGTAGTAAAGGAGTTTTGCTATTTGGGGAGCAAAATAACTGATTATGGTCGAAGTATAGAAGATATAAAATGTAGACTGGCAATGGCAAGGATAGCGTTACTGAAGAAGAGAAATTTGTGAACATCGAGTATAGATTTAAATGTCAGGAAGTCGTTTCTGAAAGCATTTGTATGGAGTGTAGCCATGTATGGAAGTGAAACATGGACGATAAATAGTTCGGACAGGAGGAGAATAGAAGCTTTCGAAATATGGTGCTACAGAAGAATGCTGAAGATTAGATGGGTAGATCACATAACTAATGAGGAGGTATTGAATAGTATTGGGGAGAAGAGGAGTTTGTGGCACAACTTGACGAGAAGAAGGGACCGGTTGGTAGGACATGTTCTGAGGCATGAAGGGATCACAAATTTAACATTGGAGGGCAGCGTGGAGGGTAAAAATCGTAGAGGGAGACCAGGAGATGAATACACTAAGCAGATTCAGAAGGATGTAGCTTGCAGTAGGTGTTGGGAGATGAAGAAACTTTCACAGGATAGGATAGCATGGAGAGCTGCATCACACCAGTCTCAGGACTGAAGACCACAACAACAACAACAACAACTTGTGTGCACATCTAGCTTATCACCGTCTATATTCAGTGTCACGGTATTTGTATGGAAAAGCCACTTCATTCGGAGGTAATGCAGTACTTCGATTTACAAAGCCAGTATAGCTTTCAACATTGATACTTGTGTGCACATCTAGAACCAAGACCGATTGTGATAGTAATATGGTCGCTGCGATCGTGTTTTTTTAACATCTTTGTAAGATGACTACACCTCTCTTTCTAAGACACAGTAGTACCACTCACAGGAAAAACTTATGAGAAATGTCCACCCATCGCAGATTTTCGCTCATTATTGTTTCGTATCGCCAGCAATCAGTTACTGCCGAAGTATTGTACTTAGTAGTAGGGGATGCGTGATAGGTTCGCCTTGAGCATCAGGTTTATGAAGTATGTGTGTATGTGTATTCCGACATGTGCAAAGGAAATGACTAGGTCCATTGTAAGGAAGTTGTGGATTTGACATGGAATACTATGACAGCAAAGGTAAAAGTATATCAAGTCATAATAATGGTACAGATACCTATTTCAGAGTCACTGCCGTCAGTAGGGGGTATTTCCGATACTTACCCATTGTCGAATGTAATATAAGAGACTGTGATCGTAATATTTAATTGTAAGTACAATGATCAAATATGTATGTGGCCGGTTTCCTTGGACGAGTCTTTCTAAAGGCCGGTTCCCACTAGGGCTGCCGCGCGTCAAAACCGCGCGTCAGCGGCGTGGTTGCCATGGAAACGGCGTCAGCGGCAAGGCGCGGCGGGCTCTGCGTCGCGGTTTGCCCATGTCGAAAGGCCGGTTCCCACTAGGGCTGCCGCGCGTCAAAACCGCGCGTCAGCGGCGTGGTTGCCATGGAAACGGCGTCAGCGGCAAGG
This sequence comes from Schistocerca nitens, assembly GCF_023898315.1. Lineage (NCBI taxonomy): Eukaryota > Metazoa > Arthropoda > Insecta > Orthoptera > Acrididae > Schistocerca > Schistocerca nitens. The sequence goes on along the minus strand of NC_064614.1, from coordinate 902,094,571 downwards.
CGCGGCGGGCTCTGCGTCGCGGTTTGCCCATGTCGAACCGCTTCCGCTGCCGCGTGACGCGCCCCAGGTGCGCGCCGCCAATCACAGAACGCGCTGAGCGTGATGTCAGGTACGCAACCCCGGGCCACAAGAACTTTCGCCGAACCGCTGGCGCGGACGCGGCGGCAGCTATGAAATACTTATCATCCGATTCTAAGGAAACTATTCGGTAGAAAAATTTGATTCTTGGGCATGTTACAGCCTGATATCTTCTCTCGATAAAGGGCCGAATTTCTTTTCGATATTCGTCGTGGTTACGTGCTGTATCGCATTTACGTAAACCTTTACACGAAATTTTAATGAGTGTGCAGAGGTAAAAACGCATTGCGTGGACTTTGCGTACAGTTCATTTTAGGTAATACATTATTGCGTATGAAATTTAGTCAACATATCGAAATTGCTTTTAAAGCTGAGAGCAGAACGATAGCTATCACCGTTCTCGAGATATTGAATGATATGTCGGCGGATGGGCTGTGCGGTGACCGTGCGCGGGTCGCTTGCGACGCGACCGATACTTCGTCCTGCTCGTCGTAAACCATGTGGTTGTATCAACTGCAAATTTCGTAAACGGTTCAAGAAATCTAAAAGCGTTTTTTTGCAAACGATAACTTGTAAAAAGTCATGTATTTCGTCGCATGATAAATATCCAAAATCTGTTTATCTACCGAGATATGAAAGAAACTACAGTTTTTCAGAAGGGATAGATGATTTTTTTTTAAACAGCATTTAATAGCGTGTGGAATGAGAAGTTAAACAGAAACTAATTTGCTGGTATGTCATAAGATGTAATTTGCTAAGTATCTACAGCTATTGATTATTTCCTTTGGTAAGTAACAAACGTTTTTTTTCTATATCGAGTGTACTTTATTGGTTCAAGGCGCGTTTCGCCTTTTACTTTAAGGCATTTTCGGTGGAATCTAGAATGATTCAGTTTTGTTTTAAATGCATAAGTGATTACTTACAGTGAATCGAGTTTTTGGCGGACATATACGTTTCCCCTCACCTGGTCACATGCTGGAGGTTGAACTGAAACTTATATTATGGAACATAAGCACATTTTCATGTTCGCTCTTTTTTCTTCTGTCACTAGCTGTAGACATTTTACCGAAAACACTGATTTGAAGTCGTAACTACAGTGTGTTCACCTCATGCCCCTTCCTGTTTGGATTGTTTATGTACATGTTGCCAACCTAAAGAATTATATGCTGAAATTGTTTGTTTATTTCTGTTCTCCTTGTATCTGTATATGTGTGGGGCTAGCCAGTGATAGTTATAGAAAGTTGAAAGTGAATGCAGTAGTTGTCAGACAGTGGTTGAAAGGTTTGGTGTTCAGCTGATTTCAGTTTTGGTTTAAATGTTTTGTGGAGGAGTGCATGGAAGACTAAATTCACTGCTTACATTAACAGATAAAATAGTAGAATAGCATTTGAACAAATCATAATTATCAGAATACTATCACCCAACCCCTTTGTCCTCACTCTTTGACGCCTCATAATATGTCCTGTCAACTTACCCCTCTTGTAGTCAAAGTTGTGCCGTAATTTCCTCTTCCTACTCAATTTAAATCCGTACCTCTTCTTTAGTTACACGATCCTCATGTCTAATCTTCAGCATTCTTATTGATCACCACGTTTTGAAAGCGTCCATTGTCTTCTCGACAGGACTGTTCATCGCCCACGTTTCACTTACAAGGCTGCACTCCACACAAATACCTTCGTAAAATAGTACCCAATCATTACAATTTATATACAATGTGAACAAATGTTCTTTTTCAGAACGCTTTTCTTGCTATTCACAGTCTTCATTTTATATCCTCTTTACTTCTGCCTTCTCAATTACTGCTTCCCTTTCAAGTCATTGAAGTCTTAGAAATGCAGTTTGGTTTCTGTACAAGTTGTAGATAATCTTGTGTCCCTGTGTTTTATCGATGACATCTCCAGAGCTTCAAAGAATGTTTTAATTAAGATTGTCAAAACCTTTCTCTAAACATGCAAATGCTATAAATACAGTTTCGCTGTTCTTCAGTGTGTCTACTTAGTTAAGTGGTAGGATCAGTATTGCCTTGCGTGTTCAGACATCTCACAGGAATCTAACATTGTACTTATGTTAGTTTGTACAACCCCTCCCCCTCTCCTGTCTACATATTCCTTCCACTATCTAGCCTTCTCTTATTTGCTTAGTTCTGGCTTGCCAAATGAGTTCTTGACAGTTGCTTCTCCTTTGAGCAAAGTTTTCTTTGTTCTTTCTCATTTTCATTCCCTTATGTTTTCCAAGTGCAAAATCACGTTGCAATTTTGGACTTTCTGTCAACGTCATGTTTAGACATTTCTATTTCCAATGGCCTACTTTATTTGCTGCATTTTTGTATTTTTCCCTCTTGTCAGATTTAATATTTCACATATTATCTAACGATTTCTACTGTACCTTCTTCCCGTTCTCATACTCTGCTGCATTCACCACTTCTTTTCTCAAAGATATCCATTCGTATTCTAGCGGATTCCTTCCTCTGTTTCAGTCAGTCGTTGCATTACGCTAACTTTAAGATTATCGAAAAACTGTGGGTCTTGACTTATTCAAGTTCCATTTCCTTAATTTGCTACCGTTTACTGTCTCTTTAGTTGTAAACTGCAGCTCATAACTAATAAAGTATTGTAGGTTTGCGTCTGCACCGGTAAATGTCTTATAATTTAAAATCTGGTTTCGAAAACTTTGTTCCAAATATGTATTATTCTTTCATGATTCTTAAGCAATGTGCTAGATAGTGAACAATGATGAACGGTAGTCATGAAATCTGTTTATGGTGAAATGAGAAAGCATGCATAATAGAATATGTGAAAGAGTACATTGTACAGAAAATGAAAAATTGATATGTCTTCACCCAACTTCGTCTTTCCTCCATGTAGGTGTAAGATATAGTTTTTCAAACGCACCGGGAGTTTCAGTGGTCCCGCCCCGTACCTCAGTGGCTGTCCGTCATTGGCTACCGCTAGCGTCTGCCGCTTCCAGATGGGAACGCCAATTCCGCGAGCCGCCGCGTCAAAGCGGAAAACGCTTGCCGCTGCCGTTGCCGCACGACGCGCTGCCGCGCTCTAGTGGGAACCGGCCTTAAGAGTGAGTGGCGCGCGGCGATGGTGGCCTGTGGCGGGAATGATTCACAATTCCCACTAACAGCGGGAGCCATCCTAATGGAAAGACCTGTTGGGATGCAGGAATGTAGCTGATTTAACTGTGTTGTCCTCTAGATGGATGAATAGCGAACTAATACTTAGCATGTGTTGGACTGCTTTCGTGATCACATGGATACTTGGGAAGATTTAGTATGAATGTGTGTTAATTGACCGATTGACTGCTTTTGAAGATTTCCCTCCTTTATTTGGTTGAGAGAACATCGATTGTGGGTGTGCAAGTTGCAGGTGAAAGACGGGTGGAAGACATGTTTGCTGGTTCTCTAGACATGAGAAGCACTTCATTTGACTTGGTAAATTATAAGGATGATTTGGAAACTGCTATTTCACCGACATCGGTATTCGCGACGGGAAATATCGGTTTCCTCCAGTTTTTCGGGTTTTAACGGATAGATCTTGAACGGTGGGTCAAGTTTCTGGTTATGCAGTGGTTTACAGTATGCGGCACCTCTCAGGTTTCTAGAGAAATAATTTCCAGTCTATATCTCCAGAATTATATGGTGCCAGCGATCCAGCTATGCTATCGATATTACTATGTGCTTGATATCGAGAATTATTGCGTAAGTGGTATGATATTCTGTCAAAACAAATGAAAACACATGTGTTCTTGTAATCTCAGAGTCTGGAGAAGGGTGTAGAAAGCAAGCAAGGAGGTGGGGGCTAGAAACAGTGACGCCTTTGTGCCGACGAGAACCGACTCAGCCTTTGTAGAAAAGTCTTCGCGGTATGTGTATGAGTGTCTGGTGGTCGCTACTGTGTTTCCTATCATGAGGGAGGCATAGATTCGGCATATCGATAGCCGTAAGGGGAATGAAAGATTTTTCATACGTGTGCTATAGATATTGAGATTTGTTCCAGAACCAAGGCCATCCAGAGCATTTCCAGCACATTGCCCGGTGTCAGACTGTGGCAGAAATCCTAACGTTTAATTGTAGTTACACTGATAAATATGTAGCTGGTTCCTAATATTCTTGTGAGTCTGGAGATGGCCATAGAAAGCACTGCAGGAAGCAATCTGGGCAGGGCCAGAAACATCATCTCAGCGGACGCCTTTGTTCCGAGCTGGGTTTTGCCCATCCTTTGTACTCTTAATCAGAGAGTCCAAGAAAACTTCTGGCTTATGATGATTTGGCTCATGGCTCCCTCTGGACGGGTGAATTGTGAACTAAAGCCCGCATCACCTAGGACAGCGCTTTCGCGCATGGTGGCGGACTGGAAAAGTAGTGGTGCTGTGAGGGGGGGGGCTGCAGCAGAGAGTGGGCAAACGAAGTCTACGTTGCGGAACTACATTGCTGCGTACAACTGTCAGGCTCGTTTGCCAACGGTACATTGTATCACACGTTAAAATCTATGAGGGGAATAATAAATATTAAAACCAATTTCTATCAATCTTCATGAGAGAAATATTAATTCATGTCATTAATTTATGTCCACTGCTTCACAGGTTTACTCTGCATGATGTCGAGAGACGAGAACAGCTGACGCAACTTTGTGAAGACGTGAAGCACAATTTTTCTCAAAATGAAATTGAAGCTGCTTGCAATAATTACTATTTATTGCTATTTGAGCTGCATTATAAGTAAAAATTCAATACACAACAAAATTAACTTCAAGCACAAACCGAAACCATTATATTTGCTGGAAAACTGCTTCTGCTTAATAGAATTTTTTAAAATATGTAAGATTTGTGGGTGTGTTTGTCTGCTTGTGTTTGACGATAGTTAAGTGTAATCACTGTGTATAATCAAGAATTAGTGGTAGAAAAGACTAATGTAAAAGACTATCGCGAAAATGGTCAGGAAGTTGTCATATTTTTCGTTGTTAATGGGCATTATGAGTGTAAACCAACACGTTCGATATTACAGTGAGAGACCACATTTATAATCCATTGAACAAGCAAACAGTTAGCCATCATCTGCGAATAACTACAGGGAATGCTGACCAATAACATCGAAAACCACCGACATCTCGACAAGTAACAATTACTGTCATTTTAGAAATGGAAATGAAATGGCTCTGAGCACTATGGGACTCAACATCTTAGGTCATAAGTCCCCTAGAACTTAGAACTACTTAAACCTAACTAACCTAAGGACATCACACACACCCATGCCCAAGGCAGGATTCGAACCTGCGACCGTAGCAGTCCCGCGGTTCCGGACTGCAGCGCCAGAACCGCTAGACCACCGCGGCTGGCTACTGTCATTTTAGAGCCTTATCCAGTTCGTGCCTTGAATATGACAGAAGTTTACAACATGGTGGCAGAAGCTTAACTTCTGCTTGCACAATATGTTGAAAATTACAGTCTGCATAATTAAAAGAATACAAAGACCTACTCAAAAACGCTAGGAATCTGCTATGTTGCCAACTGATATGTTGACAAACAGATTTTTTAAACCACGAGTCTTTAAGAAATATTATTACTTTGTTCCAAAGTCTACGTCGTAATACCATTGTCACTTCTATTTGAGTCTGTTTCCGAACAGTAGGATTTTAAATGTACGATGATAGGTTCAAGGCTTATATCCATCATCACTTCCCTGTCACATTCTTCTTTCTGAAGCTTTTCAGCATGCCACACAGACTGTGCCCACGATGCAGGAGGGATGTTGTCTGTTGCCTCATTGTTTATTGCCTCATGCGCAAGCGATTCACTGTATGTTATCTTGAATGCTTTTTTCCCCACACATCTCCTTAGAACCCTGTGCTCAAATTAATTCCATGGGGCTACAATGACAGTGACACATGGGTAAACACAACACTGTGTGATCCCATTCACGTGCAAGAAAGTAAAGTCTGTTCGTTCTGTCACGTGACTTGAACAGCATAAATTAACAAGCTGCAGGAGATCGACACGAGTCTCGTTTATACGGTTCTTAATATTTTTATTTTTAAGCCAGGGAAAATATCCTTTTTTCTGGTGTTTGTCCTTGAAGTTTTCTCTATAACAACTGAATTATAATTGGCAATGACCGACTTGGAAACAAGGTACGACAATAATTGTGAATCACGTCACGAAATTGACAGCATTCATTGCCCAATGGTAATCACTGCATTTTTTCTTGCACATAAATACAAGTTTATTCTCAGAAATAAAACCAGAAGAAGAGTCAACATGCAAAATAATTATCCGAAAACCTACCCCTATGAGAACTTTAAAACTGCCAGTACCATCTCTCATTTTCCAGCAGACCTTCTTGGAATGATTGTAATTGACCCCTGTTTCATGAAGGTAATACTCTGTTGAACTGCCTCCTTCTCTTCTATCATGAATATTTATAAGGGATATAGTTCATGCTGCACTTAGGTCACTTCTTTGAACTAAAAACTCTCTTCTCAACATATCAGGAACCAACATCTTTTAACACTTTTGCACCTGAGCCCAATGCCGACATGTGTTGCAAGCTAATGAGCATTTTCATGATTTTTAGAATTCAATAACTTTTTAAGCTGTAAAGCTAGAGCTAAACATTTTTAATGATTTTGCAGACATGTGTCATCTTTTTGAAGCAATAGGTTGTGACAGGCGAAAGAAAGAAAAAAATTTTTGATACCAAATAATATTACTATATACACACGTCAAACAAAGTTTTGCATAAACTTGGTTCTGAGAGTTCCGGAATCTGTACAGAAAATTGGAACAGAGATCAACATAAACATCATTTCCATCCTCTTTGTTGCTCATGAAAACCACACATCAGTAATGGAACAAAGCAGTCACCACACCACTCCCAATTGTTGCGAAATGTATCCAAGATGGCGGCGATGACGTCATCCAAGATGGCGGCGTGTGGACTTGGCAACAGTGTATGACGTCATCCGAGATGGCGGCCATGACTTCAGCTGTTGACACAAGTACCATTATCTAAGATGGCGGCTTTTGGCGGGAAAGTGCCAACGTCATTCCCCCAGAAAAATGGTGGGAAGTTCAAATTCCAACAGGATAATGCATCACACCTAAGAAAATCGCAGGAAGATAGGTCACTTGGGCTACCTCCACTAATCTGTCATCTGACCGCCACTTCTTCCTATGAACTAGCGTCAAGTTTGAATTTTGGCTGTAAATAAAAGTCAATACACATATCTCTACTAAGCTAAGAAAATGGCGCGAAAGAAAGGGCACTTGGACTAACTTCAGTCACTCGACTGCCACCTCCCCCTAAGGATTTGCGGGAAAAGGACTTGACCACTGCTGGACATAAGTCTTTATTTTGCATGCACCAGTCTTTATTTAAACAATTTCATGCCGCACAGCCATCCAGTGTGTTCACCAAGCGGTCTGGACTCCAACTGACTTAGTACACAGTACCACCACCACGGCGTGCTCTCATCTGTGACGTAATCCAAGATGGCGGGAAACAGTAAGCTCACCACGAGGTCCGGACTCAAACTGACCAAGTACACAGAGTCACCACCAGAGGGCGCTATCGTACAAGATGGCGGCCATGGCGTAAGGTGATGACACAAGTACTGTTATCCATGATGGTGGCAAACAGTGTCTTCACCTCGAGGCCTAGTACATATTGACACCACCAGAGAGTGAAACCGAATTTTCGTAAATGCCACACTCACCTGGACTTCGAAGGAAATAGTTAAAGTCTCCACCACAATCCTCAACCGACCGCCATGTCCCCTTACCAACCCATGCTGTCGGGCTAACGTGTTCTAAAGTGCACTAATGTATACTAACATGCACAGCGAATGACGTCATCCAAGATGGCGACTGTGATGACAGTTGATGATGCAAGTGCCCCCCCCCCTCCCAGCTGGAAGTTTGAATTTTGGTGGAAGATAGGTCAATTGGGCTACATACACTAATATAACCCCCCTCCCCCAGAAAAAACGGCGGGAAGTTCAAATTACAAACATGATAACGCATCACACCACGGTTATCTCTACTAACTTAACAAAATCGCGTCAAAATATTTCACTTGGGCTACCCCCTCTAATCTAAGTCACCTGACCGCCACCACATCCTAGGAACTGGCGCAGAGTTTGAATGTGGTGGTAAAGAAAGGTCACTTGGGGTTACTCTGCCAACCTAAGAAAATTGCGGAAACAAAGCTCACCTCCACTAACCTAAGTCACCCATCTGCCACATCTTCCGAGGGACTGGTGGGAAAATGACTCAGACTGTGCTGGGTGGCTGGAGAGAGGAAGGAATGTGCTTTATTTCTTTAGGAACAATTTATATACAGATGGAGTATATTTATTGCACTGACACAAAACACTCGCCCTGATGTGCTTGGGGTCACAATACAAAGTCTGAAGACATGCAAACTGCTCGTAAATAACGGAACAGACACACTTGCTAATTGTAGACTGTCGAAGTAATGCATTCCACAGCCTATACACATGCAAACTACTATACCGAAATAATTTTAGTACAGATTTGCAAACTCCTCCTAAATAATGCAGCACAGTGATGTGCAGACACCAAATCGTAAACTGTCCAAATAACAGCCTACAGATCTACTCACAAAATACTGCAACAGACATGCAATCAACACACGCAAGCACCTTCAGCCACCCCCCATCCTCTAGACCGCACAGGAGGTTAACAGCAGATCCCACGAAGTGACGCAGCCGTCAGCTGTCCAACTACACACAGACGCCCATAAAGGTCCTGCACGCACGAGGCGATGGCGCCCCTTTCATACTAGACACCTGAGAAATTCCTCGCTAAATACATGATCACCTAGGCGCTATTGATGACGCGACCGGATGTTATAAGTCCCCTAGACTTAGAACTACTTAAACCTAACTAACCTAAGGACATCACACACAACCATGCCCAAGGCAGGATTCGAACCTGCGACCATAGCTTTTGGGGTTTGTAGAGAAATAATTTCCAGTCTGTATCTTGGGAATTACGTTGCGTTAGCGATCAGTAGGATGCTGCCTAATGCTTGATATCGAAAAGTTCCCCCGAAAATGGTCTAATATTATGGCGAACCATGTGAAAATACGTGTGTTCTTGTAATTCCCGAGTCTGGAGATGTGCGTAGAATAGCGAGCAAGCAAGGAAGTGGGTTCGGAGCAGAAACAGTAACGCGTTTGAGGCGAGGGGAAACGATCCCAAATTTGTAGAACAGTTCTGAGAGGACTTTGGTCTGCTGAGGGTGCTCTGATGTAAAAGAGGTGGTTTTTTATGGTGGACGATATGAACTGTATGTTTACTACATTGACACAGTATGCGGTGATATATTTCTGGGTTGGTTATCGGTTTCACGCTTTAATATTCAAGCTCCTGTCCACAGTGGGTGAGCAGTGTAATTGAGTAAGAGTCTTTCCGTATTTGACGATATGTATGGCATATTGCGAGGTTTAGTTGTCGGTGCAATATGGTGATCAGTGTAAAATAGTTTATTGCTGCTGAATGTCACATCTGCAGAAAGAAAGAAAAGGCTGATGGTGCTTCCCTAAGACTGAGGAACATAGTGACATATAGCAGGTGTGAGAGTAGGCATACCATAATTATTTTGGGTGCTGTACAGATATAAAAGATAATTTCACTGTTTGTGTGAAATGTGTATATATTGTAAAGTTACTGTGGCTTACATTCTGTAAAATGTGTATAAATTGCTTTGTAAGTTACTATGCTTTATGTTGTGGCATGACTAAAGAGAAAGACTGTGCGTCTGATCTTGAGGGACATATAGATTCAGCACATCGATAACCTCGAGGGTATGAGAGCGATTTTTTTCGTGGAAACTTATCTGCGCTATAGATACTGAGATTCGTTTCTAAAAGCACAACCGTAAAGAGCAGAAATTACGTGTACATCGTTCGGTGTCAGTCTGCTGTGGCAATCGCAATAATATTTAATTGTAGTTAGACTGGTAAATATGTTCCTGGCTTGTAATATTCTTGTCAGTGTCGTATGTATTTGATGATCTGTAGACAACATTGCAGGTTTAACTGTGATTGCAATTTAGCGATCTGTGCAAAATAATTTTCCCGCTGAAAGTCTCGTCTGCAGAAAGAAAGAAAAGGTGGATGGTGCTTCGATACCAGCGGCATCAGTAATTCGGCGCGTAAATTCGATAAGAGTCAGTCATAATGCTTGATTCATTAACATCGCTTGTGCTGGGATATAGGAGCCTCTACATAGTGGAGGGAACGTTTGTGTGTGTTGAAAGCAGGAAGGGTAACACGTGATGGAATCAGTACCATGTCAGGTCACGAGGAAGTCTGCATTCTATGTAATTCTGCGTTATTTTCGTAAACAGGTTCTGTTAGGGCAAGAATTTTCGTGCATCAAGCTGAGACACCAAGAAAGCGAGCGTTAACTATTTCAGGGACACTACACAATTTCCGCGATGTCGACTCGGTTTTTGTTTTTTACATAGTCACGTCACATGCTTATAAGATTGAGATCATTGTTAGTTGCGTTTGCGAAACGTTGTAGCTACTCTGTCATCAACTGTAAAACCACATGCGGCCCAGAGGAGTCTCGCACATGGGGTCTGCATGAGCGCACCTTGTAGTTCTGTGACGGTCAGTATAACAGTGACTGTATACTCTAAAATAGAGGCAACTTTCACCTGCATCCGGCAGTTGCACGAGTCTGTGATGGCGCGCGCATCCGGTCGCGTCATCAATAGCGCCTAGGTGATCATGTATTTAGCAAGGAATTTCTCAGGTGTCTAGTATGAAAGGGGCGCCGTCGCCTCATGCGTGCAGGACCTTTACGGGCGTCTGTGTGTAGTTGGACAGCTGACGGCTGCGTCACTTCGTGGGGTCTGCTGTTAACCTCCTGTGCGGTCTAGAGGATGGGGGGTGGCTGAAGGTGCTTGCGTGCGTTGATTGCATGTCTGTTGCAGTATTTTGCGAGTAGATCTGTAGGCTGTTATTTGGACAGTTTACGATTTGGTGTCTGCACATCACTGTGCTGCATTATTTAGGAGGAGTTTGCAGATCTGTACTAAAATTATTTCGGTATAGTAGTTTGCATGTGTATAGGCTGTGGAATGCATTACTTCGACAGTCTACAATTAGCAAGTGTGTCTGTTCCGTTATTTACGAGCAGTTTGCATGTCTTCAGACTTTGTATTGTGACCCCAAGCACATCAGAGTGAGTGTTTTGTGTCAGTGTGATAAATATACTGCATTTGTAAATAAATTGTTGCAGAAGAGAGAAAGCACATTCCTTCCTCTCTCCAGCCGCCCAGCACCAGCTGAGTCATTTTCCCACCAGTCCCTAGGAAGATGTGGCAGATGGGTGAATTAGGTTAGTGGACGTGAGCTTTGTTTCCGCAATTTTCTTAGGTTGGCAGAGTAACCCCAGGTGACCTTTCTTTACCACCACATTCAAACTCTGCGCCAGTTCCTAGGATGAGGTGTTGGTCAGGTGACTTAAATTAGAGGGGGTAGCCTAAGTGACATATTTTCATGCGATTTTCTTAGGTTAGTTGAGATAACCTCAATGTTAACTGTCGTAACATACTGAGGAAGTAAGAGCTCTAGAATATGTTTTTTGTGTGGTTACAACTCTGTTGTTGAACAAGCAGAGTTGTGCAATCACTATCCCCCTTTAATAGTGATAAGTAAAGCATGACCATACTTTGCCCATTACACTCACTATCACTCCTGAGAACTATGGCAATACCTTATCCACAGAGATGCTGCACACACTTGAAGTTGAATAACTGAATAATAACTGAATGACGATGGATTCATAGTCATTATTATCTTACATACAGCTGGTGCACTGAAACAGACAAACAGAAATCCATTGTACACTTGTAATAAAGCATTCTTTGCATTCTGGCCTGTAGGAGATTTCCACATAACATGGTATTTCTTTTTGAAAATTCAGCTACCGGACACACACGTTATAGGATCTAAACAGGTCTGTATCATTAAGTCACCATTCCTTGCACACGTAACAAACAAAATCTTTTTATGGCTCTCTAATGGGCTCTTTTGTTCTTTCGTAACAAACTCAATTTTGCTAGCTGCAACAATAGATCCGTCTCGCGCTGATCGCCCTGCTCCCGCTCCAGTGTTACACAGTATGGTGCTCAGCAACAGGAAACTAAAAATGTGTTTAGACTACAACAGTTTTGCGGTTTCTCCAAGCATCTGTTCGGTCCATGAAGATTGACTCGAATGGACGTACTCTAGTATATATTGCACTCAATGATTTCTTAGTCAGGGAAATTTGTGTGATCTGGGTGGTGGTCGCTACACATGGAACGTACTGACACAAACTTCGACTTGGTGGTATGAATATATAAAAGCCGACACTGTTTTTTTCCCTGGATTTACAAGTATCGAAAATACGGAAAGGTTTCGTGAAGTGATGAAATCGATAAACCGAATAGACGCTAGGACTTTTCTAAATTGTAATTACATCCTTCATTCATCGACAAATAAGTGATGGTGGGAGGATTTTTTGCGGTATGAGAACGGCACCCAGCTTTTATATACACCTATAATTGATAGAAATATTATGCTGCTGCTAGAACGTATAGGTACCGTGGCTTATGTTCCAACTTATCACTAGATGTTTGTGGGAAATAATCAAACTACTATCCACATTTTAAAAAAATACTTATGTCTAGTCATCAGGGAACGATAGATTTGATGTGGTGAATTGTGATTCCTAGGGATTGAGGAGTATATCCAAATGTAAGGGGTAGTAGATTTATTTTGTAAACAGCTGCACAACATAGCAATGCAAGAGCTCAGCTGGACCTCGTACAGTGTACAAACAGAACAGGTAATACAGCTATAACAAAACATCCCCTCATTGGCTGCTCTAAGGGTGTCCTCGCGTTTCCCCTGTAGCACCATTGACAGTGATGTTGATTACAGTACACCAACGCCTATTGGTGATGTCTTTCCAACCCTTTCATCTGAGGGAGCATTGTTAACTATCACATAGTGCCACACGCCTGTGCTTTATAACACTAGTTTGAGAGAGTCTTGGCAGGATGCAGCACCTTCTGGAAGCGCTGGATGGAAAACTTATACATTAAATAATTTCCTAGGACTGAAGAGAATCGTGATACTTAGCTGGTGTGAGTGTGGACATACAATAGTTTTTTGGGTGCTGTACACATATAAACGAGAACTGCACTGCTTGTCTGAAATGTGTATATGTTGCAGTGTAAAGTTACTGTGGCTTATGTTCCGCCATGTCCAGATAAATTGATCGTGCGTCCTATAGTGCTGGAGGTATGGATTTGACGTGGAAAATTGCGGTAGCCATAAGAGAAATGAAAGATTTTTTTTACATGAAAAGTTATCTGAGTGATGGATATTGAGATTCGTTCCAGAACTGTGCCCATCAAGCGGACTCATTTCTACTACATCGCTCAGTGTCAGACTGCAGCAGCAATCCTATTTAATTGTAGTTACACTGATAAATATGTGCCTGGTTTCCAATATTCTATTGAGCATGGAGATTACAGTAAAAAACGTAGCAGCAACCAAGCAGGTTGGGCCTGGAAACAGAATCTCAGCAAACGTCTTTGTTCGGGCGTGGGGCTTGCCCCTTCTTTGTACACCAGTTCAGAGAATCCGAGAAAGCTCTGCAGAAATTTGAGGTGATTCAATACGACGAGTGTTGGCGTTGGTGGTATCGATAATGTTTGAACTCCTACTACTCAGGTCCTGATGGAATGGGATATTTTCGTAAGCTGTTTCTGAATGCATTGTAACAGATTTCTATAGCGTGTCGAGAGGGAGACTTGGCTGTTATTTATATAGACATGTGATGTCAGTATAACTCTGAAAACCTTTTAGCTGCGCCTGCGAAGGTGAGCCACTATGCAAACATCTCGCTCGGCGCTGGAGCCGCAAGTATGAAGGCTATGTGTCAGCCATGGTGGCTAGGTAAACACGTGTTTCGAAAGAAATTTCTCAGGTGTCAGGTATGAAAGGGATGCTGCTGCCTCATGCTTGGGGGACACATACTGACACCTGCACTTAGCTCAGCACCTGACGGCCGCATTGTCGCTATGCGGGGTCCACTGGCCAGTGCAGCCCCACTCCTGGCAGCATGTGTGGTGGCGTTCTGCTCGGTCCAGTGGAATGTGCATGCTTTGTGATCGAAAGATTCTTAACTGTGTAATTACATGTGATAGGTGTTTCATGACGGTATTCCTTGCGTGATCAGAATGAAAAAAAGGCAATCGATTTATTTAATTCTTACAGGACATGCATCCCTCCAAACAGCAGAGAATGATGAACATGAGAATATAAGAGAAATCATCAAACAAACTTCAGCCAAAGAACCTGAGACAGAAGCCAAAGACAATTTGTCATCAAATGCCCACGAAAACCTTAACAATTGTAATCCTTTTAGGTTAACACAAGTGTGAAACCATTATGTATTTTTGAGCATCGACAATTTATTTGTGGTAGTCAGATATGGGTGCCATTCTAGATCAATGAGGTGAGAACCATTTGGTCACTAAAATTCATCTGAGGCATCCAACCCAATCAAGGGAGTAACTGTTTTGTTTATGAAAAGAGGAAAGCTGAATAGTGGCACAGTAATCATTCATTAACAAGAGAGATGAGTGAATACATAGAACAGTATATAAAATATTAAGCAATGTAAAAAGTCACCACATTGGTCAGGAGACCTTGCTATAATATTACATACATTACAGCATACATTACAGCATACATACATTATAGCATACAACTTCAACAGCCAAGAGAGCAGGCAATAATTACTGCAAGAAATAGTGTACTGGCAAAAGATGCCCCCCTCTTAAGCAATAGAGAAACTACTCTTGGAGTATGACATTTCATGTGTTTGCAATTTCGTAAAGGTGAAATCAGATTTGAAACAGGTTAAAAGGGTGATTTTCAATATGCTGTTTCAAGGTAATGTCAACATTATCATCAAATGTCATTTAATAACACATCAACGCTATAAGTCTTCAAAGAGAAAATGATAACCAAGACAGGAGATAAATATCACGTGATTAAGTGCTAGAGTAATAGATAATGTCGTGGTTTGTAGAGTCAAAAGTTGTGGGTTTGAATCCTGTCACAAGCAAATATTTTTCTCGTGTTAGTATTGTTAACATGTTCTGAGACTCTCTTATAAAAGCAATACAAGTATGTTCTGCTATATTCAAACTTATCTACATTGTCTGATATAAGAACGAAGGATGAAATAAATATTTAGCTATTTCCATGTGCATGGTTAGACAGGAACATGAGAGGACAGTTTAAATTAATGTGAGTGAGATGAGGAGCATTAACATTCATATTTTTCTTGTCACAAATATTTCACTGTTTATTTACAAATCTGTGACTATCTCAAAGTATGTGGTTAGGCAGGAACCTGTGTTTAGCTTTAACTGCTGCAACTGAGACGAGCAGCAATAAAATTCATATTATTCCTTCCCACAAACATTTTGCTCTTTATTTACGAATATCAGCCGCTTTTCGAATGTGGGGTTAGAGAGGAACATAAGGAGACAGCTCAAATTACTGCCAGCAAAATGAGGAGCATTAACATTTGTATTCTTCCTTGACACAAATATTTGGTTTTTTATTCACGAACGTGTGGTGATGTCAGACTGTGGGGTTAGGCAAGAACCACAGATTTAGAAAAGTGTAGGAAGAGAAGCTGGCTGCAACCAAGTAGGGATGTTGATTCATACATGCTGTGAACCAGGACAGCACCAACGTGACCCTGCACCTATGGAAAAATAGCCACAGTTACAACTACCCTCCCTCATAACTTATATTTTTCATCCCTCTGTGATTTTTTTCTCTATAAAAGTAACTTCTTGTCACATTTTTTATACACAAATATAACAGATTTTATAATCTTGCAACTAAATAGAATAAAAAAGGCGTATTCTTGAAAAAAAATACTTTCTTGAACTATACTGATGAAAAGCGCACAGAGCACATTAATCATATCACTGCAAAAGTAAATTCCAAAATGAACATTTTCCCAGTAAAACTGTAATTCAAGCAAAATTTATGTCTATTGTTTATTGGTTTTTGTGTGAAGTACAGAATAGGTTTCATCAGCTGCACACTACATGTGATACATTTATTATTACTTTGAAACAAAATGAAAATGCAACTATAATTAATAACATAAACTGAATTCAAATTACAGTATTGTTAAATGATGTAGTCCTTTAACAATTAAAATGTAATAATGTTGAATTTGATACATTTGTCTGAAAAGTACATGTAATTTATCACAGCAAAAGAGAAGAGTATTCTATTCTAGTAACTGTGTTTAAATTGTCATTTTACTGTCCCTGTCCTTGTCTGAGCGAAGATCATTAACTTTGTTACTAAACTCATTGTTTGTTGTTCTAAGGTGCTCTATTTATGACAGTATACTTTCATCAATAATCAAGTCTAACTAGTTTTCTACCATTTTTAATTTAATGAAATTGTATTTGCAGCTGCTACACTCACTGCTATGGTCATAAATGTTGGTAAGACCATTATGATGTTTGCTTAAGGAATACTCATACTCTGAATAAAGCTTCAACATATCCTATTAGGAAGCTATGTCAAACTTTTTCATCAGATCTTTCTCCTGGGACTTGAAAATAGCTACTTTGTTAACTAGGACTATTGTATTAACCTCTCTGTTACATTTGGCACCAAAATCAGTGGCACACTTTTCAAAAGGAGATACAGACCTTTTGTTTAAGCCTTTTCATAAAAGGAACTGAAGTTATATGAAATGATGTGCAGTTAAAGGGTATTTTTTCGTTTCCTATAATATCCTATCAAATGCTTTGAAAAACTGTAGCTTGAACGATTTCTCAACACAGAATGTGATGATTATACATGATAAAGATCTAATATTTTGTGTATGTATAAGTTATTTGTCTGATGTCACAAGTTTTAGTTGTGAAACAAAATGATAATAAAACATTCATATGCAAAATGCATATTTTCTTGAGTAACAATCACAGGAAGTCAGTTAAAATTTGAAAAGGTACAGAATAGTAAAAAAGTAGCAAACTGTATATAAATCCACAAAATAGTCATTGTATTGCTTTGTTTTCTGGAAGACAATTTTTGTCCACCTCAGTCCCCAATTACAGCAAGTCACTTAAAATTGAAAAAGATGCAGAATATTAAAAATATATTAAACTGCTTGTAAAACGACAAAATAGACTTTGTTTCATTTTACACAAAATAATCAATCGAAATAGGTAATGAAAACAAATTGTGACCATGTCAGTCTCTAACTACAACAGAGTTTCAACAACTGAGCAATAATCAACAGAAAATAACATTAAATTCTTGCAAAAAAAGCAATAGATAGTTAAAAAACTATAAGCAGAAGTTCTCCTGAGTGAAACAGATGCAAAAAGTATTATATATTAGAGAACATAGGATAAACGAAATTTGCACTCTAACAATAAGAGAATATGGCCTGTTTAATTATTTCTGTGTATCAAAATATAAGGAAGAGATGCTGCTGCATATGGAAATAAAACGGGTTGTCTGCAAGATACTAACCAGGCCTACAGTAAATGCATAAACTTGCAAGCAAACATAGAAAAACACTTCGAAATTATATGTGTGTGTTTCTAAGAAGTGACACTGCCAAATTTCTGAAAAAACTAACGAAATTATTACAGAAGGTGAAAATGAAATATATTTTAACATGTGGAGCTTATCTCATAGTTATAGATATGGAATAAAAACTTAAGCAAAAACTGAAAGTAGTGTTATTAGAACATAATATGAAAATAAATGTACATGTGATAGTGGCTGATCGAAGGCAGACTTATTGATAACTTACTCAATGATAATAGTGATTGTGTAGCAAAAGTTCTCCAGACAGCAGTCTCTTATCTTCATACGTTTATGTGAAGTACTTACAAAAATAGTAGCTCTAAAACAGAAATCATGAATTACAAGAAAGGAGCTACGATTATCAATTAACGAAACACGAACATTTTTAAAATAACAATCAGCAAAGAGAGTGGTAATGAAACAATGGAAGCAAAAGGAACAGATGAGAAGAATGATGGGCTTGTTATCTTAACACATTAATGCACTATTTTCAGCAATCTTCTGCAAAAGGACTTGTCAGAGAAAGTATAGGCAACTGATTACTACACTCAGCTGGCGGCTACACGGGTAGCGGAGGCTGTGTGGTGTGGACTGGGCAGTTTTTTAGGTTAGAAGGCCTCGGGAAACTACAGGGTGGGCTGCAATCTCAAAGGGTGCATGGCAAATGCAGGACGTGCTTGGATCAAGGAACAGTCGGAATTGTAGTTGTAAATTGTTGTAGTTGTGCTGGGAAAGTCCCAGAGCTACAAGCGGTAATAGAAAGCACAGAAGCTGAAATCGTTATAGGTGCAGAAAGCTGAAATAAGTTCTGCAGAAATTTTTACGAAGTCTCAGACGGTGTTCAGGAAAGATGGATTAGGCAGAATTGGTGGTGGAGTGTTTGTGTCTGTCAGTAGTGGTTTATCTTGTAGTGAAGTCGAAGTAGATACTCAGAACGAATTGGTATGGGTGGAGGTTATACTTAACAGCCGAACTAAGTTAATAATTGGCTCCTTCTACCGACCCCCAGACTCTGATGATATAGTTGCTGAACAGTTCAGAGAAAATTTGAGTCTCATAACAAATAAATAACCCAGTCATACGGTTATAGTTGGTGGGGACTTCAACCTTCCCTCGATATGTTGGCAAAAATACTTGTTCAAAACCGGTGGTAGGCAGAAAACATCTTCCGAGATTGTCCTAAATGCTTTCTCCGAAAATTAGTTCGAGCAGTTAGTCCACAAACCCACGCGAATTGTAAATGGTTGCAAAAACACACTTGACCTCTTAGCCACAAACAATCCAGAGCTAATAGAGAGCATAATAACTGATACAGCGATTAGTGATCACAAGGTCGTTGTAGCTAGGCTCAATACCGTTTCTTCCAAATCCACCAGAAAGAAACGCAAAATAATTTTATTTAAAAAAGCGGATAAAGTGTCACTAGAAGCTTTCCTAAGAGACAATCTCCATTCCTTCTGAACTAACTATGCAAATGTAGACGAGATGTGGCTCAAATTCAAAGATATAGTAGCAACAGCTATTGAGAGATTCATACCTCATAAATTGGTAAGGGATGGAACTGATCCCCCATGGTACACAAAACAGGTCCGAACGCTGTTGCAGAGGCAACGGAAAAAGCATGCGAAGTTCAGAAGAACGGGAAATCCCGAAGATTGGCTAAAATTTACAGACGTGCGAAATTTGGCACGGACTTCAATGCGAGATACCTTTAATAGGTTCCACAACGAAACATTGTCTCGAAATTTGGTAGAAAATCCGAAGAAATTCTAGTCGTATGTAAAGTACACAAGCGGCAAGACGCAGTCAATACCTTCGCTACGCAGTGCCGACGGTACTGTTACCGACGACTGTGCCCTTAAAGCGGAGTTATTGAAGGCAGTTTTCCAAAATTCCTTCACCAGGGAAGACGAATGGAATATTCCAGAATTTGAAACACGAACAGCTGCTAGCATGAGTTTCTTTGAAGTAGATACCTTAGGGGATGCGAAGCAACTCAAATCGCTTGATAGGGGCAAGTCTTCAGGTCCAGATTGTATACCGATTAGCTTCCTTTCGGATTACACTGATACAATAGCTCCCTACTTAGCAATCATATACAACCGCTCGTTCACCGATAGATCTGTATCTACAGATTGGAAAATTGCGCAGGTCACACCAGTGTTTAAGAAGGGTAGTAGGAGTAATCCATCGAACTACAGACCTATATCATTGACATCGGTTTGCAGTAGGGTTTTGGAACATATACTGTATTCAAACATTATGAATCACCTCGAAGGGAACGATCTATTTATACGTAATCAGCATGGTTTCAGAAAACATCGTTCTTGTGCAACGCAGTTAGCTCTTTATTCACACGAAGTAATAGCCGCTATCGACAGGAGATCTCAGGTAGATTCCGTATTTCTAGATTTCCAGAAAGCTTTTGACACCGTTCCGCACAAGCGACTTCTAATCAAGCTGCGGGCCTATGGGGTATCGTCTCAGTTGTGCGACTGGATTCGTTATTTCCTGTCAGGAAGGTCGCAGTTCGTAGTAATAGACGGCAAATCATCGAGTAAAACTGAAGTGATATCAGGTGTTCCACAGGGAAGCGTCCTTGGGACCTCTGCTGTTCCTGATCTACATAAATGACCTGGGTGACAATCTGAGCAGTTCTCTTAGGTTGTTTGCAGATGATGCTGTAATTTACTGTCTAGTAAGGTCATCTGGAGACCAGTATCAGTTGCAAAGCGATTTAGAAAAGATTGCTATATGGTGTGGCAGTTGACGCTAAATAACGAAAAGTGTGAGGTGATCCACATGAGTTCCAAAAGAAATCCGTTGGAATTCGATTACTCGATAAATAGTACAATTCTCAAGGCTGTCAATTCAACTAAGTACCTGGGTGTTAAAATTACGAACAACTTCAGTTGGAAAGACCACTTAGATAATATTGTGGGGAAGGCGAGCCAAAGGTTGCGTTTCATTGGCATGACACTTACAAGATGCAACAAGTCCACTAAAGGGACAGCTTACACTACACTCGTTCGTCCTCTGTTAGAATATTGCTGTGCGGTGTGGGATCCTTACCAGGTGGGATTGACGGAGGCCATCGAAAGGGTGCAAAAAACGGGAGCTCGTTTTGTATTTTCACGTAATAGGGGAGAGAGTGTGGCAGATATGATACGCGAGTTGGGATGGAAGTCATTAAAGCAAAGACGTTTTTCGTCGCGGCGAGATCTATTTACGAAATTTCAGTCACCAACTTTCTCTTCCGAATGCGAAAATAATTTGTTGAGCCCAACCTACGTAGGTAGGAATGATCTCAAAATAAAATAAGAGAAATCAGAGCTCGAACACAAAGGTTTAGGTGTTCGTTTTTCCCGCGCGCTGTTCGGGAGTGGAACGGAAGAGAGATGGTATGATTGTGGTTCGATGAACCCTCTGCCAAGCACTTAAATGTGAATTGCAGAGTAGTCATGTAGATGTAGATGTAGAAATCAAAGCAAGATTCAAGGACCTCATACAATCACAGTATTTGGACATATAAAAAGTTTCAGGAGAAGTATATGCAATTGATAGAATAACCAAAGGCCAATTCAATGAACACAATCATGAAAAATTCAAAACACGAAAGTAAAATAGCATGGGACATAAATACCACAGCAAAATAGAGTAAAAATCGTACAAGTAACAGGAATATCGTTAAGTCAATAAAAACTGAGGACACTGCACTTGCAAATGAAACAAAATTTGCTAAGATCCTCATGAACAGTTTCACAGATGCTGTACAAAAATTAAAATGTGAAAGAAATCATACAGGAACTGAACCCATCCATTCCTCTCAATGTTTCTGGAATAAGCTACAAAACAGGAACTCATAGAAAGCATTCAGAGACTAAAATTGAAGAAGTTTGTAAGAGATGATAAAATATCTCATCATCTAATATAGCATGTGAGTGTGAAGATAGCTGCAGCATTTTTGTATTTAGCAAACTGCTCATTCTGAGAAGGAATATTTCTAGAGAAATCAAAAATAATCAAAGTAGTCCCAGCACACATAAAAGGCAACAATGATGACCCAAATAACTTGACATCAACATCTTTAATATCTGTTTCTCAAAATTATTACAGAGGCTCAACACAGTGTATTTATTAAAATCCTATAGAAACACAGGATTGTGTTTCTGGCACAGCAGGATATTCCTTTCCCCAAGGATATCTGTTATTACTTATTAGAAAAAAATATACTTTCTGTCTTCTACATTTATGGATTTTTCTAATGCTGTTGAAACAGCCACTATAACTGAAAAATTTAAAAGCTGTGGAACACATAGACATGCAGCACAAAGGATAATATCATATGTTGGCAAGAGAAAGCAGTGCATGATGACAGAGTCTGGTAGCAGATGTGAAATCAAAGGCATTAAATATGGTATACCTCAAGGATCTGTATTTGGTCCACTATTGCTCAACTGTTTCGTAAAGAATATTAAAGCCATGAAAGTAACGACAGGATACTGGAGTTTAATGTCCCATTGACAAGGAAGTCATTAAAGATGAATCATAAGCTATGATTAGGGAAGGAATTCGGCTGGATCCTTACAAAAAAAACCTTCCTAGTCTTTGCCTTATGGGATTTAGGAAAGTCATGAGAAACATAAATCTGAATAGGAATTTGCTCCATCATCCTCCTAAATGTAAGTCAAGTGTGTTAACGACTGTGTTCGATATCAGTAAGAAGAAACAAAAAAAAAATGATATGTTATTAGTAAATGTAGAAAAAAATGTGGAACACTTGAAAGAAGTGCATTTATTTCAACAAATAAAACAATGCAGTGGTTTGTACAAAGTGACTCAATTATAAATCTAAAAGAAGGCATTGTTTATGGTTTTTCAATAACAAAGGAAAAGAAGACCACATAGATACATTTCCAGACGAAAGTAGACAGTAAAAAATTATCTGCATAACATTTTTCAGAATTTGATAGTACACTCCAACGTTGACAACATACAGACAAAGTCTGATGTAAATGAAGCACTGTAATATTTATTATGAAACAAATTGCATATGGTGCTAACAAACAACTTTTATGTACAATGTATTGTTTTCTATTTGAATGATACTTACAGAATGGAATTACTGTGTGGGCAAACTCCAGCAGCATGCATGCAAAAATAATTTTTGTATTTAACAAAGGCCATTAGGACTATTCTGAATTAAAAAAAAAACAAAGTGATCCATACAAAACTACCTTCCAAATTCTAAAAGTATTATCTTTTTCATCTCCGTACACATGCAGAGCAATATGTTCACTAATGAAACACAATACATAAAAATTCAGAAGACCATTCTTATGACACGAGAAATAAAGACCAGCTGAGAAATAGGCCTATTCCACACAGACTGAGAGTTGTTGAAAGAGGTCCTTGACATTCAAGTTGGCTGGTTATGTGTCTATCTAAGAATCTGCATATTAGAGATGATATTCTTACTTTTTTGTATTGTAGTTATCTGTGTATGGCAATAATATTTAAAACTGATTATAAAACTACATCTAAATGTGAGTTATCATATATATGAAGTCTTAACGGGTTGTCAGCCGTGTAGTGTCGTCGTCTCGTAGCAACGTTTCAATGGAATGCGTCTCCATCATCTTTAGGCGAAGTGTCGGGATATTGACGGTCGCAGGCTCTTATCTCTGCTGGGCCGCTCTCTGCTTCCAGTCGCCGGCTAATCACGCGCCTGTGGAATCGCCCGAGCACCTGGAGCGGCCGGTGGTGGGGGAGGACGCGTGTGCTGGGTTCGTGTCCTGGCATCCATCTCTGTCTGCTGTGTGCGTGGCCCCCCATTGTGAGTTTGCCTTCAATTTGTTCCCAGGCTGTGCTGAGATGGTAGCCACTGTTACAGTTGATTAGGTTGTCATGTAACCGTGTTTCTATGGACACTTTGATTACTGAGTCCCAAAATCCGTTTGTACTGCATATTTTCTTTGTGTCCTCGATATCGAAAGTGTGCTTCTCGTCAATACTATGTTCCGCCACAGCAGATTTGTTGGTCTGACCCAAGCGTACATACTTGATGTGTTCATTGTGGTGCAGTAAGATGCAACGCTGTGTCTGTCCTATATAGTTCATCCCACATTCGCATCCGATCTTGTACACACCAGGTGCCGTCAGGTCTAGTGGATCCTTGGTTGAACCGAGATGGTCTTTGATTTTTCCCACTGCATGGAAAGTGGTCTTCACTTTATGTTTCTTGAGAATTCTCGTGATCTTGACTGTTGGAGGACCCGCATATGGCAAGAACGCACAGTCCATTGCTTCGACTTCATCCAGTCTCTCTTCTCTCTTCTTGTGGTTGGTCTTCAGAGCTCTCCTTATTTGTGTCTCACTGTATCCATTTTTCTTGAAGGTGTCCTTGAGGTGTTGCAATTCTCCTGGCAAACTTGCCTTATCACAGATGGACCTGGCCCAGTGCACTATGGTGTTGAGTACAGAATTGTGTTGTGCAGGATGGTGACAGCTGTTGGCATTAAGATAGAGCTCTGTGTGTGTTTTCTTTCTGTACACTGCATGTCACAACGTGCCGTCCATGTTTCTTGCGATCAGGATATCCAGAAAGAGTAAGCTTCTGTTCTCTTCTATCTTCATGGTAAATTTGATATTTCCATGAATATCATTGAGGTATTGATGGAAATCTAGCAGTTTGTCTCTGCCATGTGACCAAACTACGAAAGTATCATCAATGTACCTGTAGAAGGCTTTTGGCTTATGTTTAGCAGTGTCCAGTGCTAGCTTGTCGAAGTGCTCCATGTATAGGTCGGCTATGCCTGGTGCTAAGGGGGAGCCCATAGCTACACGATCTATCTGTTCATAGAACTTCCCACCACATTTGAAATAGGTGGTGATTAGCACATGGTGAAAGAGCTTGATGATATCCTCCTCAAAGTGTTCTTCGAGCAAAGCCAGGGAGTCTTCTATTGGTATTCGTGTGAATAAGGATGTCATATTGAAGCTAACTAATAGGTCTTCATTTTCCAGCCGTATGCCCTGTAGTACCTTCACAAACTCAGCCGAGTTTTTCACATGGTGCAGACCGTAACCCACCAAGGGTTTTAGCATCTGTGATAAATGCAGTACAAACGGATTTTGGGGCTTAGTAATTAAAGAGACCATAGAAATACAGTTACACAACAACCTAATCAACCACGACAGTGGCTACCATCTCAGCACAGCCTCGGAGCAAATTGAAGGCAAACTCATAATGGGGGGCCACTTCAATGCCAAATGCCCTGATTGGAACTCTAGAGTAACCTCCAGAGCAGGCGCCAAACTGCAATGACTAGCGCGCGACCACCACTTCGAAACATGGGTCTGGTTGAGCCCACACATTTTCCAAAAAATTGAGGTAGGCCCGACTTTTTAGACATAGCCCTCACTAGGAGGATCATTGAGTTTGTGGCCGCAAGGACAATCAACAGAATGTCCTCTGATCACAACCAAGTGATTCTAGAGGTCGATGTGGGAGGATGGGTAGCACTCCCACAGTACCAGATGTCCTACAAACGTACAGACTGGGAGCGATCCGCGAAACTGTCGCCTCCAATATCGCACGCACTCCGCCACCTACTGTCGAAACAGTAGAACAATCACTACAAGACCTAACAGGAACCATCTTGTAGGCAGCGGAAGATGCCACTCCCCCACAAAGGGATGGCCCGCCCCAGCAAGTACAACTCCCGGAACATTTACTAACCCAAAACCGTCACAGGAACAGAGTGGCAAAAGAGTGGAAGATCACCAGGAATGAGGCCACGAGGAGGCTACAGAGAGAGCTGAAGGTAGCGCTCAATGAGCACAGAAACCAGCAATGGCAAAACCGCCTCACAGCCCTCAAAGTGGACGATCACACACTATGGCAAGCAACCAAACAATTTACCAAAAGATGTACTAGGTTGCCGTCACTGCATGATGAGAGGGGTCTGGCCTACAGCCATGCTGAAAAGGCCAACGCCCTCGCCGACACTTTAGAGAAGCAGTTTCAAGCGGCAGAACTCCAGGAGGAAGAACATGAAGAGACAGTCTATCATCAACTGGCTGTCTTCCTCAACGCTGAGGAGGACCCAGAAGACGAACCCCCATTTTTCGCCACCAAAGATGTGGCAAAAATAATTAGGTCCCTCCCTACAAAAAACGCATCAGGACATGACAGTGTCACCAACCAGCTAGTTAAAAACCTCCCACCCTTGGCTATCGAACACCTCGCGAATGTCTTAAATGAGATTACTCGTACCTGTGAGTTCCCAGCATAGTGAAAACACGCAGAAGTGGTCGCGATACACAAACCAAGGAAAGTCCCTTCATTCCCACAGCATTACAGGCCGATTAGCCCCTTGCCAACTCTCAGAGAGATCTATGAGCGCTTACTGCTTATTCCCATACGAGACCACTTATTCCCATATGAGACCACATCACCAACAAGCGACTTTTGCCGGATTTCCAATTCGGATTCCGACAGAAGCACTCCTCCCCACAACAGATCAGGAGACTAGTGGAAGCAGCCACAGAGGGCTTCAACCACAGAGACTACTGTGGCATAGTGCTACTTGATGTAACCAAAGCCTTCAACTCAGTATGACATAAAGGGCTACTATACAAGTTATACACACAAGGGCTCCCCAGGAGCATAGTCAGGTTAATCCAAAGCTATTTCACGAATAGAACTTTCTCTGTCAAGGCGTATTCGTGCTGGGGTGCCACAGGGATTTGTCCTGCGGTCCGTTTTGTATAGTCTGCACTCTGCAGGCACTCCCATGGCCCCCGTGGTGCACACCACACAGTACACTGACGACACCGCCTTTTACACTTGTACTGCAAATAAGGACCTGATCATTCGTAGGCTACAAAGAGTTTTAGCTAACACAGAAACCTGGGCCAATCGCTGGCACATCACCATCAATCCTGAAAAGGCAGAGGCAATTCTGATCACCCGGAGACTCGGGAGACGTGGACCCCGTCAACGCCAAGTATCTCGGTGTAACCTGCAACTCAAGACTAACGTGGAAACCCCATATACACGAGATCCACAGGAAGGTCTGTGGCAGTATGTCCATCCTATACCCAGTCCTCAAGACAACCAGCTCCCTTCCCTGCTCTGATGGACTAAACGTCTATCAGGCCCTCATATGCCCAGTAATGGAGTATATGTGCCCTGTCAGGGGATACGTTGTGAAGCAGCACCTGGACAAACTCCAGAGGATGTAGAACCGCGACCTCAGGAGGGCACTGCCCCTACCCATGGGCTTCCCCATCGATGCTCTGCACGCCGCTGCCGAAATCCTGCTCCTCAACGAAAGATTCCAAGATCTGGCAAGGGCTTTCTGAGACCACGTCCAGATCTGGAAATAATCTCTACCACTCCTAAGGTCGGTATGACATGTCCCGCGATAAGCACAAACGCCCCATGACGATCTTCGACGACTAAGTCAAAGAGAAAAATCCCAAAAATCTCCAAATCCTAATACCAATTCTTAATCCTTAAAATACCCAAATCTCGTCAACCTCAGGCAAGTACTAGACACCACCAGAACACCAACACAACACAACACACAGACTGCCATAACAGTCAAAGACAATCACACACTCACAACGCACACTGTGGAGTAAATGCCTACAGGCTATAAACTCCTCCATACACTTCCCCAAGGAGGGTAAAGTAAAAGGTGAGAGAGAGATATCCCGACACTTCGCCTGAAGATGATGGAGACGCATTCAAACGTTGCTACGAGACGACGTCGATACTCAGCTGACAACCCGTGAAGACTTCATATATGAAATTCACATGAGTTATCATATGTTTTTGTGCATCTTTGTTGAAGTCACCTGGTGATAAAGAGTATTTAAATAACTCAGGATTCAAATATAAGAAAGTAAATATATGTATAAATTCTGTCACATTTCCCAGATTTATATTTTAAACTGTAATATGTATTTTAGATGGTTTAAGGCATTAGATTAAGCTGACTATTCCTATGCTGCAAGTCCACACACTGTACATATTGTAGTCGAATGGGACCAAATATAAATTTATCAGTACACTAGTTTTATCTCTTTTTCATACATAAGCAGATTTCCATTCTGAAATTTGATAAAGTAATGGGAAAATTAGACATTGTTATTTACGTTTCTCGATCTAGAAATTCAATAACATATTGTACATGTTTGAAAGTCAAATTTCAGTTTGGCCTTTTATATTGTACCTTTGGTTGCTGAAGTTCACCTTTGATGTAATTGTATTGATTGACAGATGTTTTATAGGCCATAAAAATTTGAGGTTGGAATTCGTGAGGAGATGAGAGAAGTGTTATTCATTGTCTCAACAGTGAGTTAATTGTTAACAATTGTTATGTGTACAGTCACGCATGCCTACCAGAAATTGTCTTGTGGAAAAATCCTCTATTGTTTAGTGCGATGTGTATGTTCCTAATTCGGAAAGGAAAGTGCTGTTGTGTATTCCGTGAATTTACCAGATGTTTGACAAGTGTCATTAAAGGTGTTGAAACGTCTTGCTTACGTATGAGAGTACAGCGAGAGCCGCGCAAAAACGAATTGTCACATGGGTGTCAGTGATCCATTAACCGAACTGTTAATGGAATGTTTGTGTGCATATCTTCCAATGGGTCTGTTTAGTTGATTTAATGCATTGTGTTCTTCGTTTGCCGTAGCTTAACTTGAACCAAATGGTAAGCAGCAGCCCTCTTTATTATTTTTATTATTATTATTATTTATATTATTTATTTTGCGGTATCTTCTACCTTGAGACACATTGGTTTGTGTTGGTTGATCGAAGGTTTCTATATCGTTAGCTGAGGACATGGAAGCATCACGAGACTAGTGTGGCCTGTACGCCTCCCCGAACTTCAGTTGGTACATGTCAGAGTAATATGAAATTTATCTTGCTGTCAGGCAATTACGAGTACATAAGTTTAGTGCATGCGAAAACTGCAGGGCGTGTCATGGTTCAAATTAACGGCAGATCTCTATGTAATTGGCAGGTTAACAATGCTTTCATGTTAGAGGATGATACAGACTTTATAAGTTCCGTAAGATCGTGCATGCAAGGTACAGTTAAACATGTTTTGTACAAGACGTCCAGATGTGTTGCTAGCGCTCTCCATGTACTTTCGTAGTGCAGGTTGCGTTACTAAAACGAACGGTGCCATCTACTTGAGAGTATACGTTATAACATGACTACAAAGATCTTAACATTGTGGACCATTTCCTCAGATACGTCCAAGGGGAAACAGTAGATATATTTGATGCTGTCACTTGAGTATGGAATGGCGTGCCACAAGAGGAAGTACTGTAATGTTTGGCATTTGCTGTAGGTCCTGTATGATATGCTCTAAACTTGCATAATGGAATCTTGTGATAATGTGTAGTGAGAGAGCTTTTTATGCGGCATAAACACCAAATTATTCATGTATGCAGTGTAATCATGATCCTTGTTTTCTCCTACTCTCATCCCCGTTCATCCCCCACACTCCACTGTATTTATTACATAATGTCATTTGCTCTCTATAACATTTTTAACTGTCTGTTGCAGGTATTCAACAATTAAAGAATGGTTAAGTGATAGTAGTGAATGACAGCGTCACACTAAGGTTTTATCAGAAATATTTACAAATAATTAAATGTTAAAATGCTCTCGAGGAAAAACAGAGATTTGAGAACTATCAAGGAAGGTGTAGTTGGAAAATATGTCAAGAAAGAAACGCCTCCAGAAATGCCCAGTGAGTAAATACCAATATGCACTATCTTTGCACGTTTGTTTGTTGAGTTGTAAGTGTGAAATATGTGGTTTGTTTGCAGTAATCAATGTATGGACGACGGAGCCTACCAAGAAGTCACATAGACGGATTAACCAGAGTCCTTCACCAACCACAGTAAGCAGACACTGTTGTATGAGCAAATTGTTTGCGAGCAGTAGAAACCTAAGTTTGTTCTGTATGAGGCTGCTTAAAAAAAGTTTGTTTTTTTAATACTGCTGGTGGCACTTTTTACATTTCTTCTATTTTATGTGAAACTGTGTTGATTTGCACAGTGCACTTTCAAGATAGTTGTAGAAAAAATAAACAATGCTCATAAATGTCTATGAGCGAAGGATAAGGAGAGCGTAGCACGCAGATATTCAGAAAAGTAAATTGGAGATAATAAAACAGGAACAATAGAATACTTGCTTTTTCAAGACCAATCTGGATATGTGGTGGAGCTGTGATAATCACTAGAAGAGTATAAAAAATTGAAATCTGTAACCAGTTGTAAATGATAGTCATATGACACATTTAAAGGATTAACTGCTCATTGTTAAGTACTATTTGTATGCCTGAAGGTAAGACATTAAACATGTGATATTTTATATGTTCCTGTTAAGTCATTTGTAACTGGTTACAGATCCATTTTGTAAAACTGATGAAAACATTGTCTTGCCCACAGGTAAATACTAGGGTGGAATGTCTGTGTGGTTACACACGTTTCATCAAGGAAAAAAAATTATTGTTGTCTGTGTACTATGGGTATTTCATTTTTCCTTTTTGGAAAAATGATCTCCATTTTGGTGTTTTTTCTTTTCTCTCTCTCTCTCTCTCTCTCTCTCTCTCTCTCTCTCTCTCTCTCTCTGTGAGGAGAAGATGGAGAGAGTTATTCTTTTGCCCTCTTCTTCTTCTTCTTCTTCTTCTTCTTCTTCTTCTGTACAGCCAGTGATTCACACAATTTCCTTCTATTTTTATTTTTGGTGTCAATGCCTTTGTACAGAACAGGTCTGGAGCAACATTTTTTTATATCTGTAAGGAGCTAAAAATATTATTCCTGAAGGCTTTTTTGACATCTCGCAGAAACACTTATGTACAAAGGCTCAGTTGTACAGATCATTACTGCAGTGATGCAGATTCCTAGCAGATTCCATGGATTAGGACCAGTCTCTTCCAAGGTCCTAAGGTCTTGGTCGCCGTCTTGGCCTTCTGGCATCTGTAATGTCCAGTTCTGAAAGAGTCCAGGGGTGCTACTGTCTTTAATACTGACAGCTCAAAAACTTTGGATCAGATGGGATATGCTCTACACCTGCCAGTATGGAGCCATTCGCTGCGAGGAACATACAGCTGTCAGCCATTAGCAAAGCCCTTAATTTTATTAAAAGGCCTCCCCTGATCAAGTTTTAATACACAGTGACTCAATGAGTAGTCTCCAGGCTGTTGATGAATGCTATTCTTGCCACCCTTTTGTCTCTGCTATTCAAGGTCTTCTCACTAACCTTTGTCATGCTGCATGCTCAGTTGTCTTTCTCTGGGTACCAAGTCTTATAGGTGAATGAACTAGCTGACTGTTTGGCTAGAGAGGCAGTTACTTGCTCCCTGTGCACTTTGCCAATCTCAGGTGTGGATTTGCAGGTGCACATGTGATCTCTGCACACTCTGAATTAGAAAGACATCTGGTGGGCTGTCGCCCCACCTAATAAACTCAGTACAGTGTAGGAGACTGCTGCAGTATGGCACTCTTTCTTCTGGTTCTCCCAGAAGGAATCGGCAGTCCTGTGTTGTTTTCACGTCAGTCACACCAGATTAACCCATAAGTTTTATTTTGTGTAGCTTTACAGACAGTAGTTCATGTCTTGGTGGAATGCCCCTTCCTTTTGCTCTCGATGCTAAGTATGGACTTCGGATTCATTGCCTGTAATATTGGCAGACTATTCATTGATAATTGACCTTGTTTTCAGTTTTCTCCAAGAAAGTTATTTTCATTCTCTGTTAGAAGACTTTAATCTACTTGTGGAGCATGGGCGGGGGGTTGGGATTGAGGATCTCCAGCTGTATGCTAAGTCTTGGGGTTCCCCAACCCTACCTCCTTGACGAGGGTACTATTGGATCCCCCTTCAATTGCTTTTATATTCAATTTGCCTCCTTTCTGCTACATTCAGTTTTCTGTTCTGGGTGTCACACTTTGTTGAATAGTGGACACTCTTGACTGTAATGGATCAGAAATGGGACAGCTGTGGGTGAGACATTTCCTGCAGCGTGCAGAGCCCTGGTGACATCCACATGCTGACTTCCCTATCTCCTCCATCTTACTTTGACTTATTGACAGTACAAACTATGTCCATTACATTTTTAGCATTCTTGCTTTTATTGTTATAGATATCCCGACTAGATCAGAAAACATTCTTGGTGGACATGTCTACTTCTGGGTGCACCACTCTTGGATTGAGAGACTGATGACCTTGTTTGGTTCCTTATCCTCCCTCCACCAACCAGCCAACCAACCATTTGGTTTAATAGTACCTGTTCAAAGAAGCTTGGGGAAACAGTTTGTTACTCTCTTGCTTCAAAAGAGACTGTAAGGAAATTGATAGAGGAAAGCTGACAACTTGTGCATACATAACAATGACTGTGTGTGGTATTATATCTGTAAGTAAATTGTAAGAAGTTCTGATTCTACATAAAGAGAATGGATTGATACAAATTTTCCATCTAGTTTGCCATTAGTCATTGTGATGAATGAAATTGAAGGCAACAGACAGAAACCAGAAATATTAAATACCAAATTTAAAATACGTACAGTTCTAAGACTCTTACTGGTAATTCACACATTGCCAAATAAGTGGTTTTGAAGTGTGCACTCCCAGTTTTGAAAAATAGTTGAGACTATTCAGAGAGAGAATGAGTTGTCAATTCCCTGTGGAATCCCTATTACATTTTACAGTGAATGTCCCACTGAATTACCCATTTCCTGCTTAAAACTTATTTGGAAACTTGCATAGTACAATTTTTGGTGGTGGTAGAACAGGTGTCGGACAATCCTGTCAAATATGAGAGATAAAAATACATCCACAGAGTTAGCCAATTTTACCTAATATTCAGATTTTGAAGGGTGACCCATCATACTTTAAGCTCGAATATTGATATTTGTAGAGGAAGAAAAGCTTCACTCCATCAGTACTTTTTCACGAAAATACACTCATGCTCATGAATTAAGGATAATGGCAGATTGTGGTGCCACACAGTGTGGCACTACACAAAACTGGTGTTAATAGCATAGGCACATAGGGAACACATGCGACACAGCTCTGTAAGTCCATGGTATTGGTGATAAGTTGCGAAAACTGTCCTGAAACATGTGCTACAAAATGCCACTGTTTCCTGTGCATGTACCCCGACAACAATATGGGATATGATCACCATGCACATGTACACAGGCCGTGCAACGGGTTGGCATACTCTGGATCAGGTGGTCAAGCAGCTGCTGGGGTATAGCCTCCCATTCTTGCACCAGTGCCTGTCGGAGCTCCTGAAGTGTCATAGGGGTTTGAAGATGTGCAGCGATATGTCGACCGAGAGCATCCCAGACATGCTCGACGGGGTTTAGGTCTGGAGAACAGGCAGGCCACTCCATTTGCCTGATATCTTCTGTTTCAAGGTACTCCTCCACGATCGCAGCTCGCTGGGGCTGTGCATTATCATCCATCAGGAGGAACGTGGGATCCTCTGCACCCCTGAAAAGGCGGACATACTGGTGCAAAATGACGTACCGATACACCTGACCTGTTAAATTTCCTCTGTCAAAGACATGTAGGAGTGAATGAATAATCCCACCTCACACCATCAGACCATGACTTCCATACAGGTCCCTTTCAAGGACATTAAGGGGTTGGTATCTGGTTCCTGGTTCACGCCAGATGAAAACCCGGCGAGAATCACTGTTCAGACTATACCTGGACTCGTCTGTGTACATAACCTGGAACCACTATTCCAGTGACCATGTACTGTGTTCTTGACACCAGGATTTACGGGCTCTCCTGTGACGAGGAGCCAGTGGAATGCACCTGCAGGTCTCGGGGCCAATAAACCATGTCTGTTCAGTCATCTGTAGACAGTGTGTATGGAGGCAACTGTTCCAGTGGCTGCGGTAATATCCTGAGCAAGGCTACCTGCAGTACTCTGTGGCCATCTGCGGGCACTGATGGTGAGATATCAGTCTTCTTGTGGTGTTGTACACCGTGGACATCCCATACTGTAGTGCCTGCACACGTTTCCTGTCTGCAGGAATTGTTGCCATAATGTTGAGATCATGCTTTGTGGCACACGGAGGGCCTGAGCTACGACCTCCTGTGTTTGACTAGGCTCCAGCTGCCCTAGTATTCTACCCCACATAACATCATCAATATGTGTTCTTTGAGCCATTTTCAACACACAGTCACCATTAGCATGTCTGAAAATGTCTGCACACTTACTATCTGCACCGTTCTCTGATATGCACCAACACACCTCTGCATGTATGGACTGATGCCAGTGCCACCGTGAGACGACCGCAGGTCAAATGCACCACATGGTCATACCCCGAGGAGATGTAAACCCGCAAACCATCCACCAGAGCATTGTTTCACCATGTGTCAGCATTGTCATTAATTTATGAGTATGAGTGCAGTTAGTTTGAAATGCATATGACTTGTCAACAGACGAAATTTTCCAAGTATTTTATGCAAGTGAATGGGGAGTTTGTTAGTCTGATCATATCAAGTTTTTGATGAATGTATGAGCGTGCTATACAACATGACAGATTTTCAGTTGAGACAAATAATATTTACTCCAATGGAAACCTAGATTGTTCTCAGTATACCTAAATTATTTATCAGATAGGGTCAGCAGCTCTGACAATATGTTCATTTATTATTCTGCTGTCTACAAGACAGTGTCATCAGTGTATGACCAAAAGAGAATGCATGACGACATGGAACATATTTCCACTTGATGTACTGAATGGCGGTTCTTTAAACATGGACCAATGACCATGACAGAGAGAATCCATATTATCCAAATAAATAATCAGTTGTTAAATCCCGGAACTGGTCTTATCATTCAAATACTTTCGGGTAATACAAGGTGTTCTGAAATCTCATGAAACACTTTTATTGGAATTTTTTGGAGATTGTGATGAATCTGTGAAGAAAATCATAAACAGAATGCTAGAAAGACTTATTCTGGGGTACCATAGAAAGATCTAGAGCTCTTAGTTAATAGCTATGACAGCTGACTTCGAAAAAATTCAGACATTCTGCTAGGATTGTAATGGGTTACGGGGATTCTGAAAAAATATGGAAGGGTTTTGGGAACTTACATACCGATTGTGGTAGAATGAATCTGCTTTTGAGAAAGACTGTGAAACAGGTCTGCCTTTGTAGATATGTTGGGCTTGTGAGGAAAACATGTGGCAGATTAAGATGCATACTAAAGAATACAGACTGTCATCTTTCCTCTTGCTTCATAGTCTAAAATAATGTGGCAGAAAAGTTAAAATTGATATGAAGAACACTTTGCCACACACTGTACTGTAGCTTGCAGACTTGGTAAACAGTGTTCAGTGGCGATGCATTTTGTGCCCCTGGTAGAATTGTTTGTCTTGCCATCTACATTCCCATGCTTTTATCATTGCTGATTCCTTGGCTTTAGGGACACAACATACCCAAGGAGCAAGAGTGTTCAAACATTCCCTCTCCAACCACTTTTTTGAAGCCTGTTTACCAAATGAGTAAGATTCCATCTCCTGAAAGTCTTTAAGTTGTCAATATTGTTAATCAAAATTCAATAAGTTAGATTGTAGGAGAATTAGGTTAGTACTAAAAATGCTAACTGCGAGACCATGGTGATAGAACTTGCAAACCATAAGTTTCTGTGTTTACGCATAGGAAATACAGTCAGTCTAAGAAAATATTCTCATGTTCACTCAGATGAAAGCATATTATTAGGTTGATGTGCAGGTGTGTAGTGTTTTTGTTTTGTTTTCTGGTATTCCAGTTGCTATGGGTTTGCTTATCAGTTGTCATTTTTTATTTGTAGTTCACTGTTACTGTTTGAGTTTACATATTATCATGTGACGATAGTGAGTGGAGTTGTAGTCACCAGAAAATGGGGTGCCAAGTGGAGAAATCTGAACATTTCTGACACATTCTTCTGTTTGAGTTCAACAGAGGATGACAGTGGCGAAGGCAGAACCGTGTACCGGGATAATGCCATTGGACAGAGCATAGCAAGGAAATGGTTTTCTCTGTTTGAGGAGGATCTTTTTGACATTAGTGACTCTCCACACTCAGGAAGATCTTCGGGGTTGGATGAATATCGTTTAACTGCACTTATTCAGAATGATCACGTCAGTGTGCTAGAGAACTGTCAAATGTGATGAACTGTGATCATTCCATCATTTGTGATACTTGATTACAGTGGGGAAGGGTCAAAAATTGGATGTGTGGGTACTGCATGCTCTAAGTCAAAATCACAAAAATCAGCAGGTGGGCATATGTGTATCTCTGCTTGCTCATCATCAGTTGACTCGCGAACAACACCAACCATTCCAGTCATGTATCATTTTCGGTACTGGTGATGAGAAATGGTGCCTTTATGCTAACACGAGGAAAAGAAAGGAATGGTTGAGCTCAAATAAAGCAGTAACTTGCTGTACAAAGGCCTGTCCTCATCCACAAAAGATAATGATATGCATCTGGTAGAACAGTGACGGTATGCTGTGCTATGAATTGCTTCCCTGAGGTGTAATCATCACTGCTGACATTTATTGTCAACAGCTTGGGTGTCTTTCAGACACAATCCAAGCACAACGATGAAGAAGACTGCGTGAAGTGATGGTACTCCACAATAATGCCTGCCCACATTCTGCTAGACTGACAAAAAACACTATACAGGAGTTGGGTTGGGAATTTTTTCTGCACCCATGTTACTCACCTGATCTTGCACTCTGATTTTCACCTTTATCACTCTATCGAACAACCTTCAAGGAACTTCCTTTCTGGATGACAGTGTGCTCCAAACATCACTCAGTGAATCCTTTGCCTCAAAACTATGTGAATGGTCATAGAATCAGAAAGTAACCCCTGTGTTGGCAGACTGTTGTAAATAGTGAAGGAGAATATATTATTGATGAGTAAAATCTGTTGTGTGTGTCTTTTGCTTTTATTAAACTTGGTGGAAACCCCCACCCCCCCATAAACGTGAACCTTGCCATTGGTGAGGAGGATTGCGTGCCTCAGCGATACAGATAGCCGTACCGCATGTGCAACCACAACAGAGGGGTATCTGTTGAGAGGCTAGACAAGTGTGTGGTTCCTGAAGAGGGACAGCAGCAGCCTTTTCAGTAGTTGCAGGGGCAACAGTCTGGGTGATTGACTGTTCTGGCCTTGTAACATTCACCAAAACGGCCTTGCTGTGATGGTACTGCAAATGGCTGAAAGCAAGTGGAAACTATAGCGATAATTTTTCCCAAGGGCATGCAGCTTTACTGTATGGTTAAATGATTATGGCGTCCTCTTGGGTACAATATTCCAGAGGTAATATAGTCCCTCATTCGGAAAAGGGCACAGGTCATCCCTGTTTTCAAGAAGGGACGTCGAACAGATGTACAGAACTATAGACCTATATCTCTAACGTCGATCAGTTGTAGAATTTTGGAACACGTATTATGCTCGAGTATAATGACTTTTCTGGAGTCTAGAAATCTACTCTGTAGGAATCAGCATGGGTTTCGAAAAAGACGGTTGTGTGAAACCCAGCTCACGCTATTCGTCCACGAGACTCAGAGGGCCATAGACACGGGTTCACAGGTAGATGCCGTGTTTCTTGACTTTCGCAAGGCATTCGATACAGTTCCCCACAGTCGTTTAATGAACAAAGTAAGAGCATATGGACTATCAGACCAATTGTGTGATTGGATTGAAGAGTTCCTAGATAACAGAACGCAGCATGTCATTCTCAATGGAGAGAAGTCTTCAGAAGGAAGAGTGATTTCAGGTGTGCCGCAGGGGAGTGTCATAGGACCGTTGCTATTCACAATATACATAAATGACCTTGTGGATGACATTGGAAGTTCACTGAGGCTTTTTGCGGATGATGCTGTGGTATATCGAGAGGTTGTAACATTGGAAAATTGTACTGAAAGGCAGGAGGATCTGCAGCGAATTGACGCATGGTGCAGGGAATGGCAATTGAATCTCAATGTAGACAAGTGTAATGTGCTGCGAATACATAGAAAGAAAGATCCCTTATCATTTAGCTACAGTATAGCAGGTCAGCAACTGGAAGCAGTTAATTCCATAAATTATCTGGGAGTACGCATTAGGAGTGATTTAAAATGGAATGATAATATAAAGTTGATCATTGGTAAAGCAGATGCCAGACTGAGATTCATTGGAAGAATCCTAAGGAAATGCAATCCGAAAACAAAGGAAGTAGGTTACAGTACGCTTGTTCACCCACTGATTGAATACTGCTCAGCAGTGTGGGATCCGTACCAGGTAGGGTTGATAGAAGAGATAGAGAAGATACAACGGAGAGCAGCACGCTCCGTTACAGGATCATTTAGTAATCACTAAAGCGTTACGGGGATGATAGATAAACTCCAGTGGAAGACTCTGCAGGAGAGATGCTCAGTAGCTCGGTACGGGCTTTTGTTGAAGTTTCGAGAACATACTTTCACCGAAGAGTCAACAGTATATTGCTCCCTCCTACGTATATCTCGCGAAGAGACCATGAGGATAAAATCAGAGGGATAAGAGCCCACACAGAAGCATACCGACAATCCTTCTTTCTACGAACAATACGAGACTGGAATAGAGGAGATAACCGATAGAGGTACTCAAGGTACCCTCCGCCACACACCGTCAGGTGGCTTGCGGAGTACAGATGTAGATGTAGATCTCCGGGCAGGGACTACTCAGGACGGTGTTGTTATCAGGAGAAAGAAAACTGGTGTTCTGCAGATCACAGTGTGGAATGTCAGATCCCTTAATTGGGTAGTTAGATATAGTGGGAGTTAGTGAAGTTTGATGGCAGAAGGAACAAGACTTCTGGTCAGGTGAATACAGGGTTATAAATACAAAATCAAATATGGGTAATGCAGGAGTAGGTTTAATAATGAATAAAAAAATTGAAATGCGGGTAAGCTACAATGAACAGCATAGTGAACGCATTGTTGTAGCCGTGATAGATGTGAAGCCCAGGCCTACCACAGTAGTAAAAGTTTATTTGCCAACTAGCTCCACAGATGACGAAGAGATTGAAGAAATGTACAATGAGATAAAAGAAATTATTCAGATGCTGAAGGGAGACAAAAATTCAATAGTCATGGGGGACTGGAATTCGATAGTAGGAAAAGTAAGAGAAGGAAAAGTAGTGGGTGAATATGGTTTAATAATCATGAAAGAGGGTTATAAATGTGAAAGAGGCATGGAGACACTGGAAGGTTTCAGATAGATTACATAATGGCCAGATATGGGCTCTGATCGCAATCTGTTGGTAATGAGCTGTAGATTAAAACTGAAGAAACTGCAAAAAGGTGGGAATTTTAGGAGAGAGGACCTGGATAAACTGAAAGAACCAGAGGTTGTAGAGTGTTTCAGAGAGAGCATTAGAGAAGACTTGACAAATATGGGAGAAAGAAATACAGTAGAAGAAGAATGGGTGAGCTTTGAGAGATGAAATAGTGAAGGCAGCAGAGGCTCAAGTAGGTAAAAAGATGAGGGCTAGTAGAAATCCTTGTGTAATAGAAGAGGTATTGAATTTAATTGATGAAAGGAGAAAATATAAAAATGCAGTAAATGAAACAGGCAAAAACGAGTACAAACGTCCCAAAATGAGATCGACAGGAAGTGCAAAATGGCTAAGCGGGGATATCTAGAGGACAAAATAAGGATATAGAGGCATATATCACTAGGGGTAAGGCATATACTGCCTACAGGAAAATTAAAGAGACCTTTGGAGAAAGAGGACTACCCGTACGAGTATCAAGACCTCAGATGGAAAACCTGTTCCAAGCAAAGAAGGAAAAGCAGAAAGGTAGAAGGAATATCTAGAGGGATTATACAAGGGTGATGTACTCGAGGGCAATATTATGGAAATGGAAGAGGATGTACATGAAGATGAAATGGGAGATATGATGTTGCATGAAGAGTTTGACAGAGCACTGAAAGACCTAAGTCGAAACAAGGCCCTGGGAGTAGACAACATTCAATTAGAACTACTGATAGCCTTGGGAGAGCCAGCCCTGACAAAACCCTACCATCTGGTGAGCAAGATGTATGAGACAGGCGAAGTACCCTCATACTTCAAGAAGAATATAATAATTCGAATTCCAAAGAAAGCAGGTGTTGACAGGAGTGCAAATTACCAAACCATCAGTTTAATAAATCACAGCTGCAAAATAATAACACGAATTCTTTGCAGACAAATGGAAAAACTGGTTGAAGCCGACCTCGGGGAAGATCGGTATGGATTCCGTAGAAATGTTGGAACACGTGATGCAATACTAATCCTACGACGTATCTTAGAAGAAAGATTAAGGAAAGGCAAACCTATGTTTCTAGCATTTGTAGACGTACAGAAAGCTTTTGACAATGTTGACTGGAATACTCTCTTCCAAATTCTGAAGGTGGCATGGGTGAAATGCAGGGAGCGAAAGGCTGTTTACAATATGTACAGAAACCAGATGGCAGGTATAAGAGTCAAGGGGCATGAAAGGGAAGCAGTGGTTGGGAAGGGAGTGAGACAGGGTTGTAGCCTCTCATCGATGTTATTCAATCTGTATATTGAGCAAGCAGTAAAGGAAACAAAACAAAAATTTGGAGTAGGAATTAAAATCCATGGAAAAGAAATAGAAACTTCGAGGTTTGCTGATGACATTGTAATTCTGCCAGAGACTGCAAAGAACCTGGAAGAGCAATTGAATGGAATGGACAGTGTCTTTTAAAGGAGGATATAAGATGAACATCAACAAAAGCAAAACAAGGATAACGGAATTTAGTCAAATTAAATCAGGTGATGCTGTGGGAATTAGTGTGGGAAATAGACACTTAAAGTAGTAGATGGATTTTGCTATTTGGGGAGCAAAATAACTGATGATGGTCGAAGTGGAGAGTGTATAAAATGTAGACTGGCAATGGCAAGGAAAGAGTGTCTGAAGACGAGAAATTTGTTAACATTGAGCGTAGATTTAAGTGTCAGGAAGTCCTTTCTGAAAGTATTTGTATGGAGTGTAGCTATGTATGGAAGTGAAACATGGACGATGAATAGTTTAGACAAGAAGAAAATAGACGCTTTCTAAATGTGGTGCTACAGAAGACTGCCGAAGATTAGCTGGGTAGATGACGTAACTTGAATAGAATTGGAGAAAAGAGAAATCTGTGGCACAACTTGAGTAGAAGAAAGGGATTGGTGGATAGGACATGTTCTGAGGTATCAAGGGATCACCAATTTAGTATTCGAGGGCAGCGTGGTGGGTAAAAATTATAGAGGGAGACCAAGAGATGAATGTACTAAGCAGATTCAGAAGGATGTAGGTTGCAGTAGGTACTTCGAGATGAAGAAGCTTGCACAGGATAGAGTAGCATGGAGAGCTACATCAAATCAGGCTCTGGACTGAAGACCACAACAACAACACAGAAAAACACTATGCACTTATTTGCAAACCTAATATGTTGATTCCGTTCTGTATACAAGATTGTTTTTAGGAAACCATTGCTTAAGTCATGTAGCAAGGCTTTATGGCATAAGGAAATTCTTTTTCTGTAAGTCACTAGAACCAGTGTTAAAAATTTAAAAATGAACAGAAAATTTGCTTTTGAACTTACACTTCCAATTAGATTAGACAGATTCTCAATTTAAGTAGGCCTGAGTATGAGGACACATAATAAAATTAAAAATGTGATTTTATAACACATAGTATGGTTTCGGGAAGATGGGCACATATTTGTTACAGATTACATTGTTTCTTTCTTCTCCACAAGTAAAAACATTCAATGTGTTTAATCATAAATGAGATAAGTTTCAAGTATGCATTTACTTTTGTAGATGACAGAATATGCGAAGAAACTCTCCTGCTGTAGATTTTATTGTGTAGTAAAATATTTGAAAATAAAACTTCTTGGCAGATTAAAACAGTGTACCAGACCTGGACTTGAACCTGGGACCAGGACCAGAACACAGTTTGTCTCCCAGGAAGTTTCAAGTCAGCACACACTTCGCTGCGGAGTGGAAATTCATTCTGGTTATTTGAAACTATATCAGCTTTTAAGACGTTAAAGTTCCCACTAAAGTACAAATTTATAGTTTTTATGTTCATACCAGTGGTATTTTCTTTGTTTTTCTCTTGTCTTATAGAGCACTGTGCAGGAAACCAGCATAACTCAAAAATTTGGTAATAATCGAATTGCTCCCAACCTAGGAGGTCATGAAGGAAAATACACTCCAAGCAGTTCCGTCCCAGATATTGCTCAGAGGTAAATTCTTTCCATTCTACAAATGTTTGTTAGGGACTTATGTACATTGGACTTCAGGTCACTTTGACCATGATACAATTTTAATGAAGTAGTATGCAAGTTTTCAGTCTGTTCAATGAAAACTTTATTCTCGTATCCTTTTTGTGTGTGCAAAAATTGCCACAAATTAAAGAGGGTAGTTTTCACTTATTAACATCATTCTGTTTTCAGCTTTTGATTTGAAATGTAGTTAGTGTTGCCTAAATTTATATTTTCTGTTCAGGTAAATTAATTCACTGTAACATATTTAACAAATAAATTTTGTATTATTTACTAAGTAATGTAGTACATGGCAGTGTTCGTGGTACCGTGAACTAAATTGGCTTCATAGGTGTTTCAAAATGTGTGTGTGTGTGTGTGTGTGTGTGTTTGGGGGGGGGGGGCACGCGTGCTGCTGACAGTTCTCGAAAAACACATATCTTTTGGAATGTAAAGAAAAGTTAAAAGTAGCTCATTGCATCATAATCTTTGTATAAATACTATTTTAAACTTGATACACCAGTGAAAGATTAATTTAGCTTGTCTTACTTATCAGAAATTTATAAAATATGGAAAATTGATTCATTCATTTTCTCATGATGTTCAGTAGATTTTGCCAAGATGGAAAACCTTCAGGGACATTGACAGGGCCAAATTATACGGGGCAATCAGGAACAGTCTGAAAAGCTTATAAGGGTGGTGAAGCGGAGGTTCTGCAGAGAATAATTGTTAAGAAAAAAATTCAATAATTTTTGTCATTTCAGAGTTATTTAACACTGAAGATAGTCAGTCAAGTCCTCATGTGCACAATTTAAGCAGCCTGCTAGAGACAGCATTGCCAAACTTTTTCTTATTCAGTTTCCTCAAACCAAACAAATGTAGCTTTTGCTCACCTGGTTTAAATTTATCATTTCCAAAAAAGGCACAAACTGGTAATGAGCATTTGAACAAGTGGTAAGTAACAGATGCACAAATGTCTGCTCATTACTGCATTTTATTGTGTGTGTGCAAGTGCTTCAATTTAAGCACTCAGCAATCTGATTGGCTAACTTGGAAATGGTGCAACATATAGAATTTTTTTCTTAACCTTTACACCTCACCACAACTTCCCGTGCAACATCCTTACAAGCTTTTCAGAGTGTTTCTTACCACCCTGTACACTAACAATAAACTATCACTATACCGCCTAATGTTGTTATGCTTACGGGTCATTCTGTGCCAAGTAGTCTAGAGGTCCTACATGAACATAACAGATTTTGATGAAATTTTGTATGGAAAATCACACATGTTCCCAATGAACCCTGGTAAAGTTTCCTGTTCATTAAATCAATACTTCAAGAGATATAGCCCTTTGCTTGACCACATAGCACAGCTATCACCATGCACCCGTGGGTTTCTGGCAATTTTGGGACGTAATATCTTTCTGGTAATATTTCCGGGAAAGAAACTAAGCTATGTCATCATGTTCATTTTGCACTGTCTTAAGCAAAATAAATAATAAAAAAGCTTTCCTGGGTGATTTGTGTATGGGTAATTTAAAGTGAAGTTGGCCAGAAAAAATATAGCCAGAAACATGAAGTTTAACTCTTTGTATCTCCAGAAGTAATTACGGGATAAACCTGAAACTTTGAACGTAATAACTTACCAATACCAAGTTAGAATATAAGATTTCATTCTTCTAGTGCTTTGCGATAGTTTACAAATTGACGGCAAAGTTGACGATTTTTTAAAAAATCACCAAAAACGGTTATTTTTGGCCCATTTTTACAAGAAAATGTCTTTTGCATACTCTTTCCTTAGGAAGACCATGATCTAAACCACCTAAGAAACTATATTTGGTTTTGCAATGTGAGTGTATAAGGCCCTAAAAATGACAAAGAAGTGGAGGTGCTTTGAAAATGGCCCCACATTCCGCTGGCACTCAAATTAAATCTGACATCTTTTATTGTATTGTACTATTGTGTAGTACTCTCTGGTGAAGGCAACACCAGTGTATCATGCAGTGGTAGGAACTGATGTCACACACTAGCAGCTTCAATGCACCTTTGTAATCCAGACCAGAATCCTTTATAACAGCAAACATCAGCTTAGCATTTTGATGGGTCGCACTTACAGGCACAACACATTTTGGCTGAAGATTGAAAAAAGATGATAAATCTACTTTGGCATTGGGATACTTTTCCTGAATTCTACATATAGTTCTGATATGTTGCACAGCAACAGTCTTTTTTGCATCTGTACACGTACCTTTCCCATTTTCACCGTTACATAGTCTTTTTTTCCAGGCATTATTCGGCTGTAGTCATTATTTTCATTAAACTCCGACACTAGCACCTTAAAGGTGCTGAACTCTATTGCTTACCCTGAGCCTGCTGAAGTTGTGGAAGCACTCCCTGGGTTGCTTTTATTTTCCTAGCTTGCTTTACCATATATGTAGAAACATTGAATTCCTTTGCAGTGTAGTCAATAGACCAGCTTGAAGGTGCAAGGGTAAGAATAGCTACTTTTTTCTGGTATGTGGATATGGCACATTTTTCTTTCAAATCATGCACAATTTTGTCCAAATCAGAGCATTTCTGGCATGATTTCTGTTCCTTTGGAGCAGATAGTTCTTCCTCTTCCACCATTAGTGTATCAGCTATTTTGTGTTTCAATTCCATTTGAGCTTCTTGTAGTTTTCTTCTACCATAGCTGGGCCTGTCTCTTTTCAAGTATTTAATTTCTCATCCGCTGTGGTTGTAGGTGGCTGATA
The DNA here is from genome assembly GCF_023898315.1 of Schistocerca nitens. Taxonomy (NCBI): domain Eukaryota; kingdom Metazoa; phylum Arthropoda; class Insecta; order Orthoptera; family Acrididae; genus Schistocerca; species Schistocerca nitens. The sequence continues at coordinate 902,049,729 of NC_064614.1, read as the reverse complement.
CCCTTCGTCACTGTCATGTAAATTATCAGAATATTCTTCATTTTTTAGCAGTGTAACACACCTGGAACATAACTTTTGTCCTGGTTTCATGTTAAGTCCCATGCACTGATTAACTTTCAATACTGATTTTATACCAATTTCTCTGAGGCTACACATCACTGTCTTCTTTGTAGGAAAGAATACTTATCCAGAAACACTTTCATATGATGATAACAGACACTAAAGTTTCCTGGAACTGTATTCTTGTGCCCACAGGGTGTATCCCGGATCTCCAAAGCAACAAATCTTGGTCTGATCCATCCAGATCATACAGTACAAAGAGAATGCCACATTTTGTTCCATATGTTGTTTTATGACATTCAGATGCTTGTGCTCTACCAATACTGCAACTTGTTTGAACAAAAGCACCACTAGTACACTCTGCTGCCTCCATACTGACTTTCCACAACAGTACTGACCAGTCTGAACTAGTATCTTAAAAACATGAGTAATGTGTAATTGTTGCTTGTTTCCTTTGTTGTTCCTGCCTTACAATGACTCATTCTGTCCCTGAAAACTACCATTGTTTAACTTTCTGTTGCCTAATGGTTCCCAACAATTGCTGCAGCTTTATCTGAAACAAACTGTCTGCATCATCACTATTATTTGCTAAATCGTGTTAAAAGAAACTTAACCAAATACATCTCTGCCAACTTTTATTGTACACAGATGCCTTGCAATAACAAGTTGAAATTTTGCCACATATTATATTATGCTCTACTTATGCAGTGTTTGAAATTTGGCTTGTATATCACGTGTCCCTTTTGTGCTACCACACGTAGAGAATCCACGTTTTTCAGTTAATTTTTCAAATTTTTGTATTTTTGTGTGCATGTAACTCTGTTTGTGTGACTGATATGGGCAAGATGAGTTCTGTGTGTGTTTAGGCCACATTAAGCTTACCCCAAAAAAAAAAAAAAATTATACCCTTTTTGAGTGAATTATATTTGGCATAGAGGGCACCTATAATATGTCCCTTTTAACGTATTACATTTTTTAACCCTTAACTACTATGGTCATCCACAGGAACACAATTACTATGGAGGGGTCTCACAGACCGCATTTTTCTATTTTATATATCAAACCAGAATTTTACTGAATATATATAGTTTCTTGACTTCCAGTCATTCATTACACTTCTTAGAGGTGGCTTTTGTAGAAATTTGATTTCTTTTAAACACTGCGGTATTTTAAACACTTCGACAATTAAAACAAAGCGAAATCTGGAGTATATTTTTATTTTATGAGTTACGAAAATAACTGCAAATAGTAAGCTCTCTGCTCACACATAGATTTTCATCAGAGGGATTATATTACAAATTGGCAATATAACTAGGTGGAAAAATCTGACATGACTTACTATAAATTGTGTGCGAAGTCAGCTTTCAGTTTACAACTCACTTTGCAATGTAATATTTCAATCCATAAGTCTATGAATGGAGAAACTTTGCCACCATTTTACTTCTAAAATTACAAGTAAAAACTAAATACTTGTTCTCATGTGCCACTGAATCATACTTTAGTCAATTTCCACCTGCAAACACTTCACGCAGACCTTCCTGGAACACTCCAAACATCGGAACACCACGCAGTTGACATGGATACCTTTTTTTCCTCTTCAGACGAGGAGGGCAAAAGGTGCACGTTTTTCGATTTTCGAATTCTTCTTCCGGTGTCTGAGGCTCATCTTGCAAGTGAAAACATCTGTCTCACATACTACATGTTGCACAGAAGGCCCAGCTTTCCCCGCCATGGAGAAACAGTAACATGCAATAAAAACGCGGCACGCAAACACTACGGTACGTCTGTGAGACCTCTCAAGGCTAATAATTACGAAACAAAGAGCAGCAACAATGGAAGAATGCTGGCACATGTAGCTTGACAGCCAATAGGAAGGTACATGGAAGAGTCCATTTGACTTTGCAGGGGTGTGAGAAATATCTCGACACAAAAATTAGTAGAGGTCTGAGAGACGGTCGATAGTAGTTAAGGGTTAAATCACATTTTGGAATTTTTTATTTTCCCTCAGAAATATGTTGTTGATGTTTTGATTCATATAGTGTGTTCTCTAAGTGGGTGTTACTGGGTTGTAAAAATTTCACTGGACTGTGCGGAATAGTTCCAAAGTTATTAAGACTTGAAGTTGGGTCTGAAGATAGATTGCCAGATGCGGGTTGCAATTTCCGGGTCATGCCACCTTCTTTCACAAGCCGTAATTCTGGAACTAATTGGCAGGGGAACTTAAAATTTTGTACTCGAGTGTTCCACACTTGGTAGCATTGGTGTGCTAAATTTCAGCCAAATCTGAGAATATCAGCTGGAACTTTTTCTCAAATTGGTTGAATTGATATGGAAGGACCCCATATAGAGGAGACTCAATGTCTTGTTTATATAGTGAGTAGCAATCCATCCTTTTCAATGGGAATATTCAATTATTGGCAATATTATGTAAATGGATAGATATAAAATCTACTCACCAAGTGACAGCAGGGGAGCACACACACAAAAGGATTAAACGTTTACAAGCTTTCGGAGCCAGTGGCTCCTCCTTCTGGCAGAAGAGTTGAAGGGGAAGGAAAAGGAGTGGAGAGTTTTAGAGAAATGGGTACAGTTCTGAAAAGTCACCCACAACCCCATGTCAGAGGAGACTTACCAGATGGGATGAGAAGGAAAGAATGCTTCCCCTTCAACTCTTCTGCAAGGAGGAGGAGCCACTGGCTCTGAAAGCTTGTAAACATTAAATCCTTTGGTGTGTATGCTCCCCTGCCACCACTTGGTGAGCTTGGTGAGTAGATTCCTTATCTATCCATCTACATTATACACTCCTGGAAATTGAAATAAGAACACTGTGAATTCATTGTCCCAGGAAGGGGAAACTTTATTGACACATTCCTGGGGTCAGATACATCACATGATCACACTGACAGAACCACAGGCACATAGACACAGGCAACAGAGCATGCACAATGTCGGCACTAGTACAGTGTATATCCACCTTTCGCAGCAATGCAGGCTGCTATTCTCCCATGGAGACGATCGTAGAGATGCTGGATGTAGTCCTGTGGAACGGCTTGCCATGCCATTTCCACCTGGCGCCTCAGTTGGACCAGCGTTCGTGCTGGACGTGCAGACCGCGTGAGACGACGCTTCATCCAGTCCCAAACATGCTCAATGGGAGACAGATCCGGAGATCTTGCTGGCCAGGGTAGTTGACTTACACCTTCTAGAGCACGTTGGGTGGCACGGGATACATGCGGACGTGCATTGTCCTGTTGGAACAGCAAGTTCCCGTGCCGGTCTAGGAATGGTAGAACGATGGGTTCGATGACGGTTTGGATGTCCCGTGCACTATTCAGTGTCCCCTCGACGATCACCAGTGGTGTACGGCCAGTGTAGGAGATCGCTCCCCACACCATGATGCCGGGTGTTGGCCCTGTGTGCCTCGGTCGTATGCAGTCCTGATTGTGGCGCTCACCTGCACGGCGCCAAACACACATACGACCATCATTGGCACCAAGGCAGAAGCGACTCTCATCGCTGAAGACGACACGTCTCCATTCGTCCCTCCATTCACGCCTGTCGCGACACCACTGGAGGCGGGCTGCACGATGTTGGGGCGTGAGCGGAAGACGGCCTAACGGTGTGCAGGACCGTAGCCCATCTTCATGGAGACGGTTGCGAATGGTCCTCGCCGATACCCCAGGAGCAACAGTGTCCCTAATTTGCTGGGAAGTGGCGGTGCGGTCCCCTACGGCACTGCGTAGGATCCTACGGTCTTGGCGTGCATCTGTGCGTCGCTGCGGTCCGGTCCCAGGTCGACGGGCACGTGCACCTTCCGCCGACCACTGGCGACAACATCGATGTACTGTGGAGACCTCACACCCCACGTGTTGAGCAATTCGGCGGTACGTCCACCCGGCCTCCCGCATGCCCACTATACGCCCTCGCTCAAAGTCCGTCAACTGCACATACGGTTCACGTCCACGCTGTCGCGGCATGCTACCAGTGTTAAAGACTGCGATGGAGTTCCGTATGCCACGGCAAACTGGCTGACACTGACGGCGGCGGTGCACAAATGCTGCGCAGCTAGCGCCATTCGGCGGCCAACACCGCGGTTCCTGGTGTGTCCGCTGTGCCGTGCGTGTGATCATTGCTTGTACAGCCCTCTCGCAGTGTCCGGAGCAAGTATGGTGGGTCTGACACACCGGTGTCAATGTGTTCTTTTTTCCATTTCCAGGAGTGTATAATCTGTCCTTTTCATAATATAGTCATGTGCCAAATATATGATGTTAAGCATGTAAGTGAGAAAAAGTTTAGGAAGTTTTTGAAATTATGTGTAAAGGTGGTTGGAAGTTACTAAGTGTTCTCATTCCACCAACAATGACTGTCTTTTTCAGCATCTACTTACATCATTCAGTGTCAGTCATGCAGCACCACACTTTGTTGTTTCTTCCTCTTCAATTACCTTAGGATAGCTCTTGGTGTGAATACACAATGTGAAATGAAACTTCCTGGCAGATTAAAACTGTGTGCCCGTCTGAGACTCGAACTCGGGACCTTTGCCTTTCGCGGGCAAGTGCTCTACCATCTGAGCTACCGAAGCACGACCTTCTACAATGTGAAATGTTTGCTGCCAGCTAAGCATAGCAGATAATGCGAATGCACATGTAGAAATGTATGTCACTAGTGTGGATGGGGGCGTGAACAGTCAGCACACTTGCCAACATGTTGCTGACTTTGGTGGAACAATGTTGCAAAGACACACATTTTAAGTTAAGTGTAAATGAGGTTTAAGACAGCAGAAAACTACACTAACACTCTAATGGTAAGGTCAATGCAGTGAGAGATGCTTCTAAGGGCCAACATGCCAAACTGAGCCTTTTTATTAGTTTGTATGAGGTGTGATTGGAAAGTTTTAAGAATGGGCTTGTAATTGTACAATTGTGGTACGTACATGTTACTGTGATGCATCTCCATCAAAATAGTCCCCTTCTGACAGAACACACTGACTCCAACGGTGTTTCCACTTATGAAAACATTCCTGAAATTTTTTTTTCGTGAAGTGTGTTAAGGACACTCTCCTATTTGCCTGGATGTCATCAATTGAGTCAAATCGCTTCCCTTTCAATGAAAATTTCAGTTTAGGAAACAGGTGGAAGTCTGCAGGGGCCAAATCAGGGGAAGATGGTGGTTGTGGAAGCACAGGAATTCTGAATTTGGTCAAAAATTCAATGATGGAGAAGGCATGATGAGCCATAGCATTGTCATGGTGTAGCACCCAACTCCTGTCTTTCCACAATGCAGCCCTTTTCTTCCATACTTTTTCGCACAAATGCTCAAGGACACATTTGTAGTATTCCTGGTTAATTATCTGTCCACCAGGAGTAAATTCATGGTACACAATACCGGTAAAATCGAAAAAAATCACCAACATTGTCTTCACCTTCGGCCGACTTTGCCGTGCTTTTTTCGGTCATGGTGAACCTGGACTCTTCCACTTCAAAGAGTGCACTTTGGTTTCAGGATCATATCCATATACCCACGATTCATCACCTGTAATTACCCTATTTAACAAATCTGGGTCATTTTTAGTTCGATTAATCAGTTCTTGGTGCACACTTCAAGTCGGTATTGTCTCTGTCACTTGACAACACTTTTGGAATGCATTTTGTAGACACTGGACACATGTTCAGATCTTCAGTTAAAATTTACTGAACTGCATGGAGACTTAAGTTCATCAGCCATCTCCCTAATTGTAAGTATATGATCAGAGCTCACTAAGTTGTGATGTTTCACAACATTTTCATTCATTTTTGAGGTGAAAGGACGACCGGACCGTGGTTCAACTTCAAATGATTCACGGCCAATTTTAAATGTGTTGAATCAGTCAAAAACATTTGACTGGTTCGTGCAATTATCTCCAAAAGCTGTTTTTTATAGTTCATAAGTCTCAGAAGCTGATTTCTCAGTTTTAAAACAAAATTTCACACAAACTCATTGCTCCGTTTTTACGTCCATTTTCACTCAGCCAGAATCTGGCAACAAGCCCTAACACACCCGCACTCAACCACCTGCCACAATGAAAATGAATAAAGGAAATGCAGTTTCCTTTCAGAGGGCATTCATGGACAGTGTCCACCACAGTGGCCCAGAATGCTAGGAAAACAGCAAGTGGCCTACTCAGCTTGTGTGGTATCAAAAGTTGTGTTATCATAAGGGGTCAGTTCCCAGAACTTTATCGTATTATTTGTGGATAAAGATGATGTTGCTGGTTGACCTTCATGTCCTTACTCTTTCTCTTCAACCGGTGTGAAGTTGCCATAGCTGTTTAAGTACGTGTTGGTATTCAGCAGTTAAACTTTTGCTCTCCTTCGATCACTGACATACCTAGAATTCAATGTGAATTGTGTTGTTAGTGGGTGTGAAGCCTAGAGAGCATTTTTGTAAGAGGTGGTCAGTCATTACTGGCTGCTGTCAAACTATACACTTCCTTTCACTCAACTTTTTCACATTAATACTTGTCTCAGAGAACCCTAATTAAAGCAATTATTGTGTGCACTCATTACTTACATCGCCAATATTTTCCTTCACCTACTCTTACCGTTCAAATTCTTTGAAAATTCAGGTGTGTGGGAGTATTAACAATTACTACTTATTATTTACTTCTTTTCAACTTATGTTTCAACAAATTGAAATCCATTTGTTTTGTAGTGTCATTACATTGTAAAATAATGAGTGCAATTGAACCTGACTTGATCCACAAAATTTTGCTAGTGAAAGTTGGTCCTAGTTCATAGTGAGATAATCTGAGGTTGACATATAAACACTGCAGATTTCATGTTTGACTTATTCAAAATTTTTCTTCTTCTTCTTCTTCTTCTCCTCCTTCTCCTTTTTTTTCCTACTCTAAGACCTAATGTCACAAAATGTACCAGTAGTATCATAATTTAATAATGGTAGACTTCAAATGAGAAATAAATCATACAGCAATGGCTAAGGTGTACGTTTGACATTAAACAAACTGTGCTACTCAGTGTGCATGGGTGTATAGGTGTGATACTGTTAATTATGTAATCCCATCCACCACGGCAGGGTCATATCACATCGGATGGGAAAAATTGGATTTTAGTTGTCCTGAGGCCAAAAACAGCATAAAAAGCAGCAATCAAAATCAGATCGGATTATTAATTTCAGTGTGACTGGCTCAAAACATGTTCAATATGCTGTCCACCATTCCCTGCAACAAGTTGAAATCGAGAAACAGCATGTTCCACAGTTGATCATAGTTTTTTCTGGGGTCATGTGCAGAATACGTTGCACAATGTGTGCCTTCAATGCAACTAAGTTTGTAATCAGAACACTGAACACATCATCTTTCAGATAGCCCCACAGCCAAAAGTCACACAGATTATGGTCAGGTGATAGGGATGGCCAGGCTGTAGGGAAATGTCTGCTGGTAATTCTAGTATTTCCGAAATGGTACTTCAGCAGCTGCTTAACTGGATTTGCAATGTGTGAAGGTGCGCCACTTGCATAAAAATGATCCCATCCATGCTGTTGGAGAGCTGGACTGACATGGTTGTGCAAATACACTCACAGCATTTACCAGTGATGGTATAGATAACAGGACCGGAATCACCTGACTCTTAGAAAAAATATGGCCCTATGATAAATGATGCCGTAAACCCGCACCACACAGTGACCTTTTAAGGATGAAGTGGTACTGGTTGATTGGCGTATGGATTTTCCATTGCCCATATTTGACAATTCTGTGTATTTACATATCCTGTCAGATGGAAGTAGGATTTGTGTGTCCACAAAATCTTCCAAGGCCAGTCATTGTTCACTTCCATGCGAGCAAGAAATTCTAAAGCAAAGGTCTCTCTTGCTGGCAGGTCAACAGGAAGCAACTCATACACATGGGTAATTTTGAATGAATAGCAAAGAAAGGTGTTTTTTTGTTGGATTTTATGCACCTTGCTCACAGGCATGTCCAGTGTTTGGGCAATTCTCCACGCACTACATATTTGCACACCGCCACTTGTCTCCTCCTGCATTCACTGCTTCCACTGACATTGAATCAGTTCGTTTCCTCCCTCTACCAGGTTTCACATCAAAAGAACCAGCCTTTTTGAATTTCTGAATCATTTTCTTGAGACCCACAGCTGTCATGGACCAACGCCTTTTTTCAAACCCTTCAGTGTCCGGAACATTGGCAGAGTGAAATGTGCACAAGTCATCATTCTTGTAATACAGCTTTACAAGCAAGTGCGATCCTGCATTGAGACAGTCTGGGAGTGTCGCAAACGTGAAAGGAGCAAAAGCCGTGTACCTGGTGTGTTTTTATACCAACTTCAACAGGATCGTGCGCATGACAGGTGTTTACATTTACATATTCTGACACATACAGCACCATCTATTGATCATTTTTCACACTATTTTGTTTCTTCTGCCAGAAGTTTTGCCCCTTCTCCAATAACATTCCATTCCTATTTGATGTCATTGTGACTAGTGGTGTTATTTCTACAGTGTTTTGAAGTTTAACTCTAATTATAATCACCCTGTATATCAATACTGCAGCTTCCATTACACTTGTTTTCCATATTGAGACATTTTAGAACTGAGGATAAGCAGGCAGTGAGATTCCTTGTCCCCAAAACTACTCTCAGTAGAACTAAAGAACGTTTTTGTACATTTAAACTGATAAAATGAAGGAATTTATGTTCATGGAACATACCTGAGTCGCATTTGGTTTGCTAATGACAACATTGTGCTGTTACTTTCTAATGAAGACAAAATTTGGCAACAAATAGAACAACGTAACAGAGCAAGCTTGAAAGCAGAACTGTGAATCCACTATATTAAGGTAGAAATAATGTCCAGTGAATACATTAAAGAGAAAACAGCAGAAATTGACAATGAAATCATAGATCCAGATGCTGGCATTTTGATTTATGAGAGACTTGATATTGACGGAAAATGACTGCATGGACCACAAAAGAAATAAATAGAAAAGTAAGAGTGGTCTGGAGCGGAGTGGTTTTTACTAACTTAAATTGGTTTTCAAAACTAAGCTTCTGATGTGTCTTAAAAGCATAGTTCATTTTGTATTACCAGTTTTTAATTACAGCAGTAGTTAGTGGGTTTTGAATTGAAAATCCATTCAGACTTGAGTTGCTTAGAAAACAAGGGTGACATACATACTTAAGAAAAAGGAAAAGAAAAAAAAAGACCACAAAACAGACTGAGGTGGAAGAAATAATTATTATTACCAAATTGAAAATGAAATGGTTGAGGATGATACATATAGTCAGGCAAATGCATGATAGATGGAACAAGGAAGTTATTTGCTGGATTCCAAGGTCGAAGAAAAAGCAATGACAACAGTATAATGGAAAGTAAGTTGATGATATTACAAAACATTAAAGAGCAACATGGTTGCTTATAGCTAAAGACCATAGCATATGAGAAGAGGCATTTACTCAGCAGGGATTGTAAAATTTTTGACAGTGATGGTGGTGATAACTCTCGATCTAGAATAATTCATTGCCTTCTGCTTGACCCCCCTGCGGGTCTGGGGGTAAGAATAGGCCCGAGGTATTCCTGCCTGTCGTCAGAGGCGACTAAAAAGAGTTTCACACGTTTCAGCCTTTATGTGATCGTCCCCTGTAGGGTTTGACCTCCATTCGTCAAAATTTTCCTAAAAAGCGAGCCAGTTGGGGAAGGGCACCTCAAATGGTGCATTGTGTACATTGTACATTGAGATCTTTAGCCCACTTTCTCATCGTCGCATTTCAGTCCCGCTCATTCTCCATCTCTTGGGCGAGGACACCTTCCTGGGTGCATTTTCCACAATGCACTATGCAGTGCCGCTTTCTGCATTGACGATGACCATGGACTTCTTTGCACCTGATATCCAGCACGGTAGCCAGTCAGTTGTGGTGGGGCCGCCATGTACTCTGTTGGTTGTAGCCCCCTGACCACACAGGGATCACTCTGCTGATGCCCACATTGTTAACTCCTATCGTATGCCAAGGGGTAGATGCCCATCCCCCTGGGGTATCGGGACTCCCAGCAATGGCCGTCCTGCCAGGTGGCCTTTGCTGCGGCTGGGCGGCGCCCGTGCGGAGGGCCCCTGGTCGAAGTGGGTGGCATCAGGGTGGATGGCATGTGATGAAGCGTAGTCCATTCAACGCACAGAAGTATGACCGCAAACCTTTCCCCTCCCTGGCCACACCATGGGAGGAATGTCAGGCTAAGGATGGCAGCAGATCTTATTCGCCCCGGTACGTTGAATGTTAGAGCTGATGGGGAATCTTTCATAACGATGAAGCCTCAGTTTTTTGTTGAGCATTTAGAGGACAAGTTTGGGGATGTGGTGGGATTGTCCAAAATGAGATCTGGGTCAGTCTTGATCAAAAAAGCATCCTCTGCCCAATCAAGGATGTTACTCACTTGTTACAAGCTGGGGGATGTTTCTGCAACCATCATGCCTCATAAGAGCTTACATGTGGTCCGGGGTATCATATTTCACAGGGACCTTCTTTTGCAGTCTGACGATGAGCTGCACACCAATTTAGAGCGACAAAGTGTACATTTCACCCGGCTTGTCCACCGGGGTCCGAGGGATAATCAGGTTGCCACCGGTGCCTTCATCTTGGCCTTCGAGGGTGACATATTGCCCGAGAAGGTCAGGGTGGTGGTCTACCGTTGTGATGTAAAGCCCTATATCCCTCCCTCAGTGTGGTGCTTAAAGTGCTTGAAGTTCGGCCTTAAGTCTTCCCGCTGTACTTCCAGCGTCATGTGTCGAGATTGCAGACACCCATCACATCCCAATACTCCATGTGCCTTGCCTCCCATCTATGTCGACTGCGGAGAGCACCATTTGCCTTGCTCGCCAGACTGCAGGTTTCTCCAGAAAGAAAGGAAAATCATGGAGTACAAGAGCCTGGACCGACTGACCTACACTGAGGCAAAGAGAAAATTTGAACAACTACATTCTGTAAGTATGACATTGTCTTACACCGCCGCTACAACAGTTCTGGCACCATCAGCTCTGCCGACCCCAGTCACGTCTCAGAGCCGGAAGACTACACCTGCTCTGTTGATGGTGGTGGGCATTTCCCTCCCTGTTGCTCCCCCGTACCACGTACTTCAGGAGCAACCCCCCCCCCCCCCCCAACCATCAGGGAGTTCCGTCGTCCCCACTTCTAAGCCGGAGAAGTCCTCCCAGCCAGGGAAACCCAAGGAGCAGCAAGAGAAATCAAAAAAGAAGACCCCCTAAGACCAAGGAAATTGCAGTGGCACCCACACCACCGATACAAGCTCTGCATCTTGAGAATGGGGTGGAGATTCTAGCGTCCGCTGAGGACCAAGATCTTGCCAGACCCTCAGACGCAATGGATATAGACTGCTCAGGCAGTAAGTCGGTGGCAGCAGGTGACTCTGAGGCGTAAACTGCCTCATTGAATGTTCCATGCCTTCCCAGTCTCACAATAACGTCATCCTCCAGTGGAATTGCAATGGTTTTTTCCACCACCTGGCTGAGCAACGGCAACCGTTACCGTAAGCTTTACACCTGCTATCTGCATTGCCATCCAAGAACCCTGGTTCCTGGCAATGCCGACCCCTGCCCTCTGCGGTTATAAGGGATATTACAGGAACTGTAGTGACTATAATCGAGTGTCAGGTGGAGTTTGCGTTTATGTCGTAAACTCAGTCTGTAGTGACACTATGCCTCTTCAAACCCCTCTTGAAGCTGTGGCTGTCAGAATAAGGATAACATAGGAAATAACTGTCTGCAATGTATATCTTCCTCCAGATGGTGCAGTAACCCTGGATGTATTAAATGTACTGATTGATCAACTCCCTAAACCTTTCCTACTTTGAGGAGATTTTAACACCCATAACCCCTTGTGGGGTGCCATCGTGCTTACTGGCCGAGGCAGAGATGTCGAAACTTTATTGTTTGCCTCTTAAATACTGGCGCCGCCACCCATTTCAGTGTGGCTCTGGTAGTTACTCGGCCATTGATTTATCAATTTGCAGCCCAAGATTTCTCCCATCTATCCACTGGAGAGTACTGACGACCTGTGTGGTACTGACCACTTCCCCATCTTCCTGTCACTGTCCCAATGTCAGGCCCACAGACGCCTGCCCAGATGGGCTTTAAATAAGGCGAACTGGGAAACTTTCACCTCTGCTGTCATTGTTGAATCTCCCCCACATAGTAATATCAATGTGATGGTTGAGCAGGTGACTACAACAATTGTTTCTGTGGCAGAAATGCGTTCCCTCGCTCTTTAGGGCGCCCCTGGCAAAAGGCAGTCCCGTGGTGGTCGCCGGCATAAGTGGCACCCTTCCCTGGAGCACCTTATAGCCTTTAACTGACTCTGTGCCCGCGTTCACCAGCTTATCAAATGATGGAAGCAGGAGTGTTGGTAGAGATACGTCTCGACCATTGGGTGCCATGCGTCACCTTCCCAAGTCTGAGCAAAGATCAAACGTATTTTTGGGTACCAGACCCCAACAGTCATTCCCGGTGGTGCCATAAATGGTGTGTTATCTAATGACGCAAACGTGATTGCTGAGCACATTGCTCGAGCCTCTGCGTCGGAGAATTTCCCCCCAGCCTTTCACACTCTCAAAAGGCAGCTGGAAGGGAAAGTCTTCTCATTCACTACATGCCACAGTGAGTCCTGTAACATACCATTTACAGAGTGGGAGCTCCTCAGTGCCCTTGCACATTGCCTCGACACAGCTCCTGGGCCTGATCAGATCCATAGCCAGATGATTAAACATCTCTCATCTGACTACAAGCAACATATCCTCGTCATCTTCAATCAGATCTAGTGTGATGGCGTCTTTCCATCACAATGGCGGGAGAGCACCATCAGTCCAGTGCTCAAACCCAGTACAAACTCGCTTGATGTGGATAGCTATCAGCCTCAGCAATGTTCTTTGTAAGCTGCTGAAATATATTTGTTGGCGGTTGGTTTGGGTCCTGGAGTCATGTGGCCTATTGGCTCCGTGCCAGGGTGGTTTCCGCCATTTTCGCTCTACCACTGATAATCTTGTGTCCCTCGAGTCTGACATCCGAACAGCCTTTTCCAGACACCAACACCTTATTGCCATCTTTTTTGATTTACGAAAAGCGTATGAAACCACCTGGCGACATAATATCCTTGCCACATTACCCGAGTAGGTCCAAGTTGGTGCCTCCCATAGTTCCCTCCATATCCAGAAGAATGGAGTCTCACTGGGCTCTGTATTGTGTCTCTATTTTTAGCGGCCATTAATGGTCTAGCAGCAGCTGTCGACCCTCCGTCTCACCTTCTCTGTATGCAGACGACTTCTGCATTTCGTACTGCTACTCCAGTAGTGGTGTTGCTGAGCATCGCCTACAGGAGGCCATCCCCAACCACAAGGTGCAGTCATGGGCTCTGGCCCATGGCCTCCAGTTTTTCCCACCATGAAGAACAAATGTCTGCTTCATACCGTTCATCCGGTACCAGCACTTTACCTAAATGACGATCCACTCACTGTAGTGGAGACATATCGATTCTTAGGCATGGTTTTTGATACTCGTTTGACTTGGCTTCCTCATCTTTGTCAGCATAAACGTAAGTGTTGGCAGTATCTTAACGCCCTCCGCTGCCTGAGCAACACCAACTGGGATGCAGATCACTCCATTTTGCTGCAGCTCTACAGAGCCACACTGTTTCAAACCACTTACAAGCCTTTAGCTTATTTTTCTCGGTGTTAAGGATTGTGTCGAAACCCATGATGAGACATCATCAAGTTGCTGTAATTTCTCACTTAGTGTTTTACAATATACATGAAAGGAACTGAACTTGCCATGAATTTTGAAATTCACAAAACAATTGCTTGTGAGCAGAGAGAGATTAATCGTTGTCATCCAAGAGATTTATGAGCTAGCACTGCTGTTGTAGTCTGTTTGTTCCATTACACAAACTGCTCAAACAAAGTTCAAGTTTTGCTCGTAATTCTTGGTGGCAGAATGATGTTGCTGGTTCTGGTAGGGCAACCTCTTCATAACATTGGAGAAGTGCAGAAAAAGCAGGAAGCTCCCATTTATGTTCATAACCATGCCTTTTGCAACTGCACAGCATAATGACTTGTTCAGGACCATTTCATCTGTTTTGCACTCTACTAGCTTGTCACATCTTTCTAATTCCCCATACTGAAGCTATTACTGTATCACTCTTTATTTTCAGACAATTTTCACATTTTCACAATTACATTATATGCTTATCAATATCTGTCTAGTTACACATGAACTTCATATAACTTACAATTTCTTTATAATAGTCATAAGGATAAAGATATCATCCATGTTTGTAGTGTAGCAAAATTTTGACATTAAAGCTAGTAAGCAATTGTATCATGTATGTTTAATATTTTGTTGCTTACATGAATTTGTGCATTGACTCTGATGAACTTATTTCCCCTGCTTTAGAGCAGGGGAAGGGAGTGACACACACACACACACACACACACACAGAGGGAGAGAGAGAGAGAGAGAGAGAGAGAGAGAGAGAGAGAGAGAGGGAGGGAGGGAGGGCGATGTGCAGTGAGTAATATGGATTTGTAAATTTGTGACAGCCATTAACAACCATTCATCGCCGAAGTTTCGATAAAGCTTTGTATTTTGTGATTGTGTCCCCCTGTGGAAGATAATACAACATTTGAGCTTAAAAGTGAATTTTTTATGCAGACTTTTTGTGATAAAATGTCCATGTCTGGTATGTACTTTGTTGTGACCTTACATGAAAACTAATTATTAGTGCAAGCTAAAGCAGCTTTTCAAATTAAACAGCCCAAGTGGAAATTCTTCTGTAAGTCACTGAATTTATCAAGGCTGTTGCGAAAGAAAGGGTAGCCATAATGATTCATTACTTCTTAAAAATCTTCAGTAATGTGTTTCTGTGGAAGGAATTGACTGTATTTCATGTTAGGTAATGAGTTTCATGGTATATAATACGTTTCCCGTACCACTTTTAGGTTACTGACCAGTTTCACAAGACGTACTGATGAATGTGAATACTCATACAGTTTCTATATCACCTGCTAAATTTTGTGATGTGCAGATGTTCTATTTACTAGAATTGAATAACTTATATTTGAGTAATGTATTTTCAAAATTCAATTTCAATTAATGTGACATATTAAGAGCGTTTTCCACTGTTAAACTAAATGGGGTAAATTGCTCAGTCATATACAGATGTAGGATGAAAATAACTTAATAAGTAACATATGGAAACCATAATTTTTCTTTATGTATGGTATTATAGGAATGTGTAATTTTTCTTTAACAGGTTTGCAAGCATGTCTGTGGGTAGTGGAAGTGGCAGTGATGGAAGTGGAAGTAATTCACGTTTGCCTCCCACAACATATGGAACAGCTTTGGTTCCTTCAGTAAGTCATACATATTTCAACCAGTACACTGGATCTGAGTACAGCCTGAATAAAATGCAGGTAAGTGATTCAACAGCAGGAGCATAGTTGTGTGCACTTCATTGTGAAGAGAGGACACATTAAGTTGCAGACAGTCAACATTGAAAGACTCTTACATAAAGCTTTCAGCCACAGCCTTTATCAGCAAAAGAGAAACGCACACAAGTCATACAAACAAGCGAGCAAACCTCATCCAGTCATGACTGCCAACTGCTGGAGTTGGCAGTCATGTGTGCATTATGTGTGTTTGTGTGTATGAATGGTATGTGTTTCTCTTTTGCTGATGAAGGCTGTGGCCGAAGTCTTTATGTAAGTGTCTTTTGATTGTGCCTCTCTGAAACTTAATGTGACTTTTCTACAGTAAACATCAGTCTATCTTTTCCTACATTGTTAAAAAAATCTCTGAATAAGTTTTCTGTCAAAATTAGAACAACAGATTCTTCCACACTGATCTGTATAATAATTTTCTTGGCTTGCACATTGTACATTTGGAGTCTTTGGAACTATGACTGAAGGTTTCAATGTAATTAGTGAATTAAAGGGTTCACAGCTATATTGTACGTAATTTGCATGCTTGAAATTGTTAAGTTTCCTCATGAAAGTGCATATGCTTATTGTTGCAGTCACCTCAGCTGAGTCCCAGCTATATTTCTGTACGTGGATCAACAGAAGCTACTGACTTGCATGAACGTATTCCAATCCACCATGAAGTAAACTATGGAAATTCTTCGGTCTACCATTCTCGTGTGGAAGAATATAGAGTATCACCATATCAACAGGTATCAGTGACTGTAGACAGAAAGCACTTGTTACATGTATCTGAAAAATATAGTAGTGATTTCTGAACAAAAAAGTACAGATATGAGAGTACAATTTGTGTGTGTGTGTGTGTGTGTGTGTGTGTGTGTGTGTTGGAAGCCCTAAGGGACAGAATGAATGGTTGATAGAGGTAAAACGAAAGAAAGTAGAGCATGACAAGGAGATGTTGTAATGCCCTTAAATGCCCACTATCCTTCCCAATCCTCCCACAGTTGTATTCCACCATCCACCAAACCTACACAATATACTCATCCATCACTAAGCAACTCCTGCTCCCAACCCCTTACCTTGTGGCTCATACCCGTGTAATAGACCTAGATGCAAGACCTGTCCCATACATCCTCCCACCACTACCTACTTCAGTCCAGTCATTAACATCACCTATCCCATCAAAGGCAGAGCTACCTGTGGGCAGTCATGTGATCTGCAAGCTAAGCTGCAACCGTTGTGCTGCATTATATGTGGGTATGACAACCAACAAGCTAAATTTCCACTAGTGGCCACTGACAAACTGTGGCCAAGAAACAAGTGGACCACTCTGGTGCTGAGCACGCTACCCAACACGACTTCCTCCATTTCAGTGACTGCTTCACAGCCTGTGCCATATGGATCCTTGCCACCAACACCAACTTCTCTGAATTGCACAGGTGGGAACTTTTACTGCAATATATTGTACGATCCTGTAACCCTCCTGGCCTCATACCTTTGTTAGTCATTGTCCTCACCCATGCAGCCCCATCCCTGTTCCCATTCCAGCACTACATAGCCCTCATTCCACCATCACACCCAGTCGTTTTGCTTTTCTCCTTTTCCATAACCCCCCCCCCCCCCCCCCCCCCAACCACCACCACCACCTCTCGCCTGCTCTCCATCTAACCTGCAGCACTTCACTGTCTGTCTATTTTTGACGAAGGCCTTACTCGCCAAAAGCTTCATTTGTGACAGTCTTTTGTTGTGCCTATCTGCGACTCAGCATCTCTGCTATATGGTGAATAGCAACTTTCCTTTTCATAATATTGTGTCATTGAGATGTGAATAGTGAGTGAGAGAATAGAGTTTTTGTTTAAATGGAATTATATTTGTATCAAAGTTCACAAAAAATTCTGCAATGTAAATACCAGTATTCTGCATTGATGAAATGTACCAAGGTGCTTTAATGTTTACAGTAAATTTTTTTTGTTCCAGACACTATATATTAGTGGCTCAATTTGGCAATGCTCTTTATATCCATAACTTTTTGCTATGTAATTATATATTTCTGTTTTGCACACAGTTTTTGACTTACTTATAATTAATAACAAAATTAATAAAATTCAACATTGTCGTATTGTTTTTGTTTCAGTAAATAGATTCAGCGTCATTAATTTGTTCTCTTTTAAACATTCCTAACTTCGTTGTTATTTTAAAAGTGTTAAAAGATAGTTAAATGTCATAGGTCCCTGTGCCATATAATCAGCATGTGAGCATCCATCCTCTGCACACACCTAGACATTCACACCAGAGCTTCCACAATGCACCAGCCCATTCATCACCACACCAGCGAGCTCAGGGAGACCAGAACTCCTCACAAGGTACTAATTACATGTAAAGCTTAATTTCAAAGTATGGGAAATCCTGTAGACTTGCAGTGTAAATTTCCATTTATTTCGCATTCATAATGTAGTTTAAGGTTGCCAGCCAAATATCAAATGCTTCATGTTTCTTAATATAAACAACATTGAGCTGTAATTTAAGATGACATTTCATCGCATAATCAAAATTGGAAAATAAATATACGTAATTTTTATTTTACCAGGTGTATATGCCCTGGGACAAACAGGTAAGCCGGGAAAAACATCAGAATTTTTAGAATTCTGGGAATTTTTTGTTGTTTTAATTTTCAGTTAAAGTTTTGTAATTTTAACTGGTAAGCACTGATACCCTAAGAAAGAATTTTACTTTAGCCTGGTACTGCAGAATACTACTGCAGCAATAAAATGTAAATGAGAGACAAACACCAAACTACAACTTTGGTTGGAAAGAAAATGTGCCATTTACAACAAAATACATTGCACACACAAGCATCTGCCGACAGCAAAATGTGTCAAAGGCTTTATGATGAAGACTGTGCAATACTTCGTAACAACAGATTGCTTTCGATGAGCATGACAGCACAACGGTTTATATTTCTAATAGCCCTCAGGTAAATATTGTGAATGGTGGTTTGAGAAGTGTTACTTTCAAAGTAAGTTTCCTTTAATGCTAGATGAATTGTGTTACATGTGAGAATGTGCGATGAATTTCTTAAATTACAGAGCGTTTGAATTTGATTGAAAACTTAACACTTTGAGGACCTGCCACTTAGAAAAATTTTGGGCCCAAAAGACCAGCCATTTATGTCATTATTTAAAATTTTACTGGCACAATTGTGTTTGATATATTTTAAAGGGTAGCATCACCAAGCTTGAAGGTTTGTTCTTTCATTGATTGCAAATTCTGTAGGAACAATGGCATAAAGTATAATTATTATTAACAAAAAGTGCAAGGTGAGCTCTTGAGCAATTTCACATGTTATTAGCTGTTCTTTGGAAAAGCTGAAGTGCTCGACTGAACATTTATTTAACCAGATTACCCAGAAATGTTCAGTGCACAGCAGTGAAGTTTATAATCACGCTTGTCAGAAATATTCAGCTGCTGGAATTTAAGCTGTGCTGCTAGGATCGTGTCTAACCGCGCCCGTGGAAAAAACAGCAAAAAATTTTTCACAAACAATATTATATGTGAATGCTTAGCTTTTCATGTAGCTACACTGCATTTATGTTAATTTAAACCATTAACTTCTCCTTTTTGTGTGTTCGTGCTGTTTAATGGTTATGTTGCTATAGACTGATTACATCACATGCCCTGTGCTATGAATATCTGCTGTCACTGATATATCAAATACTTCATGTTTCTTAACATAAACAAAATTGAACTGTAATTTAAGATGACATTTCATTGGATAATCAAAACTGAATGGTGACAGGAGCAATGATTGGCTGACAAAAGTGCATTGTAATTTGGATTTCAAGGTGTCGGAAGCTAGTGTGCAGTATTTAGTGGAATTCATATTTTTACTTTTGTAATATGAAAATACACAATGTACTGTACATGGTTCTGTACATCAAAGATCAGTCCGAAACACATTGTTTTTTTTTCTGGGTTTCATTTCCTAGAGTGCCGGGAATTTCTATGCCAGTATATAAAATCTGTACCATTCAAAAAAAGGGATTGATAAGTTTTAAAGCTCAGAGGGAAAGTATATTGTCACTCAAAACAAAACAAAAGTGTACTACCACCTGGGATATAGTTCATTTTCACCCGGGGAAGAAGTGTGTTTTCACCCAGGAAAAAGTGTGTTTCCACTGTATTTTTAACTGGGAAATCTGGCAAAATTCAGAATTTTTTTTCCGCATCCACATATATACCCTGTATATAGGAAGCTAGATGTGTGATGTGCTGTTACCATGGTTCCAGATAGACGAATTATTGAGCGACTTGTTAAAGGACGTGGATTGTGATCTTGGCCCAAAGTTTTTGCTGTGTTACTTCCCTTTCCATACTACAAATATAACCTTTCACTATACCACACTCTGCCATCACTGGCTGAGACCCCCAGGGACTGTACAGGTCTGTAACTGTTTGTGGTGATATATGTGGATCCTCATAAATGCAGAAACAAATCTTTCAGTGAGAGGTCTGAGCTCCTGCCCCTCCCTGTGGGCCGTATATGTTCCTAAGTATTCGTAGGTCCTCATAACACAGAAACAAAACTTTCAGTGGTAGGTTGGCTGTTAGAGATCTTCAGTACCCAACTAAAACGGGTTGACAGAGTAGTCCCCCTGAAAATGAATTGGAAAAAATCAAATGTTGATTGTTATAATAGGCCACAACAGTGTCAAGATATCTTTGTGATGGAAAAGAAGTATACTTCGAGTAAATGTCCCTCTTATTTGTGAATAAAACTTGGTAAAATATTGCTGCTTCGCATGGGGAACACTTGTGATTCAGATTGCTATGTCTTGGAAAGCTACCTCACTTCTGAACACGAAGGATTTGGGTCAGTATTCAGTAAGCATAAAAAAAGCTTTGAACTTCAATAGGGATATCATAAGTTATAGAGAAGTCGTGGATATGGATAATGTTGAACTTCAAATGGCATGGGAAGTGGAAAGTATAACAGAAGCACATTAAGCTCAGATTTATGTGACTGAAGGTAAGACCTTAAGAATCAATCTATAGCAGTACTGCAAATGCCAAATATATAGTCACTCAACAGTAGGTTTTAATGGTAAGGCAACTTGGGTAAAATGTGGTAGAGATGATCACTTAGTAGAATAATCATGTTCAGTGCCAGACTTCAGTGTAGACTGCTTAAGTGATCACTCTGGCATAGGAATTTCCAGGTATGTTTAGAAGAAGAAGAAGAAGAAGATTAGTGACCAATAGAATTTTGTGGACTGAGGCATAAAAAAATGAATAACAGACTTTGCAGCTCACTGTGTACTGTATTCCTGTGACTACCACTCTGAGAAAATCTGTAATGAGTCAGTACTGCTGGCAAATACCGGCAGCAGATAAACACACACACACACACACACACACACACACAGACAGAAAACAATGCCCATGTTAATGAGACTGTAGCTACATCTATATTTGTTCCAGCAGAGGTCACTAATAAATTAATGACACAAGCCTGGGTCACTAAACTTTGGGCACAGATGAGTTCAATAGTTCCGGAATAGCCAATGTAACATCAAAAATAGTAGTTATTCACAATGAGGGACAAACAAAATCCAAATAGGACAGGCACAAAATCATCAGTTAGAAAATCAGCAGTAACTGATGTGGATTACTCTGAAATTAAATTGGAAATACATGTCATTGTCCAACACGCCTAACCAAAAAAAGACACAGGGTAAAAGAAAATTTCTTCTAATTAATGGCTCCACTTTTAAAACAGGAAAGGTGCATGTCAGACCTTCAGAAAAACCTGTTTCTAATGCTTCATCATCCACAGGAAGGAGGACTATGTATGGACTGGCAGTATTTACCCATGATACATGCCATTCTGTAGCCATTATCCTCACAACTCAACTTCAGGCAGTAGCTATTGATGTAGGCACATCATTAGGAATAACCATATGTTTCCTTTATCTCACTGGCTATGAATCTATGGATAACACAACAAACTCAGATGTCCCTTTCTCCTCCCCAGAGACTTCAGTGTACAGTGCATGCTGTGGGCAAACTGTCTATATTCAGACACGAAGCCAACATCGGCAACACGGTAGAACATATCATTACTGTCATCCACAATGCTGCTAATTTCCTTACCTTGGAGCCCTCTTAAACCTGGAAGATGAGCAACAAATGTCATTTATCCATCAGAACAAGTGGACGGCATTGTGCAAGTTCCTTCGCAGTCCACCTGCTTAAAACTGTGCAGTATTTTACATTGTTCAGGCAAAAATGCACATTGCCAGAGAGAACAAATAGCATTCTTGACAAGAATTAGTACAATGATTCAGACTTTCATACTTAGAGGGAAGCAATTGCATCTCCTTCCTGAATATGGGGAAGGAGCCCTATCTGATTCTCTTTGTGGACATCTTTTTTGTTGTTGTCTAATCTGGAGGCTATTGCTTAGTAACAGTAATTAAGAAAGCTGGAATTAAGGGCTAAAAACAACAGGCTTCAAATCTCTCTCTCTCTCTCTCTCTCTCTCTCTCTCTCTCTCTGTGTGTGTGTGTGTGTGTGTGTGTGTGTGTGTGTGTGTGTGTGCAATCTTCATTGTGTAATGAATCTGAACTTTGACTAGGGGACATCATTTTTGGTCTCAGTAAATCATTTATGGTCTTGGGCCTCAGCTTCTTATGCTGAGCGTGGGAATCACCTTTAACCATCAGGCAGAAGTTCCTCTTGGTGTGACATGCACATAAGGTCTGGTCAGTTCAATTATCCAGCCTTTAATTTTCATTTGGTGCCAGTAGAACATATGCATAAATTCCAAAGGAGCAACAAGACAATTTGGCACTGGAGCAAAGGAATAATTTAACAGGCTTGGTTCGATGGAGCTGAATGTTTGGACCAAGTATCCTCCCTGGTTAGTAGTGAAGCATAGGCCAGTTTTAAAGTTGACATAGGACAATAAATCCTGTACACTAGATTTTATTTCTAAAAGCAAACCTTCATTCCTTTTAGATTAGCTGCAACATTTTACAATTATTTACAGTAACAGTTTTAATAAGGGCCCTACTGTTGACTACTCGGTAATCTCCCCTGAACATGTCATTAGGATTAGATTTTCAGACAGGTTTATGGTTCTTGATGTTAAACTGTATACAATCCAAATGTACTGGAGCATATGGGATAAAATGATCTAATAATTATCTCCTGTGAATCCAGAAGTGCCCTACTGAAGTAAATATACCCAGCAGACACAATGGTGGGACAGCTTGAAGGTATTCTTCACTTACTGCAGTGAGAGGGAAGGGAATATCATTCTATCGGATGCCAAGCCATGTTGGAATACTGGGAAATACCAGGCTGAGAAGGCAGCAGTGGACACTTAAAAATAGTGATACTACAAAAACATTTAAAATACAGAAAAAGATTATCAGGGTGATAAAAAAAGCTAAATGTAAGGATTCCTGTAGACCCCCCTCTTAAAACTCTGAAAATATTGCCTCTGCCTTGCTTGTATATATAAGAAATACCAATTTTCACAAAAGGGAGCATCTTAAAAAAGGAAAATCTCTTCAAACACAACTATAATATACACACATATGAAACTAGACAGAAGATGAACCTACAAAGGAACACAGTAAATACAAACTTATGCAAAAGAGGAGTGTATCATTCTAGAGCTATGTTATATAACCATATGCCTTCTTACCTAAAATGCGTACCAACATTAAATGCAATTAAAATAAAGTTAAAACAGTTTTTGCTTGACCACTGCTTCTGTTCTTTGTCCGAGTTTATGGAACATCATAATAAGTAAACCTCATTTACCAAATTTCACTAATTGTCAATTCATAATAGAGTTTACATTGTGCTTATCATGTCATCTCACTTAATAACTGCTATTATCACATGTAGAAGCAATGTAGTACACCAACCTACATTATTATGCATTTTTATTGTGTCAGCAATTTAATCAAAATGACTACTGTATTGTAAACTAACTGGGTTTACCACTATCCTATATTACATGTACAAACAATGTACAAAACTGATTATTGGACCAATAAATAAATAATACCACATGCTAGCCCAGGTGCTATTATCCTTTTTTTTTTTTTTTTTTTTTTTTTTTTTTTTTTTTTGTGTAAAATATCAAGAAATAAATCCTAACTAATTCGAAACGTGGTTATTTGCTTCCACAGATTCATGTATTTTATGTCAGATAATGAATGTTTTCCTTTAAGCTTAATTCATTTAGCTATAAAGTTTATACACTGTTGAGTATCAGACAACAGATACTTATATTGTTGTGATACTCTGAGTCTCATTAGTTTAAATTGATGATTTTATTTTATCATTATCAGTTTGAATTTCCAGTTTAACAAAACAGATGGTACAAGATTTTAAAATCAGTGTAGCGTTTAAGTATCATATTGAATAATTCATATAACTTTCATTATTTATAATGAGTTAATTTGTTGCTTTGTTACAGCAATTGATCAGACAGAAGAGTTGCCACTGCCGCCTGGATGGTCTGTTGATTATACAATGAGAGGTCGAAAGTATTACATAGACCACAATACAAAAACAACTCATTGGAGTCATCCTTTGGAGAAGGAAGGGCTCCCAACAGGTTGGGAGAGGATAGAATCCCCTGAATATGGTGTTTACTATGTAAAGTAAGTTTATTTTATATGTGCTGATGCTAATTTCAATTTTTAATACTTAACTTTCTTAGCCTTCATGCTAATATAATAAGCACATAATCAAATTGACATTTGAATCATTTGTGCAGAATTTTGTGTTTTTGTTTGCTAATATGTGGTGTATAGCTGTATGAAAAAGTTTAATTTTTAATCTTGATAGTTGGTTCTCGAGATAGCCAGCAAAAGGTTAAGACTTCTGCTTAATCCTGTGGTGTAGTGAAAATGGTGAAACTTAACAAATGGTTTTCTGTGCTCCAGCCTCAAATTGTATGTTGGCAGTATTTGTTGTGAGCTGTGATGGGAATGAATTATAGCTGAATAACCAGTGACATTACCATATTTGGTCCGCCTAAAACAAACAGATGTGTATCAGTATATTAAAATAGGTAACACTAACAAGTGTGTAGTCTCTAGACTCAAGTTTATACATATTTCCCATTACAAAAGTAAAGGCTAAAAATAGTAGTAGTAGCTGACTGATTTAGCAAAAAATGTTTCCCTTGGTACATTTGGTTGGCTGACCACTTATAAAAACATGTGGTTAGTATGTGAACTCTTGCTGCTATACATAGTTTCTTCCTTTTACTTTTTCTTTCCCTTCCTCCCTGCCCCCTTTCCATTTACATAATACGTATCGTAGCTGCAGATTCTGAGTGATGTCTGTTCTTTTGGACATGTCCGAAAGAACACACACCAGGCAGTAATGTAATTAATTCACTTTGCTGGACAATAAATCCACAACCTTCAGTGCAGATGTACATTTACACTCTACCTCCAATGGTAATCTAAAATTAGTGAGCATGGAGGACATGGACATGGATGGGGACTGTTGATAGGCAGCACTAGGTGGGAATGTGAGTTGGGTGGTGAGCATACCAGATAGGCTGTGCATTTGCAATAAACATTGTGTCTGTGTTGTGCAGTGTTTAATGCAACTGCTTAGTAAGCAGGAGATTCCGGGTTTGAGTCCTGGTGCAGTGCACATTTTCATTCATCGCTGCTCATTCCACACACAGTTCCAATCAGCTGATATCATTAGTTCATTACCTTTTTCTCTCCTTTCTTCCCCCTTCCCCTTCAATTTACATAATCAGTGATGCGGATTTATCATTACCGGTATTATAGCCATCATTTAGTTATGGAGTCTCACTTATCCTTTCCCCCCCCCCCATTGTTTATTGGATCTTTCAGTGAACAAATTGTATTTCTCTTGGCTTGATCATTCGGTGACATGTGAAAAGTTAAAACGCTGATGCAAATTAGTGTTTCAAAAAAATCTGTTTGGGAAAGGGATAGAGTATGAAATGAAACTGGATAAATTTCTGGCCTTCTGTATGCAAGTATGAGTTGATGAATTATCCTAGTAGTTATCAAAAGACATTATCAGTTGGTAACTAATTGTGTAGGACAGCAAGAAACAACTGAAAGTAGAAACATAATTCGGAAATAAAGGAATAAGTATGCAACATGTAGTGGTAGAAACAGTTACTGGTTGAGGAAAAGTAGTCATATTAATGGCCATTTTTCTCACCAAGTAATTACCAGCAGTACTTCTGCACATTACGCCAAGGGCTTCTTTCCATGCCATGATGTCTAAACATGATTTGTTTACATCGTGCAAGTGTGTTTTCCAGGATGCACTCATTTATATATGTAGAAATGGAAATGCCATGTGGCTAGGGCCTCCTGTCGGGTAGACCGTTCGCCTGGTGTAAGTCTTTCAAGTTGACGCCACTTCGGCAACTTGTGTGTCAATGGGGATGAAATGATGATGCTAAGGACAACACAACACCCAGTCCCTGAGCGGAGAAAATATCCGACCCAGCCGGGAATCGAACCCGGGCTGTTAGGTATGACATTCCGTCACGCTGACCACTCATCTACCAGGGGCGGACTATGTAGAAATAAAGAAATGCTGTTAATAGTTTTCACATTTTTTGCAGAACTTTTGAAAAATGGCAGTGAATAAATACTTCGTGGCATTTTAAATGACATGTTAACTGCTGTATATTGAAGTTATGAAATGCTTACATGTTTTCTCAGAGATTAACTGGACCTACAATATTATAAAAAATAGTATTGGAGATTACTTGTAGTTTACACCCACTCCTCCCTGGATAAGTAATAACTTCTGAAATTTAATTGCAGTATAATTTAATTAATCTAATGATAAAGTGAAACTATTGCTGAAATAACTACACTGGTTTTATAAGGTTATAAAAAAAGAAAGCTAGTAGTTAAACTTAAGGTGGAGGAGAAAATTCTTTAAATGGGATTAAAATGTCACTGAAAAATAGTTTGTGTTGTGAATAATATAGCTCTTTCTCCATGTCAGTGAGATACTACCTAATTCTATCATTTACAAAGTAGTGCCAAGCTCAATATTCAAATGACAGTATTCAGGGAATAAATGTGTGTCCACTGATGGTCAGATGACTTACAACATTCTAAAATGTTAGAATTGCATTCTGTGAATAGAGAGATCCTGTGTAGATATGAAAAATGATAGCAATTGTAATGTATGTACACTATTGAGACAACAGAAAACATTGAGAACATTTGGCATTTGAAATGTAAATATTGTATTAGAATGTGATTTGACTGGATTTGTTTTGCTGAATTCCTTATGTAACTCATTTGTTTCAGTCATATAACCCGACAAGCACAATATGAACATCCTTGTGCACCACATTACATTTACCAGCCAGAGGCAAGAGTTCAGATGGAAGTACAACCACGAATGCTTGCACCACCACCAAGACACACTCATTTTCATCCTCACAGTGTACTTGTTCCTGCAAATCCTTATCTGAATGAAGGTGAGTCAAATTTGAATATTTTATATGGGATGAACACACTGTGTAGATTTGTTAATTGTGAGGATACTAGTGAGTAAAAGAAGCAGAGTTACTTTTCATTGTATCAGACATTTAATTTTGCTGTGTCTACTTTTTCTGTTTTCTGGAAACTGCTTGATGTGGTTTTTTCTAGAATTGTGTTCTCTGATGTTTCAGCCCATTTAGAACTTCCAGTGGTTTAGTAACTTCTAAACCTCAAGAAGCATACCACCACCTGAGGTGTATGAAAATAGATAGGCACCTCATTGCATGGGCATTTTTGAAAAATGAAAGTGCAGTGTTCCAATAATCTATCAACAATTTTGGTGTCCATTTGCATGCAGCTTTTGATACTTCAGTTTGCTCAAATGTCACCAACAGCAACGATAGTGGAGGTTCCATAACCCGAGCTCATTCTTATTTTGCTTGTCGCTGAATACTCATAAATGCCAAATACTTCATGGTGAATTTCAGCTGAGTTTCTCCTTCTCAATGAAGAAACCATTCACATGTGGCAGGATCATTTACTTTTCCAGCCACTTCGACTAAATATCGTTAGAGGCAAGATGTCTGAATGAGATGACATATCATTTGAAGTACTGAAGATGCTAGGATGAAGAACAGCTGAAACTTCTACTGTGCTGCTCAATAACATCATTGATGGCAGTTTATCTGAGACTGACAAACTATTATCACTATTAAAATATATCAGGGTGACTACACCAGTCACTGCGCAGCCCACACACTCTGTTAAATGAAACTTTGTGTGCATTTTATGGCAGTTATCTATGAAATATTGTCCAAATTTCAGAAGCCTCAGAAAAACAGATACAATGCATGCAGCCCTTCTGCTAGCAGAAAAATGCTGATAAACAAAATAACTATTACATCTGAAATTTCTGGACCTCAAGAAAGGTTTTGCAAGGTTTCCCTCCAACCCGTATAAAGCACTCCAGAAGCCTATGAGCATTGTCCAGTCTCTGTACCACAAGGTTAATAGTATTGTTCACTGCTCAGCTGGAATTTCACCTTATGTACCATTCAGTGTTGGTGTGCACCAAGGGTCTGCATATTCACACCTCCTGTTAATTATGTGTCTGGACACAATGACAGTAGATATTAAGACATAGCATTCTTGGATGGTATATACTGATGATGGGACTTTTTGACAGTTGGGAAAAAAATCAGACCCTGAGCTGAATTGCTTGAGTTAAAATGTTAAAAAAAAAACTTGAATGTCTGGGATGGCCGGCCAGAGTGGCTGAGCGGTTCTAGGCACTACAGTCTGGAACTGCGCTACCGCTACGATCGCAGGTTCGAATCCTGCCTCGGGCATGGATGTGTGTGATGTCCTTAGGTTAGTTAGGTTTAAGTAGTTCCAAGTTCTAGGTGACTGATGACCTCAGAAGTTAAGTCCCATAGTGCCCAGAGCCATTTGAACCTTTTTTTTTTTTTTTCTGGGATGTGGGCATTTAACTACTGGCACCATTGTTGTATAGAACTAACCACTCAGCAAAAGTACACAGTTTCAATGCTTCAGCTGTCTTACAACTTTGAACAGAGCACTAGTTACTTGTGGCTGGAATAGCGCCAAGTCACTGGAGTGCTGTGTAAGAGGAAAGTGCCAAACCACTTACGGGTGTTCATAGATCAGTCATTTGCCTGGTGGATGTATGCAGCTCATAATACTTAGCAACTAAAACAGGATATGAACAAGCACTGCATGGGGTGGAAATGAAAATGTGGTGCTTTGTGAGTGTGAAAAATGAACATGCAAGGGAATGTATAATCTCTAATAAAGTAAGAGGAACATACCTTAGGTGGTGATGGTATGTCACCAGAACAACAAACTCCAGGAGAAAAACCATCTTCCATTACGACCAGGAAGGAAGTCAACCCTGTGTGTGGCCATCCCAACAAACAGTACTTTCCTTCTTCATGACAAGTTCCTGTATTCAGTGGACTGGAACTAAAATGTACTCAATTTCAATAAACATTTGCTTGCTGTTGGATTAATTTTTGGTATGCGAAATTATCCATAGTGTTTTGCATTTGATGTTTGTCATGTAGAAATAACCCTCATAATTAAATGGGTGTGTTTCGTGTTATACATGTTTGTATAAAATTATATAATAAATTTATTCTAATTCTCATTGGCAGAAATACCGCAGTGGTTAGTTGTGTACTCCAGAGCATCAAAAGAATTGGATCACAAGTTGAGATGGGAAATGTTCAGATTACCTGAATTGGATTGTTTTAGTGCCATGTTAACACGTTTATATAAACAAGAACTGGAGGAAATAGTAATGCGGTATGAAGCATACAGGTTTGTATAGTAAATTTTATTCTTGGTATAACTATTATGGCATAAATTGAGCCATATATTGTAATAGGAAGGATAATGTATATCTGCTTGCAGGGCTTCCTTGGTGCTTGAAATTGAGCGACGTTTGACGGCTGCTGCTGAACAGTCGGGAGCTACCACAGAGCTATTGAAAGAAGCAGCTTTGTCTCAGCATGTAGAGACCAAAGTATAACATTAAAAAGTTATTTTGTGACATTTTTCAGTGAGAGAACTAGTCACCTTTATATTTTGAAGAAAGTATTGAAACACTTTGTATATTTTAAAATGCAGGACCACTTGTTAGATTTCTATTAGTGATTATTTGTGTATGTGGTATGTATATATGAGTACATTATATTAAGTATGTGGACTTGAAGGGTTGATAAAAAGTAGAGAGGAAAAAGCATTACTCTGGTATAAAATGGGAACTCTTTGATGTAACCACTATTTTTATAAATAGCATTGTTTAAAACTTTGATGAAACAGTTGAAATGGTTTAATTGAAGATAAAACTTTTTATGATTGGAAGAAATTATGCAAGTATGAAGGGAGAATTGAAGAGGAGGAGAAGGGGGAACATATATAAACCTTTGCAGATTAAAAAGGTTTGTTACTTAATGCTGTTGGTTCAGGCTGCTGATACATATTTTAGTAAATTTTAAGCAGGGGCTGTCCAGTAGCTTATAAATAAATGAAGTTTGTCATACTCACCAAGATAAGCTGCTGGATAATGAAAATTTTATTTGCTACAAACTCAATTGCAGAGATCAGATATCCTGTACAATAGTGTAAAAGAATGAAAATATTTTACCAAATTGATGTGAAAGTAATTCCTTAGATACATATGTTGTTTTACTAAGTCATCAGAACACATCACTTCAATGAGTGTAATGTACTTCCTGTTGTGATAAACAGAGATTCACTTCTGCAGTGTTTCATATCTGGAGCTATTGGTTCTACAGTTTTGGCTTTGAAATGCAGAACCAGTAGAAGTTAAATATTTTGGTGTTGATAAATATTGGTTTGTTCAGCACCATGAAATTTCATACATGATCATGACTGTGTCTTGTAATAGTCTGATCTGATTATATAGTTCAGTTGGCAGATTCACTGAATTGTTCCAAAGGGCTGAAGTTCTGGTATGTCGTATGTAGGTTGTTTCTAGTGTAGAATCAAAGTTTTGAACCTCAAGAACCCTGTGCTAAATTTTCGGGATTCAAAAAACCAATGAAATTTTGGCAATTTTTAGAATTGCTCTGACTTTTCCCTTTACATCCTACAGCAAAAAGCACTTAGACATTTCTTGTAAGTGTTAACACTTCCTACAATTTTCATTTGTCAAACACATTTCTCAATTACATACTGTAAGATGGGGTTAGTTTAGTACAGTTTTGACATATTTTTGAGCATGTAACGCTGTTTTTCTTAGAAACACCTGCTTTCTCTATCAAATTAAGTATCCCACTTCCTCAAGTTATTCAGCTGTCGTTATTACCATTATGTGTATTACGTATGTTTTGAAATAGTTTTCTTTTTGTACTAATGCTACCCCTAAAGTGGGGTCATTTTAGTATTAGTTGCGAAACCTCTGAAAATCATAGCAGAGATTCAGTGTACCATTCCCATCCCATCAAGATATGTGTGTTAAGATCTAAGACAGCTGGCTAAATCAAGTGTCAACAGAGAAATATTTTTTCTTGAGTCTGTTAGTTGCTTTTGCTTTAGATAAAATTACTGAAAATTATGCTGAAATAACACTAAATCAGCTACTACTAATGTACTTAACTCACTAATAGTGTTAGAAAATAAATCTAAAGTCACAGCATCTGAGGAATTCACTTTCAAAGTTTCATGTCAACAAGAAATATCTCCCTTCTACATATTTGTCTGGAAATTGGAAGCTTGTGTACTATTTGCTCTTGAGAGTAGCAAATTTCGTCAACTGCGGTTGGCCACTTCCAGTATTTGCTACATTTTTCTGTACATGACACGTTAAAGTCCTTCACTTAAAACAACATGGTCTGGATAGTGTGGTCCCTTGTAGCTTACAACAATGTGATCAGCAACTTCTGTGATTAGATTTGGACTGTTGTGAGAAGACAGGCTGGCAGTATAAATGTTTTCACCGAGTTTATTTTTCTCATCCCCTCTAGCACTTCCTATGCAATGCTGTTCAGTTGTTGGCAGTTCATCTTCACTTTCTGTGTAGCTGATACAGGAATCTCCATGTTCAAAGGAGCTGTTGTCATCACTGATGATTTTCTTCTTCCTGTGAGAAATGTTCTGCATTTTCCCTGAAGAGCTACCAGTACTGATAACTGGGGAGTTGGGTCTTCCTGAGGAAAGTTATCGGTTGTAAAGCCTTGACCTGGAGGAACATTTATTTTCTCACCCCTCTTTTCAGTTATGCCCAAAGTGTCTTTTTGGGTTTCTTATAAATGCTGCAGAAATGAACATACGGTTTTTCAAGTTCTCTCTCTTTCAGCTTCCAAGAAGCTACTGCTTAACTTATTGTTCAGATTGAAGGCATATATTTTGCAAGATCTGAGCCCAAATTTTATATCTGCTTCAATTGTGGTGCTCATCCTCTCAAATAACTGGTTCACTAACTTGGGGAAGGCCACTTTAATTGCCATTGCACATCGTTCTTCCATTTCTGTCTTTTTCAGTTTGTTGGTATCATGAGCCCTCCATTGACCAAAACACAGCCATGTCTAAGAATTGCATCAGATGGGTAGAATTAGGAGGTAGGCACACGAAAATGATGATATTGTCTCTGCATTTAATAATGACTTAATAACTCACATTGCAACTGAAATTGTGCCCAATGAACACCTTTTTCCCAGGGAGTTCCTGGAGCAGTAGTAATACTGTTTCCACAAACACTTCTTCAAATGTTCTTAAATCTACCCAGCCAGATTTGGTTCAGTTATAACAAGTCATTATTTGTAAATAATTTCTTCCTAGTTAATGAACAGTGGAGCCATTAGTTTTCCTGCAGTGCATAATAGTTGTGTGTGCCTCACATGCATTTCATATTCATTCTGGATATTTGATACCATATTTTATTAAAACAGCTTTGACACCAGAATCATCCACAAGGTTTGTTTTCTCATAATTCCACAAGTTTGAAGGAGGGACATCTGCAGTTGCTTCCTTCAGGTTACCTTTGGCCCCACAGGATTTCGTTTCATTGTTATATTTTTGACGAGTCTAGGGCTGAGCATCTGCTTGTGTCATATCTGAAATGAATAAGCCCAATCTTCTCCTGGATCTAATCCATTATTGAATTTTATCCTCTTAGTTAGTAAGTTACATTTTCCATAGATCATTTGAATGATTCTTTCAAAAGGATGGCGTAGAGTGAGCCAGTGTACAGGATTTGAGTTGTCCAGGAGAAAAGATTTTTGGTTAAATTGAAAACTTACTTTGTTACCTCTCAGACATGTTATGTTATGTTATTAGGCAAATGGTAAAAAAAATTGAACTATTTTCTGAGGCACTGACACCTTTAACCCTTCCATGTGACAATTGGGCTGAAATGGCCCGTAGCACTATAGGAAAAACAACATTTTACCTTACCTTGAAACAGCTAGGCCGCAGCCACTACACCGGCCACTCAACAACTCGCTGAAACATATTTACATTGGCCCTCTGGGCTCTCATGACCTCCAGTGTTGACAACACATTCCCTTCAACTTCCCGCAGGGGCTGCAAATGCCTAGATGTCATGCAAATGGGGTTATTACCTACTTTTTACCTCTTGTGTTGTAGGTATGGATGTAACCATATTTATACAAAGAGCAAAAGTAGCTGAACTTAATTGTTCGAGAAGCTCAATGGGATCCTGATTCCTGCTGAGGCTGAGTAAAAGTGTTAAATAATGCCTCTAATTGTCAAAGCATAACATCCCGAGCCCAGCTTCTCAATATGAAGATCATTCCTGGCAACACAGGAAGACCTCATATCTCCTCCGCAGTATCAAGATTATCCCTGGTTACACAGGAAGACTTCATAGCTGCATGTTGTTCAGATGTTTCTGAACATAGCTCAGTGAACCTATCAATTTCTTCAGGCGTGTTTTGGGCTTACTACTAGTTATAATTCCTGCGTATTTATTACGTCTTTTTGTTGATCATGTTCAGATAGTACAGATGTGCACACTTCCATATATCAAATGACCTGTTGCACGGAAATAGGTAATCATTTCTTTGACACATTTGATGTGCTGGTTCCCATCCTCCATCCACTCAGTTTAGAAGTAGTTTTTCATCATAGTGCACATGTGGCAGCACTGTATCACTAATGTAGCAATAGGACCACAACTTTAAATTTTTTTTCAGCATTTCTGAGAATTTGGTTTTCATAACATTGAATGCTGCATTTGCCTCCAAAATTTCTTGAAATAAATAATTTTTCTGTGTTGGATGTTCATTATTTCCATTTAATTTTTATTTGGATGTGGATTTGCCATGAGAATGAGTAAATCTTTTCCACGAAGAAAAATCATGTCATTCAATAATTAAACAAGCCAAAGCATCACAAATGAGGATGAGGCATATGCACAACCATAATATCTGATCAATACTGTTTCCAGCATTTTTCATGTGGAACAGTTCATTCAACACAATCCCACTGTAATTGTTCACACCTCATCCTTAAGACCTAAACAGGTGGAAACCACCTAGCCTAACGAAAACATTGAATAGTTCCAGAAGTGAATAATTTGCTACCATACCACAAGCCTTCCAGTACAATAGCTCGTTGAAAGTGACAATACTTGTTTTCTGATTCAGTAATTTGCGGCAGGTGTGGATGATATAAATACTGTGTCGTATTTGCTACGAGATGTGTTGTTGAAAGGAAGGCGTACTATTTTGGACCATCATGTTGCTCATAAGGTGTTCCTTGCTCAAGAAAACCATTAATTTTAATTCTGCTTTGGTACAGCATTGATATTGGTTCAGTTGCACACTGCCAGCTTTATTGATTAAGTCTAATGCTAAGCTCACTTTAAAATGACCCCTTTCTTTTTTGCAAATTCCTGCTTGTTCAGGGATCACTGTCATTACTCCTCCCATGCCATATGTAAAGTCAGCATTGTCAAAGGTAAACTAGATGAATGGACTGGTTGACTCTTTGAATTTGGTCTTCTCGATCTGCAGAACATAGACTCCTTCAAACCTTGCAGCTTCCACGTAAGTAGCAGCAAATCCTAAAGGTGCTAGAAGATTCAGCAGGAATCACTAGACCAAGGCAGCTATTCCTTTGCTTCAACAATACTGTAGCTGTCTGGTGTCCTCTTATTGCCATTTGAAGGGGGTTCATAAGATCCTCCTGCTTTTGGTTGTATTTTATGTTAATTAAGATTATGTCTGTGTCCATATTACCCATCTGGGTGAATCACGCTATTGGCTAGTGCACCGTGTGGTGCTCTGCTCCTCCCTGCTGTGCGTTACCCAACACTAACTGCTTTCTTACATGGACACTGCTATAAGACAGGGTTCTTTTGGTAAAAAACTTGGACTCTACACTTCAAATGTACACACAACATACTAGAAGTTCCGAAAATTCAGACAATTTGTAAGGTCTCCCGCTACCCCTCTTGTAGTACCTGCCAACTCGTTGAATAATTTTTTTTGGTTTGTTTGTTGTAATGTTTGTAAGTAAGTAAAGGTCATAACAAACAAAGCTGCCATTCAACTTAGATGGTTATATTGGGGCAATAAAATTTAAAGTTTGTGTGCATTTGTTGTGACTTTTTCTTTCTACTCCTGATCAATAAAAATCAGAAGCTTTTTGGCAACTCATTTGTCTACATGGGCTACCAAATAACAGTGTAGTTTAATAGCAGGCAAAATGCCATTGATGAATGCTTTTGTGCGACAGGCATCATCCATTATAGTCCTAGGAAAAAAGTTTTAACTTTGATGGCAGGAAACATTTAAATGAGATGAAATGTTGGCACTTCTTAGCAAAGGTGTGCCATGCCAGAACTTGAGACCAGATCCAGCCTAAGACATTTGCAGGTTTTACTCCTCTTCATTTTGGTTTTAACTTGGTGCTTGATTTGCAACATCATAAGTAGGCCCCCTTTCATTAGTAGATCTGTCTGAAGAAGTTGCATCTTATTTCTCGTCCTCTCCACAGCCTTCTTGTGAAGGGTGCAAAGTTCTGTCCCCACTTTGTACATAGACACCCTCAGAATAGGAATGAAAATGTTCCCCATTTGGAGAATTTTACACGTTGAACAAGAACAGATAAATATGTAATACTTGGTACAAGGATGAAAGAACTATTTACTTTATTAACAACACCAAACGCTCTGGACAGGAAGTACAAATACTTTTTCTTTAGTCCTTCAACCCCCACCACCACTGCCCTCTGTTCCAGAAAAGTTAAAGTGAGCAGAGATTTTTGTTAATGTTGTCATGAGGACCCCTCTCGGCTGATAGTTTTCAGTTAGTCTAAATTGTGTATGCCACACTGAGAAATTTGGAAAAATTAATGTATCGCTGTAACAAATAATATGTATCCTGCGATATATTAACTCCAATATCAAATCGGTTCATGGAATACTTCACTAAGATCAGTACTGTGTTAGACATTTCTGTAACTATTTATTTTTGCGTTGTTAATGTATGGTGAAATATTCAAAGGATGGGGTGGGGGGGGGGGGGGGGCGGGGTTGGACATACCATGTACCAATACACAGACATTGTAACATAAATAATTTTTTGAGACTGGTATGTATCTTGCTAATTGCAGTATTTTATTGTCAAAGTGGCCATCAATTTCTGAGAACTAAAGACTACTTCATACTGAGTGGGAGAATGAATGATGTGTGGTTAATATGTTATAAGTTTAGAATTTACTTCAGAACTTATGTCAGAAAGTAAAACATTGTATTATACAATGAAGTTTTGTATGCCTGCACAAAGTAATTTTCTAGTACAGTGGAAACTCGATTAACCGTCATCTTTGGGACCGTGGTCGTGATGGTTGAGCGAATAGACAGATAACAGAAACACTATTCCTCCAAAACATAACCTCAATCAATTATTTTATGTATACACACATATCACTCTCACAGTAATATAATAATATTTTGGAGCGAAAACAAATTAAACACGATTGTAATAGCAAATAAAACTATTTATTACATGATAAAAACATCCGTACAGTAGCTACAGAAGTTGCAAAATACGTAATGTACAGTACTGTACTGTACTACAGGTGAAATAGTTTATCTAGCTTGGAAATAGTCGGTCAATTTCTTCTGCCTTTTTGATGTTAGAGCTTTCACCGCGGCAATATTTCATATTTTTGGGAGCAGTAGTGCCTGCATTGCATTAGCCTCTTCTTGACTTTCAAACCATTCTATACACTTGGACAGCATTGTTTCGGCCTCTGAATGGCTAATAGTTTGTTTTTCTTCATGGTTTGAACACTCGTCTTCATCAGCCCCTTCTTGTTCTTCTTCGGTGGCACTTACGCTGGCAACAATTTCGTCATCACTCAAAATTTGAAAACCCCACCCACTTTGTCACACTCTAACCACTCCGATTCTTCTTCTGACGTCAAATTTGTGCTGATTTGTAAATTATTGCACAAATTGACCATCTCGTCAACTGTCACACACTCAGGTTCCTCCAATTCTTCACCTCTAGGTTGAGGCCGAAGTTTATTCCAGCCGTTCTTGAGATTTGACACTGACAAATCACTCCATGCACTGGCAACATTGGAAATGGCATCTTTAATACTGTAAGACCTCCAAAACTGTTTTACAGATGTTGATTCATCAGATGAGAGCAAACTTTTGATAAATATTTTTCTATAACGACATTTCATGTTTTCAATTGTTTCCTGATCCATGGGCTGTATAAGTGAAGTTGTGTTTGCTGGAAGGAAGAGACATGTTATGTTGCCGTCATCACTTTTCATTTCACAAGTAGGGTTCGTTGTTGCATTGTCTAATAGCAATAGTGCTTTCTGTGGCAACTTTTTTTCAGCCAAATGTGCTCTAACTCGAGGTACAAATTGTTTGTGAAATCAGTCAGAAAAAATTGATTGATCATCCAAGTACTCTTCTGGGCGTAGTATTGTGCAGGGAGAGCATTCAAATTCAAATTCTTGAATGCACGAGGTTTTCTTGATTTCCAAATCACAAGTAGGGGTAGCCTATGATTGCCAGTCGCATTTGCGCAAACCATAGCAGTGATGCGATCTTTTTGTTCTTTGAAACCTGGAGCAGCTTTTTCAGAGAGTGATGCTAATGTCTTTTGTGGTAAAGCCTTCCAATGAAGCCCAGTTTCATCACAATTGTAAACTTGCTCCCTAACAAGATTCAATTCAACCATTTTTTCTTCAAATTGTTCCCGGAACTCAGCAATTACAGAGCTATCCGCGCTGAGTTTTTTTCCACTGATATCAAGTTGGCGAATGCATGACGAAATTTAAACTTGTCGAGCCATCCGATACTTGCTTTAAAAGACGAGTCACCATCAAGTTTGTTGTTCATTTCAACAGCCTTGGCCATTATTATAGGCCCTGAAAGCGGAATCCCCTGACTTCTTGCTTGTATAAACCATCAGTACATTGCAGTGTCCAATTCATCATATTTTGCAGGTTTCATTGTCTTTCTTGTTTGCACATCTGCATTGTTGACAAATGTTGTTCTATTTTATCAGCATCACGTTTTATATCGTTAACTGTTGTTCTTCCAATACCATAAATCAGCACTACACTTGTCGCAGTTTCGCCCTTTCTTAAGCGTTTTATAATTTCAAGTGTTTGATTAAGTCCTAAAACAACACGTTTACGTTTTTCAGACATTTTATCAAGTCACTGTACCTCACACACCTGCACTAAATACGGTAGTGTAAAATATTAGTCAATAAAGCTTATTCAAGTGGAAAACACTTAACACGGCACAGCCCTCTAGATGCACTGCGACAATTACAGTCTTCTCGCCACAACTGGAAACCGATCCAGTGGTGATTGTTGACTCACAAGTGAGACAAAGAAAAGAAAAGAGGAAGATGTGTTAGCACGTCAACTGAAGGTCGTATTTTATGTACCATTCCACGGCGGGTGGGTACATTCACTTCCCACTAAAATAGAGTAAATAAACAAAGCAAACGCGTCACTGCACCTTAGAGCATTCTGTTATTACAGTATTATTATGCTGTTACAGCAGTGACGGTTAACAGAAACTGACGGTTTAAAGAGTGACGGTAAATCGAGTTTTTACTGTATGATGTTTCAATGGAGAAAGAAAGATTAAATGCAAGGATTATACTCTGTGTCGTATTAGGTTGACAAATGTTGGCATCTTCAATTTATTTTGATATGTGAAAACAGATTGCTTGTTTTTGTCATCATCATTCCATTAATTTAATTCTTCAATTTTCCTTAAAACAGAAGTGACTTAAAATGTAATATTTTTAATACTTACGTGAGGATCCAATTTTACTGCTGCCTTTGTGTCATTAGTAGCTCCTGCTTTGTTAAAAACAAAAGGCACAAGCATAAAATTGTTAGCTTTAGTGGAAAATTTGAAAGTTGAATTATTTTATGGACACATTAAACATTCAAACTCTCAGATATTTTGCACAGAGACAGAGTAGATACAAAAAGCATACTCAGTAGTGTCCTGTGCGAAGTCACTGATAGTCAAATGTGAAATGAAAGAATTCAGCAATCCCAAACTTATTTCATCATCAGAAACTCCATTTTATTCTAGGTGACTTGTTACTGTTGGAATGGTCCTTCAAAGACCAATAGCCTTTTCAATGTAACTGTGTCTGTTTCTTTGTCGTATGTTACTGTATGCAGTTATTTCATCTGTTTCCTGAGACATTCTCAAAGAAAAAACTGTAATGTGCATATACATTTTTGATTCCATTTACTGGTAAATTTCTGAGGTCAAAAGAAATTTATACACTTGAAATTAAACTTAGTAGATGTTCTGAGGTGTATTTCAATCTCATGCACTCTCTGGAGATTTTTAAGCCACATTAAAGTGTTTCTATGGCATTTTTCAGATCAGAGTAAAATTTGTGAAACTTTTGGACCTAGATTGTAAAGAGAAAAATTAAGCCATCTAAAATGTGAAAATTTGAGTGTGAGAAATATCATTGATGTGATGTGTTTTTGTGTGAATTGGTGCAAGATTGAGTGCCTTTATATGAAGAAGTTGAAATTATGTATATTTGGTACCTCAAACAGTAAGGATTTATTTTACTTTTTGTTTAGCAGTAATTTTTTACAAACAATATAAAATAATTTGATTTGTACAGTATCTCCAGACAAGAACTGGCATATTAGTGCTTATTTAATGGCTGTGAAAATCTTTTCCTACTGAGAGTTCCTTAGTCACACAAGTTGTGTAAAGATTTCATATATTAAAGTGATGTATTATTTTTGTAGCTGTGGTGCTTGTATACATGCTCTCTTTGTAGTAAATACACTGCTTGTACCTGAATGTACTGTTTTGAATTAATTTTCCAACGGGAACCATTTACTTGACCATGACTGGAATAAGATATATAGCAGACAGCAGAGGATCAAGTAGGTAAAAAAAAAGAGGGCTAGTAGAAATCCTGGGGTAACAGAAGAGATATTTAATTTAATTGAGGAAAGGAGAAAATATGAAAATGAGTAAATGAAGAAGGCGAAAAGGAATACAAACGTCTTAAAAATGAGATCAAAAGGAAGTGCAAAATGGCTAAGCAGGGGTGGCTAGAGGACAAATGTAAGGATGTAGAGGCCTATCTCACTACGGGTAAGATAGATACTGCCTACAGGAAAATTAAGAGAAACATTTGGGGAAAAGAGAAACATCTGTATGTATGGAAAACCCATCCTAAGCAAAGAAGGGAAAGCAAAAAGGTGGAAGGAGTGTGTAAAGGGTCTATGCAAGGGCAATGTACTAGAGGGCAATATTGTGGAAATGGAAGAGGACGTACATGAAGAAGAAATGGGAGATATGATAATGCATGAAGAATTTGACAGAGCACTGAAAGACCTAAATCAAAACAAGGCCAGGGAACAGAAAACATTGTCAGAACCACTGAAAGCCTTGGGAGAGCCAATTATGACAAAGTTCTTCCATTTGGTGAGCAAGATGTACGAGACAGGTGAAATACCATTGTACAAAAAGAATATAATAATTCCAATCCCAAAGAAAGCAGGTACTGACAGGTGTAAAAATTACCAAATTATCCGTGTAATAAGTTGTGTTCGCAGAATTCTAACACGAATTCTTTACAGACGAATGGAAAAACTCGTAGATGCCGACCTTGGGAAGATCAGTTTTGATTCTGTAGAAATGTTGGAGCACCCAAGGCAGTACTGACTGTATGACTTACACTAGAAGATAGATTAAAGAAAGGCAAACCTACGTTTCTAGTGTTTGTAGACTTAGAGAAAGCTTTTGACAATGTTGACTGGAATAATCTTTCACGTTCTGAAGGTGGCCGGGGTAAAATACAGGGAGTGAAAGGCTATTTACAATTTGTACAGAAACCTGATGGCAGTTGGAAGACTTGAGGGGCATGAAAAGGAAGCAGTTGTTGATAAGGGAGTGAGACAGGGTTGTAGCCTGTCCCTAATGTCATTCAATCTGTATATTGAGCAAGAAAAATTTGCAGTAGGGATTAAAATCCATGGAAAAAAAATTAAAATTTTGAGGTTTGCTGATGACATTGTAATTCTATCAGACAGCAAAGGACCTGGAAGAGCAGCTGAATGGAATGGACAGTGTCTTGAAAGGAGGATATAAGATGAACATCAACAAAAGCAAAACAAGGATAATGGAATGTAGTCGAATTAAATCAGGTGATGTTGAGGGTATTAGATTAGGAGATGAGACACTTAAAGTAGTAAATGCATTTTGTTATTTGGGGAGCAAAATAACTGATGATGGTCGGAGTAGAGAGGATATAAAATGTAGACGGGCTATGGCAAGGAAAGTATTTCTGATAAAGAGAAATTTGTTAACATCGAGTATAGATGTGTCATGAAATCCTTTCTGAAAGTATTTGTACGGAGTGTAGCCCTGTATGAAAGTGAAACAAGGATGATAAATAGTTTAGACAAGAAGAGAATAGAAGCTTTTGAAATGTGGTGCTACAGAAGAATGCTCAAGATTAAATGGGTAGATCATGCAACTAATTGAGGAGGTACTGAATAGGATTGGGAAGAAGAGGCATTTGTGGCACAACTTGACAAGAAGAAGGGATCAGCTGGTAGGATACGTTCTGAGCATCAAGGGATTACCATTTTAGTACTGGAGGGAAGCACTGAGGCTAAAAATCATGAGGGAGACCAAGAGGTGAATACACTAAGCAGATTCAGAAGGATGCAAGTTGCAGTAGTTATTCAGAGATGATGAGGCTTGCATAAGATAGAGTAGCATGGAGAGCTGCATCGAACCATTCTGGACTGAAGAAACAACAACAGAGATGAGTTTTAGAACTAACATAAGAACTTCAGGGCTGCAGATATTTCTTGTGGTATTTCTTCCTCTATGTCTTGTTCTGAACAACATATGCATATTTCATAATAATTATTAATGTTACTTAAGATTCTTTCTGTATCCCTCCCCTTTCTCTCCTTGTCAAAGATCTACTGAACTTTCTTACCTTCAGCACTTATACACACTAACAGCCTTTCTTCTTGAAACTTCCTGGCAGATTAAAACTGTGCCGGACCAAGACTCGAACTCGGGACCTTTGCCTTTCGCGGGCAAGTGCTCTACCATCTGTGCTACCCAAGCACGACTCATGGCCCGTCCTCACAGCTTTGCTTCTGCCAGTACCTCGTCTCCTACTTTTCAAACTTCACAGAAGCTCTCCTGTGAACCATGCAGAACTAGCACTCCTGGAAGAAAGGATATTGCGGAGACATAGCTTAGCCATAGCCTGGGGGATGTTTTCAGAATCTCGTTCCAGCCTTCTTCTTGTTTCCTAACTTCTTCTCTTTGTAAATGCTTTAGTTTGGGCTATTCATATTGATAGTCCGCCTCCGTAGTGTAGCAGTAGCATTTCCGCATACCACGCAGGGGGCCCGGGTTTGATTCCTGGCAGGGGACTGGTTGTTGTGTGTCCTTCATCATTTTCATCATCATTGACCCGCAAGTCGCTGAAATGGCTTCAAATGAAAAGGACTTGCAATACGGCGGCCGCACTCCCCCGCATGGGGCTTCCCGGCCAACAATGCCATACAATCATTTCCATTTCCATATTGATTTCTTTGGAACAAAACAAGAAACTTTCACAAAAATTAAGACTCTCAGACAAGCAATAGTTCACATTCATTGCTGCCCTCTGTAATTTAATTTAAGATTTGCATAGAGATAATTGTGATGTATCGACTTCTAAAGATGGGTTGTTCCTTTGCTTCATTTAAAGTCAGCTTTTACTTATGCAGTTGGTGATAATTGTAATGGGCATCTTGAAACTTGTGGAGAAGAGGCTCTGATAGGTCCAAAGTCTTTTTTTTTTTTGTGTCCTTTATAAGTATAAAAATTTCAGCAGTTATCTAATTTCGAGGATTGCCTTCCTCTAAAGTTATACTGTGAATAATTTTGTAAGTTCCTTTTAAAGTACTTCACCTTTAGCTTTAACCAATTCCACTGAACTGCAGTCATCTTCTGGAAGCCTATTATGTTGTAACATGCTCTCCTCTACTGTGGAGCTATGTCACTCGTAATGACTGTGCCAGTGTAGCATTCTGGAACCATTACACAAATTAGTCGAAGTATGAGGCACATCCGAAAAGTAGGTTTTCTTTTTTTTAAACAAAGATAACATAGTTACATGAAAAACTTTATTGGCGACAGGTACAGCAATGTTTGAGCTATTTTTCAACATAGTTCAAATGGGTTCAAATGGCTCTGAGCACTATGTGACAACTTCTGAGGTCATCAGTCGCCTAGAACTTAGAACTAATTAAACCTAACTAACCTAACGACATCACACACATCCATGCCCGAGGCAGGATTCGAACCTGCGACCGTAGCGGTCGCTCGGTTCCAAACTGTAGCGCTTAGAACTGCACGGCCTTCAACATAGTCACCAAGAGAATACACACTCTTGTCATATCGTGGGATCAACTTTTGTATATCTGTGCCACTTGTGAATGGAACCAGCATGTGACAGTAGTCTTTAGCTATTTGTCATTATCAAAACAATGGTCAGAGGACAGGAATTCTTTGAGGTGCAAGAAAAGATGGAAATCGCCAGGATCAAGAATCAGTACTTTATGCTGGATGATCAAACAACTCGTAGCTCTGCAAAACAGTTGCTGTGCACTGATCTGTATGGGGACCAGCATTGTCATGGGGCAGCACAACACCTGCAATAAGCATTCCTCGCCTCTTGTTCTGAATGGCATATTGCAATTTCCGCATTGTTTCACAGTAACCATCAGTGTCAATGACCAGAAGGCCCTCAGTGTTCCAGAACACCGTGCACATCACTTTGTGCACCAACATAGTCTGTTTGAATTGCGTCTTGACTAGAGATCCTCTGTGATGCCAATTCATTGTCTGCTTCTCAGTAAGTAACAAAAGTAGAATAGCAAAAGTCAGAATTTAACAAATACTGGGGCAAAATCGGTACACGGGTAGCAGGGGTTGTGTGGCGTGGGCTGGGCGGTTTTTTAGGTTAGATGGCCTTGGGCAAGTACAGAAAGGGCAACAGCCTCAACGGGTGCGGGGCAAAGTCAGGACATGCGGGGACCAAGCAGCAATCGGTATTGTAATTGTCAACTGTCGAAGCTGCGTTGGTAAAGTACCGGAACTTCAAGCGCTGATAGAAAGCACCGAAGCTGAAATCGTTATAGGTACAGAAAGCTGGCTGAAGCCAGAGATAAATTCTGCCGAAATTTTTACAAAGGTACAGACGGTGTTTAGAAAGGATAGATTGCATGCAACCGGTGGTGGAGTGTTCGTCGCTGTTAGTAGTAGTTTATCCTGTAGTGAAGTAGAAGTGGATAGTTCCTGTGAATTATTATGGGTGGAGGTTACACTCAACAACCGAGCTAGGTTAATAATTGGCTCCTTTTACCGACCTCCCGACTCAGCAGCATTAGTGGCAGAACAACTGAAAGAAAATTTGGAATACATTTCACATAAATTTTCTCAGCATGTTATAGTCTTAGGTGGAGATTTCAATTTACCAGATATAGACTGGGACACTCAGATGTTTAGGACGGGTGGTAGGGAACAGAGCATCGAGTGACATTATACTGAGTGCACTATCCGAAAATTACCTCGAGCAATTAAACAGAGAACCGACTCGTGGAGATAACATCTTGGACCTACTGATAACAAACAGACCCGAACTTTTCGACTCTGTATGTGCAGAACAGGGAATCAG
Organism: Schistocerca nitens; assembly: GCF_023898315.1. NCBI lineage: Eukaryota > Metazoa > Arthropoda > Insecta > Orthoptera > Acrididae > Schistocerca > Schistocerca nitens. The sequence goes on along the minus strand of NC_064614.1, from coordinate 902,004,911 downwards.
TGATCATAAGGCCGTTGCAGCATCCCTGAATATGGAAGTTAATAGGAATATAAAAAAAGGAAGGAAGGTTTATCTGTTTAGCAAGAGTAATAGAAGGCAGATTTCAGACTACCTAACAGATCAAAACAAAAATTTCTGTTCCGACACTGACAATGTTGAGTGTTTATGGAAAAAGTTCAAGGCAATCGTAAAATGCGTTTTAGACAGGTATGTGCTGAGTAAAACTGTGAGGGACGGGAAAAACCCACCGTGGTACAACAACAAAGTTAGGAAACTACTGCGAAAGCAAAGAGAACTTCACTCCAAGTTTAAACGCAGCCAAAACCTCTCAGACAAACAGAAGCTAAACGAAGTCAAAGTTAGCGTAAGGAGGGCTATGCGTGAAGCGTTCAGTGAATTCGAAAGTAAAATTCTATGTACCGACTTGACAGAAAATCCTAGGAAGTTCTGGTCTAACGTTAAATCAGTAAGTGGCTCAAAACAGCATATCCAGACACTCCGGGATGATGATGGCATTGAAACAGAGGATGACACGCGTAAAGCTGAAATACTAAACACCTTTTTCCAAAGCTGTTTCACAGAGGAAGACCGCACTGCAATTCCTTCTCTAAATCCTCGCACAAACGAAAAAATGGCTGACATCGAAATAAGTGTCCAAGGAATAGAAAAGCAGCTGGAATCACTCAACAGAGGAAAGTCCACTGGACCTGACGGGACAACAATTCGATTCTACACAGAGTACGCGAAAGAACTTGCCCCCCTTCTAACAGCCGTGTACCGCAAGTCTCTAGAGGAACGGAGGGTTCCAAATGATTGGAAAAGAGCACAGGTAGTCCCAGTCTTCAAGAAGGGTCGTCGAGCAGATGCGCAAAACTATAGACCTATATCTCTGACGTCGATCTGTTGTAGAATTTTAGAACATGTTTTTTGCTCGAGTATCATGTCGTTTTTGGAAACCCAGAATCTACTATGTAGGAATCAACATGGATTCCGGAAACAGCGATCGTGTGAGACCCAACTCGCTGTATTTGTTCATGAGACCCAGAAAATATTAGATACACGCTCCCAGGTAGATGCTATTTTTCTTGACTTCCGGAAGGCGTTCGATACAGTTCCGCACTGTCGCCTGATAAACAAAGTAAGAGTCTACGGAATATCAGACCAGCTGTGTGGCTGGATTGAAGAGTTTTTAGCAAACAGAACACAGCATGTTGTTATCAATGGAGAGACCGTCTACAGACGTTAAAGTAACCTCTGGCGTGCCACAGGGGAGTGTTATGGGACCATTGCTTTTCAAAATATATATAAATGACCTAGTAGATAGTGTCGGAAGTTCCATGCGGCTTTTCGCGGATGATGCTGTAGTATACAGAGAAGTTGCAGCATTAGAAAATTGTAACGAAATGCAGGAAGATCTGCAGCGGATAGGCACTTGGTGCAGGGAGTGACAACTGTCCCTTGACATAGACAAATGTATTGCGAATACATAGAAAGAAGGATCCTTTATTGTATGATTATATGATAGCGGAACAAACACTGGTAGCAGTTACTTCTGTAAAATATCTGGGAGTATGCGTGCGGAACGATTTGAAGTGGAATGATCATATAAAATTAATTGTTGGTAAGGCGGGTATCAGGTTGAGATTCATTGGGAGAGTGCTTAGAAAATGTAGTCCATCAACAAAGGAGGTGGCTTACAAAACAGTCGTTCGACCTATACTTGAGTATTGCTCATCAGTGTGGGATCTGTACCAGATCGGGTTGACGGAGGAGGTAGAGAAGATCCAAAGAAGAGCAGCGCGTTTCGTCACAGGGTTATTTGGTAACCATGATAGCGTTACGGAGATGTTTAATAAACTCAAGTGGCAGACTCTGCAAGAGAGGCGCTCTGCATCGCGGTGTAGCTTGCTCGCCAGGTTTCGAGAGGGTGCGTTTCTGGATGAGGTATCGAATATATTGCTTCCCCCTACTTATACCTCCCGAGGAGATCACGAATGTAAAATTAGAGAGATTAGAGCGCGCACGGAGGCTTTCAGACAGTCGTTCTTCCCGCGAACCATACGCGACTGGAACAGGAAAGGGAGGTAATGACAGTGGCACGTAAAGTGCCCTCCGCCACACACCGTTGGGTGGCTTGCGGAGTATAAATGTAGATGTAGATTGAAAACTTTGGCTCCTTTTGGACAGTTCGGAATACATTATTTAAAAGTATAACTGCTAGTATTTATGTCTAGTGGTGTCCCTATACCCAGAAATACTAAGACAGGAAAATGGACATGCATCATGAAGGAGTTATTGATATATAGGTTTTGACTGAAAACACAAAATTGTTAACTTTGGCAGCCAGTGAATGAATGTTTGGTGCTGCAGTGGAATTTCACTACGCAGCTGGCAAGGATAGTAAACAGGGGCATGTCAATAACAAAGCATAAAGTCTTTGCAAATTTCATTTCAAGTACTCAGTTGTACAGTAACTATGCCTCACAGATAGACGCGTGAACTGTATACGCAGATATCAGAATTTGAGAGAGGATGTGTAGTTGGGCTCAAAAAAAGCCGCATGGAATAATCAGTGAATCGCGTGACATTTGAATAGAAGTGAATCATTTGGTCCAGTGTGACCAATCCATTGTTCAGTAATTCTTTGGTTTAAAAATGCCAGTGTAGTGGTGCCTCGTCCTGATGGTAAATAAAGTCATTTGAATCAGTCTCCAACTGTGGGAAAAGAAATTTCTCAAGCATATCAAGATACATGCTTCCTGTAACAGTGTTATCAGCAAAGGAAACTGGACCATACAACTTTTCTCGGGAAACTTTAAATTTTGGAGAGTCCATCTCATGTTGTACGACTTCACGTGGTTGTTCCGTGCCCCATATTTTCATATTATGATGCTTCATCTTTCTGTTTAAATGGAATGTTGCCTTGTCACTAAACACTAAGCTGGAAGAAAACTGTCATCCTCCATCTTACCAAGAATGAGATTACCAAACTCCACACATTGTTGTTTGTCACCTTCACGAAGAACTTGCAGTAGCTGAATTTTGTATGGTTTCATGTGTAAGCCTCAATGTCTGTGTCAGACACTCAGGGATGACCTGGCGATTTGCCTTTACACAAACAACCTGTTTCTTGGAATTGTAGTCATCATCTAATGCTATGTGCGTAGGTGGATCCACACCATACCTATTACGAAAGTCACGCTGACCAGTTATTGCTGACCCGCTCTGCGCAAAATGTAGAACACAAAATGCTTTGTTTTCCTGACACCATTTTTACTGGAACTCAAGTGGGCGCACACTGCTGCTACCTAGTGGGAACCATGTGAAACTCGTGGGTCTGCTCTTTCCAAAAGTATGTTGTTCATGCACATATCTCAATTAACATAATAGTTATGATTTTTTAAATTGGATGATTCTTTTTGATACATTCTCATATTTTGAGTGGCTTAATACACATAATGTGGCATTTATTCCTCGATGCCTTTTCATTATTAACTATCTGAGTTTCATCTCTAGAACTGTACAAATGTTTAACACACTTTGGAATTGTTGTCAAAGCTGTCAATCAGTAGTTAATGTGAAACTTCCTGGCAGATTAAAACTGTGTGCCCAACCGAGACTCGAACTCGGGACCTTTGCCTTTCGCGGGCAAGTGCTCTACCATCTGAGCTACCGAAGCACGACTCACGCCCGGTACTCACAGCTTTACTTCTGCCATTTAATGTGTTTACAATAAAGACTACATCTGCCTTCCTTCCCTGTTCTGGAAAAAAATAATAAGGTAGGATGTCTGTCCTACATGAGTTTTTGTCTTGTTTTCTTCATATTATTGTTGTTTTCTAATGTTCCAGTCATCAGACCTTCATTTTATCTTCTTAGATCCTATTCTATCTGAGATGCCCTCTTATTTTGCCTTCTTTATAACTACACCATGTTTTGTTTTTTGCTTTAGTACTGACACAATTGCCCCTTTTAATCTTTCACCATTAGCTTGATTTTCTAAGATGCTAACTTTTCCACTTAATTTAATTACACATTCCTCTCTCTCCTTAAATTTGTGTAATCTGCAGTTCCCATTTCCTACCTAATCACGTTGGGTGATTCTTTTTAGGTTTGTACCTATTTTTACTCTGCATCATAGTACTGTATGAACACTTAAAATTGATTTAGGACCTTTGTTTGCATCATTTACTACTTTTTATCAAAAATAGGTAGAATTTTTAGTGCTATTTAGCCTACCCTAAGTCCAACTTCATTTTGTTTTCTTTGGGAAGAGCGTGTCAAAGACAAACATATTATTCTTAGAAAATTCTACCAATGTATCCCATCTGTCGTTTGTAGTATTGTTTCCATGGTTTCACTGAAGAAATATTATTTAATTTTTTTTTACCCGCTTTAACATTAATATCCATCTTGAAGTGGGATTTGCTCTCACTTAGCTGTTAAAGTAACTCTTCAGATTTCTACATCATCAGACTGTGAGGATGGCTATGTACCCTATAGAATTGAATGGTTCCCGTGCTATGTGTGTTGCTTATTTTTAAAATAAGTCTTAATACTGTCAGAGATTCCTTCAAAAATATCTGCGACATTGTTTTCACTTTTATTGCTTACATCTAACACCCTTTCCTGCTCTGGAAAAAGAGAGTCCTAACTTTCATTATGTTGGTCTTAATTCTTTCACTACACCTCCAACACAACTGACATAGTTTCAGTCCTAATGCTCAACAATTTGCTGTCAATACACAACTTGCTGATCTGTTACTGTCACAACAGAATATTGTTTTTCATGCTGTTACTGTTCTGTACCACCAAACAACAGTAAAAGAAAATGTGTTGTATATGTACGTAAAATTGCTAGTTGTTCATGTATAGTTTGCAGACAGTAATTTCATGGTAAAAACCACAACAATTATGGACTGGTCTACTCAGTCTTCTAATTTGAATCAAAGTATTTACATAATGTTTCCAAACATATCTCCAAGTCATTCTTTCATCCATGGTTAATGTTTATGAATAACCGACTTACATTTTTGTGACATAGTTAATACTGACGAATCGTTCACTCCTAAAGAGGAAATTCCATCTTCAGTCCCACATTTCCAACATCTGTTGAGACATTTATGAGATCATTTATAAACTATTAATTATCACTTCAAACAAACAGATTATGTTGTTAGTTTTTTGTTCATCTGCAGGTACATGTCTACAATGTGGTACACACTGTAATCTTTGCACGACTGTACTTTTGCACAATGCAGAGGAGTTATAATAAATGGTAAAATCATTCAGAAAGTGGAGATGAACTGTTTGTGTTACATTTTGTTTTAGCTCCTCTAGTTGTGTGCTACAGTGCCATGACATGGAGATTTCAATGTGTGCGAAGACAATAGACACACTGGTAAACAAACGAAAAATTTATTATGTAACTTTAATTCTTATTCAGGTTGATAACTATAACGTTGTCTACCCATCACAGTTTGTGACCTGATGTCAGTTGAAAAGAAATTTATGCAAAAGAGACAGTAAATGTCTAAATATATAATGTTATGAATATAATAGAGGGAAACAGTCCACGTTGGAAAAAATATATCTAAAAACAAAGATGATGTGACTTACCAAACGAAAGCGCTGGCAGGTTGATAGACACACAAACAAACACAAACATACATACAAAATTCAAGCTTTCGTAACCAACGGTTGCTTCATCAGGAAAGAGGGGAGGAGAGGGAAAGACGAAAGGATGTGGGTTTTAAGGGAGAGGGTAAGGAGTCATTCCAATCCCGGGAGCGGAAAGACTTACCTTAGGGGGAAAAAGGACAGGTATACACTCGCGCACACACACACATATCCATCCGCACATACACAGACACAAAAATGTCTGCTTGTGTCTGTGTATGTGCGGATGGATATATGTGTGTGTGTGTGTGTGCGCGAGTGTATACCTGTCTTTTTTTCCCCCTAAGGTAAGTCTTTCTGCTCCCAGGATTGGAATGACTCCTTACCCTCTCCCTTAAAACCCACATCCTTTCGTCTTTCCCTCCTTCCCTCTTTCCTGATGAAGCAACCGTTGGTTGCGAAAGCTTGAATTTTGTGTGTATGTTTGTGTTTGTTTGTGTTTATTTGTGTGTCTATCAACCTGCCAGCGCTTTCGTTTGGTAAGTAACATCATCTTTGTTTTTAGATATAAATATATAATGTTGTTGTGGTCTTCAGTCCAAAGACTGGTTCGAAGCAACTCTCCATGCTGCTGCTTTGTCCTGTGCAAGCCTCTTCATCTCCAAATAACTTGTACTGCAACCTACATCCTTATGAATCTGCTTGCTGTATTCATCTCTTTGTCTCCCACTATGATTTTTACCTCCCACACTTCTCTCCAATATTTAACTGGTTTTCTCTTGATATCTCAGAACGTGTCCTACCAACCAATCCCTTCTTCTAGTCAGGTTGTGCCACAAATTTCTTTTCTCACCAATTCTGTTCAGTACCTACTCATTAGTTACATGATCTACCCATCTAATCTTCAGCATTCTTCTACAGCACCACATTTCAAAAGTTTATGTTCTCTTACTGTCTAGACTGTTTATCATCTGTGTTTCACTTCCAAATGTGGCTACACTCCATACAAATACTTCCAGAAAAATCTTCCTGAGACTATACTCGATGTTAAAAAATTCTCATCTTCAGAAAAGCTTTAACAACCATTACCAGTCTACATTTTATATCCTCTCTACTTCAGCCATCATCAGTTATTTTGCTGCACAAATAAAACAACTCATCTACTACTTGAAGTTTCTCTTTCGTAATCTAATTCCCTCATCATCACCTAATTTAATTTGAGTACATTCTATTATCCTTGTTTTTCTTTTGTTGGTGTTCCTCTTATATTCTACTTTCAAGACACTGTCCATTCCATTCAGCTGTCTTTCCAAGTATTTTGCCATCTCTGACAGAATTACAGTGTCATCAGCAAACATCAAAGTTTCTATTTCTTCTCGCTGAAATTTAATTTCTACTCCAAATTTTTCTTTTGTTTCAAAGCTTACTCACTACATATTGAATAACATTGGGGGCAGGCTACAGCCCTGTCTCACTCCCTTCTCAGCTGCTTCACTTTCATGCCCTTCGATTCTTATAAGTGCCATTTGGCTTCTGTACAGATTGTAAATAGCCTTTTGCTCCCAGTATTTTACCCCTGCTAGCTTTAGAATTTTAAAGAGAGTATTCCTGTCAACATTGTCAAAAGTGAAACTTCCTGGCAGATTAAAACTGTTTGCCGGACTGAGACTCGAACTCGGGACCTTTGCCTTTTGCGGGCAAGTGCTCTACCAACTGAGCTACCAAAGCACGACTCACGCCCTGTCCTCACACCTTTACTTCTGCCAGAACCTCGTCTCCTACCTTCCAAACTTTACAGAAGCTCTCCTGCGAACCTTGCAGAACTAGCACTCCTTAAAGAAAGGATATTGCGGAGACATGGCTTAGCCACAGCCAGGGGGATTTTTCTAGAATGAAATTTTCACTCTACAGTGGAGTGTGTGCTGATATGAAACTTCCTGGCAGATTAAAACTGGGTACTGGCAGAAATAAAGCTGTGAGGACGGGGCGTGAGTCGTGCTTGGGTAGCTCAGTTGGTAGAGCACTTGCCCGCAAAAGGCAAAGGTCCCGAGTTCGAGTCTCGGTCCGGCACACAGTTTTAATCTGCCAGGAAGTTTCATATCAGCGCACACTCTGCTGTAGAGTGAAAATTTCATTCTATTGTCAAAAGTGTTCTCTAAGTCTATAAATGCTATAAACAAAGGTTTGCCTTTTCTTAACGTATCTTCTATGAGAAATCATAGGGTCAGTATTGCCTCGCATGTTCGTACATTTCTCTGGAATCCAAACTGATCGTCCCAGAGGTAGGCTTCTACCAGTTTTTCCATTCTCCTATAAAGAGTTTGTGTTAGTATTGTGCAACCGTGGCTTATTAAACTGATAGTTCAATAATTTTCACATCTATCAGCACCTGCTTTCTTTCGAATTGGAATGATTATATTCTTCTTGAAGTTTGAGGGTATTTCGCCTGTCTCATACATCTTGCTCACCAGATGGAAGAGTTTTGTCGTGGTTGGCTCTCCCAAAGCTATCAGTAGTTCTGACAGAATGTTTTCTAATCCCAGGGCTGTGTTCTGACTTAGATCTTTCAATGTTCTATCAAATTCTTTATGCAGTATCATATCTTCCATCTCATCTTCATCTATGCCCTCTTTTATTTTCATAATATTGCCCTCAAGTACATCTCCCTTGTATAGATCCTCTAAGTACTCCTCCCAGCTTTCTGCTTTCTCTTCTTTGCTTAGGACTGTTTTTGCATTTGAGCTCTTGACGTTCATACAGGTGGTTCTCTTTTCTCCAAAGCTCTCTCTAATTTTTCTGTAGGCAGCATCTATCTTTCCCCAAGTGATATATGCTTCCAAATCAGTAGATTTGTCCTCTAGCCATTCCTGCTTAGCTGTTTCTCACTTCCTGTCAGTCTCATTTTTTAGACTTATGTATTCCCTTTTGCCCACTTCATTTACTGCTTTTTTATATTTTCTCCTTTCATCAATTAAATTCAGATCTCTTGTGTTACCCAGGGATTTCTACTAGCCCTCTGTTACCTTCACTATTTTATCTGTCACAGCCACCCATACTACTTCTACTGTATTCCTTTCCCCTGTTTTTGTCAATCATTCCCTAATGCTCCCTCTGAAGTTCTGTATAACCCCTGGTTCTTTCAGTCTGTGAGGATCCATCTCCTTAAATTCCTAAATTTTTATAGTTTCTTCAGTTTTAATCTACAGTTCATAACCAATAAATTGTGGTCAGACTAAACATCTGTCCCTGGAAATGTATTATAATTTAAAATCTGGTTCTGAAATCTCTGTCTTACCATTGGCTACAACAAGAGATTCACTATGCTGAACCTTCTGGTGATTCCAGGCGTCTTCCAGGTATACAGTCTTCTTTCACAGTTCTTAAACCAAGTGTTAGCTAAGATTAAATTATGCTCTATGCAAAATTCTACCAGACGGCTTCCTCTTTCATTCTTTCCCCCAGTCCATTATCACCTACTATTTTCCCTTATCTTCCTTTTCCAACTATCAAATTCCAGTCACTCATGACTATTAATTTTCATCTCCCATAACTATCTGAATAATTTCTCTTATCATACATTTCTTCAATTTCTTCGTCATCTGCAGAGCTATTTGGTGTATAAATGTGTACTAGTGTGGTGGGTGTGGGCTTTGTGTCTATTTGGCTACAACAAGAGATTCACTATGCTGATTGTAGTATCTTACCCGCACTCCAATTTTTTTATTCATTGTTAAACCTGCTCCAGCATTACCCCTATTTGATTTTGTATTTATAACCATGTATTCACCTGACCAAAAGTCATGTTCCTCTTGCCACCTAACTTCACTAACTCCCACTATATGTAATTTTAACCTATCCGTTTCCATTTTTTAATTTTCTAATCTACCTGCCTGATTAAGGTCTCTGACATTCCATGCTCAGATCCGCAGAACGCTAGAACAGAATAAGAGCTTGGACTTCATAACATCTAGAGATAGTGCAGCCAAGCAATTTACAATAAAATGTACACATATCAAAACAAGTTTTATATCACCCAGTTCTGAGAGTTCCGGAACTTGTACAGAAAATTGGAATAGTGATCAACATAAACATCATTTCTGCCTTTTTTTTTCTCTCATGAAAACCACACATTGCATGTTGTACCACCATACAGTGAGACCTTCAGAGGTGGTGGTCCAGATTTGCTGTACACACCAGTACCTCTAATACCCAGTAGCATATCCTCTTGCATTGATGAATGCCTGTATTCATCATGGCATACTATCCACAAGTTCATCAAGGCACTGTTGGTCCATATTGTCCAACACCTCAACGGTGATTCGGCATAGATCCCTCAGAGTGGTTGGTGGGTCACGTCATCCATAAACAGCCCTTTTCAATCTATCCCAAGCATGTTCGATAGGGTTCATGGCTGGAGAACATGCTGGCCACTCTAGTTGAGTGATGTCGTTATCGTGAAGGAAGTCACTCACAAGATGTGCACAATAGGGGTGCTAATGTTCATCCATGAAGACAAATGCCTCGCCAGTATGCTGCCAATATGGTTGCACTATCGGCCGGAGGATGGCATTCATGTATTGTACAGCTGTTACAGCACCTTCCATGACTCCCAGCAGTGCATGTTGGCCCCACATTATGCCATCCCAAAACAGCAGGGAACCTCCACCTTGCTGCACTCGTTGTACAATGTGTCTAAGTCATTCAGCCTGACCGGGTTGCCCCCAAACATGCCTCCGACAATTGTGTGGTTGAAGACATATGCGACACTTATCGGTGAAGAGAATGTGATGCTAATCCTGAGCAGTCCATTCGGCACTTTGTTGGAGCCATCTGTATGGCACTTTATAGTGTCATGGTTGCAAAGATGCACCTCGCCATGGACGTCAGGCATGAAGTTGCATATCATGCAGCCTATTGCGCACAGTTTGAGTCGTAACATGACGTCCTGTGGCTTCACAAAAAGCATTATTCCACATGGTGGCATTGCTGTCAGAGTTCCTCCGAGCCATAATTCATAGGTAGCAGTCATCCATTGCAGCACTAGCCCTTGGGCGGCCAGAGCGAGGCATGTCATCGGCAGTTCTTGTCTCTCTCTGTATCTCCTCCATGTCTGAACAACATCGCTTTGGTTTACTCTGAGATGCCTGGACACTTCCCTTGTTGAGAGCCCTTCTTGGCACAAAGTAACAATACTGACATGATTGAACTGTGGTATTGACTGTCTAGGTATGGTTGAACTACAGACAACATGAGCCGTGTACCTCCTTCCTGTTGGAATGACTGGAACTGATTGGCTCTCGGACCCCTTCCATATAATAGGTGCTGCTCATGCATGGTTGTTTACATCTTTGGGTGGGTTTAGTGAGATCTCTGAACAGTCAAAGGGACTGTGTCTGTGATACAATACCCACAGTCAATGTCTATCTGCAGGAGGTCTGGGAAGCGGAGTGATGCAAAACTTTTTTTGATGTGTGTATATGTAAGGTATAGGATAATTTTATTTGCTCACAAATACACTGAACAAGACATTTATTTACCACATAAGTACAGGGTGTACATAAAGTCTGGGAACACTTTCAATTATTTATTGCACAAGAACCAAACATTGTACTGATTTCATACATATGTCATTTTGAAGAGAAATAATGAAAGTTTTTTTTTTTCATGTATACTGTCACAGCATAGTTTGGCAATTTGCCGATACTCAGCACTAGTTGCAAACATGGCGATTTCAGGTGCAGAGCGAGCTTTCCGTGTGTTGGAGTGCAACAAAAACAAGTGTGCTACAGCTGTTTGACAGATGTTTAGAACCAAGTACAGTAAGAAGCCACCAACAAGGAAGGCCATTTACCACTGTCACAACAAACTCATTGTGCCCGGCAAAGAGAAGCGATTCCATGCTGGGACGGGTAAGGCAAGAATTTGATTACCGTACTGACATTGCCCGGTCACTCATAGTTTGCATATGAAATGTTTGTAAAAACAAAATTTCAGAGTTTCTCTTCGAATTGCAATATGTATGACATTTGTGCAATGTTTAGTTCTTGTGCAATAAATAATTGGAAGTGTTTCCAAACTTTGTGTATACCCTGTATTACATCCCTAGTAACACGACACAATAAATTAAACTAAATTTACTTATTCTGTTTTCTGTAATCCTGGATGTTTCAGAATTGCTTGATTAGTTATTTAAAATCACTACTAATTCTTGAGAATGGACCTATAATATTCTCTAGTAAATTGTTCCATTCCTTAACGGCTCTATTATCTCCAGATTAATGTGTACTGAAAATCTTTTCTTCCCTTCAATACCTCATTGGTGACAAGCCAGTGTCCTACGTCTTTCTATGCATCCTTACCCAAATATGCTTAGTAAATTCCCCTAAATCTAATGCTCTGCAAGGGAAGAAAGAAAGAAAGAAAGAAAGAGAGAGAGAGAGAGAGAGAGAGAGAGAGATAAATTGGGTTTAATGTCTCATTTACAACGAGGTTGACAAATGGTACGCACGTTTTCTCATTTATACTACTGCTTGCACCCAAGGGTATCCTAACACATGCAGAAATTTATGTAGCTTGTTTACTACCTTATCTATGTACAGCTCTATGTGTAGTTTTCTAATACTCATTGTCACACCAAAATATCAGCATTGTAGTCCTTCTGTGACATTGGCTGGTTGCTGTTCATAATCATGTAACTTACACTGCTTATGAATGTTATTAGTTGACTCTTCTCTGCATTTGCAGCAGCCCATTTATCTGGATCCAGTTTTTGTAACTTTTTGGTTCTTTTACCATATCTCACAATCCTCTAAGCTCTTTTTTATTTTCTTGGCATGAATCGGATACATTGAAGTTCCTGATTTACTTCTATATTTACCCAGCTCTATGACCATTACCTTAGATGTGAAATCCATCACCCTCTATTTTCTGTGCTGAAAGTATGCTGCCTCCCAACATATTGGTTTTCCAGGCTAAGTAGGTTTGCTAGCAGTACCATATGATGTACATATCAAAAGCTTTGGAGACACCAGTGGCTAAACAGCCAAGATGCCCTTCCTTTCAATTACTTACAAAATATCCTCCTGATAACCAATTAACGTTGCCTCACATGAAAACTCTGCTCTGAACCCATGCTGACTCATACACCACTACCCTGTTTTGTGCAAACGTGACTTTATGCCTTTAAAAATATTTATATTGAATCAAGAAGTTTCCATTATCATATTTACTCCCAATGCAAGTAAGACTAATTGGTATGTACCTTCTATCACCCCTTGTTCCTTTTCCCTCTCATACAGGTTAACACTTATTTCAATACATCTGTGAACACAGTTATTTATACAAATGAAATAGTTATCTAAGCAAACAATCACTTTTATTATTTATCTGCTTATTCTGTTTACACCTGCTGCTTTACTTGCACCTATTGCCTTTACAGTGATGTATACTTCCCCTTTACTATATGTGAACTTGTTGACAACATTCCTAGCTTGTCCCTCTAGTTCTCCCCCATGCAGTTTCCCAACCGTATCCACTATTAAACTAGATTCCTTGTTAAATAGTTTTGCTATTTCTGTATCACTTGATACTACTTTTCTTTTAGATTAGATTCTGTTTTCATTCCACAGACACAAAAAATGAGATGATTTTCATGGGTGTGGAACGTGCCAGAAAGCACAACATAAAAAACATGAAACATTTGAATATGATACTTACTACCATGGTCATTTATCAATAGAGATTGTCAAAATAGATGAGTACATTACAGTAAACTGGACTTATTAATATTTACAGAATTAATACACTGTCAGGGTGAGACATTGTTATACACCTTTAATAAATGCATCATACACGAAATACCTAATCTTGACAGTTGTGACTGAGTGCCGTCAAAACTGAAATCTAACAGACATTTTTACTTAGGCTGATCTAACAATCCCTGTTAAGATATTCATCTGTAGTGTAGAAAGAGTTGCCTATCAAAAAGTCTTTCAAACTCTGTATAAACTGTGCTTCATCTGAAACCAAGTTTCTTGTGGTTGCTGGCAATTTATTGAAAATGTGTGTTCCTGAATACTTGACTCCTTTTTGGACCAAGGAAAGTGATTTTAGGTCTTTATGTAGATTGTTCGTATCCCTAGTATTGAAACTATGTATTGAGCTAGTGGTTGGAAATAAAGATATATTGTTGTTGTTGTTGTTGTGGTCTTCAGTCCTGAGACTGGTTTGATGCAGCTCTCCATGCTCCTCTATCCTGTGCAAGATTTTTCATCTCCCAGTACCTACTGCAACCTACATCCTTCTGAATCTGCTTAGTGTATTCATCTCTTGGTCTCCCTCTACGATTTTTACCCTCCACGCTGCCCTCCAATACTAAATTGGTGATCCCTTGATGCCTCAGAACATGTCCTACCAACCGATCCCTTCTTCTGGTCAAGTTGTGCCACAAACTTCTCTTCTCCCCAATCCTATTCAATACTTCCTCATTAGTTACGAGGGTTGTTTTTTAAGTAAGGGCCGTTTTTATTTTTAAAAAAAGATACAAATACTTTTGTAAAAAAACTTTTATTTTCTGATTCTACACACTTTTATCTATTTTTCTACATAGTTGCATTGTTTATTTAAGCACTTGTCATACCGTACAACTAAGTTTTTAATTCCCTCTTCAAAGAATTCGGCCGCCTGCTCCGACAGCCAAGAGTTCACGGCCGCTTTCACTTCATCGTCGTCATTGAAGCGCTGCCCGCCAAGATGGTGTTTCAGGTACCGGAAAAGGTGAAAATCGCTAGGAGCAAGGTCGGGGCTGTATGGTGCATGGTCCAAAACTTCCCAGCCAAAGGAATCAATCAAATCCCGAGTCTTTGAGAGGTGTGAGGCCTAGCGTTATCGTGCAGGAGCAAAACTCCTTTTGTCAGCATGCCACGCCTTTTCTTTTGAATTGCTCTGCGGAGCTTCTTTAGAGTTGCACAGTAGGCATCTGAGTTGATTGTCGTTCCTCGTGGCATGAAGTCCACTAGCAAAACACCACGCTGGTCCCAGAACACAGTTGCCATAATCTTGCGCTTTGACAGCGTCTGTTTGGTTTTGACCTTGACGGGTGAGGTTGTGTGTCGCCATTCCATCGATTGTTGCTTGCTTTCGGGAGTGATATGGGATACCCATGTTTCATCTCCAGTGACAATTTGACTCAACATGTCATCCCCTTCTTCCTCGTAACGAATCAAAAAGTCCAATGAAGTGGCAAATCTCTTCCCTTTGTGGTCCTCTGTGAGGAGTCTGGGTACCCACCGAGAACACAGTTTCTTAAAGTTTAGGTTTTCAGACACAATTTTGTACAGAACCGATCTTGAAACTTGTGGAAATTCCAAAGAAAGACTGGAAATTGTGAATCTTCTGCCCTCACGAATCTTTGTTTCGACTGCAGCCACCAAATCATCAGTGATCACAGAGGGTCGGCCTGAGCATTCTTCGTCATGGACGTTTTGATGGCCATTTTTAAACTCTCTAACCCATTGACGCACTTTACCTTCACTCATTGCATTCAAGCCATAAACTTCTGTTAACTGACAATGAATTTCTGCAGCTGATAGGCTTCTCGCGGTCAAAAAACGTATCACTGACCGTATCTCACATGCGGCGGGCGATTCAATAATCGTAAACATTACAAAGTAGCACAGCGATGCGTACACGTCAGCTACAGAGCTGCAACTTGCATCAGTGTGAACGGGAAGGACGCCGGCAAGTGGCGCGGTGGCTTGTTGCGGCGTCCGCGTGAACTACAGGACTATACGCGCAAACGGCCCTTACTTAAAAAACAACCCTCGTATGTGATCTACACATCTAATCTTCAGCATTCTTCTGTAGCACCACATTTCGAAAGCTTCTATTCTCTTCTTGTCCAAACTATTTATCGTCCATGTTTCACTTCCATACATGGCTACACTCCATACAAATACTTTCAGAAATGACTTCCTGACACTTAAATCTATACTCGATGTTAACAAATTTCTCTTCTTCAGAAATGCTTTCCTTGCCATTGCCAGTCTATATTTTATATCCTCTCTACTTCGACCATCATCAGTTATTTTGCTCCCCAAATAGCAAAACTCCTTTACTGCTTTAAGTGTCTCATTTCCTAATCTAATTCCCTCAGCATCACCCGACTTAATTAGACTACATTACATTATCCTTGTTTTGCTTTTGTTGATGTTCATCTTATATCCTCCTTTCAAGACACTGTCCATTCCATTCAACTGCTCTTCCAAGTCCTTTGCTGTCTCTGACAGAATTACAATGTCATCGGTGAACCTCAAAGTTTTTATTTCTTCTCCATGAATTTTAATACCTACTCCGAATTTTTCTTTTGTTTCCTTTACTGCTTGCTCAATATACAGATTGAACAACATCGGGGAGAGGCTACAACCCTGTCTCACTCCCTTCCCAACCACTGCTTCCCTTTCATGTCCCTCGACTCTTATAACTGCCATCTGGTTTCTGTACAAATTGTAAATAGCCTTTCGCTCCCTGTATTTTACCCCTGCCACCTTTAGAATTTGAGAGTATTCCAGTCAACATTGTCAAAAGCTTTCTCTAGGTTTACAAATGCTAGAAATGTAGGTTTGCCTTTCCTTAATCTTTCTTCTAAGATAAGTCGTAAGGTCAGTATTGCCTCACGTGTTCCAATGTTTCTACGGAATCCAAACTGATCTTCCCCGAGGTTGGCTTCTACTAGTTTTTCCATTCGTCTGTAAAGAATTCGTGTTAGTATTTTGCAGCTGTGACTTATTAAACTGATAGTTCAGTAATTTTCACATCTGTCAACACCTGCTTTCTTTGGGATTGGAATTATTATATTCTTCTTGAAGTCTGAGGGTATTTCGCCTGTTTCATACATCTTGCTCACCAGATGGTAGAGTTTTGTCAGGACTGGCTCTCCCAAGGCCGTCAGTAGTTCCAATGGAATGTTGTCTACTCCGGGGGCCTTGTTTCGACTCAGGTCTTTCAGTACTCTGTCAAACTCTTCACGTAGTATCATATCTCCCATTTCATCTTCATCCACATCCTCTTCCATTTCCATAAAATTGTCCTCAAGTACATCGCCCTTGTATAGACCCTCTATATACTCCTTCCACCTTTCTGCTTTCCCTTCTTTGCTTAGAGCTGGGTTTCCATCTGAGCTCTTGATATTCATACAATTCGTTCTCTTATCTCCAAAGGTCTCTTTAATTTTCCTGTAGGCAGTATCTATCTTACCCGTAGTGAGATAGGCCTCTACATCCTTACATTTGTCCTCTAGCCATCCCTGCTTAGCCATTTTGCACTTCCTGTCGATCTCATTTTTGAGACGTTTGTATTCCATTTTGCCTGCTTCATTTACTGCATTTTTATATTTTCTCCTTTCATCAATTAAATTCAATATTTCTTCTGTTACCCAAGGATTTCTACTAGCCCTCGTCTTTTTACCTACTTGATCCTCTGCTGCCTTCGCTACTTCATCCCTCAAAGCTACCCATTCTTCTTCTACTGTATTTCTTTCCCCCATTCCTGTCAATTGTTCCCTTATGCTCTCCCTGAAACTCTGTACAACCTCTGGTTCTTTCAGTTTATCCAGGTCCCATTTCCTTAAATTTCCTTAAATTCCCACCTTTTTGCAGTTTCTTCAGTTTTAATCTACAGGTCATAACCAATAGATTGTGGTCAGAGTCCACATCTGCCCCTGGAAATGTCTTACAATTTAAAACCTGGTTCCTAAATCTCTGTCTTACCATTATACAATCTATCTGATACCTTTTAGTATCTCCAGGGTTCTTCCATGTATACAACCTTCTTTCATGATTCTTAAACCAAGTGTTAGCTATGATTATGTTGTGCTCTGTGCAAAATTCTTAGCCCCAATCCATATTCACCTACTATGTTTCCTTCTCTCCCTTTTCCTACACTCGAATTCCAGTCACCCATGACTATTAAATTTTCGTCTCCCTTCACAATCTGAATAATTTCTTTTATTTCATCATACATTTCTTCAATTTCTTCGTCATCTGCAGAGCTAGTTGGCATATAAATTTGTAATACTGTAGTAGGTGTGGGCTTCGTATCTATCTTGGCCACAATAATGCGTTCACTATGCTGTTTGTAGTAGCTTACCCGCATTCCTATTTTCCTATTCATTATTAAACCTACTCCTGCATTACCCCTATTTGATTTTGTGTTTATAACCCTGTAGTCACCTGACCAGAAGTCTTGTTCCTCCTGCCACCGAACTTCACTAATTCCCACTATATATTACATGCACCATATTCCATTAAGGAATAAATATACTGAGAAGCAGTGGTTAGAATGCAAAGTTCCTTGAACAGGTTTCTAAATGATGTTCTTGAATTTACACCACAAATGATTCTTATTACGTACTTTTGCACACTAAAAACTTTTGCTTGGTTTGATGAGTTACACCAGAATATGATCCTGTATGACATAATAGAAAGAAATTAAGCAAAGTATGCAAGTCTTTTTATTTTTATATCCTCTACATCTGACATCATTCTTGCTGCAAATACAGACTTTTTTTAGGTGCTTAAGCAATTCTGTGGTGTGCCTTTCACAACTGAATTTATTATCAAGTTGTAATCCCAGAAATTTAACACGTTCAACCTCTTCGATATGCATGTCTTCATATGTTGCACACACTGGAAGGAAATCTCTTACAGGTTCTGAACTACATATAGTGGGTTTTTTCAAAGATTAATGACAGTGAATTAGTTTTAAACCATTCATTAATGTCCGTGGAAATTTGATTAGCTGCTATTTCTAAACCCTTACTTGACTTGCTACGTATAGTAATGTTTGTATCATCTGCAAATGAAAAAAACTTAGCATCTGCCAAAGTAACAGAAGAGAGGTTCATTAATATACACAAGAAATTGCAATGGACCCAAGATGGAACCTTGCGGAACACCACATGTAATTAATTTCCAGTCAGATGAAGACTGACTGCTTACTGCACAGGTATTTTGAAATGATACACTTTGTTTCGTGTTAGTTAGATAAGACTCAGACCATTTTGCAGCATTGCCGGTGACACCATAATATTCTAATTTACTTAAGAGAATGCTGTGGTTCACACAGTCAAAAGCTTTTGACATATCACAGAAAATGTCACTAGCCTCTAATTTAGTATCCAATGAATTAAGTACATTCTCATTGTAAGTGTAAATAGCTTTATCTATATCAGAACCCTTAAGAAACCCAAACTGTGACTTGGACAATATATTATTTGTAGTCAGATGCTTATGGAGATGCTTGAACACAACATTTTCAAATATTTTTGAGAAAGATGGTAAAAGTGAAATTGATCGATAGTTTTATGGTATCTCTTTATCCCCCTTGTAAAGAGGCTTAACTTCAGCATTTTTAGCCAGTCTGGAAATGTTCCACTGAATAGAGATTTATTACAAAATAACTTAAAATAGAACTCAACTCACATGAGCACTCTTTGATTAACTTAGTTGATATGTTATAATACCCACTAGAATACTTAGATTTTAGGGACTTTATGATGGATGCTACTTCTTTGGAAGAAATGAGTGTCATTTCCATTTTACTGAAGTTATTTTTAAAGACTGGTCTCAGATTCTCCATTGATTTCACTGTTTGTCAAACCTAATAACTGTCACAGGAGATGCAGCATGTAAAAAAGAAATTCATCAGTGTTTCTACAAAACCAGAAGTGACACATGGAGGTAAAAATCGTTTTAAATGATATTGTACAGTGCCTGTAAAACAAGAAAAACACACAGAAAATATGGCCAGGTGTGAACATAACTTGTACATGTACTTGCACACCATTGGCAGGTAATTAATCATTTAGAGCAGCACTTCTCTGTGACCTGTAGAATGGCCACAAGAGTGTGTTAGTGTTGTTACTGGGCATGGTAGGGTATATAAAGTGTGTGAACAGTGTCAGACGTTGACTGATCACTGTGAAGGACACGGAGATGCTGTGAACTCATGTGGGAAAGAGTTATCAGCACCTGATAGAGTTTGAAAGGAGTCTCATTGTGGGTATCCATTTGGCCAGCAAGTCATCAATTGTGCACCTCCATTTGACTGGCTTCAGTCATGCAATATCCACATTTGTGGGCATTTTGATATCGTAGATCTGCAGGAGAACCAGAGAGCAGGCATACTCATTTTCTAGATTCCTGCTGACCACACTTTACCACTGCAAGAGAAGAGCACCGTACTGTGCACCAAGCACATTGTAACCCTTTAACATATGCCGCTGCGGTTTGAGAACATGTAAAGGAGTCCCCTACAACATTCTCTGTGATCCTGCCCCATTGGTCAAAGACTAGCAGCAGCCTCACTAGGGAATTATGAACCCAACGGGAAGCTGCCATTAACACTATGACGCAAGCAACTGTGTTTGGGAAGGTGCCATCACTGGGAAGTGTGGACTGCTGACAAATGGCATTGCATTGTGTTCAGCAGTGATTTGCGGTTCTGCACTACCTTGGATGACTGTTGTTGGTGAGTATGGCAGTGACATGGTGTGTGATTCCATTCTTCCAATGTTTTGGGGAGGCACAGCTCTGTTGCCTCTGGCATTGTGATGTGAGGAACCATTGAGTGTGACTTCAGGTAATGGCCAGTAGTGATTGAAGGAACACTGACGGCACAGTGGTACATTACATACATCCTGCATCCCCATGTGTTACCTCTCGTGTAACAGTGCTGTGGTGCTATTTTTCAAGAGAGCATTGCTTGCTTGCACATGATACATCTCTGTGAACTGTCCGTGTGATGTTTGGGTATTTCCGTGGCCAGCAAGGTTACCAGATACTTTGCCGAGACATCAACTCTGTCCCAGGGCCAGTACCCAAGCTATCAAGGACCAGTTGCAACAGTAGTGCTGGTTTGCTACAGGAGAAGATGCAAAAACTTTATGCCACCCTTCCCTACCAAATAAGTGCATGCATCCAGGCCATAGGGGATGCAAAGTCATACTGGTAAGTGGGCTCAAGCTGCCAAGTTGTTTATAAATTTGACTCAGCTTTGCAGTCATTCTAATAACATCACAAATCTTGTTAACCCATGAAGTTTCATTTCCTCTCCTCCTCCATTTCTAAGTTCTTCACATCTTTTCTTTAGCAGTGTATATTCAAATCAACAACACTGTTGTTACAAATTAGGAAAAAAAATTCTACTACACAGTACTGCTGCAAACAGCATAGTTTGCTAACTAAGTTTGGCACCATGTGAAAACAACAAAATTCCTGGCAACTATAGAAAACATTGCATCTGGAAACAGATGCGCACTAAGGCTGACCATACCTGCTGCTACGAACAAAACTGACACAGATCATAGGTCCATATGTAGAATGAGCAAACCACAGGAGCTTGAGTAAAGAAGAGAGAAAGGAAAAGACTTCCCACTGAGAAAATAATGTTCACTTAATGCTTTTATTCATGCATTAATCCATTCATTGTGTTCTGTAGATACCATGAAGAAGGAGAAACTTTATGGGATGTGAAATGAATCTAGGTAAACATTAAAAATTATAAGTAAGTCATAGAATCTTAATCTGTTTACTGTATTAACAGAAAACTAACTTTTTAATGCTGATAGATAAATTTCATCAAATAAATTGGAAAGAAGGCTGCTATTTTTCAGGAGAAAAAAAGGCGGCTCTCTCCTCAGTTACACTTCTTGCAGCTAGTTATTTGGTATGGGTAGCTTAATATTAGATGATTACAAGGATATTTTTCATAGAAAGTTAGTCTTATGTATGTAATACATTACTATTTGTCATGAAGCATTACAATGCCCACACACACTTTCCATGAAGTTGAAAGAACTTTTCAGTCCCTGAATTAAGATATTCAGGTGATTCATAGAAAAAGTGGCTTATGAGGTAAGTATTTAATTTTCTTTTGAATTGTTTGGAGGTCTCAATTTCTTGATTTATGTTGCATGGTGGTTTGTTTAATTCTGCCAGAGTATGTAACTCCACACTAAACCCCAGATGTGGAGGTGAAGTTTACATGAAAATTGTTTTTGTGTCTTCTGTGTGTGAACCACAGTTAGCTGCAAATGCAATTCTCTAAGTTTTCTCAATATTGTTCGCAAAAAGAATATTGTCTTCCTTCCAAGGAATCCAGTTTGACTTTATGAAACATCTCTATAATACTCAAGTGTTGATCAAACCTACCAGAAACAAATCTAGCAACACATTTCTGAATTGCTTTGATATCTTCCTTTAGTCTGATCTGGTGGGGATCCCAAACACCTGAGCAGACTCAAGAAGAGGTTGCACTACTGTTCTGAACATGATCTCCTTCATAGAGGAGCTACACTTTCCTACAATTCTCTCAGTAAATATAGGTGGCCATTTGCCTACCCTCCCACCAACTTTATGTGGTTGTTCCACTTCATACTGCTTTGCAGTGTTATGCTCAGGTATTTAATTAACATGACTATGTCAAGGAACACACAACTAATACTGTATTTGAACATTACTTGATTGTTTTTCTTACTCATCTTCGTTAAATACTTTAGAGCATGCTCCCTTTCATCAAACCAAAGAGAAATTCCATCTTAGCTGTGTCCTCCTACAGTCTTCAATGACAACACTTTTTCATAAACCTAAGCATCATCAGCTGAGAGTTGCAGAGTGCTGCTCACCCTATCTGACAGATAATTTATGTTTATAAAGAAGAATATCAGTCCTTTAACGCTTCCCTGTGCCACTCCTGACAATACTCTTGCCTTTGAGACACTCACTGTCAAGGGAAATGTACTGGGTTCTATTACTTAAGAAGTCTTCAAGCCATTCACATATCTGAGAACCTATTCTGGATGCTTGGACCTTCATTAACAGTCTGCAGCGGGACAGTGTCAAATGCCTGTCGTCCTTCATCCATGATTAACAAGATATCATGCAAGAAAGGGGGAAGCTGAGTTTCAAAGAAGCAATGCAATCTAAATCTCTATGGATTTGTGGACAGAAGCTTTTCTGTCTCAAGAAAATTTATTGTATTTGAACTTAGAATGTGTTCAAGAATTCTGCAGCAAACCAATGTTAAGGATATTTGTCATCAATTTTGCGGATCTGTTCTTTTACCCTTATATACAAGAGCTACCAGTGCTTTTTCCTAGTCACTTGGCACTTTGTGCTGGGTGAAGGATTCACAATAAATGCAAACTAAGTAAGGAACCAATGCCATGGAGTACTCTCTGTTCTCCTGATGATATACTGGCTTTCAGCTCTGTCAGTTGCTTCTCAATTCCAGTAATGCTACTTCTTTGTCCTCCATACAGGAGGTAATGCTATGGATAAACATTTGTGCCTGTAGAATCCTCTTGCATGAATGATTTTTTAAATGCTGTCTTTAAAACATCACCTTTCCTTTTGTTGTCTTATTCTGCCACAACAGACAGCTCGATGCATGATGGAATAGAAGTTTTGATCCCTTTAGTGATTTTTTGTAGGACCAGAACTTATTTTCTCAGATTCTCTGCAAGAATGTTACTATCTCTGTTTCCTCAGCATTTTCCAAATTTTGTCATTAAACAACAGAGGGTCTTTTCTATCCTTAATCCACTTACTTAGCACATACTTTGGGAAAGCAAAATTTACAATCAGTTTAAATGTTGCTCATAATTCCTGAATGTCCATGATAATAGAACTAAATGATGCCCATGTATTGTACTGTGGTTGAATTTGTCACTGTGACCATCTGCTTCCTGTTACACAGATACAACCCATCCATTCAATAGAGAATTTTATTACGCCATGACTTCATTTGTGGGATCAAATATGGCTCTCTGCATATGAAATGGGAGGAAGGTAACATGCTACTGAGCAAATAATGAGTAGTCATTTTCTGAAAAAAAAATTAGAAAATACTAAAAGGAGTAAAACAGGTTTGTAAATAGAGGATTTACCTCCAGTTTCATAGGTGGGCACTACTAGTGCATGTCTAACACTGTCATTAAATATTTCTGAGTGACGAACAGGATTGTACTACTAAATCGGCATAAAATTTTAACGGTCATCATCATTGCCAAAACAATTACCACCTCTGACAGGTGTAATCAGTTTTTTAATCTCCTTATATGCTGTATTTTTGAAATTAACTTTTGTTAGTATTTTAAACAATGTGTGCTGGAGTGAATTTATTGCATCCATGGTTGGTTGGTTATTTGTAAGACACAGTGTTTGTTGACACTTATTTGATGTAATATCTGAAACTGGTGGGCAGTGATTTCGGTGTGTCATCATTTCTGTAATAGCAATTATCAGAGAACCAAACATAATTTTCCCCATTGCTTTTATGTTTATGGTTTAACAATGAATCGGCTTTTTTTCTTTCTTCCCACTAGTCATGGGGTATTTTAGTTTTGTATGTAGAGCTTGTGTGCTGTAATTTTTTTTTCAGTAATAGGCTATAATATTTTTAGTAATATAGTTTCAACTCTTCCTTACATCCTGTCCTGTGGTTTTTCTTCCTTGCACATGGTACTTTAAACCCACACGTTAACGAACCTCATCCCCTGCTTCTGTTTACTTTTATCCTCATTTGTTTAGGAAAAACTAGGCAAACTGCTGAAAGGATATGTTTATCAGTTATGCCTACTGTGCAACTCTCTCCCACTGTTCTTCCCATAAGTTATTTCTAAACAATATGAATTAATCATTGGTTACCTTTCTGTTAGTCACTACTTTTTTTAATTATGTGAACTAAATGATTTTAATGTTTTGTGTGAGCATTTGACCATCATGATCAGATACACTACTTACTACCACATTTGCACATAAATCACTAATGCTATACATGCTTGTTTGACGTAGAGGGACAAAAATAAAGTGTTAGGCAATAAATCGGGTGAATACAGACAGTGAGAGATTAATGAGATACTTTCCTGTGTGAAATAATCAGTTGTCAGTAGTAGTGTGTGACAGATGGCATTGTCATGTAGATGTGTGTGTGTTTAGTTATAATGTGTGATAGTGTTTATGAGAGTGAACTTCGGTTATGGACCTGGACGTGAGTGATTACGCTGAGTTATGTTTCATCTTGTTTTCAGAATAAATCATCTAAGTTATAATTAATTCCGACTTTCCATTGGGTAGTTCGTACCTGGGATACACCACCTTCACTCTGTAAATGCATGTTTTTGCTATGAGTGGTTAAGTATATGGCTCTTTGTATAAACAAATTTTCAGAAGTTAACTTGTAGTCTTTGTGAACACCTAAATTATTATGTAATGACAGGACATTTTTGTTGTCAGCATGTTAAACTATGCTTTCCAAAGGAAGATTTTTCTTACCATCAACATTGGACACTGTGTGTGTATTACGTCCAGTTATAAGAGACATAATAATATGTGAATTTCATTTATACAGGAATTATGTTCAGTTGTCCTCATAAGAAGTCCTATTTTGATCTGCACTCTGCCTGTCAAGTCCTTTACAGGTAACCAGATTGTCGAGGCTGCACCAGTGTGTAGTTTGTTCATTTTGTCTCTTTTTTATGCTTTTTAATGTCTTCCAATTCACAGCTGTTGGAAGATAAATTATTATTCTGGCTTTCACATGTAAAGGCCAGTATGACATTTAGGGATTCTTGTACATATCCACTAACCCTGTGCTATGGATTGTAAGTTAGCACCACTTGTACACAGTACATGGTGTGACATGTAAAACAATACACACTTCCTTGGTAAAGACTGCATAACTATTTTCATAACTGCCATATACAAACACCTACATATACCTAAGCTATATGCCATCTAAATGAAGGGATGCCTGGAAGACCTTGTCTTGAGATGGGTAGATGCCGAGTGTGGTGGAAGGTAGTTTGCAACTTCATTGCACTATAGCACCTGAACTAAGTAACATACGAGCACTTCTGGCTAATGTGATTCAATACTCAGGAAGTATTTTTACTCTAGTTCAATATGTGCTCCTTCTGTGATATGCACAACATTTGAACTATATTTCAGCCAACTCCATACTGTGCAACATGTTTGCATCAGCTATGGTGATGGTACTTGTGAAACAGGTCTTCAAAACATTAATATCACCTGCATACATTTGTAAAACTTGATCTTTAACAATTCCGATACCTAATTTGGAAGTTCCTGTTCATAAGAGTGCCAGATTTAGTCTGAATAAACCATACAACACAATAAGCCTTTCTGAGTGCTCATCATTGCGCTTAACTCCTAGTAGTGCTCAAAACATACACAAAAGAAATATTGAGTTTGTGAATCACAAAAGACAAATATGATGGATATATATTACTTATTTAAGTTCTTAATCACGTTTTGAGATAACATGTATGCTTGAATGGAGAAACTTGCTATGTATGTGGTTATTAATGAGTTCTGGCTACAAATGCCCAATAAATGAGTCCTTCTCTGCACTGCTGTGAGCAGGGATGCCTGACATCCATGCAAACATACATACTTTATTGGGACTGACTTACTCGAAGCAGGTCCACCCTCTTTTCTTTGCTGAAGACGGCTTTGACCAAAAACTGTTATGTGTAACAGTCTTTTTATTGTGCCTGTCTGCAACTCAACTGGTCAACTTTATGACCAGTAGCCCTCCATCCTTTTCCTAATACTATTTTTCCTTAATTTTGAATCTGATGAACAGCTGTCTTCTATTATTAACTATTCAGTGACTGTGGGCAATCATCATCTGTCTTGACCATCTATGAAAAGCAGTTGGATGGTGAAATTATGAAGAGGTGACAACGTGTTGAACATCACGTGTCATCACAGTGTATGGAGACTGGAAGTTTGCCCACTGTAAAGCAGGAAAGGGGTGCAATCTATGGTACAGTACAATGTTTGTTTGTAAGCATAAGTGTTACACAGAACACCATTCGTCACTGGAAAAATTTCACCTGGTAGGATGAATCAGGTTTTATGTTACTCCAGTTTGATGATTGATTGTGGATATGCTATTATCCAGGTAAATGGCTGCTTGAAACATGCACTGGGTCATGGATGCATACTGGTGGGGGCAGGGGGACAGTATTATGCTATGTGGGACATTTACCTGGGCTACCATGGGGCTTATATTACTGCAGACCACCTGCACCCCTTCATGCTTGATGTCTCTTTTCTGATGGCATCTTCCAGCTGGATAACTATCTGTATCACAAGAGCACAAGTGTGCCAAAGTGGTCTGAAGGGCATAATAGTGAACTCACATTGATTTCTTTGCCACCAAAATCTCCTGATCTGAACCTGATGGACCACAACTGGGATGCCTACTCCATGCACTTACTGTTGGCCCATATTAGTGGGAGTTGCATGGCCTGTGTGTATATACGAAGTCTGACAGAAAAGTATCACATCTTTGGCTGGGAAAAAAAGCTGCTTACCTGGAGTGTTGGAAACATAATCATCCTCGAGCTAGTTCCCTTGGGACTCCACACACTTGTCGCAGTGGTGCTGCCATTTTTGGAAGCATACTAAAAAAAGTCTGCTTTGGAAAGGAGTTTGCCTTGACTGTCGTTGCTGCATAATATCCTCTCATCTAAAATCGTGTTTCTTTCAATGGCCTCTTGAGTTTGGGGAACAGCCGAAGTTGCAGGGGACCATATCAGGAGAGTAAGGAGCTGTTGAATCACCGAAATCTAGTTTTGCACCAAAAAAGTATGAATCAAGTGTGAGAAATATGCTGGAGCATTGTCATGATGGAGGCACCAATTTCCTGTTGACCACAAGTCAGGTTTCTTGCACTAGACAGCATCATGCAGGCAACGGAGGACATAACTGCACTCTTTGGTGATTGTCTGACCCTTTGATGCATACTCATCACTCTGATGTTGCTGCGCAGTTGGTGGGCCTTCCTTGTTCTTGATGATGAGGAATGCTAACTCTGTGATGACTAGGATTTGGTTTCCAGGTCACACCTATACACCCACTACTTGTCATCAGTGAATATGGTGTTCAGTCACGGTTCGTGGAGTCAAGCATGTCCTGAGAAACTTCGAAATGAATATGCTTTTGCTCAGTCATCAGCAGCTTGGGCAGAAATTTTGCTGACACTTTCTTCATGGCCAAATCTTCGCCACAATGGAATGTGCCAAAAAAGTCCTGATGTCCACCTCTTCTGCAATTTCTCTGTTAGACACACGATGGTCCCGCATCACCACAGCGTTTACTTTGGCAATGACCTGGTCATTCGGCATGTTGATTGCTGATTGGAGTGTGGCTCACTCTCCACTGATGTGCAGCTGTCTTTAAACTGATTGTACCACTCCTTATTCTGTATGATGCCCGTGGAGTCATCACTGAAAGCTGTCTGAATCTTCCAAATGGTTTCCATCTGGCTGTCGCCCAGTTTCTGGCAAAATTTGATGATGCAGTAGCACTGCTACAATCATTCCATCACTTCCCTTGCAATTAAAAACCAGTGTAACACTACACACTACCTCACTCAACTGCTGCTTGCCAGCAGCCAAAACTATTGACAGTTGGGAAAAAATTCATGCATACACATGAAGGTTCAAGGTCAGCACACTAGATTCAAATCCATCAGGCATTTGGAAATAAAAAGAAACAAGGTCAGATACTTTTCCAAAAGGCCTTGTATTTGATGCCACATACCTTAGAAACTTACCAAGTTCTTGTTGAATCCATGCCACATAGAATCACTGCTGTATTGTTTTTCAGTGTGGACCAACACACTTTTAAGGACATGGTCATCAGTGTGCCGATATCTTGCCATGCTGGGTACACAGGTTCTAGCTCAGCCACGACAGTTACGCAATGTTGGGCATAGTTAGTGACAGGGTGGGTGATCGACTGGGAACACTGGGTGCCATTGGCTCAGGGGCATGCAAGTCACCAGACTGTGGCATCCAAAACTGAAATACTTGCACCAAACCATTGAGCCATATGACATCATTATTATTAGTGTATATAGTCCCTGTAATTTGTTTTCGTTGTCATTACTTGAACTACATATTGTATCTGTTATTTTACTGCCCAGCTGTGACTCTCCTAATAGTTTACTCTCTTTATTGTGGTAGGGCTGTCGATTAATGACTGCCTTTCCGTTAATCACGAGGACTTTGCATTTGATGGCTCACTTTAACACCTTTATTTCACAATAATGGGTGTTAATGTCTTTGTTGCTTATAATTGTATTTGTTGAAGAAAGTTCTATTTGATGAAAGTATTATTTTCATCAAATACTTGCTTTGCTGGGCACTATTAGGAAAATGGACTGACCATGGTATTGCATCTATGATGGGTTTAGTGAGTACTGAAAATGTTTTTGTCAGTGTAATAAAGCCCCCAAGTCAAATTTAATGTCAGCTCCAGCAAGGTAGGTCATGCATTAACTTACACTGAATGAAATCATTAGAAATTGAGTAATACCTCAGATTGGTCAGAGATGGCACAGGAAATTGCTTGTGGCCTCTTCAAAAGAATGAACTATGCCCTCATTTTAAGTGCTTTAGAGGCACTATAAGGGACCCAAATCGGAATAACAGGGCATGGGTTTTAATCTCACTCTAGCTGTATGTGAGTTAAGCAATTTGTCTACATTTGGAAAATATATTGCCGGCCAGTGTTAATGTTATTTTATCATCAAAATTTTATATTCAAATGTTGTCCAGAATGCTCTCTTTCTGTTATCAGGCTCATGACTGGTTTAATCTGGCCCGTGGTGATTTATTTGATCTCCTGTGGCAACCTCTTCATCTCAGAATAGCACAGTACACAACAGGCCCTCACTTGTTTGCGGGTTATATTCTGTCTCTGACTTCTCCCATTACGATTCCCTCTAGCACGATATAAATTATTCCTTGTCTTGACACATGTTCTGTCATCCCGTCCCTTCGGCTGTTCAGTGTTCGCCACATACTCCTTTCTTAAATGATTCTGTGGAGAATTTCCCAATTTCTTAACTTATCAGTTTACCTAACTTTCAATATCTTTCTACACCACTACATCTTACACGCTTAAATTCTCTTCTTTTTCAATTTTCCTGCAGTCCATGATTCACTTCCCTACCATGCTGTACTCCATACATATAATATCAGAAATTTCTTTTCATATTAAGCAAAATAGTTGATACTAGCAGACTTATCTTCATGACGAATACTCTCTTCCCTTGCACTAGTCTGCTTCTTACGCCTTCCTTGTTTTGTCCACCATAACAACTCCTTCGCTTCATCTGCTTTGGAGTACCCCATTTTGCTGTTATATTTCTTCAATATATTCATCTTTCTTTGGCTTACTCTGTGCTCACAAGGGAACCTCCCCATCGCACCCCCCTCAGATTTAGTTATAAGTTGGCACAGTGGATAGGCCTTGAAAAACTGAACACAGATCAATCGAGAAAACGGGAAGAAGTTGTGTGGAACTATGAAAAATGAAGCAAAATATATATAGTCCATGTGCAAGATAGGCAACGTCTAGGACAATTTGCGTTCAGGAGCGCCGTGGTCCCGTGGTTAGCGTGAGCAACTGCGGAACGAGACGTTCCTGGTTCAAATCTTCCCAAGAGTGAAAATTTTTCTTTCTTTATTTTCGCAAAGTTATGATCTGTCCGTTTGTTCATTGACGTCTCTGTTCACTGTAATAAGTTTAGTGTCTGTGTTTTGCGACCGAAACCGCAAACCCGTGCGATTAGTAGCCGAAAGGACGTGCCTGTCCAATGGAAACCGAAAACATTTGATTGCAAGGTCATAGGTCAACCGATTCCTCCACAGGAAAACACGTCTGATATATTCTATACGACACTGGTGACGGCATGTGCTTCACATGACAGGAATATGTTGTCGACCCACCTAACTTGTACACTTGGTGAATGGGTAAAAAGATTCTTCTACCTTGCCCAATTTAGGTTTTCTTGTGGATGTGATAATCACTTCCGAAAAAGTGTGAAAACATAAGAGTTTGTCACATAAACTGCAACAAATGAATGCAACAGTTTCACAGTCGCACAGTTTTGTCTGTGCTCTGTCAAAACATATGTTTTTAACGTTTTCAAATTTTTCCGTATGTAAACCGTCAAATCCTGCATATGTCCAAGCAAATCTGAACATGTCCTGGAATTTTGGAGAGCGAAGATGATTATATGTGAGTGCCTGAACTTTGATAATTGTCTGAAAATAAAAATTAAAATTTTCTCCCGAGGGAAGACTTGAACCAACGACCTATCGCTCCGCAGCTGCACACGTTAACCACGGGACCACAGCGCTCATGTGTTTACACCCACCTGGATGTTGCCTATCTTACACATGGACTACTCAGTTTGTATATTTTGCTTATTTTTTCATAGTTCCATACAACTTCTTCCTGTTTTCTCGATTGATGTGTGTTCAGTTTTTCAAGGCCTATCCGCTGTGCCACTTATAACTAAATCTGAGGGGGGTGCGACGGGGAGGTTCCCTTGTCAGTAGATTGTGAGTTCCATTTGTTAGGTCCGGTAATTCTCCCTCAATTCCACTGAGGACAGCAATGTTACATGTAAATCTTATCACTGATCTCCTTCTACCCTGAATTTTAATTCTACCTCCAGACTTTTCTTTTAATTTTATATTTATTTATTTCTTTTCCTTTATATTTATTTATTCCTTTTCTTACTGCTCCTTTTTGCAGAATAATACTTATGTTGTTGGTGTAAGAAAACATGCCACTTTTATTGTCTGCACATTAAGAAATATTTCTAAGCACCAAACAAGCTGGTGCGTTAGCGATGTGTTTACTTATTTTAAATTTTTTACTGAGCTGGGTGTTAAGTAATGTTTTATTTAATGAAACTGTTCATAATTAGGACCTGTGGCTGACTGTAACTTTTCTGAAATGACATAATACAGTTAATCCCAAATCAAGAGTTAACCTGCTTTCTGGGGAGCAAATAACCTTCTCAGCTACTGAGTTAAGTAAGGTGGACTTTCAGTTCTTGGTTAGAACACATGTCAGATATTTTGAGGAGTTAAAATTTCCAAACATACGTAAAGCTACTTGTAAGATTGACTGAGGGCAACAATTTGCATAACAATCGGAGTGCAGTATTGACTGTCTCTTGGAGCTAAGACACAACCCAGACTTTCCGACACAAGGAAAGAATCTGTGTTCTTCATAGATGCATTTCATAGCCAGACCTGAAAACAAATGCTGAGGAAGCCTGCCAGAGATCTGTTCCTGAAGAAGGAGGCTCTCAGTGTCACATTATTGGTTTATGTAATAAAGGTACTGTAACAGTCTACAGTGACATACTGTGCCGATGCTTATCTTGCAGAGGAAATGATTGTAAATTGTTTCCTATAATTCTGTAAACCACTGTGATCAGTAAATCAAGGAGAACAGGGATGTAGAATAAATCAACATTTACAGTGTGAGTGAGTGAGAGAGAGAGAGAGAGAGAGAGAGTGTGTGTGTGTGTGTGTGTGTGTGTGTGTGTGTGTGTGTGAAATCTGAAAGAGACCATACAGGGAGCTTCCACAGTGAATACCTTTTTAATTCTGTAGATAGTTGTTATTTTTACCCTGCATTCTGTTACTCCAACAATACAGGCATGCTGTTATCTACACCTACATACATAATCTGCAAAGCACTGTACAGAGGATACCCTGTACCACTACAAGTCATTTCCTTTACTGTTCCACTCGCAAATAGAGTGAGGGAAAAACTATCTAAATGCCTCAATCAGAAGCCCTAATTTCTCTTTCTTATCTTCATTGTCCTTGTGCATAATGTACGTTGGCTGTGGTAGAACTGTTCTGCAGTCAGCTTTGAATGTTGGTTTTATAAATTTTCTAAACAGTGTGCCTCAAAAAGAAGACCATCATCTTCTCTCCAGGCATACCCATTTAAGTTTGCAAAGCATTATGACAATATTAACAGCATGCTATGGTACTTATGATGTTACATGTATGTCAAAAAACAGCAGTACCTCTGTTAACCCAGATGAACCTGGCCTCCCTTCTGAAGGATTAAACACGCTCTTAAAATAAAAGTCTCTTGTCTTGTCTAAACCCATGTTATTAATTTTCTCATCAATTTTGTTTTCAACAATAAAATATGATATACACCAGGTTACCTTCCATTCGGAAAGTGGATGCACTCAGCGACTGTACGTGACTTATAAATTATAGAGTGCAGCAATCAGTCATTCTTTTTAGATTTTATTATTCAAATCCAGATTTTGGCTAGTAGCAACTACTATGTAGTATTCAAAGAACTGTGACTGATTCCTGAACAACAGGGACTCACATGGTCCGAGAATAAAAAATAGTGCATTGAGAATGGCTAGCTACTAGCCGAAATCTGGATTTCCATAATAAAACCTAAAAAGGACGACTGCTGCACTCTATAATTTATAAATACGATATAAATATACATAGTTGAGATATGTATAATTTCTATCTCTGTTTTGTTATTATAGACTGCATTTGAATAATGTGAAGTTCAATGTGTAACTGTGCTGGATGAGTTGACAGACATAATTGTTGATGAGGAAGTTTACCTTCCATGATTTTAATAAGTATTTAAAGTTCACTGTACATGTAGAAGTAGGAAGGTTACATCTTTGTTATCTACAACTATTTATGAAGTGCATGTGTGTGGCAGAAATAGTAGTGACATCTTTCTTGTCATCCTTCCAGAAGGATATTAGACATAACTTTATTTTCTGACAGGAAATGAATTATGTTGCATGACCTGAGCAAAATATTGAACAGTACTGATGATGTGCCAGGAAATGGGCTAGTAGTGACACTTTTCTCACCCAATAATGCAACTGATGACCTGACAGATCAGTGAACCAACAGAATTCCAGTGTTTTCATAACGAACTCGGATACAAGTATTGCAGCCATAACTAACTACAAAGATAAGAATGCAAAGTTACCATCTTCAAGTATTATTGTTCCAGACCATTTGAATCGTCAAAGAAAAATCAGGCATCATCACACTCGGCAACTCAATGTCTGGGAAGTTCAGTATGAGTGGACAAAAAAGGATGGCCCTTTGTGCGTACAGTCCCAGCAAATCCAGCGAAAAGTCCATTAGATTATGTCACCAACTGTTGTGATGAAGGAATAATTAGTATGGTTGTTATATACAGCAATTAGTATGCTGTCAAAAGAAACAGGTTAGGTGACTGCATTGGAAATGAAATAATTGTGTTTACAAGCATTCTTATTTTGCGTGGTTACAGTGGTCCCAAGGAGGAAAACGTTAAGCAGAAAATGATAGTCACAATGTGCTTATGGCGAATGCTGTACCAAGAGACATATTTTATTTCATCTCAAGATTTATCTAATTGACCATTGATACAGATATGCAAGTTTTTCATAATGAAATAAAATGTGTCTCTTGGTACAGCATTCACCACAAGCTAAATTGCCATTTAGCATACTTAGTTGCTGATAGATTTTTGCAAAATCAGCAACTAAGTATGCTAAATGGCAATTTCAAAAATTTTGCTCCACACCAACATCATTCTATAGACGAGTCTATGGTTTCCTATTTTGACAGGCATAGATGCAAACAATTAATCAAAGGAAAGCCTATTCGGTATGGGTATAAATTCTGCTGTGGAGGAACTAGTGATGATCACTCTGTATGACTGGAACCTTACCAAGGAGCTGGAGCTTGCAATGAAAAATATGCTGTCAAGGGCTTAGGATGCAGAGTCGTAATAACATATGCCGACCAACTGCTATGTGATACACCACATCAACTATTCTTTGATAATCTGTTTTCTAGTACTGAAATTTTACAAGGTCTGAAGAAAAGACGTATTACTGCATCAGGTATGGTACCATTTGTCAAAATCAAATTCTGAAGAGCCGCATACAAACTGAACCTGAAAAATTCAAGAAGGAAAAGAGAGGGGCACATGAATCCTTCGTAGACAAAATGGCAGGTAATAATACTGGTGATCAGAAAATTACTTTACAATGAAGTACTGGTATATATGTATGACACTCAAGCTGATTTTTTTCCATTGTTTCAGGTATTTCGATCGCCCGATGGCAGGATAATAACAATGTTATGATTGCCACCAACTACGATCAAGTTTTGCCTCTCTGATAAGTTGGACTTTTTTTTTTTTACAGGAAACAGAAATTGGGGGTGTCAGTACCTCAAAAAATATCCCTAATGTATGAGGCAAAAATGGCATTTTCCCATAACAGCTCATCTAACTGATGTATCTGTTCAAAATGCCCAGCTTCTGTACAAAAGCAATGAATGTTAAGATAGATCGCCACAAGTTTCACCATAGAGTAGCAGTACCTATTCTTGAGACCAACAAAAGGATTGCCACATGCAAAGTGAGACCTTCTCAGTCAACAAAATGAGAGTCCTGATACAATGGTAAAGGATACTACATTGCTGATTTGCCAATGGACACAAAAAAAGAGAGGGAGGGAGGGAGGGAGGGAGGGAGGGAGAGAGAGAGAGAGAGAGAGAGAGAGAGAGAGAGAGAGAGAACTACCTTGCAGAACGTGCACCAGAAAAGTTACATGCACGAATATGATTTGCCTCTTCATGTTTCCAATTTTGTAATATTTCACACCAAGTAAAACTTGTGAATCTTTTGCTTTTTCCCAGAATATAGTGACAATTCTGACAGCCTTCCAGAAGAATGGCCTGTTACAAGCAACCTGAAAGGTTAACTGTTAAAACTGCCACTGACGCCACCACCACCACACTATTGTAATCAGTTATAATAAATAAGGTTGCTCTGAAAATCAATGTAAAATAATCAGGCTTTTCTGGATTAAACTTCATTGATGGTGTCAAACAAGATTCATATACTGTTATGGAAAATAATGTCAAAGTTGCACCTGTAACATGACAAACTATTGCTTTATCAATGTTGTGATGGGACATTTAGGTGTGAATTAAGTTGATATTTCCATCAATATATGAAAAGTAATGTTACTACTGGATACTGAAGTATTTCGGAAAATTGTCATTACCAATTATAATACAAAATTTAAGAAAAGCACTACAATTTAATCCCCCAACAGCAAGATTGTTGGAAGTTATCTATAAAATAGGCTTAAGATTTTATTGACAACATAGCTACAAGCATAAAATATCTATGTTGTATAAAGATTAAAAAAAAAGAGACCATTACTGTCATATTACAGAATGCCACTTTTAATCTGTGACTAAATTCATGAACATGTGAAATATTGCAACCAACAGTTTATTTCCCTGGTGCATATTCTCCATCTACAACCATAATCTGCAAATTACTGTGAAATGCGTAGCAGAAGTCATTTCCGTTCTAAGTCCATGTTAGGGTTTCTTTCCATTTGATTTGCGTATGGAGCATAGGAACCATGACTTGGTTTAATATTATAATCGCAGTCCCTACAGAACCAATATTTAAGAAGCTGTAGTATATGCCTCGCTTAATATTGATTCTTGAAACTTTGTAAGTGGGCTTCCACAGAATAGCTGACATCCACCTTCAAGTGTCTACCAGTTCGGGTTTTTTCAGCATTTCAGTGGCACTTTTCCATTGAGCAATGACTCTGGGACCAATTCTGCTGCTCTTCTTTGTATACATTCAATATCCCCTTTTAGTTCTAATTAGTTTGGAACACATTTACTTGAACAATATTCTAGGATGGTTTGCAGAAGTGTTTTGTATGTTCTCTCCTATGTAGATTGATGACATTTTCTCTCTATCCTATCAATGAAGCAAAGTCTGACAATCTGCTTTACCTGCAGTTGAGCCAGTGTGGTCATTCCAGTTGGTATCTCCACAGATTTACACTCATCAGAGTTTAATTCCAATTGTGATCATCGCTATTGTAATCATGGGATACATTTTTTATAATGTATACTATATTACAATTCTAAATATATAAAACAATTTCCTGATCTTTGCACCACTCTGAAATCTTAACTACATATGACTGAATATTTCTCCAAATGCATTTGATTTAGACAGTACTTCATCTGCAAAAAATCTCAACTTATAAATAATATTGTGTGATGGTTCATTAATACACTACGTGAACCGCAAAGGTCTCAGCACAATCACATAGAGCATGCCTTAAGTTACTTCTACATCTGTCCATGGCGTCCAATTCCCCACATGATCGTCAAGTGCATTCCTGAATTTGATGATTATTGTTGAATCTCGGATGTTAAGAACTGTCACTATGGTATGCCCTTCTACCCTTATTGGGAATGTTATAAAAATATGCCAAAGCAGGACATTAATATCATATCCAAGTTCAATCAAAACTTGTCATCTGTCTCTAAAAATAACAGCAATCATCGTGTACTCATTTCTGTAAATACCTTTCACTATTGTTTGAGGAAGTTTAAAGCAGACTGCTGCTCATTAAAATTGAAACACCACAACAGACACTAAATAACGAAATTTTACTTACTGTAATAATTGACTATTACACTTGTCCTTTGGACTTGACTTGTGTGGGGCCTTTGATACCTTGCATAGTGTTGAGTATGGCCCTCATGAAACAATCAGTCCATATTCACACAAAATTGGCAGGATTCTGACTAATGCAAGCAAGATCGTTGAATAATAAATCCAGAGTCTCAATAGGTCACAATTCTACTGCTATTGAATATCAGTAAGTGCTGGAAGGCATTTCTCCTTAAATGAGAAACAACACAATCTTCTCACACACAACGAAATTTAAATTTCTGAATGAGAGATCGTTCCCTATATAGAGACTGTAGATGACAGTACTTCTAGCTTCTTTATGTGGTTGAGCTGAAATGCTTATCATTTGCATATCCAAGCATGATTCACTCATTTATTTATTTGTCTAACAACAATCAAAGACCTGTTCAAAACAGAATAGCAGTTCTGAGTCACCCTGTGTAACAACTTATAAGAATTTTCCACTATGCCACCACTAATACAACTTGTAACTATCAACATGTGTACATTCTATATTTTTATTTCAAAATAAGGCCACCATATGCACAGTTAATCAGTATATATTTCCATTTGCTTTTCGGAACCGAGATTCTACAGACAGTAGTTTTGTTTTCATACATTTTGACTATATCTGTAACTGTTTTGTATTTTTAATTCTCTATTATTTCCTGTGAGCTGAACATTTAAGAAGTGTCCCATGACTCCTGATTTTGCATCTTAATGATTAATAGTCTTTAAGACACACTAAGCAAGTTAGCTCTTAATAATACCATAACTCACAGGAAATAAATCTTCAAAAGTCTAAAATTTCTTGCAACAGACTGATCCTGTCTTCATTTTGCAAACTGCTTATTGCTTTGTAATCTTTCCTCGTAGAAACAATGCATCAGTTACATATGATCTTACGTCACAGGCTATTCACTTCCCTCACTCATAAAAAAAAAGTTCTAATGACAATATTTCGAATGCAGCAAATGAGTCAGCTTCTCAAAGCTGAAATCACGCAATATTTAAATAAATTCATGTATAATTTTATGGCACTCCCTTTGGCTCAGTGGCACTCCATCTCCTGACATAACTCTTGGAATATTGCATTACTGATATTGAGCAGTGACAGTAACTTGCATTTCCAACACTTCTGTTTCACTTTTTGTGGGAAAGTCAGCAAAACATTAGCTCATGACACCATTTATAAGGCAGTCAGTTACCTATATCAACCAAATATGTGTACTCTGGAGTATTTCCACCCAATGTTTCCCCATCATACAAAAAATTGTAGTGTGTTACATGAACGAAATTAGTGTTACTTGGCATTACAAGATAGCTATATTTTATTACCAATTACAAAAATATGCTGTACATGTTATCTAGTAACTTCTGAATGCAACATCCATTACATGTTTGATTTGCGGAGCTCGCCAAAATATAGAACTGAAACCATGGTAATAAACTGGGCAACTGTGTGTTAAAAATCACCTCTCTCTCACGGCAGGGACGGCGAATTGTCTTCCACAATTCTGGTGCTCCTAATGACAACAGTAGTGAATGACCTATATGACAAACATATGCGACTGCCGTTAACTACAAACTTTATTTCAATCAACTTTCCCTGCGCAACGATACCTATACAATACTAATATTTTAACTCGCTGAGGGCTGATGCACATAGTCAACAGTAATCAAGGTGATGGGACATCTTCGGTGGTTTCTGCCTCCCTTTTGAATGTTTCTTCACCTGTTTTATGAAAGCCAGAGATCCTGACGATCTTTGTTTCTCCTTTGCTTAACGATCGGGCCCAGTATACACCTAGAAGAATGGACAAATAACGATAAACTGCGCACTGTTTAATGAACACAATTGCGTCTATATTACACTGCCAGCATACCTGGCGTAGGATCATCCGATGTTTTGTAACCATAATACTTTGCCCAGTCCGTGCGACCAGTGTACATCATATAACAAACAAATCCGAAGGCATTCCAAGCTATTAACATGTACGCAATGGATAACCTCTTCTTCCAATCTGTAGCTGTTTGCGCAGGAATTGGACGGGTCCGTCTACGCACAAAACGTCTAAGCCACTTGAACTGCATAGTACAGTCTACGCGCAGACTGTGTAGACTAAAATATATGTGAATTTGGAGTTCTGTAGCAAAACATAACTAAGATTTTGCTTGCATCCACAACTGGTGCTTATTTTCCGCTTATTTAAGTTGTATTTTACTTTGAAAAAGGAAAGATTATAATTAACCGCTCATTCAATAATCCTACACCGCTGCTTTCTTTCCAATTCACAAACCGGTCAGCACCCAGCAGTTACATCTGAGGACGACGACAAATAATCACAGAGCACAGACATTTACGAAATATCGATATTGCGAGTGCAAACAACATACAGTATGTGTATCTATGGAGTGAGCATAGGCTATAGTCCGTTCATCATAAGAATAAAGCAGATGTAAACATTGCACTACGTATTCTTCCGCGTTTGCTGGAACCTCATTGGATTTCCGTTTCACGTGGGACTGCATCTAGGCTGTCTCGAGTACTGTCAAGTACGACAATAAGGGTACGTTTTGTGCTGTGCGTTAAGGCCCGTCCACACGCAACGATCTGTCTGCGCACAACACATCTGCGCAGACAGATCGTTGCGTGTGGACAGATTTGCACCAACCTGAAGTGTGTGCAAACCTGGAAGTTGGAGTTGGAGGTGTGAGCGAAACCTCTCAAATCTGTGGGTTCAAACCACATCTGCACAGACAAGTTGGAGCGTGTGGACAGGAGATCGCCGCAAATCTGGCGCGAAACAGCTGGTTGCTCAGTCTAGTGTTTGTATTTGTGCGCACAGGGCATTAAAATGGCTGATACTCGTCAGTGTTCTCGAGAGTTTGTAAGTGAATTCATTGAAATATATAGAAACCACCCATGTTTGTGGAAGATTAAAAGTAAACAATATAGTGACCGAGACAGAAAGACAGCAGCATACAATGCTCTAATTGAAAAATTGCGGGCAGTTGACGCCTCGGCAAACAGAGATACAGTAATAAAAAAAATCGTTGCGAACTGTTTACCGAAAAGAGTTATCCAAAGTTCAGAAATCTAGAAGATCTGGTGTAGGAGTTTTGTATCCTGGAACAAAAGTTTGTAACAGGTTGCTTCTACACAGTAGCGATAACTGAAAATGCCTACACAGAAACAAAGAAAACCATAGCTCATTGGCCATGTAGGTATATAATCTCTAATAAATAGGCTTACTGTGTTTCAAACATGTCTATAGCACCAAAAATATTTTCTGTAACTTGACAGACTTAATTTACTTGACTTGCCTTTATGAACTCATCCTTCAGGACAGCGTAAATAGCTTCACATGTGTTGGGTATTATTTCACTTAACGCTTGTTTCGATATTACCAGTTGAAAATTCCAAATCCTTGTAGCTCCTTCCTGTTGCTAGGAATCTTAATGTTACCGCCAGCAGTTCATGAGAAGAAATTGCCCTTCTCATACAAGTATTTTTTCTCATAATATGAGGGGTTACGAGCTTTAAGAGATAATTATAAGTTTCGACATCCATCCGCAAATAATTTCGCCAGTCCTTAGGTTCGCCCTGCAACTCTCGCAGTAAATTTACGTGAGAAAACTGCTTTCGCTTTAGCAACCACTGTCTACACCATTTTGACCGCTTTCTCTGTTTCCTGCGGTTGGTGTGAATGTTTATGCAACAAAAGTTGCTAACAGAGACCGCAACAGAACTTCCTCCATTTCTATATTTCAAAATAACTGAATAAAATTTTTGACGTTTACGGGGAGCGTAGTCGCTTGCCACTGATATTTCTGTTCTACACCGACAGATGGCGGGCGAGTAGTAAATTGGGGTTTGTGTCGTGTGAACACACCACATTTGCAGCGATCTTTTGCATATACAGACATCTGCGCCGATGTCTGCACAGACAGATCGTTGCGTGTGGACCGGGATTTATGCGCACATCGACTTAGCGATAATACGGGACAACAGATTTACCGGAGCATTTAACTTGGACAGCACTGGCCGGTCAGCTGGTTCAGTTAGCCTGCAGTGACGTGACCAGCTGCAGTTCAAACGTAAAAAGAGACGAGCAGAGGAGCAATACAGCATCGAATGTCATTTAATTTTTAAGCGGAATGAAATAGTACATTTCAAATCGTAGCCACAACACTGGAAAATGAATTTCCGATTCTGGACATCTGGAGGGGTGGGTGCATCTCACCCCAAAACGATGGGTCCGTACCTTCGATACCTGTCGTATTACATCAGTTCAAAGATGACCTTCGTTGAGAGCATATGCGTCGTTGTGACAATTAGGTGAATCTACACTCAATTAGTGAGTGGATATTTATGTAGTGAAGTGAAGAAATTCAGTTCTACAAGACTAAAACGATTGCTACAGGTATGTAGAACACATTCATCCACTAATGCAGTCTTACTGTCATGGTTATCCTATTTACATTACATATTTTTCGATACTTGTGCCATGATTTGCCGATATTATATTCTTAATGGGAGTAAACGTAGCATAGTCCGCAATATACCATGGAATCACAACTCCCAAACTATAGACTGATCAATTATCTGACGGAGTTGACAAGAATCAGCTGCCTACATCTGCCTGTTTTCTTATATAATGAATATTTGTCCAGGCCAGGCACAGCAGGCTTCAGAACTATGTTTCCCATGCAACACGATTACGATATTTGAGTGTTTGTCTGTACTTGATTTGTTGCTAATATTAATGTAGTATTTTTCACACAGGTTTGATGAAGAGTATATGAAATTCACAGGGCAAGAAATATTCAGCATTGCTAAACACCATTTGAGTGGTGGCCTGCCTGTATTAATCCCTTACCTGCAGGAATAACTTTCCAAGAAAGTTGGTCGAGCGTTGCACATACTGGAAGATATGAAGGTCTCTCTCTCCACATCATTTGGTAAATAGAGAACAATGTGGCAAAAGGCCAACAGGACA
Organism: Schistocerca nitens; assembly: GCF_023898315.1. Taxonomy (NCBI): domain Eukaryota; kingdom Metazoa; phylum Arthropoda; class Insecta; order Orthoptera; family Acrididae; genus Schistocerca; species Schistocerca nitens. The sequence goes on along the minus strand of NC_064614.1, from coordinate 901,962,865 downwards.
GAAAGCCTCTTTCTGAAACAAAACAATGGATGTCTTAATGCACTCGTTTCATTTCCAGCACCTGTTGTTAGTGCCAAGTGTCAGGTGGACTGTGATCTGCCATCGACTAGTAAATACAGTGTCCATCCTTCTGGGGAGTTTGTGTCATTGAACAAGAGGTCGAAATGCAGAAGAACCCAGTCAATTAGTGAAACTTTGATGTCACAAGAGTTAGTTTACGCTAATGAAATGAGCCTGCACTCAGCAGGTCAACTGAATGCTGCATAGGTTGTTTATGAGAGGACAATGAGAGAGCGTCCTCTTATTGACAGGTCTTTGAATCGACCACGACGAGTGAAAAAACTTTGCCCGCTGAAGCCGCTCTTTCACTACTCATAGAATACAAATTCAAAAAGAGTCAATATCAGGGACTGAGAACGACAAGTAAGGAGAATAAGTGAAAGCTGTATCCTTCCTACAAGAAACTGGCGAAAGCAAAAAGGTTGCTATCAGCCTAACACTGCTATCACCATCACAGAAAACATGGCTGGAATCCAACTATAAGCCTTATTGGATCATACAGCTGACCATATTTTATTATGCCGGGAGGGTATCATTTGTAGTGTGGATCAAGAAAATGTTAACCGTGCAATTCATTTACAAATGAGGTTGTGACAGAAGTTCTGGACAGAGTGAATGTAAACAAACATTTAAGGATGAGCGGGTATCAGATGTGAATGTATTTTTTACATCAGTGATACCATTACAACTGATTTCTGTGATCAACAATCATAGGGAGCAGTTGTGATTTGGAAGAATCCTTTATATTCGACTCCGCGATTCTGTAGACCACTGAGACTACAATTTTTGCACATAAGCACAGAAATTACAGTCATTGTAGTACAATGCATTGAAATGCAGATAAAGTCACTTGCTCTCTTTGAAAATGTTGGAAATGCATGGAAAAGAAATCACGGTTTCGTACAATATGGCGTTCACAATGATCGATGGCAAAGTATGCAATGCACTCGCATGAACGAACTCTTCGCAACATTGCTGTTTATGTGGAAGTACTAGTAAAGATTTCAGTAACATTGATGATGTTTTACAAAAAGAAGTCAACAAACAGAATCTGAGGTTTGACTCTCACCATTATATGCTTGGATCAGGATTTTCAAATGCTGGTTGTCTTTGTCATTCAAACTTGGGATTAAAAAATGGCAAGTATGCACTGCCAAAGAAAAAGAATTGGTAGAAACGCACAAGAAGATCATTCAAAAGGGACTCAGTTCAAAATTGGGACTAACTGTCGATCGTCCGAAACCTGGCTAGGGAAGTACCAATGATGGAAATACAGCTTGATGCTTTTTTGAAAATTCGAAAACACTTTCTGTCATAGCATCACTGGACATAGATTATATAGAACCATTTCATGTCATCTTACACATAATTTAGAGTGGACACGAAATCAGTAGTGATAAGTTCCACAATCATATGCTGGTAACTGCAATAAAATTTGTTGAGTTGTATCCATGGCATTATATGTCCACTACAGATATAACCTATTGATTCACAGTACATAAACAATAGCCCACTCATTGCTACCAATTGGTCAGTTATTGAAAGAGGAACAAAGAAATTAAAAGATATCACGAAAACTTTTCCAGAAAGTGTTCATGGCTACAAACAATGGAAGACGTCTTCAAGCGCTTCTGGTAACTTTCAATCCATATATTTCCAGTATTAGAAACCTATGACAAAAACACACGAAACGTTTGTCAAAGGAGGCAATAGAACTATTGCTGTCCCCTGCAATTGAAACCACGACAGACCGTAGCAGATTCCGATGTGAATTCTGTCTCTGAGGACTTTGAGAACGATTTGGATTAAAAAGTTACAAGACCAATCGCATCAATTTGTATGCAGCAGAACATCTTTAACATCAGTCAGACTATGTTATGAATTTCAAGACCAATTTGTCTTCAATAGCGACTCTTAATATTGTTATAATAATAGTAATAGTAATAATAATAATAATAATTATTATTATCATAATAATTAATTCTATTGATGATTATACTGCTGCATTTACTGTTGTATTTTTTCACCGAGTTTGAGGTTTGTTCCATTATATTACTGTATGGGAATTTTTTGGTACTGAAGAAGTGATATTCTCCAATACATTTTCGATGAATATTCTCTTGTTTTGGTTTAATAAGCAAATAATGTTGTCACTGTGTTAACTGTTGTAACTATTGATCTTCATATCCTCTATATATGCCATTATTAACAGTTTATGATGGGTTTTTGTGTGTCTCATTGCTGTATTTGATCCGCCATTTTGTTTAGACAATTTTTAATTTCAGATTCGTAATCAGCTATGACAAAAACCTCTTTCTAATGCGTTTTGTCTGAATTAAACGTCTTCTTGGGGTTTCGGGTGCGTTTTTGTGATTCGGGTCCACTGTGCACCGCAATAAAATACCACTAGGTGGTTGCTCCTCTATGCTGCTGTGAAACAGCATGACTAGTCTGAACAAGTGCTCGTAGCTCCTATGGTTTGCAATTTAGAACCCTTGATAACTGGACTTTTTTCTTGTTTCTGTTGAGAGGCTACAGGCTATGTGATATTACTTCAGTTATAACAAAATAGGGCCAAATTTGCAAAGAACTTAGTAGTATGAGCCCACTCATCAATATGGAGTTGCACTCTCTCTGGTCTGGATGCAATGATTGACTTAATTTTGTTGGGAAGGGTGTCATAAAGCAGCTGTGTTGACTCCTGAGGCAAGCTGGCCTACAGACTGTTCCTTGGTATCCCAGGACGGATGTGACATCAAAACAGCAAAACTGACACCACACCTGTTCTTTTGATGACAGATCTGGGAGATTTTGCATGCCATGAGAATACCTCAACATCACACACAGTATTTGTAGAGAGATGTGCTGTGTGTGAATGAGTATTATCCTGTTGGAGAATTATACCATGTTCCTGTCATATGAGAGGTAGTTCATGAGAATGCAGGATGTCCATGATATATCGTTGTGCCATCAGAGTTCTCTCAATCACTACCAGCTATGACCTGAAATCATACCTAATGGCTCTCTAAATCATGGCGCCAGGAGTAACACTGCTGTGCCTCTCCAAACATTGTAACAAGGGACCTGTCACCAGGTTCTATATCTACAGATACGTGACTACTCCGCAATTCACACTGAAATGCCTGACAGAGGGTTCATCAAACCACTTTCCCACTATTTCAATAATGTTCCGCACTTGAACAGTGAAGGGGAAAAACGAACACTTGAATCTTTCCATGTGAGCTCTGATTTCTCTTATTTTATTACAATGATCATTTCTCCCTATATAGCCGGACGTCAACAAAACATTTTCGCATTTGGAGGAGACCGATGGAGATTGAAATTTCATGAAAAGATCTCAGCACATCGAAAGACACCTTCGTTTTAATGACTGCCACTTCATCTTGCATATCACATATGTGACACACTTTCCCCTGTTTGCGATAATTCAGAATCAGCTGTCTTTCTTTGAATTTTTTCGATGTTCTCCATAATTCCAATCTTGTAAGGATTCTGTACTGTACAGTAATACACTAGCAGAGAATGGACAAATGTAGTGTAGGAAGTGTCTTTAGTAAATCTGTTGCATCTTCTAAGTGTTCTGCCAATAAAATACGGTCTTTGGTTTGGATTCGCCACAGTATTATGTATGTGATTGTTCCAATGAAAGGTGTTCATAGTCGTAAATCCTATGTATTTAGCTGAACTGACATACTTAAGATTTGTGTCATTCGTTGTGTAACTGATATTTAACAGATTCATTTTAGTACTCTATCGACGAACTGAAACTTTTCATTATTTCGGGTCAACAGCCACTTTTTGCACCATACAATATCTTCCCTAACTTCTGCACTTGGATTTGGTCTTCTGAAGACTTTACATGACGGTAATTGACAGCATCATTTTCAAACAATTTAAGAAAGCTGCTCATATAGTCTCCTAAATCGTTTACATAAATTTGGAACAGCAGAGGCTCTACAGCACTTACTTGGGGAATGGCAGATATTACTTTTGTTTTACTCGATAACTATCTATCAGCTATTTCCGACAGGAAATCACAAATCCAGTAGCACAGCTAAAATGAGATTCCACAGGCACACAATTTGATTATAGGCTGCTTGCGAAGAACAGTATCAGAAGCTTTTGAGGTAGAGAAATATGGAAATCAGTCTGAGATCCCCTGTCGATTACTTCGTGAGTTAGTAGTGTTTCAAAAGAACGATATTTTCTGTATTCATGCTGGAAGAGTGTTAACACATCGTTTTCCTGAACGTAACTGATAATGTTTGAAAACAGTGTATGTTCCAAAATCCTATTACAAATCATTGTCAGCGATATGGCTCTATAATTCACTGGATTACTCCTAACTTCCTTTCTTGAGTATTAGTGTGACCTGTGCAACTTTCAGATCTTTCGGTACGGATCTTTCGTCGAGCGAGCGGTTGTACGTGATTGTTAAGTACGGAAGTACTGTGTCAGCATACTTTGAAAGGAATGTAGTTATTATACTATCTGGCTAAGTAAAGTTAGTCATGTTGCCAGCAGTTTTTGATTCGAATTCTGGAATACTTACTTTCTCCTCTTTGTGAAGGAATTTTGGAAAACTTTATTCAGTAACTCTGATTTAGTGACATTGTTATCGGTTACATTACCTTCGCCATCGTGCAGTGAAGATATTGATTGTGTCTTGTCGTTGGCGTACATCACATACGACCAGAATATCTTTGTATTGTCTATCAGATTTCGAGATATTGTTTCCTAGTGGAAACCATCAAAAGCATCTCACATTGAAGTTCGTGTTAAGTTTTTGAGCTTCAGTAAACCTTCGCTGGGCTTGGGGATTTTGCGTTTCTTTAAATTTGGTATGCTTTTTAATTCCTTCTGCGACAATGTTCTGACCTGTTTTGTGCACCATGGGGTATCAGCTAACTCTATTACTAATTTATTTGGTATAAATCTCTCCACTGCTGTTGATATTTATTCTTTGAATCTAAGCTACATCTGATCTCTTCTTTCATAGTTCGAAAGGAAAGGAGGCTGTCTCTTAGGAAGTTGTGAAGCAAATACTTATCTCTTTTTTTAAACAGAACTATTTTGCGTTTATTATTTTATTGAGTCTCGCTACAATGAGCTTGTGGTCACCAATCAGTCTATCTATCATAATGTTGCGTTTTTCCTCATGATTACTTGTTGCTAAGGGGCTGAGAATGTTTTTTCAACTATTTACACTCCTGAACTAAGTGTTAAAATTAATTTTTGGAGAAAACATTTAGTACAATTTCGGACCATGTTTCATGCCTACCACCAACTTTAAGCACATAGTTTTGCCAACATTTCGAGGTTACATTGAGGGCACTACCACGTTCAATTATATGAGTGAGGAATCTATTTAAAATAAGACCCAAGTCTTCTTTGAACTGTCCAGTGGTGAGTAAAAGGAATCAATTATTAACTGATTTCAGTTGTCAAGTAATACATTTTCCCATACTAACTCACAGGAACTACCTAGTACAATTTCGCTATAACATTAAGTACTTCTAACAGCTACAGACACACCACTGCAAATTGTATTCAATCTCTTCTTTCTGAACAGTGTTAGTTCCTTTGTAAAACTTTCATTAAGTAGATCCATTTAGTAGGCTCTACCTCACTTTTCATTTTCTACTGAAAATCACTCATTTCACTCGTTCTTTTCACTAGAAATGAAAACTTACCTAGATCCTACTAAATTGATCTTCAGGTCTAACTCACTTAGAACAATTAATAACAATGAATATTTTCTCATATCATATTCACCAATTTTCAAAAGTGTTTAATTCTTCTGTACTGTTCTCTAATGTTAGATGAAGAATCTTTATAATCTTCTAAGCGTATTCAATTTTTGACAATAGATTTGTCAACTCCTTTAGATTTGTTCTCTAATTTATCACCAACTTAAGAAGCCTACATTTTTGCTCTCAGACTACAAAATTCTTCCATTATTTTTCCATTACATACATCATTCATTTTTCCGACAACTTCCTTGTTAACTTGTGGAACACCATAAATATGATTCTCAGCATAATCACTAGTATCAAAATTGTCAATCATCGATTTCATATCTACATAAAAATCTTCATTTTTATGATGTAGATATAACTGACCATATCTCGATAACGCTACTCAATATTTTCTCCATATTTTGGTTTCATTAGTCTGTAGCGAAAATGATACGTTAGTTCTCTGGATAAATTAAGTATACTCTTCCAACATAGATTTGTTTATTAAATGTGATTCTTGTCTTATTCATATGAATACCAAGTATATTTAAAGTATGGCTTTGCTGTTAATTTTTCTCCATCTGACACTAATCTTTTATATCAACTATATTTCTAATATTTTGTATTGTCTTGCCAAAGACTGAATGATTCATAAGTTCATAGAAATATTTTCCAGAATCATTTTTTGCTTTACTTCTCATTTTTGTATTTAAATCTATATACTACTTCAACCAATCCGATTCTTTAAATTTTTAAACTATATGTGTTTTTATTAATTTCATTTCTAACGATAAATACTGTTTAAGATTTCTATAGTGACCTACATATTTATTTTTGTTTTGTGAAAGAGTTAACAATTTGTTTTGTTTAGATCTGGGTATAACTTTATTTTCAGGAGTGATTGGTAAATCTTTATGTAAATCATGTAATTGGATACTCTAAATCTACTTAAAAAATATATTCAATTCTTACAGTAGCTGAAATGTCACTTATTTTTGTACTGTCAAAATTATTTCGATCTTCCCATACAAATCCACCAAATGGTAAATATTGACTCATACCATATCCATACAAATTATTCACATCTAAATATGCTATATAATTCGATATCTTTTTAATATAAAAGTCCTTCATATATTTATTGTTGACTTTAATGTATCTTATACACCACTGTGTTATTCCTCCTCTTCTTCTTTTTTCAAGAAATAAAATCGTTTCATACTCATGTAATAAATCTAATTTAACTTGTCATTTTCAACACTGCAGCCGAAGATAATCTTGGTGCAGTAAAATACCTAGATGGATGTAAATCATATGCTTTTATGCAAGTTTTCCTAAAATATTCAAGTACATCAGTTTTACGATACAGATCATGATATTTATAGAGACATTTAATATTACATTTTTTCCAAATTATTATTGCATGTTTATAATCTTCATCACTTACTCCATATACATCCAATTTGCTATAAAATTCTTCCTTTGCTTGTAATTGCGACTCTTCAATTTTTTTCAAGAATCCATGTAATGATATGGTTATACACCTTTTCTGACCACCACATTAAATAAATAATTTGGTAAAAATTTTCTAATGTTTTTCATTTGATCTCTTTTCGAATTTGATGAAAGTTTATGAAGCAAAGAAGCCATAAAGTTAAATATGTCATTAAATTTCGTTTTTAAGCTTCCTGTTCTCTTACCAAACTAATAAATCCATCTTCAGTGTTTGGTATTAAATTTATTTCTTTTTCATCATAACCAAGTTCTTTCACAAACAGCTGCAAATCATATTCTGAAAAAATTATGTAAAGAAACTGGTACAAAACATCTGACATTTTAACTGTAAATTATATTTATTACATAATGGGTTTCTAAATTTTTCACTTAAATGATCATGATGACGAAACTTTTTATTTTTCAGTGAATAATAACAGTTACACAATGTATATTTTATCAATCTTGCGTATCTTGGTTGTTCTTGTTAATGGTTTCATTTCTTCAACTTCAGTATAGATTCTTCCAATTTATTCAACCTCTTTTTTATACACACAATAAATTTTTTATTACAATTTGGTCCTCTATAACCAACAGGATCTTTATAGTGTCCATTTAAATATTTAATATAATAGCAAAATCCACTTATTTCACGTTTTTGATGTTTCATTCTATATGAATTTTCTGGATTTGGTTGACAGTTATCCATCTTCAATAACAAACTTTAAAAATCAGCATAAATAACAAATGGAACTGTGTTGATAATTTTTAAAACTTACATAGAAACCATTCTCTGGCATTTCTACTTTTAATGGTTTGTTAACTAAACAGCTTGATGTATGATTATCTAATTTCTCTTTACTAGTGAAATGGAATAAACATGTATCAAAAATAAATTGTAGTTCTTAATGTTTATTAGTGTGACTCAAAACAAGCCTTGATAAATTTTTATATGACAAGTGTATGAATTATTTTCTTCCTTAAAATAAATGAGATTTACGTGTTTCTCTTTCCTTTTTTAGTGGATCCGCTTGATATTTTTCATCAAATGAATAAACATTGATACATACATTAATCATGTCCATTATAATTATCTGGGCTGTTATGCCATGGTCGGTTGATGAATTCTGTTTCGATTCCCAATGTTTCGTCTGCGACTGCGGGAGACATATTCAAGGGGGTCCGTAGCTCGATAGAAGGTCCAACACACCCACTGGCTCGCTACTGACTGCCGCTAAATTCCGGGTCCGCGCGCTCCCGTGCCGCGACGTGACGTCACGTGTTTTGTAAACGTCAGTGCAATTGGCCGCTGTCCTTCACCGTCGATCACCGTTGCCATCGCCCAGTAGTGGATGGGTGGTACACATCTTCTTTAACACCGGCATCCATATACCGTTTAATTTCACGCCCTCCTCCTTTCGGTTGAAATTATTTGGGTGTTTAGTGATTTCGATTGCCTCCCTGTAGAGCCTTTCGTAATATCCGCTTGTGGCCGCTAGTACTTGCGTCTCCTCGAAACGAATATTGTGGTTCCCTGGCTGGAAAGCATGCTCCGCAACAGCTGATCGTTCTGTTTCTCCTCTTCTACAATTTCCCTTGTGCTCTTCCAAACGTTTAGAAACAGTTCTTTTAATGGTATCCACATAAACATCACCACAGCTGCATGGGATCCTATACACTCCAGCTTTTTCCAATGGTTTGCGAGCGTTCTTGGCAGGCTTAAGGTATTCCTGTATCTTCCTGGTGGGCTTGTAAATTACGGTAATATTCCGCTTCGTCAAGATCCTCCCTATTCTTTCTGTTACATTTTTAACAAACGGCAGGAAAATCTTAGATTTTGCAGTAGCCTGTACGTCAGTATGATTTCTGTATGGCTGCCTCAACGCACGTTTTATTTCGGCGGAAGAAGTGTTAAACATTCCTTTGGTGTCTGCTCATCTTCTTTAATACAACAGTTAGCAGAATGAATATTATAATCAATATCATACTTATCTCAGTTTTCAACAACAAACTACATTTATATAGAAAATTTTGTTACTAACATTTGTAAAAAAAATTGCATCAGCTGAAGCAGACTTTACCCAACCATTTTGTGAATTATCGAAACCTAACCATTTAACATAGACTTTATTGCCTTTCTTATTTAAAACTTCCTCAATAAGGTAAACATCAAGATATTTTGTTTTTGTTATTCTTGTTCATAAAAATCACCTTTTACTTCTTCACCATTTCAATATTTCAATTTTTATGTGATTGGATTTGAATGAATGACTTCTTCAGTTTAAAAAATTTCTGCTGACCAATTTGCTTTATATCCTTTTTCAAAATGCACTTTAAGTTTACTTATTGTAACTTCATCACTAACTTTAAATTTAGCATCATTGTAAGCAGACTTAAGCCTGCAATTTTTTTTATCTTTAGCAACAACAACAGTTGATTTATAATTCTTTTAGTTAATTGATGTGTGTTTCATTCTTCTTGTTGTGTGTTTTGTGTTATTATATTTGTCAACTATTTTCGAAACTAGTTCTGCCATTTATAATTTTCTTGAAGAGAACACCTTTTCCACATCTTTTCTGTAAGTGTTCTATTAGACCATTCAACATTAGTTGCTTTTAATTCCCTAATAGTTGAATGATGATTATCATTATATTGTTCATCAGTTCTTTTAAATTTTTATTTTAAAATTCTTTACCGTTATCAGCTCATAAAGTTTTAGTTTTCTTGACTCAAATATATTTTCGAAAGTATTATCTACATTTTTACCTGTTTTATCTTTAACTGGAATTGCCTAAACAAATTTTGAGAAGAACATCTGTAACAGTTAATAATTACATATACCCTTTATTTATTTTCGAAATACCTTTCAACTTTCCAGAGTCAATTTTTGACTACATCATATTGCCATAAATCACCAAATTCAAAAGAAATTACATTACTTTTTTTAAAAAATTTTCTCATTATTTTGAGTGATTTACCAATTATTTATTCACAAATATTTAGATCTTCAACTACGAATTTTTTTGACGAATTTACTCTTTTTAGTTTTATATACTGTACAAAGACCTTTAATTCTTTGTCTTCCATTTTTAGTTGTTATCTGTGAAGATTATGTGTTATAGTAAACATTTTACACTTCAAACAATAAATGTGTTTTTCCTGAAGGACTGAGTGCGAAGTATGTTTCTCCATTAAAATAGATGAAAAATTTAATAAGATATAAATTATTATTCTATTCTATTGCCATGATTTGATGCTAAAGTGGTTCTACAAACATGATTAATTCACCTGAAACAGGCACAGTTTTAAGTATTATTATAGAGTTAAAATATTTTGGCTTCCATTTTCATTTCAAGTAATGGATTATTGAACTGAGTTGGATATATAATTTGTAATTCATCGCCATTATGTCTTTTTGTCTCCATTTTAAAATCAGTAATTGACAAATCACCATCTGTAATTACCCCAAATAAAATAGTTATATTGATTTTTACATTATATTGAAATGACTATTTCAATATTTCATCATCTCTAACAAAATGAAATTACAGTTTTTGTTTGTAGCATATTCTTTTCTGAAGGTAACGCAAGTGACTTAGATATGGCGTTAAATCCACCATTGAGAAATAATCTGAAAACCACGTTTTCTATTTCCTTTTTTATAAAGTAATTAGTTAGGCTATTTTAATTATGTTGATTAATTTTTCAGTAAGTTGGTTGGAAGTAACGTAATTACTGAATTGTGTTAAAATAGTTGTATATTCAGGTTCTGCAGCATATGCTTTTTCTAAGTACTGTTTAGTAACAACAATATAACCATTTACTGAATCTGTTATGTCTAGCATTCTTCTACCTTACATCAATAAATCCTTTAGTTACTTTAAAAATGGAATGCAATTCTTTACTGATTTGTTTAATTAAACTTCCTATTTTTGCATCAGATTCATGTTTTATGTTTTTTAAATTTATCTGGCCATCAACTGGGTGACCTTTAGGCTACACCTTACTTCCAAAAATGTCCATTTATTAAACTCAAAATGTGGTGTCACCGCCAGACACCACACTTGCTAGGTGGTAGCTTAAATCGGCCGCAGTCCATTAGTACATGTCGGACCCACGTGTCGCCACTGTCAGGATCGCAGACCGAGCACCACCACAAGGCAGGTCTCGAGAGACTTACTAGCACTCGCCCCAGTTGTACGACGACGTTGCTAGCGACTACACTGATCGAAGCCTTTCTCTCATTTGCCGAGAGACAGTTAGAATAGCCTTCAGCTAAGTTAATGGCTACGACCTAGCATGGCGCCATTAACCATTTGTAACGTTGCATGTACCTCAAGATAGAGTCTCACTTGTATCATCCAGAATACTGTATACCAAAGGACAATATAAAAGTTAAGTGTTCTAGTAGCTACATTCTTTTCTTTATCACATCCATTACGAATCCTGTTCCAGACTTAACGCCAGACGCGTGCCCTTTCGGCTACTTCACTGTGGACTGGCTGCCTTAACAGTCCACTACACAAAATATAATCATACTTATAATTCACACATAAAGTTTTAAAATAAATAGACACAAAAGTCCACATATTATTTCATCAAAACTGTGTATTCTACTATAATACAACTCACTTGAACCGAGATATTTAACCAGTTCTTTTAGAATTTTTCCACCAAATAAATCGAAAACGAATTCCATATTCTAAACTTTTTGGGTCATTAGCTACTTCATCAATCAAGAAAACACCACGTAAATATTGAACTTTTAATTGTTTAACTAATTCTTCTGCCAAAACGAGATAAAGGATTATTAATTTTTAAAATTTTTTCTTTAATATTTATTTACTTTTTTTACTCCAGTGCCTGTACTTATTCTCATTGCTTTGTTATGTCTTCTCTGTTCTTGCAATTCTGCATCAGCTTCTTCTTGTTTATTACTGGTTTTGCAACTGCTGCAGAGCCCTCAGCAAGTGAACCAATTGTTGCAAAATAAGGTAACACAGCTGAAAGTAATGGAAGGAATCCACCTTCATGTTGTGTTAATCCCGAACCTTCTTTCGTTTTTGTTAGATATTCAATACTCTTTTTCACAACATGGATAGTTAATGAAAAGATTAAATTTCCACCAGATTTCACTTTCTTTCTTTTTTGTTAATCAGTTAAAATAGTTCAATACTATGTAATTGTTCATTGTTTCAATTAATTTTAATTGATTTTGGTTTAGAGTTGCCACTTTGCAGCAAAGTATAATCAATTGAAATGTTTTTCATTAGTAATTTTATAATGCTATTCTATTTAACTCCGTAAAGGTTTCTTTAGGTAGTTTTTCCTTACTACATTTTATTTGCATTCTCAGTTTATTTCTATTTTTCCATTTCATGTCATTCTGGATTTCGTATGTGTCTGTGATTATAATCTCTTCTACCATTCCATTTTTTATCTTTGTCTCTTTCTTTTTCATGGTTGTAAGAACATGCAAAAAGTACATTCAATAAAACTGACTTCAGTAATTCCAAGTTCTTTCCTTTAAGAAATTACAACATGTTATACGTTCAATTCTAAAATTCTCAATTCCTAAATTCATCATATGAATGGGAATTGGTTTTTGATTTCCTTTTGTTGTATCATCTCGATGGATAGATCTACATAGCATTATAGTTTTACTTCCAATATATATTTTACTGTCAGTGTTGTTTGTAAACTTGAATATTGTGCCATGCATTACATTCATTTACATACAATAAAATTTACTAGAAGAAAAAAATCCCCAAACATTTTCATCATCAACAAGCTGGAGGCTTAAGCCTCCTTTTGCAGGCACAGCATCCAAACTCATTCTGAATTTTCGTTTTCCATAGATAATTCCTCTAACTACAGTTGTAACTATTCTTTCATTTACAGATAATTTAAGTTCTCTCCCAGCTTGATGTCTAAATTCTAAATCTTTATGATCATGATAGGCGATATTATCTTTTTTATAAAGTGCATCTAATTTATTTCTTCCAGGATCACCATGTGCTAGTCTTTTTCTAGTTTAGAAAATGGCCTGCAATGTGAATATCCTGGTAGATGCATCTCTGGAATTGGTAAATTATTTAAAGCCCAATTTACTAAACCTTTACTATGTTTTTCACTTTTCCAAAATGTATGTGCTAAATTATTAACAAATCTGATCGAATGATGAATTCCTTTTGGACTATCGATTATGAAATCATTAAATTTACTTGTTAACATCTGTGCTATGGCAAGTTTTTCATTATGATAATTTGTATTTCCAGCTGATTTTTTCAGCATGAATTACTGCTAATCTATCGATTCAATTTCAATATATTCGAGTGGTTTTTCTGCATATTTTTTAATTGAATCATCACCTTTTTGCATCTAAATAATCTGAAGAAATGGATGATACTTGTCATACTTTGGGAAAATAGATGTTAGCAATGTCCTTTATCTGTTTATTGTATTTCTTGCCTCTTCTGGACTTTATTTTATTTGTATTAGTTTCAGAATATAATGCTCATGAATGGTACAATATATCCGTATAATGTGTTAATGAACAGAATCAAATTTTTCATTTATATCATACATAATAATTTGTTTTTTAGTTAAAAGATTCATAAAAATTATATGTGCCTTCGTATTATTTTCTACCAATCTTTAATTTATCATGATCGAAATCAACACGAAAACTCTCAACAAATTTAAATCTATCAACATGCTTTAATCCAAAGGTTGGATCTTCGCTATGATTAATATACTTTAACATTCTTTCACTAACATTTATTGTTTTAACACCATCCTCTTTTATTTTTTTAACATGATCCTGGTGACTACCAAAGCTGTCTTTTGACTGTGTCTCTCTTATTTTTTAACAACACCTTTTTTCCCCTTCTTCATATTTTTTCAGTGCAGCTTGATTTCTGATTCACTTAATATGTAGTCATAATTCCAAGGAATATTGTTGGGCCAATGTTGTAGTTTTCTAATTGGTCATAAATCTCCCAATTGGTCCAGATTATGACATTGATGATAATGAACCATTTGTTTTTCAGCTTCTCCATTTTATTCAAATACGTTAAAACTGTTAATACCTAATCGTTCGATTTGTTGTTTTACTTGTTCAATAGCACCAATAACTGGTTGATCTTTTTTATATTTTTCGTATTCTGTTCAAGGTTGTTTCTCCCAAAGTTTGAATTGTTCTTTCAATTCTTCAGCTTTGTTTGTATTTCGTTCAATTTTTTTAACGACTTCTGTATCGTATTTTGTGAACATTTACTAAAGATGAAGAAATATTAATTAATCATTTTTAATTTCTAACAGTTTTGTTTATGTTTTTATTAACGTTTATGATTACATTTAACGAATATATATTTATCAAATTGAGCATTTTATTTCTGAACTTATCTTCATTAATTTTTCATATCATATCTATTGTTATAAACCCAAATTTATCTTTATTCCAACATTTACTACATAGTTCTTTAATGCCATCAAACTTTAAAACACTACCAACAAACTCATGGTAACTATGATTTAAATTTGTACCTTCTTGTCTGAAAATATTTCAAAATATTAAGATTACCACTGCCTAATTGTTTTGGAATTTTTGAATGTGTCTTATCTAAATGAAAACAATCTATTTCTTCATGTTTTCCACTAGTAAAATAATCTCTAACAAATCTTGATATTCAAGAATGACCCATCAAATACAACAACTGAATTTTCTTCTCATTAATCTAAGGGAATAAGTTCATCATTATGTTCAAGAAACTAACAATCTTTTCATTAATTTTGTCTTCAATTTTTTCACATCTTTTTACGCATTCTGGATGTTTTGGTTGTTCTGAACTTTTGGTATAAATACACAAACAATTAATTTTATTCTAATTCAACCATCCTGGAGCTATAATATAACTGTCCATCAACAATGTTATTTTTCCACAACCACTTGGTGCTATAGTTGATCATCAAATAGAATTTCGTGAAAGTTTTCCATGATTGTTTTTAATTTTTTTCTGGAATTCTTATTTTTGGATCACAATCAGTTATTTATTTAGTATACTTTTATATAGTAAATGGAATGTTGTAGATTATGTCAGTTAAGTGATAATTCATCAGTTCTTAAAAAATCTACCATTCTGGTAAGATAAATTTATAAAATATTCCATTACTTGGTTTTTATACAACTTTTTTAACTCCAAATACTACATCAAAAAATAATAAATTATGTTGTGATGGAGAAAGAATATAAATTCCTGATAGTCAATATAGTTTGGAAAATTTAGGAAAAGTTAATCAGTCGAAAAAGGCAAATATTCATACTAAAAGAGGTAAGATTTTAATTACAGTTCTTATTGAAGGTGATGTAAAATTATAGATATGTATAAAAAACTGTATTGGTAGTACAGAAGGATTTAATAATCAAATCATTGAACCTAATAAAATTGTTACTGAAGATGTTCCTAAAATTATTCTATTTGAATTCATTAATACAAATTTTTATTTGGTTGATGGAATGTTTGTTAAACACACTGATCATTTTCACAGAGAAACTAATGTTATATTTTAATTTAAACCAAATGCTGAATATGGAAGACCATTAATTTATTAAGCACATTACCTTGTTGGTATTCCCGTTTTTGATCCTATCAAGATTTAGAAATTACTATAACTGATGAAAATGATAATGGTGCTTATGTAATAGTTCTTTTTAACAATGTCTTAATAAATTTTATCCTTAATAAAGCATGAACAATGTTGAAAGTTATCATTTCTACTCATTCCCTGTGAATGAGAAAACAACAAATAATTTAAATGTACGTAACAGAAGTTGAAATAAATATTGGAGATAGATGGCTTCATCCGAATCATGCACAATTATACATGGACTTTAGAATTGTTATAGCTAATCCAGATGGATCAGAACCATATTAAGCAACACATGATGGAAAATGCAACAAAAAGTAATTGATAATTATGTGGAAAACTGATTTTGTGACCATAAAGAAAGAAAATAATATTTTACCTAGAATTGAGAATTCTTTTATTTCATCAACAGCTCTATCATATTTGACTTCATCTGTTACTGATAAAATAAGCTTGGGAGGAAATATTCTTAATAATGGAAAAATAAAGAGGAAGAACAATGAAGTACTTTATCCATTATGAATGCTTGGTGGATAGTTTAAAGATTATTAAGAAATTATGTGGGAAGGATATTTAACAGTAATTTCTACTAAGTCTTCTAATTCGGAAGATGCACTTCTTAGATGGGCTAATTACAATGATGCTGGAGTTGAAATTAATGATGCACTTCCAAAGGAAGGGAAAATTGTAATGGAATCTATGGAAATTCTTGTACCAATTTTTAAATATGAACCAAATTACAAGTTAGAATAACGAGAAAATGTCTGAAAAATCCAAACATTCCAATATCTTTTTATGAACTACAAACTGTAGAAGTTTCAGGATTTAGTGGCAATTCCAACTACATATCACAAAAATGACTATAGTTTGTGGAATTTGATATGCCATATTTCATATTGGTTACATTTCAGACAAATCGTAAAAATAATCAGTTACATAACTCTTCATTATTAGACCACATTAATCTACAGAATTTATGCTTGAAAAATGGAAGAACCAAAATTTTCCACAGGAAATATGGAATATTAATCCTCGAAATAATTTTCTCAAAGCATATTATGCATTTCTCGATTTAAAGCGACTTACACTACTCAAATCAGACACTTACATAATTCCATATGATTTCATAATGAAGTATCATATATATGTGATTGACATGATTCTTAGAAAGAATATTGTATCTTCACAGAAAATGGATATGAAACTTTGTGCAACTCTGAATGAAAACATTCCTACAGATACTTTAGCATATGTAACAATGTATGGTAAGAAAAATTTAACTTATGATGCACAGCACAGAATACTTACTGAAAACTTTTAACCCTGAATGAATAAAAAATTAGAAAAAGTTAAAGAAATCGTTATAGCTTGCTTGCATTTCATTTTGAAATATTTTTAGAAAGAAAGAGAAAATAGAAACTGAAAAACTTGCTCTTATTGAGAATGGATCTTTATTTTTCCTATTAAATTTTACGATCTTATTTTGTGGGTAAATGGACAATACCAAACAGCTAAAGCAGTGTGATGACTGTCTAGAGAAAATGAGTATTAATGAATTTTATAAAGATAAGTATTGAAAAGATGGATTTTGTCGGATTTGTAAAGAATGTGTATTGAGACATCAGAAAATTAAGGTTACATGTGAAAGTGGTAAAACTGTAAATAAGTCTTATCCCAAAAAGCATATACAAACAACAGATCACAAAAATCTTTTGGCTGGGAAAATATTAGGTAAAGAATAGACTTCTTACATTCACCATAATTTATTTTATTTGTTTTCTTACATTCACCTTTTATAAGAACAATATTAAATTTTATTTTCTGGCGTTCACCTTTTGTATGAAAAAATAATTATTTTTTAAAATTAGTGAATGTGATATGAAAACCTGAAGAGTGGATTATAGTAGATCCATTTAGTAGGTTCTAGATAGGTTTTCATTTTCTAGTGAAAAGAACGAGTGAAACTAGTGATTTTCAGTGGAAAATGTAAAGTGAACTGGAACCTACTAAATGAATCTACTTCAGCAGAACTTATCTCCAGCTTCAGCCAGCTTTCAGTACCTATAACCATTTGTGCTTCAGTGCTTTCTGTTAGCGCCTGGAGCTCTGGTTCTTTCCCAACATAGCTGTGATAATTCACTACTATAAAATCTATGGTCCCTAGCTCAACTGTTGTTTTGTGTTTGCCTTGCTTCCTTTTAGTCTGAAACCCTCTTTGTTCTTTCTGAGACCCCTCCCTAAAAATCCACCCAGCCCCAACTGCTGACGTAGCTGCCTCCTGTGTGTACTGAACCTGTGACATACTAAGCAGGACTCATTACCCTATGACTCAAGTCGAGGAATCTGTAGCCCATAAGCTCACGGACCCATCTGAGACTCTGATTCAGACCCTCCACTCGGCTCTGCAGCAAAGGTCTGCAATCGTCCTGCTGATAATGTTACTGACTGTGAGCTTTGCCTTCATCTCACAATTCAGCTAGCTGCTCGAAACCAGATAGAATGAAAAATAGGTCAAATGGCTCTGAGCACTATGGGATTTAACTTCTAAGGTCATCAGTCACCTAGAACTTAGAAATACTTGCGAGGTGCCGGGGCTAGCAGTGTATTTATCACTAAATTCTACTAGAATCCACATATGTAAATCATGCTCTAAGCCCCCCCTATTCTAACTCCGACTTTTGCTGTTGCACAAGGATAAAAAAAATACGCGAACTGACTCTAATCAACCCTGCCAGTGGAGTAGAAGAGAGTTTGGCACCTGCAATAATTTAATTTGATAATTAAGTTAAATAAACAAAGGTTTCATTAGCATAGTGAGGAATGATAGGGTTGCTCTATCGATTAACAGAATGAAAGTTCTGTCCAAAATAACAATATGATTTATTAAGACTAAACACAGAATAGTAAAAGAAACACAGGAAATATTTATAATACATCAAATTGGCACAAATTGGAGATTCATACAAACACTGTAAAGGTGAAGTTGTCCCTAAACTAGATCGTGAGGTTTCAGATGAGGTGGTATGTGGAGCCAATTCCTTGCCACTCAAATCTCAAGAGAGACACAGAGCTAACCCAACAGTAATTGCTGCTACTCAAGACAGAACAAAGTTAGAAAAAGACGAACAGGCGCGCTCTGCTGAGCTCTGATTATCACCTAGGAAAATCCCTGTCTGCCGGTGCTGCGGACATACATTACCAAACTGTCTTCTTGACTGCCAGGACACGATCTGGCGTACCGGAGCCGTTGGCTGGTTGCCTCGACGTCCTCGACCGAAAGGCGACTGCCGACTCCCCACAAGAGCACCCGTACAGGCCGAACACAGAACATTCCCGCCCCCACGACAGTGGCCGTGGTTAAACGTTCCAATCAGCAACTCGAAAACCGGCGGAAATTCCACTCCATTGCCGGAGCACTACCATTCCACCAATGGAGATTCTTGGCGCCAATTTCTGTGCTGATTTTGCTACGTCACGGCGCTATGCCCTGAGCAAACCAATCACCGTTACTATTTTGCAGAAAGTGCGGGAATTTTCCCGCCACAACTGCCAGGGTACACAAGTCATTCCCACGCCTCGCTGGTAGCCCGCCAGAAAGTGTTTTCGCTAAGTTTCTCCGAAGTAACGGAACCTCTAGCCCAGCCGCTACTTCACACCCCAGCGGGCGTGTCTCTTGACAATGTCGGCGTCTGCAAAGCATTCACTCGACTGCCTCACACACGTCGGCTTAACCCGCCTGTCACCGGACCACCCGGGTGACGAGAGACGCTGCGTGGGAAGTCCGCGTCTGAAGGAATAGCAACTTCCCACCGCATGCAATTAGAGAGGAGAATCGTAAGATAGAAATATGAGAGGGGACTCATGCCACCTCTCATTGCCCCTACGCCATTTTAGATTGTAATTGGTGAGCGGTTGGCTCACTTAGGAGCAAGGTAGTGAGTCAATCGCCCAAGAACAATCTTACAAAGTGACTCCACATCCCGCACTCTATAAAAAAAATCATTGCAACTGAAAAAATGCAGCTCATAGAGGGAGGATTATTTATGATGTAGCCAACTTCACCTTCTTAATATGGAACACTAACACGCACATCACACATCCATACCCAGGGAGCCCCTTCCCAAACACCGATTCACGCAGACATTCACGCTCTAAATATGGCCCGGGCATCTGAGCCAAATATGGAGCAGTTTATTCTTTACAATCAGAGTTGGAGTGCTCCGCAATTAAATGCCCAAGATGTTACAACAATTTTAATCATTAAACTAACCTGAACTCACTCACACATGATACTATATAAGTTAACAATCTCTTTGTGAGCTTTCAGAATCTAGTTACAACCTCCGATTCATTCTGTCTCCCTGCAGCAAGAATAACCTTTACAAAATGTTCCCTGAACTGATGGTCCATTCACAATGACAGTGGTGGTATCTGCTTCAGTTTATGGGGACTTCAGGCACACTGTTTGCATACACACAACAATAAACACAAAATACAAAAAAAACATGATGTTGAGAACAATACAGTAATCTGTAATAAGAATTACAGTGTAAAACACAAACGCATACAAGGTATAACATACATTACAAAAACAACATAAGAGAAAGAAATTTAAGAAAAAAAACAAGGTTCATGGGGCATCAAATTGTGCGTGCACATTGCACAAAGTTCACGACTGTGCTGAGAATGAGGCACTAAATCACATTGTTAGAAATATCCGTGGCACTTCACTAATTCCACAGTACTGACATCACATAAGGCTAAACGTCGGGTGTTGATGCTACGTTGTGGCAACAGCAATAGGGAGTTCTGGAGTGTCTGCAGTACGCTGTTGAGATTGTAGTCAGACCCACGCATATGATCACGGCAGTACGGTAGGAAGACACAGTGATAGGCTCTCCTCACGTCGATTAATTGTCTCTGAGGTCTACTCGTTGGGATACATCACTAGTCTAGGTCTCTTCTCTCGCTGGACAGAACTTTACGTTTCCCAATATTGCAGTTCGACGAGGGATGATGGCACGTGGAGTGACTCCACAAGTGTGTGAGGTCATCCATACAGGATCGAACTAGGAGCGACTATTGTTAAAACTGCTCTCTAATAGAGAGGAGAAGTTAGAAATGAGACCATACATTTGTTAGTGTGGCACGATACTGCTTTGTGTATGCAGATCGGCCAATGCTAGTGAGTTGTAAAAACCCAAACAGGTGAGTATATAACGTCCCTTTCTGTCCTGAGGCACATGGGGCGCAGGTTCTGACACGATATGTGATCTTCTTCGTGTACTCACGACAACGAGGTCTGCCGCAGGGAATCCCTCCAAACGGCTGCCGCGTCTGGAGAGGTAGCAGGTTGTCGCGTGTGGGTCGCATGTCAGTGTCAACGGCCAGCCTCACTTTCGCTTGTGGCCCGGCGAGGACCCCGCGTAATCCCTCAGGTACACGGCCCGGTGACTGTCAGCTTGCAGGACCGGACGCTCGCCCTCTAGCAGGTAGCCGAAGACCTCTTTTTTTTGCGCTGGCTGGCCTCTGTATTGCCACGATACCCGTCATCTGCACAGTTCTGACAAAAATCTTAAGCCTAACTTTTTCCCATGACCTTCTATGTTATAATAAATTTACATAATGACACATTGATGGTCTGTCATTTCAGACACTCTTATTTTACTTTTATAGTTATTTATCTGTAGCTATCATTATAACATCTAATCTAGACATGGAAATAATTTATTTTGATATATGTGTAGAGACCGATCTCAGTATTGTACATGGTGTGTGATAACTGATGCTATGTAACGGATGAACAACTAAATGTGCGGGCCCGCACCAATATTACTATTACTTATATAGATCGACAGTAGACATGCTCAAGAATTAACTACCATATACCAACGATCTACATTCTATGTCTTCGGAATAAATTATGTTATTATGCAGGCTGAAGTTTTACTGTGCTATAAGGAACATTCAACTATGCTACTTTCGCTCGCCCGTCGTCCCTCCATCTCGGGTCTGTGGTTTGGTGACCTGAAAAATAGCATCTCAACAGGCGCGCGCCACGCTTGTGGTAGAAAACCCCCACAATAATAATCTAGTTATTGTTAAATCCTACAGTTTAACTTATCCTAGTATATCGTACTTTCCCTTTTATTTATTTATTTTATTTATTTATTTATTTTTTTTGTTTACCTTATACAATACTCTTACATAATTCCTGTTACGCTGAGATGTCTCGCTGCTCGACGCTATTGACGACAGTGATGTGCGCGCCGTACGACATGGCCTCCGAGTTCTCACTACGCCTCACTGAAACTCCAGAGACTGGGTTAGCCATGACTATACACGACAATAAATTTATAGTTGCAACTTCTTTTTTTTTATGTTATGCAGTCTTCGCGATCAAAGCACACCCTTCCAGAGGCAATGTAATATGACCAAGCCAGGACTGGTTCCTGTTGCGGATTCAGTCGCCCAACACACGCCAGCTACAGAGTATGTCACGAATCTCCAAGTATAATTCCTTGGTTATTCATCTGTGACAGTCACGAGCAGCACGCTAAATCGCCAACCTGCACATTGGCATGGTAGGCTTTATGCCCGCATTTCTATCGTCTAGGGCACCATTGGCGTCAAACGCTCACAGGTTCACCCCGACTTGCAAGACAACGATGCTGGCGCAGCTCTGCAAAAACTATACTGCCCATGTTCATCCTCGAAATCACGCAATATACCACAATCTTGCAGTGCACTGACGCGTGCCTGCAAGCATTGGTATGAACGTCTCACGAACTGGTTGTGGCCGCTATGGAGCGTATCACGACTTCTCAGAACGCTTCTAAGAGCACGTTCTTGTATGCGCCCGTTTGTGCGACATCTCGTCACTCATCTTTGTCCCTTAACATGGACACCAGATAGGAAAGGACAAAAACATTGCTCATGGAAAGGTAGTGTCTCTTATCGCAACGACAGAGGAGATCCCGAACATAGACAAAAAAAAAGTTAACAGCAGAAAATTCTTATGCGAGAAAACGCAGCGTGTTAATACTTTAACAATCTTAATCTACTAATGCAACGATTATTGTTCCCCGAAGAAAGGTTCATATATTTGCCTATTCTACTATGTACACCACTTAAACTACCATTATTCCACGAACTTCTTTGTGTGAGAGATGTGGTGGAGTCCTATGGACTAGCGCCAATCCCTTGTCAGACTCCCCCTCCTCTGACGTGCCTTAGGATTTGGAGGTCTAATTTCTATCTCCCGGTTCTCCTGTTGTCCTTGATTTCGCTCTCTCCAATTACGGTCGCTTTGCCGTTCGTCATTCCTCCTGTCCCAGATTGCTTGTCTAGATTGACCCTGTTCCCTGACGTTTTGGTTTCCGTGTCTCTGGTTTCCATAACCTTGAATAGCGTAACCTTGATTTCCGTAACCCTGGTTTCCTAACTGACCAGTGCGATTATGCGATCTGTTGTCGTCTTCCCTTGCTGGCCCGTGGTATTTGTTATTTTGCGCCTTCTTCCTGTCCTTTGCGTCTTGTTTATCGAAGACTACTTCGAGTTCGCGCAGTAGACTCTTGAATGCATCTATGTCAGATCCACACTTCCCGACAAGTGTCTGTTGATACCTAACTGGCAATTTGGAAAAGCAAAATTTAATGATTTCTCCGTTGCTATATGGACTATCTAAAAACTGATTCTTCTTGAGTAAATCATCAAAAAATTTGGTTGCGCTTCTATGCCCGGACACTTCCAGTTCAGGACAAAATATTATTTCCTCTTTAATCCTGTCTTGCGTTTCCTTTGACCAGTAGGTCCGCAGGAATGCACCAACAAATTCCTGATAAGTCCGACACGTCGCTGCCACGCCCCGCATCTTTTCCGCAGCTTGGCCTTCGATGTGTCCACACATGAATTCTAATTTGGCCTGGGTTGGCCATGACGACGGTAATGAATTTGTAAATTGCATCACCCAGCTCTTCGGATGCATCGACCCTCCATTATCTTTGAATTTCTGGAATTTTAGTATCGACAGGAAGTGATTGTGATCAAAATTCTGTCCGATCCTCGCACTGGTGTTGTCACTCGTTTCCGATACTTGCACGTCTGCTGAGTGTCCTGATCTATCTTGCTGATAACTGTGATGTGCTACGTCTGTATCACAGTGGAAGTGGCATTCAGCATTCGCTCTTCTAAGTGGGCTGCAATTATTGGAGCTATTACTCTCTGTTTCTGCGTGTGCATTGTTAGTTCCGCACTCTGTCACTGGGCTAGAGCACGGCGGGCTCTTCCTCGGAGATACAATTCTGTGTACTCCATCATTGGTATCCGAACGCGCAGTGCTCGTGTGCCCGTTTCGCTCTAGTGTTGCTATCCGACTCTCTACTTCTTTCATTCGTTTCGTGATGTTCGTAACCACGATATTACCTTAAGTCTTTAAGAATGCTAGGGATTTTGAGTGGGATTGTGTTGTACGTCGCAAGCGACCTGCGAGTTGAGAAGTTACTTTTGCGATTTTCATTGCCCCTGTTGCTGCCGTTTTGGCTAGGCCTGCTACTTTTTGTGCTACCAATGACATTTGTTTGGCTTCTCCACATTCTTTCTTTATTGTTAGTAATTCCCCACGAATTTTCCCTATATGCGAAATTATTGCCTGAGTATCCTTCTTACGCTGTTCGTCAGCTTCTTCCTTCTCCTTCTTGCGTTGTTCGTCAGCTTCTTCTTTCTCCTTCTTGCGTTGTTCGTCAGCTTCTTCTTTCTCCTTCTTACGCTGTTCGTCAGCTTCTTCTTTCATTGATCGTAGGAAGCTCAGTATTGGGTTAATGTCATCAATTTGATCCTCGTCACACATGGGTGATGTAACTCTGGACACCTGGGCGCTAGAGCTCTGACGTGGCCGAGCTGGCCCCTGTCTGCTCTCGTTCGTTTGATTATAAACTTCTGCTACCGTCTCGACCTGTGTAACTGTCTCTGTTTCATCCTCTACCTCACTATCATAATCACGGCCGCAACGCTGCTCTAAGATCGCGTCCAAATCACCTTCCTCATCAATGACCCTGGCGTCCTGTCCTGCTAAAAATGTGCCCATCTCATCTCCGAACCTATTCCCGTCAGTAAACTGCCCCTTATCCATTATTCTATCCTCTTTTGTTTTAGCTTCGATCGATAATAGTCGTGCCTTACTTCTCGTTATCATTCATGAAAAACAAATTTATCTAGCATGCACAATTAAATTAATCTACTCCATATATTTTTACACATAGACATAAAATTTCAACAACGCTGTTCCAACGCTGTAATCACAAACACAATTTGATGTGGTACAGAAACCGCACACAAATCCGACAAAGTGCGATGTGGTACGGACACCACATCAACGAAACACAAAAAACAATGAACAAAAAAAATATATACACTGAAAACAAAAACTGTAATCATGCGCCGCTACTTAAAACTAAACGCGGAACTACCAGAAAAAAAACTTGGGTATTAATCAATAAAAAAATTAGAGAAAAAAAATTTGAATGTTCGTACTAAGAATACTGTTTGTTAATCAGTGATTCTCAGGAAAGATCCGAGGCTAAGGGTCGCCATATTATGCGAGGTGCCGGGGCTAGCAGTGTATTTATCACTAAATTCTACTAGAATCCACATATGTAAATCATGCTCTAAGCCCCCCCTATTCTAACTCCGACTTTTGCTGTTGCACAAGGATAAAA
This sequence comes from Schistocerca nitens, assembly GCF_023898315.1. Taxonomy (NCBI): domain Eukaryota; kingdom Metazoa; phylum Arthropoda; class Insecta; order Orthoptera; family Acrididae; genus Schistocerca; species Schistocerca nitens. Next base: position 901,937,187 of record NC_064614.1, on the reverse strand, counting down.
AAAATACGCGAACTGACTCTAATCAACCCTGCCAGTGGAGTAGAAGAGAGTTTGGCACCTGCAATAATTTAATTTGATAATTAAGTTAAATAAACAAAGGTTTCATTAGCATAGTGAGGAATGATAGGGTTGCTCTATCGATTAACAGAATGAAAGTTCTGTCCAAAATAACAATATGATTTATTAAGACTAAACACAGAATAGTAAAAGAAACACAGGAAATATTTATAATACATCAAATTGGCACAAATTGGAGATTCATACAAACACTGTAAAGGTGAAGTTGTCCCTAAACTAGATCGTGAGGTTTCAGATGAGGTGGTATGTGGAGCCAATTCCTTGCCACTCAAATCTCAAGAGAGACACAGAGCTAACCCAACAGTAATTGCTGCTACTCAAGACAGAACAAAGTTAGAAAAAGACGAACAGGCGCGCTCTGCTGAGCTCTGATTATCACCTAGGAAAATCCCTGTCTGCCGGTGCTGCGGACATACATTACCAAACTGTCTTCTTGACTGCCAGGACACGATCTGGCGTACCGGAGCCGTTGGCTGGTTGCCTCGACGTCCTCGACCGAAAGGCGACTGCCGACTCCCCACAAGAGCACCCGTACAGGCCGAACACAGAACATTCCCGCCCCCACGACAGTGGCCGTGGTTAAACGTTCCAATCAGCAACTCGAAAACCGGCGGAAATTCCACTCCATTGCCGGAGCACTACCATTCCACCAATGGAGATTCTTGGCGCCAATTTCTGTGCTGATTTTGCTACGTCACGGCGCTATGCCCTGAGCAAACCAATCACCGTTACTATTTTGCAGAAAGTGCGGGAATTTTCCCGCCACAACTGCCAGGGTACACAAGTCATTCCCACGCCTCGCTGGTAGCCCGCCAGAAAGTGTTTTCGCTAAGTTTCTCCGAAGTAATGGAACCTCTAGCCCAGCCGCTACTTCACACCCCAGCGGGCGTGTCTCTTGACAATGTCGGCGTCTGCAAAGCATTCACTCGACTGCCTCACACACGTCGGCTTAACCCGCCTGTCACCGGACCACCCGGGTGACGAGAGACGCTGCGTGGGAAGTCCGCGTCTGAAGGAATAGCAACTTCCCACCGCATGCAATTAGAGAGGAGAATCGTAAGATAGAAATATGAGAGGGGGCTCATGCCACCTCTCATACTTAAACCTAACTAACCTAAGGACATCACACCCATCCATGCCCGAGGCAGGATTCGAACCTGCCAACATAGCGGTCACGCGGTTCCAGACTTTAGCGCCTAGAACCGCTCGGCCACTCTGGCCGGCCCAGATAGAATCTCTTTCGATCCAACGCAACACACTTTATTAGTACTGACGTGAGCCACCACTCGCTATTGGATTCATCCAATGCATTTCATGGCATCTAAAAGGATTCATTCCACATCTTGGATGATGGGTATGCACACAGAGTTCACACTGGATTTCTTCCCCTCCTTGGTAGCTATTCACATAGCATTGCAGCTCCTGGCCGCCAAACATCTCACACTCTGTGACTGATCAGATCTTGCAGGCTAAGAGGCTTCCTCTAAAACAGGACAAGTGGTGCTTCTGGCTCAGGATTTATATCAGCTATAGTTAGCACCTTAAGCCTGTGTGAGAGGTGAACTGGGGAGGCCTTTCGATTGGCCCCCTGGAAAGTCTCACAGCCTGCCACATCTTGGGATGACTTGGCTCTGAGCACTATGGGACTCAACTGCTGAGGTCATTAGTCCCCTAGAATTTAGAACTAGTTAAACCTAACTAACCTAAGGACACCACAAACATCCATGCCCGAGGCAGGATTCGAACCTGCGACCGTAGCGGTCTTGCGTTTCCAGACTGCAGCGCCTTTAACCGCACGGCCACTTCGGCCGGCCTTGGGATGACTTCCCAGTCAGTAACAAGTGAGGGTAAACCTCAGTGCAGACGGTAACAGGGGCATCAATAGAAGCGGAGCGATCAGGGGGACTCATGGGACAGGTTGGACGTCTCATGGTCCCCACTTCTGTCCCATTGATGGCAACTGGCGAAAGACTCAAGCTGCTTGACTGAAGCCAGCACGACCTGATGATGTGAGTGAAGGGTCATCAACTCAGCCTGCATCAGAAAAGTGTTGTCACAGTCCCTATCTATACTAATGACAGCAAACCCCACAGTACACTGCTATTAAAACGCTAGGCCGCCTAGTAAGCAAACAAACACGCAAGAAATTTAAGGACTGAACCAGTAACCGTGCAGGTAACTGAAAATAAATCGCTTCTGCTCGGAGCTCATAAAAATAATTCACAAACGAATGCTGTACTCGTTTGGTATGCTGCAGAAATGGAAGGAGCAGTCTTACTGACAGTCTAATCGACATGTTTCTGCCACAATCATTGATGATGACCCATCTGAGGTAATGCTGAACCATACTTCATTACTGAGCACAACGCAAAGCCATCCACCAGCAATTCATGCAAAAAATATATCTGTGCTAGTTCAGGAACAGCCTGATTGTGGCCATATTTCCTTCACTCCCTTCCCCTATGACAATATCAATGATGTCATGCAATATGCCAGATTTCCCCCTCCCCTCCTCCTACAAATCTGATGTAGCCAAATTGCCTCATGTATAAAATGGTAGGACATTGAAAAAATGGTGTCCCCCGCCCCCCCCCCCCCCAATCTCCTGTCATCACTGTGGAAGCAAGCCACTTGTCCTAAGTGTAAAATGACAGGTAATGCAAGACAGCAAGTAGGTAAATTGTCATCTTTGTGAGAAATTCGAAAATCCAAGATGGCGATCTGAGATACAACCTTAGGTACAAGAACAACTTCTATAAATCAGAAGCGAAGATGGCTGACCTGAGGATACAGGGACTGCTTAGCTGGTTGTCAGATATTCCCCAGGCCTATAACATCTTAATGTAATATAACAGACTTTGTGGATACTGGGACAACTGCATGGTTGCCAACCCACTTACACTAAGTTTAGAATCCTATTACACGTACAAAATAATGTTAAATTAAAATAGGGCAGTTTGAAATGACAACTAAACGATCTCCTCCACCTCTCTGGCGTCACAGCTTGACACCAACGTTTGAAACCCAAGAGGTCGCATCTCCTAAGTTTAAAATGATGGAATATTCAAAAAATCCTCCTGTTCTAAGTTTAAAGCGGTGGAAAATTAGGAATTGCTTGTCCTAAGTTAAAAATGTCGAGAGATTAAAAAGTCCACTTACTCTAAGTATAAAATATTAAGAAACTCACTGGTTGTCAAAATTAGACCACTTGTCCTAACTTTAAAACTGTACAGCCCACAGATGCAAACAGTATGGTTGTCAAACACTGGTCATTTTCTTGTGATGTAGGGTAGGAATGGGAGAGATATACACTCACATGTTTTTGTTTAAACATGCTGAGCAGAACACGCACCACTTTGTGCCAATCAGCAGACACTTCACATCACACTGCCAATGCCTTCCTGCACCCTGCAGCCAACCATACCTCGTTGCTGGCTGGTTGTCAATTGTACACAATGGACTCTTGATGCAGAATGTGGTCCCATCTCTGGCCACAGCTGAAGGCTTTCACCCATACGTATTATGGTTCACAGAATACCTATGATGACCCATTACTTAGGATGCCACATTATCCAGTATGGAATGTACTGTGGTTTGACCGCAGTGTGGCTCTAATGGTGCGACTGCAGTCACCAGTGCACATCATGTCATGTGGTGACAGTGTACCTCACTTCCCACTTCCACCAGGGTGTGTCGCAATTAGCAGTATGTATATGCCACTACACAGTGTCATGATTTAGGAGTATAGGTAGTTGTCAGTCGCCTATTGTACACTATGGACAGTGTGTTCTGCCACTGTTAGCTACAAGAATTCACATTCATCTCTGCTTTAATTTTGAAACTGGATGGTATTCTTGTATTGAGTGGAATCTGATGGTGAGAGCTGATACCACTGTGACCACTGCGCTAGACCTGCTGCTGATGGATGCTATAGCCCTACAAAGAGTAATGCCTGAAATTGCTTTTAAGCCTCAACTTTCCGCATTGTTAAGAGCAGCATGATATCTGCTAGGAACTCTTGCGTACAGCCGCAAACATGGCCTAATATTTAATATTTTCTTCCTGTGACGACTTCGTGGAACTGTATCAAACGCTGACGAGAGGTCAAGGAACATGGTACAACATAGACATATGTATCTACCGCCGTCCGCAATTGTGAATGAACAGAGTTACCTATTTATTAGGAACTCTTCAATCCAGTCATAAATCTGGAAATATATTCCTTATATTCTGCATGTGGTGACATCATGGAACCTTATCGAACTGTATGCAGAAGTTGAGCAACATGGTACCTATTTCCTTCTGTGTCTCGTGAATCATCAGAGCGAGCTGACTTTCACACGATCACTGTTTATGAGTGCATGTTGATATTCTGCTCCTAGGAAGTTCGTAATACACGAGCGTAAGACTATTGAAAAATTCCTGACAACCAACGTTGCCAAATTAATGAGGTGACAAAAGTCAAGGGATACTTCCGAACATCGTGTCGGACCTCCTTCGGCGCGGCACTGTACAGCAACTCGACGTCGCATTGATTCAATGAGTCGTTGGAAGTCCCTAGCAGAAATATTGAGCGTTGCTTTCTCTACGAGGTGCATTCAAGTTCTAAGGCCTCCGATTTTTTTTCTAATTAACTACTCACCCGAAATCGATGAAACTGGCGTTACTTCTCGACGTAATCGCCAAGCAGACGTACACATTTTTCACAACGCTGACGCCATGATTTCACGGCAGCGGCGAAGGCTTCTTTAGGAGTCTGTTTTGACCACTGGAAAATCGCTGAGGCAATAGCAGCACGGCTGGTGAATGTGCGGCCACGAAGAGTGTCTTTCATTGTTGGAAAAAGCCAAAAGTCACTAGGAGCCAGGTCAGGTGAGTAGAGAGCATGAGGAATCACTTCAAAGTTGTTATCACGAAGAAACTGTTGCGTAACGTTAGCTCGATGTGCGGGTGCGTTGTCTTGGTGAAACAGCTCACGCACAGCCCTTCCCGGACGTTTTCGTTGCAGTGCAAGAAGGAATTTGTTCTTCAAAACATTTTCGTAGGATGCACCTGTTACCGTAGTGCCCTTTGGAACGCAATGGGTAAGGATTACGCCCTCGCTGTCCCAGAACATGGACACCATCATTTTTTCAGCACTGGCCGTTAGCCGAAATTTTTTTGGTGGCGGTGAATCTGTGTGCTTCCATTGAGCTGACTGGCGCTTTGTTTCTGGATTGAAAAATGGCATCCACGTCTCATCCATTGTCACAACCGACGAAAAGAGAGTCCCATTCATGCTGTCGTTGCGCGTCAACATTGCTTGGCAACATGCCACACGGGCAGCCATGTGGTCGTCCGTCAGCATTCGTGGCACCCACCTGGATGACACTTTTCGCATTTTCAGGTCGTCATGCAGGATTGTGTGCACAGAACCCACAGAAATGCCAACTCTGGAGGCGATCTGTTCATAGTCATTCGGCGATCCCCCAAAACAATTCTCTCCACTTTCTCGATCATGTCGTCAGACCGGCTTGTGCGAGCCCGAGGTTGTTTCGGTTTGTTGTTACACGATGTTCTGCCTTCATTAAACTGTCGCACCCACGAACGCACTTTCGACACATCCATAACTCCATCACCACATGTCTCCTTCAACTGTCGATGAATTTCAATTGGTTTCACATCACGCAAATTCAGAAAACGAATGATTGCACGCTGTTCAAGTAAGGAAAACGCCGCCATTTTAAGTATTTAAAACAGTTCTCATTCTCGCCGCTGGCGGTAAAATTCCATCTGCCGTAAGGTGCTGCCATCTCTGGGACGTATTGACAATGAACACGGCCTCATTTTAAAACGATGCACATGTTCCTATCTCTTTCCAGTCCGGAGAAAAAAAATCGGAGGCCTTAGAACTTGAATGCACCTCGTATAGCCGTCCATAATTGCGAAAGTGTTGCTGTTGCAGAGGTTTGTGCATGAACTGATCGCTCGATTATGTTCCATAAGTTTTCAAAGGGATTCATGTCGTGCAATGTGGGTGGCCAAATAATTCTCTCTAATTGTCCAGAATGTTCTTCAGACCGATCGCAAACATTTGTGAGTTGGTTGCATGGCGCATTATCATCCATAAAAAATTCATCGTTGTTTGGAAACATGAGGTCCATGAGTGTCTGAAAATAATCCAAATAGCCGAACATAGCCATTTACAGTCAATGATTGGTTCAGTTGGACCAGAAGACCCAGTCCATTCCATGTTAACACAGCCCACACCATTATGGAGCCACCATCAGCTTGCATAGTGCCTTGCTGACAACTTGGGTTCATGGCTCTGTGGGGTCGGTGACACTCTCGAACCCTACAATAAGCTCTTACCACTTGAAATCACGACTCATCTGACTGGGCCAGGGTTGTCCAATAGTTTGGGGTCCAACTGTTATGGTCGCGAGTCCAGGAGAGACGCTGCAGGCGACGTCGTGCTATTAGCAAAGGCACTCGCGTCGGTCGTTTGCTGTCATAGTCCATTAATGCCAAATTTCTCCGCAGTGTCCTAACGGATACAGTCGTCGTACGTTTCACATTGATATCTGCATTTATTTCAAGCGATGTTGCTTGTCTGTTAACACCGACAACTCTATGCAGACGCCGGTACTCTCAGTCGTTAAGTGAAGACCGTCAGCTACTATGTTGTCCGCGGTGAGAGTTTATGCCCGAAATTCGGTATTCTCGGCACACTCTTGACACTGTGGGTCTCGGAATATTGAATTCTCTGACGATTTACGAAATGGAATGTCCCAAGCGTCTAGCTCCACCTACCGTTTCGCGTTCCAAGTCTGTTAATTCCCTTCGTGCGGCCATAATAACTTTGGAAACCTTTCCACGTGAAACATCTGAATATAAATGACTGCTCTGCCAATGCACTGCACTTTTGTACCTTGTGTATGCGATACTACCGCTACCTGTATATGTGAATATTGTTTTGTCACCTCAGTGTATAGGCCGATAGTTGTATGTATAATCTCAATAACAGTTCTTGAAAATGTGGATGAATGCTTTATAGCATATTGGTCTACCTTTTTTTGCACACAATACAGCGTCACATGGATAGTATAAGACCTTGATAGGTTGAAAGGAAATGAAAGTGTGATTTTTGAACCTTTAGTGAAATAAATTCTGATGAAAACTTTTCCTGTTGAATGCAGATGAGAATGCAGAACACACAGCACGAACGTGGCGATGATTTAACGCCATCCAGCAGTCCTTATATTAAAGTAAAATCAACAGAACAGCACTGCAATGGTCTGCTGGAGAAGCACTTATAAGAATTGCGTAGGCAGCAGATATTTACCTCACAACATAGACAAAGCTACATTATAGATGATACTTAATTTTTGGAAGCACGGAGTCATTCTCTCATCATTCCATTTGAGAGTTGAAAACAACAGAGAATGACTATCAGTTATATAAGGTCCTCTATACTACGCGCTGTATGAAGGCTGTAGAGTATGTATGTAGTAGATTCGCTTTTGAAACAGAAACTTGTAGTGATACTGAGACGAGTGCACCTAAGATCACAGGTCAGAGCATTTTAAGAAGACAACTATGTCAGATACCGAAATATCACAAGCAAAGTGGAATCGTTTGTACCGAAATCCAAAGACGTAGACTCATTCACGTCGTCATCATAACAACACGAGTGAAACAGAAAATAAACGATGTGTAACCATATTGTTAGGTAGTGTGGAGAAACTAAATACTTAGGGGAGTAGCTAGGAAAAGTATGATAAAAATGGTTGAAGTGGCTCTGAGCACTATGGGACTTAACATCTGAGGTCATCAGTTTCCTAGAACTTAGAGCTACTTGAACCTAACATAAGGACATCAGACACATCCATGCCCGAAACAGGATTCGAACCTGCGACAGTAGCGGTCGAGCGGTTCCAGACTGAAGCGCCTAGAACCTCTCGGCCACAGCGGCCGGCAAAAGTATGATAATTTTACATGTTTAGCAGTGGTTCATCTCTCAAGTGTACTGCATTTATGTATTTAGCTGGTGACATACCTTTCAAATCTCTGGTAGTCTCGAAAATGGTAGTTTACAGAGTGTTCACATATTTCTAAACTGATTTTGGTTTTAGCCAATGCCTACAATATACTGCGATCTTGCCATGTGTTACAGTCCGTTATTCGTTATACTTAGCAAACCGATTGTTATCAATACAGGTATCACCGACGATCACAATGAAAGCGAAATCCTTGACAGAAATAGACATTCAGGGACCACTCAAGAAAGGTGAAGAACGGCCTGTCGGTTCGAAAATTATACGTTTCCGTTCTTTTCACTCTATCGAGAGCCGTCCTATCGATGTGACACAGAATCGCAACGCTGTACTGTGTGCAAAAAAAGGTAGACCACTAAGCTATTAAACACTCATCCACATTTTCAAGAACTGTCATTGATCTGTTTCAAATAACTGTAGGCCTATATTGCTAAAGTCAGTTGGCTATGGAACTTTTGAACAAGTATTATGATAGTGTATTATGAGCTTTCTGGGGGCAGAATATCAACATGCATTCCATAAACAATGATCTTGTGAAAGTCAACTAGCTCTGTCCATCCACGAGACCTATAAGGCAGTAGGTACTGTGAACCTCGACTTCTGCTCAGAGTTCTGCATAGTTCCACAATCTCATCACGTGAGCAAAATACAGACTAACACGCCAGCATGTTGCTCGCAACGTTGAGAAAACTCGCTCTGGACTTCCAAGATCCCGAATGTTGGCACATATAGCTGTAGATGTTGATACCATGTTCCTTGAGGTCTGTTCAGTGTTGGATACAGTCCCGCGCTGTCGCCAGAAAAAAAAAAAAAAAAAAAAATACGAAATATCAGACGAGATTTGTGGTTGAAAACTTAAAAGTATACAACTGATCTAAAGTACTGCGTGTCCCTATAGAATTTTGAGAATTTGATTTCCTGTCAGGAAGGTCGCAGTTCGTAGTAATAAACGGCAAATCATCGAGTAAAACTGAAGTGATATCAGGTGTTCCCCAGGGAAGCGTCCTGGGACCTATGCTGTTCCTGATCTATATAAATGACCTGGGTGACAATCTGAGCAGTTCTCTTAGGTTGTTCGCAGATGATGCCGTAATTTACCGTCTAGTAAGGTCATACGAAGACCAGTATCAGTTGCAAAGCGATTTAGAAAAGATTGCTGTATGGTGTGGCAGGTGGCAGTTGACGCTAAATAACGAAAAGTGTGAGGTGATCCACATGAGTTCCAAAAGAAATCCCTTGGAATTCGATTACTCGATAAATAGTACAATTCTCAAGGCTGTCAATTCAACTAAGTACCTGGGTGTTAAAATTACGAACAACTTCAGTTGGAAAGACCACATAGAAAATATTGTGGGGAAGGCGAGCCAAAGGTTGCGCTTCATTGGCAGGACACTTAGAAGATGCAACAAGTCCACTAAAGAGACAGCTTACACTACACTCGTTCGTCCTCTGTTAGAATATTGCTGCGCGGTGTGGGATCCTTACCAGGTGGGATTGACGGAGGACATCGAAAGGGTGCAAACAAGGGCAGCTCGTTTTGTATTATCACGTAATAGAGGAGAGAGTGTGGCAGATATGATACCCGAGTTGGGATGGAAGTCATTAAAGCAAAGACGTTTTACGTCGCGGCGAGATCTATTTACGAAATTTCAGTCACCAACTTTCTCTTCAGAATGCGAAAATATTTTGTTGAGCCCAACCTACATAGGTAGAAATGATCATCAAAATAAAATAAGAGAAATCAGAGCTCGAACAGAAAGGTTTAGGTGTTCGTTTTTCCCGCGCGGTGTTCGGGAGTGGGATGGTAGAGAGAGAGAGAGAGAGTATGATTGTGGTTCGATGAACCCTCTGCCAAGCACTTAAATGTGAATTGCAGAGTAGTCATGTAGATGTAGATGTAGATGAACTTCAAGAAACCCATTCGTCTTTGAAATTTCAAATGTGTCTTAAAGAACGGTAGTCTATAAGCGAGAAGGAACATTATAACCAAGGAAAAGAAATTCTAATATTTTAATCCAACTAAATATCTCAACAGTACGTACGTATCTGTACAATGACATTTCATGTTACTGAAATTAAATATTCAATATTTTGATGAAATTTCCATTTAATTTGGTCATAGTGTAAAATATTGTGTATCACAAGTGAATTATTCAATTATCATACTTGAAATGATATTAGGATTTTGTCGGTCCCCCCTTGGCCCTTCCTACAGCCTTACACTGCCAGAGTCGACTCATTTTCTAATGGTACTGACGTCAATTTTGTGGCACTGCACTTTTACAACCGCCTCCAACATATCCTGTTTTGTTGCATGCTTCTTTCTCTGATACTTTTTCCCAACCAGTTGCCACACTTCTCAATTTGGTTAAGGTATGGCGAAATTCCAGGTCATGGAAGTTTCTGATGCCCAGTTCAGTTATGACAAAACGAATCTGAAACGACACATTTGTGTGATATATAATAGCAGTATCCGTGCAAAAAGTGGTACAAAAATAAAACAACCAAAACTCACTTTTTTATGATTGGCATGGAACCAGATCCTGATGGAAAATCCACTGAGCAAATTAAGACAGCATCACGTGTAGTGAACACTAGAGGGCACCGAATCACAACTTTGTATTGATCACTATTTATTGCTCGCAAAACAAGTAAAGCCTTCCATCACCTTGGTATGTCATTGTTCCCCACACCATTACAGATGGAACATGTTTCATGGTTCGCACAAAGCAGTCAGAATCCGCCCTTTCATTGGGTTCAGATCTGACGAGCTGTGGTCTGTCACTCATCATGGAAAATCGGCTTTCATCTGAAAATAAAGTATTGCACGTCTCTTTTGTCAGTTTATGCGCAGTCTGACTCATACCAGCTTCTTTTTCCTCATTGCAGCAATATTCAAAAGAGCGTCTTCTTGGCAACTCTAGTCTTCATTCCCACTGCACAGTCTGTCTAACGACTGATAAGTTGGAATCAACTTCTTTTGCCAGAATGAAATTTTCACTCTGCAGCGGAGTGTGCACTGATATGAAACTTCCTGGCAGATTAAAACTGTGTGCCCGACCGAGACTCGAACTCGGGACCTTTGCCTTTCGCGGGCAAGTGCTCCACCAACTGAGCTACCGAAGCACGACTCACGCCCGGTACTCACAGCTTTACTTCTGCCAGTACCTCGTCTCCTACCTTCCAAACTTTACAGAAGCTCTCCTGCGAACCTTGCAGAACTAGCACTCCTGAAAGAAAGGATATTGCGGAGACATGGCTTAGCCACAGCCTGGGGGATGTTTCCAGAATGAGATTTTCACTCTGCAGCGGAGTGTGCGCTGATATGAAACTTCCTGGCAGATTAAAACTGTGTGCCCGACCGAGACTCGAACTCGGGACACAGTTTTAATCTGCCAGGAAGTTTCAACTTCTTTTGCCTCTCGCCATGCTTTCGCCAATTCAGCTGAAGCAGCACTCCTGTTTTTCCAGCTTAGTTGACGAAGTATCTGTCCTCCAGGGGCGAAGAAATGCGTGGGCACCCGCTTCGAGGTAATTTTTCCATATTTTTTTTGGCCATCAGCTTCTGCAGATGTCGACTCACAGATGACCTCGAACAGTTGAATCTCTTCGCAATTTCAGTGTTGTTTAGGCATTCGTTGTGTAAAACTTTTTCTTTGTAGGGGTTAATTCGTGAATTTTCATCATGACGATAAACGCACACACGCACATTATGAAGAAAATAATAATAAATCAAACCGGCACCACTTTCTGAGCAGAGGTAGCGACCGCCAAGCCTCAGTTAATGCAGACCACATTCTGAGGCAACAGTTGGCAGTATGATATCACATTTCTACTAGGTACTGTTGCAAGGCAACCCCCCCCCCCCCCCACCACCACCACCAAAAAAAGAAAAAAAAACACATTAACATTTCTGCGTGAAGTTGTGTAACTAACAGAATGTCACTGCAATCACGGACGTGCAGTACTTTATAACAGTGATGTAGTTTCAGGCATTCCTCTGCGGAGGTAAAGGGCGTCTAGCAGCGGCGCACTCGAGGCAGTGATCACAGCGATAGCTGTCCTTGTCGCCTCACACCGCTCAGCATAATAGAACGCTGTTCAATTCCAAAATTAAAGCAGCGCTAAGTGTGAAATCATGTAGCTGGCTGCGATGGGATGCTCTGTCAATAGCGTACAGTAGGATATTGACGGCTGCCCACATTCCTAACTGACGATGTGACATAGCGATACAAACGTACTGCTAACTCTGGCAAGCTGTGATGGAAGTAGGGTGCGGGGTATGCACATTTTTATATATTTCCTAGCTCAAAATGCATGGAATAGTAAATTACTGACATATTCCCCAATGTCACTGCTAAAATTTCATTCCTTTGTGAACTTTCAAACCATAGACGTAGTGTGGAAGAATTACACAAAATGTAGGGTTTACACAAAAAGTAGGGTGTCTGTTGGAGTCAACATGACAAAATCCGTGCCAAGAATTTGGCGGAAAGTTAGTACATACATTTTCTGTATAGGGCTGAGACTAGCTAGGACTGTGAAGATTACATCATAGACTGCCGTATGTTCTTTTTACTTCAGTAACCTAGTCACTTACATAAAATACTGTTGAGACCCAGATGACTATTTGCAACGTTTCTTGGAGCTGGTGCTAGTTAATAACCTCAGTAGCCAATATTTACTACCATATGTCCTGTTCAGATGTCAATTGTGCTCAACTTCTTCCATAAAGTTGACAGTCTTCTTTCCATATCCGGAAGTGTCCTATTCAGTGTGCAGGGTAATCTGGAATAATGGTATGAAAATAAGCTCCACTTTTCGATGGGCCAGTGTGGTATGCCATGGTTTCAGGGCTGGACAGGTTCCACAGAAAATGGAAGTGAGGATGGCTGCAGTCTGACCAATTGAGAGGGGAGGAGAGTTTTTATGGGCGTTGCAATTCCGCAACAACATGCATTAGCTGGAACTTTTAGAAGCTATCTGACAGCGTACATAGATGTGCGTTCCTCTCACCTACAACTTTTTAATTGGTAGACTGGTTACATTAGTGACTCCGGAAAAATACAAACATTGAAAGCTAAATATGGTTCCCAGACTATTGTCGCGACCATACTGAAGAGATTGTTTTGTGTCATTTTAGCTGTTGGTAGGGCCAGAAAAATGAAAGTGGGAGAAACTGTTTCTGAACTCCTTGTGATCAAAAACAGTGACAAACAGAAGGCCGCAAACAATTGTTTTTTAGTACTGCAATGCTAAGAATGTAATAAATATGACTACATTATCCTCTTTCTAGGCTCGATATGTCACTCATTGTAGAGGAATGCTGATGAGGATCGAAATCATCTACCATACTGGCACCAAGAGCGAAGATTCAGCCACTGGAAACTGTTTCACAACGGAATATCGTAATGCGCTTCCTGCTTTCAGTCACCACGCAAGCGCCAAAATGCCATGAATTAAATGATCGCAAAACAGAAATTCGACTGAAACTGCTAAAAATGGCAATGCAGCTCGATAGGTTGAGAGTAGGGTACTAGCGAGAGTTCGAGCCCAGATAACGGTCTTATGTTAGGATTATGCGAATACGTCTGGAGCAATCATATACGGTACATTCAAGGTCAGAATGTAACCTGATAACCGTCACGTGTCTGTCCATGTCTTTCGAGCAATTGTGTGACAAAAGTGGTGGGAAAGTGAAGGTTGGCCATCTTCTGTGCAGGTTCTGGCTCCAAAATCCAAGTCACTCTCCACCTCCACCTTATGCTGTCACTAGACCAGTAGGAAAACTTCAAATCAAGTCCTCCCTCTCCCTTTTCTTATTTGAACAACTGTATGAACCTCGTAATTCTTGATTTCTTCACTCTACTGAAGTGATCAGCTGCAAGGTTTGGTTAGGATCATTGTGTGCCTTTATTGGTAAATAATAGTAGGGATGAATATAATAACAATTTAGTTTCTGATTCATTAACAACACTAACTTACAAACTCAGCATTCTCCAGATATTCATTTTACCAATTTTCTATTACAAACGAAAACAGAAAATGAACTGTGTTTGTAGTGTAATATCCAAGACAGTTTCTGTATGCTGGGTACACGTGCTTGGTGTGTCTACAACGTGACTTTTTAAACTTTTCTCATGATAACGACTCTTGAGATCTGTGTGGTAACTGTTTTTGCCGACAACTGTTTGAACTTTGCAGTTGAAAGCTGTCAAAAGCACTGCCAGGTATCACGAATTTCCTTGAGTTGACCTGACTGTTGGAACGTGTTAGTAGTAAAAAATAGATCTATTAAAATTTCGTGCTTGAGACGATTTTCCCCACACATCTCAGTGCTTATGATGTCATATTTCTTGAACTGCATGTCATATGATGATATATTTGTGCTATAAATTCAGCGGCATATGTGGATACTGTCTACAAAATGTGTTGCAATACAGTTCGTAGCAAAGAAGTAATAAATTTAAACTTGGTCCATGATGCTGCTGTTTTTCATAAATTTCGTTGTTTGTGATGTAATATCTCCTGAACTGTGAGAGATAGGTGGTTCTTGCCCCGACAGCAGTTGTTGACAGACAGCAGAGGATATGCATACCAAGTTTGGTTGAAATCAGTCCAGTGATTTAGGAGATGTGGAACACATGCGTGCACACACACACACACAACACACACACAAACACACAAAAGCACACACGCATTGCTCTATTTTCATAATGTGTATAGATTTTTTCTTTACTAGCAAAACTCTTTGCAACACATTATTTTTGTTAACTTTTTTTTAGTTTCTAGTATTTAACAATATGTTTTCTTTGCTAAGAATGTTTTTTACATTAAATTCTACTTTTGTTAACATTTTTGTGCTTTAGAAATGAACTTGTATAGATATATACATGCTCAGAGATACTTTTTACACGAATACTAACTTTTTTTTGTACAGAGATACTTTTTATATATACATATAGGTACTATTTTTACACTATATTGGTAAAGAAAAAATTTAAATATTACATTTCTCATGGCAGTCTTTTCAAAATCGTAATCATTCTTTTCTGATAGGTTTTTGTACATAGCAGAAATTTTTACATAATTCAACTTTCTACAGCTACTGTTTCTTATATAGAAGCTTTTATTATTTTTATCTGGAAAATAAGACATTAATCGTACTAACAGGTGCAACCAGCAATAGGCGAAAAAAAAATGTACGTACATAAAGACACACAGTGAACTCAGTCATGTACATACACAACATGTATATACATAATTGCAATCAATCAACATAGTCATGCATACACACACACACTCTTACTTACACTACAACAGCCAGTCCGTAATACTATTCTGCAGATACTTCTACAATTTACAAATAAATATACATCCACTCTCGGTCTCCCAAGTGATAATGTGAGACTAGGAGGGTCTCGATTCCGTCCTCACTAATGAACCATTTGCCATTATGGCGTGATAGACCAACTATCAGTTTCAGTACAGTGTGTACGACATGGTCATACAATCATATGCTTACTTGGTGCATCATATGCAGAGCGCTGCCAACATAATCGTGCAGGTACTCATTGTAATCTTTGACTGCGAATGCCATTGAGGTCATTCGATGCACACCCTTAGCCCATCTTTGGGTGCCGCCAGTATCTTGCAGTATGTGTACATTTTCGATCTAAGACACGCAAACTCCATAATCTGCGACCTCGACTTTCATTAGACTGATAACTTTCTTGTTTTGAGGCGTTATGTCATAAGGAATATTGGCAGCACATCCAGATCTGTCGAATTTGTTGGGGTGACACCTTATTACTTCATATGGATCACAGTCACTCCTAGTAAATGAAACTGTCAGTATCCATAAAAAGCAACTCTGGATCAGGCAAATTAGCTTTTGAAAACTCATACTCCGATGGACAAAAATCTCAACATAAAAAAGTTAATGTAGAGTTATGAAATTTTGGGAATACATTTGTCTAGGTAGCATATTTAAGTGATTAACATTGTAAGATCACGGGTGAATGTAAGAGCGAGATAAGGCATTGCAAATGTGGAATGCTGATACGTTAATAACCGGTATAAACGCCAGAATGCGAATGCAAGCATACAAACGCGGATCCACTGTGTTGTGCAGGTGTTGGATGTCACTTTGTGGATTGGAGAGCCATACATGTTGCACATGGTCGGTCCGCACAGGAACGGTTAATGCTGGTTCTGAATGACGCTAGAGTTGTCGTCCAACGATGTCCCATATGTGCTCGACTGGAGACAAGCCTGGTGATCCAGCGGCTGGAGACAAAATGTCGACACTCTGTAAAGCTTGGTGGGTTGCAATAGCGGTATGTGGGCGACTGTTATCCTGTTGGAAAACATCCACTGGAATCCTGTTCATGAATGGCAGCACAATAGCTCGAACCACCAGAATTCTGCAGTCAAGGTGCATGGGATAACCACGAGAGTGCTCCTGCTGACATACGGAATCGTAGCCTGGGCGATAACTTCAGGTGTAGGTCCAGCATGTCTAACACGCAGATAAGTTGATTGAATGCCCTTAACTGGTCTCCTTCTAACCAACACGCCGCCATTGATGGAAGCACAGACTTTCATCAAAAAAACACAACATACCTTCACCCTGCCCCCCAATGAGCTTTTGCGTAACACCACTGAAGTCGCAAGTGGTGGTAGTTTGGGATCAGTGGAGTGAACGGTCCAGGGCGTCTGACTCAGAGCTGTCCTTGAAGTAAGCGATTTGTAACAGTTCATTGCGTCACTGTGGTATGAACTGCTGCTCAGATTACTGCTGCAGATGAAGTGCGATGCGCCAGAGCCATACGCCAAACATGATGGTCTTCCCTTGCGGTAGTGCCACGTGGCCTTCTAGAGCCCGGTCTTCTTGCGACCAATACGTTCTCGTGACCATAGCAACCAACAATTATGTACAATGGCTACGTTCTTGTCAACTCTTTCTGCAATATCGCTGAAGCGATATCTAGCTTCTCGTAGCCCTGTTACACGACCTCGTTCAAACTCAGTGAACTGTTGATAATGGCGTCTTTGTCACCTTAAAGTATATATGACTAAAATGAGCTCACCACGTCCAATCTCAAAGGTAAGTAACGCTCATAAGCGTTGCAGCGTGTATTTAAAGCAAACTTGATTTCTATCCTCACAGCCGGCCGGTGTGGCCGAGCGGTTCTAGGCGCTTCAGTCTGGAATCGCGCGACCGCTACGGTAGCAGGTTCGAATCCTGCCTCGGGCATGGATGTGTGTGATGTCCTTAGATTAGTTAGGTTTAAGTAGTTCTAAGTTCTAGGGGACTGATGACCTCAGATGTTAAGTCCCATAGTGCTCAGAGGCATTTGAACCATCTATCCTCACAGTGGCACTACTAGCGCCACTCTTAGGCGGTTGGTGCGAAATTTGAACAGCTGTCATCTTTCAGACGTGGAACCACAAGTACGAACGTTTGTTTATGTCGCACAATTCCTTCTTGGTGCTGCGATTTTTTTTCCGTCAGTGTAGTTGAATTGGTTAATGTGGAGTTTGGGAAGGCCCATTAACATATACCGACGTAAACAGGTTTTGCGATCTCTACCGAAACCTTAGCCATCAACAGAGCAAGTAACTCTTGATTGAAGATAAGCAGTCCATTTGAAATTTGGCCTGGCGATATAATCCCTTGCACCATAACGCCCATGTCAGCAGTAAACTAAGTGAATTTTGCGATGGTTCCTCGGATTTCCCAAGATTTATCCGAATACTGAACTGATCATTAATTTAAAAAACTCGTTTTCCAGATCATACCGGTCCATATTAATGACATAGTGGATAACGTTGGAAGCTCCGTGAGGTTAATCACGGACGATGCTGTTATCTGTAAAAAGCTTGTAACGCCAGAAGACTGGATCGACAGTAGAAAAGGTAGAGGAGATACAATGAAAAGTGGTCCGTTTCGTCATAGAATCGGTTAGTCGGAGTGAAACTGTTATGCACATGCTCAACAAAATACAGTGAAAACGCTACAAGGGAGGTGTTGTGCGTCAGAGAAAGGTATGCTGTTGAAATTTTGAGAACATATATTTCAAGAAGAGTCGGGCAAACTATTATCTCCTTCCATATACGTATCACGAAATGACCAGGAGGAGGAAAAAAGAGAGACTAGAGCTCATACGGAGCAGGTTTAGCCCTGTCTTATCATCTACGATTCGTTAATCGAACAGAGAAAGGGGGAAGATACTTTAGGCCAGAAATATCCTTCGCCACACACCATAAGATGGTTTACGTCGTATAGACGCTGTAGGAAAAAAAAAAAAAAAAAAAACTAGTAAGTGAATACGGCAACTGGTCACTTCAAATAACATTCATTCACACCAATACCGGTAAAACTGTCTATTCCCCGAATGAAATTCAGCGTCAGTGGAACACAAGGGAGCAACGAAACAGCAGCGCTTAACGTGCCCAGTGCGTGCTATATGCAGTATATATATCAATATAATTAGTGCGAGTAAGAAAGGAACGACACAGATCTATTTACGACTATTTGTAAGATAGCCTAAGCAGTATCTTTTTTAATTGCTAACTCCTTGTAATAAGTAAATACAGTTGTATAGTAAAGAATGCATGTACCTGAAGATACGGTTTGCTTTCGAAACTTTCGCGGGCAAGTGCGAAAGGCAAAGGTCCCGAGTTCGAGTCTCGGTCCGGCACACAGTTTTAATCCGCCAGGAAGTTTCATATCAACGCACACTCCGCTGCAGAGTGAAAATATCATTCTGGAAACATCCCCCAGGCTGTGGCTAAGCCATGTCTTCGCAATATCCTTTCTTTCAAGAGTGCCAGTTCTGCAAGGTTCGCAAGAGAGATTCTGTAATGTCTGGAAGGTAGGAGACGAGGTACTGGCAGAAGTAGAGCTGTGAGGACGGGGCGTGAGTCGTGCTTGGGTAGCTCAGTTGGATTCAGTCTGCTTTCGGCTGCGGTGAGGCGAGGACGTCCGCAGCGCCCCGCCGTGCGCGACCGTGAGCGCTTGCTTGTGTTTACCTTCTCGCGGCGGGAGTTGTATTTGTTCCAAGTTCAGTGCGACTATGGCACACACATGGCGCCACGATACGATCAAAATTACTTTACAAGCAGATCACGCGCGTCCTCGAGCCTATGAAATAGAACAGTTCATACGCGATGATCTACGTTTAGATCCGGCGACTGTCGTCGGAATACATTTTTCTATAATGGCGAGCGTGGTTTATGTTAAAATGACCAGAGCAGAGGTCTGCGCGACAGTGGTGTCTACATACTCGAACTCACTCAGATTCAAACATTCTGACGGACATATCGGTGCAGTGACGGTGGATCATGCAGGCATGGGCCTAAGGACTGTACGGGTTTTTGAGCTTCCCTTTGAGGTCCCAGAGGAAGTTGTCAAGGACGCCTTCCGACCATATGGCAATGTCATCAGTCACCTTGCCGAAAAGTGGCAAACTTTCTCGACGTATAAGGTCTACAATGGTGTGCGCCAAATTAAACTGGAGCTCAAGAAACATGTGCCGTCCTATTTGAACATCGATGGCTGTCGTGCAATCATAATGTGCGACGGTCAACCGCGTACCTGTTCCGGATGTGGGCAGGAAGGCCATGTTCGATCGGGCTGCTTACAACGTAGAATTACGCAGACACCAGTGGGAGACTCCGTTTCCCCGACGGGGACGACAGTCCTGCCCCTCACGTACGCTCAGACGACGATGCGCACCATAGATGAGGCCGACACGGGCGATCGGGCACATCCATCGACGTCAGAAGGACCAAGGGAGGAAGAGGAAGGACCCCAGATTCCAACCCATATGTCGCCTCCTCCGCAGCAACAGTCCCACGGAATCCAGACGCAACATACCAATCAGAACGAGATGGACGTGGACACGAACATTGTCCCGACCGCGGCTTTCCTAGCGGAAGGTGATACGACGCTGGATTGTCTCCCGCATTCGGATACGGATGTCCACGTTCGAAAGCAACGTTCGCCTCGACGACGCAAGCGACGTCGGCGGACCCCTTCTGACGATTGCCTCCTACACACGGCCAGTCAAGAACGTGACATCTCGTCAGACGGCATGGATGCTGCGCCTGCTGAGGATCTAATTGGTGTAGACGGTTCACTTGCCCATACTACGAGTGCCCAGTTACTTGTTGCACCACAGATGCAGCAGGTCGCGTCGATAGATGGCGCTCCGTCTACCACTACCACAGACGACGTGCGTGAGAGAAATTTAGGTGCCGATCAGCTACACAGCATCGCGTTGCACCCACTGTGGTCGGACGATGTTGAGAAACTTCCTGAAGAGGGCACGGGTGACAGGGGAAGGGGTGGCATTGGGGATGTCACTCCTAGCGTGAAAGACTCATAATTTGTCACGGGTTCGGTGGATCCGGCATCTCTTGCCGTTATCTTCGAATGCCATGGCGGCTACCCTAGTTGAAGAGGCTAGGCAGCACACCTTTCGCCTTGCCACCATAAATATCAACGCGATAAGGGCACCACACAAACCGACAATGCTACAACGCATGCTCGATGCGGCGGACATCGACGTGGCCCTCTTGCAGGAAGTATGTGTCGCTAGTTTCCCTGACTTCTACGGATATACCGCCCACATCTCCCATGCCTCTTCTACCGATTGTGGTGTGGCTGTCCTGCTACGGGACGGCTTGGCGGCTACGGACGTACTGTACTTACCGAGTGCAAGAGCCATGGCAGTAACTGTCAACGGTGTATGACTCATCAATGTATATGCCCCTTCACGATCAGGGAGACGGAGGGATCGAGCCCGCTTTTTTTCGGAAGATATTACGCCTCTATTTATGGGCCGCATAGACGATATGGTGATGGGAGGAGATTTTAACTGTACATTATCTCCGTCTGATCAGCAGCCACATCACGTCCCGTGTGCGGAATTGGAAATGCTAGTTCGTGATCTCCACCTGATCGACACGTGGCGCCACATCCACGGCCCAGCTCCTGGTTACACCCATTATACAAAGTCATTCATCAACTCGGTTAGACAGGATTTATGTCACAAGCACCCTTTCGACGGCGACGAGAGGAGCAGAGCTGTGACCCACTGCATTCACAGACCACACAGCCTATATTTGCACCATTGCCCTCCAACCTGCACGTGTGTGGCGCAGTAGGCCCCCCCTGGAAACTGAACGTCGCCCACCTGGACGAGCCGGCATGTAAAGGTGCTATCGCAGAGTCGTGGAACGCGTCCTTACAGCGCCGTGGTCGTTACCGATCGACCCTCAGTTGGTGGATTGAATGTGCGAAGCCTGCTCTTAGGCGCACCTTCATGGCTTACGGCCGGGAAGCAGCGGCATGGAGGAGGAACACGGAAAACTTTTAATACACCGTCCTACGGGCATGTCTTACTATGGAGCCCTCACCTGACGGGCAGATCATAGTCAATCGCGCGAAAGCGCAGCTCGTCTCCTTAGCACGCCATCATTTACAAGGCGCTGTTATACGGTCGCGTGCTCCAGACATGATACAATCAGAAAGGCCATCTATGCACCACGTGCTCCTAGAACGCAGGAGGCGCCGTAGGGCACTGGTAACCGACATGATAACGGACGACGATCGACACGTGGTAGAACAAGCAGATATAGCAGAAGCCTTCTATGGGCATTACGCTCAACTTTATTCAGCAGTGCTCCCTGATATGGTAGACACCGTTTCAGCACATGGTGGTGGTGGTTAGTGTTTAACGTCCCGTCGACAACGAGGTCATTAGAGACGGAGCGCAAGCTCGGGTTGGGGAAGGATTGGGAAGGAAATCGGCCGTGCCCTTTCAAAGGAACCATCTCGGCATTCGCCTGAAACGATTTAGGGAAATCACGGAAAACCTAAATCAGGATGGTCGGAGACGGGATTGAACCGTCGTCCTCCCGAATGCGAGTCCAGTGTTTTCAGCACATGTCCACGGTGCAGTTCCACCAGACATGGTACCGACTTTACTGGGAGACGTGACAGAAGAGGAAGTGCTCGATGCCATTGGTAAAGGTTCTCCCCATAAATCACCAGGAATCGACGGATTACCATTAGAGTTCTATCGAGCCTTTAAACAACTGTTGGTGCCGTGTTTGATTGCCATTTGTCAGGAATTGATGTCCCCGGGTATAACATTGCCTGCACCGTTCTTGGAAGGTCTGATTGTCCCCATCCATAAGCCGAAGGGACGGAATCATGTCCGCGATTATCGCCCCTTAACGTTATTAAACAGCGACTTCAAGATCTTTTCGAGGCTGCTATCAGAACGTATTCGCGGCACACTATTGCTCGTCCTGTCCAGCGACCAGACGTCCTTGAGGGGACACAACCACATCAGAACTGCGTTATGTCGTTACAGAGATTTCATCTCCCTTGCACGGGTGAGACGTTTGCCGGCAGCCCTGGCGTCTATCGACTTTAGCCAGGCTTTTGACCGCGTGGGCCACACTTTCCTCACGGCCGTTCTACGGCGCATGGAATACCCCGACCCCTTTATCACAGTGTTGACACGCCTTCTGCATGGTGCTACTTCTCGAGTTCTTGTTAATGGAAGACTGACGGCACCCATGCCGATCCGACGATCAGTACGACAGGGCTGTCCATTATCAACATTGTTATTTGCATTGGCCTTAGAACCTTTGTTGTGTGGTCTCCGAGACAGGCTCACTGGGATACAGTTCGGCGGCTCCATCTATCGCTGCACCGCCTATACGGATGATTTGATGATCGTCATACGTGGAGCTGACGACATGGCCGCGGCTTTGGACTGGATTGCAACCTACGGTACAGCTTCTGGTAGCCAAATGAACGTTGACAAGTCCGTCGCCTTGAGCATCGGGATTGGGCTACCGCAGGAACACATTGCCCCCTTACGCATCAGTGATACTGTACGCTGCTTGGGCTTAGATTTCATGAACGACATGCGACGCGCGACGACGCTCAATTATCGACGCCTTCTTCACCAAATTAGGGCCGGAATTGCAAATCAGCGCTTGCGATCCCTCAACATCGTTGAGCGGGCATATTATGCCAATGTATACCTTGCGTCTCGCATACCGCATGTCGCCCAAACGCTACCCATTCCGAAACCCTTGGCTCGTAGCATTATGGCAGCGCTGGGATACTTCGTCACCGCTGGCATGTTACTGAAGATCAGATACGTATCTCTTACTCTCCCCAAGGAAAAAGATGGTCTCGGCCTAGTCAACGTCTATGATAGGGCCATTGCCCTCTATGTTAGCTCACATTTATGTCTGCTGCGCCGTTGTCCTACGAGCCTCACGAGTCTGCTTCTGACGGCGCTACGACCTGCTTCACTAAGAGCGCCCGTGCCATTACAGGACATCCCAGCGCCCCTCTTTTATATAGGACGTTTCTATTTAGAACAAAGTTATTGCAGTGTAGCGCTCACGACACCGCGAATGGCCACAACTCGACGCCTATATCACGACATGCTGCAACGCCGCCCCCTAAATGTGGTCGAACTAAAATATCCTGACGTACGATGGCGCGTGGTGTGGAAGACTGTACACGATGCCATGCTTGACTCCGATGTTGTTTCCCAATGGTACGTAGTCGTTAATGGGAAGCTGATGACGCAAGAACGTCTCTACAATATCCACATGGCAGAATCTCCCAATTGTGTGGGTTGTAATACAGTAGATTCTGACGAGCACCGCCTCAGCTGTGGAGAGGCGGAACCGGTTTGGCACCTTGTGCGGCAGATGCTGGCTTATCTCTTGCGCGTTAGGCCGGAGCATATATCTGCACGCACGTTATTGTTTCCGGATGAGACATTTTACCCCACGACTCGAACCAACTCTGTCACCTGGATACGTGGACATGCGGTCCATTACCTCTGTCGTGACGGACACAAGAACTTACTTGACTTCTGGCTCTATTTGCAAGAAAGACATCATGCTATTTCCGGGCATACCAGATATCGACAATGCTTCGCAAACTACCTCTGGAGTGCCTTTCACAGCCCGCCGTGTAGCTGGAATGTTCCAGGCAGTGGTAGACGAGGTCAGAACGAACTGCAAACGATCATATATTGAACAATCTTTATCAGAGGGTGCAGTCGCTGGGAAGCCTAACTACGAAGTGGTAGCTTTATTTTCATGTTATTTATGTTTACTATCTTCGATGGTGTCTTCATTCTGTTTTAGTTTTCCAGGCTTGATTAATTATGACTGTTCGCATATATATATATATATATATATATATATATATATATATATATATATATATATATATATATATATGAAAAAAGTAAAAATAAATAAAACAATTAAAAAAATACCTTCCACACCCTACAAGAAATACCCTTCCTCCATTCCTTTCATCGTGTTTATGTGGGTTGATGCACACACGTTAGTCCCGTATAGTGTAGTTTCTACACATTTTCGATGGCGGGTGGTTACGTATAGTTAGGAAGGCAACGCCTGAAGAGGTAAGAGTTCATTTTTGTTTGGCAGGGACACAAGTGGCGGTGCCCCGTAGGGATGGCTATGATTTTATTTCTTTTGTTAGAGAAAAAAAAATGAGGTCCTTGGTTCAAGTCTTCCTTCGAGCGGAACGTTTAATTTTTTATTTTCAGAAAAAAAGAGGTCCTTGGTTAAAGTCTTCCCTCGAGTGAAAAGTTTAATTTTTTACTTTCAGACAATTATTATCTGTCCATCCAAAATAAAAAAAATAAAAATAAAAAAAAACGCTAATGCGCTGCTTCCGGCGCCGGCGCCGGATCGAATCCGCCCAGCGGATTAACAACGCGGGCCGGTGTGCTGGCCAGCCTGGTTGTGGTTTTTAGGCGGAAAAAAAAGTTGGTAGAGCACTTGCCCGCGAAAGGCAAAGGTCCCGAGTTCGAGTCTCGGTCCGGCACACAGCTTTAATCTGCCAGGAAGTTTCATATCAGCGCACACTCCACTGGTTTTCTTTGCTATTTCGCACATTTTGGAACTTCCGTTCTTTAAAATCCTTCAATGCACGTACCGCATTTTCGGAAAAATACTTCCCATATTGCCACCCAGTCTTCTTAATGGGAGTCTGTCAAAAAGGAGGGGAAACATGTTATACCTAACACGAAACGTCAATTTTCACGATCTTCGCAGAAATTTTTTTTCTTAACTTGGAAATACTAGGCATCACATATTGTTAAAAGATTTAGCCTAACTGCCTTTCTTCACTAAGATTCTTCAATCGTACCAGTAAGGATTCCTAAATAGCGCAGGTGCTATTTGGGCAAATCAGCGGTGGTGCGATTTCAGCAACTGTGCCATATTGTTAGTTTGTAATGCTCTAAGCTAAATAATTGATCGGATTACGTTTACAACAATGTCCAAGAGTAGTTACATATATCTTACTATGTGTAATATATGAACGTAATTGTGTTTCTTACCTTAGTATCAGAACTATTACGAAAAGTACATAATCGTACATGGAAATCGCCATGTTTCTTGTAAAGCAAAAACAACATAAACTGCAGAACCACTGAAACCAAATGACGGCAGCATCATGGAAGTGTTCCCTCGCTCAAATTACTCTCTCTCGCTATGTGGTGCGTAAGAACGACAGGTAAATTTAAAAACCTGGTGGTACGATTTGAGAGACGCTACGATGTAGACTACTTCCCCCTACGAATTTCCAGATCTGTTCCATTAGGTATTCAGCAATATTTTATTATTCATTAGCTAACATGTTACTGTCTGATTATAAAAACGTATCTAACTTCACCCAAAATTTCGTCACATGCTTAAAAATGCATTTTTAAAAAGGCAAACAACTATTCTGTGTCAAATATTTTGGACACTTTTATTGTTATTGTGGTTTTATTTAAACTTTTTACCATCACAAGTATGATTTATATACTTTTTAAGAACCAGCAGTGCAGTTCATTTATTTTACTTCACTATTAAATATGTAAATTATTTGGATAATATTGTTCTAGTACATTTTATTCAGCTTCAATCTTAATCTCAACTGTACTTCACAGTTCTCAGAGTTGCAACACATGGCATATTGTGCTATTGTTATACACTTTTTGTTATTCAACTGTTATGCTATTGGAAAGCTTTGGCAGTACTCTGGAAAAGATGGCGTGGAATGACAGAAGTAAGAAATGCTGTTGTGACAATGTTTTTTCATCTGCAAACTCAATAAATGCTGAAAATAATCAGTTGCTAGTTTTCTCAGTTGCTATTAAAACAAGCATATGGCCTCAAGAACCATTCTGAAGACAACGACTCCCACAAACAGATTAAAAAAACTATTATTTTTATTTTCTACATTGAAATGGTACTCTTCACTGTATACATAAGTGCACAAAATCTTAGTTGCTACACTGAGGAAATACATGAATGTCAACAATTAAAATTCCTTTATTTAAGCCACTGATAAGTGTCCCATTTCATAGCCCATCGCAAAAAAGAAGGTCTAAATGAAATTATCTCCAAGAAACATTGAATATCAATAAACTTCTTCATTATAAATCAAACACTAATGCAAAACTCTTCTGGCTCAATATTATGTAAAAATCAACACCTATTTCTTTCAGACACTGTTTGTAATGTATATGATTTACAGATTTCTTATTGTATCAGGTAATGCAACACACTTTCTTCACAAATTAGAAGTATTTTGAAAATTTTTGAATATGCTTGGGGTTATTAAAAAATTACAAAGAAACTGATGCAAATTTTTTCCAAAGTGCTTCCTCAAATTGAGGTACCATTTAATCCAATGTTATACATTTGAAGGAGATCAAATTTTTACCAGATATGCATCACATGATGGCTGAGGTACTAGGCCTATTTAATTCCATCTATTATGTATATTACAAGGATAAAAAATATCACATCTTACATTTTAATTTTTATAATTTTTTCCTAATAAAAACGTTATTTTTTCTATAATTTATTTGATTCTGCAATAAAGCCGAGGTCTACTATATAAGTATGGACTATTGCAAGTTACAAAAAAATTAGAGGGATGCTTTATGAACTGTAGGAAATATTTGTACCTGAATTCTGAAAAATACAACTTGCTGGAAATTGTGAATGAATATATGAGTCCAATTAAACTGTGCCTCAGAACATTCCTGAAGCATAGTCTACATCCTGCAGCATTTCTTCATCTTCAAGCTTCCTTTTGGCACACCTTTTAGCACTTATTGCTTCTTTGATAACTTGAAGAGCTAGTCTTTCAGCTTCATGTACCTGTTGTCTGTTACATGTGAGCAGTTGATCTTCCATATAGAGCCACATTTTATGCCTAAATTTCTAAAAAAATCATTCAGATGTGCTGTTCGTCTAATGGCCAGTCCATAATAACTCTGAAGAGGGTCTATTTGAGTTTCTGTCAATCTGCCTCTGCCAGACAGAGATTTTCCATCAGATAGCAACTTTCCTTTCATTTCTCTTCATAGCTTCCTCAATATAGCACCCAGCCCCTTTTATGCATGTCCACAACACTCCAGTTTTGTTACCAAGGTATCACCAGAAACATTGAAATCATTAATTTTATCGAAAGCTTCAGAGTCCCCATCGCCTAGGTACTTTGTATATCTAACTTTATAAACGGGCGCCGACCTTTGAAATATTTTTAGAGCTCCATCACACTCCATACCTCCACTTAACCATCATAGTTCTTAGAACACTGATATTCAGTATGTCCTTCAGTGTTAACATGGCAGGTGTGGCAGTACTTAGATAAGTACTCAACATCAACAACTTTTCCATTCTCCAGAGAAGTAGCACTTACAATACCACTCAAGGAACGATGTCCTTGAGGTTGCCATGTTCCATCAAGTGCAACAGCAATGTCCCTGGTTCCACTAATATTTACAGTTCCTTCTACTGCACGTTTCTTAGATGCTTTAGACACAACCGTCAAGGCACCTAAAAGTATTTTTATGTACTTGCTGAACCTACTGGGAGGAGGAGGAAGGTCCATCAAACCACAAAACGTTTGAGCAGCCTTTTCCTATTGCATGCATTGCGTACATTAACTTCAAATTCACATCATATGAATTATGCACAATGTTCGAAGTTATTTCCGAGGTAGATTTATTGTAGGATCTACACAGAACAATTAATTTCGACGATAAACCCATCCTGCTACTTTGTTGTTCAGTTATTTCCAGACTGCCTACACCATCACATTGTTTATATTTCGCCACTTCCTTTATGTAAGAAGACAAGATACCCACTTCAACAACAACAAATCCGTTACAAACAGCGTCATTGTTAACACAAAAATTTGAATCACCAGTAGGCGTGCCATGTGGGAGTTTATTAGCTGAAGAACTTATGTGTAGGTTACTTTCAACAGAGTGGCTTGCTTTGTTTGTGAAATGGTTACCACGGAATTTCCTTTTATTGAATTTCTTGATGCGCGGCATAGTTGGTATTTATTGCACACTAAAGCATATGTGCTTCCACAAATATATGTAGCACTTGCGCAACGAACATTCAGTAACACGTGAACAAACTGCTTCAGCGAAACAAAAGTAAATACTAGCACCGGTAATCATTTACAGACACTACAAACCTGCACTGTAACCAACATATACAATGTATCATACGTGTAATCGTTGGGAACAGAAAGTTCACAGTTCTTTTCGAAATAATACTGGTTTCTGTAACAGGAATGAAGGGGGCATGGTGGCATATGTGGCATATGTGACTGTAACTTTGAAATTTCGTATATATAGGTCATTTTTCATTTGAAGCCCTCTCTTCATATCCAAAGCAATTACAAGATAATCACAAGCCTACGGGGTTGCAGGAAGTTGGAAAGACAACTGAAATACTAACTATAAATCACAGATGCAATGAAACTGTTACTGCTAGTGCAAAATAATGCCAGTAGGTGGAGCAGCAGAAATTTGAAACAACAGTTGTAAGTAGTACAAGTACACCCTGACTGGTAAAAAGTTACCCTGATTGACTAGAGTTAAAGGGATCTGTTTAGGTCCAAAGCAAAGTTTGAAGGTGTAGTGCCTAGCATCCTCTTATAACTTGGCCAACGATAAGAAAGAAGCTCTAATAAGGTGCGAAAAACTAGACGAGACAATAAAAACAGTACTCTTGATATCCTACGAGAATTCAGGGAACACAGACATGATGGAGATACTCGTCTGAATACAACGATCCCAAAAATTAAACGAAGAGATAAATTGAAGTGTTTTGGTAAATGAACCCTACCGAATGGGCTAGATAAAAAAGCAAACAAAGGACGAGCGAGCATGAAGTAGCATACAGGTCAGTACAGAAGACATAAAACAAAAGGACAGTCTCCTACAATGCAAAGATGTGGTATTAGACGACGATTGTTAAGCCTGACTAATACTGAATAAGAACGAAGAAATTGAAGAACTAGAGGACAAGGAAATAAAAATTTTAAGGTAGATGATCAGACCGCATGGTACATGAAAAAGAGCGAAAATGAAGATCTGTATAAACAGGTTGAGAAGATCCCAGACACTTAGCAAGACAAGGCCGAAGTTTTATGGATACCTCTTCCGAATGAGTGAATATCTGACAAAGAAAATCTTCAGGTCGTACATCACCAAACTAAAAGCGACCACAAAGTGAGCTGAGGAAATACGAAAGGACATGGAGAAAATAGGGGCCTAGTCAGAAAGAGATGTGGGATAAAGAGGTGTAACGAATGAAGACTGACAACTTCAAGGGGTTGCAGAAAAACAAATGTGCGAGGTCCATGAACATCTGCACAGAGGAAAGGAGGAGGAACGTCAGTGAAAGAATGAAGAGATTCTGGGAGTAAAAGAAAAGACTAATCAGGAAACTAGTCTTTTCTCTGGTCCAAAGTCGGCTGAAGTTGAATAAAAGAGTAGATGTATTCAGTAAATGCTTCAGGCCTCTCTTAAGGAGAGTACTTTATTAGTAGACAAACATTTTGGCTGCTGACAAATTATTGAAAATGTGTTGCTGTGTAGTAATCACTTTTTGGACCAAAACAAGTGATTTTAAATCGGTATGTAGATTGTTCTTATGTATAGTACTGATTTCATGAACTGAACTGTTGATTTAAAGAAGTGATATTTTACTTATGACAAATTTCGCTTACGAATAACTGCATTTTGAAGCAGCAATCAGCAAGAGTGTATCCATTACCTGAGTTAGTTCAAGGGTAGCAGCTCATCTCTAGTTTCGTGGTGAATGACTGGATAGTAACGAGATTTCACGACAAATGGCTTGGGGTTTTCCTGCTAGTACTACGGGTTCATTACACTTCCCGGCTATCTTCAAACTCATATTGAATTAATACATCTGTCAGTTTGGCGGGGCAAGATACGAATTCAGTTTGCGAAATTTTTTTGTTCCCTAGATGGCGGGGGGTGGCGGGGTGGGGGGTGGGGTGGGGTGGGGGTGGGGGGATGGGGGCTACTGCCCTTCCTTACCTCTCGTTGGACGCGCCATGGAAAGTTAGTATTCCCAATACATTGAACACACCTATGCAGGACGTTCTTGAGTTCACACCATCAGCAGTTTATATTAGACGATTTTTAACTCGGGGAACCTTTAGCCTCGCTTGATGAGCCCGTACAATACTCGTTTGATGGGACAAAGGTAAGCAAAGCACGCCAGCTCCTTTTTTTAATGTTGATATCACTTACACATAAATTGCGGTAATCGTTAGTATGTCTAGGCATCGTCTATACCCTCTGAAACCTTGTGCCTCGCGGTAACGACTGTTATTAGGGAGGCCGGAAAGTAATGTCGGTACTGCGCATGTCGAAATTTGTTTGTCATTTATCAGTTCACTGCGTACTTCAAAGTCGTACCAAAGACATTTTAAGGTTAGAGTGGCTTGTTTACTCGTAACTAATTAAATCTTAAACTTGTTTCTGGAATTTACGATGAACTGGCCAGCCAAATACCAGAAGAAGTGCATATCCGTCGTCATATACCTTTTGAGTTTCGCAAGGATAGTAATGTGAAGTTGCTACCATAGACATCTGCGATGTTTATACATGTTCATTAAGCGTTCGTAAATGCCAAAGGTGGTTTTCTAAGATCAGATCCGGTGGTTTTGATCTTACCGACTCGTTTCGATCAAGAAGACCAACAACTTTAGACAATGACATGTTAAGGTCGCAAATCCGTGTCAGGCAACTGACGAACTGTCAGACACTCTTAACCAACTTTGTTCGACCTTCCAAGAACCTTTTCAGCAGATTGGTAAAGACAAACAAAGTTAACCGATCCACTACATGCAACTTACTTCTGCAGTGACTCAATACAGGAGGAATTAGAATTATATATTAATACCTTCAGCTGCTGACGGTCGTTGATATATATCATCGGGGACAGGTGAAAATGTGTGCACCGACCGGGACTCTAACACGGGATCTCCTGCTTACATGGCAGACGCTCTATCCATCTGAGTCGCCGAGGGCACAGAGGATAGTGCGACTGCAGGGAGTATCTCGCGCACGCCTCCCGCGAGACCCACATTCTGACCTTATATGTCCACGCACTACATTCGTAGTGTCCCTACACAACACACTCATTACTCGTGAAAGACATTCTTACCAAATCCCGTAAGAGTTCGGGTAACATGTGTGCATCCGCACAGAAGAAGAAGAAGGTCATGGCCGGTGTTGCCAGAACTATATACTTATATGGTGAGAATGTGGGTCTCGCGGGAGGCGTCCCTGCAGTCGCACTATCCTCTGTGCCCTCGGTGGCTCTGATGGATAGAGCGTCTGCCATGTAAGCAGGAGACCCCGATTTCCAGTCCCGGTCGGGGAAAACATTTTGATCATGTCCGAAAGAACAGACACCGTATCCATATAAGTATATATTCATACAATACAGAAGTGTTGTTATCGCTTCATCACTGGAGATGAAAAATGGGTCCTCTTTGATAATTTAAAATGCAAAAGCCAACCGCTATTTCCGAATGAATTCGCCATCAAGTACAGATAAACCAGGTTTACACCCAAAAAGGGGGCTTTTGTGTGTTCCGCGTATTCATCGGGTGGTTCATTGTGAAGTGTTGAAACCTGGACAAATTGTGCATGCAGACGTTTACTGTCAACAACCGGATAGAGTAAATCAATCTTTGATTGGAAAGTGCCCACTGATTGCCAACAGAAAAGGCATTGCTCTACGACACGATAATGCAAGACTGTACTGACAAGGGAACCTCCCCATCGCACCCCCCTCAGATTTAGTTATAAATTGACACAGTGGATAGGCCTTGAAAAACTAAACACAGATCAGTCGAGAAAACAGGAAGAAGTTGTGTGGAACTATGAAAAAATAAGCAAAATATACAAACTGAGTAGTCCATGTGCAAGATGGGCAACATCAAGGACCAAGATAAGCTGAGGAGCGCCGTGGTCCCGTGGTTAGAGTGAGCAACTGCGGAACGAGAGGTCTTTGGTTCGAGTCCTCCCTCGAGTGAAAATTTTACTTTCTTTATTTTCGCAAAGTTATGATCTATCCGTTCATTCATTGACGTCTCTGTTGACTGTAATAAGTTTGGTGTCTGTGTTTTGCGACCGCACCACAAAACCGTGCGATTAGTAGACGAAAGGACGTGCCTCTCCAATAGGAACCGAAAAAATTTGATCGCAAGGTCATAGGTCAACCGATTCCTCCACAGGAAAACACGTCTGATATATTCTTCACGACACTGGTGACGGCATGTGCGTGACATGACAGGAATATTTTGTCGACCTACCTAACTTGCACATTTGGCGAATGGGTAAAAAGATTCTTCTACCTTGCCCGATTTAGGTTTTCTTGTGGATGTGATAATCACTCCCAAAAAAGTGATGACAACATAAGAGTTTGTCACATAAACTGCAACAAATGAATGCAACAGTTTCACAGTCGCACAGTTTTCCCTGTGCTCTGTCAAAACATATGTTTTCTACGTTTTCAAATGTTTCCGTGCGTAGACCGTCAAATTCTGCATATGTCCAAGTAAATCTCAACATGTCCTGGAATTTTGGAGAGCGAAGTTGATTATGTGTGAGTGCCTGAACTTTGATAATTATCTGAAAATAAAAAACTAAATTTTTCACTCGAGAGAAGATTTGAACCAAGGACCTCTCGTTCCGCAGCTGCTCACGCTAACCACGGGACCACGTCGCTCGTAAGCTGAAACTCTCCTTGATGTTGCCTAGCTTGCACATGGACTACTCAGTTTGTATATTTTGCTTATTTTTTTCATAGTTCCACACAACTTCTTCCTGTTTTCTCGATTGATCTGTGTTCAGTTTTTCAAGGCCTATCCCTGTGCCAACTTATAACTAAATCTGAGGGGGGTGCGATGGGGAGGTTCCCTTGTGAACAATACGAGCCCCGAAAAAAATTAATGACCTATGGTGGGAGGTATTTTCCCACCCATTATCCTTGTCCGATACAGCGCCATCGGTTTTCCATTTATTCCGATCGCTACAATATTTTCTAAGTGGCAAAAAAGAGTGAAAATATGGTTGATGTTCTCAATATCGTCACCAGATATTTTGCTTAAAATAATTGATTGATTAAAAATAAAAACTTGTTAACAATTAAAACAAAAGATTCCGGATAAGTGCGAGTAGAAGTTGCGAAACAGAGGGTTCCGTACAAACTTTGCTTATTGATGGTTCATCCAACTCGGGAATCGAGGATCTCTACGACTTTTGTCTCTTGTTTATATCGATACAAGCAACACATACGTCTGTCCACTCCTGAGAAAAAGATGTCTTAACAGGAAAGACAGTCGGATAAAAAAGACAACAAAAAGTTTTTTCGTGTGATGTAATTACAATGTGACAAATCTTGAATTTGTTTTTCCTTTACCTTTACTGTGAAAGCTTGCTTATGCCGAATAACATGCTTCTAGGTTAACGGGGAGAACACTATAGGATTTGACGAGTGAGTTTGTAGGTATCAAAATTTGTGACATAAGCGGCCGTATCTTTTGACTGCATTGACTTAGAAGCTTCAATGTTTTACACTGGCAAGAGACCTTGGATATTAGTATGTGATATAGATTTAAACTTGATATGTCAAATGGTCCCTGAGAGAAGATGGTCTTCAGAGATTAACAGACAGACAGTGGGGTAACAAATGACAAAAAAAGACTATTTTTTTCTTGTGATATAATTTCAAATTATACTGTGAAACCTTGCTTCTTGCCAAATTTCTAGGTCAACGGGAAGCATCCTATAGCTTTTGCCGAGTGAATTTACAAGTATCAGAATTTGTGACACAAATGGCCGCATCTTTCGACTGCAGTGACTTAGAAGTTTCGATGTTCTACACCGCCGAGGGACCGTAGACCTTAAAATTTGACAGAAATTTCAAGTTGATGTCTACCAGTTCCTGACAAAAAGGGTTTTTACCCTCGGAAAGACAGACAGTCACCAAAGTCATCCTACAACGGTTCCATTTTTGCCGACTGAGGTTCCGTAACCTAAAAGCGACATTTCTTTCCAGTCCCCCAAATAGTTTCTTTGGTTGTGCCTATGACGTCACAGGCTGGGCGTCTGAATTAGCAAACCGAAGCGTGGCGACCACGCTTCGCAGAAGGCGGCAACGGCGACGCTTCCGCGAAGGGGAGGGGTGGTTTCTGAAGCACCATGGGCTGCACGTTTTCAATGTTCGACTGCGCTCCCTGTGCGAAGCGCGAGCAACTGCTCGAAGACGGTGCCATCTGGTTCTCGGACCTTACAGCGCTGGAAGCTACGGAGGCCTCTCCCCCTGCAGAGGCCGCAATGGCAGACACGGACGCGCCTACTGCCTCCCCGGGCAGCAGTGCGCCGGCTCGTCGTAGACGCGTAGTCACGTTTGCGCCGAACCTCGTGACTGTGTTTACGACAGCCCCGCTGGATGAACCGATGGCGGAAATCGAAGTGGTGGCGGACTTGCCGGAACCTTGCGCTGCTTCCAGGAACCCCCTCTGTCTCCTCCCATCGGAGGTACTCATCAGAATCTTCAGGTTTGTAACAGTATTAAATCGTGGACACACCTCACGTTATGCAGTCAAATACTGTTGCGTAAAAAAGAAAACGAATCGCCTGGCAATCCCAAACTGAAGCTTAACATGGACGTAAATAGCATAGTTCTAACCTTTCGCTCACATCGCTTTCTAGGGTTTCATCGTTAATTAGGGGATCAGTAATACTCCGTAAGGCTATGTGAAGATGTTCGTGTTAATCCATTGGTTCATTTTATTTCCCTGTAAGACACAGCCAGTTATACTATACCCAGACTGTTATTTTTTTTCATTGGCCAAGTATCACAGATGTAAGAAATTTCTGAACTGACGAAATTTTCCACTGTTGACTGTTACCGGCTATAATGGCATTTTCAGACTGTAACTGAGGTGGCCGGACACTAAGACGTCCGGCCACCAGCATATGGCAAGCTAACACAAAAGTAGCTTGTAAGTATTGGTTCGCCAAAAGCTGGTGGCTCAACTGCTTGGTGGCTAATGCTCGTGCACGTAAACTAAGGCTTCAAAATGGCATAATAACCGAAATTTGCCAGTATAGGAAAAATAATTAATCGAATGCAGAAAACTGAGACGGTTCAATGCTGCATCTTGACTACCAATATGTTGGTCAAATACTAGATCACTTGTTTTTGTTCCGTAATGCAAGTTCGTTACCTACACGAAACAAAACGTGTTTTCATCTCTTTCCTCTAGGATAGTCTGAAAAATTTTGAAACAATCGACCTTCTGAGACCAACCCGGTTGGGGTTTGTCCGTCGATGTAAAGGTAGTTAGACAGACAGCAAGCTCGGGCTGAAAAAATGATTTTTTAGTTAATGAACAGTACTGACATCCATTGGTACTTCCAGAAACTGGGAAAACATAATGCGGCTGTGTCACTTCCATTGATCTTCTGTCAAGAAAGCGCAAGCTGACCAGAGCACAGAGAGATAAGGGAACAGTTCTCTAAATTTCTTATACTGTACGTTTAAATATGAATGAATTGCGTTACCTACGTTACGTCGCTGAAGCATTTAAGCAACGCGATTTTTTTTCTGTGAATAGAATGAGTGTGAAAACGCAGTTTTCTAAAATAAAAAGGCCTTTTGCGCACTGCACATTAATTTTATTTGCTCATCCAGGCACGTTTAGACTTATTTACAAGACATCTTCAGTCGGTGCCCTAAAGTATTAAAGGATTTTTCGCTTGCACATATAGCTTGTATTTCATGGAAGTTTCTACAAAGATTTTAAATGTGTGAAGTATATGTGCAAGCCAAATATTTCAGGACACCCACTGAAGATGTGTTGTAATTAAGGCGAAAAGCATCTCGGTGCGTCATATAACCAGTTACATACAGCTGCGAAAATGGCTATCCCATGAAACTTGTTAGAATGGATATAGTTTCTCTACAAGGTGGTTAAGATTGGTAGCACCTTTTATCCTGTCGAGCAGCGAGGAGTGGCCGTGCGGTTAGAGGCGCCATGTCACTGATTGTGCGGCCCCTACCGCCTGTGTGTGTGTGTGTGTGTGTGTGTGTGTGTGTGTGTGTGTGTGTGTGTGTGTGTGTGTGTGTGTGTTTGTGTGTTTGTGTGTGTTTGTGTGTGTTTGTGTGTTTGTTTGTGTGTGTTTGTGTGTGTTTGTGTGTTTGTTTGTGTGTTTGTGTGTGTTTGTGTGTGTTTGTGTGTTTGTTTGTGTGTGTTTGTTTGTGTGTGTTTGTGTGTGTGTTTGTGTGTGTTTGTGTGTGTTTGTGTGTGTTTGTGTGTGTTTGTGTGTGTTTGTGTGTTTGTGTGTTTGTGTGTGTGTGTGTTTGTGTGTTTGTGTGTGTGTGTTTGTGTGTGTGTGTTTGTGTGTGTGTGTTTGTGTGTGTGTGTTTGTGTGTGTGTGTTTGTGTGTGTGTGTTTGTGTGTGTGTGTTTGTGTGTGTTTGTGAGTGTGTGTGTTTGTGAGTGTGTGTGTTTGTGAGTGTGTGTGTTTGTGAGTGTGTGTGTGTGTGTGTGTGTGTGTGTGTGTTGCTCCTTGAGGATACTAAACTTAATACTCACAAATTGAGGGATTTTTAACAAAACTTTTATTTTCTGTAATCTTTTTGTCACTGGATGTTCACATAACACTCGTGTAAGCAAAAGACCTAAGCAACACAATAAGCCACGACCTACCTATTCGAAGAAACTAACATAGCACCCTGTTACGGATCAAAAATCGTAACTTAGTTTCTTGTGCAAGTAAGAGTGATAACACGAAAATGATTGCACAATATTTCAGAAATATGGAAGAAAAACTGTCGTCCTTGGTGAATTTTCTTTTACGGGGATTTGGCCGTGGTCCAAATGCCTGACGTAGCGTCTCTTAATGCCGGAGACATCGTCATAGTTTATAAAGACAAGGATAGCAATTTCAAACTTTACGAAATTTGAAACTGCTATCAAAGTGTTTACAGCCTCTGACGATGTCTACAGCTTTAGGAGACGACACGTTAGGCAGAAACATGCCTCGCACCACGGCCAAATGCCCACAAGAGAAAATACACCAAGAACGCAAATACGGCTGCGCAAGTTTGGACTGTGACATGTTTTAATCGATGGGTACTTCACACTCCACGCTGATTGCCTGGTACTGCTCCGAAACATAGTATACAATACAGGAGACAGCGATGTTCTAGAGGCATTCGAGGAAGAAGTGATCAATACCGCATTAGCCTAACATATAAGAGTAAACATCGTCGTAAGTTTTGTTTGCTACGAATCATCTTGCTTTTCCATTATAACTCCCACTGTACTCCGTATGTCATAGTACGTGCACACAGCAAAAAACTCCTTCCCCCTTTTTTCCTGTCCCATTCGCGAGCTTCGTGGAGGAATTAAGACTGTCGGTACGACTAAAAGTTCGAATTTAATGTTACCGTCGAAGTAGCCTTGCGCTTGATAAATGAATGACATCTTAAAGCAGAAAAATATCTCGAGAAATCGTTTGTGATGTACAACATATTCATCATAGGTATCACCCTGGGCCAGGTCTCTCTCCTGCAATGATATCATACAAATCGTTCATCTGTTTCGAATCTGCTCTCATTCGTTAACCCAGCTTGTAAGCGTCTCGAGCTAGTATAATCAAAATTCGATATGGGTGATCTCTGCAAACTACCCACTAAATGAAGAGAATAGTACTTTAATGAACAAATGTCTGCGTTTCTTTCGACCAAATATTACGTTTGTGCATTAGTTCGTAGCGTTTTTGTTTTGCATGGTGGTTTCATTTGTTGTCATTTTTATTTTCGTTCACTTCTGGTATTTGAGTTTACATATTGCAATTTTGTCATTTGGTGATAGTGGTGCTGTGGACATTAGAAAATGGAATGGCAACTGGATAAATCGGAAAGTTTCAGACGCATTCCTCTGAGTTCAGTAGAGAGGTGACAGCAGCGGAGGCAGTCAGAAACATTTACGCCGTTTATGGGGAAAATTGCATTACAGAGCACGGTAAGGAATTAAAAACAGAATTGGTTGCAATTTTATTTTATTTTCGAAGACGCGTTTCGCCTTATTTAGGCGTTTTCAGGTTATCTTAATTTGGTATTTCTTAGAAGAATCCTTTAGTCAGTGTAGCCGAAGGGCATTGTCTAATGTATAATGCGTACTACCTGAGCCCCCATCTTATTCTGTTACTCGCTCCTGTGAACGGGAACGCGTTATGCAGAATTTGGTGTCACCCGCGTCCACCTGAAAAGTTTTTACTGAGCTTAACGAAGGCAATGTTGGCCTGATATATTAGACGACGCCCTTTGGCTACACTGACTAAAGGATTCTTCTAAGAAATACCAAATTAAGATAACCTGCGCCGGCCGGAGTGGCCGAGCGGTTCTAGGGGCTACAGTCTGGAATCGCGAGACCGCTACGGTCGCAGATTCGAATCCTGCCTCGGGCATGGGTGTGTATGATGTCCTAAGGTTAGTTAGGTTTAAGTAGTTATAAGTCTATGGGACTGATGGCCTCAGATGTTAAGTGTCATAGTGCTTAGAGCCATTTGAACCAAGATAACCTGAAGATACCTAAATAAGGCGAAACGCGTCGTTGAAAAATAAACTAAAATTGCACCCAAGACAGTTTTTAACTAATACTGTTAAGCACTGGTTTTCTGTATGCCACAAATGGATAGGAAGAATTTCACGGTAACGAAGTAGTTTTGAGGAAGATCGTTTTGACATTACTCTCCATGTTCAGGAAGACCTTCGGGATTAGATGGTGGTTTAGTCATTTATCCAAAATGATCAGTCAGTACACTCGAAAACAGGAAGATTGAAGAACTGGGATAATTCCACCATTGTGCGACCTTTGACCGAAACGAAGGTTCAGAAATCGGGTGTATGAGTATGTGACATTACAGCCTTTATCACTGCGATTTTTAACATGTAAAAGTTTTTTTTCTGTATTCGCGTCAGTATGTGCGAACTTTTACCATATACCAATGAATGTTGTAACCAGATATCTTTGCCGCGCTCCTGAAAAGCGCAGGATATCACGATAGCTATAAACTGTTATACGCTGCTATCGATCAGTAAGAAAACGATGCACCTATGTTTCAAAATAACAATTGCCAATTGTTTACTTCTGCAGGGAGCCGCGCCGCTCTCTAGCTGTTCTGCGAATGTGTTGCGAGTGGGACGCAAAAGTATTGTGCTCCATACTGATATAATCATTTTATTGTAAATTTAAGAGTTTAAGTGATTAAAAATATATGTAGCCACAAACAAGCGAGAATGTCTATCATGAAAATTCGCTCCACCGCCACAATGGGTGGCCATGTTAATGTAAGTTTCCGTTTCATAATATAATACTTGAAGCCTTGAAGTTTATTTAATTTCAAAGAAAATCTCTCAACCTTATTTTCATTAATTATACTTGTGATAATCTTTTCTGTTTAAAAGATTTATGCAGCTTATGATCCAGCGTGTGTTCTGTCGG
This sequence comes from Schistocerca nitens, assembly GCF_023898315.1. Lineage (NCBI taxonomy): Eukaryota > Metazoa > Arthropoda > Insecta > Orthoptera > Acrididae > Schistocerca > Schistocerca nitens. Next base: position 901,897,120 of record NC_064614.1, on the reverse strand, counting down.
AACAGGAGGCTGTCGTGACGACATCGCTATAGTATTTATTCAAAGTTCTTTCAGTTCCGTTTATATGTTCGTACAAATCCAATTAGTTGGTCCCTTAGGTTTCTTTCATGTAACTTCGTTCTGTTTTATCCGCGCGATCTTCCTCCGAAAAAAATTTCTGTTCATTTTTTAGTAATTTTCGATATCGCGAATGAGAAAAGACAGCCGCCTCCTGCTCCGAACGGAACACCACGACTTTTCTAACGTCGGAGAGTACCGCACGAATTTTCCGCTAAAAGGTAATAGAATTTCTTAAAGCTGGATCAATTACACATTCTGCTGCTGTTCTCCGACAAATCTGGTGTGATTAATAGTAATTTATTCTGTCACGACAAAAAGAACCAATTTTATTTTTACCAAAGCAACAAAGCTTTCAATTAAATTACTAAAAAAAAGAAAAAAAAATCATACCAGAAGTACCGCATGCTCTAAGCCGAAACCGCAATCAGCGGGTGCCGTATGCGCGTCTCTACTTCCTCGTCAATTGGATCGTGAATAACACCGACCACTCCTATATCCTGTGTCATTAGTGGTGACGAGGAATGGTGTCGTTATATGGAAACAACGGAATGGTTGAGACCCAACAAACCAGGAACTCCCCGTTCCGACCTGCGCGCATCCAGAATAGGTTACGCGTCTGGTGGAACAGCGACGATGTGGTGTATAATGAATTGCTTCCTCGCAGTGTGCTCATCACTGCTGACATTTATCAGAAACTGAAATGTCTTGCAGCACAATCCAAGAACGACCTGTAAGACAGCGTGAAGTGAAGCTACTCTGATAACGGCCTCCCCCGTCCTGCTAGACACCGACAAAAAAAGAAAAACATTGTACAGGAGTTGGGTTGGGAAGTCATTCCACTCTCACCTTATTCACCTGATCTTGTACGCTGAGGTTACACGTTTTCCACTCTGTTGAACAACCTTCGAGAAACTCTTTCCGGGTGAAAATGCACTCCGAACATGGATCGACGAGTTCTTCGCCTCAAAAGCACATGATTTCTACAGTAGCGGAATCGAAAAGTCGTCTCACCTTTGGCAGATTGTTGCGATTAGTGAAGAATATATGACTGATGACTAAAGTATGTTATGTGCGTGTTATTAAACTAACCGGAAAACGCTACGAACTTACGCACCAATCTAATATTGTCGTTCCACATTAAATCGCCTGAGTTGGACACTTCCTTATAATAAACTTTCTAATAATTGACGATGTAGTTAAAGATTACCTGGTCTTTGTTTACAGTTATGGTGCTGCTGGTGTTTCTTTGCAAGGCGTTTTTCTTCAGTAAGTGGTCTTGTGCAATGCGGTTCTAGTGCAAAGGCGAATTTAGTAGATAGATGCCTTCTGCAAAAATTTTAACGTCAGATTTTGGGCGGCAGGTTCCAACTTCAGCAGACTGAATTTCCTTGTCACGCTGTTTACGACTATCTGCTTACGATCATAATATTAAAAATATTGTGGTCATGTACAGTCAAACAGCTATTTTCAAGTGCTTTCGATAAATATTAAGGTAAATTTTACTTACTAATTGTTGTATACGTATATTTTTCTTTCATTCCTAGTTTCTAGGTACTTCGTTCAATTGGCGTCTTTGTTCAGGTCCTATAATTAGTTTAGTGCCTCTAATCTGAATTTATTACTGATCGTATATGGCTGATAGATGAGTGATCACTTCACGGGTTCAAATCCATTTGAGGTCGAAGATTTTCACTTAATTCAAAATGCCCTGTTGTGTTCTACTACAGTCTCTAAAATACAAAAAATATTAAATTTATTCACTGTACTCCTGGCAATATTTGATAGTAAATTTTGTTTCAGAACTGTTTAGTCTCGTAGGAACCGAAACAAGATTTGACGGGAAAGTGACCGTTGTACTTTAACATGGCAGATAGTTCTGTTTCTTTACTTCTCACAGTTATGGCATAAATTTTGTGTCGGACGGCTGATAATTTTACAAATGTCAGAACTCCTACTAAATCATTCCTGATGCATTATAACAACTGTATTGTCCATTTACAAATAATTTAACAATTTAAACTTATTTTTCGCTGAGAGGGGGCAAGATCGCTATGGGACGAGGCCGGCTGTGAGAGTTTGTAACCCGGTCACAGGCAGCTAAACCGTAAAACTTCGAAGAGCGGTGCCTACCAAAGTGCTGAGACGATACGGGTGACGTAAGGTACTTCTTTACTCGAACAGGGTGAATTATAAACTAAACGTGTTTCTTAGCAAAGTTTTCAAATTATGAGTTTTTCATCAACCTATTGCGAAATACGGGCAAAGGAAGTGATTGCTGGTATATCTGTAAAATGCAGTGGCACTAGTGCAGTAGACCCTATACCACAAACAAGAGCAAAACATTGTAAAAGTTGCGCATTGTTGGGTCACAGTACAAACATCGTCACTCGTATTTTATTGGCACCCTCAAGCAGGCCATACAACCATCTCATAGGTATTCATGATCATTTTATGCCACGCTTATGGATGCGCACAGTTCAGGCACATTTAACCTGGACTATTACCTGAGGTGAGATTCATAAACTCAAAGCCTGCTGGCAACGGAAGCCAGCAGCTGTTTGTTATACTCATCATGCTGTACGATAAGTTTAATACTTCTCGCAAGTACAGAGGAAAATACAGGAAAAAGACATCTCCCACAGTGTTCGTATAAATGAGATGTACCTCATTTCTTGCTTAGGCATTTCTTGTTTCTTTAGTCATGGACAGAAGAAAGAAATTGTGTAAATTTATTATTTTAATGTAAGAGTGCATTTTCCAATTATCAGTGGAAGACATACCACCAATGTTCAGATCAGTACAGGATAACTTTATCGTATCTGAATAGCAAACAGCGGTCTAGATCCGCTAGAATCAGACCGCTGAACAATTGGGTTGGGAAGACGGCTTTCGATTTCTCAATCAAAAAGTTTGGATTTATATGCACTGTTGCTAAACGCACTCAGAATTTCCACATAGGCTTTTCTCGTGTAATGAGTCATTCCCGCATTGTTTATAGAGCCTCACGGACAATAGCTCCCTTCCCACTTCCCACATTCTGGTGGAATAGTCTCTCCTCATGGCTATCCATGCTAAGCAAGACCTTAGATTCTTTGCCTCCAATATTGACGGACGACATACTCAGCCGAATCGTTTTCACTGAGGAAATGATTTTTCTGAAATTACTTTTGGGGTTGAGTCTCGGATGTCTCACACCAAACGATGAGTTTGGGAAACTCTTGAGCTTACCTTACCTGCCAACTGAATTGGTCACCCCTCTTTTGTTTTAATTGCTTTCAGGTAAATTAGCCATTTCTTCTGCCACACCCTATTTTACATTTTTTGGGTGGTATTCCAATGAAGGAAAAACTTTTTAATTATACTCGATACTATTTGCTGACGAAAGACAAATTGAGTGGGTTCTTATGCTATCTCAGAGGCAGAGGGTACTGAGACCATCTTCAGCAGGTAGTGTTGGACGGCTTTGGGAGGGCAGCTCTGTCGCATGCTTGGTCCAGGGGACACTCGACTGCCCCCCCCCCCCCCCCCCCCCAACCACTCTCCACCTATCGATCTGATTATTTCTTTGGCCTGATTTTACTTTCGTCTGCCTCCATAGCTGAGTGGTCAGGTAACTGAATACAATGCAGAGCATCCAGTTCAATTCCTGGTACCGTAAGGGAGTTCTTCTTGGTGGGAGGCCTGGTATAAAACTCCTCCAGGACATCCCATGATGGCCCAAAGGGACCGAACGGCCGCCGTGTCATCCTCAGCCCACAGGCGTCACTGGATGCGGATATGGAGGGGCATGTGGTCAGCACACCGCTCTCCTGGCCGTATGTCAGTTTCCGAGACCGGAGCCGCTACTTTTCAATCAAGTAGCTCCTCAGTTTGCCTCTCACAAGGGCTGAGTGCACCCCGCTTGCCAACAGCGCTCGGCAGACCGGATGGTCACCCATCCAAGTGCTAGTCCGGCCCGACAGCGCTTCGGTGATCTGACGGGAACCGGTGTTACCACTGCGGCAAGGCCGTTGGCGGAGGCCTGGTATGTGATGAATACAATTCATGATACTTTACTGGTCTCATACGGATATCATTTTATGTAGGTAGATTGAAGCAGCGAGTGAAAAATTTTTACCAAGGCCTGAAATCGAACCCAGGTTTTCTGCTTAGTAGGCAGGTGGGCTAGCCACTAAGCCCCCTTGGCACAGCGGTCAAACAACTGCACAGATTAATCTGGCATGCCCCCTCCTCGATTAAAATTCTCACTGCTGCCCCAGTCTACTTTAAATTCTCCCTCACACACAGACAGAATTACCAAGGATCTGCATATTCTAAAATAGCAGTCAGCATCGAACGTAAATGGGTATCCAGCTTGAAATCCAGGTGCAGGTCTCTGAAATTGTCATTTCATTTGTTAAAGTACCTTTCACCACTTTGTAAAGCATTTCTAATGCCTGTCATCAATAGTGCTTTTAATGCTTAGTTTTCATCATTCCTACAAATTTATGGCTGACGTAACGAACTCAAAATGACTCATTTCTTCACTCAGGGACTGAGGACCTTGCTGATTGGTCCTGTAACACCAACCAACCAACGTACTCGTTACACCGACCATTTTTATAACGAAGACTCCATTTAAACTAAAAAGCTCAGCTGGACATTCTATAACGCTCTCTGACCTAAATAAACATTCTCCCTACTGATATTTGGTGATTCTCGAAAGACTGCTCCGTTGCGCTTACATTGTCAAAGTTATGTTATCGCCACACAGTATAGTCATAAGCGAAATTACGCGGGCCTGCCGGGAATAAGATTTCATTAAATTTAGATACTGCTAGTTTTAGTTGAATTCATGAACAGTTGGTTTCCTGACCTTGCTGTCATAGTCCAAACTAATACATCATCGTCCCATGTCTGCAAGAACAACTAAGAGGGTTGGATCTAAGTGGAAAGGACTTATATGCAGATGGTATTTTGTGTTCTTTTGTGATGAGTTTTACTTCCGTGGAAGATCCAAACTGGCACTGCACGTGTAACCGCATCTTATACAACAGCGCTTTGGCAATGTAACGGCCTTTACACATACACACCTCGTTATGCTTAAACTACAGTTCGCGGGGGACTGCGTGTCAGTGTCCTAACGTTCAAAAACAGCTGTCAAGTATCCAAGCGACCGTCCAGGTCGTGCAGCGCTGTGCTGTGGTTTTAGTGCTGGAGTCGTGCTTTGAAGTTGATGTCCGTTTCTTTTTCTCGTTATGAGTCTGTTGTACTAAAGTTACGTGTCCTATGAGATAAGTTACTATGTAAAGACACGAATTTGTGCTGATATGGAATCTGTTTCCACAGACCTTTTAGAACTTTAAACGTTGTTTACAGTTATGTCCGAATCACTTTTCACATTTAACGTCTTGAACAAGCTTGTTAATAATCTCACTATTGATTTTTGGTAAAACTTTAAAATTGTTTATTTGAGAAAAACGGGTTATATTGCATGTAGAAAGAAAAATAGGCGCTTCATACATCAATCATTGCAAGCTCTACCATCCTGTTTGCATCCAGATCATTTTCAGTACACACAATTGACTTTCACGCCTGTTTCATTGGGACAAGAGTATGCATCAGTTTAAACGATTCCATCACACGAAGTGATCCTTGATTACGTAATGTCACACGAGACAGACCGGCATTTATCGATCTTGAAAATTGTGCTTACATCCTGCTCCAGTAACTGCTTGCTTGAACTTCTTCCATACAGCTGAAGTCACCCTCCATTGTCGTACCTCTTTCACGAGTTCGTTAACGCACTTTTCCTTGTTCTGCGTAATGTACTTACTCATTTTGGCCCATCTGGCGTCAGTTCTTGATCGAAGGTGTTCTAACATAGGAGTGATATGTACTGCCCATTGAAATATTCTGGCACTGATTTTTTTGTACTTTATTTGCTTATAACATTTCTCATATTTCCTGGTTCTTCCTTCTAAAATCACTCTCATACTGAGCCAGCGACGGCTCTCAAATATTTTGCTGAAAAGTAAAGGTTCTCCTTAGCCACTTTCGTGTTATTAAAAATAACATTTGCCGATACCACCTCCTCAACTATCATTGGATTATATACCTTCGTTTCGGCAGAGTACAGTATGTGATGTCATACTAAAATTGTTTTACCTCCAAATCCTGTTAACCACATGCTGAATTGTAGCGTCTCTAATATCGAACTTAATAAAAATAGAAGGAATTTGGAAACCAAATTTAAAATTTAACATGGTAATTAGTTTACGTTCAACGAAATTTTTGCGAGAGTTTTACATATTTTATCTGGCTGGACTGGGCAAAGAGAGAGGTCAGTAATATTCCCAGGTACAGCAGTCTACAAACCTAAAGTTTCGTTTGATGGCGTGAGTAGTTAATTCACTAATTAAATCCACAAGATGGCGCCTAATGAAAATCAGCAGATGCTCTTTTGAACGTGGCTACTTCGTTGAAGCTTCCCGCCAGACTATCAGCAGGTGCCAACCGGATGCGGTTAAAAACTGTCCCTCCCCAGTCCGGTGAGAGGTTGGAGGCACTGGCATAATCATCGTTCTGATTGCTGACGTAGAGACTTGGACAGTTTTTTTTTGTATATAGAGCTATTAAAACTGAGTGTACCACGCCCCGATCTCTCTGCCTCGCTTCGCTAATAGAGTAGCCATTAGTCTAGGGCGTCTATGTTGGTCTGTCTAATATAGACAGATGCGAAAATATAGGTTAGTAGAGCAAGTCGTGCACTCCACTGCAAAGCCATCATCTTCGGAAAATTAACATCGCGTCGCGATTTCATTGTTTCACCGCCACGAAAGCCGCCGCAATACGGAATGCAGCCGAACTGACGCCTAAATTCCGAACCTCGCGGCGGCCATCCCGGGTAAAGAACCTATATCGGGAGCTGAGTTTGCTTGTGGATTATTATCCTCGCTAGCCCCTCCCACCCCCACCCCCCCACCCCACTCCTCACCCTCGCCCATGCTCTTGCCAGCTACTTATAAATGTTTGTCGCATTTGTGGAATAGAATTTGTATGTTGGTGTTCATGCCAGAGATCGCCTTTCAGGAACGATAACTGTTGCTCTGCCTACCTTGAATGCGGTACAGACATACCCTTCTTTTTCCATTTGTTAATTTTAAAGACAAGTGATTCCCACGAATCGCTACAGTAGCGGTTTTGTGCACTAGGCGATACTATAATTTTTCTTCGTTTCAACTCCATTGTTTATTAAAGTATAATATTAGCCGAGCACAATACTTCATTTTATATGGGAGTAGGGCACTTCGGTCGACTTACCGAAAGTTATTATCGTGATATTTCACGAGCACACGCTGAACTACTTGATATCTGTACAACTGTCCTGTGTGATGTTTTCCTTAGTCTTCACTGGACTTGTTTACTGTAAAGTCACGCGTGTTTCTCATAACCGCCATAAGAGACCACGTCTAATAATTTCGTGGTACTCATTTCTCCATTTGTCCGGCTACTTGCGGTAGTTCGGAGAACCTTCTCTACTTGCGTTCTCTACGCTTCTGCTGTGCATTTCTTCCCGCCACCGTCATTTCTGAAAGAAAGTCCATTCCTACAACTAAGTGACGGCCCTGATTGCCTACTGCCAGCCGTTTCAACTTTTAGCAAGTATGTTTCCTGTAGCCGAATTCTGTCAGGTAGTTGCCCTCCACCAAGTACCGTACTAAGAGTTCCACACCCAAAGCAGTATGCATCTCCAACTTTCATGAAGGCAAACACAATGTTAAACAGTAACAGTGAAATAGTAATGCCATATTAGAAACCTTCATGAATGTCGAAGTGCTTGAATGTCAGTTCACCTTCGCTTTTCTTCTTGTTGTGCATGATCCCTACGCTCCTATAAATTTTATTTATACCTTACGTTCGCACAAGATATTGTACACTTTTAATTTGTCGATATGTCGTATGCCTAAGAGAAATTAAGAGATGTTGTCAATGTGGGTTTGTTAAACTGTTCTTCTCACAGCTGCATCCTATAAATATGACAAGAATTCACGAGGGAAATTGAGGTTCACAGAGATAAATAAAAACTGAGGTTTGCTGACGAGTCTAATTCCAATACGGAATGGATAAAATCGGTTCAACGGAACAGACAATGTGTAAAACAGGTTAAAAGGTAAAAATAAAGTAAAACAAGGGAATGGAATTAAATCGGGCGATACTGAGGGATAGGATTAGTAGATGGCACTAAAAGTAGTAGATGATGGGCAGCAAAATGAAGATGGAAGAGGTAAAAGGTATAAAGTGCGACCCGGCAATAGCACGAACATTTCTGACAAAATAAATTTAACGTAGAATACAGATCTATGCAAAAAAGTGTTTAGTGCGGATATTGGGATTGTAGCTATGAACAGAAGTAAAACTGGATGGGGGATAGTTCAGAGACAGGAGAATAGCCTTTGAAATTCGGTACTGAAGAAGAATGCTGAATGTAAGGTGGATAGCTTAGAAAGCTAATGATGTGGCCTTCAATGGAACTTCAGATGAAAGTGTGTGTGTGTGTGTGTGTGTGTGTGTGTGTGTGTGTGTGTATAGAGGTTAGCATACAGTAATACAGTAAGCAAGTGCAAATGGATGATGCAGTAGTTATTCAGAGATCAAGAGACTCCAGGGACTGGGTACGATAGTTCTCGGTTCCAGTTGACCTCCCCGCCTAATGACCTACCTCTTAAGTTATACTTTGGCCACAGCTTTCCTTCAGTTGGTATCGTGTATCTTTCCTTATTTGAGTACCCTCCGGATAGTAGCACAGGGTGTGCAGCCGGATATATCAGAGGCATTTTTGTTGAGTAGGAGTTGCGTATAAACTAATTATGAAGGCGTGGCCTGGTGTGTTGTTGCAGCCTCCTGGACGACGAGTCGCTGCTGCGCATCAGCATGATCTCACCTAAGTTGGCGGACGTGTCTCGCCACGAACCGGTGGTGCGCAGGCGCATAGAGAAGCAAATCGCTCTCGAAATGGCCAAGGTGGAAGAGGGCAGCGACGCGTGCAAAGACCTCTGGTCGTAAGTTTGACATACTGTTTGTTGGTTTCTAATACAAGAAAGCTTGTAATATCCTATTAGTCGACCACAGTATTATTACACTTGGCAGTGAGGGCGCCTGGGTTTGCTTATCGTGAGTCAGCGAGCGATCGCATTTGATAGTACTGTATAAGCACAACTGGTCTGAAAGCACCGACAGTGGAATACGTTTTACTTCGGCACCACTGTGCTAGTTCACTACAACGTCACCACGTGTATACGATGACGGCCAAGTGCAATAATAGCGTGGTTGAGTAATTTCATTCCGGTCAAGAGTGAAAACTTTTTTGTCATCAGTCTTCTGACTGTTTGATGCGGCCCGCCAAGAATTCCTCTCCTGTGCTAACCTCTTCATCTGAGTAGCACTTGCAGCCTATGTCCTCAATTATTTGCTGGCTGTATTCCAATCTCTGTCTTACTCTACAGTTTTTTCCCCTCTACAGCTCCCTCTAGTACCATGGTAGTCATTCCCTCATGTCTTAACAGATGCCCTGTCATCCTGTCACTTCTCCTTATCAGCGTACTCCACATATTCCTTCCCTCTCAGATTCTGCGTAGAGCCTCCTCATTCCTTATCTTATCAGTCCACCCAACTTTCAACATTCGTCTGTAGCACCACATCTCAAATTCTTCGATTCTCTTCTGTTCCGATTTTCCCACAGTCCATGTTTCACTATTATAGAATGCTGTGCTCCAGACGTACATTCTCAGAAATTTGTTCCTCAAATTAAGGCCGATATTTGATATTAGTAGACTTTTCTTAGCCAGGAATGCCTTTTTTGCCATAGCTAGTCTGCTTTTGATGTCCTCCTTGCTCCGTCGGTCATTGGTTATCTTACCGCCTAGGTAGCAGAATTCATTAATTTCATCTACTTCGTGACCATCAATCCTAATAAGTTTCTCCTATTCCACTACTATTCCGCTACTCTTCATTACCTTCGTCTTTCTTTCATTTACTCACTCCATACTGTGTACTAATTATACTGTTTATCCAGTTCAGCAGATCTTGTAATTCTTCTTAATTTTCACTCAGGATAGCAATATCATCAGCGAATGGCATCATTGATATTCTGTAACCTTGACTTTTAATTCCACTCCTGAACCTTTCTTTTATATCCATCACTGCTTCTTCGATGTACTGGTTGAACAGTAGGGGCGAAAGGCTACATCCTCTTCTTACACCATTTTAATACGAGTACTTCGTTTTTGGTCGTTCAATCTTATTATTCCTTCTTGGCTGTTGTACATATTGTATATGACCCGTCTCTCTATAGCTTACCCCTACTTTCTCAGAATTTCGAACATCTTGCACCATTTTACACTGTAGAACGCTTTTTCCAGGTTGACAAATCCTATGAACGTGTCTTGATTTTTCTTTAGTCTTGCTTCTATTACTAACAGCAACGTCAGAAATGCCTATCTCGTGCATTTACTTTTCCTGAAGCCAAACTGTCATCTAGCGCATCCTCAATTTTCTTTCCCATTCTTCTGTATAGTACTCTTGTAAGCAACTTGGTTCCTTGAGCTGTTAAGCTGATTGTGCGATAATTCTCGCACTTGCCAGCTCTTGACGCCTTCTGAATTGTGTGGATGATGCTTTTCCGAAAGTCAGATGGTATGTCGCCAGACTCGTACGCTCTACACACCAACGTGAATAGTCGTTCTATTGCCACTTACCCCAATGATTTTAGAAATTCTGGTGGAATGTTATGTCCCTTCTGCCTTATTTGATCTTAACGCATCCAAAGTTCTTTTAATTTCTGATTATAATAGTGCTTTCCCTATCACATTAGACAAATCTTTCCCATCATAGAGCCTTTCAATGTATTCTTTCCACCTATCTGCTCTCTCCTCTGCATTTAATAGGAAATTCCCGTTGCACTCTTAATGTTACCACCCTTGCTTTTAATTTCACCAAAGGTTGTTTTGACTTCCTGTATTCTGAGTCTTTCCTTACGACAATGGCTCTGAGCACTATGGGACTCAACTGCTGAGGTCATTAGTCCCCTAGAACTTAGAACTAGTTAAACCTAACTAACCTAAGGACATCACACACATCCATGCCCGAGGCAGGATTCGAACCTGCGACCGTAGCGGTCTCGCGGTTCCAGACTGCAGCGCCAGAACCGCGCGGCCACTTCGGCCGGCCTTACGACAACCATTTCTTTCTTGATGTCTTCACATTTTTCCTGCAACCATTTCGTCTTAGCTTCCCTGCACTTCCTATTTATTTCATTCCTCAGCGAGTTGTATTTCTGGGTTTCCCGGAACATTTTTGTACTTCCTCCTTTCATCAATCAACTGAAGTATTTCTTCTGTTACCCATGGTTTCTTCGCAGTTACCTTCCTCTGTTTACCTTCCCAACATCTGTGATAGCCCTTTCAGAGATGTCCACTCTTCAACTGTACTGCCTACTGAGCTATTCCTTATTGCTGTATATATAGCCTTAGAGAACTTCAAGCATATCTCGTCATTCCTTAGTACTTCCGTATCCCACTTCTTGATTTATTGATTCTTCCTGACTAATGTCTTAAACTTGAGCTTGCTCTTTATCACTTCTATGTTGTGATCTGAGTCTATATCTGCTCCTGGGTACGCCTTACAATCCAGTATCTGATTTCGGAATCTAACAATGATGTAATCTAACTGAAATCTTCCCATATCACCCGGCCTTTTCAAAGTATACTTCCTCTTCTTGTGATTTTTGAACGGGGTATTCGTTATTACTAGCTGAAAAACTTGTTACAGAACTCAATTTGTCTTTCTCCTCTCATTCCTTGTCTCACGCCCATATTCTTCTGTAATCTTTCCTTCTATTCCTTCCCCTACGACTGTAATCCAGTCCTCCGCGAGTATTAATTTTCATCCTCCTTTACATATTGTATTAACCTTTCAATATCCTCATACACTTTCTCTTAGTCAGCTTGCGACGTCGGCATATGTACCTGAACTACCGTTATCGGTTTGCTGTCGATTCTGATAAGAATGACCCGGTCACTGAACTGTTCACAGAAACTCTCTCTGCCCTACCTTCCTATTCATAACGAATTCTACACATGTTACACCATTTTCTGCTGCTGTTGATTTTACGCTATATTCATCTGACCAGAAATCCTTGTCTTCTTTCCATTTCACTTCACTGGCGCTTACTATATCTAGATTGAGCCTTCGCATTTCCATTTTTTGATTTTCTAGTTTCCCTACCACTTTCAAGCTTCTGACATTCCACACCCCAACTCGTAGAACGTTATGCTTCCGTTGATTATTCGATCTTTTTCTCATGGTAACCTCTCCTCCCGGAGATCCGCATGGGGGACTATTCCGGAATCTTTTGCCAGTGGAGAGATCATCATGACACTTAAATTACAGGCCACATGTCCTGTGGATACACCTAACGTGTCTTTAATGCAGTGGTTTCCATTGTCTTTTGCATCCTCACGCCGTTGATCACTGCTGATTGTTCCGTCTTTAGGGGCTGTTTCCCATCCCTTGGACAAGAGTGCCTTGAACGTTTCTTCACTCCTCCGCCATCTTTGACAACGCCGTTGGCAGAATGAGGGTGACTTCTTACGCTGGAAGTCTTCGACCGCCAATGCTGATTATTAATCAAAATTTAAGCAGCGGCGGGACCGAAGACATTTGATTATGAATCAAAGACGCTACCCCTTTTTTCTTTCTTTTTCTTTGCATTTTGTTCATTATTGTTCGCTGCAATGGGTTGTAGCGGACGTAACATGACATCTGTTGATTGCTTCACTCAATTCTTTTATTACAGAGACCAGCCAGGTCTCTGACCGAACACGCCGAGCTACCGTGCCGGCTACCCCTATATCACGGGTGCAATCTACCCCTAAACCATGGGTGCAAGCAGATATTGCCACGAAATTCTCATAGGGGTTTGGAGTTTTCGTGACAGCTGCTCAGCAAACACTTAGCGTCACGTCCATTTTAAAGTCAGACTACTTAACTGATTTTTAAGATGGTCTGATCAATATATGTTTAGATAACCTAATATTTTCTTTACACACGTTATACTAAACACTTCAAAATGGTTACACAGCCATAAAATGTGTGGAGAATATAAAATAGAATAAACTTCGATCCAGGTAATAACTAGTGTGACACTGACATTCAGTGAATTATCTAAATACTGTTCTTGTCCCAACTTTCTTCCACCACCTCCCCCACGGTAGCTCGCTACTAATTTGTGTGGCGAGTATGGGAACCCGAATCATTTCAGTACTTACTCCTGTCCCATGCTGCAATCTTGATGACCAAATTTTCTGATTTGGCCACTAGGACAGGAATTGTAGGTTGTCTCCAACTTCGTTATACACTACTTGCTTAATTAAAGTTAGGCCCTCACATCCGGGTTTGATCACGTTTGCAAATAAGTTTACGGACTGTGGGCATGTTAAGCAGTCTTTACGGGTGCCGTCATGTACACACGATAAATGCCCTAGCTGTTATTTCTCCACTCAAGCTTAAGGGGAGGTTTACTACCTTTGGCACGAAAAAAACATGTTTTTGAGAATTTTTTCTCTGGACGTGTTAGATATAAATGTCAAATTTGGTCAAAATGTTTGATATTTCCTCTACGAACTGGAATTTTTTTCGATCGGAAATGTCGAAGAGCATAGGCGGAAGTGCTGTCGGAACGAAACAAAATTTCGATGTAGACCTCCACGCGCTGTATGTCACAGGTCAGCCGGCTAGTCAGAAATCAAAATTGAGTTGACGTTAGCGAAGTATATAAGATTCTTTAAGAGATGTACCTCGCTTACATTATTTGGACCATACGAAACAAAATGGCGGCCAATTGAAAATAATAGGGTTTTTCATCGATTTTTCGACTTCGTCGGCCAAGTAAAAATATTTATAGTTGATGGATCGGAATAAAAGTGGTACAACTCCTAGGAAATTTAGTTAGCTTCTCGGAAACAAAGAATCATGCCACGTTCAATCTGTTATTCCGGGTCCGTAAGCTAGTCCTTCCTCTTACTCGTATAGGGCGTTCTGAGAGCCGCTCGTACGGCCGGTGACAAGCGGTTTCCGGCCGCTTGAATCCGGTGGTCGTCCGAATGCTTGGCGAACTGCGTCGAATAGAGTCCCAGGGTGACGTCCGTCATTGTCATGGTCTCCAGATTTACTGAATACCCTTCGTTGAAGCTGTTCACTGCCAGGAGTCTCAATCTCCACAGTCTTCGCACCAGAATGCAAATACTTGGGGGCTAACTTCCAAACAAACGTGTTCAAACTTTCATTTGAATTTTGTGTGTTTCCTCCCAAGCACCGTTACGATAACTCGTCCTCCGAAAAACTGGAGCATGAAAAAGGCCGATTTTAGGCAGGTGCATTTTTTGTTCAACCGCGAATAACAAACATTTCCATTCCGTATTCGGCAAAACCGTTTCAGGAGTGGATTCTAAACACTTTTATGGATCCAAAAATGCAATTTAAAAAATCGATTTTTTGAACTAAAAGATAGTAAACCTCCCCTTAAGAGTATGTAAACGTCCGTTTGGGGGCACAAGGACTCGGGAGAAATTTCCATCAACCCAGGTGGTCATTGCTCTGCCTGGATGCCACCAGTGGGAAGAGCCATCGCTCGGAGTAGGTGGCACCATAGCAGATGTTTCATGCAGTGAAACGAAAAGTTATTAGCAGGTAGGTGTGAGGCTCCGGAAGTCTCTTAACACAGAATGGAATGCCTTAGTGCAGACCGTTAAGACACCAAGTAGGCCCCGTCTTTGGCCACGCTATAGAAGGAAAGTAAGCGAAATCAAAGAACCTACTCTCCTCAGCTCCCAGTTTACGCCCGGAATGATGGTTTCCATCTACCAATCAGGTTCTTCGTAGAGGATATCGTAAACATAGCTGGAGAAGTCTCTTCCCCTCAGTAAATTACGAAATGGGTCTGTCTTGATTTTTTTTAGTCGTCAGTCTTCTGACTGGCTTAATGCTGCCATTCGCGAATTCCTCTCTTGTGCCTCTCTTCATTTTAGAGTACAAACTACACCCTACAGTCTCAATTATTTCTTGGCTGCATTCCAAAACTGGTTCAAATGGCTCTGAGCACTATGGGACTTTGTGGTCATCAGTCCCCTAGAACTTAGAACTACTTAAACCTAACTAACCTAAGGCCATCACACACATCCATGCCCGAGGCAGGATTCGAACCTGCGACCGTAGTGGTCACTCGGTTCCAGACTGAAGCGCCTAGAACCGCACGGCCACACCGGCCGGCGACTACATTCCAGTCGGTCTTGCCCTACAGTTTTTACTCTCTACAGTTCCCTCCAATACCATGAAAGTTATTCCCTGATATCTTAATAGATGTCACATCATGCGGCCCCTTCCTCTTGTCAGTGTTTTCCATATATTCCTTTCCTCGCCGATCTTGCGAAGAACTACCTCATCTGTTACCTTATCAGTCCATCTTAGTTTCGTCATTCTCCGGTAATAGCCCATCTCCAATGTTTAGATTCTCGTTTGTTTAGATTTTCCCACAGTCCTTGCTTCACTACCATACAATGCTGTGCTCCAAACGTACATTATCAGAAATTTTTTCCTCAAATCACGGCTTATCTTTGATATTAATAGACTTCTCTTGGACAGGCATGTCCATTTTGCCGGTGCTAGTCTGCTTTTTATGTCCTTCATCAGTCCATTGTGGGTCACCTTGATGCCGAGGTAGCAGAATTCCTTACTTTCGTCCACTTCCCCAAATCTGCTAAGTTTCTTGCTAGGGTCATTTCTGCTACTTCTCATTACTTTCGCATTTCGTCGGTTTACTCGCAACCCATATTCTGTAGTCGTTAGTTCACTACATTAAACAGATTTTATAATTCTCACTAAGGATAGCAGTGTCATTATCAATCCTTTGATCGATATCCTTTCGCTTTGAATTTTAATGCCTTTCTTTAATTTCCGTTATTGCTTTTTCGATGTACAGACTCAACAGCTGAGGTGGAAGACTGCGTCCCTATCTTACACCCTTTTTAATCCGAGCACTTCGTTCTTGGTCATTAACTCTTAGTGTTCCCTCTTGGTTCTTGTACTTATTGTATGTAACCAGTCTTTCTGTGTAACGTCTACATTTTTCAGTATTTCGAACACACTGTACGGCTTTACTTTATCGAACGCCTTTTCTATGTTGTCACCCTGTCAACGTTTGTTGATTTTTGTCTTGCTTACTTAAATGCCATTTCTATCTTCGGTATTGTGTGGATGATACTTTCGAAAAGGTGTGACAGTATGCCACAAATTTCATACATTCTACACGTCGACTTAAGTAGTCGCTTGGTTTGCATTTTACTCTGATTTTAGAAGTTCCGTAGGAATGTTATCTACGCTTTCTGCCCAATCTGACTTGCGAGTCTTGCAATACTCTAAACTCTGGCTCTATTGAATCTCATTTCTTCAATACGTCATGAGCCAAGTCCTAATTTTCTATATGCGGGGTCGGTCCTTCCGATGACTTCTTTTCCATTTCATTTTCTCTGCAGATATTTCGACTTGGATTCTTTGCACTTGCTGGTTGTCATTCCTATTTGACCAATATTAGTGTATTTTTGAATTCTCTAAACAGTTTTGTAAGGCCTTCACTCGTCGATCACTTGAAGTATTTTTGCTATTACCCAAAGTAACTTAAGTTACCTTCCTGTCTTAATTAAAACAGAGATTTTTACTCAGTCCCGAGCAAAATTCTTGATGCATCTATCACAGTAAAACCGTATAAAAGAGTCTGAAAAGTGCCCAGAAGTTAATTTTTCAATAGGGCCCAACACTGCATACAGATGAGAAGAGGAAACTATGAGAAGTGAAGCGTCCACTTTGTTCGTTGTTTGCTTCGAGGCTCCCAGATAATATGGTTGACGCTGAAGCCTTAATCTTTGCTTTCGAGGCGGATTCGTTTCCTGACAGTCGAAACTATGGTCTAAGATTATGATGTGGCTACATACTGTCCATCCTCGATGAGTGCGTAGGGCATATGTCTTCCCGTCTCATGAGCAACCTAATTTATGGAGGCTGTAGTCAAAACTGAGTTTTATAGCATATCTGGAAATTCCTTTCCCTGTATCAAAAAAGAAATAAAGCAATGTTTCGTTTAACTTTTTCTCAGTATTATCATCGCAAACAGTACTGAAAGGGCATTCGAGAGCAGTGCCACACGCCAAACGTGAAGTGTGCAATTAGAGTGCGGTCTCACTTTCCGCTTATCTTTTTACACTAATACCGCCCGTCCTTTTCCCTATCTAAAATTTCATCACTGCATGGAAGTGAACCTCAATAATGCAAAAAAAAAAAAAAAAAAAAAAAATCCAAAAGTATGATTTCTGAAATAAGGTATTAAACACGTAAAAGCTACGGATCGGAAAAAGCTTTTATTCATGTTTTACTACTAAAAGCACGCTGTAAAACAGCTTTCTCCTGATGAAATTTAAGCAATTACGTCACTTTCCACTTATTAGTTTCGTTTTTAGAAGTGAAAATTTTGCATGTGATCTTTTTGCGTCAGAACTTACCATTCAAAACTGAAAGGTGTCGGTTGCTCTGTTGCAGGCACGTGATCTGCATGTGGGAAGCCCGCTGTCCGTTCATATTCAAATTCAAACGTCCTGTGAACAACCACAACGACATGCTGAATGATCTGAACAAGGACTAAGATTCCAACTGATTACAGGACCATGCCCGAAGAAATGTATAATCTGGTCATAAAATCCACAATATCTGGCAACTTACGGTGATGGGCAACTTTCATGGTGAAGAGACTCTGTACGACTGCTTCGGAAGATAACCTAATTGCTTGCTGCTTACGTTCTTCAAAGAACGAAAACGAAACTCTTATGAAGTGGCACAGATAGTATGAGAGCAAATTCACTCTTGGGAAGTACTGTTGGCAGGAGGTGTTTGTCCATATTTTGAGAGATGGAGTAACAGCAGTGACAGTGAAAAGTTTCTTTCGTCTAGGTTTCTTGAAATTACTGCATCCAGTCGCTTTATGTTTTGTTCATTTTTTTATTCCAATCTTGGTTTCGAACTGCCAAGCCATTCATCAGATGGTACAGATTTATTAATTGCCTTAAATATATTCGCAATTGCGAATAATGACAACCAACAACTGTAGAATGGAATTACAATGCGGTGCTATGTTTTCGTGACGTTAATTGTATTGCAGTGCAATTAACGTCACTGGAAAACATTATTTCCCACAATACTTTGTACAGAAACACCCAACCAACGGACACGAATCACTGTGAGTAAAGCAACAAAATCTCTCTCATAATGTGAATAATTCTCGTCACACTCGGTGCTTGCATGTTTCGTTTATAGATCTCGCCACAGCTGCGCGACTCTCACACTGCTGCAAACAATAAGTATGTATCATCTGATGTTAGGTCACTAGGCGGCTACAAACCAGTAATGGAATAATAAAAAGTTAAAGACCAAAACAAAAGGCGACTGTTTGCAGTAATTTCAAGAAACCTTTATTCATCACAGTCGCAATGTTCCTCGCCCATAATGGATAAGTTTTATTTCGGTCCTTTCATCTGTTCTTCAGAGCGTCAGCAACGTCTCTTTCATTTTAATCGGATAAATTCATTGCTGGATCCGGAGTAACACTCTGCACTGCTACACATCTAAAATCAGTATAAGCTAGCGACCTTCCGCAGTTTAGGATGCGTGGCTCCAACAAAGTATTTACGAAATTGTTGAGGCTTTCGTGGCCACTTGTTGACAAACTGCCTATTGGCTTCTGTCTCGGGTTCTTCGGCCGACGTTCATCTAATGATTTTTCTGACGTTTCGCCAGCACGAGTGGCTGGCATTGTCAAAGCTTCACCCTCCATTGCCGGCAATGGAGGGTGAAGCTTTGACAATGCCAGCCACTCGTGCTGGCGAAACGTCAGAAAAATCATTAGATGAACGTCGGCCGAAGAACCCGAGACAGAAGCCAATAGGCAGTTTGTCAAAGTATTTACGGCCAAACGACTTTGCTGGCGGTAATAAATTACATACACAAGGCTTCATCGTGGGTCAATTGGTAAAAACAGGAACAAAATCCCTGCAGTAAGTCCTGAGATTAGCCTTCACATACAGGCAGAAAAAAGCGTCGGGGATTTTAAATTAGTAATATGTATAGAAAAGGGTCACCGTCCTCCCTGTGATCCGCGAGACTGGCTTGAACTGCTCATCACTCAAAAGTCAACAATTAAGCGTCCTGTTAGCCAAACTACCACGTACCTGAAGATTACTAGCTGCAAACACTGCAATGGGATACGTACACCACTTTACAGTATCTATAGTCTCCAGTTGGCTTTCAACAACTTCCGCGGTTAATCTGGACATAATGAAACAAAACTATACTTCAGTGTCCATAAAGGAAAAAATCACCCAATAACATCACTCAGTTTTGCACGGAAACAGAATTTATTGGCTTTTAATCAAACTCTCAAAGTTCGTCTGGTGCACTGAAACTCTGTCCAAGTAAGTTCTGGCACCGCGGTGTGGTTTGAGAGCTCAGTCGCGCACATGCTCGCTCGCTTCGATGCCACTGACAGGGATCGTCAGTTGCCGTCGCCAGAGGTCGCCCGGTGACATCGGCTGACAGTCTGGTCAAAGTGAGTTCCATTTCCTTAGTTTTTGGCGGGGCCAAGGAGGTTACGTTAGGTTAGAATCTATTCCATGTATGAAGGTCACATTGTAGCCTCCTCAGAGTGGGATGGATACCAGAAAGCTCCTGTGCACGAGTGTTCCATTGAGGTTTATGCTCTTCAAAAGACGCCCAATGCATGTGGATGAGCTATAGCTGTCTCGAAAAGAAAGTGGTTGGTCCTCAGTTACTGGAATAACCCGAAAAGTTTCACGAATGTGATTCGTGGTGATCTTGAAAAGCAAGATCACAAACACTGTTTTGCTGTAGTTACTTAAAGTTGTGCAGACAAGCGTTAATTAACCTTCAATGGCTCATTCAGCACACGTGTGAAAGACAAATATAAAGTTTAGAATAGCACACTGTGTACACCTTGTATTGGTTCTTTAAGTGACCATTACGGCACTCCAACGCCAGTTCTCGATACCAGTAATATCGTACTACTTTTCTGCGAAGTAACAGACATATTTTTGCGACAATATTCACATTTGGTTTTATTAATGTATAGGTACTCCGATGTATCAATATATTAGTGATATGGTTCTTGTGTGTTTTCATTTCTGTGAGACTGTCATAATCTTTGACTTGTAACCGTTTTGGCGCGAATGCGCACAGAACAGTCTTTGTTTCACTTTGCAGAAGTTATTTCGCTTTGTAAAAGAACAGTCAAGTCTTGTGTTTGGTTAAAGTGGAAATTAAATATATGAAGATTGATACAAAACTGTTTTCTTGATGAGGTGACAATTAAGAAGTATATGTGAATTTACAAGAAGTTTAATAAAAATGTAGATCGTGAACACAGTCAAAAATTATTTCTACCATACCATTGTTCTGATCTGGGATTATTTGATCATTAAGAATTTCCTGAAAAATGCATTTGTTAGGTCTTCAAATATTGCTAAAATACAGATCTGGACCTTCTAGCAGTCAAAGTGGAATCACCCTAGAATCAACAAGATGAGCCATAACAACTTCGACGAAATCTACGTGTGAATCCATTCCAGATAAGTGCCAAAATTGACTTTTTACAGTGACTTTATTTCCATTCTGACGATACCATCCTGTCAATAACTTTGTTATTGCCCGATAAAGCAAACATATGCTGCGTGAGCAACATTATTAATCTGATTTCTAACCTACTTTGCAAGTGGTGGTATTGTTAGAACCTAATTCACCGAAAAATTGAACACACACACATAATCTGCAAACTACTTTATGCAACAAAGCGTTCCCACCGGCGTGAAAACTGTAATGCCCACCTGCCACTGGGACTGATGACCGTAGCAGTCTGGTCCCTTTAATCCCACTAACCAACCAACCAACCCACCTGCCACAACATACACTACAGTAACTGCAAGCGTAGTCAGCCACCCTTCTCACTTTAACAAAATATTTTTTGATAATTTTAACGTCTCAAATTTCCGATAAAGATTTTGCTGACTTGTGATTTCTAATAAATCTCCGATTTCGGTCGATAAATTCTGCATTATATTCAGATTTTATTTTTCATCCTCCGGATACAAGAAGCTTACTCTTGGCCTGAACTTATCAGTTTCTCACAGTCCATATTTCGTATGTGAGAACGTCGGTCGATTTACCGGAGAAAAACAGATATGAATTTGTAAGATTGTCGTCCGAAGTCTGCACGTTCGTGCGATGAGATCGGCTACAGTGTGACCGAGCACGTAATGGCGTACTGATTTGAAAAGATCGATCATCGTCGGAATCCACCGATATCGATGTCCCAGTGACCGCAGTCTAAGCACAACCACGCACTCACCCGCCAACGGCCGGAATGCGCGCCATGTATTTAAGCGATCTCCACAAGTTAGAACGCACTCATCCGGCGAAAGCCGAGGTGTGTGGACTAAGTTTGTGATCAGTTCTACGGTCCCGCGGCAGTTCTTGCTCTGTTATTTCGATCAGAACGGTGGACGAACGGACTTTCTTTTTGCGGATTGTTGGAAAAAGTGTCTGCGGAAGGCAGTGGCCATCTGTATCTTGGTGCGCCATTCGAAGAAGGAAAGACGCCGCAGAAGCAGGAAACACATACATACTGGAAACACCCTTCTCTACAGAAAACAAATACCAATGGAGCTTTAGTTACCTCTCGCAAAACGCTAAGAAAATATGCGGACAAATTTCTTCATTGCAGCAGAATGACACCTTCGACGAATTACTTCAGAAAATTAGAGGAAGAGTATCTGGAACAACAAACTTGAGCTCATGTATAGGTCCTACAGAAGAGCTACTTGTAACAATCAGGTAAGCGTTATATTCTATTTAAATATTACGTTTCATATAATTAAATATATAGATAATACATTTTCATTGAAATTTAATATTTATATTGATGCGCATGTTCAACAGTTTAAAATGATCCATGCTTGGGAATGTGATATGATATCCGACATGAAGTTTCTGGACATTTTAATCTTGCTATATTTTCAAAAATTCGTGTGTAGCTAATTGGTAGCTGGCCAGTATTAATGAAACAAGTTCTGGAGGTAGTGGGTTCAGTTGACAAGAAGCATTCCTGACGGCATTAATTTCGTTAGTGACTTCAGAGTCTCAGATGCTCAGGAACTACTTCGAAATTGTTCAGCAATAACAGAAAGTGACGGCCAGAGTCATCGTCATTTCTTGCCAGACTTTCTTACAATACTCCAACGAGGTGTACTTCTATGTTCTCAGTTTGTGTCATTAGCTTTTGTTTCCTTCAGCCTAGATGACTTTAATATCGAAGTATCATGTGGTTCTTCCGTAACCTCCACTTCCGTTTAGAACCTGACCTGCTTTTGGAATTTGCTGGCTTTCCGATACTCTTTGACGAAACTGACTTACCACTTCCTTGGCAGTGCAAAAGACCTGAAAAGATGTATTTTTTGTTTTAGGTACTTCGCTTCTGGATGCTCTTTCGCTGATCTCCACTGCGCCTCTCGATTGGGAAGAACTACAATCAGTAAAATTATGTAAAAAGTTTATGGAACGATGTGTAACAACACGCGAGCAGAATGCCTCTTCATTAAGCTGAAAAATTTGAATCCAGAACAAATTACCCTCATCCTACAGAAGTCGTAGTAGAGAAGGATATCCATAGCTACTGTAAATTCGTGTATGTTGATGGTGTGACATGTGGAAATTGTAGAGCATATAGATACAGTGAATGCACTTAAGCCATTTTGGCTAATTAATGGCGGATATTACATCGACCTCAGTGTTAACAAGAATTTGCCAAAAAACATAGTAAAAACTTGTACGCTTCGTACTTTATACGTGAAACACTTGTATTAATTTCTAGCAGACTTTACACACACCACAAGAGGAGTTGGAGCACATTGAAAAAATGGACATTCAGAGAGGAAACTTAAGTTACTAAGAAACTTGGACTAGCAGATTATTTGGTAAATGAAATCCACTAAAACGGCAAGATCGATTAGTTTGATATGATGTAACAGATTGAAACACCTGTACAAAAATATTGTAAAAATAAAACCCGAAAGACATAACTAGCTTTTTCTTTTCATCTTGTGACAGTGCTTTCCTCCAAATATGTCAATCTCCTTCCACATATTAAGCTATAAAACTGTGATTTTATTCATACGCGTTCATACTAGAGATTGTTGGACGATTTTTACTTCGTGAATAAGCTTCTGCGTGTCGAAATCCATCGCGGCGTGATCATGGTGAAAATCATGAGAGAAATGAGCCCATGCACCTCGTCGACGAAAAGTTATCGTGTGACCGCCCAGTTAATGAGTTTGACATGGCCAGATAGATATAGTGTGGTTGGCAGCGGCATTCAGTGGCAAGGGACGCCACACGAAGGCAGTTTCCACGATGGGGCTGAGGAAAAGTTTTCAAATTTTCTTGCTATAAAGTAAACATCAACTCCTGGAGTTGGTTTCTCTCTAGAGACTATTTTCCTTTAAAGAATTAGAACGGACTCGTTACAGGTTTGTGCATTTTCTTCTCTATGTAATACTTCATCTGATTCTGAGAAAACTGAGCGGTACACGCAATTAACTTGTTTCGTATCAGTTCCATATCAAAGCTTGATGCTACTTTTTAGTATTTCAAAGTATTCTGTGACATAAAATTTGAACGGTTTGCAGTGAAAATGTGGTTGCTGGCTACTTTGGTTCACTTGAGGTGATACATTGGGGTGTACTGAATGTAGCTACCATATCAAAATTGTTCTTAAAGTCTGAACGAAAGCCATATCCCACTACAGTGCGGGGAGAGGATGTTGAAATATTTTATTTGAGCGCGCTGGCGCCGAACGCGGTACCAGAGTGCGCCACGTGCCACTAGCCTGCAGCTCATCCGTGAAAAGCTGGTGGAAACGGACATAAGTTTTCGAATAAGTGATGATTCATTGTTACGCTTACTGCTGGAAGAAAATGATGCAGAAGACATTCTACACAGACAGATACAGAATGGAAAAGATGAAACACACACAATACTTACGACAAAGCTTCACAAGTTTCTTCATTACTCGTGTCGATGGTCATTTATTAAACAGAGGCAAAGTTCGACGATTCCTTCAGGTTCAATATTGTCCAGTTTGTGTCCTAAATCTGATCGAAGATGATTTTGGGAATAATTCATCAAATATACCTGTATCCAGTAATACCTGATCCAAAATTAACCAGAACAAAGTAAGCAAAGTAAAATTACTTTGAAAACTAAAATACTTTAACATTTATTTTGTTGTGAATGCTGTTTTTCCATCCATCTGGGAACTAGTCAGAGCAGTCACATTTGCTCTTTAAACAGAATATTATACTGTTTTAAAGACAAAGCAAGTTTGTAATACAATTTGGAATGTTTCGCACAGTTAAATAAGAGAACCTGACCTATCTCAACACTAAACAAGCAGTCTGTCGTAGCCACAAACATACATCCCATAAAGCAATTAACTAGAGCAAGCGATGTCGAATTTTCAGTAAGGGGTAGTTTCGTAGGCTACTGGAGTATCACATTTGAGTAAATAATACCTTTAAAGGAAAGGGAACCAAGTGACATATCTGAGGAACTATATCAGAGATCTAATTCTTTTTCTGTGTTATCCATACATAAATCAAATAGGGGTAATGCAGGAGTAGGTTTAATAATGAATAAAAAGAGTGGGGGTAAGTTACTACAAACAGCATAGGGAACGCATTATTGTGGCCAAGATAGACACGAAGCCCACGCCTACTACAGTAGTAAAACTTTATTAGCCAACTAGCTCTACAGATGATGAAGAAATTGATGAAATGTATGATGAGATAAAATAAATTATTCAGGTGGGGAAGGAAGACGAAAATTTAAGTCATGGGTGACTGGAATTCGGTAGTACGAAAAGGGAGAGAAGGAAATGTAGTACGTGAATATGGATTGGGGATAAGAATTGAAAGAGGAAGCCGCCTGGTAGAATTTTGCGCAGAACATAGCTAACACTTGGTTCAAGAATCATAAAAAGAAGGTTGTATACATGGAATAAGCCTGGAGATACTGACAGGTTTCAGATTATGTAATGGTAAGACAGGGATTTAGGAACCAGGTTTTATGTTATAAGAGATTTCCAGGCGCAGATGTGGACTTTGACCACAATCTATTGGTTATGAACTGTAGATTAAAACTGAAGAAACTGCAAAAAGGTGGGAATTTAAGGATATGGGACCTGGCTAAACTGACTAAACCGACTAAACCGACTAAACCAGAGGTTTTACAGAGTTTCAGGGAGAGCGTAAGGGAATAAATGGCAGGAATGAGGGAAAGAAATACAGTAGAAGAAGAATGGGTAGCTTTGAGGGATGAAGTAGTGTAGGCAGCAGAGGATCAAGTAGGTAAAAAGACGAGGGCTAGTAGAAATCCTTGGGTAACAGAAGAAATATTGAACTTAATTGATGAAAGGAGAAAATATAAAAATGCAGTAAATCAAGCAGGCAAAAAGGAATACAAACGTCTCAAAAATGAGATCGACAGGAAGTGCAAAATGGCTAAGCAGGGATGGTTAGAGGACAAGTGTAAGGATGTAGAGGCTTATCTCACTAGGGGTAAGATAGATACTGCCTACAGGAAAATTAGAGACCTTTGGAGAAAAGAGAACCACTTGTGTGAATATCAAGAGCTCAGATGGAAACCCAGTTCTAAGCAAAGAAGGGAAAGCAGAAAGGTGGAAGGAGTATATAGAGGGTCTATACAAGGGCGATGTACTTGAGGACAATATTATGGAAATGGAAGAGGATGTAGATGAAGATGAAATGGGAGATACGATACTACGTGAAGAGTTTGACAGAGCACTGAAAGACCTGAGTCCAAACAAGGCCACGGGAGTAGACAACATTACATTAGAACTACTGACAGCCTTGGGAGAGCCAGTCCTGACAAAACTCTACCATCTGGTGAGCAAGATGTATGAGACAGGCGAAATACCCTCAGACTTCAAGAAGAATATAATAATTCCAATCCCAAAGAAAGCAGGTGTTGACAGATGTGAAAATTATCGAACTATCAGTTTAATAAGCCACAGCTGCAAAATACTAACACGAATTCTTTACAGACGAATGGAAAAACTAGTAGAAGCCGACCTCGGGGAAGATCAGTTTGGATTCCGTAGACATACTGGAACACGTGAGGCGATACTGACCTTACGACTTATCTTAGAAGGAAGATTAAGGAAAGGCAAACCTACGTTTCTAGCATTTGTAGACTTAGAGAAAGCTTTTGACAACATTAACTGGAATACTCTCTTTCAAATTCTGAAGGCGGCAGGGGTAAAATACAGGGACCGAAAGGTTATTTATAAATTGTACAGAAACCAGATGGCAGTTGTAAGAGTCGAGGGGCATGAAAGGGAAGCAGTGGTTGGGAGCGAGTGAGACAGGGTTGTAGCATCTCGCAGATGTTATTCGATCTGTATATTGAGAAAGCAGTAAAGGAAACAAAAGAAAAATTTGGACTAGGTATTAAAATCCATGGAGAAGAAATAAAAACTTTGAGCTTCGCCGATGACATTGTAATTCTGTCTGAGACAGCAAAGGACTTGGAAGAGCTGTTGAACGAAATGGACAATGTCTTGAAAGGAGGATATAAGGTGAACATCAACTAAAGGAAAACGAGGATAATGGAATGAAGTCGAATTAAATCGGGTGATGGTGAGGGAGTTAGATTAGGAAATGAGACACTTAAAGCAGTAAAGGAGTTTTGCTATTTGGGGAGTAAAATAACTGATGATGGTCAAAGTGGAAAGGGTATAAAATGTAGACTGGCAATGGCAAGGAAAGCGTTTCTGAAGAAGAGAAATTTGTTAACATCGAGTATAGATTTACGTATCAGGAAGTCGTTTCTGAAAGTATTTGTATGGAGTGTCTGCCATGTATGGAAGTGAAACGTGGACGATAAATAGGTTGGACAAGAAGAGAATAGAAGCTTTCGAAATGTGGTGCTACAGAAGAATGCTGAATATTAGATGGGTAGATCACATAACTAATGAGGAGGTATTGAATAGAATTGGGGAGAATAGGAGTTTGTGGCACAACTTGACTGGAAGAAGGGATTGGTTGGTAGGACATGTTCGGAGGCATCAAGGGATCTCAAATTTAGCATTGGAGGGCAGCGTGGAGGGTAAAAATCGTAGAGGGAGACCAAGAGATGAATACACTAAGCAGATTCAGAAGGATTTAGGTTGCAGTAAGTACTGGGAAATGAAGACGCTTGCACAGGATAGAGTAGCATGGAGAGCTGCATCAAACCAGTCTCAGGAGTTGTAATATTAGTAATTTTCGCCTCACAAACATTAATATACGCACAATAGTAAACGCCTGATGGCCTAAAGTTATCGAACAATTGTAAAGTAAAAGAAATGAACCATCGCATAGCAGCGACAGAATCTATTATTCTTTATCTGTGCCGTTCTTTCGCGGTGCCAGTAAATCTATGTACATGTATCGATTAATGGTATAAAGAAGAATTCTGTTGTTTCAAGACAAATGAGGTTTTTGGCGCCTCACCTTTTACTGTTTGTATTCCATGAGAGGCGGACGCGGACTTGCTGCGTTCCGCAACTGTATTTTATATTCTATGTGAAAATATCGAGTGAATATGCTAATTGTCATTTTTTTCCAATCAGAAAACACGTAGTTTCTTGCAACTGATTACGAACAGACAGCATCAAGAGGACATTTTAACTGTTATGTATAAAGTATTTAGCCACAATGGTCATCTATTGTAATTTAATATGAAAAGGTACGTAGCATTAAAAAACGTGTGTTAAAGATAAGTGTGCTTATTTTCGTAAATTAACCTTGATGATTCCATCTCCTTTCTGAATGATAATTATTGTTTGTGTTACTTCATCACCAGAAATTACGATCACGCTGATGGGCCGAACGCAGCATGAGGCAGAAGGAACATTATCGTTTTCCTATTATTTCTGAACCAACTCTTTTTTTAATTGTGTAGTGTTGCATTTCTTTTAAAGTCTATAAATCTTCTGGTCCCTTAGTGTTGATCCGGGTATGACTACATCGCAACTATAAAAATGCACAGAAATGATGTTTCTTCCGAGCGATCTTAAATATATATATCAATATGCTGATCTTATTCAGGTATTTAATGGTCAACGTATCTTATTATAATAGCGTAATAAATCCCTGATTCTGTTGCCAAGTGGCCCACCAAAAATATTCACTTTTTCGACATTAAAAAAAAGTAACAATTCTTTTTCTTTTCGTCCCCCAAGAGCAACGCTAGAGTGAAGACAACAACAACAACAACATACATAATTTTACGTTTATATCTTAACTGTGTGAACGATGTATTATATAAGATTTGACTGTTTTTGGCAGCCTCTTGCAGATGGTACTAAAATATACGAACTGCATCATCTACGAAAACCTGAGGTTAATATTAATATTGTCAACAAAATCGTTAATACGCAACTTGAATAACAAGGGTCTGAACGCACTTCCGTGGGACGCCCAAAGTTAAATGTACACTACGTGTTCATAACTATCAGGACACCCCCAAAAACATAGGTTTTCCATATTAGGTGCATTGTGCCGCCACCTATTGCCAGGTGCTCCATATCAGCGACGTCAGTAGTCAGACATCGTGAGAACAGAATGGGGCGCTCCGCGGAATTCACGGACTTCGTTGGGTGTCATTTGTCTCATACGTCTGTACGTGAGATTTCCACACTCCTAAACATCCGTAGGTCCACTGTTTCTGATGTGATAGTGAAGTGGAAACGTGGGGGACACGTACAGCACAATAGTGTACAGGCCGACCTCGTCTGTTGACTGACAGAGACCGCCGACAGTTCAAAAGGCTAGTAATGAGTAATAGGCAGACATGTATCCAGACCATTACACACGAATTCCAAACTGCATCAGGATCCACTGCAAGTACTATGACAGTTAGGCAGGAGGTGAGAAAACTTGGATTTCATGGTGGAGTGGCTGGTGAGCCACACATCACGCCGGTAAATGCCAAACGACGCCTCGGTTGGAGTAATGAGCGTAAACATTGCACGATGGAGCAGCGGAAAAACGTTGTGTGGAGCGACGAATCGCGGTACACAACATGGCGATCCGTTGGCAGGGTGTGGGTACGGCGAATACGTGGTGAACGTAATCTGCCACCTTGTTGTCGTGTTTTCCATGGAGGGGGCTTGCCCTCCTTGTTTTGCATGGCACTATCACAGTACAGTCCTAAATTCATGTTTTAAGCACCTTCTTGCTTCCCACTGTTGTGCAATTCGGTGGTGATTGCGTCTTTCAACACGATCCAGCCCCTATTCATAAGCATGGCCTTTTGCGGAGTGGTTACACGACAATAACATCCATGTAATAGACTGGCCTGCACGGAGTCATGACGTGACTCCTATAGAACACCTTTGGGATGTTTTGGAACGCAGACTTCGTGGCAGTGCTCACCTCTCCTCAGTGCACCACTCCGTACCATTCCCCAAGAAACCTTCCAGCACCTGACTGAACGTATGCCTGCGAGAGTGGAAGCTGTGATCAAGGCTAAGGGTGGACCAACACCATATTGAAATCCTGCATAATCGATGGAGGGCGGCAAGAACTTGTAACTCATTTTCAGCCAGGTGTCCGGATACTTTTGATCACATAGGGTACATCTGTTGACTCCAAGATAGCTTGCTGAATCCTCCCAATCAAAAACATCAGTTCAGTCAAATTATGCTTGATACCATATGCGACCGCACTATTAATTATAAACGTAGGTATAATACTGAGTAAAATAATTTTTTCGGAAATCGAGAAATACTGCATCCACCTGTCTTGATCGACAGTTTCAGTATGTCGTGTAAGAGAAATGCACGTTTCATTTCACGTAATTGTTTCGAAGCCCATGCTTATTGGGTTGGAGCTGGTCATTCTCATAGATACCTCACTATGTTTGAACTCGGAATACGTTCTAAGAATCAACAACACTTCTATGTGAAGAACACTGGACAGCAGTTTCGTGGATGGCTTCTGCTACATTCCTTTTACACAGATGTGACATAAGTTTACTATAGATCATAGTTTTGTTAAGAGGGGCTAACTCAGCTGCAGATTGGGTATGGAATCTGACTGGGATTACATCGAGCCCTGGAGCTTTGTTCAGGTTTAACAAATAGATACGCTTTATTGGATGCAAATGTTAAGCATTAACTTTTTTTGGTGCAGTGTAAGATACGTCAGATACAAGATTAGAGGTATTGCTTTAAAATTGTTATAACTGTGTGGAATAACATCTTCGGATGTTAGTTTTGTCTCGTTGTTGACACTGTAGTCTTATACCAGGGAAACAAGAAGAGGATGTTTGGTGGCCGGCATCCTCTCTCTAAAACACAACTGCGCTGTTGGGAACAGGAAAATTACTTATCTTAAGCTAGTCCATGTGTTGTGATACAAGCTCTTCCGCAATAGTCCACATTAGCCTACTGCTGCTGCTGTACACGCTCCGCTGTGCACACTATTCTGGTCATTCCGTTCTGCCCTGAGACTGAGAGTCTGATTGTGACTGTAACTGACTGGGCCCACCAGTCCGTGGCGGCGATCTAAATACTGGCGGTCAAGAGGGCGTTGGTGAGGCATTGCTTGCGAGTCTGTCTTTGGCATGTCTCCTGAAAGGCGCACTTGATTCAGCGCCTTCTATCAATCGTCTTGGAGTCTCTTTGCCGACGGGTGTGCTGGCGACGGCGTAAGTCAGCACAGATAGTGTTGGAAGCAAGCAAGAAAATTTGTTTATACGTGGTGAATACCATGGGAGGCTAGACAATTTTAGTTTGACAGAGACATGTAATTGAAAGGTAGCAAAAATGGCTCTGAGCACTATGCGACTTAACTTCTGAGGTCATCAGTCGCCTAGAACTTAGAACTACTTAAACCTAAGTAACCTAAGGACATCACACACATCCATGCCCGAGGCAGGATTCGAACCTGCGACCGTAGCGGTCACGCGGTTCCAGACTGAAGCGCCTAGAACCGCACGGCCACACCGGCCGGCGAAAGGTAGCAGTTCTCTCTAGGTTTTCTACGTATTTCTTTGTTTTGATCACGTTGTTGTTCATATACTCGCATCATACCCTCCAGAGCCTTTAAGATTGAATATGCACTAATTGATTTCCATTATTTAATACTGTGATATACTTCACTAAATGTTATGTAGCACACGGCATGTATGATTAAATTTTTTGCCAAAATATTAGCATTTTGATTGTTTGGCAGCTTTACCCTTTCACACTTCGACCTTCTTCAAAATGTTCTTGTAGCGTGTATCATACAGGAAATTATACTTCCTCACGTATTGGGTAAGTTTCTCTGTTTCCATCATTTCCACTGTGTGCGCTGCACGCTTACTGATAAGACAGATACGACTTCTGCCACTGCAGTGTGAGAACACAGCAAAATATACGCCGGCACGGCGACGAGTCTGTGTTTTGACGCAGTCTGGCGCTGCCCACAGCGGCAGGCCGTTGACCGCCGCGTTAGTGCCGCGCTCTGACAGACACAGTGCAATAATATGCGTTTCATCGACGCGGTCTGGCTGCAGTCCGTGCGGTCACGGTCGCAGTCCGTGCGGTCACACCGCTTTCAGTCTGGCCAGGTCTTTACCGCGGGCGGCGGCATCGGTCGCGCCCCCGTGCAGTTAAGCGACAACCTCCGCTGTTTTTCCTATTAGGGTACAGAAATTGGCAGCTGCTTACCCGCCATCGATCGTGGCATGCAGCCTGTGCGTTGTTGCCCTTTAAAGGCAACACCCGGCTAGAACATCGAATCGAAATTTCCTCCCATGAATGAGAATGCACTTTCGGAATCTTTTCTCCTTACTATAACAAACAGTTCGGTTGATCACGAAGAATTTGCTGATTTGGCTTTTGGAGTATCCTACGAGAAAACAACCTGCCCCAAAACGGCACACGACTTTTACACTCCATGAAGACTGCCGACTGACTCCTCGATTTTGTGACCTCCCAAATC
Organism: Schistocerca nitens; assembly: GCF_023898315.1. Lineage (NCBI taxonomy): Eukaryota > Metazoa > Arthropoda > Insecta > Orthoptera > Acrididae > Schistocerca > Schistocerca nitens. Next base: position 901,864,862 of record NC_064614.1, on the reverse strand, counting down.
GCTCAATGAAAATGAGAGCACTTCCTACGACACTATCGCAGTGTAGACATTTTAATTGTTCCAAGATGACAAGTTTCAACAGTCTTACGGTGCCATCATCTGATCTTATGGAACTTGTTATAAAATTGCACTGTTACATTCCATGAAGTCAAAGTATAAAAGGCACTCCCCATGAAGTATTATCAACCATAGCAATCGCCTCACAGCATGGTGTGGTGTCACCGCCAGACACCACACTTGCTAGGTGGTAGCCTTTAAATCGGCGGCGGTCCGCTAGTATACGTCGGACCCGCGTGTCGCCACTGTCAGTGATTGCAGACCGAGCGCCACCACACGGCAGGTCTAGAGAGACTTCCTAGCACTCGCCCCAGTTGTACATCCGACGTTGCTAGGAATGGTTCACTGACAATTACGCTCTCATTTGCCGAGACGATAGTTAGCATAGCCTTCAGCTACGTCATTTGCTACGACCTAGCAAGGCGCCATTACCAGTTTATATTAATATGGAAATGATGTACAGTCCAGAGAGAAGTTCACCAATTGTGGATTAAAGTTAAGTATTACAAGATTTTCGTACTTTATTGCAATTCTCAAGACATTGTCCTGTTCCAGATCTCACGCCAGTCTGCGTGTAATTAAACGCGTGCATTTCGGCCTCCTCTAGCAATACGGTGTTCGCTCTTCTGCCAACACAGCACATAGCATGTGTACCTTACGCTCCCCGAAATTATTTAACATTTGGGCCTTCCAGCCAATGAGAAGCAAGAGCACAATGTAGGCATTGCCATTGTCATTAGCCATTTCCTGTTCTCGTTTATTGCGTTTCTGTAAGTTACTGCTTCCTTCAAAGGTTGTAGGAAAATACAGCCGTCATGGGAAAATTATTTGCTCTTAAAATCAGTCTAGTTGTTTCTGACTATCATCCATTTCGGAGGAAAGACGGGCCCATCAGTTCAGACTGAACTCCCTCATCCTCCTGTAAATAGAAACTGGCTGAGGTGACTAGAATAGCGAACAGAGCAAGGACACTGTTTCACAAAAATGCACACAATTTTTTTTTGTAATATACTTGAATATATTTTCATATACGGGAAAAATATGTGCTAGCTATCCCTAATAGCAAACAGCTACTCACCTGGGAGCAGCTGAGTACAAATCTTTGTAGAAACGTCGCAAGGAAAGTACGAATATTTTTAACTGAGGTAATAGCTTTCCCTCTATTCACAATCAACAGGACACTGCATCCCAAAATCAGACATGTCAACGTTGTTCATAACAAGCAATGTATGAATTATTTGACGAAGCCTGCTGGACAAATCTATGAATGAATGCTTCAACTGAATGCCGAAATTCTCATGAGCGCCATCGACGAAATAAGAGGCGCTCAGTGGTTGTTCTGGTGTAGGTCATCGTTGTACCGCGTAATGGTCATTTCCTTATGACCGATTATCACATCACAGGGGCAGCACTCGTATTTTTACGAAAGCAGATTGAAAATCTTCTTAGGCCAATAAGTCGGCCAAGAGTAACCACTCCACTAAGAAACAGATACGTAACAGCTAGACCTGAATATTCAAAGTTGTCGAGAAAACTGTCAATAGAGAGCGTATTGCAGTATGTTTCGGTGTCTCAATTTTCCTTAGCCACAATCGATGCTAATGTTTTCCATTCACGGAAATGCAGGCAAGGACCCGTGTACTGTGCAGTAAGCAGCTGTTACAAGGGATCTGAAGGTTTTCTGACTTTGCAGAGACAACATGCGGGAGCGGCAGGTGAATAATAAAAACGTCGTCACTTCATTAATGTCGTTATGAAAAGACACTTAAACTGTCTGTTCCTGCTTTACGCCTACCTTCGCCGTTTACAAGAGCCTTCTAAACTATTTCTGTGGTCAGCCAGAAAGCGACGGAGAACATGCTGACCATAATTTAAAGTCTTCAAGTCCACATTACTCTCTGTGCTCATAGAAAGAAAGTGGTCCTACTTGCTATTTACTCAGTGGGATCAGGAACTATGACTTTAAGTAAAAGAGTTAATTGATTCATCTATTCAGTAAAAGTTCACACGCACAAAATACAAGTATTAGTATTCTAATATACCGTACGGTTGGCCGTGCGGTCTAACGCACGGCTTTACGGGCGGGAAGGAACGCTTGGTCCCCGGCACGAATCCGCCCGGCGTATTTGTGTCGAGGTCCGGTGAACCGCCCAGTCTGTGGATGGTTTTTAAGCGGTTTTCCATCTGCCTCGGCGAATGCGGGCTGGTTCCCATTATTCCGCCTCAGTTACACTATGTCGGCGATTGCTGCGCAAACAAGTTCCCCACGTACGCGTACTCCACCATTACTCTACCACGTAAACATAGGGGTTACACTCGTCTGGTGTGAGACGTTCCCTGGGCGGTCCACCGGGGGCCGAATCGCACAATAACCCTGGGTTCGGTGTGGGGCGGCGGTGGGGCGAAGTGGACTGCGGTAGTCGTCGTGAGGCTGTGGACCACCGCGGCTGCGTTCCAAATTTGATTTTTAGTAAATAACTTGAAAACTAGTAGAGGTAGCTTATTGGAGTCACATAGTTAATGTTTTTATATCAAAGTGAGGCAACATAAGAATTTTCATGTTTCTGGGTCTGATATTTAACGTAGAAACGCTGATTTTGACCAAAAATGTTTCTCTGATCAGGTCGAGACTTGTAAGTCGTTTCTAAGTCCCCGGTTAACATACAATACAATACTATTCTAATATAGGCCTACCTACTGGGAACAACAGTATTGACAATTCAGAGAGGACCTCTACGGAAAATTCCAAGTAAAATGGTCTCTCGCCCTGACTTCTGCTTATCAAAAGTTAATTGCTCGCCTTAAAAGTGGAAAAAAGTCTCGTCACTTGCCATGTGGTGTGTAGTCCTCACTCGTTCACTTCCTACTTTTACTGAAAACGCATTCAAGTCTGCCCAGCTCTGACGTCATCCGAGGCAGCCTTTTGACTGACCCGGACAGATTGATACCTCGGCGCAATGAATCTCTTATCCTGCTTCTGACTGTATTTATATATGGGCGCAGCGAATCGGAATATCTATCAGCCGCAGAAGGCACAGGTAGCAGTAATTAATATCTCTATGGTTTAACAATTTACAATTTTCTCAATTTTTCTACAAATAGTTAAGTTTGATTTAGTTACTGAAAAAGTTTTAGCTTGACTGCATTTAAACTACACCTGCTACAATTCCTCGAATGAAACTGTCAGTAGAACATGATCGCTGAACTGCTTCTTTAAGATTCATTGTAATTGTTATTTACAATACAGTCTTGAAACTTGGCACAGCAGTATTGTTGCCTGAATGTAATAGTGCTGTAATAAGAAATTCTATTAGAAATACAAATTATACTTACTCTCCCACGAATAACGACATTTCCGTTCCAAATTTGATTTTTAGTAAATAACTTGAAAACTAGTAGAGGTAGCTTATTGGACTCACATAGTTAATGTTTTTATATCAAAGTGAGGCAACATAAGAATTTTCATGTTTCTGGGTCTGATATTTAACGTAGAAACGCCGATTTTGACCAAAAATGTTTCTCTTATCAGGTCGAGACTTGTAAGTTTGAATTGTGACATACATTTGCATATTCTAACCAGTCATTTAGCGTCACTTATTTTTTTTACTTAAGATTGTGTATTTTGTGTAACTTGTTCATTTGATCGTTCTGAGACCTTACAGTGTTTCTGAAGTACACACTGGCGAAGTGTGGAAAAGTTACTTTAATTTTTATCTTAGGTTATGGCGCAATTCTTTGTGTGTTAAGCACAGGCACGATATCATGACGTTGCGCTGGTGGTAGAGAACTGGGGTAAGCCCTGACATAATCGCTCGCCTCTGTGTCTCACACAATGGCGGCGTGCTTATTTCTCCTCAAGCATACTAAGTTCTGACAGTACACATTTATTAAACACAAGAGTGACCTGTTCATTGTTATTTTAGTCAATGATAAGGCCAGCAACGATTATCTGAATTAGTTTTCAATTTTGTCTGTATGCCCATTTCTGTAATTACTGAAACTGAGACTAAAGTTTTTATGTAAACAGTTCTAACATCCTTGTACAGAACTGTTAACCAAAGATTGTGATTAAAACCGTCTAGGCCGCTTGTTACATTTTATTCGTTTATTACGCAGTTTTGGCTGCCACCATCATCAAATGTATGTAATTAAGATTAGAGGAATACAGAGTGAAAAGCGTTTATTGTATAAGGAAGAATAGGTGAAAAAATAGGAATTTAAGAAAGGGTTAATAACATTTTCAAAAGCACACTTAGCAAAATCACTAAAGTAAACAAGTTTGTGTTAGTATCAAAACATTTGCCTGATTGGGATATCTAAACAGTTAGATCAAAAAGTTTTGTACAGATATGTAAGTTGTGGCTGACAGGTGGTTCTAAAGTGGGAGACATTACGTTCAAATTTTATTTTGTTACTTATATTTTATCTCCTCATAATTATAAAAACACAGATAGCTTTTAAAATATAAACATTTAAGGTCAAATTATAAAACGTGGTTTAAGTAAGTATAGTGTATACTCTACGAATTAGCTTTCCAGATGGGGCCAATTAGGCTACGCGAAGTCCACTAAACAAACAAGAAGAGTTTATTGGATCTGCTGCACAATAATACCTATATAGCGGTTGCACGACCTTACTAGTAAATACATTTAGCATTAACATTGTTGCGATTATAACAATAGTGTCTACTGTTATAATTACAGTTAGTACAGGTTGATACATGATTTCTTCAATCCTGAGAACAGTTACCTGTTGACAATGTTGGGTAGACTAAGAAGATGAATGAAGTTAACTGACTTGCAAACTCTGAGTAGAAATGGTTCAAATGGCTCTGAGCACTATGGGACTTAACTGCTGTGGTCATCAGTCCCCTAGAACTTAGAACTACTTAAACCTAACTAACCTAAGGACATCACACACATCCATGCCCGAGGCAGGATTCGAACCTGCGACCGTAGCGGTCGCGCGGTTCCAGACTGTAGCGCCTAGAACCGAGACTCTGTGTAGAACGTTCTCCATTACCTTACGCAGTTTTAGACATACACTATACACTGAGATAGCAAAAATCGTGAAATGCCTCCAAATATCGTGTCAGACCACCTTTTTTCCGGCGTAGTGCAGCAACTCGACATGGTTTGGACTCGAAAAGTCGTAGGAAGTCCCCTGAAGGAATACTGAATCGTGCTGCCTCTACAGCCGTCCATTATTGCGAGTGTTGCCGGTGCAGGATTTTGTGCTCGATCCAACTTCCGATTATGTCCCATAACTGTTCGATTGGATTCATGTCCGGCGATCTGGGTGACCAAACCATTCGCTAGAAATTTCCTGAATGTTCTTCAAATCAATTGCAAACAATTGTGGCCCAGTGACATGGCACATTGTCATCCATGAAAATTATCGTTGTTCGGAAACATGATGTCCATGAATGGCTGCAAATGGTCTCTAAGTAGCCGAACATAATTAGTTTCAGTCAATGATCCGTTTCATTCCATGTAAACAGCCCATACCATTATGGAGGCACCAATAGCTTGCACAGTGACTTGTTGACAACCTGGATCCATGACTTCGTGGGTTCTGCGCCACACTGGATCCTTACGATCAGCTATTACAAACTAGTCGGGATTCATCTGACGAGATCACTGTTTTCCAGTCATCTAGGGTCCTATTGATACGGTCACTAGCCCAGGAGAGGCGTTGCAGGCAATCTCTTGCTGTTAGCAAAGTCACTCAAGTCGGTTTGCTACCATAGCCCATAAACGCCAAATTTCGCAGCACTGTCCTAACGGATACATTGCTTCTGCGGTTATTTCACACTGTTTAGCTCGTAGTTTACCACTGACAGCTCTACGCAAACGCCGCAGCTCTCGGTCGTTAAGTGAAGGCCGTCGACCACTACATTGTCTTCTTTCAGAGATAAGTCCTGAAATTTGGTATTCTCGGCAAACTCTTGACACTGTGGATCTCGGAATATTGGATTCCCCAGCGATTTCTGAAATGGAATGTCCCATGCGTCTAGCTCCAACCACCATTCCACGTTCAAAGTCTGTTGATTCCCGTCGTGTGGCCATAATTACGTTGGAACATTTTCACGTGAATCACCTGAGTACAAGTGGCAGCACCGCCAGTGCACTGGCTTTTTATACTTTGTGTACGCGACACTACCGCTGTCTGTATATGTGCATATTGTTATTCCACGACTTTTGTCAGCCCACTGTATAAGCACTGACTGGCTTGGGGATGATCCCCTGTGTCGATGTGTTTGTTGTTGGGTCTTCTGGCCTGCCTCATTCCAATCTGGACTTGAAACTGCCTGAAAATTGACCAGATTGTTAGAATCTCACCAATGTTATTCCTTGGTCGACCTGGGCGCTTTTGGCTGATAGATGGCACATCCCTCAGGATAGCTTGATTCTTAATTTAGCCCGATCCTTCGATCTCTTGATTCTTAATGAAGCCTAACCTTTGGCATAACTTGATTTTCTATCCTAGATTGATTCACTGTTGAAATGGACATAGTATTAGGGGCAAACCGGAGCTGTCTGATGCCATCTGTTCGCCACAAATGGCCCACTGCTCTTTTGTGGGTACATACGTGGCACCCATTGAGCCCTGAGCAATTGCAGCCTTTCTTCTCTCCCAGGCTACATTCCTTTCCCCATATCCTTTCCTTCCAACCCAGCTCCTCCCCCTCACCCTCCCACTCCTCTCTTTCTCTCTTGGTGTTTCCCTTTATGACCATTCAGCTATCCCTCCGTTCCGTTATTCTTTTTCACTCTTCTCCCTTGTTTCCACTCTCCCTTTTTCCTGGCCCTACTTGGGATTCGACCCCCTTTCTAAATTGTTTCCACAGTGTGAGCCCTTAGGAGAAGGGACGTTTTGGCTGATGGACGACATATTCTCCCTCGGGGTTTACCTTTATGAGGACCCAGCTATTCCCTCGGTTCTACTATTCCCTTTCGCTCTTGTCTTGTGTTTCCACTCTCCCTTGTCTTGGCTTTTTCCAGCCCCACTTTGGATTTGACCTCTCCTCAGCATTTCTGGCATGGGTTTCCTCTCCCACCATCCTTCCCCCCTTTCTTCCCTGCTGTAGCCCCCCCCCCCTCTCACTAGGTCACTAGCATGTGTAGCCAGTTTGTGTGTACCCATCTGACAACACAAGTGTCATACACTTTTGGTACCTAAGCTTCACTGCCTCTTGTATACAATGGAGTGGTTGCTCGTCTTTTTGGGGTATCAGAACTCCCAGCAATGTCAGTGATGCCATGACGCCTTTGCTGTGGCTGGGTGGCTCCCATGGGATGAGCCCTGGATCAGGGGGGGGGGGGGTGGTATCTGATTGGACGCTGTGCACATGAAGCGTGGTAAGACCAATACTTATGGCTGCTCTTCTGCAGCTGTCTCTTCAGACAGGAACTCTCTCTGCTCCTGCTTTTGCTTCCTTGGCTTTCTCCTTCCTGGCACCCTCTTGGAGGGCGGCAGGCTTGCCAGCGTGGGTAAAAAAAATGCTTTCTCCATTACTTGGTTTGTTCCAGGACTCATTGAAAGACTTTCGCTGCTACCAAACTGCTCTTTTTTGCCAGAACACATGAAAGATAAGTTTGATGAAGCTGGCTCAGTAAGATGTGATCTAGTTCCCATTAGAGTGAAGCCTCTTTCGCCAAACTTTTGCCTTCTCTTCAAGCTTGCAAGTGCTTCAGAGACCTGCTGTTGAGCATCGTTCCTCACCAGTCCTTAATATGACCCAGGGCATTATCTTACAAACGGACCACCTCCTTCAGTCTGACGAGGAAATCAAGACTAATCTGGTATGTCATGTCATTAATTTTATTAGGTGAATCCAGAGATGTCCTAAGGACATTCATATTGACATAGGCATTTTTATCCTGGCTTTTGAGGGGGACATGCTTCTGAAAAAGTAACATTTATGGTTTACCACTGCAATGTGAAGTCCTATATCCCACCTCCCATACGCTGTTTCCAGTGTGTCCGTTTTGGTCATACATCATCACAATGTGTGGCGAATCCTATTGGCGACGACTGCAGCCATCCTCTCCATGTTGGGAGCTTTTGCACCCACCCCCCTCCCTCTCTCCCTTGCCCATGTGTGGGAACTGTTCTGGTTCACATTCTCCTAGCTTGCTGGATTCCATGCTCTATAAAAAGGAAAGGAAGATTCAGGAATTCAAAACTCTCGACTGTCTATCCTACTTAGAGACCTGACAGATATTCGACCATCTCCACTTGGTATCTTTACGTCTACTTTTGCTTTTGTTGAATCCTTTCCTTCTCCTTATTCCCCATTACCTCCCTCTTGTCCCCTTTTTCTGTCGTCCTCCTTGGAGGTTCCTATTCCCTCCCCTCATGGAATCGCTCCTCCTCCTTGGCTGGAAAGGAAACCCTCTTAACTGGCGCACACCAGGGATGCAGCTCCCTCTAGGACCCCCTCCCCAGCATCTCCAGGACGAAAAGCCTGTTATTTAGAGTTGGACACAGGACCCCCGCAGTGTGGGTCTCAAGGCAGCTCATTCTCTTTTGGATACTAATATTGCTGTGACTTGCTGTCTTCCTGACCATACCTACTCTTGCCTTCCAGAGGAGATGTGTAAATCTGAGGATAAGGCCCCTCTGGCATCGTAGGGGGTGTCTCCTCTGTCTCTCAATCAGGGGCAAATTCGTGGATGTCTCTCTGTCCTTACCGGTGATGGACACCGACTTGGCAAAATGACCAATTCTTCCCTCCCCTCATGGAATCGCTCCTCCTCCTTGGCTGGAAAAGAAACCCTCTTATCTGGCGCACACCAGGGATGCAGCTCCCTCTAGGACCCCCTCCCCGGCATCTCCAGGACGAAAAGCCTGTTATTTAGAGTTGGACACAGGACCCCCGCAGTGTGGGTCTCAAGGCAGCACATTCTCTTTTGGATACTAATATTGCTGTGACTTGCTGTCTTCCTGACCATACCTACTCTTGCCTTCCAGAGGAGATGTGTAAATCTGAGGATAAGGCCCCTCTGGCATCGCAGGGGGTGTCTCCTCTCTCTCTCAATCAGGGGCAAATTCGTGGATGTCTCTCTGTCCTTACCGGTGATGGACACCGACTTGGCAAAATGACCAATTCTGGTCCTTTTGATGTCCATCAAGCCTTTTACATTACTCTCCTCCAAGGAAACTGTAATGCTTATTATTAGAATTACAGTCTCTTCTATCTCTGTAAGTAGATTGTATCGTCTTGCAGGAATCTTATTTTGTGACTACTCATTCGCCAAGTCTTCATTGTTTCCTACTCAACTGCCAGAACTGGGTCAGCTCTTTGCAAGCCTCTGCTAGTGCCTGTGTGTTGGTCCACATGGACATTGTTAGTTCCTGGGTTGCTCTTCAAACTATACTTAAAGCTATGGCCATTTGGATCCATTTAGACTCTGCAGTATTGATATGTATTCTTTATGTGCCCACAGATTGGCCTCTGATGCTTCCTGCTCTTCTTGCTCTCTTGTGACAGCTACCTCCCTCTTCCTTCTCCTTCGGCACATCAACACCCATAAACCTCTGTGGCACACAGCACTTCTCCACCACTTATCTTTCCATCTTTAGCTCTGGTTTCTTCCCTTCCATTCAGTGAGGCATTCACAACGATTTGTCCTACAGTACTCATTCTCTGATAGTCTTCTCTTTTCTTCAACACCACTCACCTGGCACCTTTCCAGGTAGGCCTTTACTAATGGGGATTGGGATGAGTTTTCCTCAGCCGCCATTCCAAACACTCCACCAAACGATGGCATTGATTAATCTGTATGGAGTCTGAAAACGCCTCCTAACGCTGCTCCAGCGATTCCTTCTTCCTCGGTTTCCCCAATGGAAGACTGTCCCTTTGTGGACCCCCAAAATTGCTGTAGATATTAAAGATCACTTTTGTGCCCTCAGAAGCTTCAAACAGCATCCATCTCTTGAGTACCTCCTGGACTTTAACCAGCTTTGTACCTGGGCATGTTATCTTAATGGCAGAAAGGGATTTGTCGAGAATGGTCGTACGGTAGCGTTCTCGCTTCCCACGCCCGGGTTCCCGGGTTCGATTCCCGGCGGGGTCAGGGATTTTCTCTGCCTCGTGATGGCTGGGTGTTGTGTGCTGTCCTTAGGTTAGTTAGGTTTAAGTAGTTCTAAGTTCTAGGGGACTGATGACCATAGATGTTAAGTCCCATAGTGCTCAGAGCCATTTGAACCATTTGTCGAGAATGATGTGTCACTGCCAGAGGGCTTCGTACACCATCTTTGCCGGTATGGACAAAGGTCAGGAGCATTTCTGGCCCCTGTCCTCCTATAGCTTTCCTGGAAATTTCCATAAATGGTGTTATCCCCACTGGCCCAGACTCTATCACTGAGCATTTTGCCCAGCATTTCGACGAGATCTCAGTGATGGTTTACTACCGAATCGCTTTCCGTGTTCTCAAGCACCGTCTGGAACGTCTGGAACGACGACCTTTATCCTTCATTTCCCGCCGCCTGGAGCTTTATAAGGCCTAGGAATTCGCTAGCATCTTTGCTGTCTGCACTGAGATGCCTCCCAGAATACATCATGTGCACAACCAAATGCCTCAGCACTTATCACTGGCTGGTGAACGTTATATACTTGCATTTTTAACCGTCTCTGGAGCGAGGGGAATTCCCTTCCAGTTCTGAAATCGGGTAAACCGCCTCTTTAGAGGGTCATAGACATCGTTTGATCAGTCTAATCAATGTCCTCTGCAAGTGCTTGAACATTCGGTGAGTCAAAGGCTGTACTGGATCTTCGAAACCCAGGACTTTATGGCTTCAACCCCGGATGGATTTTGCCAAGATCACTCTACTGCAGATTGTTTAATCCACCTGGAGTCTATTTCAACGGCTTTTGCCCAGCATCAACACCTTGTTGCAGTCTTCTTCGATCTACTAAAGCTTATGGTACCACATAGCGCCACCTCATTCTTGCCACCTTACATGAGTGGGGCCTCTGTGGCCCGACCCAATGTTTATGTCAAGCTTTCTTTCATATAGCACTTTTCAGGTACAAATTTGCACCTCCCGCAGCATCTCCTATCTGCGGGAGAAAGCTGTTCTGCAGGGTTCTGTTTTAAGTTCTCTGTCTCTCTTTAGTGACAATGAATGATCTGGTGGCAGCTGCAGGACTGACGATGTCTGCCTCTTTGTATGCAATGATTTTGCATTTATTTTTGTTGATCTGAAATGGATACTGCTGAATGCAGACTGATGGGAGTAACACACTGAGCGCAAGCTTGGACTCTCACTCATGGATTCCTTTTTCTGGCTGCCAAAATCTGTGTTCCGCATTTCTGTTGTCACTGCATAGTCCGTAGCCATCCAGATCTGTATCTTTATGGCCACTCCATCAATGTGGTAGACTCTCGTCGTTTTTTAAGATTGGTCCTAAATGCCTGCTGACAAAGCCTCCCCATCTTCAACTAAAGAGGATATGTTGATTACAACTCAGTGTTCTTAGATGTCTTATCAGCACCAAGTGGAGCTGGGACTGCTTTACTCTGATATGGCTCTACGTAGAATTGATACAGTCCTGCCTAGATTAGGGGCGTCTCACTTATGGCTTGGCATCACTTTCGATGTTACATATGCGGGACACAATATACTACTGTGTGGTATGAGTGGCAACTGGGCCTTTCAGACTAGCCCCATTTCACAGTTGTGGGTTCTGCATCAACAACAATTGATCACCTACTGGTGTTCCCTGGAGCATCTTAACTGCCATCTCCTCTCTCCAGATATTGTGACCTACCTCCTGCTCAAATGTGTGTGAATTACTAAGGGACCAAACTGCTGAGGTTATCAGTCCCTAGACATACAACCTAACTAAACTAACTTAAAGTAACTTACGCTAAGGACAACACACACACCCATACCCGAGGGAGGACTCGAACCTCCAGTGGGAGGGGCTGCGCAATTCGCGATATGGCGCCTCTAACCGCATCTCCCTCCTGTATGATGGCCCACATCTGAGGTTACGATTGCCATCCCTTTTTTCTGAATTCCAGCTTATCCTTCTACCACCTCTTCTGCAGCCCTGCTCACGTATACCTCAGTGATACGTCCCTCGTCCACAGCTTTGTCTCGACCTGTCAAAAGTACTGAAAGACGTGGCTGATTCTGAGGCCCTCCACTGCCAACTCTTCTTCATTCCTGGCGCGTTTCAGGGTTCAGAAGTAATCTATACCGATGGCTCAATAGTTATCAATCATGCTGGCTTTGCTTATGTTCATGTAGGATGAAATGAACTCTACTCCTTGCCTTATGGCTGAGTATTTTCACTGCAGAGTTGGTAGCCAACTCTCGTGTTTTTGAGCGTATCCCTTCCTGCACTGCTGAATCTTTCCTCACCTGTAGCGACTCTCTGAGCAGATTACAACAGGATTGTACCTTGGACCTGACTAGGAAGTAAATATCCAAATTATCCACTGTTATAGGTGGAGACTTTAATCTAGCATCCATTGATTGGGAAAATTACGCATTTATCACAGGGGGCAGAAGCAAAGATTCGTGTGAAGTTATTCTAGGAGCACTCTCAACATATAACCTTGAGCAGTTGGTTAGAAAACCAACTCGAAATGGGAACATATTAGATATCTTGGCGACAAACAGACCTGATCTTTTTGAGGAAGTTAATCTAGAAGAAGGTATTAGCGACCCTAATGTCCTTGTGGCTTCTATGTCAGTGGAAGTTGCAAAAAAAAAAAAAAAAAAAAAAAAAAAAAAAAAAAAAAACACAAAGAAACAGCGTGGAGTTTTCTTGTTTGGGAAAGCAAATAAAAGTGTCCTTAATGAATATCTTCATAGTCAGCTCGAAGCATTCACCGCGGGACACAAATATATTGAGCATCTTTGGTGGGAATTTAAAGGTATTGTCCACCATGTGCTAGAGAAGTATGTGCCTAGCAAAAGTATACGGGAGGGTAAGGATCCACCTTGGTACAACAAACATATTAGGAAGTTGCTGAGAAAGCAGAGAATTTTGCACAGTCATTTTAAACGTAGTCACTGCCCCACTGACAAACAGAAATTATGCAAAATGAAAGCAGCTGTTAGGACAATGAGAGACTCTTTTAATGAATTTGAAAGCAATATTTTATCTGCAGATTCTAAAAATAACCCCAAAAAATTTTGGTTGTATGTAAAATTTCTGAACGCTACAAATAATTCAATACCTTTTCTTGCTGACAGTACGGGTAATGTAACTGATGATGACAAACAGAAAGCCGAAATTCTAAACCTAGCTTTCAAAAACTCGCTTATGATAGAGGACTGCAACACCATTCCCCCTTTCAACTATCGAACAAACGAAAGGTTGGATGATATAGTGTTTAGTGTATCTGGGATTGTAAAACAGTTAAGATCCCTAGACGCCAGAAAGGTATCTGGCCCAGACGGTATCCCCGTAAGATTTTATGTTGACTATGCTACAAATATAGCCCCATTCTTATCCGTAATCTACCACAGATCATTGGAACGGCGGAAAGTTCCACGGGATTGGAAGAAGGCCCAGGTCATAGCAATCTATAAAAAGGGTAGAAAATCGGATTCACATAAATACCGGCCAATTTCACTGACATCGATTTGTTGTAGAATCATGGAACATATTTTGTGTTCAGATATAATGACCTTTCTAGGCTCTGAGAAGCCCATCTGCAGAAACCAGCACGGTTTTAGGAAACAGCGGTCATGCGAGACACAGCTGGCCCTCTTTGTGCATGATATACAACAGACTCTTGATACCGGCTCCCAGGTTGATGCCACATTTCGCGACTTTCGAAAGGCGTTCGACTCAGTTCCGCACCATCGCTTGCTACAAAAAGTGCGCGCTTACGGCCTATCCAATGACATATGTGATTGGACAGAAAGTTTTCTAACAGACAGGGAGCGTATGTCGTCCTGAACAGGGTAACTTCAACAGAAACAAGAGTGACTTCAGGTGTGCCCCACGGCAGCGTAATAGGTCCTCTGCTTTTTACGATTTACATAAACGATCTGGTTGATGGTACTGACAGCGGCCTTAGACTGTTTGCAGATGATGCTGTAGTCTACAGGAAAGTAGTATCACACGAAAGTTGTGAACAAATCAATTTGGATTTGCAGAAAATAAATGCGTGGTTTAATGACTGGCAGTTATCTCTCAATATTAGTAAGTGTAACCTACTGCGTATAACAAGGCGAAAATCCCCATTATTGTATGAGAACAAAATAAATGATTAGTCTTTGGAAACGGTAACATCCGTCAGGTATCTGGGTGCGACTATTCGAAATGATCTTAAATGGAACGATCAGATTACACAAGTAACGGGTAAGGCGAACTCTAGATTGCGGTTTATTGGTAGAATCCTGAAGCGATGCAGTCCTTCAACAAAGGAAATAGCATACAATACGCTAGTTCGTCCAGTCTTAGAGTATTGTTCGTCTGTATGGGACCCTTACCAGTTGGGTCTGATTCAAGAGACTGAGAAGGTCCAAAGAAGAGCGGCAAGATTCGTGACTGATACATTTAGTCATCGCGAGAGCGTTACAAATCTCATAGAAAGTTTGAAGTGGGACACACTTGCAGATAGATGACGCGCTAAACAGAAGGGGCTGCTCACTAAATTCCGAAATCCAATTTTCACCGAGATGTAGAGCAATATTATTACCACCAACTTTCAAATCGCGTAATGATCATCACTCAAAGATAAGGAAAATAAGAGCTCGTACTGAGGCGTTCAGACAGTCGTTTTTCCCTCGCGCGATCCGCGAATGGAACAGAGGGGGGAGGGGGGAATATGACTTTGGCGCGAATTGTGCCCTCCGCAACACACCGCTTGGTGGCTAGCGGAGTATATATGTAGATGCAGATGTAGACTATCCAGGACTCCATTTTTCCCCTCAAACATCATGAACGCTCAGTGGTCTTTGTCTGGGCCCTGTATCATTTTGGGATCCCATGGAATGAACTCGCTTATTGGCTGGTCTAACTGCCTACCAGCAAGCCTCCTCTTGAGATCGGTTCTCTGAAACTGGACCTTCAGTCAGTATTATAATCTAAAGATATGGATCGGCATACTCTCTCTTTACCACACAAACTACGAGCAATAAAGGAAACTACGAATTTGTGGAAGTCCTTCAAGCAGGCCTCTTGCAAGGATTCCATTGTCCATTGTTGGCTCCACATCAGGCTGTATTTGGCTGACTCATAGTCATCTCCTCCCTCACGAAGATCTGACCCACTGTCACTGTGGTACCCGTGGTCAACATTTTTCTGGGCTGTCCTAACTCAGCCACTCTGCGGCAGTCTCTTAATCATCCTGACTTTCTGTTCATGGTGTTAGCAGACGATGCCTCAGTGGCTGACCTGGTCTTACACTTTATTTGTAAAGTTTTTTTTTTTTACGTTCTCACTAAGGGAGGGTGCCTCTGCCTTGTTGCCCCACCGACATGTTGGCAGAACAGCCTGCTGCCTCTTCTGCCGTAAATGCGCAGTGGCTTTCTGGGCTTGGTAGTCTGCCCAGCCCAGGCCCCATCCACTGTTTTGCTCTTCTTCCCACTGCTCATGTTTTCTGTTTGATTTGGTGTTCTTGCGCTGTTTTCCTGTGCTTCTCTCACCCTGTCAGTGTCACTAGTCTTTTCTGAGTATTTTTGGGTGTCGTGACTCTGGTAAGTGGTTGGCTTATATGTCCCCCATCAACTTTCTGCCTTTGGGGGATCTCTGGCTTTTCCCTGGTCGGGGCACCTCCCCGCCTTTCTTCCTCTTGCCTCTTTTTCTCGTTCCTTGTTCCTTTCTCTAGAATTTATTGATATTTGGTAGGTCTTGGGATTTTGTTTCCTTGGGTTTCACGCACTAGAACCTTCTTTGGTGTGGGACTTGCTGTTCCAGTTAGGAGGGACTGATGACCCCACAGTTTTGTCCCTTGTAACCATTAAACCAACCAGTCAACTAGTGCAAACTGGTGTCACAGGTCCCTAGCACACACTTATTTTTTTGAGACAGAGCACATTTTCACACTCGACAAGAGACTGAGTTCTGCTGACCATCCAGACTGTCGACTAGTACTCACAGTACCGATGGTGATGGAATAAGGATTTTCAATGGCAGACAGTAGCCCAGGGCAATCGTTGTTGAGTGATCTTGATGTAGCTTCGTCAGTCTGGAGCTCCAGTCTTCCATACTGTTTGTGATGCATGCAAGAAGTCCCACTCATGGCTGAATTATAATAAAAAGGCAAAATTCGATGGACTGTACGACAGGGAATGACTGCGGAGAGCGACCTAGTTCGGGGTATGGCGATGTCTTTCATCTCTCTTTATATTACATTACGTACACTCACTCTTGCAATGTTAAAACACGGGATTTCTAGACCCCCTTACCTTTTTTTTCTTTTTTGCGCAACTATATTGCACTCACTGAAGTTATGTCACTTCTTTACTGGTGCTGACACGACATGCAGGTTAAAGGAAGGTAAGCGTGTGGGATTTGGGCAATTTTGCGTCTGAGGTGGCATTACATGACACCTGTTACCAGAATTATGGAGGGAGCTGAGGTGGAAATTCTTATAGTGACGAGTCAGTGACGACGTTTGATCAGATATTTTCACACAACGACGAGCAGATACTATGTCGTCACGTGAAAATTTGTGCAGCTGTCATCTGATTCAGGGCACCAAGGAGGGTTGGGTCCAGAATGTCGTTTAAGGTAATTTAGGTTTCCCTGGAGCAGGATCTCAAAGGGATGGTCTGGCAGGTAGATTAATGAGTGGTTGGTGTCTATGGTTGTGGTTTTGGCGATGGTGGTGGCTAGCCTGAAAGGACGTTCTGAAATGTCACTTCGAGTCCCGTTTTTCAACAACCACTGCCCCTGCAGTTCTGTTCACTGCGCACTGCCGGAATGAACTTGTTCGTAGTAGGTGCAAATTACGTCAGTCTGTTTTGCTACTGAGAGTAGCCAATGAGACCTTACCTGTTGAAAGAATTCGGCTTCATTTGTAATGAGCTCCCTGGGACACTCGGGCGCCGGCTTCTCAGGGAAAAACAGGGACTGTGTGTGTTTTGTGGGGCAGTGACTAGCCCCGTACAGCATTGCAATAATTCCGTGGTGGAGAGCAGGGCGTGTAGCTTTTTGGTGGCGACACCAATAGTATCTCGTGTACCTGCAAGCACACAAATTTCCGCACGATTCTCCATGAAACTGGACGGGTGTGAATGGTGAAACATTAACGGTACTTTGCGGAAATATGATATCAGGGTCCCCATATTTCTTCCAGTTGTGCCGTGTCTTATATTGGTCATACTACCAGGACTTTGGAGGACTGAGCATAAGTGTCACACACGCTTACAACAGTAGAGAAAATACAACATTACAGAACATTGTCTTTGTACGTGCCATAATATGGAACATAACACGGAGATTCTGGCATGCACTTCCATTAGGATAGTGTTATTAAGGGAGCAGATGAAATTAAATTAGTAGCTAACCTTATAACTAGAGATGGTGGTTTTTGTTGAAATTCTGCAAGGAATCCAGCTCTCCCTTTTGTCGAAAAACTGAAGGACAGAGTCAATACTACCTCACCCGTTATTTATTAATTCCACTATCTATAACTTCTGACGTTGGTCGTCTTTGGTTTGTGATGGCTCTCGTGTTTAAAATATGTGCTTGTGTGGTACCGAAATTTCTCTGGAAACAGAGATTTTAAATTCCCTTGCACAGCGATTACTTGTTGCTGTTTTCCTTGAAAACGACAGGGTGTGCTCCTGTCGAAATATGGGGGTTTTCGACAACGTGACCTGGCTGCATTTCCGTTATCTGAATGTTGTATATGCCGGGAGAAACTCAGGTCTCACAGTCTTCAAGTTGTTGACTTTCATTTCTGCCGCCCATGTGCTTAAGTACTTGCTTAGTAATGTTCTAACATTACTATGTTTAGCTGCTGTGTGACTAATACACCACTCAAAGGACGTATCTTGATAGGTGTCTGTTTGTTTCAGCCAAAAAGGTACAGGAACACCACAAAAATGATGCCTCTTGCTTTCCCACTCCCCTTTGCCTTGCATTTGACGACCAGAGCTTGAGAATCTACCCTCTGTGATGTTAGGCACTGGCTAGGTGTCCGTAATTGTCCATTGGTTTGAAAATCCGTAATTTCAGCAGAATCTGCAAGCCTTCTTACCATACGAGGACTTGTTTGGAATGATGATTATAGGTACTACCTTGGGACTGGTCCTTTCTTCTACACTGAAGCGTCAAAGAAACTAGTACAGGCATGCGCATTCAAATACAACGATATGTAAACAGGCTGAATACGGCACTGCGACCGCCTGCGTCTATACGTATAAGACAAGTGTCTGGCGCATTTGTTAGATCGGTTATTGCTGCTATAATGGCAGATTATCAAGATTTAAGTTAGTCTGAACGTGGTGTTATAGTCGGCGCAAGAGCGATGGGACAGAACATCTCCGAATTAGGTAAAACGTCAGATCTCCGACATCGCTGCGGCCGGGAAAATATCCTGCAAGAACGGGACCAGTGACGACTCAAGAGAATCGTTCAACGTGACAGAAGTGCATTCCTTCCGCAAGTTGCTGTAGATTTCAACGCTGCGCGATCAACAAGTGTCTGCGTGCGAACCATTCACCGAAACATCATCGATATGACCTTTCGGAGCCGAAGGCCCACTCGTGTACCTTTGATGACTGCACGACACAAACCTATACTCTCTCCTGGGCCCGTCAACACCGACATTGTACTGTTGATGACTGAAAACATATTGCCTTGTCGGACGAGTCCCGTTTCAAATTGTATCCAGCGTACGGACGTGTACGGGTATGGTGGCAACCTCATGAGTCGTGGACTCTCATGCCAGCAGGGGCTGTTCAAACTAGCGGAGGCTCTGTAAGGCCTGGGGAGTGTGCAGTTGGAAAGGGGCACCTCATACGTCTAGATACGACTCTGACAGGTGACACGTACATTCCGACGGACTTGGGCAATTCCAGCACGACAAAGCGACACCCCACACGTCCAGGATTGCTACAGAGTGGCTCCAGGAACACTCTTCTGAGTTTAAACACTTCCGATGACCGTCAAACTCCGCAGACATGAACATTGTTGAATATATCTGGGATACCTTGCAACGTGCTGTGCAGAAGAGATCTCCACGCCTCTTACGGATTTATGGACAGCCCTGAAGGATTAATGTTGTCAATTCCTTCCAGCACTACTTCGGACATTAGTCGTGTTGCAGGATTACTTCGTGCTCGGTGGGGGGGGGGCGGGGGGGGGGGCGGCTACACGATATTAAGCAGATGTACCACTTTCTCAAAAACGAGATCGATAGGAAGTGCAAAATGGCTCAGCAGGAATGGCTAGAGGACAAATGTAAGGATGTAGAGACTTATCTCACTAGGGGTAAGATAGATACTGCCTACAGGAAAATTAAAGAGACCTTTGGAGAAAAGATAACCACTTGTATGAATATCAAGAGCTCAGATGGAAACCCAGTTCTAATCAAAGAAGGGAAAGCAGAAAGATGGAAGGAGTATATAGAGGATTTATACAAGGGCGATGTACTTGAGGACAATATTATGGAAATGGAAGAGGATGTAGATGAAGATGAAATGGGAGATAAGATACTGCGTGAAGAGTTTGACAGAGCACTGAAAGACCTGAGTCGAAACAAGGCCCCGGGTGTAGACAACATTCCATTAGAACTACTGATGGCCTTGGGAGAGCCAGTCATGACAAAACTCTACCATCTGGTGAGCAAGATGTATGAGACAGGCGAAATACCCTCAGACTTCAAGAAGAATATAATAATTCCAATCCCAAAGAAAGCAGGTGTTGACAGATGTGAAAATTACCGAACTATCAGTTTAATAAGTCACAGCTGCAAAATACTAACGCGAATTCTTTACAGACGAATGGAAGAACTGGTAGAAGCCGACCTCGGGGAAGAACTGTTTGGATTCCGTAGAAATGCTGGAACACGTGAGGCAATATTAACCTTACGACTTATCTTAGAAGAAAGATTAAGAAAAGGCAAACCTACGTTTCTAGCATTTGTAGACTTAGAGAAAGCTTTTGACAACGTTAACTGGAATACTCTCTTTCAAATTCTGAAGGTGGCAGGGGTAAAATACAAGGAGCGAAAGGCTATTTACAATTTGTACAGAAACCAGATGGCAGTTGTAAGAGTCGAGGGGCATGAAAGGGAAGCAGCGGTTGGGAAGGGAGTGAGACAGGGTTGTAGCCTGTCCCCGATGTTATTCAATCTGTATATTGAGCAAGAAGTAAAGGAAACAAGAGCAAAATTCTGAGTAGGTATTAAAATCCATGGAGAAGAAATAAAAACCTTGAGGTTCGCCGATGACATTGTAATCCTGTCAGAGACAGCAAAGGACTTGGAAGAGCAGTTGAACGGAATGGATAGCATCTTGAAAGGAGGATATAAGATGAACATCAACAAAAGCAAAACGAGGATAATGGAATGTAGTCGCATTAAGTCGGGAGATGCTGAGGGGATTAGATTAGGAAATGAGACACTTAAAGTAGTAAAGGAGCTTTGCTATTTGGGGAGCAAAATAACTGATGATGGTCGAAGTAGAGAGGATATAAAATGTAGACTGGCAATGGCAAGGAAATCGTTTCTGAAGAAGAGAAATTTGTTAACATCTAGTATAGATTTAAGTGTCAGGAAGTCATTTCTGAAAGTATGTGTATGGAGTGTAGCCATGTATGGAAGTGAAACATGGACGATAAATATTTGGACAAGAAGAGAATAGAAGCTTTCGAAATGTGGTGCTCCAGAAGAATGCTGAAGATTAGATGGGTGGATCACGTAACTGATGAGGAGGTATTGAACAGGATTGGGGAGTAGAGGAGTTTGTGGCACAACTTGACTAGAAGAAGGGATCGATTGGTAGGACATGTTTGGAGGCATCAAGGGATCACAAATTTAGCATTGGAGGGCAGCGTGGAGGGTAAAAATCGTAGAGGGAGACCAAGAGATGAATACACTAAGCAGATTCAGAAGGATGTAGGTTGCAGTAAGTACTGGGAAATGAAGAAGCTTGCACAGGATAGAGTAGCATGGAGAGCTGCATCAAACCAGTCTCAGGACTGAAGACCACAACAACAACAAGGATATCAAACAGATCGTTTAATGTGTTAGTAAAAGCTAATTTTATTTCATTGTGCAACCTGCTACGGCATTATAGTATGTGTACTTAATTGAACGAAATATGTTGTATGAAGAAAAGGGCATTTTTACGAGGTCAAAGATGAAACTTGAGCTGCTACTAACTTTTTATGCTCCTGAAGTCACATTCACACAGATAAAGTCATAAGTAGCAGTAATTGGTACTTACATACTTCACAGCAAGAAATCCATGCCATGGTCTTCGCTGTCCGACGTAGATGTATCAGACTCGGCAAGATTTATGACGAATGGTCCCATAACCGTGTCCCTGCCAATTTCCTGTTGTAATCTTCATTTTGCAGTTTTTCTGCGTGTCTTGCGCAAGCTGCCCATGCAATGTTGAGATGCTGTCTACTGTCTCATGTGTAAGTCTCTCAACATCTGCAATTTTGAATGTATTGTTCTTTCCGCAATATATGCTTTCACCTAAGCCCATATCGGCTAGATTGGATCGTAATGGCAATGGTATGGGGGTAATCTAACGATAGGGTGTCCATATTGCTCTGTATGCAGGCTTGTGTTGATTGACAAGAACCTGCAATTCTGCTCTGGTATGCGACAAGTTATGAGGTATTCCGCTGGATGACAGCCATGCAATAATGTCTGCCTTTTTGGAGTTCGTATTTGGAGCTTTGTTCACTTGCACTGAGTGAGTGCGGGCATTGTCGATTACTATAACTGAAGCCGCAGGAATATGTGGCAATAATTGTTGTTTAAACCATCTTTTGAAGACGTTGTACGTTATTTCAGAGTGATAATCTATGAACCATGGACCTTGCCGTTGGTGGGGAGGCTTGCGTGCCTCAGCGATACAGATGGCCGTACCGTAGGTGCAACCACAACGGAGGGGTATCTGTTGAGAGGCCAGACAAACTTGTGGTTCCTGAAGAGGGGCAGCAGCCTTTTCAGTAGTTGCAGGGGCAACAGTCTGGATGATTGACTAATCTGGCCTTGTAACATTAACCAAAACGGCCTTGCTGTGCTGGTACTGTGAACGGCTGAAAGCAAGGGGAAACTACAGCCGTAATTTTTCCCGAGGACATGCAGCTTTACTGTATGATTAAATGATGATGGCGTCCTCCTGGGTAAAATATCCCGGAAGTAAAATAGTCCCCCATTCGGATCTCCGGGCGGGGACTACTCAAGAGGACGTCGTTATCAGGAGAAAGAAAACTGGCATTCTACGGATCGGAGCGTGGAATGTCAGATCCCTTAATCGGGCAGGTTTAGAAAATTTAAAAAGGGAAATGGATAGGTTAAAGTTAGATATAGTGAGAATTAGTGATGTTCGGTGGCAGGAGGAACAAGACTTTTGGTCAGGTGATTACAGGGTTATAAATACAAAATCAAATAGGGGTAATGCAGGAGTAGGTTTAATAATGAATAAAAAAATAGGAGTGCGGGTTAGCTACTACAAACAGCATAGTGAACGCATTATTGTGGCCATGATAGACACAAAACCCATGCCTACTACAGTAGTACAAGTTTATATGCCAACTAGCTCTGCAGATGATAAAGAAATTGATGAAATGTATGACGAGATAAAAGAAATTATTCAGGTAGTGAAGGGAGACGAAAATTTAATAGTCATTGGTGACTGGAATTCGTCAGTAGGAAAAGGGAGAGAAGGAAACATAGTAGGTGAATATGGATTGGGGGTAAGAAATGAAAGAGGAAGTCGCCTTGTAGAATTTTGCACAGAGCATAACTTAATCATAGCTAACACTTGGTTCAAGAATCATAAAAGAAGGTTGTGTACCTGGAAGAATCCTGGAGATACTAAAAGGTATCAGATAGATTATATAATGGTAAGACAGAGATTTAGGAACCAGGTTTTAAATTGTAAGACATTTCCAGGGGCAGATGTGGATTCTGACCACAATCTATTGGTTATGAACTGCAGATTGAAACTGAAGAAACTGCAAAAAGGTGGGAATTTAAGGATATGGGACCTGGATAAACTGAAAGAACCAGAGGTTTTAGAGAGTTTCAGGAAGAGCATAAGGGAACAATTGACAGGAATGGGGGAAAGAAATACAGTAGAAGAAGAATGGGTAGCTCTGAGGGATGAAGTAGTGAAGGCAGCAGAGGATCAAGTAGGTAAAAAGACGAGGGCTAGTAGAAATCCTTGGGTAATAGAAGAAATATTGAATTTAATTGATGAAAGGAGAAAATATAAAAATGCAGTAAATGAAGCAGGCAAAAAGGAATACAAACGTCTCAAAAATGAGATCGACAGGAAGTGCAAAATGGCTAAGCAGGCATGGCTAGAGGACAAATGTAAGGATGTAGAAGCTTGTCTCACTTGGGGTAAGATAGATACTGCCTACAGGAAAATCAAAGAGACCTTTGGAGAGAAGAGAACCACTTGTATGAATATCAAGAGCTCAGATGGAAACCCAGTTCTAAGCAATGAAGGGAAGGCAGAAAGATGGAAGGAGTATATAGAGGATTTATACAAGGGCGATGTACTTGAGGACAATATTATGGAAATGGAAGAGGATGTAGATGAAGATGAAATGGGAGATAAGATACTGCGTGAAGAGTTTGACAGAGCACTGAAAGACCTGAGTCGAAACAAGGCCCCGGGTGTAGACAACATTCCATTAGAACTACTGATGGCCTTGGGAGAGCCAGTCATGACAAAACTCTACCATCTGGTGAGCAAGATGTATGAGACAGGCGAAATACCCACAGACTTCAAGAAGAATATAATAATTCCAATCCCAAAGAAAGCAGGTGTTGAAAGACGTGAAAATTACCGAACTATCAGTTTAATAAGTCACAGCTGCAAAATACTAACGCGAATTCTTTACAGACGAATGGAAAAACTGGTAGAAGCGGACTTCGGGGAAGATCAGTTTGGATTCCGTAGAAATGCTGGAACACGTGAGGCAATATTAACCTTACGACTTATCTTAGAAGAAAGATTAAGAAAAGGCAAACCTACGTTTCTAGCATTTGTAGACTTAGAGAAAGCTTTTGACAACGTTAACTGGAATACTCTCTTTCAAATTCTGAAGGTGGCAGGGGTAAAATACAAGGAGCGAAAGGCTATTTACAATTTGTACAGAAACCAGATGGCAGTTATGAGAGTCGAGGGGCATGAAAGGGAATCAGTGGTTGGGAAAGGAGTGAGACAGGGATGTAGCCTCTCCTCGATGTTATTCAATCTGTATATTGAGCAAGCAGTAAAGGAAACAAAAGAAAAATTCGGAGTAGGTATTAAAATTCATGGAGAAGAAGTAAAAACTTTGAGGTTCGCCGATGACATTGTAATTCTGTCAGAGACAGCAAAGGACTTGGAAGAGCAGTTGAACGGAATGGACAGTGTCTTGAAAGGAGGATATAAGATGAACATCAACAAAAGCAAAACGAGGATAATGGAATGTAGTCAAATTAAATCGGGTGATGCTGAGGGGATTAGATTAGGAAATGAGACACTTAAAGTAGTAAAGGAGTTTTGCTATTTAGGGAGTAAAATAACTGATGATGGTCGAAGTAGAGAGGATATAAAATGTAGACTGGCAATGGCAAGGAAATCGTTTCTGAAGAAGAGAAATTTGTTAACATCTAGTATAGATTTAAATGTCAGGAAGTCGTTTCTGAAAGTATTTGTATGGAGTGCAGCCATGTACAGGTATGGAAGTGAAACATGGACGATAACCAATTTGGACAAGAAGAGAATAGAAGCTTTCGAAATGTGGTGCTACAGAAGAATGCTGAAGATAAGGTGGGTCGATCACGTAACTAATGAGGAGGTATTGAATAGGATTGGGGAGAAGAGAAGTTTGTGGCACAACTTGACTAGAAGAAGGGATCGGTTGGTAGGACATGTTTTGAGGCATCAAGGGATCACAAATTTAGCATTGGAGGGCAGCGTGGAGGGTAAAAATCGTAGAGGAAGACCAAGAGATGAATACACTAAGCAGATTCAGAAGGATGTTGAAACGTCCCCTTTGAACAATTATCCATGACTGTGCTTAACCTGACACACAATATTTTTTAGCGCAACGCAATCTGACTTTCAATAATCCCTAGTAGTTAAATCTTCACGTGTTTGTTCAAGCGTGGTGTGAAGATTTTGTTCCATTGCGTCTAACTGTTGCTGTGTTTGTCTCTGGTGTTGTTCCATTGTGTCCAAGTTTTGAAGATTTTGTTCCATTGTGTCTAACTTTTGAAGATTTTGTTCCATTGTGTCTAACTTTTGTAGCCTTTGTTACATTTGTTGCATTAATTTTAATAACAATGCACTGGTGTCTGAAACATGTTCCTCAGTACTTTTAGGCAGTGAAGTTGCACTGGCAACATTCACATTTTGACAAGCAGAAAATGTGTCTTGACTCATTTGAGAAAACGGTGAGAACCCAAAACCTGAGTCTACAGTATTTGCAATATTGTGCTCTGTCATTCCCGGTTCCTGAGGCGAGCTGTTGCCGACCGATCGATCGATAATGCTTCCCTCTTCACTAATTGTTTCACTGTCCACGCCATTGTTTGCCGCCCGCTCCATTTCCCTATGCACAATTACCAAATTACTACCCAGCTGCCTAACACTACAATGGCGAGTATTACAACAATGCAAAGCAGCCACAGACTGCACACAGCACAGCCAGTGATTTTCGTACAGAGGTGGCGTTACCAATAAAAAAAACCTAAACAGCCTACTTACAATGTAGGTTGCAGTAGGTACTGGGAGATGAAGAAGCTTGCACAGGATAGAGTAGCATGGAGAGCTGCATCAAACCAGTCTCAGGACTGAGGACCACAACAACAACAACAACAAATCTTCAGAATTCTTAGCCTCTGACGCCTTAAAAATCAGCTTACCCTGGGGAATAAAGCCAGTATCTACTGATCTGACATGAAGCACTATAATTCCGTTATCCTTACCAACAGGAACTTTTAATCCACCGCACCCATCTCTCATTTTCCAGCACATAGCCCTTGCATGGTTCTGATTAACGGAAGTTTCACTAAGTAATAACTTCGAGATGTGCCAGCTTCTCTGATCTCCTGCATTGTTCTCAAAAACACAGTCCTTGCAGCTACAATATCGCTTCATTCCATTAATAACTTCCTACCATCGTTCGTTTTCTGATACCTGAACCCCATGTCTTTTCATTATCTTCAACATGGTCCATTTGCTTCCGTTAAAACTTTCAGCTTCTTTCATACGCGAAACTAGTTTCTCTGCTGTTGGATACTCGCCTTCAGTATACATGCTGAACACTATGCGCCGCAAAAGGTTTCTCGCAAAATCGTCTACGTCATCCACTTCTTTTTTGCGGTTGTGTTGCTTCCTGATTTGAAAATAGATGAGTCGCAGGCTTGCATAGAAGTCTTAGCTTCGCTGGATATTCTCTGAACGGTCCTCAAACCAACACCACAGACTTCAGCTGCCTGCTCCTGGCATTTGGCAAAGACGCGACCCGCGCCTTGTGCCAGCGTGGATTCAGTGGAAGATTGACTCTTATAAGTATTGGTACACACGGAACACTATTCCTCTTGCCTGTTTGTGTAGCACTTTGCGTGGTTGCTTACCATCACTCATAATGAACACTACGAAGGCAGTCAGAACTCAGGACGGAACACTATGACTGAAATAGCTAGAACATCAGAACACTGCACGGCCCGCACAGAACGAAGACAAGAGTGTCACTGGAGCGCGATTGGCTGTGAGTCACGTGGTACACTTCCGCATGCTTCTGCGCATCCGACCCTGCCCCGCCTTCGTAGCTGCTCTCCACTCCAAAACGCTTTACTAACAATCGTAAACAAACATAGGGAAATGTCGGCGGCAGAAGATGATCCTCGGATCCGCGTGCGCTGGCACGGTCGTGCGGAGGCGAGGTTTCCCGATAAGAGCGGCGTACAACGTTTGCTATCTCTGCATTGTGCCAAGCAACTACTGTTTATGACAGAACGGCGCGCCAGGGATAGGCAGGTTCGCTCAGCGGTAGTGCCCGGGCTGTAGAACACACTCTGCAGCCTGGAGAGCGGAGGTGCCGAGCTGACTGGATCTCGCTGCTGCCTCGTACACTCCGCACCAACTATCTGGATGCTTCGCGACCGTTACAATGTAACTGTCAGGTGGGCACATGCGCAAGTAGCTTCTTTTCAGCGCTGATATATTTGGCTGCTACATCTACATCTATTACCTTCAGTTTGCCAAGTGTGTGCGTTGTGTGTTTTTTTTCGTGCTTGTATCACTTGCGCACAGTGACTTCAGATTGAAATTACGGCTCCTATTAGTACTTCATAATACAAAGACAAAAATAGTCTGTCTCGGAAAATTGTATATAACGTTTTAATGGTTATGGAAGCTTGCGTCCACGAGGGAAGGAACATTCCGGTGCAAGAAGTTCGACTGAGAGCCCAAAATGGCCATAGGGGTTTTGGGTAGCACTATCCAGAAAATTAGGACGGAAGACACACTACAGGAATCCGGCGGTGGAAGGGAAATTGTAACTACAGATAAAAAAGTAAGCAAAAACCAATTATAGACATTGAAAGTTTTGATGAGGCCGTTGTCAGGAGAATTGGTTACAACTTTTATCTTACAGAAAAACGGGCGCCTGCAATGGAAGGAATTAAACAGAATTTGGAAGAAGTTGTAGGCTTTCAACGAGTTACACTAGCGTAAGACCGTTGTTAAGGAAATTAGATTTCATCACAAGTGAGTACGAACTCATGGAATCCTAATAAAATTCATGGTCGCCCAAAACCACTATCAAACGGACAACGCCTAATAACAACTCGTGCAGGCTATAAAAATGTCTTTATTCCTAATGCGCTTGTCATATGGAAGTCAAATCAAGCAACGAGAGATTTCCACAACCACATGAACAATCTATAGTATGAAAAGTGGTTGACAGAAAAGGTGATTCCCAAATGAAAACCTAGCTGTGTACTAATTCTCTACAATGCTCCATAGCACAAGGTTAAAATAAACAAAGCTCCAGCGTCTATTTCTGCCACAGATAGTGTCAGAAAATGGTTGACAAAGGAACATGTCTCTTTCTCGAATGACATGCTGTAACCCGTTCTACGTGAGCTTGTTCGAAGAACCGAGCCAAGAACCGTCGACTATTCCGTCGATATGATGCTATAAACTGTTGGTTGTGTAGCTTTACGCCTTCCTCCTTGCCATCTGGATTAGTTCAAATTGTTCAAATGGCTCTGAGCACTATGGGACTTAACTTCGGAAGTCATCAGTCCTCTAGAACTTAGAACTACTTAAACCTAACTAACCTAAGGACATCACACACATCCTCGCTCGAGGCAGGATTCGAACCTCCGACCGTTGCGGTCGCGCGGCTCCAGACTGTAGCGCCTAGAACCGCTCAGCCACCCCGGCCGGCTGCCATCTGGAATTAAATACAATAGAGTATGGTTTTGATCTGTTGTGAAAGAGTAGGTAGCTTGTAGGAACGTTCCCTGCAACGTTTCATCTGTGAAACATTTATGTGAAGAGAAATTTAATTCAATGACTTAAAAAAAATTGAGCGACAGTACGTGGAAGGAGAAATCTCTTTCGACGATAAAACAGATGAAATAATAAGTTTACGTGGCGTAGATGTTGACAGCGAGAGCGATTTCTTTGATTCTCTTTCTGAAGATGGAGAACTGGAAGGATTAATTGGGCTGCCTGATAGTGACTGAAAGTGAATACGCATAGCCAGTGCTTTCTCTTCAGTGCGCATGGACTTGTACTGAGCTTCTCAGCAGTTCTCTCCGTGATGTCATCCACGCTTTCAGATATGGGTCGCTGAGGGCCCGGACTGACCCCTCTACAACTAGCACCCACAGAGACAAAGGTAACGATGCATGATACCTCGTACTAACATTACCACACCTTGCATGCGCTGTCGCAGCTAGCAAGCCGCTACTGCCCTTCCTATCCGTCTTACTGTCGCAGAGGTTTTTTTCCCTTGGCACTTGCCTCGGCACCTTTTTTCCTCTGCCCTTACAAACCGCTAGCCTTCGATCGCTTTCGTCCATTTTCTGTCTCCTGATGGACCATGCCAATGAGTAAATCTACCCAAACGCATGGACAACTTCCCAGCCCACATCCTGTGACTCCCGATCCAAGAACTAACATGTTGTGCGGAGGTGACAGTGGAACTTTTGGTTTGGTCACCACGTAGGTGTGGGCTTGGAGGGGCCCCATCCTGTATAGAAAAAGAGTGTACCATGCGGAGCGGTGGAGGCATAATTCCCGAGCAGCCCAGACATGCAGTCAGCGGTTGGAGACGGTGGTGGCGGCTACGTCATAAGTATGGCGCTGACTGGCACGCACTGGATGTGGAGAGGGGTTTAAATACCGCTATCTGGCTCAGACCTTTGCGAAGGAAGCCGTGTTTCCGAATCACTTCGAAATGTTTCGAACGGAGCCAGTGTTCTAGGTGCGGGTGTCGTGACTCTGAAGGAGGTCGACGCGGAAATGGTTCAACAGTGCAAAGATTTGCTACGTCGATAGATCTTTGTCCGTGGCAGCTCGCGGCGACGGAGGTCTGGTCCTCATTATGGTCTGGCAGAGTTCTGTGCTGTTACATTTTGGCAGCCGTTTGTACGACATTCAGAAGCACTCTTTCTTTTCTGCTGCGTTGTTTCGATGTGCTGGCGACCCTTGATCACGTCCTCTGTTGTGGTGACATACTTCAAGAGACACGATTTGAGCAGATTTGTTGCCTACTTATTGGTAAACTGATACACACCTTCTTTAGAAGTCACCGTATTGTCGCAATGACGACAAATTCTGTGTGAAGAGAAACGTGTCACTGTGTAGTATCGTTTGAAAAATTTGTTGTCACCAAAACTATCTTAATCGTTCTGTACGTCAGTGACATGGTTATCGTAAACGACTTTGTACTCAGACACATGAATCGACGTCGCTGTTAAAGTTGTCCAACTACTGATACTGTTGTCTCTAGATGTGGCATCAGTCCTACTAATTTTGACATATGTGTCTACGTTACTCGCTCAAAGCTATTTCCATACTGTTTGAAGAATAATGTCGCGATAAACGATGCTTGTACCACTTTCTGTTCATTGCTGCGATTCCTTAGGTAGAAAAGCGATGCAGTCTTAGTAACACAAAACTCATTGTAAATCAAGAGAGCATGGTTTGAAATATATCATTGTGTGAATAATCGATAGTTGACTGCGACTTTCGTTGTGTATCATCACAGAATAGCACTTGCAACCAACGTCCTCAATTATTTGTTGCTGGATGTATCTGAATCTCTGTCTTCCTCTACATTTTTTACCCTCTACAGCTGTCTCTAGTACTACGGAAGCTGTTTCCTGAGGTCTTAACAAATGTCCTATCATCTTGTCCGTTCCTTTTGTCAGTCTTTTCCATGTATTCCTTGTAGATTCTCCAGAGAACCTCGTCATTCCTTGTCTTATCAGTCCACCTTGTTTTCTACATTCTCCTGTAGCACCACATCTCAAATGCTTCTATTCTCTTCTGTTCCGATTTTTCCACAGTCCATGTGTCGTTGCCATACAATGTTGTGCTCCAGACGTACATCCTCAGTAATTTCTTCCTCAAATTAAGACCTCTGCTTGATATTAGGAGACTTCTCTTAGCCAGGCTAAACTACTTTTTATGTCCTCCATGCTCCATCCCTCATGGGTTATTTTGCTTTCTGGGTGCCAGGACTCCTTAACTTCATCTACTTCGTGATCACCAATCCTGATAAGTTTCTCGCTGTTCTCATTTGTGCTACTTTTCATTACTTTGTCTTTCTTTGATTTACTCTCAATCCAAATTCTTTACTCGTTAGAATGTTCATTCCATTCGACAAATACTGTAAATCATCTCCACTTTCACTGAGGATAGCTATGTCATCGGCGAATCTTAAAATTGATATCGTTTCACGTCGAATTTTAATCCCACTCCTGAACCTTTGTTTTATTTCCATCACTGCATCTTCGGCATATACACTGAACAGCAAGGGTGAAAGACGACATTCCGGTATTACACTCTTTAATCTGACCACTTCTTTCTTGGTCTTCCACCCCTATTGTTCCCTCTTGGTTCTTGTACATGTTTATCTCCTCTATTTGCCTATAGCTTACAGTAGTGGGACAATGTTCATTGTAGCACATTTTATTAATGCAGATTGCCTCCATCAGAGACAAGTATACATTCAGGGGCAAACATATTCATCTGTCGATTGTCAGGACCTTAAACTATTGTTCTGTTAAGTAGATTATCATCTCCTGGGAATAACCTGTCTTTCTGAGAAACTTCTTCCTCCTCCTCCTCCTCCTCCTGCTCCTCTCAGCCCCTCTGAAAACCTCCAACACTACTTCCTTCCCCTAATCGATACAAGCACACTTTCAGACCTGAGTTATTCGAATAACTCCCTCCCATTCTATCAATTTGATTGATCAATTAATTACATTGATCTATTACATAATCCTCCTCCTCTGGTAAATCCTCCACTCTCCCCTCCCCTCCCCATTTTCCCCATCACATATTGTCCGGAATTTGGCGGCTCTGTACTGGAGAGTAAGGATCTCACGACAGGAAATGCAGTTATATAGCAGAGGGTATATTGTTTATTTATAAAAAATTCAGTTTGTAGGGATTGGATCTCTTTTGCTCATCATTCTCTGCTGTTTTGGAAAATGCAGACCTTGGAAAATGCGTTAAAAAGAAGTAATTAAATGAATCACTTTGTTTTATTCCAGTAATGCAACGATTACCATCATGAAACATTCAACACATGTAATTACAATGTCAAAAATCTTCGGCACTGATCACAGCGCAATGCATGCCTGGTCGATCGCCTGGCTGATTCCGCACGCGCAAGCTGCACTACGCTTGCTTGGGCACCGCAACTGAGAGACCGGATGTAGTGCTAATTCCCGAACAAAAGCGTCTGGTGGCGGCAACCCTTTGATATTGACCCCCCCCCCCTCTCTCTCTCTCTCTCTCTCTCTCTCTCCAGAGGCCTCTTCCTGTTGGATGCCACTACCAGGCCTCCACTCCCCGTCGTTCGCGGTCGGACCAAATTGCAAATAAAGCAACGTTTACAAGATGTCTGGGAAATATTCCCTCACTCTGATTGATTGAGTAATTGATTAAATCGATAGCCTTTGTGTGTGTCAGTTCTTCCTAGCTTCTTATTGATGGATACTAGGATTGAAATATTTGGCAAGATTCTATCCTGCAACCCCTCCGTTTCCAAACCCTGCTGCACTTATTTTCCTTTGCCTCCTATCGCTGGATACTGACACAGTGAGGTCATTTGATAGGAAGTACATTATGTTAAATGTAGCTGAAAACTGCAGGTTTCAGCTCAGTTGCCTGATATGTCCTTAAACAATTTCCAGGAGAGGCTGGGCAGAAGAATGCTGGCAATACTGATATCGGAAGCAATAAACTGGTCTGTCGGGAATCCGACGTTGTGATTGGGTTTTTAAAGCACTATAAAATTCCTAAAGAGCTCCTCTCTGCGACATTCAGGAGGAGGAAGGGCCTACTTTTTGATAGCAAAGAGACAACAGCAAATATCACTGCAAGACAGAGTCCTCTACAATACAGGGTGTCCGAAAAGACATCCCCTGATTACATAAATTGATAACTCAGGCTAGAAGTAAGATACAAATATGAAACTTGTGTCGAATTGTTTACAACTATCGAAGTTTTTTTCTGTTTGAGGTTCGCAGTACGTAAGTAGTGGATGAGGTGCAGTGCTCAAGAAGCCATGTTAACCAATCAGGAGAAGGCACAGTGTATCCTGTGGTGCCATGAGACACGATCACCAACCACAGTGCAGAGACACTTCCAGACAACATTTGGAAGGAATCCACCTGATATCAAGAGCATTAAAGCCTGGTATGAGAAGTTCAAGAACACAGGATCGGTTGCTGACCTTACGAGGTCTGGTCGACCAAGAACCTCAGCAGACTGGGTGGAAGGTGTAAGGCAGTCTTTTCTGCGAAGTCCGAAGAAATCGGTGCGCAGGGCCTCACGTGAATTACAGATGCCAAAAAGCTCTCTCCATGACATTTTACACAAACGTTTATTGTTTCGTGCATACAAAGTGCATATCGTTCAGGTCTTGTTGCCCAATAACAGTACATGTCGATATGACTTTGCGGTCGAAATGCTATCACGTGTTGAGGACGATGATGGTTATCTCAGACGAATTGCCTTTTCCGACGAAGCAACCTTTTTTGTCAGTGGAGTAGTGAATCGCCATTATGTGCGCATTTTGGGTTCACAACCACCTGGCGAGGTCATGGAGTGCACCAAAGGCAGTTCAAAGGTGAATGTTTGGTGCGCGCTATTGAACGATCGAATTATCGGACCACTCTTCTTCGCTGAGGCTACCATCACATCTGGACATGTTGCAACTGTGTGCTGTTCCTCAGCTACTTCAGTATCACCCCGATCTCTTGTTTCAGCAAGACGGTGCACCGCCTCATTGGGGTTTGGACGTCCGTGCCTATCTCGATATGACCTTTCCTGGGCGATGGATTGGTCGTGATGGGCTAACGGTTTGGCCTCCACGCACTCCTGATTTAACCCCATTAGACTTCTTTCTATGGGGTTATGTCAAGGACGAGATCTACCGAACACGTGTACCAGATCTTGAAACCCTGCGGCAACGGATAACCACAGTCGTTGAATCGATCCCTTCAGTGATGTTGGCTAATGAGTGGACGGAAACTGAATATCGCCTAGATGTGCTACGTGCTACCAAGGGTGCTCATGTGGAAGTTTACTGATGTGTGAAAAAAACTTTGATAGTTTGTAAACAATTAGACACCAGTTTCATATTTGTATCTCACTTCTAGCCTGAGTTATCAATTTATGTAATCAGGGAAAGACTTTTCGGACACCCTGTTTATTGAGAAGCACTAAACACGACACACTTAAACCATGATCAGTTCCTTATCATCTACATCTACATCATACTCGGCAAGCCACCTAATGATGTGTGGCGGAGGGTACTTTCGGTACCACTATCTGATCCTTCCAACCCTGTTCAACTCTCAAATAGTGCGTGGTAAGAATGATTGTCGATTAGCCTCTGTATTGGCTCTTATTTCTCGAATTTTCTCCTCGTGGTCAATACGTGAGATGTTTGTGGCGGGCAGTAATGTGTTGTCTGACTCCTCCTGGAAAGTTCTGTCCCGAAATTTCAACAGTAAATTTCTCTGGGATGCATTACTCCTCTCTTGTAACGTTTGCCAGTGGAGTTTGTTTAGCATCTCTCGCCAGCTAAACGATCCCGTGACGAAACGCGCAGCTCTTCGTTGGATCTTCTCTATCTCCTCTATCAGTCCTATCTGACAGGGATCCCAGGCAAATGAACAATACTCTAGAATCGGGCGAACAAGCGCCTTATAAGCCACTTCTTTCGTGGATTAGTTACATTTCCTTGAGATTCTTCCTATGAATCTGGTGTCTGCTTTTCCCACTATCTGTTTTATGTGGTCATTCCACTTAAGATTGCTCTGGATAGTTACGCTAAGATGTTTTACGGCAGACGCTGTCTCCAGCTGTTTGTCATCAATAGTGTAGCTGTACAGTAGTGGATATGTTACATTTATTTATGTTGTGGGTCAACTCCCAGAGTCAGCTCCATTCATCAATTCTCTGCAGGTCGTTGCTACTATGGTATAAACAACTGCATCATCTGATCATCTGCGAATAGCCTTAAAGAGCATCCTACGCTTTCTATTAGATCATATATATATATATATATATATATATATATATATATATATATATATATAATGACCTGCGCTTTTCTCCAGTCGTTAGGTACTTTTCGTTGCTCAAGCGACCTACAATAAATTACTGCTAGAAGGGGAGCAAGTTCTTTCGCATAATCTTTATAGAATCTTATAGGTATCTCATCTGTTCATGAAGCCTTTCCACTACAAAGCGATTGTAGCTGCTTTTTAATCGCGCGATCCGTTATCTCAATATCTGCCATTTCAACGTTCGCATGACGATTGAAAGGAGGGAAAGTATTACGATCTTCCACGGTGAAACAACTTCGGAAGACCGAATTCAATATTTTAGCCGTCTCTCTGTTATCTTCCGTTTCGGTACCGGTGTGGTCGCTGAGAGAATGAATAGATGATTTTAACCTACTTATTGATTTTACATACGACCGAAATCTTTTAGGGTTTTTACTCAGGTAGGTGTCGTGGCTAGATGACGGAGATCAATAAACACCCACATATCCCTCAAGCTCATGTCCCAATATCCACACTCAGTACATCAATTCCCTCATACACCGCTGGTGCCAACGCTGAGGTCAGTAAAAACAACTGCCATGGCCGCAGCTGCAGCCGCCATCATGGATGTGCGGATATGCTGGAGTGCACCACCCCTGGTCATGGAGGGTATCCAGGGATGACTGGATAGGCAGGAATTCAGATGTTACCAATACATTCAGCACCAATACTTGGCAGTGATCGATACTGAATCGCTGAATTTTACATGAAGAATACATGCAACATACGCAATCAAGGAGACAGCATACTGAGTATTAGTTCGCTGTTCAGCCATCCGAAGAGCGCTGCCGCCAGGACCTGCCCCTGCAACTGCATGCAACAAGTCACTAGCTGGGTGGCTGGAACTTTTCTTTGTGCGACCACTCTTGAGAGCCTTAATGCTGAAATGCCCATTCATTCTGTCCACAGGCTACTTCCGCCACGCGCCCCTGCACGCCATACGGTGTCATCCTGAGAAACCAGTCATATATTTATCATTGTAACTACAGTTAAATCTTACAATTGCACCCCTTATATGACGACATTCGACAATAGGCAAACTATCGGAAATACACGCCCTTGACGGCTGTTGCTCTGGAAAGATCAATAACAACATCAATATCTACGTCCCATTTACGACGGGACATAATTGTCCATGTAAAATCCTTCATCATCCCTTACGGCTATCGGTGCTTTGAAATCGCAGCCTTCCACGACAAATCCATAACTTCCCTACAACAGGACACAGTCGTTTCCTTCGCACGTGTCTGAACAATTACCACAGTAACTTTACACTCCAAAACAAACTTTATAAACCCGCTGATCACAGCGAACCTATCACACACCACGTACTAAGTATAATACTTCGCTAATACTGAGCAAAAATCCACGATGGATGAAGATGCCTCATTTCTTTTTCTTGCGAGTGGTACCAGTGTCTCCTAGGAAGGGAGACGTAATACTCTTATAAATGACTCGATGTTGAAAACACGATCGCAACGATCATGTTACTGTCACTCTGCATGAAAAGTGCTCTTGTTTCTACAGGCATACGACAAATATCGCTAACAATATCCATGTTAAATGACTATATATGCTTTGTAAATAGAGTTATGGTATCACTTCCAAATTAAGTGGTCTTCCACACAAATATTGTAACATTGAATATAGACAGTGATCGGGGTGTGTGTATTAACAGACCGAACGTGTGGGTGCACGTTGCCAGCCCTGTACGCTCGAAATAAAATCACCCTTATCACTGAAATTGATTCAGCTAAGGAACGTGGTATTAAGCCGATATTTACAACTCACTCTTCTCGCTGCCAGATATTCCCCATGCTAACAAACAGTATTTGTAGCGCATTTTATAACAATACCACGTAGACAGTGTAACAGAGGTTCTGCGATATAATCATGGGGTTATAGACTAGAAAGGATGATGGTTGATTGAGAATGATCACATACAGTAGATGGTGTGCTGTGTGAGGAATCGCTTAAAAACGCAACTCTGGACTGAAATCGAGGAATCCTATGACCAATACATTGGCTTTGTAGATCTACAGTGTTACGCTTTCTGGTAGAAATGCTGTGTGCAGTTTGGAATCAAGTCTATTTATTCAACCACATACTTGCATTGGATCCTATGGAGAAGTCTTTTAATGATAACAGCCACTGGTGAATCATATTCGTCGCACTCTCTTATTTCGAAACGAGTCACCTTTTTCGAACCTAATTGCTAAGGACCCCATACAGCAAAACTCCAGTGTAGTTTTCTAGACAGTCCTTCTGCATCTCATAACTCTTCCTCAGTCTCTGCCCTGCCCTCCACGCAGCTTTGTCCATGCAATTGGCCCAACTGAAGTCGGAACTGAACGGAAGTTAAAGAGCGCTATATCTGAGACGTTCTGCGTCCCGTGGAGAAACTAGGTGAGCTGAGGTAATGTGACAAAACCGTTTTTTGACAACTCGGTGGAAAGAGCAACATGTTGTCATAGCTCCGCCAACTGTGTACAGTGTGTACGGCCGGCGCCAAACTAAGCTTTCTCCTGCAACACAAGGTGGTAGAAAAGACAGTATGAGCAGTTACAGTGGTGTTTCTTATCGGGAAAGTTAGGAAGACTTCACATCATACGGCATCTGGAAGAAGTATGAGGATTTTCCTACTGCATTTCAGTGTGTCTCCAAACTACATACAGGTACTGCAGTCCAAAGGAGATGTGCATTTCTCAGGGGGCATTCATATCTGTCACCCAAACATTCTCTCTACCTTCGTTATTTTGTACCATCCAACAGTGATAAACTATGAAGTATAAAAACTCCACTAATGTCATCAGGTAGAGAACTCAATAAGTTATTACCACGTCCGTCTCTTCCGATGCATAGAAAACAAATACCGTCTGTGCATATGTGGCTATCCTGTTAAATATACAGGTACTGATCCACTGGAGCAGGCGACCAGTGATTGAAGCCGCTTGCACAGACCAGTGTAAAGTTTCCTCACCTTTACTGTATTAGGACCATATCCCACAGACTATCAATCTCAAG
Organism: Schistocerca nitens; assembly: GCF_023898315.1. Classification (NCBI taxonomy): domain Eukaryota; kingdom Metazoa; phylum Arthropoda; class Insecta; order Orthoptera; family Acrididae; genus Schistocerca; species Schistocerca nitens. The sequence goes on along the minus strand of NC_064614.1, from coordinate 901,826,796 downwards.
CGAGGATTCCTGTGTTGTTCCTTCATAAGCAGTTTGATACACGTTTTTTCTGCTGTAACACCTTCAGTGTAAGCCTACAGCTGCATACATCGCCATACTTTTTGTTTTTTCCACCATGACATTGAGGACTGTGTCAGACACTAAAGCGACATTAACACATTCGATCTATTAGCTCTCACACATAGCTGGACATCACATGGTGTAAATTATTCTGCTCCCACAACACACAGCATCACTTAAAGAAAATGCAGAGGCGGAGTTTCTTATTGACAAAAATATGTGAGACATCGCAACGTATGGAACCTGGAAGACTTTGAGACATTGTGAAGAGTTTCCAAACAGCTGCCCAAAGGTGATGAACTCTACACTTAATCTTATCTTTGGAGTAACGGGGTAGCAGATGTGTAGGTGTTCCATTTATATTGCATTCATATACGCAATCACTGTTTAGGTGCTGTCCAACCCTGGAAGGCACTGCTCTAACCAAGACTCTCTCTCCATCTCAAACAAGTGGTGTCAGTCAATCATTATGGGATAATCAACAGCATACCAGTGGACGGATAGAACGGAAAAGATACTGTTGATGTACTGTAATAAGCACCACAGTTGATAGTGTAACCAATTTTAGCAGTTTTACTACTTTTTCCGTAATTTCAACGCTGACCAATGAAACGGCAGCTTGCTTCCCAATTTCTGAATCATCGGGAAATCACCTCTACTACTTCACGTATACCACATACTAGATTGCGAATGTAGATAGATGACTATGCTATGCGCCCATTCATGGTTAATTCTCGAACATACACAGTAAAGTATACCAAGACAGCGTCCTATGCCGATGTTTTTAGGTTATCTACATATTTCTAGCAGTTCATAATTTACGATTACGACTGCCCATCTATCCCTATGTGGATGGGAGTCACCGAGTATTCTCGCATTCTTAGGATAACGTTGGACATTGAAAGAGTCCCCCACGCTATCTTTGATCAACCCTCCCTACAACATCGTCGCCGATTTCATTTGCAACTGACTAGAAGCAGAAGGGTACCACACCCACTATTCCAAGTCTCAGGAAGGAACAGAGTATAGCATCACTTCTTGAAAAAAGTAATGTAAATTACTTTATCGATAGGTGACCACAATGGAGCCTCTATACGTCCTCAGAGATTGTACTTACTATTATCTCTGTATCATAATATATAAGTATAGATTTCATTGTCTTCTTCTTCTTTTTCTTCCGTGCCTGGTTTGTTTCGATGTTGCACTTCCATTACGGTCTGTAAAGAATTATTTCTACTTTACGTAGTGTATTTAGAATTTCTGCCAAATATATATGTCAGTATTTAATGCAGTATGTGTTTTGTTAGTAGCAAGAAAGTATCTTCCCTGTCCCCTTTATTTAATTAATTACGTAACAATTAAATGTTGCCCTGGACATTTGTAATTGCATTGTTGAAGCAACGCCATTGCTGTTAAAATTGATAAAAATTTCTTCACAGCTATTTAATTCTGAAAATATAGAAAGGATTTAATCTCAGTAAATGTAAAACGGCGTCTCATAATAATTTCCATTTCATTTTAGGCCAGAGCCACAGTTTTATTGAAAGGAATTAATTTAATTGTGTACGCTGCCATTGCACGTAGGCAGCTATACTAGAGCATCAAGCCTCACAGAGAAAAATAATTGTTTGAATATTATATAACATTTGCTTATCTCGTTACATTAAAGAAAGATAATTATAATTATAATTAATAATAATTATAATAAATAATAATTAAAGAAAGATAATTTTTTAATCCATCGTTAAGACGGATATCTTCACGTTGAAATATGCATGATACTTCTGGCTATAGCGCCCTCCGAAAATTTAGCCGTTGGTTACGTAAAAGAGATTTTATTTAATCAAACATTTTCATCCCAAATTAACGGAAAATTTTTTCTCTCTTTTAAAAAAAGTAAGTTACGCGTTAAGAGCAGGCTGTTCAGTGAAGACTGTTCCCCACCAATCTTACTCATGGCGCCTATCCAGGTGCACAAGGTCTCTCCAGATGTGCACTTGTCGCGGGGTTAGCACTTCTTACCGGTGTGTAGTAGGTATCAGAGTGCTGTGATGATATAACAGACAGTTAAGAAGAAACGTGTAGTTTATGCATGATGGAGCTCCAGGGAGACGTAGTTCGAAACGTTTTGCGTAAATCAACTGTGCTATCAATTCTGAAATATTATTTTGCTTTTTGGTGTCTATACCAATAAGATATTGGAAAGAAAGAAATGATCGGGGAACAGATACACATTCCAAGACCTACACAGTTCTGCACTTAAAACACGCTCTGATGTTAGAGCGGCGCAGTTTTCAACCTTTTAGTCGTCTGGAATGCAACGCTGTTAATATTCCAATGTAAGAAATATATTTCCAGCGCATGACATGTAATCTCCCTGCAAGTTTCTCTACAATAAACTACAGTGACAAACCGAAAGGCGATGGTGGTGGTGGTGGTGGTGGTGGTTAGTGTTTAACGTCCCGTCGACAACGAGGTCATTAGAGACGGAGCTCATGCTCGGGTTAGGGAAGGATTGGGAAGGAAATCGGCCGTGCCCTTTCAAAGGAACCATCCCGGCATTTGCCTGAAGCGATTTAGGGAAATCACGGAAAACCTAAATCAGGATGGCTGGAGACGGGATTGAACCGTCGTCCTCCCGAATGCGAGTCCAGTGTGCTAACCACTGCGCCACCTCGCTCGGCAAAGGCGATGGAATAACTACCTTGCACACCAAAGGAAACATTGATTATTTGTAACACAAACACGACTTAGGTTTCCAGAGGCATAGGACGCCTGCTTTTTACGAAGTTCAATCCTGATTACGGTTCGGAAATTGATATGTTCACAACAGTCCTATGGAATGACAGTCGGAAGCCGAAAATGCATACAAAGAAACAGTGACATCTTACGAGGAAATAACTACTATGATCACTAGCCAGAGGAGATGTAACAGTCTTGTTGCAGTTTACCACCGCCTTAGCTAACCTTCCTCTTGCACACAGAAATCATGGACCGATGTTGGCTGTATTGCTCATGTGCGGGATAATATTTCCGCTTCGTTTTGACGAGACGTGTCTAGAATGTCTCCTCTTTCTACTATAATATTATCTTGGAACTCTTCCATTTGGTCCGTGTTTGCATAGAAAAACAGTAATATCACAAACTGAGTCCGCCTTGATGCAAAACACCGTGTTATTTGTTTATTTCTTTATTATCCCAAACTAGTTTCGGCGACAAATATCACCATCATCAGTGGTTTTTCTTTAATCTAAAACATGCAGAAAATGGTATGGCTGTACAAACACAGTAAAACATTATTACATTTTAACAAATCGTCTTTTGAAATATAGTTTTATATTGATACTTTCATACTACCTTATTTATTGTATGCTACAGCATTTTTAAGGCTATTATTGGCGCTGTTTGTGACATATTTTCTGTAGTGTCGGCAGACTTGCCAACACTACGCACACTAATTGAAAGAGGCGGCCAAGATGCACGCGCTAACTCACGAAGGATGGAGTGAGGTCTGAAACAGGAGACTTAATGAATGTGATAAAGAAAATACGTATCTTTGGAATATACTTAACTTTTAATACATCCTTGTATACATCGTTCTTGATGAGACATCTGGAGATTGTGGCGATACAAGTGACTCTTTATATACAAGCTATTTAAGGCTAATGGCGCCTTGCTAAGTCGTAGCCATTAACTTAGCTGAAGGCTATTCTAACTGTCTCTCGGCAAATGAGAGACATGGCTTCGTCCGTATAGTCGCTAGCAACGTCGTCGTACAACTGGGGCGAGTTCTCGTACGTCTCTCGAGACCTGCCGTGTGGTGGCGCTCGGTCTGCGATCACACAGTGGCGACACGCGGGTCCGACATGTACTAATGGACCGCGGCCGATTTAAGCTACCACCTAGCAAGTGTGGTGTCTGGCAGTGACACCACATTTTCTGTGCTCTTTTTTTCCTGTTGCTGTCTTTTTACTTAGCGAACATTATGTCATCTGCAACCATGTGAGCAGCTGTTAGTAAACAAATACTCAAAGGTGAACTTCGTATGTCAGCAGTATATACTTGGGGTTGTGGTAGTGTTTGTGGAAATCAGTTATTTTGGTGTGTATTTAGCTGTTGCTTAGCTATTCGTGTACTCACGTTCGTTGGATGGTATGTGGCTGCTTTTTACACAGAAAAACAAAACTTGTGCACTTTGTTACTGATCCAGAATATTACGCCATCTTGCTGTTCGCGTGTGTCGCGAGAGGCGTGTCACAAGTGGCGAGAAAGGCTATGAAAAACTGTAGCGCGAATTACGACGACTTCTGTTCATTAATTTATGTCTCTGTGTGTGATAGGGAAGTGGTTCTTTTGCGTGTGTTTGCTTTTTGTTCTGTGTCCTTGGTCAGTTCTCTCAGAGCGGTAAAGAGTGTGTTGTTGCAGAATGTTGTGTTTTCATTTATTTCATTTTTCCCTTCGACTATAGCCTTTTTTATGTGGTAATTTTCTGCTATCGTTAGTTGTCGGTATAGACTGTGGCTGTTTCTCAGAATGTGTAGATCGTTTTCGATATTTGTGGAGTTATGGTTTTTGTTCATTAGATGTTCTACAAAAGTTGAATGTGTGTTGTCACTTCTTAGAGCTCTCATGTGCTCTGTGTACCTCGTTCGGAAATTTCTGCTTGTTTGTCCTATGTAGTGGGCCTGACAAGAGTTGCAAGTGAGTTGATATATTCCGGCGTAGCTGAATTTGTCTGAGGTTTTCTGACTGGTCTTAGTCTTTTCTGAACTGTGTTGTTTGTTCTGAATGTTACTGGGATCCCTTGCTTTTTTTAAGATGTTTCCTATTCTATGTGACATTTTGTTGTTGTATGTTAGTGTGTACCATCTCTCTCTTTTTCCTGAAGTGGTGTGGTCTGCTGTGTTGTCTGTGTATGGTGCATGTTTCCGTTTTACCATGTTGTTGAGTTTGTTTATGATGTCTGTTTTGTAGTCGTTTTCAACAGCAATTTGTTTGATTATGTTTATTTCCTGGGTGTAGTTTCTTGGTTTAAGAGGTGTTCAGTTTATCCTGTGGAGCATGTGTGTGAAACTGGCATATTTATGCACTGTCGTGTGGTTGGATGAGCTGTGGATAACAGTGCGGCCGGCCGCGGTGGTCTCGCGGTTCTAGGCGCGCAGTCCGGAACCGTGCGACTGCTACGGTCGCAGGTTCGAATCCTGCCTCGGGCATGGATGTGTGTGATGTCCTTAGGTTAGTTAGGTTTAAGTAGTTCTAAGTTCTAGGGGACTGATGACCACAGCAGTTGAGTCCCATAGTGCTCAGAGCCATTTGAACCATTTGTTTTGATAACAGTGCTTGTGGATGTGTGTTTTCTGTAGATGGAGAATTCATGTTGGTGGTTGTTTCTTGTGATTGTAAGATATCTTGAAAAACATCACACACAGCGTGACACAGAACCAGACAAAAATAATGACACAAAAGAACCCTAAAGCTCCACTCTTAACAAGCCTGCCAAAGGTCCACAAATCCCTCATCCCAGTCAGGCCAGTGGTTGACATCAGAAAAGCCCCGTCATAAATACTAGGGAGACACATGCACACATTCCTACAGAAGACATACACATACACAAACAACAGAAGCATCAAAAACACAGGAGACATGATAGAGAAAATTAGGAACGTCAACATCCCCACAACAGCAAAACTGGTATCTTTTGACATAACATCCATGTAGACATCCATACCCACAGAAGAAAATATAAACATTATAGAACAATAGCTAAAATGCAATAAATTCCCAGATGCACATGTAAATGAAATCTCATCCACCGTTAGGCTAATCACAGAACAAAACTACTTCACTTTCAACAACAACATCTACTTGCAACAAGCGGGGCTTCCTATGGGTGCCCCATTAGTGGAATCATAGCCAACATTTTCTTGGACCATATAGAGAACACAATACTCAATAACATTGTAAAACAAGGAGGGTCCAAAATAATCTACTGGTACCGATATGTACAAGACATAATCTGTCTTGTAGATGAAACACATCCACTTGACAATGGAAATGGAAAACAACAAGAAATTAAATTTCTTGGATCTAACAATCACAGGAAACAACCACCAACATGAATTCTCCATCTACAGAAAACACATCCACAAGCACTCTTATCCACAGCTCATCCAACCACCCGACAGTGCATAAAAATGCCAGTTTCACACACATGCTCCACAGGATAAACAGAACACCACTTAAACCAAGAAACTACACCCAGGAAATAAACATAATCAAAACAAATTGCTGTTGAAAACGACTTCAAAACAGACATGATAAAAAAACTCAACAACAAGGTAAAACGGAAACATGCACCATACACAGACAACACAGCAGACCACACCACTTCAGGAAAAAGAGAGAGATGGTACACACTAACATACAATAACAAAATGTCACATAGAATAGGAAACATCTTAAAAAAAGCAAGGGATCCCAGTAACATTCAGAACAAACAATACAGTTCAGAAAAGACTAAGACCAGTCAGAAAACCTCAGACAAATTCAGCTACGCCGGAATATATCAACTCACTTGCAACTCTTGTCAGGCCCACTACATAGGACAAACAAGCAGAAATTTCCGAACGAGGTACACAGAGCACATGAGAGCTCTAAGAAGTGACAACACACATTCAACGTTTGTAGAACATCTAATGAACAAAAACCATAACTCCACAAATATCGAAAACGATCTACACATTCTGAGAAACAGCCACAGTCTATACCGACAACTAACGATAGCAGAAAATTACCACATAAAAAAGGCTATAGTCGAAGGGAAAAATGAAATAAATGAAAACACAACACTCTGCAACAACACACTCTTTACCGCTCTGAGAGATCTGACCAAGGACACAGAACAGAAAGCAAACACACGCAAAAGAACCACTTCCCTATCACACACAGAGACATAAATTAATGAACAGAAGTCGTCGTAATTCGCGCTACAGTTTTTCATAGCCTTTCTCGCCACTTGCGATACGCCTCTCGTGACACACGCGAACAGCAAGATGGCGTAATATTCTGGATCAGTAAGAAAGTGCATAAGTTTTGTTTTTCTGTGTAAAAAGCAGCCACATACCATCTAACGAACGTGAGTACACGAATAGCTAAGCAACAGCTAAATACACACCAAAATAACTGGTTTCCACAAACACTACCACAACCCCAAGTATATACTGCTGACATACGAAGTTCACCTTTGAGTATTTGTTTACTAACAGCTGCTCACATGGTTGCACATGACATAATGTCCGCTAAGTAAAAAGACAGCAACAGGAAAAAAAGAGCACAGAAAATATGTCACAAACAGCGCCAATAATAGCCTTAAAAATGCTGTAGCATACAATAAATAAGGTAGTATGAAAGTATCAATATAGAACTATATTTCAAAAGACGACTTGTTAAAATGTAATAATGTTTTACTGTGTTTGTACAGCCATACCATTTTCTGCATGTTTTAGAATAAAGAAAAACCACTGATGATGGTGATATTTGTCGCCGAAACTAGTTTGGGATAATAAAGAAATAAACAAATAACACGGTGTTTTGCACCAAGGCGGACTCAATTTCTGATATTACTGTTTCTCTTTCTACTATTAAGACGTGTATATTTGGCACCAGTCAGAACTCGCAATTTTACTGACTTTGCTCAGTCTCATATCATGGTATTTCTCTCCATTTTATGCGTTCTCAGTCAATTTCCGTAATTCTACTAACTTTTCGCGAATTTACATATTTAATTTTGTTTCCTTTAATTTTTTGAACTTCACATCAAATTTTTCGTTATTATGTCAGATTTTCCTCCAATTTTGCCGCTTTCGTGTCACTTATCATATTTTTCCCATAGTTTTTCCTATGGTTATGGTCATATTACTGATATAGCCATGTACTGTTTGATTTTCTACGCGAATATGTGCGCATCTTATACACCAAGCTACTACCCCCCCCCTCCCCCCCCCCCCCCCCCCCTCATGAACCATGGACCTTACCGTTGGTGGGGAGGCTTGCATGCCTCAGCGATACAGATGGCCGTACTGTAGGTGCAACCACAACGGAGGGGTATCTGTTGAGAGGCTAGACAAACGTGTGGTTCCTGAAGAGGGGCAGCAGCCTTTTCAGTAGTTGCAGGGGCAACAGTCTGGATGATTGACTGATCTGGCCTTGTAACACTAACCAAAACGGCCTTGCTGTGCTGGTAGTGTGAACGGCTGAAAGCAAGGGGAAACTACAGCCCTAATTTTTCCCGAGGGCATCCAGTTTTACTGTAAGGTTAAATGATGATGGCGTCCTCTTGGGTAAAATATTCCGGAGGTAAAATAGTCCTCCATTCGGATCTCCGGGCGGGGACTACTCAAGAGGACGTCGTTATCAGGAGAAAGAAAACTGGCGTTCTGTGGATCGGAGCGTGGAATATCAGATCCCTTAATCGGGCAGGTTGGTTAGAAAACTTAAAAGGGAAATGGATAGGTTAAAGTTAGATATAGTGGGAATTACTGAAGTTCGGTGGCAGGAGGGACAAGGCTTTTGGTCAGGTGAATACAGGGTTATAAATACAAAATCAAATAGGGGTAATGCAGGAGTAGGTTTGATAACGAATAAACAAATAGGAGTGCGGGTAAGCTACTACAAACAGCATAGTGAACGCATTATTGTGGCCAAGATAGACACGAAGCCCACACCTACTACAATAGTACAAGTTTATATGCCAACTAGCTCTGCAGATGATGAAGAAATTGATGAAATGTACGATGAGATAAAAGAAATTATTCAGGTAGTGAAGGGAGACGAAAATTTAATAGTCATGGGTGACTGGAATACGAGAGTAGGAAAAGGGAGAGAAGAAAACATAGTAGGTGAATATGGATTGGAGATAAGAAATGAAAGAGGAAGCCGTCTAGTAGAATTTTGCACAGAGCATAACTTAATCATAGCTAACACTTGGGTCAAGAATCATAAAAAAAGGTTGTACACATGGAAGAATCCTGGAAATACTAGAAGGTATCAGGTAGATTATATAATGGTAAGACAGAGATTTAGGAACCAGGTATTAAATTGTAAGACATTTCCAGGGCCAGATGTGGACTCTGACCAAAATCGTTTGGTTATGAGCTGAGATTAAAACTGAAGAAACTGCAAAAAGGTGGGAATTTAAGGATATGGGATCTGGACTAACTGATTAAACCAGAGGTTGTACAGAGTTTCAGGGAGAGCATAAGGGGACAATTGTCACAAATGGGGGAAAGGAATACAGTAGAAGAAGAATGGGTAGCTTTGAGGGATGAAATAGTGAAGGCAGCAGAGGATCAAATAGGTAAAAAGACGACGGCTAGTAGAAACCCTTGGGTAACAGAAGAAATATTGAATTTAATTGATGAAAGGAGAAAACATAAAAATGCAGTAAATGAAGCAGGCAAAAAGGAATACAAACGTCTCAAAAATGAGATCGACAGGAAGTGGAAATTGGCTAAGCATGGATGGTTAGAAGACAAATGTAAGGATGTAGAGGCTTATCTCACTAGCGTTCAAATGGTTCAAATGGCTCTGAGCACTATGGGACTCAACTGCTGAGGTCATTAGTCCCCTAGAACTAGTTAAACCTAACTAACCTAAGGACATCACAAACATCCATGCCCGAGGCAGGATTCGAACCTGCGACCGTAGCGGTCTTGCGGTTCCAGACTGCAGCGCCTTTAACTGCACAGCCACTACGGCCGGCTATCTCACTAGGGGTAATATAGATACTGCCTACAGGAAAATTAAAGAGACCTTTGGAGAAAAGAGAACCATTTGCATGAATATCAAGAGCTCAGATGGAAAACAAGTTCTAAGCAAAGAAGGGAAAGCAGAAAGGTGGAAGGAGTGTATAGAGGGTCTATACAAGGGCGATGTACTTGAGGACAATATTATGGAAATGGAAGAGGATGTAGATGAAGATGAAATGGGAGATATGATACTGCGTGAAGAGTTTGACAGTGCACTGAAAGACCTATGCCGAAACAAGGCCCCGGGAGTAGACAACATTCCATTAGAACTACTGACGGCCTTGCGAGAGGAAGTCCTGACAAATCTTTACCATCTGGTTAGCAAGATGTATGAGACAGGCGAAATACCCTCAGACTTCAAGAAGAATATAATAATTCCAATCCCAAAGAAAGCAGGTGTTGACAGATGTGAAAATTACCGAACTATCAGTTTAATAAGTCACAGCTGCAAAATACTAACGCGAATTCTTTACAGACGAATGGAAAAACTAGTAGAAGCCAACCTTGGGGAAGATCAGTTTGGATTCCGTAGAAATATTGGAACACGTGAGGCAATACTGACCTTACAACTTATCTTAGAAGAAAGATTAAGGGAAGGCAAACCTACGTTTCTAGCATTTGTAGACTTAGAGAAAGCTTTTGACAATGTTGATTGGAATACTCTCTTTCAAATTCTAAAGGTGGCAGGGGTAAAATACAGGGAGCGAAAGGCTATTTACAATTTGTACAGAAACCAGATGGCAGTTATAAGAGTCGAGGGACATTAAAGGGTAGCAGCGGTTGGGAAGGGAGTGAGACAGGGTTGTAGCCTCTCTCCGATGTTATTCAATCTGTATATTGAGCAAGCTTTGAGGTTCGCCGATGACATTGTAATTCTGTGAGAGACAGAAAAGGACTTGAAAGAGCAGTTGAATGGAATGGACAGTGTCTTGAAAGGAGGATATAAGATGAACATCAACAAAAGCAAAACGAGGATAATGGAATTTAGTCGAATTAAGTCGGGTGATGCTGAGGGAATTAGATTAGGAAATGAAACACTTAAAGTAGTAAAGGAGTTTTGCTATTTGGGGAGCAAAATAACTGATGATGGTCGAAGTAGAGAGGATATGAAATGTAGACTGGCAATGGCAAGAAAAGCGTGTCTGAAAAAGAAAAATTTGTTAACATCGAGTATAGATTTGTCAGGACGTCGTTTCTGAAAGAATTTGTATGGAGTGTAGCCATGTATGGAAGTGAAACATGGACGATAAATAGTTTGGACAAGAAGAGAATAGAAGCTTTCGAAATGTGGTGCTACAGAAGAATGCTGAAAATTAGATGGGTGGATCACATAACTAATGAGGAGGTATTGAATAGAATTGGGGAGAAGAGGAGTTTGTGGCACAACTTGACAAGAAGAAGGGACCGGTTGGTAGGACATGTTCGGAGGCATCAAGGGATCACAAATTTAGCATTGGAGGGCAGTGTGGAGGGTAAAAATCATAGAGGGAGATCAAGAGATGAATACACTAAGCAGATTCAGAAGGATGTAGGTTGCAGTAAGTACTGGGAGATTAAGAAGCTTGCACAGGTTGGTTGGTTGGTTTGGGGAAGGAGACCAGACAGCGTGGTCATCGGTCTCATCGGATTAGGGAAGGATGGGGAAGGAAGTCGGCCGTGCCCTTTCAGAGGAACCATCCCGGCATTTACCTGGAGTGATTTAGGGAAATCACGGAAAACCTAAATCTGGATGGCCGAACGCGGGATTGAACCGTCGTCCTCCCGAATGCGAGTCCAGTGTGCTTGCACAGGATAGAGTAGCATGGAGAGCTGTATCAAACCAGTCTCAGGACTGAAGACCACAACAAAAACAACTAAAAAATCCCAAGACTTGCCATTTTTCAAATGATACACATCCACGCATTTTGGATGAGATGAACATGAAAAGTATTGTAACAGTCTCTTCGATTTATGAAGACTCCTTTTATGTCCAAGATGTGACAGAGAAACAGAGTACTTCGCATGCACCTTCGTTCGCCTAGAGGAGGGTGCTGAAATAGATTTTCCATCGATGAACATGCGTTGGAAGTGGTCTGATAACAGTGGTGTGGAGACGTTTGCTGTTAAAGACTGCAGGTCAATAGCGCTATAAGTCACACACAGGACACGCAAAAGTTGATCGCAAGTTATACCACACAACTGATAGAACTGGAGAGAACAACGGGAATAAATGATTAAATGCGTGATAAATGACAAGCAGCAACATCTCCGTCTCCGACATGGGCAAAGCTGCGAGGAGAGCAGGACAGAGACTGAGGAAGAGTTGTCGGATGCAAAAGGACTGTCTAGAGAAACCACCCTGCAGTTTTGCTGTATGGGGTCATTAGCAGCTAGGTTCGAAAAAGGTGACTCGTTTAGAGATAAGAGAGTGCGACGAATATGATTCACCAGTGGCTGTAATCATTAAAAGACTTATCCATAGGGTCCAATGCAAGTATGTGGTTGAATGGATAGACTTTATTCCAAATCGCTCACAGCATTTCGACCAGAAAGGATAACACTGTAGATCTACAAAGCCAATGTATTGGTCATAGGACTCTTACGATTTTAGTCTGGAGTCATTTTTTAAGTGATTCCTCATATAGCATACCATCTACTATATGTGATCATGCTCAATCAACCATCATCCTCCCTTGCCTGTAACCCCAAGGATATATCCACAGCCTCTGTTACACTGTCTACATGGTGTTGATACAGAAAGCGCTACAAATACTGTTTGTTAGCTTGGGAAATATTTGGCAGCGAGAAGAGTGAGTTGCAAATATTGGATTAATACCACGTTCCTTTGCTGAATCACTTTCTAAATTCGGTGATAAGACTAGCTTTATTGTGAGTCCTGCGCCACGAATAAGTGCAGGTAGGTATTTTGGGGACTCTTATAAATATCGCATAGCAGCGATGTGCTGTGAAGAACCCACAAGCTGCAGATATTTGTACAACAGCGCCTAATGACCTGTGTGTAGGGGCTAAAGCGTGCTGTGGAAAGCTGACGTAATTATGAAGAAGCACACCATCTGTCCCCTCCAGAGGAACAGCGTCAGAGGCTTAGGGAAAAGACCAATAAAAAGCGAGCCTGGAGGCTCAAATCAGGCAGTCGTGTCGCCATTTTGTTTGCATGTGTAACTGGGCAGAATGACGATTGTTTAAGTTGCAGGCGATCCACAACGACCTTTAGGTGATGGATATCGGTGGCCAGGGGACCTATTCTGTATCATTTATACCGATCGGTGCAGTAGGTTAACATCGGTAGTGACGTCATTTTCGGTTCTTTATCCGAAGTTACTATTCTGTAAGCTTTTAAGACCTGTTACCGATCGGTCCTCCTGCCGATTTTTCGACAACTGTACCGAGAGGTTTTGGATTTCGGTATGGCCCTCTCGTTCAGTTCGATGTGATTTATTTACACTTAGAATTCGTTATTTTAAACATATTGAGTGGTTCTAGCTACAGATTTAGTGATTGTGTTGCTGAAGAATCACCAGGATGCGTTCGGATGGAAAATGAGTTCATAATAGACCATTTTCCTTTGAAAGAAATATGGTTTGTATTGTTGTTACTGTGAATGATTATAACATGAAGAAACAGTTTTGGTCAATATTATCAAAAAATACCTGTTATTTTTACATAATTAAGAGTTTAAAAAGTAATTAAATTTCAAAAGGTCAGGTCTATTTACGTATATAACATGAGTGTTACCTGAAATCATAGTGACTTTGCGTACTTTATTCTGCAAATGGTTTTCTTATTAACTATCAAAACGAGTTTAAAAATTTTAAGTAACAATGTAGAGGAATTTTGTGAAGCCCAATAGAGGAAACCTTCCAAAATTTCATGCATTTTCTGCTTACGCCCGCATCATTCGGCAACGAAGTCAGCTTGCGTCTCTCTCGACTGGAACTACAAGGGATAAAGCGATAAAAGCCGGAGTTGTGGTAGCGCATTGGGTAAGCAGTGAATTGCTGTATGATAGGTCATAGGTCAGCTTACAGCTGCTTACCGAAATGTTTATTTTTTTCCTCTTCGTGTTTGTAACGCATTCTGAGAGTTAATCGTCAAAGTTAAGCATTTTTCTGATATGTTTGTTGTTATTTACAAAATGGTTCAAATGGCTCTGAGCACTATGGGACTCAACTGCTGTGGTCATCAGTCCCCTAGAACTTAGAACTACTTAAACCTAACTAACCTAAGGACATTACACACAGCCATGCCCGAGGCAGGATTCGAACCTGCGATCGTAGCAGCAGCACGGTTCCAGACTGTAGCGCCTAGAACCGCTCGGCCACCGCTGCCGGCTATTTACACATAAGAGCGCGCTTTCTCAGTAATGAGCATAATAGATTTCGTGACTTCCATATGTTTAAGAAATGAAAGACGAAATTGCTGTGCATGAAACAACTGACAATGACATTTATACTTTTTCTTGTCACAAATAATTCACCATGTTTTTGAACACTTAGCGATTTCCGAGTGTGTGGTCAGGCAGGAATCTAAGAGAACAACTTAAATTACTGTGAATGAAACTAGCAGCAATCATCTTTATACACACATGAAAAAAAGTTTTGCACCACCCCGGTTACCAGAACTCCTGCAGATAGACGTTGACTGTGGATATTGTATCACAGATACAGTACTTTTGACTGTTCAGAGATGTCACTAAAACCGCCCAAAGATGTAAACAACTATGCATGAGCAGCGTCTGTTAGACGGAGGGGGATCTGACAGCCGATCAGTTCCAGTCATTCCACCAGGAAGGAGGTACACGGTTGTGTCGTCTGTAGTTCAATCATGCGTAGACGGTTCCGCGTTTCGATCGCGTCCGCTTTGTTAATTTGTGCCAGGAAGGGCTCTCAACCACGACACCACGCAGCGCGGTACAGATGGGTCCAACAACATGCCGAACGGACCGTTCAGGATTGGCATCAAGTTCTCTTCACCGATGAGTGTCGCATATGCCTTCAACCAGACAATCGTCGGAGACGTGTTTAGAGGTAATCCGGTCAGTCTGAACGCCTTAGACACACTGTCCAGCCAGCGCATAAGGTGGAAGTTCACTGCTGTTTTGGGGTGGCATTATGTGGGGCCGACGTAAGCCGATGGCAGTCATGGAAGGCGCCGTAACGGCTGTACGATACGTGAATGCCATCCTCCGACCGATAGTGCAACCATATTGGCAGCATATTGGCGAGGCATTCGTCTTCATAGACGTCAATTCGCGCCCCCATCGTGCACATCTTGTGAATGACTTCCTTCAGGATAACGACATCAGTCGACTAGAGTGGCCAGTATGTTCTCCAGACATGAACCTTATCGAACATGCCTGGGATAGATTGAAAAGGGCTGTTTATGGACGACGTGACCAACCAACCACTTTGCGATATCTACGCTGAATCGCCGTTGAGGAGTGGGGCAATGTGGCCCAACAGTGCCTTGATGAACTTGTGGATAGTATGCCAGGACGAATATAAAAAGCAAGAGGACGTGCTACTGGGTCTTAGAGGTACCAGTGTGTACAGCAATCTGGACCACCACCTCTGAAGGTCTCGCTGTATGGTGGTATAACATGCGATGTGTGGTTTTCATGAGCAATAAAAAGGGCGGAAATGATGTTTGTGTTGATCTCTATTCCAATTTACTGTACAGGTCCCGGAATTCTCGGCACCGAGGTGATGCAAAACTTTTCTTGATTTGTGTACTTCAGCTTTTGTCCTTAACAACAGTAGACAGAGATTACAGATTCCCGCCACAATATTTTTAGACTATATCATCATGTATGAAACATTTTAATTCACCAGATGCATTTTATATATTACAACGAACTTCTATAGCTGCGTACCCCACAGGCTCTCGAAAAGGCGTTTTTTAAATTTTGTTTTTATGAACCAAGTCGTTGATGTATCATATACGGAAGTGGGCTGCTTCATCATCTGGATCTCTAGGAGCGAGTTACAACCACATTCTATGCATGTTCTTATTCTTTGACACACTCTTAGACAATTTTTCGGGTTTGTGGAGATGTGTTCCATCTATGCAACTAATTGAAGGCAGTTCGTTTGTTGCCATATGGGTTTCACTTGTTTTTTATGAAGCATCTTCATGAATAAAAGAAGCGAAATGCATATGACAATAAACAAACTGCCTTCAATGAATTGCATAGATGGAACATACCTCCATGAATTTTGAAGCAACTAAGGAACGACGGAAAAATCACGAATTTTTCGGGTGTTTCTATACATGAATTTGTACATTGTGGTACTACACTCCATTCCTAGCTCATATTCCGAAACGTAAAATCCAAAACGAGACGTCGATGTGAATGAGAATAAAATGACATAATGTGACATTTATGACAGTTTCCAGAACACAGTATATAAGCTATCGTTATCATGCATTCATGGAGGCACATGGTCAGCGAAATTTGAACAGTATTGTGTGCTCTAACCACATTTTTCGGTACTGTGAAGAACAGCGTGCCTGTTGGTGTGAGGAGAACTGACGACAGCCTTTCGGTTCGCTAGGACCGTTCGGCATCGCTTCCGAAATGCTTACAGAATAATGTTGGGTTCTCAGCGGGACTCAGCAGCATCAGCAACGTTCTCCCGAAGATGGCGAACAGTTGGATCGCCGAAATACCGAATCGAGTTGATTTTAGGATCGGGTAACAATCCCGAAAAGACTTTCATGATAGCGTTTATGCCTGACCTGTGCGCCTGTTAGTGTCTTGCTCTTGTGTATTTGTTTGGTGTGCCCCCCGGTGGCGAGTTGCGAGAATTGGCAAAGGTGCAGCATCCATCGTGCTGGTCAGTCATATGGTAAACTCGGCTATATATGTGTCGTCCAAGCAAACTGTTGTTCCTTGGTCATAGTACTATTGAGTGCTGTGAGTGCTGTGTACATCGTATTGATCAGTTATGTCACAGTGCTATTGAGCGCTGTGTTCAAGATTGCAAGCTACGTATTTCCAACTTTAAGATGTTGAGGTGTGAGTATAATAACAATCGGCTTTGTTTTATTCAATTTTTACGGTCAGATTATTAATGATGTTCATTCTATTTTGCGCATGTAGCTTGACTGTTTTCAAGTCAAGTAAATCTGAAAAAAAAATCCTCATAGAATCCTGATCTCTCACTTGTCAAAAAACAGAGGCACAGTGTTTACGCCACCTCACCTGTTGATTATTAATTTCACTGTCGATGACGTCGGTCATCTTTGTTTCGTGGTGGCGCTAGTGTTTACTGTGTGTGTGTTTGTGTGTTATCATCTTATCTTTACGAAGTTTCTGTGGAAGTAGAATTTTAAATTCGCTTGCACAGAGCTTAGTTGCTGCAGTTTTGCCTTGAAAGTGGCAGGGTGTGCTCCTGTCGAAATATCAGCGGTTTTCGAAGACGTTGCATGGGGGCTTAATTGAATGCAATGAAAATGATTTTGATTTCTTGCTTTAGCAGCTGTCTGTCCGATTACGAAGTCTCGTAAACGGTTGGCCCTGACTCGTATTATTACGCAATCTGACTGCATTGAACAATAACAATGAATGAAATGGAAATTTTCATTAACACAGTTAATTAATTAAGTCCCCAGCAACTATAAAACCAACGCAACAACAAGCACAAGAGTAACTGTTCTGTGTGTGGGAGTGTGACTCAACGTACGCATCTGGCACGGTTCTTCTTCAACAACACAAGAATTTTTAAATAACATTTATACTGAATTAATTAAAGAAAATACAAATACCATAATTACTCAAGAGATCCACAATTACACTCTAATCCAAGAACACAAGCCAGATGCTTTGTTGATTGAACCTGTAATGACACATTATTTAAAACATGGAAATAATGAAAAATAAATCAAGTTTCGTTACCTTCATATATTGACCAAAATCACTCTCATAATTACAATATAGCTCCACACCGCCTCGCTATTACCACATCTCAACAAGAACTTTTCAGTATCACATCTCAGCAAGCACTCCCTACTAGCACATCTGAACACGAACTGACTACTACGAGTCCTGGACAAGCACTGACTTCTAGCACATCTCAATAATGACTGCCAGTGGAGGCGGGCGGAACAATGCTCTCTAGCGATCTCTGGCGCTGTGGCTCAGTGTAGCCACCTTTCATATGCCCTTCCTCCACGGCTAGAATTTTATGGTATTTTTGCCAGCATTGGTGGTGAAAATACCACCAAATTCGTCAAAAAAAAATACAGACAAAAATGAAAGATAATATTAATACGTAAATATCATATAACTAGATAAAATTTTGGCTTTGCACTGACCTTTCAATAACCTATTATATAGAATACAGTAAGCAATACAAATTCTGTCATACATGTGACTTTACATAACAGTTTACACAAGTATTATGTGGTTAAACAGTTCAATCAATAGCGTCAGCAATGACGAATATGTGCAGGTAAGAGTCTCTTAACTTTTCACAAACAGTAATACACAAAAATCAGTTTATACAAATATTCACATAAACGCTTTCCATAGCCCAAGAATAAGAAGTTGACAGTTCCAGCAGTAGCACCCAGCAATGGTCAACAGGTGCAAAAACCAATAAGTAACATTTTTTCAATAGAAGCAGTCCATCAGTGGCACCCGCAATGTTGATCAGGTGCACACAGCAACAGGTGACTTCATTTCAGTAGAAGCAATCCATCAGTGCACCCAGCAATGTTGAGTAGGTGCAGACACCAACAAGTAACACCATTTCAGTAGAAGCAGTCCATTAGTGGCACCAGCAATGTTGATCAGGTGCACACAGCAACAGGTGACTTCATTTCAGTAGAAGCAATCCATCAGTGGCACCCAGCAATGTTGAGCAGGTGCAGACATCAACAAGTAATACCATTTCAGTAGAAGCAGTCCATTAGTGGCACCAGCAATGTTGAGCAGGTGCAGACATCAACAGGTGACATCTTTTCAGTAGAAGCAGTCCATCAGTGGCACCCAGCAATATTGAGCAGGTGCAGACATCAACAGGTGACATCTTTTCAGTAGAAGCAGTCCATCAGTGGCACCCAGCAATGTTGAGCAGGTGCACACAGCAACAGGTGACTTCATTTCAGTAGAAGCAGTCCATCAGTGGCACCCAGCAATGTTGAGCAGGTGCACACAGCAACAATTGACATCATTTCGGTAGAAGCAGTCCATCAGTGGTACCCAGCAATGTTGAGCAGGTACACACAGCAACAAGTCACATTTCTCAGCAGAAGCAGTTCCATAAAATACACTGTCACTGATCACACTGTTCATCAGAGTTTATAAGCAGAAATTAAACATGTCCTAGTGGCACCAATCATGTAGAAAAGGTACAAGTAACAGTCCATAATTTTTTACAATCACTGATCACACAGTTCATCAGCAGAAATTAAACATGTCCTTGTGGCACCAATCATGTAGAAAAAGTGCAAGTAACAGTCCATACTATTCACCATAACTACTGAGACAGTTCAGTCATGAACAATAGTTTGAATGCACATACAATTTCTTTAACAAAATATAATCAATGCTCTTACACTAAACATACAAATCATAATAAACACACAAATGATATCAGTTAATTGTCACATTAACTATTACAGTACACAATAACAGTTAACCTATAATATTTATGGGTGTCAGTGCAAGCCACAACAAACAAGTGAAATAATATTTAGGAGATAGGTTGGGATCACTTCTCTGGGATTATAAAAGGAAAACACACAAAACACACTCACTCATCTTTCATCCACATTAGTGCTACTGTGTAATTGAATAGTGTTAACTGTGTAAATGCAATTCTGTCAAAATTTTATGTTCATCATGTGTATCAAGTAGTAGTGGCAGCAATGTATAACAGTCAATAATAGTTAAGTCAACGTCATAGTCATCATGTCAAGACCAATGTTTGCCAAGCCAGATCAAAATGTACAGTTGCTGAACAACTGTCAGTGAGCCAAGATATGCACATGCTTCCTCTCTCAAAAAAAAGTATATACTGCTTAGTGATTTAACAAGTGTGTGTATAGACAATCTTCCTTCCACTTTAGTGTTCTAGTCTGCCATCTTCATCCTCCTTGTTCCATATAAACCAACAAAAACAATATGCTCCTCATTTACTTTACCTCTTATCCACCAAAACTCCAATAATCATCAACTTCACCTAAACTCAATACCTCAATAATACGTCGATACATATAAACCTCAGCACCAATATCATTTCACTTCCATAACAACTCTTTCCTCTAGTCAGTCTCCTCGAACAAGTACAGACAAAATCCTAGTGCAACTTCAATTCATCATCCCATACAATCCGAAGACACAGTGTCCACACACAACCTCTGTGTAATCCATCTGACCCAAATTTTCTACTCATTATAAATTATAAGATACATTTTGGTTCCTTGTCCATCATTAAATAAAAGAAATGCATACATGACCTCTAACAGACTTCAGTTCGATTAACTCTCAGTAATTAAGTACGATTACGGAGTGTGAATGATCATCATATTTCACAGTGTGTACACCACTTCAAGAATCATAGCAGAAGCAAACATGTGGAGTATTTTTGTGTCAAGTGTCACTTCCTATTTCAATTGCTCACGAAAAATGCAGTGTAATGACTGTCAATAGTCTATACCTAGTTTCGGTATGTCATGTCGTTAGCTTCCTTCCTAGTAACATAAATTTATACAGCTTCCCTAAAACCTCAGCTCATGTGACTTCTATGAAGTTTCTTGTACTAATGTCGTTCGTCGAATTATAGCAGTTCATTTTCCTATCTTAAAAATATAAGGCACTGAGCGTAAGCAAAACAAGCAATAGCGAGTAAATATACCAGTAGAGAACAGAATGTCAACAAGTGGATGCAGCACAATCCCTACAACGAGGCTCTGCCAAGCGAACAACCTATAATTAATACCACAGTGTAACCTAAACTCTATATTTGTACACAGTATATCAGCATTTCTATATACTAGATTGAAGAGTAGTTATGACAACAAAACAGAAATGTGTAAATATGCAATCCATACGCACAGCAGCAAACATGCCTTACACAATAAACAGGTCATTAGCATCACATCGACATAAGCAAATAAATGTTCATATGTAATCTTAATAAGTACACATGAAGGCGCAAGCAGATAAATCACAAAGTATAACTTACATATCTAACCACATCAGCACAATTAATCAGGTGACAATTATAATTTAAATAAATAAGCACAGCAGGCACATAATAGAAAAATATGACATCAGTGAAAAAGCATAGCAGCCAAGCGATGCATAATATACACAAGTAATAACACTGTTCATTAATCAATAATTGTCAAAATCAGCAAATGTACACAAGCACGTCGCTTCACAAGTAAATTCATAGAACATGAAATTTAGCACAAAGTATGAATCACGTAATCGCAAGCAGCAAATTACGTCTAAAGTACGTACCTAAGTGGAATTATGTTACCTGAAAAATAAACTCAATCAATAGTTACCCTTTTTAGTTTATTACCTTTTTTTTTTCGAAATTACATTCTTCCTGAAATTTTCTCCATAGTAAGTCGTCTTAACGTCGGACCTGCACAGAATTTACCTGAAGGTCTTAAATATTTTACACAACCGTATCCTGAAAAATACTGAACGTTAATAACATAATTTATAAACTCACCATAGCTTTATACAGAATTTAGTCGGAGAAATTAGACTGTGTATTTGTTTACGTCTGTCAGTGCATTCGCACTGAGCGCTCGATCAGCTGTAGGCGCGTGACGTAGAAAGTGATTGTTTGCGGTTAACGACTGCCTTGTGCGGCGCGCCGACTTGACTGTTGCTTTGAGTATGTGCCGCCGCCAAAACACAGCGCGGTATCCTTGTACTCTCTTCGTGTTTACATGTAGCTGTTGGTTTCTCAAAAGTATGTCATTCCACAAAAATTTTTACGTTGGATATATGATGTATTCCCTTAGAGCGCCGAGATTTAAGAGTTTCTACTTCAACAGTGTTATCATGAATAATTTTGCGAACTCTATACGGACCGTTATAAAGCAGAAAAAATTTGCGACATAAGCCTTTTCCTTTATGAGATAAACGGTGGGACTTAATTAACACCTTCTGGCCAACTGACAAGATTTTTAAACGACCAGGACGCTTAGCTGATTTCTCTCTTCTAGCAGCCGCCGATGCAATATTTTGTAGAGCCAGGTTGACAACTTCTGAATGCCGCAGTTTCCGTGAAGGCAGAAAAGGAACGATTTCAGAAATGCGATTTGTTGGTACTTTATTTTTTAATATCAGTATAGGCGGTAAAGAAGTTGAATCATTAGGAAGTTCATTCAGAATGTTTTGAAAAATATGAAGATACTGATCCCAAGTTCTGTGATTCTGATGACAATAAAGACGGCACAATTTATTGATTTCCTTCATCCATCTCTCTGAAGCATTAGATTGAGGGTGAAAAAGTGAAATGAAAATTGGTTTAATCTTCCGACGCCGTAGAGTACGAAGCCAAATTTTAGA
Source organism: Schistocerca nitens (assembly GCF_023898315.1). Taxonomy (NCBI): domain Eukaryota; kingdom Metazoa; phylum Arthropoda; class Insecta; order Orthoptera; family Acrididae; genus Schistocerca; species Schistocerca nitens. The sequence goes on along the minus strand of NC_064614.1, from coordinate 901,804,389 downwards.
GCGAAACTGTGATCCATTATCTGATATAACCTTATCAACATGACCAACTTCTTTAAGAAAATGTTTGATGAAAGCGTTAGATACTGAACGAGCTGTTGCTTTGCGTAAAGGTGTAAAACACACATATTTTGATGTCAACTCCACTGCTACGAAAATGTACGCAAAACCATTAGTAGAACGAACCACTGGACCGAACAAATCGACTGCAGCCATGTCCTTAATTTCGCTGGAATGATAGGAAACAACGGTGCTCTGTGAGAAATCGTTGGAGGCTTAGCCATTTGACATAATTTGCATTTGGCAAGAACAGATCGAATACGTTTTTCCATATTACTGAAGTAACAATTTTCTCGTAATTTATGAAAGCATTTTCTGGGACCAAAATGCGCATAACTGAAATGTGTGTACCAAATCAATTTATTGACCCACTCATCAGGAATACAAACTAACCAAACAGAGTTGTCGACCGATTTTCGTTTGAAAAGAATGTCATTGCGAACTAAATAATGCTGTCTAATCGCTACGCTTTCCTTTCTCCTCCACTTCTCCTTAATGTCCTTCCAGATTGGATCCTTATTTTGCTCCTTAGCGATGTCCTGGAGCGAAGACGAAATAAAGTTCTCAAACGCAACACCTTGAATGTACATCAAACAATAATGGTTTTCTTTGCAGTCCTCTTCAGCACATTGTTTCAAACCCATAGGTGCACGTGATAAAGCATCAGCAACAATATTTGAAGATCCCTGTATGTAAACAATACGAAAATCAAATTCCTGTAGGTACAACGCCCATCGTGACAATCTGCCATGAGTTAATTTTGTCGACATAAGAAATTCCAGAGCTCGATGATCGGTGTAAACCTTAGTATGTCTGCCAAACAAAAATGTGCGAAATTTTGTGAAAGCCCAAACAACAGCCAAAGCTTCAAGTTCCGTAATCGAATAATTCTTTTCGGATTTAGAGAGAACACGACTTCCAAATGCAATAGTCTTCTGTACTACAACGCCGTTTTCTTCTATCTCTTGAAATAAATGTGCACCTAGGCCTTTGTATGATGAGTCCGTCGCCAAACAAAAATCTTTAGATAAATCCGGATGTGAAAGAAGTGGGGCAGCAACTAAAGCATCACGAAGTTGTTCAAATTCTGACTGAGCTTCCTCATCCCAACACCAATTAGAATTTTTTCCAGATAATTCACATAAACGAGGTGTGGCCAAATTGTCCAATCTAACAAAGCGTCTAAGAAAATTACAGACACCAAGGAAACTACGAACATCACGTTTTGTGGAAGGAACAGCATAATTACGAATAGCGTCTAATTTTTCTGGATCAGGAAGAATACCTTCTGTAGAAATAATGTGACCGAGAAATTTCACCTGAGATCGACCAAATTCAGATTTTTCTAAGTTCACTGTAATGCCAACTCTTGCAAAAATACGTAATAATGAATCCAAAATTTTGTTGTGCTCACTCCAAGAATGTTTAGCAATAAGAATGTCGTCAACATATGAAGTAATATTGTCACGAAGATAAACAGGTAAGATTTCGTTTAAATTACGAATGAATGCTGCAGACAACATAGTAAGTCCAAACGGTAATTTCCAAAGTCACCTTTGGGTAAAACAGTCAAATCCGGTTATTCTTTACCTACTGTCTAGATAGATGGATAGTAGAAGAATTGTTTTTATAGATGCAAAGAATAGTGAAAGAGTAGGCAGCGGTGCAGAAAACTAAAATGGAAATAGCACCACTACAGCTCGGGGCCCTATGCTCGCTACGGCACATATTCACTTAGTGTAGTGAATCCCCTGAGGACTTTAATAGCTGCACATAAATTTCAGTTTGTGACTTAGTGGTAAATTTGGTGGAAGTGCGCACGTAAATTGATCTAACCATGCACATGGATGTATGTCATTCTTAGAATTGCGGAAGATCTTAAATTTCCGAACAGTCAAAAAGTGTTTATAGTCAAAGTTTTCGCCTCGTGGCGACAAAGACCTACCGCGTCTGTCCCAGTTTGAATGTCGATTATTGTCAAGTTCGCGCGCCTGGCGCTCTCTTGTTGCGTCCCGTAAATGAAACAAATTATCTTCTTCAAAGCCCTCTGCTATCTGTGATTCTAAATTTCTTCTGCTGTCTTTTCCTACGATTTCGCCTTCAATTTGTTTGACTTGCTTTCGTAATGCCTCAACTTCCCTTTTAACGCGTTCATTAAATTTTCCCTGATTTTCAACATGCTTATTTATGTTCTGGTACTCTTCGGTTTCTGCAAATGGTAATGGAGCTGTATCATCTGAATCTCTGTCCCCATGTAAACTAAGATTTGTCAATTTATCTGAAATCTCCTCAACTCTTTCCGATAAGTCACCTATTTTTTCTTTCTGTTTACCTACGTCTTCCGTAAGTGTCGCGACTCGGGTTTCAGTGTTGACACATTTGGTAGTTAACTGTTCATATTGTTGTGTTAGGTTATTTAATCTGTCATTTGGTACGGATTCCTCGATTCTCTCAAATATCTCTTCCTTATCGTGTGCACATTGTAAATTTAGCTCTGAAAATTTTTGTACTATCACGCGATCTCTTTCTTTCTGTTCTCTATCCTGTTCCCTTTGTCTAATCTCTACTGCAACTAATCTACTATTGTGAGCATTCAAAATCGGTTGTACTTCCTCTCTAATTTCTTTCTTTAATTCATCTTTCATGTTTTTGAAACATGTCCCTATTCGTGAATCTAACCGTGTTTCCATTGTTTCTATCTCTGTTTCTAGCCGTGTTGCCACTGTTTTCAGTTCAGATCCTAACTGTGATCCCAGTGAGTCTAACCGTGTTTCCATTGTTCCCATATCAGTTTTTAATTCAGATCCCAAAGTTCCCATCTCTGTTTTAATTGTTCCTATCTCTGTTTTAAATTCAGATCGAAACTGCTCCATTGTTCCCATTTGTGTTTTAAATTCAGATCGAAACTGCTCCATTGTTCCCATTTGTGTTTTAAATTCAGATCGAAAATTCAATATTGCACTCATCAACTGCTCCGTATTAAATGGTTCAAAATTCTTTTCGCCCCTAACATTTCCCGCAAAACTAACTTCCTTCTGCATAGCCATAAAGCTATCTGTGTTCGATACAATTCCAGAATCTTCTGCCGTTAATCTCGGATTCTGTGAATTTTCTGATTGAGAAAAATTTTGAAGTGGTTCCGGACTATTTTCCCGACTTATTACATTGTTTTCAACTCCATTATTCATGATACTGTTTTCCTCTGTTGGCGAGTTCGCCATGTTAACAATTTCGTCATTCTCACTATCCATCATTTTTGCCTTTATCATCGATCGCGTAATCATTTACAAAACATACAAAACTCGTCACTATATGAAAATTACACACAATGACACTTTATCTCCAACAATACCATTCACACGAAATGTTTCCCTCAAACACGATTAATCGAACAATTGAAATAATTGCACTAAATTGTCAAACGCGTATACAAGACAACAAAATTAAATTCTGAAAAAAAAAATACCATTATAAGAATGACAATTACCAAATCTACACATGCAAAACAGACTATAATTACTAAACTACAAATTGCTACAACAATCCTACTGTCTACTATTTCTACAATCAGAAGATTCCAAGGGACGATCCGAAGCAGCGGTCGCCACGTGCATGGGGGCTTAATTGAATGCAATGAAAATAATTTTAATTTCTGCTTTAGTATTAGTCTGTCCGATTACGAAGTCTCGTAACGGTTGGCCCTGACTGTTATTATTACGCAATCTGACTGCTTAGAACAATAACAAAGAATGAAATGGAAATTTTCATTAACACAGTTAATTAATTAAGTCCCCAGCAACTATAAAACCAACGCAACAACAAGCACAAGAGTAACTGTTCTGTGTGTGGGAGTGTGACTCAACGTACGCATCTGGCACGGTTCTTCTTCAACAACACAAGAATTTTTAAATAACATTTATACTGAATTAATTAAAGAAAATACAAATACCATAATTACTCAAGAGATCCACAATTACACTCTAATCCAAGAACACAAGGCAGATGCTTTGTTGACTGAGCCTGTAATGACACATTATTTAAAACATGGAAATAATGAAAAATAAATCAAGTTTCGTTACCTTCATATATTGACCAAAATCACTCTCATAATTACAATATAGCTCCACACCGCCTCGCTATTACCACATCTCAACAAGAACTTTTCAGTATGACATCTCAGCAAGCACTCCCTACTAGCACATCTGAACACGAACTGACTACTACGAGTCCTGGACAAGCACTGACTTCTAGCACATCTCAATAATGACTGCCAGTGGAGGCGGGCGGAACAATGCTCTCTAGCGATCTCTGGCGCTGTGGCTCAGTGTAGCCACCTTTCAACGTCACCCAGTTGCATTCCTTAAGTTATTTTAAGATATTCATTTACTCATTTTTTATCAAATATTCTAAAATACTGTCAATAGCGTCAATGTTCATCACTGCAGCTGTGACTTAAAACACTAAATGCCATTCGGAAATACGCGATGCACAGTTTATCAATATGGAAGAAACAATTAACGTTTTATATGAGTATTCAAATGCATTTTTCTTAAACGAGATACCAACTATAACTAGGACATGAAAATTATTCACAGTGAAATGTTTTCCTTTTGATCAACAACAATATCTGCAGCCTCAGTTTATATAATTAACAATTTGTTAAACTTTTCTAATATATGGTTTAAGTTCAGTAATGTTCCTTAATCCAAACATTATGTTGCAAAGCCTGCAAAGCGTATCAGCGTAACATATTTCCTAACAAACCACAAAATTCTCAGGCATGTCAAATGTTCATAGTGCAAGACAGACGACATTGAAATTACAATAGTCAGGTAGACATACTGCAACAGAAACGACAATACTAAAATCAGATAATGATTAAGCATTTATAGTATAGCATAGATTCCGTCTTAGTGTAACACAATGAAGCCAAAATTCGTTCCCTAAAATATCAATAAGAAGTGTTTTCAATTCTCTGTAAGAGAAGTTCATGTTCCTCACTGTTGTTTTTCCTAAGACAAACACAACTTGTCTGGTGGTTTCTTGAGAGGTTTAATGGGTACCTCCTGTGGTACATTTTTCATCTCAATGTCAAACTCAAACATCTCCATCATTATTTTTTCCAGACAGTCCCTCAACTAATCTAACCATCACACACAGTTTATATAATCGCTTAATGAGGACAAGCATAACTTTACATACACATAGATTAGCAGCCATTTCCTTCAAAGTTCTGATCAGCTGTTTTTTCAACAGTGTAAATTATTACAAACGAATGAACATAATTTGCTGTGTCAGCATTTACGATGTTCGAAGATGGAATACGCAAGATAATGTTTTTGCTGCGTTCGGGCGTAGGCAGTTGGCTTCGTAGTATGGCGTTAGACCGTTGAGGGCATTCGTAAGGCTAATTTCTATGTCGTTAAAGTTCCGACCCTGCACGGCTATTGCAAGATCGTCCGCGTAAGCAAAGCTCCTAGTCCCTGGAGCAACTGGTTGATCATTCACATATATGTTGAAAAGAGTGGGTGCGAGGACACTGCCTTGGGGTAGTCCATTTTTCTGGATACGCCATCGGCTTCGCTTCCCTCCTAGGTTTACGATGAACCGTCTGTTGCTGAGAAGAGTTGATATAATTTGTATCAGCCCGAAATCATTAGTCATAGCGTATATTTTAGTGAGCAGCAGTTTATGATTTACAGTGTCGAATGTGGATGAGAGGTCGACAAGTACGGCTACAGTAATTAGACGGTTGTCGTACCCATGCTCTATGAACTGGGTAAGATTCAAGACCTGTCCAGTGCAAGTTTTCCCAGGTCGAAACCCCGCCTGTTCCGGAATTATCTGATGATCAATATTAGGCACAAGTCGATTCAGCAGCATGCGCTCGAACACCTTGTACAAGGAGCAAAGTAATGTTACCGGTCTGAAATTTTTTGGATCGTCCGAGACGCCAAACATACCCTAAACATCACGTGGAACAACCAACGGATTGCGTTCAGCAGCACTCTTTGTTATTTAGGCGTCACCCTTGATTGCACACTTACTTATAGACATCATGTAGACAAGATCAGGGGCAAACTATCAACAAGAAACAACCTCCTGAGTAAGCTCACCTCCACAAAATAGGGTGCCGACCCACATACTTTACGTACGTCGGCACTTGCACTCTGCTACTCGGTTGCTGAATACGCTGCCCCAGTTTGGTAAAAAAAGATCAGCGCATGCGAAACGAGTGGATCCTCTTCTGAACGATTCCTGTCGCGTAATCACGGGATGCCTGAGAGCCACCCCGGTTAGCCAACTTTATTTGCTTAGTGGCATAGCGCCACCCAACATCAGACGAGCTATAGCAAGCGAAGCAGAGCGCCTCAAGCAGCTGCGCGACCAGCGCCATCCTCTCTTCGGACAAAACCCTCCACACACACGTCTAAAATCAAGACGGAGTTTCATCACCTCAGTTCAACCGCTCTAAACCTCAAAACAAAAGGCCAGATTGTCAAAATGGAAAGCAACACTGCCTACGGGAGACCAGGCACCTCTAATCTCTCCCAACGAACAATTGGCCTCTGGAAATGAACTAAAATGGCCATTATGGAGAACCCTCAACCGCCTACGAACTGGGATTGGGCAGGTGCAACGTAAACATGTGTAAATGGGGATACCGGGACGGGACGGACACGTGCCAGTGCGGACAGACCCAAACAATGGACCACCTCCTGGAATGCAGCAACATGGGGGAAGTGTGCAGGAAAGAAGATCTGGCAAACGCTATGGTAGTGGCAGTTAAATGCGCTGAATTTTGGCGGGACGTGATATATATACTATGTTTGTCTTTATATTGTAATGTGACTCCCCATTTTGGGTTTGTTTTATTTATACATATGTGCATTGTATTTATATTTGTGTGTATATGTAATATGTGGGTTGTCTATGGCTTGGACACGATTAAATAAAAAATAATTTAGGATGTTTACAAATAGGTGAAGTCAATAACACATTAGTCCACCTCTGGCCCTTATGGAAGTAATTACTCAGCTTGACACTGATTGACAGAGCTGTTCAGTGTCCTCCTGAGGGATATCTCCCCAGTTTATCTCCAACTGGCGCGTTAGACTGTCGAAATCCCGAACTACTTGGAGGGCCCTGCTAATAATGGTCAAAACCTTCTCGGTGTGGGAGAGATCCGGTGACCTTGCTGGCCAAGCACGAAGACAAGCAGTAGAACTCTCGCCGTGTGTGGCAGGCATTATTTAGCTGAAATGTAAGCCCAAGATGGATTGCCACGAACGGTAACAAAATGGGTCATAGAAAAACGTCAACGTAGCGCTGTGCTGTAAGGGTGCCGTGCATGACCACCAAAGGACTCTTGCGATGAAAAGAAATGGCAACCCAAACCTTCACTCCTGGTTGCATGGCAGTATGACGGGCGACAGTGAGGTTGGTATCCCACCACTGCTCAGGGCGTCTCCACATACGTCTTCGTCCTGGAATCACATTGGCTGGAATGGAGTTGTCTTCAGCTACGAGTCCCACTTCGAACTGAGCTCCGACGGCCAGCGAAGACATGTCTGGAGACGGCCCAGACGGTGATGGGATACCAACCTGATTTTCACCTGCCATACGGCCAGACAACCAGGAGTGATGGTCTGAGCTGTCACTTCTTTTCATAGCAGGACCCCTTTGGTTGCCATCCGCGGCACCCTTACAATATAGTGGTACGTCGACAGCATTCTAGGCCCCGTTTTTTTGTACCTCATGGTAAGGCATCCACGGGGTTACACTTCAGCAAGGTAACGTCCGCCCGCACAAACCTATAATTTCTACTGCTTGTTTTCGCGCTTGACAAACCCCACCTTGGGCAGCAAGGTCGCATGATCTCTCTCCATCCGAGGAAGCTTAGAGCATTACAGGAAGGGTCCTTCAACTATCTCGAGATTTTGACGATCTAAGGCGCTAATAGGGCAGAATTTGGTTCTATATCCTTCAGGAGGACACCAACATCTCTAACAATCAGTGCCAAGCCGAATGTCGGCTTGCCTAAGAGCCAGGGGTGGACGAGCGCATTATAGTGAATCTCTCTCTCCTGAATAAAGCATCCCTTTTTTTTTTTTTTTTTTGAAATTCGTAATTACTTATTTGTCTGTACATGTATGTCACATCTACCGGTTTCCGTCCCATTCAGATAATTCCTTCGTGGTTCGTGTTCTTTTTATTTTTATTTTATTCTTTTTTCTCATGGGATGTTCACTACTTACTTCGCCCACCACCCACATTTCAGTGTTTCACGAAATTTTTATTATTGTTTCCAAACAATTATTTTCTGAAAAACTTAGATTTCATATGACTTTCTGCTGCTAATTTTGGAAATTGATTTGCTTCTAATAACTGAAGTATTTTATTCTTACCTCACACAGATACAAAATCGTGTTTCAAAGGAAGAGAACCATGAGTGTCCTCGTCAACATCATCTACTGCAATTACAATATGATCCCATAAGTTAATTACATATTCCTTTGTACTAATGACATCCGAAGTCTTACATTATCTACAGTGTCAGTTCTACTTTTCACTTCAATTACTTTTTGATTAACAATCTGAACTCTGAATCTAGTTTACAGTTTACAGCTGTAAAGTGATCTCTCAGTACATCTCAGGACGCAGTTATCTAGCAACTCAGTGCTTCTTTACAAATCGAAAGTTCATTATTTCACACATTTTTTTACATCGTTAAAGCTTTCAGAATTTTTTTCCGAACTCATTTTTCACGCCATTTAAGATTTTGAAAAGCTGAATGTTTGTTAGAGGAACTTATTTTCCTAGAGCGTCTTAGCTTTTGGAAATTAAACTTTTCAAATAGGTGTCAAACCTGTCCTAACTTTCAGAAATAGGACTGTATATTACAGAAATTCGATTGTTTGTTTCTGCAGTTTGATTGTTTGTTCCAGTAATTTGCTTGACTAAAGCGTCAATGTTTTTAGCCAAAACAGCAATTTTCTGAATCTACCGAATGTTCCAAAGTCTTATTCTGAAGTCCCCACCCTCAATCGTCTTCCTCAAAAAGTCCTGAACTGAGCCACTTTTCTCATGCTTAAGCGCTATTTTGAAGCTTTGAATAGTAATTTTCGTTAGTAAAATTACTTCCACGTAACAAACTACTGTCGCGAACAATAACTTTTCCTCATTGTTCTTCCTCCAACGACATAGTTGAATAAGTAAGCTGGAATTATGTTCTTCCGTTGCCGTGTGTCCGTTACGTCCGCTTTTGGTCTCCAGTCCTTCTGTTTTGTGTCCATTTCGATGGTTTTTGTAAGCATCAAATATTTTAATTTCATTTCACATTTAATTTATACGAAAAATAAGTGCCGTTAATTTTTCTTCATACACTGTAATTATCCAGGACGATGCACCCAAGTGTAATGGGGGTCTTCAAAGTTCAATAATCCGTATGCGTAAATGACATAGATTAAATAAGTTAGGAGTACGGAATCCCTCAGCCACATCCAGAATTACAAAATATACTTATCTTGTTATTTTACTGGAGTCCTTGTTGTCTTCTCTGGAATATGGTGCCGGTCTTGGATATTTCTGGTAAGAAGGAACATTAACTTGTGAAAGGACTGTGCTATTCAGGTGGTTTCCAATCATTAATCAATGAAATAACTATATTCACTAATACACAATGAACTATTAACAAAAGATATTCTGCCTACATCAGTATTACAAAAAGCTTTATCTCTAGTTACAATAGCTCTTCTGCCAAGATTGTCCATTTCACATAACACTCCCACCAAAACTGTCCATTTACAGCTACTCTCCCACCAAGACTGTCCGCAATGAAGAAGAATAGAATATAAAATCAAGGAATTTCCATCTTTATTGGTAATAATCACTAGTTTATCTTTGAAATAATAATAACAATGAATTTATAGAAATTTAAACAGAATGTTTCAACATTAATCCAAATAATTATAACATGTTTATTTAAAATTGAAGCACCTAATTTTTTATGAACAAGAGTATATACGAAATTATTTTATATCCAATTGTAGACGTTGATATCCGCTGATATCATACGTTTCTTATTGTGGTATTGACTTGACCGAATTACAACATGTCGACTTGTTTTTGGGTCCGTGGTGCACCTGAATTTAGTACAAAAAAGAAACTGGATGTAGAGTACTGTGACGTAATAGGAAATGGCAGTGCTGGATTTAGTGGCGAGTGATTCTAATTTTCAAACTTCTGTTTAACATCGTAGCAGAGATATTATATGAGGTCCAATCTTAGAAACGTATAAGAGCAATCGGTTAAAAACCAAAAACTGGCTGTAATCCTAGACTAATGCCCTTTCAATCAACACAAGATGCAAGAACAATTACAGTTAATTAAAATCTAAAACCAGGTAACAGGCCCAAGGTTGTAACCACAATATCAAAAGCAAATAACGTAGTAAAATTGCACTGGGGCGACCCAAAGAATGAGTGCAATTTAAAAACACATACCAAATCCGAGAATTAATTGACTACACACGGCAAGAACACCAAATACAACCTTGAATATAGCAGCGAGAACACGAATATGAAAGTTTACCCTAAATAATTCTGCCCAAAATCTACGCCAAATAACACAGCAACAAGAAATCAGCAATATAACAAGATGTAAGGAATTTAGTTGTAATTCAAAATTACAACAGGATTAGAGAATGTTTCCAAATAACTTTCCAAAGTAGCTTTAGGACTTGTACTCAAAAACGGAGTTATGGCAACCACATTAACAAGAATAGAAAAGGCTCATAGCTCACGTATTTCAAAATGAACCAGATCGGTAATTACAACAACACCACATAGAGAGCACCAAATATGCCTAAGGTATCCATTACTTACAAGCGCTTACATCATCTGGCGAAAAGTACAGTAACGTAACTCCGGTGGTTCACTGTGTACTATTGCTCAACTAGACGAAATTATTACAAGTATTTGAAATCAACGGTACCTTATTACGAAAATGCTAAACAAGCACACAGTAATGAACAGTGATCCGTGCGCAGCCTAAGAACCAATGTATACACCTGTAACACTAATCTTTTCTATAAGCACGGTAACAGTCGTATAAGGAAGAGAGTTAACAGTAACTTGCAACAAAAATGAGGGAATAGCTGTATGACAACACACTCACACAGCCCAAGGTCTTGCCTCAATTCGTGCTTCCCAGAAACCACCAGGAACAGTCTGCTGTACGGAAAACAGCGCCCTCGTCACCAAGATCAGCTGAAAGAGGACATAGTTAAAGATGTAAGCTGCCACCTCCTCAACATATTTTTAATGTTTGAGAAAATTATCTCCTTATAATTTTATTCCTTTCCCATTTTTGTGTTCGTCTCTCCCCCTTTTGCTTTTCATTATTATTACATTTTCCTTTTGTAATATTGGGTGGTGGATGTTTTTAAGAGGTAAATTAGAAACTATTAATAAAGTGTCGAAGCCTCTCTAACAACGCATTTAAAAAAAAAGCCTTGAATAATAGCATACGGTCCATATTTATATTCTAGATAATAGAACAAAAGTAATGAGAAATAAATTAAAAAATTAATTACATTGTTTTACTTCCAGTTTTTTTGGATTTCTTGCAATGCTACAGTTCCTCTTCCTTGCAGACAGTAATATAACACTCATTGTTATGGGATCGATTTATTTTTCTTAGTATTCATAAAAATGTCGAAAGATCACACAGACTTCGAAGGGTTACAGCAGTACACATAGAAATGCATTACATTTTCCATCCTCAGAGTCTGTCGCACAAAGTGCTCTTCCCGCAACAAGCCACTAGGTACGCACATTTTCACAGGAATGTTAACATAAAGTTAGGAAACTAAGGTTTCTCGTATACGTGCGTATACAGACAAAGTTTCCTCCTTGTTATGGTGTGAGGAATACACCCCTAAATTTTGTAAAAACATTTCTGATACACCCTTTATAACTAGCTCCTTAATCTGACGGTGGATTAAATGAATCTGAATTTACGTACACATTGTCATCCTACGTAAATACATGTTAAAACAGCGCCAAATGAAAAGTCAGTTTACTAGAAGGAAGATGAAGTTGTTCGTTTTTTATCCCGTGTTTTCAAATGATCTTGTTTCACCTCATCTTAAAAGCTTGTAATTATTTTTCTGCCTTTCCACAGTTCATTTTTCTATCCTGTTCACTCTCTGATGGAGAAGTCCCTTAATTGCAGTCCAGTTCATATTAATGAGTAATAAATTTCTTGTTTTCGTCCGCTTTTTAATAATATATGTTTTTCTTTTCGACTGTCTGTGAGAGTTGCTCTATGCTTCTTTACCAGTAGCGTTCCTGTGTTTGAGTTTCAGGCACCCCTCAGTGCCTGAGTCTTTCTTAGTGACTTACCGAGATTATACGCCAAGAGATTTTTCATGGAATACTTTGGATGTTTGAATCTTTTTCAATTTCGAGCATAAAGTGAGTTTTATAGTACGAAGGTTTTTGCCCATTGTTCTTATTCTGAACTCTAACTTCCCCTACAGTTCCCTCAGCATCAGACTAACGGTAGGGACGATCAACATGTGATACATTCATATTTGCTATACCAGTGTGTTAATATTTTGCAGAAGGCGATGCACGTCTTCAGGACTCATATCTGAATTTTGAGTAAAATTCAAGACAAGCAATGTCCCTTGGGAAAAGAGGCAGTGTGTGTAACGCGTTGGTGATAGAATAGAATCGCACTGGCTAGTCCATGGTTGAGAAACCTGGGAAAGGTGTTCTGTTACATTGACAGAATAGTGCACCGTGACACCGTTAGTGATAACAACTTGCACAACGTTATTTTTACTCAAAAAGGTAGAAATATCACTTGAATTTAAAGAATAGCAGTTAAAAAGAAACGGAAGACAAGTGCTTTTACTGAATCTCTAGAGACAGTGGAATCATTATAGACAGAGCAATATGCCTATATGACAAACCACGCAGCATATTTTCACTACAAATATTTGTTTCTCTCAGGACTAGTTTCACGAGATTAACGCGTTTAACTTAAGGTCCAATATGAATTGCTAATTGCTGGTGATGTTGATTTTCAGGTCAGCTTGTTAAGTGTCGAATCCTAAAATCAGCATCATCTGCGGCTCAGTAATGAGACTAGACTAATCCTTCGAAGATGAGGGGGCAAGACCCTTGAAATGTATTCTAGAAGAAATACATTGTAGTAGTCGTATGATGTGTGTTATAATTGTAATTTGATTTGTAACAATCTCATGAGTAACCTACACAGTAATATGGATGTCGTTTATGCTGAATCACGTAATATCGCTGAACCATTTCTGGAAGTTGTTTTTGTCTGGTTCATTCCACTGTACTCAAGGCACTGGATTACGTGGTAAAGCTCAGCAATATCTTTCTGACTCTCAACATATGGGTACAACCGAATTTACATAAATCTGTCTTTTGGAGACAGTGGACCAATAAAGTACTGTACATAACACTTATATATTCTCTCTGCAGTATGCTATGTCGCACTATTTTCTTACTTTCTCTTCCCACGAATATAATGAGTTTTTCTACCTAGAGGACGCGGATTATGCAAATACGGGTAGTTAGAAACATATTTATAGACGAAATTCCTTCTCGTTAACACGGTACAACTTGAAATTCCTTACTGTTTCGTTGCCGGCGTAATATGGATTTAATTTCAGTTTTATATGATGTGATAAGCTCAGAATCATTAAGTATTCGACGTAGAAAATTTTGCTACTGAAAGGAACATCTAATTCACTACAATATTGAAGACTCTTAGCAGTATAAGGGAGAGATTAGTGGAATATGTAGTAAGGAATCCAGCATTAGTTAATTTAGTGCTGGTAGGAACAACAACTGGTGAAGACATTATGTTGACAGTCAGAGATTAGAATATGCAAAACAGTTTAAGGCATATGCCGCATGGAGTAGTTAGTGATGAACTGGTTATCACAAGATAGGGAAAGATGGACGACAGCATCAAATCAGTCGAAATACTAGACTAAAAGAAACTGGTATGTTTAGTGGTATATAGGAGGGGAGTGAATACATTCTGATAAGCAGAACGCCACATGTTATAAAAAACTGAATATCATCATCAGGCACGAAAGCAATATGGGACGTGCCTCGTGAAGGAATGACTGGAGCACAACTGTTCATGTCAGACACTAGAATTAATTACAATCTCAGATTATTGGCAAAAGATGTGAGCACATCATGTACTGCTTACTGCATCTGGAGAAGCAGCGGCTTTTATTTCAAACTTGCGGTTGTAATGGTAATTTTGATCTGTCAAATTCCAATTTGTGTGAGCATAAACAGAATAGCAAACGATTGTTAATTTATTTCTTGTCAGAAACACATTGAAGAACAGCATGCATATTAATGTTATGTAAACAACATAAAAACTTGCAGACTAAAACAGTCAAAGGAAGTTAGTAACAGCACAGTATCGGGCCAATTTGTGCGCATTTGTGTTTCCCATTATTGCATCCCTAGTCGAACATGTGGGACCTAGAGGTGCACTGAAATGTTAATTAAATTCCCTGAAATGAAAGGAATAATAGGCGTAATGACATGAAATAATGCGAGTGAAACCCTTTCAGAAGTGCCAATCCACAATGTAATGAAAATGATGCCGTATATGATAATTTGGGCCAGGTAGGTTGGTTGGCTGATTTTGAGGAAGGGACTACACAGCGAGGTCATCGGCCCCATCGGATTAGGGAAGAAACGGAGAGGAAGTCGGTCGTGCCCTTTCAAAGGAACCATCCCGGTATTTGCCTAAAGCAATTTAGGGAAATCATAGAACACCTAAATCAGCATGGCCGGACGCGGGTTTGAACCGTCGTCCTCCCGTGTGCGAGTCCAGTATGACAACCACTGCGCCACCTCGCTCGGTATGTGTGCCAGGTAGGAATTGGTTCCGAAAGATCCTGCATATCTCGGGAAGTCGCCTTAAACCTTCGTTTATCATTGGTTATTGTGCGAAACCATCTCTTTCAAGCCGAATATTTGGGCTACCAGTGGTGTGACAGTAGTACCATGAAGTTTTCTGGTAGCCAGTCTCCATTTATCAGCCACCTCCAGCACTCGATGTTGAATAGCACACATTTCCCTTCCGTCTTTCCTGCATTTGAGATTATCGGTGTAATTTATGGTCTTTGTCGAATTACCTGAGTGTAAGTTGTTCCTTTTATCTAATTATACAGGTCAGATAACTTTGATTTTTGTTCATGGTATGTGTTGCTCTATCTCCAAAATCACGTTGTTGTCAAGTCAGATTTTGCGCTAGATGAGAAACTCACATTTAATTTCAGTTTGTAACGAGTGGCAAGTAAGAGTCGAGTCATCTCCTCCATTCAGCAATAGAAACATTCAATCTGGGTGTTGCTGAATTGACAGGCTACAGCAGATGCTGGATAACTACAAAGTAATCAGAAGTCAGTAACCTCCGGTTGTGACAACGAAAGAGAAATGATGGTACAAAACTTTCGATTTGACGCCACTTCGGCGACTTGCTCGTCGATGGGGATGAATTGATGATGATTAGGACAACACAACACCCAGTCCCTGAGCGGAGAAAATCTGCGACTCAGCCGGGAAACGAACCCGGGCCCTTTGGATTGACAGCCTGTCGCTCTGACCATTATTTATCTTTTTTTAAATTTTGTTCGTTTTTGATAGTTGTGTTTGGTCGTTGCGGACGTCACATGACAGCCAGTCAGGTTGTTATGTTCGTCCTTCCACTCAGTTTTTTATTACAGAGGCCAACCAGCTCTCTGACCGACCACTCTGAGCTACCGTGCTGGCGCCGTTCAGCTACCGGGGGCGGACAGTACAGTTACTGTACAACAGGTGACAATTACTGTGGCTTTGCATCTTGCTTGCAAATACCAACAAAATTTATAGAATGCAGTCGTAGATTTGCGGGAAATAGCACGCCAGAACAAAGAGCTAGTAATGCACTGTCAGCTCTGCATGTTACGACATCGACATTTGACCGCGTCACGAGGACTGGTCCGTCTGTTGTTACTTTCTTTGGGAACGCAGCTGACGTCACACCCGCTGAACTGCGGAAGAACTTGCTGCACGGGATAGTGTCTATTCGGCCGTCGCCACCGCTGATAACTGACGTGACCCATTCGCAGTTCGCGAAGAGAGGGCAGGGAATTGCGCACGACTGCACGAATATGGGTTGCTTGTTATCCTGCTTTGACTATATGAGGGAGTGCTGGCGAAGTCTCTGGTCCACTGACTTTACGGATGATGCTAACGCATGGTTGGAGTTTCTGGGTGAGGAGCCGTTTGGGTCTCTAGACACGGTGGAAATTGAATTGTCAGATATCACCGGGACGGGAGTTCGGTCCCCGGACACAGTGCCAACCGTGGCGGCGGAGGTGCCAGAGGCGGGGGCGGCGGAGGTGCCAGAGGCGGGGGCGGCGGCAGCGGCGGAGCCGGCGGAGAATGCCAGACCTCTCCCCGACGACTATTTTCTGCGGCTCCCAGAAGCCTTGGCACGCAAAATCCTTAGGTACGTAGTTTTCGGAAAAGCGAAGTCCCATTGCGTGCAGTGTAGATTCTGCTGTAGAGGAAAGTAGTGCCGTTGTAAGTGCTAAAAGCTTTCACCAGTGTACAGAGCACCGACGGCAGACACAGATTTAAGGAAATTAAATTTTCCGCTTCGCCTGTTGGTAAACTGCAGTCATTTCACACGAGCTGCACATTTCGGTTATTTAAGTGCGTACTCCTATCATTTGTAATCGCCACTTGCAAGTGTAGGCAAATATCTAATTTGCATACATCACCGCTGTCTTACGCACGAACGAAGGCAAAGTTCCCCATATTTCCAATAAGACTAATGGCGTTGTGGCATACTCACGTAAACATTCATATTTCGCGTAGAATATTGCTCTCCATAGGTTAATTACACACTAAGAAATGTTACCATAATCTCACTTAAAAATTAGGTGAAGTGGTATCTCACCCCTTATTCATTACCCGTCTAAAAATAAAATCGTGCAGGGGGAAAATGTTTATCAATGCAGCTTGATACAGTGCTGCTAATTAGCGTGTAGTCATCTGGCAACCCCTAGAATCAGTAAGATTCGACGTCGCTTGTGTACCGATGGCTTTTCAGTAATTATTTTACTTGCGACTAGAGTCCTGCAGTACTCTAGAAACATATTCGCCTGGACTGTTATAAATGTACTTATTCGCCTCGATCGCGCTTCAGTTCTATTATACCATTAAGTGACAACTCGCTGAACTGCGTTAATATAGTAATTTCTTTTAAGAGGAAACTTATACTCGTGTCAGCAGTGTTTACACATTCCATACGCGTACTGAAACGGGAGTGTGGGTAGCAGCCTCCACTTGAGAAAGATGCAGATCCGCCAACTGCGCCTGGCGCTCATATGGTTTGGCGGAGTGAGGTACGGTCGTAGAATCGCACTATACTGACACTGTCCACAAGAAGCGCACACTTAAGTTGGTATTACAGAATCAAATTTCTTTGCCAAAGGTCTTGGACGTGCCGCAAAAGGGGTATTATACTGTCGTCAAATATTTCGTCATAGTTCCTTCAGAATAGCCGACGAAGACTCGGTACTATGCTAGTCAGTTGCGTGCGCTTTTGCACTTTTACATTAGGAAGAGCAGAAAAAAAGCAAACTTACTTCCGTGAATCGCCGTTTTCACGGCTCCATAGTAAAAGTATTTAAACAATTTGTAACGCGAGGTGTAAGTCGTATGAAAATTGGTTGTGAATGGACGAGAGTACATTTTAATGTGTGTTCAGGAGAGTGGCTCATATCAGGAATCAGAACGCTCCCTCAGAAATGCTATATCCGTAAGAAGACGGGTTAATTTCTCCTTGTAGTAAATAGATCACTTTCTGTCATCCAATCTAAATTGAAGAGCTGGATTTGATCAAAAAAATCTGACAGAAGTTAACATTTAAGTTCGCTGTTACACTACGTCAAATATGTTTGAGAAATACTGTAAAAGAAACTGGCTAGTGTAATATCAGCGTTATTGGCATATCTTCAGGTGGGCAGCATTACACTTCTATGTTTCAGCTACATCAGTTAATCCAACTTTATTGCTGATGGTATAAGCGTGAGCACACTCGTCATAGTTTATGGAAGTATGCTTTAAAACAGTGTTAAGGTACAAAGGTTCCTTGCTTAGCTGTAGACTGCCTTTACGGGCAGTGCGTTCTTTTAACAGAATGTTTCCTCGTTAAAGATAGCTGAAGCTGCCACGTCATGGTTGCACTTAATCCAATTTAGCACTGATTCGCGCGTAAGTCCTAAATCTTGTCATGTAAAGAGATTACAATGAATAATGCTAAACTGCAGTTTCGTATGTCCTCATCCGGTGAGTTCTGCTGTCGGCAATTCGTTGTGGTCGTATGTTCGTTGTCAGTCTGGTGGTAGTTGTATGGCAGCCAATGAGAATGGCTACTTAGTTTTTTCGAAATACAGATATGGTTAGTTACGATGTAATGCATTTAGTCCTGGTCGTCATAAATACTTTTCCATAACACATCGCGATTTCAGAGGTTGCAGTTAGAATGGGACCTAATAGCACAGCTTAAATTGCTGAGTTAAAGATAAACCAATTCAGTTCACTTAGAAAGCATAAGACATAAAGACGTGACTTGCTACCCTCAACCGATTTGTTCATAACGAGAACTCAGCAACACGGAACAGAAAGGCCGCGGACATAATATGTGCACTTTCATCACGAATAAACAAATTATAAAATAGTCTGGTCTGATGTCTTAACAGATGCTTTCATCTTTTCACTTCTCCTTGTTTTCGTAGAAGCTCCTCATTCCTTACCAGTCTACCTAATTTTAAACATTTGTCTGTCGCACCAAGTGCTTAGATTGTCTACTGTTCAGATTATCGCACAGTCTGTTTCACTACCACACAATGCCGTGCTTCAAACATAAATTCTCAAAGTTTTTCCTCATATTATGGCCTTTTTGATGCTAGCAGACTTCTCTTGGCCAGGAATACCCTTTTCGCCAGTGCTAGTCTGCTTTGTATGTCCTTGCTCTGTCCATTGGTTATTTTGCTGCCTACGTAGAATTCCTTAATTTCAACTACTTCGTGACCATCAGTCCAGATGTTTCTCGCTGTTCTAATTTGTTAATTCTCATTACCTTCGCCTTTTCTCGATTTACTCTCAATCTACACTCTGTACTCATTAGACTGTTCATTTCCTTCAACTGATCATGTAATTCTTCACTTTCATTCAGGATAACATCAGCGAATCGTGTCATTGATTACCTTTGACCTTCACTTTTATGTCTGTATGATACTGAAAAGCAATATTTATTACACAAGCTGTTTAAACAAAAATAAGGTTTTCAGTTTGAAATGCTTGAAGTCCAGTGCCTCAATAGAAACTTTCAGCAGCCGCACATTGCCTCCTCTAGCCCAGGCTGGTGCTAAACCACAATTAAGAAAATTAAGACTACCTAAGTGCAAGCTTACCCCACACAATGTAGAATTTCTAATCCTGTTCTACATTCCGTGGGGCTCCTTGATTCCCGGGCTTCCGCTCCCGAAAATTGAGTAGACTTTGCAACCCAATACAGATTAGTTGGCTAGTGTTCATTTAATAGGAATATCCTTTTGATCTGTCCGTTTTCATTGACAGCACTTCTCTCAAGCGAAACTCCCCATCGCAATCTCATTGGATAGCCCATCAGAAACTGAACACAGATAAAGCATGAAAACAGGAAGGTCTACTGAACTGTGGAAAAACAAAATATAAACAGTGAACGGTCTAAAGTTTATGTGAAATAGCCAGCATAATTCATAGCCGTCGTGTCTCAATTGTGTGGTCAAGGTGTAGGGTTGCGACGGAGGAGATCAGGGTACAAATTTCACTCGATCTAATTTTCTTCCACAAATTACAAACTTTGTCAGGTCATTGACGTCTGTTCGCTACATTCAGGTTTCTCTTGCCATAATGTCAGCTTGCAACAGCGACGTGTAACGAAGGGACGTCCGGACGTACCTGTTCTACACAGCTACAACATGTTATACCTCTTGCCTTCTGTTTCGGGCGTGTTGACTTTTCAATTCCTTCGTTGTAACACAGTTCACACACAATTATTTTTAATTTCTGTGAGAGCTCTATGCGGCATGTCACCTGTCACTATTCATCATAGAATGAGTAATGGGGTAAGAATATATTGTCGCCAATAAATTTGATGAATAGTGAGAGCACGCGAGATGCCGTATAGACCTCACAGAAATGAAAACAAAAGGTGTGAACTGTTGCAACGAATGAATTAGTCGAAACTTCCAAAAACGAACGCAAGAGGCATAACATCTGCCTGTGTGGAACAAATAGGAGGTATGTGCGTCTTGAGGTCCCTTCGTTACGTCGCTTTTGCAAATTATCATGCCAAGACAAATACAGACTTGAATACAGCGAACAGACATGTCAATTACCGGACGGAAAGTTCGTAATTTTGTGGGGGGAAAAATAGAGCGAGATTTGAACACCGTGACCGCACAACCACGACACGTCTATGCCTTATGCTAGATATTACACGTATTAAATTTAGACCATTCGCTGCTTCCATTTTCTTTTCCCACAGTTCAGTACACCTTTGTTTTCACGCTTGGTCTAAGTTGTTTTTGACGGGCTATCCAATAGGCCAACTTGTCACTAAATGAGGGGGCTGCGATGGAGTTTCTCTTGTCAGTTGCCTCCTCACAGGTTCCCTATTCATCTACATCGTAATGTTCTGAGAAATTGGCTTAGTGTAATGTAAGTGCGGTGGAGTTTCAGTTTTTGCTTCATTAAAGTATTTAGACGACCGACGCAGCGGTCCTTTTCACAGCTGCGAATTTTGCTGTTATGTGGTTGGTACTCGCTGCCTGGACTTCGGGCAGAGTGCAGTGTGTGAGCTGGAGTAAGTCACAAAAAACAGCTATGGCTGCATTAGGGAAATTCACCCAACTGATAACATTGCAAGCTTCCCTCCCTCAAGTTTCAAAATTTGTATGAATTTGGATCGAACAATGGAGTAAAGACATGTCGCTGTAGCCTTCGGAAACTCACATGATTTGCTAATTACGTGATTTTTGTATTTATCCTGGGTACGGACTACTGTGATTTCTGTATGTTCGTCCCTGTTTTGGTTCTCAGAAATGCTTGCTCACTGTATCGTTTGACGCATTCTTGCGGTGGGGTTAATTTGTTTCTGGATATCAGTGCAGAATCCTGCAGTGAAACCGTGGGTATGTAAGAGGGCGGTGGCTCGTGTGTTGCAGCATGCTGGACGACGCTACTCTGCTGCGCGCCAGCATGGCGTCCGAGGAGTGGGGCGACCTGTGCCGCTGGCAGCCGGAGCTGCGCGTGCGCGTCGAGCGCCAGATTCTGCGCGAGGTGCCCGGCGAGACCGCGCACGGCGTCAACATCCTCTGGAGGCAAGTGCTGCGCGGCTGCCGCTGCGCTTCACATCTACTGTACGTCTGCGTCATCACTGCAGTTCACGATTAAGAGCCTGGCAGGTGGTTCATCGAACCACCTTTTGAGCTATTTCTGTACCCTTCCACTCTCGAACAGCGCGTATGAGAATCGGGCACGTACATCTTTCTGTGCGAGCTCTGATTTATCTTCTATGATCGTTCTATCCCGTTTTAAGTGGGCTCAAAAAAAATCGCACTCTGAGGAGAAAGTTAGTGATTGAAACTTCCTGAGAACATAGACAACATAGTCTATGGAGAGAAGTTAAAATGAACGGTAGATATCACAATGCTATGTTTACAGTTTTCAGCTTACGTAGAACACATCTTCATAATTTTTGACCCCAATGGCTGGTTCTGGTGGCTCTTTGGTTTCCTGCGATACCAGAATAGTGTCTACGATCGTGGTATCGCGAGAAAACAGGAGCCGCCAGCACCAGCCGTAGGGGCAAAAAATTCTGAACATGGCTCTCACACAAGCCGAAACTCATAAACATTCATGAGAACGCCCTGCCACAACGAAAAAAAGACTTTAATTTGCACCACAATTCCCATGTATCCATGGTGCTCTCCCCCTATTTCGCGATAATACAAAACGTGCTGACCTTACTTGAACTTCTAGATATCCTCCGTCAATCCTATCTGATGCAGATCCCACTCTACATAATCCAAAACAGGATATGTAAGCAGTGTACATACGCTTTAGCAGAGCTGTTGTATTTTCTCGGTAATCTTCAATAAATAGCAGTCTTGGGTTTGCTTTACCCACAATACTGCGACTGGTCCAATTTAAATTATTCGTAATTTTAATCCGTAAGTTCGTGATTGAGATCACAGCTTTTATATTTGTGATTTATCGCGTAACTGAAATTCAGTGAATTCCTTGTACTCAGGTGGCTTACTTTACTGATAGCTAAGAAATGTTCAATTGTCTATTCTGGTACGCGTGATTTGTAATGGCCTCCTTTGCCTGTTCTGTTCATTAACTCGGGATTCAGTACGTTTTGTCTACTAAATTTGTAATCTTTCGTAGCATCACATTTACACTGCTTCAGCTTCAGATTTTTCAATTGGTCTCCTTGCTACGTTATGCACTCCCCTAGACAGTCCTAGGATATTAAATTCCATAGTAGTTTTTGATATTTCTAGAGCTCTTTCCTCGAACAAAGAAACTATCAGCGGTGATCTAATTAGGCTAGCTTGCTTCGACCAACCTGTGTAATTGTACTTCCTCGTCATTCTTCACTACTTGTATGGTATCTACACACTTACATGTAAAGCACGACTTTCTGATTTATACTAACAATATTCTTCGCATGGGCTACTCTTAACTTCAGACCACATTGCGCGCTGCCCAGTCCACTAAACATCCTCCACATAGTTAATCTGTTAGAAGTTAGATGTCGTCGGTTTGCACTTTGCGGCTGAAAGCTGTCAAGCGGGCCGCGCGGGATTAGCCGAGCGGTCAGGGGGCGCTGCAATCCTGGACTGAACGGCTGGTCCCGGCGGAGGTTAGTCCTCCCTCGGGCATGGGTGTTTTTGTCCTTCGGATAATTTAGGCTGACAAGGGAACCTCCCCATCGCACCCCCTTCAGATTTAGTTGTAAGTTGGCACAGTGGATAGGCCTTGAAAAACTGAACACACATCAGTCGAGAAAACAGGAAGAAGTTGTGTGGAACTATGGAAAAATAAGCAAAATATACAAACTGAGTAGTCCATGCGCAAGATAGGCAACATCAAAGACAATGTGAGCTCAGGAGCGCCGTGGTCCTGTGGTTAGCGTGAGCATCTGCGGTACGAGGGGTCCTTGGTGCAAGTCTTCCCTAGAGTGAAAAGTTTGAATTTTTGTTTTCAGACAATTATCTATGCGTCCGTCCGATGCGAGGTAAGTGCGCCGTAGTATGTATCCACAAGAAAACTTAAATCGGGCAAGGTAGAAGAATCGTTTTACCCATTCGCCAAGTGTACAAGTTAGGTGGGTCGACAACATTTTCCTGTCATGTGACGGACATGCCGTCACTAGTATCATATAGAATATATCAGACGTGTTTTCCTGTGGAGGAATCGGTTGACCTATGACCTTGCGATCAAATGTTTTCGGTTCCCATTGGAGAGGTACGTCCTTTCGTCTACTAATCGCACGGTTTTGCGGTGCGGTCGCAAAACACACACTAAACTTATTACAGTGAACAGAGACGTTAATGAACGAACGGACAGATCATAACTTTGCGAAAATAAAGTAAATTTTCACTCGAGGGAAGACTTGAACCAAGGACCTCTCGTTCCGCAGATGCTCACGCTAATCACGGGACCACGGCGCTCCTGAGCTCACATTCTCCTTGATGTTGCCTATCTTGCACATGGACTACTCAGTCTGTATATTTTGCTTATTTTTTTCATAGTTCCACAGAACTTCTTCCTGTTTTCTCGATTGATCTGTGTTCAGTTTTTCAAGGCCTATACACTGTGCCAACTTATAACTAAAGCTGAGGGGGGTGCGATGGGGAGGTTCCCTTGTAATTAGTGAGCTTAGGGACTGATGACCTTAGCAGTTAAGCCCCATAAGATTTCACACACATTTGAACATTTTGAGCTGTCAAGCACCACCAGGTGTCAGGGACTTCGTTAAGTTGACTCGACTGTACAACTGTCCCAGTAGTAAAGAATAATAGTACTGAAACTTCATGCATGGTACGGCGTTTCTTCTCATCTCATTATGGCGTCACATCTCCTGATAGCTTTCATAAAGTGATAACATTTTTTAAATACTTTCAGCGGAGTACGTGAATACTCTCGCGAAAATGTTGTGAACAGTTAGAAAAGAATAAAGTTAAACCTCATGCATAACGAGGTATCTCAGCATGTCATATCGCCTGAACTGATGGGTAGTTCTTAACCCCACAGCGAATGTTGCCTGATAGGAAGGGCTGTGTGTGTATACAGGGTGTCTCACCTAACTCTGCCACCTCATCAATCTCTGGAACAATATTCAAACACTGTTTTAACCAGCATGAACGTCGGCAGGGGCGTAGGAAACAAAATACTAGGCGAAATTTTAAAACGTAAACCAATACTATTTTCAACACACTTGTGTATTTTTAAATGGACACCCCCTCTATTATTTCGTAAGCAATCAATAGCATGAAAAATCACAAATAATGGCGTTGGTTGCATCGCAATACATTTACGTCCCGAAAAACTGCGAAGCGAAGTTGACCCTTGAAATAAATGAAGCGCACAGCTAGCGCACGTCCTGAGACTCAAGCGTGCACCCTGCGCTGCCGGTAATCGTGGTGTGATTGACGTACTACGTCAGTGGAGTGTTACTGTATGGTGTGGTGCTGTATGACACCACATGATTTGCCCATATTTCATTGATGGGACTCCTAAAGGGGAATAGTTTAGCCCTTTCTTGAGCTGTACCTTACTTGAACCCATCCACTTATAATGTATCAAATAATGCGGTATCAGAATGATGGATGTCCTGCGCATAATGTTTATTGTTGCGAAATGAGAACTAGAGGTACAATTAGTGGCAAGATATTTGGTTTCACATGTTTAAAACCCATAAATTATGAAATATGTGGCTTGTAAAGGATAACAACGGCGTCACTTTCTGACGTAATGCATCGCATGTAGTGCTGTGCTCAGAGTAGGCGTTGCCTGCACTGGCGCCTGTATCCTGCTTAAACATAACAATATCACCACGGCACGCTGTACCTTCAGTGTGTCTCCCAATCTGGTCTGCTGAACTGCTCATACTGTAACATAATTCACATATGTTGCTAAATTAAAACTTGTTTTCTTGGGGCTTGTTACATTTGCCATCATCTAGTCGATATGCCGGCCTTTAGTTTGAAGAAAAACTAGATATTTTAACTTACGGCGAATGTCACAGAAATGCAACCGCAGTTGTGACACTGTATGCTGAACGCTACCCAGATCGGCGGTGTCAGTCACGTCGAACCATTGGCTACATCTGCAAGACACGGAAAAGGGAAGCTGAGCTCCCACAAAACGTCTACGTACAACACCAGCGACTGACAATGGAAACGAAATTCATGTTCTGGCAGCTGTAGCGCACAATCCTCAGGTGGGTGTACGAGACATTGCACAAAGTGTAGGAATAAGCCACAATAGTGTATGCAGAATCTTGCATCAGCATCAGTTTCATCCGTTCTATATCACTGCACCAAGAACTATACAGGAAACACTTTGAATCCTGCATTGCATTCTGTTGTTTTGCACTTCAGCAGTTGTAAGGTAATCCAGTATTCCAAAGCAGTGCGTTGTTCACGGACGAGGCTTCATTTACAAATCATGGTAATGTGGATCTGCGGAACATGCAGTACTGGTCCGTGCAAAATCCCCACTGGATTCGCCAAGAAGCTAATCAACGATAGTAGAGTGTCAATGTTTGGTGCTGTACCATTGCTAATTGTATTGCAAGTCCCTATTTTTATTGTGGAACATTGAATGGATTATGATACGAATCATTTCTTCAACACACACTAGCGCTCCTCATGGAGGATCTAGGATTGGAACCTAGTCCATCAATGTGGTTCCGACATAATGGCTCTCCCGCACACAATGCAAAAGTTGTCAGAGACGTTCTAGACGCGACATTCCCAAATAGGTCGATGGGGCGGGGAGGTACTGTGGGATGGTCAGCACCGTCCCCCGACTTGGCACCATTAGACTTCGTTCTCTCGGGCGCAGTGAGTCAGTGTATAGAGAACCCCCAAAGACAGAGGATATGCAACGTCGTAATACTGCGGCGTCCCCCCTGCGGGTCCGGGGATTAGAATAGGCCCGAGGTATTCCTGCCTGTCGTAAGAGGCGACTAAAAGGAGACCATCCCCCTCACGGGGGTAGTTAGCGCCTGCGTCCGGAGACGGACGGTTTCCCGACCTATAATCGTGGTCTTTTTGGTTTTTCACTTCTCGTTTCTTCATTCCTTTTGTTGGTTCCTTTTTTGCTCTTCTCCACTTCACTGTCTTCCTTACTCTTTCCCTTGACTTCTCCTTGCCTTCTCATTGCCTTTTTCTCCTTGCCTTCTCCTTGCCTTTTTCTCCTTGCCTTCTCCTTGCCTTTTTCTCCTTGCCTTCTCATTGCCTTTTTCTCCTTGCCTTCTCATTGCCTTCTTCTCCTTGCCTTCTCCTTGCCTCCTTCTCCTTGCTTTCTCATTGCCTTCTTCTCCTTGCCTTCTCTGGTCTCCGCCTCGGCGTTTGAGACAGTCTGTCCTCTTTCTCCCTCTCTTCTTTTTCCTCTTCTTCCTTCCTCCCTGTGCGTGTCTGAAGGCCGACCCACGCGTTCGCACGCGTAGCCGGTGACGGGGTAACGCGTAAGTCCCCGCCCTGGGTAGACATGTAAGGCACGCGCGTACCCCCTGGTAAAGGCCAGGCCCGGGGAGGGGTGATTGCCTGAGCTGATACCTTCTGACCATGCCGATTGGTCCCTCCGTCTGTTTCTCGGGAGGTGTGACCTGAGGTGTAAACATTCACCTAAGGCGGGAGTGCCCTCTGAGAGGGTCCCCACAAGGAAGGAGCGCGCCATCGGAGACGCTGGCAATCATGGGGGATTCCTCCGCAATGGATTCTACTCCATCGCTTTCGACTTCGACCCACAAACGGAAACGTGACCAGCCAACAGTGACAAAAATACTACCGCCTGCCCCACAGTTCCTCGTCGTTTCTCGATCTGAGGAAGGAAAGGATTTTTCCTCTGTCAACCCTTTCGTTATCCAGAAGGGCGTCGATGCCATAGCTGGATCTGTCAAATCTTGTACCAGATTGCGTAACGGTACCCTATTACTCGAAACTGAGAGCGCCTTTCAGGCACAAAAACTGCTTCGGGCCACACTCCTTTACACATTCCCTGTCCGGGTGGAGGCTCACCGAACTTTGAATTCGTCTCGTGGTGTGGTCTATACTAGATCCCTCGACGGCTTGACTGACGAGGAGATTCAATCTTTCCTCGCTGAGCAGGGCGTGACGGCTGTCCATAGGGTCATGAAAAAGGTCAACAATGACCTTGTACCGACCCGGACACTTTTCTTAACCTTCGATAGTGTTAAGCTGCCATCGCGCATCAAGGCGGGCTACGAGGTCATTTCAGTTCGCCCCTATGTCCCGACACCTACGCGCTGCTACCAGTGTCAGCGTTTCAATCACACTCGACAGTCTTGTTCCAATGCGGCTAAATGTGTCACTTGTGGCAGGGATGCCCATGAGGGTGACTGTCCACCTCCGTCTCCTCGTTGTGTGAACTGTCAGGGTGACCATGCCGCATCCTCCCGCGACTGTCCTGTCTATAAGGAAGAACGCTGTATCCAGGAAATTCGGGTCAAAGAGAAAGTGTCCACCTCGGCTGCTCGCAAGCTATTGGCTAGTAGGAAGCCCACGCTGCTCCCAGCGGGGAAATACAGCACTGTCCTCGCCTCTCCTCGGACTACCCGGGAGGTAGCAACCCAGACATGCGATCTGACCTTCAGCACCACGGTCGTCCGTTCGGCCAGTGCTAAGATCGCGCGGTCGACGTCTCCTCTTCCTCCCATCACCCCACAGACACCAGCCACTTCCTCAGCTTCTGCTCAGTCGAAGACCCCGAAGTCAGATGCACGGGCCTTCAAGAAGGAACCATCCCGTGCAGACTTCCTCCGTTCCTCGACCTCCCAGCCTTCGACCGGTACTTCCACCAAACGTCCTTCTAAAAAGGCGCATAGGAAGCACAGTTCTCCTTCTCCGCCGCGGCGCCTTTCTTCTCCTGCGCCACCCAGCGGTTGCCGCCCCAGGCCGTCATCCGTTTCGCCTGGCCGCACCGCTGGTAGCCGAACGTCTGGCCGTTCACCGGCGGAGGAAGCTCCCCCTCCCGGCCATCCTCCTGAGATGGCCGATGACCCTATAGACCCCATGGACGATGACTGTCCGCCTCCTGCTAGCGGCGGCAGTGCTCGCTCGAAGCCAGGCCCTAAGCGGCCTTCGAGGTGACCCCTTCTCTCATCTTCCTTTTCTTACGATGGCACTTATTACCTGGAATATTCGCAGCATTCGCTCCAACCGAGAGGACTTGAAGTTGCTGCTCCGCTCGCATCGTCCGCTCGTCGTAGCCCTCCAGGAAACGAAGCTACGCCCATGCGATCAAATTGCCTTGGCACACTACACCTCTGTGCGTTTTGACCTACCCCCTGTGGTAGGTATCCCAGCTCATGGAGGGGTTATGTTGCTGGTCCGGGATGATATTTACTACGATCCCATCACGTTGCACACCGGCCTGCAGGCAGTAGCCATCCGCATTACTCTTCCCACTTTCACGTTTTCCTTTTGTACCGTTTACGCTCCATCGTCATCTGCCGTTACCAGGGCAGACATGACGCAACTTATTACTCAGCTACCTGCACCATTTTTGTTAACTGGAGACTTCAATGCCCACCATCCTCTTTGGGGCTCTCCAGCATCCTGCCCGAGGGGCTCCTTGTTAGCAGACCTTTTCAACCAGCTCAATCTTGTCTGCCTCAATACTGGCGCCCCTACTTTTCTTTCGGACACATCTCATACCTATTCCCATTTAGACCTCTCTATATGTACTCCCCAACTTGCACGCCGGTTTGAGTGGTATGCACTTGCTGATGCATATTCGAGCGACCACTTCCCGTGTGTTATCCATCTCCTGCAGCAATCTCCCTCTCCGTGCTCCTCTCGTTGGACCATCTCCAAGGCAGACTGGGGGCTCTTCTCTTCCAGGGCGACCTTTCAGGATCAAACCTTCACAAGCTGCGATCGTCAGGTCGCACACCTCACGGAAGTCATTCTCGCTGCTGCTGAATATTCCATCCCTCACCCTACTTCTTCTCCACGTCGCGTACCGGTCCCCTGGTGGACCGCAGCATGTAGGGACGCTTTACGTGCTCGTCGACGTGCTTTACGCACCTTTAAACGCCACCCTACAGTGGCGAATTGCATTAATTATAAACGATTACGTGCTCAGTGTCGTCGTATTATTAAAGAAAGCAAGAAAGCCAGCTGGGCTGCTTTCACCAGCACCTTCAACAGTTCTACTCCTTCTTCTGTTGTCTGGGGTAGCCTGCGCCGGCTATCTGGCACTACGGTCCACTCCCCAGTTTCTGGCTTGAAGGTCGCGAATGAAGTCCTTGTGGCCCCTGAGGCTGTCTCCAATGCCTTCGGCCGCTTTTTCGCCGAGGTTTCGAGCTCCGCTCATTACCACCCTGCCTTCCTCCCCCGCAAACAGGCAGAGGAGGCGAGGCCACCTAACTTCCGCTCCTCGAATCGTGAAGGTTATAATGCCCCATTCACCATGCGGGAACTGGAAAACGCACTTGGCCGATCACGGTCCTCCGCTCCAGGGCCTGATTCTATTCATATCCAGATGCTGAAGAACCTTTCTCCTGCGGGTAAAGGTTTTCTTCTTCGTACTTACAGGGTGTTTCAAAAATGACCGGTATATTTGAAACGGCAATAAAAACTAAACGAGCAGCGATAGAAATACACCGTTTGTTGCAATATGCTTGGGACAACAGTACATTTTCAGGCAGACAAACTTTCGAAATTACAGTAGTTACAATTTTCAACAACAGATGGCGCTGCGGTCTGGGAAACTCTATAGTACGATATTTTCCACATATCCACCATGCGTAGCAATAATATGGCGTAGTCTCTGAATGAAATTACCCGAAACCTTTGACAACGTGTCTGGCGGAATGGCTTCACATGCAGATGAGATGTACTGCTTCAGCTGTTCAATTGTTTCTGGATTCTGGTGGTACACCTGGTCTTTCAAGTGTCCCCACAGAAAGAAGTCACAGGGGTTCATGTCTGGCGAATAGGGAGGCCAATCCACGCCGCCTCCTGTATGTTTCGGATAGCCCAAAGCAATCACACGATCATCGAAATATTCATTCAGGAAATTAAAGACGTCGGCCGTGCGATGTGGCCGGGCACCATCTTGCATAAACCACGAGGTGTTCGCAGTGTCGTCTAAGGCAGTTTGTACCGCCACAAATTCACGAAGAATGTCCAGATAGCGTGATGCAGTAATCGTTTCTGATCTGAAAAATGGGCCAATGATTCCTTTGGAGGATGCAGGGACGATGGGACTGCAACATGGGACTTTTCGGTTCCCCATATGCGCCAGTTCTGTTTATTGACGAAGCCGTCCAGGTAAAAAATAAGCTTCGTCAGTAAACCAAATGCTGCCCACATGCATATCGCCGTCATCACTCCTGTGCACTATATCGTTAGCGAATGTCTCTCGTGCAGCAATGGTAGCAGCGCTGAGGGGTTGCCGCGTTTGAATTTTGTATGGATAGAGGTGTAAACTCTGGCGCATGAGACGATACGTGGACGTTGGCGTCATTTGGACCGCAGCTGCAACACGGCGAACGGAAACCCGAGGCCGCTGTTGGATCACCTGCTGCACTAGCTGCGCGTTGCCCTCTGTGGTTGCCGTACGCGGTCGCCCTACCTTTCCAGCACATTCATCCGTCACGTTCCCAGTCCGTTGAAATTTTTCAAACAGATCCTTTATTGTATCGCTTTTCGGTTCTTTGGTTACATTAAACCTCCGTTGAAAACTTCGTCTTGTTGCAACAACACTGTATTCTAGGCGGTGGAATTCCAACACCAGAAAAATCCTCTGTTCTAAGGAATAAACCATGTTGTCTACAGCACACTTGCACCTTGTGAACAGCACACGCTTACAGCAGAAAGACGACGTACAGAATGGCGCACCCACAGACTGCGTTGTCTTCTATATCTTTCACATCACTTGCAGCGCCATCTGTTGTTGAAAATTGTAACTACTGTAATTTCGAAAGTTTGTCTGCCTGAAAATGTACTGTTGTCCCAAGCATATTGCAACAAACGGTGTATTTCTATCGCTGCTCGTTTAGTTTTTATTGCCGTTTCAAATATACCGGTCATTTTTGAAACACCCTGTACAATCGCATCTGGATTGAGGGACATGTTCCCGCATGCTGGCGCGAGTCTATTGTTGTCCCGATTCCTAAGCCGGGGAAGGACAAGCACTTGCCTTCCAGTTATCGACCTATCTCGCTTACCAGCTGTGTCTGTAAAGTGATGGAGCGAATGGTTAACTCTCGATTGGTTTGGCTGCTCGAGTCTCGACGCCTACTTACCAATGTACAATGTGGATTTCGAAGGCGCCGCTCTGCTGTCGACCATCTGGTTACCTTGTCGACCTTCATCATGAATAACTTCTTGCGGAAGCGCCCGACCGCGGCTGTGTTCTTTGATTTGGAGAAGGCTTACGACACCTGTTGGAGGGCGGGCATTCTCCGCACCATGCATACATGGGGCTTTCGCGGTCGCCTCCCTCTTTTTATTCGTTCCTTTTTTATGGATCGACAGTTTCGGGTTCGTGTGGGTTCTGTCCTGTCCGACACCTTTCGCCAGGAGAATGGGGTGCCACAGGGCTCAGTTTTGAGCGTCGCTCTCTTCGCCATCGCGATCAATCCAATAATGGATTGCCTCCCAGCTGATGTTTCAGGCTCCCTTTTCGTGGACGATTTTACCATCTATTGCAGCGCGCAGTGTCCACGTGTCTTGGAGCGCTGTCTTCAGCGTTCTCTTGACCGTCTTTACTCCTGGAGTGTCGCCAATGGCTTCCGTTTTTCTGCCGAGAAGACGGTCTGTATTAACTTCTGGCGCTACAAAGAGTTTCTCCCACCGTCCTTACGACTCGGTCCCGTTGCTCTCCCACTCGTGGAGACAATCAAATTTTTAGGCCTTACCTTTGACAGGAAACTTAGCTGGTCTCCACATGTGTCATATTTGGCCGCCCGTTGTACCCGTTCTTTAAATGTCCTCCGTGTTCTCAGTGGTATGTCGTGGGGAGCGGATCGAACCGTCCTCCTTCGCCTATATCGGTCGATCGTCCGCTCCAAGCTGGATTATGGGAGCTTCGTATACTCCTCTGCACGGCCATCCATCTTACGCCGCCTCAACTCCATACAACATCGGGGTTTACGACTTGCGATCGGAGCATTTTATACCAGTCCCGTCGAGAGTCTTCATGCTGACGCTGGCGAATTGCCACTCACCTACCGGCGCGATATACTGCTTTGTCGGTATGCCTGTCGGCTACTGTCAATGCCCGACCATCCTTCTTATCGTTCCTTTTTTGACGACTCTCTTGACCTTCAATACGGGTTGTATGTCTCTGCCTTGCTACCCCCTGGAGTTCGCTTTCGTCGCCTCCTTCAACACCTTGATTTTTCACTCCCTGCAACCTTCCGAGTGGGCGAGAGCCGCACGCCACCTTCGCTCCAGGCTCAGGTCCGCGTTCACCTCGACCTCAGCTCGCTCCCAAAAGAGGTCACCTCCGGTTCGGTCTACCACTCCCGTTTTTTGGAACTTCGCTCGAAGTTCAACAACATGACTTTCATTTATACAGATGGCACTAAGACCAATGACGGGGTCGGGTGTTCCTTTATTGTCGGGGCACAAAGTTTCCAATACCGGCTCCATGGCCATTGTTCGGTCTTCACAGCTGAGCTCTTTGCCCTCTACCAGGCTGTTCTGTACATCTGCCGCCACCGACATTCTGCTTATGTCATCTGCTCAGATTCCCTGAGCGCCATCCAGAGCCTCAGTGATCCGTACCCGGTTCACCCTTTCGTACACCGGATCCAACGCTCTCTTCAGCAGCTGGTGGACGTCGGTACGCCGGTTAGCTTTATGTGGGTTCCTGGCCATGTCGGTATCCCTGGGAACGAAGCTGCAGATGCCGCGGCCAAGGCTGCGGTCCTCCAGCCTCGGACAGCTTCTTGTTGTGTCCCTTCGTCCGATTTTAGCAGGGTCATTTGTCGGCGCGTTGTGTCGCTGTGGCATGCCGATTGGGCTGCACTTACCGACAACAAGCTTCGGGCCTTAAAACCTCTTCCCGTGGCTTGGACGTCCTCCTCACGCCCTTCTCGGCGGGAGGAGGTCGTTTTAGCAAGGTTAAGAATTGGACACTGCCGGTTCAGCCATCGCCATCTGCTGACGGCTGCGCCGGCGCCGTTCTGCCCATGTGGGCACTTGCTGACGGTTAGTCACATTTTAATGTCCTGTCCCGATCTTAAAACACTGCGCCTCGATCTTAACCTGCCTACTACTTTAGATGCCATTTTAGCGGATGACCCACGAGCAGCTGCTCGTGTTCTTTGTTTTATCAATTTGACAAACCTCGCTAAGGACATTTGATGATGTTTTTTAATCCTATGCCTGTCAGTCTGTCTTTTATTGTGTTTTCCCTTTTAGTTGTTGTTGTCAACTTGTGCCTCGCGGTGCATTCTTAGAGTAGTCAGAGCGCTAATGACCATTGAAGTTGTGCGCCCGAAAACCACAAAAAAAAAAAAAAAAAAAATACTGCGGCGTGTGCGGCAATATCTGTAGAAACTCTAAAATTTGTGCAACTATCTGGTTACCCGTCTGCAATCGTTCGATGCAAACGGATGGCACTTCGAACACATGTCGACGTGACAGTTTCATTGGTAAAGATATGGGTGTATTTTCTATGCTGGATGTAATGCACAATAGTTTGTGGGCGAGAGGGCACTAGTAAATATGTTTAGCGAAGTGAATTAGTGTAATCTCTAATTGTAGGTCTAGTTGTCATTTCGCTAGAATAAACATAAATTTAAAATTTGAAAAACTTAACTTTGCGTTGGACGTGTTACTTGGTTATTTTTGTGGATTGTGCATTCGCTCCCATTGTGAGAGCCCCTGACACAGGCAGCGTGAGATGCACGCTAGAGTCTCACGACGTGAGCTAACTGTGTGCATTTATTTCAAGCGTCAACTTCGCTTCGCAGTTTCTCGGGACGCAAATGATGTATTGCGATGCAACCAACGCCATTATTTTTGTGATTTTTCGTGCTATTGATTGCATACAAAATAGGGACGTCCATTTAAAAATACTCAAGTTTGTGTTGAAAATAGTATGTTTACGTTTTAAAATTTCGCATGGTATTTAGTTTCCTGAGCTCCCGGCGTACGTTCATGTTGGTGAACAGTTTTTGAATATCTATTCAAGAGGTATTTGAGGTGGCAGTTAGGCGAGGCCCTTGTATAGTAGGAAATACTTTTTGAGAGCACATCTTTAGCTATTGTTCAAAAAACAAACTACGCAGTATTCCACAATATAAATTTTAAATAGGTTTCCAAGAGATACGGAGACTATTTCTGACAAATCGCAGGATTAAAAAGACAGAGGGCGGCGAGTATGTACTAATTTTCTAGCACATTAACTGATCCAGCCCTGACGTCAATGTGCTCGTGTCGTGAATGGTAAGAGTTAGGAACATCTAGAAACAGTCGGACACACCGAAACTGTCCCTAGTCCTTAAATTCTAATCTGGCTTACCGTAAGACAGTACAAAAAAAGTGGAGGTTCTCCAGAGATAAATCTGTGGTACACCATCCGCAGTCTGCTACATTTTAACGGATCTAAGCCGGCCTGTGTGGCCGAGCGGTTCTAGGCGCTAGCCCGAACCGCGCGACCGCTAAGGTCGCAGGTTCGAATCCTGCCTCCAGCGTGTGCGTGGTTTAAGTAGTTACAAGTTCTAGGGGACTGACAGTCTCAGATGTTAAGTCCCATAGTGCTCAGAGCCATTTGAACCATTTAGCGGATCGAACATATTCTAATACCACGGCGCAAAGTTTGATCTGTTTTGGCGGCAATGAGAGCAGTGTGATATTTTCAGATTTCTGATGTTAGAAATCATATCTGCGTATTAGTGTAATACCTTCACATAAAGTTTGTATTTTTGTGAATGAATACTGCATTACAGGACACAACAGCTATCCACTTTAAAGGACGGAAGTAACTAAAAGTTCCGTAAAACGGTTACCTATATGTATTGATTCAGATTTTTTGATAACCTCTGCATATTCTAAAAGTGTTAGTGCCACAGGTGTGACGAACATCGTTCAGTGATGTATTGAATACTTGATTATAAGTTGCTTAAGAAATGTTCTGGTCTTGAGAGTTGCGTGAAACCACTAATTCTCAACGCTAGTATGTTGTGAAACATTCAGCCATTTCAACATGCTTGCTGTATTAGATCGTTATTGTCCTGATTTTTATACTAAAACAATGGTTCAAATGGCTCTGAGCGCTATGGGACTTAACATCTGAGGTCATCAGTCCCCTAGAACTTAGAAATACTTAAACCTAACCAACCTAAGCGCATCACACATATCCATGCCCGAGGCAGGATTCGAACTTGCGACCGTAAGCGGTCGCGTGGTTCCAGACTGAAGCGCCTAGAACCGCTCGGCCATACCGGCCGACCTGATTTTTATCCCGCGCTCTTCCCTCAGATTGATTCCCTGATGGTATGTCCTACGAATTAGTCCCTCTTTGTAAACAGGATCTGGCACAAATGGTTCCCCTACATTCTGCACACAACTGAAGAAAGAACTGCCAAATTTTTAAATTTATCAGATTTTAACTAACCTCATCAAACTGTTTCTGCCAGTCTGCATTTTATGTAATAGGCAACTTTTTTTGTTCTCAGACACTTGCTGTTCCTGTGGGAAGCCCGCTGGCCATTCAACTTCGCGAGCGGTCGACACGTTAGCTTGCCGGAAGCTTCTGGCGCGAACGAAGGGGCCTGCGGACCCCGTTAACTTCACCGTCATGGAAATTGGAAGATATGGAAGCCAACAGAAGAGCGGTTTCTGAAAAAATGAATTGAAACTGGAGCAACCACTCTTGAGGGGTCTGCATCGCTGCTTCGGAACAAGAGCACGCTAATGCCTATGCTGGATTTTCTGAGCTATTAGCATACCAACGTATTTAGCTGGTAGACAGTGTGAAAACTGCTACTGCTGCTGCCTAGAGGAAATCGACGTGTACATAACTTACGGGAAGTACGAAATAGCACAATGACATAATGACTAAAGGTTTGAGTTAGGTGAATGTCTAAGCGTCTGGAGTCGTGAAGTAACCTGGGTAGCGTACATAGCGAATTGGCGTGAAAGTGGGTCTTGCGTTGTTTACAAACTGAGCGCCTTCCTGTCCTCAGTTGCCGGAAGCATCACTCTCTCCTACCAGAGGCTTAATTTGCTTTGACGTCACGCTTGATCATTATCGTCAAGCTTAATCAAAATTGAGAGATATGTCCAGTAGAATTCTACTTAGAGGCGTCGCCTGCAGATTAAAATAAAAATACTGCTCATACAGACCCACCAGTAAATAGCCAAAAAAGGCTGTTCTAATAAATTAGGAAGCTGTGAAATGCATGGTAAAAGTAGACTAGCGAACCCGGCAACGTTTCGCAATTGCTAAATGTGAGAATAAGACATACGTTCTCATCTACTTCTGCCTCCTCTTGTTAGGTAGCTCCCATGGTAGCGGTGTTGGTCAACTGCTGCAGGAAAATCTAGGCCCAGAGTACCAGGTCACAAACTTTTCAAGCCTAGTGCAGACGTGGGTCAGGTAACAGAGGATATAGGTTCTTTATGCAAGGATTTCAGAGGATGCTGTGGTTATAGTGGGTGGTCCGGGAAATAGCATTGACAGACTCTGAATATTCCATAGTGACCGGCTGAAGATTGCGTCAGCAACGAAGCATACGAGTGTGGGATTTGTCTGTGTTGAGACGCCATGATGGGCTTCATTTGAACTCTTCCGTCGGAGGGTGACCTTGGAGGATGGATATCCCACGCTGCTGCTTAGGACAAATATAGGGTCCCATATTGGTTTGATTCATGTGGATGCTATCGATAAGTGAGACTACACTAGGCATGGCCTTGATCTCAATAGGAAGGAGAAGGGAAAACTGTCTGGGTTGATTGCAGAAAACTTAAGGGGGGGGGGGGGGGACAATGTCACAAGTCGTAAATATCAGTGATCACAGGCGTCAGAGGGATGCCTTTTTTATGATAGCGAAGGGGAAAGAAAGAGTTTTAAGAGATTGGCAGACACACTCAGTTTGAGAAAGCAGATGAACAGGGGTCAGATTGTAGCATACAGCCTCCATTTAAACTGTTAAACAGAAAGTAATCAGAAACTGCCAGTTCATCTTCGCCAAAGCAGTTATAATCCCATTAGGATGCCATATCAGTTATCTTTATTACACCAGAACATTCCAGGACTCAGAAATAAAGTTGAACTACTCATTTGTATTGATGAAATGAATTCATCTAACCAAATTGACATAATCTGCCTCTGAACATAGTGATTACTTTTTATAGATATGTTACATATTTAAGGATTTAAGCTAGCTTCCTACTTCTGCAGAGTAGATATGGATGGAGGAGTTGCCACATTTATTAAAAACTGTCATAAATTTAAGAACATTGACGTTAATAAATTGTTTAGAACAGCATCTAGAAGCATGTGCAACAGTAGTAG
This sequence comes from Schistocerca nitens, assembly GCF_023898315.1. NCBI lineage: Eukaryota > Metazoa > Arthropoda > Insecta > Orthoptera > Acrididae > Schistocerca > Schistocerca nitens. The sequence continues at coordinate 901,766,419 of NC_064614.1, read as the reverse complement.
TTCCATAACAGATCTTATATAATAGTAACTATTTACCGAGCACCTGTAGGAAATTATAATCTATTCATAAATAAGCTCTTTTGTGTTATTTAACAGGAAGAAACAAAGAAATTTTGATTGCTGGTGACTTTAATACAGATTTTCTAATGCAATCTTCCAGTAAACATTTACTGCAGTTAGTAATGTTGTCCTTCAATCTACCTCACACTGTAAACTTTCAAACTAGGACTACTAAATCCTCAAGGATAGCCATTGATAACATTTTTTAGACAAATCAAAGGAACAAAATCACATCATAAAACCTGTAATAAATGGATCATGTAAATTCTAAGCACATTATCAATACTGCTAAATCTGAGTACAGGAGAGTAGTCAACCAAAAATTGAGTGTTTTAGAAAACTGCTCAGATACGAACTGGAAAGATGTTTATAGTGCTCACGAGATGAATGCAAAATATAACACTTTCATGAACAATGTCAGTACCATGTTTGAAAACTGTTTTCCTCTAAAAGTTACTCAAATTAAACAGTCTAATAAAACCATGGATTACACAAGGAATAAAGATTTCCTGTAAGACAAAAAGGAAAATCTGTCTACCAAGAATAGGTCCAATGCTGATTTAGCTAAATACAAGGAATACTATAAAATATTAAAAGTAATTCAGATATCTAAACAAATGCACTATGAGAAGATAACAATGTCAGGGAACAAAATAAAAGCAATATGTGATATAGCGAAAGAGGAGACTGGTAGAACCAGAAAGGAACAGGAGCAAATAGCATTAAGGGTAGATGTCACGTTAGTAACCGATGGGCATAGTGTCGCAAATCTATTTAACAAGTACTTTATATCTGTTACTGATAGAATGTGATTCAGGATCAGTAAATGCGCTTGAATATCTGAAACTAGCCTTTACAAATAGCTTCAGATACATGACTGTCACTCACTTCACCAAAAGAAATAACTTCCATAATAAAATCTTTAGAAACAAAGCAATTCTAGTGGTTATGATGAAATATCAACAAAGTTAATCAAGGCATGTTCTTCTGAGTTTAGCACAATTCTAAGTCATTTGTGTAACCAGTCAATTATAACTGGGACATTTCCTGACTGGCTAAAATAGGCAGATGTTAAGCCTCTATTCAAGAAAGGGGCTAGAGATACCATCAAAATACAGATTTCCCTTTTGCCAGCATTCTCTAAAATTTTAGAAAAAGTAATGTACAGGCAGCTTCTCAACCACCTGACCACAAATAACATTATCAAGAACACAGTTTGGACTTCTGAAGGGTTCTGATATCGAGAAGGCTATTTACACCTACAGTGAAAATGTACTTAATTCATTAAATAACAAATTACAAGCAGCAGTTATTTTCTGTGATTTGTCAAAGGCATTTGTGTGAACCTAAACATCCTTTTAAATAAATTAGAATGCTGCAAAAATGGTTCAAGTCATACCTTGCTAACAGGAAACAAAGGGTGTCAGTGTAAGGGACTAGTGAATTAAGTCATCAGTCACCAGAATGGGAAGAAATTACATGTGGTGTCCCACAAGCATACATCTTACGGCAATTGCATTTTCTTGTGAACATTAATGATCTTTCATCCGTTACACTGCCAGAAGCAGTTCGTTTTGTTTGCAGATGACACAAATATTGCAATAAATAGTATGTCAAGTGTAATTCTAGAAAGATCTGCTAATGACATTTTCATGGATATTAATAAATGGTTTAAAGCCAACTCACTGACATGAAACTTCGAAAAGACTCACTGTATGCAATTCAGAACCTGTAAGTTTTCCACCCAGCATATGCATAAAGTATGAAGAAGAGCAGATAGAAGAGGTTGACAGTTTTAAATTCCTGGGATTGCAACTTGATAAATTCAGTTGGGAGGAGCACACCACAGAACTGCAGAAACGCCTTAACAAATCTGTATTTGCAATTAGTGTAGCTGACATAGGCGACATAAAAAGAAAAAGCTTGCATACTTTGCCTACTTTCATTCCATAATGTCATATGATATAATAATTTGGGGCAACTCTTAAAGTCAAACAAGTTTTCAGAGTCCAAAAGCATGTAATACGTATTATTTGTGGAGTAAATTCACGGACGTCCTGTAGAAACATCTTAAAAGTAGTGGGTATACTAACTACTGCCTCTCAGTATTTACTCCTTAATGAAATTTGTCCTAAATAATCTTTTTCGAACAGCTCAGTTCATACATACAATACCAGGAACAAAAATGATCTGCACAAGGACTTAAAAGCACTTACTTTAGTTCAAAAAGGGGTCCACTACTCAGGAACACTCATCTTCAATAATTTGGCAGCAAACATAAAAATTTAGTTACAAATAAAGATCAGTTTAAAAGGAGCCTGAAAGACTTTCTCTCTCTCTCTCTCTCTCTCTCTCTCTCTCTCTCTCTCCCCCCCTCTCCACCCCCTCCCCCCCTCTCCACCCCCTCTCCCCCTCTCCACCCCGTCTCCCCCCTCTCCACCCCCTCCCCCCCTCTCCACCCCCTCCCCCCTCTCCACCCCCTCCCCCCTCTCCACCCTCCCCCCCCCCTCTCCTCCTGTCACCACTCAGACGATGAGTCCCGTTTGTCACTGCGAATTCTTGTTCCGTTGTAGTATTTAATCATGATCCATAAACACAGCTTCCGTTCTCTGTGGCAAGGGACTGGGACTGCGAGGAACATTCACAACATTTTCATAGAACACCGAACAACGTTTATCACAGGTTTTAACAGGAAAGATTTACATTCTTTAAAAAAAGATACATAATGTCCGCCTGATCGGTCATTAATGTGTGAAAATTTGGAGTAAATCTGGCAAGACTTTTACATATTTTTGGTATCGTTTGACTACTTTCCTTTAGAGCAATATAATGGTTAAGTAAGAGCACTCACACGCACGTCCGCGCGCTTGTCAAGCGAAGCTACACAGCAGTTCATTGTCGAAAATGACTGCACAGATGCATCCGGATTCGGTCGTAAACATGAGTTGACAATCCCAGTAAGATGTCAGGACTTGTAAACGAGTTAGTAAAGTTCTACTCGACAAACCAGCAGCTTTCTCATAACTTGCGGCCTTCTAGCCACTCAGGTAAACTACTGCAACATAACATGTCGTGTACCCTGGAGTCACTGTATTAACCACGAAAGTAACGTGTTGCTTGTAAAACATCCACAGAGCTGAGAGCGAGCACTATCGTTTGGTACTGATTAAAACCTTTGCCCATAGTGCTCTAGGTTCACAGGAAACCGAAATCCATTTGCACAGCTTCTGAGTAGGCTGCTCATCCCCCACCCACCCACCGAAGTAGCACTCAGACACTAACTGCTGAAGCAGCCTGTCTGATGTATTCATGTGAGGTATTGCTAAAGTTAAGACAAAATAGCTTAGTTTAAACAGAAAACGCTGTCTTGGCGAAAATCACCAAACTTTTTGATTGGATGGCATGCCAATCCATAGTATTCGTGCAAAAATCGCTCTGTACTTGACAAAAGCTATTGTCTGCCCTTGCAACGTACATGAAATTAATGAAAGTTAAACTTCATTGATAAAGTTCCTAGGTTTTCTGCCCTCAAAGAATTCCACTGCTTTTATTACTATTTTTTTCCGATTTTGGCCGTCTAGGGACCGCGTTAAACAACTATTTTTCAATGTACATTTCTCCTATTGCGCTCCTCCTCTTTTCTCTTCTGCCAATATGTCTTCATCCTCTCTCTGTGCTGCTCCCTTCGGTCTTCTGTCCACACTGTTCCTCCAGTTCTTCTCTTCTTCACTTCAAATCCTTCAAAATGTTGAATTTTGTCCCTCATTAAGTCTCTGTTGGTTATATCATCTTCTCCTATACCCATCTCCTCTAAGTCTGCTTTGACTTCTTTGAACCAGGTAATTTGGGTTCTGGGGTTCTTGTCAAAAAAATGAATATTTTCTTTGTCAGCCTTTCATCATTCATTCTTTTCAAATGGGCGTAAAAGCTTACTCTTCTCTTCCTCATAGTATCTCCCACTTTCTCAATTTTGTCACACACTTCTCTATTACTTCTAAGCTTCCAAGTCCCATTCTCAAACCTCGGCCCAAGTACTCTTCTAATTATTTTTCGCTCCTTTTTTGCTATAGCTTCCATTTCCTTGTTAGTGTTCATTGCTAAACATTCAGATGCATACAGACACTCCGGCTTAATCACAGTGTTGTAGTGCCTTATTTTTGCGTTAATTGATACTGACTTCTTGTACACATTCTTTGTTAGCTGGAATGCCATTTCCATTTTTCTTGTTCTTGTTTTATTTCCTTCTTTATCTGAAAAATTGGGCTGGATGATTTCCCCTAAATATTTGAAATTGGAAACCTTCTTTATCTGGCCATACTTTGTAATCATATTGTTCGGTCCCTCTTTTACATTGGTTAGGTACTCTCTTTTCAAAGGAGATTTTCAGTCCTGCTTTTTCTGCTGTTTCATTCAGAATATTGATCTGTTTGACTGCTTCTTCCAAACTTCCTGCCAGAATCGCTAAGTAATCAGCAAAAGCGAGGCAATCTACTTCTAATCCATCCTTTATTCTTCCTAATCTGATTTTTTGTATTCCTTCAGTCGTTTTCTTCCTCCACTCTCTAATAACTTTTTCTAACACACAGTTGAATAGGGTAGGTGACAACCCATCTCCTTGTCTTAATCCTGTTCTGATTTTGAATGGTCTGGATACCTCACCACGGAACTTTACTTTTGCATAGGTATCCGTAAGTGTTTCTTTGACGATTGCGACTGTTTTCTTGTCTGCTCCAAACTCCCTAAGGATGTTAACCAAGATTGTTCTGTCAACGGAGTCGTACGCCTTCTTGAAGTCAACAAACGTGATAAGGATGTCTTTTCCTCTTAATCGTCAATATGTAATAATTAACTTCAAGTTTAAAATTTGCTCCACACAAGATCTTCCCTTCCTAAAGCCTGCTTGGTATTCACCAATTTCTTGATAAAGTTTTCTCCAATCTGTTTTGTAGGGCCTTAGATAGAATTTTATACGTTACCGGACGTAAAGATATCCCTCTGTAGTTATTTGCATCGGTTTTATCCCCTTTCTTGAAGATGGGGTGGATTAATGCAGTTTTCCATTCTTCCGGTATACGTTCCGTTCTCCAAATCTCATTGATTATTCCCAGTAGTTTTTCTTGAGTTGTATTATCCACACTTTTCCACATTTCTGCAATTATGTCTTCCCCTGGTGCTTTATTGTTCTTAAGGTTTTTAATGATTTCTCTGATTTCTATGAGGCATGGGGGTTCAGAATTATTGTTTACTGTTTTTGGGGTGTTGGCTGGTAATTTTTCAATAGGTTCCTGACAGTTGAGGAGTTGTTCAAAATATTTTGCTAATATTTCACAATTTTCTTCATTATTCATTGCCAGTTTTCCACTGGTATCTTTAAAACACAGATTTGGTGCTACATATTTTTGTAGTTTCCGTCTGAATGTGCTGTAAAAGGATCTGTTATTGTTTCTCTTAAAATCTTTATCCACTTGTGTAAGTTGGTTCTTTTCAAATAGTCTTTTTACTGATCTAATGAGTTTTGCTGTAGATCTTTGCTGTTTGAACTCCAGGTAGTCCTTCTCACTTTTGGTTGAGTGCCATTTCTTCCATGCCTTCATCCTTTGTTCTATTGCTTCCTCACATATCTCATCCCACCATTCGTGTTTCTTTCTCTTTTTCATTTTTGCGACTTCTTGAGCAGATCTTATCATTCCTTCTTTTATATCTTCCCATTTATCCGAACATATAACTGTTTTGACAGAATTCTTCTCTTTTCTCTTTAAAGATGTTTGCGTCTATCTTTTGAGTTTTTCTGTTTTGTATTTGTTTCTTTCTTTGTGGTATGAAATTTAATTTGATTGTCGATAAGTAGTGGTCAGTTACAATGTTTGCCCCTTTCCGAACTCTCACATTCATTATTATTATTATTATGATTTAATAAATTCTGCCACCTGCAATGTGACATACTGCGACGCATTGAAAACAGTGAACTTCCTAGAATTAAAAAAAATCTACTACTAAACGAGGTTGGTAATGCTAAAGGCCACTTAAAAAGGCGGCCTTTTCAAATACTGAGTATCATTTTGTAGCAAAGAAGAAATTCTAAGCTTAGGAACAGAAGACAGGATTAAAAAACAGCACACTTACGAAGTTTATTTGGATGTGTAAAAATGCAGAGGAAATAATAAACTTTAAAATTCTGAAAACTGTGAATGTGAAACTGATGTGCCTGCAACTTAATACTTCTTGGAAAAAATGATTAATGTTACCGACGTGGAGTTGAAGAAAATGTAGTCTTCATAGTTTTCTAACCAAGAAATGAAGTATGGACTAAGTCTCGTTAACAATACTTTGGTAGGGTACGAGGTTTACATAAATACGAAATGTAGTAGTGTTAATAGCATGAAAGATGGGAGTAGTACTTGGATGCAACATACAGTGGCTCTTGAAGTACATACGTCAAAAAAGGTAAGATACATATGATCTGGTAATTGGACAATTAAAGCAACGCTCGAGACAAATCCCAGGAAATGGCGTTCTGAAATATGCAGAACAGATCAGTTTTACGAGTTCGTAGTAAGGCTGCATTGAACTGAAAGGATACGTCCAGTTTCTGGAGGTGGTGGTGCCGACCCTTTCTCTGGGGTGGAAAGTAATAATCTTCAGCTGGACAGTAGATCAGTACATAACAAGACATTAAACCGCGCTTGTTTGCACTAGTGAAATTCCGAAATGTTTCAGTAGTCGCAGGAAGATTTTATTCCGTTACTGTAAATTAAAAACGTGCAAAGTAATTCAGTAACTTCTGATTAGTGAGAAGCAAATACGAACATAACGACGTTTACTGTAAACATAAGCCGGCCGGTGTGGCCGAGCGGTTCTAGGCGCTTCAGTCTGGAACCGCGCGACCGCTACGGTCGCAGGTTCGAATCCTGCCTCGGGCATGGATGTGTGTGATGTCCTTAGGTTAGTTAGGTTTAAGTAGTTCTACGTTCTAGGGGACTGATGACCTCAGAAGTTAAGTCCCATAGTGCTCAGAGCCATTTGAACTTTTTGTAAAGGTAAAATGTATTTGGAAGTAAAGAAATTTTATCCGAATCTAGAGAAGTGAACTTTTAAAACAAGTGGCAACCAATGGCAGAGCAAATAGTGTAATCAGAAGTTTCCTGTTTTCGACGCGACTCGAAACTTTTCTACGCTACGTGGAACAATAACTAAACCAAAAGACTGGTCATGACAAATGTCACATATCAATTTGAACTGAACACTACCGTTAGTTGATCCTCGTTTATTAATATGGACGTTTCTATTTCCCAGTCTTTACTTTCACCAGATCGTCTTTCCACTTGGTATTTGCATACAAATCAGACTAATTCAGTGGATAGCCAATAACATTAATGGAAAACAATAGTTCTTTCTGTATTCAGACACTTGATTTCAGTTTTGAGTCCTTTCCTTTTGTAAATAAATTTACTTAAGTATCAAACTGGAGCAAAGTTTCCGGCAGATAGACCGAAAATGCGGCTGTCTGAGTTGCGTATAAAGATTTACGACTGCCCGAGCAACTGTTAGTTTCGCGCACCTGACAGCGTTGCTTGAGGCCGCAGCTAGGCGCTGCGTGCTTACACTAAAGATGCTATGTTCACAGAAGCTTCGGCTTAGCCTGATAGCTGCACTCCTAGGAATAGTTCTTATGCTACAAGTACGTAGATCTGAATACCTGGTCATGAGAGGTCAACAATATTTCTAGGTGGATTAAGAGATTATCGGTAACTTGACTTTCCTCGAGACGCTCGAGCAAGACACCTTCCCATCCGTCACACCAACCATACCAATTAACAATGACACATCGTATCCATTTGTGACAGACAACAAACTGCGGTCGCTGAAATCGACCACAAAAGCTTGGCGGACATCGTCAGCCTCGGGGCTGGAAGGTTTTGCTTACCAGACTGCGCATCGGGCATAGCCCTTTCACACATGGCTTCCTCCTCCGGTGGGGGTAGGAGGAGGATCCACCTTTGTGAAGTTTGCGGCGTGGCGCTTTCAGTTCAGCATATTGAGGCTACGTGTGTTCTGTATACTGATATTAGGGCATCCCTCGGTCTCGTTAGAGATCTGCCCACCATCCTCGCAGATACCGATACAAGTGTTAAGAGTAGTGAAATTTTGTGAACGGTCAGCCCTAATCCCTAAACTGGTGGGGAAGGGTGGCAGACTTCAATACGTTATAAACTGCTCCGCATGTGGGGACAGCCTTCGTCCGAGGCTCCACATGGCTTTGCGCGATGCTTCTCGGAAGTACCCGCTATAGCTAGACATTTTATTTAGCACTGTGGGGTGGCATTTTCCTCCTTCGCTTGGCACAACTCCCTTCAGACAGCATAGTCGTGGTGAGCGGTTTACCCTCCGCTATTTCTTGGTAAGGACGTTTAGTGCCAGAGGCTGTTTGCACAAAAAGACGCAATCTATCGTCACAAGCCTTTAAAAATTAATGGAATCGGGAGTAGAGGGATGAGAATTCTAAGTATCAATTATTCAGTCGCATAAATGGACACTGAAAAATTTGGTATGAAACATTATAGTAACTTCCAGGAAGAATTTTAGTTGAGAATGAAAGAGCAAAAAAATTACGATCGACAGGTGAGATTGTTATGTACATAAAGAACTTTGTGCAGAATTTTCAGTCACAGAGCACGTGAAGAAATTTCTGAAGACACAAGCGTTATTCCGCTATCAGTTGCAACATTTGTTAACGTAAGTGAAAGAATATGACACACACTGCAAATTGTGCTGGTTAAGTCAAGGGGAGGTGTGTGTATGGAAAGATTTTCAGATTTAAAATCCACTTTAAAGAAAAATGGTGCAGGAACGCAACTTGGAACATCCAGATTGGATTGCGGTTTTTGTTGACCACCCACAGCAAGACAATGCAAAATGAGAACAATTTATTTCTCATTTGATGTAGATACATTTGAAAAGGTAACATTGTTGAAGCGACATATTTTGACACAGTCCGGTTCCCCAAGCTCACTGGCGTTACAGGAAACGCAAGGTTTGAGAATTAATTGTGGCCCTGAAGGAACTGACAGGATAGTTTTCCAAATTTTTTGAGGACTCAGCAAATCTTACATGTTTCCTTGAGTTTCCCGTTTCAATTGATAGCTCCTCCGGGCATTTGTAAATGTAACTGATATGCAAATTAATTGCCATTTTAAAGACAAATCTTTCTGCATCAGAACTGTCCAGGATATCTACATTTTTTACCTCTGGTTTCCACATTTGTTCTGAAGGTGAAAAGATGCTACAATATTCCAATAAAATGTAAGACCTTTTTTCGACTATGAAACTACGTCACGATTACAAGGCAACCATAGTGCAAAAATCTGGAATCGGCTGCGGGTATGTATGGTGACAGTCTGTAACAGACAAAATTTATATTAAATCTTCAGTACATAAAAAATACTGAAAACTTGTTTGATTTGTGATCTATTCTATTCAGACATATAAAATTTTATTCAGTGTGACTGTATTCCCATGTACCGGGTGATCAAAAAGTCAATATAAATTTGAAAACTTAATAAACCACGGAATAATGTAGATAGAGGTAAAAGTTGAGACATGCTTGGAATGACATGGGGTTTTATTAGAACCAAAGAAAAACAAAGTTCACAAAATGTCCAACAGATGGCGCTGGACAGCAAAACGTCACTGACTGCGCATGACAATCGTGTAAAAAAAAAAGGAGCTGTAATGAGAGGGAGAATCAGATGCGGCAGCAGTCGCAGAATGTTGTTACCTGAAAAAGCGCTTTTAATGAAGCTGTATTATCAGAATGGGGAATGTGCTAGTTCAGCGTTACGATCCTATCACCATAGGAAGGGGATTCCAACGGGTAAAGGTCCGTTGACAAATGCAGCTGTGGCGAGAATGATTTCGAAGTTCGAAGCCACGGGTTGTTTAGACGATAGACCCCGTAGTGGTCGATTGAGCACAAGGCGTAATGCTGCTGAGACAGTTCAGGAAGAAATGGAGATTGTAGGGGGTTCGTCTATGCACGGGCAAGTCAGCGCTCGTTCAGTCGCACATCTCACCGGCATTTCATACACTACTGTTTGGTTGGCACTTAGGCGTACCCTCCGATGCTATCCGTACAAAATCCATCGGTATCATGAACTGTTACCTCGTGATTTAGTGAAGCGGAGGGCATTTGCGGTGTGGGCGTTTCAGAAGATGGCGGAAGATGACGATTGGTTGAATAACGTGTTGTGGACCGACGAAGCTCATTTCACGCTCCGAGGGTCTGTCAACGCCCCCAACTGCAGGATTTGGGCTACCGAAAACCCTAGAAATGTCGTGGAAACTCCATTGCACGACGAGAAAGGAAATGCGTGAGTCTGGTTTTGTAACTGCTACCGTGCAGGGTGAGATGTATGCCAATATGTTACAGAATCGCATCATCCCCAGCCTGGCTGATAAACACCTGCTGGAACTTACGATGTTTATGCAGGATGGCGCTCCACCCCATATTGCTAGACGCGTGAAAGATTTCTAACGCGCGTCGTTTGGTGATGATCGTGTGCTTCGCCGCCACCCAGGTCCCCAGATCTCAGTCCGGGCGATTATTAGCTTTGGGGTTACCTGAAATCGCAAGTGTATCGTGATCGACCGACATCTCTAGGGATGCTGAAAGACAATATCCGACGCCAATGCCTCACCATAACTCCGGACATGCTTTACAGTGCTGTTCACAACATTAATTCCTCGACTACAGCTATTGTTGAGGAATGATGGTGGACATATTGAGCATTTCCTGTAAAGAACATCGTCTTTGCTTTGTCTTACTTTGTTATGCTAATTATTGCTATTCTGATCAGATGAAGCGCCATCTGTCGGACATTTTTGAACTTTTGTATTTTTTTGGTTCTAATAAAACCCCATGTCATTCCAAGCAAGTGTGTCAATTTGTACCTCTCTATCTACATTATTCCGTGATTTATTCAGTTTTCAAATTTATACTGAGTTTTTGACCACCCGGTACATATGGCACGTTTGCAGTTTAGTTTCTCCCGCCACTTCTCCATCCACCTGCTCAGCATTTGGTGTTGATCAGGGAAGTGCGCAGCCAGGCTGAGTGCTGTCATCCCTGCCAGGCCACAAATCGCGAGCGGAATTCTTGGCTGCCCACGTGTTAGGGCAATGATTCCTAACGATTGTTGCTGATAAGTAAGGGATGTAGGTTTGAGCCTTCCTGGCACCTTCATGAATTTTGTCTATGCTTTGCGTAGGTAATATCTACTCGGTGGTGACTATAAATGACTACACAGACTAGACACCCACCTAAGAACATCGCGTGCTTTTATTTTCATTCTCTATTCCAAGAAACAGTATGGGCTGTTTGCGGTCAGTCCGGTTAAAAAATAGTCATTGTTTGGCTGCAAATATGCCAGAAGGCTGGCAGTGGGAATAGCAAATGAGAAAATTTGGGACTGGACTTATAGTTCTTGCACTGGCCTGATAACAGGGGAAATTCCTAGCAAAAACCTTGGTCAGAACGGCGATTTGGGACTACTCAAATTTATTTCTGAAGCTATGTTATCAGCTGTCACAGACAAAAATTAAAATGTAGTGTTTGTTAGAGACCTGCTCAAGAGGCTTAACGGGCAGTGCACTAGCTGCAGGACACGTAGGTGAGCCAGGCCTGTATCGAACCTGCACAGAAAGTTAACGACTGTTCATGTGACACATCGCTCAGCTTATCTTGTAAGCCGTCTTCCACGCACGTTCAGGCAATTGCTGGGCTGGCCTGCAATCATTGCCTCAGAGTGACACAAAACTCTAAAATATAAAGCACAGAACAAAGTTAACATGGGTCACAGAACTCCCTTAATTTAATTGACGACTGTTTGTAGAAAAGGCGTCCTGCCACAGTTAATCCTTAACAGGAAGGATGATTATTACTTCATAGGAAATATGTGGCTGACAGACACAGTAACAAGAAAGTTGCTTTCTGGCAAAGTACATTAAGTATAGCGAACGAACTGAACAATAGTTCATTAAATAACTGCATCAGCTAACGATACCAGTATGTATTACTTCAATGAATACTACAGAACACACAAATAGCGTAAAGAAAAAACCGCCAGGGGTAAGCTTCAGATTCACAGATATTTTAAGCTGATTATTCCATTCAAACGTGAGTGCATTTTCTGGAACATTACAGGTGTACAGGTCTCACCATTCGGTTTCATACAGTGTTTCTGTTCTGTTAAGGACAAAGATTGCACTTCATCTTTATTTCATACAGATCGCGATTTAATGTTACTTTACTGATTTACTTTAATCCGTTTTCTGTAGTGGTCCAGTTCGTCTACTTAAAAATTACTTCTAAGAGTTCATCAAAAGTAAACCCAAATACCAAATATCTTTTACCTCAGAAGTCAGCTAAATGTAACAGACCGTGTTACACCCGAGATTTCCCTAATTTTCTAATCATAAGGTCTAGCCGTAGTTGGTTCTTTTGATGACCAATAAAATACATTTTTCCCTTCTTAAATAAAAGAAAATGAAATATTGTTATACGGATTGTCGCCTGCAGGGGATAAGTCAACACCTCCAATATTCATCAGAGTAAGACCTGGAGGTTGCCGTTTCAGGAAAAACCAATAACAATCACAATCGGAATGATCATCATAAGTAGTTGTGCTCATTGCTGAGCGTCGTGACCCCATGAACCAAGCGTCTCCATCCCGGCCGGTTGCCAGCTTCTCTTAGTGCCTGCTGAAGAGGTAGACCGGAGATCTTCTTGATTTGATCTATCCATCTGCTCGCTGATCTTCCTCTTGGTCTCGTGCCATCGATATTTCCTTGCAAGATTATTTTCTCTAGATTTTCTCCATATCTTCTCACAATATGGCCAAAGAACTGGATAATTTTTTCGGTGACTCGAAAAGAAAGGCGTCTAGAGATACCGAGTTCTTCAATAATGGACACATTTGTTCTTCTTTCGGTCCATTTTTTGCGTAGCATCCTACGCCTCCACCAAAGCTCAAACGCATCAATGCGCTGTTTGTCTCGGGCCTTGAGTGTCCGTTTCGCAACCATACAAGAAGACATAAAACACGTTTCAACTAGCCGGATCTTTGCGCTATTCGTTATTGCTCTGCTCTGCTCTGCCAGATCTTGGTGAGCTGCTTTGTAGCCACTCGCCCTAGCGTGATCCGTCTTCTCATCTTCACAGCTTTCCGTGCTGCAGATGGTTGACCCAAGATAGTTGAAGTAATGCACGACTTCCAGTTTGGACTTGCTTAAGTTGCTGTCTAATCCATATGTTAGACTTACGTCCTTTATTCTTGTTAGTAGATCAGCAAGTTCATCTTCACTGTTGGCTAAAAGCACAGTGTCATCAGGAAAACGGACCTTGTTGATATCTCTCCCACCAATTGAGATGCCTTTGGTCCAACCATCAAGAGCTTTCCTAATATGTTCTGCATAGATGTTGTACAGTTGTGGGGGTAGGACACAACCCTGTCTCACACCTTTTGATACTCTGAAGAAATCAGACGTGCCAGCACTTGTCTTTACAACTGCGAAGTGATTATTGTATAGACTTTTGATCAGTGCTATCAAGTGGGGTGAGACACCGAACTCTGCAAGCACCTGCCACAGCTTTTCCCAGACACCAGTCGAAGGCTTTCCTGTAGTCAAGGAAGCAGATGAAAACAGAAATACAGGACTGTCTTATATTGAGGATCTGTTCATGAGTTCCTTTCCCTTCAACAAAACCTGCTTGTTTGGTGGATATGTGAGGCTGAATGTACGACTTTAAACGTTGGTTCAGGATGTAGAGCAACAGTTTACTTGCGTGAGATATGAGGGCAATAGTTCCGTAGTTGGAGCAGTTGCTGATAGACCCTTTCTTGTGTAAGGCGATGAGGAGAGACTTTGACCAGTCATTCGGCCACTCCCCAGTTTCCCACATTCTTTTACACAATGAATGCAGCACGTCCATACCTTCCTGTCCCATTTCTCCAGATATACCGTCTACACCAGGGGCTTTATAATTCTTCAGATGTTGAATCATAACCGGAATAGTCATAAAATAAATCCTCTACGTACATTGCCCCTCCATCTACTTCTTCCTGGAGCCTAAGAAGTTGTTTCTTCAAAATTTGGATCATCCGCCTCTCAGTTCTTCGGTTAGTCGTCTTTTTCGTGATGTAGATAGAACCTGCTCCATGTTACACTCCTATGTAATGTATTGGAACAATACCAGACCTTGAAACTTAAAAGGATCTCTAAAAGAAAAGGCAATTAGCATTTAGTTCTACTCATCAGAAATAAAGTGTAGCTTTTGGAAATAATTGTCTACCAGTCAGACAACAAAACCTTTTACTGGAAATGTATGTTCAACAGACCCTAGGATGTCTGAGAAAACAGCTATTACTTCACGTGTAACCATCATCAACAGCAAAGACTCGTACCACAAGACTAAAAAATAAGTTCTGTGAAGCTATCAAAGCGTTCCCGCCAGTAGCGCAAACAGGATTGCCAATCTAACGAAATAAAAATGCCGTCAGGCACATACTTCCATATAAAGGTTAATAGAAATATTAATTTACCAAGTCTCAAAATATGTGTATGTCGCAAGACGAGATAATGCTAATAAATAGTGTAGTTCGCGAAAATACCCTAGCATCCTCGGAATAGCAACGAAATAGACAGCCTTCCACAAATAAGGAAAAAATCTTAATTTGTTTGAAAGCAAAGTTGGTTCAAATGGTTCAAATGGCTCTGAGCACTATGGGACTTAACAGCTGTGGTCATCAGTCCCCTAGAACTTAGAACTACTTAAACCTAACTAACCTAAGGACATAACACACATCCATGCCCGAGGCAGGATTCGAACCTGCGACCGTAGCAGTCGCACGGTTCCGAACTGCGCGCCTAGAACCGCGAGACCACCGCGGCCGGCGAAAGCAAAGTTGACTCGAAGGCTGAGTTTTTCTTCTATGAGGATACCAGCCCTGCTCAAGCAATAAATGTGAACAAACCGTTGTAACAAGCTTAATAGAACTGACAGAAGGATGGTGTTGATGTGAGACAGGCCAGCTGAGATTGTCACTAGGGTTGAATGATGTTAAGATATCTTTTACCGAACAGATGAGGGTTGTTGATAGATTGGACACGGGTAAAATTCTGAATAAAATGTTGGGGACTTACAAGCGTTCACAATTTTACTCGCGAACCGTGCTTTATATTTTAACCACAGAAAAAGAATCGCACGAATAATCTATATTTACCGTTTTGCAATGAACTGAATTAGATGACGACCTTCTCCAGACTACGGCGTTATTTTCCTTCAGTCACCGGAAGGGTGGTGCCAGAGGATACGGAACATTTAAGCGTTCATGAAACAGGTACTTGCACTAGGTATTGCACATTGGAGTACACACATCACATTCAGTATTGGACAAAGAGCAGTGGAAGACACAAAGGACGTCTAGCCATATCAGGGTGTATACGTGGACAAGGAAAAAAAAATTCCCGGATTTTTCCCGGATTTCCCGGTTAAAAATACACTTTCTCCCGGATGAAAACACACTTTTTCCGTGCTGTTAAGTGACAGTATTTATTCTTTTATTTTTATTTTTTTTTGCATCAATATGTACGCTGTATATTTTCGTATCACGAAAGTATAAATTCGAATCCCACCAAACACCGCATGTTACTTTCCGAACCATGTAATCGAGATTGCGATACGCTTTTGTAAGCGAGTCATTGCTCATGTCACGTGATCCCGCCAGCCGATGACAGCGGATATTCAGATCGTAGGACACGTGATGTAGTCCGCTAATAGCAACATCACTGTTAAATAGCGCGGATACACAACAGGAAAAGTTAATGTTTTAAATTAATATACGTAGTGTTGCTATAAGAAAAGCAAAGCTTTCACGTACAACATTGGTCTCTAAGGTTAATAAGCTGCAACAGAAGCTAAGCTTTCACATATAATGTTGATTTTTCTTGCCCGTGTTACACTTTAAGATACATCACACAAATGTGCCAGTAAAATTTTTAGCCGAGTCCAGTCACTTGTTCTCAAAATTATCCACAGATAAATTAGCTACCGCAGAGGAGCGAGAGCTTCCCGTAGCACTACATCAATATGCTCATAATAACGACACGATTGTCTGATCTGGGCTCTAAATACTTCTAATCGCTCGTCATCAAACGCTCTGTGATATAAGGAATTCATCGCACATTCTCACACATAGTTCCACTTGCGAAAGAGGAAATTTGCTTTGAAAGTAACGTTTTTCAAACCACCATTCGCAATATTTTCCCGCGACCTGTTAGAAATAGGTTCGTTTCAGCAGTCGTCAGAGAGCGCCAGGTAACAGGCGCCACAGCGCTTTGGCAGCTATGATGACGCAGGAAGCCCGTATGGTTGGTTCAAATGGCTCTGAGCACTATGGGACTCAACTGCTGAGGTCATTAGTCCCCTAGAACTTAGAACTAGTTAAACCTAAGGACATCACAAACATCCATGCCCGAGGCAGGATTCGAACCTGCGACCGTAGCGGTCCTGCGGTTCCAGACTGCAGCGCCTTAACCGCACGGCCACTTCGGCCGGCGAAGCCCGTATGTTCGTATGTGTAAAACATTAAAAGATCTTACGTTATGTCATAAAAGAAAAGAGGCCGAAATATCGTTGTCTAGTACTACGTAAGTTGTTAATACATACAAATACTACCCATGACTGGTGTGGTTTCTCGATCTGATTACGTTTATTTTGTCGCTGTCTGCTAGATAAAACAAAATAGGTCTTTCTAACACTGCAGAAATTGTAACACACACCAAATAAACGAGACTGTTTTTGCACAAATGGTCATTTTTATAACACGACACAATATAATTCACGAAGACCAACATAAAATGCCTATTAGGCAGAGAGAGCAAAGGACTTGGAAGAGCAGTTGAACGGAATGGACAGTGTCTTGAAAGGAGGATATAAGATGAACATCAACAAAAGCAAAACGAGGATAATGGAATGTAGTCAAATTAAATCGGGTGATGCTGAGGGGATTAGATTAGGAAATGAGACACTTAAAGTAGTAAAGGAGTTTTGCTATTTAGGGAGTAAAATAACTGATGACGGTCGAAGTAGAGAGGATATAAAATGTAGACTGGCAATGGCAAGGAAAGCGTTTCTGAAGAAGAGAAATTTGTTAACATCGAGTATAGATTTAAGTGTCAGGAAGTCGTTTCTGAAAGTATTTGTCTGGAGTGTAGCCATGTATGGAAGTGAAACATGGACGATAACCAGTTTGGACAAGAAGAGAATAGAAGCTTTCGAAATGTGGTGCTACAGAAGAATGCTGAAGATAAGGTGGGTAGATCACGTAACTAATGAGGAGGTATTGAATAGGATTGGGGAGAAGAGAAGTTTGTGGCACAACTTGACTAGAAGAAGGGATCGGTTGGTAGGACATGTACTGAGGCATCAAGGGATCACAAATTTAGCATTGGAGGGCAGCGTGGAGGGTAAAAATCGTAGAGGGAGACCAAGAGATGAATACACTAAGCAGATTCAGAAGGATGTAGGTTGCAGTAGGTACTGGGAGATGAAGAAGCTTGCACAGGATAGAGTAGCATGGAGAGCTGCATTAAACCAGTCTCAGGACTGAAGACCACAACAACAACAACAACAACATAGGCCCACTACAAGCAAATAGTTTAATGTTAGAAAATAGTTTCACATTTCATTCATACGCCCCAGTTTCTCGAGCATGATATCGAAAAGTAGTAGTACGAGATTTTTACTTAAATCTGGAATCGTCATATTCTTCCCTAATTGGTGTTATGTCCCCGTTCCTCGTTCTAACAAATAATCTTGTCATGACTAACTCTGGAACTATTCCTGCCTTTGTCAAAATTTAGTCGCTGGTTAACTTCACTAACCCTGCCAGAATCACCGGTTTAGTTATCCCTGATTATTCTCCGCTTAGGCGTTGTTATGTTCGCACAAACCACTTTCCGTGCTACTTCCAGAATATAAGTTAACCGGCTGCTAGAAGGGGGCTGTACAACTGGCCCTTACAAGTTTAGCGATCTGGCCAAAAATTTTCTGACAAAATTTCATTTTCTTGGATACACCGAGAAGATAATAAGTAATCTTTCTTACCTGTTATTCCTGTTAGTCGTTTATTTCCACTCTGGTAGTCTGACTATGGATTTCGCTAGTAATTATAGCACAGCTGATCTTTCCAAACCCAATCAACCACATAATCAGACAGCGGTTGGCGTTCACTCGTTCGGCTTTACTCTGCTCAGCTCGTATAACCCGGTCCCCTTTTGCTTGCAGGAAAGTTTATTTCTAGATGCGACGAGGATTCCCCTGATAGACATCACGTACACTAGGCACGCATTCTAAAATTAACTTATGATTCATTCAGAAATCAACTTACAGATTGCGTTCAAAAACCAAGAGGGATGCGTTTCAAAATCATGAGTAATCGGTAGACCAACGTGCGCTGGATGCTAGGCTCTTTGTGAAACATGATTTTTTTCTTCTCAAGAATATGAATTTGGCGCCCCCTCCTCCCCCCGTAATTGTCATTCGGGTCAGATACATCGGTTTGCCCGCCACTCAATTGCGCATGCGCATGAGCCCGCTCGTAACTGCTATAACGAATCTAGTTAAACCGTTGTGACGTCACGCTCATCGGAGACATTTTGTTGTTATGAAGCATTGCATAGCCTTCCTAACGCCTTTGACAATTTTGTTGTTGGCAAACGTTTGTATGAGTACCGTGTTTTGTTGTTGTATATGGCACATTTCCTTTGCAATTTATGTTTTATTTTAATATTTTTTTCTCGTTCACGTTTAATTGTTGTAGTATTATTCTGCAGTAGCGGGATAGAGTAATATCCTTTGTTAGAGCATCGATTCTTACCAGTCAATATTGCAAAAATTTAACTGAAACCTAAAATAATGAAAAATTCCCGGAATTCTAAAAAATTCCCGGGTTTTTCCCGGTTTTCTCCCGGATGAAAAAATTCCCGGGGTTTTCCCGTATCTCCCGGTTGTCCCGGGTCGTATACACCCTGCATATACGTCTGTCTGGCCCCAAGACCTTGTAAAAAAAAAAGAAATTAATAATAAATTAAATAAATAATTTAATTATATATTTATCGGAGCACCCACATAGTATTAGTAGTAACTGTACTGTTTACACGTTACTGTACGCGGAGAGCAATGGTGAAAAGTGCAGCATTTAATTGCATGAGTAATTTCGGAGATATATCTCAGATAAATCCAAGTGCTGCGACTGAAAGTCCCTAATCTAACACATTTAAATATATCTATGTACTTATGAAAGGTAATATTAGGTTCTTACTTGAATTTATTCGTGCAATTAATCAGTAGCTGCTGTTTTTGGCTGTACTGGTGGACTTGAGACAAAAACTCTTCCATTTTGTGGTGCTGTAAAATATCTCAGATGTTGGTGAGAACACCACACAGTCACGTAACAGAACTCACCTGCATATGGTACGAAACGGTAATAATATAATATGCGATGCACCGAAAAAATCAAATAGTGGTAAATATAATTCACTTCATAAATTTGGAGCGCTAAACAACTAAATGCTACAGTTCGCTGTCATGCTAACGCAATAAGCTGTATTTAGTTGTGAACACACAGTTTTGGCACATTTCTTGTAATACGCAATAAAAAAAAATCAGTAAACAGTGGCCGTTTGCTCATGAATTAGTTTGCTGTCTTTTAGTTATGTACTTAAATGAGACGTTATTTTTTGTGATATAACTTAAAGGAAGATGTGTTGCAACCACAGGCTCTCAAGTTTACCAACACAATGGCCACCGAGGCACCGTGCAAATTGTCCGCTTTTCACAGTAGACAACTTACGGGTTATGAGGCTCTGGTCTGGTAACACTTACCATGGTACACTGATAAGCGCAAAGATTGTAACCATTGGTCATCGCGACACTGAAAACCGCATGAGGCACTTTACGACCACATAACGCGGTAAGGAGAGTACTCAGAGCAGAGAGCAACGAGGAATCGCTCCAACAACGATACGGGTCGTAAATTGGGAAAGCCACTGACTGTCCTCTGTGGCGACCCTGCCGACGGGGTACATCGCTGCTGCTGGCACAAGAGTTTACGAGTGCACCGTTCAGCGCACATTGTTGAACATGGTTCTCCATTGCAGACGACCCCTACGTATAGCCGTCCTGACCCAACAAAAGACTGCAGTGGGCGCGGCGTCAGCGACATTGGCCAGTGGATAAATGAAAACATTTCGCCTGGTCGAATTAACCCAATATGTCCCATAAATAATTTTTGTTTTTAATCTTGATAAAATTTCAGATGCACTACTTACTTTGTTTAATAATCACATTCTGGGCGTAAATTTTTGGTCGTCGACTTAAATTCATAATTCTTTTGTACGTATGGTATATCATACGGTGGGCAGTAAGGGGTAAAATTTTTGACATAAGATGTACACTGCTCAGCCAAAACATTGACCAGTGTCCACCGCGAGGCTGGATGTCGCCTAGCGACGTTGTGGGCAACGAAAGTATGTAAGTGCAGCAGAGACGGAGGGGAATCACCCTAGTGAACATGTGCGCTGCAAATGGCGTAATCCACTGAGAAAGAGACTTTGTCAAAGACAAATTGTCATTACATAAAACGTGTTAACGAGTGTCTCGAAAACCGCGAAACTGGTCGAATGTTCACGCGCTACTGTCGTGAGCATCTACGGAAAGGGGTAGGACAGTGAAACTACCACTGGGCGCTAAGTGGTTGGACGTCCACGATTCTTCTCAGAATGTGAGGTTCGGAGGTTTGTCTGCTCTGTAAAGTAGAATAGATGGTGATATGTGGCATCTCACCGAAAGAGGGCAATGCTGGTGCATTTAAGGTGTTTCGGAGCACACCGTTCATCGTAGATTGTTGAAGATAGGGCTCCGGAGCAGACCATCCCTAGGTATTTACAGGTTGACCCAACGACATCAATTACAATTGCAGTGGGTACGGGGGCATCGGGATTCGACTGTTAGTCAATGGAAACGTGTCTGATCTTCTGGTGAATCACATTTTTACTACTCTAGGTCGATGGTCGTCTCCACAAACGCCGTTATCGAGATGAACAGCAGCTCGAAACGTGCATCGCGCCACGGACACATGCTTGAGGGTGCAGTATTATGCTATGGGTGACCTTCTCGTGTACTTGCATGGCATTTGTGGTAGTAATCTAAGACACGATAACAGCTGCGAACCACCTGCATCCTTTCATGTTTTATGTCTTCCACGACGGTATATCTGCCTGTGTCTTGGAGCCAGAACCGTACTTCAGTGGCCTCAGGAGCATTACAGTGAACTCACGCTGGTGTCTCGGTGACGAAATTCACCGGACTTAAGTCTTATAGAAGCCATGTGGATCACTATCGGGCGCCATCACTGCGTATGCAAATCAGCGGTCCGTTATTTATGCGAATTATGTGACCTGTCCGTAGACATGTAATGCT
This sequence comes from Schistocerca nitens, assembly GCF_023898315.1. Lineage (NCBI taxonomy): Eukaryota > Metazoa > Arthropoda > Insecta > Orthoptera > Acrididae > Schistocerca > Schistocerca nitens. Next base: position 901,744,821 of record NC_064614.1, on the reverse strand, counting down.
ACACCGCTTCACAAACTGTCAGACCAGTGATAGGCGGAACCAGTGATGTATTTCGTTTCGAAGACGGACAGACAAGCTATTAAGCAGGCGGTCATAATGTTTTGGCTCATCAGTTTATCCTACGGTGAACAGTAAGGTGTAGAATTACTTAAATATTTTTATCATATGAAACATGTTGAATTTATTGTGATTATCATTCATTTATTATTGTGTTTTTCTTCATTTATTAACAATTTTCAGATATTGTGATGTTCATTATTATTACTGTTATTATTATTACTATTATTATTATTATTTATATGTTAGTTAGCTGAGCAAACAAAATACTACAATGCATTACATGAATAAGATGAGACATTGCAGTAATAGGGCTGCATGACAAAAATGTTTTGCCAGACAACTCAGTCTTCTTTGCAAATGTGATACAAAATGAAACACTGCTTTGAATGGAGTCCCACATCGCATTTTATGCAGTGAAATTTTGTGCATTTATCACACTGTCCACACCTTATTTGTGTGCTTCATTTGTCAATCACGTGTCCAGCATTATCAAATCTGATGTCTTGTTGCATCTGTGATAGAAATCTTGGCCTCACACCATTTGGCTTTTCGAAGTTGGGCAAGGTCAGAATTGAAAGCACAATAAGTCAGGTAAATTTCAATAAGCTTATACTGTTATATAGCTGCCGGTAAAAGATCCACATATTTAGGCAGAACCTGATTAGCGGCCAGTACCATTTCTTTGAACTTATTCGAATGCGGTACAATTTTTGTAGGTCGTCATAAAGATCTGTACCTCCCATGTGGCGAATATAGTCCTGTTCAAGGGACGGCTGTGGCATGGAAACCTTCTTTCTTGATTCTCTATTAAATGTCAAGGATGTACTTTCACCAAATACACCTACGTCCTCTACATGTGTCCCCAGAGTCTGTCGTTCCATCTTACCAGTGTGATAGAATTTTCTGTATCTCGTATCACATGAGTGGTACCTCTTGATGCCTTCTTTATACCTGGCACGGGAGCCTTCTCTAAGCTGTCGTTTCTCTGGGTTCCTATGCGTATGATTATATTTGAATAGTAAAGAGTAAAAGTGATTATCAATGTACACTGTGCTGCTCAGAGAGACAAAGCCCACGCAACGTTTCCACCACAGAAGGCCACAGTGTCTTCTGGTGATCTCTCTGACTTGCACCATCATATGGCTCAAGATGATGAGATATCCGTTAGATGTAGCTAACCACCACCATTTGAAACCAGTTGGCTTGCCCCTTATGAACTATTTCATAAAGTGGTGGCCATAATAAGGCTCCATGGCCTCATCCAAAGAGAAGTCTGGTTCTAAAGGTTCTATGAAGTCTTGAGGTTTCTTATTTAAATATGAAATTAATGGTCGAACTTTATGAATTTTACCTAATTTTTCGATGTTGTCGTTATCATTGATATAGAAGAATCTAAAGTTTATCAAAAGCATTTCTGGACATAGAATTTATAGAGTCTGGTACAGTAAGGAAGCAAGGGAGAGGATGCTGTTATGGGTGGCCGGAATCCTGTATCTACAACACAAATGCACATGTGGATTGACACCTTCTTTATTTACATATGCTGATTTACTTAACTTGAAAAGAGTCCATATGTTGTGGTACACTCTCGTCAGTAATAGTCCTCTTGCAGACTGATGTAAAGCACAATTCTGTTTGGGGTAAACTAGTCCTGCTATAGCCAGTAATCTGGTCGCTACGTACTGTCGTAGCCTGTGACGAACTAGTCCCGCTCTGTGACGAAACTGACAGACGCCTAACTGCATGATGGAGATGGTGAGGCCCTCCGGTCAGCGGCAGCGGCGGCCTAAACACATGCTGTCGAGAGGGCGTTGGTGACGTGTTGCTTGTGGGTGTGTCTCTGGCCTCTCTCATGATAGTCGCGCTTGATTCAGCGCCTACTAACCGATCTTCGCGCTCCATTTTTGCCGACCGGTGTGCTGGCGACAGCTTACGCCAGCGCAGAATTTGAAAAAGGGCATTGTTTGTGTCAGGTGCATGCGCCTATGCATGAACTTACAATATGCAGATAATAGCAAAATAGATATGTATTTGTAGATGTGAGCATGACTTATTTGTATGTACTTTCTGAGCAGCATATTTTTCTGCCTCTCTATCTCATCAGAATCTAACCCCTCATCATCAAAACCTGTGCAAAAAATACGCTACTGGCCATTAAAATTGCTGCACCACGAAGATGACGTGCTACAGACGCAAAATTTAACCGACAGGAAGAAGATGCTGTGATATGCAAATGATTAGCTTTTCAGAGCATTCACACAAGGTTGGCGCCGGTGGCGACACCTACAACGTGCTGACATGAGGAAAGTTTCCAACCGATTTCTCATACACAAACAGCAGTTGACCGGCGTTGCCTGGTGAAACGTTGGTGTGATGCCTCGTTAAAGGAGGAGAAATGCGTACCATCACGTTTCCGACTTTGATAAAGGTCGGATTGTAGCCTATCGCGATTGCGGTTTATCGTATCGCGACATTGCTGCTCGTGTTCGTCGAGATCCAATGACAGTTAGCAGAATATGGACTCGGTGGGTTCAGGAGGGTAATACGGAACGCCGTGCTGGATCCCAGCGGCCTCGTATCACTAGCAGTCGAGATGACAGGCATCTTATCCTCAGGGCTGTAGTGGATCGGCAAGCCACGTCTCGATCCCTGAATCAACAGATGGGGACGTTTGCGAGACAACAACCATCTGCACGAACAGTTCGACGACGTTTGCAGCAGCGTGGACTATCAGCTCGGAGACCATGGCTGCGGTTACCCCTGACGTTACATCACAGACAGGAACGCCTGCGATGGTGTACTCAACGACGAACCTGGGTGCACGAATGGCAAAACGTCATTTTTTCGGATGAATCCAGGTTCTGTTTACAGCATCATGATGGTCGCATCCGTGTTTGGCGACATCGCGGTGAACGCACATTGGAAGCGTTTATTCGTCATCGCCATACTGGCGTATTACCTGGCGTGATGGTATGGGGTGCCATTGGTTACACGTCTCGGTCACATCTTGTTAGCATTGACGGCACTTTGAACAGTGGACGCTACATATCAGATGTGTTACGACCCGTGGCTCTAACCTTCATTCGATCCCTGAGAAACCCTACATTTCAGCAGGATAATGCACGACTGCATGTTGCAGGTCCTGTACGGGCCTTTCTGGATACAGAAAATGTTCGACTGCTGCCCTGGCCAGCACATTCTCCAGATCTCTCACTAATTGAAAACTTCTGGTCAATGGTGGCCGAGCAACGGGCTCGTCACAATACGCCAGTCACTGCTCTTGATGAACTGTGGTACCGTGTTGAAGCTGCATGGGCAGCTGTACCTGTACACGCCATCCAAGCTCTGTTTGACTCAATGCCCAGGCGTATCAAGGCCGTTATTACGGCCAGAGGTGGTTGTTCTGGGTACTGATTTCTCAGGGTCTATGCACCCAAATTGTGTGAAAATGTAATCACATATCAGTTCTGGTAAAATATATTTGTCCAATGAATACCCGTTTATCATCTGTATTTCTTCTTGGTGTAGCAATTTTAATGGCCAGTAGTGTATCAGTTGGAGTCGAATTTGACGTGCGGAGGTGTTCTATTATATCAAGTGTAAGATTATGAGATAACTCAAATTTTTGTGAAGAGGTAAGCCTTTCTTCTACTCGGTGTTTTGTTTATGTAAATCGAAATCGCAGTTGTGACTGTGATTTGGAATAGCAGGGGTTCTGCTCTTGAGTGGGTAAAGATGTAACATTTTCAACAAGGCCGTCAATATTTGCTGATCTTACTTCTGCAATTTGCACTAGAACCTTTTGCCCCAACTCACCAACAGTGGCGGATAGTCCTTCTGAATCACTACCTGTGTCATCTTTATTAGTGTCCTCACCATCATTTTGTGGAATAAGCACAAATTCAAGCTCCCAGCATCTGTGAAATACATCATTAATAGTTTCATCATCATCACCTTCTTCGGAGTATAGGATATTCAGAACCTATCCTAAGTCTCCCTCCTTTTCCAAATTGTGTCTGAAGTAAATCGGACTAATTGACAGAAAATGATCCCTTACTGCCCACGGCGTGATATTTCATACATATAGGTGTAAGCCAATGCCATATAAATGATAGTAAAGTAATTTTTTTGAACTTGTGCTCATAAGTTGCTTTGGAGTATTCAAATTAGTAACCCATAATAATATGAACAAAATCGTAAAAATATACACTATAACTTTACTACTACTTACCGCATAGCCATGATAAAGGCTAATCAAAAGGCCAAAATCAAAAGTACTTGAACTAATGTTTTCCACCAGCAAATAAACAGTCCTATTCTTCGCTGTTAGTGCCATTTTCAACATTGAACTTTTAAACAAATAATAAAACGTATAAGAAACTTTTCCATTATTGACATTGAGCTCCTGGAAACAAATATGTCTAGAAAAAGTATGATAATCTTACCATGGGATATAATGGGTTACTATCGTTTCTTGTTATATCAGGTCGATGTACGCGTCCGAATACGCTGTCATAAAGGCGAGAGTCAGCTTGAAACCTGCACAGCTCCACCGACACAAGCTGGTGGGGGCAGTGCTATAAAAGGGAATAGCCGACTGACCTTCCATGGGACCTGTTACGGTAATTGACGGCATCATGGCAGCTGCGGATTAAGTAACTACGGAACAACTGTATCCCTTCATGCTTGAGCCGCGCGGTCTTGGTGTCTTGTCACGGTTCGCGCGGCTTCCCCCGTCGGAGGTTCGAGTCCTCCCTTGGGCATGCGTGTGTGTGTTGTCCTCAGCGTAAGTTAAAGTTAGGTTAAGTAGTGTGTAAACTTGGTGACCGATGACCTCAGCAGTTTGGTCCCATAGAACTTACCACAAATTTCCAAAATTGCCTTTATGCTTGATGTCTTCCTCACCTGCGGCGGCATCTTCCAGCAGGGTAACTGTCCGTGCGAGAAGGTCAGGGGTTTGATGTGCATGGTAGTGAACTCACGTTGATGTCTTGGTCACTAGGTTCCCATGCCTGAAACCAATAGAACACACCTGGGACGACATTGGGGCCCAGCTCCGCACTCACAAACCAATGGCCTGTAATTTTGCGGGTTTTGCTTGATCTGTCCGTAAATATGTGGTGCCACATACCTCTGGAAAAATGCCAAGAATTTGTCGAATCCACAATCACGCAGAATCACTGCTGTATTGCATACCCGAGGTGGACCAACACTCAATTAAGCAGGTAAGCATAATGTTTTGGCTTATCAATGTATGTCAGGAAGTGGAGTTGTCACTGCTTTGGTCTGTAGTTATCTTTGATGCTAACATTCGCCCTTGCGTCGTTGCAATAAGTAACGAAATAATCCTGCAAGAGTAGATGTCTGACCACAAACTGGTCGCTGGCACAGTAAGCAACTTACGCCAGTCTCCCAGCAAGAAATTCCTAGGGCATATTTGATATGTTTTGGGGACACATGACGTACGGAAGTCTTTGCGTCCCACCCAGCGCTATTAGCAGCTTACAAGAAGACAGTACGAACTGCCCCTCACCAATTTAATTCGTACTGACAGGGTGTGCAGGACACGACTAGGACTTCCATCTATGTAGGTAGAAAGAAACAACTCTCAACCGAAATTGGGTTTGAAAATTTTAAACGTGCTTCCATACTTTGTATGTCGCTAATATGTAACGAGTCCACAGCCAAGCGAGTGAGCGCTTAGTTTTATAAGTGAGAGATCCTATGTCGAATCTCGTTGCAGGTACTACTACTTTTTGTGAGTTACGTGCATCACTATTCGGTGCTATGCTTCGATATGCGTGGTAAAAAGTGAAAAAAAAAACAAAAAACAAAAAAAAACACGGACATGCAAATATTCGACGTCCCTTACAATTGTCGTGTGTCGCGATAATTACTGTTTTCTAATTTCTAAGATAAGGATCATCCTGATTCGTGCTGTGCTGCGTGGCTTACACACTATAGTTGTCACAAATGTAGATACAATAATATTAATATAAAGCTTACACTGATCTGATATTTCTCGTGTATCTTTTTTTGATTTCCAGCGTCCTTAAGAAAAAACACTCTCCTTTTTTCGTATTAAAGATTAGGAAAAAGTAAGTGAATCACTGGACATCGATACTTTTCATGGTCATAATGAATCAGTTGTTAGAATGAAATGAGACTGAGGAATGAACTACAGGCAACCAGGAAGAACAGATTCGTGTAACGTCCCATTCACAACGAGGTCATTAGAGACTGAGCACAAGTTCGGATTAGGGAAGGATGGGGAAGGAAATCGGTCATGCCCTTTCAAAGGAACCATCGCGACATTTGCCTGGAGCGATTTATGGAAATCACGGAAAACTTAGATCAGGATGAACGGACCTGGGTTTCAACCGTCGTCCTCCCGAATGCGAGTCTAGTGTGCTAATCACTGAACCATCTTGCTCTGTTCAGTGACAGCGAGATTCGATCCAGAGACTTCGAGCATATGAAACTAGTTACTCGCTCGACTGTGTGTCCCGTCAACACTAGCGGCCCTACAAAGCGTACAGAATAAGCGCACCTATAATTTTCAAACTCTGTTTTCTCAAAAGCGATTGAAAGTTGTCTTCCTATCTACGTATGTTAAAGTTCTAGTCCTGCCCTGCACACCCTCTCAGTATGATCGAGATGGGTGAGGAGGAGTTCGTACTGTCTCCTTGTTCGCAAAAGTCTCATTCACTTCTTACGGCGCTCGCAAACATCACAGTTACTGGAATATCACGTAAGACAGCGTTGTACTGCTATTTAATCTAATCCAAGTCGATATTGACGTTACTTGTACAATAGTGAACTCACACAACCATTCAGCGTATTTCAAACATGTTCGAAGTTAGAATACAAATTCTTTGTATTGATTTATGATGACAAATCGACCCAGTTCTATGTCAAAGATGCTAGAAGTCGAAATATAAGTTTTTTTATATTCAACTGTCATTTCTAGTTGCATTTATGCCGTGCTTTACGTTTAATATGCAGGATAAGTTTCGTCACTCTCGACGCATAAGTTGTTTAGTCGCAATTTTTTCTTGATTTGTGGCACCCATTGAGCACTTTGACTTCTTCGGTGATCATTAGTTTTGTGAGATTTTTCTAATTTACAGAAGCAGGAGAATATTTGCCGACATGAAAAAAAAAATATTTATTGTGGTGTTGTTTCAATACCAACTGAATTGCGAAATTTTAAATTTTAATATTTGTACTGCCCAGACTTCTATAAAATGGTATGCAATAAAATTACGATGATTTGTATGTCACAATTAGATAGGTGTGTCAAATACTGGACGGCAGATAACAACTGGCAAGTGGACCCTGCCTACTCCTCATCACCGATTCGTCTAAATCTATGGTGCATGCAGGACTTGGATGTAAATGAAAGTGACAGAAGCGGAAGTTCCAGATGGCCTTGCTTTTAAACAGCGAAGCATGAGCCATTTATATGAGCGTTAACTCCAGGTAACGGTTGGCTTAGCGAGAGGCGTGCGGAATGGTAATCCGAGAGTCGTAAGGTAGACTTCCTTTGTGGAAACTTTTTATTTTTTTCGTTACTTCGACTGTAAATAAACAGAAATAATTCTCAGTGTATTATATCTATTAATATTTTCATAAAAGGAAAGGAAAATTTGGGATTGCAAATAAATTTCTAGGAAGACCTTTTGAAATGAGACAGTCTTGGTTGCAAATATCTTTTATCTCTTTATTGGCAATGATACATTTCGCCCTTGTGGGGCACCTCGTGTCGCAACTACTGATGGAAAAAAATATCTGTTGGTACTCACAGGAATCCTAATACGGAACGATAGAGCTTGTCATTTTTATCAGTATAACTACGCAACTATGGTTGTTCGCTCCAGTAGTACCGAACGGTAAAAACTAATTATCCGTTTCTGTGACAATTCGCCGTCAAAACTATACAGACAGTCTGGCACATCGTGTGCAATCCATTCTTTTATAGTACTTTAGAACACTTATATTTTCCACAAAATAAAAATTTCAGTAGCAATTATCGCTTTTTTGCTGCAATGTATTTTTTTAAATGGCTCTAAGCACTATGGGACTTAACATCTGAGGTCATCAGTCCCCTAGACTCAGATCTACTTAAACCTAAATAACCTAAGGACATCACACACACCCATGCCCGAGGCAGGATTACAGTAGCAGCAGCGCGGCTCCGGACTGAAGCGCCTAGAACCTCTCGGCCACAGAGGCCAGCTTTTAAAGAAATATACATCACACAGCCTAAGTCACATTCGATCAGATGGAATGGTACCATTATTCCAGGAAGGGATTATAAGGCGTACACGAGAACTTCGTATATGACATTAGATTATTTTATTATTTAACAGCTACTGATTATTGGGGCGATATTCATCGTAAAAATAGGGAAACTTGTAATTTAGTCGACATATTGCACACGTTATTAATACCGCAAACTACGTGGTTCTTTTAAAGTTTCTTTAGAGAAACAATATTCTCATTTTGTTATCACAATACTCTCGAAAACTTCACGTTCCTCGGTCATGAGACGGCAAGCGAATGAACTCCGCAGTCGTAGGCTCCAACGGCCGATGGGCCGATTTAACCCACACCAGGAACCTTTACGTCGCGTACAGCTGCCGAAGGCTGCTCGCTCAAAATGGAATTAACGAAATACCGAAGTTCTGTACGCTTTAATTACAATCCCATCTTGGAAAGTTATTTGCACAGTCCTCTTGGAAACTGTAAGTACAATCCTTCTTGGAAACTGATTTGCAGTCCAAATTTTCCTTTGCCCTTCCTTTGCATTCATTTAAAAAAAGATATTAATAAATACAATATGTTGTTGTTGTGGTCTTCAGTCCTGAGACTGGTTTGATGCAGCTCTCCATGCTACTCTATCCTGTGCAAGCTTCTTCATTTCCCAGTACTTATTGCAGCCTACCTCCTTCTGAATCTGCTTAGTGTATTCATCTCTTGGTCTCCCTCGACGATTTTTACCCTCCACGCTGCCCTCCAATGCTAAATTTGTGATTCCTTGATGCCTCAGAACATGTCCTACCAACCGGTCCCTTCTTCTTGTCATGTTGTGCCACAAACTCCTCTTCTGCCTCGTGATGACTGGGTGTTGTGTGATGTCCTTAGGTTAGTTAGGTTTAAGTAGTTCTAAGTTCTAGGGGACTGATGAGCATAGATGTTAAGTCCCATAGTGCTCAGAGCCATTTTTTGAAACTCCTCTTCTCCCCAATTCTATTCAGTACCTCCTCATTAGGTGTATGATCTACCCATCTAATCTTCAGCATTCTTCTGTAGCACCACATTCCGAAAGCTTCTATTCTCTTCTTGTCCAAACGATTTATCGTCCACGTTTCACTTCCATACATAGCTACACTCCATACAAATGCTTTCAGAAACGACTTCCTGACACTTAAATCTATACTCGATGTTAACAAATTTCTCTTCTTCAGAAACGTTTTCCTTGCCATTGACAGTCTACATTTTATATTCTCTCTTCTTCGACCATCATCAGTTATTTTGCTCCCCAAATAGCAAAACTCATTTACTACTTTAAGCCTCTCATTTCCTAATCTAATTCCCGCAGCATCACCCGATTTAATTCGACTACATTCCATTATCCTTGTTTTGCTTTTGTTGATGTTCATCTTATGTCCTCCTTTCAAGAGACTGTCCATTCCGCTCAGCTGCTCTTCCAGGTCCTCTGCTGTCTCTGACAGAATTACAATGTCGTCGGCGAACCTCAAAGTTTTTATTTCTTCTTCATGGATTTTAATTCCTACTCCGAATTTTTCTTTTGTTTCCTTTACTGCTTGCTCAATATACAGATTGAATAACATCGGGGATAGGCTACAACCCTGTCTCACTCCCTTACCAACCACTGCTTCCCTTTCATGTCCCTCGACTCTTATAACTGCCATCTGGTTTCTGTAGAAATTGTAAATAGTTTTTCGCTCCCTGTATTTTACCCCTGCCACATTCAGAATTTGAAAGAGAGTATTCCAGTCAACATTGTAAAAAACTTTGTCTAAGATTACAAATGTCGGAAACGTAGGTTTGCCCTTCCTTAACCTATTTTCTATGATAAGTCGTAGGATCAGTATTGCTCACGTGTTCCATCATTTCTACGGAATCCAAATTAATCTTCCCCGAGGTCGGCATCTACCAGTTTTTCCATACGTTTGTAAAGAATTCGTGTTAGTATTTTGCAGCCGTGGCTTATTAAACTGACAGTCCGGTAGTTTTCACATCTGTCAACACCTGCTTTCTTTGGGATTGGAATTATTATATTCTTCTTGAAGTCTGAGGGTATTCCGCCTGTCTCATACATCTTGCTCACTGGATAATAGAGTTTTGTTAGGCCTCGCTCTCCCAAGGCTGTCAGTAGTTCTAATGGGATACAATATATCGGGTATTATTTCGGTTTATTGGCTGTGTAAGTAACGTAAAAATGGAAAGTATAAAAAGAAAAAAACCATTGCGTAGGGACTCGATTCTTTCGACTCTTGGCCGGCCGCTGTGGTTGAGCGGTTCTAGGCGCTTCCGTCCGGAACCGCGCTGCTGCTAGGGTCGCAGGTTCGAATCCTGCCTCGGGCATGGATGTGTGTGATGTCCTTAGGTTAATTAGGTTTAAGTAGTTCTAAGTCTATGGGCCTGATGACCTGAGATGTTAAGTCCCATAGTTCTTAGAGCCATTTGAACCATTTTTTTTCGACTCTTGGGTTATCGTTCTGTGCTCTTTCCGCTTCGTCAACCACTGCCTGCCAACTGCATTAACATAAATGGTTCACGGCTCATCCGACCTGTGCCACAAACGCTATTTTTTTCTGAATGCTTTGCCATCTAGAGCTTCTGTTCCTGTTATCCTCATTCCTGGCCCAGACCTGCACATTAAAAAATTTGGACGAAATCGGTGATTACGAGTAGCCACTATCGCCTTGCGAGTGCAAAATCAACAGCTGCAACGATTTCCATGTAGGAGACGTACATAGCTCTGATACAGTTCTTGTCGAAACAGCGACAAAACAGAGACATCGATAAAGGTAAATACGTGTCACTAAGGCGATGTCTGGACCCACGACAAAGAAATATGGCAAAACGCTGCACAACCGCGAGCAAAACCCGTAGCTGTCAGAAAGCAGTAACTCTAAGGCGATATCGTTCCAACGTGTTGTTTTTGACCTTCGTGTGCCTTGAGTCAATAGCTCGTTTTACACGATAACGGTACGACAGGGACTATTACGATACGATAAAAGCAGCAACCACTGAAAAAAATATTTTTACATAAAACTATCAGGGAGTTGTTAGCTTTTTAGACTGTCTGTGCATTCATTCATCGAGTCTTGCAACGCAGTGGTTAAACATGTGCACTCGGCCGTTTTGGGGACCAGTGGAATTCGAATCTTGTCTTGGTCATCTTCAAGTATTTTTCTATGATTCCCCTCACTCATATCCGAATGAATTTATATCTTCGCCAGCTGAGCCAGTGCATAGTATCAGACATCTGAAGTGTTGCTATTATCAGGAACATAAAACCGGATCTTCTTTCAGTCGTTCCACAAATCTCTTCGTAGCATTTGTTGCTGACTATAATAAAAGTACGCACGTTATGACCACAATCATGTACTCGGATTCGCATAAATGAAGTGGTTCGTTTCATTAACTCCATATGATTCACAGCTGCAACCCTTGTGGATTGCAGTGTTACTGAGAGTGACATAATTTATATGCGAATACGGTTTAGCTTTCTTGCAGGTACGCTCCCAGTAATGTGCCTACTCAGTGTTGGCAATAAACAGCTGATGAGAAAGAGGAGAGCTCCGATTCAAACAGGGAAATTAGTTGAATGCAGAAAAAAAAATGTTGCACCTATGACAGTTATAAATATAGAGAATCAAGTTGTTGGTTCACCATGCACAAGACACACACAAGTCTCCAAATAACACACTGGATGGGCTTTGTATGACGTTACCCTACGCATGCGTGGATATGTAAGTGTAGTCATAATGCATTAAAGTCGTGTCAATACGTGTCAGCAGACAGAATTGAGTAACCCAAAGTTTCAGGGATGCAGTCGTGCATATTCCACTTTTCCCACTGATATTTCGGCCACGTATCTTCCGGCCATCCTCAGAGTGAGAAAGCTTTGGCTCACACGACGGACAGCCGGAAGATACGTGGTCGATATTCGCTGGAAAATATGAAATCCATATCCGAAATACATTTTTTTTCTCCTGTACCAACCTCTTGATCTCAGTGTAGCACTTGCAACCTACCTACTCAGTTATTTTTTGGATGTATTCCAATCTCTGTCTTCCTCTACAGTTTTCCCCTCTAGAGCTCCCTCTAGTGCCAAAGAAGTTATGTCCTGTCATTCTGTCCGTTCTTCTAGCCAGTGTTTTCCACATATTCCTTTCATTGCCGATTTTGCGGAGAACCTCCTCATTCTTTACCTCGTCAGTCCAGCTAATTTGCAACATTCTTCTGCAGCACCACACCTGATATGCTTCGATTTTCTTCTGTTCCGGTTTTCCCACAGTCCATGTTTCACTACCATACAATGCTGTGTTCGAAGCGTACATTCTCATAAATCTTTTCCTCGAATTAAGACGTATGTTTTAGCTCAGTAGACTTCTCTTGGCCGGGAATCCCCTCCTTGTCTGTGCTGATATGATTTTTATATCCTCCCTGCTCCTAGGGGGCAGAATTCCTTAACTTTGTCTACTTCGTGATCCCCAATTTTGATGTTAAGTTTCTTGCTTTTCTCATTTCTGCCACTTCACATTACTTGCACCGTTCTTCGATTTACTCTCAAGCCATATTCTGGACTGATTAGACTGATTATCCCGTTCAACACATCCTATAATTCTTCTTCACTTTCACTAAGAATAGCAATGTTATCAGCAAATCTTATCATTGATATCCTCTGACCTTGAATTTTAATCCCACTCCTGAACCTTTCCTTTATTTGCGTCGTTGCTTTTTCAATGTATGCTTTGAACAATAGGGGCGAGAGACTAAACCCTGTCTTTGATCCAAGCATTTCCTTCTTGGTCTTTTACTTTTATTATTGCCTCTTGGTTCATGTACATGTTGTATATTATCTGCCTTTCCCTAAAGATTACTCCTATTTCTCTCAGAGTTTCGAACATCTTGCACAATTTTAATTTGTCGAGCGCTTTTTCCAGATCGACAACTCCTATGAACGTGTCTTGATTTTTCGTCAATCTTCCTTCCATTATGAACCGCAGCGTCAGAACTGCATCTTTGGTGCCTTTACTTTTCCTAAAGCCAAACTGATCGTCATATAACATTTTCTTTACTATCCTTCTGTATATTATTCTTGTCAGCAACTTGGATGCATTAGCTCTTAAGTGACAGTGCGATAATTTTCCCACTCATCAGCTTCGGGATTGTGTGGACGATGTTTTTCCGAAAGTCTGATGGTATCTCGCCAGACTTATATATTCTACAAACCAGTGTGAAAAGTCGTCTTTTTGCCACATACTCCAATGACTTTAGAATGTCTGACGGAATGTTACCTACCCCTTCTGACTTATTCGATCTTATGTCGACCAAAGCTCTTTCAAATTCTGAGTTTAATATTGGATCCTCAATGTCTTCTACATGGACTCCTGCTTCTTCTTCTATCACGCCATCAGAAAAGTCTACCCTGTCTTTTTTTTTTTTTTTAGTCGTTTTCCGACTGGTTTGACGCCCCCCCCCACGAATTCCTCTCCCGTGCCATCCTCTTCATCTTAGAGTAGTACTCCATCAACGTGGATGAATGAGTTGTTGTGCTGATTGTTCGATAATTCTCGCTTTTGTCGGCGCTTGCAATCTTCGAAATTATGTGGTTGATGCTTTTCCGAAATATGGATTATCGTCAGACTCATACGTTCTACACGCCAACGAGAAAAATCGTTTTGTTATCACTTCCTCCAATGATTTTAGAAATTCTGGTGGAATGCTGTCTATCCCCTCTGCCTTAATCTATCTTAAGTCTTCCATAAGATCTATTAAATAATGAATCTAATACTGGATCCCCCATCTCTTCTATCACGTCGTCACACAAATCTTCCCCCCTCTTAGAGGCCTTCGGTGTACTCTTTCCACCTATCCCTTCTGTCATCTGCATTTAAAAGCGGAATTCCCATTGCACTCTTAATGTTACCACCCTTGCTTTTAATTTCACCGAAACTTGTTTTGACTTTTCAGTATGCCGAATCAGTGCTTCCGACAATCATTTCTTTTACGATTTCATGACATATTTCGTACAGCCATTTCGTCTTAGCTTCCCTGCACTTCCTATTTATTTCATTCCTAAGAAACGTGTATTTCTGTATTTCTAAATTTCCCTGAACATTTTGTAATTCCTTCTTTCTTTCTTCTATCAAAATGGCTCTGAGCACTATGGGACTCAACTGCTGAGGTCATTAGTCCCCTAGAACTTAGAACTAGTTAAACCTAACTAACCTAAGGACAACACAAACATCCATGCCCGAGGCAGGATTCGAACCTGCGACCGTAGCGGTCTTGCGGTTCCAGACTGCAGCGCCTTTAACCGCACGGCCACTTCGGCCGGCCCTTTCTTCTATCAGCTGAAGAATTTCTTCTGTTACCCACGGTTTCTTCGCAGGTTTTTCTTTCTACCTATGTTTTTGTTTCCGGTTTATGTGATTCCCCTTTTTAGAGATGACCTTCCTCTTCAACTGAGCTGCCTACTGAGTTATTCCTCATCGCAGTACCTATAGCCAAATAGAACTTCAAGTGTATCTCTTCGTTCCTTAGCACTACCGTATACCACACTTTTGCGCATTGATTCTTCCTGACTAGTCTCTTTAAACTTCACTAAAGTGTGATGTGAGTCTATGTCTGCTCCTGGCTACGCCTTACAACCCACTATTTGATTTCGGAATCTCTGCTGGGCCATGATGTAATCTAACTGAAAGGCTACGAATGGAAAATCCGAAGGACTCAATATCAGTTCGCAGCACCGCAACACATTAGAGGAATACATCTACATCTACATGGATACTCTGCAAATCACATTTAAGGGCCTGGCAGAGGTTTCATCGAACCACCGTCACAATTCTCTATTATTCCAATCTCGCATAGCGCGCGGAAAGAATGAACACCTATATCTTTCCGTACGAGCTCTTATTTCCCTTATTTTATCGTGGTGATCGTTCCGCCCTATGTAGGTCGGTGTCAACAAAATATTTTCGCATTCGGAGGAGAAAGTTGGTGATTGGAATTTAGTGAGAGGATTCCGTCGTAACGAAAAACGCCTTTCTTTTAATGATTGCCAGTCCAAATTCTGTATCATTTCTGTGACACTCTCTCCCTTATTTCGCGATAATACAAAACGTGCTCCCTTTCTTTGAACCTTTTCGATGTACTCTGACAGTCCTACCTGGTAAGGATCCCACACCGCGCAGCAGTATTCTAAAAGAGGACGGACAAGCGTAGTGGGCAGTCTCCTTAGTAGGTCTGTTACATTTTCTAAGTGTTCTAAGTGAGACGTATTCGCTATTGTGAATATGAACAACCGTCAGCTGTGTAACGGGGTGATGACAGTAAAAATTACTGCCGGACAGGGATTCGAAACTGAATTTCCCGCTTATCTCGAATGGTCTCCTTACAATTTGGATATCCGTGCGCGACTCACGCCCAGCCCTAACTTCAATTTGTCGTCAACCATGTGTCTACAGCCTGTACCCGTGCACCCATTACGTATATTCCCGTACAGGGAGGACATTTTACTTGAAAGTCTCTTGTGCGGAGGAACATTGCATCGTAATTCCAAATAACACAGGCACTGCAATATCGTATTTATCCGCCGACACAAGGCAAGCGACTTTCAAATAAAATGTCTCTCCTGTAAGGGAATATACGTAATGGACGTACGAGTACAGGTTGTAGACACATGGTTGACGACGTATGGAAGTTCTTCTGGTCTGGCTGTGAGTCGTGCTCGCATAGCCCAATAGTAAGGCGACCGCTCGCGATAAGCGTGAAGTACGGGTTCGAGTCCCGGTCCGGCACAAATTGTCACTGTCGTCATTCCTTTATACAGCTGATGATTGTTCATATTCACAACTCAGAATACATTTCAAGCATCTCATAACGCCTGTAGTCGCAACGGTGCCTGTGTCCGTAGGAACATTGAATCCTAATTTAGAATAACACAGGCACTGGAGTATCTTACCATGGATACAGAGGAGGTGAATATTGCAACAAAGCAAATCGTGGACAGCAAGGTGTTGTAAATGTGGTCGAGACGGGAATAATAAGGGGGGTGATTGAACGGCCAACAGTCCCGATAGACTGTAACACTGTACAAGATAGTGCACAGACGGAATGCAGCTTAGAGGTTTTGAAAAGTGACAGGAAACAGACGTTTTTGGTAGACAAAGGGCGCATATGTCTGTTATCAGTTCTGATCTCGTGGGAAGGAGGAGAATGGGGCCGCCATGGTATGTGTTACATGGCATTGGTGATAATAGTGGGGAAGCATTGGGTACGGCAGTACTGGGGTTATAGGTTGGGAAAACTAAGTTCAGGGAAAGCCTGGAGGTATTGCCAATCGTAGGCGAAGGTTATTCAGTGATTCTCGGTATAGATTTTCTCTACAAGTATCATGTTAAGGTTGATTTTTGTGCGACGCACATTAGAACTCAGTGGGGCTTTGTTTCATTTGGGGAGAATCAATTGCAATTGAGGCAATGGCGCAAGGTTTACCTGTCATGGGTGTGAGACCAACAGAACTGCATATATCAGTAAAGGCTGATCAGCAGGGTAAAATACCAGCAGGTACAGGGAAGGTAGGGTGGGCTGCAGTAGATACCGACTTGTCGAGAGAAACGTTATGTCTGGTTGAACCGCTCTTTAGCAATGAAGAATTGGATAGTTCGCATTGTTTCGTCAGCAGGAGTTTGCGCATGTGAGTGTCACTAGTGGTCAACGGATGATTCTGGTTAGCGTGGATACCTATGGCAGAGAGGAGGTGGCTCTGTCAAAGAGTGCAGTTGTAACTACTCTGAATGTCTTGGAAGATGAGAACTTTGACAGGTCGATTCAGGGGAATTCCACAAGCAAACCGTCGACACAGAAGTGCTACGACCGAAAGTGGAGCACTTTAAAGGCAGTAATTGAAGGGCTATGGAAAACTTGTTGAAGTTTAGTGACTTATTTTGTACATACGGAAGGTTACCAGCAACTCCAGTGACACAAAATCTTATAGCGACAGGGGATAGCACACCTATTTATAGGAAGCCATACTGTATAGCAAGGCAACTGCAGCCATTAGTAGAAGACTCTATTGAGCAACAACGACGGGATGGGATCACAGAACCGAGTAATACCCCATGGAGCGTAAATATAGTAGGTGACCTAAAGAAATTAGTGGACGCTGGAAGGAAATAACAGATTTTGCTTTGTCTACAGATATCTAAGTGTATGAACCATTTAGGATGCTTATCCAGTTCCAAGCATCATAGAACCTTGGTTCTTTGCATCTATGGATCTAGGGAGCGGTTACCATCAGTTGGAAGTGGCGCCTACGGACAGGCCACAAATGTTCTCCATCACCGATCATTTTTCTCGATTTGTGGCAATGGTACACATGCCAGACGATAGGGCTAGTAGCATAGTGCAGCTGTTAGTAAACATCTGGATACTGAAGTCTGGGGTACCTGATAGCATATTAAGGATCAGGGTACAAACTTTGGCTCGGATTTTATGAAGAAACTATGCCTTATATTGCATATACGGAAGTTACGGACGAGTACGTTTAATCCGCGGACCAACTGGAGATCCGGAAGCGTGCACAAGAAAACTACAAAACTGTTGAATTATTACTTAATTTCAGGTGCGATGACTGCGAAACCTATTTTCCCTATGTCCCGTGCGCTTATGATTCGAAGGTCCATACTGTGATGGGCTTGTCGCCATTTGAGGTGGCGTACAGCAAGAAGATACCGTCTCCCTTGGACGTTTCGATTCTTAAATTAAGGGCAGATGGCAAGTCGGTAAGAAAGTTTGCAAGAAGAATAAGGAAAGTTTGGAGGAATGTACAGAAGGCTAACAACAAGGTTCTAGAAGGGCAGGAACAGCCCAACAGACGCATAGGCGAACTGCCGCAGTCCCGTGGAACAGTGGGTAACAGTCACGAATTCCTACATGACGAAGCGAAAAACAAAGATATTTTTAACTAAGTACCAGTGACCTATGGAAATGACCTCACTGTTCAACATGAAGATACAAGTCACACAAAAACGTCTGGTATGCACTTCAGTCACATTCGCAGTTTAAAGGGATGGTAGAGGGGATATCACGGTTATCAGCAACCAATCAGGAGGAGAAAGTTGCAAGGGGTAAAAATAAGGAATCCTGAAATGGTGAGAAACGGAAAGTGCAAGATGTTCCATACAGGTTAACGCCGCGTAAGTAAGTTTTATCACTGTAATTAATGGGGGGGGGGCGGGTTTAAGGTTAGTGTATCTGAGAGTGTGTATTTTTACTGACAGGGAGATTTTTTTACATGGTTGTTAATTTCATTCACGTTGTTATTATTGGCATTTTTTGTGTATTGTGCGTTCTCGGAAGGAGGGAGGGTGTGAAGACTAATGTTGTTCTACAGGTGTCGAATGTATAGGGACGTCCTGGGTGACGGGATGAACCTGCTGTTGCTGTGCTTCACAAATCGTGAGGCAGGGCATGTAACGGTTGTTCAGCTTTTAGAATCGGGTGTGGTGTTCCCAAAATAATCGGATGTGTGGCTTGTTAGTCTTAAATGATGCTACGTAAAAGGAACATTGGAGATTTGGGAGATTAGGATTGAGATAAGTAGGCTATAAGTTGACTTTCCAGAATTTTACGAGGAGGCACAGGGGAATAGTTCATCCAGGAGCTCTAGTCCACTTATAGTAAATTAAGGATAAAGTTGTCACAGCTAGTGGATGTGGTTCTGCAAGCCAGGAGACGGCGGAAGGGGGGCTGAGTAATTGTTGGAAGATAAATTGTTGAAGACGACATTCAGAACAGCAGAGGAAGAGGAAGTGCAAGAGTTAAATGGTACTGTTGTTCAGGTTCAGCACATGGCACGTACCATGAAGAACGCCACGGAGAGGCACGCAATGCGGTTATCAAACGGAGGACAAGGGGTGTTGAACAACACTAATCGAGTATGGAAATTGGCAACAGAGTTAACGCGATGTGCTAGTGAAACGAAGGAAGCGCTGAATAGCGATTTGGAGAGAATACAGAAGCAATTGAGTGCAATGGACAACGAACTGAATATTGCAAGTTTTCTGTGTGGGCTAGTGGACCAGCTTGGGGATGCTAGGAGTGAAGTGGCGACGTTACAGGAGGCGACGTTCCATTTGTTAAACTGCCAACTTAGCACTGTACTGGTTACACCTGGGGAATTCATGATGGGATTGTATTGAGCAGAAAAGCAGTTTCCCACAGAGTTTCAACTTACAGAAAAGTTTTGCAGGAAAAGCTGACTAGAGGAGAGGTGGAAACGAATGGGGCCAGGATACATATAACGATCCGTGTACCTCTAGTGGATAGAAACTCGGAGTTTCAATGCTACATCATTCACCCATATCGAGTGAAATGGGGTATATTGGGGAAGTGAGTGCAGGTGAGAAGACGGTGAAACTAAGTCTTTAATTATTTTTGTCATTTAAACACTGACCTTTTCCCTGACAAAGAGAATTCAAACTTAACCTATTCATTAATTACCCACAATATACAAGCCCAAGGCAGTCTGATTGCCATACAGTGACAACATGACTTCCAATAACTAACACAGAAGAGTGGCCCTGAATTGCAAGAGATCCTAACAATGATAAAAATCCAAAAAATATGAAATTAAAGAAATTGCCTCCAACTCTGTTAATTGCCTAAACTCATTTCAATTACGAACCTTACAGAAAATCTTCATAACACGAACTATAGCAATTACAGCAAACAGCAAGTACAGCCAGCTAAATAAAAACATTCTAACTACTATAAATTCTAACTGCTAGGAGGTATATGGTTAGCAAAAGAAAGATTTTGTTGGGGAGCAAACAATATATTTAGAAACTTTTACCTTATTCATTTGACATCCACTTCCAAAAATTATACAGGGTGATTCAAAAAGAATACCACAACTTTAAAAATGTGTGTTTAATGAAAGAAACATAATATAACCTTCTGTTATACATCATTACAAAGAGTATTTAAAAGGTTTTTTTTTCACTCAAAAACAAGTTCAGAGATGTTCAATATGGCCCCCTCCAGACACACGAGCAATATCAACCCGATACTCCAACTCGTTCCACACTCTCTGTAGCATATCAGGCGTAACAGTTTGGATAGCTGCTGTTATTTCTCGTTTCAAATCATCAATGGTGGCTGGGAGAGGTGGCCGAAACACCATATCCTTAACATACCCCCACAAGAAAAAATCGCAAGGTGTAAGATCAGGGCTTCTTGGAGGCCAGCGATGAAGTGCTCTGTCACGGGCTGCCTGGCGGCCGATCCATCGCCTCGGGTAGTTGACGTTCAGGTTTCGTAACTAACCTTTTTCGTAGGACTCTCCATACAGTTGATTGTGGAATTTGCAGCTCTCTGCTAGCTCTGCGAGTCGATTTTCCTGGGCTGCGAACAAATGCTTGCTGGATGCGTGCTACATTTTCATCACTCGTTCTCGGCCGTCCAGAACTTTTCCCTTTGCACAAACACCCATTCTCTGTAAACTGTTTATACCAACGTTTAATACACCACCTATCAGGAGGTTTAACACCATACTTCGTTCGAAATGCACGCTGAACAACTGTCGTCGATTCACTTCTGCCGTACTCAATAACACGAAAAGCTTTCTGTTGAGCGGTCGCCATCTTAGCATCAACTGACGCTGACGCCTAGTCAACAGCGCCTCAAGCGAACAAATGTACAACTAAATGAAACTTTATAGCTCCCTTAATTCGCCGACAGATAGTGCTTAGTTCTGCCTTTTGTCGTTGCAGAGTTTTAAATTCCTAAAGTTGTGGTATTCTTTTTGAATCACCCTGTATAATTGTCAATAGTTCCACTGTCTAAACATTACCAATCAAACATACGCCATCATACATTTCCTTGCGTCTCACTTAACAATGCATGTCCTATCAACACAGAGTCTCCACTAAGAAAAAACATGTACATACACTTCTCTATCCACTCGCTAACCGCTAGTCCGTCCAACCACAGAATCTCTTGCCAAGGCCGCAGAGCGCTGTCAGCGATATTAATAGTCTATAACGCTGCGAACATACAAACAGGCTACTTACAACGGGACGTATTGCTGGTCTCAAAGGACAGGCGAACTCACTTGGTAATGTCACGCGTAGAGTTGGAAAGGTGCGGGCAAGGGAAGGATGTGATCTGTTCTGATAGCCAGATATGGACTGATACTCGACATCTGAAACGAATTTGTTTCAGGGGAAGTTAAGGGGACGAGTTGTGGAAAGGAACTTCTGCTAGCTGGAACTTTCTTCCAGAGCATGGGAACAATTTGGTTATACTCAGTATTCACGCCGGAAACTGTATGGTTGAATTGCTACGAACGAGGTTGAAAAAACTCGACCTTCAGGAAAGTGGAATGATTATTAATGGCACGACTTTTGAGATAGTTGGGTCGGACTTTGGTCTTATGACTAAGCTCACTGACTCAACTGTTATGACACTGTCATGTAATACGTTGTATTGGCCGCAAGGATCTCATAGAGCATTACCCGTTCAAATCTTAATATATTTAAATAACACACTCAGTCCAGTACTTAAGCAGTACTTTGACACATTAGTAGAGTTCCGGCGAGGGAGAAGTACCATGGAACTACTGTGGCAGTATATACACCATTTCAGGGAACAATAGCCTGAAGTATTACTAATAAAACTTAATATATTTAAATAACACGTTCAACCCAGAACTTAAACAGTATTTTGACACATTAGTAGAGTCCTGGCAGGGGAGAAGTTCGATGGAACTACTGTGGCAGTATATACACCATTTCTGGGAACAACAGTAGCCCAAAGAATTAATAACAAAACTTATATATTCAAATAACACGCTCAATCCAGAACTTAAGCAGTATTTTGACATATTAGTAGAGTCCCGGCAAGGGAGAAGTTCGATGGAACTACTGTGGCAGCATATACACCACTTCTGGGAACAACAATAGCCAGATGTATTAATAAGTGTATCGGCTACTAGTTTTTGTGTGTTTTCAGCAGGCTTTTGTGTAGTGTATTTCTGGGTAAAACGCAATCGGGCACAGGCTGTAGACCTGTTAACGCATCAGTTACCGGCATTGTCTGAGGAAGCAATTAGTTTTAAGGACTTAATTAGAATAAAAGAATACAATAGCAGTACATGGTAGATATTTAAGGGTGTAATACAAGTGCGAGGAGAAGCTCTGTGTGTGGACACTACAATGTGAGAAGGGGAGAGTGCTCTCAATACATGAATTATTAGAGTTAGAGTAAATTAGTGGGGGCCCAATGTTAAAGATTCAGGATAGATCTTCTCGAAAAAAAGCAGGTATGCTGCGCCACGAATAAGTATAGGCATGGATTTAGGGAATTCTTGAAAATTTTGTGGAGCTTGGCTAGAAGGTAGGAGTTAAGGGCTGGTCTCGGGTAGTGGGCACTGGCATGTAGATATTTAGCAAACGGTTCTGCGAGGCAGGTTTGCGACACCGCTCGCAGGAGAGGAAGCATGGACTGGCGGGCACTATAAACAAGAGTGGAGACGGGTGTGGAGTCATCAGGGGCATTACTCGTATAGGGCACTGAGGTACTACGAGAAATCCGTACATTGCACTTTCAACAGCACCTAGCAAACTGTAGGTGGGGGCTGAAGCAGACTAGAAAAAGTTGACGTTATGATTGTTAAGGAACTCTCCACTCGTTGCCTCCAGAGGGACTATGTTAAGAAAAGAAGAATAAATAAGGGAGGCCAGAGGCTCGATCCAGGCAGCCCTGTTGCCGTTCTGTCTGCGACTGAATAACGATTGTTTTATTTGCAAGCCAATCACGACGACCATCTGGTGATGAATTTCGGTGGCCAACCGGCCCACTCAGTCAATCGCCAAGCTCTGCTCTAGGGACGCACCACAGCCGTGGCGAGGCTGCACCGGCGCGAGGAGCTGGGGGCCGGTCAGCCTCCGCTCTCTGGAAGATGTCCGAAGGACTGCAAACTGCCGTCTGCAAGGGTGGAGTCAGGATACCATCTCTGGGCCTCGCAGGTCCAAAGCTGTTCTGAATCACCGACCGAGCCTCCCTGGGTGGGCGACAAGAACTGCTGAGGCTCTACTACAACGACGGCTGCTGGCTGTTTCCCTTCAGCGCTCTACATGGTGACAACGGGACGCGCTTGAGACAATAGCCAGCCGCGCTCCGAAGACCGCACGGCGCTTAAACCATATCTCTTGTCATCCTGGCGCATTAAGAACTCTGAGGTCGGGGAGTCGTAATAATATGTTTGGTGTTGCCAGAAAAATTTCAACCATATTTCCCAGCAACGCCACAGGCAGAGGAAAATGGAACAATAACCAGGAGGAATTCCGTCACATTTACAAAAAAATTTAAACAATAACTGATTTTGAATAGTCCCACCTATTAACATGCACTGGAAACTTCATTCACTGCTGCACGTAACCCAATTACTAACGACCAGTGCATATAACAATCAAGTTAAGAAAGTTTCCACCGAACTGAAACAGATGAATCATTCCGAGAAAGCGAGAGCAGAATAAGCAGAAACACCAACTATAGTGTCTGATCAGAAATCTGTCTTTCTAGACACATGCTAATTACATTTACTTGTACGGCCTTGGAAGAATAAACCATGGCCAAATTGTCAGAATTCTCGGCGACATCTCCACATTCAACACAGGGCGAGCCACAGGTTCCAGAAACACCGTGTGTGCTCTCTGCCCAACAAAACACTGAGCTGCCACGCTGCTAGCGCCTGTTGCCTCGCGCACTCAGTACCCAACTCGGATCACAGCAAATTCCAGACATGGCCTGGACCGCAATAGGCCTATACCACTGTTTCGCCACGGGGAGCGTACATCATCTCTGGGCAGCGGTCATAGGCCCAGAGTGGTGCCGACATTGTTATACAAATAAAAAATGGTGCCAGCCTCGGTAAAATATTAGTAATGACAATTACTGCACTAGGAGCTATGTCTATTACCAGGGAAATACACTCCTGGAAATGGAAAAAAGAACACATTGACACCGGTGTGTCAGACCCACCATACTTGCTCCGGACACTGCGAGACGGCTGTACAAGCAATGATCACACGCACGGCACAGCGGACACACCAGGAACCGCGGTGTTGGCCGTCGAATGGCGCTAGCTGCGCAGCATTTGTGCACCGCCGCCGTCAGTGTCAGCCAGTTTGCCGTGGCATACGGAGCTCCATCGCAGTCTTTAACACTGGTAGCATGCCGCGACAGCGTGGACGTGAACCGTATGTGCAGTTGACGGACTTTGAGCGAGGGCGTATAGTGGGCATGCGGGAGGCCGGGTGGACGTACCGCCGAATTGCTCAACACGTGGGGCGTGAGGTCTCCACAGTACATCGATGTTGTCGCCAGTGGTCGGCGGAAGGTGCACGTGCCCGTCGACCTGGGACCGGACCGCAGCGACGCACGGATGCACGCCAAGACCGTAGGATCCTACGCAGTGCCGTAGGGGACCGCACCGCCACTTCCCAGCAAATTAGGGACACTGTTGCTCCTGGGGTATCGGCGAGGACCATTCGCAACCGTCTCCATGAAGATGGGCTACGGTCCCGCACACCGTTAGGCCGTCTTCCGCTCACGCCCCAACATCGTGCAGCCCGCCTCCAGTGGTGTCGCGACAGGCGTGAATGGAGGGACGAATGGAGACGTGTCGTCTTCAGCGATGAGAGTCGCTTCTGCCTTGGTGCCAATGATGGTCGTATGCGTGTTTGGCGCCGTGCAGGTGAGCGCCACAATCAGGACTGCATACGACCGAGGCACACAGGGCCAACACCCGGCATCATGGTGTGGGGAGCGATCTCCTACACTGGCCGTACACCACTGGTGATCGTCGAGGGGACACTGAATAGTGCACGGTACATCCAAACCGTCATCGAACCCATCGTTCTACCATTCCTAGACCGGCAAGGGAACTTGCTGTTCCAACAGGACAATGCACGTCCGCATGTATCCCGTGCCACCCAACGTGCTCTAGAAGGTGTAAGTCAACTACCCTGGCCAGCAAGATCTCCGGATCTGTCCCCCATTGAGCATGTTTGGGACTGGATGAAGCGTCGTCTCACGCGGTCTGCACGTCCAGCACGAACGCTGGTCCAACTGAGGCGCCAGGTGGAAATGGCATGGCAAGCCGTTCCACAGGACTACATCCAGCATCTCTACGATCGTCTCCATGGGAGAATAGCAGCCTGCATTGCTGCGAAAGGTGGATATACACTGTACTAGTGCCGACATTGTGCATGCTCTGTTGCCTGTGTCTATGTGCCTGTGGTTCTGTCAGTGTGATCATGTGATGTATCTGACCCCAGGAATGTGTCAATAAAGTTTCCCCTTCCTGGGACAATGAATTCACGGTGTTCTTATTTCAATTTCCAGGAGTGTAGATATAGACTAAACTTACATTTATCAAGAAAGAATATGCACAGATGTCGAAAATTAAAGCAACAAAAAGCGCTTTGTCCGTCCTGTGTGTAATTCAAGACGGAATCGTACAAACTATGAACATGCGTCCGTACGATCGTTTTCGCCGGCCGCGGTGGCCGTGCGGTTCTGGCGCTGCAGTCCGGAACCGCGGGGCTTCTACGGTCGCAGGTTCGAATCCTGCCTCGGGCATGGGTGTGTGTGATGTCCTTAGGTTAGTTAGGTTTAAGTAGTTCTAAGTTCTAGGGGACTTATGACCTAAGTTGTTGAGTCCCATAGTGCTCAGAGCCATTTGAACCACGATCGTTTTCTGCACGAAAGATGGCATTTCAGTCGACAGACAACCACGCCAGAGATGACGTCAGGGCATCTACCAGCGGGGCAGTGTTTGCCGGTTAGTCCCACATCCACAGTCGCTGTGTATACTGCCACAGACGGTGTAGTATGGCACAGAGAAGACATCTACCAGACTCTTTGTGGTGGAGGTCCGTAGGAAGAATGGAAGCTGGACAGTCGCAAACTGATGTGGCCCGATGGCTTAATGCGAATCGTTCTGTTGCTTCTCGGGAGTAGCGACAGTTTGTAGAGATCGAAACTGTATCCTAAAGATCAGGACAGGGACGACCACGTGTGACATCAGAATGAGAGGATCGTTATTTGGCTATAAGGGAACGACGTTACCGCCTTAGTATTGCACGGCAACTGACATCTGACCTTTCAGCATCCACTGGACATGTTGTGTCGAGCAAAACGGTACTCAGAAGGCTTCGGCAGAGTAGCCTTTACTGTTGGAGGTGTGCTGTATGTGTATCTCTTAAGCGTCTTCATAGAAGAGGACGTCTAGAGCGGAGTCGTCAACATGCCACGTGCACGGTCGAACAGTGGCCCAATGTTTTTTTCACGAATGAGTCCCGATTTGGCCCGGAGAGTGATTCTCGACAGATTCGGATCTGGTGGAAACATGGCACACGATTTTGGGACCCAGACATTCTCGAAATTGACTGATATCGAGGAGGATTCCTAATGGCGTGGGTAGGGATTATGTTGACCACTCGGACACCTCATCATGAAATTGTATGAGTGAAGAGGCAAGGTTTAACTGCTGTCAGATATCGTAACGAGATCTTGGGACCTCATGTGCGGTTGTTGTGAGTTACTGTGGGCCCAGATTTCGTACTGATGGACGGATAATGGTCAACCACATAGAGCATGTGTGGTTGAAGTTTTCTTGTAAACGAAAGATATTGCACGCATCGCGTGGCTTTCTCGCTCTCCCGATTTGAATCCTATAGAGCTTGTCTGGGATGCACTAGGAACACGGACTGCATCACGTCAGCGCCCACCAACCACTCTCCAAGACTTGCGAGTATCTCTGCGGGTGGAATGGGCGTTATTGACTCAAAATGAGATTGATGACATCATTCACAGCGTGGCCCGTTGTTGTCAGGCCTTTACGCCTCAGAATATGTCCCACCAACTGATCACTTCTGTTACTCAGATCTGCCATAGATTTCTTCGATTCGGTACGTGCTCAGTGGTTACTCGATCTACCCGTCTATTCTTCAGCATTCTTCATATTACCACATCTCAAAAGCTTCCGTTCTCTTCTTGCCTGAACTGCTTATCGTCTCACTTCCAAACAAAGCTTCACTACAAACAATTACCTTCAGAAAATATTTCTTAACATTTAAATTTGCAGTCTTTTTGGCTCGCTGCGTTGTATATGACTTTTAAGGACATTTTGTAATTACGCTGGCAAACGAATAACCAAACAAAACGATCTGACTTAACAGCGTTTTTGGAATCGTGATTAGTGAAATTCCTCTTTTTTATAAACGTATTTCTTGCAGTCTCCAATCAGCATTATATATCCTCTCTGTTTCGAAAATAATCCATTATTTTACTGCCCATATATTCGTATACTTCTTTTAGCTTCTCATTTTCTAATCAAAGTCCTTCGGCATCACCTGATTCAGTTGGACTATTCTTGTTTTACTTTTATCGATATTCATCTTATAAACTCTTTTCAGAGACTATCCATTCCATTCAGCTGTTCATTCAAGTCCCCTGCTGTCTCTGACAGAATTACAATGTCATCAGGAAACCGTAACCTCAATTCTCTCACCAAACTTCTCTTTTATGTTTTTTACTGCTTGCTCAGTGTACAGTGGAGTGTTGAATTACAGTGTCATGTATGTGCAGTGATGTAATGAGAAAAGACTGAACAGTACAGGACAAGACTTTTACATTATTATATAACTTCTTTATGAAACAGTATTGTACACTAGGGATAAACCGAAGAGATAACATAGTTTTAATTACGCTGGTCTTACACACAGCCGGAAAAATATAGATCACCGCCAAGGATATGGTAATTTTATTGAGAAGTAGGTTGACAGGTAGTTCATCGTTGTAGGAGTGTACAATAACAAGTTCAGACCAAATGAAACACACGTACCACAGCAACCAGTGCCCAAACAGTCGCCCCTCTCTCCTCTCTGGCGCCAATGTAGCCGTTTATTCTCCGTTTATTCTCGTACGCAAACGATCCTAAAGGTGCCAAATGGCAACCTGCAATAGATTCTCCCAAGCAACTTATACGTTTTGTTGCAATTAGGCAATAGTTATTGCAAACCCTGGCGAACGATTAAACTCCCGCTTCAGCATGGCCCATACGTGTTCTTTTGGTGAGAAACCTAGTGATCTTGCTGCTCTGGACAATTGTATATCACGAGAAGCACGTTCGTCACAGCAGCCGTATGTGGACGTGTATTGCCCTGCTGAAAAAGCACATCACCTTCCTGTCAAAGAAACTGCAGCAGAAGGGGGTAACAACCTGTTCAATGTAGCTGGCTACTGTACCCTGCAGAGATATCGAAGGTGACCGCGAGTTGTAACTGATGCCCCCCCCCCCCTCACACACACACACACCTTGAAGCCTGGGATGAGTCCCGTGCATCGTAGGCGAATGCACTCTGGAACAGGGAGCTCACCGGGTCGACACCATACACGTGTATGTCCATCACTCGCGTGCGCACAGAATCTACCTTCATCAATGAAGACGGCACAGTATCGTTTCACTCTCGAGTCATTCTTTCACGACTCCAGAGGATCCGTGATTGGCAGTGTCATGGTGTCAGTGGTATCCTGGCCAGTGGTATGTGTTATCTTAAGCAGACGGTTTCCGATGGTGGCTTATGACACAGCAGGTGCAACGTCTGGGGATGATGTTCGGTTGGCCACCACTGCTGGTACAATGCGACGACTTTGATGTGCGTCAGTTCTATCAGGACGTCCAGAACCTGGTCTACGGGTGTGGGAACGTTCTACAGACCAAAGCAGCGATAACCAGCAGTAAATTCTGCCCCACATGTGCAGCAGTCCGTCGAGGCGTCGATCCAGCTTCCCGCAGGCCCACAATGCGAACCTGTTTAAAGGGCTCAAGCTGTTCTCTGTACCCTAGAGAAATCTTGCAAACACTGTTCACCTCTCAACTCAGCACAGCTACTGCTTGTGCAGATTTAAAACAGAGGGCCATCTTATCGCCAACGAACCTGACAAATATATCACTAACACTACACCCTTTCACTGTAAGGATCTGTTCATAACACTGGGGATTTTAACTGCTCCATGTGAATACATTTACCAGTCAGTTATACACATCAAAAATAACATTAGTAATTACTGCACAAACAGCTCTTTCCATGACCATGCAACAAGAGATAGACTCAACTTACATTTACCAAGAAAAAATAAACATAAAACTCAAAACAGCATTTTCTACCAAGGAATAAAACTGTACAATAAATTACCAAAAGAGATTAAAGAAATTGCAAAAACACACTTATTTAAAAAGGCAGCTAAAAAGTACCTGTTATGCAATACTTTTACACATTGAAGGATTACTTAGATAAAACAGAGTAGGGGTTTGATAAAAAATGTCGTACAAATAAATAATAATAATAATAATAATGATTATAAAACATCCAACATTCCTCATAACACCTTCACTTTATGTTTTGTTCCTTTTTTCTTTCTAGAAATACTTACCCCCAAGCTATGCATAGCACAATACTAACACCTCTTCCTCTTTCTGGTTCAGATGGCTCTAAGCACTATGGGACTTAACATCTGAGGTCATCAGTCCCCTAGACTTAGAACTACTTATACCTAACTAACCTAATGACATCACACACATTCATGCCCGAGGCAGGATTTGGACCTGCAACCGTAGCAGCAGCGCGGTTCTGGACTCAAGTGCCTAGAACCGCTCGGTCACAGCGGGCGGACTTCCTCTTTCTCAGCTGAATATCTCACTCATTATGGAGGGATGCTGACTCATTTATTCAGGATAGCAAATGGGAAGTCGCGGTGCAGAAAATGGCCCAGAAATCACCAGTGTGTGTGTGTGTGTGTGTGTGCGTGTGTGTGTGTGTGTGTGTGTGTGTGTGTGTGTGTGTGTGTGTTGTAAGTGCAGTGTTATGAAACGATGTGTGTATAGTGTGCGCAGTGACTGATAGTGAGATATGACTGAACGGTGTGGCATTACACTATTTAATAAGTTATTTGTAAAAAAAGCGTTGTATACCAGGAGCAAATCTAATGATTATGTCTAACTGGAAGTCTGTAAATATATGTGCATACGAATTAGCTTATTTTAAATTGGTCTAAACTTATAAATACTTTGACATGTCCTATATCTGTGTAAAAAGAGATCTACGATGATTAATGCTACTACTACTATTGTACACAACATATACCGTGGTCCCACTGAACACAGTCCTCGAAGGTGTTGCATTTTTTTCCGGTAGTGTATTCGGAAGTATGGAGGATCCAGTGTTCACCGACCGTTCTTTTGTAGGTTTCCCATTCTTCGCTCCCCCCCCCCCCCCTCTTTTTTGGAGTCGTCAGTCTTCAGACTGATATGATGCAGTCCGCCACGAAGTCTCCCCCTGTTCCAAACTCTTCATCTCACAGCAGCACTTGCAACCTACAACCTCAAATATTTGCTGGATGTATTCCATTCTTTATCTTTCTGTACAGTTTTTACCACTAAAGCTTCTTCTAATACCACGGGAGTTATTCTCTTATGTCTTAACAGATGTCCTATCATCCGGTCCCTTATCTTGTCAGTGTTTTCCATACTTTCACTTCCTCGACGATTCTGCGGATAACCTCCAGATTCCGTACCTCATCAGTCCACCTAATTTTCAACATTCTTCTTTATCTCCACATCTCAAATGCTTCGATTGTGTTCTGGTTTACCCACAGTCCATGTTTCACTACTATACAATGCTGTGCTCCAAAAGTGCATTCTCAGAAATTTCTTCCTCAAATTAAGGCCTGTGTTTAATAATGCTAGAGCTCCGTTGCACAGGACTGCCGTTTTGTCAGTGGTAGTCTGCGTTGTATGTCCTCCTTGCTCCCGTCCGTCATGCGGTATTTTGCTGCCTAGGTAGCAGAATTCTTTAACTCCATATACATTGTGAAATCCAATTCTGTTGTTAAGTTTCTCGCTGTTCTCACTTCTGCTTCTTCTTACTTTCATCTTTCTCCGATTTACTCTCAAACTATTTTCTATACTAATTAGACTGTTCATTCCATTTAACGGAGCCTGAATTCTCTTTCACTGAGGTCAGCAACGTCATCAGCGATCATATCACTGATATCAACTGACCTTGAATTTTAATCTTACTCTTGAACCTTTCTTTTATTTCCGTAATTGCGTCTTCGAACTGTAGGAGCGAAAGGCTACATCCCAGTATTAAACTCTTCTTAATTCGAGCAATACGTTTTTGGTCATCCAATTTTATTGTTCCTCTTGGTTCCCTTTATATTGCTTATGACCCTTCTTTTCCTATAGCTTATCCCTATTTTTCTCAGAATTTCTATCATCTTGCACCATTTTACATTGTCGAACGCTTCTTCCAGGTCGACAAATCCTACGAACGTGTCTTGAATTTTCTTCATTCTTGCTTCCGTTATCCACCGCAACGCCAGAACTGCCTCTCTGGTGCCTTTACCTTTCCTAAAGTGAAACTGATCGTCATCCAGCCTATCTTCAATTATGTTTTCCCTTCTTCTGTATATCATTCTTATCACTAACTTGCATGTCTGAGCTATTAATCTTATTGTGCGGTAATTCTCGCATTTGTGTCTTACCAATCTTCGGAAGTATGTGGATGATGTTCTTCCGAAGTTCAGATGTTATATCACCAGGCTCATACATTACTCCAGGGAAATGCTATAGTTGGTACGATTAACTGCACTATCCTTATCAAGCTAAACCTGTAAGTACATGTACCGGGTGATCAAAAAGTCAGTATAAATTTCAAAACTTAATAAACCACGGAATAATGTAGATAGAGAGGTAAAAATTGAGACATATGCTTGGAATGACATGGGGTTTTATTAGAACCAAAAAAAAAAATTGCTAGACACTTGAAAGATCTCTTGCGTGCGCCGTTTGGTGATGATCGTGTGCTCAGCCGCCACTTTCGTCATGCTTGGCCTCCCAGGTCCACAGCCCTCAGTCCGTGCGATTATTGGCTTTGGGGTTACCTGGAGTCGCAAGTGTATCGTGATCGACCGACATCTCTAGGGATGCTGAAAGACAACATCCGACGCCAATGCCTCACCATAACTCCGGGCATGCTTTACAGTACTGTTCACAACATTATTCCTCGACTACAGCTATTGTTGAGGAATGATGGTGGACATATTGAGCGTTTCCTGTAAAGCACATCATCTTTGCTTTGTCTTACTTTGTTATGCTAATTATTGCTATTCTGATCAGATGAAGCGCCATCTGTCGGACATTTTGTGAACATTTGTATTATTTCGGTTCTAATAAAACCCCATGTCATTCCAATCATGTGTGTCAATTTGTACCTCTCTATCTACATTATTCCGTGATTTATTCAGTTTTCAAATTTATACTGACTTTTTGATCACCCTGTATATGAATTATGTTATTTTTGTTGTTCTTGTAATATCATATCGTATCCAACAAATTTTTTAAAGTCAATTAAACTACTACTACTACTACTACTACTACTATTGCTACTGCTAGATTGAGAATAAAATTGATATTACTAGTTACTACTGCTGCAGATACTATTTATTCTTTCACTGCGCCTGCACTCTCGCGAAAACATTGAGAAAATTTCTGTAAACGCCTGCAACGCTAATAAACCTTAGCGATACGTAACCTGACGTACAGCTGTCACTCAGCCGTGAGTGATGTGCGTCGATCTTAATAAGAAAAACGAGGCTTGTCCGTGGACGGCGACTTGACGGAGTAAGTGCCCGAGATAGAGGCCCTCCCTCCGCGCGCCGGTATCGCCGACCTCAGGCGGTCAGCGCCACTGCTGGGAGTCCCGCGGCGCCAGACGCACCTCGCTAAGTCCTCTGCAGCCCTCGCCGGCCAGCGTGCAGTGCCGGCGCGCGATGCCTGGGGCAGAGGGCGAGCGTCGCCGCAGGCTCGACATCGTGGCCGCCGTCCCGCCGGAGCTGTCGAGCGCCATCCTCAGGTACCTCGTGCTGACAGTAAGACTTGTCCGCTGGGCCTCGCCTCGAGACTGATGCATTTTATCTACACTATTGGTCAAAAATATGGAAACACCAAAAACAGCACATTACCATGCCTAATACGGTGTAGGAAAGCCATTGGTATCGAAAAGAGCTTTCAATCGTCTCAGACTGGATAAATACTGGGCTGTAGGGTTTTCAAGAGAGTGTCATACGAGCCTTCCTCCAAAACAGTACCAACATCAGGCTATGATGATGGAGGTGGCGAGTGATCTCGCTTATTTCTCTCCAAAGTAGACCACAAATTCTCAATAATAATGTGTTATGATGACTATGGTGACCAGGAGAGATGACACAATTCATCCTCGTGCTCACAGAGTCCTGGACGATGCGACCTCTGTGAACAGGGCACTGTCGTCTTGTAACACAGCCTCATCATTAGGGAACAAACATAACACCATGGGATGTATCTGATGAACCAAAATAGTCCCATATCCTTGGCATAATGCAACCTTGATGACCAACCACGAGGCCCGTGGAACACCGCAATATGGCTGCCCAAATAACCAGCGAACCCCACCACGTTTCACTCTTGGGACGTAAACTCGGCCAGAAGTTGGAACCAAATAACTTTCTTCCATTTCTCCACAGTCTTGGGTTTATAGCTTCGGCACCACTTCTTTCTGTTATGGGCATTTCGCTCACTGATGAGTGGGTTTGGAGCCCGAACTCACCCCGCAATTTCCTGCTTCTGGATCTCCCCTCGTGTTGTTTTCGTGACGACAGGGTTCGCAAGTGCGACATTCAGTTCTGCAGCTGTCGTTCTCTTATTTTTTGTCTCAATCCTCTTCAATGACTGTCTGTCACGATCACTCAATACACACTTCCATCCTCTTTGTGACTTTCCCTGTATGCGGTATAAATATTCTATACAGTGGCTCTTGAAATACCAGACAGTTCGGCTACCTTCGTTACGGAAGCACCCACCATGAGAGCATCAACAATTTGTCCTCATTGGAGTTCACTTAGCAGCGATATAATGCACCCAGAATTACAAAGAACTCTGTTCCGGCCGGCCGCTGTGACAGAGCCGTTCTAGGCGCTTCAGTCCGGAATCGCGCGACTGCTACGGTCGCAGGTTCGAATCCTGCCTCGGGCATGGATGTGTGTGATGTCCTTAGGTTAGTTAGGTTTAAGTAGTTCTAAGTCCTAGGGGACTGATGACCTCAGCTGTTAAGTCCCATAGTGCTCAGAGCCATTTGAACCATTTGAACTCAGTTCCGACCACGACTGACATTTACAGCGTATTGCCAACACTGGACAGGTGAAATACAACAGCACATTCATCAGGCTTCGCTAGCATCTGAGTTTATGTTCAAGCATACATTTCTCGCAATGTTTCCACATTTTTGTCCGCTTCCTGTACGTCTGCATACATACTCCGCAATAGGCAATATGGCGCATGGCGAGGATATCTTGCACAGATGCAAGTCATTCCCTTTCCCGATCCACTCGCAAATGGAGCGAGGAAAAAACGACTGTCTGTATGCTTCCATACGAGCCCTGATTTCTCTCGTCTTCGCCATCCTTACACAGTATGTAAGTTTGGAGGCAGTGGGATCGTTCTGCAACCCGTCGCAAACGCCGGTTCTCTAAACTTACTCAGTAGTGTTTCACGAAAAGAACGTCATCTTCCCTCCAGAGATTCCCGTTTGAATTCACGTAGCATTTCCATAGTATTCGCGTGTTGATCGAACCTATCGGGAAAACGTCTAGCAGCATGTCTTCCTTTAATCCGAACTGATGGTGATGCAAAATACTCGAGCAGTACTCAGATATCGGCCGCACATATGTTCCCTACTCGGTCTTCGTTGTACATGAGGTACACTTTGCTAGAATTCTCCGAGTAAGGCGAGGTAGACCATTCGCCTTCTTTACGACCTATATTACGTGCTTGTTCCGTTTCATATCGCTTTGTAACGTTACTCCCAGATATTTAATCGACGTGGCTGAGTCAAGCAACACACCACCAATACTACATTCGTACATAACAGGATTCTTTTTCTTCCTCATCAGCATTAATTTACATTTTTTTCACGTTTAGAGCAAACTGCCATTTGTTACACTAAATAGAAATTCCATCCAACTCGTCCTGTGTCCTCCTATAGTAACCCAGCGATGACACTTTCCCATACACTACAGCGTCATCAGCAACCAGTCAGAGATTGTCGCTCAACCTATCCAACCATTTCCCTGGGGCTGATGGACACCTACCGTCCCAGACAACGTAATCGGTTCTGGTAGATAATAAGTCACCGAGTCGCCCACATATCTCACGACGTACTCCGACGCTCTTGCCTACGTTAAAAGTCTGCAGTGTGGCACTGTGTAACACGATTTACGAAAATCTAGGAATTTGGACTATGTCTCTGGCCTTTCACCCAGGGTTTACAAGAATAGTGTCGGTTATCAGCCCGCCAATGATAGTTACTGATGAATGTCCCGACAGCGCTTTCACGCCACAAGGGGTTGTTCCAGTCACACCACAGTAAGAATTACACAGTTCATGGCTTGTCTGTAAATTACAGCAAAATCTTATATGTAGTTCCATTCCATTAAACCGGATATATTTTTCTCGACATACACTCTACAGCTGAAGACCACGCACCAGCAAGGAATTATCCGAATGGGACGGAAATCGGTAGATGTGATGTTCGTGTACAGACAAACAAATGACTACAATTTCGAAAAATGCTGTGATTTATTCAAGAGAAAGAGTTTCACAAATTGAGCAAGACAGAAACGCATTGGACCACTTCTGGCCCTTAGGCCAGTATTACACTATCAAATTTCTTTGTCAAAGATTTGATCAAAGATGTGATCAAATATTCGCCAAATATATTTGACAAGATCGTTGACGTGGCGCTAAAAAGGGGTATTACACTATCATCATATTTTTCGTCAAAGTTCAAGATGGCTGACAACAACAACTTGTTACTAACCAGTGGAGGACGTCAAGTCGTACATCAATTACTTAAGAATGGATGAGCATACATTTCTGTATGTGCTCAGTGACGTGTATCCTCATATCACAAAGCACAATACTCACTTAAGAACTGCTATATCTGCAGAAGACAGGCTCACTGTAACACACCGATTCCTTGCTACAGGAGAGAGTTAGGTTAGGTTAGGTTAGGTCAGGTCTCCAATCTTCTTAATCTATTTTTGTATGCAGGGTACCTCACGTTGTAAAGCGCCTCATCAGCTTCATACAACGCTATTAATTTTGTAGTTATCGGTACACACCAATTGTATTTACTGGCAATGTTTATAAAAACACTACAGATGACAGAATGCTGCAGCGATGCTAGCGCTCCACGTGGTAACATGTCACAATTCAGTGAACAGGAGACAAGCAACTTCTTTGATCAAACCTACAGCGAGACCCTAGATTTGATCAAATATTTGACGACATTTGACAAAGTTCCCTATTACACCATCAAATTTCTTTGACAAAGATATTGGACAAAGAAATTTGACAGTGTAATACCGGCCTTATGAAAGCAGTTATTCGGCTTGAAATTGATTGATGGAGTTGTTGGATGTCCTCTTGATGGATATCACGCCACGACCTTGCTGGCCAAGGCAGGGTTGTGCAAGCACGAAAACAAGCAATAGAAGGTCTCAACGTGTCTGAGCGGGAGTTATCTTGCTGAAATGTAAGCCCAGGATGGTTTGCCAACAAGGGCATCAAAACGGGGCATACAATATCATCGACGTAACGATGTGCTGTAAAGGATGCCGCAGATGAGAACCAAAGAGATCCTGCTATGAAATGAGGTGTCAGCCCAGACCATCACTTCTGGTTGTCGGACCGTATGGCGGGCGAAAATCAGGTAGCTGTCCCATGTCTTCGCTGGTCACTGGGGTTGAGTTCGAAGCGGGACTCATCACTGAAGACAATTCTACTCCAGTCAACGAGATTCCAGGCCGAAGAATTGTGTGGAAACGCTCCTGCGACACCAACCTGACTGTCGCCCACCCCACGGCTCTGGGGTGCCTTTTCTGTTCATATCACGACCCATTTAGTTGTCATCCGCGGCACCCTTACAGCACTGCGGTACATCGATGATGTTCTACATCTCGTTTTGTTGGCCTTCACAGCAAGCCAACCTGAGTTTGCGCTTCACCAAGAGAATGCCCGCCCGCAAACGACGATCGTTTCTAATGTTTGTGTTCGCGCTTGCCAAATCGTACTTGGACCAGCAAGGTCTCCGGATCTCTCCCCAGCTGAGAAGGTTTGGAGCATTTTGGGCAGCCGGCCGCGGTGGTCTCGCGGTTCTAGGCGCGCAGTCCGGAACCGTGCGACTGCTACGGTCGCAGGTTCGAATCCTGCCTCGGGCATGGATGTGTGTGACGTCCTTAGGTTAGTTAGGTTTAAGTAGTTCTAAGTTCTAGGGGACTGATGACCACAGCAGTTGAGTCCCATAGTGCTCAGAGCCATTTGAACCATTTTGGGCAGGGTTGTCTATCTAGATTGAGATTTTGAAGATCTAACGCGCCAATTGCACAGAAGTTGGCACGATATCCCCACGATGACATCCAACAACTCTATCAATCAGTGCCAAGCGGAATAACTGCTTTCATAAGCGCCAGAGGTGGACCAACGCGTTACTGGCTTCATCGCCTTATGAAGCTCTTCCTTTTGAATAAATCGTCTAATTTTTCTGGAATGGTAATCTTTTTCTTGTCTGTATACGTACATCATACATACCGATTCCTTTTCCATTTGGATCATTCCTTCGTGGTGCATGTCTTCTTTTGTTTTACTTCAACAATGGTTCAAATGGCTCTGAGCACTATGGGACTCAACTGCTGTGGTCATTAGTCCCCTAGAACTTAAAACTACCTAAACCTAACTAACCTAAGGACATCACAAACATCCATGCCCGAGGCAGGATTCGAACCTGCGACCGTAGCAGTCGCACGGTTCCGGACTGCGCGCCTAGAACCGCGAGACCACCGCGGCCGGCATTTGTTTTACTGGTGTACATATTGTAGCGACAATAGCACTCATGCTCTTGCCCTGCTACTCCCTCTCCCTTCCTCTCTCTCTCTCTCTCTCTCTCTCTCCCTCTCTCTCTCACACACACACACAAGCACAAGAAGATATACACTATTATCGCTTGATTCTAAAATGTGAATCAGTCCCTCTGTGTAGTGAGTGTCACTACTCTGTGACGGACGGCAGCAACTACCTTCTGTTGTACCATTCAGAGTGATACAACCCTTTTCACTCAGTTTCTTTAATGTCGCCGTATTCATTCGCTTATCTTATATATCGTTATTGTTCGCTATTACAATTGATTCAAAGGTCGATAATTCTCGTTAACAAAACTGCTTGAATTTTAAGGTGAGTGGTATAACTCATATTGCTTGTGTGACAAACCCTTTTCACTTTACCGAGGGTCTAGAACAGCTGGGCCGTGGGTAATACATAACAGCAATCGTGTGTGGTGCATCAGCGGTCCTGTGCTTTTTCTGCCGCACGTGCACGCGCTGGTTGTTTGTAACACTGGATCTTCAGTTGTAATGGTAAATAGTTTCAGCTCTTGCCACTGTTCCCATCACGAAATTAACTAGCAGACTTCATATTTCGCAGCAACTAAGTATAATTAAGTAAATGTTATCATGTACCAGGGACTGTGGGCTGTCCCTGTGTCAACTGTGATACTATTGACCGCACCTGTCGCCAGTGGTGAACGCTGTTTCCCCAAAATTTCTTCACCTAATTTAGGTATTCAGTATCTTTTATAATATGCCGCGTCCATTCAATACTGTGCTTGGTTTTCGCATTGTACTTATCGTAAAGAAACGTGGCGTGGATCACATATGTATAGACCAATCTCCGAGAT
This sequence comes from Schistocerca nitens, assembly GCF_023898315.1. Classification (NCBI taxonomy): domain Eukaryota; kingdom Metazoa; phylum Arthropoda; class Insecta; order Orthoptera; family Acrididae; genus Schistocerca; species Schistocerca nitens. Next base: position 901,705,594 of record NC_064614.1, on the reverse strand, counting down.
GTTAATATGACGTAGGGTATTTTTCTGTTTACTTGTTGACTTTATGGCGTTACCTTCATTCGATGCCTGTACTGGAGGAGCATAAAATCAGGATAACTTACTGTTTCCAGACAAAAGTCTTCATCTTTCTTTTCAGAAGTTCCTCAGCTGTACTCACTAGGCCGAGCAAATCTCTTTTCACTTCTGTCATTGGGGAAATATTCTGGACAATATTATGGATAGAATGGTGATGTTCCGCTTGGAAATCATCCGCTCTGACCCACTGAGCTCTTATTCAAACACACAGACTATCGGACAGCGACACACGAAGGCAGTTACCTACCATACGTAGGAACTTATATGACGCTTAAGATCAAATTTTGCAAAATTTTATAATAAATTAAATATTAAAGGTAATGTGGTGGAAATCATCCACCCAATCAGCCACACTTTGAAAGTTATCTCTTTGTAATAACTCACTGTCGGCCTAATAAATGTACTTACACCCCCAAAATTGCCTTAGTCATAACTTGCTCTATTACGCCATTCTAGAAAGATTCAGCTTTACAATATAAAGACAAATTTCAGGGACTTAACTCTGCAAGAGGGGACCTCAGTGTAGAAGGAACGCAGGCTATTGAGCGCCGTCTGCATTGAGGGCACGTTGTGCCGGGCTTAGGAACTACGAGGCCAATATACGCCCCATTTTATCGCGCCTTACGACGCCACGGTTTAATAAGACAATTGCAAGTCAGTGTCGAATACGCATAATCGTCATGAGTTCAGGTTTGGAAACTGTACTACAACCTGAGAACACTTTGCTGTACAAACGTTGCCAGTATTCCGCCCACATTCTGTACCCATACGACGGATATTCGAAAATAAGATCCGATTGGTCAAGAAATGGAAACCACTGTGAAAATCTAATAAAGCGTTGCACATATGTGTTCGACAGTGTCTCTAGTATGCCTGTCGGTTACATCACTTCGCTCTTTTCAGTTCTGAGCTCATGGTGAGCACATAAAGATGTGTAGATAATAGTCTCTCTCGCCAAGTATGAGGTCCTGGTGAGAGATTTCATCTGATTTTATGCAGCCCACATTACAGAACTGTCATACGGTTCCTACTTTGTGACAATTCTCGGTCGCAATCTTCAGGGGCAATGAAAATGCTCCTGCAGCGTTTTCGATGGGAAGTGTTTGATCACCCTCAGTACAGCCCATAATTGGCTCCCTCTGTGTTTCATCTCTGCTCACATTAACTACTGGCTATGAAGACAACATTTCGCACAGACAACGAGCTAAGTCGGATTGGTGAATATGTAGAGCAATGGCTGGAAGCTGTAGCTAACTGTTGCAGATAAAATATTTCTGATTTTCTAAGTGGTTTCCATTTCGCGATCAGTCGGAACTTACTTTCCGAATAGCCCTAGTATTATCGTATCATTCAACGCTGAACTGTGCTATCGTGACAGTACTTTGTTCTACAACACGTAAAACTTCTGTAGTTGACGTGACACTCTCTCGACTTACGTGTGTTGTGCCTTTATCTAGTCTGTGTATACTGTTTGATAATTTCACCCATAGGAAGCACGATACACTCTGTGTGATGATTAAACAGAGGGAACCCGAACTCCACCGATTATTTTTTGGAAGTTTTTTTAGCGATGTTTTCTGGTTATTATGGTATAAGGGACCCTTAGTCTCCTGTTGCTGGTTCTAGAGTAAGTGCATTTCATTTGGACAATAATGGAATGGTTGTGGTGGTCCTGTACTGTGGCCGGCTCGATCATCAGACGTTGTAACAAAGGACTTCTTCATGGAGGGACATGTGAAGAGCCTAGTTTGCAAGATGGTCGATACTCACAGGGTTGTTAGGACTGTAGCAGCCGCAGGAAGTTCCTGAAGTTCTTGAACGTGTGAGATTGTCGATGGTACGCCACTTTAAACTGTGACGTGATCATGGTGGTCGACATTTAGAACAGTCAGGTAGTTCTGAATTTGTTACGTACTGTAATGTACACTGACGGAACACACTGTGATAAAAGTACAAGTGTTTCTTCTCACGATTATTGCATTACACTGTCTTTTATGCTGTACTTTTGGTGATTCCACATTAAAGGCTTTTCCACTGTTATGAAAGTATTTTAGCAGAAGAATGGAAAGCATTGGAAAACATCATCATTAGCAATAGTCATGCAATGGCATGCATTCGCATTAGAAACCAATAAGCCCAAGACAGTATATAGTCAAAACCGTCGTAGAGATCGAAGCAGGTTGTAAACCATAATCTGGCAAGATGTAGGTAATAAAGCATAAGCAAAAATTGCATCAAATGCAGTCGCAGCAGATATTATAGAGAGAAAAAGCAATGACCCATCATAGCGTATAAATTTTCATCCTTACAGGTTGAAGTTTAAAAGTAAAACGCCACGAGCTCAACTAGCTTGGCACGACACGTCAAGGCGAGTTTTGACTTGTTTTGCCAGGCGGGTTGAGCTCGTGGCATTTTACTTTTAAACTTCAACGTGTGAACATTTTGTAAGGATGACTACGTTATACGCCATGATGGATCATTGGACAATTCTTGTTTCTGTTCCCACGAACAGTTAATTAGTAAGTTGCCAAGTTTGAGTAATCCACAGAGCACGTATATTGTATCAATAGAATTGAAAAAAAGTATATCAACATTCCAGTTGACACTCCACAGAGCATGATTGGCCACAATTTCAGGCATCACAGTAGACGGTCTCTGGATGAGACTGATGACGGTAATTAAATTACACTGACATCCTTCTAGAACAAGCATAATTTTGACATTATCGACTGGGCAATTGGTTTTTAGTTTTCTACTAACTTCTCCTTAATATTGAGTGTTACCACCTCACCCTTCGCGTAATATGTTACCCTGTCCAACCCCTGATAATTCCTACAAGTGCCCTCGATAGTATCATTAACTCTGACAGCAAGATCATTGCGATCAGCAGTGGTTAGCTTAACACCATCCAGTGACGCGACGGTGTGTGTGATCAACTTTGCTACATGCTGTTGCGTTTTAGTGTTATGTACATTATGCCCCAGTTCATTTCTCAAAAATTATTTTCCTTGTCACTGTCCACAACGTTTGTATAGATAGAAATCCGAGGATAAAAGTTAAAGTAACATCCTCTACGCAAATGCTCCTCATCCTTTTTGTCACGTATACCCATTCTACGCAACTTATTCACATGACTGAAAACTATTTTGTCCCTAACACTATTGGCAAAATATTCGGAATGCTCACTGGCCTACGCCAACCCTTTACCATTTACTATCTTCTTAAGTTCTAAAAGCGCCAAATACACCCACCGATTAACAGTATGTTTTTTAGTGTGCAAGCGACGAATCTCTTTCCTGATCCAATAGAACATGGCGTCTCTTTTGCAGTTTGCTGGCGACGCTGAGATTGACGATGCCCTCATGCTCCTAATTACAGTGTTTAGTTACAATTAATTCAGGTTTGCATATCACACCTATGTCCAGAAGCATGGCTCGGCTCTCTGTTATCAAAAAAATGGTTCAAATGGCTCTGAGCACTATGGGACTTAACATCTGTGGTCATCAGTCCCCTAGAACGTAGAACTACTTAAACCTAACTAACCTAAGGACATCACACACATCCATGCCCGAGGCAAGATTCGAACCTGCGACCGTAACAGTCGCGCGGTTCCGGACTGAGCGCCTAGAACCGCTAGACCACCGCGGCCGGCTCTCCGTTATCATATTGCATTGGTAATATATTTACGACGAAATCTGGAAGTGACATTTATACCCTGCTTCTCACCTATGCCAGTAGTACTGTACTGTGTTGCAGATATGTTGATGACATATTTCTACTGCACAAACGGTTCTAAGGAGACACGCTGCGATTTTGTTGCTATATGTTGTCACCGCTGCTTATGTTTTTCTCACGGCATGCAAGGACATTTCTTGCAACTTTTACTGACGCAACTGGCCATCTTCCTTTTTTTTACAATCTGTACTTAGCAATATTTTGATTTACAACCTGGCACGCTCTCGATGACGTTTTTAACCACCTACTGTCCTAGTCTTGTAGGCCTGTAATATGAATGCATGTCATTGCATGACGGTTACTAATGATGAAGCTTTTCAATGCATATTGAACTCGTTTTTACGATCTGAAGGATATGGAGATGCTTGTTGAAAGCGACCGAAACTAGTCATCATTCTTTACTTGTATTTTACAAACTGCGATCTAGGCAGTAAAAGTTTTTTATATTATAATTTTTTTATTCAGTAAGTTATCCTGAGTGAAAGTGAAGAAGAATTACATGATTTGCTGACGGGAATGTACAGTCTAACGAGTACAGAGTATGGATTGAGAGTAAATAGAAGAAAGACGAAGGTAATGAGAAGTATTAGAAATGAGAACAGCGAGAAACTTAATATCAGGATCAATGGTCACAAAGTAGATGAAGTTAAGGAATTCTGCTACCTAGGCAGTAAATTAACGAATGACAGATGGAGCAAGGAGGGCATCAAAAGCAGACTAGCAATGGCAAAAAGGGCATTCCTGGCCAAGAGAAGTCTACTAATAACAAATATCGGCCTTAATTTGAGAAGAAATTTCTGAGAATGTACGTCTGGAGTACAGTATTGTGTGGTAGTGAAACATGGACTGTGGGAAAACCAGAGCAAAAGAAAATCGAAGCATTTAAGATGAGGTGCTACAGACAAATGTTGAAAACTAGTTGGACTGATAAGGTAAGGAATGAGGAGGTTCTGTGCAGAATCGGAGAGGAAAAGAATATGTGGAAAACACTGTCAAGGAGAAGGGGCAGGAAGATAAGACATCTGTTAAGACATGAGTGAATGACTTCCATGGTACTAGAGGGATCTGTAAAAGACAAAAACTGTAGAGGAAGACAGAGATTGGAATACATCCAGCAAATAATTGAGGACGTAGGTTACAAGTGCTACTCTGAGATGAAGAGGTTAGCACAGGAGAGGAGTTCGTGGCGGGCAGCATCAAACCAGTCTCAAGACTGATGACCCCCCAAAAAAGTTACGTTAAGACCGCTGTCTCCTCTTAGACAATGTCAGGCGTCATTAGTAAAACTATTTGTTAATTACGATGGTGTCCAGACCACCAACGCCTTCATGCGGCCGTTACGGAAATCTGCCACGTTCTGCTGCCATGTGTCACCATTAGACAGTATCTCCTTCGCTCGCGCTAAGTAATATGTTTTATTTCTTCATTTAGTATGTGTCCTCTGGTTAATGTAATTATGTGTGCTGCTTTTGCTGATAGATATAACATTGTCTTCCAGTCCAGCGATAACTACGAGGGGTGCCCAGAAAGTATGTTCCGATCGATCGTGAAGAGGAAACAACTGTGGAAATTCGATGGTGCTTTGCAGAAATGTGTTGGGCCGTGCCTCTAGTATGCCCATCGATAGCGTCAGGTTATTCTTTGTAGTTATGAGCGCACGATGAGAACGTAAATATGCGTCGAAAATAGCGTCTCCCGGCAAGTGTGGGTGCTTGCACAGGGATTTCGTGCAACCCCACATAACGTAACTGCCATTCATTTCCTTCTTCGTGATAGTTCTCGGCCGCACACGGTAGCGCCAATGAGAACAACGATCCTGCAACGGTTTCGAAGGAAAAGTGTGTGATCAGCCACCATACAGCCCAGACGTGGCTTTCTCTAACTTTCATCTCTGCTCACGTGAGATATGAAGACAACATTTTGGCAGAGACAACGAGTTGCAGACCAGCCTATAGAATTGGCGTAAAGCAAAGCGGCTGCCTTCTATTAAGAGCGTACTGGAAATCTGGTAGAACGCTATCAAAAATGTCTAAGCTGGAGCAGCAAGTATGTTGAGAAGTAGCTGGAAGTTGTAGTTAAGTGTCGCAAACAAAGCATTTCTGATTGTCAATGTGGTTTGCATTTCGCTACTTATCAGAACTTACTTTCTGGACAACCCTCGTATTTCGTATCCTGGCATTTTCGCCCCTATTCCAGTGCCTTTTTACCTCGTTCAGTAGAGTGATGCGTCTGTGGGTCTTTCTGAAAATGTACATAGTTGATTGAGTCTGTAGTCGTCGTTATTTAAGAACAGTTATGCAACCTGCTTCTGTCGTTAATCTATCATGACTCTTGGTCTACTCCACTATTGTTGTAAAGAAAATGTCGAATCACTGCTGTAATACAAGATGAATTCGGTGCTTAAGGTATGGTGAAGGCAGGGAGTGGGGTAATGAGTGGCTGTTCTGAAGCGGCGCAGTTTGAAACTGGTTTCAACTTCTCGTAAATCCCTTATTCAAATTACACTACTGGCCATTAAAATTGCTACACCACGAAGATGACGTGCTACAGACGCGAAATTTAACCGACAGGAAGAAGATGCTGTGATATGCAAATGATTAGCTTTTCAGAGCATTTACACAAGGTTGGCGCCGGTGGTGACACTTACAACGTGCTGACATGAGGAAAGTTTCCAACCGATTTCTCATACAGAAACAGCAGTTCACAGGCGTTGCCTGGTGAAACGTTTTGTGATGCCTCGTTTAAAGAGGAGAAATGCGTACCATCACGTTTCCGACTTTGATAGAGGTCGGATTGTAGCCTATCGCGATTGCGGTTTATCGTATCGCGACATTGCTGCTCGCGTTGGTCGGGATCCAATGACTGTTAGCAGAATATAGAATCGGTGGGTTCAGGTGGGTAATACGGAACGCTATGCTGGATCCCAACGGCCTCGTATTAGTAACAGTCGAGATGACAGGCATCTTATCCGCATGGCTGTAACGGATCGTGCAGCCACGTCTCGATCCCTGAGCCAACAGATGGGGACGTTTGCAAGACAACAACCATCTGCACGAATAGTTCGACGACGTTTGCAGCAGCGTCGACTATCGGCTCGGAGACCATGGCTACGGTTACCCTTGACGCTGCATCACAGACAGGAGCGCCTGCGATGGTGTACTCAATGACGAACCTGGGTACACGAATGGCAAAACATCATTTTTTCGGATGAATCCAGATTCTGTTTACAGCATCATGATGGTCGCATCCGTGTTTGGTGACATCGCGGTGAACGCACATTGGAAGCGTATATTCGTCATCGCCATACTGGCGTACCACCCGGCGTGGTATGGGGTGCCATTGGTTACACGTCTCGGTCACATCTTGTTCGGATTGACGGCACTTTGAACAGTGGACGTTTCATTTCAGATGTGTTACGACCCGTGGCTCTACCCTTCATTCGATCCCTGCGAAACCCTACATTTAAGCGGGATAATGCACGACCGCATGTTGCTGGTCCTGTACGGTCCTTTCTGGATATAGAAAACGTTCGACTGCTGCCCTGGCCAGCACATTCTCCATTTCTCTCACCAATTGAAAACGCCTGGTCAATGGTGGTCGAGCAACTGGCTCGTCACAATATGCCAGTCACTACTCTTGATGAACTGGGGTATCGTGTTGAAGCTGCATGGGCAGCTGTACCTGTATACGCCATCCAAGCTCTGTTTGACACAATGCCCAGGCGTATCAAGGCCGTTATTACGGCCAGAGGTGGTTGTTCTGGGTACTGATTTCTCAGGGTCTATGCACCCAAAATTGCGTGAAAATGTAATCACATGTCAGTTCTAGTATAATATATTTGTCCAATGAATACCCGTTCATCATCTGCATTTCTTCTTGGTGTAGCAATTTTAACGGCCAGTTGTGTAGTTAGTCGGTGGAGTTTGTGTTCGCGATGTAGAGGTCACATTACTGCGTAGATGACTGCCAGTTTGCCCACCGTGTTAGACTTGTGGAGAGCATAACGGGACAGCGAGTCAGCAAATACAAGCCCCGACTGACTCTTTCTGCAGGCTGCTGGACGACGCGTCGCTGAGGCAGGCGAGCCGCGTGTGCCGGCGCTGGCGGCGTCTCTGTTCGGAGGACCCTGCGCTGCGCTGCCGCCTGGCGGCCGCCACCGGTACCTCCAGCAGCGGCGGTAGTGGAGGAGGAGGCGGAGGCGGCTGCTTCATGCGGTGAGTCCCGCTCCCTACCACAAAGACCGTGCGGTGTCACGCAAATTAGGGATGTCGCTTATCACTGGAACAACCGCTTTTATCGACTGTAGTCTAACCTCACTGTTAAAACCACCCAAAATAAGCGGCTGCTGAAATAATTAATTTTCGGTTTTTTATTGCTATTTTTTCCAGTAATAAATGTCGACATTGAACAAAGATCGAAAAACACAGAAACTGCGCTATACGTTGCAAGATAAGTAAAATCAGAATATCAAATAAAATAGGTAAACAATAAAAAATTCCGTCCATCCACCCTTCGCTGCTTTTGTAGAAACCTAATGAAGGGTTGAATCTATAGAAAACACCAGATTATAATTTTTTGAAACTCTGTTCAAAAATCACCTTGTAATCGAGGATCATACCACTATTTGGACATTAGGAGTAGTGCTTAAGAGTGAAAACTAAAGTTGGAGAATATTTTTCTTGTTAAGTTGGCTGATTCCAAGGGCTATCAGCAGATAAGGGTGTATAACATACACACGGGCATCAGATACGACACTTCCGTATTTTTGTTTTAATGAACGAATTAAGTTTTTGGATTATTAGTGTTGCCTTCATTTATTTTCTCGTGTATTATATCGTAGAAACAGCACATAAATAATTAACTTTTTGTTAAATTTCTAGCGTTCATTTCCTTTCATTATTTAGATTGAAAGACGCTTTTTGTAGGCAATATATATTTATTTATTTTTAGTAATTATATGATTTTCGTTGACAAAACGATAATTGTTCTTTCTTAAAATGCAAAGGCACAGTTAAGATAGTAGTCAAAATAGAACATTTGTGAAGAAAAATTACATGGCAACAAGTAAAGTTTCAGTAATTAATTGACTAATGGCCAATAATTATTGCCCAATCTGTGCATAAGTGTTGTTGTTGCGGTCTTCAGTCCGACGACTGGTTTGATGCAGGCCTCCATGTAGCTCTATCCTATGCGAGCCTCTACATCTCAGAAGAACTACAGCAACCTACATCTTTCCCAATCTGTTTGCTGTATTCATCTCTTCGTCTCCCTCTAGCAATTTTACCCCCCACACTTCCCCCCCAGTACTAAACTGGTGATCCCTTGATTTCTCAGAATGTGTCCTATCAACCGATCGCTTCTATTGGTCAAGTTATACCACAAATTTCTTGTCTCCCCAATTCTGTTCTGGAATTCTTCATTAGTTACGTGATAGATCCTTCCGATCTTCGGCATTCTTCTGTAGCACCACATTTCCAAAGCCTTCATTCTCTTTTTATCTAAACTGTTTATCGCCCATGTTTCATTTCCATACATGCCTAAACTCTAGATAAAGGCCTTCAGATAAGACTTCCTAATACTTAAGTCTATATTCGATGTTAACAGATTTCTCTTCTTCAGAAACACTTTTCTTGCCGTAGTTAGTCTACATTTTATATCCCCTCTATTTCGGCCATAATCAATTATTTTGATGCCCAAGTAACAAAACTCATCTACTACCTTAAGTGTCTCGTTTCCTGATTTCCTTAACACCACCTGATTTAATTCGACTACATTCCATTATCCTTGTTTTGCTTTTGTTGGCGTTCATCTTATATCCTATTTTCAAAACACTGTCTATTCCGTTCAACCAAGTCCTTTACTGGCTCTGATAGAATTACAATATCTGCGGAAAACCTCAAAGTTTTTATTTCTTCTTCCTAGACTTTAATTCATAATCCAAAATTTTCTTTGATTTCCGTTATTGCTTTTTCATTGCACAGATTGAATAACATCGGGGACAGGCTACAGCCCGTCTCACGCACTTCTCAACCACTGCTTCCCTTTCATGCCCCTCGACTCTTTTTACTGCCGTCTGGTTTCTATAAAAATTGTAAATAGCTTTTCGCTCCCCATATTTTACCCCTGCTACCTTCAGAATTTCAAAGCCTTTATTCCTGTCAACATAGTCAAAAGATTTCTCTACGTCTATAAATGCTATAAATGTAGTTTTCCCTTACCTTAACCTGTCTTCTAAGATGAGCCGTAGGGTCAGTATTGCCTCGCGCGTTCCTACATTTTTCCGGAATCCAAAATGATCCTCTCCGAGGTCTGGTTATACCAGTTTTTCCAATCTTCTGCAAAGAATTCGAGCTAGTATCTTGCAACCATGACTTATTAAACTGATAGTTCGGTAATTTTCACGCTTGTCAACAACTGATTTCTTTGGAATTGCAATTACCACATTCATCTTGAAGTCTGAGGGTATTTCGCCTGTCTCATACAACGTGCACACCAAATGAAAGAGTCTGGTCATGGTTGGCTCTCGAAAGGATATCAGTAGTTCTGACGGAATGATTTCTACTCGCGGGGCCTTGTTTCGACTTAGATCGTTCAGAGGTTTGTAAAATTCTTCTCGCAGTATCATGTCTCCCATCTCATCTTCATCTATAACATCGCTTTCAAGTTCATGCATAGACTTTCTATACCCTCCTTCCACCTTTATGCCTTCCCCTCTTTGGTTAGGACTGATTTACCATCCGAGTTCTTGATATTCATAGAGCTGCTCTGCGAGATGTCGGGGCTAGCAGTGTATTTAACACTAAATTCTTCTAGAATCGTCATATGGAGAAGATGCTCTAAGCCCCCCCCCCCCTTTTCTAACTCCAATTTTTGCTGTTGCACATGGATTAAGAAGAAACGCGAACTGACCGTAATCGACCCTGCAAGTGGAGTAGAAAAAAGTTTGGCACCTGCAATAATTTAATTTGATAAAAATTAATTAGATAAAGGAAAGTTTCATTAACATAGTGAGAAATGAAAGGGTTGCTCTACCGATTAACAGAATGAAAGTTCTGTCCAAAATAACAATTTGATTTATTATGACCAAACACAAAATAATAAACAAAACACATGAAACATTTACAATACGTCAAATTGGGTACTCAAATAAATGCTGTGAAGGTTAAGTTGTCCATAAACTAGATTGTGACATTTATGACCAAGTGGTATGTGGAGCCAATTCCTTGCAACTCAAATCTTAAGAGAAACACCCAGCGAACCCAATATTAATTGCTGCTACAATAGTGAGAACTCAGACAATGAACACCCAACACAGAACAAAGTTAGAAAAGACGAAGAGGCGCGCTCTGCTGAGCTCTGATTATCACCTAGCAAAATTCCCTAATCTGCTGGTGCTCCTGACCTACATTACCAAGCTGTTTTCTTAACTACAAGGACACGATCTGGCGTACCGGAGGCGATGACTGGTTGCTTCGACGTCCCATCGTGGTGATGATAATGTCGCGAGTATAGCCCGAAACAAATTATCCTGGTTTGGTTGTTCCAGACTAAAGACTTCCTAGCAATACAAATGCGCCTCTGAGGGAGACGAAGAAGGCCCGCCACACAATCACTGATGGTACAGTGATTGATTTTAACAAGTGAAGTCACTCAGTAACTCCGATACAGTCAACTTTAGCCAAAACTGCTCAAGACAGACAACATAGGCCGCTTGTACGCAGAACGCTCAATTGCCAACTGTACTCGGAAAGTTACGTTGAAGTCGAAACTTCAGCAACTTCGTCAAACAGTTACAATTAAATAAAAGTATATTAGACAGCCAACGGAAGGCAGGCTGTCTAGAGCAGTGAGAGCTCAGTCTTGTAACCTACTCCGACCGAAAGGCGAGAGCCGACCCTCTCAAGAGCACCCGTACAAGCCGAAAACAGAACATTCCCGTCCCCACGACAGTGTCTGTGGTAAAAACGTTCCAATCAGGAACTCGAAAACCGGCGGAAAATTTCCCTCTATTGCCGACGCAGTACTATTCCACCAATGGAGATACTTGGCGCCAATTTCTGCGCCGATTTTGCTACGTCACGGAGCTATTCCCTGAGCAAGCCAATCACAGTTATGATTTTGCAGAAAACGCAGGATTTGCCCGCCAAGACTGCCTGGGAACACAAGACATTCCCACGCCTCGCTGGTTTCCCGCCAGAAAGTGTTTTCACTAAGTTTCTGCGAAGTAACGGAATCTCTAGCCCAGCCGCTCTGTCAGGCCCCTGTGGGCGTGTCGCCACCACTCTTATGACAATGTCGGCGTCTGGAAAGCGTCCACTCGACTCCCTCACACCCTCCGGCTTAACCCTTTCAAGATCAGCAGACCCCGCCTGTCACCAGACCACCTGGGTGACGAGAGACGCTGCGTGGGAAGTCCACGTTGAAGGAATAGCAACTTTTCACCGCATGCAATTAGAGATTAAAATCGAATTACTCAGAGTAAGATAGAAATAAGAGAGGGGGTTCAGCCACCTCTCAGCTTCTTTGTGCAACATGCTTCTAAATCTTTACATTGGTCCTCTAGCCGTTGCTGCTTAGTGATTTTGCACTTCCTGCCAATCTCATTTTTTAGACATTTGTATTCCCTTTCGCCTCCTTCATTTTTAAATTTTCTCCTTTCGTTAATTAAATTCAGTATCTCTTGTGTTACCCAAGGAGTCATACTACACCTTGTCATTTTACCTTCTGCCTTCACTATTTCATCTCTTAAAGCTACTCACTCGTGTTCTGTTGTATTCCTCTCCCCTGTTCTTGCCAATCGTTCCCTAATGCTCCCTCTGAAGCTCTCTGCAACCTCTGGTTCTTTCATTCTGTCCAGATCCCATCTCCTTAAGCTCCTAACTTGTTGCAGTTTCTTCAGTTTTAATCTACAGTTCATAACCAATGAATTGTGGTCAGTGTCCACATCTGCCCCTGGAAATGTCTTACAATTTAAAATCTGGTTTTGAAATCTCTGTCTTACCTTTATATGATCAATCTGAAACCTTCGAGTGTCTCCAGGTGTCATCCAGGTAAACGACCTTCTTATATGATTCTTTAGCAAAGTGTTTGTGATGATTAAATTAAGCTCTGTCCAAAACCCTATCAGGTGGCTTCCTCTTTCATTCCTTTCCCCCAGTCTGTATTCACTTACTATTTTTCCTTCTCTTCCTTTTCCTGCTATCGGTATCCAGTGCCCCATCGAAATTAAATTTTCGTTTCCTTTAACCATCTGAATAATTTCTTTAATCTCAACATACATTTCTTCAATCTGCTCAGCATCTGCGGAGCTAGTGGGCATGTAATCTTGTGTTATTGTGGTAGGTGTGAAGTTCGTGTCTATCTTGGCTACGATAACGCTAGATTTTGCTGTTTACAGAAGCTTATCCACATTCCTATTTTCTTATTCATTATTAAACCCACTCCTGCATGACCCCTATTTGATTTTGTATTTGTAACCCTGTATTCACCTGACTAGAAGTCCTGGTCTTCCTGTCACTGAACTTCACTAATTCCCACTATATCTAACTTCCAACTATCAATCTCTCTTTTTAAATTTTCTAACCTACCTGTCCGATTAAGCGATGTAACATTCCATGCTCCTATCCGTAGAATGCCAGTTTTATTTCTCCTGATGATGACTGCTTCCTGAGTAGTCCCCGCCTGGATACCCGAATGGGAGACTGTTTTACCTGCGGAATATTTTACCCAAGTGGACGCTATCATCATTTAATCATACAGCAGAGCTGTATGACCTCGTGAAAAATTAGTCTATAGTTTTCACTTGCTTTCAGCGTTCGCAGTACCAGTACAGCAAGGCCGTTTTGGTTGAAGTTGCTAGACCAGATCAGTCGATCAACCAGACTATTGCCCCTGCAACCACTGAAAAGGCTGCTGCCCCTCTTCAGGAACCACACGTTTGTCTGGTTTCTCGACAGATCCCACCCGTTGTGGTTGCACCTACGTTATGGCTATCTGCATCGCTGAGGGATGCAAGCCATCCCACCGACATCAATGTCCATGGTTCATGGGGGGGTTCATAAATACTCTTTTTATAATGTGTTGATGTGTAAATCAACTCCTTTCGTCAGAAACAGTATCATTCAAAGACGATACCAGTCTTCCAGAAGCCACAGAACTTCCTGTCAACGGTACATGTTTGTGAGCTAAAAATGACGCGCCTGGCGTACATCTATTCCTGTATTCAGAAAAAACGACAGGATCATTACTTCTGCGTAGCAAAGGACAACATGCACAATATTGTCTCAGCAATGTTGTAGCAATTCTTGTGCCATGTGTGTGTTGCTGGTTTCGGTGAGCGTTGTTATTAGAATAGCATTGATCGCTTTTCCCATTTTCTACAATAACTCAATATTTCAAAGCAATGGAAATTTTACAGGTTAGTATTATTGGTTTTTAAAAAGTTTTATTTAAAACCCAATAATTTTAGCACTGCTGCTATGACAAACTGATACATCGGTTTTTTATCCGGCTATCAATTACAAAAAGAAAAGACGAAACAAATGCCTAAAGACACCGGTTATTCGAAATTAAAATACCGGCATCGCTTTTAATTGGTCAGCTTTTCCCATCCATAATGCAGATATGATGTTCTGCTTCACGTCTTTAGAGATTCTTGTTTTTTGTTAATAAACAGAGTGGCCATGAGTCACGGGAAGGGTTGCCGCATTTGAAGAAGTGACGTGCTTGTCGCTCAAATGTTGTGGTTTGATGCGTTACTCTCCTGTCTCTCTATGTAAGTTATTTATAGGTTTGCCTGGGAGTAAGTTTCCCAGGTGAGGCGATCACTTTAATATAATGGAAACTGACTGTATTGAAATTCTTCAACTAAAAGTCAACCCTCGCCAGAGAGAGAAACACATCATATAAATGATGGGAATATGGCCTTAGCGATGCGCTACTGTCGTGCGTGGTATAACCACGTAAAATGCTCACTAAAAGTTACTAAGAAATACCTGAGCTAGTTTTCATCAACCACCAACAGTCAATATTATTTAGACGGGATCGAAGCCCGACAGCATCGCTGATCAGAGACGAATGACCGAATTATTCGCAATTGTTTTTTACCCATAATAAGCAAAAGAAACTTCTATCAGGGCCGCGATTTGCTATGACGCTGACAAATTAATGACTGAACGCAAGGCACGTCTCTTCACAATGATCTGTCGACTTCGCTATCTCAGCCACAGCGATCTGAAACAGTGGTAATTAGTACACAAACATGTAAACATGCACACTAGGAGAACGTGTGATAAGAATAATAACAAGAGTTTTTTGTTTGTTTCATATTTAATTCTAAGATCATAACCAGGAAAGATCTATACACCTATAACATGCGTCTGCTCCTTAAGACAGCTCGAGAAAGAAGACATGTGAAAAATATGCGGAGCTACGTTCTTATCAATAGACGAGAAAAAACAACTCCATACAAGTGCTGTGTTTCAGCCACAGACAGATTTTATATAGCTGGTTGTCTGAAATATAATATTGCAAATACTTTTGCATTAGATGGTTCTTGACTTACAAAGATTTACGTAAAACTTTCATATATTCAAAGAAAATGAATCGAGAAACAGATAACAACTGAATATTACAAGAAAAAGAAAGCTTTTGTGTAAAGTAATTCTTCAGGTTAGAGGCAGCGTACGGCACTGGTGTAGGCAGGGTAACTGAGCAGTCTGTTACAGACTGTTGTGTGGTAAATGTGGCAGCACATCCTCCAGTTAATCCACTCTGAACGTGGGATGATAATCCGTACAAAGCGCATGGGTCGTAGTACATCTAATAGCAGACAAAAATTCGGGTTTCTTAGGTCAACTATGTCTGAGGTGGGTTTTCAGAATTGGAGAGACAATGTTTCTAGGCGCGAAAACAACCGCGCTGTAGCAATTACTAACATCTGTTAGTTTTTTTTTCTCTTTCCATTTTTTCTAAAAGAAAAGGGATCGGCATGTGGGCATTGAAGGATAAGTGTCGTCTTCTACGACTGCAAGGTACTGGTAGGATCAGCGCGTGAAATATCTCTTTTCTGATTTCTTTAACCCCAAGAATGACTTTAAGTAGAGCCTCTGTTCGCTTGCCTTTAACAAGCATCAAACACAAAGTTTCTGATTTGCGGCCCAAGTTTATTTAAATATAAATTAATTAAACTGATAAAAAATGCCAACTGTAACGGGACATCCTCCTTTAGCATTACTTTTCCTCGACAGTAGTTGTCGATACCAGTATTCTTTTTCGAATTTTGGGCAGGTCAATATTATCTCAGTTGCTTTTCTGAAAACTTTCATATAATTTTATACGCAGTATATTTCAACCTAAAATTTATGAAAAAGAATTACATTATAAAATATTTTAGTTTCGATGTTATAATCAATACGTACTAGTTCTGAACGTGCAGTTAAAATTATTTTTTTTTTGAAACAATTGAAATTACAAATTATTTGCCCATTTAAAATTTCTATTATTAATTACGTAATCCTGTACCGGTTACTATGTTTATTTCATGATTCATTAATGAAATAGTAATCGAAATTAATAATGTAACCAAAACTAGTAGGAATTCATTTGTTAAGAAAAATTGTAAACCCTTTGGAATATTGTTATTTCCGCAGAGTGAGAGAGTCGTAAACTTGTCTCTGATGTGATCGGACATATTTTTATATAATAGGTGCGGATAATGTAATTTCGGCTTTGTAAACGTGAAAAATCAAAATACTGTATGATATCAGTGGAAAATATATTTACGTAAAAAATTCTGCAACAACAATCTTCCAATTTATTTAGTTCAGACCAACCGTGAGGACCTGATGTTAGATTTTCAGCTTCAAAAATCAGACTCCTAGACAAGAAGAACTGGTGCCATGTGAAAATGACAAGCTAAGGAAACTTGAAAGGTTATTGTAATCTTAGCTTTTCATAAAAGACTTTGGTTATTAATTACTTGTGCTGGGCATTGTTTAATGTGGACAATAGATGGTAGAAGGGAGGAAATCACACACATCACTTATCATTTGATAATCTAATAAAATACCAATCCATGTATTGGATTTATAATAATCACGATAAATTTCATTGAAACACTATTACGTGAAGGCGCAAACTGACTGATTTTAAGGAACCTGATTAGGAAGTGGAATGGCGCTGTGAGATGTAGTAGTAACGAATTTAGTAATAATTAACATTTATTTCCTCATTAAAAGTAACACACTTACAGGTGTTGAACACAGTTACTTGGAATCTCGACACATAGTACATTATAGAAAGCAAAAACTGGACCGCCACGTGTGGGGGAAAGGCTGCTAAATTATTGGTTACAGTTTATCAGGGTGACACACACCGCGTTCCCACTGATCACTCACGCAACGAAACATAGAATTTAGAAGAATGTTTTCGTGCTGACTGGCTTTAACGGTCAATTTGAGAGAAAAAAGTCCACTTCCGAAATTCCGTACAACTCAGTAATTTTGTAAATAAACTTACCAAACGTGAGCACGTCTTCTCCGCGATAAAACTGAGGGTTAAGTTCGAACACGAGAGGTGTTTAGCTCGAACTGGAGCTTCGTAGTTTACAAAGAAATGCACTTGGTGCAGCAGTGTAGGGGCTACTATGACCGTGGGAAAGAAGCTTAAGTTGACGCTAAATTAAATAAAACTTAACACAAGCATTCCATAAATCACACCATACATTAATACATGGGTGAGGGTTGTTGTGAGGGAGGAGACCAAACAGCGAGGTCATCGGTCTCATCGGATTAGGGAAGGACGAGGAAGGAAGTCGGCTGTGCCCTTTCAAACGAACCATCCCGGCATTTGCCTAGAGCGATTTAGGGAAATAACGGAAAACCTGCCGGCCGTTGGTGGCCGAGCGGTTCTAGGCGCTCCAGTCTGGAGCCGCGCGACCGCTACGGTCGCAGGTTCGAATCCTGCCTCGGGCGTGGATGTGTGCGATGTCCTTAGGTTAGTTAGGTTTAAGTAGTTGTAAGTTCTAGGGGACTGATGACCTGTAATGTTAAGTCCCATAGTGCTTAGAGCCATTTGAACCATTTTTTGAACGGAAAACCTAAATCAGGATGACCGGACGCGTGATTGAACCGTCGTCCTCCTGAATGCGAGTCCAGTGTGCTAACCACTGCGCCACCTCGCTCGGTCATTCATACATGATACAAGGAACTAAGTACAACTATACAACACGTGGCGGCACCACTCGTCAACGCCAAGTTGCAGTTGCGCAAAAGATCTCATCGAATAAACTGAATACTAATGAAGTTAATACCGTTCCCTGACTGAATTAGTCACCAGCGTGACTACCAGAAACTCAGACACAGCTAACTCTTACACAGTGCAACTTAACAGCTAGATATACTTCTCAGAGCATCCTCACTCACTGGCATCCTAGGGAAGAGAAATACTAATCTGCCCTGTCGCCGGGGTCTACACAGCAACCGGGTAGGGCTTAGAAAGCCCACGATGGATGCTGACCAGTGACCACTAACGCCTCTCTGACCCAACGTAGCGGTATTCAAAGCTCTACACAAAGATTGGCTAAACTGCCCTCAACATTCAAGGAACCTCCTGGCAACTAAGACAACTGGAGCTGCTAGCTACAGACAAACCACGCATTCATACTTGCAGACAACAGTGAGGACAGGAAAGATACGAGGTGTGGCTAGAAAAAAACCGGACTAGTACTGGTGAAACAATAAAACGAATGCAATAAGGCTGAAAGTCGCGTGGCCTATCACGTGACTCTCGCTCCGCCTACTGCTCGAGTTTCATCTGCCTCCTGCACTCAGTCTGCCCGTGGCGTCTGTTTTAAGTAGTTGACGCTTTGTCTGTGCGTCGGAAAATGTTGAGTGTACAGAAAGAACAGCGTGTTAACATCAAATTTTGTTTCAAACTAGGAAAATCTGCAAGTGAAACGTTTGTAATGTTACAACAAGTGTACGGCGATGATTGTTTATCGCGAACACAAGTGTTTGAGTGGTTTAAACGATTTAAAGATGGCCGCGAAGACACCAGTGATGTCACTCGCACTGGCAGACCATTGTCAGCAAAAACTGATGCAAACATTGAAAAAATCGGTAAACTTGTTCGACAAGATCGCCGTTTAACAATCAGAGCAGTGTCTGAGTTAACAGGAGTTGACAAGGAAAGTGTTAGGCAGATTCTTCATGAAAGTTTCAACATCAACAAAGTGTGTTCAAAATGGTTCCAAAGTGTCTCACAATTGAACAGAAGGAACGCCGAAGAATGATTTGTTCTGATATCCTGGAAAACATTGAAAGTGATCCCACCTTCTTACAAAATGTTATTACTTGCGATGAATCGTGGTTTTTTACTTACGATCCCGAAACTAAACGCCAATCGATGCATTGGAAAACTCCTGGTTCTCCACGACAAAAAAAAGCACGAATGTCAAAATCGAAATTCAAGGCAATGATGATCGTTTTTTTTTTTTGACATCAAAGGGATTGTGCACATTTATTGGGTACCAGAGGGACAAACAGTGAAGCAGCATTACTACATCAGCGTCCTGGCTACCCTACGTGAGCGAGTACGGAGAAAACGGAACGATTTGTGGAGAAAAAAGTCATGGATCCTTCACCAAGACAATGCCCCAGCTCACAGTGCGTTGTCAGTGAAGACGTTTTTGGCAAAACACAACATTCCCATCTTAGATCATCCACCCTACTCAGCTGATTTGGCCCCCTGTGACTTTTTTCTTTTCCCTAAAGTCAAGTCAGCTTTGAAAGGAACTAGATTTGAGACTGTTGAAGCAGTAAAAGAAAAAGCGACGGAAGTAATGTATGGACTTACCGAAAATGATCTGCAGCATTGCTATGAACAGTGGAAAATTCGTATGGAGCGGTGTAGAGACCGAGGAGGAGAGTACATTGAAGGAGATAACATGAAATTGTAAATAATTGTAAATAAATGTTTTTTCCAGCATCAGTCCGGTTTTTTTCTAGCCGCACCTCGTATGACATGAATGCATGATAATGGATTTCACACATACATACAGAACATAGTTTTGAATTTGAAATTGAAAAACACATTCTCCTCTGGCGTTGAGATGCCACTGAGAAATGCCGCCGGAATATCGCGCACTGTTGCGTCTATCTTTCTATCCATGCACATTGGTACCGAACATTGAGTCGTTAAGAACTGTAGCAAAAACGAAGGCTTCTTTCCAAGATCAATGGAAAGATTCACACAGACACGTTTCAGCATATTTACAAAATAATGTTTAATGCGAACACGAAATGACTCGTTTAACGTTATTACTATTTAACAGCTAAATGATGCATGAAACAACCACAGGAGTTGAATGGACGTCATGTTGCCTCTGCGGAGCCTTATGGGGCGATCGACGATCCAATGTAAGTCAATCGCCGTCGATTTGAGTGCTGGATGTCTGGAAATCATTTCTAACACACCGCATAGGTTTCAGCAGCTGGCAATGGACTCGTACCCCTTTGCTGACACTAGACGCAGAGCTCAACGTCTGACATACACTACCTAATCAAAAGTATCCGGACGTCCTATGTAATGCAGAACTGGCCACTAAACGTCACGACAGGAGGACCCACCGGTGAAAAAGGAATACAGTGTCGTCATTGGAGAAGCAGTAACAGCAGAGTGGGCTTGTCAGAGAGCTCAGTCACTTCGAACGTGGACTAGTCATCGTGTAGCGTATCGATCGTATTCGGTCAAAAAATACGCCAGAGCAAAAGTGAGTTGCAACAGAGCCAGCCACAGTTAGGCAAGAATGTTATGCATTGCGAAGCAAAACACTGGCGACTGGCATTGTGCAGCTGATTCAGCTGGGTGCAGTACAGCAACAGGCTACACTGCAACATACTAGAGGAAAAGTGGTTCAAATGCCTCTGAGCACTATGGGACTTAACATCTGAGGTCATCAGTCCCCTAGAACTTAGTACTACTTAAACCTAACTAACCTAAGGACATCACACACATCCATGCCCAAGACATGGTGAAATGATTGTGAAGTGGGAACTCGAAGGAACAACCACAGTTAAACCAGAACCAGGCAGACCTCACATACTGATGCACAGGGACTGTCGAGCATTGTGGGGGATAGTTGTATAAAATCTCATGAAATCAGTGGAATGAATCACTCATCATTTTGAAAATGCTACAACAGTCTAGCTAGCCCAGAAAATGTGCTTAGGTGGGAAAAAAGGAAAGCCTATAATGGTCGAGGAGCTCCTCATGTGCCACACATCTCTGTAGTCAGTGCTTATCAACGGCTGAGGTGATCTAAAGAACGACGCCACTGGACAGTGGATGACGGGCAACAAGTGATTTAGCATGCTGAATCAAGCTGTTCTCTGCGGCAATTGGGTGGAAGGGTCTGGGTTCGACGAAAGCCTGGAGTACTTTACCTACCATCATGTCTAGCGCCAACTGTGAAGTACATAGGAGGTTGTGCTGCAGCTTAGGAGTGTTTCTCGTGGTTAAGGTGAGGTACCCTTATTGTGCTTAACAAAAACGGCAAATGTGGAAGCATGGTTCAAATGGCTCTGAGCACTATGGGACTCAACATCTGTGGTCATAAGTCCCCTAGAACTTAGAACTACTTAAACCTAACTAACCTAAGGACATCACACACATCCATGCCCGAGGCAGGATTCGAACCTGCGACCGTAGCAGTCGCACGGTTCCTGACTGAGCGCCTAGAACCGCTAGACCACCGCGGCCGGCTGTGGAATCATGTTAAGTCATTTTACACCACTGTGTACTATATACAGTAGACGACAACTTCAGAGACGATGATTGTTTGGTTCAACATGGCAATAAGCTCTGTCATAAAATAGCCTCTGAGAGGCAATGGTTTGTGGACAATAACATTCTTGAAATACGTCGGCCTGCCTAGAGCCCCAACCTGAACGGAATGGGAAACCTTTGCAATGCGTTAGAACGTAGACTTCGCTCTACGACCGAGCATACTACATCACTACCTTCTCTGGTTTTACCTGTTGAAGAAAATTGGGCTGCCAGTTCTCCAATGACATCCAGATACCTCACTAAACGTGTCCCCAGCAGGGTTCAAGCAGTCACAAACGCGAATGTTAACGGTATCGAGATTGTTTTGATTATACATTGTATGTGGACTTTCATAGAGATCATGTGCATCCCTTCCTGGCATCAGAGTACCTTCATGGAAATGCCATGGATCAAATGGTGCAAATGGCTCTGAGCACTATGGGACTTAACTTCTGAGGTCATCAGTCCCCTAGAACGTAGAACTACTTAAACCTAACTAACCTAAGGACATCACACACATCCATGCCCGATGCAGGATTCGAACCTGCGACCTTAGCCGTCGCGCGGTTCCAGACTGTAGCGCCTAGAACCGCTCGGCCACTCCGACCGAAATGCCATGTTCCAACAGGACACGTCAACGTTGCACGCAGGGGGAGGGGCGAACACTCCAGCGAATTCAAGAGATTGGCATGACAACTCACCCTCCCCATACCCAGCCACTTCTATCATAGATGTTGTTAGACCTTAACCCAGTCAACCATTTAAGAGGTACTATGATAGCGTTGTATGCTCGATGAAACCAGCACCGCCTGCCCAAGAACAAATTGTGGGTAGCAGTGCGAGTTGCGTGGATCAGTATCTGTCCACAGCGATTTGAACACATCTTAAGCGTACACGTCTCGATGTGATATGCAATTTGGAAGGTTCAAAAATAGTTCAAATGGTTCTGAGCACTATGGGACTTAACTTCTGAGGTCATCAGTCCCCTAGAACTACTTAACTAACCTAAGGTCACCACACACATCCGTGCCCGAGGTAGGATTCGAACCTGCGAACGTAGCGGTCGCGCGGTTCCAGACTTTAGCGCCTAGAAGCGCTCGGCCACTCTGGCCGGCGCAATTTGGAGGGCTCGCAGATGAAATAGTCGGTATTAGGAAACACTCAGTGCTTTAACACAACTTTTGTTCACTTGGTGTATTATGGGGTCTCATATTTTCCCATTGATCCACCACAGGATGAACTGTCTCAGTGTGGCGATGCTTTCCGTTCCTGAGTATTCCACAGACGTAGTCTTGGGCTTGCTCGAGTATTTAGATTCTCCAATAAGCGCACTCGCGTGCGTGCCTGTGTGTTTGAATGTGTGTGTTTCTCTTTGTGGTTGTGTGCGTGCACACGCGTAAGTGATAATTGACTTCTTATATTTAATGGTATGTTAATCAAAATATCCACGGGTGTACTGCCGGTCTACAGTGTCCAACGGGCACAATATTTCGGCGATCATACATGTCGCCATCATCAGGTGAACTGACGGACTGAGCTCCTGTGAATGTATCTATGTTATTCACGCTGTTATCCACACACTCTGGCGTTAATCGCTACTTAGATGTTAATGAACTAGCTATCGTGGGAGTTATAGGTTACTTATTACACAGTCATCAAAATTGAAATACGCTTCTCTATACTCTACCCCTTATTCATTATTATTATTATTATTATTATTTTTTTTTTTTTGCGTTTTCTGTACCTTTTGTGGTGAAGTTATTCCACACCCTTTTTTGTTTCTACCATGGCAGTTCTAGTTCTAACAGCATGCGCCGGTTTTACAGTTTGTATAGTAACTCATATTCATAGCTTTTATGGAGGTGCTCGACTCGGAGGTAGCCATTTCGAATCTTCTCGCCAGACTCGTCACCAAAATTTCCCGGCGACGGGCACAAATGCTGACTGAGAAGTGGATTACTAGACGACGTACTAACTTCATGGATTTAATCCCATGCCGCTCTGGGGTGTATTTTCGTGTTAGAGTGTAGGTGTCTGCGAGGCGATAATGCTTTTCGATAGTACACTGCGTTAAAATCTTGGGAGTGCAAGCATTTTTACATTTATTTAAGTGATCTCGTCCACTTTTAACTTAAATCTGTACTGTGGCTATGTTTTCTCTTCTTTGTCATTCTTAATCGTTGAAGAAGCTCAACCAAAGCAGTTCGAGTCCAAAGATTCCGACGGAGCAGGTAGTGTGCATGTCGAAGGGACGTAAATTTATCTTGCATTCCGTTTGCCTGACTCTCCTTTAGGGTACATTATTATTATTTGCCTGCTTCTCTGAGTAGAATGTCACTGTCAGTGTGAGGAAATCACGTACAAAGTGTGATTTTTATTGTTAGTGGGTGGATACTGCGGACACTAGTGTGCTTTGTACATACGGACAAGATCAATAGGTGATGCAAGTTGATCACTAATCATGCCCTTTCCAAACAGATTTGATGGTAACATATTTCAGTGGTTTATTCGTTGTGTGTTAATTTGACTGCGTGTACCATACAATGAAACAGTCGATTCTTTTCTGTTTGCAGAGAGTTGTCGCGCTTCTGGCGCGTCAGTTGGCTGCCTGTCGACCCTTAAATGGTCACCACAGGATCTCGTAAGGACAGCAGACGGTCTTGCAGGGCTGTACGTGTGGTGTGCAGGACGCCACCTTACTCCTGCATCGAGGACTGTCGCAACACTGCAAGTGACGACGGGAATTTGTGTTAAGAAGACAGATGATTTCGCACAGAGTGGGACTATATTATCTGCAAACTTCCGTAACAAACGACTAATGTATGTGGCGGCAAACGCGAGTAACTGAATTTAGGACTGTTAATCTAATTAGATGGCTTTAGTAATTGATTTTACGAATCATACCCTTTAAAAGTGGAAAACGATGTATCGCAGTCTTCGATACTACTGTTGCTCCTGAAAGCGCAATGGCGTTTAGGTCTTCTATTACTACAATAAATTAAATGTCAGAAAATTTTTAATGTGTTTTAATGCTCCGCACAACAAACTCTACACGCTGATGCTTACGTTGACTACAGAAACTACTGAAACGTTACCTCAACCTTTGTCAGTTTTAAAATATTTTATATAGAGCGAACAAAGGGGATTCTGAAATTGTGCGTAGTTTTCATCAAGAGATTGTATTACCCAAAAGAGAACAAGAAACAATATGAATAATTCTTACCTCATCAGCACGGAAAAGACGATATATAGTAAATTAATGAGTGGCAAAGAATACCAAAGACAAGAACAACAAAAATTCTGTAGCTAAGAATCTAAATGTATTACATCGTAAATCATCTTAGGTAAGTAACTAAAGAGAGAAATGAAACGGATCAATCCACATACACTGCATTCACTAAAAATATTGCCAGTTACGGCATATCAGTTGCGGTTGGAACTGTTTCAACATGGTGAAATTAGCTTCTAAAAGAACTTCCCGATTAGGAACAAAAGCATACAACAGCGGTCAGCAAGTCTTGAACATCACCCTTGAATCGTTCGGCTGCGAACACCGACATCATCATCATGATCATGTTTCTCATTCAGCAGTTAAATAAGATGTTTTAGTACCTCTATTTTCCTTGCTCTTATCGACTTTCTGTAGCCTATAGGCCAGTATCAATAAACTTTTACTGGATGCCGTCTCGGTGTTATGTAGGATTTATCACTCCAACCATAGGTGCCCACGAGAGGGAGGGAGGGAGGGGGGAAGGGGGGTGGGGGACGGAGAAAGCACTTGCTTCCTCTGCAATATGGAGTGCATGAGTACATTCGTTTCAGAATTTCAATGCATTTCCTGAAATAACAGCGATGCTGCAAAGTCACAGATGATGCTTTCTCGGCAAGCGGATTCAGCAGTCACTAGACCTGTGCTTCCCAACCTGCGGGTAATTAACTCCTGAGGGGTAAAAGTAAATCTTCTGAGGGGTAAAAACTAAACGATTCGATTCTGTTTCAATCTCGAAACTAAATTATTTTCAAACGATCATTACTATTATCACAATTTTGTAAGACTCTAATACTGATTGTATAAGTTATCAATAATCACTTTTATTCAGTTAGCAGCCTTAATGCGGTGGAAGTTATACGTTTCTCACATAGTACACCCACTACACACATGTTGTCCTTTGTCCCGTACATCGCTGATGATAAAGGTGAGACATATAACTAACAAATGCTAAATATCTCGAGAAAATGTCTTCTTCAAGTTGTAGATAATACCTGCAATAGCCCACAATTTGCTTCATCACTCGCTTGAAACAGGTAAATGAATTAATTGACAGCACGATACCGCAATAACTAGATAAGGGCTACTATAGTTCTATGCTCAGTTACAGTATAATTATTATTATTATTGTTAGAGTGGTTAGAAACAAATCATCGCTTGCAGTTAGGAGGTCAAGAAAATGCCGTAATGGAGAGGAGTAACGTAGGAGAAGCATGTTTTGTAACAAGTGTGTACCCTCACTCTTTATTGTTAGCTTTCTTTTCCGAGAAGTGGTTATGGGTAGCACTTGCGATGCACCGAAAATTGCTTCATCATTCATTCTAACACACACACACACACAACCCCATACAAACGCATAGACACACACACACACACACACACACACACACACACGCATAAACTAAATATCATTCATCTATCATCTTTTTAAAAATAAATGTATTCCAAGGAAAGTCTTTCATTCTACAGTTTAGTTAGGTGCTAAAGTTGGTGGTGATAATGTGGGGAAGGGGAGGAAGCAACAGATGGCAATGGCCGGGGAGGGGGGGGGGGGAGGGGGGACAGGACGAGTGTACTAGCTAATGTTTGATTGCACTCAGGGGTAATGGTCTAAGAAACGTTGAGAACCACTGCGCTGGACAATTTAAGTTTATTCAGTTAGTTTCGCTCTTCGTGGGAGACTATATCATTTACCTGACGTAGCGGCGAATTCAGCACTCCTCAGTGAAGGAGAATTTAAGCCTTTAGAGAACATCGCCGAAACCGTCTCAAATCTTTTCTCCTTCTCTTGTTCGTACGGCTCTTATCGAACTGTGGGAAACGACCGATTGGACATTCAACGCAGAGTCCGACGCCTGTTGCCAGTGAACCACTCGCCACCCTCACCAGTGTCACGTAACATGAGTGGGAGACCTCTGGCTTACAATTCACGAAACCCGCAAGGACACACCATTCTCATCCTGCACAAGTCACGCGCTAGGTAGTTTACCATTTGTCCCTGACAAATTAGAAACATGAGAGCTTCTTGAGACTACATTCAGTTTTTATACGTTTATTTTTCATCTGTCGACCCAGATGCAACAGCCAGCAAGAGAAAATGCTGTATTCCGCACTAGAAAGTGCAAAAGATGTGTGGAATTTCCAACTCAAAAAGATGTCTTCTTTGAAAGCCGAAGTCTTCTTTCCAGGGTGCAACAAGTGCTACAGGGTTATGAATTCTCCATAGCTACATAGTAAGATGTCACGCCGAGGAGGTGCGGCTGGTCTTGATTCAATCCTAGGCTGTTAAGAGTCCGTTCCACAGGACAATTTGATGTTTGTTTTGGCAGTGATTCACATACATTTAGTCGAATGTTGAGCCTGGACAGTATTTTGCAAAAACTTCTAAAAATGTTTACTTCTAAAACACATTTCATTAAGTGTTAATTACAGCTGTTGACATTAAAAAAATAGAAGACTTGAGAATAATAAAAAAATCTTTCAACATGATGAGATGTAAAGTTTTATAAGCAAAATATTATAGATGACACTAAAGTTCAGTATTAAGCATATTTTTAAAGTTAACTTTCTGTATCCCCATTTTGAGACGCATTAGTCAATAATACTTTTAGCTACTTATTTTTGTTGATGTTTAGCACAAGTAAGAAGGGTGTTGTATTTCTGTATATTCTTCCAATTTAAACTTTTTAACTTTCGGTGTTAATCCAACGTTATTGATACCTGTATATGTATTAAAAATCTTTATGAGTATTTCCTAACCCGCTGGATGCCCTGGATTTAATCATTATGGATGGAATTTAGGAATGTTAACTAAAAACAGATCATATCCATGACCATATTAATAAAATAAAAAGACGTATTTTCCGTACCACAATATACCTAAGAAATCTATTTAAAAAAGAGTGAACAATTATCAATCGTTTGAAGTATGGTAAATTTCGTATATCTCCTATAAATTTAGTTATTGGGGCATGACACGTGTTCAGACTCACCAGGTGAGTTATGACAGAAATGGGAAATCTTGGAAATCGCCCCCCGCTTGTATACATTCTAGGGACGTCAATGATTGGAATGCTTTGTTTTCTACAATCGACTATTATATTGTATATGTTTAATTCTTTCTGTGTTTCTTCTTTCTGTATCTTTCCTAGGCTCTCGATAACAAATCAAAGAAATCCCATTTGAATGGACATGGACGGCAAGATCGAAACTTCGTTGTTCTTAAGAGATGAAATTTCGTTCTCATATCACAGGACGTGCCATTATTTCGTAAAAGTTAATCCTCAGTTCTACACGTACATCTACATATATAATTCGCAAGCCACCTTGCTGTGTAAGGTGGAGGATACTTCTGACACCATTATCATTTCCACCCTGCCCAAATGGTTCAAATGGCTCTGAGCACTATGGGACTCAACATCTTAGGTCATAAGTCCCCTAGAACTTAGAACTACTTAAACATAACTAACCCAAGGACATCACACACACCCATGCCCGAGGCAGGATTCGAACCTGCGACCGTAGCAGTCCCGCGGTTCCGGACTGCAGCGCCAGAACCGCACGGCCACCGCGGCCGGCTCCTCCCTGCCCTGTTCCATATGCGAATGGCACAGGGGAAAAGTGATTGTCGGTAAATCCCGTATTAGCTCTAATATCGTTGATTTTCTTGCTGTGATCATTTCGCGAGACGTATATGGTGGGAAGTAATATCTTCCCCGACTCTTGAAATTTCAACAGTTAACCTCTCCGTGACGCAAGACATCTCACTTACAGCGTCCGCTACCGGAGTTTAATGAGCGTAGCCGTAACGCTCTCGTACCAACTAAAAGATCCCGTGAAGAAACGTGCCACTTTTAGTCGGATATTGACTATCTCCTCTATTAATTCAATCTGATAAAGATCCCAGACTGATGTTTAGTACCCAAGAATGTCTAACTGGAGTTTCGTAAGCCATTTCTTTCATGGATGGAAATTATATTTCCTTAAGATTCTTCCGAAAAACCTCAGCCAAGCATTTAATATATTTCTACTGTTTATTTCGTGGGACAGTTCTAGTTTAGGTCTCTCCGAATGGTTAAGCATTGGCATTTTATGGTATTTACTGTATTCACTGGTTTTTCGGCAGTAGTGTAATCGTACATTAGTGGATTTCATTGACTATTTGTATTCGATATGTTACATTTATTTATATTCATGGTCAACTGCCGGTCCTCACGCTAATGGTTGATCTTCTGTAAAGTCTGCTACTAATCACTACAGTTTCTTGGCAGTACTACCTTCTTATAGACATGTACATCATTTGCGAAGAGTTTCATGTTGCTAGCACTAGCGGTCCTATACTCTAACACGCCATTGGAGTGCTTCCGAAATTACCTTCACATCTGTCGACTTTGCTACGTTAAGACGTACACATTGAGTCCCATTTGCAAGAAAATCCTGACTCCAGTCACAAATGTGGCCGAATACTAGGTAAACTCGTATTTTTTTCCACCTAATGACAGAACGACACTCTGTTAAATGCCTTCCTGAATTCAAGGCACACGGCGTCAACCAGGGGTCGGCCGCTGTGGCCGAGCAGTTCTAGACGCTTCAGTCCGGAACCACGCTGTTGCTACGGTCGCAGGTTCGAATCCTGCCTCAGGCATGGATGTGTGTGATGTCCTTAGGATAGTTAGGTTTAAGTAGTTCTAAGTCTAGGGGACTGATGACCTCATATGTTAAGTCCCATAGTGCTCAGAGCCATTTGAACCATGTTTTGTCAACTAGGGCGCCGAAGTACGACGCTCTGGACACCATCGACGAACAGGGCGAGCTGAGTTTCGCAAGACCTCTGCACTCATTTGCTAGCAAATAGCTTGACTGTGTGCTATTGCTTGTCTTGACCCGAATATCATAGCGATAGTTTAAAATCCCGGTAATGTGGTAAACCTTTTTATTAAATGATATTTTCAAATATTCCTTTCTTATTATTTTACCTGATCATACATAGCGTTTAATTTTTATTTTACTTTATTGTGCATCAGACCAACCAAGGACTGTCGGCTAAATTACTTGATGTAACTTAAAACTAGCTAATGTTTAAATCTGATTCTATTCTGGTGAATATTAGCAATAGTCGCTTTGTACCATGTATTCGAATTAAGTTTTTTTTTCTTATATTGTATGCATTTACTTGAAAATGACAACTCAGCCGATAGGTCGTAGTACAATCAATAAAAATAAAATGAAAATGAAAAACAGTCAATGCACGAAACCAAGTTCTTTCAAGAGAACATAACGTTTCCATAAAACACGTTTCATAATTCTACAAGATGACGTTAGCTAATACGCCTCCAACTATGTGCATCTTTCCTACGACTTTTTTCAAATGAACTGCGCCCTTTCCTGTAGGCAGGTAAACTCCTTGCTCCAGCGGCTTACAAAAAACTGCTGCTAGAAGTAGAGCAACCTCTCTCGCATAATCTCCATAGAATCTCACAAGTATCTCATCCGGCCCAAATACAACTATTAAGTGATTGTAGTTGCTTTACTGTTCCGCGATAACCTACCTCAGTATCTGCTACTTCGGGGTTCGTGCCGAAGGAACTACGATCTTCCCCAGTGAAACAGTTTCGGAAGACAGAATTCAGTGTTTCGGCATTGCCTCTGTCATCTTCCGTCTCGGTATCATTTTAGTAAATGAGAGACTGAATAGATAATTTCAATCCGCTTACTGGCTTTACTTAAGACCAGAAATTCTTGGGATTTTCAGTGAGCTCGGTTGGCGAAATTTTACCTTCAATTTCACTGAACTGCTCTCTTTAACCTCCTTCAAGCTTATTTTACCTTCGTTTAATTATTGCTTATGGAGGGTTTGAGTACGATTAATTTCTGTGATGAAGCTCTCTTTGCTTTCGAGAGAAACTTTCTAACATTGTTATTGAGCTGCAGTGAGTCTTACTCAAAGTGACGTACGCGTCTAAGAGATATTGAACAGTTTTTGGTATTTTCTCCATTTGTGCTCAACATATTCTTCCCCAGTGCTGAATATTTGTTGTTGACTGTTCAGATACTCTACCCTTTGATTCCTGTTGAAGTATTTTTCTGAATAAAGGTTCAGGACATTCTCACACGATATCCTTCACCAGCACCAGTTAAAATTGTACGACTTTCTCTCCAATGCTATAGCTGGCAAATTGATACCACTGTTACAGTAATATTATGAGGAATATTCTCTATGTTTTTATTAAAGCGATCTATCAGTAAAGCTCCTGAGGCAGGTACACGATGAAAACATTCCGTTACCATGTCTGACCCTTCCGTATCCTCTTCCAGATGATTTCACATTCATAATCGGTAATTATCGCACTAGACAATATAAGGGGCGATCAAAAAGTTTCCGTTCCAAGGCCGCACTAACACCTTACCTACATGTCAGTGCTGGGTTGCATACGCGCTGCAGCAACGCACTCAAACGGAAGCTCTTATAGCAACCATTATATACATGTCATGTTGCTGTATCTTCCAGTTGCTGGGATATCCTTAAGGAAAACTTCCGGTCTAGCACCCAACGTTGTTGCTTTCTTTCACCAGCCAGGGTCACGTGTAGGGCACTTTGAGGTTAAGCCCACGGACGTGAAGCAGCGACGAAGGGTGAAATCTCGGAACCCTTCTTGGATTCTGGGAAAGCAGCTGGCCCAAGATCAGTTTACAGTCAGTGAACCTTGGTGCAGCGATGGGCTGTCTTCAAGCTCAGACAGATCTGGACTGATCTCGGACTCATCCAATTAACCCCCTGGTTTCAACCAATCCAGGAAAACCAGGACATCGCTTAACAAGATAAGAACCCAAGAGGGCAGATGTCAGTTTTGGAAGCACAAGTGGAAGATTGCTGATAGCCCTTTCTGCGACTGTGCAGACGTGCCTCAGACCATCAGCCACATCGTTAGGGATTGCCCACTTCGAATGTTCAGTGGTTCAATGGAGGAGATCCATCAGGCAAGTGAGGAAGCTGTGGAGCGGTTAAGGACACTGGACATCCATCTGTAATAATGCTGATATTACTGATATATAGCTGCTTTCGCTTTTGGTTTCAATCGGCTTTTTATTTCTAATACCACATAGGTGTGATACCTGTAATAAGCGACACTAATTTCGACACCTAACAATAGCTGTTTCCCCGTTTACGTATGCCACATTAACATTTCATCGTACTGATCTGCGAGGCCGCACGTTTTCATCAGAGAATAACGTGGCTCAGTAGGTCACTTTTGCCATTGATGTATCACCTTCAGTCAGAAAGATAATAACTAGCTGCCACTTAAGAACGACTATGGAAGCAAGTAGCTGCTTCCTCCCGGTAGTTGTAATCCGTACCCAGCTACTGGCATTGTTAATATTCACTTCAGACGAAGGGCATCGAATTATAGAAAAACTCAAAACTACCTTAAGATATAGATATGCTTCGAAGTGGAAAGACTAGACTTGCTGGTAAGGAAGTCAACAGGTGCTGAGCAACGCCTGCCTCGCATCTTAACGAGGAACTGGCCTATAGGCAACACACCTTGCAGCAGAACTGCACTGGTGATAGGTTGCAGACTGTGTGACTGGCAAGATTATTCCCATTAAATATAGTAGGATTATAAACTGTTCAAAAATTGTACACTTTCAGCATATCTGAATTATATGGCCCTAGATGCAAGGAGAGCGGATAAAAGAATGAACCTCCTGAAAAAAATTAAATAAAAATAAATAAATGCAGTTCGTTCGAAAATACACATCGCTGAAATAAAAAACTATGCTCCGTAATATTCACTACTGAGTTGCTTCACCCAGTGAGTTGCAACATACTTGGATCCTCCTTGGCTTGCTCTCTACTATGGCACTACGTAATTGTGACGCTGCTCAAGCCTGTTCGACAGCGATAATACCTGTGGTCGTCCGATGTGTGCGAGGCGGGTTGTTACGACGTAGCTCTGGTAGATTCAACAGGTACCATATGTGCTCAGTCACGTTCATGTCAACCGATACTGCAAGCCACTGCAATCGTTTGATTCCTCCGTCCAGGAGGAAGTTTTTGACAAGATGGGTATGGAGTGGTCGTACATTACGCCTTTAAAGACGAATCCACAGACGACATGTTGAATGTAGCTTTGGATACGAGGTTGGTGGATCCTGTCCCGGTGCTGCACATCCCTCAAATTACCCTTGGTAGGGTACCGGTTCATTATACTGGCCCAAAACTTGCTGAACCTGTGAGATTGCATGCATTAACACGTCGTTCGAGCACCACACTGCTGGGCTTTAGTACTACTGTTCGAAATAGACGCCTAGAGGACTCCCGCTAACCTTCGTAAAGGCAACCTGCAGTTCTGTAGCATTCTGCTCGGCGCACCTGCGAGGTATAATTTGTAGGCAGCCGCCATCAGCTGCTGTTGTTCTGCGAGGGCCACCAATGAGAGACTGAGCTTCGATTTTATGTTTCTCACGGTAGCAGTAGATGTTCGAATGACGTTGCTGTGGTGAACATCAGCTCAGAGGACAGCTTTCTATGCTGATAACCCTAATTGCCGTACAATGACAAAGTTCAATCAGCCTATATATGAATTGACCTTTCGAGGCATTTATGACTGAACATTGTACGTTAGTCGCATCGTCGTGTTCACGACTGCAGACAAAACGTGCTCCAATCAGCTGGATTGAGAATGCAGATTAGCTTTTATCTTAGTTATGCAAGTGGTTCTACTTACCGTTTTCCTGTGGTAAAAGGATTGTTGAGAAAGAGCCGCAAAAGCTTTTTTGAGCAGTTTATGTTTTGCATTAGACTGTAAATTTTTAGAGACTAAACTTTAGGAGGGGCCATTGCGATTTGGACCCTGCTAAATGAAGTTCCTATTTGGACCCTGTTAAATGAAGCAGCTCAAAGTCGCGTCTAGTGCTTTCTATTGTAGCTTCACCTAATGTACAGTGACACTCACTACAATATGTTCTAAATATTTTACCTAGCTAACTAAGATGCAAAGTCCAACTACAAAAATCAAGTACTAGTTTTTATTGTAAGTTCGTTGTTTCTGCCTTCTGCTTGTCGCAGATTCGTGTATTATTAGAGAAATGCACTATTATCAACCTGGTGTGGAAACAGTCACCTTAGCAAACCAATATTTTTCTTTTCCCTGATGTCAAGATGTTCATGTACTATGAACATTCAGAACATTTTAGGATCTTGGGAAAGAAGCTACTCCGAAAACGAAGTAACAACAACAGAAGCTAGGACGTATTCTTAAGCAGTTGAAAATATTATGCACATTGGAATAACGTGAAACATAAAGTAAAAATAGACACACACGAAAACTAAAGCAGAAGTACAGTAAGGAATTCGTGTGGAGACAGAAATGCTGCAAAGCAACGTTTTTTGTGTGATTTCGTAATTCTAAATTACAATCGTTTTAGGCGAAAAATTATTTACGGTATTATAATACGACTGTGTAATAAAATCTAATATACACTTCGTAGATCACAAAAACCATTTCTCAGTTGCACTGAACTCGAACAGATGCTGTCACGGAGCCGAAATACACACAAGTATTCGACAGTAAATTGTAAAGCTACGCTTATAGCTTCCTGTGTCAGTGGCCTTTACATTACTCCAGAATGTACTCGTATATTCTTTTACACGAGAGTCGCTCAGTAACGCAGCTTTTATTACATACAAATTGGAAATAAATTGAAACTTAATGTCTTTTTACACGTGTCAGAATCGACGAGAACTGTGATAATTGCTAATTAAGTTTTACTTTTGACAAGCTGAGCACCCAGCATTTCCTGGGTATGTGTTTATTCGTCTTCTATTTGTCCATCTCCTGCCTCCCCTCTCTGTCCTCCTCCTCTCACTCTGTCTCTCTCTCACTGTCCATCTCTCTCTCTCCCTATCACTGTACATGTCCTCCTTCCACCTCTCACTGTTTGTATCCCCTCCGTTTTACCTCTGTCCACTCCCTCTTCCCTTTCTTTGTCCATCTCCTCTTCTCCCCCCATTTCTGTCCATCTCCTCCACTTCTCTTCCTCTGCCTATTTCCCCCCCCCCCCCCCCAGTTCCTTTGTGCATCTCATCCTTTCGCCTTATATGCGTCCCTCTTTTCCTTCCCCCCTCCATCTATCCATGTCCTCATCCCCACTTCTAGTTTTCTCCCTTGCCCCAGTTGGAAGTTACTGGTACTTACCTCACCACACTGTTTTTTTTTTTCAGATAGTAAGTAATATATGTAGCAACTTTGGTTTAAATCGTTCCAGGGGCTTAGGAGGAAGTTTTTCCCTGTGGATTTGTCCACGTACGCACATGTCGTATACATTTATTATACATATTACTCACATATTCACCTGCAGCTCCATCGGAATTCGCCCTGCAGTTTCGCTTTCAAACAACTCAATGTTTATGATGTCATATATCATGAAGGACGTCATGAAATGACTTAATTTTGCAATCAGTGGTATGTGTGAGTAATCTCTGCGGCATGTGTTGCCAATAGAAGTAGTAGTAAAGGGGTAATAAATAGAACGGTCATGCATAATGCGGAAGTGTTTCAAGCAACTCTGCGTTTACGGCTTCATGTCGTAATGATATACTTCTTACTTTTGCAGGTACACTGAGCGGTATATGCTGATACTGTCTTCAAAATGTGTTGCCGATAGAATTACCGGTAAAGAAGTCATAAAATAAAACGGCATGCCTGCTGCAGCTATTGTATTGCATGAACAGCGCACTGTCAAGAGATAAACTTTTCTCCTTTCATCGTTTTGTTGGGACTGTCAGCGAGAAAAAGTTTCGTGAAGTTTGTTATTGCAAGTCACTAAGTGCTCTCATTCTCAAATACCGGATGAATATAGTCCGGCTATTTGCACGTCGTGATCTACAATCCTTTTTCACCCTCATCCCCACCCTACTGAAGGGCGGTTCTTACCCCCATCCCCCCCCTCCATACGGATTGCTTGCAGACGGTAAGGTATATGGGTACCAAGTTTGATTGAAATCTGTGCAGTCGTATAGAAGGAGACGTGCAATATAAATATATACGTACATACAAACATAAGTTCATCCATTTTTATAATGTGTATGGATATAAATATAACACTCAATTTTTTTACCGAAAATCGGCCGTCTGTTGTGCTTGTGAAACACAATTATTTCTGCCTACAAGTTGCGATGTTCGGCAATTAAGTTTCGCATAGGAAAAAAATTTACGCCGTGTTACGCCTCTTTAAATAATTCCAACTAAGTACTATTGCATTTTTAGGCAATTCACAAAGACAGTTTTGTAATGGTCGATTCTACAGTTTGTAAGGTGACCATGGAGTACTCAAATTAAATGTTAACCGGTCGAGACGTAATCCACTGGAGTACAGCTGTTGCATTTATACACATAAAAAAAGAGTAAGTAATACAATTGAGATAAATTCCATATAATGAAATGTTTTGGTCTGACAGAAGAAAATTTTAATATTTTAGTGGCAACAGTACTGAATGTTTCTCCCGAATAATGGGAGTTTGTTTAATCTGAAAAGAAAAGAGGGCACGAGCGGATTATTCTTACAAAAAGTGCATTTTAACGGTGACTTACTCGTAAGTGTTTATTCATTAGTAAAATTATCGTATTTTACGAATAGTCCCTTGTTAACATTAGTTATTTTAACTACTGCCAATAATGCTAAAAATATATAAATTATTATTATTGTTGTAATAATAAATGTTGGGCTAGGTGGCTGTGCTGTGTGATGAAGACTTACCAGAGTATACTACGGTCTGAGACAGGATGATACGTTATCCCCCACTTGTATTCCACTTAGTTATGGAATGGGTCAGCAGACGGGCAAATAAATTACAGACTAATACCGAACGGTCAACAATCATCACAAATGGTTAGTGCATGCAGGTGATATTGTATTGGAGCCAGAACAAGAAAAAGTCATGCAACTGGCTGGCAGAGCACTGACAAACAAAGCCAAATACTTGTTGATATCGAGGTGTGAGTAGGGTCAGGTCATGCTGTCTTCGGGCGGATTGACATTTAAGTCAGTGAAAACTTTGCTTTTACTCGGGAAACCTTTTACTGCAGGCAGTATTTAGAGGAATTCCCGTGACCTCCTGGGAAGTTTTTTCTTTCTTTTTTTTTTTTTTTTTAATTGATGATGAGATTAAGATACGAATACTTCTGCTGGAGGGTGTTAAACTGAGTAGGGGTTGTTATTAGCTGTGGAGGAGGCTCAGAAAACCAGGAAGTCCATGGCTGAGAAATAAGCCTATAATGGCAAATGAACTGCTACCTGGGCGAATGGCCTCAAGTACTGAACAACTTTATAGGATTGATTTTAAAGCGAGAAGTTAGACAGCCGGTCACATACCCTCGTAGATTGAGGGAGGGGGTTCTTCATGGCCTACACGGTGAATGTCATCGCCAGGTCAGAGTTCCTTTAAAGGCTTTAATCTTTTAATGCAAGAGAATTTGATTTTACAACGAGGGTTTAGCTATAACAATATCTTCATACATTCAACAAGCCATCTTATGGTGTGTGGCGGAGAGTACATCTGCTACCAGTCTCAGTTCCCCCTCTTCCTTTTTTCATTCGTGAATGTCACGTGGGAAGAATGATTGTCGGTCAACCTCCGTACATCTCTGATCTTCTCGTCGTTGCCATTTCGAGAAACTTATGAGGGACAAAGTAAAACTTACACTGCCCGATTCTCCTTGGATCGTGCGCTGCCGAATTTCAACATTAATCCTAGAAGAGATACACAATGCCTCTCTCGTAGCGTCTGACACTGGTATTTGTTAAGAATTTTAGGAACACTCTGCTCTTACTAAAGGATCCCGTGATGATAGTCACCGCCCTTCGTTGGATCTTGTCTGACTCTTCTATTAACACAACCCAGTGATGGTCCCAAACTGGTCCGCAATTCACTTTTGAGGAAACAAAATGTTTGAAGTACGCTAGACGTTCGATTCGAGCAGCGAAAATGGATTCTGAAGTGGTTTGTCAAGTTTGATTATGGCGTTGAAGTGCAGCGTCACTGGAGGCGGGAGTCTGAAACAGAGCTCCCAACTAATCTGACAATTAAATGCGTTATTGATAAGTTTGAGGTGCATATTGACGAAGGAATATCTGGAAGCCGGCGTACAGCTACAACGCCTGCTTCGTCGGCTCTCATGTTGAACAGGTTTGTTACTTCTCCACAAAAATCCACTATGCAATGCGCATTTGAAGTGATGGTTAACAGTGCAGTTGCACAACGAATTCTAAAAGCTGCTAAGCGTAAATTTGCGTCCCTCGATTACTTTACGCTGTTAATGATGACAAACCTCATCCTCGAATACAATTTTGTGAATGGTGTCAGCAAATGGTTGCTGAAGATGAACACTTTATGGCGAAAGTAGTGTGGCCTGATGAGACCTAGTATGGGGTTTCACTACACTACCATCTAGCCATGCGAGCTTTCCTGGGTGACAATCTACAGAGACGTTGTATTGGACGAAGAGGGCCCATTGAGATCCCACACAGTCTCCACACCTAATCGATATGGAGGAAATATGAGACATCAAGTTTATTGACGAAGGCGGTTTGGATGACTTTCGCCTGGAAATGAGAGTGGCATGTGTCGCTACGTGTCTGGCCGCCAAGTGTGGACATTTTAAACAACTGACCTAGCCCTGTGCTTATCTGAAGACAGTACTATATGGGTGCTCAGTATTTAAGTATAAGACAAACATGCAATAACCAGTTTTCGTTTCTTAAAGTGTATGTGCAATAAGGTGATGAAAGTCATGGGATACCTCTTAGCATCGCATCGGACCTCCTCTCGCCCCGCATAGAGCAGCAGCTCGACGTGGCGTGGACCAGTCAAGTCGTTGGGAGTCCCCTGCAGAACTGTTGAGCCGTGCTGGCTCTGCAGCGGCCAGAATTGTGGAAGTGTTGCCGGAGCACGATTTTGTATACGAACTGACTTCTCTATTATGTCCCGTAAATATTCGATGGGAGGCATGTTGGGCGACCTGGTTGACCAAATCATTCGCTAGAACTGTTAAGAACGTTCTTCATACCAATTGTGAACAATTGTGCCCTGGTTATCATGGAACATGACGTCAATGAGTGGCTGCAAATGGTCTCTCCAAGTAGCCGAACATTACCAGGATGGAGTCCATTCCATGTAAACACGGCCCACACCGTCATGGAGCCATCACCAGCTTGCACAGTGCCTTGGTGACAGCTTGGGTCCATGACTTCGTGGGGTCTGCGCCAAACTCGAACCCGACCATAAGCTTTCTCTGACTGAAATCGGTACTCATCTGACCAGGCCACCGTTTTCCAATCGTCTAGGATCCAGTCGATATGATCATCAGCCTAGGAGAGGTGCTGCAGGCACGTCGCTCGCCTGCTGCCATAGCCCATCAACGCCATATTTTGCCGCACTGTCCTAAAGGATACTTTCGTCGAACATCCCACACTGATTTCTGTTGTTACTTCAGGAAGTGTTGCTTGTCTGTTAGCACTGATAAATCTGCGCAAACTCCGCTGCTCTCGGTCGTTAAGTGAGGGCCGTCGGCCACTGCGTTGTCCTTGGTGAGAGCTAATGCCTGAAATATAGTGTTCTCGGCACACTCTTGACACTGTGGATCTCGGAATACTGACTTCCCTAACGATTTATGGAATGGAATGTCGTATGTGTCTCGCTCGACCTACAATTCCGCGTTCAAAGTCTATTAATTCCCGTCGTGCGGCCATAATCACATCTGAAACCTTTTCACGTGAAACACCTGAGCACGAATAACAGGTCCGCCATTGTACTGCCCGTTTATACCTTGTCACCGCGATAGTACTGCCATCTGTATAAGTGCATGTCGTTATCCCACGACTTCTGTCACCTCAGTGCATATCGGGTATAAACAATAACTATTTACGACGAAACTCAGAGTTGTAGGGGAAGTCGAGAGGAATAATTTGATGCTAGACACTGTAAACATACACTTTTCTTATGTGACTTCATGTTAGAAGGACAATGAATATTTTGTTTTATGATGGGAAAGACATTTGGCTAATATGTAAGCTCAGAATGTTGATAAATCTGGAAATATGTTCGTTTTTGTCTTGCTACATTCTCTTGTATCTTCGTTTGTTATCAGTTGTCCTGGTAACCTCTACCTGTATGGATATGTGTAAGCATGTAATTTATCCTTTAGGAGAATAATAATAAGAACGATCAAATAGATACATTATACTGTGATTATTTACTACCCTGTCACAAATGGTATGTTTGTATTTTAACAGCCTATACTTTGGAAATGTCGGTGAGTTTATTTCATGACTAGAGTTAGCGGCTTGGACGTAATCTGTTTAGCCGCTATTACAGCTGTGCCACTGAGATAAGTAATAATTACAGACCTGCTTGTTTTTTAATCACGATGTCCGATGGAATAGTGCGAGCAAAACTGGCGTACATACATAAAATATTTAAAATATATGGCCGCAAAACAGTTAACCAAGCCAGCTAATTCTTAAACACAATATCTTGTTTTCTTTTTCGTTTAACACTTGATCTGGGCCGTCAATGTAATATTTACGTTACAACACTTGTAGTCCACGAAGCCGGAAAACAGCCTTTAATTGGTGTACAAAAGCCAATTCAGCAAGAGTGCATACGTTCCGCGTGAGGTTTTTAATAGCCTCTCGATCGCTTATGACACCTGCTTCGTTAACATCAGTAAGATAACCTTCCCGTGAGGATAGTGAGCGGAAAACTTTTGAACACGTTTTGCAAAAACTAATAACTGTTTTTCCAATTCGATCAGTACTTAACCCTTACAAGCACTGCAGTCTCTAGAAAGAAGGCCAGAAAAAAAAGCAATTTAATTGTTGATTTCAGGCTCTTAAAATTGACACAATAGTGAGATAACGTTTACACAAAAGTCAATTTTACAACTTGTAGGTGCACGACTAAGTCAGAGGAAATAAACTATCTAGCGTTCGCGGAAAGCAACGTGTGTTTTGGCGTGACTTTCTGAGTTTCGAAATTTTGAAATGTTATGGCCAGATCTGCTTTCTGTGTTGAGATTTCTCAGGATGTAACAAAGAGCTAATCAGAGGTAAAACGGTAAATATTAGCGCCCTATGTTTCTAATCCAGTGGTATCGTGGAATTTATTTGGGTGCTGCCAGTTTGCTACCGGAGATCGAGTAGCTCTTACAGAGCTGTGACGCTCTTTAACCTTGTCTTGAGAGTTAATGTGAGGCTGGTGTCCCTATCAGAAACTGTTCGTCGACTGCAGTATGGTCGACGGGTTAAGTCGTGGTGCTACGGCGCCGTGTAGCAGGACTGCGTACATCGCCTAGGCCCAGAGCGCATCGACTACGGCAGAGGCGCGGTAGTTGTCGGGAGAGAAGTGTGATCGACACCGAAGAGCTCTTGCTTTCGTAAAGGATTACACAAAGTGATTCTT
Organism: Schistocerca nitens; assembly: GCF_023898315.1. NCBI lineage: Eukaryota > Metazoa > Arthropoda > Insecta > Orthoptera > Acrididae > Schistocerca > Schistocerca nitens. The sequence goes on along the minus strand of NC_064614.1, from coordinate 901,664,228 downwards.
GTTAACTTTTAAAAACACTCGATACAAGTGGATGAAGCTGAGACAAGTCTCAGAGAGGTTGTTTGAAAAAGAATCTGCAGGACGAATTCCGATGGCGCTGCAGGTGAAATACGTGCACTAATATGTGGGAAAACGTAATATGTATAAGAAATGTATATGACCTGTGCGTACGTGAACAAATCCACAGGGGAAAAATTCCTCCTAAGTTCCTGGAACAATTTAAACCAAAGTTGCTACATATATTACTTACTATCTGGTACGAAATAGTGTGGTGGGGGTAAGTACCAGTAACTTCCTACTGGGGTAAGGGTGCTAACTAGAAGTGGGGATGAGGACATGGATAGATGGAGCGGGGGGTGGGAAGGAAAAGATGGACGCAGATAGGGGGAAAGAATGAGATGCACAGAGAGGGGAGGGGGGGATAGACAGAGGAAGGGAAGAGGAGGAGATGGACAGAGAGGGGGGAGAAGAGGAGATGGACAGAGAGAGGAGACAGGAAGTGGACAGAGGTAAAAGGGAGGGGATATAAACAGCGGGTGCTGGAAGGAGGACATGTAGAGGGAGAGGGGGAGAGAGAGATGGACAGTGAGAGAGAGACAGAGAGAGACAGGAGGAGGACAGAGAGGGGAAGCAGGAGATGGACAAATAGAAGATGAATAAACACATACCCAGGCAACGCTGGATGCTCAGCTAGTCAAAAGTAAAACTTAAATCGCAATAATCACAGTTCTCGTCGATTCTGACATGTGTAAACAGACATTAAGTATCAATTTATTTCCCATTTGTATGTAATAATCACTGCGTTACTGAGTGACTCTCGTCTAAGAGAATATACGAGTACATTCTGGAGTAATTTAAAGACATATGGGATCGCAAATGACGGGAAATATCCCAAAAGTGGACGACAGACGTTAAAAATTTGGCCTCACGAGATGAGGTACCTCACCGCATGTGCAGCGGTTGGGCTTGTTGACCCTACACTCTAGCCAGTAGACTGCAGTGCTACACATAGCACTGCTAGGCTACTCTGTTTTCGTTTTGCATTATCTAATGTGATAAGGTAGTGCTCGTGGTAGTGTTAATACAAGACTACTATGAATCGGTTTACACTTACAAAAACAGAGTAATGCAGCGGAGCGATGTGTAGCACTGTCCGCTACCGGCGAAGGTAGAACCGACAAGCACGTGCAGCGAGGTACGTCATCTGGTGGCGTCACGTTTTCAACATTAGTCGTCCACTTTTGTGGTATTTCCCGACATTTGCGGTCTCATGTGTCTCATATTAAATTACTTGTCACAGTGTCGTTTACGTTGTTGAGGGTTTTTTTAAACGTTAATAAGAATCATCCGGTACATCGCATTATCCTACTGACTCCTTAGGCCGTTAAAAACTCAGTCACATGGTTTCAGTTCTAGAATTTTACGGTGTTATTTCGTAGTGTACTGAGGTTGACAAATTATTATAGAAATTTGAATGTAATTGCTAGAGTTGGATAAGCGATGCGGAAGGCCAGGTGTAAACTCCCGGTACTATCAGAAATTTTTTCCTTGATGGGAGGTCTGGAACGAGGTGTAGTCAACATCCTGGTGCGGACTTGGGAGTCACTGGAATGAGAAGAGCGACTCCAAGGTCTGGGGAATCATCATCTACCGGGAGAGTGGTGTAATCACTCCATACCTCTGCACTGCAATCTGAATGGTGCCCTTGGGCAGAAGACATGGGGGCCAATCTGCACTGAACGGTCATTCAGGGCCAAAACGAGAGCTGCAAGATTTGGATAATGACTTTGTTGCTAAAAGCCCCCAGTGTTTCGGTCTTTTCCAGTAACTTCCGAGATGTTCTTAATTTTCCCTTCGAACTTTATTCAGGCAGTCGAGCCGGCCGTTGTGGCTGAGCGGTTCTAGGCGCTTCAGTCTGGAACCGCGCGACCGCTACGTTCGCAGGTTCGAATCCTGCCTCGGGCATGGATGTGTGTGATGTCCTTAGGATAGTTAGGTTTAAGTAGTTCTAAGGTCTGTGGGACTGACGACCTCAGATGTTAAGTTCCATAGTGCTCAGAACCATTTGAACCATTTTCAGGCAGTCGACAATATAGCGAGTGAAGTCTTCATCTGTTGTTTGGCAAAGTGATAACAGAAATGGCAAGGCGCTGCTTCCTAACAGTAATGGCAAGCCGCTCCTTCCTACGGACAGATGGAGTGCTGGGCCTCCACAGTATTGTGACAGATAATCGGCCTTGGAAGCCGCCCACCAGTTAAGCCGACCGTGGCGAGGGCCGCCCTTGAAAACGGCTATTGATCCTGACCGCCACCTCAGCGTTATCGGCTCTCCGCTGCCTCTGGCGTTCGCGGACTCCCACACCGCTGCATATTTAGGGAGTTTTCACCGGGCCCCTGTGTCACCGTAAGCCGCCCTCCCCTAAACCATATTTTCAGCCGACCTCTGCCGCTTTCTTTATGAACTCTCCAACTGTTCGTATAGTAAACCCACGCCGAGGAATGTTTACTTGTGTCTTCCGTCTTTTATATGTATAACTGAAGCTTTTAATCGATGTATATTGTTCGAAAGATAAAACTCATACTTAGTGTTCCATGTTAGATCCTGTGAATCGATAAACTGGGCTTGCCGCAATATTAATCGTGTGTGTTAACAATAATAATAGTGTAGGAAGTACAGTTGCGTCGTGAAAGATGGAATGTCAAATAAAAAGTGCACATTGCTATTTCACCCTTACACTTTTTTGCTGCTTTCAACCAAATTTCCTAGTTGTCGGGGTAACACTGTCGGTATTGCGAGGTTGTGGAATGAATCAAATGGAGTGAAATGATGTTAGTGGATTGATGAGAACTATATGAATGAAGGCGCATTAACATGAAACGGTATCGGTGCAAACCGCTCTGAAACGTGCTGAAGCCGCGCTCTAATGAATGTGTTGGGACAATGGAAAATTTGTAGCAGTGCCACGTTGTAGTCCTAATATGGCATGAATTTTCAATCGTCGTAACACATTCATCATGGGGATGATGCAAGACCGCCACCAAAACGAACTCTCGCATGTTTGTTCAGCTTTCCTGTTTGCTTTACACAGTTGATGTCGAACGTTTCACGTTGTGAAACTTGTTGACTTATATTTAACAGCTCAATTGCGGATTGTATACGATATCCATTAATTAAAATATCTACATTTGTGTGATAAAGTAATATATTTCTGCTCATCCACATAAATCTAGGTGAATTATGTGATTTAACTTGTAGCTAGTTTGCCGTACGACAGCTGGAAGATAAAATGAAAATAAAGTTATTTGTCTCACTAACATATAGCTTATAATATTAACAATGAACCGTAAGAGAACGCGAATAAATTTTCGAGCTACAAAAACTATTCGTTTCCTACATGCTGTAATTATTAGAAATATAAATAATTTCAAATATAAAATTAGACTTATACTCTATTAGTCTCTGCGATATAATTATATTAAAACGCGAAATGTAATACTTTCTTTAAGTCTGAAACGTGTACGAATGTTACTTAAGCGGCGCCCTGTTGCGTTTGGAGTGGGAAACTGCCCCTAATCACCAATTATGAACAGCGTGAGGACACAGAAGGCAATAGAAAGCTCTACATTAAAAACACATAATGTTTAACCAAATGTCCTGTGGACTTTGGACGAAAAATGTCTCTCCTTTGGTAAAAGATTCCGCACTAGTTTCCCAGTAGGGGACTGCTGTGCGGAAGATATTCATTAGAAGAAGACTGAATAACCAACGAAAGGCTAATGTTCTGCTAGTCGAAACACGTAATATCATAAGTTTGAATGTGGTAAGGTCCCTAGAAAATCTGGAGGGGGAAATACAAAGATTTAATCTAGATATAGTTGGGTCAGTGAAATGAAACTAAAAGAAGATACGCATTTGTGGTCAGACGAATATTGGACAATATAAACAGCAGCAGGAGGTATAAGGGGCGTAAGTTTAGTTACGAAGAGCAGGACGGGTCAGAGAGTGAGTTACTGTGAACAGTTTAGTGACAGGGTTACAATCATCAGAACCAACAGCAAACGAACACCAGGAACAGTAGTTGAGGTGTATAAAAATATTGAAAACTAATTGAGGATATTGAACGAATAATTTAATAAGTAAAGGGAGATGATAAACTCATAATCATTGGGGACTGAACGCTATGGTAGGAGAAGGAAGAAGAGAAAGAGTTATGGAAGAATACGGGCTCGGTAGTAGGAATGGGAGAGGCTAAAGACTAACTGAGTACCCATGAGCAGATATAGATTCAGATCGCACCTTTTGTAACATGAAAAGTAGACTGAAGTTCGAGAGGATCGTCCGGAGGAGTCAATGTGAAAAAAAAAAAGAAAATAGGAACGATGAGGTGCGTTTCAAGTTCTCTGCTGCTGTAAGTACTGCGACAACGAATACCACAATAAGAGATAGAAAAATAAAGACACTTTCATAGGAATTGTGGGCCTAGAAAAAGCGTTCGACCATGTAAAATGGTGACAATCTTTTCGAAAATCTGTGGAAGAATACTTATGATTTAGAAAAAATGAACAGTCTGTACAAAAACCAAAGGGGAACAATGTTCAATCTATACATCGAAGAAACGATGACGTAAGAAAGATTCAAGAATGGGATTAAAATACAGTAAGAAAGGGTATCAATGGTAAAATTCGTTGATGACTTGCTATCGTCAGTGAAAGTAACGGAGAATTACAGGATCTATTGAATGGGATGGTCAGTCAATTGAGTACAGAATATGGGTTGGGGCAAATCGAAGAAAGACAAAAGTAGTAATTAGTAGTAAAAATGACATTAGCGAAACACTTAACATCCAGATTGGTAACGAAAAAGATATGAAGTAATCCTGCTACCTTGGAAGGAAAATAACGCTTGACATCTGAAGCATGGAGTGAATAAAAAGCAGACTAGCACAGGCAGCGAGAGCGTTCCTGCCCAAAAATAGTTTGCTAATATCAAACATTGGCTTGATGTGAGGAAAACTGTTTTTAAACATAAGTATGGAGCTCAGCATTCTATGGAATTCAATGATGGACGGTAGAAAAACCGGAAAAAAGAAAGTGGAAGTGTTTGAGATGCGCTTGTATAGAAGGATGGTGAAAATTATGTGGACTGATAAGAAGGAAATACCCTATGAAGAACAATGACAGTAAGAAGGGACAGAACGATAAGAAACGTGCTAAGGCATCAGCGAATAGCTTTAATGGTACCAGTGGCCGTAGAGAGTAAAAGCTGTATGGTAAGACAGACATTGGAATGAACCGAACAAATGACTGAGGAGCTTGGGTACAAGTACTTTCTGAAATGAAGGTGTTAGTGCAGGATGCCACGTCGTGATGGGCCGCATGAATCCAGTCAGGAGACTGATGACAGAGGAAAAAAGGTACCAGTCCTAGTTTCCCCCTCTGACTATTCAGTCCAAAATCCCATAGAAAAGGTCATAAATACTGAAAAGAATAAATTATTAAGTGAAGCATCTCGCTGTCGGGGCTAAAAGCTTTGATGCTGGTTTCCTTGTTGCTGTGACAGTAAAGTCTGGAGAAAAGTAGAAATATATGAAGATGGTATCTGTTCTTTCGTACATGTCCGAAAGAACAGATAGCAACTATATATATATAGTTAAGTCTCACCGGACATTTCGGACATTTGACCACCCTCTTCCGTGCGGATGCACAAACAGTGCTCGAAGTCTTACGGGACTCTGCAAAAAGCCGCAAGTAATGAGTATAATGGGTAGGGCACTATGAATATAGTGCGAGACGATAAGTTGGGAATGTGGGTCTCTCGGGAGGCGTGCCCGAGATAAGTCCATGCAGTCGCACTATCCTCTGTGTCCTCAGTGGCTCAGATGGCCGCCGGCACGATAGCTCAGCGTGTTCGGTCAGAGGATTAGCTGCCCTCTGCAATAAAAAACTGAGTTAATCGATCAACAACGAACTTAAACGGATGTCTTACGACGCCCGCCCCGAGCAGATACAACGAACGAAAGCGAACAAAAATGGGATTAAAAAAAAAAAAAAAGAGCGTCTCCCAAAGCAGCAGATCTCGGGTTCGAGTCCCGGTCGGGGCACACATTTTCGACAATCCCCGTTGACATATCAACGCCTCTATGCAGCTAGGGGTATTCATTCCATTGAAAAGTAGAAATTAACGTTAAAAAAAGTATGCGTAACTGCTGGAGGAAGAAATACTTTAATGCACCAGGAAATTAAAAATGAATTCAACAGATGAACTTCACAATCGCCCACCACTGAAACGGCGAACGACAAATCGACACCCGACGAAGATACAGCCATCACCGTGAGAGGTAGTTCTATGGGCGGCGGGTCGTCCAGGCGTAAAGCGCATGGTGTCGCTCCGATCGCAAGAGCATTGGGGTGTACGTTCACTGTTGCTTCCTGCTTTTCTTTTCTTTACGGGCAAGATAAACGTAGTATTAGGTCTAGTAGTCTCTTGAAAAAAAAAAAACACTATTTGGCAGCAGTCATCTTGCTTTTACCTGGATGAGCTGGACAGAGTGAGGTGGGAGTTACCGTACTCAAAACGGTCTGCGCTGAGGCGTTTTGTTAACGTTACACTAGCCTCTGTAGTCGAGTTACGTTCGTTCGGTGGCGCTCGACGAGGAGGCGCTGGTTCTTAAATAATTCATGTGGTAAGTGATGACGAAGAGACGATGTTACAGAAATTTCACTTGCACACGTAACGACACGAATCAATGTCAGGCAAATGGAGCGGCTATACAATAAAAGCAGCTGGTAGGAGATTTTCTTCTAAAGGACACGATGTACATAGCGTTTTACTACCGAGAACTCTGAAGACGATCTAGTTTTTGCTGACAGTAGCAGCGCCTTGTCCCAGCTTCGCAGTTTTCCACCCTCTCAATGAAAAATCGATCAGTCGAGGCGCACTGAGAACTGAGTCTCCACTCGTCTCCACTCGACAGCTTTTGTCCGCCGCACAGTCAGACAGAAGATAAGAGCATCGCTAACACAAGCCACGTGTAAGGATAAGACACGAGGGAGGAGACATAACGTTGAGGATCGTGACGACCAGCACTGTTTGCATTCATAATCACGCCGCAGGGACTTCGTCTGTAACTCGTCTCAGTAGCTCGTCTGCTTCATTCATTGTTGATAGTGACTTACGACTACGTCGTAAAGATATTTCCGTCTACAACCTTTGCTGAAACTGACTGAAATTGTCGCATCGCACGCTAAATAGCTAACCTGTATGACCGGAAAAGGAAGTCTCATTCTGCAGCAGTTTCTTCAGATTATCACAAGCAAATATTTGTTACATAATTTATGAATTGTAGTAATCTAGTTACCTTCTTCAGAGCTGCGAGAACTTGCGCAAATAGGTCAGTGCCGCGGTCAGTGTGTTCCACGCCTATGCGACACACTCAATGTAATAAATGCCACTGTAAACCGTTAATAATAATAATAATAATAATAATAAATATTGTTAATATTAATCGCTAAAGAAATATATGGGTGGAAAATTCTGATAGCACCATAGTCCAAAATTGATGTAATAATTAACTAATATGTATGTATCCTTTAGCATCTGTCGTAACACCCATCATAGAAATCTGCTGGAAGCCCACCCGTAAGACAGCTAACATAACTATTCTTTTTGTGTGTTATAACTGATAGTATTTGCCTGAACAGTTGCTGACGCTATGGATATTACGTCGACGACTTAGATTTTCTCAGCATGTATGATCCCGAGTTGATCTAGGAGATTCACTGGGTGACGTCGTACAGATTGTGCGCTATTTCCACAAACTGATAAAGAGACTCACAACAAAGATCTTATTGTTAAGAAACCCCACTCACCGTTTGCGAAGCTGGTAAATCAAAGTGCATGGGTTAAAGATACGAAGCTGGTCAGCGGTCTTAGTTAAAAAAAAAAAATGGTTCAAATGGCTCTGAGCACTATGGGACTTAACATCTGAGCTCATCAGTCCCCTAGAACTTAGAACTACTTAAACCTAACTAACCTATGGGCATCACACAAATCTATGCCCGAGGCAGGATTCGAACCTGCGACCGTAGCAGCAGCGCGATTCCGGGCTGAAGCGCCTAGAACCGCTCTGTCACAGCAGTCGGCGCGGTCTTAGTTGATGGTGTGAAAAGGTGAAACCGCGTTCCCAGCTGTGAGGCTTGGCAAGTAGCTTTCATTACCCTGCTCCCTGCTCTGGCCGTGCCTTAAGCATCGAATTCCTCTCCTACTACTGGCGTGACTCGACCTTGTCTTCACATCACAGTGGTTAAATTAAGGGCTACGAGGATTGCACAACTCTGCTTAAATAAGAGTTGACCGTAAACTCAGTTCGACGTGTATATTTTCGTAAATTAAGCTCAAACACTGAACAGGCTAAAAAACACTGAAAGACACAGAAGCGTCAAAGAAATTGGTACAGGCAAGCGTATTCAAATACAAAGATATGTAAACGGGCAGAATACGGCGCTGTGCTCGGCAACGCCTATATAAGACAACAAGCGTCTGGCGCTGATGTTACATCGGTTACTCCTGCTACAATGGCCAGTTATCAAGATTTATGTGAGTTTGAACGTAGTGTTATAGTCGTCGTACGAGCGATGGGACACAGCATCTACGAGGTAGAGATGAAGTGGGGATTTTCCCTTACGGCCATTTCACGAGTGTACCGTGAATATCACTAATCCGGTAAAACATCAAAACGCCGACATCGCTGCGGCCGAGAAAGATCCTGCAAGAACGGAACCAACGACGACTGAAGAGAATCGAGCAACTTGACAGAAGTGCAACCCTTCCGCAAATTTCTGCAGATTTCAATGCTGGGCCATCAACAAGTGTCATCGTGCGATTTATTCAACGAAACATCATCGATATAGGATTTCAGAGCCCAAGGCCCACTCGTGTACCCTTGATGACTGCACGACACCCCAAAGCTTTGCGCCTCGCCTGGGACCGTCAACACCGACACTGGACTGTTGATGACTGGAAAAATGTGGCCTGGTCGGACGAGTCTCGTTTCAAATTGTGTCGAGCGGATGGACGTGTACGGGTATGGAGACAACCTCATGAATCCGTGAACCCTGCATGTCAGCAGGGGACTGTTCAAGCTGGCCGGGGCTCTGTAATGGTGTGGGGCGTCTGCAGTTGGAGTGTTGTGGGACCTCTGATACGTCTAGGTGCGACTCTGAAGGTGACACATACGTAAACATACTGTCTGATCACCTGCATCCGTTCATGTCCATTGTGCATTCCGACGGACTTGGTCAATTCCAGAAGGACAATACGACACCCCCCACGTCCAGAATTTTACAGAGTGGCTCCAGGAACAGTGTTTTGAATTTAACCTCTTCCGCTGGCCACCAAACTCCCCAGACATGAACGTTATTGAGCATATCTAGGACGCCTTACAACGTGCTGTTCAGAAGAGATGTCCACCCCCTCGTACTCTTACAGATTTATGGACAGCCCTGCACGATTCATGGTGTCAGTTTCCTCCAGCACTACTTCAGACATTCGTCGAGTCCATGTCGCGTCGTGTTGCAGCACTTCTGGGTGCTCGCGGGGGTCCTACACGATATTAGGCAGGTGTACGACTTTCTTTGGCTCTTCAGTGTAAGTGAGGAAAGTACCTGGATGCTAAGAAAGTTATTAGTGCACTGGTCGGCAACACTCAGTCAACCGAGAAAAGTCACTCACATAAGTAATCAGAGGTCAGAAAATGAAGAAGCAAAACGCAAAGTTGAGCGTGAGTGAGAGACACGCTCATGATGACAAATGGCAGTGGAAAGTAACGGACTGCCTGAGCGGCTGTGTGGGGACGTCGGCTGTCATAATTACAAGTTGGCAACGATCGAAATTCAGGATGGCCTGATTGTTGCAACTAGCGAGCAAAACTAGTTTCTCCGACGAACCGACAATCTTTTATCGACCCTTCTGGTGCTTCTGGCACTCAGTTAAACTGTTTCAACACGTCACCTAAAATGATAGAACCACGTGGTCTGGAGACTGATTGTACCACACAAGGGAAACATGTCTTGACGGCAGAAGAAATCGGGTCCCACGGAGTCAGAGTTTTTGCTGTGAGGGGTTGTTTAACAACTCGGGTTTCAAAGGGATCGGCCGACTGCGTAGAGGGCTCTACTTCCCATAGCCCGCCCAACTCTGCTCATTTGCTCAGTTTCGGCTAGGTTGCTTACTTCAGTTACGTTAGCAGACACTAACTTTTTCCAACGGCCAGAACTGTTTCTGTGGAGGCTCTGCGGCGTGTTCGTGCACGAAGAGCCGTTCAAAAACCACAAGGAGATCCCATACAACAGAAAACGCAATCTCGATGAAAATGCCCGGCTTCTAAATTAACTGCAATTACGATTAGTAAAAATTACAGACGTACATCTATACTGGGGCATCATTCTGATTATCTGGTACCTCACTCTCACACCACATATAGAAACACTAACCAAATTATAGCCAAAATTAATTAATATCAGCGCTATACATAAAGACTTTCTAAACTCGAAAAACCCTAATTTGCCATCCCACGGCAATGTGACATCACATTAGCTGTAACTGTGGCGTACATAACCTCTTCACTTGTGGTTGGCGGTCATTTTCGTGAACATACAAGAAAGCTTTAAGACTATCCCGTTTTCTTGAGACTACTTTTATGTTCTGTGTTGATTCTCTGAGTGTCGTTACTACCAACTCATTTCAGTCTTCTCTCTCTACAAGAGAGACGCACTACTGATTTCTTTACGCTGCAAGTTGATGTAGCGGGTGGAGAAAGTTATTTATGTAAACGGATCCGTGTATGACATACCCTTAATTAATCAATTTTCAAAATAATGAACTAGGAATCTAACGACAACTAAATGAAACAAGAATCCGAATTAATTTGGTTTATTCTGTTAAGGGGAAAACTACGTCCTATACCCACAGTGTTAAATTTGCAGTAACGATGACCCATTATCTCAGAACCTGTGACAGATAGAGATCTGAAATATTTGGGATGTATAGTATCACTCCTTTTCTGATTACTAAACCAGAATCAAAATGTACAGAGAAATAATTAGATAGTTATGATTTTTTAAAAATGTTGTTCAATATTTTCTTTTGAAAGTCCACTTTTTCTTCCGTAAGTAAAAAGCCGTTAGAGGTAGAGATGTTTCGGGAGGTAAAATTAGAGATATGTATCTGTAATAGTTCCTAAGATAATGGGTCAAATAATTTTAAAAATATCATTTCTGGCAAATCAAGTTCAAACATTTTATTTTATATTAACTTACACATGGAGACATGCCAGCTTCTAGAAACAGCCAGGCCCATAATCAGCATTATCTGGCTCCTGTTCTTGACTATCCTGCAAACCTAGAAGCTTCCTTCTTTTCCTACCTCTTGCTTCTTTAGTCATTTACTCTGCTGCACGCTGGGCTTTCGTGACCCAAAGTCGATCCATTCGCTGAAAGGCTTGCAGTGTGTTAGCACCTGGAATGAGACCACGTTCCTCTAGTACCCAAATTCTTCCCTTTATATCATCATTTAACGTTATCACAGGATCACGAACACCAAAGCATAGAGTTTTCCTTCCTACAAAGACAATTTTTGGTATGCGGGTCCAAATTACATTATTGAAAGACTCATTCGGGTTTTATGTCCGACCATGGAGACATTTGGAAATAATGTCAGGATGAGCTAATTCTCTATATATTGATTTAATAGCTTCCATCACTGCAGATGGTATGCTATTTTTGTACCTAAATTGTTCCTCGCTACCCTCTGCCTGAGCTTTGCGGTACTTGCACCATGAATCAGCACCAGGTGGACAAAGACCATGTATAGGTGTATCATCCGTGGAAGATTTGTGGAAGAATGTAGCCCATACTGCTCGTTTCATCCCTTGTAGATCATGTGTATTGTTTCTTATTTCCATTCCATAATAATGCTGGAGTTCATCAACGTTTTTGTCTGTAAGTCTTCCTTTACCATTTAGAGCATTTCCATCTGATAACTTCTCTTTTCCTTTTGTCTGCTTCAATTTTCGGAGACGTGTTCCCATCCGTTTTTGAACGTGGCCCACACATTCAATCTTGACAATCTGCTTATTACCATAAGGTTGGCTTTCCACTACTGATTTGTAAGCTTTTGAATCACCATCCCCCAAGTACTCAGTGTAACACACACCTCTCTCCTTTTGTGAACGTCTGAACACAGAAACAACTGCAGCAGCCTCCATACCACCACTAGTTCCCTCATAATTCTTAGCACAATTTGTTTTATGTCTTCACTTGTTTCATCAACTGATTTACACTGATGACAGTATTTAGTTAGCACTTCAATGTCTAAAACTTTACCTGTGTCAACACTAGTGACAGTTGCAACTGCATTTTTTGATGTGTGACCTCTCTTTTGCCATGTGCCATCAACTGCCACAGATAAGTCTGTTTTGTTATTTAATTCTACTGCTTCTTTAGCAGCAGCTTTCATAGAAGCAACAGCAACAGATTTTGACACATTCACCAATTACTTCTGTGTACTTACTTGATCTGGTCGGTGGGCTTGGCAAGTTCAGCGTTGCACATAATAATTCAGCTGTAGTCAGTCGTTTCCCAATGCACCTCATTCCATACAGGAATCTAACATTGCTCTCAAACAAGTCATTCTTGCACTTTTCAGAAGTCCAAAATGATGTCGACAGCCTGCAAACTTCGCACTGAATATCAAGTTTGTTAGCCAGTCCAGTTCTTGCAGGCGAGTCCTCAGAGATGCTAATTTGCCCACCACAAACCTTACATGACACAGCATCTTGCAAAACTTGTCCTAACACATTCAAATCTAAAAGAACATAACCTAAACTATTTTGATCTTTGCCAATAAACAAATCCTCATGGTCTCCAAGTTTCCTCTTCGGCCGGCCGCGGTGGTCTCGCGGTTCTAGGCGCGCAGTCCGGAACCGTGCGACTGCTACGGTCGCAGGTTCGAATCCTGCCTCGGGCATGGATGTGTGTGATGTCCTTAGGTTAGTTAGGTTTAAGTAGTTCTAAGTTCTAGGGGACTGATAACCACAGCAGTTGAGTCCCATAGTCCTCTTCGAAGCACTAGTAGGAGTGTCCTTATCACGGGTCTGTGAAAAATCTATTTCAGGATCAACACTGGATTCAGATTTTGTGATATGCTGATTTCCATGAAAACGTCGCTTCTTAAAACAACCCTTTCTTTTCGTCATGTTGAAAAGAGGTATAAGAGCGTATAATAACACACCAAACCACTATGTTTTCTGTTCAAAACTTATGAAACGCGACAACCACAGAGTAAATAAACAAAATGCATGTGCTATACCGCCATTTCTGTTTACACAGTGCATCCAACCTCTGAACACGAACATTAACATGTTTTCAAGGAATAAATAGCACAAAACCACAGCCTTCTAGATTGAATATTTCAAGAGGTAGAGATACTTCGGCAAGTCAGTGCAGAACGACCGGATAATTTTACACACGCACTATTAACTTTGAAATGATAAAAACTACACTTCCAATTTGAATTTTTCGACAAATAATGCATCAAATTATTCAGGAGAGATAAAATATTAATAAGAGATAATAATCCGAAAATGTCACTTATTGACCAATTCCGCCATACGTACTCCCCTTAAAGGTATTCATTAGACAATTTACAAACAATAGCAATATTGTTATAATAAAACCTTGGCATATCTGACGAGCCGGCCGGGGTGACCGAGCGGTTCTAGGGGCTACAGTCTGGAACCGCGCGACCGCTACGGTCGCAGGTTCGAATCCTGCCTCGGGAATGGACGTATGTGATGTCCTTAGGTTAGTTACGTTTAAGTAGTTCTAAGTTCTAGGGGACTGATGACCTTAGAAGTTAAGTCCCATAGTGCTCAGAGCCATTTGAACCATATCTGACTAAGTGGTCAGGGGAAAAGAATCTAATATTTGTTCAAGTGAAATAATTGCAGTCGTGAAGTTTCACCGTAGTTGTCCTGAGGTTAGCTCAGAAGACGTATAGTACTACAGAAGGGAATATGTGGCACCTGTGATCGGAGCTGAAAGAAGACGGTTCACTGAATCTAAATGCAAGTCTGCAAAGTGAAACTCGAAGTAATCGAAGCACTATAAATTGACTTTAATGGCCCTCCACATCATCTCGCGGTTGCGGCTCCATCTCACCACAGAAAATTGTAGGTGGGCGCCAACGATCCTCACCGATGGAAAAGTGCAGATCAGCTCAAAATTCCTCTGTGTGCCCCGATACATAAGCCCTATCGGTGGCAGGCTGGTGAAGGTGATGTTCTGGTGATGGAGGCTCCTCAATGCCGAGGCTCCCGTAAATCACGTACTTAACGATCGAGTGTTTACCAAAAGGAAACCTCACATTGCCATGTTTTGCAGTGGTTGGGCTTAAGATCTGAATGCTATCTGGTAAAAATGCTCCTTAGCAACTAGTCATCTCCATGAGCTACGCTTTAGTCGGTTAAACTGTAACAGTAACACAGAAAAAAGTCATTTCACTCTCTCTCCATCTCTTTCTGTGACCAATAAAGAAGATCCCCATCATCACACTTGAGCTTCTCTATCTAACATTTTATTTAATTATGTTGACCATTTTCGACGGCAAATAACTGTGGGTTCCCATTCCAGTTTAGAGATATTTACCTGTGGCATTAAACACTTTCTGGAGAAAAATTCACCGTACTAGTGCTTTCTGCTAAAAAAGTGTCCCTCCTTCCATTCCTGCGTTGTAAAGCAATCGCAGCTAGGGAACGTGTGCCACAGGAGATCCTATATGTGTTAATCTACAACACTCTGGGCATCCCAGTGTCAAGGTTGTCCAGTGGCCTCCTAGCCACTGACCTATGCCCCTTCCGGCGTGTTCTCCTGCGAAATGGCTCCAAGCGTGGCGACCTACATGAGTCCCCCATTTGCCCAGGTGCTCCTGCAACACCTTAAATCTGCTTTTAACGTCTTCTCATTTAAATACGGTACGAAAATTAGAATAAAAGGTAAGTGAAGAGTAACGTTACATTAGTCAGTTACTGACAATCAGTGGTATTGTTACATATCATCTCTTGACGCTGACGAATTATTGCCATCTACTCGGTCTTTCTTCACGATTTTACATATGTTATAGGACTGTTTCTGCAAGAAAAACTGTCATGTAACAACACGCATAAGACAAATGGCTAATTAAAGCAGAGATACATATACACAGTCATGATCAGCGCATTGTAATTGTACAAATATCCTATCTATTAGATGTTTTGTACCATATTATATAAATTTCTTGGCCTACCAAAATACATATCCCAAAATAAAAGTTAAATTAAGTATAAAACAGCCCAAAAATCTTTCTTAAACTACAGGGCATTGTCTTCCCTTTAGATAGTCACTAACTCTCACAACCATGTAAGCTGAAGGAACAACAGTCTGAGTAAGAATGGTCATCGTGTAATCTCCGTTCCATGTCCAGAACAATAGACATGGGAATCAGATCTACACTGCGAGTTGGCACTTAAATTTACCTATATAAAAGCGGGACTGCTACGGTCGCAGGTTCGAATCCTGCCTCGGGCATGGGTGTGTGTGATGTCCTTAGGTTAGTTAGGTTTAAGTAGTTCTAAGTTCTAGGGGACTTATGACCTAAGATGTTGAGTCCCATAGTGCTCAGAGCCATTTGAACCATTTTTTTTTTACCTATATAAAAGAACTTTTGTGTACTTCATGACCAATTGCAGTGTTCATTGAATTACATTTATAAATATTTATATTCCTGCTCACAGCAGAAACAGAAACAAATTTCGTTTTACAAGCAGAAAATTTTGAAACATTACACAGGGTTTGTCATAGTTCCAATTACAGGCTTCTATGGGCTGTGGAAGGGACTTACTGATGGATAAATTTTTGATGAGGAACCCTTGTCCAGAAACGTACCATTAGGATGTAAAATAAGATTGAAGATTGGATAATTTTAAACTGTCCCACGTCATGGTATGACACAGAGGAGGCAACAAGCTCTGCCCTTTGCGCTCTACAGGCGCTCATATTTTGGCATTTTGAGTACTGCCCTCTGCAACCTCTAGAATCCTGTAATGAGATTAGTGGATCACTCTGCATACACATATGACCTCATAGTGCTACCATTATTGCAAATTAAAGCCGTTTCACCACAGTAACTTATACATCGTCCTTTGGTATGGTGATAAAGCACATAGCAGTTTTTATCCTACTATGGCCAACAACGCTATGCAGTATAAATCTTTTTAAATTGTGGCTGTTATACTCCAGTTCTATTACGTGTGAGTTTTATACAGGGTATAATGGGTATGAGCTCTGATATTTTTATGTGTGCCACCTTAATATGTACACACATTGGTTTGTTGGTTGTTTTTTCTCTTCATCGAACAGTCTTCCCACTTACACTTCACACACTTTACGACCTGATGTTTTCTGCATGGCTGTAACTACGCCGCAAAGTTTTGCATCTAATGCCCACACTTCAATATCTGACCTACTATCCAGGCCAAAATAAATATTAATGGTTTGCTTGTGCCATGCATATTTGGAGTTACTACCTAACCTCAAATAATAAGACTCGAAATAGCTACACTTAATAGCCTGCAAATGACATAAATACTGACGTAATGTTGTTCAGTATACTGTCCTCAGTCATCAATAGAAATATCTGCATTTATGCCAGTTCCGCTCTGTATAATAAGAGAGGTTTTGGAGAAAGAAAAAATGTACTGATAAAAAGTGATCCAGGCGGACAACTCCTTCAGATACTAATGTTTATAGCATTAGATATTATGAACAATGTTAGACCTGACTGAGGCCGCTATAAAAGAAACTAGTGAAATTTGAATAGAAAAATGTATGTGTTAATACGAAAGAATTTCCACATTTTGTGAATCCACTTAACAGTATGTCTAACAAAAAGGTTATAACATAGTCAGAACTGTCCACTGGAGGGGAAAGTAATACGAGATATGAAATTAGTTCTTTTCTTCAAAAAATACAGTATCACACAATGTTTTAAGTTAGTTTAATGTTTTTCTGTCAACTGAGGCTGAACCCATTTTATTACAGAAGGTCCCATACGTGTATTTGTATACTATTGTGATAAGTCATCAGCTACTTCCAGTTTACCCAGCTCATACATGTCTTTTGTGAAAAACCTCACCAGCACAGACAAAAAAAGAAGCAAAACGTTTCACAATATGATAAGTCCAAAAACGTGTTCTACCGATAGCGATGCAGAAACGTAGTATTCATCTGTCGATCACATTTAGGAAGATACTGGTATTACAGTTTGAGGAAAAAAGTACACTTCAGATATGGAGGCATGTCCATAGTTACAGTTTTAATTTGACAAGGATGGAACAGACAATCGACCTTGGGCTTATAATGGGAAGCACTCCAGCATTTGCTTGTAGTAATTTATGGGAATCATGGGAAACCTAACCACGACGGCCAGATGGGGTTGGAGGCTTCATCCTTCCAAATATGAGGCCGGCCTGTCTGTTAACAACAGAGCATCTTCGGTCGGTTTATCCATATTATCAGTACTGTTCTGTTTGTACAGTCTTGCAAAGTAGTAAAATAGTAACATAAGTAGCTAGTGCTCCATTGTTCACTCATTTCTCCACAAGAGTGACTGAACAGATGATGATATTTGGTTTCCATTCTGTATGCTACAATTTCCTACTTGCTTACCTGAGTGAATGAGTCAGCTCAATGGACGAGATTTTGAGTTTAGAAAGAGGCTAAAATGTGTTATCTAAATAATTCTTCACTGAATGGAATTTATGTTTTAACAGCACTTTTTAACTGCCTTTAATAAATGAGTAGTTTTAATATTCACTTTAATTCCATTGGGCCACTTTTTGTGAAGTTTTACACCTTGGTAGAAAATTCTGTTATGAGTTTTATGTTTATTCTTTCTTGGAAATTTTAAGTTCAGTCAAAATATTATTGCAGGGTCACAGACAAAGCTGGTTGTGCAGTAATCATTAAAGTTTTCTATGTATGAATAACAATTACTAACAAGGGAACCTCCCCATCGCACCCCCCTCAGATTTAGTTATACGTTGGCACAGTGGATAGGCCTTGAAAAACTGAACACAGATCAATCGAGAAAACAGGAAGAAGTTGTGTGGAACTATGAAAAAAATTAGCAAAATATACAAACTCAGTAGTCCATGTGCAGGATAGGCAACATCAAGGATAGTGTGAGCTCAGGGCCGCTGTGGTCCCGTGGTTAGCGTGAGCACTTGCGAAACGAGAGGTCCTTGGTTCAAGTCTACCCTCGAGTGAAAAGCTTAATTTTTTGTTTTCAGACAATTATCAAAGTTCAGGCACCCACATATAATCAACTTCGCTCTCCAAAATTCCAGGACATGTTCAGATTTGCTTGGACATATGCAGGATTTGACGGTCTACACACGGAAAAATTTGAAAACGTTAAAAACGTATGTTTTGATAGAGCACAGGCAAAACTGTGCGACTGTGAAACTGCTGCATTCATTTGTTGCAGTTTATGTGACAAACTCTTATGTTTTCATCACTTTTTTGGGAGTGATTATCACATCCACAAGAAAACCTAAATCGGGCAAGGTAGAAGAATCTTTTTACCCATTCGCCAAGTGTACAAGTTAGGTGGGTCGACAACATATTCCTGTCATGTGAAGCACATGCCGTCACCAGTGTCGTATAGAATATATCAGACGTGTTTTCCTGTGGAGGAATCGGTTGACCTATGACCTTGCGATCAAATGTTTTCGGTTCCCATTGGAGAGGCACGCCCTTTCGTCTACTAATCGCACGGTTTTGCGGTGCAGTCGCAAAACACAGACACTAAACTTATTACAGTGAACAGAGACGTCAATGAACGAACGTACAGATCATAACTTTGCGAAAATAAAGAAATTAAAATTCTCACTCGAGGGAAGACTTGAACTAAGGACCTCTCGTTCCGCAGGTGCTCACGCTAACCACAGGACCACGTTATCCTTGATGTTGCCTATCTTTCACATGGACTACTCAGTTTGTATATTTTGCTTATTTTTTTTCATATCTCCACACAATTTCTTCCTGTTTTCTCGATTAATCTGTGTTCAGTTTTTCAAGGCCTATCCACTGTGCCAACTTATAACTAAATCTGAGGGGGGTGCGATGGGGAGGTTCCCTTGTAAGTGCACTCAGATGGTGAGGCTAGATTCAAAAATGTTTTGAACAGGTCTGCACAACAGACACAATTACTGTTTTTGGTCATTATTATGGCCCTCCTCTACTGTTTGAAAACTGTGTTTATATTTTGTGCACTTCTTCCCCGCAAAATAATTCCACAGCTAATAATTGAGTGTACTGTAGTGTATGGAGGTCAGGGGGTGCCATATTAAGACTCATCCGAGCTTTCCAAATGATTTATATGTTTCCACTATAGTGCCCCGTTCACCTCTGTCCATGTCACAGGGTCCCGCAATGCTGAGGCTACCACCCCAACGACCCAGTGCAACGTGCTGCTGTGTGTCGGCCTTGTAGGACCGCGTTGTCTGGGCTGCGCCGACAGATGGCTCAGTGGTCTTCTTCCCCGTTGACTCAGAACTGCTCTGCTGGGAGCCGCCAAGTGGCCCACTGCTTCCTTACTCGCTGGCGTAGCTGAGATCGCGGCGACAACAAGCGCCTGCGATCCAGCGTCCGAATCTGCAGCCCTCATCTCGGGATGCCTCCGGCGTATGTTGGAAGCCAGGACGACTGCCCGTGGTAGCGAGCTCTGGAGTGGCCCACCCCTGGCTGGCTGGCTAAGGACCCCGTGTCGGCCTCAGAGGGTCGAACCAGCGACCTGCCGTAGATTGGAATGCTGGCGCCTCATCTGCTGCTGCGTGTAGCTGGTGGTGTGACATGCCTCGCCATCCACACTTGAATGAATCTCGTTATAAAACCGGCACCTATTTATACGCAGCTGTGTGCCTCTGTTTTGCTAACGTGCCACTCTGAGTCATGTATGCACAACACCTGGGTTGCACCAGGGGGCGCCTTTTGCCTGTAGCTTGCGTCGTGCAAACTTCTGTGTTTACTCTTTTCAGCGGTTCGATGGCCCTGTGGCATCCATTCTACTTCGCAACCGCTGGTCGGCGTAACTTCCTGTCAACAGGCCCACTCCTGGCTGTAACTTGTGCACTCAGGAATGTTGCGCTGAAACTAACTTTCCTATCTTAAACTGGTGCTGCTACAGTGCATGTAAATAATGTTTAACTAAAAAGCATTGTTGTTACATACTGATGACAAGTCTGTAAGTACATAATATGCTGGAGACATGAAGTTTGCCGATAGGTTTGTATGTCACACCAATTCAACTGACAATCAATATTAGCTTCTAGAAATTTTGTATTTGTTATGCAGCCGATAAAACTACCATCTAGATCTATTTAACATAGATATTTTCCCTTTTTAAAATGAAATTGGTGGTATTTATCATCCTTATACTCATCATAACTTTATTGCAAATTGATCTCTAAATTTTCTTAGCAGTCCCATGTAGGTTCTCTGGAAGGAGACGTCTTTTCTTTCAAACGTTTTTTGTTGATCGTCATTATCACTAACAAAAGGAATTCCTTCCTTGTGCAAAACACTATTTGGAAAGCCATTGGTAAGTACTGGCCCTTGTGTGCCCCCCTGTGTGACACGTATATTAATGTATTTTGTTTCTGGTAAGTGCTTCTCTAGGATTTCTCCCATATCCAGAAATTCAGAACGAAGTCTTTCGCGATGGTTGTAAAAAACATTCTCGGATTTTTTGTTGCATCATTTCAGGTTAGAACCTTGAGCTTCCGACAGTTACCTCCATTGCCTTTGCCAGAAACAACTGACTGTCAAAACTGCTGATGTGATGGCCTTTTGTAGCCCATAGAAGGCATGTAATTGGTCGGTAATTATGTATTGCCGCCACCGATGGTGATAACGTCTGCGCTGGTGGCGTCACCTTTCCAGCCATAGCTCTAATCTGCATCGAGAGTTCGCTACTACGCGCCGTTAAGATTACATCCACTGTCGAAGTTGAAGACCTTCTCACAAATTCTTATTTCCACAGCCTCTTTAATTACAAAACCCCAGTACGCAGAGAACTGGAACAAAACTTTTGTTTCTTCGAATATTATGTTATGTTTGTTTGTGATGCTGTGCTCAGCAACTACAGATTTCTCAAGTTCTCGATTTTTAATATGCTGTCGATGTTGTGGCTCTAGAAATAAAAATGTTTGAGAAGGTCTTCAATCGCAACAGCGGATATAATCGTAGCGGTGCATGGAAGCGAGCTCTCGATGCAGAGAAGAGCCAGAGATATTCTTCATCTCAATGTTTACACGGCAGCTGGAGCAGTGGCGCCACCAGTGCAGACATTGAACCATCTGCGACGGTATTATATAATTACTGGCCAATCAGAAGCCGTCTATGGGCCACACAAGGTCACCACAGCAGTGGTTTTTGACAGTCAGTTGCTATTGACGAAGACGATGGGGGTAATTGTCAAAAGCCCTAAGATTCTATTCTGAACTGATGCAGCAAGAAGTCCGATAATTTTACATATCTGAGAGTTGTGGTATGTCTCCTCTCTATCTGCTGGGTACGATCTGGACCAGTTGTTAGCTTCACTCTCTATTCCTCATGATGCTAGCTAATTTAGGAGACTCTTATGATCAAAAGCATTAAAATTGTTGGATAGATTTAGTAATATGCATCTAATACATGCTTGTGAATAGCATTAATTATCACTTTTGTGAATTCTGCTGTAGCTGGTTCTGTGCTTCTACCACTCCAGAAACCAAACTGCGCGCCATGTCACTGATAGCGCGGCCCCTCCCGCCGGAGGTTCGAGTCCTCCCTCGGGCATGGGCGTGTGTGTGGTTCTTAGCATAAGGCAGTTTAAGTTAGTTTCGGTAGTGTCTAAGTCTAGGGACCAATGACCTCAGTAGTTTGGTCCCTTAGTAATTCACACACACAAATCAAACTGTGACGCACATAGAAACTTGTATTTTTTCAAGTAATTCATTAATCTGTCTTTCATAATCGATTTATTAATTTTTATAAAGGTAACAGAAGTGAAATGTGTCTTGCTTGCCATGATTTCTACGTCACATTTCTTTTACCTATTGCAAGTGCTTTTAAATGTTCATTGACATGAATGACAGTTTCTTAATTTGGTAGCTAAGAGAAGTTGATAAAGTCTTAAGAATATGTCAGATTTTTAGCAGATAATGACATTTGAAGCACCTAGAATGGGGAAAAGGGTTTGGAAAAAGGTCTATTTACTGATGTTCAATTTTGCTTTGAATATTTCACTCTGAGGATGCACTATCGTCCTTCCATCAATACAGTTATATGCTGTGAAACTTGATTCAGCATCCATGAATCCGTGCATCCATGCACCGTCGCACAGTGTAGCAGTGCTTCCTCCATAGAATGTTCCACTTCTCCATTTATTTTTTGGATTTATTTTTTAAAAAGTTACCAGTTGAGATGAGGTTGTGGTTAAGACAACAGATGCATATTAGTGGAGACCAGGGTTCAAATATCCGACCAGGTATCATGATTAAAGGTTCCCCAAACTACATTAAACATGTGCGGGAAGTTCTGTCACTGTCTCTATGTCCACCTCTACTTTTACAGCTATATCTACATCAATTTTTCGCTAGCTAACTTGTGGTGTTTGGAGCGTAACTCTGTCGTCGTCATCCCCCCCCCCCTCCCCTCCTTGCGAATGGTAAGTGAGATGAGAATAAAAATTGTCAGTAAACCTCCATACGAGCGTTAATTACCTGATTTTTCTCGTTGTGCTTATTTTGCGAGACGTATGTGGGAGGAATTAATATGTTTCTGACTTTTCATGGATCCTATGCTCGGCATTTCAAAAGAAATCGTCTTCGTGATGTACAAAGCGTCTGCAATTGGAGCTTGCGCACTTGTGCCGAATCAACGATCCAATTGTTACGACATGGATTGCAGCTACAGTCCAGTGCCATAACTAGGATATTAGTAGCCACCTCCAGCAGCCTCGGTCAGCGACTTACCGATGCAAGCAACCCTCTGTCATGTCTCTGCTTCCGGCTCGACTTCTTTCTGTATGTCGACAGTCGTGACTCAGGACGCTGGCACCTGTTCAGGACGTTTCCCCATGACACAGAATCCTGACGACGTCCGCATGCTCAGCCCCGGACAGCTGTATTTGAACTCCGCGAGACCAATCTGTCAGCGTCGAACGCTGAGCTATACTGTGCCGTCCAGTCTGTACCAATCAACGCTGCACTGATGACGCCGCCGACACAACCGTCACCAGACCTCCAACTGTCGACTGGCACTTGATCACCAAGCCACTTGGGCAGCTCAACACTCTGCCATCTTCGCGAATCTTCGATGCCGGGGTATACACACCTCCCTATTTGCCGAGGCTTCTTTCGCCCTGTGCCACTCGGGTGAGTCGCATTCCGCCATATTTTCGGTAACGCAGACAACGCCTGACTGTCCTCGTATGGGCCGGTGACACGATACATCCCTTGACACAGCAGTAGCAGTGGTGGCGCACGGACTCAGAGGTCACACAAACGGTACAAGCCGTGTCAGTATATTTGTCGCACTCGCTATGATCAGCCTCCAGCATCGAAGACTGACAAACGTACACTGCGGTGACTAAAGTCACAGGATACCTCCTGGCACCGTGTTACACCTCCTTTTGCCCGGCGTATTGCAGCAACTCGGCGTGTCATGGTATTAACAAGTCTTTGGAAGTCCCCTTCAGAAATATTGAACCATGCTGCCTCTACAGCCGTCTAAAATTCTGAAGGTGTTGCAGGCGCAGGATTTTGTGTACGAACTGACCTCTCAATAATGTCTCATAAATGTTCGGCCGATCTGGGTGACCAAATCATTCACTCGAACTGTCCAGAATGTCCTCCAAACCAATCGCGAATAACTGTGGTCCTGTGACATGGTGCATTGCCATCCATAAAAATTCCATCGTTGTTTGGGAACATGAAGACAATGAATGGCTGCAAATGGTCTCCCAGTAGCCGAACATGATCATACTCAGTCATTGGACCAGAGGACCCAGTCTACCCCAAGTAACTGCAGTTCACACAATTATGGAGCCACCACCAGCTTGCACAGTGCCTTGTTGAAAACAGGTGCCCATGGCCTCGTTGAGTCTGCGCCACGCTCGAGCCGATCATCAGCTCTTACCAACTGAAATCGGGACTCATCTGTCCACGCCACGGTTTCTCAGTCATCTAGGGTCCAACCGTTCTGATCAAGAGCCCAGGTGAGACGCTGCAGGTGATGTCGGGCTGTAAGGAAAGGCACTCGCGTCGGTCGTCTGCTGCCATGGCCCATTAACGCCAAATTTCGCCGCACTGTCGTAATGGATACGTTTGTCGTACGTCCCACATTGAGTTCTGTGGTTATATGCTTGTCTGTTAGGAGTGACTACTCTACGCAAACGCCGCTGTCCTCGGCCCTTAAGTGAAGGCCGCCGGCCATTGCGTTATCCGAGGTGAGAGATAATGCCTGAAGTTTGGTATTCTCGACACGCTCTTGACACTGTTGGTCTCGCAATACTGAGTAATCTAACGAATTATCTAACGAATGTACCACGCGTCCAGCTCCAACTAACATTCCGCGTTCAGAGTCTGTTAATTCACGTCGTGCGGCCATAATCACATCGGACCTTTTCAAAACAATCACCAGAGTACAAATGGCAGCTCCGCCAATGCCTTTCCATACTTTGTATATGCGATGCTGCCGCCATCTGTATACGTTCGCATCGCTATCTCATGACTTTTGTCATCTCAGTGTAAATGAAAATAAAGGATTTCTTGTATCAACAAACTTCCTTCTTCTGGTGCACTCACATCCATCTCCGGTAGATAATCACCATCCACTCCAAGCCATCCTAGACACCACGTTACATAAAAACGAACCGCGTCGCTTTTCGTTGGATCTTCTCCATCGCTTCTATTAATCCAAATTCGTTTTCCAGACTTATCAAAAATACACAAAGCTTGATCGACAAGTGTTTTGCTAGCCATTTCCTTCGTATGTGACTCACATTTCCTAAGATTCTCCCAATGAATCTTAGCCTGGCATCTGTTTTTCCTACAGTATCGTTACTGTGGTCAATTGAGTCTTTAGTCCGTAATAGTTTGTGGTAGCTACTGTTGTCAGTAATTTATCACCAACATGGAAAACACTGACAAGAAGAAAGGACACTATGATAGGACATGTGTTCCTACATCAAGGTATAGCCACTATGGTACTAAAGGGAGCAGTAAAGGGTAAAAACTGTAGGGGAAGACAGGGATTTGAATACATCCAACAATTGAGGACCTAGGGTGCAAACTCTACTCTCAGGTGAAGAGGTTAGTGCAGGAGAGGAATTTGTGGCTGATCGCATCAAACCACTTAGATGACTGATAAAACAAAGAAAGAAAATGAAAAAGCTTGTAATTGATTAATTGTGAATCTCGTCATTCAATTGTGAGCAATACGTTACATTTATTTACGTTCAGAGCTAACTGCTAGTACCTGCACCGACGATCAATCATCTACAGGTTTTCCTACATGTTTTGCAGTCTTTCTTTAAACATCACTTCGCGTGGCCTCACGGAATGTACTAATTAGCCACTCGATCATTAATATACAAGGAGAAGAAAAATTCGTGCATTCGGACTTCGCAGAGCGATTCCTCATATACCAGCAATACAAAAATGTCTCTCACAAAATTTCGTCCTATACACATTTCGGGCAGTAAATGGACTTAGTCATTAGCCACATGGATGGTAATTACCTCAGTCAGAAGGTAGCAGTAGTGGTCAGCATTTTGGGTTAGCATGCAAGAGGTCGAGGCTTCGATTCTGCGTCGAGGCTTATTTGTTTTTATTTGCTAAATGTGGTCTGCGTGCTACGGTATCAGGTCACTTACTTGTCACACAGCGATTACAGTGGGTCTTCTACAAAACATTTGCAGTTACAAACTATGAACACTCTTTTACATTGGTCAGCTCTTAAAGAAGCCTTTTACAGGTCCTGAACGCGAATTGTTTCGCACCACTGCATCTTCTAGATTGCAAACTTGTTTTGTGTGTCCACCCCCATCACCCCACCCCCCACACCCTATGGTCTCACTGATTAATACAAACTGTTATTCTTGCCACGTTCACGTCCATTACATTTCTTTAGGGCATTATGTCACCAGTAAGGTTACTAAGGTGCTTTGCAAATAATTTCTGTGGGACCATGGGGGGAGGGTACACACAACAAGTTTGGATTCTAGAAGATGCAAAGGTGCGAAATAATTCACGTCCACGACGTGCCGAAAGGCTTCTTTGAAAGCTGATCAATGGAAACGAATGTACTTCCGTTTCTATATTCATTGTATGTAACTGCAAATCACTGTAAGACGATTAAGGCGCCAGATACCGTACCAAGCAGGTCACATTTA
Organism: Schistocerca nitens; assembly: GCF_023898315.1. Taxonomy (NCBI): domain Eukaryota; kingdom Metazoa; phylum Arthropoda; class Insecta; order Orthoptera; family Acrididae; genus Schistocerca; species Schistocerca nitens. Next base: position 901,637,695 of record NC_064614.1, on the reverse strand, counting down.
GCAAATAAAAACAACCTTCGACCCATAATCGAACTCTCGACCTCCTGCATACTAACCCATAACACTAGCTACTGCACCAACTGCACAACACTACCGCTACATGTTGACAGAGATAGTTTCCATACATATGATAAGAGTGTTGCCAAATTGCCAATCTTTAACGTCCTTTTACCGCCCGAAATATGTGCAGGACAACATTTTTGTGAGAGACATTTTTGTATTGTTAGTATACGAAGAACCATTCTGCGAAGCCCAAGTGCCCAAATTTTTCTTCAGTCTGTATGCTGCAAACGACAACTGCCTCCACACTCGCTTGGGGTGTTCCCGTTAAATTTTAGGCAAATATAGATTGCGTTCCGAAATGATGTTTCGAAAGTTCGAATATCTTAGTCACTAAGAGGCCCAAGATGTCCTAGAGGGTGATTATCTAACTACCCGCTCGAAGTATTTCTCTAAAATAACATCTATAACGATCTCAATAAAACCTTTTCCCTGGCACCAGTTTTAAAAGCAACACACTCCCATTCAATAGATGACTACTTGAAGTCTCCCCCTGTTACAGTTGTATGATTTTTTCCATGGTCTCTTATGTACTCTGTCACTTCAACTTGTGGCGCAGGGAGGTTTGCTGTTGACAACGCGACATTAAATCGATTCTTTACGTTCCATTTCGTACTACCATTTATTATTGCAGCTATGGCGGCAATCCACTTATTCTTTCTACATCAAACAGGGTCTGTGGTCTATAAAAGTATCCGCTTGCCACGTTTGACCCAGTTTTTATACGTAACTTCAATCAGGGCATGTCACATTCGGAATCCGTAATAGATCACCGGACATCGATTTCTTCACGGTGATAAATCATAGGTGTCTACGCTGTTTTTGCGGGACATATATTAGAGTCTGAATCTAGGGTTTCGCTGCTATTCACTTCCGACTTCAACCAGGTTTCTGTTCCTAATACTATGTATGCTGTATCGTCTTGAATAAGTAATGATAATTCTGGGATCTGACCGTGGATGCTCTTGCAATTTACTGACACTACATTAACATTTTGTCTTTCCATTCTGCAAGGACGGAAGTTCTCCTCTGAGGTTATAGCGGCTGATCTATATTCGACTTCGCGGGCAATCCATCATTGACTCTAAGGAGGCTTTTCCTCTAACGTAAAAAAAAAAAAAAAAAAAAAAAAAAAAAAAAAAAAAAAAAACTACGTGTCCGCCACAAGTCCTTTGCTACCCGAGTGTCTGCTTCCTTCGTGTAGAGCATGTCTATTCTATTGTGGGGTTCTACAATCCTCCACCCGAGAGTGGAGGTCAAGAGACTGACATACGGAATCATCTAACCCTCTGATTTAGACTTTCCTTTCAGCTCCAAACCAGAGTACTGCAATCGATTCTGGGTACGATGCCGTAAGCCGTACTTCCATCCAGCACCTGCACCAATGTAGCCAGCCGTCTAAAGAAAGCGAGGATGGCTTCATAAACCAGGCGGCAAGTGTTATAAGTGCCATGAACTACGATTTGCAGCCGGTGGCACCCAGCGAATTCAGAGCTGCCGGCAAGATCTACTCCACATCTCGGACGATACCTCCTGGCTCCTGGCTTACATGATGAGTGCACACCGGCTGCCTGCTGTTTCCCTGAGGAGCTCCATTAAACGCGTCAAGTTGCCGCTACCAGTGACCCATCCTCTGTGCCTTCCTGTACTCGACAAGAAAAGCATCTGCTGACCCAAATGGCGAGGCATCCTGCTCTGGAACAGAGAAGGGTCGCAAGTCGCACTTAATGCTTGGGAAGCCATGCAGATAGTTCTTCATACTCTCATCTTCCGTCCAGAGATACGAGTCCCACCGTAGTCTGCCACATAACATCGAGTGAAGACAACCCGATCAGATGGTGCGCATTGAAAGTCGAAGCGTCAGCGAGGTTTCGCGTAGATTCCAAACGACTAGAGGTGTCGCACTTTTCGCCAAAGTTGCCCCAAAGTCGTTGAAGCTTAATACTATCTTTGAATATTTTGTTGGAAATTTAATTTATCTGCAATGGCATTTTTTACACAGGTGTCGTTTTTATCATGTGTATCTTCCGAGTTGTGATCATCGCGATGTATTATGCACCAGTCAGAGATGACGAGGAATTAATAATTGTATTATCAACATTATCCTACTTTGTTAAAGTAATGAAACAGAGTTTAAATGGTATATAGTGTAACTGATGATGATGAAGTCCCATGCTTCTTGTCAGAGCGTAGGCGAACGATGCGAGAGACCCGCACTATCGTACTAGGCAAGGTCCTAATGGAGGTGGTTTACCGTTACCTTCCTCCGACGTAATGAGGATGAATGATGATGATGAAGACGACACAACAACACCCAGTCATCTCGGGGCAGGTGAAAATCCCTGACCCCGCCGGGAATCGAACCCGGGACCCCGTGCTTGGGAAGCGAGAACGCTACAGCGAGACCACGATCGGCGGACATAGTGTAAATAAACACTGAAATTTAAAAGTTAAAGTGCTGTTTGTACAAGCATACGATTAGTTAAATATCATATTACTGTTGACTAATCTCGAAAAATCATTACCGAATCAGAAGTTTTATAAACAATGATTCGAGAGGAATTTATTAAAAAGAACAACAATTGGAAATTCTGATTGTTTTGATTTACAGTGGATTATATTTATTTCTGATGTAAAGCTGGAAGTTACCTACAATCGCTTGAACCGAAGCGAAAAAGAACTGGAATTTACGTAAAATTTGGCAGACAATTGCAATCAGTGATTAAGACCTCGGATGATATTATGAGCATTCATCTTTCGTATGAAGATTCGCAGAATATTTTTTGAGAGGATACATCACCATTTCACTGTATATTACTGTATTTTTCTTCTGTACAATCTAGATTTCCGCATTCTTGCCGTTATCGAATACAATGTTTTTAAACCATTAACATCATTTTGCTGTGTACAATGCAGGATGAGATATACACAGTTCAACACATTTGCTTAGCATTGATATAAATAGTACAAGATTAACGTCATGTAGGAATGTAGAACATTGTTGCACAAACATTCCATATCTGGTATAAATCAGCTTTGGCCTGGTTTATATGACGTGCTCTTGAACGTGCTTGTACAACAGTATACTGCTTTCGTACATGACGTCACTTTACATCAAAGCTAAGCAATGTGTTTGTGTCATCCTTCACAGAATACAGCAAAATGATGTTAATGGTCTAAGAAGTTTGTTCTCTATAATGGCGTGAAATCAGAAATCTAGACTGTGCGGAAGAGAAATACTATAATATAGAGTCAAAAGGGGATGTATGCTTTCAAAAGAATACTGTACGACTGTGGCTCCGCACCATCGAAAATCTCAAAATAGTTTATTGAAAAAGACCTAGTGTTCCTGAAAAGTCTTATATCTATTGCGTTTCGCTAGTGATGCGCACCTCCTCAAAGAAAAAGGATTAAGTAATTACTTTTTAGCAAACAGTCATAATTAATTTACTGCAGACGTCATCGAGCTTCCTTTCGTTTACACCTACGGTCATCAAGTCTTCTGGCATTTAATTACGCGTATTACATGAGTACAGTACAAAAGAATAGTGTTTCGACGACACATGGTAACACAGTAGGTGTTGAGTCATTGAAGGATTAGTTCATCGCGGTTTACAGCATTATCGTTGCGACTCTCGATTTTGTGTTAACACACTGTATTCCATCCACTAACAGGAGTAATCGTAAACACAGCCACAGTACGACCAGAGGCAGTGTGAGTATAACAGCCGGTGTAACGTTCCCAGAGTCGTAAACTCGGCGTTTGTGAGCCCTCTGTGGCAGTAAAGCTCTCCGGAACAATTTATCACTCGTAAGTGCAGAGGTTACGAGCTACGAGTTGAACTTGTGGGGATTTGCGCTGAACTGTCGAGACTTCACTTTAAGAGACGTAGAAGCAGATTTCTGTAGACCGCCAGATTGTCAGCAGCCATGTTCACTTCGGTTGAATAAGAAACAATCAACAGAAGAAGAAAACAGACAATAGTTTTGCGGTCCACGTTTTCTCGAGTTTCATATATCCACCAGCAAGTTCTGATTTAGGTAATTCGCTTAAGGCGAATGACGGATTGATTTCTTTGAACCTATTCCAGACTCACCCTGTGCCTTTCAAGGCTTTTGTCGACGAGTTAGTTAGCATACAGTTTCTACATTTACAAATATATCCCAAAAATCACTGCTAAATGAATGGCAACAGATGCTTTTTGTTGTACCATACGATAAGGAGTCTGCCCAGTTCCATCAGAAGATTGGGCATAGATAGCGTGACGCTCTGTAAATTCTTGTCAGGACACTTATCGGTCCAACTTTATCTTCCCGATAGAGGAGCGATGTGAACGCTGGTGATGAGATCAGGTTCTTGGAATTGTGCCAATTCCGATTTTTGTGCACTACCGTTACATACTTCAACTATTCAGACTAGGCTGTGACCGTATGCGCTACGCTGTTTTGTATGCATTCGACGTCCTATTGTAATTAGACCTCATTCAAAGCTTGAGCAGTAGCTTTTAAAACCTGTACAAATATTTTAAAAAGTAATCTCTTCTGCTGATGGGTTCCAGATTCCCAGTATGCTACCAATGAATCGAACCTGTCTATTTTCTGAGCCATAATTGAGTTAATGTATTACTCCACTTCACATCCGCATACATTCCTACTGCAAAGACTGAAAATTTTACATAGGACAGACAGACAGAAACTTCGGAACTAGATATCGAGAACAAGTTTGACTAAGTGACAACAACTCAGTTACCTTCGTCCACCACATCAAAAACGAATGTCACACAACAGACCGATTGGAAAATGTTGTCGATATTTAACACATAACACCAAAACGATCGACATTGGAGGAAACTGAGACATATTTATACACAAAAAACTATCCACATTTAATCCTCAACGAACGAATTGTCCTAAAGTATAAACATTTTAAAGAAAACTTCATTGCCATTCTCCACCAAGATCCAGGATAAAATTTAACTTAAATGACAAACATCACAGATATACACGTTTTATAATCCGATAACATCGCAGGTAGAATTGTCAAAAGCAAATGAAACTATACAGCATCACTTGTTATCTGACATAACTGCTGTCACGAAATTTCAGCTGGAAATTAAGTTTATTCCTGACCATTATTAACGAAATGCCAGAACGTAACACGCAACTGGTAACTACTAAAGTAACAACGAAAGAATATAATCAGTAAACAAACAGTCAGCAACAGAAATAACAAAATCTCTGATCATCTGCCACAATTGCTGTCACAAAATGTAAACTACGGACTAAGATTTGTTTCTGACCACTACTAAAAGAAAAGGCAGAAAGTACTACAAAAGTGATTATTATTGCTACATTAACATAAAATATAATCAGTAACAAATAGAAACAACTATGCTGCATGGAAGTCAGGACTTGAAAACGTATGTAAAGTCATGTTATTCATAAGTAACTCGTATGTAATACAACAAATGTCTGTAACAAAAGCGTGGTGCCGCTCCTGTATTCACTATTGGTGGGCATGCAGCTGTCGACAAGCCTCTCTCTGCTTCAAGGGATAGCCGCAGAAATGATCTACGTTCTGACTGTCCATGGTGCTCCAAACATCGTAGCTGTGTCCATTTGTGTACTTGTCTCTCTCAAATAGCCCATTTCCTAACCCAGTGTATCTGAAGTGGATCTAAAATCCCACAAGAAGGAAGAAACATTACGTGTGTCCTCTCGGGCGCTACTCGTGCAGGGCCATTGTAATCCTGCGTGGCATTTAATGCGGCCCTCCTGAATCCATCGATGCCATATTCGCATGACGATCTTGGGATTCAAATCAACGCTAACAGCAATTTCGCGGAACTGCATTCTCGTTAATCAACTATATTGCTCTTGTGGAATTCCGAAAAGTGCTGGAAGACATTTCTCCTTAATCCTGGGGGCATAATACGCTCCTCTCTCAAACAACGGACATACAAATGTGATTTATTTGCGTACAGAATGTATTGCTTTACTCTTTGTGCGGTTACGCTTAAATCCTAATAAACACTTTCGTATAAAAGCAAATGGTACACTTCGTGTCAATTAGACGTTTACCACTCGTCCCCATCGTGGTGTTTCCTCTTTAATGGCCAGTAGTTTATTTTGAGTGGGCTGTATAAGCTACCCCATCCCGTAGAGTCGTTGTGCCAAGCTGTTTCGTATGAAACTCGCACGCTACCGTCTTTCTAGTAGCAGTCCCAATGACTTCCGAACGAGATGAATAGCGTAGAAAGTAAATTTTGAATTATCACTTCCCTCTGTAAGATTCTCGCTCCTGCTTCTGTAAGCACCGATAATGCAGGACCATATATCTTGTAACAGAATCCTCGGCAACTTACTATTTGTCACATGTGATTACTAAAGGAAACTTTGTGACCGCAATGGACTCAAACCTGCATAATAATGCATGAAGTCCATTTGTAATAATCATTTCGTAACTAATGACGGCAGTAATTGCTAATAATTTACGACCATTTTGAGAACCTAAAATCAAATTAAATGGATTCCGTTAATCCCTTTTCAGTCCTGTTGAAAATACATATGTTGAAATTTTCATTTGGTAGCAGTACACCTAAACGAGATAGTTTTAATGAGGATATAATAGGCTTCCTTATCCCTAGGGCCAAGAAATTTTTCGTCATTGAAAGTAAAAATGTTCCTGAATCATGAATGACAATACTTCGCAGAATGAAAACAAGGAAACACACTCAAATTCAAGCGCCTTAAAATATATAATACAAGTTCCCATCGTATCTGCCGATGATGAGGAAGTGTAAAGAGATGAAGTGCATGTTGTACTATATATTGAAAGTGTGTTCTCAGAAGCATGCTGTTGTTGTTGTTGTGATCTTCAGTCCAAAGACTGGTTTGATGCAGCTCTCAATGCTACTATATCCTGTGGAAGCCTCTTGTTCTCCGAGTAACTACTGCATCCTGCGTCCCTCTGAATCTTCTTGCTGTATTCATCTCTTCGTCGCCCTTTACGATTGTTACCCCCACGCTTCCCTCCAGTGTTAAACTGGTGAGCCCTTGATGCCATAAAGCTCTCCCCAATTCTGTTCAGTACGTCCTCATTAGTTACGTGATCTATCCAGCTAAACTTCAGCATTCTTCTGTAGCACCACATTTCGAAAGCTTCTATTCTCTTCTTGTCTAAACTATTTATCATCCATGTTTCGCATCCATACATGGCTACACTCCACACAAATACTTCCAGAAAAGACTTTGTGACACTTAAATCTATACTCGATGTTAACAAATTTCTCTTCTTCAGAAACGATTTCCTTGCCATTGCCAGTCTACATTTTATTTCCTCTCTACTTTGACCATCATCAGTTATTTTGCTCCCTAAATAGCAAATCTCATCTACTACTTCATAGCAATTTCATTTTTTAGACGTTTACATTCCCATTCGCCTGCTTCATTTGATGCATTTTTAAATTTTCTCCTTTCATTATTTAAACTCAATATCTCTTGTGTTGTCCAAAGATTTATACTAGACATTGTCTTTTTATCTATTTGATCCTCTGCTGCCTTCACTATTTTATCTTTTAAAACTACCCATTCGCCTTCCACTGTATTCCTTTTCCCTGTTGTACTCAACCGTCTACAATGCTCCCTCTGAAGCTTTCAACAACCTCTGGTTCTTTCAACTTATTCAGACCCCATCTGTTTAATTTCCTACCTTTTTCCAATTTCTTTAATTTTAATCTAAAGTTCATAACCAGTAAATTGTTTTCTGAGTCCACATCTACCCCTGGAAATGTCCTACAATTTCAAATCTGGTTCCTAAACCTCTGCATACCATTATATAATCAATCTGAAACCTTCCGGTGTCTCTAGATCTCTTCCACGTATACAAGCAGCCTTCTTTTATGATTCTTAAACCAAGTGTTAGCGATGATTAAATTATGTCATGTGCAAAATTTTGTCTGGCAGCTTCCTCTTTCATTCCTTTCCTCCAATCCATATTCACCTACTATTTTTCCTTCTCTTACTTTTACTACTATCGAATTCCAGTCTCCCATGACTATTATATTTTCGGCTCCCTTAACGATATGAATAATTCCTTTTATCTCATCGTACGTTTCCTCAGTCTCTTCCTCACTTGCGGAGCTAGATGGCATATAAACATGTACTACTGTGTTGTGTGTGTGGGCTTTTTGTCTGTCTTGTCTACTATAATGCGTTCACTATGTTGTTCATAGTAGCTTAAACGCGCTCCTCATTTACAATCTTCTTTTATGATTCTTAAACCAAGTATAAACGATGATTAAATTACGTTCTGTGCAAAATTCTACCAGGCGGCTTCCTCTTTCATTGCTTTATCCCACTCCATATTCACCTACTATTTTTCCTTGTCCTACTATCGAATTCCAGTCCCCCATCACGATTAAATTTTCGTCTCCTTTAACAATCTGTCAATTCCCACCAGCACTACTTCAGACATTAATCGAGTCCACGCCACGTCGTGCTGCGGCACTTCTGCGTGCTCGCGGGGGCCCTACACGATATTAGGGAGGTGTAGCAGTTTCTTTGGCTCTTCAGTGTACATGACCACGTGGCTATCGGACTAGCCTTGGGAGATTATGAGCAACTACTTCGCTTAGCGAAAATGTTACGGTTGATGTCAAGAGGAGTATGAAAACAAGAAACATAAAATTGGCAAACATTTTTAAAATGTTCATTCAAACACACGAAAACCGATATGCAAGTTACTACGTAAAATTCATAATAATGAGACATATTTGTGTGTGTGTTTGTGTGTGTGTGTGTGTGTGTGTGTGTGTGTGTGTGAGAGAGAGAGAGAGAGAGAGAGAGAGAGAGAGAGAGAGAGAGAGAGAGAGAGAGTATGTGCGCGTCCTGATAAACCCTATACCTGGAAATATTGTGGAACAGAAGGATTGTTAACTCCATTACATTTTCAAATAACCTTATTGATTGATTGAACAGTATGTACTACGTGAATTACTAAAGCATTGTAATTAATTTTTATAATTACACGGATCAACCAAGGCTTGTAACAACCCGTCTCATAAAAGCATGCACAATCACAAATCAAAACTCCTCCCGTCACACAAATGCTACTAATTGCAGTCGTTGTAAGTCCCTGATCAAAATTCACTTCGAAGGCACTGAAAAATGCTGTTTGTTAATGTTTCAAAAGCCAGTGTCTACGCATAAGCAAGCACTGTAGAATCAGAGACCGACGTTTCTACCGCACATGTTCTCACCTTCCATTTGACAACCCTCCAGTCGCACACGGTTGGAGCATTATTGTCGGCACATAGTGCACTATGGAATGAAAAAAATTGTAATTCGAGGTAACAATACTTATGGTACATAACACAGGTAATACGGCTCTTTATTACATCCTACACAACTTCGTTTTGATAATACACTCCTGGAAATTGAAATAAGAACACCGTGAATTCATTGTCCCAGGAAGGGGAAACTTTATTGACACATTCCTGGGGTCAGATACATCACATGATCACACTGACAGAACCACAGGCACATAGACACAGGCAACAGCGCATGCACAATGTCGGCACTAGTACAGTGTATATCCACCTTTCGCAGCAATGCAGGCTGCTATTCTCCCATGGAGACGATCGTAGAGATGCTGGATGTAGTCCTGTGGAACGGCTTGCCATGCCATTTCCACCTGGCGCCTCAGTTGGACCAGCGTTCGTGCTGGACGTGCAGACCGCGTGAGACGACGCTTCATCCAGTCCCAAACATGCTCAATGGGGGACAGATCCGGAGATCTTGCTGGCCAGGGTAGTTGACTTACACCTTCTAGAGCACGTTGGGTGGCACGGGATACATGCGGACGTGCATTGTCCTGTTGGAACAGCAAGTTCCCTTGCCGGTCTAGGAATGGTAGAACTATGGGTTCGATGACGGTTTGGATGTACCGTGCACTATTCAGTGTCCCCTCGACGATCACCAGTGGTGTACGGCCAGTGTAGGAGATCGCTCCCCACACCATGATGCCGGGTGTTGCCCTGTGTGCCTCGGTCGTATGCAGTCCTGATTGTGGCGCTCACCTGCACGGCGCCAAACACGCATACGACCGTCATTGGCACCAAGGCAGAAGCGACTCTCATCGCTGAAGACGACACGTCTCCATTCGTCCCTCCATTCACGCCTGTCGCGACACCACTGGAGGCGGGCTGCACGATGTTGGGGCGTGAGCGGAAGACGGCCTAACGGTGTGCGGGACCGTAGCCCAGCTTCATGGAGACGGTTGCGAATGGTACTCGCCGATACCCCAGGAGCAACAGTGTCCCTAATTTGCTGGGAAGGGGCGGTGCGGTCCCCTACGGCACTGCGTAGGATCCTACGGTCTTGGCGTGCATCCGCGCGTCGCTGCGGTCCGGTCCCAGGTCGACGGGCACGTGCACCTCCCGCCGACCACTGGCGACAACATCGATGTACTGTGGAGACCTCACGCCCCACGTGTTGAGCAATTCGGCGGTACGTCCACCCGGCCTCCCGCATGCCCACTATACGCCCTCGCTCAAAGTCCGTCAACTGCACATACGGTTCACGTCCACGCTGTCGCGGCATGCTACCAGTGTTAAAGACTGCGATGGAGCTCCGTATGCCACGGCAAACTGGCTGACACTGACGGCGGCGGTGCACAAATGCTGCGCAGCTAACGCCATTCGACGGCCAACACCGCAGTTTCTGGTGTGTCCGCTGTGCCGTGCGTGTGATCATTGCTTGTACAGCCCTTTCGCAGTGTCCGGAGCAAGTATGGTGGGTCTGACACACCGGTGTCAATGTGTTCTTTTTTCCATTTCCAGGTGTGTAGTTTCTATATACGGTGACCCAAAACTTCGTTAACATTTGAAAATGCACTAATTCATGGAATAATATAGGTAGAAGGTAAAACTTGGCATACTTGGCATACTTTACTTTACTTTACATGTGCCAAGGGCCTTATCGATCATACGCCTGGTCTATGAGCCTCTTCCACTTCTGCCTGTCCAATGCGCTGTTTGTCCAGTTGCTGTTGCTGTTCATCCTAGTTGTGTCGTCCCGAAAGTTATCCCGCGATCTGATTCTGGGTCTCCCTCTTCCTCTCACTCCATCTATTGTCCTGCTGAGTGCCATTCTGGGTAGTCTATTCTCTGTCATTCTTGCTATATGGCCTGCCCAATTTAGCCTTCTCCTCGTGAGCAATTCGACGATGTTACGGTGTTTGTACAGCCCTCTTAATTCTTCATTTCTTCTTATTCTGCATTCCATATTATTTTCGTCGTATACAGGTCCAAAAATTTTCCTTAGTACTTTTCTTTCGAATATAAACAGTTTTTCTTCATCTTTCTTTCTAAATATTAATGTTTCACATCTATGTAACATCACAGGTATAATGGTTGGTTGATGTAAGTGGATTTTGAAGTTACTGCTAAGTTATCGTTTTCTTAGAATTTTGATGAAACTAAAGAGTGTCTTGTTTGCTGTTGATAAAAGGACATCTATTTCTATATCTGGTCTGTTGTTATTGCTAAAAAGACTTTCTAGGTTCTTGAAGTGGTCAACAGTCTTGAAACTGAATCCATCTACCGTCAGAGGTGCATCTTTTCTAGTTTTCTTACATATGGGGAGGTATTCTGTCTTTTCTTCATTAACATGTAATCCTGTTTTCTCAGCAATTTTGTAGTAATTTTGCATCATTCTGATTAACTCTCTTTTGGAACTACTTATTAGTGCTACATCAACTGCATAGGCAAGTCTTGTAATGTCTGGAATACATGCCAGAAATGGCATGGGCTTTTATTGAAACCAGAAACGAGTGAAAAAAGCGGCCAACAGTTGGTGCTGGACAACAACACTTCAGTGACGCTGCTTGGGAATCGCGTATAAAATGAGCTGTAGTGGCAGAGCGAATCAGATGTGCCAGAAAAGACACTGTTAGATTCTAGTATCAGAATGGAGACTCCTCCACGGCAGCTTTACCATCCTATCGTCATAAGAAGGGTATTCGAACGGGTAAATGTCCTGTGAAAAGTGTAGCTGTGAAGAAAAAGATGATTAAATTCGAAGACACGGGTTCTTCATACGATCGGCCCCGAAGTGGGCGACGGGACACAAGAGCTACTGCTGTTCGGACAGTTCAGGTTAGAAATGGGGACTTCAGCGGTTTCATCTCCGCATGGTGGAATCAGTGTTCGCGACATCGCACGTCTCCCCAGCATTCCACGTACTACTGTTTGGAAAGCACTATGGCGTACCCTCCAACGCTGTCCGTGCAAAATACAGCGTCATTATGAACATCCACAGATTTTGTGATGCGGAGAGCATTTGAGGTGCAAGCACTTAAAAAACGAGGGAAGACGACTGGCTGCGTAACGTGTTGTGGGCCAACGAAGTCCATTTCACACACTGAGGGACTGTCAACATTAACAACTACAAAATTTGAGCTACCGAAAATCCTAGAACTGTCGTGGAAACCGCATTGCATGACAAGAAAGTCAGGGTGTGGTGTAGATTTACCATACCAATCATGGTCGGACCTTTTTCTTCGAGAAAATGTGGGGTGCTGCTTTTTGAGCTGCCACCATGGTGGGTGCGAATTATGCCGATATGTTACAAAATCGTATAATTCCTAGCCTGCTAATAAACACCTGGCTATTGGAAAAAAGCACTCCGTCTTCAGGCCACGAGTGGCCTACCGGGACCATCCGACCGCCGTGTCATCGTCAGAGGAGGATGCGGATAGGAGGGGCGTGGGGTCAGCACACCGCTCTCCCGGTCGTTATGATGGTATTCTTGACCGAAGCCGCTACTATTCGGTCGAGTAGCTCCTCAATTGGCATCACGAGGCTGAGGGCACCCCGAAAAATGGCAACAGCGCACGGCGGCCTGGATGGTCACCCATCCAAGTGCCGACCACGCCCGACAGCGCTGAACTTCGGTGATCCCACGGGAACCGGTGTATCCACTGCGGCAAGGCCGTTGCCTGGCTATTGGAAGATACGACTTTTATGAAGGTTGGCGTTCTATCCCATATTGCTACATGCTTGATCCTGCGTACATAACTTCTGTTATGCTTGGCCTCCCAGGTCCTTAGACGTCAATCCGCCGTGATTATTGTGGGGTTACCTGAAGTCGCAAGTCCACCGTGATCGTCCAACTCCATTAGAGGTGCTAACAGACAACATCCGGAGGCAATTTATCACTATAACTATTGCTATGCTGTACAGTGCTGTTCACATCATTGCAGGGTGCGATTTGTGCTTTTACCAGTGGGGTGGGATGTCTTAGGGGGATAGTAGAATTATAGATGTTACTAGCTTGGACCGTGGCGTTACGCATGGTTAAACAGCTATTTATAAAAAGATGTTAGTGCCGAAACTCACTATTGACGCGTATGCACTATCAGAAAAGCCATCCCTTGTTATATCTTTAAAAGTACATTTAAGTAAAGCTTATTTACAAAATCATCTACATACGGGTACAGATATACAAGGGGAATTCAAAAAGTATAGGCACATTTGTGAAAAGTTGTACTTATTCTGATGATAGAAAACTGAAACATATTAGTAGTATTAATAGTAAGACTTATTAAAAACTTTCAGTGTTCGGCTCCACAAATTTAAATTATATGTAAAGTTTTACTCCAGTGCGTGGGAAATAAACATCCCAGGTTGGGATGCATAAACTAAAACCAGCGGAGGGGATGGTCTGATGCAGAAGGGGGGAAATCCACCCCCATCCCCCCTGAAAATCGCACACTGCATCATTGTCCCTCGCCTATAGGTACTGTTGTTGAATTAGGCCCGACATGTTAAAGTTTTTATTATGAAAATTATCTTTGCTAAAAATTTGCTAATTATTGCTTTTGTATTGTATGAAGCGCCATCTATTGGTCATTGTCTGCACATTTTCTTGGTTTAAATAAAACTCCATGCCATTTCAAGCACGTGTGTTAGTTTTCACCTCTCTACCTACATGATGCCACTGAGTATTGAATTTTCAAATATTACCGGACTTTTGGATCACCTCATACATTAATCTCGTTGGCCAGAAATTATCGTAGCCAACGTAGATATACACTGAAGTGACAAAAGTCGTGGGATAACGATATGCACATATTCAGAAGGTGATGGTATCGCACATACAAGGTGTAAAAGGACTGTTCATTGGTGGAGCTCTCATTTGTGCTAAAGTGATTCAAGCGGAAAAGTATTCGACACCATTATGGCCGCAGGATGGGAATTAACAGATCTTGAATGCTCGACGGTAGTTGGAGCTAGATGCATGGGGCATTATCTTTTGGACATCCACAATGTCAAGAGTGTCCAAGAATACCAAATTTCAGGCATTACTTCTCACCACAGACAACGTTGTGGCTGACGGCCGTCACTTAAGGAGCGAGAGCAGCGGCGTTTTAGTAGAGCTGTCAGTGCTATCAGACAAACAGCACTGCGTGAAACAAGTGCAGAAATCAATGTGGGATGTACGACGAACGTATCCGGTAGGGCATTGCGGCGAAATTTGGCATTAGAGGGCAATGGCAGCAGACGACTGATGCGACATCGCCTGCAGCGCCTCTGCTGGGCTCATGACCATGTTAGTTGGACGCTAGAAGACTGGAAAACCGTAGCCTGTGCAGGTGAGTCCCGATAACATCTGGTAAGAGCTGATGGTAGGGTTCAAGTGTGTCACAGACCTCTCGAAGCCTTGGACCCAAGTTGTCAACAAGGCACTGTGCAAGCTGGTGGTGGCTCCATAATGGTGTTTAAATGGAATGGAATGGGTCCTCCAATCAGACTGAACCTATCATTAACTGGAAATGGCTATATCGGCTACTAGGAGACCATTTGCAGCCCTTCATGGAGTTCATGTTCTCCATACAAGGATAGGAATTTTTATGGATGACAATGCGCCATGTCACCGGGCCATAGCTGTTTGCGACTGGTTTGAAGAAGATTCTGGATACTTCGAGAGAATGACTTGGTCAGCTAGATCTCCCGGAACGAATGGCATCGAACATTTATGGGACAAAATCGAGACGCCAGTTCGCACACGAAATGCTACACCGGCAACACTTTTGCAATTATGGTCGGTTGTAGAGGCAGCATAGCTCAATATTTCTGCAGGAGACTTCCTTCCAAAGACTTGTTAAGTTCATGTTACACTGAGTGGCTGCACTAAGCCAGGCAAAAGGAGGTCCGACGCGGTATTAGGAGGTGTTCTATGACTTTCGTCACCTCAGTGGATATATCCCTTATAAAAAACCCTCTCTACAAACACATCTCTTATGTGATAAATACTTTGCATTGTGCATTCACGAAATTTTAGTCATACGCAATAAACACAAATACTATTAATTTTTGTTTTTTACAAATAGCACTTCTAAATTTATATCGTGTGCACACACGCATTCCTCAGTCTATTTGTGACGACCACTTCTAGCTCGTTTTTTTGTAAGGTATTATGTGTGAGATACCACAAACGATATTCGCAATGACGTAGAAAGCTGATTTCCGGCGTGTACACAGCAGAAGACGAGCTGAAGCGTCTGGCTTTGCGTCCGCTGCCCGCGGCGGCCCGGCGCTAACTCGATTGCGTGATTAAGCGTCGCCGCTGGTGTAGAGTGGGGAGGGGGGGGGGGTTCATCAGCAGGGCCGTTGTCTGCCACTTAGCGCCACTTGTTGCCGCCACAATTAAATAAATGTCTGCCGCAGCAGCCGGGCGCCGCACCCAAGTGTGCCGCACCGCATTTGCTGTGCTACAGGAACAGACACACCAACTTTGAATGCAGACAAAATACTGAAAAGTTACAGGCCGTCTGGCTTGCCTCCTTCCATTTATACGCTAAATGTATTTGGCGGTAGGCAGGACACATTAGTTTCATCATGCTGAAAGTCTTATGAGATCATTTAATACTGGGGAATATATTTTACAAAACTGCAGGGATTGTCGGCCGAGGCTTGTAGCTGTTGGCGAAGAATGCGTAAGAGCCGCTCACTTCGCACAGAACTCTGAAAACCTCAGGAAAGACCACACGACATTCAGAGGCTTTGTTCCACTTACGTGTGTCAACCTGAGAGGGTTCACCCAACCTGCCCTGTCGATCAAGCTTAGACGGGTTTCATGGTATTCGGCACTGTTCGTCTCTGTGAAGCCTGAGGACGGTATTCTCAAGTGCTGGCTGACACCTAATAATTTATTGTGAGAAATCACAAGTCCTGATTGTCTTGGCCTATGCGATGAGAGGCGGAATCTCGCGAAGTTCCCGTCACATTGGTTGGGTTCAAATGGTTCAAATGGCTCTGAGCACTATGGGACTCAACTGCTGTGGTCATCAGTCCCCTAGAACTTAGAACTACTTAAACCTAACTAACCTAAGGACATCACACACAGCCATGCCCGAGGCAGGATTCGAACCTGCGACCGTAGCAGTCGCACGGTTCCGGACTGCGCGCCTAGAACCGCGAGACCACCGCGGCCGGCCTCCCATTGGTTGGGCTTCTGGAAATTCAGAAGTGTATAAACAACGTTCTGACTCTCACATCGCCTACTGACGTCAGACGGCAATTTCTAGAGCAAACGCCTGAGGCACATTGTCACGGGAGCCGCACATTGGTTGGTCTTCTGGAAATTCAGAATTGTGTAAACAACGTTCTGAGTCTCCCATCGCCTGCTGACGTCAGACGGCAATTTCTAGAGCAAATGTCTGAGACACATTGACACGGTCAGCGCGGCTCCCCTCGTCGGAGGTTCGACTCCTCCCTCGGGCAGGGTGTGTGTGTTGTCCATAGCGTAAGACAGTTTAAGTTAGATTAAACAGTGTGTAAGCTTAGGGACCGATGAACCGATAACCTCAGCAGTTTGGTCCCATACGACCTTACGACAAATTTCCAAATTTTCTAGAACAAAATGGCGAGGAATATGTGCTCTGTTTCGCCCGCGTCTGGAGACAGTCTGTGGGGGCATTTATTAAATTTGGCAGTTTTCACGCTATTACAGGAAAACGGGAAAATTTTTCCTGGTTGGCAGTTGCGGCTGGAACGGTGCAAGCAGCAGGGTCGGGAGCCGGGACACCTGAAGATAGACGCTTTTGGCTCGGATGTGGAACGTGAAAGGTCGCTGGTTTGAGACGTCGAGGACTCTTTGAGTTCAATAGCTGGACTGGACTTCACAGTGTCGTAGTCCTGAAAATGTACGTGTCACCTGGCGGAGTCGCACCAACACGTATGTGGGGTCTCATATCACTCCAGCTGCACACGCCCTACACCATTACAGAACCTCCAACGGCTTGAACGGTTCCCTGCTGACATGCAGGGTTCGTGGATTCATGAGGTTGTCTCCATACACGTATACGTCCATCCGCTGACGCAATTTGAAACGAGACTCGTCCGACCAGGCACCACGTTTCCAGTCATCAAGTCATCCAGATGTCGGTGTTGACGGGCCGAGGCGAGGCGTTAACTTTCGTGTCGTGCAGTCATCAAGGGTACACGACTGGGCCTTCGGCTCCGAAAGACCATATCGATGATGTTTCGTTGAATGGTTCGCCACGCTGACACTTGTTGATGGCCCAGCATTGAAGTCTGCAGCAATTTGCGGAAGGGTTGCAGTTCTGTCGCGTTGACCGATTCTTTTCAGTCGTCGTTGGGCCCGTTCTTGCAGGATCTTTTTCCGGCCACAGCGATGTCGGAGATTTAATGTTTTACCGATCTCCTGATATTCACGGTACACTCGTGAAACGGTCGTACGGGATAATCTCCACTTCATCGCTACATCGGAGATGATGTGTCCCATCGCTCGAGCGATGTAGCAGCAGTAACAGGTTTAACAACTGCGTCAGACGCTTGCTGTTTTATAAAGGCGTCGCCGACCGCAGCACCGTATTCTTCCTCTTTACCTGTCTCTGTATTAGAATACGCATACCTATACCAGTTTCTTTGGCGCTTCAGTGTATAATACAACATCTTCCAGTAAATTATGGAATTTCTGTACGTTTTCTTTGCTTGAACCCAAGAATCCTGTTATAGGATATTCATATAGGATTTATTTATGGCAGTCTGGTTTTGTGTAATTTAAGAACGACCCCAGACTTTCTCCGCAGTTTCGGCTTTGAATGGGTGTTCAAAGTTATTTCTCTTTGACAGTTGTGTAGTCATTCTTCGTAAGTCGTTGCGATTAAGCATGAAGGAAGAAGCTTCCACAGCTAGACAACATAAAACCAGCTCTTCTTTAAGATCTTTACCCAAACGTGTACGTCTGCCTCTTTTTTTGCACTATACTTCTTGCTGAATATCCTCATAGGAGTAGTTATTGGAACATTAAACTATTCATTGCTCTTCTTCGAACTCACTTGTTTTTGTACCACTTCAGTAGCTTTAGTCGGCTTAGACAGACTCCACTTTCTTCGATTAACCCGCCCTATTACCCGTATGGAATCAGTAAAAGAATTACAAGGGAATAAGAGTGCACTAATACATTAAACGTCAAAAAGTAAGGGGCCCAGTTAAAGGAACTTCAGGAGGTCGAGCTTACGTGGTTAAAGCCTGCATTTCATACCGGAATAATTTTTTAACCAAACATCTCAGTCAAAATGTAAACATTGCAAGGAGTCTGCTGGGATACACTTATATGTGGCACCCGAATATTGTGATGATACTAATGTGAACTAAAATGAAACTATTATATTGTAAATGATATATGTCTATGATGGACGGGCTGTATAAAGCGGATCGCCGACTTTGCAAGACCACAGAGCCAAAGATACTGCTTCTGTTTCGAAATTGTTGTGTTGGAGTAACAGAGCGCTTGGTGCATAATAGTGAGTGATCAGTCTGTGAGCGAAAGAGGATGCAGTGGCCAGTTTCTTGTGGTGAGCTCTGTAAAGCCACCAAGTGTTAGATTATAATGTAGGAATTTTTTCATACCAATATTTTGTGTTACATCACTTTATAGGTACATGTATTATTGGAAACATAAATGTGGAATCAGAAGTCTTCTCGCAGTTAAGGCAAAGAAGTTCATTTTTTATCACTTTCCTTTTGCCAGCGCGTTAGTTAATGAGTTGGCTAATAATTGGTAACAATGAGTTCTATGTTGAGTGATCCCAGAATGTACGTAAACAGATTTAATGCATAGGCTAGTTAGATATTTCCCTTTTGGAATGTTTCTAAGATTTGCTAACACAGGTATACGTAATTTGATGATTTGACTTTATAATTTTTAGAGATTTTAGTTAATACTTACTGTACAAATTTCATTGTTTGTGACTGCGTCAGCAAAGAAAGGTTTTGATTTAGTAAAAACGATGTAATTTTTATAAGTAATGTAATTCCAGTTGTCAGATGTTTCTAAAAGCTAAACTTAACTTCGAATACAATATCATTTTTGAAAAAGTCAGTGTTAATAATTCACCCAAATCACTACCGCCTCCCTGTCCAGGTCATATGTTTTTTATAGACATTGATTTTTTCTTAAATGTTTTCATTTACCAGCCAAAAGAATTTGATGTGTATTTCAAAGTATTACAGCTAGCATTGCACACCGCTGAGCCTGTAGCTAGTATATTTTATTCTTGTTCATGAGAGGGCAGAATATAACGCGATCCACCGTTGCTGCTTTAGAGGTAAGATAATTTTATTTATTTGTTATGCGCACAGCGATCAAAGTTATCAGTTTTGAACAGAGCCAGAGGATTCAGTACCTAAGGGGCTGAATGTATTTTCCAGTGACTGTATTTCTTTATTGGTATTGGGAGTTGCATTACCCAATCAGTACGAGTGAATTTTTGCTAACAATAACACAGAGTAAGCATACCACTTGCAGTAACAACTCGGTACACGATAACTCCAGTTTTGTATGCATTCCCAGTTCAGGCATTCATTTAAGTATTAGTATTTCAATAATTTTAAAGAACGTACATATGTTAAAGAAAGTTATACTTAGCGACAGCTCTGTCAGGCGTTCGCTTTGTGAAATTTTTGACTTAAAAAAAAAATATATATATATATATATATATATATATCACTATTGAAAAAGTCAGTGTTAATAATTATATATGTATATATATATATATATATATATATATATATATATATATATATATAACTTAGTTTTTTTTGTCGCAACAACTGACTTGTACAAAATTTTTCCACAATTCATCGGCATTCTTGTTCTCCGCCTTGATTTTCATTGATTGGATTGTTGAATATTTTTTGATTTTGGCTTGCACACTATAGGTGATTTACGATGCCGCGCAAAAGTGTTTAGGTTCCGGCGCGTAATCTGACAATTAAAGATACCGAAATGGACGAATCTCCGATTATTGACAACAATGTAGAGAATGATAGTAACCACTCTGCGGTGCTACAGTTGCAAAACGTGAATTCCGTTTCCCAAAGTAACGTACAGTTTACTGACAGTATGATTCCACCTAGTTTACCAATTGCTGAGACTGTCGATTCCGGCATAGCGGACGACGCTGAGGTAGAAGTTGCTAACACGCAGGTTTCAGAACAGGATTTTTTACCGAATCAGATCACTGAACTTCCCAATTCTTGTACAGTCAATCAGAATGCCAGTAGAGTGTAAGAAGACACAGTAGTACAAAGTACACTGTTTTTAAAAACCCGTCAGCTTACATTTGCGATAATTATGCAGATAATGCAACAAAAGAGACGACCATGGTTATAGATGATGTCTCCACATCACAAAGCCCACACGACACATCAATTCAAAAGAATATGGAAGCGATGCTTCAAAATCTCATGCAAACGATGGTTAAACATAATAACAACTCTGATGAACAGTTCGCCAGCGTACGAGGAAAACAAGATGCCACCACTGTTGAGTTCAATGAGCGGTTTACTCCTTTCAATTAACGATTTAATAAAAATGATCAACAATTTTCCAGCATACTCTGGATATGTTTGCCAACTGGTATTGAAGTTTTCAGTGAATGTTGCATTTTGCAAATTCTTTCTTCTCCGTCTGAAAGGCCGATAGCAGTTAGGTGACACGTGTTACTGCTATCTATCCTGCCCGACTTCTCCTGATTGCTTGCTATCGGGGTCTTTCTTGAGACATCTGCAACATTAATTAGACTGTTCTGCAATTTCTCTTCCCTTGCCTTTAACCCTAGCTCAATCCCAGCAATCACTTCGTTTTCCCTTTCCTTTGCGACCTCTTCAACTGCTTCGACATAGGTCTTCTGCTCTTGTACGACCTTATGTGTGAGGATCGTATCCTAATCGAGCATTCCCGCTTCGGCTCTGATCTTTAAGTTCTTTACCTCCTTCCGATTTTTTTCTTGTGCTTTCTTTATGAACTTCTAAGATGCTACTCCAGGCGGGTGTAAAATGTATGTGCGTAACGGAGAATAATAAACGCTAAAATGAAGATTTGGCCCTGTGTGACTAACCCCTGAAGCAGATCTTAGGATCTCTTAATTCTATAAATTACAATCTAAACACAGATGAATGATGAAGGCAACTAATCCTACTAAATGATAACTGTTGTTCCTGCTTATATATTTATTACAGATTTTAAAAAAAACCTTTATATTACAAAGTTCACATATCCTAAGTAAAATTACTAATCAATTGCCCAACTCTTCCCCTTATTATGACTGCGGTCTAATATCAATAACGCGAAATGACTGACATCATCTACGTACCAAACACAAGATGACACTACTTTCAAAGATGATCTACGGTGGCTTGGAACCTGGAACCTCAGTGGATATAAACTAACGTGATCACAGCTGTTTCGCTTTAATAGCCCAATAAGCCGAAGCAATTTGCGATACCACCGTATGCACTGCGTCCGGTGCGTCGAACTGATGGTTCTCGTACTCGTCTGCGACGATGGAAGAACTCCAGCCACAAATAAACTGTTTCAAACACCTTGACGGCAGAAGGCGGTCCTCTGACTAGTGTACTCCAATACTGTCTTCTCCTCTCTGTGTTCTACAGACGAGAAACGCGATCTCCCAGCCACAAGGACGCAGTTCAGATAACGTCTCAACGTAAGTATAGTCACAGGAAGTGCTCTCAATTACTGAACACCGCGTGCTCAACGACGACTTCCAACCCGGAGGTGTAGTCCAGAATCGTATAGGTTCGCAACAGTACAGTGCCTAACTGTTCTAACTATAAACTCTCCTGAGAGCAAAGACAGCAAGTCCGTCCGTACCAACAAAGCTGATATCGAGCGACCGTCACACACGGGAGTTCACAACGGAAGACCTCGTCTCTCCACTACTGGCCTCTCAGCAAGGCTCAAGTCTCCACCATTGTAATTTTGAAAACGAATCATATTCCCGAAACCACGGAATATTCTCCCTCTCTGCAGATCCTTCCGAACGCCGACCTACCGTATTTTAGTCTTTTGTCGTCCAGCGCGGAAAATTTGCGAGGAACATCCTGTACTTGCACAATGGTACGCTTCTGAGTAAAAATCCGCGGAAATAACCCAGCCTGTGTGGTTTCCGAGGTGCTGCTTCTTCGTTCCTCTCACCTGCGTCCAAGATCTGCAGACGTTTCGGAAGTATCATCCGGTTATCCTTCCGGCCCTACTACAATAGCGGCCGGTCGCCCCTATATTGTGTCTTCGCGCTCAGGTGTCCAGACAGTCCGTCATGGCACTTCCTGTGTGGAGCTGAACCACCACAGCTGTGTGGGCCTTCCACCCAGGGCTTGAGCTCCGCCTCCAGATTCATTTCCACTGTCGTTCCTACCTCTATTAGTATAGGCACTCATTCATTACGCCGTTCTGATAATAAAGACACTCCGTCATGTTTCATGCAATAAGCGTTAACAATTATTTATAAGGCGTTCGTGACAATGTCAGTCTCCTTTATATATTCATCCTATATTCTCCTTTATATATTCATCCTATCACATGATATCTAATTGTGTTTGTAGATCACGCCAAAGTATGTGGATGGGTGCTTGTAAGGTGCGAAATTATATAAATAGTACCTAAATCTAAATTACTCAATTTTACCGATATATCCTGTACTTCTTCCGGTAAATCTTTACATAAAGATTGCAGCTCCTTGATAGTACCTGGTATAGTTTCTAAATTTTTGCAAATTTGCTACTGAGCCTCTTGCATCTGAATCTGAACGTTACTCACGATCTTTAGCTTACTTGCCATTTAGTCTTGTGCCTCGTCTATAGATGACACTTTTTGATCTAGGTTGTTTATCACCTGAGACAAATCAGTGAATAATTCCACCTATAATTTCTTCCCCATATCTGCAAGTTTTCATGTGGAACAATTTGAAAGGTTAGTGCGTAGATTTTGACTTAAAATATCGAACCTCTGTGATAGGTTCATTCTTGAAACCCCCAAATGTTTGCTTTTGCTCACTTTTTGAAATAATAAAATGTGTAATCAAGTTTTTCGGTTTGTCGTGTAGAAAAATTATGAAATAAATTCTTGATAGGTGAGTGAGGCCTCGATACATGTCCTGCATTGAATGCAATGATGCCGCATTAGTGTCTTGTGTACCTAACGTGTCCTGTGCCGCCACATTTGAAACAAGCTCTAGTGACATTGAGAAATTGTAATTTAATGATACCACGTTATTGCGCCTTTCACTGGCTTTATGAGAGAAAATGATTCTCGGTGAGATTTGGAAATTATTCTCGTCCACCGTTAGCATGGTAGCGTCAAAAGTAAGACATTATTGTCTTCAGCATAAATTGAATTGTGTAATATTCCCAGCTGCCATCGATGTGATCTACATTTTCGGTGTCACTATCATTTTTCGTCGCACCCAATGTTGCGACATTTTGTATCTCTACACTATTTTAATTAGTCAGCACAACCTTTTCCACTGGTTCCATTTTGTAAATCTTTTTTAAAGCTATAAATATGAAATAAAGTTGAATTTGAATCTTAAAACTCATTGCAAGAATTTTCCCTATTAGTACATGATGTATTCTACGCATGTATTGCAGCTTATTATTGCGGTTTACAGTTTTTGCAAAAAATAAAAATAATGTTAATCCAGATCTCCACTGCTTTAAAAAAGTTGTTTATATGTCTGACTGAATAGTGTAATGTGTGGTGTCACCGTCAGACACCACAATTGCTAGGTGGTAGCCTTTAAATCGGCCGCGGTCCGTTAGTATACGTCGGACCCGCGTGTCGCCACTATCAGAGATTGCAGACCGAGCGCCGCCACACGGCAGGTCTAGAGAGATTTCCTAGCACTCGCCCCAGTTGTACAGCCGACTTTGCTAGCGATGGTTCACTGACAAATTACGCTCTCATTTGCCGAGACGATAGTTAGCATAGCCTTCAGCTACGTCATTTTCTACGACCTAGCAAGGCGCCATTACCAGTTACTATTGATGCTGTAAAACATGTACCGTCAAGAGCGATGTTCACCAATTATGGTTTAAAGTTAAGTATTCCAGAAGCTACGTACGTTTTTTACTAGTCTCATTTCCGTGTCCTGTTCCAGATCTCACGCCAGCCTGCGTGAGCTTAAACGCGTGCCTTTCGGCTTCCTCCTAGTGGGTTGGCTGTCTTGCCAATCCACAACATAATGTACTGATACGACTTTTGATCGAGGCGTTACCCAGCGCTGCCATGTGAGATATATAATGTTGTTGATACAATTCCTCCAGTTAACCATTTGTAATTTATGCAGATTGTGTGGTGTTTGCCTAAGTTCTCTCTCGGCAATGTTATTTCAATCATGAAACAAATAAAGTAAATTATAAAATACAGTACGGCAATAGAATATTTTATACCATTTAATTATTGCACCTGTCTAATCTATCTGGTATCGTCCAGGGATCGGTCACCAGTTCTACTGATTAATTAATAATTTTAAGAATAATAATTACTATGGAAATTTTCTTGCGCAGCGCAAGAGGGGCAAAATTAATGTGTTCGCTCAGGAGAGTGTGTCTCAGCTAATTTACGCACACGATCGATGAAACATCCGATAGGAGTTTTTACAGATATAAGAAAATAATCGTTCTTCATCATTTCTCGCTAGCTCCACAGGCTTGATTGCTGCTGACATACCTCGTTTTAATCTTCGCCGTAAACCACTTAGGTGAATGAATGGATAAAATTAGAAAAAAACAGAACATGTAGGTAAACCAGCATAAGTTTCAATACAGTTAGGAGCATTGGCTTTACTGTCTGACAGAGGGAGTATTGGCAATACACCTTAATTTTCTGGGAAACGTTGTGGGGATAACAGAGGAAATTGCTCCAGATTCTTGTAAAATGCAACAGGGCATTGAATGGTGCGTAGAGTGTGGGGTAACTTGTTCTAGAGGCGGACGGCAGCGACAGAGAAGGAGATTGCGGTAGATTTTGTTTTATGAATGGGCACAACTAGGATACTAGACAAGTTAGACTTTGTGTTTCGATTACGATGAGAGGACAGGTAGTCCCCTGATTCAAAGCACTGCTGTGCCTGGCGGCACGAGGAGCCTGTGAAGTAGACGTAGCTCGTGGGTGTCCCGTAACTCGTCTGGCCGCAAACGACCTGTCTGGGAGCGGCACGGTCAAATAGGTAAATGTTGCAGATGTAACGCAGCCAAGCATTTACGGTTAGTTCTAACCGCCTAGTGTTTTCACTACTCGCTCCGTATTGGATTACATCGCAATAGTGGAGATTCCATAGAGCGAGTGATTGCACAAGTTTTCGTTTCACATCCTCTGGAAATACGTTCCGAAACTTTTTGAGGGCATAGAGGCGAACAGATTTCCTGCATGTGACGACAGTATTTTCTGCCCAGTTGAGATGTTCATCCAAAGTTTTTGACAGTCCTCTGATGTGTATTGGAAACTGTCGAGAAGAATGGCAGGCAGTTTTTCGCGAAATTCTGAACTTATTAATTTCTAATGGGTTGCTAAGATTACTTGGGACTTTTTCGCATTTAGTTCAAGTTCCAAGTTTTGCGCCCATTTTACCATTATTATTCTGGACGTTTGCAGTGCTGACACTACATAATGTCTAATTCTGAACCTTCATTCTAACTACAGTAATCGTATCTTTCCACTAAGCTATGTAAAAGGTGTTGCGGCCAGCATACAGCTAATTAATAAATTTTAGGAACTGAGTACCGATGATTAGAAACTATACATAGATGCCTATATAGGCAGAGACCCAAAGCCCAATCCAGAAATTAAATATGTATCTAATATCATTTTCGTGGCATTACGTCGTAAATTTCACTAGCAAGTCACACTGTACCCCGAACAGAAGTGTAAACACGACAGAAACATTACGGGTGTAGCGCACTACTTTTTTGTCATTGGATCATGCACCTGTTAGAAACAAGGCTCATTCCTTTCCTACGTATGCAGCACACTTCTCGTTAGTGGAGAAATATGAACGGCAATTTATAATGACTGTTCACGTTTCAGTTTCTATTTTTCTTCTATTTTTGCATGACCATATTTAACGAATTTACACGACTTGTAGGACAGAAATAGTATTGATCTAAGCTTTGTGTTCGGTTTCGAATTCTTTCTAGATGTCTTAGCCGAGGAGAGTGTCCTCCGCAAAAGGGAAATGTCTGGCTACACAGTCCTAAGCCAAGGAAATGGCTCTGAGCACTATGGGACTCAACTGCTGTGGTCATAAGTCCCCTAGAACTTAGAACTACTTAAACCTAACTAACCTAAGGACATCACACAACACCCAGCCATCACGAGGCAGAGAAAATCCCTGACCCCGCCGGGAATCGAACCCGGGAACCCGGGCGTGGGAAGCGAGAACGCTACCGCACGACCACGAGATGTGGGCTAAGCCAAGGAAAGATGATCTTATTTAATAGCACCACGAAGACCGCGACTCGACTACGAATTCCTCAGAGACAACAGCCAGTGAAAGCCGTGTGGTACTGATCGACTTTTCTCGTGACGCGACACTAGTCGGGCGGCGACCCTGTCCACTGTAAGCAGGGGAGGTGCGGAGCAAGGTCTCGGCCACAGAGGTCGGCCGGCGACCTGACACGGCTATCGATCTGCGATCGACTGCACCGCTGCTCCACACTGCCACACTGAACCACGGCTCGGCTACCGATGCGCCCCTGCACAGCTCTGAGTGGAGGAAGTCACACGTGCCGCCCTGGGAAAATGCTTCATATTTACCCGAAGACATTAAAATTCTGCAGCTTATTGCTATGAGAAATTAACGTGTTGGCACAGTGCTGCTCATCACCGTAGAACAAGTGGGCGTTGACACTGTGTGCATTCAAGAGCCCTATATAAGCCTATGGAATAACAAGTCAGTGGAAGACAGTTGTGACAATGGTGATCCCAAATAAGTCAATAATCGTACCACCGTTACGGCCCTGTGTGGGAAACACGTGGTTAAAGCGGAAATAAAAATTCAAACTGGACACTGCATTGCAGTTTTCATGTACACAGAAAGTTAAGCACTATTCTCAGAGTTCCAATCTGCTTGTGGCCACCATCGTCAGTGTACAAACGGTCTTGTGCCTTTACCTTAAGGCTGACGAGCACCGGAGCAGATACTGGAGATTTCAGGAGAGCCAGAACTCACAAAATTGTATAAAACCAGGAATTATTGTACGTTTCACGACAGTGGACGAGCGCACCACATACAGGGCTTGATATGTACTGACCACAACTCAGTATACATTGAGATCGTGTATAGGAAAAGTGCGGATAATCAAATTGCAAACTACACTTAAAACTTGACCATAGCTAACTGGGTTATACTTCACGGGGTCGTCGAACTATTTTTCTTATTCCTTTTGGAGACAAATGCCAACTTTAGAGCGTAATTGTTAACTAATCTCATAAAGAGAGCACAACGTGAATTTGTTCCTGCTCAGAGGTTTCGCGAGCTCAGTTCGTCAGCATTGTCATTTATACCGCTTTCGAAAGAACTGCTAGACATCTCTGCCAGCGCTCTACTACAAACACGACAGAGGATCATACCACTCAGTCACAGTCGATAGTGGTGCGAACGTTGGAGGACAATAGAGTTCCACATCAGGATATTCCACAGTCACTGCAGTATATCTGAGGGTGTCCGTGGTGCTACACATCTCATAGACTGGTGACGACTAAATGACGAAACGATGTGATTACCTGACAATGCTTAAGAAAATTCTGCCACGGTTCCTCTGAAATCTCTCTCTCTCTCTCCGCCCGAACAGGCCATGAAGGCCCAACCGTACCGACCGGCCGCCGTGTCATCCTCAGGCCACAGGCGTCACCGGATGCGGATATGGAGAGGCACGTGGTCAGCACACCGCTCTCCCGGGCGTATGTCAGTTTCCGAGACCGGAGCCGCTACTTCTCAATCAAACAGCTCCTCAGTTTGCCTCACAAGGGCTGAGTGCACTGCACTCCGCTTGCCAACAGCGCTCAGCACACCGGACGGTCACTCATCCAAGTGCTAGCCCAGCCCGACAGCGTTTAACTTCGGTGATCTGACGGGAACCGGTGTTACCACTGCGGCAAGGCGGTTGGCACTTCCTTTGAAATGGTCACGGCCAATTTCCTTCATCATCATTCCGCCAATCCGGTCGCATGCTCCCTCTCTAATGACGATGAGGCGTTAAAAACTCCCAAGTTTCTTCTTTTCTTTCTTTGTTAATCATCAACACACCAGTTAAGAACAGTCTGACCAAGAGTGTTTCGATGGCAGTGTAACCTCTCTGTTTGTGCGAGAGGAGTTTGTGTTCACGGTGACGAAATTAAAACGAGGAATATCCCAACCGCCAGATGGAATACATCCTGATTTTTCGCAGAGACTTATACCACAGATAACGTCATACTTCACTAAGTCACCATCGGTTGAAGAGGGTGTCGGAGAGCCGGAAGATTTCCAAAGCTGTATCCAGAAGTTAACCAAGCACCCCAGATAAACGACTCCCAGTATGCAACAGCAGTCATGATCAACAAAGCAAGCGCACTGTCATCTCCGATGGCCTTTAACGCTTCTACGTATGAGTGCTCCGCAGCTGGTCCACTCACAGCCAGCAGCACTAGTCCAAAGACAGTGTGGTGGAGTGGACCGTGGGAAACATGGTCGTGAAACAGATCACAATTGGCCAATGGTCGAAATGTTGGACAGTATTTGAAATATTGCTTCCTGGAAACGATCGATGGTAGCCAACCAATGGATCGTACAATGGCCTAAGCAATCTGTGTGCTGGAAGCTGTATTTAGACACTAGAGTGACACAGAGAAACAGGAACTGTGGGTTACTACACTGTATGCAAGTCGGGACATATGCAATAATTTAAACACTGCATTCCATAAAACGATTTACAGCCTACTCAAAGGAATATGACACGGACTCAAATGATTAAGTTCCGAGATACATCGACACACAGCAGCCTACATTCCGAATACGTTAAGTATAAACTAGGAAAGTTCAAGAGTATTGTAAAATATGCCTTGGGCATGATGGGCGGAGTAATCTTGTAAATGATGGGAAAAGCTGCCTTGATTTCACAGCCGTGTTAGAATGATGGTTACAGAGCAAAAAAATCTTCACTACAAACCAAAGCCTTGTAGACGAGCAAAAGATGAGCGAACCGTTATTGAGCTGAAGGAGAACCATGCTTCAGCCGTGCAACGAATTCGAAAGGAAATGTTTATCAGCATATCTGGTAGAAAATTCTGAGAAGTTTTGATCTTATGTTAAACCAGTAAAGTGATGAAAACCATCTGTTCATTACTCAGTGACCATTCCGGCACAGAAACGGACAGATAACCGAAAAACTGATTTCCGTTTACCCAAGCTGTTCCAGTGAGGAAGACCGTACCGCGATTCTTCTATTCACTTGTAGCACGAAAATCAAACTGAGACATGTCGAACTAAGCTACCGCGATACAGGCTACTGGATCCCACAGCATACCTGTATTATTTTGCAACGAGTATGGGAAAGAATCTGTTCCTCCGCCAGCTGTAGTGCATCGTAGGTCGATCGAGAAAACGAAGCATCACATAAGATAGGAAAAATACACATATTACTATCGTATTTTTTTAAAAAAGTCGTTGAATAAACGCTCAACTGTATCCTTGTATCACTGACGTCGAGTTGTGGAATTTCGGAACACATCTTACGTTCACGTAGTACGCTCTTTCTGGAGACCGATAATCTCGTATTTAGGAATGAACATGGCTTCAGCTAGAAA
The DNA here is from genome assembly GCF_023898315.1 of Schistocerca nitens. Classification (NCBI taxonomy): domain Eukaryota; kingdom Metazoa; phylum Arthropoda; class Insecta; order Orthoptera; family Acrididae; genus Schistocerca; species Schistocerca nitens. Next base: position 901,607,458 of record NC_064614.1, on the reverse strand, counting down.
AGGTGATGTGAAACACAGCTCTCTCTCTTCGTCGTAGAGCCCCAGAAGGCTGTAACAACCAGTTGCCTGACTTCCGGAAGACGTAGGAAGAAATTCCACGCTACGTACTCCTCGGTAGCTGCGCGGAATGCGCGGCAAATTGCTACCAGAGGGGGCCTGGGTTCAATTCCCGGCTGGGTTGGATATTTTCTCCGCTCGGGTACTGAGTATTGTGCTGTCGTCAGAAGTGGCATTCCACTGTTGAGATGGCTCTATGGGCGCGTTCCGGAAGCCAGTAACATGAAAAGAAAGTTCGACGCTGTCGCCTAAAGAACAATACAATATAGGACGGAATGTCAGGCCAGCTTTGTGATTGTGTTGAAAATTCCCAACAAAGTTAACACAGTATTTCATTGTTAAAGCACAAAACCCGTAAGATGTAAAAATAGCTCCAGGCGTACCGCAAGTAGTTTCGCAGCCGCTAACAGTACATACAAATGAACTAGCGGATAACGTCGGAAGCCGGCCGAAGTGGCCGTGCGGCTAAAGGCGCTGCAGTCTGGAACCGCAAGACCGCTACGGTCGCAGGTTCGAATCCTGCCTCGGGCATTGATGTTTGTGATGTCCTTAGGTTAGTTAGGTTTAACTAGTTCTAAGTTCTAGGGGACTAATGACCTCAGCAGTTGAGTCCCATAGTGCTCAGAGCCATTTGAACAATTTTTTTTTTTTTGATAACGTCGGAAGCGCTATGAACTGTTCGCGGTCGATGCTGTTGTGTATTGAGAAACCGCAACGCTAGAAAATTATATCGACATGAAAGAACTGCTGCAGACGATCGACGCTTGGTGCGTCAAACGGCAACACGCGCAAATGCTACACATCGAGCGTATGCTTTCGTAAAGGTTCGTTGTCGTTCGATTACGCAATTACTAACACTCACTGGGAGGCGTTACATTCATTAAATAACTGGGACTGTGTGTACGGAAAGATTTTAAATGGGTCGATCACATAAAACTAATCGTAGGGAAGACAGGTGGCAGACAGAGTGTCACTCGAAGAACCCTCAAAAAGGTAACTAAAAAAAATTCACGTTCGACGGACACTTCAGTGTTGCTCTTCTGCCTGTAACCCTCACCAAGTACACGAGACAGACAAGAAAGATTCGAACAGGAGTATCACGTTTGATCAGGGATTCGTTTAGCTTGCCGGAAAGCTGTCCTACTCTCTCTCTGTGACCTCAAGCAAGGAGCCAGACAGAAAGCCCAGACATGAAATTAATGTTACAGGAAAGGATCTTCAAAAATTGAAGCGCTCTTTTACAATGATGTTTCTTTCTCGTTGTAGATACGATCCCTATTTTACTGAGGGAGAAATGGCTTACACAAACAGCAGAGAACATTCTTTTGGACAGATCTTAGTTCACTATAAAAAAAGGTGCATTGTTCGTGTTCCTACCCGAAGTTATTGTTTGGTGGAAAAAGATCAGTCTAATAATTCGTAGTGCATCAGTTAGAAGCCACGCCGCAGTTTCCACATAGTGCAGAGGCTCTTGATGTAACGGATGAGGATTTTCAAAAATCCAAAATCTATTGCCCTGCGTTCACTCAAGCCGATAAGTGCAAAAACGCTTGGTCAGGAAGACACCAATTTGAAGTGTTGGACGGAAAACGATTTTCTTGGACTTCCAAGGCATCTGCTAAGTCCTACAATTCGGCTAAAATGGATGCGTCACTTCTCAAAGCCCGAGGAACGGGCCGCATTGTATCCGGCGATGCGTGTCTGCCTCCCCGCTATTGGTTCCCGCGCAACGTCGGACTCAGCACTTGCGTCGTATGAAAATTGCCCTGCAGCTTGTATGAAAGCTACAGTGTCAGTGACGAAATCTGGCACCTCAGCAGGTAATTTGATTCTTCAACAGTGGATCTGAAGGGGCAGTGGAAGGTACAGTCAGTAAAGTCCAAAATTTAATGAATCATCTGCATCGCTCTCTTACTTTCCAAACATGAACAAGACTGCTGAAGACCTTTGCCCAATTCGTATACACTGTCTCTTCAAATGTTAGTGGGCATGAATATGGGATGTGTCCATCTTTCGTCCTTTCGACGCCTTGAATTCTATTTAGTCTAAAACTTACATGGTGAGACCGAGGCTGTGTACAATTCATGTAGGTTGATTCTTACAAAGAAGAAGACAGTGATCACCCACTGTTGATACTGCTATTTATTTAAGTAAATAGCGCCGTAACCGGTTTCGAACTGACAAGTTCATCATGTAAAGTGCATCTTGTAAATCTTGTGAACAGCCGTCTGATGATGAACTTGTCAGTTCGAAACCGGTTACGGCGCTATTTACTTAAGTAAATACTAGTATTAATAGTTGCTGGTTGCTGTTGTAAGAATCAACCACATTCCTTGAATTCTGTTGGGGACACTTTCAGTGAAGTGTTTCAATGTCTGAGGAGGAATGGCAACCTATTCTTCCTCACCAATCGGAATCAGAGTAGATAGTTATATTGAGCAAGGAGGTTTAGACCGAAGTCGACGTTCGAACTCATCCAAATTTTGTTTAATTTGGTGCAGTTCGGTACAGTGTGCAATCCAGTCGATTTCAGGAATGTTGTCCACAAGTCACTGCCTCACACATGCTGCTTTATGACAAAATTCAAATGGCTCTGAGCACTATGGGACTTAACATCTGAGGTCATCAGTCCCCTAGAACTTAGAACTACTTAAACCTAACTAACGTAAGGACATCACACACATCCATGCCCGAGGCAGGATTCGAACCTGCGACCATAGCGGTCGCGCGGTTCCAGACTGAAGCGCCTAGAACCGCTCGGCCACACCGGCCTGCGCTTTATGACAAGTTGCATTCTCATGCTGATAAATAAACGTCTCCGAACTGTTTCCCCCATCTTACGTTATGTTAACCAGGGACCTAGAAACGACGGAGAGGCTCCGTCCCCGCCGCAGCCGCAGTGGTCCGCAACCCCACGACGACTATCGCAGTCCACTTCAACTCTCCGCCGCCCCACAGAACCCAGGGTTATTGTGCGGTTCGGCCCCCGGTGGACCCCCCCCCCCCCCCACCACCACCAGGAAACGTCTCACACCAGACGAGTTTAACCCCTATGTCTGCGTGGTAGAGTAATGGTGGTGTACGCGCATGTGGAGAACTTGTTTGGGCAGCAATCGCCGACATAATGTAGCTGAGGCGGAATCAGGGGAATCAGCCCGCATTTGCCGAGGCAGATGGAAAACCGCCCAAAAACCATCCACAGTGTTTCCCCTATACTTCACTACACATGATGACAGGTAACGATCTCCAGGCATTTGCCAAACCCAAACCTTTCCATCGGATTGCCACAGCGTATCGCGTGATTCGTCATTCCAGTTCACTCATTTCCAGGCAGCCACCGTCCAGTGACATCGCATAGCATAGAGTATTGACATGTGTCCCTTATGAGGTGCTTCCAGGCCGCTGTATCCCATTCTTTGAATCCCCTACGAACATACATTGAGTTAGCTGGACTCCTGGCAGCACTGTGGAACTCACGAGTAGTTCCTTCCTCTGATTGCATGCGGCAGTCCCTGTCCGTCAGTAAATGAGGCCTGCCTGGTCGTGGTTTAGACGTGGCTGTTTCTTCGCCTTTTCACTGCACAGTCACATCACCAACAGTCAACGTGGGCAGATTTACAAGCGCTGAAATATCTCTGGTGGATCTGTCACTATTTCGAGGCAGCTTTTATGCCCGCCTTTGTTCTTCACATCTGGTTGTTTGTCTACCACATACATGTTGTCATTACACCATTGCATATGCTGTAATGATGTATAGCGGCTCTGTTTGCCATCACTGCGAGGCCGTGTTTACAGCTCAGCAAAGGGTCAGCTTCTACATCAGCACGAAACATGTAGCTCGAAAGTACTGCTCTGCTGGCAGCATTCAGCTCTATGTATACACGTACTAAAAACAGGAGGCAAAACCAGCTGCTCAAGCCGAAAACGCTTTCGTGAAACACATGATAAAAGATTATATTTACAAATTTGAAACTAAATGACGTTGATGGAAAAGTGGATGAAGGTTTCCTAACAAGCATTCCACGTATTAGGTGACGTGTTTGTATGGTCAGGTGAAACAAAAATGACGTTTATTCAGCGCTGACGAAAGGAATCCAAAATAAGAGAGAACTAACAGTATAATCAACAAGGTCAGTTGCAACGAAACAGGAACCATTTATTGTCAGCTGTAGACAATGAGGAAAACTAACCAACGGTGATAGAGTTTTCAGCAATTTTCGTAACATGGGACAAAGCGGCCTGTTTTGTTTGATTCTAAGTCTAGTTTGACAGAACGGAACTATGAAGAACATCGTCAGGTGAATATCACTAATCAGATATTCCTTTCGAAGGTGTAAATTCTGGCTGATAAATCAAACCATAATTAAATGCAAGCCGATATATGTACATGAAAGCATATTTGAGATTTCGCCGGCTGGGGTGGCCGAGCGGTCCTAGGCGCTACAGTCTGGAACTGCGCGACCGCTACGGTCGCAGGTTCGAATCCTGCCTCGGGCATGGATGTGTGTGATGTCCTTAGGTTAGTTAGGATTAAGTAGTTCTAAGTTCTAGGGGACTGATCACCTCAGAAGTTGAGTCCCATAGTGCTCAGAGCCATTTTTTTTTTTTTTTTTTAGATATTTCATTGTTGGTAGAATTAGCATTGTAGAGTTTCACTGAAGCAGTAGTCACATAAAACTATATAAAACGAACACGGTATATCGCACATATTATGGAGGACTGCTATTCTTTGGGTAAGTCCAAATTATTACCAAAACATGTACACGGAGTAATCATCTGCTGCAAGGCCTTTGCCAGAACAGAATGAAAGAGGTTGTTTTGGAGTCAAATACCGAGCTACCAAAATCTGGTTTTGAAACGCTGATTAAGACAGCTGGAGAACGTGTTAAAATATATTATAAAATGTTAACGTTAATTCGACAGCAAAATCGGAACCTAAGAGATTCTTTGTTTCGCCGAGACGTTCAAACATTTCAAACCTGAGACAGAATAGGGTTTTTTATTTTCGCCGTTCTTTATCTCGTCCATTAATGCAACTCTATCTATTAATTTCAGTCTGGCATCTGTCTTACATGATGCTGCTTTTTTTGTGATTGACCCACCTTAAATCGCTCTAGACAAATTTTCTTAGGTATCTGCCTCTTGTGATTTCATCTATTGGGTAGTCACCGATCGTGTGTGTCCGCTAAGCCTGATAATGTACAAGTTTTCCTGTATTTAGTTAATGACTAATTTTCGTACTCATGTGATGATATACTGTATGTTATTTAACAGGCGACGGTGTTCACTTCCCGAAGAAGCTAAAGGTACTCTCAGTAATTCTGCATAAACCGACGTCAATGAGATGAAGGGCCAGTATTCCGGAAGTTTTTGGTGGAATTTGACGATCAGATTCAGCAGCCTTTTCTCGATCGAGCAACTGTTCTTCAGTTTCGCGGTCAACTATTTCTATGTGTGTGATTCTTGCACCCATGCGACAAACGAAAGTAGGAACTTAATTGTGATATTTTTGGAATAAAAATTTTGGAACGTAAAGTATCATTGCTCTCATTTTACAGCCTAAGCTTTATTTCTTTGACAACAGGTATTATTTCGTTGAACATTTCTCGGTCACAAGCTTCTGGTAATAAAATTGCGTGCCTACGGAGTGTCGGTTCAGCTGCACGACTGCATTCATGATTTACTATCAGAAAAATCTCAGTTCGTAGTAAATGACGGGGAGGCATGAAATGAAACTTGTTGCATCTGGAGTTTTCCAAGGATATATTACATGTCATCTGTAGTCTTAATCGACAGAATCGATTTAGGAGACAATATGAGCAGTGATCTTACACTGTCTGGAGATGGTGTCGTTTAAGGTCTAGCATAGTCACCAAAAGATCGAAACGAAATTGCAAAATGAATTAAACAAGATATCCGGATTATGCAGAAGTGGCAAATAACCGTGAGTGTAGATCCTCGATGTGAGTGCTAAGAGCCGGCCGTGGTGGCCGAGCGGTTCTAGGCGCTTCAGTCCGGAACCGCGCGACTACTACGGTCGCAGGTTGGAATCCTGCCTCGGGCATGGATGTGTGTGATTTCCTTACGTTAGTTAGGTTGAAGTAGTTCTAAGTTCTAAGTGACAAATGACCTCAGATGTTAAGTCCCATAGTGCTCAGAGCCATTTTTTTGAGTGCTAAGAGTACTAAAAAAACTCTGTTAAATTTCGGTTACACAATAAAACTAACAAATTTAAAGTTTGTCGATTCGAATAACTATCTAGGGATTACAATTGCGAGTAACTCAAAGAGGCAACAATCACATAGAAAATGTCGTGGGAACGCGAAAATGACAGCATTCAATTTGCAGAACGTTTAGAAGCATAGTTGTCTGACCTCTTCTGGAATGTTGCTGCACCGTGTCTGGTCCTTACCAGCCATGACTGATGAATGTTATCGAAAATAACTGAAAAAAGGGCAGCCTATAAATAGGCGAAGTACTGGTGCTAAACTGTTCGCATTGACCATGTGCCCATAGTCATGTTGTACAAATGGAGAAGATGTCTTAATTATTGACGACGCCTTTGGCACAATTGTTTTATTAATTTCCATTGCATGATGTAATTTTAGATTTTTTACTTCTGATGAAGATATATTTATATATACCGAGACCTTGGTCAAGAATTTTAATACATTTTTATCCTGCAACTGTTTTGACTGTCATCCTTTAACGTGAAAAAGGTTAAATGCTTATTTTTCCAAAGTGCTATTAGAGAGTGGAACGGTAGAGAAATAAAAATAATCTGCAAGGGGTTCAATGGAACTTCTACCAAACACTTAAGTGGAGTTAAAGGAGCTCTCTTGTAGACGCAGACTGCCAGGAGAATTTGAAGATTTAAAAAAAGTATGGGACTCGAGTGTTTTAGTACTCCAAAAATTGTAATGCTGCTGAACGGAAATAATCTATTTAGAATAAAAAATATGTTGTGAAACAACATATCTTTTGTGAATTCTTCACTCGTAACTTCAGTACTGTTCAATCTCATTATTCCATCTTGTTTAAGTATAATATCTTTGACTGAAATGTAGTATTGCTTACCATTAGGTAATGTGTGTTAGCTTCCTAGCCAGTTATATGACTGAGATTTTAATTTGAGAAAGAGGTTCAGATACCTAGTGTGTGTTGCGTGAGAATGTAGTGCAGTATTCAATCATCAGGGGTGCTGGTCGCTGTGGTGGCTTGCCTGGAGCGACGCTCTCCCACTGCTTCTGCTATCACCATCTTCCCACAGTTGGCAATTACTGGCAGAGGGCGACTTTCAGTAAACAAAATGTATTTGACTTTTGACTAGACATCAGAGGGCTTCCCAAAACCTCAGACAAAATTTTGCAGGCCGCTTAGGATTAAATATCGATACAAACATGCAGAGGCAGGAAAAGTAAACAGCGGCAGTGATAATGTTCGTGATGTTTAAGTGGTAACAGTTACATCGAGGGTATTGTTATTCCTAACGGTTTGCACTGATAACATTTCGTGGCTGGTTCAAATGGCTCTGAGACCTATGCGACTTAACTTCTGAGGTGATCAGTCGTGTAGAACTTAGAACTAATTAAACCTAACCAACCTGACATCACACACGTCCATTCCTGAGGCAGGATTCGAACCTGCGACCGGAGCGGACGCTCGGCTCCAGACTGTAACGCCTAGAACCGCACGGCCACTCCGGCCGGCCTAACATTTCGTGTCATTGTCATTCTATGTCATTGTACCTTCACTGATTTCAGCCTCATCTCCCGTCGTATGATTTCGGTGCACTTAATTCAATTCACAGGTAATGTTTGTTAAAGCAGAAAATTGACAACCGAACTCGAAACGTAGTACTGACTGGCTAAAAGCAATATTAAACATTTTTTTGTAACGTGGCCGAGACTCAAAGGTTTGTGAAAAGTATGCAGATATTTGCGTAGTGAAGAGGGCAGAACTGGCGTGTGTAGAGTGTGGGAAGAAGGATGTACACTGATGAGCCGAAACGTTGTGATCACTGTCCATCGCGATACTGAATGTCGCCTGCTGGTGTTACAAACACGTTAGCGGTAAGAAAAGTAAATAAACGGAGCAGAGACGAATAAGGAATGATTCTAACGACGATGTGGGCCGTAAATTTGGAAATCCACTGCCACAAATGATTATTTTAATAAAGAGTAGATTTTGAGGGCCCAGCACATGAGGCTGGGGATCTCGGAAACAGCAAATCTGGTCAGCTGTTCAAGTGACCATATATGGAAAACAGTTGAAGGACTGTGAGACCACAAGCAGGCGACAAAGTGTTGGACGTCCACGCCTGACCACAGAACGTGGCATTTGGGGCATTTCTGCTCTGGAAAGCAGCAGAGGCGACGATCTGTGGCAAATCTGACGACAGAGTCCAATGGTATTTAGGCACAAGTGTTTTGGAGCACATCATTCAGCGCAAATTATTGAACATGGGGTTCCACAGCAGGTGGCCGTTGTGTGTTCACTTGTTGAACCAATAACGATTGCACTACGCATGCGATCATTGAGACTGGATAATGGCTCAGTGGTTCAACGCATACTTGTCGTCTGGTCGTGTGAATGACGTACCTGGTTACACCAGATCGATGTCCGTGTCCGTATACGACGTCATTCTGGTGAACGGCGGCTCCAAACGTGCGAGGGCTATTTTTAAAGTAAGGTCCAACGGTCGCGAAATAGAAACCACAATGAATTATGCCCGTCGATCGAATCACGTCCCTCTTTTCAGTTCTGAGCGCTCAGTGAGCATGTAAAGGTACCTAGAAAATAGTGTCCCCCACCAGGTATGAGTGCCTGTGAGAGATTTCGCCTGATTTAATGCAGCCTGCACAACGTAACTGTCATCCATTTCCTTCTTTATGACAATTCTCGGCCGCACACTCCAGGACAGTGAGGACGCTCCTGCAGCGTTTTTGGTGGAAAGTGTTTGACCACCCTTCATGCAGCTCGGTCTTGGCTCCCTGAATTTTTCGTCTCTGCTTACATGGACCATTGCCTATGAAGACAACATTTTGGTACAGACAAAAAGGAGCAGATCAGCGTAGAGAATTGTCAGAAAGTACAGGCGACTGCCTTCTGAGGTGATGATATTGGAAAGTTGGTACAATGCTACGGCAAGTGTCTCAGTCGGCGCGGCGGCTACTTAGAGAAGTAGTTGGAAAGTGTAATCAACTACTACAAATGAAACATTTTTTATTTTCACTGTGGTTTCCATTTCGCGACCGATCGGACCTTACTTTCCGACTAGTCCTCGTAAATCGCACCATGGATGCAGGTTGGGGGACCTGTGTTAGCAATCAAAGGCATCTTGACAGTTGCGGATTACACGAACATTACTGCCGATTACCTACATCCCTTTATACACTACTGGCCATTAAAATTGCTACACAAAGGAGAAATTCAGATGATAAACGGCTATTCATTGTGTTGTGGCGTAACAAGCTCGCTACGCCACGCTGAGAAGAAAGCCGAAAGGCACGCGTACACACACGCCGACTGGCGTCAAGTCTGGAACAGGATAAGTTATGACTGCTATAAAGAAAATACGTAGCTTAGGAATATACTTAACTTTTAATCAATCCTTGTGGTACATCTCTCTTAACTATACAAATGAGACTCGTAAGATACATGCACTGTGACAATTGGCGCCTTGCTGAAGGCTGAAGGCTGTTCTAACTGTCTCTCGGCAAATGAGAGCAAAGGCTTCGTCAGTATAGTCGCTAGCAACGTCGTCGTACAACTGTGGCGAGTTCTCGTACGTCTCTCGAGACCTGCCGTGTGGTGGCGCTCGGTCTGCGATCACACAGTGGCGACACGCAGGTCCGACATGTACTAATGGACCGCGGCCGATTTAAGCTACCACCTAGCAAGTGTGGTGTCTGGCAGTGACACCACACATTGGACAGATATATTATACTAGAACTGACATGTGATTACATTTTCACGCAATTTGAGTTCATAGATCCTGAGAAATCAGTATCCAGAACAACCACCTCTGGCTGTAATAACGGCCTTGATACGCCTGGGCATTGAGTCAAACAGAGCTTGGATGGTGTGTACAGGTACAGCTGCCCATACAGCTTCAACACGATACCACAGTTCATCACGAGTAGTGACTAGCGTATTGTGACGAGCCAGTTGCTCGGCCACCATTGACCAGACGTTTTCAATTGGTGAGAGATCTGGAGACTGTGCTGGCGAGGGCAGCAGTCGAACATTTTCTGTATCCAGATAGGCCCGTACAGGACCTGCAACATACGGTCGCGCATTATCCTGCTGAAATGTAGGGTTTCTCAGGGATCGAATGAAGGGTAGAGCCACGGGTCGTAACACATCTGAAATGTAACGTCCACTGTTCAATGTGCCGTCAATGCGAACAAGAGGTGACCGAGACGTATAACCAATGGCACCCCATACCATCACGTTGGGTGATACGCCAGTATGGCGATGACGAATACACGCTTCCAATGTGCGTTCACCGCGATGACGGCAAACACGGATGCGACCATTAAAAAATGGTTCAAATGGCGCTGAGCACTATGGGACTTAACATCTGTGGTCATCAGTCCCCTAGAACTCAGAACTACTTAAACCTAACTAACCTAAGGACATCACACACATCCATGCCCGAGGCAGGATTCGAACCTGCGACCGTAGCGGTCACGTGGTTCCAGACTGAAGCGCCTAGAACCACACGGCCACACCGGTCGGCGATGCGACCATCATGATGCTGTAAACAGAACCTGGATTCATCCGAAAAAATGACGTTTTGCCATTCGTGCACCCAGGTTCGTCGTTCAGTACACCATCGCAGGCGCTCCTGTCTGTGATGCAGCGTCAGGGGTAACCGCAGCCACGGTCTCCGAGCTGATAGTCCATGCTGCTGCAAACGTCGTCGAACTGTTCGTGCAGTTGGTTGTTGTCTTGCAAACGTTGCCATCTGTTGACTCAGGGATCGAGGCGTGGTTGCACGATTCGTTACAGCCATGCGGATAATATGCCTGTCATCTCGACTGCTAGTGATACGAGGCCGTTCTGATCCAGCACGGCGTTCCGTATTACCCTCCTGAACCCATCGATTCCATATTCTGCTAGCAGTCATTGGATCTCGACCAACGCGAGCAGCAATGTCGCGATACGATAAACCGCAATCGCGATAGGCTACAATCCGACCTTTATCAAAGTCGGAAACGTGATGGTACGCATTTCTCCTCTTTACACTAGGCATCACAACAACGTTTCACCAGGCAACGCCGGTCAACTGCTGTTTGTGTATGAGAAATCGGCTGGAAACTTTCCTCATGTCAGAACGTTGTAAGTGTCGCCACCGGCGCCAACCTTGTGTGAATGCCCTGAAAAGCTAATCATTAGAATATCACAGCGTCTTCTTCCTGTCGGTTAATTTCGCGTCTGTAGCACGTCATCTTCGTGGTGTAGCAATTTTAATGGCCAGTAGTGTATTTGACGTCTTTCGAGACGGTGATGCATCTTCGAGCGCGGTGTTCGTGTCCGTGTCACAAAGCTAGAAATGTGCTACCACAAACCACAGACTAGTAATTTATGGGAGTTGCAAGACGTGTCCGTAGACCTCTGGTGCCACATGCCTCTGGCAACGTAGCAACTATTTGTCCAATCCATACCAGACAATATCGCATTCCAGTGTTACTCATACACGCTATTCTCCAGGTGGTCATGATATTTTGACTCATATTTTGAAATATTCATGTATAGATCCACAGAGACTCATATTTTGAAATATTCATGTATAGATCCACAGAGACCTGTCGTGTTTTGTTTTCACTGTAGAAAGGATATTAAATCTGCCATTGCAGCTCCGTGTCAATGATACAGATTGGTACATACTGTTACAGGCTAATAACCTCATACTTCTTCATGAAGTAGGTGGCGGGATAATATACCTTTGAGATATATGTTTCAAACTGATAAACAGAGATACAAAATGGGAAATTGCTATTAAATATCCCTCATGGGCAGCTAATGTTGATGCTATCACAGGTAAATCCAAGTTAAGGTTATCGTAATCTCTTGTGTACATGTATAATAGAACTGCTCGGCGTGTAATTTGCAGAAATTCAGATACTCGTCTGCGATATAGGCGGAAATGGTACTAACTGGCAATCGTATTTCACAGAATATAAAGAAGATGATAAAGACTGCATATTTTTATTGCTGGCGTAAGATTCTTTTGTTCTTATAACGCTTCTAAATGCTTGATTTTCTGAACCGATTATTGGCGTCACGTTTATCCACAGTAGACTTTCACCCTCTAGTTTTCCCTTCGACGCTACTGTCAGACTGCGCCACGCTTGCTTTGGCCATGAAACCGGTGCTTGCAAAAGCTCTCCGCGTGCTGTTCTCCCGGCAGAGCAGTTAATTAGCGACCGCAGGCAAGAGCAGATACGGTTTCCATGGAGACGCAGGCGGCGCTGGCGCTCCTTGGCGTTGAATGCGGAACTCGCGGGCCCAATAACATGGGTTACCTCGCTCCATGAGGCTCTTCGGGAGACATTCTGCAGCGCAGTTTAGACGAGATACGTGCAAACAGGTCATTAAAATATTACGCCCGCTGCGCACGCTACGCACGCATTAAGATTTTGCGCTGAAATTTTGCTCTGCAGATTCCTACATTGGTTCACCAATTAAATTATTTTTAGCTCGTGTTCAGTTACCAATCTTGTGCTCTCCTAAGTGAAGTTGATATCTAAAACTTTTGAATATTGAAATGAAAATTACTTTGTAATTGTTTTTACTTAAAATATTCGGAGTAATGAGCGAATAATAATACATACGCAGTAATGTCGCTTAGTAGCTCTCGGTGATTAGTCTCAGCAAACGATCACGTCCGAGAAATACAAAATTTAATTCATAAATTTTGCTGATATATTTACGATATGTTCCTGAAGGCAGCAAGAAAATGCTGATAACCCGGTAAAAATGTATAGAGGATATATATCGCGTTGATAAAATGTGAAATACTTCTTCCATGCGCTTCCATTTACACTGAAAGGAGCTGGTAATCTCAACGGATAGGTGAGGCATATACGCAAGGAATAAGAGACGTGTTCTAAAGCGGGCTGCGTGTGAGAAAATAGTATTACTACCATAGAATGAATCAGGGCGAATAAGAAAGGTAAGGTATTGAATGGCGGTAACAATGCAGGAATGTGGACTCAGATCTATATTTCGCCGCGTGAGGTAGCCGCGCGGTCTAGGGCATCTTGTCATGGTCCGCGCGGCTCCACCAGTCGGAGGTTCGAGTCCTCTCTCGGGCATGGGCGTATGTGTTGTCCTTAGCGTAAGTTAGTTTAAGTTAGATTACGTAGTGCGTAAGCTTGGGGACTGATGACCTTAGCAGTTTGGTCCCGTAAGAACTTACCACAAATTCCCAAAATCTATATTTCGTGGAAGGACTTCACCCAACAATAATTAAGCTTGTTCTAAAAAAAGTGTGAAAATAACGTCATGAGAAGGTTTAAAATAATACGTAAAATAGGTAGGGAGGGGGCATGACGGGCGGCATAGATACAGGGCCTACATATATGTGAACATTTTGGTATACTATAACGTACTTCAGTTTATTAATATAGCTCGCTCGGAGACCACTAGAAATATTACTATGTTTGCACTGGAAAATTGACTATGAAATGAAACATCTATAATTAAAACGAAGAAATAAAAATGAGTTGTTTCACAACAATGCTTTGTAATTAAAAACATCATAAACTTAAGAAATGGTCATCTAAATATGTTTTCACTTGCGTAGATAACGGAAGACCATTATTTTGATGTAGCATCTCACAAAAATTTAAATCAGTATGAAATTCCTCAATTCTTCCGTTTCAAAGTGAGCGCCATATCAATTTTCTCAAAAGCAGTAGATTATGGTCGACCCTCTATATCTCATAAAGCGAGGGGGACAGTGATTCAGAAATGTGGTACGGATTTAGGTTTTACGTGATTTCTCCGAAACACTTCATATGAATGCCGGGATGCTTCTTCAAACAGGCCGCGGCTGACTTTCTCCTCATTTTTGTTCAGTTCGAACTTCTGATCCGTCCATAATAACGACTACGTCGATGGCAAGTTAAACTCCATTTATTTATGTAGGCCACGTACGAATAGCTTTGTTTATGGAAAGGTGTTTGTAAACGATGCTGGAATACTAAAAGTATTAGAAAAAGCATTTCATATTCCATCATTACGAAATAGTCACCTTTATAGCTTGTGGCTGCCACACGGAAGGCCTGGACCGATCTGCGATGCTGCTAAGGACTGTCCTCTGCTAGGAGAAGCTACCCGAAGATGCAGCGGCTCCAGTTTCTAAAGAGGCCGGGGGAGTATCGGGCTAGCAGACCATCCCGTCAACCCTGCCTCAGACAGCCTCCTTGAGCAAAAGATGAAGCAGAGGTCCGCTACACCTGTTCGAAAACTTAGTTACTGTATAATATCGAATTCATAGTAAATGAAGTCAACGTCCGGTTCCGTCTGTAAAATCTTTATTGTAATGTGCTATTGGCTGAGTGTCACTAACAATGCAGTGGAGAGGGCTTTGACGGTAATACCAAAAAGCAGAACCCGAAGAAAATAAGAAAGAGAGAGAGAGAGAGACCGCACTGGAAGAAGTAAGAGTGCCAATTCAGTTTCGATGCGCTCTTCGCTAAACTCACCCCTCCCTTCCATAATAGAAAATAATTTTTCTGCTGGACTGGAGTAAGACTAGTTTTTGTCTTACCACTTGATCAGCAAATGTTACTCATTACATTTTTCAGCACCACATTAGAATTCAGATTCTTCTACAACTACTTCTACGTATTCTATAAACCATTACACGGCGGTGCATGTCGGACGGTACCTTGTACCACTGCTGGACATTACCTTTTCTGTTTCACTGCCAAATGAAGCGAGGGACAAACGGCTGTCTATATGCGTCCAAGCGAACCGTCGTTTTTCTCTCGCCTTCTTAGTCCTTACGTGAGATATATGTTGGTGGGAGTAGGATGATTCTGCACTCTGTTGCAAATACCGGTTCTCTAAACTTCGTAAACAGACTTTTACGTCGTGAAAAGCTTCTCCTTCCCTTCAGGAGTTCCCATTTCAGTTCGCAGAGAATTTCCGTCATACTCTCATGCTGATAAAACCTACCGTTAAAAATCTAGCATCACATCTCTGAACTATTTCGATGTCTTCCTTCAATCCGACCTAGTGGGGTTCGCCAACATTCGAACAGCAGCCAAGAATGTGTCGCGGATGTACACTCTTTGACATAAAACTCGACCGGCGCCCGGCCGCTTCAGAGGCTAAGTCCGCGCCGATCGCGACATGGGACAAAAAAACTGGCCAACTCGCTAATTCTCTAAGTCCGGTTATCTGCACAATCTGGCAACACTGTAGACTGCGGCACTTCCTGGAGGAAAACTTGTCCCATGATAGAGAAACTCTAGGCTGATTACGCCTGTGGTCTAGCGGTAGCGTGCGTTGTTTCTGTTCATAATGTCAGTGGATCGAGAGCAGCTGGCATAACATATTTTTATAGCCTCTTCTGTCTGAATGCTGAAGACGTGAATGTAATGGTAGCGCAGATTCAATCTATTTCGCTTTGTGACACACCGATGTCAAAATTTTATCCAGTAACGATTTTGCGGCAGATTTCCTGCAGACTGTCCTCCTCTGGACGCCGTATGCGGCAAAGCTCCGGGATCCATTTGCTGGCTACTGGCAGCGGCCGTGGCGACAGCAGCGGCGCTGCACTCCCCCGTTCTTTATCGAAAGCGCCTGCTACCGCTCATCGCTTTTGATGATTTAAAACGCTTTATTATTAAATGTTGCTCCACAGAAAATTTCTACAATTTCCATTCACGCTCAAAAGCAACGGAGACAGACGCCCTGATTAGTAGGCGGGTATTATATTACATTAATCGGCAAGAGCTGAGTATGGCCCGAAATTAATTTTATAGACTGGGACGAAATTAAACCACCTCACTACATTCGATGAATTTATAAATGCTTCATACCTCGTTTCTTTTCCTTTCAAACTCAATTATTTGTGCAACTTTTGGTCAATGTTTGGATGTTTTCGTCAAGCCAGAGTGAGCGTCTGTGGTGTAAAGTGTATTACAGTTCTTGTTTCATTCCTTATGGTAAGTCTATGCGATAAACTGTGTGAATACCTTGCAATGCATGCTCTGTAGCAGTGCAGGAACACTGCACATTTGGAGTTCCATGTATGGGTTCATGAAGTATTTATTGTTGATCGGAAGTGATAGTTAAGGTCATCAGATTTAAACCAGAAAAATTTGTCGTTTTGAAGGTTTCAGAGAACGGAAAGGAATTGCTAACGCCGGTGTTAGAAAACGTCTACAGTTAAATGCTATTGCAAAAATTTAGAAGAAGGGAACTATATTAATGAACATGTGCACTTCATAAACAACCTTCTGACATGTTAGACCTATATGACGAACAAAGCTCAAATTTATATCGTTGACAGTCGGTTTGAATCTTTTCAGGGTCTATTTTACAGTGAAGCACCTTGGAATTTGCAAAGCAGAAATCCATGATATTAACTTAATTTACTAAGTCGAAATCGGACGAAGATTGATGTTTAAAGGCATTCTTCAGATTTCGCATAAGAAATTTTTACTAGCAATTTGCAACTCCATTAATTAAAATGGAAAATAAAAGGTTGTAGTCAGCGGCTTCTACCGTGATTCGAACTGCTATGTCTTATAATACAAGCACTGCAACGCACAAGGAAACCTCTGAGCTAACGACACACTGGCGGCCAGAGGCGGAATATAGTCACTGCGATGTTGCCTGAGCCTCAAAACGCAACCTTAAACACACGAACAGAGGAGGTGGAGATTACTGTTTTAACGTCCCGTCGACAACGATGTCATTAGAGACGGAGCACAAGCTCGGATTAGGGAAGGATGGGGAAGGAAATCGGCCGTGCCCTTCCTAAGGAACCATCCCAGCATTTGCCTGAAGCGATTTAGGGAAATCATTGAAAACCTAAATCAGGATGGCCGGGCGCGGGATTGCACCGTCGTCCTCCCGAATGCACACACAAACAGGTGTTACTTATGTGAAGAACGCCGTTCTTGGAGTCCAGAAATTAAATATACTTTCTAATTGTGTCATCTTGCAGTGGATTATATCGTACGAGTCTTCGATGTGGAAAACGAATGTCAAGTGAATTTAGCGAGGTAACGCCGATCTACACCCGGAAGTAAATGCACTATCAGAGTGTTGACAAATACTTGCTACGACGCTGCCATTTCAGGCTCTCTGATGAGGCAGCTCTTCAGCGAAATGCTTGCCGTGATTCTCCGATACGGTTCTTCAGAGTGGAGACGCGCGCGCACGTTTGGTTTTAATGCGGCGTTCTCCCCTGATGGTTTCTGACGTCGCCTTGTGGGCTATGTATACATATGAGACATTCAATTATCATTAATCCAGAATCATACAAGTTTCAGCTTCCGGCGTGGAAGAAGGCTGTTGACGCCGACATTATATCATTTCAACGTAGGGAAAGCAAAACGGATCATTCAATGTTTCCCATTCAACATAAAGCATGTGAGATACTTTTCCGTAACGTTCATAATCATCTAAAAATACAAACGAAGTAAAAATACACCGGAAGCTTATTCGAATTGAATATAACGCTTTGCACCTCGATGTCGAATTTGTCCACTTGCAATCTTTTGCAGCATACACATAGAATGTTATGATTACCACGAGAATGAAGAAATATGTTGGTAAGGATGGAAGCAAGAAGAGACGCAGTCAACAAATATTCTATTCCTCATGGCATTCATTTCATTTGACACGTAAGAAGAGGTAAAGCGGGAATTTACTTTCGTTAACACGAAAGATATGCCGCACATATTGATAACGAGGAAGTCTGCGTCTTCATACGTTTCCTCCTTGAAATCTGTATGCTCTATTATATACTAAGTAGCCCGATCATTGTTTCAGTAATGTTACCCTCTTGTTTGACCCCGTAACGATGAACAGATTCCAAATGCATGTCTCCCTTCCTGGGTTGTTTTTTGTGTTTTATTGCTTGGAATTCCTGAAGCAGACCACTGTGCCTTCCCCCCTCGTGGGTTAGGTCTCAAAACTAAACCGCTTTGTATCCAATGGCATAATTTATTCAGACAGCATCAGCATAAGACTATCAAACAAAGCCTTCCATTTACAGTTGCAGCACTCTAACCAGCACTGACCAAAGTGTAATCCACGGTCATGGTCCTAAATTACCAGCTGTCTGCTACTGTGGCAAAGTCCGTACTACACTTTCGATTCCGCAGCACCATTTTATCTGGTAACACTGTGTAGTTGCACAGTTGTGCTACCAGGTCTGTCCTCACACTGTCAACTTTATGTATCTCACTTCTCCTGTAGCGTAGATCGCGAGGAGCCGAAGTAAATGAGTGTATTCTGCATGACGTAACATTCAGTATTCCCTTCTTTCATAGCCACTCTTCATGTGCATCGATACCAAATAGGAATGCGAGAACTCTTGCGAGTGAGAGAATGACAATAACAATCGTAACAAGAACAAGCAAATAATGAATGATGTTTATCCCAACGCAGAACGAGAATGGCTTTAAATATAAAAATCTGTATCTATATCTATATCCATATCTATTGATCTTTGAGTTGGCACAATGCAAATGTATTCTTAGCATTTAGTTACTGAATTTAGTTCTGGATGTTTGCAGAGAAAAGGAAAAGTCGGTACTTCTCGCTAGTGTAATATAATGTGAACCAGCAACTACCCTTTCCTTAGAACACGACTCAAGCAGGTCCTCAAGTAGGTAGCAAGGCACTGCTGCATTCTGTTCCCTGACATTGCTCTGATGACGGTTAATGCAGATAGTTCCGATTATGAAATACAAAACGTATTGCAGGTTAGTTCCTAGGATAGTAACATTAAATTTGCGTTGTAGACGGCACATGAACGTGACGACTATCCATATTACTCATCAATATAAAAAGACAATATTTTGGGAATTTAGCAGGATTACTCAAAATGAATTCTGAAATTGGGTGACTGACTGCACAGGTGCTAAACGTCGTCAAGAGTATACGATGTCCTAATCGCATTAGGAATATGAAGATCGTCTTCGACAGCTCGCAACTTTCACATTGCTATCTCCACCCTACTCCAGACAGCCCTCGGTGGAGTTGCACTACGTTGCCGATGTTATGGAAGGCCTTCAAACCGACAACAGACCACATATTGAAAATACAAGCGAATTCTCTTGCAGCGTAAGCTTATTGTAACTAATCTAAAAATTATTGGAGAGGAACATTGTCCTATTCAAAAAAAGTAAAATGTTACACACTGTTGACGTCAAACGGACATTATCTATGTCCTGTCTTGTGTCCTACTCATCTATAATATCAAGTGTACTATGAAAATGATTATATATAATGGATGATAGGGTAATGCATTGATACCAGATGGTGGGGGCCGGCCGGTGTGGCCGTGCGGTTCTAGGCGCTTCAGTCTGGAACCGCGTGACCGCTACGGTCGCAGGTTCGAATCCTGCCTCGGGCATGGATGTGAGTGATGTCCTTAGGTTAGTTAGGTTTAAGTAGTTCTAAGTTCTAGGGGACTGATGACCTTAGAAGTTAAGTCCCATAGTGCTCAGAGCCATTTGAACCATTTGAACTATTTAACACAAAATGACATTAAAATTAAAGTTATTCACGAGCAGCTAGTTGAGAATATGTATGAACATTAAATGACACGACGAACTGAAATAATATGACGAAGAGTTCAGCACTCACTGGGAATAGAGCCCCACACATATCGTTGTTGACTACACACACAGAGACGTCAGCTACCGAATTTTTCTCCACCAGCTGCTCAGAACAGCATCTTGAACTTACAGTCATCTCGCAAATAGTTCTGTGTCTCACTGGGAGGTAAAAACGTCAGATATCGTTAGTGTTGACAACGAATGAAAATACATTAAAAATCAATATTATTACCCACCAGCAGATAGGTGTTCTCATGCTAGAGCTTGATAATACATAATTAAATCTTTAGTGCCGGGCCAGGATTCGATCCCATTCACGCGTAATATGTGAAGGTGTTGAGGAATCTGCAGTTTTGAACAAACAACAAATTGTAGCCGAGCTGTATTGCCACGAAGGGATCAAATTCCGCGTTAAGGGCGGTCTGAGTTGCATTCCCAGTTTAGAACCAATTTTATCGACATACAGAAGCTCAAATAAAAGATGGAATAAGTGTCCTGTGACCATACATAGCGTTTGTGTCGTCACTTGAAATAAATAACTAGTATAAGAAAGGTTACTGGTGATAGAGTTTCTACATGTCGCCACTCCAGACTTTATTGTGGTTCAACCTACCGTCTACTTGGTAAAGAAGGAATATCATCTTTAATGTGAATTTTCAGACCACGCAGCCATTATATCTCCTTCACTTGGTGTAGCCAGGAGAGAATGGAATCTGTCTCTCCCTATCTAAAATCATTGACGGAAGTGGGAATCGAACCCAGACCATAGGTATAACAACCTACCATCTGTCCAACAGACCACGAAATCCTCTTCTCTGGGAGTCATTTTTCTATCGTAACGCAGTTGCGCCACACTGGATGAGAATTCTGACACACAGGCTCCCTGTAGTAATTTGCAGCATGTTCAGTAAATTCATTTACTTGGTTGACCGAATCACCATGAACTAGCTGCCTCGGCTACCCAGTGCATACATTCGACTATTTTGTAATCACAGAAATAACATCACGTAACTGCCACCTACACACAACTGCCAACAGTGTAGGATGCAGAAGTTTAAATAGGAAGTGTTCCTTTCCACTTGAGCTATTCTATTGCGCTATCTGTTACTAGAAAACGTCGTTCAGTCCAAAAGAAAAGCTGTAACTGTTTGTCTCTCAGAAGTCAAGACCTGGCCATATGCATAATCTCACAGTGCTGTGGAATCCAAAAGTTCTGGAGGAATAGTTGCCGAGCTCTGGAGCTGCTGTTGCTACGTGTCAGCTTGTAGCATAGATAAGATGTCGCGAGTTCGAATACATTCAGTGCTACATTTTTTAAAACGCAATTCTGCTCTCTGCTGAAGGTATCAATCTAATGGAACTTTGAACATAATTCCCTTCACTTCTCAACCCAAAGTAGTCGCATGTGGAAAAAGGGCTAACTACTGTGACATTTTGTTCTATTCAGGTTTGATAGACAGCAGGCAGCAGATGCATCTCGAAGATGTGCAGGGAGAGCGCATCGTGCCATAATATGTCTCAACCCAAAGTAGTCGCATGTGGAAAAAGGGCTAACTACTGTGACATTTTGTTCTATTCAGGTTTAATAGACAGCAGGCAGCAGATGCATCTCGATGATGTGCAGGGAGAGCGCATCGTGCCATAATATGTCAGAAAAGTATTTTCTACATTAGCCGTCGTGTGGTAGTGATATTTTATTCTTCTTCAAACTTTGTTTGACAGCTTTAACTCAGAACAAGTTTTCTACATGCATGTAATCAATAAACTGCATGTGCATTGTCAGACTGTCATAGGTAACATCAGAGAATTCGCATATATCGTCGATGATTAATTTCTCTCTCATGTTTACTATTGTTTTAACAACACTAAAGGAAACCTTACGAAAATTGTGCACTGTATTATAAGAAATGAAATAAAACTAACCATGATAACCTTACGACGAAAGTATCTGTACACAAGCATGCCTCTATCGACACGAATTAGTAAAATACTACTCACTTAGATTTTGATTGGGTCTGTGTTTAATTGGTATGCTGTGTCATACTCAAGAGGTATGCAAATGTGGCATTTCATAAATATAGTTACGTCTTCCTAGAAACCCAAAATTCGCTTGGCAGCAGCGGTTCAAATGGCTCTGAGCACTATGGGACTTAACATCTATGGTCATCAGTCCCCTAGAACTTAGAACTTCTTAAACCTAACTAACCTAAGGACATCACACAACACCCAGCCATCACGAGGCAGAGAAAATCCCTGACCCCGCCCAGAATCGAACCGGGGAACCCGGGCGTGGGAAGCGAGAACGCTACCGCACGACCACGAGATTGGCAGCAGCGGAAAGAGGCCTTACCTGTTGTGCAGCATTGTAAGTTTTTCAACATTGCACTATGAGCTGAAAGCATTTTCTTGCGATTTCCTTATTGATGTTTGATCTGACTGCTTGTAGCTCTTTCACAGAAGGGATAAAAACGTTACAGTCAGTGAGACTGGAACTGCGAACCGTAACAGACGCTTTTTCACAGGTCAGCACGTTACCACAGAGCTGGCGAGGAAGTATGGGTCTTAGCTTCCTATTACGAGGGCAATAGTAACTAGAACTCGTAAACCGCTATTTGAAGGTCGAGATTAGTTGCGGTTTCCACCGGCAACGACTTTCCTGGTCTGAAAACCGTAAATTTTCAATCTTTTGTTACCCTTCAAGCGATAATAACTCAGATTATTCAATGGAAATGACAGGTAAAATCAAGTGAACTTTGAGGCTTAATTCTGTGCACACCAGGAAGTAACTCGTCGATCACAGAGTTGCCAAACATACGTTGCCTTGTTGCCAAATCTCAGTTACAGTACCAGCAGGAAGAAGACGAACCGATGTGATCCTACAGCGGTCTGGGAAGTGACCATAGCTGGTGTCTCCAAGTCGCGGCTGCTACGGCCTGGAATACGTAATGCGTCTGATTCGCTTTCTGTAACTAGGTTTAGGGACTGGAGCGTAGTTACTAATAATACTCAGAACTGACTGCAAACTGAGCATCATAAATCAGTAACTCTCATTGTTGTTTTTATATTTCTTTCGTAAGTGTATTCAAAACTAAGAAAGTCATTCACAGGCATTTTCGTGCCTCGCCGATAGTCGAGCACAACATACAAATAAAAATAAAAAAGAATGTGTGTGTGTGTGTGTTTTTGTGAGAGAGAGCGAGAGAGAGAGAGAGAGAGAGATAAATAAAAAGCAATGAGAGAGAGTGTAAAAAATTGTTGTAAAGAAATTGAATCATGGTATTTAAAGAAATCTTTCATTAAAATGACACGTTCCACATCATTACGAAATGTCGTATTCATGATCTATGGAACAAGAGTTAATCTAATGTAATCTAATCTAATCTAATCACATCATATTGATGATTAGCCATGAAGAGTCATGAATTACCGAAATTTTGGCCCATACCAGTAACCAAATCTAAACTTGAAAATAAAAGACGACAATTTTTGTAATAAACCGTGACTCCTATCAAGACCCTTTCGTCCCTGTTATCTAACCACGAAAGATGTCTGATATACCTCCATTCTGAAGTAACAAAGTGTGCATGCATTTAAAGATGAAGTGCATGATGTGAAGTTCTGTGACGGAGATACGAACCCAACACGTAATCCGATTGTTAACTAAGAAAAATCAAATGTTACGTATCGGTTTTTCTTACGAGCCGCTAGGTGTCTGAATCTAAAATAAGGATACAAACTTTTGTGCCTAAGCGACAATCGAACTGCACACCTACCGTGCATCCACGAATATAGCTTAAGTATCAGTTGCTTACTCATGAACAGTAAGATGTGTGCGTGTTTGACCAGAAATAACGACACCTGTTGCGATTGTTGGAAACACATGAACAGACATTGAAATCGCGCGTTAATTTTCACTAGCAGGTGGGTGTGCACTTGATAAAGCTAGAAATGAAATTATGAATATTTTTGTACTGGATCAGGTTTCAGACCCACATACTTACCTTTGGAGGAGACCTAGAGAAGATTGCAGTCTTGGGAAAAGGAACGAAATGACTGAACTATACTGTTCCGAGAGATTCAGATCCTCGAAAGAGGAGATACGAATTCGAATCACAGTCCAGCACCAAATTTTTAAACGTCTCTAGTTCAATCAAGTACAAGTAAAATAAGAGCCCTGTCCCTTTAAATGGCTATCGGTTCATCAAATAAAAATAAAATTTTCTAATGTAAGTAAGCTTACTGGCGACTGTATTTCTGTTTACCATGACTTCCGCTGTGTCATTTCCCAACGTAAACCGGCTCTGCCCAGTTGGTAATGAAGGAACGTGATGTTTAATGCGGATTCTGGATTATAACGTCTTTCTCTTGAGGTTACCAGAGGTAAAATAAATCTGTTTGTGCCTCTTAAAAGTAAATGCCTGAACCCACGCATTGCACCTGTGATAGCTCGTTCCACCATACCATTGTGGCCACATTACCCAGCCCCAAGAGTGTGCTGTAACGGATGATGTGCTTAGCTTACAAAATTAGTCACGGTGGAAAAAATGCGAGTCTATTAAATGGTCAAGTAGAAGCAAGCTTCTGACGCAGAGATTATGCTATTCTCATGTCAGCAGGATGTAAAGACTCTTCTAGGCATCATAGGCTGGATGTGAAGGCATTTTGATTTTTCACAAATTCAGCAAATTTCTTAGTTCGAGAAAATCCACTGTGAGAATAGCATTATCTCTGCGTCAGAAGCTTGCTTCTACTTGACCATTTAATAGACTCGCATTTTTTCCACTGTGACTAATTTTGTAAGCTAAGCACATCATCCGTTACAGCACACTCTTGGGGCTGGGTAATGTGGCCACAATGGTATGGTGGAACGAGCTATCACAGGTGCAATGCGTGGGTTCAGGCATTTACTTTTAAGAGGCACAAACAGATTTATTTTACCTCTGGTAACCTCAAGAGAAAGACGTTATAATCCAGAATCCGCATTAAACATCACGTTCCTTCATTACCAACTGGGCAGAGCCGGTTTACGTTGGGAAATGACACAGCGGAAGTCATGGTAAACAGAAATACAGTCGCCAGTAAGCTTACTTACATTAGAAAATTTTATTTTTATTTGATGAACCGATAGCCATTTAAAGGGACAGGGCTCTTATTTTACTTGTACTTGATTAAACTAGAGACGTTTAAAAATTTGGTGCTGGACTGTGATTCGAATTCGTATCTCCTCTTTCGAGGATCTGAATCTCTCGGAACAGTATAGTTCAGTCATTTCGTTCCTTTTCCCAAGACTGCAATCTTCTCTAGGTCTCCTCCAAAGGTAAGTATGTGGGTCTGAAACCTGATCCAGTACAAAAATATTCATAATTTCATTTCTAGCTTTATCAAGTGCACACCCACCTGCTAGTGAAAATTAACGCGCGATTTCAATGTCTGTTCATGTGTTTCCAACAATCGCAACAGGTGTCGTTATTTCTGGTCAAACACGCACACATCTTACTGTTCATGAGTAAGCAACTGATACTTAAGCTATATTCGTGGATGCACGGTAGGTGTGCAGTTCGATTGTCGCTTAGGCACAAAAGTTTGTATCCTTATTTTAGATTCAGACACCTAGCGGCTCGTAAGAAAAACCGATACGTAACATTTGATTTTTCTTAGTTAACAATCGGATTACGTGTTGGGTTCGTATCTCCGTCACAGAACTTCACATCATGCACTTCATCTTTAAATGCATGCACACTTTGTTACTTCAGAATGGAGGTATATCAGACATCTTTCGTGGTTAGATAACAGGGACGAAAGGGTCTTGATAGGAGTCACGGTTTATTACAAAAATTGTCGTCTTTTATTTTCAAGTTTAGATTTGGTTACTGGTATGGGCCAAAATTTCGGTAATTCATGACTCTTCATGGCTAATCATCAATATGATGTGATTAGATTAGATTAGATTACATTAGATTAACTCTTGTTCCATAGATCATGAATACGACATTTCGTAATGATGTGGAACGTGTCATTTTAATGAAAGATTTCTTTAAATACCATGATTCAATTTCTTTACAACAATTTTTTACACTCTCTCTCATTGCTTTTTATTTATCTCTCTCTCTCTCTCTCTCGCTCTCTCTCACAAAAACACACACACACACACACACACATTCTTTTTTATTTTTATTTGTATGTTGTGCTCGACTATCGGCGAGGCACGAAAATGCCTGTGAATGACTTTCTTAGTTTTGAATACACTTACGAAAGAAATATAAAAACAACAATGAGAGTTACTGATTTATGATGCTCAGTTTGCAGTCAGTTCTGAGTATTATTAGTAACTACGCTCCAGTCCCTAAACCTAGTTACAGAAAGCGAATCAGACGCATTACGTATTCCAGGCCGTAGCAGCCGCGACTTGGAGACACCAGCTATGGTCACTTCCCAGACCGCTGTAGGATCACATCGGTTCGTCTTCTTCCTGCTGGTACTGTAACTGAGATTTGGCAACAAGGCAACGTATGTTTGGCAACTCTGTGATCGACGAGTTACTTCCTGGTGTGCACGGAATTAAGCCTCAAAGTTCACTTGATTTTACCTGTCATTTCCATTGAATAATCTGAGTTATTATCGCTTGAAGGGTAACAAAAGATTGAAAATTTACGGTTTTCAGCCCAGGAAAGTCGTTGCCGGTGGAAACCGCAACTAATCTCGACCTTCAAATAGCGGTTTACGAGTTCTAGTTACTATTGCCCTCGTAATAGGAAGCTAAGACCCATACTTCCTCGCCAGCTCTGTGGTAACGTGCTGACCTGTGAAAAAGCGTCTGTTACGGTTCGCAGTTTCAGTCTCACTGACTGTAACGTTTTTATCCCTTCTGTGAAAGAGCTACAAGCAGTCAGATCAAACATCAATAAGGAAATCGCAAGAAAATGCTTTCAGCTCATAGTGCAATGTTGAAAAACTTACAATGCTGCACAACAGGTAAGGCCTCTTTCCGCTGCTGCCAATCTCGTGGTCGTGCGGTAGCGTTCTCGCTTCCCACGCCCGGGTTCCCCGGTTCGATTCTGGGCGGGGTCAGGGATTTTCTCTGCCTCGTGATGGCTGGGTGTTGTGTGATGTCCTTAGGTTAGTTAGGTTTAAGTAGTTCTAAGTTCTAGGGGACTGATGACCATAGATGTTAAGTCCCATAGTGCTCAGAGCCATTTGAACCGCTGCTGCCAAGCGAATTTTGGGTTTCTAGGAAGACGTAACTATATTTATGAAATGCCACATTTGCATACCTCTTGAGTATGACACAGCATACCAATTAAACACAGACCCAATCAAAATCTAAGTGAGTAGTATTTTACTAATTCGTGTCGATAGAGGCATGCTTGTGTACAGATACTTTCGTCGTAAGGTTATCATGGTTAGTTTTATTTCATTTCTTATAATACAGTGCACAATTTTCGTAAGGTTTCCTTTAGTGTTGTTAAAACAATAGTAAACATGAGAGAGAAATTAATCATCGACGATATATGCGAATTCTCTGATGTTACCTATGACAGTCTGACAATGCACATGCAGTTTATTGATTACATGCATGTAGAAAACTTGTTCTGAGTTAAAGCTGTCAAACAAAGTTTGAAGAAGAATAAAATATCACTACCACACGACGGCTAATGTAGAAAATACTTTTCTGACATATTATGGCACGATGCGCTCTCCCTGCACATCATCGAGATGCATCTGCTGCCTGCTGTCTATTAAACCTGAATAGAACAAAATGTCACAGTAGTTAGCCCTTTTTCCACATGCGACTACTTTGGGTTGAGACATATTATGGCACGATGCGCTCTCCCTGCACATCTTCGAGATGCATCTGCTGCCTGCTGTCTATCAAACCTGAATAGAACAAAATGTCACAGTAGTTAGCCCTTTTTCCACATGCGACTACTTTGGGTTGAGAAGTGAAGGGAATTATGTTCAAAGTTCCATTAGATTGATACCTTCAGCAGAGAGCAGAATTGCGTTTTAAAAAATGTAGCACTGAATGTATTCGAACTCGCGACATCTTATCTATGCTACAAGCTGACACGTAGCAACAGCAGCTCCAGAGCTCGGCAACTATTCCTCCAGAACTTTTGGATTCCACAGCACTGTGAGATTATGCATATGGCCAGGTCTTGACTTCTGAGAGACAAACAGTTACAGCTTTTCTTTTGGACTGAACGACGTTTTCTAGTAACAGATAGCGCAATAGAATAGCTCAAGTGGAAAGGAACACTTCCTATTTAAACTTCTGCATCCTACACTGTTGGCAGTTGTGTGTAGGTGGCAGTTACGTGATGTTATTTCTGTGATTACAAAATAGTCGAATGTATGCACTGGGTAGCCGAGGCAGCTAGTTCATGGTGATTCGGTCAACCAAGTAAATGAATTTACTGAACATGCTGCAAATTACTACAGGGAGCCTGTGTGTCAGAATTCTCATCCAGTGTGGCGCAACTGCGTTACGATAGAAAAATGACTCCCAGAGAAGAGGATTTCGTGGTCTGTTGGACGGATGGTAGGTTGTTATACCTATGGTCTGGGTTCGATTCCCACTTCCGTCAATGATTTTAGATAGGGAGAGACAGATTCCATTCTCTCCTGGCTACACCAAGTGAAGGAGATATAATGGCTGCGTGGTCTGAAAATTCACATTAAAGATGATATTCCTTCTTTACCAAGTAGACGGTAGGTTGAACCACAATAAAGTCTGGAGTGGCGACATGTAGAAACTCTATCACCAGTAACCTTTCTTATACTAGTTATTTATTTCAAGTGACGACACAAACGCTATGTATGGTCACAGGACACTTATTCCATCTTTTATTTGAGCTTCTGTATGTCGATAAAATTGGTTCTAAACTGGGAATGCAACTCAGACCGCCCTTAACGCGGAATTTGATCCCTTCGTGGCAATACAGCTCGGCTACAATTTGTTGTTTGTTCAAAACTGCAGATTCCTCAACACCTTCACATATTACGCGTGAATGGGATCGAATCCTGGCCCGGCACTAAAGATTTAATTATGTATTATCAAGCTCTAGCATGAGAACACCTATCTGCTGGTGGGTAATAATATTGATTTTTAATGTATTTTCATTCGTTGTCAACACTAACGATATCTGACGTTTTTACCTCCCAGTGAGACACAGAACTATTTGCGAGATGACTGTAAGTTCAAGATGCTGTTCTGAGCAGCTGGTGGAGAAAAATTCGGTAGCTGACGTCTCTGTGTGTGTAGTCAACAACGATATGTGTGGGGCTCTATTCCCAGTGAGCGCTGAACTCTTCGTCATATTATTTCAGTTCGTCGTGTCATTTAATGTTCATACATATTCTCAACTAGCTGCTCGTGAATAACTTTAATTTTAATGTCATTTTGTGTTAAATAGTTCAAATGGTTCAAATGGCTCTGAGCACTATGGGACTTAACTTCTAAGGTCATCAGTCCCCTAGAACTTAGAACTACTTAAACCTAACTAACCTAAGGACATCACTCACATCCATGCCCGAGGCAGGATTCGAACCTGCGACCGTAGCGGTCACGCGGTTCCAGACTGAAGCGCCTAGAACCGCACGGCCACACCGGCCGGCCCCCACCATCTGGTATCAATGCATTACCCTATCATCCATTATATATAATCATTTTCATAGTACACTTGATATTATAGATGAGTAGGACACAAGACAGGACATAGATAATGTCCGTTTGACGTCAACAGTGTGTAACATTTTACTTTTTTTGAATAGGACAATGTTCCTCTCCAATAATTTTTAGATTAGTTACAATAAGCTTACGCTGCAAGAGAATTCGCTTGTATTTTCAATATGTGGTCTGTTGTCGGTTTGAAGGCCTTCCATAACATCGGCAACGTAGTGCAACTCCACCGAGGGCTGTCTGGAGTAGGGTGGAGATAGCAATGTGAAAGTTGTGAGCTGTCGAAGACGATCTTCATATTCCTAATGCGATTAGGACATCGTATACTCTTGACGACGTTTAGCACCTGTGCAG
Organism: Schistocerca nitens; assembly: GCF_023898315.1. Lineage (NCBI taxonomy): Eukaryota > Metazoa > Arthropoda > Insecta > Orthoptera > Acrididae > Schistocerca > Schistocerca nitens. The sequence goes on along the minus strand of NC_064614.1, from coordinate 901,577,545 downwards.
TCAGTCACCCAATTTCAGAATTCATTTTGAGTAATCCTGCTAAATTCCCAAAATATTGTCTTTTTATATTGATGAGTAATATGGATAGTCGTCACGTTCATGTGCCGTCTACAACGCAAATTTAATGTTACTATCCTAGGAACTAACCTGCAATACGTTTTGTATTTCATAATCGGAACTATCTGCATTAACCGTCATCAGAGCAATGTCAGGGAACAGAATGCAGCAGTGCCTTGCTACCTACTTGAGGACCTGCTTGAGTCGTGTTCTAAGGAAAGGGTAGTTGCTGGTTCACATTATATTACACTAGCGAGAGGTACCGACTTTTCCTTTTCTCTGCAAACATCCAGAACTAAATTCAGTAACTAAATGCTAAGAATACATTTGCATTGTGCCAACTCAAAGATCAATAGATATGGATATAGATATAGATACAGATTTTTATATTTAAAGCCATTCTCGTTCTGCGTTGGGATAAACATCATTCATTATTTGCTTGTTCTTGTTACGATTGTTATTGTCATTCTCTCACTCGCAAGAGTTCTCGCATTCCTATTTGGTATCGATGCACATGAAGAGTGGCTATGAAAGAAGGGAATACTGAATGTTACGTCATGCAGAATACACTCATTTACTTCGGCTCCTCGCGATCTACGCTACAGGAGAAGTGAGATACATAAAGTTGACAGTGTGAGGACAGACCTGGTAGCACAACTGTGCAACTACACAGTGTTACCAGATAAAATGGTGCTGCGGAATCGAAAGTGTAGTACGGACTTTGCCACAGTAGCAGACAGCTGGTAATTTAGGACCATGACCGTGGATTACACTTTGGTCAGTGCTGGTTAGAGTGCTGCAACTGTAAATGGAAGGCTTTGTTTGATAGTCTTATGCTGATGCTGTCTGAATAAATTATGCCATTGGATACAAAGCGGTTTAGTTTTGAGACCTAACCCACGAGGGGGGAAGGCACAGTGGTCTGCTTCAGGAATTCCAAGCAATAAAACACAAAAAACAACCCAGGAAGGGAGACATGCATTTGGAATCTGTTCATCGTTACGTTCCTCGTTATCAATATGTGCGGCATATCTTTCGTGTTAACGAAAGTAAATTCCCGCTTTACCTCTTCTTACGTGTCAAATGAAATGAATGCCATGAGGAATAGAATATTTGTTGACTGCGTCTCTTCTTGCTTCCATCCTTACCAACATATTTCTTCATTCTCGTGGTAATCATAACATTCTATGTGTATGCTGCAAAAGATTGCAAGTGGACAAATTCGACATCGAGGTGCAAAGCGTTATATTCAATTCGAATAAGCTTCCGGTGTATTTTTACTTCGTTTGTATTTTTAGATGATTATGAACGTTACGGAAAAGTATCTCACATGCTTTATGTTGAATGGGAAACATTGAATGATCCGTTTTGCTTTCCCTACGTTGAAATGATATAATGTCGGCGTCAACAACCTTCTTCCACGCCGGAAGATGAAACTTGTATGATTCTGGATTAATGATAATTGAATGTCTCATATGTATACATAGCCCACAAGGCGACGTCAGAAACCATCAGGGGAGAACGCCGCATTAAAACCAAACGTGCGCGCGCGTCTCCACTCTGAAGAACCGTATCGGAGAATCACGGCAAGCATTTCGCTGAAGAGCTGCCTCATCAGAGAGCCTGAAATGGCAGCGTCGTAGCAAGTATTTGTCAACACTCTGATAGTGCATTTACTTCCGGGTGTAGATCGGCGTTACCTCGCTAAATTCACTTGACATTCGTTTTCCACATCGAAGACTCGTACGATATAATCCACTGCAAGATGACACATTTAGAAAGTATATTTAATTTCTGGACTCCAAGAACGGCGTTCTTCACATAAGTAACACCTGTTTGTGTGTGCATTCGGGAGGACGACGGTGCAATCCCGCGCCCGGCCATCCTGATTTAGGTTTTCAATGATTTCCCTAAATCGCTTCAGGCAAATGCTGGGATGGTTCCTTAGGAAGGGCACGGCCGATTTCCTTCCCCATCCTTCCCTAATCCGAGCTTGTGCTCCGTCTCTAATGACATCGTTGTCGACGGGACGTTAAAACAGTAATCTCCACCTCCTCTGTTCGTGTGTTTAAGGTTGCGTTTTGAGGCTCAGGCAACATCGCAGTGACTATATTCCGCCTCTGGCCGCCAGTGTGTCGTTAGCTCAGAGGTTTCCTTGTGCGTTGCAGTGCTTGTATTATAAGACATAGCAGTTCGAATCACGGTAGAAGCCGCTGACTACAACCTTTTATTTTCCATTTTAATTAATGGAGTTGCAAATTGCTAGTAAAAATTTCTTATGCGAAATCTGAAGAATGCCTTTAAACATCAATCTTCGTCCGATTTCGACTTAGTAAATTAAGTTAATATAATGGATTTCTGCTTTGCAAATTCCAAGGTGCTTCACTGTAAAATAGACCCTGAAAAGATTCAAACCGACTGTCAACGATATAAATTTGAGCTTTGTTCGTCATATAGGTCTAACATGTCAGAAGGTTGTTTATGAAGTGCACATGTTCATTAATATAGTTCCCTTCTTCTAAATTTTTGCAATAGCATTTAACTGTAGACGTTTTCTAACACCGGCGTTAGCAATTCCTTTCCGTTCTCTGAAACCTTCAAAACGACAAATTTTTCTGGTTTAAATCTGATGACCTTAACTATCACTTCCGATCAACAATAAATACTTCATGAACCCATACATGGAACTCCAAATGTGCAGTGTTCCTGCACTGCTACAGAGCATGCATTGCAAGGTATTCACACAGTTTATCGCATAGACTTACCATAAGGAATGAAACAAGAACTGTAATACACTTTACACCACAGACGCTCACTCTGGCTTGACGAAAACATCCAAACATTGACCAAAAGTTGCACAAATAATTGAGTTTGAAAGGAAAAGAAACGAGGTATGAAGCATTTATAAATTCATCGAATGTAGTGAGGTGGTTTAATTTCGTCCCAGTCTATAAAATTAATTTCGGGCCATACTCAGCTCTTGCCGATTAATGTAATATAATACCCGCCTACTAATCAGGGCGTCTGTCTCCGTTGCTTTTGAGCGTGAATGGAAATTGTAGAAATTTTCTGTGGAGCAACATTTAATAATAAAGCGTTTTAAATCATCAAAAGCGATGAGCGGTAGCAGGCGCTTTCGATAAAGAACGGGGGAGTGCAGCGCCGCTGCTGTCGCCACGGCCGCTGCCAGTAGCCAGCAAATGGATCCCGGAGCTTTGCCGCATACGGCGTCCAGAGGAGGACAGTCTGCAGGAAATCTGCCGCAAAATCGTTACTGGATAAAATTTTGACATCGGTGTGTCACAAAGCGAAATAGATTGAATCTGCGCTACCATTACATTCACGTCTTCAGCATTCAGACAGAAGAGGCTATAAAAATATGTTATGCCAGCTGCTCTCGATCCACTGACATTATGAACAGAAACAACGCACGCTACCGCTAGACCACAGGCGTAATCAGCCTAGAGTTTCTCTATCATGGGACAAGTTTTCCTCCAGGAAGTGCCGCAGTCTACAGTGTTGCCAGATTGTGCAGATAACCGGACTTAGAGAATTAGCGAGTTGGCCAGTTTTTTTGTCCCATGTCGCGATCGGCGCGGACTTAGCCTCTGAAGCGGCCGGCCGCCGGTCGAGTTTTATGTCAAAGAGTGTACGTTGTATGCGATCGCTTTTGTAGATGAGCTATGCTTTCCTAGAATTCTTGTAGTAATCCGATGTCGACATTCTCCGTCCGTACAGTTAAACTTGGGTGCCTTCATTTCAGATCGCTTTGCAGCGTCACGCCTAGATATGATTTAATTGACCCGACTGGGTCAATCAGCACGTTACTAATACCGTATTCGAACAACATTGTTTTTCCCATTTAAATTAAGTATTCCCAAATTCAGAGAACGATGTATAAAATTTTATCCAAGTCATCCTTTACCGTCCTCAATAACTACATTTTCCCGTACACTACACAGTCATCAGCAAACACTCATAGAATCCTGCTTACCCCATCTGTCAGATCGTTTGAGAACATAGGGAACAAGAGTGGTCCTCTCACACTTTCCTGCAGTGCTACAGACAATATCCTCGTCTCTGATGAGCGCTCGCCGTAAAAGACGACGTGAGAGGTTTTATTGCTTACGGAACCAGTCACACATCTGTGGACTTACACACATGTTCAGGAAAAACAGAAAACCTCGTACGACTAGAGATAGGACGTTCATATTCACAGGCTTGTACATTAGTATGTTCTCCAGAAATGATTGGCATTTGAAACACGTCGGCCCAGGGGTTCAAGATCAACATCGATATCGCGACGCAACACCGGTAAAATGTGCCTTCAGCTCTCGTTGTCGCTGTAAACAGAAGGTAATGGATCGGAGTGGCTTGAACAGACGTGCAGGATGCCTCGCAGACGTATGCCCTAACCGTACCGTCAAATCAGGTAGTTTGAAAGAGGGCGCACTATTGGCAAGATAATAATAATGAGCGTGGCCCGGAGACCCCTCGCGGGGCGGTTCGGCCATCGCTCCACGAGTTCTTTAACGCCACTACGGCGACTTCCTTATGAATGAGGATGAAATAATGATGAGAGACACACAACACCCAGTCATCGCGAGGCAGAGAAAGTCCCTGACCCCGCCGGGAACCGAACCCTGGACCCCGTGCGCGGGAAGCGAGAACGCTACCGCAAGACCACGAGCCGCGGACATTGGCAAGAGAATGTGATGCATCCATCCCGGAATTTCCTGCTCTTGTGGGACGAAGTATTTCAACGGCGCAACGGGTGTGCGGAGAATGGTTGACGGAAGGCCGGAGAATACGACGAGATGGGCCAGGTCGCACCACCCAGACCACCCTCGAGAAAATCGACATCTCATCCGAATGGCATTGCAGGACATATTTGCGTCTTCCTCGGCTCTGGCGCAACAGTGGAACAGTGTAACAAGTCGTACACTATCAGGGCTGACAGTCTGTCGCCGTCTGTAACGGCATGGATTATGTGTGCATCGTCCACTTCTCCGCCTATCTTTTACGAATGTGCAGAAACGCGCTAGACGGCAGTGATGTATGGAACGACATTATTGGGGACAGGAATGGCATCAGATAGTGTTTTCGGACGAATCCAGGTTCTGTTTGTTTGAAAACGATGGTTGAATTTTGGTTCGCGGGAGACATGGGGAGCGGCATCACAGTGACTGCAGTCACAGGAGACATTCAGCGCAAACGTAAGGCCTTACGGTGTGGGGTGCTATTGTGCACAACCATAAATCAGTTGGTGCGTTTCCAGGGCACTGTGAGCAGTGTGACCTACGAGAGTGACATCCTGCGACCCGGAGCCATATCCTTTCTGCCCAACACTGCAGCCGGCATTTTCCAGCAAGACAATTCACGACCATACGTTGCTGCAAGAGCATGGGCCTTCTTGCTGTCACAGGATGTTAGCGTTTTGCTCTGGCCTGCCACATCGCCGTACTTGTCGCCAGTAGAAAATGCGTGGGATTTGGTGAAGTGACGGGTGCAGCACTCTGACCCAATGTCAACCACCACAGATGAACTTTGGAAGCAGGTGAATGCAGCAGAGGCGGCTATACCACAGGACGCCATTCTCGCCTTACATGCGTCGATGTCATCACATATTAGAACGTCGTATCTCTAGTCGTTCAAGGTGTTCTGTTTTTATTGAACATAAGTAAACTACGTATGCTCGGACCTTCCTTTACAATCTGCAGAGGGGCACTATGTCAAACGCTTTCTGGAAATCTAGGAATATGGACTCTGCCTAATGCCTTTCATCCATGTTTCGCAGTTTATGGACCGGGAAAGAGGTGATCATACTCTTCGAGTAAGGAGCCAATCGGACATTAGCTCTCTTGCTAGAAAGAAGTGCTAATATAGTTTCTAAAAAATATCAAATTTTTCTTTGTAAAGAGCATTGTTCAGGAGTCAGTGCACCATTCTCTGACCGATAAGTTAGCTGACTGCGTGTATTCGGACCCAAGGCACAGTTACGAAGTAAACTTCATCCTAAGGAGCGTATACGACTTACTGTCGAAACTATAGTACATTTTTTCTCAATTTACAGTTTTTTTATAAAATGATAAATGACTAATTACTAGTGCAGAATGCAGTGTACCTCATCACAAAAACGATTTGTCAAACAAGCTTAATAATTTAACACCTCATGGACAGACTGTACAGTTTTTATCAATTGGGTATTGTAATAATAATATGGAGCCAGCGTCTGCTACGGCCGCATAATAATACCTCGAGAGTAGTGACATAAAATTTCCCTGCCTGTAGAAAAATAAAAATTCCACACTAAAGCAAACTTATTGCCTAGCAATTCAGAAAAATTGGAAGCTATGCACACACAAGAAAGTCTGCATCAAACCGATACTACAGTAGAAGGTTCTCACTGCCATACAAAGATATCTTTTCATTGACGTTATAAAATATGTAAAAAGAAAAGCTGTTGTCAATAAGAAGTTTGATTTCAACACCACAGTACTTCACTATGAGCGCTCCTGCCAAAGGTGATACATCCTTGCCTTCCTCCAATCTTCTAACTGACTTACCGAGCCAGTTAAAGGCGCTTACTGTTAAGTTTCCACTCTGAACGTGAACAGGGGACGCTACGGTAGCACTGTATTACAAGTGGCGAATTTTGGGTGCACTTGAATTGTGCTCGGATAGCCAATGTGTCAAACTTATGTTCGAGTCTCGGTCCGGCACAAATTTTCACTTGTCGCCAGTGAATCTCTTTCATCATCATACGAGGGTCGTTCAGTAACTAATGTAACATATTTTTTATGAAAATTGGTTGGTTTACTCAGGATCTCGATGTTGTTGTTGTTGTGGTCTTCAGTCCTGAGACTGGTTTGATGCAGCTCTCCATGCTACTCTATCCTATGCAAGCTTCTTCATCTCCCAGTACTTGCTGCAACCTACGTCCTTCTGAATTTGCTTAGTGTATTCATCTCTTCGTCGCCCTCTATGATTTTTACCCTCCACACTGCCCTCCAATGCTAAATTTGTGATCCCTCGATGCCTCAGAACATGTCCTACCAACCGGTCCCTTCTTCTTGTCAAGTTGAGCCACAAACTCCTCTTCTCCCCAATTCTATTCAATACCTCCTCATTAGTTATGTGATCTACCCATCTAATCTTCAGCATTCTTCTGTAGCACCACATTTCGAAAGCTTCTATTCTCTTCTTGTCCAAACTATTTATCGTCCATGTTTCACTTCCATACATGGCTACACTCCATACAAATACTTTCAGAAACGACTTCCTGACACTTAAATCTATACTCGATGTTAGCAAATTTCTTTTCTTCAGAAACGCTTTTCTTGCTATTGCCAGTCTACATTTTATATCCTCTCTACTTCGACCATCATCAGTTATTTTACTCCCCAAATAGCAAAACTCCTTTACTACTTTAAGTGTCTCATTTCCTAATCTAATTCCCTCAGCATCACCAGACTTAATTCGACTACATTCCATTATCCTCGTTTTGCTTTTGTTGATGTTCATCTTATATCCTCCTTTAAAGACACTGTCCATTCCGTTCAACTGCTCTTCCAAGTCCTTTGCTGTCTCTGACAGAATTACAATGTCATCGGCGAACCTCAAAGTTTTTATTTCTTCTCCATGGATTTTAATACCTACTCCGAATTTTTCTTTTGTTTCCTTCACTGCTTGCTCAATATACAGATTGAATAACATCGGGGAGAGGCTACAACCGTGTCTCACTCCCTTCCCAACCGCTGCTTTCCTTTCATACCCCTCGACTCTTATAACTGCCATCTGGTTTCTGTACAAATTGTAAATAGCCTTTCGCTCCCTGTATTTTACCCCTGCCACCTTTAGAATTTGAAAGAGAGTATTCCAGTCAACATTGTCAAAAGCTTTCTCTAAGTCTACAAATGCTAGAAACGTAGGTTTGCCTTTCCTTAATCTTTCTTCTAAGATAAGTCGTAAGGTCGGTATTGCCTCACGTGTTCCAATATTTCTACGGAATCCAAACTGATCTTCCCCAAGGTTGGCTTCTACTAGTTTTTCCATTCGTCTGTAAAGAATTCGCGTTAGTATTTTGCAGCTGTGGCTTATTAAACTGATTGTTCGGTAATTTCCACATCTGTCAACACCTGCTTTCTTTGGGATTGCAATTATTATATTCTTCTTGAAGTCTGAGGGTATTTCGCCTGTCTCATACATCTTGCTCACCCTTGCTCACCAGATGGTAGAGTTTTGTCAGGACTGGCTCTCCCAAGGCCGTCAGTAGTTCTAATGGAATGTTGTCTACTCCCGGGGCCTTGTTTCGACTCCGGTCTTTCAGTGCTCTGTCAAACTCTTCACGCAGTATTGTATCTCCCATTTCGTCTTCATCTACATTCTCCTCCATTTCCAGAATATTGTCCTCAAGTATGTCGCCCTTGTATAGACCCTCTATATACTCCTTCAACCTTTCTGCTTTCCCTTCTTTGGTTAGAACTGGGTTTCCATCTGAGCTCTTGATATTCATACAAGTGGTTCTCTTTTCTCCAAAGGTCTCTTTAATTTTCCTGTAGGCAGTATCTATCTTATCCCTAGTGATATAAGCCTGTACATCCTTACATTTGTCCTCTAGCCATCCCTGCTTAGCCATTTTGCACTTCCTGTCGATCTCATTTTTGAGACGTTTATATTCCTTTTTCTCGATACACCACCTTATTCCCAATTTTTTGGCTGCAAAACCTTTTTGTTTTCAACACTATCTCCATCCAATGCGACGGCCTTATGGCACTTGACTGGGAGGGCATGTATGCCGGCATGGTACTACTCTATTAATCGACGTCGAAGCCAACGTCTTGCTGCATCAGTAGCTTCCCCTTGATCCACTTACTGCTTCCCGCGGTGAGCATCGTTCGTTAGGGCAAACAGATGGAAGTTGGAAGATAAGAGATTCCGGTGTTAGGGAGGATGAAGAAGAATAGTCCAATGAAATTTTGTGAGCCCTTCTCGAGTGCGCAGGTTGTGTGAGGCCTTGCGTTATCGTGAGGAAGAAGTTCGTTTGGATTTGTGTGGCTACGAACACGTAGAAGTCGTTTCTTCAGTTTCCTGATGGTAGCACAATACACTTAGCAGTTGATTGTTGCACGATGAGGCAGGACGTCAGATACAATAACCCCTTCCGACTTCCAGAAAACCATTGCCATGATTTGATCCGCTGAGGGTGCGGCTTTGAACGTTTTCTTCGGAGCTGCGGTGGTGTGCACTACTACTTGGATTGCCGTTTTGTTTTCGGTTCGAAGTGATGAACCCATGGTTCATCGCCTGTGACGATGCTCGACAAAAAATTGTTACGATCAGCCCTGGAACGCGTAACCAGTTCCACACAGATGGTCCTGCGTTGCTCTTTATGATATTCCGTTACGCGGCAAGGAGCCCAGGGGGCACATACCTTTGAGTACCCCGACTGGCAGTATCCTCATAGACGCCCAGTCAAGCAGCGCGGTGTTTGCCTGTGATCCGTTGATCATCTCGAATGAGAGTTTCCGTATGTTCCAACAGTGCAGGAATCACAGCTCTGTGCGGGCGGCCAGCGCGCAGGAGATCGAACTGGTTTGCGCGACCTTGTTGCCCAACGACTCTTCGTGCTTTTGTCGACTGCCAGGTCTCTTAGACATTCTACAATCGCCTAGGGATATCTGTGATGGCCTGGTTTTCCGTCAAAAGAAAGTCAATGACAGCTTTCTGCTTGGAACGCACCCCCGTTACACACACCGTTTTGAGGGCTGCATATAGCACCGCCACCTATCGGAATTTCATGAAAGTATTGAGGACGGGCACGGGAATATTTCACGATGTCTCACAACAAATTCCGCAGTTTTTCAGGCGAAATCGGCCGAGAAAAAAGAAGTGTCGCATTACTTATAGAACGCCCTCGTATGTTAGCAAGCGAAGCGTGGCCTGCAGAGAGCACAGCGGCCATTGTAATAAATCTACAGAGAACGCGCCAAAGGTCTGAATTGACTTGCCGCACTGGTTTCACTCATCAGAAGAAACCATCCTCAGATACTTGTTTCCCCGGTGGCAACACGTCCCAGGCTTAGAGCACCACTCGGCATCATCGTCAGTTTCAAACAATGCGACGTCTTTGTGTACAGGACGGTCCTGCCCGGTGCTTTAAACCTCTGTCGTATTGCGGCCAGGGCAGCAAATAACTGACGATGTTCTCTTCTGACGAGAAAAACTAGCCAAATAGTCAAGCATTACGAAAAACTGTGTCGGGTTATCTGAACGTAACTCAAGTTATTTCACGAGATAGTGCTTGTAGTGTAAACAGTTTCGGTGGAGACGCACAACGAGGGGAAAATACAGACTATCCGTTCATCACCTTTTGTCAACTGCTTGCGGCGCCGTTTGACTGGCACGACTTGAGGAGCTGGTGTTTCGTTAGACGGCCGTGGGGAGCGGAAGCAGGCTGCTCAGCTATTCCACGCGCTCCCGTCTCGTCGACACGCAGGGGGAGAGGTGGCTGCACTGCTGCCGGAACCAGGGGCGAGCCTGCGTACCTGCCTACCTTACTTCTCGCATTTCATGACCAGCGAACTTGTGGAGGGCGATTGCACCACGGCTGGTATTGCGCACACCCGAGAGACAGGAAAGTTTATGGCACTTCGGTCTACATGAATTTGCCTGACCAGGTGTCTTAATGCTTCGTTACAACGCATATCCTCCAGTTTATCTAGTCTCACTGCGTTTCTCAGGTGTCGTAAAAAGACCGCGAGTCAGGTCAGAAACTTCTTCCCTGTTCATAATCTACACGAACAGTGAGTGCTGCAGATGACTAGTAAAATATCAGCTAAGTGGTACCGCGATGAGGACGATAGCTCTGTAGTATGAACTGACGGTGAAGAGGAGCTGGATGTCTTCTTGGTGCATCTCAGTAGTATTAACCCAGAGATACAGTTTAAGATGGAGAAAGAGAGCAACTCAATTTTCTGGATGTATTTGTACCTAAACGGGCGGACTGGACTTTGGACCAAAAGGTATACATAAAAGACGCACACACTGATAGGTACCTCCACAAGGAATCAAACCATCATCCTATACAAAAAAGAGAGGTATCAATAGACAGAGCCGGCCACTATGGCCGACCGGCTCTAGGCGCTTCAGTCTGGAACCGCGCGACCGCTACGGTCGCAGGTTCGAATCCTGTCTCGGGCATGTTTGTGTGTGATGTCCTTAGGTTAGTTAGGTTTAAGTAGTTCTAAGTTCTAGGGGACTGATGACTCAGAGCCATTTGAACTATTTGAATAGGCATAGACAATAAAATCTGAGTTTCATTTGCGAGATGAATGAAACCACTTACTGTCGGTCTTAAAGCAAAACTGATATGCGAGTAAGGAGATTGAACGAACACTCCATCAAATAAGAGTAGAAGCCGGAAGACTGAGCAATAGCGGCCGCCATTTAGGAGAGTTTTTCTCCCGTTCACTAATAAAATCACGGTTCGCTTCGGGAAAGTAGTGGCCAAGCATGAGGTCGAAACGGTCTTTAGACCCACCAAGAAGATTAACGAACGTTTAAGAACGGCAAAAGAGGCACGGCACCCACTAGCAACATCTAGGGTTTATAAAATCCCGCGAAGTTCCGGAAAAGTGTATATTGGAACCTCAAGAAGAACTGTTAACACCTGCATAGCCGAACACAAAAGGAACTGTCGTCTGGGACATAGCGAAAAATCGGCGATAGCAAAACATGGTTTTCGAGACGGGGACCACGAAGTAAAATTTATGGGGACGAGCGTTTTGGGAAGGACATCGCATTATCATGCATACATGCGCAGAGAAGCAATAGAGATTCATAAATATCATACTTAGTTTCATAGAAAAGAAGGTCTGAAGTTAGATAAAATGTGGATGGCGCCAACAGACAATCGATTATTTTTAATCGCAAATGATGACGCCATCCAGAGACTGTCACACTGTCGGAATCATCTGACGTATGATGGTTCCCTCTATGACGTATGGTGGTGCCCTCTATGACGTATGGTGTGTGGTGTCACCGCTAGACACCACACTTGCTAGGTGGTAACTTAAATCGGCCGCGGTCCTGTAGTACATGTCGGACCCGCGTGTCGCCACTGTGTATTCGCAAACGTAGCGCCACCACAGGGCAGGTCACAAGACACGGACTTGACCTCGCCCCAGTTGTACGGACGACATAGCTTGCGACTAGACCTACCAAGTATTCCTCTCATTTGCCGAGAGACAGATTAAATAGCCTTCAGCTAGTCCATCGCTACTACCTAGCAAGGCGCCATGTGTATCATTGCTAATTGCTTACTACTATGCAAGAGATGTATTTCAACAAGAACAAGACTACATTAAAGTTAAGTATATTAAAATCTCTCTTCTTTTCTTTATAGTTTTCATCCAGTCTCCTGTTTCAGAATTTACGCCCGTCTGCTTAGTTTCGCGTGCACCTAGCCACTCATTGTGTCGAGACCTTAGGGAATCGACACAACAATATTTTGGCGACGAGGATGGGATGCCGCGCCCACGTTGCAGTCTTTGTGTTATACTTGCTCTAATTTGCTTGTGTCATGGCTTCGCCGCAATCTCCAGATGTACTGTCCGAATTTTTTCGCTTGCAGAATCAGCAGACGCAGGCGTTATTGGAAGCCCTTGGACAGCTCGTCCAGGGTCAACGTGCGCTGCAAACCGATGCGGCGGCAGCCGCTTCTTCGCTACCGCAGCCACACAACGCTGTCGCACCGCCATTTAGGCCCTTTGAGGCCACAACCGAGAGCTGGACTGAGTGGGCCGATCAGTTCCGGTTCCACCTCACAGCTTATGGAATTCAAGGTAAAGAGCGGCAGCCGTTTTTGCTTTCTTGTGTCGGTGTGTCTACCTACCGTGTGATAGTGAAATTGTTTCCCCGACGCGACGTAGCAACTCTGACCTACGAGGAAATTTTGTCGGCTTTAGATGCCTATTTCAAAGAAACAGTAAATGTAGTTGCCAAACGGTATACGTTTTTTCGTACAAAACGTACGGCCGGTCAGACTAACAGGGAGTGGGTAGCAACTTTGCAAGGACTTACTAGAGACTGCGCGTTTGCCTGTGAATGTGGCCTCCCATATTCAGATACTATGGTGCGTGATGCAATTGCACAGAACGTTTCTGATGTTCGCATAAGGGAACAGATTTTGAAGCTAGTTAATCCCTCCCTGCAACAAGTGATAGACATATTGGACAGGCAAGACACACTTGACTTTGCTCAGGAATCATTTGAAACTTCGCCAGCAGTGTGTCACATTAATCGGCCCGCCGGGCCCGCTGCACGGGACGCTAAGCGGCCCTCGCGCCCGACTTCGCAGCGGCAGCCTAGCTTGCAACCACGTGCGCCGCGTAAGCAAGCAAATGCAGTGAAATCTTGCCCGCGGTGTGCCACTAGACATTCGCGTGAAAATTGCCCGTCACGCCAAGCTATTTGCTTTTACTGTCAAAAGAAAGGACATGTACAAAGTGTTTGCCAGAAAAAGCTTCGGTCAGACAATCACACCAATTCCAGGCCCTTTGCTTCGCGCCGGAATCGAACCCAGGACAATCAGGCTCGTGGACCTTCGCCCATGGACATTCATGTAGTTCATGCCCACCCGTCCAGTGACACTTTAGCTAACAGTGACTGTGTTCGTCCCACCCAAAGTGTGCGTCGACGTCGCCGGAAATCCCGTAAAGTCGCAAGTGCTTCTGTACCTGTCTCCGTTCAAATTGCACGAGACAGTCGCTCTTGTCGTCAACAAGACAATAAACTTTTTGTGGACTTAGACTTTGTAGGAAAAGTGATCCCATTCCAGCTCGATACCGGAGCTGCTGTTTCATTGCTCAATCACGACACGTACAAACAACTGGGCGCCCCGCCATTGCGTGCCGCAAATGTTACGTTAACTAGTTACTCAGGACAGCATATACCTGTGTTAGGACAGTGCAGCCTTCTTGCCACATACAAGGGACAGACAAAACTTGTGTCATTTTATGTTCTTCGTTCCTCTAGTGCAGTGAACTTGTTTGGTTTAGATTTGTTTCAATTGTTTAATTTGTCTATAGTGAATCAGGTCCTATCAGTGAATCAGACTGTGCCTTCCGCCAGTGTTTCTAGTCTTTGTGAAGAATTTGCAGACATTTTTGCACCGGGCCTTGGTTGCGCTAAGAACTATGAAGCGCATTTGGAACTGAAAGACAACGCGCAACCAAAATTTTTCAGAGCGCGCAATGTTCCCCACGCATTGCGTGATGAGGTCGCAAAAACATTAGCCGAATTAGAATCTCAAGGTGTAATTGAACGTGTGCAGGCTTCTCTCTGGGCCTCACCCTTAGTCATTTTGCCAAAACCTTCCGGAAAACTGAGACTTTGCGTGGACTTCAAGGCCACTGTGAATCCACAACTTGTGACTGCTACTTTTCCTTTGCCCCGCCCGGAAGATCTTTTTGACAAACTGTGCCCGGGAAAATATTTTTCAAAATTGGACCTAGCAGATGCGTACTTGCAACTACCTGTGGACGAAGAATCCCAGCGCGTCTTAGTGGTTAACACGCATCTTGGCTTGTATCGCTTCAAAAGACTGCCATTCGGGTGTGCATCCGCCCCTGCTTTATTTCAGCAATATTTACAAACTATTTGTGCGTCGGTCCCTACTGCTGCGAACTATCTGGACGATATTGTGATCTCAGGAAAGACAGAAGCCGAACATTTGCAGAATCTCCGGACCTTCTTTCAGGTCTTGCGTCAGAATGGTCTTCGCTTGAGGAAGGACAAATGTGTGTTTTTTGCTCGTGACTTACCGTACCTGGGCCATGTCCTTAACGCCCAAGGTATACATCCGAGTCCAGAGCACCTTCGTGCCATTCAGGACTTGCCGTCACCGCAGAACTTAAAACAGCTACAGAGTGTGCTGGGTAAGGTAAATTATTATCACCGATTTGTGCGCCATGCTTCTTCCATTTCAGCTCCGCTTCATCGCTTACGCCGTAAAGGTGTTCCGTTCGTCTGGACGACGGAATGCGAACGCGCCTTTCGCCAGTTGAAATCGGCGTTACTTTCAAATACTTGCCTTACGCCATTCGATCCCCGAAAACCCCTTTTGTTGATGGTCGATGCATCGGATTTCGGGATCGGTGCTGTGCTTGCGCACAAGGATGGTTCGCATGATCGCCCTATTGCCTTTGCGTCAAAATTGCTCTCATCTGCGCAAAGAAATTATTCCCAAATAGAGAAGGAAGCTTTGGCTCTTGTGTTTGGTGTAACAAAGTTTCACGATTTCTTGTATGGTCGTCACTTTACCATCATCACGGACCACAAGCCTTTGACATCGCTTTTTCATCCGAACAAGCCTGTACCTCCACGTACAGCGCAGAAATTCATTCGCTGGTCCCTTTTTCTCTCGCAGTACCGCTACGATATCTTGTATCGGTCCACTGCTAAGCACGGCAACGCTGATGCGTTGTCCCGTTTGCCTGTTGCTGAGGATAAAGCATTCGATTCTTCCGAACTTGCTTGCATGTTCATTGATTCGGAAGCCGATGACGTGGTCGCATCGTTTCCGATTGATTTTCGTCGTGTAGCTACTGCCACAGCTGCTGACCCTGTCCTTGCTTCCGTTTTGCGTTTTGTTGCTACGCAATGGCCCTTGTCAAAGTCACGGATCGAGGATCCTTTGGTTCGCCGTTTTTTTGCTCACAAGGAGAGACTTTTTGTACGACGTGGTGTTTTGTTGTTGCGTTCCGATAATGATCAGTCCCGAGTCGTGGTCCCACGTTCGTTACAGTCCTCTGTCTTACGGCTTCTTCACCAAGGACATTGGGGTATAGTGCGAACTAAACAACTTGCTCGTCGGCACTGTACTTGGTTCGGAATCGATGCTGCGATTACGAATATGTGCTCCTCTTGCGTGGCGTGTGCCGAACAACAATCCGCACCGCCGCGGAAATTCTTTGCTTGGCCGAAAGCCACTTCCCCTTGGCAACGCTTGCACATCGATTTTGCTGGTCCATTCTGGAATGCTCGATGGTTGGTTGTGGTTGATGCTTTCAGTAATTTTCCTTTTGTTGTCCGGATGTCTTCCACGACGTCTTCTGCCACCATCCAAGCCTTGTCTGCTATCTTTTGCATTGAAGGTCTTCCGCAGACTATTGTTTCCGACAATGGCCCACAATTCATGTCCGCAGAATTTCAGTCGTTCTGCAAGGCCAATGGTATTCAACATCTGACATCCGCGCCGTTTTCGCCTCAGTCAAACGGTGCCGCTGAACGATTGGTCCGGACTTTCAAGTCGCAGATGTTGAAGTTGAAAGAGTCGCATTCTCGGGAGGACGCTTTGTTGCTCTTTTTGTCCTCCTATCGCTCTCAGCCCCGCGATGGTCGCTCGCCGGCTGAATTGCTCCATGGTCGTCCTCATCGAACTCTGATGTCTTTGTTGCATCCGCCACATCAGGTTCCTGTGCAGCGGCAGACTCCTGCTTTTGCTCCTGGCGACGTTGTCTATTATCGCAACTATCGCGGTTCACGGCGTTGGCTCGCAGGGCGCATTCTTCGCTGCCTCGGCCGCGCGATGTATTTGGTTTTGGGGGCCTCGGGTGAGGTGCGTCGGCATCTCAATCAGCTGCGCCTCTGTCGTCGCCTGGGTTCTGCCGCTCCCCGTCTGCTTTCAGCGACGGAGCCGTCCGGTCAGCGCCTTGGGGACCCATCTACTGGCTCGCCTCATCCCCAGGTGTTACCGACGATGCCTTCCATTTTGCCTCATGGCGTCGCGCCGCCGCAGCCGCCGCCGGCGCCGCCAGCAGCGGACGCTTCGCTGCAGCCGCCTCGCGCCTCCCTGGGTCACGCGCCGCCGCTTGCTTCCCGTGACCAGCCGTCCTCCGCCATGGACCTCTTGCCCGCTCCGGACCAGATGTCGTCTTCGCCCGTCGGGTGCTCCGACCACATGGAGGTCGACCCCGCGGCTCCTCTTATATCATTACGTGCGCAAACACCTCATGTTGACGTGCACCCTGGACTAGGTTTGCAGGCGTTTCCTAGCTCCCCTCGGACCGAATGGCCGGGTGCGGGTGGCACAGCCTCGCCTGTTGTTAGGCTCCCCACCTCATCGCATACGTCAACATGGGGTCCTCCCCACGGCGGGCGGAAGCCTTATCTCACGACCGTTCGCCGATTTGCGGGGGAGGAATGTGGTGTCACCGCTAGACACCACACTTGCTAGGTGGTAACTTAAATCGGCCGCGGTCCTGTAGTACATGTCGGACCCGCGTGTCGCCACTGTGTATTCGCAAACGTAGCGCCACCACAGGGCAGGTCACAAGACACGGACTTGACCTCGCCCCAGTTGTACGGACGACATAGCTTGCGACTAGACCTACCAAGTATTCCTCTCATTTGCCGAGAGACAGATTAAATAGCCTTCAGCTAGTCCATCGCTACTACCTAGCAAGGCGCCATGTGTATCATTGCTAATTGCTTACTACTATGCAAGAGATGTATTTCAACAAGAACAAGACTACATTAAAGTTAAGTATATTAAAATCTCTCTTCTTTTCTTTATAGTTTTCATCCAGTCTCCTGTTTCAGAATTTACGCCCGTCTGCTTAGTTTCGCGTGCACCTAGCCACTCATTGTGTCGAGACCTTAGGGAATCGACACAACATGGTGGTGCCCTATATTTGAACCCATCGCGTGTTTCACCGCAAGTGCTTGAGCTCACAGAATGAACATACAGACTAACAAGACAATTGCAAGACGAGGTCAACGTAGTGTACTCCTGAGAATGAGCGGAGTCTTCAGCACCACGTCACTAGAGGCACTTTGCGTTGTGATGGGGACCTGCCGTATAGACATAACAATACGTTATAGAGCTGCACTTTACTGGCTTAAGAGGAACAGGGTCGAGAAAGTCACCGAATTGAAACAATGGCGGATTCAAACATGGCAGAAAGCGTGGGATGCATCCGATAAGGGTCGCCGAGTACACTCTTTCTTTCCTGATGTACACGAAAGACTACAACTGAAACGTGTCGCCCCAAGCCGGGGGATGGTCCAATTCCTGACAGGCCACGGGCCGTATCCGGTACATTTAAACCGCATGGGACTAACTAACGATGAAGTATGCGTGTGCGGAAAAACTGGGACACCAGAACATGTCACACTGCTGTGCAACACGCTAGCACAAATGAGACCTATACAGAACGACAATGACATCGCCAGAATAATACGTAATCCCGATGACTGGAACACAATAAATAGGGTAGCCGATATTGTATCGATCATGTGGAGCACGTATTACACTCACTGCGGACTTCTAGTACTCAGCCACACACAACTGATTTCGTCAAAGTGTACGGGCCTGAAGATGGAGTTGACGCAACGTCGAAACTAGTAGACAAATAAATATAAAATCTTAAGTACAGCTGGAAGAGTTTCATTTTTAACTAAAAAAACTCTAAGGTGTTGTGTACTGTCAGACTCTGCATTCCTTACACTTTCAAATCGTTCTGAATTTGAGTTTACTTCTCGGGTCTCCCTCGTCTAGAGATAAGCATGCCGTTCGCTACTTAACTACTTCCAGAAACTCCACTCCTTCTCTCTGTTATTGGTATTATTGACCTTTTTACTGTCCATGTAGTTACCACCCTTTTCCATACAATCAGTCACGCTTTCGGTGTATATAGCTGTGTCTCTTCTCGTTTTACTCTTAGTACTGGGACAAAATATTATGGTTGTTTCTGCATCCCGTTTTCTTTTCGACAAAGTCTTCCATTTCTTTCAAAGACGACAGTAATTTTATATTCCCTTTGATCAACAGGATAGGGTTTTTTCATCTTCCTGGACTGTGAACCTGATATTTATTACGTTTGTAGTTCTTGCATGGTTTCCTGTGATGCTCGTGAACAAATTAGTCATCGATCAGAATCCATATTCTGGTCTTTGAATTGTCCGCTCCGAGATCAGTTGATACGATTTCAAGATGCCCTGAGACCTTGACAGCCATCTCCCACACTCTACACACTGGGCGCCATAGCAGCAAAACCCCTGTGATCTACATCTACATAGATACTCAGCAAGCCATTGCACGGTGCGTGGTGGAGGGTACCCTGTACCACTACTTGTCATTTCCTTTCCTGTTCTACTAGCAAACAGAGCGATGGAAAAACGACTGACTGTATGTCTCCGTATGAGCTCTAATTTCTTGTGTCTTATCTTCGTGGACCTTACGCGCAATGTTTGTTGGCTGCAGTAGAATCGTTCGGCAATGAGCTTCAAGTGTCGGTTCTTTAAATTTTCTCTATAGTGTTTCTCGAAAAGAATGTCGCATTCCCTCCAGGGATTGCCATTTGAGTTCCTGAAGCATCTCCGTAACACTTAAGTAGTGTTGGAACCTACCGATAATAAATTTAGCAGCCTGTCTCTGAATTGCTATGATTTCTTCCTTCAATCCGACCTGGTATAGATCCGAAATACTACAGCAGTATTCAAGAACAGGTCGCACCAGCGTCCTATATGCGATCTCCTTTACATGTGAGCCACTCTTTCCTAAAATTCTCCCAATAAATCTAAGTCGACCATTCGCCTTCCCTATCTCAGTTCTCACATCGTCGTTCCACCTCATATCGCTTTGCAAAATTACGCCCGGGTACTTAAACGACGTACTCTGTCAAGCACGACACTGGTGATACTGTATCCGGACAGAACAGGTTTGATGTTACTACCCATCCGCATCAACTTACATTTTTCCACAGTTAGGGATAGCTGCCATTCATCACACCAAGTGGAAGTTTTGTCTAAGTCGTCTTGTATCTTCATACAGTCACTCAACTTCGACACCTTACCGTACACCACGGCATCATCAGCAAACAACCGCAGGTTGCTGCGCGCCCTGTCCTCCAAATCATTTATGTATAAAGACAACAACAGCGGTCCTGTCACACTTCTCTGGGGCACTCCTGACGATATCCTTGGGTCTGATGAGCACAGAGCCGTCGAGGACAACGTATTGGGTTCTATTATTTAAGAAGTCTTAGAGGTACTCGCATGTCTGTGAACTTATTTCATAAGTTCGTACCTTCCTTAACAACCTGCAATGGGGAACCGTGTCACATGCTTTCCGGAAAACAAGAAATACGAAATCTGCCTGTTGCCCTTAGTCCACAGTTCGCAGTATATCATGAGAGAAAAGGGCAAGCTGAGTTTCGCAGGAGCGATGCTTGCTAAAGCCATGCTAATTCGTGGACATAAGCTTCTCAGTCTCGAGAAAATTTATTATATTCGAACTGAGGATATCTTTTATCCTTCTCATATACTGGAGTCACCTGCGCTTTTTTCTAGTCCCATGGAACTTGTGCTGGGCGACGGATCCGCCATAAATGCAAGCTAGGGAAGGGGCCAGTGCCGTAGAGTACTCTTTGTACGCCCGAACTGGGATTGCATCCGGATCTGGTAATTTATTTGCTTTCAGATCTTTCAGTTGTTTCTCTAAGCCAAGGATGCTTATTACCATGTCGTCCATAGGAGAGTCTGTCTGATGATCAAATGATGGTATGTTTGTACGATTCTCCTGTGTAAACGTTTTGTTGAACGTAAAATTTCAAACTTCGGCTTCCGTTTTGCTGTCTTCAACAGCCACACTAGATTGGTCAACAAGGGATTGAATGGAAGCCTTAGACACGCTTAGCGTTTTTAAGTAAGATCAGAATTTTTTCGGGTTTTCTGCCAGATCTTTTGCTAAGGTGTGACGCTTGTAGTTGTTATACGTTTCGCGCATAGATCTTTTTAATGACTCACGAACCTCTACTAACCTTCGCTTGTCGTCATTTGTACGTTCCCACTTAAAGCGATAATCCAAGAGCCTCTGCTTACTCAGCGTCCTCCGAATTTCGATATTAAACCGTGGTGGGTCTGTTCCATGGTTTATCCACTTACTAGGCACATAACTCTCCAGACCACGATTTACAATTTGCTCAAACATTGCCCATAATCCTCTACATCCATCCTACTGGAACTAAGTGTTGCCAATTCACGGATTATGTGCGATGCTAATAACTGCTCAGCTGCTCTGTCTAGCAGAAATACTCTCTTAGTCTTTTTGACTAATTTATTAACTTTCGTAATCATAGTTGCGGCAATGACAACATGATCGCTAATTCCCTTCTCTATACTGACAATGTCGATAAGGTCCGGCTTATTTGTAGCTACAAGGTCTAAGATATTTTCATTGCGTGTAGGCTGTCGATCTGGCTGCTCATGACAGTTTTCAGAAAACGTGTTCAAAAATATTTCGCACGACTGGCCGTCTGTATCCCCCGCAATGAATCCGTAGACATCCCAGGCTATACTCAATAGGTCAAAGTCGCGTCCAACTAGTATTGCATGATCTGAGTATTAACGCGCTATTGAGTGTAGACTTCCCTTGAATGACTCTAAAACTGTCACAGCAGAATCGGGTGACCGCTAACAACATTCAACAATTAACTTGGTTTCACGTACACCTGTGATAGGCGACCAGACAATTTCAATGTCATATTCAACTTCGACCTCAGAAGAGACAGTATTTTTGTCAACTTTTATGAACACTTCCCGTCCTATGGCATTCAAGCTGTCTTTGCGATATACGTTCCACGACTAGCAAAATACCTCAGGGTTTCCACTTCGGATTTCAGTCAGTTCTCGGTCTTAAGAATAATTCGATTTCGAGAACTTCCCTGGAGGCCAGTAAATTCGGGACCTTTTTTACGAATACTTCGACAGTTTAGTGATAAAATTAAGACAGTAGAAGTGTCTGCGTTCTGAGCACTGTATGACTGGTGAGCGTTCATCAGAGTAGCTCGAGCTACTGCCTGGCCTAAAAAACCCTTATGTGCACTCCACAAGTACTCTGCTACCCGAGTAGTTGCTACCTGAGTAGCTGCTACCTTTGTGTAGCGCACCGCTGACTGTCAAGAGGGGTCCTACAGATATCCACACGACAACGTAGATCTAGAAATTTGCAGCCAAGACTGTCACAGAGTCGACGAAGCCTTTGCTTGAGATCGTCCAGGCGACTCTAACCAATCGCCTCAAAACCTATGCGACACGCGACATTTGTGCCGAGTGAGCTACAACTTGCCGACTGCACCCTGCACGCTCGACAGCCACCGGCATGGCCGCCTCTGCTTTTCGGATGAGGCCTTTCAGCAGACATGCTGTTGTTGCGGTCTTCAGTCCTGAGACTGGTTTGATGCAGCTCTCCATGCTACACTATCCTGTGCAAGCTTCTTCATCTCCCAGTACTTACTGCAACCCACATCCTTCTGAATCTGCTTACGGTATTCATCTCTTGGTCTCCCTCTATGATTTTTACCCTCCACGCTGCCCTCCAATGCTAAATTTGTGATCCCTTGATGCCTCAGAACATGTCCTACTAACCGGTCTCTTCTTTTTGTCAGGCTGTGCCACATACTCCTCTTCTCCCCAATTCTATTCAATACCGAGTGCATATTGGCTTTCTTTCCAGCTCTGCGCGCTATCTGCCTAAGGGGCTTCTTAATGCGCCTGAGATTGGAGCTCCCATTATATAGTAAAACCATCCCCCCGTGTACCTGCTAGGACCCTGATGAAGCAGCGTCCACTGTCGACCCACAGGGTGAATGGGTGAGGCCAGGCTGCCAGACTCCACATTGGTCCTCCACCTCGAGCGACACGAACGCGTTACCACCCGCCACTCACCCTGCTGTAACGGCGGACCAACTGCGTCAAGTTCACTAGGCGGTGCCTCGGAAGCAGAGCCTGTTGGCAAAACAAGCGAAACCTGAGATGTCTCATGCGTCGCGCCACATTCTCCGCCACAGCTGCACCCCGAGGCGCAGGTAACTGAAGGTGACTGGCCGTAGCCAAAAGCACATTCAGCTCTTCGCGAACTGTGGCCAGTTCCTCTTGCGTTCGCACGCAGCATGCACACATCTTAGCCATCCTAACAAGACTAACTGAAGAAGCAAACGATGAAAGCAGACGGAATTTTACATATGCAACTTGCTACCCTCCTGATGTGTCACCCATGGACGCTGCTGCGTTAATGAGTTATGTAGCTGGCTGTTCAGTGAGCAACTCTTGCGCTACAGACTGAATGAATTTACATTTGCAAAAACTAGAGATTAAACCTGTTAAACAGTAAAACACGCAGGAAATTTAATAAATATACCAAGAGGAAAACATTTTAATTGCCGCTGTTTTTTTTTTTTTTGTACTCGTACCCATGTATCAGCTGTGAGCTGGAGCCTGAGTGGTGCCTCAGCGCGCTTGTGGCTAACAACCCAAAAGAAAATGAGGACATCACGTTTTGCTTCTGATACTAACTACACTAGTGTAGTGTAGTATAGTGCACTGCTGTAGGGTACAGTGTGGTCTATAACTATAAATTACAAAATTGCGTTGTAGCGATATAGTTCAGTAGATAAGTCGCATGTGCCACCTAGATTGCTGATGAGCACATGTTTGTGTACCAGATCCCCAAACTGTAGTATGTTATGTAGGTTTTTATGTAGCTATCTTTATCTTTTTTCCTTAAACACCATAAAGCTAATTTATACTAAAGTATTTGAAATTTTACGTGTAATATTCATGTATTTCAATTCATGTACAACATTTGGTCTCTCGTCTTAGCTAGAGAGCTAACTAACAGAAAATAGGAAATAAATAGATAAATAAATATATTAAAGGGCTTGTACATACCACGTACACTCGGTAGTAGCCACTTAAATTCTTGGAGTGGTCTGTCTATATACTGCCCATGCATACAATGTACTGGTTCCCGGGTTCGATTCCCGGCGGGGTCAGGGATTTTCTCTGCCTCGTGATGGCTGGGTGTTGTGTGCTGTCCTTAGGTTAGTTAGGTTTAATTAGTTCTAAGTTCTAGGGGACTTATGACCACAGCAGTTGAGTCCCATAGTGCTCAGAGCCATTTTGAACCATACAATGTACTGAATACATGCTTAGTCTACCGTGTTCTTTTTTAATTCTAACGCATCACTGGTGCCCTAGAATTAAAGGGCACAGTGTTGCACCTGGGGGATAGTGCACCTAGGAACACATGATGTTGCCTGTACGATGCTTCTACCTACTGAATTACTTAAGCTTCGCATCGTGGAACGCGCACTACAAACCGTCCTAAGCACTTTCCTACATTTTCTACCATTTTTATTGTGGTGAGACGTGATGTTGTAATACACTCTTTGCAGGATATCCACAACTCTTGTCAAAATTTTTCATGATGAATACATCCGCGCCGGTTGTAGTTCACAGATAGGTTACGTAAGGCTACATTATGCCGGCAGTCTGTGCTTCATTTGCTGTTACATTCATCTTTTTCGGTTAGGTCCTGTTTACTCTGTGGTACTGGTTCATTCAGAGAACTTTTCATGCCTCACCTGAACGGGATCTCGCATTCTACTTGATAAGTTTACTGGATTTTTCACATGACTAGTACAACTTTCTCGTACGCAACAAGGGTACAACTTTCTCGTACGCAACCAGGGTATGCCTTGATGTTCACATTTGTAAGGGCCTTTTTAGTGTTAATTAATTTTATGAAGAATCCATTTTAGTTTTCCTTGCATTTGTAGCCCCGGAAGACGGGATTTACACACTGAAACCCTCGTCGCGTGTACGATTTTATCCAAATAAAGGATTTGTGAAGAACAACTGCAGTGGATTTATTCATCGACGAAAGAAAGGCACGAGTTTGTGTTTTTGTGCAGCTTTTGTAAATATTACGAGTTCTACTTATTTAAGGGCTGTATAATCTATTGAAGATATTTTGAGAAAATTGTTAATTCTTCAGTTGCAAAGTTTTATGGTGAGTAAAATTCTGTATATTTTTAAAACTAGTTACATAACGTCTGGACGTTACACCATATTTCGTCGGTCGCGCACTTTGACCTAGAAGACGTGATATTTGCAACTGATCTGAGTTTATTTAAATGTCTTAATGACTCTTCATGTCTTGAAAATGAAAATTTGCGTTGGTTGCCAATAGCTTCTATTTCAATAAGTAATTCACTTATTATTATTGGTGTTTAGTAAAGTAATAATGTACCACATAGGCGGCATTGACAATATTTTCTCGACTGCAGCACATTATTTGAGTAGAATATTTGTTCCTAGGTGCATGACCATATTCATCCTTGGAACAGATTTGTTACATCTGAAAAAAATCTTACTTTTCCAGAGTAATTTTTTTAATTTCAGTAAACGAGTGCAGCATACATAGAGTGAATGTTACCATTTCAAAATGAAATAAGAAAATATTTAAATTTATATTAAACCGGTGGCTGGAGACGAAAATCTGAAAACTGTTCTTAGGTGCAACAACGTCTCCTGTTGTTGTTGTCTTCAGTCCTGAGACTGGTCTGGTTTGATGTAGCTCTCCATGCTACTCTATCTTGTGCAAGCTACTTCATCTCCCAGTACTTACTGCAACCTACATCCTTCTGAATCTGCTTAGTGTATTCATCTCTTGGTCTCCCTCTACGATTTTTACCCTCCGCGCTGCCCTCCAATGCTAAATTTGTGATCCCTTGATGCCTCAGAACATGTCCTACCAAACGGTCCCTTCTTCTTGTCAAGTTGTGCCACAAACTCCTCTTCTCCCCAATTCTATTCAATACCTCCTCATTAGTTATGTGATCTACCCATCTAATCTTCAGCATTCTTCTGTAGCACCACATTTCGAAAGCTTCTATTCTCTTCTTGTCCGCCGGCCGCGGTGGTCTAGCGGTTCTAGGCGCTCAGTCCGGAGCCGCGCGACTGCTACGGTCGCAGGTTCGAATCCTGCCTCGGGCATGGATGTGTGTGACGTCCTTAGGTTAGTTAGGTTTACGTAGAACTAAGTTCTAGGGGACTGATGACCATAGATGTCAAGCCCCATATTGCTCAGAGCCATTTGAACCATTTGAACCAATCTTCTTGTCCAAACTATTTATCGTCCGTGTTTCACTTCCATACATGGCTCCACTCCATACAAATACTTTCAGAAACGGCTTACTGACACTTAAATCAATACTCGATGTTAACAAATTTCTCTTCTTCAGAAACGATTTCCTTGCCATTGCCAGTCTACATTTTATATCCTCTTTACTTCGATCACCGTCAGTTATTTTGCTCCCCAAATAGCTAAACTCATTTACTACTTTAAGTGTCTCATTTCCTAATCTAATTCCCTCAGCATCACCCGACTTAATTCGACTACATTCCATTATCCTCGTTTTGCTTTTGTTGATGCTCATCTTATATCCTCCTTTCAAGTCACTGTCCATTCCGTTCTTGTGCTCTTCCAAGTCCTTTGCTGTCTCTGACAGAATTACAATGTCATCGGCGAACCTCAACGTTTTTATTTCTTCTCCATGGACTTTAATACCTATCCGAATTTTTCTTTTGTTTCCTTTACTGCTTGCTCAATATACAGATTGAATAACATCGTGGAAGGCTACAATCCTGTCTCACTCCCTTCCCAACCGCTGCTTCCCTTTCATACCCCTCGACTCTTATAACTACCATCTGGTTTCTGTACAAATTGTAAATAGCCTTTCGCTTTCTGTATTTTACCCCTGCCACCTTAAGAATTTTAAAGAGAGTATTCCAGTCAACATTGTCAAAATCTTTCTCTAAGTCCACAAATGCTAGAAATGTAGGTTTGCCTTTCCTTAATCTAGCTTCTAAGATAAGTCGTAGGGTCAGTATTGTTCAAATGGTTCAAATGGCTCTGAGCACTATGGGACTCAACTGCTGAGGTCATTAGTCCCCTAGAACTTAGAACTAATTAAACCTGACTAACCTAAGTACATCACAAACATCCATGCCCGAGGCAGGATTCGAACCTGCGACCGTAGCGGTCTTGCGGTTCCAGACTGCAGCGCCTCTAACCGCACGGCCACTTCGGCCGGCTAGGGTCAGTATTGCCTCGAGTGAACCAACATTTCTGCGGAATCCAAACTGATCTTCGCCGAGGTCGGCTTCTACCAGTTTTTCCATTCGTCTGTAAAGAATTCGCGTTAGTATTTTGCACCTGTGACTTATTAAACTGATAGTTGGGTAATTTTCACGTCTGTCAACACCTGCTTCCTTTGGGATTGGAATTGTTATATTCTTCTTGATGTCTGATGGTATTTCGCCTGTCTCATACATCTTGCCCACCAGATGGTAGAGTTTTGTCAGGACTGGCTCTCCCAAGGCCGTCTGTATTTCCAATGGAATGTTGTTTACTCCCGGGGCCTTGTTTCGACTCAGGTCTTTCAGTGCTCTGTCAAACTCTTCTGGCAGTATTGTATCTCCCATTTCATCTTCATCTACATCCTCTTCCATTTCCTCAAGTACATCGCCCTTGTATAGACCCTCTATATACTCCTTCCACCTTTCTGCTTTCCCTTCTTTGCTTAGAACTGGGTTTCCATCTGAGTTCTTGATATTCACACAAGTGGTTCTCTTTTCTCCAAAGGTCTCTTTAATTTTCCTGTAGGCAGTATCTATCTTACCCCTAGTGAGATAAGCCTCTACATCCTTACATTTGTCCTCTAGCCATCCATGCTTAGCCATTTTGCACTTCCTGTCGATCTCATTTTTGAGACGTTTGTATTCCCTTTTGCCTGCTTCATTTACTGCGTTTTTATATTTTCCCCTTTCATCAATTAAATTCAATATTTCTTCTGTTACCCAAGGATTTCTACTAGCCCTCGTCTTTTTACCTACTTGATGCTCTGCTGTCTTCACTACTTCATCCCTCAGAGCTACCCTTTCTTCTTCTATTGTATTTCTTTCCCCCATTCCTGTCAATTGTTCCCTTATGCTCTCCCTGAAACTCTGTACAACCTCTGGTTTAGTCATTTTATCCAGGTCCCATCTCTTTAAATTCCCACCTTTTTGCAGTTTCTTCAGTTTTAATCTACAGTTCATAACCAATAGATTGTGGTCAGAGTCCACATCTGCCCCTGGAAAAGTCTTACAATTTAAAACCTGGTTCCTAAATCTCTGTCTCACCATTATACAATCTATCTGATACCTTCTAGTATCTCCAGGATTCTTCCATGTGTACAACCTTCTTTTATGATTCTTGAACCAAGTATTAGCTATGATTAAGTTATGCTCTGTGCAAAATTCTACAAGGCGGCTTCCTCTTTCATTTCTTCCCCCCAATCCATATTCACCTACTATGTTTCCTTCTGTCCCTTTTCCTACTGACGAATTCCAGTCACCCATGACTATTAAATTTTCGTCTCCCTTCACTACCTGAATAATTTCTTTTATCTCATCATACATTTCATCAATTTCTTCATCATCTGCAGAGCTAGTTGGCATATAAACTTGTACTACTGTAGTAGGCGTGGGCTTCGTGTCTATCTTGACCACAATAATGCGTTCACTATGGTGTTGGTAGTAGCTTACCCGCACTTCTATTTTTTTATTCATTATTAAATCTACTCCTGCATTACCCCTATTTGATTTTGTATTTATAACCCTGTATTCACCTGACCAAAAGTCTTGTTCCACCAGCCACCAAACTTCACTAATTCCCACTATGTCTAACTTCAACTTATCCATTTCCCTTTTTAAATTTTCTAACCTACCTGCCCGATTAAGGGATCTGACATTCCACACTCCGATCCGTAGAACGCCAGTTTTCTTTCTCCTGATAACGACGTCCTCTTGAGTAGTCCCCGCCCGGAGTTCCGAATGGGGGACTATTTTACCTCCGGAATATTTTACCCAAGAGGACGCCATCATCATTTAACCACACAGTAAAGCTGCATGCCCTCGGGAAAAATTACGGCTGTAGTTTCTCCATGCTTTCAGCCGTTCGCAGTACCAGCACAGCAAGGCCGTTTTGGTTTGTGTTGCAAGGCTAGATTAGTCAATCATCCAGACTGTTGCCCCTGCAACTACTGAAAAGGCTGCTGCCCCTCTTCAGGAACCACACGTTTGTCTGGCCTCTCAACAGATACCCCTCCGTTGTGGTTGCACCTACGGTACGGCCATCTGTATCGCTGAGGCACGCAAGCGTCCCCATCAAAGGCAAGGTCCATGGTTCCTAATAATGACAAATATCACAGTTGAGATTATTTTGCGTCGGCTATTGTATATAACCGCAAACTGAATTATATTCGAAAGAAAACGTTTTTTTCCCGCAGCTGTGAAACAATACATGTAAACTGAAGGGGAATCGGCGTCGACGGGCAAAAATGTGTACCGGACGGGGATTCGAAGCCAGCATCTCCTGCTTAATAGGGTTCGAACCCCGGTCCGGTATACATTTTCGCTCGCTCTCGCTGATTCCGCTTAATGTCCCGCTGCAATTGACAGCAGTGATCCCCATTCAATTTACATATAAGACATTTGGCTTTGGAAAGTTCTCACTGCTGCTCTCAGTTTTCCGAGCATGCTTATATTTGTATGACTGGAAACTTGTTAACACGTTTATTAAAAGAATGGTAATTGTGATCTCCCAGATTACAGAACATTCAGGTAATCTTTGTACAAAACTTAACGCGGATATCTGCCAGACATTTTTATGTGGGGCGTGCGTCTGTGGGAGTGTGGGGGCATATGGAATCTTCAAGAGAAATTACGGGTGACGTGGCTGGTTGAAATGTTTCTTCCCTCCGTGTTACCAGAAGAGAACGCTCGCTGCAGGCGTCCAAGAGCTCCTGGCCTTGGTCCAGACGGCGTGCGACGCGACATAACTGCCCCGCGTACGACCAGGGAAACATTTTATATATGGTCTCGGGTCGTTTCTAGTCTCGCTTTAAGCGACGAGAAAAATTCAGTTAGCATTATAATGCAATGAAGTTCCAATTTTCATTGTTTTAAGCAATTTCTTCCATTATTGAAGCCGTATATAGGGTTGGGACACCAAGACGGCTTCAGACAGCTACATTTACGTTATGATCCTGCTTATATGCGAGTCCACGTCCCCCAGGTATTTCGTAAAAGTAAACATTATAGGCTGCACTAATATATTTATATAGGTTATGTGCTGCGCTATTATCCAGATTTCGACTATCATTGAGTTTGTTAATAACTAACTTCCTTGCTACAAGCCACAGTTTTCTTTTATTTAAATCTTAACGACATTTTTCGGGAAATGATTGCCATTTTCATTGCGTTTTTCTCTGTGTACTAGATCAGTGGGTTTCCTATCGTATGTTAGAGGTATATCTTCCTATATAGTACGGATTTTAAAAAGAATTAATACCAAAAGCGTATTTCGTCCGCCAGCCAAGATAAGAGCGCTTCTTGGCTGGGCGATGACTGTATGATCCAGTTGCAGACACGACAAAAATATCATAAAAACTTTTCTGTTTTGTAAAGGAGGGGTGTGAGTGAGGAACTGTAGAACACAAGGGATGGAGTGGTTTTAGGTTGGTGTAGTTATGCACAGATGAAAATAATTGCGCGAGACTAGCATGGAGACCTACATCAGACCAGTCTTCAGAGTCACAAGACCAAGAGGTAGAGCGCGCTGTTGGAAGTGCGGTCCATACCAAGTTTCGATTTCCCTTAGCTATAAACCAGACCATCTCGCAGCGTGGCAGTGGGATAAAGCAGTTACCAATTAACAGTTGTGGAAGTGGATTACCAGTTACGTTTGATCTAGAACCAAGAGGAACCTTCCAAATACTACGGCTACAAGTGGGGGCCTGGAATTATTGTTAATTTATTTCTGGGATAATGCAGTCTACTGGCCTAGAGAAAAACAAGGAGATTGTGGTGCACCGATGTCTCTATATGTGTGTCTGTTCATGTATGTGTCTGTGAGTGTGATGTATATAGGATAAGGACTAGTATTTGGTCGTGGTTTTTCTGACTGACTTAACAGAGACAACAATTGGATTTTTGATGAGTTTATTTAATCATTTTATTACTCTTCTCGTTTGTCATCAAATGAATCACAATGCCTAATCAGTTTATTACAAGACTATATCATAGGGTTTTTATTTTTCAAAATGTTGTATTTGGCTCAAGGTACAATGGTCTTGTACCATGAGCCACAGCCTAGAATAAGTGGACAAGTAAAATATTTTGAACAGACTTTATTGAACATAAATACAGGATTAATAAACTGAGCATCCAAATCAACATACAAGAAAGTACTTTTTCATTCGCAAATTAGACCTAAAATTCATGTTATTAAATATTTAAAAGCAAAAAATTACTCTAATTCTTCTAAGCGAGGTAGTGTCTTTACATTGTTAATCTCTATTGCCATATTGTAAATGTCTATTACAAAGTACTTAGAGCCATGATCATGGTGCAATGTCACCAACCAGCTCAAGGTACAATTTTCCTCCCACTTCAATAAATAACATAAACTAAAGTAATAAAATGGCGTGAAAACACGCGGTATGATTCTTAAGATAAATGTCTGTCGTAATTATTAACCATTTGTCTTTAGTTCTATTTTTGGAAATGTAACTGGAGTAACATTGACTTAATAACAGAAAAACCTACTTTTCATGATATAAACAACGATAAATGTGTGGAACTGACATTGCCGCTCCTTGCTCGTGCAGTAATTACTGTAACTAGCTATATTCATATCATATCTTGGGTGTGAAGAGGACTGAAGCTAGAGAATGCAGATCAGAAATATAAGATTGGCTTAAGGTACATGCTGGCTCGAGGTATAAGCCTCTCCCCTGCACTATGTGATCAAAAGTATCAGTACATCTATTATTGTACTCGTCTGGTTCCGTAGGACCAAACCGAGGTGTAGTTCTTCATGGTCATGGAACGAGTCAGTACATGAAATTAACAGCACAAAGGTAATAAAATGACAAATAAAATTTGTACGAATCCTATGGAGACAAGCTATTCAGTATATATTGGTGTAATCAACAATGTGACACGGGAATTGCAATATTTTTTCCAGGAACTTCTCGGAAGAACAGAAAGAGCGAGCCATGAAAAAATTCTTCGGTTTGGATTTGAAAGTGCGAACATTACTGCTACGATTTTTTAATTCTTGTGGTAGTGTAATGAAAATGGATGCAGCACAAGAGTCAAGAAGGTGCGACCCAAATGCTGATTGGTTTTCTGTCTAGTATTAACTGAGTGAAAGCTACTAATTCTTGGGAATAGACTTATAATGTTAACAATAAACGACATTAAAGAAAAATATATTCAGAATTCCTAGATTTCTGTGCGTGGATCGAAGAGAGGTTCACGAATTTACACCACATATTGCTCGAACGAGCTACCCCGGAATATGATACCGGATGTCATAAACGAATTAAACTAAAAAAAGTAGATTAATTTTAGTGCTGGACAATCACTTTTTTCAGATACGGGTATAACACCAAATACAGCAAGATTCAGTTTTTGAACAAGATCCTGAACTTGAGCTTTCCATGATAGTTTACCGTCTATCAGAACAGCTAGGAATTGTAATTGTTCAGACTCACTAAACATATGCCCATTCTGTGCGATAAAGCTGTTAGTTTTTTTTGAATTGTATGCTAGAAACTGTAAAAATTGAGTTATGATTTAGCACTAATTTATTTTCTAGAAGCTACGGACATAGGTCTTGCACTACACTGTTTGATACGACGCCTATGTTGCATTCAACATCCTTGTGTCACCAGCAAACAGAAATATGTTGTAATCACCTGTCATAAACTATCAATTTAATCTGTTTAGTTTCTCACTGAGAAAAGAAAATATAGTGTTTTCAATTGTTAGCCCATGTCTGAAACGAAACTACATTTGACAGCAAATTATGTGAACTGAAATGAACAATTATTTATAGCCGTTTCAATAACATTTGTCAACACCGATGGCATAGAAATGGGTAAAAATTGTCTACGCTAATCCTCTTTCCTTTCTTATAAAGCGGTTTCACTACTGAGTACTTCAGTCGTTCAGGAAATAGACCATTCCTAAAGGGAAAATTACAAATGAGGCTAAGTATTGTGCTAACATATGCAGCACAGTGCTTCAGTCTCCTATAAGATACCCCATCATATCCATGTGAGCCCTTAGTCATCACAGATATAATTATTGACCCATTTTCCCTCTGTGTCACAGAGCTGCATTTCAGATACCAGTCTTTGAAAGCCATTATCCAAGAGTGATATATGATACCTTGTTAAAAAGACACTTTTGTTTAATCCATCTGCAATATTCAGAAAGAGGTTGTTAAATGCTGTACATATATCTGATTTACACTATATGATCAAAAGTATCCGTACACTCCCAAAAACATACGTTTTTCATATTAGGTCCATTGTGCTGCCACCTACTACCAGGTGCTCCACATCAGTGACCTCAATAGTCATTAGACATCGTGAGAGCGCAGAATGGGGCGCTCCGCGGAACTCACGGACTTCGAACGTGGTCAGATGATTGGGTGTCACTTGTGTCATACGTCTGTACGTGAGATTTCCATATTCCTAAACATCGCTAGGTCCATTGTTTCCGATGTGACAGTGAAGTGGAAACGTGATGGGACACGTATACACGTATAGCACAAAAGCGTACAGCCCGACCTCGTCTGTTGTCCGACAGATACCACCGACAGTTGAAGAGGGTCATAATGTGTAATAGGCAGACATCTATCCCGACTATCACACAGGAATTCCACACTGCATCAGAATTCACTGCAAGTACTGTGACAGTTAGGCGGGAGGTGAGAAAACTCGGGTTTCATGGTCGAGCGGCTGCTCATAAGCCACACATCACGGCGGTAAGTGCCAAACGACGCCTCGCTTGGTGTAAGGAGCGTAAACATTGGACGATTGAACAGTGGAAAAACGTTGTGTGGAGTGAAGAATCACTGTACACAATGTGGCGATCCGATGGCAGGGTATGGGTATGGCGAATGCCCGTTGAACGTCATCTGCCAGCGTGTGTAGTGCCAACAGTAAAATTCAGAGGCGGCGGTGTTACGGTGTGGTCGTGTTTTTCATGGAGGGGGCTTGCACCCCTTGTTGTTTTGCGTGGCACTATCACAGCACAGGCCTACATTGATGTTTTAAGCACCTTCTTGCTTCCCACTGTTGAAGAACACTTCGGGGATGACGATTGCATCTTTCAACACGATCGAGCACCTGTTCATAATGCACGGCCTGCAGCGGAGTGGTTGCACGACAATAGCATCCCTGTAATGGACTGGTCTGCACAGAGTCCTGACCTGAATCCTATAGAACACCTTTGGGATGTTTTGCAACGCCGACTTCCTGCCAGTCCTCACCGACAGACATCGATACCTCTCCTCAGTGCAGTACTCCGCGAAGAAGGGGCTACCATTTCCCAAGAAACCGTCCAGCACCTGATTGAACGTATACCTTAGAGAGTGGAAGCTGTCATCAATCCTAAGGGCGGGCCAACACCATATTGAATTCCAGCATTACCGATTGAGGGCGCCACTAACTTATAAGTTATTTTCAGCCAGGTGTCCGGATACTTTTGATCATACGGTATATCAGTAACAAGTACATTTTCACTACATATTGATTTTATATCCTCGAGATCGTGCTGTTGGCCAGGTGTTTCTTCTACGACGACCACATGGTTTTAATTTTATCCTGAGAACTAATTGTTGTATTTGCGTAGCACATGCTTTTTGTCTTCTTAATTACATACAAAATACAATACCGTTTGTAATGGGCTCCGCAGCTCAGTTGCTGCTATCCCCAAGGTTTTGAAATAGTTCCTACTTTGTTCTGCATGATATCACTATCGCTTTAGAAAGCCTCCCAGGTTGCTTATTGCTATTTATACTGGTGAAGTAATGAGTCCTATCGACAGGGGATGTCAAATTGATTCAATATTTTTAGATTTCCAGGAGGTTTTCGATACCGTTCCTCACAAGCTTCTTCTAACCAAACTGCGTGCCTACGGAGTATCGCCTCAGTTGTGCGACTGGAATCGTGATTTTCTGTCAGAAAGGTCACAATACGTAGCAATAGACGTAAAGTCAACGAGTAAAACAGGAGTAATACCAGGCGTTCCGCAAGGAAGTGTTATAGGCCCTCTATTGTTCCTGATCTGTATTTACGACATAGGAGACAATCTGAGTAGCCGTCTTAGATTGTTTGCAGATGATTCTGTCACTTACCGTCTTGTAAAGCTACCAGATGACCTAAACGAATTGCAAAATGATTTATATCTGTATACTGCGAAAAGTGGCAATTGACCCTGAATAAAGAATAGTTTGAAGTTATTCACATAGGTACTAAAAGAAATCCGCAAAATTTCGATTACGCGATGTCACACAAATCTTAAGGCTGTAAATTCAACTAAATTCTTATGGATTACAATTGCAAATAACCTAAATCGGAACGATCACATAGATAACCTAAATCGGAACGATCACATAGATAATGTTGTGGGTAGATCAAATCAAAGACTGCGATTCATTGGCAGAACACTTAGAAGGTGCAACAGATCTACTAAAGAAATTGCTTACACCACGCTTGTCCGCCCTATTCTGGAGTATTGCTGTGCGGTGTGGCATCCGCATCAGGTGGGACTGACGGATGACATCGAAAAAGTACAAAGAAGGACGTCTCGTTTTCTAATATCGCGAAAGAGGGAACATAGTGCCACAGACATAATACGTGAATTGGAGTAGCAATCATCAAAACAAAGGCGTTTTTCGTTGCTATGGAATCTTCTCATGAAATTCCAATCACCAGTTTTCTTCTCCGATTTCGAAAACATTCGTTTGGCACCCACCTACATAGGGAGAAATGATCATCACGATGAAGTAAGAGTAATCAGGGCTCGCACAGAAAAATTTAAGTGCTCGTTTTTCCCGCGCGCCCTTCGAGTGTGGAACGGTTGAGAGACAGCTTGAAGGTGGATCATTGTACCCTCTTCCAGGCACTTTATTGTGAATAGCGGACTAATCACGCAGATGTAGAGGTACATTAGGTGATATGAATTTAGATCTTTCAACATTATTTTCCTTGTACAGTCACTTTTAAAATTAATTTTAAAATCGCCACATACAACCTTATTTGGTTACTTTCTATAAAGTCAACTCTCTCTAAGTTGAACACAAGCGTCCTGCGATCAGAGTTAGGAGACATATAGATAATTATAATTAAAGGTGTAGTTTTACTACATTCAAATGTTCCTGCACAACATTCAGTGACCTGTTCAGTGCAGTGCTCTGATATTTTGGACATTAATATAGGTTGCGTCCGTCTTTCACCTGTATGACGGCTTGAACTCTGCCGGGGACTCTTTCCATGAAGTGTCCGAACGTCTGTGGAGAAATGTCAACCCGTTCTTCCAGATGATATAGTGAGGTTAGATTTTGGGGTCTGGAGCAAAGTCGATGTTATAACTCTTCCCAAAGGTGTTCCATTGGGTTTACGTCAAGACTCTGGGCAGGCCATTTCAGAAATGTTGTTGTTGTTGTTGTTGTTGTGGTCTTCAGTCCTGAGACTGGTTTGATGCAGCTCCCCATGCTACTCTATCCTGTGTAAGCTTCTTCATCTCCCAGTACCTACTGCAACTTACATCCTTCTGTATCTGTTTAGTGTATTCATCTCTTGGTCTCCCTCTACGATTTTCACCCTCCACGCTGCCCTCCAATACTAAATTGGTGATCCCTCGATGTCTCAGAACATGTCCTACCAACCGATCCCTTCTTCTAGTCAAGTTGTGCCACAAACTTCTCTTCTCCCCAATCCTATTCAATACCTCCTCATTAGTTACGTGATCTACCCACCTTATCTTCATCATTCTTCTGTAGCACCACATTTCGAAAGCTTCTATTCTCTTCTTGTCCAAACTATTTATCGATCATGTTTCACTTCCATACATGGCTACACTCTATACAAATACTTTCAGAAACGGCTTACTGATACTTAAAATCTATAATCGATGTTAACAAATTTCTCTTCTTCAGAAACGCTTTCCTTGCTATTGCCAGTCTACATTTTATATCCTCTCTACTTCGACCATCGTCAGTTATTTTGCTCCCCAAATAGCTAAACTCATTTACTACTTTAAGTGTCTCATTTCCTAATCTAATTCCCTCAGCATCACCCGACTTAATTCGACTACATTCCACTATCCTAATTTTGCTTTTGTTGATGATCATCTTATATCCTCCTTTCAATACACTTTCCATTCCGTTCAATTGCTCTTCCAAGTCCTTTTCTGTCTCTGACAGAATTACAATGTCATCAGCGAACCTCAAAGTTTTTATTTCTTCTCCATGGATTTTAATTCCTACTCCGAATATTTCTTTTATTTACTTTACTGCTTGCTCAATATACAGATTGAATAACATCAGGAATAGGCTACAACCCTGTCTCACTACCTTCCCAACCACTGCTTCCCTTTCATACCCCTCGACTCTTATAACTACCATCTGGTTTCTGTACAAATTGTAAATAGCCTTTCGCTTTCTGTATTTTACCCCTGCCACCTTTAGAATTTTAAAGAGCGTATTCCAGTCAACATTGTCAAAAACTTTCTCTAAGTCCACAAATGCTAGAAATGTAGGTTTGCCTTTCCTTAATCTATCTTCAAAGATAAGTCGTAGGGTCAGTATTGCCTCACGTGTTGCAACATTTCTACGGATTCCGAACTGATCTTCCCCGAGGTTGGCTTCTACCAGTTTTTCCATACGTTTGTAAAGAATTCGTGTTTGTATTTTGCAGCTGTGACTTATTAAACTGATAGTTTGCCCCACAGATACTTGCCTTATAACAGGGTGCATTGCCATGCTGCTATAATCACCGTCCCCGAAAGGTTCCTCTATTGTATGCAGTGCACAGTGCTGTAAATTGTGTTCATATCCTTCAGCATTTAGCACTTCCTTAAGTGCAATAAGGGAACCACACCCTAACTACGAAAAACACCCCCATAGCGTTACATCACTTTCTATGTGGTCAACTGTTGGCACTACAAGTGATCACAGGTAACGGTCTCCTGCCATTCGCCGAACCTAAACCTTCCCATCGAATGTGCCACACGGTACAGCATAATTCATCACTCCAAATAACTCCTTTCAGGTTATTCACAGTCGAGTGATGCCGCTCTTTGCACCAACTCAAAGTGTCGCTTAGCAATGGCTACAGAAATAGGTGGCTTACGAGGAGCTGTTGGACCTTTCTCACGTATTCTTTTTAATTCCCAGCGCAGAGTAACTGTGCTATTGGTACTGCTCGCAGCACTCTGGAACTCACGAGTGACTACTTACACCGAGTTCATGCTGTTTTTACAACCAGCCTCTGCGATGATCGACGGTCCCTGACCGTCAGTACATGAGGTTTTCATGGTCTCGGTTTAGCTGTGGTAGTCCCTGGTGAATCTGTTACTCAGGTGACATCCAGTAACTACACTACTGGCCATTAAAATTGCTACACCAAGAAGAAATGCAGATGATAAACGAGTATTCATTGGACAAATATATTATACTAGAATTACATTTTCAAGCAATTTGGGTGCATAGATCCTGAGAAATCAGTACCCAGAACAATCACCTCTGGCCGTAATAACGGCCTTGATTCGCCTGGGCATTGATTCAAACAGAGCTTGAATGGCGTGTACAGGTACAGCAGCTCATGAAGCTTCAACACGATACCGCAGTTCATCAAGAGTAGTGACTGGCGTATTGTGATGAGCTAGTTGCTCAGCCACCATTGACCAGAGGTTGTCAATTGGTGAGAGATCTGGAGAATGTGCTGGCCAGGGCAGCAGTCGAACATTTTCTGTATCCAGAAAGGCCCGTACAGGACCTGCAACATGCGGTTGTGCATTATCCTGCTGAAATGTAGGGTTTCGCAGGGATCGAATGAAGGGCAGAGTCACGGTCGTAACACATCTGAAATGTAACGTCCACTGTTCAAAGTGCCGTCAATGCGAACAAGAGGTGACCGAGACTTGTAACCAATGGCACCCCATACCATCACGCCGGATGATACGCCAGTATGGCGATGAGGAATACACGCTTCCAATATGCGTTCACAGCGATGTTGCCAAACACGGATGCGACCATCATGATGCTGTAAAAAGAACCTGGATTCATCCGAAAAAATGACGTTTTGCCATTCGTGCACCCAGGTTCGTCGTTGAGTACACCATCGAAGGCGCTCCTGTCTGTGATGCAGCGTCAAGGGTAACCGCAGCCACGGTCTCCGAGCTGATAGTCCATGCTGCTGCAAACGTCGTCGAACTGTTCGTGCAGATGGTTGTTGTCTTGCAAACGTTGCCATCTGTTGACTCAGGGATCGAGGCGTGGTTGCACGATTCGTTACAGCCATGCGGATAAGATGCCTGTCATCTCGACTGCTAGTGATACGAGGCCGTTGTGATCCATCACAGCGTTCCGTATTACCCTCCTGAACCCATCGATTCCATATTCTGCTAGCAGTCATTGATCTCGACCAACGCGAGCAGCAATGTCGCGATACGTTAAACCACAATCGCGATAGGCTACAATCCGACCTTTATCAAAGTCAGAAACGTGATGGTACCCATTTCTCCTCCTTATACGAGGCATCACAACAACGTTTCACTAGGCAACGCCGTTCAATTGCTGTTTATGTATGAGAAATCGGCTGGAAACTTTCCTCGTGTCAGCACGTTGTAGGTGTCGCCACCAACTCCAATCTTGTGTGAATGCTCTGAAAAGCTAATCATTTGCATATCACAGCATCTTCTTCGTATCGGTTAAATTTCGCGTGTGTATCACGTCATCTTCGTGGTGTGGCAATTTTAATGGCCAGTAGTGTAGTTCACGTTCAAAGCTGCTAAGCTGTCCTGACCGATCTGCTCTGCTCTTCCCGCTTCTCTACTCACGACACAATATTCTCTGCCTCGCTTTATACTGGCGGGACCACCTCTCGTGACATCTAGTGGCCTGTTGCGAATTACATAGTGGTATCCAAGTACTTGTGACCAGTTGGTGTGTGTGTGTGTGTGTGTGTGTGTGTGTGTGTGTGTGTGCTGATATATATATATATATATATATATATATATATATATATCATGGTGGCCTTACGTCGTGCTGAAATATATATCATGGTGGCCCTACGTCGTGCTACATCTAACTTTTCCCAAGGTCCACGTGAATTCTCGGCTGTGAGTGAGAGAGGGCTTGGCACCTGTGCAGGGGTGGGCTAACAGACGGGAGGTTTATGGCGGTATTTGCGGCGGTAGTAAGCCACACGCCAGCAGGGGGAACCGTGAAGAATGGCCCTGGCCCAGCACTGACGGCGCCCAGCAATCACCACCTCCACCAAGCATGCAGGGGCACACACCAGCACACGCCGGAAGCGCCCCAGTATTGCTGTAAGGCTGCCACTACCTACCGTGCACCTATGTCAACCGGAGGCAACGGCAAGATCATCATGAAGCTTGCGCTATATTCCAACTCGTATGACAACGTGACAGTTTCAGAAACAGGTTGCTTCCAGTGGACGTTTCGTTCCCTCACCCTTCATCACCCTACAAGAGTAAGTACGGCACTTCTAATGCTTCCTGCAGGTTACTAAAATCCTTGTCTTTTTTTTTTTTTTTTTTTTTTTTTTTTGCCGGCCGCGGTGGTCTCGCGGTTCTAGGCGCGCAGTCCGGAGCCGTGCGACTGCTACGGTCGCAGGTTCGAATCCTGCCTCGGGCATGGATGTGTGTGATGTCCTTAGGTTAGTTAGGTTTAAGTAGTTCTAAGTTCTAGGGGACTGATGACCACAGCAGTTGAGTCCCATAGTGCTCAGAGCCATTTTTTTGAACCTTGTCTTTTTTCCTTTCAACTATAACTTGCGAGACTTTCGATACTGTCCGATACGTGTAAGCGTCATCATGTCATTTATGAAATATAAAATACACTTGCAGTTAGACATAATCTTACATTATTATACATATTATACATATATTGAGTAATACATTAATGAACCTGAATTTCAGCCCTATTTACTTGTTTTTATCTGAACGCCATTATATTCTGCCTTTTATGACCGTGTGTATTATAAACAAGAAAAATCTTTGCTGTACTGCAATTTACAACTGTAATTTATGTATACTGTTTGATTTTTATAAAATATGCTCGTTTCGTTCCTTAAGCCCGGCTAGAAAATTTTTAAGTAGTTTCAGCATTTTCACTGTGAAACGTAATATGTAGTGCCTCGTTGAATCAGTGTAGTAAAAACTGCAACTGACTGCAGAGCGTCATTGAACCCACGAGCCGGCCGGTGTGGTCGAGCGGTTCTAGGCGCTTCAGTCTGGAACCGCGCGACCGCTACGGTAGTTCTAAGTTCTAGGAGACTGATGACCTCCGATGTTAAGTCCCATAGTGCTCAGAGCCATTTGAATTTAAACCCATGACTAAATTACAACTGCAGTTTTCATTTGCGTTTGTAGTTAGTTCTAGTCATATGCCGGACAATAATTAAAACTCGGTTGTCAAAAGTCAAAAGAACATGTGCCGTATCTGAGGCCGCATTGTTGTGGCTAGGTGCGGCGTTTGGTGCGACTGCAGACCCGATACCTGAGCAGTCTGTTGCAAGCAGACTGTGTATTGAATTTGGCAGTACGTCGCTAGCTAATATACTCTAATGTGAGTTGCATTGGTCACATAACACCGCAGATTTCATAAAAATTCAAATATCGCACGTGAACAATGTATAGGGTCGGTCCTCAGTGTACAGGGACAGTGTTTCTATACTCGTAAACCAACGCACAAGACGACCACAAGTGTTCAACGACCGGACGTTAATGTCTCCACAATATGATCGGCTAAACCGTGTGATCGAGGGTATCGGTTCTGAGTACAATCGTATCGAAATGGGGAAACGTACACAAGTTACTGTAGAGAATGGCACTGAAAAGTCAGTCAAGTACGACTATATTTTTAATATGGAATTATTAGTGAATAAAAGGATTAAAGTTGGTACTGATCTATCCAGAAATAAATATTTACTCTGACTGAATAATGTAGTTACTTGGAATGAACTTGGGTAATTCTGAAAGAGCACGGTCGGCAGGCCAATTGGGCAGACTTCACTGCAAAATCAATTGATTACTGCAATGGCGCACGTAATCTATGACTGCGTCTACAACTAGATTGCATAATTTTGTACTGTACTTGTCGATGCAAATATTCCCAGCGATTACTGGATTTAGAATGCCTGATTCACTCTGTTCAATAATCTCTTAATACAATAAAACGTACATTGATTACTGTAACTTTGAAATTACCTTCAATACAACAATATTTAGACATCACATAACACTTACACTTATTTTCATAAATTTATTTTCATTTAGTTGATCATCTTCATCATCATCATTATCATCATCTTCATCAGTGTGCTGCCCAAAGGCACGTTTTCACATGGTAACTCTCCACGCTGTCCTGTCTTCTGCCATCCTCTTCAAGGTCCACGTAATTTCCACTTCCTTTTATGTCGTCTATCACGTTGAATCTCCTCCTTTCTCTCAAACTCCTCCCACGAACTAGACCTTCCAGAGCGTCTGTTAGCAGACACTCCCGTCTCATCGAATATCCCATCCAGTTCTTCTTACTTTCTCTTATATCCTGCAGCAGTCTTCTCCTCTCGCCAACAGTTCCAACACCGTTTCGTTACTTAATCTTTCCATCCACATTATCCTCTCTACTCCCCTCCACATCCACATGTAAAAAGCTTCTAGCCAAAACCTCTCCTCTCAGTGTCCAAGTTTCTGCCCGTTAGAGTGTCACACTCCAGACAAAACACTTGCCACACAGTAACCTCCTCTTTTTATTGAATGCCTCCTTCTCTATAGTAATGCGAGTTTGTATCTCCTGTTAGCATCTCAAGTCTTCAGTAA
Source organism: Schistocerca nitens (assembly GCF_023898315.1). Classification (NCBI taxonomy): domain Eukaryota; kingdom Metazoa; phylum Arthropoda; class Insecta; order Orthoptera; family Acrididae; genus Schistocerca; species Schistocerca nitens. Next base: position 901,534,669 of record NC_064614.1, on the reverse strand, counting down.
TTGTACTTCCAAGATATTTAAATGCTTTTACTTGACTAATAACTACTTGTCCTATCTTAATATGTGCCAGTCTCTTTCCTTTGCCAATCAACATACTCTTTGTTTTTGCTGCGTTGATTCTCATCCCACATTTCACACAATCATCATTCAGGCCTTATAACATTTTATTTACTGCCTGTTCACTCTCAGCCACTAATAGCAAGTATGTCATCAGCAAATCGTATGCAATTTCTTCTCTTTCCCTCAATACTCACTCTTCATTTCCAGCTAATCCCCTTCGCAATAATCACTTCCAGGTATAAGTTGAACAAAAAAAAAAAAAAAAAAAAGAAAGGGAGAGGCAGAAAACTTGTTTAACACCCCTTCTAATGCCGCTTCCTTCAGACATTTCATTTCCAATCCTTATTCTTACTTTCTGTTCTATTTTTAGTTCTGTACTAATGGTGTCTTCTTCAAATTTACTCCTTTCCTCTTCAGCTTGTTCCATTGTACTCTGTCGAAAGCTTTTTCCAAATAAATAAAAACATCATAAATTTCTCTGCCTTTCTCTATGTATTTTTCCCCTGTGATTCTTAACAGACCAGTAGCATCTCCTGTACCTTTTCCTCTTCTACAACTGAACTGCTCCTCCCCAATCCATCTATCCAACTTTCCGTACAGCCTTCTAATCAACACTCTCAGTAATACTTTAGCTGCATGAAATATTAGGCTGATAGTCCTATGCTCTTCACATTTCTCGGTATTTCTCTTTTTCCCAGTTTGTATCACTGCCGTTGCAAGAAAGTCTCATGCCACTCTCCTTTGTCATATACCTCTTTACAGATGTAGACTATTACCTTCTTCTCTCTATTTCCCAAACTCTCCAACACTTCTGCTGACAAGTTATCGATTCCATGTGTCTCCCGATTCTTCATCGCCTTCAGCGTCTTTTCTACTTCTGCTTCCAAGATGCTGGACCGCTTTCCATCTTTTGGCACACATTGCTCCTCTTCAGGCTTCATTTTACTTGGGGTTTGATCCATCTTATATTGGAAATTTGTGGTAATGTCTTACGGGACCAAACTGCTGAGGTCATCGGTCCATAAGCTTACACATTACTTAATCTAACTTAAACTAACTTACGCTAAGGACAACACACACACCCATGCCCGAGGGAGGACTCGAACCTCCGACGGTGGGAGCCTCGCGAAGCGTGACAAGACGCCTCAGACCGCGCGCCTACCACGCGCGGCGATCCATCTTGTAGAGGCATTCTGTATATTCTTGCCATCTGCTCAGAACCTCCTGCTTTTCTTCAGCTAATGTATCTTTCACTCTTTCTACTTCCATGTTAGTCTTCCTTCTTTTACTTTACTAGCCAATCTGAACATCATTGAATAATTTCCCTCTTTCTCTCCATTTTCGCCATTTCCTCGCATTTGTCTTTCGTCCATCTTTCTCTTGTCTCTTCAGTTCCTCTTCTTAATTCATTAATCACTTTCTTGTATCTCTTTCTGCCTTCTCTATTTTCCACACTTTTCCACTTGCTCCTTTCTTCCATCTTTTTTAACATGTTTTCCGTTACCCATTCCTTCCTGACACTTTTGGACACGTTAATTCCTAGTATTTCTTCGCAGAGTTCATTAGTCCTTCCCCCATTTTTATCTATTTGTCATTTACACGTTTCTCCTTTCTGCCTCTCTCACATTTTTCCATAATCCAGTATTCCAACTCTGAAGCTTTACCCACCTCATTGTTGATCTCCAAGTTTAATCTTTCTTTTGCTTTACCTGTCCACCCTTTCTCAACTTCACTTGTATTTCCCCACTACAAGGTTGTTGTTCGAGTTTATGTCTGCTCTTGGGTAAGGATTGGCATTCTTCAGACGGTTCCTAAACTGTTTTGTATCGAAATGCAGTCCAACTGATACCTTTCTCTATTCACATTTAACAAGCATGTATAGCGTCTCCTTTTGGAATAAGTGTTACCCACTTTATAGAAGCTGATTAGTCATCCTCCGATCTTATTTTTTGTCTCCAATCTAAAGTTCTGCACTGTGTCTTCATCTCTTGCTTCGCCCTGCAGTTCTTCATAATGATAATGCAGGCTCTTCTTCTTTTGCCGGCCAGGGTGGCCGAGCGGTTCTAGGCACTTCAGTCTGGAACCGCCTGACCGCTACGGTCCCAGGTTCGAATCCTGCCTCGGGAATGGATGTGAGTGATGTTCTTAGGTTAGTTAGGTTTAAGTAGTTCTAAGTTCTAGGGGACTGATTACCTTAGATGCTAAGTCCCATAGTGCTCAGAGCCATTTGAACCATTTTGAACTTCTTCTTTCTTTCTTGATAAGCTCTTGAATCATCTTCCACGTCTTCATCTCTATGCTGCCGGGTCTCTTCCATCAATTTATTGCGCATTTATTACCTTATTTTTTGGTTTCTGTCCTAACAGTATTCCTACTCTGGCTTCACCATTCTTGATTTCCGCTGAGTAGAAAAGTTTACAATCTCCACTTTCTACCTCTCCATTCTCTCCCTATTTTACATCACGCACGCCAAGCGCAACTAATCTGTTGCTTTTCATCTCCTGCTTTGCATTTTCTAGTTTTCCTCCTTGCAGTAGTTTGTGGACATTGTATGTTCCAATCCTTATCTTTCCTTCATTCATTCTCTCCTTATTCCTTTCATAGACGTTTCCTTTCAATGTGTTTCCCTCTCGGCATTCCGAGTGTGGGGAGGATTTAACTCCGGTCTCTTTCACATCGAGAGACATACCATATACTGCTTGGGAAATTAATATGGTAGTGTCCCGTTACTTTCTGCGTAGGTAGTATGTTTCGCAGCTTAAGATCAGCTGCTCACTATGAGTCAAATGCTGTCTTGCGCCCCTCAGGCGTACAGTCGCTACTTGCCGCCTTTATCCACCCAAGGGGAATAGGTGTCTCTTACATCAGCTTCACCATTCCAAAAGGCTCTTTCTCCGCTGTAGCTGCCGTTAGGTATTCACCAGCACCCTGGCAAGGAGTCCTTACACGGTTATACCAATGGAAGCCAGCTGAAGCAAGATTTTCAACGAGGTTGCTTCTGCGACTCCTCCTTTCCCATTACTTGCGAGATGAGGCCTCGGGCTTGTGCTGGCTTATCGGAGTTATTTCATTGATAACAACAGAAAAATGAAACTTTTAAACCATTGAAACTCACTATGAAATGTCCAGTGCTGAAATAATACTGAAATACTGTAACCAAGTGACCAATACTCAGCAATACAGAAGCAAAAATCGAAGTTCTTTCATCACTTCTTTCATCTGCTTAGTTCCAGCGTTCAAATTAAATAAAGAAACTACTGTCAAATGTAAGAGTAACTTGGCTGCAAGCCTGTTGCTACTCAAACAGTTTGTTAGTTAAGATTTACTCAGGAATTTTCCAAAGGAACAGAATTTAATGTAGTTCTATCAAATTCTGTTATATATTTACGATCCTCGCTCATGCAAATAAGAATCCTGGAATCAGAAACCTATCACAGTTAATAATGATTTTGGTCAATAATGTAGTCTACTACACACAATCTACACTGATACAAAACACTATATTTTAGAAAAAAGTGCTGTTTTCGGAAGCGTCACTGGGATTTACAATTTAAATTGCTGATCCTCCTGATCTTTGACCATACAGTCTCGTACGAACGTCGTGGTCTTGTGGAGAGGTCAGTCGATGGCGACAACGGTGCAGGACTACTCTGTATGCAAAGTTTGCGACAGCTGATTAATGTTGTGCAATAGCATAGGCTGTTTCCAGAGTTTTAGTTCCGCCGCAACCCACGACTCTCGCGCTGTAAAGTCGCGCAACGCAAGTGCACGCGAGCGCAATACGCCAGCCCGGCTGAATCCTCTGCTCTGGCAGCGTGCTCTCGGGGACACCAAAGTTTCAAAGCCTTTGTTACGAAGACATGCCAGTCCTAACCTCCACAATTCTTTTTGCCCAACCGCATCCTCGTGATCACTATAGCTACATAATAACATCACAGGAATTCAATTTTTAGATTAATGTCTGCCAAATTCAAAGTACACAGCAGGCATTAAATCTGACCATCTTACGTTATGTTTCAGAAACCAAGAAATGTGCACAACTGACGTCACATCGCCTCTTCAGAGCCACACGGGTAAGCGAAAGATTACTAATGCAATGTGAGGTACCGGGAACCCGTATCTACGATTGTTGTAGGAAGACAAATTCACCGCATATGCTTCAGCAACCGGCAACCGAGTCGTGTCCCTTTGCCTTCTCTTCACTTTTGTCCACCAGTGCATACAAAAGATTTTCTATTACAGAACAACAGCGATATTTATTTAAGTATACAATCGTCAAAGAAATTCTTTCCTGTGTGATTTATGGGAAAATATAGGAAGGCCTGAAATGTGTGAGAAGTTGCTAACTATTCGTAAATGTAGGATGCCACGAAGATGATACAAATGAATTATCGACACAGGAAAAGGGTATGTAGTTTCTAGAAAACAATACAACTTTCTTATTCAATCTGCTATGAGTCGCTTTCTGTATTCAGTATTTTAAAATAGTGGCTTTCTTCTATAGAAGTCTCGATAAAAGAGAGTGTGTGCCAAGTTCTCGATTCATATGTTACAATGAGGATCCAGATCCTTGTGCCCATAGTCAAGTGTAAACTGATGAAGCTACAATGAAGTTCTCTTTCAAAGATCCCGACATTTCATGAGTTATGTACTCACTGGGTCACGTACTAACATCTTTTTCAGTAAGAGTTATTTCGCTTTTTCTGTAAATCAGTAGGTTTTCCCCAATCGTCCTTCGTGACGAACTTGATATCATATCTATCACCTTTTGCCGTTGAACCAGCAGACCAAATGTCGATTTTTTTCTTGCTTAATAAAATGATTATATTTTGTGTGTGTTTGGTGTAGCAAGTAGCAAAGCGACATTATAACAGCGTGCAAAGAGGAATGTCATGTGAGGGAAGACCTAGAGATTGGCGTGCACATTGCGCGCTTTCAAATAAAAATGGTGGTGGTCTACGTACCGTTAGACTCAGAGTTGAAATATTAAAAGTTTTGGCTGGTTTCGTTGTCTAGGGGCTGGGATACATAGTTGCCGCATTACAAGCCAAATACTGCTGATTCTACTGTATAAAATATGAATATACACATGAATCGAATGGCTGAAGGTTCCTGTCACTCGGCAATTGCGAATTTTGAATGTAACATAGAAATTTATAAACGAAATATTGCAATTAAATAAAATCTGCAGGTACTATTTTAGCGACTTGTGACCACGATAGCAGAAGTACCTTTAAGAATTTTATTTCTTACTGCAAAACACTTATTGGTATCGATGGTCCAGCAAATAATAAAAATATAATTCGAATAACAGGGAAACAGCAGATTCCTATTAGTAGCGAGAAACAACATAGCTCGTGAGATATTCACTTCTAAATGTATACTACGTCTTGAATGCAGAATCCATGGAAATCTCACAAGTGCACCAGGCGGCACTACGAACTATTTCTACCTCCCGCGACCATGCGCAAACTGCTCAACAATCTCCGAGCATTTCATGCGACCCTCCGTCACGCCTTCCCGTCCAAAACGCTGGCGTGTCCTCTGTTACTTGATGCTCCTACACCACTTCCATACAGTCTCTCTGCTGACTTCGGTAGTCTCCTACCGTAGTAACGAGCGCTGTGATTGGCTAGAGTGCTCCCGCCATGTCTCCAAGCCAACGCACACTCACAGACATATTGAAACACATACGAAATACTGGATTTACATTTAAATAGCCTGAAATTAAATAAATATTCCTACGGCTGGACCATAAACACGCTCTAACACACATTATTAAATATATAAACAAATTAAATAAACATATATCAAAGGAATAGAAGCAAAAGTAGGCCAGTACCCTAATGTCTCTGTGCTTTCTAAAACACAGTGAATATTTGGCCAATTTCTTCATGAATAGTATGTATCGGATATAAACAAAGACACAGACGAACAAATATATATTTATAAGAACGCTGCTACCGTTTTTCAGTGTAACTCTGGAGTACTTATGGCCTGACGCAGTCAATAGAATCGGCCACTTTGACCTCCAATAACTCATGTACTGTTCAGGTTACATGCCTGTAATTCATACCAATTTAGGTGTACACTAATAGCTTCCTAAAGACATGTCGATCGACAAAACCGGATGAACCGTTTAGATTTTGAAATTCGTTGCTGGGTGTTACTTGTTTAATTTACAGTCAGATACTAAACTTTAAACTAATAAAGATATTGAAAAATCTGATACAGCACCAGAATCGTCATGAAAATAATGGTAATGTACATGTTTCTTTTTAAGGTATCATGATTCCTCTGGCTATTATTAATTTCTACATCAACTGTGAAATGTCTGCTATTATGGTTTCACAAAGTCTGCCATATTTGGCTCTCCCGGCATACAAGTCCCCTTCATCGACACAAAGCACCATCCTCGACACAGCGTCAACATGGAATTCCCAGCTACGCGGTCGGCCTGGACCACGTGCTGGTGCTATCCCTCTTGCTCCGGCTTATGTTCAGCACCACCCGGTTGCTGACGAGCCCCCGGCTTGCCGTGCGGCCCGTGCAGTCACTCCAACTCCGAAGTTATAATATTTTCAGGTCGCTACAACTCGCCAGTTACCTCACAACATTGTAGTCATTAGAACAAAAACAGAATAACTCTGGCAACATTTCACCTACGTCATGACTTATGCAGAAGTTTGCAAGGCTCTGTACGGTTACGACTCAAGATCTGAATATACAACACTTGTATTTGCCATAGGAGATTTGAAGAGACATGTCAGAATGGCATTTGAGATAAGGACATACAGTTCATAGAATCAATGAACGAATTCGAATCACTTGTTTGATCATCATTACGCCTTGTCGTTGATAACTTTTTTCCGAACAATGAGGCAGATGACAACTGACTATAAATACTCAACAACTTTGGTTGTAATAGGACAGCAAAAGTTACTCGCACAGCCACATAAATCACTTTCTAAAGAACCGTCATGAGTTCATCAATAAGCGCACTGAAAGATTTGAGTAACACCAACAAAAAATGGTTGATGGTTGTTAAGGGTTATGACTTTCATTTTTAATGTCTCTTTCGTGTTTGAAATTTATTAACTAAAACACTTCTCCACAAGAAGCGTACACAATGGAATATGGTGCGTTTTGTCGCTTAAAAACTAAACCTGATATCAGAAGATCGGGTGCCATGTTTCGTACCATCAAGTCAAATATAATTAGAAAATCTGGTAACACTTGCAGCACCAGAGGTGAGTGGGCGGTGTCTTGCGTCCATCGCGACTTGTAAGCGACCAGCCACATCTCCTGAGAGGAAACTGGGACGGGATCTGTCCACTATGGATCGACAGTTTAGTCAGTAGGCGTACTATTGTTGTAGTTTTATGCTAATTAAAGAAATTAAACTGCTCCACAACTAGATAACGATATAGAAGTTAATATTTAATTCTGAAAGACTACACTAATATTTGCAGAAAGCAGTTTCAGCTCAGAAACGTATCGAAAATCTTGAAGACTGTAACAAATTAACAGCCAAAACTTTCATGAACTCCTTCAATATGGATGTGTAATGCCGAAAAGTGTATGGCAACCTGCCAACTTGTAGTTACGTGTGCGGAACTACTGGAAGTAATTCTAGCCGCACTTTCGTTTACCAGCTTCACCGAGTGTGAGATCGATGTGTTTACCGCATGAGAAAATGGTATTCCCTAAATTAGAGAACGATGTAGCTTTTGGTCGACAGGTCATCGTCCTACATCGAATGTATGTTCGACCCATTGTCAGACATCTACTATTTAATTCCCGCCACACAACACTGTAAAAGTACGAGTATTACTGAGCCGTCGTAGTAGACTGCATTATTCAGATCCAAGGAAAGGAAGCATCAAGATGGAAAACATAGAGTTCTCGTTTGCAACAGTATCTTCAAGATGAAGAGCATTCGTTAAACAGAAATAAATCATGCCCATTTGATTTAACGATTTTCAGGGGTGGATTTTTCCCTCGCAGAGTCTACGGTTGTTCATAACTTTTAATAGACTTCCGCTGCTTGGCAGCAATTTGCGTTTTATGGCCATCTTTCATATTTAGCTTCATTGTGCCAAGACTGCGAGAGGCGTCATTTCTTCCCTTTTTAACGAGCGACTAAATGGAAGATATAGCCGCTGCATCGATCGCAATTTTCAGAGCGGCTGCAGCGTGTTTCAAAAAGAGCGCAGCACACAACTGCTGTGTGTGGGATTGCCGATGCACACGGCATCGTCGGTGCTACTCTCCCCTTTCACTCCAGATCTTCTGATACACATTCTGCATTTAAAAAACACTGTTTTGTAGTACAGAACACACCAATATATACACCTATTTGAGAAAATTGCAACACTATGCAGAAATCTTCATATATTAATAGTTCATAGAGATCTACAGAACTGCAGTGTAGAATAAAGATAACAATGTATAGGGTGTTCAAAAAGGTATTTCATATTTTGATAAGTGGTTGTATGGACCAAAACAAGACAAAAACGTCTAGTAAACGTGGGCTCTAAAGTGCTTGCCTTAAGATCTATGAGCATTTGTTCATCTTCGCTACTGTGAAACACATTAAACACGTGAGTATATATTCCTCTCTTATTGCGCACGGATACTGCATGCAGTAAACACCTGCTTGTGTTGTTACTGTAAACGGCATAACAGTTCAAGGTTAGTGCAGAGCATACATTGTTCTAATGCAACCAGTTTGTGTTTTCATAAGTTTGTGAAATGCTTTTACATTGTAGTTTTAGTTTTGCACTTACCAGCATAATGTAAGCCTCTTATTCCACTCAGGAAATGACAAACAACAAGATCTTCTGTTACGGAATGGCAAACGGAAGCAACCATCGATATGCTGATTGGATTGGATTGTTTGGGGGAAGAGACCAAACAGCGAGGTCATCGGTCTCATCGGATTAGGAAAGGACGGGGGAAGGAAGTCGGCCGTGCCCTTTCAAAGGAACCATCCCTGCATTTGCCTGGAGCGATTTAGGGAAAATCAAGGAAAACTTAAATCAGAATGGCCGGACGCGGGATTGAACCGTCGTCCTCCCGATATGCTGACTTTACATACGAAACAGTTTGAATGATGCAAGGTATCATCAGTTTCTATCAAACGACTTGACTCTACCGCTAGAGGAGGTACCTTACCAATAAAGCTTGGACGTGGGGCTCATACATGATGGAGCGCCAGTACGTTTTCTCCGAAGTGTACAAGAACAGCTGATACAGACAACTAATGGTCAACGGACTTCCCGGGCAGGTCCAGTACGTTGGTCAGCTTATTCTCCAGATCTCAGTCCCTTGCATTTTTGATTGTGAGGACACTATAGGAAAGCGTCATCAACGCCTGCCAGCTCATCCGTGACGAACCTGGAGTTTTTCGGGGGGTACATGATTCCCCAAGACGGTGGACGGAAGCATGAAATGGACACATACTGAGCTCTTCCTTTAATGATGGTTCACAAACGCAGGTGGAATGTAGTAGCAAGCAGATTACATTAGAAGGGGTGCTGCTTCACCGTAAAAGAATAAAGTGTTTACTCATTTGTTTACTGTATTCCAAAAAGACAGAATACCATAGACAGGCAATATCGTAACCAGACTGAAGCAAACTAAACAACCCTTCGCCTCTGCCTCCGAAGACAAAATAAAGGGGCGTGGTACATGATACAGCGTAAGGAAACCTTGGCTAAATATTAACTTAAAGTTAACACGTGAAAGTTCTTTCTGTGGTGATGTGAAACAAAAATGTACAAAACCAGTAACAAATAATATTTTTAGACAGTAATCAGTAGAAATAAGTTATATTCGTAGTTTCATTGCTTTTGTGCGTGATTTCGAGAACAGATTCGGTAATAGCTTGGATTACAACATGGAGTGCGTACTATTTTACCTTCAAAACAACCGCAGCATGACTTCCGAAAATAAGGCGCATAGTAACACGGCCTGGCTCCGTAAGGAGTCACAAAAGCACGTGGCACAGTCTCTGTACATACCTATATACTCTACCTCTTTGCTGCATTGTATGTCGGTTAGTTATTGTTCAGTGCTGTATTGAGTAGAACGTTGTGTCACACAGTTTGCGAATTTCGAGATGGCAGAGTTAGAGGAGCAACACGTCTGTATTAAATTTTCCACCATACTGAAGCAAACCCTTAAGAGACACACCATGTGATGCAAGAAGCCTACAGTGGTGAGTCCTTAAGCCATATTCGGTGTTAAGAATTGTTCATACGGTTTAAAAGTGGTCGGACGGAAGTTAAAGATGACTCGTGTTCAGGATACTCTTATTTACACTTAGATTGTGATCTGTGTGAGTCAATATTTTCTTTAAAACACTGCAGTCTTCAAATAGTTCATCAGTTGAAAATCCTTCATCTGAATCGAATCCTAAAACAGAAGCAGCATCACAAAGTTCTGTAAACGTCAACTCACCAGTGAGTGACAATGGTTCCAGTTTTTTAAATGGATTTGATTCATTGAAATCAAAGTGGCTTTGGAGATAAGCTTGTGCTACTTTGATAAAATAATATAAAATCTAAAATAGACGCTTCATAAGGTTACTTTCCTTGTGGAAAGTAGGTGCACTCAGCGGCTGTTATGTGGCTTATAAATTATAGAGTGCAGCAATCAGTCGTCCTTTTTAAGTTTTTATTACGCAGATCCATATTTCGGCTAGTGGCAAGCCATTCTCAGTCACATTTCTTTGAATGAAATGTTCAAAGAAATGTGACTAACGCCCGAACAACAGGGACTTACATGCACCGAGAATAGAAAATATTGCATTGAGAATGGCTAGCCACTAGCGGAAATCTGTATTTGCGCAATAAAATCTAAAAAAGGACGACTGATTGCTGCACTCTATAATTTACAATATGCTTCATAAGCTTTCTGATCAGCGCGGTTTCGTGCAGTATGTAAATCCGACCCAAAACATTTCCGTCAATTCTTCTCTGCACACCTACTGCCTCATTTTCTAAAATTCTATATAAATGGCTCGAAGCAATTGTCGTATTCTGCAATGCCAAGGTAGGTTTTTCAAACAGTGTGCATACATTGGCATAAAAGTCTAAGTATACAGAGGTCTTACTAAACATATGCGTCCATTCCAATTGCGCAAAGGCCACAAACTACTTCAAATGTTCCCTTCTTAAGGGGCTCCGGAAAGGCTCAAAATCATGTAAAGTTCAATTTTTACTTTTTTGCGTTTTCTGAATTTGCAGACTATTACCTTTTAATAGATATATAATTTATTCAGTTCCGAAGACTACAACTATTTTTAAATTTTTTTTGAAATGTGTTCTACATGGGCGTGACCCACTGTGGCGCTGTTAAACTGCTGTCAAATGGTGTTATTATGCAATATTATGCAATAATGGAGGTGATAAAACCTATTTTCAGAGACTTAGCAGCACCTGAACTGTTGAAAAAGTGTATTCACGGAAAAACTCAAAACCCCAATGAAAGTGTAAATAGTGTTATATGGTCGAGAATTCCCAAGACTGTATTTGTTGGAATAGAAACACTTCACTTTGGTGTGTATGATGCTGTTGCGACTTTCAATGATGGCAATATTGTAAGGTGCAAGGTATTTAGAAATATGGGAATGAAGATAGGTTCTAACATGGTACGAGCGATGCTTGCTTTAGACAAGGAACGCCTTCGGGCTGCAGACAGGGCTGTAAAGAGTCTAGAAATACAAGCAAGAGTAAACAGGAGGAGGAACAAGAGGAAGCTGGAGGAGGAGTTTGCAGAGGATGAAGATAATCCATCCTATGGACCTGGAATGCACTAAAAAGTTAATCCAATCTTTGTCGCTCGATTCCCAAAACTTTTATTTTCTCATACTAATTACATGTTTTCTAAGGATCTTCCAAGCATATTGGTTTCAAACTTTCAGTAAATGTTACACAGTACCTTCTGCATAATTTAACACAGCCTTTTTCCAAAAAACTGTATATTTTTGAATATATAAATAAAAAATTGCAAAAAAAGTTGTGAATTTTCATTACAATTGAAAAAAAAATCATTTTAATAACTGAACTAAAATTTTGTAAAATCCCTGTGTTAAGTTGTAGCCCATATTTCAATAAATAATCTGTAAAAAGTTCAACTTCCCACCTCAAATACTTTGTGAGGAAAGATGTAATTTATAAGCGTTATTTTAACATTGCAAGTATAGGGCGTTCCGGAGCCCCTTAAGGCGGAAAATGAGAAATGACTGTAAATTTTGTAATCCACAGATTGCACATCGAGTTCCAATCAGTTCATATCGTGTTTGTATTATTCAAAATATGAGCCCGGCATCCAGCTTTAAATATACTTGAATTTTTATCCTTCAGTAGGGTAAATTTTTCCAAAATTGGCGTTCGTATTATTTGCACTGAATGCCGAGTCACATGCAATATCCAAATCAAACTTTGAAAGCATGGCTACAATAGCATCGCTTATTCGCTGAAGCGCCAAAGAAACTGGTATAGGCACGCGCATTCAAATACAGATATGTAAACAGGCAGAACACGGCGCGGCAGTCGGTAACGCCTATATAAGACAACAAGTGTCTAGCGCAGTAGTTAGATCGGTTACTGCTGCTACAATGGCAGATTACCAAGACTGACGTGAGTTTGAGCGTGGTGTTACAGTCGGCACACGAGCGATGGGACACAGTATCTCCGAGGTAGCGATAAAGTTGGGATTTTCCCGTACGACCATTTTCGAGTGTACCGTGATTGTCAGGAATCCCGTGAAACATCAAATCTCCAACATCACTGCGACTGGAAAAAGATCCTGCAAGGATGGGCGCAAAGACGATTGAAGAGAATCGTTCGAAGTGACAGAAGTGCAACCCTTCCTCAAATTGCTGCAGATTTCAATGCTGGGCTACCGAGTGTCAGCGTGCCAACCATTCAACGAAACATCATCGATATGGGCTTTCCGAGTCGAAGACCCACTCGTGTACCCTTGATGACTGCCCGACGCAAAGCTTTACGCCTCTCCAGGGCTCGTCAACACCTACATCAGACTGTGATGACTGGAGAAATGTTGCCTGGTCGGACGAGTCTCGTTTCAAATTGTATCGAGCGGATGGATGTGTACGAGTATGGAGACAACTTCATGAATCCATGAACCCTGGATGTCAGCAAGGGACTGTTCAAGCTGGTCGAGGCTCTATAGTGGTGTCGGCCGTGTGCAGTTGGAGTGATGTGGGACCCCTGACACATCTAGGTAAGACTCTGACAGGTGACACGTACGTAAGCATCCTGTCTGATCACCTGTATACGTTCATGTCCATTCTGCATTCCGATGGACTTGACAATTCCAGTAGGACAATGAGACACCCCACACATTAGTGAAGTCCGTGCCACATGCTGTTGCGGCACTTCTACGTGCTCGCTGGGGCCCTACATGATATAAGGCAGGTGTACCAGTTTCTCTGGCTCTCCAGTGTAGTATCAGCCGTTTCGAATGGACTCTCAAATAAAATCGAATAATTTTGTTTGACATCCGTCTTCGTGGGAAAAATATTGTATACAAATGGGATATATATTTCCTTTTCCTTTATTAGATGTCTCTGCAGCGATAATGAAGTAAATTTCAGATTATCCGTCACGACCACAAGATTTAAGGGCTGTCACTGCAACTCTTCAGCTTTGGGGCCGAGTATATATCTGACTATACTTTCAAACTTAATTCTGCCACAGGAAATGTTTTTGCAATTGTTGAATCGGATAATAAATGAGGAAGAAACAGCGTGGTACAGTCCGTGAATGAGTATGAAATAGTATCTTTAACTCAATGATATGTTTCCGTTAATTCAGCCAGAGTTATCATATTAATTTCTGCTGAATTACATTTTGGAAAAAAAGTTTTCGTTAAGTTGGATGTTCTTCTCGAAAGCTGTTTCTTTTTATTTCATTTCCATTTGCTTGACGTTTAACGTGTCTCTGTCCGCCGTGAGATATAGAAAAATCCATATCGCAAATTTTGCGTAGTGAGTAAAAAACTGAACTGCCATTAACTATACCCATGAAGTACTTTGTAACCATTCATCACAAAATTTTCATAAACGGTTTTCCTTTTTTTGGGGGACTACAGTGAGATATTTTTGCAATTTTTCCATCTTGGTTATCATAATTACTGTCACTTTGAGCATAATTCATTGTGGCAAATTGTTTTCTGAAAATAGGGAAAAACATGACTCTATTCGACGCAAAGCCATGCCATCATGGTGTCATCCAGACACCCATAAAATAAAATTAAAAAATATTACAAAATTAAATAAATACACAGAAAAATATATATACGGCAATCCTAGCAACCCAATCCCTAAAACCATACTTAATCAAAAAGAATGAAACGATGCTGGATCAATTAACTCATCAATTCCTAGCGTCGCGTTCGGTGAGAAAGATTTGTTATTTTATTACCCACGTGTAAATGCAAATTGCATATTATTATTTTAATGCTAGGAGCGCAACGTAGGAAGAAAATGAGAAGTTAACCCTCTGCACTCTGTAAAGCAGACACAGGGTTGGCTAAAAATGGCTCTGAGCACTATGGGACTCAACTCCTGAGGTCATTAGTCCCCTAGAACTTAGAACTAGTTAAACCTAACTAACCTAAGGACATCACAAACATCCATGCCCAAGGCAGGATTCGAACCTGCGACCGTAGCGGTCTTGCGGTTCCAGACTGCAGCGCCTTTAACCGCACGGCCACTTCGGCCGGCGACACAGGGTTGCATCATTAGGATATATATTAAAACAAAAAGTGCGCTTTCATTCAAATACAGTTACAGAAGCATTACAGTAAAAAACTTTTCATAGTGTGATAGTTTTACTGTAGGAAATTCGGTAGCGCAAAGGTGACGGCCTCACAGAAATACTTCTTATCCGATTTTAAGGAAACTGTTCAATATAAAAAATTGAAATTTTGAAGATCTCATAGTCAAATATGTTAGCTTGATAATTAACTGACAACCTTTTCGTAATTCGTTACGTTTATTGTTCTGCTTGGAAATAAAGTAAGCCATTGCAAGTGATTATAGTGAATGTTTCATGTTGGTACTAGTCTACTTTTGGTTTCTCTTAGGTCACACATTGTTGCCTTTGAAATGTAGCTGACATAACAAAGTTTTATTTAGAGTTTACCGTAAAGCGATATCTATTTTCATTCTCGAGTTATTATTTTGTGTGTGTGGCATAAGCGTAGCTCGCGGACTGGAATGATTCTTAAATACATTGAACTGAACTACGCAAAAAAAGGACCTACTTTCCTTTCTTAGAGAGAGAGATCCAAACAGTTCCCTACATGGCAGTACTATGTAGTATTGATTCCACATACAGTCTGAATCGAGAATGGAGCATGTTAGAGCTACAAATAATAGTGTCGAATGAGGCTCGACATCGGGGCAGTGTTGAGACCCACTCGAAGTTGGAGAAAAAGCTTCGAAAGCCCGCGAGCTGTCAGACAACACTGATCACACACACAATACTGTAAAATAATTATTGAAATGATAAATTACGTGTAGTTTTGAGGTCCTCACCACAAACAATTATCAAATGAAACAATGTGAATATGACACAGTTGTAAATTTTCCAGATACGCACGTCTATGTATTCTCTAGTCCAAACTGGCTACACGACTGCCTATGCAAGGACTGCGCGTGCGTGGGGAGTGAGTGGGATAAGAGTCACGAGCGCAGTGCGTGTGACGGGCGCGGGATGGCAAGCTTGAAGCGAGTGCGAGTTTCATGCGACAACGCAAGACAGCCGAGTCCTCACCAAAAGTCGAGATAAAAAAGATATGCCGTCGGGACATGGGACAAAACCGTGAAAATCGAAACTGTCCCGACAAACTAGGGATAGGTGGCAAACTCTGCCCGTACTGTTATTCAAACGATCAGTTGATTTCGACGACGTGGAATTTTGAAGTGCTTACGAACCTATGAGCACTTTGGTACGTCGCCGAAGCCAGATGATCATGTGAAATAAATATATGTTGTCGTAAAACGGCCAAGGTCCAAAACCGAACTCTCTTTCAATAAATTTTTGGCTTAGGCAGTCTATATATATAAAAAAGCTAAGGTTCGAAGACCTACCCGCTGTGACCAAATGTGTGGGAGACTTGGAAGCTCTGACCTAAAGACGATAAATAATACTTAGAACTTAATGTGACTTAAAGGTAAATAAATCAAAAGTGAAGACAACGAAGAGTGGTTGAAAAGTGAATATCAGCTCGCTTAACATCTAAAGAGGGAAAAAGAAGTAAAAGAGTTTTATGTAGAAAGCAAGAATATACAGGATGACCGAAGCGTGGAAGATGTGAGAAGCAGAGCGACACAAGCAAAGTGATTCTTTAATAACAGCTATACTGGCGTCAGTGTCAGATACTGATAGAAAATTAAGGAAGAATGAAGTTTCTGGGAGAAATTCAGATAAGGTGTTATCGAAAAAGAGATAAACGTACAAAATGAAGAAGAACTAATGTGAACAGATGAATACAGATGCATATGGCAGACTTGCACCAGAAGAAGGGACAGGTTAATGGGGCATGTGCTACGGCAACAAGGTACAGCTAACCTGACACTGGAATGACCAGTAGATTGTAAAACAATAGGGGCAGGCAGACACTAAAATGTGAAAAATAGATTACAGAATGTTTTGAATGTCATAGTTACGTTGAGATGAAAAGATCGCCACCAAACATCGAAAGATATAACATGAAAATAAAAGAAAACCTGGTGACTTAAAGAAAAAATTCAAGACCAAGAAGCCGGCCGGAGTGGCCGCGCGGTTCTGGGCGCTACAGTCTGGAACCGAGCGACCGCTACGGTCGCAGGTTCGAATCCTGCCTCGGGTATGGATGTGTGTGATGTCCTTAGGTTAGTTAGGTTTAATTAGTTCTAAGTTCTAGGCGACTGATGACCTCAGAAGTTAAGTCGCATAGTGCTCAGAGCCATTTGAACCATTCAAGACCAAGATTTACTGAAGACACTAGATGCTTTGTATGTCAGAATTGAGATTCTGATGTCTTATTGGGAAGCATCATTTCCAATCCATCATCCATAATGGTTAAGTATCATTAGCGAGTAATGCCATATGTGTTGAATTCGCCGTATAGCAGGTGAATGGGTAATCCGGGAAAGAAGCGGTATCTCTAGAGATGGAGAAGAAACCACGCCTTCCTTGCATTATGTGGACGAGCATTGGTCTGTTGGAGAAGTACAGTATATGTTCTAGAACTATATCTGAAAAATGGTATCTCTCTGCGCTCAGTTACGTCTCTGAGATAGATGCTCTTGACAGAATCGAAAATAATGAGAAAGAGCACTTTTCAATGATGCGAAATAATACCTCACAAAACCACGCCTGATATTCACCCTTTTTACTAAGAGGAATGCAAATTGGGCAATCTATGTAAGTCAATTAGAGCGACAGTGAGTGAAAAAGAGAGATATATTGGATACATTGCATTTTTTATTTTTATCCATTTATCTTTCACCTACAGTGGTCCTTGCTACCAGTCCATGTCATAGCAGATGGTGGTTGCCTCTGGAGCAGACAATGACACATACGTAACATTACTCAATTGTTGCACCAACACTCGAGATGAAGTTTGTCATTTCCTTGTGGCTGACAACACAACATTCCGTGGCGGCGCCGCATTTCGTGCTCACGTGCTGATTCGCTGACAACCCCGTTCACTACGACTCACGTCTTACAGGCGTGAGCACAGTCCATATGATAAATCACCACGAAAATCAGGAAGCTGCCACCATTCAAATGATGTTAATCTCTTTCGCTTCAATGACTTTTAGTTAGCTCATGTATAAATGCATTATTTGAATTCATCTTGATTTTACGCTCTGGTTAATTTTCAGAGAACCATTAAGGCACCACACTGCTCTAGGAAGACAACATGAATGCACCATTTGAAGCATATTAACGTTGAAAACACCCACTTCTACAGAATAACTTCTAAAAAACTGAAATACGTGAATAATACACTCAGATTAATAAACAGATCTACAACAAATGCAAGAACATGCTAAGTTTCTGTTCTGGTAGTTCAGTGTAACCTCTGAAACACGCCCAGTTTTGCAGCTCATTATGTCTCTGGCATAGTCAGCCATTCATTCCTTAGATCATCTCCATAGATCCACCGTGAAAAAGAATCTCCAGAAGAAAAAGTCGACTTGTTCATTAACAGAGGAAAGTAGCGATCCATATCTACTATCGCAGACAGTATTTACAATTGATTACAACTATAGATAATTTGCTATACTGTAGTTTCGTTTATGAAAGACGTAAACTAAAATCTTATAAAATTCTCTGAATAATAACTAGAGTGAAAAAAAAGTCTGTGCAACAATACGAAAACCTTTTAACACGGCCAGTTGTATATCGCACTCTCTTCAGGCCTAAAGCTTGGCCTTCCCCATTTGAGTACATCTATAGTAAGTCGGAATTTAACTGGTCATGCACTACGTTTTTGCACTAAGATAAAATTTCCGTTTGTTAATTGAGGAAGAAATTTGAGTAGAGCCATGAGACTGTAGAGTACGGTTAGTTAAATTAGTATACTTATGGTAATGCAATAAGGTCTGGCTGGCTATATAAGTGATATCTGCAGTTCGGTGGGGAAGCGACACGGTTTGGTTGTCGTGCTCGGTGGCAACTTTGCCAACTGCAGCCGCTCGAGCCCAATGATGACGCTGCACATGCCTCGCGCTTGCTTCATTAGCTGATTTGCATGCGCTGATGGATTACGTCGTCAGCATATTCACGCGTGCGCATGGAAATAGTGGTTTACTTACACATCTTCTTTGCATGATCCGTCACGACTCGTTATGGTACAACATAATCGACATACAATTATTATTTTCCTAACTTACATTGCGATAGGGTCTGGAACTGCGATGAATGTTTTGATGCCTTCAGCTGCCATTCTCCTAGAGTATTGAAAACCTTTTCTACTTTCTTTTGTGACAATTACATGCAGTTATAGGAGCAAGGACGTACTACAGAATCGTCTATAAAGTTGTAATACGCCCAGTATATCTAGAGATATGACTTGTTCATATATTAAAATCACAAGTGACACTAACGTATCCAATGTATAATGCCTCTGTTCAGATACTTGAAAATGGTTTAATGCCGAAATCATATGTGAAATAAAGAGAGTAGCTGCTGAAGGCACCAAGAAAACATTCAAAAATTATTATTATCTATTTTACATACCTGAAGAAATGTCGACAACGGGATACTAGCAAAGTATCGTGTATCTGTACCTCACAATGTAAAGCAGAATCCGACACACACATCATGGGGCTAAGAAACTTAATGATAGTTATATACTATTTTGATGTAAATAATTAACTCTGTGAACTGTGGACTTTTATACGTAGATTTAACGGTACAGAAATAAAATTAGTACCTTTCATATAAATTATTTGTAATACATATTAGCGATAAGTAAGGCATCATATTAACAAAATGGTGACGGCCGGGGTGGCCGAGCGGTTCTAGGCGCTACATTCTGGAACCGCGCGACCGCTACGGTACCAGGTTCGAATCCTGCCTCGGGCATGGATGTGTGATGTCCTTAGGTTAGTTAGGTTAGTTCTAGGGGACTGATGACCTTAGAAGTTAAGTCCCATAGTGCTCAGAGCCATTTTAACCATTTTTTGAACAAAATGGTACGCTGGATTTCTCACCAGAAGACAAAACAAATATTCAGGTCGTCACTGTGCATCTGCCGACGTCTTAGAGCAAGTAAAACAAAGCTTTGTGAGGAGTCCTACAAAATAAACACAACTATAGAATTTGGGGCAGTGAAAATCCACGAAAATCCCTGGAACATGTACGTGGTAGCTCAAAGTCGAAGCAAGCATTATGTGGTGCACTGATAGTAATCTTTAGCCAATAAGCGGACGTGTCTTCTGTAGTCCGATTAAAGCTGACGATGATTTCGTCATCTGTACTCACCTATCACATGCCTGTAAACGGAATGCTCTAATATTTGTAGGCATGGCGAGAATAAACGAGAAGTACGTTTGCTGTGGATGGATATCGCACCTGGTTGCAATCGTCACGTCACTATGAAGGTAATATGTCAACATTTTTGCACTTCTTAATTCAAATTTACATCACATTTTCGTCCGTATGTTATGATGTACTACGTACAACTCACAATCCCATAACAGAACCTCGATCCTAGATTCCATTCTCAGGTAAAGTCGCAAAACTGAAAGATGGTACGTCGCATTATGTAAAGACATGTTACCGTAACAGCTGTTCTTAATTTACATTGTTTGCTTTAATTAAATTTTAATCTGCTATATCACATAATGTCAGTATGGTTAGTATTTGGGTCAGGTTACTTTAATTAATCAGCAATAATGAGAGGTGGCATGAGCCCCCTCTCATATTTCTATCTTACGATTTTCCTCTCTAATTGCATGTGGTGAAAAGTTGCTATTCCTTCACACGCGGACTTCCCACGCAGTGTCTCTCGTCACCCAGGTGGTCCGGTGATAGGCGGGCTCTGCTGATCTTGAAAGGGTAAGCCGACGGGTGTGAGGGAGTCGAGTGAATGCTTTCCAGACGCCGACATTGTCAAAAGACACGCCCGCAGGGGCCTGAAGTAGCGGCTGGGATAGAGGTTCCGTTACTTCGCAGAAACTTAGCGAAAACACTTTCTGGCGGGCTACCAGTGAGGCGTGGGAATGACTTGTGTACGCAGGCAGTTGTGGCGGGAAAATTCCCGCGCTTTCTGCAAAATAGTAACTGTGATTGGCTTGCTCAGGGCATAGCTCCGTGACGTAGCAAAATCAGCGCAGAAATTGGCGCCAAGAATCTCCATTGGTGGAATGGTAGTGCTCCGGCAATAGAGTGGAATTTTCCGCCAGTTTTCGAGTTGCTGATTGGAACGTTTAACCACAGCCACTGTCGTGGGGACGGAAATGTTCTGTGTTCGCCCTGTACGGGTGCTCTAGAGGAGACGTCTCTCGCCTTTCGGTCGGAGTAGGTTACAAGACTGAGCTCTCGCTGCTCTGGACAGCCTGCCTTCTGTTGGCTGTCTAATATACTTTTATTTAATTGTAACTGTTTGGCGAAGTTGCTGAAGTTTTGAATTCAACGTAACTTTCCAAGTACAGTTGGCAATTGAGCGTTCTGCGTACAAGCGGCCTATGTTGTCTGTCTTGAGCAGTTTTGTCTAAAGTTGACTGTATCGGAGTTACAGTGTGACTTCGCTTGTTAAAATCAATCACTGTACCATCAGTGATTGTGTGGCGAGCCTTCTTCGTCTCCCTCAGAGGCGCATTTGTATTGCTAGGAAGTCTTTAGTCTGGAACAACCAGACCAGGATAATTAGTTTCGGGCTATACTCACGACATTATCATCACCACAATGGGACGTCGAAGCAACCAGCCATCGCCTCCGGTACGCCAGATCGTGTTCTTGCAGTTAAGAAGACAGTTTGGTAATGTATGTCCGCAGCACTGGCAGATAGGGATTTTCCTAGGTGATAATCAGAGCTAAGCAGAGCGCGCCTGTTCGTCTTTTTCTAACTTTGTTCTCTCTTGGGTGTTCATTGTCTGAATTCTCACTACTGTAGTGTAACATCCCCTTTGAACATTTATACACGACTGTGCTTAAACTGATACACAATATTTTTTTAGCGCAACGCAATCTGACTTTCAAAAATCTCTACAAAAAAATGGCCCTGACTAACATTAACCTATGCGTTTCACAAATCGCTTACCTCACAAAAATCTTGGTTACTCCCACTACTGCAATACAGCTAGCGCCACTACTGCCAGCTAAATAAAAGATTCAAACTATGGAAGGCACTAACTACTGATAGGGATAGTTAGCAAATGAAAGATATTAATAGAGAACAAACAATGTATTTACCTTAATATCATCATATATATAGCAGTTCATGACAAATTTCAAAACTCCGCCATCTCTCTCCCCACATCCACCACTGCTGGCGGCTCACCTCCAACTGCGCAACGCTACGCGCTGTTCACATCCAGCTGCCGCTCCCCAACACTACAATGGCAGACAACAATGCAAAGCAGCCACAGACTGCACATAGCACAGCCAGTGATTTTCATACAGAGGTGGCGTTACCAATAAAAAAACCTAAACAGCCTACTTACAGTAGCAGCAATTAATGTTGGGTTGGCTGTGTGTTTCTCTTAAGATTTGAGTTGCAAGGAATTGGCTCCACATACCACTTCGTCATAAATGTCACAATCTAGTTTAGGGACAATTTCACCTTCACAGCATTTATTTGAGTATCCAATTTGAGCCAATTTGATGTATTGTAAAATGTTTCATGTGTTTTGTTTATTATTTTGATTTTAGTCATAATAAATCATGTTGTTATTTTGGACAGAACTTTCATTCTGTTAATCGGTAGAGCAACCCTTTCATTTCTCACTACGTTAATGAAACTTTCCTTTATTTAACTTATTTATCAAATTAAATTATTGCAGGTGCCAAACTCTTTTCTACTCCACTTGCAGGGTCGATTACAGTCAGTTAGCGTTTCTTTTTAATCCATGTGCAACAGCAAAAAGTCGGAGTTAGAATAGGGGGGGCTTAGGGCATCCTTTATATATGAAGATTCTAGAAGAATTTAGTGTTAAATACACTGCTAGCCCGGGCACCTTGCATAAAATGGCGACCCTTAGCCTCGGACCTTTCCTGTGAATCACTGATTCTTAGTAGGGACATTCAAATTTTTTTTCTCTAATTTTTTTAATGATTAGTACCCAAGTTCTTTTTCTTGTAGTTGCGTGGTGATTAGTTTTATGTAGCAGCGCATGATTACTGTTTTTGTTTTCAGGGTGTATATTTTTTGTATGTTGATTGTTTTATGTGTTTCTTTGATGTGGTGTCCGTACCACATCACACTTTGTCGGGTTTGTCTGCGGTTTCTGTACCACAACAAATCGTGCATGTAATTACAGCATTGGAACGGCGTTGTTGAAATTTTATATTTATGTGGAAAAATATATGGAGTAGATTATTTGTATTGTGCATTTTAGATAAATTTGTTTTTCATGAATTATCACGAGAAGTAAGGCACAACTATTATCGAGCGAAGCAAAAACAAAAGAGGTTAGCATAATGGATAAGGGGCAGTTTACTGACGGGGATAGGTTCGGAGATGAGATGGTCACATTTTTAGCAGGACAGGACGACAAGGTCATTGATGAGGAAGGTGATTGGGACGCGATCTTAGAGCAACGTCGCGGCCGTGATTATGATAGTGAGGTAGAGGATGAAACAGAGTCAGGCACACAGATCGAGACGGTAGCAGAAGTTTATAATCAAACGAACGAGAGCAGACAGGGGCTAGCTCGGTCACGTCAGAGCTCTAGCGCCCAGGTGTCCAGAGTTACATCGCCCATGTGTGAGGAGGATCAAAAAGATGACATAAACCCAATACTGAGCTTCCTACGATCAATGAAAGAAGAAGCTGAAGAACAACGCAAGAAGGAGAAGGAAGAAGCTGAGAAACAGCGTAAGAAGGAGAAGGAAGAAGCTGAGAAACAGCGTAAGAAGGAGAAGGAAGAAGCTGAGAAGCAGCGTAAGAAGGAGAAGGAAGAAGCTGACGAACAGCGTAAGAAGGACACTGAGGCAATAATTTCGCATATAGGGGAAATTCGTGGGGAATTACTAACAATAAAGAAAGAATGTGGAGAAGCAAAACAAATATCAATGGTAGCACAAAAAGTAGCAGGCCTAGCCAAAACGGCAGCAAAAGGGGCAATGAAAATCGGAAAAGCAACTTCTCAACTCGCAGGGCGCTTGCGACGTGCGACACAAGCCCACTCAAAATCCCTAGCGGTCTTAAAAATTCAAGGTAGTATTGCGGTTACGAACATCACGAAACGAATGAAAGAAGTAGAGAGTCGAATAGCAAAACTAGAGCGAAACGGGCACACGAGCACTGCGCGTTCCGATTCCAATGATGGAGTACACAGAATTGTTTCTCCGAGGAAAAGCCCGCCGTGCTCTAGCCCAGTGACAGAGTGCGGAACTAACAATGCACACGCAGAAACACCTAGTAATAGCTCCAATAATTGTAGCCCACATAGGAGAGTGAATTCGGAGTGCCACTTCCACTGTGATACAGAGGTAGCACATCACAGTTATCAGCAAGATAGATCAGGACACTCAGCAGACCTGCAAGTATCGGAAACGAGTGACGACACCAGTGCGAGGATCGGACAGGATTTTGATCAGAATCACTTCCTGTCGATACTAAAATTCCAGAAGTTCAAAGATAATGGACGGTCGATGCATCCGAAGAGCTGGGTTATGCAGTTTACAAATTCATTACCGTCGTCATGGCCAACCCAGGCAAAATTAGAATTCATGTGTGGACACATCGAAGGCCAAGCCGTGGAAAAGATGCGGGGTGTGGCAGCGACGTGTCGGACTTATCAGGAATTTGTTGGTGCATTCCTGCGGACCTACTGGTCAAAGGAAACGCAAGACAGGATTAAAGAGTAAATAATATTTTGTCCTGAACTGGAAGTGTCCGGGCATAGGAGCGCAACCAAATTTTTTGATGATTTACTCAAAAAGAATCAGTTTTTAGATAGTCCATATAGCAACGGAGAAATCATTAAATTTTGCTTTTCCAAATTGCCAGTTAGGTATCAACAGACACTTATCGGGAAGTGTGGATATGACATAGAAGCATTCAAGAGTCTATGGCGCGAACTCGAAGTAGTCTTCGATAAACAAGATGCAAAGGACAGGAAGAAGGCGCAAAATAACAAATACCACGGGCCAGCAAGGGAAGAAGACAACAGATCGCATAATCGCACTGGTCAGTTAGGAAACCAGGGTTACGGAAATCAAGGTTACGCTATTCAAGGTTATGGAAACCAGAGACACGGAAACCAGAACGTCAGCGAACAGGGTCAATCTAGACAAGGGATCTGGGACAGGAGGAATAACGAACGGCAAAGCGACCGTAATTGGAGAGAGCGAAATCAAGGACAACAGGAGAACCAGGAGATTGAAACTAGACCCGCAAATCCTAACGCACGTCAGAGGAGGGGGAGTCTGACAAGGGATTGGCGCTAGTCCATAGGACTCCACCACATCTCTCACACAAAGAAGTTCGTGGAATAATAATAGTTTAAGTGGTGTGCATAGTAGAATAGGCAAATATATGAATCTTTCTTCGGGAAACAATAATCGTTGCATTATTAGATTAAGATTGTTAAAGTATTAACACGCTGCGTTGTCTTGTAAAAGAATTTGCGACTGCTATCCTTTTTGTTTATGTTCGCGACTTCAAATGTCGATGGAGTAGGAGACACTACCTTTTCATGAGCAATGTTTTTGTTCTTTCCTGTCTGGTGTCCATGTTGAGGGATAATGATGAGTGAGGAGATGTCGCACAAACGGGCGCATACAAGAAAGTGCTTTTAGAAGCATTCTGAGAAGTCGTGATACGCTCTATAGCGGCCACAACCAGTTCGTGAGACGTTCATACCAATGCTTACAGGCACGCAATAGTGCACTGCAAGATTGTGGTATATTGCGTGATTTCGAGGATGAATATGGGCAGTATAGTTTTTACAGTGATGCGCTAGCATCGTTGTCTTGCAAGTCGGGGTGAACCTGTGAGCGTTTGACTCCAATGGTGCCCTAGACGGTAGAAATGCGGGCATAAAGCCTACCATGCCAATGTGCTGGTTGGGGATTTAGCATGCTGCTTGCGACTGTCAGAGGAATAACCAGGGACTTATACTTGGATATTCGTGACATACTGTGTAGCTGGCGTGTGGTGGGCGACTGAATCCTCAATAGGAACCAGTCTTGGCTTGGTCATATTACATTGCCTCTGGAAAGGTGCGCTTTCATTGCTAAAACTACATCACATACAAAATTAAGTTCAACTATAAATTTATTGTCTTAGCCATGGCTAACCCAGTCTCTGGAGTTTCAATGAGGTGTAGTGAGAACTCGGAGGCCATGTCGTACGGCGCGCACATCACTGTCGTCAATAGCGGCGAGCAGCGAGACATCTCAGCGTAACAGGAATAATGGTAGAGTATTGTATAACGAAAAAAAATAATGGTACGATATACTAGGATAAGTTAAACCGTAGGATTTAACAATAACTAGATTAATATTATTGGGGTTTTCTACCACAAGTAGGAACGTTTGGCGCGCGCCTGTTGGGATGTTATTTTTCAGGTCATCAAATCACAGACCCGAGACGGAGGGACGACCGGCGGGCGAACGTAGAATAGTTGCATGTTCTTTATAGCTCAGTAAAACTTCAGCCTGCATAATAACATAATTTATTCAGAAGACATAGAATGTAGATCGTTGGCATATGGTAGTTAATTCTTGAGCATGTCTACTGTCGATCTATATAAGTAATAGTAATATTGGTGCAGGCCCGCACATTTAATTGTTCATCCAATACATAGCATCAGTTGTCACACACCATGTACAATAGTGAGATCGGTCTCTACACTAATATCAAGATAAATTATTTCCATGTCTAAATTAGATACACCAAGATTTTGTTATAATGATAGCCATAGATTAATAACTATAAAAGTAAAATAAGAGTGTCTGAAATGACAGACCATCAATGTGTAGTTATGTAAATTTATTATAACATAGAAGGTCATGGGAAAAAGTTAGGCATAAGATTTTTGTCAGAATTGTGCAGATGACGGGTATCGTGGCAATGCAGAGGCCAGCCGGAGAAAAAACAAGAGGTCTTCGGCTACCTGCAGGAAGGGGAGCGTCAGCGCGCCACCTAACGAGAAGGGAGCAGGAGCGTCCGGTCCTGCAAGCTGACAGTCACCGGGCCGTATACCTGAGGGATTAGGCGGGATCCTCGCCGGGCCACAAGCGAAAGTGAGGCTGGCCGTTGAACCTGACACGCGACCCACACGTGACAGCCTGCTAGCTCTCCAGACGCGGCAGCCATTTGGAGGAATTCCCTGCGGCAGACCACGTTGTCGTGAGTACACGAAGAAGATCACATGTCGTGTCAGAACCTGCGCCTCATGTGCCTCAGGACAGAAAGGGACGCTATATACTCACCTGTTTGGGTTTTTACAACTCACTAGCATTGGCCGATCTGCATACACAAAGCAGTATCGTGCCACACACTCTAACAAATGAATGGTCTCATTTCTAACTTCTCCTCTCTATTAGAGAGCAGTTGTAGCAATCGTCGCTCCTAGTTCGATCCTGTATGGACGACCTCACACACTTGTGGAGTCACTCCACGTGCCATCATCCCTCGTCGAACTGCAATATTGGGAAACGTAAAGTACTGTCCAGCGAGAGAAGAGACCTAGACTAGTGATGTAACCCAACAAGTAGACCTCAGAGACAATTAATCGACGTGAGGAGAGCCTATCACTGTGTCTTCCTACCGTATTGCCGTGATCATATGTGTGGGTCTTGCTGCAATCTCAACAGAGTACTGCAGATGCTCCGGCACACCCTATTGCTGTTGCAACAACATAGCAACAACACCCGACGTTTAGACCTGTGTGATGTCAGTACTGTGGCCCCATCCCAAAAGCTCCCCTCCGATGCTCAAGACATGGAACCACGTGTATCAATGCATATGACTCAACATACCAACCTCCTGAGAGAAACTAACGAATTTGTGAAGTGCTTCGAATATTTCTAACAATGTGATTTAGTGCCTCATTCTCAGCACCGTCGTGAACATTGTGCAATGTGCAAGCACAACATGACACCCCATGAACCTTGCTTTTTTCTTAAATTTCTTTCTCTAGTGTTGTTTTTGTAATGTATGTCATACCTTGTATGTGTTTGTGTTTTACACTGTAATTCTTATGTAAGTGATAGAGTAGGGCGCGCAAATTACACATTACTGTATTGTTCTCCACACCATGTTGTTTTTTTTTGTATTTTGTATTTATTGTTGTGTGAATGCAAGCAGTGTGCCTGAAGTCCCCATAAACTGAAGCAGATACCACCACTGTCATTGTGAATGGACCATCAGTTCAGGGAACATTTTGTAAAGGTTATTCTTGCTGCAGGGAGACAGAATGAATCGGAGGTTGTAATTAGATTCTGAAAGCTCACAAAAAGAGATTGTTAACTTAAATAGTATCATGTGTGAGTGAGTTCAGGTTAGTTTAATGATTCAAATTGTTGTAACATCTTCGGCATTTAATTGCGAAGCACTCCAACTCTGATTGTAAAGAATAAACTGCTCCATATTTGGCTCACATACCCGGGCCATATTTAGAGCATGAATGTCTGTGTGAATCGGTGTTTGGAAGGGGCTCCCTGGGTATGGATGTGTGATGTGAGTGTTAGTGTTCCATATTAAGAAGGTGAAGTTGGCTACTTCATAAATAATCCTCCCTCTATGAGCTGCATTTTTCAGTTGCAGTGATTTTCTTTATAGAGTGCGGCATGTGGAGTCAGTTTGTAAGATTGTTCTTGGGCGATTGACTCACTACGTTGCTCCTAAGTGAGCCAACCGCTCACCAATTACAATCTAAAATGGCGTAGGGGCTATGAGAGGTGGCATGAGCCCCCTCTCATATTTCTATCTTACGATTTTCCTCTCTAATTGCATGTGGTGAAAAGTTGCTATTCCTTCACACGCGGACTTCCCACGCAGCGTCTCTCATCACCCAGGTGGTCCGGTGACAGGCGGGCTCTGCTGATCTTGAAAGGGTAAGCCGACGGGTGTGAGGGAGTCGAGTGAATGCTTTCCAGACGCCGACATTGTCAAAAGACAGGTACGCAGGGGCCTGAAGTAGCGGCTGGGCTAGAGGTTCCGTTACTTCGCAGAAACTTAGTGAAAACACTTTCTGGCGGGCTACTAGTGAGGCGTGGGAAAGACTTGTGTACGCAGGCAGTTGTGGCGGGAAAATTCCCGCGCTTTCTGCAAAATAGTAACTGTGATTGGCTTGCTCAGGGCATAGCTCCATGACGTAGCAATATCAGCGCAGAAATTGGCGCCAAGAATCTCCATTGGTGGAATGGTAGTGCTCCGGCAATAGAGTGGAATTTTCCGCCGGTTTTCGAGTTGCTGATTGGAACGTTTAACCACGGCCACTGTCGTGGGGATGGGAATGTTCTGTGTTCGCCCTGTACGGGTGCTCTAGAGGAGTCGGCTCTCGCCTTTCGGTCGGAGTAGGTTACAAGACTGAGCTCTCGCTGCTCTGGACAGCCTGCCTTCTGTTGGCTGTCTTATATACTTTTATTTAATTGTAACTGTTTGGCGAAGTTGCTGAAGTTTTGACTTCAACGTAACTTTCCAAGTACAGTTGGCAATTGAGCGTTCTGCGTACAAGCGGCCTATGTTGTCTGTCTTGAGCAGTTTTGGCTAAAGTTGACTGTATTGGAGTTACAGTGTGACTTCAGTTGTTAAAATCAATCACTGTACCGTCAGTGATTGTGTGGCGAGCCTTCTTCGTCTCCCTCAGAGGCGCATTTGTATTGCTAGAAAGTCTTTAGTCTGGAACAACCGGACCAGGATAATTAGTTTCGGGCTATACTCGCGACATTATCATCACCACGACGGGATGTCGAAGTAACCAGCCATCGCCTCCGGTACGCCAGATCGTGTTCTTGCAGTTAAGAAGACAGTTTGGTATTGTATGTCCGCAGCACCGGCAGATAGGGATTTTCCTAGGTGATAATCAGAGCTAAGCAGAGCGCGCCTGTTCGTCTTTTTCTAACTTTGTTCTGTCTTGGGTGTTCATCGTCTGAATTCTCACTACTGTAGCAGCAATTAATGTTGGGTTGGCTGTGTGTTTCTCTTAAGATTTGAGTTGCAAGGAATTGGCTCCACATACCACTTCGTCATAAATGTCACAATCTAGTTTAGGGACAACTTCACCTTCACAGCATTTATTTGAGTATCCAATTTGAGCCAATTTGATGTATTGTAAAATGTTTCATGTGTTTTGTTTATTATTTTGATTTTAGTCATAAAAAATGATGTTGTTATTTTGGACAGAACTTTCATTCTGTTAATCGGTAGGGCAACCCTTTGATTTCTCACTACGTTAATGAAACTTTCCTTTATTTAACTTATTTATCAAATTAAATTATTGCAGGTGCCAAACTCTTTTCTACTCCACTTGCAGGGTCGATTACAGTCAGTTAGCGTTTCTTTTTAATCCATGTGCAATAGCAAAAAGTTAGAATAGGGGGGGGGGGGCTTAGAGCATCATTTATATAGGAAGATTCTAGTAGAATTTAGTGTTAAATACACTGCTAGCCCCGGCACCTCGCAATAATTTCGATTCGTAATTTATAAAAGTTTCTTCTGATATTGAATACGTGTATTAGGGT
This sequence comes from Schistocerca nitens, assembly GCF_023898315.1. NCBI lineage: Eukaryota > Metazoa > Arthropoda > Insecta > Orthoptera > Acrididae > Schistocerca > Schistocerca nitens. The sequence continues at coordinate 901,504,214 of NC_064614.1, read as the reverse complement.
AATTTATTTGCAGCTATTCCATCTTTATGATACTTACTGTTATACAAGTGACAGTATTGCCAACTGCGTTGCAGTTCACCGAAAACAAGAGAATTAGTCGTATTAGAGTGTACCATTATCAGCTGTGCAAAATATTTACTTATTTCGCTGGTAAAGAATGCTGCTTGTGGCCAGGACAAATTACACGTTTGGGTGTATGTAAATACGTAACCCTACCATTGTGACCCACTAGATAGCCGAACTTATCCAGTGCTTACACAGGTAATAGACTGCATATTATTCAACTAATCTTTATTATCCATACCACTGTGCTGCAACTTGACTCATAGTGTGTAGCACAATTCAGGCTGTTCCCTGGAAGCAGAACGGAAATTTGGAAATTTGTGGTAAGATTTTATGGGACCAAACTGCTGAGGTCATCGGCCCCTAAACTTACGCACTACTTAATCTAGCTTAAACTAATTGACGCTAAGGACAACACACACACCCATGCACGAGGGAGGACTCGAACCTGCGACGGGGGGAGCCACGCAGGCCGTGACATGGCGCCCCAAGACCGCGCGGCTACCCAAGCGGCGAGCAGAACGGATAACAAGAAGCACGAATGTATACTATCCGCATTCCTTATTTATGAAGCCATTGAACTGGATGGACAGACACTGTTGTACATTCCACTGGCTTCCCGTACGATTCACATCCCTAGGATGGACCGCTAGGACGCTTTATCTTTCATATGTGAAAGGAAAACCACTAACGACAATGTCGCTTTCTGTTCGGAGCTTCAGTATCATTTAACTGTCATTACACTAAGATATTTCTTGATGATAGAGGTAAAGCTGTACCTCCTTTTTGAAAATGCAGTTCGTCTTCCGCTTTCGGAATACCTATTGAACTCCCTGTTGCGGAATATTGTAAGAGACATTACCTCATCGAAATTAGAAAGCAATCTATATCTCTCAGAATACTTTTCTTGGTCTTGCAAAAAGGATTGTTTATGGATTACTAGTGGCTTGTGTCCCTCTTTATGCTAACTATGATACAGAGCCTGGGCCACGATAGGCTCCATGTGTCATAGCTCTGATCTGTGGCGGACATGTTGGTTTCCAAACGGTTGCACTTCGACAGAATTACCTCTTAAGTTACTACACGCCCGAGCTGAAACAAACAATGGTGATTCAGAAGTCACGCGTGCAGTGAATAATAAATTGATATAAACATGTTTCTATTGCCAATCTATTACCCGTCAATGATGAAAAGCACTTTGAACTACTGATGGACACCATAGCCAGTATTTGTAGTGGAACTCTCGATTATAAAGAGGCTTTTGATACTTAAGTGCTCACATAGACCTTGACAGAAATGTGTAATACAAGACTGTGAAGACTAACAGGACAAACAGTAATTTCCCATTGCCAGAACAGGATGTCGAACAACAGAAGACTAATACCTTAACAACAATTACATCACTTTTTTGAACCGAATCCGCTGACTTGAAGGCAAAACATTTCAGTATGTGCCTTAAGTACTATTATGTACGGTTGTGGACCCATGTGCAACTTTCATATCGCGCCAGGCATTAAGATTTGATACGCCTTTACCCGTAGCCAAAGGCACTAAAATACACTTGTAATGCTAGATACTTTCATCGCAATTAGTAGGCCGGCACATGGAGAGAGGATGTGCCCTATGATTCCTGATACACGTACTGTTCCCAAAGTGCTCAGTTAAATACGAAGTCTCTCCATAGGACTGTGTTTGAGCCTGACATCTTGGCATCAGGCAATGGAGAAGGTCAAGCTATTATAAAGGGGAAGCACTTAACAACTCTTTATTTATTCATTTAACTTACAGGCATGGTTTTGCTCTCATTTTATAGCAAAATACATAAGTTTTTTTAATCATATACCTTACAGATTCGCCAACAATGTTCCCGTCAGACCACCGAAGTTAAGAGCTGTCGGGCTTGGCTAGCACTTGGATGGGTGGCCGTTAGGGTCTGCCAGGGGCTGTTGGCAAGCAGTGTGCACTAAGCCCCTGGAGCTATTTGACGGAGAGGCAGCGGATCCGTCACGAAAAACTGACAACGGCCGGGAGAGCGGTGTGCTAACCATGTGCTAACCACATGCGCACCCGTACCCGCGTCCAATGACGTCTGTCGGCTGGGGATGATATGACGGTCGGTCGGAACCGTTGGGCCTTCTAAGGCCTGTTCGGGGAGTGTTGAACAGGTTCTATGTGAATTCCATTGGTTATGCGGCACATATCCCTTCTGAAGTCGATTTATTGCCAAACTTGTTGCAGCATTGCAGGTGTGACTTGTTCAATTGTGATGTAGACTCTATCTCTGAACTCTGACAGAGAAACCGGTAAGGGTTAAACAAATACAGTACCCTTGATGAACCCCCAAAAGAAAAAGCCAAGAGGTGTCAAGTCCTGGGAACGCGGGCGCCATGCAGTCGGCGCACCTCAGTCCATGCTCTTACCTGGAAAGCGAACAAACTGGAAATTTCGGATGTCGCAGAGGCAGTGCGGTAGTTCGGCATCTTGCACAAAATTACGCTGTATTCTCAGTCATCAACGTCAATCTGGAAGACTGAAAAGCTTTCCAACATATCGAAGTACACTACTCCATTGACAGTTTTCTCTTGGAAAATAAAGGTCTTTAAACTTTACTCTTGCTCAATGCGCAACACACATTCGATTTTGAGCTACCACGTCCATGTTCAAAGGACTTTCGTGGGTTTTTACTGCCCAGATTCTATAGTTGTGTTTATTTTTACCACTTAAATGAAAACTCGACTTATCATTAAAGATAATCTTTCCCATGAAATCTTCATCTCCGTCCAACTAATATAACATTTACCCATAAATGTCCATACGAGCAGTCCTATATGCTTCCATTAGTTCTTGCAACATTGTAAACTTGTTTGGTTTGATATGCAACCGGTTTCTTTACTCACGCCGAACAGTCATTTATGTTGTTGTTGTGGTCTTCATTCCTGAGACTGGTTTGATGCAGCTCTCCATGCTACTCTATCCTGTGCAAGCTTCTTCATCTCCCAGTACCTACTGCAACCTACATCCTTCTGAATCTGCTTAGTGTATGCATCTCTTGGTCTCCCCCTACGATTTTTACCCTCCACGCTGCCCTCCAATACTAAATTGGTGATCCCTTGATGCCTCAGAACATGTCCTACCAACCGATCCCTTCTTCTGGTCAAGTTAAGCCACAAACTCCTCTTCTCCCCAATCCTATTCAGTACCTCCTCATTAGTTATGTGATCTACCCATCTAATCTTCAGCATTCTTCTGTAGCACCACATTTCGAAAGCTTCTATTCTCTTCTTGTCCAAACTATTTATCGTCCATGTTTCACTTCCATACATGGCTACACTTCATACAAATACTTTCAGAAAAGACTTCCTGACACTTAAATCTATACTCGATGTTAACAAATTTCTCTTCTTCAGAAACGCTTTCCTTGCCATTGCCAGTCTACATTTTATATCCTCTCTACTTCGACCATTATCAGTTATTTTGCTCCCCAAATAGCAAAACTCCTTTACTACTTTAAGTGTCTCATTTCCTAATCTAATACCCTCAACATCACCCGACTTAATTCGATTACACTCCATTATCCTCGTTTTGCTTTTGTTGATGTTCATCTTATATCCTCCCTTCAAGACACCATCCATTCCGTTCAACTGCTCTTCCAAGTCCTTTGCTGTCTCTGACAGAATTACAATGTCATCGGCGAACCTCAAAGTTTTTATTTCTTCTCCATGGATTTTAATACCTACTCCGAATTTTTCTTTTGTTTCCTTTACTGCTTGCTCAATACTTTATGGGAAGTCCAATTCCCGAGAAGGAGGCCAGTGCGATTTTGTAGGACTGTTCACAAAAAGCTCTGTCTTACTTGCTCTAAGACGTCGTCAGATGCACAGCGACGACCTGAATATATGTTACGTTACAGAAAATGCAATTTCAATAAAACGCCTACGCAACTCGTAAACATTAGTGTTAATGGCGAGGAGGGGGGTCGGGAGGGGGGGTCGGGGATCTTTGCTATAATGTGTGCGAAAATTACGTTGCACAGTGCTTGCAGACTTCGACACTTCAAACCAAAACACACAGGAACACACAGGGTCTCGGGACTGGTAAAGGCAGCCATCTCTGCTGCAACTGCCGCTAGCGCCTGCGTGTCAAGACACGATCTTAGTTTTCCTTCCAGACGAAGTCAAGACAGTCTGTGAGTCGTATGAAAGAGCTTGTACGAATTTTCGAAGTTTTGAAGTTCTTACTGATACATCTCGCAATGATTACTAATAAGACAAAACAAAAAATATGGTAATGCGTGTGAGAAGGCTGCGAGTGTCACGTACGGGGAGCCCATTCGCCTGGTGCAAGTCTTTTTAGCTGACGCCACATCAGCTACTTGGTGGTCGCCGGCCGAGGTGCTCTCGCGGCTCTAGGCGCTCAGTCCGGAACCGCGTGACTGCTACGGTCGCAGGTTCGAATCCTGCCTCGGGCATAGATGTGTGTGATGTCCTTAGGTTAGTTAGGTTTAAGTAGTTCTAAGTTCTAGGGGACTGCTGACCACAGATGTTAAGTCCCATAGTGCTCAGAGCCATTTGAACCATTTTGGTGTTCGATGAGGGCGAAGTGATGATGGAGGAACACAAGACGCAGTTGCCGAGCGGAGACAATTTCCAATCTGCACTGAAGTAGAACACGGGAAACTCGCATGACATTCTGGCGTGATGACCTCTCAGCTATAAAGGCGGAAACAGAAGACAATAGTATAAATATGTTACACTTGTTAACAGTTTGAAACAGCATAAAATACTCTCCACTAGTAGCTTCTTATTAAACCTGATTTAAAACATATGTTAGAACCTGTGTAATCTATAGTTTTTCTTAGATAATACTACATTACTGAGGTCAGTATGAAACGCTTCGGAATCAGCAGATCCTGAAATAAAGCGGTTTTTGAGTAACGCCGATATGTGCAGCCTAAGGCAGTATCGTTGAGGATGACGTATCGCTCGGCGGCACCCTTGACGTTATTCTGCAGAGGCAAGAGCTGGCTGTTAGGTTTTCCAGTTACGCGTACATGATTCGTGGCTAAATGTTTCTTTTTTTATTTTACCAAAGCGAGCGAAATAATAAAAATCGAGTCTGCTTGTGGGAAGTAGACGGTATCCATTACTGTTCCTTTCATTTTCGGGAGTGTACAGGCATTCAACGCAATCAATACCATGACGGTTTAATCAGCAAACGTCGTCCTTAACTCAAGACAGAGGAACTAGCAAACCATGCCAAGACAACAAAATTAAACATGTGTGTAGACTTTAGCAGGAATTTTTCTTGTTTTGAATGCCTGGAATCGCGCTCGTAATGTATGAATTGCTTCGACAAGCACACGGACATGCGGGCCACATTTATCTGTTGATCGCGAGGACGGGAGAGGAGACAGGCAGTTCAGCTTTGGAGTTGTAACTGGACAGTAGAGGCTTGATTTTGCAGCAGTAAACAGCAAATAAAAGAAGATCTTTGGGAATTGTATGATGGATTAGTGGAAGATTTATTGTGGAAAGAAAAAGAATTGGTTTTTACATTAGTACAATTATACTATTTGTGAAGAATAGATTACAGCTAATGATTAAATCCGTTTTATTCGCGGCAGCGGTTTGATAATGCAGCTTTCTTGATTTGTCAGGAATCTTTTTGCTTTTCGTTTTTTGGTTGGGATTTATCGGTAACTGTGAGAGAAATGGATTTAAGAATATGATTTGGGAATTTTGTTTAAGGAAAGGTTCCGTGGTAGAGACCATTTATTCAATCATGCGTTGTTACAGAGATTGCGGTCTAGTACCTGCTGTACCACGCAGCCACAGTTACAGTGTGAATGGTTTCCTCCTAGATGGTGGTACCGTTCCTCAAAACGGCATGCCCTGGTATTTCAGTGTCGTTTCAGGAAGCAGGAAATCATGAAGGACGTACCCGAAATGTTCACGCATCGGACTTGGAGGGAAATGTGATGAACACTGTGGAAGGCGACCGCCGTATCAGGCAGTTGGTCCGCATGTACAGAGTAAGCCAGACGTCCGTCTGGAATATTATCAATGACAATTCTTACTGCCCTTATCACTTACAGCGAGTGCAGGGTTTGCTAGCGACAGCCTTTCGACATCGGGAGCAGTTTTGTCACTGGCTTCTTCAACTTTCAAATCAGTATCTGTGGAATAGTATGCAGAACCCCCATGGTATGGTGACAACGAATCATCAGCTTCGGCCCAGCAGGAATGTGTGGACTGGGATAATTGGTGACCGTATATTAGGATCAGTCTTCCTTCCATGTCGCCTAACCGACCGGAACTGTCGGTGTTTCTTTCGGGTGACTTTGTCTCACCTGTTGAAAGAAGTGCCGTTGATCAGCCGAAGGGTTATGTGGCTGCTACGTGATGATGCTCGAGCCCACTTCGCAGTTCGGACGCATCTGAATCGTGTCCTCCCTGGTCGATGTACCGTACGAGGGGGTACAGAGCCATGGTCTGCTCACTCACGGTATCTCAACCTGCGCGATTTATGGTTATAAGGGCCATCTCAAAAGTATCGTGTATGCAGAGCCCATTCCAGATGCGGAGACACTGCAGCAGCGTATTCATGCTGCCTCTGACACTATTCGGATGCAGCTTGGCCGATGTGAACGTGTGAGGCAGAATATGCTACGGCGCGTACACGCATCCGTTGAGGCACATGGAAACCATTTTCATCACATACAGTAGCTGTGGCTGCATGGTACATCGCGTATTAGACGGCAGTCTCTGAAATAATGCATGACTGAATAAATTGCATACCATGCAGTTACGGTCATAAGCTCATTAGACCTTTTTCTTCCTCTCATCGATAAATCCCTAGAGTTTGTAGATGGTGGAAAAAAACACCCTATAGTTAAGTGATTTCAGAGAAAGCTTAACTAATATTGAAGTTTCATTAAATGTTGTTAAGTCAAATAATAAGAGATTGAGTTCATTTAACAAATGGTTCAAATGGCTCTGAGCACTATGGGACTTAACATCTGAGGTCATCAGTCCCCTAGACTTAGAACTACTTAAACCTAACTAACCTAAGGACAGCACACACATCCATGCCAGAGGCAGGATTCGAACCTGCGACCGTAGCGGTCGCGTGGTTCCAGACTGAAGCGCCTAGAACCGCTCGGCCACAGCCGCCGGCTTAATTTAACACAAAGTCATTGTCCGCATCCCAAGAGTCAACCAATTTTCAGTTTATTTAAAAACATTATCAAAAATTGTTAACCAAGAATGATAGCAATGTTTTTAGATGCCGCATTGCACCTTTGCAGGTCTCAGAAGTTTGATTTTGCTGCTCTGTTGTCGAGACCCGGTGTAGTTTGCAGTCTGCACGGAGTTATTTAGTGCGTCTTAGGTAAGCCAAAGAGTCTAGAAGACAGATTATTTCTTTAATTAAGTTCAAAGGAATCAGTTTTTCGTCGAAGTTCATAGTCAGATTTTGTGATAACAATAAGTTTCAGACAGGGCATGATTTTTCTGCTTTCTCACACTTGAATTTTGTCACCAACAGTTATCGTTACGCAAGTAATCAACTTTAAGGTCAGGTATGCGAACCATTCAAAATAGAAAGCCCAAACTTTAGCATCTAACAGAAAATTCAACATGAAAAACACATCAACGTTACAGATCCACTTACACTAAAATAAATTTAAACAGATAACTTTCAAACGTCTGGTGTCCTATAATGTCGCCATGCTCAGTACTGACTACAAGGATTTGGCCTTCAATTACAGTTTCAGTTATCATATGCACCCAAAATTACATAAGATGATTTACGAACTACAATGTGTGAATCTAGTGATATCTTACTTTAAGACTCCATTAATGTCATAACGATGCTTTGTGACATTCGCATTACAGAAATGAACGGTCCCTGTGGATCTGGTAAATTGGGGAGAAGGCCTGAGGCGCCGCAGGCACAATCAGAGCGGCTGACGAGGCACGACCGGCGCTCATTAGGGAGAGGCCCTTCTGCCGGAAGGCGCGCCGGTCCCAAAGATAGGCCCTCTGGCGGCCGTCTCCAGCGACCAAAGGGCCTGCCTGCCTGTACTGCTGAAATCTCACCCTGGCTACACGCTGTGCCGGTAATGCGCATCAGTCTAACTTCGAAAACTACCGAAAAATACGGAGCTAAACAGAGACAGCTACCGATTCTTTTTTTTTTTTTTCAGTAATTACTGTAACCAGTCATCTTTCATGAAGGTAGAAATTTTTGTTTTAACATTACCGGTTTCACGTCGCCTAGCGACTCGTCACACTGTTCTTAATGGCTGTTTGTGACATTGTTCGGGTTGTTGCGCAGCCGACTCAAGACAAAAAGCGAAAGAAGTAAGCATTCGATGTGGCGAAGAGTTATTATTTACATCCTAAGGCAGAGAGGCACTTCTTACGTTGCGGTTGATAATGGAAGCAAGACTGAAGAAAAATCAAGACAGGTTCATTGGATTTGTACACCTGGAAAAAGCGTTAGACAATGTAAAATGATGCAAAATAGGCAAAATTTTGAGGAAAACAGGGGTAAGCTGTAGGGAAAGACGGGTTATATATAGGACGTACAAGAACCAAGAGGGAACAATAAGAGTGGAAGACCATGAACGAAGCATGCATATTAAAAAGGGTGTAAGGCAGGAATACAGTCTATCTCCCTTATTGTTCAATCTATACATCGAAGAACCAATAAGGGAAATAAAAGAAAGTTTCAAGATTGGGTTCAAAATCCAGGATGAATGGTTATCAATGATGAAATTCGCTGATGACATTGCTATCCTCAGCGAAAATTAAGAAAAATTACAGGATGTGTTGAATGAACATTCTAATGACTACAGAATATGGACTGGGAGCAAATCGAAGAAAGACGAAAGTAATGAGAAGTAGCAGAAATGAGAACAGCGAAAAATTAGCATCAGCGTTGGTGATCACGAAGTGACGTTAAGGTACACTGCTACCCAGGTAGCAAAATAACCCATGACTGACGGAACAAAGGTGAAATAAAAATCAGACTAGCACTGGCAAAAAGAGCATTCCTGGCCAAGAGAAGTCTGCTGTTATCAAACGTAGGGCTTAGCTTGAGAACGAAGTTTTTGAGAATGTAAGTCTGGAGCACGCACAGCACTTACGGTAGTGCGACATGGACCGTAGGAAAACCGGAACAGAAGAGAAACGAAGCCTTTTTGAAGTGGTGCTAAACACGGATATTGAAAATCAGGTAGGTTCATAAGGTAAAATGACGAGGTTTGCTACAGAATCGGCGAGGAAAGGAACATATTGACAATACTGACAAAAAGAAGGGACAGGATGACAGGACATCTGTTAAGGCATCTGTGAATAACTTCCATGGTACTAGAGAGACTGCAGACGGTAATAACTTTAGAGGAAGACAGAGACTGGAATACATCCAGCAAGTAACGATTACGTACTTTGCAATTACTACTCTGAGATGAAAAGATGGGCACAGGAGGAGAGGAACGCGTGGCGGGCCGCATCAAAATAGTCGGACGACTGATGAAAAAAAGAAAAAAAAAGCAAAAGTGATGACATTACTTAGCGCGTATAGTTATTTGTATCCATGGGATTAATCCAGGTGCCCAAATCACTTCGGAAAGCCTTTTTAATGTTTTCTAGTAATGTTAATAGCAATACACAATGTTGACGCAGGTTGCTGCTCCCAAGGGGTTTAGAGGATGTACACAAGCAGAAGTGTTTGACATAAGCTAACAATCAAAGATATTGCGTTGCAGCAACTTTTTCATTCCGCATTAGCAATATTCAGCGTTTCCGTCGTCAGTGTCCCAGCAATACGTCCGCCATTATCGGTGAAAGTAATTGGAATTCTCGGATCTCATGTTTCATACCTGCTACAAAGGCTTATCTGCCTGTCCTCCGCTGTCGCTCATAGCCACGTAGTCGCTGCCAAAGGCGTTCACCCATAGTGCCAGTCGTAACCTGTCAGAAAATCACACCGACTAGTTACCCGTATCAGAGGCTGGAGATTCAGAGTAATGAGAAACTCCTGAATGGTGAACTGCGGTAGCTCTGAGTCGCCTCACTCACTGAAAGCCTTCCTCACTGAGAGTCTTCTCATTTCCTCTTTTAGTCTTTCACCTGCAGTCCACGTAATAAGAGTGAAATTTCTGATTTATTGAGTGACTGTAAAATACTATTGTCTGCCTAATATATTACTGATCGTCGATACAATGAGCTACGTCTTCAGCTAATGTCAAGTTCCTCCCTTACCATGGGCGTGTTCCCTGGTACTTGGTTACTTAATGTTGATTGCTAATTAGCAAGTCACATTTATATTTTGTATTTATGGCTTAACATTCTGTTGAAAGTGAACTGATTTTGAGCTAGAGCACTAACCAAATATGGTATGGAATTGGGAAGAATTGCCATTGAATCGCAATAAGGTTCCTCCCCGTATTTGTCTATGAGAGATTTACTATGCGACAAACTCGAATCAGAGTGGATGAATTGGAATCTCTGCACCATCCGCAATGGAGTTCGGATGTCCCCAGATATCCTGGTTTTTATCGATTTTGTTAGCTTTTGAGACGTGGCTGAAAGTAACTGATGGAATGGTAACCACATATACTAAGTGCGACTGTCGTTGGAGACAACTGTGTAAAAGAAACTTCCTAGAAGAATGTGGACGTCATTCAGCAAACTTTAAAAATGCTTAATGAAGACATGAAGCGGCCGGAAGATTGGTATTTTCTAACCTAAAAATGTATTGAGTTGAAGAGATTAATACTTTGGACGGCGGGTCTAAAAACTGTAATGAGGATTGAATGTATTTAAAAGTTAGTCAATGCCCTAAGTTCCCGAGTTCTAAACGCCAGAAAAAAATTGAAATTATTACAATATCTCTCGGGCGAACGATCGCTGTAAGGGACCTAAAATAACAATCTCCTGCAAAATTTAAGTTAACAGTAAAAGCATGATAAATGTGGCTCTAGAACTCGCATTTCCAGGCGACGCTAAGCAAACAGAACATTAGGCTACTAAGTAACAAAACGAAGAATGAATAACTGTTCCATCTTCACGTAGCAATTTAAAAAAAATGCACAGTGCTCAAATTGATTTAAAACAAAATAAATTCACTTTCACGTCAGTTCCTATTGTAAAGGAGGCGAAGGACTTCTGAAAATAATACAGAATATATTTTCTTAATAAAATGCAAGCTCTGCTCCTTGCATTAACACGAGACTTCCTAATAGTGTTTACAAAGAAATAATTTTTAACTGAAATAGTTCTGGCGTAAATATACATCGATCAGTCCAGAACAAAAAGAAAGCAATGACCTGGGCAATACAATGTGCAAATTTTCTTGTTTCTGCGACACAACGGCGAGTTGTGAATACAGTCCTTTCACGAGGGAACATCAACTATTTGGGCTCGTATTTTAAGGGGAACAAAAGCACACTTACAAGATACCAAACCCAGCAACCGACACCGGGCGAAAATTGAGGCCATAAATCTGACAGAACGCGGTTATGAACTCCTGGATATGGAGGTTTTGAAATTTCGCGAGCGCCTGGCATTTGGCACTCGTTCCGCTACACTGCATCTGCTTAAATGCCCGAGCGAGAAGTACGAGTACCCACTCTACCGTGGAGTGTTTAAGAGGTTTGAGAACTCTTGTTGTGACGCTGGTCACATGGATTCTTCATTATGTCCAAGTGCACGGTGTCTAACCTTTACCTAGTGACAGAGATTCACAAATCCAATTTAAGTGAATGCAACAAATGGATGTATAATTAAAGAAGCAGCGGATCGCTATTTCATTATTAACAGCAGTATTGCGGGTTATTTTCTTTGGTTTTTATAGATGGTAATGTTAAGATGAAGTAAATTTTCAGGAGACGCGGTGACATTTGCAGGAGACGTGCTGTTCATCAACGTGACTAGCACGTTTAAATTATAAATCGAAAGTCGTTACCCTTCATTTAATAATAATTCATCAGTTGCATAGGTTTACTCATTTTGCCTTTGAGGCACATACACTACTGGCCATTAAAATTGCTACACCAATATATTATACTAGAACTGACATGTGATTACATTTTCACGCAATTTGGGTGCATCAGTACCCAGTGCCTTGATACGCCTGGGCATTGAGTCAAACAGACCTTGGATGGCGTGTTCAACTGCCCATGCAGCACCAACACGATACCACAGTTCATCAAGAGTAGTGACTGGCGTATTGTGACGAGAACGGTGCTCGGTCACCATTGACCAGACGTTTTAAATTGGTGAGAATGTGCTGGCCAGGGCAACAGTCGAAAATTTTCTGTATCCAGAAAGGCCCGTACAGGACCTGCAACATGTGGCCGTGCATTATCCTGCTGAAATGTAGGTTTTTGCAGGGATCGAATGAAGGGTAGAGCCACGGGTCGTAACACATCTGAAATGTAACGTCCACTGTTCAAAGTGCCGTCAGTGCGAACAAGAGGTGACCGAGACGTGTAACCAATGGCACCCCATACCATCACGCCGGGTGATACGCCAGTAGGGCGATGACGAATACACGCTTACAATGTGCGTTCACCGCGATGTCGCAAAACACGGATGAGACCATCATGACGCTGTAAACAGAACCTGGATTCATCCGAAAAAATGACGTTTTGCCATTCGTGCACCCAGGTTCGTCGTTGAGTACACCACCGCAGGCGCTCCTGTCTCTGGTGCAGCGTCAAGGGTAACCGCAGCCATAGTCTCCGAGCTGATAGTCCATGCTGCTGCAAACTTCGTCGAACTGTTCGTGCAGATGGTTGTTGTCTTGCAAACGTCCCCATCTGTTGACTCAGGTATCGAGACGTGGCTGCACGATCCGTTACAGCCATGCAGATAAGATGTCCGTCATCTCGACTGCTAGTGATACGAGGCCGTTGGGATCCAGCACGGCGTTCCGTATTATCCTCCTGAACCGACCGATTCCATATTCTGCTAACAGTCATTGGATTTTGACCAAAGCGAGCAGCAATGTCGCGATACGATAAACCGCAATCGCGATAGGCTACAATCCGACCTTTATGAAAGTCGGTAACATGATGGTACCCATTTCTTCTCCTTACACGAAGCATCATAACAACGTTTCAGGAGGCAACGTCGGTCAACTGTTGTTTCTGTATGAGAAATCGGTTGGAAACTTTCCTCATGTCAGCACGTTGTAGGTGTCGCCACCGGTGCCAGCCTTGTGTGAACGCTCTGAAAAGCTAATCATTTGCATATCACAGCATCTTCTTCCCGTCGGATAAATTTCGCGTGTGTAGCACGTCATCTTCGTGGTGTAGCAATTTTAATGGCCAGTAGTGTATGTAGCTGCAAAATATCAATATTCTCGAACAAGATTTCATAACACGTTGGGCAGGTGTGTCCACCTCCTCCCTCCTATTCCTTCGTCTTCAACAACTCTGGAATAGGAAGGCTCTGATTGTCACTCCACTATAGAGTACTTCGTGCTCGGACATTAAGCGGCTGCAGTGGAGCAGAGCGAGTGACAGACAACCTATGTGCCCGAAATTTTAAAGCTGTACATACTTTCTCAGGCCAGAGGGTGTGTCCAGATCAGTCACCACCACAAAGGAAGAGAGAGTAATAAAAATAATCCTTCAAGTCTGATCACAGCCTCGAGCACCCAACAAAATTCCTTGTAAATTGATACCATACTAGGCGCTACAGTCTGGAACCGAGCGACCGCTACGGTCGAAGGTTCGAATGCTGCCTCGGGCATGGATGTGTGTGATGTCCTTAGGTTAGTTAGGTTTAAGTAGTTCTAAGTTGAAGGGGACTGATGACCTCAGAAGTTAAGTCCCATAGTGCTCAGAGCCATTTGAACCAGTTTGATACCATTCTAAGACCGGTCAGATAATTAACTGACAAGTGGTCCATCTCAATTACTCATTTAATACTACTAAACTAATTTTTCCGGGTCCCTAGAAACTACCGAGGTATTGTCTACATAGAAGACCAACGGATGGAGGGGCCAGGATAATTTTGGTATTCCCCGTTTACTTCAGTAGAAAACGCCCAATAAGGGCAAATCTAGCTTAGATGCCTGGTCTTTATTTTGAACCGTTGCTGGAGCGACGCGGTGGCGAAGAATACACAGTTCTGCATTCTGGGAATCCGTGCCAGTTAGCGTCACCCAACTTGAAGGCACGAACTTGATCGCTCTAGTCGGCCATAACTACAGGGACGGTTACCTTCAACCACTGTTACGTTGGCGACAAGGACATTTCCTCATGCCGCGGGGGTCCACTGTAGTTCATCAAACTAGCCTTCAAGTCGTCCGGGGAATAGCTCTTCAGCCCATTTCGTTGCCGTTTCTGAAGGTGTCGACATCGCGAGGTTCGTGGTGCAACAGTTACCGCCGTTTTAGGGCAAGTATTGTTTTCCATTTTCTTGGGAGCAGCCTTCTGTTACACAACCGCGAGCTGGTCGTAACGTTTGGTATTACTAAGTACGCCGCAACCACGATGGTTGCGGCTGTGCTTTCGCTAAGTTTGCACCGCTAGATACCGGCACTACGAATTTACATATAACGTGGTGAGCTCTGTTGTTCAACCCCTGTATCTGTGTCCGCAGTCTTGTCCCTTGTCTCTAGTTCCTTTCGTTATAGTGATTCATGTTCATTCATTTTAGCGCTCTATGTAGGTTTTGGTCTGTATTCCGAAGACGTCATTGTTGGTGTGAACTTCTGTTCTTTTGACTTGTCCTACAGCAAGTCCATTGCTCGCCCACCGGCTGTACTATTGCGGATGATTTGTAGCTGCCATGCTGTCCTTGTTTGTTAATCAATTCTTTATTATGCCAAGAGAAACCTGCTGTAAGAAGCGAAGGCAGACGCGTGGAACAGCTACACCACGACTCCCCACTGTTGCTCTGCGCTCGGCAGAGAGGCGACTATCGATAGTCAACGATAGAATTCTATGCTTACAAGTGATCCACCCCAAATCTTTGCGCGGTCGATTTCTGTAGGGTGGGGATTCGTAGCGTAGCTTTCGTGGAGCGTGGGCGGGGTGGTGTGTTGATGCAGCACGTACCTTTCAAGTTACGGCGAAGTAATTGAAAATGTTTGCCACATTAGTTTTGCGTTTAATTTCGGTGTTCACGACACAGTATCAGTGTTTCTCGAAAAGGTTATGTTTCCCGGTTTTGTGTGTCGTGTCGGGAGAACAACAATCAACCGCGTCGCGACGGTTACGGAATAATAATGTGGACTGGTATGATCCTAATTGCAAGTTCTAAGTGAAACAAAAATATATCATTATGAATAGCAGAATATCACGAGCGCAGGTACTTTCTCGTTCGTATATCGTACCCGAAAATTTATGGAGCATCCGCGTCGCGATTCGGTCACGCGTATGCTCGTGTTATAAGCTAGTGAAATGTTTAGTACTGTTGGAAGAACTGTGTCAATCGTCGACTGATAAAACATCCATTGAACCGTGATTAATTTGTGTTCTATGCACCGTGTTTTTACATTGGATTCCATCATTTAGACAGCAACCTTATACGTGAAAATGGACACGTACTTGAGTACAAAAATTTGTTACGTCCATTGAGGAATAATGTTAATTTGGAAGAGTGCAGCCCCACCCTGTGCGAGTGTTTAACAGAATACAGTGAATTCTACCAGATAAACTTGGTATTGTTGGTGTGAGTGGCTCCTCTTCCTGCTAGACAATGGTTAAAACAGGAAACATCACAGCAGGCAGTGCAGAGAGCAGCAGATCAACTGTCGAGCGAAGGACCAGGTACGTGAGTTTAGGCATACGTCGTTAAATATCCAGTCCCGTTACTGCGTTTAGGGAGTGTTGTACAGTCTCCAATGCTAAAGACTAGCTTTTATTAGAACTGCATATCTTCCCCCTTTCCTCCCGGGCGTGTTAAACACTGTTCCTTAACCCTTTGTGCGTCACATTTAGAAAAAAATTGGGGAAATTTCTTTTGTGATGAATATTTACTGCATATGTTGCACGTATGCCATATCCATTGCAAAAAGTTCTTTTGAAGCTATTGGTTAATAAATAAAATAACGATTCCAAATAGCATCATCAGAAATTACATAATAATTACTTTAAAAAATGCATACATAACTGTATTGTGAACTTACCGTATTTCTTTCCCTTGCCCTTGAGGAACTACGTAAAGTTGGTTCCGTAACAAAGAATTTCAGTATACGAAGAATAAAACTAAACACAACAGGTATTGTTCACTCATAAATGCAGTAGCACAGCTCACGACACTTCTCTTTTCTGCACTTCAAACAAACGGCGAGTCATGAAAGCAAACGCCACTGTGGTCTGTTGGCCAAACTTGGAACTACGTGAAGCGATGCCAAACGGTATCATTGAAGCATTGGGAAGCTCAAAAACGCCAGGAATACTTAATGATGCCATTTGGAATCGCAGACGCAGAAAGGGTTAAACCAACGGAACGAAGTTACTGTCTCGGCTACCGCAGTTCCAGCTCGGACTTTCCTAGGACAAATAACGTTTTTCGCAAAGTTATTAATTGAAGGATTCTTCTGTACTTGTCTTTCCGCCATCAATAAGCAATAGTTTTAACATCTCCCTAGATTTGTATTTGAAATGAACATTTTAGCTGAAAATAAAGCAACGTACGAACCTGGCGAGTTACAATCGTGTGAAGAAATACGTATCAATCCCCATGAAGGATTTAGGAAGGAAAAAAAAAATCTTTATCCGATTCCCGAGGCGCATGACGTCGCGCTGACGACCTTGGGCAGCGCTGCGGGATTAACGGCTCCGCTCGCAGGCAGAAGCGCGGCCGTCTTTTTGCGCCGCCTCTCAGCTTGCAGGCGGCCACAAGTCGCGCCCTGTTAGTGCGAGGCGCCGCAACACTCCAGCCACGACAGCCGCCAGCCGCGGCTCGTGTTTCAGAGCGCTGCTGACCTCAGCTGCTGGGAGCGCTCTGCACGCCACGTCTGCCGAACCACAGGGGACACTGCTCGCCCTTTCCAGTTTATCACTGCATGGCATGAAAGACAAGTCAGTTCTCTGCACTCTTGATGTCTGACGTCACTATGAGACGAATATCTCAGACAACGCTGATCTCTGAAACATAGTTTTCTGTCACTCAGATTGTGATCATTGTCAATTACAGGAATTTCATATAAGCTATGTTAGGTACACAGTCAGTCAGTAAAAAATGAAATACAGTAATCTGAAGTTGAACTTTAATCTTCAAACCGAACGGTAATTTGTGTCACAGATCTCTGGTGCACAGATAATAACGTTATTCTGATGTGAGAGGAGAAGCTATTGTTATACGACTTTTTTAAAAGGGAAGCATCATATACACTACTGGCCATTAAAATTGCTACACCACGAAGATGACATGCTACAGACGTGAAATTTAACCGACAGGAAGAAATGCTGTGATATGCAAATAATTACCTTTTCAGAGCATTCACTCAAGGTTGGCGCAGGTGGCGACACCTACAACGTGCTGACATGAGTAAAGTTTCCAACCGATTTCTCATACTCAAACAGCAGTTGACCGACGTTGCCTGGTGAAACGTTGTTGTGATGCCTCGTGTAAGGAGCAGAAATGCGTACCATCACGTTTCTGACTTTGATAAAGGTCGGATTGTAGCCTATCGCGATTGCGGTTTATCGTATCGCGACATTGCTGCTCACGTTGGTCGAGATCCAATGACTGTTAGCAGAATATGGAATCGGTGGGTTCAGGAGGGTAATACGGAACGCCGTGCTGGATCCCAACGGCCTCGTATCACTAGCAGTCGAGATGACAGGCATCTTATCCGCATGGCTGTAACGGATCGTGCAGCCATGTCTCGATCCCTGAGTCAACAGATGGGGACGTTTGCAAGACAACAACCATCTGCACGAACAGTTCGACGACGTTTGCAGCAGCATGGACTATCAGCTCGGAGACCGTGGCTGCGGTTACCCTTGACGTTGCATCACAGACAGGAGCGCCTGCGATGGTGTACTCAACGACGAACCTGGGTGCACGAATGGCAAAACGTCATTTTTTCGGATGAATCCAGGTTCTGTTTACAGCGTCATGATGGTCTCATCCGTGTTTAGCGACATCGCGGTGAACGCACATTGGAAGCCTGTATTCGTCATCGCCATACTGGCGTATCACCCGGCGTGATGGTATGGGGTGCCATTGGTTACACGTCTCGGTCACCTCTTGTTCGCATTGACTTCACTTTGAACAGTGGACATTACATTTCAGATGTGTTACGACCCGTGGCCTCCATTTCTCGCGTTGTTCCCATAATTTTGTCCAACTCCTGTATATATATTAAAAAGAGAACAGAGTTTGAGCTCAGACTTGACCTTACAACACTTAGGAGAGATGTTATGTAATATGTAGTATTGAACCAATAGATAACGGCATTTAAAAAAAAATACTTTTTGTGTGCACCGGTCATCTAAAGGTAATACACAACCCTTTTTTAAAATAATTTAATGGATTAAGTTTCAAGTTCTTAGATTAAGATAATTTTATGCACCGTCAGAAATACAACCACAAATATCATGATGAAATTTGTAGCAGCCTCATTAATATTCGTCACTGTTTTGGCGTTTCACATTTGGTCAACAGTGCAGCAGGCGAAACAAAACGTAAGCATTAGTAATCGATAATGTTGTTACAAACATAGAGAGGGAACAATGAGTTGTGCATGTAAAACATTTTAGACTCTGATCATTTCTGCCAGTTAATATTAGCTCTACAACTTTGCTTCAGCCGTTTTGCAATAGATGGCAGTAGCGGCAAGTGGGGTTCAGGTGGTTGGTAATATGTGTAATACAATAAGCTTAGGCATCTGTAAACGTAATGCCATAAAAATATTATTCGATTTGTGATTGCATCATCAGGTTATTCTCGATTTAGTACGTCAACTTACGTACCCGTTTCTCGCCATTTGCGGGAAGTTTTAATTTTCTGCTTTAACATGAAGAAATCTGCGGTTGTGGCTCTTAAAATGCTGGGTAAGACCAATGGTGAGGTAACTGTTAGTGGAAGAACGTGCAGAGAATGTTTTCAACGCCTTAAGAATCGTGATTTTGATGTCGAAGACCGGCATGGCGGTGGAAGACAGAACGTATTCGTAGCTACTGAAACAGACGAAGACAGTCACAGGACATCATTATCGAAAGCATATTGTTAAACCAAAGCGGAAATGAAGTGTATGCAGAAAAAACGTGGACGCAAAATTACCTAAGTTCTGTACACTAAATATTGGGCAGTCATTTCCAAAAGTATCCACATTAATAACAATGCCCAATAAAAACAAGTGTGTAACAGCAAGTGTATTAATTTCTTTCCATATCATGAGATATCTCAGTTTCGTAAGAAAACCTTGTAGCGAGTCAGTGTCCTTAAACTACTACATTAACAAAGATAAAAAATATTTACAGGAAGGTGTTGATTGGCGCGAAAAATTAATAAAATTACAAAACAACACTTAATATTGAAAATAAAAGCAAAGCACTCTGGAAGGCTGTAAAAAAAAGAACAAGAAAACAGAAACAGAATCACAATATCTTACAGAACAAAACAAATATAGGTCGGTAAATGATCCACAAAAGCTTGTTAACTTTGTGAATGAATATTTTTCAGAAAAAGCGGAGAAAATTATCGAAAGCAAATTTTGCACCAGTAAAAGGGTATGATGATTGTTACCCACCACAGAGTATGAAGTGAAGTAAACAGTACAAACATTTAAAAAAACTGAGTTTGCATACTTGACATATGCATAGGCAGTATATAAACCCCATCAACTGACATAATATATGAATCTTTCTTCTCAAGCGACTTTCCAACGTATCTGTGTCTTTCCTGATGAAAGGCGATGCAGAAGATATAGAAAACCAAGAGTCATTTATGCGCTGTTATTTTCAAAAATAACAGAATCCATTATGAAAGACAAAGTAATGAATTAATTGAATAAATATAATCTCGTCAGTGAAGTACAGCTCAGTTTGCACAGTAGTAGAAGTCCAGAATCAGCCTAGTAGAGTTTACAAAAATGGTACTTGATATAATAGATGAGGATGAATGTGTCACAGGAATGCTTTAGATCTGTCAAAGGCTGTTGATACTGTAGACCAAATTATTAGGATCAGGAGGAATTACCAATTGGTTTCGATCATAACAGAAGTGTGGGTTGCAAAGGGTGGGGTAGTACTGTCATCAAATGAAATGGAATTTTCATCAGGCCACAAGTATATTAACGTAGTATTTTCTCAGAGCAGTATCTTAGGACCGGTACTGTTTTTGAAATACAAAAATGCCTTTCCAGACAGTGTTTGAAATGGGTAGAATTCCTTTGGTTGATGACAGTAAGATTGTAATCACAGATAAAACAATGGAACTTCTAGTAGAGAAAGCAAATGACACCATAATAATGTTTATTATTGGTCATCATACAATACGCGTATTATGAACATAAAGAAACCAGACTGCGTGGATTTCTGCTTAAAGAGTGAAAATAAATGTGTGAAATTAAATATGGATGGAAATTTCATAGATTGTATACCGAGCATAAAATTTTTAGGTATTAATATTGACTGTCACCTGAAGTGAAATAACGCACAAATACAGTAGTAAACAAAATGGCATCAGTATACGTTGCTCTAAGAGTCCTGTCATCAATTCGTGTGATACAATACCTTATTGTTCCATACTGTTCCTAAATGCACACTATATTTAGCTATGGAATCATTTTTTGGATGCCTGTACGCTAAATATGAACATAGTCATCTGACTACATAAAAAATTATTCAAATAATAACTAAACTAGTAATTGTGCCCTCTGTGCACTTATGTTTAAACTGCCAGGGCTACTAACTGAACCACATGAGAGGTGGCAGTGTGTCGTCATAACATGGCACACACTAAAGTTTATAACTACACGAATCAAACAATTAAGCATAATAATTCAGAAAAACAATTAGCTGGAAAACATGTTTATTGATGCAATATATCATTACAATCAGAACGGTGAAAACAGAATAACAATCGGAGTACATACAATTGAGATATCTGAATTTTAATTTAGCAAGCCTATCAGAATTTAGCCAGGGGCGGTCGATACACGAGGAGGCAAGATAGTGCATTCTGGGGACAGGCGGACGGCGCGCTTCAATAACGCAAGTCAGCATTGCTGACTAAGATAGCGTGGTCTGAAAAGTGGAGGAGCAGGCGCAGGGACACTGAAGAAGCTGAGACGTAATTTCCAAGGGCGGACACTCATTCACTTTGGATCCTGTGGACGAGTCTATAAGCGGACGCAGCCAAAGCGAAAAATAGTCCACCTTAAATTTTATTGTTGTGAACAGTAGATAATTTTTATTATTTAGTAAAGTAATGTGTAGAGTTTGTCTCCATGGCAGTCAATTATTAGAGAATGATAAAATTTTAAGCAGAGTTTAAAAACTTTAGTTTCCACGCCTCTGCCACCAAGAACTGTAAGTAGTGGGGTGACACGGCATTGTTAAGAGAGGCGACTCGGAGGTTGAATCGAATAGACGTGCACCGTGTGTCGCTTCGTCTTGATTGCACAATAGGCTTGGCTGTCCAAATACTACGTTTACTAAGTAAAGTCACGCACGCAGTGAACTTCATAAATGTGTTTTAAGTATATGTTTACTGGTGAAAAACTGCTGATGCTTAGACGCATCTGGGTAATGGGCGAATCTCATATCGTGTGTGGAACATCACTTGCGAGTATGAAGGTAGATAGGGCGTGCCGTACTATCACGCTATTTACTACTCTGATGCAGTGATATCGTCGTTGGCGATAATCTTTTGGTTGTAATTTAATTGAATTTTATCAACTTGAAAAATATGTAATTAATTATTTCAGGCCTTTCCAAACTATCCTGCTGAGGTGTGCTAAATCCAATGTGGCATAGAGCAGTAACTGAATTTTTCCAGCATAGATTAGCTGTGTTATGGTATTTGTACAACACAAAATCTTACATGAGTGAATTATTGGAGTGTAGCTTTTCTGCCAGTGGTTAAAGGCACACTCAACGTTTTAGAAAGTTAGATGAATTCTGATAAGTGGCGTCTCTGATTTCGTTTCGATGTAATTGCGAATGTACAACCATTTACTTTGAGGACACTGGACTCTACAATATAGAAAACATGTACCAGAATTAGTTCCTCTTTATTTGTAGGTGTATTGAAATTCCCAAAGTGTGGTTGTAGAATTTACATCTTGAAGTGCGGCGTACTGATAATTGTGTGGACGTAAGGTCAGGAGAGTTTGACAGTTTGGGTAGGTGTGGATGGCATTTAAGGACACAGTATTGGCAGGCAGGTCAGTGTCGACATAGAGTTTTCTCTATCTTTTCGTAATTCCTCCCTTAGATTACCTAGTGTTGGAGTTAGTGAAAACAACAATATATTTTGCCCCTCCTGCTGGACCTCTGGAGCCAATTACTTGCTACCGAACTAGCCATTACCTGATTATCCTTAATCCTCGTAGGGACTGAATCACTCAGACTGACTCCCAAGGTTCTCCTCTCTCTGTTTTATTTCTAGCAAACAGCACTTGGCAACTCTACCCTTATCTCCTCGTTAAACAGTACTCCCACGCACCTCAGTATCAAATGTTTTGCTGAAGTGTGGCTTATTCCTATCTTACAACTGGAGAACATCTGACAAAACTGAAGTACACTATTATTAATTATTATGTAAAGTACTGTGCTGTTTGCTGGCACAACGATGCACCATTTTCAAATATTTCTAACGTCCTCTTCTGGCCATATTAATTCCTATTGTGAATTTAACGATTGTTTTGCTGACGAGCACAATAAAAATACATCGACGGACTCTGAGAAAAATTAGAAGGTAAACCCTGATTGACGACTTACTGTTGGAATACCACATTGTTACAGAAAGCGACAGTTTACAGGGATGTGTCCCTCAGGAGGGGAAAGAAGTTTTGTTGTTGTCACTAATACTAATACTAGCTAATTTCAGGGAGGAATCACGAAAAGATAATTAGAGCTCAAGAAATGAAATAAAAACTGAGGAAGGGCAACGTTAGTGTAAAACTGGAATTATTGAAATTAAAAACGGAAGTAAAGCGGGATATTAGTGAACAGTTTGTGCAATACAAGCTACAATGAGAAAAACGGGTGGAGACATGATCAAAAAAAATTATAGCCAAGGTGGATTCTGATATCGTTGTGATGCATAGTAACTGTGATGTACACAACAAAGAATCAATGGTAAAAATCCCGAGGAGGTTGGAAGAGAATGAGAGTTATTACACCTTCACAGCAGTGACAGAGGTAAGGCAAGCAGCTTATGGAGCTAAAATTAACAGCGATTTAACCTGCATAAGTGATGAAATGAGAGTGGAGCAAAGTAATAATTTTAAGGAGCATTTGAAAGAGACGATTTATGTGCTGGCCACAGATCGAGCAGCACGTGAATCATTTCACAGAGAATAGGTTGTCCATAATCAGACAGTGGGTACACAACTGATTATAAATGAAAACAACTCTTTAAGTTTTCAGGAATGAGAGTGTACGTTTCCTCTGGAAGCAGCTTTAATTAACTGTAGGAAATCTGATTACTCGATCCACATGGAAACGTGCACTCAAAATCGTTCATACAGGGATTCCTGGATATTTTATCTGTATCCTGGTCACAGCAAGAAAAAATTTCTTTTGTGGTAGGAGATTTACGAAGAGACGCCGATACATGAGCTAACGAGCTGTCTAGTACTTGTACCAGAGTAAGTTTTTAAAAGAATATTGGCCTGTAGAAATTCAAAGGGAGTTGTTGATGAATTTCTGATTGGTTCGTTGTGGAGTTAAAGGGACCAAACTGAAAAGTCACCAGTCCATGAATTTCTGGAGCAGTAGAAAAATTCGAAACAGATCAGGGGATCATGGACGAATTTTGCAAATTTCAGTCGAAGTGAATAATATATCTTTACTCTGGTATTACTAGCAGGTTGTTCACAGTGAGTATAAAAGAATGTTGCCAATCTACATCTGTCAGGAAATGGTAGCTGCACTTAGGGTGAAGTGCGAGTGGTAGCTGAGGTTCCTGGAATGGGTGGAATGGTTGCTTGCCAGAAACAGCAGTCAGAAAAACATGCAGCGACAGCTAGAAGAGGTGAGGCCAGTACAGTTTAATGCAGCAGGAGCTGCTAATTCATTTGACAGGTGACAGAACACTGTACAGCATGTGAAAGAGATGGAACGTAGTAATCAGTCTATTCCTGACATCCCATTAAACTAGTGTCTCAGTGTGGAATCGGTCAGAGGCAGAGACGTCTGAGATTCCATTAGGTACTGAAAATGTGATGAGGAATGCGTATAGATACGTGGAAACACAGGACACCCAGCATAAGCTGCCCGTGACCTGGGCAGTGAGACACAGCTGCTAGTGGGGGTAATAGTCACAGCAGTCAGCTCACTGGCGCAGTTTGCAGGGCATTTGAATGGATTTGGAAAAGAAGTGGGGGTGAGGTAGTCATGAAGTGTGTTGTCACAAAACTAAAGAAGGAAGCATGCAGAACGGCAGAAGGCATGACCAGCAAAGGCGGTACGCAAGTGATCTTGACGTAGCACTAAGGTGCAAAGGTGAGGATGTGTTCAGAATCGCGAGAGTGTGGGAAGAGGAAATACCAGTGACAGAATAAACACTAAACAATAAATGTTGATTGAGTCAGCAAGGCTGAGAACTATGGGATTCAAAATCTGATATTCAAAGTGGCAGTAATGAAAACAATTCTGCAGACCAAAAAAGTGAATTTGCACGAGTAGAAAAAATAGAAGGTGAAAACATGCTGAGAGAAGAAAGAGACGTTATCCTTAAGTTTGTGTTCAAGGACATTTCCGAATATGTACGACCCATAACTTAGATAACGAGAAAATTGAGCATTTAGACTCACAGGCCGAATGGCCAGGGGCGCATTTGTGAATTGATATTTCACAACAGGTTGCTTAAAAAATTACAGTGTTTGTTGATAAGAAGAGTAAAACCAAAAGCTGCCCTAGGTCGTCAGTAACGATTTATTAGCTGAATATGAACCAGATCTCATTGTGAATAATGTAGAACCTACTGTTGCTAGAAGCAAGGGGGAGGGGGGAGGGTGGCGGGGTTAGAAAGTAAATGTAAATAATTAGTAAACAGCACATCGGAGATTTCAGTCATTGTGGAGGAGTATTTTTAAGATTTGTCGAATAAAAATGATACGGCAGTGTGACCAGTCTCCAATCTGAAAACGTTTGTAGCTGACTAAAAGATATCCAAATCTTTTTGTCAGGAAGTGACAAATTGCGGATATAGTAGTTGAACACATGTTCCTAATCACTCCAAAGCTCAATGTGACCTTGGCAGTAGTTGGAACAGATCTTTTAAATGTGTACAGAGAAGAGATAATGGAGAAAGTAAGGATATGATGATGTAAGAGCCGCAGAAGGAAAATTTAAAGACAATTTTGTTGCAGAGCAGTGATATGTTTTCTGATTCCCTTAGCGTGATTTTCTCAAATTTTACCTTCATGATCCTTTCATGAGACATACTTAGGAGAAATGAATATATTGGAGAACTCTTCAAGGAAGGTAAGCTCTTGGAAATTTAACAGTGAAGCACACTATTATCCACAATGCCTCCGTTGCAGCGCTGGATGCACGTATCGTTGACGCTTTCTTACTTACTAAATGAATCTGTAATAATAATGGTACGCCCCTTTTCTTTGGATCTCTGTTTCCTCTATCCTGTGTGGCACAGATCCCGGACTGCCAGAAATTTTCAAGTACTGGTCGAACGAGGATTTTGTAACGAGCCTCCTTTGTGAGTGATCTTCATTTCCCGAGTACTCTTCCAATGAATGTGTCTGGCATCTGCCTTACCTGCAACTAATTTTATGTTACCATTTCACTTTAAATCGCTCTGTACGCGTATTTATAGATATTTTATGGATGCAACAGCTTCCTGTGATCGTCCTGCAATCCTGTGATCATATAAAAATGGGTTTTTCTGCATACTGATCTTTTTAGTTAAGGATTAGTAGAGGTGCCTCTGCAGATCATCGTGCATTTCGCCCCAGTTTTCTAGCGACGTAAACTCTCTGTGTAAAACATCGTTTGCGAAAATCTCGCGGAACTTCTGACGTTAGCCAGTAGGTCATTTTTATACTGCATATAAAGGTATGACCAGATCTGAAATTGTGATATGTTTTAGCAGTGCATTTTTTTGTCTCTTTTCTCTGAGCTTGTAGACTAGATGTATTTTTCGTTTGGTAAGGGGCATGGAGAATGGGGAAAAGTAGCGTAACGAAGAAAGTAATGGACTAAGTAAATAACTAATAAAATAGGAGCATCCATATATATATTAGCGCAGAAAATAAGAAATTGGACTTCGCACCGCAGTTCCTCACGTAGTGGAAATACAAAAATGACTCTCATAAAAATTTGCCCGGTGCATATTTCTGGCAGTAAACGGATGTTAAAAACTGGCAATCTGGCAACACTATAATCATATGTACGATAGCTACATATGTTGGCAAATGCAGCAGGGCTGTGCAGTTGCTACAGGGGATAGTGTTAGCCGTTGGGCAGTCGTGCAGGTTGCGGTGAATGCTGATTTGGTGACATCGTTCCAGAACAACTTTCATTACGTCATGTAGAAGATTACAATGTATTTTGTTTATCTCTTGCATTTAGGAATCTCTTCTCTTATGATCTACTGTTTTCAATTTGTATTTCCAATGTTAACGATTGCACGAATTACAAACATACACTCCTGGAAATTGAAATAAGAACACCGTGAATTCATTGTCCCAGGAAGGGGAAACTTTATTGACACATTCCTGGGGTCAGATACATCACATGATCACACTGACAGAACCACAGGCACATAGACACAGGCAACAGAGCATGCACAATGTCGGCACTAGTACAGTGTATATCCACCTTTCGCAGCAATGCAGGCTGCTATTCTCCCATGGAGACGATCGTAGAGATGCTGGATGTAGTCCTGTGGAACGGCTTGCCATGCCATTTCCACCTGGCGCCTCAGTTGGACCAGCGTTCGTGCTGGACGTGCAGACCGCGTGAGACGACGCTTCATCCAGTCCCAAACATGCTCAATGGGGGACAGATCCGGAGACCTTGCTGGCCAGGGTAGTTGACTTACACCTTCTAGAGCACGTTGGGTGGCACGGGATACATGCGGACGTGCATTGTCCTGTTGGAACAGCAAGTTCCCTTGCCGGTCTAGGAATGGTAGAACGATGGGTTCGATGACGGTTTGGATGTACCGTGCACTATTCAGTGTCCCCTCGACGATCACCAGTGGTGTACGTCCAGTGTAGGAGATCGCTCCCCACACCATGATGCCGGGTGTTGGCCGTGTGTGCCTCGGTCGTATGCAGTCCTGATTGTGGCGCTCACCTGCACGGCGCCAAACACGCATACGACCATCATTGGCACCAAGGCAGAAGCGACTCTCATCGCTGAAGACGACACGTCTCCATTCGTCCCTCCATTCACGCCTGTCGCGACACCACTGGAGGCGGGCTGCACGATGTTGGGGCGTGAGCGGAAGACGGCCTAACGGTGTGCGAGACCGTAGCCCAGCTTCATGGAGACGGTTGCGAATGGTCCTCGCCGATACCCCAGGAGCAACAGTGTCCCTAATTTGCTGGGAAGTGGCGGTGCGGTCCCCTACGGCACTGCGTAGGATCCTACGGTCTTGGCGTGCATCCGTGCGTCGCTGCGGTCCGGTCCCAGGTCGACGGGCACGTGCACCTTCCGCTGACCACTGGCGACAACATCGATGTACTGTGGAGACCTCACGCCCCACGTGTTGAGCAATTCGGCGGTACGTCCACCCGGCCTCCCGCATGCCCACTATACGCCCTCGCTCAAAGTCCGTCAACTGCACATACGGTTCACGTCCACGCTGTCGCGGCATGCTACCAGTGTTAAAGACTGCGATGGAGCTCCGTATGCCACGGCAAACTGGCTGACACTGACGGCGGCGGTGCACAAATGCTGCGCAGCTAGCGCCATTCGACGGCCAACACCGCGGTTCCTGGTGTGTCCGCTGTGCCGTGCGTGTGATCATTGCTTGTACAGCCCTCTCGCAGTGTCCGGAGCAAGTATGGTGGGTCTGACACACCGGTGTCAATGTGTTCTTTTTTCCATTTCCAGGAGTGTAGTTTTCCTTCTGAGAGCCATGTGAGTTTCAGCCGAATGAATAATTCAGGTATATCTCACCTTTTGATTAATGTTGTGAAGTCACTACTTGAATTACATTATGTTATTTAATGTTACGTGAAGTCGTGCTACATGTTTAACATTGGAGATCTTACTGAGTGGCTTTGTGCGGATTCAGGTGGTCTTTTTTGTGATTCCGTAGGTACTAGTGGTGCAATCGTATAATATTTTAAATGTCTGTGAGGAATATTTTGGAGACGAAATGACTTTCTATGTCCCATGTTTGGCAGACAGCATTCCACGCAGCATTTTTCCAGTCCACTTGCGCATTTGAAACTACTGAGAAATGAATGCTTTCGTGGAATTGATACTCTTTCTTAGCAAGCGTACATTGGTTTAAGAATAGTAATTCGAGCATTAAGTGATTTTAGTGATTTCTCTTTGGACAGTTTGTGGGTGGACGAGACTCCAAGGCCCTATACGCTTTCCCGGTGGTTCAAATGGCTCTGAGCACTATGGGACTCAACTTCAGGTCATCAGTCCCCTAGAACTAAGAACTACTTAAACCTAACTAACCTAAGGACATCACACACATCCATGCTCGAGGCAGGATTCGAACCTGCGACCGTAGCGGTCGCGCGGTTCCAGACTGTAGCGCCTAGAACCGCTCGGCCACCCCGGCCGGCGCTTTCCCGGTGGCTTTAGCATTTTGTAGTTAACGTATGTCCATGCTGTCAGCGTTTCTACTCACAAATAATTTGGTAATATCATTCACTTGTGAATTTAGTATTGAATATAGCCGTATGTCATAAAACTGATGTCGGCTGCATCAAAATTTTCCGTGAGAATCTCATTTATCATTCAATCAGTAAGTTTATTCTTTTGAAGCAGTCTAAATGACTCTATGCCTTGCTTTTTCATTTTATTTTAACTACGAAAGTTAGGAACAGTTCATGTCGGGACATTGTGGCACATGTTACGGGAGGAAAGAACAGTAGCACTCATTGCACATCCCAGTACAAAGACGCATACTGGCCGCTGCTCTTTATTTCAGCTGATAGTTACTGGTACGAGCATCGCAGTTATGATTTCAGGTGGGCCAAGTAGCAAGAGAAGATTAAAATAGGTACGAAAGGCTTTTAAGTAGTCAGGTATCGTTTTTGTAATGTGTTAGATTCATGAAATGCTGTGTTATGTATTTGGTGGGACGTAGCAAATTGTTCATGATCGTTTGGTTGTGGGTTCTTTCACCTTTCCAGCATTGAACATTATCATATATATGTTTCTTTTCATTCTTCTGTATTGTTCAGATGGCGCAGAACATCACACCATGAAGCTGCTGACAGAATGGCCATCGCTCACCTGGAGTGTAACGACGCAGTCCCGTGTCGTTGCACTGGCGATGGGAAAAACCGATTGATTAAAACAGATACCGGTATTTTGGTTCTGAATAACCGGTATTTTTCTGTATTTGTTTGGTCTCGGTTACAAGAGATGTTTTATTTTTTATTAACAACCGGCTAAAAAAAACTAAATATTAGTTATCCATAGCAGCAGTGCTAAAATTCTTCGTTTTTAAACAAACCTTTCTTAAAGAACAAATAATTTTTATTCGTAAAATATGGAGTGCTTTGAAATATTGCGTTATTACAGAAAATGGGGAAAGCTGTCAATGTTAATATAATAATACCAACAGAATCGAGCAAAAAATACAAAACAGCATTGCTGGGAGAATAATGGTTCAAATGACTCTGAGCACTATGGGACTTAACACTATGGAACTTAGAACGACTTAAACCTAACTAAGCTAAGGACATCACACACATCCATGCCCGAGGCAGGATTAGAACCTGCGACCGTAGCAGCCGCGCCGTTCCAGACTGAAGCGCCTAGAACCGCTCGGCCACACCAGCCGTCGGAGAATAATGTACCGTATCTGTTACCGTGTGGCGTGGACTGGTAGATAGTACACACGTACACGCAGTGTGCAAGAATTGCCCCATCTGGTCTATATGGTAGTTTCTCGTTGTCTTCGTCGGACATCAGTTGTATTGCAGACTGGCACTATGCCTATTTTGGAAGTATTTTACGAAATGTGGCATCAGTGGAGTTCAGTGCTCCATTTGCCTTAAAACATTAAAAGGGAGGAGGCACAACAAACTTACGATGTAAAGTAAGAAGGAAACGTAAAACTTAACAGTTCATTCATAGAGTACCGTTAAACAGAAATCAGCTGTTCTGTTGACTGTCTCTATATAACATGCCTTTATCTGATTATAGCCCTTGAAAACGGACAAATGAACAGGAAAACTGTGTTGTTCAGTCTTAGTTTTCATTCTTTAGCACTGGCTGTTCTTAAGGTCCAAATAGTAATGTGATACCCGATTACAACATGATTTCTGGGCAGAACTTCAAAAATTTAGTATCAATAGGAGACTATTGGTGATTTTTTGAGGTAGTCAAGCATTTATCACTTTTCGAGAAAAGCAGCGAACGGTGGATTGACTAAGTTTTCTTTTATTTGCCCATTTAATTTAATATTTTGATTTTGTTTTTTGAAACTGAGGAAATCAAAATTTTTCGATCTTTGTCAGATTTTTGTGTATCGCAGGAAAAAATAGGAACAAAAAACTGAAACAGGGTTATTTCCAAAACAGGTTATTTTGAGCGGTTTTAAGAGTCCGGTTAAACTGGTGTTGAAAAGAAAAAAACCGATCTGAACGAAAATCGGTTGCTTCAGCGATAACCGCCATCCCTACATTACGCGCGTCGCGGCGGTTAGTTGAGCCGCCTGTGTTTGCGAGCGAGGCTGCCGACGGGTGCTACGGGGGCGCCGGCTGGCTGACGTCACAGCGGGACGCCTCTCCGCCTCCGGGCAGTCACGCAACCAGGCGGCGCCGGACGGTCTGCCGCCTGACGCACAGGTGTGCGGAGACGTTACGGGACCCCATCATCGACACGTGTATTCCTGTTGTATGAGGTTTCTCCCTCCCAACGTCACCTAAATGCAAGATAAGACAAATATTTTCTTTCCCAGAATGCGTACAAACTGTATTGTGTGTGTGAATTCTTATGGGACTTAACTGCTAAGGTCATCAGTCCCTAAGCTTACACACTACTTACCCTAAATTATCTAAGGACAAACACACACACCCATGCCCTAGGGAGGACTCGAACCTCCGCCGGGACCAGCCGCATAGTGCATGACTGCACACAAACTGTATTCTTACAACAATAGGACAAGGGCGCTTCATGCCGTTGAAAATAACACAAAATCTGGTAAGACTTCCATGAGCTAGTCACTGCACGTTCGTCATGAAATGGAGAATATCTGTGGAAATTTTGTTGTGTGAATTCACGAACAGAAGCTGCAAGTTATACACGAGCACCTACGAGCGGTACATCCATTCTTGACTGAGATAATCCTCTAAAGTGAGGAGCTTGTACCTCACTTTTAATGTATGGGCGGGCACAGTAACTGATTCACTAGAATCACATCCCCATGTACACTTTACAATTTGAAGTCGATAAAGAAGGATTAGGGCTTTACCTAAAGTCGGCATCGAATAACTAGAGACGAGGCAAAAGCTCTAACAGGGAGAGGCATTGTCATGTGAACTGTAATGGCAATCACCTGAACTGATTAACGGTGAGCACGTAAAACCTCAAGCTGTATCATCGCACGGAAAATGAGCTCCGCCCCTCCAAATATAAGTCGAGTCAGCCAACAATTGTGTCTCCTTGTACAGTGTCCTACAGAGGTACGAATCTCTTCCCGAGCTTCTTTCTGTTCATGCTAAGATCCGTCAGGCCATACCAGTGGAAGCACAGCATAAGAACCACGGAAGAACAGTTGAGGGCAGATATGCTTTAATAAATATTAAAAAAAAACACATAAAAAAAGAATTTTTGACGCCATAAAATTGCAGTTTACACTATCTGATCAAGAGCATTCGGACACCTCTATGTAATGCGGAATTGACGACTGGATGCCACGAGCGGTGGTTCCAAAAAAATGGCGCTGAGCACTATGGGACTTAACATCTGAGGTCATCAGTCCCCTAGGACTTAGAACTACTTAAACCTAACTAACCTAAGGACATCACACACATCCATGGCCG
This sequence comes from Schistocerca nitens, assembly GCF_023898315.1. Lineage (NCBI taxonomy): Eukaryota > Metazoa > Arthropoda > Insecta > Orthoptera > Acrididae > Schistocerca > Schistocerca nitens. The sequence continues at coordinate 901,471,793 of NC_064614.1, read as the reverse complement.
AGGCAGGATTCGAACCTGCGACTTTAGCGGTCACGCGGCTCCAGACTGAAGCGCCTAGAACTGCACGGCCACACCTGCCGGCACGAGTGGTGGACCCGCAAATATTAAAAGAAGCGGGGAGTAATGTGTTGTCGGTAGAGAAGCAGCTGTCCGCAGCTCGTGGTCGTGCGGTAGCGTTCTCGCTTCCCACGCCCGAGTTCCCGGGTTCGATTCCCGGCGGGGTCAGGGATTTTCTCTGCCTCGTGATGACTGGGTGTTGTGTGATGTCCTTAGGTTAGTTAGGTTTAAGTAGTTCCAAGTTCTAGGGGACTGATAACCATAGATGTTAAATCCCATAGTGCTCAGAGCCATTTAGATGCAGCTACTAGAGATTGGGTCGGACAGGAAAACTCTGTGATTTTAAATGTGGACAGGTCATTAGACATGAATCTTCCTGGCAGATTAAAACTGTGTGCCGGACCGAGACTCGAACTCGGGACCTTTGCGTGGCAGAAGTAAAGCTGTGAGGACGGGGCGTGAGTCGTGCTTGGGTAGCTCAGTTGGTAGAGTACTTGCCAGCGTAAGGCAAAGGTCCCGAGTTCGAGTCTCAGTCCGGCACACAGTTTTAATCTGCCAGGAAGTTTCATATCATAATGGTTCAAATGGCTCTGAGCACTATGGGACTCAACTGCTGTGGTCATAAGTCCCCTAGAACTTAGAACTACTTAAACCTAACTAACCTAAGGACAGCACACAACACCCAGCCATCACGAGGCAGAGAAAATCCCCGACCCCGCCGGGAATCGAACCCGGGAATCCGGGCGTGGGAAGCGAGAACGCTACCGCACGACCACGAGATGCGGGCGGAAGTTTCATATCAGCGCACACTCCGCTGCAGAGTGAAAATCTCATTCAGGTCATTAGACATCACCTGATTGCCAGATCCATCAGGGGCATTTCAACCCTTCTAAAGCTGTCCAAGTCGACTGTTGATGATGTGAATGAAGTGGAAACACAAGGGAACAACCACAGACCATGCAGACCCAATGTACTGACGGACAGGGACCATAGACCATTGCGGAGGGTGCGGCGATAGATCGCATGAAATCAGCGGAAGGATTCACTGTGAGTTCGAAAGCTCTACCTGCAGTTCAGCCAGCACACTGACTGTGCGGAGGGAGTGAAACAGGATGGGGTACTACGATTGAGCAGCTCGTCGTAAGCAACACACTTCTATAGTCACTGCTAAGCGACAGTTTGACGTGGCGTAAAGAGATTCGTCACTGGACGGTGGATGAGTGGAAACGGGTGATTTGGAATAATGAAATACACTATACCGTGTGGAAATTCGATGAACGTTTGGTCTGTCGATTGCGTGGAGTACGTTCTCTGCCATCATGTGTGGTGAAAACAATGAGGTGCGGAGGAGCCCGTGTTACGGTATGGGGGTGTAATTCGTGGTTAGGGTGTGATTCCATTAATGCGTTTAAGAAAACGCTGAATGCGGAAAGATATGAACACATTCTGCGGCAACGTGTACGGCGTGCAATGGAGCAATAGTTTACAGATGACTGATTGTATCAGCAAGACAGTGGACCTTATTAAAAAGCAGCATCAGTGAGGCAGTAGTTTGTGGACAATAACATTTACGAAATGTTCGGACTGCCCAGACCGCCGAATGTACCGAATGGAAAACCTACGGAACGTCGATTTCGCTCCAGATCTCCTCTGATTTCTTCTCGTGACGGAGAATGGGCTGTGATTCTTCCACAGCCATTCAGACGCCTCACTGAAGGGCAGCGTTCAAGTAGTCATAAGGACGAAGAAAGGGTACTTCTCACATTAAAGTCCACTACTAGGTATCGGAATAATTTTGATCAGATAGTTGATATGTACACACAGCTTAACTGTATTCTGTACGTCACGTTAACATCTGATTTGTACACTCCTGGAAATTGAAATAAGAACACCGTGAATTCATTGTCCCAGGAAGGGGAAACTTTATTGACTCATTCCTGGGGTCAGATACATCACATGATCACACTGACAGAACCACAGGCACATAGACACAGGCAACAGAGCATGCACAATGTCGGCACTAGTACAGTGTATATCCACCTTTCGCAGCAATGCAGGCTGCTATTCTCCCATGGAGACGATCGTAGAGATGCTGGATGTAGTCCTGTGGAACGGCTTGCTATGCCATTTCCACCTGGCGCCTCAGTTGGACCAGCGTTCGTGCTGGACGTGCAGACCGCGTGAGACGACGCTTCATCCAGTCCCAAACATGCTCAATGGGGGACAGATCCGGAGATCTTGCTGGCCAGGGTAGTTGACTTACACCTTCTAGAGCACGTTGGGTGGCACGGGATACATGCGGACGTGCATTGTCCTGTTGGAACAGCAAGTTCCCTTGCCGGTCTAGGAATGGTAGAACGATGGGTTCGATGACGGTTTGGATGTACCGTGCACTATTCAGTGTCCCCTCGACGATCACCAGTGGTGTACGGCCAGTGTAGGAGATCGCTCCCCACACCATGATGCCGGGTGTTGGCCGTGTGTGCCTCGGTCGTATGCAGTCCTGATTGTGGCGCTCACCTGCACGGCGCCAAACACGCATACGACCATCATTGGCACCAAGGCAGAAGCGACTCTCATCGCTGAAGACGACACGTCTCCATTCGTCCCTCCATTCACGCCTGTCGCGACACCACTGGAGGCGGGCTGCACTATGTTGGGGCGTGAGCGGAAGACGGCCTAACGGTGTGCGGGACCGTAGCCCAGCTTCATGGAGACGGTTGCGAATGGTCCTCGCCGATACCCCAGGAGCAACAGTGTCCCTAATTTGCTGGGAAGTGGCGGTGCGGTCCCCTACGGCACTGCGTAGGATCCTACGGTCTTGGCGTGCATCCGTGCGTCGCTGCGGTCCGGTCCCAGGTCGACGGGCACGTGCACCTTCCGCCGACCACTGGCGACAACATCGATGTACTGTGGAGACCTCACGCCCCACGTGTTGAGCAATTCGGCGGTACGTCCACCCGGCCTCCCGAATGCCCACTATACGCCCTCGCTCAAAGTCCGTCAACTGCACATACGGTTCACGTCCACGCTGTCGCGGCATGCTACCAGTGTTAAAGACTGCGAGGGAGCTCCGTATGCCACGGCAAACTGGCTGACACTGACGGCGGCGGTGCACAAATGCTGCGCAGCTAGCGCCATTCGACGGCCAACACCGCGGTTCCTGGTGTGTCCGCTGTGCCGTGCGTGTGATCATTGCTTGTACAGCCCTCTCGCAGTGTCCGGAGCAAATATGGTGGGTCTGACACACCGGTGTCAATGTGTTCTTTTTTCCATTTCCAGGAGTGTATTAGCGCTCAACTGAATAGCTATAGGAAAATTCATTATTATCGACGACACCTGTGTGCCGGGAAGATAAATTCTACTTGGCCTAGTTGCTGCGTCGTTCTTCACTACCTCGAGTATCGTCGCCTCATTGTCTTTGTTGTTATAATTTATCAGTGCGTGACTGGTTCTCGATATTTGACGTTGTGCTCATATTGGAGAAAGTTTAATAAAAAATCGATCAAGTTAGCAAGAGTGGATGTCCAGTTTACTATAGGCGTGATGCCGAAAGTCAAAGAAGGAGAAACTCCTGCACATTCTCGCAGTAAACGACGTGCAGACGTGTTCTGAGCAGTGGAAGGGACGAATGCTGACGCCTGTGGACTTAAAACGGGTGGCTTTGAGGGCCATCATCACTAACTGAGCATGTTTGGTAAGTACACGAATAGTCAACGTCAGTTCCATTTCTTTTATACTAATCTTCGACCACAACGTTTCTCCGGCAGAGTGCAAAAGCACGTACGTAGTCAACTGGTCATCCACTGCAACTGAGTTGATCAATATCGTTGAAATTTGTCTCTGTATCAGGACACAGTTGATCATTAATGACAGAGTTCAAGGTAGGAAATCAACGGTGCACAAATACACGTAAGTCCATAACAATGAGAGTAGTTTAGTTCATTTTCATGCAATACATTGCACTTGACAGCACAAAAGATGGCCGTGGCGGAAAGTTGAATTACCCACCGTGTTACGCAGGAGCCAGTCACATTACGGGGTGTACAGATATGATCACAAAAGTAAGTTTAGTAGAAAGATTAACACGTTTCTTACCTCAACTTAAGAACGTACCCTCTAAAAACATTCAAGAAGATTGCGCCGCCTCATTCGTAGCATTGCAGACCTAATAAAGGCACTACATTTCGTCGTGTCAAGAGGGGATGAGAAGTATCTAAATGTCGGCAGCTGTAGTATAATGCACTTCTAGCTCGCAGCTCGGCGATATAGTGGGCAACTGCCGGCTTACAAGATTTGGCTCGCATCAGGTTCAGTACAATTTTTTGTGTTGCTCCGTTAATTTGTTTAATCTGCATGAATCACGAAATTAAGAGAACCAACTGTTAATGGTTCTTATTAAGATATGTTTGGTCTTCAAAAGGAGCGAGTATGTGGCTTCTTTACTACTTCTTATCGCCGGCCGCAGTGGCCGAGCGGTTCTAGGCGCTCAGTCCGGAACCGCGGGACTGGTACGGTTGCAGGTTCGAATCCTGCCTCGGGCATGGATGTTTGTGATGTCCTTACGTTAGTTAGGTTTACGTAGTTCTAAGTTCTAGGGGACTGATGACCTCAGAAGTTAATTCCCATAGTGCTCAGAGCCATTTGAACCACTTATTATCCCGTCCGAAGTCCTTCAGCTTCAATGACTGTCTGCTGAAATCTGCGGGGAAGGGAGTCTACGAGGTGGGTAGTAAATATCTCATTTCTGATGCCTCCTCCCAGGCAGCTAAGGTGACTTTCCAAATGTCATCACGGGTTCTTGGCGCAAGGTCGGTGACTTCTCCCGCATGGTCCATTCCGTCTCTGCCCATACGTTTTCAATCGGATTTAGATCTGTTGCAGAAGAAAGCCAACAGAGAAGAGAAATCTCATTCTGTTCTTAAAAGCACTCCTGCACTACCACTGACATGTGTGTCGGAGACTGGTCCTGCTTGAAACATTAATTCATCAGAACATAGATGTCCCACTTATGGGACCGTAAATTTACTAATAATATGGGCGTTGGGCAGCATGAAGTCGATTATCCTCCCTGTGAACCATTCCGAGTGCACGGGAGTACATCGAGCCCCAAATTGCCACAACTACTCGGCCGCTGTGAGATGACTTATGGATGTATTTTGGATCGAAGCGGGCATCTTGCGGCCTCTGTACTCGTACAGGGTCCATCATTCGTTGAAAACTAAACCAATTAGCAGCCCCGGATCTACGATATCTCCGTACCAAAGTAAAAACCAGATAGTGGCACCCCCCCCCCCCGTCAGAAATTTAAGAAAAAAGAAAAGTTTTTTCAAAAAATATCATTTCATGGTGCATGTCTTTCTGAAGAGTGATATGTTGGAGGAAATGTGAGGCATGTTATTTGGCCGTAAGTGTGCCAAAGTGCAGTGCCACGTCTCTTCATACAGAATTGTTCTATCACACGTCACTGTATTTAGCTCTGTAGAATTCAAATGTGCATATTTTGTTATGGAAGCCATCGAACCTATATTCTGGACAGTGGAAATTAAAATGTCCTGTGGTGCCCCTCTTGCTCCCAGCCGGCCGGTTTGACATCCTACCCCACTCAAAACAAAAAATAGCTCACAATTAATACTGGGTGGGATTATTTGTGACGAGGAGAATAAGAACTCTCCAGAAAATTTGCACTCTTTATTGCCTATTAGCTAATAACTTTCTCTTTTGTGTGACATAAAATTAAATACAGGGAACATAAAACCAATAAAGACAAGTGACAAGCAAGACAGTACACATTTATTCAATTCTCAGGTCACAGCATTTTTTGTCTCTAATCTTGCTACTGCTTTACATAGCTTGCTTTCCTTTCTGCGAAAGAATCTATTGCTTTAAGTTCGTCAAACGTTTCGCCACATAAAAAATTAAAATGTCGCTGTCTACTACCGAAAAAGCTGTTAATACGTATAGTACCAAAGGCTGGAGTAGTTTCTCGATTTGATTACGTTTATATGATCACTGTCTCCTAGATAAAAGGAAACAGATCTTTCTAATATTGTAGAAACTATAATACGCGCCAAATAAGTGAGACTGTTTTGGCACAAATGGTCATTTTTATCTACCTCATTTACGTAAATGACACGACAGAATATAATTAACGAAGCACCAATCTCAAATGCCTATTAGGTCTACTACAAGGAAAAATTTTTATGCTAGGAAATAGTTTCACATTTCATTCATACGCTCCATTTTGTCAAGCATGAGATCAGAAACAGTAGTAGTACGAAATTTTTATATAAATTTGGAATCGTCATATTCTTCCATATAATTTGTGTGATATCCCCGTTTCTTCTCCTTCCTCGTTCTAACGAACACTCTTGTCATCGCTAATTCTGTAACTACGAGGGTCAGTCAAAAAGTAATGCCTCCTATTTTTTTTCTACGTTTAATTGTCAGGAAATTTAAATGCAATTACATAGGTTGAAAACCACAACATTGAGGATCATTTTGTCATTTTTCAATGTAATCTCCGCCCATCTCTACAGTTTTGGTCCATCTTTGAACAAGGGCATGTATCCCAGCACGGTAAAAATCACAGCTCTGCTTCCTAAGCCATTGACGCACGGATGTTTTGACGGCCTCCTCATCTTCAAAATGAATCCCACGATGAGCTTCTTTTAGTGGCCCGAACAGATGGAAGTCTGATGGTGCCAGGTCAGGGCTGTATGGGGGATGAGGCAAAACTTCCCATCCAATTTTGACAATCTCGTCAGAGGTGTGACGACTGGTGTGTGGTCTTGCATTGTCATGCAAAAGAAGAACATCTGCCATTGATTTTGTTGGGCGAACTCGCTGAAGACGTGCTTTAAGTTTTTTGAGGGTTGTGACGTATTGAACAGAATTTATTGTGCATCCCTGCTCCAAAAAATCAACCAGAATCACACCCTCTGTATCCCAGAAAACTGTTGCCATAACTTTCCCTGCCGATCGCACAGTTTTGAATTTTTTCTTCCTCGGCGAGCTTGTGTGACGCCACTCCATTGACTGCCTCTTTGATTCGGGTTCAAAAAAATGCACCCATGTTTCGTCCCCGGTCACAATTTTTTTCAGAAACTCATCTCCCTCCAAACGGAAGCGCTGCAAGTGTTGGGAGGCTATTGTTTTCCTTGCCTCTTTATTCTGATCGGTTAACATTCTTGGAACCCACCGTGCACAAACTTTTGAGTACCCCAATTGTTTAATAATCGTGATCACACTGCCTTTACTAAGAGAAATAATGCGACACACTTCATCTGCAGTCACCCGACGGTCACCACGAATGATGTCATCAACTTGCTGAATGTTGTGTGGAGTCACTGCACTCACCGGCCTGCCGCTCCGCTTTTCGTCAGTCAACGGTGTTTGCCCTTCAGCTTCCTTACAACGACGAACCCATCGTCTAACAGTGCTGACATCCACTGTCACAACACCATACACCTTCTTCAGTCTTTCATGAATGCGTATGGGCGTTTCACCTTCTGCATTCAAGAATTCAATCACACAACGCTGTCTCAAACGAACATCGATGTCGGCCATCTTACAAACTTCTGCTGTGCTGCCACCTGTTGACACAGAAAGTTACTACTGCAGTGGATTGCAGAAGAAGGTTTGAGGAATGGCGCCAAATTCAAATTTTTCACTTAACTTAATTTCTTTAAGTAGAAAAAAAATGGGAGGCATTACTTTTTGACCGACCCTCGTATTCCTGCCACTGTCGGAACTTATTCTCCAGATAACTTCAATAGCACTGCCAGAATCACCAGTCTAGTTATCCTGCGTTTATTCTCCCGTTTGGCGTTATTACGTGTTCGTACAACACATTTTCTGCGCTATTCCGAGAACAGAGCTTAAATGGCTGCTAACGGAGGGCTGCAGAACTGGTCCTTAGTAGTTTAGCGACCTGGAAAAAATTTTCTGTCAAAATTTCATTTTCTGGGAAACACCGAGAAGATTAATATGTAATTTTTCTTTCCTGTTAGTCTTTTATTTCCACTCTGGTTGTCTGAATCTATGGATTTTGCTAATAATTATAAAGACGCTGATCATTTGCACGTCCAATCAACCACACGAACAAACAGCGATTGGCTTTCATCTGTTCAGGTTTATTTGGCTCAGCTCCTATAGTCCCATCCTCTTTTGTCTGCGGGAAAGTATTCATCTGATAGAGACATCACGTACACTATGCACTCATTTAAAAATCAACTCATGATTCGTTCAAAAATGAACTTAGAACGTGTTCAAAAATATTAAAAAACTAACAGGGATGCGTTTCAAAATCATATGAATGATCGATAGAGCAACGTGCGCTGGATGCTAGGTGCTTTGCGAAACAAGGTCTCTTTCTCCAGAATATGAATTTGGCGCCCCCTCAAATTGCCGCTCGGGGCAAATACCCAGGTTTGCCTCCCCTCCCCCTCTTCCTAGATCCGGGCCCGCCGATTAGTCGGAAAATACGACGTTCCGTAAGTCACAACTGACACTGTCGTCAGCAAACGCTAATCGGTGGAGTCGATGATCATCACGAAGGATGTCCTTGATAGCAGCACGTTTGCTAGGTAGTTCGGCCTCCCGAAGCCGGTGCCGAATTATATACACCTACTCGAGGAACGCAGTAGTATATTTCAGATGCACCGAGTTTCAAAAAAATATTTTGACGTGACAGGCTGACAAGTTCATTATCGTTGACAGGTTTTGTTGCACTCCAAAGTCCACTTCCCACACGCCTATTGGATTCTGCAGTATCTCGATAACTTTCTATCCACCGTCGCGCAGTGGGCTGAAGAACGCCATACTGTGCTCCGTCTTCCAACGCCGCCAAATTCCTCTCCTCTACAAGAGGAATGACGCGGTCGCGAATAGCCTGTTGGACAGACATGGAGCATGAATTATGTGATTCGAGTGAAAGCGATGTTGTGCTGGTACTTGACTCCGCCTGATACTGTCTCTGGTGCGCTTGTTCACCGAACCAGCGTGATAGACTGTCAGCTTGTTACCGGCTGTTATCAATGAAGCAGTGTGAACAATTCCGACATGATGACGATGAGGTCCCATTCTCAGAGAAGCGTAGGGGACGATGCGGGAGACCCGCACCCCTGTACTAGGCAGGGTCCTAGTGGAGGTGGTTTGCCATTGCCTTCCTCCTACCGTAATGGGGATGAATGATGATGATGAAGACGACACAACAACACTCAGTCATCTCGAGGCAGGAAAAATCCCTGACCACGCCGGGAATCGAACCTGGGACCTCGCGCGCGGGAAGCGAGAACGCTAACGCAAGCCCACGAGCTGCGGAGAAATTTCGACATATAATGTCGAGTCCCAGGCAGGTAATTCTCTACCAGAAGTGACTCTCACTGATTTTTAGAAAAAATTCTGTAGAAAATTAACTGCACATCAGCGAAATGTGTTTCATATAATACAATGGAGAGACTACAGATTGTAGAACCAAAGTATGTGTCTTTGATGACGAAAAAAATTTAGATGGATTCGAACTTGAGACATTTTACGTATAAATACTGCACTTTGTTTACTCAGATACAGTGACCATTTACGAACTTGTATTCAGTTAACGTACACTGCGTCTGTAGATAATACCTGCAATTCTGCTTGCAGAAAAATTTTTGTGCCTTCTTGGAACAGATCTGGAATGCTGAAAAGATGGGTTTCCTGTAATTTTTGAGTAACAGTTCTTCGACCGCATGTTCCCTAGGTAGGTATGCGGCATTTCATTCGCGTCAGTGCTATAGCGGACTAACTCTCGTTGCAATTTCTGCCGCTAAATTTTCGTGGTGTCAAGGGTACATCAACGACGTTATTATGCTATCATGAACGACGCATCAGTACGAAAAAAATTACAGTGTGGCAGAGCAACGACAATTGCCGGCTCCCGTTGACTACTGAGGCGTAGGTGAATGCCGCACGTCGACGTATTATCGCCAATTTGTAAGCAGACCTTGCTGATTTCGGCAAATGGGACGACGGCCCCCACAAACTCGCACCTGTAATTGAAATAGGGGACGGTTCATTGTATGTGGCCGGCCGGTGGCGAGGGCTGTGCGAATTCCGCGGGAGGGCGATCATTTTGTGAAGTCCGCTGGTTTCATCAGCTGCAGCAGGGGCGCTGCGTGTGACAGGGCGCCGCGCCCGTTTAATTAACACGAGCGACGCAGAGGGAATCATAAAAATCGGTTTACACATTCTCCGGGGATGTCTCGGATATTGCCTTCTGTGTTCCCATCCAGCAACATCCGCTGCTGTGGACAGCTTTAATGTTTTTTTCGCATCCCGCTATAGCACGGGAAACAGGCCTCGAGGGAGGCCGTTAACCAGCAACAGCGGCTCCTGGTAGCTTGCGCTAAAAAAGACAGATCGGCTTCAGTAGTTTGCACAGTTACAGTTTAGTGTCGCAGATTTGTATACTGGAGTAGAAAATTCGTCGGAAGAATAACACCTTTCGGCTTAAGAGACTTTTAGAAGAATATGTATTGCTTGGTAATTGATAGTTTCTATGTTCGCGCATCCAGTTATTCTCTAGATGGGGTCACACCTCCGCAGGTAACGTCTGTGCGTTCACACTCGCCTCGGAAGTAGCCAGTTAGAATCTGGGTGGTAGAAGAAATTGCCACACCAGTATTTGCTCGGCATTCATCAAAAGACTTTGCGCGAATGTTCTCGATTAAATTCAAAATTAGTCCGTGGATTCAGGGCATGTACGATGGTGATCCATCTTGCAGATGAGGATGTTAAACTTTGCAGCTTCCTTGGTTCTCTTTGATAGGTGCAGCTTCTGTGCCGACACAGGGCTTCTCCCTGTCCCTTCTCTCATCATAAAACACAAACGTCTTGTATCTTTGGCATCAATGGCTGAAATCACATCGTGGCAGACACTGTGGTGACAAATATCATGCGACACATCCAAATATCGTGTTGGGCTTCTTTTTGCTGCAATTTCACGTCGTTGGAAGACCCTCCAGAAGTATTGAACCATGCTGCGTCCATAGCCGTCCATAATTGCATAAGTGTTGACGGTGTATGATTTTGTGCAAGAACTGATTGTGACCTATAACTGTCCCATGTGATTCCTGCCAGGCGACATGGGTGGCTGAACCATTGCTCAGAATGTTCTTCAAACCAATCGCGAACAATTGTGGCCCAGTAACATGGCACGTTGTCATTCATTAAACATATGGCTGCAAATGGTCTCCAAGTAGCCGAAAATAACCAAACCCAGTGAATGATCTGTTCAGTAGGACCAGAGGACCTAGCCCATTCCTTATAAACAAAGCCCACTACTTTATAGAGCAATCACCAGATTGCACAGTGCCTTGTTGAGAACTTGGGTCTGTGGTTTTGTGGATTCTGCTCCGCACTCAGGCCCTACCGTCAGCTCTTATCACCTGAAATATCCACTCATCTGATCAGGGCACGGTTTTCCAATCGTCCAGAGTCCAACCGATATGCTCACGAGTTGAAGACAGGCTCTGCAGGCGATGCCGTGGTCTTAGGAAAGGCATTCGCGCCGGTCGTCTGCTGCCATAGCCTATTAACGCAAAATTTTGCCGGACTGTCCTGACGGATATGTTCGTCGTACGTCCCACGTTGATTTCTGCGTTTTTTCCTGCAGTGTTGCTTGTCTGTTAGGACTGACGACTCTACACAAACACAGCTACAATCGGTTGTTAAGTGAAGGTCGTCGACCACTGCGTTGTCTGTGGTGAGAGGTAATGCCTAAAACTCTTGACACTGTTGATCTCGGAATATTGAGTTCCGTAATAATTTACGAAATGGAATGTCCCATGCGTCTCGCTCCAACTACCATTCCGTGAAAAGTCTGTTAAATCCCGTCGTGTGGCCATAATCACGACAAAACCTTTTCATATGAAACACCGGAGTACAATGGACAGCTCCGCCAATGCACTGCCCTTTTATACCTTGTGTACCCGATACTACCGCCAACTGTACTTGTGCATTTCGCAATCCCAAGACTTCTGACATCTCAGTGTATGCATACTGTAGGTTCTGCGTCGCCGCCACAAGCTGCGGTAACAACGTAGCCTGACCGTCGACCAAGCAAATTGGCTGCCGTAGCAAAGTAACCGGCCGCAGAACAGGCGATAGTCTGTTCGGGTCAGGCAGCCATCGCAAGCACATCTTCGCCACTTTTGCTACGCCACTGTCTTCTCCCCATCACTGCCACCGGACTATTGTTCGCGTTACCATTCACATGGCGTAGCGGTTAGCACACTGGACTCACATTCGGGAGGACGACGGTTCAATCCCGCGTCCGGCCATCCTGATTTAGGTTTTCCGTGATTTCCCTAAATCGCTCCACGCAAATGTCGGGATGGTTCCTTTGAATGGGCACGGCCGACTTCCTTCCCCGTCCTTCCCTAATCCGATGAACTCGCCGTTTGGTCTCTTCCCCCAGCCCGCATCTCGTGGTCGTGCGGTAGCGTTCTCGCTTCCCACGCCCGGGTTCCCGGGTTCGATTCCCGGCGGGGTCAGGGATTTTCTCTGCCTCGTGATGGCTGGGTGTTGTGTCATGTCCTTAGGTTAGTTAGGTTTAAGTAGTTCTAAGTTCTAGGGGACTGATGACCATAGATGTTAAGTCCCATAGTGCTCAGAGCCATTTGAACCATTTTCTCTTCCCCCAAACAACCCACTCCCAACCGTTCCGTTCTGCTCCTCTGAACTCTCCCGAATTTGTCGTCTCGACCTGCTGTGCTGCCATGGGAATTAGTCAGCAATGTCTGATTACAGCTGACGGGCTCTGTAAAATTTCGTTAGGACATCTATGCTACATTGCCATTTGTCTTTTGGAGAACTCTGAACTCGCTTACGTTACTATCAAGTTTCACTGTGTGCACCCTGTTGTCAGAATGCCTGCCTGCCCGAACCTGTGTGTAATTCAATGTTCGTACCGAACTCTGACGCTGGATCCAGAGATGCCGGGGCTCCCACGAACTTTTAGCACGTACAGAGGCTGTGCGCATTAGGAAAACGCTGCTAAGAAGTTAATTAGAATTTAATCTGCAGTTAATGGCAACCGTAACTTCTAAGTTGAGGTTACAGGCTCATAATGATGTCAGTAACTCAAATTAGCTAACTGAATATATAAATATGTTATCCAGTTACTGCAATTTTATTAATTAAAAATATAAAAAATAAGTAATTCGGTTCACCACAAGCAGCTTACAGACATGATAAGAATTCGATCTTGGATGAGTTTTAGAGAAAGACCAAACGAAAGTCAATGAATAAAATGTTAAACCTGAGAGAAAACTGCAAAATACGACGCCTAATTTAAAACGAGAAAGCAACACTGTGGTATATTCAAACAAAAGGGTTAACAAGCGCCGTAACTTCTTCCCTAACGTGATAACGGAAATTAAGTTAAGTCTAAGTGAGCAGTGAATGACTATTAAGAGAAGGCAAGTGAAAGTTTACCAGTTCCGTTTTCTTCTATAGACATATTACTGATTGTTCAACCCCAACTCGTTACAAACGTAACTGTCCTTTCAACCAAAGGCCAGACTTAGGGAAGAGTTTGCCAGGTGCGAGTAGGATCCCTCTGCACTAAAGGTTCCATACAAACTTAATTACGTGCACACAGACAGCTGATCCATTTAGAGAATCAAGGAACTGGACGATTTTTGCCTGTTATCAGCGTTGATCCTGCCAAACTATCGGTCCCAGTGATTCCAAGTCCATCTGAGAACGTTTTAATTTGAAGTTTGAAGTTAATAACAAGTGACAAAATTTTTTTCGTGTAATTAACAAATTCAAAATTTTCTGACTTTCTCTTCGGCTGTACTGCGAAACCTTCCTTCTCGGCAAGTTTCACGATTCTAGCTAGGTCAACGGGAAGTATCCTGTAGAGTGTAGACAATGATGAGTGAGTTTCCGTACATAAAAATATGTTACATAATTGGCTGTGTCTTGACTATATTCGCTTAGAGGTTTACGGTTACTGCACCACCTAGTGACCATAGACCTCACAACGTGAAATAAATTTCAACTTCATGCGTCTACCCTTTCACAGAGAAGGGGTTTGAACAGTCGGACGGACAAACAGACATTCAGAGATACAACAAAGTGATTCTATAATGGTGTCGGTTTTACCGAGTGACGTACTGAACCATAAAAATTTGCAAAATAAGAACAATAGGTGGGAAATAGAAAATGTAGTATCATTATTATGAATCTTCTGTGCATTGTTACCACAATATTGTTGCAGTAAGCCATTGTATCAAGAACAGGGAGTCTGAAATTAAGATTTTGCATCTGTAAGTAACAAGGAGAGCAAAGACTGGCTTTCTGTCTCAGGCACCAAAGTGCCATCCTCTGCCAATGCCGTCATACAGATGCGATAGGGTGGCTCGTAGAGTCATCACACCGCTCTCCAGGTAGCTGTCGGCTTTTTAGACCTACGTATTCCAGCATCTCCTCAGTTGCCACCACGAGGCTGAGCACACACCGTACCGGTTCTACTACCAGCGAAAACAGGCCATGCAACTGGATCCCCTCGTCCGATCCACCGACCAGGCAAGGCACGACTGAGATGCATCCGGACATTGACGGCGAAGTGCACTGGATGTTCAGATGTGTGTGAAATCTTATGGAACTTAACTGCTAAGGTCATCAGTCCCTAAGCTTACACACTACTCAACCTAAATTATCCTAAGGACAAACACACACACCCATGCCCGAGGGAGGACTCGAACCTCCGCCGGGACCAGCCGCACAGTCCATGACTGCAGCGCCTAAGACCGCTCGGCTAATCCCGAGCGGCGAAGTGGGCTGGAGCAACATCATGTAGCAGCCATATAATCCTTCGAACCATCAATGGCACTTTTTCCTGCAGGGGAGGAAAAGTCATCCGCAAGAAACGCCGAAAATTTCCGGCCTGTTAGGCGACATACAAGGAAGAATGGTCCCAAAATATTGTCGGCAATTAGGCCGGTCCACACATTCCGGCTGCACCGATGCTGCTGATTCGCTGTCTCCATACCATGGGGGTTCTGCATACTATCCCATAGATTACTATTACGAAAGTTGAAGATATTATTCCTCATAAAGGTGGTCTCACCTGTAAATAGGATGGATGACACAAATACCGGGTCGCGGAACCAGTGACAAAACTGCTCCCGATGCGAAAAGTCTGTCGCTGGTAAGCCCTGCATACGCTCTAAGTGATAGGGTAGTAACAATTATCATGGAGAATATTCCACACGGTCGTCTGGCTTACCCTGTACTGGCGAGCCAGCTGTCTGGTACTGACATGGCGGTTGCGTTCTGCAGTTTTAATCACATTTTCTTCCAAGTCTGGTGTCCGAACATTTCTGGTACGTCCTTCATGATTTCCTACTTTCTGAAACGACCCTCTCTCAGACAAATGGCGAAACGCTGTTGCAAACATTGAATGCTGTGGTTGTTGTCGGCGGGGATAGGTCTCCTGATAACGTTGCTGCCCGCCGCCCGTTGCCATTTGCCTTTCCGTAAGTAAACAACATACTGGCAAGCTCTGGATTCGAATACGAAACCATTGTGTACAACACTGCATCGCATCTACTACAAGGTGAGTCAGCTAGAGAAGTGAATCGGACATAACATTACCAGTTAGTGTGGCAAGAGAGGACGCCATGGCATGACTCATGAGAAACAGTACCACTCTCTAGAAGGAAACCATGTACATTGTAATTGTGGCTGCCTGGTACAGCGCGTACTAGACCGCAGTCTCTGTAACAGTATGATTGAATAAATGGTCTTTAGCATGGAAACCGTGCATTTGCGGACGTAAGTTCATTAGACCTTTGTTGTTCCGTATCGTCTCATCGATCACTCCATAGGGTTTATACCCAGTGGAGAAAATCACCCTGTATAAGCCAGAAAAGGTACTGACGTGATGTTTCATAGTTTTTGTTTTGCATTTTTCCTTTTAATTTTGTTGTTGTTGTTGAGGACATTGCTTTTTCTAGCGCTATATGATAAATCTGTATTTTTTTTTTATTTCTACAACATTCATCTGTTTGAAATTAGAAATCAACAACTTTCGAATAAAATGTGAATGAAACGTTGATAATTTCTTTATTATGATATGGTTGTCATAAAGAGTGTGACTAAAATATAATTTAAAAGTTTATTAGACACTACAATAGTGAAGCCATAGTCACAGTATGTACATTTTTTTCTTCTTTAACGAAAAAATACTGAAGCCGCAGTCATACTACTGGAACACCATAGTCCTTTGTGTTCCAATTCCCACACAATTCCCAATACTACAACCACACCCTACTGCCTAACGCAGTGTCTCATTCATAATGTTCATCCGCAATGCCCCTCCCCCAATCTGTCATGCTTACTGGGAACTGATCATTAAGCAATCAGCAATAGCGATCGCCTACAAACCAGGTGGAATGTCGTATTTCAGATCATAGCACCAGCTAGATCATTATCATCATCTTGTAACATAATATTCTCCTCACCCATTGAATTATCAGACGCCACACGAGATTAGCATAAAGACTTCACTCATCAGAAACATTTCAAATTATTTAGACATTAATAATTAGTATATAAGTTTAAAGAAATAGGAGGAAGATGCACAAAAACACTCCTGCAACATTTACTAGAGCTAATTGCCTGCAACCTCAAGTGGATAAATAATAGAGGTGCGTAACAGTCATAACAGAGACCTACTTTTTGCTCCGTGTGCTCCATCCTCGCGTTCTCTGAGTCCTAAAGCATGTCTGCCCTTACCTGTTCTGCATTCATTCTTACGCTGTGCTCCCACTGGTGTGACCACATGAATCTTTGCCTGACACAATATAGCTCAAGAAGACATTCGTACGTCATGAAATAAATAACCCACTACTCTGGTAAAAACGCGTTGTATTGTTTAGACCCTATGTCCTCCAGTTAGATTGGTGTACATTCTTCTCAAGAATGCCACACACCAAAATTCATGGAACATATACTTTGGACGCTACTTCTGACTGACAAGAAATGTTTTCAAATGTAACTCAGTAGCGATTCTTGTTTAAGATCTCGATTATACTGCTGCTAACACGGGGGACTTGGAAAAAAAAACGAGAGAATAGTCCCAGAATTGCTTGATAGAAAGACGGACGATATTCTCTAAGACGATAAAATTAGTTCTTGCAGTCGCTACCAGAAGGTCATCAGTTATGATTTAATAAAACACAGGCACTTCACGACCAGATAGTTGATTTTATCCTCATGGTCTCTTCGCGAGATATACGTAGGAGGGAGCAATATACTGCTTGAATCATCGGTGAAGGTATGTTCTCGAAACTTTAACAAAAGCCCGTACCGAGCTACTGAGCGTCTCTCCCGCAGAGTCTTCCACTGGAGTTTGTCTATCATCTCCGTAACGCTTTCGCGATTACTAAATGATCCTGTAACGAAGCGCGCTGCTCTCCGTTGGATCTTCTCTATCTCTTCTATCAATCCTATCTGGTACGGATCCCACACTGCTGAGCAGTATTCAAGCAGTGAGCGAACAAGCGTACTGTAACCTACTTCCTTTGTTTTCGGATTGCATTTCCTTATGATTCTTCCAATGAATCTCAGTCTGGCATCTGCTTTACCGACGATCAACTTTATATGATCATTCCATTTTAAATCACTCCTAATGCGTACTCCCAGATAATTTATGGAATTAACTGCTTCCAGTTGCTGACCTGCTATTTTGTAGCTAAATGATAAGGGACCTATCTTCCTATGTATTCGCAGCACATTACACTTGTCTACATTGAGATTCAATTGTCATCCCCTGCACCATGCGTCAATTCGCTGCAGATCCTCCTGCATTTCAGTATAATTTTCCATTGTTACAACCTCTCGATACACCACAGCATCATCTGCAAAAAGCCTCAGTGAACTTCCGATGTCATCCACAAGGTCATTTATGTATATTGTGAATAGCAACGGTCCTATGACAATACCCAGCGGCACACCTGAAATCACTCTTACTTCGGAAGACTTCTCTCCACTGAGAATGACATGCTGCGTTCTGTTATCTAGGAACTCTTCAATCCAATCACACAATTGGTCTGATAGTCCATATGCTCTTACTTTGTTCATTAAACGACTGTGGGGAACTGTATCGAACGCCTTGCGGAAGTCAAGAAACACAGCATCTACCTGTGAACCCGTGTCTATGGCCCTCTGAGTCTCGTGGACGACTAGCGCGAGCTGGGTTTCGCACGACCGTCTTTTTTGAAACCCGTGTTGATTCCTACAGAGTAGATTTCTAGACTCCAGAAAAGTCATTATACTCGAACATAATACGTGTTCCAAAATTCTAGAACTGATCGACGTTAGAGATATAGGTCTATAGTTCTGCACATCTGTTCGACGTCCCTTCTTGAAAACGGGGATGACCTGTGCCCTTTTCCAATCCTTTGGAACGCTACGCTCTTCTAGAGACCTACGGTACACGGCTGCAAGAAGGGTGGCAAGTTCCTTCGTGTACTCTGTGTAAAATCGAACTGGTATCCCATCAGGTACAGCGGCCTTTCCTCTTTTGAGCGATTTTAATTGTTTCTCTATCCCTCTGTCGTCTATTTCGATATCTACCATTTTGTCATCTGTGCGACAATCTAGAGAAGGAACTACAGTGCACTGTTCCTCTGTGAAACAGCTTTGGAAAAAGATATTTAGTATTTCGGCCTTTAGTCTGTCATCCTCTGTTTCAGTACCATTTTGGTCACAGAGTGTCTGGACATTTTGTTTTGATCCACCTACCGCTTTGACATAAGACCAAAATTTCTTAGGATTTTCTGCCAAGTCAGTACATAGAACTTTACTTTCGAAGTCATTGAACGCCTCTCACATAGCCCTCTTCATACTACATTTCGCTTCGCGTAATTTTTGTTTGTATGCAAGGCTTAGGCTATGTTTATGTTTGCTGTAAAGTTCCCCTTGCTTCCGCAGCAGTTTTCTAACTCGGTTGTTGTACCACGGTGGCTCTTTTCCATCTCTTATGATCTTGCTTGGCACATACTAATCTAACGCATATTGTACGATGGTTTTGAACTTTGTCCACTGATCCTCAACACTATCTATACTTGAGACAAAACTTTTGTGTTGAGCCGTCAGGTACTCTGTAATCTGCTTTTTGTCACTTTTGCTAAACAGAAAAATCTTCCTACCTTTTTTAATATTTCTATTTACGGCTGAAATCATCGATGCCGTAACCGCCTTATGATCGCTGATTCCTGTTCTGCGTTAACTATTTCAAATAGTTCGGGTCTGTTTGTCACCAGAAGGTCTAATATGTTATCGCCACGAGTCGGTTCTCTGTTTAACTGCTCAAGGTAGTTTTCAGATAAAGCACTTAAAAAAATTTACCGGCAGCGAGGTGAGAGATGATGTAACGACGTGGCATAAGCTCTGCTCACTCAGACAACCAACGTCTAAGTCAATAGGTATTATCACAATCAAAATTATGGCTTCACGACATCAGCTACAGTCGCCGCCAACGCCATTGTTTGGATGGAAGTGCCATCAGATAAAGGCCCTGCCTCAACCGAAACCCTACACATTCTGCCTGCACAATGGTCTGTGACCCCTAATTATAATTTTTTCTATCGACTATGATGTCAGACACGCACCTTTCCTAATATTTGCACTTTTGATGTTATGTGCTACACTATTTCTTGCAGTGCCAACTCTTTCTTAACACTACCTGAAATAATTTTAAAATCATCCTGACTGTTTAAAAGTGTATTTTTATGGATGGACTATTTTCTTCTTCCAGACTTCAGAGATTGAGACGAGTCCAGCTGCTTGTTGCTATGGAGTGACTGCCCCCGCAAACTGCGTCTTACTTTTCGTTCTTTCCTGTCGTATCCTTCCGCCAAGACTACAGAATGCTTCCGCCACCTCGCTCCGCTCCGGCCCCTCGTTGGGTAACCTGCTTTTTGCTGGGACCTCAGTAGCCCACTGTCCTATCCTACAATGCTCAGCTCGAGCCTAGTTAAAATTTAAATATCTATCGATCCAAAGGTCCAATTGCGATGCGCTTTGCACTATTCAGGCTCAGCTTAATGAGAGCACACATTAATAAACACGTAATGCCTTCTCTTAATATACTGACCTCATTATGTAATTTCGGAAGTGAGAAGTGAGCGTGGTCAGTGAGATAACAGGTCACTGCAGGTCTCAGCATGTATTCTATATAGGAATATCATCAATTTCGATCAACTTTTGATGTTTTTATTCTTGTTACTCATTTGAAACCATAAAACTACTCAAGTATTAAATTTAATTGCGCTGCAGAGCCCAGTTTGGTTGCTACTAGCCCCTCACCGTTCCACACGCAGGAGGCAGGGAAATGAAATGAAGGTTAAAGAAAAACCTCCGAAGTCAGTGCTCTTCTCCCTGCATGCTTGAGGAAAATTTTCAGATATTTTTGCCTTTTTAGGACTCTTCAAGTTTCTCAATGTAACAGTCTCATTGGGTTTATAATTTCATTCTTGTTGCTGTAGCACTCCTCATTTTCAAAAAAGTATCAACATTCCGTGTTTCATAGCTGAAAGTTGGTGGCGCAACACGTGATTCTTTTACCAGTGTGTCTCCACTGTTCCCAGTCTTCTGCATCTCTGAGTAACTGGTCCAATAATAGGTTTGTCTTCTATCTCGTCTTCCATCCTTGCAGTGATCTTCTCTGCAGATCTTTCCCTTCAACTTTTCCGTGGATGATCAAATTTTCTAAGTTATCCTCCTGTCGTCGACCTATGTGACCGAAAACTTGCAGCATTTGCCGGAAACAAATTTCGGACAACCTCTTCTCCACCCTGAATTCTTAAAGGATGGATTTATTGGTTAGTTCGTCCATCCATGATATTCTCAGCAACCTCCTGTACGTGAACGCCTCAAAAGCACCAGTTCTTTTGCGACCGCCTTCAGTTATTGTCCAAGTATCGGCTCCATAAAGAACACCAGATACGCCAGAGATTTAACCATCCTCTGTTTAATATTTTTTTTATTAAAAATGAAACTCTTCCAGCTGTACTTAAGATTTTATATTTCTTTGGTTACTAGTTAGGCGTTACGTCGACGCCATCTTCAGGCCCGTACACTTTGACGAAATCAATTGTGTGTGACTGAGTACTAGAAGTCCGCGGTGAGTCCAATACGTGCTCCACATGGATGGCGGGCAGTCTGCCCTAGCGGGCTGGCGACCGTTTAACCATCCCTTTTTTTTATTTAAGCTAATCGGTGTTTTCATTGTGTTATCGGTGATTTTTGTGGTAAATAGTACGTGGTACCCTTTTTCCACCCTGTGTGGTTCGTGAGCGATTGCACTATATTCCATTCATTTCAAAATTATCATCTAAATTTAGCTTAAATTTAGAATAGATTCTTCCTTCAGAAGAGTCTGTTGTACACTTCCCTCCAACTAACCGGTGTTATTTCCCTTCGATAACGATAGCCTTATTCACAGTAAACGAAAATATGCGATCGTGGTCCGTCATATCGCAGTCCAGTGGGCTGATCAGGAAGGGAGAGGTTACAACTTCCATACATGGCTACGCCCTGTACGAAAACTTTCGGAACAGACTTCCTAACACTTAAATCAACATTCGATGTCAACAAATTTCCTTCTTTAGAACCGCTTTTCATGCCCAAATAGCAAAACTCATCTATTACTCTCGTTTCCTAATCTAATTCTCTCGGTATCACCTGAATTAATTCGATTACATTCCATTATCCTTGTTTTGCTTTTGTTGACGTTCACCTTTTATCCTCATTTCAAGGCACTGTCCATTCCGTACAACTGCCTTTCCAAGTCCTTTGCTTTGTCTGACCGAATAACAAACCTCAAAGTTTTTATTTATTCTTTAATTCCTACTCCATATTTTTCTTCCGCTTCCTTTAAAGCTTGCTCAGTGTACAGACTGACTAACATTGGGAACAGGCTACAACGCTGTCTCATCCCCTTTTCAACCACTGCATCCCTTTCATGGCGCTGGATACTTATAACTAGTATCTGATTTCTGTTCATGTTGTAAATAACCTTTCGCTCCCTGCATTTTATCCCTGCTATCCTCAGTATTTGAAACAGAGTATTCCAGTCAATATTGTTAAAAGCTTTCTCTAAGCTAAGGTTTGCCTTTCCATAACTTATCTTGTAAGGTAAGTCGCAGTTTCAATATTGCCTCGAGTGTTCCTTCATTTCTCCGGAATGAAAATTGTTCTTCCAAAAGGACGGCTTCTAACAATTTCTCCGTTTTATAAAGAGTTTGTGTTTGTATTTTGCAACCATTATTTACTGAATTGATAGTTTGCTCATTGTCGCACCTGAAAGCAACGACTTTCTTTGGAATTGGAATTACTACATCCTTCTAGAATTTTGCTTGTCCCATACATCTTAAACACCAGATGGAAGACTCTTGTCATGGCTGGCTCTCTCAAGGCTATCAACAGCTCTGACGGTATATCGTCTACTCCAGGAGCCTTGTTTCAACTTAGGTCTTTCAAAGCTTTGTTAAATTCTTCTCGCAGTATCATATCTCCCATCTCATTGTCATCTAAGTCCCCTTTCATTCCTATATTATAGCTTTCAAGTTCATCTCCCTTGTACATACCCTCTATGCACTCCTTCCACCTTTCAATTTTCGCTTCATTGCTTAGGACTGGTTTATCTAAGCTCTTGATATTCATAAAGCTGCTCCTCTTTTCCCCAAAAGCCTCTTTAACTTTCCTGTAGGTGTTATCTATCTTTCCGCTAGTGAAATACGCTTCTAAATCCTTACATTTATCCTCCAGCCATTCTTGTTCAGCAATTTTGCACTTCATGTCCATCTCATTTTTTAAACGTTTGTATTCCCTTTTGCTTACGTCATTTTCCGCGTTTTTAAATTTTCTCCTTTCCTCAATTAAATTCAACATTTCTTGTGTTAACCAAGGATTTCTACTCAAGTTGAAGTGGCTCTGAGCACTATGTGACTTAACTTCTAAGGTAATCATTCCCCCAGAACTTAGAACTACTTAAACCTAACTAACCTAAGGACGTCACACACGTCCATGCCGAGGCAGGATTCGAACCTGCGACCGTAGCAGTCGCACGGTTCCACACCGTAGCGCCTAGAACCGCTCGGCCACTTCGGCCTGCGATTTCTATTAGGTCTTGTCTTTTTATCTATTTGATCCTTTGCTGCCTTCACTATTTCATATCTCAAAGCTATCCACTCCTCTTCCACTGTATTCCTTTCCCCTGTTCTAGTCAATCGCTGCCTAATACTCCCTCTGAAACTTACAACAACGTCTGGTCTAGGTCTCACCTCCTTAGTTTCCTTCCGTTTGCAATTTATTTATTTTTAATCTTCATAACCAACAAATTGTGGTCAGAGTGCACATCTGCCCCTGTCAATGTCTTACCGTTTAAAATTTGGTACCGAAATCTCTGTCTAGGCATACAATGCCAAACGACATATAGTTTGTCAGCAATTGGAGTCCTCGATATTTTCCACTACGAAATATCGCATGGTCATTATGAATGTTTTAACAGGAAGGTAAGCTGATAAGAAAAAAATCATCTGCTACCTTTATTCTGTCTGTGCCTTAGTACTTGCAAAATAGCATAAACGCTGCCCCTAAATTTATTCATTTAATTACCGATACGTTACGGCTAACTTATTTTGTAGGTATCAGAAAACTGATCCATACTGTTGGCCGCTACAATCGTTAACATCATGAAGGCGACAACAGGCTGCCATGGCTGTACTTCACGATTGATTAGCATGACACTACAACCGTGAAAAGTGGGCAGGAGTAACTCCATCTACATTCTGTACAAAATCAAAGATTACACAGCGAATTACTCGTTCACAAACTGCATTTGAATTTATTTTTTTCTGAAAAGATTGTGATATGTTTATTGTAAGAAGAAGAAAGGTGCACCAGCTTGTGTCGTAATTTCACAGCAGCAGGATCATAGCGTATTGACAATGTACAGTTTATCGTTACGCTAATTTGTTACTATTGTTGGTAAGGATCCCACGACTGTCATGTGAATATGGTTATCAGGATCTCTCTCTCTTCTCCTCTTTTTGTTTTACCAATCTCTTCGTCTCAGAGTAGCACTTGCACCTAGTCCTCAGTCTGTGTTTTCCACTACACTTTTTACTCTCTACAGTTCCCTCCAGTACCGTGGAAGTTATTATGTGATGTCTGAACAGGTAGCACCACATCTCAATGCTCCGATTCTGTTCTGTTCCGGTGTTCCCACAGTCCAGATTTCACTACCATGCAATTCTGTGTTCCAAACGTACATCCTAAGATATTTATTCATCAAATTAAGACCTATGTTTGATTCCAGTAGACTTCTCTTGGGCAGGAAAGCCCTTCGCGTCATTGCTAGTCTGCTTTTTATGTCCTCCTTGCCCCGTCCGTCATGGGTTATGTTGCAGTCTAGGTAACAGAATTCCTTAATTTCATCTACTTCGTGATCACCAATTATGATGCTTAGTTTCTCGCTTTTGCCATTTCTGTTACTTCTCATTACTTTCTTCTTTAATTCAGTTCATATTCTGTACCAATCAGGCTACTCAATCTATTCGGCAGATACTGCAATTCTTCTTCACTTTCTCTGAGGATAGTAATGTCATCAGCGAATTTTATCATTGTTATTCTTCCAGACTGAATTTTAATCCCGCTCCTGAAACCGTCAGTTCCATCCTTACTTCATCGATGTATAGATCGAACAGTAGAAGCGAAATATACATCCTTTTCTTACACCCTTTTTAATTGGAGAATTTGGTTCTTGGTTTCCCACTCTTATGGTTCCCTCTTAATTCTTGTGCATATTATGTATTATCCGTCTTTCCCTGAAGATTGCCCTACTTTTCTCAGAATTTAAAACATCTTGCGCCATTTGATACTATCGAACGCTTTTTCCGTGTCGACGTACCCTGTGAACTTGTCTTGATTTTTCTTCAGTCGCGATTCCATTATCAATAGCAACGCCAGAACTGCATTTTTGGTGCGTTTAGCTTTCCTAAAGCCAAAGTGATCGTCATCGAACACGTCGTCAATTTTCTTTTCCATTCTTCTGTATATTATGCTTGTCAGCAAGTTGGATGCATGGTTCAAATGGTTCAAATGGCTCTGAGCACTATGGGACTTAACTTCTGAGGTCATCAGTCCCCTAGAACTTAGAACTACTTAAACCTAACTAACCTAAGGACATCACACACATCCATGCCCGAGGCAGGATTCGATACTGCGACCGTAGCGGCCGCGCGGTTCCTTGGATGCATGAGCTGTTACACTGAATGTGCGACGATTCTGGCACTTGTTGCCTCTTGCTGTCTAGATGATGTTTTTCCGAATGTCTGGTGGAATATTAGGGATAATTTTGGCGGAAATTTCTTTGTTCCACGGCTCTGCTGACGTTCCACTCCCCCCTCCCCCCTGGAAATTGGCGGGGAATTAAAAATGGCGGTGCCCTTTCTGGGACTCGAACACTGGTCCTTCCGGACAGAAAGTCCAAGTGCAACCCCCCAACACATGGAAACTGCCTAGATGCAGGAGACGAAGGTTAGGTTAGGTGTATTTTATTTATTTTGGTTGGGAAACTGAAGCAAATATCGATCCTAAAGACTGGTCCTAATTACACAACTATATCCATAGCGTTGCACAAGAAGTGCCTAAAATCGCAATACAGCTCAAAAAATGACGATGTCATACAACTGGTGTTATCCTCCTGGGAAAAAATTTCACAAGAGCACTCGAAACTTGTGGCAGACTTACTGAAACGCTACAATACACCTACAAGATGGCCAGAAAAACGCCGAAGTGGAAGATATTATCTTTATTTATTTTTGATAGGAAATATGTTCAACTGACGAGATGCTGGTGTTGGACAGAGAGAAGTTTAATTAGTATATTACCTGTAAGCATACAGCTGAGGGCTGTATCTATCGCTGTTTGACGTCAGAGTTCGCAACAGACTCCTGCTCGGCTATCATCCTGCAGTCCACGTAATCGAAACCAACAGACGCTACCACAACAGACGGAAAATGCTTCACTGTTCTAATTACACATCGAAATTGTCATGAAAAAGAAAACCACCGCACCTTTCACGCAAGTTATACTACCTATATTTAGTAACAATATTGTCTAGATTCTCCAGTAATAACAACAAACCAAGGCATCCTGCTGTGTCTATCATACCTCCTTTTATACCTCTTCAAGATCCACGATGACGGCACATAACCTTCCCAACTCTGCTGTTTTGTGTGCTAGATGTCCGTTGGTAGCTTGGAGGCAGTCCTTCGTCAATATTATTCTTATGTACGGTACAGAACAGCACATTAGTCGGACAGTATTTTATGCACACGGCCACTCACAACCAAATATTCTACAGATGCAGTGCGTTTGCTTTATTTTCTGTATGTCTTTGTCTCTGCGAGCGTCATGGATGGCTGCCATAAACCTCACCCAGTCCTCCCGCTGATGGCTCCACCTTCGAGCACTATCCCAGACGTATTGTATTGGAGGCCATTCTCTAGACACGGTTCCGGATAAAATGAGTGTGGGTGTACTCGGTAGACGTGGTTTTAGGACGAAATTGTTATATTAGCCTACACATCAGCAAAACTGCCTAATATCAGACCAGGACTTCTTTACGCAAGAGGAATGTTACCAAAGCTCAGCTGATGATATAGTAAACAGCAATAAGACTGGTACATCTCCTTTGGCTACTGATCGTGGTAATTACTTCCTCGTAAGAAGTTTCTGCTGCTTCGTGTGCGTTTTCGTGGAGCAGGCCGTGGGTGATATCTCAGTGTACAGTATCAGCTATCGAAAATACGCATGTCGGTTTTTCCTCACTCTGTTTCCTAGTGGAGATATAGCCGCATCCGTCAAAACCGATACTACTAGTATTACTAACCATATGCACGACTGACATGCGAAGTGTGATTGAGAGTGTAGTGGACTGTTTAGGCAGCCAGTCCACAGTGACGGGTAGCCGAAAGGGCACACGTACACACACGCCGACTGGCGCGAAGTCTGTAACAGGATACGTGATGAATGTGATAAAGAAAAGAACGTAGCTACTAGAACACTTAACTTTTATATCGTCCTTTGGTATACAGCATTCTTGATGATACAAGTGAGACTCTTTAGATTCATGAAGTAACTAAGGGCGCCTTGCTAGGTCGTAGCCATGGACTTAGCTGAAGGCTATTCAAACTGTCTCTCGGCAAATGAGAGAAAGGCTTCGTAAGTGTAGTCGCTAGCAAAGTCGTCGTACAACTGGGGCGAGTGCTAGTCCGTCTCTCGAGACCTGCCTTGTGGTGGCGCTCGGTCTGCGATCCTGACAGTGGCGACACGCGGGTCCGACATGTACTAATGGACCGCGGCCGATTTAAGCTACCACCTAGCAAGTGTGGTGTCTGGCGGTGACACCACGGAGAGCACGTACGTTTCCGACTTTAAAAGATTTATAAAATTCATTAATTTCCTAAGAGACAGAACAACAGTCTCCAGACTTCGCTCTACTTGGTTTATAAGCAGCTCGAGCTGTGGTTACACACTGACGATGCCTTCCTAGGATACCGGAATAGTGTAGAAGTAAATAGTTTTATCATTTTAAAATTTGTCACCATAATGATTGGGGCAGGAAACTTGCAGCGTGGTTGTATGTCTGATGTTGGGCAAATATATTCTGAATTAGAGCATTAAGAGAGTTGCATTCCACACGACTAATAGTTCGGAAACCACATGGAATAACAATACAGCATTTTTAGGTGCAAAACCAGGTATCCATAGTAGTGTGTGTTTATGCTCTACGATCATTTCTGTTTTGGCAGTATCTTCCTGCTACAGACTACAGGCAATGGAATAATGCTCCAGAATTGGTAGCATGGCTGATTTACGTGAAATGTTTCAATCTCCATCAGTCTGGAGCTCCATCATGTATAGACCACACATTTCTTTTTAACTGTCTGCTATATCACAGTTACACTCTCATGTCTATTATACACCGATAACAGGTGTTACCTTCCTCGACACGCGTGCATTTGGAGAGATGTTGTGCATTTGGATGGTGTCGTGGATAAGATTGGTGCTGCAGGGAGGACTGGTCAAGTCAATGTGGGAGGGATCTGTCAATCTCTGACTTTGTCCTGCGAATGCGAGAATACTAGCTGTCGCCCAGCCGCACAGGGAAAGAAGGCCAGTCGTAATCATAAATTCTAGACTATGAGTGATGCACTGGAAATATGTGCATAATTTAACTGTATCCGTATAGGATGCTGTCTGGTATACTTTGGTGTATATGGCCTAATGGAAGTAGTGCACAGTCATCTATCTGCATTCGCAATCTAGTATATGGTACTTGCAAAGTAGTGGGAGGGGGAGGTTGATTTAGCAGTGATACAGAAATTATAGAGGAAACTGCTGTGTCATGGGCTGTCATTGAAAATATAGAACAACTGGTAAAATTGCTAAAACTGATTGCACTGTCAACTGCAATGTATATTACAGTACATTGTCTCATATCAACGGTGTCGTTCCCATCCCGTCCATCCAGTGGTATGCTGTCGATTACCACATAATGACTGACTGACACGACTTGGTGAGATGGGGGGAGCCTTGGCGGAGGACAGATATCTGCTATTTGTCACAGGGGAGCACTGGATTAAATACAGACATTTGTTTGGAAGCAGTCTTCGATGTTCCAGATGCTGTGACGCCCTCCACGTGTTTTTTCTCTTCATTAATAAGATAACAGTACCTCTTTTTATTTCCAATACCTCGTGTGTTGTGAACAGCACCTTCCGGCGATGGTCAACCTTGTAATGTATATGACTGTAGAATGAGGAAACAATGCTCTTCGAGACAGAAAACTCAGATATTCGCTATCCTGTCACTGTGGAAGATGAAATTAACTGTATAGGTTAGCTGTTGGAAACGGTCTACAGTGCTGCAAATTCTTCCAGTTTCCATATGTCGCGATGTCTTCCACATTTTTGTCGATGAGTAACGTCGGCTGTGTTTCATTTCTACCAACCTGTGTGTTCTTGGAGCTGCATAGCTTACACCATGTAATGATCAGCTTTCTGTGGGAGACAATCGATCGAAACATATTAGTTTCGGTTTAGCACCTGACACAGATCTCGAAGTCATGGTAGAAAAACAAAGTAAATGACAGTGTCCAAAGCTCTAGTCATGCACTGCTTGGATGTGTAACAGCTGAAAACAATGTATTAAACTGCTTATGAAAGAACAACATAGGAGCCCTCTCTTGTGATCGATAGTCTTGTTGAATATGGTCTTAATCCAGTACAGTCAATAAAACTTTACACAGGTCTGTGCAAGTGACTTTGACCACTGGTCACCTGCTCCAACAGAGCAATATGTGTATACACAATATGCTCTATGTCATCTGGCAGACGGTACTTGTTTTTCGAAATATTGGAAGAGAGAAGAGAGATGCGGTAAAATCTTATAGGAGGTTCTATCACAAGGAGTGGTATAACTATTAAAGTTGGTATGCAGATATTTCTCTCAAAACTGCACCGATTTAGCTCATAAAGGTAATAGAAATTGCCTGTATCTGTTCTGGGATTGTAACTGTTTTTATTGTTATTGTCACGATTGCTTGTTTAAAAATGGATGTTACCGCAAGTCCTGTGTTATTTCATACTTCACAACCTTTAATTATAAAGTACACCACTTGAATTATAGCTCATTGTGGAACCTAGGAATGATAGTGTTTTTCCCGATATGTGAACAGATTGCGTGAAACAGACTGTGATGATCAAATTGCTTAGAAAACTAGAACACAAGAATATATTGTATGATAGAAGCTTAACAAACATGTCGGTAGAGGGGAGTTATGGAGCAAAAATGTCAAATGCAAGTTTGCAGATAGTATTTGAGTGCGATGTGTTGGAAGAGAGAGACACAGAAAAATCTTATAGGAGGGTCTATTACAACACAGGCTCTCACGTTTTATTTCGTTAACGCCAGTGTGATATAGCATCATATTGGTAAAATGGGACCTGCCATTGTGTACAATACAGCAACGTCCTTCTTCAGTTATAGCTTGTTGTTGTCGAATGTAAAATGATTTTGAAAGATTGTAATCTGTAATGTTATTTCACGTGTCTGAAATGTTTGTAATACACACGTTCATGACAGTTTACTTGGAGACACTGATTTGAACACGAGAGATGCTCTCAGGTTGTGTAATTTGTCCATCAAGCTGAAAGAAATTGCCTAACATAGATGTTTTTTCTTCAGAGTTTAAATTCTCGCTTTTTCTTTACTTTGATGATGGTTTAGAAATAACGAGTGCATTCTGTGGTGATCGGTTGTTTTTGCAGCAAAATAGTGGAAGTTTTTTCCTGAAATTATGCAGGGTGGACACGTATACTCGTCTGCAGTCTGATCATGTGTAATCGGCCGTGGTGCACTTCATTGGATGTTGCAAAATAATGAGGTGAGAATTGTTTCCTGCAGTCGAATGTAAAAAATATACCGACTTTGCTCATAAAACTAAAAGAAAGTGGATTGCATCTATTTTCGCGGAAAGATGACATTTATCATCGTCGCGATTGTGTTTTCCTTTCTAATAGATGCTCGGTTACAAGAGATGTGTTGACATTAAATACAATTGTTACAGTGCAGTGGTTCCCCCTCAGAAAGGCGGGCCCTTGTGGGGGCGGTGTGGGGTCGCTCTAGGCAGCTGTGTCCGATCAGTGGGCGGCTTGTGGAGCGGGGCTGTGTTGCTATATTTCAAATGAACAAACAAGTTGCACTACCACTCCAGCATTTTTCCGGCCATCTTGTAGGTGTATTGTAGAGTTTCAGTACGTCTGCCACTAGTTTTGAGTGGTCTTGTGAATTTTTTTCCAGGAGGATAACACCTGTTGTATGACATCGTCAATTTTTGAACTGTATTGCGATTTTAGACACTCCTTGTGCAGCGCTGTGCATGTAGTTGTGTAATGAGGACCGGTCTTTATGATTAGTATCGATATTTGTTTCAGTTTCTCAACCAAAATAAATATAATGCGCTAACCTAACCTTTCTTTCCTACATCTGGACAGTTTCCATGTTTTGGGGAAGGGGTGAGGGGTGGGGGGTGCACTTGGGCTTCCTGTCCAGAAGGACCAGTGTTCGAGTCCCAGAAAGGGCACCGCCATTTTTAATTTCCTGCCAATTCCCGTGAGTCCGGGAGTGGAGGTTGAGGTTGGGTGGGGTGGATCGTCAGCACAGCCTTAGGACAAATAAATTCCCACCAAAATTCTAAATTTCTACCAAAATTCGTAATTCCCGCAAAAATTCGAAATTCCGCCAATAGAATAGGGGGGGAAGGGAGAGAGTGGGGGAGGAAGGGGGAAGGGGTGGGGACCCATGTGCCAGCTGTGGAAAACACATGATGTCATCCGGGAGAGGGGGTGGGTGGGATTGGGTGTAATTAAATGGTCAATTTAATTAATTTTCGTATCAATCTGATATCAGAATCGTGCTGATATCGCCATCTCCCCACTACTTGATGGTATATTGCCTGCCTTACACATTCTACACTCTAACATGAATACTTTTTTTGTTGCCACTTACTCCAATGATTTTAGAAATTCCGATGGAATTTCTTCTATCGCTTCTGCCTTATTTGATCATAAGTCCTCCAAACATCTTTTAAATTCTAATATTGGGTCTCCTATCTCTCTCCCCTATTGACTCCTGTTTCTTCTTCTATCTCGTCAGCAGACAAATCTTCGCTCTCACAGAGATCTTCAATGTATTCTTTCCACCTATCCGCTCTCTGCTCTGCATTTAACAGTGGAATTCCCGTTACACTCTTGCTTTTAATTTCCTCGAAGATTGTTTTTACTTTCCTATATTCTGACTCAGTCCTTACGGCAATAACTTCTTTTTCGATGTCTTCACATCTTTCATGTAGCCATTTCGCCTTAGCTTTCCTGCACTTCCTGTTTCTAGTATCTCAGCAATCCAAAACGACTAATGTCCAAGATGACATTGTTCGCTCAACCATGGAGGAACGTACACCTTTGTCGCGAACCTACTCTTAGGAAATGGACTCTTTTACAGAGAGACGGGTATCCCCACGCACAATGCGGAAACGACAGGTGCACTACACAGTATCAACACGGCGACAACTGTTGTAACTGCAGATCACGTGACAGCACAGAAGGCATGCTGCCAGTGGTATACCCAATGACAACATTGGACGAAGGAGTGACACTGAGTTCTGTGTGCAGTAATCCGATGTGTGTATCTGTTTGTGGAGCTTCTGAGGAGATCAAACATCGCTAAGTTCCTTTTGTCATCGTGACACTTGTTGAGTACCTACTTGTGATGTTGTGGTGTGGTGTCACGTAGAAAACACGACCACCCCTGGTCCACATAGCTGATAATTTAGACATGTCTTGAAAGCCAGTGGGCGCATTCGTTTTTCAACAAGATAACACACGATCGCAAGACCTTCTGGAAACATCTGGTCATGGGTTGCCGAGGGGTGCCATGCCATTAGTCAACAGCCAAAGTGATTGATGAACTATGACTCAGAGCTGAACCAGCATGTCACGACATATCCCTGTCTGTCATCCAAGCTCATTTCGAATCTATAGTCAGCCGGCATGGGGCCGTTGTTGCTGTCAGAGGCCGCTGTTTTGTTTTTTAAATTTGACGCCCTGTATACCCTACATCACCTACAGATTAAATTGTACATTTTTCGTGTTTGTTCTTTAACCAGAATAAGCAAAATTTAGCTATTTCCTACTCTTTTTGGTGTTGCAATTTCAACGGCCTGCAGTATAACCTCTCAAACTGATTAAAAACTACAAGGAAATCATCTGATCATGTGGATCTAATTTTTCCTTTAATGTGAGAAGGATAGAAATCTACCAAACATTTCCTTAGTTGTAGTGTGAAATACGATCGACAGACGCTAAGTTTACGTGGGGTCCGGAAGCCCAGTTTTCTTGAATCATTTTCCCATGATCGTTTCTGGTTGATCATGAAAACACTCCAACATCGCTTCTGCAAAACGCGGTACGAACTGTCGGATTTCCTCTTCCACAGTCGATATTCTCGCCCATGTAAACGCAGTTCATACCTAAACGCTTGTCTAGCGTTGCACTGGATGCAAGCATTGCATTGGAGATAACATAATTCGTGAATTTAATTTTTACGGACCCATATTGATATAAACTTTCCATAATACTTCTGTTCGCACACTGAAATGTGCGACATATTCGTATTTGCTTTTAAAGATCTCGCTAAGGTGTACAGTACCATTTTTTTCTGCAGTGAAGGAAAAGAAGAAATATTAGAAAGCTGATTTTCTGAAGCCATCCATATAAAAAAACTGATACTGTGAAAGCAATATTTCACCGTGAGACCTGAGTTTCTCCCGGCGTATACAACGTCCAAATAATTTAAGGGAATGCAAATATACTGGTCAGACTATGAGGACCGTGGAGAACCGGTTTACTGAGCATAAGCGATACAAGCAGTTACAACAGCCAAGCGAAACCGCCATTACAGAACACTGTCGTGGCACCGGTCAACATATGAGATTCTAGCACGCACATCCAGCAGTTGGTGTGGTCTTATTAAGGATGACGTTGAGATTAAATTAGCAAGTAACCTTATAAATAGAGAGCATAGTTTTTCTTTAAATTCTGCGTGGAATCACGCTCTCTCCCTCCTCAAAAAACAGAAGGACAAAGTTTATACTATCTTACCCGTTGTTTATTAATTTCACCATCGGTAACTTCTCACGTCTATCATCTTTGGTTTGTGACGGCGCTGGTGTTTCATCTACATCTACATCTACATTTATACTCCGCAAGCCACCCAACGGTGTGAGGCGGAGGGCACTTTACGTGCCACTGTCATTACCTCCCTTTCCTGTTCCAGTCGCGTATGGTTCGCGGGAAGAACGACTGTCTGAAAGCCTCCGTGCGCGCTCGAATCTCTCTAATTTTACATTCGTGATCTCCTCGGGAGGTATAAGTACGAGGAAGCAATATATTCGATACCTCATCCAGAAACGCACCCTCTCGAAACCTGGAGCAAGCTACACCGCGATGCAGAGCGCCTCTCTTGCAGAGTCTGCCACTTGAGTTTATTAAACATCTCCGTAACGCTATCACGGTTACCAAATAACCCTGTAACGAAACGCGCCGCTCTTCTTTGGATCTTCTCTATCTCCTCCGTCAACCCGATCTGGTACGGATCCCACACTGATGAGCAATATTCAAGTATAGGTCGAACGAGTGTTTTGTAAGCCACCTCCTTTGTTGATGGACTACATTTTCTAAGCACTCTCCCAATGAATCTCAACCTGGTACCCGCCTTACCAAAAATTAATTTTATATGATTATTCCACTTCAAATCGTTCCGCACGCATACTCCCAGATATTTTACAGAAGTAACTGCTACCAGTGTTTGTTCCGCTATCATATAATCATACAATAAAGGATCCTTCTTTCTATGTATTCGCAATACATTACATTTGTCTATGTTAAGGGACAGTTGCCACTCCCTGCACCAAGTGCCTATCCGCTGCAGATCTTCCTGCATTTCGCTACAATTTTCTAATGCTGCAACTTCTCTGTATACTACAGCATCATCCGCGAAAAGCCGCATGGAACTTCCGACACTATCTACTAGGTCATTTATATATATTGTGAAAAGCAATGGTCCCATAACACTCCCCTGTGGCACGCCAGAGGTTACTTTAACGTCTGTAGACGTCTCTCCATTGATAACAACATGCTGTGTTATGTTTGCTAAAAACTCTTCAATCCAGCCACACAGCTGGTCTGATATTCCGTAGGCTCTTACTTTGTTTATCAGGCGACAGTGCGGAACTGTATCGAACGCCTTCCGGAAGTTAAGAAAAATAGCATCTACCTGGGAGCCTGTATCTAATATTTTCTGGGTCTCATGAACAAATAAAGCGAGTTGGGTCTCACACGATCGCTGTTTCCGGAATCCATGTTGATTCCTACAGAGTAGATTCTGGGTTTCCAAAAACGACATGATACTCGAGCAAAAAACTTGTTCTAAAATTCAACAGATCGACGTCAGAGATATAGGTCTATAGTTTTGAGCATCTGCTCGACGACCCTTCTTGAAACTGGGACTGCCTGTGCTCTTTTCCAATCATTTGGAACCCTCCGTTCCTCTAGAGACTTGCGGTACACGGCTGTTAGAAGGGGGGCAAGTTCTTTCGCGTACTCTGTGTAGAATCGAATTGGTATCCCGTCGGGTCCAGTGGACTTTCCTCTGTTGAGTGATTCCAGTTGCTTTTCTATTCCTTGGACACTTATTTCGATGTCAGCCATTTTTTCGTTTGTGCGAGGATTTAGAGAAGGAACTGCAGTGCGGTCTTCCTCTGTGAAACAGCTTTGGAAAAAGGTGTTTCAGCTTTACGCGTGTCATCCTCTGTTTCAATTCCATCATCATCCCGGAGTGTCTGGATATGTTTAGAGTGTGTGTATTATCCGTCCGGAGAGGTTGAAAATGCCGCTTCAGTTATATATTTCTTTATTTTCTTACGAACGGCTTTGGACTGTTATAAGCCCATCTTCAGGTGTCGTAGCTGTTCTGTGGTCCCCGGGCGCCGCGTGTACCAGGTGCGATGTGCTGCCTATTAGCGCAGAAAATACCATTAGCCGGCCATGGTGGCCGAGCGGTTCTAGGCGCTGCAGTCTGGAACCGCGCGACCGCTACGATCGCAGGTTCGAATCCTGCCTCGGGCATGAATGTGTGTGATGTCTTTAGGTTAGTTAGGTTTAAGTAGTTCTAAGTTATAGGGGACTAATGACCTCAGAAGTTAAGTCCCATAGTGCTCAGAGCCATTTGAAAATACCATTAAGTTTCATGGCTTCTTCTTTGCAAACTACGGAAAGTCGAAAAATTAGCTGTAACAGAGCATGTTCCTCCGTCATGAAATCATAAAGTGTTCCAAAACCATAATTTTATCGACAGTGGTGAACCGCTATCCACGGCAATATATAGACTACCCATCGAGATGTTTAAACATGATAACGATTTTGACACCAAAGAGAAGCAGTGAAACTTAGCGATACAGCTGTACAGAATCGATAGATAGGTTATACCTTTGACAAACGACAGTTCGATAGTTAAATTTGATCTCTGCCAAGGATAATCTCTGCTGGTTGCGTGTAAACATAATCCACGCCCATTCTGCACAGTATTTATGTCACCCTCCGACGACCAATCGTCCACAGCTCGTGGTCGTGTGGTAGCGTTCTCGCTCCCCGCGCCCGGGTTCCCGGGTTCGATTCCCGGCGGAGTCAGGGATTTTCTCTGCCTCGTGATGACTGGGTGTTGTGTAATGTCCTTAGGTTAGTTAGGTTTAAGTAGTTCTAAGTTCTAGGGGACTGATGACCATAGATGTTAAGTTCCATAGTGCTCAGAGCCATTTGAACCATTTCGACGACCAATTCGCCAGTCTGCAAGACTCAGAGGAATCAGAGGTTCATCTGAAAACGTCGACCGCAGTTCTAGAAGCAGTCAGGATTGAAAAAGTTTCACTGGCAACGACCATAAGACCTGCAAGATTCACCAGCAACTAAGACGGTTGGTCGTTAAAACCTTCAATATACTTCAACAGCCGATGATACTCTTTTCTAGATAACGTGCTACGTCCTCCCTAACAAGAAACTCGCAGTCCAGTGACGAATTCCGTTTTATACCTTAAGCAGTCATACTTTCGTTAGTATTAGTAGGTGTAATTCTTAGTCAAATGTTTTTCGAAATACTTTAACCGATTTTCATATTCAAATGTGATTACCATGACTGTTTACTTATATTAGTGGACATAGAGACTTGTGTGAAAGGATTATATACTAATCAGTACAAGATGTTTTCTAAAATGCAGAGGAAACAGCCTAATGAAAAAAAGTAGCAAATTTAGCTGAGCATAATACCTTCCATTTTGTTCATCTCAGACCTAAATCCTCTTTTCAAATCATCCATCGCAGTTAGAATTAAGGTAAAACAATTAACATACCAAGTAACTAACTAACAAATGCTGCAGTAAATGTAATCATTAGTGTAAATTAGGACCCGCTAATGTATTAGGTGGTGGTTTGTTCATGTATCATGTTGTTGTTGAAGTAAAGATTTTTTTTTAAATATCTGCGTACCTCCACAGTTTTTGCCCTCTACAGCCCCCCCCCCCCCCCCCCCAAGTTCCATGGAAGTCACTCCTTGAGGTGCGCGGTCTAGGACTCCTTGTCACGGTCCGGGCGGCTGCCCTTGTCGGAGGTTCCAGTCCTCCCTTGGGCATGGGTGTGTGTATTATCCATTGCATAAGTTAGTTTAAGTTAGATTAAATAGTGTGTAGGCTTAGGGGCCTATGACCTCAGCAGTTTGGTCCCATAAGACCTTACCACAAATTTCCAAATTTCACTCCCTGATGTCTTAACAAATGTGCTCTCATCCTGTCCCTTCTCCTTGTCAGTGTTTTCCACATATTCCTTTCCTCTCCGATTCCGTGCAGAACCTCGTCATTCCTTACCTTATCAGTCCATCTAATTTTCAGCATTCGTCTGTAAACTGGAAATTTGTGGTAAGGTCTTATGGGTCCAAACTGCTGAGGTCTTCGGTCCCTAAGCTTACACACTACTTAAACTAACTTAACCTATGGACAACACACACACCCATGCCAGAGGGAGGACTCGAAACGCCGACGGGGAGAGCCGCACGGACCGTGACAAGGTGCCCAAGACCGCGCGGCTACCCCGCAAGCCATTCGTCTGTAGCACCACATCTCAAATGCTTCGACTCTCTTCTATCCCGGTTTTCCCATAGTCCATATTTCATTATCATACAATTATGTGCTCCAAACGTACATTCTCAGAAATTTCTTCCTCGAATTAAGGCCGATATTTGATACTAGCAGAGGTCTCTTAGCCATTTTTGGCTGTGCTAATCTGCTTTTGATATCCTCCTTGCTCCGTCCATCATTGGTTATTTGGCTGCCTAGGTGGCTGAATTCCTTAAGTTCATCTACTTCGTGATCATCAATCCTGATCTTAAGTTTCTCGCTGTTCTCATTTCTACTACTTCTCATTGCCTTCGTCTTTCTTCGATTTACTCTCAATCCATACTCTGTACTCATTAGACTGTTCATTAAGTCAGCATATCATGTAATTCTTCTCCACTTTCACTCTGCATAGCAACGTCATGAGCGATCGTATCATTGATATCCTTTCACCTTGAATTTAAATTCCACTCCTGAACCTTTCTTTTATTTCAATAATTGATTCTTCGATGTACAGATTGAACAGTGGGGACGAAAGACTCTAATCCTGAACGTGTCTTGATTTTTCTTCAGTTTTACTTCCATTATCAACCGCAACGTCAGAATTGCCTCTGTGGTGCCCTAACCTTTTCTAAAGCTAAACCGATCGTCATCTAGCACATCCTCAATTTTCTTTTCCTTTCTTCTGTACATTATTCTTGTCAGCAACTTGGATACATGAGCTATTAAGCTGATTTTGCGATAATTCTCGCACTCGTCAGCTCTCGCAGTCTTCAGAATTGCGTGGATGATATTTTTCCGAAAGTCAGATGGTACGACGCCAGACTCATTCATTCTACACACCAACGTGAATAATCGTTTTGTTGCCACTTCCCCCAACGATTTTAGAAATTCTGATGGAATGTTATCTATACCTTCTGCCTTATCTGATCTTAAGTCCTGCAAAGCTCTTTTAAATTCTGTTTCTAATACTGGAACACTCACCTCGTCTAAACTGACTCCCATTTCTTCTTCTATCACATCAGAGAAATCTTCCCCTTCATAGAGGCTTTCGATGTATCCTTTCCACCTATCCGCTCTCTCGTCTGCATTTAACAATGGAATTCCCTTTGCACTCTTAATGTTACCACATTTGCTTTTAATATCACCGAAGGTTGTTTCGACTTTCCTGTATGCTGAGTCTGTCCTTACGACAATGATTTCTTTTTCGATTTCTTCACATTTTTCATGCATCCATTTCATCTTAGCTTTCCTGCAGTTCCTATTTATTTCATTCCTCAGCGACTTGTATTTCTCTATTCCTGAGTTTCCCGGAACAATTTTGTGCTTGCTCCTTTCATCGATCAACTGAAGTATATCTTCGGTTATCCATGGCTTCTTGGCAGTTACCTTCTTTGTACCTATGTTTTTTTCTTTCCAACTTCTGTGATTGCCCTTTTTCGAGATGTCCACTCCTCTTCAACCATACTGCCTATTGAGCTATTCCTTATTGCTGCATCTATAACCCTAGAGAAATTAAAGCGTATCTCGTCGTTCCTTAGTACTTCCATATCCCACTCCTTTGCGTATTGATTCTCCCTGACTGATGTCTTAAACTTCAGCGTACTCTTCATCACTACAACATTGTGATCTGAGTGTATATCTGCTCCTGGATACGACTTACAATCTAGTATCTGATTTTGGAATCTCTGTACGACATTATGTAATCTAAATGAAATCTTCCCGTATCACCCGACCTTTTCGAAGTACACCTCCTCGTCCTGTGATTCTCAAACAGAGTATTCGCTTTTATTAGCTAAAACTTATTACAGATCTCAGTTAGTATTTCTCCCCTCTCGTTATTTGTCCGAAGCCCATATTCTCCTGTAACCTTTCGTTCTACTCCTTCCCCCACCACGGCATTCTTTATTTATCGAGACAATATCTGGCACTTGTGGCCAAACAGTAATTCCTTGTTTCCTGGGATGTTTGGCATCATATGTTACATTTGAATCACCGCCTGAACGCCAACAGCTTGCAATTTGTGCAATATATGTCTGACATTCGTTTTTGTACGCACTTTAACAGTTATAAATGAGCATTCGTCTGTGGTTAATGTATGTATTCCTTAGTTTCACACTGTCATTGGCATCAGCACTGTTTCATAAACTGTGCATCTGTAATCCTAAGTAACAATGACCAGTGGTTAAAGTAACCCCAAAACAGAGAAATCATGCACATGACCTCAGGAATCGTAATATAGTGGCAGAAATATAGACATGAACAAAAAACTAAACATCGTTA
Source organism: Schistocerca nitens (assembly GCF_023898315.1). Lineage (NCBI taxonomy): Eukaryota > Metazoa > Arthropoda > Insecta > Orthoptera > Acrididae > Schistocerca > Schistocerca nitens. Next base: position 901,431,604 of record NC_064614.1, on the reverse strand, counting down.
CATTTTGGAAATTAGTAGAGTAACTTACATAATATATTTGAAAACACCGATCGCTTTGCAATTAAATTGTGTCTATGAATCTTCCACAACCAGAGTTTAACGTATTTGTTCGTATGCAATTATAAGTAGCAACAGGTTCGCCAACATTGCGCAAGGAAATCGGCACTACACGGCGCCATTCAACGTATGCTAATGGAACTTTACCACCAAACAGTATAATTATACTAAACACGCAACTGAGAGCCAGAAGAGAGCTGGAAAACATTTGGTTGTGAAGGGTAAAAGTAGCCACGGCGTTCACGATACGGCATCCACCTGTTTGCCTTGTTGCACTGCTTTCTGTACGAGAAAAGCGCGTGCTGGGTTTCGCATGACCCTTGTTTACGAAATCCAAGTTGAATAGCATGGAGGAAGTCTTTATGTTCGAGATACCCCAGTGCGTATGACTGACTACGTCCTTCCCGGGAATTTCGCCGATTTGTGCTCGAGTTAACTTTCACCGTCGTCACGGACGGTGTGGGAGAAGGCTGGAGTAGTTTCCAGTTTCCGGCCGCACAGGTGTGTGTGTGTGGCGTGTGGACCCCCAGGATTGCCACCCCCCCCCCTCCCCCTCGCGGCGAGACGAGTGCCAGCAGCCCTTTCAGCGTCTCTGCGCTCTCCTCTCCTCTCCTTTATTGCTTTTTCTACTGCTCGTCCTCGCCGCCGAGAATAACTCTTACTGTGGGGTTGGTCGCGGCTAGCGAGGCGCGCCACACAGCACTCTCCTTGCTTCTTCTCTATAAATAAGGCGTTTCTGCCGCACCCGTGCACACACACACACACACACACACACACACACACACACACACACACACACTCGCTAGTCACCTGAACAGAAAGTACCATCTGCAGCCACACTGCTCGAACGGGTGCAACTGTGACAAAGTTGTGGCTAAAAGGCAGATACAAAGGAAAATTGTCTTCCACATAGTTTACTAGTCTGAACACTCTAAGCACATATTACGAGAGACTTTCAGTAATGCTGACATATTTCTCTGAAGAGAGGTTGATTTTATTCAGGACTTCAATACACCACTGTGTGTGGTACACTGGCCACAAATCCCCACTGTTCAACATAATCTCCGTTCAGTGCGACGGCCTTGCGCCACCTTACTGGGACGACCTGTATGCCCCCGCCTGGTGCCACTCTACTGGTCGACGTCGGAGGCAACGTCTCGCTCCATCAGTAGCCTTCCCGTCCTCCACGTGCTGCTTCCCTCGGAGTACATCCTTCATTGGGCCAAAGAGATGGACATTGGACGGAAAGAGACCTGGGAGCGGGCCTTTCTGTACCACTTTCCAACATTGCAGGTGTCGCAGCTGCGTGCGGTCGGCCAGCACGCGGGAGACCGGACAGGTTTGCGTGACCTTGTTGCGGTGACGGCAGACGCCGCGCCCAACTACTCACAGTGCTTTAGTTCATTGTCTAGTCTCCTTACACATTTTGCAAGCGCCTAAGAACATCCGCGATGCTCTAGTTTTCCGCCAAACGAAACTCAGTGACAGCTGTCTCCTTATAAAATACCTCCGTTACAGACGCCATTTTGAAGGCTAAGTATAGCTCTGTCACCTATCGGAACTTCATGAAACTATACACGCTGAAGGGAGAATATTCCACGATGTCCCACAACAAGTTCCGCATGTTTTTCAGCAGACTTTGGCAAAAAAAGTGTTGTATTGCTTACTGAACGCCCCTCGTTAATAGACAGAGATTAACTTTTTGCGAAAGTAAAAAATAAGTTGGTCAACCGGTCTAAAATGAGAAGCAGGGGTCAACAGTAACGCTATTCGATGTAAGAACTATCTTACGTACTTAATTTTTCTTCTCAACCGTTCATATTGCTACACTGTCTGTCGACAACCTCAGCAAAAATCGTCTACACAGCAACGTGTAGCCGTCCGTATCGGCCGTTCCAGTCTGTCCACTATCGAAACTATGGACAATTTCTCTACTGTACTTTCCGTTCTAGGCGCTTCAGTCCGGAACCGCGCTGCTGCTACGGTCGCAGGTTCGAAACCTGCCTCGGGCATGGATGTGTGTGATGTCCTTAGCTTAGTTCGGTTTAAGTAGTTCTAAGTCTAGGGTACTGATGACCTCAGATGTTAAGTCCCATAGTGCTTAGAGCCATTTGAACCATGTACTGTATTTTGTTTTATATTTCAAACTGTTATCTGTCATTATACTGATTGTAATTCTTTCATCGTGGTTCTTCCATTTTTCTTGATGTTCAGCAACTGTTCCACGTTCTTTTGTTTACAAGTACTTTCATTTTGGAGTCTAACATTGTGCAGACTTTCATATGCCTAGTCATCCACATGTTTACAGTGTATTTTACATTCTTCCCTCAATTCCAATGTCTATATCTACTGGCGAGAAAAACAGTATACTTCACAAATTCCCATCTGAAGCATTTCATCAGATACTGTAACCTTCATGTTTATTCTTTTCGACCAAATACTTGAGTAGAGAGAAATCAACACTAGAAATTGTTCAATGGGCTTTATTTGAATTTTCACAGCTAACCTAAGAGTGAGAAACGGGCATAAAAATTATCACATGAGGTCTAGTCCGGCAAAGAAAAATTTAATTACTTGAAAATAATCAGGATAATTAACAAAAACTTAGTTACTGATTTGAGGGAAAGGATTTGTCCCAATTTTCATAGCCAAACGCAGAGGAGGAAATGGACAAATGATCTGTAAAATTGACCCATTTGAGGTCTAGGTTTTCGGAAAAAGTTAATTGCTTGAAAGTAATCAGGGTTGTGAAGAAAAAAATTAGTAAGATGAGGGGAAAAATGTAATGTGCAATATGTAAATGAAGTGTCAAAAAATATCAAGTCACAGCTTAAAATGAATTTTCTCTGTTTTCTCTTGATCTTTATAAACTTCACAATAACAGAATACCGATCGATACTTAAATGGTAAAGTGTTTGTAAAGGATTTACCTAAACATAACAAATAAAATAGTGTTAAAACCCTCGAGCTCAGGGCTTTTAATACGTCAGAATGACCGAGAGGTATGGTTTGGGAGAGATTGGGGAGAGTCACGCTAAAGAGTGCAGAGAAACACAGGTAAGTGTGTCATTGACTTTATAACATCGAAAGTAGACAGCCGGTCTTGCACTGAACTCGGCGATGGCGCCTCACAGTATGCGTGGGTCAGCGCCAACGTGAATGCCGGAATCTGCAGCGTCGGCGTCGGGGTGCCAGCCTTGCGGACGTAGCGAGCCACTCCCGCCACGGCTAAGTGGCCGCTGCGTGCGTTAACTGTGTGGCCCGGAACACGGCTGACTGCTCCCTCAAGCGCCCCCATGTAGAACGCCAAAAGGATGCTGCCGGCCGCCGTCGTGGCAGTGAGTCTTAGCGGTTCTGGCTGTCCACCCAGCGCAACTCGTTCAGTGCCCGCAGATAGCTCTGAAACCGGGAGGCCACGAGTTCGCGCCCAGGCTCCGCCCCTACGGACGGCAGCCTGCAATCCGCTGTACGATGCCACCCAGAGAGGTGAGGGCAGCAGCCCTCTCACTCCTCGTGCCGGTGTAGCTCCAAGATGCGACCCGCCCGGCCACAGCAATTACGCGTCCGTGCAACAGAGGTCGGAAGTCGTTTCAGCGGGCCGGTTGGCCATCGCTATTCGTCACCAAAACGTCGTCGTGGTTGGCCTGCAACTCAAACAATCGTCATTCCCTCCAATAGTAGACGCAGAGAAAATGGCGACACGACTGCCTGCTTTGAGCCCCCGGTCACACTTCTTAATACGTCTTTTCCCTACACCTCTGATGTAGTTCCTCTGGAGGGGACAAGTGGAGTACTCTTTTATAATTACAACGTCAGCTTTCCTCAGTTCACTTTGGCTCCTATACAAAGGTCACTAGGCGCTGTTGTAACTGCAGCGTACGGGTTCTTCACAGCACGTCAGAGCCCTGTGCTGGTTCCCGTCTCCGGCCATCCTGATTTAGGTTTTCCGTGATTTCCCTAAATCGCTTCAGGCAAATGCCGGGATGGTTCCTTTGAAAGGGCACGGCCGATTTCCTTCCCCATCCATCCCTCACCCGGGCTTGCGCTCCGTCTCTAATGACCTCGTTGTCGACGGGACGTTAAACACTAATTTCCTCCTCCTCCTGTGCTGGTCTGATTACTTCACATTTGTATACAGTGCCCGCCGGGCCGTGCCTTCCAGCCTTCGATCGGTGTCGTGAACCTGCCTCACAGAATCGTTAGCAAAACATCAACATCACCCGCACCTGCAATAGATTAGAATCTTTGAATGATGAATGATGAAGTCAAATGAGGTGCTGAATTTAACGTTCAATGTTTAACTTAAAGTCTTAGGATTCTAAACAGTGCTAGATGTTACTTGCCTGGAGGAATTTCACTCAGTGGTCTCCATACGTCGCTAACGTATGTCCATTTCAGCTGCTGCACACGATTTCGAGCATCATTCAAAATCGCTTGAAATGATTCTCTAATTTATTTAGTTCTTAGTTTTAGACAGATAATTTCACAAATATTTGGCCTTTAGTTTTTCATTTTCTTTTACCGACAACTAGCAGTCCGCCTTCAGTTATCAGTCCGTCTTGCTGAAAATAGAGACAACAGCTTTCGAACTGAGTTATTTACTGAAAATAGGCACTACCTCTGACAGTGTGTGTTTTATCAATCTAATTTACTGAATATAGCCCTGAGATGAATTAACACAATTATTGAATAATAATTTACGGTCGGCCGGGTCGGCCGAGCGGTTTTAGGTGCTACAGTCTGGAACCGCGCGACCGCTACGGTCGCAGGTTTGAATCCTGCCTCGGGCATGGATGTATGTGATGTCCTTAGGTTAGTTAGGTTTAAGTAGTTCTAAGTTCTACGGGACTGATGACCTTAGACGTTAAGTCCCATAGTGCTCAGAGCCATTTCAACCAATAATTTACGCATCGGAATCTCTTTGTAAACCTGTTCTGCCATTCTTAGACTCGGTCAACGGCGAATTAACCTTAGAAGCTGAAATTTCATATATGATCAGGTACCACATAGTTTACTACGAAACTGCAATACTGCCATCTTAGGAGGAATGGAGGGGAAGGGCGGTATATTGAACTCTCGTCGTATAAATGAATCACCAACAATCTCGGTAACATTAACAAGTTGTGAAATGACAAGGTTTATGAGAGTTCAATGAACATCAGTATTCTTAACACACGTGATCATTGGCTGAAGGCTCACAGTAAATAGGTAGCCACGTATTACTTAAGGCCAAATCTGAACAGCACTTTAGACTAATGAACTATTTAAAGTACAAAAATTGGGCAAAACGTCTAATACGAAACAAACATCAAACAGGATGGAAAAGAAGGAGCAAGTTTTAATGTCCGCATACAGTATGAACTGACAATCTACCGTTACATAAATTACATCAGAAGTGCGCGACACGAGGTCGCTATCTATTCACATGCCAGTAATTCGGCCAGATTTACGTATTTAATTTCTCACTATAATGAACAAAAGACATCATTAAACAATCGAAACATACTTGTATCACAAAATCAAAATACAGGAATACCTTGGTAGTACGTGTAGACAACACCGCATAGGAAAAAAAAGAAAACCGGCGTGAACAAAGATTAAATGATTGCAAGACGGTATGGAAAGTAATCGCGGGATATACTTTCTCAGCTGCGCAAGCAAGAAATGGGCTGAAAGCCGTTTCACGACAAGTGTAACGAAAGAGACAGTTTTGTTGCGAAACTCCATTACAGGTGGAGCAATCAGCAACGAGTAACGGGCAGAAATTTCTTCTCCAAGCGCAGCGGTAAGAGTGTTCGTTTCTTACCATTCTACCTACATCGGGCTGATCGAAACTGATGCACGACACTGACCAGCCGACAGAATGAGCGTACCCGTTAGTCCGGTCTCAAAAATCTACTGGTTTTGAGTGAATCAATGGTAGAGTAAGTAAATCTCGGTTTATCTAAACATACAGATTCTAACAACCCTACCACAACAAAGGTCAAAAATTAATTATGATTGTAGTGTTGCTCACGCTGCTAAATATTGCATTTTCGGGCAACAACAAAGTTATATTATGTGGAAGGTGTCATAAGAGCACAGTTAATAGTCATTTCTTGAAATAATGGATAAACTAGGCACTCATCTTTTCGTGTTTCCCACGCTGGTCTCGTTGTGAACTCAAGGCTCAATCGTCGAAAATCTAGGAAGTGATGATTCCAAGCTCGGATGCAAAGAGGCCTACGTGTTCTTCAAAAGTTTTATAGATGTGTTTCATAAACCATTCTTGAAGATTAAACTTTTGCAAGTTAGGACAATCGTGATGTAAAAAAGAAATCAGCACTCCGAATTTAAGTTACACTTCTTTTTTATTACTTTTGTTGCAATATCACGTAACTCGTTCCAAAACATCACTTCACAATATAAAACATACTTGAAAATATCTTCCTCACTGTTTAAGTTCACATTTCATAAACTGACTACAATTTGCGTCTTTTTAACATGACGACCAAAGCTTGACTCTCTAATAACCGCTTACGCGCCCAAAAATCAGAGTTACAAGTACGTCAAAGATCATAGTGGCAAAAGAAAGAATACACATATGAATAATATCATTGCAATGTATACATATCGACGTATCGAAGTACCTCTACATTAATGAAATCAAATCTGAATGTTGTCACAGAAATATGTTAACTATTTTACAGAAACACAGTAGAATATTGCTGGTATCGAGAGGTTGAGGTGAGATGCCGTAATGGTTACGTAATTCAAGTACCATTATAAGATGCGCTAGTGCAGTATGAGAATACATATATTCAATAAACCTGCATACTGCGCATGCGCGAGAATTACGAAGGCGTGATCAAGTTGAAATTCATGTCAGTCGTGTTCAGATGTAACGTCGTATACGCGTTTGCTGCTTCGCGTGGCTGGGTCGTGAGTAATTCAGTTTTGAAATGGAAGCTGAAACCGAGTCAGGTAGGACTACATGTTGTGACCTGCGTTCTAATGTCAAAATCGAATCCCTTTGTGAAAAGGACCGAACGGTAAATTTGCAACACTCTGAGAGACGAGTGTGGGAATAGTGTAGTGGATCGTAGCACAGTATCACGCTGGTTTGCTCATTTCCGTGAAGACACTATCAAAAATGGTTCAAATGGCTCTGAGCACTATGGGACTTAACTGCTGGGGTCATCAGTCCCCTAGAACTTAGAACTACTTAAACCTAACTAACCTAAGGACATCACACACATCCATGCCCGAGCCAGGATTCGAACCTACGACCGTACAGCAGCGCGGTTCCGGACTGAAGCGCCTAGAACCTCTCGGTCAAAGCGGCCGGCTGAGTGGTGTGGCGCGATTACTAACTCACAAGAAGGTATTCGAAGGACGGTGTTCGGAATACATGTTCAGCCATCCAAGTTAGCTTTCCCTTGGTCTCCCTAAAGGCAAAATACGATATGTTCTTACGTTAAAGACATAGTCAAATTCTTTACCTATCCTTCTGGTAATCCGAACTTTTACTCGTTTCCAGTAACTGTTGTCGAAGTGTGGATTAACAGTTTGTGTCTCCTCCTTCGCCGGCTGCTGTGACCGAGCGTAACTAGCATTGACTTAACAAGCATTGTACTCGCTCATCTCGTTTGATTATAAAACTCCTTATTGACTAGCAACACCTGCGTCTATTTACCGTAGAGCTATACGTAAGTTTTCTATATGTTGTTTCACGACTATTTGGCTAACGAACTTCGAGTACTCAGATGTAAAAACAACAATGTTTTATAGCAACTTACGTCATGACGTAGGTCTAGGGTCATAGCCCACTCAAACAGCTTCAGTGCCCTTCTGTACACTTAAGTCAAAAATCGAAATGAAGAAATAAGAGTGAGGAGATACTAGAAATAACAACTGAGAGAAAATTATGGAATACAATTACAAGATGGAGAAATAATGTGTCAGTTGGACATTAAAGGGTACTAAAGTATCTGTAAGTAGTTAACTTGGCTGTGGAAAGTGGAGCAGTGAGTAAACTGGTGAGAATAGGGATACATAAACACAAAGAAGATTATCGGGAGTGTTGGCTGGCGAAGCCATACAAAAATGAAAAGGAGCACAAGGTAAGAACCACACCGCTGTAAGAAGTGGAGGATGACGCAAACCCTGTCGGTAAAGCAGTGGCTAAAAAAAAGTGAATTTTGGAATAAAGCGAGCTCCCTGGCAGTGTGATCTTACATAACGCGAAATATCATTAATAGGCGAGCCAGTGGGCTCACAGAATTCCAGTATCCAGTGAAAGGAAGATTTTGTCCAGCTTGGAACTGGTGAGTCACACTTTCTGGTATCCATTTAACACGAGTTGCGATCAAAATCTACTAGACTGGCTTACGCGCTTCCCGTTAAGGTATGTGTTTATCAGCAGCTCATGGAAATGAAATTTTAAAAATGGCAGGAAACAGCGCTTTGCAGAGGAGCACTATCAACAAGACGGGAAGCAGCCAATTAGAATGCTTCAGCTCTGCTCCTAAGGCTGGTGGGTCAGGATATTTCAAGAAGAAGGCATCTTGCGTGCTTTCTGAGGAAGAAGTTACGCTTTAAAGCAATTAACGTTTCGTATGTCAGGAACTAGTAAAGCTTCATGGTCCGCAATTTTAGTTTCCCACCACAAATAGCTGTGACGTATAAGTGCGTTTCCTTGGAGAGATGTAGAATTGTGTTTTGTAATTTTCCCGTTTTAAAGGCAAAAGTGTCAACGCCCGCAAATTACCGGTGGGAATAGGCCTCGTATGGGAGCAGTCAGTAGCCAACTTAAGATAGTCACACTTTCTGAGGAAACTAGAAGTGTGGAGTTTTTCTGTGACTTCTTGCCATACTGACTTTCAACTGTTATTCTGTCTTCTTTTCCACTTTTTATGGAACTTATCTTCGGGAGTGGCTGGCAGCCAACTAGAGGCAGTGTGTGTGAGTTGTTAGCGGACATTTTCCGGGATAGAAGTTGGGTCTCTGAATGTCTCTGAAAGTACAGGATGATTCTTGCAGAGAAGTTAATAACCACCAGCCAATTTTCATATTGCTCTTTATTTACATGAACAGCGCCGTTACTGGTTTCCAACCGACACGTTCATCACTAGACGGCTTGCTCACGCTAACGTACATTTCTGTTGCATTTCACATTGTTGTTGTTGTTGTGGTCTTCAGTCCTGAGACTGGTTTGATGCAGCTCTCCATGCTACTCTATCCTGTGCAAGCTTCTTCATCTCCCAGTACCTACTGCAACCTACATCCTTCTGAATCTGCTTAGTGTATGCATCTCTTGGTCTCCCCCTACGATTTTTACCCTCCACGCTGCCCTCCAATACTAAATTGGTGATCCCTTGATGCCTCAGAACATGTCCTACCAACCGATCCCTCCTTCTGGTCAAGTTGTGCCACAAACTCCTCCTCTCCCCAATCCTGTTCAGTACCTCCTCATTAGTTATGTGATCTACCCATCTAATCTTCAGCATCCTTCTGTAGCACCACATTTCGAAAGCTTCTATTCTCTTCTTGTCCAAACTAGTTATCGTCCATGTTTCACTTCCATACATGGCTACACTCCATACAAATACTTTCAGAAACGACTTCCTCACACTTAAATCTATACTCGATGTTAACAAATTTCTCTTCTTCAGAAACGCTTTCCTTGCCATTGCCAGTCTACATTTTATATCCTCTCTACTTCGACCATCATCAGTTATTTTGCTCCCCAAATAGCAAAACTCCTTTACTACTTTAAGTGTCTCATTTCCTAATCTAATACCCTCAACATCACCCGACTTAATTCGACTACATTCCATTATCCTTGTTTTGCTTTTGTTGATGTTCATCTTATATCCTCCCTTCAAGACACCATCCATTCCATTCAACTGCTCTTCCAAGTCCTTTGCTGTCTCTGACAGAATTACAATGTCATCGGCGAACCTCAAAGTTTTTATTTCTTCTCCATGGATTTTAATACCTACTCCGAATTTTTCTTTTGTTTCCTTTACTGCTTGCTCAATATACAGATTGAATAACATCGGGGAGAGGCTACAACCCTGTCTTACTCCCTTCCCAACCACTGCTTCCCTTTCATATCCCTCGACTCTTATAACTGCCATCTGGTTTCTGTACAAACCGTAAACAGCCTTTCGCTCCCTGTATTTTACCCCTGCCACCTTTAGAATTTGAAAGAGAGTATTCCAGTCAACATTGTCAAAAGCTTTCTCTAAGTCTACAAATGCTAGAAACGTAGGTTTGCCTTTCCTTAATCTTTCTTCTAAGATAAGTCGTAAGGTCAGTATTGCCTCACGTGTTCCAGTATTTCTACGGAATCCAAACTGATCTTCCCCGAGGTCGGCTTCTACTAGTTTTTCCATTCGTCTGTAAAGAATTCGTGTTAGTATTTTGCAGCTGTGGCTTATTAAACTGATTGTTCGGTAATTCTCACATCTGTCAACACCTGCTTTCTTTGGGATTGGAATTATTATATTCTTCTTGAAGTCTGAGGGTATTTCGCCTGTTTCATACATCTTGCTCACCAGATGGTAGAGTTTTGTCAGGACTGGCTCTCCCAAGGCCGTCAGTAGTTCCAATGGAATGTTGTCTACTCCGGGGGCCTTGTTTCGACTCAGGTCTTTCAGTGCTCTGTCAAACTCTTCACGCAGTATCGTATCTCCCATTTCATCTTCATCTACATCCTCTTCCATTTCCATAATATTGTCCTCAAGTACATCGCCCTTGTATAGACCCTCTATATACTCCTTCCACCTTTCTGCTTTCCCTTCTTTGCTTAGAACTGGGTTTCCATCTGAGCTCTTGATGTTCATACAAGTGGTTCTCTTATCTCCAAAGGTCTCTTTAATTTTCCTGTAGGCAGTATCTATCTTTCCCCTAGTGAGATAAGCCTCTACATCCTTACATTTGTCCTCTAGCCATCCGTGCTTAGCCATTTTGCACTTCCTGTCGATCTCATTTTTGAGGCGTTTGTATTCCTTTTTGCCTGCTTCATTTACTGCATTTTTATATTTTCTCCTTTCATCAATTAAATTCAATATTTCTTCTGTTACCCAAGGATTTCTATTAGCCCTCGTCTTTTTACCTACTTGATCCTCTGCTGCCTTCACTACTTCATCCCTCAAAGCTACCCATTCTTCTTCTACTGTATTTCTTTCCCCCATTCCTGTCAATTGTTCCCTTATGCTCTCCCTGAAAATCTGTACAACCTCTGGTTCTTTCAGTTTATCCAGGTCCCATCTCCTTAAATTCCCACCTTTTTGCAGTTTCTTCAGTTTTAATCTACAGGTCATAACCAATAGATTGTGGTCAGAGTCCACATCTGCCCCTGGAAATGTCTTACAATTTAAAACCTGGTTCCTAAATCTCTGTCTTACCATTATATAATCTATCTGATACCTTTTAGTATCTCCAGGGTTCTTCCATGTATACAACCTTCTATCATGATTCTTAAACCAAGTGTTAGCTATGATTAAATTGTGCTCTGTGCAAAATTCTACCAGGCGGCTTCCTCTTTCATTTCTTAGCCCCAATCCATATTCACCTACTACGTTTCCTTCTCTCCCTTTTCCTACACTCGAATTCCAGTCACCCATGACTATTAAATTTTCGTCTCCCTTCACTATCTGAATAATTTCTTTTATTTCATCATACATTTCTTCAATTTCTTCGTCATCTGCAGAGCTAGTTGGCATATAAACTTGTACTACTGTAGTAGGTGTGGGCTTCGTATCTATCTTGGCCACAATAATGCGTTCACTAAGCTGTTTGTAGTAGCTTACCCGCGTTCCTATTTTCCTATTCATTATTAAACCTACTCCTGCATTACCCCTATTTGACTTTGTGTTTATAACCCTGTAGTCACCTGACCAGAAGTCTTGTTCCTCCTGCCACCGAACTTCACTAATTCCCACTATATCTAACTTTAACCTGTCCATTTCCCTTTTTAAATTTTCTAACCTACCTGCCCGATTAAGGGACCTGACATTCCACGCTCCGATCCGTAGAACGCCAGTTTTCTTTCTCCTGATAACGACATCCTCTTGAGTAGTCCCCGCCCGGAGATCCGAATGGGGGACTATTTTACCTCCGGAATATTTTACCCAAGAGGACGCCATCATCATTTAATCATACAGTAAAGCTGCATGCCCTCGGGAAAAATTACGGCCGTAGTTTCCCCTTGCTTTCAGCCGTTCGCAGTACCAGCACAGCAAGGCCGTTTTGGTTATTGTTACAAGGCCAGATCAGTCAGTCATCCAGACTGTTGCCCTTGCAACTACTGAAAAGGCTGCTGCCCCTCTTCAGGAACCACACGTTTGTCTGGCCTCTCAACAGATACCCCTCCGTTGTGGTTGTACCTACGGTACGGCTATCTGTATCGATGAGGCACGCAAGCCTCCCCACCAACGGCAAGGTCCATGGTTCATGGGGGGCATTTCACATTAGTTTTCACTTTGTATTCACCCATATGGTGATAATTTCTTGGGTTCAAAATAGTTCAAATGACTCTGAGCACTATGACACTTAACATCTGAGGTCATCAGTACCCAAGAACTTAGAACTACTTAAACCCAACTAACCTAAGGACATCACACACATCCATGCCCGACGCAGGATTCGAACCTGCGACCTTAGCAGTCGCGCGGTTCCGGACTGAAGCGCCTAGAACCACTCGGCCACACCTGTCGGTGGGTGTTGGGTCCTGGAACCAAAACATTATGTGTGAAACTGTCTATTTAACTGTAGTTGTGTCTCATAACGATTTCAAACGCTGTAAACAAGTATCTTCATGCAGTATCGAATATTATATAAAGCAATCTTCTGATATATATGTACCCACATAATGCAAAGCGACACACACACACACACACACACACACCAAATCGTTTTGCACATGGAAGAAGGATGTATACAAAGATGGCGATATCACAACCATAACAGTGCCACAACATTTCTGTCACAGAGATATTTCGATATGTATACTGAAGTGACAGTAGAAATTTACAAATTGCAAATGTTCCATTATTTAACTTATAGTTTATATTAACTGAGAAGTGATTACAAATAAGATAAACAAATAAAGCCGACACTTTGTAATAGAGTGTTATTGCAATGATATTGTACAAATATTATAGTATACACTGGAAGCAAAATGAGTCATGATGGATAGAGATACATAAATAAATATTACCACAGTGGACATTATATTAAAATTTGATAGCCTGCTAAAGATATTGTCTGACTAAGCGAGCTGTTATATTTTGTGCACTACTTCATGTTCGGTTAGTGTCTGCATGTTGTTATTGTCAAAGGGAGTAGTACTCATTCTACACTGGAAAGCAAGGGAATGAAGTATTGAAGAAAGGCTGCATTGGCTATATCAGTCTCTGAAGCAACTTAAATTACACTAGGCTACCTATTAATGGTTTAGCGGATTAGTGATAATTGAGTTTAGTGAGCGTGACTGAGACTGCTTTACACTACTGGCCATTAAAATTGCTACACCACGAAGATGACGTGCTACAGACGCGAAATTTAACCGACAGGAAGAAGATGCTGTGATATGCAAATGATTAGCTTTCCAGAGCATTCACACAAGGTTGGTGCCGGTGGCGACACCTACAACGTGCTGACATCACGAAATTTTTCAACCGATTTCTCATACACAAACAGCAATTCTTGTGATGCCTCGTGTAAGGAGGAGAAATGAGTACCATCGAGTTTCCGACTTTGATAAAGGTAGGATTGTAGCCTATCGCGATTGCGGTTTATCGTATCGCGACATTGCTGGTCGCGTTGGTCGAGATCCAATGACTGTTAGCAGAATATGGAATCGGTGGGTTCAGGTGGGTAATATGGAACGCCATGCTGTATCCCAACGGCTTCGTATCACTAGCAGTCGAGATGACAGGCATCTTATCCGCATGGCTGTAACGGATCGTGCAGCCACGTCTCGATCCCTGAGTCAACAGATGGGGACGTTTGCAAGACAACAACCATCTGCACGAACAGTTCGACGACGTTTGCAGCAGCACGGACTATCAGCTCGGAGATCATGGCTGCGGTTACCCTTGACGCTGCATCAGAGACAGGAGCGCCTGCGATGGTGTACTCAACGACGAACCTGGGTGCACGAATGGCAAAAATCAATTTTTAGAATGAAGCCAGGTTCTGTTTACAGGATCATCATGGTCGCATCCGTGTTTGGCGACATCGCGGTGGAAGCGTGTATTTGTCATCGCCATACTGGCGTATCACCCGGCGTGATGGTATGGGTTGCCATTGGTTACACGTGTCGGTCACCTCTTGTTCGCATTGACGGCGCTTTGAACAGTGGACGTTACATTTCAGATGTGTTACGGCCCGTGGCTCTACCTTTCATTCCATCCCTGCAAAACCCTACATTTCAGCAGGATAATGTACGACCGCATGTTGCAGGTCATGTACGGGCCTTTCTGGATACAGAAAATGTTCGACTGCTGCCCTAGCCAGCACATTCTCCAGATCTCTCACCAATTTAAAACGTCTGGTCAATGGTGGCCGAGCAACTCGCTCGTCACAATACGCCAGTCACCACTCTCGATGAACTGTGGTATCGTGTTGAAGCTGCATGGGCAGCTGTACCTGTACACGCCATCCAAGCTCTGTTTGACCCAATGCCCAGGCGTATGAAGGCCGTTATTACGGCCAGAGGGGGTTTTTCTGGGTACTGATTTCTGAGGATCTATGCACCCACATTGCGTGAAAATGTAATCACATGTTAGTTCTAGTATAATATATTTGTCCAATGAATACCCGTTTATCATCTGCATTTCTTCTTGGTGTAGCAGTTTTAAAGGGCAGTAGTGTAATAACATACTAGTGCAGAAAATTGATCCAGTCTGCTAATAAACGTTTCTTAGTTAACCTTCGGAGTTATTCGTATTTTGTTTCGCGCACCAAGACCATGTGCACAGAGACCTCAGCAGCGAGTAACACTGAAATTAGGAGAAACAGAAGAAAGAAATGTTTCAGTTCAGGCGCCAAGGCTGTTTCACTGAGATGCCTCCGGAGCTCTGACGCGTGTAAGCGATACAGCGCCGTATGCCGCCTGCGTCGACGCGAACTGCGGCGAGAGACTGACTTCAGAACTCGAGCGGACGTTCACCCCTCTCGGCTACTTTTTCAGCTGATCGATCACTCGGCGATATTGTTTCCGCGCGGTCTACGGCCAATGTTGACGGGCGACGCCGCACCTCCCAGGGATGCCGCGCAGCCGCCGGTTGCCATGGAGACGGCGGCGCCGCGCATGCGCCGCGCGTGGCGTCGCGTGGTGTTGGCGGCAGCCCGCAGTGCGTGTCCAGTGGGCCGGCTGGTGGCGGGCAAGCAGGACCACGCGACGACACGCGAGGAGACGCGACGCTGTAGCGCCGGGCCGCTCCGCATGGCGAGGTCAAGGTACGTGGCCCTGGCAGTGGCCGTGGCCGTGGCACACCTATCGACCTGCAGCTCGCGCCAACCTAGGTCTCCCACCGCCAACGACCGAAAACGCTAGTTTTCTAACAAGTTAGGAAACTGCTGCGCCTAGAAACTTAGCTGGTACATCCCACAAGAGTCGACGAACGTAACATTTCGTGGCCAGTTCAACACGTAAAGTGTGAACGTGAAATCCACCGACCAAAATTTGGAGGACGTTCAGGCTTATTTTCTGAGTACTTTGGTGTAAGGGACACGTGGTCTCTAGTGATTCGTAGCAGAGTAATTGTATTTCGTTTGGTTTCTTACATCCTTTATCTTATTTTCGGTAATGCACTGAATATAGCCTAAGAATACTAGTGGCGTTACGCACTATGTGTCTTGTTCAGCAACAGACTTGTTCCATTCGCTCACAATACTACCCGACCACAATACTGCTTTATTTTTGTCTCCCGTGACCGTTATCTGAAACGTGCGATGACGTTACAGTGAACAAGTACAGTGGTGATTAAGGAAAACGCATCGCAATGGGGACATTTGTGCATACAGTATCAAGTGGTTCGGCGTGTCCCCCTGAAGCATCACGATAAAAACTCACGATAAGCCCTCCGATACCCCGTCATAAGGTCGACTAACACATTTTGCTGACAGCAATAATGCCGCCTTCCTCTTCGCCCTGAAGCATGCAGTGCCCATCCGGTTTTGTCTCGGATTTAATTTTTCGGCAGAGTTAGTTGCTCATTAACACTGTCATACAGCGATACGGACGGATTTACTGATGGCGAGTTAACCGCTATGCAGTTGGTATATGGGTTCACGGAAATACAGTGGAAGAGCTGTCACAATTACGGTGCTTTTGCACCTGGTGATAGTTGCATCGCTCTGTGTTTTGTGCTGTACGTTTTAGTGATTGCATATTACAGCATTTTTCTGTATTCTGGCGATGTTTTAACAGAAAAACGTTAGTTGGGGTAAACAAACAGAGTAAAACACCTCACAGAAACTTGCCTTTCCGCAAATGGTAGTACGTAAACGGACTACTATTTTTCTGCAGTTGTAATGCCTCTGGCCACTCTATCTACCAACATATTAAAACAACTGTAGCATTTCACTAACGAGTCTATCTACTTTGTTTACTGACATGCGATAACTCGAGAAAGTGCAGTGCAGTGATTAAACTCTTGTGAGTATTGGTGATGAAAAGTTTCGATAAAATAGGCGACGAATGTGTTGAACATGAGGGCGAAGCATTTCATGCTTGTTGTTCGATGTTTACGCGGCGATGAAGGTGGAACCGAGCTGAGCTGGCAACTTTGCGCGCCACTTTCAGCGCACTACTTGGATGGTTCTGCGGAAATTTTTAGTACTGGTACTGACTAGCGATTTACTACTGTATCCTCTTTCCCGATGCTTACAACACTATTAAAAAGTATAGACTCATCCTTACCCTCATCTAGTCCTATCCTACGTTGTTTATGTTTTATATATGTATTTGCTATGTCTGTGTTGTACGTGACATGTCCGATAATGTTGTACTGAATGATCCAAGGACGTAAGAATAAATTAAAAAAAGCAACGTAGTGGCTTCAGTATCTCCTTAGCCAGAGAAGGTGAGAATATTTACCGTACAGCGAAATAATTGGTCTCTTGTGTGCTGTCACTTTTACAAAATTCTATTCGGACATCAAAAATTAAGGCTTCCACATATTTTTAACGCTGTACACTTACATCTTCAATTCCCTTTATTGACAGGGGAACTCCGTACAACTCGGTTTCCTCTGTTGGCGGGTAGAATTAAAGTATTTCCCGTGTTTACAATGAGTATTTACCTTTCTGTACAAATGATACAAAAACTGTTTTCAGCAAAGATTCATTCCACGAGTCCATTTCAGTTTCAATACACACAGTGTGGCAATAGCAAAAGTTTGGTCTACTTTCCTACGTTGATGTTATAAGACATGTTCACAGCCTTGTGAGCTTGCCTCCTTCTTGCAGCGAAGCAGTGTATTTCGGTCAACTGAGAGAACTTTCTCAAATTTCGTACTGCAGCTACTTTTAAGACTATTACTATGGCAGGCTGCAAACAGGCCGCTAAATAACCAGCCGGCAGAACTGATGTGTCTGGCGGCAGCTGTATATCGCCAGCAACGGCCGACTATTCTCGCCTGATTGATTGAGGGCGGATTTGTAGTCGATCGAAATGCAGGACGCAAATAATTTCGCTTGCTGAACTTCAGTATGCTTTCGAGTAACTTGTCTACTAAACATTAGGGCATCCTTCTGAGCAGAGTTGAGCGGTTCATATTCGTGATCCTTATTGTTCGGAGATATTTCTACTTCGCTTTTTGGTTGAAATGTTGCCAGAGCGAGCAACACATCGTGCGGAAAGACTGTTCCAGCTATTTATACCTCCCGGGTTCAATGTGATTTCCGCTGCAACAAAAGACGTAGCTTTCAGTTTAGCTCTAAAGTCATCAAATACAATATGTTATACATGAAACTGTCCTCTTTTACAGTCTGAAAAAGAAGTTTCAAATCTAAATATTTTCTAGATATTTATTCTGCGGGATCTGAAAGTTATACGATAAGGATAGGAATCTAGTGTTTATTTTTCCAGACTGGTGCGTAATGTTTTAAACGCGTATCGCAGCGTTTGAAAATGCAAACATTTTTATCTTCTTTAATGCAACGGCAACGAAGTGCTCCATAACAACAATTTTCAATAGCTTCTGTCTCCGAATATTTTTCCAGATCTTGTCAGTGACATATCTAACGCTAGCTAATTTTTTTCTAAGCTATTACCGTGCTGCTGTTTGAAACGGGTATTTTTGTGTGCACTGGAGTCGAGTATTAATTTCTGAGAAAATTTTTGCGAACTTTCAAAACCTCAGGCGAACATCGCAGTCATTTTCTCTGAATATAACCGAACTCTGAAACTACTGCGATGCGATCTGACTGAGTTCTCTTTGGAATCTGCCATGAACATGTATTCTATAGCTTGAAGAGACAATTGCCGATAACGTATGCCTTCTAGGTGAAGGCAGAGAGCTTTAGGCAAACAGCTATTCCATTCTCGTTATATTCCTACTACGAAGTTTTAGGAATCCAACAAGCATAAACTACACCTGTTATATAAATTGGGGTTAATTAACAAATAATGTCCTTCAGAATGTTCGCCGGTTAAACAACGATGTGTCCTGCTGTTCTCTGTATTTATACGTACTACCAGACTTTAAGAAGAACTCCATTATCATGTCAGTAAAGCCTTTGGTCTAATTTGCCTTGAACTTTCGTTGAACAAAATGGAAACCTGATGTATTTGATTATGTAACAATCGGCCGCAAAATATGCTGATAAAATTGACGACAAAATTTTATTTTTGTACTGTTCTTCGGAATAGTTCAAGAAGCTATTTACAAATACTGACACGAAATGTAGCAGATGAGTGCTGAACTCCGATTCCTTCGATGTAGTTGTGATGACTGTTGAAATTTTATTTCATTGCAGATGAATTAAGAACAGTTTGTCAAGCTTGAAGGACGTCCCACATCTACTCTAATAAAATATTAAAAAAATTTATGTCCATTTCCACATCGTATAAATTATTTTGTGGATATTCTCTAGGTTTATTTCACATTCGTTGGATATACTAGTTTTAATCAGAAGAGGATGTTATGTCAGATCGATGAATCAAAAAGGTGCCATCCGTATTCATATTAATAACATATGAAGATGTACAGAGCGTATACTACTGAAATACTAGGGTTGTCCAGAAAGTAAGTTCCGATCGGTCGCGAAATGGAAACCACTGGGAAAATCCTATGAAGCTTTGCAGAGATGTGTTAGGCAGTGTCTCTAGTATTTCCGTCGATCGTGCCGCGTCGCTCTTTTCCGTTTTGAGTGAACAGTGAGCACGTAAAGATGCGTAGGGAATAGCGTCTCCCGCCAAGTATGAGGGCCTGGTCAGAGATTTCGCCTGTGTCATGCAGCCCGCATAACACAACTGTCGAGCAGTTCCTTCTTCATGCGAGTTCTCGGCCGCACACTGCAGGGGCAATGAAGACGCTCCTGCAGCGTTTCCGATGAGAAGTGTTTGATCACCCGCAATACAGTCCGTAATTGGCTCCCCCTGAATCTCATTTTTGCTCACGAGAACCGCTGGCTATGAAAAAATTTTTCCATAGACAACGGGCTGCAGACCACTGCAGATAACTGGCCGAAAGCACAGCCGGCTGATTTCTATGACCAGGATATTGGAAAGTTGATACAACACTACGACAAAACTCGAAGTTGGAGCGGCGGCTATGTAGAGAAGTAGATGGAAGGTGTACCTAACTGTTGCAAATAAAACGTTTCTGGTTTTCACTGTGGTTTCCATTTCGTGACCGATCGGAACTTACTTTCTGGACAACCCTCGTATACTTACCATTTAGGTACCAAAGCAATCAACCTTAAAAATAGGAAGTAGATAACTGACAATGTTCTAAGATTCAGTAAGGTATTGTCAATTTTTGTTCCTTAAGTGCAACACTTTTTCAAAATAACCGAATCAGTTACATCAAAACTGACAAGTTTTTAATCTTTGCCGACACCCATGTACATATTCTGAAAGTTAACAAAAATTCATAAACTTGGGTGGAGCATTAATTCAGGGAGATTTCGCCGACAGAAACGGAAGATTTCTTAATAAATTGATTGGAATTGTGAGGTGACGAAACGTCATCAAATAATTAAATGTTTTGTTTATTTCTTCTTCCGGAGTTGTCAAATGAAACAAGGACAAACCTTAGAAAATTAATAATACAGCTCTCGAGGAGCTGCAATGAGATTTAAAAAATAGTCGACGAAGCCCGGATGGTGCGTGACCATTACTCGGTAAACAGGTCTCTCTCTCTCTCTCTCTCGGTCGCTCGCTCCCTCTCTCTTCTCTCCCATTACGATTACGGGTAGTGCCGATTCTAAAGAGTCTCAGAATATCCTCTCATTATAACTTTTAATTACCATGAATTTTAAATTGAATGATCATATACTTAGACTCCAATTATTTTACCGCAGAGTGCACTCATTAAATCCTGTGGATCATGCTCAGAAACCGAGATCGCACTTTCAGTAATTAATTTCGTCTCGACCCAACTGCTTGACGCCTTACCACCACCTTTCCTTCTCACCTGATTCACTCCCTTCGTCTTTGTTCCTCTCCAGCCCGCCCCCTCCACCTTCTCTCTCTCTCTCTCTCTCTCTCTTTCACGCTCTTTCTCTCTTTCGTCTACATCTCCGTCGTCTCGTCAGACGAGAAGTCAGCACTGGAATTCTTACCTAATAGCAAAGATGTAATATTAATACGGAACGGAAAGAGTAATCAGTTCTCTGAGGGCTGGGGTGTCACGGTTCCGTTGTGCTCAACGCTATGCTAATCGGTGTTTAACGTTTCTGTTGCTTACAGTTCAGTACAGTTCAGATCTTATAAATTCAGCTTGCTCTTACTCTCTGAATTGTAATGCTGAAATTGTCATGTAACATTCATAACAGGTTAACGACAAAACAGCGCCTAGAGAAATATCGTAAACAATTCAAGTGGCATTGCAATCTTCGTCCAGGAGAAATATCACTTGTTATCCCAATTTACCTCTACAACATGAATAATTGAGCAATTTACAAATCTCATTCCCCACCACCTTTCTTCATCAACTGCCTTACTCTTCTCGCCCATATGGAGCTCTTACGGTTGTCCTGTATTTCCTGCAAACCTGGTACTAACACCTCACCCTTGCCCCCTCGTCTCCTATGTTGGTACTGCGTCGCACCTGTACCAACACTTCTTATGAAACTTACGTGTACACACTACTCAGATCACCTCTGTGAACTACCCATACTTCCAAAACAGACAACATACTTTTTGTTTCAGTCTTTGATCACAAAGAGTTTTATTTCATTAAACGTTTCTTCAATTAGGATCGTCTTAAGGCCGGTCTGTATTAGTGATATGGTACAGGAAAGTGGGGTTTGAGCCTAGAAAGGCATCGTAAAACTATTGAACACTATAACAATGTGACGACGCTGACTCGCTCCCACCTTATACAGAGGATGGAGCCAAATATGAAAACATCGCGAGAAATGCATGCTTAAACGTGAATGCGGATCCTAGCTGAGCAAGCAGGTTGCATTAGGTAATATCACCACGACGACACCTGTGCAATGTCGTCAATACGTTGCAAGCGTCAGTCATAGTTCAAAAAATGTTCAAATGTGTGTGAAATCTTATGGGACTTAACTGCTAAGGTCATCAGTCCCTAAGCTTACACACTACTTAACCTAAATTATCCTAAGGACAAACACACACATCCATGCCCGAGGGAGGACTCGAACCTTCGCCGGTATCAGCCGCACAGTCCATGACTGCAGCGCCTCAGACCGCCCGGCTAATCCCGCGCGGCTCAGTCGTAGTCATAACAGTATTCTGTGCAGCTATGAGTGCATTATGACTGACCTCAGTGCATTCGAACGTGGGCAAACTGTTGGTGCTCGTATTATGGGTGCTCCCGTGCCTATGGTAGCCAAAACGTTTCGTGTTTAAAGCGATACCGTATCGAAGATTTATACCGCGTACAGGGAAGGCAGGAAAACATCATCAGCAAAGTCACAATGCGGAGAAAGTGTGTGCTGAGTGACACTGATAGGCGGTCATTGAAGAAGATTGTGGCGGAAAAATATAAGGACGACAGCTGTAAAAGTCACTCTGCACAACTGAATGTCATACTCGTGAACCCTGTCAGCACCAAAACAACATGAAGGGGTTCCCATTGCAGGCCGAGCTGCGTTCTAAAACCACTCATCATTCGTGTAAATGCTCATAATAGGAAATCGTGGTGCCGAAGCTGTTAAACTTGGACTGTGGAGCAATGGAAGAAAGTCATGTGGTTGGATGAGTGTTGTTTCACACTGTTTCCAACTTCCGGCCCAGTTTACGTCCCACGAGCGGAACATGGTAAGGGTTCAGCGACGATTTGGGCAACCACACTGTGTTATTCCAAGGACCCATGGTTACTCTGCAAGATCGCATTACTACCAACTAGTATGTGACCGTTTTGGCTGATCCGGTCCATCCCAAGGTCCACTGTTTGTTCCCCGATGGTGATGCTGTGCCCCTTCTCATACAGCTCGCTTTGTCCAGGACTGGCTTTGTCAGCGCGAGGATGAACTGTCGCATCTACCCTGCCCCTCAATGTCACCATATCTCAATAGTATGTTAATGTGCCGTGTTTTTCGTTTTTCCATATTTTTTACACCTTCTGTAGGTTCCTCACTATTGTTTGTTTTTCGCCTTTATCATGTTTCATACTTTTTGACTCTGTCATTCTTGACTAAATATTATTTTATAATATTTTAATTTTGTTGACAGACGACAGTCTGAAGCTGAACGTAACTGATGGAAACTAGTAATATGAGAAATCAGACAGCTTAAGTTTCTTCTTATATTTATAGCAAACGAGATGGTATTCAAATGCTGAATATTAATTGTGTTCTGAAGATAGTGGTTTCACCTTATTACCTGAGCATCCATGTTTTACAATAGCACTGTATGTCCATGCAGATCCATAATCAACCTATGGTTTCATCAGTGGCTAAATCTATACGGCTTGCAGAAGATATCCTGAAACTGTTTAGTTCATTTTTTGTATGAAATAAAAAATGAAAGAAAATAGTGCCTTTGCTGATGCATGTATTGTTTGAAAATGAGTGCCCCATTTCGAGCCTAGCAGTTCACAACGCATAACGCTTGTTATTCAGATAATGTCAATTTAATAGTGGTTCTTGAACTTAAGATGGGTGGTAGTACTTGAATAAGTCGGCAGCTGTGGCCGAGAGGTTCTAGGCGCTTCAGTCCGGAACCGCGCGACTGCTACGGTCGCAGGTTCGAATCCTGCCTCCGGCATGGATGTGTGTGTTGTCCTTAGGTTAGTTAGGTTTAAGTGGTTCTAAGTTCTAGGGCACTGATGACCTCAAATGTTAAGTCCCATAGTGCTCAGAGCCATTTGAACTTGAATAAGCAATCCTAGCCCGACAGGTTGTGCCAACACATCAGAGAACTACTCCATTCTTTACTGGAAAATGGTCTGGTGCACCAAAGCTAGGGGCATTTCCACAAGTCCTCTAATGTCGTGAACTCTGGACAATAATTAGCAAACAGCAGACACCAAGGCGACGGAACATTGTGTGCCACAAGGAACGGGTATCTCGAGTTTGCCGTCGGGTTCCGGAGGATGGTACGAATCTTACCAAAGAATGGTAGCGCACGATCAAGGGCACCGGCCTACGCACATTGGCAGACTTGTAGTGGAAGACTTTTGCATGTCATTACCCGAAATGCCGACTATAAGGCAATTTGGCAATACCGACGCTGTTAACAACGTTTGCTGGTCAGGAACAGCGCTTTCGAACACTTGCGTTATTTGAATCATTTCGCCGACGTTCTCAGTGCTCTAGCACTTTGTCAGAAGAGGACCCTCCACATCATGACGTAACACGCAGAGCACGATTGAAACAAAGCTGCATTCTCTGGATGCACCTTGAAGTTCAGTGTCCCATTCCATCTAAGACAGTCCTGGTGGTTTCGTATATTGTTTCAATCTGAATTTTGCAGCTACCACGTGAATTTGCTAACTATAATGTCTTTGCAGCAAATCATAAATCCGAGAAGAATCTTTCCCACAAAGATTAGTCAATGGCCATAACTTTTGAATCAATTAATATACTATAGTTTCTCGCTTGAAGAAAATAGGATAGTACTCTAACAAATGGGGTCGGAAATTTCACATGCCTTTCAACGAAGATTAAAACATAGTAGGTAAATTTCCCTTGTTTCATCTCCTTCGTCGGTACTGAAAAAAGGCACTAGTTACTGTAGTACTGTTGCCGACAACTGATATTGTTTCAGCAGGTATATTAGCCATTATTTCTGTACTATTGCGTATGTTCTTGAGCGATTTGCTGTTGCAACATCTGCTGCTGTTGTTCTTGTTCTTGTTGCTCTTGCGATGTGAGCTGCTCGTTTTCACAAATTCAACGAATGTCGATCCATACCGTCATTGTAATGTGGAAACTGCCCTTGTCTTCACTTTTCTATCACACTCGATAGCACCGAGGCTACGGACAGTGCGAACAAAATTGAGCTAGATATTCTGTAAAGCAGTGATTTAAATGTGGAACTATACAAGTTTAATTTGGAGTAGTGTAAATGTGGACAGAAAACTTCTGCGAAAGGATGGAGTTGCTAGGGGACTATTCACAAAGTGAAATGAGAAAAAAATTGTATCCAAAGCAAAAGCCAAGCAGTTGTAAATCAAGTCCTGAATCCAAGAGCAAAGGCCATAGAGTAACCAAAGAAGAGCAGAGTCGTTTATAGGTATCTGAATATCGCTTACTGAGGTTTTATGCAAAAATGATGCAGCGAGTGTCGAGGTGCTGTGACACCGTTCTTATTGTTTTGAATCACAGGTGCCGCCTATTATGCTCATCAGGCGCAAGCCCCAAGAGAACATTTCCACGCCCTCGGTATCGTACAAGGAGAAGTAATGAATCCCTTCTCACCATTTGTAATATTATCTGAGTGACCGATTTCCTGGTTCGGAGAAAGAATCTATCTTGTTGCCCATCTTGAAAGCTGCGAAGGAAAGTGTACAGCCATAGAGCTGTTGTAATATTGGCCTCACTAGCGGCAGAGGAAACAACTAGGAGCACTCTTTTTTTTTTGTTTTAAGCCAAGAAGTATTAAGATATTACCATATCTTTACGAACGGAGCTTCCGAGGACGTTTTTCCATCCTTATACGAACTCTTCTTTAATTATTTTTAATGTTGAAAGGACTATAACCTGTCTGACTGCTTTGGACATCAGACGGATGTTCTTCAAAGTTCTGTTCTAAGTATGACTACCTTTGTTACCACTATTAACAGTATAATGCTTCTGGTGCAAAGTTGGTTCTGCTATTGGTAGGCTATTATTACGCCAGAACTGATTTTTTGGCGATTTACTCATCTTATTTCCTCCCTCCAACCTCGGAACAACAACCTATCAGTTTTAAGAGGCTTGAAAACTGGGCATAGAACAAAGACTTTCGTTCTCAATCGAACATTTTGTTTTTGCCCTTTTAAACCATTCATGTCAGGTTTATTCCCCTGAACTATGAATTAAGAACATATATTTTAGAAGAACGGTTACGTTTCAGGGTCCAGCAGTTGATTTTTAAGCTTCTGTGATTGTTTTATCGTAGGAGGCTGAAAACACAGCCCGTAAAAGCTTTGAGCATTTTAAAAATGTATTAGCCATAGATCGTAGTGGGCACAAAGAGACAGTCCATTCCTACTTTATCGAGCCTCCGTGCAATACCTGTCTTTTCCTAGCTGCTGTACTAAAGCTACTGAGCCGCTAGGTAACAACCCACTGCAGCTCTCCACGGTGCGACAGGCATATGGAAGTCTATAAACGATAGAGACACGTAAGACACGTAAATACCACACCGTTCATCGCCCATCATAATTTATACCGAAAAAAAAATTATTCCGAAATCCCCTCATACCACTCGCCTTACTTGTACCCCAGAGATATTGCCATTCAGATATGAACCAGTAATCCCCAACTCCCTCCCACGATTCTGTGCTTCAAACGTCTCACCACTTTATAAAAAATGGTTCAAATGGCTCTGAGCACTATGGGACTTAATTTCTAAGGTCATCAGTCCTCTAGGACTTAGAACTACTTAAACCTAACTAACCTAAGGACATCACACACATCCATGCCCGAGGCAGGATTCGAACCTGCGACTGTAGCGGTCGCGCGGTTCCAGACTGTAGCGCCTAGAACAGCTCTGCCACCCAAGCCGGCTCCACTTTATAGTCGAGTTAATGTGTCAAATAACTGACGTTATGCACGTAAAGCTTTCATGCTTGAAGACGCAAAGCCCCAATTGTAGGTATCTTCAACGTAATAAGTGCATACTGTCTGTAAAATGGGTAGCGAATAAAGTTAGTAGTAAAGAAACAAAACGTCATGCTTGATACTGAAGTTCTGCTGTGTGAACAATGAATGCCCGCATCTCGTGGTCGTGCGGTAGCGTTCTCGCTTCCCACGCCCGGGTTCCTGGGTTCGATTCCCGGCGGGGTCAGGGATTTTCTCTGCCTCGTGATGGCTGGGTGTTGTGTGCTGTCCTTAGGTTAGTTAGGTTTAAGTAGTTCTAAGTTCTAGGGGACTTATGACCACAGCAGTTGAGTCCCATAGTGCTCAGAGCCATTTGAACCATTTGAACAATGAACATTTAATAAACGATAAAATGTTTTCCTATCATAATTTAGAACTGTAGGCGAGAAAAAGTTTAGAAATAGTTAATATTATGATTTGTAGCTTATTGGAAGTCATGAAGTGTTCTCATTTTCTAACACTGGGTGATTATAGTCTGAGTAATTTGGGCTACGTTTTAAGAATAGCTAGGTTTTCGTGCCTCTCATGACGTCACATCTCCTGAACTACGCTACCTAACTAAATGTACCCCTGTGTAATGCGGAGCTGACCACTAGATGTCACGAGAGGCGTACCCGCCAGTATAAAAGGAGGCGGGGAGTGTTGTGTTGCCTGTTGAGAAGCTGTGATAACAGAACTGGCCGGACAGAAGAGCTCAGTGACATCGAACGTGGACTAGTCGGTGGGTGTCACCAGAGTAACTACTCCATCCGGAACACTGCAGGTCCTCTAAAGTTGCCCAAATCGACTTCTGGTGACGCGATTGTGAAATGGAAACTCAAAGCAACAACCACAGCTAACCCTAAAACCGGCAGAGATCATGCACTGATTGACAAGAACCATCGAGCACTGCGGTTGGTGGCATGAGATCAGCGGAAGGAATCTCTCCCTAGCATTCACTACCAGCAGTGACTGTGCGTATGTGGTTCAGTGTTCGAGGATCGCGTCGTAAGCAACGCGTTTCTGCAGTCCCTGCTAAATGAAGCTTGAGGTAGTGTACAGAGCGATGCCACTAGACAGGGGGTGACAGGTGACGAGTGATTTGGAATGAGGAATTACACTACACCCTGTGGCAACCCAATGGAAAGGCTTGGGTTTGGCGAATGCCTGGAGAACGTTACCTATCGTGATATGTGTTACCGACAGTGAAGTATGGAGGAGGTGGTTTTACGGTATGGGTCCGGTTTCGTTGTTAGAACATGGTCCCCTTGTTGCACTTAGGAAGACGATAAACGAGGACGGATATAAGTCTATTTTTCAGCAAGGGTGTGGGCGAATGCCTGGAGAATATTACCTGCCATCATTTGTAGTGCCAAAAGAGAGGCGCGTAGGTAGTGTTGTTACGTCAGGGGGAGAGGGGAGGGGTGTATTACTCATGGATAGGCTGTGATCACCTTAATACACTTAAAAACAGTTAAATACGGAGAAGTATGAACACATTTTATAGCATTGTGCGCTGCGTACTGTAGAGGAACTGTTCAGAGACTGATTGTTTGTGTAAGTATGACAATGCCCAGTCATAAAGCAGTACTTGAGAAGCAATGATTTGAGGAAAAGACATTCTTGAAATGGACTGGCCTGCCCAGCGTCCCTATCTCAACCAAATGGAACACCTTTGGGATGATTTAGAATGTTAACTTCGTTCAAGACCCCAGCCTCAGACATCGCTACATTCTGCAGAGTTCAAGACGACATGAAGGCGAACGGAGGACACACCACGTATTAATGTCGACTAATAGGTTTTCGGATTCTTTTGATGAGATAGCTTATGGATCGCAGTATAATATAATTTTGCAGGTACATTCAGTGGTATATACACTGAAGCGCCGAAAAAACTGATATAGGCGTGCGTATTCAAATACAGACATACACAATGTGATCAAAAATAATCATATCATCATCGTTAAACGTAAAATCTTTGTCAAGAATTACACTAGGTATTTTGGAGTGCAGCAATGTTGAAATTGGATTTTTGACCAAGTGACGTGACGCTGTGCTCTGAAGGAGCGCACAGTTTGAAGGGTGTCGTTGTACCCGGTTCTAGTTACAGTAACTTGATGGATTTCTGAACACATTTGCCATATTTGTCTCCACAGAATGAAAACGTATACTCCGTGTAGGAAGGAGTATTATTATTATGAGGATACATACGGCGACGGTGATGATGATGTCGGGCCACATGGCAGCTATAATGTACATACTGAAATTGTGTGACACACTCGTTAAAAGTAATAAGTTTCCAATGACATTAAAATTTAACTTTCCCGTAGAAACCTTCTTCACAGGCACACACACGCACGCACACACGCAAGCGCGCACGCACACTATATATGATACAGAAGGAAAACGTGTCTGGCTGATCACTGAACTTAATAGAGCTAAACAGCACTCTGCAACACACTAAAGTCGCCAGTTAGACAGCAGTTAAGAAGATCCACAAAACTGTAAAGGTTTTACGATACTAGTCCCACTGTCAGTTAAAATACAAGGTAAATAGCACTTAAGTTAGATTATCGTCAAAATGCAAAATGTGAAGCCATGCGTTAAATAACAGTACGCAACGGGGAGGCGGCTCACGCTCACCATGTTCTGCCAGAGTGACGTGTATAACCTGGCTAGACAGCCCACATCACCGACCACTGCCTGTTGTTGTCACTGGTCGCCGCTTCTCGTTGCATGGTTCTCTGATTCAACTGCCAGAAGACAACGTTCAGCGGAACGCCTCACTCTGTCACTTTACCGTCGCTTAAAACTCCTTGTTTGCAAAGTTGGCTTGCTGATTTCAGCGTTCACGATGCGTCCTCGGACCAAGCAGAACGAGAAATTGGCCCTGCTGCTGATGCAGGGAGTTTGCATCCTGGTCTCTTAAATATTTTCTCGTCATGGTACATTTATTGTAGTGCTTCGGTGTTTCTATTGCAACGGGAGCAGATGACAAACCTTAAGTAGGATACTCTATTTACCTCTTCATAACCGAAAAAAAGTCATGTGTTGTATTCAGTAAATTAGTTAGCAAGGCGAATCCTAATGGCACAGTTAGGATAAATAGTGGAACTACGAAAGAAATTCTCTCAGCTTTAACTGTTCATATATAGCTATATGTGCCTACCACAGAAAAATTAAGGTGCCTTCTGTTTTTAATATATTAAAATATCGTCGCCTGCTTGTGGGATGGATCATGTATCTGTCATCAGTAGTTGCCAACGGTGAGTATATTTAAGTGAAATAGGCTAGTTTTCTGCGCTTTACAATGATTACTCGTCCTTAGAAGTAAACGAAAAAGTTCCGGTGTTGAAGATGATTACTGATATGTTTAGTGAGCTGAAGATCTACGTTAGATTGTACAATTTGAAATGGTATAATCTGTGACTGAAATGTTTATAATCTACTGTCAGATAAGCGATAAGTGTGAAACGTATTTTACAAGCAGTATGAAAAAATAAAGAACTGCGCTGAGGAAATTTTCCGTTGTCGAAACGGTGAGCGCTAATGTAGGAGAAATGTCCAATTACGGGCAGAATTTGATTCAGAGGCATACGTTCCAGTAGTTTGTATAGGAATTCGTTGTGGCGCTCCCGCTGCATCAGACGGTACCTCATCGTCCACTTCCCACATCTGGAGAAATGACTGCACGGAATGCGGAGTGCAGCAGCTGGCGGTGGCGATGTCTGGCACGCCTCTGCTGATCACGCGATCCCGCCGGCCCGGCACTTGCCGAGTGCTTAACGAATAGGCCAGCCGGCCCTCTGCGGCTATGAAAGCCAGTCACGTTCCTAGCTGCAGCTAGAGCCAACTGCAACAGCACTGCAACACCTAACTTACGGAAATTACAGCTGTTAGCGACTGCATCTCTTTAGTCAGCTTTGAAACTACCACAAGGGAGAGTGTTGTGTGGGTCAAAAATGGCTCTGAGCACTATGGGATTCAACATCTGAGGTCATCAGTCCCCTAGAGTTAGAACTACTTAATCCTAACTAACCTAAGGACATCACACACATCCATGCCCGAGGCAGGATTCGAACCTGCGACCGTAGCAGCAGCGCGATTCCGGACTGAAGCGCCTAGAACCGCTCGGCCACAGCGGCCGGCCTTGTGTGGGTCGTGGAGTGTTTATTGTTTATAGGCTCTCATTGACGACTTGCGAAATGAAACCGCGCTATTACATAGTTCACAGATTTGTACTTGACTGGTTTTTCTGCGCTTCTTTACCCCCCCCCCCCCAAAAAAAAAAAAAAAAACAATCTTAAGAGGTCAGTAACACTACAGTTAATAAGTCATTTTATAGATGCACGACACACATAGCTACCATTCTAGTTTTGGCTCTCTATTATTCTAATCTCGTATAGCGCGCGGAATGAATGAACACCTATTTCTTTCCGTACGAGCTCTGATTTCCCTTATTTTATCGTCGTGATCGTTCCTCCCTATGTAGGTCGGTGTCACCAAAATATTTTCGCATTCGGAGGAGGGAGTTCAAATGTTAAAATGTGTGGGAAATCTTATGGTATTTAACTGCTAAGGTCATCAGTCCCTAAGCTTACACACTACTTAACCTAAACTATCCTAAGGACAAACACACACACCCATGCCCGAGGGAGGACTCGAACCTCCGCCGGGACCAGCCGCACAGCCCACGACTGTAGCGCCCTAGACCGCTCGGCTAATCCCGCGCGGCGGAGGAGGGAGTTGATGATTGGAATTTCATGGGAAGATTCCGTCGCAACGAAAAATGCCTTTCTTTTAACGCTTTCCAGCCCATATCCTGTATCATTTCTGTGACACTCTCTCCCATATTTCGCGATAATACAAAACGTGCTGCATTTCTTAGAACTTTTCCGATGTACTCCGTCAGTCCTATCTGGAAAGGATCCCAGTATTCTAAAAGAGGACGGACTAGCTTAATGTAGGCAGTCTCCTCAGTCTCCTAAGTGGAACTGTTACATTTTCTAAGTGTCCTGCCAGTAAAACGCAGTCTTTGGTTAGCCTTCCCCACAACATTTTCTGTGTGTTCCTTCCAATTTAAGTTGTTCGTAATTGTAATATTTAGGTATTTAGTTGAATTTACGGCTTTTAGATTAGACTGATTTATCGTGTAACCGAAGTTTAATGGATTCCTTCTAGCACTGATGTGGATGGCCTCAAACTTTTCGTTATTTAGGGTCAACTGCCACTTTTCACACCATTCAGATATCTTTCCTAAATCGTTTTGCAGTTTGTTTTGATCTTCTGATGACTTTATTAGTCGATAAACGACAGCGCCATCTGCAAACCGAGCGAGGCGGCGCAGTGGTTACGACAGCTGATTCGCTTTCAGGAAGAGTGGTGTTGAAACCCGAGTCGGGCCATCCGCGTTTAGGTTGTTCGCGGTTTGCCTAAAATCACTTGAAGCAAACACCGTATGGTCCGATTGTGAACACGCAGACGATTTCCTTCTCCATTACTGTCCAATCAGAGCCACTGCTGCGTTTGTAATGACCTCGTTGATGAAACGTTAAGGTCTATCTCCCTTTCTTACTTTACCAGACATTACTACATAAGAATCATATTTAAGATATACAAATATTATATAGTTCCACAATTTCTACATGTCGTTATACTAAGTGAACAGATATATATTCCCGTCAAAGTCTGACATTTCCCTATAGGATGTTTAAACCAGGAACCTCCGTAAAACTCAAGCTATCTGAGCTCCTTGTAGTCGTAGCAAATGTAGTAGCATGTAGTTTACAGATGAAATACAAATGAAAAACTGAAAATGCATCGAAGTTTCTCACTGAGCTGTAGAAAAAACGTTATGTATTTTAGTTTTATGAGTCCGGAAGTTTTCGTGGTATTAGTTCCTCCAGGTATCCTACAAAAGGCAATGTCAGAAAAATCATTCTTCGGGATGTTGCTCAAGTCACGCTTCAAATTTCCCCTAATGTCGGTTATGTTGTCAGGGCGTTGACCCTTCATTCAGAGACAGTGTCAACAAAATATTGTGTGTAAGAAATGACAGCTTTTTACAAATAAATAGGGTACATCAAACATAGATCACTTATTGCCTAATACAGAGCAAAAAATACACTCCTTTATGCCGGGTGTTGTGGCCGAGCGGTTCTAGGCGCTTCAGTCGGGACCCGCGCTGCTGCCACGGTCGCAGGTTCGAATCCTGCCTCGGGCTTGGATGTGTGTGATGTTCTTAGGTTAGTTAGGTTTAAGTAGTCCTAAGTTCTAGGGGACTGATGCCCTCAGATGTTAAGTCGCATAGTGCTTAGAGCCATTTGAAGCATTTGAACACTCCTTTAAGGATGTTGTGCACAAACATCACATTAGTTTGAGAATCTTCGGGAGCGAATGAAGACGATGATAATGCACATCAGATGAAACACATACCGAGCGCAAAACCGATGAGCCCGTAACAACTGTGTTTCTCTTACTGAAAGAATGATCTGTTGTTTCAAGCACTCTACTGGATTAGTAAACATTGTGGACATCCGACGACTACCTAGAACGATTTGAACCTTTAAATGAAAATACATTGTCATATCATGCTCTTTCGAGGGGACCAACCGTCCGAGGTGTTGCACAACAAGTAGGTACGTAGTGTGAATCACGTGTCAGTGCTGGGTCGCGTACTTTCTGATTGTTTATATTCTAGAAAACAGGGACTGTTGTTTGAACAATTTGTCTTTTTCATGTTAAACACTACCACGTCCTGTCCTTTCTTCGAAGGGAAAGTGAGCAAAGGATTTTATGTTTCCACCAGCGTGTCGTTCACACAGCTGTTAAGAGGCGGTAAGGAGGCCAAAGTACTGACCGAAAGGTGGGTGTCCGCAAATATCCGTGTCAGCATACCTTCTGACACCGATCTGACGATAGAGTAAAGTGC
Organism: Schistocerca nitens; assembly: GCF_023898315.1. Classification (NCBI taxonomy): domain Eukaryota; kingdom Metazoa; phylum Arthropoda; class Insecta; order Orthoptera; family Acrididae; genus Schistocerca; species Schistocerca nitens. The sequence goes on along the minus strand of NC_064614.1, from coordinate 901,398,192 downwards.
TAGGACAGGTAAAAGTTTTTGGAGTACACGTTAAGCGTAGATTGCTAAACATTTGGTTCTACAACAGGCAGCACGTACGTGTACCCGTCTTGACCAAGTGACATCGTCGCCGGCCGAAGTGGCCGTGCGGTTAAAGGCGCTGCAGTCTGGAACCGCAAGACCGCTACGGTCGCAGGTTCGAATCCTGCCTCGGGCATGGATGTTTGTGATGTCCTTAGCTTAGTTAGGTTTAACTAGTTCTAAGTTCTAGGGGACTAATGACCTCAGCAGTTGAGTCCCATAGTGCTCAGAGCCATTTGAACCATTTTTGAAGTGACATCGTCAGTGGCAGCTACAGATGGCACGGGAAGATAGAGATTGGAATGAGATTGTGTCAGTGGAAACATGTCGCCTGGTCAGATGAGTCAAGTGTCTTTTACACCAGATAGGTGGTTGTGTCCGGAAATGTCATCATGCAGGCAAATGAATGTTGGAAAAAGGTCGATAGAGGAAATTTACTTGGCCTTCTATGTAACCTCTGGTAGGAATCAAAGGCACCATGACAGCTATAGACTGCTTGAGTGTTGTGGCAGACCATCTCCAACCCTTCATGCTTGATCTCGTCCCTGACGGCGAAGACATCCTCCAGCAGAGCAAACTGTCCGTTCCGCAAGTCCATAATCGTGCTATAATGGCTTGAGAAGCATAATAATGAACTTCGGTTGTTGTCCTTGCCTCCAAATTCACCTGATGAACCTAGCGGAATACATCTGAGACTACTGGGCGCCGTCTCATCGCCCACAAACCGCTGGCCTGTAATTATGTGACCTGTGCGTAGCCATCCGGCACCACATATCACCAGAAACCTGTGAAGGACTTCCAGAATCCTCGTCACACAGAATCGATGTTGTATTGCATTCCAAAGACGGACCAACACGCTCGTGTGCAGGAGCTAATTATGTGTTGGCTCATCAGTGTACCCTGTATCAACTAGTTCTCCTCTGAAGGAAAGCTAGTTCGTAACGACTAATAAGAAATCACAAAGCAGTAGTTCATACAGAACATAGATATGATAGAGGACACTTAAAAGGAGCAGAGCAAATAGTTGACTAGAGTAAAACAGACTACAGTGGTTGATGGATCAGGTAAAAGGTCAACCACTCAACTACAAACGAATAACCTCCAGCTGGAAAGCGTTGATAGAGGTTCCAACACAACTTGTTTCGATAAAAGACACTATTTTGGTATCCACGTCACAATTAAAAGTCGCTGGTGTGGGTGTACCCTGAGAAATCATGCGAGAGCGCCCACACTAGAGTGAGTGATAAAACCCAGCTGCACGGATAAAACGTAAAACTTACTCAGCTATAGGGGCATCGTCACCTGGAATTAAAGGAAGTGCAGCTGGCGAATTAAAGGACTGCCGCAAGGGGGCTAAAAGGGGGCAGTCCATCAGAAGATGGACCACTGTCAGCCATTCATCACAGCGACACTTTGGCGGGTTCTCTCGGCGAAGGAGATAGCTGTAGGTGAACCGCGTATGACCAATTCGGAGACGGCAGAGAACAACTGAGTCCCTACGCGTGCTCCTCAAGGGTGAGTTCAATAGTCGATGTTGACATTACAGCTTTGTGTCGGACCGCTGCTGCCGGTTGGCGCGTGTTTCCCGTGGTAGTGACCGCGCCGGTGCTTCCGCCACGGGAGGAGAGGCCGTCGGCCGCGGGACTCCGGTAGCTGAGAGTCGAGCACGGCCCGGCTGAGCGCAGCGTGGCCAGTGGGAGCGCATATCGATCGCTGCCGCTGCCGCTGCCGCTGCCGCCGGCTGCCGGCTGCCCGCTTGCCTGCCACTGCCGCTGCCCGCATTGTCCCGTCCGCGGCTTCTCCACGGTCACGCGGCACCACGTCCTGCCTGCCAGGCGGGACGCGTTGCTGTTCTCCTAGTCAGCACTCCGAACACTGGGTTGATGCAGATCTCCACACTGGTCCATCCCGTCTTTTCACGTCTGCATAAATGCTGCGACCTACGTCCATTTGCGCCTTCTTACTGTGCTCCCACTACTGTTCCCTTCCACCCCCTCCCGTCCCCACATACACACTTCTCGCTATCACCAGACTGGAGATTTCTTGATGCTATCTCGATGCATCCTCTCTTCATCTCTGCATAAGTACTGCGACCTGCATCCACTTGAACCTGCTTGCTGAAATCGACCTTTCTCTACAGTTGCTACTCCCGCCACCCCCACTCTACCCTGAACACCTTTCCCTGTTACCAAACTAACGACTATTTGATGCCTCAGGATACACTGATCCCTACTTTTAGTCAGGTTGTGCTGTAAATTACTTTTCTGTCCAATTCGATTCAGTACATGTGTTGTGCTCGCATGATCCCCCCACCTAATCTTGACAATTCTTCTGTAGCACCATATTGCAAAACCTTATGTTGTCTTCTTGCCTGATCTGCCGTTGTCAGTTATTTTACTGCCAAATGGCAGAAGTGGTCTACTGCTTTCAGCATCTCAATTACTACTCTAGTTCCCTCAGCATCATTGTGTTGTTGTTGTTGTTGTTGTTGTCTTCAGTCCTGAGACTGGTTTGATGCAACTCTCCATTCTACTCTATCCTGTGCAAGCTTCTTCATCTCCCAGTACCTAATGCAACCTACATCCTTCTGAATCTGCTTAGTGTATTCATCTCTTGGTCTCCCTCTACGATTTTTACTCTCCACGCTGCCCTCCAATACTAAATTGGTGATCTCTTGATGCCTCAGAACATGTCCTACCAACCGATCCCTCCTTATAGTCAAGTTGTGCCACAAACTCCTCTTCTCCCCAATTCTATTCAATACCTCCTCATTATTTATGTGATCTACCCATCTAATCTTCAGCATTCTTCTGTAGCACCACATTATGAAAGCTTCTATTCTCTTCTTGTTCAAACTATTTATCGTCCATGTTTCACTTCCATACATGGCTACACTCCATACAAATACTTTCAGAAACGGCTTCCCGACACTTAGATCTATATTCGATGTTAACAAATTTCTCTTCTTCAGAAACGCTTTCCTTGCCATTGCCAGTGTACATTTTATAACCTCCCTACTTCGACCATCATCAGTTATTTTGCTGCCCAAATAGCAAAACCCCTTTAGTACTTTAAGTGTCTCATTTCCTAATGTAATTCCCTTAATTCCACCATATTCAGTTACTCTTCTTTTGCGGTCATTTATGGTTATTTTGTAACAAGCATCCAAGAGATTATCTCTCCAGTCAGTTTTTATTCCAATAGTGTTACGATTAGTATAACATCTTCCCCAATCACTTATTTTGTTACGAGATTTGCACCTTTATTCTAAGAACAGATTTCGAATTAGCCAACACAACATTGTACGGACAATGATTACTACCTTTTAGAGTATTATCTTCAATGGCTAGACACGTGCAGATGAATTTTTAAATAAAGCAGACGTTTCGGTTTACTTTGACTGCATCGAAAATTTTCACTGAATTTAACATGCGGCCTTATAAACAAAAGCCAGCAGATGTTGCTCTTGAAAAAATTTTCACGAGCGTATGATAATGACACAGTAAAGTTGATTCGACTGTGGAAAAGTGTATGAAATTACCAAGCTAGGCAGCATACATGACATTTTTACGTTGTATACGGCTCCATACATAAAACGTAACACAGATTGTCGAACTAGTCCTGTGTATATCAGATGGTTGAGCCGGCCGCGGTGGTCTAGCGGTTCTAGGCGCTCAGTCCGGAGCCGCGTGGCCGCTACGGTCGCAGGTTCGAATCCTGCCTCGGGCATGGACGTGTGTGATGTCCTTAGGTTAGTTAGGTTTAAGTAGTTCTAAGTTCTAGGGGACTGATGAACATAGATGTTAAGTCCCATAGTGCTCAGAGCCATCAGATGGTTGAAAATATCTTAGTCTCAAGAACGTGCCGAAACGTTGGAATCTATGCAAGGTACGGATTAGCAGCAATCGATAACCTAATGAATATTACGTTCTTAAACAATCAGCAAGGTAAACATTCTGCTGCCGAAAGAAGAGTGCCACAAATGATCCACATAACGTTCTAGTATATGTGCTCTTACATACCAATACTGCATGGATTCTAGTGGTGAACAGAAAAGATTCGAATCAGATTCTTTCTGTAGAACGTAAATATCTTTTAAATGCAACTAACTCCATACGCATTGTATTCTAAAGAGTAACATAATAACTGAAAATGCTGCAAATACGTTTGCCAAAACGACGTATACTGCCCATTAAAACACTCGCAGGTGCGTAAGTCGGGTTGTAAAGTTCGGTAGAAATTTATTGTACTCTCTTACTGTTCTGTCTCGCTGAGAAAAATTCTCACCGAAAGCTCGGCGACGGTGGGTCTCCTGCTACGTGGGCAGCATGTCAGGAAATGGAAGCTGATACGTGCCTCTTGCGGGCGTGGGCCTAAAGAAGACGCAGATTCATTGTTTCGTATTCCAGGCCCGACGACGTTCCCGGTGAGTCCTTTCTTCCAACGCCCATGCCTCCCTCGCTGCAGTCCCCCAGGAGCTCCGCGTCTCTTCCGCTTTCGGCTCACGCCGTCTTTTCCTCTCGCCCCCTCTCACTCTCCCTCCCCCATTACTCCTACCCAGCACGCTCTCTGTTGAAACTTCCTGGCTCGCCATTCTCCACTTGGCTGCGGCACCGAATAAGAGGCTGGATTAAAAGCCTAAACCACAATGGACAGCCGGCTTCCTTATACGTGCTTCTCTCAGGGGAAATACGGAACTATAAAAAACAAAAAATTTTGTCGTACCACGCTAGAGAATTATTTTCGTTTCTCGACACTTTATTTTGACGTGGCGTAGAACATTTTGCGGTTGTACTCTCTGGAAAATTTCTTCTCAATGAATAAAGGATCCTGAAACATCGATTTATCTGATAGCCGCTGTGATCATCACCTGCAGAGCTGTTCAAGGACATGAGTAGTCGGGACATGGTTATCAATTGAGTCCCTCTCTCGTACAGTGCCTAATATCGACGCGCAGTCTTATCAAAATCTATCGTTGTCTCTCTGATGAATCACGATTTTTATTTTGAGATTCTCATAAATGAATGAAAAGAAGAAGAATGTTACTGAATTTCCATGAGCCGGTGTCGGGCAATGACTTTTCCTCTCCATCAGATTTATACATGTTCAGTCTGCTGCAAAATATTAGATATCGTATGGCGCTGTTGACAGGGATATTTCACGGGGCGCGTTCAGGCACCTGTCGGAATGTGCGTTCTTCCCCTCGCACATTGACCCCTTTTCCTACGGATATGTGAGAGCTGTGTAGTGTGCGTATTTCTAGAACAGAGGCATGTGGAATGGACGCATCTATAGTGTAGTGTTACGTCTATGTTATATGATGATGAGAGAAGGCAGGGGGTGCCGGCACATATCCCATTCCTTTCGAACAGCACCAAGAGGGCTGGTAAGCTTAACGGATCACCAACAACAGTGTCACATGCCCTCATATTACTGGACACTGTTGAGAAGCTTTCAATTTAATACAAGACATTGGCATAAACATTGGTGAGCAGGAACTTAATACCACAACCTTTCCTCGCCTTGGCCCGCCAAATATTTGCAGAGAAAATTTCATCCACCACCGGGATTCGAACCACAGGCCCGAGCGCCACCGCATAGGTGTACGGCAGCGACCTCTGTTGCAGACGCGGGTGTTAAGTGTAATATATTACTCTTCAAGGGAATGTGTTTCTTAAAGGAACGGCTGACGATGGAACTTTCGACATCGTCCGCTCAAAAAGTTCTAGTCTGTGAAAAACAGTTTATGGATTTATTAAAAAACATATGAAGAATAAGAGTAGCCCTTCGCTTTTCTGTAAATGAGATCAAGTCAAAACCAATCTCGTTAAAGTGACTCTGCTTTGAGAACAACACAGGAACGTAGCACAGGTCCTGAGCAAATTCCTAATGCAGATGGTACAATGTGCCACTCCGATCTGATGTGGAGTGCCAAATGTCAGTCACATCGTGCGGGTGATTGTGACGATCATTCTCACTAGTGTCCCATCCCTGATTGAAATATTACGGAGAAATCTGCTATTCCACTCAGGCACTGGTGTGAAATTTGGTTATTAGAACTGGCCAGTAATCTCTCCCCTCCCATCACTTCTCTGATTCCTTAAAGTATCGAACTTCCACGTATATAGCATTTCACTCATATTTATGTTTATAACGTCATATCTGCGGAACTATGTGTCAAACAACGACATAATTTTGTAGGTACGTTCGGTGGTACATGTAGATACTATCTGCAACGTGTCAGTAGTAAAGCAGTAAAAAATCAAAACGTCATGTATGTTGCTGAAGTTTTACTACATAAACAGTCTAAATGTAGTAAGCGATAAACTCTTTCCTTTCATTGTTTTGTGGGAGGTGCCAGACATAAAAGTTTTCGAAAAGGGCTGAAATTGTATGTAAAGTTTGTCGGAAGTCGCTAAGTGCTCTCATTGTCAAATACTGGATGAATATCTGTGCGCCTTGATTAGCAATGCCTTAAGACATAAACACACTGTCTAACTGCATTACTTGCTCTACTGGTTAAACCTTTAACATAAAATAATACTTCTTAATGAAGAGATTGTGACAGTATTTTAAATTTTGTCAATACAAGGCCTATTCGGAAAGTAAGGTACGATCGGTCGCAAAATGGAAACAACTGTGAAAATCAAAAATGTTTTATTTGCAACAGTTAGCTATGGCTTCCAGCTACTTCTCTACATAGTCGCCACGTCGATTTATACATTTTTCGTTGCGTTGCACCAACTTTCCAATACCGTCGTCACAGAAGGCAGCCGCCTGTGCTTCCTGACAAATCTCTACGCTGGTTGTCTGTGCCAGAACATTGTCTTCATAGCCAGCGGCTCATGCGTGCAGAGATGAAACTCGGGGAGACTCAATTACAGCTCTATTGTGTGTGATCAAACACTTGCCATCGAAAACGCTCCAAAAGCATCTTCATTGCCCGTGAAAAGTGCGGCTGAGAATTGTCATGCAGAAGGAAACGCATGATAGCTGTGTTATGTGGGCTGTATGACATCAGGCGGAATCTCATACCAGGCCCTCATACTTGGTAGGAGACACTATCGTTCCAAGTATAATTACGCACTCACTGTGTGCTCAGAACTGAAAAGAGGGACGTGGCGCGATCGAAGGGAATACTAGAGTCACTGAGCAATGCATCTTTGAAAACTTCATCGGATGTTCACTATAGTTCCCATTTCGCGCCCCATCGGACCGTACTTTCCGAATAGCCCTCGTACTTATATGAAATACTGAAATCAAAATTTTTGTTTCCCCTGCAAGTCGTTAGATAGGCTACCTGCAGCCGGGAATTTATCGCGGGTTAATCGTTTCGTAATGTACGCCGTAACCTCTTCTCCGGGTAATGGTGTTGAAAATAACTTTTGCTATCGTAATCGAACCTATTGAACTATGTCGACTGCTAATGCTCTAGTACAGTTTGTGGACCAAGGCCATAGAGACGAGCTGCAGGTGACGTATCACTGGTTCGCTGCGGGAAAATTCCGGGTTGAAGAAGTTGTATTGAGACTAGTTCGTTCAATTGTGAGAGGTGCGAATACCGAATTATCCCTGTAGTCGATAACATAGCCAGGCGGCCAGCTGTTAATACATGAGAGATAGTAATCACAAGAGTGAGATTCAAAACGGCATCTGGTTATCCAGACTAAGGTTCTCCAGGCGAACGCCGGAGTGGCCCTAAAACAACACCACAACCCGTTTCATTCCCCATCCCTGCCAGAGCTCCACCTGCGTCCTTGGTGTCCAATTGGCGTTAAATTTTGTTTTGTGTTCTTTTGAATATTTTTAAAACTAAAAATTATTTGGACAAAAGAAGACTAGGAAGACGCAAGAATAGCTTACTTTCCAAAAGATGTATCATAATACAACGGATTGGGGATGGGGAAAGAAAGATGAACAACGGAAAAATGATCTGACAAATCGACGATACACGAACGAAAAATTAGTACTTCATGTAAAGCGAAGGACTTAGTCATTTAAACCGACAACGGCAAATGAGCAGACGAGAAATAATTGGTGTGGTCTTATCCGACGTTTCGTGTATCTGGGCAGTGAGAAAGTTGTTCCGCCACGCAGTTTTGCGGCTGAAACAATCACTTAAATAGGCACAAGATTTTCAAACACAGAAAAACCCTGTCATCATGTCAACGTCTTTTAGTTCATCTTTTTTCCAAAGTGATTATGAGATCCGTTCTATATTGAGCTCTAGTGCGTTGTCCCTTGTAACGCATCAAAAAATGGAACAAGCGTCTGAAGATACAAGACAGAAAGTGACCAAGTCTAACATTAAGATTACTGGGAACAGAATCTTGGAACTTGCAGATAGGAAGAACTAGGAATAAGGAGAGCTCCGTTTCATTTTTTACTAAAATCTGAGACGTTAATAATGAGGTTCTAACTCTATCCAAACGCAAGTACGAGGGGACTTCAGAAAGTAAGTTACACTATTACAGCAGGCCAAATAACTGTTATTGAATGCTGTGCTGGACTTCAAACACTATTCTGCAACATAATCTCTGTAAATAAGTCGGAAAGTTCTACCAGTTGCTGGAACGCTTATGTAATGGAACACTACGAAATGTAAGATAAATCGTGAAGAAGAGTTTTCACTAAATTTTTACAGTTTGAGACTTGTCACATTCGCTGAAGAAATTTTACAAACTGTTTTCTAAATGTTTAGTGTGTGGTATTCAAATGTACGTCGAGTTGTGGCACCGTATGTATTAATAGTTACTGACATAATTGCTATTTTTTTTAATTCTCAGTGTCTCACCTAATGCAATCCGCAGCGGCATTTACTGCATGCAATAAGAAATTTGACAGTTTAACCGTCAATGTCAGAAGCACAATTGTGTAGCCACTGTATTGTACATACATTTCACTTTGCACCTTTTTCGTTTCCTGATTTTGTCTAGAAAAGTACATGTAAACGTTAAATCGAATAGTAGTCTTTATTTTTTAACTTGACTAATGAGAAATCGAAATTACATCTCATCAAAATTATTTGTATTGCTCATGAAGATTCGATAACATAATTACAGTCTTACAAACAGTAAGGGAGAATGAAGTGGTGCAATACGAATCTCAATAGGATAGATGAGATATTTCGCTATTTTTGTCACAATTTCACGTCACTACTCTCTCGAATTGTTTTAAATTGTTGCTCTTTGGTTTATTTATTTATTTTTTGATTATTGGCGTAACAACGCATATATGGAAAGAGTTACGTGAAATACTTTTAACAATGCTGTGCTTTGAATTTCTTTATCATCGTTACCTTTTTGCAAAATAAAATGTATCTATGGAAGTCTTATTGTTCTGTATCTGGCCTACAATTTAAAGAACGATTTTTCTTAACTGCAAATCATGCTAAGGATCAATATAACTTCCCTACTTCATAGTTATTAAAAGTTGAAATTACTTTTAATGAACACTGATGTTACAGTTCGTATGATCGTTCAAAAACACAAGTTCACAGTGGATTTTATTTCTTGGTGAAATACTATTTCATACCACGACTAGCCCAAGAACATGAGACTCTCATAAAAAAATTACGTTATCACTATAAAATTTGCCAGATCAGAACGGAGCACAGCAAGATTACTATCAGATTTTGAAGGTACATTAAATTATTTGCACTGTAAATTATATCCTATCAGCAGCCCACGTCAACCTGCAACACATCGTAAAATCTGCTGATCTTCACTGCCAGCCTGGGAGCTAAAAGAAATAATATTATTTTACTATTATTTTACCGCTTCCTTGCGGTATGCTCGACTATATTGTAAGTCGTTTAAATACGCCGCGGCAGCGGCTCTTCGTTCTCCACGCAGCTCAGCACCACAGATAATATTTATATAACTGAAAAATGTCTCAACAGGATGGGATAATAGGCAAGCAAGCTTTAACAATTAATAATACAAGTTTTCATTTAAACACCTCTATTAAAACATTTAAATATCTCATTGATTACAGACCTGTGTGAATTCACACGTAATGGCGTACATTTCCCAGTCTCGACAAAAGAATGCTACATTCGCGTTCTCCACGACAACAACAGGAGATCTTACTCTCACAACTTCCAGATTGAGAAGACAAAGAATTTAATTTACATCACGCATTATATACTAGTTCCTTTTGTAATCTCTGTTCAACATTTATCTTCTGTGGCGGTTTTATTACTCGCCGACGCAGACGTTCTCAAAAATAAATAATAAAAAAAAATACATAATTTTACACAATGACACAATATGATCCATCTAATTTTCTAATTACTACATAATATGTTGTTTTTGTTTCTTACTAGACGTTACAATGCCCCCTGGCAGCAATTGACTAACGTTGAAAATGTTCGGCAATATGCTGCCACTAACGTCTGTTTGGTTATTGTCTGTTACCTTGGTTGGAACATTCACTTTACACTTCTTAGTTCTTTCACACTGTAGGTTTAATTACACTTTTTATACTGTTCTTACACTTTGCGAGGTGACCGTCAACCTAGTCCCAGGGTCATTACATTTATTTGGCTCCCCCATTCGGGCTACGTGCGATCAGAAAACCTGGGAAAACTGCGCCGGAGCCATGGTCATCTCACAAAAAGTTCAGACTCTATTCAATGTTCACATATAACAAAGGCTATTTGTGATAGTATGTTAAACTTTTAGTCTCTTTGTTATCAATATAATATTTGTGTTCTGGATTGTAATGAAAGTCACTTATTACACATTTTTACAATAGTATAATGAATCGTCCTTGCACTTGCTCGCGACAGTTGGTTTAAAATGTCTAGCATTCGTGCGAGTATCCTTCATTAACATGACGAAAACATATTAGATCGATACATCACTAAACCCATGAATACTTTGAATTTGTGTTGGATAACTCAAAAAAAAAAAAATGTTTGTCACATCATTTCGTGTCCACTAAACCCTATTCATGTTAGTGCATTAGATACATAGTTGATAGTTCATTTGAATGACAACAATGTTGTACGGAGCTGGCGGCGCGAAGCAATTGTTGAGTAGCGTCGTCTGGAACGCCGCGTACCGACGGCCGCTGGGTTCGACGACCGGCTCTCAGTAACAGCGACGTCGTGCTGACGTGGCGCCCAAGCAGTCGCGAACCGCGGCGAACCATTCGCCGATGTCGGCGAGTGGCAGTGGTTTACCGCGACCGGCTGGCTGGCGGCACGGCACTCGTCTCTGCTTCTCCGCGTGGCTCCCCGTCGTAGCGCATGAAACAAACATTCCACAACGGTGTACTGTCTTTAAGGACACAGATTACTAGCTGTGGAAGAAGATGCCACTTGTTAAAAGCGTTTATTGTTCAGTAGCCGTCGCTTCACTGGTATGCACTGGTATGTTTTGGCGTGATAACAGGTTTCTTGTGGCATTGTGACACTGGTATTCAGGGTTCGTCACACGCACATTGTACTACACATTTTCACTCACTCCCACGGTTGATACACTGCCAGAGCGTCTTTCAACACGCGAAAATGTTTCGTTACACACATACTAAATGTCTCCGTCGAGCGATGTTTGTTTGAATCGACTTCGAACGGATCAATAACTACTGTTTTTATACACTGTCTATTGTTCGTTGAGCACTGCACTAGGACAGTCTATCACTCAACACTAGACTTATCGACGTATATATTGGTGCAGATACAACAGTCATTTTCTGTCCCTACTACACACAATATTCCGTCCTTTCCTTAATTGTTTATGCACACAGTTTATTTTTTAATACCTTTTAACTGTTCTTCGCATAATTACTCTCATCTACATGGCGTCTATTTGTTTTTACCTTATCACAACACAGTTTTCATATTGTTACTAGGCGTATATAGCCCTTTTGTAAATTTTTTAAAGGTGTGTGATTTTTTTTTTTTTTTTTTTTGTACATAGTTTTCCTTTCCTCCTTTCAGTGTAGCTTGCCTGGTTATCACCCATCTAGCAAACAGATTTTACCATGTGCATGACAGCTTGACTTGGGCAGATTGCTCAATAAATACTTCATTTAGCACTAGCATTATTTTTAATGAATTTTCCTATATGACTACAGTGTAGGTTCCGCATTGGTTGACTTAATTCGCGTATCGCGTAATGAATATTCAAGGGCGTGTACCAAGTACACAGGCTTCAATTGAAGCATTGCTACATACAGAGCGGAGTTTCCACGGAACGGGCTTGTTTTTAATTAGCTTCTGCTCCAGTGCCGTTCTCAAATCACTACTGGCAGCAAACATCACATCACATAATTGTTGCATATTACAAAGTCAATGTTTGGCTAGTAAAGACTCTCTCTCTCAGGGTTCCTTATTCTAATACAATTACAGCAATTACCTTACTATATAAGATTGCATCATTAATTGCACTTACACACTACACATAGAAAATGGTTCAAGAAATTAATCCTTTATAAAATGATTCAAGAAATTAATCCTCACTTTATCAACAAGAAGATTGTTCGTTGCTTAATGAGCATTTAATATTTTAATGACTAATTGTCTGTAAACAAAATCTTTCCTGTGTAAGCTATTGCTCACTTTCTGATTCCACTTCCTCCAAGTTTAATTACACACAAATTTCTTTCTTAATACTAACATACTTATATTCTAAAACACAATTAAAATCTTCTTACAACTATTACTCTTTATATGTGATATGTCACTGAATAAATAACTTCACATCTTTACGTGGATATAATCCTTTGATCTTCCCCGTATGGGGATGTGCTAACAAATAGCTACATTCGTGTGGCACGCTTATTACTTCAAAGGGCCCTGAATATAGCAATTGCCACTTACTATTTTGTTTTAAGGTGGCTGAAGATTTAGGGTGGTTACGAATAAGTACTAGGTCTCCTACATTATATTTCTGTTCGTTAGTTACACCTCGGTCGTACTTCCTTTTCCTCTTTGGCCACTACTTCTCTCCTCGACCAAGGGATGGAGTAAGTTGCGCGACAGTATGTTTTATGGGGCATCACCTCTATGTGATAGTGGTACCCTTTGACTATTCCTGGTCGGTCGGTAAATACCATAGTATATTCCGATAGCAGCTGCGTCAACTGTTGCTTTTGTGTATCGCTTAAACCTTCAGATTCCTGCACTTTGGTTTGAAATGCCTCAACATTTGTTTCAAAATTTCGATCCTCTAAATTCGGGTAATAGAGGTCTGCTGCATGTGAAAAATCATCGAGGTGTAGTACCCAAGGGTTCCTACCTTTGATATTGATTCGATTACAACACGGCACAAGTACCTCCTTCGATTTCATTCATAGATAACTCAATCCTCCTACCCCTATTAATTATGCTTAATTTCCCCAAGGAGAGGTCGATCAATGCGTCCCTCTCACGGAGAAAATCTACTCCCAGAATGCAGGCCACCTTTAATCCTTTAACAACGAGGAACGAGCTCACTATGGCTTCGCCCTCCTTACAAATCTCCACCTGCACCTGGTACTTAACTGATTGGCTCTGTGCACTAATGGCTCCAGACACCTTACAATTATTAACCGGGAAAGTCGGAATGCTATGTCCTTTTCCCAGTGCTTTAAATAACTCCATACTCATTACACTTACTGAGGCACCTGTGTCGATGATTATATTCACTGCAACATCATTGATTTTCGCTTCGATAATAGCTTGCACATTTTCGTTATTATCTTTCTTACATTCGTGCGGTTCGTTCAGTAGATCTTTATCCATACTGACACCGTCTTTGTATCGCAGCATACGTATCCCAGGTATATTATTATCACTCGTGTTGCTCTCACTCCATCCCTCGGCCATCGATGGAGAGCATATCGAGGCCGATTCTAGTTTGTTGGATTGCTGACTTGTGAGGTACTTGGACGGCTATTGTCCGCGACCTCCACTATATGTACATTCTGATTTGTAGGCCGCCACGGCTGCGCAATAGGCGCGTTTTGCGGTGGTGGTCTATTGTTGTCATACCGGTCATTACCCTGTCGCTCTGGGCTTCTTCGCTGATTCTGTTGCCAATTTCGATTACTATCACTATAATTGCTCTGCCACTGACCTCGCGCATTTTTCCAGCGGTTGGTCCCTGACATTCCGGATTCGTACCTGTCGTCAAATCGACGCTTTTTGTTATAAGTTGGTTGTCCATACCCGTTCTGGCTTCTACCATTACTACCATTTTGCGAATGTTCTTGTCGCTTGTTACCACCCCCACCATTTCCATGGTTGTGGTTTTGTGCACTACTATTTCTGTCATGTTTACATCCTGACCCATTATTCCGCGAGTGATCGCACGCTGATTTTGCGTCTTCCTGTATCAAGTCTATTGAATCTAGAACAGACAGGAAGTTTTCCATGTCGCTTTCTGGTACGTGTATTAATTTCTCTTTGATATGAATGGGTAAATGTGATTTTAGCAGTCTTATTATGTCTCTTGGTGATATAGGCTCGTCCCAGTAGCGCGTTTTGTTTATATATTTTTCAAAATACCGCCTCAAATTCCCAAGACGGGGTGAGTACGGTTCGGGATTATATACTTCTTTTCTTAGCCGCTCTTGTATACAAGGCGACCAATATTTCGACAGAAATGCCCTTTCGAACTGTTCGTATGTCCTGCAGCTGTCTGCTACTTCTGTAGCCCACAACGCTGCGTCACCTTGAATGTACGACATTACGTATTGAATTTTCTGTGTTTCGTTCCATACACTGGGCAAGATATTTTTAAAGCTTTTTATGAATACTACTGGGTGTACTGATTTCCGTTCAGTAGTAAACGTTTGAAATTGCCTATTTTTGATTAAACTTTCTTCAACTAATATTTTTGAACTACATGGGTTTGCTCCTGGGACATATGCTGTGTGCTCCGAACCGGAGCTACAGCTCTTCGCATTATCGACTACAGATTCCCCATTGTTGTATCGCGTATAAGTTTGTGCGTTGCCAAAACCATGGGCTGTTGGCGACATAGGTTCCTGTTCCAGATGTTTTCTGCTTTGTGCTAAACCCTTCTCCAGGTCGGATATCCGTTTGTTCATATTCACTTGCCACTGCGGAATATCCTCACTGAGTATTTGTTTGATGGTTTGCACGTCGTTCTGTACCTGACTATTTACTGCGGTACTGAACGATTCGGAATCTCTATTTGCTATGGCTGCTTGTACTTTAGAATTAATATTTTTGTCAATCTCACTCTCCTTCACTTCTAGCCATGAGTTGAATTCTGTTTCAATTTTAGTTGCTTGTTCGTTCCACTTCTGCTCTACAAGCTGTGTGGAATCTATTTCTAGCTTTTCTACCCGGTTGGCTAATACACCTATTTCGTCTACCCTGTTAGTGTTTGCTACTTGCAGGTTGTTGACCTGTTCAGTCAGCTCCTGCACGGCCTTAGGTATCGACTCATAATTCTGTTTCATATCTGCAATCTCTTTTTTCATATTTTCTAACGACTGCACAAGTTGCTGGTCACGCTCAGCTTGCCGGCGATCTCGCTCGGCTTGCTGGGCAAGTAAATTTTCTATTAATTGGCGATCTCGCTCAGCTTGCTGGCGATCTCGCTCGGCTTGCTGGTGCGCAAATTTTTCCTGGTAATCTAACACACGCTCTAAGATAGCCTGAAGCGAATACCCACCAGGCAGATTACCACTCTCTGGTTCCTGCTTTCCTGGTGGTGGTACAACTTCTTTATCTACATCTCCTTGATCACTAGTGGGCGGTGGCACCACTTCCTGTGCCCCTGCCCCCACATTTTCGCATGTTATATCCTCAAAGAGAGTACTAGTACTACTTGAGGTACCCGGTTCCACATTTCCTACGCTACCTAATTGCTGTTCCTCAGTATCCATATTGCTCGGACGTTGACTACGCAACTTAACCATATTCCTAAATTGCTTACTAAAACACAAACCTGACAGTTTTGTCACTTGCACACAAAATACGTTAATTTATCTACACTACACTGCACACTAAAAATTACTATCTACCATCAACTTTGTCCTGTCCCAAACACTAACATCAAACTACGCACAATATGCACACCACCAGCGATATGAGATCACTTCACTGGAGCTCAACTTCTACAAACAGGACAACTACACTGTAGTCTTACCTTTAGTTTATCTTATCTCGGGGTTCGGCTGCCCCCGGATTACGTAGTCGTTAGAGCTTCTCAGTACTATCAGGATCGTCTTCTCAGACTCGCTTGCAGTAGTACGTTTTGTCATGAAAGAGTGTTTGCACATTCATTAATGCATAGCATTGATCATGATATACATACATACATTTATCACTAAATACATATATATATATATATATACATACATAACAATCAACCCTGAAAGAAAAATACATAAAATTTTATAATTGTGGCCACTGCAAATTCGGGCCCCGCGTTTTTGGGCGACAGTTTCACGTCACTACTCTCTCGAATTGTTTTAAATTGTTGCTCTTTGGTTTATTTATTTATTTTTTGATTATTGGCGTAACAACGCATATATGGAAAGAGTTACGTGAAATACTTTTAACAATGCTGTGCTTTGAATTTCTTTATCATCGTTACCTTTTTGCAAAATAAAATGTATCTATGGAAGTCTTATTGTTCTGTATCTGGCCTACAATTTAAAGAACGATTTTTCTTAACTGCAACTCATGCTAAGGATCAATATAACTTCCCTACTTCATAGTTATTAAAAGTTGAAATTACTTTTAATGAACACTGATGTTACAGTTCGTATGATCGTTCAAAAACACAAGTTCGCAGTGGATTTTATTTCTTGGTGAAATACTATTTCATACCACGACTAGCCCAAGAACATGAGACTCTCATAAAAAAATTACGTTATCACTATAAAATTTGCCAGATCAGAACGGAGCACAGCAAGATTACTATCAGATTTTGAAGGTACATTAAATTATTTGCACTGTAAATTATATCCTATCAGCAGCCCACGTCAACCTGCAACACATCGTAAAATCTGCTGATCTTCACTGCCAGCCTGGGAGCTAAAAGAAATAATATTATTTTACTATTATTTTACCGCTTCCTTGCGGTATGCTCGACTATATTGTAAGTCGTTTAAATACGCCGCGGCAGCGGCTCTTCGTTCTCCACGCAGCTCAGCACCACAGATAATATTTATATAACTGAAAAATGTCTCAACAGGATGGGATAATAGGCAAGCAAGCTTTAACAATTAATAATACAAGTTTTCATTTAAACACCTCTATTAAAACATTTAAATATCTCATTGATTACAGACCTGTGTGAATTCACACGTAATGGCGTACATTTCCCAGTCTCGACAAAAGAATGCTACATTCGCGTTCTCCACGACAACAACAGGAGATCTTACTCTCACAACTTCCAGATTGAGAAGACAAAGAATTTAATTTACATCACGCATTATATACTAGTTCCTTTTGTAATCTCTGTTCAACATTTATCTTCTGTGGCGGTTTTATTACTCGCCGACGCAGACGTTCTCAAAAATAAATAATAAAAAAAAATACATAATTTTACACAATGACACAATATGATCCATCTAATTTTCTAATTACTACATAATATGTTGTTTTTGTTTCTTACTAGACGTTACAACAAATGACATGTATCCATGGAATATTCTAACATTAGTGCTTATATACGTAGTGCTGACTTACAAGTCACGCATATTCAGAATTTAATGTAAGATAACGGATGCATAAAATTCTCAATAATTAAATTATATTTCCAAGTACTTCTGCTGTTTATGTTCATGTCATGAACCGGCCCAAAGAATGGATTTCCAGTTTTCCTGGAACTTGAATAGCCCATTTATAAGGTTGAGATTCATAATGTTTCTCTGTTTTCCCCTTAAAGAGGTAGATCACAGAATAGAGTTCATATCGTGGACCATACTTTCGCTTATGTGCATAAGAGATGATGATACTGTTTAACTTTAAATACATCAGGCTGCGAGAGAAATTGCATTCTGTGACAAAGCAGTATTACTATATAAAAATAATTTTTCTTTGTGTTAATTCCGTTTGTGAAGTGATTCTAAAAGATTTTTTTTATCTGGAAATGGACAGAGCTGTGCTGCTGCAAGGGCAGTGGGACTCCAACTTACACCTTTCAGAAATGATTGACGTTTATGCATCTGGCATTGTGATCACTTATCTGCTTGTAGATTTGTTCTGTCACTGGTAGAGGTGTATGAAGAAAAGATTTTAATAGAAAAAAGTTTTGTCTGAGACAACCTGGAGTTAATGAAAACAAATGGAATTTACTTTATTTAACGGATCGGAAATAGGTGTTCTCATCAGCAACATCGTGTAAACCTTTAAGTTGATGAACTGCATAATCTCGATCAAATGAAAGTTAAATATGGAAACCACATGTACAACATTGTGTCAGACTGATGTTAGTCCGCTTCAGATTTGCTATTTTGGACCCCGTAATACCAGGTATATAATCTTCAAATAAAAGCTACTGCCAATAGCCATAGGGTTCATTAATAAAAATTAGTAGTTTTAAACCGCTGCAGTAGTAATACATAGTTTACGAAACTATTTTTGCAGGAAGGGGCGAAGTGGGGATGCACGATATCGTGGCAAAAGTGGAATGAAAAAGCAAATCGGACTAGCGGCCCATAGAAAGGGCTCAGTAATACCAATAAAAGCCACACTGGTTTATGAGCAATGGTGCAGGAATGAGATACAATATTGTGACTTAGTGGGAGTTAAGTATAGCTCTAAACGTAACAGCAAGTTTCATTAAAATGTTGGAAAATACAAGGAAAAAACTTTAGTACAAATTAATACAGACACATACATTATTTGTGCATACTTGCACTCGTAACGCTTTAAGCTTGAATATTGCTTCACCGGATAAGAATCGAGACCTTTAAAAGTGACCACGTAACTAGATGTCGCAGGTAGATAAACACAGTGCCGAATGGGCACCTGTACTAAACCTGCTTCTAATTGCAGGTCATTGAATCACAAATAAACGATCTGCGACAAGTTCGCCAGATTCTTCGCATACGAATATACAGTAATAATCTCAAATGTGGTAATAAAAGTACAAACCCAGCGGTAAGTGGCAGACTGGAAAATGGCAGCGGCACTGGACAATATATCTGAACTGAATCAGTCGAGGAGTGACCTTGAAGAAGTGCAATGAAAGTTGATGATTCATGATATCTCCATTGAGGCAGGGACACAGTGTTTCTCGCTGTCCGAGGGTACAGGATGCACTCGCAGGAAGCAGCACTTGAGAGGTCTTCATTTAAATGAGGAAATCATCTGCCTCATCAACAAAGACGAAGAGCCACTCCTGATAAAGTTACGGCAGTTGGTAAGTAGCAGGAGTAAATGAATACCGCCAGCATTAGAGGCTACGGCCCTGAGATAGGGGGTGCTGTTTGTCAGGCAATGCGACAAGTAGATACGTTCTACTGGGGCAATTTCCAGCGGGAACGGCAAGAATGCTGTCTGTACTCACCTCCACATCGTTACTGTACATACACCAACCAACTCTTTGTATTCATTTATTTACCTAAAGAAATAAAACAGAAAGAAGATTTTTTTATATCATGAAATGATATACTCTATACCAAAACGGGTTAAGTTGCAGGAACTGCTGAGACTGCGTCTCATCGTTGAGAGAGCCTCTTACACGATAATATTGTCAGAAATGATTCTTGGGCTAAATATTACCATGCTGTTCCTGTCTCCCTTGTTGTCTTTTATATCAGAGTTCATAGCCGTTACTCAGATTCTAGTACGAGCAGCTCCCCATCTGTAGCAGTATCTAACGGAAATGGGTTCTTTCCCTGCCCTACACTGTTTTCTTTACTGCCGCGCTTTAGGCGTTTGTTATGGAGAATCTTCGTTTCTTATACTCAAATCAGTTGTTACAAGTAGAGACTTGTCTTAACTGTCATTTGGCTTCACAACTACCTCGTTAGATTTATTTTCAATTAACGGCTACTAAATAATTGTTGTACAGTCTACACATAAATGAAGTTGTTTCTATCCTTCACTTTCATCGCGTTGGTGAAAACATACTATAACGGCACAGTTAAAACCGATTGCCTTGTCGCTGGCAGGACTAGATTCTGCGACCCTCGCACTGACAGAGAACGAGGCTGAAGCAATACGAAGGAGACTGGCCATGATAAAAGTCATGAAACGCAATGAGTCTGCAACACTTGGCGACAAACATTCAAAGTACAGTACTAATTCAAGAAGGAGTCTTATAGAACCAGGTTCTATCTCTTGACTTCAGGTGTGGTATGGATACAATTCTCGAGCAATGTACATGATGGCCAAAAAGACTGGCTGTACAGTTGTTTTGGAAGTCTTTCATTATTGTGGGTTGGACACGCAGACATTTTTTGTAATGAAACACATTTGTACATACAAATAATTTCATTTCAGTGTATAACAATTTTACTTCTGTTTCATTGGTATAACCATTCCTATGACAATTCCATCAACACTTCACTAGTTTATGTAATCCAAAGGACCTAAACAATGTTTAGAACAGCTCTGTGATGAGAGGATTCCTCATAAAACAAGTCAGAAATCAGTAAATGTGTAGGATTTCATGTCCAGCTATCCATAGAAAGGTTTCTGTTTTCCCTACATGTTAGAATGCTTTCAATGAACAGCCAACCGCCTATTCCTGTCTCATCCTTGGCGTTCGAATTTGTGCTTCGTGTCTGTTGAGCAAGTTATCAGTAGGACGTTTAGACACATTCCTTCCAGAGTTCGCGTGAAAAGAGTCCCATTTAGACTTTAACGTGAGGCACTAGTACTGATCGGAAGTATGGAATTTATAAGTAACTTTAAAGTGTTAGGTCGCGAGTACTATAAAATGCACAAAAATAAGCTGCGCGTAAGTTTGGAAGTGAGGATGTGAAAAGAACTGCTTGACGTCAAAGCTCGGTCGAAATTGTGGCGAAGTCAAACACTTCTTCTCGTTACCACGTTTCAAGAAAATTCGTAAGTCAGCTGTTTCACCGGTCTTGGAGAGTGATCTGCTATCTCACGTCGCAACCTCTCCTCTGAAAAAAGCTAAAATTCATAACATTAATTAATTAGATTTCATGTTACGCCAGCAACGAAATGATTAATGAGTAAAATTTATAGAATACCGAAGGTTGTTGAACTTTAAAAGTGTTAACAAAACTACGAAGAACGTCTGAAAATGATAAGACAGCCAAATTCTGAATACAATGGGCCACATACAGCAAGCCATCGCCCGACAGTGGCACACATAGGCGGGAATACACGAGAGCGAGAGCTATTTGGTGCTAGGCAGGGCGAGTGCCGGCACGTGTATGGATGAGTTCAAGACCAAAACGAACAAATAACAGAGACTGATCGAATTAGAATGAAAATTTTACACTTCAATATTTAGCTGTGAAATTTCGCTGCAGGTGAGGATTCACTTGGCTGAAGACTCTAACCACAAAGGATTTTACTCCTTCGCGGACAAAGGCCCCCCTTCCACGCGGTGTATGGGATTTGTGTCAGGGCCGGCTACGGCGTGCTAAACTTCACGCGGGCCAAGGTCCTAGCAGGCTCGGCTCTGCTAATTCCTTCCGGAAAGTACTCTGTACAGCGCGAAATTTCGTTTGGCATAGCAGTAGGCATTTTTCGGAAGGGACAGCTCTCTTCGTTTCGGTAGAATAGTGATATCAGCGCTGTTTACCCTTCGCTATTTATTCGTGGCATGAAGGAACGTCGAGTGTACGTTTGCAAAGAAATAGGCAGTATAGCGAACTATCGCCACAGTCCTTCAAATATGAATGGAAATGACGCAAAAGAGAGATGAGAATTCTCAATATACATTGAGGTGACGAAAGTCACGCGATAGAAATATGCACATATGCAGATTGCGACAATACCGCGTGCAAAAGGTATTAAAGGGCAGTGCATCGGTGGAGCATTTTTTTATACTCAGGCGATTCTTGTGAAAAGGTTTCCGACATGATTATAGCCGCGTGACGGGATTTAACAGACTTTGAACGCGAAATGGTAGTAGGAGCTAGATGGATTCCGAGATACACAGTGTCAAGAGTGTACCGAGAGCACCAAATTTCAGGCATTTCCTCTCACTACAGACGACTCAGTGACCGACAGCCTTGAGATAAAGACTGAGAGCGGCGGCATTTGCTTAGAGTTGTCAGTTCTAATAGACAAGCAACACACGGACGACGATAGTGCGGCGAAATTTGGCATTAATCGGCTATGACAGCAGACGACCGACAGGAATGTCTTTGCTAACAGCACGACAGCACCTACAGCGCCTCACCTGGGACCCCGACCATATCAGTTGGACCCTAGGCTACTGGATAATAGTGGCCTGGACAGATGAGTCCCGATTTCAGTTGGTAAGATCTGATTGTAGGGTTAGAGTGTGGCACAGATCCAAAGATGCCACGGTCCTAAGTCGTCAACGAGGCACTGTATGAGCTGGTAGTGGCTCCACAACTGTGTGGGCTGCATTTACATGGAACGGACTGTGTCCTCTGGATGTTCGGCTACTTGGAGACTATTTGAGCCATTCGAGGACTTCATGCTCCCAGACAATGATGGAATTTTTATGGACGACAACGTGCCATGTCATTAGGCCACCAATTGTTTGCGATTGGTTTGAAGAAGATACTGGACAATTCGAGTGAATGATTTGGCCACTCAGATCGCCCGACATGAATTCCACCAGACATTTATCGGACATAATCGGGAGATCAGTTCGTGCGCAAACTCCAGCACCGGCATCAGTTGCAATTATGGACGGCTACAGAGGCAGCATGGCTCAATATTTCGGAAGGGACTTCCAACGACTTTTTGTGTCCTTGCCGCGTCGAGTTGCTGCCCTACACCAGGAAAAAGGAGGTCCGAGACGGTATTAGGAAATATCTCATGACTTTTATCACCTTATTGTGTACAGGGTGTATCAAAAAGAATCATCCGATTTGGCACGTCTAATTTCTGAAACCAATAAAAGTATACAATGAATTTTGTTTTTGATGAACGGGAAACTCAAAAAGTTCTTTTCATACCTTTTCATACGTGTTCAGTATGCACGGCATGTGTCAGTCCGGTATTCAAATTGTTCCCACACTGCAGCGAGTCTGTCTTGAGTTACAGCTTCCGTAGCTACTGTTGTGCGATGTCTCAGTTCACTCGTTATTGTTGGTAACGGAGACGCATAAACAATCTTTTATAAACGCCCACAAGAAATAATCACATACAGTCTGGTCCGGTGACCTTGGAGGCCAGTAATGTAAGGCTGAATCATTTGGTCCAGTTTGACCTATCCATCGATCAGTAATCCTTTGATTTAAGAATTCCCGCGCTTCCAAATGCCTGTGTGGTCGTGCTCCATCCTGTTGGTAAATGAAGTCGTTCGAATCAGTTTCCAACTGTGGAAAAAGGAAGTTTTCAAGCATATCGAGATATGTGCTTCCTTTAACTGTGTCTTGGCAAAGAATAATGGACCATACACCTTTTTCCGTGAAGCTGCACAAAACACATTAAATTTTGGAGAGTCCCTATCTTGTTGTGCAGCTTCATATGGTTGTTCCGTACCCCGTATTCTCACATTATGACGGTTCAGCTTCCCATTTAAATGGAATGTTGCCCGTACCTTAACACTAAGCGTGGAAGAAAACTGTTATCCTCCATGTTACCAAGAAGGCAATTACAGAACACCACACGTTGTTGTTTGTCACCTTCACGCAGAGCTTGCAGTAGCTGAAGTTTGTATGGTTTTCTGTGTAAACGTCGACGCAGCACACGCCAGACGGACATCGGGGATATGATGAGCTGTCGAGGTGCACACCGAACTGATTTCTGCTCACTCCTTGTGAGACTATGGCGGATGCGTTTGACGTCTATGGCAGACACTCGGGAACGGCCCGGCGGTTTGCCTTTACACATACAATCTGTTTCTCAGAATTGTTCATGCCATCGTCTAATGCTCTGTCCTGTATGTGGATCCACACCATACCTAGTACGAAAGTCACGCTGAACAGTTATTATTGAACCGCACTGCGTAAAACGTAGAACACAAAACGTCTTCTGCTGTCCTAACAACGTTTTTACTAGAACTGAAGTGGGCGCACACTGCTGCTACCTAGCGGGAACTATGTAAAACTCGAGAGTTTGGTTTTTCCTACGGTACACTGTTCACTCACTTATCTAAATGACATAATAGTTACGATTTTTTGAAATCGGATGATTCTTTTTGATACATCCTGTATTATGCAGTCGCATAAGTGACGGACATTGTAGATTTGCTCTAAAACGATATTCAAATACCATGCACAAGGCATTTAAAGATTTTATTGATAATGACGAGCAAAAAATTACAACTATCGACAGACGATTCATTGTTCAGTACGTCAATAAGGACTTTGTGCTAAATTTGCAGCTATGCAGCACCTGAAGATATTGGTGGTATGAAAAGTAAAATAACTGACGTCGTACGTATTGTTGCGCTGCCAGTTGCAACAGTTTTCGATGAAACTATAAGAAGAGTATGGAGACTTTATACACATGCATGTATTACTGCAAAGTACGTTGGTTAAGTCAAGGGACATGTCTAGAACGATTTGTTGACACTCAGAATTGTTGAATTTATGAAGGAAAAAGTAGTGTAGGAGCCATAATTACAACATCCGGAACGGACTGCAGGCCTTGCATTTAAAGTGGACTTGACTCAAGTTGCAGAGACAATGCAGACGTATCACACTACTGAAGGCGTGCTGACGTAGCAACAGATAGCGCCTCCGCTCCCATAATTATGAGCAAGGAAGGGTTCGTGCGTATAAATACCCAAGACATTTTTTATTGGACTGGACAGCGTTAACCACGGAATGAGCGTCTCTGGTACAGTCAGTACAGAATTCGGCCTAGCAAAGCCCGGGCGTGCTTGTTCCTGATGCGCTTAGAGGGGGATTCTATTGTATCCAGCCAGACTATGCTTCATTGGTAACAATAACGAGAAGATGAGAATTCCCACGTGAACACAGTACCAGGAAATAGTCTACTTTACTTTGATCGCTCCTAATGATAAGCTAAATAATATAAACAATTTTCTAAGGTACTTTGCTTATTTCGATTTTTGCTAGTTACATTGAACATCCTGTGTTTTAATTTTGGCGGTGTTGCCTGTTTTTGAATTTTGATGCTTTTCATATTGATTTGAGTAGTAAATTACATTCAACATGTTTCTGGACTTCAGAGGCAAAGACAGTGTAAGTACACAAAACTAACTCAGTTTATGTCGCAAAAAAATTGTAATAGCTCATTGTTACGTTTTGCAGAAGTAAAGTAGTCATTTTCCTAACATCGTTTATGTTTTATGTAGGGCACCGCGATCCCTGAGAATACAAAAACAAGTGATTCTCGTACTCATCAAACGCTAAAGGAAATTATAAACGCGAACAACCGCCTGACGACGACCCTCTGGTTTCGAAGAAGATAACGGCGTTAATCATTTTCAATAAAAGTCGTCGTCAACAGTAGTTGACTGTTGTTTCACTTTCAGTACGTATTAATATCTCTATCTACACAGCCGTTGTTTACCCATATCAATTTTCGAAAAATAACCAAAACTATTTGTAAACAAAGGATACATTAACTGACTTTATTTTGTTGTTGTTGTTGTTGTGATCTTCAGCCCGAGCACTGGTTGGATGTAGCTCTTCACGCTATTGTATCCTATGCAAATATCTCCATCTCTGCGTAACTACTCCCTCCAACAGCCACTTACAATCAACCATTGGACTTCCTTTACAATTACCCCTCCGGTCACACTCCCCGCCCCCATCTCCATATTTTCCATTGATGTCACGGAATCAATTTTGGTCAGCTGTGACATACATTTCTTTACTAATTTAAATTCAGCACCTTCTCATTACTTAATCTATCGATATAATCTTCAGAATTCTTCTGTAGCATATTCTTATTTATTCTGTTTATCGGACGTATATCACTTCCGTATAAGGTTACACTCCTTCCTAATATTTAAATTCATGATAGACGTGAACAAATTTCATATACGTTTTTCTTGCTTCTGGCAGTCTGCATTTTTACGTATTCCCTACTTCGGCCGTCGTTAGTTACTTTGCTGTTAAAATACCAAATCCATCTGCTAGTTTCGGTATCTCATTTTCAAATCTAATTGCATATGTATCACCTGATTTAATCCGACTGTATTTCAGTACCGTTGCTGTACTTTGATATTCGTTTTATAACCTCTTTCCGAAGACAGATACTGTATATACACTAAGGTGACAAAAGTATTGGGACAGCGATATGCACAAATGCGGATGTCGTTAGTATCTCGTGCACAAGGTTGGTTGTTTTGGGGGAAGAGACCAAACAGTGAGGTCATCGGTCTCATCGGATTAGGGAAGGACGGGGAAGGAAGTCGGCCGTGCCCTTTCAAAGGAACCATCCCGGCATTTGCCTGGAGCGATTTAGGGAAATCACGGAAAACCTAAATCAGGATGGCCGGACGCGGGATTGAACCGTCGTCCTTCCGAATGCGAGTCCAGTGTGCTAGCCACTGCGCCACCTCGCTCGGTCGTGCACGAGGTATAAGAGGGCAGCGCTTTGGCGGAGCCGTCACTTGTACTCAGGTGATTCACGTGAAAACGTTTCTGACATGATTATGGCCGCACGACGGGGATAAACAGACTTTGGTATGGTAGTTGGAGCTAGATTCATGGGACATTCCATTTCGGAAACCGTTGGGGAGTTCACAGTTCCAAGATCCACATTGACAGATGTTCCGAAAATGACAATGTCTGTCACGAAGGACGACGCAGTGATCGATGGCGTTTGCGTGGAGTTGTCAGCGCTAACAGAGAAGCAACACTGCATGAAATAACGGCACAAATCCATGTGGAAGGTATGACAAACGAGTCCATTACAAAGAGCAGCGGAAGTTGGTATTAATGGGCTAGGGAAGCAGGCGACCGACGCGAGTGTCTTTGCCAACAGGACGACAACACCTGCTGTGCCTCTCCGGGGCTCGTGACCATATTGCTTGGACCTTAGATGACTGAAAAACCGTGGTCTGGTCGGATGAGTCCCAGTTTCAGTAGGTAACAGGTGATGTTAGGGCTCGAGTGTCGCGCAGACCCCACGAAGCCATGGAGCCAAGTTGTCAACAAGGCACTGTGCAAGCTGGTGGTGGCTCTATAATGGCGTGGGCTGTGTCTACATGGAATGGATGATTCCATTGAACCAACCGAACCGATCATTGATTGGAAGTCGTTGTGTTTGACTACTTGGAGAACATTTGCAACCATTCATGGTCTTCACGTTTCCAATCACGGGGCCACAACAGTTGGCGATTCGTTTGAAGAACGTTTCGACAATTCGAGCGAATGACCTGGCCTTTCACATCGCGCGACACTAATCCCATCGGACGTTTCTGGGACATAATCGAAAGGTACGTACACAACATCCTGCACTGGTATCACATTCGTAGTTATGGACGACTATAGAGGCAGCATGGCTCAGTATTTCTGCAAGTACCTGTTGAGTCCATAACACCTCGAGTTGCTGCAGTGCGCAGAGCAAAAGGAGGTCCGACACGGTATTATCTCACGACTCTTCCACCTCAGTGTGTATGAATTTAGCACAGGTGTAAAACCTGGATTTACGTGCGGCCTACGTAAACTGTGGCTTACGGACAGCACCAAGAAAAGTAAATGAATAATATCTTTGTTTTGATGCTGTGCTGCAGGCCCTCTTATAATCGTAAAATTCTGAGACCTATTTATCTGGCGTATGCTTACTAGGCAGGATTTTCTTTCCCGTGCGCTCTCGCATCAAATTCAGAGTAGCGCCCGGTCAAACGTCAGGCACTTCAGTTAGCAAGATAGTTTAAAAACTTCTTTTAAAGAATGGTTAATGGAATTTTGGCAGAATGGATTGAGTTTGGTTTCGCAGAAAGTCGACTCTTTATAAGTAATTTATTTCAAACCAAAACCATAATAGTTTCTTTTTCTTGTCACCTGACACGACTTCTTGAGCCGTTGAACTACGGTATTTTCGGACAACTTTAAACTTCAACGAGATTTTTTAATAAATGTACAGGATGTCTTAAGATCCATACCGTTTGATGGATAGCAAGGTCACACGATCGTCATTACCGTTTCATCAAGAAATTCAAAAGTGAAGAAACGAATGTATGTATTTTTTAAAATATTTTAGTCATAATAATTATGTTAGTACCAACATAACTGTTCCAACGTCCCCGCCACAGTGGTAACATCGGTTCCCGTCAGATCACCAAAGTTACATGTTATTGGGCTTGGATGGAAAATGGCTCTGAGCACTATGGGACTTAACATCTATGGTCATCAGTCCCCTAGAACTTAGAACTACTTAAACCTAACTAACCTAAGGACATCACACAACACCCAGCCATCACGAGGCAGAGAAAATCCCTGACCCCGCCGGGCATCGAACCCGGGAACCCGGGCGTGGGAAGCGAGAACGCTACCGCACGACCACGGGATGCGGGCAAAGGGCTTGGATGGGTAAGGAGGGTGCACTTAGCCCTTGTGAGGTCAATTGAGGAGCTACGTGAATGAGAAGTAGCGCCGGCCGCTTAGGTTAGTTAGGTTTAAGTAGTTCTAAGTTCTAGGCGACTGATGACCTCAGCTGTTAAGTCCCATAGTGCTCAGAACCATTTTTTGAGAAGTAGCGGCTCCGCTCACTAAGACTGCCAACGGCAGCGAAAGCGGTGTGTTGATCACATGCCCCTCCATATCCGCGTCTCGTGACGCATATCGTCTGAGGATGACATGGCGGTAGTGTTGGGCCTTTCGGAACCTGTCTGGACGAAGAGACAAAAATATAGCGGTACACAGCCATGTTAACAAATCGTATTGAATATCTCAACTACTTCAATGTAGCACAGTTTTTTAGGGTTCCGTACCTCAGGCGGTAAAAACTGTACCCTTGAAGGATGACTCTGCTGTCCGCCTGCCTATTCCATCTGTTAAAAACCCTTTTTCTCTGAGTTGGGCAGGCGTATCAAGTTGAAATTTATGTCACATACTAAGGTCTATGGTCCCTTAAGGGTGTCGTAAATGTAAACTTCTAAGTCAATGTGGCCACTTGTGTCACATATTTTGATACACGCTAACTCATTCATCAAAACCTACAGGGTACTTCCCGTTGGTTCAGAAATGTTCAAATGCGTGTGAAATCTTATGTGACTTAACTGCTAAGATCACCAGTCCCTAAACTTACACACTACTTAACCTAAATTATCCTAAGGACAAACACACACACCCATGTCCGAAGGAGGACTCGAACCTCCGCCGGGACCAGCCACACAGTCCATGACTGCAGCGCCTTAGCCGGCCGGGGTGGCCGTGCCGTTCTGGGCGCTACAGTCTGGAACCGAGCGACTGCTACGGTCGCAGGTTCGAATCCTGCCTCGGGCATGGATGTGTGTGATGTCCTTAGGTTAGCTAGGTTTAATTAGTTCTAAGTTCTAGGCGACTGATGACCTTAGAAGTTAAGTCGCATAGTGCTCAGAGCCATTTGAACCATTTTTTGCAGCGCCTAAGACCGCTCGGCTAATCCCGCACGGCCTTCCCGTTGGTCTATTATCATGAAATTCGACAATAAGTAAGGTTTATCGGTATAAGTAAAGGAAAAATTCGGAATTGTTAATTTGTAATTATATCACTGGAATTTTTTTGGTTTTGTTGTTATTTGTTATCCAACTGTGTCTCTATCCGGCCATCTGATAAGATGCCTTCTTGTCAGGAACGGGTAGACGTATCAAGCTGTAAGTTGCGTCACATACAAAGATCTCTGGTCCCTTGGTGGAGTAAAAAAGTTAAACTTCTTAATCATGCAATCAAAATATACGGCTATTTATGTCACGTATTTTGATACTCGCAAACCCACTCATTAAACCTTACGGAGTACTTCCATTGCTCTAGAAACACGAAATTTGGAAGAAGCAAGGTTTCACAGTAGAAGTAAAGGAAAAAATCAGAAGACAGTCAATTTGTGATGACAGCGAACGAAAAATATTTCTTTTGCCATTTGTTATCTGACATTCGCGAAAGTCTTGAAATTCCGAGAAGACCTATATCTTGCCAGTATCAGTGTCGATAACAGGGAAAAGTCGTCGAGATTCTCGATTTACGGGATGGCTGAACTGTCTACATACATAACTTAGCTTTTACGGAACCCTCAGAACACTAGTTCCCCTCGCACCTGGCCGTCTTTTAAGCTCATCAATTCATTAATCTTTCGGTTAACATCAATAAAATTACTGTTTTCTTAATATAAGTACCTTCAAGTAGCTGTATTTTCAGAATAATAATGTTTTCAGTATTTTTACTCCATGTGCTTTCACAGCAAAACCACTGGTAAGCCGGCCGCTGTGGACGAGCGGTTCTAGGCGCTTCATTCCGGAACCGCGCTGCTGTTACGGTCGCAGGTTTGAATCCTGCCTCGGGCATGGATGTGAGTGATGTCCTTAGGTTAGTTAGGTTTAAGTAGTTCTATGTCCAGGAGACTGATGACCTCAGATGTTAAGTTCCATAGTACTTAGAGCCATTTGAACTATTTGAGCCACTAATGGTAAACCAGAGATTATTCACTTTTTTTGACATCCGGCAAAATAGTTTTAATTATTACTCATGCAGAATGGAACTCTACAAGTGTGCAATATCTATTTGGTACGATGGCGAAGTCACAGTGTTACACAATGCCCACCTGCTAGATCAGGGCTTAACAACTGACCGATTTTGAGCGCGAGTACTCGCGTCTGCTCAGGCACGTGCTCGCGAGCAGGTGCAAGGTCGCTGAGTAGGTAGAGAGGGGAGGGAGGGGAAATGAGCGTGCACGTTTGAATAGGGCCTATTGAATTCGCGCCGACTGTGTAACGTTTAAAGTACTACGATCAGCTCCAACAGTCACTTCGCTGGTTAAGAATCATGTCAAGTCGCCGTTGTGTAACTCCAACCATACTTTCGCAGTTTAACCCCCATTGGGAGGAATTGTATCTGTTTACAGAAAAAGATGGTGTTGCAAAATGTTTAGTATGTCACAAAACGCTGAATTCTTTTAGGAAATTTAATTTGCAGCGACATTATATGTCGTACCACGCGAAAGACTACGGAAGTGGAAAATCGTGCACAGGAAGTTATTAAACTTAAAAGGTAGCTATCCGAAGAAGATATGGACGACGAAGAAAAATCAACTGAGGCAGCTCTCAGAGTGAGTTACAAAATTGCTTTGCTTTTAGCAAAATCCCTGCGCCCCTTCACTGATGGCGATTTAATAAAAAAATGTTGCGTAGTTGCAGCGGAACATTTGTGTCCATCTCAAGTTGAACAATTTTGGATTGTGCCATTATCTAACATGACCATTATGCGTCGCATACAGGACATGGCAGACGACGTCCAGAGCCAGCTTGCAAATATCTGTAAAGATTTTATGGCGTATTCTCTAGCTCTGGATGAAAGTGTTGATATCATTGGAACAGCGCAGCTTGCCATATTTATTAGAGGTGTTAATAGAGATCTTCAGGTGAGGGAGGAGCTCCTCGATGTAGTGGCCATGAAGAACACTACAACCGGAGATGATATTTTAAGTAGTGTTGAAGAAAGTGTTGAAAATATAGAATTGTCGTGGAATTCTTTAGTTTCAGTGTCTACAGACGGCGCACCAGCGATGACAGGGAAAAAAATCAGATTTCGTTGCGCTGTTGAAGGAGAAAATGCAAAAACTGACCGTGCCGAATGAAATAAGGGGCGTTCACTGTGTGATCCATCAGGAAAACTTATGTGCAAAGAGTATCACTCTAAAAAATGTGATAAGTGTTGTTGTTCGTACAACCAATTATATAAGGAAGCATGGGCTACATCACAAGCAATTTAAAAGCTTTCTTGAGGATGTAGAAAGCCAGTATGGTAGCCTGCCTTATTACAGCGAGGTCCGCTGGCTTAGTCGTGGCGACTTATTAAATCGATTTTTTTGCCTATTAGATTAGATAAATATGTTCATGGAAATAAATAACATGTGTGTTCCTGAATTGAAAAAGCCTTCATGTAAATGTGATCTCGCGTTCTTACCAGATTTAACTAGCCATCTGAATGCTTTGAACATTTCACTACAAGGTAAAGATCTGCTAATTACTCATTTCATAGATCGAATACGAGCTTTTAAAATGAAATTGACACTTTGTGTGAGTCAGCTGGAAACAGGAACTCTAGCTCATTTTCCTAAATTATCATCCATGCAAGATGTTCACAAAGACTGTGAACCTTATTCACATAGTTTAGTTGCCCTTAAGGAAGTCTGCCAGCTCGTGGTCGTGCGGTAGCGTTCTCGCTTCCCACGCCCGGGTTCGATTCCCGGCGGGGTCAGGGATTTTCTCTGCCTCGTGATGCCTGGGTGTTGTGTGATGTCCTTAGGTTAGTTAGTTTTAAGTAGTTCTAAGTTCTAGGGGACTGATGACCATAGATGTTAAGTCCCATAGTGCTCAGAGCCATTTGAACCATTTTGAACCTTAAGGAAGGATTTGATCAACTCTTTCAAGATCTGACAGCACTAGATAGTGATTTTGATCTGTTCTCCTCTCCATATTCAGCGAATATAGAAGAAATTCGTCCTGAGCTGCAACTAGAAATTATTGACCTGCAGTGTGACAGAGAATACAGAGACAAATTTCAGAACAAGAAAAACGTATTGGAATTCTACAGACACTTCCTTCAGGATAGATTTCCTCGTTTGCACAAACTAGCGGCTACAATAATATCAATGTTCGGTTCCACGTATGTTTGTGAACAACTGTTCTCTGCAATGAAATGTAATAAGACGCGCCTGAGAAACGCATTGTCTGATCAAAATTTAAACTGCACGCTGGGCCTACAATGCACGAGAACAATTACTCCAAACATAGACGCAATTGTAAAGGGCAAAAAGTACAAGATAACCGAGAATCCCACACTTCAGTGGCACCTTTTATTGTGTAACAGTTCACAAATTAATACGAATGTAGAGGCATACACTAAGCTAATAAAATTATGTGACACGTGTAGATTCTCCTTTATTTGTTTCATTCGTCGCAGTAATAATTCGTGAGTGATATGCCTGCAGGTGGCCGCGGATTTACATTGACTGGCGGCAGCTATTGTGTGCCCCACGTGACTCTCCCACTCTCCGCTCTGGTCCGGTAGTGGGGGGTAGCGTGCTCGCGCTGCTCGGTGCTCGCGCCTTGCTGCTCACAGCTTCCTCCGCGAGCACGTATGTTGTGAAGCCCTGTGCTACATGCACCTTTTGGTGGCATATGTGCTGCAACATTCACCCGTTTAGCTTATATATTAACAGGTGTGCGCATTTTTTTATTCGCTCTCGTTGTTGGCGAACATATTAATATCCAGACAAGCCCTGCAGTTATAACAAATCTAAATCTCCAAGCTCAATAATTTCACTGAAGATTGTATTGTCTCTGACAGCAGCCACATCAAGAAAATATGACATAATGCAGTGGCACAAGTTCTCTTGAATTACCACTGTCGGAAGCAAATGGCGGATGATTACCTGTTAATTCATCCTGTAGCTGATATCTCATGTCACTAGGCAAGTTAGCAACAGCAGATTTCACGATTCCATTGCTGAAAAGAAGACATGCCTTCACCCTTACTCGACGGTTCTTGGTACTGGGAACCGGAACAAGCTTTAAATAGAGGTGCGAGACCATCAAGAGTTCACAGTCTGGTTGGTGTCCAGGCAGTGAGTAGGACTTGACTTGATTGTTTGGGGAAAGAGACCAGACAGCGAGGTCATCGGTCTCATCGTTCTCATCGGATTAGGAAAGGACGGGTTAGGAAGTCGGCCGTGCCGTTTCAAAGGAACCATCCCGGCATTTGCCTGAAGTGATTTAGGGAAATCACGGAAAACCTAAATCAGGATGGCCGGACGCGGGATTGAACCGTCGTCCTCCCGAATGTGAGTCCAGTGTGGCAGCGAGTACACATAACAGCAAAACTCGATGCAGCTGAAGGAGACTGATGAGTCGGCCTTCGAATTATTACGCATAAAATCTTGTTTAGTTGGAACGATCACATACATGATGTCACTGCGTTTTATTGGCAGAACACTTCGAAGATACAACAAATACACTAAAGCGACTGACTACCCTATGCCTGTCCGTCCCATGCTAGATTTTTGCTGAGCAATGTGGGATCCTTATCAGCTAGGACTGACGCAGGAAAAAAAAAGTTCAAAGAAAGGCAGCTCGTTATTTCACGAAATTTCAGTGTCCAGTATCCTCCTCTGAATCCGAAAATATTTTGTTGATTCTCACCTATGTAGGGAGAAATGATCAACGTAAGAAAATATAAGAAATCAGAACTCGTACGGAGAGATTTAAGTGTTCGTTTTTCCAGCACGCTTTTCGAGAATGGAACGGCAGAGTAGTAGTGCAAAAGTGATTGACGAACGCTTTGCCAGGAATTTAAATGCGAATTGCAGAGAAGTCATGTAGATACAGATGTAGATGAAAGTATATTAGTAGTAATGACTTGTGACTTAGTTTCAAATGTCACGACAGCATTTGCCATCAACAACACCTGAAGTTTTCTGGCTTGTATTCTTACGAACATGGAACAACTTACAGACAGCGGAACAGACAAGAAGCACGAGCTACTGCAGTAATCTCAAAACCACGAAAGGTGGGAAAAGCGTGTTAGTCAACAGCCAGCAGTAGGGTTAGCTGCTTGCGGTCAGTAGCTAATAGTATACGTCACGGTTCCGCTACCACACCAGCTGGTAAGCTAGTTAATCGGCCTTAGAAAGAAGGTTTCACCCATTAACCACTGGTAAACATACACATTAAATCATAAATTGTATAGCAAAATATTATATAATTAAATTTTTTGAGTCATCAGTCTTCTGACTGGTTTGATGCGGCCCGCCAAGAATTTCTCTTCATCTCAGAATAGCACTTGCAACCTACGTCTTCAATTATTTGCTGATTGTATTCCAGTCTGTGTCCTCCTCTACAGCTTTTGTCCTCTACAGCTCCCTCTAGTACCATGGAGGTTATTCCCTGATGTCCTATCATTCTTTTCATAGCCAATTCGGCAGAGATCCTCCTCATTCCTTACCTTATCGGTCCATCTAATTTTCAATGTTCTTCTGTAGCACAATATTTCAAATTCTTTGATTCTCTTTTGTTCCGATTGTGCTACAGTTCATGTTTCACTATGACCCTATCATGTACATTCCCAGGAATTTCTTTCTCAAATTAAGGCTTATGTTTCATACTAGTAACTTCTCTTGGCTAGAGATGCCAGTTTTACTAGCGATAGTCTTATTATTATGTCCTCCTTGCTCCGTCCTTCATGAGTTGTTTTAACCCAGCGGCAGATACGCTGAAGACAATTACGCTAGCGGGCGCGTGCGGCGTTCAGTGCAGCCTCACGTCAGATACTATTTAACTTACTTTTTTTTTAATTTTCTGGTAGAATATAGAAGGGGATTTGAGCTACATGTAAGATCGTAAGACCACAGCGATATTATAGGCCTTTATTAAAGAAAATTTGTAATAAAGAACAAAATATCCAATTAGGAAAAAGATATCGTGAACACATATTAAGAATCATACGCTCTGTTCCTCTGTAAAAGCTCTGCAATCTTTACAAGTCACAATGTTGTGGCTGTGTCGCTTGCAAACAAATCTTTTGCAACTGTTGCAAGTCACAGTAGTTTTGTCGTTTTTTTTAACACCATGAAGACCTCACCTTCCACATCTTCTGACAACCTCTTCGTTACTTACGGGGACTGATGGATAGCGCGAGAGAAATCCTTGGATGTCCTTTGGTAAAGTAGAGAGTTTAGCCCTTTCTTTCAACTCGCTCTACATTAGAGTCAAGGCCAGGTCTGTTCTTTATGTTCTTCTTCTGAACCTTTTATCTGGACTAGTTTCGAAGAACAGCACTTGGGAATTAATTCCAGCAATGTCCAGATACCGGAAAAATAAAGGCGAAGGACCATCTTGTTGTCATCTTAGAGGAGCAGGAAGTACACATGTACTCAACAGTATCAACGCCACCTTTGGCTGCATTGCAGTCCAGATTTACATCAGACTTTTCTGTAAAAGTGTCTCTGTTTCATCGGTTTCATGTACTGACGACAGAAAAAGCACAGCCTTGTTTCTTTTCGTTTGGCACGAAACAAGACAGAAGTCATCTTGAAATCCGAAAAGAGAGTGTCTTGTTTCTCGTGACCTGTTCGGCAAAAAATTCTGCCCTGTTCTTTTTCAGTGCCCCTATGAAAGTTAGCCAATTTTCTAGAACATACTGTCCTGAAACATAACTACTATAATACACCGGAGTCCAAAATTAAAGCAACGAACGAAAATTTTTCAAGGTTACTTTATTTTGCCACAAAACAGTATAAACAGGCGATAGTAAAGTAGAAACAATGTAAAGAATACAGGACGTAATCATCTGCAACATATGTAACGGCAGACAAAACTCTTCTTCGTCTTTTCCCACCTTAACGGATTTGCACACACGTTCTGACAACTGTTTAATGTGCTCAGTATGTGGTGTGATCACTTCTGGCACCAGTACAGGCCTGAAAACAACGGAACATGTTGTGAATGATGTCATCAATTTCATGTTGAGGCAATAACGGCCATTCTTCCTGCAGAGCTGCTCGCAAGTGGCTGGTGGATGCTGACGAGAAGCAACCCGTCTCCCTGGTGCATCCAAGACATGCTCTATCGGATTCAAATCGGGAGTGCGAGCAGGCCATACCACGATTGCAATATCACCCGTGCTCTATGAGGTCGAGCATTATCCTCCCTCCAATACGGAGTCTGTGCCCTCAGCACCTCGCAACAACCGCGCGTGAGATCCCAAGATCTCCTCTCGGCACCTGACAGCAGTTAAATCTTGCTGATTCATCGGTACAATTTCATGAAGAGGTGTTCGAGTGGTCAACATAATCCCTGCCCAGACCATTAGGGATCCTCCTCGATATCGGTCTCTTTACACAATTTTTGGGTCCCGAAATCGTGTTCCACGTGCCTTCCAGATGCGAATCCGTCGAGAATCACTCTCCAGACCTAATCGGGACTCACCTGTGAAAATAACATTGGCCCACCTTTCGGCCGTCCAGGTGGCATGTTGACGGCTCCACTCTAGACGTTCGCTTCTGTGAAGACACGCCAGAGGTAAACAGACAGCAGGTCTCCAACAATAAAGGCCACTCTACTGAAGCCTTCTGTATACACGTCTAGGGGATGCTGCGAGGTCAGATGCTACCTGCAGTGCGGTACCGAGGCGGTACCGTCGTGCCCTTACAGACAAAAAACGGTCCACTCCTTCTGATATCACACGTGGTCGGCTCTGCCCTGGTCTCCGGGATACAGTTTCGGTCTCCATAAACTGTCATCTGAGAAACAACAGAACGATTCACATTAAGCCATCGGGCCACATCAGTTTGCGGCGACTCTCTTGCTTCCATTCATCCTATGGCCCCCCACAGCGAGAGCCTGTAGGCGTCTTCTCTGTGCCATACTGCACCGTCTGTGACTGTGTACACAGCGACTGTGAATGTGGAACAACCCTGCAAACACTACCCCATTTGATAGACACCCTGACGTCATTGCTGCGTGACTATCTGTTGATAGGAATGCCATCTTCCGTGCAGAACACGATCTTAATGACATCTGTTGACAGTTTGTCTGATTATATCGTGAGTTAGACACGGGACGGGGAAACATCCTTTAATTTTGGATACCGGTGTAGTTGTCCGTAATTACATTCCTGTGAATGCCCTTGACTGGTTCAACTAATCTCTTCACAATATCCAGAGGCTGGTTATATGCAAGATAAGGCCCAGGATGCTGTCTGCCGCTATACAGGGTGTTACAAAAGGCACGGCCAAACTTTCAAGAAACATTCCTCACACACAAAGAAAGAAAATATGTTATGCGGACATGTGTCCGAAAACGCTTACTTTCCATGTTAGAGCTCATTTTATTACTTCTCTTCAAATCACATTAATCATGGAACGGAAATACACAGCAACAGAACGTACCAGCGTGACTTCAAACACTTTGTTACAGGAAATGTTCAAAATGTCCTCCGTTAGCTAGGCTACATGCATCCACCCTCCGTCGCATGGAATCCCTGATGCGCTGATGCAGCCCTGGAGAATGGCGTATTGTATCACAGCCGTCCACAATACGTACACGAAGAGTCTCTACATTTGGTACCGGGGTTGCGTAGACAAGAGCTTTCAAATGCCCCCATAAATGAAAGTCAAGAGGGTTGAGGTCAGGAGAGCGTGGAGGCCATGGAATTGGTCCGCCTCTACCAATCCATCGATCACCGAATCTGTTGTTGAGAAGCGTACGAACACTTCGACTGAAATGTGCAGGAGCTCCATCGTGCATGAACCACATGTTGTGTCGTACTTGTAAAGGCACGTGTTCTAGCAGCACAGGTAGAGTATCCCGTATGATATCATGGCGGTGAATCGAGGAAGTACAGTACATACTGACGAAACTAAAATGAGCTCTAACATGGAAATTAAGCGTTTCCGGACACAAGTCCACATGACATCTTTTCTTTATTTGTGTGTGAGGAATGTTTCCTGAAAGTTTGGCCGTACCTTTTTGTAACACCCTGTATACTTCAAAGTTACAACTGTAAAATGTCTTGCTATGGTACAATGCGTATAACTTCAAACCATACTTGGTAAGCTTATTGGGCGAGTACTGCACAAAACCACAACGTCCACGAAATCGAACAAGCATGGTTGTGAATTCCCCTGGGCTGTAGTTATTTCTGTAGCTGTTCAAAAATGCAGAGTAGAGATCGCGGATGGCAGCAATTTTGTCAATTGCAAGTCACTCTTTTTTAGTTGAGTATCATTAAACCTCAGCGACCGGAGCAAGAACAGAAAGCGCTTGTTGCTAAATGCTGCCCTGAGAATAACCGTTCCTGTGCCATTTGATGCCCGCAGAACTGATACGTTTGTGCGTCCTCCTTGTTGTACAGCAATGAGAAACAGTTCTCCTGAGAAAGCCATTATCTCAGAAACAGAAGTATTTCTGCAGTCTATGTCCCAAGCATAATTCACAGATTGTCTCTTGTTATTTATATACCTATTGGTATTCGTAACAACACAATCAGTTATCTCAGGTTCAAAAAACTTGAGCAAACTTTAGATTTCAGTTTCAGTTTCTGCAGTATTGCCTTTCGGGCCAAATAGGACCTTGATTATTTCTTACGTTTTGTTTTACCCGGTACCACTAAAGGAATATTTATCCATAAAGTTTCCTGGTCCTTACCAATATAAAAATGTCATTCATCACTTGGTAATTCATTCAATTCATTTTCGCCATCGTACGATTGTTCAGATTCACTGTAATAATGTACAG
The DNA here is from genome assembly GCF_023898315.1 of Schistocerca nitens. Taxonomy (NCBI): domain Eukaryota; kingdom Metazoa; phylum Arthropoda; class Insecta; order Orthoptera; family Acrididae; genus Schistocerca; species Schistocerca nitens. Next base: position 901,358,674 of record NC_064614.1, on the reverse strand, counting down.
CCCCGAGTATTTCTGCTTTATCACCACTTTCAAAGAAATCAGCGTAATCCTCTGCGTCAGATGATTCCAGAAAAAGGCGCTCAATTTCGTCTGGCGTCAACTCTTATCTTTGTGAGAACCTTCAAGACAATAGGAAAGATATAATACTAATCTTCAGTAACTAAGTAATCATTCACTAGAGGTGTTTTTTGTAAATATAGCTTGTGATCTTCAAAACATTCAACAGAGATTACGCCACATTTACTTACATCACGGGGCGCGTGCGGTTCGACTGCTGCCTCGGGCATGGATGTGTGTGACGTCCATAGGTTAGTTAGGTTTAAGTACTTCTAAGTCTAGGGGACTGATGACCTTCATTGATAATGTGAGCAAGACTGAGGAAAAATCGAGAAACGTTCATAGGACTTGTCGACCTGGAAAAAGCGTTCGAAATGGTGTAGAATGTTCGAAACGGAGGTAAGCTGTAGGGAAAGACGGGTAACATACAATATGTACAAAATGGTCCAAATGGCTCTGAGCACTATGGGACTTAACTGCTGTGGTCATCAGTCCCCTAGAACTTAGAAATACTTAAACCTAACTAACCTAAGGACATCACACATATTCATGCCCGAGGCAGGATTCGAACCTGCGACCGTAGCGGTCGCGCGGTTCCGGACTGTAGCGCCTAGAACCGCTCGGCCACCCCGGCCGGTCAATATATACAAGAATCAAGTGCGAACAATAACAATGGAAGACCAAGAACAAAGTTTTCGGATTAAAATAGAGTCTAAGACGGGGACGCAGAACTTCTACCCTACTGTTCAGTCTGTACATCGAAGACACAATGACGGAAATGAAAGAACGGTTCAAGAGTGAGATTAAAATTCAAGGTGAAAGGGTATCAATGATAAGACTCCTCGATGACGTTGCTATCAGGAAGTAAAGAAGAATTACAGGACCTGTTGAATGGAATGAATAATCTAATGAGTACAGAATATGGACTGAGAGTAAATCGAAGAAAAAAGCAAGTAATGAGAAGTAGGAGGAATGAGAACAGGAAGAAACTTAAGGAATTTCACTACCCAGGCATTAACCCTGAGGCGGGCGCCTGGCGACATACACTATGTGATCAAAAGTGTCCGGACACCCCCAAAAACATACGTTTTTCATATTAGGTGCACTCTGCTGCCCCCTACTGCCAGGTACTCCATATCAGTCATTAACGTTTTGTTTTGTTTTACGGCGCAAGAAACAACTGGAGTCACACCCGCCCAACAGTAGTCATTAGACGTCGTGAGAGAGCAGAACGGGGCGCTCCGTGGAAATCACGGACTTTGAACGTGTTCAGGTAATCGGTTGGCACTTGTGTCATACGTTGTTTCAGATGTGATAGTGAAGTGGAAACGTGAACGGACACGTACAGCACAAAAGCCTACAGGCCGACCTCGTCTGTTGACATACAGAGACCGCCGACAATTTAAGAGAGTCGTAATGTGTAATAGGCAGACAATAACAGTGGAACACCAAGAACAAAGTGTTCGGATTAAAAAGAGTCTAAGACGGGGACGAAGAATTTCCACACCATCACACAGGAATTCCAAACTGCATCAGGATCTACTACAAGTTCTATGACAGTTAGGCAGGAGGTGAGAAAAATAGGGTTTCATGGTCTAGTGGCTGCTCGTAAGCCACACATTACGCCTGTAAATGCCAAACGATGCCTTGGTCGGTGTAAGGATCGTAAACATTGGTCGACTGAACAGTGGAAAAACGTTGTGTGGAGTGACGAAACACGGTACACAATGTGGCGATCCGATGGCAGGGTGTAGTTCCAACAGTAAAATTCGGAGGCGTTGGTGTTATGGTGTGGTCGTGTTTTTCACGGAGGGGGCTTGAAACCGCCTACCGCTCTGAGGGCTCTACCTTTCCTAAAACCAAACTGATCGAGGTCTACCAAATGCTCATTATTTTTTCATTCTTCTGTGTATTATTCTTGTCAGAAATTTGGCTGTATGAGATCTTAAAATCATTGTACGATAATTCCTGCACTTGTCGGTTCTTGTAATATTCGGAGTTGTGAGGATGATGTTTTTCCGGATGTCTGCTGGTATATCGCCAGTCTCATACATTCTACAGACCACGTGAACAGGCGTTTTATTGCCATTTTCCCTAATGATTTCAGAAATTTCTGTTAGGTTTTCATCTCCCTTTACGTGTTGAATTACTCTTTCGATATCCTCAAATACTTTCGATATCTCCTGATCCGCTACTTGCGACGTGGACATATAAACTTGAACTACTGATGACGGTTATGAAGAGACCGGCCCTATCATTGAACAGTTCACACTTACTCACTCTCTACCCTACCTTCCTCTTCATAGCGAATCCTACTCCCGTTGTACCACATTGCATGTACCGTATCGTTTACCTTACCTTTTTGTAGGGTATTCTGTCTTTTTCTCGTGGCCACCTTCCCCTTGGCAGTCCCTCCCTGAAATCTGAATGGGGGACTCATGTGTTGCTAACAGAGAGATCATCAAGACTGTTTTTCAATTACAGATCGCATGTCCTGTGAGTGCACATTATGCGTCCATAATGCAATGGTTTTCAGAGCCATCCGCATCCTCACCCCGTTGATCATTGCTGACTCTTCCACCTCTTAGGGGCAGTTTCCCACCCCAAGGTCAAGAAAATACCCTGAACCTCTGTCCGCTCCTCAGCCCTTCCTTACAAGACCTTTGACAGAATGAGGGTGACTTCTTATGCCGAAAGCCTTCAGCAACCATTGCTGACGATTTTTATTTAAAATTTAAGGAATGGCGAGGTTCGAGTCCGGGTCCGAGAACGTTATGATTTCTAGTCGAAAATGTTTTTTTTCGTTTTTTTTTCCCTTGTTCATTTGGTCTGGGCGGATGTCACATGGCACCTTTTCAAGCTGATCATTGAATCGTTCACTCAGTTCTTTTTTATTACGGAAGTCAGACAGCTCCCTGACCAAACACGCTGAGCTACCTTGCCGACACTCCTAGAACAAGGGTGTGGAGGGACGTCTATAGATATTACACTACTGACCATTGAAATTGCTACACCAAGAAGAAATGCAGATGATAGACGGGTATTCATTGGACAAATATATTATACTAGAACTGACATGTGATTACATTTTCACGCAATTTGGTTGCATAGATACTGAGAAATCAGTACCCAGAACAAACACCTCTGGCCGTAATAACGGCATTGAGTCAAACAGAGCTTGGATGGCGTGTACTGGTACAGCTGCCCTTGGAGATTCAACACGATACCACGGTTCATCAGGAGTAGTGACTGGCGTGTTGTGACGAGCCAGTTGCTAGGCCACCATTGACTAGACGTTTTCAATTGGTGAGAGATCTGGAGAATGTGCTGGCCAGGGCAGCAGTCGAACATTTTCTGTATCCAGAACCTGGACTCATCCGAAAAAACGACGTTTTGCCATTCGTGCACCCAGGTTCGTCGTTGAGTACACCATCGCAGGCGCTCCTGTGTGTGATGCAGCGTCAAGGGTAACCGCAGCCATGGTCTCCGAGCTGATAGTCCATGCTGCTGCAAACGTCGTCGGACTGTTCGTGCAGATGGTTGTTGTCTTGCAAACGTCCCCATCTGTCGGCTCAGAGATCGAGACGTGGCTGCACCATCCGTTACAGACATGCGGATAAGATGCGTGTCATATCGACTGCTAGTGATACGAGGCCGTTGGGATCCAGCACGGCGTTCCGTATTGTCCTCCTGAACCCACCGATTCCATATTCTGCTAACAGTCATTGGACCTCGACCAACGCGAGTAGCAACGATAAATCGCAGTCGCGATAGGCTACAATCCGACCTTTATCAAAGTCGGAAGCGTGATGGTACGCATTTCTCCGCCTTACACGAGGCATGACAACAAAATTTCACCAGGCAACGGCTGTACTGCTGTTTGTGTACGAGAAATCGGTTGGGAACGTTCCTCATGTCAGCACGTTGTAGGTGTCACCACCGGCGCCAACCTTGTGTGAATTCTCTGAAAAGCTAATCATTTGCATATCACAGCATCGTATTCCTGTCGGTTAAACTTTCCGTCTGTAGCAGTTCATCTTCGTGGTGTAGCAATTTTAATGGCCAGTAGTGTAAATACGCCGATGGCATTACAGCACGACTAACAATGCTGGAACGTGTTAATGCGGACGTGATAATACAGCGGTAGCGCGGCCGGGACAAGTTGCTGACAGGAAGGCGTAGCCTGGGAGCTCGCTGCCTAGCTGCCTCGGTGCCTCGGGGTCTGTAGGCGAGAGCAGAGGCGCGCTGTAGCCGGGCAGCGGGTTGCGGTCGCGTGCCGGGTGGTAGGGGGTGCGTGGCGCGTGGCGCGAGGCGCGCGCATCTTTGTCTCGCGGCGGCTGCTGCGTGCGGCACGCGCCGTGGATCGATCTCTCCTCATCTCGGCTCGACGCAGGCCGGCCGCGCCCTCGCCGCTGCCGCCGTGACCCTGGTGCCTCCGCCTGCCAGGTGGCCGCTCTGCATAGCACGCCCCGCCTTGTGTTCAACATCCCTAGCACCTCACCAACTCTTAAAGATGTCTAAACAAGATTTTCCCCAGGCGATAGCAAGCTAAATACTGAGTACGTTCCGCGAATACTCGGGCAACAAAAGTGGTTCAAATGGCTCTGAGCACTATGGGACTTAACTGCTGAGGTCATCAATCCCCTAGAACTTACAAGGGGAGGCCGCCAATTGTGAAATTCAGATTCGATTCATACTGCGCATAATAAAAGCTCATGGCCAGAGGTGTAATGTGGCAAAGCACCAAGATGCACTTCACAGCCGTTGTCGAGAAAATCGACAGTTAATAGAAACCGTTGCGGTGAAATACTCTCTACGATGTATAATTTCCTATAGCGTTGTGGCGCAGCGGGTAAGTGCATTTGTTCGTGAGTCAAAGGTCGCCGGATCGAAACTCGCGCCATGCAATTTTTTTTTAGTATTTGTTTTTTGTAATTCAATATATATATATATATATATATATATATATATATATATATATATATATATATATATATATATATATATATACAATCCTGGAAATTGAAATAGGAACACCGTGAATTCATTGTCCCAGGAAGGGGAAACATTACTGACACATTCCTGGGGTCAGATACATCACACGATCACACTGACAGAACCACAGGCACATAGACACAGGCAACAGAGCATGCACAATGTCGGCACTAGTACAGTGTATATCCACCTTTCGCAGCAATGCAGGCTGCTATTCTCCAATGGAGACGATCGTAGAGATGCTGGATGTAGTCCTGTGGAACGGCTTGCCATGCCATTTCCACCTGGCGCCTCAGTTGGACCAGCGTTCGTGCTGGACGTGCAGACCGCGTGAGACGACGCTTCATCCAGTCCCAAACATGCTCAATGGGGGACAGATCCGGAGATCTTGCTGGCCAGGGTAGTTGACTTACACCTTCTAGAGCACGTTGGGTGGCACGGGATACATGCGGACATGCATTGTCCTGTTGGAACAGCAAGTTCCCTTGCCGGTCTAGGAATGGTAGAACGATGGGTTCGATGACGGTTTGGATGTACCGTGCACTATTCAGTGTCCCCTCGACGATCACCAGTGGTGTACGGCCAGTGTAGGAGATCGCTCCCCACACCATGATGCCGGGTGTTGGCCCTGTGTGCCTCGGTCGTATGCAGTCCTGATTGTGGCGCTCACCTACACGGCGCCAAACACGCATACGACCATCATTGGCACCAAGGCAGAAGCGACTCTCATCGCTGAAGACGACACGTCTCCATTCGTCCCTCCATTCACGCCTGTCGCGACACCACTGGAGGCGGGCTGCACGATATTGGGGCGTGAGCGGAAGACGGCCTAACGGTGTGCGGGACCGTAGCCCAGCTTCATGGAGACGGTTGCGAATGGTCCTCGCCGATACCCCAGGAGCAACAGTGTCCCTAATTTGCTGGGAAGTGGCGGTGCGGTCCCCTACGGCACTGCGTAGGATCCTACGCATCCGTGCGTCGCTGCGGTCCGGTCCCAGGTCGACGGGCACGTGCACCTTCCGCCGACCACTGGCGACAACATCGATATACTGTGGAGACCTCACGCCCCACGTGTTGAGCAATTCGGCGGTACGTCCACCCGGCCTCCCGCATGCCCACTATACGCCCTCGCTCAAAGTCCGTCAACTGCACATACGGTTCACGTCCACGCTGTCGCGGCATGCTACCAGTGTTAAAGACTGCGATGGAGCTCCGTATGCCACGGCAAACTGGCTGACACTGACGGCGGCGGTGCACAAATGCTGCGCAGCTAGCGCCATTCGACGGCCAACACCGCGGTTCCTGGTGTGTCCGCTGTGCCGTGCGTGTGATCATTGCTTGTACAGCCCTCTCGCAGTGTCCGGAGCAAGTATGGTGGGTCTGACACACCGGTGTCAATGTGTTCTTTTTTTCCATTTCCAGGAGTATATATATATATATATATATATATATATATATATATATATATATATATATATCATGGGGTCTCTAATTCGAACGTTTGACTTACACTATACGTATTCGTTTCGGAATATCGTTTCTACGCCTTCCGTTAACTACACGTGTAAACATTATGAAGACAATTAATAACATTTGTGAAATACAACTTCATCTGCAAAAAACATAATCATGCTCGAAGTCGCCAGTTTTTCCACGACAAACGACTTTCAACAACTTATTATATGCATAATTGTTGCAACTGATTGCCGGGAATTTTATATATATATATATATATATATATATATATATATATATATATATATACAAATACTAAAAAAAAGTTGCATGGCGCGAGATTCGATCCGGCGACCTTCGGATTACGAACCCGAGCGCTTACCGCTGCGCCACAACGCTGTAGGAAGTCACAAATCGTAGAGAGTATTTCACCTCAACGGTTTCTTTTAACTGTCGATTTTCTCGACAACGGCTGAGAAGTGCATCTTGGTGCTTTGCCACATTACACCTCTGGCTATGAGCTCTTATTATGCGCAATATGAGTCGAATCTGAATTTCACAATTGGCGGCCTCCCCTTGTTAGTACTACTTAAACATAACTAACCTAAAGACATCACACACATCCATGCTCGAGGCAGGATTCGAACCTGCGACCGTAGAGGTCGCGCGGTTACGGACTGTAGCGCCTAGAACCGCTCGACCACCCCGGCCGGCTAGTCGGGCAACACATTGCTCCCTCCCACATACGTCTAGCGAAACGACCACGACGGGAAAAGCGGAGACGTTACAGGTAATACGGAATGGAAGACCAGAAGCTAAGTGCTCGGTTTAAAAAGTGTCTGACTCAAACAAAAATATTCGCTGACGACGTTGCTGTCTTCAAAGAAACCGAGGAAGAATTGCAGGACATATTGAATGCAATGCTCGGCTGAGTACAGAACATGGATTGACGGTAAACCGAAGAAAGACGGAAATAGTCAAATTAGTGATAAACATAGTATCAGAATTGGAGACCGCGAAGTAGACGAATTAAAAGCATTCCGCTACCTCGGAAGCAAAATAACCTACTACGGACGAAGCAAGGAGGACAAAAATGGAAGACTAGAAGAGGTAACGAGGGCATTCCTGACCAAATATGTGTACTAGTATGAAAATGTTCAAATGTGTGTGAAATCTTATGGGACCTAACTGTTAAGGTCATCAGTCCCTAAGCTTACACACCACTTAACCTAAATTATCCTAAGGACGAACACACACACCCCTGCCCGAGGGAGGACTCGTACCTCCGCCGGGACCAGCCGCACAGTCCATGACCGCAGCGCCTTAGATCGCTCGGCTGTACTAGTACGAAAAACTGGCTATAGTTTGATAAATTTTATAGAATGCAGGTATGGTAGTGAATCACGGAATAGGGGAAAACTCGAAAAGAATACAATCGAAGCGTTTCAGATTTTGTGCTGTTGAAAGATATAAATTATTAGGGAAATATAGACTGGAATATATTCAACAAATAATACAGGACGTAGGGCACAACTGCTTCTCTGAGCTGAACAGGTTGCTTCAGGAGAGTTAGCTGTGGCGGGCCACACCAAACCAGTCAGAAGACGCCATTGCGAACTAAACAGGAAAGGGGAACAAAAGGGAGAGGTGAGAGAAATATCTTCCGCCACACACAGCAACACGGCTTACGGACTGCAGGTGTTTTGCTTTGTGGTTTACAGTCGCTAATTCTTAATCTCTTCAAGATTTGGAAACTATTGCATTCCTTCGAATGGATGACGTCTGTTTTAACAACTCTTCAGATTTTATGCCTTTAATGGCTTTACTGCAAATTTTTTCCGTAAACGTGCTATATTTGTGGAAGAATTATACAGTAGATCGTTGATTCAGCAACGTTTTTCGATGTTTGTGGTGGTGAAACTGTGCTCACTGATTGTTTCTTCATTTTTAATACGTAATCTGGATTCTTACCTAAAATAAAATTATCTCTAAGCCATCTCAAGCATTATGTCACCATCATCTTCTCTTCACGAAGGCAATAAACCGCGTTATTTCTGATTAAAAGAGGCATAATTGCTTCAGTTTGTAAACAAAAAATTGTCAATATTAGCTATACTCGAAAGAAAGACAGAGCCAGATTATGATACGATGTGATCCATAGGCATATGCAGAGTAAGAGAAGCAGATAAAAAAATTTAGAGACACGATGATGCATTCTGATTGACAGAGGGAGAAAGGCGACAGAGTGGGCCGGGAGAGATAAAGGTAATGATAAATATACTCCTCGATGACGAGATCGTTAGGGACGGACACTGTACAGCGAAATAAAGGAAAATAGCCGAACGGAGATCTCAACCCTACCCCTAAAGAATTCGATGATAGAGTCTTTAACTACTGAGCAACTTATCTCGAGGTGTGGCAATAGGAACTGAAAGAGAGAGATCGACAAAGAGAGGATGTGTAGTGTGTGTGTGTCTGTGTGTCTGTGTCTGTGTGTGTGTGTGTGTGTGTGAGAGAGAGAGAGAGAGAGAGAGAGAGAGAGAGAGAGAGAGGGACGAAGACGGAGACGTAGACCCATAGGGGAGGAAGGGAGGAAAAGAGTCATAAGAATGAATGTGAGAGTATGACTACTATTAAGGCACAGAGAAAGATGAATATTGGGGACAGAAGTTAGTGTCCATCGGCATCAGCGTCATTTCGTCATTTCGATAAAGGTAGATGAAGGAATCGGAGACAGGCTTCTGAAGTAGCGACCCCACTTGCGGTTAAATCTAGTTACGAAAACGAGTGGACACTTCGCCACTGATCGCTCGTTTTGGAGCTGAGGAAGGTAAATCGCGTCGGCGGTAGTAATGCCTCTCGACACGGTCCGCTTTATCGTCCTCTCCATCACCTACGCGTGGTTGAGATTCAAAAGGTTAAAATGGCTCTGAGCACTATGGGACTTAACTTCTGAGGTCATCAGTCCCCTAGAACTTAGAACTACTTAAACCCGACTAACCTAAGAACATCACACACATCCATGCCCGAGGCAGGATTCGAACCTGCGACCTTAGCGGCCGCGCGGTTCCATACTGGAGCGCTTAGAACCGCTCGACCACTCCGGCCGGCCGTGGTTGAGAAACAGGGTTTTACTCAGCAGCGCCGGACATCGTAGGCCCTCAGGAACTTCAATACTAACGTTCACGACTAAATCGTAGATGCTGCCGCCGTATGCTGTAGATATGTAGCCGGAAATCCTGTGGACGATTCACTCGTTGGATGGGTACGTTGCCCTGATTTGTACCATCGATAATAAAACATTCACTACATGAAAATATGGTATCGCCATTCGTCACAGTTATTAATCTCGAATACTTTCTGCAAGACGAACTTTCAGTTACAACTCACCAGTAACGTGTCAGCCAGCGTGCGTGCGAAAGTCCTTCATTCCAACACATGACATTACTAACCGAACAGAATTTGTAACTTCATCTCCTTTACACTGTATTTCTATTTCCAGTTCTGTAGTTTGCTAATGTAATGCTGAGCTAAATGCCCAATGACCATTCTATAGCAAAATATGAAATAATATTGTGTTGAAATTTGGTGGAAATGGGTACAAGCTATAATTTGTTGTTACTGAGTGCAAGAAGAATTTGGAACCTTGGTCTTAGAACCTGCGTTTGATCATGTATGGCGTGCGTGCCTCCTCACTCAAAGACTGCTCTTCCCTACTATGAAGTCTGTGAACCTGCTAATACCGGCACTCCTCTGAAAACGGCTTCTTAGAGATCCTGTTAGATGTACCGGTCATTACGTATGACTCATACATTCTGTAATGTATACACTATGTGATCAAAAGTATCCGGACACCGCCAAAAACATACTTTTTCATATGAGGTGCATTATGCTGCCACCTACTGCCGTGTACTCCATATCAGCGACCTCAGTAATCATTAGATATCGTGAGACAGCAGAATGGGGCGCTCCGTGGAACTCACGGACGTGGTCAGGTGACTGGGTATCACTTGTGCCATACGTCTGTATGCGAAATTTCCACACTCCTAAACATCCCTAGCTCCTCTGTTTCCGATATGATAGTGAAGGTGAAATGTGAAGGGACGCGTACAGCACAAAAGCGTACAGGTCGACCTCGTCTGTTGACTGATAGAGACCGCTGACAGTGATGAGGGTCGTAACGTGTAATAGGCAGACATCTATCCAGTAGTAAGATAGTTAGGCGGGAGGTGAGATGACGTGGATTTCATGGTCGAGCGGCTGTTCATGAGCCACACATCACGCCGGTAAATGCCAAACGACGCTTCGCTTGGTGTAAGGAGCGTAAACATTGGCCGATTGAACAGAGGAAAAACGTTGTGTGGAGTGGGGAATCACTGTACACAATGTGGCGATCCGATGGCAGGGCGTGAGTATGGCGACTGCCCGGTGAACGTCATCTGCGAGCGTGTGTAGTGCCCACAGTAAAATTCAGAGGCGGTGGTGTTATGGTGTGGTCGTGTTTTTCATGGAGGGGGCTTCCACCCCTTGTTGTTTTGCTTGGTACTATCACAGCATAGGCCTACATCGATGTCTTAAGCAGCTTCTTGTTTCCAACTGTTCAAGAGCAATACGGGGATGGCGACTGCATCCTTCAACACAATGCACGGCCCGTGGCGGAGTGGTTACACGACAATAACATCCCTGTAATGGATTGGCCTGCACAGAGTCTTGACCTGAATCCTGTAGAACACCTTTGGGATGTTTTGGAACGCCGACTTCGTGCCAGGTTTCACCGATCGACATCGATACCTCAGATACTTTTGATCACAGAATGTATATACCTCGAGCTGTTTTAATTAATCTGACGGTGTTCCAAGTGCTGCAGTGTGAGCTGTATACATACCAGGACGCTGAAGCTGAAACATCGTAGTTATATTCATTAATCGGTGTGCTCGCGGAGTATGCTGAAAAAGAAAAAAGTAATTCCGCTTTCTGCCACTAGGTGAAAATACGGTGCTGTAAGCAGTCAGAATGTGAAATGTTGCCTTTTTTCGAGGTCAGTATGCTGTTCCTCCCTTGGTGACGCGTGTTGATTTCTTTTGTGAAGTGTGACTTGTCTTTGTGTAAAGCGTTAAGAACGTCGAAATTTTACGTACGAAACTCAATGGCTATTGGGAAGAAAGGCAGTTTACTGCTGATAAAGCTGTTTTATTACAATGGTGACATTAGCAGCGCTGCATTGTGGTAAGATCGCTGGCATAACTGCGAAAAGGCTCCATGTCAATAAATGGGCTGAAGAGTACGATCAAGAAATTTGAAGGAATAGGTCAATTAGATGTAGTAGTTATACCTATAGATACAGCAGATGCCTCAAATTCTACAGCTAGTGCTCGAGCTGTGTCAAGAGAACTGCCTCTCTCCTGGTCATCAGTTCAAAAAAAAAAAAAAAATTCGTCGAATTTTACAGTAGTATACCTACAAAATTGAGTTTACGCTGCCTATCACTACAAGATTCAAAATGTTCACCAAATGAAGCCCCAAGATAGGCTAAAACGTCTTGACTTTGTCCTTCGTATTTTGGCACACGTGGAAATGGATGACGTGTGGTCGGTAATATCCTTTGGACGGATGATGCACATTTTACTCTGCGCGGTGCCGTGAATATATAAAACTGTCGCATTTGGGGTTCTATTCCATCACATGTTGTACAGGAACATTCACTGCATCCAGCCTGTGTGACAGTGCGGTGTGGTTTCAGCCTTCACTCTCGGTCCACTTCTTTTCGAGGAGGTGACATCTCGTAGATCTGTTACATCAACAGTGACATCTGCTGGCAACGTGTGTTCCATGTAATTATGCAGTCTTCCGTGGCCGTTGTCACTGTAGTTAAAAATCTTCTGGGTTATTAGGCCGCGTCATATTTCTACTAAAATGATCGACGTTTCGACCCCTCTGCTGGGATCTTCCTCAGGATCTTCTGGTGTCCACTACTGCTAGTGTTTTAGCAGTAGTAGACACCAGAAGATCCTGAGGAAGAGCCCAGCAGAGGGGTCGAAACGTCGATCATTTTAGTAGAAATATGACGCGGCCTTGTAACCCAGGAGATTTTAACTACAACGTGTATTCCAGCTTTACGAGAGCGCAACTGTGTAAACACACCATTATTTTCATGCAAGATGGAGTAACACCACATGTCGCTTGCCACGTGAAAGATTTACTCTGAGAACTCTGTTGTACCGAATGCATCATCCCTAGAAATTTTCAAGATGTGTAGCCTTCCGGATCCCCCGCTCTAATTCCATGTGACTTCTGGTTGTGGAGATATCTGAAAGATCGTTTCTATCTATGATGTAACCGGACATTCCCAGGCCTGAAGGATAACATGTGATGACATATCACTCTGGTACGATGGCTATGCTGCTATCAACTGCTAACCACGCCGTGTTACGGATGCAATATGTTGCTGAGTCAGGAAACGATATTGAACACGTGTTTTAACGTGTGATCATGCCCTAATAAACGTTCTAGAACCACCGTTATCGTATGTTTGATCGGTCATTCTCTTTTTCCGCATCCACACCACAGTCTGACTGGTTACAGCGCCATATTTTCACCCGGTAACTGAAAGTTGATCTATTATTTTTCAGCATACTCCGAGAGCTCACCGATTAATGAACATACCTACAATGTTTCAGCATCCTGCGATGTATACAGCCCGCACTGCAGCACTCAGAACACAGTTTAACTGTAATTATCCAGTGTTTTGAATGCAGTCTATGGGATTTCGGCAACATACATATAGTAGCAGAGAGACTTGACGGTACTGTCGAGATGTAAGTTCTTCCAAATGACTGAAACCTCAATGTTCACTACTTAGTTGCAAGTCAATAACCATTTTGATACTGCGTTCATTGCTCCGTAGACCGACAGTAGTTCAACCGAAATAAGCCATCTTGTCTTTGGTATCGCAGTCTGCCGTTCTGCTATAAGTAAAACCGGGTGGCTCCTCTGTCCTGTATGAGATGTTGATCTGTTGACCCTGTTGACTGACCATTGCTTCATTGTGAGGGAAATTCCCCTTTACAGCGAAGGAATCACAACACAGATGATACAAAACATTATGACCTCCTGCTTAAGAGCATGTATGTCAACCTTTGGAATTCAGTACAGCTACGATTCTGCGTGTCATAGATTCGACAGGTGCCTGGTAGGTTATTAAAGGTATATGGCACCAAATGTCTATGCACTGGTTATGCAATTCCTGTAAATTATGGGCTGGTGACTTTTGAGTGCATATCTTGCATACAGTTGTATCTCGAATGCATTCAATCTCGTGTATATTAGTTGCTCTTGATAGACAAGGCACCAGTGCGAGATAACTATCATGCTCCTGAAACTACTGTAGCATGAGTCTGGCCTTATGACATGGACAATTTCTGTTGAGGAAGATAAGAAGCATGATGGGCTGCAATTATGCTCACGTAGTCCACAGTTGTCATGGTACCGTTGATTACTAGCACAGGTCTCACGTAAACTCATGTGAATATCCCCCACAGTACAATGCCTCTCGCTCTGGTCTGCATCCATGGCGTAGTGCATGTTTCAAACACCTTTTCGTTAGGATGACGGCGTATCTGGACACGACCAACGACCTGGCGTAATAAGAAAGGTGATTCATCAGACCAAATGACAGTTTTGCATTGGTCGATAATACAGTCTCGATGGTCCCTTTGACCACTGTAATGGTAATTGACGATGACGTTGGGTTAACATGTGAACACGTAGCCCCATGTTCAACAGTGTGACCTGAACGATATGCTCCAAAACACTTGTGCCTGCATCATCTTTGTACTCTGTCATCAGATGTACCACAGACGCGCTACTTAGTGGACCAGGCAAGTCGCCGGCAATTGTGGCCGAGCGGTTCTAGGTGCTTCAGTCCGGAACCGCGCTGCTGCTACGGTCGCAGGTTCGAATCCTGCCTCGGGCATGGATGTGTGTTATGTCCTTATGTTAGTTAGTGTTAAGTAGTTCTAACTCTTAGGGGACTGATGAGCTCAGATGTTAAGTCCCATAGTGCTCAAAGCCATTTGAACCATTTTGAACCAGGCAAGCCTCAGATTTACACATTCTGTAATGAGGCATAGACGTCCAACATCTTCTCGCCTATTTGTAGTTTTAGTGTCCTTCACCACTTTCCAGAGATGCTGACGACAGCAGCACGGGAGGAGTGGACCAGCTTCGACGCTTCCGAGATACTCATTCCCAAGTGCCCTTCGTGAAAGTCGCTTAGCGTCATAGGATTTCCCCATTTGTCATCTTTATAGTCACTGAAATAAATCCCCATTCCTCTCTGCTCTGCTTATATACAGTGGGAGGACAAAAATATGGAAAACCTTTGGGAACACAGCTTTCAGTCTTCTTGGAATTGATAAATAAAGGTAGTGCACGGTTTCCAACCAAATCTTATACAAATCTTCCTGAAAATTAGTTTTAAGTTCTAGTAACGATGATTGAGACGTATAGCGATCATGTATCCTCCTCGCCAAAATAAACGACGAAGGCGCAATAACAACGAGATCTGTGAGTGCGTTCGACAGGGGAGATGCGGAAATTCATCCTCGTGCTTACAGAACCGGTTCTGGATGATGCGAGATGTGTAAACAGGGTGCCTGTTGTCTTGGAATACAACATCAGAATTGGGAACTCTCCGCATCGCTCACACGTACACCGGAGCCGTATCGAGCAGTTACGGTTCGTGTGGTTGAAGATGAAATTTCATTATAAACTGACAAATGCTCTTGCGATATTTTACTACAATATAAACGTCCATTACACGAAAGTAAAAATGAGAAGGTTTATGAAGGGAAGGAAGGTTACAGTTTATTGCGCAGCCAACAATGTGGCCATTTTATATACCGACACACACACTGGTTAGAGATTGCGAAAATGATATGTTACTCATAGTAATGATTTTGTGGTAGTTAACACTGTCTGATGTCTTACGTACCAATTACAGTGAAAGTATGATCTAAAGATGGTTGTTGGTCAGCCAGTACCGGTTTTCATCTAGTTCTTAGTCTACCGTATTGTGATGAAGACTAATAATATTTGCAATAACGTAATATATCTCAGATAATTGTAATAATTATGTTGGTTAATATAACAAGATCTGTTGTCCACCTCTGTCAATCCACCACTGAACCTCAACGTGAAAGTGAGGCGGAACGCCATCTTGCATAAAAATGAAATCATTGGACTCTTCGTGAAGTTGAGGAAACAATCAATTTTGCAGCCTGTCCAGGTACGAGTACGACGTTTCTGTCACAGTTTGCTCCGCAAAAAGGAATGGTTCATTAACTTGGAGAACACAAACGGCGCAAAGCATATTAGGTTTCGGTGAATCTCTTTCTTGTTCGATGACACCGGGTTTGCAGAGGCGGCTTCTTGCTGAATCGACCGCGGAATGCACGTCGCATTTGAAGAATGGACTGACTTCGTGCCAGCAACACACCAAACGATTTGTCTTGTGGTGTATAAACCATGTTGCTGTAACTACACAACAACTTGCTACCTTCCTGTATCCAGTGACTTGCACAATGTCTTTGTATACTTTATAGACCGTCTGTAATAAACAATTTAAATCTGTTCTTTCTTTGTGAAAAACCCTATATAACTCCTTTTCTGTGCGCTGCTAGACATCTGTAAACAGAATCTGTTAATGGTTACCTGATGTAATGGAAAATAGGACCTGAAAACAAAATGGTATCTTGAATAGCTAAACAAAATTACGTGGTCATCGTCGAACAGGTATAATAGTATAGTGCAGGCCAGGCCAACCTCTAACATTGTCATTTTGGCTTTATCATATTTGGCTAGTATAGACCCTTTTTTAGGAGAAGACAAACTTCTTAGCCAAGATCGCAAAAAAACACTGTATCATGGATGATGTTTTTTTTTTAGGTTAGAGAACCCCTACCTTAGGATCAAAGAGGATTTGCCTGTTAAATCGGCCACAGCGACCTCAGACAATCTTGGTCCTCGCAGATCAGAGATAGGAAGGATTAATATGATTTTACTAAACTAAAGGAGCATTCAAGGAAAGGTCCCAGAATTAGTACCGCTTACTGAAGGTTGTAATGCACAGACAGTATTGGGAACAGAAAGCTGGTTGAAACCAGACGTCAATGACAACGAAATCCTAAGTTCAGATTGGAATGTTTATCGTAAGGACAGGTTAGTCGCCAATGGTGGTGGCATGTTTATTGCAGTACAAAATTCGATAAAATCTAATGAGATTATCACGGATTCCGAATGTGAATTAATCTGTGTGAAATTGAGTATCAACGAACTGTCAAAAATGGTGATCGGATGCTTTTATAGACCACCTGGGTCAGGATCTGTAGTTGTAGAGTGCTTCAGACAGAACTCGCAGAATATCATTAGTAATGTTCCTGCTCATGCCTTTGTAATAGGGAGTGATTTCAACTCGCCAGGTGTGGATTGGGAGTGTTATTCAATCAAAACTGGTGACAGAGACAGGGAATCGTGTGGCATTGTTCTGTATGTATTGTCCAAAGATTGCCTTGAGCACATAGTTAGGGAACCAACTCGTGAGGGTAACGTCTTAGACCTCCTGGCAACAAACAGATCTGAACTTATCGAATCAGTTAATGTAGAGGAAGGTATCAATGATCATAAGGCTGTGACAGCACCTATGATGATGGGTCCTACAAGGAATGTTAAGAAAATTAGGAAGATATATTTGCTCAGCAAGGGTGACAGGATACATAGCTCAGCAGGCAGCACAAAATATTCGGTGATGAGGACGAAAATGTGGAGAACAAATGGAAAAAATTCAAAGGCATTGTTGAAAATGCCCGACGCAAGTATGTTCCGAGTAAGGTTTTAAGGGATGGGAAAGATCCACCATGGTTTTACAGCCGTGTTAGAAAAGCGCTACGTAAATAAAGAGAACTCCATCACAGATTGAAGAGAATTGAAAACGTAGCTGACAAACAAAAGCTGAACGAAGCGAAAATGAGCGCAAAGAGAGCAATGAGAGAAGCGTTCAATGATTTTGAAAGTAAGACGTTCTCAACCGACCTGAGTAAAAACCATAAGAGATTTTGGTCGTATGTAAAATCAGTAAGTGGGTCAAAATCATCCATTCATTCTCTCAGCGATCACACGGGCACCGATACGGAAGATAACAGAGAGAAGGCCGAATTACCGAATTCTTCTTCCGAAACTGTTTCACCGCGGAAGATCGTAACTGTCCTTCCTTCCAATTGTCGTACAAGCATCAAAATGGCAGATATTGAGAAACCGATAGCGGAACTGAAAAGCAGCTACAATCGCTTAGTAGCGGAAAGGCTTCAGGACCAGATAAGATACCTATAAGGTTCTATAAAGATTATGCGATAGAACGTGCTCCCCTTGTAGCAGTAATTTATCGTAGATCGCTTGAGCAAACAAAGGTACTTAACGACTGGAAAAAAAGCGCAGGTCATTTCCGTTTCTAAGAAAGGCCGCAAGACAGATACACAGAATTTCCTCGTATAGACCTATATCGTTGACTTCAATCTGTTGTAGTATTATGGAACATATTTTAAGCTCAAGAATTATGGAGTTTTTAGAAAATGAACATCTCATCTATAAAAATCAACATGGATTCCGCAAACAGAGATTCTGCGAAACTCAGCTCGCTCTGTTCCTGCATGAGATCCACAGCGCGGTGCACAGAGGCGCTCAGGCTGATCCCGTGTTCCTTGACTTCAGTAAGGCATTTGACACCGTCCTGCATTGCCGTTTAATGAAAAAAATACGAGTTTACGGAGTATCGAGCGGACCTGCGATTGAATTCAAGACTTTCTTACAGTTAGAACTTAACACAGTCGCTCTTAACGGAACAAATTCTAAAGATGTAAAGGTAATATCCGGAGTACAACAGGTAAGTGTGATAGGACCGTTGTCGTTTACAATGTTTATAAATATTCTAGTAGAAAGCGTCGAATGCTCTTTAGGGATATTCGCAGATGATGCAGTTGTCTATACCAAAGTAGCAACGCCAGAAGATAGTAAGAATTGGCAGAACGACCTGCAGTGAACTGGTGAATGG
Source organism: Schistocerca nitens (assembly GCF_023898315.1). Taxonomy (NCBI): domain Eukaryota; kingdom Metazoa; phylum Arthropoda; class Insecta; order Orthoptera; family Acrididae; genus Schistocerca; species Schistocerca nitens. Next base: position 901,340,064 of record NC_064614.1, on the reverse strand, counting down.
TGCAGGCTTTGGCAGTTGACCATGAAGGTAAATAAAAGTAACATATTGCGCATAGATAGGAAAAGAAATTCACTACTGTACAGCTACACTATTGATGACAAACAGCTGGAGACAGCGTCTGCCGTAAAATATTTAGACGTAACTATCCAGAGCGACCTTAAGTAAAATGTAGATGTCGTGTGACTAGGGCCTCCAGTCGGGTAGACCGTTCGCCGGATGCAAGTCTTTCGATTTGACGCCACTTCGGTGACTTGGGCGTCGATGGGGATGAAATGATGATAATTAGGACAACACAACACCCAGTCCCTGAGCGGAGAAAATCGTCGACCCAGCGGGAATCGAACCCGGGCCCTTAGGACTGACATTCTGTCGCGCTGACCACTTCTTTTTTTTTTTTTTTAATCTCATTTTGTTCGCTTTTGTTCGTTGCATGGGCTCGGAGCGGACGTCGGAAGACATCCATTTATGTTCGTTGTTGATCGATTGACTCAGTTTTTTTTTTATTACAGAGGGCATGTAACCCTCTGACCGAACACGCTGAGCTACCGTACCGGCCATTCAGCTACTGGAGGCGGACGACCTTAAGTGGAATGACAGATAGTGGGAATAGCAAACATCAGACTCAGATTCATCAGAAGAATCTTAAGTATTCTTGAGTATTGTTCATCTATCTGGGATCCCTATCAGGTAGGACTGATAGTGGAGATAGAGAAGATCCAACGAAGACCGGCGCGTTTTGTCACGGGATCATTTAGCTGGCGAGAGAGCGTTACGGAGATACTAAACAAACTCCACTGGCAGACATTACAGTAGAGGCGTTGTGCATCACGGAGAGATTTGCTATTGAAATTTTGGGACAGCACTTTTCAGGAGGAGTCGGACATCATGTTACTTCCGCCCTCATACATCTCGCGTATTGACCACGAAGAGAAAACTCGAGAAATTAGGCCAATACAGAGGCTTACTGACAATCATTCTTCCCACGCATAATTCGCGAGTGGATCAAGGTTGGATGGATCAGACAGTGGTACCGAAAGTACCCTCCACAACTCACACCATTAGGTATCTTGCGGAGTATGATTTAGATGTAACGTAGTTTTACCGAAAGCGGTCTTCCACAATACAATGTTTTACTGCGATCTAGGCTAAGAAGTTTGTCTTCTTCTAAGAAAGTAAATACAGATCGCCCCTTCATATTCAGTACGAGTCAATTAACAGAGCCTTTTTGTTTTAATGAGGTATGTTTGACCACATTTTTAATCTCGTGTTATATACAAAATCAATAACTTTTCATTATTTGATAATTTATTGTTTACGAGATGCAGAATGCTCAGCAGTTGTATTTGTTTTCCCTTCTACTAACAGATCGGCAGATGGAGATCCCGGACTGAAATCGACAGTTTATTTGTGACCATGGACTGCAGTTAAAGAAATTCTGTTCTTCCTGTCTTTATTCGTGACTGTTTCCCAGCTTGTAAAACTAGTCAAATAAAATGCTGCACGGTCCTCTTATCTATTTCTAAGAACTTTGACATCACCCCGACGTTTAACTTGTGGGCGGAGTGCCCCGCCGCGTAGGGGCGAGACCGTCCTCTAACTGCGGGTTGACCGCTTGCGGCGATCTGTAAACATCCGTCAGCTGGCGCGGCGAATGACCCCGTGAGCAGACGGGTTCTTTGTGCGCGGCCGAGGGCCAAAAACAAAGCCGGCCGCGCGAGGTGGTGCGTCAGCCGGCACGGAGGGAGGGGCGGGCGCTGCGTGGCGCGGCCTGCCTCCCTCCTGTGCCGCCCCTGTCCCTGTCCCAGGCCTCCCGAGTGCATTATGCGGACGCGCGACGAGATATCCGTTGCTTAATCAGGCGCCGGCGCGCTCTCTCCGCAGACGAGTGCCGCCTCTCGTGTGTGTAATTCGTGCGCAAGTGCTCGAGACAATAGGCCTGCGATGAGCGCGATCGTCACGAATCAGAGTTCCCTCAGCGTAAAAAGTGAGCGAGCACACGCCACGCTGAGTGACTCCTCCACCACTAGCGCGCCCTCTTCCCTATTAACACGGATGCCCTCCGTATGATTCTTAGTTCGTAATGGCCTCGTTGACCCTTCACGCATGACCCGGTAGGAAAAACTACAGCCTCTTCACACCCGGGGCCGACGTAGGACTCGAATCCGAAACCTGTATACATGCACATCGACTTTCGATCATCGCCACTATGTTCGTCGCCTTCCGTAAACTAACGTACTCTTTCTTGACAAAAAAAAAAAAAAAAAAAGGCTCTGAGCACTATGGGACTTAACATCTGATGTCACCACTCCCCTAGAACTTAGAACTACTTAAACCTAACTAACCTAAGGACATCACACACATCGATGCCCGAGGCAGGATTCGAACCTGCCACCGTAGCGGTCGCGCGGTACCAGACTGAAGCGCCTAGAACCGCTCGGCCACACCGGCCGGCTTGTGAATCCATGAGCGTGATCTCTTACGATGATATCCCATTTCAATTCCATGTGCAGTTGACAAAGTTTCAAAACAAATGTACGAATGACAATTATAACACATGTAGGTCTGTTAAAAAAAACAATACTAATAGTCACATACAGTGTGTCCAGCACGTTCCATTATGAGATGTGAAGACGCTGTGAGCCAGTTACATTTCCATGTGAAGAATGGTTTGTGAACATGTACTACGAAATACATGGTGTTTATCTTTCGTACTTGCACATCAGACATGAGGTTTGATATGAAGGAGATAACAAAGTTACTGATGAGTCGAAACATTACGACCGCTGCCACCACGGCATTTACTGGCACCTAGTGTCGTTGAGGGCACGTGACGCAGTAATGAAAGCATAGAGGTTGGCCAAAAACGTGGTACCACCGCGAGAAATCGGTGCGTAAACGTAACTGCGGTTGCTAGGCAAGTCTGCAGGTTGCGCTGTTTTATTTGACTATCACCGGAACCTGTTCGACATCTACAGTACGTTGCAACTGTCGGTCGTGGTCAGAACAATGTTATGTCCAGTTGTGAGTGCTTTATATCTAACCTCAAGTGCACTCGTATGATAGGTAGCCGAAATGTTTGGTAGTTCAAGAGGCATCGAAGATTTATTCCGCATACAGGGAAAGCAGAACAACATCATCCGCTAGTAATTCACAACGCGGACGAAAGTACGAGACGAGTAATAGTGACGGACGGTCATTGAAGAGGACTGTGGGGAGAAATGGGGAGTGACAGCTACAAAAGTCACTGCAGAGCAGAATGATACACTTGCGAATCCTGTCAGCACCAAAGTAACACTAAGGCGGATCCATAAGCAGGGACTGCAGAGCGCGCTAGAATTTCAATGCTGTGATTCAAATGCAGGTAACAGGAAAAGTGTTACCTGAGCCCTAAAACCTAGTGGAAGAATGTCATTTGGTCGGATGAGCCTTGTTTCACATTGTTTCGGCTATTTGGCCGACATGACGTCCTAAGAGTGAAACATGGCCAGGATTAGGTGTTGATGTGGACAGCGATATCGTAGTATTGCATGGGCCCAATGATTACTCTGCAATGTCGCCTTACTGTCAAGGACTAATTGAATATTTTGGCACACCAGGACCATCCCATGGTATATGGCATCAGTCGTTGTGACATTCAGAGCAAGGAAGAGTTTCCACTCATCAAACCACGCAACCCTCCTAAAATATGGCTGTCCACAAACCTGCACAAAATACGAAAAGAAGTGCTTAACTGCTCAAATGGCTCTGAGCACTATGGGACTTAACCTCTGTGGTCATCAGTCCCTAGAACTTAGAACTACTTAAACCTAACTAACCTAAGGACATCACACACATCCATCCCCGAGGCAGGTTTCGAACTTGCGACCGTAGCGGTCGCGTGGTTCCAGACTGTAGCGCCTAGAAGCGCTCGGCCCCTCCGGCCGGCGCTTAACTGTTCAGCAATATTGAAAATGAGGTATTCACATAGTACATGCATCGTCTTACAAGTCGATTTCACAACACTTAATTTAACGTACCACCAAACCTTGCGTGCTTGTATCGTCTTAACGAAACTGTCTGAAAGGCAATCAGTTATTCCTGGACTCCCACTCCTCTACACTATTTCCTGGGGCTGAATTGGTTGCTGATGGGCTTTTGCTTCTGCTAGGTATAAACGTACCAAGAAAACTAAATTGAGTACGTGTGTGTAGACTTCACTGTCCAGTTTATTGTGTAAGCGCTGTCCCATTGTACAAAGATGTTGGCCAGATAAAAGTGGCGCACTCGTGAATTGTTGCACCGAAGAAATGAATCCACCACCTGCATGGTAGCGCTAGGCGTGATCAGTGGCTCATCAGGTACTACGCAGATCTCAAGTCACCCCAGGCGACGATGACCAGCGTTCGATGCCAATATACGACAATCATATCAAGAAGGCATGGCAGGAGACCAATCATTTACTACTAAAACAAAATGGATTACAGGATTACACTGACATTGCAACAGAAGGGGTGATTATTATTATTATTATTTTTTTTTTTTCGAATGAGTTGTAAAGCTTTCTTCTGTCTTTTGCTGCGATGTTAAAATTAGCTTCTTTTGCAGAAAAACAGCGGAGTTCATAAAATTTCATTTGACTGATATGCTAATGTAATTGCAGTTGCGATAGAATCCTGAAACAGTCTATTATCAAACATACAAGAGGCCAGACAAAAGCTTATGAAGAGCTCATGCTGGATGTAAAAATAAATGTACGATTCCTTCATTTATGTTATTACAAAACCATAGTAATTCTAATTTCACCAGTTATCGATGGTCCTTAAAATAATTACATTATTTCAGTAAAAAAATCCGTATAGATTCATACATCACAGTAGATAAGAAAGTTTCGCAGGTGTCAAAATGTTCTCCGATTTTCATGCTATCATTTGCAAAAAAATTCTTTTTGGTATTTCGAGCTGTCTACGAGATATGTGAGATGTTATGAATTTTCACTTCCACTCTATCGTTTGCGCACACGATCAGAAGTGAGGCACTACATACAGTCCGTCTTGTTTCAAGTCAACGAAAAATTCAATATCTTATAATGTATTACACAACATCCACAAAATTCAAAACCAAGGCCAACCCTATTTTTCATTGCAAAGTATTCATATCTCCTGCAGTACCTTACTTAATATTTAAAATATCATTATTACTACGACCATTAACGAAATGAAGGCGGTACAAATGAAGAGCTAGGTGAGGAATTGAATGATAATCAGATGAGACTGAGATGAGATGTAGTGTGGAATTCTCGTCAAGTCAAGCGTTAACTGAGCTATCAAAGGGACGGTTTCAGTCTGCTTCCAAATCAACAATTATTCTCCACGTTAATTCCTCCTTCGCTTTCCCTCCTGCGTGTATTCTGCCACTTCAAGGTACAACACAGAGGTTCTCTAATACTCCACTAACCTGAGGTCTTCTGTAGGTGCATATCCAGACATTCTCGGATGATGATGGCATTGAAACAGAGGATGACACGCGTAAAGCTGAAATACTAAACACCTTTTTCCAAAGCTGTTTCCCAGAGGAAGACAGCACTGCAGTTCCTTCTCTAAATCACCGCACGAACGAAAAAAATGGCTGACATCGAAATAAGTGTCCAAGGAATAGAAAAGCAACTGAAATCACTCAACAGAGGAAAGTCCACTGGACCTGACGGGATACCTATTCGACTCTACACAGAGTACGCGAAAGAACTTGCCCCCCTTCTAACAGCCGTGTACCACAAGTCTCTAGAGGAACGGAAGGTTCCAAATGATTGCAAAAGAGCACTGGTAGTCCCAGTTTTCAAGAACGGTCGTCGAGCAGATGCGCAAAACTATACGCCTATATCTCTGACATCGATCTGTTGTAGAATTTTAGAACACGTTTTTTGCTCGCGTATCATGTCTTTTCTGGAAACCCAGAACTACTTTGTAGGAATCAACATGGATTCCAGAAACAGGAGGTTGCTTACAAAACACTCTTTCGACCTATACTTGAGTACTGCTCATCAGTGTGGGATCCGTACCAGGTCGGGTTGACAGAGGAGATAGAGAAGATCCAAAGAAGAGCGGTGCGTTTCGTCACAGGGTTATTTGGTAAGCGTGATAGCGTTACGGAGATGTTTAGCAAACTCAAGTTGCAGACTCTGCAAGAGAGGCGCTCTGCATCGCGGTGTAGCTTGCTGTCCAGGTTTCGAGAGGGTGCGTTTCTGGATGAGGTATCGAATATATTGCTTCCCCCTACTTATAACTCCCGAAGAGATCACGAATGTAAAATTAGAGAGATTCGAGCGCGCACGGAGGCTTTCCGGCAGTCGTTCTTCCCGCGAACCATACACGACTGGAACAGGAAAGGGAGGTAACGACAGTGACACGTAAAGTGCCCTCCGCCACACACCGTTGGGTGGCTTGCGGAGTATAAATGTAGATGTAGATCCCCATGCAGATGCAATGCTCAGGTCGCGAGCTCGCTGTTCTTGAAGTCAGGCTGTAAAAGAATTGGCGAAATGGCTAAGGCTTTCAGTTCTACTAAATCATCTGGCAAGTTCCGAATTTGGGATATTAACACCTTTTCGTTTCATCGTAACACACAAAACAGATAAAGCTATAAACTTCTAATAAGACGTTTTGCAGATGTGAGCCTACGAAGTCACACGTTTCACAATTAATGTTACAATCACTCACAAGCGTTTGACATTAAGCATCTTTAGAGCATATGTTTACAAAACTGATACACACTATTAGTCTATCCTTCTCTGCTTTCCATACAGAGTTGCGATATTTGAATGCAATTTTGTACGACGCGCATTCCAGATTTTAACTGCGTAGCCTGTGACACGAGGCACACCGAACTCCCATTCCTGGCTTATGAGACAGTCCACAGCTGCAGCTGAATAACGGTATTCTAATGTAAACAAACATTCTTTTCCTAAAAAACTGGCGCAACTTCGAACGGAATTGATACTCACTGTACCGCGTGTTGTCTGCCTCTCGCCCCACTTCTTACGTCAAGCCTCAGCTACTGCGGTCTCGTCCAAACTATAGAATGAATCCTGAAATGGAGTCATATGGCTCCAAAGCCAGATAGTCACAAAATCATCATCAAGCTGACGAATGAGCCCACAAATTACATGAGAATCTAATGTTTTCACCAAATAGTTTCCTTAAAATCGACTGAGAAAAGTTGCAGTGCAGTCGGCACGCATGCGCCTCCATTTTCGCGGTGTAGTCGAGGTGAGAAGTGTCTCGTTCGTAACAGAGGAAGCACACAGATTAGCAGCGGGTAGCGGGCAGCCACCCCTTTGGAGCAGAGGGGTGAACTCGTCCACAGCTGAGAACAAGAATCCGTTTCTGTGCAGAGACCACGTCATCTTGCACAACCTCTACATTATGAAAGGGTTCCATCACAGTCCTCTAGTACTCGAGAGGTGTACGAAGGTCCTGCCTTATCAATAAAGACGACGTTAAGCAATCGTCTTACGTGTTATTTCAGGTGCTCTCTTGCCATAGATTCGTAGCACCATGGTGATAGTCGCTTAGCGCTTGTATAAAATTTTCTCCGTGTTCATGCCACGTCAGACCTGAGTTAAAACTAGAGCTTTCTAGGTTAATCACCATGTGCTTCGTCAGGAGTTGACTGCCACCTGTCTCCTTTACGGTGGCGTTCAAATACGTTATTCGTCGAGTGAAGTTTCTTGGCGTTCTGACTTCTACTAGCTGAGTGACGTCACCTGAAGGGCGGGATTCACACGCAGAAATGAGGAAAATCGGAAGATAAAGTTGTAAACCTCTCTGCCCTGTCCCCTACCAGGCAGTAAAGGGACAACTAACCCCTTAAGAATTACGTGTATTCGTTTTATTTCTTTGAATACGCTCCGTCGCAATCGCTCATCACCAGGCATATTGTAATCTCCGTCTTAGAGTACGGAGATGCGTGGGAGAGGATCTTCATATTCTTAAACTTGATCTCAGTCCCTTCCATTATGCTGTGTTCTTCTATCGCTGATTTCTATACTTGATGTGCCTTTTATGTTTACTGCAGCTCTCGACTATGGTGCAGATTCTCCATCCTGCGTAATTTTTACCACACATTTGTGGCATATTGTAGGTGCTAACTACTCTCAAATCCAGTCTGTCATTCACTGAACGCAGTTAGTCTAATAGAGGCCGGAATACTGTTCTAACATCAAATTTATCTGATATGTGTCCCATCTTGCTAGAAGTCGCTCCGCTTCTGGAAGGAGAATTGTGGGTTTACCTACTTCCATTGGCTGGATTGGTTGTTCCCTACTTCTACCAGCAAACGTAATTCTAATTTTATGCGGTGAAATTCAGATCCCAGCTGTTCATTATCTGAAAATGTCTGCGCTCTATATGTGCCGGTTTTCTCTACACAAAATCCTTCCAGTATCGTTGAACCAACACCTTAAAAAACGGCAGTTAAGACGAAATGGCTGGTTTAAAAATGTGATTGTCGGAAGGACTGACTCAGCATATAAGAAAGTGAAAATAACCTTCGGTGACATTAAAAGCAAGAGCGGTAACATTAAGAGTGCAACGGGAATTCCACTGTTAAATGCAGAGGCTAGAGCGGATAGGTGGAAAGAGTACATTGAAGGCCCGTGTGAGAGGGAAGATTTGTCTAATGTGATACAAGAAGAAACTGGAGTCGATTTAATCAGAATTTAAGAGAGCTTTGTGGGACTTGAGATCAAGTAAGGCAGAAGGGATGGATAACATTCCATCAGAAGCCATAAAATCAGTAGGGGAATTGGCAAGAAAACAAATATTCACGTGATGTGTAGAATGAGTGAGTCCTCGACATACCATCTGGCTTTCGGAAAAATATCATCCACACTATTCCGAATACTGCAAGAGCTGACAAGTGCGAGAATTATAGCACAGTCAGCTTAACGGCTCATGCATCCAAGTTGCTGACAACAATAATATACAGAAAAATGGAAAAGAAAATTGAGGAAGTGTTAGATGACGATCAGTTTGACTTTATGAAAGATGCAATTCTGACGTTGCGGTTAATAATGAAAGCGAGACTAAAGAAAAATCAAGACACTTTCATAGGATTTATCGACCTGGAAAAAGCGTTCGACAATTTAAAATGGTGTAAGATGTTCGAAATTCTGAGAAAAATGGGGGTAAGCTACAGGTAGAGGCGGGTAATATACAATACGTACAACACCGGAGGGCGAATAATAAGAATGGATGAGCAAGAACGAAGTGCTCGGATTAAAAAGGATATACGACAGGGACGTAGTCTTTCGCCTCTGCTGTTCAAACTGTACATCGAATAAGCAATGATGGAAATAAAAGAAAGGTTCAGAAGTGGAATCAAAATTCAAGGTTAAAGTATATCAGTAATATGATTTGCTGATGACATTGCTATCCTAAGGGAAAGTGAAGAATAATTACAGGATGAAGAAAGAGGAAAGTAATGAGAAGTAGCAGAAATGAGAGTAGCGAGAAACTTAACATCAGGATTGCTAGTCACGAAGTAGATGAAGTTAAGGAATTCTGCAACCTAGGCAGCAAAATAACCGATAACGGACGGGGAAAGGAGTGTGGTGTCACCGCCAGACACCACACTTGCTAGGTGGTAGCCTTTAAATAGGCCGCGGTCGGTTAGTATACGTATGAGATGTAGTGTGGAATTCTCGTCAAGTCAAGCGTTAACTGAGCTATCAAAGGGACGGTTTCCGCCTGCTTCCAAATCAACAATTATTCTCCACATTAATTCCTCCTTCGCTTTCCCTCCTGCGTGTATTCTGCCACTTCAAGGTACAACACAGAGGTTCTCTAATACTCCACTAACCTGAGGGCGAGTGCTAGGGAGGAAAATAACCGATAACGGACGGGGAAAGGAGTGTGGTGTCACCGCCAGACACCACACTTTCCCCGTCCGTTATCGGTTATTTTCCTCCCTAGCACTCGCCCCAGTTGTACAGCCGACTTTTCTAGCGATGGTTCACTATCTACTTACGCTCTCATTTGCAGAGACGACAGTTTGGCATAGCCTTCAGCTATGTCATTTGCTACGACCTAGCAAGGCGCCATATTCAGTTACTATTGATATTGATATTGTGAATCATGTACCTTCAAGAGCGACGTTCATCATTAATGGATTAAAGTTAAGTATCAAACTAATTACGTCCGCTTTCTGAATTCTAATTCCATGTCATGTTCCAGACGTCACGTCAGTAGAGTCCTTCCCTCCTCACGCCAGCCTGCGTGAGCTAAAACTCGTGCATTTCGGCCCCTACTAGTAACACTGTGTTGGCTCTTCTGCCAACACAACAAGGAGGACATCAAAAGCCGACTATCTCTGGCAAAGAGAGTATTCTTGTCCAAGTATCAAACATAGTCTTTGAGGTAAGAAAGAATGTACGTTTGGAGCACAACATTATATGGATGTGAAAGATGGCTGTGGGAAAGTCAGAACAGAAAAGAATCGAAGCATTTGAGATGTGGTGCAACGGACGAATGTTGAAAATTAGATGAAATGATAAGGTAAAGAATGAGGAGGTTCTGCGTAGAATGGGAGAGGAAATCGCTGACAAGGAGAAGGGACAGGATGACAGGACATCTGTTATGGCATCAGGGAATAACTACAGCGAGCTGTAGAGGGAAAGTACTGTAGAGAAAGCCAGAGGTTGGATTACATCCAACAAGTAATTGAGGCTGGAGGTGGCAAGTGCTATTTTAAGATGAAGAGGTTGGCACAGGAGAGAAATTCGTGCGGGCCGCATCAAACCAATCACAAAACTGAAAAAAAAAGAAACAATCGAGACTTCCGTTGGTGCACAAAATCTTGCACTGGCAACACTTTCGCAATTATGGACGGCTATAGAGGCAACATGGCTCAGGATTTCAACGACTTGTTGAGTCCTCGTCACGTCGAGATGCTGCACTAGGCTGGACAAAAGGAGGTCCCACATGATGTTAGGAGGTATCCCGTGACTTTCGTTACTTCACTGTACAATGTTGCTCGATGTCATATCTTGGTGCTAGTGTCTGGATTGCTTTACTGCAGTCTAGATCAAAGAGGCATCGTGTCATTTCCACCGAACAGCAACGAAAAGCAGCTGGTAGGCAGCGGCCGTAGCCAGGTACTGACGACAATGGGCGTCGACGTCAGACAGGTCGTCACACGTTTGAGTAATACGATAACGCTGCAATGCTGTAACGACGTCTCTGTGATGTACTGAGTTACTTTACTGAAAGGACGCCCCTTCCTGTCGCAAAGTGACCATTCATGTACGAGTGACACTAGAGATTACTCTTGTTATGTGTGGACAGAACATACACACCGCTTAATGCGCATACGGCTCAGAGCCATCCAAAATAGCGGAAAGTTACGTGACGGTGTCGCTCCCCATGATACCTACACTGTTCCTCGGACTTCTGTTCATCTTCCTCTTCCTTCCTGCAAACTGTCTTCAGCTTTCTCCATCAGCTGGCAGTATTTATGTATAACGGCACACATAAAATCCGATACAGTTCTACGTCCATCAGGAACGTATTGTGCATTCGGCGTTCTTCCGTGATGCACCCTGGTAATCTCGATTCAGGAAAATTACATTTCCGTTATTTTGTGTTGGCTCACAACCATGAATTGAATTTGTGTGTTGCTTTATAGAAAATATTCTGACCAGATGTACAGTAATACATGTCAGGTATGTCCTGCACCCACAATGGAAACACTCGATGCTAACAAAATTTCCGTTATGTGAATATTCTACTAAATAGAAGACACAGAAACATGTACAGCTATAAACCGATGCATTCCGCAGATCCTTAATTGTAAAGAAAGTGCAAGAACCTAAACACCTAATACTTAACGAACTCTTCTCTTATTGTTCCGTCTAGATGATGAGTCACTAAAAATATCAAAGTTACACAACAACTGACTCATTCCACCTACCACGAGTCTAAATACGTAGCATATGTTCCAGATACGTTAAAAACAAGAATTAATATACAATGTGGTATTTAGCTCAGAACAAATCTATTCTTGAAAGTGAAAAGTGAAATTGCTTCCACGATACGCTATAAACGTAGTAAGAGGAATTACTATTTATATTTCTTCCTCTTCACCTGAGTAACAAAGCTGCTAAGAGTAACCATTTTCGTTGACTTCACTGAAAAATATGATTTCTGTATTGCAAGAACGAAACGAAAAAAATGTAAAATAAATATTATAAAGAAGACCTCTTGCAGTGCTCTATGTGATTGTTATACTTAGCAACAACAGTCTCCATCTAAGAAAAAAATTTTGATGACAATTCTGATTTCACGAAGACTATTGTATTGTGAAAGCTTATAGCTTCAAACGGAAATGCTCACTTATTAAGCCGTGTAGCCGATTCATGGATGTCTGACACATCGCTTTTTAAACATTAAAGACATATAGTGGAAGTCGCTGCATGGAGAGTCGAAATGTTCAAATGTGTGTGAATTGCTAAGGGACCAAACTGCTGAGGTTATCGGCGCCTAGACTTACACACTACTTAAACCAACTTATGCTAAGAGCAACACACACACCCATGTCCGAGGGAGGACTCGAACCTCCGGCGGGAGCGGCCGCGCAGTCCGTGACATGGCGCCTCAAACTGCGCGGCCACCGCGTGCGGCTGGAGAGTCGAAGGTTCTTCCTACAAAACTCTGTTGTAAGGGCGAAGTATATCGAGATTTTTGTGGACAACCAACAGTTTCATGATACATAAAATTCTGACGTTTCAGCACTTTCATTTTCACAAGCCCATCTTGATCGCATAGATTTCTTTCCACTTTATGACCGGTTTCGGCTTATCGCCATCTTCAGATCGTTAAAATGTTCTGATATAAATCGTCGTCAAGTTAAACATGTCTGCTAAACGTCAAGCTTAACTATAACAGTGCCAACTAGTGTCAGTGAAATGGAAGTGTTAAAAGAAAAGACTACCTATTACTCAATTGAAATTGCCCAAAGCGGACAAGGCACCACGCCCGATCGGAATTGCTATTATACACTACCTGGTCAAAAGTATCCTGACAGCCCTCTGTAATGCGGAAGTAACCACGAGATGTCACGAGAAGCGGGCCCACAGTAAATAGGAGGCGGTGATTACTGTGAAGTCAGTAGGGAAGCAGTAACAGACAGCAGAATGGGTCGGTGAGGAGAGCTCAGTAACCTCGAACATGGAGGTCACTTGAGTAACAGAGCCATCAGGGACATTTCACCCCTTCTGCAGCTGTTCAATTCGACTACTGGTGATATGATTACGAAGTGGAAACGCCAAGGAACAACCAGGCTAAACCAAGATCCGGTTGACCATCACATGTACTGACAGACAGGGGCCATTAAGCTTTGTGGAGGGTAGTTGTAACAAGTCGCATGAAATCAGGAACAGGAACTACTCGCGAGTTCCAAAGTGCAACCGGCAGTCCGGCCAGCACAGTGATTGGGCTTAGAGAGTTAAAAATTGGGTACAGTGATCGAGCAGCTCCTCTTAAGCCACCCTTTTCTGTACTCAAGACTAAGCGACGCCTGAAATGGTGTAAAGAGTGACGCCACGGGGCAGGGGATTACTATAAACGAACGATTCGGAATGGTGAATCACGCTATACCCCGTGACAATCCAATGGAGAGGTTTGCGTTTGGAGAATGCCTGGAGAACAATACCATCTATCATGAGTAGTGCCAACACTGAAGTACGGAGGAGTTGGTACTACAGTATAGGTTTCCTTTGTGGTTAGTGTGTGAACCGGTAATTCCGTTTAAGCAAACACGAAATGTGGAAGGATACAAATACATTTTGTAGGACTGTGTGCTGTGGACAATAGAGAGTTTTGAGGCGACGGTTATTTGTAACAGCATCACAAAGCACACTGTAATGAAGTGGTATCTCTGAGACAATAGTTGTGGAAAATAACGTTCCTGAAAGGTACTGGCATGTCCAGAGTCCCCAGTGGAACATCTCTAGGTTGAGCTACAACCTCAACTTCGCTTACATCCCAGTGTGCCACATGAATACTTTCCCTGGTTTCGGGTGTTGATGGAGAATAGGTTAGCATTCCTCCACTGGCGTTCAGACACGTAATTGAAAGTGTTCCCAGCAGAGTTCAAGCTTATAAAGGCGAAAGGTGGGCACACTACCTATTAAAGTTCACTAATAGCTGTCTAGATGCTTAAATGGAACAGAATTATTTCTTTCCTTGTTCTCGACAATTTCCACGCAGCGAATCAAGAGTTACACCGAGGTACCTAACCTCAAATGGGATGATTGGTGATCTGCGACTGTCAGATCTGCGTTTCCTGGTCATGGCTACTGTCTTTTGTTTGGATATCCCTAGGTTATTTGGTCCATATGCTTACATTACTCAGCACCAGGCTTGTTCAGTCCTCTACCTGTTTCCTTCTCTGTCCCTTAATGATGATTGCGAGGTCATCTTCATATTCCACTTTTGTCCATTGCTCGCCTTCCTTTTCAATTACAATCCCATCAAAGACGAGATTCCACAGGAATGGGCCACGAATCGAGCCTTGTGGACAGCCCTTTGTGACCAATTTTTTCCACACAGCCTTATTTCTGACCATGACCTTCCGGTCCTTGAAATAATTGTCCATTAGGTCACACAGATTACGCGGGCACTCAGTTGCTCTCAGTCGCCTCATAATACTAGGCCACTATAAGTTATCGAAGGCTCCTGCTATGTTATCATCACATACTTCTCTTCACAGTTCACACTGCCCGACACTTCCCTGATGGCGCCTTTTCGGAGTTCAAGCTGGTTGTAGGCCTTGATATCTTAACCATCATTACGTTTTTCTAGACGAGCGACTACTAGCCATTCTAGAGCTTTCCCTAGAATAGAGAGAAGACATATCGGGCGTTAAGATTTCGGCTCGTCCCTAGGTTTGTCCACTGATTTCAGCAACATGCAGACACTTTCCGTCTTCCAAATATCTGGGACCCTTCTTTCTACCAGACATTTATTATATAAATCTGAGAGGATATGGGAACTGGTGTGCCAAACTCTTTTTTATAATTGCGTCGTCAATACCATCAGGACCTGTTGCTTTCCCTGGTTTGCAAGCCTTTATAGTGGCCCCTATCTGATGTGAATTCTGGGTAGAGATCCCAGTTGTCATAACTTTTGTTGTCAGTTTTCACAGATTGTTGGTCAACTGTGTCCTGTTCTGGGTTTTCATCAGAAAGCAGTCTTTGTAGTAATGATCATATAGTCTCCTTCCATGCCATTGCAAGAGTATGGTCTTTTATTTTTAAGTTTCTGAGCACATTTTCCGTACCATATTTTGCCTGTATTATCTTTCTCACTATGGCCCAGGGACCATTCAAATGGTTCTGAGCACTATGGGACTGAACATCTGAAGTCATCAGTCCCCTAGAACTTAGAACTACTTAAACCTAACTAACCTAAGGACATCACATACATCCATACCTGAGGCAGGATTCTAACGACGACCGTAGCGGTCGCACGGTTCCAGACTGAAGCGCCTAGAACCGCTCGGTCACACCGGCCACAGGGACCATTCTTGTCGCAGTCGGTGAGCCATTTTTTGTAGGCCTCCTATTTGACTTTCACAATTTGCTTGTGGTACTTGTTTTTCATTCTGTTGTAGCTTTGTTGTTCTACTTCTAGATCAGTTTCGTTGTTGTTTCTAAGTAGGCGTTGTAATGATCGTCGTACTGACATGATGTAACGCCGCAGGTTAGCAACTGTTGCGTTCCACCATGGCACTGGATTCTCTATCTGTGTCCTCCTCATCGTTCGGATGCAGCTCTCATAGACTGCTGCTTGCAGCCTTGTGACCATTTCATTGACTCCTTCATTTGGTCTATATGTCCAATGGGCTGGGAAGCAGAGATGATACTTGACGTCCATTCTTCATGAACCATCCGTTTGCACAGGGCTGTGGCAGCAGAAGTTGTGCAGACCGTGACATTAATGTTGCTCTCCCCATTTGGGCCAGAGAATGTTGTTAGCTCTGACCTCTCATTCATTACTATGAGCCCTTGTTGTGAGATGAAGTATTCAAGCATCCATCATTGAGCTGTGCCAAACTGGTAAGTTGGCATTTGTGTCCATCCCTATAATAACTGGTTTTCCTGGGAATTTAGTCCAAGATAATCTCCAGTTGATGGAAGAATTAGTCTATGGATGGTCCATATTGGTAGTATATTGTGATTACATAAAACTCACCAACGACTCCCTTTATGCTGGCAGCAGGTACGTGCGTATTGCAGAAGCTTGTCAGCTGCATAGCCGTTACTGTTTGTGACGTAACTGCTATGCGCTGCTTTAGCGCTCTATCGTTGGAACTGCAGATCAGCTGGAAGGTCGTGGGATATCCAAATACTTTATTTACACAGTATGGTTCCTGAATCAATATGACATCTATATTTTCTTCGCTGATTCGCTGTGCCAATTGATCTGGGACTATTTTTGTCATTTGCCCATTTATTTGAAGAATTCTTATTGCACTATTTTGTACGTCTGCCCATGGTCTTCTTCCAGGCTGCATTGCTACGTCGTTATTGCAGGCCATAGTCAATTGTGTTATTTATTATGGCCTTTATTCTGTTGTACTCTGGGCAAGATTTCTCTATCACTGCATGAGTATGTGGCTCCTTTGTCCGCTTACAGTTTGCGCAATGTGCTGGTTGGCCTTTCTTGGAGCATTCCTTAAAAGTATGTCCATGTGCTGCACAGTGGCCACAGAAGGTTTCTGCATCACCCTCCCCGAAACCGAAAACAGCGAGGCAGGTCCGTAGCAATGTGAATATCATGTTCCCAGACTTTTGTGACTCCAGCGGCGTGATTCATAACGAGTATGTCCCAAAAGGTACTACTGTAAAGAGATTCTTCGTCGCCTTCGTGAAGCAGAGGCGCAACTTGCCGGACTTGTGGGCAGAGGGGAGTTGGTACCTTCTCCACGATAACGCACTCACTCGTCGTTCGAAGATAATTCAGATTTTTTTGGCCAAACACAACACGGCTGTGGATTGTCAGCCTCCCTATTCCCATGACCCGACACCAACTGACTTCTGGCTTTTCCCTGAAATGAAAAAGACTCTGAAAGGGACCACATTTCGGAGCAGGGAAGACGTAATGCAGAATTCGACGTAGCAGATGCTTTCCAGCGATGCTTCCAGCATTGGCAGAAACATTGGGAGAGGTGTGTAGAAACTGAAGGGGCCTACGTCGAACTTGACTGGTGTCAAAAAATATATATGAAGGAAAAGACCACCGAGCGAGGTGGCGCAGTGGTTAGACACTGGACTCGCATTCGGGCGGACGACGGTTCAATCCCGCGTCCGGCCATCCTGATTTAGGTTTTCCGTGATTTCCCTAAATCGCTCCAGGCAAATGCCGGGATGGTTCCTTTCAAAGGGCACGGCCGACTTCCTTCCCCGTCCTTCCCTAATCCGATGAGACCGATGACCTCGCTGTCTGGTCTCCTTCCCCGAAACAACCAACCAAGAAAAAGACTGATTTTTGAACAGCCCTCGTATATTTGTGATGTAACATTATTAAATTGATATCTTTGTTCGCCATTTAAACCTGATGACCGAAACCAATGCACTCTATTTCTCCGATTTACATGCAAAATATTTCTTCCTCTAAGTGCATGTAAAGCTTTGGTGTCCACCCCATTTCAGCTATCGAGTACAAATTTCAATCCTTGCCCATGCTTTGATTGGTTTATGGTCCTACTTGTCTACATACATCCCCATAGCCAATCTTGCTTAATAAGTGTGCTGAGTCACTGGTCGAGCTCCACCTGTAAACAGAGTCGATACGATTCACCGGAGGCTATACGGAAAGGAATCTGTTTCTTTGGGTTCCAGCCGTGAGAGGAAGCGTTGCGCATGAGACGCTAATCTCCCTTCCTTCCGAAGCAGGCTCGCTTGCAGGGGAATAGCCGCAGTAACGATTTGTTTTTCTACAGGCGCTCTATCTGTTGCTGTTTGAGAGGAAGGAAGCAAGGAAGTGTACGTGTTGTGGACGCACACATGCACACTGTCGCTACCCCTTATGTGAGCGGCCCGTGGCAGCCGTTGCAGGTCGTTAGTCTCTGGCCGGGAGTGTTAGTTTTTGCTGTCCGGACGAGCATCCGTCATCTTCAGTGCAGATGCGCTGCGTTTGTTTTCCCTGAGTTTCTCTTACCACAGCTGGGAAATTTTTGGCCCAGCGTAAACAGACAGTCCATCTGCCTATCCACCTCTCCTCCCTGTCTGCTTCCTGTTATGATTTCGCTTCACACTAAGCAACCGCACAAAACATCGAGATAGGACCAGCGGCACAATGAAACTGTTTACTGCCGATGAAGTTGTGTGCAGGAACGTATAGACGCTCGACGTCAGGAAATACAGAAACGCCCTGAAAAAATTTCACTTGGTATAAATGTGGATAAGTTCAAGATAATGCCTGCGATAAAGAGAAAGAACCAGATAGTACCCGATTACAACATTAGTTATAAAGGTTTTGAACACATCACATCGTGTACTTAGGATAGTACTAAGAAGCGATATGAAGTGGGGCATTCATGTGAAATTAGTGTTACAAAAAGAGAATGGAACACTTTGATTTTTTGGAAGGGTTCTGGACAAATGCACTCCATTTGTAAAGGAAATTGAATATCATAGTCTAGTGCAACCAATTCTGTAGTTGCAGTTTTTGGAGTCCTTCTCAAGTAGGCCTGATAGCAGACGTCGAACTAATTCAGAAATGCGCTGCTAGAATTGAGGCAAATTCGCAAAAAAAGTGGCAGTAGGAGTACAATATCAGTATGATGTTGCACCCTCTCTGGCTTGGATTCATATACTGATTGGGTTGGGAGGGGTGTTATAAAGCCATATTCTCCCCTGAGGCAAGCTGGTGCACAACTGTTGTAGCTGGTGCTTGGTATCGTAGAGACGCTGAAGTCCCAGCTGGTCCCACACATGTTCTGTCGGGGACAGACCTGTGGATCTTGCTAGCCGCGGGAGTATCTCAACATCAGGCTGCGGTTCTCTAAAACATTGGAAGAATGGGTCCCCTTCCCAGACCGCCACCACACTCGCCAACGATGGCCATCCAGTCATCCATGTAGTGCAGAATCCCCATACATCATTGGCACAGTGCGATGCAGTACATAAGCAGTCGATGCTCCTCGTCACGGCTCAACTGCAAACACAGCCGTTTGTATTTTAGTGTTAACGAAGACTACGCATGGGACGGTAGTCCCCTGATGTGGCTGCTTCCAGTTTCATGCCGGATGCCACAGAATTCTGCAGGGAGGGCATTACTTCTTCTCGGATGTCCAGCGCAGATGTGAAGGGGTCACCAGGTGCTTGGTGCACAATACGGCGATCCTCTATTATGATGGTCAGATGTGGTCGACCGGGAACTTGACTATGAGTATGCCTGTCCCACGTGTTCCCATTCAGCCCGAAATCGGGCCACGGTCACATCCGAATGCCCCACAAATTTGGATGCTGCACGATTCGGCCAGCCGGTCCTGTAGTGTCCCATAATGAGACCGCTTTTTATCTCTGTCACGTTTTGTCTCACATGAGCACATGGCATCTGCGTGTCCTTCAGTGATCACTCAACATCTGGCGCTGATCACACTCCTCATATACCCTACCGGGCCTGGTAACAACACTAACACCAACAACACTAGTGCACTCTTGTGGCCATTCTACTTCTAACAGTTTTCATAGTCGCCGACGATAAGTACCTGTACAAAGTATGGTTCAAATGGCTCTGAGCACTGTGTGACTTAACTTCTGAGGTCATCAGTCGCCTAGAACTTAGAACAAATTAAACCTAACTAACCTAAGGACATCACACACATCCATGCCCGCGGCAGGATTCGAACCTGCGACCGTAGCGGTCGCTCGGTTCCAGACTGTAGCGCCTAGAACCGCACGGCCACTCCGGCCGGCTGTACAAAGTACCATCGACATTCTGGCACGTGTTCTGTGTGCTTCACATTTTCGTCAGGTAATCTGTATAGATGTAGATACAGCGACAAGTGGAACTCAGTGTTATTGGTCATAAATGGAAGTATTTTCCTTATTTAGTCATCGATCTTACGACTGGTTTGATGTGACCCGCCACGAATTCCTCTCCAGCACCAAACTCTTCTTTTACTGTAGCACTTAGGGTTCTTGACGATCGCACAATGTCGTTCGTTGAGGTAATACCAAAAATCGGGTACCGTCTTTTCGCCATTACCGAAGAGATAGTGAACAGCGTGGCCGCTGAGCCACGTCACAGAGTTCGTTTTTGCTCTTGGGAAATAAGCCCCACATGCTCAGTTGTTTGCTCGATATAATCCAGTCTCCGCCTTCCTCTACAGTTTTCACTCTCTACAGCAGTGGTCGTCAAAAGAACCAGTACTGACATTGTAGGGCGACATCTCGGGCCGTGTAGGAAAGGGACCGCTGAAGGAGGAGGAGAGGAGGCTTAAGCGACTACTCAGATGTAAATTCAACGACATGCATTTCTCTGAACGCTTACTTAGTGACCAGTTTTCCCTACCCATGCGGGTACTGTGGCCAGTGCCATCGCAACGAGATGCCACATTTGTTTTTCTGATTTCTCGGTACATTTTCTATGCATCTTGATCCCTAATATCTGAAGGCATACCAAGCGGCTGCAGCAGAGCCTTTTCAATCGGACGTTTGTATGGTATTTTGGCCAAATGTAACAGAACACAGACGGTTTTAAACAATATAACTTATAATTCAAAATTCTGACAAAGGGTAAAACAGTGGAAGATAGATTTGTATATAAAGAGGTTAAGGGGTTTATACGTTAGTTTCGTCTTTTGTGTTACGCGTGTTTTTTTAAATTAACTAACTTTTATTCTGGTGAACACCTTGGTCGCTTTTCACGACAAGTAGTGAAGCCACTTTTTCCGAACGGACGCCGAGTCGGTAGAAGAAACTATGAAACTGAAATAACAAGGAACTACATTTGTAGGGGCAACGGCCTTGCCGCAGTGGCTACACCGGTTCCCGTGAGATCACCGAAGTTAAGCGCTGTCGGGCGTGGTCGGCACTTGGATGGATGAACATCCAGGCCGCCATGCGCTGTGGCCATTTTTCGGGGTGCACTCAGCCTCGTGATGCCAATTGAGGAGCTACTCGACCGAATAGTAGCGGCTTCGGTCAAGAATACCATCATAACGACCGGGAGAGCGGTGTGCTGACCCAACGCCCCTCTTATCTGCGTCCTCCTCTGAGGATGACACGGCGGTCGGATGGTCCCGGTAGGCCACTCGTGGCCTGAAGACGGAGTGAGAATACATTTGTAGGCCAAGACTTTCTTTAAACATTGATTCCGTAAAAAATTATTACTCTCCATACAAGTGAAGTACCTAACAATAATAATATAAATGACTTACCATGCATCAGACGACTCAAATATAAAAAGCAACGGAACAAGCGTCCTCTGTGAATCTCACTGATGACGATGACGTTGGCTATGTACACTAGGAATAGTCGGACCACTTCTCGCCAGGCAGCAGCGCTCTTCAGGTCAAAAAGCGTGGAACGCCCACTTTTCCCGTCCTGGCCACTTTACCACACCTTCCTTTACCGATATTACTATTGATTGGTAACCTACACAAATTTTTATATTATATTAATTAATAAAAGTAACTGGAATATGAGGCACGATCACAAGTATTTACTTAATTCGCTGAATGTCACTTTTCTTTTACTCATTTCAGTGTATTACAACAGTATCAGTTTTGTTTCATATTACTTACTACAAACATGTACCACATTTGAAGATGACCGTCTCAGTAATGCGCATACACTAATCCATGTTACTCCAGTTTGACGTTTGTACCATAGCACCTCATAGATGCCAGTTGCGCTCACTCGTGAATTGTCAGCATTGGAAGACAAACAATAAAATATTGCCTCTCTCACTTCTATTTAACCCGCATTTCCCGTGCTACGTACCATTCTATTCCTGACGTAAGGCGGCAAATTTTACTTAGCTCGCGGCCGAACTCGCCAACATCAATTAAAATATTACTGTCTCTGTAAGTATTTTTCTTTGCTACTGAGCAAGAGAAACACACTCTTTAGAAGCTCTTCTCGTTAACTGACGTTTATGGATTGTGTTGCTAGTTGCTGGAAGTGTACTGGTATAAATGCGGCCGAGGACCGCGGGCCGCAGGAACACGTGAGTCAGGCCGCCTGCTTCTGTAGCAGTCTCAAACGCTTCGATCTTCTTTTGTTCCGGTTTATCCACAGCCCACGTCTCACTGCCATACAATACTGTACGTACATTCTCAGAAATTTCTTCCTCAAATGAAGGCCTAAGTTTGACACCAGTAGATTTCTCTTGGTCAGGAACGCCCTCTGTGCCTGTGCCAGTCTGCTTTTGATGTCCATGCTGCATCCATCATGGGTTATCTTGCTCCCAAGGTAGGAGAATTCCTACTTAGTCCACATCGTGACCACCAATTTTGATATTAAGTTTTCCGCTATTCTCATTTCTGCAATTTCTCTCTACTTTTGTATTTCTCCAGTTTCTTTTCAATCTATCTTCTGTAATCATTAGATCATTTCATTGAACAGATCCTGTAATTGTTCTCCACCTTCGCTGAAGATCGCAATGCCACCAGCGACTATTACCATTAATATCCTTTCACCACCAATTTTAATCCCATTCTTGACCATTGTTTTATTTTCGTCATTGTTTCTTCGATGTGTAGACTGAACAGTAGGGGCGAAGACTGCATCCCCGTCTTGCACCCTTTTTTGATCAGAACACTTCGTTCGTGGTCTTCTAGGTCTTTTTGGTCCTTGTACATATTGTATATTACCCGTCTTCCCCTGCAGCTTACTCTTATTTTCCTCAGAATTTCGAACATCCTGCACCACTGTAAATTGCCGAATGTTTTTGCTAGATCTATAAATCCTATGAGCATATTCTGATGTTTCTTCAGTCTTGCTTCCACTACAAAGTGCAATAAAACTGCCTCTCTGCTGGCTTTACCTTTCCTGAAGCCAAACTGGTCGTCATCGAACAGATCCTCAATTTTCTATTAAATTCTTCAGCATAATATTCTTTTTAGCAGCTTGGGTGCATGTGGTTTTAAGCTATTGTTCGCCGGCCGGAGTGGCCAAGCGGTTCTAGGCGCTACAGTCTTGAACAGCGTCACCGTTACGGTCGCGGGTTCAAATCCTGCCTCGGGCATGGATTTGTGTGATGTCCTTAGGTTAGTTAGGTTTAAGTAGTTCTAAGTTCTAGGGGACTGATGACCTGAGATGTTAAGTCCCATAGTGCTCAGAGCCATTTGAACCATTTTTTGTCTCACTTCCTTCCATATTGATTCTTCCGTACGAGCCTCTTTAACTTCTGTCTATCGTTCTTCATTACTAAATTACGATCTAGATCTATATCTGTCCTAGGGTACGCATTACAATCTAGTATCTAATTTCGGAATCTCTGCCTGCCGATGATGTAATCTAGCTGGATTCTTGCCGTGTCTCACTGTTGCACTGTTCACAGCAACACACTCTCCGCCCTATCTTCATATTCATAACGAATCCTACTCCCGTTATACTATTTCCTGCTGCTTTTGGCATTCCCCTATACTCATCTTACCAGAAATCCTAATCTTCTTCCCGGTTCACTTCACTGACCGCACACTATATCTAGCTTCCTTACCACATTCAAACTTATGACATTCCACGCCGCGATTCGTAGAACGTTATCCTTTCGTTGGTTGTTCACTCTTTTTCTCCTTGTCATTTCCCCTCGGCAGCCTCTTCTGAGATTCGAATGGGGAACTAGTCCAGAATGTTTTGCCAATCATGACAGTTTTTCGGTTAAGCCCACATGTTCTGTAGATACGTATTGTGTGTCTTTAATGAAATGGTTTACGTTGCCTTCTGCATCCTTATGCCGTTGATCATTGCTGATTCTTTCACCCTTTAGAAGAAATTTCCCACCGCAAGGGCACTAGGATGCCCAGAACCTTTGTCACCTCCTCTACCTTCTTTGAAAAGGCCGTTGGCAGAGCGAGCGGTACTTCTCATGTCGGAAGCCATGGCTCGCCATTGCTGGTGATTTTTATTCCAAATGTAAGCAGCGGTAGGATACGAATCCGGGACCCTTGACGTTTTGATCAGTAATCAAAGACGCTATCCTCAAATATCACAAAGGCACCATCAAAATAGGCGTAAGTTTCCGTATCGTTATTGTTACTAACCATGAAATGATAAATGCAACCAAATGCGTAAAACAGTAAATTGCAGCTTATGTAGATCATTTCGTATTGTATTCCTGACAAGTCATAAAAGGAAATATTTGCAGGCTTGTGGCGATTGGATATTCTGAAGAGATGCAAAGTAACTAAAAGAATCAGCTATCCTGATTGTTACAATTTCGCTGCTAGGATTCATACCTGGAAATCTTCTGTACATTGACTGTGAAATAATCGAACTTCTTTTCGTACTACAGATACTTATGTTGTCAGAATAAATTTTAAAAACAGATACGGAGGAAGCTGCAAACAATTACAGGAGTGTTGTTAAAGGAATCAATGTATATTGATCATCAAGAATGAATTAAATAGGAGAGGCGTTGTTACACTAGGGAATGACATCAATCGACAATTTTGAATTAGTCGACGGTAAGCTGTACTTTTGTCGGAAAAATAACATAGAAACACCATAAAACAAAGAATGATAGATCGTGCAGCCCCTGGAGTGTGATACTCAGTGAAGCGAGATGAGTTACTTGGAGTAACTAACAAAAGAGGTCAAGGTTAGCCGTAAGAAGTAACGGGCACGGACGCAAGAGAGGTGGAGTGTGGGGGAGAGGGGAAGCAACAGTTCTTGCTACGTGAGCATCGTTGAATGCGTGATACTGGCGGCTCGCGGCGTTGAACTGCATACTCGCGTAACTAAGGCGGGAGAAGCAGCCACGGGGACACTATCGCTACTCAGTCTAACTGCTACTAATCTGGATTTACACAAAATGATCGAAGTCCGTTCGTGTCAAATAAATATGGCCGAACCTTCTGCATAGCTTCGTAATATCCGTAACGTATCTACATATACATATATACTCCGCTAGCCACCAAACGGTGTACCGGCCGGAGTGGCCGTGCGGTTCTAGGCGCTGCAGTCTGGAGCCAAGCGACCGCTACGGTCGCAGGTTCGAATCCTGCCTCGGGCATGGATGTGTGTGATGTCCTTAGGTTCTCTCTCTCTCTCTCTATTCGTTTAGTCGGTTCCGACTCTTCGTGACCCCATGAACCAAATCACGCCACTTTTTCCTGCACTTTCTCCCGTAGACCTCCCAGGTTGGAACACATTTGCTTCTGTGATGCCATCGATCCATCTCATCCTCTGACGTCCTCTTCTTCTAGTTCCTTCAATCTTCCCCAGCATTAATGTTTTTTCCAGCGAGGCATGCCTTCGCATTGTGTGTCCAAAGTAGGTCAGCTTTTGTTTTAACATTAGACCTTCCAGGGAGAAATCTGGTTTTATTTGCTCCAATATTGATCTGTTGGTTCTCTTTGCAGTCCATGGAACTCTAAGAAGTTTCCTCCAACACCACAATTCGAAGGAGTCAATTCTTCGCCGTTCAGCCTTTCTAATGGTCCATGTTTCACATCCATGCATCACAACTGGAAAGACCATAGCCCTCACAATACGAATCTTTGTTGCTAGTGTTATATCTTGTACGTGATACATGGCAGGAAATTCTCTTGTTTATACGCTCATACATATGCATCTGCGAAATTTCTTCACGTCTCGATGCTCAGACATATTTTATCACGGAGAATTTTGCATATTGGAGTAATGCTTCAACAAAGATTTTTCTGCCGCTGAACACTTACCCCGAAAACAAAATGT
The DNA here is from genome assembly GCF_023898315.1 of Schistocerca nitens. NCBI lineage: Eukaryota > Metazoa > Arthropoda > Insecta > Orthoptera > Acrididae > Schistocerca > Schistocerca nitens. The sequence goes on along the minus strand of NC_064614.1, from coordinate 901,314,158 downwards.
AGTGTCTAATTTTCTTTGATGAACATACAAGTAAGTTGAGTTCTTACTCGGGATTTAGGTTAGTTAGGTTTAATTAGTTCTAAGTTCTAGGCGACTGATGACCTCAGAAGTTAAGTCGCATAGTGCTCAGAGCCATTTGAACCAAGTGGTGTATGGCGGGGGGCACAATTCGCGCCAAAGTCATATTCCGCCCCCCGCCCCCCCCCCCCCCAACCCCTCTGTTCCACTTGCGGATCGCACCAGAGAAAAACGACTGTCTGAACGCCTCAGTTCGAGCTCACGTAGTGATAGCGTCTGAGATCTACAGTGGATTGCGGTTTGGGTAGCGCCTCTCCGCTGTTTTGTAGATTTGGTGCAGCATAGTAGTGTGCGACCTCCGAGAGAATGTAGTTTCCGTAGCAAACTTTCCCGGGGGAGCAGTGAAGTAGATAGATTCCTGCGGCTTTTGGCTATCGGGGCGGCTAGACCACGTTGTGTTGAGGTTGGGTAATCTGTAGTGGCGCCAAAACGATCGCGTTTGAGATAAGCGTCTACATTTGCGATAGCGTGTCTGCAGCCCAAATTGGAACGTAACAATTCCAAAATTCATTGATTCACGATTTCTTAATTTAGCTGATTGACGAATATTAAAAATGATCCATCCTCACTATCTGATAGTCCTTTACCTACGCTACAAACAGATCAATCCAAACGGCTGATAAAAATTGATATTAATGCATAAATAGGCCGATTAAGTTTATCGGCTAGTGAGTTAATTACGAAATAGGCCCTTGATTACTATAACTGAAATCGTATCCAAGTAACCTGCTTGAATCTGTGACTCGAAACATTATGGTTATGTCATTAAACCTTCTTTCTTCGTACTGGGCTGGACTGCACAGGTGTTGAGGCTTCTCCGCGTGTGCGTGATACATGGCAGGAAAGTCTCATGTTTATACGCTCATACATATGTATCTGCGAAATTTCTTCACGTCTCGTGGCTCAGACATATTTTATCACGGAGAATTTTGCATATTGGAGTAATGCTTCAACAAAGATTTCTCTGCCGCTGAACACTTACCCCGAAAACAAAATGTAGTGTCTAATTTTCTTTGATGAACATACAAGTAAGTTGAGTTCTTACTCGGGATCGGTCTAAAATTCATAAACAATTCAGGCAGAAAAACTAGCAAATTATCAATCCTGAAATTGAAAGGTCTGTTTTTGCTAAGAGGTAGCAACTGTTAGCTTTATTGTATATTATTGTGGGAATGAAACGAAGACAGAACATCCAACTCGGATCACTCGCGTAGATTTCTATCGAATGACACGAAGGAGACCGTTACACTGACAATCAACTATGTCATCAAGGGTCATCCCACGACATAGCGGGAAGGTCAAATATTTCACCCTGCAAACAGACATGGTGCCTGGTGACACGGAGCAATCCACCAATAGCTTTCCTCTCGCCCAAATGATCTAGCCTGTATGTATTACTGAAACGTAGCCTCCATTGTCTGAGGAACATAACAGGTTGCAAGGACGTACCCAAATGGGCGGGGGATTGGGGGAAGGGGTGGCTCGTGGGATTCTACCGAGTGAGGTGTCGTAGTGGTTAGCACACTGAACTCGCATTCGGGAGGGCGACGGTTCAGACCCCGTCCGGCCATCCTGATTTAGGTTTGCCGTGATTTCCCTAAATCGATTCAGGTAAATGCTGGGATGGTTCCTTTGAAAGACACGGCCGACTTCTTTCCCCATCCTCCCTAATCCGATGGGACAGATGACCTTGCTGTTTGGTCCCTCGCCACCAAACCAACCATCCAATCGGAGGATTCTGACACCCCCCCCCCTCCCCACTCCTGTCATCTAAATGAAATTACAGACTGCCTAGTTGCCTTGCAGTGAAATTAAAAAAAATATTTTGATTTTCAGTCAGACGACGAAAAAGGGTTACACACCATCGATAGTCAACAACGTCATCGAGAGATTTAAACTATCCAAGACCATCTGCTGTACATTCTTGGTCTTACTTGAGCTCAGTTTTTTATTTTTTTATTTTATGGGGCCCGTTCTTACTTGCAGTTGAATTTCATGTAATTGCTGCCGTTTGTTGCTTCTGTCTGTGTGCTGTTGTGACAGATTGTAGTTACCGATAAGTTTGTGACAAGAAAGAAGACGAAAACCACGTTTGGTTTGTCCACTAGAGTTATGGTAAGTTAAAAGTATGTACGTGCTACTATAATAGCCTAATTACCTATCTAAGCAGTTTAATGTTAGTACTGGAATCGCTATTTGGAGACTGGTAGAACATTGAACTTCTAATATTCCAATATATCACTAGGTGGCGGAGCGGTAAACATACACTCCTGGAAATGGAAAAAAGAACACATTGACACCGGTGTGTCAGACCCACCATACTTGCTCCGGACACTGCGAGAGGGCTGTACAAGCAATGATCACACGCACGGCACAGCGGACACACCAGGAACCGCGGTGTTGGCCGTCGAATGGCACTAGCTGCGCAGCATTTGTGCACCGCCGCCGTCAGTGTCAGCCAGTTTGCCGTGGCATACGGAGCTCCATCGCAGTCTTTAACACTGGTAGCATGCCGCGACAGCGTGGACGTGAACCGTATGTGCAGTTGACGGACTTTGAGCGAGGGCGTATAGTGGGCATGCGGGAGGCCGGGTGGACGTACCGCCGAATTGCTCAACACGTGGGGCGTGAGGTCTCCACAGTACATCGATGTTGTCGCCAGTGGTCGGCGGAAGGTGCACGTGCCCGTCGACCTGGGACCGGACCGCAGCGACGCACGGATGCACGCCAAGACCGTAGGATCCTACGCAGTGCCGTAGGGGACCGCACCGCCACTTCCCAGCAAATTAGGGACACTGTTGCTCCTGGGGTATCGGCGAGGACCATTCGCAACCGTCTCCATGAAGCTGGGCTACGGTCCCGCACACCGTTAGGCCGTCTTCCGCTCACGCCCCAACATCGTGCAGCCCGCCTCCAGTGGCGTCGCGACAGGCGTGAATGGAGGGACGAATGGAGACGTGTCGTCTTCAGCGATGAGAGTCGCTTCTGCCTTGGTGCCAATGATGGTCGTATGCGTGTTTGGCGCCGTGCAGGTGAGCGCCACAATCAGGACTGCATACGACCGAGGCACACAGGGCCAACACCCGGCATCATGGTGTGGGGAGCGATCTCCTACACTGGCCGTACACCACTGGTGATCGTCGAGGGGACACTGAATAGTGCACGGTACATCCAAACCGTCATCGAACCCATCGTTCTACCATTCCTAGACCGGCAAGGGAACTTGCTGTTCCAACAGGACAATGCACGTCCGCATGTATCCCGTGCCACCCAACGTGCTCTAGAAGGTGTAAGTCAACTACCCTGGCCAGCAAGATCTCCGGATCTGTCCCCCATTGAGCATGTTTGGGACTGGATGAAGCGTCGTCTCACGCGGTCTGCACGTCCAGCACGAACGCTGGTCCAACTGAGGCGCCAGGTGGAAATGGCATGGCAAGCCGTTCCACAGGACTACATCCAGCATCTCTACGATCGTCTCCATGGGAGAATAGCAGCCTGCATTGCTGCGAAAGGTGGATATACACTGTACTAGTGCCGACATTGTGCATGCTCTGTTGCCTGTGTCTATGTGCCTGTGGTTCTGTCAGTGTGAGCATGTGATGTATCTGACCCCAGGAATGTGTCAATAAAGTTTCCCCTTCCTGGGACAATGAATTCACGGTGTTCTTATTTCAATTTCCAGGAGTGTATTTACAATTAACGTTAAATTAAAATCAGTCCGTAAAAATACACTTGGTTTTACCTGTGTTGTCCAAATACCGCATTGATCAACAAAGCTATCATGCAAACGGCGATTGTTTCATTGCTTTCAAAAAATTGCTCAGAATTCTATCATTGTATCCCATAAGGCAAAATATCGCCCTGTCTGCTCAATGTGCAGTACTCAACTATGAAAACTTTCGACAATATGCATAGTTCAGCGATGTTTACATTGGAAGGCGGCTAGCCATCGTCATTTTGTACTTTGTATCTGTGGATACAGTGACTCACTTGTGGAATGCAAGAACAATGTTCTGCTGTAAAGTGCCTTACTCGTAATATCCCTGTATCAGTGAGTCCAACCGTCACTAGTCTAACGTATTTGTAAATTAACGCCGTGTAAACGACAACGTATATCAAAGACTGTATAACCATTTTATTATCAGTAAATACAAACTCATTTATGAGGTTGCATACATTAGAAGTCTAGTTGATATCAATGCGTGATTCAATGTTAAGATCCCAAAACCGTAGCTCATAGAGTTTGTGTATTCTGTTTTGTTTTACAAATAAAACTGGTTGCTATAGTTCCAAGTTGGTTGTTGTAACAATAATTTAAAAAGAAGTTCTTGATCATTTAAGGAAATTGAAGAATTTTGGTATAAAGTTTGAGACTGAATTGATAAATCTGGAATTCTTTGATGTGCTGAAAGAAGTCTGAACTGGTTTCGGATAAGTCGTAAATTTAAAAACAGATTGTGTTGGAGAAGGATAGCTACTGTCGAAACAGGTTTGAACGTTTATAACTTTCTACATTATTTAACCCAACATTAACATCCTTGTGCTCTGCGATAATGAACCATACATTGGAAGACTGAGCTGTGTTTTGTTAGCAAAGAGGGATAGGTTATATTAGAATTTTAGTTCATTTGGAGATAAAGTGAATTTATCGTTATGTCAAAGAAATATCTAACTGCGCATTTGAGTACTTCTGATATAAGCCGGCCGCTGTGACCGAGCGGTTCTAGGCGCTTCAGTCTGGAACCGCGCAGCTGCTACGGTCGCAAGTTCGAATCCTGCCTCGGGCACGGATGTGTGTGATGTCCTTAAGTTAGTTAGGTTTAAATAGTTCTAAATTCTAGGGGAATGATGACCTCAGATGTTAAGTCCCATAGTGCTAAGAGCCATTTGAACAATTTGAACTTCTCATATATTGTTGAGTGTCTGTATTATACTCGCTCAATAAACGTATAAAGGCATCCCGAAAGCAAATTATGTACGTAAAATGTGGGCCATTTTAAGGCTTTAATAAATCGGACTCCAGTTCTCACAAAATCCTGGCTACGTTCTTGCAGGTCCTCTTACCAAAGAGGAGCACGACTCAAGTGAGAATTCGAAGAATTCGAACGAGTGAAACATTGCATCAGAAGGGAGATGCTATTATTTTCATAAAATTTGACTTGCTTATTCCTTGCCATGTTAAGAGGAGTATCGAATTATCTATCTAAATTCTATTAAAAGGAAATGACTACTAAGGAAATTGCATTTACTTCTACTTTCCTTATGCTTACATTGAAATTACTGGTGGAAATCTACCTTACACGACTTTTTGTCTCAGCAGACGGATGTCTCACCCAAAGAGCAAGGAGTGGGACATATTCCAGCATCTTCCTATGTTCCCTTTATTACTTTATCTCGTTGTCGTCCGTTATCGGACTTGATTTTCATATTATCTGGCTTGGGAAAGGAGTAAGAATTGCGGGTTCATATAATTATTGATTAATCATTTAAACCTAAAGAATGCAGTGATATGCTCCTTCCTGAGAGACTAACAACTTTCGCAAACAGGAAGCAAGTGACGAAAACGAGATGAACAGTTGAGAAAGGCAGGCAGAGGAGGCGTCTCTGGCAGATTCCTCTCAATTCTTACTTTATTTGCCCTCGTTTTTTGCATCAAGTAGTGGTATCTACCATCATAAACATACTACACAGTTGCGAACTGGATAGGAATGAAATTTATTCTGTTGGCATCTAGTGCGAAAGTGTAAATCATAACCAGAACGGCAGTTGTCGTAAACTACACGCTGAGTGGATATCAGTAGCAAAACCAAGGCAGTCCAGCAACAAGACAGGGTAGTCGTAGGGCTAGGATGATAGACTAAGTGCTTCATACACCAAGGCACAATAGAATGTCCACCAGGTTGCCGTAACTCTGTGTCAGATTCTTGGCCCACATAACACGACAGTTCGGCCACTTGCGGCCAGAGGCGACGAATGTCATAGCGATTTCCAGCATCTCTGAGTCGTTATTGATGCGCCTGAAATCGGTACGTTGGGCCGATAATGGCCGAGTTTGTGCCGTTGCCGGCCTGGAAGGGTAGGACGTGAGGCTGAGCCGCACGTCAAGGGATCGTGCGGTATTGCTTCCTCTGTACTGGCCGACTCAGATGGCCTGGCTTGTCTCTACAGAGATGGTAAAGTCGACAGTGAGAATGCTGCGCTAGTACAACCGGGAGTGGAAGAGGCGCGGGTGATGGGAGTAGCTCCATGTCTTTGAGCTCCGGCATAGTAGCCCACTCGTTTTCCCGCATACGAGAAGGCTAACAGGGGCGCAAGTTTTGCCAGTGAGTGAGTGACAGACGGTTGCGGCTAGCAGCATGGCGGGTCGTTGCCGGGTTGTCAGGTCTCTGGATCAGATGCAGCTACAGGACCAGGGTCGCTGATTGAAATAGCTGGAACGGCTGGAGCTAGTTTTGATGGCAGGTCGAAGCCTGTGACTGGTCGCGATGCCAAGCATCTGATACCTCCCAGTGCCCTAAGACGACCCGTTGAATCCAACCTGGGCGCCAGCCAAATGAGCGTCACCAGACACAGGCGCCCTGCATATAGGTGGACCTGTACCTAGACTGAGCAAACAGCACGGGATGCAGGAGTTCTAGCAAGGTTCATTGCCTGTGACATGCAGTGTCTCAGCCGGAGAAGTCCTACTGACGGGAGTGGAATAGTACATGGCGAGGAATCTGTGGACCACTACCTCGGTCGATGTCATCAGCAAGCCTCACGCATTTGAGCTTTAACCATCCTGGTCTCTGTGTTAGAAGCTGGGTGAAATGGGTGCTCATGCCCTTGTGGTGACAGAAAGGCTCGAACTGCACCAGCGTGAAGTAAGGACTGGTCAGAAAATCGTGTGTGTGTGTGTAGGTGTGTGTGTGTGTGTGTGGGGCACTCCCTCAGTTGCGAAGGTTGTAGGGAGGACACACATGGTAGCATGCCTACAACTGTAGCACAAAGAAAAAGTTGGGGAGAGTGTCCAGCACCCGAAATCACATATCTCCCTGGAATGCCCCGGAAAGATCAGTATGTACCCTCTCCCATGGGTGGTATGAGTGCGGCCTCAGGGAGAAACATTTTGCCTGCCCACCTGATTGAGGGAGGAGCATCAGTAGCCGGCCGAAGTGGCCGTGCGGTTAAAGGCGCTGTAGTCTGGAACCGCAAGACCGCTACGGTCGCAGGTTCGAATCCTGCCTCGGGCATGGATGTTTGTGATGTCCTTAGGTTAGTTAGGTTTAACTAGTTCTAAGTTCTAGGGGACTAATGACCTCAGCAGTTGAGTCCCATAGTGCTCAGAGCCAGCCAGCATCAGTACTAGACGTGTATACAAGCCACTGGGCTAACGTCTTCATGTTCGTCATCCTCCAATGCGAGATGGTGTGTACTGCAAGAGAAGCATACTACATCACAGTGCAGTTTTGTGTTAAAGTACCTTCCACCACACCCTGTGACGTGGCTTGTGGAATATAGATGTAGATACGGGACTGGATGGGGGGTGGGATGATGACCCAGCATTTACAATCGTCAATGGCCAACTGCGACACTGAGACTGGGTCACATCGCATAATAATTGTGAAAGTGCTCCGCTCACTGTGACCACACTGCTGATAAAATATTGTGCAGAACTATGTCATGGACCAACACTGCGGCTGCCTCATGTGCTGTGAGCAGAAATTCATCCAGGTTCTCTTGCAGTTCCTAGCTGAGTGCAAGACAAGCTGTTTCTTGGCGATCTAAATCTGTATCAGGGCCAACGGGAAGGGGGGACAGAGCTTTTGCATTGAAATGTTGGGTAGAGGCCCAAACGTGAACTTCATAATTACACCCGCTTGAAAACAAATGCGTCCAGTGCAGAAGTTGGGCTGTCTTTTCCAGGAACTTAGACGAATATCCATAAATCGGTATTAAGTCTTTGTGGTCGGTTAAATGTGGAATTTGCTACCATGCAAATACACATGAAACTTCTTAACGCCGTAAATTATTGCTTAACACTCCCTCTTAATTTAAAAATGATCTCTTTTCACCGCTATTAATGTTCTGGAGTTGTAGGAGATGGGTGTTTCAGAGACGTGTAACATTTTATGGGAAAAACTGCCACAATCACATATGGGACGCATCCATCACGAGCATCAACTGCATGTCTTTTGTATACAGCATCATGCATTACTCTGTTTTGAGACAATCTTTATGGGGTTAAAAGTTTATTGGCGGAAGACCGACCACACAAATTTGACACCGTTTTTGTGCAGGTGCTTGAATGGACATGTGATTTGTGCTGCTCGGGGAATAGACTTAGTATAACTCGCCAAGAAAAGAGTGTAGTAATTGTTTGAGGTTTGTGGATGCTGGCAAATTTATTATTACGCTGACATATTGTAAGTGGGCTGCTAATGTGTTGGCAGCGCTGTGTAGCGCTTTGCCTTGGATCCCTGACTGCGATCACTTTGTAAGAGACTCTGAGGCTGGTTGGACTCGTTGTTGGAAGTTACTCGCCAGTAGTGCTGGGCAGTTGGAAGTTAGTCGCCAGCAGTGATGGAAGTACAGTTGGGCAGTTGGAGGTGAACAGCCAGCAGTGATGGATGTTAACTGTGAGAAACTAACATTGATGGAGGGTTGAGGTTTGAAGTGTTAGAGCAGGCTAACGACCTGTACATGTTCGATTTGGAGATTGAATATTATTCATGATTATATGCCTTTGTACTAGATGTCAGTGACGATGTATATTCGTGTCTGAACTGGATGTCACATTATTAAGGTAAAAAAATACATTATTTGGTTTGCCACAAAATCTTTCCTTGATGACCACATGCCTATTAGTAGTTTGTGGCTTTAGTAGTTAGAATCTTTTATTTATCTGGCAGTATTGACGCTCGCTGTATTGCAGTAGTTCGCGTAATGAAGATTTTTGTGAGGTAAGTGCGTAATGAAATGTATAGGTTATTGTTAAGATATCTTTTTAGTCAGAATCTTTTATTTATCTGGCAGTATTGACGCTCGCTGTATTGCAGTAGTTCGCGTAATGAAGATTTTTGTGAGGTAAGTGCGTAATGAAATGTATAGGTTATTGTTAAGATATCTTTTTAGTCAGGGCCATCCTTTTGAATTAATTATTTGAAGTCAGGTTGTAATTTTTTTTGAGCAGTCAGATTGAGTTGCGCTAGAATATTGTGGGTCAGTGTTGACATGATAAGAAAAAGCAAAGAGAAAGTAGGCTCAGTACGTTCTGTTTTACTCAGCTGTTTCAGAATCAAATAACGTAGAAGTTTCATCTTCTCAGTCATTCAGCAATTTAAGTACAGCTTCACACATTTAAATAAAGAAGTTTCAGAAGTAGTGTACGAATGTAATATCCTTGCTGTTGCTGACGTACCACAGGTATTCAATGGTGGCGGGGAAGTAACTGCACTTGTCTGAGTGACAATGCAAGCTGTTTTCCAAGAGGCACTTGAAAACGAATTCAAGGTTCCTGCAGTCTCCTGCGTGTATCACTCCTCTGTGACAATATGGTCTAAATATTTATGCAATGTTGAACAGTCTGAATCAATTGCTCTAAATATGGTGGTGATTGGGAACTTCAAGTACTAAATTGTTATACTGCTACAAGGCAAAAGGCGTACTTAATTGTTTTAATTGTTTTAATTCACTGTGTAACGTGTAAGTTGTGGATAAGTGTCTTTTAAATGTATTTTTGAAAAATATTGGCCCTCGGCTAGTTTCGTTAACAAATCCTGTGGGTGAAGCATAGTAATGGTGGGCGCAGCATTAATATTCCTCGACTACAGCTATTATTGAGGAATGATGGTGGACATATTGAGCTTTTCCTGTAAGGAACATCATCTTTGCTTTGTCTTACTTTGTTATGCTAATTATTGCTATTCTGATCAGATGAAGCGCCATCTGTCGGACATTTTTTGAATGTTTGTATTTCTTGGTTCTAATAAAACCCCATGTCATTCCAAGCATGTGTGTCAATTTGTACCTCTTTATCTACATTATTCCGTGATTTATTCAGTTTTCAAATTTATACTGACTTTTTTATGACCCGGTATTTGACTAACAACCCTTGCACATTCGTCACTTGTTGGCGAGGAAACAAAAATTATTTCTCCGCACTTTACTTCGGTGTGTAGTGAGGAAAAACCATTTTACTCTAATGAAATTCGTATGACAGTACTTGTATCTACAGTTGTGAACCACAAATTACTATGAAACTTCTCGCTATTGTACTACCCACTTTTTACTAACGTGAACAATTTTTGTATTTACAAAGCACTGTATTTGAGTGTGCTATAAACAAACAGAGGGATTCTTTTAGATTTGTTCATAAAATTTTTTAACTTTAATTTTAGAAGTATAATTGACTTTTAATTAGAAAATTGTATTGCACAGATTCTTTTTATCACTTTTGGTACACTCTACTGAGGATTAACTCAGACAGTGTCAGTCCACAGGGTGATAATTTAGTATTAGATTAGTAGTAGAGATGTCCGTGTATCCTACCAAGGAATAGTTTCATTCTCGAATGAATCGTATTGTACCCTCACACAGTACTAGACGGAAGTAACTGTCCAGTAACATTAATGTGAGCACCTGTTAAAAGTATGAATAACTACCTCATGCAGCAAGGACCTCTGCAAGACGTTCAGGAAGAGGGTCGGTGAGGCTCTGGAAGGTACAGACAGAGATGTGGAGCCACGCTGACTGCAGTGACGTGGCCAGCTGAGCCACGTTTCTCGGTGGAGGATCCACTGCGCGAACATCCAGATCGAGATTGTTGAGTTTGATGGTCAGGTGAGTATGGTAAACTCATCCTGCTGCTCTTCGAAATGTGCAGCGAGCTGTGTGGCACGCTGCATTCACTTGCTGGTAGATTTCATTGCGCCGAGGAAAAACAAGTTGCATGTGGGGGTGGACATGGTCCCCAAGAATAGATAGAGACTTGGGCTGAACCGTGGTGCTTTTCAGAATGACGAGATCACCGAGGCAATGCCACGCAAACATTCCCGAGAGCATCCACCTGTCCGATGGAGTATAAAATGTGATTCATCGGGAAAGACCATCTGTCGCCAATCAGTAGACGTCCAATTGAGGTACTGGCGTGCAAATTCCAGTCTTCGTCGCCGACGAAAAGCAGTCAGCATGGGAGAATGCCAGCTGCGGAGGCCGAAAGCAGTAACGTTCGCTGAACGGCTGTTGAGGAGACACTATTGGGAAGTCCCTTGGTTTACGAGGGCCGTCAGTTGCTCAACAACTGCACGTCTGTTCGCTCGTACACATGTCCCTGTCGTATAAGGCCCATGGTGTACCACAGTTACCTCGGTATCGCTTTTGGATAACGCCATTTTGCTACACATGATGTGCTTTAACGACGGTGGCATGCGAACAGTTTACAAATTTAGCCGTTTCGTAAATGCTTCCATCAGTGACCCGAAAGGCAATGATTATGACTTTCTGAACGCCAGAGAAATCGCTCCGTTTCCGCATTACTACAACGATTGCACTGTTTTTTAGCTCTTCCGGACACGCTTTATATTCCCTCCACTGATAGCGCTGCCACGTTCCGCCTGTGTTATGTTTATTGTACGTTGACGTCGAACACAGCCGGTGGTCACATTAATGTCATAAATGAGACTAAAGGGAGGTGATTAAACTACTGTATTTTTTTGTTTAATGAAATGTGCTTCAACACAAGCAAATAAACGAAAGAATAATATACAGGGTAATGTAGGTAATGTGGAAACTTCTAATGTTTGTGAATTCATGGAGACAAAGAAGCAAACTTGTAAATGTAATTTGCCATAAAAGAGTAAGGATTTTTCTTCAGGTTGATGTTCATAAAATCATTTGCCACTGAGTTATTCATGATTTTTTTAATGGAATGACATGCTCTTTTGATCGGCATTGAGCAGCAATAAAAAGAAGACATTTAGCGGTATGACGTACCCCCCAAGGTTGTAATAAAATGTTCACTCACACACGGGAATGTGCTATATGTGAAGGACAAGGTCGAAAACAAAATTAAGTTTCATGGCCACTGATACATAAAGATTCCATAACGGGGTTGGAACTGCATTGTGAAAACCTTCTTTAATAATCTCGTTCTGCATATTTCGCATTTTTGAGAAAAGCATGAACGCAAAATTTGACACGCATCCTCTACCTTTACACGTCTTTTGATTAGGTCTTGAATGCTGTCAGAAAGAGTGCACCATTCATTTAAAAAGTTATTACAGTTGCTTCAATCTTTCTGTAGTTAGGAAGTTGCGCATATGAACGACAACAAAAATACTCATCCGTTTGTGTGCTATCACTACTGAACAGGCACCTTGTGACTTTGTTCCACTATAAACTGGTTGTCGGACGCCATTATAAGAACACACATGCTTCTGTGTAAAAAAGCACAGTCTGCCTTCAAGATCTCAGTAGATGAAAACGACACAGCCAAACTGGCGTCCCTTTTCATGCTATCACTTGTCTGAAACGTTTTTCTATGCTTTTATATGTATATGTGACGTTAGGGGTGTCCATATTAGGGTGCATTCGGGAGGACTACGGTTCAATCCCGTCTCCGGCCATCCTGATTTAGGTTTTCCGTGATTTCCCTAAATCGCTTCAGGCAAATGCCGGGATGGTGCCTTTGAAAGGGCACGGCCGATTTCCTTCCCCATCCTTCCCTCACCCGAGCTTGCGCTCCGTCTCTAATGACCTCGTTGTCGACGGGACGTTAAACACTAATCTCCTCCTCCTCCATATTAGGGTTACGTTGTTTTACCCACCAATGAGGTTTTTCTTCTTGTTGATTCTGGCCACTGTAAACCAGGTAACCAGAGCCGATTTCAATACGAGCGAGCTAATCCTATGATACCAGCACTGATATACGAGAGAGCTTGGTAGCACACATAGTGTTTCAGGTGGAATTCATATATATATATATATATATATATATATATATATATATATATATATATATATATATATAATAAAATGGATGTAGATATATGTGTGTGTGTGTGTATGTGTGTGTGTGTGTGTTCCACATCTCGTATTAAACCACCGGACAGATTTTGGTCGAACTTGGTACACATATTACTTACTAGCTGGAAAGAAAAACGGTGGGGATAAGAACCAGTACTCTCCTAATGGGACGGGGGTGACAACCTGCACACAGAGAATGGGGGAAGAAGAGATGGACAGATAGGTGGCTGTAGGCCTGGACACAGATATGGGGGAGGAGGTGATGGACAAGTAGAGGAGCAGATGGAAATGAACGGAGAAAGGGGAAAGCAGGAGTGGACAGATAGAGGGGTGAGGAGGATATGAACAGCGGCAGAAAAGAGGAGGGAATAGACAGATAGGAGGAGGAGGAAGAGATGGATTGAGAAGAGGGGAGGAAATGGACAGAGAAAGAGAAATGAACAGAGAGAGGGGGAGGAGGTGGACAGAGGGAGAGGGAGGAGGAAGAGAATATAGACAGTGGGAAGGAGATGGATAGTGTGAGGAGGAGTTAGAGTGCAGGAGGAGATGGGAAGAGGGATAAGGAACGAATGGACTGAGGGAATAAGGGCAGATGGACGGAGAGTAAGGAGGAGAAGATGGATAGAGAGAGGAGATAGTAGCAGATGGATAGAAAGAGAGGCAAGAGGTGATGAACAGATAGAATGGATGAAGGAGGTAGACAGAGAGGGGGAAGAAGGAGATGGACAGAGATGAGGACGGAGGAGATGGACTACTAGAATTATTGGAATAAGTATATACTCGGGCACCATCGAGTACTGAGGTAATATTTTAGGAGGGGGTAGTACAGACCATTTCGAATAAAACATTCCGTACAGTATGTATCCAATGTTAACTGATTACAGAGTTATACGTTGCGTCTTGGTAATCCGGCCGCTATGGGTTGGATTGTTTTGGGGAAGGAGACCAGACAGCGAGGTCATCGGTCTCATCGGATTAAGCAAGGATGGGGAAGGATGTCGGCCGTGCCCTTTCAAAGGAACCATCCCGGCATTTGCCTGGAGTGATTTAGGGAAATCACGGAAAACCTAAAGCAGGATGGCCGGACGCGGGATTGAACCGTCGGCCTCCCGAATGCGAGTCCAGTGTCTAACCACTGCGCCACCTCGCTCGGTCTCCGGCCGCTATGGGTTTACTTTTCTGTTTTGACGTTCAACTTGTTGTGAAGCTGTGCTTGAGTTCACGTAAATGAAGTTTTCAACTGTGGCTGTTATTGTGATCAATTAACCAGTTCTACTACATCGTTTAAAAATGCGGCGCTTGTATACAAATGCTGAGTATGCTGATACGGTATTGGTGTTCGGGTTTTATAATGGAAACTGCCTGTACAGAATACGGTAGACGATTTCATAACCAAACAGCACAGGATTTAAGAGTGTTTACCCGTGCTTTCACTAAACTGAGTGAGACTGGCACAATGCCCAGCAGTCCTATCTCAGTCCTATCTCATCTGAACGTGCTAATGGACAGAGACTTGGTTAAGTAGAAGACATTACTCAGTTGATATAAGGTAATGCGATAACAAGCGAACGCAGAATTTACACGTATCCGTGTTCCACATGGCGGACATTTTATACGCATGATCTCCTTGTCATTTACAGCGGATTGAACACACTCGAGAATGAGATGAAGGTAGACAATTGGAATTTTGCCACTGGCTGATTGCAAATCACCAAGTAATCCCGTCAATACTGTTTACTGAGGAAGCCTCTTTAAATCGTAGCGGCATAATAATATCAGAGGCCCGACAAAACCCACTGGCCTCTTCAGAGATGTATTTTCAAGAACTCTTCTCTGTATATGTGTGCTGAAGTATGATAGTTAATCGGTTCATAGGTCTGTGGTGTTATCGCATCGTCACACAGCACCTCTTACCTAGACTTTGTTGAAAACTGGCTTCCAGCGTAATTGAAAGAGGTCCTTCGCCTACAAGGTAAGATGGGTTCTTCTAGCAAGTTCTTCTCTTTAAATTCATCATGTGACAAATTATCTGTACTCAACAATGCTTGCAACACGAATTGACGGAGATGGTCTCGTTTCTTGGCCACCAACTACTCCACACCTTAGATTTTTGCTTATGGGAGCGGTTGAAAGGCGTATTACCACAAAAAGTACAAGAGTTGAATTGATGATTCGGGTTATGAATAGTGATGTACTAACAAAGAGCTTCAAGACGACCTCAGAAGAGGTATAGGTGATGTCTTTAAGAGAAAATGCACCTGTGGTTGGAATTTATGAAAATCAACTTTGAACTCAACTTTTTCTTTTGCATAACACCCTCTGTTATTATTAGTTTGAGGTACAGTCTATCAGCTCAATTTCTGTAACCAACAAAGACTGGGCACAAGTTATATGGAACGTTTTATTCGAATTAGTTTGCACTACTACCTTCTTAATGACAGGAGGCGGTAGTTCTAGACTAAATGGAATAAAACATATACATTGAGCAAGCAGTAAAGAAAACCGAAGAAAAATATGGAGTAGGAATGAAAGTTCTGGAGGAAGAAATAAAAACTTTGAGGTTTGCCGATGATATTGTAATTCTATTCGAGACAGAAAAGACTTGAAAGAGCAGTTGAAAGGAACGGACAGCGTCTTGAAAGGAGGATATAAGTTGAACATCAACAAATGCAAAATGAGGATAATAGAATGTAGTCTAATTAAATCAGGTGATGCTGAGAGTATTATGTCAGGAAACGTGACACTAAAAGTAGTGGGTGGATTTTGTTATATACACAGAGAAATAATGGATGATGACCAAAATAAAGAGGATATAAAATGTAGACTGGCAATGGTAAGACAAGTGTTTCTGAAGTAGAGAAACTCGTTATCATCGAATGTAGATTTAAGAGTTAGGAATTCTTTTCTGAAGGTAATTGTCTATGGAAGTGAAACATGGACGATAAACAGCTTAGACAAAAGGGGACAGAGGCTTGAAATGTGTTGTGCTATAGAAGAATGCTGAAGATTAGGTGGTTATGTAGGGTAACAAATGAGGAGGTACTGAAATGAATACAAGACAAAAAAATTATGGCACAAACTGACCAGAACATGCGATCAATTGACAGTACACAATCTGAGACATCAATGGTGTCGTATACAACTTCATATACAATGGCAAGGAGAGTGGCGCGGCAACTGGCGTCACAGGAAAGCTGGACAAGAGCAGAAATGATTACTGAGTAAGAAACACAACAGACAGAAGATTTTCTTAATTTTTATTTCTTCAAACATGCAAAGATTCATTACAGATTATTTGAAAAGAATAGAGTTCAGTTTGTACAATAGCAACAACGATGAAGCTGAAGCCACGACTAGGCGACATCTGCATGGCTTCCCATAGCGACGTGGTTCCGAGCATTAGTGGGCTCAGTCGCCACCACCGGCCGTCCTGTATTGCGGCGGCAGACGGTGCCCGTAGTACAGAGCTGCTGGAGATGAGGCACAGCAGGTACGCACCATTGGATCCGCCAGATCCTGTGCAACCTCAATCGGCGTGGGACAGAAACTCGCAGTTCCATTGCTATGATGCTCGTGGAATGGGATCGATAAGTGGTACCACAAAGGGATCACCAATTTATTATTGGAGGGAAGTGTTGGGGGTAAAAATTGTGGAGGGATACCAAGAGATGAATACAGTAAGCAGATTCAGGAGGATATAGACTGCAGTAGTTATTTTGAGATAAACAGGCTTGTTCAGGACAGAGTGGCACGGAGAGGCGCATCAAACCAGTCTTCGGACTGAAGATGGTTCAAATGGCTGTAAGCACTATGGGACTTAACATATGAGGTCATCAGTCCCTTAGAACTTAGAACTACACTACTGGCCATTAAAATTGCTACACCACGAAGATGACGTGCTACAGACGCGAAATTTAACCGACAGGAAGAAGATGCTGTGATAATGCAAATGATTAGCTTTTCAGAGCATTCACACAAGGTTGGCGCCGGTTGCGACACCTACAACGTCCTGACATGAGGAAAGTTTCCAACCGATTTCTCATACACAAACAGCAGTTGACCGGCGTTGCCTGGTGAAACGTTGTTGTGATGCCTCGTGTAAGGAGGAGGAATGCGTACCATCACGTTTCCGACTCTGATAAAGGTCGGATTGTAGTCTGCCACGATTGCGGTTTATCGTATCGCGACTCTGCTGGTCGCGTTGGTTGAGATCCAATGACTGTTTGCAGAATATGGAATCGGTGGGTTCAGGAGGGTAATACGGAACGCTGTGCTGGATCCCAACGGCCTCCTATCACTAGCAGTCGAGATGACAGGCAACTTATCCGCATGGCTGTAGCGGATCGTGCAGCCACGTCTCGATCCCTGAGTCAACAGATGGGGACGTTTGCAAGACAACAACCATCTGCACGAACAGTTCGACGACGTTTGCAGCAGCATGGACTATCAGCTCGGTGACCATGGCTGCGGTTACCCTTGACGCTGCATCACAGACAGGAGCGCCTGCGATGGTGTACTCAACGACGAACCTGGGTGCACGAATGGCACAACGTCATTTTTTCGGATGAATCCAGGTTCTGTTTATAGCATCATGATGGTCGCATCCGTGTTTGGCGACATTATGGTGAACGCACATTGGAAGCGTGTATTCGTCATCGCCATACTGGCGTATCACCCGGCGTGATGGTATGGGGTGCCATTGGTTACACGTCTCGGTCACCTCTTGTTCGCATTGACAGCACTTTGAACAGTGGACGTTACATTTCAGATGTGTTACGACCCGTGGCTCTACCCTTCATTCGATCCCTGCGAAACCCTATATTTCAGCAGGGTAATGCACGACCGCATATTGCAGGTTATGTACGGGCCTTTCTGGATACAGAAAATGTTTGGCTGCTGCCCTGGCCAGCACATTCTCCAGATCTCTCCCCAACTGAAAACGTCTGGTCAATGGTGGCCGAGCAATTGACTCGTCACAATACGGCACTCACCACTCTTGATGAACTGACTGTGGTATCGTGTTGAAGCTGCATGGGCAGCTGTACCTGTACGCGCCATCCAAGCCCTGTTTGACTCAATGACCAGGCGTATGAAGGCCGTTATTACGGCCAGAGGTGGTTGTTCTGGGTACTGCTTTCTCAGGATCTATCCACCAAAATTGCGTGAAAATATAATTACATGTCAGTTCTAGCATAATATATTTGTCCAATGAATGCCCTTTTATCATCTGATTTTCTTTTTGGTGTAGCAATTCAAATGGCCAGTAGTGTACTTAAACCTAACGAACCTAAGGACATCACACATATCTATGCCCGAGGCAGGATTCGAACCTGCGACCGTAGTAGCAGAGCGGTTCCGGACTGAAGCGCCTAGAACCGCTCGGCCACAGCGGCCGGTCGGATTGAAGACCACAACAACAACAATGAAAACGAAAAGCGCCTTCTAAAATATGTGTTCCTCCTGAAACACTGGATGTAGTAAAATAATCAAGTATGTCAATCACAGATAATGAAATAGGAAGGAATAAATATTTTGAAAATTACAAGAAAGTGATCAAAATTGTGAAAGTGTAATCAGTCGTGTCGACTTCGATTGATACACAAATAATCGTATCTCTTCAGTGTAACTGCTCAAGTGTCAAAATACTTACAGCCTAAATCACCGAGTAGTTAGTTTCAGTTACTGTTCTCTGCGGTTCAAGTAATTAAGGCAGTTTTCTCCGAGCCCCTCAGCCCCTCCGTCGTCATTTTTTTGTCGCCTCTAACGCCGCACAGATAACTACCCTCGTCTTTTCATTCTGTTCGTTGAGGATTACGAGCTTAGCGCTTCCAGGTCTTGTGAGACAGGGCCTTTGGCGGCGGTGGGCGCTGGCTGCTACGGTGGAGTGCAGCGCTGGAACACACAGGCGCGTACATCACGAGAGTCACCGCAGCTGAGACCGAGGCGAGGCCGGCGCGCTCATTAGTGAGACTTCTAACAGAGTCAGCGGCGCACAAAGGAGGGCGAGGCATTACGCCGCAGAGCTGCGCTGCGTATTTCTTATCATTTCCACTCCATATACTCACAGGGAGACCGAAAGATTAAATTTAGCACATAGTACTTCCTCTAACTCGACAGAAACTCAATGCAAAGTCATTTCAGCAAATGGACGGAAGGCTTCTGAAGAAACAGTGAAGCGCGCATTCCCAATAATTAGCTACAAATCCCTGGTATCTATATCATGGAAATAGCCAGGCATCTTCACTGCGACAGAAAACGCTCGATTATATTCAAATAATGCGAATATTCGTCACAATTCTCATAAGATAAAGTTCGCACATCTAAAAAAATCCGATGTTTTATGCTCATGAAATATCTAATCGTTCTGAAGACACAGAGGGTACCTGAAATGCAACAAACTGTCTTAAAGTAGGGAACTCACCTACGTGCTGGCATTAATTCAGTGCTTTTAATACGTGCCACATAACACCAGCCAGGCCCACTAAGTGGCTCAGGCGTACCACACTACATTATCAATCCAGGAATACTAACGTTTTGATCTATCGCAGTGCAAGCAGTTTCACTGGTGCAATGCACAATGTTGTAGCAACTGACAATGGCATTACATTTAATGTTT
This sequence comes from Schistocerca nitens, assembly GCF_023898315.1. Lineage (NCBI taxonomy): Eukaryota > Metazoa > Arthropoda > Insecta > Orthoptera > Acrididae > Schistocerca > Schistocerca nitens. Next base: position 901,294,459 of record NC_064614.1, on the reverse strand, counting down.
GTCTCATCAGACCAATCAGCAAAACATTTCCTGGCTTCATAGGTGCATACAGTTTTGCATAACTTCGGGCATATTCATCGAGAAGGAACTTGATGGCGTAGAGATTTCACTTAAAATACGTAGAAAACTGATTTATTGACAACTCTCACGAGAATATTTCTGTGCAGTCATCCACTGTTTCGGGACTAATATGAATGATAAAAACACTCCTGACCCAATTTCTTGTCGTTATTTTCCTGTCTCGTTATTTCATATCACTACACATTTTTGTAACAAGACATTACTGATATCGGTGATACTTCTTCTTAGATAAATTACAATCATTAGTTACTGTTAGCAGTCTCATTCACCCTAAAGACTGTACGACGTGGCGTGGCGTAGAGCCTACGAAACACTGAAACGATATGGGGTCCTTACAAGATCTACAATTACTCAAACGTGACGTAGCGTGCTGTACAATCTACAACACACTGAAACGGTATTGGGAGCCTTACATGGTCTACAACTACTCAAACGTTGCCCGAGGGTCACAGAAATTTCTGGAGTTGGTTCCAAAGCACGTTCATTCTGGTTGTTGGTGTAAGAGATGTGCTGAGTAGGATTGAGATGAGATTATCAGGGAGAGGCACATAAATCACATTACTGAACACTCTTCAAAAAAGCGCTGATGATAGTCAGAGGTGGCACATTGCCTTGGTGTGCGTACATAAGAATTTCGAAGGGATCGAGGTCGCAGGTGAGAAAAGCAGAAATCTCACAAACGCCGACGACGTGTCCTTATTGTACATCTCTGATAAGGAACTTATGAGGATGAATGACATCGTAGAGGGGTCAGTCACCTTGTGAATAAATGAAAGCCCGAGTACCTGCTGATGAGCAGGATTGAAGCCTATTCAAGAGACTCATTCCAGCCACTGGAACTCGATTCTACAAAAGGATTGGTGATTTTAGATATCTAGGGGATGACTGTGACGAAGATCACATCGTGTGACGCAGAGATCAAAGCGAGGATACAGTCCGGAAATCGATCGTATTGACGTCTCAGACAGCTTTTTAAATGTCGCACTCTGTCAGGAATTTCAAACTCGAGTTATACAAAATACTGATCTAACCTAAATGGCTCTATTTTTGCGTAACAAGTAGTGCCCGTAAAACGAACTTAAATACACTGTCGGGAAAGAAAAGCGCAACGCCAAGAAGGAGTTGCGCAAAATAAATCGAAGTTCGTAGGCGTGTTTCCTCACCTGAAAGATGACGTCTATTCATATTTCACGCCGATCGCGTAAGAGTGACAATGGTAGAAAGTTTGCTTTAAATACTCGCTGTAACGGTCTTGAGCGTTAGTTGCCTTTGAGATTGGTTCAAATGGTTCAAATGGCTCTGAGCACTATGGGACTTAACTGCTGTGGTCATCAGTCCCCTAGAACTTAGAACTACTTAAACCTAACTAACCTAAGGACATCACACACATCCATGCCCGAGGCAGGATTCGAACCTGCGACCGTAGTGGTCGTGCGGTTCCAGACTGAAGCGCCTAGAACCGCTCGGCCACACTGGCCGGCCCATGAACAGCACTCCAAGGACCTTTTTTCAGTTGGATAACTCTCGCCCACATTGCTGTTGTACAAAATGGTTCAAAAGGCTCTAAGCACTATGGGACTTAACATCTGAGGTCGTCAGTTCCCTAGAAATTAGAACTACTTAAACCTTACTAACCCAATGACATGACAGACATCCATGCCCGAGGCAGGATTCGAACCTGCGACCGTAGCAGAAGCGCGGTTCCGGACTGAAGCGCCTAGAACCGCTCGGCCACAGCTGCCAGCTACCGCTGTTTTAACCCAATGCGCTCTGCCCAGCGTCGACGTTGCCGTGGCCTGCTCTATCACCAGATCTGTCTCCAATGGAATACGTATGGGATATCATCGGACGACATCTCCAGAGTCATCTCCCACCGACATTAACGGTCTCTGTATTGACCGACTGGCGTAGAACTCCATCCCACAAACTGACATCCAGCACCTGCTCGACACATTGTTTGCACGTATGCATGCTTGCATTCAACATTCTGGCGGTAACATCCGTTATTACTGTACCAGCATTTCGCATTGCAATGCCTTTCCTCACGCTTACATTAACCTGTGACCTTGCAATGTTAATCACTTAAATATATTACCTAGACAAATGTAGTTCCAAAATTTCGTTATTCTACATTAATTATTTCTTGGTGTTGGAGTTTTTTCCTTTAGTCTAATCTCCTTAATTTCGGGCGAAAATGTCAAGGAAGAATTATAAAACAGTACAAGGTGAGCTTATTACGGAATGGAGGATCCGGCATACCTGTGAGCAAGTTGAGATCCAAAACAGACCTGATGCAAATGGCTTGAAAGGGCAGTTCATGTCCGTCAGATGAACAAACATAGATGCCGTTTGAAATCCCTGGATTTTACTCCCTGAGGACGAAGACCCCTCGGTAGACGAACGAAGTGATGGAGAGACGGAATCCTGGAGGCGTTGCTGCACGTAATCAATTGACGGATAACAGAATGATAGGCGGCAGAAAGCAGGAAATGTTAGTAGAAGAGGAGCCTTGTAGTTCAACTCAGTCACCTGGGCCTCAGAAGTGCAGTAAGCAAGTTCGATTAAATTGTGCGTGTCGTGGGTCACGAATGTCCACTGGCAGTGGAGACAGCGGCTTTATCGCGCTCTGGATTCCTACAATGCGACTCCGCCTCGTTATCTGACGGCGAGCTCTGTCTGCCACCAGCCACGCCCACTGCGTGATTCACTCGCTTACCGTCAGCTGACGGCTGCCGCCTTTCCTGGAACAGCACCGCCGTCAGGAGCAGCGCGCGACACTCCCTTTATCTCGATCCTCCCCAGTGCCACACACAGTATCTTTCTGATTGCCCATATACTTTCTGATCAAACGTTGGTAGCGAACTCTTTAACTCTACAGTCAGCGAACTTCTGCAGTTACCGGCCGAAATGGCCGTGCGGTTCTAGGCGCTGTAGTCTGGAACTGCGAGACCGCTACGGTCGCAGGTTCGAATCCTGCCTCGGGCATGGATGTATGTTATGTCCTTAGGTTGGTTAGGTTTAACTAGTTCTAAGTTCTAGGGGACTAATGACCTCAGAAGTTGAGTCCCATAGTGCTCAGAGCCATTTGAACTTCTGCAGTTTTCCTCAACATTTATTCCATTACGAAATACGACAAATTGTCTCGACCACGGTACGCCTACCAAGCTGTGGTGCTGTATTTAAAATCCTCTAGGCCTGCCTTCTGAAGGAGTGCTCCTCAAACTGCCGTCTGCCAATACGCACTTAGGTTTTCAGTAGTTTACCCAAAATTTTCAAGTCTGATAATAGATTTCCTTTGGGAATTAACAGCCGATTACGTTTCGCATCCTTGTTTGGTGAGAGCATCGGCTCCGTCTTTAATAACCGCCTCTTCCTATCTTTCCGCAATATACAGGGTGTTTCAAAAAGGTACGGCCAAACTTTCAGGAAACATTCCTCACACACAAATAAAGAAAAGATGTTATGTGGACATGTGTCCGGAAACGCTTAATTTCCATGTTAGAGCTCATTTTAGTTTCGTCAGTATGTACTGTACTTCCTCGATTCACCGCCAGTTGGCCCAATTCAAACGGCAAATGGCTCTGAGCACTATGCGACTTAACTTCTGAGGTCATCAGTCGCCTAGAACTTAGAACTAATTAAACCTAACTAACCTAAGGACACCACACACATCCATGACCGAGGCAGGATTCGAACCTGCGACCGTAGCGGTCGCTCGGCTCCAGACTGTAGCGCCTAGAACCGCACGGCCACTCCGGCCGGCCCCAATTCAAGGAAGGTAATGTTGACTACGGTGCTTGTGTTGACATGCGACTCATTGCTCTACAGTACTAACATCAAGCACATCAGTACGTAGCATCAACAGGTTAGTGTTCATCACAAACGTGGTTTTGCAGTCAGTGCAATGTTTACAAAAGGGGAGTTGGCAGATGCCCATTTGATGTATGGATTAGCACGGGGCAATAGCCGTGGCGCGGTAAGTTTGTATCGAGACAGATTTTCAGAACGAAGGTGTTCCGACAGGAAAACGTTCGAAGCAATTGATTGGCGTCTTAGGGAGCACAGAACATTCCAGCCCATGACTCGCGACTGGGGAAGACCTAGAACGACGAGGACACCTGCAATGGACGAGGCAATTCTTCGTGCAGTTGACGATAACCCTAATGTCAGCGTCAGAGAAGTTGCTGCTGTACAAGGTAACGTTGACCACGTCACTGTATGGAGAGTGCTACGGGAGAACCAGTTGTTTCCGTACCATGTACAGCGTGTGCAGGCACTATCAGCAGCTGATTGGCCTCCGCGGGTACACTTCTACGAATGGTTCATCCAACAATGTGTCAATCCTCATTTCAGTGCAGATGTTCTCTTTACGGATGAGGCTTCATTCCAACGAGATCAAATTGTAAATTTTTACAGTCAACATGTGTGGGCTAACGAGAATCCGCACGCAATTATGCAATCACATCATCAACGCAGATTTTCTGTGAACGTTTGGGCAGGCATTGTTGGTGATGTCTTGATTGGGCTCCATGTCCTTCCACCTACGCTGAATGGAGCACGTTATCATGATTTCATACGGGATACTCTACCTGTGCTACTAGAACATGTGCCTTTACAACAACGACACAACATGTGGTTCATGCACGATAGAGCTCTTGCACATTTCAGTCAAAGTGTTTGTACGCTTCTCAACAACAGATTCGGTGACCGATGGATTGGTAGAGGCAGACCAATTCCATGGCCTCCACGCTCTCCTGACCTCAACCCTCTTGACTTTCATTTATGGGGGCATTTGAAAGCTCTTGTCTACGCAACCCCGGTACCAAATGTAGAGACTCTTCGTGCTCGTATTGTGGACGGCTGTGATACAATACGCCATTCTCCAGGGCTGCATCAGCGCATCAGGCATTCCATGCGATGGAGGGTGGCTGCATGTATCCTCGATAACGGAGGACATTTTGAACATTCCCTGTAACAAAGTGTTTGAAGTCACGCTGGTACGTTGTGTTGCTGTGTGTTTCCATTCCATGATTAATGTGATTTGAAGAGAAGTAATAAAATGAGCTCTAACATGGAAAGTAAGCGTTTCCGGACACATGTCCACATAACATATTTTCTTTCTTTGTGTGTGAGGAATGTTTCCTGAAAGTTTGGCCGTACCTTTTTGTAACACCCTGTATTTGGCAATTCATACTTTCCCCTTTGTCGCCAAAGTTACGAATCCGAATTTCCCTGGGTGAGCCCCAGGATTTTTATACATTACTTATCACTGCTTTTAGCTCTGGAAATGTCTGTTAATGTTGAAAATATCGAGCTGAGGGTCCACGCCAAACTGCAGGTTTGTCTATTAACCCATTGTCTTATACAGCCGGCTCGCAGATGATCGCAGGTTTCAAGGCCGTTGCTACGGTGAAGGCTGTGAAATGGGTCGAACAGCAACAGCTTCTTTTTAGTAGATGTCATGGCAAGTTATACAACACTGAGAAGTTGAGAAATCGATCTATTTAGCGGTTTATTACACACTCGATTTCTTTTCGTACTTTGCAAGTTATAAGCAATCGGTTTCAGGTTTCCCCCTCCCCCTCCTCCCTCTCCAATCAGGTCAAGAAAACATCCTCCATAAATAGTGTAGTGTGCAAAGCAAAGAAGAAGAAAACTGACACGCGGTATGAGTGTGAGAGGTGCCTAGTGTCGCTGCACATGCCTGTATGTTTCTGGATATACCAGACCAACAAAAACTTCTAAAACAGTATTATCTTCACTCGTCATCACTTCAATAAATAGTATGAATAGATTTATTAAGAATTTCCATCAAAAAAATTACATAATTTTGAGAAAAGTGTGTAAGTCAGAATACGCTGTTTTTCGTAAATTTGAATGGGGGTCGACTATGGGGCAAAATATTGGTAAGTCGGTAGCTAAATGGGCAGGTCAGTCGGTTCAGACGTCAGAGAAAGGAGCAGCATTGTATCTCCAGTAGGACCACATGTAGTAAAACACTGTGACGTTCAAACCAGCTGTCGCGCGGTGTTAGCCGAGCGTCTGAGGCGCTGCTGTAATGGACTGTGCGGCTGGTCCCGGCGGAGGTTCGAGTCCTCCGTCGGGCATGGGTGTGTGTGTTTGTCCTTAGGATACTTTAGGTTAAGTACTGTGTAAGCTTAGGGAGTGATTACCTTAGCAGTTATGTCCCATAAGATTTCACACACATTTGAACATTTTCAAACCAGCTTTGAAGTTGATGAAAACTTGGCGGCTAGTGGCAGTGATCATATTGACTGTAGGACGACTTGTTGTACTCCATAGGTGTAATTTTATTTAAAAGTCTTGTAAAAAATTAGTTTTTTAAATGAAATTGCCTTAGTAGCTGTGAAAAGTCGTATGCTCATTAGATGTAGGCCAGTGTGCCATTTAAGAACTTATACATGGCTAGGGTATAGCCGTCCGCTGAAACTAATCGTGTATGCATATCCTGTAAATTGGCTCAATCCACATGATGTTGATAATACTCGTAGAATCCCCCAAGATTATCTGTGGAAAGTATAACTAATTAACTAACAAGCCGGAACCGCAAGTACTCATCAGGAAGTCAGGAGTCGAGATGCGTACAGTGTCCTGGGAACGCTATGCGCTATGAGTCAAGTGCTGACTTGAGTCATCGTTTCTTTGCAGTATCTGGGCTTACAGTGATGCAGTGCCGTTAGACGTTACAGAGCTTCCTTTCCTCGGTGAAGCTATATACTTTGGTACGAGGAGTGTTCAGTAAATAATAACACTTTTTTTTTTGAAAGCCGGTTGGGTTTATTCAGGATTGAATACACTGTATTATTCTCCACTCTTTCGGCACAAAACTTTATTCTCCGTTAAATGCGACGGTCTTCCGGCACCTAAATGGGAGGGCCTGCATTGCCGTATGGTACCGCACCACTGGTCGACGTCAGAGCGAACGGCTTGGTGCCTCAGTACTCTCACAACGAGAAAGTTCATCCTCGCCATCATGCGCTTACTGCTTCCCGCGGAATGCATCCTTCATCGGGCCAAACAGATGGAAGTCGGAATGTGCGAGATCCGGGCTGCTGGGCGGATGAGGAAAAACAGTCCAATGACTTTGTGAGCTCCTCTCGGATGAGCGGACTTGTGTGAGTCCTTGCATTGTCAAGGAGGAGGAAAAGTTCGTTTGCAGTTTCGTGGCCACGAACACGCTGAAGTAATTTCTTAAATTTCCTGAGATTAGCACAATTCGCTTGAGAGTTAATCGTAGCACCATGAGGGACCATGAAACAGAATAACACCTCCAGTCCCAGAAGGTCGTCGTCACGACTTCATCGGCGGATCGCGCGGCTTTGAACTTTTTCTTCGGAGGAGAGGTAGTGTGATACCACTCCGTTAATAGCCGTTTTGTTGCCGGTTCGAAGTGATGAGCTCACGTTTCATCGCCTGTAACGACGTTCGACAAAAAATTGTCAAGATCAGCCTCGTAACGCGCAAGAAAGTCCGTACAATTGGACTTCCGTTGCTTCATATGGTCTTCCGTTAACCGACGAGGAAGCCAGCGAACACACATCTTTGAGTACACAACAGGTGGATGTGAATGTCAGCACTACCAACAGAGACGTCCAGTTGAGGAGTGATGTGTTTCATTGTGATCCACCGATCACCTCGGATGAGACTGCCAGGAGTCACAGCTGCGTGCGGCCGGCCGACACGCGGAAGATAGAACAGGTCTGCGCGACCTTGTTGCGTTGGTGAGAGATGCCTCCGCCAACGACTCAGAGCGCTTTTGTTCATGCCAGGTTTCTGTAGATATTCTGCAAGAACCTCCGAATATCTGTGATGCTTTGGTTTTCCGCCAATAGAAACTCAGTGACAGCTCTCTGCTTAGAACGCATCTTCTTTACAGACGCCATTTTGAAGGCTACCCATATTGCCGACACCTGTCGGTACTTCATTAAACTATAGGGGGCCGAAGGGGGAATATTCTACGATGTCCCATACAAATTCCACTTCTTTTCAACTGAAATTGGCCGAACAAAAAGATGTGTGTATTATTTATCGAACGCCCGTCTTAGTTCTCTTCTGCAATACTTGTCCGATAGTCTGTTCAGATCAACACATACTTGTGCCCGGCCCCGGTAGCTGAGTGGTCAGCGTGACAGAATGTCAGTCCTATGGTCCCGGGTTCGATTCCCGGCTGGGTCGGAGATTTTCTCCGCTCAGGGACTGGGTGTTGTGTTGTCCTAATCACCATCATTTCATCCCCATCGACGCGCAGGTCGCCGAAGTGGCGTCAAATCGAAAGACCTGCACCAGGCGAACGGTCTACCCGACGGGAGGCCCTAGCCACACGACATTTCATTTCAACACATACTTGTGAGACACTTTTGAATATGATACCAACTACAAACTCCTCTCTGAGCCTTTGATCGCCGTACTTTGTTCAGGTTTCCAGTTTCTCTACAAATATCTCTCTAGTTGCGTCTTCATTAAATATGTAGATACAACTGAGGACCGTTTTTACAAAACTCGCTTTATGCATTTTTAAATACTGATCTGCTTCCTCTACAAACCTATGCAGACGGCTTTTGCAAAACTCGTTTTACTCCACAGTTACAGTACAGAAAATATAGCCGGTTTTTGCAAAACTTGCCTCATACTTACTTGAGGGCTGGCTCTGAGCACTATGGGACTCAACTGCTGTGGTCATAAGTCCCCTAGAACTTAGAAGTACTTAAATCTAACTAACCTAAGGACAGCACACAACACCCAGCCATCACGAGGCAGAGAAAATCCCTGACCCCGCCGGGAATCGAACCCGGGAACCCGGGCGTGGGAAGCGAGAACGCTACCGCACGACCACGAGATGCGGGCTTACTTGAGGGTATTGTCAAAATTCACTTTACGCTACTTGGCTTGCCGAAGCCATTAGAGGTATTCCTGAATATATACTCTGAAGACACTGTAAAAGTTGCCTTTAATATACAAAAAATCGATCTCTGCCGAAGCTTTCTATTGGAGAAGGCTTACGCACGACAGGTGTAGTTCTATTACCTGACTATGCTGATACATGAACCAAACTGATAACATTTCTTAACATACTTGGGGTGAAACAAAAGTTGGAAGAGGTGCAAACGAAATCGCATCTCCACTACAACATTTTCTCCTACGGTTTTGGAACACAGGGTTAGAATTATTGGTAAGAGAGGATTGAAACATGAGCTTTTTCCAGGCTCGTGCACCAACCAGAACAAGAATTGTATAATGGTTTGTATACTGGCACATTTTATGGAACGCACTAAAGTGTTCTCCATACTTACCCACTATTTTCCCATTCGCAGACATAATTTGTTACTGCCGGATCTTGTACTCGGTGCAGTTGAGAAGGAATATCTGAAGAAAGAAGTTAGCCGGCCGCGGTGGTCTAGCGGTTCTAGCGCTGCAGTCCGGAACCGCGGGACTGCTACGGTCGCAGGTTCGAATCCTGCCTCGGGCATGGGTGTATGTGATGTCCTTAGGTTAGTTAGGTTTAAGTAGTTCTAAGTTCTAGGGGACTTATGACCTAAGATGTTGAGTCCCATAGTGCTCCGAGCCATTTGAACCATTTTTTGAAGAAAGAAGTTGTTAATATAAGAATATTTTTGCGAAGTTTGAACATCTAACAGATTTCTAAGGAAATATTAAAGTCTACCTTGCCTTTCAAAATGATGGATGAACAAGCAATACCTCACAGACGATGTAAGTTCCAACATACTGTTAAAATGACGTATTTATCTGGTTTAGAAGTATGTTGTGATTCTTCGAGAAGAACATGCTACATATAGATCTACATAGATATTCCGCAAGCCACCATACGGCGCGGGGCGGAGGATACCATGTACCACACTAGTCATTTCCTTTCCTGTTCAACTCACAAATAGGTCAAGGAAAAAACTACTATCTATATGCCTCCGTATGAGCCCTAATTTCTCGCATTTTATCTTCGTGGTCCTACGCGCAATGTATGTTGGCGGCAGTAGACCCATTCCACAGTCAGCTTCAAATGCCGGTTCTCTAAATTTTCTCAGTAGTGATTCACGAAAAGAACGTCACCTTCTCTCTAGAGATTATCATTTTAGTTCCCGAAGCATCTCCGTAACACTTCAGTTTTGTTCGAACCTACCGGTAACAAATCTAGCAGCCCGCCTCTCGGTAGCTTCGACGTCTTCTTTCTATCCAACCAGGTACGAATCCCAAACACTCAGAATTACTCAAGAATAGGTCACACCAGCGTCCTGTATGCGGTCTCCTTTACATGTGAACCACTCGTTCTTAAAATTTTCCCAATAAACCGAAATCGACCAGTCTCCTTCCCTACCACAGTTTTCACATGCTCGTTCCATCCCATATCGCTTTGTAACGTTACGCCCAGGTATTTAAACGACTTGACTGTGTCAATTTCACACTAGCAATACTGTATCCGAACATTACAGGTTTGTTCTTTCTACTCATCCACATTAACTTATATTTTTCCAGATTTAGAGCTATCTGCCATTCATCCCACCAACGGGTAATTTGGTCTAAGTCATCTTGTACCTTCCTACAGACAGTCAACTTCGACACCTTGCCGTACGCCAAGGCATCATCAGGAAACAACCGCAGGATGCTGCTCACCCTTTTTTATGTATATAGAGAACAACAGCGGCCACTTCCATGGGGCACTCTTGACGAATGAACACTCGTCGTCGAGGACAACACACTGGTTTCTATTATTTAAGAAGTCTTCGAGCCACTCACGTATCTGTGAACTTATTCCATGTGCTCGTACCTTCGTTAACAGCCTGCAATGTCAAATGTTTTCCGGAAAACTAGAATGTGGAATCTACCTGTTGTCCTTCATCCATAGTTCGCAGTATATCATGTGAGAACAGGGAAAGCTTAGTTTCGCACGAGCGATGGCTTCTAAAACCATGCTGATTCGTTGACATAAGCTTCTCAGTCTCACGAAAATTTTTTATATTCGAATTGCGAATATGTTCAACGATTCTACAGCAAACAGAATTTAGTGATATTGAACTGCAATTTTGCGGGTCCGTTCTTTTACCCTTCTTATATAGTGCCCGCATCTCGTGGTCGTGCGGTAGCGTTCTCGCTTCCCACGCCCGGGTTCGATTCCCGGCGGGGTCAGGGATTTTCTCTGCCTCGTGATGGCTGGGTGTTGTCTGCTGTCCTTAGGTTAGTTAGGTTTAAGTAGTTCTAAGTTCTAGGGGACTGATGACCATAGATGTTAAGTCCCATAGTGCTCAGAGCCATTTGAACCATTATATAGTGGAGTCACCTGCGCTTTTTTCCAGTTGTGTTAGGCGAGAGATACACGATAAATGCAAGCTAGGTAAGCGGTCAATGCCGTAGAGTACTCTTTGTAAAATCGAACTGGGATTCCATCCGAAACTGGTTATTTATTTCCTTACAAATCCTTCATTTGTTTCTCTACGCCAGGTGTGTTTATTGTTATGTCGTCCATACGAGAGACTGCAATATGGTCAAATGACGGTACGTTTGTACGATTGTCCTGTGTAAATTATTTCTTGAATGTGAAATTTAAAACTTTGGCTTACGTTTTACTATCTCCAAGTGTCACAATAGACTGGCCAACATGGAACTGAATGAAAGTCTAAGACCCGCTTCCTTCAAAGCCACGAAACGTGCTGCGATTATTCCCAAGATAAACGATGTGAGTGCAGAAAAGAATGTAATAAAGCTCATGCGTTTCTTTACCATTTCTGAGAGTACAGCAAGTTTCTACAGTGATATATTCTTTGAAAGTGATAAGGAGTATCAAGATCATGACAGCTCACGGAGAATTTACGAGGGTGAATGGTTGCCTAAAGTTATGTAGAGGAGAAAAAGGAAATATTATTTTAAAACTTTAATGTAAAATACCGGCATTTAATATTCATGTATCGCCGATCAGGTCAGAGCATAAAGTGAGTTTTGATAAAGGAAACTATTTTTCTAATACCAGCAATTGAAAAACTATCAAAAATGTTGTGTATATACAAATCACCTGCTTCCGCCCAGCCGCAGCTCGGCTGTCGGCCCACGCTGTGGCACAGCTGGCCCCCAACTTGCTAGTGCAGCTGAAATATCCAGTTGCACACTTGTGCCGCAGAGACCCTCAGGGTCAGTGATGAACGAACATAATCCAGGAAAATATATGAAGCCAGGTGACTGTGCCTGACTCAGGCTATCCAAATGCCAGAGAGCGAAATGTTTTCCAGCGGTAGACACGAATCTCACGAGTATGTAATGCGCGCGAAGCTTATGCCTAACTTTCAAGGGACATCAGTTGTACGATACTCAACAAGATTCTTCAGTGTTTTCTAAATTGAATTTGGCGCTAGGAATGACGACTGTTCCTCTACCCTCTTATACACCAAAACAAGGAGAAAGATACGCCTGTAAACAATTGGAATAGATATTTAATCAATTTAACCTCGACTGCAGAGAGAACTCGTTTGTCATTTCTCATAAAGACGATGAATTTCTGCTATCAGTCACTTTATGAATGTTGTTCTCTACATCTACATCTAAATTTATACTCCGCAAGCCACCCACCGGTGTGTGGCGGAGGGCACTTCACGTGCCACTGTCATTACCTCCCTTTTCTGTTCCAGTAGCGTATGGTTCGCGGGAAGAACGACTGTCTGAAAGCCTCCGTGCGCGCTCGAATCTCTCTAATTTTACATTCGTGATCTCTTCGGGAGGTATAAGTAGGGGGAAGCAATATATTCGGTACCTCATCCAGAAACGCACCCTCTCGAAACCTGGAGAGCAAGCTACACCGCGATGCAGAGCGCCTCTCTTGCAGAGTCTGCCACTTGAGTTTGCTAAACATCTCCGTAAGGCTATCACGCTTACCAAATAACCGTGTGACGAAACGCGCCGCTCTTCTTTGTATCTTCTCTATCTCCTCCGTCAACCCGATCTGGTACGGATCCCACACTGATGAGCAAGTATAGGTCGAACGAGTGTTTTGTAAGCCACCTCCTTTGTTGATGGACTACATTTTCTAAGGACTCTCCCAATGAATCTCAACTTGGTACCCGCCTTACCAACAATTAATTTTATATGATCATTCCACTTCAAATCGTTCCGCACGCATACTCCCAGATATTTTACAGAATTAACTGCTACCATATAATCATACAATAAAGGATCCTTCTTTCTATGTACTCGCAATTCATTACATTTGTCTATGTTAAGGGTCAGTTGCCACTACCAAGTGCCTATCTCCTTCAGATCTTCCTGCATTTCGCTACAATTTTCTAATGCTGCAGCTTCTCTGTATACTACAGCATCATCCGCGAAAAGCCGCATGGAACTTCCGACACTATCTACTAGGTCATTTATATATATTGTGAAAAGCAATGGTCCCATAACACTCTCCTGTGGCACGCCAGAGGTTACTTTAACGTCTGTAGCCGTCTCTCCATTGAGAACAACATGCTGTGTTCTGTTTGCTAAAAACTCTTCAATCCAGCCACACAGCTGGTCTGATATACCGTAGGCTCTTACTTTGTTTATCATGCGACAGTGCGGAACTGTATCGAACGCCTTCCGGAAGTCAAGGAAAATAGCATCTACCTGGGAGCTTGTATCTAATATTTTCTGGGTCTCATGAACAAATAAAGCGAGTTGGGTCTCACACGATCGCTGTTTCCGGAAGCACTACTGGTTAAAAAAATTTATTTCCATATTCGGGTGTTTATTTTTACATATTTTTGTACGTCGTCAACGGTAATTATACCAACTGAAAAAAGGGGAAAGACCAACAAATGTGAAGAGTCAGTATAATTTCTCGTGCAACTAAAGTATTGCTGAGGGTGCTGAATAAAAGGCAATATGGCAAGTTAGATAGATGGATTGGAGAGGAACAGTTCGGTTTTAGAACAGGAAAAGGAACAAGAGATGATACTGGCCTGTTACGAATCACGGGGGAAAGATACGTTGAGAGGTAGAGAAATTAATCCTGCTTTTATAGATTTCGGAAAATCTTCCGATAGAGTTCAATGGAACAAGCTGATGGATATTATGAAGAGGAAAGGAGTAGACTGGAAGGAAACACAACTGGTACAGAATCTAAATTTACAACAGAAAGTAAGAATAATGACTGAAAAATACAACGTCGGAAGGAAACAGCATTGGAAGGGAAGTTAGACAAGGTTTTTGCCTCTCCCCTTTGGTGTTCAACATGTACCTGGAAGAATTACTGCGAAAGGCTTAGATGGAGAAAGATGAGTATGTATTAGAGGGAAGAGGATAGAAGGTGCGAGACGTCGTGTTAGTCGAGAAAGTGAACTAACTGCAAATAAAATGCCAAAACATCTGAATGAAGGTTATGAGGAATATGGGATGAGATACAATGCGGCAAAAATAAAGAGTATGTTGATCGGCACAGGAAGCAGACTGGCACATATTGAGACTGGTCAACCCGTGACCAGCTAATAAGAGCAATGGAAACATCTTGGAAGTACGGTCACTGATGACTTGAGATGCCATCAGGACATAAAAACTAGCATTTCTATAGCGAAGGAGGCATTCAATAGAAAGAGGAAATTATTATGTAGCAAGCTATATAAAGGTCTGAGGAAAAGACTTGACAAGGATTTTGTCTGGAGCACGGCAGAAACATGGACACTTAGACGAGAGGATGAAAAGAGGCTACAAGCATGTGAAACGTGGATGTGATGGATAACGGAGAGGATGAGCTGGATGAAAAGAATGAGTAAAGAAAGAGCGTTGGAATGGGTTGGTGTGGCGAGATGAATGCTGCGTGTTATAAGAGAAAAAAAAGAACTGTAAGGAACATTTGTTGCGACGGGAGCGCTTGCTAACAGAAGCTTTGGAAGTAGTAATTGGTGAGAGAAGACTGAGAGAAATGAGAAGATACAACGTGATGAACGAAAATCACGTGGACCGGCAGAAATGGCAGAGGACAAGATAGCATGGAAAGTTACCATGTGAAAACTTGGCTTTGGGCAGAACACGAGTGACGATGATACATCATCGCCAACTTGTGCGTTATTCACGAGCGACTGTCTACACTGTACATTTTGTTTCGTCTTCTGTTTTACTATAAAGTGGTGCACAAACCTAAATTCGATTTAAAATGTATGTAAGGCAGAAAACCCTACTCCATTAAGAACAGTACTAATTTAGCTAAAGAACTGATGGAAGAGATTAATCCAGAAGGTTGTAACCTCCCCCTCTCTTATCGACCTTAATGACAGTGAAAAATTAAACCGCGTGTACCTAATGGAAATTTGGGAAAAAGCAATCGTCACCGAAGTCAATTTGTCGGTAAAGAGGGAGGAAAGGGTTACATCTAAATGAAAGGAAAAATGCAAATGAAACTGGTGGAAATTAATTTTGAAAAGGGGTAAAGTTAATAAAGAAAGTAAATGTGCGGCCGTTACGTTAACAGTTAACTAGCGGTAATTAGATATTTGAGATTTGGGGGAAATTACGGTCGCCAGTCCTAAGGACAATTACTATAGTAACTGAATGGTTCAAATGGCTCTTAGCACTATGGGACTCAACTGCTGAGGTCATTAGTCCCCTAGAACTTAGAACTAGTTAAACCTAACTAACCTAAGGACATCACAAACATCCATGCCCGAGGCAGGATT
Organism: Schistocerca nitens; assembly: GCF_023898315.1. Taxonomy (NCBI): domain Eukaryota; kingdom Metazoa; phylum Arthropoda; class Insecta; order Orthoptera; family Acrididae; genus Schistocerca; species Schistocerca nitens. Next base: position 901,278,716 of record NC_064614.1, on the reverse strand, counting down.
CGAACCTGCGACCATAGCGGTCTTGCGGTTCCAGACTGCAACGCCTTTAACCGCACGGCCACTTCGGCCGGCTATATATAGTAACTGAAAAAGAAAGGTTATTACACATATAATTAGCACTAGAAGCGTGGCAACTGAAGGTTGACACGTGTAGTGTGAAAACTGAAAGTTTGTCAGACGTAATAAATTTCGCTACACTCTGACTTAATTTAGCAAAAGAATTAATAAAACCGGAAAATCGAAAGTTAATTTAGTGACTGAAGTTAATAGTGAGCTTTCTTTCTGAAGCACATCGAAATTCAGTAAAATACGGTTAGTCTTGGACTACCTCAACAATCATTTCAAAAGCTACTTGAATCTACGCAATTTAGAAATAAGAGATTTAACTTTGAAATTGAATTAAATGATTCTGAACACTTAACAATAGTAAAATTTAGTACGTACCAAGCTGAGCTGTAGTCACAGGTAAGCTAAAATATGGTAACAAAACTCGCACTCATAATTTGTGCTTGTGTAATCTAAATATTGTAGCCAGCTATGAATACTTTAACTGAACTTTGAAATTAAAGCAGTGAAATAAAATAATATTGCTTTAATGCTGGCGTTTGAATTTCAACGACACTCGGGTTCATTCCGGAAAAGGAAGGGACCCTGCTTGGTAATGCAATTGGGACAATGAGCAACAAAGGTTCATGCTACGTTGCTGTAATTTTGTGATTTGAAGAGTTTTAAAAGCTGAGGACTGCCATACAGTTCTAAAACTTTACGTGCTTCCAGTCTTCCTTGTTGGTTGATTGAAGGTTTGAAGCCGTCGATCGAGGAGGTGGCGACAGTCACTCATTGTCGGCCGTCGCTGTTGCAGAAGCTGGATGTTGGCGCGCCTCCTTCTCGACACGGTCACCAGGCGAAACGGGCTCTTGATGTGCGCCAGCTAACGCTTCCCGTCCGCGACACCGTGTCAGAAACTATCATAGCAAGTCGAGCGCAATTACACATGCTGCCAAACTCCGAAAGCGCGGCAACTCGCGGGAGCGTCACACAACACACCCGCTCCACTGCACTACCCCAGCCAGACTCCCTCTGCTTAGCCCGCGCTCCACGCGGCAGAGTTAACACTACCAAAGATCCTAAACACTTTCGTTCTCCACACGACCTATCGATGTATTCGTTCGATAGTATAGTTTTCCCTAGGCCAGACCCAGTGTATAAATACAAATAATATTCACAAAACAAACCAATTATACATCGACATAAATGCATATATATACAAATAGTAAAACAATTACAATATACAAAGACACAGAAATGTTATATCTTCAGGTAACAAAATAAGGAAAAAAATTTGCAGTGCAATACATGGAAATAGGAGGATATGCATTTCCGGCGTTACAAGGTTCACAGTTTGTATCTCAAAGCAAATGCATTGGTTGGTTGCTTTGAGAGAGAGAACCAAGCAGCAAGGTCATCCGTCCCATCAGGTTAGGGAAGGATGGCGAAGGAATCGGCGGCACTCTTTCAGTGGCACCATCCCGGCGTTTGAGTGAAGCGATTGAGGGAAATCACGGCAAACCTAAATCAGGATAGCCGGATGCGGGTTTGAACGGTCGTCCCCCGGAATGCGAGTCCAGCGTGCTAACCGCTGCGCCACCTCGCTCGGTCAAAGCAAATAAAGTGTGCACTAACATTTCAGCTGAAGACACGACATGCGTCATTCAGAACAATTTAGTGAGACACAAAATCTCCCGTGCACGCAAACCGAACACTGACGAGGCAAAAGATTATGATCACTGTCCAACGCCAGACTGGGCGTTAGCTGGTGACGTGGGCACGCCGCGCGGTAGGGAAAGTATAAAAAGTGGAGCAGAGACGAATGGAGAATCATTCTATCGGCGGTCCAAAGGACTTTGACAAATGGAAGTTTGCCGTAGCACCTGGGAATTAGCACCTCGTAAACGGCGGAGATGCTCGGCTGTTCGCGTCCTACTGTCGTGAGCCTCTGCGGAAAGTCAGTGAGTGTCGGTGAAACCACGAGTGGTGGACGAGGTGTCGGTCGTCAACGCATCGTCACAGAACGAGTAGATGCGAGACTTGCCTGCTCCGGGAAACAGGAAGGGCGGAGATCTGTGGCACTCATGACGGCGGAGTGCAGCGCTGGTACTGGCGCCAGTGTTCCGGAGCTCACCGTTCAGCCCACGTCGTTGAACATGGGGCGCTGCAGCAGACGAACGCTACATAGCTGTGTTACCACGTTGACTCAACGGCACGATCAGTTATGGCTGCAGTGGGCACAGGACCATCGGAACTGCACCGCTGATCGCTGGGCACAATGGGTCCGGTCAAATGAATTAAGTTTCTTGTGACACCAGGTCGTGTGTGGATACGCCGTCATGCTTTCGAAACATGCACCACACAACGGACGCAGGCTGGTTTCGGCAGTCTTACACTGTGGAGGGCATTCATCTGGGCGTTCATGGTACCTGTGGTAGTAATCGAAGGCACTGTGACAGCTGTGGAATACGTGAAAATTATTGCGGACCAGCTGGATTCCTTCATACTTTATGGATTCCCAGACACTTGGTCCCATAAGATCTTACCCCAAATTTCCAAATTTCTTCCCCGACGATGATGACGTCTTCGAGTCGGATTATTATCCATTTGAAAATGCCAGAATCGTGCTACGTTGGTTTAGCGAATCCGATAGTCAACTGACGCTGATGTGTTGTCCACCAAATTCGCCTGATCTGAATCTGACGCCTTTCACCCACGACGTCGTCGGGCGCCATCTCTACGCCCGCAGTATCAGCGGCGCGTAATTTTCGGGAATTGTGTGATCTGTGCCCAGACATGTCACACCGCATCCCTCTGGAAATCTACGAGATGATACGATGCGGGATCTGTGCTGTATTACGATCCTAAGATCGACCAACGCTGTATTAAGCACGGGGTCATAAGGTACTGGCTCAGCGGTGTACCTTGTTATCAACTGCTTGTCCCCGGAATAACGGTTTGTTTGCAACAACTAACGAATTATTACTAACAATAAATCATAAGAATAATAACATGTTCACACAATATACGGGGTATAACTAAATTCCCTTTACAGACTTCGAGGATAGGTTCCTTACAGCAATACAAGAAAAAAAGTCTAGTGAACATACCATTAGATCTGTCAGGACTTTTTCATTTTCGCTACAGTGAAACACATCTCATTTACTACAAACTTTCTGGTTCCCATATTTTGGGCGAAAGTAATCTGGACCGAAGCAAGAAAAAAAATGTCAAGCACACATGGGCTCTAAAACGCATATCTTAAGAGTTATGAGCAATTGGTCAACAGGAGAGATGTGTTTCACAGTAGTGAATATTAGCAAATGCTTATAGCTTTTAAGGTATAGTGTGAGTTCAAAAAATGGTTCAAATGGTTCTGAGCACAATGGGACTTAACATCTGTGGTCATCAGTCCCCTAGAACTTAGAACTACTTAAACCTAACTAACCTAAGGACATCACACACATCCATGCCCGAGGCAGGATTCGAACCTGCGACCGTAGTATAGTGTGAGTCATGATGTTTAGAATGGAGAGAAATTCTAGGAATCTGGGAAAAGTTAAAATCTGTTGCAGTACAGTACCTTGTTGCAAGTATTGGTCATTGCTACATTTAATATTACTTGCACCCAGCCACTTTTGGGAATGATCGGAAGCTCTTTTCATCCAAGATTGTCACTTCCTGGTATTATTTCACGGTTTCTTTCTACTCATAACTTCATCTGACGATGTAGCCAACGTTACGAAACCGGTCGTGCTTTTCAAATAAAATACCATACAGTTGCAGCTGTGTTTTTTGCCCAGCGTAAGGTATGCATTTCAGAGCCCTTGTTGACTAGACTTTTCTTTCTTGATTATGTGTAAGAAGCCTGTTCTCTAAAGGGAATTTAGTTGCACCCTGAAATTCTGCCAAATCACTGTAGTACGCTAGGTATAAAGTCTGTCAACCGCAACGCCATGTCAACTCCAAGTCCGCAGCAGTCGTCATAGTCCAGGATCCACCAGTTCATATAGCTTCGAAGGAAAGAAATGTCTGTCAGACCTAAGTGGGGCCGGCAGATTAATAATGGATGGCTTTCAGTTCATACACTGAGGTCACATTGCCGGACCTCCTTTGCCCGGTGTAGTGCAGCAAGTCGATGTGGCATGGACTCAAGTCTTTGGAAGCCCCTGCAGAAAACACTGAGCCGTGCTAACGCCACAGGTTCCATGATTGCGAACGTGTTGCTGGTGCAGGACTTCGTGCACGAACTGGTCTCTCGATAATGTCCCCACAAATATTCGATGGGATTGACGACAGGCGATCTGGCTGTCCAAATCATTCACTCGAATTGTCCAGAAAGTTCTTCAAACCTATCACTAAGAACTAGCATCCGGAGACATGGCACACTCTCATCCATAAAAACTCCATCGTTGTTTAGGAACATGAGGTCCATGAATGGCTGCAAATGGTCTCCAAGTAGCCGAACATAACATGATCCGTTCAGTTCGACCAGGCGACCATCAACATTATGGAGGCACTATCATCTTGCCTAGTTGACAACTTGGATCGATGCCTCCGTGTGCTCCGCGCCACACTCGAACTATATGATAAGCTTTCACGAAATGAAATCGGGACTCGTCTGACCAGTCTACGGTTTTCAAGTAGTCCAGTGTTCAGCCGATAAGGTCATGAGTTGCTGCAGGTGATATCGTGCTGTTAGCAAAGACACTCACAACGGACGTCTATTGCTACAGCCTATTAACGCCACGTTTCGCAGCACTGTCCAACGGATACGTTAGTCGTTCGTTGATTTCTGCAGTCATTTCAGGCAATGTTTCTTGTCTGTTACCACCGAAAACTCTACGCGGACGCAGCTGCTCTCGGTCGTTAAGTGAAGGCCGTCATCCACCGCGATGCTCGTGGAGAGAGATAATGCCTGAAATTTGGTACCCCGGACACACTCTTGTCACTGTGGATCTCGAAATACTGAATTCCCTAACGACATCCGAAATGAAACGTTCTAGCTCCAGCTACCAGGCTGAATTCAAAGTCTGTTAATTCCAATCATGTGGCCATCATCACGTCGGAAACCTTTTTACATGATCATCTGAGTAGAAATGACAGCTCCTCCAATGCACTGGCTATTATACCTTGCGTACACGGTACCATCGCCGTCTATATACACAACTGGCCAATAAAATTGCTACACATAGAAGAAATGCAAATGATAAACGGGTACTCATTGGACAAATATGTTATACTAGAACTGACATGGGATTACATTTTGCCGGCCGGAGCGGCAGAGCGGCTCTAGGCTCTACAGTCTGGAACCGCGCGACCGCTACGGTCGCAGGTTCGAATCCTGCCTCGGGCATGGATGTGTGTGATGTTCTTAGGTTTAACTAGTTCTAAGTTCCATGGGACTGATGACCTCAGACGTTAAGTCCCATAGTGCTCAGAGCCATTTGAACCATTTGATTACATTTTCATGCAGTTTGGATGCATAGATCCTGAGAAATCAGTACCCAGAACAACCACCTCTGGCCGTAATAACGGCCTTGATACGCCTGGGCATTGAGTGAAACAGAGCTTGGATGGCGTGTACAGGTACAGCTGTCCATACAGCTTCAACACGATACCACAGTTCATCAAGAGTATGACTGGCGTATTGTGATGAGCTAGTTGCTCGGCCACCATTGACCAGACGTTTTCAATTGGTGAGAGATGTGGACAATGTGCTGCCCAGGGCAGCAGTCGAACATTTTCTGTATCCAGAAAGGCCCGTACAGGACCTGCAACATGCTATCGTGCATTATCCCCTTCTGAAATGTAGGGTTTCGCAGGGATCGAATGAAGGGTAGAGTCACGGGTCGTAACACATCTGAAATGTATCGTCCACTGTTCAAAGTGCCGTCAGTGCGAACAAGAGGTGACCGAGACGTGTAACCAATGGCACCCCATACCATCACTCCGGGTGATACGCCAGTATGGCGATGACGAATACACGCTTCCAATGTGCGTTCACCGCAATGTCGCCAAACACAGTTGCGACCATCATGATGCTGTAAACAGAACCTGGATTCATCCGAAAAAATGACGTTTTGCCATTCGTGCACCGAGGTTCGTCGTCGAGTACACCATCGCAGGCGCTCCTGTCTGTGATGCAGCGTCAAGGGTAACCGCAGCCACGGTCTCCGAGCTGATAGTCCATGCTGCTGCAAACGTCGTCGAACTGTTCGTGCAGATGGTTGTTGTCTTGCAAACGTCCCCATCTGTAGACTCAGTGATCGAGACGTAGGTGCACTATCCGTTACAGTCATGCGGATAAGATGCCTGTCATTTCGACTGCTAGTGATAGGAGGCCGTTGGGATCCAGCACGGCGTTCCGTATTTCCCTCCTGAACCCAGATTCCATATCCTGCTAACAGTCATTGGATCTCTTCCAACGCGCGCAGCAATGTCGCGATACGATAAACCGCAATCGCGATAGGCTACAATCCGACCTTTATCAAAGTTGTAAACGTGATGGTACGCATTTCTCCTCCTTACACGAGACTTCACAACAACGTTTCACCAGGCAACGCCGGTCAACTGCTGTTTGTGAACGAGAAATCGATTGGAAACTTTCCTGATTATCAGCACGTTGTAGGTGCCGCCACCGGCGCCAACCTTGTGTGAATGCTATGAAAAGCTAATCATTTGCATATCACAGCATCATCTTCCTGTCGGTTAAATTTCGCGTCTGAAGCACGGCATCTTCGTGGTGTAGCAATTTTAATGGCCAGTAGTGTATGTGCATATCGCTATCCCGTGACTTTTGTCACCTCAGTGTGTGATGGCTCGATCCTCCGCAAGAATCGTAGGCTTGAAGCAAGCGCCGCACGTGGCAGAGCCTGGATACTGCCCATCGGAGTCGTTCTCATGCTATAATAAGAATGATTTCTCTCTCAATCTCCAAATCTGTATCCATATTATCAGATTCTACATCCCCCCCCCCCTCCCCGTTCCCCTAGAATCAGCACATGATATCATCCATTTTGCGCCGAACTGTCTTTGTGTCCGATCGAGTGAAGTTAATGACACAGAAGCTGATGCATCTCGTGCGCGCTAATTTCTACCGTGGTGCGGCGCTTCCATCAGCTTTCGCGAGACGGCAAAGCAGATCCACGTGCGTCGCGGCGCGCCAAAGCCTCCGCGGCGGTGCGGAGCGTGCGGCGGCTGCTATTTCGGTGCGGGCGTCTCGGGAGCCCCATCCCGTACCGGACGCGAGCCGCGAGTCGCGGCCCGTGCTGGCGCGCTGACCTGGATAACTGGCCCATTCCGCCGACTCGGCGGGCTTATCTGCGAAGCCGATACGGACGGTTATCTGCGCGCGATAAGAACACCGCAGGCGGAACAGTCAGACGGCAGGATCGCCAGCGGCAGGTGCGATGAAGGAGGAGCCGTACGGCGCGCGAGACGATCACAAATGTCAGGTGAGTCGCCGACGTCCGATGGCCAGAGGGGCAGCAGCTGGCGCAGTAGCCAGTGCCTCTGAGAGACTGCAGCCCCTGGCTTGCAAGCCGGGCATTCCTACAACACTGTCTCTCACAATGGCAGCGTCATTAAGAGTCCGGCCAATACGAGTGCCGCATCAGTTAAACTGCACAGCTACTCGCGTACACCTTATTCATGTTAATGCAGGTGGGTAGGCTGAACTCACAATGATATTTATTTACAGCTAAGCGTTTGTATGGTTCAAATGGTTCTGAACACTATGGGACTTAACATCTGAGATCATCAGTCCCCTATAACTGAGAACTACTTAAACCTAACTAACCTAAGGACATCACACGCATCCACGCCCGAGGCAGGATTCGAACCTGCGACCGGTGCGGTCGCGCGGCTCCAGACTGAAGCGCCTAGAACCGCTCGGCCACACTGGCCGGCCTATGAACTATCCTTTGCGAGGCCGATTAACAATTAATGGATACATCCGACACTTTCTCTGTCTTTTTCTGTTTCTATCGTCTGACAACCTATAACGAAGTAACCGCTTTCGATTTTATACTCAGTTCTGTTATTGTACTTCTCAGTTCTCGACAAGCGTACTTCAGTCCAATCGGTCCACAATGGACCTAGCTAGAAAGTAAATTACATTGTTGCGTTGCTCGTGTAGCCTTAGCCTTAGACGAGTACTGAACAAACTCATTATTTATCTTTCTGTAGGTTGGCGAAAAACAACATGATAATAAGATCACAGCACTAGCCTTCCCCAGCGAATACCTGCAAAGCTAAGGAGCTGAATTACCAACCACATGTCAAAGCGAGGCACACTAACTACCTGTCCACCGCTGGCTACGTTAGGCGAGAGTTTTCTGTGATGCTTAGTGGATAAAGCTTGACTATTAAGGGAACCTCGCTTGAAGTGTCGTAATGCCATTAATTTATTGAACTTTACTGCAGAAACAGCACTGCTTTAAGACAGTTGACTTGTTGTACTGCGAGGTGCGATGTTATTAACGATGAAATTTAAATGCCACATGTTTTTAATTTTGCTAACGTACGGAAAGGACAGAGAGGGTGAGTGAAATTTTATCATTACAAGTGCAGTAGCCCACTAAGGCGGAACTAATACAACGGCCTAGGAGAAAACAGAATTTAAATTTTAAACTGTCTTTCTTATCTCACGTCACGTTTTCTACAGCAAATGCTTGGAATTCCTGACCCCATGGTCGATATGCGTATGATTGTCGCCGCACTACGATGCGTAACCCATGGTTACATGGAAAATTCGATTTGACCTGCATTATCTGGTAAGACCTTGGTGTCAGCCGGATTTTCTTCTCCCTTTACGGAGTACATTCACTGAACGAAAAATAATTTACGTCACTGGGACACAGCAGAATTTCTGGTTTCCCAGAAGTGGTAGATACATCCTTATTTTCAATAACTGATCTGTCAACCAAATTTTCTAAAATATTGTTTTATTCTTTGTTAATTTGGGTACTCAACTTTAACTTTACATATTAAACAAAATATTATGTTAACAAACTTCAGATTTGTGAACTGTTTGCTACATTATTGCATTGTACAGATTTTAACCACTTTCAGCTAAGACTGTTCTTGTGAAGGTGCTAACCGTAGCGCCATTGGGCTCCGAAGATTCATAACCAGTCCATAATCAATCAGTTAAGCATACCAAACGAAACTGTTGTTTAAATTATACGGAACTAGTTCGACTGTCAAGTATAACGGTAAAACAGCAAAGCAGACTGATTGCAGTATCAAAACCAATTTTTTGGAACAGATCTAAGAAAAAGTGTAGGAGTAAAATTTACGTATACTACGTATATATCATTTTACAAACCATTCTTCATCCTGCATGTTTCCACTTAAGAATTGTTTTCAGTAACGCCAAACTATTTATTTTTGAAATCTGCAAATATCTTCTCACTTTGAGAAAATGGAAGGAGCGTTCTATATTTAACTTTTTCTAGCGGAGATCGCATTAATTGATAGTTATTACTAAAGAAAACAATACTTCGACAAGGATGTATCCACTATGCATACAACATGTCATGAGGAGGTAAACATTTATGCAAATGTGTATTTTTACTATATATCGTGCATTTCAAGAGCTGACAAGCTCACTGGAATGCTACGTGTGAGCATGCCCATTTCAAGGTATTTTTTTTTATCTGCATATGATTACATATTTGACAAACGTGTATATTCCCCACGATAATGACGACATGGCATGAGTGATAAAAGTTACGTACATTACGTATTTATCATTTCACAAACCATTCTTCATCCTGCATGTTTCCACGATTTTCAACCAATTATTTTTGAGTACCGAGAGGTGACAGTTTCAGCTGTTGGAATCGGTCTTGAGTAATAAATATTAATTAATGCGATATAAAAAGATTTTTTTTCAAATTCCTCTGCATATAGTGAGAGTACAAAGTGAGTTAATGTGGCTCTGAGCATTACGGGACTTAATTTCTGAGGTCATCAGTCCCCTAGAACTTACAACTACTTAAACCTAACTAACCTAAGGACAGCACACATCCATACCCGAGGCAGGATTCGAACCTGCGGCCGTAGCGGTCGCGCGGTTCCAGACTGTAGCGCCTAGAACCGCTCGGCCACCCCGGCCGGCCAAAGTGAGTTATTTCCAGTCGTGTACTAGAGCTATGTAGAGATCTTTTGAACTCTGAAGGAGGCATTCAAACTCCCAATCAACTCCCTGAATGAGACTCTGTGGTTTTCTCGACTCACTTCAGGTAAATGCTGAGATGGCTTCCGCAAAGGTTGATTTTAGTTAGCCGTGTTTGGTCGTCAGGTCTCGCACCAGGCCGCCAGTACCATGGATGTCGACGTGACGATAAATTTTAATCTAGATTTTTGTTGTTAGGTACTTAAAATTACTAACAGAATTCATTTCCTTCGTATGAAGAAGGAAACTTAGTTCTTGCTTACTCTTACCGGTACAAAGAAAGCGTGAAAATTTTCCTGATATGTTTACGCATTAATTCCGCGTTTCAACAAAAAGCGTCATTGTTTATACAGGGTGTTTCAAAAATGACCGGTATATTTGAAACGGCAATAAAAACTAAACGAGCAGCGATAGAAATACACCGTTTGTTGCAATATGCTTGGGACAACAGTACATTTTCAGGCAGACAAACTTTCGAAATTACAGTAGTTACAATTTTCAACAACAGATGGCGCTGCGGTCTGGGAAACTCTATAGTAGGATATTTTCCACATATCCACCATGCGTAGCAATAATATGGCGTAGTCTCTGAATGAAATTACCTGAAACCTTTGACAACGTGTCTGGCGGAATGGCTTCACATACAGATGAGATGTACTGCTTCAGCTGTTCAATTGTTTCTGGATTCTGGCGGTACACCTGGTCTTTCAAGTGTCCCCACAGAAAGAAGTCACAGGGGTTCATGTCTGGCGAATAGGGAGGCCAATCCACGCCGCCTCCTGTATGTTTCGGATAGCCCAAAGCAATCACACGATCATCGAAATATTCATTCAGGAAATTAAAGACGTCGGCCGTGCGATGTGGCCGGGCACCATCTTGCATAAACCACGAGGTGTTCGCAGTGTCGTCTAAGGCAGTTTGTACCGCCACAAATTCACGAAGAATGTCCAGATAGCGTGATGCAGTAATCGTTTCTGATCTGAAAAATGGGCCAAGTCCCAGTCCGTTGAAATTTTTCAAAAAAATGGCTCTGAGCACTATGGGACTCAACTGCTGAGGTCATTAGTCCCCTAGAACTTAGAACTAGTTAAACCTAACTAACCTAAGGACATCACAAATATCCATGCCCGAGGCAGGATTCGAACCTGCGACCGTAGCGGTCTTGCGGTTCCAGACTGCAGCGCCTTTAACCGCACGGCCACTTCGGCCGGCGAAATTTTTCAAACAGATCCTTTATTGTATCGCTTTTCGGTCCTTTGGTTACATTAAACCTCCGTTGAAAACTTCGTCTTGTTGCAACAACACTGTGTTCTAGGCGGTGGAATTCCAACACCAGAAAAATCCTCTGTTCTAAGGAATAAACCATGTTGTCTACAGCACACTTGCACGTTGTGAACAGCACACGCTTACAGCAGAAAGACGACGTACAGAATGGCGCACCCACAGACTGCGTTGTCGTCTATATCGTTCACATCACTTGCAGCGCCATCTGTTGTTGAAAACTGTAACTACTGTAATTTCGAAAGTTTGTCTGCCTGAAAATGTACTGTTGTCCCAAGCATATTGCAACAAACGGTGTATTTCTATCGCTGCTCGTTTAGTTTTTATTGCCGTTTCAAATATACCGGTCATTTTTGAAACACCCTGTAAAAACAGCGGTACAGCAATTCTTATTACCATTTCTTATAATGTACGGCTACTGGTTCCTCTTCGATTTTGAGCTATGTCACTGGAGTAATGACACGTTTTGAATATTTCTTTTGTTATGTTGTGCACTAACGAAATCAGTTAATTTTCCCTTTAACAGGGCAAATTTATGTTTCAGTCGTCTCGCCATGTTCCAGATAACGAAATATTGGCGCATTTAACAATCATAACAAACCAAAGCCGCGATCGGTACGCAAGATACTGTGTTAAGACGTAGTGCACTCGTGCACCTACGTACATACATAACAGTTACATACATATTATAAAGGCTAGTGCCTTGGCCATGCAACCACGCTCTTCTGTCATTGGCTGTTCGTTTCAGTTCCATGTAATTACCCCACCCTAAAGTCTCTCTCGACATGATGCAAATACTGCATACAAGGCCGCCTTTTTCCTTTCTTTCCCAGAACTTTCCGTCCAACAATGTTAGTGATGAGTGTGGTGTTTCTGATGACATCTTCAATAATTTTTTTCCCTTTTCATTTTCTTTAATAATCTTTCCTCTGCGTTTCTTCCCTCAAGACTTCCGGTTTTGTTCTCCTTTCCGTCTGCCTCGTTCTTTTCATTTTCTACCGTATCCACATTTCACCAGCTTCAAATCGATTCCTTTTTACCTTTTCAATTTACTCAGACTCCAAGTTTCACTTCGATAGAGCAGTGTACTCCATACAAATGAATTTGAAAAGGATTTTGTGACATGTATGTTCATACATTTCGTGGTTATAACGTTTTTCTTATTCGTAAACCAATCGTTCTCCTCGCTTATATTAAGCAGTTACTGTTCTCTGTAATTATGTTACCAACGTAACAAAACTGTTTCAGCTGGGCATCATCGATGTTTGTATTGGTTTTAAAGAGAACAAACAGAAAACGAAGGTAATGATAGTGATTTCAATTCCCTTATCAAAAACAGACATCTACATCGGAGCTCCGCAAGTAATTTTATGTTGGGTGGTCGAAGGTACTTCGATTATCTATATGACTTTTCCCCCATCTGGCTACACTCATAAATGGTGAGAGAGACGGAGTACTGGCTAATTGCCTTTAGTTTACTGACGTGGTCATTTAGCGAGATGTATGTGGGCGAAAGTAATATGTTGCCGCTCTCACCATAGAATGTGTGGTCTCAGTAAAACGCTCTGTAGCGCGCAATGTCTTCTCTCGTAGAGTCTGCAGGTGGAGCTGGATGAGCATCTCAGAGACTTACTGAACTAAGCCGTAACAAAACGAGACACATTTCTTTGGATTATACATCTGGTAAGGATGCCAGAATGACAAGCAATACTCCGGAAATGTGTCGAACGAGGTTTTTGTATTATACCTCCTCCAAGGGGAAATGCCATTTCATTAAGATTCTTCCAATTATTCCCAATCAAGCATCCATCTTTGCTACAACTGTTTTTACGCGGTCGTAGAACTTTACTTCTGTCCGGATGCTTACTCCTGGGTATTTTACGTCTTTACTGTTTCCAGTTAGTTATTCACAACCGTGTAGTCGAAGAATGGACCTTACGCAATAAAAATAGTCATTCTCTCAGTAGCCCATTACATTTGTTACTGCATATGCGAAGGCCGTGATTGTAAGAGGCGAGGTGACGCGTCTTGAAGAACTTTACATTACGACTGTCGACTTGGCTTTACTCTCCTACACCACGCACCGATCAAGGCGGCGTCGGGATCAGGGCTCACATGGGCCGGTCGTTCGTACTTAGAGCGGGTGAGATGTATGGAAATCAAGGAAAGTCTGATTTCGAGTGGGTTAACGCGCCGCATCCGCGACACGGGGACGCAAGCGGGTTAACAACTAGGGCTAGATGTGGTTTTTGGGCCGTTTCCCACACCACACAAGTTACATACCGGGCTGGTATCCACGTCCCGCCTCAGATACATGTTCCGTGAACATTTACAAAACGATATCATACTTTAGAGCAAACAGATGGAGACACAGATTCCGCCGAGGAGGGCATAAGAGGTTGCTGGACATAGATGTTTGTTTAAACCGATAATAATAATAATGATGATAATAATAACAATCCATACTTTTTAGAGTCAAATGGCGAGACAGTTCCTAAAAGCCCGTTTACCTCTCCATCCTTTATTCAAATGGCTCTGAGCACTATGGGACTCAACTTCTGAGGTCATTAGTCCCCTAGAACTTAGAACTAGTTAAACCTAACTAACCTAAGGACATCACAAACATCCATGCCCGAGGCAGGATTCGAACCTGCGACCGTAGCGGCCTTGCGGTTCCAGACTGCAGCGCCTTTAACCGCACGGCCACTTCGGCCGGCCCATCCTTTATTCCAAGTTAGTCATCCGTCTTCAGTGGCATCAGCGACGAAAGCAGTTAACACTAATATTGCCTCATCCCTCCTATCAACCAAAAGCATCAACAATTTAGACAGCATGGGGGCGGGCGTTGTCGTGCGACAGCATGCTTCCTCTGCTCGTCGAGTTCCTCGAGGGCGGAAGCACAATCAATGCGTAGCGCTATGATGACACTCTGCATAAACTGCGATGCTCCATAAAATCAAAACGCCCAAGAATGCTGTCGGGCGGAATTATCCTGTAGCACGACAACACCGGTACTGACACCGCCAATCGAACGCAGGCTACGCCTGAGCAGCTTGGTTGGGAAACGCTCCAACACCCTCCGTACAGCTCGAATCTTTCACCGTCTGATTTTCACATATTTGGCGACCTGAAGAAACACGTGCGGTGACGTCGGTTTCTGTTGGACAAGGAAGTGCAAGAGTGGGTTCGGTCGCGAATTCGTCAGCGGCCCCGACCGTGTTCTACGAAACAGGAACTGATGGTCACTTCTCCCAGTGCGGTAACTGCTTAACACATGCTGTGATTGCTTTTGAATTGAACCATTCCATAGCCATGCTGTGGCGGGGATTCGGTTTTCATTTGACTGCCCCTCATACTTTTTAATTTGTACTCTGCGTTTGAGGCTACGAGGAAGTGCTACATGTTTTATAAGGAAAAACAGCTGCTAATCTTAAGCTGTATTACTCATGGCTGACAGCGAGACGATATTTTTTTTCTCTTAGCTCTAACTTACAGTTTACTGTATCTTTGCGACTGATTATACTCGTGTACGCTTCAGCACTGTAGTTCACTATTTGATTAGATGTTAAGAGAAACGCATTGTAAGAGTCGTTTCTTTTTCTCTTATATTTGGCAGCCGGGAGAGGGGAGAGGCGGCAAATTGCTTAAAAATAAACTTTGTAGATGACAATGATGGCACTGAATATACTTTGTAATCTACAAATACATCGTAACTGTGCTAATCACTGTGAAGTGCGTGCCAGAAGGTACCTCCTATTGTACTCCTTATTAGGAATTGTTCACCTTCCTTTCACGCATGCACCGCGGCAGGAATGATTGCTTGAATGACTCTGTACACGCCTTAATTAATCTAAAGTTATCTTCGCGGTCTCTACGGTCGTGATTCGTAGAAGTTCTACATTTTTCTATATTTATTACTTAATACTTTCTTCTCAAACACGCTAAGTAGGCTGTAGCCGTAGGTGTCCTCTGTCTTCTTCTATCAGTTCAGGCTCTTCACACGATCTCCCAAGAGACAAACAAACGAGTGCTTATTTATGCTGGTTTTCACTATTAGTTTTATTTGATACGGCCTCCAAACACCTGCGCAATAGTGCAATATTTGGGAATGGGTCGCACGAGTATTTTGCAAGCAATCTCACTGATAGATGCGTTACATGGTATCCTGTAAGTGAACCGAACAGTGGTGACTCTCATATATTATAGCCATAGGATACTATATTTTAGCGTTATGTGAAATGATCAGTGCAAGGCCACTCTTTCGCTGATGCAAACCATTTATTAACGTGATTTTCAACTCCATGAACAGTGTACAGTATGTAGCTAAATTCCTTTTGCAGACTTTGACAACAGGTGCCTTAAACCAAAACAAGAAAAACACGTGTCTAGTAGACATGGGCATCAAAATACATTACTTAAGAGCAATGAGCAGTTTTTCATCTTCGATACTGCGAACCACATCTCTTCCTCTGCAAGCTCTTTGCTTTTCATATTTTTGGAATAGGTAGTATGCACCAAAACAAGAAAAATTGTCCTGTAAACAGGTACTTTAAAATCCTTACCTAAAGAACAATGAGAACTTGTTCAATAAAAGAGGTATGTTTCACTGTAATGAACATGAACAAGTACTCGTAGCTCTTGAAGTATGGATTTTACGGCCCATATTTATGGGATTTTTTTTCTTGTTATGCCCATACTACCTCCTCCCAAAATATGGAAAGCAAAGACCTTGTAGTATAATAGATGTGCATCGAAGATGAACATATGCTGATAACTCTTACTGTGGGCACTTCAGGCTCCGTGTTTACTAGACTTTTTCTTGTTTTGGTGTAAGAAACCTGCCATCAAAGTCGGTAAAGAGAATTTAGTTACATCCTCTATATTAATAAACTGCTACTACTACGAACAGCTTCGGCGACAATAACACGTAACAGGCGTTGTAATCTTTTGAGATAATTGGAAAGTTGCTTCAGTGCTACAGATAATGGACGCTTACATGCAAGTCATAGGTTGCGTGGTGACTACTTTCTTTAAATACGTGTTTTCATTTATACGCTATGTGATCAAAAGTATCCGGACACCTGGCTGAAAATGACTTACAGGTTCGTGGCGCTCTCCATCGTTAATGCTGGTTTCAATATGGTGTTGGCCCACCCTTAGCTTTGATGACAGCTTCCACTCTCACATGCATCCGTTCAATCAGGTGCTCGACGGTTTCTTGGAGAATGACAGCCCATTCTTCACGGAGTGCTGCACTGAGGAGACATAGCGATGTCAGTCGGTGAGGCCTGGCACGAAGTCGGCGTTCCAAAACATCCCAAAGGTGTTTTATAGGATTCAGGTCAGGACTCTGTGCAAGCCAGTCCATTACAGGTATTTTGAAAAAAAAAAAAACATTTTGTCTATGGAGTGCGTGATTGATTATTTTGTAAAATTTTTTTTGTTTATTTATAGACGCAATCACATGTTTATAACACAGTCATAACCGGTTTCGGCCATACAATGACCATCTTCAGATTCCAAAGGCGGCATACACTGAACACATTATCTTACTTATCTTACTTACATTATCTTATTTGCGAGAAGACTTCTGCTTCCACATTGATGTTTCAAATAATACGCGTACTCGTAATTCCTACATTATAATCTACACTTGGTGGCTTTACAGACACATATCTATGCGACTTCACGTCATACCAGTAATCTTTTGACAGCTTATATCAAAGAGATGGATGAAAGTTCTCTTTCTCTTTTTCTGTTTCTTATGAACAGAGACATTCTGCAGGTTTCCTTGACTGTCTGCGGTTACAAAACTTCCAGAAAATGGCAGCTGGAGCAGAGGTAAGACACTGTACTTGTATTCAGGAGGAAGGCGATTCAAATGCCCGTTCCTACATCCGGATTTAGATTTGACGTAGTTTCCGAAATCACTTAAGATAAATACGGCGTAATGTTCCTTAAAAATTCTTCTTTGTAATTCATTGGGTGAATGCCTCAACTGGGAATGCATACAAAACTGGAGTTATCGCGTAGCGTGGTGTAATGGCAAGTGATGTACTTGCTCTGTGTTTTATTAGCAAAGCTTTATACGAACTGATTGGGCATGCAGCTCCCAATACCAATAAAGGAATACAGTCACTATAAATGCATTCAGCCCCTTAGGCACTGAATCCTCTAGCCCTGTTCAAAATTGGTAACTTTGGTCCCTGTGCACATAACAAATAAATAAAATTGTCTTACCTCCAAAGCAGCAACGGTGGATCGCATGAAGAAGAATAAAGTATAGTAGCTACAGGCTCAGCGGTGTGGAATGCTGGCCGTATTACTTTGAAATGTATGTGAAATTCCTTTGGCTGATAAATGAAAACATTTAAGAAAAATTCAATGTCTTTGAGAAATATATGACCTGTACAGGGGGGGCGGTACCGAATTGGGAGAATTACTAACACCGACCTCTTCAGTAGCTAAGTTTGGCTATCCAAAACATCTGACAATTGAAATTACATTACTCAGAAAAATTACGTTCTTTTTAATAATTGAGTCACAAAGAATGAGATTCATACAGCAAGAATTATCTAAGCTCACTAAAGAAACATAAACACAAATCATTAAATTACGGATACCTGTGTTAACAAATCTTAGGAACATTACAAAAGGGAAATATCTAACTAGCCTTTACATCAAATCTGTTTACGTACATTCTGGACTTACTCAGCAGTTACTAATTATCAGCCAACTCATTTACACTAACCCGCTGGCAAAAAGAAAGTAATAAAAATTGAACTTCGTTATCTTACTTACGAGAAGACCTGCTTCCACATTGATGTTTCCTATAATACACGTACTCGTAATTCCTACATTATAATCTAACACTTGGTGGCTTTACAGACACACCACAAAAATGATTATTCCATCCTCTTTCGCTTACACACAGTTACCCTTTGCTCTGCTCCA
Organism: Schistocerca nitens; assembly: GCF_023898315.1. Taxonomy (NCBI): domain Eukaryota; kingdom Metazoa; phylum Arthropoda; class Insecta; order Orthoptera; family Acrididae; genus Schistocerca; species Schistocerca nitens. The sequence goes on along the minus strand of NC_064614.1, from coordinate 901,260,250 downwards.
AGCGCTCTCTAACACTACAATCTCAGATCAGAAGCAGTTTCTTTGGATGTGCGGTCGTGCACAGTCAGCGACCCGCATTATAGAACCCATCACAGATATACATCGTTTGTAATATGACACTTTTGTTTCAGTTTCATTACAATATTCGGGCGCCACGTGTAAGTGTATCCCAGTAGACTTCTTTCAGCGGGACAGTTTTTTTTTTTTAAAGAGGACCGGCCGACTGCCTCCCCTATACTTCCCCAATCTGAACTTTTGGTCCGTCTCTAATGATCTCGTCGTCGAAGCCTCCTTCTGCTGTGCCCTCAGTGTACAAAGTATGTGGCCGGGCTGAAAAGTACTGCCTCGACTTTTTATATAAAAACTCGTAAAGCATTTTAAATAAAACAAACTTTTTTAACATTCCACACTTTTATTCTACACTCCGATGATCGATGACAGTGAACCCAAAGCATCGGATTGTCATTGCTGTCACAGTGCTCGTGTGTGGGCTGGCGTTCTCATGCGGAAGGAGAGGGTGCTCCACGTGTGGACGAACTCTTTTACGGTTGGAAACTCGATTATGGCACGCTGTTACTTATGCAGATACATAATTACGTCACACACCGCTGTTACAAGCTACAATTCGGAATCTTCTAGCGGTAGAAGGTTGCAGCTTGCGTCAATGAAGTGGAGAAGTCGATAGAGTAATAGGTATGATACGTAATGCGTCAACCAAAAGTTCCGAGACATTACTTTTCAGCATGCCCTTGTACATGATCGTTTGCCTTTTTAAGGCGAAATGCGATGTAATTGTTTATCAGGTTCTGACTGCGTATCAGAAGATTCCAGGTTCGAATCCTGGCAGTGTCGCCAATTGAAAGTATCTAACCAGAATTGTATCCTTTTATTCTGTGAAAGTATCAGTGATAAGATTGTTCTAAATTAATTATTCAGCAAACCTGCATCTGACTGCATCTGTGAACTTGTTTCTTGCACTCCTCCATTTTGCCAGAAATGCAACATGTATTTGACTCAGCAATAAAATTTAAGAGAATAATGGCATTGAGATGGTACTGGAAAATTAACTTTTGGCCCTGATGTTTACTTGGTTCTTTCATTGGTGGGTAACTGTACTCTACTACTCATTTTCATATTCAATTTCAGCAAAGGATTTGGATTACGATTCAGGCTCTTAGATTGAAACACATTGTTGATCTCAATATATATATATTGTTAAAATTTTAAGTCATACCCAAAACCTACATTTCCAACATTTTTGTAGCACGAAACAATCTTACAAAAAATTTTACCAAACGCTAACTGTGTCAAACCTTGGACATACAAATCCTATCTCTAAATATTGTCTAACAAAACCAATTTGAAATCATTATGTATCTTCTCTCATTTACGTGCTAAGGTTTGGTCTGGGGCAGCGAGCGCGACCTACCTTACAGCTGTCACCACACGTCTGCTTTCTCCGGGCACCTACCTGCGACCCCTCGGTTTTTTTACTGTGCGAGCCCAGCTCTCTTAACCATCAAAGAACCTCCTACTCAAAGATATTATACTCGTTCCACCTTGCGTTGGCAACTACCGACTATTTTCTGGAGCTACCCTGATCAGACCGTAGCACATACCTTTCAAGGTTTACGCAAATCGGATTTCTGACGCTTCTTTGAGACAGTTCCGGGGAAGATGGGGACTGTCAAAGTACCTTTGTTTTTGTTTATAGTCCAGGACGTGATAAGTTTTGAAGCAGTATTTCGTAACGGCTAACTTCGTGAATTCGCTTTGTTCTGTATAGCGTTTACTGTACCTCTCCTAATTTGTGCAAACTGCATCGCCAATGTGTGCTTTGTTACTTTGGCACGCTCCTGGGTCGGGGGGACCCAGATTGTCTCTCACAGATCCTAATAAAGCAGGGGTCTTTGGACGTGGGCGGAAAACGTGCTTGAGGCTTGTGCCGCCCTGCGTTCTTGTCGATCGTGTTCGTTGCCTTGTCAGGGTAGGTGATGTACGCTGTTGCGTTACGATCTCCTGAACATCGTGGTCTTGCGTTGGCATTGGCTCTTGCAAAGAGCATGACATTGTTATAGCATTAAAAAGAAAGATTTATCAATACACACCATAAGGGAGCCATCATTTTAGGGTACTATATACTTTACAGGCCAATGTATTGCATCCATGTATTTAGTGATGGAAAAATAACTGTCTACATGCCTAAGTACGTGCTTTAATCACGCTTATTCTCACGATCCCTACGTGAGAACAACATTGGTAACAGCGTAATGGTCGCACAGCACAATTCGATAATAGGTTCACAAAATTTGTCTGACAGATTTTGGAGGGACCTACGTCATATTTCTTCCAAGGATTCCTATTTCAGTTTTTCAAGCAACTATTTTCTACAGGATGGGGAAAATAAAAGTGGCCCGAACGATTGGATGTTAATGTATGCACGTAATGGTCGCGCATACCACGTGTACGCCCTCCACTTGATCCACAACGGTTCAGAGCGTAGTGTGGGCTGTGTCAGTGTGAGTGGAGCAGTGCAAAGGAAACGATGGTACTCACATTGGAGGGGTGGTTATTCGCTGTGGAAAGTTATATGACGACAAATTCGTTGAAACGGTATGGTCAGTTGCTTTTGCTGAGAAGTTTGATGATGTCAAAGTGCCAGCAAATAGTGCCATCAACACTTAGACAGAAAATGGTGTAAGACAGGATCTGTTTTCAACAAGTCAAAAAATATTCAGAAACGTGCTCGACTGTCGCTCCGGCGCTTTGTACCTGGAACTCAGTTCTCCGGACCGCGCTCTGGACTTTTGTAAGGGCCATGCACATCTCTTACGATCCCAACACTGCTTCCTGAATTCGTTCGATGTCTGTCGTCTCACCCACTTGACAAGTAGGCACGCCACTGGAACAACAGAACTGGTCGCACTAGCGTCTTGTTTGTGATTTCCTTTACATATGCTTCACACTTTCCCAGAGACCTTCCAACAAATGTAAGTCTCCCATTCGCCTTTCCCAATATCGGTTTCACGTGTTCCTCCCATTTCATATCGCTCTTTAACATTACTCTTAAGTACTTACTCAACGTGACATGCTCAACATGTTCTCCACAGAGCCTCTATTCAGATACTGTACAGTTCCTTTTCTTTATTATAGCCATTTCCTTATTTTTATCCACATTTAAAGGCATCAGCCATTCATTACACTAAGTGGAAATTTTGCACAAGTTCTTCAACAACTTATCATCGTGCAAAGAGTATGTTTAACCTGCGGACGACAGCACCGTCTGGAAACAACCTGATAGCGATGCTCACCCTGTTCTTCCCACACCACGGCGCTCGCAACCTACCCTGTATGTCGCTGGCTGGTACATTCTAGGCAACATCGCAGTATCAGACTACCATCACTGACGTTAAGGCAGAGTCTGATTTCGTTACTAAACACAACCATGCACCATTCATGTCTTTTGTTAAACAGTCAGAGTTGGACGGCATTATTCTGTGATGTCACACGTGGCCTGATGAACGCCTCCATTGCTTGCAGCCCACCTCCAGCAAACCGTTCGTGATAATCCAGCTAGACGCAACATCGGTCCTAATTCGTACCAGCACCTTGAGATTAGCAATGGCCGCTCGACTGATGCTGCGGTCCATGAATGAATGTGCCTGCCGCACCATTCTGTAACCAGTGCTAAAAACCTTTCTTGGGTCATCCGCTACAACACTCTTAAACATCTTGGGTATTAATAAACCTCTTCAGCTGTGTTTAGTAATTTATTATTGGATCCCTACCGGTTTCGTGGCACTAAAAGCCACATTTCAGGTGAATCAGGCTGTTTTATTCTATGACATATCGCCTTTTAACAGTGTTTTGTTGTGACAGAGAACGAATGATGGGTACAAAGTTCCGAGCTTTTCATCTAAAACGTATTATTTATTCGTTCAGCTGAAGATGTGGCTTTTAGTGCCACGAAACCGGTGGGGATCCAATAATAAAGGACTAAATACAGTTGAAGCTACTCATAGCTGTGGTTGCCCTACCCACAAGGTTGTCTGCGCTCGTATACAGATCCCACTCTCACCTATAATCTTTGTATAACTGTTCGAATGAACCATGCAGCCTCCCACTGGTCCACAATGTGACCCAGCTAAACTTTCAGTTCTCGCACTCATCGGCAATATCCTGGCATGTGTTCAGTGATTGTTAACTCGTTACCAGACATGCACTAACTATATCAATGATGATTATGACCCATAGTTCAAGATTCAGTCAAAGTTAGCGCTACAGTCATTGACCTGCATTCGCTGGTGGTGGTTATGGTGGAGGGAAATTGAAAAATCCAAGATGTTGGATGACAGACCATTTAAAAGTCAAGATAGAAGGAGCCACGCCCCGACATCTATGCCAAACCACGTCCTTTTTATTTATCAAGCGGAAAATCTATGACCCTCTCTCTTTCTCATATTCCATAATGAATGATGTATAGTTTCCAATAAAATGTACAGACATGAATGGCAAGACAGTCAGTAACTTTTTGTGGTCAGGAATGAAAACATAGTTGGCAATTTATGTAGGTATGTATCTGTACGCAGTTTTCAGCAAATATCATCGACTTTGAAGTGAAGGTTTCGGAAATAATATACATCTTTGACCTTGGTGCATATTCGGGTGAAGATCACGAATTTCTGTATTGCACATCGCCAGTCGCTGTGGCCGAGCGGTTCTAGGCGCTTCAGTCCTGAACCGCGCTGCTGCTGCGGTCGCAGGTTCGAATCCTGTTTCGGGCATGGATGTGTGTGATGTCCTTAGGTTAGTTAGGTTGAAGTAGTTCTAAGTCTAGGGGACTGATGACTCAGATTTTAAGTCTTATAGTGCTTAGAGCCATTTGAACCATTTGCTGTATATAGAATGAGATGGCTCTAGTAGAAGCCTCCCTAAACTTTGCGCTATTTTGGTGCAACTGACTGCCTAATTCTAATAGTTCACAGTGATTGGGAGGGGCATAGGGCATGTCTTGTTATGTGATGCGATAGATAGGGAGAGGATTAGGATGTCACGTAATAGATAAGGAGGGCGTGGCTTGTCACATGGTAGATAAGGGGTCGTGGCTGTCGAAACCTTGGATTTTTAAATTTCGCCCATCCGCCATCTTGAGTTTATTAATTTCTCGTCACCACCAGCGACTGCAGCGCCGTGGCTGTGGCGCCACTTGTCAGCTGTGGTTCAGATTATTCACAGATGTACTATTCTTCACCCTCACTTCTCAGCTGGGCGTTTTCAGTTTATTTTCCTTATTAACTCTTTATTAGTGTCTTCTGCAAAAATAGTAATTATGAAGTTATCATGCCACGGCTTTACAGGATCCTTTCTTCATGTTATCACTAGTGTGTTACGGGCTACAGAAAATTGTTGAGCAGTTTGTGTCGATGTCAGCCATTACACAGTAGTTACATATTACTTGACATAGTGGATATGGTAGCACTGTAACTTTCTGGTCTATACCACACAGTATTTAAGTATTTGGTGCACCAGTGACAGAACAGGACGAGTTTTCACTGTGCAGCAGAGGGTGTGCTGATTTGAAACATTCGGCAGATTAAAACTGTGTGCCAATCCAGGACTCGAACTTGGAAACTTTGCTTTTCACAGGCAACTGCTGTACCGACTGAGCTACCCAAGCACGGCACACGACCTGCCCTCGCAGCTTCACTTCCATTAGTATCTCTTCTACCTTACAAACTTCACAGTTCTCCTGCGTACCTTACGGGGTTAGACCTCCTTTCTTCCAGGTTTCCTTACAGAGCTGATATTCTTGCTAACAAACTGTGACTTGAGCGAAGTGTGAATGAAGCTGGTTCATGACTACAGTTCTGCCATTCGTTTCTTTCTTTCAGTCTCTGCGCAGCAACTATCCTTATATCAAGCGCTGGGATGATAGCGCGAGGGTATATGTGGTGGAATACGGTTTGTTTCTGGCATCCAGCAATGAGACGTGTGATGTAACTAAGGACAACGTCAATGTTCTTTGCGTGGGTTATGCACACTATGCGCCAACATTGTGCTCAGGTATGAAGAAATAGAATGTCAATGGAAATTTCCTAAGCACTGAGGGATGTGCACACCATGTTTAAACTCCTATGCGAGATTGTTATTTGTCTATAAATAGTGTCAAAGATCTATCAAAGACTTCTCCGAGATATTTAATACTTGTGTTGTAGTTTTTGACCACGCCATGATATTTTCTGTACATTTTTTGTTTTACAGTTACATAGGCGCAATATGCCTCCTTGATTCTCTGATAGATTAAGCTTCAGTAATTTCTCATTGTAGTAATTTGGCACGTCACCTATATCCGTTGTCAAAAACAGACCCACTTCTCTGAAGTTCCTTTCTTCTTCCAATGCGGGAGAATCCACTGTATAAATGACCTGTCTTTCCATTACATTAGCAGGTTGGTTATTTGCATGGCTATGTAAGAGAGGTACAAGAGCACTATCTTGGTGAGAGCGATTTTCTTCTAAAAGCTGATGTTTACTTTCCTATAAGGCTGATATCTTATCACAGTTATGGAGAAGAATGAAATAAAGAATACAAATCCTTCATCTACTGATAAAATTTGTACAGACGTTTCTCATGAGTCACTGCATCTTAGGTGACAGACAGGTCAGTATAAACAACTCTCGAAATCCATATTTTCTCAGACTCAACCTCAACGTGTGGGACATTTGTAACATTTGGGCACTGGAGGACTTCCTAGGTCTAAAATTTGGTTGCTGTAAGGTGAGTTTTCCATCAATAATCGGTGAGATTCTGTTAAAAATCGTCCGTTCCAGTCTTAAATGTCCTCACAGTGCAAATGGCTCTCAGTACTATGGGACTTAACTTCTGAGGTCATCAGTCCCCTAGAACTTACAACTACTTAAACCTAACTAACCTAAGGACATCACACACATCCATGCCCGAGGCAGGATTCGAACCTGCGACCGTAGCGGTCGCGCAGTTACAGACTGAAGCGCCTAGAACCGCTCGGCCACTCCGGCCGGCACACGTGAGGCGCTTAGTTGTTTCCACTGAACTGCGTAGAATACGAAGGTTCTGTTATAGTTCACTAACCTGCTGTCTTCAAGTTGATGTCCCCACCGCAGAAAACAGCACGCAGGTGGTCGGTTCTGTATCTTGAGGCTGAAACTGACTTTTAGCGTGGTTCTTTGGGTGCCACTCGCGTATTTTAATATAGTCACACGAGAAGACTATGTGATCTTAATACAACACCTTCTGATACAGCAAAGTACATGATCAAACACAATGTTTACACTATTTGTGGCACGTTTCGGTGCCTAATGACTACCGGAGTGAATTTTTTATTGGCAAACACATCCTGCCACAGACAACATGACTGTACATCTCGACTGCCTAATCCAGAGTGACGAACAGCCCCAAACACTTCGCGCGCCATACCAGAAAAGGCGTGACCCCAACGTTTCCGAAGTGCTTCGTCTGCAGTTTCGTCAGTTTTTTGTTTCTGATTTAAATTGTTTTTAATAATTCTAAAATGACTGATTGATAGTCAGCTGTGGAGAGATATTTGTATTAAAAAGTGAAGTCATTCCAATGAGTAGTTTAACTAATAATAATAACTATACTTTAACGTTTTGGTACTCTTGCTCCGAACACAGCAGCCAATCACAGAGCAGTAGCATTATGCAGGCGGTCTTTCTCACGGGAATGGTACCGATTAATCTGTCACAGGTACCTCATACCACATTTCGTCATCTATACACTTCTTGCATCTCCACTGTTCTGGGAACAGCTTCTTGGACCCTAATATGATGGCTGACTATGCCAAAAATATTACTCTGTGTCCTTCGTTTCAACAATACAACGAAAGTATTCGCCTCCTCAGTGTACAAGTCTTCATTGTTTTGAAATTATTGAACAAACGATGTAACCATTGAAACTTCCTGGCAGATTAAAACTGTGTGCCGGACCGAGACTCGAACTCGGACGTTTTCCTTTCGCGGGCAACTGCTCTACCAACTGAGCTACCCAAGCACGACCCACGCTCCCTCCTCACAGCTCCAATTCTGCCAGTACCTCATCTCCTACCTTCTAAACTTCACAGAAGCTCTCCTGTGAACCTTGCAGAACTAGCACCCCTGGAAGAAAGGATATTGCGGAGACATGGCTTAGCCACAGCCTGGGGGATGTTTCTAGAATAAAATTTTCACTCTACAACGGAGTATGCGCTGATATCATTCTAGATGTAACCATTAGAGTTATGGGACAAAAGCCCTTCATTTGCTGTCTTCTTATGTCATCCAAAACAGCGACTCTGTTGGATTTCGAAATGGCTAATGTTTCTGTCAGCTTCATTAGGGTACATGAAGGGTAGGACGTCAAACGGACCGACTTGGAGCAGGAGAGGCATCTCAGGACATTTTAATTTCCAGTGTCTATACTTTTACAAATAAAATCATTAAACTTTGTCAGCATCACCAGGAAGGATTCAGGATTCACACCCATTGCAGTGGAAGTTCGAAAACATAGCAAAATAATTTTTTTTACGTGCGAAATTTCATCATTTTTTCACTTACTAATGGCTGCATTTGTTGCTATAGGTTCACTTTTCTTCATAAGTTAGAGAGATTCTTCGATGGATTTTGCACAGCATACATACCATACTCACAGGTGTATGAAACTCTAGAATTTATTTAATTTATGAAAAAACGAATGAACTGTTATATTTTAGACTTCAAGTTTAGAAAAAAACACAAATTTTATAGTTAATTACCTCAATTTTTACCACAGTTTTTAATAGATTTGGAAAATTCTAGAGTTTCATAGACCTTTAAGTATGGTTTGTATGCTGTGCAAAATTCATCGAAAATCTCTTACTTATGAAGAAAAGTGTACCTTTAGCAACAAATGCTGCCATTAGTAAGTGAAGAAAATGATTAAATTTCACACGTAAAAAAATTACGTCTTTATGTTTTAGAACTTCCACTGCTTTGGATGTGAATTTTGAGTCCTTCCTGGTCATGCTGACAAAGTTTTATGAATTTATTTGTAAAAGTATAGACACTGGAAACTGAAATGTCCTGTGGTGCATCTCCTGCTCCAAGTTGGCCCGTTTGACGTCCTACCCCCCTTAAGCTGTTTGCGTCGGACATGTTTTCCTGCTCTCCTGCAACGTTTTCTTTTCCAACTAATAACAGCTAGTACGTTACTTCATTAGACGGAACAGAACTGAAGTTCAGTGAGATGCTGATGCTCCTCACAGTAATTACTCTATGCTCGTCTGCGATTTGGCTTCATGTCAACAAAATGTTCAAATGTGTGTGAAATCTTAAGGGACTTAACTGCTAAGGTCATCAGTCCCTAAGCTTACGCGCTACTTAACCTAAATTATCCTAAGGACGAACACACACACCCATGCCCGAGGGAGGACTCGAACCTCCGTCGGGACCAGCCGCACAGTCCATGACCGCAGCACCTGAGACCGCTCGGCTAATCCCGCGCGGCTGGCTTTATGTCAATATTCCTCAGGAGACTATACCCCTTTCTGGACATAGATATCATGTTCTTATACAGCGGTTATCTGATTAGAGAAGGAATCAAAATACAGAGCCACTGATACTTATTCAACAATGGTTTGCTGTCAGTGTTCAGTTACGTAAGGTAAGTACATTGTTTTTTGAAATGGGATTGTGATATTATCGATCGCTGGGCTCTCGTCGAGCGCTTCACCATTCTTATTTGTTGGTTTAGATCTCCAACTGGCACTATAGCACCTGAAATCATTCGTCTCTATCCTGTCTTGGTTATCCAAGCGCTAAAATGTTCATGGAAACGAAAAGTTTACATTTGTTGGTTTGTACACTGAAGTAACGAGCACATAAGACAGTCCTGTAACCCATATCTCACAATGAGAGCACTGCCGCATCATCATAGTCCAAGGCAAGTCTCACGAGTTGACAATAATAAAAATAGTCGCGACTGGACAACCAGTGCAGGCATTTAGTAATACTCCCTTCTGGTATGTGGTCCCCTCTGGGTTAATGAGGTTACCGCTTTGTTGAACTAGAGAAATGTCGATTGTTTTGAAAGTTAGTGTAAACAGTTGAAAGATGGGCCGCTGAGGCGTAGCCAGCGTTTCTACGGCCACGGCCGACTGCAGTTTCCTGAACTGGTGTATTGTTCAGCGTGAAAACATCATTCCAACGAAATGTAGTGTAGCTGCAGTACAGTAAGTTAAATAAGGTTTGTCAACCATCTACCCGGTCCACACACATCTGTCGATGCGTCACACATTACAGTGTGACTACTCGGTGAAAGTTTCATCAGTTGTTCGCCAGTGCAGACTGTAGGACTTAGTGGCATCAATAGTTTTCAGACTGCAATCACGAGCGCAACAAAAAATAAATAAAAATAAAATAAAATAAAAAAATGGCTCTGAGCACTATGGGACTTAACTACAGAGGTCATCAGTCCCCTAGAACTTAGAACTACTTAAACCTAACTAACCTACGGACATCACACACATCCATGCCCGAGGCAGGATTCGAACCTGCGACCGTAGCGGTCGCGCGGTTCCAGACTGAAGCGCCTAGAACCACTTGGCCACCACGGCCGGCTGAGCGGAACAGTCTCTCGATGGATACGTCAGAACTGATCTCTATAACCCGGCTGTAATGTCTGACGTTTGATTCTCACAGAATGATTTACGGTCGCAGGTTCGAATCCTGCCTCGGGCATGGATGTGTGTGATGTCCTTAGGTTAGTTAGGTTTAAGTAGTTCTAAGTTCTAGGGGACTGATGACTACAGATGTTAAGTCCCATAGTGCTCAGAGCCATTTGAACCACAGAATGATTTAGAGTTTTGCTGTAATATCTCAGGCCTATCAAATCGTTTACTGGGTTTCGTGCTTCTCCGATGATTCTACATCGCTTACAATTGTGGATGTGTGCACAACGATCTCTGTGAAATCTGTCCGAAGGGACGTCCTTAGTTCTGAAATACGGCTACTACGCTCGTTGGAACTCACTCAAGTTTCTTTTTTATGCCTGGGCCCACACACAGCAGCTATGAATATCTTGAAGTAAGTCAGTTTTCCGCGTGAGGTTTCTTCTATTTGAAGTGAAGCGATTTAATTTCATTTACTATGAATTAAAGTAGCCTTCTTGAGCACTATCAAGCGATATAGCATAAAAACTGATGTTATATGTTTAGGGCACGTTGTGGTCGACACTGCAGATTGTGAAGAAAAACGTGTGTTAAAAACGCAGCACTATCGAAGTAGCAACGGGCACAAGAATCACAAATGTGAAGTTCCACATGCAAAACGAACAAAGTCAGGCCGTAAGTGGGTTTTGTCATCGTACCAGCGTGTATGACACATTAAAATAACTCAGCATCTCTTTTCAATTAAAAACATACTTGGCGTGATCGACGCCCTAAAATGAAATCGCTGATTAGATTGTAAGATGACCACAGAATAGCACAGTTGGCTGAAGTGCAATGCTTATATCTCGTGGATTTATTTATATTACGTTTTTCGTACATACTGAACTGAGGAGAAAAGTGAACAAAGCCCTTCACCAACACGCATGTGTAAAACTGATGGAAGTTCATACGTTTACGCTCCATTACAAACGAACTGTCTCTCTTAACCATTAGATCAGTCTAGTGCATTTTATTCTAAATTCGTAACGACATCAACTATCACTTATCGTAACAGTACAGGCTCAAGATAGCAACTTATAAACGTATTAAAGTAGCTCCTCTCCTTTCTTCCCATACATGTTCGTATACAAAGAAAACAGCATGTCAACCTAAATAAACCTAATGAAAGCAGCACACTGTAATATGCACAGTATTTGCGAATGGACGGCTGAAACATATGTTATCACTCGTGGCTCTTGCAAGACTTATTAGGAGTAATCATTTTTTTTTATATCTGATGACATTTCGCCGACCCGTACGCAATCTGTTTTAAAAGTGACCGGAAGCTATCAATCAGACAGATGAAAATATTAATCGCATTCATTGCAGAAACTGACACTCCTAAACTCAGCATACTCCAGAGTTTATTAGACTATCTCGTGTGTACTGTGTATCCCGAAGCAACTGCATGAACTGGACTGATACTTTTTTAGCTGGTAGTGACTGAGGGTAGATAGCTCTTAACCCCTGTAAAGAACTGAACTGGACAAACAACCGGCTATACTGCTGTCTTCACGGGAAATGCTTTGCTCTGCCCCGGTACTGATGTAGAAATTGGAGGCGCCTGTCAGCACTCACCACAGTGTTAACACAGCATGATCAGTCACCGATGGTACTGAACAACCATTGTCCCATCAGATGTTTAGGGCATCATAGGACGCCATTACCAGTAGTGGATAATCATGCAGTCATTTACCGAAGAGAGAAGGGTATAATGCAGGCGTGCAGTCTTTCTCCCGTGGATAATCATGGGTGGATGATCATGCAATCAATTACCAAAGATAAAAGGGTATAATGCAGGCGTGCAGTCGTTCTCCCATACCGTACAGTCTGTACATCACAGAAGATTCTTTTTTTTTTCCTTATGAGTATCTTTTGCACCAAACGTCCTCAATAATTTGTTGGATGTTTTCAAATCTCTGTCTTCCACTTCATTTTTTGCCCTTTTCAGCATCCTCTAGTACCACGGAAGTTATTCCCTGCTATCTTAATTCATGTCCAGTCATCCTCTCCTTCCTTCTTGTCAGCGTTTTTCATATGTTCCTTTCCTGGTCGATTCTGTGGAGAACCTCAAATGTTCAAATGTGTGTGAAATCTTATGGGACTTAACTGCTAAGGTCATCAGTCCCTAAGCTTACATACTACGTAACCTAAATTATCCTAAGGACAAACACACACACCCATGCCCGAGGGAGGACTCGAACCTCCGCCGGGACCAGCCGCACAGTCCATGACTGCAGCGCCCGAGACCGCTCGGCTAATCCCGCGGCGGAGAACCTCATTTCTTACCATATAAACCCACCTAATTTTCAACATTTTTCTGTAGCACCACAACTTAAGACTCATCGAGTCTCGTCTGTTCGGATTTTCCCACGTCCATACAATGCTGTACTCGAGACGTACATTCGAAGAAATTTTTTCTTCAGATTAATGCCTACGCTTGAAACTAACAAACTTATTTTCGCCAGGAACGCCATCTTTACCTGTGCTAGTCTGCTTTTTATTCTTCCTTTTCCGTCCATCGTAGGTTATTTTGCTTCCAAAGTAACAGTATCCTGAACTTTCTCTACTTCGTGTGCACTAATTTTGACGTAAAGCTACTCGCTGTTCTCATTTCTGGTACCTCCGATCCGTCTTTCTTCGCTTTACCCCCAAGCCATATTATGTACTCTTTTGACTATTCATTCCGTTCAACAGATTCTATAATTCTTCTTCGCCAATCCTATTCTTGAGCCTTTCGTTTATTTCCGTCTTTGTTTCTTCTGTGTACAGACAGAACGGTAGTGGCGAAAGACTGCATCCCTGTGTTATACCCTTTTTAGTCCGAGCACTTCGTTCTTGGTCCTCCATCTTATTGATCACTCTTGGTTATTGTACATCTTGTATGCCACCACTTTCCCTGTAGCTTATTCCTAAGTTTCTGATAATTTCGATCATCTTGCATCATTTTCCATTGTCAAACGCCTTCTCGATGTCGACAAATCCTATAAACGCGTCATTATTCGTAATAAGTCCTGCTTCTATAATCAATCGCAACGCCAAAAGTGCTTCTCTGGTGCTCTTACCTGTCCGAAAGCCAAAATCATAATCATCTAACGGATCCTCAGTTTTGTTTTCCGTTCTTCTGTTCGTTATTCTTACCAGCAGCTTCGACGCATGAGCTGTTGAGCTTGTTGCGCGATAGTTCTTACAATTATCTGCCCTTGCTATCTTGGGGTTTGTGTAACTGATATTTTTCCGAAAGTCTGATGGTATATCTCCAGACTAATAGATTCCGCACACCGACTTGAACAGTCGCTTGGCTGTCACTTCCTCTGATGATTTCATAAATTCCAAGATAATGTTATCTGTTCCTTCTGCATTATTTGATCTCAAGTGTTCTAAAGCTCTGTTCAGCTCTAACACAGGATCCCCTGCCTCTGCCACATCGACTCCCAGTTCTTCCTCAGTCAAGGCATCAGACAAGTCTAGCTCATCATGTAGACTTTCAGTGTACTCTTTCCGCCTATCCGCGCTCCTCTCTTCGCTTAACAGTGGAATTTCCATTGCTCTCTTAATGTTTCCGTCCTTCCTTTTAGCTTTGTTTGACTTCCCTATATGCCTAATAAGTTTTGAGGCAATTATTTCATTTCTGATTTTTTCTCACTCTTCCTACAGTCATTTCGCCTTGACTTTCTTGCTGTTCCTACTGATTTCATTCCTAAGTGATTCGTATATCTCTATTTCCCTATTTCCCTGAACATTTTTGTACTCCTTCTCATAGTTACTTTCCTTGCTCTTACGTTTGTCTGTCCAACATCCGTGATGGCTCGTTTTAGAGATGTCTGCTCCTCTTGAACTAACTGCCTACGCCGGCCGTGGTGGCCGAGCGGTTCTAGGCGCGTCAGTCTGGAACCGCGCGACTGCTACGGTCGCAGGTTCGAATCCTGCCTCGGGCATGGATGTGTGTGATGTCCTTAGGTTAGTTAGGTTTAAGTAGTTCTAAGTTCTAGGGGACTGATGACCTCAGATGTTAAGTCCCATAGTACTCAGAGCCATCTGAACCATTTTTTTGAAACTGCCTACTCTGGTATTCCTTATCGCAGATCCAACTACCTTCCACGCTGCTTCCTTCGTATAAATCTCTTCAAATTACTCTTCATCATTACTAAATTGTGATCTGAATCTGTATCTGCTCCTGGGTAAGCCTTAAAATTCAATATCTGATTTCGGAACCTCTTTCTGACCATTATGCAGTCCAGCTGGAATTTTCCATTCTCTCCGGTCCTTTTCCGAGTACACCCTCTTCTGTGATTCTTGAAAAGAGGTTTCGCTATTACTAGCTGAAATTTGTGGTAGAGTTCAATTAGTCTTTTTCTCCTTTTATTCCGGCTACCAGTCCCAGATTCTCCCGAACTAATGTCTACAGTCCTTCCCTCATCCAACATTCCACGCTGCGACTCGTAGAGTGCTACCCCAACCTTTTTCTCATGGTCACCTTTCCCTTGGCAGTCCTTTTCCGAAAAAACGAATAGGAACAAGTCCGTAATCTCTAGCCAGTTGAGATATCGTAATGACAATTTCTCAATTACATGCCGCATATCCTGTGGACACATCTTATACATCTTTAATGCAGTGGTTCCTGTGGGTGGTTCCTGTGGCCTTCTGCACCCTCATGCCTTTGATCATTGCTGATTCTTTCGAATTTTAGGAGCAGTTCCCACCTCTTGGTAAAAGAGTGTCCTGAACCTCTGTCCGCCTCTTCGCCGTTTTTGACAAGGCCGTTGCTAGAAGTAGAGTGACTTCGTATGGAGGAATATTTAGCCGCCATTGCTGACGATTTCAAAATTTAGGCTGTGGCTAGGTTCTAACCCGGGACCCATGACATTCTGATTACTAATCGAAGACGCTACGCCTAGATTATGGGTTCAGCAGAAGCAATAATAAAAATGAAAGGAAGTGTTTGAAGTTTATTGTGAAGACATATCGACAGAAAAGTTACGTTGATGTCAGTGATGATTTCCTGACCTGTTGAATGGAATGATCAGTCTAATGTGCACACACAACTGATTGAGGGTAACAGCGAAGAGAGACGTACGTAATAAGAAATAGCAGAAATGAGGATAGCGAGATACTTAACATCACAACTGGGGGCCACGAAATTCGGGAAGTGAATAAATTCTGCTACGTTAGAAGCAAAATTATGCAGGACGGACAAAGCAAGGGGGACATGAGAAGCAGATTTCCACCGTTAGAGAAGATTTCTTTCTAAAAGATATCTACTAATACTAAATGTAGGCCTTAACCTGGAGAAGAAACTTGTTAGAATGTGCGCCTGGATCTCAGCACAGCCTTGTGACGAATTAAATCACGGACTTCGGCAAGACAGGAAAAGAAGAGAATGAAAGCGTTTGAGATGTGGTGCTACAGAAGGATGCTGAAAATTAGGTGGAGTGATTAGACAGTAAATGAGGACATCTCTGCAGAATTAGAGAGGAAAAGAATGCGTGGAACAGAGAGGCAAGAAATAGGGACAGCATGACTCAACATGTGTTAAGGCATCTGCAAATAATTTCCATGGTAGTAAGTGGAGCTGTAGAAAGTAGAAATTAAAAGAAAACAGAGATCTGAAAATATCCGACAAATAATTGAAGACGTTGGTTACAAGTACTACTCACTTCAAGTAGCACCTGATTTGTCGTTTCAGGAATGATTACACCAGGATCTGAATTCTACCAACAAGTAAGATCACTTTTATGGGATGCCTTGATTCCAAAAGCGGCCAAATTCATGATGTTTAATAGCTATTTCGTATCAATATTGAGCTATGGTATTGAAACATGTACCCTCACAAAAAGAGAATCATCAAGGCAGCAAGCATCAGAGATGAAATTCCTTAGATCCACCACCCAGAAGACCAAGGTGGACAAGTTAAGGAATGAGGATGTGAGGAAAGAAGCCGGAATAAAGACATCCCTATTAGACCGAATTGGCGCATCTAGACTTCGATGGTACGGGCATGTGATGAGAATGGAGCCAACTAGAACAGCCAAAATAAATTTGGAGAGACAGGTGGATGGGAAAAGACCTCAAGGAAGATGTCGAACCCAATGGATGGACTTGATTAATGCTGATCTAGTGACCAGAGGAAGGGCAGTGAATGATGTTCTCCGTGAACAGGAGTATTTGGACAGGACGAAGTGGAAGAGGCTCATTACCAGTACCTGGGAAACTGGCACTGTCAAATGATGAAGATGTTGATGATGATGATGATGATGAATGTTTGTACCATGCCCGAATCCTCCCACAAACGGATGACAGATTCACGAAAATAAAAATAAATTTAAGTAGCAAATGATATAACAAGAATGTATTTGTTTTCCTACACTGTTTTCAGTTATTCAACAGCTTTTATATTTGTTTGTGAGCTGTCGTCATTTGGCGTCAGTTGGTTATAAGGATGAAACGTCCCCTTAGAAAAATTAATGAATGATTGTGCTGATAAACCCCTTATGTTATCTGATTTTCAAACAGCTGAGCAGAACTGAACGTACTCAGACATTTCTCTCTTTACTTATTCTGATCAACACTAAACTGACTCACAATATTCTTAGCGCAACGCAATCTGACTTTCAAAAAATCCCTACAAAAGAATGGCCCTGACTAACAATAGCCTATACCTTTCATGAATCACTTACCTCACAAAAATCTTCGTTATTAGAACTACTGCAATACAGCGAGCGCCAATACTGCCAGCTCAATACAAGATTCTAACTACTGAAGGCACTAACTACTGATAGGCATACTTAGCAAATGAAAGATTTTGATACAGAACAAACAATGTATTTACCTTAATAGTGCTCAGAAGTCATAATATATATACAGGGTGTTACAAAAAGGTACGGCCAAACTTTCAGGAAACATTCCTCACACACAAAGAAAGAAAATATGTTATGTGGACATGTGTCCGGAAACGCTTACTTTCCATGTTAGAGCTCATTTTATTGCTTCTCTTCAAATCACATTAATCATGGAATGGAAACACACAGCAACAGAACGTACCAGCGTGACTTCAAACTTTGTTACAGGAAATGTTCAAAATGTCCTCCGTTAGCGAGGATACATGCATCCACCCTCCGTCGCATGGAATGCCTGATGCGCTGATGCAGCCCTGGAGAATGGCGTATTGTATCACAGCCGTCCACAATACGAGCACGAAGAGTCTCTACATTTGGTAGGGTTGCGTAGACAAGAGCTTTCAAATGCCCCCATAAATGAAAGTCAAGAGGGTTGAGGTCAGGAGAGCGTGGAGGCCATGGAATTGATCCGTCTCTACCAATCCAACGGTCACCGAATCTGTTGTTGAGAAGCGTACGAACACTTCGACTGAAATGTGCAGGAGCTCCATCGTGCATGAACCACATGTTGTGTCGTGCTTGTAAAGGCACATGTTCTAGCAGCACAGGTAGAGTATCCCGTATGAAAACATGGCGGTGAATCGAGGAAGTACAGTACATACTGACGAAACTAAAATGAGCTCTAACATGGAAATTAAGCGTTTCCGGACACATGTCCACATAACATCTTTTCTTTATTTGTGTGTGAGGAATGTTTCCTGAAAGTTTGGCCGTACCTTTTTGTAACACCCTGTATATCAGTTCGTGACATCCAGTCTTAACAAATTTACTGTATGTGATGGACACACGTCCAGATCATCTGCTCTCAAAACTCCGCCATCTCTCTCCACACATCCACCACTGCTGGCGGCTCACCTCCAACTGCGCAACGCAACGCGCTGTTCACATCCAACTGACCAACACTACAATAGCAAATTCCAACAATGCGAACCAGCCACAGACTGCACACAGCACAGTCAGTGATTTTCCTATAGAGCGCTACGTGGCGTTACCAACATAAAAACCTTAACAGCCTACTTACAAGGAAGTTGCAAATAACTGACTTCCACATTGTTATCTAATCTCTGCTGCGGGTAGGCGGTGGACACCTTCGTAAGCAGCTAAACGTATGACAAGGTAAATATTGTCGAAGTGGATGTGCTGCAGTACGTGTTGAAGTGAGGACGTGGAAATGTCTTGATAGTAAACCATCTACAACGTTATACACGTAACGTTATTTGTAAGGCCTGTCGATAGGCGTAACATAAAGGCCATAAGCGTATTTCTTTCTCTCCCTTTCCGTCCCGCCGGAACAATAACACGATACTTTAAATGTACCTTTCGAGCATTTGCACCGCTGATGAGTGGCTTCTGAATTACAGCTCCCCCTATAATTCCCAGCTCTCGGAGTTCCCTTCGTGTTGTTTCGGTGCTGACAGGGTTCGCGACCGCGACTGTTCTGCAGTGACTTTTGCAGCAGTGATGCTTTAATTTTTTTGTCACAATCCTCTTCGATGCCGTCTGTGACGATCACTCAAAACACATTTTCGTCTCTGTTCTGACTTAGCGGATGATATTTCTCCTCTTGCCTTGTACGCTGTATAAATCTTCAGTTTCGTGCCACTTCGGCTATCTTGGGTACGGAAGCACCAACGGTTTGCTCACGTTCGGAGTCACTTAGCTCCGACATAACTCAGTCACAACTACACAACACATGACACCGTTCCGACCTCGACTGAAACTTGCAACGTACTGAGGACGTTGCATGCACGCTTGTGCGTGGTATTGCGTACACTGAATAAAGTACTTCAGGCCTCATCAGTATGTACCATCTTTGTGATTGTAGAAAGATTGTAGAAAGAAAATATATCGTGTAGTTCGCAACTAAAGCATCCCAGCTATCTACTGCAACTTAATCTAATTTTGAAAATGAGCGCTCAGGTATGTAAGTAGGTCGTCGCATAGTGTCATGAATCTTTGGAAACTATGCTGTTGACCGTGTTCCTTCACAGAACCGAAAGACGTCGAAGAAGTCTCTCTTTAGTTAACTCCTGTAGCTGCTAACATTTACTAATCTTCAACAGCTGACAAGCGCGATACTGATGCAAGTCTTTGTGCTTAATATTTACATTTAACACTGATAAAGTCTAAATTACATGCTGAAATACAAGGACACCTCCTCTTCAGTCACCTTAGTAGCAACTGCCGGCTAGCAAATATAAGGCAACAAGACCTTTAAATAATTTTCGCCCTAGGCGACACAAGTATGAATAAATGGTAAGAGATAGCCTTTTACAATAAAAATATGAAGTCAACTTCATTAAATGGAATACCAAAAAGAAGTTGGGGCCCTGAGAGACGTCCTCCAAATTTAGAAAGCTATAGAAGCGAAAAACTTTACTTTTTCTCGTCTCTCGCCAGCAATCAGACTAGTAAACAACATGCCCTGGACATCGACCGGCACAACCGCGCGGTGGCGTAAGACACACCTTGGACAATACTGAAATATACTAACATACTCATCAATTCCTTATGCAGGAAAAGTGTTCTAAGGATTAAATTAAAACCGTTCAAATGCTGCCTTAAGAACATTAGCACACCATACATACAAACATTACGATTTCGCCGACGCAGCAAGGCTATCTTTCTCTCACACTACCAAGAAGTGAAAGATCAGGACAACGAGGTCACAAATCACGTGTTGAGAGTGCAAGGGCGTGTAATACCACAGACTCCAAAATAATAACCTTTCATCACAAGGCACGAGACAGCAAGAGGAAAGACCGAAGAAAAAGATTCTACTTTCGGTGGAAGAGCGACTCTGACCGAGCTGCCACGACTCAAATACATTGCTTTATACATTATGAAATTTTATATTATTAAGTTACACTCTCAAATTACATATTTTACCCACAAACACACACACACAAATAAACACACACACACACACACATTTGTTAAGAAGGCGTCAGTCTTTGTGCAGCCGCTCGTGCGACAGCATTCATCGCCGACACAGAAGATGTCCCGTTATAGGAGATACAGATGATGTTCCCGTATGACTGTTTACAAGGCTATCGACGATTTGGAGTTTACTACTACTACTGATGTTGGAACTCAAGTTATCTTGCAGAGCCCCTCTGTATTTTGTGGGTGTGTACTCAATCTCACCTTTACCAAAGTTGATGCTGCGCTGTGTGATAATGGTTGGTTAACTATTGCAGGAGTGCGGTATAATGGCGATAAGGTTAAAACCTGCCTCGTTCATTCTCTCATGCCTATGACAAGAATTGTGATTCGTGAGCTCACATTCACTTAAGTTACATCGTTTCGTCGGTACCGGCGTTTTTAAAGTTTGTTATATCTTATAGGAGCTATTCAGCAGCAGGACTTGAAAATTCATGACTCGCACAAACAGTTTCTGTTATTACCGCTGAAGAGTCAAAGTGCGACCGTGAAACCCGATGATGATGATGAACCTCACTATGTGCTCACCCTTAGAGGACACACTTTTTTTGCTAATAGATGACTTCCGGCAGATCTTGGTTGTAGAAATCTACGTTCTGGTGGTTCAGGAAATGTCTTACCACGAATATCAACTCGTCGCCATTCTGGAGATGCTTGACACACAGTGCTTTCTTATCGGACAAAACATAAAATACGGTTGTGAGACAGTATTTGTTTGTCCAAAGAAGCAGCGTGTTTCACAGTGTCCTGTGCAGAATGAGCTGTCGTGTTGTCGTGGAGCAAAACAACCCCTTAGACAGCTTCACATCTTGACAGACTCCCGTGATCTCGTTAGTAGATTTCGGCAGTATGTCCCTGCCACCATTTGCCCTTACGAGTGTCAGCTACTATCACAATCCATTGGTAGTCCCAAATACTGTTCGTGACCTTGCCTGATGATGCTTGGACCCTCACCTTTTGCGAAGGTTCTCAAACACATTACCCCTGCTTGTTTTGTTCCTTTGTTTCTGTGTAATAATGACACAAGCAGCACACGCCAATGACGCTTAGGCGGCTAAGAAGTCGTCCAG
The DNA here is from genome assembly GCF_023898315.1 of Schistocerca nitens. Lineage (NCBI taxonomy): Eukaryota > Metazoa > Arthropoda > Insecta > Orthoptera > Acrididae > Schistocerca > Schistocerca nitens. The sequence goes on along the minus strand of NC_064614.1, from coordinate 901,238,621 downwards.
ATTGGCCTGACATAGATGTAACTTTTGTGTTGCTGCCTTGGTTTGGCGGATTTTTGTATGGTTGTTGAGCGGTCGCAGAAGCCAGCGACCGACAGCCTCTGTCGCGTTCAAAACGTCGTGGATGATTTTACAAACTCGTCCATGACTGATAATCACTTTCTTCACTATCGCCTCGATTATGGTCTCTTCGAGTACCACCGCGTTCACTTCTCTTACGATTCCCTATTCTTCACAGAGCATCGTCGTCATTCTGACTTGTCTGATCACACTGGAATGGTTCGCAGCTCGTGGTCTCGCGGTCGCGTTCTCGCTTCCCGAACACGGGTCCTGGGTTCGATTCCCGGCGGGGTCAAGGATTTTCACCTGCCTTGACATGACTGGGTGTTCGAGTTGTCCTCATCATTTTTTATCATTCATGAAAGTGGCGAGCTTGGACTGAGCAAAGGTTGATAACCGTGTAGTTGAGCGCCCCGCAAACCAAACATCATCATCATCATCACGACACTGGGTTCAAAAATGGCTCTGAGCACTATGGGACTCAACTGCTGAGGTCATTAGTCCCCTAGAACTTAGAACTAGTTAAACCTAACTAACCTAAGGACATCACAAACATCCATGCCCGAGGCAGGATTCGAACCTGCGACCGTAGCGGTCTTGCGGTTCCAGACTGCAGCGCCTTTAACCGCACGGCCACTTCGGCCGGCACGACACTGGGTCTATGCCACTTATCCACTATGTCGTATCGTGGTGTATCGTTGCCATACACTACCATCAACTCAGAATGGATTATTGCGAAAATTACAGCTCGTTATTTAGAAGTGGCTCTGAGCACTATGGGACTTAACATCTGAGGTCATCAGTTCCCTAGAACTTAGAACTCCTTAAACCTAACTACCCTAAGGACATCACTCACATCCATCCCCGAGGCACCGAGCGAGGTGGCGCAGTGGTTAGACACTGGACTCGCATTCGGGAGGATGACGGTTCAATCCCGCGTCCGGCCATCCTGATTTAGGTTTTCCGTGATTTACCTAAATCGGTCCAGGCAAATGTCGGGATGGTTCCTTTCAAAGGGCACGGCCGACTTCCTTCCCCGTCCTTCTATAATCCGATGAGACCGATGACCTCCCTGTCTGGTCTCCTTCCCCAAAACCAACCAATCAACATCCCCGAGGCAGGATTCGAACCTGCGACCGTAGCAGTCGCGGGGTTCCGGACTGAAGCGCCTAGAACCACACGGCCACCACGGCCGGCTACAGCTCGTTATTCCATTATATCGTCTTGGATCCTCTGGCGGAATGCTTCGGTACTCTATCGCTAGAATTTCAATATGTACTATTCCTGTAGACAATGTAACTGCAAGCATAAAAAGTGATCAGATAACTTTATTTTTCAGCGATGATAATTAAAATTTTGTGACAGCCCTTCCTTGGAAGTAGAAGCGGCGAGCTAGCATTAGATCAGCTGCAGCAACCGAGTACCACTGAGGCGATCGTTTTGTGAAATGCAACTCACCTGAAAGTTCATTGTCCTGGAGTACTCAGACCTAGCGGAGTTGTACATGGGTGGAGCGCCGTAGCTTAAGACGAGAGCCAACGGCGCCGCCGGCAGTATCTGGGCTGGCGCCACAGGAGCCGGGGCGGCGGTATCTGCGGCAGCGCCGTGCCGTGTCGAGTGCTGACCGCGCGATTGCCACTGCCGCTTCCGCTGCCTGCAGATCGGCGCGCGCTTCGTGACCACAACCGCCACACCCGAGGTGCAGCTGCTCCACCGCCATGCCAGTACTCCTCTGCGATCGTCTTCTCTGCCTGCACTACAGCGGTAGCGTAATAACGGATGAATTCAGTCCATCGTACTCACCGAATGTTACGTCACAAGTACACTGCACGTGTCGAGCAAGTTATCGACTTCAATGTGTATAAACATGAACAAATGCCACTGTACACACACACACACACACACACACACACACACACACACCTTCGTGTTTTTGTGTGGGACATATTATCTCGCAATCTCCATACATAAAAGGCGAAGTCCTGATTCATGATCACCATCCAGTTTGGGATGTCTGTATTTCTGAAACTAATGAACCTATACAATGAATTTTGTGTTTTGATGAACGGGAAACTCAAAAGTCTTTCTTTTGATATTTTTTTCATAGGTGTTCAATATGCCCCCCTTGAGATGCACGGCATATGTCAATGCGGTATTCACATTGTTCCCAACCGCAGCGAGCATGTCGCGAGTTACAGCTTCCACAGCTGCTGTTACGAGATGTCTCAGTTCATTGTTGTTGGTAACGAAGGCACATACAGTCAGGTCCGGTGACCTTGGAGGCCAGTAAGGTAAGGCTGAATCATTTGGTCCAGTGCGATACATCCATCGTTCAGTAATTCTTTGATTTAAAAATTCCTGTACTTACAAATGCCAGTGTGACGGTGCCCCACTCTGCCGTAAGTGAAGTCGAATCAGTCTCTGACTGCAGGAAAAGAACATTTTCAAGCATGTCGAGGTATGTACTTTTAGTAACAGTGCCGGTTCTAGGCACTTCAGTCTGGAACCGCGCGACCGCTACGGTCGCAGGTTCGAATCCTCCCTAGGGCATGGATGTGTGTGATGTCCTTAATTTATTTACGTTTAAGTAGTTCCAAGTGCTAGGGGACTAATGTCCCCAGATGTTAAGTCCCATAGTGCTCGGAATTTTTTGTAACAGTGTTCTCGGCAATGAACAATGGACTATACACCTTTTCCCGTGAAACTGCACAAAACACAAGAAATTTTGGAGAGTCCCTCTCATGTTGTAAAACTTCATGTGGTTGTTCCGTACCCCATATTCTCACATTATGACGGTTCACCTTTCCATTTAAATGGAATGTTGCCTCTTCACTAAGCCCGCAGCTCGTGGTCGTGCGGTAGCGTTCTCGCTTCCCACGCCCGAGTTCCCGGGTTCGATTCCCGGCGGGGTCAGGGATTTTCTCTGCCTCGTGATGGCTGGGTGTTGTGTGATGTCCTTAGGTTAGTTAGGTTTAAGTAGTTCTAAGTTCTAGGGGACTGATGACCATAGATGTTGAGTCCCATAGTGCTCAGAGCCAACCTCCTCACTAAACACTAAGCATGGAAAATAACCGTCATTCTCCATCTTGCCAAGAACGAAATTACAGAACTCGACTTGTTGTTGTTTGTCACCTTCACGAAGAGCTTGCAGTAGATGAATTTTGTATGGTTTCATGTGTAAACGTCGACGCAGCACACGCCACACGGACATCGGGGGTATGTTGACCTATCGAGCTGTACGGCGAATGGATTTCTGCAGACTCCTCGCGAAACTGTGGCGGATGCTTTCGACGTCTGTGTCAGACACTCAGGACGGCCCGGCGATTTGCCTTTACACAGACAACTTGTTTCTCGGAATTGTACATGCCATTGTCTAATGCTCTGTGCTGTAGGAGGATCCACACCATACCTAGTACGAAAGTCACGCTGGACAGTTATTACTGACCCGCACTGCGCAAAACGTAGAACACAAAACGCTTTCTGTTCTTCCGACACCATTTATACCAGAACTGAAGGGGGGGTACACTGCTGCTATGAAGCGAGAACCATGTAAACTCGAGAGTTTGCTCTTTTTCAATACTACATTGTTCACGCACATGTCTCAAATAACATAATAGTTATGCTATTTTTAAATCGGATCATTCTTTTTGATACACCCTGTAAGTAGCTATTGAGATAATGATGAAGCTAGAACTACAAAAATTGGAATTTGGTTTCTCAGACATAAAAAACATACGTGTTTCAGCATTTTTGAAAAATTCGACAACTAACGGAAAAAATAGTGGGTGAAAGCTTTTGAATAAGTCTTTATTAAACAACTGTTAACGCATTTTAAAGCTTCAAATGGCTCTCAGCACTATGGCACTTAACTGCTTTGGTCATCAGTCTCCTAGAACTTAGAACTACTTAAACCTAACTAACCTAAGGACATCACACACATCCATGCTCGAGGCAGGATTCGAACCTTCGACCGTAGCGGTCACGCGGTTCCAGACTGTAGCGCCTAGAACCGCTCGGCCACTCCCGCCGTCTTTAAAGCTTCATCAGTCAAAACTGGCATTTGGTTTCTCGCTTAGAAATAAAAAATACATGTTTCATTGTCTTTGTTTTTCAGTCCCCTAAGAGAGTGAAGTAGGAGTTGAGAAGTTTTATGAAATTATTTCATTATAGAACGTGTACAAAGCTATAGCTACGAAAATTTGTATTCGGTTTCCCTGCTGGAAACAAAAAAATACGTGTTTCACTGTTTTAGGAAATTCAGTCCCTAAGGTGGTGAACAATGAGGCGAAAATATTTCGCTATATTAAAAGGAGTTTTAAAGCTAAATCTATAAATATTGGCATTTCACTTCTCGGTTAGATATAAAGAAATGTGTGTTAGGGAATGAAAGTTTCTATGGAAATACCACCATAAAAACGAAGAAGGCCTCATTAAGAAAAACCTTGGATTCCAGATAACAGAATCGCTTTTCGTGCAGAAGAATATCCGGAAAAGACCACTAGGCTATGGCCTTAATTAGCGTGAAAAGCTTAGAAGATGTTGCAACTTGTGAACAACATAAAAATTCGATTAAAGAAAAAAAATCTGTGCAAACCATACAGTCTACGTGAGAGAAGCAGCTAACAGATGTCCTATCATCCTGTCCCTTCTCCTTATCAGTGCTTTCCGCATATTCCTTTTCTCTCCGATTCTGCGTAGAACCTCCTCTCTCATTCCTTACCTTATCACTCCTCCTAATTTTTCACATTCGCCTGTAGCAGCACATCTCAAATGCTTCGATTCTCTCCTGTTCCGGTTCTCCCGCAGTCAATGTTCCACTACCATACAATGCTGTACTCCAGACGTACATTCTCAGAAACGTCTTCCTCAAATTAAAGCCGATATTTGATATTACTAGACTTCTCTTGGGCAGGAATACCTTTTTTGTCATAGCTAGTTTGCTTTTGATGTCCTCCTTGCTCCGTCCGTCATTCGTTATTTTCATGCCTCGGTAGGAGAATTCCTAAACTTCATCTTCTTCGTGACCATCAATCATGATGTTAAGTTTCTCGCCGTTCTCATTTCTACTACTTCTCATTACCTTCGTCTTTCTTCGATTTACTCTCAGTCGCTACTGTGTACTCATTATGCTGTTCATTCCGTTTAGCAGATCATATAATTCATCTTCACTTTCACTCAGGATAACAATGTCATCAGCGAATCGTATCATTGATATTCTTTCACCTTGAATTTCAGTTCCACTCCTGAACCTTTCTTTTATTTCCATCATTGCTTCCTCGATGTACAGATTGAACAGTAGGGACGAAAAGCTACATTCTTGTCTTAAACCCTTTTTAATACGAGCACTTCGTTCTTGGTCGTCCACTCTTATTATTCCCTCTTGGCTGTTGTACATATTGTATATGACCCATGTCTTCTTATAGCTTACCCCTACTTTTTTCAGAGTTTCGAACACTTTGCACCATTTTACGTTGTCGAACGCGTTTTACAGGTCGAGAAACCCTATGAACTTATCTTTATTTTTCTTTAATCTCGCTTCCATTATTAACCGCAACGTCAGAATTGCCCCTCTCGTGCCTTTGCTTTTCCTAGAGCCAAACTGATCGCCATTTAGCGCATCCTCAATTTTCTTTTCCATTCTTCTGTATATTATTCTTGTAAGCAACTTGGATGCATGACCTGTTAAGCCGATTGAGCGATAATTCTCGCACTTGTCAGCTCTTGCCGTCTTCGGATTTGTGTGGATGAAAGCTTTTCCGAAAGTCAGATGGTGAGTCGCCAGATTCATACATTCTACACACCAACGCGAATAGTCGTTTTGTTACCACTTCCCCCAATGATTTTAGAAATTCTGATGAAATGTTATCTATCTCTTCTGTCGTATTTGACCTTAAGTTCAAAAATGGTTCAAATGGCTTTGAGCACTATGGGACTTAACTGCTGAGGTCATCAGTCCCCTAGAACTTAGAACTACTTAAACCTAACTAACCTAAGGACATCACACACATCCATGTCCGAGGCAGGATTCGAACCTGCGACCGTATCGGTCGCGCGGTTCCAGACTGTAGCGCCTAGAACCGCTCGGTCACTCGGGCCGGCTGACCTTAAGTCCTCCAAAGCTCTTTTAAATTCTGATTCTAATACTGGATCCCCTATGTCTTCTAAATCGACTCCTGTTTCTTCTTCTATCTCATCAGACAAATCTTCCCCTTCATAGAGGCTTTCAATGTATTCTTTCCACCTATCCGCTCTCTCCTCTGCATTTAACAGTGGAATTCCTGTTGCACTCTAAATGTTACCACCCTTGCTTTTACTGTCACCGAAGGTTGTTTTCAGTTTCCTGTATGCTGAGTCTGTCCTTCCGACAATCATTTCTTTTTTGATGTCTTCACATTTTTCCTGCAGCCATTTCGTCTAAGCTTTCCTGCACTTCCTATTTCTTTCATTCCTCAGCGACTTGTATTCTGTATTCCTCCTTTCGTCAATCAGATGAAGTATTTCTTCTGTTACCCATGATTTCTTCGCAGTTACCTTCTTTGTACCTATGGTTTCCTTTCCAACTTCTGTGATATCCCCTCCTCTTCAACTTTATCGCCTACTGAGCCATTCCTTATTGCTGTATCTATAGCCCTAGAGAACTTCAAGCGTATCTCGACATTCCTTAGTACTTCCGTATCCCACTTTTTTGCTTATTGATTCTTCCTCACTAACGTCTTAAACTTCAGCCTACTCTTCATCACTACTGTATTGTGATCTGAGTCTACATCTGATCCTGAGTACGCCTTACAATCCAGTATCTGATTTCGGAATCTCTGCCTGACCATGATGTAATCTAACTGAAATCATCCGGTATCACGCGGCCTTTTCCAAGAATACCTCCTCCTCTTGTGAGTCTTGAACAGGGTATTCGCTATTACTAGCTGAAACTTTTTACAGAACTCAATTAGTCTTTCTCCTCTCTCATTCCTTGTCCCAAGCCCATATTCTCCTATAACCACTTCTTCTACTCCTTTCCCAAAACTGCATTCCATTCACCCTTGACTATTAGATTTTCATTCCCGTTTACATACTGTAATACTCTTTTCATACACTTGGTTTGCTGTCGATTCTGATAAGAAAGACCCTGTCACCGAACTGTTCAGAAACACACTCTCTGCCCTACCTTCCGATTCATAACGAATCCTACTCCTATTACTCATCTGACCAGGAAGCCTCGTCTTCTTTCCGCTTCACTTCACTGACCACTTTCCCTTTTCAGATTTTCTAGCTTTCCTACGGCGTTCGAGCTTCTGACATTCCAGGCCCCGACTCGTAGAACGTTATCCTTCCGTTGATTATTCAATCTTTTTCTCATGGTAACCTCCCCCTCATCTCCCTTGGCATCCCCTCCCGGAGATCCAAATGGCGAACTATTCCGGAATCTTTTGCCAATGGAGAGATCATCATGTCGCTTCTTCAATTACAGGCAACTTGTCTTGTGGATACAGGTTACGTGCCTTTAATGCAGTGACTTCCATTACCTTCTGCATCCTCATGTCGTTGATCATTGCTGATTCTTCTGCCTTTAGGGGCAGTCTCCCACCCCTAGGAGAAGAGAGTGCCCTGAACCCACCATCTTTGACAAGGCCGTTGATAGAATGAGGGTGACAGCTCAGCTAGTGAAATATAATTCCCATCCCCTCTATCTGAGCAAGGTTTGCGGGTGATGACCATTTCTTGTAAGATATATGCTCGAGTTGAAAATCCCCTCCCAAATATTCCGAGTTGGTATTCCCTCTTCCAGCTACCAGCTCACCTGTTATTTGGCTAAAAGCCTTTATAATAGGTCATAACCTCTCACTGCTCGCTCTAGCTAGACAATGCTAACAATAAAAAAAATGGCAAAGTAAGCTAATTACTGTCACAGCGATTAAGACTCGAGTCGTGCTATAGAGTATACGACACCCTTGATTTACCCTCTTCACGATTTAAAAAAAAATGGTTCAAATGGCTCTGAGCACTATGGGACTTAACATCTGAGGTCATCAGTCCCCTAGAAGTTAGAACTACTTAAACCTAACTAACCTAAGCACTTCACACGCATCCATGCCCGAGGCAGGATTCGAACCTGCGACCGTAGCGGTCGCGCGGTTCCAGACTGAAGCGCCTAGAACCGCTCGGCCACACCGGCCGGCAGATGATTTCCCTAGAAAAAATAAGACTGATGTTGCGTTGCTTACTATAGCACATATTTGATTCCTGCTCCCTTCATTTTAGAACACAGTTAGTGTGAAAACAACAAAGAAAAACCTCTTGTGCAGATGGAAAGAGATTCGCGTTGCCAGTTCTCCATGACTTCAAGCATTGCATTCATTTATCCGTCCGTCTCTAGTACAGTGGTGTTTGTTGTAGGTTTCTAGTGCGAGTCGTTTCCGAGATACTGTGTTTTGAAAAGTTTGCACACCGACGCTTGTTTGTGCCATTCAACCTGCGCTGTTTCGAGGTACGTCGCTGTTACGTTTGGTTACAGGCTGCTTGTGTGTTTCTTGAGTGCACTGCGACTTGTTAATCACTTAGTGTGTGACAGTCCAAGCAGTAGGTTGTGAGTGGACGATAGGATTTACCAATGCAGAAAAAGCCGATATGTTCATAGTGTAAGGAGAATTTAAGAAAAATGCAGTTCGTTCTTGTATACGGAGTATACGGCAAGATATTTCAATAGACGTCAATCGGCTGTACAATTATTTATCAACCTCTTCAACCAGTCACGTGAAAGTGGTAGTCCAACACCGAGGCAGCTTACTAGAAGGAAACAAGTGACGACAAAAGAGGGGGAAATTAATCTTATCGCTGCTGTTGCAGTTGATCCGCACTTTAGCTCGAGCACAATCGCACCAGACAGTGGCGTGAGTCAGGCAAGAGTCCTATGCATTCTCCGTCTACATAGGTTCCATCCATATCACATCTTACTCCGTCTAGAGATACATGCAAGCGATTATGAGAATCGTGTTAACTTCTGTACGTTCAGACAGGATATTCAAGATGTATTATGTATCTTGTTTAGTTCAAAGGCTCTGAGCACTATGGGACTTAACATCTGAGGTCATCAGTCCCCTAGAACTTAGAACTACTTAAACCTAAGGACATCACACACATCCATGCCCGAGGCAGGATTCGAACCTGCGACCGTAGCGGTAGCGCGGTTCCAGACTGAAGCGCCTAGAACCGCTCGGCCACAATGGCCGGCATCTTGTTTAGTGATGAAGCCACAATTACCTGTCATGGCCAGGAAAACCTTCGATACATGCACTATTAGGTTGTTGACAACCCCGTTGCCTTCGCCAGGTGGAATGTCAGCGTCCATGCAATGTAAACGTGTGGTGTGGAATAGTGAATCATGAACTTCAAAGATCCTTCTTTCATAGATGTAACTCTGAACGAGCGCGATTATCGCAATCTCCAAATGGACCATTTTCGACGGATACTTTGCAGACGATGTGCAATCTGCACTACCAACATGATTGGTTGTTGAGTCCATATTGGACGAGGTACTACAGTATGTCTTTACGAATTGTTTTCATATCGTTGGATTGGCCGGCCCATTCCCCGGATATGACGGCTGTAGGTTTTTTCTATGGGGGAACACTAAAGACGCTGTCTACAAGGACGTACCAACTACATCTGATGGTATAAAATGACGTATTACTGCAGCCTGCTCGGACGTGCTGCAAAAAAGCTAGCACGTGTGCAGCAGTTGTACTATGCCAGACTGGAAGCCTGTTTGCGGCTGCCGGTGGTGAATTTGAACACAGTGTGTGATGGTTAGTTGTCTCGTTACTAGTCAGAATCCACATAACTTGTGTATGGACATGTATTCTTCTTTACTGTGTGCTACCGCAGGTTCAAAATGATTCAAATGGCTCTAAGCACCATGGGACTTAACATCTGAGGTCATCAGTCCCCTAGACTTAGAACTACTTAAACCTAACTAACCTAAGGACATCACACACACCCACGTCCAAGGCAGGCTTCGAACCTGACACCGTAGCAGCAGCGCGGTTCCGGGCTGCAGCACCTAGAACCTCTCGGTCACAGCGCCGGCCAACCGCTGGTAATGTACAAGGGTCGTTGTGGGAACTTACCAAAATGCGATACCTCGCAATGCAATCCTGCATCACAAACCACTGAAATTCTAATTGACCCCACTTTCAATTTCTTAATGTCAATAGGCATTCTTTCATTTAAAAAAGTGCGTTTGCACAGAAAATACACTTACCACACTTACCACATGTTGCTTAACAATAGGACCCCTGACTACCAAACCAATCTGTGAACACCACATCAATAATGGATTCCATTTCCGCAATACTTACGGTGCAAGTTTTACTTGATTCACCATACATAGTTTTATCCATAATAATTATGTAAATATGGTGATGATATGTGTTGTTAAAGTAAAGATTGCGGTGATAGATATTTGTCGGAATATTTCAATTGATGCAATTCTTGTCATGTAAAGAAATATAAAATATTTGGTGCGAGAAAAAATAAAATAGAAAAATACGATACAGAGGTTTAACAGCAAAGCAAAACAGATCATGGAGATCAGTAATAAGAGAGAATAAGTTAGAATATATTTCACCGTTACATTCTAAAACACATTCTTTTTTTAATGACATTAAAATAATAACAAAAATGCTTCAGTTTCTTCTTAAACGCAACATTATTGTACACATACGCGTCCGGTCCTTTTTTTACCCTATCTGTAAGTCGGAATGGGGTGAGACGACACTGATACAGTGGTGGGATGGAAGTACCCACTACCAAGAATCTGAGTGTGATTGGCAGAGAACAGATGCACACGGCGCGCAGTTGCCAGCGATGGACCCATTCACCGCTTACTGTCTGTTCACTTAACGCGATCAACAGTGGGGAGGCAAAACAATCGCCGCTGAGTGCTCGCTGTCTGCCGGTGGTAGCAGCAGCGAGTAGCTGTTGTCAGGCTGACATAAGGAGGCGGCGGCGCGCGCCCCGAGTGTTTACAGAAGCCGGCTAAATGCTCGGCCTGGGCCGGCGTTGGCGACTTTCCAGGCGCGGCGCACCGTCAATCCACGTGCGAACGCGACCCTGGCGGCCGCGCGGCCCAACAGAAATAGGGCGAGATACGGGCCCTTGCCGGCGAGTCATCTGCGGCCAGAATAGCCTGATGAGAGAGCTGGCAGGCACTGCTCTCTGTAAGTGTATCGTGTCCGACATACGGCTGTAAACTGGCGACAAGCGCGGCGACCGGGTAACGTGTGCCTGACGTAGCAGAGTAGACCGGAGGCTCGGTGTCTTGCTGGACTGAAGCCGGAACAGAGGAAGGGGCCACAGAATCCAGCAATGTGATACAGTTAAACATCGATTCAAGGACTAATAAACGTTCATCTGGACGAAGTCTGAACAGCTTAGCACATCCGAGGCAAACAGATATTCTGTGAACAAGAAGTAAGAATTTATTCGGCAATTACAAAGTATTCCTCGCCAACCGAATTACGTTCTCGTCTGCTCTCTCAAATCTAAGAAAATAACTATACCAGGCAAGCGACACATAGCATTTAATGCGTCGCTCCAAAGCCACAACACTGGGGAGTGCAAACCAACATCAAGAGGACGTTGTCGTTAGCGCGCGTAGTGGCATCCAGCGAATGGTTATCTTAATACTTTCGCTTATGTCCAGGGAAGGAAGGAAGGAGAGAAAGAAAGTAAGTAAGAAAGAGAGGAAATTACAGTTTAACGCTCCATTTTCATGATGTTATTAGACACACCATAAGCCGGCCCTTGTGGCCGAGCGGTTCTAGGCGCTTCAGTCCGGAACTGCGCTGCTGCTACGGTCGCAGGTTCGAATCTTGTCTCGGGCTTGGATGTGTGTGATGTCCTTAGGTTAGTTAGGTTTCAGTAGTTCTAAGTCTAGGGGACTGATGACCTCAGATGTTAAGTCCCATAGTGCTCAGAGCCATTTTGAGACACCACAAGCTCGTGACGGAAAATAGCCATGATTTTTTCAAAGAAACCAGCTGGACATTTGCTTTGGTCATTTTAGAAAAACTGCGGAGAACCTGAGCTTTCATTACTAGAAATTTGAACCCTGGTCCCCCTGAACAGGAGTCCGGTGCGTTAACCATTGCGCCATATATTCCACTTGACCCACAGGGTGGCAGATAAAATGGTAGGCCACAGAGTGGAACCGAGAACAGTTATGTGTCGTGTAGAAAATTTCCGCATTTTATAATGTTGTGTACACAGTTCCGCGTAGTCAGCGCGTACACAACTTTCCCACTAGAGCGCGCCGCGCGAAGCACAACAGTGCAGTCGCAGCGCTCGTCCGTCTCCGCACTACGAGATGGCGCTGCCATAGAGACGGACCAAATTCTGCTTCCGCCGATCCGCGTATTAATATGTAACGCAGCCAATGAGATTGCTGCTAACGTGGAACCTGTTCTCCTCGCAGATCACACCCGCGCAGTGATACATGAACGTGCGAGGTATTATAACGAGTGTACAGACCTCCGATGACCAGTCTGCATTTGTCTGCATCAGTCTATAGTCAAGTTTTAGTCTGCGCCTGATAAGATTACCATATTCCTGTACATAGCCATGAAGATAAATGTATATACACTTTTGTCAAGTATCAGAGATATATGTGAAACTAAGATTAATGTACCAATACCAAAGGACTTCAGATTGTCAATTGTAAATAGCATCCAGAACCAAGTTAAGTAATTTTTATGCTTCTTATTATTTTAATAAATGTGTGTGAAAATTAATCAAGTTCTGTTTAAAGTTGGTCACCGTCAATCTGCTACTCTAAGCGTGCAAGTGGCCTTTCTATCGTCTGACCTAACGGCAGAAGATAAACACGCCACGATAAGACCACGAGACATATTGCTGACACTCGCCTACTTCGTTAGAGCGACAAGTCAAACAATCTGATGGTGTGTGTACTGAAGGTCTTACAGTACGCTCACCACATATAACCACAGGGGCGGAAAGTTCGTGGTCAGATAGCCTGAAGACGCATCAGAATTGAACATTCATGGCCCTTTAATAGGCTGCATAGGGCTTTATATTCGCTGCACAGTATTCGATCACTTCTAACGGTAAATACGTCCAGTCCGACAGAGCAAAGGAACCTGCTGATAAAGTCTCGTCTTACTAGACTATCTAGTGAGTACTTCTATAACCTCACCCGCCTAGTACAGTTAGCTGCAGCCAAGTACCGACAATATCACAGTCCCAGTAGTGGCGTCACAGAAACCTGTCCCAGATTGGCTCCCACAACAGGAAAACTACAACATATAGCTCGCAAAAGCTTCTCAGAAGTTTAAACAGTGAGAAGTTTCTAAAGTTTCGTGCAACTCAACGTCAGATCGATTTTGTGAATAGACGGATGACTTCTTGGTAGTTATTCAAAACATTGCTTTTGTGTTTATCATTAGGGCCTACGTAAATATTCTATTTGAATCCAACCATCGTCTTAATACAACCGATCAAACGATGCGTTTTCACTCTACTATCGCCCAGCGACTGACTCTGTAGGCGTTCCTATAATTCGTCGGAAGAGAAGAGGCCACCCTCCTGATTTACGTTTTCTGTGGCTTCCATAAACGTCTGGAGGCCATGAAGGGCTACGGTCGCTTTCCTTTACCATCCTATTACATTTCCAGTTTGTGCTTAATGTTTAATGACCTTGTCACCTTTTTCCAGTGAAACTTTACTATGATGAAAACGGCTTTCATGTTGATCTGATAATTATTTTCAAAAGTCAATATACGCAACTATTACGGAGGGTAAAGCTATCTGTGCAACGTTCTGCTAATTTGATAGTCTCATTTTATTTTTTAACCGTGGTACAACAAGGTACTTTAAACTTTATTGATTATAAGATTATTTGTTTCAAAATGTGACACAGAAAAAACTGAAGTTGTTGAAGACCGGTAAGGGAAATAATCCAGAAACAACATCACGGTCATCTGTTAGTGTAATGCCCCTGTGACCTCAGGGGCGGTAGCCAATAACGTACAACTGGAACTGGCCTAAGTTCTAAATTTCTACCACCCTTGATTGCAGGCCACGTATACCCCTTAATGCTTGATGTCTTCGCCAACGGCTCGCGTATCATGTCGTTTTTGGAAACCCAGAATCTACTCTGTAGGAATCAACATGGATTCCGGAAACAGCGATCGTGTGAGACCCAACTCACTTTATTTGTTCATGAAACCCATAAAATATTAGATACAGGCTCCCCGGTAGATGCTATTTTCCTCGACTTCCGGAACGCGTTCGATACAGTTCCGCACTGTCGCCTGATAAACAAAGTAAGATCCTACCGAATATCAGACCAGCTGTGTGGCTGGATTGAAGAGTTTTTAGCAAACAGAACACAGCATGTTGTTATCAATGGAGAGACTCTACAGACGTTAAAGTAACCTCTGGCGTGCCACAGGGGAGTGTTATGGGACCATTGCTTTTCACAATATATATATAAATGACCTAATAGATAGTGTCGGAAGTTCATGCGGCTTTCCGCGGATGATGCTGTAGTATACAGAGAAGTTGCAGCATTAGAAAATTGTAGCGAAATGCAGGAAGATCTGCAGCGGATAGGCACTTGGTGCAGGGAGTGGCAACTGACCCTTAACATAGACAAAAGTAATGTATTGCGAATACATAGAAAGAAGGATCCTTTATTGTATGATTATGTGATAGCGGAACAAACACTGGTAGCAGTTACTTCTGTATAATATCTGGGAGTATGCGTGCGGAACGATTTGAAGTGGAATGATCATATAAAACTAATTGTTGGTAAGGCGGGTACCAGGTTGAGATTCATTGGGAGAGTCCTTAGAAAATGTGTCCATCAACAAAGGAGGTGGCTTACAAAACACTCGTTCGACCTATACTTGACTATTGCTCATCAGTGTGGGATCCGTACCAGATCGGGTTGACGGAGGAGATAGAGAAGATCCAAAGAAGAGCGGCGCGTTTCGTCACACGGTTATTTGGTAACCGTGATAGCGTTACGGAGATGTTTAGCAAACTCAAGTGGCAGACTCTGCAAGAGAGGCGCTCTGCATCGCGGTGTAGCTTGCTGTCCAGGTTTCGAGAGGGTGCGTTTCTGGATGAGGTATCGAATATATTGCTTCCCCCTACTTATACCTCCCGAGGAGATCACGAATGTAAAATTAGAGAGATTCGAGCGCGCACGGAGGCTTTCAGACAGTCGTTCTTCCCGCGAGCCATACGCGACTGGAACAGAAAAGGGAGGTAATGACAGTGGCACGTAAAGTGCCCTCCGCCACACACCGTTGGGTGGCTTGCGGAGCATAAATGTAGATGGAGATGTACGGTGATGGCATCTTCAGGCAGGATAACTGTATGTCACAAAGCCAGTGATTTTAGGACCGTGATAGTGAACTCATAGTCATGTCTTGGCCACCAAATCCGCGCCGGCCGGTGTGGTCGTGCGGTTCTAGGCGCTTCAGTCTGGAACCGCGTGACCGCTACGGTTGCAGGTTCGAATCCTGCCTCGGGCATGGATGTGTGTGATGTCCTTAGGTTAGTTAGATTTAAGTAGTTCTAAGTTCTAGGGGACTGATGACCACAGATGTTAAGTCCCATAGTGCTCAGAGCCATTTGAACCATTTTGAACCAAATCCGCGTGATCCGAACCCGATCAAACGCATCTGTGACGCTACCGGTTGCCAACTCCAGGCACACAAATAACCGGCTCGTAATTTACAGTGATCGCGTGACCTGTGCGTAGACATCTGGTATCATTTACGCCTAAAAGCTACCAAAAACATTTGAAATCCATCCGACACAGAGTACTTGCTTTATTGTGTTCAAAAGAAAGTCCAATACGCTATTAATCAGGTGGTCACTATGTTTTGGATCATCATTGTATGTGCTAGCTGCTAATTTCTACCGTGACTTTTTGTGTCTTTGTGTTGGATATACATTGCCGGAAAAAATGACAACACAAAAAAGTAATTAATGTAAAGGAATGAAATTCCGGGAATACATTTGCCTAGGTAACACGTGAAATGGTGATGCATTAATAACCGGTGTAAACCCAAGCATGCCACCGTGCATACATTGTTTTCCACGTGTGCTGGCTGTCTGTTTGAGGACTGGAGTTCCATGCTTGTTGCACTTGATCGGTCAATACAGGGACGGTTAACGCTGTTTATGGAAGACGCTGGAGTTGTCCGATGGTGTCCCATATGGTTCGATTGGAGACGGATCTGGTGATCGTAATATGTGGACACTCTGTAGAGCATGTTGGGTTACAACAGCGGTGTGTGGGCGAGCGTTACCCTGTTCCGGAACACCCTGTGGAATGCTTTTCATGAGTGGCACGTCGAATCACCAGGCTGACGTTCAGTTTTGGAATCAGGGTGCGTGGAGCGTCCACGAAAGCGTTTCTGTCGTCATACGACCGAGTGGAGTAGAACAGTGCTTACTGTTTAGCACATTGGACACGCATTCGGGACCTTCACCTGGAGTTATGGTTTGAAGTGGGATATCGTATGACAGCAGGAGGAGGAGGAAGAGGAAGGGGGGGGGGGGGGGGGAAGGACTGATCAAACCCGTGTCCGGCCATCCTGATTTAGCTTTTCTGTCATTTTCCTAAATCGCTTAAAGCAAATGCCGGAATGGTTTCTTTGAAAGGGCACGGCCGCCAACCTTCCTCAATCCGAGCTTGTGCTCCGTCTCAAATGAGCCCTTAACAGGCTTTCCCCTAACTAACGCACGCTTATTGCTTGCACCGAGGCAGAACCAGCTTTGATCAGAAAACACAATAGACTTCCACCCTGCCTCCATTGAGCTCTCACTTGACACCACTGAATTCGCAAATGGCGGTGGTTTGGGGTCAGTGGATTGCACGCAGAGCGTCTGGCTCGTAGCTGTCCTTTAAGTAACCGATTTGTAACAGTTCGTGTGCTAACTGCTGCTCAGATTACTGCTGCAGATGCAGTACGATGCACCAGAGTCATACGCCGAACAAGATGGCCTTCCCCTCTTGGTAATGCCACGTGGCCGTCCGTTGCCCTAACCAAATTCCCTCCTGGAAATTCCAGTATCCTTATACAGATGCGCCAAGGTTTCGTTGAGAAGCTTGGTTTGCAACATATACTGCGCTGGGCCCTAATTCGAATTCCAGGTTAGATGAAAACCAACTGTCTGTAACAAGTACCATCATAAACAGTCACGCCTCTGCGCCGTCTCACTTCCTGTACTGTAAACTAACTTTCTGAGTTCACACTGCAGTCAGCTTATCACCACATCAGATCTTTCCTGTTCGTACACTCACAAACGACTGAAGGGTCGGCCGCTCCGGCCTGTCTCCTCGTCTCCGGCATATCGGGGGCGCCCACCACACGGTGCCAAAGATCACACGGCTCGCGTCAGCGACAATCTTTCGCGAAGCAGCGTAGCATTGGATGGCAGCTTTTGTGATCTATGATCTTTCAAACAATATCCTACCACATGTCCTTCATTTCTTTTTCTTTTTTTTAAATAAGAACCTAACATACTACATTTTTCTTGAAACCTGAACGACACCGGACCTCCTACTTGTGCAAAATTCCTAGGTAACGATGCACTTCAACATTAGAGCACGACAGAAAATCATGTACACATATTCAAAGAGTCCGTTATCTCTAATGCTTGTGTTCAAAAGATAGTGCAATCATTGTATGTGCTACCTGCTAATTTCTACTGTAACTTTTGTGTTGGATATACACTGACGGAAAAAAACCACAACACAAAAAATAACTAATGTAAAGGAATGAAATTCCGGGAATACATTTACTTTGGTAACATTTTACTGATTAGTGCTTCGAAGTACTGGGGGAATGACAGAAAGGACGGAGTGTTACGGGACACCAAGTTTACATTCCGCGAGAAAAGCTTCTCTAAAAGGATCTCCACGAGTTCAGGAAACGTCACACATTTCTAACACAGCCCACATTATTCAGACTCAGTATCTTGCAAGCAGTAAACATTCTCGATCAGATAAATTCGTCTTTCTAGATTTTCGTAGATCATTCGATACTGTACCATACTGTTGACTGAATATGAAGCTATAAATACATATCACACATTTTCAAATACGTGACCAGTGAATACTGACTCTTCACCCTTTACATTCGTGAGTGGTACAGTCTCCCTCCATCCACGCTACGTCGAATACCAGGGTGGTCCCATAGCACCTATCAATTTTTGTGCTGTCTGAGTTTCTTATCGTTGAAGCGTTAAATCCTAATGGAATAACAAAGAGAATTGCTAATACTGGAGGTACCTCCTGCTTGGAATTTATTTTGCTGAACGCATTAGCTATAAATACAATAATCAAAATTATCCAGTCACCCCTGTGTGATGTGGAACCGACCACCGGATGTCACGAGCAGCGGACCCGTCAGTATTAACGGCGACGGGCAGTGTTTCATTGTCAGTAGAGAAACAGTAACAGCGGGATGAGTGGATCAGGAGTGCTCAGAGACTTCAAATGTGAAGTAGTCCTTCGATTTCACATGAATAAAAAATGCGTCAGGCAGATTTCAACCCTTCTAAAGCGGCCTATGTCGACTGTCAGAGATGTGATTCTGAATTCGAAACACGAAGGGGCAACTGCAGACCTCATGTACCGACGGACAGGGTCCGTTGAGCATTGCAGAAGGTGGTTATAAATAATCACATAAAATCAGAGGAAGGTATCATTCGTGAGTTCCAAATTGCTTACAGCAGTTGCAGCTAGCACAGTGACTGTGCGTAGGCAGTTAAAAATAACGGGGTACAATGGAGGAGCGGCTCACATTTCTGTCGCCAGTGCTAACGACGCTTGAGGTGGTGGAAAGCGCGACGCCACTGGTCAGTCGATGACAGGTTGGTTGGTTGATTTAGGGAGGGGACCCAACAGCGCGGTCGGCGGCCCCATCGGATTAGGGAAGGATGGGGAAGGAAGTCGGCCGTGCCCTTTCAAAGGAACCACCCCGGCATTTACCTGAAGCAACTTGGGGCATCACGGAAAATCTAAATCAGTATGGCCGGACGCGGGTTCGAACCGTCGTCCTCCCGGATGCGAGTCCAGTGTGCAAACCACTGCGCCACAGAAAACGTGTGATACAGAGTGACGAATCACGCTATGCTCTGTGGCGAACCGATGATTCGGTTTCTGTTTAGTTAATGCATGAAGAAGGTTACCTGTCACCATGGGGAGCACCAACACTAAATTACATGTTTTGGTATGGTTTTTTTTTTTTCGTGGTTAGGATGTGCGCTTACGAAAACGCTAAATGTCGAAGGATACGAACACATGATACAGCGTTGTCTACTACGTACTGTAGAGGAAGAGTTCGGAGACGATAATTGATTGTATTAGACACTGCACCCTGCCACAAACAGTATCTGTGATTCAACGATTTGTGGACAGTAACATTTCTGAAATGGAATGGCCTACCCAGAGTCCGATCTGAACCCAGTAGGACACCTTTAGGACGAAGTATAACGTCTACTTCGCTCCAGACCACAGCGTCCAGTACCGTCACCTTCTTTGGTTTCGGTTCCTGAGGAAGACTGGACTGCCATTCCCCCATAGACATTCAGACGCCCCATTGAAAGTGTCCCCAGTAGATTTCACGCCGTCATTTTACAGTAGAGTGGACAAATAAAATATTTTTAGCATTCTTAAGCCTACCTGTCGATTCGCTCAAAACAATGAAGTCTAAAAATGTCATCGAACTTGTACGACCAAAACGTCCACCAGCCATTAGCGATATCATTACGCTAACATTGGCGCAAGAAGCTGGCTTTGTAATAAGTCGCAGGTGTTGAGAGTTTTCCCACAAGCAGTGTGCGTCATCAACCGCGCAAGTTGAAGAAGCGCCGGCGGAAGGCCGAAACGACAAATTTCTCCCACCGCAGTTCCCTTTCCTGGCTAGCAAAGAGGGTCGCAAACATGCACATATATTCCAGTAGCAGACTGACGATTATGCCTCTTGCGCCTTCGCTGTTGATCGCGTAGAACAAGCTTCTTTGTCTTTTTCTTCTTTACTAACACGGAATCCATTCTGGTTTATTATTTTGGCAACGTGATTTGCTTTTGGCTGCATTTTCCAAATCTTTGAATTTTGGTTGTTAGTGGAGTGATAAGAACGTCTTACGTGATCTTTTTAGCAAGGCCGCACCAAAGAGAAATTCTGACTCGCAATTGCTTCAGTCGACTAGACACCGGAAGCGTAATGAAAGGTAGAGCAAATAAAAGAGGCCCGGAGAACAGAGTTTCTGGGGACAAGGAAATACAGGAGAGGAAAGGAAATATAGTACTAACCTCACAATAGCAGATGTTGAAAGTGACCAACATTCATCTCTTGGCACTTTTGGTCCCTGGTCAGCAAGCTGCTGAAGGCAGATCGAAGCTGGACTGGTGTAATTGCTGCAGTCTCATCCAAAATGTTCTGCTGCAGTTCTTGAAGACTGAGCGTTGTTGCGATACACCTTAGACTTCAGGCAGTTATCACACGCTGACAGATGAGGTGACCTGGGTGGTCAGCTAGGGCTGCGACCAGACTGACCTCTGCTAACAGCTCCGTCAGGCGTGAAGATTGTGTAATGCCCGCCAAGGTTCGGCCGGCTGTACAGGCAGTTACTACATCCTGTTGGAAGTAAATGTAGGTCTTTTCCTCCCCCGTTTGACGGTGCCAAACCTGGTGTCCACTCGTGCGGGACACTTTTATTTGCCCTACCCCGTAGTTTCTACGTGATAATCATATGGATATTGACAGAAAGCGTCTTAATCTGATCGGAAACGGTCTTTTGCACAATATTTCTTCCACATTTGCGTTAGGTTGCAAATAAACGTAAATTGAGTTGAGTATTCTTTAACATCGTCACTCCAAGTGAAATTCAAAATTAACACGTTACAACAAGCTTTCAAAATTCCCAACGGGCACAATATACTGAAACAATTTGAATCACATATAAGCTGGTGAGTTACCTAAATGTTTACTTGTACCCTTAGGGACGCAATACCGTATGTATTATAAACCCCATTGGTCACCTCTACCTCGTATTAGAAAGGAACCTGTGAATCTTATTGATGGATCATCCCGTACAAATGCAAGGTCATCACGCCTCTAGATTAATAGCTTTAGCACATTAAAGAGAGCGCAGACAACGAAGTGTAGTAGCAGCAAACAAACACTGTTATCCAACTAAAACTACGTCCAGATCATCTCAGATCACAGGAGTAACGTATTTTGAATTTCGCAGCGGAATCGGATTGATGTTGTGTATATCGTATTGAAATATTTGTGTTGTCTGTCATCTGAATGACATCTGCCAGAAAAAAGTACTTCGTAGCAGTGTGTTTTTATCAATAAAATATCTCAACAAGCCCCAGAAACTGAATTCACTTCAATGTGTTCTTTAGGGTTACAGCGTTCAAATTATCTATTTCTCCGGTTGCGACTACTTCCTATTAACACGTGGTGTCCAAAACGAAATATTGGCCCAATTTGTCATCTGTGTCTTCAGTTGCGCCTGCTCTCCCAGTTCATACGTTTTGTTGACGACAGGTGCGGCACCACCCACAATACTGGTCCTACTACCCTCGGACTGTTTCCGCAGAGTGAGCGCCTTCCAAAACTCGAATTCTTCAGGTTGCCGTGTCTTCCATATAGACAAACATGTTCGCATGTGATTAAGTTCACAATGTTGCTTGAATTTAACAGATAACTGTTTCTTACCGATTAAGTTTATACTAAACAGTCGAGATGATTGATCTCGAGGCTACTAGTTACTACAAGCCAACTGAGACATGCTACATCGTGCATACAACTCTGAAAAAAAAAAAAATTATTGGAAAGTTATGTGGAGCTACGAACTGTCAAAATAAACAGTATAAAAAGTTAACGTACATGCATCGGACCATATCAAATGGGTTAAAGAGTATGACAAAACCCTGAAACTGAGCAACAGACTGAGAAAAACAAAATATCGACTGGCTTCTGAGAAAGCAGAATTCTCCCAGGATAGCTATCTACAGCGGGATGAGACTTACAAAGAAGCCGAGGAACAGCATCTACAGCGATTGATGAAGGTCGCGCCATCCAGATGCTGGTAACGGCAATGTGGCATACTCCGCGTCCTCTGCTAGATGCCGCGAATTTCGGACCATCTGAAAGCAGACCAGCGGTGCCATCAACAGCATAACGTAGACAAGACGGCTGTGACAGGCCCTGGCAAGGTTACCATTCCCACCACCAACTGCCAATGAGGTATCATGACTCCTCCACCTCATGTGCCGTGTTGTTCTCCAAGGCTCCATCGAAACTGAACTCCCTTGCAATTTGTTTTTTGCCCTTGTCCTTCTTTCAAAAAAATGGTTCAAATGGCTCTGAGCACTATGGGACTTAACATCTGTGGTCATCAGTCCCCTAGAACTTAGAACTACTTAAACCTAACTAACCTAAGGACATCACACACATCCATGCCCGAGGCAGGATTCGAACCTGCGACCATAGCGGTCGCGCGGTTCCGGACTGAACGCCTAGAACCGCGAGACCACCGCGGCCGGCGCCCTTCTTTCCCTCTGCCACTTAAATTATCTGCCAAACTAATTCAATCAGAAACACGCTGTTGTCAGAATTTCCATGTTCGGCTACCACCTGCTTCTGCCCTATTAGCACGACTGGGTTTCCTTCGATTCGCTATTTTTTAGAACCGCTTTCATATTCCTCCGTTGGGTGGGAATGTTGCTTCGAACTGTCAGAATGGTGTAGCCGTTCTCCCATCCAAGTGGATTCGATCGGCAAGCGAGGAACTTAGGAAGCCGTCAAATGTGAGGGAGGTCACAGCAAGAGAGATGAGTTTCAGTAAAAGTCTTTGTTGATATACAGAGCTGCAGCGGAGAGATACGCCTGCCACTGCCCGGTGAGCACGGACTGGCTTAAACTCATGGCGTCTTCGTACCCGGTGCGCTCGAGGCGGCCGTGCAGATTATACGCCAGGTGATGCAGCTCCTGCAGGCATGAGATCCATAAACCTGGCGGTGTTGAACCTCAGACGCCAAGGAGAGTACACAGCATTCACCTTAT
Source organism: Schistocerca nitens (assembly GCF_023898315.1). Taxonomy (NCBI): domain Eukaryota; kingdom Metazoa; phylum Arthropoda; class Insecta; order Orthoptera; family Acrididae; genus Schistocerca; species Schistocerca nitens. The sequence continues at coordinate 901,215,444 of NC_064614.1, read as the reverse complement.
GGAGGCTGCCTGACTCGACGCACACACCCGCTGATCTCTTCGCTGCTGTTAGGTCATCAAGCCCTTTCCTGGCGGCAAAAGCAATCACCGACGACTGGTGCAATGCTGTCAGTGCGTTGTTAAGGAGTCTTGCCACACATGGATGTAGAGCGCGCGGAAGTTAGGTCAGGTGTGTCGTCAGCCGCGTGCCTTCGGGGACGGTAAGCGGATCACCGTGCTTCGAGACGGCACTGCGCTGCAGTTTTCTGTCCGCACGGCAACAACGCAGATGTGCCACCCTGTCACCGTCGTTCTCCAAAGACCGACGTCTCCCGAGTCTGCAATTACAGCTACTCTGACTGTCTACTCCAGTGAACAGTATCACCAAAATATCAAATCAGTTCTCTCCCACATTTACCATCATTTCTGTCATGGAGCATAGAACTGCTACCAGGGCGTGGATGACCTCGCCGTTTGGCCCCTTAAACCACTAACCATTATCATCATCATCATTAGACTGTTACCAGAAAACGTGATTCCAAAAGCATTTGATAAAGCAAATGAACAGGTTAACTACAGTGTGGCGCACGAAAAAACGGCCCCGAGTACAGACTGCTCGCCAATTACGACGAATTGGTGCCCACCACGAGCAGATACCACAACAAACAGATAAATACGTGATAATTAGACCGTAAAGAAATAACAAATAAGCCGGTTCATCGGAACCCATAAACCTGGCGGTGTCGAACGTCAGTCGACAAGGAGCTTACCCAGCATTTTCCAGGCGGGGGCTGCCTGACCAGATGCACAGACCCGCTGAGCTCTGTTGCCGAACTCTTCACCGCCTGTAGGTCATCCAGCTATATTAACTAAATTGGTCTTGTCTTTTACATTACGTTACATTAAGTGCAGAAAATGACCTCATGATGCTTCGATGCGCTTTTTCGTGTGCCCTTATATGTTGGTATACACTTTGCACAACTCTCCAGCATAAATTCTCAAAATTTCATTACGAATATTGCCCTTAAACTCTTTTAAGGTTATTGAGTTATTTGCGTACGCTTTTCCCTTTACGTTGCCCCACATAAAAATCACAAGTGGTTAGCTCCGGTGAAAGTGGAGGCTACAATCCTTTGCAGTCAGTAATTTCCTCTGTGAATCTGAATTCGTGAGACTGACTCACGTGAAGTGTGACGGTTCGCCTCATCCTATTGAAAGATAACATACGGATACGTAGTTCAAGGGGGTTGGGGGGGGGGGGGGGTCAACAGTACATAAAATTCCTCAGAGATTCACATGTACACACCAGTGTTTACTGTTTAAAAAAATATGAAACCCATAGTCCGAGTTGCTGACACGGGACACCACAATCTGTTTTTTTCTTTTTTTTTATCGTACAGGTATTGTTTGCTGACCACTATCTGGTGTTCCGGGAGTTCACATGTCCAGTCAGATGGAACCAGCCTCCATCACTCATGAAATACAGCATCAGATCCGACATAACACTATCAATTGTTTGACATAGCCACGAAAAGTAATCCACATCTATTGTCTTACCTTTCTCCTTCCGTTCTTGGACACATGTCATTTTGTACGTCTTCATCCCTACACGGCGTAAAATACATTGACAAGACTTACGCGATACATTCACTTGTTGCGATTATATACGTGTCGAATTCTTTGGATGCTTGATCATTCGTGCTCTAATGTCCGCAGTCACAGCAGGTGTACGTACGGACAGCTGTCGTTTCTTTTTTGCATTTGAAACTGGCCCCGTAGTACGTCAGCTTGTCACCAAATTCTGTGCACTGCTCTTTGTTGGTATGGAAACGCTAGGAAACTTCTTCGCAAAAATATCTCCCGTTCTCTTAAACGAACCGGTACACATATACGCCTGACTACTACGAGTATTTCTTGTAGAGGATACATCTCGCTGAGAGTTTTACTTCCCACGTCTTAAACAAGTAGCAACGACTTTTGTCTTGACGATATAAAACGTAGTCGCAACAGCTTCGAAACAACAGATAATAATTGGAGGGTGACAATGAGCAGTCTAGTATGCTGAGTCGATTTTTCATGCGCCACCCTGTAGTAGTCAATCACACCTGTGAAACGATGTCGAGGATTTTTTATGGCCACAGTGCGTTTCCATCACCGAAGCAGTGTTGTTGCATTTTCTAGGGTGACTGAGATACATAGTGCCACATGGCTGGCTCGATACGCAGAGTGTCTGTAGATCCTATGTTGCATGATGATGTGTTTCAAAGTAGATGAGTGCTAGAGTGCGAACTAAATTACGTAATGTTGGAGAATTAAGAACTACCGCCTTATTTACTTACGGAAGCAGTCGTAAATGGTTGAATTTCCTCGCAGTAGACCAAGGCAATAGCAGTTATAAAGACAGTTACGTACAGTTGTGTATTCTTATTACGCCGGGTTTGTGCATAATTTTAAGTAATGATGTTTACACTCTGTCATTTGCGATCTTGAATTTCAATATCAGCAAACAGTCTGTCTCCACTGTTATTTTCCTATCTTCACTGGACAGCGCTTTAGCGTACGACAAAATTAAAAAGGTATCACAGCTGCTATTACTTTCAATGGCAGAGCGTGTACAGTTCGCGCGAGAACAGAACTGTCATTGTCCTAGTATTGATTCTTCCGGCGGAAGCAGCAACAACATGTTTCCCCTCTAAACAAAGAGCAAAATGAAGAAATATGTAATGTCCTCACGTTGAGAAGAAATGCAATTAATTTGCGAACGAGTGGTAAGAGCTGGTGAGTTTCTGTGTACAGTTTCTTCGAATCTCTTCCGTAATAGAGGTATGTATCACTAAACAATTTATTATGCAGGTTTCCTGGCGATTTAATTTCTAATCTTATTTATTTGTGAGCTCATGAGAGCCAAAGTTACTTACTAATGGAACGAGTCAGTACACTTTTCACAAAGTGCTGATTAAAAATTTAAGAACAAAGAATTAAAGAAACAATAAGTCACAACTCGATTGTAAGAGAGTATACGAATAAATAAAACATTACAGGGAAAAGTTATCGACTAGTGTGAGGAATTCCTGTACAGAATAGAAGTGTGCCACAAGAAAATCTTTCAACTTGTATTTGAATACTTGAGGTTTATCACTTCTCTATTCCATATCAGATTCTATTGAAAATGAAACATTTTGAACAGTCCACTGCTTTCTGTAAAATGCTTAGGGAAGTGTTGTCGAGGTTTGATGTGTCGACAGAAGTGCCGACACAGTGTGGTTTGAGGAGACCGATATGCACGCTATAAGCTCACGCACGATGGCGTGAGGTCTGAAACAGGATACGTAATGAATGCTATAAAGAAAAGTACGTAGCTTCTGGAATACTTAACTTTAATCCATCATTTGTGTACATCGTTCTTGATGAGACATGCTTCATACGATAACTATCAATTGCTATGGCGCCTTGCTAGGTCGTAGCCATTGACTTAGCTGAAGGCCATTCTAACTATCTGCTCTGCAAATGAGCGAGGCTTCGTCAGTGTGCATCGCTAGCTAAGTCATCCGTACGACTGGGACGAGTGCTAGTAAGTCTCTCGAGACCTGCCGTGTGGTGGCGCTCGGTCTGCGATCACTGACAGTGGCGACACGCGGATCCGATATGTACTAATGGACCGCGGCCGATTTAAAGCTACCACCTAGCAAGTGTGGTGTCTGGCGGTGACACCACAAGGTTCATACTGTTTTCCATCTAGTGTGCAGTGAATGGACGTTGCTGATTCTTCTGAATGAATCAAAATGGTTCAAATGGCTCTGAGCACTATGGGACTTAACATCTGAGGTCATCAGTCCCCTAGAACTTAGAACTACTTAAACCTAACTAACCTAAGGACAGCACACATATCCATGCCCGAGGCAGCATTCGAACCTGCGACCGTAGTGGTCGCTCGGTTCCAGACTGAAGCACCTAGAGGCGCTCGGCCACATCGGCCGGCTCTGAATGAGTCGCTATTGTAAACAATAAATCCCGTGATGGAATTTACGCTTTAAGATGGAAAAAAAATCTCGACTCACCACGAAGGCATTATCCGGATGGGATGGAAATTAGTAGATGTGATGTAAATGTACAGACTAACGAATGGTTACAATGTCAGAAAAGTTGGATGAGTTATCCAAGAGAAAGAGCTTTCAAATTGAGCATATCAATAAACACTGGTCCACCTCTAGCCCTAATGCAAGCTGTTATTCGGCATGCTATTGATTGACAGAGTTGTTGGATGTCCTCCTGAGGGATGTCGTGTCAAATTCTGTCCAGTTGGCGCGTTAGATCATGAAAATCCCGAGACGGTTGGAGGGTCCTGCCCAGAATGGTCCAAACATTTTCAGTTTGGGGGGGTGGGGGCGGGGTTTGGCAAGCACGAAGACAAGAAGAAGAAACTCTCACCGTTTGTGGGCGGCCGTTATCTTGCTGAAATTTAAGCCCAGGATGACTCGCCATGAAGGGCAACAAAAGGGTACTTAGAACATCGTCTTCGGCCGTTGATCTTAGTGACTGGAGTGGAATTGTCTTCAGTGATGAGTCCCACTTCGAACTGAGCCTCGATGACCGGCGGAGACGTGTCTGGAGACGCGCCGATAAACGATGGGATACCAACCTGACTTTCGCCTGCCACACAGCTGAACGACCAAGAGTGATTGCATAATCATAGCAGGATCGCTTTGACTGCCATTCACAGCACCCTTGAAGCGCAGCTGTTCGTCGACCATATACTAAGCCGCTTTTTTGTTGCCATTCGTGGAAAGCCATCATCGGCTTACATTTCAGGAAGATGATACCCGCCCGCACACGGTGAGAGTTTCTAGTGCTTGTCTTTGTGTTTGCCAATTGCAAACGTCTGGAGCATTATGGACCAACTATCCCGGGATTTTCACGATCTAATGCACCAGGAGGACAACCAACAACTCTGTAAGTCAATGCCAAGCCCAATAGTTGCTTGCAATTTTTCTGAAATTGTAATCATTTGTTTATCTATGAGTGGCAATCGTAGCCGGCCTGGGTGTCCGAGCGGTTCTAGGCGCTGCAATCTGGAACCGCGCGACCGCTACGTTCGCAGGTTCGAATCCTGCCTCGGGCATGGATGTGTGTGATGTCCTTAGGTTAGTTAGGTTTAAGTAATTTTAAGTTCTAGGGGACTGGTGACCTCAGAAGTCAAGTCCCATAGTGCTCAGAGCCATTTGAACCTTTTTTTTTTTTTTTTTTTGTCAATCGCATGTACCGATTTTCGTTCCAGTCGGGTAATTGCTTTGTGGTGCGTCGTTTGGCATAGTTAAAGTAAGCAAATAAACCTTTGCGTTTCAGTGTCAGGGGCAGTGGAGATCATTCTTCCAGTGAAGATACTACCATTCAGTTTATGCACAAGTTCTTCAATGCGATACTTTCAGGAAAGCCTTCCATCCACCCTCATTTCTAAGAATTTTAAATGGTCGCCTGCATTGTTTGACCATCTTGGGACAATAAAATTTCTTTTTTACAAGAAAGTCGTGTCAGAACATGTATGCACTGCATTTTGTTGTACTTCAGCATTAAACCATTCCCTGAAAGCCACATGCTAATTTTATTGGCTGCCCTATCAGCTATAACGTTCACATTACCTCGCACGTCTTTCACAATAACATTTGTGTCATCTTCAACCAGAAAAAAATTTTGAGCCATCTATCAAGTTCAGTGGCAGATCATTGATGTATATTTAGAAAATCAGATACTCTAGAACAGAATGCTGTGAGAATCTATCCCCCCCCCCCTCCCCCCTCCACCTTACACAGTCACAGTCAGTTTAAAATCTCTTCCCTGTCTATTGACAATGGAGGACAACATTCAGCTTCCTGCTTTCCAGATATGGACCACTGTTAAGCGTGTTCTCTAATCTCGTGATGTTCCAACTAATGCAAAAGTATTGCACAGTCACAGAATCAGATAGTGGTAAATCTGTTGAGTAGAGAAAGCTTTATTTCCAGCACTAGTAAACTAGAGTGCTGTCGAATGAACATACCATATGGAGCAGAATGCAATGCAGACGTGATTCTTGATGAACGGGTAAAGTTACATCATGGATACAGTTGTGAATAGCTGCAACCAGAATATCACTTTTCCTTACACCGTGCAGCTGGTGGCAAGAATTTTAACAACATGGCAATAAAATACTGGAAAGGTCTTACTTTTAGCTTACAACTCGTTCAGCGGCTTGGTGAACGGAGCATGGAGGCACTGTGCTTGAAACATTGAATTCGCATTCGCGAGGAGGGCGGCTCAGGTTTCCGTCGGGCTTTTCAAATTTTTTGTTTTCCTTGGTTATCCTAAATAGCGTACGGCAAATGCCGAAGGGGCCCCTTAGAGAATGACAGGGTCGAATTTTATTCCATTCTGCTTCCAATCCGAACTCGAGCTCCATCCGCAATGATCGTTTTGTTAATGGGGCTTCAAACTCCTAATCTGTCTTCCTACGTGTCAGGTGGCGGGCCTCGCATTCCTTGCTGTCAGTTGATTTTGACAAAGAGCAAACACCGTTACATAGTACTCTTACTATGTAAACCGTAATCGATGACGGCTCCGGTACGAGACAATGTGGCTCGCGGTTCGCTTCATTTGTGAAAGTCAGTAATCAGTTCTATTTTAATTTAGTGGTGATGGCAGTTACATACCAATGATATCAGTTAACTGGTGAAATAATGGAAAGCAGCTGTACATGATTTTTCAGAAAATATATTTTCTATATGACTGAAGATTAATATATTTTCTGTATAACTGAAGACAGAAATCTGGGGTGGATTTTAACTTACCCGGAGGACTATAAAGCTTTTGTTTTCAGAAGAACCATCCGATTTTACAAAGATATATCTTCTTCTAGCACGCACATACAAGCTTGGGACAAATTTTACAATTACGTTTGCTATTGAAGTAATTATTTCTATTCACAAGCGTTTAATGTACCTTCCGCTGGATACATGATAAATATCCAGATGATAAACTCATCGCCTACTTTTACGAGTATGTCCAGAGCTATAGCAGTCCGTGCCGTTGCTATAAGGCGTCAGAGTTCAACCAAACTTGTTTGGAAGGGAGGCACATAGACGGAGTCTTCCACAAAACACAACAAGCATTACGTACCGTGAGTTAGGTGACCTTGGCTGCCAATGACGCACTGCGATATCCGTACACTCTTACGGCCGATCCTTCATTGAGGAAATACTCTTACACAGAGGTGTCAGCGCAGTGGTGTTCCGTCTTGTAGCAAAAACAAATTTTCAGCACTTTCTTGAAACTGAGGAGAAAACAATATTTACAACACATCCAGGTCCGTGATCCGTGTAACCGTTTATTTTCTTTTTGACAATAAAAACAGCCTATAAATATTTTCTCCGGAAACGACGCAGAGTACACGACGTTTTTGCGGGACTCTTCCATAGTCCACTACGGTATATGACTGTTGTTTTCCCGCACATTGGCCGGCCGGTGTGGCCGAGCGGTTCTAGGCGCTACAGTCTGGAACCGCACGACCGCTACGGTCGCAGGTTCGAATCCTGCCTCGGGCATGGATGTGTGTGATGTCCTTAGGTTAGTTAGGTTTAAGTAATTTTAAGTTCTAGGGGACTGGTGACCTCAGAAGTCAAGTCCCATAGTGCTCAGAGCCATTTGAACCTTTTTTTTTTTTTTTTTTTTGTCAATCGCATGTACCGATTTTCGTTCCAGTCGGGTAATTGCTTTGTGGTGCGTCGTTTGGCATAGTTAAAGTAAGCAAATAAACCTTTGCGTTTCAGTGTCAGGGGCAGTGGAGATCATTCTTCCAGTGAAGATACTACCATTCAGTTTATGCACAAGTTCTTCAATGCGATACTTTCAGGAAAGCCTTCCATCCACCCTCATTTCTAAGAATTTTAAATGGTCGCCTGCATTGTTTGACCATCTTGGGACAATAAAATTTCTTTTTTACAAGAAAGTCGTGTCAGAACATGTATGCACTGCATTTTGTTGTACTTCAGCATTAAACCATTCCCTGAAAGCCACATGCTAATTTTATTGGCTGCCCTATCAGCTATAACGTTCACATTACCTCGCACGTCTTTCACAATAACATTTGTGTCATCTTCAACCAGAAAAAAATTTTGAGCCATCTATCAAGTTCAGTGGCAGATCATTGATGTATATTTAGAAAATCAGATACTCTAGAACAGAATGCTGTGAGAATCTATCCCCCCCCCCTCCCCCCTCCACCTTACACAGTCACAGTCAGTTTAAAATCTCTTCCCTGTCTATTGACAATGGAGGACAACATTCAGCTTCCTGCTTTCCAGATATGGACCACTGTTAAGCGTGTTCTCTAATCTCGTGATGTTCCAACTAATGCAAAAGTATTGCACAGTCACAGAATCAGATAGTGGTAAATCTGTTGAGTAGAGAAAGCTTTATTTCCAGCACTAGTAAACTAGAGTGCTGTCGAATGAACATACCATATGGAGCAGAATGCAATGCAGACGTGATTCTTGATGAACGGGTAAAGTTACATCATGGATACAGTTGTGAATAGCTGCAACCAGAATATCACTTTTCCTTACACCGTGCAGCTGGTGGCAAGAATTTTAACAACATGGCAATAAAATACTGGAAAGGTCTTACTTTTAGCTTACAACTCGTTCAGCGGCTTGGTGAACGGAGCATGGAGGCACTGTGCTTGAAACATTGAATTCGCATTCGCGAGGAGGGCGGCTCAGGTTTCCGTCGGGCTTTTCAAATTTTTTGTTTTCCTTGGTTATCCTAAATAGCGTACGGCAAATGCCGAAGGGGCCCCTTAGAGAATGACAGGGTCGAATTTTATTCCATTCTGCTTCCAATCCGAACTCGAGCTCCATCCGCAATGATCGTTTTGTTAATGGGGCTTCAAACTCCTAATCTGTCTTCCTACGTGTCAGGTGGCGGGCCTCGCATTCCTTGCTGTCAGTTGATTTTGACAAAGAGCAAACACCGTTACATAGTACTCTTACTATGTAAACCGTAATCGATGACGGCTCCGGTACGAGACAATGTGGCTCGCGGTTCGCTTCATTTGTGAAAGTCAGTAATCAGTTCTATTTTAATTTAGTGGTGATGGCAGTTACATACCAATGATATCAGTTAACTGGTGAAATAATGGAAAGCAGCTGTACATGATTTTTCAGAAAATATATTTTCTATATGACTGAAGATTAATATATTTTCTGTATAACTGAAGACAGAAATCTGGGGTGGATTTTAACTTACCCGGAGGACTATAAAGCTTTTGTTTTCAGAAGAACCATCCGATTTTACAAAGATATATCTTCTTCTAGCACGCACATACAAGCTTGGGACAAATTTTACAATTACGTTTGCTATTGAAGTAATTATTTCTATTCACAAGCGTTTAATGTACCTTCCGCTGGATACATGATAAATATCCAGATGATAAACTCATCGCCTACTTTTACGAGTATGTCCAGAGCTATAGCAGTCCGTGCCGTTGCTATAAGGCGTCAGAGTTCAACCAAACTTGTTTGGAAGGGAGGCACATAGACGGAGTCTTCCACAAAACACAACAAGCATTACGTACCGTGAGTTAGGTGACCTTGGCTGCCAATGACGCACTGCGATATCCGTACACTCTTACGGCCGATCCTTCATTGAGGAAATACTCTTACACAGAGGTGTCAGCGCAGTGGTGTTCCGTCTTGTAGCAAAAACAAATTTTCAGCACTTTCTTGAAACTGAGGAGAAAACAATATTTACAACACATCCAGGTCCGTGATCCGTGTAACCGTTTATTTTCTTTTTGACAATAAAAACAGCCTATAAATATTTTCTCCGGAAACGACGCAGAGTACACGACGTTTTTGCGGGACTCTTCCATAGTCCACTACGGTATATGACTGTTGTTTTCCCGCACATTGGCCGGCCGGTGTGGCCGAGCGGTTCTAGGCGCTACAGTCTGGAACCGCACGACCGCTACGGTCGCAGGTTCGAATCCTGCCTCGGGCATGGATGTGTGTGATGTACTTAGGTTAGTTAGGTTTAAGTAGTTCTAAGTTCTAGGGGACTGATGACCTCACATGTTGTCCCATAGTGCTCAGAGCCATTTGACCCATTTTTTTTCCCCGTACATTCTTAAGTTGTGACGGATAACTGTCCCACTTAAATGGATCGTAGTCTCATCAGTGAACACTAAATGTGAAATAATATTGCTGCTTTCCATTTGTACAAAAATGGTTCAGATGGCCCTGAGCACTATGGTTCAAATGGTTCAAATGGCTCTGAGTACTATGGGACTTAACATCTATGGTCATCAGTCCCCTAGAACTTAGAACCACTTAAACCTAACTAACCTAAGGACATCACACAACACCCAGTGAGCACTATGGGACTTAACATCTGAGGTCATCAGTCCCCTAGACCTAGAACTACTTAAACCTAACTAACCTAAGGACATCACACACATCCATGTCCGAGGTAGCGACCGTAGCAGTCACGAGGTTCCGGACTGAAGCGCCTAGAACCGCTCGGCCGCAGCGGCCGGCTGTGACTAGTAGGCTTCTGTGGATTGTTACTATGCTAAATGTGCTCTTGGTCTTGAACGTGTACGTGGGAGCGACCAGTTTATTTCCTTTTAAATAAACAATCTGTGTCTTGAAACTGCTGGTGCCATCGTCGTATGTTCTGAGGTGTTGGTGGTACAAGACCGTACTCTCGACGAAAAATTACATCGCGTAGTTGTAAATGAACTGCGTCTGTTGAAACGGTGAACTCAAAGTGCCTTTTGTGCCTTTGTTATCGTCATCTCGAAACAATGAGCGAGCCGGTGAGCTACTTGCATCAGGGAGACTCCTGCTGGCGGCCACATGAACCAGGAACTTAATTCTGCCGTCCAGGTAGACTTTCAGTTTCGATGCTTGTGTTAAAATGTACCCCCAGGTTTCAGTCTTTATTTATGTTGAAGGTATAGCGGAAACGAGTGAACATTTTGGTACACCCTGTCTGGAACAGATAATCTTTATATGTAGTGGAAGTCAGGCGTACGACAGAAGAATTTTAATCGAATTTCAATTTCAAGGCAGTCAGCCAGCTTGTAACATATCATTTCCGGCCGTTGACCGTCGGCTATTGTGAACTGCAGCAACAGTTTCCCTGTTTCCGAAGAACGGGGGCTGTTCTCCAGCCTGGATACAATCCCTTAACCTGATTAAGTTGGTAATGGTCTGGACCGACCATGCTGTCGTCAAAGGCGATCGATTGCTGCAGAAAGGCCAGTGTTTCCTAACACCCTTTGAGCAGCAAACTTCTCAGGCTGTCGGCAGGAAGCAGCACTTCACAGGAAGTAAGCAGGAAAAGGCTAGTTTAAGTGCCTACATTCTGCTCTGTAAACTGACTGTATGTTAAAATAATTTCGTGGAGCAGTTACAGAACTCGCGAAATTGCGAGCCAGGCTGTAGCCCACGTGTACCTCTGTGGTGGAGGTATTACTATCGTGGTGTATTTTAGAGACCGCGATCAGACGGATTATTGCTGACAGTACGAGAAATTTGGAAAATCCCAATTTTCTACGCTTAGTGAGTATGCAAACGTTTAGTTATGGTGTCAGTAAATAGTTGAACAGCGCTGTTTTAGTGAACGAGACAGACCTGGAGAAGTTTGATGGAAGCCAGTAAATTACGTGTCTTTGAAAAGTTGACAATGACGTTTTTGTGTGATCCCCTTCCTTATCGGATTTGGACTGCATTCTTGTTTTGTTGTTGTGGCGATTATTAATGGGCGTATTTGGTAGCCAGTTGGAGGTGGTATCTGAACTGTTAGCGTTGAACCTGCCCTAGTCCAGTGGTCGGATTTCGGAATCTTTCAGATAGTATCTTTTGAAAGGTAATTCTGCCATTTAACTGTATATAATGTGTTTATTTCACTGTCTACATTTTGATCTTAGGCCATTTTCGAGTGTTACACCGTCAAAAATCGTCCAAATTGCGTGTAACACAAGTCGTCGTTGAAAAATACATATGACGTTATATCACAATCGCTTTTGGACGATGGCTTGCGTTGCACACATCGGACGATTTTTGACGTTGTAACACCTGCAAGTGGTCTAAGACCGAAATCTAGATAGAGAAAAAAAACACGTTATGTACAGAACTTTACATGACTGTAGCACTAGAAAAAGGAAAAAAATCATCGATTTCATGTGATAGCTTGGTTTCCTATAGGGCTTTGATTAACTGTAAAGGAGTAATGATTTCAAACCCACCTCGTTTGTCGAAGCAAGGTTGGCGATGCTTATTAATACTATACGATATTGTGTTAAGTAGTGCGATGCGATGTGCCCTCGGACATGCGTGCACGTCCAAAGTAACAGGCATTGCGGCGACTACAGCAGTCATGAAATGCACATGCATTCGCAGTTGTGAATATGGACAACCATCAGCTGTAGAACGGAATGACGACTGAATATTTGTGCCGAACCGGAATTTCCCGCTTTACGAGGGCGGTCGCCTCAATCGTTTTCGCTATCTGTGCACAATTCACGGCCGACCCAAACTTCCATACGTCGTTTTCATGTGTCAAATGGTTCAAATGGCTCTGAGCACTATGGACCTTAACTGCTGAGGTCATCAGTCCCCTAGACTTAGAACTACTTAAACCTAACTAGCCTAAGGACATCACACACATCCATGCCCGAGGCAGGATTCGAACCTGCGACCGTAGCAGCAGCGCGACTCCGGACTGAAGCGCCTAGAACCTCTCGGCCACAACGACCGTTCGTACATGTGTCACAACTTGGACTTGTACACATTGTGAAATTCCCGTACGAGGAGAGAATATTGTAATAGAAAGTAGCTGCCTGGTATCGGTAGATATACGATGTTTCGTACGAGATGCGAAGGAATGCAGCATCAATCTTCTTAATAATACAGGCACTGCAATATCATATGCATCCGCAGATACCAGATAGTGACTTTCAATTAAAGTGGAGTCGTTCTGGAAAAGAATTACGTAATGTTTGTACGAGTCCAGGTTATGACCCACGATCGACGACATATGGAAGTCTGGGTTTGGTCGTGAGTCGTGCACATACAGGATGTTACAAAAAGGTACGGCCAAACTTTCAGGAAACATTCCTCACACACAAAGAAAGAAAATATGTTATGTGGACATGTGTCCGGAAACGCTTACTTTCCACGTTCGAGTTCATTTTATTACTTCTCTTCAAATCACATTAATCATGGAATGGAAGCACACAGCAACAGAACGTACCAGCGTGACTTCAAACACTTTGGTACAGGGAATGTTCAAAATGTCCTCCGTTAGCGATACATGCATCCACCCTCCGCCGCATGGAATCCCTGATGCGCTGATGTAGCCCTGGAGAATGGCGTATTGTATCACAGCCGTCCACAATACGAGCACGAAGAGTCTCTACATTTGGTACCGGGGTTGCGTAGACAAGAGCTTTCAAATGCCCCCATAAATGAAAGTCAAGAGGGTTGAGGTCAGGAGAGCGTGGAGGCCATGGAATTGGTCCGCCTCTACCAATCCATCGGTCACTGAATCTGTTGTTGAGAAGCGTACGAACACTTCGACTGAAATGTGCAGGACCTCCAGCGTGCATGAACCACATGTTGTGTCGTGCTTGTAAAGGCACAGGTTCTAGCAGCACAGGTAGAGTATCCCGTATGAAATCATGATAACGTGCTCCATTGAGTGTAGGTGGACGAAACTAAAATGAGCTCTAACATGGAAATTAAGCGTTTCCGGACACATGTCCACATAACATCTTTTCTTTATTTGTGTGTGAGGAATGTTTCCTGAAAGTTTGGCCGTACCTTTATGTAACACCCTGTATAGCCAGAGCAGTTAAGGCGTCCGCTCGCGTAAAGCGGGTCCCGGCACGGTTCAACTTTTCATTGTCGTCATTCTCTCATACTGCTGATGGTTGACTGCACTCGCAACTGCGAATTCACTTCATGTATTATGAGACTGGCGGTTCGTGTGTAGCAGTTCTGAGAATTAATCTGGGTTCGTCAACAAACGTTTCCAAGGAAGTCTACTCAATAATACGACGCCCAATTTGTCTCGCGCGGCTTTCATTGCTAAGCCAGCCCCTTTAGCTGCATGATCAGCGTGCTGGATTGACAATCCTCTGGGCCCGGGTTCGATTCCCGGCTGGGTCGGGGAATTTTCTCCTCCCAGGGACTGGGTGTTGTGCTGTCCTCATCAACGTCCTATCATCCTCATCGACTGCAGGTCGCCAAAGTGGCGTCAAATTGAAAGACCGGCACCCGGCGAACGGCGTGCCTGACGGGGGACCCTGGCCTTACGATTAAATAAATAAATAAATAAATTCATTGCTGAGAGTGTGTGGGTTCTGGTCGCGACCGCGATTGAATCTTCGCACGGCAGCTCCGACCGAGAGACGGGAAGGAACACTTCAAGCTGCTCGTAATGTATTCGAGTCTCTCCTCTAGTGTCCCAAAAGTATCGAATCCGTGAGCTACAGAGCTCGCTTTCAACGCCGGCAGTCCCATCACGTTCACATGTGCGCCGATGCCATTTACTGATAGCGAGCAGCGCTAGAAAGTGTTCCGCAGCGACTTGTGCAGAGCGAAAGCAGCGGCGTGCGCCGGCCCAGCCACAGCGGGCGGGCGAGCGCGTGCGATGATGTCAGCCGTGGGCGGCCGTGGCAGTAGCCGGCGGCCGGCGGCCGGCGCTCGCTGGCCTCACTAGCGACGTCAGCGCCAACACATACACAGAGCACTGGCCGCCTGCCACAGCGCAGCTCGCTGCCGCCCGCTCTGTATTTATAGTCGCGTTGCTGGAGAGAAGAGCCACAGCGCCCATTCTAGCGCACTGCTCCGTGTCCTACTAATGTTCGACCGCCCAATACTTTATACACTACTGGCCATTAAAATTGCTACACCAAGAAGAAATGCAGATGATAAACGGGTATTCATTGGACAAATATTTTATACTACAACTGACATGTGATTACCTTTTCACGCAGTTTGGGTGCATAGATCCTGAGAAATCAGTACCCAGAACAACCACCTCTGGCCGTAATAACGGCCTTGATACGCCTGAACATTGAGCCAAACAGAGCTTGGATGGCGTGTACAGGTACAGCTGCCCATGCAGCTTCAACACGATACCACCGTTCATAAAATGTAGTGACTGGCGTATTGTGACGAGCCAGTTGCTCGGCCACCATTGACCAGACTTTTTCAGTTGGTGAGAGATCTTGAGAATGTGCTGGCCAGGGCAGCAGTCGAACATTTTCTGTATCCAGAAAGGCCTGGACAGGACCTGCAACATGCGGTCGTGCATTATCCTGCTGAAATGTAGGGTTTCGCAGGGATCGAATGAAGGGTAGAGCCACGGGTAGTAACACATCTGAAATGTAATGCCCACAGCCGGCCGGTGTGGCCGAGCGGTTCTAGGCGCTTCAGCCTGGAACCGCGCGACCGCTATGGTCGCAGGTTCGAATCCTGCCACGGGCATGGATGTGTGTGATCTCCTTAGGTTAGTTAGATTTAAGTAGCTCTAAGTTCTAGGGCACTGATGACCTCAGATGTTAAGTCCCATAGTGCTCAGAGCCATTCTTTTTGTAACGTCCACTGTTCAAAGTGCCGTCAATGCGAACAAGAGGTGACCGAGACGTGTAACCAATGGCAACCCATACCATCACGCCGTCAATGCGAACAAGAGGTGACCGAGACGTGTAACCAATGGCAACCCATACCATCACGCCGGGTGATACGCCAGTATGGCGATGAGAAATACACGCTTCCAATGTGCATTCACCGCGATGTCGCCAAACACGGATGCGACCATCATGATGCTCTAACCAGAACCTGGATTCATCCGAAAAAATGGCGTTCTGCCATTCGTGCACCCAGGTTCGTCGTTGAGTACACCATCGCAGGCGCTCCTGTCTGTGATGCAGCGTCTAGGGTAACTGCAGTCATGGTCTCCGAGCTGATAGTCCATGCTGCTGCAAACGTCGTCGAACTGTTCGTGCAGATGGTTGTTGTCTTGCAAACGTCCCCATCTGTTGACTCACGGGTCGAGACGTGGCTGCACGATCCGTTACAGCCATTCGGATAAGATGCCTGTCATCTCGGCTGCTAGTGATACGAGGCCGTTGGTATCCAGCACGGCGTTCCGTATTACCCTCCTGAACCCACCGATTCCATATTCTGCTACCAGTCATTGGATCTCGACCAACGCGAGCAGCAATGTCGCGATACGATAAACCGCAATCGCGATAGGCTACAATCCGACTTTTATCAAAGTCGGAAACGTGATGCTACGCATTTCTTCTGCTTACACGAGGCATCACAACAACTTTTCACCAGGCAACGCCGGTCAACTGCTGTTTGTGTATGAGAAATCGGTTGGAAACTTTCCTCATGTCAACACGTTGTAGGTGTCGCCACCGGCGGCAACCTTGTGTGAATGCTCTAGAAAGCTAATCATTTGCATATCACAGCATCATCTTCCTGTCGGTTAAAGTTCGCGTCTGTAGCACGTCATTTTCGTGGTGTAGGAATTTTAATGGTCAGTAGTGTAAATCGGAGTTAGAAAGGATCACGATGAAAAGTTACGGGAAGCCAACGCGGAATGTGACCTAACAGACTCGCACCAATATTTACAAATAAGGTACTATTGAGAAATCGTTCGGCCTTAGCCAAATCCACTGTTACACTAAACTTTGGATAATCTACTTTTACATCTATACTCTACAAGCCACCTTACACTGAGGTGACAAAAGTCATGCGACTCTTTCTAATATCGTGACGGATCTCCTTTCGCCCGGCGTGGTGCAGCAACTCGACGTGGCATGGACTCAACAAATCCCCTGCAGAGAATATCGAGCCATGCCGCCTCTATAGCTGTCCATTATTGCGGAAATATTTCCTGTCAGGATCCGAAGTGATCCCTCGATTGTGTCCCACAAATATCGGATGGGCTTAATCTCAGACGGTCATATCATTCGCGCGAATTGTCCAGAATGATCTTCAAATCAGTCGTGAACAGTTGTGGCCCGGTGACGTGGTGTTTTGTCATCCATAAAAATTCGATCGTTGTTGGGGAACATGAAGCCCGTGAACGGCTACAAAATGGTCTCCAAGAGCCGAACACAACCATTTCAAGTCAATGATCGGTTAAGTTGGACCAGAGGATTCAGTCCAGCCGACCGCGGTGGCCACGCGGTTCTAGGCGCTGCAGTCCGGAACCGCGCGACTGCTGCGGTCGCAGGTTCGAATCCTGCCTCGGGCATGGATGTGTGTGATGTCCTTAGGTTAGTTAGTTCTAGGGGACTGATGACCGTCCCATAGTGCTCAGAGCCATTTGAACCATTTTTGATTCAGTCCACGCCATGTAAACACTGCCCAGATTATTATGGAGCCACCAACAGCTTGCACAGTACCTTATTGACAACTTGGGTCCGTGGTTTTCTTGGGTCTGCGCCACATTCTAACCCTACAATCAGCTCTTACTAACTGAAATCGGGATTCTTCTGACCAGGTCGCGGTTCTCCAGCAGTCTATGGCCAACCGATGCGGTCATGAGCCCAGGAGAGGCGCTGTAGGTTATGTGCTGTTGGCAAAGGTACTCGCGTCGGCCGTCTACTGCCGTAGCCTCTTAACGCCAAATTTCGCCGCACTGCCCTAAGAGATACGTTCGTCGTTTGCCCCACATTGATTTCTGCGGTTTTTCACTCAGTGTTCCTTGTATGTTAGCACTGACAAATGCACGCAATATTGAATTCCCTAACGGTTTCCGAACAGGTATGACCCGTTCTTCTAGAGCCAACGACGATTCTGCGTTCAAAGTCTGTCAATTCTTGTCGTGCAGCCATAATTAAGTCGGAAACCTTTTCATATCAATCGTCTGAGTACAAATGACAGGTCCGCCTGTGCACTGGTACGTCTGGTGTACGCGATACGTCAACTGTGTAAATACATTCGTTATCCCATAACTTGTCACATTCTACTGTTTGAGGCGCAGGATATTTTGGATACCATTATCATTTCTCTTCTTCCCGTTTTCACTCTCGAATGTTGCGTCCCAAGAACAACTCCTCTCCAAGAGTCTAATTTCTCTTGAAATATTTTATATAGGCGGTATTGAACAGCTTTAATAAACTTCCTGACAGATTAAAACTGTGTGCCGGACCGAGACTCGAACTCGGGACTTTTGCCTTTCGCGGGCAAGTGCTCTACCATCTGAGCTACCCAACCCCGACTCACGTCCTGTCCTCACATCTTTACTTCTGCCACTATCTCGTCTCTTACCTTCTAAACTTTACAGAAGTTCTCCTGCGAAACTTGCAGAAGTAGCACTCCTGAAAGAAAGGAATCTGCCAGGAAGTTTCATATCAGCGCAGAGTGAAAATCTCATTCTGCCAGCTTTAATAAAGGTTATAAACTGCATCAAGTAGTACATAGCTGTACTTATTTTTATGTTAACTACCGAGCACGATGGTCGTGTCATAAAAGACGTATTTACTTGTGCATTTCTCAACTGCAATAATTAATCAAAGCTTTGAAATGCTCCATTTTGGTATAAAGTGTAATATAAAATAACCATGACGCCGTCCATGGAGACGAGGCGCTCGCCGGAGCTTCAGTCTTGGTGGTGACTTAGTACCTATGTACCGCATTTTTAAAATGTGACTACGCCTATTCAGGATGTTTTAGTTTTATTTCTAGACCATGCCCTCGTAGACATACTATAGAATCAGGTTTATCTTCTGAAGAACTCTAAATTACTTGGGCTGAAACCTAGGTAAAAGTTGGTTTCACTACTGCAATCGAGGCTGATAGTTTCTTTTATATTAGATCATCACGATTGCTGACTTGGCTGCAATGTTGAAAGTACTAAAACAAAATAGGTTTTTCCTAAAAATCCGAGGTCTAATAATAACACTGATTAATGTGCCCCTACCAACCATACAACATTTGCTTGACGTGTCTTTTATTTTGTTTCCGGACAAAAACTTATTTGGGTTAGCCAAGATAGACGTGACATCTTTTCTACAGCTATAATGAACACGGCATATTGGTACACACGGCCGTGCCCGAGGCGGGACACAAAACCACGATGTCCTTTTCACGAGGCAGCGATGAAACCAGAGAAGCCATTGACGCTTTGCTGTATGTGCAGCCCAACCAGATTAATGAATATACGGGACTGCTTTCAGAAACACTCACTACTGACTGAACAGGCCGGGCTTTTGTTTCGTAGCTTTGATGACATTCGTTTGATCAGCACTACCTCCACAACGGCATTCCTCTAGCCTTGTGTTATAAGCTGTGAGTTCGTTATCTCATAATACAATAATACGATTTCTGTGATATGGGTGTAACTGGCACACGTCTTTTCATATTACGGAAGTAGAAAGTATTTCCGTACTGTTAAATTTCTTACTATGGGCAGTATTCACAATGTAAATCTGAAGAGATATGGAAGACTCTTCATTTTAGACCAGCACACTGACTATTAACTGCAACTATTTTATTTTAAAAATTAAAGTCATTTTAATATTCTAATGTTCAAGACGTTGTATACATTTTTCACATTTTGACAGCACATTTTGTCGTCTCATAGTTTAGCCTTACCTAAAACACTGTCTTACTCTATTACAGTACATCATCAGATGATGTACCGTTAGTCGCTTTATATGTTATGGATACTTGCAGAAAACTCCAGCCCGCATCTCGTGGTCGTGCGGTAGCGTTCTCGCTTCCCACGCCCGGGTTCTCGGGTTCGATTCCCGGCGGGGTCAGGGATTTTCTCTGCCTCGTGATGGCTGGGTTTTGTGTGATGTCCTTAGGTTAGTTAGGTTTAAGTAGTTCTAAGTTCTAGGGGACTGATGACCATAGATGTTAAGTCCCATAGTGCTCAGAGCCATTTGAACCATTTTTTTAGAAAACTCCATATACATACTTTTTCATTTCTTGTGACGCAACGTAGTTCAGCCTAATTTAGTTTCTTCTCATACAATGAGCCAATAAGCTGTTAAATCCATGATACAAGATTGCGCTCACTACAAAAACTATCAGAAAGTAAATTAAAATTGTACTGTCTTCGCGGCTATACTGGGTCGTAGCTTATTCATTAATTGCTATAGAGCTGCACATGGTGCTGTCAGTCTTTGAGTACGTACTAACAGCAAATGTGTGTGTGTGTGCTTCTTTTTCTGATCCACTTCGTCACTTACACAACTTAGTACGCAAGGTGTTAAACAGGATATAGCCATTCCATTACTGGTAAACGACACCACCAGTCCGGTCATCTCCTGGGGTGTATTGCAGGAGAAAACGAATTACACTTTTTTATTACATTTGTTTCACAAATATTATCCAAATCTATACTGCGATACAAAATTCTACACTTTGCAAGCGGTAAGCTCACCCGTTGAAAGACACAGATACGAATGATGTTCAAAGAAAAGAAATAAAGTTTAAGTAGAAACTTGAAATATTAATAAGGTAAGTATTGCTAATTTACTATTGTAACGATACCGTAATGCTATCGAGGATTAAATGTGATGAAACTAAACCTTAGATAGCCTCATCAAAGAAATCATCTGGACGTAGTGGCACTCTCCAGTTCTTAAAATCCTAGGAATGTATTCCAATCTTGTGGGGTGACTGAGCTGGCCAAACTACTGCTGCCGTATTTTATTTTAGTATGCTACTAAAAGCAACAGCATTCACCAGAATATTTCCCCTCTCAAAAAAACTCGATACTAGAGTCTCCTTTACAGGTCTGGTACTCGTTGAACTAGAGTCTGCTGCTACTACGTCATCTATAAGTCAACTGGAAACAACGCCATAACTAAATATAGGCACGGTAATTGCAATGCATAACACTAAGAAGGGAAGAAATACGAATGACAATCTTTGAAGGCGCCGTCGCCGACGAGGTCATTTCAGACGTGATACGAGCTCGGATTCCTGGTGGTAGAATAGGAAATCTGTCGTGTTGTTCCCGAAGAAACGAACCCAGCGTTCGTCTTAATCTGTTTAAGACGACTATGGACTGTATGTCCGGAAGGGGATTTGACTGGCAGCCTTACCGAATGTGCGTCCAGCGTCTTGAGACCGTCAATTCGCTTAGTGCAACGGGTAGCAGACTGCCTATTTGACGGCTGATTCCCTCATGTATCGTGCCCTAGATTGGTGTCAGAGTAATGAATGAGTCAAAGCTACCTCAGAAAAAAAGAAAATTTTTGCTGTACGCGTCACAGAAACGGCTGTGGTTTATGCACATATACCCCAAAGAAAATGATCTATTGGCACATAGCACGGATTCAGAAAATATCATTCTTGTCAAACGCAATTGGCTCTTTATTCAACGGAGTGACAATTTCTATCTACAGTGGACCTCAGGTTGATTCAAAATTTATAGGTTTCTTAGAAGGCTTCAGACATCTTTCCGAGCAAGTGGCTTGTAATCAAATTGCGTGCCCATATAGTACGACTGAAGTCGTGATTTGTTGCCAGAAAGATCACGGTTGGCAGCAATAGTCGAGTGAAACACAAGTGACATCTGGCGTACCCCGAGAAAGTATTAGAGACCATCTGCCGCTCCTGTTCTACAGACTGCCAAGGGGCATAAACGCAGATATAGTGTCGTTGGTATCTTAGTACACTCAAGCGCCCAAGAAACTGGTAAAGGCATGCGTATTCAAATGCAGAGGTATGTAAACAGGCAGAATACGGCGCTGCGGTCGGCAACGCTATGTAAGACAACAAGTGTCTGGCGCAGTTATTAGATCGTTTACTACTGTTACTATGGCAGGTTATCAAGATTTAAGTAAGTGTTATAGTCTGCGCGATGGTACACAGAATCTCCAAGGTAACGTTGAAGTGGGTATTTTCCCGTACGACCATTTTTACGAATGTACCGTGAATATCAGCAATCCGGTAAAACATCAAATCTCAGACATCGCTGCGGCCGGAAAAAGATCCTGCAAGAATGGAACCAACGACGACTGAAGATAATCGTTCAACGTGACAAAAGTGCAACCCTTCGGCAAATCGCTGCAGATTTCAATGCCGAGCCATCAACAAGTGTCAGCGTGCGAACCATTCAACGAAACATCATCGATTTGGGCTTTCGGAGCGGAGTACCCTTAATGACTCCACGACAGAGCTTTACGACTCGCCTGGGGTCCGACATTGGACTGTTGATGACTGGAAACAAGTTGCCTGGGCGGAAGAGTCTCGTTTCAAATTGTATCGAGCAGATGGCCGTGTACTGGTTTGGAAACAATCTCATGAATCCGTGGACTCTGCTTGTTAGCAGGGAACTATTGAAGCCGGTGGAGGCTCTGTAATGGTGTGGGGCGTGTACAGTTGGAGTGATGTGGGATCCTGATTCGTCTAGATACGACTCTGACAAGTAGAACGTACGTAAGCGTCCTGTCTGATCACCTGCATCCATTCATGTCCATTATGCATTCCGACGGACTTGGGCAATTCCAGCAGAACAATGGGACATCCCACACGCTCAGAATTGCTACAGAGTGGCTCTTCTGGGTTTAAACACTACCGCTGGCCACTAAACCCCCCAAACATGAACATTATTGAGCATATATCTGGGATGCCTTGCAACGTACTGTTCAGAGACCTCCCCCCCCCCCCCCCCCCCCGTAGTACTCTTACGGATTTAGAGACAGTCCTGCAGGATTCATGGTGTCAGTTTCCTCCAGCACAACTTCAGACATTAGTCGAGTCCAACGTCGTGTTGCGGCATTTCTGAGCGCTCGAGGAGGCCCTACACGATATTAGGCACGTATACCAGTTTCTTTGGCTCTTCAGTGTATGTACCTACCTCCGTGCGTTAGCTGGTTTTCCTCTGCTTGTAATAGTCTTCCCCAAAACACATCACATAAATTACTACCTGATTTTCCTGCACAGTTGTAACTGCACCGCTAAGTGGACTATGCTTCTGAGTATAGACTATTTGTTTTGCGTTCACGTGTCCACATTTCAACAACTGATCCGCTGCTCAGGAGTAAAGAAACGTTAATAGCTTACTCTTCCCACACATGCTTGGAGATACTAACCATCCTAAAAACATACTACTCCTGATAGCTATAATTATTACATCAACACAGTCACCATAAACTGCTTTCATTCTCTGATGAATCTCCTTTGAGGTGACACCTTCTGCTGTCAAGAATACAATCACTGCAAGTTGCTTGAATCGCATTGACCGTCCGTCTGCGCAGGGTTCCATACTTAACACTGTATCAACACATCCGCCAACTGGAGCTATAGAGAAGAGGCTACGGAACAAGCCAGTACCTGCTGCATGCCAATGCTCCCAACTGTTGAAGGGTTTCGAAGGTGGAGTCATTACTTTTCGGGCAACCCTCAAACCACAAGCAGTTGGAAAGACATGAATGCCACAATAATCCCTTACCTAAATGTCAGTGTTTGTACACCCATATCGAATCGCGCTATGTTGGATATACGCTGCAGCAACGCCTCCAAACAGTAAGATTTTGATCGCCCGTCATACAGTATAAACGATTTATAAATCTGCGTACCGTCTCTTTGATTGTTGAACAGATGATGTTGCCATTCCCCAACTAGCAGATAGGCAACCATCTACAACACATTCAAGACAAGATTTTCACACATATGAACAAATATTAATGAGCATTTAGCATCACAGGGTGCCCCAGAGAACATCCCAGGATGCCCCAGAGAGCTACAACACCAAGAAGAATCGCTTCTCCGCTTTTGGCAAGATCAATGTGTAGTTTTTTTTTAATCGATAGTGATTAAGGGTAAGGAAGAGAACTTTATTTAATTTCTATAATAATGAGTCAGATCACCAACGAGTGCTATCTTTCTACAGTTATCAACAACTTTCACCCACACTGAGACAGATTCCGATTCATTTATTTTACGACGATTCCTGGTCCTGAGAACCAAAGGCATAGTCGACATGTAATTCGATGAACCCTTGTCTCTGTTGTACACTTCACAAATCTGAAATGTCCGATAATCGATGACATCACGTGAATTGAAATTATCTAGCCCTTTTACTTTATCGACTTTTGGTCCACGTACAAGAGCAACGGTGACCCAGCCGTTACCGTGTTCATTCGTATCCTTGTTCGCGAGAGTGAAGTTCAAAACTCCACCGCAAAACACCGATGGACCATGCAAGATGACTTGGGCGCCTACGAAATCCTTGGTAGTAATAGAAATGTTGTCTATTGCTTTAAAAACTGTAAGACGCGAACGCCTACTCCCCTAACGTACCGCGGCATGATTTAGGTAAGACATCTGTACGGTGCGAAAAGTGACGATTGACGCTAAATAATGAAATGTGAGGTCCACGACATGAGTATTAAGAAGAATCTGTTGCAATATTTTGGGTGTATCAGAACATACTAGAAGCCAATATTTCGTTGAGGCTTCTACTAGAGCCATCTCATTCTATCCACAGCAAATTGTTCAAATGGCTCTGAGCACTATGGGACTTAACATCTGAGGTCATCAGTCCCCTAGACTTAGAGCTACTTAAATCTAACTTACCTAAGGAGAGCACACACATCCATGCTCGAGGCACGATTCGAACCTGCGACCGTAGCAGCAGCGCGACTCCGGACTGAAGCGCCTAGAACCGCTCGGCCACAGCGGTCAGCTATCCACAACAAAATATTGGCTCATAGCATGTTCTGGCACAGGTATCAGCCAAGCAATACTCACGGGCTGCTGATAATGACTAGACAGACGAATATGTTATAGTCGCCTGACAGTTTATGTGAGCAATTGTTTGGCAGATATGAACAAACATGTAAATCTTACAACTTGTTATGCCCTTTGTACGTTGTTTTTTTTTTTTTTTTTTGCATTATTTGCTTCTCCACTTCATGACGGGATATGAAACAGTCCGTTAGCATCAGTGAGCCCAAAGCCGCTCGCGTGTAATGATTATTCAGGCGGCGCTGCGGAGCGAATTTGGTTGAGGAAGGCCGTGCCAGGTGAAAGCCGTTTCGCAAGCGAGCATCTGCGGCCGGCCTTAACACCTGAGCGGGCGCGAACTGTTGCGCTGCCGCGGGGCCCCCACCCCCCGCCGCTGACGGCTACTGACGTCACCGCGAGTGGAAGGCCTCCGCAGAGTCCGCCGCCAGCCGCAGCGCACTCGGCCGCCAGCGTTCGCCCCCGCCGGGCTACTCGCGCGGCACCGCTCGGCCGCCACTTGTTTACTTGGATCGCGGCCCACTGTGCCGGAACCGCGACTGTAGTCCTGCCCGCTCGGACGACTCTAGTCTTACAAGTTTATCGTCTGCAACCTAACAAATGACTCAGTCTACTGTTTCGTTAATAACTATTTTATATTTCTAACAGGCACAGTGACCTAAGCCAGTCGTGGAGAAAAATGGTACGACACTGGTATTCGCTGTTCAAATGATGTAGACTGGAGCGCGACCTCTACGAAACGGCACAGTACCCCGTTCTCATGCTGTTTCTCTTTTGAGACGCCATTGGACTGAAACTGAACTTTCGTCCTCGTGCGTACTGTGTAGCACAATTTATGCGTACGACAGACAGTGGCCGTGTATCGGGTGTCGGCAAGAAGGCACGCAGCAGTTTCAGCTCGCCTCGCAGAAGAGTGACGTAACGCGATCGCAGTAGCCACTTGCTGACGCGATGCCGCCCAGCCAGAGAGTCGCCGGCGGCGAACTCAGTGGCGCCGTTCGTGTGCAGGCGGAGACGAAGGTGCCGTGCGGCGTCGGCGTCGGCGGCGGCGTGATGGAGGCGTCGGCCGCGGAGGCGCTGCTGGTGGCGGAGGCGGCGGGGGCGGCGGGCGGCGACCCCGAGCTGCAGGCGCTGGCGCCCTCGTCCGCCCCCTCGCCCTCGGCTCGCCGGCCGCAGCAGCCGCAGCGCCACAGGCCGGCGCAGCCCCAGGACGGCCACGGCTGGCGCTGGAGGCCCCCCTGGTTCACCATCGCCGTCAGCATCGTTGAGGTCAGTACCTCTAGCTGCCAAGCGTACCGCGTTGTAACGAGTCTTGCAAATTACAACATTTTGCAGTTAGGCTCTTTAACCCTTTCGCCCGAAATAATTTACTAGCCTCAAATGGTTCAAATGGCTCTGAGCACTATGGGATTTAACATCTGAGGTCATCAGTCCCCTAGACAGAACTACTTAAACCTAACTAACCTAAGGACATCACACACATCCATGCCCGAGGCAGGATTCGAACCTGCGACCGTAGCAGTCACGCGGTTCCGGACTGAAGCGCCTAGAACTGCACGGCCACCGCGGCCGGCTACTAGCCTCACTTATAAAATTTTGCGTATCACCTAAAAATAAAGAATGATCTGTTACCAATAGATACCAAAAACATTTAAGATTTCAGTGTTCCATTCATTGGAAGAGCTTCTTATAAAATTGCCAATCATTTCAAAGGTGTTGCATCAAAATGAGCTGTTACTACAGTTGCGCTCTACTAAAACTACGATTCTGTGGTTTTGGTACAGTACGTAAATGACGTACGTAGTGAATGGTAGGTTTACCGATAGTACTGGTAGCACTGTTAGGAAAGAAACATAGATGAATCTCAAGATTTTAAACATGGCTGAAACAGCAACTGTTGAAATTCTTCACGGTAAATGATGACAGCCAAAACAGTTGCAGGATAAAGATTTATTAAAAGTCTTGACCAAGATTTCGGTATATAAAAATATACCTTCATCAGCAGTCAAATATCCTGAACAGGAAGACATTTTCATTAGCAAAAACTTAGCATCGGAAATGAGAAAGAAAAAGCACTATAACTTAAGTAACCGTAAAATTACCAGCGTATTACAGGCACAAAATTATTTGGCATTAAATCCGGAGTTTACAAAATTACGTGTAACGACTGCCCAAACTATTACATTGGACAGACAGGTAGACCCATTAAAGTAAGGTATAAAGAACACATGCTAGGTAAAAATGGGGAAAACGTACATAATTCCACGTTTGCCGAACATCTATGGCTCTTACAGCATACGCCACGTAAACTGGATGACGTAGAACTGCTTCATGAAGCGAGTGTGGGTTACAAACTGGACCTGCTGGAAGAATTAGAGATTTTCAAGTATCTGTCTCAAAAAGATGGTTTTGTTCTTAATAAACAGGAGCAGATTAGAAAAAAAAATTTTTTTAGACAGTTTCAAACCCCTCCTTGCTTTACTGTAATATAGTATGGCTGACTAGAAGTTAGTTTTTTTGCCTGTTGATGCCGGTAAAATGCGCTTTTCCTGTCTTGTTGGGATTTTACGTATTTTTGATGTTTCCTGTTTGTGATTTTCGATGGTTATGTGTGGTTAATTGACTGTTATGTTTTTATTCACAACGACAGATGGTTTCGTTTTACTTTAACATTTTGATTGTTTTCGCTAGTATGTATTTTACCGTTTTACGTTACGCGAGATTCTCGCGCATAACACTAGCGCCCACTCTCGTTAGATGTGTTCCATAGCGCAAGCTTCATCTGCTTGACACTAGGACACATGTAAATTGGTTTCATATTTTCTATTTTACATACATGTTTTTAAATGGTTCTGATATGTTTTATTTATTAAGACAGACGGTTTGAATTAGCATAACTTTTAATAATTTTGCTGCGCATGTGTATGTATCCATAGATTTTTAATGTCCGCGAGTATCTGGCACATACCACAAGTGCCCTCTTTCGGCCAAACCATCTGCCCTAGGGCTCTTACACTCTCGTCACGATAGTTCATAGGTGAAGTACAGATGCTAAACTGTGTTCAAATTGACCCTGTGTCCATAATCACGTTGTATAAATGGAGATGTTGTCTTAACTGCTGACGACGCCTTTGGCACAATTGTTTTATTAATCTCCATTGCAAGATGTAATTTTAATAAGTGACTAAAAGTTTTTGTGCCTGTAATACTCTGGTAATTTTACGGTTACTTAACCTATAGTGTTTTTTTTTCTTTCTCATTTCCGATGCTAAGTTTTTGCTAATGAAAATGTCTTCCTGTTCAGGATATTTTACTTCTGATGAAGGTATATTTATATATACCGAAACATTGGCCAAGAATTTTAATAAATCTTTATCCTGCAACTGTTTTGGATGTCATCATTTACCGTGAATAGATGAATCTGTGAGAGAAAAACTGCCAACCGACAACTCCTCTTTCTTTTTGTTTGTTTTGCACGTAATTAGAACCGCTCATCGTTCAGTGTTAGTCCATTGTGTATTTTTATCCTTACAAAATATATATTGCATTTATGAGATAGTAAAAATTAGCTCCTCGCGTAGCTCTACCGCATTTATGTAACCAAAGCAACTGTTTACAATGCAAGTACACTTTACATGCACAAACACAAATAATCTATGTAAAAATGGAAATGCCGTGTGGCTAGGGCCTCCCGTCGGGTAGACCGTTAGCCTGCTGCAAATCTTTTTAGTTGACACCACTTCGGCGACTTCCGTGTCGCTAGGGATGAAATGGTGATGATAACGACAGCACAACACCCAGTCTCTGAGCGGAGGAAACCTGCGACCCAGCCGGGAATCGCACCCGGGCCGTTAAGCATGACAACCCGTCACGCTCGCCACTTAGTTACCAGGGGTGGACAATTTTCATTGTAATTATTGTTGTTATTTTGTACTCAATAGAACGTTCTTCATCATGATCAAAGGCAAGAGCTTCCTGTTATTACTGATAAGCGCGTAAGTTGTTTTGGAATAACAGAAACGTTTTTTATATAAGCTCGATGATGTACTGAACCGTTGTTTGATATGTTTAGTTTTTGCGGTTTTTTTCCAATTATACCTGTTTTTGAGAAATTTGCGTTTCCTAGCGCTAAATGAAAACCCTGTATTGTTTTCTTATTTTTACAACATCTCTGAGGTGACGCCCGACAGGCATGCAACACGCCTAATGTACAGGTAACGCGGTTGTGATCTTAACTGACCAAAGCTACTAGGAAAACTACTGTAATGTACAGTCTACGTTAGCCTACGATAGTTTTACAACTCTACCTATTACACGTCTCATAAAGGAAAGCATACCCTGCCTCACAGTTGCAACAAACTTGATAGACATAAACAAGCTGGTGTTTCATCGATCACATGTCCACACTGTTTCGGTTTTTACGCAAATAGGTCAGGTAGACTATTTGATATACGACACAATGAACACATGTCAGCTCTTTGGTTGAATGCACATCATAAATCTGCAGTGGCAACTCGTCTTCATGACAGCAAACGCGGCATTACAAACAGCAATAAAGATCTCACATTCTGTCATAGACAACCTTCAAGCACAAAACTCAATCTACTAGAGGCACTTGAGATACACAGACAACTGATTCTCCAACTGACTGACATGGTGAATGAACAGACAGGTAGTGAATACAGTACATTACTTTCTGTATTGTGTAACTACTGTCCCTTAATACAACAGTCTCACTAGCAGCAATGAACACAATTTCGTTAGCCCTGGCTCAAAACAAAAATACTCCCTGTAGTGTCCATATCATTTCACTTACCACGGTCGCTTCCTCTCGCCCCCTCCCTCCTCTTCAAACACAACCCCCAGAACGCACAAAGTGCCACTTTGTAGGCAATTTCATTTACGGATAACTGAAATAGTGTGAACTTATGAACGCAAAAAGCAGTAGAAGTAGTAAACTCTAACGATTATTAAGTCACTATATACGTAAATCAACATGTCAAATTTCGTCTTTAATATGTAAGCATGTCAAATTTAAATTCTTAACAGTCACTTCTCTAAATAAACTTTAATTTCGTATTTTATATCGTCAGTTATGTAAATGGAAATTACAGTAGATCTAATACTCCATCATATCACTGTAACACATGTTGATATGCACAATTTGAGCCATATAGTACTGTAATACGCGTGTTAAACAGCGCAAATGTGGACGTTTTCAGCAGTGCAGAAGACGAAAACGTATGGTCAGACGCAGGTAATATGTTACTTGCAGTAATTTCTATCATTCCTCTTCCATCATCTCATTAATGACGTAGACGTATAGTTAACGTCACTGCATCTAGCAACTGTGACGATCTGTCATTGTTAGGTGAAAAACTGAAGCAGATATGAGGCTCAGTATATCCACAGTCCTTGAAAATGGAGCTGCAGCTCCAAAAGACGTTGGACAACAATTAGAAAAATATGTGACTGACTACGGAATGTTATTAATTAATAATCCCTAACCTAGAGTTACAGTCGCGGATAACTCACGACGTAATGCCCAGAAAAATATAAAGATTATTTAACTGTACTGTCTTTCTAATAAATACCTCGCAGGCTGTCCTACCATTCGCACGACTCGTACCATTCTGTTTAACAGCTGTGTTCACTGCTTTCGCCAAAAATGCTTAGGCAAACCCTGAGCTAGCATGGTTCGAGCACTGCAACAGTCCTGTTCGTACCATCAGCACGTCCATTTTGCTCTGAAGTGTAATGATTTGTGACGATGAGATGTACACCACATTATTTCATCAAATCTCAGTAGTCAGTATTCTCAAATTCGCTTACGCCATCACACTGAAATGTTTTTGGTGCTAGACAACCAAAATTCTTCACAACTTCTGGTTGAGATAATAAGCCATGTGTAGCCATCAAAAATCATACGTAAGGCACAGGGCACAGGAAATATTCATATCCTCCCAGCGATTTGCACTCCATAGGTCCATACAAATCAGTGCAAATCTCTTCTCCAGGTTGTGTAGCACACCACTTTCGCGACTGAAAACTGCTCCGACTGTGCTTACCCTTATTAACACAAGCCTCGTAAAATTTTTCGCCAATGTCTTCAGCACCACATTGCTTCTAGAATTGTTGAACATGACGTTTCTTCTTATAAATCAAGTGTTCGTGTCAAATTCTCTGATATTCCTTCGATGCAACATTTACGTTAGGATTACAAGGATGAATTGGTTTTGTCACTTGACTCAATGTCTTCAACAAACTGCTACTGCATATGCCACACGCTTTAACAACGCCATTTATTCGGAATTCACACTTGTCTTTTGATGGATAAAAGTCGGATGCCCTGTCCATTGCAGATTACACAGAAAAGATATTTATTCAAGAGATTTATTCACGCTTCTGGAGTGCACAAAACATTATCTGTAACTTCCATTGTCCATCGACAAGAGCTTCAACATAAATAGTCTATTTTCCTGGTGTCTTGATAGTCGAATTATTGCCCATACGTATCTGCAGTGATTTTGCAGACTTAGAACACGATTTGTAGCACTCGGTTTTCTTAGCCGTGTGATTTGTTGCTCCACAATCGGCGATCGACGGATCCTCGTCTAATTCTGCACACATTACTTCACCAATGAAAGGCTGGTAAGGCAATTTAATTTTGTTTATTTACACCTTGTTTCTGTTTGACACTTGGACATACTTTTTAACATGAACAAACCCACGATAAGCGAAAAATTCAAGCTTCGTTTTGTTTGTCGTCTTTTCCTACTTACTTGATGAAGTAAAGTTCATGCCGGTGGCGCCGTCTCTATTTCTCGTTTCTTGAAAATTACTTTGGTACCGAACACGTCCACTAAATGTTTTAGTTTCTGTTGATCTTTATTTCTTGCCCACTACGACTGTCGCAGACTTTCATAACTGTCAGGCACAGTCGAGTAGTCGCACCATTCATGTTGAGCCATCAGGGTGCACAATGTTACTGCAAGCGAAGAAGCTTTTAAGTCGAGCGAGATGTGTCACCATGACATTACCTGAAATCACATGACAGTTGAAAAATTATGACTGAACATAATGTGTAGCCTGCTTTGTTTTCTGTTCAGACGCAGTATGTAACAGCTTGTCCCACATACCTCGCGCACTCACACGCAACCAACAACGCCTTGACTTATGCTTCAACAGTTCTAGCGACGATCTGACTCACTGCACCACCAGCTTTGTCCCGACTTTTTAGTGCAGCATCTATTTGTGCTGTTGCAGCATCCTCTCACGAATCCCCTGTTTTTGCGGATGGCCAGTACACTCCTCGTGTGCACCGTCTGAAGCGCGTAATATGTTTTGTAATGCTAACTTCCGTGTGGTCCAATTTTCAGCCCCACACAGTTTCTCAATCCCATGGAAATACATTGCAGTCTCATAAAACAATTCAGATTTACAGTTGCAAAAATTCCACACCAGAAAGTGCCGGACAATTGTGTACATTCAATATGAGCCGTGTAAATCATACCACACAACTGCGTTTCTGGTCTCAAGAGATGTGCAGTAACAGTACCTTATATACCGGGTGTACAGAAAGTGCGGAAACACTTTCACTTATTTATTGCACAAGAACCAAACATTGTACAGATATCATACGTATGTCGTTTTGAAGAGAAACCCTGAATTTTTTTTTATTTATACCGCCACAGCGTAGTTTGGTAATTTGCCGATAGTCAGCGCTAGTCGCAAACATGGCGAGTTCGGCTGTGGAGCGAGCTTTCTGTGTGTTGGAGTTCGACAAAAACAAGTGTGCTACAGCAGTTCAACGGATGTTTAGAACCAAGTACGGTAAGAAGCCACCAACAAGGAAGGCCTTTTACCACTGGCACAACAAATTCGTTACGACGGGTTGCTTGTGCCCGTCAAAGAGAAACGGACATCCCAGTGTGAGTAAAGTGAATGTGGAGCGCGTACGAGAGACATTCGTAACGAGTGCAGTGCGTCGTGCATCCCGTGAACTCGAAATGGCTCCATTGACAGTGTGGCAAGTCCTGCGACAGAAACTGTCCATCAAACCATTCAAATTGGAGCTAGTGGAGAAGCTCAATGACGACGACAAAGAGAAGCGTTATGAGTTTTGTTCTCAGTTGCAACAATTGAATGAGAATGGGGGTGGCATTGTTGATTGCTTAATTTTCAGCGAAGAAGCCACTTTTCACACTAATGGGAAAGAGATCAGGCATAACCGTCGAATCTGGGGTACAAAGCATCCACTCGAATGCATTGAATTTGAGTGTGGTTCCCCAAAGGTAAATGTTTTTTGTGCCTTGTCACGTCGAAAACTGTGCAGGCCATAGGCCATTCTTCTTCGCCGAGAGCACTGTCACTGGATATTCCTACTTGGACATGTTACAGCAATGGCTGATGCCTCAAATGCAGTCAGACACTCCGATCATCTTTCAGCAGGATGGGGCTCCATCCCATTTTCATCATGAAGTTCGTGGGTACCCAAACACGGAGCTGCCGCATCGATGGCTCGGCCGTGCTACAGAAGGGGACAGCTGTTTCATGAAATGGCTTCCCCGATCAACAGAGCTCACTTCGTGTGACTTTTTTCTGTGGGGACACATTAAAGGTCGGGTGTATGTACCGCCTCTACCACGTGATGTAGTAGAGCTCCGGGAGAGAATACAGGGAGCGACTGCCACAGTCGACGATGCCATGCAGGGACAGGCATGGCAAGAATTCGATTATCATATTGATGTCGGGTCGCTCTTGGTTCACGTGAGTAAAAAACCTTTAAGTTTCTCTTCAAAATGCAGTATGTATGGCATCTGTACAATGTTTTGTTCTTGTGCACTAAATAATTAAAAGTATTCCTGGACTTTATGCACACCCTGTATTTGAGCGGTGTATGTTCTGTCGGACATCACATTGACATTAAATATTATCCGAATTCCTTCGGGAATCAATAAGTTACGAGTAGGGCTTTAATGGACGCTGATCTTCAGCATGCGATAAGTTGGAAATCTGGGTGATCAGGGACCGTGTCCGGATGGCCGAAGCGATTAAAGCGGCCGATCATGAGGACCGGTAAACCCGGGTTCGAGTCATGGTCGGCACAAATTTTCAACTTTCGCCAGTGCATTACCAGTGTAGCTGGAGGTCAGGAATTCCCATTTATACCATACCTTTCATTCCCCATTCACTATTTCTTATAAATAACAGTACCCAATTCCTTTCTTGAACCGCGGACTGAGTCCGCAGCCTATTGCAGAAACTCACATAAAAGTGGACAACATGAAGCAAGCGCACAACATAGTTCTTACAGCACGACATGCATATAATGAAACAATGAAAAACATCGCATACATAGATGTGCTACATAGCAAAGAGGTTATTATAAACGTTTCACGTCAACGTCTAGTACTGTTGGTGATGAGACTCAATATGTTAACGCGCACCCACGGCCCAAGTTGCCCCCCCCCCCCCCCCTCTACCATCCTCAGTGTGAGCTTTCTTCTATCGTTATTTGTACATCTACTGTGGAATGCATCAGTGTTCTCCATGCCAGACGACAACTGAACCGTGCTCGTGAATGTGTAATTTTATTGCTGTTGCGACAGACATGCAGGCGTCGTTTAACTGCCAGCTCACATGACACTGCTGTTCCTGACTAAACTCAACGTCCGAACGTTAATAACACCCTAAGTATCGTCGACGTTAACACTGTCGCCGCTGTTGTCACCGCAGTAGCACAGACCAGTTATTTAAGTTCCTTAGATAATTGTACGAGATATTTTCGTGTTCTTATCATTCTGGTCGTGCGGTAGCGTTCTCGCTTCCCGCGCCCGGGTTCCCGGGTTCGATTCCCGGCGGGGTCAGGGATTTTCTCTTCCTCGTGATAACTGGGTGTTGTGTGATGTCCTTAGGTTAGTTAGGTTTAAGTAGTTCTAAGTTCTAGGGGACTGATGACCATAGATGTTAAGTCCCATAGTGCTCAGAGCCATTTGAACCATTTTTCTTATCATTCTGCATTTCCTTGTTGGAGTACGACAAACATATCACGGAGCGTCGAATTGCTATGGAAAATACTATTTTATTCTCTGACAGTCCGGTTCGCTGGTCCTTTCTCTGTTATTCTAACAACATGATGCCTGTGAGATTGCAATGCCTGCCTGTGAGATGCCACTCTTCACTTGAACGCTACAGCAGGGGCGTCCGCCCCCAGAACGTGACGAAGTAAAATAGGGTGATGCAATATGAAAAGTATATAAGTTGTCTATTGATTTAATAATAAAATCTGTTTTAAATGGTTGCCTAGTAACTGTCGTATTAGGCATTTGCCACCACGGTTGCTTTTTCGAGTTTGATATGTCGATACTGAGGATATGTTTTAAAATAAGCCAGTTCTTATTGGGATAAACTGAGATGTAAAGATCACGGGACAATCTGACGCGCTGGCATTGGGCCAGCTTTGAGTAATCTCGTTGCCCATTGTTCACACCAGTTGCAACTGGCGGCGGTTATGAAATCACGCCGAGCAGGCAGATGAGATCTGGACTCGTGTTTTGCGGATGTAAACAATGTTGTGAATACCATTCCCCTACGCCCGCCCCCCCCCCCCCTCCTGCCCATTCTCTCCTGGACAAACAGCAACGATCAGAGAAACGATGGTCAATCGAGAAATAACGCTACATTTGAATGGTATGCTACATAATGTACTTGCGAATTCCTCAAGTCTTAACTATGAATAAAAGCGAAGCATTTAGATGAGAAAGAAGATAAAGTGATTCAAAATAATGGACACTTTGATGTGGTACGTTGAGTATGTACAGTCGAGCTCTGTAGGGTGCATCTGGATATCTCTATGTGTTCCTTGTCGTTGAAATGACAAAGAACATTGGTTTCCTGTAAAATGTGCTTAATGGGAGTATTCTCGAATTGAAGAAGTATTTCTAAGTTTGGATATCTATTTCTTTTTTATTTCTCGGTGTTCTTTTCAGTTCATCTACTGCACGTTGCGTGCTGAATATTCTTACCATGATGTATGTTATCCGACACGCTCCGCTGGGCGTAAGTCTGGGAAATAAGACGGCCGGGTACGCTACCTGAAAGTCTTAGTCCTACCCTCCTTACTACTGTCGTACGTCCCCGTTGTTTCACGTGTGGAAACTTCCCTCTACTCGTAAGAAGTGCGCGTGGTAACCGTAATCTGCAAGGATCAGTTCATAACCTAATCGATGAAGAATGTCTTGTAC
Source organism: Schistocerca nitens (assembly GCF_023898315.1). NCBI lineage: Eukaryota > Metazoa > Arthropoda > Insecta > Orthoptera > Acrididae > Schistocerca > Schistocerca nitens. Next base: position 901,179,452 of record NC_064614.1, on the reverse strand, counting down.
ATTGGTACGCAGTTTCAAACAAAGTTCATCAGACCAAAAAACTGACACGACGAACTATGGTTCAAATGGTTCAAATGGCTCTGAGCACTATTGGACTATACATCTATGGTCATCAGTCCCCTAGAACTTAGAACTACTTAAACCTAACCAACCTAAGGACATCACACACATCCATGCCCGAGGCAGGATTCGAACCTGCGACCGTAGCAGTCGCGCGGTTCCGGACTGAGCACCTTAACCGCGAGACCACCGCGGCCGGCCCGACGAACTATGTGGTGTGTACAAAACAAGGCGGACAGTGGTGCGATGCATAGTGTGACGCTCCAGCCGTTAGCATCGCCCTCACGCTTCCGTAGTGTGAGCTTCAGGGTGGTCGTAGGATATTTAACTCTATTTTCATATTCATTCATTTAGGTACGATGGCGCTACTTAGCCATTGCAGTGTTAATTATGGGTGGTATATAGCAATCACAAGTACTATCCCAACGAAGGTTAACCTCCCTCCGATTGGCAGGGTGTGACGGGCGGTATCGCGCAATAGGATGATTCAGTCCGACAGCATCTCTGGGCGTTTTGATTTTATGAAGCATCGCAGTTCCTGCAAAGTGCCTTCATAGCGCTGCTTATTGATTGCTGTTCCACGCTTGAGGAATTCAACGAGCAGAGGGCCCCTGCAATCGACGGAGGAGGTCATCATCCCCATATCGGAACTTGGGTGAACAGCTGTGGCTTTCTTTATCAGGCGATGTGGAATGTTTCCCATATTGGCTTTGCCCACGAGCTGTCGCAATGCTATCGGCCGGAATCATCCTGTCGCACGATAACATTCGCCCCCACACTGCCAATTGGCGAATGGTACGCTTCAATGTTTTGGTTGGACAACACTGCAACATCCTTCGTAGAGTCCGGATCTCGCACCCTGAAATTTTGACATCTTCGGTAACCTGAAGAAAGACATGCGTGGATGTCGGTTTCATTCGGACGAGGAAGTGCAGGAACGGGTGCGGTTGGGGATCCATCAGAGGCCAACAGCGATCTATGAAGCAGGAACTGATCGTCCCGTCTCCCAGTGGGATAAATGTCTTATTGTGTGTAGTGATTACATTTGAATGCAAACATTTCATAGTCCTGTTGCGGAGGGAGCTTTCGGTTTCCATTTGACAGCCCCTTATAAATTGTTCTAGGGAGCGTCAGAAGAATGAGCTGTTTTCCAAAGTGGCGCTTACCCCAGCATTGCCGTTTACCAGGGTAGGCAACGGCTGGAGCATGAGACATGGCTCAAAGACAGAGACCACGCTGTCGGTGCTTCAGAGTGCTTTCCGTGTCTCTCTGCGCAGAACGCATCGCGTAGTCTGCCTTCTCACGTACATCAAGCTATAACGTTTGTAGCAGAGTCGCTCTAGCATTTTTCACTTCTGACGCAGCGCAGCTGACAGCAGTGACTCCTTCCCTTTCCTTTCCACCCCTCTCCACCTTCAATTTACATACCTTGACACGGTATTTGTCAAGCCTATGTAGCAAGATAAGATCCTGTGCTTCACACGATAAGTCATTGGCCTATGAATTATTGTTCTTTCTCATTGCACAATGGTGTTTTCTTTCTTTCTTTTTTCTTTTCAGAACACCGAGAACTGTATTTGAAATTCGCATGATGTACGTATGATCAAAGTTAACAAACTGTAGTATCGTAAACGTCTCTTGCAGTGAATGTGTAATCTTTTCATTCTAATTCAAATTCGGAGGAAATCTAATGGATAGGGTGAATTGATCAGACACACAGGAAAGGATCTCACACACATGACATATGAAGCTGTGAAATCAGGAAGTAACCGCTACTTTCATGATACATTTACCGCAAAGCACCGTTCAGAAAGTAAATCATTACAGTCTGTGGTCCGGACAAAAGCTACTCGATCTGGAAGCAAATACAGACTTCAGTCATTTGGAGAACGATTTCGACTTTTGTGTACTCTTGAAGCGTCGGGGTCTTGCGGTTTTCGAATCCTTCCTTAAAATCAGCTTCCAATAGAGACGAGGAGTTCAGGATTGTTGCTGAATTACGGTCAGCACTTAAAAGCAGGAGGTCAGAGTGACTACGCAGAGGATCCATAAACTTAAGTCATAATACGCAACATCACACAAACGAAGCTGCAGAATGGATCCTATATGCTTATCGTTCGTGCGGTTTCTCTTCACCTTATCTTCATTAACTATTAAACTTCGTTAGAAAAAAGAACGAGGAGAATGTTAGGGTTTAACGTCCTACCTACTACGAGGCCATTGGAGTACAATCTCGTATTAAGGAAATATGGAAAGCAAATCGGCTATCCTCGATAAACCTAAGTCTGGGTAGCCGGACGGGGATTTTAACCGTCGTCGCTGGCCGGAGTGGCCGTGCGGTTCTGGGCGCTACAGTCTGGAGCCGAGCGACCACGACGGTCGCAGGTTCTAATCCGGCCTCGGGCATGGATGTGTGTGATGTCCTTAGGTTAGTTAGGTTTAAGTAGTTCTAAGTTCTAGGCGACTGATGACCTCAGAAGTTAAGTTGCATAGTGCTGAGAGCCATTTGAACCATTCAACCGTCGTCCTTCCGAATGAGAGTCCAGTACCTTACCTCTGCGCCACATCGCTCTCTACCAGAAAGAGGTGCGTTGGGATGTGACGAAGAATGTTTACGAAGCTATGTGGACAAACAAACAGCTGCGTGTTGTATTCTTCGCATAAGCAAACAGGACTAAAACTTAGTCGCTCCCAGAAGTGTACCACCGCTTCTAGTCTTGAAAATCGCCTGTAATCGGCGAGGATCGACGCTTGGTGCAGGGACTGGCTGTTGATCCTCAACGTAAATGAGCGTGACGTACTTGCATGCATACGCAGAAATACTCAAGACAGCAGAGCAACCATTGACAGCAGCCACGTCCATAGAATACCTAGAGGTATGCGTATAGAGGCATTTAAAGCGGAATGACGGTATAAAACAAATCGCAGATAAGATACCATCTTTGAAAGAATCCTCAGGAAATGCAGTCCATCAACAAAGGAGGTAGCTTATAAAACCCTCATTCGACCAGTACTTCCATATTGCTAGTGAGTCTATACCAGATAGGATAGAGGAAATAGAGAACATCCAAAGAAGAGCAGCGAGTTTCGTTACAGGTTCGTTTAGTAAGGATGAAAGTGCGTCGAAGATGTTCAGCCAACTCCAGTGGCATACGCTGCAAGATAGATGTTCTGCATCACTCTGTGGTTTAATGTTACACTTCCGATAGCGTACGTTCTTAGAAAAGTCAATCAATCGCCCTATGTATATCTCTCGAACAGACCCTGAACGTAAAATAAGAGAGATTCGAGCTCACACGCATGCTTGTAGCAATCGTCCTTTCCGCGAACCATTCGCAACAGGAGCAGGAAAAGGTGGAAGCGACAGTAGTGCGCACTGCGCCAAGTCCCCTCCGCCGCACACCGAAAGATGGGTTTTTGGAGTAATGACGTAGTTACAGATGTAGAGGAGAGACTCGTCAAGCTCCCTGAGGTATGCCGTAAGCAGCTGAATCCACTCATTGCTGATTACACCGTGCAGAGGTTCCAAATTGCGAGGGAGTTGACTGCTTCGTTTCACTTGTTGTTCCAAATAGTCCCACACATTTTGTACTTGTTGGCGATTGAGTGATTTAGCGGGCCACTTGAGGTGCGACCGGATGCCTGAATTATCATCAAACCAGGAGCGTATGCGTGCAGCCCTCTCAACGAACTTTTATCATCATGAAAGATGGAAGTGTCGCTTATGTTGAAGATGTAGATGAAAGAGCAACCATTGGTTGCAGAGGATATTGGAAGCTATTGTGGTCCTAGTTCATGCTAACCATAATGATTGGTCCCATATCACAGCAGGAATAAGATCCCAATATTTCAGTGAACCACCTCTGTCCTGAAGGATAACCAGTACACACTGTGGTGTAAACGCCTCTTTGCGTCATCGGTGCCCCCGATGGGTGCATCGTTCTGTAAGATACAAAACAGCGACTCGTCGGACCACGCTACACGGCTCCATGCAGGTGTTACCCAGTTTCTGTTGTTGGGCGTACTACAGGCGTGCAGCTTTATGTGCCGCTGAGAGCATTAATCTTTTGAAAGCGATTGTCATTGACCAGGCGTGACAGTCATCTTCAGTCGCTGTCAGGTAGCACATGTTTGCGACCACTGTTCTTACGCTGTGTTACATGTCTGTAGACAGTTCGATTTCGTACACAAACAAAAAAAATGTTCAAATGTGTGTGAAATCTTACGAGACTTAACTGCTAAGGTCATCAGTCCCTAAGCTTACACACTACTTAACCTAAATTATCCTAAGGACAAAAACACACACCCATGTCCGAGGGAGGACTCGAACCTCCGCCGGAACCAGCCGCACAGTCCATGACTGCAGCGCCACAGACCGCTCGGCTAATCCCGCGCGGCCACAAACAAATAAGGCAACTTAATTCGAGAGGGGCGGGGAGTAACATGAATGAGCGTTCTGTCATTCTGTCACGTCGATATGTCTTACCGCGCAGATTGTTCGTAACAGACTGGTAGCTTCACACCGCTTCACAGGAATATCTTACGTCAGCGCCGGAAGGTTCCACGATAGCCTGATACCAGTTCCATACCGCCTATACAGGCTGTGTATCTGTCGATCACAGGGGTTGGACGAAGATATTGGGAATGCCGCGAGAAATTCAAGCTTGAACATAAATGCAGAAGCTAGCCAATTCTGCAGATTGCGCTGTTGTTCCTGATCAAGAACGACCCCTGTGCAGTGACCTCAATACAACGCAAGGGTCAGTCGTCTTCTGTGTAGTTGTGAGTGTATTATGCCAGAGTTAAGTGGATTCGAATGGGGGCAAATTGTTGGTATTCGTACGGTGGGTGCTTCCGTAACCAAGGTTGTCGAAATGTTTGGTGTCTCAAGAGGCACCGATTGAAGCGGAAAGACATCAATCGCCAAGTCACAACGCGAAGTGATCGTGACAGGCGGTCATTCAAGAGGATTTTGGAAAAAAAAAAAACGGGACAGAGCTGCAGAAGACAGCGCGGGACTGAGTGTTACAGTCACGAACCCTAGAAACACCAAAACAACAAGAAGGGAACCCCATGAGTAGGGCGAGCTGAAATTCCATAACCACTTATACGTGACTCAAATGCCCTTAACAGGAAGACGTGCTGTTGAAGCCATAAAACCTGGACTATATGGCAACGCAAGAAAGTTATTTGGTCGGATGATTCTTTTTTCACACTGTTTGCAGCTTATGGAAGTGTTAACGTCCCAAGAGTGAATCAGGGTTGCGCTCCGGTGATGATCCGTGTCACATGGTTACTCTGCAAGGTTGCATTAATGCAAAGGATTATGTGACTACTTTTGCTAATCATGTACGACCCACGGTACACTGTTTGTTTTCCATAGTGATGCTGTGTTCCAAGATGAGTAAGCACCTTTTCACATAGCTCGCATCGTCCAGGACTGCATTTGTGAGCACGATGATGAATTGTCACATCTCCCCAGACCACCACAGTAAGGAGATCGCAACATTATTGCACCTTTGTGGTCTGTGTGATTGCTATGCACCTCGATCAACGTTGCCTGTACTTGCTACTATTTTGCATGACGAGGGGTATAAGATTCCTGTGGTGATATCCGAAGAACAAGGTCCCGTGTCGAAGGCGACAAATCACAAGCAAAGACAGTCGCTGCCAGACGCAGCAAAGAATTATGTGTCGGCGAAGACACACTCTCAGTATGTTCCAGACGCCACCGCAGCAGCAAAGTCACTCACGTTAGAGCGCAGCGCCGCTTTCCTCCTATGCAAACGTTGCCTAAAATGAGCACGTCGTCGTACTCCAGATCCAGCAGCGCGAGCTGTGTTGGAAGTCAGAACATTATCGAAGTTTGCCGGCCGAGGTGGCCGTGCGGTTCTAGGCGCCAGTCTGGAACCACGCGACCGCTACGGTCGCAGGTTCGAATCCTGCCTCGGGCATGGATGTGTGTGATGTCCTTAGGTTAGTTAGGTTTAAGTAGTTCTAAGCTCTAGGGGACTGATGACCTCAGAAGTTCAGTCCCATAGTGCTCAGAGCCATTTGAACCATTTGAAGTATCGAAGTTTATAGGCAACTGAACACTGGGACGAGACTGTGATCCTGTAGTGTTATCAAGATATAAGTTACGTGTTGAGCCACAGTGGCATATACACACACATCAAAAAACGTTTTGCGTCACCTCGGTTCCGAGAGTTCCGGAACCTGCACAGAAAATTGGAATAGAGATCAACATAAACATCATTTCCGCCCTTCTTATTGCTCATGAAAACCACACATAGAACGTTGTATCACCACACAGCGAGACCTTCAGAGGTGGTGGTCCACACGCGTACCTCTAAAAGCCAGCAGCACGTCCTCTTGCATTGATGCATGCCAGTATTCGTCATGGCATACTATCCACAATTTCATCAAGGCACTGTTTATCCAGATTGTCCCACCCTTCAACGGCGATTCGGCGTAGATCCTTCAGAGTGGTTGGCGGGTCACGTCTTCCATAAACAGCCCTTTTCAATCCATCCCAGGCTTGTTCGATAGGGTTCATGTCTGGAGAACATGCTCCGCACTTTAGTCGAGCGATGTCGTTATCCTGAAGGAAGTCATTCACAAGATGTGGACGATGGGGGCGCGAATTATCTTCTATGAAGACAAATGCCTCGCCAGTATGCTGGCGATATGGTTGCACTATCGGTCGGGGGACGGCATTCACGTACCGTACAGCCGCTACGGCGCCTTCCATGACCACCAGCGGTGTACGTCGACCCCACATAATGTCACCCCAAAACAGCAGGGAATGTCCACCTAGCTGCAATCGCTGTACAGTGTGTCTAAGGCGTTCAGCCCGACCGGGTTGCCAACAAACATGTCTCCGACGATTGTCTGGTTGAAGGCATATGCGACACTCATCGGCAAAGAGAACGTAGTACCAATCCTGAGCGGTCCATTCGGCATGTTGTTGGGCCCATCTGTATCACGCTGCATGGTGTCGTGGTTGCAAAGATGGACCTCGCCATGGACGTCGGGAGTTTTGTTGTGCATCATACAGCCTATTGGGCACAGTTTGAGTCGTAACACGACGTCCTGTGGCTCCACGAAAAACATTATTCAACGTGGTGGCGTTGCTGCCATGGTTCCTCCTAGCCATAATCCGTAGGTAGCGGTCATCCAATGCAGTAGTAGCCCTTGGGCGGCCTGAGCGAAGCATGTTATCGACAGTTCTTGTCTCTCCGTATATCCTACATGTCCGAACAACATCGCTATGGTTCACTCTGAGACGCCTGGACACTTCCCTTATTGAGAGCCCTTCCTGGCACAAAGTAACAATGCGGACGCAATCGAACCGCGGTATTGACCGTCTAGGCATGGTTGAACTACAAAGAACACGAGCTGTGTACCTCCTTCCTGGTGGAATGACTGGAACTCATCGGCTGTCGGACCCCCTCTGTCTAATAGGCGCTGCTGATGCACTGCTGTTTACATCTTTGGGCGGTTTTAGTGACATCTCTGAACAGTCGAAGGGACTGTCTCTGTGATACAATTTCCACATTCAACGTCTATCTTCAGAAGTTCTGGGAACTGGGGTGATGCAAAACTTTTTTTAATGTGTGTAATAGACATTCGTGTGGACGTGGATTACTACCAAGGTAAGTATTTCAAATTGTGCAAGTTTTAATAAAGCGATGTACTATTTTGCGTGTTGTAGCACCTGCTCTACCTCCTCCACAAGTACACCGAGAGACACCAGGGCACACTACAGTGCCGAAGCGAATGTCTGAAATGTTTTTCGGTCCGGACTGTAATTCCCCTGAGAAACATACCGCACTTGTTTTGAATGCCAACGGGTTTTCTACACCAATTTGGGCGTGGTAATATGCTGTGTTTTTGGCGTTTCCCTATTTTTGTCCACCTCCTGTATTTTCCTGATAGATCGTGCGTAGAAAGGAATTGTTTGATTGCTGAAAACTGTGCGACGAAGAGTCTTCTCTGTAGTTTCGTAAGGTGACATCAAAGAAGTTGCTAAGAGGCCGCCTTGAGTTGGTGGCATTTGAAGTGCTGGCTTTGAGCTGGCGCAGACGTGCTCCACATTACGCTCGTGCCTGCAGGCCTCACTTCCGCCCGGCTCGCCGTGTTTGGACGCGCAGCCGGTACGTCACCGCGGAGGAGAGCCGCGATGTTTATTTTCCGCGTCCCGCTTCTTTCTTGCGCGCTGCACGTTTTTGCCACCGGCGCGTGGCCTAAGCGCGATGCATAAATAACCTCGCCGGCCGCGCGCACAGTGCCGCGCCGGTGTGCCGTAGGCTGGAGGCGCGCTGCGATCGTCGTCCTCGGTTGAATTGTGTGCACCTCCGCAAACCCCTCCACCTCCCCCAACCCTGCTTTGTGCCCGCCTCTTTCTTTGTCGTATACGTCGCTAGTCGACTTCAAATTCCGCTGTTAGGCGCCGTTATCGATTCTCCGCAGTACAATTTTACGTCTAGGGAGCAACGGCAATATACGGCCACTGCAACTGACTAAAATGAAACGAATACGTAAATTTATAGATGCGTGAAAGTTTACTTTCCCTAAATTGTTAAACGCGTCCTCGTGTTCGTTTACACGAGCTTTGCGTGGGTCGGAACATCAGGATTAAATACTGATAAATAAAGGCGAAGCACTCAGAACTCAAGATCGCACGTCAGTGTAATATCGTACACCCACGCACCTTCGGCGTGTACGTAAATGACTGGAACTGCAATTCTCCGTGACAAGTAGAACAGCCACAGAATGAATCAGTTTCGTTATTGTTGTTACCTGGCTCGGTAGGTTTTGTAAGAGTCAGACGTTGAGTGATTACTGTGAAGGACAGGGAGATAGCACAAAATGGTGTGGAACAGTGTTGTGAGCACCTGACAGTGTCTGAAAGCTCGGACACGCATACTCAGCGTCGAAGTTCCGGTTGACCGCGTCCACAAGAGAGGATCGCCGTAGTGCCCACCAAGCACGTAGTACCTCCTTCATACCTGTGCCTGTCATCCAGGAAGAAGTAATGCACTCCCAGCAACATTCTGCGTCATCCTGAACCACAGGTCGATGACTCGGCCAGACTAGGGAACTACTGTTCCGCAACGAACTATTAACTCACGTGATGCTGGGGGAAATGGATTGGGAACGAGTAGATGATTTTGTTTTTCGGCCTCGAAATAAGTGATGATGAGCGAAGTAAGTGGATATCAAGTGTAGGCTGGTTCAAATGGTTCAAACGGCTCTGATCACTATGGGACTCAACTGCTGAGGTCATTAGTCCCCTAGAACTTCGAACTAGTTAAACCTAACTAACCTAAGGACATCACAAACATCCATGCCCGAGGCAGGATTCGAACCTGCGACCGTAGCGGTCTTGCGGTTCCAGACTGCAGCGCCTTTAACCGCACGGCCACTTCGGCCGGCCAAGTGTAGGCTGGCAGTGGCAAGAAAAGCGTTTCTGAAGAAGGCAAATTTGTTAACATCAAATATAAATTTAAGTGTTAGTCTTTTTTGACAGTATTTGTATGGCGTTTAGCCATGTATGTACGTGAGACATGGACGATAAGCAGTTTAGACAAGTAGAAAATAGAAGCTTTTGAAATGAAAGCTGAAGATCAACTTCATAGATCACGTAGTTAATGAGGAAGTATTGAATAGAAGTGAGGAGGTTGTGTCACAACCTGACTGGAAGAAGGGATCGGTTGATAGGATACATTTTGAGACATCAAGGGATCTCCAGTTTATTATTGGAGGGAAGTGTCTGTAGGGGCGGTGGGGAGGGGGGGAGGGAAGCGGGGTGGGAGGGGGGGGGGCGAGAGACGCACGCAGTAAGCAGATTGAGAAGGATTTAACTTCCACTATTTATTCGGAGATGAGGAGGCTTGCACAGGATAGAGTAGTATGGAGAGCTGCGTCAAACCATTCTTCGGGCTGAAGACCGCAACAACAACATACTCGTATATTGCCATTAATACCACAACACAACGGCTGTATCTGGAGTGATGCTGTGAACTGGAAGTATGGGCTGCTGACGTATGGCAGCGCACTGTCTTCAGCGATGAATCGCAGTTCTGCTCTACCTCGGACGATCATCTTAGGTGAGGAAGTTTCCGAAAGGTCTCATTCATCCAATGTTTTGGAGAGGCAGAACGTGTTACTCGTGTCATCACGCTGTGGGGAGCCATGGATAAGACTACACGTCACGGCTGGTAGTGATTGAGGAAATTGTGACGGCACATTCGAGCTCACAGATGCACTGTCTATCTAATATGAGAGTATCGTGGTATTATTTTTAACATGACATTGTTCGTCCATCCGTGGGACATGTCTCTACGAACTGTCTGCATGATGTTGAAGTACTCCCATGGCCTGCAACATCAGTTACAATTGTTGTGGGCCAGGCTGCCTCAGGAGAGGAATAAGGGCCTTTTGGCATCTTTGCTTGCAAATCGATGAATTCATCCAGGCCAGAGAGGGTTCAAAATCATACTGATAAGTGAAATGATACAGCCAAGTTCTTTGTTACGTTGACTCAATTTTGTACCCCTCAACCCCCGAAGTTTCATTTAGTTTCCTCCTCTCCTTCCAGGTGAGTCACTTTATTGCCAGGCTGTGTATCTCGGTCAAAATATCAAAATCGTTGACGGTCGAGCACAGAAGGAGACAATGTTGTCCTGCCAGCGCGCACATTGTGGCTGCGACAGGAACTGTTTTGCACTTCATTTCTGGATACGTTGAATCGCACTACTCGATCTGCTTAGCGGAAGGGTAATAGCTTTAACAACGTCCTGCGCACTTCCGCAACTAACTTCAGACCACACAGAAAGGTGGTCAACCTCTTTCCCTGATAGGTTGCTGCTATGGTAGTTCTCCAAACACTAGCTGTCAGGCACTGTGATTAGGATACAGGTATAGCGCCAGAGCACAGTTACTCTTATAAGGTGCTTTTTTATTCCAGTCTATGATCACAAATGAGTTATTTAGACGATGACCGGTTTCAGTCTGTAATGACCATCCTCAGATCTTTTTTATACCATGTCCTAAAGTGATACGGCCATAATGGCATCGTCAAAACTCGTATAAGGGACTCGTATAAGGGACGATCAAAAAGTTTCCATTTGAGGTCGTTGCTGCAGCTTAAATGCAATCCAGAGCGACTGCGATGCTGGTATATAAGGATCAACATGTAGGGGTTAGTGTGGCCTCCAGACAGAAACGTTTCGATAGCTCCTTATATTTCAAAGGAAACTGGGCGCACGTGCTCCTGACTTTCGATGAAATAAATTTAGGGAAATCACTGGAAACCTAAATCTAATTGTCAAAATAAAGGGAAGCGATCTGCAGACTGAAACTGGACAGTTTTGCATAAATCTAGCTGACGTAAGGCGAGTTTGAATCCGCCCCCTCCCCAGTATAGATGCGGTGACTACACTTGCGCTACCCGGCTGAGTCTAAGAAATTGACCCATACGACTCAGTGCAGCATTCACAAAGCCCACCATTCTGTACATTGCTAAGAATTATAGCCTCCGGGAAAAATTTAAAAACAAAAACAAACAGTAAGTGGTCGATATAACCGATTTCAGAGAGACACAAAAAGGTATCGCAGTAGCGTCTACTAGTAACACTGTCGCGAGCGTCATACAAACAGTATACGTAACCAGTAAAGTAAAGATTTCACTCAGCTATGACCGCTGGCATACTCGTTGATCATCTCTGTAGACTGAAGTTCCGTTACCCTAGCAGTTAGTACATTCGCGAAGAATGGAATATCGTTAACCTGAACTAAATGTAACGAATTCATGCAACAATTGAACATAACTTTTTTTCTCAGAGTAATCCGCGTGTGTAGTTATGCACTTTACTATTTTTCGGAACTATCTGCGAAGAATGCTGGTCCATATTTATTGGGGAATTACGTTACTAAACACTCTGATTTAAGGAATAGTAGGATCTTCAACCAAAGAAAACTGCTACTCCAGGGTGGAGCTGAAGGATAGGTGAGATGGCATACACACTTGTTTTGTTTACAAATGAAACGGCAGTTCTCGTTGCTTTGACAATCTCAGAATGGTGCTCAAGGTGTATGCAAATCCATATCTGCAAATATTATATTCGAGTCATGTGCCCCTAAATTTCTCGCAACACCTACGATTTCTGCTGGAAGACGCCCAGAACGTGAGTCATCTGTTAGAAACAGCCCTCCTTCTTCCTCATTCACATTACCCCTCTCCACCTCCCTCCCCTGGTAGCAGAGGACCGCTTCCGAAAAAGAGGAGGTAAGCCCGACACGGATCAAATCACTTTCACGGGTTAACGGCGAGGACCGGTAAACTGGCCAGCCAGGATGTGGTTTTTACTCGGTTTTACCCATCCCACTAGCTGACACACTAGGCTGGTACCCATGTCCTGCCTCAGAGACACGTCATGCAAACAGAAAACGTTGTCGCACTTGCACATAGGATTAAATCTAGCCACAGATAAAAAGGATATACAGATTCCATCTAGAGGGGACAATAAGAGACATAACCTTAGATCTCTTCAAACCCTTACTCATGAGCAGCGACAACGAACCTCATGGAACTAAAACCCGAGTGTCGCTCTCTATAAGAAGCCACATGTCAAAGGGGGAACAGCGGCTACATTTGACGACCAAATCTGTTTTTCCTAATCGTAAAATATTGTTAGAAGCCCTTATCGAAATGTGGCTTGTTCGCTACTAACGCTTTTTACTCCTTTGCATTTCCGCCAGTCTAACAGTTCGACATTCATATTAATGAACGATAACTGTTTAGAAGTTGTTAAATGATTTTTAAACTGCTCTTGTCCATTTCACGATGACAGTAGAACGTTACGTGTCGTCAAAAATATTGAAAGCAAGCCATAGCAGGAAGATTGATCTCCGCCCTTACTCTTAAAGAAAAAATGCGTGAAAGGAGGTATTTTTCTTTTTACCGAGTAAATCCGTCCCAATATATGTGAAACAAACATTCGTAACAGAATCGCAGGATTATGACAACATGAAGGAAGGTACATTATTTGAAGTACAGTACACGGTACATCACATCCTGTCGTCAATATTCCTCTCCTGCCGTCTGTGAAACTGGCGAGTAACGTGAACTACAACTTGTGATTATGTGCTGTCGGATTATGGTACTGCATCTGAAACGTAACAGTTCGCATTTCACCGCCTTCTTTTGTGATGGAAGTTTACAGCGAGTCTGAATTTCAAACTGTTGCAATAATAATAATAGCAGAACTGCCATTCCCACAGTAAACCATAGGGTGCCAGATGTGTTTTTAAACCAACACGTTAGTGAATTGTGCCACTTATAGGTCTCCAAGACGAATGGATAATGTCCCCACTATAGAGATACTCCTCTGGTATTTGGCTCAAAAGTCCCTACCCATACAATTAGTCTCCACTCGAAGAGCCTGCTGTATTTTTAGGGCAAGGGAATGAAACGTATTAATAAGACAACTATTGTATCAAAGATAGGACGGTGAAAACAGCTTCAATTTACACATCTGTATTGGAGTAAATTGCTGAATCTTTATCTCTGACTTTAAAACTGAGGATTGCAGAGAGATTTCCTGCTTGATGAGACCCGAAAATAGACATTCCGCAATATTTCTACCATAGAGAATGACTTAACCTCCCTTATCTTGTAGTTTGAAGAATATTTCGCTGCATTCTTCAGGGTACAGCTCTACATGCCAAGGTGTTCTGATTTTACCAGTTTCAATCATAAATCTATTCTTGATTATTATGTACAACCATGTAAGATTATTATCTACCCAGCACCATTTGACTTTGAACACGTCGTATGATCAGACGTGCCTACTACTAAACCTCGATCGTAATTGACGACACATTCATTTAAAGCATGTACTACAATGGCCCGCTCGGCTAGCCGCGCGGTATAAAGCGCTGCCGGCCCCCGGCACGAATCCTCACGGCGGATTAGTGTCGAGGTCCGGTGTGCCGGCCAGCCTGTGGATGGTTTTTAAGGCGGTTTTCCATCTACCTCGGCGAATGCGGACTGGTTCCCCTTATTCCGCCTTAGTTACTCTATGTCGGCGATTGCTGCGCAAACAGTGTCTCCACGTAGGTGTACACCACAATTACTCTACCACGCAAACATTTTGAGTTACACTGGTCTGGTATGAGACGTTCCCAGGAGGGTCCACTGGGGGCCGAACCGCACAATAACCCTGGGTTCGATGTGGGGCGGTGGTGGGGTGGGTGGACTGCTGTGACCTGTTGTGAACCACTGAGGGCTACGGCGGGACGAAGCCTCTCCGTCGTTTCTAGGTCCTCGGTTTAATACACAATATACACTATATACTGTAGTTTTAATGGCTTTTGATAATACAGTTTATTGACAAGTTAATAGATGCATATAAACTTTGTCGAGTTTAATTCTTTGTTGTCAACGTGGTCTTTGCACAAAATTTACTTGTTCTCTACTAGGATCGTTAAGTAGTGGGTACTGGTTTCGTCGAAAGACTAAATCGATCAGCAGGAAAGAAAGCATTATTGAAATCGACGCAGATGAGACATGCTTTGAACTTCAGTTATCTGGAATGCGTTTATTTTTATGTTCTACTGACTCGTACTAGAGTGCGACTTATAGTTGGTATGATATTGATATTTTGAAATTTCTGGCATTTCTTAAATATTTGTCTTCTCATGTCTTTAACAATACCGTGAGAAGATTTCAAAAAATACATTTCCACCAATTTATAGTTTATAAAGATGGTATCTATTCCTTGGGACATGTCTTGACTATATGAAGATGGTATCTGTTCTTTCGGACATGCTAACCGGCCATTGACCTTCTTCTTCTGTGCTGGATGCACACGCATTGCCCGAACTCTTATGGGACTCGGTAAGATTGTCTGCCGCGAGTAATGAGTGTAATGGGCAGGGGCACTACGAATGAAGTGTGTGGACAAAAAGTTGGGAATGTGGATCTCACGGGGAGCGTGCAAGGGATAAATCCCTGCAGTCGCACTATCCTCTGTGCCCTCGGTGACTCAGATGGATAGAGCGTCTGCCGTGTACGCAGGAGATCCCGGGTTCGAGTCCCGGTGGGGGCACACATTTTCAACTGACCCCGTTGATGTATATCAACGCGTGCCGACAGCTTAGGGTCTTGATTTAATTATCAGTTCAATTTATACTTTAGTTTGTCCAAATTCATTTAATGTTAGTTTCTGAAGTCACTTCTTAAGTGCTTGAGCTACACCGCACATTGTTCCTCAGAGTCAAATGGTTCAAATGGCTCTGAGCACTATGGGACTTAACATCTGAGGTCATCAGTCCCCTAGAACTTAGAACTACTTAAACCTAACTAACCTAAGGACATCACACACATCCATGCCCGGGGCAGGATTCGAACCTGCGACCGTAGCAGTCCCGCGGTTCCGGACTGCAGCGCCTAGAACCGCACGACCACCGAGGCCGGCTTCCTCAGAGTTCAAAGAATTTCTGGTGAGTAGGCTATTACATTCCAAAGCAGAAATAGCAAACACATTTCCGTTGTTTTTTCTTTATCTCCATGAAAGTTGTAGCAGCAGTCGAAGAACATCGCTCTGAGTCTACGTCTCCTGACCCGTGTCCTGTTTCTTCCTTCTGTATTCCGTTCCAACGCCAGCTAAAATGTAGGATTTAAGGTGTTTCCATCGTGTGTGTGTGTTTGTGTGTGTGTGTGTGTGTGTGTGTGTGTGTGTGTGTGTGTGTGTGTGTGTAACGTTATTCATCTGTGAGTGAAGTTTCAGCTCGATAACCCACATTGCTGTGACACAATAAATGACCCATGCTCATCCAGCACGGGCTGCCGTAAGAGCTGTAATACATTGTGGCAGCGAATGAGAGATCTGCTGGAGATGTTCCAAGGGGATTCCCCGCCAGGCTGTTTCGGTCCGATTCCACTGTCTGCTATCGCCGACTAGTGGAGGACATATGTTGTTCTACGAGCTAGGCAGTACTCAACTCGAGTTAGACTGGTGGCATGTATGGGGGAGAAGAGAGACAAGGAGAAATATGTCTGCGGACTGTGAAGTCCTCCTTTATTCTCCAGGTAAAACGTGTCTCCGTGGTGTCTTAGTAGAAGATATTACTATAAGTCGTGTTTTTAAATTATACTGCATCGCTAAGTTAGCACTTGCCGTTACGTGTATCCACAAACGGCAGACCCGAGTTGATTTATGACGTTCTACGGTCTTAATTAATAGATGGTACATTTCAGAGTGACAAACGGAAATGAAGCTTTAGCAGGAAGCACACGAGGCACCATTGCTCGTGGCAGCAGACTAGGTAAGTTATCGAAATATTGGACAAAAATTTGAGTCATCAGCTCAACGGGAGACCTGAATTTCTATTATTTAGTAATCGAATTAATGTGTGGCACATAGTGGATAAAATAAAATGCAGAAATTTCGCCTAATACAATGCTCCAGAACGCTTGAGGCAACACGACGTTGGATTATCAACACAGCAGCAAACAGTGGGCTCATCGTTGGAGGTAATAAGAATAGGTTTGGGATCAGGTTTTATGTTTGGCGCAGTCTACCTGTTTCTTGCAGATTAACTACGACGTTAATACTACTGAACAGCGAAATGCAGGCAATCATATTCCGAATGGCATTCTGGGGAGGGGGGGGGGGGGGGGGAGGAATCTTATTGCGTGAGTAGCAGTTGTAGTGATGACAGAGATGTTAATGACTGCTTTTTCTAAGGGTTACTTACCGTCCCAACCGCAACAGTAACTTTCAGGTGAACTGTTGGGCTCCATTTAATGTCCAATGTTTCAACGCAACTTATACAGGGTGGTCAGAAACGGTCTGAAATCCTTTAAGGGTGTTGCAGGGGAGGCTGTGCCGTGAAATAACTAAGAACAAAATTCTATACGTTCCGCCGATTCGTGGTTATTTAGCACTGAAATTAGCCAATCAGGTCCTCGCGCGCGCAATTTCAAGCAGCCTGTCAGAGGCCGTATCACCAAAGGTGTTCTTCGTTTAATTTTCTCAAACCGAGCACGTAGCTTTTGCTCAGCTAGCTTAAAGGTATTACTCCCCAAAAAGGCACATTTTAACTGGTAATGAGCATTTCAATAAGTGGTAACACACAGATCCCCAAATGTCTGTGCATTACCAAATTTTAGCGCGTGTAAATGCTTGAATTGGCGTGCGCCACGATCTGATTGGCTAACTTCAATGTTGAATAACTACGAAAAGGGGCAACGTATCACATTTTTTTCTTAATTATTTCTCAGCACAACCTCCCCTGCAACGCGCTTACAAGCTTCTCATACTGTTACCTTAATTTAATGTTCAGAAGTGATATGGGCTGAATATGTTTGGTTCACCATCAATGAGCAACTGATTACTCTTAGTGCGTCAGTAAGTAAACCGGATGAGGATTCAGGTGAATCAAATCTCGTAGCAGTATTTCACGAATAGCTACAGTTCCCTTTTTTATTCGATGTCATGACCTACTGCACCATCGTGAAGCTACGACCATAAAGTGACAGAAAATCAGCGACAAACGCGCAAAAATGTTTGCGTTTAACTTCCCACAGCTGATACCTGATATGTTGAAGTGTGCGGTTAATAATTAAATTAACTGAGTATTATGTTTTCAGCTGAATAGGTAGAATCCGACAAACTTTCATTTTGTACCCATGATTCTTTAGATTAGACGTGAATTTTCTGTGTTTACCGGGTAAAGCTTCACTGTTAAATCAACTGATCTCCAAGTACTGTAATGCCATTAATGTCTAAAATTCATACACTGAGGTAACAAAAGTCATGGGATAATTCCTAACATCATGTCTGACTTCCTTTTGACTGACGTAGTGCCACAACTCGACGTGGCATAGACTCAACAAGTCGTTGAAAGTCCACTGCGTGAATATTCAGCCATGCACGCTGTATAGCCGGCCATAGCTCCGGAAGTGTTGCCGATGCAGAATTTTGTACACGAACTGACCTGTCGATTATACCCCAAAAATGTCAGATTGGGTTCAAGTCAGGCATTCTGGGAGGCCAGACCATTCGCACAAACTGTCCTGAATGTTATTGAAACCAATCAGTTGTGACACCTTGACATCACTTATTGTCATCCACAAAACTTGCATCGTTGTTTAGGAACATGACGTCCATGAATGACTCCAAATGGTCTCCAAGTACCCGAACATCAGGAGGACCGAGTCCATTCCATGTAAACACAGCCCACACCATTATGGAGCCACCACCAGCTTACACAGTGTCTTGTTGACGAGTCGATGGCTACGTGGGGCCTGCGCCATACTCCAATCCTACCATCAGCTCTTGTTCAAATGGCTCTGAGCACTATGGGACTCAACATCTTAGGTCATAAGTCCCCTAGAACTTAGAACTACTTAAACCTAACTAACCTAAGGACATCACACACACCCATGCCCGAGGCAGGATTCGAACCTGCGACCGTAGCAGTCCCGCGGTTCCGGACTGCAGCGCCAGAACCGCTAGACCACCGCGGCCGGCTCAGCTCTTGTTGTTGTTGCTGTTTTTGTGGTCGTCAGTCCAGAGAATGGTTGAATGCAGCTTTCCATGCTACTCTATCCTGTGCAACCTTCTTCATCTCCGAGTAACTATTGCCACCTACATCCTTCTGAATCTGCTTAGTGTATTCATCGCTTGGTCTCCCTCTGCTATTTTTACCCTTCACGCTTCCCTCCAACGCTAAATTGGTGATCCCTTGATGCTTCAGAACGTGTCCTACCAACCGATATCTTATTTTAGTCAGGTTGTGCCACAAATGCCTGTTCTCCCCAATTCTATTCAATACCTCCTCATCAATTACGTGATCTACCCGTCTAATCTTCTGCATTCTTCTATAGAATCACATTTCGAAAGCTTCTATTCTCTTCTTGTCTAAATTATTTATCGTCCATGTTTCGCTTCCATGCATAACTACACTCCACACAAATATTTTCAAAAAAGACTTCCTGACACTTAAATCTATACTTGATGATAACAAATTTCAATTCTTTTGAAATGCTTTCCTTGTCAGAGCCACTCTACATTTTATATCCTGTCTACTTCGACAATCATCAGTTATTTTGTTCCCCAGATAGCAAAACACATAAACTACTTTATGTGTCTCATTTTCTCATCTAATTCCCTCAGCATCACCTGATTTAATTCGACTACGTTCGATTATCCTCGTTTTGCTTTAATTGATGTTCATCTAATATTCTCCTTTCAAGACATTGTCCATTCCGTTCAATTGCTTTTCCAGGTCCTTTGCTGTCTCTGTCAGAATTACAATGTCATCGGCGAACATCAAAGTTTCCATTTTTTTTTCATGGATTTTAATTCCTACTCCGAATTTTTCTTTTGTTCTTTTACTGCTTGCTCAATATACAAATTGAATAACATCAGGGACAGGCTACAACCCTGTCTCATTCCTTTCCTAACCACTGCTTCCCTTTCATGCCCCTCGACTCCTATAACTGCCATTTGCTTTCTTTACAAATTGTAAGTAGCCTTTCGCTCCCTGTATTTTACGCCTGCCACCTTCAGAATTTGAAAGAGAGTATTCCAGTCAACATTGTCAAAAACTTTCTCTGAGTCTACGAATGGTATAAACGAAGGTTTGCCTTTCCTTAATCTTTCTTCTAAGATAAGTCGTAGGGTCAGTACTGAGTCGCGTGTTCCATAATTTCTACGGAATCCAAACTGATCTTCCCCAAGGTCGGCTTCTCCCAGTTGTTACATTCGTCTGTAAAGATTTCGTGTTAGTATTTTTTAGCCCTGACTTATTAAACTTATTGTTCGGTAATTTTCGCACCTGCTTTCTTTGGGATTGGAATTATTATGTTCTTCTTGAAGTCTGAGGGTATTTCGCCAGTCTCCTACATCTTGCTCACCAGATGGTAGAGTTTTGTCAGGACTGGCTCTCCCAAGGATGTCAGTAGTTCTAATGGAATGTTGTCTACTCCCGGGGCCTTGTTTTGACTTAGGTCTTTCAGTGCTCTGTCAAATTCTTCATGCACTATCATATCTCCAATTCATCTTCATTTATGTCCTCTTCCATTTCCATAATATTGTCCTCAAGTACATCGCCCCTGTATAGACCCACTATATACTCCTTCCACCTTTCTGCTTTCCCTTCTTTGCTTCGGACTTATTTTCCATCTGCACTCTTGATAGTCGTACAGGTGGTTTTCTTTTCTTCAAAGGTCTCTTTAATTTTCCTGTAGGCCACATCTATCTTACACCCTAGTGCTACATGCCTTACATTTGTCCTCTAGCCATCCTTGCTTAGCCATTTTGTATTCCTGTCGATCTCATTTTTGAGACGTTTGTACTCACTTTCGATCGCCAACGGTCTTTCCGCAGTGGTAACACCGGTTCCCATCAGATCACCGAAGTTATGCGCTGTCTGCCAGGCGCTGTTGGCAAGCGGGCTGCACTCAGTCCTTGTAAGGCAAACTATGGACTTGACTGAGAAGTAGCAGCTCCGGTCTCGTAAACTGACTTACGGTCGGGAGAGCGGTGTGTTTGTCACATGCCCCTCCATATCCGCATCCAGTGACCCCTGTAGGCTGAGGATGACACGGTGGCCGCTCAGTACCCTTGGGCCTGCCTGGCCTGTTCGGACGGAGTTTAGTTTTTAGTATTCCTTTTCGCCTGCTCCATTTACTGCATTTTTATATTTCTCCTCTCATCAATTAAATTCAATATATCTTCTGTTACCAAAGGATTTCTGCTAGCTCTCGTCTTTTTACCTACTTGATCCGCTGTTGCCTTCACTGTTTCATCTCTAAAAGCTACCCATTCTTCTTCTACTGTATTTCTTTCCCCTGTATTTGTCAATAGTTCCCTAATGCTCTCTCTAAAACTCTCTACAATCTCCGGTTCTTTCAGTTTATCCACGTCCCATCTCCTCAAATTCAGTTCAGTTCGTTGCCTCTGGGGAACGAAAGGAAGGTTATAGTAAAAGTTTCATTGATGTCGAGATCATCAGACACCAGCCGTGAGCACAGAGAATCTGCTGAAGTTCTGATTTTCTCCTGAAATATTTAAGAAGGAACATCCGTATCAGTATTTGAATCATATTCCTCCAGAATGCGTATCCTGTGTCTTAAGCAGTGGGGCAACTCGTTTGATGTATCTCCAAAACTGTGGTTTACAGTGCTGGCCAACCAACTGAAGGACGTTATGGATCATAGAGTGTACGCCACTCTGTGTTGGAGAAAAACATCGATCTCGGTACTCATCTCCGAATGACGAAGGCAGTACAAATCTTTTCAAGCTCGAGTAACGCGGCTTGATAGTGCAGACAGGGTCCGCCCCAATAGCTGAACGGTCAGCACGTTGGAAAGCCACGCACGGGTGCCCGGGTTCGATTCCCGGCTGGTGTGGGAGATTTTGTCCCCTCAGGGACTGAGTGTTGTGTTGTCCTCATCATCATTTCATCCCCATTTTCGACTCGCAAGTCGCCCAATGTGGCGTCGCACTGAATAAGACTTGCACTTGGTGGCCGAACTTCGCGCCTGGGAATTCCCGGCCACTAACGCCATACGATCATTTCCTATTCCACTGAAGAGAGGGAGGCTTCACTACATTAAGCAGGATCAAGCGGATGTGGGGTGCAGTAGTTATCCAGTCTTGTGATACTAGATTCGTTATTTATTTATGCCTCAGGACGTGTCGTATCAACCGATCCCTTTTAGTCAAGTTGTGCCACAAATTTCCTTTCTCCCCAGTTCGATTCAGTATCGCATCCTAACGTTTAAAATTATTTTTGAGTCTAAATATTGCTCTTTCTCATAATGGTTTTTTTTTTGTTTCTATTCCCACTTTGGATATTATATCCTCGCTACTTCAGTTACTTTGCTGCCTGAACAAGAAAATTCACCTACTACCTCAACTGCCTACTTCCTACCTAATTTCCTCTCAGTAAATCTCAGGCCTTTGGGGCAATCAGATGAAATAGCCGTATGCAGGGAACTTCGTTGGCCACTTCGCGCTCCCACTAGTGACTCCATTCCAAAATAGAGATTCTTTCCCCGCCATCCTGAGAAAGTCGCTCGACCTTCAGTAGGCTTCGTAGGCCTCAACAAACAATTTATGATCATTGTGGAAAGGGGAGCCCTCATCTCCAAGCTGGAGTACTAAAACGCTCCCCCCTCGTACCAGAAATTGTCCTTGGTGTCCACTACAGTGAATGAGATTATATCGCTCCCTGCCCAGGAACGGAATTTGTATGCCATAACTGTCTGCGTCTAGTGTTAACCCATCCGAAAGTGAGCGAACGTTCTCTAAATGCTTGAGAATCGTGTACCTGAGGCGAGACATGGTTACCTAGTCGGACGCGGAAAACCACCTATAAACCACATCCAAGTTGGTCGGCACATCGGCCCTCGACGTTAGTCAGCAGGGCGGATTCGATCTGGGGTTCCACGCAGCTCCCAGAATCCCGGAGGCGACGTGGTAACGCACGAGGCTATCTGGACGGGTCGTTTCACTCACCTGTAAAGTAACGTTCCATGACAACGGATATGACCTATGGATATTCGTGGCGCCAACAGTCAACTTAGTTCAAAAAATTTTGCAAAGATAAATTTTTGAGCCAAATTGACAATTGGCGACCCGTTTATGCACAGGTTGTTTTACTGACTTACAGCGAACGATATTTTACAAGTTCTACGTTTTGGCCTGATGACGACACGAGCCGAAACAATGTTGTAAAGAAAGAAATACATTAAGCGAATAGACGGTTTTACTCACGGAATATCAGCAATGTTAGCGCACTAATTTAGGAAGTCTATTCCTTCATTAATAAATCGTAGATTGACATAGTCAGCAAAGATTCAGAAAATATCGTTCTTGTGAAACGCAACTAGCTCTTTATACTCACGAAATGATAAGTGCTATCGACAGGGGATGTCAAATTGATTCCATATTTTTAGATTTACAGAAGGCTTTCGACAACGTTCCTCAAAAGCGTCCTCTAACCAAACTGCGTGCCTACGGAGTATCGCCTCAGTTGTGCGACTGGATTCGTGATTTCCTATCAGAAAGGTCACAGTTCATAGTAATAGACGGAAAGTCATCGAGTAAAACAGAACTAATATCCGGCGTTCCCCAAGGAAGTGTTATAGGCCCTCCATTGTTTCTGATGTATATTAACCTCATAAGAGGCAATCTGAGTAGCCGTCTTGGATTGTTTGCAGATGATGCTGTCATTTACCGTCTTGTAAAGTCATCACATTACCAAAACGAATTGCAAAATTATTTATATAAGATATCTGTATGGTGCGAAAAATGACAGTTGACCCTGAATAAGGAAAAGTGTGAAGTTATTCACATAAGTACTAAAAGAAATCAGCTAAATTTCGATTACGCGATAAGTCACACAAATCTGAAGGCTGTAAATTCAACTAAATACTTAGGGATTACAATTACAAACAATCTAAATTAGAACTATCACGTGGATAATATTGTGGGTAGAGAAAACCAAAGACTGCGATTCATTGGCAGAACACTTAGAAGGTGCAACAGGTCTACTAAAGAGACTGCTTACACCACGCTTGTCCGCCCTATTCTGGAGTACTGCTGTCCGGTGTGGGATCCGCTGCCGGCCGCGGTGGCAGAGTGGTTCTCGGCGCTTCAGTCCGGAACCGCGCGACTGGTACGGTCGCAGGTTCGAATCCTGCCTCGGGCATGGATGTGTGTGATCTCCTTAGGTTAGTTAGGTTCAAGTAGTTCTAAGTTCTAGGCGACTGATGACCTCAGAAGTTAAGTCGCATAGTGCTCAGAGCCATTTGAACCATTTGGGATCCGCATCAGGTGGGACTGACGGATGACATCGAAAAAGTACAAAGAAGGGCAGCTCGTTTTGTATTATCGCGAAATAGGGGGGATAGTGTCACAGACATGATACGTGAACTGGAGTGGCAATCATTAAAACAAAGGCGTTTTTCGATGCGACGGGATCTTCTCATGAAATTTCAATCTGTAGTTTTCTCCTCCGATTGCGAAAACATTCTGTTGGCACCCACCTACATAAGGAGAAATGATCATCACGATAAATTAAGAGAAATCAGGACTCGCACAGAAAAATTTAAGTGCTCGTTTTTCCCGTGTGCCGTTCGAGAGTGGAACGGTAGAGAGACAGCACGAAGGTGGTTCATTGAACCCTTTGCCAGGCACTTTATTGTGAATAGCAGAGTAATCACGTACATGTAGATGTAGAGGTCAACTAAACTAGAAGCCTTCAGAGCGCGGTTAGTATACAAGTTGTTTCCGCTCTTAGGATCCGGATACTGTAACCCCTTGCGGGCCGCCGTTACGCCATCGTGATTTTAACCGCTCATATCACGTACGGGATGCCGGAAGTAACTGATTCGCAGCAACAGACGCGCGGCCGGACAGCTTACACGTAACCGGAGAGCAGCGAACTGGAGACCGGTCCAGGATGCGGGCAGTACGGCACCACACGGTGTGGTGTGGTGTGGATTGACGTGGCGGCGGACACGGAGCCGCGAGAGACGCTGGGCGTCCGCCCGCATGAGTGGCGGCAGCGCGCACAAAGGGAGGCGCCGCCAGATGGACGCGGCACGGGTCACCGGCCATCCGTCAGGGCAGCGACCAGTCAGCAGCCAATAGCCGGGCTCGCGGTCGCCGCTGCGCGCCGCGCCCTCAGGCGCGAGACCCCAGCTCCCCACAGGCACGGCTGGTGGGGTTGCTAGGGGCGGGGGAGGGGCAAATGGGGCCGTACCCTCCGGTCGCCGGATCTACTGCAGAAGGCCTGTACTCTTCACAAGGGACACTTTTAGATGAAGTATGAATTTAAAGTAACAACCTGCTCGTAAAGCTCATCTTGCAACACTATACACCGACGTTACGATAGAAGTAAATAGAACTAAGTATTAGATACTTCCGTTTCTATACCGAGTACTTTCAGAGTCCAATCACTCTTACGACACTTAGTCGGTATCGAAACAAAAAGACTTGTATCGAACATATTTTACGTATGTTACAATATCCAGAATTATACTAGTGATTAACGATTATTGATGCGTTATTCCTTTCGACACATCGAAATTAAACACTTACCCAGTTTGTAGTTGTTGGGTTGGGGTGTTTGGGGAAGGAGACCAGACAGCGAGGTGGCTGGCTCTGAGCACTATGGGACTCAACTGCTGTGGTCATAAGTCCCCTAGAACTTAGAACTACTTAAACCTAACTAACCTAAGGACAGCACACAACACCCAGCCATCACGAGGCAGAGAAAATCCCTGACCCCGCCGGGAATCGAACCCGGGAACCCGGGCGTGGGAAGCGAGAACGCTACCGCACGACCACGAGATGCGGGCTAACAGCGAGGTCATCGGTCTCATCGGATTAGGGAAGGACGTCGGCCGTGCCCTTTCAAAGGGATTTAGGGAAATCACGGAAAACCTACATCAGGATGGCCGGACGTGGGATCGAACCGTCGTCCTCCCGAATGCGACTCCAGTGTCTAACCACTGCGCCACCTCGCTCGGTAGTTTGTAGTTGCCATACACCTCTTTATTACAAACACATACTCTTAACGAAATTAAGAGTAACAACGATTATACACTACTGGCCTCCTGTAAGGAGGAGAAATGCATACCATCACCTTTCCGACTTTGATAAAGGTCGGATTGTAGTCTGTCGCGATTGCGGTTTATCGTATCGCGACATTTCTCCTCGCGTTGGTCGACATCCAATGATTGTTAGCAGAATATGGAATCGGTGGGTTCAGAAGGCTAATACGGAACGCCGTGATGGATCCCAATTGCCTCGTATCACTAGCAGTCGAGATGACAGGCATCTTATCCGCATGGCTGTAACGGATCGTGCAGCCACGTCTCGATCCTTGAGTCAACAGATGAGGACGTTTCCAAGACGACAACCATCTGCACGAACAGTTCGACGACGTTTGCAGCAGCATGAACTATCAGCTCGGAGACCATGGCTGGGGTTACCCTTGACGCTGCACCATAGACAGGAGCGCCTGAGATGGTGTACTCAACGACGACCCTGGGTGCAATAATGGCAAAACGTCATTTTTTTCGGATGATTCCAGGTTCTGTTTAGAGCATCATGCTGGTTGCATCCTTATTCGGCGACATCGCGGTGAACGCACATTGGAAGCGTGTATTCGTCACCGCCATACTGGCGTATCAATCGGCGTGATCGTATTGGGTGCCATTGGTTACACGTCTCGGTCATCTCTTGTTCGCATTGACGCAACTTTGAACACTGAACGCTACATTTCAGATGTGTTACCACCCGTGGCTCTACCCTTCATTCGATCCCTGCGAAACCCTACATTTCAGCAGGATAATGCACCACCTCATGTTGCAGGCCCTGTACGAGCCTTTCGGGAATCAGCAAATGTTCGACTGCTGCCCTGGCCAGCACATTTTCCAGATCTCTCACCAATCGAAAACGTCTGGTCAATGGTGACCGAGCAACTGGCTCGTCACAATACGCCAGTCACTACTCTTGATGAACTGTTGTGAGTCAATGCCTAGGCGTATCAAGGCCGTTATTACGGCCAGAGGTGGTTGTTCTGGGTACTGATTTCTCAGGATCTATGCACCCAAATTGCCTGAAAATGTAATCACATGTCAGTTCTAGTATAATATATTTGTCCAATGAATACCCGTTTATCATCTGCATTTCTTCTTCGTGTAGTAATTTTAATGGCCGGTAGTGTAATAAAAGGCACCTGCCCTACCGAACCACCAGCAGGATTCAGATTAAAACATTAATGCATTTAAACCCATAGACACAGATCTTTCAAAATTTACTCAACCATTTTCCACTAATTAAAACAATGTTCATAAAACCACAATTTATCAAATTTAACTGACATAACTGAATGACACAAACCCTTTAAATATGCTTCATGGCTTACATAGAAACTGCCTTTCACATAACTCATTTCAAATTTTAAAACTACTTCCAACAACTAAGATATCTTTCATGGACTGTGAAAGGTCTCTGTTGGATTCCTTTCATGTTTAATTTCTCAAAATTGTTGTCTTTTAAGAAATAAATTCCTCTTCTAAATTTACTGTGGCGTTTCTGACTATCTGGGAGGAGACTGAGTAATGGAACGTGTTACTTTTACACGTAAACAAGAACGATCCGTCACACTACTACACTTTAAAGCACAGTTTATATGTAATTCTTATATGTAATTCATGTCACACAGTCTCATACGGAACCTACATCCGCTTTCTGTTATATACTGTATATGATAAGATACTGTCATCCCCCTTCCCTTCTGTGTGAGAGGATGAATGATCAAATGTGTTTGTAGCTGCATGCTTGAGGGTAGCAGACAAGGCTGTCTGCTAGAGAACAGTAGGACCAACGTTGAAACAGGTAGCTACGCTTCCTAAAAGCAGAGAGGTTTCCATTCTTAGTATGGTCCGGTCCGTCCCCTGTCATGTTGGTATAGGAAGCTGCCCCTCTGGCGCCTTCCGTTGGTCTTTGTGAGCGACTCTCGGGAGCACGCTGGGTAGTTCGGTAGGAGTCTGGCAGCTGGAGAGTAAGCAGTTGGAGTCCAGTAGTAGCGCAGGGCAGTCCAGCAGTAGCAGTCTGGCGGTAGCGAGCGTCTGAAATCGTAAGATCTCCGGCTAAGCGCGTGTCTGTTAAGTCCATAGGACAATGGATTTGTTAAGTTCAGCTTAACTGAGAATTTAATCATTTTATTTCGGGTTAGCTTTAAAATAGCTAAGGTTATCTTTAATTGCAGCGGAGTGTGATTCTCGTGTCCAGTTCAGATTAATTTGCGGTAGTTGCTTTGTTACTACTTTGTGAGTAAAGTGGAACCACGTGTTGGTCAGTAACTCTAAGTAAGATCAATCTTAAATGCAAATGCTTGTGTGATTATAACGTATCGTCTTGAAAAGATTTTGAATATACCAACTTTTCTTTATGTTCAACCCACGTGGCGTGTACTTTGTGAGACCAGTACCACGTGCTTATATAACTGTTTGACCCATCAGGTTAATAGTAAGACGTTAGTAACCAGTTCGAGGTTTTTGTTTTGTAATTTGCTTTTTGATCTAATTTATTTTTATTATCTAAATTATTGCGGAGTTATACGCTTTCTGTAAACCAAGTTGACCACGTGAAGGGTAATTACAAGACGGACAGGATTGTGCTACGAAAGTAATTTCTTTAACTGAAAATTTGAATCTATTGGTTGTGGTTAACTTTCTGTTGCATGTGTTTCAATGTTCTTTGTGTGTTGTTTTATGAATGCAGTGTTGTACCCAGTCTCCCAATCTTGGCTCCATATTTTATGTGTTCCGTAATATTCCAATCTCATAGTCTCACAATCGTAAATAAGGCACCAGCTCAGTTATAACTCACGTATAATATGCTGAAATTTCAATGAACAATCTTTAAAATAAATTTGCAAATATAAACTGATTTCTTTCTTTTTATTTAAATTCTCCTTTTATATAGATATATTACCGGTTGTTGTATGACTGTAAAAGATTATAATCAATGTTAGTCTGATTGGTAAGGTGGTAAACCTAGACTAGTTACCCAGTCGTGAAACAGTGGCCCAGTAAACGCACGGTTAACTTCTCCCCAGACAGCTCAACGGCTTGTAACCGCTTTCATGGTCTAATTAGCACTCGATTTCAGCATACCAAATTCAAGTCACAATCTTACGCTATTCAGCAAAGCAAATTAGAGTTACAATCTTTCACATGGCGACCCTGTTCTGTGATTCCGCTAGACTCTGGAATCTCTGAGACGTTAGATTGCAAGCGTTGTATAATCTTAATTTTTTTCCCCCACAGCGCTCAAACAACTTTTGCATTGTTTCTGAGCAGACGTTCAAAAGATTCACGGCGTTGTTGAGCGGCGTTGTGTTGTTTGTCTTGTTTTGGTTTTCTATATTTGTTTGTTCTATATATGTGTGTTTTTTTTTCTCGCTTGTAAATTCCACTGTTTCGAACAAAGATAAAAATTTGTTTTGCGTATGAAAAAGTGCGTACTAGGTTGGGTATCTTTCGTGTGACTGTCGTAATTTTTGGGGGACACATTTATTGTGATTAGTGTGTTGCGTACTGGGTGTGAATTGCACTAATGCTGACACGTAACCAAGCTAAAAGTAAGCGGTCCGACAACTTAAGCAACATGGACCAAGGGGATAATTTGATTTCCAATATTAACGCGTCGGGCGGTTCCGAAAATGCAATGGGGAATACTTCAGACGAAATGCAAAACAGCACGAACGGCCTCACATCAGAGCCACAAATTAATGTGCCTCCAACTAACCAAATTGATTTGGTAGAACTCGTGAAAGCCTTATTACAACAAAATAAAGAATCGTTCCGAGAACAAAAAGAATTATCAGAAAAATTGTTCCGAGAACAAAAAGAATCTGAAAAATCGATCCGCGAGCTAGGCGAACAAATAGACGAAAAATTAATCCAGCAGACAAATAAAGTTGACAAGTCGATGCAGAGAGTGTCCGATGATATCTCACAAAGAATAAACAATCTGGCAAGTGAAATAAAAAGCGATATTATGAAAGAATTAGGCCGAACATTTGAACAGATCGATGACCGTCTGCAAGCGTTAGAACAGAGCAAGCGCAGTGGCGAGGCCGAATCTAAAGAAAGCGAAGAACGGCTACTTAGGAATTTCCAAGAGCTGAGAGAACAATGCCAAAGAGATCGCCAGCAGGTACTGTCGAGGGTCCAGAAGGCTGAAACGCATTGTCCCACGGCCGTTAGCAACACAATAGCGGACAACAGTTTAGCGATCCACGCGTTGGAACTGCAGGTCGAACAATTGAAGCAGACTGGGGCGGAGGACAAGAGACAAATAGATGAGAAGATCGCGGCATTAGCGGACATTGTAGGCACGATGAAGCTGACGGAAAGCGAGAACAATATCACACAGGTAGCGGCCGCAGAGACCGAAGAAGTGCGTTCGCTTCTTAAATTCCAGAAGGGACAGTTTGAAGTGAACAGACAGCACAAAGCTGTAACAGGCGATTTACAAGAACGAGTGGCGCATCTGGAAAACCGCATGGCGTGTGATTCCGAACTCGCCAATAGCAATAAAAATAGCCGTACGAACAGTGCAGAGAGGGACTCCGGCCACGAGGGAGATTGTGACGACAGGGAAGAATGTAATTTAAGGGGCAGACATGAGACAAATAGAAACATTCAAGGGCCTCGCCAGGAGGAAATGCGGGGATTTGATTTCAAACATTTCCTTACGGTAAGAAAATTTGAGATATTCCGAAATTCTCAAAAAGGCATACATCCACGAGCATGGCTCGAGCAATTTGAGTTCTGTCTTCCTCCCGACTGGGCAAGTTCACATAAAATAGAGTATATGTGTGGCTATTTGGAAGGCGAACCGGCGAGTCGTATGAGGTCGGCAGCGCGTCACTGCAACTCCACTCGGGAGTTTCGACAAGCCTTTCTCTCCGCCTATTGGTCGGAAGCGGCACAAGATAGGGTCAAACATGGCATAATTATGCTGCCAAATTTGAACCAGTCTGGTTTCGGCAGCCCTGCACGCCTATTCGACCACATGCTGCAGGCAAATCAATTTTTATACGACCCATACGGACCTGCGGAACTAATTAGGATATGCATCACCAAATTGCCGATGCACTTGCGGCACGTCATTCTTGCGGGACGATGCAAAGAGGACGTGGAAACATTTAAAACGCTTCTCCAAGAGTTGGAATACAATACACCAGAATGCCCGCCTAATCAGGCACAAAGTTATTACGGGGCTCAGCAGCGCGATCGCAGTCGTGGCCGTATTACTAATCAACGGCGTGACTGGTCGTCGCGACGCGAACGAAACAATAATCGAGACAGGCCGTATAGAAACTGGGGTAACAGTCGCGAACACAGATGGAGCAACAGAAATGATAGAGGATGGGGACAAGATCGTGAGCGCAACAGGTACGGCAACCAGCATCGTTACTACGATGAACACGGTGGGAGTAGAATTGTAGGCGGAGCCCCACATGATGTCGAAATTCGGCCGGCCAACCCCAGACATAATCCAACAAATGGGAATGAACGAAACCGGCAATGACAAATGATCAGCCCAGAAGGCGCCAATCGGAACAAATGAGCGACATGGCAAATGAGTACATAGGATTTATAGAGAGGAGAATGAATTGATTAGTTTAAATTTGTGGCGTATGAATTTTGAATAATATGTTAGTAAAAAATAATGATAAAGATATTTTTATGTGATTGATTGAAGTGATGTTTTAATTTTTTTTTGTGTGCAATTAGGATTTAGGTTGGTTCTAATGTGAACATAAAAGGTTTCTTTGTGAATGAGTAAAATGCTGTTTATTTTTTTTGTGTGAGTAAATTGAAAAGGAGTCGCTCCTGAGAGAAGCACGATCGTTGCTGAATTAGTGCAAGAACTCAGGGGAATATCCGATCTGTGGATATTATGGGTCTGGCAAACCCAGGTCCCCAGCTGTTAGTAGCCTTGTTTCCGATTTTCTGTTTTCAGTGCTACTATCTATCTATTACTATTCTATATCTGTCGGTATAAATGAGGATCTCTTACTATAGTATGCGTGCTGTATGAATATTTTAAGATAGGAGAACTCTGAGAAAGGAATGAGTAAGTTTGGAATCTTGAAAACAGGATGCGATAATACGATTGTTTAACCATTGGCTTCCCAATATGCAATGATAGGTTAATATTGATGATATATGTCTTTTTTGTTCTTTATAGCTGAGTACGTAAAGTGATGTCTGTGGATTTCGTAAGTATATTGATTCCCTTCAAGGTGAAAGAAGAATTGTGGTTTGTGTAATTTACGTGGTCCTGAAATATTATTGTGGTAGTCAAATACTAGCAGTTTTTTCAGCAAATGGAGAATGGAACGGAAATATGGATCCTTTTTGTAGTCTTGATTGATGTTGAGCCAAAGCCCGAAAAATTATTCTGCGTGAATACTTGTCCCAGAAAAGCGACGTTTATGTGTTTTGTGTTTTGCTGATGCTGTGAGCAATACAGCCTACTGTTTTCGCTGGTGCGGGATGCACTGCAGCCTATATGATTTGTACTGAGGAAATTTCCCTCTTGAAGGTAGAGGATGGTTAAATAATTTTGATTATGGGAACGAAGGAAAGCTTGGTTTAAGGTAATAAGGATGAAGCAAAATATTTGTCATTTAAACTACAGGAGGATTCGGATCTTTTGTGTCTGTTGTAAGTTCAATATGTTAAGATGATACTGTTTTACAGAATAGAGGTGACCACAATTTTGCCATTCATGAGAAATGAGTCCAGAATAACCACCACAGGCGAAATAACTGATTTGAAAGCGAAAGGTAACTTAAAGAAGGAACGAAATCGCAGCAAAATGGGTAAGAAAATGTAGTATAACCTGTATAGTGCAGACATTTTAACCTTCTCAGAGCCATCTGTGTGATTAATTCTAGTGATAACGTAATTTTAGATGAAATTGTCTTACTGTTTTATGTGTGAATATATGGGTATGATAAATGTATAATTGCGAGTCTCTTTTCAGGTGTGCGAACTGGTATAAATGTTTTTGCGTGTAAATAACCATTGTTCTTTTTAATGTGTATGTTTAAGGAAAGTCTCCATATTCATTATATGACAAGACATATGCGGCGAGCGTCAAGAAGAGGACGAAATAGAACAATGTGGTAGTGGTGTAAACACTTCGTTGAAGTAGCATTGAAGTGGCTTGTGGGATTAATTAGTAGTGGATAGAAGTAGAATTTTGAGTAATGCATGTTTATGGGTAGTTAGTTTGTAGAATAGACAATAGGTGTGCATGTGTGTGTGTAAATAACATGTGAACCCTATGCTCTACTGACCTATACTTGCGCAAGGCATAACCCTATTCATTTTAGTGAATTAATAAGTGGCATTTGATTTATTAAAACACAAGTGAACCACATTAGTGATGTGGATTTAAATATTGTATTGTCAGTTCATTTAATTTTTATTTTTACATTGTAAAGTCATTTCACTTTTATTTTTTATATTGTCAAGTCATTTAACTTTTAATTTTATATTGTCGATTCATCTAACCTTGTTCTTAAAAATTGTGAAAGACAATACTAAGTGATATTATGTATGACATTGTGTAATCACATAAGGATGATGAAAAATTTCTGTGAATGCAGTTGAGAACGTGAAAGCGAACCGGCAAAACTCTTAAGAGACAGCGGGAGCAGCCAGCTAGTTGTAAACTGGCGGGTTTCCCAGCGGGACACGCTGTCAGCCAGGCCACTTCGGGAGCGCGGCCGACAACAAAAGACCCTACGCCGCAAACACTTTCCCGTATACCTGCAGCTAATGGAGGGCCGCCCCGCGCGACCCTAGCTGAAGGGAATGACCTGAGATGGGCGAGCGGTCCACCGCGCGGAAATCCATCTCCTGGCAACCCACCTCACGCACGCGACTGTGACGAGACGGCCGCGGTGAAACAAAACAAGGGGGGTGGAGCCTTTTGACAGGTACTGTCCAAAGAAACTTGCAGACGTCAACGACGCCTATCGACATTTCCTGATGGATGCCCACTGTCAAGCGACAGTAATTCATGGTTCGATGTTCTCTGGTCGCTAAGGGTGACACATAAGAAGAGCCATTGAAGTGTCATCCTTGCTCAGGAATATCAACCTGGCATGTCAATCGAGGATACTGCACGAATTTGACAATACAAACATGGAACAAAATCGAGATGTACGTGACACAAGAGAAACTTCATGAGAGGGCAGAGACGGCGGGATCGCACGCAACAGATGGACAAAAAATCCCTACTGACAGCTGCGGCGACGAACCCCCTCCCCCTCCCCTTATATTGTGCCACGGAACAGTGGAACTAGTGAGTGTATCAGTGAACAGTGATTATACGGTTCTTAGTTCAATGCATATACGTGTGTTTCTGTCACAGAAACTTTGACTCGTGTGTTTTGCAGGGACTCGATTTATTGGTCTTTATTAAACTTTGACTCATGTATTTTGCAGGTGTTCTATATTTTTTTAAAAACTTTGACTATTGTATTTTGCAGGTGTTTTATTTATCGGTGTTTTGTTTTAGATGTTGACTATTGTACTGTTTTATTGATCAATGTTTGTTCTTGTGTTAGGTATTAGATTGGTGATATTTTGTTTTGTAAATTCATTGCTGTGGCACTGCTTCCTTTATCAGTCAGATAGCTTTTCATTCTCATTGGACTGTGATCGATTAGCCTTTGCATGGGGCATATTTATTGTAAGGAACCCCTTAAGGGTAACAATCACACAATTATTGTAGTTTCAGTATAATGACACAGTGCTCATTGTTTGCTAGCTAATTGAAATATAGTAGAGTGATTAAATTAGTGCCACATAGTTATTTTAATTCTACAAATTATTAGTTTTATAAGATATAGAATTTTTTTGCGATAACCACTTTGTAAAACATGTTTTTTCTCTTATCATTTTTTTGCTTTTGCCGATTGTGCATTGTAATGTTCTGCCTTGTAATACTGATGTTATTTCCTGTTGCTTTTTAATTGCTGTGGCACCTTTGCTATTTTCATAAATTTTGCTTGTTAATAAACAGTCATAAATTTGCCTGTGATCAGTTGGCTCTTGCAATGAGCAAATACTGGTGAACTCCATAAGGGTAACAACCAGAAATTGTTTTCATATCAATGACACAGGAACCATTGTTTTTACTTGCTGACCGATTTAGGTCTACACGACCTTTTAAATAGGTGTCACAGATTGTGTGTTTTTTTTTCTCTCTTTGAAATTGGTAGATTGTAAAGTTGTTTGAAATTATTGTGTTTTAGCAAGTAGCTGGTGACCTTTTGCCTTTTTTCTTTACACTTTTGGTTTAAGTAGGGTGTGAGAAGCCTGCTTGGGAATGTCCTAGCATGGCCAGAAAATTCCCTGCACAGTCTTTTCCCGGAGCGTTGGGGTTATGAAAGGTCTCTGTTGGATTCCTTTCATGTTTAATTTCTCAAAATTGTTGTCTTTTAAGAAATAAATTCCTCTTCTAAATTTACTGTGGCGTTTCTGACTATCTGGGAGGAGACTGAGTAATGGAACGTGTTACTTTTACACGTAAACAAGAACGATCCGTCACACTACTACACTTTAAAGCACAGTTTATATGTAATTCTTATATGTAATTCATGTCACACAGTCTCATACGGAACCTACATCCGCTTTCTGTTATATACTGTATATGATAAGATACTGTCATCCCCCTTCCCTTCTGTGTGAGAGGATGAATGATCAAATGTGTTTGTAGCTGCATGCTTGAGGGTAGCAGACAAGGCTGTCTGCTAGAGAACAGTAGGACCAACGTTGAAACAGGTAGCTACGCTTCCTAAAAGCAGAGAGGTTTCCATTCTTAGTATGGTCCGGTCCGTCCCCTGTCATGTTGGTATAGGAAGCTGCCCCTCTGGCGCCTTCCGTTGGTCTTTGTGAGCGACTCTCGGGAGCACGCTGGGTAGTTCGGTAGGAGTCTGGCAGCTGGAGAGTAAGCAGTTGGAGTCCAGTAGTAGCGCAGGGCAGTCCAGCAGTAGCAGTCTGGCGGTAGCGAGCGTCTGAAATCGTAAGATCTCCGGCTAAGCGCGTGTCTGTTAAGTCCATAGGACAATGGATTTGTTAAGTTCAGCTTAACTGAGAATTTAATCATTTTATTTCGGGTTAGCTTTAAAATAGCTAAGGTTATCTTTAATTGCAGCGGAGTGTGATTCTCGTGTCCAGTTCAGATTAATTTGCGGTAGTTGCTTTGTTACTACTTTGTGAGTAAAGTGGAACCACGTGTTGGTCAGTAACTCTAAGTAAGATCAATCTTAAATGCAAATGCTTGTGTGATTATAACGTATCGTCTTGAAAAGATTTTGAATATACCAACTTTTCTTTATGTTCAACCCACGTGGCGTGTACTTTGTGAGACCAGTACCACGTGCTTATATAACTGTTTGACCCATCAGGTTAATAGTAAGACGTTAGTAACCAGTTCGAGGTTTTTGTTTTGTAATTTGCTTTTTGATCTAATTTATTTTTATTATCTAAATTATTGCGGAGTTATACGCTTTCTGTAAACCAAGTTGACCACGTGAAGGGTAATTACAAGACGGACAGGATTGTGCTACGAAAGTAATTTCTTTAACTGAAAATTTGAATCTATTGGTTGTGGTTAACTTTCTGTTGCATGTGTTTCAATGTTCTTTGTGTGTTGTTTTATGAATGCAGTGTTGTACCCAGTCTCCCAATCTTGGCTCCATATTTTATGTGTTCCGTAATATTCCAATCTCATAGTCTCACAATCGTAAATAAGGCACCAGCTCAGTTATAACTCACGTATAATATGCTGAAATTTCAATGAACAATCTTTAAAATAAATTTGCAAATATAAACTGATTTCTTTCTTTTTATTTAAATTCTCCTTTTATATAGATATATTACCGGTTGTTGTATGACTGTAAAAGATTATAATCAATGTTAGTCTGATTGGTAAGGTGGTAAACCTAGACTAGTTACCCAGTCGTGAAACAGTGGCCCAGTAAACGCACGGTTAACTTCTCCCCAGACAGCTCAACGGCTTGTAACCGCTTTCATGGTCTAATTAGCACTCGATTTCAGCATACCAAATTCAAGTCACAATCTTACGCTATTCAGCAAAGCAAATTAGAGTTACAATCTTTCAACTGATCTTAAGCAATTCTAACAAATTAGAAGTATTATCAGATTAATACACTCAACTAGGCTTCTCTTTAGTATTACTTACAGGTACTAGTTTCACATGCATTTCATCCCCAGAATATAATAATAGCATATTAAATAGTCTTAAAATGGCTCGTTTCAATTTCACGTTGAAAATTAGTGATGGACGCGAGCATACCGAAAGGTTCTAACCGATACAGGAGGTTCACGGACCAGAAGATGAAGTAGACTATACTCAACTTTGAGCTACAATTAAGCTTCCGGAAAACCACAACGCTCCACCGG
Organism: Schistocerca nitens; assembly: GCF_023898315.1. Classification (NCBI taxonomy): domain Eukaryota; kingdom Metazoa; phylum Arthropoda; class Insecta; order Orthoptera; family Acrididae; genus Schistocerca; species Schistocerca nitens. Next base: position 901,142,326 of record NC_064614.1, on the reverse strand, counting down.
AAAGATGGAATTGCAGGATACTAACAACGTAACTATAGACACCGATCCAGGTCCTTAAATTTCCCTCTTCCACCGTGATACCCCGATCGGAGCTTGCTCGCGTCGACCACTGACAATTATCTGAAACATAAACACATCAGCGGCAGACAACATTCTGGCGCATCAGGTACACAAAACATATCTGCCCAACTGGTTATAAATAAACCTTTAATTATACATGGCACAAAATGAACCCAATCAGAACTAACCTACGTGACAACTTGCCCAGCAAAGGCTCTTAAAATTTCATTAGCTCATTCTCTAGAACAAACAAATAAAATAATAACATAGAAAAAGGAAATACGGAAAATTATTTCGGCCCGCTCTCGAACGCCAGGCACAGAGTTACGCACTAGTTGGTATGACCTCTAGCTACGCATTAAGCATGGCTTCATGTCTATTTGTTGTGCGCAGCTGGCACTCCCTTGAATACTGTCAAGATATCAGGCGGCCAGACCAAATAGAGTGACAAGTAACTGGAACAATCAAGATAGTTTTCAGTGCAGTCAGGTATCCAATTAACATGAACAGAACCCACCAAGGAACAATTCGACGACTCCAGGTCATTCACTTTGAGTAACATGTAACAGACGCGAAGGAAATCTGTCCTTCAAATGTCAAGGAAATCCCAATCACTGTCGGCAGCGGATCTACATTCCAACGGTTAAACACCCCGCAGCAGCTGCCCCCCCCCCCCCTCCTCCTCATCCGTCGTACCGACTCGGCCACTCGCCACGCTGCATACATTCACAGCGCCACACGTCACTGGCGCCCACACAGCTGATACCCGAGCTCAAGCCCCAGCAGAGCGCGCGCCGCAGTTAAATAGCCGTCCGCCAAAGAAGCGAAGACAAGCAGGCGTCGAAAGTCGACTCACAACGATCGGGATGACAATCGATGGAGACTGGCGCCAGCAGCACACCAGCTCAACCTACACCGCACAAAGATGAATACGGGGGCAGCCAAGCAAGCGGTGGAATAGACTAGGAAGTGCCCCGGTCCCCGAGATTAAACTGACTCAGGTGGACCCGAGATTTACGACCAGATACGAGGTCCTTGACCTAAAAGTTGACGGGACTCAGAATCTTCACGATCCGGCAAGGACCTCGGAATCGTGGCCTAAGTTTCCCCTTAAGACCCAACCCTCTTTTACTGGCGACATCCCTCACAAACACCACATCACCAATCCTCCCCTGAAAGGGGCGTCTGCCGGCCGCGGTGGTCTAGCGGTTCTAGGCGCTCAGTCCGGAACCGCGCGACTGCTACGGTCGCAGGTTCGAATCCTGCCTCGGGCATGGATGTGTGTGATGTCCTTAGGTTAGTTAGGTTTAAGTAGTTCTAAGTTCTAGGGGACTGGTGACCACAGATGTTAAGTCCCATAGTGCTCAGAGCCATTTCAACCATTTTTGAAGGGGCGTCTACCCTCATTGTACCGATCTGCTTCGCGCTGGTGGGCAAGATCGATGTTACGCTTGGCCCGTTGCCAATTCTCGCGCAAGCTAGCAGGGGTGACCTGAAGCGGGAGAAGGTCATTAATCTCCCACAAATTAGAGAGGCAAGTTGGGAAGTAAGCAAACATCAATCGACTGGGTACAGTGCCAGTGGACTCGTGTCTGGCAGAATTAAACGCCCGATTGAGGCAAGGCAATGTATTGTCCCATCGAGTAGGTCTGCGGGAATGGTAAACACAGAGAGCAGCCTTAAGATTGTGGTTAACGCGCTCCGCGAAGGAACCCTTGGGATAATAGGGAGTGGTAGTTATATGCTTAATGCCGTTAGTAAAACAGAAACCCTTGAAGATCTTAGACAAGAATGCGGAAGCATTATCACTCACCAAACTCTTCGGAGGACCAAACCAGGAAACGATCCGCGACAGCTGCTGTACCGTAATTTCAGCCGTTATGTCTCGGGTGGGCAGGAGCCATGTAAAGCGGGAAAAGGCGTCGACAGCTACAAGTATGTACCTATTTCCCCTCTTGGTGCGGGGTAGTGGTCCGATATAACTGATAAAAATGCGGTCAAGAGGATACTGCTCCCTAACCGACTGTAGTAGGCCCTTGCGAGGTCCCACATCGAGCTTAGCGCGCTTACACTGGATACAGCTACCCACAAATCGCCCAACATTACGATACAAAGTGGGCCAAAACATGTGTTCACGAACTCGGTTCAAGGTCTTGTAGAACCCTAAATGTCCCCGACCGCTGAATCATGAAAATATCTGAGGACAATGCTAACTAATTCTTGAGAAATACACACCTTCAATTCATCATCATTGTCTCCACTTTTACACAAGAGGCCCCTGCGACTCACAACGATCGGGATGACAATCGATGGAGACTGGCGCCAGCAGCGCACCAGCCCAGTTATGAAGATTACAAAAAATAAAAAATAAAAACAAAAAAACCTCGTCATCATCATCATCGTTTTCCAATTCCAGAATCCCGGGTGTTGTGTACAAGCGCTCACCATCTAATTCTGTCTTCACATATCTTCTATTCCAGGACAGCTTATTATTTGTATCCCTTCTCCTCTACGTCTGATATTACAGTCTCTATCCAGCGTTTTCTTGGTCTTCCCCGTGGTCTTCTTCTTATGATGTTAATGTTGAAATACCTTTTGCAGTCTTTGGCTGTTCATTCGCATTATGTGCCCATACCACTGAAACCTTCGTTTCTTTGTGACAATGGTAATAGGAACCTCAACACCAGCTAATTTTCTATTCACCTCAACCTCATTCTCGATTTTGTCCTTTCTAGTTGTTTGGTTCATAATGAATCTCATTTCTATCGTCTTAATTCCGCTGAGGTCTTTGTTTAGTAAGATACATGTTTATAAATCATATGCTAGGACTGATATGAAACAGATATGGTACATGGTCCCTTTTGCTTTTCGTGGCATTTTATCATCTCAGAGAAGATTTCTTATTTGACTGTTAAAATTGGATATTTTCTGTGCCATGCTGAGTACTTCCTGCTTAATGGTGTTATCCTTCGAAATCATACTTCCTAGATACTTGAAATGTGAAACATATTCTACTTCTGCTATAACTCGTTCTAGAAATATAATTGAGGTTGTTCCTTGCCTGTTGATGGTCATTTCTACTGTCTTTGTTTTACTTGTTTTTAGTCCGAAATTTTTGAATGTGTTGTTCCAATCATTAAGTTTCTTCTATGCTTCAGCTTCTGTCTCTCCCCATACTATCAAGTCATCAGCAAAAACCAGGTCATTTGGTTCGCTGTCTACTTTCTTGATAGATTTTATGATCTTGTCCATTTCTATTACAAATAGGAGTGGTGCACCTCCCTGTTGGACACCTCTCTTTGTTTCAAACCATTCTGATCGTCCGTTGCCTATCTGGACGCAGCTGTAACACTTTAAGTATAGCATCTTGACTTTAGCAGTTAGGTACTTTGGCACCTTTAGGTCTTCCAAACATTCCCGTATCTTATTTCGAGGAACACTGTCATACGCTTTTTCATTGTTCACAAATACACTCATAAGATTTATACATGTTACCAGTACTTTTCTGTCAGCATTCTTACTGAAAAAATAAGATCCTTAGTACCTCGGTCTTTCCTGACTCCATTCTTCCTCAAGCGAAGGTTCTACTGTATTTCTAAATCTCATCTCTGTGACCTTTTCTAACAGCTTCAGGGTATGTGGCAGCAGCGTGATGCCCCACATTTTCGACGATTGCCCTTTTCGAACAGAGTGATGATGACTCCTTTACTCCAGTCTTCTGGGATTTTGTTTTCTTCCCAAACCACTGATAACACTCTATATAGCCAATTTAAGCCTAATATTCTAGCTTCCTTATGTCAGAGCTGAAATCATCAGCGCCTGTAAACTTTCCATTGCGCATGCTCTTCACTGCTGCTTCTACCTCAAGCCATGTTAATGGGTCTCCATCGGTTTGGACTTCATTCATTACTCTACAGTCGTTAGTGGTTGTGTAGTTTCCATGTCCATTTAGCAGCATATTGAAGTACTTTTTCGTTTCATCCCTGATTCCTTCCTCTGTTCGTATGAAGTTACCATCATCTGTTTCCAGGGCAAGGATATTTTCAAATTCATTTCGTTTACTCTTCAGTACCTTGTATATAGTTTCTTTCTCCGGTATTCCTGAGTTAGATGTTCAGTTCCTAATTCGTTTCGTCTATCATCTGTCCTCTGTTTTCCACATGCTCTAATTTTCTTTTCAACTAGTTCTTATCTCTTACTACTTTCTTTACCCGATCATTCCACCAAGGCGTTTCCTCCTCGTTTGTTGTGGCAGTTGTTTTTCCGCAGATGTCCGTGGCTTCTCCAACAAGGGTTTCTTAGAATAAGGAACGTTCTTCTACTCCCCCTTTCTCAGTTTTGGGTAATTTGGATGCTATTCGTGCTTTCTTTTCTTTTCCATGTCCTTCAACAACCAAGACTTAATCTTTGGCATTCTCTTTAAATTTTGGCACTTGAACACTTTTTAGGTCAGCAGTTAACAGCCGGTGGTCGCTATCTAGGCACTCACTGGGTATGGATTTAACATCTGTAACATACTGACCAGCTTTTCTATCAGTGATGTCTATTATAGTCCTGTCCCAGCTGTATTTCGTTATTTTATGACTTTCCCTCTTCTGATGCCACGTGTTCTGTATGGCTAAGTGGTTTCGCGCACAGAAATCAATTAGGTTCTCTCCTTCCAGGTTTCTGTTCCCATAACCGCGAGGAACAATAATGTTTCCACATCCTAGTCTTTCTATACCAACTTAAGCATTCAGATCGGCCATAACGATGGTGTTCTCCTCTGTCATCCGTTCTTCAAGTTCACTAAGGAAATGCTCTTTCTCCTGTACGGTGCATCCTGTCTGTGTTGCATATACTTGAAAAACAGTATGCTGTGTATTACCAGCCTTAGTCTCATCTGGATTATCCTGTCACTCACGTATTTGACTCTGTCTGTATGTCTTTATCTTCATGGAGGAAGAGGCCCCTCCATTTTTGAATTCACTGTTGTTACCACTCCAGTATAGCACATATCTATTTCTCAGTGATTTCTTCCCACAGCTTTTCAACTTTGTCTCAGTCAACCCCTATATCCTGAGTTTACGCCTCTCCGCAATATCTACTAGTTCTTCGCATTTGTTGGTGAGAGTGCGGATACTGAATGTACCAATTTTCGGCTTTCCTTTTTGGGAGGGTTTTGTGTCTTCTGGTATCTTCGATGAACATCAGGAATTTTTCCGTCCTTTTCTTCAAGCGGTATAGAAGAAATGTCATATCTTGTGTTTAATTCATTCATCCATTCGAGACTTGGTTTAGGTTTGAAAGCAATATATACATGTTCAGCTGCTGATTTGCTAGGCCTAATATACGTGATGATTTTCTTTCAGGTTTTACTCCGTTAGCCCTTGAAGACCCCTCTTCTCCACAAGGCAGTGGTGTCCTCTTCTAATTATCCACAGGGACGATGGGTTGACCCATCCACTACCTCCGCCATTCCGAATGTCTCCTTCTCTGCCGAAGGTGCCGTTAAGGTCTTCGCCTGTAACCCTGGGCAACGGTTCCGCGTTATATCCCGTAAAGCTGGGTCCGTGGATGAACTTAACCATCCTTTCACGCCGACCTACTGATGTGGAAGATGCCCACTCCCGCAACGTGGGTGCGCCATGCAGAAATTACTCAAGTGATTGACAGGGGGGGGTGCCCTATCTCCCTTGAGCCCGGTTAATGGTTGTGTATGATGCCACAACCAAGGGCACAAGGGCATAAAAAAATTCGTAAGGATACAAAATCACTAGTGAATTGCTTTAAACGGGAACACTCGGAAACCTGTTCTAAAAATTTTGAACTTCACTTTTGTGGACTCCAGAAAGAAATTTGGAGAATGATGCGACAGCAGAGGAAAGAATTGAAACAAATTTTGAAATTGAACGACATAAATGTGGAATCATGGGTTAAATATTTAACAAAGTTGTAAGAAGGTACAAAAATCGCCAGAAATCGAAGTGAGATCAGTATACAAGTAAATAATGATGTAACCGTTTCACTCGCAAACGCAGAAGAAGCTGGAAATCCGTTAAAAAATAGAAAGTCTTCATGGAAAGATAGGATTACAATGAATTACTGAAGTATGGAGGATATTCACTGATTGAACAAATAACCAAGTTGATTAACAATGTTATAACTGGTAACAAAATTCCAAACGAATGGAGAACTAGTATTATAATTCTCATGTACAAAAAAGGAGATGAGAAAAACCCATCCAGCTACAGAGGGCTAAATTTGCTGAGTTCAGTTCTTAATTCATAACAAAAATAACAGGAAATAAAATTAAGAGCATTACAACCCTTGCAGAGGAGCATTATCGTTTTATACCCAGAAAGTCTTGCTTAGATGCAGTATTCATTCTTAGACAGGTTGTAGGGAAGCCCATTGAATACAGCAGACCAGCTTATGTTTGTTTTATTGATTTACATAAGACTTTCAGTGGGTTTCAATTCACAGATGTATATCTGCTCTACAAACGGGGGGGGGGGGGGGGGGAGGGAGGGTTCATTCCAACTTCATAAAAAGAACTGAAGACATTATTCGAACAATTACATGCAGGCAAGAGTTGGTTACAGGTTAACTGACCGGATAACAGTCAATAGTGGTATTACGCAAGGTGACTCTTGGAGCCCGCTACTTTTTAATACAGTCATTGACGAGGTGATAAAGAAGGTACGAGGTTAGGAAGAACTGCCCTTACATTCAGGCCGCAGCATCAGGTGAACCTATACGGTAAAAAGCAAAGTACGCTGTCACCACGTATTGTGGATATGAAAATTAGTAAGAGAATGTCTAAAATATACTGACAACGTTAAAAGGTCATAGGCACACCCATTGCTCCTAGTCAAAATTTACTGTTCAGAGAATATCGTCAGTATTATGGCGAGAGGAAGGTACAGAAAACGTGCACCATTCTTTAAAATTTGCCTGCATCTAAAAATAAAAAGAAGAAAGAAAATATTTTATAAGTATCCGACGCGAAAATTTTGCAAAAAAAGAGGTCGGGCTGGCAATAAAGAATTGTCACTGCTGACATGATGAGTTGCGGCACATGCATATTGCTATGTGGCAAGTATGAGGTGGCAGTGTCTCACCAGTGTGACAGCAGAACAGATCAGTGCAGCGCAAGGCAAAAGCGGCCCGCATGAATGACACAGAGAGACTAGCTGGATGGCGGAACGATGTACCCAAATATGGTATTGGCTCTGAGCACTATGGGACTTAACATCTATGGTCATCAGTCTTTATGGTATTCTACATTGTCTGCTCGGCTGGTCTAAGCGTTATAAACTCTGCCTCTACTCCTCCATGGGAAGGAAGATTTTCCTTTTTCAACATACTTCTATTAATTTTGTTAACATATTCTGGATATTAACTGCTTTGATTCGCTATATACTGTATAACCTCATTCAGCCACTTGAGCTTCTATGGTGAGGGGCACTTCATACATATGGTTCGACATGGCTCGGAATGCAGGGGATTTATGTCGACTAAAAAGACTTGCACCAGGCGAACGGTCTACCCGACGGGAGGTCCTAGACACATGACATTTCATTTTCATATTTCATTGGGTGACATGACGGCCTTTGTATAACAAGATTTGTCGTGGTTGGCTTTCAGTAAATATCGAACCCTATATTTCCATTTTTTACGGCCACTTGGAGGTCCTAAAACGGTAAAGTGTCCTTCTCAGCGCACTGCCGAGTGAACTGCATGTTTTGGTTCAAACTATTTAGATCCCGAATATTTAATGAAAGCCAACCACGACAGGTCTTGTTATACACAGGTAGTTATGTCACTCAATATAATACAAATCTGCAGCATTTCGAGCCATGTTAAACCGTGTGTATGAGTTGCACCTTACCAGAGAAGCTCAAGTGGCTGAATATGAGGTTATACAGTATATAGCGTATTAAAACGGTTGCGATCTAAGATATGTTGACGCAATTAATAGAAATACATTGAAAAAGGAAACCCTTCCTTCCCATATCGGATTAGAGGCAGATTTAAATAAAACTTAGACAGGCCGAGCAGACACAGGAACCATACTTTATGTAGAATACCATATCTGGGTATATAGTTCCGCCAACCAGCTAGTCCCTTTGTCGTTCAGGCAGGCCGCTTTTGCCTTGCACTCCACTGAGGCTGTCCACCTATCACACTGATAAGACACTGCCACCTAATACTTTCAGCATAGTAATTTGCACTTGCCGCGTCTGCTCCCGTTAACAGCGACAGTCCTTCATTGTCAATCCGGTCTCTTTTTCTGAAAAATTTTCGCATCTTATGAATTTTTTTTCTTCTTTTTCTTTTTGGATGGAGGCAATTTTAAAGTATTTCGCATGCCACAGTATTGATGATATTCTCTGAATTATAAATTTTGAATAGGTGCAATTCGTGTGCCTATGATAATTAACATTGTGAGTATATTACAGACATTCTTTTATTAGGAGTTAACGGTGGCAAAACATTTGTCAGATTCGGCCAGTAAATCGCTATCTTATCGGCATCCACGCTTAATAATGTTTTCAAAGCTACTGTTAACACAATGCTCTTATAATACGCTAAATCTGTTTCGGCGTTTTAGTACAGAGGTGAAATGCCTATCTCATACGAAACTACGAAGTATAAATTTTGTATTATGATCTTTTCTGTCTCCTTGCCGTTCTAAACCAAAACGCTTTCAGAGATGCTACAGGTTGCTTACGCCCGCGTCACGCAGGCTGTCATTAGTCTTCAACTCGACCGACTGCACGGGGCTGCCTGGCCGGTTGATACAGGTGCGTGGGTGGGGGGAGTGGCGGCAAGGGGCGAGCTGTCGGCCAGTAATCGGCGGAAATGGTCGTCGTTAGGGAGGGCCGTACTGCGCCAGATACCATCAAATACCGCACCAGCCGCGCCTCTGCGTGACAACGGGCCACTCTCTGAAAGGCGGCAGATGATAATGACGCCCTGCCTCACCGTCACGTGGTGGCGGCGCCTGCGCCCTGCACACACCACAGAAGGGTGCTCGGCACAAACCAGTTGACTGTGCTCTGGCTGCGAGTCACCTATTAGCCGCTCTAACAGTTGCAGGATTCATTATTTTCCTGTTTACTAAGGTCTTAATGGCGGTATCACTGCAATGTCAAGTCGCGTAAGGAGGAAGAAAGATTTGGTTTAGCGTCCCGTCGGCATCGAGGTCATTAGAGAAGGAGCCCAAGCTCGGCTGGTGTCAAGGATGGGGAAGGTGATCGGCCGTGCCCTTTCAAAGGAACCATCCCGGAATTTGCCTGCGGCGATTCAGGGAAATCACAGGAAACCTACATCTGGATGACCAGACGCGAGTCTGAACCGTCGTCCTCCAGAATGCGAGTCCAGTGTACTAACAACTGCGCCACCTCGCTGGGTATCAAGTTGTGTTTGCCTGAATTATGTTGCAGTAGTGGAAGATTCTGCCTGCCTCGGGCATGGATGTTTGTGATGTCCTTAGGTTAGTTAGGTTTAACTAGTTCTAAGTTCTAGGGGACTAATGACCTCAGCAGTTGAGTCCCATAGTGCTCAGAGCCATTTGCCATTGGAAGATTCTGTGTTTAATTAGACGCCAGTAACGTACTCTTATATTATTGTTAAGTTACATTTTAATGGTCAACTTTTCTTATAGGTAAACTGGGAGCATAGTGTTTTCGCATTTGGCAAAAAAAAAAAAAATATAGTTTCCACCATATTGCAGCATCGTGTAGGCCTTTCTCTGCTATGTTTAAACCGCCTGTTTCTTGGGCCCTTTGGTTCTGATTTGCTAAATCAGCCATAGCTTCTGTATGTCTTCTGTCATCTCTCTTTTATACTTAGGAAAGAGTATCCGGGGCTTGTGCCCACCGACTTTGCTTTATTACTGCTGTGCTTGTATAGTTAATTAGTTGTAGGTTTCTTGATTTACTTTGTGCTCTCATTTCACTGCTAAAGCGATATTTATTTAAGAAATCAGCATGTTTATAGAGTTGACATTTAATGGAAGATGCACTGTTCATGTTTTGTTCGTTCGAGTTGAGTGCAAGTAATATGTAGTTATTTTGTTATTTAAACTGACGCACTCTGATTAGCTGCGTTGTATTGTAAATAAGTACTACAGAAGTTGATAAATCTTCACTCTCTCACAACCCCCAGTCACTTACCATTCCCAAAGTTTCCTGAGCCAAAGGCACTATCGTAAATCAATATCATAATCGTTCATCATCGTCGTCGTCGTCGTCGTCGTCGCCATCATCATCATCTATCTTTATCGTCATCTAGCTTTATCAATTTCACTTAACTTAATCATCATTGAATGAGATAACATAATCGTTAAAAATCAGAGTCATGTTCAGGATTTCCATGATTGTCACATCCACTATTATCTGCAACTATCACCATCCACTATCACTCTCCATTTTGTGATCCACTATTATCCCTGATTGTCGCCATCCTTTACAATGTTATCTGCAATTGTTCACACCCACTATATTCCATAATCGTCACCGTCCACAATAATATTATTCACGGTTGTTACCATCCACTATTATCAATGTATGTCACTATCCACTATTATCCAGACCTGTCGCCATCCACTGTTATCCACAACTGTCACTATCCACTATTATTTTCGTTTCTGCCATCCACTGTTACTTTCGTTTGTGCCATCCAGTTTTATCCCCGATTGTTGCTATCCATTATTGTCAACGATTGCCTCCATCCACTACAGTACTATCCACAGTTGTCATCCACTACATTCCATGATTGTTGCCATACACTACGCTCCATGATTGTCATGATCCACTATTATCCACAACTGTCGCCATCCACTATTATCCACAACTGTCATCATTCACTGTTACCCTCAGTTGTGGCATCCACCATTACCCTCAGATTGTTGCCATGCACTACAATATTATCACCATTATTGCCATCCACTATATTCCACTATTGTCACCACCCATTATTATCCGCGACTGTCACCATCCAATATCATCCACAACTGTCACCATCTACTATTACCCGCGATTGTGCCATCCACTAGTTTCCATTATTGTCATCATCCACCATTACTTATGACTGCATCCACTATAGTCCAAGATTGTTACTGTCCACTATTATCCACAACTGTCGTCCACTATTATCCTCAGCTGTGCCACCCACGATTACCATCGATTGTACCTTCCACTGGTGTCCCTGATGGTTGAAACCCACTATTACCCACGATGTTTTCGATCCACTGTTATCCGCAATTGTCTCCATCCACTATTATCGCCACTGTCGCAATGCATATGTGGTGTGAAGAGGAGCTTTTGTGAAGTTTGCGAAGAAGTAGACAGGTGCTTGGTGAACTGTACCTGAGAAGGTGCATCATGAATCACGCCTGAAGAGCTTAGTTGTTATGTTTTCCGTGATTTCCCTAAACTGGTTTAAGCAAATGAGGGGATTCTTCCTGTGAATAGGAGGTGGTTGACTGCCTTCGCCAATCGGAGTTTGTGCTCCGTCTCTAATGATCTCGTCGTGCACTGCACGTTAAACTTTCATCTTTGGTTTTTAACTATAAATTACTTGGGAGTAGTACAAAATTGTTCGTATCTACACTGAATGCAGTGGTTATGGTGGTACGTTAAATGTGAACGAGTCAGTTGAATACTTCATGTTGAAACTATCATTCCTCAACAGCAGCAAGGGCGATAATTTATTATATGAACGTAGAAAAAATATACATCCTGAGACAGAATTTGTGCTTCATATTCAACTTCATGCACGTTTCCGTGCATATAGCCTGATCTACACAGTTACCTGGAATCATCTCTGAGAAACTTACTTATTCTACTCACTACTTAGTAAGTACATACCATTATTTACCATCTCTGATAAGTCGTTGAAATGGGTCATAATGTAGAACGTAGAAAATGTCTAACACCCCTAACATGATAAACAGCCTTGCACTGACTATATCGTGCAAGTAACGACTGGAATAACTGTCTGCAATCTTGTAAGTTTGTTCCTGTTCGTTACTCATGCCGTACCTGCTGCGACTCCTCTGCTAAACAATTCATCTTCAAATAATTGTTATCGATCCTGAACATAGCTCCTCTTTTCTAAAGTTTTATGTCAGAACTAAAGATAAATACCAATGACGTTTCATTAGTGGGCCTCACTGTCAAAGAGTTTTGTATGTTGTCGATGAAGAATTTTCTGTTTGTTAGGAAATAAATAACAGTAACGGTAGGAGCCAGCACCAAAACATTTTCGCAGTGGACAACAGAATCAAAGGTAAGGTCCATTACTGAGACAGATATCAATCGGTCTGGAACAACAAGGGTGCTCTGATCTAGAGATGTAGCAGGCATTATGAGGGATAAAGGTGATTGTTGTCTCTCTCTCTCTCTCTTCTTCTTCTTCTTCTTCTTCTTTTTTTACAGCTATAATTTTGTGGCTAAACTTATGAAGGTTTTCTTAAAGGAGCCCTGCGCTATGCTTCATGGCTAATAGAAAGCTGGAAAGTACGTTAAAACGTAGAAACTGAAGAGTTTCTTTGTGGCTGTCCGATTTTCATTTTTTTAACTGAAATTTCGAGACGTTTCTGGGATCGGAGAATATTGCAAACGTCCAGTTAAGTGGGTAACTGGTGTGTTATCAATATATAACATCCGGCCCACTGGTCATACCGGGTTGTTTCCCTGACTTCAGGCAAATAGCTATAGGACTCAGATCAGCGGGGTAGAATTTGTGGCCTGTGGATCCTGTCTCCTATGGCAAAGGCAGGCTAGTGACCTGAATAGGGTCCACATGTATGGTAACACGCTTGATATTACGCACACATCTCGTACGATGGCCACCGTTATCCTTAAGACTTAACGAGAGAGGAGGAAAGATCGTTATAACTTGTTTGGTCGTCTGGATACACCTACCTCCAATCACGTACTACATACTAACGTCCACGTCGTGAGCAAATTAGCTGTTTTGCTGGAGGTTAGTGGACGCAGTCAATGTTCTGTGGATGCCCGTAATGTTCTAATTAGTGTACGTCATCGCATGGTGCTGTTTGAATGAAAGAGACAACTTTTCTCTTTCACAAAAAAAAAAAAAAAAAAAAAAAAACACCGAGTTAAGCAACACCAATAAAGTTGCCACAGTGTTTTGAAGCAAGGAAGTTCTCAGTTGCTGATTGGAAAAGTGATGTGCGATTGTTTGCTGCATCTAAACTTAATATCTGTCCTTGCCATCTTTGTTGCTTGATACGTGTGGGAGGCATACAGAACAAGTACTTCCGGAAGAGGTCCATACACCAAAAAACTAGTTCAAGGTAAATCTATTTGTCACTGGAGAAGCACTTAATGTTGTCTATGTACTTACCGCACAGATCGATGGTAACGCTTCTGGGGCTCTTGATCGCGCCACGTTTCTATCTTGCAGCAGTTTCGAACATTTGAATTATTTATTTGATGATTATCTGCATGCACAGGAGCTTTATATTGCTTTTCCTGTCATTTGTAGCAAATAAAAAAAAACTGGCAAGGAAACACGGCAAAGGATGGAAACAGCTGTGAGTTGTGCATGCACACAAAAATGGTTCAAATGGCTGTAAGCACTATGGGACTTAACAGCTATGGTCATCAGTCCCCCAGAACTTAGAACTACTTAAACCTAACTAACCTAAGGACAACACACAACACCCAGTCATCACGAGGCAGAGAAAATCCCTGACCCCGCCGGGAATCGAACCCGGGACCCCGTGCTCGGGAAGCGAGAACGCTACCGCGAGACCACGAGCTGCGGACTGCATGCACACAACACATTCTTATGTGATTGAGTTACAGACTTGTGCTACCGTAAGTAAGTGAATCTGGCGTGTTTCACTAACGGACTGTTTAACTCCAACGAAACCATGTTGTAAAGTACTCGTATGTTTAATTTTCAGACAACTGACACTTTTAACTGAATAAAACTAAACATGCTTAATGACGAAAGACTTCATTTTAGTAGCTGTATAGATATGCCCACACATTCACAAGTCTCACTAATTTTGTTTGTATTCTCCTATATCTCGACGCCATCCTTTCAGAGGCTCATGAACAAGTGACACTGTGGTAATTTTGGTTCACAGAAAAACACCTTGAATGGTCCCTGTATTTGTCCGCCATCTCGTTTTACGCTATGAGTTTTCAAGTTCGTACAACATTTTTATGGAATAGTGTTTATTTCTCTGGCGCACAAAATAGTGTTCCTTTTAATAAAATATAGTTATACCTGCCTCGGTGGCCGAACTCGCAAACTCGCGATAATAAGGTAGCGCTCCACAAAGAGATGAACTGTACAAATTCCGATGGAAGAAGAAGTTTCTATACCCATAATTTTCTTTGCAAGGAGACTGAAATTGTATCGTCCAGCCTCTGATTACTAGGCTGTGTGTCAGTGTGTTAGTTTGAACAATATTGTTAACAGATATCCGCGCCGGCCGGTGTGGCCGTGCGGTTCTAGGCGCTACAGTCTGGAACCGCGTGACCGCTACGGTCGCAGGTTCGAATCCTGCCTCGGGCATGGATGTGTGTGATGTCCTTAGGTTAGTTAGGTTTAAGTAGTTCTAAGTTCTAGGGGACTGATGACCACAGATGTTAAGTGCCATAGTGCTCAGAGCCATTTGAACCATTTGAACAGATATCCGCAATGCTTTATTGAGTGAGCGCCCGTGACGGTTTTGATGTTGATCAAATCGTCGAACAGGAATGCTGAGTCCACCTGCACCCTTGACTCCACTGGAGGGGTAGGCAGTGTGTAAACCATTGGCTTTCACATTCCCTTTCATTACATGTTTATCCATAACAACACAATGAAGTTACGCTGGCAGGCATTCCTCAGAGTCAACCATACTAGACGAGTAAATACTTGAAATTTTACCGTTAGGTAGGAGGGACACGACATCTCCGTGTGGACTTCGTGTGCATTGAAGAATTTCCGCATGGCCTTCATCCACCATGAACTTGTATATGACGTAGTTTGATTTTAACATGATTCAATATTTCTCAGACATAATCAACACAAATAATAATAGTTTTCTTTTCCACTTTGGCCTCTATATTGTGACTGGAATTAAGTCAGTTGAACTTCGATAGGTAAGAGTTGTTACTTGGCTGTACGAAAACAGTACATTGTCGCAAACACCTTAATTGTCATTTGGTTCGGTACTGAGAGTGATTCTAGCGAGCTGTATATTAATGACCTGCCAGTCAATACTGATAGTAACTCACACTTTTTATAGGTGATGCTGTTAGATGTATGAAATAGTATCGGAAAACATCTGCGCTAATATTGTCGAATCTTGATAAGCTTTCATATTCCAAAGATTGTCAACGTAGTATAAATGTCGCCAATGGCACATTTCACAAAACGGAAAAATTAAGTATCCTATTATAACATTAACAGTGAGTCAAAATTGGAGTGTCAGCTCACACACTCACATGAACTTAACAATTTGTGGGGCTATGAAATGGTAACATTGGTGAAGCAGGTGGTAATTTTCGGTTCATTGGCGGATGCGTGGAAACTGCCGTCAGTCTACAAACCAGATCCCGACGCTCCTGCCTCCTGTTCTAGAACATTCAGTGGTGTGTATCAAGTAGGACTCATAGGGATATTGAAAATATACAAAGAAAGGCAGTACGAGTAATCATTCGTTTATTTGACTCACGGCAAACAGTTTCGGAAGTGTTGAAGAATCAGAACTGGCACTCTCTTGAAGACAGACACCAACTAACCCGCGAAACTCTATCTATATACAGTGTGCAGAACCAGTACTAAGTGAGGAATATCATTCTTGTAGGAACCACGAAGACGAGAGATATTCAAGCAATCAGTTTCCTCGCGCACCTTACGCCAATGTAACGGGAAGAAATCCGAAAGTGCTTTTTAGCATACGCTTTACAGCGGTTTCCAGAGTATAGGTGTACTTGCAAATTGTCAAAGAAATGTAATAATGTGATACGATTCTCGAACGACACAGTGATGTTTTCCCTCTCACTAAATTAAAAATGGTCTGAAATACACTTGTAAACATCTAGCAGTAAGAAAATAGGGAGCATTATGAAAGTATGTAATTATTCAAAGTGGATCATTCTAAACAGAACAAACTGACTTGGATAAAGTATACGATAGAAAAGGCAGAAATGTTCTTCTAAGCATAGACCTGGGGTTATGAGCCGCCACTGCCATCAATATGAAATATTGTCCTATTTAATACAAATGCATTTGAGACGTAAACTTCTCGATTAAGCAGCCATCCAACTGGATTTAAATTTCACGCATGGCCTACTTCAACAAGAAATAAAATATTACTTTAACACATTACATGTCACAATTTGTTCTGCAATAGTAACTGTTAAAGGAGGTGTTCCACGTGTCGTCCTCATATTTGGAGACAATACTGTACTCGTCTCTGCAACGACTTATGAGTTCCTTCAAACACTCTCAGATCATTTCATAAATCTTGGAAAGACTGAACAGTTTGTTGCTCCAGTTTTTTCAACCGTATCAACGGGAGTTTCTTATATTCACTTTTGACATGAGAAGAATCCAGAGGACTGAGATAAGATGTTCTTGCAGCCCAGGGTACAGGTCGTACTAGACTTATCCGTCTTCGACCATAACCCCATGACTCCTGAAACACATGCCCCATCAACGGGCCAAGAGTTAAATTTGATCCTAATTAGGTAGTGACTTATACGAAACCCTCACCCTTCCTCGTAGTCGTGGAGGTCTTGGACTAGTCCACGTACGCGACCGAGCAGTGGCTATTTATGTAACCACGATGATAAAGATGTGGACACGACACCAGACAAGTCTGACGGGCAGCTTGATAGACGAACTCGCTCCATCTTCTCGTTCGGCTCCTGTAGCGGTGGCTCACATCTCACCATCGCTTGCCCATATGCGAACCTTCTTTGTGGAACACAGTTATGTACATATGGAACTACCAACTACCAGGACGGCAACGGCACGTGATATATATCACATCTTGACTCGACGACGGCCGAATAATGCCGTAGAGCGCCGCCAACCAACGGTTACGTGGTCAGTGGTATGGCGTACAGTGCACCACCCACACCTTGATACGGGAACGCGCGCACTGTGGTATCAGGTGGTCAATGGGAAATACGTGACTCGTTCCAGGTTGCATACAATTCATATGGCGGACGAGCCACTGTGTCCGCAGTGCAATGTTATAGACACTGAGGAGCATCGCCTGATATGCGGTCCTTCGGCGGACGTATGGTGTTTGGTCAAAAAAATGATCGCCTTCCTCCTTCGGGTGGGGCCGCAAACAATAGAACCACACACACTACTTCTCCCAGATAGGACGTATTATCCCCGAACGAAGACAAACGCAGTGACTTGGATTCGAGGTTTGACTGTGCGTTATCTTTTCCGAGACGGCAGTAAGAATGTGCTTGACTTTTGGGCCTTACTACAGGAACATCACTCACAGCTTATGAGACATCCGAGATATCGATCATATTACGCAATTTTTTTAGGGAGTGCCTTGCTTGATCCCCCACCCAGTTGGGGTGTCCCGGGTAGGAGAATGTAATTATTGTCTATAAGTATCAGAACAAGAAAGGACCAGGACAGTGGAGAGGATCCACAAACACACGTGAAGACGTACCCGACACCAACGCGAGGTATGACGGGATTAGCGAGGTACGCACCTAAAAGAGGAACGTAGAACGTTATTGTTTTGTACTGACAGAAGCAGGATATTTTATTTTATTTTTTTCACTATTATGTAAAAAAAAGTCCACTTATTTACGTTTCCCAGAAAAATTTTATTTTATTAAGTCATCGTCTTATATATTTAAAGAAAAAGTGCTAGGAGCAGTTTATGTTTGTTATTGTTACACCGAATGTAAAAAAAAAAAAGTGGTCAGCGCGTTTTAATCTGCCAGGAAGTGTCATATCAGCGCTTTAAAAAAAAAAAAAAAAAAAAAAAAAAGCGAAAAGTTTACACCTCAGATAGCTTCGATTTGTGCTGACTAGGATAATATTTCACACTGAAGTCAGTGGCAACTCGTAACCATACATCCGCAGTTACCTCGCAAACTGTTTATTGGAAAGCTTTTGCTTGTGCTATCGTACACTTTCATCTCTGTAAGTTTTCATTGTTAATTATGATACTCGCTGTACATTTTCGTGTATACAGGTTACCCCATTTAAGAAAATTTTGTTCAGCTACCATGGGGACTTCGCCAGCATTAATGGATATTAGCGTGTTGCTTTTTCCATTTCGTGCACAATGTTTCGATGGCCAGCCCTATTGTCCCTTCAGGTGCTGCGACTTTTGCTGTGTACTCGCTGCCTGGAATTCAACCAATCTGGAGTCCTCGTAGTGAGGACACGTAACAGGAAAGCCCTCAGATCCTAATGGAGACAGCTGCATTAATGCTGAATACCCACTGATCAATTACGACGAGAAAATCTAGGTCACATTAACCTGCATGATTTCCTTTCTTGTAATTTTGTTCATTGCGGAGATATGAACAGCAGTGCAGCTTGTTTAAATAGCACCCTGCATTTTTTTATTCGATAATGCACTTCCTCTCATCAAGACCTGTTCGAAAATTATCACATGTACCACTCACGTAAACATGACTTTATTAAAAACGTAACACAAAGCTGACTGACTCTGCTGTACTAGCGCACCGTGCTGTAGTACTTTTAAACAATGTGTCGTGTACAGTAAAGGTCAGTCCTTGATTAAAAACTGCGTCATCATTACATTTTTTGTGGTTGAAGATAGGGTTATACTACTCAACCACATGAACTATACACACCGATATCCTGATAAGAACCAACCTTCCCGACAGATGGTTCCTTGTCTTGTGACTTCCGGAAACAAAAAGTTTCAACCCAAGTCAAGCCAACAGGGTCGTCATAGAACTTGTACAGAAAAAGCTGCGGAAATTATTCTTCTCATTCTTCTCGAATTTGTTCCAAAGAGTCCACACTTGAGCACACGACAGCTTGAACAGGAGACTGATAGTCCTAAAACCCATGAACACAGCATCCAGTTCCATCTTTATATACACTTACACCAAGATACGCATAGGAATGATTTCCAGATTCGTATACAGCTCTGTCATTGGACACTTCAGCAAATCCTCATCCCCAACCAGAACTTTTTTTCTCCGATATTATTTGTACCGGTGAATATTCCTTCTGGAGTAAAGGCCAAGTAAATACGAGGAAGATGCATTATTGGCCCAGAGAAAATAGACGGTGGCTTAGACAGGCGAAGCATCAGCGTCAATGTCTCGACCAAGCGGGGTAGCGGAGTGGTTAGCACATCGGACGCGCATTCGAGAGGATGACAGTTCAAAGCCGCGTCCGACTATCCTGATTTAGGTTTTCCGTGATTTCCCTAAATTTCGTAAGGCGAATGCCGGTATGGTACCTTCGAAGGAGCAGGGCCACTTTCCTTCTCCACCCGTTCGTAATCCGAGCTTGTGCTCCGTCTCTAATGACCACGTTGTCGACGGGACGTTAAACACTAATCTCCTCCTCTTCCTAATTTCTGGCGTGGGGAGCTTCATACTACATTCAGTTGCCTTTATTTCATGTGGTGATATAAATAGCAGGGCGCGTGCCAGATTTCTCACGTGAATACTTATTCTTCTTCTGTATAAAGTACTACTAAGCACCAGAAGCCTTATATAGTACATAGACGATTAATATCCATCACATAACGCCTTTCGAGCACGTCGTGCTCTGCCAGATGCGTTTATCTTGGAGGAACAGTGTATTGGCCTGCTCTGTTTCTTGACTTAACTCCTATGGACTTTTTTTTTCTTTTTTGAGGTTGCATAAAAGACGTTGTCTCTCGCGATATTCAATCAACTCCAGAAAATATGCAGGGACGTATCGTGCTTGCTTATAATTCATTGGAAGCAGCAATGAATTCTTTTATTCAACATGTGACAGTGTAACACTGTCAATGGTCACCTCTTTCAGCTCCATCGAATGTTCTGTCCCCTTTTGTTCAAATGGCTCTGAGCAACATGGGACTTAACATCTGAGGTCATCAGTCCCCTAGAACTTAGAACTACTTAAACCTAACTAACCTAAGGACATCACACACATCCATGCCCGAGGCAGGATTCGAACCTGCGACCATAGTAGTCGCGCGGTTCGGGACTGAAGCGCCTAGAACCACTCGGCCACTCCCCTTTTGTGATCACAGAAGATTGCAGTACTAGAAATGGTATTGAAGATCGATTTTCTGTTTCTTATTAAACTGACTGTTGTGTTTAAATGGTCTTCGGGAGAAGAAGTTTATAACAGAATAAAAAATATTGAGTGCTATTTAAAAAGAGGTACTATTGTTCCTATCTTCGTAACGAATAAAGATACATGAAAGAATGGTTAATGTCACACTGGTAGCTAAACAACATTTGCTTGATACATATTTTATTATGCTTCTTAACAAAAAGTTGTTTTGAGTGGCCAAGATAAATGCGCCCCCTGTATACCGATAGAACATGTCTGTACATATACCAGCTGCCGTATATTATGTTATTACGTATTTTGTACTCACTAGCAAGCTCTGCTGTCGTATATGCTCCTAATTGTCAACATCAGTATATCCACTGCTGTGTATGCTATGCTAATTTGTATAAGATATAAGACTCGAGTGCCAATAGATTCGTTGCGACCATTTCAAACGGTCTCTACTGCGCATGCTAATGCGCTTTCTTTCCATGCTTAGTACTACACGTTTCGAGAATTTAATCTCATTGTCAAGTGTCAATATTTACAAAAGTATTTTGTGTGATTTTTGTATGTGTTTGCCTTTCTTACACTATACTGTGTCGTCTTTTTGATGTAGAAAGTAATGAGCGTTCCACAATATGCAGAAAACCACACACACAGTGTGAATTTTCACAAACAGTATGAGTTGTCGTTTCTGCAATGGAGGAACCACAATGTCTTTTAACCTCAGATACGGCTGCAGTGCAAGAGAGGCAAAATACAAAATTCTAAAAATATTCTATCACGATACTGAGAAATTCTCGAAACGCGTTATGCTAAACATGAAAAATACGTAAATGTTGCTGTGTTTCATTATTTAAACAATGAATGACAATGGCAGAAGTAAAGCTGTGAGTACCGGGTGTGAGTCGTGCTTCGGTAGCTCAGATGGTAGAGCACTTGCCCGCGAAAGGCAAAGGTCCCGAGTTCGAGTCTCGGTCGGGCACACAGTTTTAATCTGCCAGGAAGTTTCATATCAGCGCACACTCTGCTGCAGAGTGAGAATCTCATTCTGGAAACAGCTGCAAGCTTTCCAAAACATCAATAATGATGAATGAAATAGTCAAATATTTCTGCTTCCCATGAGCGATCGGACTTCCTCGAGGAGCAGTGATTCAAAACATTGACTGAAGAAGTTCTGAATTATTCCTGTCATACTACTTACTTTATCGGCATCTTTTTTCTGTTAAATATTTTGTGTATCTGCATATGATGACAAAATTTACAAGCTTGTCTCATTTATTTTGGTAACAAATTCTGTTGCTGATTGGTACTAATCATTTGCTATGTCTTGTCAATGTTAAACTACAATGTAGTAAGTGCCCAAACATTAAAAGCGTTTAAATTCACCAATTTTAAGAAAAGGTAGCCCTGGTTGAAATATGAAAGTACGGCCTGTTAATCTGTCCAGTAAGGAAAATGAGGAAGCGCTAGACCCATGGGGATTTGTCACAGTTCGTTCACTGGTGTAACGTACAACTTATTTTGCACAGATTGAATTTAATTAAACAACAATTGATTTGAGTGCTGAACAGTGACCAGTGAGGGCAGAAAATGTCAATTATAGCTCACATGCAATTATTGTTTGTCGGAGAGAGCAGAACACCCCAATGAAAAATTTAATATAACTGAACCGACCACATAATAGGCTACTGCCAAAAAATTCTTATACTAAAATACAAAAAATGACCAAAGGGTAACAAAATATTTGAAATTTAATAAAACAGGCATTTTAGCAAGGCTTACAGGGTTCAACAATAATATTCAAATAATTAAGATTTACATTAAATAAGAATTACCGGTACGTTCTCAACCACTTGTAAAATGTTTGGATAACTTGAAGAAGCAATAATGTTACGGAAGGAGGGCCTGTTTTACTTAACAAATAGAATGACTCAGAATTGCTCTAAAATTTCAACTTTAAACAGCAGCATTAAAGGCCACGGCTGCGCTTCGAAGAAATAACGCTGCAGAAGGCGGACAGCACGAGTTTTCGCTGCCCAAGGCTTGTGCTCAGAATTGCATAAACAGGCGACTGTGTAAGCCGACTGAGCCCAGAATGAGCGGGCCTGGCAAGGTTAGGTGAGCAAACAAAACTCCCTGTAGCACAAATAAATTCCAGTAAGTGCAAGATCAAGTCACAGCCAAAATTATAATAAATGATATTTTCGGTACCAATAATTAATGCAGTTTCTTATGGAGCGATATTCTAAGTTTAACAGTTTTCTAACAAGTTAGTAGTCTCTTAACAAAACTTCAGAATTAAATAAACTAAACTCCGTCCGAACAGGCCCCGAAGGCCCAACGGTACCGACCGGTCGCAATGTCATCCTCAGATCGCAGGCGTCACAGGATGCGGATATGGAGGGGCATGTGGTCAGCACACCGCTCTCTCGGCCGTATGTCAGTTTACGAGACCGGAGGCGCTACTTCTCAGTCAAGAAGCTCCTCAGTTTGCCTCACAAGGGCCGAGTGCACCCCGCTTGCCAACAGCGCTCGGTAGACGGATGGTCACCCATCCAAGTGCTAGCCCAGCCCGATAGCGCTTAACTTCGGTGATCTGACGGGAACCAGTGTTACCACTGCGGCAAGGCCGTTGGGTCTCAGAATTAAATAGTCATACCAAATTCTACTGGAACAAATGATTGCGCCAACCCTGAGCCAATTGTCTTAAATTCTACGGCTCGTGGTCTCGTACACAGACCAAGCCAATGTCAGAACGGAGAATGTGTCCTAAAACTAAAATTCCCATATAATCCACTTAAAATTAACATACAATATACATTACCTGAAGCAGAATAAGCAATACATTAGCCTCAATAAGACACAGTGGAGCCAAGAACAGCAAGAAGGTTAGTGTTCGCCAAACGGCAACTACATATTGAGCACAGCTTTTATTCAAAATATTTAAATTAAACATAAGTCACACGGTACTTCACTCTAACCCTGATAACATTCGTGCAATACGAAAGTCTACTTTCATACCGGGAATAGGCAGTCTGTGATGATATTAAACATCGACCAACACCGTGCGCCAGAATTAATATAAGCTAATAGTTATTTGCCTCGACGAAGGCGAGAATTTGTAACAAACTGATACAAGCAGTAAAAAAAAATCACGGATAAATATCACACTGCTAACGAGCTTCCCAATAAGCTTCCTTTTAGAGACAGAAATTTTTTTAACATAACCCAAATTAAAGGCGCCACGGACATTTAAAATTCACAGATGAAATTTCCAATAAAATGCAGTATACAAAGATCAAATTAAAATATTTAACAGAATTTCTTAACAGATATGTTCTTGCTCATACAATTCGATCTGAAATTCCATGGAGTCGCGGACTTCAGCACCTTTAAACAGAACCGGCGCAACCAGAAATTCCGGTAAAGCCTCTGACTGTCGATAGGATAGGTTTTTAATAATACACTCGTGAGATTCTTCGGCACTTGAAGCCAAACACAGGCCAACATGGCCGCTGCATATCCTTCCCAGTTTACGCCGCGCAGGGTAGCCGCGCGGTCTCGGGCGCCTTGTCACGGTCCACGCGGCTCCCTCCGTAGGAGGTTCCAGTCCTCGGGCATGGGTGTGTGTGTGTTGTCCTTAGCATAAGTTAGTTTAAGTTAGATTAAGTAGTGCGTAAGCTTAGGGACATATGACCTCAGCAGTTTGGTCCCATAAGACCTTACCACAAATTTCCAAATTTACGCCAACACAGAGACAGGTGGATGGCGGCGCAAGGCCTCCTTTCTGCTTGATTCCTCCATTAATACTCCCATAATCGTATCAACTCTCATACTGTACTTCTGGGCCCAGCCAGCAGGAACTCCAGGCCATGCCAGAGGGAGATACACTCGCTGGCGACATCTTACAGCCAAAGATAACAGCATGTCGGTGTGGCCGAGCGGTTCTAGGCGCTTCAGTCCGGAACCGCGCTGCTGCTACGGTCGCAGGTTCGAATCCTGCCTCGGGCATGGCTGTGTGTGATGTCCTTAGGTTAGTTAAGTTAAGTAGTTCTAAGTATAGGGGACTGATGACCTCAAATGTTAAGTCCCATAGTGCTTAGAGACATTTGAACCATTCTTTGCTAGGGGGAACTGACACCATGAATCCTGCATGGCTTTCCATATATCTGTAAGAGTACCAGGGGACGGAGATCTCTTGTGAACAGCACGTTGCAAGGAACCCCAGATATGCTCCATAATGTTAATGTCTAGGGAGTTTGGTGGCCAGCGGAAGTGTTTAAACTCAGATAAGTGTTCCCGGAGCCACTCTCTAGCAATTCTGAACGTGTGGGGTGTCCCATTGTTCTGCTGGAATTTCCCAATTCCGTCGGAATGTACAATGGACATGAATGGATGCAGGTGATCAGACAGGATGTTTACGTACGTGTTACCTGTCAGAGTCGTATCTAGACGATCAGTATCCCATATCACTACAACTGCACACGCCCCACACCATTACAGAGCCTCCACCAGCTTCAATAGTTCCCTGCTGACAAGCAGGGTCTGCGGATTCGTGAGACTGTCTCCATACCTGTACACGAACATCTGCTCGATACAATTTGAAATGATACTTGTCCGACCAGGCAACAGTCATCAACAGTCCAATGTCGGAGCCGATGAGCCCAGGCGAGGCGTAAAGCTCTGTGTCTTGCAGTCATCAAGGGTACTCTTTTAGTGGGCCTTCGGCTCCGAAAGCCCATATCGATGATGTTTCATTGAATGGTTCGCACACTGACACTTGTTGATGGCTCGGCATTGAAATCTGCAGCAATTTGCGGAAGGGTTGCACATCTGTCATGTTGAACGATTCTCTTCAGTCGTCGTTGGTCCCGTTCTTGCAGGATCTTTTTCCGGCCGCAGTGACGTCTGAGATTTGATGTTTTACCGGACTGCTGATATTCACGGTACACTCGTGAAAAGGTCGTAAAAAAACGGAAAATATCCGTTTCATCCCTACCTTGGAGATTCTGTGTCCCAGAGCTCGTGCGCCGACTATAACACCTCGTTCAATCTCACTTAACTCTTGATAAACTGCCATTGTAGCAGCAATGACCGATCTAAGAACTGCGCCAGACACTTGTTATCTTATATAGGTGTTGCCGACCGCAGTGCCGTATTCTGCCCGTTTACGTATCTGTGTATTTGAATATGCATGCCTATACCAGTTTCTTTGGCGCTTCAGTGTATATGCGTTATTGTATAGCACGTATATTTACATGTGTGCCACCTCGCATCTAAAGCGAGCAAACTTGAGGTGTGCATGTAATTTATAGCAATGAGTATAGTATGTGACCGACAATTATCTACTCTTGTAATCCGATTCTTGTATGGAGGACGGAAAATTTATTCATTTTTAAAGTCGAGTTAACAGGATAGTGAGATCCTTTTGCTTTTGATACTACATAACACATATCTGCAGAAAAATCCCTCAAGGGAATATAATTTCGTCAGTATGTATTAAACTTTCGCAAAGCTGAGATGTATAGTCCCTTTAAAAGGCTAGCAGGAATTTTCTTCTACGAGATAGCAACGATACCGGACGCAAAAAGCTTTGGGTGTGCGCGAACCTGTCTCTTTGGAGCTAGGCTATTAAAAGCATTGGAGTGTCCAGAAGAAATGCCTCTGGTCAGCCGAAATTAGTTGCAACTTGCAACCGTCCACTGTATGCCACTCAAACAGCTTTCGCTCAGTCACAACCACGGAACTGGGAGAATGTCTGCGTCGACCACATTCGTGTAATTCTAAAGCGCTTTCCTTCAGTTCTAATCTGTTAGAATGTGTTCTTGATTGAAGGTTTACGTTTGCCTGTGTGATATGTGGTGTGCAAATGGACGTGGTTGCATTGCATTATCCTGGTTCAAATGGTTCAAATGGCCCGGAGCACTATGGGACTTAACAGCTATGGTCATCAGTCCCCTAGAACTTAGAACTACTTAAACCTAACTAACCTAAGGACATCACACAACACCCAGCCATCACGAGGCAGAGAAAATCCCTGACCCCGCCGGGAATCGAACCCGGGAACCCGGGCGTGGGAAGCGAGAACTGCATTATCCTGGGAAAGAGTTCTTTCCCACGCGTCTACTGTGGCACTGAAGGTAGCATTTTTCTACAGCTATGTGCTTGACGGAGCATATTGAAAGCGGTGGATTTCTTAGGCAGTGGTTTTTGCGGTCAGGATTAATGCGGAGCAGATTCTGTTCCGTTTACGTATTATTTGTGATTCGTTATCGGATGCAGCAAGCCGGTATTTCATTCGCTATTTTCTTTCTTTTTTTTCGTATATGTCCTTTTAATTTACGTTATGTAGTAGGTCTTTCTATGACTGTGCCCTAGCCACCATGTGCGTCATGTAATCTCAGTGTCCTATATTCTTAGCATCCAATAAAAATGCTAGGTTAAATAGAATCTCATATCTTTATTTCTGTTTCATTCGTTTCACCAATTTATTTAAATGAACTATCATTTTTCAAGATGACACTATTGAATACGAATTATTCCTCATAGCAGTCAGGTCGCGTAGTAAAATATTTAGGGGTTTTATAAAAGGCTTATCTTGAAGCACGGCTATTTCTAGAGGAACTTAGTCACCTACTACAAACAATAATCACCAATTAATCAGTCACTATACACCGACAGTTGTCTTGTTTACAAATTGGCGATTCGAAGTCACGATGGTGGACAGCTAGGGATGACTTTGTGTCGCCCAGCAGCTAATTCGATATGCCTAGCTGCTGGGCTGGAGCGCACAGGGAACGGGTGGTGATGGGCCATCTCACGCTACAGATAGCGCGCTTCCAGTGTGTACGTAATCCACTTTTAACCGCGCAGCAGAAGCCGCAAGCAGCCGGTAAACAGCCCCGCGCAGCACTCGGGCCGTTCGTAAAGCGTCCCGCCGGGGGAAGCCCGCCAGACCAGAGCTGAGCGGCAGCGGCACACGCGTCCCATTGTTTGCGAAGACCGCAGAACGGGCGGCGCACCCATGTAAATACTGCACCGCCTGCGCTGCTCCCCCCGGAGTTGGCGGGCGACCACAGTCCCGCTCCCTGACGGTGTGTTTGGGCGCGTGTCTAAGCGTCCCTGTGTTTACTCTGCTTAGTGTCCACAACTTGGCGGGAAGGCTGCCGTGAAATACTCGTACCCGACGGCCTTCATGAACCAATATCTCTAAGAGTTTGGAGTTTTCACTTACGTTGAGTATAAATAGAAGCCTTACTGTTTTCGAATCTGAACACTGCCCAATGGATATTCAATGGAGACTTCAAATGTATTTCAGTGCTAAAGACATATGAATGTATCAAATTATAAGAAATTGCATTTCCCTGACAGTACCAATATGGCCACATAGATTAATGTCCTCAATTATGTGACTAATCGTCAAATACGCAAACAAGATCTCACTCCATCAGAAACTGATGAATAACTTACGATTTAAAATGGCTGTTACAGGGACTGACAATTGACTCTGAACATAAATAAACGTGAAGTATTGCCATAAATAGGCGAAGAAAACCACTAGTGAAACTTCCTGGCAGATTAAAACTGTGTGCCGGACCGAGACTCGAACTCGGGACCTTTGCCTTTCGCGGGAAAGTGCTCTAACAACTGAGCTACCCAAGCACGACTCACGCCCCCTCCTCAACAGCTTTACTTCTGCCAGTACCTCGTCTCCTACCTTCCAAACTTTACAGAAGCTCTTCTGCGAACCTTGCAGAACTAGCACTCCTCAAAGAAAGGATATTGCGAGAAATGGCTTAGCCACAGACTAGGGGATGTTTCCAGAATGAGATTTTCACTCTGCAGCAGAGTGTGCGCTGATATGAAACTTCCTGGCAGATTAAAACTGTGTGCCGGACCGAGACTCGAACTCGGGACCTTTGCCTTTCACGGGCAAGTGCTGTGAGGACGGGGCGTGAGTCGTACTTGGGTACCTCAGTTGGTAGACCACTTGCCCGTGAAAGACAAAGGTCCCGAGTTCGAGTCTCGGTCCGGCACACAGTTTTAATCTGTCAGAAAGTTTCATATCAGTGCACATTCCGCTGCAGAGTGAAAATCTCATTCTTAAAACCACTAGTGTCCAATTACATTGTTAGCGAGAAGTCACTGTAAACGTTAGCTACCATAGAACCTTCAGGAGTAATCAACCGCAGCGAACAAATCTGGAATGGGAACATGAAACAAATTGTAACGAAAGCAGGTGCCAGGCTGTTATCAACGAACGAAGCGGCTTACAACGCACTTTTTCTGCCGATCAGTGAGTATTGTTCATCTGAAACACTTAGCTGATTGGGTTAATAGAAGAATTAGAGAAGAGCTAACGAAGAGCGGCGGCTTTCATCGCGGGATCTTTTAGCTGGCGCGAGAAGCTCCGTTTTCAATCAGAAGTAATGACAAGAGATTTACCGTGCCTAACTACATCGGAAAACAAACTCCTCCTTCCCCTTGAACGCAACCAGTTACCTTTGCAATACGTTGCTTTACCCAAATAGTATCTAGCGATCTCACCACCAGATTTGTTACCAGCATGATACGGGAAAGTAATCTGAGACTGCTTGTGCCAGCAGAACCATGACCAGATCAAAAAATTGGTTAACTCGTGAGCAACTTGCAAAAAAACTAGTGTAATCATGCTTTTTTTTAAAAAATAAAAGTGATTTAAAGTCGATATTACGAAAGTTTTTAACACGATCGGAACTGGAACCTTTTGTTGCAACTTGCAAGTCGCCATTCGTCTTACAAAATATTAAAAATACACCATACCCCCCGACTTAGCCCCCACCCTTCCCCCGTCCAACGTATCGTATGGGCGCCCTTAGTCTGACGGTGCCGCAAACCAAAGAGCCTCCCAATAAACAAGCACGCATCCTGCCAGGCCAAAGAGCTATGCTGCGCAACACGCACCATCGATACCAGGACAGCTGTCATTTTAACTTATCAATGAAGAGATTCGTAGCGAAACTACGCATGATTCGTCTTCAGTTTTCCTTTTAAAAAGAAACTACTTAAAAAACAAATAAAGTAATTCTAACTGTATTGTAGGTCCTTATTTTTACCGTGGAACATTGAATGTACAGCGATTTGCATCATTTCTTCAACATACACTAACCCTCCTCATGTAGGATCTAGGATTGGAAACTCGTGTATCAGTGTGGTTCCAACATGATGGATGTCCCGCGCGCAGTGCAAAAGTTGCCGGAGACGTTCTAGAGGTGACATTCCCAAATAGGTGGAAGGGGCGGGGAGGTACTGTCCGATGGCCAGCACGGTCCCTCGACTTGATGCCATTAGACTTCTTTCTCTGGGGCGCAGTGAGAGAGAGAGTGTATCAAGAACCCCCAACGGCAGTAGAAGATATGCGGTGTGTGCGGCGTGTACGGCAATATCTGTAGAAACTCTACAATCTGTGTAACACTCTCTCGTTACCCGTCTGCAAACGTGTACTGATGCAACAATACAGTTTCTGTAGGCGACAGGACACTAGTAAATGTGTTAAGCAAAGTGAATTCAAGTGTGTTATCTCTAATTGTAGCTCTAGTTGTTATTTCGCTAGAATAAACAAACATTTACAATTTGAAAAACGTAGCTTTGCGTTGGACGTGTTACTTCTTTATGTTTGTGCATTGTGCATACCTTCCCATTGCGTGAGCCACTAACACAGAGGTGCACGCTTGAGTCTCAGGACGTGTGCTAGCTGTGTGCTTCATTTATTTCAAGCGTCAACTTCGCTTCGGAAATTCTTGGGATTTAATTGACGTATTGCGATGCAACCAACGGCATTATTTTTGTGATTTTTCATGCTGTTGATTGCATACGAAGTAATAGGGGGTGTCCATTTAAACATATACAAGTTTGTGTTGAAAATAGTATTTGTACACATTTTAAAATTTCGCGTAGTATAAGAATTTTTAGCATATTGCATTTTATTGTAATTTTATGCTTCTGAAGAAGGCTAGATTAATTTAGCCGAAACCTGGTAAAGACGAGAAAATTTGTGCAACTGAGGCTGATCCTTCAAAATATTAAAATATTATTTCGCAAAGTGTTCGGTTATAATATTTATTACATTAAACTTACAGTTATAAATGATATGCCAAATAAAAGAGCAACTCAAACAGTTGTGTTTGGCACCAGTGCGCATGCGCAGCGCGCAATGTTTCCGCCGCAATCCGCTAGATTGTTTGAACTTCACTGTACCCAAGCGCCGGATAGGCCGCAAGGGTCCCAATGACATGGCTTACTTTGCATGGCCTCCACGTTCATCCGACCTAACGCCATGCGATTTTTTCCTTTGGCGCTTCATCAAGGATAGTGTGTACGTGCCTCCGCTTCCAGCAGACCTCGCTGAATTAGGAAACCGGATTGAAGCAGGTGTAGCTACGATCACTGAAGACACACTTATCAACGTTTGGGAAGAACTCGGCTATAGACTTGATGTCTGCCGTGTGACAAATGGTGCTCACATTGAACATTTATAAGGTTCTTGGTAAAACTGTTTGAGTTGCTCTTTGATTTGACATATCATTTATAACTGTAAGTTTAATATAATAAATATTATAAAGCGTTAAAACCCCAATACTCATTTATAAACACTCTATATATCTCCATGAAGTTCCTGAGCTAAATTTACGTATGCGAGATTTCAGGAAAGTGTGAGATATCAATTTGTTCAGCTGTTAGTAATATAGGGCAGAAACAGAATACCTCATGGCGATAAAGAAACTAACCTTGTCTACAGTCTTCCCAAATGTTGACAAGTAAACAGTTTTGATCTCTTAGATATGCAGTGAACTCAAACTTTGATGAAGACTGACGAGCCAAAAGATTACGACCATCTGAAAGTCTCTTCGGGGTTGCTACCGGTCCTTGGTAGGTTGCCGGAAGTGTGTGGCACCAAAAGTCTATGCACTAGCTCCGAGCCGGAGCCAGCATCCGACAGCGTCCCAGATGTGTATCATCGGATTCAGAACAGGCGAACTTTGTGGCAAAGACATCAGTACGAATTCTGACCACTGCAACATGACCCTCTCTCGTGACAACGACAGTTATCCTGCTGGAAGGTGGCATTGCCGTCGGGAAAGGCATCGAGCGTGAAGGAATGCAGCCGATCCGCAGTAACATTCAGGTAGTCCACAGCTGTCATGGCGCCTTCGATTACTGCCACAGGTCCCATGGGAGCTCCGGTGAACGTGACCCATAGCGTAATACTACCGCCACCGATTTGCGTCCGCAGCGAAGTGTATGTTTCGAGCAGGCACTCACATGAGTGCTGGTGGATCCGAACACGGTTGTCAATCTGGCGTAATGAGGAATGTCATTCACCCGACCGGCGCCACGTTACCTTTGACCCAATGTCCAGTTTTGAAAGTCCCTTGCCCACTACAAAAACCAATGGTAAGTGTTGATGTCGTTGGCTGGATATGAAAACAGTGGAGACCATCTGCTGCGCAGCCCCTTTAAAACAACGGTGTGCTCCGAGACAGTTGTGCCTGCACCAGCCCTGTAATCTGTTGTCAATCTGGCACAGATAGCCGCCTAACCTTCTTTATAGCCTTGTAAAGCCGCCGACCTTCACGTTCTGGGACGAGGTTTGGCGTACAACATCTTGTCGCCTGCTCGTGGTTTCGTCGTTCTTCGCGGCTTCACCCACTTTCCACAGATGCTTACGACAGTAGGGCGCAGTCGAACAGCTTCATCGTTTCCGAGACACGCGATCTAGTCACATCAATGTGACCACAGCCTGTACTCGAAGTCAACGTGCAATAACCACCCACAGACGTCAGATTGCAGCACTAGCAGTGAAGAGGATATAAAACGTGTCAGGGAAGCGAAGCGCAAAAACAGTGCAGCCGTTGTCGAAACGCGTAAACGGAGCGCTGCATCTGACGTCCAAAAGCGCATGATCATGAGATTTCGAACCAAAGATGGAAGCACTTCCAAAACGGCTAAGTTTGTAAACTATTCTCATGCTGCCGTGGTTAGGACATACCGTCTTCGGCGAAATGGCGCTATAGAAAACCCCCGCCGAGGCAACTGTGGCGCACCATGGGCCATAGATGACAGGGATGAACGACGGCTGTGGAGATGTCTACGGGCAAATAGATGTGCAACTATTGAGCAACTGACCACAGAGGCGAACCGATGGGCTACCAACAGTGTCTCCCCAACGACCGGTCAGTGAACTTTGCTGCGTATGCACTTCTGCAGAAAGCGGCTAGTTCACACACGCGCGATTGTCGCAAGTGTACGTCCGTCGAGTAGAGAGACAGGTGGCCTTATCAGATGACCACGTTTTATGCCCCATCGAACGGTTGGCCGTTAACGCGTACGCCGTGAAACGCATGCATTCTGGTCTGGGGAATATTCTCTTAGTATTGCGAGAGTAATCTGGTCGTTCTGGCAGGCACAGTGGATCAATACAAGTACGCATCTGTCCCTGAGGACCATTTTCGTCCTCCATGGAGATTGATCTTTCACTGCACGATGGCACCTATCAGCAGAACAATGCGATGTGTCACACGGCTCTTAGTGCACGTGTGCGGTTCGAAGAGCACCACGATGAGTCTACCGTGTTTCCCTGACCACCAAACTCCTCGGATTTCAAGTCCATCCAGAATCTGTAGGATCATCTCGATCGAGCTATTCGCGCCAAGGATCCTCAACCGAGAAATTTAGTGCAGCCGGCCACAGCACTGGAGTCGGCACGGCTTCACGTGCCTGTCGGTTCCGTCCAGAACCCCACTGACTCTCTTCCTGCACGTTTCGCAGCGTTCCCGCTGTGAAAGGTGGTTTTTCAGTCTTTTGACTGGTGGTCACAATATTATTGGACAGTGTGCGTGTTCCCAGGTGCAGGGCCATAACTTTCCTTTGTTAAAGTGGCTGATAGTGGATTTCGTCATTTGCGACCCATATGGTCCTTAGAATGACTCCATTTAAGCCTTTGCTCCTCTCATACACTTGACTTATCGCGTCACGTTCCCATACAGCACCAAGCGGCATTCAGTCTCGCGTTGGGCAGTAGTCATATTGCTTTGGTTCACCAGTAGAGCGACAACCATTTCTGGGTTAACAGAATTGCAAGCACATGTCTCTAGTCTTAATACGTCCTACGTCTTAAGCCATACGAATTTTCGTCAAAATGGCATACAAATAAAAATCGAACGGTCTTAAATTAGGAGTTCTGGTAGAATGCTCTGAAAATTATCTTTGGATCAACTGTTTCGTAAAGTATTATACATATTGAAAGGACAGCGTGAATCTATTTTAGCGTCCAGTGCGCAGAATAACAGAATGTACTCCCTTTTCATGAATTCAATCGCAGCTGGGTTTTGGAAAGTTGCCCAATGAAGGATGAAGGTTGCTGTCTAAGACTGTCGGCTAGTCGAAGAGTCCGAAGGATTTCCGTCCGAAGGATTTCCCGTGACATCATGAAATTTCTGGACGCTGTAGAGTGAAAAACAGTAGAAAAGACTTTATCTCTACATCCTATACGTGATTCTAGTTAGTGGAAGAGTGGAGTTGGAAATTTTATGTATTTTGTGGAGTTCCAATATTGTATTTTCCACTTTGCAGCGAAGTGTGCGCTGTTTTGAAGCGTCCTGGTAGAATAAAACTGTATCAGACCTGTGCTCGAACCTAGTACCTTGCCTTGCCAAGTTCCCGAATTCAACGCAATTTTAAACAGTTAGCAGCTTGCATTTACTCTAGTTACTTGAAACATGTTAAAGCGTGGTGCCTCTCATAGGTCCTTGCGAAGTTTTGTAGCATCTAGCTGGATAAATTTCAGCAGTTACATCAGCTTGTAGAAACAAGAAGTGTGTTCCACAGTGGTCGTCAAAATCATTTTCAAGGGTGGAGAGTTTGTGTGAAAGCGCAGCTAAGTTCCGTTTCCGTGGGTACAGAGTCGCACTAGCAATTCCGATTTTTAGGCCGAATACTCTTATTCTGTGTCAGCACGGGTGATTAACCGGCGGCACCCGGTATTTCATTGCGAAGCTATTAGCTAGCAAGAGGCGGCACAAGTCGAAGAAACAGTCTCGATGAGTGTTCTTTAAAATGAACCTTATTTTTTCTTCAAAACATATCTTAGATTTTGAGCGTCTCTTCAAGTCTCAAATGTTTTA
This sequence comes from Schistocerca nitens, assembly GCF_023898315.1. Taxonomy (NCBI): domain Eukaryota; kingdom Metazoa; phylum Arthropoda; class Insecta; order Orthoptera; family Acrididae; genus Schistocerca; species Schistocerca nitens. The sequence goes on along the minus strand of NC_064614.1, from coordinate 901,107,836 downwards.
ACACTTGTCCTGAGACTTAAATTTTGTCCCGAGGATGTTGCAAGGAACCGGTACGAAGGTGAAGGAGAGACTGCTCGTGGTGTATTATTTCCGCTCTAGTGGCCGGATGACAAGTCTGGTTGCTATCAAATTACTACAAGACAATAATCAGCGATTATATAACCAAGTCTCGCTGTGTTATATGAAACCAGTGAAGTGATTAATTCTCTTTCACAATGCAAAAAATTGATCTGATTAACCTGTTGTTTACGGACGGTTGCGTAATTACGTCATCCAGCCACACACTCGCCTGGTACGTATCTATAGAGAAATATTGCCTGAAAAAAGCAGCACAGATACTCACTCAGATTTTTAAGATTTCAAAGTGGTGCGAAGATTACCAACTTCCTTTAAATGTTCAGACATGTAAAATTTTTCTCTTCACAAAACGAAAGTATGTAGAATACTATGATTACAACATAGATGAGACCCAGTTAGAATCATTCGACTCACACAAATAGCTGGGGGTAACGGTCCTTAGAGATATGAACTGGAATGATTACTTAGGCTCAGGTGGCAGACTTGGGTTTGTTGTTAGAATTCGAGGGAAGTACAACCAGTCTACAAAGGAGATTCCTTACAAATCACCTGTGCGACCCATTCTAGACTATTCTTCAAGTTTGTGGAACCCGGGGATAATGTAGTATAAAGATAACGGCAGCGCGGGTAGTCGGAGGGTTGTATCACCCGTGGGAAAGTGTCAGATAGTGAAGAAACTGAATTGGCGGCCTCTTGGAGATAGACATAAACTATGCCGACAACGCTAGTTACAAAGTTTCAAGAACCAATTTTAAGTGGTGAATCTAGGAATATACAACAGCTTCCTACTTTTCACTCCCTTAGAGACTGTGAGAACAAGATTAGATTAATTAGAGCGCACACGGAGGCAGTTAAACAGTCATTGTTCCTGCGCTCCATGCGTGAATGGAACGGTAAAAACTCGAATAACTGGTACAATAGGACATAATCTCTGCCACGCACTTCACAATGGTTTTCCGATTGTAGACGTAGATGTGGATGTAGACATGCACGCGATGTAAATGTTTGTGTATCGTATTTTCTGTGGTGAAGACAGGGGACCGTACTTTCATTTGCTCAAACAAGTGCGGAAAACGGACTAAAAACGACACTCAGGATGGCACAATGACCGATGTAACGGACGAGAGTCGTTCATCCGCCGTGCGGTTCCGATCTGGATCTGACTGTGGTGACTCCGTTTCTTAAAATTAAGATTAGATTTTTTTAAATGTTATTGAAGATTGCCTCCCATCCCGGGCGCTAAAGTTAATCAATAATGCAGTTATTATAATCTGACTGCGGTGAATCAGCGCAAAATGAAGCCTAAATAAAAAATGTCGCGGGAAAATTAAGTTACCAGTGCAAAAATAACAACTATTGCCCCAGCTTAAGAATATCTAGCCTCTACAGGTGTTGCAAATATAAAAACTGAAAACAAAATGTTAAATTAAAGAATAAGTTTTTGCACTAGCCTCACGTAGTGATTTGTAAACTGCACATTCCGCAAAGATACTGAAAATAAATAACCAATTCTACATCAGTTAATCTGAGAAAGAAATCATTGCTCACTGATTTAAAACACTATCTGTTCTTCAGTAACTTACAGCCAATGCACCTAGTAGAAATTACTGCAATAGCTCTGGCGCTGTTACAACCTATATCTACATCAGTACTCCGCAAATGACACTTAAGTGCCTCGCAGAGGGTTAATCGAACCTCCTTCACAATAATTCTCTATTATTTCAGTCTCGAAGAGCCCGCGGAAAAACCGAACACTTATATATTTCCGTGTGAGGTCTCATTTCCCTTATTTTATTATGATGATCGGTCCCCCTTTGTAGATCGGTGTCAACAAAATATTTTCGCATTCGCTGGAGGAAGTTGGTTATTGCAATTTCGTGAGAAAATTCCGCTGCAACGAAAAACGCCTTTGTTTTAATGGTGCCCAACCCTAATCCTGCATTATTTCAGTGACTCTCTCTCCCCTATTTCGCGGTAATGCAAAATGTGCTGCTCTTCTTTGAACTTTCTCGATGTACTCCGTTAATCCTATCTGGTAAGGATCCCCGAGCGCTCAGCAATACTCCAAAAGAGGCCCTCTTTAGCGGATCTGTTAAATTTTCTAAGCGTTCTGCCAATAAAACGCAGAGTTTGGTATTCCTTCCCCACAACATTATGTGTGTTCTTTCTAATTTAAGTTATTCGTAATTGTAATTCCTAGGTATGTACTTGAAATTAGGACCTTTAGATTGACTGATTTATCGTGTAACCGAAGTTGAACGAATTCCTTTTAGCACTAATGTGGATGACCTCGCACTTCTCATTACTTACGGTTAATTGCCGATTTTGGCACCATATAGATATCTTTTCTGAATGCCAGTCAGTCTTCGTACTGTTTTCATTCTGGACTATGTTACAAAGCCATGTTTGTCTTCCTTCTCGACAGAACACCGTATGGTTGTTGATACTTTGCCTCTTAGATCATTGTTCCGCACACCCAACCAGCATTCACTTGAGTTTCACAACTATTGCATTCCCCGAAACGCGCAGCTGTACGGCGACTAGGAGGTCACTTGCATTATAACTGCAACAAATCTTTTAAAACATTATTCATGAAAGGATATTTTTTCCCAACTGTCGCCCTTCTCCCGTTACTTACTTACTTACTGATTTCCCTAAATCGCTCCAGGCAAATTCCAGAATGGCTCCTATGAAAGCACACGGCCGACTTCCTTCCTCATCCTTCCCTAATCCGATGGGACCGACGACCTCACTGTTTGGTCCCTTCTCCCGAATCAACGAACAACATATTTTTCTTGAATCTTGAGGAAACAGCGGCTGGTGGTAGATATGTTACTTTCTTTTCTTAGATCATTGTTTGGCGCCTCCAATAAATTCACACACTTCTTCTGGGTACTTCGATCCCAGGAACGAGAAGTTGGCTGGCGGCTTGGGCTTCCTTAGCAATAGACACGCAAGAAATCTTTTAAAACATCATTAATAAAATGATATTTTTCTGACCTCTCACCCTTCTCCCATTATTCACCAACAGAGTAAGCTTCATGATCATCTCTTTGCCATGAGGAATAAAAAACAGTTTGTAACTGGACCGTTACCTGGTTCTTTCCACTGTCTCACCAGATTGTGCTCTTTGCGATAAGCCATAAAGTAGGTCTTCAAATGGCTCTGAGTACTATGCGACTTAACTTCTGAGGTCATCAGTCGCCTAGAACTTAGAACTAATTAAACCTAACTAACCTAAGGACATCACACACATCCATGCCCGAGGCAGGATTCGAACCTGCGACAGAGCGATCGCTCGGCTCCAGACTGTAGCGCCCAGAACCGCACGGCCACCGCGGCCGGCAGTAGGTCTTCGATTTATACTTTAATCAACAATAAAGAAACACGCGAGTATTTCATCACAGAGATATAAGACCGATACGTGACTTAAAAACATTTTCGGGATTCGAGCCTACGAAAGACGTTATTCTTAATTACACATGACAGAACGATCTACTTATTACGACAGTTCCTTACGTAATGTAAGTTGCCTCGATCGTCAACTGCAGCACCTACTATACTAAATACCTGTCTATCTGACGCTCCTTTCGTACAGTTACTCATATGACAGAGGTCGTTTATCGATATTGCACTTTTAGCTCATGCTTCGGGCCTCGCAGTTTCAGGAAAACCGAAATGCATATTTTGCTAGGGTGGAAGGGAGGGGGGGGGGGGGGGGGGGGAGGAATTACGGTTAGCAGTTTTGAACCGTAAATTACTGCAAAGACTCCGGGTGCTGGGTGATTTAACAACAGTTTCGACACCACTCTTGGTTTATTAACTCGGCGTTCACGAGAAAATAAAGAGCCCAAGAGCAGGCACGTGAATAATAATAAAACAAGCGAAATTTGTTGAAATTGATACAATCTCCAAACTGTGATTTCTGCTTCTAAGCTGTAGGGAGTGAAAAGATACTGTGACCAGCAAATAAAGTGTACTTGAACAGCAATTTGTTATCAGAAACAAACACTTTACAGTAATAAAACACACAATAATAGATGCACTGATAACTAATGAACAATGCAGTTAAGCCCACGACTCACCACATCAGTGAAAACAATCCTTGAAATGCATACATGTAAGATGATATTAAAAAAGAAAGGAAGAAACATCTGAAAGAACAGACACTACGCAGTATCCACAGCCGTGAAACGTTGTATGTAAATTGAAGGGGATCACTGCTGTCAGCTGTAGCAGGACATTAGCGGTCTCAGAGGCGAAGAGCGAAAATGTGTACCAGCGATGACGCCGTGACCCGGATGGTGCGGTGGATAGCGCACCTGTCTATTAAGCAGGAGCTCCCGGATTCGAATCCCAGTCGAGTACACAATTTGGCTGGTCGCCGCTGATTCCGCACAATGTCCCGCTGCAGCTGCAGCAGTGATCCCCTTCAGTTTACAAGCAACAAATATCGCCAAAATAAAATTTTCCAGTAAGTTAAAGTATGAGCAGTTGCAGTAAACGTATGAACTGTCATACGGCGTTGCTCGTTAACGGACAATTACGGGTCAAGACCATAAACTCATCAAGCAAACGGCTTAATGCCCAATGACAAGTGTCTGCCACGAAGAAGCCGAACAAATTTAAAGTATTTATATTTTACATACAAATTTTACCAAGGAACGCGATTCTTCGCCCATGAAGACCAGTCTACAGCAACACTGACCAAACTCAAGTGAACGAATTTCACTACAAGTAACTGTAATAACATATAAGACGGATGGAGGATAACTGAATTAATGACCGGTGGTCTTGGAAACAAGCATTAAAATTGGAAACGGTACTTTATGATTTATATGAGTTTTGCTTAAAATATAAGAAATACATTAGTAAATATTTTGAGCGATCTCAAGCTTACGTCTGAACACGCCTTCGTGGGTAGGCAGGTTATCAGGCTTACAAACACAACGAGGTTTACGCCGCAGCGGCTGACCCAGACATGGTGGATTTAGAAGACATCAGTTGCATTATCTTATAAGGGAAATTAATTGTAAATACAAAGTTTCCCGTATATGTACCGTGATGATGATGAGGTCCCATACTCAGAGGAGCGTAGGGAACGGTGCGGGAAACCCGCACCGCCGTACTAGGCAAGATCCTAGCGGAGTTGGTTTGCCATTTCCTTCCTCCGACCGTAATGGGAATGATTGAGGATGATGATGAAGACGACACAACAGCACCCAGTTGTCTCGAGGCAGGGAAAATCCCTGACCCCGCTGGGCATCGAACCCGGGACCCCGTGCACGAGAAGCGAGAAGCGAGAACGCTACCGTAAGACCACGAGCTGCGGTCTATATGTACGGTATACAACTGAAATATAGAACAATAAAGCAAGGCGAACCCTTAATCACCGAGATTATAAGGAAGTAAACAATGGTAGTAGCTGACGAAATATACAGAAAGAATCAGCTAAGCTCAACGGGCAGAAACAGCAAACAAACAAATCACAAAGTAATTATTAAACAAGCGATAGTTCTAAAAACAGTTGATAACAAGTAATGTGGTCAGCTGTTTTACCAAACTACACTCCTGGAAATTGAAATAAGAACACCGTGAATTCATTGTCCCAGGAAGGAGAAACTTTATTGACACATTCCTGGGGTCAGACACATCACATGATTACACTGACAGAACCACAGGCACATAGACACAGGCAACAGAGCATGCACAATGTCGGCACTAGTACAGTGTATATCCACCTTTCGCAGCAATGCAGGCTGCTATTCTCCCATGGAGACGATCGTAGAGATGCTGGATGTAGTCCTGTGGAACGGCTTGCCATGCCATTTCCACCTGGCGCCTCAGTTGGACCAGCGTTCGTGCTGGACGTGCAGACCGCGTGAGACGACGCTTCATCCAGTCCCAAACATGCTCAATGGGGAACAGATCCGGAGATCTTGCTGGCCAGGGTAGTTGACTTACACCTTCTAGAGCACGTTGGGTGGCACGGGATACATGCGGACGTGCATTGTCCTGTTGGAACAGCAAGTTCCCTTGCCGGTCTAGGAATGGTAGAACGATGGGTTCGATGACGGTTTGGATGTACCGTGCACTATTCAGTGTCCCCTCGACGATCACCAGTGGTGTACGGCCAGTGTAGGAGATCGCTCCCCACACCATGATGCCGGGTGTTGGCCCTGTGTGCCTCGGTCGTATGCAGTCCTGATTGTGGCGCTCACCTGCACGGCGCCAAACACGCATACGACCATCATTGGCACCAAGGCAGAAGCGACTCTCATCGCTGAAGACGACACGTCTCCATTCGTCCCTCCATTCACGCCTGTCGCGACACCACTGGAGGCGGGCTGCACGATGTTGGGGCGTGAGCGGAAGACGGCCTAACGGTGTGCGGGACCGTAGCCCAGCTTCATGGAGACGGTTGCGAATGGTCCTCGCCGATACCCCAGGAGCAACAGTGTCCCTAATTTGCTGGGAAGTGGCGGTGCGGTCCCCTACGGCACTGCGTAGGATCCTACGGTCTTGGCGTGCATCCGTGCGTCGCTGCGGTCCGGTCCCAGGTCGACGGGCACGTGCACCTTCCGCCGACCACTGGCGACAACATCGATGTACTGTGGAGACCTCACGCCCCACGTGTTGAGCAATTCGGCGGTACGTCCACCCGGCCTCCCGCATGCCCACTATACGCCCTCGCTCAAAGTCCGTCAACTGCACATACGGTTCACGTCCACGCTGTCGCGGCATGCTACCAGTGTTAAAGACTGCGATGGAGCTCCGTATGCCACGGCAAACTGGCTGACACTGACGGCGGCGGTGCACAAATGCTGTGCAGCTAGCGCCATTCGACGGCCAACACCGCGGTTCCTGGTGTGTCCGCTGTGCCGTGCGTGTGATCATTGCTTGTACAGCCCTCTCGCAGTGTCCGGAGCAAGTATGGTGGGTCTGACACACCGGTGTCAATGTGTTCTTTTTTCCATTTCCAGGAGTGTAGATATCCCTTCGATAGATGTATGAGGAATTTACATTACAAAATGATTTGGTGAACGCCACAAGAGCAACCAAAGCATAGAGTGAGGCCCATTTCCGGGTCTGCTCATGAATTCAATAAATAGAGCAAATAATGGCTAATCCGTCCTGTGGCACACACACACACACACACACACACACACACACACACACACACACACACACACTGGAAAGCACTGAAAGCATTAAACAATATTCCCATAACACATACAACACCAATGAGTAAAACAAGGTTGGTAAGCAAGGAATAGATAATGTGCTGGACAAGTGGTCTACAGTTAACGTTGCAGAAAAATTTGACAGAAAGCGGAGGGTTTCACAGACGATCAACCGAACCATGCTACCCAGTATCATGGTGAGTAGGCAACGAAAATCAAATTATAATTCACGTTCGCGGACACGTGGCCAGAAAACCACCTAAACACAGAATGGCAGAAAAATATGGATGTTCACCTTCGCTAACAACAGAAAATCAGAAGGATGAGCTCAAGTGCCATCTACCAGGCTTCAGTGGCTCACACAATCATTCAAGAACAAAATTACTGCCCGCTACAGAAAAGCTCACCGTATAGTTCACAATATGGGCACAGAACGGTTTCTCGAGCAGGCCCACTCCCTCCAATGGTCGAGTAGCTGACAGTTAAACATTCCACAGGCCACACCACCACCACCTTCCAGCTATGTTCGGCCCACCAGAGCGCTGACACGGCCCCAGTGAAGCCGGACCTGCACGTGTCCACATCGCTACCTGCAAATCACTCCCTTCCTGATCAGCCCACCATCGCCCGGCCGCCACGACAGGCGTCCTCCGGAGTTCCACAACGGGATAAAGACGTACATGGGACAGACACAATCGATCACTGAGTGCCATGGTAGTTACGCTTGCACAGCACAACTTCATTGACGAGGACATTTTGTGTAATAGAATGTGATAAATAGAGTCATCCAAGCACACTAACACCGTACAATATTCTAAAAATTAATGATTCTTTTTTTATTAGGAAAGCTCTTCTTTCTGTAGATAGGTCCGTTACCAAATGTACTTGCCATTTTATCTGTCTTTGTAAAAGGGAACTTTAAAATTTGAGCAGATTTCATTGTGTTTCATTATGTACAACTTATCTATATATGTACATAGGGATTTTATATTAAAGCTGTGGCTCTCGTTATAATGGTATGATCACACCAACGTACTTTTCAGACTTATTATCTCGCACAACTTTTTTTTATGCCCTGTAATGAAATCAGACGGATGTCCTGTTTGTGTCGTTTTGTGACGTAACTGTATCTGACAAAAGTGACTTTGGCTCAGACAAATAAAAAATATTATTGCACTGTTTATGACTATGTACACAAAGTTGAGCTGTTATTAAAACACTACAAATAATCGATCATTGACCTAAAACTGCATTTTCGAACATTTGAAGAATACTTCCTGACAGATTAAAACTGTGCGTCTCACCGAGGATCGAACTCGGGACCTGGCGGAAGTAGAGCCGTGATGACGGGCCGTGAGTTGTGCCTCGGAACCTCAGCCGGCATAGCACTTGTCCGCGACAGGCAAAGGTCCGGTATACAGTTTAACCTGCCAGTAAGTTTCAAATCAGCGCACACTCCCCTGCAGAGTGAACATTTCATTCTGGATTTGAAGAATATAGTCGCTGTAATTCGTTTTTTTACTTAAGCCCATTTTGCATGAGTCCTAAAAATTGGCACCTCAGTTTTATTTACTTGCGCTGTTCCAACTGCACTGCTGTACATTACTGTGAACAATAATGTCGTCAGATATTATTTCTTTAATATCGTTGACAAATCTCACCAGATAACGTTTGTTGATATACCGCCCAACGGAACGAGATAGGCCAAAACAGACATAGTACTGCCAAGTCTGGCGGATATTCTTTTGAATTAGTCAGTGGTAAATTAAATTTGTGGCAAGGACTATGGGACCAAACTGCTGAGGTCATCGGTCCCTAGGCTTACGCACTACTTAATCTAACTTAAACTAACTTATACTAAGAACAACACACACACCCATGCCCGAGGGAGGACTCGAACATCCGGCGGGAGGGACCATGTTTCGGCGCATTTGTCTAAGGTTTCCGTGCTTTCTTTAATTTTTAACCCATTCAAATACTCCAGTGTTCTTACTCTTTCGCCAGATATCACAGTGTTGTGTTTGCATTTTCCACCACTAAGCACAACGTAGACTGAGATTTTCCAGCTGCCGTTTGGCCACGTTTTGCTATGTGGCACGGAGCTATCGTGTATAACCCGAAAATTTGTTCTATCCAAAGGGCTAAATGTTATAAGTATATAATAGGATGCAGTCTAAATTTCAAAGTGCTTAATAAGAGTTTATAGGTGATGTCGAGACAGTTTGCATAAGTCATTGCCTGCAATAGAGGGTGATCGCCATTTCGATCGTTCAAACGATGGTAAAAATATGGAACAGCAATTACTTTGCGCTTTCTATTATACGAAAGCAAAATTAAGAGCATGCTGCTCGGGCCGTCAGTTCCGCCGTATACGTGCCCTCAGCAGGTTATGTTCTGAAAATTTTATTTCAGTTTTGTGACGAGGAGACCAATTATTTGTAATATGAGTAAGCTATGGCGTTTAATTATAGTGTACTGAAATGTTGACTATATCTCTCGGATAATAGTTCAAGATTCTTTATGCATAGCGGCTGTTAATGCTCAAATTAATGAAATTAAATTTTTTTAGACTCTGCCTCAAGTATTCTACGGAAATAAAGTAATACGTTAAAATACGTTCACGTATTGATGAATAGAAATTCCACAGTTCATCACTGCTACAGACTCCATGGGAACTCAAACAGGCCCTATCTAAAACAAAGTTTACGCAGCAGGCATTAGAGAAAACGCGAAACGAAGACGTCTGCGGGCAGTTTTCTGATTTGGTGAATGAAGAATACTTTAAGCTCTTGCGCAGGTTAACCCCTGCAATACCAAGGGGGGAGGGGTACTTTGTTCCCACACTTTGAAAATGCTACAGTCAGTTACTTCATATCATAAAATTTTAAAAAAATATTTATTGTTGTTAATGAATTCTACCAAATTCCATATACACTCCTGGAAATGGAAAAAAGAACACATTGACACCGGTGTGTCAGACCCACCATACTTGCTCCGGACACTGCGAGAGGGCTGTACAAGCAATGATCACACGCACGGCACAGCGGACACACCAGGAACCGCGGTGTTGGCCGTCGAATGGCGCTAGCTGCACAGCATTTGTGCACCGCCGCCGTCAGTGTCAGCCAGTTTGCCGTGGCATACGGAGCTCCATCGCAGTCTTTAACACTGGTAGCATGCCGCGACAGCGTGGACGTGAACCGTATGTGCAGTTGACGGACTTTGAGCGAGGGCGTATAGTGGGCATGCGGGAGGCCGGGTGGACGTACCGCCGAATTGCTCAACACGTGGGGCGTGAGGTCTCCACAGTACATCGATGTTGTCGCCAGTGGTCGGCGGAAGGTGCACGTGCCCGTCGACCTGGGACCGGACCGCAGCGACGCACGGATGCACGCCAAGACCGTAGGATCCTACGCAGTGCCGTAGGGGACCGCACCGCCACTTCCCAGCAAATTAGGGACACTGTTGCTCCTGGGGTATCGGCGAGGACCATTCGCAAACGTCTCCATGAAGCTGGGCTACGGTCCCGCACACCGTTAGGCCGTCTTCCGCTCACGCCCCAACATCGTGCAGCCCGCCTCCAGTGGTGTCGCGACAGGCGTGAATGGAGGGACGAATGGAGACGTGTCGTCTTCAGCGATGAGAGTCGCTTCTGCCTTGGTGCCAATGATGGTCGTATGCGTGTTTGGCGCCGTGCAGGTGAGCGCCACAATCAGGACTGCATACGACCGAGGCACACAGGGCCAACACCCGGCATCATGGTGTGGGGAGCGATCTCCTACACTGGCCGTACACCACTGGTGATCGTCGAGGGGACACTGAATAGTGCACGGTACATCCAAACCGTCATCGAACCCATCGTTCTACCATTCCTAGACCGGCAAGGGAACTTGCTGTTCCAACAGGACAATGCACGTCCGCATGTATCCCGTGCCACCCAACGTGCTCTAGAAGGTGTAAGTCAACTACCCTGGCCAGCAAGATCTCCGGATCTGTTCCCCATTGAGCATGTTTGGGACTGGATGAAGCGTCGTCTCACGCGGTCTGCACGTCCAGCACGAACGCTGGTCCAACTGAGGCGCCAGGTGGAAATGGCATGGCAAGCCGTTCCACAGGACTACATCCAGCATCTCTACGATCGTCTCCATGGGAGAATAGCAGCCTGCATTGCTGCGAAAGGTGGATATACACTGTACTAGTGCCGACATTGTGCATGCTCTGTTGCCTGTGTCTATGTGCCTGTGGTTCTGTCAGTGTGATCATGTGATGTGTCTGACCCCAGGAATGTGTCAATAAAGTTTCTCCTTTCTGGGACAATGAATTCACGATGTTCTTATTTCAATTTCAGGGAGTGTATTTTTAAATTTTTCAGTTATACTAAACCCAAAGGTTTAAGTTTAGTAGTAGATATCAGTCTCTACAATGAACGTCACACTCTTTTTTTTCACATTCAGGACCTTACTTACACATTAACATCTCTCTAAACAGTATGTTTTGAGTAAACATCAACAACACTTAATGAAATCAGTATTTTTGCCTTTACTTTTTTCTTGTAGTGATCAAAAAGTAGCCACGTTATTGAAAATATGTTGATATTGCTAAGAGTGTGGTAAAAGATATTTTCAGGTACTGGACCCTTCTTATACATAAATACCTCTTCAAAAAGTATCTTGTCAATATAAGTCAACAACAGTTAACGAACTTCGTTTTTTAACTTTTTTAGTGTGGACACAAAGTACGCCTGCCCTCCTCCCCCCCCCCTCCCATTAGTAACGCTCGTTATGGAAAATACCGTAGTATTCCTAGGTTAACACAATCATGCTCCATATTTGCACACTTTCGTACAATCTACCGGGTGATCAAAAAGTCAGTATAAATTTGAAAACTTAATAAACCACGGAATAATGTATACAGAGAGGTAAAAATTGACATACATGCTTGGAATGATTTGGGGTTTTATTAGAACCAAAAAAATTTGCTAGACGCGTGAAAGATCTCTTGCGCACGTCGTTTGGTGATCATCGTGTGCTCAGCCGCCACTTTCGTCGTGCTTGGCCTCCCAGGTCCCCAGACCTCAGTCCGTGCGGTTATTGGTTTTGGGGTTACCTGAGGTCGCAAGTGTATCGTGATCGACCGACATCTCTAGGGGTGCTGAAAGACAACATCCGACGCCAATGCCTCACCATAACTCCGGACATGCCTTACAGTGCTGTTCACAACATTATTCCTCGACTACAGCTATTGTTGAGGAATGATGGTGAACATATTGAGCATTTCCTGTAAAGAACATAATTTTTGCTTTGTCTTACTTTGTTATGCTAATTACTGCTATTCTGATCAGATGAAGGGTCATCTGTTGGACATTTTGTAAACTTTTGTATTTTTTTTTTTTTTTTTTTTTTGGTTCTAATAAAACCCCATGTCATTCCAAGCATGTGTGTCAATTTGAACCTCTCTATCTACATTATTCCGTGATTTGTTCAGTTTTCAAATTTATACTGACTTTTTGATCACCCGGTACTTATGAACATTCAATCTGCCGCTATTCCTCTAGCCGCGACGTGCTGTCTCTAAGTTGTGGGAGTAGCGAAGGATGACTAACGGCTCTCCTTGACATTTACTCTGGCTCATGCAGCACGCCGCCGCGTAGTCTTGGCCTTAATCCCCTGGTGCTCTCATGGCTGTTTAACAACAAGACGCCACAGCCGCCTGCCTTTCGCAAGTGCTTGCATACATTTGTAGCACAGTGCCACTGGATGGTAGACGGGAGGTCACACACACACACACGCACACACACACACACACACACACACACACACACACACACACACACACGGCGCAGCCGCCTCCGGTGCGTTTTCTTGCCCGGGGCCTGCAGCCTGTTTCCTGTTGACAGACACAGAGGCCGTTCTGGCTGGCCGCCTCCACACGTGTACACACACTGGCCCTCTGTGTGCTTCCAATTGACTTCCGGCCATTAAAATAAGCCCATCTTCTGTGTGGAATTCCTACCGCGCCGTATCGTGGCAGTGAACTACCCATTTTTTCATTAGGACCTAACTATAATCGCCTGTCGTATTTACCATTAAAATATTACGACTAAATCTGTGTTATATAACATTCCGCCTAGGCCTCCGCTGGATCACCTCATTCTTAATTCCGGCAAGCTTTTCTCTTACGCAGTACTCTCAACTCCTGTCGTATGTCTGTTTTCCCCGGTCCACTTCACCCCAGCGTCTGTACACATTTTTACTTCTGTTAATGACTCTACAGACTCTGATGTTCTCAAAAATGGTTCAAATCGCTCTGAGCACTATGGGACTTAACTTCTGAGGTCATCAGTCCCCTAGAACTTAGAACTACTTAAAACTAACTAACCTAAGAACATCACACACATCCATGCCGAGGCAGGATTCGAACCTGCGACCGTAGCGGTCGCGCGGCTCCAGACTGTAGCGCCTAGAGCTGCTCGGCCACAACGGCCGGCCTCTGATGTTCTGACCATAATTTTGTACTGATGTCTGACGTGAATACCGCCGTAGTTCTCTTCCAATTGTTCAAGATCTTTTCTATCTAGTCTTGCCCACTTGGTGTATGTTAGTTTCCCTCTGGAAATACCGCTCAATATCACTTAAGTAGTTCTCCAGTTTTGCATCGTCAATATACCATGTCACTCCAAACAGTTTCAAGACTGCATTAATTAAAAATAGAGGAAAGGTGCTCTACACGGCCTCCCCCCATTGGAGCATATCGCACTGACGTTCATGAAACCATATGAAACCGCCTGAAAAGTCCTTCAGCAAAGTCTAGCATTGGCTCTAATGTCGGTTATGTAGTGATCACATTTTCCGGAAAGATATTCTCTGCGTTTTTCATTTCAAGCAAGACGCGGCAAGTGTTTAGGCGTCGTTGTTTTGGTTCGGGAGGCAAGGTGTGGAGGCCACACTTTGTACACATTTTATTATTCTTTAAACCATACTGAAGAATGTCTTGAACATCTTGATTTAGAGATGTTCCGCCATTGCGATTTCTGAGACAGCACTTTTGACACATTACAGCCGTAAATCCACTGCTTAACACTACCTGCTCACAACTGACTGATCAAATGCACATATGTTGTTAACACTTGTTAGTTCAAGCTGCCAGCATAGTTTCTGCCCTGACGGCGCTTATACGACAGGAATAAAATACGACCAGCGTTCAATAAGTAGTGCCCTACATTTTTCTTCTCGACTAGATTCGGTTGAAAAAATGCGGAATTTGTTCTGGAACATCGTGGAATATTCCAACTTTAGCTTCTGTAACAGAAGTAAATCCCTGGCAGAGAGCTGTTATTTTCTTTTAGCGGAAAATCAGGACATCTTTGATACTCATAGGCGCTTGCAGAAAGTCTACGGAGACCTGGCAGTGAACAAAACCTCAGTGAGTCGTTGGGCGAGGCGTCTGTCATCACCGCAACAAGGTCACGCAAACCTGTCCGGACGCACACAGCTGTGATTCCTGCAATGGTGGAACGTGCGGACATTCTCATTCGAGGTGGTCGACGGATCACAATCAAACAGCTCGCTACTCATCTGTACGTCTCTGTAGGTAGTGCTGACATACTCACCCACCAGTAAGGGTTCTCAGACGTGTGCGTCCGATTAGTTGCTCGTCGCCTAGCAGAAGACTATTTTTTGAGTCATCAATCTTCTGACTGGCTTGATCCAACTCCTCACTAATTCCTCTCCTGTGCAAACCTCTTTACCCCAGAGTAGCACCTGCAACCATAAACAGCAACAAAGGACAATCTGTGCGGAATTGCATGCGTGTTACGGAGCTGGTCGCAACAATTTTTTGTCAAACATCGTCACAGGCAGTGAAACATGGGTTCGTCCATCCATGTAGTGACGCCACACCATTTCAACAACGAAGGAAAAGTTAACAGCCGCGACCTCAGCCGGTAAACTTATCGTGACGGTCTTCCGGGACTATGAAGGGGCTATTCTGTTTGATGTCCTCCTTCATGGTGTAACGAACAACTCTGAAGTGTATTGTGCTACCCTCAGGAAACTGTAGAAACGACTTCATCGTGTTCGTCGCCACAAAAATACAAACGAACTGCTCCCCCTCCGTGACGACGCAAGGTCTCACCGAAGTCTGCACGTCCGAGGGAGCTCGCAAAACGTCGTTGGACTAATCTTCCTCATTTACCGTACGGCCCGCCTCTTCCGACTTCCGTCTATTTGGCCCAATGAAGGATGCACTTCGCGTGATGTAGTACGTGCACGATGGGGAAATTATTGATGCAGCAAGACGTTGACCATTAGAGCGGTGCCATGAGGGCATAAAAGCCCTCTCAGCAACTAGATGTAAGGCTGTCACGTTGAACGGAGATTATGTTGAGAAATAGGGTTTTGTTTCCAAAAGAGTGGGGAATATACGCTGAATTGGAATCCTGATTCTGTATGCATCACGTTCTTTAACTGAACACACAATTTTTTTTCTGAATCTTTGTATTCTTCTAGTTCACTGAGTTGTTTTTCTTTATGTTCAGGCGTCCTGAGGCATTCAGTACTGAAAGTCTCACCACGGTAGCACAATGTCGGAATATTGGTTTGAGGGGAAGGGACTTAGATTGAGAGGTGGCATGAGCCCCCTCTCATATTTCTATCTTACGATTCTCCTCTCTAAGTGCATGCGGTGGGAAGTCGCTATTCCTTCACACGCGGACTTCCCACGCAGCGTCTCTCGTCACCCGGGTGGTCCGGTGACAGGCGGGTTAAGCCGACGTGTGTGAGGCAGTCGAGTGAATGCTTTGCAGACGCCGACATTGTCAAGAGACACGCCCGCTGGGGTGTGAAGTAGCGGCTGGGCTAGAGGTTCCGTTACTTCGGAGAAACTTAGCGAAAACACTTTCTGGCGGGCTACCAGCGAGGCGTGGGAATGACTTGTGTACCCAGGCAGTTGTGGCGGGAAAATTCCCGCACTTTCTGCAAAATAGTAACGGTGATTGGTTTGCTCAGGGCATAGCGCCGTGACGTAGCAAAATCAGCACAGAAATTGGCGCCAAGAATCTCCATTGGTGGAATGGTAGTGCTCCGGCAATGGAGTGGAATTTCCGCCGGTTTTCGGGTTGCTGATTGGAACGTAACCACGGCCACTGTCGTGGGGGCGGGAATGTTGTGTGTTCGGCCTGTACGGGTGCTATAGGGAGTCGGCAGTCGCCTTTCGGTCGAGGACGTCGAAGCAACCAGCCCTCGCCTGCGGTACGCCAGATCGTGTTCTGGCAGCCAAGAAGACAGTTTTGGTAATGTATGTCCGCAGCACCGGCAGATAGGGATTTTCCTAGGTGATAATCAGAGCTCAGCAGAGCGCGCCTGTTCGTTTTTTTTCTGTGTTCTGTCTTGAGTAGCAGCAATTATTGTTAGGTTAGCTGTCTATCTCCCTTCAGATTTGAGTGGCAAGGAATTTGGCTCCACATACCACTTCGTCTTAAACCTCACAATCTAGTTCAGGGACAACTTCACCTTTACAGTGTTTGTATGAGTATCAAATTTGAGCCAATTTGATTTATTGTAAATGTTTGTGTTTTTGTTTATTATTTTGTGATTAGTCTTAATAAATCCTATTGTTATTTTGGACAGAACTTTCATTCTGTTAATCGATAGAGCAACCCTATCATTCCTCACTATGCTAATGAAACCTTTGTTTATTTAACTTATTTATCAAATTAAATTATTGCAGGTGCCAAACTCTCTTCTACTCCACTGGCAGGGTTGATTAGAGTCAGTTCGCGTATTTTTTTTTATCCTTGTGCAACAGCAAAAGTCGGAGTTAGAATAGGGGGGGGGGGCTTAGAGCATGATTTACATATGTGGATTCTAGTAGAATTTAGTGATAAATACACTGCTAACCCCGGCACCTCGCAAGATCTGCAATTGTTTCTAGTGATCTTCTGCATCACTCTTCGAGGACAATTTTCCTGACGGGGCTGTAGCTGATAAAGCGTTTTGCAAGTATATGATCCACATCAACGCTTTCGTTCGTTGGTATTAGTTTTGGGTACGTAGCCCCATTTTCAAGCAACCATTCCTGCCATCGGATAAGCGGTCAGGTTGGGGTCCGGCATCACCACCGCTCATAAATGTTCTTGCAGGGATAATAGCCTTTCTCCCAATGCGTGTGTATCATTCATGGTCATATGCTCATTGATTTTCGGAATTATCGATTCTCTAAGGTATTTTAAGGGGTCAGTTTTCTGTGCTAATGTATTACCCAAATCGACCGTGTCAGGTGCATATCCGATCTTTGTGATGTACTCTGTCTTGCTAAAGGCTATCTTCAACCGAACTCGATTGCTATGCGGATGCTAAAAGTGAAGACAAAGACTAAGCAGTTGACTACTAACTTCTCCTTTTTGTAACCGATTCTCATACGAGAGTCATCTGTGTCTTTGTCCGTTCACGAATAACTTTCTCCAGGAGGCACTTGAAGAGATGTGTGGCAGGCCATCTCCTTGTGTAACGCCACATTTCTAGAGTGACGACATATTTTTATAATTGTATATTTCATCCACAATTTTAGTCAACATATGCCAATGAGTACTTGACATTGTTTACTTTCAAACTGAAAATGGTTCAAATGGCTCTGAGCATTATGGGACTCAACTGCTGAGGTCATTAGTCCCCTAGAACTTAGAACTAGTTAAACCTAACTAACCTAAGGACATCACAAACATCCATGCCCGAGGCAGGATTCGAACCTGCGACCGTAGCGGTCTTGCGGTTCCAGACTGCAGCGCCTTTAACCGCACGGCCACTTCGGCCGGCCTTTCAAACTGAGTACACTTAAAATGGGTTAGCACTGCCATAAATTATAAATTCGAACTGTTTCAGTTTGTGATAATAAGATTTTCATTATCAGTTTTTGCAATAATAAAGAGTAACAACCTCAAAAATCAATTGTATGATTCAGCACAATATAAAACCAATTTTATTTTCGCCTTACTACAGCACGTAATGTTACGGATGGCTCTTAACGCTTCTGCTATAACAGCGTCACGTAAATTCCCGTAAACTCTAATAAAGGACACGATCTAACATTGTTTACTTGTTTAAAATTTGGAAATTCGTGGTAACAGCTTATGGGACCAAACTGCTGAGGTCATCGGTCCCTAAGCTTACCCACTACTTAATCTAACTTAAACTATCCATTGCTAAAGACAACACACACATCCATGCCCGAGGGAGTACTCGAACCTCCGATGGTGGGAGCCACGCGGATTACTTGTTTAAATAATTATTCACATTCACGTGATTAGCAACTTCTCTTGAAGCACATTTCCGTTCATGAACGTATCTAGGATCTCTATCTGAGCTTTCGTTATCCACATCATCCTCGGATTCGTACAAATCGGCCCCGAAAATCATTTCCCTGGCAGCTGTGCCTTTGGCATTTACCACTGTTTACATGTTGCCATTGGTGAGAATCTGAAATTACAGATAAAGATGTGATTTCTCGCTTTATCGTGGAACTGTCAAATAATATGAATAAAGCACATCACGTATCACGTTTTACATGCACTAACTGTTTTTCTCATCAACTGTCCCTTACCATCGTTTACAGCCGAGGTCTTAAGCGGCGCACGAGGCGTGCTGATCCGCGTATTTAATCGTAACCCGGATTCACTCCGTGCGCTGGTATACTATGTGATCAAAAGTATCCGAGCTCTCCCAAAATCATACGTTTTTCATGTTAGGTGCATTGTGCTGCCAGGTATTCATTATCAGCAACATCGTGAGAGAGCAGAATAGGCCGCTCCGCAGAACTCACGGACTTCGAACTTTGTCAGGTGACTGGGTGTCACTTGTGTCATAAGTCCGTGCGCGAGATTTCCACACTCGTGAACATCCCTAGGTTCACTGTTTCCGATGTGATAGTGAAGTGGAAACGTGAAAGGACACGTACAGCACAAAAGCGTACAGACCGAGCTCGTCTGTTGACTGACAGAGACCGCCGACAGTTGAAGAGGGTCGTAATGCGTAACAGTCAGACATCTATCTAGACCATTACACAGGAATTCCAAACGGTATCAGGATCCACTGCAAGTACTAAGACAGTTAGGCGGGAGGTGAGAAAACTTGTATCTCATGGTCGAGCGGATGCTCATAAGCCACACATCACGCCAGTAAATGCCAAACGTCGCCTCGCTTTGTGTAAGGAGCATAAACATTGGGCGATTGAACAGTGGAAAAACGTTGTGTGGAGTGACGAATCACGGTATACAATGTGGCGGTCCGATGACAGGGTGTAGGTATGGCGAACGCCCGGTGAACGTCATCTGCCAGCGTGTGTAGCGCCAACAGAAAATTCGGAGAAGGGGTGTTATGGTATGGTCATGTTTTTCATGGAGGGGGCTTGCACCCCTTGTTGTTTTGCGTGATCGATGTTTTAAGCACCTTCTCGGTTGCCACTGTTGAAGAGAAATTTGGGGATGGGGATTACATCTTTCAACACGATCGAGCACCTGTTCATAATGCACGTCCTGTGGCGCCGTGGTTACACGACAATAACAATTGTGCAATGGACTGGCCTGCATAGAGTCTTGACCTGAATCCTATAGAACTCCTATGGGATGTTTTGGAACGCCGACTTCGTGCCAGGCCTCACCGACCGACATCGATACCTCTCCTCAGTGGGCTGCCATTCCGTAGCACCCGAATTCCAGCATTACCGATGGAGGGCGCCACGAACTTGTAAGTCATTTTCAGCCAGGTGTCCGGATACTTTTGATCACATAGCGAAGACAATCAGGTCAGCTTAAATAAGGATCGTTAGCCTCGCGTTGACACGCAAGACAGGGTTAAAAATCTAACAACTACAAAGTCAGTGATTAGGTGCCCTGTAGTTATTCAACTACATTCAGGAGAGATTACGAGACCTGACCACTGGACTGGAATATGTTCGCCGCTAACAGTTCGAGACATTGTCTCCAGCTATCACCTAGTAACGGCTGGCGATAATCTCCAGCACATCGTAACAGGAACACCGTGCAGTTTAAAGTCAACAGGATAAAAATGCACAATAATATGACACTCAGATGTGCTCGGAAACAAATTTAATGTCTTATCTTCAATTAAGTGTCGTGAAGTCCATCTTGATAACCAAAAACTACCGTCCAACTTGCTATCTGGGCTTCACAGTCTGATTTTAGACGTTGTTTGTTGAAGATCTGTACACTCGCTAAACGGTAACACCGCCTAGATACCCAGAATGACTCAACCCGAAATCCACGCCCGCCCAGGGGAATGCACTTTCGGGTTCTCTCATTTTTCCTTACTGCAAGAAATAACTGCTGGTGACGAAGTATCACTCTGCTGACTTCTACACCCCAAAATGGCTCCCGGTCGACTCCTTGATTTTGTGAGCTTTAGAGGGCTCCACAAAATTGTTTAACGTTACGCCTTTCGGCCAATCCGACTCGGTAGCCACATACAGGAAATTTCATTCGCTACCCCTACCCTCACACCAATCGCTACACTGCCAAATGCTACCTGCTCCCAGGTATGTTGAAAACTTTTCTTCTCAGTAGGTTCTTGGAAACACTTGCCATCCAGCAAAAATCTCTCGCCCATTAGCTAATGTTTTCTGACTCCTCGGTAACACATTTAGGATGACCAGGGAAAGATTGGACTATTGGACTATCACCTCCATGTTGGAGAAACTTCCTTCGCCCAAAAGGTGACTCTTGGCATAGACAACTGCCACAAGAAATCCTACACTGTTTCTTTTCATCAAAGAAGATGAATCTGCTTCCGATTATCTTACTGCATCCTAGCCAACAACTGACATGAATGTCACAGAGTTTGTTGGTGGTTCTCGCTACCTTGACTGCTTACGTACGTCTCTCTCGTAGAAGGACGGGACCCAACAAGTGCCACCCTGAGCAAGTAATTTTCGCTGCTAACCTTATTATCTGAATAATTAGTCATGTACTTGTTAATAAACAACGTAATTCAGTTTTTTTGTCTCTAATTCATCTACTTAGCCTTAAAACATCAATAATGTATGCTAAGTTAAAGATTCGCCAACTTGATGGTTGACCTGAAAACTAATCCGTTTCATTGTTTTATTCCTAAACTTTCTATGGCTTTGCTTCCCTATGTCCTTCCAAACCGTTTACTGTCATAGTAATAGACGATCTTACACTTTATTTTTCAAAGTTATTTTGTTTTCTAGCTCCAGGTTCTCCCAAAGCGATGTGAAGAATAACCTATGAGATTGGCCTTAGAACTATTAAAATAGACTTTAGTCAGTTAAGTCAGCAACGCGCAAACATACAACATGCATAAATCTCCTTCTTCAAATTTGATCTGACAATGTTCATCTGACAAGTGTTGTTTGCACGGCACAGAACTCACAAAAGGAAGATCCGACATACACTCCGGTGCAGTTGAATGAGACGCAGCGTGTAGTAGCCTTTTCTGTCTTTTGAGGGCGTCGGCGTCTAATGGCATCGACACCACGACATACTGAAGGCATTAGAGAGATGTCATGACAGATGAGTCGTCGCCCACACTTTACGGCGCTCAATCTGAGCTGGGTGACTAATGCACAAATCACGCTCAATGGCCTCCTATGTGTAGGACTGTGGTCGGCTGACATAGGGGAGCAGTGAAGAATATAAACACCCTCATATCTGTGGAGTGTTCCTCAAACCATTCTGACACAGACCGAGTGGTAATGTGGTGTATTGTCTTGCCGAAGTCGGAGATGTGCTGTAGGCGAAAGTATGGATACTACATGATTGGAGAGTATGCCTCTGCATCGTTAATCAATCACATAAGTACTAGTATGATGATGATTGGTTTGTGGGGCGCTCAAATCCGCGGTCATCAGCGCCCGTACAACGTCCAAATTTTTACACATTCGAATTTTAGACACATTCAGGAATAATGATGATGATGGTGAGATGATGGGGACAACACAAACACCCAGTCCCAGGTCAGAGAAAATCTCAAACCCGGCAGGGAATCGAACCCTGGACAGTCGGCCGTGGTGGCCGAGCAGTTCTAGGCGCTTCAGTGCGGAACAGCGCGACTGCTACGGTCGCAGGTTCGAATCCTGCCTCGGGCATGGATGTATGTGATGTCTTTCAGTTAGTTAGGTTTAAGTAGTTCCATGTTCTAGGGGACTGATGACATCAGATGTTAAGTACTATAGTGCTCAGAGCCATTTGAACCCGGGACCCCGTGATCCAGAGGCAACAACGCTAGTCAAATGGTTCAAATGGCTCTGAGCACTATGGGACTTAACATTTGAAGTCATCAGTCCCCTAGAACTTAGAACTACTTAAACCTAACTAACCTAAGGACATCACACGCACCCATGCCCGAGGCAGGATTCGAACCTGCGACCGTAGTGGTCGCGAGGTTCCAGACTGTAGCGCCTAGAACCGCTCGGCCACCTCGGCCGGCGCAACGCAAGTCACTAGACTATGAGCTGTGGACAATAAATACTAGGAGAGGCATTTCACCTTACGTCAACATTCTCCACGCGAGGTTACTTTCGCCATCTGCTAAAACGGTGCACACTTCGAAAGGAGGAAGCACTAACATGATGTGGTTTACGCCACAGAATAATTCCTACGAGGGATAAGGCAGGAGCCAAAACATTGTGACCACTGCCTACCGCGAGGTTTAATGCTGCCTGCTGCCATAGAGGGAACGTGACGTGATAAGGGAAGCATGTAACCGGAGCGGAGACGAACAGAGAATCATTCTAGCGACGACAGGGGTCGCTAATGGGAAATATCCACTGACAGTGGGCAAATAGTCATGACCCCGCGCCCGGTAATGTGTGTCTCCGAAAAAGGCGACGCTGATCAGTTATTCGCATGTTACTCTCAGGAGCATCTATGGCAACTCGTTGAAGGACGGTGGAACCGCGAATAGAGACAAGGCTACAACGGCCTCGCTTCGACGTGGAGATCGGAGGCTTGCCGAGTCTCTACAGCAGAATAGATGGCGATCTGTGGAAGATCTGGCGACAGAGAACGCTGCTGGTGCGGACGCAAGTTTTTCAGAAGACACCGTTCAGCGCACACTGTAGAACATGGAACTCAGTAGAAATCGACCCCTACGTGTTCCCAGGCTGAGCTAAGGACATCGTCAATTACGACTGCACAGGATATTCGAGACTGGACCGTGGATCAATAGTAACGTGTCGCCTGCTCGGATGATTCACGTCTCTTGTTAGACCAGGTCGATGGCCGTGTCCGGACATAGCATTATCTAGGCGACTGGCTGCTCGAAGCATGCACCGCGCATGGACGCACGCCAATTGTGTCAGTATAATGATACTGAGGACATTTGCCTGGCCTGAGGCCTGTGGCAGTAAGAGAAGATGCGGTGACAGCTGTGGACTACGGGAACATTATTATGGATCACCTGCATTCCTTCATGCTGCACGAATTCCCTGTCGCTGTCGGCGTCTTACTGCAGAATTACTGTCCGCGCCACAGTGCCAGAATGGTGATACAGTATTCGAAGAGCTTTATAGTGAAGTCACTTTGATGTCTTGGCCACCAAATTCGCCTGATCTGGACGCGTCGGAACACATCTGGGACACTACGGCGCGTCAGTTGCGCGATCACAGACCTCCGGCTCCTCAATTAAGGGATCTACGTGATTCGTGAGTAGACATCTGGTGCCGCATACTTCGAGAAATCTGCCGAGGACTTTTCGAATCCATGCCACGGAGAATCTATGTTGTATTACGTTTCAAATGTGTGCCAATACGCTGTCAAAGCAAAGAAAGCAGGTGCTGACAGATGTGAAAATTACCGAACAATCAGTTTCATAAGTCACGGATGCAAAATACTAACGCGAATTCTTTACAGACGAATGGAAAAACTGGTAGAAGCCGACCTCGGGGAAGATCAGTTTGGATTCGGTAGAAATGTTGGAACACGTGAGGCAATACTGACCCTACGACTTATCTTAGAAGAAAGATTAAGAAAGGCAAACCTACGTTTCTAGCATTTGTAGACTTAGAGAAAGCTTTTCACAGTGTTGACTGGAATACTCTCTTTAAAAATTCTGAAATAGCGAAAGGCTATTTACAATTTGTACAGAAACCAGATGGCAGTTATAAGAGTCGAGGGACATGAAAGGGAAGCAGTGGTTGGGAAGGGAGTGAGACAGGGTTGTAGCGTATCCCCGTTATTCAATCTGTATATTGAGCAAACAGTGAAAGAAACAAAAGAAAAATTCGGAGTAGGAATTAAAATCCATGGGGAAGAAATAAAAACTTCGAGGTTCGCCGATGACATTGTAATTCAGTCAGAGACAGCAAAGGACTTAGAGCAGTTGAACGGAATGGACAGTGTCTTGAAAGGAAGATATAAGATGAACATCAACAAAAGCAAAACGAGGATAATGGAATGTAGTCGAATTAAGTCGGGTGATGCTGAGGGAATTAGATTCGGAAATTAGACACTTAAAGTAGTAAAGGAGTTTTGCTATTTGGGAAGCAAAATAACTCATGATGGTGGAAGCAGACAGGATATAAAATGGAAACTGGCAATGGCAAGGAAAGCGTTTCAGAGAAGAGAAATTTGTTAACATCGAGTATAGATTTAAGTGTCAGGAAGCCGTTTCTGAAAGTATTTGTGTGGAGTGTAGCCATGTATGGAAGTGAAACATGGACGATAAATAGTTAGGACAATAAGAGAATAGAAGCTTTCGAAATGTGGTGCTACAGAAGAATGCTGAAGATTAGATGGGTAGATCACATAACTAATGAGGAGGTGTTGAATAGGATTGGGGAGAAGAGAAGTTTGTGGCAAAACTTGACTAGAAGAAGGGATCGGTTGGTAGGACATGTTCTGAGGCATCAAGGTATCACCAATTTAGTATTGGAGGGCAGCGTGGAGGGTAAAAATCGTAGAGGGACACCAAGAGATGAATACACTGAACAGATACAGAAGGATATAGGTTGCAGTAGGTACTGGAAGATGAAGAAGCTTGCACAGTATAGAGTAGCATAGAGAGCTGCATCAAACCAGTCTCAGGACTGAAGACCACAACAACAACAACAACGCTGTCAAACAGGTGGCCGTAACGTGTAGTTCATTAGTAGTGGTACATTCACACGTGCACACACAAAAGATATTCGATCACCTCGGTATATCCATGTTATTGCCTGAATTCTGTTAGTTTTCACTGAAATGAAATGTGTATTGTGAAGCATCGCCACCGGTACAAGGCCGCGTAAAAGGCAGTGCTCGGCGTAGCCGGCGCCTGTAGCAACGACCGGGCTGGCCTGTGAACTGCGGCCAGTACAAACGCGGGCGCGACCGACCGGAACTGCAGGAAATTGAGAGACCCGCCCACACGCGGCGGCGGCTGCCAGGCGCTGCGAACGCACCCTGCCCCATGTTCTTGTTTCTCTGGACTTCCTGTCCAGCTCTAGGGGCACGGCAGCTAACAATACAAGCTTCTGCTTCACACGAAGTCCACTCCAATATCGCTGGTGTAAGCGCGTTTACACCATTCTGATAATTAGTACGTCCGATGCAGTGTAAATATAGTATCAGATCAAAATAATCTGGACACCACTTTGTACTAAGGAGTCGACCACTGCATGTCATGAGAGGCGGATCCTCCAGTATGAAAGGAGGCGGGGGGGAGTGAGTATTGTGCTGTCAGTAGAGAAGCAACAGCAGCAGAATGAGTCCGCAACGAGAGCTCAGTGGCCACGAAGGTAGACTATCACTAGATATCATCTGAGTAGCGTCCGCCCCAGTAGCTGAGTGGTCAGCGTGTCGGATTGCCGACCTCTGGGCCCGGGTTCGATTCCCGGCTGGGTCGGAGATTTTCTCCGCTCAGGGACTGGGTGTTGTGTTGTGTTCATCATCATTTCATCCCCATCCGGCGTGCAGGTCGCCCAATGTGGCGCCGAATGTAATAAGACCTGCGATATGGCGGCCGGACCTGCCCCGCGAGGGGCCTCCCGGCCAATGACGCCAAACGCTCATCATCATCATCATCTGAGTAGCATATCCATCAGGGACGTTTCAACCCTTCTAAAGCTGCCCAAGTCGACAGTTGGTGACGCAATTATGAAGGATCAACTAGAGATAAACCAACACCAGGCAGACCTAATGACGGACGGGGACCGTCGAACATTGCGGAAGGAGTCTGTAAAAGGTACTTGAAATAAGCGGAAGGAGTCATTCGTGAGTTACAAAGTCCTATCAGCAGTCCAGCTAGCAAAATCACTGTGTGTAGGGGATTCAATGGTCCAGCAGCTCCTGATACGCCGCACATTTCTTAGTCAGTGGTAAATGATACTTCGGTTGATGTAAAGAGCGTCGCTACAAAACTGTGGATGACTAGAAACTAGTGATTTGGAGTTATGAATGACGCTATACTCTGCGGTTTGGATTGGCGAATGACTGGGCAACGTTACCTGCCGTCAAGTGCAGCGCCAAAAGTTAAGTACGGAGGAGATGGTCTTAAAGCTATGGGGGTGTTTCTCGTGGCTATGGCGTGGTCCGCTCGCTGCCCGTAAGAAAACGCTAAATGCGGAGTGTTAAGAAAACATTTTACAGCGTTGTGTACAGAGTTGTGAAAAGTTCGGAGACGATGATTGTTTACATCAATATGACAATACATTCTGTCGTAAACCAGCGCCTCTGTGGCAATGGTTGTGGACAATAACACTCCTGAAATGGATAAAAAAAGCCTACCCAGAAGCCAAACTCAATGGAACACTTTTGGAATGAGTTAGAACATTGACTTCACTCCACACTTCAGCGTTCATCGTCATCCTTCCCTGGTTTTGGCTCTTGCGGAATAATCGGCTGCCATTCCTCCAGACATTCAAACACCTCATTCAAGCTGCCCCCAGCACAGATCGAGCGGTTATAAAGGCGAAGGGTGAATACATGTCATATTAACGTTCACTTTTGATTAGATTATGTGAATGTCGGAGAGCGTCCGTCGTGGTAGGACACGTTTGTCTGCCAGGCAACGGTTAACCCGTAGTAAAAACTGGAAGAAAACTGTTATCATGATTTAACTCCCACAAAAGTGTAACAAAGGTGCTCAGGAAAAATAAATGCGAGTCTCTGGAAGAAAAGCTACGTTATAATCATGAAACCATGTCGTGTAAATTTAGAAAATCGATATTTCTACATCTACATATACATGGACACTCTGCAAATCACATTTAAGTGCCTGGCAGAGGGTTCATCGAACCACCTTCACAATTCTCTATTATTCCAATCTCGCATAGCGCGGAAAGAATGAACACCTATAGCTTTCCGTACGAGCTCTGATTTCCCTTTTTTTCCTTGGTCAACGTTCCTCCCTATGTAGGTCAGTGTCAATAAAATATTTTCGCATTCGGAGGAGAAAGTTGGTGATTGGAATTTAGTGAGAAGATTCCGTCGCAACGAACAACGCCTTTCTTTTACTGATGTCCAGCCCAAATCATGTATCATTTCTGTGACACTCTCTCCCAAATTTCGCGATAGTTCAAAACGTGCTGCATTTCTTTGAACTTTTTCGATGTACTCCGTCAGTCCTATCTGGTAAGGATCCCACACCGCGCAACAGTAGTCTAGAAGAGGACGGACAAGCGTAGTGTAGGCAGGCTCTTTAGTAGATCTGTTACATTTTCTAAGTGTCCTGCTAATAAAAAGCAGTCTTTGGTTAGCGTTCCCCACAAAATTTTCTGCGTGTTCCTTCCAATTTAAGTTGTTCGTAATTGTAATACCTAGGTATTTAGTTGAATTTACGGCTTTTAGATTATACTGATATATAGTGTAACCGAAGTTTAACGAGTTCCTTTTAGCACTCATGTGGATGACCTCACACTTTTCGTTATTTAGGGTCAACTGCCACTTTTCGCACCATTCAGATATCTTTTCTAAATCGTTTTGCAGTTTGTTTTGGTCTTCTGATGACTTTATTAGTCAATAAACGACAGTGTCATCTGCAAACAACCGAAGACGGCTGCTCAGATTGTCTCCAAAATCGTTAATATAGATAAGGAAGAGCAAAGGGCCTGCAACACTACCTTGGGGAACGCCAGAAATCACATCCGTTTTACTCTTTGACTTTCCGCCAATTACTACGAACTGTGAGCTCTCTGACAGGAAATCGCAAATCAAGTCACATAACTGACACGATATTACATAAGCACGCAATTTCACTACGAGCCGCTTGTAGTACAGTGTCAAAAGCCTTCCAGAAATTCAGAAATATGGAATCGATGAAGAATTTTCTCCAATTTTACTGCCACCATTGTACTTCTCGCTTACAGATCACTAGAATCAGGGACGGTGCTTAAAGGAGCATCTACTCTGTAAGTCTTCCCCCTCTTTTTACGCGAATGGAGTGGGATATAAACTTGCTGAAATCGACGTGAAGCTTCGTCCACCACGCGCTGTGCAGTGACTTGCATAGAATTCGTCGCAACGCAAGTTTATCATCCTGTGGCTTGCCTGATTTGAGTGCCATTTGCGTACACGAGTTTTTTAATGGCCGCCCTGTCATGTTTTTGTTGACCCCGTCTGTATTTTCCCTCATGAGTTTAATATTTTCCGCGTCAGCCGTTGTGTGATGTAGTCAGTTACTAACGGAAATTCAGCTTGGCCTTCCACGCCGAATTAGTATACTGCTGAAAACAGCAAGTAAGAGTTTCTGTCCGTCTAAAGCTGCTAACGTTTCATATATAGGTACGGGCGACTGTTCCTTAAATAAACACACGATGTGGGTCGTCCTAACCGCAACCCTGACTTATCCTCCACGGTACGGTGTGTTGTGTCGAGGGCCTGCTCTCGGATCGCAGTCTGTGGTGGCGCTCTGCCAGGAACCAGTCATCGCTTACTTTGCCCGAGGAGTCCAGTACGAGCCAATGCTTTTTTTCAATGTTGTCCACACGACATCTGTCATTTCACATGTGACTCTTCAGATGACAAGTCGAATGTTGCTTGCAATTCATAAAAAATGTGAGGAATTCCAATTAAAAAACAACGCATTAAAATAAATTTTTCAAAAGTCACGTTCTGCCCAAGAATAATTACCTGATCACCGAAAACTGATAAAAGCTATCGGACGATTGATTTTGCTTCATCACTTCTTAATATGCGCTGCCATCTCAAGACACACAAAACACGAACAAGGGCCTGCCACATATAAATCGCTGACAACGCATCAAACAAGATACCATAACGCCTCCAAGTAGTTCCATTTGTCTGTCTCTGCAGTAAATAATATGAATGCTCCAGAATCAATCTCTTTTGTGAAGCATAGGAAAGTGCGCTGATGGGAAAATTACTATCAGATTAAAAATTCATGCTGCGTTGGAACTCAAACCCGGACCCTTACTTTTGGCTGGCAGTGCTGTTACCGTTAGAGATATTTAAACCGTCTTCACAGCTTCTGTTCCTCTCTCCAACTTTCCAAACTCCAGTGGTCTCCTACGAACTTTGCCAGAATAGGACTTATGGGAGAAATATTTGCTAGAGAGCTTCGGCACAGTTTAGGAAGTACAAACAGAGATGTGGTAGCATAGAAGCTGTGAGTGTGAGTCGTAGTCACATCTCAGTAGCCTCAGTCGAGGCTGGCCATTGTGGCCGAGCGGTTCTAGGTGCTTCAGTCTGGAACCGCGAGTCCGCTACGGTCGCAGGTTCCAATCCTGCCTCGGGCATGGATGTGTGTGATTTCCTTAGGTTAGTTAGGTTTAAGTAGTTCTAAGTTCTAGGCGACTGATGGCCTGAGATGTTAAGCCTCATAGAGCTCAGAGCCATTTGAAACATTTGAAGCTCAGTCGATAAGAACGTTGTCAGCGTAAAGCAAACGTCAAAAGATGATTCACACTCCAGCACAGACTTTCAATCGATTACAAAGTTTCATAAATGGAATGATTTTAACATTAATTATAACAAATGTTTCTGCTGGATATTCTCTTATCTGATGATACTACGACCCAAAATCTACCTTTAATTCAGAAACTAAGGTGTTACGATAACGAACGACTTTATAGTAAGCTAGAAAGATAATTTACGTACTTTCCCTAAACATGGTACAACTACACTGACGAAAAAAATCGCAACACCAAAAAAATTATTGTAGATAATGAAATTCCGTAGATAAATTTGTCTAGGTAACTTGTTTAAGTGCTTAACACTGCGAGGCCACAGGGTAGTGTAAGCGCGAGATAAGCCATTGTAAATGTAAAATAACCGGTGTAACTGTGAGAGTGTTGATTTCAAGCGTGCAAACGTGCATGCATTGTGTTGTACAGGTGCCTGATATCAGTTTGTGGGATGGGGCTGCTTGCCTGTTGCACATGGTCGGTCAACACAGCGACGGTTAAAGCTATTTGTGGATGACGCTGGAGTTGTCGTCCAATGATGTAATGATGTCCCATACGTGCTCGACTGGAGACAGATCTGGTGATCGAGCAGGCCCTGTAGAGCATGTTGGGATACAACAAAGTTATGTGACCAAGCGTTATCTTGTTGGAAAACCTCCGTGGAATGCTGTTCATGAATGGCAGCACAACAGGTCGAATCACGAGACTGACGTTCAGATTTGCAATCAGGGTGCTGTCATAGGAAATCGCACCCCAGACCATAACTCCAGGTGTAGGTCCAGTGTGCCTAGCACGCAGACACGTTGGTTACAGGCCCTCAACTGGGCTCCATCTAGCCAAAACACAGGCATCATTGGCACCGAGGCCGAACCGTCTTTCACATGAAAACGCAATTGATCTCCACCCTGCCATCCAGTGAGCTCTCGCTTGACAATACTTATGTTGCAAATGACAGTGGTTTGGGATCAGTGAAATGCACGCGACAGGGCGTCTGTCTTGGAGCTGTCCTTGAAGTAACGAAATTGTAACAGTTCGTTGTGTCACTATGGCTCGAACTGCTGCTGCAGTTGCAGTTACGGTGCACCAAAGCCATACGCCGAACACGATTGTCTTCGCACTCGGTAGTGCCAAGTGGCCGTCCGGAGCGCGGTCTTCTTTCTACCGTATATTCTGGTGATCACCGCTGCCAGAAATCATGTTCGGTGGCTGCATTCCTGCCAAGTCTTTCTGCAGTATCGCAGAAGGAACAAGCAGCTTCTCGTTGCCCTGTTATGCGTCCGCGCTCAAATTCAGGGGCTTAAAGGCACTCTTGACCAGCATCAACTCACCACGTCCAGTCTCAAAGGGAACTAACGCTCACGGTCGTTACAGCGCGTATTTAAAGAAAACATGATTTGCGTTCTCTTTATGGTGTTACTAATGCGACTGGCGCGAAATTTGAGTAGACATGTTCTCTCGGATGTACAAACACGAATACTAGCTTTCGTTTATATCGCACAACTCCTTCGTGGTGTTGCAATATTTTACGTCAGTGTGTAAATAAGCCACTTAGATTCACACTTTAACTACTAACATTTAAGTTGCGGATTTTATATGTGGGACATCTTCTATAGGACGAATATCGGAGATTCGTCCGCTGCATGGCCAGCACATTCAACAATTTCAGTACAGATATTCCTAGTAGCAAATAGTGTTTCGATAGGGACTCATAACTTTATACGTCGCAACAGCACGAAAAACGGCAGTTCTATAAGCGGCTATTGTGACACTTTCAGCTGCTCATCTACACAGGCGGAAGAGGAAAGAGTTACACCGAAAAGAACCAACCCGTTATTTGCGAAGGCGTGCTGCAAAGCAATGCCTCCGAATTTTTCATGCGAATAGTGTTCTAGCTTTTTAAATTAAAAAAACGTTATTATTAACATTCCACATCTTTACTCTTAATGTCTACATATTTATTTCTCAACATACTCACCCTTTCAAACAACACATTTTTCCCAGCGACAGACCAGTGCGTTGATACCGTCACAGTAGAATGTTTGACTTCGTTGACAGGGGCACAACCTCACCTCTGCTTGAAAAGTCAAAGTTTAGTCCTCGAGGGTGTTCTTTAAGTTTTGGAAAAGGACAAAAATGGAATAGGACCAAGTCGGTAATGCATGGAGGATGATCGATGACAGTGAACCCAAGGCGTCAGATTGTTGCAGATGTCGCAGCGCAGCACTCGTGTTTGGTCTGTCATTGTCATCCCGAAGGTGCTCCATATGTGGAGGAACTCTTATAATTAGAAAGTCGATTACAGACGTAGTTACGTTACACACCGCCATGTTACACGCTACAGATCGGAGCCCTCTAGCGGCAGACGGCTACAAATATGTACATATGAACAAGGTGTAGAAGGTTAGTAACGTTTGTTTTATTTAAAAGCTTTAAGACATTTCACATAAAAAATTCGGAGGCATTACTTTTCATATCGACCTCTTATCAAACTTCGTGGAGATGTCCATCACGTAACGGTTATTAAACTATTAAACTTTGATTCTGATCGGAACTGATGTCCACCGGCGGGGTCAGGGATTTTCTCTGCCTCGTGATGACTGGGTGTTGTGTGACGTCCTTAGGTTAGTTAGGTTTAAGTAGTTCTAAGTTCTAGGGGACTGATGATCATAGATGTTAAGTCCCATAGTGCTCAGAGCCATTTGAACCATTTTGATGTCCACCATCAACATTATTATGAAACGCGACCCTCGCAAACATCAATACATTCTTGTTATCGTTGTGGCTTGGCTACTGACAGATTCCGAATGTAATCTTGAAGAATTTCTTGCCACACTTGTAGCACACGCTGCGTCATTTCATGAAGGTTGCTGGCAGGAGGCTATATGGAAGTAAACGTAATACCATCGCATACCAGACATTCTCTAAAAGTGACAAATCCTGGGACTACGCAGGACAGTCAAATGTCCGTACATTCCTCAAGGCGTTATCGGTCTGAACTGCTGTGTGAGGTCTCGGAAAACCGCGAAGTGTATGACAGCAGGGTTTGCCTTTCTTACCACATACAGGCCAACATTCTGTTTCCCTTCAACAATACCTAATTCAATCCTGTTGTCGTATTCGGTACCTCTCGCACTATGATTCCAGGAGTTCGAGTGGTTGGGTCTCGATTATCACTGCTTCCTGTCACTTTCCACCAAGTCGTCTTCGGACACACTGGAACAGATCTGTCCGCCACACACAGCACCGAGACTCATCGCTGAATATCACAGACCGTCACGCGATGTAATACTTGACTCTGGATTCGTAGCATGCGAGTATCTGTTGTCTGTGATATGATGTCAGCGATAAACGACACACGGTAATCCACGGTCCCAACTTCCTGTAACCAGCTCTTGACTTTTCTTGGTGGTACTCTGCCGTGATTTCGGATGTTCTCATCCCTGTATTATACCCAGTCGAACAATCCTGTGACCTTCTCACTGTGTAGACCTTCTAGGGCGACTGTCCCTACTCTTCTGAGTCCATCTCGAGGCCTCTGGTTTGCAGCCAGTACACTTCAGCCGCCTGAGTGTGCGTCTACCGGTATGAAGTTCCAGCGTCCCTCATGCCAATGATTTGACTTTTCTCAAATCCCTAAGGACGGCGATAAGTTGCAAGGCCTTTGGGCATGCTGTGTTGCGGTCTCCACCTGAGAAGTTGCAGTAATTTTAGACATGCCCAATAATCATAGTTTTCTATCGCTATTCTTTATCTGTAGGAGGCTTTATGTTGAAAATATGCTCGGATAAAGATGAATTGTTGATCACTATAGCCCACAGTCATGGAAATACTGCAACTCGTATTGATAACGTTTGGTTCAGATGTTCTTTGTGTAAAGCTTTCCATTTCCGCCAGGGAATCCATCTGTGACTGACGTTTGAAATGTTGAAAAAAGGCTGTCTTATCTTCTCCATCACTGATCAACATACTACGGTGAAAAATAAACAGTCAGTTACAAATATTCTCTAACTCTACAAAGGTCCTGTACTCTTCGTTTCACTTTATGAATACCTAAACGCTGTTCACAAGGTACATAAACAGGGATTAGAAGGTATAATTGTATTCTTCAAGGGATTAAACGTCACAAAGTAACTCATGAGGTTAAAGAACTGATAGTTCTTTCGTATCCAACATAAGTAGTTTATGGAGACAAGGACAATATTCTGTAACGGGAATAGTGAACGACCGAGAGCATCTAAGGAGGAAAACATCGATAATCTTAGAAAGATCCAGCTTTCGCTGAGATTCGGCACTGTCCCAACACCGAGAACGTTTTACTCGAGGATGCCTTCGCGAACAACTTCGACGTTATATCGATCGTATAACACAAGCCTTCGATCATTCTCCTAGAAGCCTATACGACACTCTGCGAGACACAGCTACCGTGTTTAGCAGTGTAGAGCATCCTACACCAGAATTTGCAACTGCATACTTAAAAGTGGGGTTGCTACAGTCCCAGGAGTTCACTGATAAATAAAAAGAAAAAAATTAGCAATTAATATGCCGGAAAGGATATATGCGGATGAAACATTACTTACCGGAGTTTGCTTCAACGATGAGCAACTAATCGTATTTCAATAAAACTGAGCATACACTACGTGAGAATCTGGGGATTATAAACCCCCATGTGACCAGGAAAGTACAGCGTCATATCTCAAAGGCGAATGCATAGTTTGGGATAATGAGTAACAACATCATTGGTCTTTTTTTCTTCGCTCAGGTACTAATAACTTCAATTGCTTATGTGGGCCTTTTGGGGATATATATGATGATACAACTACAAGACCATGAAACAACGGTATTTTCTAACAAGAGAATGGACCATCACATTGGCAACTATATGCTTGTGATTTTAAAAATGAACCATATCCCGACCAGTGGATTGGAGAAGTAGCCTCGTTCTGCACACATCACAGCCCTCGAATTATTTTTATGAGGCTAAGTTAAAGATATCAAATGGTTCAAATGGCTCTGAGCACTATGGGACTCAACATCTGTCCCCTAGACCTTAGAACTACTTAAACCTAACTAACCTAAGGACATCACACACATACATGCCCGAGTCAGCATTAGAATCTGCGACCGTAACGGTCGCGCGGTTCCAGACTGAAGCGCCTAGAACAGCTCGGCCACACCCGCCGGATAAAGATATCGTGTATCGAACAAAAGTGCGGGTCCTCACTGGTGTCAAGAAGTAGATTACTGACCCCTTGCCACCGCTGATGACAGTCTGCTACAACGAGCGTGTCAAGAAATGGAATAACCTCTTGATGTGCTTCATGCAGTTTATGGTTCCCAATTACAGGTATCTTAAGTAAGGGGAAAAGCTGAATATGTATGTCTCACCTCGAAATAAATTTCACAAGGCTTTCCTTTCATTTGCATGTGTAATAAATTTTTGCGTTTTTAGATAGGCTTTGTGAACACCGTGTACAACGCTGACTGACAAAGAAAGTGGAGCATCCACAAGGGGAGCAGGGAACACAACCTACGACCAGCTTAGAGACAGAAGTGATGACACTTTCTGCATGACCTGACCATCATTTTGCTGGACAGTGCTCAAGCATGTACTGTGTAAGCTGTTACCGATTTTTTTGACTGATGGGGCTGCTAAGTGCTATATCACCTACTGCACTCCCCTGACTTAAGCTCTCGTGAGTTCAACTCGATTTCTAAACTGAAGGAAACACTTCACGGCATTCGCTTCAGAGCTGCTACAAATTCATCGGGCAATAGACAGCACCGCTCCAACTGTCAACACAACTGGCACTGCTAAGAGTATGCTACGACTTCCACATCACTGGCGACGGTTTACACACAATGGTGGTGACTACTTTGAAGGTCAGTAAAACTTTGAAACACGTATCTATTTTGTACGAGCTGTAAATAAATAGTTGCCACTATTAAAGTTCCAACCCTCGTATAAATGATCTAGTAGAAAGCGTCGCATGCTCTTTAAGTCTACTCGCAGATGATGCAGTTGTTTATTCCAAAGTAGCAACGCCAGAAGATAGTAAGAATTTGCAGAACGTCCTGCAGATAATTGATAAATGGTGAAGACTCTGGCAGTTGAACCTGAACGTAAATAAACGTGACATATTGCGCATACATAGGAAAAGAAATCCACTACCGTACAGCTACACAATTCATGACAAACAGCTGGCGAGAGCGCCTGCCGTAAAATATCTAGGCGTAACCTTAAGTGGAATGACCATAAAAAAGTACTGGGAAAAGCAGACACAAGACTCAGATTCATCGGAAGAATCTTAAGGCAATGTAACTCATCCGCCGGCCGGTGTGGCCGAGCGGTTCTAGGCGTTTCAGTCTGGAACCGAGCGACCGCTACGGTCGCAGGTTCCAATCCTGCCTCGGGCATGGATGTGTTGATGTCCTTAGGTTAGTTAGGTTTAAGTAGTTCGAAGTTCTAGGGGACTGATGACCTCATATGTTAAGTCCCATAGTGCGCAGAGCCATTTGAATCATTTGTAACTCATCCACGAAAGAAGTCGTTTATAAGGCGCTTGTTCACCCGATTCTTGAGTATTGTTCATCTATATGGGATCCCTATCAGGTAGGACTGATAGAGCAGATCCAACGACGAGCGGCCCGCTTCGTCACGGGATGGTTTACCTGGCGAGAGAGCGTTACGGAGATGCTGAACAAACTCTACTGGCAGACTTTACAAGAGAGACGTTGTGGATCACGGAAAGATTTACTGTTGAAAGTTCTGGACAGAACTTTTCAAGAGAAGTCGGACAACATATCACTTCCCCTCACATACATCTCGTGTATTGACCACGAGGAGAAAATTCGATAAATTAGAGCCAATACACAGGCTTACCGACAATCATTTTTCCCACGCACTGTTCGCGGGTGGAACAGGATTGGAGGGATCAGTTAGTGGTACAGAAAGTACCCTTCGCCACACACCATTAGGTGGCTTGCGGAGTATGATGTAGATGTAGATACCCGTCGATGGTATGCACGCGTTAAAAGTGACACTAGCATCGGACCATGTCTTCTGGCTGCTTCCCCCTTTTTTTTATCAGGCGTTGTATATGCACACTTCTAAAGTTTCCTAATTACTTATCGTTACCACCCACGGATAATCTTCGAGCTCCATTAGTAAACAGTAATGCTGAAAACATCTTTAAAGAGGAGCATCGACCCAATGATGTCGTGTTTAAATAGAAACAGCAACCGCAAAAACACGTGCTGTGTGGGTGGTGGCCTGCGAGCCACAAACTGCAGACTTCCAGGAATACAGCCGCTGCCTGTGTAGACAGCTGCGGATGATGTAAAAATAACCTTGCCTGCGGTTTCTCCGATCTGCCACCAACACCGCGTAATCTGGCGACGGTCTGAGCCACCAGTCAACCCATGCCATACAGTCACTGCTAAACGTGCCACGATCTTTATTTTGATAATATTTTCCACTGTCTTATTGGAAACTTCTTACGGTCTCAGAATATAGGTGTCTGAACACAGAATGCCTCCAACGTTTCGCAACATAGGTACAGTCAAAAAATCGATCCTGAACATCGGTAAGACAAGAACTTGTCGTGTTTTCAGATATAAAACAGTTCAACAGTTTATCCACTGTAGATACCGCACCTATATAGCAGAAAACCAAACAGCCTACTAGCTAATGGAGATGTATTATACATTCCGTTTGTTCCTTTTTAATAAGAAAAACTTTTTACTAAGACTGTTAGTTCTTAACTTAGATCCAAGAAAGATGTAATTTCCTTCGTGATCTAATATTTCAGCACCAGCATTTATATGTTCTTTTAAGACGTTGGTATGTGTTTTGTGATTCATCGTATCCTCTATAAAATGTACACTACTGGACATTAAAATTGCTACACCAAACGAAATGCAGATGATAAACAGATATTCATTGGACAGATATATTATACTAGAACTGACATGTGATTACATTTTCACACGCTTTGGGTGCATAGATCCTGAGAAATCAGTACGCAGAACAACCACCTTTGGCCGTAATAACGGCCTTGATACGCCTGAGCATTGAGTCAAACAGAATTTGCTTGGCGTGTACAGTTACAGCTGCCCATGCAGTTTCAACACGATACCACAGGTCATCAAGAGTAGTGACTGCCGTATTGCGACGAGCCAGTTGCTTGGCCACCATTGACCAGGCGTTTTCAATTGGTGAGAGATCTGGAGAATGTGCTGTCCAGGGCAGCAGTCGAACATTTTCTGTATCCAGAAAGGCCCGTACAGGACCTGCAACATGCGGCGTGCATTATCCTGCTGAAATGTAGGCTTTGGCAGGGATCGAATGAAGGGTAGAACCACGAATCGTAACACATCTGAAATGTAACGTCCACTGTTCAAAGTGCCGTCAGTGCGCACAAGAGGTGACCGAGACGTGTAACCAATGGCACCCCATACCATCATGCCGGGTGATACGCCAGTATGGCGATGACGAATACACGCTTCCAATGTGCGTTCACTGCGATGTCGCCAAACACGGATGCGACTATCATGATGCTGTAAACAGAACCTGGATTCATCCGAAAAAATTACGTTTTGCCATTCGTGCACCCAGGTTCGTCGTTGAGTACACCATCGCAGGCGCTCCTGTCTCTGATGCAGCGTCAAGGGTAACCGCAGCCATGGTCTCCGAGCTGGTAGTCCCTGCTGCCGCAAACGTCGTCGAACTGTTCGTGCAGATGGTTGTTGTCTTGTAAACGTCCCCGTCTGTTAGTGATCGAGACGTGACTGCACGATCCGTTAGAGCCATGCGGATAAGATGCCTGTCATCTCGACTGCTAGTGATACGAGGCCGTTGGGATCCAGATCGGCTTTCCGCATTACCCTCCTGAACCCACCGATTCCATATTCTGCTAACAGTCATTGGATCTCGACCAACGCGAGCAGCAATGTCGCTATACGATAAACCGTAATCGCGATAGGCTACAGTCCGATCTTTATCAAAGTCGGAAACGTGATGGTACGCATTTCTCGTCCTTACACGAGGCATCACAACAACATTTCACCAGACAACGCCGGTCAACTGCTGTTTGTGTATGAGAAATCGGTTGGAAACTTTCCTCATGTCAACAAGTTGTAGGTGTCGCCACCGGCGCCTACCTTGTGTGAATGCTCTGAAAAGCTAATCATTTGCATATCACAGCATCTTCTTCCTGTCAGTTAAATTTCGCGTCCGTAGCACGTCATCTTCGTGGTGTAGCAATTTTAATGGCCAGTAGTGTCGTTTTCCAGCTCCTACAGGTCTCACACACCTTCGCACCATCAGAAAACCTCCGTCGTGTTTCACCGTTGGCACAAGGGTCTGCGGCAGTATCCCCATGTTTTTCTTATGCCACACCTCTCGCCTGCCATCCGACGTGCACATGTTACATTTACTTTCATTATAAAATATCATCCTATTCCAG
This sequence comes from Schistocerca nitens, assembly GCF_023898315.1. Taxonomy (NCBI): domain Eukaryota; kingdom Metazoa; phylum Arthropoda; class Insecta; order Orthoptera; family Acrididae; genus Schistocerca; species Schistocerca nitens. The sequence continues at coordinate 901,068,238 of NC_064614.1, read as the reverse complement.
AACTCTTCTTTCTTGGATCTAAGTTCCTGGGTAAAATCGAGACGTTTCTTCCGATTCTGTTGACTGATCCAACATTTCTTGCGAGCTACCCGGCCATTATAGCCGTACTTCTTTCAGATATTTCTGCCTCTGTTGGCACGTATCTTCTTGCCTCTTGACCCTAACCTCAAAGCCAACTTAGCTGCGCTGATTAGAGGATTTTTCTTGATTTCTCTCACGTTAACGTCCCGTTTACATCGGTCAGTGAGCGAGGGCGTTCGTTCCGTGACTGGTTTATCAATGATTTCGTTATTCAAAAACGATCTATTATCGAGTGAACCGTATATCTAGGTGTACCGACTACTTTAGCAATCTCGTAAGAGGATTTTCACTCATTATTCAGATGTAAGATAAGTTTTGTTTCAGTTAGGGTTGTCTCACTAGCCTTACTGACCATGTTGCAAACTACACTGTCCCGCCGCCGCTCAAACAACAACAGGAGACAGACTGTGGTTGTAGAGGGTTGACGCCAGAGTGCGTCGTGGGTCAGCATTAAAGTTTCGTCCCCGGATGAGAATTTGAGGCATATTTATATGGTGGAAGAATCCTTTACGCAGTATCTGTTTTATGAAACTTTCTATTTTGTTAACCTTGTCGTCACTGTGAATGTATTCTGTTTCTTGTCGGTCGGTAAAAATTATTTACTGAGGCTGTTGCTGTTGTATATTGTATGTTAACCGGGGACCTAGAAACAACGGAGAGGCTCAGTCCCCGCCGTAACTGCAGTGGTCCACAACCCCACGACGACTACCTCAGTCCGCCGGCCGCGGTGGTCTAGCGGTTCTGGCGCTGCAGTCCGGAACCGCGGGACTGCTACGGTCGCAGGTTCGATTCCTGCCTCGGGCATGGGTGTGTGTGATGTCCTTAGGTTAGTTAGGTTTAAGTAGTTCTAAGTTCTAGGGGACTTATGACCTAAGATGTTGAGTCCCATAGTGCTCAGAGCCATTTGAACTACCTCAGTCCACTTCACCCCTACGCCACCCCACACCGAACACAGTGTTATTGTACGATTCGGCCCCCGGTGGACCCCCCCCCCCCCCCCCCCTCAGGGAACGTCTCACACCAGACGAGTTAACCCCTGTCTTTGCGTGGTAGAGTAATGGTGGTGTACGTGTGCGTGGAGAACTAGTTTGTGGAGCAATCGCCGACATAGTGTAGCTGAGGCGAAATAAGGGGAACCAGCCCGCATTCGCCGAGGCGAATGGAAAACCACCTAAAAACCAACCACAGACGGGCCGGCTCACCGGACCTCGACAAAAGTCCGCCGGGCGGATTCGTGCCGGGGACCAGGCTCTCCTTTCCGCTCCGGAAAGCCGTGCGTTAGACCGCTTTCACAGGATTAGCTGTTCAGAATTTTGTATTCCCTTCTTTTCGCGTGCTACAGATTTACTTTTTTTAAAAAATATGCAGCTAGACGAAACCTTTTGGACTCACTGTAATCATTTGCGTGTCCACTGATTCCGATCGTCATCTCTGTACGAATTAACCCCGGTGACGGTGAATCCTCGATGACATTCACTGCGCCAGAATATTCACCTCAGCTGTATTAGGTACAGTTGCGGTCTGTCTTACACTGTGTGTATTTTTTAAATATTTTCTACGTTCTATCTTAGATACCTTGCTTATGTCACTTAGTGTTCCCAAGCCTGTCATTTCAGTCCTCAGATCTTCATGAGCAGGGCACTAGAATTATATTGTCTACTGTACAGTAACAACTATGGCAGCCAGCAGAATAAACAAGTGCTTTTAGACTTTTAGATGACTTATGTGGGACTCCCAGCAAGAGCTGGGGGAGAGGGTAGAGGGGAGGCGGGACTATGGACAACTCACATGCATGTCTGAAAGGACAGACAGTGTTGAGGATCCACAGCTGTACGAAATACTTCGAAACTAATTCGCTGACTGCGAATTGTTGGAGATCAACTGTATTAGGTATAGAACCCTTATCCAACGGCGAGAAGAAAATTTGTGTCGGTCCGGGACTCGAACCCGGATTTCCCGCTTATTTCGGCTATCCGTGTTGATGTCAAGGAATTCGGAGTCAGCGGATTAATTTCGAAGTACTGCGGACAGCGGCCTCAACTGAGTGCTGGCACGCAGAGATGGAGGTGGTACAGGTTTCTATCGCGGACTCATTCTCGTAGACGTAAGTACTGTTAGAAAATGTGAAACATAGATGTAGGAGTTGAAGAATAAAACTAACTTAAGCTTGAGGAGTCCCAGTGGCTAATTTCATCGTTGTTGTAAACGCTTAAACTACTCTACGAGTGAAGAAGCGAGTGAATAACTTAAATACAACGTAGAAGCAAGTGGTTACCTACAGTCGCATACAACTTTCTCTAGTTATGTCGGAATAGACCCCCCAGACAGCAAGCAATAATAAAATTGGATACAATGACCAAGCGTGTAGTCCACGTGTCGGCAATTTGACATGCGTTACGTGCCGACTTGATGGTGCTGTGATTTTGACGGCGAGCAGTTAACCAGAGAGAGACGGGTGGCAGTGGCTCGGTGGCCGCACGCTCTTGCTGTCGCGTGACCTGCTGGTGAGGAAGCGACGCCGCTGCTGGCGCCGGCCGTGGCGGAAATGAGATGAGCGACTCGCCTGGCTATGCCGCGCCACGCCACGCCACCCACACGGCGCTGAACTAAGCCTCGCCGGCACCTCCCTCACAGCGAATATCAGGGCGATGCCAGTGACAATGCACGTCCTCAGCTGTACTCATTCGCACTGCCCTCCTCAACTCAGAGTCTTGTATATCATATATCAAGTAGCCTTATTTTTTTTTCTCTTTTGCGTCGTCGTCTTGATGATTGATCTGCGGTCCGCCACGAATTCCTCTCCTGTGCAACCCTTTTCATTTTAAAGTAGCACTTGCAAACTACGTCCTCAGTTAATGCTGAATGTACTCCAACCTCTATCTTCCTGTACTATTTTTACCCTCTACAGCTAACTGTACTGCCATGGAAGTTTTTCCCTGATGTCCTAACACATGTCCATCACCCTATCCCTTCTTCCTGCCAGTATTTTCCATATATCCTTTTCCTCGACGATTCTACGAACAACCTCCCGATACTTGTTTGTGCGATAATAATATAGTACTGGTTTTACACTACTGGCCATTAAAATTGCTTCACCTCAGATACAGACGCGAAATTTAACCGACAGGAAGAAGATTCTGTGATATGCAAATGATTAGCTTTTCAGAGCATTCACACAAGGTTGGCGCCGGTGGCAACACCTACAACGTGTTGACATGAGGAAAGTTTCCAACCGATTTTTCATACACAAACAGCAATTGACTGGCGTTGCCTGGTAAAACGTTGTTGTGATGCCTCGTGTAAGGAGGAGAAATGCGCACCATCACGTTTCCGGCTTTGATAAAGGTCGGATTGTAGACTATCGCGACATTGCTGCTCGCGTTGGTCGAGATCCGATGACTGTTAGCAGAATATGGAATCGGTGAGTTCAGGAGGGTAATACGGAACGCCGATCTGGATCCCAACGGCCACGTATCACTAGCAGTCGAGATGACAGGCATCTTATCCGCATGGCTCTAACGGATAGTGCAACCACGTCTCGATCACTGAGTCAACAGGTGGGGACGTTTGCAAGACAACAACCATCTGCACGAACAGTTCGACGACGTTTGCAGCAGCATGGACTATCAGCTCGGTGACCATGGCTGCGGTTACCCTTGACGCTGCATCACAGACAGGAGCGCCTGTGATGGTGTACTCAACGACGAACCTTGGTGCACTAGTGGCAAAACGTAATTTTTTCGGATGAATTCAGGTTCTGTTTACAGCATCATGATGGTCGCATCCGTGTTTGGCGACATCGCGGTTAACTCATATTGGAAGCGTGTATTCGTCATCGCCATACTGGCGTATCACCCGGCGTGATGGTATCAGGTGCCATTGCTTACACGTCTCGGTCACCTCTTGTTCGCAATAACGGCACTTTGAACAGTGGACGTTACATTTCAGATGTGTTACGACTCGTGGCTCTACCCTTCATTCGATTCCTGCCAAAGCCTACATTTCAGCAGGATAATGCACGACCGCATGTTGCAGGTCCTGTACGGGCCTTTCTGTATACAGAAAATGTTCGACTGCTGCCCTGGACAGCACATTCTCCAGATCTCTCACCAATTGAAAACGCCTGGTCAATGGTGGCCAAGCAACTGGCTCGTCACAATACGCCAGTCACTTCTCTTGATGAACTGTGGTATCGTGTTGAAGCTGCATGGGCAGCTGTACCTGTACACGGCACTCAACCTCTGTTTGACTCAGTGCCCAGGCGTATCAAGGCCGTTATTGTGGTTGTTCTGGGGACTAATTTCTCAGGATCTATGCACCCAAACTGCGTGAAAATGTAATCACATGTCAGTTCTAGTATAATATATTTGCCCGATGAATACCCATTCATCATCTGCATTTCTTCCTGGTGTAGCAATTTTAATGGCCAGTAGTGTAATAAGATTGTTATAGCAGTCCACATTCTCTCCTGTTAATGGATCTTTAGTGCGAAAATATCTACATCATACTCTGCATGTCGCCTAACGGTGCGTGGCGGAGAATACTTGTGGAACCACTAACTGACCCTCTCTTCTCTGTTCCAATCGCGGATGGCACGTGGGATGAGTGACTGACGGTTTCTCAAATTTTCTAGTCGTGGTCTTTTCGGGCAGTGTTTGTGAGAGGAAGTAATATATTGACCGACTCTTTCCGGAAAGTATGGGCCGGCCGAAGTCGCCGTGCGGTTCTAGGCGCTGCAGTCTGGAACCGCGAGACCGCTACGGTCGCAGGTTCGAATCCTGTCTCGGGCATGGATGTGTGTGATGTCCTTAGGTTAGTTAGGTGTAAGTATTTCTAAGTTATAGGGGACTAATGACCTCAGAAGTTAAGTCCCATAGTGCACAGAGCCATTTGAACCACTTGAACCGGAAAGTATTCTCTCTAAAAATTGCAGTATGTAAGCGGGGCAGACACGGACGGGGGATCGCCCTAGCGAAGATATGGGCTGGAAATGAGGAAATCCATTGACGTAAGTGACATTGGCAAGGGGCAGATTATTATTACGCAGAGCCTGTGAAAGAGTTTCTCGAAAAACGGCGAAGCTGGTCGCATGTTCACGTGCTACTGTCTTGAGCGCGTACGGAAAGAGGCAGGAGAGTGAAACTACCACTAGGCGCTAAATGGTTGGACGTCCACAACTCTTCATAGGATGTGGGGTTCGGAGGCTCGTCTGCTCTGTCAAGTAGGATAGACGGTGATTTGTGGCATCTCTGCCGAAAGAACCCAAGTATTCCGGAGCACACCGTTCATCGTACATTGTTGAATATGGAGATCCGCAGCAGGCCAACCCTACGTGTTCACAATTGATCCAACGACACCGTCTATTACGACTGCAGTGGGCACGGGACCATCGGGAATCGACCGTCGATCAATGGAACCGTGTCGGTTCTTCGGTTGAATCACATTTTTACTACACTAGGTCGATGGTCGTCTTCACAAACGCCGTTATCGAGGTGCACGGCGACTCGAACGTGTAGCGGACCACGGACGCAGACTGGTGGGAGCAGTGTTATGCTATGGGAGACATCCTCCTGAGCTTGCATGGGGCCTGTGGTAGCAACCGAAGGCACGCTGAAAACCGCGAACCACCTGCGTCGCTTCATGCTTGATATCTTCCACGACGGTGATGCCATCTTTCAGAAATACACTCCTGGAAATGGAAAAAAGAACATATTGCCACCGGTGTGTCAGACCCACCATACTTGCTCCGGACACTGCGAGAGGGCTGTACAAGCAATGATCACACGCACGGCACAGCGGACACACCAGGAACCGCGGTGTTGGCCGTCGAATGGCGCTAGCTGCGCAGCATTTGTGCACCGCCGCCGTCAGTGTCAGCCAGTTTGCCGTGGCATACGGAGCTCCATCGCAGTCTTTAACACTGGTAGCATGCCGCGACAGCGTGGACGTGAACCGTATGTGCAGTTGACGGACTTCGAGCGAGGGCGTATAGTGGGCATGCGGGAGGCCGGGTGGACGTACCGCCGAATTGCTCAACACGTGGGGCGTGAGGTCTCCACAGTACATCGATGTTGTCGCCAGTGGTCGGCGGAAGGTGCACGTGCCCGTCGACCTGGGACCGGACCGCAGCGACGCACGGATGCACGCCAAGACCGTAGGATCCTACGCAGTGCCGTAGGGGACCGCACCGCCACTTCCCAGCAAATTAGGGACACTGTTGCTCCTGGGGTATCGGCGAGGACCATTCGCAAACGTCTCCATGACGCTGGGCTACGGTCCCGCACACCGTTAGGCCGTCTTCCGCTCACGCCCCAACATCGTGCAGCCCGCCTCCAGTGGTGTCGCGACAGGCGTGAATGGAGGGACGAATGGAGACGTGTCGTCTTCAGCGATGAGAGTCGCTTCTGCCTTGGTGCCAATGATGGTCGTATGCGTGTTTGGCGCCGTGCAGGTGAGCGCCACAATCAGGACTGCATACGACCGAGGCACACAGGGCCAACACCCGGAATCATGGTGTGGGGAGCGATCTCCTACACTGGCCGTACACCACTGGTGATCGTCGAGGGGACACTGAATAGTGCACGGTACATCCAAACCGTCATCGAACCCATCGTTCTACCATTCCTAGACCGGCAAGGGAACTTGCTGTTCCAACAGGACAATGCACGTCCGCATGTATCCCGTGCCACCCAACGTGCTCTAGAAGGTGTAAGTCAACTACCCTGGCCAGCAAGATCTCCGGATCTGTCCCCCATTGAGCATGTTTGGGACTGGATGAAGCGTCGTCTCACGCGGTCTGCACGTCCAGCACGAACGCTGGTCCAACTGAGGCGCCAGGTGGAAATGGCATGGCAAGCCATTCCACAGGACTACATCCAGCATCTCTACGATCGTCTCCATGGGAGAATAGCAGCCTGCATTGCTGCGAAAGGTGGATATACACTGTACTAGTGCCGACATTGTGCATGCTCTGTTGCCTGTGTCTATGTGCCTGTGGTTCTGTCAGTGTGATCATGTGATGTATCTGACCCCAGGAATGTGTCAATAAAGTTTCCCCTTCCTGGGACAATGAATTCACGGTGTTCTTATTTCAATTTACAGGAGTGTATAATTGTCCATGTCTCGGTGCCAGAAGCATGCCACAGTTGTTTGAGGAGCATTGTACTGAACGCACGTTGATGTCTCGGCGGCCAAATTCTCCTGATGTAAATCCTATGGAACTCATCTTGGTCGCTATCGGACGCCATTACTGCATACGTAAACCGGCGGCGCGTTATTTACGCTAATTGCGTGACCTGTTCTTTGACGTCTAATGCCACGTACCTCCACAAACATACCAACAAACTGGTGGATCCCTGGTACACAGAACCGGTCATTTATTTCGTTTGAAAGACGGACAAACAAGCTATTAAGCAGGTGGTCATATAGTTTTGGCTCATCAGTGTATAGAGGGTGATTTAGCTGCATCTCTGCACGGGTTTTATGCAACCTACAATGCTTTGACATAGCATTGACATGATTTTTCATATTCTCTCGGTTGCAACATGCAAAATGTTAGTCCTACAGAAAAAATGTAAAGGACTTCCTGCTATGAAAGTTAATGTACTTAAATTTTGTGCTGCCATACGTTTTCGCTGGAGACTGTAGTTTTCGAATTACTCAAGAAACACGTACAAAAATGATCTTCAGATGCGTTTTTCTTGAATAACTCCAAAACTATGGCTTCCAGCGAGATGTTATTCCAGTACAAAATGTATCTACATTACGTTTCCTACAAAAGATGCTGTTAATTTTTCTGTATGATTAACGTTTCGCGCGTAGCGAGCGACAGAATATGAAAATTTGCCTTTGGTTTTTGAAGGCATTGCCGGCTGCATAAAACCTATCGGTAGGAGCAGCTGAATCACTTTGTATATCATCTCCATGACAACAACTGACACCTTCAACCTGACAAAACACACTTTGTTTATCTATTTCATGCCTTCGCTGCGGTCCTATCATAGCTGCATGGTGTCACCTAACAGGTGTAGCAGGAGATCCCGGGTTCGAGTCCCGATCGTAGCACACATTTTCAGCTGCCCACATTGAGGTATATGAACAACACTTGTTGACAGCTGAGGGTTTCGATTAATTATCATTTCTTTCTAGAGAAGCTGCATGGTCATCATTCGTATCTGTTCTTTCCGTACAGTTACTGTCTTCACATTTCCACTCAATATTTTCTAGCCTAAGTTCGTATTTAAACATGTAAGGGTGCAACGGGCGTCATTTATATAATGTGCAGTTTTAGATTCACTCTGGGAAACTAATTTATAGTAATTACAACTGTTAGTTTTTGAATTATTTCAAATTATATTATATCAGCAACGTTTCTTCTTCCTTAGTACGCACTCAGTGCAACATTTTCCGTTAACAATAAGTGATTAGATACACCAGTGGCAGCAATGTAAATAAAGCACATTGCATTATTTCACAAAATGTTTCTGTTTTGGACAGTCGCTAGAGTCTTCACAGAATTCATTTACTAAACAATTACCTTCCTTCCGTCACATACTAATATTATAAGGAAACACAATATACCACGACGTTAATTATTTCAGTATCCGTTTCCAAAATGTTTATTACACAAACGGAACATTGGCAGTCAGATTTTTAATGGAATTCTGTTGTGTGTCATTAAAGCACTGCACGGTGGTGAGATTACGTCGCGACACTCAGGTGACAGCGTCCCCTGTTATTTAGTGAACAGAACCGTCGGGAACACTTAATATATTACTTGATCTATGACGTAGTTTCGAGTGTTGCCATGATCAACATGTTCAAAGGCGAGAGTTTCCGTTATTATTGATCAATGCGAAAGTTGTTTATGAATAACGGAAACATGTTTTATGTAAGTTCGATGAACTATTGAGGCGGTCTTTGATACATTTATGCAGTGCATTTTTCTTTTAAATTTGTCTTTTCGTTGACGTAATTGCTTTTTCCAGCGCTGTATGATAAATCTGTATTGTTTTCTTTAGTTTTTCTGCGACATCCGTCTGTTTCACGTCACAAATCAATAACTTCCGAATAAAACTTGAATTAAACATTGACAGTTTCAAATTTTCTATAACTATTGTTTATTTTTAAGTATCTAACAGCAGGATAAATATGTAGAACAAAAATGTTGTGTATGTTATAAGGATCTTTACATTTTCTCACTCAGTTTCTGGTCAGTTCAACGTTTCCAATTTTTAGGGAAATCTACAAAATGCTGAATCTAGTAAGAGACTGATCGCGGAAGTAAAGAAAGCGATCATTATGAGGTTACGCCCAATAGGTAGCCCAGATACACCTTTAACTGACCACAGTTACTCTAACATTCTGCGTGGTTTCTGTTGGTCTATATCGTGTCTCCCTACCACTTTCGCACAACGACGCTCTGAGCGTGGTTTTTAGGGAATTGACTAGTTTGAAGCTGGGACCTGTTGCTGGTAAGGAGACGTCAGACCACACATGACATGTAGAGTTCAGAAGAGTTCAGTGAGACTAGCGATGATATAACCAAATACTTAATGATTTCAGCGTCAGCTCTACTGCACTCCCTGTAAAAGAATCTTAATACTAACTAAATTTAGTGGAAGGGGTTCAAGGCTTTCCTATTTTTAGTTAGCTAGTAAAATAACGTCGAAAAAGTAGTTAAGTTTACCATTGGAAATTTTATTCTACTCACAAAACATTGTTTATAAATTGCACTATTGATAAAAGGAAATGTTTTAATACAGGATGGTAAAAACCAACTGCGTTCAACAAAAATGTGAACGAATATTCCCTGAATGGGTTTCCAAGTTCTACAATGGATCGAAGGATGACCTATGCCATATCACATCTATAATCTAGGTTTAAATTAAGTTTCACAAAAGAGAAAACTATCAAAATGGTCTACAGTGACCCTCAATTATCTTTAATTACTTATCTAACTTGTCGTAAATTACAGTGGCTGATGTGGCTTCTCAATAACTATATAACAGAAAAATCATCGCCTTTCAGATTTCTACTTCAAGTGGCAAATGTGAACACGACACTAGTATTACGCAAAAAGGGGGTGTAACAGATGAGACTTCTGCAGTTCTGAGTGAAGCTTTATGCGCTGTTATGCGGCATCGCGTGCGTTCATTCCCTTGTCGGTGTCCGTCAGGAGGCGGCGGTCAGCGCAGCTCCGTCCAGCTCGCCGTCTCGAAAGCAACACTCTCCTAACTTCTCCTTACTACAATTTACCGAAGTTGATTTAAAAAAAACTATCTGGCTGTGTTTTCATCTGACCAATCAGGGTCTCAATGTTAACCTTAAGCTCCGCCTACAAAAATTCTGTCTATCCAAAGAGAAACGTTATACTTTTCGTGGTGGGGCAATGTTTTTAAAGTTTGCAACGTAACAGAGGCGCGAAAAAGTCTCACGCTAAAACTTGCAGCTGGTGTGGTCCTTTTAGTGTTATCGTAAGATCTATACTGTTCTTCTGGAGGGCTCTATCTTTTAACATGGGCTGGGGAGTGGTCCTGACGTAACAGAGACGCGAGAAAGTCTCACGCTAAAACTTGCAGCTGGTGTGGTCCTTTTAGTGTTATCGTAAAATCTATACTGTTCTTCTGGAGGGCTCTAGCTTTTAACATGGGTTGGGGAGTGGTCCTAGCGGTTAGCTGGCGACGTGGTTGTCCGTCCCTTATCGTAGGGCCTTCAGCTTAACACGGTTCTGCTCTCGGCTTCTGTTCTCGTTTCTCCCCTCGGAACTGCGTCTGTCTCACGATGGGAAGGTATGACATGCATTTAGGCATTCTTGTGTTAGCCTGTGGTATTCCATTTGTTCACTCGTTACTCGTATTACTTTGGTTAATTTAATGTCACGATTTATTCGGAGCTATGTGACATACTACTGGATTTGCTTATCATGTCAGGGTTTTCATGGAAGGTGTTGGATTTGCCTGACACCTTACATTACTAAGAAAACTACCATAATAGCCTACGGTAGTTTTACAACTCTAGGCAAGAGCAAGACATTAAAGCTTACTTTCCCCTGGGCAGCAGGTCAGGTTTTGAAGTTTGGACCACGGACACAAAACGGTTAATCTATACTGACGGTCATTGTCCTCTTACTGATGCACTTACGACTGTGCAGAAAAATTAGATAGTAAGGTTTGTGACGTTCGAAGCAGAGACAAAACAGCCAACACGCTGATGTGTTACATATTGAGGTACCACACATAAAAATATCTGCGCTTATACACACAAAAGAAAAATTCGGAGTAGGTATTGAAATTCATGGAGAAGAAATAAAAACTTTGAGGTTCGCCGATGACATTGTAATTCTGTCAGAGACAGCAAAGGACTTGGAAGAGCAGTTGAACGGAATGGACAGTGTCTTGAAAGGAGGATATAAGATGAACATCAACAAAAGCAAAACGAGGATAATGGAATTTAGTCAAATTAAATCGGGTGATGCTGAGGGGATTAGATTAGGAAATGAGACACTTAAAGTAGTAAAGGAGTTTTGCTATTTAGGGAGTAAAATAACTGATGATGGTCGAAGTAGAGAGGATATAAAATGTAGACTGGCAATGGCAAGGAAAGCGTTTCTGAAGAAGAGAAATTTGTTAACATCGAGTATAGATTTAAGTGTCAGGAAGTCGTTTCTGAAAGTATTTGTATGGAGTGTAGCCATGTATGGAAGTGAAACGTGGACGATAAATAGTTTAGACATGAAGAAAATAGGAGCTTTCGAAATGTGGTGCTACAGAAGAATGCTGAAGATTAGATGGATAGATCAATGACTAATGAGGAGGAATTGAATAGAATTGGGGAGAAGAGGAGTTTGTGGCACAACTTGACTAGAAGAAGGGATCGGTTGGTAGGACATGTTCTGAGGTATCAAGGGATCACCAATTTAGTACTGGAGGGCAGCGTGGAGGCTAAAAATCGAAAGGAAGACCAAGGATGAATACACTAAGCAGATTCAGAAGGAAGTAGGCTGCAGTAAGTACTGGGAGATGAAGAAGCTTGCACAGGATAGAGTAGCATGGAGAGCTGCATCAAACCAGTCTCAGGACTGAAGAACACAACAACAACAAAGAGATTAAGTGTGTTTTCACAACCGTTTACTGTTCGCGTGGGATCATGAACTAACTACTCGAAATAATTTTCATTTTAGCTCAATTTCTGATGATGTTTTAAGAGTACCACCGGAATTAAACATGTACTTTCGCCAACATACCGAGGGTAAATTAAAGTCATCACCAACTAAGTTGAAAGTTAACGCCCTGCTTAGATATAGGCTGTGTTGAGTGACACTGTATAACGTTTTACAAGTTCTAAATTTCGATCTGTTGAGTAGGAAATAACAACAATAATTACATATTTTTATGCTTGTGCTTTTAAACTGTACTTTCATCAAAACTAATTGCTTTGATTACAAAAAAACCGAGGAAATTACGCGATCAATTAAGTTTATTGCTTTTTAAATGCAATTTATTTTGTAAGGATATAAAATACACAATATATTAACACCGATCTCGGTTCTAAATATCTACAAAATGAAAAATCAGACGAGCAAAGAAAACAAAGAGGCTTTATCGGAGTCACCGGCTCTCAGTTTGTCTCTTACACATTCATTGTTTCTTCCCCACCACTGCTGCCAATACAATCGGAAACCCTACCGCTTACTATGCCGTTTATGTAGAGTACCACAACTACTGAAGCAGTTTGGTACTAAACTATGTCCGAACAGGCCTTGGGAGGCCCATCGGTAACGATCGATCGCCGTGTCAAATTCAGCCAATAGGCATCACTGGATGCGTATATGGAAGGGCATGTGGTCAGCCTACTGCTCTCCCGGGTGTTTTCAGTTTTCAAGCCGCTACTGCTCACTCAAGTAGGTCCTCAGTTGGCCTCACAAGGGTTGAGTGCAATGGTTGGCATAGCCGGACCGTCACCCATCCAAGTACTAGCCAAGCTTGACAGCAATTAACTACGGTGATCTGACGCGAAAAGGTGTCTGCATTGTGGCCAGGCCATTGGCACTTGGAGGCACTACCAAACCTAAAAACATATCACTTGCAATAACTATAATTTAATCTGAAAAGGCGTAAATACTGATTTTATGTTCACCAGTGTACCATTCTCAGTCACCAACAGAAATATCTACATTTATACTTGTTACACCCTGTATTGTTATGTCTTTTACAGAGCAATGTCTGTGATATTTCAGACCAACAAGCTAGATGCACATCTGGTCCCCAAGACAAATAACGGTGCTAGGGGGCGCCCACAGAACATCGTTTTGTAGGGAAAGGCCTTCAGTGTTTTATCTTCGCTCCACTACTCCTCACTCCCACTCTCACAGAAGCCCAGTCTCTCCACAGAGACTCTACGAAATTCGTAATGATAAGTTTCCAATGTATCTTTCCTTTTGTTGTTCGTTATTTTTCACTGAAGATACTCACTTGCTGCATCAAACATTTCCGTTACCATCAGGATAGAATACTGCTGGAATTTTAGTTACAGCCCTTAAGGCCAGGGAACTTTCTGGGTATCTAAAGGAATGTAGCGACATTGTGGGACGTCTCAGTTGCAATGGTGGACACATACGTGGTCAAATTAACGTGACCTCTTGACAGTGAAACGTTCGTAACGAACAAACCTTGCTTCCAGCCTCTTATTCCACCGTAATATCAGAGGATCGCGCCGGCCGCTGTGGCCGAGCGGTTCTAAGCGTTTCAGTCCGGTACCACGCGGCTGCCACGGTCGCAGGTTCCAATCCTGTCTTGGGCATGAATGTGCGTGATGTCCTTAGGTTGGTTAGGTTTAAGTAGTTCTAAGTCTAGGGGACTGATGACATCAGATGTTAAGTCCCATAGTGCTCGGAGCCATTTCAGAGGATCGCGACAAGGGCGTGCTGCAGCAGCTTCCTGCGTCGCGCGGTGCCAGCGTGTGTCTGTGTCGCCAGCGTGTGTCTGTGTCGCAGGTGCTGGCGTACGTGTGCGTGGACGCGCGCCACGTGCTGGTGTTCAACCCGGGCCGGCGGCGCGAGGCGTGGCGCTTCGTGTCGTACATGCTGGTGCACTCTGGCGCGCTGCACCTGGCGCTCAACGTCGCCATCCAGCTGCTGCTCGCCACGCCGCTCGAGACCGAGCAGGGCTGCTGGCGCACCGCGCTCGTCTACCTGGGCGGCGGGCTCGCAGGTAACCCGCACTGCTGCACCACCTCGACACTGGACCGTAGAGTAGGCACACGATTACATCAACTCTTTCATAATTCAGTGAACTGTGAAACTCCAGCATTTTGCAATTATAATCACTAAACACGAGGGTAAGGCTTTCTTTTCTTTTTTCCTTGTTTTTTTTTGTTAATACTGCTGCTCCCATAAATTGTATGTCTTACATAAAAAACTGTATTACAAGGAAGAAATTCCATGTTTGTTACAAATATACGTGGGGGAGCTGGAAAATAAGTTTCCCCTGTCGACTGTGGCCAAGGTTGTGTGTGAAAGGATAAAAAAGCGAATGAGACATTAAAGATAACACATATCTTTATTTTTCTACATCATTTCCAAGTACATTGAGACATGTGTCATACCGCTTTATAATCTTCAAAAAGCCTTCCATGAAAACAAAAAAATGGTTCAAATGGCTCTGAGCACTATGGGACTTAACATCTACGGTCATCAGTCCCCTAGAACTTAGAACTACTTAAACCTAACTAACCTAAGGACACCACACAACACCCAGCCATCCATGAAAACATCAGGACGTTGCATACGGAAGAAGCGTTGAACGGCTCATTTGACGTCAGCATTGCTTCCAAAGCGCCTTCCGAAGAGAGTCTCTTCAAAGCAGGAAACAAATGGAAGTCACTTGGTGAGAGATCCGGACTGCAAGGCGGATGGTGTAGGCGCTCCCAACCAAGAGTTGCAATATGGTTTTGCGTTGCCGTCGCCGTGTCTGGTCTCGCATTGTCATCCAACAGCAGAACGCCAGATCTGAGAAGGTCAGGCCGCTTTTTCCGAATCACCTCTTTCAATTTCGACAGAGTGGCACGGGACTGCGCAGCATTGATGATTGCATCCTCCAGAAAGTCCAGCAGCAAAACTCCTTTGGCGTCTCAGAAAACGGTTAGTAGCACTTTACCTGCAGTCGGAGTGCTTTTGAACTTCTGTCGGACAGGTGATGACGGATGTTTCCACTCCATGGATGCATCCTTTGATTCGGGCGTGTAATGGTGAACCCACGTTTCATCCGAAACAGAAGGTCATTGCCAGATTCATGATAACGCACGAGCTGTTCCAGGCTGAACGCCATGCGTTGTTCCATGTGTGTCGGGGTCACTTGGCGGGGCACCCATCATGCTGACACCTTCCTGTATCGAAGAATGTCGTGGATGATCTTGTGATCTCGCGCATGTCCGATTCAAAGTTCTGGATCCACTCCATCAATGGTGATACGCCGGTTCGCTTTAATCATGTCATCCACCATCCTGACATTTGCATCTGTAGAGGCCGTGCGCGTCCGTCCAGGTCTCGGTAAGTCCTCCATTTGTTGACGTCCATCACTGAATTGCCGGCACCATCTCCGCACCATTTGCCTCGACATCAGACCTGCCCCATACACCTCAACGAGGCGGTTATGAATTTCTGTGCCTGATACTCCACGTGCCCATTCATAGCGATAACAGCTCTCACTTTCGCCTTTGACCATGACTCCAAAACGCACCTTCTCTCCAAAGCTCCGGGAAAAGACTGAGCGGCTGGCCTCTGCTTTGAGCAGGCACTGCGAAAGCGCCACCTGCTTGATCGCGGTCAACCTCTACCCAATGGTGTATCGGTGTCTTGTACGTCCGCGTTCACCTGCCGTGTCATCTTTCACCCATATCACACAACAGTGACAGTGTCGACAGGCGAAACTTATTTTCCAACCCCTCTCGTATTACAATACGACAAGACAATTTACGATGATTACATGAGAACTTTAATAGTGGATCTCCATGTCATATACTGTAAACACTGTTATGTACTAATGTATGCAAAGATAGTGTAATCATCACGCAAAATAAACACTTCAGCTATCTCGTTTCCTAACACGCCACAGATTGCATTCTGCAGACTGTAATGTCTCTCAGGCGATCTTTGGATGGTCATTTCATCAATGTCCTTGTCAGTTGTTCAGACACAATAGTGCGGCGCACACCTCTTTATTGGTTAGCAGTTTCGTATATCAGCTGCGCTAAAGATTTTTGAGATGTTCTCACTTTCACTAATGTCCAGATATTCTTTTTAGGAAGGACTTGCATTTGATAACAGTCTGCTGTCTTTTGACATATACACTGCAGAGTCAAAGAAACTGATACACCAGCCTAATATCGCGTAGCGCAGAAGTGCCACAACATGACGTGGCATGGACTCCACTAATGTCTGAAATAGTGTCGGACGGAATTGACACCATGAATCCTGCAGGACTGTCCATAAATGTGTAAGAGTACGAGGGGCTGGATATCTCTTCTGAACAGCACGTTGCAAAGCATTCCAGATACGCTCAATAGTGTTCATGTCTGGTGAGTTTGGTGGGCAGCGGAAGTGTTTAAACTCAGAAGAGTGTTCCTGGAGCCACTGTGTAGCAATTCTGGACTCGTGGGGTGTCACATTGTCCTGCTGGAATTGCCCAATCCGCCGGAACACACAATAGACATGAATGGATGGATGCAGGTGATCAGAAAGGATGCTTACGTACATGTCACTTGTCAGAGTCGTATCTAGACGTAGCAGGAATCCCATATCACTCTCCCCCCCCCCCTCCCACATGTGGGTAGGAAGGTTAGAATAGGCCCAAGGTATTCCTACCTGTTGTAAGAGGCGACTACTACATCGTTTGACCTGCCGCTTTCAGAATTCTACAGAACTGCATGCTGTATGGGAAGGACGCCTTACGCGGTGCACGATTTATCCATAGTGCCCTTAGATTCCATCTCTTGAATCTCTTCTCATGACTTTGCATCTCCACCTGCGATTCAACTATTTGGGTGAGGACAATTTCCGGTGTATGTCATCTTCTTCCGTTGTCTACTGTCCTCTTTCGCCCCCATGACAGTACTGGATTTCTCTGCGCTCAGTATCCAGCACAGTAGCCTGTCCGTTGTGGTGGGGCCCGTTGGGGCCGTCATATACCCATTTGGTGGTAGCTCCCTGACAATACAGGGATCGCTTCAGCTGTAAATTCACCACGAATGCCAAGCAGTAGTTGCCTGTCTTCCTGGGGCATCAGGACTCCCGGCAACGGCCATCATGCCACTTCGCCTTTGCTGTGGCTGGGTGGCGTCCATGGGGAGCCTCCGATCGGAGTGGATGGCATCAGGGCAGATGACCCGCAATGAAGCGGACTAAGTCATCTCTCGCTGGTGACTGTATGGCACCAGCAGTCTCTAAGAAGGGCAAGATCGAATACAATGCCGACAGGTATGACCCTAAATCGTTTCCCTTCCCCGTTACACCATGGGAGGAACGTAGGGCTACAGAACGGAGAGAGCCATATTCGTCACGGTTTTTAGTCTGTAGCAGAACTGTTGGGGTCTCCTTTCTACTTACGAAGCCTCAGTTTTTCGTTCGACACCTTGAGGATAAGTTTGGAGAAGTGACAGTGCTGTCCAAGATGCGAAACGGTCTGTGACAAGCTGGGTGATATTCCTGTTTCTGTCACTCCCCTTAAAAGCCTCAACATAGTCCAGGGAATTATTTTCTATCGCCATCTCCTCTTGCAGTCTGACGACGAGCTCCGCGCCAATTTAGAACGGCGGAGTGTTCATTTCATCTGGTGCGTTTACAGGGGACCCAAAGACAACAGGGTTGTTACTGGTGCCTTCATCCTGGCCTTTGAGGCTGATTCATTGCCTGAAAAGGTCAAGGTCAGGGTTTACTGCTGGGATGTTAAGCCATGCGTCCCTCCCCCTATGCGGTACTTTAAGTGCTGGAGGTTTGAACACATGTCTTCCTCCTGTACTTCCAGCGCCACATGTCGAGACTGCTGACATCCACTGCATCCTGATACTCCATGTGCATCGCCTCCAACTTGCATCAGCTGTGGAGACCACCACACCCCCTGCTCGTCACACTGCCCAGTACTCCAAAAGGAGCAGAAAATCATGGAGTACAAGACCCTGGACCGGTTGACTTACACAGAGGCTAAATGTAAATTTGAAAGTGTACACCCCATTTTGTTGACGTCGACATATGTTGCAGCTACGCCACCATCGCCGTCCGAAGTGCGAGAGGTTCCTCACTCTGTGCCACGAACAGTGGACCCTTCAGGCCACCAGAATACATCTGCCTTCTTGGTGGTAGAGGGCAAATTTTCCTCTGTTGCTCCCAAAGCACCTACTGTGGGGGGCAAGGCTCTCCTAAATGCAGGGGACATCGGTCTCTCCCCCTGCTGGAGAAGCAACCGCCTCCTCTGGTTCCTCCTGTGCAGAAGGGGTCCCTTGGGGCCCTCTCTCCCAAGGTCCCCACTAATGCCACAGTGGACATTCGCCAGTGGCTCAAGGAGCCAAAAGCTGCTGGACGAAGGGCTTCACAGTCTTCCTCTGTGTCTGAAGCTACTTTGGAGAAATCTTCCCTGGAAGTCCCTAAAGAGAAGCGAGAGATTGCTCTCTCGCTCTCAAACTAAGAAGTAGTCTGCTAAGAAACAGGACCCTCTGTTGGCCCCAACACGACCACCACTCCCTATCAATTCTGTATCTGAGGGTGTAGAGGAGATCTTAGCGTCCTTTGCGTATCTGGATCTTACGGATGCCTCACCCACCATAGAAATGGCTACAAATAATCGGTGGCAGCAGATGACCCTGAGGCATAACCTGCCTCCTTGCGCACTTCATGCCTTCTCAGACTCAATATAATGTCATCCTCCAGTGGAATTGCTGCGGTTTTTTCCACCACCTGCTGAGCTATGGCAACTTTTAAGCTTTACACCTGCTTTCAGCATTGACCTTCACGAAACCTGGTTCCTGGAAATGCAGACCCCTGCCTTCCACGGCTATAGAGGATATTACAAGAACCGTAAAGACTATAATAGACTGTCAGGTGGACTTGGTGTCTAAGTCCTGAACTCAGTATGCAGTGAACCTGTGTCGCTTAAAACTCCTCTTGAAGATGTGGCTGTCTGGATAAGAATGATGCAGGAAATAACTATCTGCAACGTATATCTTCCTTCAGATGGTGCAGTACCCCTGAACGCATTGGCTGCACTGATTCATCAACTCCGTAAACCTTTCCTACTTTTGGGAGATTTTAACACTCATAACCCCCTTGTGCGGTGACACCATGCTTACTGGCCGAGGCACAGATGTCGAAAATTTACTGTCACAACTCGAACTCTACCTCTTAAATACAGGTGCTCCCACCCATTCCAGTGTGGCACATGGCACCTATTCGTCCACTGATCTCTCGGTTTGCAGTCCTGGCCTTCTCCCATCTATCCACTGGAGAGCATATGAAGACCTGTGTGGTAGTGACCACTTCCCCATTTTCCTGTCACTGCCCCAGCGTCAGGCCCACAGGCGCCTGCCCAGACGGGCTTTAAATAAGACAGACTGGGAAGCCTTCACCTCTGCTGTCACCGTTGAATCTCCCCCACATTGTAACATCGATGTGGTAATTGAGCAGGTATCTACAACGATCGTTTCTGCTTCGGAAAATGCGATCCCTCGTTCATTAGGGTGGCCCCGACGAAAGACAGTCCCTTGGTGGTCGCCGGAAGTCGCTGAGACAATTCAGGAGCGTCAGCGAGCTGTAAAGCGGCATAAGCGACACCCTTCCCTGGAGTACCTCATAGCCTTTAAATGGCTTCGTGCCCGCGCTCGCCAGCTTGTCAGAAGAGGAAAACAGGATTGTTGGGAGAGATACGTCTCGACCATTGAGTGCCATATGTCACCTTCCCAAGTCTGGGCAAAGATCAAACTGGCTTTCGGGTACCAAACTCCAACAGGTGTCCCCGGTGTTAACATAAATGACGTGTTATCTACCGACGCAAACGCGATTGCAGAGTATTTTGCTGAGCATTATGCTCACGCCTCTGCGTCGGAGAATTACCCCCAAGCTTTCGTACTCTCAAACGGTGGATGGAAGAAAAGTCCTTTCGTTCACTACACGCCACAGTGAATCCTATAACGCCACATTTACAGAGTAAGAGCTCCTCAGTGCCCTTGCACATTGACCAGACATAGCTCCTGGGCCACATCGGATCCACAGCCACATGATTAAACATATCTCGTCTGACTACAAGCGACATGTCCTCGTGATCTTCAACTAGATCTGGTGCGATGGTGTCTTTCCATCACACTGGTGGGAGAGCACCATCATACCAGTGCTCAAACCTGGCATAAACTCGCTTGATGTGGACAGCTATCGGCCCATCAGCCTCACCAACGTTCTTTGTAAGCTGCTGGAAGGTATCGTGTGTCAGCGGTTGGGTTGGGTCCTGGAGTCACGTGGCCTACTGGCTCTATGCCAGGGCGGAATCCGCCTGGGTCGCTCTACCACTGATAACCTTGTGTCCCTTGAGTTTGCCATCCGAACAGTCTTTTCCAGACGCCAACACCTTATTGCTGTCTTTTTTGATTTAGGAAAATCGTATGACACCACCTGGCGACATCATATCCTTGCCACATCATACAGATGGGGTCTCCGAGGCCCGCTCCCGATTTTTATCCAGAATTTCCTGACCCTTCGTACTTTCCGTGTCCAAGTAGGTGCCTCCCATAGTTTCCCCTATATCCAGGAGAATGGGGTCCCGCAGGGCTCTGTATTGAGTGTATCTCTATTTTTAGTGGCCATTAACGGTCTAGCAGCAGCTGTAGGGCCGTCCGTCTCACCCTCTCTGTATGCAGACGACTTCTGCATCTCGTACTGCTCCACCAGTACTGGTGTTTCTGAGCAGCGCCTACAGGAAGCCATCCAAAATGCGCAGTCATGGGCTCTAGCCCATGGATTCGAGTTTCCGGCCGCAAAGTCGCGTATTATGCACTTCTGTCGACGTCGTATCGTTCATCCGGAACCAGAACTTTACCTTACTGACGATCCCCTCACTGTAGTGAAGATATATCGATTTTTTAGGGCTGGTTTTCGACGCCCGATTGACTTGGCTTCCTCACCTTCGTCAGCTTAAGCGGAAGTGCTGGCAGCACCTCAATGCCCTCTGCTGCCTGAGCAACACCAACTGGAGTGCAGATCTCTCTACGCTGCTGCAGCTCTACAGAGCCCTTGTTCTGTCCCGCCTTGACTACGGGAGTCTGGTTTATGGTTTGACGGCGCCCTCAGCGTTGAGTTTACTCGACCCAGTGCACCACTGTGGCGTTCTACTAGCAACAGGAGCTTTTAGGACGAGTCCGGTGACCAGCGTCCTGGCAGAGGCTGGAGTCCCTCTATTGCAGGTCAGGCATGCGCAACTGCTCACCAGTGACGTTGCACACTTTCGTAGTTCTCCTGCGCATCAGAATTACCGTCTCCTTTTCCCACCCACGGCGGTTCATCTCCCGCATCGGCGGACCAGGTCAGGGCATACAATTGCAGTTCACATCCGATCGCATCCATCTAAACTGGAGTCCTTACCTTTACCACTTATACTCGAGGTCCATTCGTGTACACCTCCATGGTGTACACCTAGGCCACGGCCTCGCCAGGACCTGTCACACAGTCCAAAGGACTCAGTTCACCCGGCAGCTCTCTGGTTTCATTTCCTCTCGATTCTTGACATGTACTGAAGCCATGAATTAGTTTAAAGCGATGGCTCGATGGCTCATGGTCACGTCGGCTTCGCCTATGTCCATAGAGGACATACTGAACAGCATTCCTTTCCCGATGGCTCCAGTGTTTTCACTGCAAAGCTGGTGGCTGTATCTCGTACTCTTGAACGCAGGCGTTCATGCCCTGAGGATCGTTTCTTCTGTGTACTGACTCCTTGAGCAGCCTACAAGCTATCGGCCAGTGCCACCCTCATCATCCTTTGGTAGCGACCATCCAGGAGTCCATCTATGCCCTGGAATGGTCCGGTCGTTCAGTGGTGTTTGTGTGGACCCCAGGGCAGGAAGGAATCCCGGGCAACGAACTTGCTGACAGGCTGGCTAAACAGGCTGCACGGAAACCACTTATGGAGATCGGCACTCCAATAACTGACCTGCATTCGTTTTTACGCAGCCAGGTTTTTCGGCTTTGGGAGACGGAATGGCATAGTGTTAGTAAGCACAACAAACTGCATGTCATTAAAGAGACTACAAATGTTGGAAGTTTTGCAAGCCGGCCGTTGTGGCCGAGCTACAGTCGCAGGTTCGAATCCTGCCTCGGGCATGGATGTGTGTGATGTCCTTAGGTTAGTTAGGTTTAAGTAGTTCTAAGTCTAGGGGACTGATGACCTCAGATGTTAAGTCCCATAGTGCTTAGAGCCATTTTTTGAAGCTTTCCATGCGAGCCTCTCCCACGGAATCAGTTGACCTTTGCCGGCTCCGCATTGGCCACACTTGGGCGACCCACTGCCACCTCCTGCGCCCTGAAGACCCGCCTCAGGGTCGATGTGGCGCCCGGTTGACAGTGGCCCATATTCTGGTACACTGCCATGCGACGAAATCTTCTGTTACTGGACTCATTGCCGCTAATTTTATCTGGCAAAGCCTCATCGGATGATTTAGCTTTACGTTTTATTCGTGAGGGTGGGTTTTATCATTTGATCTAAGTTTTAGCGCATGTCCTTTGTCCCTCTGTGTCCTCCACCCTAGTATTTTTAGGGTGGAGGTTTTAATGTGTTGCAGGGTGGCTGGCTTCCCCTTTCCATTCTCATGGTCAACCAGCCATGGTAATCTGTTTTGTCGTTTTCATCTCTTCTACCTGTTTCTTGCGTTTCTGTGGTTTTCTTCTCCAGTTTTGTCCATTTAAGTGTTTGTTGCCCTTCCGTCGTTGTTGTGGTTTTTCCTTTCTCTCCATTTTGTGTTGTCAATCTCGCTTGCTTTATTCTCACCCTTGTGGCATTGTTTTATTCGGAACAAGCGACCAATAACCTAGCAGTTTGGTCCCTTCCCCCCTCTTTTAAACCAACCAGCCACCCAACCACATCACTCCAGCTGCACACGCCTCACACCATTACAGAGACTCACCAGCCTGAACAGTCCCCTGCTGACATGAAGGGTCCATGGATTCATGAGGTTGTCTCCATTTCTGTACACGTCCTACCGCTCGATGCAATTTGAGACGAGATTCGTCCGACCATGCAGCATGTTTCCAGTCATCAATAGCCAATGTCGGTGTTGACGCGCTCAGGCGAGGCGAAAAATTTTGTGTCGTGCACTCATCAAGCGTACAAGAGTGGGCCTTATCGATGACGTTTCGTTGAATGGTTCGCAAGCTACCACTAGTCGATGGCCCAGCATTGAAATCTGCAGCTATTTGCAGAAGGGTTGCACCTCTGTCACGTTGAACGATTCTCTTCAGTCGGCGTTGGCCACGTTCTTGTAGGATCTTTTTCCGACCACAGCGATGTCGGAGATTTGATGTTTCATCGAATTCCCGATACTCACGGTACACTCGTAAAATGGTCATACGGGAAAATCCCCACTTCATCGCTACATCGGAGATGCTGTGTCCCATCGCTCGTGCGCCATCTATAACACCACCTTCAAACTCATATTTTAATAACCTGCATTGTAGCAGCAGTAACCGATCTAACAAGTGCGCCAGACACTTGTTGTCTTATATAGGCGTTAACTCAAATTACGGGTGCTCAGTACGGTCACCGTTTGTGACGCGGCAATCGTCAGTACGTGCGTGTAATTCATTGACACGAATTGTCTGGGAAGAGGCGGTAGCAGCCTGCTTTGCAAATCTGTTCTAGGAAGCAAGGGGTTAACAGTAAAACTTCAAGATGGCACAATTTTGAAAACCATTAACAGGCTTTCCTTTACCCGTGGAACATTGATACATCATAATAATATGCAGAAAATTCCCATTGGTTCTCTTCCAAACCGTCGCGCGACACCTATCACGCATTGGTGGTCAAAAGATTAAGGAAACATACGCGTTAGTTACTTGTTCTGTAGGTCATATTCACAATAAACGTTGGTATGTAGAACGTGTCAACAGAACAAACATAAAACACACATAAACATCTAAAAAAAAGGGATATAAAATATTGTTGTTGTTGTTGTTGTTTCGGTCTTCAGTCTGGAGACTGGTTTGATTCAGCTCTCCATGCTACTGTATCCTGTGCAAGATTCTTAATCTCCCAGTACCTACTGCAGCCTACACCCTTCCGAATCTGCTTAGTGTATTCATCTCTTGGTCTCCCTCTACGTTTTTTACCCTCCACGCTGCCCTCCAATACTAAATTGGTGATCCCTTGATGCCTCAGAACATGTCCTACCAACCGATCCCTTCTTCTAGTCAAGTTGTGCCACAAACTCCTCCCCAATTCTATTCAATACCTCCTCATTAGTTATGTGATTTACCTATCCAATCTTCAGCATTCTTCTGTAGCACCACATTTCGGAAGCTTCTATTCTCTTCTTGTCTAAACTATTTATAGTCCATGTTTCACTTCCATACAGGGCTACGATCCATACAAATACTTTCAGAAACGACTTCCGGGCACTTAAATCAATACTCGATGTTAACAAATTTCTCTTCTTCAGAAACACTTTCCTTGCCATTGCCAGTCTACATTTTATATCCTCTCTACTTCGACCATCATCAGTTATTTTGCTCCCCAAATAGCAAAACTCCTTTACTACTTTAAGTGTCTCATTTCCTAATCTAATTCCCTCAGCATCACACGACTTAATTCGACTGCATTCCATTATCCTCGTTTTGCTTTTGTTGATGTTCATCTTATAACCTCCTTTCAAGACACTGTCCGTTCCGTTCAACTGCTCTTCCAAGTCCTTTGCTGTCTCTTACAGAATTACAATGTCATCGGCGAACCTCAAAGTTTTTATTTCTTCTCCATGGATTTTAATACCTACTCCGAACTTTTCTTTTGTTTCCTTTACTGCTTGCTCAATATACAGATTGAATAGCATCGGGGAGAGGCTACAACCCCGTCTCACTCCCTTCCCAACCACTCCTTCCCTTTCATGTCCCTCGACTCTTGTAACAGCCATCTGCTTTCTGTACAAATTGTAAATAGCCTTTCGCTCCCAGTATTTTACCCCTGCCAACTTCAGAATTTGAAAGAGAGTAGTCCAGTCAACATTTTCAAAAGCTTTCTCTAAGTCTACAAATGCTACAAACGTGGGTTTGCCTTTCCTTAATCTTTCTTCTAAGATAAGTCGTAGGCTCAGTATTGCCTCAAGTGTTCCAACATTTCTACGGAATTCAAACTGCTCTTCCCCGAGGGCGGCTTCTACCAGTAAAGAATTCAAGTTAGTATTTTGCAGCTGTAACTTATTAAACTGACAGTTCGGTAATTTTCACATCTGTCAACACCTGCTTTCTTTGGGATCGGAATTATTATATTCTTCTTGAAGTCTGAGGGAATTTCACCTGTCAGTAGTTCTAATGGAATGTTGTCTACTCCCGGGGCCTTGTTTCGACTTAGGCCTTTCAGTGCTCTGTCAAACTCTTCACACAGTATCATATCTCCCATTTCATCTTTATCTACATTCTCTTTCATTACCATAATATTGTCCTCAAGAACATCGCCCCTGTATAGACCCTCTATATACTCCTTCCGCCTTTCTGCTTTCCCTTCTTTGCTTAGAACTGGGTTTCCATCTGAGCTCTTGATATTCATACAAGTGGTTCTCTTTTCTCCAAAGGTCTCTTTAATTTTCCTGTAGGCAGTATCTATCTTACTCCTAGTGAGATAAGCCTCTACATCCTTACATTTGTCCTCTAGCCATCCGTGCTTAGCCATTTTGCACTTCCTGTCGATCTCAGTTTTGAGACGTTTGTATTCCTTTTTGCCTTCTTCATTTACTGCATTTTTGTATTTTCTCCTTTCATCAGTTAAATTCAGTATCTCTTCTATTACTCAAGGATTTCTACTATCCCTCGTCTTTTTACCTTCTTGATCCTCTGCTGCCTTCACTATTTCATTCCTCAAAGCTACCCATTCTTCTTCTACCGTATTTCTTTCCCCCATTCCTGTCAGTTGTTCCCTTATGCTCTCCCTGAAACGCTGTATAACCTCTGGTTCTTTCAGTTTTCCAGGTCCCATCTCCTTAAATTCCCACCTTTTTGCAGTTTCTTTAGCTTTAATCTACAGTTCATAACCAATAGATTGTGGTTAGAGTCTACATCTGCCCCTGGAAATGTCTTACAATTTAAAACCTGGTTCCTAAATCTCTGTCTCACCATTATACAATCTATCTGAAACCTTCTAGTATCTCCAGGGTTCTTCCATGTATACAACCTTGTTTCATGATTCTTGAACCAAGTGTTAGCTATGATTAAGTTATGCTCTGTGCAAAATTCTACCAGGCGGCTTCCTATTTAATTTCTTAGCCCCAGTCCATATTCACCTACTACGTTTCCTTCTCTTCCTTTTCCTTCTGTCGAATGCCAGTCACCCATGACTATTAAATTTTCGTCTCCCTTCCCTACCTGAATAACTTCTTTTATCTCATCATACATTTCATCAATTTCTTCATCATCTGCAGAGCTAGTTGGCATATAAACTTGTACTACTGTAGTAGGCGTGGGCTTCGTGTCTATCTTGGCCACAATAATACGTTCACTATGCTGTTTGTAGTAGCTTACCCGCAGTCCTATGTTTTTATTCACTATTAAACCTACTCCTGCACTAGCCCTGTTTGATTTTGTATTTATAACCCTGTATTCACCTGACCAAAAGTCTTATTCCTCCTGCCACCGAACTTCACTAATTCTCACTATATCTAACTTTAACCTATCCAATTCCCTTTTTAAATTTTCTAACCTACCTGCCCCATTAAGAGATCTGACATTCCACGCTCCGATCCGTAGAACGCCAGTTTCCTTTCTCCTGATAACGACGTCCTCCTGAGTAGTCCCCGCCCGGAGATCCGAATGGGGGACTATTTTACCTCCGGAATATTTTACCCAAGAGGACGCCATCATCATTTAACCATACAGTAAAGCTGCATGCCCTCGGGAAAATTACAGCTGTAGTTTCCCCTTGCTTTCAGCCGTTCGCAGTACCACAACAGCAAGGCTGTTTTGGTTAGTGTTACAAGGCCAGATCAGTCAATCATCCAGACCGTTGCCCTTGCAACTACTGAAAAGGCAGCTGCCCCTCTTCAGGAACCACGCGTTTGTCTGGCCTCTCAACAGATACCCCTCCATTGTGGTTGCATCTACGGTACGGCTATCTGTATCGCTGAGGCACGGAAGCCTCCCCACCAACGGCAAGGTCCATGGTTCATAAAATATTAACATGGCTAAATGATGACAATTTACAAGTTTTTCTCGATTTTCAACTTTTTCGGTGACGAACTGAAACCATTCCTTTATACGTCTTCGCGATGGGTAGGCAGTGGAAACTTTTGCCTTCCAATCTAACAACAGCCATGTTCAGAGGGCTACTAGCATATATCTCTAGTTTGACGAACGGTCAGCAGCCCCATAGATTGGTCCACTAAATCACGTGTTTTCTAAATCCCATAGAAAGCGTCTGGGACTGTTTGGAACAGCGGGTGAAAATTTCAAGTCAACAATTACTGTTTTGGTCCAAGAATTGCTATGTAGAAGATGTTGTTAAGGGGAAATATGTTTAATCATAATTTGAAAATACTTCTGCTATCTGTCAGACTTTTCTTCCATGTGTGGATTGTTAAAGAATTTTGTAGCTGCATACTTCACCCCTTTCTGTGCTAAAGCTAGATTCGTTAATCGGTAAAGGAGATCATTTTTCCTTCTAGTGTTGTACTTGCGAATATCTGTGACTCTCAGACTCACATAAAATTTCATATGTGATTAAAGGTACTGTGACGCTATGTGGGTGATATTTGTAACTGCTTGAAGAGAAACCTGCAAGATGTACGTGTGTGAACTTCATACATAATTCTAGTTGTGCGAAAGAACAAACACCACGTGAAATCCGCAGCTGTGATACATATTATGTAAACTGAAAATGTGGGAAGGGGGACAAAGAAAAAGAAGGGGAAGGAACTAATGATATCAGCTGCATCGGGACTTTATGCGGTATCAGCGGTGATGAGAAACAATGTGTGCTGCATCGAAATTCGAACCTGGGATCTATTGCTTATGAAGCAGTTGCTTTAATCACTGCACAACCCATACAAAGTGTTTATCGCAAATGCGCGGACTGTCTTGACACGATCCCTGGCTAACCCACACTGTCATCTAGCGCCACCTATCCGCAATTACCGTCCATATCCTCCACGCTCGCTAATTTTGGATTCCCTCTGGAGGTCGCCCGTAAATGTCCACCCACACTGAAGGTTGTAGGGTCATTGTCCATTGAGGTGAGTCACTTACTCGGACATGGACAGGAGATCAAAAAAATGGTTAAAATGGCTCTAAGCACTATGGGACTTAACATCTGAGGTCATTAGTCCCCTACACTTAGAACTACTTAAACCTAAGTAACCCAAGGACATCACACACAAGCATGTCCGAGGCAGGATTCAATCTACGACTGTGGCAGCAGCGCGGTTCCGGACTGAAGCGCCTAGAACCACTCGGCCACAGCGGCCGGTCACAAGAGAACAAGCACCATGTATTCGTATAACTGATTCACCTCGATGGGCAATAAATCCACAACCTGTTGTGAGGATGTTATAATGGTCGCCTAGTCGTAGGTATTGCTATAATCGCACTATTTCACTCCCATTTACGGAGCTTGTTAGCACTTGATGTTAGATTGGCGCCATTAAAATGCATTGTGGTAATCGCTACTGCTTGCAGGATCGCTGCTGTGTCTCGATGCTAATGCTGGCTCTAAATCTGGTTGTCTAGGGGTAAAAAGATGAGGTCCCGTGTTTTTATGTGCTTTTGATGATAAATAATGAGCGAAACCAACAAATATTTAAACTTCAAATATGTATTACTCTGGTCGCCATCTTAATCCCACTGTCCACCAAAGACAATGACACAACACAAAGTAGCACTTCTTTTACATGTTCTTTGCAATGTTTATCCACCTCGAACAATAACACACATACACTTTACCAAAGTGACATTCAGACTCCGCTCCCGATCCTTCTTGCTGCTTGTATTTATAACCTTGTCAAAGAGCTTTTGAAAAGAGATATATTTTATAAGTCACATGTACATCTGTCATCGTAATTTGTGCAGAAAAGTTATTAATTTATATCGAGTGACATAATTTAACAGGTTATTAAAATGACAGACAGATTTGTTGACTTGAAAGAATAATTCTTTGTTACAAAAAGGCCGTTTTTTAGAAGTTTGTCAATTGACTTCTCTAATTTACATAAATAAGTAAATAACATGAATGATTAAGAATTACATTGGTTTTCGTTTAAAATAGGAGTGTTTACGTGAATACTGAATGAAAACGGTCCTAATGAACAAATAGGTTTCACTGGGTGATTTTTATTTAAGGAGATCCAAAATTCTTAGGTTGGCCACTATTTTTCGTACTTCGTATTAATTATTTAAGATGAACTTAGTGTTTTTACATGATGACATTTGCTATATCAGTGATGAAGTGATATTAACTTTTGTCTGGGTCAGTTATTCAGTATAATTTAATGGGCTGACTGTTTATGGAGACATGTTATGTAATCATTGTTAACATACACAATAACTTTCCTATAATCATAAATACTCATTAAACTGGTTCAATTTGGAGGGTATCGCATACTTCGGTAAAGTAAAGTCTTTAATAGGTTCCGTTACAATGTACACTTACGGTCCATCTCCAGCGGGAATTTAAAATTAGCAAACATAAAGCACATGGGCGGGGACTGCGAATTTGTGGCGGTAGGTCGGAATATGAGTCGACCTGGTAGCGTGTCAAGATAGTTTACATATTTGCGATAAACACTGCGTCTCGGCGGCGTAGAGGTTAACGAAACTGCCCACTAAGCAGGCGATCCCGGGTTCGAGTCCTAGTCCGGCATACATTTCCACTCTTCGCCGCAAATTCCTCATAAAGTCTCGATGCAACTGGTCTCATTAGTTCCTATCCTTTCCTCTCCACCACTCCCCTTCCTCAATTTTCAGGAGGATAATTCTGATTCGAGATTTCTGTGCAATAAATGCTTCTTGGCGACGTAAAGCGTAAATTTGGTTGGTCAGATGGGTATCTGAGCCACAGTTCACTCTAATTGGAATGCGGTGCTTTAGCTAGTACGCCCCCTTGCTCGGTATTTACTACTATGTGTACATCAATATTCAATGTTTACTTTTATAATTTTTTGTGGCCTAAACTAATTTCGAAGCACGTATGCCTCTTTTGTAGTTGACACTACATTTTCGAATTTACCAGAAATATCAAGGTGGGGGCTTGTGATACCTTCTGACGAAGGGGACTCAAAATCTAGAACCTGAGTAACAACTTGATAAACTCAGTGGACAGTTAAAGTCGAAGTTGGTTTTAACATGTTTTAGGGGTGTTTTCGTACCATGATTTGGGCTTAGTCATTCAGGTTACCGTGAATTTGGGCTATGATGTTGATTTTAACATTCTCGATGAGAAACTGAATCTCTTCCTTCTGCATCTTCGCGATAGTTGTGCAGCTCACATTCTCGTCTTCAAGTTGCCACCAGCGGTTTTCAAAGGGCTACACGCATTCTCTTGAGGTTTGACTGCCACTCAGTAGCCCTATCGACTGGTCTGCTAAATTACCCTTTTCTTTTAAAATCCCATAGCAAATGTTTCGGACTGTTTGAAAGTGTGACTCAAAAATTCCAGTCAACATCTTCGCAATTTTGTAGCTCTGTCGGATGTACCAGCAAGAGACTTCCGCTGGATATGGAATTGAGGTCATTATGGGAGCTAGAGGCAGTGTTACACGTTACACTACCTTGTTGCCACCTGGGGGGGGGGGGGGGCGGTGGCCAATTGCTTGTCTTGTATACTTACAAAGGCGCAACTTGGCGAAATGGGTTCTTTTAGTGGCAAGAGGCTACTCCGCTGTAAACAGGCAGGTAATTTGGTGCTGTATATTACCAGAGTGGCGTTACACTAGCGAGCGGCCTCCATTGGCAGGTGAGGGTGGAGGGGATGCCTTTCTAATGAGAAGACCGGCGTGGCTGGGGAAGCAGTGGCAGCGGCAGGCGGTGTTTATTTATAAGCCGCGTGCTGAGGGCCATTAGGCGGGCAGTGCTGGGACCGCGCCGTCTCGTCTCGGGGGCCCACTGGCTCCTGATGGCTCCTCGGGGCCCACCTTCCTCATTACAGCTATTTTTCCTCCCCGGCGCCCCCTGCTCTCCGACAAGTGCCCTCCCGGCTCCCCGTCTGCCTCCCGCGCCGGCTCGCCGCCCTTCAGTGGGCGCTGTGCTCTCCTGCACCTGCCTTCTCTCCTTACGGGAGCTCTCGCTATTTACGTACGAAAGGGAGAGTCCAGTGGAGGAGCTACTCTGAAGGTGATGCGCTAATCCACACACCCGTTTTAGGCAACCCGCAATGTCTTCAAATACCATGCGCAAGATTTTCATAGTCTCTCGCTCGATGCATGGCAAACTAGTAGTCCTACAGAAATAAAGAAACCAAAATTTAATGTATTTAAATTTTGTACTAGGATGCGTTCTCGCTACAAGCTGTAGTTTCCCACTTATTCAAGAAAAACCTATAAAAGTGACCTTCAAATGCGTTTTTCTTGACTAACTCAAAAACTGTGGCCTCCATGAAAAACGTATCCCAGTACAAAATTTAACCACATTAAAATTCCTACAAAAAGGTCCTGTTCATTTTTTCTGAAGGACTAACACTAAACGCTTAGCGAGCGGTATGTGAAAATTTTGCCCATGGTATTTGAAGGCGTTGCGGGCTGCATAAAAAGCAGAGATAGGGGCAGCTGAATCACCCTGTAGATAAGACCCATATTACAAAATTGTTAAGGCCATCGTGGCCACTTGTTGACAAACTGCCCATTGGCATCTGTCTCGGGTTCTTCGGCCGACGTTCGTCTAATGATTTTACTGATGTCTCGCCAGCACGAGTGGCTGGCATTGTCATTACCGGTACCGGCAATGGAGGGAGAAGCTTTGACAATGCCAGCCACTCGTGCTGGCGTAACATCAGTGAAATCATTAGATGAACGTCGGCCGAAGAACCTGAGACAGAGGCCAATAGGCAGTTTGTCAAGACCCATATCACTTACGTCGATTTGCAGTAGGATTTGGGAACATATAATGTGTTCGAAGATTAGGAATTACATCAAAGACAGACAAACAGTCAACACGCGTTCAGAAAATATCAAATGGTGCAAATGGCTCTGAGCACGATGGGACTTAACATCTATGGTCATCAGTCACCTAGAACTTAGAACTACTTAAACCTAACTAACCTAAGGATATCACACAACACCCAGTCATCACGAGGCAGAGAAAATCCCTGACCCCGCCGGGAATCGAACCCGGGAACCCGGGCGTGGAAAGCGAGAACGCTACCGCACGACCACGAGCTGCGGACAAGAAAATATCGTTCTTGTGAAACACAATTAGCTCTTTATTCACACGAAGTTATGAGTGCTATCGATAGGAGATGTCAAACTGATTCCATTTTTTTGATTTCCGGAAGGCTTTTGATACTCTTCCTCTAAAACGAGTTCTACATCTACATCTACATCTACATCCATACTCCGCAAGCCACCTGACGGTGTGTGGCGGAGGGTACCCTGGGTACCTCTATCGGCTCTCCCTTCTATTCCAGTCTCGTATTGTTCGTGGAAAGAAGGATTGTCGGTATGCTTCTGTGTGGGCTCTAATCTCTCTGATCTTATCCTCATGGTCTCTTCGCGAGATATACGTAGGAGGGACCAATATACTGCTTGAGTCTTCGGTGAAGGTATGTTCTCGAAACTTTAACAAAAGCCCGTACCGAGCTACTGAGCGTCTCTCCCGCAGTGTCTTCCACTGGAGTTTATCCATCATCTCCGTAACGCTTTCGCGATTGCTAGATGATCCTGTAACGAAGCGCGCTGCTCTCCGTTGGATCTTCTCTGTCTCTTCTATCAACACTATCTGGTATGGATCCCACACTGCTGAGCAGTATTCAAGCAGTGGGCGAACAAGCGTACTGTAACCTACTTCCTTTGTTTTCGGATTGCATTTCCTTAGGATTCTTCCAATGAATCTCAGTCTGGCATCTGCTCTACCGACGATCTACTTTATATGATCATTCCATTTTAAATCACTCCTAATGCGTACTCCCAGATAATTTATGGAATTAACTGCTTCCAGTTGCTGACCTGCTATTTTGTAGCTAAATGATAAGGGAGCTATCTTTCTATGTATTCGCAGCACATTACACTTGCCTACATTGAGATTCAATTGCCATTCCCTGCACCATGCGTCAATTCGCTGCAGATCCTCCTGCATTTCAGTACAATTTTCCATTGTTACAACCTCTCGATACACCACAGCATCATCCGCAAAAAGCCTCAGTGAACTTCCGATGTCATCCACAAGGTCATTTATGTATATTGTGAATAGCAACGGTCCTATGACACTACCCTGTGGCACACCTGAAATCACTCTTACTTCGGAAGACTTCTCTCCATTGAGAATGACATGCTGCGTTCTGTTATCTAGAAACTCTTCAATCCAATCACACAATTAGTCTGATAGTCCATATGCTCTCACTTTGTTCATTAAACGACTGTGGGGAACTGTATCGAACGCCTTGCGGAAGTCAAGAAACACGGCATCTACCTGTGAACCCGTGTCTATGGCCCTCTGAGTCTCGTGGACGAATAGCGCGAGCTGGGTTTCACACGACCGTCTTTTTCGAAACCCATGCTGATTCCTACAGAGTAGATTTCTAGTCTCCAGAAAAGTCATTATACTCGAACAAAATACGTGTTCCAAAATTCTACAACTGATCGACGTTAGAGATATAGGTCTATAGTTGTGCACATCTGTTCGACGTCCCTTCTTGAAAACGGGGATGACCTGTGCCCTTTTCCAATCCTTTGGAATGCTACGCTCTTCTAGAGACCTATGGTACACCGCTGCAAGAAGGGGGGCAAGTTCCTTCGCGTACTCTGAGTAAAATCGAACTGGTATCCCATCAGGTCCAGCGGCCTTTCCTCTTTTGAGAGATTTTAATTGTTTCTCTATCCCTCTGTCGTCTATTTCGATATCTACCATTTTGTCATCTCTGCGACAATCTAGAGAAGGAACTGCTGTGCAGTCTTCCTCTGTGAAACAGCTTTGGAAAAAGACATTTAGTATTTCGGCCTTTAGTCTGTCATCCTCTGTTTCAGTACCATTTTGGTCACAGAGTATCTGGACATTTTGTTTTGATCCACCTACCGCTTTGACATAAGACCAAAATTTCTTAGGATTTTCTGCCAAGTCAGTGCATAGAACTTTACTTTCGAATTCATTGAACGCCTCTCGCATAGTCCTCCTCACACTACATTTCGCTTCGCGTAATTTTTGTTTGTCTGCAAGGCTTTGGCTATGTTTATGTTTGCTGTGAAGTTCCCTTTGCTTCCGCAGCAGTTTCCTAACTCGGTTGGTGTACCACGGTGGCTCTTTTCCATCTCTTAGGATCTTGCTTGGAACATACTCATCTAACGCATATTGTACGATGGTTTTGAACTTTGTCCACTGATCCTCAACACTATCTGTACTTGAGACAAAACTTTTGTGTTGAGCCGTCAGGTACTCTGTAATCTGCTTTTTTTCACTTTTGCTAAACAAAAAATCTTCCTACCTTTTTTAATGTTTCTATTTACGGCTGAAATCATCGATGCAGTAACCGTTTTATGATCGCTGATTCCCTGTTCTGCGTTAAATGGTTCAAATACACTCCTGGAAATTGAAATAAGAACACCGTGAATTCATTGTCCCAGGAAGGGGAAACTTTATTGACACATTCCTGGGGTCAGATACATCACATGATCACACTGACAGAACCACAGGCACATAGACACAGGCAACAGAGCATGCACAATGTCGGCACTAGTACAGTGTATATCCACCTTTCGCAGCAATGCAGGCTGCTATTCTCCTATGGAGACGATCGTAGAGATGCTGGATGTAGTCCTGTGGAACGGCTTGCCATGCCATTTCCACCTGGCGCCTAAGTTGGACCAGCGTTCGTGCTGGACGTGCAGACCGCGTGAGACGACGCTTCATCCAGTCCCAAACATGCTCAATGGGGGACAGATCCGGAGATCTTGCTGGCCAGGGTAGTTGACTTACACCTTCTAGAGCACGTTGGGTGGCACGGGATACATGCGGACGTGCATTGTCCTGTTGGAACAGCAAGTTCCCTTGCCGGTCTAGGAATGGTAGAACGCAGGGTTCGATGACGGTTTGGATTTACCGTGCACTATTCAGTGTCCCCTCGACGATCACCAGTGGTGTACGGCCAGTGTAGGAGATCGATCCCCACACCATGATGCCGGGTGTTGGCCCTGTGTGCCTCGGTCGTATGCAGTCCTGATTGTGGCGCTCACCTGCACGGCGCCAAACACGCATACGACCATCATTGGCACCAAGGCAGAAGCGACTCTCATCGCTGAAGACGACACGTCTCCATTCGTCCCTCCATTCACGCCTGTCGCGACACCACTGGAGGCGGGCTGCACGATGTTGGGGCGTGAGCGGAAGACGGCCTAACGGTGTGCGGGACCGTAGCCCAGCTTCATGGAGACGGTTGCGAATGGTCCTCGCCGATACCCCAGGAGCAACAGTGTCCCTAATTTGCTGGGAAGTGGCGGTGCGGTCCCCTACGGCACTGCGTAGGATCCTACGGTCTTGGCGTGCATCCGTGCGTCGCTGCGGTCCGGTCCCAGGTCGACGGGCACGTGCACCTTCCGCCGACCACTGGCGACAACATCGATGTACTGTGGAGACCTCACGCCCCACGTGTTGAGCAATTCGGCGGTACGTCCACCCGGCCTCCCGCATGCCCACTATACGCCCTCGCTCAAAGTCCGTCAACTGCACATACGGTTCACGTCCACGCTGTCGCGGCATGCTACCAGTGTTAAAGACTGCGATGGAGCTCCGTATGCCACGGCAAACTGGCTGACACTGACGGCGGCGGTGCACAAATGCTGCGCAGCTAGTGCCATTCGACGGCCAACACCGCGGTTCCTGGTGTGTCCGCTGTGCCGTGCGTGTGATCATTGCTTGTACAGCCCTCTCGCAGTGTACGGAGCAAGTATGGTGGGTCTGACACACCGGTGTCAATGTGTTCTTTTTTCCATTTCCAGGAGTGTAGTTCGGGTCTGTTTGTCATTAGAAGGTCTAATATGTTATCGCCACGAGTCGGTTCTCTGTTTAACATCTCAAGGTAGTTTTCAGATAAAGCACTTAAAAGAATTTCACTGGATTCTTTGTCCCTGCCACCCGTTATGAACGTTTGAGTCTCCCAATCTATATCCGGCAAATTTAAATCTCCACCCAGAACTATAACATGGTGGGGAAATCTACTCGAAATATTTTACAAATTATCCTTCAGGTGCTCAGCCACAACAGCTGATGAGCCAGGGGGCCTATAGAGACATCCAATTACCATGTCTGAGCCTGCTTTAACCGTGACCTTCACCCAAATTATTTCACATTTCTTATCTCCGTCAATTTCCTTCGATACTATTGCACTTCTTATCGCTATAAACACGCCTCCCCGTTCACTGTCCAGCCTGTCTCTGCGGTATACATTCCAATCTGAGTTTAGGATCTGGTTTCAGTCATCTTTCTGTCCCTAGTACTATATGGGCGTTGTGACCGTTTATTAATGAGAGCAGTTCTGAGACCTTTCTATAGATGCTCCTGCAGTTTACTATTAGCACATTAATATTGTTATTCCCTGTTGCATTTTGGCTACTCCTACCTTGCCGCGTCTCAGGAGGCGTCTTGTCGGGCCTAGGGAGGGAATTCTCTAACCTAAAAAACCCACATGTGCACTCCACACGTACTCCGCTACCCTTGTAGCCGCTTCCGGCGTGTAGTGCACGTCTGACCTATTCAGGGGGACCCTACATTTCTACACCCGATAGCAGAGGTCGAGAAATTTGCACCCCAGATCTCCGCAGAATCGTCTGAGCCTCTGGTTTAAGCCCTCCACTCGGCTCCAAACCAGAGGACCGCGATCGGTTCTGGGAACGATACTACAAATTGTTAGCTCTGATTCCACCCCGCCAGCGAGGCTTTCCGCCTTCACCAATTCCGCCAACCGCCTGTACGAACTGAGGATGACCTCTGAACCCAGACGGTAGGAGTCATTGGTGCCGACATGAGCAACAATTTGCAGTCGGGTGCACCCAGTGCTATCTATCGCCGCCGGCAGGGCCTCCTCCACATCTCGGATGAGACCCCCCGGCAAGCAGACAGAGTGAACACTGGCCTTCTTCCCCGACCTTTCCGCTATTTCCCTAAGGGGCTCCATCACCCGCCTAACGTGGGAGCTCCCAATAACTAATAAACCTCTCCCGCAGTGTGCCTGCTCGGACCTTGCTGAAGGAGCGGCCACATGTCCACTCACAGGCAGAGCGGGCGATGCCACACTGCCAGCCTCCACATTGCCGGCCGCGGTGGCCGTGCGGTTCTGGCGCTGCAGTCCGGAACCGCGGGACTACTACGGTCGCAGGTTCGAATCCTGCCTCGGGCATGGGTGTGTGTGATGTCCTTAGGTTGGTTAGGTTTCAGTAATTCTAAGTTCTAGGGGACTTATGACCTAAGATGTTGAGTCCCATAGTGCTCAGAGCCATTTGAACCAGCCTCCACATTGACCCTCCGCCTCGTGCGCCGCGAACGCCGCTGGACCCGCCACTCCCCTTGGGGAGAGGGTGGCCCAACCGCGCCCGGTACCCGCGAAGATGTCTCGACATCAGGGACAGTGGGTGAAGCATGTAAACCCTGGGGTGTACCATGCGACGCACCAGACTCCCCACTGCCGGTACACTCCGAGGCAGCAGCCTGAAGACGGCTGACCGCGGCCATCAACACGTTCAGCTGTTCGCGAACAGTGGCCAGCTCCTCCTGCGTCCGTACATAGCACTCAGACATCCTATCCATCCTAAGAAATCAATTTACTGTATAGAGTTAATCAACTTTTAACTAGACTGCTAATTCACTAAAGGCGGCTGATTGTTGACTAAACTGTGGTTGCTAGTCACTTATTGTAGAAAACAATGAAAATAGCACTACCTGTCTCTGGACTGTATTGAAAACAAACACTAGCACTACTGGCACTATGGTTGACTAAAGGGACTCTCTCTGACTGTATTCAAAACAAACACGAAATCTATGGAACACTATTACTAGCGCTCAACAATTAAAGCTTCCTAAAAGCAAAAACACACGGAAGAAGAAGTGACAAGTAAGAAAAATACAGTTAATACTTAAATTAAGGTAGCTCGCTGCACAGCAGACGTGAAGCAGACGGCAGTTACGACGACACTTATCAAATTGCGCGCCTATGGAGTATCGTCTCAGTTATGCGACTAGATTCCTGTCAGAAAGGTCACAGTTCGTAGCAGTTGAAAGAAACAGAAGTAGTATCTGGCGTTTCCCAAGGAAGTGTTATAGGCTTTCTGTTTATCCTGATCTATAGAAGTGTTTTTAATAGACAATCTTAGTAGCCGTCTTAGATTGTTTGCAGATGATCAAATACCGTGTTGTAAAGTCATCAGATGATCAAAACCAAACGCAAAATGATTTAGACAAGATATCAGTATGGTGCGAAAACTGGAAATTGGCTCTAAATAATGGGAAGTGTGAAGTCTTCCACAAACGTACTAAAAAAAACTGCTAAATTACACCATCTGCTAATTTACACAACATAGCACACAAATCGAAAGGCTGTAAAGTCAGCTGAATTCTTAGGTCTACAATTACGAATAACTTAAAATGAAACACTCACTTCACAAATTTGTGGGAAGGCAAGTCAAAACTGTGATTTATTGGCGAAACACTTAGAAAGTGTAACGGGACTGCTAAAGAGACTGCTTACATTATGCTTGTCCGGCCTCTTCTAATGGTTCAAATGGCTCTAAGCACTATGTGACTTAACATTTGAGATCGTCACGCCCCTAGACTTAGAACTACTTAAATCTAACTAATCAAAGGAAATCACACACATACATGACCGAGGCAGGATTCGAACGTGCGACCGTAGCAGCAGCGCGATTCCGGACATGGATTCCGGAAACAGCGATCGTGTGAGACCCAACTCGCTTTATTTGTTCATGAGACCCACAAAATATTAGATACAGGCTCCCAGGTAGATGCTATTTTCCTTGACTTCCGGAAGGCGTCGCACTGTCGCCTGATAAATAAAGTAAGAGCCTACGGAATATCAGACCAGCTGTGTGGCTGGATTGAAGAGTTTTTAGCAAACATAACACAGCATGTTGTTATCAATGGAGAGACTCTACAGACGTTAAAGTAACCTCTGGCGTGCCACAGGGGAGTGTTATGGGACCATTGCTTTTCACAATATATATACATGACCTAGTAGATAGTGTCGGAAGTTCCATGCGGCTTTTCGCAGATGATGCTGTTGTATACAGAGAAGTTGCAGCATTAGAAAATTGGAGCGAATTGCAGGAAGATCTGCAGCGGATAGGCACTTGGTGCAGGGAGTGGCAACTGACCCTTAACATAGACAAATGTAATGTATTGCGAATACATAGAAAGAAGGATCCTTTATTGTATGATTATATGATAGCGGAACAAACACTGGTAGCAGTTACTTCTGTAAAATATCTGGGAGTATGCGTGCGGAACGATTTGAAGTGGAATGATCATATAAAATTAATTGTTGGTAAGGCGGGTGCCAGGTTGAGATTCATTGGGAGAGTCCTTAGAAAATGTAGTCCATCAACAAAGGAGGTGGCTTGCTCATCAGTGTGGGATCTGTACCAGATCGGGTTGACGGAGGAGATAGAGAAGATCCAAAGAAGGGCGGCGCGTTTCGTCACAGGGTTATTTGGTAACCATGATAGCGTTACGGAGATGTTTAGCAAACTCAAGTGGCAGACTCTGCAAGAGAGGCGCTGTGCATCGCGGTGTAGCTTGCTCGCCAGGTTTCGAGAGGGTGCGTTTCTGGATGAGGTATCGAATATATTGCTTCCCCCTACTTATACCTCCCGTGGAGATCACGAATGTAAAATTAGAGAGATTGGAGCGCGCACGGATGCTTTCAGACAGTCGTTCTTCCCGCGAACCATACGCGACTGGAACAGAAAAGGGAGGTAATGACAGTGGCACGTAAAGTGCCCTCCACCACACACCGTTGGGTGGCTTGCGGAGTATAAATGTAGATGTAGATGTAGAACCGCTCGGCCACAAGGCCGACCGCCCTTTTCTGAAGTATTGCTCTGCATTATGGGCTCCGCATCAGACAGGACTGTCGAAGACATCGAAAAAGTTCAAAGAATGGCAGCTCGTTTTGCATTGTCGCGAAATAGGGGAGAGAGTGCTACGGATATGATACGCGAACTGGGATGGCAATCATCAAAACAAAGGCGTTTGTCGTTGCGGCAGGATCTTCTCAAGTAATTTCAATTACCACTATTCTCCTCAGAGAGTGAAAATACTTTGTTGGGCCCCACAAACACGGGGAGAAATGATCAACTAAAATAAGAGAAACCAGAGCTCGCCGCGCGGAGTGGCCGCGCGTTCTGAGGTGC
The DNA here is from genome assembly GCF_023898315.1 of Schistocerca nitens. Classification (NCBI taxonomy): domain Eukaryota; kingdom Metazoa; phylum Arthropoda; class Insecta; order Orthoptera; family Acrididae; genus Schistocerca; species Schistocerca nitens. The sequence goes on along the minus strand of NC_064614.1, from coordinate 901,027,381 downwards.
CATGTTGCGGACTGTGGGGCACCTCCCGCCGGAGATTCGAGTCCACCCTCGGGCATGTGTGTGTGTGTGTTGTTCTTAGCATAAGTTAGTTTAAGTTGTTTGTGAGTCTAGGGACCGATGACTTCCGCAGTTCGGTCCCTTAAGAATTCACAGACATTGGAAAATTTTTGAAACCACAGCTCGCACGGGAAGACTGAAGTGTTCGCTTTTCCCATGCGCTGTTCGGGAGGGTACCTGAAGAGAAAAGCTTGAAGTTGGTTCGATGAAGTCTCTGCCAGGCACTTAATTGTGAATTGGAATCTCATCGGGGTTATGACAGAAACAATCACCCGAAGAAAAAAATAGAGTAAATATGGGCTCTAAAATAGATTTCTTAAAAGCTACGAGCACTTGTTCATCTTCGCTACCAAACAAGTGCTCTTCTACACGTATACATTTTAGAGCTCGTGTTTACTTTTCTTTTTTTCTTGTTTCGAATTATCGTTCTGTCATGTCCTCTAATATTGACCTTTCGTCCTGGGACATCCTGTACATACAGGACGCCCTCCTGAGAGACGTCAGGAGCATCGTCTCTTGTATTTCGACAGATAGTCTATATGTAACTTCGTTTTTGCAATACGTAGCTCGAGTCAGTTCATGCAGAAACCACTCATCACGTGTTTAATGTGAGGCCTGGTTTAGACGGAAAACGTCAGTTTGTTTCCCGTTACAAACAACCAAAAACATTTTTTAACTGAAATAGTATCAATGACAGCATCGCCCTGTCCCGCACCGACTGCTACGACTATGCATCGACGCTGCCTTCCCTGCTGGACATCTAGTTACTATTCGTGTTCTGCAGTACCTGTTAACACATGTCGATAAAACAAATGTCGCACTGGGATAATTTGTGATTGTTCTATGGAATGTGTTGAAATTATATTGTTTGTAACGGCAAACAAGCCGCCGCGTTCCGTCGAAACTGGACGTCCCTTCGCCCTCCCCCTCCGGCCCCCACTTGTATACAATGCACGAATCGTTCATATAGCCATGTGAAGCTGAATGAAAAATCCTTCTTCTCAATGTTTCTCAACTCGCGCATCAAATTGGCTTGAATGTCGGTTATGTCGTCAAATAGTTGATAATATCAAGCCTGGTCACCCGTGATGATTTTTGCCAGAAAAGAAGTGTGGGCGTTTTACTATTCAGTCAACTCGCGGCAGACATCCACGTATCGTTATTTCTTGTTAGAGAGTCAACGTGCAAGTGACAAATTTTGTACAGACTTTTCTCTTCTTCAGACACCCTGTAGAATATCTTGAACACTTGATTTAGAGATGTCGTACTACTGCGATTTGTGACACAACAACGTTGACGCACTAGGCTACACGTCTTCTACTCAACACAGCCTGCTCGCAGCTGATTGGTCGAAAGCAAATCCGTTGTTTACCACTGATAGTTCTAGCTGCCATCGTAGTTACTGCGCTGACGTCGCTTGCACACTAGGAATTAAATCAGCCTCGGAACTTTTTGGACGGGCGACGTATGCTCGCTGCGTCCAAGAAGTCTCCATACCCCTAGGTCAAAAAAGCTTATTGTATATTGAACTACTTATGTACAGAAATCCTTCCGGCCTCGTAACTCAGTAGTCAGCGTGGCTGCGATCCATTCGGGGCATCCTAGTTACACTCCTGGAAATGGAAAAAAGAACACATTGACACCGGTGTGTCAGACCCACCATACTTGCTCCGGACACTGCGAGAGGGCTGTACAAGCAATGATCACACGCACGGCACAGCGGACACACCAGGAACCGCGGTGTTGGCCGTCGAATGGCGCTAGCTGCGCAGCATTTGTGCACCGCCGCCGTCAGTGTCAGCCAGTTTGCCGTGGCATACGGAGCTCCATCGCAGTCTTTAACACTGGTAGCATGCCGCGACAGCGTGGACGTGAACCGTATGTGCAGTTGACGGACTTTGAGCGAGGGCGTATAGTGGGCATGCGGGAGGCCGGGTGGACGTACCGCCGAATTGCTCAATACGTGGGGCGTGAGGTCTCCACAGTACATCGATGTTGTCGCCAGTGGTCGGCGGAAGGTGCACGTGCCCGTCGACCTGGGACCGGACCGCAGCGACGCACGGATGCACGCCAAGACCGTAGGATTCTACGCAGTGCCGTAGGGGACCGCACCGCCACTTCCCAGCAAATTAGGGACACTGTTGCTCCTGGGGTATCGGCGAGGACCATTCGCAACCGTCTCCATGAAGCTGGGCTACGGTCCCGCACACCGTTAGGCCGTCTTCCGCTCACGCCCCAACATCGTGCAGCCCGCCTCCAGTGGTGTCGCGACAGGCGTGAATGGAGGGACGAATGGAGACGTGTCGTCTTCAGCGATGAGAGTCGCTTCTGCCTTGGTGCCAATTATGGTCGTATGCGTGTTTGGCGCCGTGCAGGTGAGCGCCACAATCAGGACTGCATACGACCGAGGCACACAGGGCCAACACCCGGCATCATGGTGTGGGGAGCGATCTCCTACACTGGCCGTACACCACTGGTGATCGTCGAGGGGACACTGAATAGTGCACGGTACATCCAAACCGTCATCGAACCCATCGTTCTACCATTCCTAGACCGGCAAGGGAACTTGCTGTTCCAACAGGACAATGCACGTCCGCATGTATCCCGTGCCACCCAACGTGCTCTAGAAGGTGTAAGTCAACTACCCTGGCCAGCAAGATCTCCGGATCTGTCCCCCATTGAGCATGTTTGGGACTGGATGAAGCGTCGTCTCACGCGGTCTGCACGTCCAGCACGAACGCTGGTCCAACTGAGGCGCCAGGTGGAAATGGCATGGCAAGCCGTTCCACAGGACTACATCCAGCATCTCTACGATCGTCTCCATAGGAGAATAGCAGCCTGCATTGCTGCGAAAGGTGGATATACACTGTACTAGTGCCGACATTGTGCATGCTCTGTTGCCTGTGTCTATGTGCCTGTGGTTCTGTCAGTGTGATCATGTGATGTATCTGACCCCAGGAATGTGTCAATAAAGTTTCCCCTTCCTGGGACAATGAATTCACGGTGTTCTTATTTCAATTTCCAGGAGTGTAGTTTCCCGGCACTGCCAGGGCTATTTGCCTCTAGGTGGTATTAGTATTGGGTGCACTCAGCCTCGTGAGGCTACTGCGGAGCTACTCGACCGATCAGTGGCGACAAGGACCGGGAGAGTGGTGTGCTTGAGCACATGTCACCCCATACCGCATCGGATGAATCCATTCACAGAGGATGACACGGTCGTCGGTCGGGCTCGATCGGCCATTCCAGGGCAAGAATTCCGAACTTTTTTGCGTATAAAATCCTATGTACCCAGCGCTCCTGTATGTACAACATCGTGCCTCACACAGAGATCAATGCGTCTCCACATCCTTCGTGACATCTTGCCGTGCTCCTCAGGAACTGAGCTTCGACAGACTTCCTCAGCATCTCGGCGCAATTCTCCATTAGTCTTGTATAGCCTTAGAGCCACACGAGGCTTGATTAATCATCATAATGAGTTGTCCTGTGTGGCAAGGTCAGAGCTTGTAGCGGTCACTTCAATGAGGTTAGAGATGTTGCTGAACGCTTCAGTCTAGCGACCTCTAAATCTGTAGTACTACATAAAGGCAAGTCGTAGTTTAACGTTCCTACCAGAAATCTCGAAAATCTTTTGATCGATTAACCTCAGATTTTTACACGACGCTCTAATAAGCCTACAACTTAAAAAAGGTATATAATTATAGGTGCAGCATAAAATTTGTACTTATAAATGGATGAAGACGTAGTTTAAGGTTGTTATTAAAAATCTGGAGAAGTTCTAGATCGATTTACTTCAGATTTTTACACGATTCTCTAATAAACGTGCGGACGGGTATAGGCTACCTGTATATGGAAAGGATGTTACTACAAAATTCAAAAAGTTCATTTTATTTCAAATTCTTTCACGATTAAGCTGCATATTGTTTAATAGTGGGGAGAGGACGAGGAGATGGACCAAGATGGACAGACGGAGAAGGGAGAAGCGGATTAGATGTTTATACAATTTCCATGCATATTTAACGATTTCGAAGAGTAGCCAGGTTCACTGGTTGTTTATATATCCATACAGCGCCCAAAAATAGAAGTCTGTTGTCCCAATTGGATACCGAGAATTCAAGGACCGCTGGAGTGTATAAAAACATGCTCTAGCAGGGGTGGTGCGTCAGTGGAGACACAGGCAGGGCTGCCGCCTTCGGTGCTGGCGCTTCATCGCGTGGGTCCAGATTAAGTACTAGCACAAACTGACATCTTCCTTCCCGTTCATATCTACTGAAATCTCTATTGTTGTTAAGTTGCCTTTGGACTGTAACTTACGCTCCGTTTACCGAAGAGCTGTCTATTGTGTAAACTGCAAGTACTCTACGCGGTATTACACTGAAGAGATACCGCGTAATATAGTGTAGGGCCCCCTCGAGTACACAGAAGTGCCGCAACACGACGTGGCATGGACTTTACTATTGTCTGAAGTAGCGCTGGTGGGAACTGACACCATGCATCCTGCAGGGCTGTCCATAAATTCGTGGGGTGGAGATCTCTTCTAAAGAGCACGTTGCAAGGCATCCCAGATAAGATTAAGTCCGGGGAGTTTGCTGGCCAGCGGATGTGTTTAAAATCAGAAGTGTGTTTCTGGAGCCACTCTGTAGCAATTCTGGACGTGTGGAGTGTCGCAATGCCCTGCTGGAATGCCCGACGGAATGCACACTGCACATGGATGGATACAGGTGATCAGACAGGATGCTTACGTCCTTGTCAACTGTCAGTCATATCTAGACGTATCAGGGGTCCCGTATCTCTCCAACTGCACACGCGCCACACCACTGCAAAGCCTCCACTAGCTTGAACAGTCCCCTGCTAATATGCAGGGTCCATGGATTCAATTCAGGAGGTCGTCTCTATCCACTCGATACAATTTGAAAAGAGACTCGTCTGACAAGGCAACATGTTTCCAGTCATCAACAGCCCAATATCGGTGTTAACGGGCTCGGCGAGTCGTAAAGCTGTGTGTCGTGCAGTAACCAAGAGTAAACGAGTGGGCCTTCGGGTCCCGAAAGCCCATATAGATGATGATTCGTTGAATGGTTCGCACGCTGACACAGCATTGAAATCTGCACCAGTTTGCCTAAGGGTTGCACTTCTGTCACGTTGAACGATTCTCTTCAGCCGTCGTTGCTCCAGTTTTTTAGGATCTTTTTCCGGCCGCAGCGATGACGAGACCTGATGTTTTACCGGATTCCTGATATTCGCAGTGCACTCGTGGAATTGTCGATGGGAAAATTCCGATTTCAACTCTACGCGGTATTACACTGAAGAGATACCGCGTAATATAGTGTAGGGCCCCCTCGAGTACACAGAAGTGCCGCAACACGACGTGGCATGGACTTTACTATTGTCTGAAGTAGCGCTGGTGGGAACTGACACCATGCATCCTGCAGGGCTGTCCTGGGAGATGCTGTGTCCCATCGCTCGTCCGCCGACTATAACACCACGTTCAAAAGCCCTTAAATCTTGATAACCTGCCACTGTAGCAGCAGTAACGATCGAACAACTGCACCAGACACTTGTTGTCTCATATAGGCGTTGCCGACCGTAGCGCCGTATTCTGCCTGTTTACATATCTCTGTATTTGAATACGCAAGCCTGTGTCAGTTTCCCTGGCACTTCAGTGTAATTGGCAATAATATTCTGTTGATTATTCCAGTGACCTTGTCAATTAATTGTAGTGATTTATGTCCAACTGAAGACATAAAAATAATGAGCAGGGCACAACTGCCTTGACTGACAAATGGATAACACCGCAGTCTAATTCATTCTCAACATACTTTATATACTCTTGCCATCCGGCTACTCTTGGTCTGGCTCACCTCACCATCTCTAGGGGAGTCTACAGTTTAACTCGTATTCTGAACCATGAAGCATCTGTAGTTTTTCATGGACACACAGCATTGTCAATAGTCACTAATGCCACAGTGTCTATGAGAAATGAATGTCACAGAATCAATTTGGTATCGAATCTACTATTTTTGCGTTTGTAGACTAATACAGTTTAGAAGTGTGACGTGTACATGCTACTACAAGATACATTTTGTATGGAGCAGTGGCAAAAATTGATCAGAAGATGGCTAATGCTGGAGCCAGTAATAATAATAAAGTGCATATGTGATCGACGACTGAAAGTAATTGTAGTAAAAACTGTATTTAACTTCACTGAATACTATACATCATTTTACTCTCGCAGTAATTAACCATCTTTCCTTCAAGACAATTTTCTTTATTTTCGTTTTTTATTTTTTATTTACAGTGAGTTGTGACTGCAACGTCCCTTTATGCCGACTGAACATGTAAAATATTCGATCACAATAAATTTTAAGAAGAACATTACAAATTAAATTTAGTCCTTGATGGCGTAGACAGTCATAGCCTTACAGTTTTATCAAGCATAAAGTTAATACTCAACGGTTTGTTCCATTACTTTCAGTGAGGTAGGAAATGACAGGCTAGTTAATCATACAGCTCTTCTAGAAACTATCTCGAGAGACGATGTGAAGAAGGCTTACTGTGGATAGAGTAATAGCTTTGCCTGGTAGCACATTACTGGAATCAAATAAGCCCAACTCCCTGGTACAGTTGCTTAACTTTCGTGTTAAACTTCTTGAATAGTGTAGTGACACTCTATGACTTTACAGTTTTGCTACACGGAGAAAAATGAAACGGGAGGGACACTGTTTGAGGTCTAAATAACTTCATGAGAATAAGTTCCGGAAACTTTGAAACGAAGGTCGATTTCATATTATTCGGAAATACTGAAACTAGATTAATTCTGTTTAAACTGAAAATATATTTATATTATATATTTACATATTTCTTAATTGTTGTTTTGTATGTCAGTGCATCGAACATGCCCTGCTGACATAAAAAAGAAGTAGATCACAACGCAGAACCATGCCACAGTTGCTACCTCCAACATGTATGTTTGTGCCACCAAGCTGACTTGTCTGCTCAGACACTGTGTGAAAAAATGACCCTGAGCATCTTCTGCAACGATGTTAAGAGGCATTTTTTCACAGACTACCTGAAAAGACAAATCATCTTGTGCAGTTCTGTAAGCTTTTGATGTTTCTGACATGAGAAAAAATCTGCTTCTTATCTTAAACCTAAACGTAGATGGTTACCCGAAACTAGTACTTAGTCCAGATAAATATCATGTGCTATCTTGAGTTCATGGGTTTTCAATCCCTAACATAAATAATAAAAAATACAGCAGATAGCGTATCTCCTAGCTGACAATGTGAACAGTTTTGATTAATGAAAGCTTTTGGCCAGTGATGTATTACAACGACTGTCGTATAAGAAATAATGAGTAAGATTATTTAGCAATAATTGTTTACTTTCACAACCACCGTAAAAGTGCGTAGCTAATGAAAGTTTCTCTTTGTCTGGTGCTTTAAGTAATTACTAAAGAACAAGCCTAACTACGCCGCCCATCTGCTTCGACTGTGACAACACAGCTCGAAAGATGGCTTTGCAGAGGGGATAGAAAAGCTGTCATAGTCTAGAAAAACCTGCCATGGTGATCATGTTAAAAAATCGTAAATATATCTTCAACTTCTGTCAAAATTCTGTCTTTAGTAGGCACTCTGAAGTTCAATCCAACCTTCGATATGGTGACAATATTAGTTACTACTGATAGGCCATTATCGCGAAGCGGTATCTATCATGTAAACGTCTGACAGGCAGACTGTATCACTAAAGTGAATATGCACGAGACAATGTACAGGAGTCGGACAAAATAATATGAACACTTATTGTGACTTTCGACTTCCGTGTAATGCAATTCCCCCCTGTAACTGTGATATGTTCTGAGGAACTAGTATCTCTGTGGTTGTAGTGTTGAGTTCATTTACCGTCATGCCCAACTTTATAGACTTCCCAGAGAAAATCTTCAGTACATTTCAGTTGATTCATCTGCGATTGCAGCCGCAATTATATGGTCATGGTAGCTTACAGAGTTGATGACAGAACTTCTTCTAATGGACACAATGGTGGAAGAAAAACGGAACATATTGGTCGATACAGGGAGGTTTTAACATCTAATAAGATTTTTCTGTCACTGTGACTGTTTTGACGAAGCAAGTGCGATGAGAACTGAATGAAACAAAAACATCCTAGGATAGCTATTGTCGTTTTGGTTGCAAATAGGTAATGCAAAGAAGAGCCTTTGATGTTGCAAAGAGCTCAAAAGATCTAGCAACTAAACTATTACAGTGTAGTACATTACAAACAAAATAAAATTATAATCTGGATTGGTGAGTCTATTTCAACGCTATCGTCTGCCGCAGGACGTGTGAAACGTACAACACATATTGTCTTCTGTGTGACTAGTGTGGTGGACCTTTGTGTAGGTCGTGTAATACATTTGCAGTTGCTCGTACAGTTACACTGAAAGGAAGAAGGGCGAGACCAACGAAATCAAAAAATATGATGGTTTTAATTCAATAATGTCGGCATTATCTTTCAAGACGAGAATAGCTCATTTCACTGGAAAAGTATTATCCAGGACTGTTTTGATGAGAATGAGGCTGGAACTCCATGTATTTCGCTTTCTTCACAATAGCTGGGTTTGAATATTACTGAACCTTTGTGGTCTGTATTACAAAAACAGCCCATTGCTATTCTGTGGCATCGCTCAAAAAAATGGTTCAAATGGCTCTGAGCACTATGGGACTCAACTGCTGTGGTCATCAGTCCCCTAGAACTTAGAACTACTTAAACCTAACTAACCTAAGGAAATCACACACATCCATGCCCGAGGCAGGATTCGAACCTGCGACCGTAGCAGTCGCACGGTTCCGGACTGCGCGCCTAGAACCGCGGGCATCGCTCAAATAAATGGAATAGTTACTTCACGAAACGTGGTATAAAATCCCTTTGACACACTTTACATGCTAGAATCCCAGATGGAGCAGACCCTGTAGCACTGTAGACAGATTTTATACACTCCTGGAAATGGAAAAAAGAACACATTGACACCGGTGTGTCAGACCCACCATACTTGCTCCGGACACTGCGAGAGGGCTGTACAAGCAATGATCACACGCACGGCACAGCGGACACACCAGGAACCGAGGTGTTGGCCGTCGAATGGCGCTAGCTGCGCAGCATTTGTGCACCGCCGCCGTCAGTGTCAGCCAGTTTGCCGTGGCATACGGAGCTCCATCGCAGTCTTTAACACTGGTAGCATGCCGCGACAGCGTGAACGTGAACCGTATGTGCAGTTGACGGACTTTGAGCGAGGGCGTATAGTGGGCATGCGGGAGGCCGGGTGGACGTACCGCCGAATTGCTCAACACGTGGGGCGTGAGGTCTCCACAGTACATCGATGTTGTCGCCAGTGGTCGGCGGAAGGTGCACGTGCCCGTCGACCTGGGACCGGACCGCAGCGACACACGGATGCACGCCAAGACCGTAGGATCCTACGCAGTGCCGTAGGGGACCGCACCGCCACTTCCCAGCAAATTAGGGACACTGTTGCTCCTGGGGTATCGGCGAGGACCATTCGCAACCGTCTCCATGAAGCTGGGCTACGGTCCCGCACACCGTTAGGCCGTCTTCCGCTCACGCCCCAACATCGTGCAGCCCGCCTCCAGTGGTGTCGCGACAGGCGTGAATGGAGGGACGAATGGAGACGTGTCGTCTTCAGCGATGAGAGTCGCTTCTGCCTTGGTGCCAATGATGGTCGTATGCGTGTTTGGCGCCGTGCAGGTGAGCGCCACAATCAGGACTGCATACGACCGAGGCACACAGGGCCAACACCCGGCATCATGGTGTGGGGAGCCATCTCCTACACTGGCCGTACACCACTGGTGATCGTCGAGGGGACACTGAATAGTGCACGGTACATCCAAACCGTCATCGAACCCATCGTTCTACCATTCCTAGACCGGCAAGGGAACTTGCTGTTCCAACAGGACAATGCACGTCCGCATGTATCCCGTGCCACCCAACGTGCTCTAGAAGGTGTAAGTCAACTACCCTGGCCAGCAAGATCTCCGGATCTGTCCCCCATTGAGCATGTTTGGGACTGGATGAAGCGTCGTCTCACGCGGTCTGCACGTCCAGCACGAACGCTGGTCCAACTGAGGCGCCAGGTGGAAATGGCATGGCAAGCCGTTCCACAGGACTACATCCAGCATCTCTACGATCGTCTCCATAGGAGAATAGCAGCCTGCATTGCTGCGAAAGGTGGATATACACTGTACTAGTGCCGACATTGTGCATGCTCTGTTGCCTGTGTCTATGTGCCTGTGGTTCTGTCAGTGTGATCATGTGATGTATCTGACCCCAGGAATGTGTCAATAAAATTTCCCCTTCCTGGGACAATGAATTCACGGTGTTCTTATTTCAATTTCCAGGAGTGTACTACTCGTATTTTCGATAATCCCTATATACGGTGATTCAGCTGTCGCTGCCAATCGCTTCTGTGCAACACACATCTTCAAAAACCACGCACGAGATTTTTTTATTCTTACAGTCGCTATGCACACACTGTTAATCTTAAATAAAAATGGACAGGACCTTTTTGTAGGAAATTTAATGTGGTTAAATTTTGTACTGGAATAAGTTTTCGCTGGGGGCCACGGTTTTCAAGTTATTCCAGAAAAGAACATTTGAAGATGTCTCTTGTTCATTTTTCTTGAATTATTCGAAATCTACGGCCTCCAGCGAAAACATATCTCAGTGCAAAATTTAATTCCATTAAATTTCCTACCAAAAAGTGCTGTTCATTTCTTCTGTAGGGCAATAGTTTAGGCATATCAAGTGAGAGAATATGAAAATCTAGCACATGGTGTTTGAATGTGTTGAGGGTTCAGAATCAGATTTTCACTCTGGAGCGGAGTATGCGCTGATATGAAACTTACTGGCAGATTAGAACTGTGTGCCGGACAGAGATTCGAACTCGGGACATTTGCCTTTCGCGGGCAAGTGCTCTACCATCTGAGTTACCCAAGCACGACTCACGCCCCGTCCTCACAGCTTTACTTCCGCCAGTACCTTGTCTCCTTCCTTCCAAACTTCACAGAAGCTCCCCTCTCCCAGGAGTGCTAGTTCTTGGGTAGCTCAGATGGTAGAGCACTTGCCCGCGAAAGGCAAAGGTCCCGAGTTCGAATCTCGGTCCGGCACACAGTTTTAATCTGCCAGTAAGTTTCGTGTTGAGGGTTGCATAAATCCAGTGTTAGGGAAAGCTGAATTGCCCTATAATGAGGCTGACAACGAGACTACATGGAGCTGCTTTGACGCATGTAGTTAACTGCTTAGCCCCCTCCCCCTCCATTCCCCTATTCTGTCGGACATTCAAAACTGGCGTCTGTGTGTTGCTGTCTCTCATAGACGACGTCAAGTCGGGGCGTTGGTACCCGACTGTACGTAGTCTTCCATGTGCAAAACAAAAATATCCCGACAGCGGAACAGCAACAGACATCAATAACGGAATACGGTATTGACGCCGTGTTAAAATGCTTCATGTTGTCTGTTTTGAAGACATTTGAGAACCGCAGGAAGTAGGCCACCGGCTTGCGCACATTCAAATTTCCGACACGAGAAGTGTCCAGAGAAGCTGACTGTTCATGGGGTGGTAGACAGAATATGGCCCTTTGATCTCACCACTAGGGGTGCCCTTCTAGATGATCTGATGTGTGTCTTGTAAGCAAAGGCACCATGCGTTTCTGATATCATAATTTTCTCAATTTTCGTTCATTCATAAGATGATTTAGTGCAGAGATTTCTCATATATTTTATTGTCTTCATGCCTATGAGTCCTGAAAAGCAAACTGAGATCTAGCGGGATGCGCAAGTTCTCTTACTACGAGTTCATGTTTCTGTTCAGACGCCACTGAAATTTGTACACATCTTGGAATTGTCTTAATTTATTTCTTCAGTTCTTAGTTTGCCTAAAATCTTTCTCCTTCTGGAGCAACACCGGAGACTACATAGGTAGATTAGTATTTTATACACACTAATACAGAGAAGAGACAGTGAAAGTAAAGTATAAGGAACTATCCAGCAAAATGTCAAATATATCGTCTTACCAAAGTTGTTACGGCGTTATAGCTTAGTAACTAACACAATATTTAAATCATTTCGTAACAAAATCATCATATAAAAGTTGGTATAACGTGGTACATGCAAATAGTATGGCAGATGACGCCCATTACAACGTTCAAGAAACGCAACTTTCTGCATATTCATAGTATATACACGTGTGGCCGGTAGTGTGTCAAAATGGAAACTGACGGCCACTGAGTTTTGAGACATTGCTTGAGGCGAAGACTGCTAGGTGACGTTAGCAACTGTCCATATAACTTACATGAAATCAACAAATACTAACAACAAAAATTAAGGAACAAGATGTAAATGTGCGATCTTGACTTCATGGATTTTTAGTCCCTAACATAAAGTAAAAAAAAAGATATTTTTCATCCAGTTACACACAGCCATTTAGGATTCTATGAATTCATCTTCAGGTGCTGTGATGATATGTAAGACTGCAATGGACTTTGTGCTTAAATTCTAGGAGACAATACAACTATTTCGGATAGGACATGTTCCACATGTGTGTAGTAATTTTTGGAGTAATCATTTGCCATTGCGTCAGTGAGCCGCAATTTCAGACACAATAACGAGTTTTGTGGTGATGAAATTGTTATCTTTTGATAGCAATGCAGTGTTCTACATGTTAATACGTTCGATATGTTATTCTTTAAACGTGTGCATCATGAAATGTAATAAAAAGCTATATAACTATATTACTTTCGTAGTAACGTTGATGTCTTCATATATGCGTTCCTCTGTGCCACATGTTCTTTCTGTTCCTGCCTATACATATTTTTATAAGTTTGCTTGGTGTGTGTGTGTGTATGTGTGTGTGTGTGTGTGTAGATTGATTTCGGTTCAACTTGAATAATTAGTACATAACAAATAGGCTGAGAATGTTTTTCCTTTCGCTGGCTAGCAGTAAAAAATATGGAATGGCATTCATCTACATGCATACATACTCCGCAAGCCACGGTACGGTGCTTGGCGGAGAGTACCTTGCACCACTGCTTGTCATTTTCTTTCCTGTTCCACTCTCAAATACAGTGAGGGAAAAATAATTGTCTGTATGACTCCGTTGTTGTTGTTGTGGTCTTCAGTCCAGAGACTGGATTGATGCAGCTCTCCATGTATACAATAAAGCTGCATGCCCTCGGGAAAAATTACGGCTGTAGTTTCCCCTTGCTTTCAACCGTTCGCAGTACCAGCACAGCAAGGCCGCTTTGGTTAGTGTTACAAGGCCAGATCAGTCAATCATCCAGACTGTTTCCCTGCAGCTAGTGAAAAGGCTGCTGCCCCTCTTCAGGAACCACGCGTTTGTCTGTCCTTTCAACAGATACCCCTCTGTTGTGGTTGCACCTACGGTACGGCTATCTGTACCGCTGAGGCACGCAAACCTCCCCACCAACGGCAAGGTCCATGGTTCATGCCTCCGCACGAGCCCTTATTTCTCTGATCTTGTCTTAATAGTCCCCACGCAAAATGAAAGTTCGCGTCGCTAGAATCGCTCTGCAATAGGCCTCGAATGCCGGTTCTCTAAATTTTCTCAATAGTGTTCTTCGAAAAGAACGTCGCCTTCCCTCTAGCGATTCCCATTTGAGTTCCCGAAGCATCTACGTAATACTTGCTTGTTGTTCAAACCTACCTGTAACAAATCTAGTAGCCTGCCTGTGAATTGCTTCGATGTCTTCCTTTAATCCGACCTCGTGCAGAGCCCAAACACTCGAATAGTACTCAACAGTGGGCCGTAATAGCGTCCTACATGTCGTCTCCTTTGCAGATGAACCACACTTTCCTAAAATTCCCGCAATGAACCGAAGTCGACCGTTTGTCTTCCCTGCTATAATTTTTACATGCTCGTTCCATTTCGTATTGCTTTGCAGATTTAATCAAAGTGACTGAGTCAAGAAACACACTATTAATAGTTTATTCGATCATTATGGGCTTGTTTCCCCTACTCATCTACACTAACTCACATTTTTCTACATTTGGAGCTAGTTGCCATTCACCACACCAATTAGAAATTTGCTCTGTGTCATCTTGTATCCTCCTACAGTCACTCAGTGGCGACACCTTCCCGTGCACCGCAACATCACCAAACAGCTGCAGACTATACTCACCCCGTCCGTCAGATCATACGTATATAGAAAATAACAGCGGTCCTTTCACACTTCCCTGGCGTTCTCCTGACAGTACCCTTCACTCTGATTGGCATGGCTGGCACGGAGACTCCTAGAGGTGGTTCAGCCACCTACCTGGAATGATTTTTCTCTCTTTTACGCACACTGTAGCACCGTTCCTTCGTGTTAAGCTTGTGTGTTAATTGTATCTCTTACACTACTGTACGGATGTGTTTGTACAGTGTGGTGTCGTATAACAATGAGTGAAGGGGGATGGTGAAACACTCCTCTCGAACAGCACCAAGCAGCCGCTAAGTGTAACGTCCCAGTCCGACAGATTACCAACATTTCATGCTCTGACTCCATGAGACCCTGCGGAAAAATTTGGAATTTAATACAACAGCCGTAAAGCTTGGTGATTAGAAACTTTACACCACCTCTTCCCTCCCGTTAGTGGCCAAATACTGGAGGTGATAATTTCTTTCACCTCTAGGATTCGAACCGACTTACCTCCGAGTCGAGCGCCAACGCATGGGCGTTCGTTAGCGACCTCGACTAAGGAGGATGGAAGCTACCAGTTGCTGATGTTTCACTAACTCAGCGAACTGATACGCGCACTCAAGTGTCCTGCAGGCTTTATACAGAGGTATTCTGGCGCTGCAGCCGAGGCCGCCGGCGGCAGAATTGAGCGGTAAAATTAAGCGCAAGGCCGTTGATGAAGCCACCGCCCCTCGCATACCTGCCACGCCAGCAGTCTGCCGCCCCCACATAATTCCGTTGCCTCCCCCAACAGAGCGTGTTTTGTGGGGGGAGCTGTGAAAAGCTTTCAGCAACAGTTGCCACGTTACGGAACACTCCGTACGATGTGGCCCCGCCTAGAATTCTTTAAAAAAAAAAATAGAGTGCTTCTTTTGAGCCTCTATTGGCCACACCCGAACTGTTCATTCTTTTTAATATTTGTGGCTGCATTTCACGATAGACAAAGTAGTGCTGCGGTTGAATTTTGTGACCTACGCACTACAGGGTGTGCCAGGAGGAATGGGAAATATCCAGTGATTTGACAGGAAGATCATTCGAAGAGAAGTCTAGTAAATACGGACTCCAAAATGCGTACGTCAAGAGCTACGAGCACCTGTTGAGTAGAAGAAATGTGTTTCACAGTTGCGACGATGAACAAGTACTCAAAGCCCTTAAGGTATGCACTTTAGAGCCAGTGTTTACTGGGCATTTTTTTCTTGTTTTCGTCCATACTGCCACCCTTCTGCAGTAGAAGAGATTTGCTTCACAGTAGCGAAGATGAAAACTTGTTCACAGATCTTAAAGTATGCGTTTCAGAGACATGTTTACTAAGTTCTTTGCTTCGAATGAAGAAAAGGAACGTCTTGACAATGGTACGAAAAAATATTATATTTCAGCTTTAGATCACACAAATGGCACCATTAGTGGTTTTGACAGTTTACCAAGTCATCATCACATGATTTCAACGCGTCCATATAGTATAGACCTGCAAAATTCCTCCCCTCCCGCCGGCCTCTGTACTCCCATGTGTAAAAGGACATATCTTCCGAACTGTGTATTGTACGATGATACAATTTTGTGAGTATATTCAGTGGTATATGTGAATACTGTCTTTAAAATGTGTTACGAATGCATTTTATAGTAAAGAAATAACTTAAATCGTCTTGCCTAATGCTGCAGTTTAACTGCATAAACAGCGAAAATATAGCAAGCGGCAGTCTTTTTTCCTTTCGTCACTTTGTGACCGGTGTCAGCGACAAAATTTTCCTTAAGGTTTTAAATTACGTGTAATGTTTGTTATAGTCGGCAAGTCTTCTCATACACAAACATTGGACTCTTTTCAAAGAATACCGTACAGAGACAACACTGCGACGAGAGTGAAGCGAATTGAACAACCCTCCGCCATGTTTTCGGAGACCG
This sequence comes from Schistocerca nitens, assembly GCF_023898315.1. Classification (NCBI taxonomy): domain Eukaryota; kingdom Metazoa; phylum Arthropoda; class Insecta; order Orthoptera; family Acrididae; genus Schistocerca; species Schistocerca nitens. The sequence goes on along the minus strand of NC_064614.1, from coordinate 901,011,182 downwards.
GAGCAAAGGGGCATGGTACGTGAAAGTGCGTAAGGAAATTAGCAAACCTGCGGTAAAATTATAAATTCACATATTCACGAATAGTTACATATATGAATGTTCTTTCCGTGCTGATTTACAACCCAAAAGTACAGAACTGCTAACAGATAATAGTTTTAAACAGTACACACTTCCAATAAGATATATTCGTAGTATTCTTGTTTTTGTGAGCGTACTTACACGCTGTGCAAGTATTACGCATGATTTAGAAAAGAAATCCGGCTGTTGCTTATCTCAGAAATTCGTACACGTACTATCTCGCTTTTAAAACAACCACTGAATGCCGAGTGACTAAAAGACGAATCCACAGCCGCTTTCGACTGACTGTCTGCTGAACTCGGAACTCTATCATAGGTCGTCCTTCGCTCGATGCATTTGAGAGGATTCATCATATTTCGTTGTTTCCACATTATAACCAGGGCCGGTTCGCGAACATTTCTCTACACAAGCGACTTTTTCATTTGACGCGTCCCTTCCCCTTTTCCTTCGCACAGTTTCACCCCTGTCAGTCTTCGCCGCTATTTGTGATACGCAGTGTACACAGATCTTGCAATTGCGTGGTGCCCTCTCAGCTTGGCAACCCGAACGGCTGCAACTAATTGTGATGCATCCTGTATAGGAACCTCACATTTGCAGCGACTCTGGCGGCCCTCCGAGCTTGGTGCCCCAGGAGGTGGCTTGTGTCGCTTGTGCCTTAAACGGACAATGATTATGACTTGCGTGTCATGACAGTATGCTGTTTCAAAGCAACGGTGCGTTGAAGACTTATCCCAAATACGTCCCTAGGTACGATTCCTTAGAATTAATACTGATGACCTCAAAAGTTAAGTCGCATAGTGCTCAGAGCCATTTTAGAATTAATGTCAGTTAAAGACACATCGGTGTAAAAGTTGTTAGGAGATTCGAACACGAACGATAATAACGTTCGAAATTACATGCGATCGCTGTGGTCATATGGTTAGAGACATGCTGTTAGTTAAGAAATCGAAGGAAGTACGTTCGCGTCCTGGTACGTGAAGTTTTTTTTCTCTTTACGTTTGTAACACATGCTGGGACTTTCTTATTAATCCACGAGATGTATGTCCTGCGATATTCGATGTTATTTACATAAAATACCGTGCTCTACCAGGAATGAGTGTCTTCGATTTCGTGACTTTAGTATGATTAAAAACCGAAACATGAAACTGCTGCGAGTGAACCGACAAAAATGACGTTTATATTCTTTCTAGTCACAAATGTTTGACTGTTTTTTCCGAATGTGTTGCGATTTCCGATAATGTGATTAGGCAGTAACCTAAGAGTGCAACTTAAATTACCGAGAATGAAATGAGCAGCAATCGAATTTATGGTATTGCCTGTAACTATTATTTAACTGCGATCTAATCCTTAACAACGCTTTCGTAAATGTGGCGGTCACGACAAAAATCGCTCCACGTCGCTTGACGTCATATGACCTATTTCCGATTTTAGCCAGTTGGCACGCCAGGATAGTTTCCCATTTTAGTCACCTGTACACAATGACTTCCGAAAATAGGTCAGATTATTGTATAGCGTGGCACCGCAGGGAGCGCTAAATAACGTGCCACGGCGTCACTATGTATACCCTTTATTATATTAGCTCGGATAATTCGCTCGCCAAGAGTTACTGCCTCAGGATAAATACTTGATAGACACCAATGTAATTTTTTAAATTCAGTTATTAGCTGTATGAAACAAGGATAACCACGTTTTTATTGCCCCTGGAAACCGTTGTACAGACAACCTGCATCCTGCTCATGTTACTGAGTTATATACTATTACCTGTTTTATTTCCACCCAACAGGCTATGGATATATTCTACAGATCAAGTTTACGTTGAGACAGGCATGCATGCAGTCACTACGAAGGTCGGCGCGGTTGGGTACTGAGAACATTCCTGACGGATCAGAAAGAATGCTGACATGTTTACGTTTGGATCACAGAATGTATCTATGACAGAGGAGTCTTATCTTTACTCGTTTAATTTCTTATCGGACGTGAAGTAATAGTGATATCGCTTAATCTATCACATTGAAAACTGCTGTCTACGTGCCAAGAAGCGACATGTTCTGTCTGAAAGACACCATCGAGTATTTTATGTCGGTGGCTACAGAGGCTTCGAGGGCATGTTGGTCATTGTTTTATGAGCCCACCTCTGCCTGGGGTTCAGGCAGCGTCTGCCGTTACGTTCGATGCCGAGGTGCCACTCCAATACAACTGGAGAGCCTCTGCATTGCTGTTCGAGTTTACGAGGAATACCAAGTTATCTGAGGCGTGAAACAGAATTTAGATTGAGGAAGGAGGCGTCCATGGGTAGTACGTGCGGCTTTGCAAAGCCACTGTGCCAGGATGGCGCAGTGTTTAACGCATCTGCCAAGTGAACAGGAGACCTGGGATCGAGTCCAAGCGTAGGCACAAATTATCATTCGTCGCTCCGGTCTACATACAGTACATTTTTTTTTTTTTTGTCATCAGTCTACTGAATGGTTTGATGCGGCCCGCCACGAATTCCTTTCCTGTGCTAACCTCTTCATCTCAGAGTAGCACTTGCAACCTACGTCCTCAATTATTTGCTTGACGTATTCCAATCTCTGTCTTCCTCTACAGTTTTTGCCCTCTACAGCTCCCTCTAGTACCATGGAAGTCATTCCCTCATGTCTTAGCAGATGTTCTATCATCCTGTCCCTTCTCCTTATCAGTGTTTTCCACATATTCCTTTCCTCTCCGATTCTGCGCAGAACCTCTTCATTCCTTACCTTATACAGTACATACGGTTAGTAAAACTGTTGCTGCGCGTTCTACCATCGGTAGAAACTTGTATTTTCAGACAAATTTCAATTTCCTATTGAATTGATCGTGTATACATATTCATGCTTCCTGCCATTTACATGTGCCGATAGCCTCAATGACTCTACGACACACTCACCAAAGAAAAACTTAGTCACTCTCAGGAAACACCACACTGATACTAAGTAACACCGTCTCTAACCTATATGATGGCCTCAAATCGGCGAGGAAGAGAGTCGATGCGTTTCTTCAGGAATGCCATATCAACCTGAAAAAAAATTGGAAATTTTTGGTAAGGTCTTATGGGACCAAACTGCTGAGGTCATCGGTGCCTAAGCCTACACACTACTTAATCTAACTTAAACTTACGCTATGTACAACACACACACCCATGCCCGAAGGAGGACTCGAACCTCCAACGGGGGAAGCCACAAGGACCGTGAGAAGACGCCCTAGAACGCGCGGCTACCACGCGCGGCTATCCACCTGAAGCCGCTCATAATTATAAACTGTATACCTCTAAAATTACAGGAATACTGATTGCTATGTTCCACCCACTGTTCGAAATACTGCCGGATATTTGGCATGAGTGTATGATCGGATGATTTAGCACGTCATTTACGGTGTAATATGGTGTCCGGGTGTTCGTTACGGAACCTACGCGCTCAGCCGTGGGAGCAGGACTGTTGTCATCTTGGAAGGGCGTCCACAGGACGTTCATCGTGAAGATGAAGTTGGGAGAACGCTTTATCACCGAGAACACTGAAGTAAACATCCTGGTTCACGTTCACGGCAACTGGAATGAAAGAAGCCGAATCGGGGTAAGAGAAACACCACCAGAACATAGCAGAATCACTTCGGGCTAGAACTGCGCCCTCCACAGCCTGCAGGTTAAACACCTCACTGTGTTACTGTTGCACTCGACACTTTGCCCAATTTGAAAACAGGCAAAATCGTGATCCACCGGACCACATTACACGCCTCCAGTCAGCAACTGCTCAATGTTTTGCCCTTGAAGATGCCCAGTTTTACCTGCCATTGGGAGCAATGGCCTTTTAGTAGGTGCCAGGCCCCAAATTTAAACTGCGCGCATTTCCTTTCGCAATATCCACTAAGAAAATGCACATGCATTCAGTAATAGGGACAATTCAGTTTGGTTTTGAAGCATACTGTCACAGGCAGTGCCGGACTCTCGTATCCGGTCCTTGTCTGTTATGATCTTTTCACGACTGTTACATGGCTAAGAGTGATAGACCATTTCTTGTAGACTCGAAGGACTGTCTGCGTTGATACACCAAGAAATCGGGCAACTTCGTTCATGGTGGGGTCATAGGCACGTTAGAACACAATACTTCCTTCTGTTATGTCTCCTCATCGACCCATGTTATCGCTCCGTTTCCGCACAACCAACTAGCACGCTTCTCTGCCGTCACTTATTTCGGTGGTGGAGAGGCACGTTGCCACTTGCACCACTTCTACTCCATATTACCAGTTCCAGAGTAACCTGTTCGCTACTTTCAGGTCGTCACAAACACACTTTAAGATAAAAAGAAGACGCACTACGCAGGAACTATCTGAATGGGATGGAAATCGGTAGAAGTGATCTACATGTACAGAAAACAAATGACTACAGTTCGAAAAAACTGGATGATTTGTTGAACAGAAAGAGTTTCACAGAATAAGCAGGGCAATAACCTCTGGCCTTATGCAAGCTGTCATTCGGCTTGGTATTGATTGACAGGGTTGCTGGATATCCTCCTGATTAATATCGTTCCAAATTCCGTCCAATTGGCGCGTTAAATCGACAATGTCCGGAGCTGGTTGGAGGACCCTGCTCATAACTCTGCAAACGTTCCCAGTTGGGTCAAGATCCGGCGACCTTGCTGGCCAAGATAGAGTCTGAGAAGCGCGAAGACAAGCAGTAAAAACTCTCGCCATGTGTGAGCGTTATCTTGTTGAAATGTAAGCCCAGGATGGCTTGCCCTGAAGGGTAGCAAAACGGGGCGTAGAGTATCGTCGACGTACCGCTGTGCTGTAAGGGTCCCGAGCCAACGGTCTACTATTTTTTTTTATTTTTTTATTTTTAAGTCATCAGGCTTCTGACTAGTGGTTTGATGCGGCCCGCCACGAATTCCTCTCCTGTGCTAATCTCTCATCTCAGAGCCTCAATTATTTGCTGGATATATTGCAATCTTTGTCTTCCTCTACAGCTTTTGCCTCCTACGGCACACTCTAGTACCATGGAAGCCATTCCCTCATGTCTTATCATCCTGTCCCTTCTCCTTATCAGTGTTTTTCACGTATTCCTTTTTTCTCCGATTCTGCGTAGAACCTCCTCATTTCTTACCTTATCAGTCCACCTGATTTTCAACATTCGTCTGTAGCACCACATCTCAAATTCTTCCATTCTCTTCTGTTCCGGTTTTCCCACTATCATACAATTCTGTACTCTAGACGTACATTCTCAGAAATTTCTCCCTCAAATTAAGGCAGATATTTGATATTAGTAGATTTCTCTTGGCTACGAATGCCCTTTTTACCACTTCCAGTCTGCTTTTGATGTCTTCTTTCCTCCGTCCGTCATTGGCTATTTTACTGCCTAGGTAGCAGAACTCCTTAACTTCACCTACTTCGTTACCGTCAATCCTTCTGTTAAGTTTCTCGCTGTTCTCATTTCTACTACTTCTCATTACCTTCGTCTTTCTTCGATTTACTTCCAATCCATACTCTGTACTCATTAGACTGTTCATTCCGTTCAGCAGATCATGTAATTCTTCTTCATTTCCACTCAGGAAAGCAATCGTATCATTGATATCCTTTCACCTTCAATTTTAATTCCACTCCTGAACCTTCCTTTTATTTCCATCATTGCTTCCTCAATGTACAGATTGAACAGTAGGGGCGAAAGGCTGCATCCTTGTCTTGCACCCTTTTTAATACAAACACTTCGTTCTTGGTCGTCCACTCTTATTATTCCCTCTTGGCTGTTGTACATAATTGTATATGACCCGTCTCTCCCTATAGCTTAACCCTACTTTTTTCAGACTTTCGAACAACTTGCACCATTTTACATTGTCGAACACTTTTTCCAGGTCGACAAATACTATGAACGTGTCTTGATTTTTCTTTAGTCTAGTTTCCATTTTTAACCGCAACGTCAGAATGGTCTCTCTCGTGCGTTTACCTTTCCTAAAGCAAAACCGATCGTCATCTAGTGCCTTCTCAGTTTTCTTTTCCTTTCTTCTGTATATTACTCTTGTAAGCAACTTGGATGCATGAACTGTTAACCTGATTGTGCGGTAATTCTCGCACTTGTCAGCTCTTACCATCTTTGGAATTGCGTGGATGATGCTTTTCCGTAAGTCAGATGGTGTGTCACCAAACTCATACATTCTACACACCAACAAGAATAGTCGTTTTGTTGCCACTTCCCCCAACGATTTTAGAGATTCTGATGGAATGTTATCTATCCCTTCAGCCTTATTTGATCTTAAGTCCTCCAAAGCTCTTTTAAATTCTGATTCTAATACTGGATCCCATATCTCTTCTAACTCAACTCCTGTTTCTTCTTCTATCGCATCAGATAAATCTTCCCCTCATAGAGGCTTTCAATGTATTCTTTCCACCTATCCGCTCTTTCCTCTGCATTTAACAGCGAAATTCCCGTTGCACTCTTAATGTTATCACGCTTGCTTTTAATGTCACCGAAGGCTGTGTTGACTTTCCTGTATGCTGAATCTGTCCTTACGACAATTTCTTTTCCGTTTCACATTTTTCCTGCAGCCATTTCGTCGTAGCTTCTCTGCACTTCCTGTTTATTTCATTGCTCTGCGACTTGTATTTCTGTATTCCTGAGTTTCACGGAACATTGCCGGCCGAAGTGGCCGTGCGGTTAAAGGCGCTGCAGTCTGGAACCGCAAGACCGCTACGGTCGCAGGTTCGAATCCTGCCTCGGGCATGGATGTTTGTGATGTCCTTAGGTTAGTTAGGTTTAACTAGTTCTAAGTTCTAGGGGACTAATGACCTCAGCAGTTGAGTCCCATAGTGCTCAGAGCCATTTGAACCACGGAACACTTTTGTACTTCCTCCTTTCCTCAATCAATCGAAGTATTTCTTCTGTTACCCATGGTTTCTTCGCAGTTACCTTCTTTGTACCTTTGTTTTCCTTTCCAACTTCTGAGATGGCCCTTTTTAGAGATCTCCAATCCTCTTCGACGGTAATGCCTTCTGAGCTATTCCTTGTTGCTGTATATACAGCCTTAGAGCACTTCAACTGTATCTCGTCATAACTTCGTACTTCCGAATCCCACTTCTTTGCTTATTGATTCTGCCTGACTAATGTCTTACACTTCAGCCTACTCTTCATCACTACTATATTGTGATCTGGGTCTATGTCTGCTCCTGGGTACGTCTTACAATCCAGTATCTGATTTCGGAATCTCTGTCTGACCATGATGTAATATAAGTGAAATCTTCCCGTATCACCCGGCCTTTTCCAAGTATACCTCCTCCTCTTGTGATTCTTGAACAGATGTATTCACTATTACTAGCTGAAACTTGTTACAGAACTGAATTAGTCTTTCTCCTCTCTCGTTCCTTGTCCCAAGCCCATATTCTCATGTAACCTTTTCTTCTACTCCTTCCCCTACAACTGCATTCCAGTCTCCTAAGACTGTTAGATTTTCATATTCCTTTACATACTGTATTATCCTTTCAGTATCCTCATACACCTTCTCTCTCTCTTAATCTTCTGCTTGCGACGACGGCATGTATACCTGAACTATCGTTGTCGGTGTTGGTTTGCTGTCGATTCTGATAAGAACAACCCTATCACTGAAATGTTCGCAGTAACACACACACTCTCTCTCTTACTGTTCATAACGAATCCTATTCCCATTATAACATTTTCTGCTGCTGTTGATATTACTCTATGTTCATCTGACCAGTAATCCTTGTCTTCTCTCCACTTTACTTCACTGACACATACTGTAACTTCCCACTTGGTAGTCCCCTCCCAGAGATCCGAATGGGGGACTATTTCGGAATCTTTTGGCAATGGATAGATCATCACGACACTTCTTCAATTACAGGCCACATGTCCTGTGTATACACATTACGCGTCTTTAAAACAGTGGTTTCCATTGACTTCTGTATCCTCATGCCGTGGATCATTTGATGAGTCTTCCGCCTTTAGGGGCAGTTTCCCATTCCTAGGACAAGAGAGTGCCTTGAACCTCTGTCCGCTACTCGACCCTCTTTGACAAGGCCGTTGGCAGACTGAGGGGTGACTTCTTATGCCGCAAGTCTTCGGCCGCAACTGCTGATTATTAAACAAAATGTAAGCAGCGGCGGGACTCGAACTCGGGGCCGAACACGTTTTGATTATGAATCAAAGACGCTACCCGTAGACCACGGGGGTATGAAAAGAAACGGCTCCTTAGACTTTTACTTCTGATATGACGGGTGACGGACAGGTTGGTGTCCCAATGCTGGGGCGTCTCCAGACACGTCTTCGGCCTGGAATCTCATTGACAGGAGTATCATTGTCTTCAGTGATGAGTCTCGCTTCGAACTGAGGCCCGAGAACCAGCCAACAGGTGTCTGGAGACGCTCCGGACAGCTGTGGTCTACCAACCGGACTGTCGCCCGCTGTACGGCCCCACAACCGTCTCGGCTGCCAATTATTTTCATAGTTGGACTCCTTTGGTTGCCATTCACGGCACCCTAAAAGCACAATGGTATTCCGACGATATCTTACCCTCCGTTTTGTTGTACCTCATGGCAAGACATCTTAGGTTTGCATTTCAGCAACATAATAAACTCCCGCACATGGGGAGGGTGTCTGTTGCTTGTCTTCCTGCTTGTCAAACCCTACTTTGGGCAGCACTGTCGCCGGATCACTTTTCAATTGGGAATCTTTGGAGCATTATAATCAGAGGCATCCAGCCATCTCGGGGTTTTGACGATCTAATGTGCGAACTGGACAGAACTTCGCATGATATCCCTTAGAAGGCCCTCCAACAAATTTATCAATCAATGCCAAACCGAATAACTGCTTGCATCATTGCCAGAGGTGTACTAACACGTTATTGACCTGTTAAATTTGTGAAGCTCTTTCTCTTGAATAAATCGTCCAATTTTGCTGAAACTGTAATCATTTATTTATGTGTACATGTAGATCACAGCTACCCATTTCCGTGCCAGTCCCATAATTCCGTCGTGGTGAATCGATTTTTTTTTTTTTTTTTTTTTTTTTTTTTTTTTTTTTTTTTTTTTTTTTTTTGCTATTTAGGAGCTTATTTGCTCTGAGTCTCTGTGAGTGGCGATATCTCCAGTCATGTTACTGTATGCCTATCCTCGACTTACAATGGATAGCTGAAGATTATATTAAATCTACAACTCGTCACAACAAAACCGTTCTGGCCATGTATGGTCCATGTATTGGCAATGCGTATCTGAGAATCGGGTGTTAGACAACGAAATGTGTTGTAAAACATTACTCTTGATCGGTGCGTCGTGAGACAGCAGCATCGGAACGCGGGTACAGAAAGAAGAGGCGGGATCTGTCCAGAGGCCTGCCTTCTCGCTATGTGGCCTGGCCGCCAGCCTGTGCTGCGGGATGCAGAGCTCCAGGGCGCACGGGCAGAAGGCTTGCGGCGTCCCCGCGAACCGTTAAGTCTCCGTACGTACACTCTCTCCTTCAGCGCCTCCAACGAGTCTCTGCTCCACTCCACTACCAGGGCGAATCTCCACAGCTATGCCCTCTAAGGCATGGATTTCTTCTCAGACGTGAAGACTAAGAAGTTTGTGATCTGGCGATCTGATTACAGTTTGTGACATAAGTTAGGCTTGTCATGCTGAAATCTGGATTGATTTTTCTCGCTGTTAACCAACTTCGAAAAATATTCCGTCAGCAAAATTTAAGCTGCTGACATGAGCTGGAAGTCACTAAAAATGAACTATGACATTTCTCGCACCGTTTCCGCGCTTGAGACTTCATTGTGTAAAGCCCTGATTTCTCACTGTGCAGCATACATTGCGCCGCTCTGTTGCCCCCGTTTCCTATTGTGACGCGAGCACTGAATCCTCAACTGAAAGTAAAAGAAAAATAGCAGAATACTCATAGAAAAATAAGAAGGCTATTCGAAAAGTGAGGTCCGATAGATCGCCAAATAGAAACGACAGTGAAAATGCGATGAAGCTTTGCCTGTCAATCGTGTGTTTTCAGTTCTGAGCCCACAGTGAGCTCGTAAAGATACCTATAACAATAGTGTCTCCCACCAAGTGTAGGGGCCCGGTGTGAAGTATCGCCTGATTTAATGCACTTCAGGGGCAGTGAGAACGTCCCTGCAGCATTTTCGATCAGAAGCGTTTGATCACCCACCGTACAGCCGGCTTGGCTTCCTCTGATGTTCATCTCTCCTCACATGAACCGCTGGCTACGAAGACAACATTTTGCCAGAGACAACGAATTGCAGACCAGTGTAAAAAGTGGCGGAAAGTGCAGTGCCTTCTTTGACGAGGGTACTGGAAAGTTGGTACAACGCTACGACAGATGCCTAAGTCGGGGCGGCGACTATGTGGAGAAAGGTGTGACAAAAAAATAAAATAAAAATTGTTTTCACTGTGGTTTCCATTTCGTGACCGGTTGGAATTACCTTCCGAGAAGCTCTCGTATAACTTGTATGTTACCTATAACTTTTTTTGGTACAGAGAATTTACACATAAATACGAAATTTCCAACCTGTCTACAGTAGTTTTAAACATTCTACTACAAAATTGTGAAACACTGATACAATCTTTCACGATACATGTATTCTGTACCATGAACATAAATTAAATGCAGCAGATGACAGCCCTGTGAATAGCAGGCAGACTCCGACGTTTATACACAAAACTAAACCGTTGTTGGGAATGAGACCTGGCTAATATCAACATAGTTTGCGGAGTGTTCTGGATATCTATTCATACTTCAAATTAAAGTCCCCCGCAGTGTTTTTCTGTCTGCGTGTGAAGACTAGTCTCAGGAACTATTGTAGCGATTTTGTTACCATTTTCATAAATAGAGACACTGAATTGCGAGGAAGATTTGTGCGTATAATTTATTACCTCTACGCCACACAAGTCTCCCGGACATAGACACTTAGCGGTACCCGTGTGAAGCCGGGCCGGATCGCTAGCATAATCATATTTTGAAACAGAGAAGGTAAAAAAGTAGTGTAATAGTGTCTGAAACTTAAGATACTGTCACGGTAGTAGAATGAAAACCTCACTGATATGCCTGTAAGAATGTTCTGTGTTAATGTTCTATAAATTCAGTCGCCGGTCGGAGTGGCCGTGCGGTTCTAGGCGCTGCAGTCTGGAACCGAGCGACCGCTACGGTCGCAGGTTCGAATCCTGCCTCGGGCATGGATGTGTGTGATGTCCTTAGGTTAGTTAGGTTTAATTAGTTCTAAGTTCTAGGCGACTGATGACCTCAGAAGTTAAGTCGCATAGTGCTCAGAGCCGTTTGAAACATTTTTTATAAATTCAGTCCACTGACGGAAAAATTCTCGATCTAGAAGTTGAACTCATTCGTCTCACTAGGCGGAATCAGTGACTACGTGTTCAAAATGCGGCTAATAATGATCAGAATTTCTACGATCTGACCAAGAATTTAGGAGAATGAATTCCTTTTTGCGAAGCGGAGGCAAAGTGCGACTTGTGAAAAGTGTAGCATTTTCTTTTCAGGTTTCTAGGCTTTGATGTATCCATGGGACGACTTTCGGTGCATAACATTGATCTTTTCACACGTGGTGCAAAATTTTCGTTTTATTCTTGTAGGTAAACAAATAAAATATGGAACAGTGAACCATGCATACCAGTCAGGTGCGTCCTTGTATAGGAATGTGTCGTTGCAGATACGGACACCTCAGTCGTCTCTGTATGTTTTCCACCTTTGAATGAAATCGTTCTATTACCGTATATTTCATTTTCAAAATTAGATTGATCTGCAAGGTACACGCAAGTTTCGCAAACTCCAGCAACGTTATGTTTGCATATGTAACAATCATTTTACTTCATCCAATATACCACCGCTTTATCTTTTTCTAAGTAAGTAATTTTATTTTCTGACTTTGCTTTATGAGATGGTGGCTAATCAAATGTCTCACTGTCACTCACAAAATCTTTAGTTTCTTCGCCGCCAATAGATTTGCGGTTTGTAACACAAAGTGCTTCGTCATTTACAGTTATAAATGTGTCCTATTTGGACGTTCATCTGAATGTTCAACCACCGCTTTTAACATTTACATCTTCATCTACATAGATACTCCGCTATCCACCGTACGGTGTGTGGAGGAGGGTACCCTGTACCAATACTGGTCAGTTCCTTTGCTGTTCCACTCATAAACAGAGCGAGGGAAAAACGACTCTCTACATGCCTCCGTTTCGGCCCTAATTTCTCGAATCTTATCTTCGTGGTCCTTATGCGCAGTGTATGTTGACGCCAGTGAAACCATTCGGCAGTCAGCTTCATAGTGTTTCTCTAAAAGAACGTCGCCTTCCCTCCTACGATTCCCATTTGAGTTCCCCTAGCATCTCCGTAATATTTATGTGTCGTTTGAACCTGCTGGTAACAAACTAGTACCCCTCCACTGAATTGTTTCGATGTCCTCCTTCAACCCGACCTGGTACTGGTCGCAAACACTGGACATTACTCAAGAATAGGTAGCACCAGCGTCCTGTATGCGGTCTCCTTTACATGTGAATCACTCTTTCCTAAAATTTTCCCAATAAACCGAAGTCGACCATTCTCCTTCCCTATCAAAATTCTCACACGCTCGTTCCAACTCATATCGCTTTGCAACGTTACGCCCAGATATGTAAATGACTTGAGTGTGTCAAGCAGGACACTAGCAACACTGTATCCGAACATTACGGGCTTGATCTTCCTACTCATCCGCATTAACTTACATTTTTCCACATTTATGGCTAGCTGCCATTCATTTCACCAACTTAAATTTTGTCTAAGTTGTCTTGTATCTTTTTACAGTCACTCAACTTCGACACCTTACAGTACGCCACGGCATCATCAGCAAACAACCGCAGGATGCTGCGCACCCTGTCCGCCAAATCACATGTGTATAGAGGACAACAGCGGTCCTATCACACTTCCCTGAGGTACTCCTGACGATGTTCTTGTCACTGATGAACACGCAGCATTGAGGACAACATACTGGGTTCTATTATTTAAGAAGCCTTCGAGCCACTCACGTATCTGTCAATTTATTCCATATGATCGATCGTCGTTAACAGCCTGCAGTGGGTCATCGTTTCAAATGCTTTCCGGAAGTCTAAAAGTATGGAAGCTGCCTATTGCCTTCATCCACAGCTTGCAGTATATCATGTGACAAAAGGGCGAGCTGAGTTTCACACGGGCGATGCTTTCTAAAAATATGCTGATTCTTGGACATAAGCTTCTGAGCCTCAAGAGAGTTTATTACATTCGAACTGAGAGTATGTTCAAGGATTCCACAGCAAACAGAAGTTAGGTATATTGATCTGCAATTTTGCGGGTCCATTCCTTTACTCTTCTTATATACTGGAGACACCTGTGCCTTTTCCAGTGTCTTGGGACGTTGTTCTGGGCAAGAGATTCAAGGTAAATGCAATCTAACGGGGGTTCCATCCGGACCTGGTGATTTCTTTATTTTCAAATCTTTCAGTTGTTTCTCTACGCCAGGGATGCTTATTACTATGTCGTCCAGGCAGGAGTCTGTCCTGTGGTCAAACGACGGTATGTTTGTATGATTCTCCTGCGTGAACGTTTTGTTGAACGTAAAATTTCAAACTTAAGCTTTCGTTTTGCTATCTTCAACTGCCGGATCAGACTGGTCAGCAAGGGACTGAATGGAAACCTTAGACCCGCTTAGCGATTTTACATAAGACCAGATTTCTCGCGTTCTTTGCCAGATCTTTTGCTAAGGTATGACGGTGGTAATTGTTGTATGCTTCGCGCATAGATCTTTTCACGGACGCCTGAATTTCTTCCAACCTTGGCTTGTAGTCATTTGTGCGTTCCCTTTTGAACCGAGAGTGCAACAGCCTCTGCTTCCTTAACATCCTCCGAATTTCGTTATTAAACCATAGTGGGTCTTTTCCATCCTTCATCCTTCATCCACTTACAGGGAACATAACTCCCCAGGCCACGATTTACAATCTGATTAAACTTTTCTCCATATCCATTTTACTGGATCTAGGTGAAGCCAGTTTCACTATCTAAGTGAGATACTATTAACCGCTTTTCTGCTCTATCAAGCTGGAACATTCTCCTATCCTTCTTGATTTTCGTAATCGTCGTTGTTATAAGGACATCATGATCGCTAATCTCCGTTTCTATACTGACACTGTCGATAAGGTCCGGCGTGCATATAGCTACAAGACCTAAGACATTTCCATCGCATGTGGGCCGCCTATCTAGCTGTTCAAAACAGTTCTCAGAAAACGCGTTCAAAAGTACTTCATATGAATCTGTCTGAATCCCCCGCAATGGTTCCATGTATACCCCAGTCTATACTCGGTAGGTCAAAGTCGTCTCTAAGAAGTATTGCATCATCTGGGTATTTACGCGCTATTTACCGTACATTTTCTTTGAATGACTCTAGAACTGTCTCAGCAGCATCGGGTGGCCGGTAAAAACGCCCAACAATTAACTTGGTTTCACCCACACTTGTTATATGTGACCACATAATTTCAGTGTCGCACTCAACTTCTACCTCACTAGAAATAATACTTTCGTCAACTGCAATGGACTCGCCCTCAGTGGTCTCTAATCTGTCTTTCCTATGTACGTTCCCCGACTCGCCAAATATCTCAGAGCTTTCCGCTTCGGGATCCAGCCAGCACTCGGTCCCAAGAATAATTTGAGCGCAGTAGATTCCGTAACTTTATTACGAATACGACAGTTATAAAATTAGGACAGTCGAAGTGTCTTTATTCTGAACGCCATTTGACTTCCCTTGCTGCATATCGACTGGCAATTGTTCATCAGAGAACCTCAAACTACCGCATAGCCTAAAAAAGCCTTATGTGCACTCTACAAGTACTCTGCTACCCGAGTAGCTGAATCCTATGTGTAGTGTGTACCTGACCCATTAAAAGAGAGTTCTACAAAACCCCACACGATAACGCACAGAGCCAACGAAGCTTTTGGTTGAGACCTTCCACTCGGCTCCAAACCAAAGGAACCCGATCAACTCTGGGAACAGTGCTGAAAACTGTGAGCTCTGCTTGCGCCCAGCGCGCGAGGCCAGCAGTTTTAACCACCTCCGCCAGCCGCCTGTGCCATCTGAGGATCAACTCAGAACTCATACGACAGGCATCGTTGGTGCAGACGTGAGACACAACTTGCGGAAGACTGTTCCCTGTGTGCTCGATAGCCACCATCAAGACCGCCTCCACATCTCGGATGAGGTCTCCCGGCAGACATACCAAGTGAAAATTGGCGTTCTTTTCAGCCCTGAACGCTATCTGCTTAAGGGGCTCCATAACCCCTGCCTCGTGTGCCTGCTCGGACCTTGCTGAAGGAGCGACCACCTGTCCCTCACAAGGTGAATAGGCGAGGCCAGGCGGCCAGTCGCCACATTGGCCCTCCGCCACGAGGGACACGAACGCGATACCATCCCCCAATCACCCTGCACCCGCGTCGGGTGCGCCGGGAGACGCCTAGGAAGCAGAGCCCGCGGGCAAAACAAGCGACACCTGAGGTGTCCCGTGCGATGCGCCACATTCTCGAGACTGCTACACCCCGAGGCAGCGGCCTGAAGATGACTGACCGTAGCCGAAAGCGCATTCAGCTGTTCACGAACTGCGGCCAACTCCTCCTGCGTCCAAACACAGCATCCTAGCCATCCTAGCAAGACTAAATGAAAAAGTAAACTATAAAAACAGACAGAATCCTAGGTATGCGACTTGCTACCCTCTTGATGCGTCACCAACGTACGCTGACGTGTTAATAAGCCAAGTAGCTAGCTGTTCCGTGAGGAACTAATGTGCTACAGATATGTTATAATCTTCACGCGTTCCTGTTAAGGGATTCAGTTGGCGTCTGTTGTACGACTCCATAGCGAATAGCAAAACATTCACAGGGTTCCCATCACCTGCGAGGCGGAACTGTTCGTACATTAATTTTGGAGCACAAATTACGGTTAGAACGATGTGCTTCCAAATATTTAGCTGATTGAAATGAAAGGAAAGTACTGCAAAAAGATTATTATTAGCTAGAAGCGAGATTTATCTTCAATGAGCGCTGTGCCAATAATAAGACGACTGAAATTCTATAATCATGCGCAGTACGCGTCCAGTAATAGCAGCCAGTGATTTCCAGGAGTATCCCTCTTCTAATTGGAGGGACCAATCCAGGATATACCGGTTTTCGTGATTTTTTTCGATAACTTTCAGTATGTATCAGTAGCTGAAATTTAGTTTGTCTATTTCAAATAGCGTTAACTACGAGTGGGAAAAGAAATTGCTGCTTCGTGTCTTTTCTGGTCTGGCAGTTGTATTTTAACAATATTTCTGAAGACACAAACTGTGTTAACAGTTTTCAGTTTTGTAAACTGATGGTAACGGTGTGTGCTAATGTGAGAAAGCTCGGAAGACGGCAAACTTGATCTTATACAGTTTTTGGCATGTCTGCACTTTCATGTCTTTTAAACTTGTTCACCTCTCCATGAACAAAGGACGTTGCGAAGGTGGGGTTGCTTATCTGCCTCAGCGATACAGATAACCATACAGCAGATGCAACCACAGCGGAGAAATGTCTGTGGCGAGGCCACACTACCTTACAGTGGCTAAAGAGGGACAGCAGCTTTTTCACTAGTTTGAACGCGGTCTTGCAGTGCTGTTCTGCAAGAGGGAACATCAGGCCGTTTGTTTTTCCCGAGGACATGCAGCTCTACTGCATTTCCTAATGATGGTAGCATCCTCTGTGTAAAATACGAGTATTCCGGAGGTAAAATAGCTCCCCATTCGAATCCCCGAGAACTGCTCAGGGGGGTATCATCATTAGGAGATCGTAGCAGTGGAACGTGGATGATTAGAAGTTCAGACAAGCAGAGAATAGTGGCTTTTGAAATGTGGTGCTACGGAATGATGCTGAAAATCGGATCAGTAGAGCTATTAGCTGAGAAAGTGCTGAAGCTAACTGTGGAAAAATAGATTAATTGAAGGAATTAGTTCGTAGGACACATCCGGAGGCATCAAGGAATCGTTAATTTGGTAATGTAAGGGAGCAATGGCGGCCGGAGTGGCCGAGCGATTCTAGGTGCTACACTCTGGAACCGCGCGACCGCTACGATTGCAGGTTCGAATCCTGCCTCGGGCATGGATGTGTGTGACGTCCTTAGGTTAGTTAGGTTTAAGTAGTTCAAAGTTCTAGGGGACTGATGACCTCAGCAGTTAAGTCCCATAGGGTTCATAGTCATTTGAACCATTTTTCTAAGGTAGCAATGGTTGGAAGGGGGGGGGGTGAAGGTGTAGAAATTGTAGAGGGAGACCACGGCTCGAATGCAGTAAATAGGTTAACAGGCTGAGATACGTGTAAGTTGCAGAAGTTATGCAGAGATGAAGACGCTTGCAGGAAAAAAAAAAGCACACACACACACACACACACACAATTTACGATTGTCCAAATATCGTAGATGTGATGACAAGCAAATGCCTTGTAGGTGTAGGTCATTTTCAATCGAGATGACTCTTGTCGATGGCCGGTGATACTGCTAGATCTTGGTCACAAGGGAGTAGACCA
The DNA here is from genome assembly GCF_023898315.1 of Schistocerca nitens. Lineage (NCBI taxonomy): Eukaryota > Metazoa > Arthropoda > Insecta > Orthoptera > Acrididae > Schistocerca > Schistocerca nitens. The sequence goes on along the minus strand of NC_064614.1, from coordinate 900,993,550 downwards.
CTCCATACATTATGGCTGCATACTTTCACGGCGAACGAGTGGCAGACTGCAAGAAACAGAGTAATTAAGAAGGCACCTTGTAGCCGCGCGAAGTCTTTTAGGGCCTTTCGCTATAGTATGATGATACTCCGACGTGTAGCATGGTATTTTACCTCACAGGGTGCTAATTCATTAATCAACTTGATTTCATACTTCAGTATGTCTGCGCAATTTGCGATACCATAATATCACCAATTTACTCTTTCATGGTCATTATTTCAATCCAGACTTACACGATTAAAATTGTAATGCCAAGATAGTGTTTACATCAGAGAAATTTTGTGAATTTAGCTGAAATCATTGGGAATATTGATGTACCTTAAATACTGAAAATGTAGTTTCTATAAAATGAGAAAAGAAATTTCCCTGTAACTGCGCACCGTATGGCTCTTTCAATACATACCAATTGCAGACACTTTCTGACTAGTCTATCCTCTGTCCTCAGCTCTCCTTTTCAGCAACCCCTTCCTTACTCTGGACTCCTTGGTAGTGGGTTCAGCAGATCTCTCTTCCATGACAATCAAGGTTATCTTCTCATTACCGTCTACCTGAATTCTAAATTAAACTTTATTTTAGTCCTGGTACACCATTATCATTATAGCATATCATTGCATTCATCACACGTACTTGCAGATTTTTTTAAGCAATAAACAATATACTGGTACGCACAGGCTCACCCAGTTGCTGGAACTTAAATTATGGTTTGCATGTTGTTATGTAGGCATATACCAAGCAATTTGGAATATGGAAGATGCTTATACACTGGCCTAATGGCTTCAATGATAGTGGCAGGCATTAAATGTCTACGAGAATATCATTTGTCGCTAAAGGTACTCATACGCTTGCACCAAAAGGCCTCCTCTTTTTGGCGTATTCGCCTGAAGATGATGGGTACGAAACTCATTGAAACATTCGACAAGGCGACGCCACCAATCGGCTATCGCCCGAGATGATTGTATCATAGGAACACGCCGAGAAAGCCTGCATCCAAACATTAGATACTAATTTTCGCAAACACATTTCCTCGCATTTTGTAAATCCTCTAATCATTTTTTATACACAGTATAGCACTGAATCAAATTGTTCGTTTCATTCTACATAAGACGACCAGATTCCTACGCATTTATCACTTATTTCTTCGCACAGTCTCGCAAATATACGCTTCTGGGAGTGTCCTAAAACGCGAGTTCTTGTACAGGGGTAGCAAAAAAATGAAACACTACGAGAAACGCCCGCTTCATCAAAAACGCTGATACTAGCTAAGCCTGCAGGTTTCGCTGTTGCTTTTGACCGCGCACGGTATCTTTGCTTTGTCCTTAATGTACTATGTGATCACAAGTATCCGGACACCCCCAAAAACATAACTTTTTCATATTAGGTGCATTGTGCTGCCACATACTGTCAGATACTCCACATCAGCGACCTCACTAGTCATTAGACATCGTGAGAGAGCAGAATGGGGCACTCCGCGGAACTCACAGACTTCGAACATGGTCAGGAGATTGGGTGCCACTTGTGTCATACGTCTATATGCGTGGAAACGTGAAGGGACACGTACAGCACAAAAGCGTACAGGCCGACCTCGTCTTTTGACTGACAGAGACCGCCGACAGTTGAAGAGGGTCGTAATGTGTAATAGCAGACATCTATCCAGACCATCATACAGGAATTCCAAACTGCATCAGGGTCCACTGCAAGTACTATGACAGTTAAGCGGGAGGTGAGAAAACTTGGATTTCATGGCGGCTCTTCATAAGCCACAAATCACGCCGGTAAATGCCGAACAATGCCTCGCTTGATGTAATGAACGTAAACATTAGACGACTGAACAGTGCAAAAACGTTGTGTGGAGTGACAAATCACCGTAAGCAATGTGGCGATGCGATGGCAGGATGTGGCTATGGCGAATGTCCGGTGAATGTCATCTGCTAGAGTGTGTAATGGCACCAGTAAAATTAGGAGGCGGTGGTGTTATGGTGTGTTTCTCACGGAGGGGCTTGCACCCCTTGTTGTTTTGCGTGGTAGTATCACAGAACAGGCCTGCATTGATGTTTTAAGCACCTTCTTGCTTTCCACTGTTGAAGAGCAATTCGGGGATGGCGATTGCATGTTTCAACGTGATCGAGCATCTGTTCATAATGCATGGCCTGTGGCGGAGTGGTTACACGACAATAACATCCCTGTAATGGACTGGCCTGCACAGAGTCCTGATCTGAATCCTATAGGACACCTTTGGTATGTTTTGGAACTCTGACTTCGTGCCAGGCCTCACCGACCGACATCGATACCTCTCCTCAGTGCAGCACTACGTGAAGAATGGGCTGCCATTCCCCAAGAAACCTTCCAGCACCTGATTGAACGTATGCCTGCGAGAGTGGAAGCTGTCATCAAGGCTAAGGGTGGGCCAACATCATACTGAATTCCAGCATCATGGATGGAGGGCACCACGACTTGTAAGTAATTTTCAGCCAGGTGTCCGGATACTTCTGATCACATAGTGCACGTTTGGAGTGTCAATCGTGGTCAGAACAGTGTTCTGTGTAGTTATGAGTGTGTTGCGTCAGAGCTAAGTGAATTCAGACGTGGGTAAATTATTGGTGCTCGTGTTGTGGGTGGTTCCGTAACCAAGGTAGACAAAGTGTTTGGTGTTTCAAGAGTGACAGTATTGAAGATTTATACCGAATAGAGGAAAATCTGAGAAACATCATCCACTAAGTCACAACACGGTACTGAAGAGGACGGCAAAGAAAAATAAGAGTACAACAGCTGGGAAAGTCACTGCAGAACTGACTGTCCCACTCGCGAACCTGTCAGCACAAAAACAAAGCGAAGGAAGTTCATAGTTTTGGAATTGCAGGGCGAGCTTAAATTCCAAAACTACTCGTCCGTGATCCAAATGCCGAAGCCATAAAATCTGGTCTATGAAACAATGGAAGAAAGTCATTCGAGTCTTGTTTCGTTTCACGCTGTGTCCAGTGACGCGTCGAGTGACGCCCCAAGAATGAAACATGTCGGAAGTTCGGTGACGATTTGGGAAGCTATATTGCGGTATTCCATGGGTCATCTTTTTATCCTCGCCTTTTACTTTAACACTGCCATAATGTTTTTCATTAACTACGCTTACAAGGCCTTTCCAATCTCCCTGTATAAAAAAGTTGCATTAGAAGTCACGAGAAGTGTTACACTTATTACACAGATCAGTCTTCAATGCCGTCCATTGTTACTCCTGCAATTTTAGATTGATAGCTATACGAGCCAGATTTGATACTAAACATTTCCAATTTCGCTATTTCCACCATAATAAAACGAGAAAAAACTGCAAAAGCGAAGTTATACTCGGCGGATGTGCATAATAAATCTTAACTCAGGACAATAATGATTAAAATGATTACTAGGCACCGCTGGTCATCGGACTCGATTCGAAGCGGGACTCATCAAGACAATTCTACTCGACTGAATGAGGTTCCAGGCCGAAAACGTCGAAAACGTCTCTCAAGGCGCGCTGGACAGCGGTAGGATACCAACCAGATTGTCGCCCGTCATATGGGCCGACAACCTTGAGCGATGGTCTGGTATGCCATTTCCTTTCATAGAACGTTGTAATCCGCGGCACCCGTACAGCTTAGCGATACGTCGACGATATTCTACGCCCCGTTTTGTTGCCCTTCACTGCAAACCATCCTCCGCTCACATTTCAGCAAGATAATGCGTGCCGACACACGGTGAGAGTTTCTTCTGTTTGTCTTCGTGTTTGTCTAACCCTACCTCGGCCGTCAAGATCGCCGTATCTCTTCGCAATTGAAAACTTTTGGAGCAATATGGGCAGGGCCCTCCAACTAGGTTGGGATTTTGACGATTAACACGCCAGTTGGACATAATTTGACAACCAACTCTACCAGTGCCAGGCAGAGTAACTGCTTACATAAGGGCCAGAAGCGGACCAATGCGTTATTGACTTTATCAATTTGTGAAGACCTTTCTCTTGAATAAATCGTCCAGTTTTTTGCCAGTGTAATCATTTTTTATCTGTACATGTACAACACAACTACCGACTGCTGTCCCACTCGGATGCTTCCTTTGTGGTGCGTTTTTTTTTTTTTAAGTTTAATTTTTTATCTTACAGGACAAAAATTTTAAATTTCAAGCCCAGGTTCCCTTAATTACCTGCAGGAAAGTTCTGAGAAGCTTATTTCTGGCAGACTATATAGACGAAGTTCCCTTGATCGAGTGTAAGGGTCCCAACATGGGGCCGAAAGAGACGAATTCAGTGAGAATATTTCAGTCGTATCGAAAGACTGAGCGGAGGGCACGTTGTCACAAACATGGAAGGGAGAAATTTCGCAAACATGAAAGCTGTCTCTGTTCATCTGACAATGAGCCCCATATTAAAAATCTAATTACAGAAAGAGGAACTTTATAAAGCAGGTTATATAGACGGTGCACGACTTCATTATGCTGAAATCAACGCCTCGAGCAGCTGATAGGTGGAAATCATTTGCGGGTGTCTTCTTGAATAAACATTAATCTTTCTTTGTTGTAACATTTTCAGAAAATATTTTATAATTATTTATTTATTTATTTATTTATTTATTTATTGTTCCGTGGGACCACATTTAGGAGAAGTCTCCATGGTCATGGAACGAGTCAATACATGAAATTATAACACGATTGTAGAAACACATAAAATGAAATATAAGAAACATATTCAGGCGACAAGTCGTTAGTTTAAATAAAGAAAATCAAGAATGTAACACTGGAATTTGCTTAATTTTTTAGCTCTTCCAGGAGCTCCTCGACAGAATAGAAGGAGTGAGCCACGAGGAAACTCTTCAGTTTAGACTTAAAAGTGTTTAGGTTACTGCTAAGATTTTTGAGTTCTTGTGGTAGCTTATTGAAAATGGATGCAGCAGAATACTGCACTCCTTTCTGCACAAGAGTCAAGGAATTGCATTCCACATGCAGATTTGATTTCTGCCTAGTATTAACTGAGTGAAAGGTGCTAACTCTTGGGAATAAGCTAATATTGCTAACAACAAACGACATTAAAGAAAATACATACTGTGAGGGCAATGTCAAAATTCCCAGACTATTGAATAGGGGTCGACAAGAGGTTTTCGAACTCACACCATACACAGCTCGAACAGCCCGTCTCTGAGCCAAAAATACCCTTTTTGAATCAGAAGAATTACCCCAAAAAACAATACCATATGACATAAGCGTATGAAAATATGCGAAGTATACTAATTTTCGTGTTGAAATGTCACTTGTTTCAGATACTGTTCTAATGGTAAATAAAGCGGCATTTAGTTTCTGAACAAGATCCTGAACATGGGCTTTCCACAACAGCTTACTATCTATCCGTACGCCTAGGAACTTGAACTGTTCCGTCTCGCTTATAACATGCCCATTCTGTCTGATTAAAATGTCAGTTCTTGTTGAATTGTGAGTTAGAAACTGTAAAAACTGAGTCTTACTGTGATTTAGCATCAAATTATTTTCCACAAGCCACGAACTTATATCATGAACTACATTATTTGATAATGTTTCAATATTACACAGAAGATCCTTCACTACCAAGGTGGTGTCATCAGGAAACAGAAATATTTTTGAATCACCTGTAATACTAGAAGGCATATCATTTATATAAACAAGAAACAGCAGTGGCCCCAGCACCGACCCCTGGGGAACGCCCCATTTAACAGTGCCCCATTGGGACTGAACATCATTACCACTCTCAATATTGCGGAGAATTACCTTCTGCTTTCTGTTCTTAAAGTAGGAGGCGAACCAATTGTAAGCTACTCCCCTTACTCCATAATGTTCCAACTTCTGCAATAATATTTTGTGGTCAACACAGTCAAAAGCCTTCGTTAAATCAAAGAAAACATCTAACGTTCGCAACCTTTTATTTAATCCGTCCAAAACCTCACAGAGAAAAGAGACTATAGCATTTTCAGTTGTTAAGCCATTTCTAAAACCAAACTGTACATTTGACAGCAAATTATGTGAATTTAAATGCTGCAGTAACCTTGTATATACAACCCTCTCGATAACTTTAGCAAACACCGATGGCATAGAAATAGGTCTATAATTGTCAACATTATCCCTGTCTCCCTTTTATAAAGTGGCTTCACTACCGAGTACTTTAATCGGTCAGGAAACCGACCACTCCTAAAGGAAAAGTTACAGATATGGCTAAGTACTGAGCTAACATGCGTGGAACAATACTTCAGTATTCTGCTAGATACCCCGTCATATCCATGAGAGTTCTTGGTCTTTAGTGATTTAATTATTAACTCAATCTCCCTCTTGTCAGTATCATGGAGGAGCATTTCAGGTAACAGTCTCGGAACACTTTTTTCTAAGAGCGCTATATGATTCCCTGTTGGGACTAGGTTTCTATTTAGTTCACCTGCTATATTCAGAAAGTGATTATTAAGTACTGTACATATATGCGACTTATCAGTAACACGGACATCCCCACTACGCACTGATTCTATATTCTCGACCTGTCTCTGCAAACCAGCCACTTCCTTTACGACTGACCATATGGTTTTAATTTTATCCTGAGACTTAGCTATTCTATCTGCATACCACATACTTTTTGCCTTCCTAATAACTTGTTTAAGCACCTTACAATACTGTTTGTAATGGGCTGCTGCATTTAGATCTTGACTGTTTCTAACGTTTTGATATAATTGCCACTTTGTTCTACAAGATATTCTTATCCCATTAGTCAGCCACCCAGGCTGCCTGTTTGTGCTAGTACCCTGTTTTGAACGTTCTAACGGAAAGCAACTTTCAAAGAGCACGAGAAAAGTCTTGAGGAAAGCATTATATTTATCGTCTACTGTATCAGCACTATACACATCTTGCCACTCTTGTTCCTTGATAAGGTTTACAAAAGTCTGTACAGCAACTGGATCAGCTTTCCTAAAAAGTTGGTAACTACATTTAACATGTGTTGCAGCACAAAAATCTTTTTGACTTAAAATTTGTGCATCATGATCTGAAAGGCCATTCACCTTTTTGCTAACAGAATGCCCTTCTAATAATGACGAATGAACAAAAATATTGTCTATGGTTGTTCTACTGTTCCCTTGCACTCTCGTTGGAAAGAATACGGTTTGCATAAGATTATATGAATTAAGGAGGTCTACCAGCATCCTTTTCCTTGCACAATCACTTATACAATTAATATTGAAGTCACCACATATAACTAACTTTTTGTATTTCCTATAAAGTGAACCAAGAACCTCCTCTAGCTTTAGCAAAAATGTTGTGAAATCGGAGTCTGGGGACCTATAAATAACAACAGTAAGAAGTTTAGCTCCAATAAATTTAACCACACCTGCACAACATTCAAACACCTTTTCAGTGCAATACTTTGAAACATCAATTGACTCAAATGGGATACCGTTTTTCACATACATGGCTACTCCCCCACACCGCAAAGAGCTCCTAGAAAAGCTGCCAGCCAACCTGTATCCTGGTAAAGGAATCCTCTGAATTATCTCCTTATTTAAGAAGTGTTCAGATATACCAATAATTTCAGAGTCAACATCTATAAGCAGTTCACTAACTTTATCTCTAATACCTTGTATATTTTGATGAAATATACTAATTCCCTCATTAATCGGATACCCAAGCTTTGTAGAAAGTGGTTTCTTTGTTAGAGAGACTTCCCTTAAGCAGGAATACCTATCAGCTGACTTCAATCTAAAAAAGGTACAGCTCTAACACCCACAACTACCGGAATTTTCCCATGAGTGATCCCACCACCCCCATCTATGCTGTCACCTATAAATTTTGCCAACCTCCCCTTCCCATACCTGTTGAGGTGCAGGCCATGTCTAGTGAAACCCGTCCTGCTGATAGACTCCACCGACACCACTGAAATGTGACTCATGCCTTCTGTCATCAGCGCACCCCCAAGTCTCATGTTATTACGCCTGACGGCTGTATTAAGATAAGGTCGATCGTGACGCTGAAACAGTTCCACGAAATGCACATTCGTGTTGCCAGTCTGAGTGGCTATCTTTTCCAGGTCACCATCTATGTCATACTCCCCATCCCTATCAATACTATTACCAGCCCCACCCACAATCACTACCTGATCCTCTTTAGTAAAATCCCTACATAACCCCCCTATGTTAAAAGTCACCTGAGCCAATCCTGCATTAGGCTTCACAATGCTGGTGACCTGGTACTCACTCCCCAAAACTTCCTGCAACTGCTGGCCTACACCTCTACCATGAGAACTACCTAACAGCAGAACCTTCTTCTTTCTCTTAGACTTTGCAACTGTCCTAGCCACCGTAACTGCTGAGGTCTGCTGCATACTTCCTACATCTACAGCTACTAGAGATTCCTCTCCACTAGACTCTGACAGTTGGTCATATCTATTACAAACACCAATAGTACAACTATCTGAAAAATCTCCTTCTCCTAGCAGATCTCTTGCCAACAGCCAGTATATAATGGTGAAGTATTGTATGGCTTTTGATTGCTACCAAAAAAATTAAAGGAAATAATATTTCGCTTCGCCGTTCAGATAAGGTCGTTTGAAATTTAAAAAATTACGATGCTATTTTTACACATAAAGTCAATGGGTGAGGCTGAAACTATGGAGTTGTATCATTTCTTCTGTTTGAGAGAGTTTATTTCTATAGAAATTATATGACTATTGATAATGGTTGTTATATACCCGTCTCGTAAAAGTGTATGCGGAAGTTTATTAAATATTAATTGCATGGTTTTTTCTGTTCATGATGCAGATTTTGTAATTTCTTTCTACAGTCTCTCGACTGCAATAACGTTGTTCGCACTGGAGAAATTTTGGGGAATTATTGCAACCCTGCTTTGTAAAGGAATAAATTTAAGGCAAACGACCACACAAAGCCATGCATCAAATATTTCTCGCTTGAAAATTTTTACACTTGAGGCGTTTGGTATCGCAAATAAACTGGATCCACATGCTTTGCCTTGATTTTTTTTTCTCCGCATATAGCGCCTAAAGAATAAAGACAAATAAAATACCCAATTCGGAGAAATACGGATGAAAAACTACACACAACCTAAAATTATGTGTAACATGTAGTTTTATCGATATTAAATACTGGATAATACCGGACATCATTTCTTGTTACAGTATAAAAAGCCACCGCATTTATTTTTGAGAAGTCATATGGTTCAAATGGCTCTGAGCACTATGGGACTTAACATCTGCGGTCATCAGTCCCCTAGAACTCAGAACTACTTAAACCTAACTAACCTAAGGACATCACACACATCCATGCCCGAGGCAGGATTCGAACCTGCGACCGTAGCGGTCATGCGGTTCCAGACTGAAGCGCTTAGAACCGCACGGCCACACCGGCCGGCTTTGAGAAGTCAGCTAAAAACTAAATGCTTCGTGAGAAACTTGCATCTTGCATTCCAGTCGTGTGGTAGCGGTGTAGCAAATGGCGGTGAGTGTAATAAAAAATACAAAACAGAGGAAGAGCTGAAAAAAATGCAAAATTGTGTAGCCTTTTCACCTGGCACATACATCACAATGATATTGGACATCCCGTTGATGTTACAATAATTGTAGTGCTACACATATAATAGTAATACACTAATACACAGGATACTTATAATCGCACTAAGGCTTACAACATGTTGGCGTGCAACTTTCCTGGAGCTTCTACTAGGGTCTCAATATTCTGTAGAACCCGATCCTCCAAATCTGATATGCCTACAGTCTGCCACCTCGCTGCACTTTCATCTGTCTGAAAGGACCCACGATCACACAAACGCACAAAAATGGCTTGAAATGTTGTCTGATGTGGTCGGTGTCTATGAGGGTACTTGTGTTGATACAAACGTGCTGTCTCGCGACCGTTTCTATCTGCTAGGCCGTACGCAAACACCATCTCGGCTCGTTCCTGACTTGATTACCGTATCATTCTGCTGTTTACAGTACGCTGCGTCAATCACACAGCCTACAATACACAAGGAACACACGGCACGTAGCCAGACAAACTTTCTTTTGTCAGCGGCAACTACGGTGGCAACGATGCATTTCCGGACACATGTTCATAGGACCTTTTTCCCACACTGCTGATCAAGAAACCGTCCTTGCAGTTGGTCGGTTTTATTAAAGTTCAGCCTGTATAGTGGAGGCATATTCAGTTTATTGAGTACTTATTTGTAATTGTTAAGTGAGCTTTTATGTAAAATACGTTCCCGTAAACAATGGCCAACGTAAAAAAGTGACCTTTAAATCAACTCGCACCAACAATGCTCACGACCCACCGGTCAGAACGTCTAGTGTGTTGATCAGGACACTCCCTCCTAGTTCTGCACAAAAAATTTGCGACTACATGATTTTCCCCCCTAATCGGCCTTCTTTTGTCTTCGTCAACTTGGTTATTGTATATTACCCTTCTTTCGCCGTAGCTTACCCATATTTATCTCTGAATTTTGAACATCTGGCACCGTTTTACACTACCTGTTTTTCTATGAACGTGTTTTGATGTACTGTATGTATGTATACATACGTATGTAGGATCTTACTGTCGCAAGTGCGATCATATGGGACATCTTATGAAATTTGTGACCGGAGTTAGGACTTTTGGATAGAGAGGGCGCAGCATGTTATCTTGGATGGAGATTCATCGTCAGACGTAGAAATACCTTCAGGTGTGTCCCAGGAAAGTGTGTTGGGACCCTCGCTATTCATGCTGTATATTAATGACCTCGTAAACAATATTAATAGTAACCTCTGACTTTTTGTAGATGATGCAGTTATCTATAATGAAGTACTTCTGAAAGAAGCTGCATAAATATTCAGTCAGATCTTGATGACATATCAAAGTAATGTAACGATTGGCAACTTGCTTTAAATGTGCAGAAATGTAACACTGTGCTCTTCCAAAACGAAAAAAATGTAGTGTCCTTCGACTATAATATAAATGAGTCTGTATTGGAATCGACCAACTGATACAAATACCTGGGTACAGCAGTTTAGAGTGGTGTGAAATGGAATGATCACAAGGCTCAGTCGTGGGTAAAGCAGGTGGTAGACTTCGGTTTATTGGTACAATTCTTGGGAACTGCAGTCAGTCTACGAAGGTGATTGCTTATAAGTCACTCGTGCGACCGGTTGTAGAATATAGCTCAAAAGCGCGGGACCCATACCAAGTAGAAATAACAGGATATACTGAATGTGTACAGAGAAGGGCAGCACGAATAATCACAGGTTTGTTTGATCCGTGGGAGAGTGTCAAAGAGATACTGAAGGAACTGAACTGGAAGACTCTTGAAGGTAGACCTAAACCGTCCCGAGAAAGTCTTGTGACAAAGTTTCAACAACCGGCTTCAATTGATGCGTTTAGGAGTATAGTACAGCCCCCTACGTATCGCTCACATAGGCATCGTGAGGAAGAGATCACAATTACTGCACGCACAGAAGCATGCAAACAATCATTCTACCCGCGCTCCATATTTGAATGGAATGGGAAGAAAGCCTAATAACTGTTACCCCCTGCCATTTACTTCACGCTGGTTTGCAACGTATAGTTGTAGTTGTAGATGTAGATGTAGGTGAGGAGCTGTGAGTGTTTGTGGACAAGTGCCATTGCCGCTGCTGACCCAGCGCCGTGTTGCAGGCTCGCTGGGGACCTCGCTGCTGGAGCCCGACCTCTGCATCGAGGGCGCCTCTGCCGGCGTGTACGCGCTGCTCATCTCGCAGCTCGCCAACATCTGGCTGGTGAGTACGCCACCTCACTCGCGTCGTCAACGCCGTGCTACTGAATGCTGCCAAACTCTGTGCTCGCAACAACTCGCTTCTCCAAGTCTAGGTAGAATGACGACGACTATTACTTCCCTTTCGGAAAGAGTGTGCACGGTATCAAACCTAACGAGAAATTAGAACAAAGGAAGCTGTTCGGCTACAGAACTGACTTACTATTTCGATATGTCAGATAGTTTCATGCTCAAGATACCTTTGCTTGAAAATTAATCACTCACATATGCGAGTCAGTCGAAACACTTCAATCGTAATATCCAGTACCGACTTGCATCTACAAAAAATGAAGTACGCTGCTGACCATTAACACGGCAGCTTCAAGAAGAATAATAAACAACGAAATCTTACTTATTGTACGAATCCTTATACTAGGACGAATACGTGATTAAAGCTGTGATTAAGTGCTAAATTTAACAGGTGAGAGTGTGAACCGTGAAACACTTTACAGACTTACGTCTCTAGTTAGCTCTGTGATAGAAGTTTAATTTGCTTTCGTAATCCATTTCGAAATGATAGCATTCATGTTATGTGTGTTGCAGTATTTTCTTGAAACTACAAAGAGACTGTGAGACAAAGAAATAAAAAGATAACGTACCACGAAGCAATTACCCGAAAGGGACGGAAATCGGTAGAAGTGGTGTACAGGTACAGACGAACAAATTATTGCAGTTTCAGAAAAACTGGAGGATTTATTCAAGAGAAAGAGCTGCACAAATTGAGCAAGTCAATAACGCGTTGGTCCACCTCTGATCCTTGTGCGAGCAGTAACTTTGCTTGGGATTGAGTGATTGAGTTGTTGATGTCCTCCTGAGGGATATCGTGCCAAATTCTGTCCAGTTCGCGCAATAGATTGTCAAAATTTACATTTAATAGTTGGTTGGAGGACCCTTCTCGTAATGCTCCAAATCTTCTCAAGTGGGGAGAAATCAGGGGAAATATCTGGCCAAGATTGGGACTGGCAAACACGAAGAAAAGCAGTAGCGTGTGCGAGCGGGCATTATCTTGCTTTAGTTAAGACGTGCAGGGCAACAAATCAGGACGTAGAATATCGTCGACGTACCACTGGCCCGTAAGGGTGCCGCAGATGACGACCAAAGGAATCTTGCTTTGAAATGAGATGACACCCCAGACCACGTCCTTGTTGTCGGGCCGTATGCCGAATGACAGTCAGGTTTGTATCTCAGCTGTCCGGGGCTTCTCCAGACACGTCTTCGGTGTTCATTTCGAAGCGGGACTCCTCACTGCAGACAATTCTACTCCAGTGATATTCCATGCCGAATGTGCCCTACACTACTGCGAACGGGCTTCTTGGGATACAAAGGTCAATGTAACCGACGCGAGGGACGCCATGACCTCGGTCCCCCTTCTCCGAGCCGGCTACTATTGGTCCTCGTGGTCACTTCAGCACGTCGGGTCGATGATAGTGATGAGTGCTTCTGTCACGATAGTTCGGTCCTCTTGTTCTGTCGTCTCTCTAATTCGACGGCTTCCTTCTTGACGCTGTGCTCCGCCCTTCCCGCCAATATCGTCGAATATTGGCATCGATCTATTCAAATGTCGAGCGATTTGCCGACTAGCCCATGCGGCCTCTTTGAGTTCAACTTCACGTTCTCTCTCAAATTCTGACATTTGCATTTATTGTTCACATGCCTGTTTGCGAATCTTAGTTGCTGTCCAAAGGACCACACGGAATGAAATTCGCAAAGACTTTATTGCCTGGTATCGACGTGTCCCCTGTTTACTATCATTGTCAACTGTACAGCGAAATTACGCTGTTGTGTCACACATTCGTCTATCGGCTTCCAAAGATTATAGCATTGCATTTTCCGACAATACCTGTATGAATGTCAATTTGTGACTAGTTTACAAAGGTCCTTCGTTATGTGTCGTTTTTTTGTTTATATTATAGTGTATTACACCAAAACAAACAAGTTTTTTTCATAGGTGAAACACTATTCCGAGACCATGTACCAAGGAACAAATATTCTATTCAAATTTTAAAATGTTTCAATCGAGAAAATTTTGTCGATGCAATTTTTAATAATGGCTCAAATGGCTCTGAGCACTTTGGGACTCAACTTCTGAGGTCATCAGTCCCCTAGAACTTAGAACTACTTAAACCTAACTAACCTAAGGACATCACACACATCCATGCCCGAGGCAGGATTCGAACCTGCTACCGTAGCGGCCGCTCGGTTCCAGACTGCAGCGCCTAGAACCGCACGGCCATTCCGGCCGGCAATTTTTAATAGATGTGTGTCATATCATTAACTACCACATACCAATAACCTGCATGTGAGATCAAATTAAGAAGTAGTATCATCAAAAATCAGTTACAAGTTAAAAATGGTAGCGGTCGCGCGGTTCCAGACTGAAGCGCCTAGAACCGCTCGGCCACACCGGCCGGCTGGTATAAGACGGTATGTAGTTTTTCACCCCTGTTGTTCAGTCCATACGCCGAAGAAGCAATCATAGAAATAAAAGAATAGTTGAAGAGAGGGATTAAAAAAAAAATGGTTCAAATGGCTCTGAGCACTATGGGACTCAACTGCTGAGGTCATTAGTCCCCTAGAACTTAGAACTAGTTAAACCTAACTAACCTAAGGACATCACAAACATCCATGCCCGAGGCAGGATTCGAACCTGCGACCGCAGCGGTCTTGCGGTTCCAGACTGCAGCGCCTTTAACCGCACGGCCACTTCGGCCGGCGAGGGATTAAAATTCAATGCGAAAGTATATCGGTGTTAAGATTAGTCGATGGCATTGTTGTCCTCAGTGCAAGTGAAGAATTACAGGATGTGTTGAATGAAATGGACAGTGTAATGAGTACAGGATTTGGACTGAGAGTAAATCGTAGAAATACGAAGGTAATGAGAAGTGACAGAATTGAGAACAGTGAAAAACTTAATATTAAGACTGATTGTCGTGAAGTAGATCAAGTCAGAGAATTCTGCTACCTAGGCAGCAAAATAACCAATGGTGGGCGGAGCAAGGAGGACATAAAAAAAACAGACTAGCACTGGCAAAAGCGGCATTCCTGGCCAAGAGAAGTCTACTAGTATCAAACATAGGTCTTAATTAGAAGAAGAAATTTCTGAGAATGTACGTCTGGAGCACAGCATTGTATGGTAGTGAAACATGGACTGTGGAAAAACGGGAACAGAAGAACTAAGCATTTGAGAAATGGTGATACAAAAGAATGTTGAATATTAGGTGTACTGCTTAGGATTGAGGAGGTTCTCCGCAGAATCGGCGAGGAACGGAATGTGTGGAAAACACTGACAAGAAGAAGGGACAGGATGATAGGACATCTGTTAATACTTCAGGGAATAACTTCCATGGTATTCTTCTGAGCTCCCAAGAGTAAACTCTAGGGGAAGACAGAGATTGGAATACATCGAGAAAATAATTGTGGACGTAGGTTGTAAGTGCTACTGTGAGATGAAAAAGTTGGCAAACAACACTACCCTCCAGGTACAACACTCACCCGCACACAGTGTTGCCACCTCTAGCACTAACAGTGGTTCAAACCTGGCTGGGCGTCGAGTCGAACTGAGCAGCATGCTCGCCACACATGGATACGTCATTCTGCGCTGCTTCACCTCTACGCCACACTCATCAAACATAGCAGTTGGCCACACTCATCAAACATAGCAGTTGGCAAGTAGTGGCGTCCCAATCTCGGCAACCCACGGCCAGATGTTTCCAGTGAGTGAGACCTGTAGAACGTGCTTGTGTGGTGAACGATCGAACACGCTCTGTATTTACGTAGATCAGAACAACACGGACCCCATGCGGCCTTGAGTTACCTTGTACAAAGAAAACGTCAAGGAGACCCCATCCTTACCACGTCGGATATGTAACGGATGCCGTCCAAATGGGCCGCCTTGAGAACCAAAGGTGGTCATGTTTTGCACCCCATAATATGACGCCAGATGATGGGGCAGTATGACGACGAATACCATATGCATCTGGTAACACTTCGTTCTCCTCGGAGACTCCGCTCGGGGACACGTCCATGGTGATCGCTGTACGTCGAATCGGGACTCGTCTGGAAATACGACGTGCTGCCACTCGTGTGTCCAGAGTTACCGTCTGGCGCAAAACTGTCGTGACGGCTCTCTGTACTGCCGCAAGTCTGAGCAGCGGTCTGTGCTGCGCCCCACACGTCATCTCACTGTCTGGATAATTATATTGCTGTCGATCGAGCACTATGGGTGCGAACAATGTCGTTTCGGGCGCTAATCACAAGCAGTAACATCCTGGGACGCTAGATCGCATGTCGATTAGTCTCGATCCTACCGCTTTCGTGTTCCAACATGCGCTTGTACACGTTTCACCTACCTACACGAGACATAACATGGTCTTCTCACAAACAACCAACATTCGAATATGATTTCTGAATTAAAAACTCTCTGCGTAACCTTTCCTTATACAGGGTGATTTTTTCCACCGCGTACAAACTCTAAAGGGTTACTCGAGGAGAGGATACAGAATGAAGCTGTAATAAACTTATCCGTAAATGCATGGTTTCATGCTAGAGACGACTTATTAAATCATACATTGTTACAGAGATTGCGGTCTAATACGCGCTGTACCATGCAGCCACAGCATGTGTTGAAAATGGTTTTCATGTGCCTCAACACATGCGTGTTCGCGCCGTAGCATGCTCTGTCTCACAGGTTCACATCGGCCAGGCTGCACCCCAACAGTGTCAAAGACAGCACGAATACACTGCTCCAGCGTCTCCACATCTGGAATGGGCTCTGCATACACTATACTTTAGAGATGTCCGCATAACCAGAAATCGCACGGGCTTAGATCCGGTGTACGAGCAGGCCATGCAACTGAACCCCATCGTCCGATCCATCGAACAGTGAAGATACAATTCAGATGCGTCCTGACGACAACGCCAAAGCAGGGGAGGCAAAGTCACCCGCAAGAAACGCCGATAATTCCGTCCTGTTAGGCGACGTGGAAGGAAGACCTCTGTCTCCAGTGGTCGCTAGCCTTTTTATGGAGGATTTTGAGGAGAGAGCACATGAATCATCGGTCTGCAAACCACCTGTTTTTTGGAGATACGTCGATGATACTTTCATAGTGTGGCCCCTAAGCCCACTCACACTGATTTGTACTTGCATTCTTGAAGTTGCCATCACCCATCCCGTACTATTAGTGTACTTAAAACCCTTGTGCACAGGGTATATACGGTGTCGGATTCAGAGAATTTGCCTAACGAACTTGCACATTTAATGACGGTGTTCAGAGACAATGGATACTCGATCCGGCAAATTAATAGGGTCTTTTCACCTAGAGCCAGGAACCGGGAAGTGAATAAAGAGGAAAACGCACCAGCCAAGTCCCTAGCTTTTCTTCCCACCGTTGGAAATATCTCCTTCAAAATAGCGAGGATTCTTAATAATTTTCAAGTGAAAGTGGTTTTTCGTCCACCTTCTACGATTTTGGATTTGCTGGGATCGATGAAGGATGATTTGTTCCTGCGGAAATGGGGAATTTTCAAAATACCGTGTCAATGTGGTATGGCCTATATAGGACAGACAACGCGTACAGTGGAAGAGCGTTGTACGGAACATCGACGTTGCACTCGCCCACTGCAACCCAGTAAGTCTGCAGTTTCAGAACATTGTATTTCCAATGGACATTCAATGGAGTACGACAAAACTTCGATTTTGGCCACAGCAACAACTTTTTGTAACTCCATTATCAAAGAATCCGTTGAAATACGCATCACGGGAAATCTGATGAACTGTGACTGTGGTTACCAATTGAATAACGCGTGGAATCCCGTCATCTCCGAAATTTGCTCAAGAGGAAGACGCCCATACTCTGAGTAATTGAGCTCAGGTCCCTCCCAGACGTCTGGAAGCAAATGCTAACGGACGCCTGATATCTTGACCTTCCTGTAAAAGAAGTGCCGCCACACCAGTATTGCAAACATCAGTTTGAACCACAAATCTTTTCTTAAAGTCAGGTACGGCTAAGACCGATGGGTTGGCATTCGCCCTTTTAATTCCTTCAAAGGCTGCCTGCTGACTTTCAGCCCAAACGAATTTCTCATTATTTCTGAGTAACAAATTTAACAGAGCTGCAAGTTGCTCAAAGTTTGGGACAAATCTGTGGAAATAATTAGCCATCCCTACAAATTGGACAATATCCTCTTATTTCGTGGGTGCGGAAAATTCCTCAATGCTAATTCCGTCCCTGACACCAAGTGACCCAAAAATGATACCTGGCGCTTAGGCAAGGTCCGCTTTGAGGGTTTCACAGTCAGCCCCGCTTTCCTGAGCATGGATAGTACCTTCCGGATGTGCTCTAAATGTTCTTCAAAGGAGGCACTACATATGACCACATCGTCCAAATAATTGAAGACACAATTAAACTTTAAATCACCTAAAATGTTATCCAATAAACAGGATAAAACCTGTTGACAAACAGAAACGAAACCCGGATGAACTTATATAAATTCCAGTCGGTGGCGAAGGCGGTGAGATGCTTAGATTCATCCGTTAAGGGTATCTGGTAATAAGCCTGATTAAGATCTAAGACCATAAACCAAGAGTCCGCAGCTCGTGGTCGTGCGGTAGCGTCCTCAACCCGCGCCCGGGTTCCCGGGTTCGATTCCCGGCGGGGTCAGGGATTTTCTCTGCCTCGTGATGACTGGGTGTTGTATGATGTCCTTAGGTTAGTTAGGTTTAAGTAGTTCTAAGTTCTAGGGGACTGATGACCATAGATGTTAAGTCCCATAGTGCTCAGAGCCATTTGAACCATAAACCAAGATGCTCCAGAAAACCAGGTGAAACAGTTGTGGAGATCAGGCAGTGGCACCGATTTCAAGATCACCTTTTAATTGAGAAGCCTGTAATCAACCACAGGTCGGTAATCCTGGCCCTGATCTATAGGTACTACCAAAATGGGGGAAGCACAGGGGGAGGTGGACGGTCTTATGACTCCGTCTTTTAACAAACCCTCAATTTTGAGCCGCAATATATCTTAGGTGGTGCCAAGCGATATGGAGACTGGCGAACCTGCACGTCGTCTATGATACGAAAATGGTATCCAATGGCCGGCCGAAGTGGCCACGCGGTTCTGGCGCTGCAGTCTGGAACCGCGAGACCGCTACGGTCGCAGGTTCGAATCCTGCCTCGGGCATGGATGTGTGTGATGTCCTTAGGTTAGTTAGGTTTAACTAGTTCTAAGTTCTAGGGGACTAATGACCTCAGCAGTTGAGTCCCATAGTGCTCAGAGCCATTTGAACCATTTGGTATCCAATGACGTCTGTGACTTCTAACTTGTCACAAAGTACGTCAGGAAATTCTCCAAAAAGTTCACTTAACTGCTTCCCTTGTTGACTGGAGAGATGGTCTAACCTAAGTAGGCACTTGTTACTACTGGTGTGACGTCCCATCCCCACATGGACAAAAGGCTATTCCATCGTTGGAGGAAAATTTGAAATAAAGGGTCCGGGTACCAAAATCTAACGCCAGTCTAATAAAAACTTGACAGGCCATGAAAATTCACACATGGAAAGATTTCCTCGGATTTCCCCGCACAGAGGTAACTCTTGGCCATTGGCCACCCGACATCTCTCGATCGAGGAACGTACTGGAGATAATCTACATAAGTGCCCATATTCAATAAAGCACTCGTAATTAAGGAGTGGCACAGAGCTGCCCGAATCTAGTAAACCGCACAACGGTTCCTGCCCTATAGCCGCACAAACAAATGGTAAGGATCGCGTTATGGCTGCCTGTATACGACTGTACCACCCCTGTCTCCGAAGATGCGACCCCACCCCCGCCTGGCGTCATTTCTCAGCGCGAGGTGTCCTTGGAACCGGGCATCCTCTTACTAAACGGTCACGTGACCCGCACGTAAAACAAGCCACTTATTTCATTGAACCGCGTGCTCTACCTATCATGCTACCTTCTGGACCGGAGTTAGGTAAGTCTTGATGTCTCCAGTTAACTCATCTCGCTGGTTATCGGCAAAAGACAATTACTTAACAGAGTTAACAAGGACCTCTAACTCATGAAGAGTGACCGGTCGAGGAAATAGTGCGATCCGAGACCTGTCTTCAGGCCGCATACCTTCCAAGACGTTAGCAACTAAATTCGCCTCAGGAACATTCATATGTAGTGCCGATACTGCCTCACGAACCCGCTTTACATATCCAAACAACGATTAGTGGGAGTTGTGCACGCGAAAATAATATCTCCATTCTAGCTCTTTGAGCATATGGTCTGATAACTTACGCTCCACGACCGATTGCCTCAGCTGCCCGATCGTCTTACCCTTCCGTAAGGTTTCAGATAGCAGATTACTTAAGTTACCGCATGGTAACGGGTAGAGTGCGAAAACTACTACGTGATGGGGATCCTTAATGCATCAGCATGCGACTCAAACTTAACTAGTAGCCACAATACCTGTTGTATATTTTCTAAGGTTTCAATTGACAATTCCCGAATACTATTTAACAGACACATAATCTGATTAGGGAGTCGGGCAAAATATTTCTCAAACCGTTCACTTAGACATCAGGCGACGGAGCGACATTCAGCTATTGGATTGTCAGAAACACGTTCTATATTATTTGTATCAGCACCACTTTCTAATTCTACAGCTGCAGTTTGGATTTGCAAATCAAACAAAAGATTATTTAACTGAATGACACGTGCTAAGTGTTCAGGGCTCGGATCTAGAAGTTTAAGATCCGTTACTCAATTGCCCAGGTGAACTAATTGTGCATGAATGCGCTTCACCTGCCTCACGGTTGGTTGATTATTTTGGAGAAAGGAGAGCTGTTCTTGTAACTGATTCAATGGTACCATAAGAGTCTGTAAAATTTGGCTCACCTCGCAAACTGTGCTGACAAACGGAGAGTGGTGTTGACAACGCAGCCCGCCGCCTGGCTGCCAGCTCCCCCACTAAACCGTGAGCATTTTGTTGCCTAATGCTGTGTTCATACTCGACCTGATCCCGTTTTAGGTACAAAATACCGGGACCTTGATGTGGATCCATAGCGCGGCTGTAGACAAAAGAGAATAATTAGACAATGTCATAAAAGAATAAAGTACAAAATTTAAACTGAAGCAGGTTGCGTGAAATGAAACTCCTGGCAACCCCCGCTAACGGGTCGAAAACCATGCTCTGCTGCTAATGATACGTGGTTGTTGTTGTTGTGGTCTTCAGTCCTGAGACTGGTTTGATGCAGCTCTCCATGCTACTCTATCCTGTGCAAGCTTCTTCATCTCCCAGTACCTACTGCAACCTACATCCTTCTGAATCTGCTTAGTGTATTGATCTCTTGGTCTCCCTCTACGATTTTTACCCTCCACGCTGCCCTCCAATGCTAAATTTGTGATCCCTTGATGCCTCAAAACATGTCCTACCAACCGATCCCTTCTTTTAGTCAAGTTGTGCCACAAACTTCTCTTCTCCCCAATCCTATTCAATACCTCCTCATTAGTTACGTGATCTACCCACCTCATCTTCAGCATTCTTCTGTAGCACCACATTTCGAAAGCTTCTATTCTCTTCTTGTCCAAACTAGTTATCGTCCATGTTTCACTTCCATACATGGCTACACTCCATACAAATACTTTCAGAAACGACTTCCTGACACCTAAATCTATACTCGATGTTAGCAAATTTCTCTTCTTGAGAAACGCTTTCCTTGTCATTGCCAGTCTACATTTTATATCCTCTCTACTTCGACCATCATCGGTTATTTTACTCCCTAAATAGTAAAACTCCTTTACTACTTTAAGTGTCTCATTTCCTAATCTAATTCCCTCAGCATCACCCGACTTAATTTGACTACATTCCATTATCCTCGTTTTGCTTTTGTTGATGTTCATCTTATATCCTCCTTTCAAGACACCATCCATTCCGTTCAACTGCTCTTCCAAGTCCTTTGCTGTCTCTGACAGAATTACAATGTCATCGGCGAACCTCAAAGTTTTTACTTCTTCTCCATGAATTTTAATACCTACTCCGAATTTTTCTTTTGTTTCCTTTACTGCTTGCTCAATATACAGATTGAATAACATCGGGGAGAGGCTACAACCCTGTCTCACTCCTTTCCCAACCACTGCTTCCCTTTCATGCCCCTCGACTCTTATAACTGCCATCTGGTTTCTGTACAAATTGTAAATAGCCTTTCGCTCCCTGTATTTTACCCCTGCCACCTTCAGAATTTGAAAGAGAGTATTCCAGTCAACATTGTCAAAAGCTTTCTCTAAGTCTACAAATGCTAGAAACGTAGGTTTGCCTTTTCTTAATCTTTCTTCCAAGATAAGTCGTAAGGTCAGTATTGCCTCACGTGTTCCAACATTTCTACGGAATCCAAACTGATCTTCCCCGAGGTCGGCTTCTACCAGTTTTTCCATTCGTCTGTAAAGAATTCGCGTTAGTATTTTGCAGCTGTGACTTATTAAACTGATAGTTCGGTAATTTTCACATCTGTCAACACCTGCTTTCTTTGGGATTGGAATTATTATATTCTTCTTGAAGTCTGAGGGTATTTCGCCTGTCCCATACATCGTGCTCACTAGATGGTAGAGTTTTGTCATGACTGGCTCTCCCGAGGCCATCAGTAGTTCTAGTGGAATGTTGTCTACTCCCGGGGCCTTGTTTCGACTCAGGTCTTTCAGTGCTCTGTCAAACTCTTCACGCAGTATCTTATCTCCCATTTCGTCTTCATCTACATCCTCTTCCATTTCCATAATATTGTCCTCGAGTGCATCTCCCTTGTATAAACCCTCTATATACTCCTTCCACCTTTCTGCCTTCCCTTCTTTGCTTAGAACTGGGTTTCCATCTGAGCTCTTGATATTCATACAAGTGGTTCTCTTATCTCCAAAGGTCTCTTTAATTTTCCTGTAGGCAGTATCTATCTCACCCCTAGTGAGACAAGCCTCTACATCCTTACATTTGTCCTCTAGCCATCCCTGCTTAGCCATTTTGCACTTCCTGTCGATTTCATTTTTGAGACGTTTGTATTCCTTTTTGCCTGCTTCATTTACTGCATTTTTATATTTTCTCCTTTCATCAATTAAATTCAATATTTCTTCTGTTACCCAAGGATTTCTATTACCCCTCGTCTTTTTACCTACTTGATCGTCTGCTGCCTTCACCACTTCATCCCTCAGAGCTACCCATTCTTCTTCTACTGTATTTCTTTCCCCCATTCCTGTCAATTGTCCCCTTATGCTCTCCCTGAAACTCTCTACAACCTCTGGTTCTTTCAGTTTATCCAGGTCCCATCTCCTTAAATTCCCACCTTTTTGCAGTTTCTTCAGTTTCAATCTGCAGTTCATAACCAATAGATTGTGGTCAGAATCCACATCTGCCCCAGGAAATGTCTTACAATTTAAAACCTGGTTTCTAAATCTCTGTCTTACCATTATATAATCTATCTGAAACCTGTCAGTATCTCCTGGCTTCTTCCATGTATACAGCCTCCTTTCATGATTCTTGAACCAAGTGTTAGCTATGATTAAGTTATGCTCTGTGCAAAATTCTACAAGGCGGCTTCCTCTTTCATTCCTTCCCCCCAATCCATATTCACCTACTATGTTTCCTTCTCTCCCTTTTCCTACTGACGAATTCCAGTCACCCATGACTATTAAATTTTCGTCTCCTTTCACTACCTGAATAATTTCTTTTATCTCGTCATACATTTCATCAATTTCTTCATCATCTGCAGAGCTAGTTGGCATATAAACTTGTACTACTGTAGTAGGCATGGGCTTTGTGTCTATCTTGGCCACAATAATGCGTTCACTATGCTGTTTGTAGTAGCTAACCCGCACTCCTATTTTTTTATTCATTATTAAACCTACTCCTGCATTACCCCTATTTGATTTTGTATTTATAACCCTGTAATCACCTGACCAAAAGTCTTGTTCCTCCTGCCACCGAACTTCACTAATTCCCACTATATCTAACTTTAACCTATCCATTTCTCTTTTCAAATTTTCTAACCTACCTGCCCGATTAAGTGATCTGACATTCCACGCTCCGATCCGTAGAACGCCAGTTTTCTTTCTCCTGATAACGACGTCCTCTTGAGTAGTCCCCGCCCGGAGATCCGAATGGGGGACTATTTTACCTCCGGAATATTTTACCCAAGAGGACGCCATCATCATTTAATCATACAGTAGAGCTGCATGTCCTCGGGAAAAATTACGGCTGTAGTTTCCCCTTGCTTTCAGCCGTTCGCAGTACCAGCACAGCAAGGCCGTTTTGGTTAATGTTACAAGGCCAGATCAGTCAATCATCCAGACTGTTGCCCCTGCAACTACTGAAAAGGCTGCTGCCCCTCTTCAGGAACCACATGTTTGTCTGGCCTCTCAACAGATACCCCTCCGTTGTGGTTGCACCTACGGTATGGCCATCTGTATCGCTGAGGCACGCAAGCCTCCCCACCAACGGCAAGGTCCATGGTTCATGGGGGGGATACGTGGTACTTACTGGAATTAAGGAAAACGTGGAAGGGAGGACCCACCAATATAACTTTCTCTTCACACAACCTGTTTATTTAACAATATGTAAACTATGTTTACAGATAATCGAAGCATTTAACCATAAAATTTTCTTTAACGAAATGAACAAATTTGCAAAATTCTTTTGACCTTTCTTTGCAAAAGAAATCTGAAGTGCTGTATTGCAAAAAAGCAAACAATATGACAACGTTTACAAGACGCCCGGACCTACAGTTCGCCCGTTATCTACATCTACATCTACATCTACATCTACATCTACATCTACATGATTACTCTGCAATTCACATTTAAGTGCTTGGCAGAGGGTTCATCGAACCACAATCATACTATCTCACTACCATTCCACTCCCGAACAGCGCGTGGGAAAAACGAACACCTAAACCTTTCTGTTTGAGCTCTGATTTCTCTTATTTTATTTTGATGATCATTCCTACCTATGTAGGTTGGGCTCAACAAAATATTTTCGCATTCGGAAGAGAAAGTTGGTGACTGAAATTTCGTAAATAGATCTCGCCGCGACGAAAAACGTCTTTGCTTTAATGACTTCCATCCCAACTCGCGTATCATATCTGCCACACTCTCTCCCCTATTTCGCGATAATACAAATCGAGCTGCCCTTTTTTGCACCCTTTCGATGTTCTCGGTCAATCCCATCTGGTAAGGATCCCACACCACGCAGCATTATTCTAACAGAGGACGAACGAGTGTAGTGTAAGCCGTCTCTTTAGTGGACTTGTTGCATCATCTAAGTGTCCTGCCAATGAAACGCACCGTTTGGCTCGCCTTCCCCACAATATTATCTATGTGGTCTTTCCAACTGAAGTTGTTCGTAATTTTTACACCCAGGCACTTAGCTGAATTGACAGCCTTGAGAATTGTACTATTTATCGAGTAATCGAATTTCAATGGATTTCTTTTGGAACTCATGTGGATCACCTCACACTTTTCGTTATTTAGCGTCAACTGCCACCTGCCACACCATGGAGCAATCTTTTCTAAATCGCTTTGCAACTGATATTGGTCTTCGGATGACCTTACTAGACGGTAAATTACAGCATCATCTGCGAACAACCTAAGAGAACTGCTCAGATTGTCACCCAGGTCATTTATATAGATCAGGAACAGCAGAGGTCCCAGGACGCTTCCCTGGGGAACACCTGATATC
This sequence comes from Schistocerca nitens, assembly GCF_023898315.1. Lineage (NCBI taxonomy): Eukaryota > Metazoa > Arthropoda > Insecta > Orthoptera > Acrididae > Schistocerca > Schistocerca nitens. Next base: position 900,968,024 of record NC_064614.1, on the reverse strand, counting down.
ACTTCAGTTTTACTCGGTGATTTGCCGTCTATTACTACGAACTGCGACCTTCCTGACAGGAAATCACGAATCCAGTCGCACAACTGAGACGATATCCCATAGACCCGCAGCTTGATTAGAAGTCGCTTGTGAGGAACGGTGTCAAAAGCTTTCCGGAAATCTAGAAATACGGAATCAACTTGAGATCTCCTGTCGATAGCGGCCATTACTTCGTGCGAATAAAGAGCTAGCTGCGTTGCACAAGAACGATGTTTCTTGAAACCATGCTGTTTACGTATCAATAGATCGTTCCCCTCGAGGTGATTCATAATGTTTGAATACAGTATATACTCCAAAACCCTACTGCAAACCGACGTCAATGATATAGGTCTGTAGTTCGATGGATTACTCCTACTAACCTTCTTAAACACTGGTGCGACCTGCGCAATTTTCCAATCCAATCGGTGAGCGAGCGGTTGTATGTGATTGCTAAGTAGGGAGCTATTGTATCAGCGTAATCTGAAAGGAACCTAATCGTTAAACAATCTGGACCTGAAGACTTGCCCGTTTCAAGCGATTTGAGTTGCTTCGCAACCCATAAGGTATCTACTTCAAAGAAACTCATGCTAGCAACTGTTCGTGTTTCAAATTCTGGAATATTCCATTCGTCTTCCCTGGTGAAGGAATTTCGGAAAACTGCGTTCAATAACTCCGCTTTAGCGTCACAATCGTCGGTAACAGTACCATCGGCACTGCGCAGCGAAGGTATTGACTGCGTCTTGCCGCTTGTGTACTTTACATACGACCAGAATTTCTTCGGATTTTCTAACAAATTTCGAGACAATGTTTCGTTGTGGAACCTATTAAAGGCATCTCGCATTGAAGTCCGTGCCAAATTTTGCGCGTCTGTAAATTTTAGCCAATCTTCGGGATTTCGCGTTCTTCTGAACTTCGCATGCTTTTTCCGTTGCCTCTGCAACAGCGTTCGGACCTGTTTTGTGTACCACGGGGGATCAGTTCCATCTCTTACCAATTTATGAGGTATAAATCTCTCAATTGCTGTTGCTACTATATCTTTGAATATGAGCCACATCTCGTCTACATTTGCATAGTCAGTTCGGAAGGAATGGAGATTTTCTCTTAGGAAAGCTTCTAGTGACACTTTATCCGCTTTTTTAAATAAAATTATTTTGCGTTTGTTTCTGGTGGATTTGGAAGAAACGGTATTGAGCCTAGCTGCAACAACCTTGTGGTCACTAATCCCTGTATCAGTCATGATGCTCTCTATCAGCTCTGGATTGTTTGTGGCTAAGAGGTCAAGTGTGTTTTCGCAACCATTTACAATTCGCGTGGGTTCGTGGACTAACTGCTCGAAATAATTTTCGGAGAAAGCGTTTAGGACAATCTCGGAAGATGTTTTCTGCCTACCACCGGTTTTGAACAAGTATTTTTGCCAACATATCGAGGGAAGGTTGAAGTCCCCACAAACTATAACCGTATGAGTGGGGTATTTATTTCTTACGAGACTCAAATTTTCTCTGAACTGTTCAGCAACTATATCATCGGAGTCTGGGGGTCGGTAGAAGGAGCCAATTACTTAGTTCGGCTGTTAAGTATAACCTCCACCCATTCCAATTCGCACGGAGTATCTACTTCGACTGCACTACAAGATAAACCACTACTGACAGACACAAACACTCCACCACCAATTCTGCATAATCTATCTTTCCTGAACACCGTCTGAGACTTCGTAAAAATTTCTGAAGAACTTATTTCAGGCTTTAGCCAGCTTTCTGTACCTTGATCGGGTGAAACAGCGGTGTTTACTGCCGCACTGGACACAGTCTGTCTTATTAAATGCCCTTCTGCAACACACAAAAACTATATAAGCACCATTGGTGACAAGATTGATTCAATTACTCAAAACGGATGACTTAACTTTTAATTTGAAAGCGGTATGTAGAAAGGTTGAGATGCGCACCTGTGCTTAAAGGTTATGACAATGATAAGGCTTACATCAAAGCAACCAACCTCTTAATTTCAATCAGCAACTAAGGTGCGACTAGATCCCAACCAGTCCCTTTAGACAATTTTATTTTTACTTAAGCCCTGGTGACAGTTGACTGTTAACATTTTCAAATTTAAACTGATTGTCAATTACTAAAACCGCTCTGAAGGAACGTCTTAAAACATTACTTGTGAACACTTATTACAAGAGAACTCAATGAGCGGAACCACAAGATACAGCTAAAATACATCAATGATGACCCGGTCTTTCAAACACAGAAACTAACAGCTTAGTACAACAGGTTGTTCAGAGTATAACTAATGACTGAGAAATGCAGTTACAATCAAAGAATTGAATCGGTTAACAGATAAATCTAACCACAAGGTCTCTCTTTTGTTTAACGGCAACCTGTGCCTTAGTACAATTGTTCTGGCTGTATTTACGACCAAGAGCTGATTAATTAGCACATTAATGATCGGGTACAAACCAGAAAGGAAAGGCAATATAATAACGGGACAAACTTTCAAACGACAACTAGTGTCTTAGTACAATAATAATGCCTAAATTTATGACCAAAGAGGCGACTAAGTAACACTCTGAGGGCCGGGTACAGACCAGAAAATACACTCCTGGAAATTGAAATAAGAACACCGTGAATTCATTGTCCCAGGAAGGGGAAACTTTATTGACACATTCCTGGGGTCAGATACATCACATGATCACACTGACAGAACCACAGGCACATAGACACAGGCAACAGAGCATGCACAATGTCGGCACTAGTACAGTGTATATCCACCTTTCGCAGCAATGCAGGCTGCTATTCTCCCATGGAGACGATCGTAGAGATGCTGGATGTAGTCCTGTGGAACGGCTTGCCCTGCCATTTCCACCTGGCGCCTCAGTTGGACCAACGTTCGTGCTGGACGTGCAGACCGCGTGAGACGACGCTTCATCCAGTCCCAAACATGCTCAATGGGGGACAGATCCGGAGATCTTGCTGGCCAGGGTAGTTGACTTACACCTTCTAGAGCACGTTGGGTGGCACGGGATACATGCGGACGTGCATTGTCCTGTTGGAACAGCAAGTTCCCTTGCCGGTCTAGGAATGATATAACGATGGGTTCGATGACGGTTTGGTTGTACCGTGCACTATTCAGTGTCCCCTCGACGATCACCAGTGGTGTACGGCCAGTGTAGGAGATCGCTCCCCACACCATGATGCCGGGTGTTGGCCCTGTGTGCCTCGGTCGTATGCAGTCCTGATTGTGGCGCTTACCTGCACGGCGCCAAACACGCATACGACCATCATTGGCACCAAGGCAGAAGCGACTCTCATCGCTGAAGACGACACGTCTCCATTCGTCCCTCCATTCACGCCTGTCGCGACACCACTGGAGGCGGGCTGCACGATGTTGGGGCGTGAGCGGAAGACGGCCTAACGGTGTGCGGGACCGTAGCCCAGCTTCATGGAGACGGTTGCGAATGGTCCTCGCCGATACCCCAGGAGCAACGGTGTCCCTAATTTGCTGGGAAGTGGCGGTGCGGTCCCCTACGGCACTGCGTAGGATCCTACGGTCTTGGCGTGCATCCGTGCGTCGCTGCGGTCCGGTCCCAGGTCGACGGGCACGTGCACCTTCCGCCGACCACTGGCGACAACATCGATGTACTGTGGAGACCTCACGCCCCACGTGTTGAGCAATTCGGCGGTACGTCCACCCGGCCTCCCGCATGCCCACTATACGCCCTCGCTCAAAGTCCGTCAACTGCACATACGGTTCACGTCCACGCTGTCGCGGCATGCTACCAGTGTTAAAGACTGCGATGGAGCTCCGTATGCCACGGCAAACTGGCTGACACTGACGGCGGCGGTGCACAAATGCTGCGCAGCTAGCGCCATTCGACGGCCAACACCGCGGTTCCTGGTGTGTCCGCTGTGCCGTGCGTGTGATCATTGCTTGTACAGCCCTCTCGCAGTGTCCGGAGCAAGTATGGTGGGTCTGACACACCGGTGTCAATGTGTTCTTTTTTCCATTTCCAGGAGTGTAATAAGGGGGGGGGGGGAGGGCAGGTAGACAATGAAACAAATAACCACGAGGATTACAGAATGTTACTCCCCTTTATCAGCAGGTAGTTCCATGGATCCACAGTGCATCGCAGCGGTTACTGAGAGATGCCGATGAAACCAGGTAGAAGAGGGCAGCCAGGTATAACGCCTCTTCTTCTTGATGATTTGGTTTGATTTGTACTTGGCCTCGGCTAAAACTCGGCGACAGTCGGTAGAGTGTTGAGATCGTTATCAAGTTACGAAGACGACGTTACACAAAATAACAGTGCTGAACCGAAATATCGACGTGCGTTAGATATTTGCTTCGCCAAGAATCGTAATTAATCGTTCGTAATCGATGTTTAACTGATTAATGATGAAATATTAATGATAAAACCAATACAGTCACATCCACAACCAATTCCCTACAAGCTGGTCGTAATTTCAAGTATCTAAGAAATCGTAACAGTGGGCTTGTTATTTGAGTCAAAGATTCTACACAAGCGCCGAGCGCTACAGTCAAATATTATCGCTGCGCGTAATTATTACTCGGGAGTTTCATGTCAATAATTTGATAGAATTTTAAATCACAAATGCACGACTTGGCACGAAAAGGTGTTTTATTGCACAGTATCAGTCACTTCCTAACCGAGCCTTGAGAAGAAAACTTTCCCAGGTTTTGGGGGGATTTAAATTATGTGCTTCGGACCTATCACTGAAGTTCCATAAACCACTGGCTATTATGAATGAAAATGTCTATCAGTGTTCGTTGCCTAAACCACTGTCTAAGTAATGTTTAGTTCAATTATCTAGTTAAAAGTTCACTTTTTTCTAGTAGGTAAAAGTCCTCCGTTCGAATTCTAATGCCGTGATATTTGAAGTCAGAAGATCGTATTACTGCGTCATAATAGATCGCAATTATTCAATCTCAAAAACAATCTAAGCGCGCTTACATGTACGAGCATTCAAATATATGACCTGCTTCGGTTAACTCTCGTAACGTAGTCACAATGCATTGAATTATAGGCCCGCATCTCGTGGTCGTGCGGTAGCGTTCTCGCTTCCCACGCCCGGGTTCCCGGGTTCGATTCCCGGCGGGGTCAGGGATTTTCTCTGCCTCGTGATGGCTGGGTGTTGTGTGATGTCCTTAGGTTAGTTAGGTTTAAGTAGTTCTAAGTTCTAGGGGACTGATGACCATAGCTGTTAAGTCCCATAGTGCTCAGAGCCATTTTTGAACCATTGAATTATATTTAGTCATTACTCACGATTCCCAAAGAGTACTCACTCGGAGTATTCTTTGCGATCGTTGGTTCTACTTTGCGAATGTTAATTTATGCTAATTTTGCGATTTATTATGATTTTGATTTTAATTTTACTGAAATTTAATCTTTCTTTCGTAGATTGCGAAATTGTCAAGTCTTAGATTCCTGATTTAATTACTTGTTATTGTCCTAATAATAGTGATAAATGGAACTTCGTTCGCTTATTCACTTTTCTGGGAATTTGGGACTTGGGGGGGGAAGGGGGGGTGAATCTTTGGGGTATTGGGAGCTAATGTTTGATTTTTATTTCTCGTCCGAGGAAGTGGCATTACACAGGCCACGAGAGATCGTCCGACACGAATGTTGCCAACCAATCGACGGGATTATTCTAGAATGAAATTTTCACTCTACAGCGGAGTGTGCGCTGATATGAAACTTCGTGGCAGATTAAAACTGTGTGCCGGACCGAGACTCGAACTCGGGACCTTTGCATTTCGCGGGCAAGTGCTCTACCGACTGAGCTACCCAAGCAAGACTCTCGCCCCGTCCTCACAGCTTTACTTCTGCCAGTACCTCGTCTCCTACCTTCCAAACTTTACAGAAGCCCTCCTGCGAACCTTGCAGAACTAGCACTCCTGAAAGAAAGGATATTGCGGAGACATGGCTTAGCCACAGCCTGGGGGATGTTTCTAGAATGAAATTTTCACTCTACAGCGGAGTGTGCGCTGATATGAAACTTCCTGGCAGATTAAAACTGTGTGCCGAACCGAGACTCGAACTCGGGACCTTTGCCCTTCGCGAGCAAGTGCTCTACCGACTGAGCTACCCAAGCACGACTCACGCCCCGTCCTCACAGCTTTACTTCTGCCAGTACCTCGTCTCCTACCTTCCAAACTTTACAGAAGCTCTCCTGCGAACCTTGCAAAAGTAGGTACTGGCAGAAGTAAAGCTGTGAGGACGGGGCGTGAGTCGTGCTTGGGTAGCTCAGTCGGTAGAGCACTTGCCCGCGAAAGGCAAAGGTCCCGAGTGATGTGTCGGCAGAAGTGCCAACACCGTGTTGTTTAAGGAAGCCGAAATGCACGCTATAAGCTCACTCAGGATGGCGTGAGGTCTGAAACAGGATACTTAATGAATGCTATAAAGAAAAGTACGTAGCTGCTGGAATACTTAACTTTAATCCACAATTGGTGAACATTGGTCTTGTTACTGTACATGCTTCATTAGATACATAGCAAAGGATAAATGGCGCCTTGATAGGTCGTAGCAATTGACTAAGCTGAAGGCTATGCTAACTATCGTCTCGGCTAATGAGAGCGTAATTCTCAGTGAAACTTTCCTACAACGTCGGCTGTACAACTGGGGCGAGTGCTAGTAAGTCTCTCGAGACCTGCCGTGTGGTGGCGCTCGGTCTGCGATCACTGACAGTGGCGACACGCGGGTCCGACATGTACTAATGGACCGCGGCCGATTTAAAGCTACCACCTAGCAAGTGTGGTGTCTGGCGGTGACAACACACCGAGTTCGAGTCTCGGTCCGGCACACAGTTTTAATCTGCCAGGAAGTTTCAATCGACGGGGTGTCGGCCTGCTGCTTGTAGTCGACGCTGACCCTGGTGCAGCACTCCGGTACCTCCGCTCTGCGCAGGCCCTCCTTGCACAGCTCGTGGCTTCGGCCGGTCGGACCTCCTGACCACCTCTTGTCGTGAAGCTACAATCAATTCCCGAACTTCGTGCCTCTTCCTCAGGAAAGCGAACCCTGTATATATATCGGCAAGCAAAGACCTTCTAAGGACACAACCCACAGGTAGCAACTCTTCCTCATAGATATTGATAACGGGGCCGCAAGTGGGATAGTCGATACTACATCTGAGCCAGTGGGGCCAGACAGAACAGTCTACTAATTAAATGGCGCCACGGCTCAATCACGTCTGGTTGTCGGGCAGTATGGCGGTTGACAATCATTAACTAAACACTGTTCGGAGCGTCTCCAGACACGTCTTTGGCCTGGAATTTCATTGACTGGAACAGAACCGTATTCAGTGATCAGTTCCACTTCGAACTGAGCCCAGATGGCTGGCGAGGACGTGTCTGGAGACTCCTCGGACAGCAGTGGGATGCTAATCTGACTGTTGCCCACCATGTGGCCCGACAACCAATTCTGACGGTCTGGGTGCCATTTCATTTCATAACAGGACACCACTGGTTGTCATCCACAGTACCCATAAAGCACACCGGTTCGTCGACGATATTCTACGCCCCGTTTTGTTGACCGTCATGGCAAGCCATCCTGGGTTTACATTACAGCAAGATAATGCCCGCTCGCACATGGCGAAAGTTTCTATTACTTGTTTTGGCGCTTGTCCAACTCCCTTGCCCATCAATGTCATCAGTTCTCTCTCAGATTGAGGACATTTGGTGCTTTATGAGTAGGGCCCTCCAACCAGCTCGAGATTTTTACAATCTAACGCTCGAATCGGACAGAATTTGGCACAATATCCCTCAAGAGGACATCCAACAACTCAATCAATCAATGCCACGCCATATAACTGCTTCCTTAAGGACCGGAGAGGGAGCAACGCTTTATTGACTCATTCAATTTGTGAAACTTTTTCTCATGAATAAATCATCCAATTTTTCTGAAACTGTAACCATTTGTTTGTCTGTGCAAGTACATCACGTCTACCGATTTCCGTTCCCTTCGGAAATCCTTTGTGATGTGCCGTTTTTTATCTTTTTAAAGAGTGCATTCATTAAGAGTCCTACAATAAATCTAAACCTGGTGTTTGCTTTTCCTACAGTTAGTTTTATGTGGTCATTCAACTTTACGTCGCTCCGGATGATTCCTTCTATGTACTTTATAATTGCTACAATTTCCAGCGATTTATCGGCAACTGTGTAATCGAACAGTAATGGATCTCGATTGTTGCGAACACCCATAGTAAAAGTGGAACGTTACTGAGGCTAGCTCTGAGAGTGACTTGGTGCTGTTACGCTGTGAAATGTTCTGCCGTTTCATGTTAAGTGGCTGGATACCTCAGGACAGAAGTTCGCGCGACTACACGGTGACAGTGCTCGGGCCGCGGGTGCGTTAGAGGTTAACTGGGTCTCGTTTATCCTTTTCCCCTTGTTCCCAGAGAGGCGGCATTCTTAAGCGCTACCGTAAGAGCAAAGGCTAATACAGCTTCCCCACGAGTGGTGGTCCCCCCTTGATACTGGAAAGTTATTCTCCATTCTCGTTTCGACATATTGCTGTTTGCATAATCTCAATTTAGTCTTAACGTAGTACAGCAGTATCATAAGCTACATTGGCTTATGTTAACCTATTTACAAATAAATTGATACTTTTATCCGCTACTTCTCTCGTCATTTTGAGCCAAATTTTTAATTCTTATATCTAGCATCTCCTGGTCCTGTGGGACCAGAGGGCATATGATGAACACACGTAGCGTCAAGCAGCTACTGAACCCGCATTGTTATACTGCGGAAATGGCCGGCTTAAAGAATTTCAAAACATTAACTTTTATTTTCTCGAGAAAATACGTACATGCAAGAAAATGGAAAAATATATTGAGAATGCGATACATAGAACATTTTTCGCGGATCCCTTATTTCATGTCTTCTTTAAAATCGTCAAATAACATCAAAAAATTATACTTTTCCACGCAACAGCATTGACTCTTCACTGTTGACATAATTTACACTGAAGCGCCAAACAAACTGGTATAGGCATACATATTCAAATACAGAGAGAGCCTATGTAAACAGGCAGAATACGGCGCTGTGGTCGGCAACGCCTATATCAGACAACAAGTGTCTGGCGCAGTTGTTAGATCGGTTACTGCTGCTACAATGCCAGGTTAGCAAGATTTAAGTGAGTCTGAACGTGCTATTATAGTCGGCGCAGAAGCGATGGGACACAGCATCTTCGAGGTAACGATGAAGTGGGGATTTTCCCGTACAATCAGTTCACGAGTGTACCGTGAATAGCGGGAATCCGGTAAAACATCAAATCTCCGACATCGCTGCGGCCGGAAAAAGATCCTGCAAGACCGGGACCAATGACGACTGAAGAGACTCGTTCAACGTGACAGAAGTGCAACCCTTCCGCAAATTGCTGCAGATTTCAATGCTGGCTCATCAAGTGTCGACGTGCGAACCATTCAACGAAACATCATCGATATGGGCTTTCAGAGCCAAAGACTGCATGGTACAAAGCTTTACGCCTCCGTCAACACCGACATTGGACTGTTGATGACTGGAAACATGTTGCCTGGTCGGACGAGTCTCGTTTCAAATTGTATGGAGCGGATGGACGTGTACGGGTATGGAGACAACCTCATGAATCCGTGAATCCTGCATATCTGCAGGGGACTATTCAAGTTGGTGGTGTGGGACGTACGCAGTTGGAGTGATGCGTGACCGCTGATAGGTCTAGATAAGACTCTGACAGGTGACACGTACGTGAGCATCCTGTTTGATCACATGTATCCATTCATGGCCATTGTGCATTGGGGCAATTTCAGCAGAAAAAATGCGACACCCCACACGTCCAGAATTACTACAGAGTGGCTCCAGGAACACTCTTCTGGGTATAAACACTTCCGCTGGTCACCAAATTCCCCAGACATGAACATTATTGAGCACATCTGGGATGCTCTGCGAGCTGCTGTTCAAAAGAGATCTCCTCCCACCGTACACTTACGGATTTATCGACAGCTTTGCAGGATTCATGGTGTCAATTCCCTCCAGCACTACTTCAGACTTTAGTCGAGTCCATAGCCGTCTTGTTGCAGCACTTCTGAGTGCTCGCGACGGCCATGCACGATACTAGGCAGGTTTACCAGTTTCTTTGGCTCTTCAGTGACATTAAATTCCTTTTTTTTCTATTTCTTGGGCGGCCGGTGTGGCCGAGCGGTTCTAGGCGCTTCAGTCTGGAACCTCGCGACCGCTACGGTCGCAGTTTCGAATCCTGCCTCGGGCATGGATGTGTGTGATGTCCTTAGGTTAGTTAGGTTTAAGCAGTTCTAAGTTCTAGGGGACTGATGACCTGAGATGTTAAGTCCCATAGTGCTCAGAGCCATTTGAACCATTTTATCTATTTGTTTTCTCGTTTATGCGCAAATACTGTAAAACCAAAATTAATTTTTTGTATTGAGGTATTTGACCTCTTTTACCGGAGAAAACTTATGAAAATACAGGGCTGTTCAAAAAGAAGGAACAGATGTCAGACATTTATTGGTTCTACACTGCAGTTCCAACGTTTCTGGATGGTATTCTCGGCGGCCGAAGTGGCCGTGCGGTTAAAGGCGCTGCAGTCTGGAACCGCAAGACCGCTACGGTCGCAGGTTCGAATCCTGCCTCGGGCATGGATGTTTGTGATGTCCTTAGGTTAGTTAGGTTTAACTAGTTCTAAGTTCTAGGGGACTAATGACCTCAGCAGTTGAGTCCCATAGTGCTCAGAGCCATTTGAACCATTTGATGGTATTCTCTAATGACGTCCGACGTTACCTGAATAATATCATTACAGGACGTTGGATTGGAAGAGGAGGAGCAAAAGATGAAGTTCATTGCCTGTGGCTTCACAGGTCTCCAGGCTTCATATCTTGTGGCTTTATCAATGTAATTATGAAAATGACAGCGTTTTTATCCTTCCCTATGTTTCACACTCTTTAAAGTTTGCGACATCGCATCGTTGATCCTATTAATTCGATAGCGATAGACCATCTGCTTCGTGTGTGGCAGTAAATGACCCACCGTTTTGATATGTGTCGTGTAACACATGGTGATCACATTGAATGCACAAAAATGTGAACTTTTCTTTTTCCTGGAACGTTGGAATTATGTTCCTATCTTTTGTAGTTTGGAAACAATAAATGTTTGAAATCTGTTTCTTCTTTTTAATAGCCCCGTAATTTCAAGGTCTCGTGAAATCTTCGCAGTGAGACACTGAAAAGTAGAAAACCAATAAAGATTAAGAAATAACATGAGTGAGCGCCGAGAGGATAGGATAACTTCCCATGACAGCAGATGACTTCAGCGTCAAAATTTTATTCCCAAGGAACCTGGGTGATGATGCTCCGTTTAGTTACAATATGAATGCGTGTGAGTCCTGCCATCTGAAATCGGTAGTGAAATGTTTTGACTTCCAGTGTGGATCGATCTCATGCTTCTTTTAAAAAGGAGTGTCTCTCTTGTCTCAGCCGCTTACTTGTGGAAAGTGAGTCAGTGTATAGCGTCATTGTGGTGTTATTCCCGTAACAAAATTCACCTGTAAGGAGTCGTCGTTTTTGCTCGCACGTTGGCGTCAAAATTGTGTATGTTGGCTGAGTGCTATCTGCTGTGCACTTTGACACCTGAATAGTAAAAGGTAGACCATAGTCACGGAATTAAGGGACTAGCAATGGTACTAGAATTTAAAGAGAAAACCAATGTCATAATGGATGATCTTGACAAAGGCCGTACGACAAATTCTCCACACTAATGAAAACTGGAAGAATAGGAAAATTGTCGTCCAAACATTTCAATTGATATTCTTGCGACCGTACATTCACGTGGCCACCGCTGGCAGCAGTCATGCACAGTGGCTACATTCCTACCAAGTCTTTCTGTAGAATCGCAAAGGAACATCCAGCTTCTCGTATCCCTATTACAGGACCTCGCTCAAACTCAATGTGGTGTCGATAATGCCGTCCTTGTCCCTTTAAAGGTATTCTTGACTAACTTCAAGTCATCATGTCCAGTCTCAAAGGTAATTAACGCTCACGACCGGTACAGCCTGTCCTTAAAGCAAACCTATTTGCATCCTCGTACTGGCGTTACTAGCGCCACACTTACGCGACCGGCGCGAAATTTCAAAAGTCGCCTTCTTTCAAATTAGAAACACGCCTACTAACTTTCGTTTATGTCGCAGAACTCTCTCTTGGGGTTGCGATCTTTTCCATCAATGAAGCAAGGACGAAAATTGTTGAGTTAGTCCATTTACACGCTCAGATGTGAAGTTATGTGAGCAAATTCATTGTTATAAATGGCATTACAGCTGAATAGGCGTTTTTAAAACTTTATTTCCCATTTATCCATTTTTCAAGAGGTTTAGTACGGCATTTCTGCATTATTTGTGCTTTGAAACGGAAGTTTCTCAACCATTCAGAATTTTTCTGTTTCGAGTTTTTAATGTCATTGTAAACCTAACATTCCCGAATGATATCAGTTGTCTGGCTGCCCTTTATTTTAAGGCTTATACAATCCTCTTATTTTACACTGGTGTGCAAAATTTAAAGTAAGAAAGCAACTTTCACGTGCCGTATCACTGCCAAGTAAGATATCTCAATCAAATTTGGAGCATACATGGAAAGAAATGCCACACTACAGTACAAAAAGTTCAAATGGTTCAAATGGCTCTGAGCACTATGGGACTCAACTGCTGAGGTCATTAGTCCCCTAGAACTTAGAACTAGTTAAACCTAACTAACCTAAGGACATCACAAACATCCATGCCCGAGGCAGGATTCGAACCTGCGACCGTAGCGGTCTTGCGGTTCCAGACTGCAGCGCAGTACAAAAAGTAACTGAAAGAAACACTGAATGAGACGAACAGAAGTGACACTTATATTCAAGGACAATAATTACACTGAAGTCATCACGACTTACAGTATCATAGTTCCCTGGAAATTTCAAGAGCGGGACATGGTTCTTAAAAGGGTGTGTGACCACCATGGACAGAAATGCGTGCTCTGCAACGTACTCCCATGCCTAGGTAAGGGCCTCTTGTGTTACGGAGTTCTATTCTTCCACCAGTGCGGCTGACAACAGCCGAATGGTTGTCGGTAGACGTGCCCCAGCATCCCCCAAGTGTTCAAGAGGTTTAAGCCAGGGGAATGGGTAGGACTGTCCATTCGCCGAATGTCTGCCTGTTCCCAGCGTTCCCCCACCAGTGGTGTTCGATTTAGTCGCGCATTGTCATCCGTAAAAATGAAGTCAGGGCCAAATACACCCCTGAAAGACACACTTGGGACAGGAGTACAGTGTCTCAATAACGCTGACGGGCGAGTGTACCGTGCTCAAAGATTTGGAGATCAGTACTCCCATGCAACGTGATGCCTCCACACATCATAACATTTGGACCGATCGCGTTCAACAGTGCTAGACGTATCATGATAACGACGAGAGGAAATGCAGCAGGAACATCGAGGGTGTTGTATGAAGACTGTTCCTGCCGAACTACTTCACACTAACTAGTCTTCAATATTTGCCCCGAGAAACCAGGAAAGTGCCTCGCCATGTAATGAGCCTCGAACTTTCTAGTGTTTCCAGGTCAATTCCACGTACGTCATGGTTCGTGATTCTTAAGCCAAGCATTAGCAGTGATTAAATACGCTCTCTTTAAAATTCGACCAGGCAGCTTTCTCTTTCGTTTTTATACTGCTTTAAATGATTGTTTCAATAACACGCTTGAAGAGTTGTTAAAATACACGATTTTCAAAAAAAATACTAAAAAGTAACCGCCATACAACTGCAGTTCTAAATAAATGCCTACAGCACAAACCCAAGGGGAAAGTGTTCTCACCATTTATCAGTAAGGTCACTGATCGCATTGGAAACATTTTAAGCAAGTGCTATGTGGAAACTGTTTTCAGACCCACCACGAAAATAAAAGAATGTTTAAGATCCGCGAAAGATAAACGACATCCTCTAGCTACACCAGGTGTCTATAAAATTCCATGCAGTTGTGGAAAGGCACAACAAAAAGAAGCGTCAACACCCGTCTGGGTGAACATAAAAGGAACTGCCGCCTCGGACATATTGATAAATCGGCTGTAGCGGAACATGCGTTTCAGGAAGGTGATCATGAAATAAAGTTTAATGAGACGACCGTCATAGCAAAGACGTCGCATTATTATGCGCGAATGTACAGAGAGGCCATTGAGATTGCCAAACACTGCAACAATTTTAATAGAAAAGATGTAGGCATTAAGCTGGGTAAGATATGGATGTGAACACTGCAGCAACAGCGTGACAATCGATTAATTTCAATTGAGAAAGTTGGCAATATCAGAGATCGCAGCACAGCCGACGTCACGTGATTGACAGCGGCGCCCTCTGGATGGCTTATATACAGGGTGAGTCACCTAACATTACCGCTGGATATATTTCGTAAACCACATCAAATACTGACGAACCGATTCCACAGACCGAACGTGAGGACAGGGGCTAGTGTAATTGCTTAATACAAACCATACAAAAATGCACGGAAGTATGTTTTTTAACACAAACCTACGTTTTTTTAAATGGAACCACGTTAGTTTTGTTAGCGCATCTGAACATATAAACAAATACGTAATCAGTGCCGTTTGTTGTATTGTAAAATGTTAATTACATCCGGAGATATTGTAACCTAAAGTTGACGCTTGAGTACCACTGCTCCGCTGTTCGATCGTGTGTATCGGAGAGCACCGAATTACGTAGGGATCCAAAGGGAACGGTGATGGACCTTAGGTACAGAAGAGACTGGAACAGCACATTACGTCCACATGCTAACACCTTTTTATTGGTCTTTTTCACTGACGCACATGTACATTACCATGAGGGGCGAGGTACACGTACACACGTGGTTTCCGTTTTCAATTACGGAGTGAAATAGAGTGTGTCCCGATATGTCAGGCCAATAGATGTTCAATGTGGTGGCCATCATTTGCTGCATACAATTGCAATCTCTGGCGTAATGAATGTCGTACACGCCTCAGTACATCTGGTGTAATGTCGCCACAGGCTGGCACAATACGTTGTTTCATATCCTCTGGGGTTGTAGGCACATCACGGTACACATTCTCCTTTAACGTAGCCCTCAGAAAGACGTCCAGAGGTGTAAGATCAGGAGAACGGGCTGGCCAATTTATCCGTCCTCCACGTCCTATGAAACGCCCGTCGAACATCCTGTCAATGGTCAGCCTAGTGTTAATTGCGGAATGTGCAGGTGCACCATCATGCTGACACCACATACGTCGACGCGTTTCCAGTGGGACATTTTCGAGCAACGTTGGCAGATCATTCTGTAGAAACGCGATGTATGTTGCAGCTGTTTGGGCCCCTGCAATGAAATGAGGACCAATGAGGTTGTCGCCAATGATTCCGCACCATACATTTACAGCCCACGGTCGCTGTCGCTCTTCCTGTCTGAGCCAGCGAGGATTGTCCACGGACCAGTAATGCATGTTCCGTAGATTCACTGCCCCGTGGTTTGTGAAACCCGCTTCATCGGTAAACAGGTAGAACTGCAACGCATTATCTGTTAATACCCATTGACAGAATTGCACTCGATGATTAAAGTCATCACCATGTAATTGCTGATGTAGCGACACATGAAACGGGTGAAAGCGGTGACGATGCAGTATGCGCATGACACTACTTTGACTCAGTCCACCGGCTCTCGCAATGTCCCGTGTACTCATGTGAGGGTTCATGGCAACAGCAGCTAACACACCAACCGCACCCGCTTCTCCTGTGACGGGCCTGTTACGGACCCGTTTGCGTGCTACGACCATACCTGTTGCATACAGTTGGCGGTAGATGTTTTGCAATGTGCGGCACGTTGGATGCTCTCTGTCCGGGTACCGTTCCGCATACAACCTGCAGGCTTCAGCTGCATTTCGTCGACACTCGCCATAAGTGCGGCACGTTGGATGCTCTCTGTCCGGGTACCGTTCCGCATACAACCTGCAGGCTTCAGCTGCATTTCGTCGACACTCGCCATAGATGAGTATCATCTCCGCCTTTTCAGAGTTCGAATACACCATGGTCACAGTTCCTACAAAACTACACTATCACAGACGTCTGGTAACACGGTGTACTACAGTTGGTCTGCGTGCGGAGACGAATGCAGAATAACAATAGCAGCAAGCGCTACATGCGGACACCGCGACAGCTAGACCAAACCACAACAGTGCACTACAGCCACACTCGTAAACACGGTCGTCATCGTAAACATGTCCCTGCAGATGCTGCTCGCCGACCGTGGGCCCGTGTTTGTTACAACACGCAACTGAACGTCGGAGGTTTCAAGCGTCAACTTTAGGTTACAAAATCTCCGGATGTAATTAACATTTTACAATGCAACAAACGGCACTGATTACGTATTTGTTTATATGTTCAGATGTGCTAACAGAACTAACGTTGTCCCATTTAAAAAAACGTAGGTTTGTGTTAAAAAACATACTTCCGTGCATTTTTGTATGGTTTGTATTAAACAGTTACACTAGCCCCTCTCCTCACGTTCGGTCTGTGGAATCGGTTCGTCAGTATTTGATGTGGTTTACGAAATATATCCAGCGGTAACGTTAGGTGACTCACCCTGCATACGGCGCACACTGGCGCTCTCGTTGCAGTTCGCCGATTGTCCTCTGAGGATACCTTCCGCTCTCGAATGCGAAACGTCAGGGGAGAGTCATATGTATGGACCACACCATCTCAGCCCGGAAGTGTTAAATGATAACAATGTATGCATGTTTTCACGGATGCATTTAACATTCTGGCGGCTACATTGGTTACTAATTTACCAGCATTTCACATTTGCAGTGACGTATCTCGCGCTTACATCAACCTGTGATTTTGCAATGTTATTCGCTTAAATATGGTACCTAGACAAATGTATTCCCTAAATTTCATTACTCTACATTAATTATTTTTTGGTGTTGTGACTTTTTTTCCATTGGCGTATTTTTTGGTTTGTAGTACATTCTTTTTATAAAGAATACGCTTGATTTAATTTCATTGCAAGCCAAATACTTTTCGTAGATACAATAAGCTAGCAAAGGTACAATTTAAATCGCTGCGGTTATACACTACTGGCCACTAAAATTGCTACACCATGAAGATGACGTTCTACAGACGCAAAATTTAACCGATAGGAAGAAGATGCTGTGATATCCAAATGATTAGCTTTTCAGAGCATTCACACAAGGTTGGCGCCGGTGGCGACACCTACAACGTGCTGGCATGAGGAACGTTTCCAACCGATTTCTCATACACAAACAGCAGTTGACCGGCGTGGCCTTGTGAAACGTTGTTGTGATGCCTCGTGTAAGGAGGATAAATGCGTACCATCACGTTTCCGACTTTGATAAAGGTCGGATTGTAGCCTATCGCTATTGCGGTTTATCGTATCGCAGACATTGCTGCTCGCGTTGGTCGAGATCCAATGACTGTTAGCAGAATATGGAATCGGTGGGTTCAGGAGGGTAATACGGAACGCCGTGCTGGATCCCAACGGCCTCGTATCACTAGGAGTCGAGACGAGAGGCACCTTATCCGCATGGCTGTAACAGATCGTGCAGCCACGTCTCGATCCATGAGTCAACAGATGGGGACGTTTGCAAGACAACGAACATCTGCACGAACAGTTCGACTACGTTTGCAGCAGCATGGACTATCAGCTCGGAGACCGTGGCTGCGGTTACCCTTGACGCTGCATCACAGACAGGAGCGCCTGCGATGGGTACTCAACGACGAACCTGGGTGCACGAATGGCAAAACGTCACTTTTTTGGATGAATCCAGGTTCTGTTTACAGCATCATGATGTTCGCATCCGTGTTTTTCGACATCGCGGTGAACGTACATTGGAAGTGTGTGTTCGTCATCGCCATACTGGCGTATCACCCGGCGTGACGGTATGGTGTGCCATTGATTACACGTCTCGGTCACCTCTTGTTCGCATTGACGGCACTTTGAATAGTGGACGTTAAATTTCAGATCTGTTACGACCCGTGGCTCTACCCTTCAATCGATCCCTGCGAAACCCTACATTTCAGCAGGATAATGCACTACCGCATGTTGCAGGTTTTGTACGGGCGTTTCTGGATACATAAAATGTTCGACTGCTGCCCTGGCTAGCACATTCTCCAGATATCTCACCAACTGAAAGCGTTTGGTCAATTGTGGCCGAGCAACTGGTTCGTCACAATACGCCAGTCACTAATCTTGATGAACTGTGGTATCGTGTTGAAGCTGCATGGGCAGCTGTACCTGTACACGCCATCCAAGCTCTGTTTGACTCAATGCCCAGGCGTATCAAGGCCGTTATTACGGCCAGAGGTGGTTGTTCTGGGTACTGATTTCTCAGGATCTATGCACCCAAACTGCGTGAATATGTAATCACATGTCAGTTCTAGTATAATATATTTGCGCAATGAATACCCTTTTATCATCTGCATTTCTTCTTGGTGTAGCAATTTTAATGGACAGTAGTGTGTAACTTCGCGTAAACATCACGTGACAGCACTGCAATGTTCGACATGTGAGGAGTGGTTCTGTGTGTCCTGTTCTGGTACATTACAACCTGTTACGGCAACGTGTTGCAGAACTACCGGGCGCTGCGCTACAAGGTGTACCGCGGCGTGTCGGTGGCGGTGCTGCTGCTGGCGGACGTGGGCTTCTCGCTGCACCACCACTACGCGACGGGCAACAAGGGCCCGCGCATCTGCTGGGCGGCGCACGCGGCGGGCGCGCTCGCCGGCCTGCTGCTGGGGCTCGTGGCGTTCCGCGCGCAGCCCAAGCCGGGCGCGCTCGAGCCGCCCGCCTTCGGCGCCGGCTGGCCGCGGCTCGCCGTCCGCGTGGCGGCGCTGGCGCTGCTCGGCGCCGCCTTCTGCGCCGCGCTCGCCTGCAACGTGTTGCGCCCGGACAACCTGCGGCTCGTCACCGCCTGCCCCCGGCCTTCCTGAGGGGACCGCTCACTCAGCCTTGTGGTCGAGTCTCAACTCTGCGTTTTACGCGAGCGGCTTCCTAGTCCCTACCGGCTGCTCGTGACGACGGGCGCCGTAGTCCTGTACTGAGACTCCACTGTCACGACTGGTCCCTCCTGTTCAGACGTCGGGCCCCAAAATAGCGTGTGTTCCGAGTGCCGTCTGCTGTGAAAGTATGGTTATGAGAGACTGTCCTTTAAAAAATTGGAATATACCAACACCATTAAGGAATTACGAATAACAGTAGAGTTTGTTAATAACCAATCACCGTAGTGAACATTCTTATCAAAGATGTACGCTAAGTCCTTGACCCTGCTGAAAATTGAAGGAACACCGTCAGGAAAAGTGTGAACAAAACATTAGCACTTATTTTCTCGAAGAAAAATACAATCAAACGCATTAAACAATATTTAAAAGGCAGTAAAAGAGCATTTTTAGTTTATTCTTTATGCCATATTTTCCTTTGAGTGACAAACAGTATCCAACGTTCTTTTCTGCTTCAATAGGGCTGACTTATTCACTCGTGAAACAATTTCCATTCAGCCATTACGTTTATGTCACAATCTGTCTTTTTCTCGTATCAGATCTTAATCTGTCTCTTAGGAGGATATTCGTAATATAAAAATATCAAATCGTCATGTAACCTGCGCTTTGTATCGCGAAAACGAAGCAAACAATCACATAAATACTGAGAAAACACCAAAGGACTATATCTGTTTCTATAGCATGGGTGAGCGTGGCAAGACATGGGTAGTTACCGACGTTGGCAGGCCGCCTCCTGTTTTGCGCGTACGGAGTATTCAATATGCTTATATCTTCAGAATTCTACACTCGACAGAATCAGTTGATCACTGACGTCAGTGACTCACTCGCACCGCGGTTGGCGACTGATTTGCGCGCAGGTACGTGACACGCACCCAGTATGACTAGTCGCATTTGACTAGAAAGTCGTTCGTGCAAAACGGTCCTTAATTTCTGCTTGGCAGGGTCTGCGGCATCACCCAGTACAAATAGTCTGAAGGACACGCGCAGTTATCTCCGGTATCGTCTTCTTTTCTTCCGTGCTGTGCGCAGCAATTTGCCATTACATTTTTCTCCGCGTTTCTGTTGCGTTAGCGCCGCCACTATACAGCATAAGGGAAGCAGAGACAATCATATGATTCCTCACATAACGTAGCCCACGTACTGAATTTAAATTCGCAAACAATTCATTCGTCCTGCAGGTTTCGCTACTTTGAACAAACATCGTTCTGTGTACTTGTAATAAGGAACCCATAAATATAACGTAACACTGACCTGTGATGTGTACCCTCGCAGGATTCCGAGATATTGAAATAATGTTTGTGTATACTGGTGGAGCGTTATTCTTCAGATATTTTATGTTTTCCTAACCACGGAACATCCGTATTATGGTATTAATCATCAGCGCATGCCGCCCTAGAGGTACTCCAAACAGCAACTCAAATGAGTCACTGGGATGGTATTTTTCCTAATGAAGATGCAGAAAGCTGCTTATGTAGCTCTAATATAGCCAGTCATGCACTTCTGCATCGAAACAACTCTAGAAAATTTTGACGCAGCTGAATTTGTCTTCCACTTTTTTCCGGTTTTCATCAATGTCCGTGTATCGTTGAGCATCTTATTATGTGAAGCAAGAAACACATAGCATAACTGCTTGCCTCGGTGCCTTTCCACTACATGGAAATCGGGTTCTATATTCCTCAAGAATTTTATCATCTTACCAAAAATTACAATTGTCAACGTTAAACTTTGTTTGTTCCCAGCATAGTGCGACGTCTATGCATAGCCAAACCCTTTCTACAAGTGATTACTACCACTGCACATGTTCCACACCATTCATAAACACGAAACGTTTATAGTTCACAAGCTGCAACACTGTTTCACTCTTTTGACAAATACACACCACTATTTATGACATTTCAGCAGTCTACCGAAACTGCTGTTTCCTGTGTTATGATTTCCAGAAACAAAATATAGGGATTTCATTTACAAACAGATATTTAGTTTGTTATCAGAAAATACTAAATGATGGAGACTACTGTTTATTCACAAAGGCCTGAAAGATGAGTCTCTGGTTCTGGGCCGCTGAAGCTCGTGTAAGTCGGTCGATTTCGGGCCACGACTGCTTAGTGTCTGGTTGCTGACAACAGTGGCTATCTAAACAACGGTGCGCTTATGTGTGTCGTAGCCGTTAGGAAGTGATTGCTGTGTGGTGCCGTGCCAAAACAAGCAAGTAGGTTTGTAGTGCTAGTACTTTGTGACGAAAGTGCAGCTTGTTCCCCTCGCAACGCCTCTTCCACGCAGAAACCGATGTTCTGGTAGACTGTGGGTGCAGCTTGCTTCCTCCTGTTTCTGCACCAGCTTGAGGATTCGTTCATGACTTTTTAAAGAAATGTAGAGTCCTTCTTCCTTTTTGTGTACTTCCCTAGTAGTACAAAAACATTAATTGAATCTGAGTCACTGTTATGATATGTTTCCTAGTAAATATTCATGAAACTGTTTGAGTAGCTCTAATACAGTTACGATGAAGAACGCAGTGCCAAAATGTTTTTGATGGCAGGTCTTCTCAGACAACATATGTACAAAATGTTGAAATACCAAATGAAAATAACTTTATTCACATCAATGTCCTTTTATGTGTTTCGGCTAAGCATTTCAAAACTATGAACAAGTCTTAAAACGTCCACTCAGCTACTCCAATGCTTAGGTTTCGACAGGAAGCCCCTCTACTGTAATAGCTGCACTGCTGGTGTTATCTCAGCGTCTAATGCTGTATAGGATATAGTCTTTGTTCATTGATAGTAGAGGATGAAGTTTAGTGATATTTGTTCTATATCATTTTGCTTGGTTCATTTTAACAAGTCCTGATGACAGTTACAGCCGTCCCATAATACTGAATTGCTCAAGTACAATCATCTCCTCTAATTATAAATCGTATCTCACCCAGTGGATCCGTCGATCTGGTATGACCAATGGCATGCGACAACCAACGAATAAGACTGGAAATCTACAAGAGAGGCATGATTTCACCTTATGGTGTATAAATTAAAAAGTGAAACTTGGAATTC
The DNA here is from genome assembly GCF_023898315.1 of Schistocerca nitens. Lineage (NCBI taxonomy): Eukaryota > Metazoa > Arthropoda > Insecta > Orthoptera > Acrididae > Schistocerca > Schistocerca nitens. The sequence continues at coordinate 900,945,909 of NC_064614.1, read as the reverse complement.
TCTCACTTGCTCAAGTCGCATATTGCCCTTACGAATATAAATGATTATTTTCCGACACTTTTGTGAAAGGGATATTGAGAAGTATAACTGTTCGAAAGGACAGAGATTTTTCTTGTTTGCACGTACAAGAAAATAAGAGACTTTCAGTAAGGTTAACAAAATTTTCATTGAGCATTATTGTTAAACACATTAAAAAAGAATTTTTAGAGCTACAGTAAGTGATTTGCAGGACTGAAAATGAAAAAAGCGAAGGACAGATCTCTGCTAAAGCAAATGTGCTGTTGCATTTACCATTGCTTTTATTAATAGTTTTCCAATGGCAGCTGCATTCCGTTTCTTGTTGGCAGAATAGTAAGAGTATTATGGATTTAAATTCTAAACTTAGTTGCATGTTGCACAAATATTTTTGACATTTGTACTAATTATAATCTGTGTTGAGGATGGCAGAAAATATGTGGTATTTATATGCATGAAGTATTGCTTGCTCATGAACATTTGTGTCTTTAATTTACGACACATGTTGTTTTCTTGTAGAAGAAATTGAATAAGAAACAAATATTTAATATGCCATCATTGTTTATAAGTAGAAATCGCACATCATCAAACCAACATGCTCAAGAATAATCACTTGAAAGAACAATGTAATATAATAAATTTGGTAAGTCCATTACCAAAATCTGTGGTTTATCATAAAATGCTCAGTTGTATTTTGACATTTAATTAACTGACTCTTCAGCAACAACATAGTAAACTGCGTACACATCTTTCATAGGTTTGTGGAATATCTTTCATAGGTCATTGTAGCTCCACAAAAACTCTTGATAGAACAAATGTGCAAACAGCATTATTATAGAGACTTCACTGTAAATGGTGTCTACCAGATGTTGTATAATTGTAGATCATTTTAGTGCCATATCATAAAGTAATCAAACAGTACCAGTAGCTTAGCCTGAATTTTGAAGAAATGGTTTCTGAACATTCGTATGTTCTGTATTTCTCATGTTTAGGGAATAACTAGTGTTAAACTGTAACCTAAAATGAATTTTGTAAACTGTATGGGGGTACTGGTTTTTACACAGGGGAAATATACCAATATATTTACCCTCATCATTAACATATTCAATTTTAATTCTTCATTAAGACACTGTACTTTTATTTGTCTTTCTTTCTTTTACCTTGCACTTCATTTCCTATGAACTGTTGACTTTTTCAGTAATTCTTAGAGCACTGTATTATGAATATTACTATTAATCTTTCTTGCTAGGTCTTTGTTATATGTGATGTAGAATCATGTAAGACTACTATACAACCTGTATATTGGCTGTTGCCATGATAAAGATAAAATCTCATGTGATACATATTATCCCCTAATTGCCTGTATGTTAGCTGTTATGTCACCAGGGTACATTGGTGTGAAATTACCTATAGAAAAAGCTTTATACTTTAATTTCATTTCTTGTGACAAAACAATTTAAAGAAATAGTTAGAAAACTCTACCAAAATCATTAACTATACACTTTTAAGAAAATGCTCCCTTTCTTGCTTCATTATATCCCACTTAAAAAAAAAGATATAATGTCTAATTGAATGGCTGAAATTGTTTACCTGCTTTCTCTTCACAACCAGTCTAATAAACAATACTGACATCCTGTTCTTAGCAGATACATCATACTTCCCCTAATCTACCTTTTGTGTAATAAACATGATGAAGACAGAAAATGTAGACTTACACAGTGGATACTAACAATCTTTCTTCTGTGTATCAATCACAAAAAAAAAAGAAATAGGGTGAGATGACTCTGTTATACAAGCGAACTGAAATGTGTGTGTAATTGTAAGTAGAATTTCCACACTGTGACAGTTTTGCAAGCCAGGAAAACAAAAGGAAGTTCCACAAGTTTCTAAGTCTTTCCTAATACTGCTAATTTTAAAACTGTATCAGTTTCAAAGTATTTAAATAGGAGCAAATTGTTTAAATGATTCTGGTTCTAGGTTCACCCTTTGTATTGCTGATAAATGTATTTTTTCGTTGTGTAAATGTAGTATTTTTAATGAAAATTCCGTTTCTGCCTCAGTGTAATGCATTAAATGTTAAAAGTTAAATACTGCACTTTTAAACACTCATACATAATTATTTTGTAATTCAATGGATGATTTCCTGAAGACAAATGAACTACCCATGTCTATATTTTTATTTGTACTTACAATATAGGTATGGAGTAAATCATCTCATACATTGTTTGCCACACATATAACATAATATCACTGGCTCACTAACATGGCATTTTTCCATAAAAGTTGTTGCCAGGTAAATTTTAATCTGACATAGGTTTAGGAATGCTCAAGACTGCCAAACATTAGGTATATAAAATTATAAGAAGTAGCATAGTTATTTGTACAACAGGTTTTTTATAAGATGTGTAGTCAGAGTGAATGTGAGTCATTATCAGCAGTATTACAATAACGAGTACTTTTTCTCTTCATACAGAGCCTTTGTTTCATACGGCAATGTCCAGTGCATAATGATAGGTATAATATCTAAAGCTTTAATATGAATGTGTAATGAGTTTACTTATGAGATGCTGATTATCCTTTTCAGTTATTCCCCTCAATCTTCTCATAATAAATTGTCAAAAATCATTTCCCTGCTACATGTTAAAATGAAAAGGTATGTAACAGAATATATATGAGATGTATTTCTGAAATTTATGACAATTATTATTAACAGTTTTAAATAAATTTTGAATAGATAAATTAAAATCTGAAGTCTCTGAAAAATGTCAAGGGACACAATTATTTAATTTAATAAAAGTTTCTGAGAGCAATTCTTTTTATCTTTTATTTTAATTTGACAAAATAGTTTCACCTTATCTTACAAAAAGATGTTTGCAACATTTAACAAATAGTGGAACAATACATTTAAATACACAAACTTTAACCAGACTGGATGTTAACATTTGCTTTTTAGTATTCTCTCACATAAATTTGCTATGTGGTTGACTTCTGTCTAGTAGCTTAGCACTACAGCGAAATAAGAGTTGTGAGTGTTTATGCTTTCCTGGCAGACCTGTTCAGAATATGGCTCTTGTTTCTGTCACATCAGGAGATATGCTTTGTAAATCCCACAACATTTCTTTGAGGCATCTGCTCAATATCAACAGGTGGTGGCTGCTACTAGCTAGAGGCAAGCAGCAACTGCTCCAGTAGTTGCTTATTTACAGTAGTGATGCGTAGCAATCACTTGCTGACATCTAGTGGTTGCCTTGAAGAAATACTGTTGAAATTACACATTTTGACCCAGCAACAGATCTGACAGCCATATGATGAAGTAATAGTTGATTGTAAGTTAAAATTTAGTGCCTCTGCAGCTGTTCGGGTGTTATCATGCACATGTTTGTGGTAATTATCAAACAGTGATAAAAGACAGTGTTCTAAGGACAAGTCTTCAGTAGTGTAGAAAAAAATAGTCAAATTTCGCAAAGACCTGTTTTATGCATACCAACTACAAGATTCTCATTAATTGGAGAATGAAAGTAACTAATTGTATTCCTATATATATTGTCTTCTATGTACTTGTATAGTGAACGCAACTTCAACTAATCTTAGGCTCTGCTACAGTTTCATACAGGAAACATCTTCTTTTGTTGGAAAGTATTTAGCAACATATTGTTAGCTCAATAATATTTCTATATCACATACCAACACCTGTTGATAAAATGAAGTATGAAATTAGGCACTTATAGCAACAAAAAAAAAAGAAAAAAAGAAAACAGAAAATAGTCGTAGAACCACAATTTTTATTGAGCACCTGTCCGTACATAATCTGTCTGCACAGAAAAATTATCACCACACTTGACAAGAATGGAAACTTTGGCAGAGTAGTGGGAAGAAAACGGAAGTATGAAGACTGCCTATGCTTTTCCCATGGTGCATATTCGGAAGTAAACAGATTGAATGGAGATTGTCCCATAGTAGTTTTGATTTTTAGTCAACAGTTGTGGAGAAAGACCAGCTGATCCCAAGTTTCTTAGCTGGCTTTATTACGGCATATTTAACGTTATGAATTATCCCTGAGGCATAGAGTGGTAACATGAATTGCATAAGGTAGACCTCAGGTAACATGAATAGCGTAAGGTAGACCTTGGGTTAAACCTCGGTTGCAGTCCTGTGGTTTTATTTCTCCTGCGGTTATCGTGATAATGTTGCTGTCCTCTCCGTGAGTGGTAGCAGCAGCGTGTATCGATACTAGTACTGCTGTACTATCTTTTGTGTGGCGGATATAGTTTCCAGCTGAACGGTGTGTGACCACTCGGTCGATTGGCGTGGAGCAGCAAGGAAGTCTCCGTCGCACGAACATTGGCCGGGGCGCTGGCGGTGTGCACGCGCGGTTGGAGTGTGAGGTGATGCATGCGAGTGCTACGAAGTTCGTCGCCCACCGATCTTGGACATGAAAGTTGAGTCGTCACTTAACGTACTATCGAGCCTCAACTGTTTACATGTCTTCGTTTGATCCTGCTTGTCGCTTTTGGGACATTCCGGCGAGCAGCAACGTATGTTTATTCAAGTTGGGTAAGATTACAGCCGTCTTCCTGTGGAGTTTAACTTAATATATTCCCTGTTATTGAAGTTGACCAGCGATATTTTCTGCCTTGTGGCCATTGACGTTCCGGTTACCTGCCCTGGTCGTTGACGTAATTTTCGGCAGTGTATTTTCCTCAGCGTGGCGTGTAGTGCGACAGCTGAGGTATTGTTGGTAGTTGTGGGCGCCAATATTCTGTGTGTCATTGTATTGAAATCTTGTGGTCGTTTTGCTGGTTGGGTGGAGCGGAACTGATGTTGTTGATTGGTCGGTTGGTCGGCTGTCTGTCGGTTGGGTTGCCTTCAGATTAAGAAGTCGTTGGACAGGCTGCCTGTCTCACCTAAACGGGCGTTAGTGTCACAATCCCAGGCTGACCCTTGGAAACTTCTGAGCGCCGTTCCTTGTGTGTTACATAGTAATTTCCCTGTTTGGGTTTTAGTTATTTGGTTGATGTGTGGCCTTCAGCCGAGTATCAGTATCTCTTAAATTAATGTCCTTGTCTTGCCCTTAAGCCATGAGGTTGTTATTCCTTTATATGAGGCCTTCAGCCGAATTTTACATGAGATGTTTTCAAGATAAGGCCTTCTGCTTTTTAAATTGAAACTCCTTTTCTAGGCCTTAAGCCTAGACATGTGACCTTCAGCCGAGTATTGATATCTCTTAAATTAATGTTTTTGTCTTGCCCTTAAGACATGAGATCGTTATTCTTTATAGGGGCCTTGAGCCGAATTTTATATGAAATGTTTTAAGATACGGCCTTCTGCCTTTAGATTGAAACTCTTCTTATAGCTTAATACGCGGCCTCCAGCCAAGTTCCATTAAATTTAAATTGCTAAGGCCTTTAGCCTATTTAGATTGATGAATTAGAAAATATGTTTGGCTGAAACCTCCAGAAGAACCTTGTATTTCAATTTCTTGCTTAGGCCTTGTGTCTTGAATTTTGAGCGTGGCCTTCAGCCAATCTAGAGTTAATCAAAGGAGACCGATTAAAGTTTTGAGTGTTTTACGTCCTTGTTGTAATATTGTGTGTTGATAAATAAAGTTTATATGTTGAGTGCAACTGGCAGCAACTTATTTTGCCCCCTTTCCACAACCGAATCCGCTCTGTCCTGCTAGCCCAGGCATTTCACTAACATCCCTAATGCCCATGGCCTTACTGCTATTGAACACTGCCGTTCCCAACGCCCAGCGCATTCCAAACCAACCATGACCGACTATATCATCACCCACAGCTATGGTCACCCACATGACACCATCCTATGCCAACCTGATCATGGGCCATCTAGTGGAATCCTTCCTAAACACCCAGAATCGTAAACCCCTCACCTGGTTCAGATTCATTGATGACATCTTTGCGATCTGGATAGAGGATGAAGACACCCTTTCCACATTCCTTTCCTAGTTTGCTTCACCTAGTCCTCCGAAGTCCAACAAGCCACCTTCCTAGACGTTGACCTCCACCTCAAAGATGACTACATCAGTACCTCTATGCATATCAACACTACAAACTAGCAGCAATATCTCCACTTCGACAGCTGCTACCTGTTCCATACTAAGAAGTCCCTTCCATGCAGCCTATCCATGCGTGGTTATCGCGTCTGCAGTGACGAGTGGTCCCTCTCGAAATATACCGATGGTCTCACTGAAGCCTTCACATACTGTAATTATCATCCCAACATTGTACAAAAACAAATCTCCCATGCCTTATCTTTTTAGTCGCCCACCACCTGCCCAAGTCTCACCATCCAGCCATAGAGGAGCATGCTCCTCATAACTCAGTACCATCCAGGACTGAAGCAACTGAATTACATTCTCTACCAAGGTTAAGACTACCTCTCATTGTGCCCCGTCCATCCCTACACGAATCCTGCTCCCAACTCCTTACCACATGGTTCATATCCCTGTAATAGACCTAGATGTAGGTCTTGTCCCGTACATCCTACCACCACCTACTCCAGTCTGGTCACAAACATCACCTATCCCATCAAAGGCAGGGCTACCTGTGAAACCAGCCATGTGAACTACAAGTTAAGCTGCAACTACTGTGCTGCATTCTAAGTTGGCATGACAACCAACAAGCTGTCTGTCCACATGAATGGTCACTGACAAACTGTGGCCAAAAAACAAGTGGATCACCTCGTTGCTGAGCACGCTGCCCAACATGACTTCTTCATTTCAATGACTGCTTCACAACCTGTGCCATGTGGATCCTTCCCACCAACACCAGCTTTTCCGAACTGTACAGGTGGGAACTCTCCCTAAAATATATTCTACATTCCCATAACCCTCCTGGTGTGAATCTTCGTTAGTCGTTGTCCTCACCCATGCAACCCCTTCCCTGTTCCCATGCCAGCAATTCATAGCTCTCATTTCCCCAACGCACCCAGTCTTTTTACTTCTCCCCTACGCCCCACCCCTGCCCATCATCTAACTTCCTGACTGCACCTAACTGCCCTACCCTCTCCTCACCTCATCCCTGTGCACTCCCCAGATGCACTTCACTGTTCCCAACCCCTACCCTACTATCGATTACCCCCTCCCTGCCACAGCCACCTCCTTACCCCCACACAGTTGCCACTCCCATCATACACTACTGCTGCCAGTCGCAGTGTGGCTTCAGCTGCCAGAGACTGCAGTCATTTGTGTGTGAGTTGCATTTGCATGAATGTGTGTGTGTGTGTGTGTGTTTAGTTTTGCCAAAGGCGTTGTTGGGCGAAAGCTTATTTGTGACAGTCGTTTTGTTGTGCCTATCTGCGACTCAGCATCTCCACTGTAAGGTGAGTAGCGACTGTCCTTTTCAAAAGACTGTTGGATTTCGATAATGTTAGTTCTGGTTTGTTGTTGCTATGGGCTTCGTTTGTGTTGTGTAGGTCAAGTGAAATTTCCACTATTCGGTTTTGGAGTTGTGTACCGGTTCTTGGTGTCGGACACCCATTTTTTGTAGATTTTTGTTTGTTTTTTGGTGCTGTGCTCTTTAAGCTATAAAAAGTAAAGTGAAATTTCCGACATCGGATTTTCAAGTTATATGCGATTTCTTGGTATTGTTGACTTTGTTAGGGTTATTAAGTGAAATTTCCGATACCAATTCATCTTTTTTCAGTTTTTTTTGTTGAGGTGTTGTGTGATGTTTTCATACAGTTGTTCTTTGCGTTAATATTTCTTTTGATGTGTCAACACACGCGCAAAGACAAAAAAAAAACCACGCACAGTGAAGGAATTATTCGAATGGGATGGGGTGGAAATCGCCAGATGTGATGTGTATGTGCAGACGAGCAAATGACTACAAATTCAGAATAATTAGACGATTTATTCAAGAGAAAAAGCTTCTCAAATTGATCAAGTCAATAACGTGTTAGTCTATCTCTGACCCTTATGCAAGCAACTGTTCAGCTTGGCACTGAGTGACAAAGTTGTTGGATGTCCTCTTGGGGGATATCGAGCCAAACTCTGTCCAATTGGCGAGTTAGATCGTCAAAATCCCGAGCTGGTTGGAGGACTGTGCCCATAATGCTCCAAATGTTCTCAGTTGGGGAGAGATCCGCAGACCTTGCTAGCCAAAGTAGGGTTTGGGAAGCACAAAGACAAGCAGTGGTTATCAGGGCTAAATTCAGGACTCATCACTGAAGACAATCCTACTCCAGATTCCGGGCCAGAGACGTGTCTGGAGATGCGCTGAACAGTGGTGGGATACCAACCAGACTGTCACCCAACATTCGGCCTGACAAACGGGACTGATGATCTGAGGTGCCATTTCATTTCATATCAGGACCACTTTGGTTATCATCCTTGGCACCCTTACACGCAGTGATACGTCGGCGGCATTATACTCTCTATTTGGTTGTCCTTCATGGCAACCCATCCCCGGCTTACATTTCAGTAAGATAACGTCCGCTAGCATACGGCCAGAGTTTCTACTGCTTGTCTTCATGCTTACTTAACACTACCTTGACCGGTGAGGTCGCTGGATCTCTCCCCGTCCGCAGCTCGTGGTCGTGCGGTAGCGTTCTCGCTTCCCGCGCCCGGATTCCCGGGTTCGATTCCCGGCGGGGTCAGGGATTTTCTCTGCCTCGTGATGACTGGGTGTTGTGTGATGTCCTTAGGTTAGTTAGGTTTAACTAGTTCTAAGTTCTAGGGGACTGATGACCATAGATGTTAAGTCCCATAGTGCTCAGAGCCATTTGAACCATTTGATCTCTCCCTAGTTGATAGTGTCTGGGCAGTGCTCTCGATACATCTCGGGATTTGACGATCGAACGCGCTAATTGGACAGAATTTGGAACGATATCCCTCCAGAGGACATTCAACAACTCGTCAATCAATGCCAAATTGAATAACTACTTACATGGATAATTCCTTTGTGGCAACTATGAAGACAAGCAGTAGAAACTCTCGTCGTGTGTGAGCGGGCATCATCTTGCTGAAATGTGTAAGCCCAGGATGGCTTGCCGTGAAGGGCAACAAAACGGGGTGTAGAATATCATCGACTCACCTCAGTGCTGTAAGCGTGAAATAACAATGTGCATGTGAGCCACATTAAGAAACCCGATGATCACTTGAGTATAATGTAACACATGGAGGTAAAAGAAGTAAGGAAGTGTCATTACGTCTCAAACTTGAAGCCGATGTCCGGAATCTTAACGAGCACAAAACGTCAGGTTCACCGCTATGACCATTCCCCATGGCGTCACTCAGATGTGCCCGTGCCCAGTTTTGGCAGCGTTGGATGCTTTGATTGTGTGTAGACGCAGTTGTTTCACCAAAAACGCTGCTTGCGTTGCTTACGGGTTACTAATCGATCCGATCGTAATGTAAAGTTTAAAGGAATCGCGTTTAATTCGTAAGTGGAGCAGTTCAAGCAGTATTTTCTTTGTATACACGAATTATTGTTGCACTGTTTACTTTCATTGTAATGATTTATTTCTGACATTTCACTTTAGATTTGCCTTTCAGAACTTAGTGTTCGTTCTTTCTCTTCTTTCCTGTGTTTTTCATTGCCTTCCAAGTCGCAGATGCTCCGACATCCGAGTCACACTGTATCAACGGCCTCGTCCCCGCACAACACACGTCTACGTAACCGCGCTGATTGTTGGGGCAGCATCTGCTGCCCTAAATTCCTCTCGCCGCTAATTGTTATTCACTGTCCGCATTTCCTCTACCTTTAAAAAGATTCTAAATAGAACAACCGGAGACAGCGGTCATGGGTGTGTGACTCTTACGTCGATGCTTGTATGAATGTGTGTGTGCTGTGCTTTGGCTGAAAATTCATGTGAACACACTTTTCCTTTCACGTGGCTTGTGCTCGGCGTGTGAGAAGCAATCTACCCGTTTCACGTGGCGTAATGAATGTAAGGTTGTCTGTAGCACAAATAGGGGTGCATATAACTGCAACCAAAAGATTTTATTACATACCCATTGATATAAATAACTGACACACACAGCAAAATAAAATTGGAAATTAAACTGAACATCTCTTTGATAACTCCTCCTAGCCCGCAGAAGGTTATCTATTACCGTAACGTGTAGGTGGTGATGGGTAGGAATTACTGACTAACGTCTGTCGGTCTTTGGTTAAAAAAACGTAAAGACTAATAAAAGATCAGCATGGAGACATATTTATAAAAAAAATTGTCTCAATGCACAATATCATTACGATTTATCGTGCAAATGATACATGGAACATGGAACTAACTAACTATTGGTATATCACAATGCGTGGTTTAGAGTTATACAAGGTGGTCCATTGACAGTGACCGAGCCAAATATCTCACGAAATAAGCATCAAACGAAGAAACTACAAAGAACGAAACTCGTCTAGCTTGAAGGCAGATGGCGCTATGGTTGGCCCGCTAGATGGCGCTGCCATAGGTCAAACGGATATCAACTGCGTTTTTTTTTTTAAATATATTCGTGTAGTACGCAAAGAAATATGAATGTTTTAGTTGGGCCACTTTTTTCGCTTTGTGGTGGATGGCGCTGTAATAGTCACAAACGTATAAGTACGTGGTATCACGTAACATTCCGCCAGTGCGGACGGTATTTGCTTCGTGATACATTACCCATGTTAAAATGGACCGTTTACCAATCGCGGAAAAGGTCGATATCGTGTTGATGTATGGCTATTGTGATCAAAATGCGCAACGGGCGTGTGCTATGGATGCTGCTCGGTATCCTGGACGACATAATCCAAGTATCCGGACAGTTCGCCGGATAGTTACATTATTTAAGGAAACAGGAAGTGTTCAGCCACATGTGAAACGTCAACCACGACCTGCAACAAATGATGATGCCCAAGTAGGTGTTTCAGCTGCTGTCGCGGATAATCCGCACATCAGTAGCAGACAAATTGCGCGAGAATCGGGAATCTCAAAAACGTTGGTTTTGAGAATGCTACATCAACATCGATTGCACCGTACCATATTTCTATGCACCAGGAATTGCATGGCAACGACTTTGAACGTCGTGTACAGTTCTGCCACTGGGCACAAGAGAAATTACGGGACGATGACAGATTTTTTGCACGCGTTCTATTTAGCGACGAAGCGTCATTCATCTACAGCGGTAACGTAAACCGGCATATTATGCACTATTGGGTAACGGAAAATCCACGATGGCTGCGACAAGTGGAACATCAGCGACCTTGGCGGGTTAATGTTTGGTGCGGCATTATGGGAGGAAGGATAATTGGCCCCCATTTTATCGATGGCAACCTAAATGGAGCAATGTATGCTGATTTCCTACGTAATGTTCTACCGATGTTACTACAAGATGTTTTACTGCATGACAGAATGGCAATGTACTTCCAACATGATGGATGTCCGGCACGTAGCTCGCGTGCGAACGAAGCGGTATTTCATGACAGGTGGAATGGTCGTCGAAGCAGCATGGCCCGCACGTTCACCGGATCTGACGTCCCCGGATTTCTTTCTGTGGGAAAAGTTGAAGGATATTTGGTATCATGATCCACCGACAACGCCTGACAACATGCGTCAGCGTATTGTCAATGCATGTGCGAACATTATGGAAGGCGAACTACTCGCTATTGAGAGGAATGTCGTTACACGTATTGCCAAATGCATTGAGGTTGACGGACATCATTTTGAGCATTTATTGCATTAATGAGGTATTTACAGGTAATTACGCTGTAATAAGATGCGTTCTGAGAAATGATAAGTTCACAGAGGTACATGTATCACATTGAAACAACCGAAATAAAATGATCAAACGTACCTACGTTCTGTATTTTAATTTAAAAAACCTACCTGTTACCAACTGTTCGTCTAAAATTGTGAGCCATATGTTTGTGACTATTACAGCGCAATCTATCACAAAGCGAAAAAAGTGTTCCAACTGAAACATTCATATTTCTTTACGTACTACACTAATATGTAACAAAAAAAGGGGGTTCCTATTTAAAAGAAATGCTGTTGATATCCGTTTGACCTATGGCAGCGCCATCTAGCGGGCCAACAATAGCGCCATCTGGTTTCCCCCTTCAAGCTAGACAAGTTTCTTTCTTTGTAGTTTTTTCGTTTGACGTTTATTTCGTGAGATATTTGGCCCGGTCACGATCAATGGACCACCCAGTATACTTTGAAAACCTCGAAATGAAATTCAAAAGTAAAATCAAGCAGATGATCAATGTAGACGTACATTTCAATTCTGCTATGTCTGGTTATTCCTGAAAAACTGACAGTTGTTGTTGTTGTTGTGGTCTTCAGTCCAGAGACTGGTTTGATGCAGCTCTCCAGGCTACTCTACCCTGTGCAAGCTTCTTCAGCTCCGAGTAACTACTGCAACCTACCTCCTGAATCTATTTAGTGTATTCATGCCTTGGTCTCCCTCTACCATTTTTACCCTCCACGCTTCCCTCAATAACAAATTGATGATCCCTTGATGCCTCAGAACGTGTCCCACCAACCGATCCCTTTTTCTAGTCAAGTTGTGCCACAAATTCCTCTTCTCCCCAATTTTATTCAGCACCTTCTCACTAGCTATGTGATCTACCCATCTAATCTTCAACATTGTTCTTTAGTACCACATTGCGAAAGCTTCTATTGTCTTCTTGTCTAAACAATTTATCGTCCATGTTTCACTTCCATACATGGCTACCCTCCATACAAATACTTTCAGAAAAGACTTCCAGACACTTAAATCTATATTCGATGTTAACATACTTCCCTTCTTCAGAAATGCTTTCCTTGCCATTGTCAGTTTACATTTTATATCCTCTCTACTTCGACCATCATCAGTTGCTTCCCAAATAGCAAAACTCTTCTACTGCTTTAAGTGTCTCATTTCCTAATCTAATTCCCTCAGCATCACCTGATTTAATTCGACTACATTCCATTATCCTCGTTTCGCTTCTGTTGATATTCATCTTACATCCTCTTTTCAAGACACTGTCCATTCCATTCAACAGCTCTTCCAGGTCCTTTGCTGTCTCTGACAGAATTACAATGTCGTTGGCAAACCTCAAAAATTTTTATTTCTTCTTCATGGATTTTAATTCCTACGACAAATTTTTCTTTTGTTTGCTTTACTGTTTGCTCAATATACAGATTGAAAACATCTGGGGTAGGTTACAATCCTGTCTCACTCCCTTGTCAATCACTGCTTCCCTTTCGTGCCCCTCAACTCATAGCTGCCATCTAGTTTCTGTACAAATTGTAAATAGCTTTCGCTCCGTGTATTTGACCCCTGGCACCTTCAGAATTTGGAAGAGAGTATTCCAGTCTACATCGTAAAAAGCTTCCTGTAAGCCTACAAATGCTAGAAAGGTAGGTTTGCCTTTTCTTAATCTATCTTGTAAGACAATTCGTAGGGTCAGTATTGCCTCACGTTTTCCAACATTTCTTCGGAATCTAAACTGATCTACTCCGAGTTCGCCTTCTCCCAGTTTTTCCATTCGTCTATATAGAATTCGTGTTAGTATTTTGCAGCCGAGACTTATTAAATTGATAGTTCGGTAATGTTCACACTTCTCAACATTTGCATACTTTGGAATTGGAATTGTTATGTTCTTCTTGAACTCTGAGGGTATTTCGCCTATCTCATACATCTTGCTCACCAGAGGGTAGAGTTTTGTCATAGCTGGCTCTCCGAAGGCTATCAGTAGTTCTAATGGAATGTTGTCTACTCCCAGGCTCTTGTTACGACTTAGGTCTTTCAGTGCTCTGTCACACTCTTCAAGTATTATCATGTCTCCCAATTCATCTTCATCTACATTCTCTTCATTTCCATAATATTGCCCTCAAGTACATCACCTTTGTATAGATCCTTTATATACTCCTTCCACCTTTCTGCCTTCCTTTCTTTGTCTCCCTCCCCCCCCCCTCCCCCCTGTGTGAGTCTGGAGGTTAGAATAGGCCCAAGGTATTCCTGCCCGTCGTACGAGGCGACTAAAAGAAGTTTCACACGTTTCGGCCTTCATGTGATGGTCCCCTGTAGGATTTGACCTCCATTCTTCAAAATTTTCCCGAAGAGCGAGCCAATTGGGGAAGGGCGCATTACAAGGTGCATCGTGTCCATTGTGCATTGAGATCTTTAGTCCACCTTCCTGGGTGCGTTTTACACCATGCACTAGGAAGTGTCAATTTGTGCATTGATGATGACCATGGACTTCTTTGCACCTGATACCCAGCACGGTAGCCAGTCGGTTGTGGTGGGGCCGCCATGTACCCTGTTGGTTGTAGCCCCCTGACCACACAGGGATCGGTCTGCTGATGCCTGCAATGTAAACTCCCCACATATGCCGCAGAGCAGATGCCCATCCCTCTGGGGCATCGGGACTTCTGGCAATGGCCATCCCGCCAGGTAGCCTTTGCTGTGTCTGGGTGGCGCTCGTGGGGAGAACCCCTGGTTGGAGTGGGTGTCATCAGGATGGATGATACGCAATGAAGTGTAGTCCATCATCTCACTCTGGTGGTGAAACACCAGCAGTCTCTAAGTGATCACGAGCTCAATTCAACACACAAAACTACGACCACAAATCGTTCCCCTCCCTGGCCACACCATGGGAGGAACGTCAGGCTAAGGATGGCAGTGGATCTTTATTCGCCCCGATACCTTGTATGTTCGAGAGCTGATGGGGAATCTTTCCTGACGATGAAGCCTTAGTTTTTTGTTGAGCATTTAGAGGACAAGTTCGGGGAGGTGGAGGGATTCTCCAAAATGAGATCTGGGTCAGTCTTGATCAAAACAGCATCCTCTGCCCAGTCGCGGGAGTTACTCGCTTGTGACAATCTGGGGCATGTTTCTGTAACCATCATGCCCCATAAGAGCTTAAATATGGTCCAGGGTATCATATTTCACAGAGACCTTCTTTTGAAGTCCGACGATGAGCTGCATGCCAATTTAGAGCGGCGAGGTGTACATTTCGCCCGGCGTGTCTAACAGCGTCCAAAGGATAATCAGGTTGCCACCGGTGCCTTCATCTTGGCCTTTGAGGGTGATACGTTGCCCGAGAAGATCAAGGTGATGGTCTACCAGTGTGATGTAAAGCCCTATATCCCTCCTCCAATGCGGTGCTTTAAGTGCTGGAAGTACAGTCATATGTCTTCTCGCTGTACTTCCAGCGTCACATGCCGAGATTGCGGACGCCCATCATATGCCTATACTCCATGTGCCCTGCCTCCCATCTGTGTCAACTGTGGAGAGCACCATTCACCTTGCTCGCCTGACTGCAGGATTCTCCAGAAAGAAAGGAAAATCAGGGAGTACAAGACCCTGGACTGACTGACCTACACTGAGGCTAAGAGAAAATCTGAACGCGTGCATCCTGTGCGTATGACATCGTTTTACGCCACCACTACAACAGTTCTGGCACCATCAGCTCCACCAACCCAGGTCACATCTCAGAGCTGAAAGACTACACATGCACCCTTGATGGTGGGGGGCATTTCCCTCCCTTTTGCTCTACACCACCTACTTCAGGAGCAACACCCCCACCCCAACCACTGGGGATGTGCGTCCCCACTTCTAAGCAGGAGAAGCGTAAGTCTTCTCCAGCTTCTCTCGCTAGGAAGGGGTCCTTTGGGCCACTCCCTTCCCAGGTTTCTTCTAGTGGGAAAGATGACACCCGCCAGTGGCTGAAGAGCCCAGAAGCAGCTGGTTGTAGGACTTCACACTCATCCTCAGTCCAGGAGACTCCCAGCCGGGGAAACCCAAGGAGCAGCGAGAGAAATCCAAAATGAAAACCCCTAAGACCAAAGAAATTGTGGTAGCACCCACACCACCACTACCTACAAGCTCTGCGGCTGAGGATGGGGTGGAGATTTTGGCTTCCACTGAGAACCTTGATCTCGCCAGACTCTCAGACACAATGGTCATAGACTGCTCAGGCAATAAATCGGCGGCAGCAGGTGACTCTGAGGCGTAAACTGACCCATTGAATATTCCATGCCTTCCCAGTCTCACGATGTCATCCTCCAGTGGAATTGCGGCGATTTCCTCCACCGCCTGGGTGAGCTAGGGCAACTGTTAAGTTTTACACCTGCTATCTGCATTGCCCCTCAGGAAACATGGTTCCCAGCAATGAGACCCCTGCCCTCCGCAGCTATGAGGGATATTACAGGAACCATAGCGACTATAATCGAGTGTCATCTGGAGTTTGCGTTTATGTCCTAAACTCGGTTTGTAGTGAACATGTGCCCCTTCAAACCCCTCTTAAAGCTGTGGCTGTCAGAATAAGGACGACGCAGGAAATAACTGTCTGCAATGTATATCTTCCTCCAGATAGTGCAGTACCCCTAAATGTATTAGCTGCACCAATTGGTCAACTCCATAAACCTTTCCTACTTTTGGGAGATTTTAATGTCCATAACCTCTTGTGGGGTGGTACCACGCTTACTGGCCGAGACAGAGATGTTGAAATTTTCCTGTCGCAATTCGACCTCTGCCTCTTAAATACTGGGGTCACCACACTTTTCAGTGTGGCTCATGGTTGTTGCTCCGCCATTGATTTATCAATTTGCAGCCCAGAACTTCTCCCATCTATCCACTGGAGAGCACATGATGACCTGTGTGGTAGTGACCACTTCCTCATCTTCTTGTCACTACCCAGCATCAGGCACACGGACGCCTGCCCAGATGGGCTCTGAACAAGGCGGACTGGGGAACTTTCACCTCTGCTGTCACCGTTGAACCTCCGTCACACGGTAACATCGATGTGATGGTTGAGCAGGTGACACGCACAATTGTTTCTGCGGCAGAAAACGCGATCCCTCGCTCTTTAGGCTGCCCGAGGCGTAGGGCAGTCCCTTGGTGGTCGCCAGAAGTCGCTGAAGCAATTAAGTAGCGTCAGCGAGCTGTACAGTGGCATAAGCGGCACCCTTCTCTGAAGCACCTCATAGCTTTTCAATGGCTCCGTGCCCGTGTTTGCTACCTTATCAAACAACGGAAAGGAGTGTTGGGAGAGATACGTCTTCACCATTGCGTGCCGCACGTCACCTTCCCAAGTCTGGGCAAAGATCTTTTTGGGTACCAGGCCCCAACAGCTGTCCCAGTGTTACCATAAATGGCGAGTTATGTACCGACGCAAATGTGATTGCTGAGCACTTTGCTCAAACCTCTGTGTCGGAGAATTACTCCCCCAGCCTTTCGCACACTCAAACGGCGGCTGGAAGGGAACGTCCTCTCATCCACTACACGCTCAAGTGAATCCTATAACGCCCCATTTACAGAGTGCGAGCTCCTCAGTGCCCTTGCACATTGCCCCAACACAGCTTCTGGGCCTGATCTCATCCACGCCAGATGATTAAACATCTCTCATCTGACTACAAGCGACATCTTATCGTCAGCCTCAACCGGCTCTGGTGCGATGGCATCTTTCCATCGCAATGGCGGTAGAGCACCATCATTCCGGTGCTCAAACCTGGTAAAATCCCGCTTGATGTGAATAGCTATCGGCCCATCAGCAACACCAACGTTCTTTGTAAGTTGCTGGAACGTCTGGCATGTCAGCGGTTGGGTTGGGTCCTGTAATCACGTGGCTTGCTGGCTCCATGTCAGGGCGGCTTCTGCCAGGGTCGCTCTACCACAGATAATCTTGTGTCCATCGAGTCTGCCATCCCAACAGCCTTTTCCAGACGGCAACGCCTGATTGCCGTCTTTTTTGACTTACGTAAAGCGTACGAGACGAATTGGCGACATCATATCCTTGCCACATTGTATGAGTGGCCTCACCGGGGACCACTCCCAATTTTTATCGAAAACTTCCTGCCGCTCCGTACTTTCCATGCCCAAGTTGGTGACTCCCATAGTTCCATCCATATCCAGGAAAATGGAGTCCTGCAAGGCTCTGTATTGAGTATCTCTCTATTTTTAGTGGCCATTAACGATCTAGCAGCAACTGTCGGGCTCTCAATCTCACCTTCTCTGTGTGCAGACGACTTCTGCATCTCGTACTGTTGTTCCAGCACTGTTGTTGCTGAGCGGTGCCTCCAGGTAGCCATCCACAAGGTGCAGTCGTGGGCTCTAGCCCACTGCTCCCAGTTTTCAGCTGCAAAGTCGTGTGTCATGCACTTCTGTCGGCGTCGTACCGTTCATCTGGAACCCGCACTTTACCTTAATGACGATCCACTCACTGTAGTGGAGACATATCAACTCCTAGGACTGGTTTTCAACGCTCGATTGACTTGGCTCCCTCATCGTCGTCAGCTTAAGGAGAAGTGCTGGCAGCACCTCAATACCCTCCGTTGCCTGAGCAACACCAATTGGGGCGCAGATCGCTCTACGCTGCTGCAGCTCTACAGAGTCCTTGTCCAATCCCGAATTGATTATGGGAGTGTGGTTTATGACTCGTCAGCACCTTCAGAATTGCATTTACTCGACCCTGTGCACCACTGTGGGGTTCGATTAGCGACAGGAGCTTTTAGGGCGAGTCCGGTGACCAGCGTCCTGGTGGAGGCTGATGTCCCCTCCACTGCAGATCAGACGTGCGCAACTGCTCGCCAGTTACGCAGCACACATTCATAGCTCCCTGAGCATCCGAATTACCGTCTCCTTTTCCCGCCCGCGGCAGTCCGTCTCCCGCATCGGCGGCCCAGATCGGGGCTAACGATTGTGGTACGCGTACGGTCTCTTCTCTCGAACTGGAGTCCTTCCCTTTACCACCTCTACTTGCGGTCCGTTCACGTACACCTCCATGGTGTACGCCTCGGCCTCATCTTTGTCTGGACCTTTGGATGGCACTAAGGACTCCGTTAACCCCGCCACTCTCCGCTGTCACATCCTCTCGATTCTTGACGTGTTCCGGGGCTCTGAAGCGGTTTACATAAACGGCTCCTTGACTGATGGTCACGTAGGCTTCGCATATGTTCATGGAGGACATATAGAACAGCACTCATTGCCAGTTGGCTGCAGTGTTTTCACTGCAGAGCTGGCGGCCATATCTCGTGGTCTTGAGTACATCCGCTCATGTCCTGGCGAGTCGTTTCTCCTGTGTACTGACTCATTGAGCAGCCTACAAGCTATCGACCAATGCTACCCTCGCCACCCTCTGGTATCGTCCATTCAGGAGCCCCGCCGTTCCATAGTGTTTGTGTGGACCCCAGGACACGTCGGAATCCCCGGCAATGAACTTGCCAACAGGATGGCCGCGTCGCGGAAACCGCTTCTGGAAATAGGCATCTCCGAAGCTGACCTGCATTCTGTCTTACACCGCAGGGTTTTCTGGTTTCGGAAGTTGGAATGGCATAACAGCACGCACAACAAACTGCATGTCATAAAGGAGACTATGAATGTGTGGAAGTCTTCCATGCAGGCCTCTTGCAGGGAATCATTGTCCTCTGCCGGCTCTGCATTGGCCTTACGTGGCTAATGCATGGTTACCTACTCCGTCACGAGGACCCACCTCAGTGTCGCTGTGGCTCCCAAATGACAGTCGTCCATCTCTTGCTGGGCTGCCCACTTTAAGCCGCTCTGCGGCAGACTTCTAACTTTCCCAGCACCCTGCCTTCGGTGTTGGGCGACAGTGCCTCCAGAACAGCTTTAGTTTTACGTTTTATCCTTGAGAGTGGGTTTTATACTTCTATGTAGGTTTTAGCGCATGTCCTTTGTCCCTCTGTGTCCTCCACCCTAGTGCTTTTAGGGTGGAAGTTTCAATGTATTGCGAAGTGGCTGGATTTCCCTTTTTATTCTCGTGGTTGGCCAGCCACTGTAATCTGCTTTCATGTTTTACTCTCTTCTGTTTCTAGCGTCTCTGTAGTTTTCTTGTCCTCTTTTGTTCCTTTTAGTGTTCGTTGCCTTCCTTTCGTTCTTGTGGCTTTTGCTTTCTTGCCGTTTTGTGTTATATGTTTCGTCCGTTTTATTCTCACACTTGTAGCATTGTTTTATTAGGAACAAGCGACCGATGATCTCGTAGTTTGATCCCTTCTCCCGCCTTCAAACCAACCAACCTTTCTTTGCTTAGAAATGGTCTTCCATCTAAGCTCTAGATATTCATACAAGTGGTTCTCCTTTCTCCAAAGATCTCTTTAATTTTCCTGTAGGCAGTATCTATCTTACCCCTAGTGATATATGCCTCTACATCCTTACATTTGTCCTGCTTAGCCATTTTGCTCTTCCTGTCGATCTCATTTTTGTATTCCTTTTGGCCTGCTTAATTTACTGCATTTTTATATTTTCTCCTTTCATCAATAAAATTTTATGTCCCTTCTGTTACCCAGGGGTTTCTACTAGCCCTCATCTTTTCACCTACTTGATCCTCTGCTGCCTCACTATTTCATCTCTCAAAGCTACCCATTCTTCTTCTACTGTATTTCTTTCCCCATTTCCTGTCAATTGTTCCCTCGTGCTCTCCCTGAAACACTGTAAAACCTCTGGTTTAGTCAGTTTATCCAGGTCCCATCTCCTTAAATTCCCAACTTTTTGCAGTTTCTTCAGTTTTTATTAACAGTTCATAACGAATAGATTGTGGTCAAGAGTCCACATCTGCCCATGGAAATGCCTTACAATTTAAAACCTGGTTCCTAAATCTTTGTCTTACCATTATATAATCTATCCAAAACCTTCCAGGCCTCTTCCACGTATACAATCTTCTTTCATGATTCTTAAACCAAGTGCTAGCTATGATTAAGTTACGCTCTGTGCAAAATTCTACCATGTGGCTTCTTCTTTCATTCCTTACCCCCATTCCAAATTCACCTACTACTTTTCTTTCTCTTCCATACGAGTTCAAAGCTAAGAAGTACCGATACCAGTAAGCAAACAAGCATTGGTTTCGGAGTTCCAGTTTCATTTGATATCGATACAAATACAGTAACAGTGGAATTAATTGCTTTTCACACCACTTCCATCTGTTTTTGGCTATCCGAAATGAAGCAGCAAAGAAAAAAAAAAGGTAACGTTAACGAGGCCAAATTTCGTATTACTAGAGCAAATACGCATTGAAGAACAGAAAAATGTTCGAAAATGCCTTCCTGACATTATGTTATTTATGTAAGCTCTATTTTTTGTAGTATTTAAAACAGCTGTTGCATGCACACGACAGAAATAATGACCAAGTAGCAATCTAAAACAGTAGTCTACTAATGTTTTGGGCTATTTGAAATGGCGACAACCCCCGCCCACTATGGCTTCAAAATAACGTACATTGTTATTAGTCTGTAGTGCGAACACCCTTCTTTTGTTACCTCAATGACGCAACATCATCTTTGAATTGTTTTATCTTTGGCTAACAAACAGCTAGAGCAATGTTTCTTTACTTATCACAGGCACTATAAACAATTGAACAGTGTTGACAGGTCCTCCGAATTTTCAGAAGATCCGTCAGTTTTTTTTAATTATCCAAGAAATACGAAATTTTACGTAAATATTGCCGAAATTTTCCTATCTTCCTGAAATTCGTCCCATCTTCTTTTGTCGATAGTGAATGGTGCTACATAACACGTATCCATTGGATCACAACGAATCGTTGCGTTAACAACAACGAAACATTGCGTTAACAGTTACTTACGTTGTACCACTCTAGTATTGTTTGGACGCAATGGCCGCCAAAGCCATGAAAGACAAACGCTGCCCAATTGATGTATTCAAAGTTTTGCCCGTTCAACAAAGGAGCATAAGGACAGCAAAGCGCTTGCAAGGGACTGGGCAGTTCGTAACTGTTGCCAGGTGACATCATAAGCTGTTGGAAGGTAGTGGAGTGCTGTGCTTCTTTAAATATGAATTCGAAGTCGGACGCTGAATCTGTGATGACAGCACCCAAAAAGGTAGAAATAGCTACGAAATATAATCCGAATGGGGAAAAGAAAGTGTCTAGTGGTTGCTGCTCAGAAGCAGCACGAAAGGTCTTTATAACGCCTTGACAAGTTTCGTTAAACAACTTGACACGCTTAAGACAAATAAATTTAGCCTCATCGTTGATAAATCAATAGATAAGGGTTGTATAAGACATTTGTGCTTAGTAGTATATTTTCTGAGTGAAGGAAACGAAATAACTAATGCCTTTGTGGGACTGATTTCAGTTACTGGTGCTAGTAGTGATACATTATATCAGGAGATTATCAAGTTCTTGTGTGACAATAATATTCCTTACAAAAAGAATGTGATTGGTTTCGCAGCGGAGGAATCGAATGCTATGTAAGGGGCCCGTCATTCCTTTTTCACTTTGTTTAAATAAGATATCCCAGAACTTGTCGTGATGAAATGTATTTGCTTTTCATTTGCACTGTGCCCTTCCTATGCCTGCTTAACCCTTCCTAGAGATAGAGAAGACCTAGCGAGGGATGTGTAGAATTATTTCTAGTGTAGCCCTAAAGATATTGATAAACTGAAAGTGTTTCAGAACTTTGTAAAAGTGAAACCACACAAATTACTTCATTCCAGCCAGAACGAAGGCTGTCTTTACATATTTTTATATCCATACGTCTTGAGCAATATGATTCCCTGAAATTGTTTTCATCCACGCTGTTACTAACGACAGACTTCTGGCAAGTGACAAAATCCTGCAGAAATTAAATGGTATACTACAAGTCTCTTCCTCAATTTTTTGGATTTTGTGTTGCCTATCTTGAACACACATGATCGAAAGATGCTGTCAGTGTCTTTTCAAATCCACTCCATGTGTCGTGACGTTGAGGCAACACTGAATGTAATGTTAGAACATTACACGAAGGAAAATTATCTAGAATTAACCCCCTTGTATCGAAATCCCACTCATTTTAAGTCTCTTGATGAAGCGCATTTTGGAGCAAAGGTTTCTTTGAACATTGATAGAAATACAGATCTGATTTGTGAACAGCTGAAGAACTGGAAACGTCGACTCTTTGACTGTTTGTTTCAAACAATATTCTTTCAGCCATAGCGTTCTAAACGATCTGGAGGCTCAGGATGCAATCTGCGTTAGCGACAAGAGAGTTCCGACTGTTGCCAGTGTTGTATTAAAGTTCACGCCTTCAATTAAAAATTACATTCAAGAACTTGATATTGAATGAAGGCTATTGAGAAATATACAGGTGGGATCGAAGAGTACAGATCCGGCAGAATTCTTGAATGCCGTTAGTAAGCTGAAATGGGGACATGAAACAATTTTGTACCCAGAGTTATCAGCCACGGTGATGTCGCCGTTGTGCTTACCCCACTCCTTGGCTAGTGTGGAAAGAATGTTTTCGGCAGGAAACATAATGAAGACTGAAGTAAGAAACAGACTGAACACTAGAACGACAACAGGAGTTCCAAAAGGAATACGAGATCTGAGAAAGCCTATAACCCGTAACTGGTATGGTGATGTCATGTGGACTGGCATTTTGTCTTTTGTTTAGATTTAGTGTTTATGACATTGTAGTGCTGCACGTCTCACAAGGAAATGGTACAATCCAATATATTGAAACCCATCCAGACAGTTTTTATCCAGGAAGGATACAACGAAAGAAGTACACTATACAAATTTTAGCCATTAAGATGCACTACAAGTATTTTTAAAAATTGTTTCATTTACTCATTTTCGGATCACGAGTAACTGCCTATAACAGCCTTTAGTACATATAGCCCTTCCTGTCCAGAGACAAATTGGCCATGCAAGAGAGCTGAGTGCAAATATTCAGGATGACAATACGAATTTTTGAAAACTTAAACCATAGAAAAAATGGCACACATCTTAACGTTTTGAATAACAGGCAGTTCATATCGACAGCTAAACTGCTGCAGACGTAATTCTTACACAGGTGACTAGCAGAGATAATAAAGGCAGTATTTGATGTTACATTACAGACGACTTCTATCAGCAGGGACCTTAACTTGTTGAAATAAAATATTTCTTACACATATATCATTTTATAACAGTTCTTCTAGGAAAGTTATTAACCTAAGTCTTGTACATTTTGTAACTGTACACCAGTTTTTCTTTCAGTTGGGGGCAGGCTAAGGTTGCCATTACGACTGTTAATGAAATGTCGGTGTATCGATAATCTTGAAAATATATCGATATATGTCGGAGAAATTTAATTGCACTATATATCGATGTCGAAATGGCTACATCGGGTGCCGATATTTTTGTTTTATATTACATTTTTTTTGCAATTTACCATAAATATTGGAAATTATTCTTTTGAAATTGAGTAGAACATAATTTTACTTTGAGTGTACGAAGGAGTCTTACTACTGTTTGAGCTTTTACCATGCCCAGTCTTTCTGTTTGACTGTGTGAAGCAATTATTGGTGTCACAAAGAAGAAGTCTGATTGCAGTGTGTGTGTGTGTGTGGCGGGAGCGGGGGGGGGGGGGGGGGAGCTGTGAATAGAGTAACAACACATCCGACGTGAAGAAATGGCACACCAGTTGCGTTAAAAAACAATTTATAATACAACTAATGTGCTATTTCTCCACTTTGGCATTTTTTCAAAAACATTTGCTGAAAATGATGAACAAAAATCTAAAGAACAACATTGGTCTTTGTGGTGAGCGGAGATGTTTGAGGGGAAATACTGTCGTAACCGGCACTCGGTGCTACCAGCAGAAACTGCAACATTTAATTTCACCATGCAATTTTGACACTACAACTACTAGGTCACTGGCGTTGGCAGAAATGAAAAAAAAAAAAAAAACAGGGAAGTCCACATGAAATGTTCCAGATAAATTCGGTATGTGAGGAAACCGAACGACTGACCCATCAGACACCTTTTACTGTGCCCTTACAAGCAATTACCATTGTTAGCAAAATCGTTATCGCCAAGTGTGAACGTGCATCGTTTTCCGTTCAGTTCTTGCTCCAAGGGGCATAGACAGACTGCTAGCTCGATGATGTACAGAATTTCTAATAATAAATAATAATAAATAAATTTATAGATACATTTTTTCGATATATCGAGATGCGATAGTGATATTTTTTTTAAAATATTGATATATCGGACCCCTGCTTTTTTTAAAAAAATATCACCAGACCTAGTTGCCATCCATCCAGATATATCAGGACCACTACCGCTATGGACCTTCTTGTCCTGACATCCCACTAAGACCGAGATTTGTCCCGATTTTGCAAAATACTGTTATGAGCTTGGCTCAAGTACTGAAATAACACCATTTATTAGCGCAACATGTAAATACAGCCTCAGTTTCACTTATGTCAACAAGTTTACATTGACAAGGTTGTCTCACAGATGGCGTTGAATGTTGCGTATCCCGTTTCGCCGATGCAAACACCTTCAAAATCAAGAAAATACCAGACTTCTCCGGTACAACGTGGATGAAACTATTTATTGAGCGACACGCCGAAGAATTGGGCAGTTTCATTTTAGTATCGATCTGATAAGACGATTCTTCCTAAACACAATACGAACAACGTGTGCAAGTTAGCAATGTTTTAAGTGCTTATTGCAGGTATACAGGGCCTGAAGTGTATAGTGATGTGTACCTCGTTGACTAAAGTGTTAACTGTCGACTGTTTACTGTCTAGTAAACATTTCTTATTATAGCTTACAAAAATGCCTAAGGATGGAAAGAGCAAGTATTACTTTTCGGATGATTACACAAAAGAGTTGCCTTTTGTCGAAAAAGGGCGTACTGTTCAGGAAGCGTTGGGTGATATTTTAGCTGTTTTATCTCAGTAAGTCACGGAGGTAAGGCAGATGTGATGTGAGACGTCACATTTCTAAGAAGAATCACAAAAAACGACCTGCAGTAGCATCAATACTACGAGTAAAGCCTGTTTCTACATTCATTATTAAAGAAGATACCCAGTAATAACTGCTCGTTGCTGTTGCTAAACAAACAAGAGCTTATAAAGTTGTCAAGCATCATCAGGCTTCAGTTCCCTTGACTGTACTGTAATACTCAATGCCGCAAAGTGTCATGACTCCAAAGCCGCCACAAAGCAGTCTACAGCCATTCTTAAAAATATTCGCGCTCCACTCTCCGTGTCCAAAAGCATACAACAACTGCAATAAGCTTCTTTTTACGGCACGGGCACCAACGCATCGAACAAACAAAGCTGAAAAGATTTGTCCAATAGTTGTTCAATATTTTACTGAAACTGACGGAATCCAAAGAAGCTGTTGAAGTTTGATTCCCTGAATAACAAAACATCGGAGACATTTTCAAAGTTGTGTCCAGACTCTTTAAGACAACTGCACGTTTCGTTACATAAATCAATCCCTTTTGTGGAGACTATACCAATATCAACTTCACTAAATTACTTCTAACTCATCTGTCCATAAATTCAGTGCACTAAGAAATAATTCACTGAAAAAGCCCAACCCTCCCACAAAATTATTATAAAAATAAAAATAATTTAATCTCACATAGTGAACTCCAGATCCTGAAATTCATTTACCTTCAAGTTTATTCATTCCTTTATACCTTAGTTTTAATATTACCTTCTTCAAAAAATTGAAAATCCTAACTGGTAGGCCTAATTAATGTATTATATCTGGTTGGTAAAGTAAATTTAAATGTACTTCCAAGTTCCATATAAATTTTCTTCCCATATCCAGCTTTTAAATATTCGCATCCCTTAGTGTAACAACAGTGATTTACTTCTAGCTCACTATTCTATTTAAACAAATTAAATTTGCTTGCATTATTAAGCTTCTTCAGTACAGTATCCATTTATACAGAATAAGGAATAATAAGATTAAAAATTTTCATTCAAAATTCTATGCTGAGCATCATACATAAAATTTTCTTCCCATACATGTCTATAAAACTAACCATATCTTTCGGAATTTCATCATTAAAAGTTTCAATTAATTTCATTGTAGTTTTCTGTTTGGGTAACATATTCATTCTCCTAGACCTATTTATAACAAAAATAGGATATTTACCAGTAAAATTGAATGGAGTTACATTGACTTCACCATTCGATTGAATGATTCGAAATCTAGGAAAGCATAATATGCTTTCAGATAATTATTTGCTGGATCTAGATTTCACATTTCATGAGGAAAAACGTCAATTCATCCATTAGATATCCTATAATATAACATGAGCGAATAAAGAAGACTCAATTAGTTGATTATTTTTTTGGCTAGTCTGAAACACAACAAAAATAAAATAAGGCATATCAAATTCTGAAGAATAACAATTACTAGTAATATCAAGTTCAAAATTTCTTTTTCCATCTAATCTGGCTACTTCAACTGTTTGTGATTCAAAGACAGAAATTGGAATTTCTGGACCTTTTAATCTTTCTTCTTCTAGCTCTAGTGAATATTTGGGTTCATGTTTTATGACTGAAACACGAATTTCCATAGATTCTACTACCTTCTTTTGGAAAAGTACGTTTCATTTCAACTCCAACATCGTTTTTATCAACCTATCTAAGAATACCATTTCCAGCACTTCGATTCCAAGTAAAAATTACTGTTAAATTTCCTTCCCAAATCACTTCTTTATAATCTCTGAAAAAACACCATACAAATCTACTTGAAAGGATACTTCTTCTTTCTAACTTTTTGTATTATCATTATTGAAGATATATCCTTCCAAGGTTAACTCACAAGCTAGAGACGAAGTCAATCACATCCAGAGAGATCAAGAAATGAATAGATGTTCCATTCTAGACAAAAATTGTTTCCTTTCTTTATAGTGATTACATTGAACAACCTTGACACATAGTTATAAATTAATTTTTCATTGGAATTTCCATCATATGTAGGATAAGAAACTTCCTGACAACTGTGTGTTGCATCCGAGTTCGAGTCTCGGTCTGGCACACAGATTTAACCTGTCAGGAAGTTTCACATCAGTGCACACACCACTGCAGAGTGAAAATTTCATATGTTGGATAATCTGTACTATCAGCTCCAATAATACTAACTATTATGTAAACTTTAGGATGAACCCAAAAATCTTCAGTATTTATATTAATCTCCATGTTCTTGTTGGGGAGTTTTAGATTATTTTTAGTCTTCTCATTCACAAGGAATGAGTAAAACTGATAACTCTCGATTTTCCTCATGATTTAATAAGGAAAAATTTTCTTAACACATTTCTAAAACAACTGTTACACGAGCACCATGTTAATTCAATTCAAATAATCAATCTCATCTGTTACAGTAACTACTAAATCTTGAATAGCATCAAAAATTGGAATATATACAGGATAATGTGGTTCATGATTGATTGGTCCACCAAATTCTGCATTAGGCTTGAATGATGCAGTTATATTAGTTTCACAGTGAAAGTGATTATTATACTTTATGAACATTCCATCAGCTAGATTAAATTCAAATTAATTAATTCGAATGGAATAATTTTAGGAATATTATTAGCAACAGCCTTTTTATTAGCTTTAATAATTTGATTATCAAGTCGTAGCTCACTTGCAACATTATCTTCTTTAAAGAAACTATATCCATATACAACTGAACATCACTGTCAATGGCAACTCTGTTTAAAATTTCATCTACTTTCATAAGAATATTTGAGTTTTTTGAATTAATAATTTTTTCTAAATTTTTGTAAACTATACTGATCTACAGGAATTTCTATCGTTTTTCCATCACAATGAAATTTATTATTTTTTGATATAATATACAGGGTGGTGCACAAAGATAGGCAAATATTTTAATATGTTATTCTACACGAAAAACTAAAGACAAAGTTCATATAAACAAAAGATTTTGCCTGAAATTGAGCAACTTTGCTAATATGAAGCGATAACAAAACTTTACAAGGCTAATGTCAAATACGATTTCCACTTATTTTATTGTTATTGGCATGGTGAATTTAATAACATATCCCAGATGTGTAAACGCAGTGGTTTTCCAGAACCTACAGAAAAGCAAGGAAGAATTTCGTAAAATTTTATTTTACTATCTATGCGGCCGAATTTGTTACTTTAATTCCAGCCAATTGCACAAAGTTTTCAACATAAGTTGTAGAGAATTTAGTTTTCGAGAAATGATGGTCATAACGTTAATTGAAACTGTATGAATGTGTCAGAATATCTGCTTTTATTAATACCATAACACATGTGAATTCATGTTAAACCAGAAAAAACAAATCTCAGTGTGAAGGAAGTTGTACAGCGTACATATAGTTCACAAGACATTCACAACTAATGTATAAAAATTTCCCCACCGAGTTCAATGCATTTAGCTGCACATGTATGAACAAATTTTTTTGCTCATTTCGGTTTCACAGGGTTGTTCTTAATTTTGTCTATTGCATTCAAAATGTGAGCAAGTAATGCCTCACATGTATTGACTTCGTCCTCGTAAACTATGTGTTTCATCCAGCCCTATGCACAAAAATCCACAGTGTTAAATAGTGCAATCTGGGTAGCCACGGACTTGTAGCGCCATGACCAATCCATTTGTGGCGAGAATTTTCATTTAAATGTGTATTAACGGTGCTGGTGGAACGTGGAGTTGCGCCATCATGTTGAAAATACATTTGCAACCGCATAGCAAGTGACACATCTTCGAGCAAGTGGGGCATTTCTTCTTGAAGGAATTGTAAGTACGTCTCGCCAGTAGACGTCCTGGGAAAATGAATGGTCCAATACAGTGTGTGTTGAGTATACCACACCAGACATTTATGCTAAATCGCTGCTGGAAATTGCTTTGCACTGTTGAATGCGGGTTTGCTTCAGACCATATGTGCTCGTTTTGTAAATTGTTTATATTATCTCAACTAAACTGTCTCACATCAGCAAGTAAAACGTATATGTGTAACTGCCGATTAGTATTTAACCAGCTGCACAACTCCAAGTGAAGGGCATAATCTCCTGGATGTAAATGATGCACTTTTAGTTTATGGTGAGGATAGAGTTTATTGTACTTCTGTATACACCATACCTTAGATTGTGAAATGCCTAATTGTTAATAGGTACTCATGTACTGGTACCAGGGCTATGTTGAACAGCATCCCTAATATCCTCATCATCGTCTTCACGTATCGAGGGCTTGTACTGATTATGAATGTTTGGTGGAGAACCTGTCTCCTGTAACATTTAAAATGCTCTATTAATAGTTCATGCATTCAGAATCCTCTGAATTTGATAACGTATGTGATATTCATTAACTGCAGCCATAGGATTACCATCATATTTGCCATAAATAAAAACCATATTGGCGTATTCCTCTGTCGTAAATTTGAAAGACATCCCTATTTTCATAGATGATTTACGAACTACAACAGTTACTATGTGGTTTCACTTAAATACGCGCTTGTTATTATGTTCTTTCAATTAATAATACAGAACTCTAACACGTTTCAAGTTTAGGAATCGACTGAAACAATTCACTAACGGTTGCCATCAATGACATAAATGTTTGTACATTCTTAATGGCGAGTAAACAAATTTACTTGTATAATAATGTTTTCTTCTCTGGATGTTCTGGAAAACTACTGCAGATACACGTCTGGGACATGATTCATTAGAGTCACCAGACCAATAACAACAAAATAAATGGAAATTGTGCTTTACTTTAACCTGGTACAGTTTTTCGATGGCTCCATATTAGCGAAATTGCTAAATTTCAGGCAAAATCTTTTATTAGCCATAACATCTTAACTAAGCTGTTGTGGACTTAGGTTTATATGAACTTTTTTCTTTAGTTTCAATTGTAGAATAACATAATAAAAAATTTATGTATATATTTGTGAATAATTCTGTATGTAGTTAAAAAGTTGAATAAAAAATATTAGTGCAACATTGTTATCAGTTTCTTGTATTAGCACAATTAATCTTTTTTATGAATAGAGGTTTTACCTCTCAACTGAAATAATGTACTCATTTACTATTAAAAATGTTATTAAATGAATGAAACCCGACCAGGAACCAAAATAAGAATTACAGAAAAGAAACAAAAAATAAAATTGGTAAATTTTTACCAAATTCTACTCAATGTGCAGTAATAGGACCAAGTGGTTGTGGAAAAAATACTTTAATGATCGAAAATTATCTTAGGTCCAGAATGGTTGAACTGGGAGAAAATTAATCATTTGTACATTTGTTCCAAAAGCTTAGATGAACAAAAATACCCAGAATTTATAAAAATGTGTAAACAATTGAAGATAAGCATAATGAAAAAATTGCTACTTTTATTCCATTAGATCACTGTCAAGAAAATTCAGTTGTAGTTTTTGATAACTGTATTCCTGAAAATCAAGATATAGTTAAAGAATATTTCACTGGAGGTGGACAGAAAGGAATAGACTGTTTTTACTTATCAAAAACTTATTCAAAAATGCCAAAACAATTAGTCAGTGATAATCCTAATTTGTTAAATATTTTCACATACAATGATACCAATTTAAATCATTATGTGATCAAAGTATCCGGACACCACCAAAAGCATACATTTTGGATATTAGGTGCATTGTGCTGCCACCTACTGCCAGGTACTCCACATCAGCGACCTCAATAGTTATTAGGCATCGTGAGAGAGCAGAAAGGGGCGTTCTGCAGAACTCATGGACTGCGAATGTAGTCAGGAGATTGAGTGTCACTTGTGTCATACGTCTGTATGCGAGATTTCCAAACTCCCAAACATCCCTGGGTCAACCGTTTCTGATGTGATAGTCAAGTGGAAACCTGAAGGGAGACGTACAGCACTAAAGCGCCGACCTCTTCTGTTGACTGACAGAGACCGCCAACAGTTGAAGTGTGTCATAATGTGTAATCTGCAGACATCCATCCAGACTTTCATACAGGAATTCCAAACTGCATCAGGATCCACTACAAGTACTATGACAGTTAGGCAGGAGGTGAGAAAACTTGGATTTCTTGGTCGAGCAGCTGGTCATAAGCCCCACATCACGCCAGTAAATGCTAAACGACGCCTCGCTTGATGTAAGGAGCGTAAACATTAGACGATTGAACAGTGGAACAATGTTGTGTGGAGTGACAAATCACGGTACACAATGTGGCCATCCGATAGCAGGATGTGGGTAGGGCGAATGCCCAGTGAACGTCACCTGCCAGCACGTGTAGTGCCAATAGGAAAATCCGGAGGCGGCGGTGTTATGGTGTGGTCGTGTTTTTCATGAAGGTGCCTTGAACCCCTTGTTGTTTTGCATGGTCCTATCACATCACAAGCCTACATTGATGTTTTAAGCACCTTCTTGCTTCCCACTGTTGAAGAGCAATTTGGCGATGGAAACTGCATCTTTCAACACGATTGTGCAGCTGTTCATAATGCATGGCCTGCGGTGGAGTGGTTACACGATAATAACATCCCTGTAACGGACTGGCCTGCACAGAGTCCGGACCTGAATCCTAAAGAACACCTTTGGGATGTTTTGCAACGCCAGCTTCATGTCAGGTTTCACTGACCGACATCGATATCTCTGCTCAGTGCAGCACTCCATGAGATGGGCTGCCATTCCCCAAGAAACATAACAGCACCTGATTGAACGTAATCCTGCGAGAGTGGAAGCTGTCATCACAGCTGAGTGTGGAACAACACCATATTGAATTCCAGCATTACTGGTGGAGGGCGCAACTAACTTGTAAGTCATTTTCAGCAATGTGTCCGAAAACATATGATCACATAGTGTATTTATTGTGAGTTTGTTGGTAGTGATTTGAAGACTGATAATTTTGGGGAAATCTGAAGTAAAATTTGGAATGACGAGTTCTGATTTTTTACAATAGACATGACTAGGACACCAAATGAAGGAAAATATGGGGGAAGAATAAAAATATTAAGAACACAACTGTTGATCATAGCTGTTAATCATTATCGTTTATCAGAATCATTTATCGCAATCATCGATCATAATCATTGATTGATAAAACAGATTTTAGATAATGTTTTTTCATCACTAAAAATGTTTGCAAAATACTACCCAGAGGTTATTAAAAATGTCAGACGAAATAGAGTAATAAAAGAATTATTAAAAGAGTAATTTAAAAGTGAAAAAAAAACAATTTAGAACAGAGTATGAAAAATATAAGAAAGATTTCAACCTGTTGTCGATCCAACAGAACAAGGAAAACAAAAAATCGCAGGATTAGGTGATAAAGTATTGAAAGTAATTGAAGAAAATAGAGACGTTGAAAAACAAATGGTTCCTTATTCTTAATATCAGTTAGAAGAATTTAATGATAGCACACCAATTAAACATTAAAGTCGTGATTCTTCATTTTCTCCAGGCATATTTCTTGCTCGAACAGTCCACGGGTGTACTGCCGCTCCATAGTGTTCAACAGGTACAATATTTCGGCGATCAGAGATGTAGCCATCGTCAGGTGCGCTGACGAACTGAGCTCCTGATGGTGGGCTGCCATCTTAAATCCCCTCCTCTTACGAGGCGTTCTCTCTGCAGTCAGCGCCTGCGAGTCTGCGATTGGTGACACGCTGGCATTGGCGTCTGTGGTGGCATAGGTGTAATTACCCGGTCGCCCTAGTCGCCCATTCGTTTCCTTTGCAGAGTGTCTTTTATAATTAGGCACAGTGCTGGTTCCCATGCCCTGCTGACCGAGCGAGGTGGCGCAGTGGTTAGACACTGGACTCGCATTCGGGAGGACGACGGTTCAATCCCGCGTCCGGCCATCCTGATTTAGGTTTTCCGTGATTTCCCTAAATCGCTCCAGACAAATGCCGGGATGGTTCCTTTGAAAGGGCACGGCCGACTTCCTTCCCTGTCCTTCCCTAATCCGATGAGACCGATGACCTCGCTGTCTGGTCTCCTTCCCCGAAACAACCAACCAACCATGCCCTGCTGAGGTTGTAGTCGCAATCTCAGTTGATGAGTCCGTCCCTGGTATGTATTTCGTTAGCCTCTCTAACGACGCAGTCCCAGTATTTAGATGTCTGTGCCAAGATCCTGGTGTGTTGGTAGTCCATTTCATGATTTTCAGACGAACAGTGCTCTGTCTAAATGAGGAATACAACAACACAAAGCATTCAACAGTAAAAATGAAGCAAATAGAATATAATTAAAAAATATATAAACTCACTACTTTGTGTCTAATGAAACTGCTAAATGTAAAATAGGAGAAAAAGTTAGAATCAGTAAACTTAAAGGACTTTCCGAAAAAGGATGCACAGCTAATTGGTCAACACAAAGTTCTTAAACTGAATCTGTTACTCTTTCCAATCTAATCAGATATAAACTGAAATTAAAATTTATAACAGTCTTGATCGCAATCTTGTTAACATATTTTTGTATTGGATTGAGTGACCGGTTTCGACTCCATGAAAGAGTCATCTTCAGACTCCAGAGCAGTGGATGGACAATGCTAGATGAGTTCTGTTGACCCTCAACACTCGTCTTTTAAGATCGATGACTATGTTTTCATAAATCTTATATAAACTGAAAGATATGGAAGGAAATTTTTAAGAACTAGAACTGCAGAAAGCGGAATATCCAGATCTATATCTTATTGAAAAAGTATTAAGAAAGAAAGGAGATAAATTATATGTTAAATGACTGAGATTTGATAATTCACATAATAATTGGGTACATAAAGAAAAAATTATCCCATAAAACTTTTTTATTTATAAATGGCTGTACTGAGAATGAAAAAACATGGGCTGTCATCCTTCCTAGTCATATGTTATTCTAAACAAGATATATCTAAATTCATAAATCACTTAACTGCAGAAAATGTGAATTACTTATATGACCTAAATGGGGAAGACATTCGTATTGTTTATGAATACTTTAAAAAACAGATTATCGATAGTTAAAATGTTGAAAAATTCAGTGCTCGATTTTTTCAATCGCTTCCTTTCCTTACGGTTACAACAGAGAAAAAAGTTGAATTTTTGTGACTGTAATGAGTAACTACCCATTATTTATAGACAAAAAATAGTGAACAAACTGTTTTTGAATTTTTGTGGAGGGACTGAATAGGAACCCTCCTATTTTTTTAAAAAGTTGAATTTTTGTGAGGTAGTTGAATGGATGTGTTTAAAACTACAACCCAGTCTGGTGCAGATTTATTACATTGGTAATCAGTGATTCTTGTGTTTAATCATTTGAAATATTAAAATAATTATGATAGCAAATGAAATGGAAATTTTCTTTCATTCTTTGGTATAAATTACTGACTTAGGAACATTATTAAGACCTAACATTTCTTCACAATTTGGATGTCTAGTGTGAATAACGAGCAACAGTTTTTGTATATTTTTCCTTTGTGTTCTAATGACATATGAAGTATAATCACTGTCATCATCGGATCATTTAAAAAACCTTGATCTTAAATTATAACAGTGAATCTATTTCTCTGTTTCTTCTATTTAATACATCTAAAGACACAGTGAGTATTTCTGCCAATTTTTTTTTCACTTTTCATCCAATTTACTTACTTCTTGTAAATATTTTATTTGTTTTCAATAGGAATGAAACCTTTTCTTTTCTAATCTTATATTGAACATGTTCAGGAACTGAATGTAAAACTTCTTTAGTTACCCAATGTGAACATTTTTCAGCTGTAGGCGTTTTAGATTTGAATATAAGTTTGTAGAGAACCGATTGGTTGACAAAAACTGTGTTTTGATATATATTGGAAGGTGTCAGTGATTGATCAATGCCTAATTTGCTGTCTATTTTTGTGTAATTTTTATCTATAATATCATAAATAACCTGTCTCATTCCCTCAGATATAAATTATACCGTCGCAGCTGTATGAGCGCTGGATGGTAGAGAAAATATATAAGAAAATGAAGGTAGAAAAATTGTAACGCTTTTTGTTTTCTACCTGCTATTGTCTCTTGAGAGCGGAAGCTTAATTTCACTTATTCGCTAGTCTTAGTTTGATTCAGTTGTAAAAACTTATTCGCTAGTCTTGGTATGATTCAGACCTAAAAACTTATTGATGTGCAGACATATAGTATTGTGGAAGCTTGTATGAAATTTGGAGGATGGAAGCAGCCATAAAGTACACTGCATTCAATACCAAGATGGTTTTAATTTGTAGACATCAATAATTCCTGGACGATGAAATTTACTGCAAGATTTTGGAGCAGCTACCACTTTTCACGCAGAAATGAAGCAGGAGAGTGTTGGAGAACAAGACCTGGACGCTGCATGAGAGAAGACATATTAAATTGGTAATGAATGAACTCCTATCTACGCCATTTTCCCCTGTTAATAACATTTGTTATTCTCTGTTCTCTTTCAAATAATTTTTGTAGTGGAAATTGGTTTTACTTTTGCTCAGAAACGCCACAAGGACCACCTAACAATATCTTTTCCGAATCACTAAGTCCGATAGCTTTTCTGTAATACGAAGTCCAATTTGCATTTCGTTCTTTCCCTTTTTCACGGTCATTAACGATTTTAAAACCCCCTTTTATTCACCATTTCTTCCCATATTTTCAACCTTTTCTTTTTTCTTTTTTATTACCTACTACAGTAGCACCTAGAACTGCACGGCCACTCCAGCCGGCTCTATAGTGGGCACATTCAAAATTTCCTCAGAATTATTTTTTCAGTTCTTATTTGTTTTATTAGCAGTATCATTGGACTGGTCACATAATTTCTCAATAATAAAAGGTACACTGTTAAAGTGAATGTTGTATCTTTCTTTACTTTTATCTACTCTGTGTACATCAAAATAAATATTAAGCATATGCTCCACTAATTTATAGTCGGTACTTCACACTCTCTAACATAAAATATTTTACCTAATGTAGGTCCTTCACTATCATAACCAGATAATCTTTCTGAAAGAATATTTTTAGACAATAAGACAAAAATTTTCAAATAATTTTTCTTGGCATACTGCTTGGATATGGTGATGTAAATAATTTGTTCTTTCTTCATCTCTACTGTTTCAGTTACTACATCTTTTAATTGTAACCATTCATTTTCCTTTTCTTGCAGTTGTAAATTTTTTCAACAGATGCTGTATCGTTTATATAATTGACTAATATATCCTCAATTTTAATGAAATAATCTTTAATTTCATTTGCAACCTTAGTTCTTGGACTAAATTAGAGGTGTTTTAATTTCGTTTTGAATATATTCATATTATAAAGCTAGAGGATTGTCATGTTAATTTCGATATATTCTAGGTTGTAATTTTTTTTAATCTATTAATTATATTTTATGTTTTTCAATTTTTTAGGATATGGCATCGTGTACCCTGAAATTAAATATTTAATAAAAATAAAATATCATTAGTAATTAAAATTTTCTTTTGATTAAATAAAGAAATGCAAATATCTTTAAACCAGTTACCCAGCTGATAATTGTTATGGTTAATAATTTCAAAAATGTTTGTTATAGGTAATTCTGAAGTAGATGTGCTTTCGATTGTTGCATTTATTCTATTTTAAATTTTATTAATTCTAGCATAATTTTTAAGTGAGAGATTTTCCCATCTGGAATTCCATACAAAAAAGTTAAAATATAATTTGTAATCAATACATTACGTTCCTCAAATGTCTTTAAACCAACTTTCTAAATTCAGTCGATAATTGTTATGGTTAGTGCATCCGGAAATGTTTAGCTATGTTTCAGTAATTTCTTTAAGAGTGTGTCGTTATAGATCACAATTTCTTTTCCATGAAATGCTTGGTGTACTGAAAACTCATAAATGAAATACAAAATACACAGCAGAAATGCTAGTACAGTTAAAAGATTAAGTGTGTAAATATTTTATCTATATGGTTATCTAGCACACAACTACACTAACATGATTCATTTATGAAAGAATAATTTTAAGTGAGATAATGGTAATTTCTCTTAAACAATGTAAGTGTACCAGATGTGTAAAAAATGTGAAATAGAGAAATCAACTGATAATTTTTATCCATACATATACACAAGGAATAATTACTCACATATTTGTAAAGAATGTGAGGAAAAAATTGAGTTCTCTGTGTATAGGGATAATATATTGCAACAAAATATTATAAGAATCATTCAAAACAAATATCAAAGGATGAGCATTCTGAAATATTGATCCACGAAAAATAATGACTGTGATAATTCAACAAAGGAACGTATTGGCAGTCAAGAAATTAAAGATTTTAGCCGTTTTTACTTAAATCCACTATCTAGTGACAAGCACTCAAGTAGATGCAAGACTTGTCTTCAGAATTATTATAAACAACGATGGAAATTACCTAAAATTAATAGAACTTCGAATGATTAACAGCAAACAGGCTGTAAAAAATGTATAGGCTGTCAAGAAACTAAAGGCATTCTTTGCTTTTACTTTAATTGTGGATGTACATACAAACTCTCAAGTAGAGGCAAGATATGTCAACTAGAAGATAGGCAAAAAGATAAATAGTATGTAAGTGTGGAAAAGAAACAATTAAAATGATCTAAAAGACATTTACTCACAGCCAAGCACATAAAACTGACTGAAAACAAAATTTTGTGACTTCCTATTCTTTAAGAAATCTATTTTTTTTTACCTTTAATAAATGCCTGTGACTTTGAGAGAGTGTACAGTCACTCAACTTCATCGTTGTTGCAGAAGGAATAATTTACTACCATATACCAGATTTATAAAAGATGATGTAATTAATTTAATTATATCACATAATTTACCACCACTTAAAGGATCCCCATTTTTCAGAAAGCCAAAGAAAAAATTTGTTTAATAAAAGGGAATAAAATGGAAGCTTTGATGAGAAATTTTACAGTCGGTCAACTTTGTGATTATTGCAGAAGGAATAACTAGTGAGTAAACAGCATATTTAAAAAAGATGATTTATTTAATTTAGAATTTGAAGCCATTTTGACTATTTTTCGACAGTGACTGTTTCAAGAACTATGTAAAGGTTTTTTAAATCACTGCTCCCAGTCACAAGCTTTGTTAACTATTGTATTACTTATTTGTTTAGTGACATGTTTCGAGAGAATAGCTCATCTTCAGGCTAAATGGCATTACAAAAACAATTTTACAATAAGGTCATACTGATGTTACATAGTCCTTGCATTATTGCTGTGGTTATCTTTGCCATGCCAGAAGAGCAAAGATAACCAAAACAATAATGAAAAGACTATTTAACATCTGGATGACCTTATTGTAAAATTGTTATTCTAATGCCATTTAACCTGAAGATGAGGAATTCCCTCAAAACATGTCGCTAAATAAATAAGTAATACAATAGTTACCGACGTTTGTGACTGGTAGTGGTAATTTAAAAAATCTTTACTTAATTAATAACCACCAAGACAAGAAAAATAGTAAGACTAGAGCAAATTTATGCATTCAGCAGCAAGGTATATGGGCAAGAAAAAAAGGTCAAACCATTTAAAACTATTTTTTTTAGATAAAAGACATAAGATAGAGATTTACTGAAAAATTTAGGGATTGTTCTGTTGACTAAAAAAATTGTCTTTAACGATACAGTGTACTTTTCTGGCTAAATATTATGTAAAAATAAACACAGATATCTTTCAGGCAATGTTTATAATGTTTGTGTTTTACAGAGTGTTGATATCAGGTAATGCAGCACACTTTCTAAACAAATTAGAAGTATTCTGAATATTTTTGAACCTGCTTAGAATTATTAAAAAAATTACAAAAAATTGATGCATTTTTTCTCAAAAAGCTTCCTTTAATTGAGGTACCATTTAATCCAATGTTATATGTTTGAAGGAAACCAAATTTTTACCAGATATGCATGACATGATGGAAGAAGTACTAGACCTATTTAATTCCACCTATTATGTATATTACAAGGATAAAAAAATGTTATGCACTACATTTTAATTTTTATAATTTCTTTCCTAATAAAAATGTTATTTTTCCCTAATTTACTTGATTCTTCATTAAAGCTTAGGACTACTATGTAATAATAGACTATTTCAAGTCACAGAAAAAAATTAGAGCAATGCTTTATAGACTTTAGGAAATATTTGAACCTGAATTCTGAAAAATACAATTGCGGGAAATTATGAATGAAGTAATGAATCCGATTAAACTGTGCCTCATAAAATTCCTGAAGCATAGTCTTCATCCTGCAATATTTCTTCATCTTAAAGCTTCCTCTTGGCATTCCTTTTAGCACTTCTTGCTTCTTTGGTAACTTGAAGAGAGAATCTTTCAGCTTCAAGCAACCATTGTCTGTCACACACAAGCAATTGATTTTCCATATTAGAGCCACATTTTATGCCTACATTTCTCAGGACTTCCAACCTTCCTATCACCCCATCATTAAAACATATCACTGCATCTAGTACACCAACTTTTAATGTATTTAGTCCTACAAAAACATTCTTGGGTACCTTTCCCATATGCAATGGTTGAAACTTTAATTTGTATTCTGAGTGGCCCCATGAAGACTTTACTAAGTAAAACAGGGTCACTCAGGTCTCTAAAAATAGATTTTATTTCATTTGTAACAGGCTCAGGAAGAGAAATCTTAAGGAGGTATATTTGACCACTTCTTTTGCTTTTTGGTAACCACACCAAGAATCTGCTCCTTTAAGGCAAAGTGCAAGAACAGGGTGGTCATCTGTGGACAACTTATGAAAGCCCATAAAGCTTTTCTCATTGCTATAACATCGTTCAGAGGTGCAGTTCGTCTAATGGGCAGTCGATAATGACTCTGAAGAAAGTCCATTGCAGTTTCTGTCAATCTGCCTCAGTCACAGAGAGATTTTCCATCAGATAGCAACTTTCCTTTTATTTCTCTTCATAGCTTCCTCAATCTAGCACCCTTCTTCTTTTACTCATGTCTACGGCACTCTAGTTTTGTTACCAAGGTATCACCATAAAGATTGAACTAATTAATTTTGTTGAAAGCTTTAGAGCCCCCATTGCCTAGGTACTTCATATATCTAACATTATAAACGGGCACCTACCTCTGAAATATTTGTAGA
The DNA here is from genome assembly GCF_023898315.1 of Schistocerca nitens. NCBI lineage: Eukaryota > Metazoa > Arthropoda > Insecta > Orthoptera > Acrididae > Schistocerca > Schistocerca nitens. The sequence goes on along the minus strand of NC_064614.1, from coordinate 900,905,145 downwards.
GCTCCACCACAGTCCATACCTCCACTATAACTACCACAATTCTTAGAACACTGGTGTTCAGTATGTCCTTCAGTGTTACCATGGCAGGTGTGACAGTACGTATATAAGTACTCAACATCAACAAATTTTGCATTCTCCAGAGAAGTAGTACATACATCACTCAAGGAACAATGTCCTCGACGTTGCCATGTCCCATCAAGTGCAACAGCAATGTCCCTGGTTCCTCTAATATTTACAGTTTCTTCTATTGCACGTTTCACAGATGCTTTAGACACAACAGTCAAGCATCTAAAAGTATTTTTGTGTACTTGCTGAACCTACTGAGAGGAGGAGGAAGGTCCATCAAACCACAAAACGTTTGAGCAGCCTTTTTTCCTTTTGCTATTGCATGCATTACATACACTAACTTCTAATTCACATAATATGAGTTATGTACAATGTTCGAATTCATTTTTGAGGTAGATTTATTGTACGATCTAGATAGAACAACTAATTTTGACGCTAAACCCTTCCTGCTACTTTGTTGTTCAGTTATTTCCAGACAGATAGCCTAAACTATCACATTGTTTACATTTCACCACTTCCTTTATCAAAGAAGATAAGATGCCCACATCAACAACAACAAATCCACTACAAACAGCATCATTGTTAACACAAAAATTTGAATCACCAGGAGGCATGTCATGTGGGAGTTTGTTCCCTGAAGAACTGATACATAGGTTACTTTGAACAGTGCCGTCCGCGGTGGAAGAGCGGTTCTAGGCGCTTCAGTCCATAACTGCGTGACTTCTATGGTCGCAGGTTCGAATCCTGCCTCAGGCATGGGTGTGTGTGGTGTCCTTAGGTTAGTTAGGTTTAAGTAGTTCTAAGTTCTAGGGGACTGAAGACCTCGGATGTTAAGTCCCATAGTGCTCAGAGCCATTTAAACCATTTTTTTAAACAGTGTCGCTTGCTTTGTTTGTGAACTGGTTAACACGAAATTTCCTTATATTGAATTCCTTGATGTGTGGCATAGTTCTTATTTCCTGCACACTAAAGGTTGTGTACTCCCACAAATACATGTAGCACGTGGGCAATAACCATTCAGTAACACGTGAACAAACTCTTTCAGCGAAACAAAATTAAATACTAGGAAAGTTAACCATTTACAGGTACTAGAAACCTGCGCTGTTACCAACATATACAATGCATCATACGTTTAATAGTTGGAAATAGAAAGTTCACAGTTCTTTTCGAAATAATACTTGTTTCTGTAACAGAAATAAAGGGGTGTGGCGGCATACATGACCGTAAATTTAAAATTTGGCGTATATAGGTCATTTTTCGTTTCAATATATGACTTTATTAAATTTATAGTCTTTCCTAATTATGACTTTATTAAATTGTATAGTCTTTTCTCGATACCATTAGTGATAAAACAGATCATAGAACGAAAGCTCTGAATTCAATAGTAGAAGCAGCAAAAAGGAGAACTAATTTTGGAAACGTAGATAAGTTGAATATAACAACCAAAAACCCAAAAATATTTTATCCAGTTCCTACGGGCTATAATGCAACAAATAATACTCTAGAATCTGTTCAAGTTTTGTGCAACAAAATCAGAGAATCTTAACATCTGATAAGACTTTGATACAGCAGATACCTCATTTAATATACTGAAAATGTTGAGTAACTACTAGATTTTCAAGCAAATGTTGTAATTGCAGAAAACTTCAATTCAGTTATCTACTGTGGTCCTGAGAAGGCAATAAGGATATATCTATATAATAATGAAAACCATTTTGATGTAATTAACTGTATGTCATCATTCTTAGGGTCATCATACTTCTGTGATAAATGTAACAAACAATACCACAACAGGAACAAGTATAAATGCAAAATAGAGAGAAAAATCAATATATTAGGCAATAAATAAAAACACAGTGGTGAGAAAAATAAGATTTATTTTAAAACTGCAATAGAGACTGTTGTAATGAATAATGTTTAAAAAATCACTAAGAAGTTTGTGACACAGCTTATAAACGTGAAAAGATTTGTGAGTCACTAAGGAATGTAATAAATAGGAAGTGCAGAGAAGCTAAGACGAAATGCTGCCTGAAAAATGTGAAGAAATCGAAAAAGAAATGATAGTCGGCTGGACTGACTCAGCATGTAGGAAAATCAAAACAAACTTCTGTGACTTTGAAAATTAAGGTTGGTAACATTAAGAGTGCAATGCAAATTCCACTACTAAATGCAGAGGAAAGAGCTGATAAGTGGAAAGAGTATAATGTATACGGTAAGAAAGTAATAAGAATAACAAAGGATTCTGATAAAAGAGAACATTGTAAACCTCTGTTTATTAAATTGCAGTGTCTTACAGTAGTAAACTTATTCATCTACAATGTTTTATTGTACATTAGAAACAATGTCTCTAATTTTGTGTTGAGAAGTGATATTCATAGCCATAATACTAGAAACAAAACATCTGTAAATGTGCCATATCATAGATGATCAAAATCGCAGAACTCCTACGTAGTTTTTGGACTAAGGATGTTTAATAGACTAAATGCTGACTTTAAATAACTACCTGTAAATATTTTTAAAGCTAAATTATACAAGCTACTAGCGAACAATCTGTTTTACACCACTGATGAATTTTTTGAAGATGAAAATACTGTATTCTAATGTTTACCTATTTTATGTAAAACAATTTACATCAATATAGTAGTTTATGTAGAAATATATGCTCTTGACTTTGTCTATTGCTGTAATCAGCCAAATGACAGTAAAATATTATTATTATTATTATTATTATTGTTATAATTAATGAAGGCCTCTATGAGGGTGAAGATACGTCTCATGAGACAGAAGAAGAAACAGGTGTCAATTCAGAAGAGATAGAGAATCCAGTAATAGAATTAAGAATTTAAAAGAGCTTTGGACAATTTAAGATCAAACAAGACAGAAGGGGTAGATAACATTCCTTTAGAATTTCTAAAATCATTGGTGAAGTGACAACAAAACGACTATAAACGTTGGTGTGTGGAACGTATGAATCTGGCAACATACCACCTGACTTTTTGAAAAACGTCATCCGAAGACTGCAAGAGCTGACAAGTGCAAGAATTATTGCACAATCAGCTTAACAGCTCATGCATCCAAGTTACATACAAGAATAATATACAGCAGAACGCAAAAGAAAATTGAGGGTATGTTACATGACAATCAGTTTGGCTTTAGGGGAGGTAAAGGCACCAGAGAGGTCATTCTAACGTTCAAGTTTATAAGGGAAGCAAGACTAAAGAAAAATCAAGACACATTGTCGACCTGGGAAAAGCATTCAACAATGTAAAATGCTGTAAGACATTTGAAATTCTGAGGGAAATAGAGGTAAGCTATAGGGAGTGAGGGTAATATACAATATCTACAAGAGCCACGAGGAATAATAAGAGTGGACGACCAAGAACGAAGTCTTCAGATTAAAAAGGGTGTAAGACAGGGCTGCAGTCTTTTGCCCATACTGTTCAATCTGTACATCAAAGAAGCAATGATGGAAATAAAAGAAAGATTGAGGAGTGGGATTAAAATTGGAGGTGAAATGAACCAATGATACGATTTGCTCGAGGCATTATTATTCTGAGTGAAAGTGAAGTAGAACTACATGAGATGCTGACTGGATTGACAATCTAATGAGTACAGAGTATGGATTGAGAGTAAATCGAAGAAAGACGAATGTAATGAGAAGTAGCAGAACTGAAAACAGCAAGAACCTTAACATCAGGATCGATGGTCATGAAGTAGATGAAGTTGAGGGATCCTGCTACCTAGGCAGCAAACTAAAAAGTGGTGGACGAAGCAAGGAGCACATAAAAAGCAGCCTAGCACTGGCAAAAGAGAAGTCTACTAGTCTCAAACATAGTCCTTAATTTGAGGAAGAAATTCCTGAGAATGTATATCTGGAGCACAGCATTGTATGGTAGTGAAACATGGACTGTGGGAAAACCGGAACAGAAGGGAATCAAAGCATTTGAGATGTGGTGCTACAGACAAATGTTGGAAATTAGGCGGACCAATAAGGTAAGAAATGAGGAGGAAAAAAATAATTTGGACCTGGCAACACTGGACTCTGAACACAGCAAATAAAAGGAGCTCCAGGTACAGTGCTATTGGTGTGGAATTATTAGACAGGCGGCAAATGCACTTTTTAATAGTGTAGCCTTGAGGAAGACATAATCAGAGAGTTGTCTCAGCAATCAAACATAGGTATAAGTGCAAAATGGTGAGGCATGTATTGTTATATCCTGCAAAAGGCTCATCTTCTTTGCCTATACCACAATAACTGATGATCATCCACTAACGTTTCTAATAGTTGAGCAACCATTTTGATGTGTAGTACTTTATGTTCTACAAAAACTAATGTTTATATCAATAGAATAATATGCTTACTGTCTGCATAACAGATTGATTACTTCAGGGGCAGTAGCAGTTAAAAGTGTGTTTTGCAGTGTTGTAACAACCTATTTCCCAGAGCTATTGTTGGATTGTTATTATGTACTACATGTAAGCCTTTGCGATAACTTTTGATGGTTCAGTATTCATCCAGAACAGTGTACTTCCATACTTCACTGTTTTGTTGTTATAACTGAATTATACCTTACACTGTGTTTCCTGATTGTCATGTTCATCTTATACTTAACTGCATAAATGTGTGGAACACACACAGGGAAAGGCTGGTCTGCTATTATCAGTATTACTCTCTTTTTCACTTCAAAACTCTTCACTACATGAAATTAACCGCTGAAAATACGTCATGCTGGAGAAATTATACCCTCCTTGCTGTTTGGAAATCTGTGGGATTCTCCTCAAAGTTCTTCATTAGATATATTATCATTCTTCTGGCACAGCTCCTGTGTATTTGCAAATGGTGAAGTTCAGCTTTCCTATTACGAAAGATTTCCAAATGTGATGGTATATGTGCGGCCTGACACGTTTTATTATTAAGACAGAGTTTGAATTAACACAACCTTTAATAATTTTTGATGTGCTTATATATGTATTTATGGATTTTAATATACGCGAGTCTTGCACATGCAAGTGCCCTCTCGCAGCGAAACAATCTGCCTTAGTGCTTTCACACTCGTGTCTCAATAGTTCATAGGCGAAGTAACTGTGTTAAACTGTTCGCTATGATCCTGTGCCCATTACACATGTTGTACAAATGGAGATGATGTTTTAAATTACTGACGACGCCTTTGGCATAATTATTTTATTATTCTCCATGGCATGATGTAATTTTAGTAAGTACTAAAGATTTTGTGCCTGTATTACTTTAGTAATTTCACTGTTACTTAAGCTTCTGTTTCTCACTTTCGTTGATATGGCTTTTCTAATGAATGTGTCTTTCTGTTCAGGAAGTTTTACTTCTGATGAAGGTATATTTATATGTACCGAAACCTTGGTCAAGAATTTTAATAAAAAAATTCTATCCTGCAACTGTTTCTGGCTGTCATCCTTTATTGTGAAGAATTTTAACAGTTGCTGCTGCAGCCATGTTTAAAATCTTGGTATATGTGTGGGTTGGGGACTACTTTTCAGAAAATTTGTGAATGTTGGTTCTTTACTGAAAGAACATCGCAGCAATGTTCAACCATAGCACATAAAGTCTTATACACTGAAAGTTTAAAGGCTTATCAGCCAAGTATCTTGAAGTCATTGTTAGTTGAATACTTCTTTTTCAGGAGAAGTACATTCCAGTGATCTTCTCATACAAACACCACACCAAATCAAGGATGCCCATACTTCTGGACAACAGGCACTGCAGCCCTCTTTCCCCCTCCCCCTCCCCCCATCACACTCTCAAAGCCAGGAAAAAATATTTTATATTCAGGTGTTGTTCTGTTTTTCACCCCAACACCCCCTCCCTCCCCCCCCCCCCCATCATGTATAAACTATCGTATGGGGTACCCTTGCACCCAAAGCTGAGATGTCTCTACTATAATTTTCGTATTAACATTGACTTAGTCACCAGTTTTGGTTGTTAGAAGACATGCTTATTCTGTACACTGTCAGCTCCATGTAAAAATATTTGATTGCAAGGTGTGTTTAACAGATAACTACAAGCTGCAGAACACCCAACATATATGATTTCCAATTTCCTTTATTCATACTATTATCAAAATGGACACTTGCGTCACAGATTCTCATCAAGCTGATATCTCAAAATGCTAGAATTCAAACAATTTGTTCAAAAATTGTTTACATTGGACAACATAATTTTCAAGAAACTTTTGTATACTCAGAATCTTCAATGAGTGGAATTTCAACTCGCATTGTAGAATTTGATATGAGACAAGCCTGAAGCTAGAGCATAACGCTTAAATGGAATGTTGAAAACTCTCAAGAATTGTTTTTCTAATTAGCTCTACATTTTCCATAGTCCAAGACTTCCAAATTTGATTAGCTAATATTCTCATCATATCTAATTCCACTAATTCTGTTGTGTGAAATAATTTAAAAAGGACACTTATTAATAGCCAGAGATCACCCCCATTAAATATAACAACAATCTCCCAGAAACATACTGCAAAGTAATAACAGAATCATTATTTCTGACGCATTGCTCAGTAGTCAAAACATTAAGTGTTCCTCATGAAAGTGCATAGTCTCAGGTAGTCACACGCAAGTGGGAGCATGTCATTAAACCCGTCAGTACCACATTGAAAAACTTGTACATTTTGTGCCATCTGTAGAAACTCTTGTTATTCTCTGCATTTCAGCCATCATTATCCTCGCCTGCACAAAATGCTTTTCAGGTGATTAAAACAAAATCAAGTTTATTTTGTGTCAGGAGTGAAACAAACAAAAAATCTAATGCTCATGGAAGTAACATTTTTTACAAACACCTCTGTAGTAATAGCTTCATGGATTCTTATAGTAACAGTGATGCTGATTGTTTCTTAGGTACTATAGCTGTTTCTACTCTCATCAACTTCAGTATATTTCTAAAGGAAGGAAACGGCAGTCTCTTCACAGGCAGCAAAGAGTTTGCTTCGATGTAATCCTTTAGTTATAGTATGTTACAAGAAACAACAAGAAATAACAGCAAATTAAAGACTTGGTAAACAGAAAGTAAGAGCACACCATAAAACATTATGGAATAACACTATCAGACAAGGACCTGAGCGTGCATTAAGAGTTGGGTGTATGAAAAATAAATGTTTAGGATTCATTTTTGTTACTATCAGTTTTTTCACTCAGTTTATTTTTTGTTATAATTTGAACAATCATCATCCAAAAATCATAAATATATTAAGAATACACTATTATGCAATTAATCTCAAGTGTGCATATTATTTTTAAAAGCTTTTTCTTCCTCTTCTTTTACTATGGAGGGTCTTACAGAACTAATAATTATGATGGTCAGAGTTGCAAATAGTTAATTTGCACCAATGAATGACATTTCTCCATAAACTATTGCTTTATTTTACTAAAGTGCCTAACCTGTCACAGCACTCACTTTAAGAATTAACTACTTGCAATTTTTACTATTTAATAAGTCTACACACACACCAAAAAGCATTAAAAAATGATGTAACAAAAATCAACAATACAACATGGAAACACAAAACCAAGAACTTCCTTTGAGAGTTCTCCATTTATTCTGTATAATTAATTAAAGCCTCTGTTTGGCACCTTTTATCACCTCTTCATGATAAATATAAGTTTATCACTAAGTAACACTTTGGATATTTAAATATTACAGCAAAATATGCCCACAGTGCTATATGAAATGCATAATCTGATATTCTACTTTAGAAACCTAAATAATAATAATATTATCACATTATCTCACATATAAATTACTTTACAATACTCATGCAAATAAATAACCAGCCATAATGTTATTCATTGCCAACACATTTTATTTTAAAAAATATAATGAGCTAAATGTCACCAAGAGAACATTTTGAACAAATGTGTTGCTTAGTTAAGCTAAAAGAGGAACATAAAACTACATTCAGTTCCAGTGATTTTGAAAAAATTAAATTATATATTCCATAAATATTATAGATTAAGTAAATACTTTAGGAGTAAAGGAGTCCACTCATTGAATAGCACGTGCCTTGAGCTGTCTACGGGCACACACAAAGTAAAAACAAAACTTGCTAGCATTCAGAATAAATCCTTTGTAGTACAAATCTCTCTCTCTCTCTCTCTCTCTCTCTCTCTCTCTCACACACACACACACGCACACACACACACACACACACAGGCATGCACATCGGTGCACCAACATTGTGCTGACCGAGTGTCCAGTCAGAAGAACATAGGGTACTGGTGTGTGGTGTGGTGTGTGTGTGTGTGTGTGTGTGTGTGTGTGTGTGTGTGTGTATGTGTGTGTGTTGTACTCTAACTCAACAAAGGATTTTTTCCAAATGCTAGCAAGTATTCTTCCTCTTTGGTGTGTGTTTGACTCAATCTTATGGTATTTGGTGAGTGGTCTCCTTTATTCCTAAAGTATTTACATTTTGCCAGAACTTTCCTTACTATATTTAAAGATTACATAAAAAAATTTGGATTGGTTTGAACATCTCAATTCCTTTTATAACAAAGCAAAGTGGACACATTCTCAAAAGACTGGAAGAACTTAATATCTACATATTATAATTTAAATAAAAGTTTAAACACAGTATCATAAAAATGTTACAGTCTTGATGAAAGAAGGTCTTTTTGTTATTTGTACATGTGTGATATAGTAGTTTACTAAACAGATTACACAATTTTCATGGTATGAAGGAATGATAAGAATGCTGTGGCAAGAACTGATGGTGTTATTATGGTTAGTGACAAGATTTTTTTATCTCAAATAGCTATAACTGGACTGAGGTAATACTGTAATCACATTTCCTGCATACAAGTAAATTCGGTGGGTGAGGCCTGTCAATGGTGGAAAATATGAGGTGCATGTATATTCACATAAAAAGATGCATTTCTTTCCCTTGCTGAATGGGCTTCTTTACAAAGTGAAATGCTCTTTTAACTGTTTGTAAATACTAGGCCAGACGAAATGTGCAGACTTTTATCTAACAAATTTTCACTAAAATGCTAAAATGCAACAAATATAAAAGCTCTTTCTTGAATGAAATGCAGGACTGTGAATGCACATATATTAAAAAATAAATTAGCATATGTCATTATATGACATGACTACAAAAATGTTCTCAGTGGACTCACTTATCGCAAAAACAAATCAAGATTTGACGATTTTCATACTTTAGGCTCAAATACAGATTACTTAAAAAGTACTGAATATTGTAAAATTATTGTTAATACTTTTATTTTGCCACAAATATGTTATGAATGCTAGAGCCTTAATGACATTTTTAAAAAGTTGCAGATGTGAGCAAATGTGTTACCTCTCAATGTTTTTGTAACACATATTATGCTATATTAATGTAAGATGCTATAATGTAAGAAATTTCTAAGCAAGTAAAAAAAATGGAACTTCTGCAGATATGTAGTGCAACTATAGTTTATTTGCAATTCTGGAATCTCTCTCCTCATAAGTATTTGTTTATCTACATGAAACTCTTATACTAAATTTACAGATAAAATATTCAAAATCATGTGCACAGTAACACACAGTAGTGAGCCCATCTGAGTGAACATTATAATGTGTAGTCCTTGTGCACCTGCTGTCATAAGTCTCATGCTGCTTTACACTGACACTAAAGAAAGACGTTATGTCAGCAGTCAAGTGGTCTGCATTGAACCCCTACTTCAGTGCACATGCACTCCAGACAAGGACCTGAGAGTTCAGAAATAATACGACCAACACGATACATGCGTCCATAGATATTGCACCCAGCCAGTTTCAGCAAACCTGAGGCAGCACCTGGGTCTGCAGACAGTATTTGTGGCTGGTCAGTAGTTGTTAGTGATCCATTTGGTAATGTTGTTAACATGTCTTTATCATTTTCATTTTTTTCTCTTTTGTGGGTACTAGAATCAGTAATGAAAACAGCTGACATTTCTGATGAGTCACTGACATTATGTAAATTATTTAAATTCATAGTATTTATATTACTGTGGTTTTTACTTATTGTAATCAGTGATGGAGGCTTTGAAGTGTTAAACATGTTTGGAGACATCTTTGTTGAAACATTAGGTGAATCAACAGGGAAGAGAAACTGCAAGACACTATCAAATAAATGAGATGAATCATCTTCATCTTTCATTTCTGTGTCATTTTTCGAGCTATCATTAACTGGGCCAGGACCTGTTAATAGAAAAGGTAATTTTTCAAGAGTGATGTTACTTCTTGGACTTGATGTTTCATGCTGCTCTGATGATTTATCAGTTGCAGGAGCCTCACTGGTAATAATTGGCATTGGAGTTGTAGATGTGCGTAGGTCAAGTAACATCATATCACCAATGAGGGCCGGTAGATCAGGTGCTGGTTCCGTACGAATAACATCACGAAATGGGTCAGGTGTCACAACACCAGATGCCACAGTTACAGGCTTCCGTGTCACTCCTGGTATGATATTTGGTTTTATGGGGGGTGCAGGTAGCTGTGGTATGTCTACAGCTGTTGTTGGCGAACTCATATCACCTGCAAGTATTACAAATAGTATCAAAGAGTGAAGACACCAATAAAATTGAGACTTTGTTCATACTCTTACCACCTTGCTCTCAAGCTGCAAACATTCACTTAATTTGTCTCTCCTAGTAAACAACACAGATAACTAAAGGATGTGTTAGCTTAACATAAAAAATCATAATTAAAAAACACTGAGATCTTAAGTCTAAAATTAATCAATTCCTCACTGAATAGACTGTATATTTCTGCACATAAATGTTTGTAATGTACAAGCCTGTGTGCATGAATTCATTTATTATTGTTTAGTCAGTAATTGCAAGAGAACTTTACAGCCATGAGCTCTTGGCAGTGGAAGGCAGGACCACTGTGGCAAGATGAAAGTTCTTTGGAAATTGGCCTTTGACTAGGAAAAAACAAAGCTGTAGTGTGCAAGGAACTGAAATCAGTAAGCATTCATTTTAATTATGAATTTGGTTTCAAAGGTCTTAAAAAGTAACTATCATAAATTTACTGTAAAACTAGTTAAAATTTATATAACCAACATCATGAGACCATTGTAATAATGTTTCTCCATATGAGCAATAAAATGATACAGATCAGTAATAACAATCTGCAATCACTCAAGCTTTTTGCCATGAAACCTTCAAATATCAAGAACCTAGAAATGTAGGGATAATTTCTGATACAAAATCTTTTTGAGCCCAAACCACTGTAACTGCCTCTTTAAGAAATGACAGAAAAGTGAAGAGAGCAGAAGAGATCAAAAGAATAGAAGATCTTCTTGTACACAAAAAAAATACTGTATTGAAAAAAGAAAATTTCTAGCAGCTATTAAAAAAATATATTCCGAAGAAAATTATTTTTCTCTGAATTATTGCCTATGTGTGCTTGTGAGAGTACTTAAATGACAGTTTTGTTCCTGTCATTGTGTCTTTCTTAATAGCTGAACTACATTTATTTTTGCATTGGTGAATGTGTAAGAGCTTAGTTGATAGACAGACATATAAGCAGTTATAATACAATATAATAGAAGATACACACACATACAAGAAACATATACATTCTTCCTTAGCTATATACTCTTGTGAAAATAGCCCGTATCCAAAGGTTCTTTTTTAAAACAGAAAAGAAAAGAAATTTAGCTATTCAATGTTTATGTACCTCACAACCAATCTTGCTTGCCTTTTTTGAAACAGTTGCCAATACAGACAAATTCCCAAAGTCCTGGTAAATCTCATCTCAGCTGCACAGTGTGAAGGACAGTGCTACAGATGGTAGAACACACTGTTAATTCCCTTGTAGCCTTATAAGTTAAAGTTTTTAAAGCTTTGTTATTGTAACCTCAAAACAAGTAAAAGAAATTGAGTCTGTAATTTCAATATTGACTCAGAGGAATCATACAGTTTTATTAGTTTTAAAGATAAATGTGCTTGTTACTTGTATGTCGTATTGTCAAAGTTAAGATGGGATACAGTGATGATGAGGCTGCCTTGTTATCATATCTCCCATTAAAATAATTGAGTGCAGGGATTTCAGTGATGGGAATATAGCAAACTTTTGCAACATGTTAAGCTGAGAAACATGGGATGAAGTGTTCAATGAAACAGATGTAAATAGAACGTTTGATAACTTTCATGGATCATATAAGTACAATTTTGACATAGTCTTCCCACTAAAGCAGGGTAAATTAAAACCAATGAGAAACAAAAGTTTGATTACTAAGGGGATAAAAATCTCCAGTGCAAGGAAAAGATTTCTACATTCGTATAAAAAACAAAAAAATATCATTAGAAATGCAAAATTATATCAAAGAATACAGTAAGACCTACTACAAAGTTATTAAACAGGCAAAGAAAATGGGAAATGAAAAATATATCCACAAATCAATGCTGTGCTGTGTATGGGCTTTACACCCTGTAGATCAGCAGCCTTTCTCGAAGCAATGGTATATCAAGTGATCTAATCTTGAATGGGTTACATTAGCAACATACAGAGTTCAACTGTGCACACTGCCTAGGCCATCAGGTGGCAGTGCAAGTAGTTTCTCTAGTATCTCTGCGTGACCTGGGTATTTAAGGTGAGCAAAGTTGCTCAGAGATGCATTCTGTTGCTGAGTATGGACTGCATCTGGAGTTCCACAATCAGAGCCACAATAGGAACCCTTGCTTTGTGTGATGGTGTGCCACATCAGGTACCAATCAACAGAGCCGGTACCAATCAACAGAGCCACCAATGCCTGCCTTCACCATTGTCAGGACTTGGCCTCTGCATTGGAGACATCCAGGAATTTGATTATCAGCCATTGACCTTCATTACTTTATTTTGATCAATATTAAAAGACAGTCCAAGGTTGAACGATGCTCTTTATTGGCTCAAAAATGATGCATTTCACCCAGGTAGGGTATCATCAGATTATCTGTAAGTACAGTGAAAAACAGACATATTAAACAGCTGGGGGGGGGGGGGGGGGCAGGGGGGGGGGGCTGTCCTAGGCTACTATACTCGAAAGTGAAAACTAAAAACATGAAGATTTAAGATGTAAAGGATAGGAAAGCATATACAAAATGTCGTAACTACTGCCAAAAAGCATTTGTCAATACACCTAAAATACCCCATATATGAACATGAAAAACTCCATGAGAGATGGTATAAGAACCACCAGGAATAAACCTACAGAAGAATACTTAAAAGGTGTAACTGCTGGTTTACATCATGAGATATAGGTGATGTGTCCAGTGACTATAACACCAGTTGATCCCACTGGAATCAGTTAATTCATGCAAAGACATGGATGTATACAAAATCGAATGATCACATAGGCTCAGTCAGGGTAATACAGGTGGCAGACTTCAGTTTACTGGTAGAATACTGGGGAAATGCAATAAGCCTACAAAGGCAATTTCTTGAAAACCATTCATACAACCCATCTTAGAATATTGCTCAAATGGGTGGAACCCATGACAATGTCACAGAGATGCTGAAGAAACTGAACTGGCAGACTCTTGACGATAGATGTGAACTCTACTGAGAAACACTATTTACAAAGTTTCAGGAACCATTTTTCAATGATGTCTCTAAGAATATAATCCACCCAATGTGTACCGCTTCTGTAGGAATCTTGAGGACAAGATTAGGTTAACTGCAGCACATGCTGAGGTATTTAAACAGTCATTCTTCCCACGCTCCATATTTGAATGGAATGGAAAGAAACCCTAGTAACTGGTGCAATGGGATGTGATCTTTGCCATACACTTTACAGTAGTTTGTGGAGTATAGATGGAGATGTAGATAGGGTCTGGTCATCTTGTAGTAAGACTAGACAAATTGACCCCCATAACACTGTGAGAAAAAACTATCTATTTAAAATGCATATATGAAGATAGTAACTGTTATCGAAAGAACAGATACCATTATTGACCATGCAGCTTCTCTAGAATAAATGATAATAATTGAAACCCGCAGGTGCTGACGGGTGTTGTTGATATACCTCGATGGGGACAGCTGAAAATATGTGCCCTGATCGGGACTTGAACCCGGGATCTCCTGCTTACTTGGCAGACGCTCTATCTATCTGAGTCACCGAGGACACAGATGAATAGTGTTACTGCAGTGACTTATCCTTTGCACGCCTCCTGTGAGACCTACATTCCCAACTGTCCACAATTCACTACGTAATGTACCTAGTAGATATTTGTCCATCCACTCATTACTCGCGCACACTAAGGTGACGATTCCCTTAAGAGTTTGGGCAACCTGTGCGCATTCGCACAGATAAAGGTCAATGGCTGGGTAGCCTGTAACTATATATATGAAGATAGTAACTGTTCTCGAAAGAATGGATACCATTGATGACCGTGCAGCTTCTCTACAATAAATAATTAATTGAAACCCTCAGCTGCCGACAGGTGTTGTTGATATACCTCGATGGGGACAGCTGAAAATGTCATCAATGGTATCTGTTCTTTCGAGAACAGTTACTATCTTTATATACATATTTAAAGGCTACCCAGCCATTGACCTTCATCTGTGCAAATGGGCACAGGTTGCCCAAACTCTTATGTGAATCATCACCTTAGTGTGTGCGAGTAATGAGTGGATGGGCAAATATCTATTAGGTACATTACGTATGTAGACTGTGGACAGTTGGAAATGTAGGTCTCACGGGATGCGTGCAAGGGATAAGTCCCTGCAGTCACGTTATTCCTCTGTGTCCTCGGTGGCTCAGACAAATAGAGCATCTGCCATGTAAGCAGGAGATCTCGGGTTCAAGTCCCGGTCAGGGCACACATTTTCAGAGTTCCCCATCGAGGTATGTCAACAACACCTGTCAGCAGCTGAGGGTTTCAATTAATTATCCTTTATTTAAAATGCTACCAATATGGGTGTAATTGATGGTTCCCTTTCTTGCATATAAGAAGAGAGATTGAAATTTTGCATTTTTAATACTCACCACAAAGTACCCTAGGGCAACATGTATTAAGATCAAGATGAGTTGCTGTTGGTGTAGTACGGCAGCCTGGTGGAGGAGGAGGGCATGCTGCTGCTGGTGATAACTGGCAAAGAATTTCGCCAAAGTAACACGCACACGTAGAGCACCTAGTTCCACCGGGTACCACTGCTCCATGCCGATACTCATGGCCATCTGAGAGACATCTTTCTGCAACATTCAGCAGCTTTTTCATGAAGTAATACATTTGGAAATGAAAGTAATTTACATTAATTGTAACTTTCTAATTAGTTACCTTACTGGCATAAACATAGCATGAATGCAATTTCATCAACAATAATTAACAGTTATATCATTCTATTTGTACATGAAATATTTCCATGCACCAGTCAGATGTCATATAATTGTTGCTGAAATTAAATCTGGTAATAGAAAATAAAATAAAACATGATATTAAAAATAAATGTGCACTCCAGAGCTTTCTGCTTTTGTGGGAATGTTTATTAACTGAGACATGCATAGAACTACGTTCATAATTATAGCAAAGAAGAGTTTAATCCAACAGAATCAAACAACAAAGTGTCACTCAACAAGAGTAGTTTTCTCCTGTAGCTTTTTTCCTTGTTTATCTCCACCCTCTATCATTACATTACATTACAGCGAACAATGCCAAAATAAAGAGATGTTGCAAAACTAAACAACTAAACACTATAATAATTAGGTTACCAGCACCACCATCATCATCAGGAATGGTGAAAAGATGATGGCAAAGTAAAAGCAGAAATTCTGAATTCTATTTTCAGTTATTTGTGGAAGTTTAAATATCTTGGTGAGATTATTAGCTGGAATGTTAATGAAAGAGCATCAATAGATAGTAGAACATTAAAACTTCAGCAAGTGCAGAGAACCACCTGCAAAAAATGATCTCACTCAATAAATGATAAATTTCAACATTACTCCTCCATCGTTAAACCGGAAGCAACATATGCAAGTGAAACACTATTCAGACTAAATACTCAAGCAACCACTGACAAATTGCAGAATGTTGATAGAAGAATACTCTGAACAATTATCAGTAAGAAACATCAAGTAAATGGACAGTGGAGACTTTTGCCCAGTTCAGTAGTGAATAAAGAAAGTGAATCCATTATTGATACAATGCAGAAAAGGATGGCATTTTTCAGCCACATATCTCGCCTACCAAATACAATAATCCTGAAGCAACTTTTTGACTACTTCTGGAACAGAAAAACCAAAAACAACTGGCTTAAAGAAGTACAAAGTGTTCTGGATGAACTGAACATCACCACACACTAAATTCAACACAGAGAAGAGAAACTGCTTGTGAAGAACAAATACACATGGATGAAATTCAAACCATCGGAACGGAAGAAGTATGTCATTTCTGCAGATCACGGCAAATAAAGAAATTTTGGGAAATGAAGAAATTGCTGCCTGCTAAGACCTAAACTTAATCATTGTAGACTCTGTTGTGTTATGTTTGATTTTAGTGCTCCAATGTGGGTGTAAACTATGTAAATAAATAAATAAATAATATTTGTGGAAACATTGTTGTTGCATCTTGATAACCTTTCAGTCATGACAATTGGTGCTACACAAATTTTTTGTTGTAGTTCTAGGTTTGATGTTGTTGTTGACAAATGGATGTCATATCAAATCACATTGCAGTTCATTGTCATGCAGCTGATGAATCAAATACGAGTTTTATGTGAAGTCACATATGATGTTCTAACATCATACCACAGCACAGTTCCTGCCTAGAATAACAAAATATTGTGTTAGTGAAGTGCAATAATTATAAATGCTTTAAATTTTAGTGTGAAGTTGTGCACCCTCACAATAGCAGAAAATGACAGACAAAAAGCAGCAGATTGAAGATCTGACTGGCAAGGAAAGCTGGACAACCTGGCAAATTGTTAGGAAGATTTGTTTAGACAGAATAGCATCCATGTGTAAAAAGCTATCACCAATATGTTGTTGTTGTTGTGGTCTTCAGTCCTGAGACTAGTTTGATGCAGCTCTCCATGCTATTCTATCCTGTGCAAGCTTCTTCATCTCCCAGTACCTGCTGCAACCTACATCCTTCTGAATCTATCACGCTGCCCTCCAGTACCAAATTGGTGATCCCATGATGCCTCAGAACATGTCCTACCAACTGGTCCCTTCTTCTTGTCAAGTTGTGCCACAAACTCATCTTCTCCCCAATCCTATTCAATACCTCTTCATTAGTTATGTGCTCTACCCATCTAATCTTCAGCATTCTTCTGTAGCACCAGATTTCGAAAGCTTCTATTCTCTTCTTGTCCAAACTATTTATTGTCCATGTTTCACTTCCATACATGGTTACACTCCATACAAATACTTTCAGAAACGACTTCCTGACACTTAAATCTATACTCAATGTTAACAAATTCTTCTTCAGAAACACTTTCCTTGCCATTGCCAGTCTACATTTTATATCCTCTCTACTTCGACCATCATCAGTTATTTTGCTCCCAAAATAGCAAAACTCCTTTACTACTTTAAGTGTCTCATTTCCTAATCTAATTCCCTCAGCATCATCTGACTTAATTTGACTATATTCCATTATCCTCATTTTGCTTTTGTTGATGTTCATCTTACATCCACCTTTCAAGACACTGTCCATTCCATTCAACTGCTCTTCCAAGTCCTTTGCTGTCTCTGACAGAATTACAATGTCATCAGTGAACCTCAAAGTTTTTATTTCTTCTCCATGGATTTTAATACCTACTCCAAATTTTTCTTTTGTTTTCTTTACTGCTTGCTCTATATACAGATTGAATAACATCAGGGAGAGGGTACAACCCTGTCTCACTCCCTTCCCAACCACTGCTTCCCTTTCATGTACCTTGACTCTTGTAACTCCCATCTGGTTTCTGTACAAATTGTAAATAACCTTTCGCTCCCTGTATTTTACCCCTGCCGCCTTTAGAATTTGAAAGAGAGTATTCCAGTCAACATTGTGAAAAGCTAACTCTAAGTCTACAAATACTAGAAATGTAGGTTTGACTTTCCTTAATCTATCTTCTAAGATAAGTCGTAGGGTCAGTATTGCCTTACGTGTTCCAATATTTCTATGGAATCCGAACTGATCTTCCCCGAGGTCAGCTTCTACCAGTTTTTCCATTTGTCTGTAAAGAATTTGCGTTGGTATTTTGCAACTGTGACGTATTAAACTGGTAGTTCGGTAATTTTCACATCTTTCAACACCTGCTTTCTTTGGGATTGGAATTATTATATTCTTCTTGAAGTCTGAGGGTATTTTGCCTGTCTCATACATCTTGCTCACCAGATGGTAGAGTTTTGTCAGGACTGGCTCTCCCAAGGCCATCAGTAGTTCTAATGGAACGTTGTCTACTCCAGGGGCCTTGTTTTGACTCAGGTCTTTCAGTGCTCTGTCAAACTCTTCACGCAGTATCATATCTCCCATTTTATCTTCATCTACATCCTCTTCCATTTCCATAATATTGTCCTCAAGTACATCGCCCTTGTATAGACCCTCTATATACTCCTTCCACCTTTCTGCTTTGCCTTCTTTGCTTAGAGCTGGGTTTACATCTGAGCTCTTGATATTCATGCAAGTGGTTCACTTTTCTCCAAAGGTCTCTTTAATTTTCCTGTAGGCAGTATCTATCTTACCCCTAGTGAGATAAGCCTCTACATCCTTACATTTGTCCTCTAACCATCCCTGCTTAGCCATTTTGCAGTTCCTGTCGATCTCATTTTTGAGACGTTTGTATTCCTTTTTGCCTGCTTCATTTACTGCATTTTTATATTTTCTCCTTTCATCAATTAAATTCAATATTTCTTCTATTGCCCAAAGATTTCTACTAACCCTCATCTTTTTACCTACTTGATCCTCTGCTGCCTTCACTACTTCATCCCTCAGAACTACCAATTCTTCTTCTACTGTAATTCTTTCCCCCATTCCTGTCAATTGTTCCCTTATGCTCTTCCTGAAACTCTGTACAACCTCTGGTTTAGTCAGTTTATCCAGGTCCCATCTCGTTAAATTCCCAACTTTTTGCGGTTTCTTCAGTTTTAATATACAGTCCATAACCAATAGATTGTGGTCAGAGTCCACATCTGCCCCTGGAAATGTCTTACAATTCAGAACCTGGTCCCTAAATCTCTGTCTTACCATTATATAATCTGTCTGATACCTTCCACTATCTCCAGGCTTCTTCCATGTATACAACCTTCTTTCATGATTCTTGAACCAAGTGTTAGCTATGATTAAGTTATGCTCTGTGCAAAATTCTACCAGGCGGCTTCCTCTTTCATTCCTTACCCCCATTCCATATTCACCTACTACATTTGCTTCCCTTCCTTTTCCTGCTACCAAATTCCATTCACCCATGACTATTAAATTTTCGTCTCCCTTCACTATCTGAATAATTTCTTTTATTTCATCATACATATCATCAATTTCTTAGTCATGTGCAGGGCTAGTTGTCATATAAACTTGTACTACTGTAGTAGGCATGGGCTTTGTGTCTATGTTGGATATAATAATGTTTTCACTATGCTGTATGTAGTAGCTTACCTGCACTCCTATTTTTTTATTCATTATTAAACCTACTATTGCATTACCCCTATTTGATTTTTTATTTATAACCCTGTATTCACCTGACCAAAAGTCTTGTTCCTCCTGCCACTGAACTTCACTAATTCCCACTATATGTAATTTTAACCTATCCATTTCCCTTTCTAAATTTTCTAACCTACCTGCCCGATTAATGGATCTGACATTCCATGCTCCAATTCGTAGAATGCCAGTTTTCTTTCTCCTAATAACGATGTCCTCCTGAGTAGTCCCCGCCCGGACATCCGAATGGGAGACTATTTTACCTCAGGAATATTTTATCCAAGAGGACACCATTATCATTTAACTGTACAGCAAAGCTGCATGCCCTCAGGAAAAATAAATTACGGCTGTAGTTTCCCCTTGCTTTCAGCCGTTCGCAGTACCAGCACAGCAAGTCCAATATGTATAGTTCTAAATATGAAGGTCTTTGGGGAGCATTTATTGGAAGTATGATCTGTGATTAACAATGTATATGAAATCTTATAGACAAACTGTTTAGTGTGTTCTCAAAACTGAAAACCAGTCAAGTTAACCAAACACTGTGTTGTGTCCATTTTTAAAAACTTGTTATAAAACAATATTACAGCAAGACAATGCACATTCAATGATTAGCTATCAAGGACCATCAATAAATCACAGGTAAGGCATATTCCAATATGTGTTTCATTATGAAAATTGAGACTATCAGGTTTATTTTCCAGATAAATCTACATCTATATCTATGTGATTACTCTGCTATTCACAATAAAGTGCCTGGCAGAGTGTTCAATGAACCACCCTCAAGCTGTCTCTCTACTGTTCCACTCTCGAACAGCACACAGGAAAAGTGAGCACTTAATTTTTTCTGTGCGGGCCCTGATTTCTCCCTATGTAGGTGGGTGCCAACAGAATGTTTAAGGAGTTGAAGGAGAAAACTGGTGATTGAAACTTCATGAGAAGGTCCCATCGCAATGACAAATGCCTTTGTTTTAATGATTGCCACTCCAATTCATGTATCACGTCTGTGGCACTATCACCCCTATTTCACAATAATACAAAATGACCTGCCCTTCTTTGAACTTTTTCAATTTCATCTGTCAGTCCCACCCGATGCAGATCCCACAGCGCACAGCAGTACTCCAGAACAGGGTGGACAAGCGTGGTGTAAGCAGTCTCTTTAACAGACTTGTTGCACCTTTTAAGTGTTCTGCCAATGAATAGCAGTCTTTGGTTTGTTCCACCCACAACACTATCTATGTGATCGTTCCAATTTAGGTTACTTGTAATTGTAATACCTAAGTATTTAGTTGAATTTACAGCCTTCAGGTTTGTGTGACTTATCGCATAATCGAAATTTAGCAGATTTCTTTTAGTATTCATGTGAACAACTGCACACTTTTCTTTATTCAGGATCAACTGCCACTTTTTGCATCATACAGATATCTTACTTAAATCATTTTTCAATTCGTTTTGGTCATCTGATGACTTCACAAGATGGTAAATGACAGAATCATCTGTAAACAATCTAAGAGGGGTGCTCAGATTGTCTCCTATGTTATTAATATAGATCAGGAACAACAGAAGGCCTATAGCACTTCCTTGGGGAATGCTGGATATTACTTCAGTTTTACTTGATGACTTTCAATCTATTACTACACACTGTGACCTTTCTGACAGGAAATCATGAATACAGTCACACAACTGGGGTGATATTCCATAGGCACACAGTTTGGTTAGAAGATGCTTGTGAGGAGCAGTGTCAAAAGCCTTCTGAAATCTAAAAATATGGAATCAATTTTACATCCCCTGTTGATAGCACTCATTACTTCCTGAGTATAAAAAGCTAGTTGTGTTTTGCACAAATGATATTGTCTGAATCCATGCTGACTATGTGTCAATAAATCATTTTCTTTGAGGTACTTCATAATGTTCGGATACAGCATATGTTCCAAAACCCTACTGCAAATCAACATTATTGGTATGGGCCTGTAATTCAATGGATTACTCCTACTTCCCTTTTTGGGTATTTTTGTGACTCAAGCAATTTTCCAGTCTTTAGGTACAGATCTTTCTAGGAGTGAGCAGTTGTATATAATTGCTAAATATGGAATTATTGTATCAGCATACTCTGAGAGGAACCTAACTGGTATACAGTCTGGACCAGAAGCCTTGCCTTCATTAAGTGATTTAAGCTGCTCCAGGATATCTACTTTTATGTTTCTCACCTTGGCAGTTGTTCTTGACTGGAACTCAGGAATATTTACTTCATCTTCTTTGTTGAAGGAGTTTCGGAAAACCGTGTTTAATAACTCTGCTTTAGTGGCACTGTTATCAGTGACTTCACCATTGTTATCGGACAGTGAAGGTATTGATTGTGTCTTGCCACTGGTGTGCTTTATGTATGACCAGAATCTCTTTGGGTTTTCTACCAGATTTCGAGACAGAGTTTTGTTGTGGAAATTATTAAAAGTATCTCACAGTGAAGTACGCGCTGTATTTTGAACTTCTGCTAAACTTTGCCAATCTTGGGGATCTGGCATTATTTTAAATTTGGCATGCTTTTTTCGCTGCTTCTGCAACAGCAATCTCACCCTTTTTGTGTACCTAGGGGTATCAGTTGTTGTTGTTGTTGTGGTCTTCAGTCCTGAGACTGGTTTGATGCAGCTCTCCATGCTACTCTATCCTGTGCAAGCTTCTTCATCTCCCAGTACCTACTGCAACCTACATCCTTCTGAATCTGCTTAGTGTATTGATCTCTTGGTCTCCCTCTACGATTTTTACCCTCCACGCTGCCCTCCAATGCTAAATTTGTGATCCCTTGATGCCTCAAAAGATGCCCTACCAACCGATCCCTTCTTCTAGTCAAGTTGTGCCACAAACTTCTCTTCTCCCCAATCCTATTCAATACCTCCTCATTAGTTACGTGATCTACCCACCTTATCTTCAGCATTCTTCTGTAGCACCACATTTTGAAAGCTTCTATTCTCTTCTTGTCCAAACTGGTTATCGTCCATGTTTCACTTCCATACATGGCTACACTCCATACAAATACTTTCAGAAACGACTTCCTGACACTTAAATCTATACTCGATGTTAACAAATTTCTCATCTTCAGAAACGATTTCCTTGCCATTGCCAGTCTACATTTTATATCCTCTCTACTTCGACCATCATCAGTTATTTTACTCCCTAAATAGCAAAACTCCTTTACTACTTTAAGTGTCTCATTTCCTAATCTAATCCCCTCAGCATCACCCGATTTAATTTGACTACATTCCATTATCCTCGTTTTGCTTTTGTTGATGTTCATCTTATATCCTCCTTTCAAGACACTGTCCATTCCATTCAACTGCTCTTCCAAGTCCTTTGCTGTCTCTGACAGAATTACAGTGTCATCGGCGAACCTCAAAGTTTTTACTTCTTCTCCATGAATTTTAATACCTACTCCAAATTTTTCTTTTGTTTCCTTTACTGCTTGCTTAATATACAGATTGAATAACATCGGGGAGAGGCTACAACCCTGTCTCACTCCTTTCCCAACCACTGCTTCCCTTTCATGCCCCTCGACTCTTATAACTGCCATCTGGTTTCTGTACAAATTGTAAATAGCCTTTCGCTCCCTGTATTTTACCCCTGCCACCTTCAGAATTTGAAAGAGAGTATTCCAGTTAACGTTGTCAAAAGCTTTCTCTAAGTCTACAAAGTCCTTAATCTTTCTTCTAAGATAAGTCGTAAGGTTAGTATTGCCTCACGTGTTCCAACATTTCTATGGAATCCAAACTGATCTTCCCCGAGGTCCGCTTCTACCAGTTTTTCCATTCGTCTGTAAAGAATTCGCGTTAGTATTTTGCAGCTGTGACTTATTAAACTGATAGTTCGGTAATTTTCACATCTGTCAACACCTGTTTTTTTTTTTTTTGGTATTGGAATTATTATATTCTTCTTGAAGTCTGTGGGTATTTTGCCTGTCTTATACATCTTGCTCACCAGATGGTAGAGTTTTGTCAGGACTGGCTCTCCCAAGGCCATCAGTAGTTCTAATGGAATGTTGTCTACTCCCGGGGCCTTGTTTCGACTCTTTCAGTGCTCTGTCAAACTCTTCACGCAGTATCTTATCTCCCATTTTATCTTCATCTACATCCTCTTCCATTTCCATAATACTATCCTCAAGTACATCGCCCTTGTATAAACCCTCTATATACTCCTTCCACCTTTCTGCCTTCCCTTCTTTGCTTAGAACTGGGTTGCCATCTGACCTCTTGATATTCATACAAGTGGTTCTCTTCTCTCCAAAGGTCTCTTTAATTTTCCTGTAGGCAGTATCTATCTCACCCCTAGTGAGACAAGCCTCTACATCCTTACATTTGTCCTCTAGCCATCCCTGCTTAGCCATTTTGCACTTTCTGTCGATCTCATTTTTGAGACGTTTGTATTCCCTTTTGCCTGCTTCATTTACTGCATTTTTATATTTTCTCCTTTCATCAATTAAATTCAATATTTCTTCTGTTACCCAAGGATTTCTATTAGCCCTCGTCTTTTTACCTACTTAATCCTCTGCTGCCTTCACTACTTCATCCCTCAGAGCTACCCATTCTTCTTCTATTGTATTTCTTTCCGCCATTCCTGTCAATTGTTCCCTTATGCTCTCCCTGAAACTCTCTACTACCTCTGGTTCTTTCAGTTTATCCAGGTCCCATCTCCTTAAATTCCCACCTTTTTGCAGTTTCTTCAGTTTCAATCTGCAGTTCATAACCAATAGATTGTGCAGAATCCACATCTGCCCCTGGAAATGTCTTACAATTTAAAACCTGGTTCCTAAATCTCTGTCTTACCATTATATAATCGATCTGATACCTATTAGTATCTCCAGGATTCTTCCAGGTATACAACCTTCTTTTATGACTCTTGAACCAAGTGTTAGCTATGATTAAGTTATGCTCTGTGCAAAATTCTACAAGGCGGCCTCCTCTTTCATTTCTTCCCCGCAATCCATATTCACCTACTATGTTTCCTTCTCTCCCTTTTCCTACTGACGAATTCCAGTCACCCATGACTATTAAATTTTCGTCTCCCTTCACTACCTGAATAATTTCTTTTATCTCGTCATACATTTCATCAATTTCTTCATCATCTGCAGAGCTAGTTGGCATATAAACTTGTACTACTGTAGTAGGCATGGGCTTTGTGTCTATCTTGGCCACAATAATGCGTTCACTATGCTGTTTGTAGTAGCTAACCCGCACTCCTATTTTTTTATTCATTATTAAACCTACTCCTGCATTACCCCTATTTGATTTTGTATTTATAACCCTGTATCAGTGCCATCACTTATTAATTTATGTGGTATTTATTTCTCAACTGCTGTTGATACTATCTCTTTGAAATCATTCCACAGCTTTTCTACATTTAGATCATCAGATCAGAAGGGGTGAAGACTGTTTCTTAAAACGGCATTAATAGCATTTTTAATCAGCTTTTTTAAATAGATATACTTTGTGTTTCTTTTTTATGGTTGTAGGTGTTACGGTATTCAGCCTAGCAGCAACTGCCTTGTGGTGCTAATCCCTGTATTCATCACGCTACTCACTATGATGGTTACATATGCAGAAATATGAAATATAATTCCATACAGTCACTGAAGCCACTGAATTATGTTACCCAGTTTGTTATTGATAAATCTGAAGCAGAAGAAAAAAATGGTGTTACAATAATTGGTCATAACAGGGTTGATTTTGAAGAGATTAATCAACAGGACTGCACTAACTGAGATTTAGCCAACAACAGTATTTGCAAGTATTTGCACAGTTCTGAAATGAAGGTTAAGAGGAATTTAGAAGTAAATAATGAAGGCAAAGGAACCCACAGTAAGGAATTTTGAGAAAACCTTTGCATTACAGTCAGGTTTTGCATACTGAACAAGAATGATGCTCCTTCATGAGGCACCAAGGAATTATGCAGAATCAGTGTAGACAGAAGACTCTGAAAAAAGGAAGAATGCTATGGAAGAAGAAATGGAGTCTCTGAAGAAGAATAAAGTATGGGAATTAGTTGACATGGCTAAAACAAGTAAGGTGACAAAAAATTAGTGGATTTTTTTAAATATAAAATTGGATGTAGATGATGAAGTGACTCAACAGGTAGAACAAGGGAATATACAACAATTTAGAATTGAATATAATACACATTTAGTCTTATAGCAAGATTTGAGGTGGTAAGAGATCTTTTTAGTTCATGTGATTGGTGTGTGAAAAATTTTATTCTAAGACTTCTTTGTGTTGAAGGAGGAAATTTGTATGTGAAAATCTGAAGGCTGTGATTATAGCACAGGACACACATGTAAATTACTGAGAAGTCTCTGATGATTGAAGCAAACTTCAAAATGTTCGTGCAGATGTCCCATTAAGTTTATTAGTTAATGTAATTTGCAGGAGAGATGTGCTGATGCTTGTGTATTTTACAGTGGAAGCATGATACTGCTGTTTCATGTTGGTAATGAGCCATGCTGATTCAATGAGTAAAGTTATTGAACAGTGGGCCTAGTTCCAGATCATTGTAGATTGTATTGATTATGGTACTAACTGTGAATACAAATCATGAATTTTGATTATTTTATTCAAATAAATCAGTCTGCATATACAGGGTGATTATAATTAAAGTTAAACATTCAAAACACTGTAGAAATAACACCACTGATCAGAATGACATCAAATTGCAATGGAATATTATCGGAGAAGGGGAAAAACGTATGGCAGAAGAAAAAAAATAGTGTGAAAATTGATCAATAGATGGCGCTATATGTGTCAGAATACATAAATGCAAACACCTGTCATGCGTGCGACACATCGAAGTTGGTATAAACATGCTGGGTACATGGTTTTTCCTCCTTTCGCATCTGCAAGATTAGCCATGACTGTCTCAATGCAGGATCACAGGATCACACTCTACTTGTAAAGCTGTATTACAAGAATGAGGGAATGTGCACACATCCTTTTGCAGAAGTTCCGGACACTGAAGGGTTTGAGAAAAGGTGTTGGTCCATTGACTGCCATGTGTCTGGCAAAAATGACTCAGAAATTAGAAAAGAAGGTTTCTTTTGGTGTGCAACCTGGTAGAGGGAGGAAATGAATTGATTTGATGTCAGTGGAAGTAGCAGCCATAGCAATACAGGTGGAGAATTGCCCGAAAATTGGACATACACATGAGCATGGTGTGTAAAATCCTATGAAACATTCTTCTTTGGTATCCATTCACAATTACCCATGTGCACAAGTTGCCTCCTGTTGATCTGCCAGCAAGAGAGACCTTCACTTTAGAATTTCTTGCTCACATGGAAGTGGACAATGACTGGCCATAGAAGATCTTGTGGACAGACGAAGCCCACTTCCAAGTGACAGGATATGTCAATACACAGAATTGTCGAATATGGACAGCAGAAAATTCACACACAAATCAACCAGTACCATTTCATCCTGAAATCCTGTGCAACCACGTCATTCCAGCTCTCCAACATCATGGATGGGTTCATTTTTATGCAAGATAGCGCACCTCCGCACATTGCAAATACAGTTAAGCAGCTGTTGAAGCACCATTTTGGAAATGCTAGAATTATCAGCTGCCATTTTCCTACAGCCAGACCATCCTGATCACCTGATCTGATCCGTGTCACTTCTGGCTGTGAGGCCATCTGAAAGATGTTGTGTTCAGAGTTCCGATTACAAACTTAGCTGCATTGAATTGCTTACATTCTGAAAGAGACCCCAAAAACACTTTGATCACTTGTGGAACATGCTGTTTCTCAATTTCAACTTGTTGCAGTAAATGTTGGAAAGCAAATTTAACATGTTTTGCATAAGTCACGCGGAAAGTAATAATCCAATTTGATTTTGAATGTTGCTTTTTATTCAGTTTTGACCTCAGGACAATTAAAAACTGATCTGATTGATGCTTCTTATGAGGTTTCTGGCCTCAGGACAATTAAAAACCCATGTCATTTATGTTTTTTATGCAGTGTTTGGCCTCAGGACAATCAAAAATCGATTTTTCCCATCTGATGCCTTATGATCTTGCTGTGGTGGATGAGCTTACGTAACTAACAGTATCACATCTGCACACCCATGCACACTGAGTAGTACAGTTTGCTTAATGTCAAATGTACACCTTAGATATTGTTCTATGATTCATTTGTCATTTGTTGTCCACCACTATTCAATTATGATGCTTACAGTGCCAGGTATTGCTACATTTTGTAACTATTTATTTTCTTCTGCCACACATTTACCCCTTCATCGATAATATTCCATTGCAGTTTGATGTCATTCTGACCAGTGGTGTTATTTCTACAGTGGTTTGAAAGTTCTTTTTTTTTTAACTTTAATTATAATCACTCTGTATATTAACAGAATTTAATGGTAATATGTGGTGATGTATGGAAAATCACTGTCATTACAAACTGAACCAAAATGGATAGCGAGTTATTCATCTTTTTAATAATGCTGTATTCTATTCATATTCAGCTTCAGACTCTTTATTCACCATTCAACATTATTACATGCAATAGACTCTGTCAGTTCACTTAATGGATTACTTTTTGGTGTGTAACTTTTCCTTAAATACTTTGATTGGCATGCTTGAGGGATATTTAGACAGTCTTTTATATATTTAATTGTCATGTACTTATGACTGTTGTTAGTTTTTGCTAACCTATTTTGCGGCAAGAGCACAGAAGTACAGATTCTTGTAGTGTAGTCATGCCTTTGATTCATAACACCTAAATTTGGTGCCTCAGCAAGTATTGTCAAGGTTATATAGATTAATAACAGTTAATATTCTATATTTCATTAACAATGGTGTACAATGTGTCCTATTATCTGCCTTTGCTATTACTCTCATTTCTTTCTTCTGGATCATCAGAATTTCATTTTTTTTTTTCTATTTCCCCATAGTAGTAACTCAAACCTTGAAACAGACTGAAAAAATGAAAGTATGCAGTTCTTAACATCCAAGAAATTTTTAGGAGTTTGATGTATTTTACACAGGGTGTAAGACCAGATTATCACATGCTGTTAAAGTCGCTTCAGGAGTTCAAGGTGCACCAACACCAGCCCATTAGGTATTGCTGAAACAAATCCTTAGACATATTAAATTAACAGTTACAGGTGGACTTCAGTTGATAAGAGAGAAGATTCTAGTAACGAAGCTTATCATGATGCTGATCATTCTGTGGGTAAGCACACAAGATAATTAATAAGTAGCATTCTTCTTGTGGCAACAGACAGTCACATAGCTGTCATTGCGCGGTCAGCTGATCGCTTACTATGTGTCAACTGAGTTTGTGCATACTGACATGTGGTTACTCCTTGCCATGGTGCATGGACATACCTCAGTTTCAAGTGAAATATTTTAGACTATTCCGTTGTTGACTGCTTTCTGAGATCCTCGAACTTAGTGTCTGTCAACGAATTGTTTCTTCCAGTTCATGTTAATCGTATTTTCATGTTTCCTGATGATTTCTGTAATGTAGAAGCACTCTAATGTCAGATGCAGATGCACCTGCAATCTCAAGATTGGAGGTATGGCTACCACCATTATGGCCTCATAACCCACATATTATGGTTAGTGCAGATTGAGATGAGCTGCCTTTGTATCAGTGTAACATCGGATTCCACCACATTTGCTTTGGTAGTTACTCAATTGGATCATCGATACGTTGCTGAAGTGCAAGATGATATAACTTCACTGCCTGAGACAGAAGCATACCTGAAACTTAAGACAGAATTAATATGGCAAGTATTGGTATCACAAGTACAGAGAATGTGAGCCAAGGACTAACACAAGAGGATATTGAGGCCAAGAAACTGTCACAATACCTCTGTCACTTGGGGAATAAAATCAATACATTAGCGGTTCCCAACACACTACTCAGTACCTTGTGGAACGGTAGATTGCTGGCTCAGATGAAGTAGCACCACAAATGGATATGCCACTCATCACTGCAACTGATATGGCTAACTGTTTTCAAGACACAATTGTATCTACTTTGTAAATATCTTGAGAACATGAATACTGAGATAAAAATGTAAATATAAGTATAATATAGTATGTTAAATAATTTTCAAGACCTAAAAAATGGGTGAAAAATGTATGCAACATTATTATAAGTATTGCCACTTTCTTCTTCTTCTTTCGTTTTGGCCATCTTAGGACCACTTTAATTCACTTCAGCTTCATTTCTTCTGGTCTTTCTTCTTTCCCAATATTCTTTAATTCTCATACTTTGCAACCTTCTTCATTCTTCTGTCCCAGATGATTTTGTTCTGAGTCTCATTCTGTCCTTGAAAGCTTTGAAGGACTAAATTTTTTATTTAAAAATCACCCTGTTGTATATCTCTGGTTCCTGTATTCTCATTTGCTCCAGATCTCTTTGTACCTCTTGGATCCATTGTACTTTGGTTTTCTTGTTGATCAGAAATTGTGTGATTCACTGTGTTAACCTCTCCTGGTCCATTCCGAGAATGAGTCCTAAGAATATGCTCATTCTTTTCCTGATGACATCAGAAATTTTTTCTATCTAGGTATACAGTTCATGGTTGGCTCAGTTTCTAAGTTGACCATCTTCTGTTCTTTGAGGTCCTAATATTCTCCTTAGAATCTTTCATTCTATCAGTTCTAGCCTCTCGATCACTCCGGTTCTTGCTAAGTTGAGAGTTTCTGCTGCATATAGAGCTTCAGGGCTGATTGCTGTTTGGTAATGTTTCAATTTTGCATTTATCAAAATATTATTCTCATTGTAGGTGTTGATAGTTTATATGCTATGTGCATTTTGTTTATTCACACTCGCATTGCTTCTTTTTCAGTCAGTCCAATGACTATCATCCGCACCTCATAGTCTCACGGTCACATTCTTGTTTCCCGAGCACAGGGTCCTGGATTCGATTCCCTGTGGGGTCAGGGATTTTCACCTGCCTCAAGTTGACTGAGACTGGACTGAGCAAAGGTTGGGAATTTGTACGGGCGCTGATAACTGCACAGTTGAGCGCCCCACAAACCAAACATCATCATCATCATCCAATGTCTATCCATTCTCCAAGCTGTTTGAATCTCTCCATCTTCTGAATTTTCCCTCCTTCCATTGTGATCCATCTAGGAGCTGTCATGATGTTCGTCATACATTGTTTCTTATTGATAGAGATCTGTAGTCCTGCTTTAGCTGCCTGCCTCTGCAGTTTTGTGGTTTGGTTAACTGCTCTTCTACTGATTCAGGCAAGATCACAATCTCATCTGCGAAGGCTAGACAATCTACCCGTACTCCTTTACTCTTACCCCCAGTTGTATTCCACCCATTCCTTTCATTCCTTGTCGCCATTCTCTGATCATCTTATCAAGGACACAATTAAAGAGCAAAGGAGAGAGTCCATCTCCCTGTCTCACCCCAGTTTTAATCTTAAAGGCCTCCTACAGCTTTCCTTTATACTTGAACTTGGATGGTGTGTTGCTTAGGGTCTGTTTAAGCAGTTCACTGGATTTTCTATCCAAACTCATCTCCCCTTAAATTTTGGAACAGTGTGTGTCTGTCCACAGAAGTCTAGGAATGTAAGCACAAACTTTCTTCTCCTCTGTTTTTGATAAGCGATTATCTGTTTTAGATTCAGGATCTGTACTGCACATGATATCTCCTTTCTGAAGTCTCCTTGGTCTCATAAATTTGTGGATTTAGTTGTTGTACCACTCTATTTAGCAGTGCTTTTGAGAATACCTTACATGTCATAGGTATTAAAGAAATTTCCCTGTAGTTCCCGGGTTCCATCTTATCGCCTTTCTTGTGTACAGGATGTATTAGTGCCAATGTCCAACCTACTGCCACTTTGATGTATTCAATTGTAATAAATAGATTAATTATTGCAAGAAAATAGGTTTTAGTTGAAAGGTCCTATATTACAAGCACACGCTGTGTTCAAAATGTAATCAAATAGGACCAAATAAAAATCAATCAATTGATTTTGACCCAGCAACTATGTATAAAAGAGCTTCAATGGAAACGAGGCCCCACTATGACAGTCTATTAAATAAAGATGAGACACAGAACAAACAGCTGAATGACAGCATGTTGAACAAGGTCAGCCTCCTCAGTAAACAGATGAGTGAGCTGCCCAAAAGCTGGAATGCTACAGGATAGTCCCACTGGAGATTATGGAGCCAATCTTCATCAAACACACCCTCCTGGTGACTTGCAGTCAGTGAGCATATGTTGGGATTACCAACGATTTGGACACTGGGCACACAAATGTAATCTGCTATGCATATGCAAAGAAATTGGATCTTATCTCAGCATTCTGCCATGAGGCAAGCTATACAAGTACTGTCCGGTCACCATATTTTGTCTGTCAATGACTAACAGCTCTACTATCATGTACACAATGCAGCACTTGGAACTGGACATGGGACTGAGGTGCGCTTTTGGTATGGACCTCTGTAATTGAAGATGTGATGCAGCCCATTATAAGATTCTGGATACGGATCATAATATACATAAAAAACAGTTACCAAGTTTTCTATACACACGTATATTTTACCATAAAGACTGATACACATGAACACTGCATGAAGTACAAAGGCAGACTGAATTAAACATGGCGGCTCGTCAGAGCAGTTAATGTTCCAAAGATTGTAATTCATGTGGTCGATGTGACCTATCGACACCACACAGCCCCCCTTCCCTCAATATGGAGTATGGCCTATGAGCCCTGAAGGGGGGGGGGGGTCGTGTGGGTATCAGCGTCGGCGTGAGTGTTGGGAGGTGCAGGCGCATGACCGGAAGCTCCATCTCCGTCAGGTCGGCATGCGAAGGTGCGGGGGGGTGGCTGCCGGTCCAACTCGTAATCCAAAAACCAGTGGGGGGGAATAATGATGCATCGGCAAACTTGGGAGTAGCGGTATGGGAGAGGAGCATGCCTACCCTGAATGCATACTGAGCCGTCCGAAGAAATGAAAGCTCGAACACATGTCGGGTTGCACTCTTGTGGGAGGGACAAGCTGTGCACTATCTTGACATTGAGTTCCTCAGTAAGGGTCGGGTCTGTACTGTCGGTGAACAGTATGAGCACCTGATTATCTAACACCATAATTGGCATGTTGTAAATGTGGTCAGGCGGTATGTTGCAGTGCAAAATGAAGGACGGGTCGTCCGCATCTCTAGTACCTGAAATGTCTTCAAAACCTGTGAATGGGGGTGATGATGACATGCCTGAGGAACCTGCGAACTGTGGTGGTGACTTGTTGGATGGAGAAAACCCAACTGTAGGTTGAGCGGACTCATTAGCGGGTTCGTCAAAAGAACATGTGCTCGGGCAGTCCAACTGGGACAGCAGAGGGGTGTCGAAGGCTATGAAGGCAGGCTTGAGCTCGTGTAGAGAAATGGTTTGCGGGTTATCTTTTATCATAATGTCGAATGTCATCTCGCCCCTCCAGAGTACTTTAAAGGGGCCGAGGTAAGGGGGTTGCAAGGGTTGTCTGACAGAGTCGTCCCTTAGCATGATGTATGAGCAAGAGCTGAGTGAGGTCAGCACGTAAGTGTCAGGTGAGGAATGGCTGACAGGTGGGTGTAGCCGGGTGTGCAAGCATCCTTCCAATAAAGTCTGGGAAGGAGGGGGAATCCCCAGGATCTTGGGGGAGAATTAGTTCCCCAGGTAAAACCGGGTTTTCACCGAAAACGAATTCGGAAATCATCCCATGTAAATCTGGTTCAAATGTAGAACATAGGCCCAGCAACAACCAAGGAAGTGCCTCAGACCAGAGAGTCGTGGCACCTGAGTGCAGTTTTAAGGGTGTGGTGCCATTGTTCCACCAACCCATTACCTTGCGGGTGGTAGGCTGTCGTATGGATCTTTTTAATACCGCAAAGATTACAGAGAATCGTTAAAAGTCCAGATTCGAACTGTCGACCCTGGTTGGTTGTGATGGTGGACGGACAGCCGAACCTAGTGATCCAAGAAGAAACAAATCCTTTAGCCACAGTTTCTGCTGTGATGTTGGGTAAGGGGACGGCCTCCACCCAACGAGACATTCGGTCTATTGTGGACAGGATATATCTGTGGCCCTCCAACAGAGGCAGGAGACCGATAAGGCCAATATGAACATGATGGAAACATCCCTTATGGATGTCAAACTTGCCGAGTGGTGGAGAGGTGTGACGTCCTATTTTGTTTCGTTGACAGTCCATGTTTGACAGTCCCGTTTCACATCTTTCCACACAAAATGCTCGGTGACGAGCGAGTGGTGACTCGGACGCCGAGGTGGGCGAGATTATGCAAGGCATCAAACAGCATGGGCGGGAACAACGGCCGTAGAATGCCTGTACAAGAGTCGCACCACACTTCGTCTGAAATGCCAGGGAACTTAGCCTTCATAAACTCGAGCAAAGATTGCGGGTCTGTAAGCAGAACCTGAGTGTCCTCGTCTGAAGCCTGTAGAGTGGCGAGTTTGGATAAATCGATGATACTTGAAACGGCATTGATCCACGAGAGGAAATCAGCGGGGAGGATGGCCCTCGATGACAGTGCGGAAATGTTTGACGGCCTCATACACCGCCCAGTGGCGCCGACTTAGGGGGGCAAGGTCCTTTGTGCCCCCCAATAGTTAAAGGTAGGGACCTCGCCCCCCTCCCCCCCCCCCCCCCAATATTCAAACATGCATTTCTCACTGCTCTCTCCCCCTTCCTCATCCTTTACTGGGAAATTTGTTAAAACTTGCACATACGTTTTTGCATAATGGTATGTAATGATTATGTAGGAAAAAAATACCGATTTTAAAAGCAATTGCGTATTCCTTTCTGCTACTCCTCCAACCTCTGCATATGACAAACTGTCATGACAGGGTTTATCCCTGCATCTGTACTATTCACTATTCGCACACTTTTACTGTACGGAGGCATGCGGAGAGCGAAAGCTAACCATGAGCTTGCGGTGCTTTGGCTCCTAGGACAAGCTCTACTTCCTCCCACAGCAGCCTGCTGGCAGCTTGTAAAAGAAACTAATGAGCAATAGTAATACCGAATTTGATAGCAATCGCTAGAAGGACTAGATAACCTTAAAGATTCTTCATTCATTTTTGTAAATTCTATTGACAATCACTAGGAAATACACCACACAAATCAGCACCGGCTCCAGGGATTTTGCCCCCCCCCCCCCCCTTTTTCGACATAGTCAACTTTTCCCAAAATATATTTAATACAAGACGCCTTATTTTCACATATCACACTCATTCGTCTCTTTGTTGTGAATATGTCTTTAAGATCAAAGCAGAAGTCAGTGATACATTTACAGTGCAATACATTTTAAGCCATTTTTGTTGGAGGAAACGTTTCTTTCGTAAATCGGAGCACGCTGTTTCTGTACCATAGATAATTTTCAATAAGACCCTTGATTTTATGAATAATTTGTATTTCCAATTTATTCTCACATTCCTTCATTTAAGCAAGATGGATTTGCCGCCCCCAAAAATTTGTCGCCCTGGGCGATGGCACGGTTCGCTCCTCCTCCCCCTAGAGCCGGCCCTTATAATAATCAACACTATTGTTACATGACTACTTCTTGTTAGCCGCACAGTACTGTTACGCACGCCGCAGCAAATTTTAGCAGCGAACGTAAATATTCCGGAGCTGGGCATCGCCAGTGGTCAGTTAGTCTTACTGTGACTCGGTTCAGTTGTTAATCTTTCTTCCCTTACTATCCAGTTTAAAATGGACAAGTTTATAATTATGAAGAAATGTGACAGTGTGGCAAGTATCAGCGATGGTGAAGCTAGACCCAGGTGTTAGTCGTGCTTTGTGTGACAACAAACACACTAATAGTGACGGAACTGTGGCGGTGACAAAAAACACTGTTCCCGAAAAAAACAACGCTGTTATCAGCCCTCTTGGAAACAGAAATTTGCATGGATCAATTACAATAAGGTGAAAGATGTTATTTTTTGCAAAATTTGCAGACAAATGTTTGAAGACAATCGTTTTCGGTTTTATCACAAAATGGAAAAAACTTTCATGGAAACTAGTTTTTCGAGCTGGAAGAAAGGGGTAGAAAACTTGAAAGTGCATGAAGCATCGGGCTGCCACAGAGAAGCTGTACTGAAATTCAAATTCGTAAAATCTAATGTCAATGTATTTAGCCAAATTTCCAAAGAAAAACTGACACAAATTAAAGAAAACCGAGCTTGTTTGACAAAAATCATATCTTCCCTCCGTTATTTAATAGTGCAGGGGCTTGCAAGACGTTGGCATACTGATGAAACAAATAACTTTGACAGTTTATTACGCCGTCGATGTGAAGATAACAGGCTACTTTTAATATGGCTACAGCGCGAAACCTACAAATAGACATCCCATGACGCGCAAAACAAAATTATAGTCATTTCAAGTCATACACTTCTTGGAAAATTAGTGGAGGATATCAAGAGTGCAGAGTATTTTGTATTAATAGCAGACGAAACAACAGACATAGCTACCAAAGAGCAACGACGGCAGACCACGCAGCTGGAGACATGGACAGGGGTTGCATTGTTGGTGATTCCAAGCAACGATTGTGGTAAGTGCATACGGATGCTATGCGTTTAAGCAAAGAGTGTATATCGGCAATTATGTCTCTTTCTTGTTTGTGCAGAGTTTATCACTTACAACAACCGTCACCCATGACATTTCGCAACAAGTGGAATAAATATTCATTAAATAACTAGTTACAATCACATTTAATGCTTGCATTGGCTACAACGTTCTCTGTAGAGGGCTGAGAACGCTACTGAAAGCTCATTGGTGGTCGAGGAAGGCGTGACGTAGATGAGCAGGATAAGCCTAAACTCGACCGCTATAGTTAGTGACTCCAACCATAAAGCTGGGTTCTCACATACAACTAGTGTGGCGCCACAGCTTATGGCTTTCTGTAGTGGCATCATGCATCACCACTCACATTGTGAAAAGAGTTCGGTACAAGCAAGATGAAACCCAAATGCTGAATCCAAAAACAAATTTTGCACAGGGATAAATCAGAGGTCACAAACAAATTTATAAGAGAAAAACACTAGGAGACGAAAATGCTCTCTGCATTTGCAAATTAAGCAATTGGTGACATGTAAATATCATCTGGAGACACACCACTCTTCCAAGATATTAGAATCTCAACGATGAGATAAGCATTTTGAATGATTAATTTAGCAGCTGCTTCATCACACGTGGGAGCTATTTCCTAGATATAAGCCACAATTTATACAGTGCATGGTCTCACAAAACATGAAGTTGATATCACTCACATTTTTGGTGACACATATTAATTTTATTTATTTATTCATCCAAAAATTTTATAAGATTGTGGGATACATAACTGATTTGCAAATATTCCTCTCCCCCTGCCCCCACCACCACCACCCTTCCACCACACCTTCCCCTCTCCCCCCCCCCCTACACTGTTGCAGAGAATCAAACATAGGTGGCTGTCGTTGTAGTTCCAGAAACTGCGAATGTGCTCCTGCCGACCATTTTTTCCACTTTTTTTTTTAGTAATACCTCAGTAATGGAATACAGCAGCAATTACTCCACGATAAATGTGACAGAATGCGCATGCCTCGAAATATTGTCACCACGGAGCAGTGGTGAAAATAAACTGGTGCAACAAAGTACAGTCAAACTGTTCTGTGGCCGCGCAGGATTAGCCGAGCGGTCTAAGTCACTGCAGTCATGGACTGTGCGGCTGGTCCCGGCGGAGGTTCGAGTCCTCCCTCGGGCATGGGTGTGTGTGTTTGTCCTTAGGATAATTTAAGTGAAGTAGTGTGTAAGCTTAGGGGCTGATGACATTAGCAGTAAAGTCCCATAAGATTTCACATTCTGTGGCATGACAAAAGTGGCGTCTCTTAAATTGCGCTACCAAAAACTGGGAGTTCACCCACACAATTCCACTGCAACTGCAGTGAGCACACCGTGACAAGGGTGCACCACTGGTGTGCCTGCCAGTAGCTGTACGGCAGTCAACGTGTTAAATGTACCAGTCGAAAAGCAACATGCATTCAAACTCACAGAAACCTCTTCACAGTCATAATTTTCTGAATATCCTGAGCTCTTTTTTTGTTTATTTTATCACAGTCAGCTCTTTTGTGTCCGAATTCACCATGGCTACAACATTTAAAGCAAGTTTTCGTCCTAAACTGTATTTATCATTTTCACTGCAATTCACGGATTTCTTTTGTGATTGAGTTTTTCCACAATTGAAACTGTATCTGTGTGTATTAAACACTGCATACCATCCCAAACCTAAGCAGGTTTCTTCTTAGAGTTCGCAAATTTACTTCTCCTCCTTCCAGTGTGGACAGCGAACGAGATGCTTCTGTAAGCTACTTCCAGCTTTTGGGATTCGTTTCTAATTCTAACTTCAGATGTTCTGTCGATAATGCAAACATAATAAATATCAATATGTTACACACACTTTACAACAGGACACACATTCACACTAAATGCACATATAAAATTACTGTCCTCCTAGCTGTGCTAATGCATGGTATGTCAGGGTACAACGACTGTGGCGGGGTTTCTCTCGTAGATGGAACGGTGTGACAGGGGAGGTGCAGTGTTTCACAGGTAACGCCTTCACACAAATGTCAATCCTGGAGAAATTCTAAGTTACAGCTATGAAGTTTGCAAACGATGGTATTAACAGATTATGGGAGTGTGACCACAAATTCGGCAACTCAACTGTTCATTATTATAAACACAACGGATTACAGGATTACGCTAAAATGGCACCAGAAGGAGCTACTTATTTTTGCCTTTTCTTCTTTCTGTTCTTGTTATATTAAAATTAACTGTTTTTGCTAAAACACAGTGGAGTTGACATAGTTTCACCTAATATGTTAATTCAGTTGTAACTGTGATATAATCCTGGAACATTCTATTATTACACAAATGACTGAGAATAATTCATGTCAATAGGTGATGAAAAGATCGTGCTAGATGTAGAAATAAGCGGGTGAGCCCTTCACTTATGTTGTTAGAAGCCAATGTTAATTCTCCTTTCACCGTCTATCGATTGCCCTTAAAACAATTTAATTGTTTCACTGAAAAAAAACTGTATTACTTGCATATTGCAGTAGATAAGAAAGTTTTAAATGCTAACTGTATGGTAAAATTTTCTCTGCTTTGTGTGCTATCTTTTGCCGAACCACTTTCGACATGTGATGCATGTTACAAATATTTCACTTTCACTCTATCATTTGTGCACGTTATCATCAGTGAGTGCATTACAGTCAATTCATTTTCTCAGGATTACAGATGCCTATAGCTGTAATCCCAAGTTTAGAGAAAAATTCAGTGTGTTATATGTATTTAATATGCACATTGTATGCCCTATCATGAACCAAACACGAACTCTCAGTTACCTCTATTTTTCATTGCAGATTATTTGAATTTTGCGCATTACCTTAGTTGATGAAATATTAAATAATTATGACTGCTAACGAAATGATAGACAATCCACCATCAAGCCAATCAATGAGATTACGAGATGGAGAGAATCAAATAGTTTGACTGAATAGGTTCTTCAAAATCGTTTGAGAAAGGCTGCTGAACAGCTAACAAGTGCACATCTCCATTCCCACAATACAGCTGAAGTTGTCAGATAATTTTCCACTCATAACGGACAAAACAAAAAGTTCAGTAGTCAACAGCAAAATGAGGTGGCCACCCCTTCACAACAGAGGGATGGACTCACCCAGCTGTGAGAATGAGAATGCGGTTTCTTTGCAGGAGCCAAATTATCTTGCACAATTCTACGCAGCAGGTCAAAGACTCTCCATTACCAAAGACGAATACATAGCAAAAAAATCATAAGGAGCGTAATATAGAATTCCTATTCTTTCAATCCCCTCCCAGAATCGAACCCTGGTTCCATCCCTGATCCTGGAGTGTATCACACTGATCAGTCGGACTTTGTGAAAAACTACGTGCAAGTTGCACTTTATTGATTCGATGTGAAAAAAAAGAGTGGATTTGTACATTTTTGTATCAGTCTTCGGAAATATCAGGGCAAATTAGGACAAAAAATTTAGAAAAAGGCTTGTTCATGCGAAAAAAGTCCTGTAATTGACGTATCAAAATATGTAAAAATGTGTGAGACTGATGTTCAACATTTCATTAGAAATTTCCTCTTACCAGTTGCAGAAAACAGTTTATTGCTCTTGTTGGATTCGTAGCCTAGCCTGGGCATAAACAGAGTAAGATGATGGGATTTTACAGTTACCTAGGCTAGCCACAATCAAGGAATTGCATCGATTCCTTGGTATTGTCGCCATCTGCCTCACACAGCAGAACTGCAGGAACCATTAACTGCAACATTGAGTGGTCCACAGACTAAAGGCAACTTCTCAGTGCAGTGGACTAAGGCTATGTGCTTTGCATTTGAGGCCATGAATTAGAGCATGGCTGATGCTGCACTTCTAGTTCATCCCAATCTCGACGCACCTCCTGCATTAGTAGCGGTTGCAAACCAGATGGCTATCGGTGCAGCTCTACGCCAGTGCTCACGCCATTCATGGGAATCATTAAGATACTCTTCACGAAAAATGTTACCCTCTCATAGCAAGTGGAGTGCCTGTGACAGCCGGCTTCTGGCAGTATATGGGGCAATGATGTATTTCCATCCTCAAGTCGAAGCCATTTCAACCATCTAGAGTTCGTAGCTCAGTTCACTACTTACATCAAACACGTTTTGGGAATCAGTAATGTAGTGGCCGACTGTCTTTCACGTGCCAGTGCTCGAGTATCATGTCGTTTTGGAAACCCAGAATCTACTATGTAGGAATCAACATGGATTCCGGAAACAGCGATCGTGTGAGACCCAACTCGCGTTATTTGTTCATGAGACCCAGAAAATATTAGATACAGGCTCCCAGGTAGATGCTATTTTTCTTGACTTCCGGAAGGCGTTCGATACAGTTCCGCACTGTCGCCTGATAAACAA
Source organism: Schistocerca nitens (assembly GCF_023898315.1). Taxonomy (NCBI): domain Eukaryota; kingdom Metazoa; phylum Arthropoda; class Insecta; order Orthoptera; family Acrididae; genus Schistocerca; species Schistocerca nitens. The sequence goes on along the minus strand of NC_064614.1, from coordinate 900,864,517 downwards.
AGTAAGAGCCTACGGAATATCAGACCAGCTGTGTGGCTGGATTGAAGAGTTTTTAGCAAACAGAACACAGCATGTTGTTATCAATGGAGAGACGTCTACAGACGTTAAGGTAACCTCTGGCGTGCCACAGGGGAGTGTTATGGGACCATTGCTTTTCACAATATATATAAATAACCTAGTAGATAGTGTCGGAAGTTCCATGCGGCTTTTCGCGGATGATGCTGTAGTATACAGAGAAGTTGCAGCATTAGAAAATTGTAGCGAAATGCAGGAAGATCTGCAGCGGATAGGCACTTGGTGCAGGGAGTGGCAACTGTCCCTTAACATAGACAAATGTAATGTATTGCGAATACATAGAAAGAAGGATCCTTTATTGTATGATTATATGATAGCGGAAGAAACACTGGTAGCAGTTACTTCTGTAAAATATCTGGGAGTAAGCGTGCGGAACGATTTGAAGTGGAATGATCATATAAAATTAATTGTTGGTAAGGCGGGTACCAGGTTGAGATTCATTGGGAGAGTCCTTAGAAAATGTAGTCCAGCAACAAAGGAGGTGACTTACAAAACACTCGTTCGACCTATACTTGAGTATTGCTCATCAGTGTGGGATCCGTACCAGATCGGGTTGACGGAGGAGATAGAGAAGATCCAAAGAAGAGCGGCGCGTTTCGTCACAGGGTTATTTGGTAACTGTGATAGCGTTACGGAGATGTTTAATAAACTCAAGTGGCAGACTCTGCAAGAGAGGCGCTCTGCATCGCGGTGTAGCTTGCTCGCCAGGTTTCGAGAGGGTGGGTTTCTGGATGAGGTATCGAGTATATTGCTTCCCCCTACTTATACCTCCCGAGGAGATCACGAATGTAAAATTAGAGAGATTAGAGCGCGCACGGAGGCTTTCAGACAGTCGTTCTTCCCGCGAACGATACGCGACTGGAACAGGAATGGGAGGTAATGACAGTGGCACGTAAGGTGCCCTCCGCCACACACCGTTGGGTGGCTTGCGGAGTATGAATGTAGATGTAGATGTAGACAAGTCCTACTGACTTTTCTACGCTTGCTTGAGTGCAACACGAAGATGGGAAACTCTGAACATTCATCGCCGATGACACCTCTGCATTACAATTGCAACTCGTCATCATTTGGGAGAAGCTGCGAAGTTCTACTGTGACACGTCGCACGAATGACCTCGCCCATTTCTCCCACCAGCTTCAGAAGATAAGCTTTCAATAGTGCCCATAATCTGTGTCATCCAGGAGTACATCTCACCTTTTGACGCATGTCCCAATGCTTTGTATGGCCAGGCATGGAAAAGGAGTGTTAAAAATGGACAAGGACATGGTTCCAATGGCAAAGGCGTAGAGTTTTCTCGCATTGCGCATGCCCCAGTCGGTAACTTCACAGACACAGCTGGATGTGTCGCCCATGTACACCTGTATGTTGTGGGGCCACTTCCTCCCTCGAATGGTGAACACTACCTTTTCACAATGATTCATCATTTTACCTGCTGGCCAGAGGCAGTGCCAATTGATAATATTACCACTGAAACGTTAGCCACTACTTTGTGTCAACGTGGTTAGTGAAGTTTGGGTGCCTGTAGCATGTTACTACCAATTGTGGATGGCAGTCTGAGTCAGACCTGTTCACACAGTTGCCAAATTTTGCAGGTATGTCCACCACAGGACCACCAATTACCAACCCACTAGCAATGGCATGGTCGAGCACTAGCATCATTCCTTGAAGGCAGCTCTCATGTGGCATGACAATACGTGGACTTCAGCTATTCCAATGGTTCTGCTTGGCCTACAAATAACTTATAAACGGAGAGACATTGTGTCTGCCTGGTAGATTCATCGATGACGATACACTGCAAACTTCCTTGCAACAAAAGCTGGATTTCTTACGTCACCTATGGAACCATGTGCACAGTTCCGTCCTCCAAAGGCTTCACGCCGTGGCATGCTGCTTTGTTACATGGATCAGGACCTGGATCACTGCTCTCATGACATGCTCCACACCGATGGCATAAAACCATCATTACAACCTCCGTACACTGGACTGCATATTGTGTCACAGAGAAGTATGCAGATGTTGGACATATTGGTCAATGGCAGGTCAACAACCAATTCTCTGAACTGAGTCAAGCCTACGTACAATTTTCAAGAGGAATTACCGTCCGCTACCATGCGGAGACATCAGAATCTGCCTAAACAAGAAGTACAGCTGCAAACACCACCACTGCCGCAGTCGCCCGCAGAACATACACCAATGCGGACGATTCACTCCAGACACCGTGTTCACTTCCCTGCCCCTTCACGCGAGTCGATAGGCCTGACCGGCTGAGATAGTGTCCAACACGACAGCTGTTCAGCGCTAGTGCTGAGGACTTACATGCTCGCATAGTGTGTACGAGCGTCGGTGGCGTAACAGCTGAATTGCGGCTATCAAAGTAGTTATACGCAGGCCGCAACAGGCGCTGTGTTTTCCCTTCGCCTGTAATGAGTGAATCACGACTGTCGTAGAATTCCGTGATCTGTTGTCGGGGGCTCTCATATTTGTCCTTTCTCCATGCGCGATTTTCGCCTTGTGTGTTTTATGTTCCACGTTTTTTTTAATGTTTTGTGCTATCACTCTGGGTTGCAGTTCAGTTAGCGTCCTGCTAAGGGTAATCCTGTGGCGTTGGATTAATCAGAATTCTGAAATCGATCAGTTCGAATTACAGCGTTCCTGACAATCTGGAATTACGGTGTTGTTATGATTCCGCTTCCTGTTCAATAATTTACTGTCCGCCAATTAGTGAGTGGAACAATTCCAGTAATTAGATCTTTTCTATTCGTCGTTAGTTCTTCGATTTTATTTATTTATTAATTTTTTTTTCACTGCTGTCCTTTGACAAAATGTATTTCTACATCTTTGGTTAGCGTTAGACTGTTGTGGTAAACTTAACGCTTTGCCGGGAGAAAGGGTAACAGGGAAATTAGAATGGAATTGCCGTATTAGATACTGTTTTGTTAAACAATTTGATAATTAAAAGGAACTTGTTTTTTCGAACGTGAAAACCCAGTAGGCGTACTCAATAAAACAGTTACCAAAAACCAGCAATTTCTGAAGGTAAAGTTGTGAAATAGGACTACAGTGGTATTTCAACAGAAGTTACATTTGCGCTTGATTGATAATGAGCGGTATTTTATAGTAAGCATTTCGTATGTACAAAATGTTTGTCGTACGCAGCAGTAACTGCATTGTTGTGATGAAGTTTTATCATGTAGATTCGCAGTTAGGTTGTTTTAAACTTTTAAGTATATGGCGAGCTTTTCGGTAAAATACTGTAGAAAACAGTTTGCACGTACGCCTCTGCTCCCCGTGTTAAAAGCAGTTACATCGCACGTAAAGTACTTGTCAGCGAGTTCTATTTGTGAAGTTATGCTGTAAATTTCGGTTTGTGGAGCGTCAAACACAGAGAATAGCTCACATAAGACGAAACCTAACATTTTGTGAAGTCTAATTTTTTAGAACTATTGTTTTGTGCGTAAAGGGGTCGTTCATATTCCTCCACAAATTATATTCTTAGCGTATGGAGAAGGTTGTTCAAGTCTCCGTGTGCGAAATAGAAAAGTAATAAAAATATATTAGTCCAACACGTTGCAAAATCACTTCTTTAAAGACTATTCATGTGCCCAAATTGATCTGAATTCATCCAGGAATTTGAAAGACATTATCTGAATGTGTCTGAATAGATTAAGCAGAATTTAATGGCGAACTTATAGTTAGACTCTTGATCAATGGTATCATTGTACCAAAATGGAAACCAGAGAACAGACAGTTTTGTGTTTTGGCTCAGCAATAATCTATAACTCTATGATTATATCAAGAAGTACCAGTCTTTCATTTATTTTTATTGCAGTGACATGATCTTACTTACCAATGAGAGGAAAAAAAGATAGGTGCACCACACATCCAATAAAGGATTGATAACATCATACAGTCTTATAATTCTTATCATTTCTTTGAGCCCTGAGAAAAGAATGTAGTTATGTAGATGATCGTATTGGAATGAAGTTGCACTTACAGATGTTTATGGTGATATACTGATTTGTTCTGATAAATGTGAAAATAAAATCTGAGACTACAACAGAACCCAAAAAGTTATAGTATGACCTTTTGTGATAGTTTTTGCAAAAACGTGGTGTATGCACCAAAGTAGTAATTGGAGGTTTTAAATTGTATAGTGCTGTTTCTGTAAGGAAGGAGGGTCTGGTTATTGCCATAATGATGTGAATTAATTATAGAACGAATTGTTTTAGCAGTGAACCTAGTCTGTGAGCTATGCTGTCAACACAAATGAGTTTTATATTCAAATCCATTGGCTTTACCAACTCACAGCCAAACTTTCGCATCCCACCTAACCGAAATCTCATCACTTTGCAGATTCTCTCTGTCGCCACTATTGAGATTTTTGGCAGTTGCACGCTTGAACCCAGAACACCACTTTTCATCCCCATCTTCATTTTTCAGAGCAAACCCAGGTGGATAAACATCTCTATCCTACATCATCTCATTCTCAGAAGGAGAGGGTGTGATGGTAGATTAAAAGAGTAAAGAAAAGCAGAGTGAAAAGAATTGTAATATTTGTGTGATTGCTACATTGGTTGTCGAAGCCTCCCCTGCATCCAGTACTTGATTTTTTACTGGGGCTTAAAATTTTTTCATTATTAATTGTATTCTTGTTTCTGAAAAGGCATCCATACTTCAGTCAATTCAGGAGGCTAATGGCTGACAAAGGGGAGTGAAAGTTTTTAGAACAGCCCAAAATGTGTTTGGAAATGTATGGAATCTCTAAGATAATTATGATCTTAACAGGTGGGACAAACAAGGGTTGTGATACTACCAATCGACTTTTACCCATGACGTCATCAAGGTAGTAGACACCAGTACTTGGAGGGAGGGGGTATTTGATATGATGACCAGAAGTCACTCATTATGCCCACAAACAAACAACAATAGTACATGAATATTTAACTCCAGCAATAGAATGAAACACTTATGGGACAACAAGTGGAAGTGGGAGGTTTTGAGCAGGGACAAACTAAATACATGACAGTAACAATCATGACTCCATTCCACAATGAATATTAACATGTAAATGGTGCACACAAAATTGTCAACAATAAGCCAAAGAAAAGGAAAAAAAAGAGCACCATTGGTATTGTGCTTTTTGCTTGACCTATATAACTCAAATGAAGAGTGCAATACCAGGAACCCACACACATCTTGAAGATCTGATACAGCAAAATTTCCCTTGACCTATATAGCTCAAACAAAGCCCATGATACCAACAACAGACAACTAAATGTCATCAAAACCTAAAGAGATGAAAATACAACAACCCACTCCTTGATTCCCAGTATAAATTTCGATACCCACATCTCAAAGAAAATTATGTTCATACAGAAACACACTACACTTCTTACAGTACAGACCTAGAATACACAATGTGCATATTACACAACCCTTCTGCCTGAATGAGCCACTGGCTCTGGAAGCTTGCCTAATTATAATCTATTATTGTGTGTTCTGCCACTGCTTGGTGAATAGATTTTTTTTTATCTAATCAATTACCTTACATAAACTCATTCACCCATTGCTGTTCATATTGTGTATTAATGACCTTGCAGACAATATTAATAGTAAAATTGGTCTTTTTGCAAATGATGCAGTTATCTTTAATGAAGTACTACCTGAAAGAAGCTGTGTAAATATTCTTGGTTTAAATGGTAAGAAATGTAAAATTTCGTGCGACCAGTTCTAGAATATTGCTCAAGTGTGTGGGACCCTACCACATAGGACTAACCGGGGACATTGAACGTGTACAGAGAAGGGCAGCACGAATGGTCACAGGTTTGTTTAATCCATGGAAGAGTGTCACAGAGATACTGAGGGAACTGAATGGGAAGACTCCTGAAAATAGACATAAACTATCCCAAGAAAGTCTATTAGCATTGAAGTTCAAAGAACTGGGTTCAAACAATTACTCTAGGAATATACCACAGCCCCCCACATATCATGAAGGTAAAATGAGAATAATTACTGCACACTCAGAAGCATTCAAAGAATCGTTCTTCCCACATTCCACACATAAATGGAACAGAAAGAAACTTTAACAACTGGTACAATGGGATGTACCCTGTGCCATGCGCCTCGTGATGGTTTGCAGAGTATCGATGTAGATGTAGATTTCTGGTTTGAGAAGCAACAATTTCATAAATTCTGCTCGCTGCTGATATTTCAGACATTCTGCCATTGAGGCCGTATAATTGGAGAAATTTAAATCTATACTCCATAGCGTTGCCCACAGCAGCAATGAATGAATAACACTAAAATAACTTTCCAGCCATTAGCAACACAAAAAAATTCAACAATTTGAAAACTGGAAAAATCGGTAGCAAATAACTAACTACAAAATAATTCACTGACAAGGCAACAAAAAGAAACTTCCAACACACCAAATAACACACAGCATAGTGCATAGTCCACTAACATCACTTATGAGCCATTTAGAAACATAAACTTAACAGACTAGAGTGGGCCACTACTTAGCCTACTCTTAATACACCATCTGCAAATACAATCCATTTCAAACATGTAAGGGCTCAGTGACTTCACACAAATATAGTTAAGTCACGAGTCAGAGCTGACGGGTGGTATCCCAGCTTTGCATCAGTGTACACTTCCCACTTCTCCCCATTCACAACTGTTTGTTCTGATGTTCTATTTCATATTTAGAGCCTCTGGGATATCTTGGATTGCTGTAGATTACCTGTGTAAATGCATCCTTGTGGTGGAGTGATTAAGAATCTTATTTCCTTAGAGCAGTTTTAAATCTTGACCAATGTACAAACTTTTATTCTATTCACATTTTAGTAACTTCTTTCAGGTGCCCATTTGCCTGTCAGAAGTATCCTTGATTGCAAGTCACCCTGTCAGACATTTACAGTGCACTATGCATGATAGTTCCACCTGTACTCAAATATTGAGAAAAGTGTAAAACTATCCAGATTCACTCATTGTATTGCATATGTAAGTGACTGTAAGCTATTTCCATTTTGTTTTATGCAGTGCATTCATAATCTTGTCTTTATACACCAGAAGGAAGCTGTAGGTCAAGAATAATTGAGTTTAAATTTCAGTAAGTGAATGATGATTAAAATAGATTGTGAATGAATTCTCGAACTCTGAGGAATTGTGCTATGTTGATTGTATGTGATATGTTAACAGTGTTAATACATTGTGAGGGTCTGCAATTTGAGCCCTCAGCACTGTGTCGCACTGGCATTGTGATGCCAGTTGTGCCATCTGAGCGTTCCTGGTGAGCTTACTGAAATTTCAGTTTTGTGTGCCGTGCTCCTCTTTCTTAGAAATCCTTTCATACTCTACAGGAGCTCCATTACAGTGCTCTAGACTTTCATCTCCGCTAGACTGAATAATACGGAGATTGTGTCATATCCACAGCCTCTTGGTTGTTCAAAAAATGTGTTTGCTTACTCCCTTTGAAGTAGGGTGTGTTCTACATGTTTATTGTGTGTAGTAGTTTATGCTGTACTATGGACAGGAACATACTTGAAGCTGTGTAACAGATTGTAGCCTTAAGTTGGTCCATGAGGTATTTTCAGATGAGGTAATTTGTAGCGCACAGCCTGTGAAAGAACAGTCTTAGTCCAAAACGCGCTTTTAACTCATTTCACACAGATGCACATAATGACTTCCTGATGAGCTAGAGGTTATCAGAAGTGACAGCTGTGAAGACAAATAGGGAAAGTATCCATTTAATCTTTTCTGCATGTTTCTCATATGTCATATTCCCACCCCAGTCCTTAGCTGGCAGAAATTAATACTTTCCTGGCACATAGTACACTTGTGCCCCCACACAACAGCAACAGCCATCAAATAATACTGCAGCAAAGTTGTGATTATAGCTCCTTACATGAACAAAAGTAAGTTGTGCCAGTGGTAACAGTGTTTCCATAGTGCAGTGTTGTGACATTGTCAGTAATAGTTGACCACAATATTACTGCACCTGGGAATGAGGACACTTTGGTCGGCCTGTAGTGAGGTTTCACGAGGACATGCTGAACCATTTGTTAGTATATCCACATCTTTCCAGAAAGCTTTTACAGTGTGATGTGTTTTCCACAGTACCAATGTACTTGTTTACTGTAACATCGTGTTTTTCTGATAACAGCCATGGAAGACCAAATGCAGTAATATTGTGGTCAGGTAATAATACCCTTTGTTTGTTGATTGATGTTTCTTACGATACTACAGAAGCTACAGTAGAAAATTTGATGTGGTAACAGTATGTTTGTCATGGGCGAAAGGAAAAGCTTTCCATAAGCTGTTAGAGGAACAAGAGGGGTAGGGGAACTGATTATTCTCTCCCAGTTGCCATCTTGGCTGTTGTACAGTATTCAAAATGTTTGTAATACTGTCCTCGTCATTAAAGATATATTCATAAAGCCCTTCTGGGAGGTAGAACTACAAAGAAATGTGCTAGATACACAAGTATAGTTCATGCATGTGGTGCAGTTTTGGTATTACATTACATTAGTCATGTTCCATGGATCCCACATAGACTCATGTCTGGGATGTGGAAATAAGTCAGTAAGAATTTAAGTGCAATACAGTGCAATGACATTATATTGATGCGTAACAGTGCTAATTCTAATTAACTATTAACCTAAAACATTACATTTAAGTATATTGATAATTTTTACTTTATGGACTGTCTGACAGTAACTGAATGAAACACAATTTAAGTGCCATACGTGTTTTGCCTTTATTTTCTGTAAGGCATCTTCAGCGGCAGGTTGCATGGACGATTTCCTACATATTATGCTCCTGTCACATTTTTGGCGTTGTTCTTCCTCTTCTAAATGCTAATTTGCAGTTTTTTCTCCACATTTCACAGCACTATGAACTTGACACTTGTTTTGATGCAATGTTTTGGTTTGTGACGGGCCATAAAATAAAAATTATCATTATACCGTAATATTACACGCAACTGAGGAAGACAAGACTACAAAAGTTGAAGATATTAAATTTAAGGTTTTCTGTAATTATATTCTTCAGTGGAGGAGGAGCTGCCCAATAGAAAGTTCTTTAATTTAGTCTTTAAACTCACTACATCACATAACATTGCATTTTAAGTGCTCAGGTAGTTTGCTGAATAAATATCCCCTTTTTGTGCTAATGTTAACACATTCAGATCTTTGTAGAGGTTGTTTTTGCCCTTAGTGTTACATTCATACTTTTTGCTATTTTTTTTATTAAAAGAGGAATAAGGGTATGACAGGGCATTAATGACCATACGTATTGTGTAGTATAAGGGACTGTCATATAAAAACGAGACATGAAACAAAATAAGTAAACTGTTTATTGTTTTGAAAGAATCACCATAACTGTGAGAAGACTGTCAATGCCGTCATGGAAAAATGTTTGTGGCTGCCTACGCAACCATGATTGTGCCGAGGCATGCACCTCTACATCCAAAGCTAATCAGTGGCAACAAATATCTTTCTTTGGGGCTCCAAAAATATGGATATCATATGGGGAGAGATTCGGACTGTGTGGAGGATGGGTAAAGTGTAAGGACTTCCCAACAAAACTTTTACAACGTACCCAAAACAACCTTGGCAATGTTTTTCCAAGGTGGTTTCATCTATGCTGCAGAAATTTTGCTGAGAAGCCCCTATACAACCATCATACTGTCCCAATATCCACTCATGTATGTAGCAGTGTTTTTAAGGGCTTTCGGTGATGGTTATTTTGGATTTCTACTGTGTGTGCTTATGTGTGTGTGTGTCTCCTTAGATTTTGTTTATACTTAGTTCTGCTAATTCTGGGTTGTTGGTTTATGGGCTTCATTTGAACTGTATAAGTCTAGCAGAATATGAGATACTGGCTTTTAAGTTGTGTGGGGGTTCCCAGTATTCTTCATTTGAGCTATGTGTGTATGTAGTGAAATGAATGATACCAGTGGTGTGTGATTTTTGCATTTTTTGGTTGGTGATTTTATGTACATCACATTTGGACAAATATTTGTTTGAAGTGGTATCATGATTGTTCTTGTCATGTATTTAATTTGTCCTTTCCCAAAACACTCTACTTCCTACAGTTGTTCTGTTAGTTCCATTGTATTGCTGGAGTTAAATGTTCCACACATTACTCATGTTTGTTTGTGGTGGCTTTATACAGCCGAAAGACAGCTTCTGAATGGTCAGTAGTTGCATCATGCTGCAACAGATGGTGTCAGTGTCTGGAGTGGTAGCACCACTGTAGCATAAAAATAGCTCTTCTCTGCACTGAGAGCTCGCTTCCATGCACTGCTAAGATTATATTCACCACCACGGTTGAAGGTTTCCTCATATATTCTTATTTCTATACCCTCTTTAATTATAAGAGTCCCAGTATATGGGAGTGTGGCACAAAACTTTTGTTTTGTCAAACAGTATTTTATGTTTGTTTGTGAGACTGTGCTCAGCAACTGCATATTTCTCCAGTTCTTGATTTTTAATATGCCAGTGATGTCCTGCACAACAGTCAGAAATATTGCAGATGGACTGATCAATGTAATTGCTTCTGCACTCACATGGAATGTTGTAAATCCCAGGAATCCTGGGGCTGAGACTGTCGTTGACAGCTATGGCCCTCATGATATCAAGTCAGCATTCTCCAAGAAAAGGAAATGTGAAAATGTTCGACATTCACATAATGAGCCACTTGTTGCATTACTTCCCTTCTACAACATTACATCCAGCAAAAGAAGCAGAGTCCTGGGAAGAGAGGCATCAGATTTATTTTCTGACCTCCTAAGAAGATAAAGCAGATGCTATGCCCTATTAAAGACAGTCTCTGGCTCAGGATTCCTGGAATTTACAACATCCCATGTCAGTGTGGAAGCAGTTACATTGGTCAGCCCATCTGCAACATTTCTGACTGCTGTGCATGACATCAGTGGCATATTGTATCTTTACTCATCTATTCATAAGCTTTCAAATGCTACTAAAAATAGTATACAAAAAAGTTTACATATCTCAGTTTGAGTTAGAGTTCGAAGTATTAACTATGTAACAAAATTAAGTGCTTCTTTATGTACTATTAATCACTGAAAATCAAATTTCATTATCTTGAACTGTTCTGGCATGAAAGGGGAGTCCAGTGTTACATGAATCATCCTGCAATAAGCTGCACCTTACTACACTGGTAGACAACTGGGAAAGCACAATGACAGGGCAGAAAGAAAGCAGATCATAGTAGTTGTAGTCATGTGCGAACTGTAGTAATTTGCGTAATTGTATATAAATGCAGGGAGCACGATTTCCATGATTGCAGTCATTTTTATATTTCAATATTATGGTGATTAGTGCATGGAAGTTCACACACACACACACACACACACACACACACACACACACACACACACACACAGAGAGAGAGAGAGAGAGAGAGAGAGAGAGAGAGAGAGAGAGTTAAATAGCTACAAATCTCTTAGGTCTCATTGTTTATAGTTTGGTGTGGTTGCCGTATGTCTTATCTTAGTGAGAACATGATCATAAAATAACTTTTTTATCACTTTTCAGAGAAAAAGCAAATCTACTTACCATTTTCAGGTTTCGGTAGTATTGTAATGGATGGCGGAATTATTGTTCCAGTAGTTATATCCAACTGGATGTGACTTTCAGGAATGTTGATACCTGTAGTATGATACGGGATGTCATACTTAGATTCATAGAAGGGTCCATCAAGATTTGACACTTGAGGTATGAATCCTCCTGTAACAGGAAGATGGTTGTGTGTGTTTACTCAGCATAGTATTAGGTGACAGTAGAACAACTTCACAAAGGCAAAACATGAGAACTTGTTGATTTTTCTGTTTGACATTTTGTGATCTGTGTCAAAGGATGTTACAAATTCTTGTGTTGGCTTTTTGTCTTGCATGCAGCATATATCTGGCAGCACATAAATATAATATTAAGAAAATTTTTTCCACTGGAGAATAAGAAATAACACTAAGGATACATAACAGTACACACACAATAGCTTAAGTGATCTGAACACTCATTCGAAACAAGTAAATGAGAGTGTGAGCTGTCTGAACAGTAGATTTTTTCCTCTCCTGGAGACTAAGCAAGTTCAGGAAAAAATTTGAAGGACAAAATAAAGTACACAAGAAAAGAAGAGACCATTGTGAAAAATTGATAGTGTTAACATAATCAAGAAATAAGAGAAGCAAATTGAAGCTGAAAATTGTCATTTAGGTGAGAATGAAACGGATTTATGTGTTTTGTGGGAAATTCTCTTATTATTATTCCTCAGACAGTATCTTCTTTTTCCCAGTGCACTGTTCACTTCTGCATGAGAAATTTATTCTGCAATCAATGCCTTTTTAAGCTATGTCTTCCAAATCTGTGTTTAATTTCACTAGGGCGATGGTCTCTGAGCCTTGATAGAGTAGGGGAAACAAACTTGTGGATTAAATGTCAAAATCAATCTATATAGCTTGTTACACTAGCGACTTTCAATTATGATTCTTAGTTCTCTTTGAGAAGTACACAATTTTAATCCATTAGGGGTATGAACAGTGAACCCTTGCTACGTGAAAAAATTGTTTTTGAGGCAATATTTTGTTCTCTCTCTTTTGAAATTTGACAAGAACTACTTAATTTTCAGTTCTAGTTTTTTGAGGTAACTAGATATTGCGATAAGCTTTTTGAAGTAACTAGATATTGCAAAATACTTGTTGTTACAATTCTGAGACTTCTGTTGTGTAGTCTTTGTGATCATTTAGTGCTCTAATAGTTTAAGAAAAACTTCATGGTCACATGTCACAAGGGTTGCAGCGATAATGTACTGATATTTTTTTCTTTATAAAATATCAGCCCTTGGCAAAGTAATAGTTATTCACAGTGTATCTTGATATTCATGCCATGCTTCTAAACACAGTCCTCAAAGGTAAACAGTGCACAAATTAAATATATTGTTGGTAACAAGATAGTCATTACTCTCAAAATTTTTCTTATTAGATTCACAGTAGGGTAAAATGAGGATAACTGGCCATGGAGGTTAACTACACAACTCAATGAGAAATCAACAAGTAGGGGAAATTGTTCTTGGAAAGTTTAATTATCTCATGTTAGCAGCCCTTTATCTCCTCAGCTAATGCTTTGTCAGCTAAAATAGTTAACTCCCATATTATTTTAATTATTGTTGAATTAAAAACATTTTAAATGAATTTTTCCTTTTGTATGTCTATTCTGTCTTTAGTTTGACTGTCAGCTACGTGTGTGATGATTTCAATGATAAATGTGGTTTTCTAGGTTTCATTTCATTTTCAAATGTACATTTGGTTGATGTTATGCTGTTGCAAATATATTTCACTATTCCCTATGGGATTAATTGAAGTGAACTGGTAAGTGAGAATGAATTTTTCACTCTGCAGCGGAGTGTGCACTAATGTGAAATTCCTGGCAGATTAACGCTGTTGTCAGACCGAGATTTGAACTTGGAACCTTTGCTTTTTGCTGGCAAGTGCTCTATCAACTGAGCTACCCAAGCACAACTCTCAATCTGTCTTCACAGGTGTACTTCACCAGTACCTCATCTTCAACCCTCCCAACTTCAAAGAAGTCCTCCTGCAAAACTTGTGGCATTAGCACTCATGGAAGGAAGGTACTGGTGAAATAAAGCTGTGAGGAATGGTCGTAAGTCGTGCTGAGTAGCTCAGTCAGTAGAGCACTTGCCCGCAAAAGGGCCTCAATCTGGCACAAAGTTTTAACCTTCCAGAAAGTTTCAACAAGTAAGTGACTCTGTTAAACCTACAAAAAATATTCCTTGTACCTCCACATAACAACACATTGTAATCTTGTGGCAAGCATAAGGTGGTGAGTAGCAATTTATGGTGTTCGTGAACTGTTTGGCAGAGCACTCGCCTTCACTTTTGCCACCTGGGTATTCAGTATTGTCCAATGAAAAGAGATGTTTTTGGATGCAAAGAGTATCTGCCAGTTTATTTGACTGAGGAAACTACACCAATAATTCTGACAGATGCTCTTAACAAAAACAGTAATGAAGAAGCCACTAGGCCATAGGTGGGCAACTGCTGGCTTTCAGACTTGATCCACCCCGTGATTCATTTCTGTCTGCCCCACAGAATAAATTTGTAGGAGGGAGAGAGCCAGGTGCTTGCATTTTACTCCGCCCAGGATCTGTTTTCAAATATTTCTGCTGACACTCGGCTTTCTTTGGGTTTACAACTAATGATACATACCAATGAAAGTGTTGCGTAATCCACACTTAATCAAAGCCTTTTTGCTTCCACAATATTTGAACCACAAAGAGAAACATATTTCCACTGTGAGCGTGAAGTTGTGGCCTGTGTGCTAATGTGTGTGCGGCAATGGTGCAAAAATAATTACAGAATTCTCACAAAATGTGCAGATTTAAACAATGGCAACAGGGTGCCATTCATATCAGTTTGTCACTCCATAAACCCCAGCCTTACGATTGCTGTAGTTTCGACTTTATGCACAAGGAGCGGTGCCGTGACATCATGTGACAAGGTGGTCTGCAAGTGTGAGTAAGTATGTGAATCAAGCCCCCGGGTCACCAAAGGTTGCCCATACCTTACCTAGATTAGCAGAAGAAAAGAGAAAGAAGTAATCTAATTTAGCAAAAAACTCTCAAAACAAAAGGAATGAAAACTTAAGCAGAAGCTATTCTTTTCGAATAATCATAAGTGAATGAATACTCTGTTACCTATGACAACTCATCATTAGTGGTGTGTCTTTCAACAGATGAAGACAGGGATTTCATGGTTTTAAGTTCTGTGGCAAAGAGTCTAAAACTTATGTTGCTGGCTGGAACCCAGAATTGACAGCAGTGAGATTTTTGGGGTGAATCTTAAGTGTATGTCAAAAGGATGGACTAATGTGAAATAGGATGGTGTGTATTTCACAATAGACAAGAAACTCAAATTCATCAATATAGAAATTCAAGTTACATGCAGTGTTGTTTGGATAAGACTCAGTATCAAAGAGAGCATAAACTTGTCATTGGATCTTTATGTTGATCACACTTCACTCTCAGATGTGACCAAAAATGTTTGAGAAAATTTCAGTTCACTAGTATGTATGCCCCCTATCACACTGTCATCGTGTCATCATAGAAGGAGATTTTAATCATCCAACAGTCAGTTGAGAAATGGCAAGACATCCTATGAAACAATAGAAAATGCCTACTCTGAGAGCTACATAAAACAGATAAGCCCACCTGTGATGGAAATATGTTAGATCTAATAGCATCAAACTGACCTGACCTCTTTGCTGATGGCCTTATTGAAACTGATTTCAGTGGCAACATTGGTTACTGCAGTACCAGATTCAACTAAAACAAGTAGGAAAATTTACCTGCTTCATATACTAAGGGAAAGGCAACCACTCACCTACAGCAGATTGATGCATGGACCACAGAAACACGTAACTAATAGAAAACAGCATTCATGTTAATTTTCAAGCACTAACGCTTTTTTTTCTAGTAATAACACACACATTCACATACACAACTGCACAGACACCTAAACACACGCTCCAGTGGGTACATAAAGAGTCTTGCCATGGCCACAGGAATTTGTATTTGGGTGTCAGTAGTTGAGAGAGAGAGAGAGAGAGAGAGAGAGAGAGAGAGAGAGAGAGAGAGAGAGAGCGAGTGCTAATGCTCAATAGCTAGGCTGAATGCCGTTTTCTGTTACGCATTTATGTTCTCCACACATCAGTCCGCTGTAGATAAGTGGTTACCCTTCCCTTAATCTATGCATTTCTCCATCCAGGAATTTCCAATATTTTTATACCTGTTTAGTAAACTATATAGCTAGCAGTCATGTCACATCTCAAAGCAAACATTTACCTCTGGCAGAGGCTTGTAGAAAAACTATGGCTCAAGTTTAAAACAATAGTTCACAGTTCACTGGATAGATATGTATTTAGTAGATTGTGATGAAAGGGCTCTTCCATACTACACAATAACCATAAAGATAGAGGCACAAAATTTTTGCTGAGTTAAATTTGGGAATTCCCATAAGTATTAGAGGTGCAAAGTTTTCTGTACCCTCATTGTCCATAAATAAGCAATGGTGTCTATAATTAATTTTAATATAAAGGTGGTTATTGTTGTTGTTGTTATTGTTGTTGTTATCGTCTTGACTCTGAAGACTGGCTTGATGCAGCTCTCCATGCTACTCTTATCTTGTGCAAGCCTCTTCATTTCCTCCAACTACTGAAGCCTGCATACTTCTGAATCTGATTACTGTATTTATCTCATGGCCTCCATCTATGATTTTAGCCCCTCACACAGTTTCTTCTAGTACTAGATTGGTGATCCCTTGATGTCTCAGAATGTGGCCCATCAACTGATCCTTTCCTCTGGTCAGGTTGTGCCATGAATTTCTTGTAACTAACAGAACAGAGTACCTCCTCATTAGCTAGGCGATCTACCCACCGAATCTTCAGCATTCTTGTGTAGCACCACATATCAAAAGCTTCTCTTCTCTTCTTATCTAACCTGTTTACTGTACATGTTTCACCTCCATGTGTGGCTATGCTCCAGACAATGTGCCACTTCCCTACTCCCTTGTTACTACTGCTTCTCTTCTTCCTACCACTCCCCTCAGCTTGCACTCAGTGCTGATACCACTTCTTGCCGCTAGCCTAGCAGCTGTTGATGAGAGTCAGGAAGGCATGAGGAGTGGTTTGTTTTGAACTGATTCTCAGAGACTGTACACAAAGTGGCCAGAGATGGTGGCTGTCTATCCTCATTATTGTTCAGACTCAGAGTGTTTGGATTGATCACCATGGTCTCATTTCATCATCATGCTGTTTGTGGTTCGTGAATAGCTGGCTATATGAGTGGATGTCCACGCCGGACCAAAACCGCAAGTCGTTTCTGTGGGTGTCTAATGGATTGGTCTGTCGATTGAAGCCATTCGGTTCCCACTAATGTGCAGGCCCTGCCCATCAGATATAGTCTCACCGATCTGCCTGCTGGCTGGTTTGGTTTGTGTGTGGCGTAATGCAGCAGATTTTCATGGTTTATGCATGGACCTAGGACTGCAGTGTTGCCCAGCAGGCCAGAGGCCATGGGAAATGGATTTCAGGAACTGCGACTCTCTCACCACAAGTACGTTGTGCAGTGTGACGTTTTACAGACATTTTATTTGTTATAGTACATTTTGGCACTTAAAAAGTAGTTTATATGTTAGAAAGTATGGACAATAAGAAGAAGAAAATGGTGTCTGTTGCTGGCAGTTTTTATGCTGTATACTCATATATTTCTCGAAAGAAAAATCTCAAAATACCTGTAAAATAGTAGATCTAACACAGTGGTGATAACCAACAATAACGAACATAGTAGAACCAACATTTTATTGGTGGTCACTTGCAGTGTTGGTTTACACAATTCTTCCCATCCTTATACACTTCTTCCAAGGGACCTACTTTTTCTGAGGTTATTTCTGAAATCAGTGAAGGTATTTCAAATCTGTCTTGCAACTCCAAGGAAATGTGTATTTTTATCACCAAATGTGTTTTGTTTTATTGAAATAAAATAATGTCTGTCTTCTTAATGAAACACATATACCATCTGGCTTGCTTTCTCTATCTAAAAACAGTTCATTACAAAAGATGTTGATGTTGGAACTTAAGATTTTGCTACATCAGGAAATACCATCTGTTTGCATTGTTTTTTCTTTTTTTTTTTTTTTTTTGTGTTTTCTCGTTTGAACTATTGTTTCTTGTACCGTAGCTGCAAAGACAGATTGTTGACTTACACCTTAACTTACCCTTGCGATCTCAAAATTTTTCAGGGAAAAATGCTGAAACTTGTCTGTAAATCAGGGAATTTCACTTGGGAAAACTTGTGACAACCCTGAGTACCTTCAGGAAAGACTTCATAACACTTAAGTCTATGTTCGGAGTTAAATTTCTCTTCTTCAGAAACGCTTTTCTTGCCACTGCCAGTCTGCATTTTATATCTTCTCAACTTTGGCCATCATCAGTTAGTCTGCTGCCTAAATAACAAAACACATCTATCGCTTGAAGTGTCTCATTTCCTAATCTAATTCCCTCAGCATCACCTCATTTAATTTCACTACATTCCATTATCCTTATTTTGCTTTTGTTGATGTTCATGTTAAATCCTCCTTTCAAGATGCTGTCCATTCCATTCAGCTGCTCTTCCAAGTCCTTTGATGTCTCTGACAGAATTACAATGTCATCAGCAAACATCAAACTTTTTATTTCTTCTCCTTGAACTTTAAATCATATTCCAATTTTTCTTTGGTTTCCTTTACTGCTAGCTTAGTGTACAGATTGAATAACATTGGGGATAGGCCACGACCCTGTCTCAGTCCCTTCCCAACCACTGCTTCCCTTTCATGCCCATCAGCTCGTATAACTGCCTCTTGTTTCTGTAAAAGTTGTAAATAGACTTTCGCTCCCTGTATTTTTCCCCCACGACCTTCAGAATTTCAAACAGTGTATGCCAATCAGCATTGTCAAAAGCTTTCTTTATGTCTCCATATGCTTTATATGTTGATTTGTCTTTCCTTGACTCATATATCTTAGATAAGTTGTGGGGTCAGTATGGCCTCATGTGTTCCTACATTTCTCCAGAATCCAAACTGATCATCCCCAAGATCGGCTTCTACCAGTTTTTCCATTCTTCTGTAAAGAATGTGTGTTAGTATTTTGTAACCATAACTCATTAAACTGGTAGTTGGGTAATTTTCGCACCTGTCAGCACCTTTGTTTGTAACTGTAATTATAACATTCTTCCTGCAGTCTGAGGGTATTTGTGTGCCTCATAAATCTTGCACACCAGATGGAAGAGTATTGTCATTACTGACTCTTATAAGGCTATCAGTAGTTCTGACGGAATGGCGTATACTCTGGGGGCCTCGTTTCAAGTTAAGCCTTTCAGAGCTCTGTCAAATCCTTTTTGCATTATCATATTTCCCATCTCACCTTCATCTATGACCTCATCCATTTCTAACCCCCAGGGGACTCGTGGTTCTTTCATGAGCTCGTGCATGGCGCGCATGTGGCCCTGAGTTATTGCAGCCCAATCTTCCTTCCCTGGCTACATTTCCATCATCCTGCTTCTCCCTCCCTATCCTTGCTCCTTCACTGCTGCCCCTTCCTTCCTCTCTCTCATTGTTCTGGTTTATGTCGACCAGGCTCCCCACCTTGTTCCTTGTATTGAATAGCTTTCAGTTTTTTTCTCCTGCTTGTTCATTTTTGTCCTTTTTGGTGTTTAGGTTCCAGCTTGAGTTTGACCTCCACTTCTAAATCTTCTGTTTTTAGTGTGAGCCATTTGGGGAAGAACTCCCTCCCTAGCGTCTTGCCATGGATTCCTCTTCCCTCTTTTTTACCCTCGTCCTTTCCTGCTGTAGCCACTCCCCCCACTAGGTCACCAGCACATGTAGTTGGTTCGTGTGGTGGGGCTGTTAGGTGCCCATCAGTCTGAGTCCCCTGACAATACAGGTATCACACTATTCATACCAGAGCTGTTCCCTCCCCATGTATGTCAAGGAGTGGTTGTTTGTCTTCTGGAGCATCGGAACTGTTGGCAATGGCCACTGTGCCAGGCACCTGGTGGAACTCTTCGGAGAGCCCCTGATCCAAGTGGGTAGTATCAGGCCAGATGCTTGGCATATGAAGCGTATCAAGCTGCAAAAGTGGTCATTATGAAATGGCCGTCTCTTCAAATGGTGAAGAATCATAGAATGCTGCTTTGTATGACACGGCAGCCCTCCTTTCCGTGGCTACACCATGGGAGAAGGGCGAGTCTCACCGTCCAGGGAGGAAACACTTTCCCCGCTACTGCATCTGTACTAGGACACACAGTGACACATTCACTGCCAAGAAGTCATTGTTTTTTGTGGAGAATATCGAGAACAAGTTTGGTGAAGTGGAGTCTATCAGTAAGATGTGGTTGGACTCTCTGTTGAACAAAACTACTTCTGCTACCCAATCTGCAGCTTTTCATGCTTTTGATTGTTTTGGCAATGTCCCAGTGTCTATTACACCTCACCAATCTCTAAATATAGCCCAGGGAGTGATTTTTCATAGGGACCTGCAAACTGATGAGGAACTCCGGGCTAATCTGGAGTGACGCAGCTTTCATTTAGCTTGATGTGTGCAGGCGGGTTGTAAAGACAACCACACAGGTACTGGCACCTTCAATCTGGCTTTCAAGGGGGTGCTCTGCCAGAAAAGGGCGAGGTTATGTGCTACAGATGTGATGTGAAGTTGTACATTACACCACTTGTGAGGTGCTTTCAGTGCTTGCATTTTGGGCTTATGTCTCTCTGCAATATGGCAGACCTTCTGTGTGGTGACTGTGGACACACACTCCATGAGGGAAGCCGCTGTGTTTCACCATCCGTGTGTATCAATTGTCATTACTGTCACTCTCGCCACTCACCAGATTGCCCACTTACATGAGAGAAAAGAAGATCCATGAGTACAAGTCCCTGGATCGCCTATCTTATGCTGAGGCTCATCAGAGATATCACCGACTCCATCCGGTGTCACTTTCTTCAACTTTTGCATCTGTCATGTCCTTTCCCCCTCCTACCTCTTCCTTACCCCAGCCCATCCCCCTCTCCCCTCCACCTCCATCTCCCCTACCCTGCAGTTCTTGCACCCTCCACTCTGGGAGCCACTCCTCTTCCCTGACTGCTCCTCATCTTTGGCACCTACCGGTGATGGGGCTCCCCCCTGCCCCCCATGGTGCCTCTCTCTGGCATGTCTCAGGCTGGATGTCTACTACCACAACTCAGCCACGAGACATACCACCTGTGCACCCCAAGTTCACCTCTCTCTTTTGGTTCTGGACCTTGAAGAAGCCTGTAGTCCCTCTGCGCCCTGACCTTTTCCACCTCTGAAATAGGAGGAGAAGAAGAAGAAAAAACATAAGTCCCAGAACGCCCCCCCCCCCCCCCCCAAGAGTCCCCAGAGGTGCCATTTCTCCCATTGAAACCTGAGTCTGACATCTGATTTATGGATTTCACCCCATCCTTGGTGATGACAACAGACCGCGTGACATGACCTCCTCTTGGCTTCTTTATATCTAACCTGGACACTCACCACATGGTAATCCAGTGGAATTGCAATGGATACTATCATCACCTATTGGCAATAAAACGTCTTGTTTCCTCCTATTCTGAATTCTGTCTTGATTTTCAAGAAACGCACTTCTGTGATGACCACTCGTTCGTGGTTATTGGGTGTTCTGTCAGAAGTGTGCTAGCCCCGGGATAGCATCTGGAGGCATCTGCACTTTGGTTTGCTCTTATGTCATTAGTGACTGGATTCCCCTTAGTATCAATCTGGAAGGAATAGTGGTTGTAATGCAAACGACTCCAGCAATCACTGTTTGCAATGTCTACCACCCTCGAGGTTGGCCATTTCCTTATGTTGAACTGTCTACCTTAATACAGCAACTCCCGCCCCATTTCTCCTCCTTGGGGCATTCAAAGCACACCACCACCTCTGGGGAAGTCCCACTTCTCCTAATTGACCAACTTACTACAGGTTTGATTTGTGTCTCCTCAGTGACTGTTGCCCTACCTAATTCAGTGCCGCAAATTGCACGATCTCCTCTCTAGCTCTCGTGGCTTCCCTGCATTGGTCATCCCATGATGATCTTTGTGACAGTGAACATTTTCTGGTGATTCTATCATTCCCCTGCTGCCGCCGCCAGGCAGGCAGCCCCCCATGTTGGGCATTGCACAGGGCCAGTTGGCCTTTATGTAGTCTGCTGTGCACTTTGACACCTCTCTCTTGAATTGCACTGATGTGGTTGTGCATGGTGTCTCTGCCACTGTTCTTCATGCTACTGGCACAGCTGTTCGCTATTCCCCTATCCACAGGATCCCCTCATCAACGACCAGCAGCACTGTCGTGGACCAAAGATGTAGCAGCCGCTGTCCAGGACTGCTGACGGGTGCTGCAGCAATTTAAATGACACCCTTCACAGACCAACCTCCTTGCTTTTAAGTTTCTGCATGCTAAGGCTTGTTACTTTACTAAGCAAAGTAAAAGGAATGATGGGAGTGCTATGTTTCCTCTCTGGGGCATATGCCTCTTCCTCCCACATTTGGTCCAAGCTCTGTTACCTTCTGGGCTGTCAGCTGTTCAGGGTCTTATCTTCCAAGGTGCTCTGTGTACTGATCTATTGGTCATCACAGAATACCTCGCAACACACTTTTCGATGGCATCGGCGTCCTCTTCATATCCTGCTGTGTTTTCTCTGGCAGAAATGCTGAATTGAACAAACCTCCCTCTGTTTCAACCCCAACCTCGCAAAACCCTATAATGAACCCTTCACTGAATGGTAATTCTTGCAGGCTCTTACCTCTTCACCTTACATGTCCCCAGGCCCGGATTCCATCCACAACCATATCGTCCAACACTTGGATGTTACCCAGAGGCAGCATCTACTCAGGGTCTTCAACTGCATTTGGCTCACAGGTCTTTCCAGTTGCAATGGCGAGACAGTATAGCTATCCCCGTCCTTAATCCTGGCAAGAATCCAACATCTCTCGACAGATATTGCCCTTTTAGCCTGACGGGGTACTTTGTAAACTGCTTGAGAGGATGGTTAGCTTCTGATTATGTTGGGTACTTGAATCTCAGGGCGTTTTGTCCTTGTACCAATGTGGATTCTGGGAAGGACAATCTCCAACTGACCATTTTACTCAGATTGGAAACCACAATCCGACAGGCCTTTACTAACTGCCGGCACCTTGTCGTAGTCTTCTTTGACCTACATAAGACGTACAACACGGCTTGGCACCATCACATTTTAGTTAGTGTCCATGACTGGGGCTTTGACAGCCTGCTTCCGATTTTTATCTGTGAGTTTTTATACCTCCGGTTCTTCCGGGTTCGAACTGGCATTTCACTCAGCACACCTCAGATCCAGGAGAACAATATCCCACAGGGCTTTTTTGTTAAGTGTCACGCTTACTAGTAGCCATCAATGTGCTTGTAACCTCTGTTGGGCCTGTGGTCACTCTGGCATTGTATGTCGACAATTTTTGCTTCTCGTACAACTCACACTTGGTAACATCTGCTGAGTGCCAGATCCAAGGCACCATCCTACAGGCCTCAGCGTGGGCCGTCTCCCATGGCTTCCAGTTTTCTCCCCCCAAACACGGGTTATGCATTTTTATCATCAACCCACAGTACATCCCAATCCAGAACTATATTTAGGTGACCAGCTCCTTGATGTGGTAGCATAGTCTCATTTCTTGGGCTTTGTTTTTGATAAAAAGCTGACATGCCTGTTCCATATTTGCCACTTGAAGACCACATGCATGCGGAAGCAAATGCTCTCCACCTCCTGGCCCACACATCATGGAGTGCAGACCGTGCTACTCTTCTCCATCTTTACCATGCTCTGGTCTTGTCCAGACTAGATTATGGTAGTCAGGTTTATGGCTGAGCAGCTCCTTCCACTCTGAAAATACTTGACGCTGTTCACCATTGTGGGATGCGTCTAGCGATTCGTGCATTTCACACTGGTCCCATTGACAGTCTGCAAGCAGAAGCCAGGGTTCCCCCTCTACAAATATGACTGAGCCTACTCCTGGTTCCTTACGCATTCTCCATTCGCCAACTCCTTGACCATCCCATATACCCTGTCCTCTTTGCAAACGAGAAATTTCTCCCTCCTGATACCCACCCATGGTTGGGAATGCTGGTTGGAATGCGTCTCACTTCCCTCTGTCGGGATCTCCATCTCCACTCACTGTAATGCGCCCTTTGTATTTCCTTGCACACCCCCCTTGTGTGGTGTCTAGACCACCAAGTAGGACTGGCCTATTCCAGGGTCCTAAGGTCTCTGTCACCCCCATGGTCTTTTGCCATCTTGTATGTTACATCCTTTCAGCATTCCAGGGTGCCACCGTCTTCAACACAGATGGTTCTAAGACAATAAATAAGGTGGAATATGTTTTCACGTCTTCTACTGGCTTAGAACACCATTTATTGCCAGGATCATGTAGTGTGTTAACAGCAGAGCTGCTAGCCATTCACAGGGCCCTCTTTTTCTGTTACTCAGGTCTCCCTCCACAGTGTTTTAGTATGTACCGATGCAGTGAGCATCCTGCATGCTGTTGACTGATGCTACTCTTGTCACACTTTGGTCTCTGATATCCCTGACCTTCCCTCTGCCCTTGTCTGTGCCACCTGCTCAGTTTTCTTTCTCTGGGTCTCAAGTCATGTGGGCATCCCAGAGAATGAACTGACTGACTGTTTGGCTAGAGAAGCAGATACTTAGCCCCCATTCCCTTTCATGATTCCAGCTGTGAATATGCAGATCTACCTCAAATCTCTCTTTGTGCAAAAGTAGAATGACATCTGATATGCTACTGCTCTCAGTAATAAACTCCATACAATCAAGGAGTCTACTGCTGTTTGGCGTTCTTCCTTCCGCTCCTCTCAGGAGGAGTCCACTGTCTTATGCTGTCTACGTGTTGGTCATACCCGACCCACTCACTGTTTCCTCTTATGTAATACACTGCCCACACAATGTGGTTGTGGAGCCAGACTGATGGTATCCCATATATTGGTGGAATGTCTCCTTCTTTTGGCCCTCCATACTAAGTATACTCTTCCAGATTCCCTGTCTTTAATTTAAGCAGACAATTCACAGATGGTTGAACTGGTCCTCGGTTTCCTCCGTGAAAGTGGATTTTATTTTCAGATACATGGTTTTGCTTTTCTCCTGGAGCAGGGGCAGGGTGGTTGTGGTTGGGTCCTCTCTTCATGTTTTCTCAGTCTGGGACTCATGACCACTACCCCTTGCAAAGACCACTTTATCCCTCTGTTTTCCCAATTTTTAGATTTGGGCTAGCCTTTTATACATTCTGCTGTGTATGTTTTGACTTTGTCATTATTTCATAGTTTGACTCCCCTGACTGGATCTGTCCACTGTTAATGGACCCTCTCTGTTCCACGTGTAACTTTGAAATCGTGGGGCTGATGACCTTGAGGTTTAGTTGAGGTTGAGTGTAAGGGCCAGCCGGAGTGGCCGTGCAGTTCTAGGCGCTACAGTCTGGAACCGAGCGACCGCTACGGTCGCAGGTTCGAATCCTGCCTCGGGCATGGATGTGTGTGATGTCCTTAGGTTAGTTAGGTTTAATTAGTTCTAAGTTCTAGGCGACTGATGACCTCAGAAGTTAAGTCACATAGTGCTCAGAGCCATTTGAACCATTTTTTTGAGTGTAAGGTGTTTTCTGTCATTGAAGCTATAGCAGCTGATATTCTTGTTTTTAGTTCATCAGTGTCACGAGGTAAGGGAGGAATGTAAATGTGGTGTCACCGCCAGACACCACACTTGCTAGGTGGTAGCTTAAATCGGCCGCGGTCCATTAGTACATGTCGGACCCGCGTGTCGCCACTGTCAGGATCGCAGATCGAGCGCCACCACACGGCAGGTCTCGAGAGACTTACTAGCACTCGCCCCAGTTGTACGGACGACATTGCTAGCGACTACACATACGAAGCCTTTCTCTCAATTGCCGAGAGACAGTTAGAATAGCCTTCAGCTAAGTCCATGGCTACGACCTAGCAAGGCGCCATTTGTAACATTGCATGTATCTCAAAATAGTCTCACTTGTATCATCAAGAATGCTGTATACAAATAAGGATTAAAAGTTAAGTATATTCCATAGCTACGTTCTTTTCTTTATTGCATTCATTACGAATCCTGTTCCAGACTTCGCGCCAGTCGGCGTGTGTGTACGTGTGTCCTTTCGGCTACCCGTCACTGTGGACTGGCTGCCTTGTCAGTCCACTACAGTAAACACATTGTTTAACATATCCCCACAGGAAGAAATCACTTGGTGTTAAGTCAGGGGACCTAGGAGGCCAAGAGTTTAAAGCCTGGTCTCGCAGTCCTGTACGCCCTATCCAACGTTGAGGCACGTTGGCATTGAAGAAACTGTGCATGTTGTTGTGCCAATGTGGTGGTGCTCCATCTTGCTGATAGATAAAATTGTCAGAGTCAAGTTGTGGGAATAACCAGTTCCATAGCATTGCAAGATATGATTGTCCTGTTACGGTTTCTTCTTCAAAAAAGTAGGGTCCATAAACCTTGCTTTGCGAAACAGCACAAAAAACATTCACTTTTGGTGAATCGTGTTCATGTTCAATTGTTTCATGAGGATTTTTGCGCCCCCATATATGCACATTATGACGGTGAACCTTACTGCTAATATGGAAAGTTGCCTCATCGCTGAATATCAACCGCGACATAAAGTGTCATCTTCCATGTCCTCTAGAATAGCATTGGTTAAGTCCACTTGCTTCACTTTGTCAGTACATCGAAGAGCTTGTACCAGTTGTAATCGGTATGGTTTAAGGGCTAAATGATGCCGTAACACATGCCACACTGTCGTCCGTGGTAATGCAAGTTCTCGGCTAGCATGACGCATAAGCTGGCGAGGTCTCTGCTCAAATGCTCATCGGATTTGTTCCACTGTTTGTTCAGGACAGTGTGGCCGGCCAGGACTTTTGCCTTTACAGAGGCACCCTGTTTCTTCAAACTGTTTATACCACTGTCGAATGTTCTTTGGTGATGGTGGTTTAGCACAAAATCGAATATGAAACGCCCGCTGAACTGCGATCTCTGATTGAGTACAACTAAGTTCAGTAACACAATATGCCTTCTGTTGTGCGGATGCCATATTGTACAAGACTGGCTGCACCCTGCAGGTCAGCACTCATAGCGACATCTAGCGGATTTTTTCTGAAACTCTAGACCATGCTGATTACATCTAGTGCTGTTTCAGTTACCTAGTGACATTTGTCTCAATGTTATTACAGAGCTGCACACCCTCGGGAAAATTCACAGCTGCAGTTTCCCCTTGCTTTCAGCCATTCGCAGTACCAGCACAGTGAGGCCAATTTGGTTGATGTTACAGGGCCAGATCAGTCAAGCCCCTGCAACTACTGAAAATGCTGCTGCCCCTCTTCAGGAGCCACACATTTGTCTGGCCTCTCACTAGATGTCACTTTATTATGGTTGCACCTAATCTGTATCGTTGAAGCACACAAACCACCCCACCAATGACAAGGTTCACATGTTTAAATACCGCAGAATTACATAATTTCTATGTTTAAGATATTCTGTGTAGACATCCTTACATCAGAGCAGGTGCTGCATGGAGCTACCAACATGAGACAGGCTGCCTAGGAGGGCCTCAGAACCTTGCATTATGAGACATGCTAATGAAGACACAAGATGGTAGTGTACTTGATGACGATACCAAAATTCTGTAAAATCTAAATTAGTATGGGGTTAGTATCCATTAATCATTATTGACACTTATTGAAAGTTATTCTGAAGATAAGATTAAAATAGGAAAATGATATTTCAGTAGATGTGAATGAAGAATCATTAGAGTGCAACATTGATCATTTAGATACTACTAGTTCAGTGCAGGATACTCCAGTGCATAAAATGCAAACACTAGAACAATAATTAATAGAGGCAAATGATAATTTTGATAAGAGTAAAAATTTAGAATGCAGAAATGTTTACAGTATTTAAAAATAAAATGGCTTCACAGTTGGAGAATTAAAAGCTAGTGTGTTGTCCTCTGGTAGTGGAAAAACTACTTGTAATAGAGATTTGATAGATAAGTTGCTATCTGCTGTGACTACTGAGAATTTTCCATCTTCAATTGCTTCTGATAAGTTACTTTATTATGTTACTGGTGTAGAAGTTGAGGTTGAAACCTCATTACGTAACAGTTATGAAAAGAGTTATTTTACACAAGAGTCATGGGTTGATAATTACCTACAATTTTAATATGTAAGATGTGAGATAAATGTAAAATAATAATGATTATGATAATGTTGTATGGCTCAGTGGTCTGGGGTAAGTCTTTCAATTGGAAGCCACTTCAGTCACTTGAGTGTCCTTGAGACAATGGCTCCTGATGTACCCAAGTGGTCACCCATCTAATTGTTAACTGGACACAGTGTTACTTAACTTTGATGATCAGGTGAGAACCAGTGTATTCAATGTGGCAAGACCATTAGCTACATACAGTTAAATGGTTTATGAAACTTCCTGGCAGATTAAAACTGTATGCTGAACCGGGACTTGAATCCGGGATCTATGCTGTTCATGGGCAAGTGCTCCTTACTTCCAGGAGTGCTGGTCCTGCAGGTTTCCCAGGAGAATTTCTGTGAGGTTTGGAAGGTAAGAGTTGAGTGAAGCTGTGAGGGCGGATAGAGCATCATGCTCAGGTAGCTTGGTTTGATAGAGCACTTGCCTGTGTAAGTATAAAGCCCCAGGTTTGAGCTCCATTCCAGGATACAGTTTTAATCTGCCAGGAAGTTTCATGTCAATGCACACTCCACTGCAGAAGGAATATTCATTCTAGATTATTTGTATTTTGGGCACAAAATGACATGGACATTAAGAAACATAATTAAGGATGTGCTAAACCCAGCAAAGAAAACGGTGATAATTTAAGCACATGACAAAAAGTGAAAGTATTTACTTCAGTTTATATAATATTTTACATTTAATGATTAGTAGAAAGCCTTTGCGATCTTGTGATTATGAACCAAATTGTTCCTTGGCCTCGTGGCTGGGGAAGAATGGCGTACATCCCCACTGACCTCATACATCATGTTATGCACACATATACTGACAACAAATAATACTGGATGTGATACAGACATACTGACTACAGATATTACAGGATGTGACATTGAATTACAAACAATAAATGGTCTAGAATGTGACGCAAATATCATGGATTGTTAACAAGGGACCCTATGCTCAGTTCCAAAACTTGGAGTATTGAAGTATCTCAAGGATATTCACTCTATGGTTGGTCACTTGGGAGAATAAATGTTTGACAAGGGAATAATGTAAGAAGATATTTTTGCAAAAGTTTTGCATATAACTGCATTTATTTTCTTCTATTAACTGTAGGGAATTGCTAAACAAAGAAACTTTTGGCCAAAAAGCCTTCTTCTGAAATATAATCTCTCTCTCTCTCTCTCTCTCTCTCTCTCTCTCTCTCTCTCACACACACACACACACACACACACACACACACACACACACACACACACACACTCTCTCTCACAATGACCGCCGAGACCTGACCGAGAACAACAGCGCTTGATGAGAGAAGCAGTCTGGTGTCGGGGATAAGGAGGAGGCTGGTACGGGGATGGGGAGGGGTAGCAGGATAGGGGTGGGGGACAGTGAAGTGCTTCTTGGGAGAGCATACAGGGACATGGAGGGGCGAGGCTACGTGCAGATGAAAGGTTAGACACGGTGGTTGGTGGGAGCAGACAAAGGAGAAAGTAACAAGACTGTGGGTGCATTAGTGGAATACAAGGTTTGTGTACATCAATGCAATACAGCTACATCCAAACACATATATACAACTACAGAAATCCGTAATTATTGATACATGTTCAATTACCCGAAAGTTCCTAAACGCAATATAACATATACCGTACAGTGAAAGGAAGTCACGCTTGATCAAGGTCCGCGTCACTTTCATTTCGAACCAGACCTAAGGTCTGAGAAAGGAAAGAAATAATAATAATAATAATAATAAACCCCGTGGAGGCCCGGGAAAAGAATAGGCCTCCGGTATGTTCTGCCAGTCGTAAAAGGCGACGAAAAGAACAAACCACTAATAGGGCTAACCCCCCTTTTAGTGTGATTAGTTGGTTCAGGACAGAACTAAAGAAGCCTCGGACAAGCGCCGTCATGGTCGGGGACGACGCTTGAACCCTATGCCCGCCCACAATGGTAACGACACTGCTAGCCAACTGGAAAATGATTTAAATCCAAATAGAGGTGTTTTGCAGGATATGCTTCCTGCAACCACCCTAGAAGGAAAACAAAGACAGAGGATGAGATGGTCAGATGAAGTTAATCGACACCTCATGTTCTGTTATTACCAAGCAACAAACCTAGGAACCAACACAACTGGATACAGATCACAAGTATACACAACGTTTATTACCAGATACCCAGAATTAAAATTTTTAACAGAACAACGTCTAGCTGATCAGATTCGTGTAATAATAAAAAATAACAGGATACCCCAGTCAGAATTAGAAAACATCAAACAACAAGTACAACAAATACTGGAACAAAATAATGTGCAATTAGAAGAAGAAGAAAATACAGTAATGGACTCAAACATCCCAGAGCAAACAAACAAAGAACAACACGCATCAATTAAACAATCAGAGGAAAATGAAATTTTAAGACAGCCACCAGCACAAGCACAAATAGAACACGAAGTGACACACATGTTAGATATAGAAGAAAAATTTCAGTTGACATATATAGAATACAAAGACACAAATACAGACATTAGACCATTCTTGCATAGACCACCAAATAGCCCACAAGTCGAAACAACAATAAAAACTATCAACACAATCATACACAACAAAATAAATGAATACACAACTATGGAAGAGTTACAACTACTGGTTTATGTAGGAGCACTCACTACACTAAATATACACACTAGGCAGATATCAGAACCAACCAACACACAGAAGAAACCCACAAAACCAGCATGGCAACACAGGCTACAGATCAGAATAGAAAAACTGAGAAAAGACATCGGACAGTTAACACAATTTATAAGAAATGAAATATCAGACAAAAAACGAAAAAGGTTAGGTAAAATCTCACAACAAGAAGCAATAGAGCAATTAGATGAAAAGAAGCAAAAATTACAAGCTTTGGCGAAACGACTTAGAAGATACAAAAAAAGTGAAAATAGAAGGAAACAAAACTAAACATTCAACACAAACCAAAAGAAATTTTACCAAACAATAGATAACACACACATAAAAATAGACAATCCACCAAACATAAGAGACATGGAACACTTCTGGAGCAGTATATGGTCAAACCCGGTACAACATAACAGGCATGCACGGTGGATACAAGCAGAAACAGATACATACAAGATGATACCACAAATGCCTGAAGTGATAATTTTGCAACATGAAGTCACCCGAGCAATTAATGCTATGCACAATTGGAAAGCCCCTGGAAATGATAAAATAGCAAATTTCTGGCTAAAGAAGTTCACCTCAACACATTCACATCTAACTAAATTATTTAACAGTTACATTGCAGACCCATACATATTCCCTGATACACTTACACATGGAATAACTTATCTGAAACCTAAAGATCAAACAGACACAGCAAACCCAGCTAAATATCGCCCCATAACATGCCTACCAACAATCTACAAAATATTAACTTCAGTCATTACACAGAAATTAATGACACATACAACACAGAACAAAATTATAAATGAAGAACAAAAAGGCTGCTGCAAAGGAGCGCGAGGATGTAAAGAGCAACTGATAATAGATGCAGAGGTGACATATCAAGCTAAAACTAAACAAAGGTCTCTACACTACGCATACATTGATTACCAAAAAGCTTTTGATAGTGTACCCCACTCATGGTTACTACAAATATTGGAAATATACAAAGTAGATCCTAAATTGATACAGTTCCTAAACATAGTAATGAAAAACTGGAAAACCACACTTAATATCCAAACAAATTCAGATAATATCACATCACAGCCAATACAGATTAAGCGTGGAATATACCAAGGAGACTCATTAAGTCCTTTCTGGTTCTGCCTTGCTCTGAACCCACTATCCAACATGCTAAATAATACAAATTATGGATACAATATTACTGGAACATACCCACACAAAATCACACATTTGCTATACATGGATGATCTAAAACTACTGGCAGCAACAAATCAACAACTCAACCAATTACTAAAGATAACAGAAGTATACAGCAATGATATAAGTATGGCGTTTGGAACAGACAAATGTAAGAAAAATAGCATAGTCAAGGGAAAACACACTAAACAAGAAGATTACATATTGGATAACCACAGCGACTGCATAGAAGCGATGGAAAAAACGGATGCCTATAAATATCTAGGATACAGACAAAAAATAGGAATAGATAATACAAATATTAAAGAAGAACTAAAAGAAAAATATAGACAAAGACTAACAAAAATACTGAAAACAGAATTGACAGCAAGAAACAAGACCAAAGCTATAAATACTTATGCCATACCAATATTGACCTACTCATTTGGAGTAGTGAAATGGAGTAACACAGACCTAGAAGCACTCAATACACTTACACGATCACAATGCCATAAATATAGAATACATCACATACATTCAGCAACAGAAAGATTCACATTAAGCAGAAAGGAAGGAGGAAGGGGATTTATCGATATAAAAAACCTACATTATGGACAGGTAGACAATTTAAGAAAATTCTTTATAGAACGAGCAGAAACTAGCAAAATACACAAAGCAATCACTCATATAAATACATCGGCTACACCACTACAATTTCATAACCACCTCTACAACCCGTTAGACCACATAACATCAACAGATACGAAGAAAGTAAATTGGAAAAAGAAAACACTTCATGGCAAGCACCCGTATCATCTAACACAGCCACACATCGATCAAGACGCATCCAACACATGGCTAAGAAAAGGCAATATATACAGTGAGACAGAAGGATTCATGATTGCAATACAGGATCAAACAATAAACACCAGGTATTACAGCAAGCATATTATTAAAGATCCCAATACCACAACAGATAAATGCAGACTTTGTAAACAACAAATAGAAACAGTAGATCACATCACAAGCGGATGTACAATACTAGCAAATACAGAATACCCCAGAAGACATGACAATGTCACAAAAATAATACATCAACAGCTTGCCTTACAACATAAACTTTTAAAACAACAAGTTTCTACATACAAGTATGCACCACAAAATGTACTGGAGAATGATGAATACAAATTATACTGGAACAGAACCATTATAACAGATAAAACAACGCCACATAACAAACCTGACATCATACTCACCAATAAAAAGAAGAAATTAACACAACTAACCGAAATATCCATACCCAATACAACAAATATACAAAAGAAAACAGGAGAAAAAATTGAAAAATACATCCAACTGGCTGAGGAAGTCAAAGACATGTGGCATCAGGATAAAGTTGACATCATACCAATTATACTATCAACTACAGGAGTCATACCACACAATATCCACCAGTACATCAATGCAATAGAGCTACATCCAAACGTATATATACAACTACAGAAATCAGTAATTATTGATACATGTTCAATTACCCGAAAGTTCCTAAATGCAATATAACACATAGCATACAGTTAAAAGGAAGTGACGCCTGATCAAGGTCCGCGTCACTTTTCATTTTTAACCAGACTTAACGTCTGAGAAAGTAAAGAATAATAATAATACAAAAAATGTATGTGCTTGTGATCTAATGCATAAGCAAGTAGCTTTCTAAAGTAAAACCAAGAATGGTAGAAGTGTTTTGAATAGAATACTAAATAATAAATGAGAAAGAAAGGCAAATATGACGTATGTTCAATTATATACTGCATATTAAAAAAAAGATCATTATTGGTATTTCATATTGGAATTAAAGGACTTAGAAAATAGAAATGTGTGCTTATTTATGGGGGGTGGTGTTTGTGAGGATACAGAAGTTTTGCTGAAATAAATTCAAGACTTTTCTGGTAAGCATTTGAAGTGCAAGTTTTCTGTACTCTTGATATTTATACGTGAGCAAGAAAATCTACAATTAATTTCATTATAAAGGTTATAATGTGTAAATAGCACAGAAATGTGTCATTTCCATGTGTAGGATATCCTGTGTTACTTCAAATACTTGTTTTGTAGTTTATTATTTGCTTGAGATACACCTTGGATGGTACGCAGTGGTTGGAATTTATTTGCAGATACCCTTACATCAGAGCAGGTGCTCCATGGAGCCACCAACATGAAATGGACTGCCTAGGAGAGCCTCAGAAACTTGCACTACAAGACATGCTAGTGGAGGCACAAGACAATAGTGTACATAATTATGGTACTGAAACTCCTGTAAAATCTGAATTAGAGACAGATTTTTGCAATTGAATCTGTAATAGAAGTTGTCATTAATAATTGTTGAAAGTGACTTTGAAGAAAAATTAGTGAAAGGATGTTGTTGTTTCTAATATTTTTGTGAAGAAACCTACATCAAAAATTTTTGCAGTTTGCCTCTCTCAACCCTTTCAAAAGAAACTTGTAAAGATACAGCAAAGACTATAGATAGCGAGATGCTAAATGAAACTCATTTGGCTGCAAAGAGTATGAGATGCCTCCAATGACTGCCATAGCAGAATTGTATCAAAAGGCATCTCCAAAAATTCAAAGAAATTCTGGTCGTACATAAAGGCACCAAAGTCACTGCCCAGGCACTTGTGGATGACACAGGAACGTAAATTGAAGGCAGCAAAGCAAAAACAGAAATATTGAATTCCATTCTCAAAAAGTCTTTTACTAAGGAAGATACAGAAATAGTGCTCAAGTTTGTTTCTCACACAACTGCATAGATTAGTCATACATATTTTGGTGTCAGTGGTGTGAGAAACAGCAAAATTAATCAAGGCTCGAGGGCCGGATGGGGTACCCATTGGATTCTATACAAAATTTGAAGCTGAGTTACTTCTCATACTAATCATAACATACTATAGATACTTACATGCTTGTCTACTAGAAGACTAGCGTAAGTGATCCAAAAAACTACCATCCAATCTCATTAATGTTTATCTGTTTTAGAATATTTCAATCTATCCTGAACACAGATGTACTGAAGTGTCTCAAACAGAAAGCTCCTCATGCCAACCAGCATGGATTCTCACATGACAACGTGAAAGTGATAGATCATGGCAGTCAGGAGAATGCAGTATTTTCTTACTTCCAAAAAGCATTTGACTGGTTAACAGACCAGTATTTATAAGAAAAGTGCAATCATATGGTGTGAAAAACAAAATTTGTGACTAATGAGGATTTCTTGGTAGGGAATTACCTCAGGTAGAAAGTCATGGACAGAAGTAGAATGAACTTCAGGCATGCCCAAGGGAATTGTGTTGAGACCCCTATTGTTCATGTTGTATATTAATGACTTGGCAGACAATGTTAATAAGAACCTCAGACGTTTCAAAAATGGTGCAGCACTACCTATAATGAAGAACTGGGGAGGCGGGGGAGTTGTTCAGAAAATAAAATCATTCAGTTCTCAAAATGAAAAATTAAACACAGAATCCTATGATTACGACATCAATGAGTCAGCTGCAATTGGTCAAATTGTACAGGTGCGTAATTTTCAAGGATATGAAATGGAGTGATCACATAGGCTCAGTCGTGGGTAAGACAGGTAGCAGGCACTGGTTCATTGTCAGGATACTGGGAAAATGGAGTTGGTGTATGATGGAGACTGCTTACAATTCCCTTGCATTTCCCATCTACTCGTGTGTTGGACCCATACCAGATAGAAGTATCAAGGGCTACTGAATGTATACAAAGAAGGAAGGCAGAAATAGTCACAGGTTTGCTTAATTTATGAGAGAGCATCACAGAAACATTGAAAAAATCTGAACTGATAGACTCTTGAGGATAGACACCAGTTATCCTGCGAAAGCCTACTTACGAAGTATGTATATGTCAATGTTGCTCCCACGTGGATTGTGAAGACAACAGATTATAGACTAATTACAGCATGCACAGAGGCATTTAAGCTATCCTTTTCACATGCTTTGCATGTGATTTGGGCAGGAAGAAACCCCCACATGTGACACTTAGCTAAGTGCCCTCTGCCATGCACTTCACAGTGATTTGCATAGTTTGTGTGTAGATGTAGATCTAGAATGTTTTGCAAGTCCTAAAATATGGCATATAAGTCTTCTCACTCTAGATTGGCAGGAACTATGAAATTTGTGTCACCATATGAAAGAATATTTGTACCAGAGAGTGATGTATTGAAATTATATAAATTAGTTCAAGGAAGATCAGTGTGATTACACAAGTGTTTGCTTTTTCGTGTTCATAATGACTTCACCTTGTATTAGAAATTTATTAGCCTTTAGTGTGCTGTTATTACTCTATTATTTGCTATTTGTGTGTCAGTATATTGTATCTGACAGGCTGCAGTCATTGATTGCATTGATATCTATCATGAATGTAAACTGTTTCATGACAACAATGCAATTAATGCAACTGCCTGACTTAGTTAACCATCTGCGGGAGGTTGACTGGACCACTTGCTACTATGCAACTATGTTACATTTTGTTCTCTACTTTCGTTAACATTTAAATTTGGACCTTAAAATTTTTCAGACATTCATTACTTTACACTCAGTACAATGATGTGTTGAATATTTATCTGTTATGAAAAGTGTAATTGCCGGCCGGTGTGGCCGTGCGGTTCTAGGCACTTCAGTCTGGAACCGCGTGACCGCTACAGTCGCAGGTTCAAATCCTGCCTCAGGCATGGATGTGTGTGATGTCCTTAGGTTAGTTAGTTTTAATTAGTTCTAAGTTCTAGGTGACTGATGACCTCAGAAGTTAAGTCGCATAGTGCTCAGAGCCACTTGAACTTGAACTTGTAATTGCAAAAAATAAAAAAGCAAAAACTGGGCCAGTTAACTTAATTTCATCCTACACCATTTTTAGCAGCAACTACAGAAATATTTGAGGCAATGAGAACTATAAGGGCCTTAAGCACACTGTCATTGATTTTGAGATTGTAGCATATGTGTATGCTCTTGACATCCGATCATCTTTATCTGCATCCCACATTGTATGTATGACATTATAAAAAAACTCTCTCCTCAGTTTCTCAGGTATTCATTGCCTTATGGGCCGAAAGCACAAAGCATATTTTTGTTGGTCTGTGCTGCTCCCTTGTTATCTAGGGTGACAATTTAATGTCTACATCGTGTACATAGTAGTAACACTCCATAATCAGAGGTGTATTGGCCATTTTATTTGAACTTAAAGTCACAGAATGTTCTTAATAAAAATTATGTTAATGAGGATCATGAAGTGTTGGAATAGATCATCATCATGTGTGTGATGCATTTAGTATCAGTTCTTTATGTTCTGATTCTAGTTTCACATCAGTAACAAACTTTACAACTCTCAAAAGTTACTATTGTCACTAGCCTATACATGAAAATTTTGTGAATGAACATTAATAATAAATATAGTCTTAAATGTTAATTAATATTTCATAACATAAAGTGGTCATTAGTTTTTCATTGGAAGTATAGGCTACTGAGATTTGGTTTAGAAACAATTGAAACCTATGAGACAGGTGGTTTTGTCTGTTAATTTGATTTTCACAAATATTTATTTTTCTCAAAACTTTGTTTGCTTTGGGCCCTTACAGTCCTCACTGCCTCATATTTAGACTTTTAGATTTAATATTACAATCTTTATGTAATGTCGCTTCTATTTGCATTAGCTGTCACTAGAATTAAACTTTTAGTTCTTAGCAACATGTTGACTTTGTGCAAAGACATTTATGAAGCACTTACCTTCTGTTTCTATTGGCGGAGAGAACAGATTGGGATGAGAAACTTTGTAGAAAACTGGATTGTCAGTAGGCCTTTGTTTCCCTGGCTTTGGGTACACTGTAGGGCTACCTTTGTTCTCCAAAACTGCATCTGCTGCCACAAAAGGTATAATTCTGCAAATGGAAGTTGCATTTCTTTCTTTATATATTACTCCTAAGCTTACTATCGTTTTTATTATAATTTTTGAAAACGTATCAGAATTCGATTGTATTATTGTAGTAACAATACTTCACTTGTGTTAGGGTTAGGGTAAAGACAGATACAATATGATTATCACATTGCATATTTCTTGATTTGTTCTGAGTATGTCACTTAGTATTGAAAGTAATACTTCTTTCTGCAATGATGTACAGTTCTAACATTGGATGAAACAACCATTTCTTCTGATGTTGAATTATTCCTTTGTATCTTGAAAATATGCAACTTTAGTGTCATTGTATTAAATTAATTCCATTTTGTCTACAATAGCCAAATAAATTCAAGATCAAACATATTGAAAACGAGTTACTGCTTTGAAATATTTTGGCAGATCGAAAGTGTGTGCCAGATCGGGACATGAACAAGGGACCTTCGCCTTTCGTGGTACTGGCAGAAGTAAAGCTGTGAGGATGGCTTGTGAGTCATGCTTGACAGCTCAGTTGGTAGAGCACTTGCACAGGAAAAGCAGAGGTTCTAGTCATAGTCTGGCACACAGTTTGAATCTGTCAGGAAGTTTCACATCAGTGCACATTCTGCTGCAGAGTGACAAATTAATTCTGGAAGTTACTGCTTAGTCTTCATTAATTAAAACCTATAGAAACTTCGATTCAGATCCTTCACTGTACTACAAAATTAGCTACATTTTCTACAGTTGTTCATCAGTTGATTGGTGGTAGTAAAGGAAAAGCATTTGCCTTTGCGCACAATGTTCTGTCCAGACTTTTAAGGTATACAAACTGGAATGAAAGTCTCAAAAACTTTCTTTCACATTCAGACAAGTTTTAGTAATGTTGAGGCACAAGTGCCACTTCATCAACAAATTATTATTTTTTTGTGGGTTTTGGAATTGTAATGTGATATATGGAAATCTTTAAAATATGTCGTTATATGTATATGTGGTAGAGGAGGCAAATACAGATGCGCATCAATAAATGAACACACATTGTCTATGATTCCCATATGAAATGTTGTGTTTCAGTAATGAAGATGATAATGAAACCTGAAAGTTACCAAAATTACATAATAATAGCGAATGAAGATGCATTGCAGTAGATTTTGAGCTTATTTGCACTTGTTGGGATGTAATAGGAGGAAACATAAGTGACAATGAAAGTTAGTTATCCTGAAGGCATGTTCAGATAACTGATGAGTAAAGCCATTATTTGCAAAAAATGTGTGTTCCTGTACTGATGCAGATTTCCATTAGCTGTGACATATTCATTTCCAAAATATTTTTGTGTGTGACAATGTCTCATATCCTCTCTCTTCCTTTATACTTGCACACTGCATCTTGCACATTATTTTGTGAATGAAATGGGACCACTTTGACAATATAATACTGTAATGAAATGAAGTAATTTGTAAATGTGAGTCTTCCAGGGCTCTCCTGTCTGTCAGTCTGTCATAAAATGTTCATTAAATTCATAATTTTGCTTCCTTTTCTTTTGTATGTACAGAAATCACCCACTTTTTATTAAGATTTGCTACCTGAATTTTCTTATGTCGTCTCATTGTGACGTATCGTGTCATTTCTTCTACATCTACATTGACAGCTATGTATACACTCTGCAAGCCACATTATGATTTGTGGCAGAGGGTACTTTGTGTACCACTGTCTTTTGATATTTTCTGCTCCTGTCATTAATGGCTCACAGGAAGAATGATTATTGGTAAGCTTTCTCTAATCTTGCCTTCATGGTCTTTCTGCAAAATACACATAGGAGAAAGCAGTATACGCTCTCAGAATTTTGGTAGTAAACTACATTGTGATACACACCTCTGTCACAGTGTGTGCCATTTTAGTTCATAAGCATCTCCATGACACTCTTTCATGTTTACAAAATAAAACTGTGATGAAACATGCTGCTCATCTTTAGATCTCCTCTGTGCAACTCAACAATCCTTCCTGATAAGAATTGCAGGCTAAAGAAAAATACTCAAGCTACCTTCTTCATGGGTGCACTACACAACCTGGGGATTCATCAATTGAGTCTCAGGACATCATCTGTCTTTCATCCAGTTATTTTATGTGATCATTACATTTTGAAATGCTCCATACACATACTTCCAGATATTAAATGGATTTGACTGCTGCCAATGACAGTTTGTCGATCATGTAATCGGCAGGTCTTTCCACCTATTCAAGTGCAACATGTTACATGTGTTTATGTAAAAGGTCAACTGCCAATTTTTGCATCACATGTAAATCCTTTGCAAGTCTTGTTTTATTTTGCCACAATTTTCTAATGTTGCAAGTTCTGCGTATACAACAGCATAATTTGTGAACAGTCTTGTGGAGCTTCCTATATTATCAATTGGATTATTTGTATATTTTATGAATAATAATGATCATATAACAATTCCTTGGGGTATTTCCAAAGTTCCTTTTACATCTGAAAATTTCTCTCTGTTAAAGATGACATGCTGTGGTCTGTTTGGAAGGAACTTTTCAATCCAATTGAATTGAATTGAATTGAATTTTATTTGATCCTGTAAGATTACAATGTGTACAGTAAATGTACGTGTAATATAGGACATGTCAAAGTATTAAAATTCTTTATCACTTATTTTCCTACACCTTTAGCTTACATTTTTACATCACTGATAATGAGTAACAATATATACAAATTTAATGGCATAAGTATTCGGCAACACTGTAAAACTCTTTTTCAATGAGATAGTCTTTAAGTTTCTTTGCAAAGTCATTGTGAAGTACACTATCTTGCAGGGTTTTGGGCAGACTTCTTAGTAGTCTTATACCAGAGTACTGGGGTCCTTTTTCTAGCATTGCCAGTCGGTGGGGTATGCTCCGTACTTCATTCTTCTTTCCTGTATTGTGGGTGTGTACACTAGCATTTGTAATCCAGTCCTCACTACCTTTTGTGATGTACATTATTGTTTTGTATATATACAACGATGAAAAAGTTAAGATACCTAAATTCTTGAAACAGTTTCTGCATGTTTCAGAGGTCTTTCTTCTTAAAATGGTCCTAATTGCTTTTTTTTGTAATGTGAACACTCGTTTTGTCTCTTGTTTGTTTGAGTTTCCCCACACAGTCACTCCATACTGTAAGTATGGTTCGAAAAGTCCATGATACACTGTACACAGAAGGTTCTTGTCTGAATACTGTGATAGTTGCATCATTAAGAATATGACAGAGCTCAGTTTCTTACAGACATTATTAATATGTTTTTTCCATTTCAGTTCATTATCCACAAGAATACCTAAGAATCTAGCAGATTCTACTTCTTCCAGCCTTGTTCCATCAACCTCTAAATCCATGTCTACAGCCTTTTCCTTGTTTTTAAACACTGCATACATAGTCTTTTTTAGATTTATAACCAGTTCATTTTCCAACAGCCATTGAGCTGTGACAGTTGCAGATATGTATGCTCTTCTCTCAAGCTATTTAGTATTGTCATGTCGTCAGCATACAATATTTTCTTTTCTTCCTCCTCAACACCTATATCATTAACAAATACATTAAATAACAATGGTCCCATTACCGAACCCTGCGGCACTCCATATTTGATGGATTTGGTTTCTGATTGGTACGAGTTTCCTAATGATACATACTGCTTGCGGTTGCACAAGTATGATTTTATCCATTCACCTGGTTGCCCCCGAATGCCATAGTTGCTTAATTTTTGTATCAGCATTTCATGGTCAATGGTGTCAAAAGCCTTTGAAAGATCCAGAAACATTGCAGAGACAACCTTTTTCTCATCTAAGGACTGTAAAATATATTCTGTTAGACTGACAATTGCTGATTCTGTAGATTTACCCTTTCTGAAACCATGTTGTGAGGTCATGAGAATGTTATGTTTGTCCAAATAGTTAACTAATCTGGTATACATAAGCATTTCTAGGATTTTTGAGAAACCTGATATCAGTGAAACTGGTCTGTAGTTGTTGGGATCGTCCTTACACCCTTTCTTGTACACTGGCACTACCTTCGTTATCTTCAGTTTTTCTGGAAAAATTGCATCTCTGAAAGAACAGTTTGCTATGTTCAGCAGTGGTGTTATTATCTCCTCACATACCAGCTTTATTACATGATTTGATATTTCATCATCACCAGCTGATTTCTTGGACTTCAGTTTCTGTATAGTTTTCCGCAATTCATCTTCCGTGACTGGTCTTAAGAACATAGTACTGCATGATCTTTTTGGTACCTTAATACCCTTCTGTTTTTGACTATTTCTTTCCAATTTTAGGTTTTCTACTACACTGATATAGTTATTATTCAGTATGTTTGCTATTTCCATATCATCTGTGACCACTGTGTTGTCTACTTTAATTGACCTAATACCTTCTTCTTTGTTTGACCCATCTTTTTCCTTTCTTTCAGCATTGATTGCATTTCAAGCTGCCTTTGCCTTGTTTTTTGAGTTCGCTATAGTGGTGTCAATTGCTCTTGCTTTCGCTTCTCTTATTGTTTTTCTATACTTCTTTTTTAACATTTTATAGTTTTCAGCTTCCCCCATCCGTCTCACGTCCTGAAGCTTCCTTCGCTGTTCTAGTATTTCACTCGTAATCCACTGTGCTTGATCTTGATGCCTTTCTTGTCTCTTTACTTTGGGAAATGCTACATTAAAATGGTACTTAATTGTTGAAATAAATGCATCATATTTTTCATTTACACTCTGGGCCTGTAGGGTTTCATTCCAGGTTTCCTTACTTAACATTGTTCTAAAGATGTTGATATTTTGTTCACTGATGATTCTAATTTCTTTGGTTGTTTGTTTTGGTTCTGATACTGTGTCATTACTTCTGCAAAAGCTGATTAGTTGTCCATGATGATCAGATATTTCTGTCTGAACTACATGTGACTCATAGTTACACATATTAGTAATTATGTTGTCAATAATTGTCTCACTTTGTGAAGTCACTCTTGTTGGTGCAGTTATTGTCACTTTCATGTTATGCTGTATTAACAATTCTTCAAAATCCTGTCTTATTTTTGTGTCTTTTCCCATGTCAATGTTGAAGTCTCCACATATAATAAGATTTCTCTTCATATTCATTCTCAATAAGCTAGCAACTTTTTTTAGAAAGATGCTAATATTGCCACATGGTGACCTGTACACACAAAACACTCTAAAATCCTCTGCCACTATACCAGTAACTTCAAAGTCTTTTTCTCTAGCTATGGGAAATTTAGCAGCTTCACTGTTTACATTCTTTGATAGAGTACCTGTTTTAATATATATACAAACGCCACCACCCTTATATTTAGATCTGCAGAAGTAACTAGCTAGTTTGTAGTCCTTTATTGCCACATTATGTATTTTACTTTCAGTTAGTCCATGTTCACTTATGCATAATATGTCTGGTCTTACTTCACTCAGGAGTACTTCTGCTTCAAATTTTTTGTTACCAAAGTATTGAATATTTTGATGAAGTACTTTTATGTAATTTTTCTTTTGTTGGTTTACATGTTGTGAGCTGTATTCTGGGGCAAATTCTTTAGTATCGTCTTTTTTTGTATGGTGCTTATATTTTTCTTTTCCAGCTGGAGTGTATGATTTTTCATCCCCTTCAGGCCATATTAGTTTCCCTTGCATCTAACGATTTTGCAGACATCTGCAAACATTCTGCTGAACGTTACAGACCCCAGTCTATTTAAATGCAAGCCATCCTTCGCTAGTGAGTTTTCACATAGGAATTTGTTTGGGTCTATAAAAATTGCCCCAAGACGATCACATTGTTCTTTAAGAGCACAGTTTATTTTGGCGATATATTTTTCACTCACCGACCTTCTGTTTATGGTTCCGCTAAGTATCAGACG
This sequence comes from Schistocerca nitens, assembly GCF_023898315.1. Taxonomy (NCBI): domain Eukaryota; kingdom Metazoa; phylum Arthropoda; class Insecta; order Orthoptera; family Acrididae; genus Schistocerca; species Schistocerca nitens. The sequence goes on along the minus strand of NC_064614.1, from coordinate 900,820,876 downwards.
AGATCCTGCATACATATTTCTTGCAGAACGAATCATGTTTCTTGTTTCGCTTGCCATTTCTTCCTCACTGCTGCTCCTTAACGAATTCGTCCCAACATGTATAAACACCCCATCATAGTTATGTCTGGTTTCAGAATCTGGTTCTGTAGTATCTTGTCTTGCATTTACCATATTTTTAAAATGTTTACCGAGTTGATGCGTTCTAATACCAGGTCGTACGTCGATCTTGCAATTGGTGACAGCGATATTCTTCAGCAGCGAATCGCCAATTATTAAAAAGTCATTTTCCTTTTGTTGCGTATCTGGCGCTTTGTTTTTCCTTTTGCTGTATGTCACCACCTTCCATTTATATTTATCTTCCGGTTTTTGGCTTACTGAGTTTACCGAGACATCAACGGGAATACTTGAAATGTTGTTTTTAAAGTACGATCGGTCATTCGTATTTTCGCGATCTTCTTGCTTTTCCGTTTGATGGCTTTTACACACACAGGACTTCTTTTCTTGTATTAATGTATCGTTTTCTTTCTTGATGGTTGAAAGTTCGGTTTTTAATGCCTCAATGTCACTTCGTAGTAACTTTATAATTTCGTTTTTTGTATCAACTGCACTTACAAGATCGGCCGTTTCGTCACGTAAACAACCGTGACATGTCCACGGAAAATCATCGCTAACGAACTTTAGATTTACTTTCGCGCACTTTTCGTGTAACCAGAAGTTGCATTTGATACACAGAATACCCTTCATCACACGCTTTTTACATTCTCTACACGAAGAACTGTTCATTTTTTGCCTTTTTAACGAGAGAGAAGCGTCACTACACTTTCCTATCGGCGCCATCTTAAATCATAACACTTGGCTAATATTCCGTATGCATATACTTTGTTGATTAGGAGACAGTGGGGAACTGTGTTCACTGCCTTCCAGGTCAAGCACCAGGGCATTACCCTGGGCACTGGTATAGGCCACGCAGGATACAGTGGCCAATGCACAGTGACCAGTTTTCATCCACAGCACTGGGTGAGTTCGTTTCTGTGTTCAGAAGGGGAGGACGACAAGCGTTTGCCACCTTTCGGCCAATCGGCAATGACAGAATCAGCGCAGACACCCTGAATCTTTCTCAAATGATTTTACAGAAACTGTTTGTGTTATAACGTCAGGTTTAACTAACACATATATTTCAGAGCGACACAACACATATAAGTCACAGAGTAAGTTGACAAGCAAGACATGTGTACACGTTAGCATTCGAATGAGCACTGAGTCCCAGTCTAGCGGCCGCTGCTCGGCTGGCCGCTTAGGTGGCGCAGCTGCTGCACGGCTGGCAGACAGCGCCGCACGTAGAGGACGCGCGTAATTGCGCGGCGGCGCTTTGAATGATCGGCGAGTCACAACACTTTTCCCCCCTTTGAAATTGTTGCACTGGTCTTGATGGAGGTGTCCTGGAGATGACTAACGTCCATAGGCATTGTTTGACTTGCAGCAAAGTCTCGGGGAGGAGGCTTCCCGTACGGACGGAAGTGTCTCTGATGATAACGGGTCGAGATGACAGGAGACGTAGGGGTCGAATCTGCTGGGGCCTCGTGCACCAATCTGACCATTGCGGCAAGTCCAGTTGATATGACAGGAGACATGGGCGATGTGTCGGCGTCCGTTGGAGGAGGAGGCAAGTAGATTTGCTCTGACAGAGGATGGTCATCCAGTTCCTGCATGGGCACGTCTCCTGGTGGCGTCTGTTCTTGTGCTGGCATTGCGATGACGGTGAGAGGGCTGCATTCTGAGTATTGAGGGATGCCAAGATCCCGAGTGTTAGGTAGAGCCAAAGGTGGTGTAGCGGCCTTCGGAACAGGCGTTGCTGGCACACGAGGCCGAAGCTGGTCTGAATGACGCACTGCAACACCCGTGTCCATCTGGATTTCATACAGGCGTCTGCCACGGTGTCTTAAGATGCGGCCCGGGCTCCATTTTGGCCACCTGCCATATCCTCGTACCCAGACGAGGTCGTCGGCGGTGAACCGGCCAAGTGAAGGTACCCGTGGCCGTGAGGTGGAAGGCCGCAGAAGATGAGTGCGGGTCTGTCGGCCATGTTAGAGCTCAGCTGGGCTGTGGTCGCCCATGGGGGTGAAATGGTAAGACGCCAGAAACTGGAGAAGTGCATCAGCAGCAGCAGAAGAAGTCAGAAGTTTCTGCATTTGAGCCTTAAATGTGCGGACCAGTCGTTCAGCCTCACCGTTGGATTGGGGATGGAACGGCGGGGCCGTGACATGCATAACGCCGTGACGAGCACAAAAATCCGCAAATTCGGAAGAGGCAAATTGCGGACCATTATCAGTAACAGGTGTAGAGGGGAGGCCTTCCAAAGAAAAAATGCGGGCGAGAGCACTGGTGGTTGCCGCGGTGGTAAGTGACGTGCAACGGACAATGAAAGGAAAGTTAGAGTAGGCGTCAATTACGAGGAGCCAATAAGTACCTAGAAAGGGTCCCACAAAGTCAGCATGAATGCACTCCCAGGGCTTCTCAGGCGAAGGCCACGGTGACAAAGATGACTTCGGGGCAGCAGCCTGTTACGCACAAGGGCAACAGGCAGCGACAATGTGTGCTATTTCAGAGTCGATGCCAGGCCAGTACACATGACGGCACACCAGAGATTTTGTGCGAGACACACCCCAGTGCCCTTGGTGAAGGAGGCGCAAGACCGAAGCACGCAAAGACACAGGTACCACGACACGCGGTGAAGCATTGTCAGTGGAGGGGAGGATAACACCATCCCTAGCGGTGAGGCGGTAGCGCAAAGCGTAGTAGTTCCGCAACGGATCAGAAGTCTTAGCGGACGGTCGATCTGGCCAACCCTTCTGAATACAGCGTAAAACCCGGGAGAGGGTAGGGTCAGAACCCGTAACAGCCGCCAGCCTGTCCCCAGTGATGGGGAACCCATCCACAACCCGCTGCTCGGCAACATCCAGGTGGAAACACAAAAGTTCGTCCCTATTGAACGCCTGATCAGGCGCCGGCTGCGGTGGTCTCGCGGTTCTAGGCGCGCAGTCCAGAACCGTGCGACTGCTACGGTCGCAGGTTCGAATCCTGCCTCGGGCATGGATGTGTGTGATGTCCTTAGGTTAGTTAGGTTTAAGTAGTTCTAAGTTATAGGGGACTTATGACCACAGCAGTTGAGTCTCATAGTGCTCAGAGCCATTTGAACCATTTGAACCTGATCAGGACCCATGGGAAGGCGAGACAGAGCATCAGCATTTGCATGTTGATCCGTTGGCCAGAAATGAATCTCATAATTGAAACGAGACAAGCTGGAGGCGGTGTGCAGCCTTGTTGGGAAGTGACGTTGATGGATGAAACAAGGAAACAAATGGTTTGTGATCCGTAACAAGATGAAATTTTGAGCCATAGAGAAAAACGCCAAATTTATGAAGAGCATAAATAATGGCCAAAGCTTCTTCCTCAATTTGAGAATACTTTTGTTGGGCATCCGTGAGTGTTTTGGAGGCATAAGCAATGGGTTGTTCCGAACCATCAGAAAAACGGTGTGCAAGGACTGCACCGACCCCGTATTGAGAGGCGTCTGTGGCAAGAACAAGATGTTGGCCAGGTCGATAATTAGCCAGGCACAGGGCCTGTTTCAGCATAGTCTTCAATTTCTGGAAAGCCGCTTCGCATGACGTGGGCCAGTGAAAAGGCACGTTTTTATGCAACAGGCGATGCAACGGCTGAGCCACCGAAGCCACAGACGGTAAAAACTTGTGATAGTATGCTATTTTCCTCAAGAAGGCCTACAGTTCCTTAACAGATGTAGGGCAAGGAAGGGCATCGATTGCAGCGACAGTTTGCTGAAGCGGACGAATACCCTCCCGAGAGAGTTGAAACCCCAAGTACGTGATAGATGCCTGAAAAAATTGTGATTTCTGAAGATTACACTTAGGACCGGCAGTCTGTACAACATGAAAAAGTGTGCGGAGATTTTGAAGATGTTCTTCAGTGGTGGAGCCAGTGACAACAATGTCGTCCATGTAATTGATACACCCAGGGACAGGGAGCAATAATTGTTCCAAGAATCGCTGAAAGAGAGCAGGGGCGCTAGCAACCCCGAATGGCAAACGTTGGTATTGATAGAGGCCGAAAGGCGTGTTAAGGACCAGAAACTGCTGGGAAGCAGCGTTAAGAGGAAGTTGATGATAAGCTTCTGACAGGTCAGTTTTAGAAAAATACTGGCCTCCAGCAAGTTTAGTGAACAGGGTAAGTGTCGATGAGGCATTGAGCATTTACAGTGGCTTTGAAATCGCCACAGAGACAAATATCACCATTTGGCTTAGCAACAACAATGACAGGAGAGGACCACTCACTGAAAGTGACAGGAAGCAAGACCCCTGAAGTAGTGAGACGATCCAACTCCCGTTTTACCCGATCACGAAGGGCCACAGGAATGGGCCGAGCCCGAAAAACCTTAGGCCAAGCAGTGGGTTTGAGTGTGATATGAGCTTCAAAGTCGTTTGCACGGCCTAACCCAGGAGAAAAAGGGGACGAAAATGTCGTCGACAAGGAATCCAGTTGAGCATAAGGAATAGCATCAGAGACAATATTGACAGAGTCATCTATGGAGAACACAAAAAATGCGAAAGGCATCGAAACCAAAAAGATTTTCTGCGTTGCTCTGGTCGACCACAAATATGGGAACAGTGCGAACAACGGATTTGTAAGATACCTCAGCATTAAACTGTCCCAAGAGAGAAATCTTCTGTTTATTGTATGTCCGTAATTGCCGAGTGAAAGGTGACAGGAGTGGAGAACCCAACTGAAGATACGTCTGAGAATAACTTATAGTGGCAGCAGAACCGGTATCCACTTGCATGCGAACATCTCGACCAAGGATTTGGACAGTGAGGAATACCTTCCCTGAAAGGGAAGAAGTGCAATTGACAGACAACACAGAATCAGAATCAGCGTCATGTTCATGAACATCATGTATGCGGTCGGATTTGCAAACGGAAGACACATGACCTTTCTTTTTGCAGTTGTGACACACAGCCCAACGTTGGGGACAATCCTCGCGTGAATGTTTCGTAAAACACCGCGGACATGAAGGAAGTTGCCGGGGGTTTTGCTGCAGTTTCTTAGCGGGTTGTTTACGGCTTGGCCGAGGCTGCACGTGGGAACGCACTGTGGCCACATCGGCCGGCGGGGACGCGCCGCACGCATCGTCAACAGCGCACAGAGGTTGTATTTCCCCGACATCACCCCACGCCTCTATTTGCGCCCCAGCGGCGCGAGAAATTTCAAAAGACTGCGCAATGGAAAGAACTTCATCTAGAGTCGGATTCGCCAACTGAAGGGCATATTGCCGAACTTCTTTGTCGGGCGCCGACCAGATAATAGCATCCCGTACCATGGAATCGGCATCGGATTCTTTGTGAACGTCAGTAACAAATTGACACTTTCGATTGAGGCCGTGAAGTTCAGCAGCCCAAGTGCGATAGGATTGATGTGGCTGTTTTTGACAACGATAAAAGGCAACACGAGAGGCTACCACATGCGTTTGCTTTTGAAAATAGACAGACAGAAGTGAGCACATTTCAGCAAAGGACAAAGACGCAGGATCCTTCAAAGGAGCCAATTGCGACAACAACCGGTACATTTGAGTTGAAATCCAGGAAAGGAACAGAGACTTACATGGTTGTTCGTCCGTGACATGAAATGCCAAGAAGTGCTGTCGAAGATGTGTTTCATAATCAGACCAGTCTTCCGCCGTCTCGTCGTAAGGAGGAAAAGGAGGTATAGCCAACGACGAGAAATGCCCCGCATTTGACGCCGCGACGAAATCGCGAATCGCCGCTGTTAGAAGCGTTTGCTGTTCAAGGAGATTTTGCAATAGTTGCTCGACAGTAGCCATGGAACCCTGTGGGTCAACAGTGAAAAGGAAAAATCCACTACTTCGTCGCCAATTGTTATAACGTCAAGTTTAACTAACACATATATTTCAGAACGACACAACACATATAAGTCACAGAGTAAGTTGACAAGCAAGACATGTGTACACGTTAGCATTCAAATGAGCACTGAGTCCCAGACTAGCGGCTGCTGCTCGGCTGGCCGCTTAGGTGGCGCAGCTGCTGCATGGCTGGCAGACAGCGCTGCACATAAAGGACGCGCGTAATTGCGCGGCGGCGCTTTGAATGACCGGCGAGTCACAACAGTTTGGTTAAAAAAAATACCATCTATGTTCTATTTGTAGCTTTATATGGCTTTTATGTCAGGTTCATTATGATGTTTCCATTTTGTTAATGGTCATAGTTACTGTGGTATTTATGTGAAAGTGAGACACTGCACGAAATTTGAAAAAAATTGCAGTGAAAAATAGGGGTTGCTCTGATTTTGCATTTGGTGCATATTATATAACATGTTGCTGTGTATGAAGTTTAGATAACATACTGAATTTTTCTGTAGACTTGGTTGGAGGTCTCTGCTGCCACCAATTTCAAGAAAATTGATCTGATGTAGCGCACTCATTTGTGATTAACCTGCCCAGCGATAAAGCTCCTCACAACATTCCACTTATTTCATAAACGGTTTGAGATATCAAAATGAGATTTTGGCAAATGATGGCACACAAAGAGGAGAGTATTTTCCCGTATGGTTATTATGCAAAACTTCATTATCTACCATGTTATTCCACTAACTATAGACTTTTCTGATGAATGAATGTAATTTTTAGGTGCAATTGCTAGCTGGTGAAATGAGGAGTGCTGTGGAACAACATAAGTGAAGTCATTAAACATTTATTTTGTTCTGAGGATGAGCTTTTTCATAAGATACTGACCTTAATTTTCGTCAGTTTCTCACTTAATAAACTGCATCTGCACAATATTTTAGTGAGGTGAGACTGTAAACTCGGCTGAGTTTTGGCAAAAGAAGCAAATTTTATCATGGCAACAAGAGTAATGTGTAGGTTTGACTCAAAATTCCCCACTCGTGACACTACTCCAAAAATTACAAATGGTTAACATACCCGGCGAAAATAAATTGCATTTTCAACAGAATTCTTATTAGATACTAACCAAAGAGGATGTGACAGATCTTTTTCAATGGTCACCATGCAGTGTAGGTGTGAAGGGGCCCTGCTTAATATTTACAATAAATGTGAGTGCAGCTTCGGTTTGGAATGGCACTTCTCCTCCAGTGCTCGGCATTTCCCCTACAGTGTCTGCCAGCAGCCCCCACCACTACCATTCTCCCCATGCGTGTCCTGTCATCTGTGCATCTACCAGCCATGGTATTCTGCCTGCACTATATCTGCTGGCTTCTAAGTTCCATGAACAAACATACACTGTTTGCGGAATCCATGTGCATTTATGTCCCCAGAAAGGTCATAATACAGAAGCATAAAACATGTTCCAAAATTCTGCAACAGAGTGACATCTCTGATATAGTTGTGTTTCCAGAATGAGATTTTCACTCTGCAGCGGAGTGTGCACTAATATGAAACTTCCTGGCAGATTAAAACTGTGTGCCCGCCCGAGACTCGAACTCGGGACCTTTGCCTTTCGCGGGCAAGTGCTCTACCATCTGAGCTACCGAAGCACGACTCATGCCCAGTCCTCACAGCTCTACTTCTGCGTCTCGGTCAGGCACACAGTTTTAATCTGCCAGGAAGTTTCAGTTTCATAGTTGTGTTTGTTTATTTGATGACCTTTATTAAAATTGGGAATGGCTGATGCATTTTTCCAATCACATGGACTGCTTTACTTCCTCCAACAAACTATGGTAGACGGCTGTTAGAAGAGGTGCAGTTTATTTTAAATTTCTGTGTAGAAACATATACATGGTGGAAAAAAGATATGTACATAAAATTTTAGTGTTCAGAGGAGATAAGAAGAAACACTTTTTTCATGCGAGAAAAATGTCACATTGTTTCCCCTCGGGGGTCGCTTAAGGTTTTGAAACTAATGATGTTCAGAGACACTATTCAGACTGCTGCAAGATGAGTATTATTTTTGAAATTTTGCCTCACTACAAAGGATTTATTTTTATCCAGGAAGATGAAGCATCCTGTGCAGGAGACAATGATAGACACTCCAGAAGAGCTTATGGCCTGTTTTGCTAACCTGCAGTCATTATTTGTGAAACATCTGATTGTCTTGAGCATGTTATGGTCCAAATTACGAATGATGGCAACTGATGCAGGTTGAGGCAAGGATTGGGACTGCATTGTTGCTAGTTGTAAGCAACAGTTGCAGTACGGGCATATACATGCCTTGTGCTGGAAGAAAGTGTATATCCTACAAATTATATCTCTCATTTGCTTATGTAGAATTTGTTGCTTACCAGCACCACCAACAATGACAAGTGACAAATTCAGAAAATAACTTGGTACAGTCACATTTAATTCTCACATTGGCTAAGACATTCACAGCAGAGTGCTCAGAACACTACTGAATGCTCATTGGTTGTCAAGAATGCATAACTTAAGTGCACAGAACAAGCCTAAACTTAATCACAGTTGTTTGTGACTCCAGCTGTAGACAAGCATTAGCATGCAGATGTCAGTTGTGCATGAATGTAAATTAACGAAATTTTTAGCAACATCTTTAAAATAATATTCATCAGTAGGGCAGTTTGAACACCAACTCCAAACATTATTAGTGTAAAATCCTTCAAGGCCCCATATTGGGGAAATGGCGCATCTGTCATATTTGTCATACAAAGGAAGGTTTTCTTTATCTCCTCTAAAATTGTGCATACATAGGCAAAAAGGAATACAAACGTCTCAAAAATGAGATCAACAGGAAGTGCAAAATGGCTAATCAGGGATGGCTAGAGGACAAATGTAAGGATGTAGAGGCTTATCTCACTAGGGGTAAGATAGATACTGCCTACAGGTAAATTAAAGAGACCTTTGGAGAAAAGAGAGCCACTTGTATGAATATCAAGAGCTCAGATGGAAACCCAATTCTAAGCAAATAAGGGAAAGCAGAAAGGTGGAAGGAGTATATAGAGGGTGATGTACTTGAGGACAATATTATGGAAATGGAAGAGGATGTAGATGAACATGAACTGGGAGATACGATACTGCGTGAAGAGTTTGACAGAGCACTGAAAGACCTGAGTCGAAACAAGGCCCCGGGAGTAGACAACATTCCATTAGAACTACTGGTGGCCTTGGGAGAGCCAGTCCTGACAAAACTCTACCATCAGGTGAGCAAGATGTATGAGACAGGCAAAATACCCTCAGACTTCAAGAAGAATATAATAATTCCAATCCCAAAGAAAACAGGTGTTGACAGTTGTGAAAATTACCGAACTATCAGTTTAATAAGTTACAGCTGCAAAATACTAACGTGAATTCTTTACAGACAAATGGAAAAACTGGTAGAAGATGACCTTGGGGAAGATCAGTTTGGATTCCGTAGAAATGTTGGAACACGTGAGGCAATACTGACCTTACGATTTATCTTAGAAGAAAGATTAAGGAAAGGCAAACCTATGTTTCTAGCGTTTGTAGACTTAGAGAAAGCTTTTGACAATGTTGACTGGAATACTCTCTTTTAAATTCTGAAGGTGGCAGGGGTAAAATACAGGGAGTGAAAGGCTATTTACAATTTGTACAGAAACCAGATGGCAGTTATAAGAGTCTAGGGACATGAAAGGGAAGCTGTGGTTGGGAAGGGAGTGAGACAGGGTTGTAGCCTCTCCCCAATGTTATTCAGTCTGTATATTGAGCAAGCAGTAAAGGAAACAAAAGAAAAATTTGGAGTAGGTATTAAAATCCATGGAGAAGAAATAAAAACTTTGATGTTCGTCGATGACATTTTAATTCTGTCAGAGACAGCAAAGGACTTGGAAGAGCAGTTGAATGGAGTGGACAGTGTCTTGAAAGGTGGATGTAAGATGAACATCAACAAAAGCAAAACGAGGATAATGGACTGTAATTGAATTAAGTCGGGTGATGCTGAGGGAATTAGATTAGGAAATGAGACACTTAAAGTAGTAAAGGAGTATTGCAATTTGGGGAGCAAAATAACTGATGATGGTCGAAGTAGAGAGGATATAAAATGTAGACTGGCAATGGCAAGGAAAGCATTTCTGAAGAAGAGAAATTTGTTGACATCGAGTATAGATTTAAGTATCAGGAAATGGTTTCTGAAAGTATTTGTATGGAGTGTAGCCATGTATGGAAGTGAAACATGGACAATAAATAGTTTGGACAAGAAGAGAATAGAAGCTTTCGAAATGTGGTGCTACAGAAGAATGCTGAAGATTAGATGGGTGGATCACATAACTAATGAGGAGGTATTGAATAGGATTGGGAAGAAGAGGAGTTTGTGACACAACTTGACAAGACGAAGGGACCGGTTGGTAGGACATGTTCTGAGGCATCAAGGTATCATAAATTCAGCACTGGAGGGCAGCGTGGAGGGTAAAAATCGTAGAGGTAGACCAAGAGATGAATACACTAAGCAGATTCAGAAGGATGTAGGTTGCAGTGGGTACTGGGAGATGAAGAAGCTTGCACAGGTTAGTGTAGCGTGAAGAGCTGCATCAAACCAGTCTCAGGACTGAAGACCACAACAACAACAGTTTTTTAATGCCCTGTAGATATTCCACCAGGTCCAGTCACTTTTCCACTGTTAAATTATTTTGGTTAATTTTCTATCCCATGGTCACTTACTTTGATATCTTTCATTTTGGTGTTCACGCAGTTATTTGATGGAGGAATTTCAGTGCACTCTTCCTCAGTGAAAGAAGTTATGAAAAGGGAATTTAGAATTTCGCCATTGCCTCTGTTTTGATGCTGTTGCGATCATTGATTGTCTGGATAGTTTGCTTTGATCAACTAATTGATTTGAAATAGGACCAAAACTTCTTAATGTAGATAGAACTTCACTTTGAATTTTTTGAACCTTTCATAACTGGCTCTCCATTGTCTAATTTTGGCTTCATTCAGTTTTTGTTTGCTCAGTATGTACCTTCTTACAGTTTATTGTGCAACACTCTTGAACTTTGACCATTTACACTCAACATTTTTAGCATCAGAGATGAATGTTTAATATCGATTGCTCAGGTAGTCTGATATCTGTTTCTTGTTGCACTTACAAAGCAGAACTATTATCCTGTCTTTCTTTACATTCCTATCAAAGTCTGCTATTTTATTAATAACTCAACTTTTATTAGGTGATTTTTCCCTGAGCTATCGCTGTTTGGAACTGTATATGGTTGGTAGCAGTAGAGTCCTTTTACACTAGCCATCTGTTGTGTCACCCCCCTATGACTGGTTGAAGCTTAAACCAGCTACAGTACCCCTGGATATTTGATGATGTGGGCAGTGTGCTGTAGCTGTTTCTCATGAAATAAGATAACCTGGTGTAGAAAAATCACATAAAAATGTAAAATTCTCTGTTTAAGGTGAGAATATGTTACTGTTCGAAGTCATGGAATGTTATTAATTCAGAGCTTATTGTTATATATGATACACTGAGATGACAAAAGTCATGGGCTACCTCCTAATACTGCGTCAGATCTCTTTTTGCCTGGTGTTGTGCAGCAACTCAGTGTGCTGTGGACTCAACAAGTCGTTGGAAGTCCCCTGCAAAGATATTGAGCCTTGCTGGCCCTATAGCTGTACATAATTGTGATAGTGTTGCCGGTGCAGGACTTTTTGCATGGACTGACCTCTCGATTATGTACCATAAATGTTTGATGGGATCCATGTTGTGTGATCAAGGTGGCCAACTCCTTTGCTCAAATCATAGAGAATGTTCTTCAAAACCATTGTGAACAATGACATATTTGGGAATGTGAAGTCGATGAATGGCTGCAAATGCCTCCAAGTAATCAAATGTAACCATATCCAGTCAATGATCAGACCAGCTGGATCACAGGACCCAGTCCACTCCATGTAAACAGAGCTGACACCATTATGGCACCACCACCAGCTTGCACAGTGCCTTGTTGACAACTTGGGTTGACAGCTTTGTGGGGTCTGCACCACACTCAAACCCTACCATCAGCTCTTACCAACCAAAATCAGGACTCATTTGACCAGGCCATGGTTTCCCACTCATCTAGGGTCCAACTGATACCATCATGAGCCCAGGAAAGCCTGCAGGTGATGTTGTGCTGTTAGTAAAGACATCATTATGAGCCCAGGAGAGACTGCAGGTGATGTCATGATGTTAGAAAAAACACTCACATTGGTCAGCTGCTGCCATAGCCCATTAATGCCAGATTTTGCCACACTGTCCTAACATATATATTCATCATATTTTCCACATTTATTTCTGCAGTTATTTCACCCAGTGTTGCGTGTCTGTTAGCACTGACAACTCTGTGCAGACACCACTGCTCTTGATCATTAAGTGCAGGCTGTTAGCCACCGAGTTGTCCATGGTGAGAAGTAATGCCTGAAATTTGTTGTTCTTGGCATGCCCTTGACACTGTGGATCTCGGAATATTGAATTCCCTAACGATTTTCAAAATGGAATGTCACCTCCCTCTAGCTCCAACTAACATTCTGCTTTTATAAGTCTATTAATTCCCATCATGCAGCATCGCATTGGACACCTTTTCCATGAGTCAATTGAGTACAAATGACAGCACCATCAATGCACTGCCCTTTTATGTTTGGTGTATGTGATACTACTGCCATCTGCATATGTACATATCACTGTCCCATGACTTTTGTTATTTCAGCGTATAACATTTACGTATTTTGAAACTTTTGAATAAGTGTTCAAATAGACCAAGTGCCAAATGCTAAAGTGTTTGATGAGACACGAAATTACATGCCAGACCAAAGTCATCAGAGCTGAGTGCATGCTTCATGTACCTGTAGATCGCAATTTGATGCATCACTTTTTATGAAATGTAACTATGTTGGGTAATCAGAGTCTGGGATAATGGAATAACCTCATGGTAGAGCCACTCAGAAAACCCTGACTTCAAGTAGAACAAATTATTTAAAACCTGACAAAGTTTTTTTTTTTAATTTATTCAACAGTTATTTGCATAGAGAATTGTTGTGTGAAAGAGGAGCTTCTGTGTTGGAAAGAGAGTATTCAGTTTCAACCATTCCTTATTTTGCTGAATTTCATACTCTGTAATTTAGCTACATTAAATATTGTTGTTATACTGTTTTGTTATCTTGCACTCTTTTCCTCTCTTTAATTAATGTCCTTTCATCACCCATAGAAAGATGATAAAAAAGGTCAGAAATAGACATATTCACACATCAAAAAAAGTTTTGCGTCACCTCGGTTCCGAGAGTTCCGGAACCTGTACAGAAAATTGGAATAGACGTCAACATAAATATCATTTCTGCCCTTTTTATTGCTCATGAAAACCACTCATAGAATGTTGTACCACCACACAGTGAGAACTTCAGAGGTGGTGGCCCAGATTGCTGTCCACACCCGTACCTCTAATAGCCAGTAGCACGTCCTCTTGCACTGATGCATGCCTGTATTCATCGTGGCATACTAGCCACAAGTTCATAAAGGCACTGTTGGTCCAGATTGTCCCACTCGTCAATGGCGATTTGTCGTAGATCCTTCGGAGTGGTTGGAGGGTCACGTCGTCCAAATACAGCTCTTTCAGTCTATCCCAGGCTTGTTTGATAGGGTTCATGTCTGGAGAACATCCTGGCCACTCTAGTCGAGCAACGTCGTTATCCTGAAGGAAGTCATTCACAAGATGTGCATGATTGGGCATAAATTGTCATCCATTAAGACGAATGCCTTGCCAATATGCTGCCGATATGGTTGCACTATCAGTCGGAGGATGGCATTCACATATCGTACAGCCATTACTGTGCCCTCCATGGCCACCAGCAGTGTACATCAACCACACATAATGCCACCCCAAAACAGCAGGGAACCTCCACCTTGCTGCACTCACTGGACAATGTGTCTAAGGTGCTCAGCTTGACTGAGTTGCCTACAAACACATCTCCGACGATTGTCTGGTCGAAGGCATATGCGACACTCATCAGTGAAGAGAACATGATGCCAATCCTGAGCGGTCCATTCGACATGTTGTTGGGCCCATCTGTACTGTGCTGCATGGTGTCATTGTTGCAAAGATGGACCTAGCCATGGATGTCGGGAATGAAGTTGCGCATCATGTAGCCTATTGTGCACAGTTTGAGTTGTAACACGATGTCCGGTGGCTACACAAAAAGCATTATTCAACATGGTGGCGTTGCTGTCAGGGTTCCTCTGAGCCATAATCTGTAGGTAGCGGTCATCCACTGCAGTAGTAGCCCTTGGGCAGCCTGAACGAGGCATGTCATCGTCAGCTCCTGTCTCTCTGTATCTCCTCCATGTCCGAACAACATCAATTTGATTCACTCCAAGACTCCTGGACAGTTCCCTTGTTGAGAGCCCTTCCTGGCACAAAGTAACAATATGGACACAATCAAACTGTGGTTTTGACCATCTAGGCATGGTCGAACTACAGACGTCATGAGCCATGTACCTCCTCCCTGGTGGAATGACTGGAACTGATTGGCTGTTGAACCCCCTCCATCTAATATGCTCTGCTCATACATGGTTGTTTACTTCTTTGAGCGGGTTTTCTTTTTAAATACATCCTCATCAGATCAGAGCTAAGTTGTTTCTCACCTTGCATTGTCTTACTGTGTGCGGTGTGCAGTCAAGTCAACTTAAAATCTGAGGTCTGCAGTCCATTCCTGATGTTCTAATTTTCTTTCCTTCATAAATTCATCAACAGTGGGTTTTAAATTGACAAATTGTGCCTCTTGACTTAACCAACATACTTTGCAATAATACACAGCATCTCCGTACTCTTCGTTCAGTTCCATGGAAAACTGTTGCAACTGACGGTGGAGTATTGCATGTGACTTCAGAAGTTGTTATGATTTGCACCAACAATTTCTTTGCTTGCTCCATGCCTGAAAATTTAGCACAAAGTGCTTCTGGATGTACAGAACAATGAATCCTGTCCGTTGTTCCTTGTGCAGTTTTCCTCTTTTGTTGTCAATTAAATCTTTAAATTCTTTCAGTATGGTATTGTAATGCCATTTTGTAGAAAATTTGGGGTACCTGTTGATTATGCAACTGCATAATAGGTACTGATAATTCTCATCCCTCTCTTTGTCATTCCAATTTAGTTTTAAAGGTTTGTGATGATAGATCACTAGACTGCCTCTTTTCATGCAGCAGATGCTGGACCTGTAAATGTCCTTCATACTATGAACAAATAGTGAAGGATAAATAATGGTGACACCACTACTGTGCTGAACTGAAGAGTGTTACGCTTACTGAAAAATGCAACAGTGGAATAGAAATTAAATGTCACACTCTACCCTGGTTACATCCTAGAAGGACCGAGGAATGCTGACATGGCCGAGCCTCGGCCCACGCACCCATCATGCATGTGTTTTATCACGCTGCAGGCAAGGCAACTTTCAAGGTTTTTTTCCAAACAAATCCTATATGATTAACATATTCTAAATTCTGTAGAAAGGAAAATTTATTTCAGAATATTATTCAGACTGGGAACAGATAGGTTGGCCAGCACTGCCAATAAAAACTCCCCTATACTGTGATGGAATGACCGCACTACAAGAGAGGATGTCAATAAACTTGGTAATTTTTTGCTGAAGTCCAAGATATGAACTTGGCTGAATATTTTGTACCTCCATGTAGTGTCATACACTTTTCAATATCAGAGACTACCCATACTACCGTCTTTTAAGGAAAGCTTTCTGTAGAGCCACCTCCAGCAAGATCAGGTTATCTAGGGTAGAGCAATATTTCATGAATTTACATTGGAAGCAGCTAAGGGGTTACTTCCTCACTGACAGCCACACTAGGTAGCAGTTTATCTCTCTTTTTTTTCTCCTAAGAAGCTTCTGAGAGCAACATCATAGTAACCACTTGTAGAGTTACTGCCCTTTCCTGGTTTTAGTAGGACTGTCATTATGGATTGCCTCCATGAATGTAGTTGCAGTTCTAATGACAATGTATGATGATCAATGAATTTTGCTTTTGATTCTTTGCACAACTGTCACTGTGTGACCTCCTTATGGGATCTCATCTGTCTGAAAAGTGTATCCAGGTAGTGAAGTGCTTGCTAGAATGAAAATCATTACCCACTTCCCACTATGCAATATGTTTGAGGGGATGGGGATAAAAGGATAGGTCATTGATTGAGAATTAACCTGTGGCTGAGGTGAAATATGTTGCTTGACCTCTGTTCAGAAGATAGATGTCTCGTGATTCAGTGAGTCTCTGGCAATTGCTGTTGGATCTCAAAACACATAATGTGCATTAAAATTTCCTACAAATGGGAAGGATGAGGGTAGTTGCCTCATGAAGCGTATGAGATCCGTTTTATCAAGTGTGTCATTATTGCCTGCAAGTTGGTGGTGAGTTGCGGCACATATAACTAATGGTAATGAATAATGCATTACCCCTCTTTCACCAAGATCATCTTCCCTGTTAAGTGAGTAGGATTCTAACATGAGAATCAGAAGTTTTGAAGTACATCGGCTGCTTACAGGTGACAAGTTTTAATTTGACCTCCTCTACAGATGTTTTGAAAATGTCCACAATCCATTTAATTATGGGACCCATCAGCCAGTGAGGGTTTTCCCCATTTTTTCTGCACTGGTTATTTGCAATGGATGTTCACAACATTGCCTTTGGTACCAGACAGAGGTAGTGTGTGCCAATCTGATGGTTTTAATCCAGCTTTATTTGCCTGTGGTTGGGTTTTGGCTGAACTTTTATATTTACTTGAAGGAGCTGGTGTTTTTGTGGACAAGGATGTTGATGTTTTTTCTGATGCTTGATGTTGAATGCTTGTATGTAGAAAACCTTTGGCTTCTGAGTATTTAAGGGATTGGAAGTAGTTTCACCTTTGTAGGCCATCTTGCAAGAGCATGCATGTTTATGTAACTCTGGTATTGGAGTTTGTGTTGGGTAGTTGCACCTAGTGATAGGTTTTTTGAATACTGGTTTCAAAGGATCTGTGGTAAATACTAGAGTTTAAATCACCCTGAGTGCTTTCTTAGCCTCACCATATCTGTTCATCACACTCAGTTCCTGATTTTTTGTTTTCCTTTCAGCAAACTTATAGCTGTCTCTGCCACACATGGGATGATCATTCAAACAGTTGTACATTTTGGGCGACATCTACTTATTTCATTTCCTTAATCCACTTTTGATCAGTATTTACCACATGTTGCTTTGCTGTTACAAACAGTTGTGGTTACAAACTTTTGATATTTAAAACATCTCATAGGGTTTGGTATAAGATCAGGTGGATAAACTCAGTTGTGATGTACTCCGGACACAGAGGAGTTGAGTGTTATAATGAATGCCACAGTTTTGAATGTTTTTAACTTTTATCAAAGTCCCTGCAATAGCTTGTAAATATAATATGCAATTTTATGTACATTGCTTAATCCTTTGATGTAACTTTCTGAATATTTTTTTTTCTTAAATGAGAAGGAAACAAGTCATATGTTTAAAGGTTTTTCATCAAAATGTAACTTCTTTGTTTGAATTCTGAGTCTGACACAGTTAAATGCCTTTGGTAAATTGCAGAAAACACAAACTGCTAATATTTTAATGTTTTAAAATATTGTTAAATGCTCGTATAAATAGCTGTCTCAGAAGAAAATCCATTTGAAATTTAAATGTTGATCTGCTAAATATCCTATTATTGTGGATGCATATGAGTCCATTGAAGTTGGTGCAAAGTGCAGTATCAATGAGAGGAAAAGTGGCTACGAAGTACAGAGAAGAAAGAACATTCAATGAAATTGTCCATGAGAGCAGGAGACACTTCCTTTCTGTCCTTCAGGATATTGAAGGCTTGGACTGCCTTCAGATAGGAGAACAAATGGTGCTACCAGTATTGTGTGTGTGTGTGTGTGTGTGTGTGTGTGTGTGTGTGTGTTAGAGAGAAAGAGAGAGAACTATATGTATTCATTTTGAAATAAAAAAAACTGCCCCTATTAATGTTGATTTCGTGTGCACCACAGAACCCTTAGTCTTATTTTCAACTGCTCACCTGGCATGCAACAGATGCACACTCTTTAAGTAAATGACTCACATGTTTTTCCTCCCTCTCAACATCCTCCCCATTGATTCCACTTTCTCTTTCTCCTTCATGCCACTCCATTGATACAATCTCCTATCTCCTATGTCATATTTATATTCTTGCTATGGACTTCATTTGGCCCGATACTTCTCTTATATTTATAATAATAGTGACAGGTTTGTAAAAAGTGTAATTTTTAATTTTATTCTTAGGTTTATAAGGGGGTGATTAAAGAGATATTAAGTGCAATACTGTTTTCATTAATGTTATTTAATTGTACCATACCTGACACCAGGTAGTGATGGCGGAAGTGAAGGTACATTGTAGTCATATTCATCATAATCTGGATCCTTCTTTTGTGTTATGTTGATTATTGCTTCAATCTCTGGTGGTATAACCCTTTCTGATGGAGCTGAGTTGTTTAATAGTGATGTGTTGTTAGTCCCAGGCTCAGAAATACTGACATTAGTGTGAACTGTCACATTTACAGTATCAAGCTCTTCTGGCATTATGATTGTTGTAGGTATGATTGTCAAAAAAGTAGATTCAGTTTGCAAGGTTATTATATCATCTGTAACTTCAGTTGTAATTTCATTACTGGTAACATTTTCAGTTTTATTGTCTTCAGGGCTTAGGTTATCAATTCTTTCCATCGCAGTGATGATGTTTGCTACAGTTGTCTCATTTTGTATTAGATTCTCTGTTGTGTTTTCAGGCTCAGTAAAAGCTGGAATTGTTTCTGTCATGATTGTAGGTGTTACATTTTCCTCTGAAGTGAAATTGAGTGTAGTTGCATTCTGAATGTCACTTGTAGTTGTTTCCACTTCTTCTGTGGTCGTGTTATTTGCTGTAGAATTTTGTGTCCCATTATTGGATACAATTTTATTTTCCATGTCAATAGGCCCCATCTCACGATGAATTCGTTCTTGTGTACCTGGAGATCGATTAGCATTGTTAGTAGTTGTGCTATAGTTTTGCAGTGGCACTCTTTCGAATATCTTATTTTTCTTTTTTCCCACTGAAGAGATTGTACCCTGTAATTGTGAAGCACACAATCAGTTTCATTGGTTTTACAAATAGGAAAAAATGGTTTATGTAAGTGATAGATCGTCACCTCAATTGATGATGCTCTTGTAGTACCTGTTGCCCTTTCCTCATCACGTCTATCTGTAAAGCAGAGAGATCATTTTGTAATTTCCTTTTTACATCAACTATGGTTATACATGACAGCACATCAATAACTATCACTCAGACTTCATTCTTAACTTATCATGTCATTGACTGTAGTAAATTTTATACAATATCATGAGTTTGATTTTTTGCATATATTACCTTAAGTAAATAGAAATAATTCAAATGGTTCAAATGGATCTAAGTACTATGGGGCTTAACATCTGAGGTCATCAGTCCCCATAGAAATAATTGCCTACTGGATATGTGTTGCAGGTTAGCCCCACCCCATCTCACATTTTTAATGGCATCCGTTATTTTTCAAAGGCGTAAACATATCCCTTGGCACAAGTAATTGGGAAACATCAGTGATGCAGGGTCTCCCAAGAGGAATGGTCAGTATTCAGGGATATGGCACAAAAAATTATTTGAACCAAAAAAAAAAAAAAAAAAAAACTTCATATGGGCATATGCCCATTGGACAGATGGAGGTCAACGTCAAGGAAAGTGGCATGGGATTTGGAGTAGGACCAGGTGAATCTGATGGAACCAAAGGAGTTGAGGTTGGAGAGGAAATTCTGGAGTTGTTCTTCACTGTGAGTCCAGATTTGACGTTGACCTCCAACTGTCCAATGGCCAGCTTCACACGTCCGTCCACATGAAACCAACCAACAAGCAACAGTACCTCCATTATGACAGCTGCCACCCATTCCACATCAAACGGTCCCTTCCCTACAGTCTAGGTCTTCGTGGCAAATGAATCTGCTCCAGTCCGGAATCCCTGAACCATTACACCAACAACCTGAAAACAGCTTTCACATCCTGCAACTGCCCTCCCGACCTGGTACAGAAGCAAATAACCAGAGCCACTTCCTCATCCCCTCAAACCCAGAACCTCCCACAGAGGAACCACAAAAGTGCCCCACTTGTGACAGGATACTTTCCGGGACTGGATCAGACTCTGAATGTGGCTCTCGAGCAGGGATACGACTTCCTCAAATCCTGTCCTGAAATGAGATCCACCCTTCATGAAATCCTCCCCACTCCACCAAGAGTGTCTTTCCACCGTCCACCTAACCTTCGTAACCTCTTAGTTCATCCCTATGAAATCCCCAAACCACCTTCGTTACCCTCTGGCTCCTACCCTTGTAACCGCCCCTGGTGTAAAACCTATCCAATGCACCCTCCCACCACCACCTACTCCAGTCCTGTAACCCGGAAGGTGTACACGATCAAAGGCAGAGCCACGTGTGAAAGCACCCATGTGATTTACCAACTGACCTGCCTACACTGTGAAGCTTTCTATGTGGGAATGACCAGCAACAAACTGTCCATTTGCATGAATGGACACAGGCAGACAGTGTTTGTTGGTAATGAGAATCACCCTGTGGCTAAACATGCCTTGGTGCACGGCCAGCACATCTTGGCACAGTGTTACACCGTCCGGGTTATCTGGATACTTCCCACTAACACCAACCTGTCAGAACTCCGGAGATGGGAACTTGCCCTTCAGTATATCCTCTCTTCTCGTTATCCACCAGGCCTCAACCTCCACTAATTTCAAGTTGCCGCCACTCATACCTCACCTGTCTTTCAACAACATCTTTGCCTCTGTACTTCCGCCTCAACTGACATCTCTGCCCAAACTCTTTGCCTTTACAAATGTCTGCTTGTGTCTTTGTATGTGCGGATGGATATGTGTGTGTGTGCACGAGTGTATACCTGTCCTTTTTTCCGCTCCCGGGATTGGAATGGCTCCTTACCCTCTCCCTTAAAACCCACATCCTTTCATCTTTCCCTCTCCTTCCCTCTCTCCTGACGAAGCAACCGTTGGTTGCGAAAGCTTGAATTTTGTGTGTATGTATGTGTTTGTGTGTGTATCTATCGACCTGCCAGCGCTTTCGTATGGTAAGTCACATCATCTTTGTTTTTAGATATATTTTTCCCGCGTGGAATGGTTCCCTCTATTATATTCTCAATAGATTGAATAATACAGAAAATAAACAACAGTGTACATTGAATGTGTTCTATCTCGGAATCTATTCAGAATAGGGCAAGTTTCTTGCTTTAAATGATCATTCCTGTTATATCTCTGAAAACTGACAATTCTTCCTGGGACATCCTCTAGACATTTATTTTTGAAAAATCAAAATGAGTTTCATGTCATTAACACTAAATTATAGAAGAATAGATGAGACTTTCGTACATCATAAAATAGGCTAAATATTATGTGATAATGCATGCTTTAAATAGAGGTGGCTTGACAATTGATGTAACAGTTTATTGCTGTTTGAGAACAAATTTGTATTATGATATAATAGTGATATATCACACATATACACCACTAAAATAAGTTGTTGGAAAAGTGGACTACATTGTTAAGGCAGTGGTTCCTTCTTACGTTTGAAGTGTAATTAATGAGGAGACTTTGTTAACTAGTTCATTGCAGAATTAGTTGGATTTGATATTTAGTGTTATATTATATTTCATGAATTGAGAAGTAGAGTGGCCTTCTCTGCTTGCTAAATTTGAGTTACTTATATGTTTTTGTTTGGTCATACTGGTCATTCAAGTCACCTGCAGCTCTAAAACTGCAGTACATTGTAGAAGAGGTCGAAATATATGAGTTACCTTCATTGGCATTACTTAACGTTTAGTAGCGAGTTCATAACATTTAGTACTTATGTAGGGCATTTATAAGAAACCAGTTCACAAGTTTTTGCGTATTTTGTTAACAGTATTTTAGACAAGTGTAGAAGTGCATTTTCATAGTATCATCACTAAATAATGTTTCATTGCTTTCACACATGTCTTGGAAGCCTGTTATTGTGTTAGTGATACATTGTGTGACTTTCAATTTCTACCATTTACAATAAATTACGGCCATTCGTACAGTTAATGAGGATGGCCTACAAGAAAAAAAATTAATGCTGACAAATTTTGTTGCTGAACTTTCTTACGGCTTCAGGTCCAGTTATTACTTGTTGAAACAGATTTTCATGCTTTGTCAAATATCTGCACGTACTAACTTCACAAGGACTGATAACTGGCTTTCAGTTCTCCTTTTGTACATGACCTTCTGCTGCTGCTCTGTCCTGTAAGTAGTGATGTGTCTTCATACAGGTACTTTTGAATTGTGGTATTTCCATGTTTATGTTTATAGTGGTTCTTAATTAATGAATGCTTGTATGTTGTGACTCATACCTGTAGAGGCGAGAGTTTATTCCATAACTTCAAATGGCTGAGACTTTAGACCTAACTACCTTAAGCCACCCAACTTGTTCAGTTTAAGGACATAAAAATAATTTATTATCCAAAAGGCCCAAATTACAGTAATTATATGGTAAATGACAGTCAGAAATAGTTGCATGTTAATATTGTAATTTTATAGGCAAGTACAAATGATATTTGTATTTCCTCTCCACTTCATTACAATGACTAAAGTGTGACTATTCATAGTACAAAGGAAAGTGACATGATCAATGCACTGAAATTCTACTCACTGCACTCATATCTTGTAGGGCAGCAGCTGATGTTAGAGATTACTGGAGTACATCCATGTATTGGTGGAGAACACTTCAGTGTAGTGCATTGCACTCGTCCTCGTATACAGTAACATTGCTTGCACTGTGCTCTGTCCACTTCAATACGAACTCCCTCTGTGTACTGTTGACCACCCACAGTGCAACCTAATAACACAACCATGTAATGCAAGTTAACATAATGGAAAATACTGATAATAATGACTGTATTAAAATCATTGAACACACTTTTACCGAAAATCTGACTATTCTGAAAAGTCACCTGAAAATACTGTAAGTGTATTCCACAGTTTCTTTTTTAAGTAGTAACTGTGGTTTTAAACAAATAGAGAGATGACCACTATATTGCTGGCATGTAATTATGATTTAAAAATTGTTTCTAATGTACAAGTTCAGTTTTCCCTGATGCCTGTGTTGATTAGATATCCACACATGTTTCTTATCCAAATCTTCATAAACACAGGAACACACTATGAAACTAATGTTAGGTTGTTGGTAAACTGTAGCAATTTAAGTTGCAAATAAAGTAGAAAGTATGCCATACACTTCAGTTTTAAGTCAGAATTTGAAATGTGTCTAAACATTATAGAATAAGTAATAGTGTCTGTGTGTGCTACAAACCACCACCGGCTGAAGGATAGACTGTGCAGACACTATATTCACCTGAGGAACAGCTATGCAAAGCTTCAAATATTATTAGAAACATTTCAGCCTCTTTGGTGTGTCTTTATTATTTATTATGTCTCAGAATTTCTATGCCACATTGTGTTGTGTGAAACATGATATAGGACATGAGATGACATGTTACTGTCTGGTGGAATATGTACTGTGATGAATATTTGTTAGAAGTTAAAACTATGTGTCAGACCAGAACATGAACTGGACACCTGCCTACCACAGACAGTGTGCTACTAACTGCAATGTAACATTTGTTTCTGTTGTGGGTCAATTGCCACTCCTTGCACCAAACATCGATCCCCTACAGATCTTCCTGTATTTTGCTACAATTTTCTAGTGCTGCAATTTCTCTGTTATAACAGCATCATCCATGAAGAGCCATGTGGAACTTCCAACTTCATCTACTAGGTCATTTATATATACTGTGAAAATTAATGGTCCTGTGGTAGTCCCCTGGGGCATGCCTGAAGTTACTTCTATGCCTGAAGACTTGCATCTGTTCCGAATGGCATGAAGTGTTGTGTTTGATAGAAACTCTTCAATCCACTCACACAATTGGTCTGATATTCTGTAAATTCGTATTTTGTTAATTAGGTGGCAGTGCCTCATGGAAGACAAGAGCATGTTGTTGACTTGGGCATCAGTATCTATCGCCTTCTGGGTCTCATGGACAAGCAGAGTGATCTGGAAGACATCATGCTCATGCCATTGACTGTTAAACTCTTTATTTCCACTATTGCAATTTTGGCCTTAGACCATTATCAAGTGCAGATGTTTTGGCTTTAAGCCTTGTCAACTTTATACACGCTGACACATTTATATGTTGTTGTCATTTGCTGTTATATACATTCGTAACGCTGCTAAGTAGTTTGAGCGCACATATCCATATATCGTAAAATAGCACTGTCTGTACATACACATGTTCATTCCACCATCACTAGTAACTTTTGCACCAAACCACAGCAGTATTATGAATGTATATAACAGCAAATGACAACAACATATAAGTGTCAGCATGCATAAAGTTGACATGGCTTAAAGCCAAAAAATTTGCACTTGATGATGGCCTAAGGCCGAAATTGCAATAGTGCAAATAAAAGGTTTGACAGTCACTGGCATAAACATGGTGTCTTTTAAAAATTTTTACATTACTGTGAATCCCATTTATGAAATGTTCATTTAGAGTGATCTGTGTTTTGTTCCCATATTGATTCCTACAGAGGGGATTTTCATAACCTAGAAATGTCATAATTTGCAAGCATAAAACATTCCAAAAATTTACAACACAGACATCAGAGATGCACATAGACCCATAATTCTGTGTGTCTGCTCAATGATCCTTCTTGAAAATGGGAATGCCCTGTGCTTTTTTACAATCATCAGGAAGACATCACTGCTCCAGAAACTTACAGTACCTGTCTGCTAGAAGGGGGGCAAGTTCATTCACATACTCTATGTAGTATCGAATTGGTATACTGTCAGGTCCAGTGGCCTTCCCTATGTTGAGCTATTTCTGTGGTGTCACTGCCAGACACCACACTTGCTAGGTGGTAGCTTAAATCGGCCGCGGTCCATTAGTACATGTCGGACCCGCGTGTCGCCACTGTGTGATCGCAGACCGAGCGCCACCACACGGCAGGTCTCGAGAGACGTACGAGAACTTGCCCCAGTTGTACGATGACGTTGCTAGCGACTATACGGACGAAGCCATTTCTCTCATTTGCCGAGAGACAGTTAGAATAGCCTTCAGCTAAGTTAATGGCTACGACTTAGCAAGGCGCCAATTGTATCAGTGCATGTATCATACGAGTCTCATTTGTATCGCCACAATCTCCAGATGTATAATCAAGAACGATGTATACAAGGACGGATTAAAAGTTAAGTAGTCCAGAAGATACGTACTTTTCTTTATAGCATTCATTAAGTCTCCTGTTTCAGACCTCACTCCATCCTTCGTGAGTTAGCGCGTGCATCTTGGCCGCCTCTTTCAATTAATGTGCGTAGTGTTGGCAAGTCTGCCGACACTACAATTTTGGCGACGAGCGTAAAAAAACGGTCTTCATTCTTCTTGCTTTGCTTACATTACTTGTGTCATGGCTTCGCCAGATGTACTGTCCGAATTTTATCGCTTGCAGAATCAGCAGACGCAGGCCTTATTGGATGCCCTTGGACAGCTCATCCAGGGTCAACGTGCGCTGCAAAACGATGCGGCCGCCGCCGCTTCATCGCTACCGCAGGCACGACCCGCCGTTGCACCTCCGTTTCGTAGCTTCGACGCAGCCCACGAGTCTTGGACTGAGTGGTCCCAACAATTCGGCTTCCATCTAGCCGCCTACACAATTCAAGGTAATGAGCGGCAGCCGTTTTTGCTTTCTTGTGTCGGTGTGTCCACCTACCGTGTGATAGTGAAATTGTTTCCCCGACGCGACATAGCAACTCTGTCCTACGAAGAAATTTTGTCTGCTTTAGATGCCTATTTCAAAGAAACAGTTAATGTAGTTGCAAAAAGGTATACGTTCTTTCGTACCAAACATACGGCCGGTCAGACTAATAGGGAGTGGGTTGCAACTTTGCAAGGACTTACTAGGGATTGTGATTTTGCATGTGAATGTGGACTTCCGTATTCAGATACTATGGTGCGTGATGCAATTGCACAGAACGTTTCTGATGTTCACATACGGGAACAGATTTTGAAACTAGTAAATCCCTCCCTTCAACAAGTGATAGACATATTGGATAGGCAAGACACACTTGACTTTGCTCAGGAATCATTTGAAACTTCGCCAGCAGTGTGTCGCATTGACCGGCCCACCGGGCGCGCAGCACAGGACGCTAAACGGCCCTCGCGCACGTCAGCGCAGCTGCAGCCTAGCTCGCAAACACGTGTGCCGCGTAAGCAGGCCAATGCCGTGCTCAAATCATGCCCGCGGTGTGCAACTAGACATTCGCGTCACAATTGCCCGTCACGCCAAGCTATTTGCTTTTACTGTCATAAGAAAGGACATGTTCCAAGTGTTTGCCAGAAAAAGCTAAGATCAGACAATCGAAACCATTCCAGGCCCTTTGCTTCGCGCCGGAATCGAACCAGGGACAATCAGGCTCGTGGACCTTCGCCCATGGACATTCATGTCGTTAATTCCACCCCGTCCAGTGCCACTTTATCTAACAGTGACTGTGTTCGTCCCACAAAAAGTGTGCGTCGACGTCGCCGGAACTCCCGTAAGGTCGCAAGTGCATCTGTACCTGTATCAGTTCAAATTGCACGTGAAAGTCGCTCTTGTCGTCAGCAGGACAATAAACTTTTTGTCAACTTAGACTTTGGAGGCAAAGTGATACCATTCCAGCTCGATACCGGAGCTGCAGTTTCATTGCTCAATCAAGACCCGTACAAACAACTGGGCAAACCTCCGTTGCGTGCCACAAATGTTCAGCTCAATAGTTATTTAGGACAGCAGATACCTGTGTTAAGACAGTGCAGCCTGCTTGCCACATACAAGGGACAAACAAAACTTGTGTCATTTTACGTTCTTCGTTCTTCTACGGCAGTGAACTTGTTTGGTTTAGATTTATTTCAGTTGTTCAACTTGTCTATAGTAAATCAGATCCTATCAGTGAACCAGACTGTGCCTTCAGCCAGTGTTTCTAGTCTATGTGAGGAATTTGCAGACATTTTTGCACCGGGCCTTGGTTGCGCTAAGAACTATGAAGCACATTTGGAACTCAAAGTGGACGCGCAACCGAAATTTTTCAGAGCGCGCAATGTTCCCCACGCATTGCGTGATGAGGTTGCAAGAACATTAAACGATTTAGAATCTCAAGGTGTAATTGAACGGGTGCAGGCTTCTCTCTGGGCCTCACCCTTAGTAATTTTGCCAAAACCTTCCGGAAAATTGAGACTTTGCGTGGACTTCAAGGCCACTGTGAATCCACAACTTGTGACTGCAACTTTTCCTTTGCCCCGCCCGGAAGATCTTTTTGATAAACTGTGCCCGGGTAAATACTTTTCGAAATTGGACCTAGCAGATGCGTACTTGCAAATACCAGTGGACGAAGACTCCCAGCGCGTTTTGGTGGTTAACACGCATCTTGAATTGTACCGATTCAAAAGGCTGCCATTCGGGTGTGCATCCGCCCCTGCATTTTCAGCAATATTTACAAACTGTTTGTGCGTCGGTCCCTACTGCTGCGAACTATCTGGACGATATTGTGATCTCCGGAAAGACAGAAGACGAACATTTAGCCAACCTACGAACGTTATTTCAGGTCTTGCAACAACATGGTCTTCGCTTGAGGAAGGACAAATGTGTGTTTTTTGCTCGTGACTTCCCATATCTGGGCCATGTCATAAATGCCCAAGGAATACATCCGAGTCCAGAGCACCTCCGTGCCATACAGGAGTTGCCTTCGCCACAGAACTTGAAACAGCTACAGAGTGTGTTGGGAAAAATTAACTACTATGCCAGGTTTGTGCCGCGCGCTTCTTCCAATTCAGCTCCGCTTCATCGCTTACGCCATAAGGGTGTTCCGTTCGTCTGGACGACGGAATGCGAACGCGCCTTTCGCCAGTTGAAATCGGCGTTGCTTTCTCATACTTGCCTTACGCCGTTCGATCCCCAGAAACCACTTTTGTTGATGGTCGATGCATCGGATTTCGGGATCGGTGCTGTGCTTGCGCACAAAGATGGATCGCATGATTGCCCTATTGCCTTTGCTTCAAAATTACTCTCGTCTGCGCAACGCAATTATTCCCAGATAGAGAAAGAAGCTTTAGCTCTCGTGTTTGGTGTTACTAAGTTCCATGATTTCTTGTATGGTCGTCACTTTACCATCATCACAGACCACAAACCTCTGACATCGCTTTTTCATCCGACAAGCCTGTACCTCCACGTACAGCGCAGAAATTCATTCGCTGGTCTCTTTTCCTCTCGCAGTACCGCTACGATATCTTGTATCGGTCCACTGCTAAGCACGGAAACGCTGATGCGTTGTCCCGTTTGCCTGTTGCTGAGGATAAAGCATTCGATTCTTCCGAACTTGCTTGCATGTTCATTGATTCGGAAACCGATGACGTGGTCGAATCGTTTCCAATTGATTTTCGTCGTGTCGCTACAGCCACAGCTGCTGACCCTGTCCTTGCTACTGTTTTGCGTTTTGTTGCTACGCAATGGCCCTTGTCAAAGTCACGGATCGAGGATCCGTTGGTTCGCCGATTTTTTGCTCACAAGGGGAGACTTTTTGTACGACGTGGTGTTTTGTTGTTGCGTTCGGATAATGATCAATCCAGAGTCGTGGTCCCACGTTCGTTACAGTCCTCTGTCTTACGGCTTCTTCACCAAGGACATTGGGGTATAGTGCGTACGAAACAACTTGCTCGTCAGCACTGTACTTGGTTCGGAATCGATGCTGCGATTGCGAATATGTGCTCTTCTTGCATGGCGTGTGCCGAACAACAATCCGCGCCGCCGCGGAAATTCTTTGTATGGCCGACAGCCACTTCCCCTTGGCAACGCTTGCACATCGATTTTGCTGGTCCATTCTGGAACGCTAGATGGTTGGTTGTGGTGGATTCCTTCAGTAATTTTCCTTTTGTTGTCCGGATGTCTTCCACGACGTCATCTGCCACCATCCAGGCGTTGTCTGCTATTTTTTGCATTGAAGGTCTTCCACAGACTATTGTTTCCGTCAATGGCCCACAATTCATGTCCGCAGAATTTCAGTCATTCTGCCAGGCCAATGGTATTCAACATCTGACATCCGCGCCGTTTTCGCCTCAGTCAAATGGTGCTGCTGAACGGTTGGTCCGGACTTTCAAGTCACAGATGTTGAAGTTGAAAGAGACGCATTCTAGGGAGGACGCATTGTTGCTCTTTTTGTCTTCGTATCGCTCTCAGCCCCGTGATGGTCGCTCGCCGGCTGAGTTGCTCCATGGTCGTCCTCATCGAACCTTGATGTCTTTGCTGCATCCGCCGCATCAGGTTCTAGTGCAGCGGCAAACTACTGCTTTTGCTCCTGGCGACGTTGTTTTCTATTGCAACTATTGCGGTTCACGGCGTTGGCTCGCAGGGCGCATTCTTCGCTGCCTCGGCCGTGCGATGTATTTGGTTTTGGGGGCCTCTGGTGAGGTGCGTCGGCATCTCAATCAGCTGCGCCTCTGTCGTCGCCTGGGTTCTGCCGCTCCCCGTCTGCTTTCAGCGATGGTGCCATCCGGTCAGCGCCCTGGGGACCCATCTACTGGCTCGCCTCATCCCCAGGTGTTACCAACGCTGCCTTCCATTTTGCCTCATGGCGACGCGCCGCCGCCGCCGCCGCCTGTTCTCCTGCCGGCGCCGCCCGCAGTGGACGCGTCGCTGCAACCGCCTGGCGCCTCCCTGGGTCATGCGCCGCCGCTCGCTTCCCGTGACCGGCTGTCCTCCGCCATGGAACTCTTGCCCGCTCCGGACCAGATGTCGTCTTCGCCCGTCGGGTGCCCCGGCCACATGGAGGTCGACCCTTCGGCCCCTCCTGTCTCTCTACGGGCGCATACACCGCATGTTGACGTGCACCCTGGACTAGGTTTTCAGGCGTTTCCTAGCTCCCCTCGGACCGAATGGCCGGGTGCGGGTGGCACAGCCTCGCCTGTTGTTAGGCTCCCCACCTCATCGCATACGTCAACATGGGGTCCTCCCCACAGCGGGCAGAGGCCTTATAACACGACCGTTCGCCGATTTGCGGGGGAGGAATGTGGTGTCACTGCCAGACACCACACTTGCTAGGTGGTAGCTTAAATTGGCCGCGGTCCATTAGTACATGTCGGACCCGCGTGTCGCCACTGTGTGATCGCAGACCGAGCGCCACCACACGGCAGGTCTCGAGAGACGTACGAGAACTCGCCCCAGTTGTACGACGACGTTGCTAGCGACTATACGGACGAAGCCATTTCTCTCATTTGCTGAGAGATAGTTAGAATAGCCTTCAGCTAAGTTAATGGCTACGACTTAGCAAGGCGCCAATTGTATCAGTGCATGTATCATACGAGTCTCATTTGTATCGCCACAATCTCCAGATGTATAATCAAGAACGATGTATACAAGGACGGATTAAAAGTTAAGTAGTCCAGAAGATACATACTTGTCTTTATAGCATTCATTAAGTCTCCTGTTTCAGACCTCACTCCATCCTTCGTGAGTTAGCGCGTGCATCTTGGCCGCCTCCTTCAATTAGTGTGCGTAGTGTTGGCAAGTCTGCCGACACTACAATTTCGGATGATTTTCAATCCCAAGGTCACTTGTTTCAATAGCAGCCATTTCGTTGCTCATACAATGATTTAAAGAAGGCACTACAGTGCAATCTTCCTCTGTGAAACAGTTTTGGAGAAAGAAATTTAGTATTTCAGTGTTTTCTGTATCATCCTCTGCTTCAGTGCCATTATGGTTATAGACTAGACAGTTGTTGTCGATCCATTTAATGGTTTAACATGAGAACAAAACATCTTTAGATTTTCTGTCAAGCAGCGGATGAATTTTACTTTCGAATTTGTTGAATATTTCACGGATGGCTCTCCTTAAGCTAAATTTGGCATCGTTTCATTTTTGTTCAACTGTGAGGCTTTGTCTCCATTTAAATTTGCAGCGAAGGTCTCTTTGCTTTTGTAGCAGTTTTATAACATGGCTGTCAAACCAAGGCAGGTCTTTACTGCCCCTCACAACTTTAGTACTTCAATTGAAACATATCTGTCTAAAGAATATTGTACAATCCTCTCTTTAACTTTCTCCATTAATACTCAATGTTATTAGTGCTGGAGATGAAATCTTTGTGATGATTGCCCAGGTAATATGAAATCTGTTGTGACAGAACAGCAACTGTATTGATATTTAAAACAGTTCCAATACATTGTTTGTTTTTTAGTGCCAGTTGCACATTTATTTATGTATGATGTGGTTTGATCTCCCTGGATCATCTTCAGATTTCTATAGATACATTAGCAACCCAATGTGTCTGTTTTCCGTATCTCTCTGGTGTGTGCTTCTGACACAGAAACAACAGGTCGCTGATGCAGTTACATAGATTTGAAGATGATCCAGGGAGATTGAAATTAGTTATGTGTTAAAAAATGTGTAACTGGGACTGAAATTAAATGATATATTAGAATTGTTTTAAAATTAGTTGAACTGTGCAGTTTCATCACCACCAACTGCATGACATTAACAGGACAAGCTGATTGGATGTTAAATATTAAAGTGTGTGAAGCCTGTGCTCCCTTTACATTATTGAACTAATAGGAGCAGTGGTTTTGCGATATTTTGTCCTGTTGCTGTCAGTGCTGGTGTGAAATCGTGTGTGTGTCACATATGATTTTAGAGGTCTCTGCAAATTGCAATATTAATAGGGATGTGAGAATGAAGGTGGAGATCTGAAGAAATGTCAATGTTTCTCTCACATCATGTATTGTGAATCTAGAGAGGACAAGCACATAATGGTTTCAGCACACATTGAATTTGAGAATAGGATTGGACAGTAAGCTTACATCTACACAGTCAGTTGTTGACCAGTCTGGTGTGGCAGCATAGGAGAACCCCTTTGGTTATCATCTGTGGCACATTTACAGCACAGCAGCATGTCGATGATATATGCTTCATTTTGTTGTCCTTAATGACAAGCCATCCTGCGCTTACATTTCAACAAAATAATGCCTGCCCACACATGGCAACAATTTCTACTGCTTGTCTTCATGATTTTCAAACCCTATCATCACCAGCAAGATTGCCTGATTCTCCCCTGTTGAGAACATTTTTAGCATTATGGGTAAGGGTCCTCCAACCATCTCGGGATTTTGATGATCTAACATGCCAATTGGACAGAATTGGGCACAATAGCCGTCCAGAGGACATCCAACAACTCCGTCAGTCATTGCCAACTGAATAACTTCTTGCATAAGGGCCAGAGGTGAACCAATGTATTACTGATCTGTTCAGTTTGTAATTTGTAATCATTTGTTTGTTTGTACATTTATATTACATCTATCAATTTACATCCCATTCAAATAATTCCTTTGTGACATATATTTTTTTTTTATTTTTTAAGAAAGTGTTGCTCATGCAAAACTCAAATGACCCTTTTTCACATGGTATCCTACTAACCATAAATGAAATGGTACAGGCAGATTCCATACTCCTGGATTTCCAGAAAGTATTTGACATGGTGCTCCATTGCAGACTGTTAATGAAGGTCCACACATACAGAATAGGTTCGCAGATATGTGAGTAGCCCAAAGACTTCTTAATTAATAGAACCCAGCACATTGTCCTTGATGGCAAGTGTTCATCAGAAAGAAGGATGTTGTCAGCAGTGACCCAGGCAAGTGTGATAGGATTGCTCTCATTTTCTATATACATAAATGATTAGACAGATATGGTGAGCACAGATCTGTGATAATTTGCTGGTGCACTGTAGTGTATGAGAAAGTGTTGCTGTTGAATGACAGGAGCATGACCGGGGTAGAATTTCTATTTTGTGTGATGAATGGTAACCTTCTCTAAAAATGGAAAAAGGTAAGGTGGTGCAGATGGTGCATGTACCACTCTGGTTTGAAGAGGTTGGCACAGGAGAGGAATTCATGGCAGTTCATATTTATCTGCTAGTCAAGAAGAAAGGCATCATTCTGGGTGACATTGTACCCTGCTCTGAAGCTCATGGACAACCATAGTATGCCGCATTTCACAATATCTCTGCATGCGGAACCCTGTTGATTTTTATAGTTGAGTTTTTAGTTCTTGAAAAAGTTCATGAATTTGAGATCTCAAAAAATGTTCAATAATTCTGTGGAAGATTGGTACAGCAATAGAAGCCTATAATTATGTGCATCTGTAAGAGGACCTTCCTTGAAAATAGGAATGACCTGCACTTTTTCCAGTCATTTGGTGCTTATCATTCCACAAGCCATGATAAATGCTGCTATAAGCGGAGCAAGTTATTTCACATAACCCAAGGTGAATCTTATAGGTACCTCAACAAGTTTAAATTCCTTTACACTGTAGGGCAATTTTGCCCCATTTTCTACTACTCAATCATGTATCCCAATGTCTGCCGGTTTGGTTATTAATGTGATGATTAAAAGGAGAATTCTTATTATGATACTCTGCAGTGAAACAATTTTGGAAGACTGTATTCACTATTTCAACCTTTTCTGTCGTGTTCTGTTTTGATGTCAGTATTGTCTGTATTCAACCAAATAGATGATTTAGGTTGTTACAGACTTAATGGAACTTCAAATCATCTTAGGATCTTAGTCGAATCATTTCTCAAAATTTTACTTTGTAATTCACTGAGCATTTCTTGTATAAGTCTTCTTGCAGTCACTTTGGGTTCGTTCAGCATTAATCACCAATAAGGCATGGACATCACTTAATTCTTCACTTTTCTGCTTTTGTAATAGCTATTGAACTGCACCAGATCTTTTTCATCCCTCTCAACCCTGCTCTGAGAAGTCATCGAATGCAGTTTCTGAACAGCCAACATTGTTGTCAGGTGATGCTGTACTATACAGGAAAGGATCATCGCTGAATGACTTTAGAAGAATACAGTATGACAGCAGAATTTCTATCGTGATCAATGACAGTTTGCTCTAAATGTAGAAAAATGTTTGTTAATGCAGATGAGTAGGGAAAATAGCCCTGTAATGTCCACATACAGTATTGGTGGTGTGCTTCTTGAGTAAGTCACATCCATTAAATATCTAGGCATGACGTTGGAGTACAATATGAAATGGAATGAGCATATAAGGACTGTCTTAGGGGAGGTGAATGGGCGACTTCAGTTTGTCAGTAGAGTTTTAGGAACTCTACAAAGGAGACTATGTATAGATCACTTTTGTGTCTCATTCTTGAGTATTGCTCATGTGTTTGTGATCCTCACCATGTTGGATTAAAAGAAGGCATCAAAGCAATTCTAAAGCACGCTGCTACATTTGTTACCAGTAGATCTGATGGTTCGTGAACACAAATGGGAATCCCTGGAGGGAAGATGGGATTCTTTTTGTGAAGCGTTGTTGAAAAATTTTGGAGAACAGTTGGTTGTATTGCCACCAATGTACATTTTTCAAAATGATTGTGAAGATGAGGTAAGAGAAATCAGGGCTCTTTCTGAGGCATATGGGTAGTCATTTTTCCTTCACTTCATTTCCAAGTGAAATAGGAGAGGAAATGACCAGCAGTTATACATGTTACTCTCCACCAAAACCATGCGGGGTATGATGCAGGTGTAGAACAGTATATGTGCAAAGTGTATTCCCCTGAATGAGAACTCTTGTCATGTCCTTTGAAGGTGATCACTCAACTGAGATGAGTTGGAAAGTTCTGTATCTATTTGTGGATGCCTTCCTGGGCTATGGGCTAAAGGCTAGAGTCACTGATTGCTGCTGTGGGAGATAGCTTCAATTTTTTTTGTCAGTAAAGTCTGCAATGGAGTCTAACAAACTGTAAATGCTTAAGCGTAATGACTGACACAAAATCTGCTGAAGAGGAGTCATCAAAATGCTTTCACCAGACTACTTGTCATACAATTTTTATTGCACTGAGATGTTTGTAAAAGTATTGACTTTTCAGTTACATGTAAAAGGTAAACATCACTCACGGATTAGGCCTTAGGCCTGTTCTGACTGGTCGACAGCTGCCTACAAGGCAGTATGAGGAGCTATCTATGATAGAGGGACATGTGCTCAGCATGTTGCGAATCCCTCCAGCCGATATAGCCGAAAGATGAAACCTTTGTACAAGCAGGTGCTCATTTGCCCTTACAAGGCTGACTGGACCCCATTCCAGACCTCACCATTTCAGAAAAAAAATCAGAGGTGGTACCAGCAATCAAACTCAGGTCCTTCCACACTGAAGGCAGTGACAGTAGCCAATTGGTTCTGGAGGCAGTGGACTTTTCTCTTCCTGACTCAAATATTCAAGTCTGGAGATGAAAAAGTGGAGCACAAATGGATAAAATTCATAAGCATTAGGCAACATGTAGAGCCCGCCAGAAAAATGTATACACACTTTAAGGAATGAAAAGTATTACTTATGTGTTTATTTTACATTTAATAATTGGTCACACATGTTGTACAATCTTCAGTTTTCACACGGTTACTTTAATGTTCACCATTGGTGGGTATACACATAACAGAATGGCGAGCAGTTACCGCAACTATGTCAGTCAATGTTACAGTGGATATTGCTGCACATGTCACTATAATCTCCTGGTGGAGTTCCTCCAGTGTGCGTGGCTTATGTCAGTAGACGTTATCTTTCACAGTTCCCCACAATTAAAAGTCCATAGGTGTTAGATCTGGTGACTGGAGGGAACCTCAGTGGGCTCTCTTCATCCAATCCAATGCCCCAGAAAATTGTCATCCAGGAAAGCTTGTACAGCAAGGTGGTAGTGTGGTGGTGCCCCATTCTTTGGTAGAAGACTTTTTCATCAGCTCCATAAAGCACACATATACCTGGCAAAATTGATATGCATAACATTTCCAGGTACATTTCTGCAGTGACAGTAGCATCGAAGAAAAAGAGTCCTTCTAAGCCCCTAGGTGATAGTCCACACCACACATGAACCGCTGGTAGATTGACTGCTTTATCCACATAAACATGTGGATTTCCTGGTGTCCTGTACACACAGGTATGCTGATTCATGGTTCCATTAAGTTTAAATTGTGCGTCGTCACTCCACACTACCTTCATCACAAATTGTTCGTCATCAGTTCCATTTGCTGATACCATTCGCAAAATTGCATTTGGTGATCAATATTGTCATCCTTAATCACATGCAGTAATTATGGAATGTAAACTTTCCACTACGCAGCTTCGAGAACTCTTTGTACACTTATACTGCTAACCCCCCATTTCACATGCCCATTGTGTAGCAGACATCTGTGGAATAATTAACAAATGTTTCCAACATGAGAGCTGACAAAGCAGGACTTGTAGCTGTACACTGTCTTCCTGATCTTCTGAATATCACAAATTGTTCCACGCAATTCAAACAGGCGAATGATGCATTTAATTTTTAGGTGGGTGGGCAGTTCTGTTTCAAACTCCCACCTCTTCTGACGTTGCACTTCAACGACATTATCAAACTTGAAAAACCACTTCAAAATACATTCTCATTGCTCGAATGTCAAGCGTGCTCCAGCCATCTTGTTTTCTCAATACTGAGATGAAAGTACTAACACCTGTTGAGCCAAAGGCCATACTACAACACACTCATAACTCAGATCGAACAACAATATAAATATCTCTATAGAATCTGACAAAGAGTGTACACATTTTTCTGGAAGACTCTGTACATACATCACTGGCTGATGAGAAATAGTTATTTAATGGTGATTCTAGCACAACGCTTGTTACCAGATTTTCTCCTCCCCTCCATCGCCATATTTCTGGATGGAAAAAACCAAGATGGCAGATTTACCCCACTTCTGCTATTTAAAATTCCACTGTGGTAGTTTAGCCCATTTGTCCATCATTAAAATGTTGAATTACCGATGACCTAGTAGTTTGGTCCCTTCTCTCCCCCCACCTCCCAAACCAACCAACCAAATCTTGGTGCAAAATCCAAGATGTCTTGAGGAATTTGAATTGGAATTCAGTAACTACTATTACTTTAGAGCTAATCCACTTATAGTAATTAAAGTGCTGCACTTTAGTAAGTGTTATTAATTTAATAATATGATTTGCTTGTAATCTTTTCAACAGACAAATTTAAAATGTTAAGTGATACCTGAAGAATAACGTGTGAGGAAGTAAGCTTACTCTTTTGAAGAGCACCACAACATAGGGATGAAAATTCAATGTAGTGCAAGTAGCCCACATTGCTGGTTGAAAAAATGTAATATGTGGGAACTAGGTGATTCATGTCATGTAAAAGAAGTATTGCCTCAGTCAAGATAACTTCACAGAAACATTTGAACAAGCTGCTGCAGGTTTCCTGAACTTCATAGCTACCACCACCACCATTGCTGCCACTGTTCCTCTAGTGACTGGTTTTGATGAGCTCCCAGTAAGTTCCAGCTTTGTCTTCCTCTCCCACCACTACTCCTCTACAGGTCACAGCTTTTGTTGCTGTACCAACACCACCAAGCTGTCTACATTCAAAACTGATTTACATGAATACGCTATTCTGGAAGGTAGTTGTCACTGAAGATTCTACAGCCATCAACACATGATTGGTGGTGAGGCAGCCTGTCAAACTTATCCATGCTAGTGTAATTAAGTGTTTGGAGTAATAATACTTACTGACATACTTATAGAAAACTTTTGTATCATCAGTCATTCAAGCTCAGTGTTTTACCAACAAGTTAAATCCCATACTTTGGTTCCAGCAGTTAGCACAGATGCTTTTGAAATTATTGAAAGACATATCCATACCCAGATGACCTTCATATATGTATTTTAAATTGTTAATGTAGTGCTTGAATGCACTGTTGATGTTTTTGTCATGAACCAACTGTTTTGGTGCTCCTCTTACCCTCTTAAATAATTGTTTTGGTACTTGGGAATATATTAGATATATAGAATACATCAGCAGCCTTATGACTTCCAAAGTAGAAATAATTTTTTGCCGCTATTTCTCACATGCAGTATCATCAAAAATAAAGATGGAATTTGACTTTGCTTTGTCTTGAGGTGATACTGCTGTACTATCATAGAATGCATTGTATGTTAAACTCTCAATACCTGACAATATATTTTGCAGCAATTGATATTAGTGGTGGATACATTTTTGAGAGCAAATAAACATGCTAAAAAAAACGAAATCATTCAAAATTTTTTAGTAGTTGTATAACCAAAATACCACAACATGAGGATTCAGCTTCAATTGTTCTTAACAGAATCTGGTAGAAATTCGCCTTTTTCTTTTCTACAACTGATCCCATTGATTATATACTAATACATGACTGGACATTTACCACAAACACTCTACGACAGGACTGCTTGGACCACTTCATCATGTAATAAAAGACCTTAACATACAGAAAATCCTTAGTCCTATAAGGGGAAGAAAAATATTAAAATCTGGTATCTTATTGAAGAATAATTTTAATATATTGTCATGTGTTGTTTGATATTTACAAAATAATTAACATATAATACACACTGAAAACAACTCCATTTTTGGCTCATTCAGCATTTGCAAAGAACTGATTTTAAATCAATGCAATTCTGTAATTTCCCAGTCCACACAAATGATCAATGTGATATAAAATGTCATTTTTCATGACTCTCATTGAAAATATCTGCAGTTATCACTCATTTGACACTAATGAAGAATTGGTATTTGGTACATCCACTGGAAACACATGATAGTTTATCATTGTCTGAGACCAGCATTAGATAGCAGAGAGAACAAATCTGTTAAAAAGAATATGTGCGTGCAAACATGTAATATCACTATTGTTATTAAATGGCTTAGAACAGCTGGATATCTGAATACACCTATATAAGGTCAAAGTTTAATGAAACCATGAGGCACAGTTCCTGAAAGCTTATATATATTGCATACATAAATGTGACGTGCATCATAGTGCCCAAATATAAACACTTCGTTTGGCTGGGATGAGGAATCCTGTCACACCAACTCCACAAGATTGTATTAAAATTTCTATACCCATTTCCACTGCCTCACTGAAGGTTCCGCAATTAATTACATGTTTGTCCAACAAAACAGCTGGCTGACTGGACCCACTGATCTACATTGCAGCTATCTCCACTGATCACAATTGCAGCTGTCTGTATATAATAGCTATGTTGAAGACACCATTTGATAGTAGATACCACAACACTCTTATCAGCATATTATGTGTTATCATAAATTTTAACTGGCGTAAATTGAGAGTCTGAGGACGTTCTCAGCTTATTTCTGCTACCAAATGCATTAAGCTTTTATATGACACCGTTGCAGGAGTGCTGGTGGGAGGAGGCGAACAAATTGAAACTTGCTTGTAGTTAGTTCAAACTAGCCAGTAGAGAAACAGTGACAAGCGGTGGTGGGAGCAGTGATCATCTGGCAGTGTGCAAGGAGTTGTTTAGTACTTGCTGAGGACACACACTGATAAAAAAGCAACACCAAGGAGTTGTACGACATATATGAAACTTGATTGGCATGTTCCTACATCTGGAAGATGATGTCTATTGAAATGTTGCACCTGTTGCAGAGTTACTATGAGGATGCAAATCAGGTATGCTTTAAATACATGCTGTAACAGCCGTGAGCATTAATTACCTTTGAGATTGGACATGGTGAGCTGATGTTAGTCAAGAACGCCTTTA
Organism: Schistocerca nitens; assembly: GCF_023898315.1. NCBI lineage: Eukaryota > Metazoa > Arthropoda > Insecta > Orthoptera > Acrididae > Schistocerca > Schistocerca nitens. The sequence continues at coordinate 900,781,128 of NC_064614.1, read as the reverse complement.
AATTGACAAAGACATAATTATCAGTGCCTCATTGAATTTGAACGAGCCTATGTAATAGGGCTACAAGAAGCTGGATGTTCCTCGTGTAATACTGAAAAAAGGCTTGGCAGGAATGTAGACACTGTACATGACTATTCGCGACAGTGGTCATGAGAAAGTATGGTCGCAAGAAGACTGGGCTCCAGATGGCCCTATGGCATTACCAAGTGGGAAGACCATTGTATTCGGCATGTGGCTGTAGTGCATTATGCTGCAATTGTAGCAGCAATTGGCAGCACAACCACACGATGAACTGTTATAGATTGGTTACTTCAAGGGCAGCTTTGAGCCACATGCCCTGTAGTGTGCATTCCACCGATTCCAACCATTGCTATTCACACACAGTACTGTCAAGTGAGAGTTCATTGGAGGGCAGGTGGACATCTATTGTGTTCTCTGATGAAATCAGGTTCTGCCTCAGTGTCAGTGATTGCCATGCGTTGGTTAGGAAGTAGCCAGCTGAGGGCCTGCAACCAACCTGAGCAGTAGACACACTGGACATACACGTAGGTCCAGTGTGCTGTTTTGTATGATAGCAGGAACACTCTCATGATTATCCTACACTCTCTAACTGCAGAATTATATGTCAGCCCGGTGATTTGACCTGTTGTGTCACCATTCATGTACAGTATTCCAGGGGGTGTTTTCCAACTGGATAATGCTCACCCAAATGCTGCTGTTGTAGCCCAGCATGCTCTGAAGAGTGTCAACATGTTACCTTGACCTGCTTGATCACCAGATCTGTCTCCAGTCGATAACATATGAGATATCATCAGACGACAACTCCAGTGACATCCACAAACAGCATTAACTGTCCCTATATTTAACCACCAAGTGAAACATGCATGGAACTCCTTCCCACAAACTAAGATCTCTTACCTGTACAACACAATGCATGCACATTTGCATCCTTACATTCAACATTCTGGTGGTTACACTGGTTATTAATGTACCAGCATTTCACACTTACATTAACCTGTGATCTAGCAATGTTAATCACTTAAATTCATTGCATAGACACATGTATTCCCAGAATTTCACTCCTCTACATTAGTTATTTTTTGCTGCTGTGCTTCTTTTTCATCAGTAGTTGCCACATATTGCATAATTTTCTGACACCAGTTTCATCAATTTGTGGGGTGTTTGATCTATATTGCAATTTTATCTTGAGGCTGCTGACATCTTTTATACTTCAATTTTCTCCATAAGTAAACCATTACCAAATTAGTCATGCTTCTTGGAGTACAGCATTTTAAAGTAGGTCAAAGTGGGTTAGCTCAAACATAATAGTACTACTGAATACTGATCCAAATTTCTGGCATCTTCCAATTTTCCACCAACAATTTCCTATCATTTCAATTAGGACAAGTTCACTGTTTCAATAATGTGGGACCTCTAACTAAACAAGAGGGGTAGTCTCAGATTTTTCCCTGCAGAAACAGGACAGTGCCATTTTGGGGGGAGGGGGAAGAGGAGGCGGCCTGTCAAAAATGCAGGCTTCTCAGAAACTGTGTTCAGTATCTATTCAGAGCAGGATTGAGAGGGATGAAAAAGATCTGGTATAGCTCAATAACCATATTAAAAAGCAAATAAGTTAAGAATTGTGTGAAATAAAAACCTTTTTGGTGGTTAATGCTGAACAAAACCAAAATGAGTATAAGGAGACCTATACAAAAAAATGTTCCATGAATTACAAAGCAAAACTTTTTCAAAGGATCTGACAAAAATTCTAAGAAGATTTGGACTTCCATAACATTAGTAAGTGTATCTAAATCATCTCATTGGTTGTGCAGACAATATAATGGCACCAAAATGCCAGATGGCAGAGGAGACTGAAATACAGAATTCAGTCTCCCAAAAGGTTTACTGTGGAAGTTTAAATTCTCCTTTCAACCACCACTTTAGTAATGGAAATGGCAGAAACTAGTATAAGTGGTTGTATAGTAGGAAATGAGACAAAATAAGTCAGTAGTGGAAATACTGTACCTGTAATATGCAGCACATTATGTGAAAGAACCTGCTCCCCTTCTAGCAGTATTTTATCATGGGTTTCTGAAACAATAAGCACCAAATGATTGGGAAAAAATGCAGATCATCCTGGTTTTCAAGAAAGGTCCTCTCAGAGATGCACATAATGACTATTCATGCTGACGTCAGTCTCCCACACAATTATTGAACATGTTTTGAGCTCTCACTTTATGACCTTTTTTGAGAACTAAAAACGTTACTATATAGATAAACAGGGTTTTGCATGCAGAGATATTGTGAAATGCAGCACACTGTGTTTGTCCCTGAGTTCCAGAACAGCATACATCATCACCCAGAATGATGCCTTTCTTATTAACATTTAGAAAGCATACAGTATAGTTCCACACTGTAGTTCTGTGAACAAAATACAAGACTACTGAGTACCGGTACCGGACATATTTGTTCATAAATTACTAGCAGATAGATATGACCTGCTGCGAATTCCTCTCCTATGCTGACCTCTTCAAATCAGAGTAGCACATGCACCATTTGCATTAACTTACAATTTTCCATATTTAGAAAAGGTTGCCATTCAGCATGCGAAATAGAAATTCTGTTCAAGTCATCCTCCAGTTACTCAACAGTCATGCTCTGCCATACAGTGCAAAACAGCAGCAAATTGTCACAGATCTGTGCTCACCACGATATGTCGAATCAATTATCTATATAGAGCATGAGAGTGAACCTATCACACTTGCCTGGTTTACTCCTACATCTACATCTACATTTATACTCCACAAGCCACCCAACGGTGTGTGGCGGAAGGCACTTTACGTGCCACTGTCATTACCTCCCTTTTCTGTTCCAGTCGCATATGGTTCGCGGGAAGAACGACTGTCTGAAAGCCTCAGTGTGCGCTCGAATCTCTCTAATTTTACATTCGTGATCTCCTCAGGAGGTATAAGTAGGGGGAAGCAATATATTCGATACCTCATCCAGAAACGCACCCTATCGAAACCTGGCGAGCAAGCTACACCGCGATGCAGAGCGCCTCTCTTGCAGAGTCTGCCACTTGAGTTTTTGCTAAACATCTCCGTAATGCTATCACGGTTACCAAATAACCCAGTGACGAAACGCGCTGCTCTTCTTTGGATCTTCTCTATCCTGATGGTACCATTGTATCTGATGAACACTCACTACTGAGGACAACATAATCGGTTCTATTAATTAAGAAGTCTTTGAGCCACTCACGTATCTGGGAACCTATCTCGTATGTTCGGATCTTCATTAACAGTCTGCAGTGGGGCACCATGTCAAATGTTTTCCAGAAATCTAGGAATATGGGATCTGCCTGTTGCCCTTCAGCCATGGCTCCCAGGATGTCATGTGCGAAACAGGTCACTTGAGTTTTTCATGAGTGGTGATTTCTAAAACTGTACTGATTTGAGGACAGAAGATTTTCTGCCTTATATTTATTATATTTAAACTGAGAATAAGTTCAAGAAGTCTGCAGCATACTGATGTTGTGGATATGGATCTGTAATTTTGTGGGCACTGATCTGTTCTTGTAATTCTTCTTATACACAGGAACAATTTGCACTTTTTTCCAGTCATTAGGGAATTTATGATGGGTGAGATATTTGTGATGAATACAAGCTATATAGTCTGTAAAATCGAACTGTAATTTCAATTGCCTTTCAACACCAAGGGTGTCTAATTGTATGTCTTCCATATGGGAGTCTGTGTGATGGACAAACAATGTTATGTCTACATAACCTTCTGCATGAATGATTGTTTTTAATGTGAAATTTAAAATTTTGTCTTTCGGTTTGTTGTCTTCTATTACCACGTCAGACTGGGCGACAAGTTACTGAAAAGAAGCCATCGACGTGCATAGCAAGCATAAGCATTTGAAGTGAATATATGTTTATTTGTTGTAATGAAAACAGCACTGAGTTATCTTACATTCTAAATCTAGAACTTTGTCATTTTATTTTATTCTTCAGATAAGCACATGTGACTATGGGACATGAAAAATTTTGCAGTGACTCATCACTTTTATTTTACTACTTGCCCCCCCCCCCCCCCTCCCCCCATCTTGTGCCTCAATGTTGCTTTCTTTCCATCAACTAATGAAGAGCAGCTCTTCGTACTAAGTGATACCATTGCGATTTCTAATTTTGAGTTAAAGGCTCTGCTGTTTTTTCTTGTTTACTGTTTCTTAATTTTAGTGACTACACCGATCGAATAATGATAAAACTGTGCATTTTCTAGTTTTTTTATCCATTTATTCCTGATGAACATTGAGATGCATACCATATGTTTATCTAGTCATTAATTTCTTGATGAGTGTGATGAACTTCACAACTGTATATAACTGGTGGCAATAACAGTAAATCCTGATATAAGACTTCTGTTATTTAAAAAATTACAAATGGAGCTGCTGTTATTGCCATTGTTTATCTTGTGACCACTTCACTGTATGGCAGTCTGTAATTTTCTACTTCTTTGCTTGTCTTAAAGTTTTTTTGTTTTCATTATTGTTTACAGGGCGGAACACTGTGCTGCCTCACACTGGTTAGGTGAGTGAAATTCTTTTTGTACAGACATGATATCTTATGTGTGAGGGCATGATCACTCATGAGGACATACTGATAAATTTCCCCATAAAAATATGGAATTTTGTTAAACAAAATAAGCTTTAGTAAGTGTAATTAGTATAATTTTTGAGAGTGTATTTTTTTTTTAAGAAAAGTTGAATTATAGTATGAGGCCCCCTTTTCTGATCCATTGACAGGAACTCTTTTAAAAATTGTTCCCTATTCACCATACTTCTCCTAGTGGCTGTTCATTATGTTTTTTTTCTGGTTCTGAAAATAGTTCAGAGCAAGAATCCTTATGTAATGAAGTTCTTTGCACCATTAATGAATATTGTGTGGCATTGATTTGTTTCAAATATATCAATCCACATTCAAAACCAGAATTTACTTACAATGACAAATATTCTCTTTGACTTATTAAAGTCTGTAACAATTATATTTTTTTTATTTTCATCAATTTATCTGCCTTCAAGTAAGAGGGAAAATAGCAGCCATATTCATGAGCTCTTTAGAACAGCATTACCAGAGTTCATTAGAACATTACAGTCTAAAATATAACAGTAAAGTTTAAAAAGGAACTATCTAAAAGAAACAAATCATAATAATAAAACTAGCCATATTTTGTACTATAATATCATTTTTCCATGGGTTTGTGATAGAGCTGTCACAACATTTGTTAACTGTGCTGCATTTTAATTTCAGATCAGTTTTATTGTGCTTCATATGAATACATCTTTATTTGAAAGTGTTCAAAAGCTAGCAACATTCTACATGTTGTGTGAACAGGGATCAAAATGTTGATTTGTAATCTATTGGTCAGTCTTTATAGTCCCTAATAATCAAGTAAAAATATTATTCTAGTTTTGGGTTCACAGTCATGTAAGATGAGGGCTGTGTGAAAAGTTCTTAGCCTGATAGTGAAAATGACAGAATACGCTTTCAGAGAAGTTTTATTTTTCAACATAAACCCTTCTGATATCATACATTTGATTTGGCAATGTTCCAGTGCTATTATCCCCTTCCTCCAGAAGTGCTGCAAAGCACCCAATTACAGCTACAATGCCTTCTTGATTTGATAAAATGCACTGGCCAGTGAGGAATTTCTTCAGAATAGATGGAAGTCTGAGGTAGCTAAATCTGGGGAACAGGGTGGGTGTTCCAGCACTTCGTAATTGAAATCTCGCTATTTTCCCATTCCCAAGACACTGTTGTGGGCAGGTGCCTTGCCATGATGGAAGATGCTTGTTTTCTTATTTGAAGTGGGTCTGTTTTCATGAATGATTGTGGCCAGTTTCGTTAGAAGTTGAGAGTAGTATTCTCCAGTTATGGTTTTACTTTTTTCAAGATAGCCAGTCAGCAAAATTCCTTTTGCATCCCAAAACAGCAACACCATGATACTTCTTGCCGATGGCACTGTCCTTGCCTTCATTAGAGACAAAGAACTGATTTCTATCCACTGCACAGACTGCTGTGTGAATTCATGTGTGTAGTGGCGAATCCATGTTCCATCTACTGTCATGTATCATCGCTAAAGGTCACTTCTGTTTTTCTTAAAACCCACCAAGCGCCTTTTAGAAAGTGTCGTGCAAATGTGTTTGTGATCTGAAGTGAGCACTTGTGGCACTCATCTTGTGCAAAGTTTTCTCATGATCAATTCCTGGTGCAAGATGTAACCAACATATTCCTGTGATATTCCTAGAGAATTAGCAATTTCATATGCCTGTATATGCTGATGATTTGCGGTGTGCTTGCACTTTTTAGACATCCTTCATGTAGTTCATCTTGGACACTTTCATGGCCATGTTTAAACTCAATCACCCATTTCTTCACTGTGTAAATTGAGTGTGGCGAGCTGGATTTCACAGTTACAAGCTGCAAATGTATTTTGGTCAGTGTTAAACCTTATTTTACAAAGAATTTAATCACTGTATGATACTTCAAGTTTTTCAATTTTCAACAGCTTGCACACCACAACTGCTTCAAACAACTGCCTACAGTCAATTGTTGCTGGAATGACTTGTAACTTTACCTCACATCTACTAATATACGTATCAACATGGGGGGTGGGGGGGGGGGGGGGGGATGACATGCGTACTGCTTCGATCTGTGAGTGAGATCATTTCAGACAGCCCTCGTATTTCATGAAGGATGTCACTTTCTCCATTGACTGTTTCTTAGCTTTATTTAAAAATAATCACAAAATAATATGAACCATAGAAGGTGAAAATATTGTCAAATGAAATATGTTTGAGCACCATTAGAAACTCAAGAATAAAAATTTGAATAGGCAGCATAAATGTGTTGATGTACTCTTAGTAACAAATGTCCGAATTGACAGATATATTATGTACTGCATGGGAACTCATATTGCAAATTTTTTTCAAGTATAACCAGAATTTGTACTGTACATCAGTGCAAGGATTTAATGCATTTTGTGACTAGTTCATTGTTTCCCCAGGAATTGCTTGCACTCACACAATGTGAGCTACATCTCATGTAACTGTCCAAGTACTATTTGATAATGTGTCGAGCTCGCAGCGTATCATGGGTTCTCAGACATATGTGTCCACTACTATCATCTTCTGAACCATTGTAGTTGGTAATGGTTATCATATGTTTCAAATGCATTTAGAGTTTCATGGGGACACAGATGATTGACTGCAGGTTTTGCGACTGAATAATTTGGAAATAGTTATTACGGCATTTGCAGTTTCATATGATCAGTGTTTCAATTTGAACAACAAGATTTCTCTAAACTGTGCCCTCTGACACTACTGATGATACACCAAGAATGTTTTCATTAACCAATGCCAGGTTCTCTTCAAAGATCCCATGAAATTATATGTGACAGCAGTGACCTTTTCCATTTTGGAGGACACTCATACATAATTCCCACTTAATACCATCTCACATTGATGTGTAGTATAATTTTTATTACATGACTTTAATATCAGACCACACTGTGGTCTATAACTGAAAAGGATTATAGTCTACAAAACTGTTAAAAAGCTACATCGCACTTATGGTTGGGACATCTTATGGACTCATGTAGGATGAGTCTGGTGCGAACAGTGGTAGATAAATAAAGGGCAGGAAGACTGTTACCCCATTTAGCTGTGCTGTAGCTCTAGAGGACTGAGGAAACATGGCCGAAATGCATGGTCCTCCCATGACTGTGATGTAAGAGATTGGACAACTTCATACAGGTCATCATAAGTTACTGAAGATAACCAGTACTAACATTACAGCCACCTGCCTGGTGTATATGGCATTGTGGCACTCACTCAGCTGAGCACCTTGCACATGTGCTGCAAAGTTGTAGAGTGGGCACACTCAATGAGTTTCTCACTATTACATCTTGCACTTATTCAGCATCATCTGTAACAAGTATTATCAGTTTATTTGTGTACTTTAGATTTTATCATTTGACAAAATGACTGGATGACAGCAGAACACTGGTTTGGGACTATCATTCTCTGGTGAAACCATCCTCCTATCACAATCCTTGTTGTACCAGACTTGAACGATATTGGGGAGAAGGTAGCCAGTGTAATATATTAACATGTTATTTCCACAACAACAGCCATATATCTTAAGTCTTGGTCAGCACACTAGGTTGGTTTTCACAGAATATTCATGTTTTGACTTTCATGTTTAATTTGGTGGCTTGTAAGGGTTTTCATTTTATATTAGCATTTCAAATTACTGTACATACTTTTTGGTGGTAGTTTTCAACTCTCATTGCTTTCCAGATTTTGGATCCATTATACATGTACTACAGACATGTCTGTACTTAATCTTTTACTATCCAACATTAAAAATATTCTGCCAACTTCTCAGCACATCTTTCAGCTCTTTCTTCCAATACATCTAAACTGTGCAGTACAGCCTTAAAAATGCTGTAATGTGCAGTGTGACTCGATTATGAGCTGGTTTCTTAATTGTGACCAAAGTTATTTACCACTAGAGTGGATCATTATTATCAGTTACTCTGTTTTTCAATGTCATTTTTCTCATGTTGTGCTCATACTCTTTCTCACTGTCAGCATTATTTTACCTGCAATTTGAATTCAAATCTTATTTCATTGGCTATTCATTTAGACAGTTTTTATGATTTTACAGGTAAATCGTTGATCTTCGATAACATTTTAAATTGAGAAATCACTGGGTTAAACTCAGGGGTACTTATTTCAGAAACATATGAACACTTCACATCTACAAGGGAAACCCAGTTTGTATGCATTCCACTGCATGTTGGATCCATCAGTGTCACTACAGTGGGATGAAGATAGTAGCCATATTTCCCTTTTTTCAGAGATATGAAAGGACCACAAGGTTGTTGCCTTGCACTTGATTAGTGCTTGCTTTCCTGAGAGAGGAGTGAAAGAACTGCCAACTGCAAAAAGCTGTGATGGCTTTGCTGTGCAGTTGCAGTTGTAGACTGTGGGGAAACTGAGCTATTTTGGAAGAGTAGGCACTGTATTAATACTATTAGCCAGTAAACATTAAGACAGAATATAAAAAGAAACTCTGTGTGTGGGGGGGGATTATGACTGCACATGCATGCATGTGTTCATGCATGTTTGGGAAAGTACGAAAGAGGAGAACAGCATGAGTAAGGAATTAAATTCAACAGAAGAGAATATGTACATATTGCAAAAGAGGACAACATCAGAAAGGAGAATACGTACATGTCGCACAAAAGGAACTAATAGCCTATATAGCAATTTACATTAAATTAACAATCGTGATGAAATGAAATTAAAGACAAAGTGTGAGAAATAGCTTTAAAAAATATTACATATTGGAGGTTATGCAGAAACTGAGGGGAAGATACATTTGACCATTGTAACAGGGAATAAGAAAGTTAAACTATGTATCACTGGTATGAATAATTTGCTTCTTGTACACAATATGTATATATAGGGTGTTTCAGCACAGTAGTTACAGGCTTTCAGGAAAGACAGAGTGCACTTAGACAATGGAAAATCACATAACAATTCATGGTCAGGAATGCATTCCTGGTGCAGTAGTGATGACACAAAACACAACAAAGAATGGACATGAAAATGATAAAAAAACATGATTTTTATATTCAGTACAGAAGAAACCAAGAAATAAGAACTAAAACAGACAACAATTGTCATCAAAGAAGGTGTTGATAATTATTGCCCCAGGCCATGGTGCAGGCATGCATCTCCAATGCATAGCAGATCTGATCTTCTGGAAAACATAAGGCATTTCCCAGACTTCCACAGCAGCTGCTACGATACATGCAACAAGTTCCTCCGCACTGTTAATGGGGATTTCTTACACCAGTGATGTATCCCCTGAGGAAGTAGTCAAGGCAAGTGAAGCCTTGTTATCTTGCTGGCCAGTGGACCGAACCCTGGTCGTACCAGTGTTGATGATACTCTGCATTCAATTGACAAGGCACATCAAGGCTGTAATGTGATGGGACCCAATCATGCTGAAATCATATGGCAGAACCCTTTGCATTTGGTACGTGTGCATTGTCCAATAGCTCGAGCAGTGATAGGTTGTACCTGTCATACACTGGAGCAACAAGTATGGTCTGACAGGGTTGTCCCCAATGATGCTGGCCCATACATTAACTAAAAACTATCTCTGGGCTCCAAGGTTTCTAGTTGCATGTAGGTTCTCCTCTGACTACATGTGGGTGTTACATTGTTTCTCTCTCCTGTATGAAGGTCACCTCGTTGGTGAACAAAGTAGTGGGTGGGTCAAGGGGATCTGTTGTGCACATCTGTAAATGTCATCTTGCAATGGCCACTCACGTACCAAAATCTTCTTCGTCCAGTGACTGCACACTGTGGCTGTGATACAGATTCATGGAGTTGCCATGCAGAATCTGCCAGGCGCTACAGTGGGAAATCCTGACATGGTTGATGATAGCTCACTTACTGGCACTGGGATCATTCTGCACCAGCTCCAGCACAGTCTCATCATTGGCTACCATTGTTACCGTTTACTCACTTTGTTGACTCCCCACTGAAGGAGTGGGTGTAAAGCTACTGTGTGCCTCGCCCACTGCAGTCAATGGCTCATGCGCCAGATGCATATCAGCGAGCTCTGTGTTCATGTAAGGTTCCACCCAACTGCCATTCTGTCGATAGGTAAAATGAAGTTTCACAGTGAACACGGCCACAATGACTGTGCACATGCTGTGTCATCTGTCATCGCCATGTGTGTAATGTTATGTACTGTGTATACAAGCCAAAGCCGTCCCAGTATTTTATTTGTACTAAGCAAAACAAACATCTTTTCTCACCCTGTTCGTGTCCTTCCTTTCTTTTGTTTTGTGTCATCACTACAGTGCCAGGAAAGCTTTTCCGACCAGGTACTGCTCTCTCTCTCTCTCTCTCTCACACACACACACACACACACACACAGGCAAACAAACAAACATCTGAAAGTCGGTAACTGCTGTGCAGAAACACCATAAACAGGGTGTTCATTTTAACTGAAGACATTTAAATATCTCGAAAACTACACATCAGATCAAAAAAAGTTATAATTCCAATTGATTTTTCTCGCGGGGGGGAACTCCCATTTTTTATTGCAAGATGTACATACATTTTGTCTGAAGCATTTTCTTCGTTTCGCCACAAATGGCACTGCAATCGGAGGAATAGAAATGGATACACAATAGTAATTTATGATATGCTATTCTGTGGCAGTTGAATATCCAGTGGCACGTGGGATACCATTGCCATGCTGCGAGGGTAGGACAGGCCAATATTTCGGAAGTTCTGATTGGTAACCCATTCAAAACGTTGTATTCCTCCGACATATCAAACAGAGGACTACTCGAGGCACCACCGTGGCCGTGTAGCAAACTACAGCAAATCGTAACAGATAGTACACTGCAATTGGAGGTCACATAGCGTGCAGATGTAGAACAGACATTGGCTCTAAACATTGCAATAATTGCACAGTGTTCATTGCGTGCACATCTATCATTTGGAAAACAGACATGCAAGTGGACAATGACTGGTGCAACATCAGAAGAAAAAACTGAAATGATCCTGATTTACAGAGAATGCACAAATATTGAGGATGCTATTGCCTTGTATGTCGAGCGTTTTCCGGAGATGCTCGCTCTGTTTCGTTCTTTTACAAGGTTGTGAACGCCTTTGATGGCTTCATACAGACTAGGAAAAGGAAACGAAGCAAACGTGTAACCTGAGAAGCTAATGACATAGCTGTACTAGCGGCAGTGCATAACGACCCACGGATAAGCGCCCGGCCACTACACTGTGATTGTGGTATGCCCATAGGTTGTATTGCCACAATACAGCATTGTCAAACTATCATCCATATCATATGTTACTGCATCAAGAACTTAACGGGACCGGTTTCCATAACCAGATATGTTTTGCGAATGGGCACGTCCACAAATGCAAACAACCCAACTCCCTTTTCCGAGGTACTATTTTCCGGTGAGTCTATATTCAAAAACCATGATAGTGTTAATCTGCATTACTGGAGTGTAGACAATCCCAAGTTGACTATTGTCGTCCTTTGTCAGTCAACGTATGGTGTGTGGCATCATGAGGAACAAACTCAGTGATCCATATTTTATCGACGGCACGTTGGATGGACGTTTGTGGAACAGCAACCACCAGTACTACTGTAGGCTGTTGCCGTGGACGTTCAACAACGCATGTGGTTTCAGCATGACTATTGCCCAGCGCATTACGCAATTGAAGCAGGGACATATTAGGCCGTGTTTACATTGGTCAGTTTATCGCCAGAGGTGGTCCTGTTAGGCTGCCTTTAGAGTGGCACTGACAACGGTCGTCAGAGGTCACCCGATAACATCGGATGACAGCATGATAATAGTGTGTACGATCTCCTTCTTCAGTTTTTGGCAGGACCAAGAAGATTAGGTTAGGTTAGAATCTATTCTGTATATGAAGTGGGTTAGATTTTAACCTCTAAGGGTGGTGCAGATGCCACAACGCCTCTGTGCTTGGGTATGAGTGCTGCATAGCGGCTTCTGCTAATTAAAGAGTAAAGAGACGTCAAATGCATGTGAATGAACTTTCTTGTCTCGTAAAGAATGTGGCAAGTACTGCACACTCCGTTCTCAGTTATCGGATTAACCAGACAAGTTTTAGAATATATGAGTTGACGGGAGAAACATTCTGTTACATATCGAGATAATTCTTGGGGACCTTGAGAATCAATTTATAAATATAAACATTATGTTTTTCTGTATTTATTTTAAGCTGTGCAGATGTATGTCATTTAGTATCGACTGAAAGACAAGCATAAAGTGTGGCATAAGACACTCTGAAAACCTGAAGCATGAAAAGTGGAAATACGTACCATACACTACATTTGCAAACCACTTTATGATAACATAATCACTACCCTCATGCCAGTAAACAGTGATGATAATTTGCAGACAAGTAATGACAGCCTACCACAAAAAAGATCCAAGACAATAGCTACACTATGTGATCAAAAGTATCTGGACTCCCCCCAAAACAAACGTTTTTTACATTAGGTGCATTGTGCTGCCACCTACTGCCAGGTACTCCATATCAGAGACCTCAGTAGTCATTACACATCTTGAGAGAGCAGAATGGGGTGCTCCATGGAACTCACGGACTTTGAACGTGGTCACGTGATTGGGTGTCATTTGTGTCATACGTCTGTATGCGAGATTTCCACATTCATAAACATACCTAGGTCCACTGTTTCCGATGTGATAGTGAAGTGAAAACGTGAAGGGACACATACAGTACAAAAGCGTACAGGCCGACCTCGTCTGCTGACTGACAGACACCGCCGACAGTTGAAGAGGGTCGTAGTGTGTAATAGGCAGACATCTCTCCAGATCATCATATAGGAATTCCAAACTGCATCAGGATCCACTGCAAGTACTATGACATTTAGGCGGGAGGTGAGAAAACTTGGATTTCATGGACGAGCTCCTGATCGTAACTCCCACATCACGCCAGTAAATGCCAAACGACGCCTCACTTGGAGTAAGGAGCGTAAACAATGGACGATTGAGTAGTGGAAAAACTGTGTGTGGAGTGACGTATCACGGTACACAATGTGGCGATCCGATGGCAGGGTGTGGGTATGGCGAATGCCCTGTAAACATCATCTGCCAGTGTGTGTAGTGCCAACAGTAAAATTCGGAGGCGGAGGTGTTTTGGTGTTGTAGTGTTTTTCATGGGGGGGATTGCACCCCTTGTTGTTTTGCGTGGCACTATCACAGCACAGGCCTACATTGATGTTTTAAGCACCTTCTTGGTTCCCACTGTTGAAGATCAATTTGGGAATGGCGATTGCATCTTTCAACACGGTCGAACACCTGTTCAAGTGTGGTTACACGACAGTAACATCCCTGCAATGGACTGGCATGTTTTGGAACGCCGACTTCATGCCAGGCCTCACCGACCGACATCGATACCTCTCCTCAGTGCAACACTCCGTGAAGAATGGGCTGCCATTCCCCAAGAAACCTTCCAGCACCAGATTAAACGTATGCCGGCGAGAGTGGAAGCTGTCATCAAGGCTAAGGGTGGGCCAACACCATATTGAATTCCAGCATTATCGATGGAGGGCGCCACGAACTTGTAAGTCATTTTCAGCCAAGTATCCGAATACTTTTGATCACATAGTGTATAAGCATATATGATACGCCAACCTTTTCATTTGAAATTCTATTTTTTGAGGTTATAATCTATGACTAAAATTTCCAATAAAGATTTTGCCTATTTGAGGTTTCGAATAAACCTGCGATTTCAGTCCATAGGTTCTGAGCTATATCCCGATTATGTGCTATAATGTGACCGCGCAGTAGTGGCGGAATGATTTGAAAAGATTGGCCGTCTCCAGCCCATGTCAGCCGTCGGGGGAATCCACCGATGTCGGAGACACTGTGACCGCATCCTTAATTGACCCACTAGGTCGCCGCATGTAATTTCGCCGGATTTCTTTCTATGGGGGTATTTCAAAAATAAGGTGTACCAGCAAGTGTCAACAGACCGTGAAGACATGGTCTACCGCATCAGAAACGCCTGTGCTGACATTCCCGCAGATATGCTTCTGTCCTCCATATGGTCATTTGAAAAGAGGATCACTAAGTTGGCGATACTACGTTTGAGCACTTACTCTAATTGGAAAAGTAGAGGGAAGCGTTTGCCTCGAGCCACGGCCACATTTTCCAACATGCCCCAATAGTTTCTGAGGCGCAACCTTAACTGACTGTTTGAGTAAGAAAAACGTTTAATTTGATACTCCTTTGACCACAGGATATCTTAATGTCAATATTAGCGAAGCTCCTGGACGTGAATCCGATAAGAGAGCGAAGCATGTTTTTAATTTCTACGGGAAATGGGATTAGAACACCGACCATCGTTCCTATGTTAAGTTCACAGTATTGAAAGCTATGTTTAGTTGATCTTGTGAAATAATTTTTTGGGTCCATGACCCCGGAAGCAGTTGCTTTCAAGCTGATAGGTTCTATGGGAAGGGTAGGAGATTATATCATGTTACTAACTCACGCCAGGAAGCTAGCAAACTGGTTGGGAGTGAATCAGTACTTGTGTGAATTGCTTTCTTGCTGCATGCATTGTGTCTACTGATCTACCTATATAAGTTACTTGTTGGTGATAACTAGAAGGTGAACTAATGGAAGATAAATATCGGAGTTCGTGGCCCGGTCTGACACGCAGCTTTAATTTTTGCAAATTCTGGTTATCTTTATTGTGTCGAATAACAGTTTTTGTTCAGGCATCAACTGTCATCGGTTACGAGTACACAGAGAAATACACAAAAAGCACAACTAATGTCAAACGTATTTCACAGGTTTCGGCGACCATGTTTATTTTCAGGTAGCTTCACGAAATATCACTCACCAGTGAAGTGCTCGTATTACCCGAAATACCATGTAGTGTAATGGAAACCTACTGTCGCATAACAGTTGTTGGTATGTTTGTAACTGTTCTGTATATCAACTTTTCAGTGCACTAATTATGTTCATGTAAGTACTTGCAGGTGGAAAACAGCCACTGTATATTTTCGACGTATTCGCCAACTGTTGTTAAATGAAGGCGAAGGTAGTCGATGGATAGCCATGAAAATATTTAAATAATACGCGTTCTGTCCCGTATGTCCCGGAACATTCGCGCAGAAAGCAATGAAAGTGGTAGTACAATGTAGTCCGAACTTAATGAATATTTCAGCAGTTTGAAACAAGGTCGTACCACCTATAAAGCCTATATTAATATGGAAATCAATGCGATGACCGTAATAGTGCAGTGCCGTGCAGCAAGTTAAAAAGACAGTTTTACCTATGTTTCAGCGTTGATTGCCGAAGTTACTAAGTACTAAACAGCAAACTCGCAAATCATATCCTATCTTTCTGGTTCAAAATGTCTTCTTCCAGCTTTCAGATGATGGCACCGAATGCCTCTGTGTCTGCCTAGATTCATGGGAGCATGTTCATTCATCTGTAATTACAAATTATTACGGTTTTAGTTCGTTCATGTTTTTACATGTTACGGATTTTGAGGATATCCCGACACTACCCCCGTCATAGGATATCTTTACTATTGCATCTCGTAAAAGTACTTAACATGGATACACCTGGTACTCCATACCTGAGAGAAAAATATGCCGGTGACAGATTCGGTATCCAATGTAATGGTCAGTGTACTTTCAAGTTAAATCTTTTGTCGAAAATTGACGCATCAGCTTCTTTAACTTGAGAGCTTTACTTACGAAGATACAAGCTATGTACTTTCCAGATCTTTTACTAACATCTCCTTTTTCTTCCCATTGATCACATCAAGGTATCGTGTCAGGAGGGGGAGGGGGGAGCACTTGCTTGCGTTAGGTAGATTATACCAGGGTGTACGCAGCGTGAGGCAGGGGAGGGCAGCTGTTCTCCCTCCCCTTCTCGCAAGCTAAAATAAAAGGATATGTATATCACCTTCATAAAGCGAACCCGCATCAATTCAGTATCAGCTTGAAGAAAGCCAGAACATGTAATGGTCATTGACTAGTAGGAAGTGTGCCTACAGATATTTATTATGAAACCTCAAAACTATTTCTTGATTCGTCGACGTTTCCATTAGAACTGAAAGTAAAAGACGGTTGTGGATTCTCAAATATTCCATATCGTTGCATTTTCAGTCGACGATGTTTTTCTCATGTTAGAAGCCAGAGTCAGAAACTACTAAAAATGTAAATATAGAAAGTATGCTCATGTATATGAGCATTAATTGTCTAACAGCAACATAATATGCACAAATCGCATACAAATTATCCTCTCTTGGTTAAGTGGGTCGTAGGTAATAGGAGTTGTCAATAAATTAATGAACAGTTTTTCGCTACTTCAGAGTTTTATTCTTCATTTCATCCCTCCCTCTTTCGCGAAGCTAATACGAGTGCGTCCCTGCCTTCCCATCCAACTCAGATCCTGGATGCGCTGTTGCATTACGGCAGTGACGATTTACACATTATCGATGAGCAGAAAATTCTATGCGATATTTGGGGTCCCATATATCACTGAACTTATTTTTATGCGATGTACATAATGTCTTTCAGGAAACGTAAGTAGTGCTTTTTATGAGCATGTGGTGAACGCACTTTGTTACTCTGAAAACATCTGGTTTCTCTCTGCACATCAAGTGTTTATGACTAGAGGTATGAGGAAATATTTTTCCTGTTTATCCAGATAAATATGAGAGTAAACGAAGAATGACTTTCGCTAAATTTCTTAGATCAACTGATAAAGAGATAGTAAATTGTGAATCACTGCAGAGCTATTAGTCGTTTCCTCATTCAATAACGACAGTTGTGTACCAAATCAATCGACTGACCACTGACGTCGAATTGAGAGACTAACTGCAGATAGTCGAAACATGCTGAATATATCCTTCATTTAATGCATTAATGTTCAGCCTTCTCATGTAGGATCGGTTGGTTGGTTGATCTGGGGGAATGCACAAAACAGCGGCAAACAAAGAGGGGAAAGGGACGCTAGGGCAGCAGGAAGACGGAAGAACAGGAGGGTGATTGGTGGAAACGGGGAGTGCAAGGGTGCCCTTGAAACACTATATGGCAGGACACTAGCACTGCCACCTAACTGTCCCAACAACCACACCATGCTACACCTTTATCGTGATACCACAGGACAACTCCAGGGGAAGAAGACACAAGGAAAAAGGAAACAAAACAGCACAACAGTAGGGAAAAGGCAGGGAGAACCTGGCCAGTGTGGAGGCAAGTTCAAGGCCTCCATTACCAAAGCCTGCTCTAACTGAGGGACTTAAGTTCCAAAGGAAAATTCAAGGCATTATACCTGGGAGTACAGACCACTTTGGCAAAGAAAACTGAGGACAGGCATAACTGTGTGAAGGTTGTCTGCTAACACTCAAGTAAGAAAGGTGTGAAGGGCCAAAAGGTGTGGGCAGTAAAGCAAAATTTGGATCATCATGAGCGGAGCACTGCAACTACAAAGGGTGGGCGGCTCATTGTGGAGTAAAAATCCATGGGTCAACCTAGTTTGGCCAACATGAAAGTAGCAGATGACGTCAGATTTCTACTGGGAGAAGCAGAGGGAAGAATGCCACATGATGGGAATCTCCTTGATGGTGCAAAGTTTATTAGACGTGGGAGTAGCCTCCCAAGAGTCAGCCCATGACTGAGCAAAATGGGATTTGATGTAAATCTGAACATCTGCCCCAGTGGGGCCACAGAGAACAGGGGGTAGGTGGCTGCCCTCCCAGCCAGATGAAGAGCAAGTTCATTACTCAGGATACCTGCATGGCCAAGAACCCAAAGGATGTCGACCAAACAAGCAGCATCACCAAAATCAGCGAGAAGGTTGTTGATGGCAGAGACCAAGGAACAGCAGGAGAAACACTGAGCAATAGCCTGAAGGCTACTCATTCTGTCCATACATAACAAAACACAGGTGAGGGAGGAAGTTTAATAAATCAACAGTAGGTGGCCATCAATTTCACAGTAAACACCCCACACATGGCAGGTGTTCCATGCAAACAGAAGACATGAAGGCATATCCCAGATGATCAGTGGATTTAGAGCCATTTAGAGGTCCATCCAAATCCATGGCTGAGGATCTAATCAGGGGAGGGGGTGGTTGGGAGATAACATGGGGAAGAGGACAAGGAGGGGAACTGGAAGTCATGGCAGAGAGAATTGAGGCAGAGCCCAACTGGTAAACTGACTCAAGGGTGGGCAGCAGGCGGGCGACAGCCCAAAGCTGCGAAAGGAATAGAACAGGAGGGGCCGAGCAGGGGAAAGTGGATGGTGGTGGCATAGGATACCAGTGTCAGCCAGAATTCTAGTGACAGGGCTAGTGTGAGAGGCACTGGTGAGTTAATAGACACCATGATAGTGAACCAGGTCCAAGAGGAGCAGCATGAAAGCGGCAGCTGATCCTTAAACTTGGCAACCCTAGTCCAGACGAGACAGAACTAATGCCCAGTAAAGGCAGAGAATGTTTGAACAATCTGAGCCCCAAGAGGCTTGACCAAGGAAGTGAAGAACACTGAGTTTATGCAAACAGCCAACCTTCAGGTGACGAATATGGAGCAACCAAGTAAGCTCGTTCTCAAAAATAAGATCCAAGAAACAGAATTGGGGGACCACAGTCAGGTGTTGGGCATCAATGTAGAGTTCCAGATCAGGATAGAACATAGTACGGTGACACAAATGCAACCTTGATTTCAGTAGAGAGAACTGAAATCTGTGTGAGAGTTTCTATGTGGAAGCACACCAGATGGCACCCTGGAGCGGTTGTTCTGCAGATGCCACCAAGTGGGAGCTAGTCCAAATACAGAAATCATCCACATATGGAGCAGGGGTGACAAACGGTCTAGCAGAATCCACAAATCAATTAATAGTAATAAGAAAAAGGACACTTAATATGGAAACCCGTAGAACGGCATTCTCCTGGGTTTGGGGAGAGCTGAGAACAGTGAAAACCCAAATTCTGAATGACCAATGGGACAGGAAGTGGCGAATAAAATCGGGAGGTGGCCCTGAAGACCCCACTCACAGAGCATAAGGAGGATGTGAAAGCATCAAGCTGTGTTGTAGGCCTTATGAAGAAAACTGCGACAAGATGGCGGAATTGAGAAAAGGCCAGTCAGCTGCAGTTTCCAGTTGAAGCAGATCTATTGGAGACCATCCCTCTGAAAACAACATTGATAAGGAGATAAAAGGTCATGAGATTCAATGACCCAATTGAGTCCACAAACCACCATCCATTCTAGTAACCTGCTTGGGACGTTGGTCATGCTAATGGGCTGGTAACTATAAAGATACAACAGATCCTTGTCAGGCTTAAGGACAGGAACCACAATACTGTCCCTCCACTGAGAAGAGAAAATGCCTTGGAGCCAAATACGGCTAAACACCTGGAGGAGATATTGGCATTGTGAGGGACTGAGTGTTGAAGCAGTAGATTATGGATGGAATCAGGGTCAGGAGCTATCGTTGGAAGAAGAGAGGGCCATAAGAAGCTCTCATTCAGTGAAAGGTCCATTGTAGGACTCTGCCTGGCAAGGGTAAAACATAAGTGGGAAGCTTCAGCCCACTGTTTCCACAGGCGGAAAACCTAGACAAGAGTCAAAGCATTCCCAACACACTCATTTGCTCTGTTTGAGTAAGTTACAGGCTTTGGCATGAAGACGTTTATAGGTAATAAGACCAGAGGAGGATGGGGGCCACTCAAGATGTTGCAAGGTGTGACGACGCGATCACGGATAGCGGTGGCAATGGCCATGCACCACTGTGGAACTTTCAGATGGTGAGAGGGCTCATCAAGCAGGAAACGGCAATGCTGGCAAAGCAGATTATTTTATCAGACAGATTATAGACGAAATCATCACTACAACCTGACAAAGAAGGTGGAAAAACGAGCAGGGAGGTATATAGAGGCTAATCAGCATGATGGGAAGCCCAGTGGAGTAATCTGATCAGTGGGAGGCAGTATGGGAATGAATCACCGGAAGTGATCACTAACACAGAAGTAATTGTGTGGTGAACAGTGTAAGGAAGGAAAGAGGGCAGGGGAGGGGAGGACAGAAAAATGTCAGTGGCAGAAAAAGTACCATATGCAGCACTAAAATGAATAGGGGAACCATTATTAAGAAGGCACAAGTTGTTGTCTGCAAGACATTCAAGACATTGGTCAGTGAGGAGCCCCCGACTAGATGAAGCATTGCCCCACAAAGGGTGATGAGCATTAAAATCTCCAAGGAACACCAAGGAAGGGGGGAGTTACTGAAGTGCCTGTTAGGAGGGAGATAGAGACTGCAAACTGTGAAGGCAGAGTCCAAGTGGACCTCTGTGACAACTGCTTCCAATAGGGTACGCAGTGGGTGCCATGTATGAACAATATCCATATGGATCAATGCGCAGACCCCTCCTCCCCCTGGAAGCCCTCAAAGGGCTGACCCAGTTATAACAAAAGGCATGGAACCCACAAAGAGTCTGTGAGTGTGCATCAGTAAAATGAGATTCCGGGAGAACAACACGCTGTCAAGTGAAAGGTAATAAGGGATTGCAGATCTGGGAGGTGATGTAACAATCATTAGAGTTCCATTGAATAATCATGGAGTGGGTATCCAAATGGGAGGCAAACAAGCAGGAGCCAATCATACCATCGGGTCACCATCTGTCACCAATGATGGCAGGGTGACACCCATAAATGTCAGACTGCTTGTCCTGAGACTTGTATTTGTTCTTCTTCTTCTTCTCCTCCTCCTCCTCCTCCTCAGGTTGAGGTGAGTAAGACACAGAGGGAGAGCAGGCTACTGCAAGATCTGGAACCAAAAGGAAGTGGGCAACCTTGGGACACACAGACTCTGTGTCCTGTTGCCGAGTTGTGGTAGCAGGCCTCCAGCCTGAGAGACACAGGTGGAAAGGATCCCAGGAGGGAGCCACATCACTAGCAGGTGTCAAAGGAGGGAGGCACTTCTTTGGCCATGGAGGGGGAGCAGCACCTGGAGGGGAGGACATGGGAACCCTGAGGGGGAGGAGAGGAGATGGGACAGGACAGGGATAAGGAAGAGGGAGCAGGGGGAAAGGACGTAACACAGACAAAGGTAGAAGACATTGACACACGATGAAGTTGGTCAAATTTCTGACGACCCTCAGTGTAAGAGAAATGATCCTGAGCCTTATACTCTTGTATCTCCTTTTCTTTTTTATAAGCTAGGCAATCTGGTGAGTGTGGAGGGTAATGGTTGTGCCAATTTATAAACATGGGTGGTGGAACACAATGGCTCCCATCATTGAATGGGTGTTTACAGTCACCACATAGAGGGTTTGTGGTACATCGGAAAGATATGCCTGAAATGCAAGCACCAAAAGCATATCGTGGGTGGTGGGACCTACAGCTTAATGGCTCACCAGTAACACATAGCCTTCATCTCCCCTGGGTGGGTATCTCCCTCAAAAGCCAAAATAAAGGCGTCGGTAATGGTGTGGTTGTCCTTATGACCTTTCTGCAAATACCAAACATAATGAACACCCCATCATTCCAGATTGGCATGGAGTTCCTCATCAGTTTGAAGGTTGATGTCCCTGGAGCATATTCAAAGACTGGTGAGATGTAATGGATATTGGGATGTTGCCAAGATGACCAGAGGCATGAAGAGCTGCAAATTGGGTGGCAGAAGAACACCATCTTACTTAGAGACTCCACTTTGCCAAACTTGCAAACTTGTCTTCATATTTTCCACAAAAAGTAGCAGCTTTGTAGTGGTGAATCTGTCCCATCCATGTTAGTATAGGCTAGGTTGTGGGGAATGTGTTTCACCCAAAGCTGGTCAATCTGGCCGTCCTCCCATGGTATAACCAGGGAAGGGAAGGCTGCAGGGTCGTAAAAAGCATAATTCAGTGACCCACTACCACTATAGGAGAACGGCCTGATTTTTGGAGCTGGATACACTTTATGTGTAAAGCATCTGTCTTGATGCCACCCATTCTGATCAGGGGCTCTCCCCATGGATGCTGCTCAGCCACAGCAAGGGCCATCTGGCGTGGTGCCCATTGCTGTGAGTTCTGATGCTCCAGAATAACAAGCAACTACTCCTAGGCATATATGGGATGACAACAGCTCAGGTAGGAGAAAGACACCTGTGTTGTCAGGGGTTCAGCCAGATGCCTACATAACAGCCCCATCACACAGGCTGGCTACACTCGCTGGCGACCTCTGGGGCGGAGGTGGCTATGGCACGGAAGGAAGGTGGGAGAGGAATCCACGCCATAGATACTGGGGAGGGAGTTCTTCCCCAAATGGCTCACACTACAGTGGGAGAATTAGAAGTGGAGGTCAGACTCCAAATTGGGCCAAAACCTCCAAAAAGGAAAGATGACAGAGAAAATTCAAGGGGAACAAATCCGCAAGGAATGCAGGAAAGCAGGTGGATAGCCAGATCGACAGAAGTAACAATACACAGAGAGGGGAAGGAGGGAGCAGAAAGGGAGGAGCGAGGACAGAAAGCGATGGGCATGGGGAAGGAAATGCAGCCCAGGAAGGAAGAATGGGCTGCAATAACTCGGGGCCCCATGTGCACCACACACAAATTCACGAAAGAACCGTGAACCTACTGGGGTTATAGGATCGAATCCACGTGGGAGATTTAACGACCATGACTGGTGTACAGACCATCCTGAATGTGTGTTTTTGGCGGTTTGCCACGCTCGTTCAGGCAAATGAAGGCCTTGTTCCCAATTTCTGCCTCAGGAGATACGCTCCACAAATAGTTAAAATTTGATCATACACAGAAGAATGTGTACACAATTAACATACAAGTGGCGCACAAAATTTCCCACCCTTACATAAATGGCGACAACGGCAGCAAGGAGGGGCATCTGGTTGCAAAGTTAAATAAAATTAATTTTGCCAAATTGTGAGCACAGCGGAGCCTAAACTAAACGGGATTAACGCCAACGAAAACAAGAAAGAAGGATTTATTAATGTACAAACATAAAGAGAGAAATACCGAAATGAAACATAGCTTCTTTAAACTTTTGATATGAGCTTAAAAAAGAGGAATTTGATTTTGGCGTTAATTGGTAGAAAGATTGAAGTTTGACACGCAAAGAAAATGTACGTCAGGTACTATTTTGCTAACGAAGTTTTTTCCCGTGCTGGAAGGTCTCATTGGGTTAATAGAATTTTGTAAATCAGGAATCAGGCGTCGCACGGGCAACAGTCGTGTCAACTTAATTAATACATGCCTCACTCGGAACTTCACTCAGCAAAGTAAACGCTTGTCAGCACATAAAACCGTTGGACACGAAATTTTAACTTACCGCCAAATTACAGGAGGATAAATTCTGTACTGAGCGGAAGATTTATAATTGTGAGTGTGATTGTAACTATATATAACCGGAGGTCATGATTAAAATTAATCTGAAAATTATAATAAATTATGCATTCGCTATTATTCGTTGGAAGCAGCTGCAAAATAGACGTACTCTAAACTTCTCAAAACAATGATATATTGCACAATTGTAACCTTGAAATAGCTTGCGCCACATGCTTATTTGTATCTTATGCGAGCAGCAATAGAGAACAGACGCAAAAGTGTGTAAAAATGTTGGTGGGAAAAAGAGCTGAATGGTCCCAGTCAAGAAATTACCTGACGTGAATCAATAATAAATGATTCGGAAATTTACAAGTGTAGAAGTTCACTTTACTAACCGATTGTGATACCTTAAGTCAGAATTATTCAGAATATTTCATCAAACTCTTAAGAAACAGTCAAGAGTATTTAGCGGGATCAATCAGTCCCACATCTGCAGATCACTGTCATGACAAGAGCGTTGCCAAACAATGCCAACGACGTTGCGGAGTCTTGACTACGATGGGGGCAAGAACAATTAGTATTCATAACTGTTATCGTGCATGATCGTATCTTCACATCCAATGTAGTGTGAGATAATGTGCTACATTTGATGTCCATATCCGATCATGTACGATTCCAGCTACAAAAACGCATTCTTCTCGCCGCTAGCTTAGTCAAGACTAGCTTAGTCAAGTTGTTTGGCAACTCATATCTTGACAATGATCTTCAGGTGTTGGACTGATTCATCCTGCTAAACTCACTTGACTTTTTTGTGAGCTCAGTGAAATATTCTGAATAATTCCGACTTAGGATATTACTTTGGTTTAATAAAGTTTTTGATTCCAAAAACGTCGTTTCATGAATAAACGTCCCCTACACTCACCTTTCGAATTGTGGGCTATCGACCTCAGCTATGATTATAGCACTGACAGCGTGTTTACTGCAGCAATGCCTTGTCCGCATGTTGTAAAGTGCTCACTTTCTGAAACGGTAACTACTTTCGAAATCAGTTCCACTTTTGCTGCAGAAGCTGCATGTTATCCCTTCCTTTGGCAACTACTTTAATTGAGCTATTAACTGTCACAAGTAAGTGACGAATCTTAACCCTTCACGTCGTATGTCTCCTGGCAACCTCGCAGGAGTAACAATAGTCGTCGCTTCCTGAATATCAACTTTAATCACCAACAAAACAAGAGAAAGTCTCTGAACAGATTCGAAGCAACTGCCAGTGACAAGAATCTGAATTTTTACGTCATCTCGGTAGCAAACAATATAGGATAAACCACTGAAGCAATTAACAAGCTTGTTAGTATGCTGTACCTATAGTAGATCTGGAGATGTGATATGTATGAAAGTCCACTACTGCACATTTGACTGTTTCTTCTGTTTTGTTAATGCTTCAGTAATCATACATTCAGTTTTTCCGTGTGAATCCAGAATTTGATTTATTACTCTGTGGCATTGGTGGCACTGATGTATTCGTCTATTATCCACAATAGATCCACATTTTAGTGGTATCCCTATATTCTAGTTGTGTATGACACAAGACTAGACGTAACTACAGTTCATTTGAGGCAAACAATGCATAGTATCGTACTGTTTCTTGACATTTTGGGCTAGGTCGTTTTGCACAAATTTTTAGTTTTGTTGAAATAAGCTTTCGCCACAAGCTGAAAAAAATAAACATGCAGCTCATTTGCCGGCCGTAGGTGGCCGAGCGGTTCTAGGCGCTTCAGTCTGGAACCGCGCGACCGCTACGGTCGCAGGTTCGAATCCTGCTTCGGGCATGGATGTGTGTGGTGTCCTTAGGTTAGTTAGGTTTAAGTAGTTCTAAGTTCTAGGGGACTGATGACCTCAGATGTTAAGTCCCATAGTGCTCAGAGCCATTTGAACCATTTTGCAGCTCATTTGTTTGTTTCACTGCTGTAATCAGAAGTCTGTCTGAAGCCATCCCTTCGATCGGCGTTTGGTAGTGCAGCTTCACTGGTGGACTGATTGAAGCAGGCTATGGATAGCTGTGAGGACATTGTGAGCTGTGCATAAAGTTCTTCATATAGCTAGTGCAGATGAGACTTGGCAGTATTGGTGACGATGTCTGGCGCCTTGTGGTCATTCAATCACTTTCGGTATCGGTGCTGAATGATGCTGCTAAATTCTTGTAATATTCTCCTTTCACACTGAAGTAATCTCAACAGTCATCGCGTTTATATGATATCAACATGATAAATTTAATTTTTAGAACCTGGGAAGGGCTCCAGTTTAATAAATTATTACAGGTTACAATGTTTCATGTTGTAAACTATGTGTATTAACTATCGCCAGAGCAATGACAGAGAGCGAAACGAAACAGTGTCATGTTTGTTCCATGGCGTCTCGTGATCTATAGCAAGGATGGTTGGTGGTTCAGATCTCGTTGGGCTACCGATATGTGTCGCTTCAGTTTTTTTTTTTTCTCTTTTCTCTGCAGATAGCGAGAACGAAATTCAGTAACAAAATGCTAAGAAAACCTTTGCATTGCGCCAACTGAACTATCAGCCTATTTTTATTTTTATTCGTCACCCTTCTTCATGCAATAAACGTCATTCATTATTAGTTTGCTATTGTTGATACTATTATTACTGTTAGTTCACTCACAAGAGTTTTCCTATACCTGTGTGATACCTATGCACATAACCAGTGAATCTAGAAGAATGGAACGTTGGATGTTTCGCCATGCAGAATACAAAGTTTGCCTGGGCGTCTCGTTTCCAGGGCAACAGGAAAAGCCCAATAAGAAAAGACGACAGCAGAGGCCAGTGGTGCAGGTAGTACTCAGTAACAATTTCTGCTGATTTAACGCCATGACGGCGGTAAAATTGTGTCAGAATATATTACTGTACAATCGAGTACGTAGTATGAACTCTACTGCTAAAGATAGCTACGACTTTGTGACTACGACCATGATTTCCTGTTGGCTCAACTGGTAGTTATAGTGCTACAATAGTAAGTCGAAGGTTGTGTTTGATAATTGTGTTCTGCTGCTGTTCAAAAGAGTTATGCCAGTGAACGAGTTAGCGTTTCTTCTTGCTTTTATGTACATACGAAAATTAATACAGAAATTACGGGTAATCAAGAGCGTATTTCACGTGCGAAATTCGATTTCGAATATAATTCGTAAGTCGTCGGGGAACCTCGAACGCCGGCCGGAGTGGCCGAGCGGTTCTAGGCGCT
Source organism: Schistocerca nitens (assembly GCF_023898315.1). Taxonomy (NCBI): domain Eukaryota; kingdom Metazoa; phylum Arthropoda; class Insecta; order Orthoptera; family Acrididae; genus Schistocerca; species Schistocerca nitens. Next base: position 900,753,929 of record NC_064614.1, on the reverse strand, counting down.
ACAGTCTGGAACCGCGCGACCGCTAAGGTCGCAGGTTCGAATCCTGCCTCGGGCATGGATGTGTGTGATGTCCTTAGGTTAGTTAGGTTTAAGTAGTTCTAAGTTCTAGGGGACTGATTGACCACAGCAGTTAAGTCCCATAGTGCTCAGAGCCATTTGAACCATTTTTTGGAACCTCGGTCCAGTACCACGTGGGAGCAGGCATAGTGATTTAGATTTTTTTTCTTTTCGTCATTTAGGGACCAAACAAGAAGGTGACGTTACGAATGTAATGAACAGATTGTTTAGTAGGCATTATTTGTATAAATCTGAAGGTGAAAAGCATGTGAAGGCGTAAAATTGCACATTGGCAACATTTACAGTTTAGTTTCTGTGTTAAAGAAAATAAGTTTCAGTTTCTGCTCTTCTGAATCCTCAAATGAAATGATTTGTGTGTGGCATCGAATAATTAGTCAACTTCGTTTCTTCTTGCTTCCATACCAACTATCATACTTCTGCATTCTCGAGGTAGTAGCGAAGTTCTACTTGACTGTGGCATATTTGAAATCTTACTGTTTCGTGACGTGTAGGTGATGATTGAGTTTCCATTACTTTTTATTCAATTGAAATAAGTTTCCTTTGCAAATTACCAACGAAAATGTTTTATTCGTATGTATTTTGAGGAAATTACAATCTTGATGAAAAATTATGTATCTAGCATTATTCCACATGCCGTATGCTGCACAAGCGAAAACTAATACCACTAGCGTTACTATCCCTGCGCTGACGATATATAACACCAGCGTTCTCAGCCCGGAAAGCTTAAAAAATGAGGAACTCTAGATTAATTGAACATGTTAAATATACATAGTCTGAAAGATGTCGTCAGAAAGAATCAGGAGATAAAACTTCCTAAAAAACCAAACGCACTCGCGCCTCCCTTCTGAGAGCCCGTGTAAGACAAGCACGACAAGCATTTCGCAGCATAGTCGCCCCTAGCACAGCAAAGACTTGGCTACATGGTTGCAAATATTTAGCAACTCTGTAACAGTACATTTACTTCTGTATGTTGTCCTGAATTGTTCCATTGAATTTGCTTGGCATTCCCTTTACCTTTCCATGACTTACGCTATATAATCCTCATGTATGACGAAACACAGTTTAATCTTTGTTCTCCAGGAACGCCCTACTTCATAAAAGTAACAAGTGCTCGTATCTTTAACGTTACATTACGAGGTTCAGCGGCCAATACTGCGATGAAAGAGATTAGCCCCCAGCAGCATCTCGTCAGCTCAGTGGTCCCACACATAACTTGCGATGCAAGGGCGACGTGAGTTCTCAGTTCTAATCACGGTACAGACCAACGAACTCTATGTTTTTATTTTCCGTTTTATCTAATGAAGCGACATATTGTTAGAAGAACGTCCTTAACAAAACCTGAAAAAAAAAATCTTTACACATTCAGTCTCCTCACAAGCTTGATACAGTTAGCTGTGTCAATAGTCAAAGCTGTGTCTGTGAATACCAAGCTTCTTCACAATACAAACATCTCTGAAGAATTTCGACTCGACTTTCAAAGACTCGATTTTGAGTTTGGGTTATAACGTATATCACAGGAATAGTTATGAAGTGAGTATAGTTCTTCTGTGTTAAATATGCGTAGTAGCAGTTAGGCACCCCTGTAGATATTTGCTGACATCGGCGCTATCAACCACCTTCCACTCTGGGTAGCTTCAAAAATGGGAAATTTTGTTGGTTCAAATCTAATTCAATACCTTAAATATCACTTTCGCTCTGAGTTAGATTTCCATGAATCCACATGCAGAGCTCAAAATCTGCAGTGTGCCTGCGTTGCTATAGAGCAGTGGTTCCCAACCTCTTGGGCATGAGGCGGGGACCGGGGGAGGGGGTAGTGCAAACAGCTCAGAAGAAAGCAGAAACATGTTACAAAGTCCTTTGAAACATTGTAGTTTTGTATTACTCTTTTTACTAAAGTCAAACACTGTATAGATTTCAGATTATTGTCAAATAAAGTTTTTTGAAAAACCAAAAAAGTTATAAATTGATAAACATTGATATTCTGGGATTGCAAAAGGAGGCTTCAGCTAAAAAAGGTTGGGAAATATTACTTATAGAGCAAGCACTGCAAGATATTCACACTGTTTATCGGATACATGTTCCGTAAGACATCAAACAATGACAGTAAAATTCATTACACCATAATTACTTACTGTGGTTTTACAAAAACATGTGAATTCGTGGCGAAAAAATTGCATGAAATCGCTTCTAAAAGGAAAAGAAACGAGGTATAAAACCTTAATAATAACGTTAAACAACGTAGTGAAATATTCTGATTGGATCACAAACCATAAAATTAATGTTGAGCCATACCTATGTCTCATGCATATTAGTGTCATATAATACTCATCATATAACCGTTGCTACGGAGAATGAAATGCAAATCAGACTTTTTTTGTAGAGCGTCACTCAGCAGCAGTAAAGCATTTTATACCTCCAAAGCATTAGACATAATGAAAGGGTGCGCAGCGTCGCTGCGGCAGCCACTGCTGGATACCAGGAAGTGGGTCCTGGAGAGGTACGACGCACGCGCCGTTCAAAGGCATAAAGTCTGCCAAGAAATCTGTCCCAAAAATATCACAGTGTGGAGGTGTTAATACCGGTATGCCAGAAAGTCAACTACATTGTAGCTGTGCTATCATTATACTCAGAACTTCGCATTCACATGAAAGGCGCTATAAAAATTTGGGCAACGAGCGGTTCCGACCGCGAGACGTTGCATTCAGTCAACGCGCTGTTTATCGCTAGAGCACGGGCGTAGACGTAGCATAACAATTCGAACAAAAGACAAGACTTTCTTTATGAACTTCTGCAACCAACAGGTAGCAAGACTCGAGCGTATTATCTGCGCGGCCAGTTTATTTGGCCCATGTCGCGATAGGCGCGGACGTGAGATTCTGCGGCGGCCGGCCGCCAGCCTGGTTTCTTGTCAGTGTATACACAAGTTGTGAACTTGAAGCTTCTGTTGATTACTCAAATGCTCTAGATCCTTCAGTGAGACCTCACTTATTGGTGTTGCCTCCCCATCCACCTCCGAAATATTTGCTTGTATCAGTTCGTATTGAGTACCATGCATCTGTGCATGTGTCGTGGATGGTTCCCATGACCCAGAGTAGACCCGAGTTAGCATTCGAGTGTGGATCCGTCGCGCGTTATATCCGGAGCGATGATGAAATGCAGATCCGCAATATATCACATCCTGGATAGGGTTTGAAGGTGGATCTGACGCGTATTACATCCAGAGCGATGTTCAGAGGGGGATCCACAACATGTCACATCTAGGATAGGGCTCGAACGTGGACCAACCGCGCATTACGTCCGGAGATGTGTTATGTGTTCGAAGTTGGATCCACCAGCTGGGGGACCGGATCATGGGAGCTATCCATGACACACACAAAGACGCAGACGTACAGAAAACAGAGAAAACGCACTGGACCTGTAGAATGTGACTGGATGCATTCGAGTACAGTGCTATACTACGCCCCCCGACCAGAAAAATAGTGCATTTGTGCTAGGTGTTGGCAACTGTACTACATTTACAAGTAATTTTAGAATATGGAACGAGAAATTATGTCGTGATCGCATGGGTAGAAAAGACATAAAATCGATAAAATTAGGAAAAATGACGGAAAATACGCCGAAATGCGGGGAAACTGAGAGGACTTGCATGTCTTCGCTTGATACAAAACAATTCTTGTACTTGGGAACAAGTATGCGGCAGAAGAGGAATACGAGAAAATGTTAACATGGAAGTACAGGGAACAAGGGAAATAGTCTTTTTTCTCGCCGAGGCAACGTTCTACTGCATGTCTATTGAGATAATAGTGTTACACGCGAGTTGACTGCTGTATTTCATGATTTCCTGGAGAAAAGAGAACCATCTGCCTCTAAACTTACTTGCATATATGTTAAAGGATGTTAGAGAGTGGATGGAGTGATCGGTTGAGATGGAGTTATAACGAGGTATGATTTAATGATAGACTGATGGTGCATTTTAGAGAGAGAGGGAGATGTTGCAGCAGGTCATTTGACCGTTTTTCCTTTGTTCTGTCGGGATGCAACAGTTGTGCGACGCAACCTGCGTTCGACTCGTATACAACTGCATGTTCTGTGCGTGACTTAGAGCACTGTCTACTTGTGATCATTATCAGCAAATTTCTCAGTCACCAGAGGATTTCCATCTCCTGTGTGATGAAACATCTCCATCCTGTTTCGACACATTCCTCTAGACGAACGAAGATTTATGCGACGTACTCCATTCCCCTGCCGCATCTTGGGCGTAAAGTCGAGTCTTCAGTTTCATAACTACGGTGATTGTAAGTTAGCGGCAGGTATTTGTGATGTACTGCAATCCCGTTGTACACATCTGCTTGACAGATGTTCTGTTTACGGAGTTAGTAATTTCACATGTCAGACACCGCTGATATGCGTTTGCCTTCTTCTTTATAAGAGGAATTCTCCGTTACTAACGATCATTTTACATAGGACTGATACGAGCATTATATAATTTCTGAACCGTGATGGAATGTGAACAGTGGGCGCTATACACCTCTGGAAGGCTATATTGTGTATGTATAAAAAAGAATCGATGTTTTAAGGAAGTAGTTTTTCATTTTACAGTTTGCCACCATCGTTTATCGTAGAGAAACCGGCAAGGAGAATGCATGTCATGCGTTGGAAATATATTTCTTACATTGGGATAGTAACTGCGTTGCATTCCACTCGACTAATAGATCGGAAACCGCAAACATTTAATGTTAAATGTTTTAAGTGCAGAGCCATGTAGCCGTAGCATTGCATGTGTTTATGTTCTTTCTCACCAGTACCTTCTTGATTCTGACCCAAGACACTAGAACAATACTGTATGATAGCGCAGTTGATATACGTAAAACGTTCCAAACTCCGTCAATCTCAGGCTCCAACACGCATAAAAACCACCCGCTTCTTGTTCTTAACCGACTATTGCAACACCACAACACTTTCATATCTACTATACACCCATAAGGGGTGCTAATCTCCTCGACATGCGCGCATCTGGTGGCATATTGTGCTCTTGGATGGGTGTGGAACAGCAGTACGGACTCAGTTAGCTCTGTTTCTTCACGAAACGTGGATTGTAACGGTCTAGTTTTGATCAGTTGCAGATTAAATCGGTGACAGTGTTGCAGGGAGCGTTGGTCAAAGACAACGCGAGGGGATCTTTCAGTTTTTAACTTCATCCTGAGAATGCGAGTGAAACGCCCGCTAAACCCGCTGGGCAGAACAGGTGACTAGGATTGTGGAAAGGGCCAAATAAGGTTGGGGTCAGTTTCACCTTAAAATTGTAATTTATTGTAATTTAATAACACATTTATAACCAAAGCGGCACATAGCCGAACTTTTACAACTACGAGTTTCAAACTCCAAATCTTTCACGGCTGAAGGCCTCCAAACAAGAATTCTTAAAAATCAACAATGTAAAGTTCAAGTGACTGAAAACAGGCAGTTACAGTTATAAATAAAATAATGAATAGCCGAAATGTTTGAGCTTGAAAGATAATTTTAAGAATGAGGTTCCAAGCCGCAATGCTTAAGCTTGAAAGGCAATTTTAATTTTCCAAAATAAAAAAAAAATATAACCATAAGCCTTAAGTTTTAAGTAGTTGAAACCAGACTAAAAGAAAAGACAACACAATGACTATAACCTTTCAGCAAATATCCACTTACCGGAATTCAAACTTACATAAAACACAGTAAAACCAAGAATTTATTTTATTATTGGCTATGATAGATTATAAACAGCCAATTAAACACCGGTGAGAAAGACAGCAAAGACAACAGCATTCAGAAGCTTCCCAGGGGTCGGTCTGCCCTCGTTCACTTAGGTGAGACAGGTGGTGAGCCCAACTACACTTGATCCATCAGAACCCAACAAAGGGACAGACTGACAAACGACTTGCTTGCCACCAATTGGCACATGAGAATTTAAACACAAGATGTTATGGGCGTGATTATCCACAATCAAATATGTATATGTATTAAGCTGTCAAAACTACACACCATGTTGGACAGTGACAACAGGTGAGGGAAGGACACTCCTTGAAATTATGTTAGTGGCCAGGGCAGGTAACCGGAACACTTAACGGCCACAAGAAAGAAAATTCCGCTGGTGCACTTGAATTGTAGTCAACCAATATAGTTAATTCCATGGCATGGCGGCTAAATTTCAGGAATACAAACACTCAGCATTGCTCACAGGAAAACCTCCCCAACAGCGAACCACCGAAACGAAACACACAACATGAATGGACGTGTCTTGGGTACTTGAAACCACTACTCAACTTTGACATCCTGGATCAATGAACCACGAAGCTCGTAACAATCAGACAGTTCCACACAAGCTCCGACACTGCGCGGGTCGCCAGCTGCCTGCACCACGCGGAGATAACTTCCCTAGTTCAAAAATGGTTCAAATGGCTCTGAGCACTATGGGACTCAACTGCTGAGGTCATTAGTCCCCTAGAACTTAGAACTAGTTAAACCTAACTAACCTAAGGACATCACAAACATCCATGCCCGAGGCAGGATTCGAACCTGCGACCGTAGCGGTCTCGCGGTTCCAGACTGCAGCGCCTTTAACCGCACGGCCACTTCGGCCGGCTAACTTCCCTAGTCCACAGCAACCGACCGACTGCGTGCAGACCCCCTAGCAGGAAACTATATGCACAAAAATAAAGATGGTACACGGTGCAAATATCGGTATACATCGCTGCTGCGACATGAATTATTATGGGTGGAGGTTACACTCAACAACCGAGCTAGGTTAATAATTGGCTCCTTCTACCGACCTCCCGACTCAGCAAGCATTAGTGGCAGAACAACTGAGAGAAAATTTGGAATACATTTCACATAAATTTTCTCAGCATATTATAGTCTTAGGTGGAGATTTCAATTTACCAGATATAGACTGGGACACTCAGATGTTTAGGACGGGTGGCAGGGACAGAGCATCGAGTGACATTATACTGAGTGCACTATCCGAAAATTACCTCGAGCAATTAAACAGAGAACCGACTCGTGGAGATAACATCTTTGACCTACTGATAACAAACAGACCCGAACTTTTCGACTCTGTATGTGCAGAACAGGGAATCAGTGATCATAAGGCCGTTGCAGCATCCCTGAATATGGAAGTTAATAGGAATATAAAAAAAGGAAGGAAGGTTTATCTGTTTAGCAAGAGTAATAGAAGGCAGATTTCAGACTACCTAAACATAAAAATGAAGAACATAAAGGAGGCAAAAGAGAATATAGACTTCTAAATATGAAAATTACAGGAAATGCAAAATGTCTAGACAGGAATGACTGGAAAACAAATGCAAGGTAGTAGAAACATGTATCTGTAAAGGACAACTGGGAAAAGGATAGATGCCACTTCCAGGAAAATTAAACAGGCTTTTGGATATAAGAAAAGCAGCTGTATGAATAACAAGAGCTCAGATGACAAAACAGTACTACTCAAAGAAGTGGAAGGTGAAAGATGGAAGAAGAGGAATCAGATTAAGGTAAGATAGGAGATACTGTACTGCGAGAAGAATTTGACAGAGCCCAGAAAGACCTATGTGGAACAAGGCTTCTTGAATGGACGGCATTAGAATTATTGAGCCAACTATGAAAAACTATGCCATTTGATGTGCAAGATTCTGAGATGGGCGAAGTGTTCTCATACTACAAGAAGAATCTAATGACTGCAGTTCCAAATAAGACAAGTGCTGACAGTAGAAGAATGGAAAAACGTGGAAGCTGATTTCAGGGAAGATTCGCTTGAGTTCCGGAGAAATGTAGGAATATGTGAGGCAGTATTTGCCCTATATCTTACCTTAAAAGTAGGTTGAAGGAAGGAAAACCTACATTTATAGTCCCTGTAGACTTAGGAAAAGATTTTGACAATGTTGGCTATATTACACTCTTTAAAATTTTGAATCTAGTAGGTTAAAATGCAGGGAGCGAAAGGCTGTTTACAACTTTACAGAAGCCAGACTGCACTTATAAGGAGTCGAAGGACATGAAAAGATAGCGGTAACTGAGGAGGGCATGAGACAGCGTTGTAGCTTATCCCCCACGTGGTTCAATACATACACAAAGCAAACAGTAAACGAGAAGTTTGGAAAGGGGATTAAAATTCAAAGAGAAGATTTTCGAATTTCTTCTGCTTTCATCTGCTCTTCATAATTTATAGCTTATGGCAGAGTCCAAGCCTTGTAGATTTGCCGATGACATTTGTAATTCCGTCACAAACGCCAAACGACTTGGAAGAGTAGTTGGGCGAAATGGATAGTGTCTTGGGAGGAGGTCATTAAATGGTCACCAACAAAAGTAAAACAAGGGTAATGACATTTCTTGGAATTAAATCAGGCGGTGCTGAAGGAATTAGATTAGGAAACGAGGCACTAAAAGCAGTATGTGAGTTTTGTTATTTGGGCAACAGAATAAATGTCGACGACCAAATTAGACAGGATTTAAAATTCAGACTCCCTATTGCTGTGGTATTAAGTCCGAAGACTGGTTTGATACAGCTCTCCATGCTACTCTACCCTCTGAAAGCCTCTTTATCCCTGAATAACTCCTGCAACCTACATTCTCCTGAATCTGCTTACTGTATTAATCCGTTTGTCTGCCTCAGCGATGTTTACCCCCACCCTCTCTCCTCCAGACGCACACACACTTCCCACAAATGCTAAACTGGTTATCCTTTGATGTCTCAGAATGTGTTCTATCAATCGATCTCTTCTTTTAGTCAAGTCCTGCCGCAAATTTCTTTTCTCCCAAGTTCTGTTCAGTACATCCTCATTAGTTACCTGATCTACCCATCTAATTTTCAGCAATCTTCTGTAGCACCCCATTTCAAAAGATTCTATTTTCTTCTTGTCTAAACTGTTTGTCATCCATGTTTCACCTTCGTACCTATCTACATTCGAGACAGATACCTTCAGAAAAGGCTTGGTAACTCTTAAGTCGATATTTGATGTTAACAAATCTCTCTTTTTCAGAAACGCTTTTCTTGTCATTGCCAGTCTACATGTTATATCCTCTCTACTTCGACCGTCATCAGTTATTTAGCTACCCAAACAGCGAAACCCATCTACTACTTGAAGTGTCTCATTTCCCAATCTAATTCCCTCAACGCCACCTCATTTAATTTGACTATATTCCATTATTTATTCTGATTTTGTTGATGTTTCTTACATCCTCCTTTCAAGACCCTGTCCATTCTGTTCAACTGTTCTTCCAAGCTCTTTGCTGTCTCTGACTGAATTACAACGTGACTGGTAAAGCTCAAAGTTTTTGTTTGTTCTCCTTGGTCTTTAATTCCTATTCCAAGTTTTCTTTGGTTTCCTTCACTGCTATCTAAGTGTACAGACTGAATAACATTGGGGATAGGCTACAACCCTGTCTCATACCCTTATCAACAACAGCTTCCCTTTTGTGCCCCTCAACTCTTATGACCGCCATCTCATTGCTGTGCAAGTCGTTAATAGCCTTTCGCTCCCTGTACTTTACCCCTGATACCTTCAGAACTTCAAAAAGAGTATTCCAGTCAACATTATCAAAGGCCTTCCATAAGTCTACAAAATGCTATAAAAGTAGGTTTGCCTTTCCTGAACCTATGTTCTAAGATAAGCTGTAGGGTCCGTATTGCCTTAGGTATTCCTACATTATTCCGAACACCAAACTGATCTTCTCCAAGGTTGGCTTCTTCCAGTTTTTCCATTGTTCTCTGAAGAATTCGTGTTAGATTGTACAACCCTGACTTAATAAACTTATAGTTCGGTAATTGTCGCACCTGTCAGCAACAGCTATGTTTGGAATTGGAATTACTACATTCTTCGTGAAGTCTGAGGGTATATCGACTGTCTCATACATCTTGCGCACCAGGTTGAAGGGTTTGTCAATGCAGGCTCCCCAAGGCTATCAGTAATTGTAACGGAAAGGTACTCCCAGGGTCTTGTTTCGACTTAGGTCTTTCAGTGCTCTGTCATATCCTACTTGCAGTATCATATCTCCCATCTTATCTTCATCTGTCCTCTTCAATTTCTGTACCATTACCATCAAGTTCATCGTCCTTGCACAGACTCTGTTCCTTCTTTGCTTAGGACTGGTTTCCATCTGAGCTGCTTCTCTTTTCTCAAAAAGTCTTTTTAAATTTCCTGTAGGCGTTATATGTCTCCCCTCCCCTCCCCCCCCCCCCCCCCCCCCCCCAATGAAATATGCTTCTAAATCCTTACATTTGTTCCCTAGCCACTCCTGTTTAGCCATTTTGCATTTCCCGTCAATCTCATTTTAGATGTTTGTATTGTATTCCCTTTCGCCTGCTTCATTTGCTGTATTTTTCTGTTTTCTCTTTTCATCAATTAAATTTAAAGTTTCCAAATATTTCTATTAGGCCTTGTCTTTTTATCTATTTGAGCCTCTGCTACCTTCACTATTTCACCTCTCAAAGCTTCCATTCGTCTTCTACAGTATTCGTTTCCCCTGTTCTTGTCAAGCATTGCTTAATGTTCCCTCTGAAAGTCTCAGCAACCTCTGGCACTTTCAGCTTATCCAGATCCCAACTCCTTAAATTTCTAGCTTTTTACGATTTCTTCAGTTTTAATCTACAGTGGTCAGAGTCCACATATGCCCCTGAAAAAATCTTATAATATAAAATCTGATTGTGAAATCTCCACCATTATGTAATCAATCTGATACCTTCTGGTGTTTCCAGGCCTCTTCCACGTATACAACCTTGTTTCATGATTCTTAAACCAAGTGTTAGTCACGATTAAATTATGCTCTGTGCAAAATTCTACCTGGCGTCTTCCTGTTTCATTCCTTGTTCCCTGTCCATGTTGTTGTTGTTGTGGTCTTCAGTCCTGAGACTGGTTTCATGCAGCTCTCCATGATACTCTATCCTGTGCAAGCTTCTTCATCTCCCAGTACCTACTGCAGCCTACATCCTTCTGAATCTGCTTAGTGTATTCATCTCTTGGTCTCCCTATACGATCTTTACCCTCCACGCTGCCCTCCAATACTAAATTGGTGATCCCTCGATGTCTCAGAACATGTCCTACCAACCGATCCCTTCTTCTAATCAAGTTGTGCCACAAACTCCTCTTCTCCCCAATTCTATTCAATACGTCATCATTAGTTATCTGATCTACCCATCTAATCTTCAGCATTCTTCTGTAGCACCATATTTCGAAAGCTTCTATTCTCTTCTTGTCTAAACTATTTATCGTCCACGTTTCACTTCCATACATGGCTACACTCCATACAAATACTTTCAGAAACGACTTCCTGACATTTAAATCTATACTCGATGTTAACAAATTTTTCTTCTTCAGAAACGCTTTCCTTGCCATTGCCAGTCTACATTTTATATTCTCTCTACTTCGACCATCATCAGTTATTTTGCTCCCCAAATAGCAAAATTCATTTACTACTTAAGTATCTCATTTCTTAATCTAATTCCCTCAGCATCGCCCGACTTAATTCGACTACATTCCATTATCCTCGTTTTGCTTTTTATGATATTCATCTTATACCCTCCTTTCAAGACACTGTCCATTCCGTTCAAGTGCCCTTCCAAGTCCTTTGCTGTCTCCGACAGAATTACAATGTCATCGGCGAACCTCAAGGTTTTTATTTCTTCTCCATGGATTTTAATAGCTACTCCGAATTTTTCTTTTGTTTCCTTTATTGCTTGCTCAATATACAGATTGAATAACATCTGGGATAAGCTACAATCCTGTCTCACTCCCTTCCCAACCACTGCTTCCCTTTCATGTCCCTAGACTCTTATAACTGCCATCTGCTTTCTGTACAAATTGTAAATAGCCTTTCGCCCCCTGTATTTTACCCCTGCCACCTTTCTTTTCCTGCTATCGAATTCCAATTCACTGTCACAATTAAATTTTGCTCAATCTCTTCATAACCTGCGGAGCTACTTGAGATATAAACTTATACTAGTGTGGCTGGTTGTGATTTTGTGTCTTACCTTGGCTACAATAATGCGTTCACTATGTTCTTCAAAATAGCTCACTCGCATTCCTATTTTTTTTTTATTCATTATTAAACCTACTCTTGCATTACATCTATTGATTTTATAATTATAATCACGTATTCACCTGACCAGAAGTCCTGTTCCCCCTGCCACCGAAGTTCACTAATTCTTACTATACTTAACTTTAACCTTTTCATTCCCTTTTTTAAGTTTTCAAACTTACATGCCCAATTAAGGAATCTAACGTTTCACATCCCATTTTTGTTCCTCTCGATTATCCTCCTGAGTAGTCCCACCCAGAGATCCGAATGGCGGACTATTTTACCTCTGGATCATTTTACCCAAGGGGACACCATCATCATTTCACCATGCAGTAGATCTGCATGCCCTTGGGAAAAATTACGGGTATAGTTTCCCCTTGCTTTCAGCCATTCGGAGAACCAGCACAGTAAGGCCATTTTGGTCGATGTACAATGCCATATCAGTCAAACATCCAGACTGTTGTCCCTCAACTACTGGAAAGGCTGCTATCCTTCTTCAGGACCTACATATTTGTGTGGCGTCGCAAGATATACCTCTCTGTTGAGGTTGCACTTACAGTACGGCCATGTCTCTCACTGAGGCACGCAGTCCACCTCACTGACGGCAAGGTCCATAATTCATGGGGAGGGGGGGGGGGGGGCAGGCTACCTATAGAAAAAGAAAACTGTGAAAGGGGATTTTGTTGAAAGCTAATATAATTTTAAGTGTTAAGCAGTCTTTTCTTAAACCACTTGTCTGGAGTGTGGCCTCGTACAGGAGTGAAACATTGATGACAAGTGAAAAGAATAGGAGCTTTTGAAATATGGCACTAGCCCTATGAAGAATATTAAAGATTAGGTGGATTGCTCACATAACTAATGATGTGGTACTGAACTGAATTAGGGACGAAAGAAATTTATGAGACACCTTGACTTTTTGCCCGTTTTTCACAGGATTGTTTCTTCGAAGACAGTAAAGAAAGCAGAGAAGTCTGTTGTGGAGAAGGACAGTGTAGTGGTAGTGTGCTCTGTATCATATTCGGAAGGCATAGCGCTTATGAAGTCAAAACCCACAGCAGCTGTAAGTCGGCGAAAAATGGTAGTAGAGGTATATAATACATTGTGTTCGTTGAAAGGCCCCCCATGAAAGGAACAATGGTGGAGCAGTGGTGTGAGTTCTGTAAGCGCCTTAATGTGTACAATATCATTAGGGGGCAGCAGTGTATCAACATTTATATTCTGTGAATCACTATAAAGTGCCTGTCAGAAGGTAATGGTTGGTACTATGTATTAAGATTTCCTCCCTTCCATTACCAGATGGAGCATGGGAAAATAACAGAACAGTAAATTTGAATAAAAACCCCTTCGCTCCCAATTTTTTTTAGTGTTTTACTAAATTACACGATGCATTTCAGGACCTGTAGGTCTGTCTTCAAGTGCAAATCGTCTAATACATAATTTACATTTTGTCTTGAGTGAGGTGAAATGCATTTTACTGTTATGAGAAAATTAGATATTAGGTTTCGTATCTTGTGTATCGAGTGGGGACATATGTGAGAAACAGTGAAAAATTTACCGAACAAGCAAGGAAGAACTTTTTAAGCTTTGGGATCAGCATATATTGTTTATTCATACCTTCGTCGCACATAACGTTACTTAAGACGCGCATTATTTTACAACAGTCTGAAAACACTCCACACACATAGTTTAACCTGACGTGATCAAAGAGGTAGTTTATCAATTAGTGTCAGAGATTTCGGTTATAAGAAAAAGATATGTACAAGGAATATATTTAAAATAAGCCTTTAAAATTACTAAAATAACTATGACTAGTTCTTCTAACAGATTTAGGGTCTTATAATTGGTTCATTGTGTTTTGTTATCAAATTAGTCTTCTGTCTCGTTGTCCACATGTTTGGTTTCTAGCATATTCTGTGCAGTAAAAGATTTTTCAGAGTAGTTGAATCTGAAAGCATTAATGTGTTTCTGGAAAAAGGTTTTGAAATTTCTGCCTCTTTTCCATAGACAGTAGGCGGAACAGCTGCGACATGATACACGATGCACTCCACTGATGTCGAAATTTTGGTTATCTGTTTTTAAGTTGTGGACAACAAAATAGTTACGTTGGTTTTTTTCTGAAAAGGTAAATAATTTTTAGTGATATGGGCCCTAGATATGCAATGCTGACAAGTATTTTTTCTTCTTTCTTATTGTACCATTTTGTTGCCATATTTTCGTTTGTTTGCGTGTCCAAACTATCAGTTGTTTTGGCTGTGTACCCATTTTTATGGGAATATTTTTTATTGTGTCGAGTTCTGTTTCCTTTTAAGTCAACTGAGTGTGCTCTACGTAGCATGGACCTAAAGGCAGCTTATTTGTGTACAGTGGGATGGTATGATGAATTGTCGATCGTTACATCTGTATATGTGTGTTTTCTGTGTATGATGACCTTATGTTTTTGTTGGATGTTGGTGATTGTAATTAACAGAAAATTTATGCTTTTTTCATCATATGTTTTAGCGTGAGTTTTATGTTTTCATGGAAAGAATTGAATTCTGCAAGCAGTCCCTCGGTCTCTTCGTTTGTGCCATTATATAGTAGCAATGCATCATCAACATAACTCCAGTAATATACTATTTTACTTTTGAGCCTACTGGTTTCTTTAAAGAAATTATCTTCTAGATAACTGTTTCCCCAAGAAAGTAGTTAAATCTAATTATAAGAAACCATGCAAAAAACATTGGCTTACTAAAGGAATAAAAATATCTTTTAACCACAAAAGGGAACTGCATCTAACAACAAGAAAGAGTAGTGACCCAGAAACAGCCAAATGTTATAAAAACTAATGTGCTACATTAAGAAAGGTATTTAAAAATTCCAGAAGCATGTGCATCATGTCTGAGATTAATAAATTAATACCTCCGATAACAAAATCAAAACAATTCGGAATATTATTACAATGGAGACAGGACAACCAAGAGTACAGGATGACGGTATCACCATCAAAGCGAATGGAAACTTGATAAACAACAAGCTGTAAATCGAAAACATTTTGAATAATCATTTTTTAAATGTTGTAGAGAAAATAGGGTCTAAATGTGCATTAGAAGAAGCAAGGCAGTTAATTGAAGAGGCCTTACCCACACCATTTGATACAATTGAAATTCAACCCACCTCTCCTTCTGAAATTGGGAAGATAATAAACTCTCTTAAGAAAAAAAAGCTCACATGGAATTGACGGCATTTCCAGCAGGATAATAAAAACTTGTTCCCAAGAAATAAGTGGGATTCTTAGCCACATACGTAATAGCTCTCTGGAGCAGGGCATTTTCCCAGATAGACTGTAGTATGCCATTGGTAAGCCACTGCATAAAAAAGGGGATACGACTGATGTCAACAACTACCGCCCAATCTCTCTTTTGACTGCCTTATCCAAAATTCTTGAAAAAGTAATGTATTGTAGAGTAGCTTCACACCTTTGTAAAAACAAAGTTTTAACAAAATATCAGTTTGGTTTCCAGAACGGTTTCTCAACGGAAAATGCTATATATACTTTCACTAATGAAATATTAAATGCTCTGAGTAACTGGAAGTCACCCGTTGGGATTTTTGTGATCTATCAAAGGCTTTTGGTTGTGTAAATCATGGAATACTTCTAGATAAGCTCAAGTACTGTGGTATGAATGGGACGGAGCTCAAATGGTTTAAATCATACCTAACTGGAAGAGTGCAGAAAGTTGAAATAAACAGTTCACATAATATGCAAAAAACTGGTGATTTCTCAAGAATGGGGTGCCGCAAGGTTCAATCTTGGGTCCTCTACTGCTCTTAATATATATTAATGACTTGCCATTCTGTATTCACAAAGATGCAAAGCTGATATTTTTTGCCGATGATACAAAAATAGCTATCACACCTGACAGACAAGAATTAACTGGTGAAATTGTAAACGATGTTTTTCAGAAAATCATGAAGTGCTTCTCTGCAAATGGGCTCTCATTAAACTTCGACAAAACACAGTATATACAGTTCCACACAGTAAATGGAATGAGCCCATTAATAAATATAGACTTTGATCAGAAATCGGTAGCTAAGGTAGAACATTCAAAATTTCTACGTGTATGCATTGATGAGGGTTTGAACTGGAAACGTTTGAGTTCAGCTACTTATGCTATTAGGGTCATTGCAAATTTTGGCGATATACATCTGAGTAAATTAGCTTACCACGCCTATTTTCATTCTCTGCTTTCGTATGGCATCATATTCTGGGGTAACTCATCATTGAGTAACAGAGTGTTCATTGCACAAAAGCATGTAATCAGAATAATTGCTGGAGCTCATCCAAGATCATCCTGCAGACACTTATTTAAAGAGCTAGAAATCTTGACTGTAGCCTCACAATATATATATTCACTTATGAAATTTGTTATTAACAATCCGAACGAATTCAAAAGTAATAGCAGTGTACATGGCTACAACACTAGGAGAAAGGATGATCTTCACTACTCAAGGTTAAATCTACCTTTGACTCAAAAAGGGGTAAATTATGCTGCCACAAAAGTCTTTGGTCACTTACCTAATAGCATCAAAAGTCTGACAGATAGCCATATAGCATTTAAAAGGAAATTAAAAGAATTTCTTAATGGCAACTCCTTCTACTCATTAGGTAAATTTTTGGATATAGTAAGTGGGTAATTTCCCAACCCAAAAAAAAAAAAATAAAAAATAAAAAAAATTAAAAATATTGAGTGTCATGTAATATTTTGTCTAATGTAATATCTTGTATAGACACCTTTTATTAACCTGACACGTTCCATATCATAATGAAGTGTCGTATTCATGATCTATGGAACAAGTACTAATCTAATGTAATCTAATCTAGACAATTGAGAAATAATCTGCCAGAAAACTCGATATCCTACTGCTCACAGTTTACATGTTTCTGTGCTTGTTTTTATGTATGATCTCTATGGGATCTGTCCATACGAGGCTCAGGAATATTAGTAGCTTCTGCCACGAAACCCAGTACATGAGGTAACCTCAGTAAACTATTCGTAGATGCACAGCGTCATTCTTTGGTTGTGTACAGTAAAGATTTTTCAGTATTTGCCTTACACTCTCCCACAAGTCAAACAACTATTAACCATTCACAACGGCTTTCTTTCATCCAATAAAGATTACAAATTAACTTCATATCCAAATAGAAACTAACTGATACACAATTTCCCGGGATACATTCAAGGACTTTGATGTTGATTTTGAAACTTCCTGAGGCTCTTGGAGCAGCCTGGATTCCTTCTTCAAATAATGGCGTAGGACATATACACTCCTGGAAATTGAAATAAGAACACCGTGAATTCATTGTCCCAGGAAGGGGAAACTTTATTGACACATTCCTGGGGTCAGATACATCACATGATCACACTGACAGAACCACAGGCACATAGACACAGGCAACAGAGCATGCACAATGTCGGCACTAGTACAGTGTATATCCACCTTTCGCAGCAATGCAGGCTGCTATTCTCCCATGGAGACGATCGTAGAGATGCTGGATGTAGTCCTGTGGAACGGCTTGCCATGCCATTTCCACCTGGCGCCTCAGTTGGACCAGCGTTCGTGCTGGACGTGCAGACCGCGTGAGACGACGCTTCATCCAGTCCCAAACATGCTCAATGGGGGACAGATCCGGAGATCTTGCTGGCCAGGGTAGTTGACTTACACCTTCTAGAGCACGTTGGGTGGCACGGGATACATGCGGACGTGCATTGTCCTGTTGGAACAGCAAGTTCCCTTGCCGGTCTAGGAATGGTAGAACGATGGGTTCGATGACGGTTTGGATGTACTGTGCACTATTCAGTGTCCCCTCGACGATCACCAGTGGTGTACGGCCAGTGTAGGAGATCGCTCCCCACACCATGATGCCGGGTGTTGGCCCTGTGTGCCTCGGTCGTATGCAGTCCTGATTGTGGCGCTCACCTGCACGGCGCCAAACACGCATACGACCATCATTGGCACCAAGGCAGAAAGGCAGAAGCGACTCTCATCGCTGAAGACGACACGTCTCCATTCGTCCCTCCATTCACGCCTGTCGCGACACCACTGGAGGCGGGCTGCACGATGTTGGGGCGTGAGCGGAAGACGGCCTAACGGTGTGCGGGATCGTAGCCCAGCTTCATGGAGACGGTTACGAATGGTCCTCGCCGATACCCCAGGAGCAACAGTGTCCCTAATTTGCTGGGAAGTGGCGGTGCGGTCCCCTACGGCACTGCGTAGGATCCTACGGTCTTGGCGTGCATCCGTGCGTCGCTGCGGTCCGGTCCCAGGTCGACGGGCACGTGCACCTTCCGCCGACCACTGGCGACAACATCGATGTACTGTGGAGACCTCACGCCCCACGTGTTGAGGAATTCGGCGGTACGTCCACCCGGCCTCCCGCATGCCCACTATACGCCCTCGCTCAAAGTCCGTCAACTGCACATACGGTTCACGTCCACGCTGTCGCGTCATGCTACCAGTGTTAAAGACTGCGATGGAGCTCCGTATGCCACGGCAAACTGGCTGACACTGACGGCGGCGGTGCACAAATGCTGCGCAGCTAGCGCCATTCGACGGCCAACACCGCGGTTCCTGGTGTGTCCGCTGTGCCGTGCGTGTGATCATTGCTTGTACAGCCCTCTCGCAGTGTCCGGAGCAAGTATGGTGGGTCTGACACACCGGTGTCAATGTGTTCTTTTTTCCATTTCCAGGAGTGTAACTTCATGTTGTCCTGTTGAAAATAAGTTTTATACAAAAAGTTTTAAATTCGCATGTAACTTGATGGTACTTAAAGTCTCTAATTCATAAATAGATAGCGCGACTACGTAAGGATATTTTTCAGTCAGCTGTTAAGAAAAAGCATCCGTTAATTAACTAATAATCCCCACATACACTGACGTCACGAAAGTCATAGAACAGGCATATGCACTAATAAGATGGCAGTAGTATCGCGAACCAGGGCATAAATGGGCAGTGCATTGACGGAGCTGTTATTTGCACTCAGATGCTCATGTGAAAAGGTTTCCAAATTAAGGCCGCACGACGGAATGGTAGTTGGAACTAGACGCATGGAACATTCTGTTTCGGAAATCGTTAGAGAATTCACTATTCCAAGTTCCACAGTTTCACGAGTGTGCCGAGAATACCAAATTTCAAGCATTACCTCTCAAAAAGGATAACACAGTGGCCGATGGCCTCCACGTACCGATCGAGTGCGGCGGTGTTTGCATAAGGTTGACCGTGCTAACAGACAAGCAACACTGCATGAAATAAAGGCAAAAATGAATTGTAAAGTACGATGAACGTATCTGTTTGGAGAGTGTGGCAAAATTTGGAGTTAATGGGTTACGGCAGCAGACGACCCGACACGAGTGCCTTTGCTAGTAGCGCGACATCGTCTGCAGCGCCTCTCCTGGGCTCGTGACCACATCGGTTGGACCCTAGACTGGAAGACAGTGGCCTGGTTGCCTGAGTCCCGATTTCAGTTGGCAAGAGCTGAGGCGCAGACCCCGCGAAGCCATGGACCCAAGTTGTCAACAAGGCAGTGTGCACGCATGTAGTGGCTCCATAATAGTGTGGGCCATGTTTGCATGTAAGGGGTTGGGCCCTCTGGTCCAATTGAACCGATCATTGGCTGGAAACGGTTATGTTCGGCTACTGGGATATCATTTGCAGCCATTCATGGACCTTACGTCCCCAAACAACGATGAAATTTTTATGATGACAAAGCGCCATGTCAGTGTGCACCACAATTGTTCGCGATTGGTTTGAAGGACATTCTGGACAATTCGAGCGAATGATTTGTCCACCCACATGGCCCGAAATGGGACATAATCGAGAGATCTGTTCGTGCACTAAATCCTGCAACCGCAACACTTTCGCAGTTATGGACGGCTGTAGAGGTAGCATGGTTCAGTATTTATGCAGGTGCTTCCAACGACTGGTTGAGACCATGCCATGTCGAGTTGCTGCGCTACGCCGGGGAAAAGGAGGTCCGACACGATATTAGAAGGCATCCTGTGATTTTTGCCACCTCAGTGTAATAGGGATATAGTGAATATATTCTTCTACGAACATTGTGGTTCTTTTATATGCTTGCAAAAACAAGTCACTTTTCGTCGTCTGTATGATTGTTTGGTGCGCATCTCTGACAGATTATTAAACGTTTGCCGGACAAGCTCCTTATATGAAAAATAACGAAAAGAAATAGTGCTTTTACGCATGTACAGCAGATGTAGACTGTTTTCTTTTATAGATTTCTTTGTTTAATAGAGGGGATGACACACTGGACTCTCATTCGAGAGGAGCGAGTTTGCTTTTGGTTTTCCGCAATTTTTCTAAACCGATCAAGACGACTGCTACGTTGGTTCATTTGAAAAGGACTCGGCAGTTTTCATTTGTCATATATGTCGATATTTTTAAAGGCACGACCACCAAGCACGTGAGTGTTTTGGAATTAATTTTAATGTGTAAAGCTTCGTGTGTGATTTGCGTGAATGGTGATGTGCATTGTTCGTTAGAAGGAATGCGTTGATTATAGACTTCTTTAAGAAATGACTCAGTATTGATCCCAAAAATCTCTTTCTTGATGATTAATATCACACTTTCAGAATTTGTATTCGGTTGATCAAGAATTTGAAAGTGTGTTCAATTCTACAGAATGAAGCGAAACTCATAGCTGCTTGGTCAAAAATCACGGTTCATCCAAGCTGTGATGATTCGTATTAACAACAAACGCTCATCCGAATCACATGTATTGAACAGATACTCTTGAGAAACTAGATTCACACTTTGTGAAGGGAAAGTGTCGCTGTGCGATGACGAAAAGCCTTTCCAATCTGGTTGCTGGTTATCGCTTTCGGCGTCTCGTAGCCAATAATCTCACACGAAACATTAGTCGCAACTGCGAATACTTTGGACATTAGCTGCATTAGATACTGAATAAATAACAATTGGTGACAAATGAAAATCTGTGACAGACAGGGACTCGAACACGGATTTCCCGCTTCTTGCGAGTGGTCGCCACAGCCATCTCGACTAACCGTGCTCGCTGCCACGACCGATCCAAAGCTCAATATACCAAAGTGTCTACGCTGCCTAGTCGTCGCAGCTGTACCTGGATTCCCGCAACGGGATTGCCCCATGGATGAACAGACATTTTGCAACTAAATTCCACACAACTTCTTTACTTTTTTACCAATACGCGACCTGCAAGATTTGTCTTCATCTTCCCTTGTCCCCAGCTCGTGGTCGTGCGGTAGCGTTTTCGCTTCCCACGCCCGGGTTCCCGGGTTCGATTCCCGGCGGGGTCAGGGATTTTCTCTGCCTCGTGATGAATGGGTGTTGTGTGATGTCCTAAGGTTAGTTAGGTTTAAGTAGTTCTAAGTTCTAGGGGACCGATGACCATAGATGTTGAGTCCCATAGTGCTCACAAGGGAACATCCCCATCGCAGCCCCCTCGGATTTAGTTATAAGTTGGCACAGTGGATAGGCCTTGAAAAACTGAACACAGATCAATCGAGAAAACAGGAAGAAGTTCTGTGGAACTATGAAAAAATAAAATATACAAACTGAGTAGTTCATGCTCAAAATAGGCAATATTAGGAACAGTATGAGCTCAGGAGCGCCGTGGTCCCGTGGTTAGCGTGAGCGACTGCGGAACGAGATGTCTTTAGTTCAAATCTTCCCTCGACTGAAAATTTTACTTTCTTTATTTTCGGAAAGTTATGATCTGTCCGTTCGTTCATTGACGTCTCTGTTCACTGTAATAAGTTTAGTGTCTGTATTTGGCGACCGCACCGCAAAACCGTGCGATTAGTTGACGAAAGGACGTGCCTCTCCAATGGGAACCGAAAACATTTGATAGCAAGGTCATAGGTCAACCGATTCCTCCACAGGAAAACACGTCTGACATATTCTATGCGACACTGGTGACAGCATGTGCGTCACATGACAGGAATATGTTGTCGACCCACCTAACTAGAACACTTGGCGAATGGGTAAAATGATTCTTCTACCTTGCCCGATTTAGGTTTTCTTGTGGATGTGATAATGACTCCCAAAAAAGTGATGAAAACATAAGAGTTTGTCACATAAACTGAAAACAAAATGTTAAACTTTTCACTCGAGGGAAGACTTGAACCAAGAAACTCTCATTCCGCAGCTCGTCACGCTAACCACGGGACCACGGCGCTCCTGAGCCCGCACTGTCCTTGATGTTGCCTATCTTACGCATGGACTACTCGGTTTGTATATTTTGCTTATTTTTTCATAGTTCCACACAACTTCTTCCTGTTTTCTCGATCGATCGGTGTTCAGGTTTTCAAGGCCTATCCACTGTGCCAACTTATAACTAAATCTGAGGGGGGTGCGATGGGGAGGTTCCCTTGTCAGAGCCATTTGAACCATCTTCCCTTCCCCCCAACCGACGTGCAATTTAGCCCCTTCTCAGTATGTATCAATGCGTCTAATAGTCTTCGAATAGGAGCTTTGTATTATTAGCGCCTAATATTAATTGAAGAGACTGGTGCTTGTAAAATCGAGGAATCCTTAGAATTCTTCAGTAGAAAATAATTTCGAATGAGACAGTTCTTGGGCGAAAAGCGTAATTAATTGGCCACTACACTAAACCATGTTCAGTTTCTTTAGACCTGGGTGGAATATTACGGTTTTAATCTCAGGTATTTTAGTCAGTGGATTTTGTTCGGGATGCGTATTCTACGTCAGGAATTTAGTTATTATATTTAATATGTAAACGCTACGAATTCGGAAACAGATTGATTATATAAGAACAGCGAATATGATAACTCGGTTGGAGACCTAATCTTTCTAGAGATTTATTGCTTCGTGTATGGAGATTTCTGAAACGTACAGGCGATATTCTTATTTTTGTACAGTCTGAGGGATATTTTGACCACTGTGGGAGTGAAGCGCCCTGGGTCACCACTCTGAAAGAAACACTGCTTGGGACTACTGCCAAATCTTTGATCGAATAATATGTTATTGTCGTATTTGCGTGAGTCACTATCTGCTTTATGTTGGGGTTATAGTTCGACATCGTCATTCTAATGCAACTGTCCTGATGTTCAACTGTGTGGCTGTTGATTTATAAAGAAGGCGTGCACAAGTAGATGGAACTGAACAATGCATTCACTCGTTAGTGCAACATGGGCCAAGACAGAATACTTTTCTTTGAACATAAGAACCCAAATATATTCAGAAGTGGAGGGCATAGACTTCAGCGACAAGTCACTATGAAGTGCTATGGGTTCTATTTCTGCTGCAACTCCGTCTTGAACGTGGTTGCCAACAGAGGAGGAAAATTCTTCTACTTTGAATTTCATGAAAAGTGATGCGACAAACTGCTCAAAAGTTTGATTCTTTCGTTTATTTAGGGTTTTCACAAGAACTGATTGTTGTAGATTCTCTTTCAAACAAGGGACGTCTTTGACATTACCTCGGATAAGATTTTTTTTTTCACAATCCATTTCATCAGTCAATGTTTTGAACAAATACCGCTTTATAGGTTGTTTCCTCACTTTGTTTACAATTTTCACTGAAAGCATCATAATTATATTCATTGTGAGAAAATTTTCATACAGGGCCTGCTGGTGAATGATACAGTGATATTAGGGAAACTAGGAAAAACTTTGATTTTGGCGACACAATGCTGAGAGTACTTTTAACATCACCAACCATCCATGGGACTTGTTATCGTAATTTTCTAAGAAGTAATGTTTTAATCTTCGAAAACACGTCTTGTCACGTCGTGCGTACTTTAAGAAGAATGACTTTTATAAGATCTTCTTAGTTGTGAAATCACCAAAAGTCATGTTTACAAAAATGACTAACTGAGCAGCATCGACGCAGTCTGTAGATTCGCTAAGTTGAAGCGAAAAACAGCAGCACCTACCAAAGCAACTTTTCGGTTGTGAAACAACATAATCGCAAGTCGTCTCATCACTGTGCTGGCAGCAAGCTGCACAGATTTTATGGCAGGAATTATTTCAGTTGTATTTTCAAAATTTTCAAACAATACATCACTAGCCTCTAAAAAGGCTACTTTAATAATTTCATTGTTCTCATATGTGTTGTTCTTTTGTGCAATGACTGGCGACGAGGTGTGATGATTCAGCTGCAGGTTTATTCATGTTTCTTGTTTTATTGTGTTACGATTCATGTGCAACTAATTTCCTTTTTTTAGCTGCCTCGCTTTTACGTCTCTGGAAACAGAATGTAGTTGAAAACCCTCTTCCAGTCCTGAAAACATAATTTTGTAATTGCGTTCTATGTTTTTTTCTTTCCCACGAAGACACTTGCATTAGACAACAAACACATACGTTTACCCTTTATCTCTCCGAGGAAGTAGTTTTCCTCCCACTCTGAATGAAAATGGTAATTCCTTCGTATTTTTAATTGCACTCGCCGTTCTTGAACAACCCACATGTAAATATACTATCTGATGAAAAGCATCCAAACACCTATTAGTCGACATGAATATAGAACTGCACCCACCTGTTGTAACGGCGACCGGAACGGTCGCGGGGTTGAAGTGACGGAAAGCGCAGCGGGACCCGCCGAGCGGCCCGCGAACGACAACACAACGGGGGAGGACGGACACGACCAACGAAGGACAGAACGAACAACAAGGTCGAAACAACGGAGTCATGAGAAAACCTAACAACCATGTCCACTGAACAAGAAAATAAATAAGCCGTCTAACGCGAGGCGATGTGTCCAGAGACTTACGCAAGATTAGACTCGCTGGCTGAGCTTCTTTTTTTTTTTTTTTTTTTTTTTTTATTGAATTTCGATTCTCCCCGAAGGGGGCGGGCTGGCAGCAGCGTCGTATGCCGCTCTTCAGCCTACAGACTTTGTTAAAAAGAAGAAGAGAATAAATAAGAAAACCGGCGATAAAATCGGAGACTTAAATAGGAACATGGCGAAAAAAGAAGTTGTGGAACTTAAAACATAGAACAAAGGGATAATGATGAGAATAAAAATACATACGAAACAGACAGATAAAATAATAGACAGACAATTAAAAAACACGCCGACAGTCTGGTTTCTGTTCACAAAAGACAAAATGCACACCCAGCAACAGCATGGTTTCTGTTCGCAACACTAGAAAGACGAACAACACTGAACAATCACTGGAACACTGACTAAAAAGTTGGCAAATATGACATACTACAGCCGAGAGCAGGTGGGGGGGGGGGGGGGAACTGGACATATGATGGGAATATAAAAAGGGGGGGAAGGAAAGGATAAGCGAAGGGGGCAGGGGGGAAAGGAGCCGACGGAGGATGAGGACTCATAAGAGGGGTGGGGAGTGCTTGGCAGACGCGACAAGGAGTGGGGAAGGCAGAGGAGGGGAATACAAAGGGACTTGGGGGGGGGGGAGAGAAGGGAAGTAGGGAGAGGTTGGGCGGGAAGAAAACAGGATGGAAGGGGGGGGGGGAAGAGGGAGCCCACAGAAAGGAATGAGGAAAGGAGGGGGGTGAGGATCAGAGTTGATAGGAGGGATAGATTGAGGGAGAGAGGGCATCATCCGGGAGGGGGAGTTGATGGAAGCCACCTCGGGAAAGGAGATGAAGGGTGTAGAGATGGAGGGTAGGAGGGACACAACAGTGAAGGCGTAGCAGGGGGGGGGGGGTACGGGAGAGGAGAGGAGCAACCAGGGGGTGAGGGGGATCAAGGCGGCAGGATGTGTAGAGTATGCGGATATGTTCGAGGAATAGGAGCAGATGAGGGAAAGGAATGAGGTCATAGAGGATCCACGTGGGGGACGGGAGGTGTAGACGGAAGGCAAGGCAGAGTGAATGACGCTCAAGGATCTCGAGGGACTTATAGAATTTGGGGGGGGCAGATATCCAGGTGGGACTGGCATAACAGAGGATGAGACGGGTTAAGGATATGTAGGTGTGGAGGATGGTAGAGGGGTGCAACCCCCATGTCCGGCCAGAGAGGAGTTTGAGGAGTCGGAGGCAGTTGTGGGCTTTGGATTGGATGGAGCCGAGATGAGGGATCCAGTTGAGGTGACGGCCAATGTTGAGGCCAAGGCAGGTGAGGGTGGGGGCTGGCTGAGCGAGAGGCAGTCGCTTAAATACTCCATCGGGGGCGCCGCTATTGGCCGCTGGAACCACATGCTCCACTGTGGCGCCCTCACACTAAATGCGGGCCAGGAGGCGTGCGCCGCCACAGCTTACGGCGCGATGGTGCAGAGACTTCTAGGGGTCTTCGATGTCCATGACGTCTTGCGGGGATTCAAATTCCACGGCGCGCGGTACCAGACCACCCATAGTCTTTATGACGGCTTGAGCTCTGCTGGGTACTCTTTCGCACTGGGGTATCTGAATGTCTGTGAAGGAATGACAGCCCATTCTTCCACAATAGTCGACACCGGAGAAGTTTATTGGGCGCTGGAGTCCGGGGAGAAATCGACGTGCTAATGCAACCCAAAGGTGTTCCATTGCGATGTGGTCGGGATTCTGGACAGGCCAATACATTATAGAAATCTTATTGTCCATAAACCATTGCCTCACAGACGCTGCTTTACGACAGGATGCACTTTGATACTGATGCAACAGTTGTTGTGTCCGAACAGTTCCTCTTCTGTATGCAGTACACAATGCTGTAAAATATGTTCATATCCTTCCGCATTTAGCATTTTCTTAATCTCAATAAGAGGATCACACCCTAATTACGAAAAATACCCGCATCCCATAACACTACTCTTCCTTATTTCACTTTTGTCACTGCACGCGATGACAGAGAATGTTCTCCAGGCATTCGCCTAGCCCAAACTCTTACATCGGATTCCCACAGGATATGTCGTGATTCATCACTCCAAATTATCCATTGTTCAATGGCATCGCTCTTTATCCCACTTCAAGCGTCGCTTAGCATTGGCTACAGAAATATGTGGCTTACAAGGTGCTGCTCGACTATTGTAGTTTATTCTTTTTAACTTCATACGCACAGTCATTGCACTAGCTGGACTGCTAGCAGCGCTTTGGTTCAAATGGTTAAAATGGCTCTGAGCACTATGGGACTTAACATGTACGGTCATCAGTCCCCTAGAACTTAGAACTACTTAAACCTAACTAACCTAAGGACATCACACAACACCCAGTCATCACGAGGCAGAGAAAATCCCTGACCCCGCCGGGAATCGAACCCGGGAACCCGGGCGCGGGAAGCGAGAACGCTACCGCATGACCACGAGCTGCGGACGCAGCGCTTTGGAACTCACGTGTTATTCAACATCTACATCATACTCCGCAAGCCACCTAATGGTCTGTGTAAATCTCTACATGATGCACAACGCCTCTCTTGTAGCGTCTGCCAGTGGAGTTTGTTTAGCATCTCGGTAACGCTCTCTCGCCAGCTAAACGATCCCGTGACGAAACGCGCCGCTCTTCTTTGGACCTTCTCTATCTCCTGTATCAGTCCTACCTGATAGGGATCCCAGATAGATGTACAATACTCAAGAATCGGGAGAACAAGGGCCTTATAAGCCACTTCTTTGGTGGATGAGTTGAATTTCCTTAATATTCTTCCGATGAATCTCAATCTGGTATCTGTTTTTCCCACTGTCTGTTTTATGTGGTCATTCCACTTAAAGTCGCTTTGGATAGTTACGCCTAGATATTTTACGGCAGACGCTGTCAACATATCTTCTGACGTTGCTACTTTAGTATAGACAACTGCATCATCTGCGAATAGCCTTAAAGAGTATCCGACGCTTTCTACTAGATCATTTATCTATATTGTAAACAACAATGGTCTTGCCACACTTACCTGTGGTATTCCGGATATCACCTTTACATCTGTCAATTTTGTTCCGTTAAGAGCCACGTGTTGAGTTCGATCTGCAAGAAAGTCTTGAATCCAATCGCAAGTATGCTCCGATACTCAGTAAGCTCGTATTTTTTCCATTAAACGGCAATGCGGGACGGTGTCAAATGCTTTGCTGAAATCAAGGAACACGGCATCAACCTTAGTGCCGTTGTCTACTGCGCTGTGGATCTCATGGAGGAACAGAGCGAGCTAAGTTTCGCAGGATCTCAGTTTGCGCGGAGTCCATGTTGATTTTTATAGAGGAGGTGTTCATTTTTCCAATAACGTCATAATTATTGAGAGTAAAACATGTTCCACAATTCTACAACAGATTGACGTCAACGATATATATAGGTCTATAATGAAGTGGATCTGTCTTACGGCCTTTCTTAAAAACGGAATGACTTGCGCTGATTCCTTCCGCTGATTTCATGCTATTCTTTTACAAGCGCCTTCTGCAATGCTCGGCGGTTCCTTCCGTCAGTACATGAGATCTGCTGGGTCTTGGTTTAGCTCTGGTTGTTCCCTTGCGTCTCTACTACAGCCACATCATCCAAAGTGGAGTGGGCAGACTTAGAAGAGTGAAATGTCCCTGGTGGATTTATAACTCAGGTGACATCCAATGAGCAGGCCACGTTCGAAGTCACTGAGCTCTCCTGACCGACCCATTCTACTTTTACTGCTTCTCTGCTGACAAAACAATGCTCCCCGCCGCTCGTGGCCTCCAGGGGGCAATTCCGCATTACACAGGGATTTCAGGATAGTGTTGATCAGGTAGTGTACTTGTGAAAAAATGACGAAGTCCTTCAGCTGGAGTCCGGAATAAGTTGAGACTGAAAATATTCCCGCGACCCACCGTCACTCCCAGGGCTTGTCACGTTATTACCGTAGAACACCGATTCCAGCCTTGATAATGGCCATTATCCGGCGAATAAAGAGTCAACAGGTTTCTTCAGGGCTGACTTATCCAGTACCCACTTATTGGCGATTAGATCCGACAGAGCTGTGAAATTGCGGGGATATGGATTGCTAACATGTACCAGGTGTTATAAATTTTCCAAAACATTTTATAGAGGATTAAAATTGGACGAATCAACGGACCATTCGATGTGCTATGAGATGAGGTGCACGAGTGTTCCTCAACGCGGGGATGTATGCATGCAGACTTGTGAACTCAGCTGTTGTCATTTTGGGAGACGGGGTGTCCACAGCACAGTCATCATGAAGATGTAGGAGAGACGATGAGGCGACAACACTTTGTCACTGAGAATATTGAAAGAAACATCTAGATTCACTTTCACGATAGACTGAATGAGTGGACCCAGGTCATACAACGAAAAACACCACCAAAACATCACACAACCACCTCCGGCCTGTACTACACCGTCGGAACATTGTGTGTCACGCGTCACGTTGGCTGTCGGTGCACTTGCCGCCTAGAACATCTGAAGAGCGGCAAAATCAAGATTCGACGAATCACACTACACGCGTCCAGACAGCTAGTTCCAGTTTCATTGTTGTTTTGCGCAATGAAGACTTGCAGCTTTATGTGTCGCTGTGAGCAATTGACTTTTCCGAGGTACGGGACTCAGCATGTTCACTGCGTGCAGTTAGCTTCACAATGTGCGCTCAGAAACTGAGATGAACCGGCATCCACTGACAGCAGCACTTCCTGTCGGTTTGAAATCTGTGTTAAGACAAGGTGTGACACTAGTCTCCAGTCACTGTCGAGTAGGATCTTTTTAGACCTCTGTTCTGTCGTCATCTTACATGGCTGCAAGTTGCAGATGATTCCTTGTAGAAACTTTCAGTAATATGAATTGGTAGACTAACCGATCGGGCAACTTCGTTTACAGTGTCATGTGGGTATGAGCAAACACGACAACTTCTTTCTGCCATTCTGTCGTGCGTCACACCATTTCATTGCCATGACCTACGTTACCTGTGGAGGCTCACACGACTCTCTGGTATCAGTTAACACCATTCATAGCGCCCTAAAAGAACATTGTACTCTTTTAATATGATTATTAATATTTTATTCGGTGAGGTTACTTGCAACAGATTACAACTGAGACTTCAAACGGATTATGTCCTTTCCGCCGTGTTTTCTGTTACGTCATAAGCTATAATGTGGGCACACAGGTAACTGTGGTCGCTGTTTTGCATTTTACTCAAATGGTAAGGAATGACGAATGAACCATTGGACATATCGGGTGGGATATTACAACCGTTACAAGAGAGAAAAGTCCGCGGCAGAAGTTGCACTAAAAAACCACGCAGATTATTGCAAGTTCAGACTTCAACATATGACGTCCGATCCCGTCGTCAACGTTAAGTTAAACAGCAAATTTCTCCTTTCACTCATTCAGCAGCCAGTACGTTTCGATAAGCGTTTAACCAATCTCTTGGCATAGTAAAACAGCAAAAGTAGAGCAAGTTTACATAATATAATGATTCGAGCGTACAGGTTATGAATGAGGACCTGCTTGCTCTGATAACTGCTCAGGGTATCGTAGTGCAGCGTTAGGGAAGTCCCGAACTTATCTGTTAGGTGTGTAGCCGCCGGGGACGCCTTCCAACATAAGGGCGGCCGCAGCCGGATTTACAAATGGGATAATTTTAATGACGTCATAACCGTTTAACACAATCGACCGATGGGACGATACTGTAACCGGACGCTTTGACTCATGCCACCAGTAATAGGAATTACGTCGTCATCTAGTATCGAACTCTCGTTCGTACATGAGTCAGAAGTGCGAAAGGCGATGCGAGATAACTTCTGGGGCCTTCGTGAGTCTGACCATTGTCTGTCGATCTTTCTGCGGTTACAGGCATGGCCGCGAACCCTATTTGCAGTTCAGTCGTGAAAGATTGCTGTTAAAGTAGCTCTCTCACGCGTTTGCCTTCCTGGAAGAGGACGCTGCACTCGACGTAACATCCGCCTACATCATCGTTCATTTAATCTGTGTTTACTTTATAACAGACGGTGCCCGTGTAATACCATAGACTGTAAATCATACGTTGGCTGTTAAACGTGCCTGGTGTGATGGCGGTTTCTGGCGACTTTCCTAAGAGCGTACATAGTTCTTATTTGTTATAAAATGTGTGCACTCCTGTAACGCTCTTTCATTTAACAGATTAATAACTTTAGAAATTAACACTTCTTCTAGTAATAGACTCATTCATATTACAATTGATTTTGTTTCAGTAAATGATTTTTGTATCTGCATGATTTTACATATTCAGCAGTCTTTTAATTAGTGATAACTCGTATTTATAAAGATCATATTCTGTTGAAAAGTACAAGTTTGGGCACAATTTCGTTGTATGTTACCATGAAAAGTTGAAAGTCTCTTATGACAGCGTTACGTAAACGAATCTTTCACTGATCCTTTCTACGGAATTATTCGCATTATTTGTAACGATATGCACATCACCCCCTTCGTTGAAATTACTAGGGAATCTTTCTCTATATTAAAGAAAAATCCCCAGATTTTATGAAGTAATCATTTCACGGCCCCTAATAACGCTCACTTATTTCCTTTCTGCAATGTTCATCTTGTGGTTTTGATATACTTGTTTGAGATTCTTTGATACAAATATTGCTTCTAAATCTTCTGTTGGTTTAGTTTTTTAAAATGTTTCTTTTCTTTGCATACTACAAGTAAGTAAAAACTCTTGTGTATAATTAATTTATTACAGGTTTTTGGCAGAAAAACCACTGATTTACACTGTGGAACTGAGGAAACCTCTTCCATTTTGTGAAGTTCAAAACATTCTTTTGCGTTATCTGCCGTCATTAGCGCAGCATCCCCCATGAATCTGTAAATCTGTAAACTGAGGCAACAAAAGTCATGGGATAGCGACATGTACATACACACATGGCGGTAGTATGGCGGAGCTGTCATTTGTATTCAGTGATTCATGTGAAAAAGTTTCCGACATCGTTACGGTCGCACGACTGGAATTAACAGACTTTGAACGCGATGTGTTAGTTGTAATTACATGCATGGGGCATTCCATTTCGGAAATCGTTAGGGAATTCAATACTCCGAGATCCATAGTGTCAAGAGTGTTCTAAAATACCAAATTTTAGGCATTAGCTCTTACTACAGACAATGCAGTGGCCGACGGCCTTCACTTAACGACGGAGAACAGTGACATTTGTTTAGAGATATCAGTGCTGACAGATAAGCAACATTGCATGAATAAACCGCAAAAATCAATGTAGGACGTACGGCGAACGTATCTGTTAGGGCAGTGCAGCGAAATGTGGCGTAAATGGGCTATGGCAGCAGACGACGAACGCGAATGCCTTTGCTGACAGCGCGTCATCGTCTATGCTGGGCTCTTAACCGTATCGGTTTTACCCTATATGACTGGAGAACCGTGCCTTTGTCAGATGAGTCCCGATTTCAGTTGGTAAGAGCTGATGGCAGCATTGAGTGTGTTGCAGATCCCACGAAGCCATGGATTCAAGTTGTCAACAAGGGACTGTGCACGCATATGGTGGCTACATAATGGTGTGGGCTGTGTTTACATGGAATGGACTGGGTCCTCTGGTCCATCTGAACCGATTATTGAGTGGAACTGATTATGTTCGGCTAATTGGATACCCTCTGCAGCCATTCATGGTCTTTATGATACCAAACAATAATGGAATATTTAGGGATGACAATGAGCCGTCTCACCATTCCACAATTGTTCGCGACTGGTTTGAAGAGCATTACGGGCAATTCGAGCGAATGATTTAGCCACCGAGATCTCTCGACATGAATCCCATCGAACATTTGTGGAATATCGTCGGGAGGTCAGTTCATGCCCAAAATCCTGCATGGGCAACACTTTCGCAGTTACGCATGGCATAGAGACAGCACGGCTCGATATTTCTGCTGGAAAATCCCAACGACTGATTGAGTCCATGCCACGTCGAGTTGCTGCACTGTGCAGAGGAAGAGGAGGTCCTACAAGATATTAGAAGGCACGCCATGACCTCAGCGTACACAGGAAGTAGCTGCACACTGTGTGTCGGAGGGGACCAAAATGGCGGTTTTCTCTTTTAATCAGTGCACATCTTTAGTGAGTTTTTACTATCGTAACATCTCTAATCTCTATGTTAAGTATACCATTTAGGCAGCAGAATTAACGCAGTCTTCCTCGAAAACCGCTAATTTTATCCAGTAGGATTTCCCTGTAGCAACGTCGCGTTTCTTCCAGAGATTCTCACTGTAATTTCTTGAGTATCACTGTTACGTTATCTGATGGGCTATACCAACCCGTTACGATCCTAGGAGCCTAAACTTGAAATTGTAAAGGCTACTTGATAACGGCCGCGAATGTTGGAAGAGTACTCCAGAATTAATCGCATTGGTATCCGGTATGCAGTTTCCTTCACAGATTGTGAAGGTCTAGTTACGTATGTATTTTTAGCCCCACTAAAATATTCATTTCAGATATAAAGTAAAGAAAATATTATTTTTAAACTGTTGCTGAGCGGTGGAAGAAGGGCGACAGGTGGGGTAGACATCGTTTCACGACCACATCTAAGAAGGTCCGAGTCACCATCCAGCTTCGCATTCTGCGAAATGTATCTCGAAAACTGACGTGCATGCGGTGGAGACTTAGGAACAAGATAATTACGATTGTGGATTATTCAGTTTATGCTTCGTATTTATTCTGGACTGACAGATACACAGTTGCACCAGAGCTATTGCAGTTGTAATTGGTTTCTTTTTAGAGACTATTAGGAAGCTATCACTACGAGATGCAGTGCATGTAATTTTGTTTGAAGAATGTATGTATATATACTGTTTTGTTATCAGTAGGCCGCCTTTTCCTTGGAAAGTGACCTGAAAAGAAAATATTCTCATTGTGTTTGCAGTAATTTAGTGTAGTGAGCAACTTTTTTAATTGAAGTGTGAAGGTAAGACTGTTATTTGCTTTCTGTAGTATGCTTTGGTCAAACGGCGCCCAAAGCGGCGAAACGTTATTGAAGGCAGTCGCATGCGTCGCAGTTGTAATTTTTATTCTAAGCAATTTAAAAAAAAATGGCTCTGAGCACTATGGGACTTAACATCTATGGTCATCAGTCCCCTAGAACTTAGAACTACTTAAACCTAACTAACCCAAGGACATCACACAACAACCAGTCATCACGAGGCAGAGAAAATAAGCAATTTTCATATTAAGCCCTTTACAGTGGTGGTTTACCCCAGGTAACTACGATAAATGAAAATTTTTTACTGAACCTTCTCTCTGGTATTCAGTAATCAATTTTCTTTAGAAAGAGAGCCGTCACAAGATGCATCGTACTTTCCCGGAACCTTGCAAGAAGTCTAACCTCTTAATTCGTTTCCCTGTTTTACATGCTGCCTCATTTCATATCATTTCTCAGTGTTGTCTTTAATTATGTAAACGTTAGTAAGAGTTCCGGAAGTACGCCGTTAATCATGGAATCGGATACTACAGTGTTCTTTCTCTTCGTTATGGGCATTATGTTGGTTTTATCTGTACACTCCTGGAAATTGAAATAAGAACACCGTGAATTCATTGTCCCAGGAAGGGGAAACTTTATTGACACATTCCTGGGGTCAGATACAGCACATGATCACACTGACAGAACCACAGGCACATAGACACAGGCAACAGAGCATGCACAATGTCGGCACTAGTACAGTGTATATCCACCTTTCGCAGCAATGCAGGCTGCTATTCTCCCATGGAGACGATCGTAGAGATGCTGGATGTAGTCCTGTGGAACAGCTTGCCATGCCATTTCCACCTGGCGCCTCAGTTGGACCTGCGTTCGTGCTGGACGTGCAGACCGCGTGAGACGACGCTTCATCCAGTCCCAAACATGCTCAATGGGGGACAGATCCGGAGATCTTGCTGGCCAGGGTAGTTGACTTACACCTTCTAGAGCACGTTGGGTGGCACGGGATACATGCGGACGTGCATTGTCCTGTTGGAACAGCAAGTTCCCTTGCCGGTCTAGGAATGGTAGAACGATGGGTTCGATGACGGTTTGGATGTACCGTGCACTATTCAGTGTCCCCTCGACGATCACCAGTGGTGTACGGCCAGTGTAGGAGATCGCTCCCCACACCATGATGCCGGGTGTTGGCCCTGTGTGCCTCGGTCGTATGCAGTCCTGATTGTGGCGCTCACCTGCACGGCGCCAAACACGCATACGACCATCATTGGCACCAAGGCAGAAGCAACTCTCATCGCTGAAGACGACACGTATCCATTCGTCCCTCCATTCACGCCTGTCGTGACACCACTGGCCGGCCGAAGTGGCCGCGCGGTTCTGGCGCTGCAGTCTGGAACCGCGAGACCGCTACGGTCGCAGGTTCGAATCCTGCCTCGGGCATGGATGTGTGTGATGTCCTTAGGTTAGTTAGGTTTAACTAGTTCTTAGTTCTAGGGGACTAATGACCTCAGCAGTTGAGTCCCATAGTGCTCAGAGCCGTTTTTTGACACCACTGGAGGCGGGCTGCACGATGTTGGGGCGTGAGCGGAAGACGGCCTAACGGTGTGCGGGACCGTAGCCCAGCTTCATGGAGACGGTTGCGAATGGTCCTCGCCGATACCCCAGGAGCAACAGTGTCCCTAATTTGCTGGGAAGTGGCGGTGCGGTCCCCTACGGCACTGCGTAGGATCCTACGGTCTTGGCGTGCATCCGTACGTCGCTACGGTCCGGTCCTAGGTCGACGGGCACGTGCACCTTCCGCCGACCACTGGCGACAACATCGATGTACTGTGGAGACCTCACGCCCCACGCGTTGAGCAATTCGGCGGTACGTCCACCCGGCCTCCCGCATGCCCACTATACGCCCTCGCTCAAAGTCCGGCAACTGCACATACGGTTCACGTCCACGCTGTCGCGGCATGCTACCAGTGTTAAAGACTGCGATGGAGCTCCGTATGCCACGGCAAACTGGCTGACACTGACGGCGGCGGTGCACAAATGCTGCGCAGCTAGCGCCATTCGACGGCCAACACCGCGGTTCCTGGTGTGTCCGCTGTGCCGTGCGTGTGATCATTGCTTGTACAGCCCTCTCGCAGTGTCCGGAGCAAGTATGGTGGGTCTGACACACCGGTGTCAATGTGTTCTTTTTTCCATTTCCAGGAGTGTATTTGAAGAGAACTGCCGTTCGTCACACCAACAGGATATACTGTCCAAGTGGTTCTGCATCTCCGTAATATAGTTCAATCTCGTTACTTTCCTGGAGACAATAGCATCGTAAACGAACATTCTGTTAGCATGGATGACCCACTCTGGTATCTCTCTGGTAAACCGCACGCGTGTGTTTGTAGGAGAACATCCGCTAATAGTTCCTGTTGAGTGTACGGATTACAGTATAGTTTACTGGGTTCTGTTAGTCAAAAATTCTTCGTAGCAATCATGAAAGGACTCCATAGCGACGTATTATGATGCTCAGTCGACCGTGCAATACAGTGTCGAACACTTTTAGTAAATTACGAAGAAGGAATTTACCTGTTCACTTTCATTTTCTGTGTACTAGATGTCATGTATGAACAAAGCGAGCTGTGTTTCAAACAATTGTGTTTTCCTGAAACCTTATTCATTACTTAAGGGAACTCCTTTTCCTCCAAGGACATATTAATTTTCGAACATGGTATATGTCTACGATCTTACACGAGACGAAACTTAGTAATACTGTTCTGTAACCTTCTATCCTTTTTGCGAACAGAAATGATCAGCACATTTTTCCAGTCACACAGGACTGTTCGCTGCGCAAGAGATTCAAGATTAACACGAACTAGGAAAGGGGCTAATTCCGCAGCACATTCAAAATAAAATCTAATAGGTATTGTTCGCTTTGAGTGGAAGTAAGTGTTT
The DNA here is from genome assembly GCF_023898315.1 of Schistocerca nitens. Taxonomy (NCBI): domain Eukaryota; kingdom Metazoa; phylum Arthropoda; class Insecta; order Orthoptera; family Acrididae; genus Schistocerca; species Schistocerca nitens. The sequence continues at coordinate 900,717,085 of NC_064614.1, read as the reverse complement.
TCGATATTAGCGGTGCTTAGTTGTGTGCCGGTCAAAGCTGATATAACAGTATCCTAATGAATGAACACATTTTTAAATGGTAATTTAATATTTCGAATTTTTGTCTGCTTCCTTCAGTTTCAACACTATGCATGGGGGCTTAATAAAATTGAAATGCAAATAATTTTAATTTCTGCTTTAGTATTAGTCTGTCCGATTACGAAGTCTCGTAAACGGTTGGCCCTGACTAGTATTATTACGCTATCTGACTGCATAGAACAATAACAAAGAATGAAATGGAAATTTTCATTAACACAATTAATTAATTAAGTCCCCAGCAACTATAAAAACCTACGAAACCAAAGCACAAGTGTAACTGTTCTGTGTGTGGAAGTATGACTCAACGTACGCATCTGGCACGGTTCTTCTTCAACAACACAAGAAATTTTAAATATCACTTATACTGAATTAATTAAAGGAAATAAAAATACCATAATTACTCAAGAAAACCAGAATTACACTCTAATCCAAGAACACAAGCCAGATGCTTTGTTGACTGAACCTGTAATGACGCATTATTTAAAACATGGAAATAATGAAAAATAAATCAAGTTTCGTTACCTTCATATATTGACCAAAATCACTCTCATAATTACAATATATCTCCACACCGACTCGCTATTACCACATTTCAACAAGAACTTTTCAGTATCACATCTCAGCAAGCACTCCTTAATAGCACATCTGAACACGAACTGACTACTACGAGTCCTGGACAAGCACTGACTACTACGACATCTCAATAATCACTCTGCCAGTGGAGGCGGGCGAACAATGCTCTCTAGCGATCTCTGGCGCTGTGGCTCAGTGTAGCCACCTTTCATATGCCCTTCCTCCACGGCTAGAATTTGATGGTATTTTTGCCAGCATTGGTGGTGAAAATACCACCAAATTCGTCAAAAAATACAGACAAAAATAAAAGATAATATTAATACGTAAATATCATATAACTAGATGAAATTTTGGCTTTGCACTGACCTTTCAATAACCTAATATATAAAATACAGTAAGCAATACAAATTCTTTCATACATGTGACTTTACATAATAGTTTACACAAGTATTATGTGGTTAAACAGTTCAATCAATAGCGTCAGCAATGACGAATATGTGCAGGTAAGAGTCTCATAACTTTCCACAAACAGTAATACACAAAAAATCAGTTTATACAAATATTCACATAAACGCTTTCCATAGCCCAAGAATAAGCAGTTGACAGTTCCAGCAGTAGCACCCAGCAATGGTCAACAGGTGCAAATACCAACAAGTAACATTTTTTCAATAGAAGCAGTCCATCAGTGGCACCCGCAATGTTGAGCAGGTGCAGACACCAACAAGTAACACCATTTCAGTAGAAGCAGTCCATTAGTGGCACCAGAAATGTTGATCAGGTGCACACAGCAACAGGTGACTTCATTTCAGTAGAAGCAATCCATCAGTGGCACCCAGCAATGTTGAGTAGGTGCAGACACCAACAAGTAACACCATTTCAGTAGAAGCAGTCCATTAGTGGCACCAGCAATGTTGATCAGGTGCACACAGCAACAGGTGACTTCATTTCAGTAGAAGCAATCCATCAGTGGCACCCAGCAATGTTGAGTAGGTGCAGACACCAACAAGTAACACCATTTCAGTAGAAGCAGTCCATTAGTGGCACCAGCAATGTTGATCAGGTGCACACAGCAACAGGTGACTTCATTTCAGTAGAAGCAATCCATCAGTGGCACCCAGCAATGTTGAGCAGGTGCAGACACCAACAAGTAACACCATTTCAGTAGAAGCAGTCCATTAGTGGCACCAGCAATGTTGATCAGGTGCTGACCGCAGTCTTTATGGACTATCACTATCACGAATCACACTGTTCATCAGCAGAAATTAAACATGTCCTTGTGGCACCAATCATGTAGAAAAAGTGCAAATAACAGTCCATAATTTTTTTTTACAATCACTGATCACACAGTTCATCAGCAGAAATTAAACATGTCCTTTTGGCACCAATCATGTAGAAAAAGTGCAAGTAACAGTCCATACTATTCACCATAACTACTGAGACAGTTCAGTCATGAACAATAGTTTGAATGCACATACAATTTCTTTAACAAATTATTATCAATGCTCTTACACTAAACATACAAATCATAATAAACACACAAATGATATCAGGTAATTGTCACATTAACTATTACAGTACACAATAACAGTTAACCTATAATATTTATGGGTGTCAGTGCAAGCCACAACAAACAAGTGAAATAATATTTAGGAGATAGGTTGGGATCACTTCTCTGGGATTATAAAAGGAAAACACACAAAACACACTCACTCATCTTTCATCCACATTAGTGCTACTGTGTAATTGAATAGTGTTAACTGTGTAAATGCAATTCTGTCGAAATTTTATGTTCATTATGTGTATCAAGTAGTAGTGGCAGCAATGTATAACAGTCAATAATAGTTAGTCAACGTCATAGTCATCATGTCTAGACCAATGTTTGCCAAGCCAGATCAAATTGTACTGTTGCTGAACAACTGTCAGAGAGCCAAGATATGCAAATACTTCCTCTCTTCAAAAAAAAGTGTATACTGCTTAGTGATTTGACAAAGTGTGTGTGTAGACAATCTTCCTTCTACTTGAGTGTTCTAGTCTGCCATCTTTATCCTCCTTGTTCCATATGGACCAACAAAAAAAAATATGCTCCTCACTTACTTTACCTCTTATCCACTAAAACTCCAATCATCATCACTTAATCTTCCTCACTTACTTTACCTCTTATCCACCAAAACTCCAATAATCATCACTTAATCTTCCTCACTTACTTTACCTCTTATCCACCAAAACTCCAATAATCATCAACTTCACCCAATCTCAATACCTCAATAATACGTCGATAACATATAAACCTCAGCACCAATATCATTTCGCTTCCACAGCAACTCCTTCCTCTAGTCAGTCTCCTCGAACAGTACAGATAAAATCCTAATGCAAACCTCATCATCCATACAATCCGAAGATAGTGTCAACACACAACCTCTGTGTAATCCATCTGACCCAAATTTTCTACTCATTATAAATTATAAGATACATTTTGGTTCCTTGTCCATCATTAAATAAAAGAAATGCATACATGACCTCTAACAGACTTTAGTTCGAATAACTCTCAGTAATTAAGTACGATTACGGAGTGTGAATGATCATAATATTTCACAGTGTGTACACCACTTCAAGAATCATAGCAGAAGCAAACATGTGGAGTATTATTTGTGTCAAGTGTCACTTCCTATTTCAATTGCTCACGAAAATGCAGTGTAATACTGCCAATGGTCTAAACCTAGTTTTGGTCTGTCATGTCGTTAGCTTCCTTCCTATTAGCATAAATTTATACAGATTCCATAAAACCTCAGCTCATGTGACTTCTATGACTTGCTTGTACTAATGTCGTTCGTCGAATTATAGCAGTTCATTTTCTTATCTTAAAAATATAAGGCACTGAGCGTAAGCAAAACATGCAATAGCGAGTAAATATACCAGTAGAGAACAGAATGTCAACAAGTGGATGCAGCACAATTCTTACAACGAGGCTCTGCCAAGCGAACAATCTATAATTAATACCACAGTGTAACCTAAACTCTATTTTTGTACACAGTATATCAGCATTTCTATATACTAAATTGAAGAGTAGTTATGACAACAAAACAGAAATGTGTAAATATGCAATCCATACGCACAGCAGCAAACATGCCTTACACAATAAACAGGTCATTAGAATCACATCGACATAAGCAAATAAATGTTTATATGTAATCTTAATAAGTAAACATGAAGGCGCAAGCAGATAAATCACAAAGTGTAACTTACATATCTAACCACATCAGCACAATTAATCAGGTGACAATTATAATTTAAATAAATAAGCACAGCTGGCACATAATAAAAAAAAAAAATATGACGTCAGTGAAAAAGCATAGCAGCCAAGCGATGCATAATATACGCAAGTAATAACACTGTTCATTAATCAATAATTGTCAAAATCAGTAAATGTACACAAGCATGTCGCTTTACAAGTAAATTCATAGAACATGAAATTAGCACAAAGTATGAATCACGTAATCGCAAGCAGCAAATTACGTCTAAAGTACGTACCTAAGTGGAATTATGTTACCTGAAAAATAAACTCAATCAATAGTTACCCTTTTTAGTTTATTACTTTTTTTTTCGAAATTACATTCTTCCTGAAATTTTCTCCATAGTAAGTCGTCTTAACGTCGGACACGCACAGAATTTACCTGAAGGTCTTAAATATTTTACACAACCGTATCCTGAAAAATACTGAACGTTAATAACATAATTTATGAAGTCATCATAGCTTTATACAGAATTTATTCGGAGAAATTAGACTGTGTATTTGTTTACGTCTGTCAGTGCATTCGCACTGAGCGCTCGATCAGCTGTAGGCGCGTGACGTAGGAAGCGATTGTTTGCGGTTAACGACTGCCTTGTGCGGCGCGCCGACTTGACTGTTGCTTTGAGTATGTGCCGCCGCCAAAACACAGCGCGGTATCCTTGTACTCTCTTCGTGTTTACATGTAGCTGTTGGTTTCTCAAAAGTATGTCATTCCACAAAAATTTTTACGTTCGATATATGATGTATTCCCTTAGAGCGCCGAGATTTAAGAGTTTCTACTTCAACAGTGTTATCATGAATAATTTTGCGAACTCTAAATGGACCGTTATAAAGCAGAAAAAATTTGCGACATAAGCCTTTTCCTTTATGAGACAAACGATGAGACTTAATTAACACCTTTTGACCAACTGACAAGATTTTTAAACGACCAGGACGTTTAGCTGATTTCTCTCTTCTAGCAGCCGCCGATGCAATATTTTGTAGAGCCAGGTTGACAACTTCAGAATGCCGCAGTTTCCGTGAAGGCGGAAAAGGAACGATTTCAGAAATGCGATTTGTTGGTACTTTATTCTTTAATATCAGTGTAGGCGGTAAAGAAGTTGAATCATTAGGGAGTTCATTCAGAATGTTTTGAAAAATATGAAGATACTGATCCCACGTTCTGTGATTCTGATGACAATAAAGACGACACAATTTATTAATTTCCTTCATCCATCTCTCTGAAGCATTAGATTGAGGGTGAAAAAGTGAAATGAAAATTGGTTTAATCTTCCGACGCCGTAGAGTACGAAGCCAAATTTTAGAGCGAAACTGTGATCCATTATCTGATATAACCTTATCAACATGACCAACTTCTTTAAGAAAATGTTTGATGAAAGCGTTAGATACTGAACGAGCTGTTGCTTTGCGTAACGGTGTAAAACACACATATTTTGATGTCAGTTCCACTGCTACGAAAATGTACGCAAAACCATTAGTAGAACGAACCACTGGACCGAACAAATCGACTGCAGCCATCTCCTTTAATTTCGCTGGAATGATAGGAAACAACGGTGCTCTGTGAGAAACTGTTGGCGGCTTAGCCTTTTGACATAATTTGCATTTGGCAAGAACAGATCGAATACGTTTTTCCATATTACTGAAGTAGCAATTTTCTCGTAATTTATGAAAGCATTTTCTGGGACCAAAGTGCGCATAACTGAAATGTGTGTACCAAATCAATTTATTGACCCACTCATCAGGAATACAAACTAACCAAACAGAGTTGTCGACCGATTTCCGTTTAAAAAGAATGTCATTGCGAACTAAATAATGCTGTCTAATCGCTACGCTTTCCTTTCTCCTCCACTTCTCCTTAATGTCCTTCCAGATTGGATCCTTATTTTGCTCCTTAGCGATGTCCTGGAGCGAAGACGAAATAAAGTTCTCAAACGCCACACCTTGAATGTACATCAAACAATAATGGTTTTCTTTGCAGTCCTCTTCAGCACTTTGTTTCAAACCCATAGGTGCACGTGATAAAGCATCAGCAACAATATTTGAAGATCCCTGTATGTAAACAATACTAAAATCAAATTCCTGTAGGTACAACGCCCATCGTGACAATCTGCCGTGAGTTAATTTTGTTGACATAAGAAATTCCAGAGCTCGATGATCGGTGTAAACCTTAGTATGTCTGCCAAACAAAAATGTGCGAAATTTTGTGAAAGCCCATACAACAGCCAAAGCTTCAAGTTCCGTAATCGAATAATTCTTCTCTGATTTAGAGAGAACACGGCTTCCAAAGGCAACAGTTTTCTGTACTACAACGCCGTCTTCTTCTATCTCTTGGAATAAATGTGCACCTAGGCCTTTGTATGATGAGTCCGTCGCCAAACAAAAATCTTTAGATAAATCCGGATGTGAAAGAAGTGGAGCAGCAACTAAAGCATCACGAAGTTGTTCAAATTCTGATTGAGCTTCCTCATCCCAACACCAATTAGAATTTTTTCCAGATAATTCACATAAACGAGGTGTGGCCAAATTGTCCAATCTAACAAAGCGTCTAAGAAAATTACAGACACCAAGGAAACTACGAACATCACGTTTTGTGGTTGGAACAGCATAATTACGAATAGCGTCTAGTTTCTCTGGATCAGGGAGAATACCTTCTGTAGAAATAATGTGACCGAGAAATTTCACCTGAGAACGACCAAATTCTGATTTTTCCAAGTTCACTGTCATGCCAACTCGTGCAAAAATACGTAATAATGAATCCAAAATTTTGTTGTGCTCACTCCAAGAACGTTTAGCAATAAGAATGTCGTCAACATAAGAAGTAATATTGTCACGAAGATAAACAGGTAAAATTTCATTTAAACTACGAATGAATGCTGCTGAAGATACAGTAAGTCCAAACGGTAATTTCCGAAACTGGTAACAGTTACCAAAGGCTAAAAAAGCAGTATATTTTCTACAATCAGGGTGGAGTTCTATTTGCCAAAAACTTGCGCGCATATCAATCGTGGTTAAAACTTTAATTCCATGGAAATGTTGAAGAAGTTCATCTAAATTTTGTGGACGGTCAGTTTCAGGAATAATAATATTATTTATTTGTCTGGAATCCAGAACCAAACGAATTGATCCATCCTTTTTAAGAACAACGTGTAATGGGCTGGTATAAGGACTGACTGCTGGCTCAACAATGCCCTGATCTAACATGGATTGAAGTTCATTCTTAACCTTGTCTCTGTAAGCCAAAGGAATAGCGTACGTTTTTCCTCGAAATGGTGTGTGTTCTTTCACTTTAAATAAATATTGTAAGCCTTGTATAGTTCCTGTGTGATGACTAAACACTGTAGCATGTGAAGTCAAAATGTGGTGCAGCTCTTCTCTTGCAACGTCATGTGGCACTTCAGCTTTCTTAACCTTTTCATTAATTAATTCTTCGCTATTAATTACATCATCCATCGCGTCTCTGTATTTATTGTCATTGTCATGAATAAACACATTGTCGTCATAATGCTCAACAAAAGCATCAGAAGTAAGAAACCTTAAACATTTTGTATCTGATTCAGATCTTGCTAAACACTCGAAAAATTTCAAACATTTCGGCATTCCGGCAACAGTCAAATTCACACTTCCTTCTTTAAAGTTCAAAATTGCCTTATGTGTGTTAAGAAACTCCATACCTAATATAATCTGTGTACTGAGTAATGGAACAATAATAAAATTAGCAGAAAATTCGTATCCTTGACAAATGAAATTTAGGTTGGTCTGTTGTTTAACTTCTACACCTTTTCCAGAAATCGCTCCTCGAATTGTAGTTTTAGAAATAGGTAACACAGGACAGGCAATAGTTCTTTCACATATACGAAAAACTGATTCACTAATGACGTTCAATGGGCTCCCAGAATCTAAAACTGCAGTGAACTTATTCTTACCCACACATACTTCAATAACAGGATGTAAAAATGCGTCTACATTATTTTCCTTTTCATCTAGCAAAATGTCTCTCATGTCTTCCAGGCGTACGTAGTGTAAAGTCGTAGTGTTATTACTTTCTGAACCGTCTATACTGCTGCCAGAAGCCGAAGCTGCAAGTCATTGTCGATTGTTTGCGTCACGTCTTTGATTATTGCCGACATTTCGCGGATCAATTTCTACTATTTCCACTTGTCTCTCTGAATTTCTGTCACGCGGAGGATGCCAATTAGGTCCTTCCTGTCTGTTAGATGCAAATTCTTGGTTGTGTCTGTTATTAAAATTTCTGTTTTCCTGTCTGTCTGCATAACTACTTCTTGTATAATTTCGACTGTCACTTCTGAAATTATTGTTAGACCTACTACCCTGGTTATTTCTGTAGTAAGAGTTTCTATTATTGTATGAATAATTTCTGTCTTGATGATACCGATTACTGTTTCCGTATGATTGATCATTCCGGTAAGAATTACCGTTATTATAATTGTCTGTGTAATTTCTGTTGGAACGTCTGTTATTGTCATAAGGCTGGTATCTATTGTCCTGTCTGTTACGTCTGTCATTCTCAAAATTACCCATATAACGCCCGTTCCGATCACTATCCCTTTTCTCTGAAAATCTATCGTAATTACTGTTACTGAAAAAGTTACAAAAAGTCCCGTCGTCGTTGTCATACTCAAGTTCTTGTAACAAAGTCTTAAAAGTCTCAATGTCGTCTTTACATCTTCCAGCTAAAGCAATTTGTCTTATGGATTGTGGCAGCTTAGTTAAACAAATGCGAATTAATTCAGTCGGGCTATAAGGGTTGGAAAGGAACTGATTCTTTCGAATCATATCTTCAAAATATTCTGCTGGCGTGCGGAACTCAGACTGTTTGAAATTACGCTGCATAATAAGACTGTGTTTGACTCTGTCTTGTGTGTTTTCGGACCAATATGCCGATAGAAATGCATGATAAAAATCATTCAGATTATTACAATCTCTAATGAGTGCACGCATCCGCGTCGCCGGTTCGTTTTCTAAATATCCACACATAAATTCCAGTTTGTGACTTAGTGGCCAATTTGGTGGGAGTGCATACATAAATTGATCTAACCATGCACATGGATGTATGTCATTCTTAGAATTACGGAAGATCTTAAATTTCCGAACAGTCAAAAAGTGTTTATAGTCAAAGTTTTCGCCTCGTGGCGACAAAGACCTACCGCGTCTGTCCCAGTTTGAATGTCGATTATTGTCAAGTTCGCGCGCCTGGCGCTCTCTTGCTGCATCCCGTAAATGAAACAAATTACTTTCTTCAAACCCTTCTGCTATCTGTGATTCTAAATTTCTTCTACTATCTTTTCCTATAATTTCGCCTTCGATTTGTTTGACTTGCTTTCGTAATGCCTCAACTTCCCTTTTAACGCGTTCATTAAATTTTCCTTGATTTTCAACATGCTTATTTATATTCTGATACTCTTCGGTTTCTGCAAATGGTAATGGAGCTGTACCATCCGAATCTCTGTCCCCATGTAAACTAAGATTTGTCAATTTATCTGAAATCTCGTCAACTCTTTCCGATAAGTCACCTATTTTTTCTTTCTGTTTATTTACGTCTTCCGTAAGTGTCGCGACTCGGGTTTCAGTGTTGACACATTTGGTAGTAAACTGTTCATATTGTTGTGTTAGGTTATTTAATCTGTCATTTGGTACGGATTCCTCGATTCTCTCAAATATTTCTTCCTTATCGTGTGCACGTTGTAAATTTAACTCTGAAAATTTCTGTACTATCACGCGATCTCTTTCTTCCTGTTCTCTATCCTGTTCCCTTTGTCTAATCTCTACTGCAATTAATCTATTATTGTGAGAATTCAAAATCGGTTGTACTTCTTCTCTAATTTCTTTCTTTAATTCATCTTTCATGTTTTTGAAACATGTCCCTATTCGTGAATCTAACCGTGTTTCCATTGTTTCCAACTCTGTTTTTAATTCAGATCCAAACCGTGTTTCCATTGTTCCCATATCAGTTTTTAATTCAGATCGTAAAGTTCCCATTTCTGTTTTTAATTCAGATCCCAGTGAGTCAAACCGTGTTTCCATTGTTCCCATTTGTGAGTCCAACCGAGATCCCAAATTTAATATTGCACCCATCAACTGCTCCATATTAAATTGTTCAAAATTCTTTTCGCCCCTAACATTTCCCGCAAAACTAACTTCCTTCTGCATAGCCATTAAGCTATCTGTGTTCGATACTATTTCCGAATCTTCTATCGTTAATCTCGTATTCTGTGAATTTCCTGATTGAGAAAAATTTTGAAATGGTTCCGGACTATTTTCCCGACTTAATACATTGTTTTCCACTTCATTATCCATCATACTGTTTTCCTCTGTTGGCGAGTTCGCCATGTTAACAATTTCGTTATTCTCACTATTCATCTTTTTTGCCTTTTTCATCGATCGCGTAATCATTTACAAAGCATACAAAACTCGTCACTGTACGGAATTTACACACAATGACTCTTTATCTCCAACAATACCATTCACTCGAAATGTTTCCCTCAAACACGATTAACGAACAATTGAAATAATTGCACTAAGTCGTCAAACGCGTATACAAGACAACAAATCAAATTCAGAGAAAAAAACACCATTATAAGAATGACACTTACCAAATCTACACATGCAAAACAGACTATAATTACTAAACTACAAATTACTACAACAATGCTACTGTCCACTATTTCTACAATCAGAAGAATTCCAAGGGACGATCCGAAGCAGTGGTCGCCACGTGCATGGGGGCTTAATAAAATTGAAATGCAAATAATTTTAATTTCTGCTTTAGTATTAGTCTGTCCGATTACGAAGTCTCGTAAACGGTTGGCCCTGACTAGTATTATTACGCTATCTGACTGCATAGAACAATAACAAAGAATGAAATGGAAATTTTCATTAACACAATTAATTAATTAAGTCCCCAGCAACTATAAAAACCTACGAAACCAAAGCACAAGTGTAACTGTTCTGTGTGTGGAAGTATGACTCAACGTACGCATCTGGCACGGTTCTTCTTCAACAACACAAGAAATTTTAAATATCACTTATACTGAATTAATTAAAGGAAATAAAAATACCATAATTACTCAAGAAAACCAGAATTACACTCTAATCCAAGAACACAAGCCAGATGCTTTGTTGACTGAACCTGTAATGACGCATTATTTAAAACATGGAAATAATGAAAAATAAATCAAGTTTCGTTACCTTCATATATTGACCAAAATCACTCTCATAATTACAATATATCTCCACACCGACTCGCTATTACCACATTTCAACAAGAACTTTTCAGTATCACATCTCAGCAAGCACTCCTTACTAGCACATCTGAACACGAACTGACTACTACGAGTCCTGGACAAGCACTGACTACTACGACATCTCAATAATCACTCTGCCAGTGGAGGCGGGCGAACAATGCTCTCTAGCGATCTCTGGCGCTGTGGCTCAGTGTAGCCACCTTTCAACTAGACTGAGTGGCTTTAAGGCTTGGGTCCTTTAATGGACATAATATGTCAGGAATTCATAAGTTTATCTGGAAGATCTTTCGCCAGGATCTAAATGTTGAAATTATAGTCCTTCTTACGGATGCACGAGATGTCATCAACTGTTCGCTGTCAGTTTTATTGTACTCTCTTTTGTAGCAGCGCGTGTAAGTACTCTCCGCTTTTGCAACGTTCATTGAATGCTACCAACAAACCACGCCGGGCTTTTGCCGTCCATCATTGTTTTACTTAGAACATGCTCACTTGTTCTGTGTTTAAACTTTTATACAACTTTTCTGCGCTTGTCGGATTTGGCGACTCGGTTAGATCTTCCTGCGGTATTAATTTTCAAGACTATTTGTTCTTTCCGCCAGTACGTATGAGAATCGCAGGTGACAAAGAAGCACCCACTACTACTGTCGTATGCTCAGAGTGTACCCGTGGTTGGGCTATCATTGACCCACTATCAGGTGGCCGCCAGTAGATTTGCGTTTATTTGTCGTCCACGTCGGCGCACAGGAGAAAATGTGAAGCTCCGCGACGCGTTAGGCAACGGCAGATCGCGTCACCACGGGTGCAATTTGTAGCTGTTATGCGAAGTTCGTCAATCAACTCTTTCATCAAGGTCCCACAACTTCCAGAGTCCGTAGCCATATCTAGCGTCAAGTGAGTCTAGCTGCTGCAAATATTTAAACAACTAAGAACATTGAAGGCACCAAACGCAGTGAAAAACAGGTTGCTGCTTATTTTCAAACACAATCACGTAAAAAGTAAAGTTAAGTGCAATATAAAAGCTTTATACTGCCGCTGCCACAAGTGGAGAAACCGGTGGCTAACGCTGATGCCTTTACATGTGGCGCACTAACACTGAATCTAACAAGAAACTGTAACAAATGCTTCGGTTCAATAACCAACAGACGATAGCTTATAAAAGATGCAATACGACCCTTGTAGAATTATCTGACATGAGGGAGTGTAATGCAGCGTGCACAATGAGGAACACAATGAAAACATTCCTTCTTAACATTAATGTTAGACATTCCCCATTTTTAATGGTGCATTTCTCTTCACTGCTGTATACGAATGATCATGTCGATATCGTTCCGTTGAATTATTATTAATACTTGTTAATTTGGTCTATTTGTCTGTCACAGAAGAATGTTCGTAGTGGAAAATGTTATGGCTAGGAGTGTTTAGATACTGTAAATTTGAGTATTGTTCGTTTCAAATGCAGAAGCTACTGCATTGATGTCTTCGCCGGTCGTAGCCATGCGTAGGCAGCCCGAACGGCTCTTGTTTGCAATTTTCTATCTACCAAGTTTCATACTTTTCGAAAATTTTCAGCGTACACACAAGTTTTCGCTGTATGCGATTTATTAGTTTAGCTAAGACTTATAATAGTTGATCAGCTTCTACGTCTCATCATTATTTTATCCATGGTGTACTGGATATACCATTTAAACAGCAATGGAACATCGTGAAGACAATTACATTATAATGTACTGTACACGGTTTTACCCTTGTGTTTGTTTTTTGTTCCGCCCTACTCCGGACGAAACACACTTGGCTTCAGTGCTGTTTACTCATGTAATGGAATATCTTAATGTAGACTGACAGACATACTATATGGAATAAACACATAGCAGCTTAGTATGTGTGCCTCAGGAACGCGGGCGCTCGAAGACGGTCGTTAGCAGTCGACTGTAATAATCTTGTTGTCCGTCGATCTCGACGTTAGAAGCTAACTCATCTTTCAGTTACTTATTGAACAATGCCGTTATTTCGTACAGCTGCGTCAAAATCCACATTCCCACACACAACTATCAAAACCACTATAACTGTTGAATTTCTGAAGCTTATTCCGCCCGTACTAGTTTTTTTAATTATTTGCCGAGCATATGATTGCTGAATTTTATTCTGTGAGGAGAACATCTGTTAAGTGCGTTACTCAACGGAAAGTAAGATGCGAAATTTTCTAGGAGGCTATGGCGCCTTGGAATAGTTTTCTGCGTTGTGGACTCGTACAAGCAGTATCTCAAAAAATAAATAAATAAATAAATAAATAAATAAATAAATAAATAAAAATAAAAAAATAAAAATAAAAAAATGGTGGGAGCTGGAGAGGCCACTGTAAATAAATACACAAGAGAATTCACACAGATAAATAATTTCAGGTAATAAACGATGCTAATAATGGCTGATAACGTCATTTTGACTGAAGCGTCACACTATAACAAGTCACTTTATCGGAAGTCAGATATTTGAATGCCTTCCTTGTAGAAATTAGTCTGTTTTCCAATTATTCGAACGCTCCTACATATTTACAAGGCTAAACTAAAAATACGTTATTTTACCAGCAGACAATAACGGAAACAAGAAATTCTCAATGGGTAAAAGAAATAAAGTCTGGTGTCAGGTACACGATGGGATGGCGTGACAAAAACTAAGTTATGGATGAATACTTTAGTTAGTACCAATATAAGGAAAGATTAATGTTTAATATTCTACCACTGTTGAGTTGATTAGAAACGGAGCACAGGCTCGGATATGGAAAGCATTGGGAAGGAAACTCGCTGTGTCCTTTCGGAGGAACCATCCGGGCATTTACCTTAAGCGATTTACGGAAAGCATGGAAAACAAAAATCTGGATCTCCGGCCGGGAAAAAAGTAAATAATGCTCTTTACACAAGAAACAAATTAATATGTACGGTAAAAAAGCACGCATGCTTATAAGAAGGTATTGTATATATTTGAGTGTTACTGTGTAGCCGGACTTTGTGACCGAGCGGTTCTAGGCGCTTCAGTCCGGAACCGCGCAGCTGCTACGGTCGCAGGTTCGAATCCTGCCTCGGGCATGGATGTGTGTGATGTCCTTAGGTTATTTTGGTTTTAGTAGTTCTAAGTCTAGGGGACCGATGACCTCAGATGTTGAGTCCCATAGTGCTTAGAGTCATTTGAACCATTTTTTTGGTACTATGTATTGTTGTTTGCCGACGATTCTTGTACAACAGTTAATTGAAAGTAGACTGAGGCTAAAATTCTTAAAAGTGAAATTATTCATCAATAAACTGGCTGTAACGATTCAGTTTGTTTCTTATGACACTCAGTTAGCAATAAGGAAAAAAAAGGGAACAAGGAGCCTGCTTGGTAACAATGTCTGGGGCAATGTGGACACAATCGCCCTGAGTTTAACTGATTATTATTTAAATAAATTTTATCAGTCAAATCACATTCCGTTGTGCCGCTGGGTTAGCTGTTAAAACTTTCTACCACTGAACAGTCTTACTTCAGTGCTGTGCATACGACGAAACTCGGAGCCGACGCCGAAACTGTGTTGCTGGAACTGCTGCTGTTGTTGAAGACGGTAGGATCTTGTGGAGCCACGGCTAATTACAGGAATGGGCAATCGTAATTAATACAGCCTCTTCCGCCCGTCCACTGTTCGTACTCCTGCTACTAGACATCTGGCCGGCGCGCGTACATGATGCCGCCGAAAATGGTACTCTCTACTGCGAGAGCGTTAACACCACTCTTCCGCACACTACAAACGCTGGAACCCTTCTCTCTCTCTCTCTCTCTCTCTCTCTCTCTCTCTCTCTCTCTCTCTCCGTGGGCTCCGCGCAACAATTCCCTACCCAAAGATTTTACAATGCACAAGCACTGCTATTATCTTCGCTAGTCGATGCAAATAACAATTCCTTTGGCTTTTTCTCAGACCTTATAAGTTTCACAATAAAACACAGATAAATACAATGAAATGTCAACAGACTTCTACCTAAATCAACACATGCAGTGAAGCAATGTCCTTAGTTATTAAAAGAAAGCATTTAAATTACAAACACTTACATACAATTCAGCAAAAACAAAAATATGTATCGGTAGCAGGTGCCATGCATCCTGCATTTCCGGTGTTACAAACTCCTGTGGTACATTAAATTTTTATCATTGTTATTCTGGTTTGGAAAACATCATGACAATACCACATTAGACCGTTAGCTACATGAAGCTCCGTTCTTTTCGTAACTCGTTATGTGTGTTGCATGGAAAGGGAGAGTCATAAGCGCTAAGGTAACATGGGCTATACTGTCTAACAGAAGTGTAGTACACACATCAAAAACAGTTTTGCATCACCCCTGTTCCCAGAACTCCTGAAGAAAGACATTGACTGTGGATATTGTACCACAGACACACTGCCCTTTGACTGTTCAGAGATGTCACTAAACCCGCCCAAATATGTAAACAACCATGCATGAGCGGCGCCTAATAGACGGAGGAGGTCTGACAGCCGATCAATTCCAGTCATTCCGCCAGGAAGGAGGTACACGGCTTGTGTTGTCTGTAGTTCAACCATGCCTAGACGGTCAATATCGCGGTTCGATCGCGTCCGTATTGTTACTTTGTGCCAAAAAGGGCTCTCAACAAGCAAAAAGGGCAGTGTTCAGGCATCTCGGAATTAACCAAAGCGATGTTGTTTGGACATGGAGGAGATACAGAGAGACAGGAACTGCCGATGACATGCCTCGCTCAGGCCGCCCAAGGGCTACTGCTGCAGTCGATGATTGCTACCTACGATTATGGCTCGGAGGAACCCTGACGATGACTGGGTGTTGTGTGATGTCCTTAGGTTAGTTAGGTTTAAGTAGTTCTAAGTTCTAGGGGACTGATGACCATAGCTGTTAAGTCCCATAGTGCTCAGAGCCATTTGAACCATTTTGAACCCTGACAGCAACGCCACCATGTTGGATAATGCTTTTCGTGCAGCCACGGGACGTCGTGTTATGACTCAAACTGTGCGCAATAGGCTACATGATGCGCAACTTCACTCCCGACGTCCATGGCGAGGCCCATCTTTGCAACCACGACACCATGCAGTGCGGTACACATGGGCTCAGCAACATACCGAATGGACCGCTCAGGATTGGCATCATGTTCTCTTTGCTGATGAGTGTCGCATATGCCTTCAACCAAACAATCGTCGAAGACGTGTTTGGAGGCAACCCGGTCAGGCTGAACGCCTTGGACACACTGTCTAGTGAATGCAGCAAGGTGGATGCTCCCTGCTGTTTTGGGGTGGCATTATGTGGGGCCGACGTACACTGCTGGTGGTCATTGAAGGCGTATAACGGCTGTACGATACGTGAATGCCATCCTCCTACCGACAGTGCAACCATATCGGCAGCATATTGGGAGGCATTCGTCTTAATGGACGACAATTCGGGCCCCCATCATGCACATCATGTGAATTACTTCCTTCAGGACATTGACATCGCCCGACTAGAGTGGCCATCATGTTCTGTAGGCATGAACCCCATTGAATATGCCTGGAATAGATTGAAAAGGGCTCTTTATGGATCTACGCCGAATCGTGAAGAGTGGAACAATCTGGAGAAACAATGCCTTGATGAACTTGTGGGTAGTATGTCACGACGAATACAGGCATGCATCAATGCAAGACGACGTGCTACTGGGTATTAGAGGTACCGGTGTGTACAGCAATCTGGACCATCACCTCTGAATGTCTCGCTGTATGGTGGTACAACAGATAATGTGTGGTTTTCATGAGCAATTTTCTGTATAGGCCCCGGAACTGTCGGAACTGAGATGATGCAAAACTTTTTTTGATGTGTGTATAAGTGGCTTTGTTTGAGTCCGTTGCGTTGCGTCTTTACGACAGTGCTGCTACTATTAAAGTTCCAACCCACACATGTTATGCGATAGAATTTATTCTCTTCTACCAGAAGGACATCGTAAGTCGTAGAGGCAACGAAGCATTCCAAGTGACTGGAAAGAGGCGCAAGTCGTGCTGTTTTCAAGAAGGACGTACTTGTATGTATATAACTATGGTCCTATTTCCCTGACGTCAGTCTGTTGCACATTTATGGAAAATGATGTATGCTTTCGTTTAATGAACTTTTTGGTGACTGAAAATAAACTCTGTAGTCATCTATATGGATTCTGCAAACGTCGTTCGTGTGAAACTCGGCTAGCTATGCTCGCACGAGAGATCTAAAAGGCTATGGACAACGACGCCCAGGTTGATGCCGTGTCGTTTCTACATGTAGATGTAATGTGCTATGGGCTGTACGCCAACTCACTGTAGGGGGTGAATTATTGAGACGATCAGTCAGTATGTCAGAAGAAATCTATATAGTAAATATAGGGAGGGGGTAAGATTATTCTCCGACCTTCTCTTGCAGACATTGCTTGGGTGGAAGTGGTTGTTGACTTTCATTCAAGTGACCACCCTATGGCTTCGGCTTACAGACAGAGCACTCCCAGAAAGGTAGGCTGCCTCAGTAGATGCTTATAAATGCAAACTTGACGCTATGCCTCCTTCCTTGTTTTCTTTCTTTTTAAAAATGAAAAAAAAATGATCGCCTGTCCAACGTTACGAGCTCGTTACACCAAACGGCTTATGCACCCATCGCAATACTGGAATGCCGATTTTGAAGGCAGTGTGTCGCATAACTGAACGGCGAATATTGTTTCTCAACAAAGGACAGGTGGACAGCTATGTGGTGGTTTAAATGCCGAATATTTTTTCGTTGCCTCGCAGCATTTCGGGTCGCGAGGGCAAACGACACTCGCATAGAGAATGAAGGCTTCATGGCAAGTGATTGAGAAATATGTCATTCAAAACCCTATAAAATTATAGGAAGCAGGAGAAGATTTCTGCTAGACGTGACAGCTTGTCAATAGTCGCTACGCCAAAACAGTTGTCTCTCAAAACAACATCTGGAGGACAATTCTCAAACAGTGATGGAGTATTTCTCCTCCGCCATAGCGTCTATAAGACAGGATTCAGTAATCCGTTGGCTCGCGGATTGGAGAAGGAGGACGAGGAGGTGAGTGATTTAAATTAAGGTTACACTAACAGTGAAGAATATTACTACACCTTTTTTATCCGAGAACTGGTTTCCTGTGTTGTTTGATGCTCGGGGAAGTTACCAGAAAATAGAGTGAAAGATTTCATTCTAGCTTCTGCAATAAAATCTAAGTGCCCAGAAAGTTTCGAAGTGTTGGAAAGAGGCAATCTTGGTCTTCAAAGTACGTACAGGACTCAGCAGTTATCCTAGTGTTACTCTAAGTAACTTTAAATAAGAATGACGTTAGAAAGCATTGCCAGCCTTTATTTGATCTGTGCCCTAGAATGTAGGAAACTGATTAATCAGTCCCAGTTTGGGTCAAGAGAAATCGCCATATCCTCGACTACCCTCCCTCATCATGCTGGAAATGCACTATAATAAGCTCCTCACGAAGAAAACATCATGTAAATATACTGCCTGACAAAAGAAAGTGAAGTACCCAGAGGACACGTACCTTCGTGCATGTACACACTATCACCAGGTACGTAAATTACTGGAGTTGCAATCCTGTGACGGGTAGTACGGTCGCCAGAGTGCGTAAATGTTGATCGTCTTCAGCGCTGTTATTAGGCCTGGTAGAGTATGTAAGGCGCATGATCAGTAACAGATGTTGACTGATCACTGTGAAGGACACGGAGATGCCACATACTGTTGTGAACAGTGTTAGCAACACCTGACAGAGTCTGAAAGACGTCTGAGTGTGGGTCTCCGTTTGGCTGACTGCTCGAATCGTGGGGCACACAAATGCGTCAGTGCCCATGTGTTGGACTGCATGGAAATGTGAGGGCAGGCATATTCGTTGTCAAGGTTCCGGTCGACCACATTTGATCACCACAAGGGTCGCAGTATCAAGCACCAAGCACATCGTAACCCTTTCATATCGACACCTGCCATCTGAAGACAATAAATGAACTTCTAGCAACACTATGCGTCATCCTGCGCCATTGGTCGAGACCACCAACAGCTAGAGAATTACTATCAACGTATTGAGAGCTCCCGTTCTTCCAGTGTTTTGGTGAGGTGCAGTGGTGTAATTCATGATGTTACAGTGTGGGGAGCCATCGCGTATTTCAGGTCATGGCTGGCAGTGATTGAGGAAACTTGGATGCCACAACATAGGTCTCGGATGTCCTGTGTCCTTAGGTGTTACCTGTCATGCCATTTTGAAATGGGACAAAGCTCGTCGATGCAAGGCACGTGTCTCTGTGAACTGTCTATGTGACATTGAGGTATTCCTGTGGCTAGTAATATCCCTACATCTGACCCTAATAGAACATGTTTGGGACCAGCTCAGATGTCAACTCTGTCCCAGTGTCAGTATCCAGGATATCAAGGACCAGTTAACAACAGTTGTGGACCAGCTTGCCTCAGGAGAGGATACAATGGCTGTATGGCATCCTTCCCAATTGAATTATTGCATGCATCCAGGCCAGAAGGCATGCAATGTCATACTGAAAAGTGGGCCCATACTGCCAAGTTCTTTGAAAATTTAACACTGTCTTGTAGTTTCTGAAATAACAATACATAGCCTCAGTAGTTGATCAGTACTGGATCAAGGTCTTATCTGGTTATAAAGGCCTCGTATCACAAGGTCAGTGATAAGGACTTCCAGTGTCACGTTAGACAGATGACTTATATTCATGGTTACCACTGCACTTCCTCCACATGGGGAACAACTGGGAATTGATCAATTTTATCCAGGGGGATCCCCTCTCCCCCATACACACACTTTAGGCGAATATGTGAGTTCTAATCTAGGTCATACTGTAACTTAATAGTGGTAGTGTGATGTAAAACTGGTGGGAAACCACTGCCATCTCCCTATCTCTCTCCACCAATGGGAGCACAATAAAATGGCGGGAAACCCAGTGGACGAATTGGAAACGAGCTCTCCCCACCCCATCCTTTATTTTATTATGAATACAGCAGCCAAAGCCCCCTGGGCGGTTTTTTAGGTTAGATGGCCTCGGGCAAGTACAGAAAGGGCAACAGCCTCAAAGGGTGCGGAGCAAAGTCAGGACATGCGGGGACCAAGCAGCAATCGGTATTGTAATTGTAAACTGTCGAAGCTGCGTTGGTAAAGTACCGGAACTTCAATCGCTGATAGAAAGCACCGAAGCTGAAATCGTTATAGGTACAGAGAGCTGGCTTAAGCCAGAGATAAATTCTGCCGAAATTTTTACAAAGGTACAGACGGTGTTTAGGAAGGATAGATTGCATGCAACCGGTGGTGGAGTGTTCGTCGCTGTTAGTAGTAGTTTATCCTGTAGTGAAGTAGAAGTGGATAGTTCCTGTGAATTATTATGGGTGGAGGTTACACTCAACAACCGAGCTGGGTTAATAATTGGCTCCTTTTACCGACCTCCCGACTCAGCAGCGTTAGTGGCAGAACAACTGAGAGAAAATTTGGAATACATTTCACATAAATTTCCTCAGCATGTTATAGTCTTAGGTGGAGATTTCAATTTACCAGATATAGACTGGGACACTGAGATGTTTAGGACGGGTGGTAGGGACAGAGCATCGAGTGACATTATACTGAGTGCACTATCCGAAAATTACCTCGAGCAATTAAACAGAGAACCGACTCGTGGAGATAACATCTTGGACCTACTGATAACAAATAGACCCGAACTTTTCGACTCCGTAAGTGCAGAACAGGGAATCAGTGATCATAAGGCCGTTGTAGCATCCCTGAATATGGAAGTTAATAGGAATATAAAAAAAGGGAGGAAGGTTTATCTGTTTAGCAAGAGTAATAGAAGGCAGATTTCAGACTACCTAACAGATCAAAACGAAAATTTCTGTTCCGACACTGACAATGTTGAGTGTTTATGGAAAAAGTTCAAGGCAATCGTAAAATGCGTTTTAGACAGGTACGTGCCGAGTAAAACTGTGAGGGACGGGAAAAACCCACCGTGGTACAACAACAAAGTTAGGAAACTACTGCGAAAGCAAAGAGAGCTTCACTCCAAGTTTAAACGCAGCCAAAACCTCTCAGACAAACAGAAGCTAAGCGATGTCAAAGTTAGCGTAAGGAGGGCTATGCGAGAAGCGTTCAGTGAATTCGAAAGTAAAATTCTATGTACAGACTTGACAGAAAATCCTAGGAAGTTCTGGTCTTACGTTAAATCAGTAAGTGGCTCGAAACAGCATATCCAGACACTCCGGGATGATGATGGCATTGAAACAGAGGACGACACGCGTAAAGCTGAAATACTAAACACCTTTTTCCAAAGCTGTTTCACAGAGGAAGACCGCACTGCAGTTCCTTCTCTAAATCCTCGCACAAACGAAAAAATGGCTGACATCGAAATAAGTGTCCAAGGAGTAGAAAAGCAACTGAAATCACTCAACAGAGGAAAGTCCACTGGACCTGACGGGATACCAATTCGATTCTACACAGAGTACGCGAAAGAACTTGCCCCCCTTCTAACAGCCGTGTACCGCAAGTCTCTAGAGGAACGGAGGGTTCCAAATGATTGGAAAAGAGCACAGGTAGTCCCAGTCTTCAAGAAGGGTCGTCGAGCAGATGCGCAAAACTATAGACCTATATCTCTGACGTCGATCTGTTGTAGAATTTTAGAACATGTTTTTTGCTCGAGTATCATGTCGTTTTTGGAAACCCAGAATCTACTATGTAGGAATCAACATGGATTCCGGAAACAGCGATCGTGTGAGACCCAACTCGCGTTATTTGTTCATGAGACCCAGAAAATATTAGATACAGGCTCCCAGGTAGATGCTATTTTTCTTGACTTCCGGAAGGCGTTCGATACAGTTCCGCACTGTCGCCTGATAAACAAAGTAAGAGCCTACGGAATATCAGACCAGCTGTGTGGCTGGATTGAACAGTTTTTAGCAAACAGAACACAGCATGTTGTTATCAATGGAGAGACATCTACAGACGTTAAGGTAACCTCTGGCGTGCCACAGGGGAGTGTTATGGGACCATTGCTTTTCACAATATACACTCCTGGAAATGGAAAAAAGAACACATTGACACCGGTGTGTCAGACCCACCATACTTGCTCCGGACACTGCGAGAGGGCTGTACAAGCAATGATCACACGCACGGCACAGCGGACACACCAGGAACCGCGGTGTTGGCCGTCGAATGGCGCTAGCTGCGCAGCATTTGTGCACCGCCGCCGTCAGTGTCAGCCAGTTTGCCGTGGCGTACGGAGCTCCATCGCAGTCTTTAACACTGGTAGCATGCCGCGACAGCGTGGACGTGAACCGTATGTGCAGTTGCCGGACTTTGAGCGAGGGCGTATAGTGGGCATGCGGGAGGCCGGGTGGACGTACCGCCGAATTGCTCAACACGTGGGGCGTGAGGTCTCCACAGTACATCGATGTTGTTGCCAGTGGTCGGCGGAAGGTGCACGTGCCCGTCGACCTGGGACCGCACCGCAGCGACGCACGGATGCACGCCAAGACCGTAGGATCCTACGCAGTGCCGTAGGGGACCGCACCGCCACTTCCCAGCAAATTAGGGACACTGTTGCTCCTGGGGTATCGGCGAGGACCATTCGCAACCGTCTCCATGAAGCTGGGCTACGGTCCCGCACACCGTTAGGCCGTCTTCCGCTCACGCCCCAACATCGTGCAGCCCGCCTCCAGTGGTGTCGCGACAGGCGTGAATGGAGGGACGAATGGAGACGTGTCGTCTTCAGCGATGAGAGTCGCTTCTGCCTTGGTGCCAATGATGGTCGTATGCGTGTTTGGCGCCGTGCAGGTGAGCGCCACAATCAGGACTGCATACGACCGAGGCACACAGGGCCAACACCCGGCATCATGGTGTGGGGAGCGATCTCCTACACTAGCCGTACACCACTGGTGATCGTCGAGGGGACACTGAATAGTGCACGGTACATCCAAACCGTCATCGAACCCATCGTTCTACCATTCCTAGACCGGCAAGGGAACTTGCTGTTCCAACAGGACAATGCACGTCCGCATGTATCCCGTGCCACCCAACGTGCTCTAGAAGGTGTAAGTCAATTACCCTGGCCAGCAAGATCTCCGGATCTGTCTCCCATTGAGCATGTTTGGGACTGGATGAAGCGTCGTCTCACGCGGTCTGCACGTCCAGCACGAACGCTGGTCCAACTGAGGCGCCAGGTGGAAATGGCATGGCAAGCCGTTCCACAGGACTACATCCAGCATCTCTACGATCGTCTCCATGGGAGAATAGCAGCCTGCATTGCTTCGAAAGGTGGATATACACTGTACTAGTGCCGACATTGTGCATGCTCTGTTGCCTGTGTCTATGTGCCTGTGGTTCTGTCAGTGTGATCATGTGCTGTATCTGACCCCAGGAATGTGTCAATAAAGTTTCCCCTTCCCGGGACAATGAATTCACGGTGTTCTTATTTCAATTTCCAGGAGTGTATATAAATGACCTAGTAGATAGTGTCGGAAGTTCCATGCGGCTTTTCGCGGATGATGCTGTAGTATACAGAGAAGTTGCAGCATTAGAAAATTGTAGCGAAATGCAGGAAGATCTGCAGCGGATAGGCACTTGGTGCAGGGAGTGGCAACTGTCCCTTAACATAGACAAATGTAATGTATTGCGAATACATAGAAAGAAGGATCCTTTATTGTATGATTATATGATAGCGGAACAAAAACTGGTAGCAGTTACTTCTGTAAAATATCTGGGAGTATGCGTGCGGAACGATTTGAAGTGGAATGATCATATAAACTTAATTGTTGGTAAGGCAGGTGCCAGGTTGAGATTCATTGGGAGAGTGCTTAGGAAATGTAGTCCATCAACAAAGGAGGTGGCTTACAAAACACTCGTTCGACCTATACTTGAGTATTGCTCATCAGTGTGGGATCCGTACCAGATCGGGTTGACGGAGGAGATAGAGAAGATCCAAAGAAGAGCGGCGCGTTTCGTCACAGGGTTATTTGGTAACCGTGATAGCGTTACGGAGATGTTTAGCAAACTCAAGTGGCAGACTCTGCAAGAGAGGCGCTCTGCATCGCGGTGTAGCTTGCTCGCCAGGTTTCGAGAGGGTGCGTTTCTGGATGAGGTATCGAGTATATTGCTTCCCCCTACTTATACCTCCCGAGGAGATCACGAATGTAAAATTAGAGAGATTAGAGCGCGCACGGAGGCTTTCAGACAGTCGTTCTTCCCGCGAACCATACGCGACTGGAACAGGAAAGGAAGGTAATGACAGTGGCACGTAAAGTGCCCTCCGCCACACACCGTTGGGTGGCTTGCGGAGTAGGAATGTAGATGTAGATGTAGATGAATTTGGGGTCTGGTCTTCATAGTGACAGGATGATGAAGTGCCAGCAGCAGAGACCAGCCAGCGCCCCCAGGCACAAGAGGAATAAGACTGTTAGATATGAAAATAAGTATCTAATAATAATATAATTACTATTGTTATTAACGAATATACATTCGAACATATACTTACAGTTTGTTATTGTTCTCACAGTGCACTGTGCCCTTGAACAGGTGCTAGTGGAACTGCTGGATAAAGACACCTACATGCTACTGGCCATATTGACACAGCAGCTGCAGTCCACGGATGGGCTTCCAGACGTATCAGATCTGGTGCGGATAAGGTATAATTTGTCGCTGCACCGTCTACCTTTGTTCAACTACACTGTACCATTGCCACATCAGCAGCAACTGTTGCAGCTACCACAGCTCTCAGATCACAGGCAAGTCTAATATCGAGAGTACTATTGTTTGCCACCACATATAACATTACTATGTGTGGATCTAAATGAGTAAATGTGGGCCTGGATCTGGATAATGACTTTGCTGTGGTTACTGAAGTTGAAAACATGCAATGTATTGATTTCAGAGCTCAGTATTCATGGTAAGAGTGAGAATATATATATGCAGTATGATGAGTTGTTATAAAGGATAAGATGACAAATGAGTACGATCCATCCCATACAATGATTGACATTCAAATGTTTGGAGGTAATGCCACCAAAGTTGATACATTGAGGTCACTTTAAATTAACTTCACAGGGGCCAAACAATACTTGAAACATTCAAGTGTTGTGAAATTATATGATATGTACTATGCAATATCGATCGTTACTGGAAGATTGGGACGTTGTTAGCCATATGTAGGAGCTAGTTATTATGATTTTGTGGACTGTTTGAGCAAAAGTAATGTTACAGTGAACCAAGTGGAGTAGTTTATAAATTCCTGTACACACCCTGTGCCAAAGTGTTAACTGTGGAACCTGTAATGACTGTAGAGGAGGAGTTCAAACAGGGAATTCCTATACTGGTAATCCTCTTTATTGGCTTGAACGCCTTACAGCCGAAGAATATGGCCCACAATGGAAACGTTCTTCAACATGCTGTGCTACACATTGAAACTTGTATAAAACATAACAAATAAAGCATAGTGTGTTTTCTACAGAATTGTTTCTATCACAGACCCCCACCCACCTATGTCCTATCCGAGTAACTATTAAAAGTATATATACATTCTTATTGTGAGTCGGAGCGCTCATGTGCCACCTCTGGTGCAGGCATCATCATTGCCAGCACCCATGGCACTGCCACTGCCACCGCAACCACCTCCGCTGCCGTTCCCAGCACCGCCACTTGCCACAGCTGTTAGCGCTGCTGCCACTGATGCTGCTGCTTTCAATACTAATGAATGAACATTGATACAGAGCACTCGTTGCGAGCCGCAGGCTAGCAGCTAATCGGGGCCCAATAACGAATCACCAGAGCCTGCCCAGGGAGATTTATATGTCAGTAACGTATGGGATGAGCGAGGCTCCAATGTACCTCATTGAAGTGATAGCTGTGGCTTTTCTGTAGCATGTTATGTACTTGTTAAACAGCAACAAGGCAGTGCAGTTTAGTGAGAGATGGCCTGTCAATCTAGCACTGTGCATTCGCAATATAATTTTTATAATAGGGCTCATACATAGAAAGAATCACATAGTTTTTAAACATTTGAGGCAGCAACTTAATCTGCAAGAAATGTCGCATAACAGAGATATAAACTGTGCAGGAAAGAGGTAATGGTCTACAGTAGTTAAACTGTTACTTCTTTTGGTAAGTTTCCCTTAAATATCCAAAGTACTTAGATAAGATTTTGTGATTTTATTGACTAAAAAATGGACTGGACAGTAATAAATCGCTCGTCATCGTTATCATCTTCGAAGCCAGAATCCTACATCTGAATCATCGTAACAGATTCAGGACAATCCAGAACGTTACTTATCGTCTTTTATACTCATTAATTAGGAAAGACGATGATGTGCAGGAGATCCCCATAGTAGTAGGGAGATCACCATTCTCTACAGCGAGCTCATGGGATATGACACCAGTCACTGAGTAACACATATGTGAGTAGTGGTTGTATCTATTCTCTTAACAATACTAACACCCAACACACAGCTGCATGCTTGCCTTATTAACGTTATGTGTGCTTATAGGTGCATTCGATGATGATGAATCCCAGACGAATCTGCTGAAATAATCTATGAGCCCATTCCCCACTGTTAGTTTGTGGGGCATGATGCCGGTCATTGAGGTGCAAATATGTGAGTAATTGAAGTTCTTTCTGTTCCTCTGCTTGTAACAATACTATGCAGTTGTATGCATGGATTGCAAACATGATATGTTCTTGTTTTTCTGGGTGCACTCAATAACATGAGCCAGGGGACTGTCGATGAGCAGGCTGAGCTGAACCAATTAATGCTGGACATAAGGCCAAATATGGATTGCTTCAGATGTAGCGAATTTTGAATGTTAGTAGAAACACTATAGATGTCTACATGTATCTGTTTATATTTTTAAGTAAGCATCATACTTAATATTTTTCCTTCTTCTGTATGTGCAGGTGATATGGAAGAGATTGTGGGTGGCAGACTTTCACCTGCAGAAGCAGCAGCTGACCCGATCATAGCAGTGAACCAGCAGCTTGACATGCCCTCTGTGCTGATGCTCCAACACCTTGGTCTGCTGCCCTCTATCATGCAGTCCAACCTGGCACCAATGAAGATGCAGCTTGGTCCATCACTCATGATGATGACGTATGCTCAACTGGCTTTGCTGCAGCAGGCATGTACAGCACTGTAGATGATGTATCAGCAGCCAGTCATGCAGCAACCCACTCTGCTGCCATTTATGTACCACCAGCTAGCTGTGCAGCAGCCTGCTCTGCTGCCCATGAGTACCTGCAGCTGATCATGCCTCAGCAGGCCAATCCATCAGCTATGATGCAGCTCAGGCTGTCAACATAGCAGGCTTGTCCATGGTACAACATCACGACTCTGTCCCATTTTCTGTGGCCTGTGCATTACTTTCCCACCTGGCTCATCTCATGAGTGTCACTATCACAGACCGCCATATGCCGTATGCTGTTATAGGCCGCCAAGTAAGTCCTGCAGCCACGTTGGAATAATCAATGTTGTACAGCATATTTAGGGACAGGTTGTCACTTGCTCGCTTTGACAATTCGAATGCAGGCTGCTGAGTTGGAGCCACTTCCCTCAGTGCTTGTGAAACAGTTCTGGGAAAGGAGCTCCCCAAATATGTCAACTTCCTACAGTATCACACCATTAAATGCAAAGCGGTTTTATACAGCAAATTGACACACCCTCGAAAAAGCGCAGCGATACTGGTGTTGAGGAGAAGAGATCGTTCAAATTTGGGGAGAAACGGTGTGATTTTTACCAAGTGCATCATACTGGACCATTTTTCCGAGACGATTACCGCTAAACATGCATACACTAATGTCCAGAATACTGCTGAGTCAGTTGTATTTTGTTTTGCATGATCGCTTCTGGCTAGTGATGGAAATGACAAATGGCTCTGAGCACTATGGGACTTAACTTCTGAGGTCATCAGTCCCCTAGAACTTAGAACTACTTAAACCTAACTAACCTAAGGACATCACACACATCCATGCCCGAGGCAGGATTGGAACCTGCGACCGCAGCGATCGCGCGGTTCCAGACTGTAGCGCCCAGAACCGCTCGGCCACTCCGGCCGGCTGATGGAAATGACCATAGACATGGATGTGATACAAATATATATAAAACATCTGATGTTTGTGAGCATTACAATTTCCAAGGCATCACATTCATCCTTAAAACTCCAGGAAATTCCAAAGTTCGAGAGGCAGTACCACAGTTATTCGATTCACATTTACAACCTGTGAATTCATGAACCGGAGGATCAAGACACCATGACACACTGTGAAGAAAAAAGAAGTCAAGCATAAGGTAGTTGGGCACATCTACTTTTCCAAATTAACCAGAAAGGGCTCCAAACACGCAGACTGTTGCTACCGATTACAAGCAGCAGCATTATGTGTGGGTGAGAAACATGTCTCACCTAGTTTCATTCGAAATGAGACGCCTCATCTCGTTTACCATGTGTATCTTGAACAGCACCTCATTACCTGCTCATGCCAGGAACCACTATGTGTGGAAATGCCTACCAAGGAGTTCTTAAAGTTTAAGAATGCCAACCACAAGGAGTGACGTCCCGTCATCATTAATGCCGACTTCGAGTACCTCCTGGCTCCTGTGGCGTGCTGTGGAGGTGACCCCTCCGCCTCCCATACCACCTTCACAAAACAGCACATACCGTGTGAGGTAGTGTATTAAGTTGGGTGACCGAGCGAGTTTGTACAGTGTTTAGCACACTGGACTCGCGTTCGGGAGGATGCTACTTAAAATTCCTGTCTGGCTATCGATGTTTAGGTTTTTTGTGATTTCCCTAAATCGCCCCAGTCTTCCCCATCTTTCCATAATCTGAGCTTTTGCTCCATCTGTAATGAACTTGCTGTCGACAAGATGTTAAACTATAAGCTTCTCATCCTCAAGTTGTATGCTCATATGACTCTACTTGCAACAAGTTCGAATCTTACATTGGGGATAATCCTGTAAAATGTTTGCTTGCTGAGCTTGGAAAACTTGCCTGGGAAGTTTATCACATTTATCATGACAAAGTCTCCATGACCAACTTGGAGGAGAATGATGTATGTGCAGGCAGCTGATTGTCGTATTTGTTTGCTGCCATTGAACAAAGAAGTGGAAACTCCGCATAGATATCATTTCATGTGATGGGGAAGTTCCACGATGCAGTTCACAGTATACGCAACTTGAATTATGAACTGCCACTGGACATATCCTTGTTTATCCTCAATTTGACAGGGTATGACGCCCACTTTGGGATGGAAGGATAATATCCATGAAGCCACATTGTCCAACATAACCGCATTATCCAGTAAACTAACAGGAACTGGCATAAGACATGTGGAGTATGAGCTCATGGTGAATGTTTGGTAGGAGTTTAGCATCTTTGATTCAGGTGAATATCCTGAATTACACGTGAATACTAACTTACACCTGCCTGCGGACGTCTTTAAGAAGCTCCAGAGTGTATGCCAGAGCCTGTACTATGTGGAGCCTGCCTTCCATTTCACTGTGACTGGGCTTTTGAGGGATGCACTGTTAAAGAAGATGTGCATCAGAATTGAACTGTTGATCAATACTAATGTGCTGCTCTTCTTCGAAGGCAGGGTTCACAGTGGACTTTGCCACTGTGTGCACAGGTGTGGCAAGATGAAAAACCTGTGAGCGAGTGAGGAGGAGTACAGGCGATCTGATGATTGAAGTTAGATCCTTTACCTGGACGTAAATAACATCTATGGGTATGCCATGCAACAAAGTCTGTCATCTGGAGGCCTCCAATAGCTACTTGAGGAGGATATCGCTAGACTGAAGGAAAAGATCAAACATGTGGCTAAGGTTGCTGGTGAGAGATATATCCTAGAAGTAGAACTGGAAATATCCCACTCATTAGCATGATGAGCGCAGTGCCTTTCCTCTATGTCCGGAGCACCTAGTTCCGCGAAATGGTTCCATTCCAAACCTGTTGACAATTCTGGGGAACAAACAACATAGAAATCTCCAGCAATGTCTCAGTTTGGAGCTGGAACCTGTTAGTATAAGGGGTAGACTCTCCTTCAAGCGGTGTCGCTGGCCAAGGAGTGGATTGATTTGAACACCGAAAAGAGGCCTCTCACAACTTGCGATTTTGAAAAAGATTTTTATTGGTTAATGACGAATTCAATTTTCGGAAAAACCAAGTGGAATGTTAGACCACGAAATTAATTTAGTTTATCGGTGGAACAGTCGTTATGATGCAAGAGATTACGTCGCCAAACCAAATTCCAAATGTGTCACAATCTTCAGTCAAAGACTAGTCGCTATGGAGATGGCTAAGGTTTCAATGCTGTTCACGAAATCTGCCTATATTGGTATGTATTTTCTGGACCTTTCCAAACACCACATTTACCGCTTCCACTATGGCTTTGCAAGACCAAACTTCGTCTATCCCAAGTAACTTTATGTTGATACAGAGAGTTCCCTCTGCTGGATGAAAAGCTACAATCCATAAAAAGTAATTAGGTACAATCATAAAAATTCGACACGTCTGGATATGTGGCCAATAACTGGAATAACATCTCAACGGAAGATGTGGTGAATGATTTGTAGGTTGTTGAGTTCGTGGGGCTGAAATCGAAGACGTACGCGTACTGTACAGATGCAGGTGCCACCCAGAGGTGGGCTAAGGTTGTGCATCATGCGGCCTCAAAGGCTCTCATGATTGAAGATTACAAGAGGTGCCTCCTTGAGGGTGTTGGCACAGCTCCATGTATAGTGCACCAGGTAATCTTTCTGTCGAGAGGCTATGAAGTACACATTGTGTTGTAGTTGAAAGTACCACTGTCCCATCATGACAAGAAATGGTTCATCTGTGGGGATCGGACTGGCAGCCTCCTCTATTCACGTTATTCATTGGTTTGATTGAATATGTGGCTTTATATTTATTTGCAGATAGTTGATGTGTGTAAGTGAGAGTGTGTGCAGAATAGTTAGATGGGCTGCTTGTCATAGTTGTGTGTGTGTGTGTTAGTATGAATGCGTCGTTGCACATTATGTGTGCATACACTGCAAAATGGTTCAAATGGCTCTGAGCACTATGGGACTCAACTGCTGTGGTTATCAGTCCCCTAGAACTTAGAACTACTTAAACCTAACTAACCTAAGGACATCACACACATCCATGCCCGAGGCAGGATTCGAACCTGCGACCGTAGCAGTCCCACGGTTCCGGACTGCGCGCCTAGAACCGCGAGACCACCGCGGCCGGCGCATACACTGCATATTTATTGTGTGTATCATGTACATGTCTGCACAACATGTGTGCTGGTTAAATATTGTATACATATTTGTGTATGTGTGTGATGTTTTCTTCACATGGTGCTGCTAGTTCAAATGGCTCTAAGCACTATCGGACTTAACATCTGAGGTCATCAGTCTCCCAGAACTTAGAACTACTTAAACCTAACTAACCTAAGGACATCACACACAGCCATGCCCGAGGCAGGATTAGAACTTGCGACCGTAGCAGCAGCGCCGTTCTGGACTGAAGCGCCTAGAACCGCTCGGTCACAGCTGCCGGCGTGCTGCTAGTCCCTGTCTCCCAAATACACGGTGATTTTTTTTCTGCTGTGTACAATCTCTAGGGATTCATCGCTGAGAAGTCACAGAACAAGAAAGGTCTTATGGACTTATTTCCAGAAATGCATAATTTCCATGTTAAAGACCATTTATCCAATTACACATTGTTACAGAAACTGCTGTCTAATATGCGCTGTAACATGCAGCCACAGTTACAGTATACATGGTTTCCCGCTCCGGGGTGGTACTGTTCCTCATACGTCTTGTCCTAGCGCCCTCTCCTGCCATAGTAATTCGTAATGTTGTGTCCGATTCACTTCTCTTGCTAATTCACCTTGTTTTGGATGTGATACAGCGTCGTACACAGTGGTTCTTTATTCGATTCGAGAGCTTGCGACATGGAATTTACTTATGGAAAGGCAAATGGCAGCAGGTTGTGGGTACTAAGGTTGACCACGAGACATGTCCCCACTGACAACAACAACAGCATTCAATGTTTGCAACAGTGTTTCGACATTTGCCCGAGATAGGGTCGTTTCAGGAAGCAGGAAATCATGAAGAACTTACCCAAAATGTTCGGATACCAGACTTGGAGGAAAATGTGATTAGCACTGTGGAAGGCAACCACTCTGTCAGTATCATGCAGTTTGCCTACCAGTACAGGGTTAGCCAGACGACCGTTTTGAACATTCTCCATGGCAATTGTTACTGCCCTTACCACTTACAGCATGTGCAAGGCTTACTAAGGACAGACTTTCCACATGGGGAGCAGTTTTGTCTCTGGTTTCTTCAACAGCAACCACGATTCCGAGATTTGTGTCATCCATCTCGTTCACAGATGAGACTACCTTTACGCAGAGTGGTATCTTCAACTTTCTTAACAGTCATCTGTGGGATAGTATGCATAACTACAGTGGAGCATATCATCAGCATCGGTGCAGCCAGAATGTGTGGGCTGGGATAATAGGCGACCGTATTGTGGGACCAGTCTTCCTTCCACGTCGACTAACAGACCGGAACTATCAGCGTTTCTCGGGGGTGACTTTGCCTCCCCTGCTGGGAGAAGTGCCATTGATGATTCGAAGGGTTATGTGGCTGCTACATGATGGTGCTCCAACCCACTTTCCCATTAACGTTTGGTCACATCTCAGTCATGTCTTCCCTGGTCAATGGATCGGAAGAGAGCGTCCAGTTGCATGCCTGCTCCTTCACTGGATCTCAACCCATGCAATTTCTGGTTATGGGGCCATCACAAAAGTGTCGGGTATGCAAAGCTCATTCCAGATGTGGAGACACTGGAGCAGCGTATTCATGCTACCTTTGACACTGCTGGGATGCAGCCTGGCCATTGTGAACGTGTGAGACAGAACATACTACGGCACTTACATGCATGCGCTGAGGCACATCAAAACCATTTTCAGTACATACTATAACAGTGGCTGCATGGTATAGCGTGTATTAAACCGCAATCTCTGTAACACTGTATGAATGAAAAATGTTCTCTGTCATGGAAACCCTGCATTTCTGAACACAAGTTCATTAGACCTTTTCTGTTCCACATCCTCTTATCGATCAATCCCTAGTGTTTGTACATGGTGGAAAAAAAGCACCCATTATATTGTATATATGTAAGAGATAAGGTTAGAAGTCATTGATTGAATTGTAAATACTAGATATAGTGAAAGAAATGTAAGTACTTTATATATTGTAAATAGAAAGAAATGATTAATGAAATGTAAGTACTCAATTATAATGAGAGAAACGTAAATGCTGGATATATTGTAACAAATCAGAAATAATGATCTTCTAGTTTTAGTGCAAACAGTATCTCTATACCTGAAAGTATTACTTATAAAGAAATGTGTAATACAATGTTTGTAAATTACAAGAGAAAATAATTTACTGTAAAATGACCTTGTAAATAAGCCATGATTTTTAAAAAGTGTTATTGTTGATATATATACAAAAATTGTTAGTAAAAAGAAAAATATTGTGGCTAAACCTTGATTTATTTTTGATATCAGCGTCATTATTTACAGACCCTTTCACTACAGAGTACAACTGACTAGGCTCATGCAGATCTACAAAGAGAGGGAATTTTTTTTTATAATCTATAGCTTAATAAGCTGTTGTTTGTACCAAAACTGAACTTCTTCCCCATGATGCTGAGACTTTGAATGAAGAGGCCTTCATACAGATGAGTTAGTTATAAGCAATGATAAGGGAAAGTTCGAATCTTATTGGTCAACTGGGTTTACCGCCATTTTATTGTGCTCTCATTGGCTGAGAGAGATGGTAGGGGTTTGCCACAAATTATCTATCATGTGACCAGTTTCGAGTCCACTTGCATAAAGTGTGTGATTAGGACCACGTGACCGGTATCAAGTTTCGTCATTACCTTGAATACAACTAGCACAATTGCTTAAGGTATGTGGGGTTTCCCCTAGATGACGTTCATCAATTCCCAGTGGTTCAGATGGATGGTTCAGATGGCTCTTAGCACTATGGGACTCAACTGCTGTGGTCATCAGTCCCCTAGAACTTAGAACTACTTAAACCTAACTAACCTAAGGACATCACACACATCCATATCCAGGTGTGTAACCTGACACTGGAAGTCCTTATCAGTGACCTTGGGATAAGAAACCGGTTATATCCGGATCAGGACTTGAACTGGCACTGATGTCACATTATTTCAATTCGTGTCCTGCTCCCACTCAGAATGCTTAACTTGCTTTCGGCACGCAGTGTAATTCTATCGATTTTTGTTAGGCCTGTGACACTATCTGGAGGTATTATATCCTCGGAAATATCCGCAAGTATTGTTTCCCACGGCGCTAACCCGCCTTTATATTGTCCTTCCTTTATAAACTTTTATTCAGATATCGAGTTGGAACCATTCTGTAAAACAGATACAAACGAAAGAATGGTGCCCCTCAGCGATGTGTTTAACATGTATACAGTTTTTATCTGCTAGCTCTGTGTGTCAATTTTCCGTGCCACCTTTTTAATCTGCTCGTATTCCAAATGAAGTTTCTGAGCCTCGCTTTCGACGAGAGAGGCTAACAATGCTGCTGTTTGTGAATGGAGTTAACGGTGAAAGGCCTCATGCCTTTGATTGCTTAAACATCCGCAGCCAAAGGTTATGATAGGCAGACTGGAAACTGCTGCATTTCTACTATGCTTCTATATGACCACGGATCGACTTTGAATGAATGGGCTACGGCCCATATACACCACTGTATCATGAAATGATTTTGAAGTAACATAAGGAGATCAGACTGGCAACAGGACAACAACCCGATACCAAGACTCTTTGTTGAGGTTCGTGAGCCGCTTGTGACAGTTCTGTCTGTGTGAGCCATTGTGTTCACTCGCAAGCGTCACTTAGAAACTGAGAACATAAATGTTAGTTCAGTTATGACTTAAGAGATGGAGTGAGGTGCAGATATTCCTTCATTTATTAACACAGATTTGATTGGCTGTTATCGCAGCGATCCGCAATGTTAAGATGTCATACACTTTATTTTTTCGTTACCAGTATTCTTTAATAACCTTAATATACTGTAATGCAGACGAAGCACTTCGTGTAACTCCGACGCGCTGACAGTGCGCGTAGAGCGAAGTCTTTTGACTGACTATAGTAATCGAGATTTGGACAGAGTTGAGTGAGACTGGAATGGCTGCAGTTATTGTGTAGGTGACAAGCTGCACATTTAAGATCCTAGTTGCGCGCTGTCTATGTAATCAGCCTGATGTACCGCGTCTCTGCAGAGTGGAGTGTAAATAGGAAGTTTATTTTGTTGTGTGATTTATGTAAAATATTTTATGTGTATATTGATTTTTACACAATGAAGCTGTATCACAGGTAAGATTGTAGTCGAACATTTGCTACATCGCTTGTTAGTAGTTTGTGGCTTTGCTATGTAATTCGTGCGGCGTGACTGGCGTCCTATTTACATTTGACTTCGCATTTAGTAGCGTTGAGAGCTTAGTCCACTCACTATCATGTTTCTTTCAGCCTTACATCAAGCAACACAGATCCACGACCCTCGTAAGTTGCTGTTTCTGCGCATGTACATCTGTAGAGGACACCAGGGCTGTGGACAATCTTTGTGTCCTGCCTTGATGCAGCAGAGTACAAACTGGTCCCTCGCATGCTATGCATTCGTGGTACAAATGTGGACGGGCTCATGGTATGCGTAGAAATACAAAGGAGGGAATACACAGGACGCTACTTGCACCGAACATTCACTCTTGTTTCCATCTCTTTGCAAAGGTTAATTACTTTCAGACAACCAGCGCTTCCTGTCGTGTTTGTTCCTCTGTATGCTATTTGTCACACAACAACAATTTGTCACGCTGTCCCTCCATATAGCCTATTACCAGCCCATCAATCTCTAGCATTCTATAACGTTTCTTGATCAGCTGTGAACTGGGTGCCGAGACACGTAAGAGATTGGGGAAATGAGATAGCAAGAAAGCTGGTTAAAGCGTCTACTTAAAGTGCACTAAGGTACAATGCAGCATCTCTCTATATGTATTGTATTCGATGTTGAGGAACATGATCATGTGACAGTGGGGAGAGTAGTGGCTTAGGCTGAGGCGACCTGTAAAACCAGAGCCCCAACAAGGGCATTCCTCACACTGAGACGAAAAGAATTAATTTTAGGTGCTTACGGACATGACATTCTACTATGACACATCGATTCCTCCTCCGCTGAAAAGAATCCAATAGTTCTGAGGTACCTGTGGCATACGTATTTAAGTACTTCACGATTTAACAAAATGTGCAAAACAGCAGCAACCAGTTTTACAACTGAGCTATCTTGTATTTTTCTGGTAATGAGATGGGTGTGATCCAATTCTTAAGACTTTTTGTTTCTTGTCTACGTAAGTTGACGGGTAGATGATCTTAATGTATTTTGAGGCAGACGGCTCACCCTTTCTTCTCAGTGATCATCCAGTCATATTACATGTTCGAGTATTTTAGCGATTGTACTTTATTTGTGTTTTAACCTGTTTTATGCTATATGCGCACAGCTTAAGGATGAAAGTAACTTTCGCATAATGTGTCATTACCAAGTAACATAGCTCGTTGAAACTTGGATCATGTGTAGAAAAAACAGCTACGGTATCGTAAAGAAGGTAACGGAAAGAAATACGCCTGAGACGTACAGAACTGACACTTTTGTTCAAAGACAATAATTATACTGAAATCACGATTTGTGTTGGTCCCCTGGAAATTACGAAAAGCCGGACATGGTTCTTAAGAGGGTGTATGATCACAGCCGACGGCATTACGTGCTGTGTAACGTGCTCCCATGCTGGCCACAAGGTCGGTAAGGAGATCTTGTGGTAGGGCGTTCCACTCCTCCAGTAGCACGGTTCACAACTGTTGGATAGTCGTTGGTGGATGTGTAAGTGCTTCAGTACGTCTCCCTAATGCATCCCGCACCTTCTCAGTGAGATTTCAGTCGGAGGAACTGGCAGACCAGTCCATTCGTCTTCTACCTGTGGTGTTCGCTGCGGTCGCGCGTTGTCATCCTTAGAAAGGAAGTTAGGATCGAATGGACCCCTGAAAAGACACGCTTGGGGAAGGAGTACGGTGTACCGTTTTCAGAGATCTCTAAGTCAGTACGATCATGCAACATTATGCCTCCGTACACCGTATCACCTAGACCATCAATACGATCATATTCGATAATATTCCTGGGTGCATTACGTACCCTCCTGCGGTGACAGGTGAGAAAACGTAATGCAGGTACGAGCGTGTGGCACATGATCGCTTTGGTAGTCCAGCTGTTATGGTTTGGATAGACATAACATTGCATGGGATTACTAACCACCAAATCTTTGAAGTCGGTACGCTATCGGTTAACGTTATTGTGACACTGTGCTCCTTCCCCATGTCCGTCTTTTCGTGGGTGAATTCGGCCCTGATTTTATCTTTATGGGTGACAATGTGCGGCCGCACGCATCGATCGGCGCAAGTAGTGAAGTTCATGGATCGAGATCTCCAGATCACGTTTCAACTGAGAATTTTTTGTATTGCAGAGCTATGTCAAAGTACTTCATCTACATTCGTCTCAGAATATTTTAATAAGAACTCTGATAATTGCAATGTTTAGCACCGCAATCGTACAACTGTACCATGCATCACTCACGGCCACAAACAGTGTTATTTGTAATGTGTTATTCTGCCCCATATAGTATGGAATATTTGTTGAAGAAAAACGATAGAGTGTATCGTTAGGCCATAGCAAACTAATAGACATGACCTTTCCTATGTTTTGTACTACATTTCTGGCGGATACATTACAGTGAGTGGATATCATACTGGGCGCATCTACGAACCAGTGCTTGTATGTGAGAAGTTGCGCACCATAGGCTCCATATGCGCTGAACAACTGTTTCTTGTTTTGGTGTATGTTATAGCTTTTCATCAGATTTATATTTTGGTGCATATTATCACTGTTCATGAGATTTGTAGGTGATTTAGCTAACTTTTATCAATGACATATTTCTACGTGCAGGTGAAACATGAACAGTACTCGTGGAAGGAACAGAAGCAAATTCTGAACAATTTCCATAATTGCGTGAAGAATAATTCTGGCACCTGTTTTAACATTTCCTTATCGGATACCCGTGATAGTAATCGTTGATAACACAATTTTTAATCGAACGTTTCGCTTAACTCGTCGTTGTGACGTCAATTGCGTCATGTTAGCGCAAGAAGATTTTTCCAGACGTTAAGTGTTGCAGCTACAGACAAGTCGGAAGATTTGCTTTGTAGATGACCTTACTTCTTTGCTTTATAGATTAACATGACATCATATCTGGTCAGTTTCTTTGGGAACCGGTTTAAGTAGTTTAATAACCGTTGGATGCCTCGAAGGCCCTTTCGGAAGTGTTCTTTCTTGCTTCTTTTTTACTGAACCGTGGCCACGCAGCGTTGGCCGCGTTCGAGCCGTAGCCTCATACGGGTGTTTGCCAGTTACGACCTGGCCTGACGCAGCTGCATTCACGCAATGCTGGGGCAGATATTTTTCCACGAGTGTCACAAAAACCTAATTATCATTTAGCATCCATTAAATGATTATTCACATGATGTCCTTTTCATTAACAACTGAATGTGTCCAGTAACTGCCAAAAACACTGCAGCGTACGGTTCATTAATAAAAATGAAGTATTGAATGCCAAATACTCATCATCTGTCCGAACAAAAACTTGATTATTTTCCGCCTAGATTTTGTGCAATGGATGAAGATTGTTTCCGCCACGTGTTGTAAACAGAAATATCATTGTGTTACATACAGTCGGACAGAATGTAACCCTTATATGTATAGTGCTATGTAGCCACACTAGTTCTGAAGCTACCTATTTCCACATAATATACTGTGTCGTTCTGTGAAGTGAGACAAAACTTACAGGATAACAGAAACAGGAAAATGCACCAAGCTGAGGTAGAAGTCCTTGTTTGAAACGACTGAGTCCAAAGTTATTGCCGATATGAGAACATTTCAAATTTACCAGCAGTCTGTGGATAAAAATCAGGCTGACACATTTTTAGTAATTTTATTTACAAAACGAATTAAATGTACTAAAATGAAGTGACTACATCAATAACTGCAGTGTAACGAATATTTAATAACAATCCGAAAATCGTATGTATGGAGACAGCTGTGACGATGAAAGTTCAAGACATGCCCGGGGGCATGCCCTTATGGCCTAATAGTTAAGGTAGCTTGTTTCGATAATCAAGAAACCGTGTTTGAGTCACGGTGTGGTATAGATTTATACGAGTATTTGTTACTACGTATTTATAAATTTATTTATCTGGTCAGTTGAATAAAGTGATACATTGACAACATTTTGTCAAACTATCATCCCCTAGCGATCACATATTGCCCGATTTTGTGTAACCTTACCACTGAAGAAAAGTAACTGAACATCATGCAAATATAGAAATAGACACGCAGAATAACAGATTGTGAGACGCCATCTTCGTTTGCAATTTTTACGTACGAATTTGTTAATACATATAAATGCATTTCGGCATATTCTCAAGGCGCTATAACCGACAACCTCGTAGCTTTCTGTATTTCTATGAGAAACTGTTAGAAGTGTAAACACTGTCAGCAAAATTGATCAAGCAGCTCTGGTATGAGAAACTGTATTTCTATGAGAAACTGTTAGAAGTGTAAACACTGTCAGCAAAATTGATCAAGCAGCTCTGGTATGAAGACAGATATATGTTACACTGTTTCCGTAACCGAGACACTGAGCACAATAAATGAATACTCAGGCTGCGAGGAATATGAAGTAGTCATAAGGATTTCATATCAACTTGAAAATATCAAACTATGACCATGAAAGTTGGTGATGATGTTAGTCCTTGTCTACATATTCAGTCTTCGATATGGCGTATTTTCCAAGAATGCGCGATCTCGGTTGTAGTAGGATTTTGTGTGTTTTTTTTTTCAGTGAGAAAAAGAACAACCAGATTTAGAAGGTATGGCCAGAAGATAACGTGACAGAAGTGCCATCATCTTGGATCATTAGAGTATAAAAGGAGGCTTCATAGCTGCGACTGATCATTCTTCTGTGGTACTGGAAAGTGTCAGCAGGACTTTCTCTAGTGTGTTAAACATCCTTCAGCTATTAGGGAGGAAATTCAGATCAAGTTATAAACGCTTTGATTTGTGGTTAACACTGGAGAACCTGGAAAATCTTGTTACTGAGTTTGCTAGCATATTTTACGCCGAATGTGGCACCATCCTTAGTAAGAAGAATTTAAATGTGGTTACATCCAATACAGAATCGTTTTGTGGCAACGTTTTAGTGTTTAAAATCTACGAAC
The DNA here is from genome assembly GCF_023898315.1 of Schistocerca nitens. Classification (NCBI taxonomy): domain Eukaryota; kingdom Metazoa; phylum Arthropoda; class Insecta; order Orthoptera; family Acrididae; genus Schistocerca; species Schistocerca nitens. The sequence goes on along the minus strand of NC_064614.1, from coordinate 900,676,444 downwards.
AATTAGACTGTCAGGAGTAATTAGAGGAGGGACGTCTTAATATTAAAGAAGGAAACGTGTGGCTCGTTTAGCTATTATCTATGTACTAAATTCTCCAAGTTCATCTCCGCGAAAAAGCAAAGCACAATGTGACAACAAAAGGAATATTGAAAAAAAATAGGCAAGGAATCACTGAAAACCATTGTGAGAAAACATAAAAATCCTGTGTCTATTCCATATAAAGTGGAATCGGCTGATGCTAAAATGGGTGTACTAATGGAAGAACTGTCTGGGGTAGTGCAGCAGGTTTGTGTAGATGACTACTGTCTTACGGGTCCGATATAACGCAAGATTTTGCTGTGATTTTTAACAAAATGGAGATGTGCGACTAGCTAACGAAAGATTCAATTTTCGGGAAAACTGAGAAAGATTTGAGAAAGAACCACTAAATTTTGTTTAGTTTACTATTGCAATGGATATTACGTCGCAAGAGAGCACATCATCAGACCAAATTTTAAGTGGGCCACTATCGTCGAACTGGGTTCAAAATGGTTCAAATGGCTCTGAGCACTATGGGACTCAACTGCTGAGGTCATTAGTCCCCTAGAACTTAGAACTAGTTAAACCTAACTAACCTAAGGACATCACACACATCCATGCCCGAAGCAGGATTCGAACCTGCGACCGTAGCGGTCTCGCGGTTCCAGACTGCAGCGCCAGAACCGCGCGGCCACTTCGGCCGGCCGTCGAACTGGGATTAGTCAATCGGGAGATGGCTAAGGTTTCGGTAGAGTTCACGAAACTTGCCTATACCAGCGTGTGTACACTAGACATTTCCAAACTCCACAAGTACCATTTCCACTATGAGTTATTTCATACGGATGGAGACAGTTTCATCTATTCAATGAAAGGCTGCAATTCATATTAAGTAATAAGGTTCATCTTCATGCATCCGACGCATCTGGTAATGCGACTGAGAATCCTTATAGTATTTCATCTCAAAATAGGATGGTTAACTACCTGAAGAAAGCCGAGGCGAATGGATCGCAGACTTTGGAGTTTGTGGGGCTGAGATCGAAAATGTGCACATACTGCACAGATACAGATGCCACCCACAGATGGGTTAAGGGTGTGAACTGTGCAGTCTCAGTGGCTCTAACGTCAAGGGTTATGGGAAGTGGCTCCTGGATGGTTTCGGTGGCGCCCCACTTCAGCCTTTACACTTGGTGTGCTAAGTAGTAGTCCAGTCACGAAACCATGTGGTACATACTGCATCCCAGGAGTAAGTTGGGCTTTCGCACCGTGATAACAAGTGATTCGTCCGTGGAGATTGGATTGGCACCCTCACAGTCTTACACTATTGACTTGTGTGACAGCGAGAGAGTGGTGCATGTGCAGAATAGTAGAATGAACCATTTGTCGTAGTTGTGTATATCCATATGTGTGTGTGTGTGTGTGTGTGTGTGTGTGTGTGTGTGTTTTTCTTCATCTGCTGCTAGTCGTACCAGTTAGTCTCATTTTCCATCTATTGTATAAAAGAGTGAAAAACTACACATAGAAAAAACTGAATTGTATAAAAAGATTATGTAAATAACCACTGGGAAATACAGTAGTATACAGATTCTTCTTTACTACCAGTATCTCACTAGATCTGTCACTATACAGGGTGTTACAAAAAGGTACGGCCAAACTTTCAGGAAACATTCCTCACACACAAATAAAGAAAAGATGTTATGTGGACATGTGTCCGGAAACGCTTAATTTCCATGTTAGAGCTCATTTTAGCTTCGTCAGTATGTACTGTACTTCCTCGATTCACCGCCAGTTGGCCCAGTTGAAGGAAGGTAATGTTGACTTCGGTGCTTGTGTTCACATGCGACTCATTGCTCTACAGTACTAGCATCAAGCACATCAGTACGTAGCATCAACAGGGTAGTGTTCATCACGAACGTGGTTTTGCAGTCAGTGCAATGTTTACAAATGCGGAGTTGGCAGATGCCCATTTGATGTATGGATTAGCACGGGGCAACAGCCGTGGCGCGGTACGTTTGTATCGAGACAGATTTCCAGAACGAAGGTGTCCCGATAGGAAGACGTTCGAAGCAATTGATCGGCGTCTTAGGGAGACGGAACATTCCAGCCTATGACTCGCGACTGGGGATGACCTAGAACGACGAGGACACCTGCAATGGACGAGGCAATTCTTCGTGCAGTTGATGATAACCCTAATGTCAGCGTCAGAGAAGTTGCTGCTGTACAAGGTAACGTTGACCACGTCACTGTATGGAGAGTGCTACGGGAGAACGAGTTGTTTCCGTACCATGTACAGCGTGTGCAGGCACTTTCAGCAGCTGAATGGCCTCCACGGGTACACTTCTGCGAATGGTTCATCCAACAATGTGTCAATCCTCATTTCAGTGCAAATGTTCTCTTTACGGATGAGGCTTCATTCCAACGTGATCAAATTGTAAATTTTCATAACCAACATGTGTGGGCTGACGAGAATCCGCACACAATTGTGCAGTCACGTCATCAACACAGATTTTCTGTGAACGTTTGGCAGGCATTGTTGGTGATGTCTTGATTGGGCCCCATGTTCTTCCACCTACGCTCAATGGAGCACGTTATCATGATTTCATACGGGATACTCTACCTGTGCTGCTAGAACATGTGCCTTTACAAGTACGACACATCATGTGGTTCATGCACGATGGTGCTCCTGCACATTTCAGTCGAAGTGTTCGTACGCTTCTCAACAACAGATTCGGTGACCAATGGATTGGTAGAGGCGGACCAATTCCATGGCCTCCACGCTCTCCTGACCTCAACCCTCTTGACTTTCATTTATGGGGGCATTTGAAAGCTCTTGTCTACGCAACCCCGGTACCAAATGTAGAGACTCTTCGTGCTCGTGTTGTGGACGGCTGTGATACAATACGCCATTCTCCAGGGCTGCATCAGCGCATCAGGGATTCCATGCGATGGAGGGTGGATGCATGTATCCTCGCTAACGGAGGACATTTTGAACATTTCCTGTAACAAAGTGTTTGAAGTCACGCTGGTACGTTCTGTTGCTGTGTGTTTCCATCCCATGATTAATGTGATTTGAAGAGAAGTAATAAAATGAGCTCTAACATGGAAAGTAAGCGTTTCCGGACACATGTCCCCATAACATATTTTCTGTCTTTGTGTGTGAGGAATGTTTCCTGAAAGTTTGGCCGTACCTTTTTGTAACACCCTGTATACATATACGTTCACCATTACCGTTCAAAAATAACTGTTTTGCGATTAATATAACTTCGAAAAAAAAAACTACTGAAAAAAGCTATTGGTACTAAACCAGATATTTGTTATATACCTGTTGTTTGGAAATAAAAACCCTGACCCTCTCACTACAGAGTACAGAGCACAAATGACGAATTTCTGTAGAGAGAGAAAAGAAAGAGGGTAGGGGTTGAGAAAATATTATTGTTTTTCAAATGGTTCTGACCACTATGGGACTTAACATCTATGGTCATCAGTCCTCTAGAACTTAGAACTACTTAAACCTAAGGACACCACACAACACCCAGTCGTCATGAGGCAGAGAAAATCCCTAACCCCGCCGGGAATCGAACCCGGGAACCCGGGCGTGGGAAGCGAGAACGCTAACGCACGACCACGAGCTGCGGACTATTATTGTTTTTTTTAAGCCTGATATTTAGTATCGTTTTTTAAAGAAATTGATATCAAACGAACAGGATCCTCTCACAACGCTGAAAAGAACGTGAATGACGATGCTCATGCCATTTTATTTACTTTAAGAAGGAAGTGGGTGGGGAGGGTGAGAAACCTGTTTCTTACTGACCCAGGGGAGCGTGACTTCGTCTTATATCATTATCTGTACCAGAACCGACTCAGTGGTGCAGCGACCTTGATTTGGTCCATGTATCCGCCCTATCACACTATTTCCATAGTCTCAACTAATTCAACTCATCGCTGGTAGTTTGTCATTGTTGCTTTAGTAGATAACACAACCGATGAAGTTGCCACTTAGTGGTGGGTTCCTCTTTAAATAAAACATGATTTAATTGTTCGTTGTAATTCCTCTAATAATCTCTCTGCACAGCTGTTTACATAAATTTCACAAATTTTTAAATTTGCTGTACACGTCACTAGCAATCGCAGTTACAGAGTTGAATCCAGGACTAGGCAGTGATTGGGTGTACCTCTAATAGCAGTTACATTTATGATTGTTCATACCGATTTGACGACAGTAGGAAACTCTGACCGTATAAAAGGAAATTACTTTATTTAAAAAATACATTATCGAAGTCTACATGTGTGAAGTTAACTTCCTAGTTTGATTATGTTTACCCGAAATCTCTAACGAAGAAAGTGTCGTCAAAAATCATAAGAAAACAAGATTTCGTTTTACCCGTAAGTGTGGTAAAGACCAATATTATGAACGTTTCTCTGATGGAGAATTCTGGAGCATTTCATCAGATGGAGCATAAAAACTTTTATTCCAATAACCACCATCGTGATGATAAGCTTTGGTCATGTGAAAGGCAAATTTTTCTAGCCAGCGAAGATGTTTGTCAAATCATGGCTGTAGCGTATCACGCGATTGTATTACTAGGAATGTCGGTGATCTGAAGGCACTTGGTTTACTAGATGTTGATATGTGATTCGGTAACGCTGACAGATATTTTAATGAGATTATGGTGGTTGTTGTTGTGTTGAATGTTTTTGCTGGTGATGATTTGGGATACATTTGGTAGCATGAGAATGGTTCACTTCCTGGCAATTATCAGTGGATATTGTGTTTCTAACAGAGATGTGAGAGATAGCAGGATAGACCCTCGATGATATGTCCCAGTTTCCTCATATATCAGGCACTGAGGGTGGTTGGGCATCACTTGACGGCCGTCTGGGACAGTTCTAGTAGTCCTTTTACTTTCATACGTCACTTGTGTCTAGTGTCTTCGTGTCACTCGAGAGAAATTTTAATACTAACTCAGAGTTTTTGGTTCCTGTGCGATGTTGGGAGTGGAAGCATGGTCATTCAGTCGGAGTGATGGTCACTTATATAATACCAATAGTTGTAATAAACGCACATTATTCGGTATTATGCCGCAAATGTCGAAGACACCGGGGATGTGTGAATAGTAGAACAAATGGTTCAAATGGCTCTGAGCACTATGAGACTTAACATCTGCGGTCATCAGTCCCCTAGAACTTAGAATTACTTAAACCTAACTAACCTAAGGACATCACACACATACATGCCCGAGGCAGGATTCGAACCCGCGACCGTAGCGGTCACGCGATTCCAGACGGAAGTGCCCAGAACCGCACGGACACACCGGCCGGCAATAGGGGAACAAATTAATTTCATTTTGTGTAAATGTTCATCACAGGTCGGTTTCCTAATCGATACAATTGGCTTCAATGATATGGTAGATAATTTCCAGCCTCATGTAAAGAACGTAGTATTTTTATTTAGTTGTATTGAAAGGAGAATCATTTCAGTCCATAATTGTTACAGAGTTGAAGCAATAGCGTTAATAAAATTCAGGTCATACGATGTAGAGCAATATAATGTCATTGGCGGTAAAAGACTGCTTTTCACAATATATATATATAAATGACCTAGTAGATAGTGTCGGAAGTTCCATGCGGCTTTTCGCGTATGATGCTGTAGTATACAGAGAAGTTGCAGCATTAGAAAATTGTAGCGAAATGCAGGAAGATCTGCAGCGGATAGGCACTTGGTGCAGGGAGTGGCAACTGACCCTTAACATAGACAAATGTAATGTATTGCGAATACATAGAAAGAAGGATCCTTTATTGTATGATTATATGATAGCGGAACAAGCACTGGTAGCAGTTACTTCTGTGAAATATCTGGGAGTATGCGTGCGGAACGATTTGAAGTGGAATTATCATATAAAATTAATTGTTGGTAAGGCGGGTACCAGGTTGAGATTCATTGGGAGAGTCCTTAGAAAACGTAGTCCATCAACAAAGGAGGTGGCTTACAAAACACTCGTTCGACCTATACTTGAGTATTGCTCATCAGTGTGGGATCCGTACCAGATCGGGTTGACGGAGGAGATAGAGAAGATCCAAAGAAGAGCGGCGCGTTTCGTCACAGAGTTGTTTGGTAAACGTGATAGCGTTACGCAGATGTTTAGCAAACTCAAGTGGCAGACTCTGCAAAAGAGGCGCTCTGCATCACGGTGTAGCTTGCTGTCCAGGTTTCGAGAGGGTGCGTCTCTGGATGAGGTATCGAATATATTGCTTCCCCCTACTTATACATCCCGAGGAGATAACGAATGTAAAATTAGAGATTCGAGCGCGCACGGAGGCTTTCCGGCAGTCGTTCTTCCCGCGAACCATACGCGACTGGAACAGGGAGGTAATGACAGTGGCACGTAAAGTGCCCTCCGCCACTCACCGTTGGGTGGCTTGTGGAGTTTAAATGTAGATGTAGATGTAGGTAGAAGTTGATAGATACCCTTACCACAATTCACCCTAAGTGTATCCTTCAACACATCAGATAACCCAAATAAATGCACGCGTAAATAACTGACTACTAATATGTTACGCAACAACAGCACGTTAGATAAGGACGGTAATTAGGCATACCAGGCGGAGGACTTGAAAACACGTGGGGAGAAGTAATGTCCTATTGTGAGAACTTTTTTTTTCATTTTTCATTTGCAACTGCCAATATCTACTTGAAAGGGATTTGAATTTAAAAAAAGTGAGAATCTGTACAAATATGTGTACTTCGAAATATATTATCATGGTATCGACGGGCAGTTAAGTGGAGTTGACAATGTTTGTGTGTAAAATAATTCCACCTAGTGCAATAGTTCAGCACAGTGGCATCGTGAGGGGGGGGGGGGGGGGAGGGACGTAGTTTTTCATCATGCTGTGAGTTCCACATACCATGACGAATTGTACAAATAGTATACTTCAAACTCACGGCTACAATGATCCATGTGTAAGCGTGTTACATATCTTGGTCAAAACACTCTCTCAAATAGCTGCGTTTTCTACTTTGGTCACAAAGCTGTATAATATATTGGATATGTAAGCCTCTCACTAACAAATAGTTTCGTGTCCTCTGCCAATGACGATTCTGTGACAACCTGCAGTTGACGTCACAAAAAATGAAATGATCGTATGGCATTGTTGGCCGGGAGGCCCCATGCGGGGAAGTTCGGCCGTCGTATTGCAAGTCCTTTTTAGTTGACAACACTTCGGCGACTTGCGAGTCAATGATGATGAAATGATGATGAACACACAACACCCAGTCATCACGAGGCAGAGAAAAATCCCTGACCCCGCCGGGAATCGAACCTTTTTTTTTAACGTGTATAGATTTTTATTTACAAGATAACAATTTCGTTTTACAAATACAGTTTAAATTTTACTTGTAAAGACGAGACAATCCATTCTTTTCTTTTATTTTTCTGTTACTGTACTGTCCAGGTAATTATTTCATTTGGTGTTTTTTTTCAATATTTTTTTCGAGTCTGTTAGAGTTTTTTAGTTGTTTCTTGCACCGTTTATTGTTGTAGTTTAGCAATTTAGCTTTTCTGAGTCTTTGTACGCTACATTTGTACGTATGGCAGAGTGAATTTGGAATAAGCATTGATTGTACGATCTAGTTATTTACAGAGAATAATTAGTATATAAGAAAAAAAAAGAAAAGTTATTCTATGTTATTTTACTTATTACTTGTTATGGTATTATTTTGTAGGTATTTTGAGTTGTGGATGTGCTCTATTCATTTTAAAATAATGTTAGGTTATTACTATCTTCTTATTAAATCTTGTGTTAGAAAACAAGGGGCAGGCATTTTACGTTGGGTCTTGAAAACCGAGACCTTAGTGGGACATGCACTAGGCATGAAATCAGTTTGATAGAAATATTAACGAGTGTATCAGTTGTCAGCTCTTGTTTGATGAGTTAAGTGGTATCCCAAGGGGAAACACTCATGAAGAACTATCTTAACATATTAAACAATCCATGACAAAAGAAAAAGGACATTACTATTTTAGCGAATAATTAAACCTATTGTTTTCGATTGAGCAAAGAGCAATACACTAGGAAGCATTATATAGTGCGCGGGAAGCGAGAACGCTACCGCAAGACCACGAGCTGCGGACAGTTGACGTCACAACATTCTCTCAACTGATGCTGAACGTATACAGCGGTCACAGTTTTCACGCTCCTGGAGAGCAGCTGTGTGTATGTGGTGATTTGTCTGTACGTTTGGAACATAAGTTCGTTGGACTTACACTGAAACTTTAAAAAGAGCAAATTTGATTTGCGTATCGGAAGAGCGTAATGCATTGAGAAGTCTAGAGTAGAATTTTATTCATCAGGGCTCATGCTAATAATAATTCTCTACAACCTTTTTTGTTCCAAGTTACAAGCGAATGCTTATCCACCATTACTGCATCTATGCTGTGTCGATGTTTGGTATTCCTGTTACTGCAATGGTGTCGATGATTTGCAAGGCATACTGACTGACCAGCAGAAGTTGCGTTTCACATGATTAAATCTCCTTACATCCGTGATGCTTTTTGGAGTGAACGCCTTTATATTCAAACTCAGGATACGCTCTAGTATTCTGCATTAGACAGTTAGCGAAGTGGCGCAATGAATAAGACACTAGACTCCTTGTTGGAATGGACGGCGCTTCAAATTCTCGTCCGGTAATGCCGATATTTTCCACGATTTCCTTACATTAGATGAGTGCCGGGATGATTCCCTTGAAAGGGCACGGCCGATTTCCTTCACTGTTCTTCCTTAATCTGAATTTGTGCTCCATCTGAGCGACCTCGCTGTCGACGGGACGGTAAATCCTAATCTTTCTTTCTTCCTTCTGCATAAGACAAACATTAACGATATTGTTCTTTATCATACTTGTGAATGAGAAGAATCTACGCTTTATTTCCGATTGTTTGGGACTACCTGCTTAGTTAGAGACAATCGATGATTTTAAGCTTACTGCGGAGTTTATTACAAAGTGTACACAGTAAGAACTAATAGAAATTTTGTAATGACACGTTACAGTGCTCTCACATTAAGAAAGGAATAGGGAAAAATGTGTACAATGGCATGCAGTTCTTTTTCCTAGGGAACCATTGTGCTGCGTTGTTGCTTTCCCGTGCAGTGTTTCGAATTGGCTGGCCAATCTTGATGCTTCCTTTGACTTTGCTGGTACTGGTATCAGCATTGCCGAATATGCATGCTCACTCGTATTCATCAGCCTATGACCACTCACAGTCATATAGATCATATGTTTCAAATTATTATTTCACTATTGGGGACGAAATTTAGTTCGCGCAATGAAATGTTTTTAACGATCAATGCTGAGCACTGCGCGAGCTGTGTCAAACAGTTGACGTCTAACAGAGTTGGACTGTAACTGAGGTGGCCCATCCAGCGGGTAAGACGTTCGAGACGGAAGCGAACGCTCTCTGATGCGGTAAACTGTTTATACAGGGTGAGTGAAGAAGAAAGGTACATGCTTTGAGACGCGGTAGTATTAGTGATTCTGAACAGAAAACTTCGTACGGACATATGCCATATTTCGAATGGTTTCCGAAATAGAACACGTTTAATATCACTATTGTACGTTTTTCTTTAATAACTCGAAAATGGCACACTCCAACGAAAACGTGTCTCGGTACACAATTAAACTAAATAAAATTTACTACAAATTTACTGATAATTCTAGCATTTCCGAAATGATTTTGCAGCAGCCGCTTCACTTTCTGTTCAAAGTGCCGAGGAGCGCCATCTTGCATAAAAATGATCCTACCCATGCACCCAAGCTGCTGAAGCGCTGGGATGACGTTGGTGCGCAAACCTCTATCATATATTTACCATTGACGGCACAGGTAACAGAACTGCAGGACTCATCTCCTCGAGAAAGTACGACCCTACAATAAACGATGCCCTTAACCCACACACCACACAGTCACCTTTGCAAAATGAAGTGGTACATGTTGATATGCGTACGGATTTTCCGTTGCTCACATTCTGCATTTCTGCGTATTTGTAAATGGGCTTCGTCTGTTCACAGAACGTTCCATCGCCATTCATTGTCCAGTTCGATGCGAGCAAGAAATTCCATAGCGAACGTTTGTCTTGCTATCATGTCACTAACAAGCAACTCGTGAACATAAGTGGTTTTGTATGGATACCAATGCAGGATGGTTCTTAGGATTTTATGCACCGTTCTCGCTGGCATGTCCAACGTTCGGGCAATTCCACGTGCACTGCATGTTTGCACACCATCGCTCGATCTCTTTTTTTACAATGCTGGGACCACATGTTCGACAGACGTCGGATCAAATGCTTTCCTCCCTCTGCTACACTTTCAAAAGAACCTGTGTTTTCGAATCTTGTAATCAGTTTCTCCAGACCCTTAGCAGACATGGGACCAATGTCTTTTTTTTTTTTTTTTTTTCTCCACAACCTTGAGTGCTCGGAACTTCAGCAGGGCTATTGGCGGACAGTCACCGTTCTTGTAAAAGAGCTTTACCAACAGCACGCGATCCTTCATATTGCAGAGTCATATTGAACTTCCCGAACGCAGACTGAGGAACTGCCTTGTGCCGCGCATCTGTTGGTGTGTATATTTTGACGCTTACTGCGCCACCTATTGGTTAAATTTTCGTAATTCTTTTACCCCTTAACGTTTCCCCCAGTGTCAGAATTGCTGTTCCAGTTTGACATCATTCTGATCAGTGTTTCCCATTCTACAGGATTTTTATACTGGAGTTTTAATTATGGACCCCTTATGTATGTGGTCATTTTAGCACACAACACTTTCACTAACACTTAAAATATTCACGTTTTTGCGCTGTGAAGAAACGATGTCATCCCGCCGCTTCGTGAACATTGTTTTCATATTACGGAATGCGTTAATTTTTTTATTAGTTTTGATGGTAACAGGAGCGCCTGCTATTGCTTTGAGGAGATCATATGTTCCTGTTTGTGTGTGTGTGTGTGTAAGGGAAACTAATAGGTCCTAACTCCTGTTTGTGCAAATTATCGCTTTACTATGATACCATGGTGAGCGATGTGGGCAGGGCTATTGCCAAGTTTGGTTCAAATGGCTCTGAGCACTATGGGACTCAACTGCTGTGGTTATCAGTCCCCTAGAACTTAGAACTACTTAAACCTAACTAACCTAAGGACATCACACACATCCATGCCCGAGGCAGGATTCGAACCAGCGACCGTAGCAGTCGCACGGTTCCGGACTGCGCGCCTAGAACCGCGAGACCACCGCTATTGCCAAGTTTATGTGATATTATTTGTAGTGTCAAGGGGAGTTGTTTTTTATCTACTGCACTCTGAGGTGATAAAAGTCATGGGATACCTGCTAATGTCTTACCGAACATCCTTTTGCCCGGAGTATTGCGGAAAGTCGACGTGTCATGGACTCATTAAGTCGTTGGAACTTCCCTGGAAGAACATCGAGTCATGTTGCTCCTATTGCGGTCTATAACAGTGAAAGTGTTTCCAGTACGAGGATTGTGTGCACGAACTGGCCTCTCGATTATGTCTCATAAATGTTTGATGGGATTCATGTTGGGCGATTGCGTGGCCTAAACAGTCGCTCGAATTCTTCAGAATGTTCTTCAAACCAACGGAGAACAACTGTGGCCCCGTGGCATGGTGCACTGTCATCCATAAAAAATCCATCGTTGTTTGAGAACATGAACTACATGAATGACTGAAAATGATATCCAATTAGCCGAACATAACCATTTACAGTCAGAGATTTGTGTAAACACAGCCCACTCCGTTATGGAGCCACCACCAGCTTGCACAGTGCCTTGTTGGCAACTTGAGTCCATGGCTTCGTGGGGTCTGCGTCACACTCGAATCCTAACGTCAGCTCTTATCAGCTGAAATCGGGACTCATCTGACCAAGCCGTGGTTTTCCAGTTGTCTCGAGTCCAACCGACATGGTCACGAGCCCAAGAAAGGCGCTGCAGGCGGTGTCGTGCCGTTAGCAAAGGCGGCCGCGCGGGATTAGCCGAACGGACTAGGGCGCTGCAGTCATGGACTCTGCGGATGATCCCGGCGGAGGTTCGAGTTCTCCCTCGGGCATGGGTGTGTGTGTTTGTCCTTAGGGTAATTTAGGTTAAGTAGTGTGTAAGCTTAGGGACTGATGACCTTAGCAGTTAAGTCCCATAAGATTTCACACACATCTGAAGATCTGAAGCAAAGGCAGTCACGTCGATCGTCTGCTGCCATAGCCCATTAACGCCAAATTTCGCGGCACTGTTCCAACGGATACGTTCGCCGTATGTCCCACATTAGTTTCTGCGGTTATTTCACGCAGTGATGCTTGTTTGTTGGCGCCGACAACTCTACGCAAATGCTGCTACTCTCGGTCTTTAAATGAAGGCCGCTGGCCATTGCGTTGCCCGTGTTGAGAGGTAATACCTGAAATTTAGTATTCTCGGCACACTCTTGACACTGTGGATCTCGGAATATTGAATTTTCTAACGATTTCCGAAGTGAAATATCCAATGTATGTAGCTCCAATTACCGTTCCGGGTTCAAAGTCTGGTTTATTCCTGTCGTGCGGCCCTAATCACCTCGGAAGCCATTTTACATGAATCATCGAGTGCAGATGACAGCTCCATCAACGCACTGCCTTTTATACCTTGTAGCTGGCCGCGGTGGTCTAGCGGTTCTGGCGCTGCAGTCCGGAACCGCGGGACTGCTACGGTCGCAGGTTCGAATCCTGCCTCGGGCATGGGTGTGTGTGATGTCCTTAGGTTAGTTAGGTTTAAGTAGTTCTAAGTTCTAGGGGACTTATGACCTAAGATGTTGAGTCCCATAGTGCTCAGAGCCATTTGAACCATTTTTTTACACCTTGTATATGCATTACTACCGCCGTCTGTATATGTGCATATCGCCATCTCATGACTTTTGTCACGTCAGAGTATGCCGCGCTGCAGATATCACCACGTGACATAGACAGAGCCTGTTAAGACGATCTGCTCACAGAAGTTGCAACATTGCCCGGTATCAGGACTTGGTGGTATTATTTCTCGAGGTGAATTTACAGCGACTCTTGCTAGGTCCTGTTACGTTGTCCCCTGTGAATTGAACTATGACTAATTATGATGCTGTTGTATTAATGAGAACAGTATGCCCTACCAATGGTCTGTCTTTTGTCTATGCTTCGTAAGCTGTGTGTGCAGTTAATCTCTGGACAATCAGGAGGGCTATTATTTCTATCTTGTTCCAGTAAATGTACAATTTCATAAATAACAACAAAAGTTCAGTCGACTAATTGAGATGCTTTAACGTGGAAGATTTATATCTTGAACACATCCTGCGAATCATACAAAGGAAGGGTAAGGTTGCTTTTCCGTGGTATACTTCATCCTTGAAACATAAAGCATTGACAACACATACTTTGATTGTGACATGAACGGAACAGGATTCCAGTGTTCAGTCTGTCGTCCTACAATAAAATGGCTCTGAGCACTGTGGGACTTAACAGCTATGGTCATCAGTCCCCTAGAACTTAGAACTACTTAAACCTAACTAACCTAAGGACATCACACAACACCCAGTCATCACGAGGCAGAGAAAATCTCTGACCCCGCCGCGTCCTACAATAAATCGTGCATGTACGGAAGGTTGTGTTGATGCCGTTCGTGCTGATTGGCATATTACTCCAAGTGGTCTCGGAGACTAAAATGTAATTCAAGTCCGGCAACTTTATGGCCAGACCAGATGTCTGATTGTTTCTAAATATGTCTTATATCGAACAGTATCATTGGTAGACTGGTGAATGCGAGAATTATAGACGTTATTACCGTTGAAGCCAAGATTAGCAATGATACATCCTCGTTAAGATGATGGGGAAATGGAAGAACCTTGTTGTCGGTCATCTCAATGTAACTATGCTGGTTAACGATACATTCCACCTGAAGCAGACATGTCATTTCCCTGTAATTAAAACGCCATAAATGCCGTAATCGAGCTGCCTGTAGCTCGCATCACTCTTCTTGCGTCGTACTCCAAGAAGTTTATGTAGATGTACGATGTCCTTAACATACAGCCAGAAATGTTATTTTATTGATAAAATAACTCAAAATAAGGCAAAGAAGTTTTAATCGGTTCTCTGTAGATATATCGTTGGGCGTTGTATCATGATAACTTGGTCGACTGAAGTGACGCTATGTAAAGTGAACATACGATGCAGTTCCTCCTGGAGTGTTCATTCACGTTGTAATCTGTACCAATGACTGTTTTGCAACTCCATTTTTAGCCACGAGCCAGGTCATACGCCAACGGCCCTGGCCCTTCCTTATGGTGCGTCGGCTAAAATTTTGTCGTGAATTCGAAATAAACTGAGATTGCCGATCAGTCCGCACAGAGATACCTTGCGACCAAACTGTGAAATGGGATATTTCCATTATGGCATGACCTTTGCTATGTGCTATGGTATTCACTCTGTTTTTTCACTTTGTCATATCACTCTTGTTTCATTTTACATACGACAAATGAGATAAATCAGCTCGAGAGACACAGCAATTGCACATGTATTCCAATACATTCGACACGATCTGTAAGCATTTGTAGCTAGTATTAACATTGACATGCCAGGTGATGAATTTTTGTCAAGTGAGCTTATTTTGCGACCGACGACATGAAATAGTACGATTGCAGTGATCTCAGTTTTTTTCCTTACGATGCTTAACGGTAGAGCGCTAGAAAAAAATGTGTAATAGTTATTATAACGTTTTAGAAACATGCGGTGCTGAAACTTGACTCGTGTTTATAACAAGCAACGGCGTGAAGATGCATCGCGCTTCTATGCTGTAGTGAGGCACAGCATTATTTCAGAATAAGATTACAGGCGTTCGGTCTATAAATTATTCGCTGTTTTTTCCTTCGTCGCTGCTGTTCTGTCATCCAGTAATAACTGATTTTTAAAAATACGAATTTTTATATTTATGTATATTTTTACCCGAGACCTTGCCTAACTAGTCTCCCACGCCAGGGCGCCGCCGCAGTCCACATTATTTGTACGTGAGCGTTTTACGGACGAGGAATATGCTGATCTGATCATCTTTTATGCATGCGGGGCAGTTCAGGCTTCCGTGTCTGCGTAAGAGTTGCCTCACGTCACACCCCTACCATTTCTATCTTGTAACCAGGAGACAAAACAGCTTTCTGTGGAGTCGATCGTAATGATAAACGTCCAAAACATAAGTAACTAATGGAAACTGTATATCAGATTCTGGTTGAGAAGTCACATTTGCAAACCTTTCGCCAAATCCTACGAAAGAGAAGATTGACAACAGGGTGCTACATAAGACGTGCTGAACACGTTAACATAATCTCCATCGTAAAATTCATCACGATGTAGCTAAAGTGCCACTGTAAGAGAACCGTGGGTATCCCATGTTGTAGTCTGTGTGCTAAGTCTGTCATCATTATGACATTGTGTTTATAGCTCTGTGATGCATGGGCGAGTACATAGCATAAAATAAGCGACTTCACTGCACTGTATTACTCTGCTATTCTGATACAATGTGTACGCTCACTCCTCGACCATGTTTCCCTGTACCTTTAGCTGCATTTGCGTAAATGTAATAGCCACACAGGCTGCTTATTAAGAGACATGTTATTGCAGCGATAACTGTCTGAAATTCTGTTACTACGAGGAATTTTCACTTTTAGAATTTTACCAGCAACTGGAAAGCTGGTGGCTACCGCTCCTGTTCACCAAAATGTGCTCCGACGCCCTTAGTTGAATTCCAGATCTGTTGGCAGTGCAGTATGTGGATGGGATATGTAAAAGTGTCGGTGGTTACCCGACCAATGGGCGGAGACCTTAACTTCAGTGGTTTCTCTTATGCTCATCAGAAAGTGCAGGCGATGTACCAGTACCGAATCATACCCGTCTCTGATCTCTCTGCTTAATAACAATACAAACATAGCACTACATTGTTGACGGCGCCGTGAGAGTAGTTTGCAGCTGTACGCGATACACAGATTCCTTAATTTATGAAATAGTGGAATAAGTCACCCCAAAAATCAAAATGCTGAAATGAGAGGACTGTAATTACACCTCTTTGGGTCTACCAGTCAGCAATGCTACAGGACTATACTTTTCTTAAATTTAATCAACACCTGACCACTAAGTCATCGCACATATTTACCGCTGAGGATAGCAATCAATTTTAAACTGTGTATTTACTAGTATTTTCCGAAGTGAATAGATAAGAGTGGACTAGGTCGTCTTCTCTTCGTGGTCATACGACAAATTTTTTCCTAAAAACAACATCAACAACTATTTCGCGGCAGATTAAACCTACGTGGAAAGTTCAGTCTGACAAAACTCAGTGAGTTTGCTCGTTTCAGTGAGAATTAACAGTAGTATAATTTGGCTAAACAACGTCACCTAACACTTCGTGCAGTGTGAGTAATTCAATTTATTCTGTAGATCAGCTGGTCAAAATGCCGGCATTCCGTTCTAATGACCGATATATACGTCTTCACATCAAACGTCTAGGAGTGATAGAACACGTCATGGGGAACAAATTTTGGTAGGGATAAATTTTTCGCTGACGCTTCCCGACGATGTTAGGCGTCGATTTAATAAATTCAACAGTCCTGGGATGTCGAGATTTCACCAAACTAGTACCATCTAGTAACCATTTGTGCTGCATCTGCATACTGCTATAATTTGGTGGAATTATTTTTCAAGAAGAGAATCTTAAGAATGAGTTTCTCTAAAGGGAGAAAGATATTTTTGCGCAATTAATAATAAAATGCCAGAATGAAATTTTATCTCTGCAGCGGAGTGTGCGCTGATATACAGCTTCCTGACAGATTAAAACTGTGTGTCGGACCGAGACTCGAATTCGGGACGTTTGCCTTTCGCGGGCAAATGCTCTGCCGACTACGCTATCCAAGCACGAATGATGACCCGTCCTCACAGCTTTACTTTCGCCGATACATCCTCTCCTACCTTCCAAAAATTGACACAGGCTCTCCTGCCAAAACTGCAACACTATCCTCTCTTGCAGGAGTGCTAGCAAGTCTTGCAAATTTAGCAGGAGAGCTCTTGTGAAGGCTGGGAGGTAGGAGAGGAGATATCGGCGGAAATAAAGCTGTGAGGACGAGTCGTCAGTCTTGCTTGGATAGCTCAGTCGATAGGGCACTCGCCCGTGAAAGGCAAAGGTCCCGCCTTCGAGTTTCGGTACGGAACACAGTTTTAATCTGCTAGTTAGCTAAGTAAAAGAATGATCCCTAGCGTCGCCAAGAAGCATCAGTGAAAGTTTTGTCACTAACAAAAGTTGTTCCCCGCGACGTAATCTGTCACCCCTAGACGTTTGATGCAAAGACTTTGAAACACTCTGCGTAGGGCAGGCGAATTAGTGCAATAACTGAAGGTAGAGAGAGCGTTCCAGCAGCAGCGACTGACCGCATACGAGCTGCGGACAGCATTTCCCCGGCTGCAGCTGCAGGCGACAGCCCGGCGGCAGCTGCTGCGGCTGTGGCATACGCGGGCACACTTGCAGGCGGCACTGGAGCGACCCCGAGGAGCAGCGGCACGAGAGGCACGGCTCCGCGGTCGCCACCACGCCTCCCTCCGGTACCGTGACGCCCTCGTGCCGGCAACCTGCACACCCAGCCACAGCCATCAAATACTGATCGCTGTTTCCCTTACAGCTCACACTCTACAACCCTTATAGGTCCTTACTCCTTCCCTAGAACACTTACACGTAAATACGGTGTGGCGCAGATAAAACTAGACAGTGTTAGAACAACGGAAATGCAACGAAATTGCAGAACCGAACAGCTAAAATGGACTTACCATTTATTTATAATTAAAAATACATTTATGTTGAAAGTGACCCCTTGCAATATCAATACTGAGCTGTGCACGTCTAAACATATTCAGATACACCCGGAGTAATGTTCGGTGTGTTGTGAAATCCGGCAAACGTGGTGGCCATAAATGATTGCCGACAGTTCGTTCCTCAGTGAAGACATCATGGGCTCTCCAGGGTACATCAGACGTATGGCATGTTACCCCGTATTGCTGGGAGAAACAGTATTGTCTTTCATGTTCAGTGAGTTAAGCACAAAATTTACAGAAAATTTCCATGTATGCAATTGTGTTGAGGGTGGTGTCAAAAAATATCGATCCAATGATGCGCGTTCCTGTTACACCGCACCAAACGCCGATTTTTTCATCATGGAGTGGGTCTGTTGCCCAGTACCTCGTATTCTGTGAATTCACGTGACCGGGAAGATGAAACTGTACTACATCACTCATGGTGTAATCAAAAGGGGCTAACAATCCATGGTTGATGTTATTCAAAAGCCACGTGCAGTAATCTGCATGTTTCTGACTGTCAGCCTTCCGTAACTGCTGCACAACCGTCACAAGATGTGGCTCCAAATTAAGACTTTTTTCTGTACCCGCTGGGAACTAGTCCCCTGCCTGTTGGACCAATTTACGTGTAGACTTCTTTGGGCTCTGAATAATCCCTCAGCAAATGTTTGCAATTACTTCTGATATACGAACTGAAGGAATACTTTGTCGTTTTACATTTTGCACAGATCTGAAGGTGCGGCAGTTTTATACAGACTCTGTATCGCTCTCTTTGCTGGTAGCCCTCCATCCGGATACTTGACCCAGAAAACTTCGCGAGTTTCCTTAACCAAACCTGTTTTCACACATGCTTCCACAATTTCAGTTCTTTCTTCTGCCGAGAAAATAATTTTGGAGACCTCAAAGAGAAACGTTTAACTTCGCTGATGAAATAAACTGAAATGCTAACAGAAGAATGCAGACAATCGATTACTATATAAAACTGTCCACTGTTGCAGCTGTTTACGCTTGCATTCGCGGGCTACTTTTAACTGAGCTACTCTGTGCAAACACGGTGCACACTGTTTCCTTATGATAAGTGCTAAATCCCAGAAGACAGAATACGCAATTGAAACTTTGATTTAAATGTGTTTTCAACATTCCAGAGATCATTCGACAATACTTGATTCCGACAATTTTAGCTTAGTTTACAATTATGGTCATTAAACAGCGAAGTATCTCTCCACAGGGGGCATCATCAATGACCAGAGGGACCACACATCGAAGTCCCCGCACCGAAGATACAGAATTCGCGAAGAAAACTTTGCCGCATATGCTTCGAATGACGTCTTAAGAGTCATGAAATATTCTTCGCAGCACAAGCACGTGAATAGATATTTAAGTATTCAGATTGGCTGCGTACGATGGAGTGACTTAAAAATGTTGATTCAAATGGCTCTGAGCACTATGGGACTTAACTTCTGAGGTCATCAGTCCCCTAGAATTTAGAACTACTTAAACCTAACTAACCTAAGGACATCACACACATCCATGCCCGAGGCAGGATTCGAACCTGCGACCGTAGCGGTCGCGCGGTTGCAGACGGAAGCGCCTAGAATCGCTCAGCCACAACGGCCGGCTGAAAATGAAAAAAGCGTAATTTATTCTCCGTATTCACTTCAATGATGAGTTACAGAATAACTTTTTAGGAAAAAAAATCCGTGAAATGTTATAAGAATTATAATGCATGTTTTATATGTTAATTACCGACTCTTATAGCTCTAAAGAAAGTCTTATTAAAACCAGACGCGTTTCACTTTATTCTAAAGCATCAGCAGTAGTCGCTGTAACAGTTTTTTTTACCTTACAAGTTTGTTTGCTAGGATCATGAACGCATCGCATGCTTTACTTACTACACTAAACATTTTAATCCTTATCATTATTATTCATGGTTTTGTGTTGTTTGCTTCATTCTTCTTGTTCTTCTACGTGAATGTGTTGGATATTCAGCACACCGCACTTTCACTGCACTAAATATTCACGTTTCTGTGTTGAGAAGAACTACTGTCATCTCGCCATTTCGTGTGTTTCGTCTTGCTATTGCGGGATGTGTCCGTCTTTTGTTTGTTTTGGTAGTGGTTGGAGTGACTGCTGTCTTTTCTAGTCGGAAAATATAAACATTCACAGAGCGATAACAGATGCTGCCACCTTTACCAAAACAAACAAAAGACGACCACATCCCATAGTAGCAAAATAAAACACACGAAATAGAGAGAGCATAGTAGTTCTTCTCAACATAGAAACGTGAAATATTAAGTGCACTGAGAGTACAGTGTGGTGAACCCAACACATACACTTGGAAGAACGAGAATAATGACATAAACAACAGTAAAACCGTGAATAGCGATAAGAATCAAAAATGTTTATAGCAATAAGTAAAGCTTGCAAACTGTTCATGATCCTAGCAAACAAAATTGTAAGAGGAAAAAACCATATCGTTACACTGACCACTGAAAATACTCTAGAATAAACCGAAACGCATCTGGTCTTAATAAGACTTCCATGATAGTTGCAAAAGACGATAATTAACAAATACCAATGGCATATCTGCAACTGCATAAAAAGAAGCCCTAAACAAAGAAGACAACATATAATTTCGGTTGTGTTCCAACTATAACACCATGCAGAGCCGTATTAAAAGAATTGTGATATTTTGGCAACTGTTTCACATTATTTATGTTCATTAATATCCTTTGTCGTAACCAGTATTTCTCTTCCCAAATAAATCTTCCACTCTGCAGAACATTATGGGCTATAAAGATAATTCATTTACCTTCCAAACTCTACAGCTGAATGACGAAACCGGTAATATGAAAAAATTTATTCCTCCATCATGTGCCGTATATGGCATGATGATCTAGGTTGACACTAACCGATATGAGTTGGTTCGTCTGCTCTGCCTATGTATGTCGAATTTTTCTGAAGAGGAAAGAGGTTTGGCTGTCCAATGGGTGAGTTTCGAAAGGAGGAAGATCGGTGGCTATGGACATAATGTATATCTATGGAGTGAGCATAGGCTACTGCGCATTTAACAACGTGAAACCGGGCTAGTCACGTGGATGATGGTGCATCTCTAAAATTTGCAGTAATAACGAAACTTGAATATTACACGTATTCGCCTTGTTTTATCTACGTTTTGCTCGTTTGAGTTTTAATAACAGCTATGGTGCAGTATTGTCATTGCTACAGATCTAAACACAAGTTTGTGAAAGGAGGATCAGTTATTTTTCGGGGGTATGTACAACAAATGCATAATTTTAAATGTCTTATTGATGTGAAGTACTTTATATGTTGAAAAACATCGAGACATGGTATTATAAAGGCTTGTATTGTGGAAATAATTTCTGCGATTTTATGGCCATGTGTTTACGAGACAAGTGCTAGATAAATTTGCAAGTGTGTTTGAGTAAAATGCCAGTCATTGCACATATACTGACGCTGTGTTCATATGCAGATGAAATTTATGCATGCCAGTGCTTAATTTCCTCCAATTCATGCAGGTTCTCAAACCCTTGTGTGTATCTAAATATCAATGCATGAGACAGCCTATTATACTGGGTCACTGTAGCGTAATTAATTAGAACTGATTCACATATTGTCGAATCAGTTCTAATTAATTACGCTACAGCAATAGAAAACCTAAAAAATCTTGTTGGCTGTCAGTTCTGTTATTACTCCAAAATTGGAGCATTGATCTTGTAACTTTTTCTTTTGCATAGTGTGTGGCTGTACTTTTCTGATGAGGTAGCGAAAAAATATTATTGATATTTTACTTTTTTATAAAAGGCAGAAGGGGTATTGAAAATAATAATGGAAAAGTAGGTAGTTCAAATCGCTTACCGGACTTACGTAAAATTTTCATAGTTACGTAACATTTTGTTTTTTCCTGACACTTTGGCACGGTCTGCAGTGTCATTGTAAGTAATTAATTAGAACAGAGCTTCGACAATATGAATAAATGCAATAGTAAACGCAAAAAAGTTGTTGTGTGTCACTTCTTATCCCGTTACCGACGAAACGTAAAAAATGTGGAATCTGAGTTTGAATAAATGCAATAGTAAACGTAAAAATAGTTGTTGGGTGTCACTTCTTATCCCGTTACCGACGAAACGTAAATAATGTGGAATCTGAATTATGATACTGTGGCGAAAAAGCACAGTACTGTTCCTCATCACATCTTTAAGCCAACTTCAGTTCCTCGTATCAAATTATTAAGATGTCTATAAAAAGCGTATACAACGTTTCACGGTACTTCTGATGGTGATCTATCTGTAGCAGCAAAGTCATAACACTCAAAATACACTAAGCGCTATAGGGGCTAAAATGCGCCGTCCCGAAATCACGTGATTTGAGCTGCAGGAGATGATGTTAACAGAAGTCTTGTTTTGCGCATCCGAATGCTCTGTGGTTGTGGAGAGAGAGGGCGGACGCACTGAGACGGGAAGAACTTGAGCTTGTGAGGAATGCGGGGAGCCAAGTAAGTGCGCCAGTGTTTACTTGATGGAAGCTATGCTGGTAAGAGCAGTTTGCTTCGTGCACCGATGACTCAAAAGAGACATCAGCGTATGAAACGTGCCTCAAGCAACCAGATACGTGAAGTACATTAAATATATTAACAATTGCGAATATAGACAACCATCAGTTACAGAATGGAACGACGACAGTGAAAATTTGTGCTGGACTGGGACTCGAATCCGGATTTCCCGCTTATCGTGAGCGGTCACCTTACCATTTGGCTATCCGTGCACGACTCAAGGCCAGACCCAAAATTCCATAAGTCGTCAACTATATGCCTACAGTCTGTATTCGTACATCCATTATGTATATTCCCATACAGGTGAGACCTTTCACTTGAAAGTCGCTTGCCCGTTGTCGGCGGATAAATACGATGTTGCAGTGCATGTTTTATTCTGAATTACGATGCAAAGGTCCTTTGGAAGTTTATAGGCTCATCATCTTGGAAGAACATCAGGTTATGATGCGTCGGTATCACATTGCTCATCCTTGTGGTTGAAGGCTTGTCTTCTGAGAATTGTGTAGCCTTTGACTTAGAGACTAAATGCTTGCTTGAGTGTGTTGTGCTAGAGAGAGTCATGATGTGGGGGTTGTCGCTAATTATAGAGTTAATTGATGATCATTGATCTCACGTTATTTATTAATCGCGCTGGTAAAGGCAGATTACGAATAGGAAGGTAGGGCAGAGAGTGAATTACTGTAAACAGTTCAGTGATAGGACTGTTGCAGTCAGACTCGACGGTAAACCAACACCGATGACAATCGTTAAAGTGTACACGCCGTCATCGCAAGCAGAAGATGAAGAGATAGAGAAAGTGTATGAGGATATCAAACAACCAATTCAGTACGTAAAGAAAGATGAAAGTGTAATAGTCATGGCATATTGGAATGCGGCTGTAGGGTAAGAAACAGAAGAAAGGGTTACAGAAGAATATGGACCTGGTAGTAGGAATGAGAGAGGAGAAAGACTGAGTTCTACAATAAATTTCCGCTAGTGATACTGAATGATCTGTTCAAGAATCACAAGAGGAGGAGGTATACTAGGAAAATGCCGCCAGGTACGGGAACACTCCAGTTAGATTACATCATGGTCAGGCAGAGATTCCGAAATTATATGTTGGATTGTAGGGCGTACCCAGGAGCAGATATAGACTCAGTTCACAATTTAGTAATGATGAAGAGTAGGCTGAAGTTTAAGATACTAGTCAGGAAGAATCAATGCACTAAGAAGTGGGTTACGGAAGTACTAAGGAATGAATAGATGCTCTTGAAGTTCGCTAAGGCTATAGATAATGCGATACTGAATAGCCCATAAAGCACTTCAGTGGAAGAGGAATGAACATCTATAAACAGGGCAATCACAGAAGTTGGAAAGAAAAACATAGGTACAAAGAAGGTAACAGCGAAGGAAACATGGGTAACAGAAGAAACACTGCAGTTGATCGATGAAAGAAGGAAGAACAAGAATGTTCAGGGGAAATCAGGAATAAGGAAATACAAGTCACTTAGGAATTAAATAAACAGGATGTGCGTGGAAGCTAAGGGGAAATGGCTACATAAAAATATTAAGAATTAAAAAATGAAATTATTGTCGAAAGGACTGACTCGGCATGTAGAAGAGTCAAAACAAGCTACGGTGAAATTAAAAGCAAGAGCGGTAACATCAAGGACGCATTGGGAATTCCACGGTTAAACGAAGAGGATAGAGTGCACTGCAGCCCTATTTGGGGCGGAAGACGTGTTTGATGACTTGATGAAAGAAGAAACTGGAGGGGATGAGACATATGGGGTCCAATATTAGAGTCAGAATTTAAAGGAGCTCTGGAAAACCTGAGATCAAATAAAGCAAAAGGGATAGATAACATTCCATAAGAATTTCTAAAATTACTGTGGGAAGTGGGAACAGAACGACTGTTCACTTTGGTGTGTAGAATGTATAAGATTGGAGTTGTACCACCAGACTTTCGGAAAATAGTCGTCAACGCAATTCCGAAAACAGCAAGGGCCGACAAATGCGAGAATTATCGCACAATCAGTTTAACAGCTCATGCGTCCAAATTGCTGACAACAGTATTATCCAGAAGAACTGAAAAGAAAATCGAGGGCCTGTTAGAAGACGATCAGTTTGTCTTTAGGAAAGGTAAAGGCATCAGATACTGTGGCTGATAATGGAAGCAAGACTGAAGGAAAATCGAGATACGTTCATAGGATTTGTCGACCTGGAGGAAGCGTTCGACAGTGTAAAATGATGAAAGATGTTTGAAAGTTTGAGAAAAATATGGGTAAGCTGTAGGGAAAGATGGGTATATACAGCATGCACAAGAGCCAAGAGGAAACAATGAGACTGGAAGATCGAGAATGAAGTGCTTGGATAAAAAAGGGCGTAAGACAGAGAAGTAATCTTCCTCCTACTTTTCAGTCTATACATCGAAGAAGAAATGGGGCAAATAAAGGAAGGCTTCAAGAGCGCGATTAAACTTCAAGGTGACAGGATGTCGATGATAAGATTCGCTGATGACATTGCTATCCTCAGTGAAAGTGAAGAAGAATTACAGGGTGTGATGAATGGAATTAACAGTGTAATCAATATCGAATATGGACTGAGAATAAATCGAATAAAAATGAAAGTAATGAGAAGTAGGAGCAATGTGAAGTAGAAGCAATGTGAAGTAGGAGCAATGAAAACTGCGACAAACGTAACGTCACAATGGACGATCACGAAGCAGACGAACTTAAGGAATTCTGCTATCAAGGCAGCACAGAAACCCATGACGGACGAAGCAAGCAGGAAATAAACAACCCACTAGTACTAGCAAAAGGGTCGTTCATGGCCAAGAGAAGTTTATAGGTATCAAACACTGGCCTTAATTTGAGGAAGAAATTTCTGAGAATGTACGTTTGGATCACAGGATTGTATGGTAGTGGAGCGAGGACTGTGGGAAAACCGAAGTAGAATATCATCGAAGCATATGAAATGTGGTGCTACGGAAGAGTGTTGAAAATTAGGAGGTCTGATAGAATAAGAAAAGAGGAGGTTCTCCGCAGGATCGGCGAGGAAAGGAATATATGGGAAACAATATCAAGGAGAAGGGACAGGATGACAGGACATCTGTAAGACATCAGGGAATAACTTCCATGGTACTAGTGGAAGCCGTAGAGGGTAAAAACTATAGAGGAAAAAAGAGATTGGAATACATCCAGCACATAACTGACGACGTACGTTGCGAGTTTGGTACAGGAGGGGAATTCGTGGGCGGGCCACATCAAACCAATCAGAGGACCGATGACTTGAAAAAGAAAAAGAAATGGCAGCTTGCGGAGACCCTGGTGGAAAGTGGTTGCAGTAGAAACTATTTGCTGTCTAAAAGTTGTTGCTGTTTCAGGTCTGTTATAACAAACTGTTTCAGGTGCAAGAGCTGATATTGTCTTATATTTATGTGAGCTGAGGTAGACGGATGGAGCACATGGACAAGATGTATGACCGAGCGAGGTGGCGCAGTGGCTAACACATTGGACTTGCATTAGGTAGGACGTCGATTCAAACCTGCGTCCGGCCATCCTGATTTAGGTTTTCCGTGTTTTCCCTAAACTGCTTCAGGCATGTACCGATATGGTTCCTTTGAAAGGCCACGTCCGATTTCCTTCCTCATTCTTTCGTAGTCCGATGGTATCGATGACAACGCTATGTGCTCCCCTGCCCCAAATCAACCAGGCAAGATGTGTGATTGTGCGGCGATCGTGACACAACCAGACATTACCAAAAAGGAAGCGATGGTCCACTTCTGATTGTGTCAAAACTAATGTTGGCGAACATGAAGGTCATTTTGTTGCCATTATCTCTTCTACAAGTCTAAACAATATTTGTATATTAAATTCCATATTCACTTGTATATTCCCGTAAGTTTAAAGAGTTAGTAGTTGATTTGGTTACGCTTATTTCTACCTCGTGAGTAAGTGAGGAAAGAAGACAGCTGATTATTGGTGTAGGTTAATTCAGGTAATTGAAATTTCTAACGAAGAACAACAATTGAGAGGCTAGCATAAAAGGTTCAGATTTTATGATGTTAAATTGTAAATTTTACTGTCAGTATTAGTATGGCTGTAATATGATTATTAAATATTGGCTTCAGAAAGGAAATAAATTCGTTGCAAGTATTTACGCCGCTTTGGATAATCGTATAGAGTGTTGATGTTGGGTTATCAGTGACCAAGTTGGAGTGACTTCGTAATTTTAAAACAAATGTTTAGATTGGTAATTTTGTCCCTGCTCATTCGATCGTTCCACCCCTGTCCAATGTAGCCCAACTAACTGTTACAATCCTTTTATAGTACCATTGATTTGGAGGGTACTGCGACTGTCCCCCCCTGCATCTCGCATTGAGTTGACATGTCCCGTCCGTTAATGATTTATGTCTGTATATGAAGTGATCTAATTGAGCTAACCGAGAATTCGTCAGAGTTTGTAGTTGTACCGGGTCCATCTTCACATTATAATGTTTGTGTGCCCAGACATAAGAAAGATCCGAGTTTCCGTCGTTACAGTAATGTTCATACACTTGCGATTTACTTCACAACATAGTCGATGCGGGATAAAATCCTGAGTATGTGTTCAGTATTAGAGAAGATATAATATTTGATTTTGCTTGCGTGCACTTTCGACTTGTTGACAAGCGCAGCTTTACTAACTCATAAATCAAAATGGAACAATCTTTAAGCTCACAAAAAACACCAATATTTATCGCTAAATCGTGAACCAGTATCAACAAGAGCAGAAGGAAAACCTAAAGGCGAATCTCTGTTTTCAAATATTTTTTCGTCAAGCTCTCATTGTTTCCGTAATAATATTGTGATGAGTGCTGTAGATATCAGAACTAATGGTTCAGCAAGCAGTTGCGATCGCTGATATTCCGCAAAAAATAAAGGTGAAAAGCTACTAATTAAGTACTACGTCGATTATTCCTAATAACATTTGTTCGTATAGAAAAGTTCGGAAGATTTTTGACTGAATTGTGGGTTCCATGGCAGACAAACGCCAGTACGTTCATGTTGAGGAAAAGTCATTATTAAACACAAAAGAAGTGTTACTGAGCTATTACTTGCGTTGATTGACTGTTCCGTCGGTTCTAGGTAGAATAATGAGTGAAAACCCACACAACACTAATGTAATAATAAATATTGTAATATATAATAATGAATCTTATTTGTTTCATAGACCGGTTTTCGGCTGTTATGCCGTTATCAGGTACAAAGATGAGTAATTGGTGAAATTTTGTTGGATCAAAGATTTTAATTTAGTGCGTCTACGGAGTATACCCATTTCAAGAGGTGGAAAATGTTAACGTAAGGTTTGAAAATAAAACAAGACGTATTATTTCTGTCTAAATGCGATGTAAGATTATTTGACTAAGATAAAATATGTGGCGCATATGACTATATATACACCGAAGGGACAAAGAAACTTGTACACTTGCCTAATATCATGTAGGGCCCCCGCGAGCAGGCAGAGTGCCACAGCACGTAGTGACATGGACTCCACTAACGCCTGAAGTACTGCTGGAGGCAATTGACACCATAAATCCTGCAGGGCTGCCCACAAATCCTTAAGAATACGATGGGGTGGAGATCTCTTCTGAACAGCACGTTGCAAGGCAGTCCTGATACGCTCAATAATGTTCATGTCTGGGAAGTTTGGTGGCCAGTGGAAGTGTTGAAACTCAGAAGAATATTCCTGGAGCCACCTTGTAGCAATTCTGGACATGTGGGGTGTCGCATTGCCTGCTGGAATTGCCCAAGTCCGTCGGAATGCACAATGGCCATGAACAGATGCAGGTGATCAGACAAGATGCTTACGTACGTGTCGCCTGTCAGAGTCGTATCTAGAAGTATCAGGGGTCCCATATCACTCCAACTGACACGCGCCACACCGTTACAGAGCCTTCACCAGCTTGGGCAGTTTCCTGCTGACATGCAGGGTTCATGGATTCATGAGGTTGTCTCCATACCCGTACACGTCCATCCGCTCGATACAATTTGAAAAGAGACTCCGTCCGACCAGGCAACATGTTCCCAGTCATCAACAGTCCAAAGTCGGTGTTGACGGGCCCAGCCGAGGCGTAAAGCTTTGAGTCGTGCAGTCATGAAGCGTGCACGAGTTGGCCTTGGGCTCCGAAAGACTATATCGATGATGTTCGTTGAATAGTTCTCACGCTGACACTTGTTGATGGCCTAGCACTGAAATCTGTGGCAATTTGCGGAAGGGTTGCACTTCTGTCGCACTGAACGACTCTCTTCAGTCGTCGTTGGTCCCGTTCTTGCTTGCAGCAATGTCGGAGACTTGATGTTTTACCGGATACCTGATATTCACGGTACACGCGTGAAATGGTCGAACGGGAAAATCCCCACTTCATCGCCAGCCCCTTCGCTCGTGAGCCGACTGTAATACCACGTTAAACTATTTGTTGTTGTTGTTGTGGTCATCAGTCCTGAGACTGGTTTGATGCAGCTCTCCATGCTACTCTATCCTGTGCAAGCTTCTTCATCTCCCAGTACCTACTGCAACCTACACCCTTCTGAATCTGTTTAGTGTATTCATCTCTTGGTCTCCCTCTACGATTTTTACCCTCCACGCTGCCCTCCAGTACTAAATTGGTGATCCCTTGATGCCTCAGAACATGTCCTACCAACCGATCCCTTCTTCTAGTCAATACCTCCTCATTAGTTATGTGATCTACCCATCTAACCTTCAGCATTCTTCTGTAGCACCACATTTCGAAAGCTTCTATTTCTTCTTGTCTAAACTATTTATCGTCCATGTTTCACTTCCATACATGGCTACACTCCATACAAATACTTTCAGAAACGACTTCCTGACACTTAAATCAATACTCGATGTTAACAAAATTCTCTTCTTCAGAAACGCTTTCCTTGCCAATGTCAGTCTACATTTTATATCTTATCTACTTCGACCATCATCAATTATTTTGCTCCCCAAATAGCAAAACTCCTTTACTACTTTAAGAGTCTCATTTCCTAATCTAATTCCCTCAGCATCACCCGACTTAATTCGATTATATTCCATTATCCAGCCGGCCGCGGTGGTCTCGCGGTTCTAGGCGCTCAGTCCGGAACCGTGCGACTGCTACGGTCGCAGGTTCGAATCCTGCCTCAGGCATGGATTTGTGTGATGTCCTTAGGTTAGTTAGGTTTAAGTAGTTCTAAGTTCTAGGGGACTAATGACCTCAGCAGTTGAGTCCCATAGTGCTCAGAGCCATTTGAACCATTTTTTGCTCAGAGCTATTTGAACCATTTTTTGCTCAGAGCTATTTGAACCATTTGAACCGTTATCCTAGTTCTGCTTTTGTTGATGTTAATCTTATACCCTCCTTTCAAGACACCGTCCATTCCGTTCAACTGCTCTTCCAAGTCCTTTGCTGTCTCTGACAGAATTACAGTGTCATCGGTGAACCTCGAAGTTTTTATTTCTTCTCCATGGATTTTAATACCTACTCCGAACTTTTTTTTTGTTTCCTTTACTGCTTGCTCAATATACAGATTGAATAGCATCGGGGAGAGGCTACAACCCTGTCTCACTCCCTTCCCAACCGCTGCTTCCCTCTCATGTCCCTTGACTCTTATAACTGCCATCTGCTTTCTGTACAAATTGTAAATAGTCTTTCGCTCCCTGTATTTTACCCCTGCCACCTTTAGAATTTGATAGAAAGTATTCCAGTCAACATTGTCAAAAGCTTTCTCTAAGTCTACAAATGCTAGAAACGTAGGTTTGCCTTTCCTTAGTCTTTCTTCTAAGATAAGTCGTAGGGCCAGTATTGCCTCACGTGTTCTAACATTTCTACGGAATCCAAACTGATCTTCCCCGAGGTCGGCTTCTACCAGTTTTTCCATTCGTCTGTAAAGAATTCGCGTTAGTATTTTGCAACTGTGACTTATTAAGCTGATAGTTCGGTAATTTTCACATCTGTCAACACCTGCTTTCTTTGGGATTGGAATTATTATATTCTTCTTGAAGTCTGAGAGAATTTCGCCTGTCTCATACATCTTGCTCACCAGATGGTAGAGTTTTGTCAGGACTGGCTCTCCCAAGGCTGTCAGTAGTTCTAATGGAATGTTGTCTACTCCCGGGGACTTCTTTCGACTCAGGTCTTTCACTGGTCTGTCAAACTCTTCTCGCAGTATCATATCTCCCATTTCATGTTCATCTACATCCTCTTCCATTTCCATAATATTGTCCTCAAGAATATCGCCCCTGTATAGACCCTCTATATACTCCTTCCACCTTTCTGCTTTCCCTTCTTTGCTTAGAACTGGGTTTCCATCTGAGCTCTTGATATTCATGCAAGTGGTTCTCTTTTCTCCAAAGGTCTCTAATTTTCCTGTAGGCAGTATCTATCTTACCCCTCGTGAGATAAGCCTCTACATCCTTACATTTGTCCTCTAGCCATCCCTGCTTAGCCATTTTGCGCTTCCTGTTGATCTCATTTTTGAGACGTTTGTATTCCTTTTTGCCTGCTTCATTTACTGCATTTTTATATTTTCTCCTTTCATCAATTAAATTCAGTATCTCTTCTGTTAACCAAGGATTTCTACTAGCCCTCGTCTTTTTACCTACTTGATCCTCTGCTGCCTTCACTATTGCATCCCTCAAAGCTACCCATTCTTCTTCTACTGTGCTTCTTTCCCCCATTCCTGTCAATTGTTCCCTTA
Source organism: Schistocerca nitens (assembly GCF_023898315.1). Lineage (NCBI taxonomy): Eukaryota > Metazoa > Arthropoda > Insecta > Orthoptera > Acrididae > Schistocerca > Schistocerca nitens. The sequence continues at coordinate 900,645,285 of NC_064614.1, read as the reverse complement.
TGCTCTCCCTGAAACTCTGTACAACCTCTGGTTCTTTCAGTTTATCCAGGTCCTATCTCCTTAAATTCCCACCTGTTTGCAGTTTCTTCAGTTTTAATCTACAGTTCATAACCAATAGATTGTGGTCAGAGTCCACATCTGCCCCTGGAAATGTCTTACAATTTAAAACCTGGTTCCTAAATCTCTGTCTTACCATTATACACTCCTGGAAATGGAAAAAAGAACACATTGACACCGGTGTGTCAGACCCACCATACTTGCTCCGGACACTGCGAGAGGGCTGTACAAGCAATGATCACACGCACGGCACAGCGGACACACCAGGAACCGCGGTGTTGGCCGTCGAATGGCGCTAGCTGCGCAGCATTTGTGCACCGCCGCCGTCAGTGTCAGCCAGTTTGCCGTGGCATACGGAGCTCCATCGCAGTCTTTAACACTGGTAGCATGCCGCGACAGCGTGGACGTGAACCGTATGTGCAGTTGACGGACTTTGAGCGAGGGCGTATGTGGGCATGCGGGAGGCCGGGTGGACGTACCGCCGAATTGCTCAACACGTGGGGCGTGAGGTCTCCACAGTACATCGATGTTGTCGCCAGTGGTCGGCGGAAGGTGCACGTGCCCGTCGACCTGGGACCGGACCGCAGCGGCGCACGGATGCACGCCAAGACCGTAAGATCCTACGCAGTGCCGTAGGGGACCGCACCGCCACTTCCCAGCAAATTAGGGACACTGTTGCTCCTGGGGTATCGGCGAGGACCATTCGCAACCGTCTCCATGAAGCTGGGCTACGGTCCCGCACACCGTTAGGCCGTCTTCCGCTCACGCCCCAACATCGTGCAGCCCGCCTCCAGTGGTGTCGCGACAGGCGTGAATGGAGGGACGAATGGAGACGTGTCGTCTTCAGCGATGAGAGTCGCTTCTGCCTTGGTGCCAATGATGGTCGTATGCGTGTTTGGCGCCGTGCAGGTGAGCGCCACAATCAGGACTGCATACGGCCGAGGCACACAGGGCCAACACCCGGCATCATGGTGTGGGGAGCGATCTCCTACACTGGCCGTACACCACTGGTGATCGTCGAGGGGACACTGAATAGTGCACGGTACATCCAAACCGTCATCGAACCCATAGTTCTACCATTCCTAGACCGGCAAGGGAACTTGCTGTTCCAACAGGGCAATGCACGTCCGCATGTATCCCGTGCCACCCAACGTGCTCTAGAAGGTGTAAGTCAACTACCCTGGCCAGCAAGATCTCCGGATCTGTCCCCCATTGAGCATGTTTGGGACTGGATGAAGCGTCGTCTCACGCGGTCTGCACGTCCAGCACGAACGCTGGTCCAACTGAGGCGCCAGGTGGAAATGGCATGGCAAGCCGTTCCACAGGACTACATCCAGCATCTCTACGATCGTCTCCATGGGAGAATAGCAGCCTGCATTGCTGCGAAAGGTGGATATACACTGTACTAGTGCCGACATTGTGCATGCTCTGTTGCCTGTGTCTATGTGCCTGTGGTTCTGTCAGTGTGATCATGTGATGTATCTGACCCCAGGAATGTGTCAATAAAGTTTCCCCTTCCTGGGACAATGAATTCACGGTGTTCTTATTTCAATTTCCAGGAGTGTATAATGTATCTGAAACCTTCTAGTAACTACGTATATCTTCATAATCTGCCATTGTAGCAGCAGTAACCGATATAACAACTGTATCATATCTTTGTCGTCTTGTGTAGGCGCTGTCGACCGCAACGCCGTATTACACCTATTTAAATATCTCTGTACCACTTTCTTTGGCACTTTAGTATAAATTACGGCAGTTGTTCATTGAAGAATTAACTCTGGTGACGTATTCGAAACGTGTGGCTGAACTAAAAAATCTTGTCTTTAGTAGGTCCTAAATTACAAATGTTCAAAATGTGTGTGAATTCCTTAGGGACCAAACTGCTGAGGTCATCGGTTCCTAGGATTACACACTACTTAATCTAACTTAAACTAACTTATGCTCAGAACAACACGCACACCCATGCCCGAGGGAGGACTCGAACTTTCGGTGGCATGGGCCGCGCAATCCGTGACATGGCGCCTCTAACCGCGCGGTCCCTACATTACAAATAGTTCAGATATGCTAGAGCTATTAAACAGCTAAGTGAAACAACTGTTACCATACAAAGTAAAAAGTTTTAATACGACAAGAAAGATTATACTAACTGAAATAAAGGATAATGGGGCATGTAAGTAAGAGGTGTAATCTGCAGCATGGACTAGATGGGATTATGACTAGTATCTGCAGTTAGAAGTGCGGGTATTGGAACTGTCTGGTGATTCAGTTCTAAGCTCAGAAAGATGGTCATGTGTTTATTAATTTCCATTATTTCAATACAGTTCACCTTCGTTCTGTGGCGTAATAATCGATGTTTCATCTTATAACTATGGCTTTCTGTAAACTTGTGATCTGCAAAACTAGAGTCTCCTTTCCTAAGTTTCAAACTTCTGTGGTGTTCCTTCAAGCGGGTGCATATTGCCCTGCCAGACTGAACTATATAGAATTTGTCACAGTTACAAGTAATTCTATATATTCCGCTCTTTTCCAAAGCTGGAGTGTTGTCTTTACGATTAGGAAAAGGTGTTCAACATTGTCGTGTACATGAAGTGATGTTTTTACGTCCCTGAATGTAAGCTTTCTGGCTACATCCAATGAGACTTTTCCTAAATAAGGAGTTGTGCACCATTTATTGTATTCTTGAGGCTATGGGTCGAGAACCGGTTAAAGAAGAGAGTACACATGTTGCTACTGTTTTTTGTGCATTGTTGATTCCACCAAGGAAGGAGGGTAGCCATTATTTGATGCTATTTATATGATTGCATTTAACTCCATTTGGGTGTTGTTTTCAGTCATGCCAATGGATATTAGGCGATGTATCATTGAATGAAAGGCAACATGTGTATGGGTCACTGAGTGTTGACAATTGGCTGGTATTACAATATCTGTGGTGGCACGTTTCCTCTATATCTTGAAAGTATTAATATGGTCATTGATGTGTATGGTTAGATCTAAATAATTGCTTATCTTTGTACCAGATGATGGTATAACAGCCGAAAACCGGTTTGTAAAATAAATAATAAATAATGTAGAATATTACGCCAGTATTTTCTTTTCATTCATAAAGAGCTATTACTGTACATGTTACACGGATTAAAGCAAATAAAAGCATACAGGTGGATGTACAGATGCAGATAGTCGACTAAAATTTTCGGAAATCATGATCTGGGACTCTGTAAGTACTGGTACAGGATCACAGAAACGATCAAATCTAGAAATTGTAGCCTTTCGAGGCGCTTATACCGTTACGGAAAGGAGAACCGAACACGAAGTCAATCGACCGTTCTCTTTCACCTCTTACAGAATAGTGTTTGTTTTAATCTTAGACCTTTCGCAGATGAATCAGTTATTTGTGAGGTATTATTATGTGATCCCATGAAAATTCTAACAATATATAAAAAGGGAAGCAAGCTTGATGCTTGAAATCCCATGACCGACATGAACAGTAGAGAGGTGGGACAAATTCTGATTGCGTAAAGGTGGGGAAAGAATTCGACCGTATCTTTCCAAAGGAAAAATTCCCACAATCACCGTTATCAGTTTAGGGAAACCGTGGATAGCCAATCGGAGATTTGAACCCCATTCCTCTAATGTCTTAACCACTGCGCCACCTCACCTGGTAACAATACCCAAAACTAACTGAATAAACTATGTATTAACCTAGCCATTAGTACGTAATAACCACGATATCCAAAGAGAAATTCTGGCCGACGGTGAGAAGTTTCGACAATCTTTCTTCCCACCTACCATCCAGATATGGAATAGGTGGAAGTTGGGGAGGGGGGGGGGGGGGGGAGGGACACTTCATACTGTGTTCCCTCCACCAAACATCCCACAGTGGCTTGCGAACTACAAATGCAGAATGCAACTTCACAAATCACAAACACGTAGTAGTGTTGGACTAAATGATTAATGAGACTCGGCAACTATCTGTCACGTTGTTTAAATATGAAGTGAATTAGATAAATTCATTCGCACTTGAAGCAAGTGATTAAGCTCCGTTGAGAGGATGCTGGTAAATGAAGTTCGTTTGGAAGAGAAGTTGCTGATAAAGCACTTGTACATTATATATCAGAGTGCTGCTGAAGTATGACATGTCCTTAATAGACTGAACTTACATGCGACACGTGGCGTATACAGACGGCTGTATAATTGGCAGTAGGCGTGCTTGATTCACGAGTTATGTCATTGACATGCTGAAAACTACTAATTAGACGCTCGTAGAACGACGCGTGGTAATTCGAGGAAATCTACGTGGGAAATTCTTCGAACCGCTTTTTGGAATGAAATCTTCAAACGTTCTTCAGACCCTTAACGTATCGCCCAACGTTTCACAACTGTGAATAGAATGGTAAGAAATCTGTTGTATGACGCGTTAAAGAACCGCCTAGTTGACACCGATTTACTGAGTGTAGCTGTAGGCTTCGTACTGATATTCCGAGTAACAACGAAGCATAGCATGCAGAAAGTGTGAGATCTTAACGCACTTGACGGAAGCCTCTCGTTGTTGGATGGCTGCATGGCTATGACCCTACAATACAGTGCGCTTCGTTAACGTCGAAGCAAAATATGTTTATCACAGTCATCATTCCGACGATTAATTTGATGCAGTCCTCTATGCCAGTCCATCTTATGGAAGTCTTTTCCATCGCCAGAATTCCTGCTCTCTATATCCATTAAAATCAGCTTACCGTATTAAATCCTTGGGCTCCTTCTACAATTTCTAAGAGTCCACAGTTCGTAGCTCCTACAGACCCTTCCATTATAAAATTCATCTCCCTGCGTTTTAAACCTGATAAATTCAGAATTATAAAAACTGAATTCCGATCAAAATTCCCAACAATGTATTTTCTACATCCGAAAATGCTGTAAACGCGAGTTAATTTTTATTGAGCTACCCTGAAGCGCCAGAGAAAACAGTATAGGCATGCGTATTCAAATTCAAAGATACGTAAACCGGCAGAATATGACGCTGTGGTCGGCAACGACTATTTAACACAACAAGCGTCTGGCACAGTTGTTAGATCAGTTACTGCTGATACAATGGCAGGTGATCAAGATTTAAGCGTGTTTGAAGGTGGTGTTATAGTCGGCGTACGAGCGATGGGACACAGCTCTCCGAGGTAACGATGAAGTGGGGATTGTCCCGTACAACCATTTCACGAGCGTAGCATGAATATCAGGAATCCGGTGAAACATCAAACCTTCGAAATCGTTGCGGTCGGAAAAGATCCTGCAAGAACGGGAATAACGACGACTGAAGAGAATCGTACAACGTTACAGAAGTGCAATCCTTCCACAAATTGGTGCAGACTTCAATTCTGGGGTATCACCAAGTGTCAACCAGCGAACCAATCAACGAATCATCATCGATATGTGCTTTTGGAGCCGAAGACCCACTCGTGCACCCTTCACGACTGCACTACACAAAGCTTTACACCTCGACTGGGTCCGTCAACACCGACATTGGACGATGACTGGAAACATACATGGTCTGACGGAGACTCGTTTCAAATTGTATCGAGCGGATAGACGTGTACGGGTATGGAGACAACCACATGAATCCATGGACCCTGCATGTCAGCAAGAAACTGTTCGAGCTTGTGGAGGCTCTGTAATGGTGTGCAGTTGGAGTGATATGGGCAGTGCCAGCAGGACAATGCGACACCCCACACGCCCAGAATTGCTACAGAGTGTCTCCAGGAACTCTCTTCTGCGTTTAAACACTTCCGCTGGCCACCAAACTTCCCAGACATGGTCATTATTGAGCACATCTGGGATGCCTTGCAACTTCCTGTTCAGAAAAGATCTCCATCCCCTCGTACTCTTACAGATTTGTGGACATCCCTGCAGGATTTATGGAGTCAATTCCCTCCGGCAGCACTTCAGCCATTATTCGAGTCCATGCCACGTCGTGTTGCGGCACGTAGGCGTGCATGCAAGGGCCCTACATGATACTATTAAGTTGAATCCGTTTTTTTTGTCTCTTCAGTGTCATATCGTAAGGTAGGTCGCATGATCAGTATTATTTTGGTTCATAAACTTTTTTGTGGAACCAAAACTGATCTTCCTCTTTTCGGCTTCTATTAGTTGCATCTTTTTATAAATATGTGTTAATATTTTACAACCATAATTTATTAAAGTAATGGCTTGGCTTGGCTGTCAACACCGGCCTCGTTTATATTCGGAGTACCGTATTGTTACTAAGGTTTGAGGCTCTTTAGCCTGCCTCATATATTCTGAATCCCAGGCTGAACAATTTTGACAGTTTTGGTACTCCCAAGGATCTTAATAATCCTGAAGGTATGTTGTCTACTGCAATTGCGTTGCTTTGACTTAGTTCTTTCAGCATTTTGTCAAAGTCTTCTCAGTGTCGCTTCTTAAATCTCATCATACACTTGCTTTTACGCTTCCCTAGCATTGTCAACAAATTGTCAACAATATTGTCAATATAGCCCTCCTACAAGTATATAACATCTTCTACCTTTCAACCTTCTCGTCTTTACCTAGTACTGGCTTGTTCTGTGAAATCCTGATATTTATACTGTTACTACTTGTTTCAATAAAGATTCCTTATTTTTCCCACAAGCGGCGTTTACCTTTCATGGAGTCATCCATGCTACTACAGCTCTGCATTTCTCGTCTGTTTTGTTACCCTACAATTCCTGCCAGGCACTTTTATGTATCTGTATTCTGTTTTCCTTCTTTCATTTTCTGCATTTTTATATTTTCTTTTTCCATCATGTAGATACAATACCTTTTGTGTTATGCAAGGTTTTCTGCTGGTTCATGTTGTTTTCCTAGCTTTTTCCTCTATCGCCCTCACTTCTTCACTTCTCAAAACTTCCGATTCACATTCTGCAGCATTCCTTTCAGATAGTCGTTACCTAATTCTCTGTTTGTAGCCCTCGGCAATCTCTTTGTCATATTTTTTTAGCTTTTACAGATTCCACCTCATTAATTTCCTTCGTTTTTGCGATTTCTTCTGCTTTAAACTCCACTGGTAAAAAATATGGCCCTAGTCCATATCTATCCTTGAAATGTTTTTGCAGTGTAGAAGCTAATCTCTAAATCTCTGTCTTTTCATTATGCCTTATAATCCATTTGTAAACTTCTGGCATTCTCTACATATGCAGCTTTCTTACACAGTCCTTAAATCAAACGTTTGCGATACTTAAACCGTACTCTGTGCAATATTCTACCAGGTAGCATTCCCTTTTATTCTTTTCCCCCACTCCACGTCCGTATATTATTTTCCCTTTTCTTTATTCTCCCACTGTGAAATTCCAGCAACTAAACATTATTAAATTTTCATTTCTCTTAATGCCTCTGATAATGTATTTCATCTTGTCACACATTTTTCCGTCTCTTCACGTACAGTGCTAGTAGGCATGTGTATTTTTATTACTGAGGTGGGTTGTCGCTTCATGTCTGTCTTCTCTGCGATAATCTGTTCGCTGTGGTGTTCATAGTTGCTTATCTATATTCGTATTTTCTTGTTCATTATTCGATCTGCCCCTACATTACCCCTATTTCTTTTTGTTTTGATAGTCATGAACTCACCTAAAGAGAAATCTTATTCTGCTCGCAATCGATCTTCACTAACTCCTACTGTAGCTGGTTAATTCCTGCTATGTGTATCTGACTTAAATCTATGTGTTTTCTTGTTTCTCTAATTACTTACGCAATTAAAAGATCTATTATTCCACGCTGTGACTCGTAGAAATCAGAAACATTCTCCTGAAATGTCTCTGCCCGGAAATCCGAAAAGGACAGAGGAGGAGAGGGGTGGAATACTGCCTGCGGAGCATTTTACCCATGAGGATGCCACCAAGCCCATTAACTCATACGGTAGAGATGCATGTTCTCAAGAAGACGACGACTGTAACTTCCCCTTACTTTCAGCAATACCGCAGTACCAACGCATCAACCTTATGTCGGTTGTGGTTACAGTACCTGATAAATCAGTCATTCAGACTATTGCCCATGAAACAATTGAAATTTTGCTATCTCAGTAACCGGTTAGTAGCCCGGTGTCTCCATAGATACCTTTCGGACATACCTATACCCACTGTTCGGCTATCTGCGTCGTTGAGATACACGAGCCACTCCACAGCGTTAAGGACGAAGGTTCGTGTGGGGAGCTTAACTTACCACACTTAGAAAGCAACAAAGGAAGCGTTATTCTAATGTTTGAAGAAAATGGTGCATACCGATATGACGTAGAATGAGTCGCATGAATCCAGTTGTAAATTAAACTACTCGAAACTACGTATTAGTATTAAACCACTGGAAAACTTGAGAAACTAGAGTTCGTGAATAAATATTGTTTAGAAAACTATTTTACAGCCTATTGTGCTGATTTATAGCAAGCATATTACGTTCGTCTACAACCGCATCCACGGGGACTTAATATTGCAGTTGCCACACGCATACTAGGAGTAGTTTTTTCTGCTTGTGATATATAGACTAAATATTTGCAGCTTCTTGGTAGAACTGTTGGGTATGGCTGTCAGTTCATTCATTGGCACTTTTCCAGACATTGGTTACCAAATAAGCCATACTGCTGAATTATAAATAGCGTTAGAGAGTTTAACCATGTTGTTGTGATCTTCTGTCCGACGACCGGTTTCATGAACCTCTCCAGCTAGTCTATTCCGTGCAAGTCTCCTCATTTCTGCATAACTACTACAACCTAAGTCCATATGAATATGCGTATTATATTCGGTCCTTGGTCTTCCTCTACAATTTTTATCTCCCACGTTTGCATCCAATTACCAAATTGACAATTTATTGATGCTTCAGGATGCTTTCAACCAATCCCTTCTTTTACTCAAGTCGTTCCATAAAATTCTTTATCCCCAATTCTGTTCGGTGCTTCCCTCATTAATTTTCGATCTACCCATCTAATATTCAGCATTAATCTGTAGCACTGCATTTCAAAAGCTTCTGTTCTCTTCTTGTCTGAATTGTTTATCATCCACGTTTCACTTTCGTATCAGGATATGTTCCAAACAAATACCTTCAGAAAAATTTCCCAACGTTTAAATTTGTATAAAATGTTAGTTAATTACTTTTTTTTCAGAATGCCTTTCTTGTTATTGCCGTTCTATAGCCTGTCTACGAGTATTGTTTTTATAGTCTTCGGAAAACTGGTTTGACCCAACTGTCCATGATACTCTATGCCGTGGAACGCTATTCATATTCGAATAACCACTGCCGCATACATCCTTCTGAATCTGCTTAATGTATTCATCTCTTAGGCTCCCACTACGATTTTTACTCCCCACACTTGCCTACAGTACTAAATAAGTGATCCGTTGCTGTCTCAGAATGTGTCCTACCAACTGACTGCCTGTAACCAGGTTGCGCCACAAATTTCTTCTCTCCCCATTAGTTACGTGAGCATTCATCTGTAGCACCATATTTGAATGGATTCTATTCTCGTCTTGTCTAAACCATTTATGGTCCTTGATTCACTTCCGTACATAGCTACACTACATACAAATACTTTCAGGAAAGACTTCCTAACACTTAAATCTCTACTCGATGTCAACAAATTTCCGTTCTTCAGAAATGCTTTTCTTGCCATCGCTAGTCTACATTTTATATCTCTCTTCCATTGGTCCTCAGCTCGTGGTCTAGGGGTTAGCGTTGCTGCCTCTGGATCACGGGATCCCGGGTTCGATTCCCGGTCGTGTGGGGATTTTCTCTGCCCAGGGACTAGGTGTTCGTGTTGTCCTCATCATTTCATCATCATCATCATCATCATCGTTTGTGAGAGTGACTAAATGGGATTGTGAAAAGAAAATTGACTGTGTAAAAATTGGGACTTTGTACGGGCGCTAATGACCGCGCAGTTGAGCACTCCACAAACCACACATCATCATCTCTTCCTTGGTCATCATTAGTTATTATGCTGCCCAAATAACGGAACTGGTCTACTGCTTTAAGCGCTCATCTTCTAATCTAACTCCTTCAGCATCACCCGCATTAATTCGAATACATTCCAATTACCTTGTTTTGCTTTTGTTGGCGTTCATCTTATATTCTCCTTTCAAGAAACTGTCAATTCCGTTCAACTGCTCTTTCAAGAACTTTACTATCTGTGACAGAATTATAATGTCATCGCTAAACATCAAAGTTTTCATTTCTTCTCCCTGTACTTTAATTCCTTCTCCAAATTTTTCTTTGGTTTCCATTACCGCTTGCTTAATATACAGACTGAATATCATCGGGCATAGGCTACAACCCTGTCTCACTCCCACTGCTTCGTTTTCATGTCCTTGGATTCTTGTAAGTGTAGTCTGATTTCTGTACAGCTTGTAAATAGCCTTTCACTCCCTGTATTTTAACCCTGCTACCTTCAGAATTTCAGAGTACTCCTGTCAATATTGTCAAAAGCCTTGAGTCTAAAAATACTATGAACGTAGGTTTACCTTTCCTTAAACTTTCTTCTAAGATAAGTCGTAGGGTCAGTACTGCCTAGCGTGTTCTTACATTACTTCGGGATCCAAACTGATCTTCCCCCAGGTCGACTTCTACCAATTTTTCCATTCTTCTGTAAATAATTCGTGTTAGTATTTTGCAAACATGACTTATTAAACTGATAGTATGGTGATTTTCGCACCTGTCAGCAACTGCTTTATTTGGAATTGGAATTACTGCATTCTTCCGTTAGTCTTAGGGCGTTTCTCCTGTCTCATACAACTTGCACACCAGATGAAAGAGTTTGATCTTGGTTGGCTCTCGAAAGGATATCAGTAGTTCTCATGGAATGTCTACTACCGGGGCCTTGTTTTCAATTAGATCTATTAACGCTCTGTGAAATTGTTGTCGCGGTATCATATCTCCCGTCTCATCTTCATCTACGCCCTAATCCATTTCTATAATATTGCCCTCAAGTACATCTTCCTTGTATAAAACCTCTATCAACTCCTCCACTTTTCAACTGTCCCCGCGATTATATTCTTTAAACTATCAGTTTAGTGGAGCAATGCGCCCTTTTTGTAATGTGAGTGTCTTTAAGATGTTGGTGATATAAGGGTTAATTTTATCAATTTATGTCAGTGTTTCTTCCGCGACTGTGTTACTTTCGTATAATACAGAACAACTGCGATCAGTCACAATCGTTATTTTATTTCAATTCACGATGCATTTCGATCCCTGGAGGTTCGTCTTCTGGTGAATTGACAGTCTACATCGATTATTTTTCCACATTTAGGTCAATTCTGTTTCAGATAAGATTACAATGTTATATTACAAAGCGGGCACATTGTGAATATAACTTTACAAAAGTAATACAAATCGAAAAATAAATTACTGTTTCTTATATTTTGAAGCGCTATATGAGTAAACATGTTGATGTACCGGGTGATCAAAAAGTCAGTATAAATTTGAAATTTGAATAAATCACGGAATAATGTAGATAGAGAAGTACAAATTGACACACATGCTTGGAATGACATGGGGTTTTATTTGAACCAAAAATATACAAAAGTTCAAAAAATTCCGACAGATGGTGCTTCATCTGATCAGAATAGCAACAATTAGCATAACAAAGTAAGACAAAACAAAATGATGTTCTTTACAGGAAATGCTCAATATGTCCACCATCATTCCTCAACAATAGCTGTAGTCGAGGAATAATGTTGTGAACAGCACTGTAAAGCATGTCCGGAGTTATGGTGAGGCATTGGCGTTGGATGTTGTCTTTCAGCATCCCTAGTGATGTCGGTCAATCACGATACAGTTGCGACTTCAGGTAACCCCAAACCCAATAATCGCACGGACTGAGTTCTGGGGACCTGGGGGGCCAAGCATGACGAAAGTGGCGGCTGAGCTTACGATCATCATCAAACGACGCGCGCAAGAGATCTTTCACGCGTCTAGCAATATGGAGTGGAGCGCCATCCTGCATAAACATCGTACGTTCCAGCAGGTGTTTACCAGCCAGGCTGGGGATGATGCGATTCTGTAAAATATCGGCGTACCTCTCACCCGTCACGGTAGCAGTTACAAAACCAGAATCACGCATTTCCAGCCGGCCGAAGTGGCCGCGCAGTTCTGGCGCTGCAGTCTGGAACCGCGAGACCGCTACGGTCGCAGGTTGGAATCCTGCCTCGGGCATGGATGTGTGTGTTGTCCTTAGGTTAGTTAGGTTTAACTAGTTCTAAGTTCTAGGGGACTAATGACCTCAGCAGTTGAGTCCCATAGTGCTCAGAGCCATTTGAACCATTTTTTTCACGCATTTCCTCGGAGAAAAAAGGCCCGATAACGATAGATGTGGTAAATCCAACCCATACCGTGACTTTCTCGTCGTGCAATGGAGTTTCGAAGACAGTTCTACGATCTTCGGTAGCCCAAATTCTGCAGTTGTGGGCATTGAAAGACCCTCGGAGCGTGAAATGAGCTTCGTCGGTCCACAACACGTTACTCAACGAGTCGTCATATTCCGCCATCTTCTGAAACGCCCACATCGCAAATGCCCTCCGCTTCACTAAATCGCCAGGTAACAGTTCATTATTCCGATGGATTTTGTACGGATAGCATCGGAGGGTACGCCTAAGTGCCAACCAAACAGTAGTGTATGGAATGCCGGTTGCACGTGCGACTACACGAGCGTTGACGAACCCGCTGCAGTCTCCATATCTTCCTAAACGAAATCATTCTCGCCACAGCTGCATTTGTCAACGGACCTTTACCCGTTCGAACCCCCTTCCTATGGCGATAGGATCGTAACGCTGAACTAGCACATTCCCCATTCTGATAATACAGCTTCACTAAAAGCGCCTTTTCAGGTAACGTCAACATGCTGCGACTGCTGGCGCATCTGATTCTCTCATTACAGCTCCTTTTATACACGATTTTCATGCGCAATCACTGACGTTTTGCTGTCCAGTGCCATCTGTCGGACATTTTGTGAACTTTTTTTGGTTCTAATAAAACCCCATGTCACTCCAAGCATGTGTGTCAATTTTTACCTCTCTATCTACATTATTTCGTGGTTTATTAAGTTTTCAAATTTATACTGACTTTTTGATCACCCGGTACATATATACAGTTGTCGTTGTACAGCACATTTTGTAAAAACAAGTGAACAAGTCAAAAAATTTAAAATGTAAAGATGCTGGATTCCTACGAATACACAGGTGCTATTATTGCAAAGGAGATACAAATCCATTGTATGAGGAATGAATGAAAAGTAATGCTTCCACCTTCGTTAATTGGGTTTGGATGTGAATATTTTAATGAATCAAACGCAGAAATAATCCTTAGAATGTGATCTTTAATTACCAATATTCACTTTTCCGCATAATCACCAGCCACTTGGATACATTTCTGCCAACGATGAACAAGTTTCCTGAAGCCGTCACAGGAGAAGTCGACATTCTGTTTACGCAATCACAGTCTCACAGTTCCCTCAACGTCTTCATCAGAAGCACAATGATCCCCACAGGTCGTCTTTCATTATCGGGAACAGACGGAAGTCTGTGCGCTTTCATTTCAGGAGTCAGCATCCGGGGTACCCATCGTGCACAGATCTTGCGATAGCCAAGCAAAGCAATGATGTGACCACACGTTCTTGAAATGCCGATTGTGCTTGCAATTTCTCTCTGAGTAATACGACGATCGTCCTGAATCAATCTGTGAACATTTTGCTTGTGAAACTCGGTGTTTGCTGTCACAGGACGTCCAACTATTTGCTTGTCACACAGGTTAGATGTTCCCGCCTCAACATCTTTAAACTTACTCGCCCAACGACGCGCACAGTTCTCACATCAACACGATTACCATAAACTGCTTTCATTCTCTGATGAATCTCCTTTGGGGTGACACCTTCTGCTGTCAAGAATTCAATGAATGCACATTGCTTAAATCGCATTGCCCGACCGCCTGCGCAGGGTTCCATACTTAACGCTGCAACAACACAACCCTTCAATGCTAAGGCTTCCCGCCAACTGGAGCTGTAGAGAAGAGGCTATGGAACAAGCCAGTACCCGCTGCATATCAATGATGCCAAGTGTTGAAGAGTTACGAAGATGGAGGCATTACTTTTCAGTCAAATCTCGTATTATCAGTTATAAGGAGTATCATTTTCAAACCAAATATTTGTGAATTCAGTTATCAAATGGTTGGACTATCAAATATTTGTTTCTTTAGGAAAAAATAAGCTTTTAAAATTGCTGAAAGAGCTGTGGGCGCTAAACTTTATTTGTCCATTCAATACGTTTTCAGAAGATTTTACTTTATTAGTTCTAATTGTTTTACCATGGTTTTCTGTGTGGAGTACAGTTAGGCTGTTGTGAATGTCACAAAGTCTGTGTCACTTTAGGTACATGTAGATCACGGTTGTGTATTTTTCAGTGGGGTTTGTATCTCGCCGGCCGAAGTGGCCGTGCGGTTAAAGGCGCTGCAGTCTGGAACCGCAGGACCGCTACGGTCGCAGGTTCGAATCCTGCCTCGGGCATGGATGTTTGTGATGTCCTTAGGTTAGTTAGGTTTAACTAGTTCTAAGTTCTAGGGGACTAATGACCTCAGAAGTTGAGTCCCATAGTGCTCAGAGCCATTTGAACCATTTTTTTTTTTGTTTGTATCTCCTTTAAAACTACAGCACCTGTGTATTTGTAGAAATGCGACTTCTTTACATTTGTAATTCTTTGACTTGTGCTAGCAAAATTTGCTGTAGAACGGAAAGTGTATATATGTTGATAAACGTGATTGCTCATATCGTGCTGCAAGAACCGTGTATACACCGCTGGAAACAGTAAGATATTTTCGATTGGTATTAGTTTTGTAAACTTATATTTACAATGTGCCCACTTTGTAGTATACCAATGTAATCTTATTAGGACCAAAATTAACTTAAATCTGTAAAAATAATCCCTATAGACTGTCAAAGCAGTTGGAGATGAGTCTGCAGTTCCTGAAATGCATTGTCCATTCAAATAAAATCACGACTGTGGCTGAAGAAATAAGGGTTTGCTGTTCTAATTATCGTCGTTTTATATGTTGCGTCTGCATTTGAAGATTGCAAAATAACGAGAAAAAACATCGTCTCTAAAGGTAAGAAGAAGATATTGCATGAAATCAGCCTGACCCTGCTTCAGTTGGACTGTCTTCCCTGTGTCATTCTCCCACTCTTTGTTTTTACTGTTGGCGCGAACGACTTCATTTCTCACTTTGTTTCGTGTTCGATAAGAGGCAGCTAGGCGCAGTTCGGTCGTATCACGGAGTAGGTACATTGTTCGGGGCGGAGGCTGGCCTGGTGGTGCGGAGGCGTCGACTCGGCGTGACTCGGCAGAGCAGCGCCAGGTGCGCCGTAGACAGCGCGCCATTCACCGCGCCCGCGCGCCGGTTTTTACTGCCTGGCCTCAATGCGAACGGCAAACACGCACACGCCCAGTTGATATGGCCACCTGGCCGCCGCTCCGCTGTCCGGCTCCAGCCCAGTGACTAATCACCGCAGTGAGTAAACACTATCTGCGTCTCTCGGGCTTTTCCCGATCGCCGACCCTTACCTGACGTCGCTCCGGCTTCCACCAGCAGTGCATTTTCACACACAGCTCTCGAAAGTATTAGGTTGGTGTGTAACATTGTAGCGTTTTTGTTCTGCATGTTGGTATTCAGATTTCTTTATCTCTGGTCATTATTTATTTGTAGTTAATTGTCGGTGTTTGAGTTTACATATTGTCATCTGGAGATAGCGACTTGAGCTGTGGACGCTAGAAAATGGAGTGCCAAATAGAGAAATCAGAGCATATTCTTCTGTTTGATTTCAGTAGAGGGGTGACAGCAGCGGAGGTAGCCAGAAACATTTGCGCCGTGTATCGGGATAATGCCACTGGACGGAGGACTGCGAGAAAATGGTTTTCTCGTTTTAAGGAGGGTCTTTTTGACATTAATGACTCTCCACGTACACGAAGACCTTCGGAGTTTGATGAAGATCGTTTAAACGCATTAATCCATAATGATCCACGTCAGTGTACTCGAAACTGGCAAATGTGATCAACTATGATCATTCCACCATCATGCGACATTTATATGCTTTGGAGAAGGTTAAAAAGACGAGTGTACGGATATCGTAAGCTCTAAGCCAAAATCTTAAAAATCAATGGGTGGCCATAAGTGCATCTCTGCTTGCTCATCATCAGTTGGTTCATGAACGACACCGCTATTCCTATCCTGTGCTGTTACTAGTAACGAAAAATGCTGTCTTTATGCTAAGTAGTGAGAAGGAAGGAATGGCTGAGCCCAAACAAAGCAGCAATTTCCCATACAGATGCGTGCGCGCATCCACAAAAGATAATGACATGCATCTGGTGGAACAGCGACGGTGTGGTGTACTACGAATGGTTTTCCCATCACTGCTGACATTTATTATCAACAACTCAGGCTTCTTGCAGATCCAGGAAGATTGAGTGCTACTCCACGATAGCGCCCACCCGCTTTCTGGTAGACTGACAAAAAATACTATGCAGGAGATGGGCTGTGAAGTCATTCCGCACCCACCTTATTCACCTTAACTTGCGCCCTCGGATTTTCATCTTTTCCGTTCTCTGTCGGACAGCTTTCAAAAAGCTTACTTTCCAGAAGAAGATGCGCTCCGATTATAGCTCGACGAGTTCTTCGCCTGAAAACCACATTATTTCTACAGTCGCGGAATCGGAAAATTTCCCCAGTGTTGTCTGACTGTTGTAAATAGTGAAGGAGAATATATTATTCAAGACTGAAGCCTGTGTTATGTGTATCTGTTGTGTTTATTAAACTTACGGAAAAACACTATGAACTTATGCACCAACCCAGTATTCTCAGTTTTTTTCTATTAACGTCTTCTTGTTGTTAAAGTAGCACCATTGAATGGCTTCGACTTATATCAACAACAATGTTCAGGATGTGGCAGTATCTTGTTACCTGTAACATGACTTCAGCTGCCAGTGATGCGAAACAGAGAATTTGATAAATTACTGCATTCGCATAGGTCTAACCATCAACATAAAATCAAATGCTCTTTCTCATTTTCATTGATGTTCGTGCATAAACTGAAGTATTAAGTTAGGGCTTCTTTCCTTCCTTCAATTGTCCGTTTGTGTTCTGTTGATGACTGTGTAGAGTCTTTGTTCAGTGCACTGTTGTGATTATGTTCTGGATACTTCGGAAATAAAGAGGATACCCAGCAACGTAGCCAAGACTGATAACGTATACGATTGCGTTGGCTCTCGACCTTGGAGTGGATCATTCTAATTTTGTCAGTGGGAGAAATTTTCATCACCAGTATTTGGTCCACCGTCATGAGCAGGACAGATTTAACGTGAATTTGTGATCACAAAAGTTGTACCAATGTTTCGGGCTAAATCACAAATGCGTCCAAATGGTTTGCTAGAATAAGGTCCTCTGAACTATGAATTGACTTGTTCGACGTGATTCCGGAGGCGAACGTGCTAATGAACTATGGAGCATAGAATTATCTAACCGACACTGCTAACGGGGTTCCGTCTGTAGGATAGAGAGATTAGACTCAGGTACTAGCTAATACCTCGTGCAGTTATTCTGTGTAATTAAACTATATTTCACCTCTGGGTTTAATCAATTCCTTCTTTGAAAGAGTAGTCTTATCGTGTCTTACATTCGTGATGAAGAGGGCTGTGAAAGTGTGCTAGCATGTAGAGTAACAGACTATCTAATACGTGGGGTGTTCAATAAGTAATTCAACACATTTCTATTCAGGATTCCAATACATCATGTTATTCCCGATTGTCTTGACTACAAAACACTATTTTTTAACACCGTCATTAATAATGTTATCCATTTTTTCACGTTTGTTGGCCTAAACAGCGATATAAATTCTTTGTAATTAACTGACATGGAAACAATGCCCAATACTAACCTTACTATTTCTCCTCTACCTAGACATCTACAATGAGCAAACCACTGTGAAGTGCATTGTACTACATACTAGCATTCTTCCCATTAAATTCGCTTTTGGAGAATGAATAGAGGTGTCTGGTGAATTGCCTCTGAATGCGCTCTAACAATTTGATCCTGCCTTCACGACCCATATGGGAGAGATATATAGGGGACTCTAGTACATTTATAAATTTCTTACTGAATATTGGGCCTTGAAACTTTCTATCCCAGCTTTCGGTGGAAAATTGACGTCTGTCTTCAAGTGTCCGCCGTTTCGGTCTTTCAGCATTTCTGTTACGTACTCCTGTTTGTTAAACAAGTATGTGTCTATTGGTGCTGATCGTCCTTTGTTACGTTCTTTTAATACTGTCTTATGTAGATCCGTCACACTTGAACATTTTTTTAGTCGCATTAGTGCTTTGTAAGCAGTTTGCTTTGTAGACTGACCGCATTTTTCCTTGTTTACTTCTGGACTTTTTCAATTTCATGTGTCATTTCGATTCGATGACGATCTTCAACTCCAGAACAGTACTCATAGTTTGGCCTCCCGAAAGTTACGTAAGCTGGTTGTTTCCAGCAACCCTCCCAACGAAATTCAGCTCGACATTGTTATTTGCCCCTGCGAGATTCACGAGATAGTTCTCTCTGGTATTTCTGTTGGCTGTTCCACCAAGAAAAGAAAAAGCTGTTTTACATTTAAACGAATAAATACATAAAACTGGAAGCGCTCTACGTTTCCACTGTTGAAACTATCTCAGAAGACTGATATAAGTATGAATCTCTGCTGAAAATTTAATGAAAAAGTAGAATGAGGAATGTGAAAACCCATTCAATGAAAAGCGCTCAATGACTTACATTTGCCCTTATTGTTCTGTTTTCTAAGTGTTCTTACTGCTTCTTCCGTTACCTATAATGTGCGAGTGAAGCATTGCTCAGAAAATAACATGTGTACCAGTTTCGTAATTCGTGAATTTAAATATATAAAACAGAATATATGGCATGATTGAACGTTAATTATGTTCCGTAAAGGCAGCACTAACTTTTGCAGGAATGGCACAACTATCTAAAAAATTATCAACTGAAAATCACGTTTTCACACATTCAGCTGCATTTGTATAATTATGATGCTTAAAAATGGTTTTGGAATAAGTATAATCATTTCTGCGATTTATTTGCGCAACAATGTGCTTAGTTTGCGACTCTGAGTCAGAAACTACTTAACACTTCACGGTGTTTTGTTAGTCTTCCTGTATTTTGTGATCTCTTCCGTTATAATTCGCAAAGTTTACTGCATTCGAATAGTGTACGAGATTCCAAGAGGTGGAGGCAAATATAATTCAATTACCCTGTCGAGAAATGTTGAGCGGACATCTCAGGAGAGCCGTTGTTTATCGGAAGAGTTCGGACGTTAATAGCGTGGCCATGTCCACTGTATGGCCTGGCTGGAGGAGTCATTAATTTCGTCCCAGGCGCTTTTATCCCTATAAAAACTAGCAGACAATGACGCAATACGTGTTTCACGCCTCTTTCTGCTCGTTAAGAAAACACTATCATATTTCTTAGAGGTTCGTTTCAATTGGATTTCCGCCATAAAACACGGATGTAGCGACGTTGCAGTTGCGTAACTGCCGCCTATTTGAATATCTATTGTTGAATTTCTAATTCGCATGCGGACTTGCTCCTACACTCCCTTACACGCTATATATACCGTTCTACCGTAATTACTTATTACAGGAATTTAAATATATGGGTAATTTTCGCTATTGATCGAAGGAGCTGGTTTCACCGATAATTACGAATACAGTATTCGTTTCCGAATAAAAGTACGAGCTCTGTAGACTGTGGAACTGCAGCGGTTTTTGTTGATGTAGCGCTCCTTCAGACTGCAGCATCGAGTTTTACTTTGTTGCATAATTTTTAGCTGTCTAGCGTAACGCCACCCAGGATGCCACAATAAATTTAATGGAAGCCCCCCCCCCCCCAACAAATTCTGTGTTGCTGATTTACATGCAAAGAGTGATAATTTGGGGATAATTTTGCAAGGATTTCTAAATTTTCAATACATGCTTTGATTGATTGTAGCGGGACTGAGTAGATATCATTTGCCTGCACCTGTTGGTAACCTAACAAATAAACATCGTTGAAAATTAGATCCTTACCTCGACTTTTACTTCTACAGTCCCTAGTTTTCTAGAAAATATACATAGAAGTCTCATGCGTCCTCCAAGTCCTAACAAATATAACCAGTTAGTGGGATGGTCCTGTAAGGTGACTGTTGAACGCAATTTTCTCCAGTTTTACGGACTTAGGTTCGAGAAGGGCTCCCTATTTGGAGGAAATTCATTTACTGAGTAAAATATACTGTTTTCACAAAATAATCGACGTTTCAATATTATAAGTAGTTTTACTAACTTAATACGGAAGAACAGGTAATGCAGATAACATCATTTATGTTCTGTGGTTGGTAAAGGGTAGCCTTAGGTTTCTGTTGCCCGTGCGACAAGCTCCACCCGAACAGTTGCGACATGCAGAACGTATAAGGTAAAATTGGATTTATGTTACAGAGTGTTGCAGTTTAGTTTTATTATGAACTACAGAATTGCGAAATGACATACATATTAACTTTCTACGACATAAAAATCTAAATTTAAGTGATTTTTCATGCTTTCTTTTGCACCAAGCGAGGTGGCACAGTGGTTAACACACTGGACTCGTATTTGGGAGGACGATGGTTCAAACTCGCATCCGACCATTCTGATTTAGGTTTTCCGTGGTTCCCCTAAATCGCTTCACGTAAATACCGGGATGTTCCCTCTGAAAGGACACGGCCGACTTCCTTCCCCATACTTCCCTAATCCGATGGGACCGATGATCTCGCTGTTTGGTCCCCTTCCACGAATCAACCAAATAACTATGCTTTTCTCCAGAATGAACTACTGAAACTTATTTCTGATACGTAAATACAGGATAATTTTGTTAATCGCTGTATTTTAGATAATATAGAAAGTTTCCAAAATATTTGGAGGTGGACTCAAAAAAGTTCGTAAATTGGAAGTACGTCGCGATCACCTCTCGCCCACAGTATCGATGATTGGGTTCAGTCATTAGGACAAACAGGTCACAGTTTTTGAGAAAGCAGACCTAAATTTCACAAAGGCGTTCTGTGTTAATAGCCGAAATAAGTGTCATTTTCTTCAGCAACGAACATCTGTGTGAAGTGTTTTCCAAAACCTTGCCCGACAGTTGCCGCACTCTGTTACTAATTATTACACTAGTTTAGTCATTGTTCAAACAAGTCATGTAATTACAATACAATGGTAATTTGTATGGGTTTATGGAGAGTTGACCACGTTCCTCAACAAACTGAAGACGCTATTGGTTATACTCTTGCGGGTAAGGATGTTGTATTGTGGTGTGTATCACATGTGGCATCCAGGCGCCAGTGTTATTTTCAGTCTGCAGCAGCCAAATTTCCCCTGTAGGCACAGGAACCCTTTGAAAATAAGTGTAAGCAACTGTGAGATCATCATTTCGGAGAGTAATAGGCATCGCAAAGAGGAGGACTCCTAGAGGTTTTAAAACTTTTAAATCCCAGTAGAGTCAGCCACATCATTGCAGATTCACTAAACGAAGCAGACTGAGCAAACCTAATTACGAAACGGAAGCGATATTTCTGACCATCATTATACATGCTGTCTGATGCAATTGTCGCACTAGCACAGATTACGTCGGAAATTGCCCACGAAATAAGTTACTGATATTGTTGAAAATACACACAGAGAAAGATTTATTAATCATTCCCCTCAACTTGACATGAAACCAATATGACTGGAAATTAGTAAGTACCGTTTAGGATCGCTGTGACTCGATGTGCAGTTCACCCCTGTTAATTATAAAAATGCATTGAAGACCTCTATAGTAAAGTGACCAGTTCATTACGTATTATTCTTCTAACAGTGCCCGGCCGCGGTGGTCGTGCGGTTCTAGGCGCTGCAGTCCGGAACCGCGGGACTGCGACGGTCGCAGGTTCGAATCCTGCCTCGGGCATGGATGTGTATGATGTCCTTAGGTTAGTTAGGTTTAAGTAGTTCTAAGTTCTAGGGGACTGATGACCTAAGATGTTAAGTCCCATAGTGCTCAGAGCCATTTGAACCATTTTTTTTTCTAACAGTGTTTTGTTGTCCCTACATTCATAATTTACATGATTAGTCCAGAACTCTTTGCGCAAGGAACATCAAAGATTGGATGAGTTCTTCAGAGAGACATTGATTGTCAGTTTATTGTCGCGATGCGGTACCTCTTGCGAAAAGAAGAATCTGACGGGTAATTTATTCGTTTTTGTTCCATTTTTAATCGCGGCAATTTTCATTTCGAATTACATTTAGCATATTTTGTACGTAATATGCTGGGAAAGAAAAATTCCACATGTTGGCTATATTTAAAAAAAAAGTACTGCAGACACAATTTCGCCTTCAAATAGAGTTACCAACCGTCCGGCTTATTCCGGATATGTCCGGCTTCTCGATGCTTTTTTTTAATGTCCGGTCGGAATTTTTGATTTTTAGATATGTCGAGCTTTTTGATAACATAGTTTTGATAACATAGTTCCACTTCATCATGTGACGAATTTCAGTTTAGCTTAATTGGAGTGAATTATAAGCTGCACACACTTGGCTTTATATTTTTTCACGAACTGTCGGAGAAAACTTGCATTTATAGTCGACGTATACGATACCTCGATTCGAGGTATTGTAGTTTATCTAGCATTGTCTTGATACAAAAACTCGTTAATTAATGTTTGATTTGAAGTATGTCTTCATCTAAGTTAAATAGTAGTGACAGCAGATCAAGGCAGTGCAAGTCCTCAGTCAGATTAAAAATAAAATACCAATTCTTTTTATTTGGTTGAAACGAAAGTGCAGCTAAATGTGCAGTATTAACTTCTGTTGTCCTGCACAAAGGGGAGAAACCGAATGTGTATTCTGCTCTCATACGACAGCTAAACGAAGGCAGAATTGGAGC
This sequence comes from Schistocerca nitens, assembly GCF_023898315.1. Lineage (NCBI taxonomy): Eukaryota > Metazoa > Arthropoda > Insecta > Orthoptera > Acrididae > Schistocerca > Schistocerca nitens. The sequence continues at coordinate 900,622,260 of NC_064614.1, read as the reverse complement.
TGGATACCCTGCGCGTATGTTGCATAATACTTTGCAACGCAGGACCGATTCTCTACATTCTGATATAGAATGTGTATGAAGTACGCACAGGGGAACAAAGATTTCTGCATATTTGTGGACATTACCAACAACTCCTAAAACATTCAAGGACGGTACGGCTATCGTTATATCCAGCAATAGACAGGATTGTGCAATGTACACAGCATTAAATACATCCCCTCTCCGGACAGGAAATCTGTACCTACTACAGTTAGAAACTTTCTACTGAACGAATTTTCGGTGCGATATCTCCTGTCTCTCCTCAGCCATGCACATTTTTCATTGCAAAATGATGTCTGCTGAAAAGGAAAACAATTCTGTTGTAGAAATGAATGGCCCATTAGAAACTGTATACATTTCTCTGAAACAGACAAACTTGAGAGTGAGAATAACTTCAGCTTTCTCAGAGTCAGGCAAGCTTTGAATTCCTTTTCAGGAGCTGGGTTAGAAAAAAGTAGTGTCCTGTGTACATGGGAAATGTATCTAGTTTCTATGAAACTTTCCCTGAATAACTGGAAAAATTGATGCAGCCGATGGAAGAACTGAAGTGCTTCAAATGGCTTAAAGTCAGTGCACTGGCACGTTCCATGACCTTGGAGATTTGCTCAATTTGGTCGTACGGAACTTGATGTGTAAATAAAAATAAATAATAAAAACTTGAAAGACCTTAGCTTTGAGGACATTCTTCCATGTATTCACTATCCGTTAGGACAGTGCGGCAAAATTTGGCATTAATGGCCTACGGCTACGCCCCGTCGGAGGTTCGAGTCCTCCCTCGGGCGTGGGTGTTGGTGTTGTCCTTAGCGTAAGTTCGTTTAAGTTAGATTAAGTAGTGGTTAAGCTTAGGGTCCGATAACCTCAGCAGTTTTGTCCCATTAGATCTTACTACAAATTTCCAAATTTCCAGTCTATGGCAGCAGACGACCGACACGAGCACCTTTGCTAAAAGCGCGAGATCGCCTGCAGCGCCTCTCCTGGGCTCGTAACCATATCGGTTGCACGCAAGGCGACTGGAAAACTTTGGCCTGGTAAGGGCTGATGTTAGGGTTAGAGTGTGGCGGTGACCCCACGAAGCTATGGATCCATTTGTTAACAAGCACTGTGTAAGATGGTGGTGGCTCCATAATGGTGTGGGCTGTGTTTATTTGGAATGGCCCGGGTTCTCTGTTTGAACTTCAACCGATCATTGACTGGAATTGGTTATGTTCAGCTACTTGGAGACAATTTGCAGCCGTTCATGCACTTCATGTTCCCGAATAGCGATGGAGTTTTTATGGATGACAATGCGCCGTGTCACAGGGCTACAATTGTTCGCCATTGGTTTGAAGAACATTCTGGACAATTCGAACGAATGATTTGGCCATCCAGATCACCCGTCGTAAATCCCATCGAACATTTATGGGACATTATCGAGGTGTCAGTTCGTGCACAAAATCGTGCACCAACAACACTTTCGCAAATATAGACGGCTGTAGATGCAGTATGGCTCAATATTTCTGTAAGGAGCTTTCAACGACTTGTTGAATCTATTCCACGATGGGTTTCTGTATCATCCCGGACAAAGGAGGTCAAACACGTTATTGGGAGGTATTCCATGACTTTCCTCATCATATTGTATTTATGAACAATGGAAAGGTCCGTTGATGTGATCAGAATTATTGCATTATGTTTCTTCGTTGCAGAGTATTTCGGTAATTAGGATATACTCACATTTCTGCACGTCTTCAATGCATTGAGCCGCCTACCCAAAGGTGTGCGTCTGCCACGAGCGTAAGCACGGGCAGTGTACGCTTCGTCGTGGCTAGCCGGCGCGGCGAGCTGCGTCCAAATCCGCCAGACAGGTCGACGGCGCGCCGGGCCCGTTGCCGGATGAATATTCATCGGGTCGACTGCTGGCAAGAGAGAGGTAGCTACAGTGTTGACCACCTTGTTCTTCCCCCTCTTCGCCTCTCCCCATCTCTTCCCGCTTCGCAGCCGGCAGCTCGAGAAATTAACTGGAGCCTCTTACCGAACGGAACAACTACTTCTTGTTCGTTTTCTTCTTCCTTCAACTCGTTTTTCTCGTTTTTTGTGGCTAAGTTGTCACCCGTTCGTTTCTCGGGCTGTCACGGCCCGCCGATATTTACTGCCCCATTCATTCCTCCAAGGCCTTTCATTCATTTTCGCGTCTGTTTGCTCATTCACGCCAGCGCCTCGCGCCGCGTTCACGTTTCACAGTCCCATTGAGGCAATAAAGGCGAGGCGAGGCTGTGCTTATTTCAGGTGTGAGTAACTGCAGCCAGACTGCGAGTTTGCACTTTATGCGCCTTTGAGCTTACATTGCACTGCAGGAAATCTTCACAAAACACTATGCACATCACAGAGTCGTGTTACACAGATTTTATCAACACCAGAATGGTGAGAATTTTTACGACACATCCTCGGCTAGACAGAATTTCACATGAATATCACCCGATTCTTTTTTCAGTACTGTATCTAAAGCTTATTACTGTGCACCTACCACTGCCTCTAATATTCACAAGCGGTGCTTTTACATTCCATTCGCGAGTTCTGTGTAGAAGGAAATGATACCTGTAATCACCAATATTAATACGAGTTACTTTACCAACATACGACAAAGTTTATCCTCATCCAGTAATATAACTGATACATATGCGAGTGCTGCATGGTCTGTTTAATTGCGTGGTTGAAAAGGCACTTTCTTTCACGTTTCATGACTTGCTTCAGTTTAAAAGTTTTGTACTACATTCTGAAATTCTTTAGAAACAATTACTCTAAATGAGATACTTGTGTCGTTGTAGTTTTCAGACACTCTCTTTCTTCATATTCACGACTAGAATTTAGAAGACCACTCTATTTGAAGGAAGGAACGAAGGAAGAAAGGAAAATAGGGTTCAAAGCTGTGCCAACTGCAAGGTCACTGGAGACAGGGCACAAGGTCGTTATAGGAAATCGACCGGGCTCTTTTTAAAGGTAACATGGCGGCGTCCACCTTAACAGTGTAGGAAAACCACAGAAACATTAGTGTGTGCTATCAGACACACATTACAACTCCCCTCCTCGCGACTACGAATACAGAGAATCAACCAACATGTTACTTCGCTTGAACTGTTTTCTTCATGAATGCCTCCGTATAAAAATTTTCGAAAAGATCGTATATAATTGGATTTCAGAAAGAACTGAACAGGTTGCATGTAACTAGTGAGATGATGTACTTGACCTAATAAAGCATAAATTATTACTACTGGGAAGGCTTTAGATGGCGTGCATTGTAATATCTTCAAATAAAATACACTGGCGTGCGAATCTTAAGGATAAATGTAACTTTCACATGACGTGTTACTGCCAAGTAACATGGCTCGATGGAACTTGGACCATAAATGGAAGGAGCTGTTACAGTGTAGTGCAGAAGTTAACTGAAAGAAATACGCAATGAGACGGACAGAAATGACACTTTTAATCAAAGCCAATAATTACACTGAAGTACCATGAATTTGATGATCCACTGGACTTTACAAAATGCGGGACACGGTGCGAACACGGTGTGTTCCTAGTGGATCAGGGCCAATTCTAAAACAATTAAAGATATGACCTCAAGATCATAAAATAACTTAATTCCCCATCCACACCTCTCGAATAATTCTGTGCGATAAATTCAAGGTGACGATATAACCTAATACGTGTCACTTCCCCCTCTTCTGCAACCTGCACCAATAGGACCGCTGTGTGACATAAAAATTGCGGGAGAATGAAAGTCATCCTCCTCCTCCTCCCCTACCCCATTGATCTAGACCGAGAGGATAAATTAAAATGACGGGAATTTTCTCTGTTACAGTTGGGTGAACCTTGTCATCTGGGGTCTGCATGACAGAAAAAAACCCGCCAACAACCATGATGGAAGCATTAAATCTGTGTGTGTCTTTACGTCTACAGTGGCAAACAATGAGCGCTGTATATAAATAGCTGTCCATTGACAAAGTCATTAATTGTGTATCACATGTCATTTTGCAAAGTGCGTCCCATGTTGATTCCTATAAGGTATAGCTAAATCTTGTTATCTTGTACAGAGAAGTCCCGGTTGAATGTTACATAGCCACACACACCCATTTTGTTAAAAATCCCAACCAAAATCTTGTGTTAAGTCCAAATCCACAAGCAAACTGTTTTCTACACAAAGCTGTTGCAATAGCCCAGACAGTTTGTCCTTGTTAAAGTCGACCAACTGCACTTCGTGTGGATTTCTTATATTTCCTCGAAATGGTTTCCAGTGCTTCCTTCCAACCTTTCCCAATATGTCTCTTGAAGCTACAGTAGTGCTCCCATGTATGAGAAATGGTAGTTCGGTCATGAAACCCTGTCTCTAGATTGTCTGGTCTTGCCGAAACCCCACATCTTCTCCCACAAATTACAATTTCTTCTACTGAATAATGCCTTTTCTAATTGCATCAAAAAATCGGTGTAAAATTACAAAATTAATATGATATGTAGCTAGTATGACATATGGCTGTAGGCAACGATTTATAATCGATATCTTACGGATGGTTTTAATCAGATATTTTGCCGTACAATACCCCTCGATACAGCGTGTAGTCACTAATAGCTTAGTAGAGTGTATATTTTGTCTGTGGGTTGCTGAAATAGGTTTTCCAGCAGTTAATATCTAATACCAAATTGCGGAGGATGCATATTTGCTAAATGGATCGTGACACAGGTATATGTAACGTATATAAACTGAAGAACCAAAGAAACTGATACACCTGCCTAATATCGTGTAGGGCTCCCGCGAGCACGCAGAAGTGTCGCGACATGCCGTGGCATGGATTCAACTAATGTCTGTAGTAGTGCTGGAAGGTATTGACTTGACACCATGAATGCTGCAGGGCTGTCCATAAATCTATATGAATACGAGGGGGTGGAGATCTCTTCTTATCTTCTGAACAGCATGTCGCAAGGCATCTCAGATATGTTCAATAATGTTCATGTCTAGGGAGTTTGATGGCCATCGGAAGTCTTTAAGCTCAGAGTAGTGTGCCTGGAACCACTCTGTAGCAATTCTGAACGTGTGGGGTGGCGCATTGTTCTGCTGGAATTGCCCAAGTCCTTCGAAATGCACACAGGACGTAAATGGATGCAGGTGATCAGACAGGATGCTTACGTATGTGTCACCTGTCAGAGTCGTATCTAGACATATCAGGGGTCCCATATCACTCCAACTGCACTCGCCGCACACCGTTACAGAGCCTCCATAAGCTCGAACAGTCCCTTGCTGACATGCTCTTCCATGGATTCATGAGGTTGTCTCCCTACCCGAACACGTCCGTCCGCTCGATACAATTTGAAACGAGACTCCGTCCGCCTAGATAACATGTTTCCAGTCATAAGCAGTCCAAAGTCGGTGTTTGCGGGCCCAGGCGAGGCGTAAAGCTTTGTGTCGTATAGTCATAAAGGGTGCACGAGTGGGCCTTCGGCACCGAAAACCCATATCGATGATGTTTCGTTGAATAGTTTGCACGCTGACACTTGGTAATGGCTCAGCATTGATATCTGCACCAATTTGTGGAAGGATTGAACTTCTGTCACGTTGTACGATTGTCTTTAGTCGTCGTTGGTCCCGTTCTTGCAGCATCTTTTTCCGGCCGCAGCGATGTCGGAGACTTGATGTTTTGCCGGATTCCTGATATTCACGGTACACTGATGAAATGGTAGTACGGGAAAATCCCTACTTCATTGTTATCTGGGAGATGCTGTGTCCCATCGCTCGTGTGCCGACTATAACGCCACGTTCAGACTCAATTAAGTCTTGAATACCTACCATTGTAGCAGCGGTAGCCGATCTAACAACTGCTCCAGACACTTGTTGTCTTATGTAGGCGTTGTCGACCGCAGCGCTGTATTCTGCATGTTTACGTATCTCTGTAATTGAATACGCATGCCTAAGCCAGTTTCTTCGGCGCTTCAATGTAAATAGATGATGAGACCCACACCCGTTCTATCACACTAATAGTGATAAATCGCTATATACACTCCTGGAAATTGAAATAAGAACACCGTGAATTCATTGTCCCAGGAAGGGGAAACTTTATTGACACATTCCTGGGGTCAGATACATCACATGATCACACTGACAAAACCACAGGCACATAGACACAGGCAACAGAGCATGCACAATGTCGGCACTAGTACAGTGTATATCCACCTTTCGCAGCAATGCAGGCTGCTATTCTCCCATGGAGACGATCGTAGAGATGCTGGATGTAGTCCTGTGGAACGGCTTGCCATGCCATTTCCACCTGGCGCCTCAGTTGGACCAGAGTTCGTGCTGGACGTGCAGACCGCGTGAGACGACGCTTCATCCAGTCCCAAACATGCTCAATGGGGGACAGATCCGGAGATCTTGCTGGCCAGGGTAGTTGACTTACACCTTCTAGAGCACGTTGGGTGGCACGGGATACATGCGGACGTGCATTGTCCTGTTGGAACAGCAAGTTCCCTTGCCGGTCTAGGAATGGTAGAACGATGGGTTCGATGACGGTTTGGATGTACCGTGCACTATTCAGTGTCCCCTCGACGATCACCAGTGGTGTACGGCCAGTGTAGGAGATCGCTCCCCACACCATGATGCCGGGTGTTGGCCCTGTGTGCCTCGGTCGTATGCAGTCCTGATTGTGGCGCTCACCTGCACGGAACCAAACACGCATACGACCATCATTGGCACCAAGGCAGAAGCGACTCTCATCGCTGAAGACGACACGTCTCCATTCGTCCCTCCATTCACGCCTGTCGCGACACCACTGGAGGCGGGCTGCACGATGTTGGGGCGTGAGCGGAAGACGGCCTAACGGTGTGCGGGACCGTAGCCCAGCTTCATGGAGACGGTTGCGAATGGTCCTCGCCGATACCCCAGGAGCAACAGTGTCCCTAATTTGCTGGGAAGTGGCGGTGCGGTCCCCTACGGCACTGCGTAGGATCCTACGGTCTTGGCGTGCATCCGTGCGTCGCTGCGGTCCGGTCCCAGGTCGACGGGCACGTGCACCTTCCGCCGACCACTGGCGACAACATCGATGTACTGTGGAGACCTCACGCCCCACGTGTTGAGCAATTCGGCGGTACGTCCACCCGGCCTCCCGCATGCCCACTATACGCCCTCGCACAAAGTCCGTCAACTGCACATACGGTTCACGTCCACGCTGTCGCGGCATGCTACCAGTGTTAAAGACTGCGATGGAGCTCCGTATGCCACGGCAAACTGGCTGACACTGACGGCGGCGCTGCACAAATGCTGCGCAGCTAGCGCCATTCGACGGCCAACACCGCGGTTCCTGGTGTGTCCGCTGTGCCGTGCGTGTGATCATTGCTTGTACAGCCCTCTCGCAGTGTCCGGAGCAAGTATGGTGGGTCTGACACACCGGTGTCAATGTGTTCTTTTTTCCATTTCCAGGAGTGTATTTTCTGCTGGGGCTTGCGGAGCACATTCCTCCTCTTATACCCCATGGCCCTCTATCAATGGACTTCACGTGATTTTATCAATAGTGGTGTCCATATGTGATCCAAGTGTATTCGCTTTATGGTCAAAATCCTCTTTAGATTGCTTCAGCTTGTTACTTATAAATATTTTACAATTCCAAATACGTATGACTCAGAGCTCACACGTAATGTGAAAGAATACCACATCATTCAGAATCCGAATAAAGAAGATGTACCTGACTTATTATACTCCACCAATCTAACATTAGTAATAAAAAATTCGACGGATGAGGACTAAGTGGATCTCAGTAACTTTTCTCCACATATTTGTATGTGTAGTAGTAGTGTTCCTAGCAATTCAGCAAACGAATGGCTGTTTATAAGTATACATCACAATAACACCAGTCAACTCCCATGTGTCTTATTGCCATCAGAACAAACAAACTGCAGAACGAAATCTTTGATAGTGTATTGTTCAACTGTGTTCAATACATTTATTCTTTTCTTAAGACTTGTGGAATAACATTTGTAGGAAGCAACCCTAATTCGCTAATATCTATATTTCACAGTATTGCGGAAAACAATGTCCTACATCGAGAAAAATATGTTTTCTCCAGCTTTAACGTAACACTTCTAATTTGTATATTGATGCCTTTGTTGGAGCCTGTATTAACAACTTCAGTGTAGTTCACAGGTAGAGAATTAAAACTACAGCCGGACAAAACATAGTTTATAACCTTCTCTCGATATTGATTGTCTGGAAGGTGTACTTATACACAAGTCAACTTTCTTGTGTCCTCATTAACCCCCTCCCCTCTCCAGTATACAAACTGAAGAACGAAATGTTTAATAGAGAATGATTTAAGTCTGCTCGAAGCATTGGTTCTTTTAGATATTGTCTGACTCGATACAGAATTTTGATGCGTGGTACATCAGATTAACAATTTCCTTGACTGAGAAAAAGACATGTTTCCTCTAGCTTAAATATAGCACTTATGGATAATATCCATGTCATCTGTGTTGGAGTAGGCATTATCAGAGATTGTCTAAACTATGCCTATCAGTCCCCATTTGTAGTACAGTACTACCATTAACAGAATATTTCATTAAAACTACAGTCTTCTACAGCATGCAAGCTTCCAACTTCCATCCTCCTGATTTTCAGATGCAGTTGCTTACGACGAATAGCCAGTATTCCAGCAGAGCGGTAGAATCGGATGTGTAACACAGATTTCCACATTTTTACAGCAATTAATTAAAAACTCTAGGCAGGCAGAGCATAGTTGAGAACCTCTCCTAGGTCCTGATTGTCTCTAAGGTGTACCTCTACACAGATCAACCTTCGTGTGTTCTCATTGCCCCAGTAAACAAACTGTAGAATGACAGTGGTGCTACGTATATGTTTTATACTCCAAAGTAGCTAATCTTAATTCGGTAATATCCAAATTTTTGCCGGTGTTGTTTAGAACAAGGTCCTGAATTGAGAAAAAGATAAGGTTCTCCAGCTTTAATGATATGGCACTTATGTATAACACTTATGCGATACAAGGTGATAACCGTCCACGTGAAGCTGTTGCAATAGTCCAGGCAGTCGATCCATTAGAACATTAGATTTAACGTCGGCCAGTTCCACGTGTAGTAAGAGTATATTTGTTTGTTTAGATAATACATCAGGAGGAAGAGAGCGCCAAAGAATCTGAAAATGACCTAAATTCAGCATACACGACAACTCACCGCATTTGTAACAGTGATTTAAGAAAATGGACTGGTCTCTGTTCCGCCAACCACCGACCAACGCGGATTTAGTGCCCCCCTAAGTCTACTTGTTTTTCCAGTACAACACAGTTTTCGACATCAGTGTGATGACAGACACAAGTTGAAAATAGCTATGAGAAATGTGTCTTTATGGCTTATTTCAGCTTTCAAGATAATTTGTTGTATTTTTTAATTATGATAGTATAAGTAAATAAATGTGAACAAGTGAGATAGGAAGGGTATATCTCACTTTTTCAGGCATTATTTTAGTGTTCTTGTCAAATATGGCGCAAAGATATTGCTTTTAATCAAGACTGTGACGATTAGAAACTATGCAAAGAGGAATATTCACTCGCATTACAGGTGAGAAACTGAACGATCTCAATCATTTAGTAAATAAGTTAAGACAGTCATTTTGTGTTTATTTCAGTAACGCCGTAGTACAATCAGAGTTTGAGGGAAAGCATACCAGCGTACAGTCTTAGTCAAATGTACGTAAGAAGCAATTACTCTTACTTAGGTATAAATCTTTCAAAACGGAAGAAAATATGTGTTTAAGTCCAAACGAAAAAAATCGATCATCTCACTCAAAACTCGAGCGTTCGAATCAGTGAGCAAAGCAGACTAATACAAGTCTTCAAGTGTGAGCTTTTACCTTCATCAAACTCTTAGGAACCTATTACTTCACGAAAGGATGTTAATTGAGTTATGTTCCATAATATTCTACTCATTGTGCTTTTTTGTGTACTTTTCGTACCCATAGAGCTTGTTTTAGAACTCAACTTTCTAACTGGATTTCTTTTTAAATTTTTATCCCATTCCTATCCATATGGGCAGGGATGGCCATTGTATAATCTTTCGTTCTTTTCACTAAACGTCAATGAGCAATTGTCGAGGATATGAGTGTTTTTTTTTTTTTTTAATTAAAGCCTACAGCTACTGTGACCGTGTCGATTTACAATTCCCATTTGATAATGACATGCGATCTTGTCTCGTGTTGTTACTGGATACTTATCGTATGTGCCGGAAGCTTATTTTTTTATCAGGAGTGACTAATATTGTAACCGGACTGATTTCTTAAAATGACCAGCGAAACGGAAGCAGAACCTACACAGTCTTGAGAACGTGGTGAGCTGTGGAAACAAGTGGTCATAAGTGTTTTTCCAATTTTTCCCGTCGGCTAGAATATTTCATCATTTTTCTGGCGTGAATCTGTGACAGAGTTAATTCTACTTCCGGTGGTGAGCTAATCTGCCCCAACATACGAACTTATTCGTCCAACCAGTGGCGCGGAGAGCTTATAATTTGACGGACACCCGAACACGACATAATTGTGTTTTAATTTGTTGTAAAATTTTTAGTTGGTTTACTCCAAGTACAGAGACTGTTAGTCATTCTAGAAAAGTAGCAGAAATGCGAAAATGAGTAGAAATATAAACTGATTTTTAACAATCTAAAGGAAGTTTTGGAATTACGAAGGTGAGCATGATGAATCACGAAAGGTTTATTTTAAAAAGTTTTGAGGAGGCTGTATCCTTGCAGAGAGGTGAGTCAAACATCACCAAGAAACCGCAATAGTAAAATGTGAACACAGTCATTCTTTCTATGTGTGTGTACTACATATAAATGCTGGTGGTTTGGGTCTAAGTAAGACGCGTACACTACGTACTTATCTCTTATTGGTTGGTTGGCTGATTTGGGGGAGGGGACCGAGGTCATCGGTTCCAACGGATTAGGGAAGGATGGGGAAGTCGGCCTTGACCTTTCAAAAGAATCATCTCGGTATTTTGCTGAAGCGATTTAGGGAAATTATGGAAACCTAAATCAGGATGGTCGGACGCGCGTTTGAACTATAGTTCTCCCAAATGCGAGTCCAGTGTGCTAACCTCTGCGCCAGCTCGCTCGGTCCTCTTTTTGAGATAGAGACTACAATCACAGATACAAATATAGAATCTAGTGAAATCTGGATTGTGCAGATAATACCATTTCGTTTATCTTGTTTGTCGAACCTCAGTGCCGGCGAATCAGTGTATTTTCGGACAAAAAAAAGTTATGACAAAAAAGCCCGAACATTGTCACCTTCGCGCAATACAATTGAAGCTAATCCATCATTTTGTGTGTGCTTAATATTTTATTTCAACTTAGGCTTTGTTACATAAGTAAGTGATAGGAGCGTGGACTTACCACTTTAGAATAGTTAGCTCTGTAGTGGCACCTGGTCGCAGGAACAGCATTGCAACTGCCAGCTTACGTCAAGGTTATGTGTGATCGTAGGAGCAAAAAGGCAAATATGAAGTTCCCTTGCCAGAATGCCCAACTGCATATTAACGTAATTGACCAAGCCGTTTGTTCGCTGATCATCGTAATCCCACTGCGTTTTAATCTGTATGGACGTAATCCTAAGCAAGCGCCAACATTAACTCTGATGTGTTGTTGTCACGCGACAAGTGGTAGTTTTTTCTCTTTGTTTTTGTTACTGTTGCTCTGGCTTTTTCACCACAGATCGGGCAGAAAAGAACAGCATCAACGCAAAAGAACTCATAGCCAAATCCGTTTACTGCCTTTAGTGTTAGTGGCAAGAGCAAATACCGTGTCATCTCGTTCGGAACTTGTATTTAATATGCATTCCGCTTGCCTCAGACAAGTTCTTTCACGCGATAGTTGTAAATGATTAATATCACTTGTAGCACTGAACACCGACTGTCAGTAAGAATCTGGAAACGCCCAGCCTGTTTTCGTCTGATTACATATCAATTCTCAAGTTAAACAAAAAAAAAAAAAAAATCTCATGTACTGTCCACATCGAAAATATGTAACGTCGCTAGTCTGACGTATCCATTTCGATCGTTACACTGTCAGATGTCCGCTGAGATGGTGTCTGAGTCGGAATCCAGACTAACTAGTTCTCCCTCTTCCCAGAGGTGTCATTCGCATACTGATTCTTGCTTATTTCCTTTCTTCATTTTTTTCTGTCAATTGTATGTAATGTTTGTATTTGAACGTTTCTCGTGATTTATTCATATATTTATTATTTTTCACATTTAAAAAATCTTTTACTCGCTTTCGTAACATGGGCCTACTTTGTGTACTGTACACTGACGCGACAAAAGTCATGGGATACCTCCTAATATCGTTCCGGATCTTCTTTTGCCCGACGTAGTGCAGCGGCTCGACGCGGCATGGACTCAAGAAGTCGTTAGGAGTTCATGCAGAAATATTGAGCCGTATTGCCTCTATAGCTATTCATAATTTCAAAAGTGTAACCAGTGCAAGATTTTGTGCACTAACTGACCTCTCGATTATATCCCATAAATGTTCGATGGGATTAATGTCTGGCGATATGGATGGCCAGATCTTTCACTCGAACTGTCCAGTATGATCTTCAAACCAATCGCAAACAGTTGTGGCCCGGTGACAGGGCACATTGTCATCCATAAAAATTTCATCTTTGTTTGGGAACATTAAGTTCATGAGTGGCTACAGATGGTCTCCAAATAGCCGAACATAACCATTTCCAGTCAGTGGTCGGTTCAGTTGGACTAGAGGACGAGTACATTCCAAGTAAACACAGTCCACCTATTATGGAGCCACAACTAACTTGCATAGTGCTTGTTGACAGCTTGGATCAATGGCGTCGTGGGATCTGCGCCAAACTGGACCTCTGCCATCTGATCTTACCAACTGAAATCGGAACTCACTTTTCTCAGTTATCTGGAGTCCAGTTGATATGGTCACGACCCCGGAGAGGCGCCGCAGGCGATGTCGTGCTGTCATCAAAGGCAATCGCGCTGACCGTCTGTTGCCATTGTCAATTAAAGCCAAATTTCGCCGCGCTGTGTAATGATTACGTTCGTCGCACGTCCCACATTGATTTCTGCGATTATTTCACGTAGTGTTGCTCTTCTGTTAGCATTGACAACTCTACGCAAACGCCACTGCTCTAGGTCGTCAAGTGGAGGCCGTCAGCAATAGATCCCAATAAGCTGTGATCTCAACACAAGTGTGAGCCATCATCCTTGTATCATCCATTGCAAAGTTCTCAGTTCAACTCAAGAAGAAGCCTGTCGCTTTGTGGTGTGACGAGGGGCGTTGTGCAATCGATATCAGGCCTGTAGCTACACAAGGAGACTATCGGGAACATTTCTCTTAAAATCTCTCGGTTGTATTATTTTTGTTCTTAAAATTTAGTTTGCACAAAATTCTGTGGCATGTCGCTTTATTGATTGATACGAGATGAGAGTAACTGTCAAATTTTAACTGTCGAAAAGGTTCCAGTCTAACAATCACATTTGGACTAAAGCGCACCAGTCAGTAACATCTTTTAAAATATCGGAGTTGTGTGTAGTCTAGTATCGACACTTAGTTTATCAGTGCTACCCCCAAAACGAAAACTTTTTTCCGTTTCAGATATATGTTGATGTGCAACGTTGCTAACAAGTAAATAAACACCAGCTGCAAAATTGCGTTTAAGAAAATGCTGTTTTTAATAATTACTGAAATAATCTGCAATATATGTTCTTTTTATAAATGAAAAATAGTTGCGTTCCATGCTTGTATGGCTTCTGAATGTGCTTGAGTTCACAGTAGCACAACTTTTGCCGGTCTTACTGAGGCTCTGAATATGCCACGTTGCCTCACATTTTAACGCAGCATTGTTATGATTTTGTAATCCAAAACCAATATTATTCGGGGGCAACATTGAAACATATCCGTACTGAAAAGACACTGACGCTTTCAGAACATTTGGGGAGCACGAACCACATTGTTATAGATTAATACACTAAGTTTTGTCATATATTGCCATACCAGGAACGATACATTTGACTGAAATGAACTTTATACCCTGGATTGGGTGCATGATAGTTCACAAATGATTAGTATTGCTAAGAGGTACATTATGTCTGACTGGGAAATTAGTGGGTGGTAAACTCTTTTTCGCAGATGTTGCGGTTATCTGCATTGAAATACAGCCAGAAAAACCCGTCACAAGTATTCAGTCTGATCTTGATAAGATTTTAGAGTGGTGCAAAAAGATTTGCAACCTGCTTTACATGTTTAGATACGGAAAATTATGCGGTTCACAAAAAGAAAGAACACCGTAATGTACTATGATACTACAGCATCAACGCATCAGGACTGGAATCGTCCAACTCATATAGTTACCACTAGTAAGACCATGAAATGGATCTGTCACATAGACACAGTCGTAGGTAAAGCAGATGGCAGACTTCGGTTCACTGGTACAATACAAGGGAAATGCAATTAGTATATAAAGAAGATTAATTACAAAACACTAGTGCTACATCCTAGAATATCGCTGAAGTATGTGGAACCCATACCAAATAGAACCAACATGGGAACTGAATATGTACAGAGAAGAGCAACCCGAATGGTTACAGATTTTTTCGACCCATGGTATAGAATGTAACAGAGACACTGAAGAAACTTGTGGCACCTATACCATATGTCGTTGATGTAACAATAACACCTTTGTGCCATCTAAATAAATATTAATATATTATTATTATTATTGTTTGTTATTTCGCTGATTCGTGCATAGAAAATGGATGGTTAGAATGGTTAGGACCGGAAACAAAAGGAAAAGGCTTGAGAGCGCGAGGTTAGAGTGAAAAGAGAACTTCAGCGAGACAGTATCTGACAGCCGAAGCGTGAGCGTACTGAGCATACTGGAGTGGAGAGTGATTCAACAGTCACTTCCAACTCGATACAAAGGAGTCTCTGATGGAAGAACTATCAGCATATTGCAACGTAGCATAATTGGAAATGATGTAAGATATCGGACAGTGACAACAAGAAATTTGATACATTGATTCGTATGAAGAGCCACGATTGAGAAATACCTTCGAGCACCATCGCCGCAGCAAATCATCACTTCGACACCTCCAGGCATGTACAGATTCTTTAGAATTGTAACAGTGGATGAAGCAGCCATTTCATTGTGGTGTGTCAACATATTTGCAAAAACCTGATTTTCGTTTGTAACAAGAATAGCGCTTATCTAAGTCACGGACTCCGTGTTCAGCCCCTCCCGTCGGAGATTCGAGTCCTCCCTCGGGCATGGTTGTATGTGTGATGTTCTTAGCATAAGTTAGTTTAAGTTACTGTAAGTAGTGTGTAAGTCTAGGGATCGATGACCTAAGCAGTTTGGTCCCTTAGGAATTCACAAACATTTGAACATTTGACTCCGTGTTAGGGTCCTGTTCCTGTTCATGAAAGTTTCTGAGTACCCATAATTGTGAAGGTAATTATTTGTGTTTCTGCTAGCATTATTAATTAAAATGTTCGAAGATTTGAGTCAAAATGTTAGTTTAAAACGTACTCAGCTCATAAATCTTTCAACGTGGTCTAAAAACCAAATTGCTACGGGAAATAAAATCCTCTCTAAACTGCGCCCGAACAGACTTCAGAAGGCCTAACGGTACCGACCGACCGTGTTGTCATCCTCAGACCACAGGCTGGATGCGGCTGTGGAGGAAGACGTGGTCAGCACGCCGCTCCCTCGGCCATAGTGCTCTTTCGTGGCCGGAGCCGCTACTTTCCAATCAAGTAGCTCCTCAAGTGGCCTCACAAGGGTTGAGTGCACCCCGCTTGCCAACAGCGCTCGGCAACCTGGACGGTGAACTGGATGCAGAGAACAGTCGGTTTAAATTTTTTAACAGCTCAGAAATAACTTTTTTTTTAAGTTACTGCTACAGAATTTGCCACATGTAGTTTGAGTTTACTTGTATGTAAAATACTATTAAAAGTGTTTTTGAAGGCTACTACAGTCGTAGGGTACCCTTATTCTCGAAATTGGTTTGATTAGTGATTGATTAATTTCCATTAAAGAGGTATTTTGTTTATTAAGCTGATCAGTTAGTAAACGTTATAGTGTCGGAAATTTTATTACTTTGTTCTTCCTTAACAGTAGGGAATATTATAAAAGTCGTGATTGAATGACATCACTAACATGTTCCCACCTAATTCCAAAAGCCGGCTGCGTTGGCCGAGGGGTTCTAGGCGCTTCAGTCCGGAACTGCGTGACTGCTACGGTCGCAGGTTCGAATCCTGCCTCGGGCATGGATGTGTGTGATGTCCTTAGGTTAGTTAGGTTTAAGTAGTTCTAAGTTCTAGGGGACTGATGACCTCAGATGTTAAGTCCCATAGTGCTCAGAGCCATTTGAACCCATTTGATTTTTAATTAAAAATTTAGAGTTTACATTTTATTTTTCAATTCTGAATGTAAAAGAAAAAAGATTTATTGACAACTTCTCTGAAATTATTTGTCTGGTTTGGACTGGTGATCGTTTTTTATCCTGTTACGTACTACTACTATTGCTTAATAAACTTTGGTTCGAATCCAGTTTACAGCTTCATTCTCTCTTTTTAATATAGTGCTACGTTCGGAAACGATCTTTAAATCCCTTAGACAAACGACTACGTTCATTTAATTATAGAGAATAGTATAAACTGAACTGGCAGATACTTCAAGGCAGACGTAAACTATCCCGAGAAACCCTACTTAAAAAGTTTCAACAATCAGCAGTCCATAATGAATATAAGAATAGACTACAGACTACCACATACCGCTCCAGTAGGAATCGTGAGGACAGTATTGTATTGATTGCACCGCCCACAGAGGCATTTAAACATTCTTCTCGCGATCTATATGTGAATAAAACGGGAGAAACCCTAATGTCCGGTACAATGGGAAGTACCCTCTGCCATGCTCTTCACAGTGATTTGCGGAGTACAAATGTAGATGTCAACATCTGCTGGAACCAGAGCCTCTCGGAGAAGTACCATGGAAACAAAGAAGATCTTGCAACGTTTTTGGAAAATTTTCCTTCACATGGTTTGTAGGCGAGTTCACCAAGTATCAGCATTGATAGCTGGATAGGAAGAAGAGGAGCTTGTCTACAGAACGCACTCTACATGCACTCCAAGAAGATACTGGGCGCGGTGGGTGATGTAAATAGCAGAAGCAAGGAAAGTCGCAAGATTGTAGATGACTGCAGACTATTGTTCATTTGTTTCGTGTCCTGCCAAACTTAGACATGTCGCTATTCTATGTTGTCTTGGGCTTGACGCGTGTAGTCTGTGACCGATTACTGCTTTTGGAGTTATTTTTAATGTACGTTGAGGCAGAAGATAGTTGTTCACGCACATAACGTCTACTTTCGTGTACAAAAGCAGACGACAATATAAACGGAATGCTGTCAGCTAACAGAGGTAGACCAGTTGGGCTGTGACCGGAAAGCTGCCGGTATCGTTCGTGGTCCTTCGATTTGTCTAGATTTAGCTACTGCCATCCGTCACTGCGCCGTGTGTCTTCCTGGAGTGCGCATATAGTAAAGCTTAGAGAAGCGGTGGCACCGGTCGTTCTCTGAAGAACACAAGTACTTTCCTGCCCATATGCAGCTGGACATTATCCTGTTGAAATTCGATACGAGGGGATTTACTTGAGGCTCCACAGTCTTCCTGGTACTGCTATTGCTGTTCTGATTGTCCTCAACACGTAGGATAGTGATAGATCGTATGGTATACATACAAGGACAGCTCAAACCATCGGATTTGGCGTTTGTATGCTAGGTGCCGAGCAGTGGAGGCTGCTAAGTTGTATTTACCAGGGTTGCAGGGGCGCACATTATACAGCTGAGGCCTTTGTTGTTACTGGTAAAGAAGGCGACGCAATTGCTTTCTCATCACTGTCAAATCTGCAGCTGACAGCATCGAAGACAGACAGGTCTATACGTTTGTAGTCGACTAACGCTGTCGACGAAGCTGAACGGTCTGTTCTAGCTATGTGACAAGATGGCGTTCATCCCTAGCAGTGGTCAGGTTGCATGGGGGAGATTGCGCTGGTCGCTACATGCAACATTTTTCTATTTACTGACTATACGTACGCGAGACTATCGTGGCAGCATCAGCATGCAGTGTACGAAACGAATAGCACGATAGGCCATCCTGCTTTCCCGGAGAGCGATAATTCTGGATGGAAGTCACTTACAATGCTGTCATTGTACCCTTCAGTGTCGACAAGTCGTTCTCTCTCTCTCTCTCTCTCTCTCTCTCTCTCACACACACACACACACACACACACACACACAGTTTCCACTTCTTCAGCGACTGAACTTAACATAACACTGACTTTTGGATTTATTCGATCCATTAGCTCTTGGTCCTGCGTTTTCGCGAACATCGGTGCGTGTAGTCTCGTTTATCGTTTACCCCAGTCAGGTGCGAGTAGGACTCCCGCTCTGAGGGTTCCGTACAAACTTAACTATGTGTGCAGGCAGTTCATCTATTCTGCGAATCGAGAATCTCGATCATTTTTTTTTTTTTTTTTGCCTGTTATCTACATTGATACTGACAAGATATCAGTCAGCAATATAAATGATCAAATGGCTCTGAGCACCATGGGACTTAACTTCTGAGGTCATCAGTCCCCTAGAACTTAGAACTACTTAAACCTAACTAACCTAAGGACATCACACACATCCATGCCCGAGGCAGGATTCGAACCTGGGACCGTAGCGGTCGCGCAGTTCCAGACTGTAGCGCCTAGAACCGCTCGGCCACTCCGGCCGGCAATATAAATGTGTCATAAAATATTCAGCAGGCAGGCGACCATTACTACAATAATCAGCAGTTCTACATTCAAGCGGACTGCCTCGTAAAAAATCAAACACTAAGTAAGGATCGCAAGAGACTGAAATCACGTCATCCAACTCTGTGCGATGCTGCTGACATGGTTGCTAAGAATTTCAAACCTCTTGAAGAATGGAAAGGTCGGTGGGAAGCAGTGACAGATGTGCACCTGCATAACATCTTCTCAGGTGCTAAACTTCCAAGTGGATTCGACTTACCACACAAGACGTGGTCTACTCTCAACAGAATCCGTACCAGACATGGGCGATGCAGGGATGCTCTCTTTAAGTGGAAGAAGCTGCCTGATCCAGCTTGTGACTGCGGGGCTCCATACCAGACTGTTCACCACATTGTCAGTGAATGCAGGATTCGAGCCTATCACGGCGCCAAAGAGGACTTCCTGCTAGCAACTCCAGATGCAGTGCGCTGGATTGAAGGACTGGATATTCAGTTGTAAAGACAAACTTAAGTTTCTTGTGTGTCAATATGTACATATGTATATGTAATTTCATGATATGTCTGTATTAGCCATACGCTAAATAAAATAAAACTAAGTAAGGAGTTACTTTATTGCTCATATGACGTGTTTCGGAATTGATCCATCATCAGATATCCAGGAGCGATTACTGCACGTAGATATCGCGTTTCAAGTTGTGTGTGAAACCAACATAATAGTTTTCGAATGTTTGTTTCACATAGATCTTGAAATGACATATCTACGAGCAGTAATCTCTCCTGGATATCCAATGATGGATAAACTCCAAAACGCGTCGTATGAGCAGTAAAGTGATTTCATTGCTGATGTTTGACTTTTACTGGTGCGGTCCAGTGAGCCCGAATGCATAATTACTGATAGTTTTACTTACAAGTTTGACGTTGAATAAAAAATGACAAAGGAATTTTTTATTGCGTGATATAATAACAAATTAACAGTTTTTGGGTTTTTCCTTTCCTTTTACTGTGAAACCTTTCTTCTAGCCAAATTTCATGATTCTCTGCCAACTGGAAGTACCCTATAGATATTGATGACTGAGTATGTGAGTATTAAAATATATTACGTAAATTGAGGTATCTTTTGGTTGCATTGACTTAGAGAATTCAATTTTCTATAACACCAAGGGACCACATACCTCTGCGTGTGACATAAATTCCAAATTGATATGTCTACCGTCCCCGAGAAGAAGGGTTTGTAACAGGCGGACAGCAAAGCGATCCTGTAAGGATTCCGTTTTTACCGACTGTGGCACGGAACCCTAAGAAATGAATTGGGGAGTCAAGGAAATGTTATTTATCGGTTAATTTATCGAACATTTAGAGAACATGAATAAAATGAAAAGCAGCATCAAGAAGCTATTCGATAGGCAGACTCGTACACTACAGAGACGTTGCTAACAGGTAGTAGTGTCCATTCGAAATGCGTGGCAGCGGTGTACGAGAGGAAGAATATCATGACGAGGTTCTAAGTTGGAAAATGTGTGCTCGAGCACATCAGAAGGCAGGTCATGAGGCGTTCCAGCTTGTTACAGAAGCGATCGGTAGTCGGGCGGTGGTCTGGTATCGCGACGGCTGATGACACAATCGCCTAAAATGCCCTCGGAACCCGTTTTCGCACGCGCCTGCGAGACGGGACTGGCCGGCTGCTGGTACTGCTGACGTCCGCCGCCGCCGCCGCCGCTGCTGCTGCTGCTGCAGCTGCCGTTCTGCGCGACACGCCCTTCCGCAGCCCTCCGGCGCCGACTCCCGTCCCGGTCTTCTGGACAGTAAACACTGAGTGTCTGGCAACGATACCGCCTTCTCCAACGTCGCTCATTAATAAAGAACGAATAAAATGCTTGCATACCCCAACACGAATTGTGATGTACATTAGATGCTGACAACTAAACAAAAATAACTGAAAACAGGATACTTGAGAAGATAACAAGATTAAATAGCGTTTGTCAGCTAAAGATCTGCAACAGCCAAGTAAAAAAAAGTACAAAAAGCTGCATTCAAGCTCTAATAAGAAATATGATCATCATAAACAGCAAAACAGAGTGTTATGATTTACATTCTCTTCCGAAAGGAATGCAAAATGGGCCGTATAATGGAGAACACAGAAAATGACGCCGGATAAGATTCAGCGGAACAAGTTGATTGAGCAATTAAAGATTGGGGGGGGGGGGATTCAAATAAGTCACCAATATTTTTACGTAAGTACATAATAAAATCGATTGTAAAATTCGTAGAAACATTTACATTTGTGCACTCCTTCATAAAAATACTCAGGGAGGAAAATCACTCAGGAATTCTTTAAAAATTAGTTACTATCCAATAAAATTAGTCAACAAAAACTTGTAATAAAAATGCCAAATTATAAAAAGAAACATTTGTTAGACATTTACTCTCTATCTCTCTCTCTCTCTCTCTCTCTCTCTCTCTCTCTATTCGTTTAGTCGGTTCCGACTCTTCTAACCCCATGAACCAAATCACGCCACTTTTTCCTGTCTTGCACTCTCTCCCGTAGACCTTCCAGGTAGGAACGCATTGCTTCTGTGATGCCATCGATCCATATTCTCTGACGTCCTCTTCTTCTAGTTCCTTCAATCTTCCCCAGCATTAATGTTTTTTCCAGCGAGGCATGCCTTCGCATTGTGTGTCCAAAGTAGGTCAGCTTTTGTTTTAACATTAGACCTTCCAGGGAGAAATCTGGTTTTATTTGCTCCAATATTGATCTGTTGGTTCTCTTTGCAGTCCATGGAACTCTAAGAAGTTTTCTCCAACACCACAATTCGAAGGAGTCAATTCTTCGCCGTTCAGCCTTTCTAAGGGTCCAGGTCTCACATCCATACAACACAACTGGAAAGACCATAGCCCTCACAATACGGATCTTTGTTGCTAGTGTTATATCTCTGGGCCTTATAACCTTGTCAAGGTTTGACATCGCCTGTCTACAGAGCAACAGGCGTCTCCGGATTTCATGGCTGCAGTCGCCATCAGCAGAGATCTGGGAACCGAAATAACTGAATGTGGTCACTACCTCCATGGTTTTTCCTGCTATATCCCACGAATTGGTAGGTGTAGTTGCCATAATTTTCGTTTTCTTCACATTCAGCCTAAGACCGGCCTTTTCACTTTCGTCTTTCACCTTCAGCAAGAGTGTTCTCAATTCTTCTTCACTTTCTGCCAACAGGATCGTATCATGCGCGTACCTGAGGTTGTTTACATTTATTCCAGCTATTTTAATTCCTGTTTCTCCTTCATCTAGCCTCGCATTCCTCATAACATGTTCTGCATACAGATTGAATAAGTACGGTGACAGTATGAAGCCTTGCCGGACCCCTTTCTGAATCTTTATCCATTTCGTTGTTCCATACATAGTTCTCACCGTGGCTTCTTGGTCGAGGTATAAACTCCGTATCAGATGAATGAGGTGATCTGGTACACCCATTTTTTTTCAGTACGTTCCATAATTTGTTGTGATCGACGCAGTCAAAGGCTTTGGCGTAGTCAATAAAGCAGTGGTACACATCTCTCTGGAATTCTCTTGCTTTTCCCATAATCCACCGAATGTTAGCAATTTGATCTCTAGTTCCTCTTCCTTTCCTAAATCCAGCTTGTTCTTCTGGTAGTTCTCGATCTAGATATTGGCGAAGCCTATTTTGTAAGACTTTCAACATGACTTTGCTAGCATGTGAGATAAGTGCGATTGTTCGGTAATCTGAGCATCCTTTAGAACTTCTCTTCTTTGGAATGGGGATGAATACTGATCTTTCCCAGTTAGGCTAAAACATTTAGTGACAGTAAAAGAAGAAAGAGAAAGATTTAACTCCATTTGACATGTAATATCAGAAAGACTGCGGACAGTCACTACTCACAGATAGCACCAATGAAGTATAATAATTTTGTAAACCTGGTGTTGTATTATAAAGTCGAAATGTATCTGTTTTCGTTTCACGAAATAAATTCGGACAAACAGTAACAGGCTGGTTCCATCCATTTCTTACGTGCTTGAAGACTTGAAAGCACTATCGTGCCACTAGCCATGCACTTCAGCCTTTGAGACGCATGCGGTTCCATTACATGTTTACACCACTGTCGGCGAAGAAGCTAGATATCGACGGACCGAATCAACGCTCTATGCATCTGTATTAGTGAAATAGTTTTTGAGAATTATCGCCACCCTCTCTCTGGCCCGCGGAACAAGGTTAAAAGTCGCAATTCAGACACCTTCTATTATTGCTTTAAATATGTACCGTAGGTGAAGTGGCAAGGAAGAAGTACCTGTCGAGAGACCATATATACCTTCCGTTCCTGCAGAGGGGAAGCAGCATTCTCAATAGTTGCAGGAGCAGCAGTCTAGATGATAGATGGAAAGAAGGGGAGAGGTACTGGCAGATGAGAAACCATGAAGGCAGACTGCGTGTCGTTCGTGGATAGTTCAGTATGTAGGGGGATTGCCCGTGAAAGACAAGGTTCCAATTTCGAGCCTCGGTCCGGCACAGGGTTTTAGGGTTTTAATCTGGCTGGTAGTTCCATAACAGTGCACGCTATATGGGAAAAGTAAAATTATTTTTGAAAACAAAACTTAGGCTGTAGATAAGCTGGTGCTCGGTGGGATTCTTTCTTCTAGGAGTGCTAGTGTAGCAAGACATGCAGTTTGAAATGAACAGGAGTGGTACTGGCAGAAATTAAGCAACTATAGCTCCTGAGTCTTGCCTGGATAACTTATTCGGTAAGAGAACACTGCCCAACAAAAGCCAATGGTTCAATTTTGAGTACTTGTGCGGCACAAAGTATAAATATGTGAGGAAATTTCTTAGTGGTGTGCATGATATATCAGACAGGCGAAATACTCTCAGACTTCCAGAAGAAAGTAATAAATCCACTTCCAAAGAAGGCAGATGCTGACAGGTGTGAATACTATTGAGCCATCAGATTAATAAGTCATGGTTGCAAAATACTGACTTGAATTATTTGCAGAAGAATGGAAAAACCTTGCAGTAGATCAGTTTGGGTTCCATACTAATGTATAGACATGCGAGGCAGTATTGATCTCACGTCCTATCTTGGAAATATGTTTAGATACGCAGCATCAGTGTCCCACAGTGAATAAGGGCATAGAGAGGAAATCCTCGTCGCCATTTTTCTATCCTTCTCGGCGTAAGTGTGAGTCAGACACCGTTGGAGCAAGTTCAGAGACAATGGTTAGCCAGGAGAAAAGAACAGAGCGTAACGAAAGTCTTTGTAAGGGTGCTCAAACGTTCCAGGGAGCGATCCGAATCGAAAAACGTAAACACAGACAAGGTCGATCACTCGTCTGACAATGGCACACAGTAACAGCTGCGGTGGTGGCGGCGCCCTCCACAAGAGCGAAACAGCAGCTGTAGTATGAAGCTCAAGCATCTCTGACGTTTGTTTCATATCGATCCATGGTCTGGGCAGGAAACCCGAAACACTGTAGGATACTAAATCCCTCCCCTCTTTAATCGGCATCTAGGGCCGGAAATAATCTGCGTTTGGCGAATTCGTCGAGGAAGAGGGGGAGAGAAGTGCCAGTTTCCCCACTAAAGGATCCCACGCTATTTTCTCGTTGCGATCTACCAGGTCGGATATTGGCTCTGTCTATGAACTTACCGACCGATCGACAATTTCTGGGGCGCCACTTTGTCCTGCCCGCAGGGGACGTGGTGCTAGCCGTGTTTCAGATGGGGAGAACAGTTTGGCATCCATGAGCACCTCAGTCCGAGAATGCTCAACCTCCATCGATTACTTGCTGAGGGATACTTGGGCACTGGGGAGAGCCGGAAGTGTCTTAATGAGTGGAAGTGATTCTATACCCATTGGCTCCCATCGCTAGTCATAGGCGAAGACCTACTCGCACCTAAATTCAGGACTGAGGTTGTAACTGTGGCAGGGATGCTGTTGAGTGGGATTGTACTGGGCGTGGTTTCGTGAGTCATGTCAGTCAGCTGCAGAAGGGGAGAGGGGAGAGGCGCTGCGGCTCTTCGTAGCCAGAGCTAATTGGGGTCCCTATCGCTTCTGGCCAGCCGCAGTCTCAAAACTTTGCCGCATCTTATTTGCGACGACTACGCCTTGGGTCGAACCGGTGTTTCGGCCGGAAGTGCGAGACAATGCCGAAAGTGCAAGAGCATATGCGGGAGCCCACGCGGTGATAAGGCTGTGGGTGAAGGTGGTGGGTCTGCTGACTCTGGTGCAGCAGGTCAAAGAGGATCTGCACGTGAGTAAAATTTCGGCCAGACTACTTCCATTTACGTGGTTGGACCGGCAGGTTGAGGGAAAGCTGTTCAGTATGTAAGTCTGCATGCTTTCGTGGCCGTTGTTACTGAAGGTAAAATCTTCTGGGTTGATCGAAACGTCGATTGTATAGAATAAATAAGATGCTGTCCGACAACCCAGAAGATTATGCCTCAGAGACGGTTGTCATCTATATCTTGCGCGTCCGAGTTTTGAACGTCATGGTCAACCGCTTCCCTTGCGAACTGGAAGGAAACTAGTAGTGTTCAGGTGCTCAGTACCTTTGCATTTATAAAAATTCTGAAACACATATTATGCCACGAACTGAGGGCCGTTGTCAGAGACAAGGATGGAAGGTACCCCACTATTGCAAATATAATGGAGAGAGCACGGATGGCAGCTGCCACATATGGAAAGTTAGAAAGGACAACAAAAATTTGGAAATTTGTGGTAAGATCTTATGGGACCAAACTGCTGAGGTCATCGGTCCCTAAGTTTACACACTACTTAATCTAACTTAAACTAACTTACGCTAAGGACAACACACACACCCATGCCCGAGGGAGGACTCGAACCTTCGACGGGGGGAGCCGCGCGAACCGTGAAGAACGCCTAAGACCAAGCGGCTACAGCACGCGGCTAAAGGACAACAGTTCTCTTTTGAATGGACTGGCGTAATCAATATGTAATCTTTGTCTGGGGTAGTCAGGCTATGGCCAACGACTTAAGCATTGCACCAGGGCTGAACGATTTCGGGCGCAGGCCTGGCAGTTCCGGACCATGTGTTTTACAGCGGCGTCAGCAATGGGCCACACATCTGACGCCACACTGTTACCTTAATTCTGCACATTCTCAAGTGTGCAGTGGGGAGGAGCTTCAGTAAGCAAAGGTGGAACGAGGGGTAAATTACCACCCTGCTTTGAGGTTCGTCCGTGGCTAACAATAAGGCCCAATCGGTTGTATTAAGTCAGGGAAAAGTATGTGCACCGTGTCGGTTCTGTGCCCTTAGGTAGGTACCCTGGCCATGCGCACTGTACAGCAGACGACACCATGTGGACTAACAGATCGTGACGTATTTGTCTTGCTGCTTAATGCCCCATAATTGGGAATTCGTCGAGGCTGTGCAAAGGCACAATACAGTACTTTGTGCCTGTCAGAGTCTGCATTTCGACCACGCGGCAAGCGGAAAAGTGCGTCTGCGTTTGAGTGCTGCTAGGACGATCGATATTGGAACCTGGAGTTACAATTACTAAGGAGCAACGCCCACCGTTGCATTTGCTGCGTCCTCTAATCGGGAAATTTTGAGTGAGGACCGAATAGCGAAATGAGGGAATTGTGATCGGTGATCAGCTGAAACTTAGTACCATAGAGAAATATAGCGCAATTGTCGTTACATATTTGTGGGAGAGCACAGCACCAATGCCACAATCTGACACAATGGTGGCAAGTGTTAACAGTTTGCCTGAGTTGAATGTTACTAAACAAGGAGGCGACCTAAAGCATTCTTTAAGTATCAAGGAAGCTTTCTGGCTCGCCTCTGAGCACAGGAATTTATGTTCTGTGGGCACTCGAACACAGACGAGGTCGATCACTCGTCTGTCAACGGCACACAGCAGCAGCGGCGTTGTCGGCGCTCTATGAAGCCCAAGCATCTCTGATCTTTCTTTCATATCGATACATAGCACTCGAATTCAGCTCCGCCACATGGGAAATCAGTTTCGCATAATAATTAACTCTGTCCAGGAACGACTGTAGTTCTTTGAGGTTATTAAAAGTTGGTAAGTTATGGACTGCGTGTAAATGACCCTGTGTGGGCAGGAGCAAGCTGTGGCCGTGGTATGCAGTCCACTTATCTCTGACCTTTCCTCCATATCGATACTCGGACTGAGCAGGGAATCAAAGTCACTGTTAGATACTAAAAATCAGTTTAAATTGTCGAGAAATGTAAGAACACGCAAGGCAATGTTGACCCTATGACCCTACGACTTCTTTCGGAAGAGAGGTTTAAGAAAGGCAAATCTACGTTTATAACATTTGTAGATTGAGAGAAAGTTTTTGACAATTTTGACTGCACTACGCCCTTCGAAATTCTGAGGGTAACAGGAAGAGTCGAAGAACAGGACAGAGAAGCAGTAGTTGAAAACGGATGGAGACAGCATTGTCATGATTACTCAGTCTGTATACTGAGCAAGCAGTAAAGGAAACCAAGGAGAAATTTGGAAACGAAATTCAGGTTCCGAGAGAAGAAATAAAAACTTTGAGATATGCAGATAAAATTGCAGTTCTATCAGATACGGCAAAGGACCGGTTGGCTGCTTTGGAGGAGGGTCATCAGTCCCATCGGATTAGGGAATGATGGGAAAGGAAGTCGGCCGTGCCCTTTCAAATGAACCGCCCCAGCATTTGCTTGAAGCTATCAGGAAATCACGGAAAACGTAAATTAGGATGGCCGGACGCGGGTTTAAGCCGTCGTCCTCCCGAATGCGAGTCCAGCTTGCTAACCACACCTCGCTCGGTCAGAGGACGGGGAAGAGAAGATTAACAGAATCGATAGTGCCTTGAAAAGAGATTGTGAGATGGATATGAGCAAAAGTGTAACAAGGGCAATGTAATGTAGTCGAATTAAATCAATTGTTGCTGAAAGAATTAAATTCGGACATGAGACCCTAAAAGCAGCAGATGAGTTGTGTCATTTGGGCAGAAAATAACGGATGACGGCTGAAGTACGGAGCATATAAAGTGCAGACGGGCACTAACAATAAAAGAATTTTGAAAAAGAGGAATTTGTTAATGTCTGTTGTAACTGTAAGTGTTAGAAAGTTTTTTTCTGCAGGTATTTGTAGCTTTCTGTGGAAATGAGACTTGGGTGATAAACATTTCAGACAAGAAGAGAATGGTAGCTTTTGAAATGTGGTGGCGCAGAAGAGTAGATATGTGGATCGAGAAACTAATGAGAAAATGCTGAATCGAGTTGAGGAAAAAAGAAAATTATGGCACAATTTTAAAAGGCTCATCCTGAGGCATCAAGGAATCATTAATTTGGCATTGGAGGGAATTGTGGGAATAAAGGAGTATAAATTGTAGAGGCAGAGATAGGCCTGACTGCAGTAAGCAAGTTCAAATGGGTGTAGGCTGCAATAGTCACTCAGAGGTGAAAAGGACTGTACAGGACGGACTAGCATAGAGAACTGCATGAAACCAGTCTGCAAACTGAAGATCACCACCACAATAAAAACACAACAGGAAATTTCGCGTCTGAGAAATGAATAACAATTTGCAAGTGAAGACTTTAATATACGCGTAATTTTGTAAAAAAAAAAATGGTTCAAATGGCTCTGAGCACTATGGGACTCAACTTCTGAGGTCATTAGTCCCCTAGAACTTAGAACTACTTAAACCTAACTAACCTAAGGACATCACACACATCCATGCCCGAGGCAGGATTCGAACCTGCGACCGTAGCGGTCTCGCGGTTCCAAACTGCAGCGCCCAGAACCGCGCGGCCACTTCGGCCGGCGCGTAATTTTGTACTGGATATCGAAATTGTCAGAAACTCAGTGGCATTCTAATAAGTTTACCATGTGCCATACAGTCCACCTGGAAAACGGTGTTCGCCGTAGAGTGCAGGAAAAGGCCGCAAGATAAATGTATGTACAAGGTGTCTACTGAAGAGTTCAGAAATGGTTCAAATCGCTCTGAGCACTTTGGGACTTAACATCTGAGATCATCGATCCCCTAGAACTTAGAACTACTTAAACATAACTAACCTAAGGAAATCACACACATCCATGCTCGAGGCAGGATTCGAACCTGCGACTGTAGCGGTCGCGCGGTTCCAGACTGAAGCGCCTAGAACCGCTCGGTCACAACGGTCGGCTACTCAAGAGTCGGGGCCCAAACAAACAGTACTCATCACGCCTTTCATGCGATGCCTAGCGTCGATGGAAAGCGTCGGTTTTTTTTCCGCTACAGACAAAATTATTTTTACGTGCTAATTCGTTAAAGCGGTCCCGGATTAGTCTAGTACGATTTTCATTGCATCGATATGTATTAACAGTGACAGTGTAACTCGAAAAATAAACCAGTACTTTAACAGCGAATGAACAGCACCACTGCTCGGCGGCAGCAGTCAGCGCATCCAGGGCGGTGCTGGAGTACTGGTTATTCTTCGTGTTTCACTGGCCCCGTTAATTCGTATCGATAAAACGAATATCGCACTAATTTAAGGCCGCACCATCAAATGAGCCCGTAAAATTTCGCTTTAAAAATCATTTTGTGTGTAACGGGAAATAAATCGACGCTTTTCGTCGAAACGGGCGTCGCATGAAAGACTTAACGAACAGTATTTGCTTGACCTGATTCCAGGTACACGATGTAAAAATGAAATTGCCAGTATCTGCCGAAACACTGGATCAAATGCGGCGACGACTCTTTAGAGTGACACCAAGTATACAATGGTCATTTTTTAACCTCCGATAGGCCATAAATAAAAGAAATACGTATATAAAAATTATTTTATTACTAATTGGTACGTATACATCTGGTTACTTTTCGGCATAATAACCGTAATTATTGAGGCATTTGCTTTACCTGTGGACAAGCTTTCCAATACCCTGTATATAACTGAAATGTATCATTGAACTGAAATGAGTCTTGACGTTGTCTTCAAGTTCGTTGTCAGTTTGAAAGCACTGTTCTCCTATCCTCTTCTTCAGTTCACGGAAAAGTTGGAAGTCACCCGGCGCTAAGGCGAGACTATATGGTGATCAAAAATGTCCAACTGAAATTGCTGTAAGAGCCGTTGAGTTGTACGAGTAAAGTGAGGAGTACAGCACGCCTGTTCTTTTGTTTTGAATGGGTCTCCGCTAGTTATTCGATGAATTTTTATTGTATTGTTCCATTGTGTTTGCAGGGAAGGAATAACAAGTCTCACGTCCAGTCACAATTCATTGGCGGAAACATTGTATGAATATGATATTGGAAAGTGTGGTGTGCGTACTGTAAGACCTTCGGTACACACACCATCAGATTATTTGACTTGTCGCTCTAACGAAGTAGGCGAGTGTCAGCAATATGTCTCGTGGTCTTATTGTGGCGTGTTTATCTTCTGCCGTTAGGTCAGACGATAGAGATGCCACTTGCACGCTTAGAGTAGCAGATTGACGGTGACCAACTTTAAACAGAACTTGATTAATTTTCACACACATTTATTAAAATAATAAAAAGCATAGAAATTACTCAATTTGATTCTGGATGCTGTTTACAATTGACAACCTGAAGTTCCTTTGGTCTTGGTACGTTAATCTTATTCTCACATATCTCTGATACTTGACAAAGTGTTTATTCATTTATCTTCATGGCTATGTACACGAATATGGTAATCTTATTAGGTGCAGACTGCAGACTAATGCAGATTGACTAATCGGAGGTCTGTACACTCGTTATAATACCTCGCGCGTTCAGTATCACTGCGAGAGTGTGATCCGCGAGGAGAAAAGGTTCTTTGTTAGCAGCAGCCTCATTGGCTGCGATACATATTAATACGCGGATCGGCGGAAGCAGAATTTGGTCCGTCTTTATGGCAGCGCCATCTCGTAGAGCGGAGACGGACGAGCGCTGCGCCTGCGCTGTTGTGCTTCGCGGTGCGCGCTCTAGTGGGAAAGTTGTGTACGCGCTGACTACGCGGAACTATGTACACAACAGAAAGCTTGTTCAGAGCTGCGACAAATGCATAAGTCGCTACGGTCGTTATGTCGAAAAGGAACCACATGTGTGCGTCACTTTTAGTACTAAAATAATTTTTGATATATTCGTTTTTTATTTATGCCCTGTCGGAGGTTGAAACAGGAACGGCCTCGTATACCGGATGATCAAAAAGTCAGTATAAATTTGAAAACTGAATAAATCATGGAATAATGTAGATAGAGAGATTCAAATTGACACACATGCTTGGAACGACATGGGGTTTTATTAGAACCAAAAAAAGACAAAAGTTAAAAAAATGTCCGACAGATGGCGCTTCATCTGATCAGAATAGCAATAATTAGTAAGACAAGGCAAAGATAATGTTCTTTATAGGAAATGCTCAATATGTCCACGATCATTCCTCAACAATAGCTGTAGTCGAGGAATAATGTTGTGAACAGCACTGTAAAGCATGTCAGGAGTTATGGTGAGGCATTGGCGTCTGATGTTGTCTTTCAGCATCCCTAGAGATGTCGGTCGATCACGATACACTTGCGACTTCAGGTAACCCCAAGGCCAATAATCGCACGGACTGAGGTCTGGGGACCTGGGAGGTCAAGCATGACGGAAGTGGCAGCTGAGCACACGATCATCACCAAACGATGCGCGCAAGAGATCTTTCACGCGTCTAGCAATATGGTTTTTTTTCCTTGTTCTAATAAAACCCCAGGCCATTCCAAGCACGTGTGTCAATTTTTACCTCTCTATCTACATTATTCCGTGGTTTATTAAGTTTTCAAATTTATACTGACTTTTTGATCACCCGGTATATTGAGCAATGGAAGATAACAATGGAAGTGTGTCTGGAAACCGAGTAGCGACGATTATGATGATGATGGTTTGTGGGGTCATCAGCGCCCTTACAATTTCCCAATCTTTCCATTTCCATAATCATAATATCCACGGGTGTACTGCCGGTCTACAGTGTCCAACGGGCACAATATTTCGGCGATCATACATGTCGCCATCATCAGGTGAACTGACGGACTGAGCTCCTGTGAACGTGCCGGCACGGAGATCCGTACACTATGGCTGCTCAGGGGGAACTGGGTTCGGTCGCGGCGGCGGCCGATTTAAATACCCTCCGCCCGCGGCGCGCTCACTCCGCCGTCCGCGCCTCGCGCCACGGTCGCGCGGTGGAACAGATTGCGACGGCGTCTGAGATGACGTCTGTGTGATGGCTCTGTCCGCCGTGGTCGTCACAACTATACATTTGCTCGATTTACTCTTGATTAACCCAATCGCTGGTTCCCAAGCCTTGTTTGTTTGTCGGAAAATCACGCTATGGAGTATGAACGCACGAGGATTCTGGTACAGACGTCAAGATACTGGGACAGCGTTGTTAGAGAGGCCATAAACCGTGACTGTGGCTATAATTTTAGCAAGGCTTGAGAACCAGCGATTGGGTTAATCAAGAGTAAATCGAGCAAATGTATAGTTGTGACGACCACGGCGGACAGAGCCATCACACCGACGTCATCTCAGACGCCGTCGCAATCTGTTCCACCGCGCGACCGCGGCGCGGGGCGCGGACGGCGGAGTGAGCGCGCCGCGGGCGGAGGGTATTTAAATCGGCCGCCGCCGCGACCGAACCCAGTTCCCCCTGAGCAGCCATAGTGTACGGATCTCCGTGCCGGCACGTTCACAGGAGCTCAGTCCGTCAGTTCACCTGATGATGGCGACATGTATGATCGCCGAAATATTGTGCCCGTTGGACACTGTAGACCGGCAGTACACCCGTGGATATTTTGATTATCAAATACGCCGGGAGAAACTCAAGAATCTTTCCATTTCCAGTCTCGCTACAACTCGAATGATAATGAG
The DNA here is from genome assembly GCF_023898315.1 of Schistocerca nitens. NCBI lineage: Eukaryota > Metazoa > Arthropoda > Insecta > Orthoptera > Acrididae > Schistocerca > Schistocerca nitens. The sequence continues at coordinate 900,589,548 of NC_064614.1, read as the reverse complement.
ATGATGAGGACAACACAAACACCCAGTCTCCGGTGGGAGAAAATTCCCGAGTAGAGAAGGCGCAGAATGGCATACGAGTACGTGGCTTCCTGTTGCCTTTCCGCGGTGCAGCGGCAGGCGGCGCCTCGGACCTGTCCCAAGAGGCGTCACGTCGCGTGAACGTCCATACGCCGGTCCGGTCTACGGCGCCAGCCGTGGACGCGATTTTTCGGTTGTTCACCTTGAAGTCTGGCCCTGGCGGCGGCGCCACGCCCCTCGGTAAACAACGCCCGCCAGGAAGTCGTTGCCGCGATGGCCTCACCGCTAGCGGCAGCAACTAGTTTTAAAGGGAAGTGTGCACATCCTCCTCTTGCTCTCGCCGAGCTGCTCCCGATTCGGTTCTCGCGCTTTTTGTTGCCATTGCAGGATACCGTTTGCTGTCGTTGTTGCTCAGTACGCAGAAGTTTCTTAGAGAAGGCCTCCAACAGTGAACAAACGAGAAGTTTATAGTTTCAGCGGTACATCGAATCGCATACCGGTACGTCAAGTGGCAACCGGATGATGTACAAAATGGTTGCACTGCATGAATAAGCTGAAGCTTCATCATAAAAAGAAAAGTTTATGAGTTTTCCGACAGTCCGCTGAAAAGCTGATTGCTTCGTGAAGCGAATCTTTGTGACTGGGGAAATGTGTACTTTAATATGAAGAGCGTCCGCTTGGCGTTTAATAAGTTGACAGTGCCTTTTCGCCATTAGACAAGCGCCTAAAGCATTGTTAATGGAAGAATATGGTTTCAAAATATCTTTATGGTTGTATATATTGAAAGGGTTCCATTAGATGTATTTCATGGTAGTTAACATATCTGTGTTGTCGGCTGGGAGGGAGATGTGCCCCTCCAAACCGGTCCTCGTGACGCCGCAAGGCAGAGGATGACACGGTGGCCACTAGACAACCCTTGGCCTTCACGGTCTAGCGAGGAGTCCGTTAACAATAGAACTAGAACAGGTGAAAATAGTGCTTTTTACAGCAGTACGCCCCGAAGAGATGAGTGCAAATTTCATTGGTAATATATTTTTATTGCCTAATACGTTTTTAACCACAAAGAGGTAGCTAGTAGCTCACTGATCATTATTTTTACTTGTAGAGGAAGACAGTACAGTAAAAAACACTGCTCTAACCATTCTGCTGACCTGTTCCCTAGCGTTTATCCTGCGGCACGAGTTTTGCCGTTTTCTTGATTTGGCTATTATTTTAACTTTGTGAGCGGATTCCCTTCCTGTCGCCGCAGTTTCCAGTTAACCTAAGGTAGCAAAGCCGTCTGCTACATTTGTCTCTGCATCGTGCAAACTTTGTTCTGTGCGTTGTGTATTTTAACTGTTTCTTTGTCATATTTTCTGAAGCAGAGATTGGGGACTAGCCAAGTATTTGACGAAACGAGTGTGGAAAGTCGCCTAAAAACCACAGTCATTGTGGTCGTTAATCCACCGTGTGAATTCACATATCCTGTAGTTCGCTTACGTATCGCTCAGAAGGAATCAGAGACACGGAGGCGTACAAGTATTCATTCTTCCCACTCTCCATTCGCGAACTTAACGCAAGGAAATCTTAATATATGTTACAGTAAAATGTTCCGTCTGCCACACACTTTATGTGGGTTCACATATTCTAGATGCAGATGTAGACATAGTTGCAGACGCGTATGATATTTACACTGTTTTTTCAGTAGAAGATTGGAATGACACAAAAAATAAACAATTGTATCTTTTAATGTCTCGTGAAGTAGACTCTGCAAAGTGATTCCTTTTTCATATATGCACACACACATGATGTGTCTGATAAAATCAAAGGATCTAATACCTGAACAAGGAGATGTAACGAACTCAGATCTGTCTTTGAAACTGACCGAGACTCAATGCAACAGGGTAACAAAAAACATGTTTTGTGTCCGTGCTAGAAATCGCGTATTTCACGACTTACATCCAGGCTGAATGTCTTTTATTCAACAAGTATCACGAGTCTTCTTTGGTTTATCTATCTTGCGACAGGTATCAACTGGGCGCTCATCATTTTCCCCTGTCATGTGTAACGTGGAGTTAAATTTGAACGACGAATGACAAGAAACAATCCGATATTTGTATGGATTCAGCCTTTCCCTGCAAATACTACTGATGAACCATGCCACCCGGCTGGACATCCGGGAACGTTTCCTCAACCCTAACGTTTACATCAAATTTTGACACCTCAACCAATTGCATCGATGTCTGCCCATAGTCCCCAGTAATCTAGTGTTGGGTCCCTTTAACTTACCTAGTTTGCCATTACGGCTTATAACTGCATTAGTTGCTTTTATTATTATTATTTCTTTCCTTTCTCAGACGTTATGTCTGGTTATTATTATTATTATTATTATTATTAGGGAAAAGTATTTCTGTTGAATTAATGTTTCTGGTCACACAAACCGCGTCTTACAAGATTGGTCGTTTTGGTCGTTGCTAACACAAAACAATGACAGAAGAGGACGGAGATCTATTACTTTTTTATTCACTTTCTGTCGGCTGAGACGAAGTTTTAGAAACTTTTATAAGACTCATGAAAATTGTTAACAAAATTGTCTTTTGCGATCGATGGAAATACTGAGGTAACATGCGTTTGAATGTTCATCGAAATGTGATACAGGCAGCTGTGCACTGCTATCGTGATGATTGTCTACGCATGTACGATCGAAGTGGAGCGCCAAGTCCTATTTCGAGTAATAACAATAATTTTTTATGGCTCAACGGCCTGCGTGTCCTTGAGCCAACGGTGGTCCCGGGTGGTCACCCATCCAGGTACTAATTGGGCCCAACGTTATTTGATTTCGCTGATCAGGCGACAGCCGGTGTATTCAACGTGGCAAGGCGAGGGATGATGCTTTGTAGAAAATATGAATGTCGGACATACGTTATCAGTGACATCTCAGACATTTACAACTCGTTTTGCCTTCTTGACAGTAAATTTCTATGGAGCGTATTAGAAACACATTTTCGGCTTGCACAAATCTTGATGAGTGATGGCGTTAACACTCCGGTTTTAATGATACATTTTTCGCACTTGCAGCAAACAAATCGCGTTTAGCTTAAAGTGTTCTACACATGTGTCACTCTCCGACATATCTCCCCGTGCCGATGGGCAGATATGCATCCTTAACATACGTTGCTATCCCAGATTTTTTTTGTCTTGCGTGCACACATTCTCTGTTCTAAGCAGCTTGTGCACATTTGTAACTGTTAGGTATGTGAATAATGCATAAATATTGTGTTCAATCAAAAACATTATGATAACCTTTTTAATAGTGTGTTGTTTCACTTCTCAAACATAATACAACAGAGATTCTGCTTGGCATGGATTCTACAAGTCCTTGACAGGATTTCAGAAGTATGTGGCACCGTGTCTCTGCGCACAGGTCAAGCAATTCCCGCAAATTACGGGCCGCTGGTTTACGAGCACGCAGCTGGCACCCGAGATGTGTTCCAGTGGGTACAGATCGGGCACATTTGCTGGCCAAGACATCCGTATGAGTGCACTCTAATGCCCCTCAAACACACAGTGATGACCGTGCAACACGGACAGTTATCCTGCTGGAAGATGTCATTGCGGTAGGAGGAGACTCAAGTGTGAAACGATGCAGATGGTAGGCAATAATGTTCACGTAATTCACTGTTGCCTTCCATTACTACCACAGATGCCTTCGATTACCACCACAGATCCCATGGAAGCACAATTCAGTGTACCCCACAGCATAATACCGCCCTCACCGGCCTGGCCTGCATCTGTGGCGCGATGCGTGTTTCGTGCAACCATTCGCCTGGACGACGGCGTGTAAGGACCCAACCATCGGCCTTGTGTAACAAGAAATGCAAATCATTCGATAGGCGACACGTTTCTATTGATCCTCGGTGAAAATTCACTGATGCTGTGCGCACTGCAATCATAACTGATGGTGTCAATGGTTCAACAAAGGTACACGTTGGGTTCGTGTGATGTGGAGCTTCACGTTCAACAGTGGCCTTTGAACGGTGTACTCCGAAACACTTGTGCCTCCATCACCATTGTACTCTGTTGTCAGATCTGCCACATATCGCTGACTGTTCTGGATTACACAGTGGGGGATCATCCAACCTCTACGTTTTGTGATGAGACGTGGTTATCCAGTGCCACACAAAGCCTACTTCTCATTTCGCCATCCTGCAACCACTTTCCGTAGGTGCTCAAAACAGTAATACGCCAACAGGCAACCGGTTTCGCCGTTGCAGAGATTCTCGTTTTCAGCCGCAGGGCCACAACAATGCGCCCTTTGTCAAAACCGCTTGTATCAGTGGATTTCCGCATTTGCGGCGAGTATCTCCGCTGTAATGACTGCCCTTTCGTCTCTCTTCCATTTACATTCTTTCCTTACTGATTCACATGCCCGCAACTAGAAGGCATTCAACCTCGCGGTGGGCAGTGATCATAATGTTTTGACCCATCAGTGTATATAATGTATAAAGGCCCATTAGCATCTTCAGTGTATTTTATAATTCATTTAGACAGATGAGGGATTGGTAACAGGATATTGTGTCCACATTTTTCTTAATGTGAGTAAGTAGTTGTCCGTTTGTTGCACTTCTTAACTGCCTCTTCCTGTCTTTAACCGATTGCGTCTAGTGAGAAAAGATCAGATGACATTCGCAGGAGTGCAGTAACACCACAGCCATCGACCCTGGTTACAGGTTAAGTTTCGTTCATGTACTATTGCACGGGAGAAGGGATTGAAGATCGAGCTTGTACTTTTAACGTTCGTCGTAATGGGAAACAGAAAATACAGCACGTAAACTGACGATCAGTTGATTTACTATCTTCAGTACCATTTCCGTTGTAGACGGTTTCAACTAGCTACATCTCACCCTTTTAACTTGCACAATATGTGGATATGATGTTCCAGCTTCAGCGGAGCCTGTAAAATTACTTCTTAGCATTGGTCCGATTTCTTCCGAAGCACATTGTATACAATCTATAGCAGCAAAATTAATTTTGATAGACTCGAATGTGATGCGCGAAACATTTATCCGCCAGAAAAATTGCAGTACTTGACATAAAATTGGTGTAGCAGTTTGCACTAATTTATACGCTTAACATAAAAGTGCATCTCATTTCTGTGTAATAGATACGCCCTTAAGTGCAGTTTAGTTATGTATTGCACCACGTGTGTAAATAACGCCGCCATTTTACTGCTAGCCGTCTGTTGTTAGCTGTCATACGACTGACTGGCCGACATAATCTCTCGACACGGAGAGTATCTTTCTTCCTTGCGCACCATTAAATGCGAGAGTTATTGGAGTACAATAAATTTCAAGCGGTCGTAATAATGAGCAGCCGGCGTCACCGCGAGATAAGGCCACGCCGCGCCGCCTGTGGGAGGAGAAGCTCGTTACACGCACGGCCAGACGGCGTGACTGGGCTCGCTCCGTGCCCCGGGCACTGCGCCCAACTCGCTCTCGCTCAGTACTCTGATGTGCCAGCCGAGGCAGGGGCCACTCGCACCTGTGATGCGGGTGTCCCTGGGGAATGGAGAACTGCCAACCGTGACGGGCAATGCTCAGAAAGTCAGTCGCGCTGTGTGGCGGACACTGTGAAGGTTGCATTGCATTTCATGAAACTTGTTAGTAACACTGTCAGAGTATTGGACCTATCGATGCACCACGTGCACCATTTACATTATCAGTTTGTGAAAACTCTTTTTGAAGACCCAAAACTGTTTTATACCAATGCAAGCTGTTTCGTTTCCTGGGTGAAATACTGCAATCCATATAAGGTGATAATGTTCCACCCCAATGCATTTAACATGGCTGCCTGTAAAAGTGATAAGCTGGAAGGTATAAAGCCAGCCAGTAATACGGTTATTGGTTTGATGAGAGACAAGATGAATGGGTCACATATTGTGGAGTTTGTAGTCCTTAATTCGAAAACACACTTTCTGTACAGTGATAGGTGCCACTAAAAAGCAGACAAAGGGTGGGCATCATGTGGCCTCAGTGGCTCTAATGGTTGGTAATTACTTGGAATGGCACTGCAATGATGCCAGTGTTTCTCTGCATATGGTGTGCCAAGTGACCATTCAATAATGGGATCATGTACTATTGTATCACAGCTGAAAGTCAGCAAGCTGCGCCACGATGGCAAGTATGTTACTTATGAGTACAGAATCGAAACCCTGCTGTATTCGCAGTATTCTCTCAAGCGGCAGAGAGAGAGAGAGAGAGAGTGGGTGTATTTCTTTGTTGTATGTATAGGGAAAAATGTGTGTGTATGCAGAGTAGTATCACATGTTTGCTGTAGTGTAAGTAGGTGTGTATGTGTGTGTGTGTAATTTTTTATTGTGTGCATGTATATAGTTTATAAATGTCTGAATTGTTTTCACATTATGTTTGTGTGTGTATGTATTATGCAGTTTTTTCACGTGCTACTAGCCATCTCAGTAATTATTATTATTGTCAAGTATTCTGCTTTCTCATGTAAAGAAAGTCTCTGTAATACTGAATCAGTGATATCAGAGAAAATGTAACATTGCACTTGCTATATGTTAAGAAATTATTACAACTGCAACAATTGTATAAGGAAAAATGAATGAGAACTTTAAAGTTTAATAGTACCTTTTGCTGTAGTATTCTAACATTATAGCCGTTTGTTGAAAAATAAAACTGTCACGCAAAATCTAATATATAGACTACTTTTCTGTGTATATATTGGTTTTTAGCTATTATTATTAAAATATCTCTTTACACAATGCACAAAAATTGCTGCCTTGTTCTTATTTACAAAAACCCAGTGTATGTATTGTGCCTGTCCAGTAGATTAATTCCTTATAGCCATGGGCTAGCTGCTTCTCCAGCTTTGCTCCTGGCCAGCAGTAGTTATATGAGGGTATGTGTGATTCTACAAGTAACTTGTTGGGCATACTGCCATTACCACATATGATATGCGTCCCAAATGACATATTAAGCTACTGTGGGTTGAAGGATTTGCACATCTTATTAAATATCACATGTTTAGCATCCATCAAGTTGTTGTATGATGAAAAGAATCCAAACCATTTAACCAAGACGTTATTGCCCCATTGTCTTATGACACACTATGAGAAAAACATCTGGTTCACTGCTTGACTGCAATTCTTCTATGTAAAAACTACCAGCTATTTCACTATCACTATTCTAGGGTTTGTTTGTTACACTGTGGAAACTGTAAATATCTCCATAAAACAGTTTAGCAAGTATAATTTTTCAAATGACGTTTTATATTTAGAAATATGTACGGAATTGCCTATATTAAATTTCTGTTGTGTGGATTCACCATTTTAATACAACTGTACACCCTCTTCAGAAGCTCATTATCAGGTGGTTTTGTTTTTGTTGTTCCATGTGTGGTCGAATTATACTGCCCCATTATTTTCAGAAAAAGTATTTCTACTTCTATGATCCACAAAGATTAAAATGAATTCACATACGGATTTTTATCATTCTTTTCAAATGTTTCATGACACTTGCCTTCAACTGGGGAATGCTGAATAGTGGCATGTTCCATACCAACCTATTACTGTCTTGAAATATCTATTACAAAATTCGCCACCATTATCAGTTAGAAAGTTTATGGGACATCAATTTGCCCCTCTCTGCAGCAAATGTTGAAACACCTGTGCAACTTCCTTCCCAGTCTTTGCTTTCAGAGGCAGAGTTCAGGCAAATTCTTAGCGTTTATCAATGAGCATTAAAACGTATTTGAAAACTTAATTTGCTCATGAATATTGTCTCATATCTATAAGATCTACCTCTCATAAATTGTTCTTACCTCGAATTATAATGTACCTGTGTGGGAATGTTTTGTGTGCAGGTTTGTGGAGTTTTTAATTATTGGCTCCATAATTACGCCGTAATGCATCTTTCTCAGAGTCCTCAAATAATTATTATGATATCACTTATGTGGGTGCTATTCCCACCAGCAGCTCATGCAGTGAGCAGTCATAACCATTCTGTTATTTCATTTGGGTTGTCGCAGTGTATATAATGAAGAGATCAGTTGTTCATTTTTTATGCTGAATGTCAGTTCTTTGTTTGTACTATTATAAAAGATAATGCAGGTGCAATAATATCTTTGTTTTTTTCCACTGCTCAGGCTTTTTATTTGTTCATCTGTAGCGTTGTCTTTCCTATGTGTGTTAGTTGTACATAATATTTCAGCATACATTTCTATATCTTTTGGCATATACTTGTCGAGTTTTGGAATCTTTAAAGATATTAGATCAATTAAACTAGGCATTCTTTCAAATTCTCTATCCCCATGCGTTATTTTGTACTTGGTTAAACTAATAGGGTGCTCACCCAGCGTATACTGTTGACCCCTGCTGATCCCATATATTCCATCTATTTCACTGTCACTGTCATGTTTAATGAAATCAGTAATAACATATCTTTCTTCTTCTTCTCTTCTACATCCATCCAACTTTCACGTATTTGCAGGAGCTGTTTAAGACTTCAAGTTACACTCTTATTCGTTTCTGAGAGACAATAATTTTGTTCCAACTTCCCTAATTTTGCCCGTAATTTATGCCGAGTAATCTTCAGCACCTTGCTAACTTTGCATTTTGTCGACAGGATTTGAGATTAGTATATAACGTACATACTTTTGGAATAGCAGTAGTGACGGTTTCTTCTTTTTCTTTTTTTTTAACTGATGTATCTCAGTAACAAGTCGTGGATTCATTCATTCATGTCCTCCATCAGAGATTCATAGAACTCAACTTTCTCAGATATTCCCTAGGGAACCTGTTCATTTCAATCCAATTCAGTCTTGTATTGAGGCTTTCGTTGATTGAGTTCTACAGATCAGGGTTAATAATTTGTGAAGTGCGTACATTAATTACTTTCTACTAACAAGAAGCTGTTGTAATTTATATCGAGATTGATGATATAAAATAGATTTGATGACTCTACAATCTTTATTGGATATTTGCTCTACAACTTTCATTCCAGAAATTTGCAAATATTGAGATTAATTAACGTCACTATGCCGTCAACATTATTTAGATATTCAAGGAAAAATCAGTATCGCTGATTGCTTGTTTATAAAACTGGTGACCAAGGACAGAAGAGTTTTTGCATGTTTTGTGTTGGAATTTGCAACAGTCGATAATGCTCAGAGTCTGCGTTATTGTATGCACCAGAAGTTAACTGTACAATTTAGTTGTACTGTAGGTACCTCATTTCATCTCTTGATACCTGGGGAAGCAGTGCAAGACAAGCATTTCGTCAAACGTCACGCTTTTTACCCACACGTACATACTAGCACCCGTGTGTTGTAAAATACAAGAAGACGAATTCGAGGTATTCTTTTCCTCACTTAAACGTTCGAAAAATAAATTAAATAGCCAAAGATAAGCCAACAAGTAGAATCAAACTGTTGAAAAGCGCTAGAAACAGAGAAAAGAAAAAAATGTTTAAACTATGATTTTATGATCTTAGGCATTGTGCCTGTTGCACGTGACAAAAACTGCAACAATACAGCACTTCATATTTCACGTGATTGTGGAAAACTAGTTCGAAAATAATTTCGACTTGTCGTTCCTGGAAAGAGAGGCATAGCCGAATAATTTTGGCAATGGCTCGGTCTAAAATAAGAACGAATACACTAGCAATTTGTAACACAAATAAAGAGCGCTATCAAGAATCACAGAAAATATATCCATGCATTATTAGTCTCACGTGGATGTGCTATTGGTGAATTTTGGTAAAAGACATGTCTACTGTACGAGTGTATATACTCAGGCAGCTCTAAAACGTGTGTGATCGTTCCTGGTGTCAGGTTGTGATGGGGGTTCTGCAACGGAATGGTTTCCATTGGTAAAACATATAATATCCGCTTGCCGAATGTTTATATTACCATGAGCAGGTTACGCTGTAGAGTCTTCTATTTAGTTGATTTTTGAAATTATTGAAATCTTTCATATTTAGCAACTTTTTCGTTTATGTTTTAATTTTACTACCAAAAGCGAAGCTCTAAAATATTTAGGACGATTTTTTCCACCGTGTACAAACTCTAGGGATTGATCGATGAGAGGATACGGAACAAAAAAGGGCTAATAAACTTGTGTCCGTAAATGCATGGTTTCCATGCTAGAGACAATTTATTCAATCACACTTTGTTGGAGAGACTGCAGTCTAATATGTGCTTACCATCCAGCCACAATTACAGTATGCATCGGTGCCTCCTAGAGGGTGGTGCTGTTCCTCATGCGTCATTCCCCAGCGCCCTCTCCTGCCATAGTAATTGGTAATGTTGTGTCTGATTCACTTCTCTTGCCGACTCACTTTGTAGTGGATGTGATACAGCATTGTACACAACCATTCCGTATTCGAATCGAGAGCTTGCCGACATGGAGTTCACTTACGGAAAGAGAAATAGCAACAGGCAGCAAGGTTGTATCAGGAGACCTATCCCCGCCGATAACAACAACAGCATTCAGTTTTTGCAACAGTTTTTCGCAGTTTGTCTGAGACAGAGTCGTTTGAGGAAGCAGGAAATCATGAAGGATATACCCGAAATGTTCGGATACCAGACTTGGAGGAAAATGTGATTAAAACTGTGGAAGGCGACCGAAATGTCAGTACCAGGCAGTCGGCCCGCCAGTACAGGGTTAGCCAGACGACAGTGTGGAACAAACTCCGTGACAGTTGTTACTGCCCTTATCACTTACAGCGTGTGCAGGGCTTACTAGCGACAGACTTTCCACATGGGGTGCAGTTTTGTCATTGGTTTCTTCACCAGCAACCATGATTCCAAGATTTGTGTCATCCATCTTATTTATAGAAGAGACCACCTTTACGTGGACTGGTATCTTCAACTTTCATAACAGTCATCTGTGAGATAGTATGCAGAACCCACATGGTATGGTGACAGCAAGTCATCAGCATCCGTGCATCCAGAATGTGTGAGCCAGGATAATTGGCGACCATATTTTGGGACTAATCTTCCTTCCACGTCGCCTAACAGGCCGGAACTATCAGCGTTTCTTGCGGGTGGCTTTGCCACCCCTGCTGGAAGAAGTGCCATTAATGATTCGAAAGGTTATGTGGCTGCTACATGATGGTTCTCCAGCCCACTTCGCCGTTAACATAGGGACGCATCTCAATTGTGTCTTCCCTGGTCGACGGATCGGATGAGGGGGTCCAGTTGCATAGCCTGCTCATTCACTAGATCTCAAACCTTGCGATTTCTGGTTGTGAGGCCATCTCAAAAGCATCGTGTATAAAGAGTCCATTTCAGATATGGAGGCAATGGAGCTGCGTATTTATGCCGCCTTTGACACTGTTACACTGTTCGAATGCAGCCTGGCTCATGTGAACGTGCGAGACAGAGCATGCTACGGCACGTACACGCATGCGTTGAGGCACGTTGAAACAATTTTCAACACTTGTTGTGACTCTGATTGCATGTTACAGCGCGTATTAGACCGCAGTCTCTGTAATAATGTATGATTGAATAAATGGTCCCTAGCATAGAAACCATGAATTTCCAGACATAAGTTCGCTAGACCTTTCTTGTTCTGTATCCTCTCATGTGTCAATCCCTAGAGTTTGGACACGGAGGAAACAATCACCATGTGTACACAATGTCTTATATTTCTTTCTCTGTTTGGGCCAAAAATGTCGTATTAGTAGCAGCATACAAACAATTCTGTACTCCATCTGTAATTTTTTCGACATAACTTCCAATTTCTTTTCGTGAACTCATTTGTTATCGTGGTAGAGAACATGTGATGTAAATGAAAGGGGGAAAGAAGGATGTTGGTATAGAGTATCTGCCTCACGTACGGTGATGCTTCACGTGAATACAGTAACATATTCATGTTTCGAACAATATATTTAAATACAAGGATGGTACAGCTAAGAGTGCTACCACATATATCGCAACGTAAAATATATAAACGTCATTACAAAAATATATATGCGATTAACTATTACGATGTGAAGCAAGTCGTACTTCATGGAAACTTAAAGTACCGGTTTGAAAGAATCTTGGTGCAATGGAATTGGGATCGTGAGTCACAGTTTCTGTCTTAAAACAGCAAACGGATTTCTGTTGTTTCACGTTGTGGCAGTTATAAATAATCCAGACAAAAGCGAGCGCTAGCAGATGATTCATACCACTGGCGATGGTTTCCAACATTAATGGCGGCTGTAGGCGGGTCCATCGCCGAAAACAACGGGCCATGGGACAGGTCGGAACGAGAACAGACGGAGACTTATTGCACGATGTGACAGAGGGGGGGGGGGGGGGCATTGGCTACGGCTTTAATATTCGCAGTGGGGGCAGACGGTGCGTCGTGCGTCACGTAGGTCGTGACGTCCCCCCCTGGACCTGACCCCGCAGGCACAATCGAGGTGCAGCACCACACCAGACACTTCGCCGCTTCCTCCTTTGGGGATGGCAACCTATCGGGTCGCTCCCGGATGTTTGGACTACGACTGCTCTGCGGCCGTGCTGCGCATCCCAAATCCTCTAGCACCACCTCTCTCTTGTACCAGGAATATCTTAAGACTGAGGTTTACGGCTGTTGCAGTATTGTGAGTCCGCATGATATTCATTGTTCTTGTCGCTTCAGAAAAACCTCTTGGCTCATCTTGATTTTTATAAACCGTAAGTAACAGCAACCTCATATTTTGAGTACGTGGATGTTCATGTATTCTAAAGAGGTGAATCATAAAAGATACACCCCATTGTAGAATGGATTTTGCGAAAACGCTGTCATCCATGCGCCGAACTGTTGGTAGGAGGTTTGTTAGTTTTTCTATAACCCATATAAACCACAGGAACTGTTTTTCGTAATTTTCCGTAATATTAAGTCATTACATGCCCAAGTATTGATAAGAAGGATGCGTTGTGTGTAACTCCTGCAAGCCATATATCAGAATTTTAACAGTTTGTTTTCATTTATTTACTTTAGATATATTTGTTGGCGTGAAATTGTCAACGTGACGAAAGTGAGGGATCAAATTTAGTGTGTGCTGTTCTGCATTTTCTGCTCCAACTATCTTTTTGAAGAAGCAACCACTTTAGACTGTGATGTTGGTTAAAGAGTCAGTTTATCATTCGTCAGTATCCAACCTATTTTACAGATTTCGAACCCGGATAGAGATCATAACGTTGATTTCTTTGCATTGTGTCAGTGCGATAACAGTTAAATAACTTGCCTTTGAGGAAAGTAAAATCACGATTACGATACATTTCATGCTCCGATAAAATATGAAGGTGATGAAAGGCGTAATTTAGGAGTATCCTAATAGAACTAACAAAATCAGAGTTTAAAAATGACTATTGTAACATCATCAGCATCGTGAAGATAGTTCAACAGATTTTATAAAACGATCTGTTTTATAGTAAGATTTTTTCTCTTCAGGACAGTTTTTATTGTGAAACCTCTGATGTAGACATGTTTTCTCTATTTGTACGCAGTCAAAGCAGGTTATATGAAGTGAGCCTTTATGGACAAACAGTCTGTAGCTCCGGATTCAGTTTCATAAATCCGGGTAGAATGATTTGCAATTGCCAGAGAACTGAATCGTATTAGTTCATGCTTCCCAATTCACTTCTGCTGTAAAAAACCGTAAATGTTTGGATCTCTTCATGTCTGGTGCCAAACGATAACGCTCGCATGCGACAGAAGACGATTTAATTTGCATGACATTGGAATTCGCTGGTGCAATCTCGCTACGACTTGGCGTCAGTGACACTTGGCTGTGTTTCCATTCTCGTAGGGTCCTCACCGCTCACATCGTCCTCCTAATTTCAATGTTTTATATATTTCACATGTGCACACTACGAGATACATTTCACTCGCACGAACGACTATTCGCTAATTCACATTCCGTTTTGGAAATGGAACATTTGTCGTCATACATGTTTTACATGTTCAGGCCTGGGTGAACTGCAGGATATGTGTTCATATGTTGGTCGAAAAAAATACATGCTCTCGATAGATGCCCAAAAATGGTATACGACGATTACAAATGAAATCGCTTTCAATAGCTTCGGGATCATCTCGCCTGTTATGGATGCGAGGGTGCAGGACTTAACCCTTTCATGACTAGAAGTGTACCTGAGGCGCCCATTACGCACAAAATTGAAAAGCAATCGCTGCACTGTCAGCTTACGGTAAAACGGATTTTACTCATCAGCTAGCAAGATAAAAGTGCAGACGAAGAAGAAGAAGAAGATGTACAGCATCTTGGCTGAGGACGACAGGTCCTGAGTATATATAAAAAGTATGTAGAAATAAGCAGGGGAGTTAGAAAATTATTTACAGGCAAAATGAGAAGGAGCCTCGAAAACAGTGAAGAACTGAAGAAGAAATTTGAAAGAAAAGATGAATATAATAGTCAGAGAATGAGAAAATCATTTCAAGGCACTGCTTACGGAAGAGAGGGAGACAGATATAAGGACACAGAACTGGATTTCGAGAATGAATTATCTGTGAAAAATACCCAGTAACTATAGCAGTAGTAGGAATACCTGTGGAAGAAATGGAAACTCTCACGGTCCATGAAACAAATGAATATAGTTAGTGAAGTACGGACCGAATGTGTTATGGGAATGTTTGAGTAAGCTGTTTAATGCATGCATGTTAGAGGAATAAGAAGTGCCCAAGAAATGGAATTTGACATATCTAAGTCCAGTTTATAAGAGAGATAGTAAGAAGTAAGTGGAAATCATCGCGAAGTCAGTGATTAACTGTTTGGCTGGGACCTAAAAGACATGATAGAGAGGACTTCAGGAGGGCAGATCCGCAACATTTTTAAATAAAGGCAACTAACGGCAAAAAACTTGAAGAGACTGGATAGGAATCTGATTATCCATTTACTGTTCATAGATCTCGAGATGGCATATGACACAACGCCACTTAAGAAATTGTTTGACGTCCTGAACGCGAATGGGCTTGAAAAGACATATGTTAGAGGTGTATGCAACCTACACAAGTTTGCAGAGTGTGTAATCAAAGTGAGGTATAAAGTTTCGTCAGAGCCTTTCAAAATTACAAAAGCATTGAAGCAGGGTTGCTGCTTGTCTCCTGCATTGTTTAAAATATACATTCAGAGGCCTTAGATTTGTGGAGCAGGAAATGCGTAGGAATTTAGATGAAGGATCAGTGTATGTATACCTTGTTCTTCGCAGATGATCAGGTAGTTGTTGGTTTTTGACATAGACTAAGTCAGAAGATCGTGCAAAATATCAAAAAAATGTTCAGATGTGTGTGAAATCTTATGGGTCTTAACTGCTAAGGTCATCAGTCCCTGAGCTTACACACTATTTAACCTAAATTATCTTAACGACAAACACACACAGCCATGCCCGAGGGAGGACTCGAACCTCCTCCGGGACCAGCCGCACGGTCCGACTGCAGCGCCCTAGACCGCTCGGCTAAGCCCGCGCGGCTGCAGAATATCTCATCGAAACCAAATAAGAAATACAACGATTGAGAAAATGACTCAGACTCAAGAAAGTGTCACAGACAGAATAGAACATCAGCTCGCATGGTTTAGACGTATAATGCGAATGACAGAAGACAGATGGCTAAAGAAGATCCTGATGTACCATCCTCAGGGAACAAAGAGAAGAGGAAAACCGATTATTGCCTGGTTAGGTGGGAAAAGGGGGGGGGGGCGGGCATGAAAAAAACAGAAATATAAGAAGACGAGGAAGGAGGGAAGATAGAAATCGATAGTGTTAGATAATAAGCGGAATGTAGTGACAGCTGTAGGAACTCATAGTAAGCATCTAGCAGTAATTTTGTACCTCTCAACAGTTTTCTACATCTACTCACCTGACGATGTGTGGTGGAAGACATTTCCATTACCTTTAACTGATACCCCCTTCCATGTCCACTCCTGAATGACACGTGGGAAGAATGACTGCCCATAAGCTCCAATTACACGAAATTTTTCATTGGAATAATCTCAACCTACCTGCTCAGTTCACCACGTGACACCTTTTTTATTTTATTTATTTATTTATCTTTTTTTCGATGAGATGTATTGAAGTTCCACGATTAGAAATGTGAAATATGCTCTAACCCTACTTTCAGTACACACTGTACACTATGTGGCTAACAGATCATCCCTGAGGCTACTGAAACGTGATTTGGGAGGAGTAATTTTCCGACCTGGATTGTATCTGGAGCAATGGTTCTACGTTAATTTGAATCTGATTGGATAAATGATTGTGCCTTGTTACATGATCTTAGCTGCCAGAAAAGCAACAATTGGCATCTGTTGCAAGTTATCACGGGAGACATTGGCAAGCCCAGTGGGCCTGAAGTATTGATCTTTGCCTGGGGTCAGCAGCTGGACTTCTTAAAGTCGCTGAAGCGGTGATTAACAGTTCTGAATGTTGCAATCAGGCGCTATCAGGCTCGCTTATGTATTAGCAACTATCTGTTGACGCCACGAAGTCTCTCAGTCTCATTAAATAGGAAAGAGTAACGCTATAAATCTTGCCAGGAGACGCCAGTTGGCAATACGAGAATGTTATTCCCAGGAGAAAGAACATGACCTATGAGAATGTATGCATTGATGTCAGGAGCCTATCATTCTACCTCTCATGTGTGACTGACTGACAAGCTTCAATATTTAAACAGTTACGGGATTAATTTAGAGCTCGCGATATCAAGGGATCGGTCCGGAGCCCTCTTGCCGAATACAGGCGCGTCATCGATTGGCCTTCCAGGCGGGGGTGTCATTTGTTATTCTTGCATGTTGTTGAGATTAACCACAGTGATCAACAACGTTATTCGTA
Organism: Schistocerca nitens; assembly: GCF_023898315.1. Taxonomy (NCBI): domain Eukaryota; kingdom Metazoa; phylum Arthropoda; class Insecta; order Orthoptera; family Acrididae; genus Schistocerca; species Schistocerca nitens. Next base: position 900,572,712 of record NC_064614.1, on the reverse strand, counting down.
CAGCAGAAGAAGTCCTAAATGATTTTGCAAGTGAGACGTACGCGTGAGAGAGTGGAGCTATAATTTTTTTAGGCGGGTATTGAGTCTTAGTGCGTGCGCTCGTTATTGGTAGTGAGAGAGCTTGTATTAAATCGTGTAGATGTTAACTGATTGGCGTTGAGGTTAATGAAGAGACGGGCTTGGCGATGTGTAAGGAGAGTAAATGAACTGTATTTTTTTTTTCGTGAAAACTTGAGATGTTTCGATTTTTGGTGAAATTCTTGACCTGTGTATTTCAAACTGTTATCTTATTATCTCATAGTTCAAAGCGATGCTGGCGACTTTTATTAACCTTTACAAGTGTGACAGTGCCTAGACTGATGCAGATCTACCGATAAAACTTCCTTTTTTAATGTGTTTTGTACCAAGTCGTATGATTTGTCTTGCCAGCCTCACATCGAAGCAATTGTATCCCGGCCGGCGACATGCACGACGGACGCATCACGTGACGCCATGGTATCGTGGAGGATAAGATCATAAATTCTAATCATAACAGAGTCCTTGTATCAACAGAGAAACCTTCCATCTATCTATCTGTAGAGACGGACATACTATCGCTAACGCCAACAATTTCAAATCTTACAAGGGGAGGCCACAACGTTTGGAACGCGGATTTACTGTCAAATTCGTACACTCGTAGTACTTCATGAGGACAGCAAAATGTGTAAGCAGTAGCGCGTACTTCTCAAGCGTTACTGAGGAAATCGCAAGATAATTTCGGTCGTCAAATATATATCTGTGTGTGGCCATTTTTACCACGCTTGTGGCGGCACCGTAGCTCAGCGTGTTCGGTCAGAGCATTAGCTGCCCTTTCTAATAAAATAAAACTGAGCGAACGAATCAACGAACAAATTGAACGAGTGTCATCGGACGTCCGACCTGAAAAAATTCAACGAACAATATAGAACAAAATGGTTTTCTTTAAAAAAAAAGTGGTTGGCGTTCAAGCCGCTTGATCGCTGGATCGAGTTCCGTTCGTCAGTTTTCTTTTTATTTTCAACAGTCATTTTCTTTACTATTTATATTACAATTTATATAATGGGGAAGTAAGTGTAATCGGATGAACTTTTATTAAATTTACTATGTTATTTGGCAGTCTACTAATTTTTATTGTCACAAATAATATAATATTCGTAACTATCGACTAGTAAACGACCAAACACATAAAGTGATACTGAAAATGTATGCTTGTCCGTGTCTTCAAAACTGTTCGTATTTAATCGTAAAAGAACGAAAAATTCCTTCTCGGAAGACGCTATTAAAATACACTCGATACCGCATAACCAATTATCAGCGCCGACTTTTAAGGAAATACTGCGTTATGCATTGTTTTGCTTCCAAATTATCGTCTGAAAGAGAGGTTTTTGAAAATGTTTACGAGGTTTGTTGTTCCACGGAAAACGTCAAAAGACCTTGCGTATGCGGGAACATAGTATTTATTCAATGCAGCTGGTACCGTTTAACTTTCTGTTTTCCATGTTTTTACGAAAAATACCATCCTCCAACTTATATTCGTAATGTCGAAATCGACGATTAATTGTACATCTTTCGAAAGACATCTGTGTCGATCAAAACTTGGAGGTAACAAGTCGTTTCGGGCTCCTTCCACGTATAAGGGATTTCTCAAATCACGGACAAGCATACATTTTCAGTATCACTTTATGCGTTTGGTCGTTTACTAGTCGAGAGCTATGAATATTACATTATTTGTGACAGTAAAAATTAGTAGCCTACCAAATAACATTGTAAATTTAATAAAAGTTCATCCGATTACACGTATTTTCCCCATTATATCAATTGTAATATAAATAGTAAAGAAAACGACTGTGTTGAAAATAAATAAAAAAACAGACGAACGGGACTCGATCCAGTGATTAGGGGGCTTGAACGCTAACCACTCGGCTGCCGCCGCTTCATGGTAAAAATGGCCACGCACAGGTATATATTCGACGACCGAAATTATCTTGCGATTTTCTCAATAACGCTTGAGAAGTACGCGCTACTGCTTACACATTTTGTTGTCCTCACGGAGTACTACGAGTGTACGAAGATTGCAGTAAATCCGCGTTCCAAACGTCTTGGCCTCCCCTTGTTAGACTATTGAATCCGAAACAGCGTTCCATAAAAAAAGAAGAACTTTGAATTTTTTGTAAAGCGAGCGTCGTTCCAATGTGATGCAAGCAGCAAGCCAACAGCTGTGTCCGCGTGCATCAAGGACGACTGAGAAGATGGTTAGGACGCGAGAAGTGAGCGTACGGTCGGGCTGTAGTGGGCCGCATGATCCGCCCACGGCGGGCGGCGCGTCACTGGCCCCCGGCCAACGTTCTGTGAGCGCTGATCACCAGTCGCTGCAGAGGAAATCGAGACAGTGCAATGTCCTGCCATTAACAGGAACTCAGATAAACAAAGAATAGCCCATTATAAGTATCTTTCATTTGCAATGCTTTCACAATTTCGCAGTCATCACATGGTATATTATATCTACATCTACATCTGTGTACAGATTCTGCAAACCACCGCGAAGTACATGGCGAAGGATACGTCCTATCGTACCAATTATTAAGGTTTCTTACCTTTCCATTCAGGTATGGAGCGCAGGAAGAATGGTTGTTTGAATTCCTCTGTGCGTGCTGTAATTATTCTAACCTTGTCCTCACGATCTCTGTGTGAGCGATACGTATGGGATTGTAGTATATTCCTAGAGTCATCATTTAAAGCTGGTTCTTGGAACTTCGTCAGTAGACTTTCTCAGGATACTTTACGTCTATCCTCAAGAGTCTGCCAGCTGTGACACTCTCCCATGGGTCAAACAAACCTATGATCATTCGTGCTGCACTTTTTGTCTACGTTCAATATCCACTGTTAGTCCTATTTGGCATGGTTCCCTGACACTTGAGCAATATTCTAGAATGGGTCGCACTAGTGGTTTGTAAGCAGTCGCCTTTGTGGGCTCATTGCGCTTTCCCAGTATTCCACCAATACACCGAAGTCTACTACCTGCTTAAGCGTAGATATGGGAGTAGCTTTTACGTGAAACTAGTGCTGTGTCTGTGGTAACTACAGTCTGTATAATTCAGCAGTTAAATATTTCTAAACATAAAGAAACAGAACAATCGATCAGAGATTTTACAAGCGTATTTTGTATTGGTATTGCTACTTGTATTATGTATTGGTGTTGCTATAGAATACTGGGCACACCAGACAAAAAAATTAGCCACTGCCAGAAGTACCATGTAACATTGCCTCAGTTCAGCGAGTGAGAGTCCGCAAGTTTCTTCATGTAATATCCAGCTAAATCACTCACTGCTGATTAGTTCCCGTAGAGCAAACTATTTGCGGGGATACTGATCGTCACATTTCACATGCTGTTACAAACGGTCCCCTACATTTTCTGTGGGGTTACGATCGCGAGATTTACGGCGTCAGTTGAAGATTGCGCGATAGGGGGCCCGAGGGTTCGTCAAACCTGAACGTACGTGTGCAGCCCTGTGAATACGGCTGTTGTCATCTTGGAAGACGGGAGTGTCCGCAGCACACTCATCATGAAAATGTAGGAGACAGTGCAACACTTGCTCACCGAGAATTTATCTCAGGAACCCCTCACTAGGCCATCTAGTACTCAATGCTACATCATTTGTAAAGAAGCAAACTTACGACTCATCGGACCGCACTGTACGCTTCTAGTTAGCTTCTGTCCAATTTCTGTGTTGTTGGACAACTTCATGTGCCGCTGTGTGTAAATACCTTTTGTGACGTACCCGACTCAAATATTTTTATGCCCAATGATTTCACGCCATGTTCCACGGCTGCGAGCGGTACATCATTCTTTGTAGGATACGTTGGAAATTCCCCATTGATACATTATCAAGTCAGGCAGCTTCATTCAAGTATGTGGTCACATCTCCATGATGACACTCGTTATTATGCTGATTCTATACAACCGTTTGGCGCATATTCGTACACCACTTCACAGCTATGCCTTACCTCAGCGTTGGTACGAGTTCTACTTGATCTACAGTGATTAAAATGGATCTGTGTACTCTGTTAAGGGGTTCGTGATGTGTCATCCGCACTCAGGGGTCGGGTCTAGCGGGTTTTTATTGCCCCCCCCTCCCCTCTCGCTAAAAAAAGTCATTTGCCGTCTCTTTTATGTTTAGCGTACCACAAATGCCTTGAACTTGAATAATAATGAGAATAAAATATATCAAATGTTTTGGTGTGATGATAATAACTTATTTACATCAGTGATTAGTGCAGTACTTTTGATATTAGCGTTACATCTGTGTACATTTTCAAATACGAGGGCGGTTCAGAAAGTAACCTCCGATTGGTCACAGTGCGGGTTGTGGGGGGAGTAGCGACGCCATCTGTGCGTTCACGCACTCAACAGGTCAGTCGGCATCAAGCCGTGGTCGAGTGAACGTCGTACCTGCGCTAGTTTAGTTTTTGTGGCAGTTTGAAATGTGTGCTGCAATAGAAAACCCCGCCAAATGTGAAGTGCGTGCTGTCATAAGGTTTTTTACAGCCAAAGGATATTCTGCAGCAGCTATTCTTCGTGAGCTTTGTGCCGTGTACGGACCAAGAGTTATGAGTGAAGGAGTTGTCCGTGAATGGGTACGTTTATTTAAAAGTGGACGAGAAAACGTTCATGATGAAGAGAGGAGTTGTAGACCATCATTGGTGACTGACAAACTCGTTCAGACAGTTGATGCAAAAGTTCGTGAAAATCGACGTTTCTCAATGTCGGAGTTGTCTACTGGTTTTCCACAGATTTCTAAGACTCTCTTGTACGAGATAGTGACAGCAAGATTGGGTTACCGTAAGTTCTGTGCACGATGGGTGCCCAAAATTCTTACCGACCACCACAAAACTCAAAGAATGGCCTCTGCATTAGACTTTCTGTCACGTTATGAGGACGAAGGAGAACCATTGTTAAACAGAATCGTGACCGGTGACGAAACCTGGATTAAGTACGTGAACCCTGGGACAAAAGAACAATCAAAGATGTGGGCACATTCAAATTCGCCTACCAAACCAAGAAAAGCCTCGCAAGATTTTTCTGCCAGAAAACTGATGGCAATGGTGTTTTGGGATGCCAAAGGGGTGTTGTTGGTTGAATTCATGGAACGTGGTACGACCATTAATCAAGACGTGTACTGTGAAACAATAAAAATGTTACGACGGGCTATACAGAACAAACGCCGTGGTATGCTGACTTCCGGTATCGTTTTTTTGCACGATAACGCCCGTCCTCACTCTGCTCGCAGAACAACGGCCCTTCTTGAGTCCTTCAAGTGGGACGTTATCAACCATCCACCTTACAGCCCAGACCTGGCGCCAAGTGATTATCACCTCTTCATGCATTTGAAGAAATGGCTCGGGTCACAGCGGTTTGATGACGACGAAGAGCTCAAAGATGCGGTCACAGGCTGGCTCCAGGCACAAGCGGGTGATTTTTATGCAGAAGGAATTTCAAAGCTTGTGAAGAGATACGATAAGTGCCTCAATCGCTATGGAGACTATGTAGAAAAATAGTGCAAAGATGTAGTTGTAAGATGTATATATTAAATTATTTTTATTTAACTTGGTGTATTTTTTTAAATCAACCGGAGGTTACTTTCTGAACGGCCCTTATCTTTTCTACTCGATAGTGCGTGCTTCAATGCCATTCACGCAGGATTGTACGAAATTTGTATACTCATCCGACTTAAGTTTATTACGTCTTTTTGTTGTAAATGGTGTCATGTCAATATAGCTTAGGTAGTTATTTCATTTCGTGTGGACTCGTTACCATATTACCATCTGTTTTAGATATGTAACGGGTTATAAAATTCACTGTTCTACTATCTTCGCACTCTTTTGTGTTTCGTGTCCACGATACTCGGTCCCCTTCCATTGATTTCAGGAAAAACTTCCACTTTTTGTAAATTAGAAAAACGCTTATTACAGGAGATCATGTTTCAGAGATATCTTTATTGTTTGACATTGTTTGTAGTATTCATTTATCTTACTTTCAACAGTTCCACCCTGACCGCAAGGAATCTCGTTCTTGAACTCTTTTGCGATACTTTTGTCTGGTGAGACTTTTCCTCTGATCAAGTGTGTACCTCCAAAGAAAGTAAGCAAACTTACACGTTCTTTTTACGAAATACGCTGTAGTCCTATATTCTCAAAAATTGTTACTCTTTGTCAGATATTAGGGAGATGTTTGAATCTGTAAGCAGTGCTTCGTAATAGATGCATTTCTGATGAATCTGACACAGTAACTAAGTACACAACCAGGAACTAATGCATTCATAGAATCTTGTAAAGAACGTCGCAACGGTGCTTGTAGCGGTGTACAGTTGAGTTAAAAGCTACTCCGCATCCCTAGTTCTTCATATTCGCAGTGCGTTGGACGCACCATTGGATACAGGAACTCTTCGCATTCGAGTCACTGTACCGGGCGCCGTAAAGGAACCCACTGTGAAATGACATCAGCGTCGCAGTTAGCAGGGGCCGCGTTTCCCCTTTGCGGAGGCTGTGGACATTTTTGTCGGCTGCTGCGACTGGACGAGATGCCGGGCTGTCTGGCAGGATGGGATGAGCCGGAGACGTGTGGGCGACCCTGCGCCTGCGCACGCGCCCTATGGCCTCGACTGTTCACGACGCACAGCACCGTGCCTTACCCCACTTGTTACTCATTTTACACCTAGACTGACGAGAAGAACCGGCAAGTACGATAACCCGATTTCCCAGAAACTTCACTCAGTGGAAGAGGGGTCAAAACAAGCGAACACATGTCTCGGCTTATCTGTAGATACTCGACAGTTTCTAAAAAACGACGGTCCAAGTTTTCGAGGTATTTCCAGGTACTTTACGTGCCTTTTACTGCGCGATATTCTCAGACGAAATGGTAGTACAGTGGTTAGCGTCGTGACTTTCATTTTCTGTTGTCATTTATATACCCATGTCTGTGGGAGATAACTACATGAATGTTTTCCAGTGTATAATAATATAACGTTGTCCTTATTCGTCTACTAATTGTATGTCAGAGAAATGAATTTTAAACAAATGAGAAAATTGTTTGAAATTGTTTTCGGTGAAGTTCCTGCAGTAAATCTAGATTCATAATCAATTGCAACCGCCAGTTTTCGGACAAGTCATCCGTTATGCACGGTTTGACGCGAAACTATTTCCAACGTTAAAAATCTTAATCAGTGTTAACGACGTGTCTTTCTCGTGTTCAGATTCATTCGAAGAAATGTATGTGTGAGAAACCAGTCTTCTCGCGATGCTCGTGGTGTCCGAAATATCTATGTTTCAAATGTTTCTACGGTCGATAGCATTCAACGGAACGCCCCAAATCGAAAAGAAACGAAATTTCTTAAATGGTACTAGGAATTTGTTAAAGAGAAGGCAATAGTTTCAAGCAGATAACCTGTCAATTCCTTCCGTAATTTCACAAAAATCATCATCAGACACGTCCACATTTCAATCAGGCAAAGGAAAAGGCCGAATTTAGAAGTGGACTATTTAGAAGATGTGAGAAAATTTATAGGATGGACCAGTCATTGTGAATTACCACTTTTCTGAGATTCATAGATTTTGAGGAAGCTTTTCACTCGCCAACAACAAAATCTAAGCTAAGAGCGCTTGAGAAAGAAGTTAGCGACCCGTCATTTGTGGCTGTACTGAAGAATACATACGCCAAAACTGCATCTTCAATTAGACGTCGTCAGGATAGTGAGAAATCTAAAACTGGAGGAGGAGTCAGAGACCGCACTTCACCAAAAATATTCTCAGCAATCCTAAACGAAATTTTCAGATCTAGAACTCTAAGACACTCATATCTGCACTAAGTCGCTAAACGGATATTATAATTCTGTTAACGTTGGTGAAAACCACAGATTGACTTATGATTACTAATTTATTGTACGAGGCCTGCTGTGTTCTGCATAATGTACACATTCCATAGCTTTGTGGGGCAATAGGTACTAAGTGCGATCATCATTTGCCTACCGCTTTATTCATTTTTAGAGACCGAAGCGACGACTTTCTGCTAATGCTGACAAAGTGTTTTAGGAGATCAAACAGCTAAGGTCATCAGTCCCCTCTTCACCCTCCAGGACTGAAGCAATGTGCCCAGTCTGTCGGCGTGTATAGTAAACTCTGTGTGCAAGTGTTGGAAAGTGTTCTAAATTTTTGCCTAACCTGTATCTGAGGCAGAACATGGGAATCAGGCAGATATTCACCTAGTGGGAAGTGGGAAACCGCCTGAAAACCACATCCAGCTTGTATTGCACACTGACCCTTCGTCATTAATCCGACGGGCGGATTCCATCCGGGGCCTGCTCATCTCCGCGACCCAGAGACGGTCGTGTTAACATGTATGGCTATACGTAACAGACGATAAATTGCTTCATTATTCACTTTTCAGCAATAAACGAACTAATCGATGCACAATACGACAATAACTATGTAACGGCTACTACACCCCTGTAGGGTCTATAAATTGTTATTATTATTATTATTATTATTATTAGTTGGCTCTGAGCACTATGGGACTTAACATCTATGGTCATCAGTCCCCTAGAACTTAGAACTACTTAAACCTAACTAACCTAAGGACATCACACACATCCATGCCCGAGGCAGGATTCGAACCTGCGCCGTAGCGGTCGCGCGGTTCCAGACTGTAGCGCCTAGAACCGCTTGGCCACCCCGGTCGGCAAGAAATTGTTGCTAGAAATAATTTCCACCAGTTGGCTCATTAGTTCATGGTTTAATAAAAAAACTACAAAAACTAAAGTATGTCTTTCCTTTTAAAACTGAAGGTTTTCAAAAAAATTCTTTTTCGTTCTAAAGTTTATTTGGGCGCGAATATAAATCACAGAGGGGGAAGGGAGGGCGGTGGGTTCTAGCTGATATGTGACTGCATTCACCGATAACAGTCTCAGAAAGGTTTGGTACCAGTGCTGTAGAGGAAGAGAAGTCAGATAAAGGTCAAACTTGGGAGCTGGTTGTGGACTATTGATCTGGTATGACATTGACACCAGTATCAATTACAGCTGCTTTTGCGCACTCAATTATTTGAGCGCAATTCTATTCCGCTTTTCCTCCTGTCACTGCGGTTACACAAACATCTTGGGTATGAAAACCCACAAAAATAGTTAGTCTATCAGTGAGATATAACTTCCTGCCTATACTCTTCTTCCGTAAGAATGAAAATACGTGTCGTCAGCAAGTAGATGATAGTTCTCAACCGATCACAGGCACGGTGACGACTCCAGCGAGCGACCAAATGGTGTAAATTGCCCTGAAGATGACCCCCATCGCGGGTTGAAACTGGTTGGCGGCGAAATAAATAATGCGATTGTGACTGTCATTTTGAATAATTGATTATAAGCAAACTAATCGCTGTTATCTCCACACAGCTATGTTGTCTGAAAATTTAAGTAGGTGAGGTTACAAAACCACTTCTAGAGCAACTCGAAAAGGGCATAAGATAGGGACATCGAACGTGGTGGCGCAGTGGTGAGACTGCTCTCGCATTTGGGAGAAATCAGGTTCAAATCCCCGGCCGGTCACGCAGGATTAGGTTGCACGGTGGTTACCCTAAAACGCTCAAAACAAATACTGGAATGGTTCCTTCCAAAAGGAACTGGCCGATTCCCTTCACCATGGTTTCGTAATCCGAGATTGTGCCCCGTGTGTAATGGCCTCATCGTCGACATGACGTTAAATACTAATCTTCTTTACTTTCTAATGGTTATGACACCTGCTCAGATTTCTAAAGAAGTCTGTTTCATACTCGAGTCTAGTTGTTTTGATTTGATTTTCAAATGGTTCTGTTAAATCGCTACTAAGAGGATACCGTCAAGAATATTACGTTCTTATTTGTCCTCGCTGGACAGAGTTAGCCCTGCCTTTGTAATCACATTACTGCCAGCCTGAGTTAAAGAAGTACAAGAAACAATAGACCTATAGGAATAATCAAAAATAGCTTTAAAAGTACATCTTTCAACGTTTCCAATAATTTTAGGAACACGAACGGTCGTAAAGGCAACACAGTTACTTGTATATTACAGCTATTCTCAATTTCTATGCTTGAAAAGAAAAATAAGACAAAATTTCTGTGTTATGGAGGACACAATTACTTTATACGAGGTGTCCCAGAAATTAAACGCCAAATTTCTGGGGGGGGGGGGGGGCTTGAGGAGCAAATCGAAGATTCCGTATCCGGAAACGCCATCCAATGACGCTACGGAGCGTTGAAGTTACAGGTGCCAGCGCCTTCCACTAGGCCATTTCTGCGGCGCAAACGTGACCCTGTACGCTGACGGACCGTAGACGGAAAGTCTCGCTATGTTATTTGTTATTCAATGACCGCGACCGATTGCCACACTCGCCAGTGGAGAAGTTAGAGCGAGCTGCTGTGCAGACAGGCCTGGTGTGCTGTGAATGTGGTTCTCTGATGCGTTGGTGGATGACGGTTTCAGCTGCAGTTTATGTTTCTCTTCTATACCCATCAACATTGGAGATATTAGAGGGTTCCAGGAGGAAAATAAACTGCAGGTGGAAATCCTTTTCTGAAACCATCATCCACTGAGGCAATATAGCATCACATTCATTGGCAATAAGGCCTTTGTACGCAGCAACTCCATTTTCTTTGCTGCCGATAGTGGCAAGCACTCGCGATCACTGAATAACGAACAACATTTCGAAATGGTTCCGTCTACGGTCCGTCAGTGTACAGTCACGTTTGGTGACGTCGCTAATGTTCACGTTCCCGCATTTACCGCACGCACGTCGGAAAGACAAGAATGCCACAATAATCCCTTACCTACATATCGATAATTATATTGTAAGTAGGCTGTTTAGGTGTAAGTAGGCTGTTTAGGTTTTTATGTTGGCAACGCCACGTAGCGCTCTGTCTGAAAATCACTGACTGTGTTGTGTGCAGTCTGTGGCTGGTTAGCATTGTAGGAATATTCGCTATTGTAGTGTTGGGCAGTTGGATGTGAACAGCGCGTAGCGTTGCGCAGTTGGAGGTGAGCCGCCAGCAGTGGTGGATGTGGGGAGAGAGATGGCAGAATTTTAAGAGCGGACGATCTGGACGTGTGTCCGCCAGAAAGAGTAAATTTGTAAGACTAGATGTCATGAATGACTTTTGAACACTATTATGGTAAATAAATTGTTTGTTCTCTATCAAAATCTTTCATTTGCTAACTATGCCTATCAGTAATTAGTGACTTCAGTAGTTAGAATGTTTTATTTAGCTGGCAGTATTGGCGCTCGCTGTATTGCAATAGTTCGGGTAACGAAGATTTTTGTGAGGTAAGTGATTCATGAAAGGTACAGGTTATTGTTAGTCAGGGCCATTCTTTGTTAGGGATTATGGAAAGTCAGATTGCGTTGCGCTAAAAATATTGTGTGTCAGTTTAGTAATGATCAGAATAAGTGAAGAGAGAAATGTCTGAGTATGTTCAGTTTTGCTCAGCTGTTTGAAAATCAAATAACGTAAGGGGTTTATCAGCACAATCATTCATAAATTTTTCTAAGGTGAGGTTTCAATATACCCGTATCGGAGTCGCACTACGTTTCACATACGCTACAGCAACGCCCTCAAACGGAAACATTTTGATCGTCCGCTTATATTTCCAATAGTTTTCAGCATCACAGGACGTCTTTCAACACATTATTCTGTTATTGATGGCTTGTCTATAAATCTCATTTGCATATTAATGAAGACGCCGACTCGAGCTCCTTTTCGTGAGTCTCTTATAAAGAAGGAAGAGTGCCTAACGTTCTTACGCTGGTACAGAACAATGGCTCATTGCATTACGCATGTAAGGCGATTTGTGGCGGTGCGCCGCCTTGGAATTTGACTGGGCATTCAGCTTCGTGGGTGGCGGACTGAGTACTGCATTACCTGTCAAGATCGGTCAGATGTTAGGCTGCAGACTGCAAGAAGTGGCGACGCAATGTCTTAATTGAAGGCTACTCCCCGCCTCCGCCCCTTCCTTTCTCTCTCTCTCTTTCTCCCCCCCCCCCCCTCTCTCTCTCTCTCTCTCTCTCTCTCTCTTCTTTCCTTCCTTCTGTGAGCCACCACAGATGTTCTCAAGGACATTTTGCGTTACGTAAGCTTTCCTGTCCAAGCTGTCACATTAGCCAAGTCTACATACGTAGATCCGGCAACTGTAGCGTTGGAAATGTTCAACAACTCATCTGCCATCGTGACTCGTATCAACTGATACCGCAGGTGTATGTGCTCGGATTTTCAAATGGCAGCGACAGGAGTGAGGGGCATAGCTATTTGAGGTGACATTGTACATGACCGTTTCGTTGGATCTTACCGTATGCCGATCACGCTTAGGGAAGGATTGTTACTGAATATCCCGTTAGCAGTTGGAGAATGACTATGTTTATAACACGAGGGTGCACCAACTCATTTTGACTTTTGTATTACGAACTGACTGCATGATATTTTCCTCTAACAGTGGATAGAGTGTAGTGACTCGTGGCATACCCCATCACGATCTTCCAAACCAAAGCCCACGAATTTCATTTCGTGCAAGGATTAAAACGCGTAAGCGTCACATATTCTTAAAACGGCGGAGCAAATTTACTATTGTAGAACATTAACTTGATACCGGCCACCCTATGGAATATAGCAACACAGAGATTTTAGCGTGCACTTCCAGCTTTTGGGATAGTATTACTAACGAAGCAGATGAGATTACATTTACACATGATCTTATAGAGACGTTAGTTTGTGACTAAATTCTGCTTGCAGTTCTTGCTCTCTTCCATGTCTAACAGAGGGAATAGAGGGACAGAGTTAATGCTACTTGCTCACTCGTTGTCAGTTGATATTTACTATTGATAACTTCTGAAGTCATCATTTTATCATTTTTGTTTGTGTAGCGGCGCTTGTTGTTTACGGTGTGTGTGTGTGTGTGTGTGTGTGTGTGTGTGTGTGTGTGGTCTTTCTTCATATGCCGTATCATGTTTTTTTTCTCTTCTTATTTTCACCTTAAAACTGACGGGATGTTCGCCTGTCGAAATTTCGGTGGTTGCCGAAGACATCATCCGACTGCACCTTCATAAGTTTTTTAAATGGAAACTACAGGGTTTGGCAAACGTGATTACGACTGTAATAAAAATGAAAAGTTGAACAGAACATGTATGCAATCTAATGAATGATAGAGGGGCATGGAAGTTCATTACCGGTTTCCAAGAGATGATAAGAAATTGAGACGTATACCCGAAGGAGATTCCGTAGATTACATGCAGAAGCAGCGTGGATGCATTTTGCGCAAGTTCTAATGCAAGAAGAAATCTAGAGGCCTTTATGTAACATTGGGTGTCAGGTGGCTAGTTGTAGCGACTAGCGAAAACAGTGGAAGTAAAGGATGTATTAAATTGCTTTTGGCCTTTCGCCACGGGATAGCGTCGCCGAAAAATAAAAAGGCCAAAAATGGGCATATATTTCCATACGATAAGTTACTTCATTAGTCAAAATATTTTTCAAATGTACTTTAATTTCGAGAGATTTGTTGTTACATTTGTTCTGCTTCAGTGATCTCAATAGTTGACATCGCCCTTCCTACTTTCAGTAAATATTTTATTATATCTGTCCATCCAATGAGGTGGCATGATGGTAAGGAACTGGATTCGCACTCTGAAGCAGCGAGCTACAAACTGCCTTCCGGCCATAAGGCATTATTCACATGAATAATTAAATTAGAACTGTTTGCTAATTCAGTGTCGGAGAATGAGATAGTTTAACGTGTCACGTGTCTGGAATGTCATTAGTCCTTGTATGGTTCCACCGTGAAAGTCGAAACAGTATTGGTAATGCGCGCTATATTAGCGCTTTTAATGCAACCAGATCGTGGCTGTTTGATGCATAGAACACTCCATCGTGAAGGTCGTCTAGTCACTGAAATACTCACATGCTACCATGTCAAAATGTACCACATCATTTAAAAACAGTCACCCCCACACTACTGCCGTTGATAAAAATGTATTAACAACAGAGGTCGTCGTCGACTACTGCTGATTGTAACACTGGATAGACAGGCCACAGTGCAGCAACTTACCGCTGATTCAGTGCTGGATAAGTTGGATAAGTTTGAAGCCGTACCAACTAGGACTACCTCCTCCTTACAGGATACAAGCACCAGCGTCGCATACGTGTACCTTTTCCGCCGCACATCTCATGGCAAAGAAAGTAGCACGTGCGCAGCAAAACCGTCTCTGGACTCTCAAATAATGGAAAAAGATCGCCTTTACTGATGACTCGCGAAGTACGATGGCATGTTGCATGAAGCTTTGAATCGTGATTTCCAACGGAACAAACAGTTCAGGCAGGTGGTAGAGGAATGTTTATGTGACAGACATGTTCAAGGAGTATATGGTTTCATGACACGTCTTTCATCTTTTCACACTGGCTAACCATACTGTTTAATCATGTGCATGCACCTAGTCAGAGTATCGCCGTAGCTCTCATAAATTATCAGAATGCTTTCAGAAGCACTCCACCGATACAAGGGTGGCCTATTTATAACTATTTCAAAAATGGTTCAAATGGCTCTGAGCACTATGGGACTTAACAGCTGAGGTCATCAGTCCCCTAGAACTTAGAACTACTTAAACCTAACTAACCTAAGGACATCACACACATCCATGCCCGAGGCGGGATTCGAACCTGCCACCGTAGCGGTCACGCGGTTCCAGACTGTAGCGCCTAGAGCCGCACGGCCACTTCGGCCGCCTATAACTATTTCTTAAGATTGTAATACTGATTACATAATTTAACAAAACTTTTTTTCAATTACTGGCGTTAATGGATGACACGTTGTGGCTGAGGTTACAGCTTGTGAAACGAATTTATGAACAATATCTTCCTCACATAGTCGCTTAATACGTAGTTACTTTGTACTTTGTAGCATGTAGCTATGACAGTGAAACTGAGGCAAATACATCACATATGATTAAATGTCTCATTAAAATGCGTTCTTCGAGTTGTAGGTAGTTCCCGCAATAGACCACAGACTGCCTCATTATTCACTTCAGAATTTAAAAGATGTAATTAACAGCACAACACAGCAGTAACGATGTAATGGATACTACATTGCTGTAGTTCCTACGCTGTATTTTTATTATTATTATTTTTACTGAATGGGACTTAAATAAATTATATTTTCTTTATTTTCTCGTTTCTTTCTTTCCCGTAGTTTTTCATTCTTCCTCTATGTTGTTCTCTTCTTTTTTCTTTACATATTGTAACTATCTTTTTCTTTGTTTTCTTCTGGAAGTCCTTGAAACGATTTACTTTTGCTCTGAACTTTTCTCTTTCTCTGATTCTTCCCTCCGTTATTTCCATTACCTTCAGGTAGGCTTTAACTTCTGTGATCAATGCTATTGATGTTTTAGGGTTTCTGTGAAAAAAGTTAACAATTCCTTTTGTTAATCTTCTTCATCTAACCCTTTTGGATAACCATGGAATAAAAATCTTTTCTTCCTCAAAGTGTCTAACATTCAGCCTATTGTTTCATAAATTTCTTTATTAGTTCTTAATCTTCATTTCCCATTATTGTGTTTTGGTCCCAAAATTTTGTTGATTATTTCCCTTTCCTTTTTTCTGTTTCAACTAATTGTATGGCTTTGTTTGATGAAAGACATTCTGAATCATAATGGCATTCTGGTATATGACAGAGTTATAGTGCTGGAGTTTTGCAATTACGGTAACAGATTGTTTTGTTGCACTGGTTCTTTGTCAATTGAGATGCCACCTCCACTTTCCTTTCCCTTGCTAAGTTAGATTTTTGTGCTATTTTGCTTATATATTTTAATTTTGTGTTACTGTTATTACTGGTATAGTAGTAGTAGTAGTAGTAGTAGTAAGAATAGTAATAGTAGTAGTAGCAGTGATCAGACACAAGAAATCGGCAATATGAAGTCTTCAAATTTCTGGAAGTTCAGAAGTAAAGAGCACAGTCATGAAGTGATTAACAAACCGTAGGCCTAAGTGTGGTTCGCACATTTTATTTTATTTGATTTTAAATGAGGGTGCTGGGTGCGGGTAAAGAAAGGGTCAGCCGGCCATTGTGGCCGAGCGGTTCTAGGCGCTTCAGTCCGGAACCGCGCTGCTGCTTCGTTCGCAGGTTCGAATCCTGCCTCGGGCATGGATGTGTGTGATGCCCTTAGGTTAGTTAGGTTTAAGTAGTTCTAAGTCTAGGGGACTGATGACCTCAGATGTTAAGTGCCATAGTGATTAGAGCAATTTGAACCAAAGAAAGTGTCGCTAGGAAGAGGAATGGTGCAGAGAGGACAAGTTTTGTGAAGTGACTACCCTCACTATGGATAGTTAGCTTTCTTTTCAGAGGACTTGCACGTAGGACTCACTATCCACTGATAATTGCTTCATCATTCTATTTAAAAGAAAGATTATTGTAAGTAAGTAGTAGACTACCAATTGTCTGATTAACTTACTAGTTCATGGTTTAATAAGACCGGTACAAAAAGTAAATATCATTTATCTTTCGTCATTTAAAAATGTGTTCAAAGAAAGTTCTTTTTGATTATAAAGTATCGATGGACGCTAATGATGAGCATGGGGGGAGAGGGAGTGGGTGGTACTGGTTCAAATCTGATTTGCACTCAGAGGTAACAGTCTCAGAAAGGTTGGGAGTCACTGATTTATCACTTCTGTAATACCGTAGATCGAGATGTATGATCGTTGGACTCAACTGCGCCCGGCAGCCGATCACAGATCATGTACGCTCACACATGCTTTCGCTGTCTTTTGGAGTCTATACCACATTGCGTCGTCGCTCTCTTCAGTTATAAGGAGGCGCTAATTCCGTAATTTGGATGACTTCCGTGATTTAGATCACTTATGGTGATTGACAAGGTGGTCCCTGTGCACAAGTCAACCTCTGATTTCATTTCCGTTTTCGTCTGGAATGACCTTGTTGTCGAATGAGCGTTGAAATTTAATCTTCCTGCCATTCTTTTAATATCTAACGTTTACATAAACAGTTCGGTTGTGAGCCGGCCTGAGTGGCCGAGCGGTTCTAGGCGCTTCAGTCTGGAACCGCGTGACCGCTACGGTCGCAGTTTCGAATCCTGCCTCGGGCATGGATGTGTGTGATGTCCTTAGGTTAGTTAGGTTTAAGTAGTTCTAAGTTCTAGGGGACTGATGACCACAGCAGTTAAGTCCCATAGTGCTCAGAGCCATTTTTGAAGTTCGATTGTGATGAAGTTTTCTGATGCTTTTAAACTTAACGGCATTCTTTCAAAGCCCTAAAATATAAGTATCTCCTTTGAAGAAGTAATACTTTGTGATTTTAGATCTAATCCAACAATGTGTGTATCATTATGAAGTACGCCACGTCAGTCTCTCATACACTTATGCCACGAGTTCATACTCTCTGAACGGATGTTTTTTCTCTATTTTACGTTAGCCTTCAGTTAAAGTACCTTGGCCATTTAAGACATTATAGCTGATAGCTACTTATAGCAAAAAAAAATTTTGCGTCGTCTTGGTTGGACGAACCTCGAAATACTCCGCTGGACATTATTAATTTTATTTTGATAATTATTTTGCCCTCCAACAGGAACAAGACGCATTTTGGTTATTTAGGTTTTGCACTCGCATGAAGTCCTCTCGAATTAATAACTACTTTTGTATCGCCTCATGAAATTATATCATTCACGAAAGTAGTGTAAAATATTGTGCCAATTCTACATTTACAATCGGCGCGATATCTGAGAATTTTTCCGTCGCGTTGTGGCGAGCAAGCCGTAGGGGAAATTGGAGGGTTTCAGATATATCTACGTCTATTACAAAGGGACCTGAGCTAGGCATCACACCATCTATTCGGTCTGAGTACGATATATCAAACAGCGCCACGTTAGATGTATGTCTGTGTTGCGACTTGAAGGGGGACCTGGAAGCTGGAGCGAGGAGAAGCGCTGTGTCACTGGCCAGGACAATGCGTCGGAGACAGAGTGTCTGGCGCGGCGGAGGCCTCGACCTCGACGGCGAGCGGACGGCCAGACGGCCCCCAGCCTTGCCTGGCCTCGACTGGCCTGCCTATTGCGTCAGCGTGGCCGCTTTTTCTGCATACGCTCGCCCGAGCACCGCCAGTTTTCAGTCTTTGACGCGGGACCGGCGCGTGGGCGAACGCTGTTGGGTTCGCGCCTACCGTGTACCGAATCTTCAGATTCTCTCTACAAGCAGTCGTGATAAATGCTTATTGTTTGGTAACGGGAAAAATCCAAATAAATTAGCTCAAGTACCATCTGGATAATTGCTGCATTTCCATTCAGAACAAATAGTGGACGAATTTGAGAGCTGTAGAAGAAGAAAGAGGCAAGAATCAGCAATAAGCTTTAAACTAGCAGATAATCGCTCATTGCTCTCAAAAACAGCGTAATATATGTTATGATGAAACGTGTTCGGATGCGATACGGATCAGTATAAACGTGACAGTGTACCTGCAAGCCAAAAATGCACTGGCGGACTACACACTTTATCCTCTAGCGTCGAAAACGTCGTTTTGGCACTAACTGACTATTCTTTCAGCATCGTCCTTCCGAAGAAACTTCGCGCTGTATTAATATCGATTTTGTGCACAATGACTGTTCAGTAGGGGTCCACGGTTCGTGGTCTAGTGGCTATCGTTGCTATCTCTGGATCACGGGGTCCCGGGTTCGATTCGCGGTCGGGTCGGGGGTTTTCTCCGCCCGGTGACTGGATGTTTGTGTTGTCGGCATCATCTCATCATCATTCGGAAAGTAGTGAGATTCCAACTGTAAAGATTGGGTACTTGTACGGGCGCTGATGACCACGATGTTGAGCGCCCCACAAACCAATATCATCATCATCATCTTCAGTACGGCTGTCTGACCTTTCTTGTAGTGACCATGGAACTTCTTATAATCCGCCCATTATACTGACAAATACTGTAGGGTCCTAAGATGGAGCTTCCCACGCTAGTCTGTTTTGTGAAGGTATCTTTGCATAGTTACTGCAACCGATATACTTTTGAACCCGGGTACTGTTTCCATTCCTTGGTTTCCGTCTCCTCTTTTTACCCTCCACTCTTCCTTCTATTACCAAATTAACTTTTTTTTTAATGCCAAATGATGATTTCTATCAACTCATACCTTCTTTTGCCAACTTGTGCCAAATTGTTCTAATCTCCTTGCTTAGACTCTCAACATCTCCATTATATATACGATAAACCCATATAATTTTCAGAATTTTTCCGTAACACCACATTCAGAAGTTTCTCTTACTTATCGTCCACATTTCACTTCCATACAAGCCTACGCTGTAAACAAATATTTTCAGAAACTACTATCTTCAATTTAATTTATATTCGCTGTTCTCTTAGTCAGAACGGCTTTTCTTGCTATCGCCAGTCTGCATTGTACATCCTCTTTACTTATGCTATTCTCAGTTATTTTTTTACCCAAATCGCAAGAATTGTCCGCTACTTTTAGTGTCCATTTGCTAATCTGGTTTCCCAATCATCACCGTGTTTTGCAACAAGAAAACAAAGATCTGTTCTATGCTTCGTCCAAAACCATGAACGCAGCTCGCTAGCCAACTATGTAAAATAAAGGGAAAGTTATATGTGAAGTTTCTGATTGGGGAGGGGGGGGGGGCGTAGGGAAAAATGCACATTATTCAAATGCGAGCTCCATACTGCTCGATCGATCGTGTATATGTTGATTAGACTGTATTGTGAAATGCTGTTTTAAGGGGCACCGCAAACAGTTTGTTGAACCCTGAAATGTTGTTGTTGTGGTCTTCAGTCCAGAGACTGGTTTGATTCAGCTCTCCATGCTACTCTATCATGTGCAAGCTTCTTCATCTCCCAGTACCTACTGCAACCTACATCCTACTGAATCTGCTTAGTGTATTCATCTCTTGGTCTCCCTCTACGATTTTTACCCTCCACGCTGCCCTCCAATACTAAACTGGTGATCCCTTGATACCTCAGAACATGTCCTACCAACCGGTCCCCTATTCTAGTCAAGGTGTGTCACAAATTTCTCTTCTCCCTAATTCTGTTTAATACCTCCTCATTAGTTATGTGATCTACCCATCTAATCTTCAGCATTCTTCTGTAGCACCACATTTCGAAAGCTTCTATTCTCTTCTTGTCCAAACATTTATAGTCCACGTTTCACTTCCATACATGGCCACACACCATACAAATACTTTCAGAAACGACTTCCTGACACTTAAATCTATACTCGATGTTAGCAAATTTATCTTCTTCAGAAACGCTTTCCTTGCCATTGCCAGTCTACATTTTATATCTTCTCTACTTCGACCATCTGGTCGTGCGGTAGCGTTCTCGCTTCCCACGCCCGGGTTCCCGGGTTCGATTCCCGGCGGGGTCAGGGATTTTCTCTGCCTCGTGATGGCTGGGTGTTGTGTGCTGTCCTTAGGTTAGTTAGGTTTAAGTAGTTCTAAGTTCTAGGGGACTGATGACCATAGATGTTAAGTCCCATAGTGCTCAGAGCCATTTGAAAATACTACTTCGACCATCATCAGTTATTTTGCTCCCCATATAGCAAAACTCCTTTACTACTTTAAGGGGATACAGAATCGGATTTTGGGTTAAAAAATCGAATTTTTTTTATTGGCGTATTATATTCTGCCATGTTTCCTCTTTAAAATGACGTATCATACATAGCTCTACTACAATTATAACTATTTTATTTTTATATATTTGTGAGATCGGGTATTGCGCTTTAGTTATACACGTCTCTCGTGGCTGACCATGAACTTTTTGGCAGTACCTTTAAAGTGACATGAATTCAAATATCCCGGTTTCCAGCGACTATTTATACACTAGTTGCCCGAAAATGTTTCTCTCTGGTTTCCTCAAGTTACTCTTTGACTTTGTGGCGGGACTGTTTTGTAAACAGTGTGATATAAGAAAGTAGTTGTTGTTGAGTTATTTCGTATTTAGTGCTTCATTTTTCGCAGTGAAAATGCCTAGAGCTAAAGCAAAAGTATTTAAAAAGCGTGTGAACTGGCAAAAGAAAAGAAATAATGATTCATTAGCAAAGCAAAGTAGTTCATCATCATCACTGTTGGAAAATGTGAATCCACTTATTACTGATTTGCCGAACGAACTTACACCAAATGAAAACAGTGCTTCTCATAAAAAACTAAGAGATTTGGAAGAGAAATATAATTTACTTGATAGAGGGAATGAAGTTTTTGAACTCATTGATACGAATATATTGTGTGAAGCTCTTGAAAACAGTTTGTGCTGCAAAAAATGTCATGGAAACGTTTCTCTGAAAGTAGAATCCCATGTTGGCCTGGCTGCCCAGTTTAATTTAATATGCAGTGTTTGTAAATACAGCTGTAAGTTTCCAAGTTCGGTTTCAGTAACTGTAAATAATGGATACAAGAAAACTGAACTTTATAGTGTAAATATTAGGTTAGTTTATGGATTGCGAGCAATTGGTAAGGGCAAAGCAGCTGGTGATATGCTATGTGGTGTTCTAAATCTTCCAAGTGCACCTTCAAAGTTTGAAGCTTACAATTATGTACTAGGATCTGCAGTTGAAGATGTAGCACAGAAGTCAATGCAGGTTGCTGTGGAAGAAGCAGTGGAAGAAAATAACGGCAGTCGTGACCTCACAGTGGCGTTTGATGGCACGTGGCAGAAAAGGGGCCACACCTCCAACAATGGTGTTGTAACAGCAACTAGTGTTGATACTGGCAAGGTTATTGATGTTGCAATAATGTCTAAATACTGTAGGTGCACAGGCAGGCTGAAAAATGAACACAGTGATGACTGTATTGCTAATTATTATGGTAGTAGTGGTGGCATGGAGGTTGCTGGGGTGAAGAACATTTTTCATCGCTCTTCACAGTGGTATAATGTTCGCTATGTCAAATATCTGGGAGATGGTGACTCTAAAGCATTCAAAGAAGTTTTGGAAAGCAAACCATATGGGAACAGTGTAAATATAAGCAAACTTGAATGTATAGGACATGTGCAGAAGAGAATGGGTGCCAGGCTGAGAAGGTTAAAATCAGTTATGAAAGGGAAAAAACTAGATGATGGGAAAACATTGGATGGCAGAGGAAGATTGACTGATTCCATAATAGACCACATTCAGAACTGCTATGGCCTTGCAATCAGGCAAAATACAGGCAATCTTGAAGAAATGAGGAGAGCTATATGGGCTTTATATTTCCACACCGCATCCACGGATGAGCATCCACAACATGGTTTGTGCCCCAAAGGTGAAAACAGCTGGTGTAAATACAATAGGGGACTAACAACAGGAGAGAAATACATTCACCACCACAGTCTACCATCAGCCATCATGGCAGAAATAAAGCCCATTTTCAGAGATCTGGCTGACAGATGTCTTCACGGAAAAACGCAGAACCCCAACGAGTGCTTGAATAGTGTGATATGGCATCGTCTCCCAAAAACAGTGTTTGTCGGAATTAATACACTACATTTTGGTGTGTATGATGCTGTGGCAACCTTCTATCTTGGAAATATAACTAAATGCCAGGTCCTTCAAAAGTTGGGTATGTGTATTGGTTCCCGTACGGTACGTGCTATGTTCTTTTTAGATCAGCACAGACTAAGGCATGCTGATAATATAATCAAGACATTAGTGAAAAAAGCAAGACAGGTGCAGAGGGGTGCCAAAAGAAGACTTGAAGATGATTATGAAGACTGTGAAGGGGGTATTAGCTACGGATCAGGAATGTTTTAATCTTCTTTCTCCGTTTCCCGTAAGTTTACTTTTTACTTCATCTAGGAACATTATCTCAGGTACTGGTCAACCTAGAAGTCTGAAATTTTTATGACGTAGTGACATAGGTCCCTATTACATACTGAAACATCGATTTTTTAATTACTTGATTTACAAAAGACTTAGGGGTGATAGTCTAGTAAAAAGCGATGGAAAAAATTTACTTAAAAATAAATGTACAATATCTCTGTAAGAAAATACTTTGACAATAAACAGTTGTTTCAGTATTGTTGTAACATATGAATGCACATACAGTAAAATTTTTACCTCTCTGTCTCCAGTAGTTTGTGAGAAAATGTTCCCTATAGTAGGCATATATTAACATTGCGGGGATAGGTGATTCCGTATCCCCTTAAGTGTCTCATTTCCTAATCTAATTCCCTCAGCATCACTAACTTAATTCGACTACATTTCATTATCCTCGTTTTGCCTTTGTTGATGTTCATCTTATATCCTCCTTTCGAGACACTGTTCATTCCGTTCAGCTGCTCTTCCAGGTCCTTTGCTGTCTCTGACAGAATCACAATGTCATCGGCGAACCTCAAAGTTTTTATTTCTTCTCCATGGATTTTAATTCCTACTCCGAATGTTTCTTTTGAATCGTTTACTGCTTGCTCAATATACAGATTGAATAACAGCGTGGATAGGCTACAACCCTGTCTCACTCCCTTCCCAACCACTGCTTCCCTTTCATGCCCCTCGACTCTTATAACTGCCATCTGCTTTCTGTACAAATTGTAAATAGCCTTTAGCTCCCTGTATTTTACCCCTGCCACCCTTCAGAATTTGAAAGAGAGTATTCCAGTCAACATTGTGAAAAGCTTTCTCTAATTCTACAAATGCTAGAAACGTAGGTTTGCCTTTCCTTAATCTATTTTCTAAGATAAGTCGTAGGGTCAGTATTGCCTCACGTGTTCCAACATTTCTACGGAATCCAAACCGATCTTCCACGAGTTCGGCTTCTACCAGTTTTTCGATTCGTCTGTAAAGAATTCGTGTTAGTATTGTCAGCCGTGGCTTATTAAACTGATAGTTCGGTAATTTTCACATCTTTCAACACCTGCTTTCTTTGGGATTGGAATTCTTATAATGTTCTTGAAGTCTGAGATGGACACTGACACCCTGAAATATGGAAGATAATTTCCTTGTCATCTTAATAAAATTTCCTGCTGAGCTGACAGTCGTGTCCTTGGCAAACATCTACTCGAGTCATGTAAGACAGGACGTACACAGATTTCGAGTTGGTGGCACTATTGAGAACATTGTCGGGGCCATTAAAGCTGTGGTCTGCGTCAGTGTTATTAATGAGCAGTCCCATACAGGACTATGCATCATATTCCAGTGTGATGCCCTACTCTCTGTTGATACGCTGTTCTTCTTTTTAGGAATAACTGAGTGCCCGGCGTTGCTCGGGTATGTGTTTATTCCAACTGTGTTACTCTATCTCTTACTTCCCCTCTATCTGTCCATCCCCTCCTCTCGGTCCAGCTCCTTCTCCTCCTCCCTCTGACCACCTCCCACACGTCCCCCCCCCCTCCCCCCGCACGCTCTGACCATTCTTCCTGCTCCTCTCTCTGTCCATCTGCATCTCCTCCCTCTGTCTGTGTGCTTCTTCCCCTGCTGTCCAACTCCTCCCCTTTTATCTTCTTCTCAACCGCTGTATCTCCTCCTCATCCCTCTTTCTGTGTCCATCTCCTTCTCCTCCTCCCTCCCTCTGTCCATCTCGTTCTGCATTTTTCTCTGTCACTTCCTTCTCTCCCATTTTCTGTCCATCTGCTCCCTCCCCCTTCTCTCAGTACATCGTTTCTCTTCTCTCTGTCCATCTCTTCCTCTTCGCTTTCTCTGTCCAATACTCCCTCCTCCTCTATCTGCCCACTTCCTCCTCCCCCATATCTGGGTCGATGTTCTCCTTGCCCCTTTCTCTGTCTATTCATTTCTACCTCCCTCCTTCTCGTCCACGTTATCACCCCCAACCTAATAGGACGTTGCTGGTTCTTACTCCCAAAGTATTTCTTTCCAGATAGGAAGTAATATGTGTGCCATGTTTGGTTGAAATCGATCCATGGGTTTAGGAGGGGTTTCTTATCCGTGGCTTTGCCCACTTACACACATGTTACATATATTTCTTATATATTTGTCATATTTCATTCGTATTTGTACACATATTTCACCTGTGTTTCCATCGAATTTCACACTGCAGTTTCGTTTTCGCGTAGCTCAATATTTATGACGTCATACCACCTGAACTGTGTGTCGTCCAATGAAATAATTTTGCAAGTACATTCAGTATTATATGTGACTACAGTCTGCAAAGTCTGATGCCAATAAAGTTAGTAGAAAAGAATTACTAAATTAAAATGTCATGCATGATGCGGCACTTTTACGGCAAAAACAACACAACTGTTGTAAGCGATAAACTCTTTTTCTTTCATCATTTTGTGATGGTTGTCAGCAAGCAAAAGTTTCGTGAAGGTTTGAAATTACGTGCAAACGTTTTTGCAATTCGCTAGGTGTTTCATTCTCAAATCCTGGATGAGTATAGTCTTGGTATTCGCGTGTAGTGGGCTGCACTACTTTTTCACACCCGCCCGACCCCTTTTACAGATAGGTGGTTCTTACCCCCATAGCGATTGTTTCCAGATCGTAAGTGACACGGGTACCAAATTTGGTTGAAATCTAGGCAGTGGTTTAGGAGGAGATGGGGAACATACATACACATAGAGATACGTTCATTTTTATAATATGTATCGATTTAATCACTTCGAACACTTCGATATAATTACTGAGAGCATTGCCCGTGAAAGGCAAAACCTCGGCTTAAGGTTTCAGTCAAAATAGGGCACGCGGCTGTAATTTGTCAGAAAGTTTCATAATAACGTGCAGTCCGCTGCAGAGTGAACGATGCTTGTCTTTAACATACCTGTTTTTCATAAATTGTCATTCGTGTTTTATTAATATTTCTGGCAGTTATATGAACTTTCAGAGACGTGGCTGATTCCTTCCAAGGATGGCTGCAGAGGCTTCTGTTTCTTATATGATTATTGCTAGGTTTTTCTATAGTGTTATTACTGACGTTTGTTTTGATTTGAGTGTGGAGGCGATGGGAGTATGATTCTGCTGTAAAAAGAGAGCTCCATTACATACGGTATGATCGGAAATTGAGTGGAAGTGGGCTGATGCGGCGTGGGACACATGATGAAACAGAGCCACTGGCGATGCTTCGTGAGGCCACCACGCTCTTGCAGACCTCATTGTTGGTACTAAACTCGTAAAAACGCTATTACTGGCAAGCTGTTAGAAAGAACTGTGTGAGCTGCAGGAAGACGGTAAAAGATACAAAGATGTTAAAAAGGAAAGCTATATTAAAGATTTCATATTTTGTAGAGTAAGTGTTCTGTTTGCTGATTGGATCAGTTCTACTCGTTTTGCTGTTACCAGAAACATTTAAGTGTCTTATCCTCGGGTGCGAGTCGCAAAAGGTCAGTGATGTTTACGATAGTCGAGGCACCACATATTGTCTACCATGCAACCACAATATTGGCTGTTAATGGCAACAGGGGCGGACAGCGGGGTGGGAGGAGGGGGGGGGGGGGGGGGAGGTACAGTGATTTCAAGGGAAGCTGTGGATTGGTTTCAAGGGTAGCAATGGATGGCTGCATAACTTCAAACAGTGTTTCAGAGTTGGAAGACGTAAGATAACGATATTTCAAACAAAACTTCAAGTTGACAATGCACAACAAACTGCGGAATCCGCTCGGAAATCTGTTGATGAGATAAACTACCTTTCCTCATCATTCTGTAGGGGATTTGTTTTCAACTCTGGCCAATCTGGTTTTGAAGAGGAAAAGAATTAAACGAACCTTGGAAATTAGAAGTATCAAAAGATCTGTATCAAGATCAGTTAGCATCAATGCCTTAACGCATTGATATACAACGACTGTTAATCTAGATGGTAAATTGGTTGGAAAGCTATTTATTACAAGAAGTTGGAGGTACTCTGCCCCCTACGATTCATTCTCGTGTGCGTGATCTTGCAAGGACAGTAGGGAATATTTACGTCACACAAAGAAAGGGAAGGAAAACTGGCGTAAGAGAACTCAACTGTTGGTATTAGCATTCTTTTACAGCAGTAGGTGGCCAAAATAACTTAATTTTGCTTGATTCCAAGTCTGCGTGTAAAAATTTTACTCCTTTAGAGCAAATTATTCCTCCTTCAAAGTGTGAGAGATTGCAGTTCATGCCACCTGGAACAACTGGACAAATTCAGCCTCTGGATGTTTGTTTTTTCCTTGTCTATAACTGTCTTATCTCACTATCTGCAGCTACGCCTCAAAGGATAGCCATTTTCACGATAAGCACCGCGAGAGACTGTGCGCATTCGGTTGCATCCCATCACATTCCGTCAGTTCCCACCACACAGTACACGAGTATGATTCTATTCTATATGCATTGTTTAAGAGTGGACCCTAGCTGAACGTCTTGCACCATTTCTAACTCCCAAGGAGTTCGCCTTCGATCTTGATGGTGAGAATCTTTGTAATCAGTGTGACGCGTCATTTTTCTTTCAGTGTTCATGGTGCAACTTAATGGTTTGTTTCGAACATTTCTCGAATACAGACGATGTCCAGTTTGTGATGTGTCATATTTATACATCCCAGAGAAGGTTGATCTCTGCTCCTCCCGGACAATAATTTTCTGTCGCCCTCCTGATGCACATGGTGAGTCATTACAAGCTAACATTTTTTTTCCTGCCTAATTGTTAACACAATACTTTCAAATGAGCTTACTAAAGATTGAACTTGCGACCCCGCACTCAAGGAGTCCCTTGTCAGTAAGGAGACTAGACCGGCTGTGAAGCTCATGCGGCAATGGCAGGTAACTGTATTTCATAATATCGGTCATTTTTGTAGTGAAGCGGAACGTGGAATAGCTGATGGATGCAATATGCGTATAAATAAAAAGGACACTAAAATAATGGCGTGTGCAACAGGAGGAAATATATGAAGATGTATGAAGGCAAAATGATAAACTCGGACTAGATACTCTTCAAGAGATGGATGAATTTTGCTATCTTGAAAATAGGATAGATAAAGACCTAAGTTGCAAGAAAGACGTAGCAGCAAGGATTGAATGGTTAGACACTTATTAAGTGGAGAGAATCGCAGGGAAACGTCTAGATATAACCACGTAAGAGAGATATGCGATGATAGTGGGATGCAGTGCTTATGCCGAAATAAAAGGGTTGTTGGGAAACTTTGGGATTGGATAGCTATATCAAACCATTCGTACGTTTAATTGCCTGAATATCAACAACAGTACAAGAACATAGATCACCAAGCAGTATAACCAAGTATCCGTTAACACACAGCTTCCTCGTTGTTTCAAGAACAGATATAGAATGCCACAGTTGCATGGAAAGTTCATTGCGCAGTAGAAATATGGTAAACAAGGGGAACAGGAACGGAATGGTGGTGAGCATGTAGCAGACTCACGCCACGCCTGACCCCTAGTCTCCTTGTGCCTTTGATTTACGTTTGCGAGTGGCGCGTCTCCGTTTATTACTGCTATAGCAGAACGCCCGCGGCCGCCACCCAGACGTTTATACACGCTGGAAGAGCGTGCGCCGTAAGCCCAGTAACCGGCTCGCCATTGACCCTCACCGTTCGTTATCCTACAGCTTCGTGCGGCATCTATCTTCCCTTCCTTCTCTTCTGTCGCTCGACAGGTTTCCGGGATTAAGCAGGGCGGTTCTGCGACACGGTTCATTTGCCTTCGATGCATGGATTTGCCGCGCAGGCGCTTTCAGTTCCAGGTGACCTCTATAATGAACTTATGCTTTAAAATAGAGAATTTCTCTGTTTCCAGTCTAGGTCTACAGAAAAAATGTTCCATAGATCATCTGAACGATTATTTTATCGAAATGATGTGGAAGGAGTCAGTTTACGGGATATGTATATATGTATACGTGATTACGGCTGAAAGCAAGGGGAAACTACAGCCGTGATTTTTCCCGAGCGCATGCAGCTTTACTGTATGGTTACACGATGATGGCGTTCTCTTGGGTAAAATATTCCGGAGGTAAAATAGTCCCCCATTCGGATCTCCGGGTGGGGACTACTCAAGAGGACGTCGTCATCAGGAGAAAGAAAACTGGCGTTCTACGGATCGGAGCGTGGAATGTCAGATCCCTTAATCGGGCAGGTAGGTTAGAAAATTTAAAAAGGGAAATGGATAGGTTAAAGTTAGATATAGTGGGAATTGGTGAAGTTCGGTGGCAGGAGGAACAAGACTTTTGGTCAGGTGAATACAGGGTTATAAGTACAAAATCAAATAGGGGTAATGCAGGAGTAGGTTTAATAATGAATAAAAAAATAGGAATGCGGGTAAGCTACTACAAACAGCATAGTGAACGCATTATTGTAGCCAAGATAGACATAAAGCCCATGCCTACTACAGTAGTACAAGTTTATATGCCAACTAGCTCTGCAGATGAAGAAACAGATGAAATGTATGACGAGATAAAAGAAATTATTCAGGTAGTGAAGGGAGACAAAATTTTATAGTCATGGGTTACTGGAATTCGAGAGTAGGAAAAGGGAGAGAAGGAAACATAGTGGGTGAATATGGATTGGGGGAGAGAAATGAAATAGGAAGCCGTCTGGTAGAATTTTGCACAGAGCATAACTTAATCATAGCTAACACTTGGTTCAAGAATCATAAAAGAAGGTTGTATACATGGAAGAATCCTGGAGATACTAGAAGGTATCAGATAGATTATATAATGGTAAGACAGAGATTTAGGAACCAAGTTTTAAATTGTAAGACATTTCCAGGGGCAGATGTGGACTCTGACCACAATCTATTGGTTATGAACTGTAGATTAAAACTGAAGAAACTGCAAAAAGGTGGGAACTTAAGGAGATGGGACCTTGATAAACTGACTAAACCAGAGGTTGTACAGAGTTTCAGGGAGAGCATAAGGGAACAATTGACAGGAATGGGGGAAAGAAATAAAGTAGAAGAAGAATGCGTAGCTCTGAGGGATGAAGTAGTGAAGGCAGCAGAGGATCAAGTAGGTAAAAAGACGAGGGCTAGTAGAAATCCTTGGGTAACAGAACAAATATTGAATTTAATTGATGAAAGGAGAAAATATAAAAACTCAGTAAATGAAGCAGGCAAAAGGGAATACAAACGTCTCAAAAATGAGATCGACAGGAAGTACAAAATGGCTAAGCAGGGATGGCTAGAGGACAAATGTAAGGATGTAGAGGCTTATCTCAGTAGGGGTAAGATAGATACTGCCTACAGGAAAATTAAAGAGACCTTTGGAGAAAAGAGAGCCACTTGTATGAATATCAAGAGCTCAGATGGAAACCCAGTTCTAAGCAAAGAAGGAAAAGCAGAAAGGTGGAAGGAGTATATAGAGGGTCTATACAAGGGCGACGTACTTGAGGACAATATTATGGAAATGAAAGAGGATATAGGGATATAGATGAAGATGAAATTGGAGATACAATACTGCGTGAAGAGTTTGACAGAGCACTGAAAGACCTGAGTCGAAACAAGGCCCCGGGAGTATAAAACATTCCATTGGAACTACTGACGGCCTTGGGAGAGCCAGTCCTGACAAAACTCTACCATCTGGTGAGCAAGATGTATGAGACAGGCGAAAAACCTTCTGACTTCAAGAAGAATATCATAATTCCAATCCCAAAGAAAGCAGGTGTTGACAGATGTGAAAATTACCGAACTATCAGTTTAATAAGTCAGAGCTGCAAAATACTAACGTGAATTCTTTACAGACGAATGGAAAAACTGGTAGAAGCCGACCTCGGCGAAGATCAGTTTGGATTCCGCAGAAATGTTGGAACACATGAGGCAATACTAACCCTACGACTTATCTTAGAAAATAGATTAAGGAAAGGCAAACCTACATTTCTAGCATTTGTAGACTTAGAGAAATCTTTTGACAATGTTGACTGGAATACTCTCTTTCAAATTCTAAAGGTGTCAGGGGTAAAATACAGGGAGCTAAAGGCTATTTACAATTTGTACAGAAAGCAGATGGCAGTTATAAGAGTCGAGGGGTATGAAAGGGAAGCAGTGGTTGGGAAGGGAGTGAGACAGGGTTATAGCCTATCCCCGATGTTATTCAATCTGTATATTGAGCAAGCAATAAAGGAAACAAAAGAAAAGTTCGGAGTATGTATTAAAATCCATGGAGAAGAAATAAAAACTTTGAGGTTCGCCGATGACATTGTAATTCTATCAGAGACAGCAGAGGACTTGGAAGAGCAGTTGAACGGAATGGACAGTGTCTCGAAAGGAGGATATAAGATGAACATCAACAAAAGCAAAACGAGGATAATGGAATGTAGTCGAATTAAGTTGGGTGATGCTGAGGGAATTAGATTAGGAAATGAGACACTTAAAGTAGTAAAGGAGTTTTGCTATTTGGGGAGCAAAATAACTGATGATGGTCGAAATAGTGAGGATATAAAATGTAGACTGGCAATGGCAAGGAAAGCGTTTCTGAAGAAGAGAAATTTGTTAACATTGAGTATAGATTTAAGTGACAGGAAGTCGTTTCTGAAAGTATCTGTAAGGAGTGTAGCCATGTATGGAAGTGAAACATGGACGATAAATAGTTTGGACAAGAAGAGAATAGAAGCTTTCGAAATGTGGTGCTACAGAAGAATCCTGAAGATTAGATGGGTAGATCACATAACTAATGAGGAGTTATTGAATAGAATTGGGGAGAAGAGGAGTTTGTGGCACAACTTGACAAGAAGAAGGGACCGGTTGGTAGGACATGTTCTGAGACATCAAGGGATCACAAATTTAGCATTGGAGGGCAGCGTGGAGGGTAAAAATCGTAGAGGGAGACCAAGAGATGAATACACTAAGCAGATTCAGAAGGATGTAAGTTGCAATAAGTACTGGGAGATTAAGAAGCTTGCACAGGATAGAGTAACATGGAGAGCTGCATCAAACCAGTCTCAGAACTGAAGACAAAAACAACATCCGTGATTACTGTTAACATTAATGAACACATTATCATTTTATTCCTGTTCATATAACTACAATTAAAAACAAGTTGTTTTTTTCTTCTTTTTTACTGGCTACCAGCTTTTAAGTAGATTTTCGTCAATGGAATACAAGGAGTTGTCCAGGTGAAACGATAGTCAATTAGATTAAAACTTGCTTCACTACTTTTATTAGTGCTGCATATTGAACACTTCTCTGAGCCACTGTCAGTTTTATCAATGGGTGATGAAGGAAATTTGCCTCTCCATATTTAACGTGTGACCGAAAGATTTGTTTATAATTTTTTCGGAGGAATGTTGCACACTAAGAATTTAACTGGCATAAATTAAAAGCTACGAAATTAATTCTAGACCAGAATTTAGCTTTTTCAATAAAGGTTTTCCAGGGGTATGGAATATCTGTGTTAGGAATATTTGCAAAATATTGAAATAGTGCTTTTTAATTGTTACGAAAATTAAAAGCAAAACTCCTTGATTGTTGTGCACCGCCGGCCGCTGTGGCCTAGCGGTTCTAGGCGCTTGAGTCCGAAAGCGCGCTGCTACTACGGTCCCAGGTTCGAATCCTGCCTCGGGCATGGGTGTGTGTGTTGTCCTTAGGTTAGTTAGGTTTAAGTAGTTCTAAGTCAAGGACTCTGATGACCTCAGATGTTAAGTCCCATAGTGCTTGGAGCTATTTGAATTTTTTTGGTGTGCACCAACTAATTTAAACTTTTGAGTATCGTCCGACTAGTGAATTTCGACGCAAATTTTGAAAATAAAAACAAAAAATAGCAAGAGAAATAAATAACACTCACACAAAGACGATAACAATAGCATTCATTGAATATCTGTGCTGCATTTCACCTTCCACTGAGTCGATTGTGAGACGCTCATAGTTTTTTTCACATAACTGACATGAAAGTTATTGGCTGCTCCATAAGAGTGGATTAAAAATTGATTTTGGTCTGAACTGTTGTTGCCACTAGAATTAGCGTCGGTCAGGAGAAGCCAGGTACACCATTGTTTACTGCCCCGCCGCTAATGACCTCGTCGTAGATGGGGTGTTTTTGTAAATTGCTCATTATATTTTAAAATAGTATGATAAGTATTTATGAAGTATTAACTATTTTATAAGAGTACAGAAAACTTTTAAATGTGCCAAAAAAAAAATGGCCGCGTGTGCTAGCCGAGTGGTTTAAGTCACCTTGCCACGGTACGCGCGACTTTCCCTCGGAGGTTCGAGTCCTCCCTCGGGCATGGGTGTGTGTGTTGTCCTTAGAGTAACTTAGTTTAAGTTAGATTAAGTAGTGTGTAAGCCTAGGCAATGACCTCAGCAGTTTGGTCCCACAGGAACTTACCACAAATGTTGTGCCAAAAGAGAATTATTTTCGTTTACTTCTGCATGGTAATAAAACCACATTAGGAGAAGGATACGTATCTAATTAAATAAATTCAAATTTCTGAAGTAATTGTCTGATGTTCAAAAAGTTCGAGTTGTCTTCATGCCTTTAGATGATTGAACTCAAATCCTGTTTCCTTCGTTCATTGCCTACTGTGATTTCAGAATATCGTATGCTGCTGAATCTCATTTACGGCACCCATTTCATTGTATTCGTCCTTATAAGTACCAGTTGCCACAGATACCCAGCCTACAAGTGAATGTATTGTTAGTCAAAACAGCTGTCTTTGCGTAATACATGAACTACACTGTCCACACACAATAATTGGACGACCTTTCACAAGCCCAAAAAACCACGTTTTGTAGCGCGGACGTGCAGAAAGAGAGCCAGTGAGGTTCTGGAAGGTAATGACAGGGATGTAGAGCCATGCTGACTCCAGTGCCGTGGCAATCTGCGTTAGGTTTCTCGGTTGAGAAGCCATGGCGCGAACAGACGGTCCCACAGATTCTCAAACTGGGAGATAGGTGGCCATGGGCGAACGGTAAAGTCATCCTGGTACTCTCAGAACCACGCACGTGTAGTGCGAGCTGTGTGACACGTCGAATTCTCCTCTTGGAAGATGTCATCGTGCCGAGGAGAAACAAACTGCATGTAGAGGTGAACATGGTCCCCGATCATAGCTGCATAATTTTGTTGATCCGTTGCGCCTTCCAGAATGACGAGATCACCCAGGGAGGACACTTCCGACGATTGTCGCAGCGTGTTTGCTTTCAGACGTTTCACGTCGTACACACCAACGGCCACCTGTCTGATGGAGCATAAAATGTGATTCATCTGAAAAGGCCACTCAGTGGAGATCCAGTCGCTGTATTGGCGTACATATTCTAACTTTCGTCGCCGACGAATAGCAGTTATCATGGGTGCACGAAGCAGGTGCCTGCTGCGGAGGCCCATAAGCTGCAACGATCGCTGAACGGTCGGTAAGGATCCACTGTTGGTAACCCTTTCTCCACCTGGGGGGGGGGGGGGGGGCGTTCAGTTGCTCAACAGTTGTAGTCTATTCGCTCGTTCACGTCCCAGCAACTGTCGTTCACCTGTGTCATTTATGGCACGGGGAGAATCACGGCTGCCTCGGCGCCGGTTTGAATAGCACCCACTCTGCCATGCACTATGTACTTTATCCACGACGGCATGTGAACGTTTAACAACGTAGTCGTATCGGAAATGCTTTCACCGTTGGTCCGAAAACCAAAGATTATGCCCTTTTGGACGTGAGATAAATGGCTCTGGTTCCGCATTACGCCAACGACTGCTCTGTTTTTCGCACTCCCCCCTGCCCTCGAGACGCTTTATCTGTCCTCCTCTGATAGTGCTACCACTTGCCGTCTACGAGTGATTATTGCACGTTGACGTCGAACATAGATGGTGGTCACATTAATGTGTCTGAATCGTGTAAATGGCAGGCCTATCAAATGGTTCAAATGGCTCTGAGCACTATGGGACTTAACTTATGAGGTCATCAGTCCCCTAGAACTTAGAACTACTTAAACGTAACTAACCTAAGGACATCACACACATCCATGCCCGAGGCAGGATTCGAACCTGCAACCGTAGCGGTCGCGCGGTTCGGCAGGCCTATCGCTGCGTCGGTTGGACACCAGCGGAACTTACTTTTCGGACTGTGGAATATGTGTTCTTCAGTCAAACGAACATAGCTGATGCAGAGTGATGGTCTAGCCCCGTGACGTCAGGCCTTGGATTCGCGTATCAGCCTTGGGTGTGGACGTTTAAATCAGAGCATATAAGCTACTCCTTTTCGAGGCGACATACTTTTTTTACAGCTCTACACATGCAAATCTGGTATCTTGGATTTGGATGATCTCTGAGACCAATCAAGAACAATCCCTGTTCCTAGCCCTCTTTAGTGCATCATGGATTGATAGTGTTTGGCTTATTTCTTCATGGAGTTGGTTTGAGAAATCAGCCAGAAATTGTGTATGCAATTATAATTTTATTAATTATGATACTCGATTCTTCGGGGACGGTTCCACATCAACAAACGTCAGCATATACGAGGTGCATTCAAGTTCTAAGGCCTCCAATTTTTTTTCTCCGGACTGGAAAGGGATAGAAACATGCACATTGTTTTAAAATGAGGCCGCGTTCATTGTCAATACGTCCCAGAGATGGCAGCACCGTACGGCAAATGGAATTTTACCACCAGCGGCGAGAATGAGAACTGTTTTAAATACTAAAATGGCGACGTTTTCCTTACTTGAACAGCGTGGAATTATTCGTTTTCTGAATTTGCGTGGTGTGAAACCAACTGAAATTCATCGACAGTTGAAGGAGACATGTGGTGATGGAGTTATGGATGTGTGGAAAGTGCGTTCGTGGGTGCGACAGTTTAATGAAGGCAGAACATCGTGTGACAACAAACCGAAACAACCTTGGGCTCGCACAAGCCGGTCTGACGACATGATCGAGAAAGTGGAGAGAATTGTTTTGGGGGATCGCCGTATGACTGTTGAACAGATCGCCTCGAGAGTTGGCATTTCTGTGGGTTCTGTGCACACAATCCTGCATGACGACTTGAAAATGCGAAAAGTGTCATCCAGGTGGGTGCCACGAATGCTGACGGACGACCACATGGTTGCCCGTGTGGCATGTTGCCAAGCAATGTTGACGCGCAACGACAGCATGAATGGGACTTTCTTTTCGTCGGTTGTGACAATGGATGAGACGTGGATGTCAGTTTTCAATCCAGAAACAAAGCGCCAGTCAGCTCAATGGAAGCACACAGATTCACCACCACCGAAAAAATTTCGGGTAACCGCCAGTGCTGAAAAAATGATGGTGTTCATGTTCTGGGACAGCGAGGGCGTAATCCTTACCCATTGCGTTCCAAAGGGCACTAAGGTAACAGGTGCATCCTACGAAAATGTTTTGAAGAACAAATTCCTTCCTGCACTGCAACAAAAACGTCTGGGAAGGGCTGCGTGTGTGCTGTTTCACCAAGACAACGCACCCGCACATCGAGCTAACGTTACGCAACAGTTTCTTCGTGATAACAACTTTGAAGTGATTCCTAATGCTCCCTACTCACCTCACCTGCCTCCTAGTGACTTTTGGCTTTTTCCAACAATGAAAGACACTCTCCGTGGCCGCACATTCACCAGCCGTGCTGCTATTGCCTCAGCGATTTTCCAGTGGTCAAAACAGACTCCTAAAGAAGCCTTCGCCGCTGCCATGGAATCATGGCGTCAGCGTTGTGAAAAATGTGTACGTCTGCAGGGCGATTACGTCCAGAAGTAACGCCAGTTTCATCGATTTCGGGTGAGCAGTTAATTAGAAAAAAAATCGGAGGCCTTAGAACTTGAATGCACCTCGTATGCATACAAATACTTCACCCAACAACTGACAATACTTTCTCCTCTGAACGCGAAAGTATTTTATTGACGCCAGACTGCAAAGGAAGAAATGATCATCGTAATAAAATAAGAGAAATAAGAGCTCATACGGAAAGATTTAAGTGTTCATTTTTCCCACGCATTGTTCATGAGTGGAATGTGGGAATTAGTCTGAAGGTGGTTCGATGAACTCTCTGCCAGGTGTTAAATTGTAGAGTAGTCATTTAGCCGTCGATGTAGAAGCATACATACTTAAAACGTACCATTTGGGCAAGGGCCACATCGGCAATTAGAAATCCCGGGGCTGAATCTTCACTCAGCAAGGGATATCTTTAATTCACTTATCGATTTTTTCAGCTCTGGCTATGATTTGTTGATAAATAAAACGCCAAGTTGTACCATGGTTCCTAGATCACATTAAACTTTAAGTAAACTGTAAATGGTTGGATAAGTCATGTCAGCGACTGGAGGAAGGCACGACTGTACTACTTCCGATAGAACGATGCCTAGTTAAGAACTTTGGCGTCCTGGCCAACATTAAGACAAAGGACAACTCAATTCAAAATATGTGTGTAAAATTATTTTTTATGTTGCCAGTTC
Source organism: Schistocerca nitens (assembly GCF_023898315.1). NCBI lineage: Eukaryota > Metazoa > Arthropoda > Insecta > Orthoptera > Acrididae > Schistocerca > Schistocerca nitens. Next base: position 900,535,428 of record NC_064614.1, on the reverse strand, counting down.
GTATTTTTTTTCACAGCTCCATGATTTGTTTTTTAACTATTGTACAATATTCGCTATTTCTTTAAAAATTTATGTACAGAGACGATGTACATGGAGGGCCCCTCCCACCATGGACTGCTCCACAAGCTACGTAATTCTCCAGTGCTTGTTCAAATATTCTTCTGAACTTGAACGACAGTCTCTCTACATTCTTCTTCGCACGGAAAAGTGTTACTCGTTTTTCTTTTGCGTATGGATGCATGACACTACTGTCTCTTTATCTAGTTTATTGAACATATACACTGTGTGATCAAAAGTATCCGTATACCCCCAAAAACATACGTTTTTCATATTAGGTCCATTGTGCTGTCACCTACTGCCAGGTACTCCATATCAGCGACTTCAGTAGTCATTAGACATCGTGAGATAGCAGAATGGGGCGCTCTGCGGAACTCACGGACTTCCAACGTGGTCAGGTGATTGGGTGTCACTTATATCATATGTCTGTATGCGAGATCTCCACACTCCTAAACATCCATAGGGCCACTGTTTCCGATGTGATAGTGAAGTGGAAACGTGAAGGAACACGTACAGCACAAAAGCATGCAGGCCGACCTCGTCCGTTGACTAACAGAGGCCACCGACAGTTCAAGAGGGTCGTAATGTGTAATAGGCAGACATCTATCCAGGCCATCACACAGGAATTCCAAACTGCATCACGATTCACTGCAAGTGCTATGGCAGTTTGTAGGGAGGTGAGAAAACTTGAATTTCATGATCGAGCGCCTGCTCATAAGTCACACATCACGCCAGTAAATGCCAAACGACGACTCGCTTGGTGTAAGGAGTGTAAACATTGGATGATTGAACAGTGGGAAAACGTTGTGTGAAGTGAAGAATCACGATACACATGTGGCGATTCGATGGCAGGGTGTGGGTATGGCGAATGCCCGGTGAACGTCATCTGCCAGCGTGTGTAGTGCCAGCAGTAAAATTCTGAGGTGGTTGTGTGATGGTGTGGTCGTGTTTTTCATGGAGGGGACTTGCACCCCATGTTGTTTTGCGTCTCACTATCTCAGCACAGGCCTACATTGATGTTTTAAGCACCATCTTGATTCCCACTGTTGAAGAGCAATTCGGTTATGGCGATTGCATCTTTCGACGCGATCGAGCATCTGCTCATAATGCACGGCCTGTGGCGGAGTGGCTACACGACAGTAACATCCCTGTAATGGACTCGCCTGCACAGGGTCCTGACCTGAATCCTGTAGAACACCTTTGGGATGTTTTGGAATGCCGACTTCGTGCCAGGCCTCACCGACCGACGTCGATACCTCTCCTCAGTGCAACACTCCGTGAAGAAAGGTTTGTCATTCCCCAAGAAACCTTCCAGCACCAGATTGAACGTATGCCTGCGAGAGTGGAAGCTGTCATCAAGGCTAGGCATGGGCCAACACCATATTGAATTCCAGCATTACCGATGGAGGGCGCCACGAACTTGTAAGTCATTTTCAGCCAGGTGTCTGGGTACTTTTGATCACATAGTGTACATACACACATCAAAAAAAGTTTTGCATCACCTCGGTTCCGAAAGTTCCGTAACCTGTACATAAAATTGGAATAGAGATCAACACAAACATCGATCATGAAAACCACACATTGCATGTTGTACCACCATACGGCGAGACCTTCAGAGGTATTTGTCCAGAATGCCATACATACCCAGTAGCACGTCCTCCTGCATTGATATATGCCTGTATTCGTCGTGGCATACTATCCACAAGTTCATCAAGGCACTGTTGCTCCAGATTTTCCCATTCCTCAACGGCGATCGGCGTAGATGCCTCAGAGTGGTTGGTGGGTGACGTCGTCCATAGACAGCCCTTTCAGTCTATCCCAGACATGTTCGATAGGGTTCATGTCTGGAAAACATGCTGGCCACTCTAGTCGAGCGGTGTCGTTATCCTGAAGGAAGTCATTCACAATATGTGCATGATGGGGGCGCGAATTGTCGTCCATGAAGACGAATGCTTCGCCAATATGCTGCTGATGTGGTTGCACTATCGATCAGAAGATGGCATTCACGTATCATACAGCCGTTACGGCGGCTTCCATGATCACCAGCGGTGTACGTCGGCCCCACATAATGCCACCCCAAAACAGCAGGGAACCTCCACCTTGCTGCACTCGTTGGGCATTGTGTCTAAGGCGTTCAGCCTGACCGGGTTGCCTCCAACCACATCTCTGACGATTATCTGCTTGAAGGCATATACGACACTCATCGGTGAAGAGAACGTGATGCCAATCCTGAGCGGTCCATTCGACATGTTGTTGGACTCATGTGTACCGCGCTGCATGGTGTCGTGGTTACAAATATGACCTCGCCATGGACGTCGAGGGTAAAGTTGCGCATCATGCAGCCTATTGCGCACAGTTTGAGTCGTAACACAACGTCTTTTGGCTGCATGAAAAGCATTATTCAACATGGTGGCGTTGCTGTCAGGGCTCCTACGAGCCATAATCCGTAGGTAACTGTCATCCATTGCAGTAGTAGCCCCTGGGCGACCTGAGCGAGGCATGTTATCTACAGTTCCTATGTCTGTGTATCTCCTCCATGTCCGAACAACATCGCTTTGGTTCACTCTGAAAAACCTGGATACTTCCCTTGTTGAGAGCCCTTCCTGGCACAAAGTAACAACCCGGACGTGATCGGACCGCGGTATTGACCATCTAGTCATGGTTGAACTACAGACAACACGAGCCGTGTACCTCCTTCCTGGCGGAATGACTGGAACTGATAGGCTGTCGGATCCCCTCCGTCTAAAAGGCGCTGCTCATGCATGGTTGTTTTCATCTTTTGGCAGGTTTAGTGACATCTGTGAACAGTCAAAGGGACTGTGTCTGTGATACAATATCCACAGCCAACATCTATCTTCAGGAGTTCTGGGAATTGGGGTGATGCAAAACTTTTTTTGATGTGTGTATTTTCCCTTGTTTTTGGTTGCCCTTTATTCTTTGCTAGTCATTGTTACTATGTACAACTGATTCATGAACACTGATACTAGTTTCAATGTAGACATCCTTGAAGACGTTAGGTCTCCTCTTACTTGCTGTTAGATTTCAATTTCGTCGTGAGTGGGCTTTCGAAAAATCTAGTCTAAGAAGTTTTCAGAAAAGGCATTTGGTATTGTCCCGCAGGATGTCTTCTCATGCCCAGCATTTACAAAACTGTAACTATCTCAATGGATTCTTGGATAATTAAAGCCACCTTCAATGACGACAGTATTATTGGGGTACATTTGTAGGAACAAGCAGATTGCACCTTAGGTTTCAGTCACTCCTTGGGGTGAGTTTAATGGTCGCTTGAAGGCCCCAGTTACAGTGCTGTACTCATCCTTGGTACAGAGTCTTAGCCGAAATGATCTCGCATACGGCTTCAGTTTCTGCCTCATTGAATCTGAGTTTCTTACCCACTGCGAACTTTACACAGCCTTCATTTCCATTAAATAATTCTTTCGCTATACTCCTAGGTTTACCCAAAAACTCTCACTGCTGCGAATTTCAAGTTTCAACTAACTCTCTATACTTACTGTTAGGTAAGCTGCATTACTTGTTAGAATTACTTAATGCTCTGGCACTTATTGTGAATGCTTCGGCAGCTGTTTACTGGGATTTTAATAGTCTCATCTGTGGGGAACTTTTGTTTATGTCTTACATGAAAACCTCGGGTCTTCTGCTCTTATCACTATCCCGATTGCCACTCAGAACCCTAAGCGCCATAAGACGTGTATTGTTCAGAATCCAAGGAGTCTAAGATTTCCTTACCCCAGGAAGCGTAGCTTTCTATTTTACCGTGTGTCATGTCTTCAGTACTTTAAGTTAAAATCAAGCAACAAGACTCGCAAAAAATAGAGAAAATAATTCATTATTACACGAGTGCGACTACGGTTATCAGACGCGTTTGGCTATGAACGATATACAACGGTCATAAAAGGACGATACAGCGTTTACGTCAGTGCATTGACAAAAGAATGGAAGATGTACAAAGCTTTTCAAGGGATGTTTCAATAATGAGTAACGAAGCATGTTAAATAATACACCCAAAGTTATTTCATAGAGATGGAGTACACAATCTACGTTTCCAGCAAAAAAGAGAGAAACAGTATGTGGATAATTTGTGTTGGCCATAGAGTTCTGTTTTGTGTATTGTGGAAGGTAATTCTCTTTACAGTTTTTGGTAAGAATGAACACACACACACACACACACACACACACACACACACACACACTCACACACATAAATATAAGGCAAATTGCCATATGTAACGCGAAATCGTTTCTGTGTGAGTCTCTTAGAAGCCATCAACTTCGTTTATTATTGTTGATATTAACGCCCCACCACATCAGTGAAACCGCGGTCCATTTACGCTGCAGCCTCCTGCGCGTAAAAGCGCTCAGTAAGGCGTCTCCTCTGGCTCTCTATGGAGAAGGGACCATTCACCTCGGCTGAATGTAGTGGCCTTGCCATAAAGTCACGCAACCAAGGTTGCTCGTGACCTCCGCGACAACGGTTACACAACACCATGTCGCGCCAGTGTTGTGTTTGCAACGCGATCAGTTACTTGCATATTTTATTTGCTCCCTGCTCCTTATGCCGCGGGATTATAATTCTGTCCTCCAGAACACACTGGTTATGAGGAATTCGTAAAGCAACATTCCTTCGAAAGAGTGCGTTTCATACTAACCGCGGAGTATAAATAAAAGCTTGGCCGCGCGGAGTGGCCGCCCGGTTTGAGGCGCTGTGTCACGGATTGAGCGGCTCCTCTCGCCGGAGATTCGAGTCCTCCCTCGGGCATTGGTGTGTGTGCGTTGTTCTTAGCTTAGGTTAGTTTAAGTACGGTGTAAGTCTAAGGACCGATAACTTCAGCAGTTTGGTTCCTTAGGAACACACACACCCACATGCACACACACACACACACACACACACACACACACACACACACACACACAAACACAAATAAAAGCTTGACCCTTTAAAATTAATTATCATTATCTTTTCTTAAAATTCACTGATATGGCAAATCAAACATCCTGTGTATTTTGTTAATACGGGAACGGTTGTTAACTGTCGTTTGTTCTGCACAGAATGTGACACTCAAGCTATTATTCCCAATATATTCAGGCTTTTCGTGAACTCATAGTCTACCTGTGGCGAGTACTCCTAACGTGAGGTACTACTCTTGTTGTTGTGATCTTCAGTCCACAAGCTGGCTTGATTCCGATCCCCACGTCACTCTATACTGTGCAAATCTCTTCATGTCTGCAACCAACATCCATCATTTGAACTTACGTACTGTAACCAAGGCTTGGTCTCCTTTCACAGTTTCTACTCCAACCCTCCCTCCCCCTCCACCCGACCCCCCCCCCCCCCCCCCACCTTCCCAGACGCGCTCTTCATTATCAACCTGACGATTCTCTGGAGCTTCAGGATGTGTCTTGAATGATCCGTTGTTTTAGTCAAGTTGCGCCATAAATTTATTTTGTCGCAGATTCGCTTCAGTACCTCTTCATTAGTTATCAGATCTACTCATCCAGCCTACATTATTCTTCTGTAGCACCACATTTCAGAAGCGTCTCTTCTCTTCTTGTCTGAACTGTTTATCCTTCACGTTTTCGGTGCGGAGGCTACACTTCAGACAAGTTCCTCTAGAAAATACTAGTCTCTAAAATTACCTGATGAATTGTAGAGATTGTCTTCCGCCCAATTCTTCTTGAGGAGCGTATATGCCAACTGTAGTAGGCTGCTCGTATAATCTAGTTTTGCTACTCCTAGATATTATAAATGATTTTGTAATCATGAGCATTGCTTATTGTAATCAGAAATCCATTGTCTGAAACCAGCACTATACAAAGTTAGATAGTTGTTGTTGATTGCCGGCCGCGGTGGTCTCGCGGTTCTAGGAGCTTAGTCCGGAACCGCGCGACCGCTGCGGTCGCAGGTTCGAATCCTGCCTCGGGCATGGATGTGTGTGATGTCCTTAGGTTAGTTGGGTTTAAGTAGTTCTAAGTTCTAGGGGACTGATGACCGCAGCTGTTAAGTCCCATAGTGCTCAGAGCCATTTTTTGTTGATTGGATTTATGGCGCTCCACGTCGGGGAGTTCATAAAACTGCAGTTAATTTAAATAAGTTTATATCATATAAAAATTGAAATATACTTTTTTGCAGAAATAACGCTCACTGGATAAAAAAGGATTGATTATGCTGTGCTCCTAGCCACAATCCAAAGTAAAGGAATATACTCGCTTTCATCGTCCAACGGATCTCTGTCTCTTAAATGCTCCCCAGTGTACGATAAATTATGCTTCTCTAAAAAAGCTGAAAACGTGTGTAAGACATCAACAGAAATGATCACATAGCTGCGAAGGCGTAAATGTAAGATTCTAGCAGAAGCACGAGGAGTTTAACATAAGTTTTCGGTTACATTATGGATCATATGTAGGCGGAAGGCAATAAGCTGTTTTTTATATTTTGTTTATTTTTGTCCTTTGTGCATATTATGTGTACTACGTGCCGAACGATGTATCGCTTTGACGAAGAAGATGGACTCGAATCCGGGATGAGCTGTTTTCCATAGTGTCCCTAAAATGCTTTAGGTAATTTAAGATTTCTTCTCCAGTCGTTGTCCAGTTCGATATTGTGCTTCGCCGGAAACGATTTCATCTCGCATGGAATGTTAGACCCTAATCTTCCTTCGTTTCTGTGTAACCGTCTTGGTATTACCATTAAGAGTAGTGGCATCTGACAGCCTTAGCTTTTCATGATCATACTTTATTGTATGCAAATATTTAGTGAATTTAATATTTCCCCTTTTTGTTACTATTTAGTTTCCAAATTCAGATTATTTCACGCAAACAGAAACATCCCGTAAGTATAGATGAGAGAAATGTTTTTCACTAGTGTTCTGCATTAATCAGTCTTTCATGAGGCTCGCCGGTAAAGGCAAATCACTCATCCTGTGGATATTACAATTTTATTTTGTCATCGATATGCTTCAGTTTTGCTGCCGTAAAATGTGCTAGATATTGAACATTAATACAAAAAATAAAATAATTTTTATTATTGAGACCATTGCTTTAAAAAGTTGAAAAATTAATTCTTTCAAATTAGTACGATTTTCTTTATTCTTATCGATATTGTCTTCGATTATTAAACAATAGAGGATATACCATTTTGACCGTAATGTCTGTATGTGTCAAATTGTTACGTAAATTGAATGTGATGTGGATGAAACATCAGTAGAGTGAGTTCCCAGTAAGCTAATCTTTCCATCTGCTAATGTGCGCCGTTTGAAAATGTTACCTTGTAAAAGCTCTGCGTTAGCTGTCGGCAGTCTTTTGGGCTGTGTTGTAGGGTCAGTGTCCTTCGCTGCTTGCGATTTTTTTCTGTTATTGTTCGGATGACGTATACACGAACCGTGTTTGAAAAGGCACTTAGGCTACTGATGCGAACATTATTCATTTGTGACTGAACCGTTACAAGCGGATAAAAGGAAACGGTCGTGAGGGAGATAGCGTATCTAATAGTGTTCGCAGAACGAGCCACAAAATACGTATGTCATTCAAGCTTACGTTTGCCTCTTGTCGTTCATGCCCTTACAGTCGCTTTGTCTTGAAGTTAGCGTTTGGTATCGTAGGTTACAACAGTCATTTTTCACGCAGGGCATAATTCATAATTCTTGGCAACAACAATCTAGCTGTTAGATCTGGAGTAGTGCGTTTGCTACAGCTTGTTTGTGTCTCACCTAAATAATTATAATTGAAAACTATATAAAAAAGCATGATAAAGAATTACACCTAAGGAAATTATACCGTAGATTTGGGTTTAACCTTTAGCCTGTACGGCCTGTGATTACGCGCCTTCCTTAAATTAATAACACGGTTTCTTACTTGATGAAGTTTTATTTTAAGTCTTTCAAAATGTTGAGACACTCATTTTTCAGTAGCGTATGTAATGTTAGCCTGTGTTTTGCGCAAGGAAACTTTGTGGGACTGGAGCTGTAGAATATCGCGAACCTCTGTTAAGGTCTGTATGTATAGCATGAGTGTCACAATATGCCATCTGTCCCATTGAATGTGAATTTCATTGTAACGTGTTCATTCACTACCTATTCTACGATCTTTAAACTAGCAGAAGATATACATTGTGGTTTCAGATTATGTTATTTTAAGTCTGGATTACTTTTTTTTTTTTTGAAAGAACCAAAAAATTAAAAAAAAGGTTCACACACATGTGAAAGAAATTGGCTCGTCTAGTCTCCCAGTATCAATTTATTGATACAGGAACACCGCAAAAGAATAGAAGGGTGTAAAAAAGAAACATGTTTAATTAATGTTGTATAATAGTTAATGGTTGAAACCATAAACAAACTATTTTTACTCATTGCTTTAGAAAAGGATGCATCAATTTGAATTGTAGGTTTTTAGCGTCATTTATTAACTGTTAAACTGCTGGTATCGTCAGTTTAAAACTTGCAGAAACGCAGCGCGATAATCTCTCTTTAGCCAGTAGCGTTAAAGCATTTTTCATACATTGCATCTACAACAATAGTAACTTTTGCTGGATAGGCAGCAACCAGAGCACCGAGTCTATCATCTATCATAATAAGGCGAAGAGAATAGTTTCGGTGTTCCGCAGTCATAAACACAGTTTCCACTTTCACTGAAATATTCTATTTAGCACGGAGCTGCAGAATATCGCGAACCTGCATTTAGGTCTGTATGTATAGTATGAATGTCACAATATACCGCCTGTCTTGTTGAATGTAAATTTTATTAAAACATGTTCATCCGCTTCCTTTTCTCCGATCTTTAGACCAGCAGAAGATGTACATTGTGGTTTCAGATTATGTTATTTTAAGACTGGATTACTTTTTGAAAGAACCAAAAATAAAAAGAGATTAGAGAGCGTAACCTTTCTGTTAATACCTGTCCCATGACCATACACATTGCCGAATTGGGAAGGCTTGCGCGCCAGAACGATACAGACAGGCGTGCCGTTGATGTAGCCACAACGTAGGGGTATCTGTAGAGAGGCCATACTAACCTGTGGTTCCTAAACAGGGGAAGCAGCCTTTTCAGTAGTTGCAGGGGCAACAATCTGGATTATTGACTGATCTGGCCTTGTAACATCAGCCAAAATGGCATTCCTGTGCTGGTACTAAAACGGCTGAAAGCAAGGGGAAACTAAAGCTGTTACTGTTCCCGGGGACCTACTGCTCTACTGTATGGTGAAATGATGATGGCGTCTTCTTGGGTAAAGTATTACTGCGGTAAAATAGTCCCACGTTCGAATCTCCTGGCGGGGACTACACAGGAGGATATTGGCACCAAGAAAAACAAAACAGGCATTCTGCGGATCGTAGCGTGAATGTTAGAGCACTAAATCGGGTAGATAGTTCAGTAAATCTGAGAAAGGAAATGGATAGATTTAAGTTAGGTACAATGGAGACTGATGAAGTTTAGTGGCAGGATGAGCAGAACCTCTGGCCAGGTTAGTACAGGATTATAAATACAGAATCAAATAGAGGTAATGCAGGAGTAAGTCTAATACTGAATAAGAATAAGAAAATAAGAATGCGGATAAGCCACTGTGAGCAGCATAGTGAACGTATTATCGGCAGTAAAGATAGGCAGAAAGTCACCGCCCACTACAGTAGTATAGATTTATATGTCAACTAACTCCAGAGCTGATGAAGAAGTTGAAAGAATGAAAACTTAATTGTTATGGGTGACTGAAATTCGGTAGTAGGACGAGGAAGAGACAGAAAAATAGTAGGGGCATATAGGCTGGGGGAAAGGAATGAAAGAGGAAGCCGACTAGTAGAATTTTGCACAGAAAATAGTTTAATCATCGCTAACACTTGGTTTAAGAATCATGAAGTGGAAGAGATCTGGAGACCGTGGAAGGTTTCAGCTTGATTATAAAATGATAAGACAGAGATTCCGGAACTAGATTTTAAACTATAAGAGATTTCCAGGGGCAGTTGTGGACTTTAACAATCATTTGTTGGTCACTAACTGTAGATTATTACTGAAGAATTTGCAAAAAAGTTAAGGAGATGAGACTTGGATATGTTGAAACAACCAGAGGTTGCAGAGAGTTTCAGTGGGAGTGTTAGGCAACGATTGACTGAAACGGTGGAAAGGAATACAGTAGAAGACACATGGGCAGCTTTGTGAGATGAAATGGTGAAAGCAACAGATAATCAAATAGGTAGAAAGCGAAGCCTAGTAGAAATCCTTGGCTATCACAGGAGGTATTAAATTTAACCGATGAAAGAAGAAAATATAAAATTGCATCAAATGAAGCAGGCGAAAGGAAATACGTATGTCTAAACAATGGCTAGAGGACAAATGTAAGTCTATGAAAGCATTTATAATTAGGGAGAAGATAGATATCGCCTATAAGAAAAGTAAAATAATCTATGCCACTGTATCGCCTATAAGAAAAGTAAAATAATCTATGCCACCGAAATATGCTAAAGATTAGATAGTTAAATCGTATAACTAATGAGGAGGTACTGAATAGAATTGCTGGGACATCAGCACAACATGTTGTATGTTTTAATTATGTGTTATGTTATTCGTGAGGTGCTGATGTTCCTTGCCACATTTTATTTGACATCACAGTGTGACTTTCAGTATTGTAACAAGAACGTACAACTAATAATGTTACAAGATTTGATGATGACAGCGTAGATCTGTCGAAAACAATCGTAGTAATAAAAAGAATTTCTAGCGATTCTGGCAGACATGATTCTTCAGTAATAACACACAAATTTAGTATTGGAATGAAGTGACCTAAAACTTGCAGAGGGAGACCAAACGATGAACACAGTAAACAGATTCAAATAGGTGTGTGTTGCAGTAGAAATTCGGAAATGGAAAGGTTTGCGCAGGATATAGAGCAGCGTGGAGAGCTGCATCAAACCAATCTTCGGAGTGAAGACAACAACAACAACAATAACACTGTAACACAACAGTTGTACAGTTGAAATTGGAGGCGCGCGCGTGCACACGCACACACACACACACACACACACACACACACACACACACACACAAAAACAGTGCGCGAGTGCGTTCTCGTGGTGGCGAAATCTCAGAGGTGGTGTATCGTCACTCCAGCAAAACATATTTGCAGAGTCAGGCTCTCTTTGCTCGTTTACTTTTTCATTTGCCCATAAAAGGCGTTTCTTGTTTTCTTGAAAAGCACGTAGTACAGAGACTCAGGAGGAATTTCCTCAACTGTTCTCTTCAACTCTGTGAAAATGGAGTAGTATCCTCCTATCGATTTCCTCCTGAGAAGAATTTAACTGCCATGCCTCGTCGATTACTTCGACCGACTGTGACTGTCTTTGCTAGTTAAAATAATCGCATAAAATACGGTCATGGGATTAATGTTACCCAACGGTTCCTGTGATAGAGCAACCGCCCACATTGACCAAATAGTGTTCAAAGAAATTCTCTGTGTCAAAGAGCATGGGTCGAGCCTGTCGGCAAGGTCAACAGCGATATTGTGACCGTGGGTCGCTTTCAGAGAAAAGGTTGCCGCGTGGAGAGAGTGTTCGTGAATACTAGAAGCTGATTTCCTGCGACGACAGTGACCTCATTGGCGCACGGACCTAGCGTCAGATACAGAGGCTCACGCTTCACGGAGACGGCCATATGACACGTCTGTTCGGCTAGATTGGCCACACAGTTCTATCACAAAAACTGTTCGCCTTTCTTCGGTAGTTGGCTCCAAAGAATCTCCTACACTAGCTCCTGTCAAGTTTGGCAACCCAGTTGGTCTTGTAGGGAAGATCCTCGCACAGGAACGACAGAAGAACGTGTTTGCCTTGTAAGGTCAATTTTACACGAGACCTATGATTGAGCCGGCCGTAGTGGCCGAGCGGTTCTAGGCGCTTCAGTCTGGAGCCGCGCGACCGCTACAGTCGCAGGTTGAATCCTGCCTCGGGCATGGATGTGTGTGTCGTCCTTAGGTTAGTTAGGTTTAAGTAGTTCTAAGTTCTAGGGGACTGATGAGCTCAGATGTTAAGTCCCATAGTGCTCAGAACCATTTTGAACCTATGACTGACATTATGTGTGTCTTCTTCGTTTTGTTCGAAATTAACGGTCTCGACTCAGCTCCAGTCCCAAGAAACAGTCGTTGTATGAAATTCCCGTCGACATGCCACGCGGCGCTAAAAGATCGCCATGTTATTCATTTACAATCTCTCGCCCATGTCACTGACTCTTTGAAAACTGTATCCATGAAGACAGGAATTTCCTTATTGTCACACGTCCAGCTGTGTGGAGATGAATCAAAGTATTTGTACCACTGCAGGAACTTTTGCCATTGATGGTGTCGCTAATACTGAATTTACTCAAAAGGGCCCCTAATCGATGGGCCCTCTTCGATCTTTTTCATACTTGTAGCGTTTGAAGGTCACTGCTCGAATGTCAATTTCCTAAAGCAATATGATGCAGTTCTCAAAAGAAAAAAAACGGCTAATATTAGGAAAGCTCCGAGCAGTGATAGGTCCAAAAAATTTATCAGATACGAACGAAATCGTCAGTAGCTCAGCACGTAGTGTAGTTCTTTACGTAATCATGTAAGCGGTTGCACGAATCTCATTCGTAGTTTACTTCAGTAAGTTATCAGTGCAGGTACGAGCTCAGAAAATGATCTTATCTCAAGGTCACTGATAAGGACTTCCAGTGTCAGGGTACACAATTGTGTTATCTATTTTCAAGGTCACCTCTCACTCCCCTCCCTCTGGGGAATTGATCAAGCTCACCTTCATCCCACGCCTATCGTCCGCCTTCTGCATTTATAACTAGAGCATTTTGAGTGGATAGGTTCATACATTTTGAATAGATGGATTCATTCGGGAGCTGTGCATCACAGAGATAGGATTAGTGTGGCTATTTATTCATAACAAATTAATGTTGTTGTAGAACCTTCAACTTCGCAGCACGTCAACAATCGCTGGTTAACATATTAAAAAACTAAAAACCCGCCTCGATTGCGAAACACTTAACACTAGGTGCTTTTTTCGCAATCGAGGCGGGTTTTTGGTTTTTTAATATAATGTTATTGTAATTACATTTAGTTGTGTAACTAGATGTCTAGGATATGGGAATTTGTTAATAGCAAAATAAATGTAATATTACACAATTTTCGTCGCTCGAGACACCATCAGAGACTTCACTCAGGCAGACATGTAAGTTCTCTCATGTTTCGTAGTTTTCCATATTATCCACAATTTTACGAATTTTTTCATGTTCTTTACATTTTTATTATTATTTAATTTTTTCATACATTCCACAAATTTATGTATTTTCCACAATTTTGTGTATTTTGTCAAATTACGCAAGTTTCATCTCACTGTTCTCAACGTCACGTCAACGTCGCATCACATCACATCAATATCATGTCATATCATGTTACGTCATGTCGACGTCATGATGATTTTAGCAAATCACAGTGCAGCATCCCAAAACTATATGAATTATTTATCGTTGCTAAGCCACCACTACATTAATAGTGCGTTGTGATGTCATAGTGTACGTGTTCAAAGTAATATTTTCCCATATTGGTAAGACTAATGACATCACAATATATTAATGACGTCCTAGCAAATTGTATATAAATTGCAATTTTACTGATTTCCAACCAAAGGGACAATGTACATAAGGAATACCACATTGCGATAAATAAACTGTTGCTAACTCGCCATAACATTATTAGATTTTGTGATACCATAGTTTGTGTTAAGACGAGTGCATTATGTGAAATAATGCTCCTACTTTAAGTTTATGCTAAGCTTTACCAGTTCCCAACCAGACACATCTTATGTTTATGTAAGAATTAGCACACTGCTACAAAATACGTACCTAGAGAGCTGACCAACATACTCCCCCTCCCCCCCTCCCCCCAGCGAAAAGTAAGTCATCTGAATAGAGAGAAGAGCGCACTTCAAATGCCGATGCGTGGAGTATTACACACTACGCCAACCTAACAGTGACTAAGAAATTTGCATTATTTTAGATGTAATTCTCTCCAATGAAGCTGTCCTTGTAGCTGAAGCAAAAGACACTGCTACCTTATCAATCATTCAGCGAGGAGCCTCCCACCCATTGTAGTAGCGGCAAACTGGGCACAACATTCCAGCGCCTATGCGGAAATCTGTGGTCTCTTTTGCAGGTAAGTGTCGTCACCTACCCCTTTCTCCCTGAAGCAATCAGAATGAAGCTCCCCCAACTATCCTGCTTTCGAAACTCGCTCTTATGTATGGGCGGCGTTAGTCTTAGTCAGTCAGAGATCCCGGGAAGAATAAAAAGACATGGAACGTACTACAAGACGCTATGAACTATTGTGGTATTAGCGAGTTTGGGACGACATTGGAAGAGCCGTAAATAACTACAAACAAAAAATCAGAGTAGGAGCGCTACCAATCCTTCTGTATCCATCGCATTGGTAAGGTTAGTCAGGAGTTTCCTTCAAACGTGGGCAGCTATGGTGCAACGATATGAAATAGCTATATTCCTCCAACACGTGAACGATACTGGACGTATCGAGAAAACTTTGGCTACAAATACACTAACGGTGGGCGAAATCTGCCTGTTCTCCCAGCTACGATAAAAAGACATGTTACACGAAATAAACTCTTACAATATTAGTGTGCAATGACACAAGTAGCCTGGTAAATACACATACCGAAATAAACTGAAGTATACGTAAACGTACTCGCCGGCCACAATGCAGTAAATATAAACTATTTTCGCATACCATGTCATTGGCTCACAGAGGTCACAACATCTCTGCTGCGATACTATGAAACGCGGTCATAGCAAGCTGCAGCGCTCACGCGTTGTCTGTCGATTAGCCGAAGGGATTAATAATTTCATCGACTCTCACTCAACAACATTCCAACCGTGCTTAAAAAAGACGAAACCGGATAATGAAGTACAAGGAATTGGACCACAAACATTTCTGCAGGAGTTGCAGCCGGCGGCTCCGCCGCAGCAGCTGACTCTGGGGTCACAAACAAGAGACTCCACATGTCTACCCAACACTACACCAGCCGGCTGCGTCCAGCACCATTGTCACCCGCCTCCACCCCCGACACCGCCTTTGCCGCCTCGACATCTGAGCTTACTACTTCCATTGCTGTGAGCCTCCAGCCGGCCTTGGAATACTGGCTATGCCACGACCGCCCAACACCTCTCCTTACTCACGTATATGCAGCTGCTTGACCAGGCGAGTAATAACGTGCATACAATGCCACCTCGTTGATCCAAGTAACAACGGAAAATCTTCATACGCAGCAGAGATTCCCCGCCCTGTGTGTCGCTCGCTGAAATAGTCGAACTTCTTTCTCTATCATATCCCTGCCCAGTGGAAACAACACAGAGGCTGGCTGCTCAGCGACCAGTAAACGAAACAGAGCTGAGTTGTGTCCCCGCACTGGTGGCATTTGTAATCATCGGAAGCTGGTGCTTGATAAAGTGCCAATGGATCACCTGCCAAAGATATGTAGCAGACATACATAAAAAATGCAGGGATCTGTAACACGCACACACACACACACACACACACACACACACACACACACACACATATATATATATATATATATATATATATATATATATATATATATATATATATATATGCCGTACAATTAACGGTAGCGGAGTGTTCCTGTAAGGTGGCATTTATTAAGTTTACTGTGCTGAAAAAGAAATGGTTTGAGACATTAGCGATGATAAACAACAGTAAGTTTTATCTTGTTGACAACCTTCCCAACATGCTGAGATTGCAAATATATGTTTTGTTTATTTTCAAGAGGTGAACTATGGTCCCTGCATAATTAGACATGTCCAGACGTTGATTTCTATGATGTTTTATATAGTCCTATTGCCTAGGGAGAAAAAACAGTGTCCGAAATAAAATAATAAAACGTTATGGTCACCCCGTTCCCTTTGTAATGCTGCTTTCACCACATCGTAGAAGTAAATTTTTACAGTCAGGTTCTGTTAACATTTGACAATGACGTGAACTCATATAGCGTGATGTTCTTTCCACGAAATTTATACAGAACTTGTATTCATAGCCAACTTACACTTCGCGTAAATAAGAGATACTATGAGTCATATAGACAAAAGTTTTCTCCCATAGATCTGTTTTTGCGAGCAGTACCAGACGGAGTATGTATGAGCTGTAAAGCTTTAGTTAGATGTTCTTGATCATGTGACCAAATTACAACCATACCGCGATCTAGAGTTTGGACGAGTATTAAATGACAGAATAATCTGTGGCATATTTGCGGAATTAGCGGCAATGTATGTGTTTCATTGTCCAGTCTGAACACATACATAGGTACACGTTGGACTGGCAGTGAAATAGGCCTCTATGTAAGAACTGCAACATAGTTCTGACAAAAGTGAGCCAGGTAATTTCTGGGAAATATACGTTTTCAGCCCTGTAAGTGTCGCGGGCTTTCGAGCAAATTATGTATTTTTTTAAGTAACACATCACAAACATTCTAAACATGGTGACACAGTAATACATTTCCACATATACAGTTGTCTGTTGCAGTGTTAGAACATTAAACTAGCAACACCTCTACGAAGGCAATGTTTCTGTCAGTCATAATTGCGAGAGCATAAAAATAAAGCTCGTTTCCCTGCCTTGGTTCTATGGGAAGTAGCCAATTCCTGTAACGTAGCTGGCGAAGAGGAGCAACCAGTTATCGAGAGAGCAATATTGAATTCCACCAATAAGTACTCTAGAAAACAGCTGTCGGTATCTCTGTTTGCGTAATGGATTTCCACGTTAAATAATTAAGATTATA
Organism: Schistocerca nitens; assembly: GCF_023898315.1. NCBI lineage: Eukaryota > Metazoa > Arthropoda > Insecta > Orthoptera > Acrididae > Schistocerca > Schistocerca nitens. The sequence goes on along the minus strand of NC_064614.1, from coordinate 900,518,545 downwards.
GGCACACAATGCGTAGTTTTATAATCTTTTATCGATCCCGATTGCCATTTTCTAAAGAAAGTATCAAGGAATGGTATTTCATCCTGCCATTATCGAATATTCCGTTAAAAGTCTTCCACAGCACGTATTTTAATTTTAGGAACCATAACAGGAAAAGAAATCATGATTGTGCAACTAACATATAAGCTCACATTACTTGCAAATAGACAAAATTACAGAATGATAGTAGGACTACAGAAAATTCTAGTAGGTAATAATATGCAACTGTTGAATTTAGTCCTCTATTAGGCATCTATATTGTTACCAGCAAAACAGTTAGTCCTCTCCGTTGGATAATCATAACTAGTATCACTAGATCCTTCCATATTCTTAACACACTAGCAAAAAGACCTCTGGGGAAGTTCGCGTTTTGCCAGCCGTAGTAACCGTAAATAGTAAAATATGTTTCCCAGGCTTGATTCTGTAGCTGTATCCGACCCTAATACAGTCTACAAGCAGAACAACATAGTATTCAAACCAGAGATAGTCCATAATACGACTGTCAGTATTCCTGTTTGGTAGTTTCTGTAACCCATTACTGGTTCACATTACCTGGAATGTACGTACTTCCACACAAGTAATTTACATTAATTCTTCAGAACAGCTGTTCCATTATGCCCCAGTCTGTCTTAATATTTCTGTATCTATTATTGTTCTATTTGTATGTGTAGGGCAGCCACTGGAATGCGTATCTCCACATTAAATAAATGAAATTACAGGCATACAGAGTATATGTCTTCAACCCATTATCGGACTTGTTGTCAGGAATACATGTACTCATTCACCAGCCATCCACATCTACTTTAATTTTCCTGAATCTAGTGTTTTAGATATCTCATCAGTCTGCCTTAGATTTGTACCTATCGCTTCTCTCAAACGTCTACTTTGTATAAGTATGGTAAACACTAGATGACAGTTATTCGTAGCAGTAGCAAAAATAATATTTGGATAAAGACTCAAGGTGGCAGCAACTTCCAGTCATATTCTCCAAGTGTGGATGTAATTACACTATTTTGTCTGTGTACTGCATTGTGGATACCCCATGGCAAGGGATAGGGTGGATGTGATTTTATTGAATTCATAGTGTTCCTCAACACACCAAAATATATACTAATGGAGGAAATTCACTTTAAAGTCAAATAGGTCCACTTAATAGTAATACTGTAATTGCTTATTTAAATAATAATGTATGATGGTAAAATGTTGAACATTAAAACAATAGGATGGTGACAGGTCCCCGACTGGCAGAAGGAGCTATGGGGCTAAATGGTTCAAATGGCTCTGAGCACTATGGGATTTAACATCTGAGGTCATCAGTCCCCCAGACTTAGAACTACTTAAACCTAACTAACCTAAGGACATCACACACATCCATGCCCGAAGCAGGATTCTAACCTGCGACCGCAGCAGCAGCGCGGTTCCGGACTGAAGCGCCTAGAACCGCTCGGCCACAGCGGCAGGCGCTATGGGGCTACCCTGGCAATTCAGCTGTGACAAGCCGTAACGTTCCTCACAGCAGCGACGAGATATTGCAGTAATTGTGCTGACCATATCTCTGGCCGTCTCCCTCTTCCACAAGCGTTTACTCTCCTCCAAAACAGTCAGTTTTACACGTGTTAAAAGCAGAAAATTTCCCACAACTGATGCTGCTGGAGAGAACAATTGAAAAAAAAATGGTTAAAAGCAAGTTAAACGTTTTGAAAAATTAGACAAACTCCGAGGAGTAGTATAAAATGTTAGCTAAGTCATGTTGATAAAGTGTATGCTACCTGTGATGAGCTGCCTTCTCGAGGTATAACCTGTAGTAGCCTCAATATGTGGTCCATATGTATTGCTTTTTGTTCATGGAATCACATCACTTTACACTGCATTAAATATTTTCATGATTCCCCGAATGGGAGACTCCCAGCCCACAATGCCGTACACTCATTTCCATTATGATTCCAAATAAATGACTTGCAGATCTCATGTAATGTGAGAGAATACCACAGCATATAGAGTCTAAATAAAAAGGCCCACTGTATACTCACACACAAAGCACTAGGGGGAGTATGACAAGTGCTTCTTTTCGCCCTGTACCTCTAGAATGCACCGTCTTTCCACTATTAAAGGATACGTATTGTCAGTCCATCTCTTATATCTAGTCCTTACAATTAGGACCTACAGCCCTTCTCTACCGATTACTCCGTCTGTATAATTCTTTCTTATTCCCAAGTGTATGTGTGATATCATATCTCTCATCTCTCCCTCTCTTTGTATAAATAACAAACTCCATTTTTTTCAAGGAGTCTAAAGCTCTCCTGCCCTCTGGCACAGATCTCCCAATCTCTCTCTCTCTCTCTTTTTTTCTTTTAGCAGATGGTGCTGTGATTCTAATAGTTCCCTTATTTGGTATAAACTTGTAGCTTTCTAGGAGAATATCCAAGACATCTGCTAGCACTTTCACCTACTGCTTACGTCACTAATTTCACTATTTCCAATAGGTAAAAACAGATGTCATGTATGACAACGTCGTATCTGAACTGCACCACAGTTTGATATTTTTTATCAGTTTCTACTTTTTTCATTTTTTCCATATTTCCCATTTTTCCGTATTTTTCCGTATTCTACAGGGTGACTACAGTTAAACTTTCAGACCGCTTTAGGAATAACACCACTGGTCAGAATGATGTCCAATTGCAACGGAATATTATCGGAGAAGGGGGAAAATGTATGACAGAATAGAAATAAATAGCTACAAAATGTAGCAATGGATGACGCTGTAAGCATCATAATTTCATAGTGATCGACTACAAGTGACAAATGAACCATACAACAATGCCTAAGGTGTATGTTTCACTTTAAACAAACTGTACTACTCAGTGTGCATGGGTGTACAGTTAGTTACGTAAGCCCATCCACCAAGACAAGGTCGTATCACATCGGATGGGAAAAGTCGCTTTTTAACTGTCCTAAGGCCAAAAACCGCGTAAAAAGCATCACTCATATCGGTTTTTAATTGCCCTGAAGCCAAGAACAGCACAATAAGCGTCAATCACATCGGTTTTTAATCGTCCTGAGGCCGAAAACCGAATAAAAAGCATCAATCAAAATCAAATCGGATCATTAATTTCCGTGTGACTGGCGTAATACATTTTCAGTATGCTGTCCACCGTTTTCTGAAACAATCTGAAATCGAGAAACAGCATCTTCCACAACTGATCGAAGTGTTTCCGTGGTCACGTTCAAAATGTGTTGCGCAATGCGTGCCTTCAATGCAGCTAATTCTGCAATTGGAACACTGAGCACAACAGCTTTCAGATAGCCCCACAGTCAGAAGTCACAGAGACAAAGTTCAGGTGGTCGGGACGGCCAGGCTGTAGGGTACTGGCGGCTGATAATTCTAGTATTTCCGAAATCGCGCTTCAGCAGCAGCTTAACTGGATTTTCAATGTGCAGAGGTGCGCCATCTTGCATAAAAATAATCCCATCCACACATCCACGCTGTTAGCGAGCTGGAGTGACGTGGTTGCGCAAAAGACACTCATAGTTCTTACCAATGATGGTACAAGTAACAGGACCGGAAGCTCCTGTCTCTTCGAAAAACTATGGCCCTTTTATAAATGATGCCCTAAACCCATACCACATAGTGACCTTATCAGGATGAAGTGGTATTGGTTGATTTGCGTGTGGATTTTCCGTTGCCCATATTCGACAAATCTATATATTGACATATCCTGTCAGATGGAAGTGGGATTCGTCTGTCCTCAAAATCTTCCACGGCCAATCATTGTCCACTTCCATGAAGAAATTTTAAAGCGAATGTCTCTGTTTCCGGCAGGTCAACAGGAAGCAACTATTGCACATGGGTAATTTTGAATGGATAGCAAAGAAGGATGTTTCGTAGGATTTTACGCACCGTGCCCACGGGTATGTCCAATTTTAGGGCAATTCCCCGTGCCCTACACGTTTGCACACCACCACTCGTCTCCTCCTGCATTGCTGTGGCCACTGCTTCCACTGACGTCGAATCAATTCGTTCCTCCCTGTACCAGGTTGCACACCAAAAGAACACGTCTTTTCGAATTTCCGAATCATTTTCTCCAGATCCACGGCAGTCATCGGACCAACGCCTTTTTTCAAACCTTTCAGTGTTCGTAACTTCTGCAGAGCGACGTGTGACAGGCATCATTTTTGTAACACAGCTTTACAAGCACAGCGCGATCCTGCATTGAGACAGTCGTGGCGAACGTCGCAGACACGAAAGGAGGAAGAGCCGTGTACGCGACGTGTTCATACGAACTTCAGTGGGTCGTGCGCATGACAGTTGCTTTCATTTACGTATTCTGACACATACAGCGCCATCTACTGATCAATTTTCACACTATTTTTTTCTTCTGCCATACGTTCTCCCCCTTCTCCGATAATATTCCGTTGCAATTTGATCTCATTCTGACCAGTGGTTTTATTTCTACAGCGTTTTGAAAGTTTGACTTTAATTATAATCTGCCTGTATATGTAAATGTACACATTTGTATATGGTCTTACTGCTTACATTAACAACACAGCCAGGTTGTCTAGTAACTATATTACTTTCAAATGTTAACATACATAACACTGGGTGCCAAAGCTAACACGAAAATATATGCACATACATAGATTGCCGTGGGCATAAAGTTTTGACTTTATTTTGTTGTAAAAACACACCCACCCACCCACCCACCCCCCCCCCCCACACACACACACACACACACACACACACACACGTAGGTCATTAGGCTATTTTGTGTGTCAGTTTTCGAGGGAGACCCCATCCTAACTCGGCACCTATTGCAGTGGAACTGTTTCCATATACTGACCTAGATCGTATGTCGGTGACTCAACATTAAACTTTGTCCCAGATGATCTAGGAGATGGATCCACCCTGAAAACTATATCGGGTTTTTTGCAAACTGATCTAGTCCTACCTTCATCCCACACTTTGCACAGGTGGATCCGGCCCATGCTCCACCCTATGCAATAATCCTGTACATAGCACATGGTGGATCCACCCCAAATAATACTGTCAGATGTAGCACATTGCTGATCCATCATGGACAATATCTTGTACCTAATGCAGGTGGATCCACCTTTCAGATGCTGCCGTGAACTCATCCTGGGCAACTGTGGACCCACCCCAGACAATGGGGCTCTGCAGGAAACCGAGACACAAAATAGTGTAACTGAGCGATGTGCGTGTTTACAACAGAACAATGTCAACACTCCACCCCCCATAGCAGACCGTGTATGTGTCTGTGCTTTAGTGTTGGCTTTGTTACTTAGTGCTGAGTGTGTTGACATTTGGAAGTAATATAGTTTACAGATACCCTGTCTGGGTTGGAACTCTGTATCAAAGTCAGATGGTATTCAAAAAGGTAGATGGATTTTTTTATTTATATGGAGGGAGAGAGAGAGAGAGAGAGAGAGACAAGAGACGTGACATCACACTTACACTTAGAAATAAAGAAGGATTATACAGATGAAGTAATCAGTAGAGAGGGACTGTAGGTGCTATATGTGAGGACTAGATATAAGAGATGAATTGGCAATGCATGTGCTTTAATAGTGGAACGACGGTACGTTCTAGAGAGACAAGCCGAAAAGCTGCACTTGTCATGCTGTCACTAGTTCTTTGTGTGTGAGTAAACAGTGATGTATTTTTATTCAGGCTCTGAAGTCATGTTTATTTGTAATCATAAAAATATTTAGACGCAATGTAAAGTTTCGTGATTTCATAAACAAAACAGAATACATATGGATCACATGTCGACACTACTACAGATCATAAGACCAAGAGGATAGCTCATCACAAGTAGCAAATACTTTATCTGCACTACTCAACAAAAGTTTGGAATACCATCGTAAAATATCGTCTACGACACTAAGGGTCTCATTGATCTATGCATTGCATGCATTATCTAGTTAGAGGCCATATACTGGCCGGTGTTTACTATTGGCATTAACTGTTGCTGTTTCCCGGTCATGTCAACATAGCGCCGCCACAGCAGCACACAATGAGCAGTCCAGTATCAACAACAGCTTCATTCAGTTTGTGTTCAGCACTGCAATAACATGCCACATAGAGGCATACAACACTTTGATAGAGTCGAGGTAGTGGCTTTACTTTCAGCAGGTCATACACAGCAAGATGTCCCCAACCGATTACATGTCACACAGAGTTCTGTGTCCGAAGGGTGGAAAAAATACAGAGAGATGGCAAATGTGAACAATAGACGTCACAATGTTCGTCCTTATGTATGACCAGAATCTCTATGGGTTTTCTGCCAGGTTCCGAGACAGAGATTCGTTGTCGAAATTATTAAAAGCACCTCGCATTGATGTACGCGCTATATTTCGAACTTCTGCAAAACTTTGCCAATCTTGGGGATTTTGCGTTCTTTTAAATTTACCATGCTTTTTTCGTTGTTTCTGCGACAGCGATCTGACCTGCCTTGTTTACCATGGGGGGTCAGTACTATCACTTATTAACTTGTGTGGTATACAGGGTGTTACAAAAAGCTACGGCCAAACTTTCAGGAAACATTCCTCACACACAAAGAAAAAAAATATGTTATGTGGACATGTGTCCGGCAACGCTTACTTTCCATGTTAGAGCTCATTTTATTACTTCTCTTCAAATCACATTAATCATGGAATGGAAACACACAGCAACAGAACGTACCAGCGTGACTTCAAACACTTTGTTACAGGAAATGTTCAAAATGTCCTCCGTTAGCGAGGATACATGCATCCACCCTCCGTCGCATGGAAACACTGATGCGCAGATGCAGCCCTGGAGAATGGCGTATTGTATCACAGCCGTCCACAATACGAGCACGAAGAGTCTCTACATTTGGTACCGGGGTTACGTAGACAAGAGCTTTCAAATGCCCCCATAAATGAAAGTCAAGAGGGTTGAGGTCAGGAGAGCGTGGAGGCCATGGAATTGGTCCGCCTCTACCAATCCATCGGTCACCGAATCTGTTGTTGAGAAGCGTACGAACACTTCGACTGAAATGTGCAGAAGCTCCATCGTGCATGAACCACATGTTGTGTCGTAGTTGTCAAGGCACACGTTCTAGCAGCACAGGTAGAGTATCCCGTATGAAATCATGATAACGTGCTCCATTGAGCGTAGGTGGACGCAACTAAAATGAGCTCTAACATGGAAATTAAGCGTTTCCGGACACATGTCCACATAACATCTTTTCTTTATTTGTGTGTGAGGAATGTTTCCTGAAAGTTTGTCCCTACCTTTTTGTAACACCCTGTATATCTCCCAATTTCCGTCGATACTATCTCTCTGAGATCAGTCGACACCTTTTCTACGCTTAAGTGATCAGATCGGAAGGAGTTTGACTGTCTCTTAAAAATACGGTAAGGGCATTTTTATCAGCTTTTTTAGATAGCTGTACTTTGCGTTTCTTTTTTATGGTTGTGTGCGTTACGATATTCAGCCTAGTAGCAATTGCCTTGTGGTCGCTAATCCCTGCATTCGTCATGATACTCCCTATTACTCCAGGATTATTTGTTGCCAAGAGGTCAAGTATGCTTTCGCAACTATTTACGCTTCGAGTGGGCTCTTGAACTAATTGTTCAAAATAATTTTCTGAGAAAGCATTCAGTACAGTTTCGGGTGACTTTTATGCCGGCCGCCGACGTTTAACGTATAATTTTTCCAGCATATCGAAGGCAGATTGAAGTCACCCTGTCTATAATTGTATGAGGGGGGGGGGGGTACCTACTTGAAATGAGACTCAAGTTTTCTTCGAACTGTTCAGCAACTATATCTTCCGAGGCGCGGTCGGTAAAACGATCCAATTGATAGTTTAGTCCGATTGTTAAGTATAACCTCTACCTATGCTATTTCACAGGAACTATCTACTTCAATTTCACTACAAGGTAAACTACTTCTGATAGCAATAAATACTCTACCACCAACTGTATTTAATCTGTCCTTTCTGAACACTGTTAGATCGTTAAAAATTTTTCGGCTGAACTTATTTCCGGATTTAGACAGCGTTCTGTACCTATAACTATTTGAGCTTCAGTGCTTTCTATTAGGGCTTGGAGCTCTGTTTCTTTGCCAACAAAGCTGTGACATTTCACAACTACAATACTGATCGTTTCTACAACTAACTTACTGTGTTTTACCTGCCCACCTTTAGACGGACGCCCTTTCTGTTGTTTCCTGAGACCCTCTAACCTAAAAAAACCGCCCAGTCTCTTCCACACACCCTCGCTACCCGTTTAGGCGCTTCTTGTGTGTAGTGGACTCCTGAACTATTAAGCGGAACCCGCAAACCCACCACCCAATGGCGTAAGTCAAGGAATCTGCAGCCTACACGGTCGCAGAACAGCCTGAGCCTCTGATACAGACCCTCCATTCGGTTCTGCACCAAAGGACCATAGTCGGTTGTGTCGACGATGCTGCAGATGGTGAGCTCCGCCTTAATCTCGCAAGCAAGACTGGCAGTCTTTACCATTTCCGCTAGCATCCTGAAACTAGAGAGAATCTCCTTCAATCCAAAGCGACACACGTCATTGGTACCGACATGGGCCACCACCTGCACCCTATACTCTTCATGGCATCCGGCAGCATCCTTTCCACATCCGGAATGACTCCCCACGGTATGCACACAGAGTGCACACTGGCTTCCTTTCTCTCCTTGGTAGCCATATTCTTAAGGGGCCCCATTACGTGCCTAACTTTGGAGCTCCCAAGTATCAGCCGACCGAGAAACTTCCACTGGAACAGGATCGACGACTGCATCCGGCTTAGAGACTTCGTCAGCCACAGATAACTCCCGAAATCTGTTCGTCAAACGAACCGGGGAGGCCCTACGATCGGCCACTCGGAAAGTCTTTCGCTGCCTGCCAGACTTTGGAACGATCTCTCACTCAACCACGGGTGAGAGGTCAATCTCAGTGCAGGCAGTACCCGTGGCGGCCACCGCAGTGGACCGATAGGGGGACGCGTGGGACGTGTTAAGCACGAGTTAAAGGTTTTCATTGTTTTTGTTTTCAAAATGTGCGCTTAAGAGAGAGGTTGCTTTGTTCTGTACTGATTTTTGTTACTAACCAAAATCGTTCTTGTTTTCAGTGGCTATTATGTTTATTTTGTTAATAAGGTATTCTACAAAACCCAACGGGTATACTATAAGAAGTCATTTTAATAAACCCTATGATATTCCAAACTTTTGTTGAAGTGTGTACATAACCTAGCAATCATGTTATACTACTGCTCGATGTTTGCCTTATTTTTCAAACCGTTTAACTTGCTGTTAATCATTCGTTCCGATTGCCCTCTCCAGCAGTATCAGTCGTAGGAAATTTACTGCTTTTGATAAATATACAATAGAATTTTATGGAGGGGAGTTAGCGCCCATTGGGGAGAGAGAGAAAGAAAGAGAGAGAGACCGAGATGTGATCAACACGATTACTGCTTGTCACTGCTGTGACGTATGTTACTTCTGTCATAGTTGAATTGCCATTGTCGCCCAGGAGATCTATGTAGTGGATCGTGACCTCCTGTCTCCATCCTATTGCTGTAATGTTCAACATTTTACCGTCATACATTATTATTGTTCAAACAATCAATTAAAATCTTACTATTAAATGGACTTGGGTGACTTTAAAGTGAATTTCCTGTATTAATATACGATTTGGTGTGTTGATTAACACTGCGTGCGGTATCCACTTCGTAGTACACAGTCAAAATAGTTACATCCACACGTAGAGAGTATGACTGAAAGCGCTGCCACCTTGCGTCTTTGCCCAAACGCTTTCTTTTCTGCTACTGGTACAAACAATCGTCATCCAGTGTTTACCACATACATTCAAAGAAGAAATATTAGAGAAGTGATAGGTACGTATCTTAAAACAGGCTGTGTGAGATCTAAAACACCTCATTAAGTAGATATGGATGACTTGTGAAGAAGTACACATATTCCAAGAAATCAGATCAGATAATGGATTATAGACCTATACTCAGCATACCTATAATTTTAATTATGTAACGTGGAAATATACAGGGTGATTCAAAAAGAATACCACAACTTTAAAAATGTGTATTTAATGAAAGAAACACAATATAACCTTCTGTTATACATCATTACAAAGAGTATTTAAAAAGGTTTTTCTTTCACTCAAAAACAAGTTCAGAGATGTTCAATATGGCCCCCTCCAGACACACGAGCAATATCAACCCGATACTCCAACTCGTTCCACACTCTCTGTAGCATATCAGGCGTAACAGTTTGGATAGCTGCTGTTATTTCTCGTTTCAAATCATCAATGGTGGCTGGGAGAGGTGGCCGAAACACCATATCCTTAACATACCCCCATAAGAAAAAATCGCAGGGGGTAAGATCAGGGCTTCTTGGAGGCCAGTGATGAAGTGCTCTGTCACGGGCTGCCTGGCGGCCGATCCATCGCCTCGGGTAGTTGACGTTCAGGTAGTTATGGACAGATAAGTGCCAATGTGGTGGCGCTCCATCCTGCTGAAATATGAATTGTTGTGCTTCTTGTTCGAGCTGAGGGAACAGCCAATTCTCTAACATCTCCAGATACTGTAATCCAGTTACAGTAGCTTTCTGTTGAGCGGTCGCCATCTTAGCATCAACTGACGCTGACGCCTAGTCAACAGCGCCTCAAGCGAACAAATGTACAACTAAATGAAACTTTATAGCTCCCTTAATTCGCCGACAGATAGTGCTTAGCTCTGCCTTTTGTCGTTGCAGAGTTTTAAATTCCTAAAGTTGTGGTATTCTTTTTGAATCACCCTGTACATTCCTGTTGTTGCCCTACACACACAAAAAAATGGATATGCAAATATCAATTCAGACTGATTTGGGACAGGTCCAGTATTTCTAAAGAATTAATTATGGTGACGTGTGTGGAAATGTGCATACTCTAGGCAATGAGAACAGATAATAAGTTGCATAAATTTCCAAACAGAGCTACTGAAAGTCATTTTATGGACAACCTCTTGTTAGAACACTATATTGTTTTACAGGATGTCTATTTGTCGTAAGCAAATTGTATTTCTATATCATTATGAGGTGTATATGCATTACAAGAATGCAGTTGCTAATGGCGGAAGGAAGGGGATGATTGTCTATTCATCAGCCTCTTTGCAGGCATCAGATACATAACACAGCACCAAGACTGAAAAATTATTATTTATGGTTACTATGGCTGGCAAAAGTGCTCCGTTCGACAGAGAGCTTTTTGCTAGTCTATTAAGAATACGTGTGTCCACGACATCTTTTCTTGTTTTGACGCTTACAATTGGAATACGCAAGTGTTGTATTTTAACTGGATGTGTACATGCTGTGGAAGACTTTAGATTTAATATAATATTCTGTAATGGCAGAATTCAATACCATTCCTCAATATTCTGCTTAAAAAAAGACAACCAGGTCTGATAATGAGTTATATAACTATGCCCTGATTACCTACAATTTTAATTATTTAACGTGGAATTGATTGCACAAATTGCGACACTGACAGTTGTTTTGTAGACTATTGGAAGATTTAAATGTTTGTGTGCTGGATGACTGACTGTGCTTCTAATAAATTTATGAGCTACATTACTAGAGTCGGCTATTTCCATAGAACCAAGACTGAGAAACATGTTTTATTACTATGCTCTTGCAACTATGGCTGCCAGAAACATCCTTCCCAGATGTGTTGCTAACCTTATGTTTTAGCGCTACCGTAGAAAGTTGTTTATGTGAAAATGTGTTTTGGTTCCACCACACTGCACTAATCCCAGTATGGTGTCGTAAATAAATACCGATGATTACATGATTACCCATCGAATGTATTATTCACCGTTTGCATAACATGTGTAGAATTTTCGTCGCGTGTTACACAAGAAAAACTATTGAATTTCTCGAAAGCCTGAGACACTTATCAGGTTGGAAACGTATATTCCCTAGAAATTTCCTGGCTGATATTCTTTAGAACTATGTTTTTTTTTTTTGCTCATACATAGAAGTCTGTTTTACTGCCATGCCAGGGTTTACAGAAGTATATGTCCAGACTAAACTATGAATTCTGCACATTTCACAGATTCTTGTAATTTTTAATAATGGTCTGAACTGTTGATCGCTCTATGCTTATAATTTGGTCACATGATCATGACGTCTCTCCCTAATATCTGCATGGTACCACTCGCAAAGACAGAGCTATGGAAGAAAATGGTTGTCTATGATTCTCTACAAGCCTTAATTTTTCTTAACTTACATGAAATGTGTGTAGGCTGTTAATGCTACTTACATACATTCTTCGTGAAAAGAACTTCATGCAATATGAGTTTGCATAATATTCACGTTAGGTAGTTAGTCAGTTAGTTTCATGTTCCACGGATCATTTTGCACAATAAATCGTAGTAATCATCTGGTATGAGTCGTTTTACATTCAAATTACAAATTAATTTATAAATATGGCTTTATGCTGAACATTAGTTTTTTTGTATATACAGATGTTAGTTAGTAATTCCTGCTTATTGGCCTTTATGTGTTGATCGAACACACCAATAAAAATTTACTGCTACAAACTGCCGCCAGCAACATTACAAATGACACGGAGTGGCCATAACTTCTTATCTTTTTTCTTCTCATGTTTTTATTTCTTTGTGGGCAACAGTATTTTATAAAACATAATAGTAATCAATGTGTGGACATGTTTTTTGATCTGTGATCATAGTTTCTCACTGTATACCTAAAAAAAACACACATTTTTAATGATCCCCTCATGGAGATCAGATTGTCAACATGATGTAAGGTACAGGATATTTATCATCGGGAATGCTTTCTATTTTAGTACAGTCGACTTAATAAATTCTCTGTATACAGGAAAACTCTTGTGCCATTGCTAGTTTGTCATTATTGGAATTGTTCTTAGAACGTTTTACAGGTGCTTGCCTTCTGTTTGTGTGACTGCTGACTGTTACATATCTTCAGCATGTAATGCACTAGCAAGTACCAGCTTCTGCCGATTACAGATGCTATCGGTGTGTGGGCCTGCCTCGTCTCCTGCTATATTATCTGGTCGCTGAGCGGTCTCTCGCTTCTGGATATTGCGATCGGATATTCAATGGGCAGGGATATGGTAGGGTAAGGACTTAAGGACTTTGACGATTACCGCGAGCCAAACACAGTGCAGGAATCTCTGAGACTTAGGAAGGCTTCCCGTGTTAATGTAGATCAACGGGATGGGCTTTTTATGCATGGTGGTATTACCGTGGGCTAGCGGTTGCACACAAATAAATAAACAGAGATGTTGATCGGTTGTGGCCCAGCCTGTATTCCCAGGGCTGGCTGGAGGCAGACAGCGGCGGAGGCAGTGGGGGCAGATGTTGAGGCGCCAGAAGAGTGGAGGCGGGCAGCAGTGGAGTCGGAGGCGGCCGGCTGGTGTAGTGTTGAGTAGACATGAATGTCTCCCTCTCTCAGCCTCGGGGTCAGCTGCTGCGGCGACTGTGGTAGAGGCATCACCTGCAACTCTTGTAGAGATGTGTATGGCCCAGTTCTCTGTAAGTAGTTCTTGGGGTACCTATTTTTATTTTTTGGATGCTTGATTCGGATTGGTCCAGAGAGAAAAACAGGGGGGGTGGGGGGAGAATGACGCTTGTTTACAAAGCATGCCTAGGCATTTTTGTATAATGAGACGTGAGCCGTTATTACCATGGGCGAGTAGCTCCTAACTGAACGCGTGATACAGGAGCAGTGTCTTCTGTGCTGCAACCAGGTAGGTCGCCTCTGATAGAATCACACCTAAAATAATGCAAATTTGTCGGTCATTGCTGGGTTGGTACGATAAGTTCGTGGCCATACTCCCAGTCTGTGCATTCAAAGTGTGCTCTACCCTGCAGCTCACTTACTTCTTGCTGAAGGATGGCTGGAGATACTGTTCAGCTGTACAGGTGCATATTTCGTAGCGAAAAATTGTAAAAATTGTGGAAATTGGTAAACCTTAGAATTTTTCTATGACGTCGTAGATTCAATGTGACCCCACTATTTCCAACAACGCGCTTCTTGTAATACATAAAGTATGACATCACAGAATCTAGAAATTTAGAAATGGTTTAGCAAGGGTTTATCTACCACATGGTATTTGTTATACATAAAGTATATTTGGTTGGCAATCGGTAAAACAGTGGTGCTTATAGAATTTGCTATGACGTCATGAATTTTGCGGAATTTGGTGTGATGTCATTATTTCTACCGACAGGGGAACATGTATAGTATGACGTGACTGACTAACTAGTTATGTAGTGGTGCCTTAGCAATGATAAATAGTTCAGATGCTTTTGAGCACATGGTGAATTGTGATTGACTGAGAACTTCATGAAGACGACATGACGCGATGCGACGATGGTGCGATGTCGAGAGCATCCACAACTGGATAAAATACGTAAAAATGTGAAGAAATTGTAAAAAATGTGAAAAAGGCGTAAGTAAGTGGACTGTATGGAAAAATATGAAAAAGTACGGAAAATTGTAAAAAATGTGGAAAATACAGAAAAATACGAAAAATGAGAGTACTTACATATTTGCCTCGGTCTGATTTCTCCTGCTACCTCAAACGATGAATATTGCATAGTATTAAATTTAATTTGTTATTAAAAAACGACCAGACTCTTCTCCTATCCCTGTGGTGCGCGGATCAAGAATGAACTCACCTCCTAAAGTGCTCTAGTTATAGAAGCAGGAAGGACTGAGGCGATGCTTGAATCTTATTAGTCCAGAGCTGGACTGGACGGGGAGAGGGTAGTTGGTGGGGGTGACCTTCATCAGTTACCTGGGAGTAGATGAAGGGGTGACCCTGAGTACATAAAACCTGCCATCGGAATTCCTTATCAGTGACCTTGATAGTTGCTAAATAAAATTTCTATTGGTTAATAAATATAGTATTTTGAAAAAGTAAAAGTAGTACTAGCAAAATTCTAACCAGCAACTTTACTATTAGAATTCGATCACGCTATTCGTTCAGCTGCCCACGAATTCGATAGTAAAATGCAGATGTTTTGTACTTATCAGTGCTAGGGAAACTCCTAATCTTCAAAGGCGATTTTTCCGAATCTTTCTTTTATTTTTTTTTTTATTTTTATAATTCGGCATACTGCTTGAGGAAACTGACGACTGGGCACTAATCTTGAAATGCTCTAAGTACGAAGAAAGCAGAAGATGACCGCTCTGCAAGACCCGGTGAAGGCGCTGTAGCGATTCCCTGCATTATAGGTGACGCCAGGGCGAGGATGCTGCAAAGGACGACACAGAACGTGCTGAAATCTACTAATACCTCTAGGAAGAGCGTGGCGGCGACGTTTGCTCGTTTTCAGGCTACGGTGAGGCTGTCGCCACTGGGGTATTATGTTCCGCGATTGTCGGTGACCACCACGTCGAGGCTGCAGTGTGCGCCCCGGCGCTATCTTGTGTCGCGGCGACGACGCGCACGGCACGTGTAACGTGAGCCGCGCAGAGCGGGTGGCCCGGGATCGTGACTCCCCGGCACAGCAGCAGCAGCCGTACGCAGTAAAGCAAGCCCGCGTTTACCGTTGCCACGCCACAGCCAAAGCATCAAAGAATGCCTTTTGTCTCCAGTTTACTCACAGGGCAAGGAGCGTGTTCAACATCTCGAAGGGGCGTAGTTGGATGGTAAAGTTAGTTACGAACCCTGTTCTGGTAACATTATGTTATAACTTTTCCAAAGCCTTTACCCCTGTGGTACATCATTTTCACTGCAGTGGACAGCTTTTAAATATCATTTCTCTGGCGCTTTCAATCAGTCATAAGGATGCAAGTGCATGCAGGGTACAATACGAATGTGGAGTGCCTACTACAATGGAATGTGTGCGTTTGCAGTCTCAGGACTGACTGAAAACGCCAGAGAAGCGACCGTTAACAGCTGTACATTGTAGTGGATGCTATGCGCTGCCCATACTTAAAGCTGCTCTATATCCTTTGTATCCCGCAACAGGTTCCTTAAAAGAAGTTTTTGGAGCAAATGGGTACTTTGCACAACAGGTAGGCATGGCGCTACAGATAAATTATGAAGTGGACTTAAGGAATAAGGGGGACGAAGCCGTATCCTTCCTGTCATTTGAGAGAAACTTTTTGTCGAAATTAAATCGAATCCTCATGAAGCATAAAATTAGAGTGATCTTTGGCTCTCTATCGAAGATAGCAGCATTTACGGGATCCCTGATTTTTCATAAAGCTGGGGCTTACACGATACTCTGCGAGCGTGGTCTTTCGTAGATCAGGGATGCGCACAGTTCATGAGAGATGTACGAAATGTGGAAGATAATCTGGCTTTTCCAGCTCAGTCAACCGGTTGTGGCTGAGCACTGCATCGATACTGGCCGTTTTATACAGTATGGCAATACCGAAATTCTCTTGCGTCGACTTCATCATTCTGGGGTTCGGTTTGTGAAGAAAGCAGCAGGAATTGTTTTCATAAAGGGTTTAATTAATATAGATAGTGATTTTAGACTGAACAAAACGTGGACTGTGAGAATACCAGTTCAGCAAATCCCCCAGAGTTTTTTGGAAACATGATTAGTGGCCATTGCTTTGTGTACATGAACAGTATCACGCTGTTACGAAACTCTCGACACCAGGTTGTTGGTACAGTATGGAACGCATGCGATTTTGTAAAATATGTTGATAAGCTTCTGCGTTTAGTTTGTCATGGACCAAAACAAATACTTCTAGCCAAAATCAGGAAAAACAGTGGCAGTCACTCCAACTCAACGTAATTTCTCCGACCCCTTTTCTCCCAATTCAATATCGTTCGCATCTACGGGTATCGACACTGATAATCCGCGTGCCATGTTATATATCGCGATTCATCACTCCCTGAAAGCTCCATCCACTACTGCACAGATAAATTACATGGCGTCTACAATACTCCAAGCGTCATGTCTTCATTATTGTTATGAATATTTTTTGTGCAGTGCACGTCGATAATAACGAAACATTCTCGCTTCTCGAAGGATTGTTTTGTCGTTATGTGTGTGGCCTATATACCTCAGCTCCAATCCTGTCATTTACATCTGTATTTGAAGCCCCAGTTGAAATCCTCTGGGGTAGTTCACAATAATACCTAATGACTGGTTCGTACAGTGCACTTCAGAACCCCTGTCGCTTAATATATTATTCGTGCTAGATTGACAATTGCTTTCCTGGCGTTCACACTTGTCATTAGTATCAGTACAGCCCAACTTGGATACGCGTAACACTCTGAATAAATGGCCAAACTTGTGAGTCAGTGTAATCATATCCCCAGCCCCTCTCGAAATTACTCATTTCTCTTTGTTGATTCTTTAAGACGAAAAACACGTTTATGATACTGTTCGTTGTACTTACAGCCTGACGTCACATAGAGCATATTCTGCCGTATACGGGAACGCGTGGACACACGGTATAAGCTTGATTCTCCTCCACAGCCTCATCAAATGTTGCTGTTGAGACTACGCCCTAGCTTTCACTCTGGCAATTCTAATCGTTCCTGGGTTGTACTATGAACATCCAGTAAGGTTCCATCAACAGCTGCAATTCAGCAGCGTGCACGCCATGCGTTTCATACAGGTGAAAGCATGAAACAATTGATGATATCTTTAGCGTACTCTTCACTTGATGCTGAAACTTTCTCTGATAGTGGTGTGGGAGCAAGTGTTCAAAAAACTGGTGTGGATGGGAAATGCAAACCCACGACCGCCTTTTGTTTTACTGAGTCTTGCTCTTTATTTTTGGTTGGGGGGGGGGGGGGGGTATTCTTAACTTCATCGCACCTTTTTTTTTCTGCTGGCGGTTTGCACACTAGTTATTGATTAATTGTCTTATGTGAAATAATCTTAATATCTGTTGTCTGAAATAGCACCGACACTTTATAACTACCATTATTACTTTTTCATATGCGAAATCAAGGAGATAAAATGGATAATAGTAGCTATGGCCTGGCAGGACCAGTGCCCTGCGGAACGTGACAAACATCATGTAAACTCTCTTCTAATTGACGATGTCTCAAAGCCTTATAATCCAGATTCAACAGTTTGGCAGAAGAAATGCGAAAGAACATTAAGACATGATGTTTTCAGCGATGACCAGACTTCGCTGATATTTCTAGGTGGAGCATTTTAGACGCTCTCAGGCTTCTTCGCAACTTTGTCCGATGCACTTAATATTTGGGGGATAGGTCTCCTCATAAAATCAAGTTGAAACGTCCCTAATGCCGAGTACTCCAGAAACAGTCGAACAGAAAAAAATCGAACGAAATTACTTATCTCACTCCAAGAAAAAACTCGTATGCGTAGGCGCATAGCTCTAGATATCAGCATCCAGAGCGTCATATTATCATAACGTGTTCAATCGTTAAATCTGTTATGATTGTAGGGGTTTCATCTGTTCAACACCCACTGATTAGTGAAAGTATCACTATATACCGCCTGTACCGTAGCAGACAATCGTTCCGATACGAATACTGTGTCATCTTATAGACTGAATGGAAACGTAAGGCTTTCTACCTCTTTTGTCTTTGAGCTTCGGCACAGTTAGGCGCATCGTGATTGATGCAGTGACCGCCGATGTAGGTTGCAGCAATGGTGGTGCATGATTTTCTTGTATTTCGCTTCAGTCTTAGGAAATCACACGTGATTTAGGCAATGTAGCCGTCATCAAACGTCCTACTGGGTAACTCCAATTTTTAGAGTCAAAATTATCGAGATATTAAACGATTTCAGATCGTACACAGTCTTCAGTGAGCAACACCTGTGAACATATGTTTGTGAATTGTTTTTATTATCGACACTTGCTTGTTGCATCGATATTGGTAACGTTACCTTAAAAAACAAAACACACTCACCTGTGATGAGCTCGCTCTTAACTTCGATACATTTGCATTTACGGCTAAATGTAGAAGATGTGTTGGAATCATTTGCAATCAAAATACATGCAAACAATCTATACACGAAAAATTGTATTTTCATAATGTTTCCTTAAAATCTTTTTGTCGATGCAAAGGATTCCTGTCTCAGTAAGATAATACATGAAGAAAACTTCATATAAAAATGCTACCATTAGTATAATGAATGAAAGGTCACACAAAATAACTGTGTGTACCTAAATACTAGGTAATATATATATACAGAAATAAAACATAGTAGTTTTCGATTGTATAACGATACAAATACCCATTAGAAAACTACTCGTTAGGTAGTAGACCTATATTAATTAGAACTAATACAGACATTTATGAAAAGGACCATTGGAAAACTTCGATTTATTAGAGGGGGTTCGGCAAAATGCACAGAATAAGATACGACGATTAGAGTGAACCGTCTTGTCCACGCCGAGGTAATTAGAGGTGGGGTAATAGGCCAACTGCACAAGAACAGAAAAGCAAATCAGCAACGTTCTGTTAAAAGGAACCAACCTGGTGTCAGTCTGATCCTCTCAGAGCAAATAAAGAAAAGTAAATATGGCCTGAACTCTTCTTCTGCTGAATGAGTGTGTGATGTTTTAAACACTGCGCCATCTGGATGGGGACCTGCTTTTGAGCAGTGGTCAAATATTTGAATTTTCCACAAACTGGCTAAGTATATGTTTCTACAGAATTTAGAGGAATGTTGAAACTTCCTGGCAAATTAAAACTGTGTGCCCGACCGAGACTCGAACTCGGGACGTTTACCTTTCGCGGGCAAGTGCTCTACCATCTGAGCTACCGAAGCACGACTCACGCCCGGTCCTCACAGCTTTACTTCTGCCAGTATCTTCTCCTACCTTCCAAACTTTACAGAAGCTCTCCTGCGAACCTTGCAGAACTAGCACCCCTGAAAGAAAGGATACTGCGGAGACATGGCTTAGCCACAGCCTGGGGGATGTTTCCAGAATGAGATTTTCACTCTGCAGCGGAGTGTGCGCTGATATGAAACTTCCTGACAGATTAAAACTGTGTACCCGACCGAGACTCGAACTCTGTTCTGCAAGGTTCGCAGGAGAGCTTCTGTAAAGTTTGGAAGGTAGGAGACGAGATACTGGCAGAAGTAAAGCTGTGAGGACCGGGCGTGAGTCGTGCTTCGGTAGCTCAGATGGTGCCGCGAAAGGCAAAGGTCCGAGTTCGAGTCTCGGTCGGGGACATAGTTTTAATCTGCCAGGAAGTTTCATATCAACGCACACTCCGCTGCAGAGTGAAAATCTCATTCCGGTAGAGGAATGTAGGTAACGATCTACAAGACCCATTTAGCGAATACGGAATTGTTACGCATATGGTGCAAGAAAGTTATGGAAGGAAAGACAACATTCTACTAGCTAACCGCTGATAGTTTTACAGTACCAGTTTTCGAGAGGGCAGAATGGGTCTCTAGTCATCTGGCGTATTTAGCTTAAGAACCAGGACGCTATAAAATCACGTATAAGATAATTTTCCCTTCACTCTTTAATTCTTCAGCCTCCACCATACACTCTACAGTGGCTTGCGGAATATTTGTGTAAATTTAGTTGTGCTAGTTGCCTGCAATATGAGTCGTAACCTATTTTGCATTTCATGTTTGAAGGGAAAATCACTTGATTTGTATAAACTTCTATTAATGCATAAGTCTCTAAGCAACAGCATCATTATCACTTTTTATTATATTTTACTTATAAACTATTTGATATGTTTCTACAAACGAGCAACAAAACTTTGCCTTCAAAGAAAAATATTGCAACAAATGTGAACTAAGAATTGTTGAAAAGTGATTTTGTGGACTTACCATGTATCCGCAATTTGTGTTATTGACTGAACCGTGTCTTTCTTACGTATGAAACACAGGGTCATAATTTCGTGAAAATGGAAAAAAAACCGCCTTTCCTCAGTATGCTGGCAAACGACTCCCTTTTTCAGGAAAAATACGTGCAATTCTGTCAACAAATCGTTCGTGTTTGGGATTTATCTGTATGAGATCTCTGAGCCTAACGTGGTATTATTTCTTGGATTTAATTTTTGATGTGGGAATATTTGCTAACCTCAGAGGTAACGACTGATGAAAGGAGTGATTCCGTGATGATGTTCAGAACTTTGAGGGATGATGTAAATGTATCAATTTGAGGTAAGTGTCCCTTGTCTGGAAATGACCTATTCGAAAGTTATAAGCGAAAGTCGTGCTGATACCTCAGGCAGTGAAATACATGTACCGGTGCTGTTGTTGCTACAATTTTAGGGTGGCAGCTTTCAGAGATGGTAGTATGGACCAAACCACGAATAGAATGTCTAGTAAATACTGTACTTGCTGTAGTACTCATTTCTTAAAAGCTATGAGCACTTGTTCATCTTCGACGCTGTGAGGCACTACTCGAAGCTCTTTGCTGTCTTTGTTTTGGGGGGAGGTAAGATGAACCAAAAAAAAAGAAGAAGAATAAGTAGTAAACATGGACTGTGAAATGCGTACCTCAAGAGCTATGAGCAGTTGTTCAGCAGATGAGATGTGTTTCACAGTTGCTCTTAAGGTACGCATTTTAGAGTTCATTCGTACTGGACGTTGTTTTCTTGTTTTGGGCCGTACTACCTCCTCCTAAAGTACGGAAAGCTAAGAGGTTGCAGTAGACAGATGTGTTTCACAGCATCGAAGATGAGCAAGTGGTCATAACTCTTAAGGTATGCATATTAGAGCCCATGTTTACTAAAACATTTTTTCTTGTTTTGGTTCACACTACCGCCTCTTAAAGTCGCCACTTAACAATCATAGATACAACAATACCGGTACATGTATTCCATTGTGAAATGTATCAGCACGATTTTCGCTTGTAACTTTCTACTCTGTCTTTTCCAGACAGGGGTCCCTTACCTGAAATTGACATATCATCCCAGAAAGTTTGTAACATCATCACGGAATCACTCTGTATAGACGCCAAGAGAGGTAGCACATCGCATGTTTTGGTGAGAAGTGATATTTCAAGTGTGAATGGCCATCCTTATTCATATTGTCCATGACTTCTGTATATAAGTGTAGGTAAATTCTGGGATGGGTCCTTCTATATCGTTGCCCAGTTGTCGCGTGCTTCCCCTCTGATAATCTCTACTTAGACGGGGCTCCAGAATCTAATAGTCCTTTCGTGCTTGCAGATAGGAACTATGCTAAAGGGAAGGTAGCCGACACACGTGTACAGTCGCTAAATTCAATCACGTCTATTGAAATCTACGTGATGTCTGCAGAGTCAAGGTGCTGTTATTTACGCAGAAGATATTAACTACTCAGTCGAGTTGATCATAATAGTGCTTATATCACTGACAGGAATAAATTTTAGACTGTAGTTTATGCCTAAAGCTCATGATTCTGATGGAAACTGGTATGTAAAAGTCATTACCTTTTGTTAGCAGTCAGATCAAGTTGGGCCAAAGCGTTTATTACGTGCAAAACAAGCTAATAATTTCAGAATCAGAGTTGATGATGGAAACTGACATTTTCATTCTTTGACGTTGTGTGTGTGTGTGTGTGTGTGTGTGTGTGTGTGTGTGTTGGTGTTTGTCACGGAGAGGGGAGGGATGAGCCTTTACACTGATTTAGTTTTATTTTTCACAGTTCGTACAGGTATATAACCTTGATTATTTTTAGATATCTACTACACGTAGATTGTGTCATACGTTCCCTCTGTTAGAAATGTGGCAACTGTCGAAAAGAATAAATTCAATTTTATACACCATTTGTAATCTGTGATGAGGGTAAAAAGTTACGGGAAGGAGTTGCTGGGAAAATAAACGTTCCCTTACCTGACCCTTGTGAGTTGTTTCTGTCGATCTACTTAGGCCATTAATGGGCACGCATATGTATGGGGCATAACTAAGGGCCCAGGGAGGTATTGGGGGCAAAGATTAAAGCGATAATCGTTGGCTCTTTGTATAAAAGATCGATCCTGATCCTGGTAAAGTAAAAAAGGAAACTTATGCATGGAATTCCGACTCTAGCACTCGCAAGGTTATGAAGCAGATCGATCAAAAGTTAATTTGCTGTTATACTTGTTTCCATCATAGTGATGTGATACTAAGGAATATATACCAAGAACTTAACTGATATGTGTAGTCTCCTTCTCATTTCTATTCTTGATACTGCAGGTTCCCGCATTTAGTGTATAAAGCTGTCCTTAGCCAGAAGGTTGGCGTGAACACAGTATTTCTTAACTAGGTATAGTCCTATCGAGGTGGTATGTCCGTGTCTTAGGACTATCTTTTAACTGACTTTCATACCTAGGGGTAAGGTTTACGTGAAACCACGGCGCATCTTGGCATTTTTCACAGAAAGAAATCATTGGTAGAGGTGAAACAATCAGTGAATGACACAGATATCGCAGGATTGACTGTTAATCAAACCCTAGACCTTCTATGTAATTGGGCACTTACGTACTAAATCACCTCTTTTTTCTGTGATGTATTGGAAGTTGGAGAGTCAAGGCTGAAATACTTGTGTTAGTTGGTTGATGGACATAGGAAGCCACGGAATGACGACGACTGAGGATGCCAGCGTTTCCTAGATTGTCAGAAAATCTTTGGTTGTTGAGAAGGAGAGGAAAGGGGTAGGATCTAAGCCAACTAATTTCGCCTTTCCCTGTACACTGACTCGCACAGGCCACTTACGATCCTCAGTCTTAAACAAGGCTTGACTCGTAAAAGTGGTAAGACATGTGCACTGTAGTCCATCGTCAAAACAGGCTCAGATCCATATGTTCATTTTTTTTCGATTTGCATACCGTATGGAATGCAACTGGGAACCACACCACCATTTGCGCAAGTTAAACCCGGCGTTCAGGATTTCCCAGCGCATAACGTTTCAACGCGGCTGTCCTTTCCTCTGCTTTCGCATTCTGAAAATGTATCTTAAAATGCACTGTATATTTAGTGGTGTAGCATCTATAGTGTAATTGTAAAGACTGGGCTTTTTGAAATAAAAATGTGTGTAGCAGATGCTGCTTCCACTTAAAGATTGTTGTTCATATTTACCTGAGATCCCACAGTGGAAGCAGAAAGACTGCTAAGACAGTTATTTGACTTGCGGTGGGATCGAGCGCTCGGCGTGTAGTCAATTTCCGATGCGCGTGGCGTCGGCCGCCTCCGTCTGCCTGCTAATACACGCAGACGCCGCCGTCGTGACTGCGATGCGCCTGCTTCCTGCCACTGCCACTGCCACAGGCTATACTCGCCAGTCGCCTCTCTTCGGAGCGCATCATCCTGCCTGATTCCATTGTTTTTTTCCACGCCAATTTCCACAACACGGTTGATTCTCGTTTTCACCAGAAATCTAGCTTCACACACAGTTTGGTTTGCTAGTCTTCTACTTCTGTTTTACCGTTGTCCTCATCCGATCTTCAATATAAATTCTTCCTATCTCGGTTTGTAGTAGCCTGTATTTCCCGGGACAGATATCGTGAACACTCTGCGTAATACTACTATACTAGGCTGCAAGTGTAGGACGTTTCACACAAGAATATCCTGTCTGTCGCAATATATGGTTAAACTTTCTCCTATCCCCTCCTTTTATTTCACTCGTTTGCATCTAACACGCTGGCACAGACGCTGGACTTTTATTCGGAAGGTCAGCGGTTTAAATTTCCGCCTCACCGTCCGTGTTTAGATTTTCTTTAAACTTCTTGACGCAAATACCGGGGTAGTTACTTTGAAAACGACGTGGCTGATTGTATTTCCCGTCCTTCCTCCAATATGAAATTTACAATGACCTCGTCGCCGATAGGATGCTGAACTCTAATCGTCCTTACTTTCTTCCTTTACTAAATCGTGTAAACTACATTGAAGCGCCAAAGAAACTGGTATAGCCATGCGTATTCAAACACAGAGATTTGTAGACAGGCAGAACACGGTTCTGCGGTCAGCGACGCCTATGTAAGACAACAAGTGTCCGGCGCAGTTGTTAGATCGGTTACTGTTGCTACAATGACAGTTTTCAAGATTTAGGTGAGTTTGAACGTGGTGTTATAGTCGGCGCACGAGCGATGGGACGCAGCATCTCCGAGGTAGCGATGAAGTGGGGATTTTCCCGTATGAACATTTCACGAGTGTACCGTGAATATCAGGAATCCGGCAAAACATCAAATCTCCGACATCGTTGCGGCCGTAAAAAGATCCTGCAAGAACGGTATCGACGACGACTGAAGAGAAACGTTCAACGTGACACAAGTGCGACCCTTCAGCAAATTGCTGCAGATTTCAGAGCTGTGCAATCAATAAGTGTCAACGTGGGGACCATTCAAAGAAACATCATCGATATGGGTTTTCGGAGCCGAAGGCCCACTCGTGTACCATTGCTGAATGTTCGATACAAGGCTTTACGCTTCGCCTTGGCTCGTCAACACCGACATTGGACTGTTGATGACTGGAAACATGTTAACGTGTGTGCTTGGGTAGCTCAGATGGTAGAGCACTTGCCCGCGAAAGGCAAAGGTCCCGAGTTCGAGTCTCGGTCGGGCACACAGTTCTAATCTGCCAGGAAGTTTCATATCAGCACACACTCCGCTGCAGAGTGAAAATCTCATTCTGGAAACATGTTGCCTTGTCGGACGAGTCTCGTTTCAGATTCTATCGACCGGATGGACGTGTACGGTTGTGGAGACAGACTTATGAATCCATGGTCCCTGCACGTCAGCAGAGGACTGTTCAAGCTGGAGGGGGCTCCGTAATGGTGTGGGACTTGTACAGATGGAGTGATATGGGATCCCTGATACGTCTAGATACGACTCTGACAGGTGACCTATACGTAAGCATCCTGTCTCGTCACCTGCATCCATTTATGTCCGTTGTGCATTCGGACGGACTTGGGCTTTTCCAGAAGGACAATGCGACACTCCACATGTCCAGAACTGCTGCAGAGTGGCTCCTGAAACACTCTTCTGAGTTTAAACACTTCTGCTGGCCAACAAACTCCGCAGACATGAACAATATTGAGCATATCTGTGAAGCGTTGCAACGGGCTGTTCGGAAGAGATCTCCACCCCTTCGTACTCTTTCGGATTTATGCACAGCCCTGCAGGACTCGTGGTGTCAGTTTCCTCTACCACTACTTCAGACATTAGGCGAGTCTATGCCACATCGTATTGCGGCGCTTCTGAATGTTCGCGGGGGCCCTACACGGTATTAGGCAGGTGTACCAGTTTCTTTGGCTTTTAAGTATATATAGTTCATAAACCTTGGCAGCAAGCATTGAAAAGAAATGTGATGATTCTGATACATTTATCTGCGATAGCGACATATAAGCTTGGACACCTCACTATCAGCTTGGTTACCACGGGCTTTTGTAAGCAACTGCTAGTGTCCTTCTGGAATTGAAGCGTATAAATTTTATTGATGGACAATCATCATTCACACAATTTTTCGTAAATAAATTTCTATTTTGTTGGGGATCCTGAAGGACAACAGCCGCTCAGTAACATTCAAATCTAGTCACTCTAAATGTCAGGTCGACAGTACATCAACACAGCGCCACAGTAATTTGCATACTGTCTCTGTGGAAATTTTTCCTATTTCGGAACTGAATCTCAGACACAAGATGGAAACAGTTGTTTGTGAGACATGGGTTTCATCCCGCGTATGCAGTGTTCAAATAACTTACGGGAATGCAGCCGGGTGACGTCGCTGACAACCGCCTTGCCTTGAAAATGGCAGGTTGTAAGTTATTTGAACAATTGTTTATGTTCTCATTCCAGTGAGTATTTAGTCAGACTGAGGGGCGCGTTTGGGTTTGCTCGTAGTATTGTCTTAGCGTAGACATTTTGTCGACAATGACATTGTTTTCGACACTGTTAAATGCGTATTCATGAACACATCCTGTGTCTACTTCTCTGTAAATTATCCTAATTCTCGTGACATACCTTTGAATTGTACTGAGTAATCTACTCTGCATGCGGAGAATTCGCTGTTATTATGTTTGGCAGTATCTGATTACTGACATTCTTCTTCTTCACTGAAAATGGTTCAAATGGCTCTGAGCACTATGGAACTTAACATCTGAGGTCATCAGTCCCCTAGAACTTAGAACTACTTAAACCTAAGGACATCACACACATCCACGCCCGAGGCAGTATTCGAACCTGCGACCGTAGCGGTTGCGCGGTTCCAGACTGAAGAGCCTAGAACCGCTCGGTCACAGCGGCCGGCCTTCTTCACTGAAATAAAGATTGACATTCACTAATGAAAACGTATATTGCCACACATTCTCTGTCATCAGTCTTCAGCACTGCGTTCGGAATAAATCAATACAGCGTGTGGCGTTTTAAACAAGCCTTTGGCTCACGAATCAGGTTGTAACGGACTTGAAGCGCTCTGCCTTCCAATTAGGCGCAGTCCGACCCTCCGAGCGAAGCCAGTACTATGTATAGACTTAAGTTCATATGAACTAGTACGTCATCGCTACTACTCAGTTTGCTTTTTGTGAAAGACGAAATTATATCTCTTAATGTCATTGAAAAATCATATGTTATCAACTGCTTTTAAATTTTTATAGCACATTTAATAGTTATTGACTGGTTATTTTTCTACGTAAGGTGTTCGTTTCCTTTTTTGTCGCTAATTTTAGATACGGATTTTTTTTTTAATTTGTCCCTTGTACAATGATTAGTGATTCACTTGTTGTCGAACGTTGTTGCAGATTCAGTCTACCATGATAAAAAAAAAAAAAAAAAATCCATTCTGCTTGTAAATCATATAAAATGATAAGTGATGTTTTCCTGTATTTCTTTAGCCATTTATACAATTTTGGCATGCAAAGGAATGATTTCATTACGCTGAAGGAGGAGCCAACAAAGTGCTTAATTCTCAGTTTCGAGCTTGTCCCGTTGTTCAGCGACCTGCAAACTATCCAGTAATGAGCCGAAAATCCCAGCGAATAACAGAATACTATTGTCAAAGCCTAAACGTGATGATACTTGATTCCTGTGTCATATAATCTTTTCATAGCCGTTCTTTTTCATTCAAGTTGGCATAGTCGAAATTAATAGAACTTTTCGCATTGTCGTGCTTTTTATCGTCAAAATATTGTTGATCTGGCAGTCGGAGGGTCTTTCGGCAATTTTATCTGTGGCATGGAGCCGAAAGTTACTGTTGGCAGAGGCTGCAGCAGCTGCTGTTGCCCCTACACGATCTGCGTTTCTAGTTAGCGATTCCATTCGCGCTGGTTTTCCCGCACATAATTTATATTATTTTGCTGTCGGTCGCAGCACGCGCAGCCGGCAATCATGGCATTACGGAGACGCGAGACATGTGATTACAAAGTGTAAATGTATCCCCTCACATGGCCGGGGCCGCTCGAAAGACTCGGCAGCGCCTGAGGTTGATCGTGCCGTGGCCCAGTTACTGCCCGACATAGCTGCCGTGCCGCTCCTAAGAGGCCCTAATGGAGCGGACAGCTTAGCTTCTTGCTGAAGAGGGTTTCATTACTGTCATTGGGTCGAGAGATGTCGTTTTCAGTGTAATATCGTTCTGCAAGACACATGTAATCTCATCAATTCGTTTGCTATTTCCCTTATAAGGAATTTAGTTTCTAGCTCTTCGTAGTTTATATACACTAACCAAGTTCTGGAAATTACCATAACAGGATATTATTACATGTAAATGTAGAACAAGTATCGTTTGATTGCTCACGTTTGTTTGAGGAGCCATAACTCGTAAGCGGCGTATTCGCCCATATTATAACACTATGCATTCTCGCCCGTTCTTTTAACGAGACAAAAATGCGGAACTGCGCGTCATGGAAAGGCAGTCCTTACTACATTGAAAATCAACAGATATCCGTAATAATTAAATGTATGACGTATCCGCTATTTGTCACAGATTCAGCTGAGTCAGTTCCGCGAGATGCATTTTGCACTCAGTTCTACAGGGCTGTCCATAAATCCATAAGAGTACGAGGGGGTGGAGATCTCTTCTGAACAGTACGTTGCAAGACATCTCAGATGTACTGAATAATGTTCATGTCTGGGGAGTCGGGGGCCATTGGAAATGTTTAAATTCACGAGAGTGTATCTGGAGCCACTCTGTAACAATTCTGTGCTGCTAGAATTTCTCAAGTCCATTGGAATGCACAATGGACGTGAATGTATGTAGGTGATCAGATAGGATGCTTACGTACGTGTCACCTGTCAGAGTCGTACCTAGACGTATCAGGGATACCATGTTACTCCAGCGGTACAAGCCCCACACCATTACAGAGCCCCCACCAGCTTGAACAGTCCGCCGCTGCTATGCAGGGTCATGGATTCATGAGATTGTCTCCATACTTGTACACGTCCATGCGCTCGATATAATTTGGAACGAGACTCGCCCGACCAGACAACATGTTTCCAGTCATCAACGATCCAATGTCCACGTTGACGGGCCCAGGCGAAGCGTAATGCTTTGTATCGAACATTAAGCAACGGTACATGAATGGGCCTTCGGTTCCGAAATCCCATGTCGATAATGTTCCGTTGAATGGATCGCACGCTGACACTTACTGATGGCCCAGCTCTGAAATCTGCAGCAATTTGCGGAAAGGTTTCATTTCTGTCTCGTTGAAAGTTTCTCTTCAGTCGTCGTTGATACCGTTCTTGCAGGATCTTTTTCTGGCCGCAGCGATGCGGACAATTGATGTTTCATCGGATTCCTGATATTCACGGTACACTCGTGAAATGGTCATACGGATAATCCCCACTTCATCGCTACCTCGGAGATGCTGTGTCCCATCGCTCGTGCGCCGACTATATCACCACGTACACACTCACTTCAATCTTGATAACCTTTCATTGTAGCAGCAGTAACCGATGTAACAACTGCGCCAGACACTTGTTGTATTATATAGGCGTTGCCGAGGGCAGCGCCGTATTCTGTCTGTTTACATAACTCTGTATTTGAATAAGCATGCCTATACCAATTTCTTTGGCGCTTCAGTGTATAATAATGAGAAATCTTGGACAGTCTAAATTTCGCATATTTAGGTCGGTTTTTGACGCTGCCAGTACTATGTACAGGCCCGCATCTTGTGGTCGTGCGGTAGCGTTCTCGCTTCCCACGCCCGGGTTCCCGGGTTCGATTCCCGGCGGGGTCAGGGATTTTCTCTGCCTCGTGATGGCTGGGTGTTGTGTGATGTCCTTAGGTTAGTTAGGTTTAAGTAGTTCTAAGTTCTAGGGGACTGATGACCATAGATGTTAAGTCCCATAGTGCTCAGAGCAATTTGAACCATTTTTAGTACTATGTACACCGTGGACATCCTGCCCGTGTTTTACGTTACGTGAGTAAAACTGAATATATTATTCAGTTCATAATAATATGTTTCTTTTTCTTGCATAGAAGACGCAAAACAGGCATGACAAAATGCTCTGTACGCAGCGCTAACATTACTATTCCAGTGAATCAACAGTTGTTGAGTATTTACAGCAGAGCTGTAGTTTTCACAGAGTGTATCTAGATTTCATCATCATCGACATGCAAGTAGCCGAAATAAAGTCAAATAAAAAGACTTGCACTAGGCCGCCGACAGTCCCAGATGGGGTCTGCCGGCAAAAATGCCATACGATCATTTCATTTCCGGCCTTAATCTTACATATTTCGGTAATACTATAATCGTATTTACCAAATTACTCATTTTGTCGGTATTCTAATCGAGAAGTCTCTTCACCGTCAACGGGTGACTGTGTGGTGTTTAATGCTCAGTTACGGAATAATCGGTGCGATGTTCCTTGATCGTACGATGACTACCGAACGATACGTGAAGGTTTTTTAAGATGATGTCATCCCCATTATCCAAAGTGACACTGATTTCGACGCGATGTGGTTCAAGCAAGACGGAGCTCGACCCCATCGAAGTAGGAGAGTGGCTGATGTCCAGGAGGAACATTTTGGGGACCGCACTCTGTCTCTAGGGTACCCAGAGACCATTGGAATGGGTCACGATTGACCGCTATATTCTCCAGATATGAACACATGTGACTCCTTTGTGTGGGACTATATTTAAAGACAAGGTATACATCAATAACCACAAAATCGTTGCTGAGCTGAAAACAGCCATTCAGGAGGTCATCGACAGAGTCTATGCTCTAACACTTCAGCGTGTCATGCAGAATATCGCTGCCACATCACCGCCAATGATGGCAGGTATATCGAACATGTCATAATCTAAATACGGATATCTGTAGCGACGTTTACGTGTTTAATAAATTGTGTGCATGCCATAGTTTGTAATTAATTTACGTTTTTTTTCATATGGTTCAATAAAATTATTGAAAATAATGTTTCGTAGCAAATGTATGCTGTGCTAACATGGTTTATAATAAATAGCTGTTACGATAAATTAACGCGTCCTGTAGAGATGCAGCACTTTTTTGTGTGTGTGAAAAGGTCGCTTATTCTTGTCTTGTAATTGTCAAATAGTGAAGGCTCCCGTGTTTTGTCGGTCGTGGACATAATGCAAAGTCCTTATCAGTTAAGAGTACATATGTGACAAAACTAAATCTCTACTTCACTTACTCGTATTACCTCCCACGAATACTATTTTCGAGAAATTTATGTATCAAATTTTATAAAAAAAAACTTCATTTACATTCCTGAAAGGTGTCCTTCCTCTCATGTGTTCTGTGGTGAGAGTGGGAAGGAGGAGAACGGAGTAGAAACAGCCGGCCGGTTTGGCCGAGCGGTTGTAGCCGCCACAGTCTGGAAGCGCGCGACCGCTACGGTCGCAGGTTCGAATCCTGCCTCGGGCATGGATGTGTGTGATGTCGTTAGATTGGTTACGTTTAAGTAGTTCTAAGTTCTACGATTTACGATTTACCCTTTGTAAATTTCTGCCATACAGTCTGTGAACTTGATGTTAGACTATGTGGCCACCAATTTTGTCTAGACTGACTCCGTGAGCAGTAGCCTCTGAAGTTCTCTTAATTCTGACATTCTGACGAATGCTCCAGTCAATTGACAACACTGCACTTCCACCACATCACGAAGCTGTCAGCTGCAGCTTATGCTGTACATCAGGCACTCATGATGAAGCAACCGTATTAAAAGCGTCACTTAAAACTTTCCCACTTGTAAAACACTTAGGGGCCTACTTTTCATGCGTCAGGAGTGCACGACGTGACATGCATCAATTCGACTGCTGGCTGTGATCCAAATTACATCCACCAGCTCTATTCATACTGTTACGGCGTAAAGTCAAGCGCCGGTATGGCAGTCGGAAATGATAGAGAAGAGATGGCTGTGACAAGACATCAGCCAATCGCACACCGACCGACTGTTCTCCAGGACGACAACGCGACAGCAGCGGCCCCTACGTGAAGAGGGCATAAGCGCCGCTCCCGAGCGGTCGCGGCCCAGTTCAAGAGTAGCTTCAAGACTAGTAATTTCGATTGTATTATGTAACATTGTCTATACTGAAGAAACTTGAGTATTTCCTATGTCGCTCTTTGCTTGCGACACATCTTTGTAATCACAAAGTTAAGTGTTGTAATATTTTCCTTTTGTTAATAAAACTCATTAATACGATTTGTTTGAATGTCGTCTAGCGATCCGAGAAAGCAGGTTTCCTAGACACCCCATATTAGACGACTAGGCTGGATTTAACACACTCGTACAATGTGTCACCTCTAACCCACGTACATTTCAATGATCACGTACTTTGTTATGTCAAATTGCTCACGGGAGGAATTCCGACACGATTCGTAAACACCATATGTAAGTGATTTATTTATTTGTTGTGGTAAATTCCTATGGAACTAAACTGCTGAGGTCATCGATCCCTAGGCTTACACACTACTTAATCTAACATAAACTAATTTACGCTAAGGACAACACACACACACACACACACACACAAAACACACACAGACACACACACACACACACACACACACACACACACACACACATATATCCAAGCCCGAGGGAGGACTCGAACCTCCGACGGTGGGAGCCGCGCGAACCGTAGCAAGGCGCCTCAGCCGTGCGGCTGCTCCTCGCGGCGTTTTAATACAGAATGGCCCGACACAGAGAGTGTGTTCGAACGGAGCGTGATTATGGGATCCACTGATTGATATAAAGCAATTCTAAGGGTACTGGCCTCGCATTCGAGATGAATTTGCTACAAAGTCTCTTCATGCCGTCCTTATTCAAGCTTCCTTGGTTTCTTATCTTATGTAATGTGAATTTCGGGATTCATCCTTTAAAAAGGCACGGCCAATATCGTTACCTATGCTTATCTTGTCCAAGCTTCTTCGTCGACTCTCATGACCTGTTCGTAGACTTGACGTTAAACGATAATCGTTGTACTATTTATTTATTTATTTCTTTTTTGTATGTTTCACAATTTCAGGAAAATTTCACAGGGCTTCACGTCTATATACATACTTTACAAATTAATGTGAAATGCGTGATACTGTGTACTTAGCGTGATACCATGTGTTAGGATTCCTTCCCGTTCCAATTGCGTATGGAGCTCGGGAAGAATGACTGCTTAAAGGCCTCTGTGTGTATGTTGTAATAGGTCTAATTTTGTTCTCACGATCCCTATGGGAGCGAGACACAGATTGCTGAATCTTTAGAGCCTTCTCTTAATACTGATTTTCGAAATTTTCTCAGTAGACTTTCGCGGAATAATTTTCGTCTGTTTTCAAGAGTCTATCAATTTCAATTTCTCAACATTTGTGTGATGCTCTCACGTGAGTGAATGAAAACTGATCATTCGTGTTGCCTTTCTTTGTACACGTTAAATATCCTCCGTTCGTCTCACATATTTGGCATGGTCCCACACACTTCAACAATTTTTAAGATTAGACACACGCGGGATCCGTAAGCAGTCGTGTTTGTAGACTGACTGCATTTTCCAGTATCCTGCCAATGAACCCAAGTCTGCCACCTCATTCCCCTACGACTGTACGGCTGGACCTATGTGATCATTGTATTTCATATCCCTAAACATTGTTACACCCGTGGGTCTGTATGAGTTCGCTGATTCTATTTGACAATCTTTGATATTGTAGTTACAGGCACCATTATACACTTACGTGCATTTCAAGAAAATTGCCAATCTTTGCACCACTCCGCAAGTTTATCAACATCTTACTGAATATCTGTTCAGTTTTTTCAGGCAGTACTTCATTCTGGATAACTGCATCAACTACGAAAATTCTGCCCGCATCTCATGGTCGTGCGGTAGCGTTCTCGCTTCCCACGCCCGGGTTCCTGGGTTCGATTCCCGGCGGGGTCAGGGATTTTCTCTGCCTCTTGATGGCTGGGTGTTGTGTGATGTCCTTAGGTGAGTTAGGTTTAAGTAGTTCTAAGTTCTAGGGGACTGATGACCATAGCTGTTAAGTCCCATAGTGCTCAGAGCCATTTGAACCATTTTTTTTACGAAAATTCTGACGTCGCTATAAATATTGTCTGACGGTTATTAATATGCAACAAGAACAAAGAGAGTCCCAAAAAATGTCCCTGGAGCACTCCTGAAGTTATTTCTATTTCTGTCGATGACTCTCCATAAATACTTTACTACACTGTCCCGCTGTTCACCAAGTTTTTGTGACGTGGTAAATGCAGAGAAGCACTAAACCGAATCATCACTCGATAATCGTCAGAAATTAATGGCCACTGGAAGTACAGTGTGCGGCAAATAAAAGTAGCCCAGAGAACAGAGTTCCAAGGTATAAGCAGTCACAGCAGAGGAAAGGAAATACGTATTAACTTGAGTATTGTAGATGTTGAAAGTGACCAACATTCACCTCTTGGCGCTTTTGGGCCCTGGTCAGCAAGTTGCCGAAGGCGGATCGAAGGTTGACTGCTGGAATTGCTGCAATCTCATCCGAATGTTCTGCTGCAAATCTTGAAGACTATGATTGTTGTTGCGATACACCTTAGTCTGGGGGGCTCCCCACACTGACAGATCAGGTGACTTGGGTGGTCAGCTAGGGCCGCGACCAGACTGACCTCTACGAACAACTGTGTCAGGCGTGAAGATAGTGTAAATCTGCTCTAAGGTTCGGGCGGCTGTATAAGCAGTTGTTTGATCGTGTTGGAAGTAACTGTAGGTCTTTTACTCCTCCGTTAATGCTGCCACATGTTGTATCCACTCACCCGGGCCACCTTTATTTGCCCCACCCTGTATATATCCACCGACTACAGTCCTCGTGAGACAGTTCGGAATACTTCGTCCCTTTAGAATAAAGCACGATTTTGCACACGCATCCAACTAAGGCTCACCGTTGGCTCAGCCTGGTTCTTGACATTTCTTTCCGAGTTTGACATTGTGTTAGAAGTTCATATATTCAACAAAGTTGGACATCTTTCTAAATTCCCTTTTCTGATCAGCTTTCTGAGACACATTATTATGTTTATTTGATTCGCGAAGTTAGTGTGCATCACTAGTGTTCAGGTGTAGATGCCTAAACGAGGATTATTTTGACGTTGTATCAGTTTAATGCGATCCTTTGCGACCCGTGATTGTTGTAAGCACATTGTATATGGTCAGCGTAGATGACTATGTTGTGTGTCGTGGTGTGCTAGTGTTGTTGACGCTGGAGTAAGCACATGAAACCATGAGTCAATATGAACTATACGTCTCTTGAATAGAATAACGAGAAGCGCCAGATGTAACGTCCCCGTCAAACCGACGAGATATAATCAGTTGTCTCATAATTTCTCCAAAACATTTCAATAACATGCCAGGACTGACCACTAAAAATCGTGTGACGCTTCTTCCTTCAATATGCCAACTCAGATCAAGCGTACTTAACGACAAAAAAGCTTAACATAAGGCGCACAAACTGCTGAACTGTAGCTGATTCGCCACTATCCTGCTCTCAACACCTCCCCACTCTCTAGAGGAAACTAGAATACCTCTTTCAACATTGGGTGCTACTTGGCAAGCACCACGACAGTAGTATTAGTAGGTGTTGCTACGTCTATGACAATGTGTAACATCCAACGCAATAACCGACTGCCTTCACGATCTTATTCCTAGAAGAGAGACGTGAGTAGAGCTTCGTCCGATGCCTTGAAGCGGTTCTGTGCCAGGCTGTTGGACTTCTTTTCTTCGCCCTCCTATGTCGGAGATGTGAAAACTGGACTTATTCTTTATTTGTGCCTTGACTAACATGTAGAACAAGACGAATGTGTCCAAAAAAGTCTCGAAATAGATAGGATATACAGTGTGAGTGAGCTAAGACATGCCACCTAAAATATACCCAGCATTAGTAAATAGGTAGAAGTGCTGTTTTAGCTTAGTTGTAGCGAACAAATTGGCGAATTTTCTGACCGGATGCGAGTAAATGTAACTTTTATAGTTACTTAATTATGACATCGACTATGTTATTTTTATATGGCACCATATACGTATTCCTTTAGTAACATCAAACTCATTTAACTTGCTACAATACATTATTTATTTGTGTTCCATGCACATTTCTCCTGTTATGTTGACGCCACCTTCAGTGGTTTTTTCTGGAATACTACAGTTTTGTTTTTACGTAGAGATTCGAAACAGTTCTCACTACAATTTTGAAAAATTGTTATGTGAACTGTTTCGAATTTATGCGTATGTATAACGTTATTTTGTTGTCATCGTTTATGTATTTCAGATAATTTGAACCAAAAAGCATCCCAGTGGTGGAATCTTAAAAGTTGTTGTTATGAAACTAAAAATCAGAAGCTTCATATGCAAATATTTTTTCGCATTATTTACTTGAAACTGTACGTACCTTTTGGAAGTTTCAGGAATAAACTAAGATTGCCATAATTCGTGGTAGCTTCTAGGTTTGAAAATTAGTGTTTTTATATTTATCTTATTGAGCTTGGGGTTGTTATACACGGTTACAAACAATTATGGTCCCATATGTTTTTCTCATTATTTCACTTTTTACCGTTAAGTACGTTGGTCGTGTACCATACTGAGTGAAGAAGTGTCACAGGATTTTTGTGGTCCATCCTGGCAAGTTCTTGAAATGAGTTGGAGAAATCATACAAAATAAATATCAGGAAGGTTGGACAAAGAGCTGAAATCCGTCTGTTCTTTTATCCATCCCCCCCCCCTCCCCCCACCAAATTCCCATTCCGGAGTCCATTATTTTAATCACTAACTCAATTTTTCTATTAGATAGACGGAAGACTATCATAAAGGGTGCATATATTAATTTCCACTTACAAAGTAAAGTACACATATACGGTTTACGATGAGAGATTGTCGTGCTCTTGGATGTGTTCTGAGACAATAACAATTACTTGTGTCTCATGCAGAACTTCATTATCATTTATCTTCAGTATCCCAAAAGTACCATTAATGAAATTTATACAGTGGCGTTAAAGAATGATATATGTATCGCACGTAGCAGTGTGAACCGTTCTGTACATATCGTTGATTTACACAGTAAGAAACAAACTCTTTTCTGATAAATAAAGACGTTATCACTCTGGAGGATGGCAGAAATCCAGGAATCACTGAAAAGGTACACTGCTCTAGTTACCAGAAGCAATTTTACAATAAATGGTGGTTTGCTTCAGTCGAGGAAGGCTATCTTCTGTAAGCAATTAAGCCGACATGCTTTTACGTTAGCGTAAAGGAGTTTTGCTATTTGGGGAGCAAAATAACTGATGATGGTCGAAGTAGAGAGGATGTAAAATGTAGACTGGCAATGGCAAGGAAAGCGTTTCTGAAGAAGAGAAATTTGTTAACATCGAGTATAGATTTAAGTGTCAGGAAGTCGTTTCTGAAAGTATTTGTATGGAGCGTAGCCATGTATGGAAGTGAAACATGGACGATAAATAGTTTGGACAAGAAGAGAATAGAAGCTTTTGAAATGTGGTGCTACAGAAGAATGCTGAAGAATAGGTGGGTAGATCGTATAACTAATGAGGAGGTATTGAATAGAAGAAGGGATCGGTTGGTAGGACATGTTCTGAGGCATCAAGGGATCACCAATTTAGTATTGGAGGGCAGCGTGGAGGGTAAAAATCGTAAAGGGAGACCAAGAGATGAATACACTAAACAGATTCAGAAGGATGTAGGCTGCAGTAGGTACTGGGAGATGAAGACGCTTGCACAGGATAGAGTAGCTTGGAGAGCTGCATCAAACCAGTCTCAGGACTGAAGACCACAACAACAACAACAACAACAATCTCCAAGACTGAATATATTCTAATCTTCTTTCGAAAGAAGTGGTGACGTGAAATACCAAAACTTAGACAACATTAGACAATGAACTCTATGGTGAATGGTAAATGAGGATGGGGTAGGGGGGATAGTGGACACTAATTCTCATTTCAGTTGGTAGGGAGTTGTAGCGGCAGCACGCGCAAATCGCTCTTTTCACTGCCGTTGCTGTAGTAAGTTTCGGAACAGTGCATGCCGGTCGGTACAGTCTAAACCTCCTCTCCATTTCTGATGGTGAATAATATACCTTCGACTGTTAAGGTTATACTGAAATTCAGTTACTCTAGTCTTCGAAAACGGCGACTAACAGGGCTTACATAACAATACAACTAACCCTTCGTGTCGAATACTCACATACAGTGCTTTAAAGGTCTTCAGAATACTGTCAGCGTTTATTTAACTCTGAAAATACGTTTTTCAGATTATGAGTAAGACAGTGAAGAAATGCCATTTAATGACCACGTAAATAACTCCTTTTACGAGTTTTAATGACAATTAATTACAACATTATATGAAATTTGTATATCATCACTACTTTACTGTAAACCAACGTCACGCCTCGGGACACGACATCTTTTCCAGATAAAAAATGCAGTGAAAGTCCTGTAATGTAGTAATTTCATTATTATTATTATTATTATTATTATTATTATCATTATCATATTACACCTGTACGTCCTTAGAGGGCCACGTGAAGCGTCTGCTTGAGGTGAGGTCTTCTAAGTCACTACAGCTCTTTCATCTGCTCACTATGCATTTTCTTCCTTTCAAACGACCAAACTATTCCTGTCGTGACTTTCTTGACATCTTGGCTCACTTTCCATCTGAGTATCTTTTGTTTAATGTTTGTCTGTTTCGTATATCGGAGTCTGTTACGCCAGTATCCTCCAGGACTTTTCTGACTTCAATGATCCACTTCATGTTCTTAAAGCTTTCTGTGAACTCCCAATATCTGCTTAGTTTGTCGGTTGCCACGTATTCTCTTGGTATGTCCGTAAAATTTCATTCGACGTTTCTTCGAGTCATGCACTAGATTAGTTATCTGTTCAGTCTCTTGTCCATTCCACAGCTCTTATCGTTATTCTGCCTTATTTACAAGTTTTTTCTGATGATTCTTCTCTGCAATTTCCTGATTTTTCTAGTGCACCTTTCCGATGCGTGACCAACGTTTCTGACATGCATAGGGCTTCCCGCTTGATGCTAGTGTTGTAATGTCTCACTTCTACATTACGTGATGGCAAGATTTATTGTAGCTGTTTCCAGTCTTCCAGAATGCTCTACTCATCGTTTGATTTCCCTGTTCGTGAGGTCCTTTCTCAATCCCATTCGTCCGTATCAGTTCTCCAAGATACCCGAATTTGTGAACTCTCTTGATCACGCCATATTTTGTCGTATTTTTTGTGTGCTTCTTTTTGGTTTGACATGTATTTTGTTTTCTCGAGAGAGAGCTGGAAGCCGACCTTTTCAGACTTCTCTTTCAGGACCTCTGTTTGCTTTACTGCTGTTTCTGTGTTATCTGTGAATTTTGCCAGATCATCTAAATGCCAAAGAGCCCATATCTAGTCTTTTGGTTTTCCTGCCTAGTCTTATTTGTTGAAAAGGCCCTGTAGCTTCAGTTCTTTTTTCCCATTCCCTGACAACTTTGTCTAATAGCGTATTGAATAACAATGGTGAAATTTCATCCCCCTGTCTTACTCCTGTTCTAATCTCGATGGACTCCCCCATGAATTTAATTTCGATTTGATGCTTTTTAGTGTCTGTTTGATAATGTTCACTGTGTTCTCGTCGAGGCCCGTATCTTCCAGTTTTTGGATCAGTGATGGTCTGTCTATATAGTCATATGCGTTTCTGAAACCTACGGAGCTGCACACGATTTCATCGCTTTGTATCTTAGAACTGTCTTTAAATTGAGTATTTATTCAGTATAGAATCTTCCCGGTCTGGAACCTGTTTGGTATTCTTCTACCTTGTTTTCCGAATGGAACTGTACCCTGTCTAGCAGGCACTGTGATA
This sequence comes from Schistocerca nitens, assembly GCF_023898315.1. Classification (NCBI taxonomy): domain Eukaryota; kingdom Metazoa; phylum Arthropoda; class Insecta; order Orthoptera; family Acrididae; genus Schistocerca; species Schistocerca nitens. The sequence goes on along the minus strand of NC_064614.1, from coordinate 900,478,329 downwards.
GAATTTCTTGTGTGACGTGCGGTAATGATATTCTTCTATAAGTGTTAACGTCGTTCCTGTCCCCTTTCTTATGTAGAGGGCGTAGAACAACGCAGTTCCAGTCTTTCTGTATTACTGCATTCTCCCGTACGTTTTGTATGATATTTGTAATTTCTTTTATTATATTCGGCCCAGCGTCCTTTAGAAGTTCAGCTATTATGCCATCTTCTCCTGCTATTCTAGCTTTCTCCAATGTCGTGATGTGTCTGTTGATATCCAATTCGTCTGGTGATTTGACTTGGCATTTCTTTTGATCTCTTGGGTCCTAGGGAATCTTTCAGCTGATTCAGGACAATTCAGTTGTTCACTGAAGTGTTTCACCCCTGTATTTCATTATTATTATTAATTATTATTATTATTATTATTATTGTTATTTTATTTTACGTGAAGTTCTCGGGGTTCAGATAATTATCACAATTTATTGAGACCTATTAAAACCGTCTGCTAGTGAAGCCACAGTCATTTTTCACAGCTCATCGCTATTGAACATTCTTTCCTTGTATTTATTGATAGAGTAATTTGCATAAAACCTTGTAATAAGAAATTGCACATATCAGACATCGCATATTGTTGATTATGTTTTAGGAGAGAATAAGGTTTTGTAGATAGGTACCATACATTACAAATTTGGGATACGTAATCTTCATTACAGTTGGCAGCGGCGCGACAGAAGTCGCGCGTTGCAATGTCGTCGCTGTAATGAGATTCGGAACAGTGCTTGGCGGACAGTAAATCCCCTCCCGCCACCATCTCTCCGCTATCGAACCTCTCCCTCTCTGCTTGGTTTTCGATATTTTTTAACAGAAAGTGTCAACAGCCTACTTACATTGATGTCACCAAAGAGAATTAGTCTAATCTAACCTGCACCATGCATAGATAACTGGTGTCTTTGGAATAGCTGCAGTTAGCTGTCCATGGTTTGTTACCCACCTAAGTCGATATATAATACTGAGTATTTTTGTCTATAACAGATGACAAGACACATCTGTGTGTTTATGAGAGAAATCGCCAGATTTTTGTGACGGTACATTTTCGATACTCAGGTGGCTCCAGAATGGTGTCCCCTCCACGATTGAAAATAAAAAAGAAATAAGAACAAAAATATAGTGATGCAGCTGATCTTATTAGTGGCGAACACTTTTCTTACACGCCATTGAGGATGTCTCCATCTTTCAGCCATGTTATCAATAAATTACATCACTATTTGATAGTATAGCCCCGTAACTGTGGTTAGAACATACAATGGGATCAGCATGTCTTCAGCATTGGTACAGTGTGGACATAAAGAGAATGTGCTGTTTTATGTGAGATAAGAAACCATGAATGTTCCGCCAGCAGACCTATTCGAGATATTCTAGCTTCCTTGCTTAGTGTAAGTTAGATTATGTTAATCCTCTTTGGTGACATCAGTATAAGTAGTGTGTTGATTCATCCCCTTAAAAATTACAGGAAACTAAGGCGGAAGGGAGAACTTTAATAGTGGATAGTATACCTCCATCTGCTCAGGATATTGCAAAATATTGTCACTGTTGACTGAAACCGGTCGACCTTAAGATTTATGTATTTTCTTCGCCTAATATTGGACATGTATATACACGTATATACAGCGGAGGAAAAATAATCGCAGCGCCAAGATGGAGTTTTGTGACGTAAACGGAAGTTGGTAGATGTGCTTCTACATCTGAAAGGTGATGTCTAGTCAAATTTTGTGCCGGTCGCATAAGAGTGGCACTAGTAGTACCACTATGAGAATACAGATCAGATTTGCTTCAAATACCTGCTGTAACGGTCGTGAGCGTAAGTTACCTTTGAGATTGCACTTTCGTGAGAATGCCTTTAAGACGACAAAGACACCATTATCAACGCCTTACTGAGTTTGAACGAAGTCGTGTCTTACGGCTATGAGAAGCTGGTTGTTTCTTCTGGGATACTGCAGAAAGACTTGGCAGGAATGTAGCCACTGTACACGTTTACTGGCAGCGGTGGTGGCGAGAATGTACAGTCGCAACAGAAGCGTGCTCCAGACGGCCACGTGGCAATACCGGGAGGGAAGACCATCTTGTTCGACGTATGGCTCTGGCGCATCGCGCTGCTTCTGCAGCAGAAATTTGAGCAACAAGGGGCACCACAGTGACACAGCAAACTGTTACAAATTGGTTACTTCAAGGACAGCTCCGAGCCAGATGCCATGTAGCGTGTATTCCACAGACCCCAAACCACAGCCATTTACGACTATAGTGACGTCAAGAGAGAGCTCATTGGAGGACAGGACAAAAGCTGGTTCCGCCTCGGTGCCAGTGATGACTGCATGTTCGTTAGAAGGAGGCCAGTTGAGAGCCTTCAACCAACTTGTCTGCATGCAGGACATACTGGACCTACACCTGCTGCGCCTGCACTGCGATTTCGCATGACAGCAGGAGCACTCTCGTGATTATCCCAACGCACCCTGGCTACAAATTTGTACAACAGTCTGGTGATTCAACCTGTTGTGGTGTCATTCGTGAACAGCATTCCAAGAGGTATTTTCCAATAGGATAAAGCTCGCACACATACCGGTGTTGTAATCTAGAATGTCGACATCTGTCTGCAATCGAGCACATATGGGACATCATCGGACGACAACTTCAGCGTCATACACAAACAGCGCATAACTTAATCATACCTAACACTTGGTTCAAGAATCATGAAAGAAGGTTATATAAATGGAAGAATCCTGGAGATACTAGAAGGTATCAGATAGATTATATAATGGTAAGACAGAGATTCAGGAACCAGGTTTTAAATTGTAAGACATTTCCAGGAGCAGATGTGGATTCTGACCACAATCTATTGGTTATGAACTGTAGATTAAAACTGAAGAAACTGCAAAAAGGTGGGAATTTAAGGAGATGGGACCTGGATAAATTGACTAAATCAGAGGTTGTACAGAGTTTCAGGGAGAGCATAAGGGAACAATTGACAGGAATGGGGGAAAGAAGTACAGTAGAAGAAGAATGGGTAGCTCTGAGGGATGAAGTAGTGAAGGCAGCAGAGGATCAAGTAGGTAAAAAGATGAGGGCTAATAGCAATCCTTGGGTAACAGAAGAGATACTGAATTTAATTGATGAAAGGAGAAAATATAAAAATACAGTAAATAAAGCAGGCAAAAAAGAACACAAACGTCTCAAAAATGAGATCGACAGGAAGTGCAAAATGGCTAAGCAGGGATGGCTAGAGGACAAATTAAGGATATAGAGGCTTATCTCACTAGGGGTAAGATAGATACTGCCTACAGGAAAATTAGAGAGGCCTTTGGAGAAAAGAGAACCACTTGTATGAGTATCAGATGGAAACCCAGTTCTAAGCAAAGAAGGGAAAGCAGAAAGGTGGAAGGAGCATATATAGGATCTATACAAGGGCGATGTACTTGAGGACAATATTATGGAAATGGAAGAGGATGTAGATGAAGATGAAATGGGAAATACGATACTGCGTGAAGAGTTTGACAGAACACTGAAAGACCTGAGTTGAAACAAGGCCCCGGGAGTAGACAACATTCCATTAGAACTACTGACGGCCTTCGGAGAGACAGTCCTGACAAAACTCTACCATCTGGTGAGCAAGATGTATAAGACAGGCGAAATACCCTCAGACTTCAAGAAGAATATAATAATTCCAATCCCAAAGAAAGCAGGTGTTGACAGATGTGAAAATTACCGAACTATCTGTTTAATAAGTCACAGCTGCAAAATACTAATACGAATTCTTTACAGACGAATGGATAAACTCGTAGAAGCCGACCTCGGGGAAGATCAGTTTGGATTCCGTAGAAATACTGGAACACATGAGGCAATACTGACCTTACGACTTATCTTAGAAGAAAGATTACATTTGTAGACTTAGAGAAAGCTTTTGACAATGTTGACTGGAATACTCTCTTTCAAATTCTAAAGGTGGAGGGGTAAAATATAGGGAGCGAAACTCTATTTACAATTTGTACAGAAACCAGATGGCAGTTATAAGAGTCGAGGGGTATGAAAGGGAAGCAGTGGTTGGGAAGGGAGTGAGACAGGGTTATAGCCTATCCCGGATGTTATTCAATCTGTATATTGAGCAAGCAATAAAGGAAACAAAAGAAAAGTTCGGAGTATGTATTAAAATCCATGGAGAAGAAATAAAAACTTTGAGGTTCGCCGATGACATTGTAATTCTATCAGAGACAGCAGAGGACTTGGAAGAGCAGTTGAACGGAATGGATAGTGTCTTGAAACGAGGTTATAAGATAAATACCAACAAAAGCAAAACGAGGATAATGGAATGTAGTCGAATTAAGTCGGGTGATGCTGAGGGTATCAGATTAGGAAATGAGACGCTTAAAGTAGTAAATGAGTTTCGCTATTTGGGGAGAAAAATAACTGATGATGGTCGAAGTAGAGAGGATAGACTGGCAATGGCAAGGTAAGCGTTTCTGAAGAAGAGAAATTTGTTAACATCGAGTATAGATTTAAGCGTCAGGAAGTCGTTTCTGAAAGTATTTGTATGGAGTGTAGCCATGTATGGAAGTGAAATATGGACGATAAATAGTTTGAACAAGAAGAGAATAGAAGCTTTCGAAATGTGGTACTACTGAAGAATGCTGAAGATTAGGTGGATAGATCACATAACTCATGCGGAAGTATTGAATAGAATTGGGGAGAAGAGGAGCCTGTGGCACAACTAGACAAAAAGAAGGGACCGGTTAGTAGGACATGTTCTGAGGCAGCAAGGGATCACAAATTCAGCATTGGAGGGCAGCGTGGAGGGTAAAAATCGTAGAGGGAGACCAAGAGATGAATACACTAAGCAGATTCAGAAAGATGTGGGTTCCAGTAAGTACTGGGAGATGAAGAAGCTTGTACAGGATAGGGGAGCATGGAGAGCTGCATCAAACCAGTCTCAGGACTGAGGGCCACAACACACAAACAGCATTAACCATCCCTGTATTGACCGACCAAGTGCAACAGGCATGGATCTCCATCAATATGGCCTATCTCACACTTGCATCAACCTGCAATTATAATCAGCTAAATTCGTTACCTAGGCAAATGTATTCCCGAAATTTCATTACTCTACATTGATTATTTATTGATGTTGCCATTTTTTTTCGTCAGTGTATATTCCACAAACCGCTGTAAAATGCATAATCCTCTACCTGCAACAGTGGAAATGTGTGCTCTGGTAGGTAAGGGGCAAAGGCGTCTTTCCGATTGTCGCTCAAGGCACGTCGTTTTCTGGACGTCGAGTTTGGACGTAGGTCGGGAGGCCTTCGTCGGGACGTTAACGGCCCCGTGCCGGATCTCCCACGGGCGTGCCGCAGCCGGCGGCGGCGATGTCAGTTCATTTTCCCACGGGGGCAGCGCAGACCACCTAGCGTGCATCTAGTGACCGCCCAGGGCCACACCGCCAAATAGCCCGGCCCCACCAGGATGCCGGCCGCGCCACGCCGCGGACAATGCGCCCTCTCCACCTCTCCGCCGAGAAACCACGGGTCTTTTCTCTGCCTCGTGGCATTTGTTTTCGTTCTTTGCTTGTGTGTCCAACGTAGCGCGATTGCCAGAAGTTTCAGTTTAGCGAAGATCTTCCTTATTCAAAGTACTTTACCTTACTCTACGCATAGAAGAATAATCTGTAATGTGAAATGTATGGCCCTTTCGCGTGTAAAATATGCATTTCATTGTGAGTGTTGTTTCAAGAGACAGGAAATCACATATCATATGACGCAATAATGTTTTGTTGATGCCGAAGACAAGGAAGTATATTTATGATACCAGCTATCGCCATATCTAGATGCTCCCTAAAAGATGACGTTATGTTAAACATCTCTGGATCTGATTTCTCTCCTTGGTTGCTGTGTTAGTCAGAACTTTGTAAGATCGCGTTATCGTGGTCGAACGAGGTGGAGTAATATTCCAATATTCCAAACACGCCAGAGTCAAATTTCTGTCTGGCTATTCTGATTCAGAATATCCGTGAGTTTTGTAACTTATTTCAGGAAGATGAAGCGATAGTTCTTTTCATCGAAACCACCTTCGATTTCACTACCAAGCTAGTGCTCAATTGCTAATTGCTTCTCTGTAGACGGAAGCGCTGATATTCTTTCCTATTTTATTAGTTCCTCAGCTACAGTTACACCGTAAAAATATACCATTATCACCCAGTAAACTTATCATGCCAACCATACTATAAAGTCAGTCTGATAGCTAGGCGGCTGCCTACAATCAATCTTTTCTTTCTAATACGTGTCAGAAACTCATTAAGAAAGATAATACAATTGCTATCCTTCTGCGAATATTTTCTGTGAAATATCATTCTATGAAGATCACGCTGATCCTCATCGTCAGATATGTGAGAGATTCCGTGCTGCAACCTCTCCTAACCCCACTTGGTACCATACCTGAAGGCAAGTATTTAGACTCCATCCAAGTAGCAACGCCATTTGTATATGCGTTGTAGTCTTCCTATTTTCGTAAAATTATCATTTTTCACTCAGACGAGAAGTGGTGACAGTACTGAATATCGTTTTTTCTAATTGTTTTCAGTTGCAGCAACGTTCTCGCTTTGCATCAACAGGGTGTCATTTAGCAGTGAAATGCAGACAAAACAACTTTAATGTTGTAGAAAATAACGTTGCTGTGCTGAATTTAGTGCGGCACAAGTATCTGAAGTGAACTTTAGTCGCCTGCCGTTGTGGCCGAGCGGTTCTTGGCGCTACAGTCTGGAACCTTGCGTCCGTTACGATCGCAGGTTCGAATCCTGCCTCGGGCATGGATGTGTTTGATGTCCTTAGGTTAGTTAGGTTTAAATAGTTCTAGCTTCTAAGGGACTGATGACCTCAGACGTTAAGTCCCATAGTGCTCAGAGCCATTTGAACCATTTTCTTGAACTTGAGTCGCAGCTCTGATCAGTTATAGTAAGCTTTTATCTGCAGGAAGCATTTGTCCGTTCTCACGAGCAATACGTTTCCTGATGATTCGACATCAAAGAAATAACTTTATATGATGTCCATGAAGCACAGTTATAGGGCTACTAAGCCACTTCTTAATGGAGTAGTATCTCTCTAACTAAACACCTGTACGGTACCCTCGTGAAGACGTTCTCACTGACAAGCCCCACAAAGTAATGGCAGCCATTTAAAATTGTTTATTCACGTTATTAAGAAATGAATCTATATATAGTGTTATTTACAATAGTTTACATCTACATCTACATCTATACTCCGCGAGCCACCTTACGGTGTGTGGCGGAGGGTACTTATTGTACCACTATCTGATCCCCCCTTCCCTGTTCCATTCACGAATTGTGCGTGGGAAGAACGACTGCTTGTAAGTCTCCGTATTTGCTCTAATTTCTCGGATCTTTTCGTTGTGATCATTACGCGAGATATATGTGGGCGGTAGTAATATGTTGCCCATCTCTTCCCGGAATGTGCTCTCTCGTAATTTCGATAATAAACCTCTCCGTATTGCGTAACGCCTTTCTTGAAGTGTCCGCCACTGGAGCTTGTTCAGCATCTCCGTAACGCTCTCGCGCTGACTAAATGTCCCCATGACGAATCGCGCTGCTTTTCGCTGGATCATGTCTATCTCTTCTATTAATCCAACCTGGTAAGGGTCCCATACTGATGAGCAATACTCAAGAATCGGACGAACAAGCGTTTTGTAAGCTACTTCCTTCGTCGATGAGTCACATTTTCTTAGAATTCTTCCTATGAATCTCAACCTGGCGCCTGCTTTTCCCACTATTTGTTCTACGTGATCATTCCACTTCAGATCGCTCCGGATAGTAACTCCTAAGTATTTTACGGTCGTTACCGCTTCCAATGATTTACCACCTATGGCATAATCGTACTGGAATGGATTTCTGCCCCTATGTATGCGCATTATATTACATTTATCTACGTTTAGGGAAAGCTGCCAGCTGTCGCACCATTCATTAATCCTCTGCAGGTCTTCCTGCAGTACGTACGAGTCTTCTGATGTTGCTACTTTCTTGTAGACAACCGTGTCATCTGCAAATAGCCTCACGGAGCTACCGATGTTGTCAACTAAGTCATTTATGTATATTGTAAACAATAAAGGTCCTATCACGCTTCCTTGCGGTACTCCCGAAATTACCTCTACATCTGCAGATTTTGAACCGTTAAGAATGACATGTTGTGTTCTTTCTTCTAGGAAATCCTGAATCCAATCACAAACCTGGTCCGATATTCCGTAAGCTCGTATTTTTTTCACTAAACGTAAGTGCGGAACCGTATCAAATGCCTTCCTGAAGTCCAGGAATACGGCATCAATCTGCTCGCCAGTGTCTACGGCACTGTGAATTTCTTGGACAAATAGGGCGAGCTGAGTTTCACATGATCTCTGTTTGCGGAATCCATGTTGGTTATGATGAAGGAGATTTGTATTATCTAAGAACGTCATAATACGAGAACATAAAACATGTGCCATTATTCTACAACAGATTGACGTAAGCGAAATAGGCCTATAATTATTCGCATCTGATTTATGGTATAATATTTAAATACTTGAAAGAAGTAAAGAATGTAGAAAAAAAAAACAGAGAAAAAAGTTCATCAATTTGCAAATATAGTAAATAACTGGTAATTCTAAAACAAATTATAGCTCATTTAAAATGCTGTAAATCGTTAGTTATACTCATATGGTGTCAAGTTTCCGGGGTATCAGTAGCATACAGTTGTTAAAAATTCTTGTGTGAAAGGAGAATAGTGTGTTCTTAACGTACCATACTTCTTCGATGTAATAAGAGGCAAGAATCACAGAAGTCTTTCTCTTTCGTAATACGAGACGCGAAGAGAAACAATACAGAGCAGTAGCTGGCTTGTGTCATATGCAGCGATCCCTGCGTTTCAGCTACAATTACACGCGCGGACAACACCAAAGGCACCACCGCTTGACTGTATTCGTACAGTACGTACTCGAAAGAGTCAAAAAGAAAGATAATTGACCGTTAATAAACTCTAGAACTTGCTGAATCTTTTAATGTTTGCGGTAACATGGTACCGTATAACAAGAATCATTTGTAAGGGACAATACAAAACCGAATGCAACACGCGTGACAGATAGACCGAGAACGGATGCCGTTGCCCGACTTCCCTGTTGTGCATACACTGCGTGCGATGTGGAGCACGCTGATAGCTGATGATGTTAGATGTGCAGCTGCTCTTCAAAGACGCTGATTAGAGGTGGCACACTGAGATCTGTTCAACTCTGATAAAATAATTCTTCCTACTTGACAGTCCTCGTTTGGAATACTTCTTATTGTGGGACTCTAAGAACAGTCAGAAGTTATGTCATAGTGAGGAACGGGGAGGAAGGGTAGTGCCATAACATGAAACCATTGTGCTGTGGCTGGAATATTAAAAAGAGCCGACCTCAGTCAAAAGCAATTTGTTGTCCATTTATCCTTTTCGAATGTATCAAATTGTAAGTATTGCATGAAGTATACTGCAGAGAGAACGAAATTTCTCGAGGATAAAATGTGACATATTTTGCTAATTTAGCTCGCTGCATATAATTATCATTTAATTTGTATCTGCCGTTACCGTTACCAATAAATGCAAACAAGTATCTTCGTCGTATTTCAAAGAACTACTGAAAACAAGTTTATGTTAGTTTAACCAGTTCCTAAATATATTGTATGCCACTTGTCGCACATTAGAATTCCATTTCTTACTGAGTTGTGTGTGTACTTCCAATCTTGTGGAGAACGAAACAAATAATGTCTTCTTGGATTATGATGCCAGAAGACGCAAACTCGATATACAGCGCATATGTCGTTTTAGTTCGCTAATTGTTTAACGGTTTAAACCCGTTGTGTCTGAATTACAAACAACCTATAATGGCAAAGTTCTGTTTCGACTTTTTTTGTTTGTTTGTAAGATTTCATGTTTGTCATTATACGTCTACCCCATGTTCTTCTCCAACTGGGCGTGTATTTCCTTTGTAGTAACTCTGCAGTCGTCAAAACTATAAACTTTAATCGCCACATCTTTCTGTATAAGAAATATTGTTTGCTGTTTGGCATGATCGCCCTGCCAGACTTCATTTCAGAACAGTTGTACTTTTTGGTACTTTTCAGTACGGCGTGACAAATTCCGATTTCGAATTTTGAAAGATATCGACCTATTCTTCAACTACTACATGTTGCTGGTTTTGCTAATAGGCACAGATCAGGGTTTGGTTCGTGGTCACGGTTTAATCTGCAGTTGGATGCAATTTTGACATAATTAGATCACAGCTCAGTACATCGTTTTTGCACAACTTCCAATAAACTAGTCTTAAAAGCAATAGTCCGAAAATTTTAGATGTGAAAGTGTTATGCCATTGATTTAAAAGCTGTAACAATTAACATCTCGCACACCTCTGACGACATAAATTACACACTGTAAAACCCAATAGTGCACTAGCCGTTATAAGTATTTCACTTAGCAGTGCAACTGTGAATACAAGTCCACAGACTGTGGGTTTGTAAGCGCATAAATTGGGATAATGCTAGTCCTTTCAGTCTTTCCCGTCTTCGGTCGGGTAAGTTAGTTAGTCTATCTGTGATTTTTTTCCTTTGTGGTGGGTACTCCCCTTTTTGCCTTGTCGTACTTAATTTCCTTTGGATCGCCGGCTGCACCTATAAACCTACGAACCACGTCGGATTTGTTTGTTTTTGGCAGCAGGTACAATCAGCCTGTGACTGACGCCTTACTTGCTTGAAATGTTTTCTGCACTTGGTCAGGCCGCAAGCCCATCAAGGCAAACAACTGAAAAGTATCCTGTTTTAAATGCAGATTTTAATTCCTTGCCCTTTTCATGCTACCTTACTTTCTGAAAGTTAGGTGAGAAAGAAATCGAATTTTTTTCTGAACTGCTCTTTGTGTGTATGTGTGAAGGTGACCATGGAGTACATGACCCGACCCTCCGCTTTCTCTTGTATCTGCGCCTGTGTCGGTCTGAAGTCCACCTAAGTTCGCCGCTTAAAATCAAAGGCTGCGTGAATACCAGATGACGCATCACAGTAGAGCATTTCTTAGACTGAACTCATAGAGAGCACCAGCTTAACAATAATACGTTTCAAAGCTTCCCTGTCCCGAGGTAACAGTTGACGTCGGTATGAATAAAGGAATTAATGTCGGAAACTATTCCAGTCAACAGTTAAAAACTGGACTTAATTCAGTTTTTAACTTAATAACTGGTTGTATTTTCTCTTTTAAGATTTTAATTTTTGTCAGGCCATAGCTATTTTGCAGAAATTGATGAGTAAACCATAAAGCTGTTCAACAGTTTTTCACGCTGCTATTGAGAGAAAAAGTAAAAGAAAAGGAACTGAACCCAAACAGAGGAAGGTTAACTGTTTCCGTATTACTGAGATTTGTCCTTCTCGTCCTTCTGTTGTCCATCTTTGTTATTACACTGTACCACAATTAATTACTAAGCTGGTGCTATACGATCTCGTCGAAAAACGCGGATGAAATACAAATTACTTATTACACTTGTGCATTCCTTTCTATGAGGACAAGGAATAGAAAAGTTTGATTAAGATGTACGGGAAGTCAGTACACAGCTAGGAAATATTCACTAGATTTTGTAACTAAATATGCAAATTTATTTGATACGACGACAAAGTTTACTTCAACATATAGCTGTCCAAAAATTACAAGTTAACCATCCTCCTATATAGATAATAACTGAAAGGATAGTTTCACAATTGAAAGTATAGTTGAAGATTTGCAATAGTGAAGGGCTAGTCGCGTTTTATTTTTTTATAAGCAGTGAACGTTTACCACTTATTTAATAAAGTTTAGTTTTTTCATCTATTTCAGATGCTTTAGTTTTCTTTGACATATGTTTTATGCCGATGACATTTTTATAGCATATGAAATGAAACAATTATTTCCTGAATTTCAGCAGCTATAGTTTTCATTTTGCGGTACGCAGTAATCTTATTTAAAATTTCTGGCGTTGCTTACTAAAATTTCTTGCTAAATTTGCTTCCTTTTTTTAAAAAAATTATTTTCCTGTGTCTGTTCAGACTTCATTTACTGTTAAAGTAGTCGCTATATCAATCACTGTTGACCTTAGATTTACCAACGTTAGTGTCAACAAACTGGTGATACTTCGTAGTTGATTACAACGGATCACCTGTGTTAATCGATGCCTTCATCTCATTCTTTAAGATAGTCATAATAAATTCGTTGTTCGTGGACAGTTGTGTGACACACAATTGGGAGGTTACTTCCATATGTGATAAAGACTTATATGAAATAATTCTGACCAAACTACTTTCTGGCTAAGTAATGAATATATTACTTTGTAGAGGGCAGGAGAGAAGTTTTATATATTAGTATACTGCTACCTTCCGCAGTACCTTAAATGTTCGATTTTATGTCAACTCGGATTTTCGACCCTTAAGCAGGGAAAAAAATCTTACCTATTATTAATATCTCTCTTAGTAGTACGCCTATGAAATTCGAGTAATTTCTCTGCATGCTCCAAGACGTATTAATTGAAATTTGTCAGGTAAATTTTGCATATAATTAAAAAAAATTCTGTTTTGTGGAGAGAGTGTATAAACGTAATTACACGACTGTATGATGCTTTGAGTACCACGTTGTTACTGGAGTAGAGGATGGAAGATGGTCATACAGCTAGTACCAAACAGATTATGTTCAAGAAATATGCTCTAGATTTAGATATTCGATTCACAAAATTATTGTCAGGTAATAATGATTATTGTTGACAGCTTATAAAAATCTTCTTTATTCTGACACTTCAGTTATACCACTACGGTAATTTTTTGTGAGAAACATAACTTCATTGCTGTTCTGTGCATCGAGTACTTTTTGACCAACTTACACGCAATTTACTCCACAGTTTTCAGAGAGCTGAATAACTGTCATGTAAATGACTTACCATGCGATTCTTATTGCTACTATTATAATTATGAGAAACTACTTGGAACTGAATCTCGTTTTCTCCGCCATTTTCAAGGAAAAACCTGTAGCTAGACATAGAAAGTTAATGCTAATTCGTCTGTTCACCGGAGACCTCAACGTCTGGTCAGAGCAGGAACTTCTTTCTTGTGTGTTACAAAAGAATTTCAGACCATGACAAGCGCTATATTGTCCGTGTTTCCTTCATTTTTAACTCGTCTGTGAACTTCCCTGTGTAGACATAAAACCTTTATCTGTGAATGTAGCCAGTTCTTTCTGTGTGTTTTACGAAAATATTAACATTATTATAGAGTTTTGCGTGAGGAGCTACTTCATGTTGTTTATTTCTTCCTAGTCTCTACCCACACGACCCTAATGCTGGTGTTGATTTTCTAGAAATGCTTTATGTATTCTAATTTTTTCATCTGAAACAAGATTATTACGATTTTTTGAGCTTCATTTGATATTCGAGGTCTCATGAGTAAAAAGCTCTGTGGTTTTTGTTTCTTATTCGGAGTGCAAGGAAACAAAATTTTACGTCGTACAGATAGATCATCTCACCCAAAGTGATGTATTTACTTTGATATTTCTAGTATCGTTGTGGTTTTCATTTGTGGTACTTCCTTTCGGAACGTGTCAACTGTGAGGCACGTTTATACATATGATCGTCTTAACATTTATCATAGACAAGATATAAAAACAGTGTAAGGAAACAGCTACACATTTTAGGGAATAAAATGTTTCTCTTTACTTCTAATCTTATCACCGCCTAATTTTCATTTTTTGGAGATCCTAGATACTATAGTTTCGACACCGACAGTAAGTTTTTAAAGTACTGTATCAAAGTGACAAGGGTTGCTTTTCTATGTAAACCCCGGGGGTAACTCGTTGGGAAAGAGAGAGAGAGCACAATGGACACCTGAGACGACTTACCGACCGTTGCTGCTTCACTGAAAATCAGTACGGAGAGGGCAACGAGGACGACCAGGACGGTGGAGGCGACGGGCAGCGGTAGCCCCAGCTGCGAGAGCGGGTGTCGAGCGCTGGAGACGGTGGCCGCCATCGCCGACCCAGCGACCGCGCGCACTGAGCCTCCGAGCCGCGCCGCGCCGGGGGCCCGCGACAGCAACACGCCGTCCGCCGAGGAGGGAGCCGTCCCCTCCCCTCCCTCGCACGCAGGGCGAGCCCTTAAACGCGTGCGGGGCGAACAACACGCCACAGCTCCCACCCACTATATACCGGAGAGTGTGCAACTCCGCTCGCGTTTCCCACCTGCTGCTGAACGAGCGGCAGCGCACTTCCACCTTGCGTCCTCAAAATCAGCTAATAATACCCAAATTTCTATTTTTAATATTTACCTTAATTGTCTACAATAGTTTCGATATTTTGCATGAGTCACAAATTTTGCTCAACGAGATGGAAAGCTCCGTAAGTAAATTCAAATTTTGATTCTAGCATGCATGCAGTTATCTACATCTATATTGTGTGGCGGAGGGTACTTTGTGTACATAGTCTCTTCGCCAATTTCTTGTTCCAGTGGTCAATGGTACTCGGGAAAAAAGACTGGCCTTTTTGCGAGATATACGTATGAGCAAGCAATGCATTGGTCGACTTGTCTATGAATGTCTGTTCTCGGAACTTGAACAATAAATCACACCGTGAAGTACAATCAGGGGCGGATTAATTAAGTTTTATAGGTGGGGGCGGTTGCCCAGAAGAGCAGGAAGACTCAGGGGTCCTCTACTTGAGAATTAGGGAAAGAAGCCTTCAAAAATTACTGTTTGATGATGTTTTCACACTTAAAAATATCAAACAACCGCAAAAATGTGTTTTGTTTTAGACAAAGAAATTTTAAATATCTTGAAATGTGTAACATTCACACCCTTTTTCTGAATAACTTCTTTTATATAATTTTTAAAATGGTTCAAATGGCTCTGAGCACTATGGGACTCAACTGCTGAGGTCATTAGTCCCCTAGAACTTAGAACTAGTTAAACCGAACTAACCTAAAGACATCACAAACATCCATGCCCGAGGCAGGATTCGAACCTGCGACCGTAGCGGTCTTGCGGTTCCAGACTGCAGCGCCTTTAACCGCACGGCCACTTCGGCCGGCCATAATTTTTAACACACAGCAACAAGCTCATAAGCCTTTTGTTAACAAAGAGTTGATACGCAAATTGAAACAAAATAAACTGAAATTAGAATGAAACACTTTTAAAACTGTAGTTCTTAATTTGTTGACATTTGTATTCTTTCCAGTTTAATATATATTTATGCAGGGTGGTGGGAAATTATGTCACGAAATTTTAACCCAGGGTAGCTGATGCCAGTAGGAACCAAAATTACTAATGTTGTGTAGGTCGACAACGCACAATTTTTAAATTACGGAAACTCGGCTCCACGCGCTCCGATTGGACGCGGGATTGCCCTGTTGCCGGATGCTCAGGATAACGCATGACCGTGAATGCTTTGCCTGCCGGAGATCGCGATGTATCCAAGGCGACCCACACGTTCGATGACAGCGCGTCAGCCTTCCACTCTGGGGGCCTGGGAGCGAATCCGCCGGGGTCCGACACATTCATTGTAGTTTCATGATAAAACGTTCTGGGAACAAACCCGTCAACAGCTGTTAGTTCGCGTACAGGAAGTCTTTTACAAGTTGTGTTGGCCATGAAAAGGGCCTATTTTGTAGCTAGGAGATTGTTTACTTAAAGCAGGTGCTCGAATTGGCGACCCTCTCACGCGACACTAGCTTGGTAACGTCGAACGGTGTTTTGTCGAACTCTTTCAAAGATTCCTGGCATTGCCCTGATGTGATTGGTCGCATGTTGAATGGGATCCCTTAATTCCTCTTCGTGTCAGCCCGCATCTCGTGGTCGTGCGGTAGCGTTCTCGCTTCCCACGCCCGGGTTCCCGGGTTCGATTCCCGGCGGGGTCAGGGATTTTCTCTGCCTCGTGATGGCTGGGTGTTGTGTGCTGTCCTTAGGTTAGTTAGGTTTAAGTAGTTCTAAGTTCTAGGGGACTTATGACCACAGCAGTTGAGTCCCATAGTGCTCAGAGCCATTTTTGAGCCTCTTCGTGTCTAGGTAGTTCGCGTCCCGGTGGGTGAACTAGAACCTTGAAGAATCCATACAGGAAAAAGTCCGGTGGCGTGAGATCTGGTGATCGCGGGGCAATGTCCTACGACCACCTTTGCCAATTGCCCTGCCGTCGAAGAGTTCATTTAAATATCCGCGCACAGCACATCTGTTATGTGCAGGCGCCCTATCATGCTGCAATCACATCGTAGCCGTATGTCCAGAGTTTCTTGCAAAAAGTGAAGGTAATTTGCCCCGTTAAGTCGAGGAGGTAGACGGACTGGCCCAATCAGATAGTCACCCACAATGCCTGCCCAAATGTTGAGCGAAAATCGTTCCTGGTGTCCGTGGACGTACGTGACATGAGAATTTCCCCTTGCCCAGTAATGAACGTTTCGAGTGTTGTAAAGGCCATCCTGATGGAAGGTGCACTCGTCGATAAACAACACAATGGCGGGGAAGTCGGGATCTCGCGGAACACGTTGCAGAAGCCACCGGCAAAACTCAAGTCTGGGTTCATAGTCCGCCACAGGATTTAGGTCTTCGACAGGATGGAAACTAAATGGATGAGTGAACCACTTGTGTCCAACCGCTGAAGTACTTCTCGTAGGTGCTTCCTCAAAGCGCGCAGAAACAGTCTCTTCAAATGCAGCATCCCGTCGTGTTCGAGGTCTTCCAGCATCACCATGATATCCCGTTAACGAGTCTGTTTCGCCAAGTCGCCAGTGAATTGCTGTAAACGCTTGCGGGTGTGGGTATCGTCTTGCTGGGTATCGTTAAATGGTTCAAATGGCTCTGAGCACTATGGGACTTAACATCTATGGTCATCAGTCCCCTAGAACTTAGAACTACTTAAACCTAACTAACCTAAGGACATCACACAACACCCAGCCATCACGAGGCAGAGAAAATCCCTGACCCCGCCGGGAATCGAACCCGGGAACCCGGGCGCGGGAAGCGAGAACGCTACCGCACGACCACGAGCTGCGGGCTGGGTATCGTTACTCAGACATCCGTCGAACTTCATGCGCATTACCGTCGGCTAGTCCATAAACACAAACCGTATCTCGTTGTTCTCAAACGAATACTGTGCCGCCATGCTTACTGTATGACTAAATCACAGGCGACGTGTGGGCGCTCCGAAGCGAAGTTTACGTCTGAATGCCTCTGACGTGAGGTGGAGACAAACAGCAAGACCTATTCGACACGAGAGCGTATCGCGTTGGGGCAGTGACATCGCGAGGGACGTTTGTGTGTTTGAACCGACAACCATAGCACTGCCCGTCAACCGACGAACGGCAACAGGGCAATTCCATGGCCAATCGGAGCGTGTGGCGCCAGGTTTCCGTAGCTTAAAAATGGTGCGTTGTCGACCTACACAAAATTAGTAATTTTGGTTCCTACCGGCATCAGTTATCAAATGGCTCTGAGCACTATGAGACTTAACCTCTGCGGTCATCAGTCCCCTAGAACTTAGAACTATGTAAACCTAACTAACCTAAGGACATCACACGCATCCATGGCCGAGGCAGGATTCGAACCTGCGAGCGTAGCGGTCGCGCGGTTCCAGACTGAAGCGCCTAGGACCGCTCGGCCATACGGCCGGCATCAGCTATCAATTGTTAAAATTTCGTGACACAATTTTACGCAACCCTGTATAAATGCCACTCCGCTTGCGTTTCCAAGATGCTGCCGAACGAGCGGCAGCGTATTTCCGCCGTAGTGCAACTTCGGTTTCCACAACCGATGTTTTCGGAATCCATACTGATTGGGATGGAGGAGGTCGTTCTGTTTGAGATACTTCATTATATTTCGGCTCAAAATATGCTGTAAGATTCTACAATACAATGATGTCAAGGATATTGAATATTGTTCTGTGGACCGCTTCTGTTGCTTTTCCTTTTAGGTGGTAGTGACCTTTGCTTTCTTTCGACAATGGGGCGCAGTTTTTTGTTCGAGCGATCTTCGGTATATTTTGGTTAAAAGAGTGGCTAACTCAGCCGAAAATAGGATTTGACGAGGGTTCCATTAGGCCTGGAGCTTTTTTTCAGTTTTAACTGTTCCAGCTTTTTTAACATTAGCACTAACACAAATATCTGTACCACTGACCTTCGCAGTGGTACGAGAATTAATTTGGGGCAATATTCGTATGGTTTCTTTTCTAAAGGAACATCTCCCGTTGCTATGCTACTCGCAGTTTCACTTCCTGTCTCGTCCAAGAAGTCTCTGTTGTCATTAACAGGTTTTACATACGACCAGAATTTCATCGTGTTTTGTGAGATATCTTTCGACGACTTTCTGCCATGGGAGTCGAAGGCGTCACTCATTGGCATCTTGACAGACAAACGCGTATTATTTAAGATGTTTCTATCCATCCTATTACCAGCAGTAAACATTTGTTAATGTTGAGGGTCAACTGTCAATCCCTACACCAAGTTTCGATCGTATAGATAAATATTTACTGAAAAATGCTGTATGTCAGATACGGAGATTAACGAGCCAGTATTTATTATTTATTATTTTCATTTGATAATAAATATAGCATTCAAATAAAAATAAATTTGTTACTAGTAAGACTCGAACGTCTATATCTTTTTTTTTACTTAATAACACTTGGAAATGTATTAATTTTTTTCTTCAAAAGGCAGTTTTTTAAAGGATAGTATTACACTACTTTAGCAAATTGATGGCCAGACACTGACCTTCAAACCTCATGAGTATCAGTGGAACAGATGAAGGCTAGTGATAAAAGCCACTATTGGTCCATATTCTGTGCTCGGTAGGCTGTTAATTGTGGCCACAGAGGATAGGTGTACAAATCTTGACTACATTAAATAACTACTTGTGTTATGCTGCTACCAGTCGCATTTTTATTTATTTTCTGTTTTACTTAACATAACGCTGCTCGTTTTGTACTCTTCCTGTTCATCTTCAGATATGTATACACTAGCGGAAAAATGCTGCTGTCGAGCACAAAAAGATGAATTTGTTCCTGTTTAAAAGACTCTGACTAAAAAGTGTGGAACCAGCTGCCTCATTCCTCAGCACTTTTAAAAATTTTCGTCAAATTTTGACAAGCGAACATTTTCGCGCTCTTTTTAACATGCAACACTCCTCTCCCTCTCGTAAGCTCCCCAAAGTATAACTCACTCACACCTATAAGTCCATCGCTGTAAGTCCCTCATACCCGTCCACTCTCACTTGCGTTTCTTACTCACTCATTCAACCCAACTCACTGTTATTATCTTTTTGTGTCTTTCTGGTACTGCTCCTGCCTCACAGCCACAGTCTCCTTCGTTGTGTTCTACTGCTACAGTCTCCTCTCACTGTCATTATCTCCCTCTGCTCTCTCTGCAGCTGCTGTCTGGTTCATTCCTTCTCACTGCTGTTATGTCTTCTCACGACCACTGTTTCCTCTTACTCTTTGCACTGTTCTGTCACTGTCAACTACGTTGCCACTGTGTCTCCCTCTTTCTCTCATACTGCCATGGTCTCCTTCGCTCTTTCTATATCACAACCACTGTCTACTATCGTCCAGAACTTTCGTCTCTTTCCCACTGCCACTGCCTCGTCTCTCTCAGCATAAAAAAGCACCAATATGTTCGCAAGCCAAATTTTTTTCGAAAACTTTCAAAGATACTGAGGAAGGTAGAATGAGGAAGCTGTTCCGCACTTCTCACTTCTCAGTCACAGTCTTCTAAACAGGTGCATATTCATCTTTGTTGGGCTCCGATAGCATTTCTCCGCTGATTCCCTTCTTTTCCGAGCCACAACAGGGCATGTCACTCCTATGAAAAGAACTTTATAGGTCAGTAAAATTTTGATAGGTTACTTACGTGATACTGAAATTACGCTGAACTAATTTTGAACCTCAGAACAGACTTAACGCGCACAAAAATTTTGTATGTGCTTCAGCACTACAACATGAGCTCCCCAGAAGGCTTCTGGTGATAACTGTACCACTTTACAGCATATTTCTCCGTGCTATGTCATTTTGTTATCCGCTTTTTCGCCTCACACCGCATTTTATGTGAGTACTTTACTTGTTCATGAAGGATAACATTGAACCACTGTATCTCGGAAACGGATAAAGATATCAAGAAAATTTTCGAGTTTGTTCGAGATCATAAGAATATATCGCAAAAATTTCAGCCAGTTGTTGTTCATAGCCGTCTTGGAATCCGCCGCTCGGTTTTAGTACGAAAAAATGGTAAAATCATTTTTGGGGTTTTATTAGGAACCGCCCATGAAGTAATGGTGCCTCCATAAGCTCCTTAAAGCCCACCGTAGACCACATCAAATGCAAAAAGAACCAACCTATTTGCTCCATTTTCATAAGCAGGAGGTAGTGTGTAATATTCATACTTTATACTATAAGGTAGTGACACTAAGAGGGTATAAAAACGGTGTCTAGCCCGAGGACAATCCAGTGCTAATGGAGATGGGTGAAAAATGGCAAGGGTGTTAACGTAGCAACTTCACTGCTCGCCCTTTCGCCACTGAGGTCATCTATACTACAAAGCTTGTAATTCCTTGCCTCTAGCTGGTCAGGGAGCCTGAAGTGTTTTTCTCGTAAGTGCGTGTAGACATGTTTTGTCTGTACCACGATCTTTAGTACTGTAACCATTCAAATTCCAGTAGCGCATGGATGCAGTCTTTTACAGAAGTTTCTCCTTCTACCTTCGTCCTGGCAACGATTGAGACACGAGACTATTGGGAAGGGGGGAACAGAGGGACTGCACAGTAGCAACAGCAAATGGATGACGAGGAGGAGGTGGAAGAGGAGGAGGTGACCGTATAACTGGTTACCACTGCTTCTGTGTCCTCACCTCTGTCGTCTACATTAGATTTTTGGAGTTTTTTACTCACATGTTATCGCTCTACTTTCTTCTTGGTTTGCTTCTGGCTGAGCCTTGTCATTATGCAGAGAGGAAGTAGAGCTATAGCTGGGGAGACATTATCTGAATTCGGCGACTGCTGGATGAAACTGTCAGATCAAGTTAGAAATGACCGATGTGCAGCTTTAGATGTGTATTTCCCTGTTAAAGTGTTCGTACCAGCATTAGGTGCATTCGTTTGCGATGAGATTAGTCCTCAACAGCTGATTTTTGTGAGTGCAGAGCAAATGAGATAGTAAAACCAGGTAACTATATTGCTTTAAAGATCTTCTTCGTTTCAGCGTACCGCACCTGTCTTGTTATTTTAATTTCGTCGATATCCTTCTCTTAAGAGAACTCAAGATATTCCTGGCTCTGGATTGGAAGCATAGACATCTGGTTAAAACCCAATTATAGGAACTTGCGTGTTCTCGTAGGTTCAAGGGAAGTATCGTCGTTGGAAGATTGTAAGGAACTGCAGAAAGACTTGGACAACAATTCCACAGCCAATCATTATTCCATCGTTCAATAAGCGAATGGAATAAGAAAGAAAACTGATAACATAGCCGCGAGTTCGGGAGCAAACAGTGGGGCGGCGTGGTCAGCGTCGCTGGAGTGTCTCTGTGTGTTCGGGGGGGGGGGGGGGGGGGGGGCGCCACTTCAAACCCGACCACCAGTAATTATTTGTTATTTACTATTTATCATCTTCGTAAGGTTCTTGAAGTATCTTGTACTTGTGCATTTTAGAATATTCGTTGTTTACCCAAATACCAATATTCGATGCTTGTATAAAAACTGTCCAGGATCTACGTTGGTATTCATAACGACGTGCTTTCAGTGCAAAGCGTTGTCTTTCAGTGACGACTCCGCTTTCGAATATGGACTTGAGTGTGGTTACGATGTGATAATACTGGTGTAATGTACCGTCCGCCATGCATTTTACAGTGGCTTACACAGTATTTATGAAGTTGTAGATGTACATTGACGCATTGCTTACATTTCAAGGTAGTAAGACTAAATCTCTGGGACGTAAGAGGATTTTCGATAAAAGGCCTTACTTTCAGTTCAGCGAAGTCTGCCTGAAAATACTAAGGCAAGACCGGCACACTGAAATTTAACATAAATGCTGCAGTTTTCTCTAGCACTCGATCAACCTTCTTAATTACGCTGCTTATCCTCTTCGCCTTCTTTCTACTGTTTTGCTTCGTCTATGGCCAGTGTATCTCGGTACATCACAACATCTTTACTCTCCAAGTTACTGACTATTTACGTAACATGTCACTTGGTGAACTGTTATTATTTCGACCAAAACATTGTCGTTTCTGAGGCCCTTAATGTGTTGAGGTGTACCAGCCAAAACTTCTAAGCCTTTATAAAAGACATCATATTTACGCCAGTGACTGTAACACTTTCATTATTTCACGATTGCAATTTCGGCCTTGGGCCATTATCAAGTGCAGATTTTTGGGGCTTTAAGCCATGTCAACTTGAAATGAGCTGTCACATTTGTATGTTGTTGTCATTACTATTTAATACCCTGTTACATATTGCGATCACACATATCCATATGTCATAAAACAAGATAGTCTGTAGACACTCATGTTCGTTAGCCCATCACTAGTCACTTATGCATATTGCGGGTACACATACCCATATGTCATAAAACAACACAGTCTGTAGACACTCATGTTCGTTAGCCCATCACTAATCACTTATGCATACCTGAAGGTTTACCCATCGCACTGGGACTGTCTTTAGCTGGAAAATCGGACCATATTTTTTTCCGACGAGCAGGTATGAAATTGCACAGTGAACCCTAAGCATCACGATCTGCCTACCCCAACAAAACATAGTAGAAAGTCAGCTTTTTTTTTAATATTGTACATTTCTCGCAAACCCGAGGCAAAATATTATGCTGTTCACAGTAAGTTCCGGATGAAAATCTGACGGTGGTCACTGACTGTAACGCATGATCACCTATTATATAGTCAACGATATTTTGTCTTGACTTCTATTTAGCCGGCCGGTGCGGCCTATCGATTCTAGGCGCTTCAGTCTGGAACCGCGCAACCGCTACGGTCGTAGGTTCGAATCCTGCCTCGGGCATGGATGTGTGTGATGTCCTTAGGTTAGTTAGGTTTAAGTAGTTCTAAGTTCTAGGGGACTGATGACCTCAGATGTTAAGTCCCGTAGTACTCAGAGCCATTTGAACCATTTGAGCTTCTATTTACATATACAATGTTACAGTCTCTTCACTAGACTTTGGTAATTTATTGATCCCTGTTATGAAACATTTTTCAAGTATGAGTCCCTGTGTATACAAGTGCATTGTCTATGGAGAACCTCAATAGGCTACTGGCGTTGCCCACCGGGGTGGCCGAGCGGTTCTAGGCGCTACAGTCTGGAACCGCGAGACCGCTACGGTCGCAGGTCCGAATCCTGCCTCGGGCATGGATGTATGTGATGTCCTTAGGTTAGTTAGGTTTAAGTAGTTCTAAGTTCTAGGGCACTGATGACCTCAGAAGTTAAGTCCCATAGTGCTCAGAGCCATTCATTCGCTACTGGCGTTATCTACTACGATAGCAGTAATGCGTAATGGGTAACGGTTCCACCACATTTCCCTTGGTATGTCCGACACAATATCCGCCTATGGAAATATTGGCTCAATAAGAATGACACACTCAGGCATTTTTGCTAATAAACTTTCTGTTTGATAGCATACCCAAGTTTATTATTCTCTGAGTATATATTTCGCACAACGGACTACCCGTAAGAGGGGAAAACGCGCTCTAAACAGGTATGACGAAGCTGTAACCAAGCTCAGCCCCAACTAATTAGGAATCAGAGAAGGGAAATCCATAACGCACAAAAACAGAGAGCGGAATATATAGTTGGGTTGAATGAGTGAGTAAGAAAGGCAAGTGAGAGTGGACGGGTATGAGCGACTTACAGTGATGGACTAATAGGTGTGAGTGAGTTATACTTAGGGGAGATTAAGAGAGGGAGAGTAGTGTTGCGAAAATTTTTAAAAGTGCTGAGGAATGAGGCAGCTGGTTCCACACTTTTCAGTCAGAGTCCTTTAAATAGGAAAATATTCATCTATTTGTACTCGACAGGAGCATTTTTCCGCTGGTGTATACGTATCTGAAGATGAGCAGGAAGAGTACAAAACGAGTGGCGTTATGTTAAGTAAAACAGAAAATAAATAAAAGTGCGACTGGTAGCAGCATAATACAAGTAATTATTTAATGTAGTCAAGATTTGTACACCTATCCTCTGTGGCCACAATTAACAGCCTACTGAGCACAGAATATGGACCAATAGTGGCTTTTAGCAGTACCCTTCATCTGTTCCACTGATACTCATGAGGTTTGAAGGTCAGTGTCTGGCCATCAATTTGCTAAAGTAGTGTAATACTATCCTTTAAAAACTGCCTTTTGAAGAAAAAATTAATACATTCACAAGTGTTATTAAGTAAAAAAAACGTTTAGACGTTCGAGTCTTACTAGTAACAACTTTATTTTTATTTGAATGCGATATTTATTATCAAATGAAAATAATAAATAATAAATACTGGATCGTTAATCTCCGTATCTGACTACTTACATCATACATACAGCATTTTTCAGTGAATATTTATCTATACTATCGAAGCTTGGTGTAGGAATTGACAGTTGACCCTCAACATTAACAAATGTTTACTACTGGTAATAGGATAGATAGTAACCTGTCGAATAATAAATGTATAGTTTCGTAGAGTGAGACAGACTTGTAACATCACTAACTGAATTATGACGATTGCAATAGCCTCACAGTGGCCTTTATAGCGACGCCTGTGGAGGCACTTCTGGTTTTTATTGGCCTGTATGCCTCTCAAGCTATAGGAAGAGATAGGTAATATACAATGCGTAAAAGACCCAAGATAGAGCAATTAGAATGGAAGATAAAAAGAGAAGTGCTCAGATTTAAAAGGGCGTAAGGCTGAGATACATTATTTCTCTTCTACAGTTCAACCGGGTTATCGAAGAAGCAGTGAAACAAGGAGAATTTGAGAAGAGAGATTAAAATTCAGTGTGGAAGAATGTAAATGAAACGATTAGCTGATGATACTGAAGTCCTCAGTGGAGTGAACAGGGATTACAGGACCTGTGGAAATGCACCCACACAGAATGTGTTGGCCAACTCAACAATAATATAATTTTATTGTGCTTCATATCTGAACAATAACGACCACAGATACCACCGGACGTCGACTTCTGGCCGGCTCTCCTCCACATCTTCCAAATCCCTCAACAGACACTCCGCCAACAGAATATTGAACAAAACTGTAACTGCAATATTTTTAGTTAATTTAGATTAATTAAAAACATTTTATCACTAAACGACATTTACGTCTACATCAGGACGTATATAATATGTCCAAAACGCCGCGCATAAAAACGAGATTCTTCTGGGGCTCATACCTCGGGTCCTATTGGCGATAGAAAGGTAGGATAAAGTATGTATCTCTGTTGGTTCATGCACCACGGTAATGATGATGTGCTTTGTCGACTCATACCCTTGCAAACTACTCGACAGTCACGTTCTCAGATATGTCATTCAAGAACATTTTTCCCCTCCCTCCCCCCATCCTTCCCCTACCCCCCATTCCAATTTCCTTACCTAGAGACGTCAACGGACACAGTGCTCCTCCGAGCTCCCCTAGTGCTTACCAACGGTGTTTTAGAGAATCTGTTCTTTTAGAAAACTTGTATCTTCTAAGTCTGGGTAAAGTTACACATTTCAGGACAGCATTAGGGTGGTTCTCATAATAAGCTCACCTGCTCTTGGGGATGCTTCTTCAAAGAAAGTGTAAATGACTTCTATTCCAGTGATCAGTTCCTTGTCTCCATCCACCTAACAGAAAGCAGTATACTAGTGGAATGCTGTGGCGCGATCTTAGCGTCTGACAGCACTAGATCAGGCCGTTTTGCTGTTTCTGGATGCTGGAAGGCTTGACTCATCCCGCTAGTCTGGTCCAGAGGGATAGCTTTTCTTGCTCTCTTAAACGCTGACAGGGGCAGGTGTTCTAATACTGGACTTCCTTTAAAAAGCTGCGAATATATGTCCATCGAACATCGTCGCAGTAAGACTGGTTATGGAGAATAATTTTGTTCGTTTCGCTTACTGCGTACATTCATATCCTGCAAGAGTGCGTATAACCATGATGTTGAGTCCCTGAAAATAATCACTGTCATCGTACACAAGAACATCTTTTTTAGTTTTGCTGTTGGTAACGTCTGAATCGTGAACACGTACTAACATGTTCAAAAGTATCCAAAAGACATGAATTGCTTTCCGCCTGACTTGAATATAGCTCACATAACTAACTTTCTTGCAGGTCCCCTACACTGTGTTAGTTACAGTCAAGTGACTACACAAAATGATTACCGAAGGAGACCACTAGAGAATACTACTTTATGCGGCAATCAAGACAGAGGTAAATTAATACCATGATATTGCGAATGTCAGGAAACATGTTATTAGAGAGGAGGAATTCGTTAACACTTGTAAACTCAAATTTATTTCAGTAATAGATATTTCAAAAATTTTACCACTCTCATTACCATCTGTGAGAACTTATTCTCGTAACTCTGTCACGTAAATCATTCAGTTATGAATGAAACATAAAGAACATTGGTGTAATATTCTAAAACATTTATTATTTGTTACACTTACTGATTTTCGGCTGTTACGCCATTATCAGGTACGAAGATAAATATATTTTTATGTATATAGACTGAAGCGGCGAACGAAAATTTGTACCAAGGCCGAGAATCGAACCTGAGTCTCCTGCTTACTAGGCAGGTACGTTAGCCACTAAGCTACCTTGGCGCAGCAGTTCATACAACTGCACAGATTACCTTGTCGTGCTTCTCTCCTCGATCCAAATTCGCATTGTGTCGGTTCAGGCTGGATTCCCCATTTCGTTGGGACCCTAGGCAACTGGAACATTTTGGCTTGGTCAGATACATCTCGATTTCAGTTGATAAGAGCTGATAGTAGGGTTCGATTGTGGCGCAGACTTCACGAAGCCATGGACCCAAGTTATCAACAAGGCCCTGTGCAACAAGTGGTGGCTGTATTTACATGAAATGGACTGGGTTCTGTGGATGTTTGGCTACTTGGAGACCGTTTTCAGCCATTCAAAGATGTCATGTATCCAAAAAACGTTGGAAGTTTTATGGATAACAATTCACCCTGTCACCAGGTCACAACTGTTCGCGACTGGTTTGAAGAACATTCTGGAGAATTCGAGAGAATGATTTGGCCACCCAGATCACTCGACATGAATCCCATCGAACAGGTGTGACACTTGCTTTCAGTGGGCAATGTTGGGAAAACAGAAAGGAAGAACTATTGGGATAGAACACCCTTTTTGCAATGAGGTCATTAAAGATGAAGCGGAAGCTTGGAATGGGAAGAACGAATAATGAAATTGGCTGTGCGCATTCAAGGAAAAGATCACAGCATGAGCCTTAATCGATTTAATCCAAGGAAATTACGGAAAATGTAAGTCAGGATGGCCACGGGGTATAACCACCGAATTAAGCTTCATGAAAAGGAAATAATTCTTGAGTCCCAAGAACAATGTCTCCAGCAAAGGCCAACTTGAGTCCACAAAATGTAATGTTAATTTCTCTCTTACTTTTACCTCGTTTGTTTAATAAACTAACGAAAAAACGCTACTAAATATGCCTTATACTGATCCAAATGAACTAAAACTTATCATGACAACTTTGCGAAAAAAGATTACGTTAAAAAAACATTAAGTATCCATAGCACCCGTGTGTCGAAATCGTCCCGAATTAATAAGATATTACAGACTTTTAACCTCGAAATGGTCTGTGCAGTCTTGGGTCGTACTCATGTAGCATCACAGGATTTCCATGTAGGTATGAGAATGTGGTAATGAGTGTTTACAGATGAAGAAACGTGATTAACGAATCATACAATGCCAAATATAAATCAATCACATTGTGTGTTCACAAAAAACGAAATGTCTTACGTCGATATAAGCAGAAAAAACGCAAGTTTTAACAACAGTGCAATGTCGGAATTTCTTAATTTTTTCAGCCTTGTATCTAGGTGGTTCAAACTCGCGGTTGTTAAAAGACTTAAGATGGAGAAGTTAAGATTTCCTTCTTGTAGCTATGTAACCGAATAGGTAAAAAGCTGAAGAACCATGTACATCTCCATCCATATCGGAACCAACAGCAAAGATACTTATTCTTCGCTAAGCGAGTGTGTTGACTCTTAGCTAGCGAGTCAGCACTACCTGTACTCCACTCTTATTACCATAGTGATTGTCAGCACAGATAATTCGCAACATAAAGTATGACATAAGTTGTGTTTACTGCATGGAATCCACTCCCTGGAATCAAAATCATATATTTGATTACTCAATATTTCAACTTAAATGAATATCGTTAAGATAATTTTTTCTTGTCATCTTTATTAAATAAAGTGAATTTAACGGGATAACTGTACCACTCCAGGAAGTGAATCCACTATCACATAGCTGCTAAGCATATTCCGTAATGTGGCCTATTTTCAGTTACACCATCGTCAGGAAGAATAAATTTCCACAGCCGGTATGTCTCAAGCTGGCTCACACTTGGTAAATTGCGCTTCAAAGAAGCCCATTGATTGTACTTGAAAGGTCAGTGAATTTTTTCCCACTTGTGTAACGAGGTTTTGGGTCTAAAGAATAGTTATGAATAATATCGAGTTACATAAACTGCTATCTGAACATCATAAATGATGAGCAACAAATGAAGAGCAAGGGGAGTTTATTGGCCAACCCTACTGGTCAGTAGCCGTTGCAGCTATTACTCTTTTCATGTTCTAACTATACTCAAACTAAAGGGCTCATTCACTGAAAACGATTCGCTTTTTATTTTTAGCATCAGCAGATGTTATACTGTGAACATTGTGAGTAAACCAAAGTGGTCCAGAGAACACAGATCCAGTGTGCATAGAAAAACAGCATAGGAAATGAAATACAGTACTAACCTGACTATAGAAGATGTTGAAAGTGACTACCGTTCATCTCTTGATACTTTTGGGCACTAGTTAGAAAGTTGCTGAAGACGGATCAAAGCTGGACTGCTCGAATTACTGCAGTCTCCTCCGAAATGTTTTGCTGCAGTTCTTGAAGACTATGATGGTTGCTGCGATACTCATTAGACTTGAGGGCTCCACACACAAAGTAATTGCAGGCTGACAGTTTAGGTGACCTTGGCGGCCAGCTAGGTCCGCAACCAGACTGACCTCTGCTAACAACTCTGTTTGGCGTGAAAATTGTGTAAGGTTCAGTCAGTTGTAGGATCAGTTGGTCCATCATGCTGGAAGTAATTATAGGGTTGTGGTTATATGCACACAGTCACATCCAGCCGTATCCACTCCTCAAGGCCATTTTTATTTGCCCCACCCTGTAGACTTATAAACAGTTTTCCTTAAGAATGATTTCATTGGCACTAATTCGTTGCAGAACAACACCAATGAAAAGAGAAACAACCCTGATTACAAAATTTGAAAATCCACAAAAAGTTTCATAAACTGTGAATAATATTAAGTTTCAATACAAGAAAGCACCTCCCAAGGAGCTGACTTCTCTTTTGTGAGTACATGCTTGGGCGGTGTGGAGCCCTGGCTCTTATAACGCTACTTACCTTACTGAACTGCTAGTCCAACTTTTTACTACTCTTTTTCCCCTTCTGCCTTTCCATTGGATGGTCTTCTTGTTGCTGACCATGCTTGGATTTGGTATATGATTTTGGACACTCGTTTTGTTATCTCTTCTGGTACTTTATACAGCTTTTCGTCCTTCACTACAACTTCACTACAACCTACCATTCCTCACCTAAACTGTACAGAAGTGCGGACTGTACATATCCCATTTTTGCGTCTTTCTCTCTTTGCACCTTTCCCTTGTGGCTGAGGTAATTTACCTAAAGCCCAACATGGTAACCATCCTGTTGTGTAGGGGGTCGTCAAGTACCTGCACAGTGATAGCTCCCAGACCACATAGGGATCACATTGTTGGTGAGTGCACTGGTAACTCATCATGTACACCAAGGAGTTTGTGCCTGTCATGGCTGCGGTATGGGGATTCAGGGAAGTACTTACCTAGACATGTAGCTGTTGGTATGGTTGGAGTGTGTGGTACCAAGACGGATGACTCGCAAATGAAACACCTAACATTTTCTTCTGCTGGTGACTTCAAGTCCAAGTGGCTCTGAGCACTATGGGACTTAACTTCTGAGGTCATCAGTGCCCTAGAACGTAGAACTACTTAAACCTAAGGACATCACACACACCTATGCCTGAGGCAGGATTCGAACCTGCGACCGTAGCGGTCACACGGTTCCAGACTGTAGCGCCTAGAACCGCTCGTCCACCCAGGCCGGCTGCTGGTGACTGCATGGCTTCAGCACTCTTCTGAAGGAAAGGATTACTGCAATGTGAAGAGATGTAACCCCACAAGATTTCCTTCCCCAGTTATACCATGGGAGGAACATAGGGCTAAAAAAAGAAGCGGAGAAGCGCTCCTCACAATACTGAATTTGCTCTAGAATCAACAGGGATTCATTATTACCCACAAATCCATTGTTCTTTGATAAACACCTTGAGGACAGGTTTGGAAAAGTAGCAGCAATTTCTAAATAAAGAATGGCTCAGTTATGATTAAAATAGCATTCCCTGCTCAGACATGGGCACTGCTCGCCTGTGATGAGCTGGATGACATTCACGCAACTATCAATCCCCACAACATCCTCAGTATGGTTCAGGATATAATCTTCCACCACGACCGTCTTTTACAGTCCGATGACGAGTTATAAGCAAATTTGTAGTGATGTGGTGTGAAATTTGTCTGTTGTGTTTGATGGAGATCAAGGGACAATTGGGATGATGATGATGAGCCTTCATCTTGACCTCTGAAGGTGACTTATTGTGTGAAATATCAAGGAGATGATGTGTTTTTCCCTTCCCATGTGGTGCTTCAGATGTATGAAATTCAGATACACGTCTTCACATTGTAATGCCAGCCCTATCTGTAGTCATTGTGCTCCTGTCTGTCAACTGTTCCCCTTGTTCACCAGATTCCACCATATTCCAAAGAGAAAAGAAAATCCAAGGACCCAACACTCCTGACTCACTTACATATTAGGAGGCCAAGAAGAAATATAAGTGTTGTAATTGTGAAAGTATGATGATCACGTTTGCTACAGCTACAATGATGTCATCCTGTTTAGTGATGGTTTTGTCGCCCTTCATGCCTTCTATGTTGAACCCTCTGGGCTACTCGACTACATCTGGTCCCCTGGTCGCTAGGGGCCCTCCTCCTACTGTTTCCCCCAAACCCACTTTGGGATCATTGACTCCCAACCAACTGGGGATATCAGCCCCAACCCACAGACAGAAGGGCAGCACCCTCCTCCAGCATACCACACCACATGGGGTGCCTGTGGATGCTCCCCTCCAAGAATTTTGCTGATCTGCAAGTGGGTAACAGCCATTGGGTGAAGGAGGCACAGGTTGCTGGTCTTAGGGTTTTGCATTCCTCCTCTGTCCCTGGGACTAGGACAGACCAGCCCAAATTTTGAAATCAGCCAAGGAGAAGAGGTACAAAAAGAAGAATACCAAGATGAAGGACCTCCAGTGGCCCCCTGCCACTGGACCCCGCATCTTCTGACTTAGTACCTGAGGTGGTGTTCTTGGTGGCCTCTGTAGCACTGGATACCCTACACAAGCTGCCTTCAGAACAGATGTGTATTGATGCCATATCCTCACAACTAGTATAAGGAGGCGACCCTCGAGCATGAACTGCCTCCTAGGTCCCTTCATGTTCCTACAGAATACTGATAGCATGATCCTTCAGTTAAAATGTAGAGTTTTTTTCCATCATCTGGCTGATCTACGATGCCTCTTATCTCTTTCTCCTGCTTTCTGCATTGCCCTTCTCGAAACTTGATTCCCAGTGAAGTGAACCCCTACCCTCTGCAGCTGTTTTGGCTACTTTAGAAATCAAGCTTGCTATGACAGAGCATTGTGCAGAGTTTACATGAACATTCTGGACAGGAAGCACATGACACTCAATATGACTTGAGAGGCTGTAGCAGTTCACGTCAGGATATCTCTGGATTTTACCATTTATAATGGCCATCTACCCAGGAGCAGATGTAGGCTCAGATCACAATATAGTAGTGATGAAGAGTAGGCTGAAGTTCAAGTCATTAGTCAGGTAGAATCAATATGCAAAGAAGTGGGATACGGAAGTACTAAGGAATGACGAGATACGTTTGAAGTTCTCTAACGCTATAGATACAGCAATAAGGAATAGCGCAGTAGGCAGTACAGTTGAAGAGGAATGGACATCTCTAAAAAGGGCCATCACAGAAGTTGGGAAGGAAAATATAGGTACAAAGAAGGTAGCTGCGAAGAAACCATGGGTAACAGAAGAAATACTTCAGTTGATCGATGAAAGGAGGAAGTACAAACATGTTCCGGGAAAATCAGGAATACAGAAATACAAGTCGCTGAGGAATGAAATAAATAGGAAGTGCAGGGAAGCTAAGACGAAATGGCTGCAGGAAAAATGTGAAGACATCGAAAAAGATATGATTGTCGGAAGGACAGACTCAGCATACAGGAAAGTCAAAACAACCTTTGGTGACATTAAGAGTGCAACGGGAATTCCACTTTTAAATGCAGAGGAGAGAGCAGATAGGTGGAAAGAATACATTGAAAGCCTCTATGAGGGTGAAGATTTGTCTGATGTGATAGAAGAA
Source organism: Schistocerca nitens (assembly GCF_023898315.1). Taxonomy (NCBI): domain Eukaryota; kingdom Metazoa; phylum Arthropoda; class Insecta; order Orthoptera; family Acrididae; genus Schistocerca; species Schistocerca nitens. The sequence continues at coordinate 900,445,541 of NC_064614.1, read as the reverse complement.
GAAACAGGAGTCGATTTAGAAGAGATAGGGGATCCAGTAGTAGAATCGGAATTTAAAAGAGCTTTGGAGGACTTACGGTCAAATAAGGCAGAAGGAATAGATGACATTCCATCAGAATTTCTAAAATCATTGGGGGAAGTGGCAACAAAACGACTATTCACGTTGGTGTGTAGAATATATGAGTCTGGCGACATACCATCTGACTTTCGGAAAAGCATCATCCACACAATTCCGAAGTCGGCAAGAGCTGACAAGTGCGAGAATTATCGCACAATCAGCTTAACAGCTCATGCATCGAAGCTGCTTACAAGAATAATATACAGAAGAATGGAAAAGAAAATTGAGAATGCGCTAGATGACGATCAGTTTGGCTTTAGGAAAAGTAAAGGGACGAGAGAGGCAATTCTGACGTTACGGCTAATAATGGAAGCAAGGCTAAAGAAAAATCAGGACACTTTCATAGGATTTGTCGACCTGGAAAAAGCGTTCGACAATATAAAATGGTGCAAGCTGTTCGAGATTCTGAAAAAAGTAGGGGTAAGCTATAGGGAGAGACGGGTCATATACAATATGTACAACAACCAAGAGGGAATAATAAGAGTGGACCATCAAGAACGGAGTGCTCGTATTAAGAAGGGTGTAAGACAAGGCTGTAGCCTTTCGCCCCTACTCTTCAATCTGTACATCGAGGAAGCAATGATGGAAATAAAAGAAAGGTTCAGGAGTGGAATTAAAATACAAGGTGAAAGGATATTGCTATCCTGAGTGAAAGTGAAGAAGAATTAAATGATCTGCTGAACGGAATGAACAGTCTAATGAGTACACAATATGGTTTGAGAGTAAATCGTAGAAAGACGAAGGTAATGAGAAGTAGTAGAAATGAGAACAGCGAGAAACTTAACATCAGGATTGATGGTCACGAAGTCAATGAAGTTAAGGAATTCTGCTACCTAGGCAGTAAAATAACCAGTGACGGACGGAGCAAGGAGGACATCAAAAGCAGACTCGCTATGGCAAAAAAGGCATTTCTGGCCAAGAGAAGTCTACTAATATCAAATACCGGCCTTAATTTGAGGAAGAAATTTCTGAGGATGTACGTCTGGAGTACAGCATTGTATGGTAGTGAAACATGGACTGTGGGAAAACCGGAACAGAAGAGAATCGAAGCATTTGAGATGTGGTGCTATAGACGAATGTTGAAAATTAGGTGGACTGATGAGGTAAGGAATGAGGAGGTTCTACGCAGAATCGGAGAGGAATGGAATATGTGGAAAACACTGATAAGGAGAAGGGACAGGATGATAGGACATCTGCTAAGATATGAGGGAATGACTTCCATAGTACTAGAGGGAGCTGTAGAGGGCAAAAACTGTAGAGGAAGACAGAGATTGGAATACGTCAAGCAAATAATTGAGGACATAGGTTGCAAGTGCTACTCTGAGATGATCAGGTTAGCACAGGAAAGGAATTTGTGGCGGGCCGCATCAAACCAGTCAGTAGACTGATGACCAAAAAAAAAAAAAAAAAAAAAAAAAAAAAATGGCCATCTACATCCTAATGGTGAAGTCTCTCAAAACACATTGTCTGCACTGATTTCTCAGCCTCCCACATCCTTCCTCAGTTTGGGTGACTTTAATGTACACAATCCTTTATGGGGTGGAACTGCAACCATTGGCGATGGTGAAGCTATTGAACCTCTGCTCACAGAGCTCAGCCATTGTCTCTTGAATACTGATGCCTCCACACACATCATTGCACCATATGGATCTTCTTTGGTCATTGATCTTTCGCCAGCCGTGATGGCCGAGCGGTTCTAGGCGCTACAGTCTGGAACGGTGCGACTGCTACAGTTTCAGGTTCGAATCCTACCTTGGGCATGTATGTGTGTGATGTCCTTAGGTTAGTTAGGTTTAAGTAGTTCTAAGTTCTAGGGGACTGATAACCTCAGAAGTTAAGTCCCATAGTGCTCAGAGCCATTTTGAACCACTGATCATTCCATTTACAGCCTTGACCTTCTCCTTTCCATCCAGTGGAGAGTCAGTGATCATTTTCCGATCATCCTGCCCCTCCTTCAGCATCACCCACCTTGGTGTCAACCCCTAAGGACTCTCAACAATTCTGTCTGACATGTCAATGTCTCTGCCATTACCCTAAGCATTGATGCAGCTGTCCAGAGTAGAGCCACAGCCTTTCTATCAGCAGTAGGCCTTGTTCCTCGGGATACCCCCGTTAGAAGACAGTACCTTATGGTGGACTTCAGAAATTCCCATGGCCTTTAGAGATTGTACATGGGCTCTTCAATACCATAATTGACATCTTTCTATGGAGCACCTCACTGCCTTTAAATGGTTCCATGCCCAGATCCACCATCTAATAAAACGACAGAAACAAGAATTCTGGGAATGTAATATTACTATCATTGGACTGCATACCTCTCCTTTGCAGGTTTGGACAAAGGTTTGACACCTCTATGGGCACCAGGCTCCCGTGTGTGTGCCTGGTGTTTCCCTCAATGGTTTATCTCTCTTGACCCAAACACTGTCGCTAAACATTTTGCTCTGCATTACGCTTAAGCCTCTGTATATGAGAAGTGGCAGTTGGCCTTTTGTGTCCTCGAATAGAGCGAATCCAATAACCTTTCACTGCGCATCTCCTGGAGGCAGATAATGCTCTGTTCAGTGAGTGGCAATTCCTCAGTACCCTAGCTCTTTGCCCTGACTTGGCCAGAGGACCAGACCACATATACAGTCAAATGCTTAAATAGTTTTCGGTCGATTGCCTATGTCACATCCTTGCCACATTCAACTGTATCTGGGGTGAGGTGAGTTTCCATCTCAGTAGTGAGAAGTTATGATCATCCAGGTAGTGAAACCAGGTAAACTCCCCCTTGATACAGACAACATTCGCCTAAGTAGTCTCATTATTGTGTTCTACAAATTGTTCCAATGTTGGTAAGCTGGCGACCAAGTTGTCACCTTGAGTCTTGAAATCTTTTGGTTCCATCCCAGGGCTGGTTTTGTCAAGGATGGTCTTAGGCTTGCATAAGACTTACTACACACATGGCACCATCACATCCTCATTTCCTTACATGAGTGGGGCCTCTAGGGTCTTCTTCTGATTTTTGTCCAGAACTTGTTCCCACACTGTGACTTTTTTTGTGCATCTTGGTACTTCCCATAGAACCGCTGCCCTCTCTCCATATACAAGAGAATGGGGTCCAACAAAGTTCTGTATTGACTGTGCCCCTTTTTCTAGTGGCTATTAATGATCTAGCTGTAGCTGTGATTTCCACATTGCTCTTCCTGTATGGTGAAGATTTTTGCATTTATTATTGCTGTGAGTCTTGCTGAATGCTAACTGCTGGCAGCTGTTCAAAGGGCTCCCATCTATGGATTCTTGTTTTCAGCCCACAAGACATGCATCATGCACTTCTGTCGTCACCATACTGTGCATCCTCAGACCAGAACTCTACCATGACGACCAGTTGCTCAATGTGGAGGAGCCTTACCACTTTCCAGGACTGTCTTCGATGGCTGGTTGGTGTGACATCCCCATCATCGCCAACTTGAGTGAACATGCTGGTTACACCTTAATACTCTTTGCTGCCTCAGTAATACCAGCTGGAGTGTAGACCACTCAACACTTTTGCAACTTTACAAAATTCTGAACCTATCCCATCCTTATTATGAAAGTCTGGTACATGGCTCAGAATTGCCATCAGCATTGTAGCTGCTGGACCTGAAACATAATTGTGCAGTCTGACTTGTGAGAGGTGCCGTTTGGGCCAGCCCTGTGAACAGCGTACTTGCAGAGGTGGGGTCCCTCCACTATATATCAGGCACCATCAACTGCTAATCAATTACGAGATACACATTTTCAGCTCCCCTGAGCATGTGAACTATCATCTCCTTTTTACTGGTAGAAAAGTCAACCTCACGAAACAGCAGTGAATGACTGGAATCAAGATCACAATTCGCATACAGTACCTCTGCTCTGAACTTCAACTTCCCCCTTGGTAGCAACGTGTGAGAGAGCAGTTGCATATGCCTCCAAGGTGTGTACCCCATCCTCAGATCTGTCTCGACCTGTGCTTTCAAATGTACGACTCCTTTGACCCCATGGTTTTTCGCTGACTCTTCCTGGCTGCCCTTGATGCATTTCTGGGTTAGGAAGTAGTATACACTAATGGCTCACGATCTGGTTTTTTCTACACATTTGCAAGGTGCAGTGAACTATGATTCTTGTTGAATTGATGCAGTGTATTCATTGCAGAATTGGTGGGCATTGCTCAGATCCTCCATGACAGTCGTTCTTCCACTGTGGAGACATTCCTAATCAGCAAGTACTCTCTGGATAGTCGTCAGTCTATTGACCAGTACTGTCCTCAACACCTATTGGAAATGACTGTCCAGGATCTACTTTCTGACCTCCCTATTACTGAGTGGTTCGTCATCATTGGCTGAACCCAAGGTCATGTTGTGATCCCAGGAAACTAACATGTTGTCTGTTTGGTGAAGTTGGCTATCAGGATGCCAATTTTGGAGATGGGGGTACAGGAACCGATCCTTGCACTGAATCTATGCTATCAGTTGTTGGAGGCATGGAATGGTGTGTGCATTGTTTTCTCCGAACAAACTGCAAGCTGCAAATGGGAAAATTATCATGTGGCTGTCTTCCCTTTGTGCTTCCCACAGAAAATCTACCATTCTTTGTCAGCTTTGCACTGGCCACACTTGGCTGACCCATGGTCATGTCCTACAAAGTGAGGAACCATCCCCATTGTCGTAGTGGTGCCCATTTTAATGGTGGCCCACATTCTGCTCGATTGCCCTGGCTTGGTCACCTTACAGTGAAACCGTAATCTTATTGGCATGCTGCCTCAGATGCTAGTAGACAACGCCAAAGTGGGTGATTTCATTTTACATTTTACCATTGAAGATGATTTCTACTCCTGTCTGTGAGGTAAGGCACAGTGGCCTCATCAGCCAGTTGAGTGATATAAGGGGTGGTACGTCGCCTGCTCTGACCCAGGGGCCTATTACTGCCCATGATGTGGATGCAGTTTGCTGTCTCATCATCATTGTTCCCTTTCCCGAGATTTTGTAAATTTTTCCACTTTGCTGGTTTTCTTGTGTTAATGGAGGGTGAGCGAACACCGATTAGATGCAGAGGGTGGATCTCTCGTCATGTAACGTGTTCCTGGGGCCTCCAGCTGATTTCTGGGTGCAGGAGATCTTGTCTCCCAATGCTACTGTTCATTGCTTCTTTTAGCCACTACTTTGATAACACGACATTGCCATCTGCTGATTCTCATCACTGTCCTAGTGTGTTGATTATATTCACTGTCCTAGTGCGATACAGCTTATGATAGTAGAGGGGAATGAACAGCCAAGGACATCCTGATAGGTAGGTAGATTCATACAAACAATGTAGGGATCAATGTCATATTATGGGGAAGTTCCGTGGCGCAGCTCACAATACGTGTAATTTGAAGTACCAGTTACCACGGCATGTATCCGTTTTCTTCCACAATTTAAGCGGGTATGAAGCTTAATTTCTTGTTGAGCACTTGGCTGATTTCGGCTGGGAGAAAAAGCATGTCAGTGTCCTAGCTGAGGGTGTTGAGAAATTTATTTCTTCCTCCAAACGAAGGACGCTGAAAATTAAGCTCCGCTTCCTTGACACGCTACGTTTTATGCAGGCATCACTCCAGAAACTCGTTGAAAGTCTACCTTGGGAGTATATGCATCACTTGAGCTTCATTTCCCGTGAAGGAAAAATTTGTTTGTAGCTGGGAGTATCTGGATAGTATGGAAAAACCCAACGAAACCAGGCTGCCTGACATGACTACATTCTCCAGCAACCTTACAAGTGATGCTATAACGAAGACGGAGTATGAGCATGCCGTGAATGTCTGGCGGGAATTCAACATCAACTCTTTTGAAGAGTATGCACGTTTTAAATCGAAACAGATGTATACTTGCTTGCGGATGTTTTCGAGAAATTCCGGAGCCTATGCTTTACCATGTATTCTCTGGATCCCGGATTTTATTACGTGGTACCTGGGTTGTTTTGGGACGCAATGCTCAAGAAAACGACGAGCAGCATTGAATTATTGACCGATACTGACACTTCTTTTCTTTGAGCGAGGGATCCGTGGGGGACTTTGCCAATTTCCCTATAGACACGCCAAGGCAAATAAGCCATGGATGGGTGACAGATTCCACGCATCCCTTGATTCGATTTACATAATGTATTTGACTTATACGCCCTGCAACAATTATTGCCGATTGGTGAGTTTCAGTGAGTTCCCGAAGACAAGTGCAAGGGATTAGATGTAAAAATCAAGGGGTTATGTCAGCTGATTCTGATGTAGGGTATGTGGTGGAGGCAGAACTCACATATCCTATTAGTTTGCATGATTCACATGCCGATTTGCTGCTGTGTCTGGAGCAACTAGTTTCGCGAGGAGGCTCCACCCCAAAACAGATTACAACCCCCTAGTTAGAATCAGTCCCCCTGGTTGAAGGAATATATTAATCTGACTATAAGACTGAGAACTTACACAACACGTGACTTTGAGAACGATTTTTATAAACTGATGATTAATATACACTCCTGGAAATTGAAATAAGAACACCATGAATTCATTGTCCCAGGAAGGGGAAACTTTATTGACACATTCCTGGGGTCAGATACATCACATGATCACACTGACAGAACCACAGGCACATAGACACAGGCAACAGAGCATGCACAATGTCGGCACTAGTACAGTGTATATCCACCTTTCGCAGCAATGCAGGCTGCTATTCTCCCATGGAGACGATCGTAGAGATGCTGGATGTAGTCCTGTGGAACGGCTTGCCATGCCATTTCCACCTGGCGCCTCAGTTGGACCAGCGTTCGTGCTGGACGTGCAGACCGCGTGAGACGACGCTTCATCCAGTCCCAAACATGCTCAATGGGGGACAGATCCGGAGATCTTGCTGGCCAGGGTAGTTGACTTACACCTTCTAGAGCACGTTGGGTGGCACGGGATACATGCGGACGTGCATTGTCCTGTTGGAACAGCAAGTTCCCTTGCCGGTCTAGGAATGGTAGAACGATGGGTTCGATGACGGTTTGGATGTACCGTGCACTATTCAGTGTCCCCTCGACGATCACCAGTGGTGTACGGCCAGTGTAGGAGATCGCTCCCCACACCATGATGCCGGGTGTTGGCCCTGTGTGCCTCGGTCGTATGCAGTCCTGATTGTGGCGCTCACCTGCACGGCGCCAAACACGCATACGACCATCGTTGGCACCAAGGCAGAAGCGACTCTCATCGCTGAAGACGACACGTCTCCATTCGTCCCTCCATTCACGCCTGTCGCGACACCACTGGAGGCGGGCTGCACGATGTTGGGGCGTGAGCGGAAGACGGCCTAACGGTGTGCGGGACCGTAGCCCAGCTTCATGGAGACGGTTGCGAATGGTCCTCGCCGATACCCCAGGAGCAACAGTGTCCCTAATTTGCTGGGAAGTGGCGGTGCGGTCCCCTACGGCACTGCGTAGGATCCTACGGTCTTGGCGTGCATCCGTGCGTCGCTGCGGTCCGGTCCCAGGTCGACGGGCACGTGCACCTTCCGCCGACCACTGGCGACAACATCGATGTACTGTGGAGACCTCACGCCCCACGTGTTGAGCAATTCGGCGGTACGTCCACCCGGCCTCCCGCATGCCCACTATACGCCCTCGCTCAAAGTCCGTCAACTGCACATACGGTTCACGTCCACGCTGTCGCGGCATGCTACCAGTGTTAAAGACTGCGATGGAGCTCCGTATGCCACGGCAAACTGGCTGACACTGACGGCGGCGGTGCACAAATGCTGCGCAGCTAGCGCCATTCGACGGCCAACACCGCGGTTCCTGGTGTGTCCGCTGTGCCGTGCGTGTGATCATTGCTTGTACAGCCCTCTCGCAGTGTCCGGAGCAAGTATGGTGGGTCTGACACACCGGTGTCAATGTGTTCTTTTTTCCATTTCCAGGAGTGTAGATTTAGGCAAAACAAAAGAGAATTGTAGGGAACGACGTGAAATTTTGATTGGAACCGAATAGGACAGGAGTTATGGCGCAGAAAATACATTGCCAGACCAAATTCTAAAAACTTTGTTGCTGTGGAGGTGGCGAAGATTGCGGTAGAGATTACAAACCTATTTATGTAGGGATGTGCATACTCCGAACTCCACATGCACCACTTTCATTATGAATCTGCGAAAATTCATTTCATAGATCCTAAATTGCTTGATACAGATACAGATAGCTTTCACTGATTGGTGAAGAACTGTGTTCCGTATGCAGTGATGAGGTACCACGGTAATGAATCCGACATATCCTCATAAGTGGTCGATAATCCTTAAGGTGTCTTTCCACAGAACAAGAAGTTTATGAAAGAGGGGGCAATGGATTGCCGATTGTGAAGCCTAAGATCCAAAATCTATCCATATTGCACAATGGAAGGTGCCACCCACAGGTGGGCTACGAGTATCCGTCGTGTAGCATCGAGAGCTCTCTCTCTATCGAAGACTATTTGCGGAGCCTGTACAGCGGTGTTCATAATATATATTTAAGTGTAAATATACACTGTGGCGCCAGAGAAACTGGTATAGGTATACATAATCAAATACAAAAATGGTTCAAATGGCTCTGAGCACTATGGGACTTAACATCTGTGGTCATCAGTACCTTAGAACTTAGAACTACTTAAACCAAACTAACCTAAGGACATCACACACATCCATGCCCGAGGCAGAATTCGAACCTGCGACCGTAGCAGTCGCGCGGTTCCGGACTGAGCGCCCAGAACCGCTAGACCACCGCGGCCGGCTATTCAAATACAGAGATATGGAAACAGGCAGAATACGGCACTGCGGTCGGATACGCCTACGTAAGACAACAAGTGTCTGTCGCAGTTGTTAGATCGGTTGATCCTGCTACAATGGCAGGTTATCAAGATCTACATGAGTCTGAACGTGGAGTTATGGTCGGCGCACGAGCGATGGGGCATAGCATCTCCGAGGTAGCGATGAAGTAGGGGTGGTCCCGTACAACCATTTCACTAGTGTACCATGAATATCAAGAATCCCGGAAAAAATAAATCTCCGACATCACTGCGGCTGGAAAAAGGTCCTGCAAGAATGCAACCGACGACGACTGAAAGGAATCGTTCAACGTGACAGAAGTGCAAACCTTTCGCAAGTTTCTGCAGATTTCAACGCTGGGCCATCAGCAAGTGTCAGCAAGCGAACAGTTCAACGAAACATTGCGAGGTGCCGGGGCTAGCAGTGTATTTAAATTCTACTCGAATCTTCATATGGAAATGATGCTCTAAGACCCCTCCCCCCTTTTCTAACTCCTACTTTTGCTGTTGCACATGGATTAAGAAGAAACGCGAACTGACTGTAATCGACCCTGCAAGTGGAGTAGAAAAGAGTTTGGCACCTGCAATAATTTAACTTGATAGACATTAATTAAATAAAGGAAAGTTTCAGTAACATAGTGAGAAATGAAAGGGTTGCTCTACCGATTAACAGAATGAAAGTTCTGTCCAAAATAACAATATGATTTATTATGACTAAACTCAAAATAATAAACAAAACACATGAAACATTTACAATACATCAAATTGCCACAAATTGGATACTCAAATAAATGCTGTGAAGGTGAAGTTGTCCATTGTGACATTTATGACGAAGTGGTATGTGGAGCAAATCCCTTGCAACTCAAATCTTAAGAGAAACACACAACCAACCCAATATTAATTGCTGCTACAGTAGTGAGAACTCAGACAATGAACACCCAAGACAGAACAAAGTTAGAATAAGACGAACGGGCGCGCTCTGCTGAGCTCTGATTATCACAGTGCAAATTCCCTAATCTGCCGGTGCTGCGGACATACATTACCAAGCTGTCTTCTTAACTGCAAGGACACGATCTGGCGTACCGGAAACGATGGCTGGTTGCTTCGACGCCCGTCGTGGTGATGATAATGTCGCGAGTATAGCCCGAAACAAATTGTCCTGGTCTGGTTGTTCCAGACTAAAGACTTCCTATCAATACAAATGCGCCTCTGAGGGAGACGAAGAAGGCTCGCCACACAATCACTGACGGTACAGTGCTTGATTTTAACAAGCGAAGTCACACAGTAACACCGATACGGTCAACTTTAGTCAAAACTGCCCAAGACAGACAACATAGGCCGCTTGTACGCAGAACGCTCAATTGCCAACTGTACTCGCAAAGTTACGTTGAAGTCGAAACTTCAGCAACTTCGTTAAACAGTTACAATCAAATAAAAGTATATTAGACATCTAACGGAAGGCAGGCTGTCCCGAGCAGCGAGAGCTCAGTCTTGTAACCTACTCTGACTGAAAGGCGAGAGCCGACTACCCCAAGAGGACCCGTACAAACCGAACACAGAACATTCCTGCCCCCACGACAGTGGCCGTGGTTAAACGTTCCAATCAGCAACTCGAAAACCGGCGGAAAATTCCACTCTATTGCCGGAGCACTACCATTCCACCAATGGAGACTCTTGGCGCCAATTTCTGCACCGATTTTGCTACGTCACGAAGCTATGCCCTGAGCAAGCCAATCACAGTTACAATTTTGCAGAAAACGCGCGAATTTGCCCGCCAAGACTGCTTTGGAACACAAGTCATTCCCACGCCTCGCTGGTAGGCCGCCAGAAAGTGTTTTCGCTAAGTTTCTGTGAAGTAACGGAATCTGTAGCCCAGCCGCTCCTTCAGGCCCCTGCGGGTGTGTCTCCACCGCTATTATGACAATGTCGGCGTCTGGAAAGCATTCACTCGACTCCCTCACACCCGTTGGCTTAACCCTTTCAAGATCAGCAGAGCCCGCCTGTCACCAGACCACCCAGGTGATGAGAGACGCTACGTGGGAAGTCCGCGTGTGAAGGAATAGCAACATTTCACCCCATGCAATTAGAGAGGAAAATCGAATTACTCAGAGTAAGATAGAAATATGAGAGGGTGCTTCTGCCACTTCTCAACATCATCGATCTGCGCCCACTCGTGTGGGGAAATGTGTAGAATGGCAGTACAAGCAGTGAACCGGTCAATTTACATACGAGGAAATAATTGTCTACAGCAAACACTCGCCATATAGAATCTACTTAAATTTCTGTGGAGAATACTCACAACACATGTGATCACGAAGCTGTCCAACACATAGAGACTATTAATTCGCTATTTACCCGCCAAGTGGGCGACACAGTTAGCTCAGCTGCACCTTTAAACCCCACCTGTCCAGTTTGGGCAGCTCAGTGACGGCTCCCGCCTTAAGCTGGAAATGTCAATTAGTACTGGTCACCGACTAGCTGGCACACACCTGCACGCCAGGCAGAATGGTCATAGGAAACCAGCCACATATTTATCAGTGTAATTACAATTGAATATTAAGACCATAGCGCCAGTCTGGTGAGATTAGCCAATGAGCGTAGTATCGGAAATACTTCCTCCTGACGACTGTGGCTCTGGAAATTGCAGTATCTATACCAATCTTATGACTGGACATAATTTTTCCTTGTAGAATCTATCATCCCCGTTACGGCTATTGATGCGTTGAAATCGCAATTTTCCACACCAAATCTGTACCTCACTTACGACTGGACAAACTCATTTTCTTTGCACATTTCGGAACGTAAGCTATAGTAACATTACACTGCAACACATAAACATTGCAGACAAGCAGCGCAGTTATCGTTTATATATGTATAGCATCCAAAAACATTATTGTATGTTCAGAGTCATACCAGGTAGATGTCTCAATTCTCCTCAGTTCTAGGAAATTATTTGACATTTAAGTCTTCCAGTCAGCGCTTCTGTAAAGTGCTGCATCCCGTCAAGACTCTCTCAAATAAATGTAAAGCACAGGCGTCCGGCACAATGTGATAAGCAACAATGCTCCCGCGGATGAAAAGGTTCTGAAAGACATCGTCGATATGGGTTGGTGTATTATAATAAACATCACAGTCGATAATGCAACAAAGAATACGTGAGGATCTGCTTAGGGGACCTGATGAGGTCGTTCTATGTATCCATTTTGTTACAGCCATATTGCCAGTCCTATTTGTACACTATAGTAGATCCAGTTGAATCCTTGCATTGCACTGTTTACTAAATGAATCTATCACCGCTTACCGTTGGATATGCTCCACGATGCATTGAAATCACAATTTGCCACGTCAAAGCTATCTCCCCTTAGTGAACAGTGTCTGATTACTTTCCACAAACGTCTGGTGATATGTTGGAACATAAGCCACAGTACGTTTACGTCCAAGCATAATAATATTTCTAGACTATCACTTATAGGTGTATAGCGTCTGAAAAAAAAATTACGTTATCTCCACTCTCGCACCAGCTGTGTGTCGTTTCACACTGCCCAGTAGCAGACACCCCCTCTTCCCGCCACATCATCGTCGTTATCACATATTTGTCGAAAACAGATTGGTTAAATACTATTTCAAAGCCCTGACTTCTTTTTTGTTTTCTCGAATTCACCACTTCCACGAAAACCTTTTTGATACTTGTAAACCCAGCCAACAGAATGGCGCGTCTATATATTTTGTTATATTCCATCGTAAACTTCACCTCCTTAACAGCACCCATCTTCAGAAAAACTAATGTCATTTGTGTCAAGCACATTCTTTACACAGGGTATTACAAAAAGGTACGGCCAAACTTTCAGGAAACATTCCTCACACACAAAGAAAGAAAATATGTTAGGTGGACATGTGTTCGGAAACGCTTACTTTCCATCTTAGACCTCATTTTATTACTTCTCTTCAAATCACATTAATCATGGAATGGAAACACATAGCAACAGAACGTACCAGCGTGACATCAAACACTTTGTTACAGGAAATGTTCAAAATGTCCTCCCTTAGCGAGGATACATGCATCCACCCTCCGTCGCATGGAATCCCTGATGCGCTGATGCAGCCCTGGAGAATGGCGTATTCTATCACAGCCGTCCACAATACGAGCACGAAGAGTCTCTACATTTGGTACCGGGCTTGCATAGACAAGAGCTTTCAAATGCCCCCATAAATGAAAGTCAAGAGGGTTGAGGTCAGGAAAGTGTGGAGGCCATGGAATTGGTCCGCCTCTACCAATCCATCGGTCACCGAATCTGTTGTTGAGAAGCGTACGAACACTTCGATTGAAATGTGCAGGAGCTCCATGGTGCACAAACTACATGTTGTGTTGTACTTGTAAAGGCACATGTTCTAGCAGCACAGGTAGAGTATCCCGTATGAAATCATGATAACGTGCTCCATTGAGCGTAGGTGGAAGAACATGAGGCCCAATCAAGACATCACCAACAATGCCTGCCCAAACGTTCACAGAAAATCAGTGTTGATGACGTGATTGCACAATTGCGTGCGGATTCTCGTCAGCCGACACATGTTGATTGTGAAAATTTACAATTTGATCACGTTGGAATGAAGCCTCATCAGTAAAGAGAACATTTGCACTGAAATGAGGATTGACACATTGTTGGATGAACCATTCGCAGAAGTGTACCCGTGGAGGCCAATCAGCTGCTGATAGTGCCTGCACACGCTGTACATGGTACGGAAACAACTGGTTCTCCCGTAGCACTCTCCATACAGTGACGTGGTCAACGTTACCTTGTACAGCAGCAACTTCTCTGACGCTGACATTAGGGTTATCGTCAACTACACGAAGAATTGCCTCGTCCATTGCAGGTGTCCTCGTCGTTCTAGGTCTTCCCCAGTCGCGAGTCATAGGCTGGAATGTTCCGTGCTCCCTAAGACGCCGATAAATTGCTTCGAACGTCTTCCTGTCGGACACCTTCGTTCTGGAAATCTGTCTCGATACAAACGAACCGCGCCACGGCTATTGCCCCGTGCTAATCCATACATCAAATGGGCATCTGCCAACTCCGCATTTTTAAACATTGCACTAACTGCAAAACCACGTTCGTGATGAACACTAACCTGTTAATGCTACGTACTGATGTGCTTGATGCTAGTACTGTAGAGCAATGAGTCGCATGTCAACACAAGCACCGAAGTCAACAGTCAACATTACCTTCCTTCAGTTGGGCCAACTGGCGGTGAATCGAGGAAGTACAGTACATACTGACGAAACTAAAATGAGCTCTAACATGGAAATTAAGCGTTTCCGGACACATGTCCACATAACATCTTTTCTTTATTTGTGTGTGAGGAATGTTTCCTGAAAGTTTGGCCGTACCTTTTTGTAACACCCTGTATATTCACAGTGCAATATGGGATAGGTTTTTTTTCTTTTTGTAAATAACAGCAAAGATGAATTTCTTCATTTATTCAGTGCTTGTGAGGCTGTTCAGTTCTTGAGGTACAGTTCAGTTCTTGGAATATATTTGACCGATATTTCAATGCAGAGATACTTTTATCTTACACGTTACAACAGTGACACTGATTGAGTATATTTTATCCAATTTTTTTCCAGTAACGCTGGATGAAACAGTTTGCCGCAACATGACCCAGCGTGGACTTGACTAATGTCTGAAGTAGTGCTGGAGGGAACTGACACCATGAATTTTGCAGCGTTGTCCATTAAACCGTAAGGGTATTAGCGGGTGGAGATCTCTTTTGAACTGCATGTTGCAAGGCATCCCAGATATGCTCAAAAATGTTCATGTCTGTGGAGTTTGGTGGCCGGCGTAAGTTTAAACTCAGAAGAGTGTTCATGGATCCACTCTGTAGCAATTCTGGACGTGTGGGATGTCGCATTGTCCTGCTGGAATTGCACAGAACTGTCGGATGCACAATGGACATGAATGGATGCAGGTGATCAGACAGGCTACTTATATACGTGCCAACTGTCAAAGTCGTATCTAGAATTATCAGGGGTCCCATATCACTCCAACTGCACACACCGCACACCATTATAGAGCCTCCACAAGCTCGAACAGTCCCTTGCTAACATGCAGGGTCCATGGATTCATGAGGTTGTCTCCATACCTATAGACGTTCATCCGCTCGATACAATTTTAAACGAGACTCGTCCGACCAGGCAACATGTTTCCAGTCATCAATAGTCCAGTGTCGGTGTTGACGGTTCCAGGCGAACTGTAAAGCTTTGTGTTGGGGAGTCATCGAGGGTATACGAGTGGGCCTTCGGCTCCGAAAGCCCATATCGATGCTGTTTCAATGAACAGTTCGCACTCTGATACTTGTTGATGGCCCAGCATTGAAATCTGCACCAACTTACGGAAGTTTTGCACTTCTGTGACGTTGAACGATTCTCTTCAGTCGTCGTCGGTTCCATTCTAGCAGGATCTTTTTCGGCCGCAACGATGTCGGAGATTTGACGTTTTACAGGGTTCCTGATATCCACGGTACACTCGGTACGTACGGGAAAGTCCCGACTTCATCGCTACGTCGGGGATGCTGTGTCCCATCGCTCGTGAGCCGACTGTAACACGACGTTCAAACTCACTTTAATCGTAATGAACTGCCGTTGTAGCAGCAGTAACCGAACTAACAACTACGTCAGACACTTGTTGTCTTATATAGGATTTGCCGGCCGCAGCACCGTATTCTGCTTGTTTACATATCTCTATATTTGAATATGCATGCCTATACCAGTTTCTTTGGTGTTTCAGTATATTTCGTGATATCTATGTGTGCATCTTGTATAATAACAGATTGGCTTGTCTTTAGAGGCTAGGACCCACCTCATTAGGTTGGATATGGTGAATCTACGTCTGCGTTTCCTCTTTCAGTGGCCGGCCGCAGTGGCCGTGCGGTTCTAGGCGCTACAGTCTGGAGCCGAGCGACCGCTACGGTCGCAGGTTCGAATCCTGCCTCGGGCATGGATGTGTGTGATGTCCTTAGGTTAGTTAGGTTTAATTAGTTCTAGGCGACTGATGACCTCAGAAGTTAAGTCGCATAGTGCTCAGAGCCATTTGAACCATTTGAACCTCTTTCAGTGTGTGATTAGCCTTGTTCTGTGTAGTGTGTTACTGAGTGTTTGTTAGAGGTCAACCTTGGGCTTAGTTTGGAAAATGTCTGTCATATTTCCACGGAAGTATGCCGTGAAATTTGAATTCGACAAACCTACACGTGTTGTGCAACCACGTTCACTGGAAGAGCATCATTTCATTGTGGACGTAATAGGAATCACAACTGACGAAGTTCACACGGTTTATGAGCTGAACAGTACAGAATTTTCGTGAATCTGCTGATTCTTGTTTCATAGGACCGGTTACTGACGAAACAGCGGAAGGGAATTAAATTTTTACATCGCGGCATTGTTGGAAGTATTGTTTCTGTTTCTAGCGCTGATGACCATCAAGTTATTCGTGTCTTTAGTTTAACCTCTTGCCTCAGGTAGCAGATTGCTAGCTCAGAAACGTACCAACAAAGTGTCGTTAAGTTAAAACCATTAGCGTGTGTTGCACGTTTTTAGTGGCGTGCGGTCTGTAGAAATGCATATTAAGGTTAATATTCCGTCACATACCATGGTTGCAAGATACGAGTACAAGGGGCACGTCTCTTAAGAGGCGACGTACATACGAAGGGAACATTTACGATGATGGCATTACCGAAACGGGACAGTCGTTTAAAAACAACACTCGAGAACCTACGTCTAACGCAGTTTTAGATAATGAAGTTGCCGGGGAACCTATGATACATGAGTTGAATAAGTTACTGGAATGACAACAA
Organism: Schistocerca nitens; assembly: GCF_023898315.1. Taxonomy (NCBI): domain Eukaryota; kingdom Metazoa; phylum Arthropoda; class Insecta; order Orthoptera; family Acrididae; genus Schistocerca; species Schistocerca nitens. Next base: position 900,428,797 of record NC_064614.1, on the reverse strand, counting down.
GAAGACGTACTCTCTCTTTTCACATGAATTACCTACCGCCACGTGCGAAAAGAAACAGAACGAAGCCACGTGAGTAAGGAAACTAAGAACAGTAAACAAAAATCTTTGTCCAGCCTACGAATGTGAACATACCAAGAAGGGGAAGTAGTGTAGAGCAACAAGAGCAAAATGATAGTCATAATATAAATAAAGACCAGCGGAAGGAAAAGTATTTGAAACAGATGGAGGGTAAGCACAAGGCGTTAATATGATCTCCAGCCACAATCTGGTTGAGCGGGGTAGCATCAGAACACGTGGTCGTACAAATGTACAGCCCAGTGTGAACATCACAAAAAACTGAACAAAATGTCCAAAGCCAAAGAGTGAATGTCAAGAATCCAACACTGCAAAAGACACTAAAATGGAGTGGTCCGAGACTTGATGTCAAACAAGTTCATTAATTAATATCACGATCATACACTGTAGGTAGGCTGTTTATGTTTTCTTATTGGCGGCGTTACGTGGCGCTCTGTATGAGAGTCGCTGGCTGTGCTGTGTGCAGTCTGTGGCTGGTTTGCATTGTTGTCTGCCATTTTAGTGTTGGGCAGCTGGATGTGAGCGGCGCGTAGCGTTGCGCAGTTGGAGGTGGGCCGCCAGCAGTGGTGGATGTGGGGAGAGAGATGGCGGAGTTTTGAAATTTGTAAGACTGGATGTCATGAACTGCTATATATATTATGACTATTAAGGTAAATACATTGTTTGTTCTCTATTAAAATCTTTCATTTGCTAACTATGCCTATCAGTAGTTAGTGCCTTCCGTAGTTTGAATCTTTTATTTAGCTGGCAGTAGTGGCGCTCGCTGTATTGCAGTAGTTCGGGTAACGAAGATTTTTGTGAGGTAAGTGATTTGCGAAAGGTATAAGTTAATGTTAGTCAGGGCCATTCTTTTGTAGGGATTATTGAAAGTCAGATTGCGTTGCGCCAAAAAATATTGTGTGTCAGTAATTGTTCTAAGGGGGCGTTTCATATGTCGACCCTTAACCGAGGATACCTCACTGGAATCTTCTGATTTTTTCCTTGTAGTTTGTGTAATTAGTGTAGCCTTTGTTTATTGCTAGCGCGTAATTATAGAGAGAATTTCCTTTGTAGTTGTAGTTTTTCATTCTTGTACAGTAAAACAGTTGTGGCATGCATGTAGATTGGCACCAAGTATTTCGCAGCTGCGCTTGCAATTAACGAGATATCGTTTTGAATGCTATGTTAATGTGTTTTCTTGTTTTGCTCTTCAAATTGTGCTTTTCTGTGTTGTCGTGTGAAATATTGTGACAATAATGGCGTGTGAAAAGCGTAATACTAGGCTCCAAAGTAAACTGAAAAATGACAGTGAAGACGAAAGCAGTGTGTTAGCGCCACCGTGTAATGAATTAACTAATGTTCAAAGTAGTAATTTGGTAATTGTGCATAGGGAAATGGAGCGGGCGGCAAACAATGGTGTAGACGTGAAACAATTAGTGAACAGGGAAGCATTATCGATCGATCGGTCGGCAACAGCCCGCCTCAGGAATCGGGAATGACAGGACACAATTTTGCCAATACTGCAGATTCAGGTTGTGGGTCCTCACCGTTTTCTCAAATAAGTCAAGACACATTTTCTGCTTGTCAAAATGTGAATGTTGCCGGTGCAACTTCACTGCCGAAAAGCACTGAGGAACATGTTTCAGACACCAGTGCATTGTTATTACAGTTAATGCAACAAATGGGAAAAAGGCTACAAAAGTTAGACACAATGGAACAAAATCTTCAAAAGTTAGACACCACACTTGAACAAACACCTGAAGATTTAACTACTGAGTTACATAAAATCGAATCGAAATGTCAAAAAGTCTGTAATGACGTAAAAACACAAATTTGTGAGCATTTCCAACCTATTTTTTCGCGTCATGAAAATGCATTACAGAATCACGAAGCAGCCATAAAGGAACTGCAAACTATAGTTCATGAAAATCACGACACCTTGCAAGCTAAAATTGACTCAGTTGCATCTACCGATTCGATTACGCAACTTGCAAAAACTCAGGAAAACTTAAAGGACACAGTAGATACTCTGAACATTGGTTCAGAAAGACACATGGAGGAAATTAGTTCATTATCAGAGAAAGTAGTTGAACTTTCGGAACAGCTAAATAATTTATCTATGAAGGTAGATGATAATCTGAATGACACAAAACCGGTAGTCTTTAATGACACAGAAGAGTGCGAATAAATTAGGAAATTCAAAGAAAATCAGAATCAAATTAATACGCATTACAAAAGAGAAATCCGGGAGGTACAAAATCAGTTGGCACAAGTAATACAAGAATTACATATTTCAGAGGACACTCGCGCTCCAATACGGGAAGAGGGACTTAGAAATACGGAAAAGCCGCAAAATAATAACACAGGGCATTTCGGAAGTTATGAAAGAAATTGGCAAGGTGCACCGAATTTTGAGATGGAACCGCCGACACGACGTAACAATGACCGACATGCGACTCGCCGACACGATGATTTTGACTATAAGCTGTTCATTACTACACGCAAATTCAAAACATTTAAGAATTCTGGCAACGACATTCATCCACAAGCGTGGCTTCATCAATTCTCTCATTGCTTTCCTCCCAACTGGTCATTGCAGCACAGATTAGAATTTATGTGTGGCTACTTAGAGATTGAACCAGCTGTAAGAATGCGATCGGTCATTCACGATTGTCACAGTGAAGGATAATTTTGTCATTCCTTCCTCTCAGCATATTGGTCTCAAGCTACACAAGACCGAGTAAAACATAGCATCATAATGAAGAAACATTTCGAACAATCTGAATTTTCCAGTCTTGTGAAATATTTTGAAGACATGTTGCACAAGAATCAGTACCTGTCAAACCCATACAGCCCCTCAGAACTCATCCGCATTTGCTTAATCAAATTACCTGAACATTTATGACATATTATTTTAGCAGGACGTTGCAAAGACGACATTGAAGCTTTTCAGGGACTGTTACAAGAATTGGAAATTGACACTGACAATCGTGGAACGCGAAAACAGGAACACAACAATTACAGGTCACATCTGTCACAATTCTGCGATGACAGAAATAATACACGACAAGGCTATTCTTACAACGTAAATCGTGACCAAAACAGACACCACCCGTATGACAACCGTTGGCAGAGTGGTAATAATTACCGGGAAAGATCACCTCTCCACGGTAATGACTATCACAGAGACAATCAGAGAAACGGACAATATGGGAACCAAAACAATTATTACCAGGGGAGACAGAATAACTTGAGACGCAACAGTTTAGCGCAGAGTTACGATTCAGGGAGAAATTCTCCATCACGTGACCGACAAGAAAGAAACTATGGAATCTACCGACATGACGACAGACGATATGATCGTAACGACAGACCTGAATTGCATCAGAACTGGCGGGATTAAAACAGAGCAGGGCCCTCTCGTCAAGGTGAATTTGTAGAAGTTAGGTCTCCTAATCCCAATAACGACGTGCGCCAACAAAGCAACAGACAATGACCCGCACCGCAGGCAGCCACGTGCGCCGGCTGGCTCAGAGAAAAATAACATAGACGCTAACCTTGAGAAAAATTCCAATATTCTTTACCGACGTATACCGCATGACAATTGCATTCAAGTTCATACTCTGAGTACTATGAAGAGTAAAGGATTTCACCACACTTCACAAATAAAACCGCTTATTGAGAGATAATCAGCTTTTTAACTTAGTCTTTGCCATAAACTTTTTCACTTTACATTACTAGTATGCTTTGTTAGACTTAGAAACTGTTAACATGCAACAGTGTTTGAAGTTAACTATCCAATCTAGAACCTAGGATACATATTTAGACAGTAGTTACGAATGCATTGTTATATTGAACAGACAACACAGTGTTATTGTGTGTGTACATTCTTGCTTGTTAGTCGCATGATTACGTAACGACTATAAGGCTCACATACTTAGAACATTTACCAGTACTGCTAATGAGATTTTAATGCAACATTTTGGTTTACTTGAAAATACATTCTGGATTTAAAGTACTTTCTGTGAGATACCAGATGACACACTGGTTAGTTTATGTGACAGCTACACGTTTTTATCACGACGCTACTAATGAGTGACAATTTACAATGTTGCTTTTGTGGTGTATCTGTTTTATATCTGCACAGTTTTTCTGAATTATTCTGGAAAGTAAAACATGTTTTAGTAGTAACTTTTGTGGTATAGCTACGATGAGACAGCCTTTTCCGTAGCACAACAATACGTTACAGCACAGTACTTTCTTCGTCACGGCAATAAGCGTAATAACTGAGATATCTATACGCAAAGCATTTCACTTTTGTTTAGCATGAGGTAAGTACATTGACTTCTGCAGAACTTAGCTTTCGGAGGACGATAACTACGACACTTCCAAATGTTACACTGAAAACAAACCCTGTCCTTTCCCCCTGTGTTATTCTGCTATGTGTTTGTGTACTCTTGTATATTTGTGTTTTTCCTGTCTTTATGTGTTTAGCTAATAAGATTTATGTTGTAGAATTTTTCAAATACTATGTTATTTACTTTGTAAAGATGTTTAAACATTATTTGTTCTGTTTTGTTTTAATGCTCATGTGTGAAGTTGATGTTTCGAAAGTTATTCTGATCTTTTATGTATGTACTCATGTCATAATTCCTGTAACACTGATGTATATTTTATTTAGATTCTTTTGTAAAGCCTGTACTACAAATGTTATCTGTATTGTTATGTTCTTTAATGATGTATTTTGTACCTTTGTAATTGTATTCTTATGTTATAAAATTGTAATTGACACCAGTTCATCATATTATTAACTTGTAAGTTCCATTTCACTGCACACGTTTCTGTTGGTCATAGTAATGCACAATATGTGAGAAGTAGGGACTGTTAGTGTTTGCACGTGTGTTAATAATTCTGCATTGCTGCTTCTAAGGACATTTCAAAAAAAATTTTGTGAGTGCACAAGTGGTGGTTCATGGACTTGCTATATTGTCCACAAGACTCTTCAATGGTGATTGTGCACCTGCACAGTCAAACAGATGGCTGCTGGCCATCTCTACAAGGACTACAGTGGGTCTACACCTTTGATGATCCATCAATACCATTATTTCTACAAGGACTGCAGTGGGTCTGCACCTTTGGTGGCCCACCAATACCGTAATCTCTACCAGGACTACAGTGGGTCTACTGTGTAATGACCTGCCTACCAATATTCTTCAAAACTTCGAATGACTCTGCTGTGGGTTTGCTCTGTTGTGATCCATTACTTGTCTGCATGTCGAGAGTCAGCACTGTCTTTCCGTTGGAAGGACAACACTACTTCTTCAAGACTGCATGGAAATCCACTACTTCCGTGTGCATTTTCTTTAACTGCTCAGACTTTCAGAAAAACACTGCAATTTTACTGTGATGAATGATCAGGACTGTCTTTATGGACTGTGAGAAAATTTTAGCTTTTGACCAACATTGTATCAATAAGTGTGTGCATTTGATATCTTTGTTATTGTAATTATGAAAAATTTTATCAAATCATTATTGGCCACTGCCCAAAACAATTTGTAAACTTTTTTGTGGGGAGCATGGGGGCTATGTAAGTAGGCTGTTTATGTTTTCTTATTGGCAGTGTTACGTGGCGCTCTGTATGAGAGTCGCTGGCTGTGCTGTGTGCAGTCTGTGGCTGGTTTGCATTGTTGTCTGCCATTGTAGTGTTGGGCAGCTGGATGTGAGCGGCGCGTAGCGTTGCGCAGTTGGAGGTGGGCCGCCAGCAGTGGTGGATATGGGGAGAGAGATGGCGGAATTTTGAAATTTGTAAGACTGGATGTCATGAACTGCTATATATATTATGACTATTAAGGTAAATACATTGTTTGTTCTCTATTAAAATCTTTCATTTGCTAACTATGCCTGTCAGTAGTTAGTGCCTTCCGTAGTTTGAATCTTTTATTTAGCTGGCAGTAGTGGCGCTCGCTGTATTGCAGTAGTTCGGGTAACGAAGATTTTTGTGAGGTAAGTGATTTGCGAAAGGTATAGGTTAATGTTAGTCAGGGCCATTCTTTTGTAGGGATTATTGAAAGTCAGATTGCGTTGCGCCAAAAAATATTGTGTGTCAGTAATTGTTCTAAGGGGACGTTTCAACACTTTTCGTCCCTGAACATTAATAAAGTCACCTCTGATTTATAATTAGCTGCACTGCAGCAATTCATAGATAAGTCTGAAGCAGACATTATGCTCTTACAGGAGATGACATAACCGTAAATGTACCAGATTTTTTTGACAATCGTGCACTTCGCACTCGAAGAAAACACAGGCGCATGAAGATAACTCAGTCAGAGATATTGAGGGACTAGAATTTGGGAGAGGGATCACATTTAAAACTTACGATAAAGGGGAAACAAGCTACATTTTTTACAGATGAAATAATTTATATTCTCGAAAAAAAAACCTACTAATCTGCTTATAAGAATCGACTTTAATTGTGCACTTCATGCGAAAGATCAGCGACCGAATTTAAATTACTGTAAAAAATTCCATGACCTTCTGAAGAGTTTGTGCCTCAGGCATGTATAGGAATTAAAATATTCCACAGTTGCGAAATATACTTCCCTGATTTCGACCTCGGCCATCTGAATTTATAGAATGAACACAACAATATGACATTCGCCAACGAGTGCTCAGTACAGATGTCACCTCTGCCCTGTTCGTAGATCACTGTGCTTCATCTGTCTCGCTAAACCTAGGCAGACAGCCCACAAAAAGGTACAGAGGCCAATAGATGTTAAACGCCTCCATCCTAAAATGACAAACACTGTCACAAAAATAATGCACTCAACATTATTGCGTCAAAAGCCGACTGGTGCATCAGACTCGCTAAAATATACTTAAGAACATGCCTAATAACTTATGGAAGACATAAAACAAGTGAGGCAAAGAAAACCGTGGAATTTTATTTTACTGTCCTTAGAGGATTGTACGAACAACCAAATTTTACAAACAAGCACATGAAACATACGAGGGTAATTAAGGTGACGAACTGATGGTTCGAAGATCAAATTCAAAGCACGGTCCATAGTAGAAACCAAGACAGCATTCATGTATCACTCATTAAATATGAGACCAACCGTAGACACACAATCCTAAACGAAATGCAGACAGAGAATGGGAATATACTCTCTCAGTAAAACGAAATTGTGACTGAAATACGGAAGCAGTACGAGACCCTATACTCCGTAAGTCACACCGTTGAGGAGGTGATAACGAAAGTCATACAGCCTCTCAGTAGAATAATCAATGAAGGCGATAACAGCTGTTTTGGTTGATTTTAGCGTTGCTGAAGTGATTGAATTAATTGTTAAATCAGCAGCCAACAAAGTTCCAAGACTAGGCCAGATTACTTTTGTTAGCTTCTGATATTCTAAATTAAATAATTGGTGGCGAGATTGTGCCTACAGAAAGTAAAAAAATGGCTCTGAGCACTATGGGACGTAACAACGGAGGTCATCAGACCCCTAGAACTCAGAACTAATTAAACATAACTAACCTAAGGACATCACAGACAACCATGCCCGAGGTAGGATTTGAACCTGCGACCGTAGCGGTCGCGCGGTTCCAGACTGTAGCGCCTAGAACCGCTCGGCCACTCCGGCCAGCCAGAAAGTAAGAGGAAAAAATTGTTTTCGTAGCAAAGAAGAGAGGACTGAAAAACTTAGAAAATCTCAGGCCTATTACAGTGCTGAACTTTGACTACAGACACACGCCAGAGTTATTAACAGCAGGCTGACTCCGTTGCTTAAAAATGTAGCGAAGACCTCCAGGTTTGCATTCCTGGAAGGATTATTATGCCAGTTGTTTCTGTAATTAGACGTCTTTCTAGTAGCTGTTGTGACCAAAAACAAATGCGCCTTCTTTTTCATCGATTACCATAAAGCCTTTTATCATGTCAGCTATCAATATATGAGAAGAATAATGAAGAAAGTTGAACCGGAAGAGAGTTTAATAAAAGTCATTTGCAATATGGTTACTGGCATATTCGCTTGGGTTCAAGTTAATGGACAGTTGACCAGATCTTAATATTCATCGTGGTGTGCCACAGGGCAGTCCGCTCGCAACGCTTCTTTTCCTGTTGTCGCTGGATTCGATGCTACGGTTTTTTGAAGAAGCTTTATCAGGTATTTCAATGTCTGATGAAACTCTAGTCGCAGCAGCATATGACGTCGCCGTTCTAATAAAACGTGATACCGACGTAACACCCATGAAACGTTACACTGACAAATATAGTGTCGCGTTGGGGACACAACTCAGTCACCAAAAATGCAAAATCTTAAACATCAGAGGATTCAGAAACCTAGATATGTCCTAGATAGTTGCCCTTCTAAAGATGTCAGCCAGAAATTGAAAATCTGTAAATAACAAACTGCAAGGGGCAGCTGTCGAAAATAACTGATGCGCCGTAAACAGATCTGAAAGATCCCCTTCCGGTATTGATGTGTGTTCTCAAAAAGTATACAACGTCGCGCTGTTCTCCCTCATTCCAAAAATGCAAGGTAACAAGATAGCGTGGCTGAATAGCAGACACTTGTGGAAGGAGAAACATATTAAAGCTGTCATATACCTTTCCCCCCGAACCCACACGAGCGTGGGAGTTTGCTTTGCTTTTTATTTTTTCCTGCCGGACTGAGTTTTTGTACAATAATGTTTTTTGTTATTAGCTACCCTCCAAAAAATACTAAAAGGTCTCCTATATACCATGCTCTACATGTATGTCTCTTTGATGAAGGAAGTGGGTAGTTGGGTGACCTAGTAAAGTAGTTGAAACTAGCTACTTGAAAGCGTAGCGACCTCCGTGCCTTACCTCTACGATCGAAAAGTTCTGAATATTTAAGAATTTTCTACAGAACATTCACTCTTTGTAGAGAAAATTCTTCAACTGTAAGCAATTGTTCGGTCGTATAGGTAATGAAAGGAGGTTGCTATGTTTTCGGCTACCTAGTCTCGATTACTGTTCCATGTCACCCAACAACTCATCCTTCGCAAGAACGCCTTACTCTGCTAAAAATCTATAAATAGTCTCCTGTTTATGATAATCTACATATATCTTTTGAACGGTTTTCTTGCGTAGCAGCAGAAAGTGAGTAGTTGGGTGACCTGCAAAAGTAGTCGAAAACTTTGTAACTGGCGTGGAGAGGGAATTATTTAAACCGTATTGTTAGAAGAGTGGTGGAAGGGATTATTCAAGCATAGGCCAAGTGGGCTTGGGGGGAAATGGTACTCCTAATTTTTGAATTGAAATAACATTATGCTGTAAGACATGCGTGCAGGCCAAACAAAAACAGCTGTTTAAATGGTGAGATCAGAGGGGTTCTGATTAACTTAGGACAGGCATTGTGAAACCCCACACTTAGAACAAGCGACCTAAATGTAATAAATAATCCTAAAGGCCACTACAGGACTGGGCACTTTCTAGCAGACACTTCTTTTCTGGCCCAAAGTTGGTCGCATATAACGTCTGAGATTTGCGTCAGTATGCCCTGGTCACTATGCTGGATCACCATCTTGAATTCTGACACCAAGGAATGTGTGCGCCAGTATGCCCAGGTCAGTTATCTTGGTTTTTGTACGTAGCATAAGTGAACTACTTCCACCAGCAACACATTGAGCAATCTTGGAGTTTTTAATTTCCCACTAATTTATACTTAGGATGAGAGCTCTATTTCGACAGCGATGTCAAAGGGGTGAGCGAAACCCAGTCTACGTTTGAATTTTCCAACAATTTTTTAATCCCTGCCAATTTTATGCATAGGGCAATTGGGCTTGTCAGCAGGGTGGAGGGGTTGAGAGACCCTATGACTCATCACTGATATCGTCGATGACGGCACTGATGACCTTTCTTCCAGAAAAGGTACAGGCTACCTACTTATATATAGAAAATCAAATATTTGTTGTCTCTGGAAGCTCTTAGGCAGGCAACCTACAACTGGGATCATGAACCATGAACTGGTTTGCTCGATTAGTAATACAGGAAGGTACATTACTAACCTGCATCTGAGTAAGTTGCAATGACCACAAATTTTTGTTTTGTCTAATAGGAAAGTGAGGTTTCCAGGAAAGTGTGAGACGGTTCACAAAATAATAGCATGGAATTTTGCCTGTCATGCCACACGTGTTGGTCATTGTGACAGATCGGATCCGTTTCTATACATGTATTGAAGACGTGAAACATTATGTCTCCTACACGGGGTGTGTATCATAGAAGTCATATATAGAGCGTAATTTCATTAAAAAATAATGAAGTGTTAGAAAATTATTATAGTTGCCTTTCTTCCCCTTCAGGTACTGAGGTAATATATACACTGACTGAAAAAAGAAATCGCAGCACTACGAAGGAGTTGTGTGACGTAAACGGAAGTTGGTAGGCCTGGAAGATGCTGTCTATTCAGATATCGCGCCAGTGGCAGAAGAGTGGTGCTAGTTGCCACTATGAGGATGCAAATCAGTTTTGCTTTATATACACTCTGTAACCATCGTGGGGTTGGTTACCTTTGAGAATGGATGCTGTGAGCTGATGTTTGTCTAGAATGCCTTTAAGGCAACAAATCGCCATTATCAACACCTCACTGAGTTTGGATGAGTTTGTGTAATAGGGCTACGAGAAGCCGGATGTTCATTCTGCGATACTGCAGAAAGACTTTTCAGGAGTGTTGCAACTGTTCATGATTGCTGGCAGTGGTGTCACAAGAAGACCGCGCTCCGGACGGCCACTTGGCATAACCAAGAGGGAGGACCATCGTGTTCGGCGTGGGGCTCTGGCGCACTATACTGCCTCTGCAGCAGCAATTTGAGCAGCAGTTTGTACCATAGTGATACAACAAACTGTTACGAATCTGTTACATTAAGGATAGCTCCAAGCCAGACGCATTTCACTGACCCCAACGACCGCCATTTTCGACTTATGTGGTGTCAACCGAGATTTCATTGGAGGACAGGGTGGAGGTCTGTTGCGTTTTTTGATGAAAACTGGTTCTGCCTCGGTGCCGGTGATGGCCGCGTGTTGGTTAAGGGGAGAGCAATTGGGGTCCTGCAACCAACATGACTGCGTGTTAGACACACTGGACCTACACCTTGAGTTACGGTCTAGGGTGGGATTTCGTATGATCGGAGGAACACTCTCGTGGGTATCCCTAGCAACCTGGCTGCAAATTTGTACACCAATCTAGTGATTCGACCAGTTGTGTTGCCATTCATTAACAGCGTTCCAGGGGATTTGTTCCAACAGCATAACGCTCGCCCACATACCCGTGTTGTAAACCAATATGCTCCACAGAGTGTCGACATATTGCCTTCGCCTGCTCGGATCACCAGCGGCATCAAAAACAAAGCATGTATGGGATATGTTATCCACAAACAGCAACGGGCACGGAACTCCATCCCACAACTCGCATCCCGCACCTGTACAACAAAATGCATGCTCGTTTACATGCTTGTATTCAACATTCTGGCGGTTACTCCGGTTATTCGTGTAGCAGCTTTTCACATTTGCAATGACTTATCTCGCATTTACATTAATCTGCAATTTTAATCACTTAAATACGTTACCTAGACAAATGTAATTCGTTACTCTGTTTTTTGGTGCTGCGATTTTTTTCATTAGTATAAATGTATTATCTTTTTAGTTCACGCATCCGCAAAGTTATGCGACCTTTTTTAAACAAAACGTGATAGCTCGTGAAAGAGGTCCAAAATGGTTCAAATAGCTCTGAGCACTATGGGACTCAACTTCTGAGGTCATCAGTCCCCCAGAGCTGAGAACTACTTAAACCTAACTAACCTAAGGACATCACACACATCCATGCCCGAGGCAGGATTCCAACCTGCGACCATAGCGGTCGCGCGGTTCCAGACTGTAGCGCCTAGAACTGCTCGGCCACACCGGGCGGCTCGTGAAAGAGGAATTACACTGACATGTAAGACGTTAATATTTTTGTTATATTCTAAACGTACGCCTACTGAGCTTAAATCAAAACCAGTTTCCGGTATCTGACATGAAGTGATTGGTAAGTAGCTATACGTTTGCATAGTTGCAGTTTGCACTGAACCCTTTTGTTTATTTTATATGTACATGTGACAACACAAGCTTCTTCCAGCTTCATTATTCGAATAGTCTTTACATGCAGGACATGTAACCTCTGATTAGTTCTATTTATTTTACAGGTATGTATTTATCATAACCATTCACTAAACAATTTAACTAAACAATTAATCAGTTACAAGAAGATTACTTTAAACCTCCAATTAATTCAGAAATAGCTTTAACAATCTCAAGACTATCTAATGTGGCTCTAATCACTAACATAAAAATCAAGGTTCACAGGTTGGCTAATGCTCGGAATAAAACTGCACATTAATCTTTTTTCTGTTCAAAAAAAAAATTCATTTACCATGGGGAACGACCCTCATACGCAGAACTAGTTGAATAAAAAATTGCACCAATTAAGAAAATTGACAAGATCAAAATGACAAGACTAATTAATATTTTATCAATAATATTGCCTTAGAGAGATACGAGAACACACAATTAAGGGAAGAATAGGCCCATAAAAATTTAATCAACACGAAACAGACCAGATGCGAGAGTTTCAAAACAGTACTGTAAGCAAGTTCTTGAAACATGAAAAACAAATAGGTTTCAGTTATTACATGAAATATTAAAAGGCGCAAGACCAGTTTCCAACTATAATGAACAAATACAATATACAGCTAAGGTGTGTCGCCCAATTTCTACCCCCTCAGCGATCCAAGCGTGGACGATTAACGCAAGCAGGGTAGCACCACGCAAGCAAGCGCATTAACAACTAGGATGGGAGGCAGACCTAGGACAAAAAAACTTATTGTTAGATACAAGAGTTAACTGCAGGGAGGGGTATATCAAGTTTGAATTACAGTATGAATCTGAAATTCTCTTTACCGAAACCTTGCACTAGTCGACTACGATTGGGACTGACAAAAAAGAAATCGCTCGAAATACCTGGGCCGTACTACCTGAAACCTCAATAAAATGAACTAGCTTACAAACAAGATAAAATGCAATTAATCTACTGACTAGACAGAACAAGAAATGTGCAGAAATCAGAAATATATAATATGCAGTAAAATATTAGATAGGTCTAAATTTACCTACAAAGCTACACAGCATGCTACATGTAAAACTCCAGAACTTAAAACAAGGAAAATTAAGCTTCAATAGCTTACAGTTTACCACAATTCCAGCAGTGACCTCATGAATAAATAACATGTCATATACAGCCAGCATAACAACCGTCCAATGACGTAACTGTAGTTTAAACTCATCGGTCTACGTGGACAGTTCTGTAACGCACCAAGAGTCCATCAGTGTTCAGTACAAACAAATGCATTAATTTAAAACAAATCTTTCACATGCAAACTTAAACACTGTCACATTACACGCACCTGGAACCAGAACGTGTGAAGGCAGTCATTTAAAAAACAAAATCTCCAGCCAGCCATGAGCCACGCCGTCAATACAAATGCAGGAGGAAGTAATTACTGTGCTCGAATCAAGAGTTCGCAACAGTAATACCTTCGCTTTCAGAAGATCGGTTTCATTCTCCGTAAATGTGGCTATAACGGACAAACGGAAGGCGCTAATGATCAGTCTGCCCGCCAGCCAACGTGCAATCAAAATACAGCATGACCACCAAGATAGAGACCACTGCAAAAACGCTGCCAGCCCCCACAGACTGCGGAGCTACCACCGGCGTGCAACACGTCCAATAGCGCACACTTCTTCGTAAAGGGTCTTGCCAAGCTCATTGCACTGGCCTCACAGCCGCCCACCAATTCTACCTCGCTTAGTTTACCTTCCGGCCCCAGAGCGTTACCCAGCCTCACGGCGCCGCAGTAAACCAAAGATACGCAAGAAGCGATGGATCGACTCGAAACGAGCCGCCACGGCTCACTGTGGATTGTAGATGTATGTTGTTAATTTCATCTGTTGTGTATTTATTAGGGAACACATATCTGACATCTTCCATAATATTGTAGTGTGATCTTATTTGACAGCTAGTTTCCACATCTTTTATTCAGTCCATGCACTTCATAATTTTAGGCATAACTTAGAATGTCTCGTTTTCCCTGCATTGTAAAGGTTTTGGAATGTCAATGCTTTCAGGAAGTCTCACATTGGTAGTGTGCCATGTGTTTGTTCAACAGTAGGGTTACTTTGCATATTGCGGTTCACACCTATAGCAACTTACTGAGTATATATTTTTTTCCAACAAGCGGAACTCCCCATCGCACCCTCCTCAGATTTAGTAGTAAGAGGGCCCAGTGGACATCCCGTCAAGGCCTGAACACAGATCAAGCATGAAAACAGGAAGAAGGTATTCTGAACTGTGAAAAAAAGCTAAATAGAAATAGTGAACGGTCGAAGGACAAGAAGTGAAATATAGAACAGCCCAAAAGACCAATGACGTCGTGGTTAAGTGGCTGAGTCCGCCTTCTACTTTGTAGCGGTTCCGACGTGCCTAGCGCACCGGCCGCGTCCCGCTTAGCGCGAGCTTTGTTTCCATCCGTGAGGCTTCGCATTGCGGTGTATTGATTACTACAGATCACGATGGGTCTTTGTTACCGGAAGGCGACTATCAACTTCACTATCGACGCGCAATACACAAGACCAAAAGCTCACGAAATCGAACGTTCTTATCAGTAATGGCCAGCGTCGTATACGTAAAACTCACGGACGAGGCAGCGTGTGTCAGACTTATTCGTCGATCCACAGACGATTACCGCTTTTTCCACGCCGATGGGAACGTGGGTGCGGTTTCTGTTGATCATGCCGATCTCGGAGTGAGAACGGTAGCCGTATTCGAACTTCCGTTCTAAGTTCCTGCGGACATGGTTATCGCAGCACTTCGCCCTTACGGCACGGCCTTTAATCATGCTGCGGAGAAATGTACCAGCTTCGAGACGTATCCCATACTCAACGGAGTGCGCCAAGTAAGAATTGAACTCCAGAAGCACAAACCATCTTATATGACAGCAAGTGGCTGTCGAGCCATCCTTATATACGATGGTCAATCGAAACCTGCTCTGGCTGCGTGCAGGATGGCCATGTCCGAACTGACTGTTTTCAGCGAAGTCTATTACAGCTACCTCGGGACACGCAGCACCCGCCACAGCTGACTTCGCTGCCTATTACATACGTGGAAGCGCTACGGAACGAAGTGGGCGACGCGTATGACAGGCTATTGCCCGTAGTCTGCGAGTATCGCCCCCGATCCAACGTCATTGATGGCGCAAATGGCCTTGTCACACCACCAGCCAGACGCTCCACAACAGCTGCGGATCCACAGTCCTACCACGCTCCAGTCGAACCCATCAACAGATATGGAAGCGGATCCGCAAGAGGATCGCACTGAACAGCATCATCAGCAGACGTGGAAGCTCCACCACGAAAACAGCGGTCAAAGAAACGAAATAAGAGACGACTGTCCACAGAAGATGAACACCACAACCGAGGCGACGTGCAAGACAGTGGGAACGAACATGATTCGTTTCCACAGTCAGGCCGGGACGACGTCACATCCACAGCGTCGGTGCTACAAGCCATGGAGAAGCCGCCACGTCAAAGAGACGCGATGGATACAGGTATGCAACAGGATGAGGTCCCACCTGCATATGAATGCCCGTCAACAGCGAGAGTCCTCACCAATGCATTAGGAGATTGGGCGCAAGAAATGGAACAAACTGATGAAATGCAGGAGGTCGCATTCATTGGCTCCCACCGACAATGATTCGGGAGGGAACCTTGTCCACGGGAGCCAATGAGGCCGTGTCATCTGGTCCCGGTCCAGGAAGAACGCTCCGTCGACGGCCGATCAGTAGATGCATGATTTCCCAGCAGTGCAAAATGGTTCAAACGGCTCTGAGCACTATGGGACTTAACTGCTGAGGTCATCAGTCCCCTAGAACTTAGAACTACTTAAACCTAACTAACCTAAGGAATCACACACATCCATGCCCGAGGCAGGATTCGAACCTGCGACCATAGCAGTCGCGCGGTTCCGGACTGATCGCCTAGAACCTCTCGGCCACCGCGGCCGGCCCAGCAGTGCACAACCAATAAGATGTCACACGTATGCCGTATTGATACAGTTAACAAAAAAATGTTCAAATGTGTATGAAATCTTATGGGGCTTAACTGCTAAGGTCATCAGTCCCTAAGCTTACACACTACTTAACCTAAATTACCCTAAGGACAAACACACACACCGATGCCAGAGGGAGGACTCGAACCTCCACCGGGACCGTACAGTTAACAGCGGTGGTATTCGCAACTCAGTAAAGATACAAATGCTGCAAGATATGCTGTGAGCATCGGACGTCGACATATTTTTTTTCTGCAGGAGGTACGGAACGATGCCCCAGTTGAGTTTTATGGTTATGATGTCTATCGTTTAACAGGTTACGACGGTAGCGGTGGGACAACCATACTGATTCGAGAAGGAATAGTGACGGAAGATGTGGAATACTTACTATCGACCCGTGGTGTTGCCCTGACTGTACGGGATGTCCGCTTGATGAACGTTTATACACCCTCTGGCTCGACCAGAGACATGAACGCACAACCTTTTACACACACAGGAAGTGTCGCCGCTATTTCGAAGACGTCAGGAGAATTATATTGTCGGCGGCGACTTCAACTGCGTTCTGCGGCCCGAGGACCAACATCCACACTTCGTTCCTTGCCCGGCGTTAAAGACGCTGGTCCGGGAACTTGCACTGCATGACAACTGGAAAATGACGCAGCCGCGGATATACGTACTTTGCAAGCTACTCAGCCAGTCGACTAGACAGAGTGTATGTGTCACGTGGGCTACGCAAGGCGACGGTTGACGCCGACGTGCGGCTTACGGCCTTTATAGACCACCAGGCCTACATCTGTACCATCGCTCTGCCACGACAGAAGACATGGCGCAGTAGGGGCCCATGGAAGCTCAACGTTACCCACCTGCATGATGAGAACTGTTTACGGGATGTTGGAGTCACATGGCTACAATGTCAACGGCCTCAACGCTCGTACGATTCGACGTTTAAACGGTGCACTGCTGCGTCAAACCGGCTTTACGCAGAACGTTCACACGATATGGCCAAGATAAGTCACACTGGCAACGGGCGACTTCCGAATTTTATTTCACAGTCCTTCGTGAGTTGACGAAACAACCACCGTCTCCCGACCGTCAACAGGCTGTCCAACGTATCAAAACACAACTGCTCCGTCTTACAGCAGTGAAGATGGAAGGGGTAAAAGAACGTGCGAGGATGCTCCACGGATTACGCAACGAAAGGCCGTCATTACACTATATACTGAGAGAAAGAAGGCAGCAGCGACGTACACTTATACCTGATGTCGAATTGGCGGTTGGATCGCGGGCCACGTTACGTGCTTATGCGCATCACTACCCCAGTTTCTATGTGGAGGACCATCTGGACAGGGCAGGCCTGGCAGACGTGCTTCGCGAAATGCCAACGGTCGAGAATCCCACTGAAGTGGACGGCCTTTTGGCTGAAATCACCATAGATGAGCTGGACGCTGCCCTAATGTATGGTGCGTTAAACAAATCCTCTTGACCATATGGGCTCCCTCTTGAGTTCTACCGCACCTTTGCTCCCCTGGTGGGACCGACGTGGGTACACATGTACAATGAAGTCTTAACACCTACCTTAAGTGTCCCTACCGAGTTCACAGAGAATATCATGATACCCATTCTAAAACCAAGTGGTGGTCGTAAACTACCGGCCTTTGACATTATTGAAAGGAGACTGCAAAATCTTTGCACGTATCCTCCGTGCTCGCCTTCAAATTGCGTTAATGGACAAAATACATTCATATCAAACGTGTCCAGGTGGGAAGAGCAATATACGCACAGCGCTAGGGGCATACAGGGATGTCATAGGATTGATGTCGGCATGTCGATTACTAGGAGCCCTTGTGGCAGTGGATTTCGATCACGCTTTCGACCGATTGGACCATGTGTTCCTACGAGGGGGCATGGAACGGATGGGAATCCCCCTTCTTTTTGTGGACACGATCATGAGGCTGATTAATGACGCGAACTCAAAACCCTTGGTCAACGGTGTTAGGCTCTGAGCACTGTGGGACTCAACATCTGTGGTCATCAGTCCCCTAGAACTTAGAACTACTTAAACCTAACTAACCTAAGGACAACACACACATCCATGCCCGAGGCAGGATTCGAACCTGCGACCGTAGCAGTCGCGCGGTTCCGGACTGAGCGCCTACAACCGCTCGGCCAACGGTGTTAGATCAGTACCTTTTTTTCACGTTCAGTGCGGCAAGGTTGCCCCCTTTCGGCCATCTTATTTGCAGTCGCTCTTTAACCTGCACTACATGGCCTCCGACGACGACTTGAAGGCGTCCAACTACGGACCGCATCTTTCCAATGCCGCGCATACGCCGCCGACGTCGTTCTTTTGGTCAAGTCAAGAGACGAAATCCAGACGGCGCTGGCATGTCTTCAGCAGTATGGAGCGGTACGGGGAGTGTCATCAACCTACGAAAGACCCGATGTATGGCAGTGCGGCCGCGCGGGTTTGCTGCGCGGTCTATGGCGTCTTGTCACGGTCCGCGCCGTCTTGTCACGGTCCGCGCCGCTCCCTCTGTTGGAGGTTCGAGTCCTCCCTCGGGCATGGGTGTGTGTGTCATCCTTAGCGTAAGTTAGTTTAAGTTAGATTAAATAGTGTGTAAGCTTAAGAACCGATGACTTCAGCAGTTTGGTCCCACAAGATCTTACCACAAATTTCGAAGTGGAAGTGGACAGAGGGCTGCCACCAGGGACAGCAGTGCCCATCACCAAGGTCCCCACTCTCAAGTGTTTGGGCGTGGTATTCCATGGAAACATGCGACGTACAGCGGCAGATAATTACCGACGGCTACTGTGACAGATTCGCGCATTGGTACAACATGCACTGCGCGCCATAGGTATGTTTCAGCGCGCACATTATTTCAGCGTCTATTTGGCACCGAAAATAAGTTACTTGGCACACATACTGCCGTTGCCCATCATGATTGCGTCAAGACTACAGTCGGCCTTCGGACATTTCGTAAGTGCTGACCACCTCTTCAAAATCCGCTACGATACCTTAACGCTGCCACCGAGAGGAGGAGGCGTCGGACTCGTAAACGTGAAGAACAGGGCGCGTGCGCTATTTCTTAGTAGGATGCAGCGCTATTGGAGAACAGAGCACGTCACCTTAATGGGCGCTGTGATCAAAGAAGCATTTAGCATTTGAGAAATCTTTCACGCAGGAGGATCGTACAAACATACCGCCGTTTGAGTCTCGTACGGATTCCCGTATGGAGGACATTGTGATAGACATCCCTGGGGTCGTGAAGCAGCTGAATGGGTTGAAAATAAATAAATCGCCAGGTCCTGATGGGATTTCAATTCGGTTTTACAGAGAGTACTCTACTGCATTGGCTGCTTACTTAGCTTGCATTTATCGCGAATCTCTTGCGCAACGTAAAGTCCCGAGCGACTGGAAAAAAGCGCAGGTGCCGCCTGCATATAAGAAGGGTAGAAGGAAGGATCCTCAAAATTACAGACCAATATCGATAACATCGGTTTGTTGCAGGATTATCGAAAACATTCTCAGTTCGAATATAATGAATTTCCTTGAGACAGAGAAGTTGCTGTCCGTGTATCAGCACGGCTTTAGAAAGCATCGCTCCTGCGAAACGCAACTCGCACTTTTTTCACATGATATCTTGCGAACCATGGATGAAGGGTATCAGACGGATGCCATATTCCTTGACTTCCGGAAAACATTTGACTCGGTGCCCCACTGCAGACTCCTAACTAAGGTACGAGCATATGGGATTGGTTCCCAAGTATGTGAGTGGCTGGAAGACTTCTTAAGTAATACACTCCTGGAAATGAAAAAAAGAACACATTGACACCGGTGTGTCAGACCCACCATACTTGCTCCGGACATTGCGAGAGGGCTGTACAAGCAATGATCACACGCACGGCACAGCGGACACACCAGGAACCGCGGTGTTGGCCGTCGAATGGCGCTAGCTGCGCAGCATTTGTGCACCGCCGCCGTCAGTGTCAGCCAGTTTGCCGTGGCATACGGAGCTCCATCGCAGTCTTTAACACTGGTAGCATGCCGCGACAGCGTGGACGTGAACCGTATGTGCAGTTGACGGACTTTGAGCGCGGGCGTATAGTGGGCATGCGGGAGGCCGGGTGGACGTACCGCCGAATTGCTCAACACGTGGGGCGTGAGGTCTCCACAGTACATCGATGTTGTCGCCAGTGGTCGGCGCAAGGTGCACGTGCCCGTCGACCTGGGACCGGACCGCAGCGACGCACGGATGCACGCCAAGACCGTAGGATCCTACGCAGTGCCGTAGGGGACCGCACCGCCACTTCCCAGCAAATTAGGGACACTGTTGCTCCTGGGGTATCGGCGAGGACCATTCGCAACCGTCTCCATGAAGCTGGGCTACGGTCCCGCACACCGTTAGGCCGTCTTCCGCTCACGCCCCAACATCGTGCAGCCCGCCTCCAGTGGTGTCGCGACAGGCGTGAATGGAGGGACGAATGGAGACGTGTCGTCTTCAGCGATGAGAGTCGCTTCTGCCTTGGTGCCAATGATGGTCGTATGCGTGTTTGGCGCCGTGCAGGTGAGCGCCACAATCAGGACTGCATACGACCGAGGCACACAGGGCCAACACCCGGCATTATGGTGTGGGGAGCGATCTCCTACACTGGCCGTACACCACTGGTGATCGTCGAGGGGACACTGAATAGTGCACGGTACATCCAAACCGTCATCGAACCCATCGTTCTACCATTCCTAGACCGGCAAGGGAACTTGCTGTTCCAACAGGACAATGCACGTTCGCATGTATCCCGTGCCACCCAACGTGCTCTAGAAGGTGTAAGTCAACTACCCTGGCCAGCAAGATCTCCGGATGTGTCCCCCATTGAGCATGTTTGGGACTGGATGAAGCGTCGTCTCACGCGGTCTGCACGTCCAGCACGAACGCTGGTCCAACTGAGGCGCCAGGTGGAAATGGCATGGCAAGCCGTTCCACAGGACTACATCCAGCATCTCTACGATCGTCTCCATGGGAGAATAGCAGCCTGCATTACTGCGAAAGGTGGATATACACTGTACTAGTGCCGACATTGTGCATGCTCTGTTGCCTGTGTCTATGTGCCTGTGGTTCTGTCAGTGTGATCATGTGATGTATCTGACCCCAGGAATGTGTCAATAAAGTTTCCCCTTCCTGGGACAATGAATTCACGGTGTTCTTATTTCAATTTCCAGGAGTGTAGAACCCAGTACGTTGTCCTCGATGGTGGGTGTTCATCGGAGGTGAGGATATCATCTGGAGTGCCCCAGGGAAGTGTAGTAGGTCTGCTGTTGTTTTCTATCTACATAAATGATCTTTTGGATAGGGTGGATAGCAATGTGCGGCTGTTTGCTGATGATGCTGTGGTGTACGGGAAGGTGTCGTCGTTGAGTGACTGTAGGAGGATACAAGATGACTTGGACAGGATTTGTGATTGGTGTAAAGAATGGCAGCTAACTCTAAATATAGATAAATATAAATTAAGGCAGATGAATAGGAAAAAGAATCCTGTAATGTTTGAATAATCCATTAGTAGTGTAGCGCTTGACACAGTTACGTCGATTAAATATTTGGGTATAACATTGTAGAGCGATATGAAGTGGGACAAGCATGTAATGGCAGTTGTGGGGAAGATGGAAAGTCGTCTTCGGTTCATTGGTAGAATTTTGGGAAGATGTGGTTCATATGTAAAGGAGACCGCTTATAAAACACCAATACGACCTATTCTTGAGTACTGCTCGAGCGTTTGGGATCCCTATCAGGTCGGATTGAGGGAGGACGTAGAAACAATTCAGAGGCGGGCTGCTAGATTTGTTACTGGTCGGTTTGATCATCAAGCGAGTGTTACGGAAATGCTTCAGGAACTCGGGTGGGAGTCTCTAGAGGAAAGGAGGCGTTCTTTTCGTGAATTGCTACTGAGGAAATTTAGAGAACCAGCATTTGAGACTGACTGCAGTACAATTTTACTGCCGCCAACTTACATTTCGCGGAAAGACCACAAAGATAAGATAGATTAGGGCTCGTACAGAGTCATATAGACAGTCATTTTTCCCTCGTCCTGTTTAGGAGTGGAACAGAGAGAGAAGATGCTAGTTGTGGTACGAGGTACCCTCCGCCACGCACAGCCTGGTGTATTGCGGAGTATGTATGTAGATGTAGATGTAGAAGTGGCTCCCCATTCACTCTGTCCACATCACGGCACCGCTCGCACACCTTCGGGACTTCTTCGTCGATTACAGTTACCCTCAGGACAGTTTGCCAGAGACCAGGCTGCCCACAACGAAAGACAGACATCGAAGCTTCCTTCAGCAACAATATCCAATGTGGTCGAACAGAAGTACCCAGCTATACAGTGGCAGAGCAGTCCATCCTCCCTCTCTCCCTACAGAGGTACATGCATTGCGGTATGTAGTGGTGAACGGCAAATTACCGAACCGTCAATGACTGCGCTCTATTCATCTGGTCGACACGCCCCCACTATGCAGTTTTCGACTCCAACGAGCACCGTTTGGTTTGTTGCACGACAGTCGACTGTTGGTTTCTAACGAGAAAAATTCTGGCCCTTTTACTGCGTACGGCGCCCACGGTAATCAAAGCTGACGCCCTCCTGTTCCCGGACAAAGTATATTTTCCCACTGCCAGGACAAAGGCCGTAAACTGGATAAAGAGGGTGGCGACGTATTATTTGTATCGCACCGATGACAAGAACGTCATAGACTTCTGGAACATACTGCAAGAGCAACATAATATCTTGCAGCGAAACGTGAAATGTACAACATGTTTTTCCAATTACTTGGGTTCGTTATTCACGGATCCTGCGGCTAGTTGGGGCGTTCCAGGTATGAGAAGTGAAATGAGAAGAAAGCTCAACGTTCAGGGACTAACGTTCAAGCCTGTTGTATTCAGGGGACTATATATAGTTTTTAAGTTAGCGAGAAGCCGTCCCGTTTTCTTTTCTTTCTTTTTCTGGTGAACTCTAACTCTAGACGGCGTTAGGAGCCGTTTTTACGTTTGGATGTGTTGAATGGCACCTTTAGTTTCTGTATGTTGTGTTTAGCACCTATGAAAGGCAATAAAAATCAATAGACACAAAAAACACCTCAAATAAAAATTAAAAAAAATCCCTTTCATACCTTGGATCTCATCCGCGGAAAAGGTAGGGTGGAGACATGGTGGCCAGGCCTCAGGTTGGGGCCCCTGCCCATTCTGGCTCCGCCAGTCCGTGACCTGATCCCCCCACCTAACACAAAAAAGTGGTCAAGATGTTGGGGCTGCTACGCGGGCAAGCTGTATTCAAACCTCCCTCGTGATATTTTTTTTTTTTCGCTGTTCGCTGTATTCAAATTTTTGTATATCTGTCGTTTGCAACGGCGAGGTGTAAGGAAGGCACCTATAACGACAAGTACCCTATTAGCAGCCGAAAGGAAATGGCTTTCGAATGGGAACCGCAAACGTTTGATAACAAAGTGACAAGTCAACCAAATGCTCCACCGGAAAACACTTCTTGGTATGCAAAATCTTGTACATGGTTGCACGTTCAGAGACCGTGAATTGTTACAATTGAAAGAAAATCAGCCCTCTGTCACTATTTTTACTGACGTCCGTTTCGCAACCTGCACCACGCAAGTAAAGAGCAGCCCTTAGTGGCTCGCCACCACAGTTTTCTTTATCTTAAGTGTCTTTGTGACTAATGCCCTTTTGGCATATTTATTATTTTATAAATGACATATAAGTACTGCCAGCGTTTCACGACGTTTCCGTACTTATACTCTATCATACCTTTGTAGTCATAATTCTGTGACCATGTTACAGAATATAGACCATTCTTTGTTTTAAATTCTGAGGAAGACACTCCTAGCAGTGTCGAATCCAGGTTAATTTGTTAAAAATAGTGACCGAGGGCTGATTTTCTTTCAATTGCTTCTTGGTATGTCATACACGTCATTAGTGACAGTACGTGTGTCATATGACAGGAATCTCTTACGACGCACCTAATTTGTACGCCTGGTGAGTGAGTGAGATATGCCTCCTTGTCTAATTTTGGTGTCCATATGAGTATAAAGGTGATCACTCTCAAGGGAAATGATGGAAACAAAGTAGTGTGTCACATAAACTGCAAAAGATGGACGTAACAGTTTCACAATCACACAGTTTTTCTTTGCTCTATCAAAACATATGTTTTTAACGTATTTGACGTTGCGTTTTGAAAGTTTTGACTCTTGAATTCCTTTGTTGTAACATAGTTCACGCCCGATTATTTGTTGTTTTAATTTCTTTGAGATGTCTATATGGTATCTCGCCTGCTTTGTTTTATTTATTTATTTTACACGCCTAGTTTAAAAAAATGTGTGTGAAATCTTATGGCAGTTAACTGCTAAGGTCATCAGTCCCTAATCTTACACACTACGTAACCTAAATTATCCTACGGACAACACACACACCCATGCCCGAGGGAGGACTCGAACCTCCACCGAGACCAGCCGCACAGTCCATGACTGCAACGCCCGAGACCGCTCGGCTAATCCCGCGCGGCACGCCTAGTTCCTTACGACCAAATTGAGGAGCAAATCTCCTATGTCATGGAACGTGTCAGTACATGAAATTACAAGACAAAGTAATAACATATAAAATAAAATGTTTATGATCCCAAAAAGACAAGCCATGTTAAAGTAAACAGAATCTACAATACAACACAGGGATCATCTTAATTTTTCAAGGCACTCCTCGACAGAATAGAAGGAGTGACCCATAAGGAAACTCTTCACTTTCGATTTGAAAGCACGTGGATTACTACTAAGATCTTTGAAATATTGTGGTAGCTTATTGAAAATGGATGTAGCAGTATACTGCACACTTTTCTGCACAAGAGTCAAGGAAGTTCAGCGGTAATGTATTCTTTCACATGATTTACATTCTATAACTACTGTGTAGTATGAAAACTGCAAGGCTACAGAAAGAGAACAAACATTCAGTGACCGGACGGACAGCTCATAAAGAAAAGAAAAAAGGGCACGAGAGAGTTTTCAACACGGGTCACTCGCATGGCAACCAGCAACGTGCCCACTTAACCACGACGCCGCTGATGTTTTTAGATCCTCTACATCGCACTTCTTATCCTTCAACCGTTCACTGTTTCTATATTGATTTTTTTCCCAGTTCGTTACACCTTCTTCCTGTTTTCATACTTGATCTGTGTTCAGCCGGCTGCTGTGGCCGAGCGGTTCTAGGTGCTTCAGTTCGGAACCGCGTTGCTGCTACGGTCGCAGGTTCGAATCCTGCCTCGGGCATGGATGTGTGTGATGTCCTTAGGTTAGTTCGGTTAAGTAGTTCAAAGTCTAGGGGACTGATGACCTCAGATGTTAAGTCCCATAGTGCTTAGACCCATTTGAATTTGAACTGTGCTCAGTTTTTGACGGGATAACCACTGAGGAATCTTACCACTAAATCTGAGAGAAATGCGATAGGGAATAAATGGACCTATCAATTACATCAAGCTAAAACTCGTCGTGTATTAATAAAGTGAAATTGTAGGGGACTCTGATGTACACAAGACATACGGATCACGCTACTTAACTGACGGTCCTAATTCTGTTTTCGCTTTCATACAGCTCATCGTGATGCCTCAAAGCAGGTTAATGAAATCAGATGGCTGTGGTTACGTGCACTGCCATGTTTTATCATAGTCTCTTTGGTACCAAGGTCATAAATTTCGATGCTAAGCACAAAATGAAATCCTGTTCCCTTATATCATCTTATTGTAGTACTATCTGACTACTAGCAGCTTCACCCACATACGTATTTGTTGCGTACAGTGCAAACAACTCTTCCTCTCCTCTCTCTTGGCACACCCCTTCCTCGCTCCTAGTCTGCCCATCTTCTCCTCTTCCCATTCTCTGTTCATCTGTTCCTCCCCCTCTCTCACTATCCGTCTCCTCCTCCTCCCTCTCTCCCTATTCACCTCTTCCTCCCCTCTCTGTCCATTTATTCCTCCTCCCTCTCTTTCTACCCATCTTGTCCTCCCTGCGACAGTACCCAACAGTTAAAGCTAGTGTGGTTCATGTTTCTAACAGCATCCTATACGAGCAAACCTGTTACATCTATGCCTGTAGTTACTCATACTTTAGACACTTGGGCTATGCGTGGCTGTGTTTGAAAATAATAGCTCGGCGTAATCATAGGATCGAGTTGTGCATGTCTACTTGCATGCCCTGCAGCTAATTTTCTTCAAATAATAACCTGCAGCTGTGATACTGTAGTCAAATAGTCTGTGCATTGGCTAGAATTGCGAATTAGAGAAATACACAAAAATACAAAATAAAATTTATATGAATAATTTAATAATAAGGGTTATGTTCTAAGGTCTCTAACTGTTGTATACGACAGAGAATTATGCCGAATAATCTTTATTCAAGAAAGAACACCTAAAATAAACGGGAAGTGGTCCTACAATATTCATTTAAAATACAGACAGAAATTACCGTTATCAAATTCAGTAAAGTTACATTGAGAGCGTTAAGAGAATGGTAGCAAAATCCCCAAACTAAATAGTCATCAAAGACTCGCAAAAACTAAGTCCATTTCATAATCATAGTACACGAAATGTTCATCAGCTGAGAACAGTTCAGAGTTGAACATGATGATTTACAAATTAACACCTGCCAGATGACAAGTAGAAATTCATACTCCGTTTCTCCTCAGTTGCGTCATACAAGCAGAAAAAGCCAGAGACCTACTCTGGAGCACATTCAGACTTCTCGAAATGTAAACCTCCTTCAAAAGTTAGAGAGCTGTAGTGACCATTCACAGCCCAGACTCTATCACAGACACGACCAAGTGTCAAAGGTTACCACAGGCAGATCTGTCTTCCACTAGATCCTCAAAAGTTCAAGTGTCATACTGGCTGTTCACTGGCCAGAATCTACCACGAGTTCTATCAAATATTACCCAGTCCCACAGGCAGATCTGCCTTCTTCCAGAATGAACATGCAAGTATCCAGAATAGCTTCCTTGAGCTCTTCACTGGAAAAGTTCCTATCTCCACTTGACTGCTGTAATGTTCTGCTGCTGTCTACTTTTTCTTTGGCTGAAGACTCTTCCAAACAAAATACACCGCTCTTAAATTCTACAGACATGATCTGACTCAACATGACTACTTCCTGGACTAATCTAATATATTACAACAATATTTAAATAAAAAATGTTATAAATATTCTATCGTACATAGATCATTCACAATAATTGCAAATAAAGATTTGTTCGTAAGTAAGTTATTATTCTTGCACAAGTGCACTCACATTAAATGAAAATGAACTGACGTTAAGTATTGTTTAAACAATTATTTATGTTTTCTTCACAGAAGCATCTTTTGGTTTTCTTTTTGATGGTGGCATCCACTAACACATGCGATTGACCCCTTTTACATTGTCATAGTTTTTTAATAGCACTTGAAATCAATATTGAAATAAAGTTGCTGGCAAAATAGCAAATTGTTCATTAAATAACTACACTAGCATGCCAAGACGTGAGGTATTCTTGCTTCATTCCTATTCTGGGTCATTGTGGAAAATAAAAAAGTTCTGACAAACATTTGTGTAATAAAAAAGATATAAAAGACGTCATAAGTCAATAAATAAAATAGACACAGAAGAGTGGCTTTTGGAGATGACAGCTACTACGCAATGCTGTGATTTGAGATATTCTCTGTTGAAAACGTATGAAGCATTTAAAAGTTCTTATTTCAGAGGTTCATTCCGAAAATTTTTGTTCTCTGTGAAATATTAACTTCTGTAGTTTTAAAAATATTGAAAATATTGTTGTGTCACTGGGTGCACCTCATTTTTCGCAGATGCAATCAGATTTCCATTAATACTTGACTGTACGATTCTCAAAGACTTGTATGAAGCCGTCTTTCAACTTTTCTGACACACTGATATTTCTAGCGCATCTCCAGAACAAAGGCCGTATGTATTCTCAGCTTTGGATTTACTATTTCTAGAGACGCTGCTCGTCTTTGTACCTGGACTCGCCCGCATCGGTCACCTAGCTGGACATGCCGCGGCGCGCCCTGAGCCCTGGTCCGCTAGGGTGAGCCATACAACAACTTCACCTTCCCTCATACGACCACCAAATCCCTCGCTTACATACGCCTAACGTTACACGCCTCCGTTTATAGCGGCTTGTTACGTCGCTAACGTGGCACATTGCACCAGATTTCACACGTTTACATAACATAATAAATACACACATAAGATAATGAACAGAGTACCCTACTTATGTGTCAGAGCAATAATGTACGTAACTTTGTGGTGGTGTATGAAACAACATGTACCTCCTAGGCTATGTCATAATATCTATTATCAGTATTAATTTACTACATGTAACAAATTATCAAAATATATGACGTGTTAATGAAATTCCGAAATAAACATCAACCATATAAATTTATGGAAAAGTTCGAGACAACTCGACTTTTGCTCATTTGAAATCGTATTACGTTTTGAGCACTTCTTCATAGCAGTTCACTAACACAGCACATGATCGGTGTTCTGGGACAGAAGTTCACATCGTTCGCCGTCCAGCCACTTTGCAGAATTTCATGACCTTTTTGGCCACGTATTACGCCCAACATGCATCAATCCGCAGTCATCGTCAGTTCTTAAGGACAATAGCTGTCGAAAAATGACGGTGGTGTAGTGACCAGTAATCATATGACTTCCCAATTCTCCCTAGACCAGGTACAGAACGCCCTCACCAGTGGAGTCGATTAAATCACAAACAAGATAGCAAGCAAAACATGATCTATAGCATAGGCAAAACACTTGATATGGCGCGACATTTCAAACACTACGTCCATTTTTCCACTAGAAAACTTGTCTTACGTGCTAAAAAATTTCTTCAACGTCATAATTCAACTAGCATTTTATCATTTCTCTACAATTTTACTGCATCTAATTAGAAACTTTAAAATTAACGCTACGCTATGCATAAATCGCCCATTTAACTTTTATTTTTAACTCACCGGTTAGCTGGATCATAAATTCAGCAAATGTTCACCCTTAATTGCACTAAAATACGATTTATCCCAGTCTTTATTCTAATAAACATATTACTCACTTACCTTCATAATTTTGCATACATAAATCTATTCCATTTCCTTCCAACATAACGTACATTTTATAATTAATCCAAGTAAAATACCACCCATAAACTTAGTTCATACTTTATACATAACTGCGTGTTTTACTCCCACAAGCATTAAAATTGTAATGCGGTCTGATGAGTTCCACGTACCAAATTTTGTGCGGACAATAATTACTATTGAACTACTCATATTACCCGAGAAGCCCGTCGAAAATATTACAAATAACACTTTTCAATAACCAGTTGAAAATTCCCCCTCCCCCACTCTTATATACAATACGATTTATATTTCTCTCTTAAATAGCGAGATAAACTGCGGTCTGCCGACCTCCACGGACCAAGAGTTGGGCGGCGAATATTTACTCCCCTCTCGCACTAAATTATCTTCCATACTTTACCACTCATATCTTAAATTTACCGAATTACCGCTTGGACAGCACAGAAGTAGCACCCAAAATTCTTAAAAAATATATGAAATACACATATTTACACACTTATATTAATACAAGCGTCGTTTTTCATTCACAAGTTGCATCTCTGCCATGTTGCCTCGTATAACATTTTTGTCGCCAGTGTGAGTACGTTTTCAATCTCACTTTTTTCCAATTTCTCACCTGTTCAAAGTGGTGCCCTCTTTTACCAACGGACGCCTTTTTTTTTAATCTAAGTTCGATCATTTCACTTACAGGCTGACATTTTTAATTTCACCCCTCTCTAAACATTGCTCCCTCGAAACATCATTTCCAGCGTCCATATTTATGGCAAACATTACAACATCAGACACGCCCTCAATCTTATTATCACCATGAAACTATTCATTAAACACTTTTCTCGCTTCGGTTTCGTCTTTCTTCCTTTCAAGAATTCTTGCAACTCTATATTTCTGCCGTGTCCACCTGTGAGGCAATAATGACTTCAACATTTTTCCATACCACTACCAATCATTAATATTCAATTTCTTCCTTACCGTACCATTCTATATTAACATCGCCCCCTAAACAAATATTTTCTCCATTACATATTCCTATATTTTCCTGGTCTACATTTAAATCATTCACAGCATTTAAATCATCCTCTAAATGCTTTGTTTCTTCGTTCTCGTTAGCATCAAATACATTGTTCCCTTCCATTGAACTAACGATATCTTAGTTGCAACGTTCTCACGACTAACCACACAACTTAAAACTTCGGGTCTGCTAAGCAAATTCTCACTTATTTCCGACAAGTGACTACAAACTTTATCACAATTAAATCCATTAAGGTCCACCGATGACTTATAATCTTCTTGACTTCAAACATACAAAACATCCACCGGTACATTATGGAAGCCACCACCAATAACTCCGTTAATCTCTGCCCGTACCCGATACAGATTGCCACTACTGCATCGTTCCAAATCAGAAATCACAGTACCCAAGAATTGCGCCAAACTCGGATCTGTCTCTGTCTACGTTTCATTTTCTCTACTGTCAGATTTCTCTGACACTCTCTACCATGTAACACATTAATTTCACCTTCATCCTTCCACATCCACTCATAATTCATGCTTTTGTCAAATGCCGTTGGTTTACTTACATCAACAGAAATAAATGCACAAATTTCTTCCTCCAATACATCTAGATCAATAGCTTCAACCTTCGCAACTTCATCTGCTGAAACATCACCTTTACTTCCCTTTACAATAAATTACTCACTTACACTGATACGTAATAAAATTCATCGACACCTGACGAGACTATTGCTACGCCTCCTTCACGAATGCCTTCACATACTTCTGTCGATAGAAAATCACCTATAATTGGTGCTGCTCACTAATGCATCGTTAAAATTTGTCATACATTCTACGTCCACCAAATTCAGATCCACCTCTGCCGCTCTTCTGATCCCATTATTTTCCAGCACACATACATTCATTCCATCACTCACTTCCATTTCACAAAATAAATTTTTCAGGCTCTTGCATTCATTATCCAATCTCTCAACACATTTTGCTATATTTCTTGTGCACTCTTTATGGTTCGCTGCTTAAAATTATTCCCCATCATATTCTTATTTGTTATAACCTCCATCTCTAACGTTTGTGGCTTCATTGAAGAATTTTCAACAGTCACAGAACTTTTAAAATCACGTGTCCTTTTCAAGTCCGGCTTATTTCGCCATCTCCGGATCTGAGTTGCAGCGATCTCTAATACCCCGACCGCATATTCTGGCTTTGCATTTTGTGAGGCTCCTGCCCCTCATATCTTCGTTTCCAGTTTCGATTTCCATTCGCAGAATTCCAATTTCCATTTTCCCTTAGAAAGTTATTGCTACCATTCTGATGATAATTTTTTGGTGATTATTATGATTGTTGTGGATATTACTATTGTTCCTATTCTGACACCCATTTCACTGTCTACAGTTCTAATTACGTGGCGTGAATCTCAACACACGTTTAAGTCTCTCAATAAAATTTAAAAACTCCATAGTCGTGTCTTCAGCGTTGTAATCTTCTTCAGCATTCCAAGCGGAAGATTAATATGAGTCAACTTAACCAATTCACGTACACAAAAATCCGGCATCGACTCACTTCCGTATTTGAAACTTGGTCTGTTTAGGAACTCATTCTGAAGGCACGTTTGTTTCGCTTCTCTCCAGACTTTGTTGAGGAAACAACTCTCAAACACTTCATAGGTAGTAAATGAACCACTCACTAAATTTTCACGATTATGCATTGTCCTCAAGATTTTTTTAGCGAACTTAATGTTTGCCTCTTCCGATAATCCTCTCACAAAACCGTCTCTACATGCAGCAAGAAAATCGTCTGGATGGTATTTTCTATCATCTGCAAATCAGTTGTCGTTCTTGAATCAACCCATAGAGCACTAATCACAGTAGTAACCTGATTCGCTGCTAAAGAATTTAATTCTGCCCTCGTGTCTTTAATCCGAATTCTTAATATAGCCACCCAGCTCGTTCTGTATCTGTTCCGACTTTTCCCCTAAATCTTTTTCTGTTTATGACTCTGGTGTTTACCAGGACAACAAAAAATGATTCAAATGGCTCTGAGTACTATGGGACTTAACATCTGAGGTCATCAGTCCCCTAGAACTTAGAACTACTTAAACCTAACTAACCTAAGGACATCACTCACATCCATGCCCAAGGCAGGATTCAAAGCTGCGCCCGTAGCGGTCGCGCGGTTCCGGACTGAAGCGCCTGGAACCGCTCGGCCACAGAGGCCGGCCCATACAACATCCATAGAAATCTTGCCCATGTTTGCCTGTATAACTACTAATTTTTTTTATCAAACCCCCTTGAATATCTGATTTAATTTTTTCCACTTCATCTTTTACACTTTCTGTATTTGAATTGAGAACAGAATTTCGAAGTTCCATTTTTGTACTCACTATCCCCCACTAGATCGCATTTATAGAAAAATTTGCACTAATTGTAATGATGTATTGTCTGCAAGCTACTGCCCTCCCACCCACCCCCCTCCCCTCTGATTTGGACTATCTGCTCCATCAGTAAGTTCCATTTCCACACTCCCTCATTCAGACTGGCCTTCTCACATTATCTGAAACAAATGTATTGGGTGATTACTTAATTATTGGAAACCCCATCACTGATGATGACCCAGTGGGTTCACACATATTTACGCTATCTGCGCATGTACTTAACTCGTAGGTCGTGCTGGTACTTCTGCTGTTCTGCTACTACCGAATTTATAGAAGCTACCAGTGCCGATGCCGACTTGAAGTCGCTGCTAGTAACTCACGATGATGAGGCCGCCACTGCTGATCACACTGCCTTAGAAATCTCCGCTGCTGTTGACCGCTGCAGACTGGGACTCTGTACACCACCTTCTTCCCCTTTCTTGAAGTTCGAACTTCCCCACAGTTTATTTTTGTTGCCGATCTTCGCGCACGCAGCTCCTGCAAAGTCTTAAGCTCAGAGTACACATACAAACTGCCTATCATATAGTAGATTTGGGACATAGATCATAGAATATTGTAACATGTTAGAATTACAATTGCGATTCTAAAGGGATTAGATTCATATCCTGGATGAGCCTCCCATTGTGACAGTATCTAACGGTTAATGCTAGTGTAGTTGCTCTTCCTAACAGCATCCCATACGAGCAAACGAGATGCATCTTTGCCTGCAGTTACTCAACTTTAGGTACTTGCGCTATGTACAGCTCTGCTTAAAAAGAATAACTCGATATCATCATAGGGTCCAGTTGCACACTTTCGCTTTCACGCCCCACACCTACAGGCTGCATATAATAACCTTTAGTTGTGACCCTGCAGTCAAATAGGGTATGCATTGGCTACAATTGGGACTTAATAAAATACACAGAAATACAAAATAAAAGTTAAATGAATAATTTGTTAATAATGGTTCTGTTCTAACATTTGTAATTGATGTAGATGGCAGAGAATTATGTTGAACAATGTTTATTCAAAAAATTAAGTCTCAGATAGACAGGAAATGGTTCTATGAAATTCAGTTAACCCCTTAATACCCGAATAAATTTCTAAATGAAAGATAAAAATCAAAAATTGCGGCGCTTTAGAGATACCCGAAACACACTTGTCAAAAGTGTTGGTAGTTTCATGAAGAACCGGCACCAACTGGCACCGATATTCTAAAACAGTTAACCTTACAGTTATTAGCACAACAAAAAGTCCATTTCATAATCACAGTACACGAAATATTCACCAGCTCAGATCAGTTCTGAGTCCAACATGATGATTTGCAAATTAACACATGCCAGATGATGAATAGAAACTCGTACTCTGTGTATCCTCAGTTCTGTAATACAAATGGAAAAAATTAGATTCCTACTCTGGAGTACATTCATAGTTCTATAAAGTCCCTTCAAAAGTTGGAGTACTGTAGCAGCCATTCGCAGCGCAGAGTGTGTCACCGACATGGCTGCATATCACACATTACCTCAGGCAGGTCTCTCTCCCACAAGACTGTGTATCCTAGAAATTTTGTTAGGGTATGTTTCATGTGATGTCAATAAATACAAAGAGCGTTCAAAAAGTTTTGCACAGTCGTCTCTATTTTTTTTTTTTTAGTTTTTGCAGGAGGAGAATGAAATTGTTTGTGAACATACTTGGAACATTTAGCTATACATTGAGCCTACTCGATATAGCTTCCATCAGCTCTGACGCATCTGGCCCAACGTTCTCTCCACGATGCAAATGCACCTTGGTAAAATTCCGGGGATTGACTTTTACACCATCGCTTGACACAGGAAATAAGGTCTTTCTCCCTATCAAATGTTTTACGCGCAGGTGGGCCTTCAGACGACCAAAGAGGTAAAAATCAGAATGGAGCCAAGGCCTGACTGTAGGGAGGGTGAGGAACCATTTTCCAACCCATTTTCCTGATTTTCTCCTGCGTCGTAAGGGCTGCATGGGGTTTGGCATTGTCATGGTGTAGTCTGATGAGTTGACCCTGAAGCTGTGGTCTGTGGGTCTTTATGGCACGGCGCAGCTTGTCCAGTGACAAACAGTAAAGGTCCGAGTTAAATGTGGAGCCAGGTTCCAAAAAGTCAATGAAAAGGACACCACACTGATCCCAGAAGAAGGAGGCCATCACCTTTCGGCCTGCCCTTCGTGAGAGTCTTGGTTTCTTCTTCCGAGAGGAACCCGGATGACTCCACTCCATGGATTGGGTTTTGCTCTCAGGTTTGGACAAAAACAACCATGTTTGATCCTGGGTTATGACGCGGTCAAAACATTGTTTCCACTCTTCAGTAAATGTCTTCATGAGACCCTCGCACACATTCTTCCTCACCGTTTCCATTTCTCTTGTCAATAATCTAGGCACCCAACGTGCACAGATTTTTCTATACCCTAGTGACTGTACCACCTGATACCACACTACCCAAAGACAAACGAGTTATTTCAGCAAACTGTCGTCTTCTCACACATCTGTCATTTTGGATGACTTGATCAGTGGTCTCTTTATTCACATGACTCACTGCCGTCGATAGTCTACCGCATCGTGGAATGTCCAGTAGAGAGAAATCACCTTCTTTAAGCCTCTGCAACAACTGCTGGATACCGCTGCGATTCACAGTGTCCTCCCCATAAACAGGGAGCAACTTTCTGTGAACCAATGTGGCAGTGTCATCGCCGGTCTTGAAGAGGAACTCCATCACCGACCATTGTCGCAACCTGACATCTACTTCACGGTCAATTATGGTTTACCTGTAAGTAAGAGAAAATACTTTTATACACCAACTTATAGCAAAATGTTCCAAGAATGTTCGCAAAACATTTCATTCTCCTCCTGCAAAAAAAAAAAAAAAAAAAAAATTAGTGACGACTGTACAAAACATTTTGAACGTCCTTAGTACATACCCATTTCACTGCACAACCGTTATCAGAGCTGTGATGTTATGCCACTCTGCATTGTTGCCAGATTTCAAGGTGCCACCTCCACCTATGATGTCATGCAACATTTCCAGATATCCTACTCCCCTCCACCCAGCCCTCTGATGTAGGCCAGTTGCCCCACGTATTAAATAGTAGTAAATATAAGAATTGGTGGTAAATTCAAAATAGCCCAAATTTTCTTTGTACAAAATGGCGAAAAATTCAAAATTTGGCGGGAAATTCAAAATAGCCCAGTTGCCCTTTGTGAAAAAGTGTATGTTGTAAGTTATGAATGACGTGATGTATCTAATATTTGTTTCTACATTTTATCACAGGTGCTGTTTGACACCTTATTGATTTTACTAAGAATCTGTAATAGCTCATATTTTTTAACTCGATGTACAATATACAATGATTTCTACTTAGGATTTCTTAACTTTATTACTTGGATCTGTAAATTACTTCAAATAGTATGATGTCTTACGTTCGCTTAAGGTAAGATGTACGAGATATAAATACTTTTGAGAGGATCATTTTGGCACTCTTATGTGTCCATTAAGGTGTCCAAGAAATGAGTGTCGATTATGTTCACAGTCCTTTTTGTTCTTGTTACCCACTGTCACTATCTATCCACTTCAGCGAAATACTACTTGGCTAGACAGACATATTTTTGTATGTATAAACTGACATCTGTAAGAGGGTTCTTCTCGTTCATCAGTGATGATATAATTTTTCAAAATATTACGAAATCTGCATTTTTATAGGCTACTGTTCCATAAAAAATGTCGATAGGTTGGTATCTGTGTATAAGTACATAGCCTTCAGGTATTGATGATCTATGATACCATGCAGTCATTAAGTCTGCCAGCAGTTAAGAATGCCAGCAATAGGCTGTTCATCTTTCAATATTTTATGAAATTCGTAATTATTTCGTATGTTATTTTTATTATATCGTGTAAAATATTTCGTTATATTGTGTTAGTATGCCTTTAAGTGGCCTTTGTTTGCTGACTATCTGATATATATAATACATAAACTAAGTCTGGCACACCAGCAATATATGTTATGTGCCTCTTGCACTTCTGTCGATAGTTCTGCGGTGTTTGGATGAATGTGTATCTTTGAGATCATAACAGCGGCTCTTAGTTATCAAGAAGCTGTAGTACCTGGAGTACAGTTACCAATATGTCGTGTCAAGTTGTAATGTTTATGATGTGGATCCATTCCCAATGTAACGATGGAATATTAAGTCTACTTTGTACACATTAGGAAAAATAATTGGGTAATTAAAATATGTAATTCGTAATACCACATATGTAAGTAGAAATATTGCATGGTAAGTTAGTATGTTATTGTGTGTTCTGTAACAATGTGATACTCTCCCACATAGGTTTCACAGATGCTTCAAAATGACAGGTTATTGAAATTAGTTAATGGCACGATTTAAATAAAGATCACTACTACAGACCATGTTTTCTTCTGTTAAATATTTAGAGATCATTGATCCCCACAGAAAAAAGGAAGTATATAAGCAGAGTAGAGACGAATGGGGAATCATTCTAGCAACGACCAGAGCCGTGAATGGCTAAATTGATTAACATAAACGACTTTCACAAAGAGCAGACTGTTACAGCCTGGCACTGAGAAACGAAATGTTTTGTTCATTCACTCATTAAAACCAAATATATTTGTGCCATATTTCCATCCATTTATCAGCACAAATATTTGGTTCAGTATAATAAGTCGTCTGGAGATAATTGCTTTCTCCACTGGTTCCTCCTGTTTTTTTAAGAACGTAAACACTTGAATACTGGGAACAATAGTTGTTTTTCATTTATGGTAGTAATCGGAAATATTTATATTGAAGTTATGATCTCATTTTGGCCTTGCCACTTAATTAAAGCCCCTCATAATTACTGAATGAAATGAATTACTTGTATTTTTTATCTGAATTCAATTCATTTGTTAGTGTGATTACTAATGACCAGTCCATCCAGTGTTGCAAACGTAATTGAATTATAGCGTATACTACATTTATTGCTCTAGATTCAACAGTTTCATTTGGTGGCACTTCGTGGTCTGAGACTTTTCAGTGACATATTAGGAAGCTGAGAATAATTGAAGTAACAGACGCATTTAAGTGGTATGTAATGTAATCAGCGTGCTATAATAAACTTTTCAAAACAATTGTACCATTATTTAGAAGCGTTTCGTGTCACAATAAAGAATAATTTCATATTGTGGGCATCAAATAGCGTTTTTATAGTCGGTTGTTTTCAGCAGGATAAGCTACAATTACATTCAAATTCGACAGTACTTCTTCATGAAAACATCCTAGCTTATATCATTCGATCCATGAGTTTTCGCTCTTATTATTGTTGTTCGTAAGATCATTCGTGTCTCTTTGTCTTAGAATAACGCTTGGGAGGCAAAAATGTGATAAATACTTCATAAACTCCAGAAGAAAGAATAAAAAACTGTCCTTACGATGCATATGACATTAACAGATCCGTCCGGATCATTGGTGCCGCTCCAGCTGTGAAACGGTAACGATTCCGGCAGCAGTGAATGAGTGTCAGGAGCGCTCGTATTGAGTTGCGGGTACATTTGCGAGTAACATGCTTTAGAATGTGTTCGCACCTCTGACTATGTTGCAGAGAAGATGCCTTGTGGTGAGCTAATATTTGTAAGTTGCGGAGTACCAGGGGTTTGCGCTCTCGCTTCCGCATGTTGTTCTTCACGCGTGGCTGCTTTCTTCCGCTGACGCGCAGCTCGTAGCTCATGCTACACCTCTCTGGCAATAAAAAAAGACTTCCGCCATTGCTAACATGCCATTGTGATACGCAGTTGCTAAGGTTGTCTCCCTGTTCTACGTGTTGTGAGAATGTCTTCCTGACGGTTGCATAAATTTATCACTCTTACGTTACACTCCGAGAACTACAGAGTTTTGGCGTAAAAACATAAACAAAGAAGGTATTGAAATGATTGGCTGAAGTGTTAATGAAATTCTACAATTGCTACAGTTATAATCCTATCTTATCATTCACTGGCTGATACATTTTGTAACGTCATTTCATCGAAGTTATTACAGTGATCGCAGGGCGCCAGATGCCATGGCGTGGCATAAATAAGTTTAGAGCATCTCTCGAAATAGACTCATACATATAGACCAATTGAATCTTGAGAATTTAGTTCATCCAACTAGTAAATTTTTTAGGAGCTTATTCTCATTATGCAACCTCATAAATGAAATTTAGACAAGAATAAAACCCAACATGAGTGTCGCTATGAATGGCTACTTTGCGACCATTAAGCATGAGAGCGTTTTAAAGGAATGAACTATATGGGCTTGTAAGTTATGAGCACCTATAGTCGTCACTGGCTGCGGATGGTCCGTGACTCGTGTTAAGTCGAGTTTCCACATGTGACTCAAGTGGTAGAACAGTAAGTGTCATGATGCCTGATAACGGCAGTGGCGCCCTGTGCTGCTTTTTGCACATGTTCCTGTCAAAATAAATTTTAGTGACAATATGACGACAACTCAAATTATTCAGACGTTCATTGGTGTCTTCATTCATATTATGGCATTAGAACTGAGCAAGAAGAAAAAAAATAGTAAATTCTGGATGTAGAAGTGGACTTTTCGTGAAAATAACACAGGGCATCAAACAGATTTGTAAAGGAAATAGCACTCCTAAACGAAGGTCCATTCGTGAACCACATTCAAATAATAAAAACAAATTTGGAGTACTTGATGAGCTGCGTATCGAGATCTGTTAAGAAATCTGATACATCAGAGATGCAGTACTGGCTCGAGTGAAACCCAAGTGACACTTCGGTATTTGACACCTGGTGGTTATCTGTCTTAATTAAGTACACCACATCCACAGAAGAACAACTTCATAGTTCTTATATGACGTGTTGGATGCTGTTTACGGTGTCATGAGAATTCAGTTGAACGATAATGTTTTCACTCTTGCATGTCAGATCAGCTATTTAAATGTTACCGGTATTATAAATATTAAAGTTATTGTACACCGAATTTTGGTGTTACGCTTTATGCAAG
The DNA here is from genome assembly GCF_023898315.1 of Schistocerca nitens. Lineage (NCBI taxonomy): Eukaryota > Metazoa > Arthropoda > Insecta > Orthoptera > Acrididae > Schistocerca > Schistocerca nitens. Next base: position 900,388,980 of record NC_064614.1, on the reverse strand, counting down.
TGCACTAAAAGACACTAAAATAGTTGGTAATTTCATATTCGTGTTCCTTTATTAAACGCTACGGTCAAGCTGAAAAAACAACACCGCCACCAGAAATCTTGTTGCTTCCTTTAAATTCACTGAACAAGTGTTCAGATAACGCGAACACTAGAACACAGTGATGGTCCTGCGAAATTTAGCCACGAGGTGACAGTCGACTGCGTCTAACCGCAGAGAGCCTGACTAGAGAGGTCCTGCAGTTAATCGGTTGTAGGAGAAGGGAAGTAGCGTCACAAGGTTAAAGCATCTTTAATTTGTAGTGACAGGTTAAAACCCAGCTATAGACACAGCTCACTCAGGTTTAGGTGGCTACAGAAAGCTGCCGCCTTGGCATCCGAAGGCGCTGATCTTCCGTAATACATATACAGTGTGATCCTGAACTCCATCGGCAAGATTTCGTAAGTTGCTGGATGTTTTTTGAGTTTTGCGGTGTAAGTGCCCTATGGACTCTGATGGCTCGTTACAAAGTATTTGCATTTCGTTTGATTTCGTACCACCATTTATATTTGTACCTTTATTTGATGAAAAAGTGCAGATGTCGATAATATTCGTTGTGTATCTTGTTTACAAATAAACCTGTTCCACTGATTCACGATACTTGATATCCACGGTAATGTCAGTGTGTTACCTGTTCACGAGATAGATTGAACACCATGGTATGCCACCGCTCCAGATTCTATTTCATATTAATGACCTCATTGACGTTACCACGCACATTGGGTTTGGGAACATTTGTTTGAGAATGCAGGGCACAGGTCGTGAAAGTAATTAGTTTAGTGACTACATCAGCAGGAACAGCACTCTTTCCTCTAGTGAAAAAGTAGAGCTGTTCATGAAATTAAATCGCGGCACGAATTAAACAGCAACATTGTTTCGTTATCTGCCTGGGAACAGAGGCGACGTCCACGCCTGTTAGGCGAGCGCGCGTCACTTGTTATGTACGGTGGCGCATGGCGAGACCGGTAGATCCACACATGCGGCCGAGCCCGTTGCCATTACAGTAGCTTAAGGCCGTGAGTCGGTGCGCGCCGTGTTCATGGATTGCCTTTTAATTAGACTCATAACAGGAGCGGCCGTCTGGCAAGCACATCTGCACGCTGCCAATTCCTGAAAGTGGCCGCTCAGAAGAAGCCCTGCGCTAGCCAACAAGATGAAGGATCTACTTGCTAGACTTGTCGCTCCACTCGGCAAACACACAATTAAACTTGTAAAACACGTAAATTGTAATCACTCTTCTTATTTCGTCGCTTCCACTTCTCTCCTCTTCGCACTCCTCAGATCCGCGGAGGAGAGCGACAGAGCCAGGGAGGAATGGACGGCGGTGGCGACGTCGGCGTTGGCCGGAGCCGAGGGGAAGCGGCGGGTGGCGGCTGCTCGCCTCCGCCTTCGCCTTCAACTCTCAGGTAAGCCGGCGGCGGTGCGCCTTTTCCCTGAGAGCTCTGCTACAGGCCGCCTTTTTGCCCCGCCCGTCCCGGAGTGCGTGCGCCTATGTACGTGTCGCGCCTTTTCCCACGAAATGAGCCGGCTGTCACGGGTATCTACCGGAGCCACGTCTATCTTCGCTTCTTTATTCTTTCCTTTTTCTTTTTAGACCGTTTTTCGGTAACCAAAAAAAGATGCCTCCCACTTTAGGGCGCTCCAGAGGCGGGCAGGAGCACGAGCAGATATGGAGTGTCTCTTAGAGAAGAGCGCCTGTGTGCATTAGGCAGTGTTTGCCCGGCGCTCAGGTTTTGTCGTAAGGTAAATACGGAGGCAGCTAGCCTTCCTCAGAGCTCAGGCGGAACGGGGTAGCTGGAAATGACGCCGAATACTCGCAGAAACGTTCACTTTAAATCTCCTTCAAGCTGAACATGTACCTCTTTCGTACATGTGTTTTTTAAAATAATGTAGTGAGTTGCATACTCTATAGAGGACGAGATTGATCCGGATTGACCTGCAAATATTACTTAAACTAAACCTGTCTTGACCATTTTTTGAGATGGAGGGATGCTAATTCCATCTGCGTATAGAAAAATTTTGTAATACGCGTTTCTGCAATTTCTGCTTGTACATTTGACAATTATTTCTTGCGCTATGGAGAAAGTACTTCCGATGCGTCTTCGAAACTGTAGTGGTGATCACATTAACGGAGACTGGAACATTGGCAGATGCCTTTTCAACGCGAATCTGTACGATTTACATGTTTACCGTTTTGATTATTAATTGTTCCTTCATAATCAAAAACAACAGTGTCACGCTATAAAGACGTAAGTGAATGTTTTCATTACAGTTTGTGATTATAGTGAGTCCAGCGAAGGAGTCAGTGATTTCATAATTCAGTATCTCGAAAACTAAAAGAGTAACAAATTTCTTGTTGTGAAAGCTGTAACAAATTTAAGAGGAAGCTTTGAAATAGTTCGAAAAGCTGCTAGCAGATGGCGCCATAATCGCATTGCGTAGTGCGTTTAAATTGAGAGCCGCAGATCAGAGTTAAAACGCAGCTTCTGCTGCTTACGAAGCGAGTCATCCCTGCAGGTCTGCCGCCTATTCTCGTCGGTGGAAGTCCCGTTCATTGTCGTCTTATGGCACACTATCTCGGCGTCACCACCGAAAGCCATCATACATGCGCCCACTCGTCCAGGAGGTGAAGAAGAAAGCCAGGATCAGACCCAGCAAATTCTACCCTTTGCTCAATCTGGCTGCAGTCTTCCGTCGAGGCTGGGTGTAACCCCGTACAAGGCGCTGCTCTGCCCTTTACTCGAGTATGCTGCCGTCAGTAGTGGGCCAACCCTATGTATCACCCCACTCTGCATTTTTCCAAATTTATTCAAGATGGTGGATCCAAGATGGCGGCGATAGATACGGCAACGTTGTAATGATGACATGGTGAGAAGTTCAAATTTTGGCGGGAAAATAGGTCAATTGGGATACCTCCACTAACATAAGAAAATGGTGGGAAAAAGGTCACTTGGGCTACCTCCACTAACCTAAGTCATCCGACCGCCACCTCTTCCTTGGAATTTGCGAGAAAAGGACTCAGCCTGTGCTAGGCTGCTGGATAGGATCGAAGTAAGTCTTTATTTTGCATGCAGTCCCTATTTCAACAATTTGACTCAGTAGCTCCATCCAGTGTGTTCACCATGAGGTGCAGAGTCCAACTGACCTAGTACACAGTACTGCCATCAAAGAGTGCTGCCATCCCATGGCGGTCTGGGGGAGGGGGGGGGGGGAGGGAATGGCAAGAAAAGTACTCAGTCTGTGTCCAGCTGCTGGAGAGAGGAAGGAGTGCACTTTATTTATTTTGGAACAATTTATTTAGGGACCGATTTCACGTACTTTATCTATTACACTGATAAAAACCACTTGCTCTGAAATCCTTGGGGTCATAATACAATGCCTACAGACCTGCAAACTACTTGCAAATCTCTGAAATAATGCCGTACACTGATGTGCAGACACGATAACAACCCGTAAATTGCAGACATAATGCAATGGACACCCTACAGACCTCCAAAATACTCGTAGATTACCGAAATAATACATGTAAAACGCTCTGCAGACATGGTCACTAATTGTAAACTGTCGAAATAAACCATTGCAAAGCATACAGACCTGCAAACTACTAGTAAATTACCGAAATAATGCAGTACACTGATGTACAGACACGCAAACAACTCGTAAATTACCGATATAATGTATAGGACAGCCTACAGACCTGTTCACAAACTCATGCAACAAACATGTTTGCTACTTGCGAAATTGTCAAAAAATAATGCATATTTAACGCTCACAACGCTTGAACAGCCGAAAATAATGCACTGCACAAACAATCATTGCATGTAAAATCGCTTTCGAACTATTGGTAAGAAATTCGACCATGTCATATCAATGAACTCTTCCATACAGAGCTCCAAGGCGTGCACGCCAGACTGCACACTCACGCCGCTCCCTTACATGAGACGCCTCTGGACCACACTCACATATTTTCCGTTACTGGCGCGATGCATTTGTACCTGCGGTCTACCAAAGACCTAATTGCTGAGCTACTCACCATTGTACGCACAGCTAAAAGGTTCTCAATGTTATACTGATGTCACATGTCTATGTAAATAACAACCAAGTCTTCCTCTGAATGCGCTATAGAAATCTGCTGCAATGCTTTCCCAGAATAGCACAGGATGCATTGTTCTACATCTACATCTACATCTATACTCCGCGAGCCACCTTACGGTGTGTGGCGGAGGGTACTTATTGTACCACTATCTGATCCCCCCTTCCCTGTTCCATTGCAAAGCATGCGTGGGAAGAACGACTGCTTGTAAGTCTCCGTATTTGCTCTAATTTCTCGGATCTTTTCGTTGTGATCATTACGCGAGATATATGTGGGCGGTAGTAATATGTTGCCCATCTCTTCCCGGAATGTGCTCTCTCGTAATTTCGATAATAAACCTCTCCGTATTGCGTAACGCCTTTCTTGAAGTGTCCGCCACTGGAGCTTGTTCAGCATCTCCGTAACGCTCTCGCGCTGACTAAATGTCCCCATGACGAATCGCGCTGCTTTTCGCTGGATCATGTCTATCTCTTCTATTAATCCAACCTGGTAAGGGTCCCATACTGATGAGCAATACTCAAGAATCGGACGAACAAGCGTTTTGTAAGCTACTTCTTTCGTCGATGAGTCACATTTTCTTAGAATTCTTCCTATGAATCTCAACCTGGCGCCTGCTTTTCCCACTATTTGTTTTATGTGATCATTCCACTTCAGATCGCTCCGGATAGTAACTCCTAAGTATTTTACGGTCGTTACCGCTTCCAATGATTTACCACCTATGGCATAATCGTACTGGAATGGATTTCTGCCCCTATGTATGCGCATTATATTACATTTATCTACGTTTAGGGAAAGCTGCCAGCTGTCGCACCATTCATTAATCCTCTGCAGGTCTTCCTGGAGTACGTACGAGTCTTCTGATGTTGCTAATTTCTTGTAGACAACCGTGTCATCTGCAAATAGCCTCACGGAGCTACCGATGTTGTCAACTAAGTCATTTATGTATATTGTAAACAATAAAGGTCCTATCACGCTTCCTTGCGGTACTCCCGAAATTACCTCTACATCTGCAGATTTTGAACCGTTAAGAATGACATGTTGTGTTCTTTCTTCTAGGAAATCCTGAATCCAATCACAAACCTGGTCCGATATTCCGTAAGCTCGTATTTTTTTCACTAAACGTAAGTGCGGAACCGTATCAAATGCCTTCCTGAAGTCCAGGAATACGGCATCAATCTGCTCGCCAGTGTCTACGGCACTGTGAATTTCTTGGACAAATGGGGCGAGCTGAGTTTCACATGATCTCTGTTTGCGGAATCCATGTTGGTTATGATGAAGGAGATTTGTATTATCTAAGAACGTCATAATACGAGAACATAAAACATGTTCCATTATTCTACAACAGATTGACGTAAGCGAAATAGGCCTATAATTATTCGCATCTGATTTATGACCCTTCTTGAAAATGGGAACGACCTGCGCTTTCTTCCAGTCGCTAGGTACTTTACGTTCTTCCAGAGATCTACGATAAATTGCTGATAGAAAGGGGGCAAGTTCTTTAGCATAATCACTGTAGAATCTTACGGGTATCTCGTCTGGTCCGGATGCTTTTCCGCTACTAAGTGATAGCAGTTGTTTTTCAATTCCGATATCGTTTATTTCAGTATTTTCCATTTTGGCGTCCGTGCGACGGCTGAAGTCAGGGACCGTGTTACGATTTTCCGCAGTGAAACAGTTTCGGAACACTGAATTCAGTATTTCTGCCTTTCTTCGGTCGTCCTCTGTTTCGGTGCCATCGTGGTCAACGAGTGACTGAATAGGGGATTTAGATCCGCTTACCGATTTTACATATGACCAAAACTTTTTAGGGTTCTTGTTTAGATTGTTTGCCAATGTTTTATGTTCGAATTCGTTGAATGCTTCTCTCATTGCTCTCTTTATGCTCTTTTTCGCTTCGTTCAGCTTTTCCTTATCAGCTATGATTCGACTACTCTTAAACCTATGATGAAGCTTTCTTTGTTTCCGTAGTACCTTTCGTACATGATTGTTATACCACGGTGGATCTTTCCCCTCGCTTAGGACCTTAGTCGGTACGAACTTATCTAAGGCGTACTGGACGATGTTTCTGAATTTTTTCCATTTTTGTTCCACATCCTCTTCCTCAGAAATGAACGTTTGATGGTGGTCACACAGATATTCTGCGATTTGTGCCCTATCACTCTTGTTAAGCAAATATATTTTCCTTCCTTTCTTGGCATTTCTTATTACACTTGTAGTCATTGATGCAACCACTGACTTATGATCACTGATACCCTCTTCTACATTCACGGAGTCGAAAAGTTCCGGTCTATTTGTTGCTATGAGGTCTAAAACGTTAGCTTCACGAGTTGGTTCTCTAACTATCTGCTCGAAGTAATTCTCGGACAAGGCAGTCAGGATAATGTCACAAGAGTCTCTGTCCCTGGCTCCAGTTCTGATTGTGTGACTATCCCATTCTATACCTGGTAGATTGAAGTCTCCCCCTATTACAATAGTATGATCACGAAACTTCTTCACGACGTTCTGCAGGTTCTCTCTGAGGCGCTCAACTACTACGGTTGCTGATGCAGGTGGTCTATAGAAGCATCCGACTATCATATCTGACCCACCTTTGATACTTAACTTAACCCAGATTATTTCACATTCGCATTCGCTAATAACTTCACTGGATATTATTGAATTCTTTACTGCTATAAATACTCCTCCACCATTGGCGTTTATCCTATCCTTGCGGTATATATTCCATTCTGTGTCTAGGATTTCGTTACTGTTCACTTCCGGTTTTAACCAACTTTCCGTTCCTAATACTATATGCGCACTATTTCCTTCAATAAGCGATACTAATTCAGGAACCTTGCCCTGGATACTCCTGCAGTTTACCAATATTACGTTAACTTTTCCTGTTTTTGGTCTCTGAGGACGGACGTTCTTTATCAACGATGCTGATGTTCTCTCTGGTAAGCCGTCAGGTATTTTATCGTTTCGCCCAAGGGGGGGTCCCTCTAACCTAAAAAACCCCCGTGTGCACGCCACACGTACTCTGCTACCCTAGTAGCTGCTTCCGGTGTGTAGTGCACGCCTGACCTGTCTAGGGGGGCCCTACAGTTCTCCACCCAATAACGGAGGTCGATGAATTTGCAACCATTATAGTCGCAGAGTCGTCTGAGCCTCTGGTTTAGACCCTCCACACGGCTCCAAACCAGAGGACCGCGATCGACTCTGGGCACTATGCTGCAGATATTAAGCTCAGCTTGCACTCCGCGTGCGATGCTGGTTGTCTTCACCAAATCGGCCAGCCGCCGGAAGGAACCAAGGATGGCCTCAAAACCCAAGCGGCAGGCGTCATTCGTTCCGACATGTGCTACTATCTGCAGCCGGTCACACCCAGTGCGTTCAATAGCTGCCGGAAGGGCCTCCTCCACATTACGGACGAGACCCCCCGGCAAGCACACCGAGTGCACACTGGCATTCTTCCCCGACCTACCCGCTATTTTCCTGAGGGGCTCCATAACCCGCCTAACGTTGGAGCTCCCTATAACTAATAGGCCCGCCCTCTGTGACTGTCGGGACCTTGCCGGAGAATCGGCCACTGGCCCAACAGGCGAGGCATCCTGTGGTGGCTCGGAAACGATGTCATCACCACTAGGAAGCACCCCGTACCTGTTGGAAAGGGGTAAGGCAGCTGCCACGCGGCCAGATCCCACCTTCGCCTTTCGGCCAGGCACGCGCGAGCCCACCACTGTCCGCCATTCACCCTGGAGTGATGGCTGACCGGTAAGATGCTCACTGCCGGAAGACGCAGCGACATCAGGGGTTCCATGTGATTCCAAGGCCACCGAAGTAGGCATAGGTCTCACCACAGTTGCCCCAACGCCACTACGAGCCGACGCCTGCGCCTCGAGCTCGATGAGCCTAACAGACAAAGCCTCCACCTGCCCCCGAAGAGTGGCCAATTCTCCTTGCGTCCGCTCACAACAACCACAGTCCCTACACATGACTATGTTTACCCTACTCTATACGGTGACAAATTCCCAAGATAATCTTCTGATGAGCTACTCTGATAATCAAGAAACACTCACTGAAATACGAGACGCGAAAACTACGCTAGGTTTTCCCAGAAAAACTATTTAAAAGCTAAGCGCAGCAAATAAGTACAAAATAAATTTCTCTCCTAACGATCAAGAACTGTTAGTTTCTATGCAGAGCAGATAAACACAAATAGAATCCCTTCCTTAGTGGAAGGTCGTAAACAAAATGCAAGTGATCCTAACAGACATGAGAGACATGTCTAGCTGCATGCGTGTTTATTATAGCTGATGCATAGCTGCAAGTCCAGCGTCAAGTGGAAGACGTCTGACTAGCTTCTCATCATTGCAGGTCCAGCTAAATGGTTCTCAGTGTTATACTGACATCACATGGCTACGTAAATAAGAGCCAAGTCTACCTCTCAGAAATAGTAAAGTGCCACAGAAATAAATAACGGTCGCTTTTGGAGGAGCTTTTGTGATGTCTCAGCTTATCTGCATTGGAAATTCTTGCCCTAACAGGAGCTGTTTACGAAAGTAGCTCAGAATAACACCAAATGCAGTCTTTTTGATGGTGCTAATGAGGCATCCCATGTTACCCTTTCTGGAAAGAGTATTGTCCTGCTTTCAACATACGTCTCAGAAACGGTAAACGATCTCACCACTATTTAGAGGCTCCTACGTCCCAGCATAAATTATGCCTTGTGAATGTGCGAGGTGCCGGGGCTAGCAGTGTATTTAACACTAAATTCTTCGAGAATCTTCATACATAAATGATGCTCTAAGCCCCCCTATTCTAACTCCGACTTTTGCTATTGCACATGGATTAAAAAGAAAGGCGAACTGACCATAATCGACCCTGCAAGTGGAGTAGAAAAGAGTTTGGCACCTGCAATAATTTAGTTTGATAGACATTAATTAAATAAAGGAAAGTTTCAGTAACGTAGTGAGAAATGAAAGGGTTCCTCTACCGATTAACAGAATGAAAGTTCTGTCCAAAATAACAATATGATTTATTATGACTAAACTCAAAATAATAAACAAAACACATGAAACACAATACATCAAATTGCCACAAATTGGATACTCAAATAAATGCTGTGAAGGTGAAGTTGTCCCTAAACTAGATTGTGACATTTATGACGAAGTGGTATGTGGAGCCAATTCCTTGCAACTCAAATCTTACGAGAAAACACACAGCCAACCCAACATTAATTGCTGCTACCCAAGACAGAACAAAGTTAGAAAAAGACGAACAGGCGCACTCTGCTGAGCTCTGATTATCACCTAGGAAAATCCCTATCTGCCGGTGCTGCGGACGTACATTACCAAACTGTCTTCTTAACTGGCAGAACACGATCTGGCGTACCGGAGGCGATGGCTGGTTGCTTCGATGTCCCATCGTGGTGATGATAATGTCGCGAGTATAGCCCGAAACAAATTATCCTGGTTTGGTTGTTCCAGACTAAAGATTTCCTAGCAATACAAATGCGCCTCTGAGGGAGACGAAGAAGGCTCGCCACACAATAACTGATGGTACAGTGATTGATTTTAACAAGCGAAGTCACACTGTAACTCTGATACAGTCAACTTTAGCCAAAACTGCTCAAGACAGACAACATAGGCCGCTTGTACGCAGAACGCTCAATTGCCAACTGTACTCGGAAAGTTACGTTGAAGTCGAAACTTCAGCAACTTCGTCAAACAGTTACAATTAAATAAAATTATATTAGACAGCCAACGGAAGGCAGGCTGTCCAGAGCAGCGAGAGCTCAGTCTTGTAACCTACTCCGACCGAAAGGCGAGAGCCGACTCCTCAAGAGCACCCATACAGGCCGAACACAGAACATTCCCGCTCCCACAACAGTGGCCGTGGTTAAACGTTCCAATCAGCAACTCGAAAACCGGCGGAAAATTCCAGTCTATTGCCGGAGCACTACCATTCTACCAATGGAGATTCTTGGCGCCAATTTCTGCGCTGATTTTGCTACGTCACGGAGCTATGCCCTGAGCAAGCCAATCACAGTTACTATTTTGCAGAAAGCGCGGGAATTTTCCCGCCACAACTGCCTGGGTACACAAGTCATTCCCACACCTCACTGGTAGCCCGCCAGAAAGTGTTTTCGCTAAGTTTCTGCGAAGTAACGGAACCTCTAGCCCAGCCGCTACTTCAGGCCCCTTCGGGCGTGTCTTTTGACAATGTCGGCATCTGGAAAGCATTCACCCGACTCCCTCACACCTGTCGGCTTAACCCTTTCAAGATCAGCAGTGCCCGCCTGTCACCGGACCACCCGGGTGACGAGCGACGCTGCGTGGGAAGTCCGCGTGTGAAGGAATAGCGACTTTTCACCGCATGCAATTAGAGAGGAAAGTCGTAAGATAGAAATATGAGAGGGGGCGCATGCCACCTCTCAAATGAATGCAGCATTCTGATTGGCTCTTACTGAGTTTTCCCGCCAAACCACACCTACTGCCGCTGTGGGAGCACTGTCCGCAATTTTTTTCTGCAAACAAGAATTTCAGGATCAAAACTATTTTGTTAAGAACGTCATATTGCACTGATAATTAAATCCTGCAAAAATGGCATACAGATCGTCAAATATGGAAAGACTCTTATTCAATTATACTGCTGTGCCACTGAGGACGGAAGCTGAATACTTCAGCGTGAAACCAATCTCCACATACCATATTGATGTAGTATACATACCGTTCATATCCTGCGCCATACAAACTCGCCCTTCTGCATTATGCATATAGCGTCGACTGCCAGACACTCGTACATTTACCTTGAAGACAGACAGCATAAGCACATACACCGTATACACTCATCGCGGCACTAGTTATTTCCTGCGTGGTCGGACTGTCATGTGCCACAGTGGGCCGAAGCGACTCTCTGAACTATTGTACAAAGTAGTTGTCATATCCCCTTGGCACAAAGGCGTTACTGTTTCTGGCCCCGACCTGCGTGCTTACTCGCTTGCTACGCCCATCTCCAGACTCTAGGATTACAAAACCATATGTAATTTTACATGGTTTGCCAGAATATCATACCATTTACTTGATACATTTCGATATCAAGCACATAGCAATATTGCTTGCATAGCAGTATCACTCGCGCAACGTAATTCCAAAGATATAGACTGGAAATTATTTTTCTAGAAACCCGAAACTTTAGCGAGGTGGAGTATGCTGTAAACCACTGAGTAAGTAGAAAATTTTCTCACCTGCAAAAACCTTTACATGAAAACTCTAAAAATATAGAGGAAACTAATATTTCCACTTGTGAATTCCGATGTCGGTGATATAACAGACTCCAAATCATCCTTATAATTTACAAAGTCAACTAAGGTGTTTCTCATATCTAGAGAATCAGCAATTGTGCCTCCCACCCGTCTTTCACCTGCTAGATGCGCACACCGCTATCAATGTTCTCTAAACCAAATAGAGATGGGTAAGCTGCAGAAGCAGTCAATCAGACAATTTGCATGGGAGGGAATAATGGTCCAGGGCAAACATACAATCATATTGAATCTTCTCAAATTTCCTCGTGATCATGAAGCCTGCCCAACACATAATAAGTATTAGTTCGATATTTACCCATCCTAAGGACGACACAATTAGGTCAGATACATCAGATACATTCCTGCATCCCAACAGGCCTCTCCGTCAGACAGCTCCTGCCACTAGCTGAAATCATGAATCATTCCTGCCTCAAGCCACCGCCGATTCGCGCCACGCACCCCGAGGCAGAATCATTCCAGGAAACCTGCCACATACATATTTGATCGCTATACTTACAATTGAATATTACGATTGCTGTCCCCCCAGGGCTCTCACTGTTCTTTCATGAGTTCCCGTGTGGCACACACCGGGCCCTGAGCTATTGCATCTCATTCTTCATTCCGTAGCTTCATGTCCTTCTCCCTGCCCCCTCCCTATCCCCGCTCCTTCCCCATTGCCACCTCCTTCCCCTCTCTCAGTGTTCTGCTTTATGTCGATCTGAGCTGTTCCCTCCACGTATATGCCAAGGAGTGGTTGCTTGTCTTCTTGGAGCATCGGAACTCCCAGCGATGGCCGCTGTGCCAGACAACCATTGCTGTGGCTGGGTGGCACCCATGGGAAGAGCCTGTGGTCAGGAGTGGGTGGTATCAGGGCGGATGATTGGTGCATGAAGCGTATCAAGCTGCACAAATCTGGCTGTTCTCACACGGCAGTCTCTTCGAATGGTGAAGTACCTTAAATGCTGCCTTGAATGACCTGGCAGCCTTCCCTTTCCTGGCTACCCCGTGGGAGGAGGGCCAGGCTCGCCATCTTGTGCTGAAACCCTTTCCCCGTTACCTCGTTTGTACTAGGATGGATAGGGACACTTTCACTGCCACAAAGCCATTGTTTTTCGTCAAAAATATCGAGACAAGTTTGGTGAAATACAGTCTATTAATAAGATGCGGTCGGGCTCCCTGTTGATCAAAGCTTCTTCTGCCACCCAGTCCGCAGCTCTTCGTGGCTGTGATCGGTTTGCCAACGTCCCAAAGTCTATCACTCCTCACCAATTTCTGAATATGGTCCAGGGTGTCATTTTTTCATAGAGACTTCATCCTGCAAACTGATGAGGAAGTCCGAGCTAATCTGGAGTGGCGTGGCGTTCAGTGTGTTCGACGTGTGCAGAAGCCCTTGTGTTCCATCGCCTGTGTGTGTCAACTGTACTAATTGCCACCCTCCTTACTCGCCGGATTGCCTGGCTTACAAGAGATAAAAGAAGATACAAGAATACAAGTCCCCGGATCGTCTGTATTACGCTGAGGCTCGCCAAAAGTGTGAGAGACTCCATCTGGTGTCACTGTCTTCAACTTTTGCCTCTGTTACTTCCTTTCCTCCTCCTCCTCCTCCTCCTCCTACTCCGTCCTTACCCCAGCCCCACCCCACTCTCGTCCCCCACCTCACCCCTCCCATTAGGGAGCCGCTCCCCCTCCCTGGCTGAAGAAGTGGCCCCCTTCTTCGGTATCTGCCGGTGATCGGCTCCCTCCCAGGAACCCTCTCCCCAGCATCTCTCAGGCCAGAAGACTCTCACCAACACTCGGCCGCAAGGTACACGATCTGTGCGCCCCAAGGTCGCCCACTCTCTTTTGGTCCCCAATCTTGCAGATGCCTGTACTCCCCCTGTGTCCTGACCTGCTCCACCTCAGAAAGAGAAGAAGAAGAAAAATAAATCCCTCGACAAGGTGCCTCCAGTGCTCCTGAAGGTGCCAAATCCCATCTCGCAACCTGAGTGTGACATATTATTTATGAATGTCACGCCATCCTTGTCGGTGACAACTACTGACAGAGTGACCTGACCTCCTCCTCCACTCCTTCATGCCTACCTTGGACTGACGCCACACAATCATCCAGTGGAACTGCAACGGATACTATTGTCACCTACGGGAGATAGACTGTCTTGTCTCCTCTTATTCTGCATTCTGTCTTGTCCTCCAAGAAACGCATTTCCATGATGACCACACTCCGACTTCCCTTGGTTATCGGGTGTTCTGTCAGAAGTGTGCTGGCCCTGGGATAGCATCTGCTGGGGCCTGCACTTTGGTTCGCTCCGATGTCCTTAGTGACTGGATCCCCCTACATACCACCTTGGAAGTGATAGCAGTTAGAGTGAGAACAACTCTGGCAATCACCCTTTGCAATGTCTACCTCCCTCCAGATCGGCCACTTGCTTATGTTGTACTATCTACCTTAATCCAGCAATGCTCGCCCCCATTTCTCCTCCTTGGGGATATCAATGCCCACCATCCATTGTTGGGGAGTGTCACTTCAATGGGTCGGGGTATCCTAATTGAATGATTTATCACGGACTTCGATTTGTGTCTCCCAATGATGGTTCCCCTACCCACTTCAGTGTCACTCGTGGCACCTTGTCTGCTATCGATCTCACAATCTCCTCCCCTGCCATCATGGCTTCTCTACATTGGTCATCCCATGATGACCTTTGTGACAGTGACCACTTTCCAGTGACACTGTTGTTTCCCGGCTGCTGCCAGGCAGACATGTCCCCACATTGGGCATTCTGTAGGGCCTGTTGGCCTTTATACATGTCTGCTGTCTGCTTTGACACCTCCCTCTCGGATTCCATCATTGATGTAGTCGTGCAAGGAATCTCTGCCCCTCTTCTTCATGCTACTGGCGCTGATGTCCCACTATCCACAGGGCGCCCTCGTTATCGGCTGGTACTGTGTGGACCAAGGACGTCGCAGTCGCTGTCCAGGACCGCCGATGGGCGCTGCAGTGATTTAAGCGACACCCTTCCCGGACCAACCTCCTCACTTTTAAGTTTCTCTGAGCTAAGGCTCGTTACCTTATTAAACAGAGTAGAAAGGAATGCTGGCGCTATGTTTCATCCTTGGGGATATATGCCTCTTTATCACAGGTTTGGTCAAAGCTCTGTAGCTTTCTGGGCCACCAGCAACAGTCAACTGTCGAGGGTCTGAACGTCCAAGGAGCTCTGTGCACAGATCCATTGGTCCTCGCAGAACACCTTGCGACACACTCTGTAATGACATCGATGTCCGCTTCCTACCCTCCTACTTTTCTCCAGCAGAAACGCAAAGTTGAATAGACCCCTCTCCATTTCATCCCATACCACGTTGAGTCCTATAATGCACCTTTCGCTGAATGGGAATTCCTGCAGGCTCTTAGCTTTTCACGAGACACAGCCACAGGGCCAGATTCGGTTCACAGTCAGGTGATTCAACACTTGGACGTTGTCCAGAGGCAACAGCTCCTCAGGGTCTTCAATCACATCTGGCCCATGGGGCTTTTCCGTCACAATAGCGAGACTCTATAGTTATCCCTGTCCTTAAGCTTGGGAAAAAATCAACGTCTCTAGACAGCTACCGCCCATTAGCTTTACAAATGTGCTTTGTAAACTACTCGAAAGGATGGTCAGTTCCAGATTATGTTGGGTACTCGAATCTCAGGGTTTTTTGTCACCTACCAGTATGGCTTCCAGGCAGGGCGATCTGCAACTGACCATTTACTCCGATTGGGATCAGCCAACCGACAGGCTTTTACTCACTGCTGGCACCTTGTCGCAGTTTTCTTTGACCTACCTCAGGTGTATGACATGGCTTGGCGCCACCACATGTTAGTTACCCGCCATGACTGAGGCTTCTGTGTTCCCCTTGCGATTTTTATCTTTGAGTTTTTATCTTACCTGCTCTTCTGGGTTCGAGTTGGCACTTCACTCAGCATCCTTTAGATTCAGAACGGTATCCCACAGGCTTCTGTGCTGTGACACTCTTCCTCATTACCATAAATGGGCTTGTGACCTGTGTGGGGCCTCTGTTTACCCCGGCGTTGTACGTTGACGCTTTTTGCATCTGTTGCAGCCCTCACTTGGTGGCATCTGCTGAGCACCAGCTCCAAAGCGCGATCCAATGGGCCTATGCGTGGGCCACTGCCCATGGCTTCCAGTTTTTCCCCTGCAAAACGCGGATTATGCATTTTGTCGTCGCCGACCGCGGTGGCCACACGGTTATAGGCGCTGCAGTCCGGAACCGCGCGACTGCTACGGTCGCAGGTTCGAATCCTGCCTCAGGCATGGATGTGTGTGATGTCCTTAGGTTAGTTAGGTTTAAGTAGTTCTAAGTTCTAGGGGACTGATGGCCTCAGATGTTAAGCCCCATAGTGCTCAGAGCCATTTGAACCATTTTGTCGTCGACCCACAGTACACCCTGATCCAGAACTTTATTTAGGCAACCAGCTCCTCGATGTTGTAGCACAGTCCCGTTTCTTGGGCCTTGCTTTTGATAACAAGCTGACATGGCTGCCCCACATGCACAACCTAAAGACTACATGGATACAGAATCTTAATGCTCTCCACCTCCTGGCACACACATCTTGGGGTGCAGGCTGTTCCACTCTTCTCCATCTTTACCGCGCTCTAGTCTTGTCCTGACTCAATTATGGTAGTTTGGTTTATGGCTCAGCAGTTCTTTCCACTTTGAAACTCCTTGACCTTGTCTATCACTGTGGGGTGCATCTGGCTATTTGTGCCTTTCGCACTAGTCATGTTGACAGTCTCCTCACAGAAGCAGGGATTCCCCCTTTACACATCCAATGGAGCCAACTCATTGTTTCTTATGCAGTCGCCATTCGTCAATTCCCTGACCATCCTGTGTACCTCTTCGCCAAAGAGAGATGTCTCCCTCCTAACACTTGCCCACAGGTGAGACTGCCGGTTGGCATGTGTCTCACTACCCTCTGCTGGGATCTCCATCTGCACTCACTGGACTGCACCCTGTGTCTTTCCTCCCATATCCCCTCCCCCCCTTGGACGGTGCCTAGACCACAGATTAGGGCCCATCTCTTCCAGGGTCCTAAGGTCCCTATTGCTCCTATGGTTTAGCGGCGTCTTGTATGTGCCATCGTTGCAGAATTTAAGGATGCCACCATATTCTACACTGATGGTTCTAAGACTACTGCTAAAGTGGGATACGCTTTCACGTCTCCTACCAGCTTCGAGCACAATTTGTTGCCAGGATCATGTAGTGTATTTGCAGCAGAGCTTCTAGGCATTCACAGGGCCCTCCTTGTTGCTTCTCAGGCCTCCCTCCATAGTGTTTTAATTTGTTCCGACTCCATGAGCAGCGTGCAGGCTATCGATCGTTGCTACTCTCGTCACCCCTTGGTCTCTGCCATCCGAGACCTTCTCTCTGCCCTTGAGCATGACGCATGTTCAGTCGTCTTTCCCTGGGTCCCAAGTCATGTGGGAATCACAGGGAATGAATTCGCTGACCGTTTGGCTAGAGAAGCAGATACTTACCCCCCATTTCCTTTCATGATTCCAGCTGTGGATATGCAGATCTACGTCAAATCTCTCTTTGCCCAACAATGCAATGGCATCTGAGCGCTACAGCTTATAGTAATAAACTCCGCACAATCAATGAGTCTACTGTAGTTTGAGGCACTTCTTTCTGCCCCTCTCAGAAGGAGTCCACTGTTTTATGCCGTTTATGCATTGGCCATACCCAGCTCACCCATTGCTTCCTCCTACATAACGACCGACCCCCACAATGTGGTTGTGTCGCCAGACAGACGATATCTCACATATTGGTGGCATGTCGCCTTCTTTCGATCATTCGTGCTAAGTATAATCTTCCTGCTTCCTTAAATTTAATATCAGCAGACGATCCACAGATGGTTGACGTGGTCTTCGGTTTCCTCTGTGAAAGTGGTATTTATTTTCAGATGTAAGGTTCTCCTTTATTCTTGGAGCACAGGTGGGTTGGTAGTGGTTGAAACTTCCTTTGCAGTCTTCACAGTCTGTGATCCCATGACCCCGACCCCTTTTTCTCCAGTTTTTAGTTTTCGTCACACCTTTTATGCTTTTACTGTGTGTGTTTAATGTTCATTCTTTTATAATTTGACTCCTCTGACTGAATCCGTCCACGTTTAGTAGACCCTCTTTCTTATGTAACTCACTTTGGAATCGTGGGACTGATAACCTCACCGTTTGGTCCCAATCTCTCTCAATTAATCAATCAATCAATCAATCAGTTACGACTGCGGTCTCAGTTGGAAGACATTCGATAGCAAAATATCAGAAATAGCCACTGCTGACAGTGTGGCTCTGGAAACAGAAATATATCCACCATTCTCATGACTTGACATACTTTTCGCTTTGCGGCTAATGCAGTATTCCAAATCGAATCCATACCTTCCTTTCGACAGGACATAATATTTTCCTATGCACATGTCGGAACACACACTCATACTTTATGAGCCAGATGCTCAAGGCTAACCTATCATGCATCCGATGGAGCAACCTTGTAATAAAATTACTAAATTTAGAAACTGATTCAGCTAAGGAACGTGGTATGAAACCAGTATTAGTATCTCCCTCCTGCCGCCGCTAGATATTTCTCCAGTACTTGTTATGCATTCTGTCTCAATTCCACGTCAGAGGGTTCGGTGATATATCCACTGGCTTATGGGTGATGGTTGCTTGGCTTATAGGCGATGGTTGCTTGAGAAGGATCATAAACATTAGATGGTGTGCTGATTGTGGTCTAAGAAATTTACACTAGCTTTTCAGATCTCTAGTGCAATGATGTCTAAGATTTGGAATTAGATCTTTCCATTCAACCACATACCAGCTTTGTATCCGATGGAGATGTCTTTTAATGATTATTGCCACTAGTGAATCACATTTCTGGCACTCTCATATCTCGAAACAAGTCGCCTTTTTCGAACCTAACTGCTACAGTAAAATTTTAGGTAGACCCTATGCCTCTTGCAACTGCTGCCATTTCTGCAGCTTTGTGCATGTGACTGTTACAATTTAAGCTGGAACTGAGCAGAAGTCGGAGAGAGATATATCTACCACCTTCTGCAACCCATGTAGAGACAGAGTGACTTGAGTTAGTGCAAACGGACCGTGTTTTGACAATTCGGTGGAAATGGGAACATGTTGTCTTAGCTCCACCAACTGTATACGATAGGGTAAGGTCAGCGCCAAATGAAGCCTGCTCCTGCAACACGAGGTAGTATAAAAGACAGTAGGAACTGGGAGGATGAGGATTTTGTTACTGTATTGTGGTGCATCTCCAAACTACAACAGGTACTGCAGACCTAAGCAGATCCGAATCCCTCAGGGCCCATTCATGTCCATCACCCCAACATGTTATCATCCTTATTTTGTACCATCCAACAGAGAAAATTTACGAATTATAAAAGCTCCACAAACTTCATCCGATAGAGAACTTGATAAGATTTTTTACCCCATTTCTCCACTCCATCATTGTTAAACCACCCTTTCTCTACTTTGCAGGTATTATTGCGAATAGAGATAGATGACTGTGCAGTATGTCCACTCATTGTTAATTCTCAAACAGATACATCAACGAAGTATACCAGACAGTGCTCTACATATTTCTAGCACCTCGAGCATAGTGCATAATTTACCATCTATGTCTATGTGGATGGGAGTCAAGGAGCATTCTTGCAGTCTTAGCATAAAATTAGAGACTGAAAGACCCACTCGCACTTTCTTTGACCAACCTGCCCTGCAGCACCATTACCAATTGCAGCCCATCTAGGTGCACAAGATCTCTCCAGATGTGTCCATGTTGATGAGGTTAGCACCCCACTTTGGTGTATAGTAGTAGATTTGAAAGTGTTGTGATGTAATAGCGAACAATTAAGAAGAACAAGAACTGAGTGGTTTTTATGCATGTTGGAGCTCCAGATGGATGGAGTACGAAGCATTTTACATAAATCAACCACGCTATCAACTCGTAAAGTATTGTTCTAGTGTCTGGGATCAGTACCGTGAAGGTATTGGTAAGAGAGAACATTAACACACCCACTTCTAAGGCCACATGGTTCCGCACTTGAAACAGGCTATAATGTTAGATCACTTCAGTTTCCAACCGATTAGTCATATGGAATGTAACGCTGGGACTATTCCAATGTAAGGAATATGTTTCCAGCGCATGACATACAACATTCTTGTAGGTTTCTTTACGATAATGTATAGTAACAAACTGTAAAATGAAAAAACTACTTCCTTAAAACATCAGTTCTCAATGATACAACACTATATAGCTTTCCAGAGATGTATAGCGTCCACTGTTCACATCCGATCATGTTTCAGGAATTATACTATGCCCACATCAGTCCTGTCCTACATAAAATGATCGTTAGTAACGGAGTGCCTCACAAACACCTAATCATCTTAGTTATGAAACTGATGTCTCGATTTTATACCCAAGATATAACAGGGGAATGGAGTACATCACATAAATCTTCGTTCTTTTAGAGGAATGCGTCGAAACAGGATAGGCACGTTTCACCACATGCTTACACACTACTTAACCTAAATTAGCCTAAGGACAAACACACACCCATTCCCGAGGGAGGACTCGAACCTCCGCCAGGACAATTCGCACAGCCCACGACTGCAGCGCCTTAGACCGCTCGGCTAATCTCGTGCGGCTAAGACACATACAGATCACGCAGTTATATGCAAGTCGAACGCAGGCTATGTCACAAACTGATGCATCCTGCCAGAAGAACGCAAAAAATGGTCAAATGACATGCACCAATATCTCCCTCTTTCTGTAGAATGCATCATCAGTCTACTATTAAACTCCACCTTAACCGATCACTCCATCCGCTTTCTGTCATCCTTTAACACAGATGCATGTAAGTTTAGAGGCAGATGGTTCTCTGTTTTTCCAGAAAAGCATCAAAGACAGCAGTCAACTCATATTACCTCAATAGATGTACAGGAGAATGCTGCCTCAATGAAAACAATGACTCTTTCCCTATTTCCTGATGTTTCCATATCAACATTTACTCGTTTTCCTCTTGCTGTCACTTACAAGTACAAGAATTCTTCTGCACCAACCAGAACAGAAGACACGCAAGTACATCCTCAATTTCCCCGCATTTCGTTGTATTGTCCCTCAATTTATACGTGTTTCCGTCATTTTTCGTAACTTTATCGATTCTATGTCAAAAAAATGGCTCTGAGCACTATGGGACTCAACTGCTGAGGTTATTAGTCCCCTAGAACTTAGAACTAGTTAAACCTAACTAACCTAAGGACATCACAAACATCCATGCTCAAGGCAGGATTCGAACCTGCGACCGTAGCGGTCTTGCGGTTCCAGACTGCAGCGCCTTTAACCGCACGGCCACTTCGGCCGGCGATTCTATGTCACTTCTATCCATGTGATCATGACATGACGTCTCGTTCCGTGTACTAAACTTACTTGTAAATTCAGTGCAGCAGCCAACACTAGCACAAATGCACTATTTTTTTCTGATCTCACTTACCAATACCTTCCTGCTACCGATCACAGACGCTATAACAATACCTTAGAATTAATAGTGTGGTTGATTCATGTAAAATGCTTCTAACTCTATCTGTCTGGAGCTCCATCATGCATAAAAACCACCCGTTTCTTGTTCTTCTTAACTGTCTGCTATTACATAACAGCACTTTCGAATCTACTACTATACACCGATAAGGGGGGCTAACCTCATCAACATTGGCACATCTGGATAAAGCTTGTGCACTTGGATGGGGTAGGACTCGGCAAGCTCCGTTCATTCACGAGACACAGAATGTAGCGGTCTACTTCTGGTCAGCTGCAGATTAAATCGGTAACGGTGCTGCAAGATGGGTTGGCCTAAGACTGTGTGAGGTGGTATTTCAGTCTCTGATTTTATCCTAAGACTACGAGAATACCCTTTGACTCCCATCTGCAAACAGATAGATCGTAAATTATGCACTACGCTCGAGGTGCTAGAAATATGTAGAGCGTTATCTGGTATACTTTAACGATCTATATGTTCGAGAATTAACAATGAATGGACGTACTGCACAGTCATCTATCGACATTCGCAATGATACCTGCTAAGTAGAGAAGGGGTGGTTTAGTGATGATACTGAAATTGGGAAACGTGGTGTCGCATCATTAGTCGGTGTTGAAATTACTGTGAAATTGCTAAAATTGTTACTATCAACTGTGATGCTTATTATTACAGTACATTGATGGTGTGTTTTCCATCCCATCCGTCCACTGGTACATTGTTGGTTACCACATAATGATTGACTGATATTGCTTGTTTGAGATGGAGAAAGAGTTTTGGTGGACGAGTAACACCTTCTGGGTATTGCTACCACCGAAACAGTTATCATGTACATGACTACAATATGAAGAAACGGTCGAAATGGAATGCAGAGCCATCAGCTGTTCGCAATTGTGACAGATGAGTTTAAATGTAGAGGTCGTCAATCACCTTCAGACAGCAGTTTGGAAACGCACGAAAACGTCGCCAATCTCTTCCAGTTTCCTTATGTCGTAACTGTCTTTTATTTAAAATCATCTAGTATGTCTGGTATGTTATGGTAGCAGCAGTAACAATATGATTTATACCGTGCGACATCTAGTTTCCTGTGAGAAGCAATGGATCAGAACGTGTTAATTTCAGTTTAGAACCTGACATGGGCCCCGAAGTCGTGGCGGAAAAACCGAAATGTATGGCAGTGCACAAAGCATATTACAGCACAAAAAATAATATTTCAAACAATGACACAGGGTAACAGGGAGCGTCTCTTGCCACTTATAGTATAGTTTGTGGGATATGGTCATCCTCCTACAGTATAGGCGATTCAACTTTACACTGGTCTGAGTCATGAATCAGTACCTGTGTATTTAATATGATCGTCACATGTGCTCGATACTGGCACACGGACAGTAGTTGATTTTGATTTATGGGTGGAATGGGATGTGGTAAAAATCTTGTCGAGTTCTCTATTGGATGAAGTTAGTGGAGCTTTTATAGTTCGTAATTTTTTTGTGTTGGATGGTACAGAATAACAAAGATACCATGATGGGTTGATGAACATGAATGGACCTTGAAGGATGCAGATGTGCTTCAGACTGCAATACCTGTATGTAGTTTGGAGATGCACCACAATGCAGTAACAAAATCCTCGTCCTTCTCCCAGTTCCCATACTGTCTTTTGTACTACCTCGTGTTGCAGGAGCAGGCTTCATTTGGCGCTGATCTTACATATCGTACACAGTTGGTGGAGCTATGACAACATTTTCCCATTTCCACCGAATTGTCGAAAGATGGTCCTGTCGCACTAACTCAGGTCACTCTATATCTACACAGCTTGCAGAAGGTGGTAGATATATCTCTCTCCGACTTCTGCTCAATTCTGACTTAAACTGGAACGATCACATGTGCAAAACTGCAGAAATGGCAGCAGTTGCGAGAGGCATAAGGACTATGTAAAATATTACTGTAGCAGATAGTTTCGAAAAAGGTGACTCTTTTAGAAATATGAGGGTGCCAGAAATATGATTCACTAGTGGAAGTAATCATTAAAAGACTTCTACATCAGACACAACCCAGGTATGTGGTTGAACGGAAACATTTGATTCCAAATCATAGACAACATTTCTACTGGAAAGTGTAGCACTAGAGATCTGAAAAGCTAGTGTACATTTCTTGTGACCTCAATCAATACACCATCTACTGTTTGTGGTCCTTTTCAATCAACCATCGCCTATAAGCCAGTGTATATATCACCAAACCTCTCTAGCGGTGGCATGAGGGAGTTGCAAATGCCAGTTACATAACATGTTCCTTAGCCGAATCACTTTGTAAATTCGGTAATTTTATTATGAGGTTGCATTGTCGGTGACATGTAACAGCACTTTCTGTTTGTTAATATATTCTCCAGCGATCACCATCTATAATCAGTGTCTGGTGTTTGTCTGGAAATACCATTTCATTCAGAGCTAATACCTGGATTTATAAAACTATTATATCTTTTAACATGAATGCTTGTGATCACCTGTAGAACCGAGACCGCTTGTGACTGTAACATGGTCCTTGCGATTGTGCGTGTTTTTTAACATCTGGCGGTTTGTAAGGCTATTTCTATTTCTATCTGGCGGTTTGCAAGACTATTTCTATTTCTATTTCTAAGACAAATTGGTACCACTCGCAAGTCAAACTTGAGACATGTCCAGCCATCGGTGATTTTCGCTTAGTAATGTTTCATATCACCAACAATCAGTTATTCATGAAATATTATACTTAGTAGTAGGGGATGTGTGATAGGTTCGTCTTGAGCATCAGGCTTACAATGTGCAAAGGAAAATATTATGTCCTGTCATAAGGGAAGGTATAGATTCGATGGGCAATACAGCAATTGGTGCAAATTGAAAAGTATGTCAAGTCATGAGAATGGTGCATATATTTCTGTTCCAGAGCCACAGCATCAGCAGAGGCTATTTCTGATACTTTGTTCATTGTCGATTGTCGTTCAATTGTGACGAAATCGTAATATTCAAGTGTAAATATAACGATCAAATATGTATGTTGCTCGTTTTCTAGGATGATTCAGTCTGGGGGTGTGTGGCGCGAATCGGCGGTGGCTTGTGGCGGGAATGATTCACGTTTTCGGCTAATGGCAGGAGCTGTCCGAGGAGAGAGGCCTGTTGGGATGCAGGAATGTACCTGACCTAATTGTGTCGTCCTCTGGATGGGTGAATATCGAACTAATACTTAGTATGTGTTGGGCAGCCTTCGCGATCACGTGAAAATTTGAGAAGATTCAATACGGATGTGTGTTTGCACTGGACCATTATTCCCTTGCATGTAAATTGTTCGATTGGCTGCTTCTGCAAATTTCCCATCTTTCTTTGGTTGAGAGAACGTAGATTGAGGAGTGCACATCTAACAGGTGAAAGAAGGGTGGGAAACTCATTTGCTGATTTTATAGATATGAGAAACACCTTAGTTGACTTTGTAAATTATAAGGATGATTTGGAATCTTATAATATCAACGACATCGGTATTCGCAGGTCGAAATATAAGTTTCCTCTACTTTTTCTAGTTTTCACATAAAGGTCTTTGCAGATGAGAAAAGCTTCTAGTTACTCAGCGGTTTACAGCACACTCCACCTCGCTGGAGTTTTGGGTTTCTAGAGAAATAATTTCCAGCCTATATCTTTGGAATTATGTTGCACGAGTGATACTGCTATGCAATCAATTTTGCTATGTGTATGATATCGAAAAGTATCAAGTAAATGGTGTGATATTCTGGCAAACCATGTGATATAACGTATGTTTTTGTAATCCTAGAGTCTGGAGATGGGTGCAGAAAGCGAGCAAGCAAGTAGGTCGTGGCCAGAAACAGTAGCCGGCCGGTGTGGCCGAGCGGTTCTAGGCGCTTCAGTCTGGAACCGCGCTACCGCTACGGTCGCAGGTTCGAATCCTGCCTCGCGTATGGATGTGTGTGATGTCCTTAGGTTAGTTAGGTTTAACTAGTTCTAAGTTCTAGGGGACTGATGACCTCAGATGTTAAGTCTCATAGTGCTCAGAGGCAGAAACAGTAACGCCTTTTTGCTGAGGGGAAACGACACGGACTTTGAACTATAGTTCGGAGAGTCACTTTGGTCCACTGTGGCAGATGGCCACCCGACCATGTGGGAAATACACTCCTGGAAATGGAAAAAAGAACACATTGACACCGGTGTGTCAGACCCACCATACTTGCTTGCGGACACTGCGAGAGGGCTGTACAAGCAATGATCACACGCACGGCACAGCGGACACACCAGGAACCGCGGTGTTGGCCGTCGAATGGCGCTAGCTGCGCAGCATTCGTGCACCGCCGCCGTCATTGTCAGCCGGTTTTCCGTGGCATACGGAGCTCCATCGCAGTCTTTAACACTGGTAGCACGCCGCGACAGCGTGGACGTGAACCGTATGTGCAGTTGACGGACTTTGAGCGAGGGCGTATAGTGGGCATGCGGGAGGCCGGGTGGACGTACCGCCGAATTGCTCAACACGTGGGGCGTGAGGTCTCCACAGTACATCGATGTTGTCGCCAGTGGTCGGCGGAAGGTGCACGTGCCCGTCGACCTGGGACCGGACCGCAGCGACGCACGGATGCACGCCAAGACCGTAGGATCCTACGCAGTGCCGTAGGGGACCGCACCGCCACTTCCCAGCAAATTAGGGACACTGTTGCTCCTGGGGTATCGGCGAGGACCATTCGCAACCGTCTCCATGAAGCTGGGCTACGGTCCCGCACACCGTTAGGCCGTCTTCCGCTCACGCCCCAACATCGTGCAGCCCGCCTCCAGTGGTGTCGCGACAGGCGTGAATGGAGGGACGAATGGAGACGTGTCGTCTTCAGCGATGAGAGTCGCTTCTGCCTTGGTGCCAATGATGGTCGTATGCGTGTTTGGCGCCGTGCAGGTGAGCGCCACAATCAGGACTGCATACGACCGAGGCACACAGGGCCAACACCCGGCATCATGGTGTGGGGAGCGATCTCCTACACTGGCCGTACACCACTGGTGATCGTCGAGGGGACACTGAATAGTGCACGGTACATCCAAACCGTCATCGAACCCATCGTTCTACCATTCCTAGACCGGCAAGGGAACTTGCTGTTCCAACAGGACAATGCACGTCCGCATGTATCCCGTGCCACCCAACGTGCTCTAGAAGGTGTAAGTCAACTACCCTGGCCAGCACGATCTCCGGATCTGTCCCCCATTGAGCATGTTTGGGACTGGATGAAGCGTCGTCTCACGCGGTCTGCACGTCCAGCACGAACGCTGGTCCAACTGAGGCGCCAGGTGGAAATGGCATGGCAAGCCGTTCCACAGGACTACATCCAGCATCTCTACGATCGTCTCCATGGGAGAATAGCAGCCTGCATTGCTGCGAAAGGTGGATATACACTGTACTAGTGCCGACATTGTGCATGCTCTGTTGCCTGTGTCTATGTGCCTGTGGTTCTGTCAGTGTGACCACGTGATGTATCTGACCCCAGGAATGTGTCAATAAAGTTTCCCCTTCCTGGGACAATGAATTCACGGTGTTCTTATTTCAATTTCCAGGAGTGTATCTAGTGTCACGAAGAGTATATACAGTATATGTGCTTATGCTGTCTGTCTTCGAGGTAAATTTACGAGTATCTGGCGGTCGATGCCTATATGCATGATAAAGAATGGCCGATTTTGTATGGTGCAGGATATGAATCTTATGTTTACTACATCGATGTGGATCGGTTTCAACGTGAAATATTAAAGCTTCCATCCTCAGTGACAGTGCAGTGTAATTGAGCAACAGTCTTTCCATATTTGACGACCTGTAGGCCACGTTTGCAGGGTTTAACTATCAGTGCAATATGGTGATCTGTACAAAGTAGTTTTGCTGTTGAAACTCTCATTTGCAGGAAAAAATGGCGGACAGTGCTCCTGCACCAACAGCAGCAGTGGTTTGGGTAAATTCTGTAAGAGCCAATTACAATGCTCCATACATTCACAAGAGATACTTTGTGCTGGGACGCAGGAGCCTCTATGGAGGAGGACATTATGATTTGCAGTAAGAGTAGCATGGGATGCCTCATTGGCACCAACAGGAATAATACATTCAGTGGTATCACATTGGCTCAAATTGGATACTCAAATAAATGCTGTGAAGCTGAAGTTGTCCCTAACTAGACTGTGACATTTATGACGAAGTGGTATGTGGAGCCAATTCCTTGCAACTCAAATCTTAAGAGAAAACACACAGCCAACCCAACATTAATTGCTGCTACCCAAGACAGAACAAAGTTAGAAAAAGACGAACAGGCGCACTCTGCTGAGCTCTGATTATCACCTAGGAAAATCCCTATCTGCCGGCGCTGTGGACGTACATTACCAAACTGTCTTCTTAACTGGCAGAACACGATCTGGCGTACCGGAGGCGATGGCTGGTTGCTTCGACATACCATCGTGGTGATGATAATGTCGCGAGTATAGCCCGAAACAAATTATCCTGGTTTGGTTGTTCCAGACTAAAGACTTCCTAGCAATATAAATGCGCCTCTGAGGGAGACAAAGAAGGCTTGCCACACAATAACTGACGGTACAGTGATTGATTTTAACAAGCGAAGTCACACTGTAACTCTGATACAGTCAACTTTAGCCAAAACTGCTCAAGACAGACAACATAGGCCGCTTGTACGCAGAACACTCAATTGCCAACTGTACTCAGAAAGTTACGTTGAAGTCGAAACTTCAGCAACTTCGTCAAACAGTTACAATTAAATAAAAGTATATTAGACAGCCAACGGAAGGCAGGCTGTCCAGAGCAGCGAGAGCTCAGTCTTGTAACCTACTCCGACCGAAAGGCGAGAGCCGACTACCACAAGAGCACCCATACAGGCCGAACACAGAACATTCCCGCCCCCACGACACTGGCCGTGGCTAAACTTTCCAATCAGCAACTCGAAAACCGGCGGAAAATTCCACTCTATTGCCGAAGCACTACCATTCCACCAATGGAGATTCTTGGCGCCAATTTCTGCGCCGATTTTGCTACGTCACGGAGCTATGCCCTGAGCATAGGCTGCTTGGGAACACGAGTCATTCCCACGCCTCGCCGGTAGCCCACCAGAAAGTGTTTTCGCTAAGTTTCTGCGAAGTAACGGAACCTCTAGCCCAGCCACTACTTCAGGCCCCTGCGAGCGTGTCTCCGCCGCTATTCTAGAATGTCGGCGTCTGGAAAGCATTCACTTGACTCCCTCACACCCGTCGGCTTACCCTTTCAAGATCAGCAGAGCCCGCCTGTCACCGGACCACCCGGGTGACAAGAGATGCTGCGTGGGAAGTCCCGCGTGTGAAGGAATAGCAACTTTTCACCGCATGCAATTAGAGAGGAAAATCATAAGATAGAAATATGAGAGGAGGCTCATGCCACCTCTCATAGCCCCTACGCCATTTTAGATTGTAATTGGTGAGCGGTTGGCTCGCTTAGGAGCAAGGTAGTGAGTCAATCGCCCAAGAACAATCTTAAAAACTGACTCCACATGCCGCACTCTATAAAAAAAATCACTGCAACTGAAAAATGCAGCTCATAGAGCTGTAGCCAACTTCACCTTCTTAATATGGAACTCTAACACTCACATCACACATCCATACCCAGGGAGCCCCTTCCAAACACCGATTCACACAGACATTCACGCTCTAAATATGGCCCGGCACGTGAGCCAAATATGGAGCAGTTTATTCTTTACAATCAGAGTTGGAGTGCTCCGCAATTAAATGCCCAAGATGTTACAACAATTTGAATCATTAAACTAACCTGAACTCACTCACACATGATACTATTTAAGTTAACAATCTCCTTTTGTGAGCTTTCAGAATCTAATTACAACCTCCGATTCATTCTGTCTCCCTGCAGCAAGAATAACCTTTACAAAATGTTCCCTGAACTGATGGTCCATTCACAATGACAGTGGTAGTATCTGCTTCAGTTTATGGGGACTTCAGGCACGCTATTTGCATAAACACAACAATAAATACAAAATACAAACAAAAAACATGATGTAGAGAACAATACAGTATTTTGTATTTTGTGTGCCCTACTCTATCACATAAGAATTACAGTGTAACACATACAAGGTATAACATACATTACAAAAACAACACTAGAGAAAGAAATTTAGGAAAACAAACAAGGTTCATGGGGTGTCAAGTTGTGCTTGCACAATGTTCACGACTGTGCTGAGAATGAGGCACTAAATCACATTGCTGGAAATATTCGAAGCACATCACAAATTCGTTAGTTTCTCTGAGTGGTTTGGTATGTTGAGTCATATGCATTGATGCATGTGGTTCCATGTCTTCAGCATCGGAGGGGGGCTTTTGGATGGGGCCACAGTACTGACATCGCATAGGGCGAAATGTCGGGTGTTCTTGCTACGTTGTTGCAACAGCAATAGGGTGTGCTGGAGCAACTGCAGTACTCTGTTGAGATTGCAGAAAGACCCACACATATGATCACGGCAGTACGGTAGGAAGACATAGGCTCTACTCATGTCGATTAAATGTCTCTGAGGTCTACTAGTTGGGATGCATCACTAGTCCAGGTCTCTTCTCTCCCTGGACAGTACTTTACGTTTCTCAATATTGCAGTTTGATGAGGGATGAGGGCACGTGGAGTGACTCCACAAGTGTGTGAGGTGATCCAGACAGGATCAAAGTAGGAGCGACGATTGCTACAACTGCTCTCTAAGTGAGAGGAGAAGTTAAAAATGAGACAGTTCATTTGTTAGAGTCTGTGGCACGATACTGCGTTGTGTATGCAGATCGGCCAATGCTAGTGAGTTTTAAACACTCAAATAGGTGATTATATAGCGTCCCTTTCTGTCCTGAGGCACATGAGGCGCAGGTTCAGACACCTTATGTGATCTTCGTGTACTCACGACAACGTGGTTGGTTGGTTGGTTGTTGGGATGTTTAAGGGGGACTAAACAGACGACAACGTGGTCCGCCACAGGGAATCCCTCCAAACGGCTGCCGCGTCCGGAGAGCTAGCTGGCTGTTGCGTGCTGGTCGCGTGTCAGTGTCAACGGCCAGCCACACTTTCGCTTGTGTCCCGGCGAGGGCTGTCTGCCACCTAATCCCTCAGGTATACGGCCCAGTGACTGACAGCTCGTAGGACGGGATGCTCCCGCGCCCTTCTCGTCAGGTGGCGCGCTGACGCTCCCCTTCTTGCAGGTAGCCGATGACCTCTTGTTTTTGCTCCGCCTGGCCTCTGCATTGCCACAATTCCCGTCATCTGCACAGTTCTGACAAAAATCTTATGCCTAACTTTTTCCCATGACCTTCTATGTTATAATAAATTTACATAACGATACATTGATGGTCTGTCATTTCAGACACTCTTATTTTAATTTTATAGTTATTAATCTATGGCTATGACTATAACAAAATCTTGGTGTATCTAATCTAGACATGGAAATAATTTATCTATATATTTGTGTAAAGCACGATCTACATACTGTACATGATGTGTGACAATTGATGCTATGTATTGGATGAACAACAAATTTTGCGGGCCCGCACTAATATTACTATTAATTATATAGATCGACAGTAGACATGCTCAAGAATTAACTACCATTTGCCAACGACCTACATTCTATGTCTTTTGATTAAATTATGTTGTTATGCAGGTCGAAGTTTTACTGTGGTATAACGAACATGCAACTATTCTACTTTCGCTCGCCTGTCGTCCCTCCATCTCGGGTCTGTGATTTGATGACCTGAAAAATAACATCCCAACAGCAACTATTCTACTTTCGCTCGCCTGTCGTCCCTCCATCTCGGGTCTGTGATTTGATGACCTGAAAAATAACATCCCAACAGGCGCGCGCCAAACATTCCTACTTGTGGTAGAAAACCCCAATGATATTAATCTAGTTATTGTTAAATCCTACAGTTTAACTTATCCTAGTATATCGTACCTTTTCTTTTTTTTATGTTATACAATACTCTTACATAATTCCAGTTGCGCTGAGATGTCTCCCGCTATTGACGACGACAGTGATGTGCGCGCCGTACGACAAGGCCTCCGAATTCTCACTATGCCTCACTGAAACTCCAGAGATTGGGTTAGCCATAGCTATACAAGACAATAAATTTATAGTTGAACTTAATTTTGTATGTGATGCAGTTTTAGCAATGAAAGCGCACCTTTCCAGAGGCAATGTAATATGACCAAGCCAAGACTGGTTCCTGTTGAGGATTCAGTCGCCCACCACACGCCAGCTACACAGTATGTCACCAATCTCCAAGTATAAGTCCCTGGTTATTCATCTGTGACAGTCGCAAGCAGCATGCTAAATCCCCAACCAGCACATTGGTATGGTAGGCTTTATGCCCGCATTTCTACCGTCTAGGGCACCATTGGAGTCAAACGCTCACAGGTTCACCCCGACTTGCAAGACAACGATGCTGGCGCATCACTGTCAAAACTATACTGCCCATATTCATCCTCGTAATCACGCAATATACCACAATCTTGCAGTGCACTGTTGCGTGCCTGCAAGCGTTGGTATGAACGTCTCACGAACTGGTTGTGGCCGCTATAGAGCGTATCACGACTTCTCAGAACGCTTCTAAAAGCACGTTCTTGTATGCGCCCGTTTGCGCGACATCTCCTCACTCATCATTATCCCTCAACATGGACACCAGACAGGAAAGGACAAAAGCATTGCTCATAAAAAGGTAGTGTCTCCTACTCCATCGACATTGGAAGTCGCGAACATAAACAAAAAAAGGATAGCAGCAGTAAATTCTTATGCGAGACAACGCTGCGTGTTAATACTTTAGCAATCTTAATCTATTAATGCAACGATTATTGTTCCCCGAAGAAAGGTTCATATATTTGCCTATTCTACTATGCACACCACTTACACTACTAATATAGCAAGGTTCATGTATTTGCCCATTCTACTATGTACACCACTTACACTACTACTATTCCACGAACTTCTTTATGTGAGAGATGTGGTGGAGTCCTGTGGACTTCTTTCCTTTCAGCATCTCCAATTCATAAGCATTGTGGTGAGCTGCTCTCCTTATACGGTACGGGCCGTTGTAAACAGAATAGAATTTTTGGCATTTAATTTTTTGTTTGTTAGAGAGTCGGAAAGACTTCACGAGCACTCTTTTTCCAATTTAGAAGTGTCGTAGACGAGCTCCCCTGTCGGCACGTCTCTTCCTGACCTCTGCTGCAGCCCGTATCCTCTTGAGAGCCAAATCCACTATGGCTCGGTGCTGAATTCGCGCCCTTGGTGGAAAGTTTACGACTTCGGTTATCAAGTCCTTAGGAATCCGGTTTTTCAGTACTGTAATGGGTGCCAATTTTGTCATCCCATGGGGTGCCTCATTGATCACCTCCTGGAAGTCTTTAAGGAAAACGCCCCATGTCGTGTGCTGTTTGTTACAGTACAATCGGCACAAGTTTCCGAGTTCCTTAATAACCCATTCTGCAGCATTCGAGCTCGGATGGTGTGAAGATATAAAAATGGGATCAATTTTACATCGACGCAACGTCTCCTTCCATGTTTTTGACTTAAACTGTGGTCCGTTATCAGAAATAATTCTGCTCACATGACCAACCTGTGATAGGAAATCCCGGATTAGGGCTCGTGATACAGTTCGTCCTGTCGCCCTCTTCAGTGCCGTAAAGGTAACGTATTTGGACGTTAGTTCAACAAACACTAATACGTAAGTATATCCTCTTCTTGTTCTTGGCAAAGGTCCCATCAAAACTGTTGCTGCTAATTGTCTTAATTTGGTCGGTACGATTGGGTATAATGGTGCCTGCATGCTCACAGTGGTGTGCTTAGCCTTTTGGCAGTCTTTACACACCGACAGTACCCTCCGAATTCGACGCTCCATGTTTCGAAAGTAACACATGGTCCTTAGCTTGAGATTGCACTTTCGTGGTCCGAAGTGTCCATAGCTGAGGTGAGTATGCCCTATAATCTTGTTTATTAGGTGTTCAGGGATGCATACCCCCCATTCAGTGTCATTGGCATAATTTCGGTGGAAAATTATGCCTTTCCGCAAGAGGTAGAACTGCCTGACGGTGGCGTGTCTTCTGTCTATCCATTTCTGTTTCAATAACACTAGGGCAGGGTTCTTGTCTTGCTCCTTCTTGATATCCTGCATACTACAGGTAATAAAATTTTCAAAGGCTACTTTCTGCATATAGAAAAGGCAGTAGTGATTTTCCTCCAGATCTTCTTCCATGTTGTGCTCAAATCCGATCGGTGACCGTGATAAGGCGTCTGCAATAATGTTCTGACTGCCGGGGATATATTCTATCAAAAAATTGTATTGCTGCAGATATGATGCCCACCCAATGAGCCGCCTGTGATTAAGATTTGCAGTCATCAGGAACTCGAATGCCTTGTGGTCAGTGTAGACCTTCGTCTTGCGACCAAACAGAAGGTATCTGAATTTTTCAAACGCCCATACAATATCCAGCGCCTCTAACTCTGTTACTGAGTAATTCCTCTCACTCTTGGCTAGTACTCTGCTACCAAACGCAATTGTGTTCCAAACCCTGTTTCCTTCATGTACATAGTCTTGGAACACCATGACACCCAGATCTGAGTATGAACTGTCCGTGACTATGCAAAGCTCTTCTGCTAAATTAGGGTGTGAGAGGATGGGTGCTTGTAATAATGCGAATTTTAATGCTTTCCATTCGTATTCGGCCGCCTCATCCCATTCCCAACGAATCTTCTTTCCTGTAAGTTGATGCAACCTAGGACTGCTCTGAGTTTTGACATGTATAAAGCGGTTGTAAAAATTTATGATCCCCAAGAACCCCCTTAACTGCTTCTTTGTCGTAGGAATGGGAAACTTTTCAATCGCTTCGATCTTTTCGGGATTTGGCGCAATGCCCTCACCCGCGATGATATGTCCTAGAAATTTGACAGAGGACGTCCCAAAATTCGATTTTTCGATATTGGTAGTCACTCCGTATTCCTTGAATGTCGCAAGGAGTTCACCAAGGACCGCATTGTGTTCCCCCCAAGATTTCTCCGCGATCAGCAAATCGTCCATATAGCTGGTGACATGACGTTTCAAATTATCGCTTAGTATGCCGTCCAGCCCCCGAATGAATGCGGCAGACGAAATGTTCAAACCAAATGGTAGACGACGAAACCGGTAACATCTTCCAAATGCTAAAAAGGCTGTATACTGTCTGCAATTTGGATGGAGCTCGATCTGCCAGAAACTCGATTTTAGATCAACTGATGAGAAGATTGATATTCCATGGAAGTTTTGTAAGAGTTCCTCTAATCGTTCCGATCTGTCTGTTTCGGGTTCTATTATGGTATTAATCTGTCGCGAGTCCAAGACTTAACTAATACTACCATCTGCCTTCTCGACTACTCTTAACGGGTTATTATAGGATGAAGCCGTAGGTTCTATTATTCCTTCACTCAGCATTCGCGTAATTTCAGCTGCTGTTTTCTGTCGATATGCCAACGGGATTGGATAGGGTGACACACGAAACTGGTTGTGCGGACGTACACGGAATTCATATTGGAAGTTCTTTATTGATCCTGTCTTGGGAATGAAGACCGCATGTTCTAGTAATTTATGAAGTTCATTGCGGTGGTCGCACCTTATATTCTTTATTGCTTCCACTTTTTCTCCTATTTTCTCATTTATTTCTCCCATTACTACGACTTCATTCTCATCCGTGTCCTCTCCCCTACCCGCAACGTCGACCTGTTCTTCCTTTCTGTCTTTCTGACACGCATAGTTTATCCGAACACAGTTAGACGGTAGTTGAGCTGGGATCAGCTGGTCGTCGAACTTAATGTGGACGGGATTCCCTTTCCTCAGAACCACTTCATCTCGTCCTAGATCAACTATCGCTTCATGCTCATTTAGGAAGTCCGTTCCTATTATCATGTCGATCGCCAGATTTGGCACGATCCAGAAGTTAGACTCTATTTTGTGCCCTTGGCAGGAGAATTCCAGTCTTGTTTGTTGGGTGACCTCCGTTTATTTACCCGCTAATGCCCCTTTTATTTTGGTTTTCTTAACCGATAGGACAGGCCAGTCCATCTCCTGAGAGCACCTCTTGTATGCTGCCTCAGATATTGCTGTTATGCAGCTTCCACTATCTATTATCGCATTCATACTCTTTTCAGCTATTGTTACTGTGATAAGAGGCTGCCGATCCTGTCGAGGAGTTGTTTTATGTTCTTCGAGCAGGATTTCTGATAAATTTTCGTAATTTATCATCCGTAGTTGGCCAGATCCGAGATTACGTGCGAAATTCCGGCGGCCTGTGTTCGCACTAGTCTGGCGTCAATCCCTTGTTAAGCTCCCCCTCCTCTGACGTGCATTAGGATTTGCGGGTCTAGTTTCAATCTCCTGGCTCCACTGTTGTTCTTGGTTTCGCTCTCTCCAATTACGGTCGCTTTGCCGTTCGTTATTCCTCCTATCCCAGATTCCTTGTCTAGATTGACCCTGCTCCCTGACGTTCTGGTTTCCGTGTCTTTGGTTTCCATAACCTTGAATAGCGTAACCTTGGTTTCCGTAACCCTGGTTTCCTAACTGACCAATGCGATTATGCGATGTGTTGTCGTCTTCCCTTCCTGGCCCGTGGTATTTGTTACTTTGCCCCTTCTTCCTGTCCTTTGCGTCTTGTTTATCAAAGACTACTTCGAGTTCGCGCAATAGACTCTTGAATGCTTCTATGTCAGATCCACACTTCCCGACAAGTGTCTGTTGGTACCTAACTGGCAATTTGGAAAAGCAAAATTTAATGATTTCTCCGTTGTTATATGGACTATCTAAAAATTGATTCTTCTTGAGTAAATCATCAAGAAATTTGGTTGCGCTCCTATGCCCGAACACTTCCAGTTCAGGACAAAATATTATTTCCTCTTTAATCGTGTCTTGCGTTTCCTTTGACCAGTAGGTCCGCAGGAATGCACATACAAATTCCTGATAAGTCCGACACGTCGCTGCCACACCTCGCATCTTTTCCGCGGCTTGGCCTTCGATGTGTCCACACATGAATTCTAATTTTGCCTGGGTTGGCCATGATGCCGGTAATGAATTTGTAAACTGTATCACCCAGCTCTTCGGATGCATCGACCCTCCATTTTCTTTGAACTTCTGGAATTTTAGTATCGACAGGAAGTGATTGTGATCAAAACTCCTGTCTGATCCTTGCACTGGTGTTGTCACTCGTTTCCGATACTTGCACGTCTGCTGAATGTCCTGTTCTATCTTGCTGATAACTGTGATGTGCTACCTCTGTAACACAGTGGAAGTGGCACTCAGAATTCACTCTCCTAAGTGGGCTACAATTATTGGAGCTATTACTCGCTGTTTCTGCGTGTGCATTGTTAGTTCCGCACTCGGTCATTGGGCTAGAGCACGGCGGGTTTTTCCTCGGAGACACAATTCTGTGTACTCCATCATTGGTATCCGAAAGCGCAGTGCTCGTGTGCCCGTTTTGCTCTAGTTTTGCTATCCGACTCTCTACTTCTTCCATTCGTTTCGTGTTGTTCGCAACCGCGATATTACCCTGAGTTTTTAAGAACGCTAGGGATTTTGAGTGGGATTGTGTTGTACGTCGCAAGCGCCCTGCGAGTTTAGAAGTTGCTTCCGCGACTTTCATTGCCCCTATTGCCGTCGTTTTGGCCAGGCCTGCTACTTTTTGTGCAGCCACTGACATTTGTTTTACTTCTCCACATTCTTTCTTTATTGTTAGTAATTCCCCTCGAATTTCTCCTATATGCGAAATTATTGCCTGAGTGTCCTTCTTACGCTGTTCGTCAGCTTCTTCCTTCTCCTTCTTACGCTGTTTCTCATCTTCTTCCTTCTCCTTCTTACGTTGTTTCTCATCTTCTTCCTTCTCCTTCTTACGTTGTTTCTCATCTTCTTCCTTCTCCTTCTTACGTTGTTCGTCAGCTTCTTCTTTCATTGATCGTAGGAAGCTCAGTATTGGGTTAATGTCATCATTTTGATCCTCGTCACACATGGGTGATGTAACTCTGGACACCTGGGCGCTAGAGCTCTGACGTGACCGAGCTGGACCCTGTCTGCTCTCGTTCGTTTCATTATAAACTTCTGCTACCGTCTCGACCTGTGTGCCTGTCTCTGATTCATCCTCTACCTCACTATCATAATCACGGCGGCGACGTTGCTCTAAGATCGCGTCCAAATCACCTTCCTCATCAATGACCCTGTCGTCCTGTCCTGCTAAAAATGTGCCCATCTCATCTCCAAACCTATCCCCGTCAGTAAACTGCCCCTTATCCATTATGCAATCCTCTTTTGTTTTAACTTCGCTCGATAATAGTCGTGCCTTACTTCTCGTGATCATTCATGAAAAACAATTTTATCTAAAATGCACAATAAAAATAATCTACTCCATATATTTTTCGACATAGACACAAAATTTCAACAACGCCGTTCCAACGCTGTAATTACATGCACAGTGTGAAGTGGTACGGACACCACATCAAAGAAACATATAAAAAATGAACAAACAAACAAATATCTACGCTGAAAACAAAAACAGTAATCATGCGCAGCTACTTAAAACTAATCACGGAACTACAAGAAAAACAAGTTGGGTATTAATCATTAAAAAAAAGTACAGAAAAAAATTTGAATGTTCCTACTAAGAATACTGTTTGCTTATCAGTGATTCACAGGAAAGATCCGAGGCTAAGGGTCGCCATTTTATGCGACGTGCCGGGGCTAGCAGTGTATTTAACACTAAATTCTTCGAGAATCTTCATATGTAAATGATGCTCTAAACCCCCCTATTCTAACTCCGACTTTTGCTGTTGCACATGGATTAAAAAGAAACGCGAACTGACTGTAATCGACCCTGCAAGTGGAGTAGGAAAGAGTTTGGCACCTGCAATAATTTAGTTTGATAGACATTAATTAAATAAAGAAAAGTTTCAGTAACGTAGTGAGAAATGAAAGGGTTGCTCTACCGATTAACAGAATGAAAGTTCTGTCCAAAATAACAATATGATTTATTATGACTAAACTCAAAATAATAAACAAAACACATGAAACATTTACAATACATCAAATTGCCACAAATTGGATACTCAAATAAATGCTGTGAAGGTGAAGTTGTCCCTAAACTAGATTGTGACATTTATGACGAAGTGGTATGTGGAGCCAATTCCTTGCAACTCAAATCTTAAGAGAAAACACACAGCCAACCCAACATTAATTGCTGCTACCCAAGACAGAACAAAGTTAGAAAAAGACGAACAGGCGCACTCTGCTGAGCTCTGATTATCACCTAGGAAAATCCCTATCTGCCGGTGCTGCGGACGTACATTACCAAACTGTCTTCTTAACTGGCAGAACACGATCTGGCGTACCGGAGGCGATGGCTGGTTGCTTCGACGTCCCATCGTGGTGATGATAATGTCGCGAGTATAGCCCAAAACAAATTATCCTGGTTTGTTTGTTCCAGACTAAAGACTTCCTAGCAATACAAATGCGCCTCTGAGGGAGACGAAGAAGGCTCGCCACACAATAACTGACGGTACAGTGATTGATTTTAACAAGCGAAGTCACACTGTAACTGCTCAAGACAGACAACATAGGCCGCTTGTACGCAGAACGCTCAATTGCCAACTGTACTCGGAAAGTTACGTTGAAGTCGAAACTTCAGCAACTTCGTCAAACAGTTACAATTAAATAAAAGTATATTAGACAGCCAACGGAAGGCAGGCTGTCCAGAGCAGCGAGAGCTCAGTCTTGTAACCTACTCCGACCGAAAGGCGAGAGCCAACTACCACAAGAGCACCTGTACAAACCGAATACAGAACATTCCCGCCCCCACAACAGTGGCCGTGGTTAAACGTTCCAATCAGTAACTCGAAAACCGGCGGAAAATTCCACTCTATTGCCAAAGCACTACCATTCCACCAATGGAGATTCTTGGCGCCAATTTCTGAGCCGATTTTGCTACGTCACGGAGCTATGCCCTGAGCAAGCCAATCACAGTTACGATTTTGCAGAAAGCGCGGGAATTTGCGCGCCAAGGCTGCTTGGGAACACAAGTCATTCCCACGCCTCGCCGGTAGCCCGCCAGAAAGTGTTTTCGCTAAGTTTCTGTGAAGTAACGGAACCTCTAGCCTAGCCGCTACTTCAGGCCCCTGCGAGCGTGTCTCCGCCGCTATTCTACAATGTCGGCGTCTGGAAAGCATTCACTCGACTCCCTCACACCCGTCGGCTTACCATTTCAAGATGAGCGGAGCCCGCCTGTCACCGGACCACCCAGGTGACGAGAGACGCTTCGTGGGAAGTCCACGTGTGAAGGAATAGCAACTTTTCACCGCATGCAATTAGAGAGGAAAATCGTAAGATAGAAATATGAGAGGGGGCTCATGCCACCTCTCAAGGCTTGTGACATCAGTATAACATTGAGAACATTTTAGTTGCGCCTACGGTGGTGAGTCGCTCGGCAATTAGGTCTTTGCTGGACTGCAGGTAGAAAGGCATCGCACCAATAGCAGAAAACATGTGTGCATGGCCCAGAGGCGTCTGGCGTATGAAATCGATGTGAGCATGCTGTCCAGCTTGCGCGCCTTGGAGCTCTGTATGTTGATTCGTCGCGGTCGAATTTTTTACCAATAGTTTGAATGCGTTTTTAGATGCAATGACTGTTTGTGCAGTGCAGTATTTTCGGCTGTTGAAGCGTTGTGAGCGTTAAATATGCATTATTTTTTTGACAATTTCACGATTAACGAACGTGTTTGTTGCATTATTTTGTGAACAGGTCTGTAGGCTGTGCTATGCATTATTTCGGTAATTTACGAGTTGTTTGCGAGTCTGTACATCAGTGTACTGCATTATTACGATAATTTACATATAGTTTGCAGGTCTGTATGCTGTGAAATGCATTATTTCGACACATTACGAGTAGTGAGAGTGTCTGCAGAGCGTTTTACATGCATTATTTTGACAATTTACGACTTGTTTTCATTTCTGTAGACTGTGCAATGCATTATTTCTGTAATTTATGGGTAGTTTGCTGGTCTGTGGGCTGTGCAACGCACTATTTCGACAGTTTACTATTAGTGAGCGCGTCTGCAGAGCGTTTTACATGCATTATTTTGGTGGTCTACGATTAGTTGGCAGATCTGTAGTGTGTGCAATGCGTTATTTCGGTAATTTACGTGTTGTTTGTATGTGTGCACATCAGTGTACCACATCATTTCGGTGATTTACGAATAGTTTGCAGGTCTGTAGGCCATTTATTATGACCCCAAGCATGTCAGACCGAGTGTTTTGTATCAGTGTAATAAATAAACTATGTGAAATCCGTCCCTAAATAAAAAATAAATAAAGTAATAAAGTGCACTCCTTCCTCTCTCCAGCAGCTGGACACAGAGTGAGTACTTTTCTTTCCATTCCCACCCTACCCGACCCCCCCCCCCCCCCGACCACCACGGAATGGCAGCACCCTCTGATGCCAGTACTGTGTACTAGGTCAGTTGGACTCTGCACCTCATGGTGAACACACTGGATGGAGCTACTGACTCAAATTGTTGAAACAGGGACTGCATGCAAAATAAAGACTTACTTCCATCCTATCCAGCAGCCCAGCACAGAGTGAGTCCTTTTCTCGCCAATTACAAGGAAGAGGTGGCGGTTGGATGACTAAGGTTAGTGGAGGTAGACCAAGTGACCTTTTTTCTGCCAAAATTTTTACTTCCCACCATTTTTGGTGGGTGGAGAGGGAGCGGGGAGGGAAGGGTGGGTTAGGTTAGTGTAGGTAGCCCAAATTGACCTATTTTCTAGCTTAAAATTTAACTTCCCACCATGACATCATTGCAATGTTGCCATATCTAACGCCGCCATCTTGGATCCACTATCTTGAATAAATTTGGCAAAAATGCGGAGTGGGGTGATAAACAGGTTGTCACACTACTGCCATCGTCTGGAAAAAGACAGCAGCACTGTCATGGAGATGCTTCCGACTTTGCAGGATCATGCCCTTCTGCTGGCTTTGCACGTGTCCTGTTATTTCCCAGTTCCACCGCTTCACGATATGGCAGAAGTTCCTCAACTCACCGATCGTTCCAGGACGGCAGCTCGCACCTTTTACGAACTTGCACAATGGTGTCGCTACAGCAAAGTACACACGGGGCTCCTGAACTCACCGATCGTTCCAGGACGGCAGCTCGCACCTTTTACGAACTTGCACAATGGTGTCGCTACAGCAAAGTACACACGGGGCTCCGCATATTGCCGTGCTGCTTCACCACATGATGGCCACATTTGCTTCCTACGTAGATTGGAAAAATGAACTGCGCAAGGAACAACAAGGAGACAATCTAGAATGAAGACGCTCAACTCTCAACAAGCACGGGAGCAAAGCATGCACTTACTGCAAATTCCAACAAACATCGGAGGGACAAGTGTTCTTCGCCAAGTTCCGCGAAGAGCGAGATCAGTTCCACCGTTGAAACGAGAAAATATGTTAGGGTACCGAAGGAAGAGGTTGAAAACTTGTATTCCTTTGAACAAAGTGTTTTTCTGGTACTGGAATACCACAGGTTAGAGCACCAATCTTTGGCAACAAGGCTCAATTTTCAAATACGATTTACTGTTCCAAAATGAAACGATGCGAAAACCATTCGCTAGATTCCAACGGAGAGGCAGCGTGGCTAATGATCTAGTGGGGAATGTTAGTCCCAGGTACACCGTAGTTATTCCTGAAAATGTCGCCACGGTTTCTGGAATTATTCAGCAAAATCCAGGAAAATGCGTCCTAAGAATTTCATCAGAGACTAGATTGAAGCTTTCCTGTGTGCAGAAAATACTGAGGGAGGGCCTACACATGTTTCCATTTAAAATCCAAAGTCATCAGGCGGTAACTGTACGAGCTGTACGATAGATTGCTGATTCTACTAATAAGATTCTTACAATTATTGATAATGAAGGATTTGATGTTAGCTACCTATGGTTCACAAATGAAGCACACTTCCATCTGGCTACTTTGAGGTTCTGCAAACCCTCATTTCTGTGAAGCGAAACCACTGTATTCTCCCAAAGTTACTGTATGGGATCCGGTTATGCAGCAGAGGCATTACTGGCTCTTTTTCATGCGAGGACGCTTGCTAGAGAACGTTACTTTGAAGTTTAGGAAGATTGGCAAGGCACAGAGTGGATCATGAAAGATGGTTCCAGACAACATCGCACCGAACAGGGGTTCGCCTTCTTGATGAATACTTCAGGAATAGGGTCGCTGCGTTGGATTATTGCAAATTTACTGGTGTAGGGATGAATTGGCCTCCATGATCGCCCGATCGGACTCCTTGAAGTACTTTATGTGGGGCACATTGAAAGACACTGTCTACCAGGACCATCTCATCAAGCTGGACGAGCTCGAATCGTCGATCTGTACGGCATCTCAATCCATTTCCGTTGAGGCACTAAAGAACCTGATGGCAAATTTCATTGTTCGTTTGCACCACCTCCGTACTGCGGATGATGGACATACCGAAAAGATTGTGATGCGATTGTAAAGGCTGCTTTCAGAGGACAAGTTTAATTACGCACGCTGATACAATACGAGCTGCACAGGTACAGTATCATCTGTTA
This sequence comes from Schistocerca nitens, assembly GCF_023898315.1. Taxonomy (NCBI): domain Eukaryota; kingdom Metazoa; phylum Arthropoda; class Insecta; order Orthoptera; family Acrididae; genus Schistocerca; species Schistocerca nitens. The sequence goes on along the minus strand of NC_064614.1, from coordinate 900,346,333 downwards.
TCAGCTTTTCTAACAATCTCTAAATTTCTCTAAAACTTCTGTATAAAATTGTTACAGCATTCACAATAAATATGCCTTGTGTTTGACTCCTCTATCGATCTTAGTTTTCAAGTACTTAATTTTGAAGAGACTCCTTCGGTGGGCACCCTGTACTTCGCTTCCCGTCGGATCATATCTCCTTCAAAAGCAACAACAAGTGCCAGAGCTAAAACGTGATTTTATTACTGTTCTAAATTTCTCTTTCTTTCAATTTTACGCAGCAAATTGCAAAGTTACATTATTACTTTCGGATCCGACGCATTTTCTAGTGACCGAAAGGTTCTACTGTGCAAAATATGTGAGCAGTCACTGAATATCGAAAAGTAATGTTTCATTTCTCAACATATCAGTACAATCAAACACAAGAATGTACTTTCCAAAGTTTCTGGGAAGAAAATTTCTTTGTTTCCAACGGCAATTGAAATTTCGATTCGAAAATTGCAATTTACATTCGACTTATGTAAAGCTTTTCTCGATGTCGAAATCTCTTTGTGGAAACTAGTTTCTGGAAAAGTTACAGATGAATCTGCGCCCATTGAGTCAATTATGCGGTAATGTTTCTTAAAAGCATAGTACGATGAAGTAAAGAAGATCATTAAAGATGAAGTAAAAAATTAAAAGATTTGGATTTCAATCTAGGAGTCAAAAACTCTACGGGTCGTTCTATTGCCAATGTCATTGTTGGATCATGAGATCCGTAGGTAGGTGAATCAATAAAAAGAGATCTGCTTACAACAGAGTATGTGGAAAAAGTAAAAAATTCAATAATCGCACAGCTATTTACCAATTCATTACAGTTATTATGGCCAGAAGAAATTCGATGACAATATACTTCTTTTCATCTCATGTGCTGCATCGTACATGAACAAGGTTGGAACAACCTTAAAAGTGCTATTTTCAAAGTTGCTTCATGTGACCTGTGTGGTACATGATTTTCACTAAGTCTCGTAACAGATACAAAGCTTGTTTCCGGACGTTGACAAATTGATTTCCAGTATTAAGAAGATCTTTGTGAAAGTCCCGTCATCGTTTAAAGATTTGTGTCATATATATCTCTGCCCCCTCCCCCTATCTCAGCGATCGGGGGAAAATGGATTTCAGCAGCAGTTTACTACGATTCAAATTTTCCGAGTATAACTAAGATGGTAATCGCCCTGAAGGGTGGAGGATCTAAAGTTGTATTAGCAAAGAAACGTCTCGAATCTTCGGAAGTGAGAAGTGAGTTAACTTTAATTTTGGCAGAGTTCGGTTTCCTGCCATAAGTGGTCTGCCAGCTTCAAGAAACAGGGCAGCCATTAACGACGTCATTGAAAATTTTGAATGATGCAGTGCAAAGATTGGAGACTCTGCCATGAAAATGGGATTCATTAGTTGGCGAGAAGTTTAGAATGTTTTTTTTTTCTAGAAGTCCATGTCTTGACAAACTTAAAAACATTTGAAAAATTCTATAAGGTTGCAATGGAAATGGGCCCTATAATAGTTCGGTGTTTTAGATTTGTTGCACTTATCTCTGTAGGTGTTGGGAGATCGTTTTCTCAGATGAAAAATGTATTAACTGACGCGAAACTCAACATTACTCCAGAAAATTTAAAAAAGCATTTGGTTGTCCTGTGAAAGCACTAAGCTGATAAATCACTGTAGTACACAGGATTTCAAGAAAAATTTTCATTTTTCCGTCTAGTACAATTTTGTTTAAAACTAAAGTTATTTTAAAAGCCGGCCGCTGTGGCCGAGCGGTTCTAAGCGCTTCAGTCCGGAACCGCGCTGCTGCTACGGTCACAGGTTCGAATCCTGCCTCGGGCATGGCTGTGTGTGATGTCCTTAGGTTAGTTAGGTTTAAGTAGTTCTAAGTCTAGGGTACTGATGACAACAGATGTTAAGTCACATAGTGCTTAGAGCCATTTGAATTTTACTTTAAAAATAAAAAACGACATAATATTAATAGTTGCAGCTGTGTAATTGTCTGAATAGTGCAGTTTCTAAATAAATAGGCATAATGTAAGCTTTTTGTATACTGCCTTTTGTTGCCTACTTCAGTTATTTATAATGCTTTGTGCCAGCCAAAATTTTAATGATTTATAATGCCTAAACTCGGTATATGGTCTCTGGTCATGAGCCTTTTGTAACCCCACCCCAATACACACACACACACACACACACACACACACACACACACACACACACACATTCAAAGATAGAATTACGGTCGTTTTTTGGTGCTAAATGAGGTACAGGTACAACAAGACCAGCTCTGGGGGTACATACGAATTGGCTGTTTAGTTTTCTGATGCGTGCGTGTGTATGTATGTGTGTGTGTGTGTGTGTGTGTGTGTGTGTGTGTGTGTTTGAGTGAGTATGAGTGAGTATGAGTGAGTATGTGTGCACACATGTGCCAACTTCGCTTCCACACTTCTCCCCTCGTCACCGAACTGGCCCCTTCTGCATGTGGGTAACTGGGGTGTGTAAGACACAAATACATATTTCATGGACCAGAATCCCCATAGATATACAGGGTGTCTGTAACGAAATGCCCTGTTTTCAATTTGCTCCCAATGCAAAATTAAATGATATAAATTTGTTTCCTTCTCAAAAATAAGCTTATGCCAAGTTTTCAACAACAACAACAACAACAAAAATACATCAAATTAAAACACTTCCATATGAGCCCATGCGATGACGCGAAGTATGTCTAGCTTATATTCAGTTTCCAATCAGGTCGGCTGCAACATCTTCGGAGGGATGATACCGATGTCTTCCACAAACCACCCGCAGCAGTCTTGAAGGTCCAGCAGTGCAGCATTAAATACCATGTCTTTTACGTAGCTCCAGAGAAAAAAAATCCGATGGTGTTATGTCAGAGGAACGTGGAAGTCTACTTACGAGTGCGTCATGTCCAATAAAACCTCCTGGAAATGTTCGATTCAGAGTTTTCCGAACAGCTAATGAGCAATGAGGTGGAGCATCACCTTGTTGAAAGCGAATGGTTTGTTGCAGGTATGTAACCCGGGAAAAAGCAAACAACTCCAACATCTCTAGGTATGTCGTTCGTATGACAGTCTCCTCAGCTTTGAACGGTCCGATAATCTTGTCGCACATACGGCGAGACCCAACATTCACTTTCGGCTACCCCATAACATTTCCCCTGTGTGGCTTCTATGACACGTACATGTGAACGTTGTCAGATCTAGTGACATGGGATGTGGCCTCTGAAGAAAACATTAAATCTGACAAGAGAACTGGATTCCGGTCGATTCGGTTAAGCATTTCGCATGCAAATCCTTATCGCCGTGGCTTGTCAGCCTTATGGCCTGCAGAATCTCAGTCTTATATAACACAGACGCAACCGGCTTTTGAATGCCTTATGAATAATTACAGGCTACATCTGAAGTTCCTGTGAACTCTGCCGGCCGAAGTGGCCGTGCGGTTAAAGGCGCTGCAGTCTGGAACCGCAAGACCGCTACGGTCGCAGGTTCGAATCCTGCCTCGGGCATGGATGTTTGTGATGTCCTTAGGTTAGTTAGGTTGAACTAGTTCTAAGTTCTAGGGGACTAATGACCTCAGCAGTTGAGTCCCACAGTGCTCAGAGCCATTTGAACCATTTTGAACCGCGCGACCGCTACGGTCGCAGGTTCTAATCCTGCCTCGGGCATGGGTGTGTGTGTTGTCCTTAGGTTAGTTAGGTTTTAGTAGTTCTAAGTTCTAGAGGACTTATGACCTCAGCAGTTGAGTCCCATAGTGCTCAGAGCCATTTGATTTTGTGAACTCTCAGGCCTGGCAGACATTCTCAGTTTGTTCTTCACAGAAACGCCGACTCCCTGTATGCTGCTTTAGAATGCTGCCAGTGTCCACCAAAAGTCTATGCCATGCTTTTATCCTCTTGGCGTCTGGTGGTGCTTTCGTGTGAACAGAACGAAACTGCGTGTGCATCATATCAATGAATTTAAACTCCGCGTACCAAAGCATGGTTTTGTCTTCTCGTGAACTGGCGCCATCCTCGCTTGAACAGACGACAACGCGCCATACGTTGACAAAAATTAGGCATCAACTACAGGTTCTTCTTCTGGACCTAACGGACAAGTCAGATGTGAAGCTGCCTCAAAAAATAGTGCACTTTAGTGTAGATGCCCAGTACTATGAGCATGCACGATTTGTACTTCAAAGCTTATAGGGATATAGAGAGACCACACAGAAAAAGGGACACAGGAATACGCTTAGGCTAATCCTTGAAAAGAAGGAGAAGGTTTTCGTGACAGTATTAATGATTCATCATGAAAGAGTACACGCGCAGGTTTGAACATCCGAGCTACTGTGTGTGTGTGTGCGTGTTTGTGTGTGTGTATGTGCAGGGAAGAAAGTACCAATCAGTGCTTAATGTTCATTGCAGATAGCAAAATCATGCTCCTCTCTTTGTTCAACCAAATAACTGTGTGTTAACGTAAAGGGAAAGAGTACATATCTTGAAGTCGGCACCTTTAAGCTTTTGTTATGAAAAAAAAAAAACCGAAGTGCGCATTGCTTTTTGTAACATAGACATACATTTAGACCCAGCAATCATTTGTTTCATTATCTGCATGCTGGTACTTAGTAGTATTTAAATGTACTTTAACCGTGTAAACGCGAAGAAACTCTTTACTTCATAACTCAGACAAATTCCTGTGTCAGATAAGACTTCTGCGAGACGCATTTAAAACGGCTTTAAAAGATGCAGCGGAGAAGTGGCCAGCGAGAGAATTATTAATACGAATACCGTAGTTTCAGTTGTTTTTCCTTACATCAGCATCATTAAATTCAAGAAGAGCAACATGTGAATGCAACATAAAATGTTGTTGGAGGAAGCCGCGGGATTTATCTCGCGGCAGTATAAATTACAGCACCGTCTACAACAGATGTTCGAGCTGCGCGTGACGCGTTAAGCCCCGGACTCGATAGCTGCGCAGGTCGTCACTCATTACTGGTCAATCTGTACATTATTTGTCCTGTCACCATCGCTCCAAGTCTTTACAATTGTTTCCTCGGGGTCCAGCGGGCAAATTCAGTCTTACATGTAAGCGCTTAACAGATTTGTAACAAACATGTCACTGCTTGCCTATTCTTCTGAAGTTTCCTACAAGTATCTTGTCTCTATTATATGATAGTTAAAGAAGTGAGACCTGGATAAAATGAAATAACCAGAAGTTGTTGAGGGTTTCAGAGAGAACATTAGGGACCGATTGACAAGAGCAGGAGAAAGGACTACAGTAGAAGAAGATTGGGTTGCTCTGAGAGATGAAATAGTGAAGGCGGTAAGGGATCAAATAGGTAAAAGAACAAGACCAAGTAAAAATCCTTGGGTAACATAATAGATATCGAATTTAATTCCTGAAAGGATAAAATTTAAAAGTGCAGTAAATGAAGTTCGCGAAAGGGAATAAAGGGAATACAAACGTCTAAAAAATGAGATTGGCTGGAAGTGCAGAATGGCTAAGCAGGGTGGCTAGAGGACTAATGTAAGGATTTAGAAGCATATATCGTTAGGGGAAAGATAGATACAGCCTACAGGAAAATTAAAGAGACATTTTCAGGAAGAGAAACAGCTGTATGAATATCAGGAATTCAGATGGAAAACCAGTCATAAGCAGAGAATGGAAAGCCGCAATGGGGAAGGAGTATACGAGGTGCGACAATAAAGTAATGAGACTGATTTTCTTTACAATATGTGGCAACCCTGCAGGCTTTTGTAGGCACAATATCTTTGACCTTGGTCTATAAGCTACTTCTAGTCCAAGCGACACATCGATCTAACTGCTCAGTCGTGAGTTGTGCTGTAATAAGTTAACACGTGTTTGTGTCCCTCGTCACGGAAATGGAACCGCATAATAATGCGCAACGGTATGCCATTTCTTTTTGCGTTAAATTGGATGAAAACGCGACGACAGCTTACGGTAAGCTTCAGAAGGCTTTTGGAGAGGAGGTTATGTCAAGAGCTCAAGTTTTTTGTTGGTATAAAATGTTTAGTGAATGCAGAACGAATGTTGAAGGTGAAGACCACAGTGGACGACCATCAACCTCACGGACGCATGTCAACTTGGCCAAGGTGCGTGAACTCGTACGATCTGATCGAAGATTATCCGTAAAAATGATTGCAGAAGAAGTGAACATCAATCGAGAAACGGTTCATCTAATAATAACTGAAGATCTTGGTATGGGAAAGATTTGTGCAAAAATGGTCCCCAAAAATCTCACACTGCAACAGCGAGAAACACGGAAAAATGTGATAGCCGATCTGTTAGAGCAAACGGGAATCAATCCAGAATTGTTGAGACGTGTTATCAGTGGTGATGCAAGTTGGTTTTTTCAGTATGATCCAGAGACAAAACGTCAAAGTTCGCAATGGTGCTCAAAGGGATCACCCAGACCAAAAAAAGCTCGCATGCCAAAGTCAAAATCGAAATGTATGCTTGTGTGCTTCTTTGATTCCAAGGGAATTGTTCATAAAGAGGGGGTGCCTCCTGGACAAACAGTTAACCAATATTACTACAAAGAAATTTTAGAAAAACTTCGTAAAAAGAGTTCTTCGTGTCTGTGCCAACATTCCTGATAATTGGATTCTGCATCACGATAATGCGCCGTCCCATACTGCTCTGTCAGTACAGCAATTTTTAACCTCAAAACGAATTTCGGTACTACCACAGCCACCTTAGTCACCAGATATCGCTCTGTGCGACTTTTTTCTGTTTCCAAGAGTCAAAACGGCGGTCAAGGGACACCATTTTCAAACAACACAAGATGTCCAAAAAGCTGTGACGAGGGTCTTGGTGGATATTACAGAAGATGAGTTCCAGAAATGTTACCATCAATGGCAGAAGCGCTGGAAAAAGTGTGTGCAATCAGAAGGGAACTACTTTGAAGGAGACAACACTAAACTTGACTAAAACAGTAAGCAAAATTTTTTTTCACATCAGTCTCATTACTTTATTGTCGCACCTTGTATAGAGGGTCTGTACTGCACTACTTAGGTTACAAGTTATAAGACCAGTTTCAAGTACATTACTGATTCCGAAGATGACAAAGGAAAGATAAGCATGATGATAAGGCAAAGATAAACTCCTCAACTTCTTAATGTATCGATCCTTGGTTTAATGTAAAGTTACTTCAGTGACCATTTTTTGGCAAATTAAGTATGGAATTACACAATTCAGGAATTACACTAACATGACTTCACATATCTAGGAATAAAGGTATGCATCCATCAGTCTAGAACTTTTTATCTACTAATGGATTGAGGCCCAAAGTTTTACTACTGCCAAGGAGTTGTGATACCATCTGAAAGAGGTCAATAACTGAATTGGATTTTCTCATTTAATAGTTGGTGTAGGGATATACACATCTGTTTTTTAATTTCTAGAATTTTTAACTGGCCGTTTTGCCCCTTTTTGCTCTGTCTGTGAGACTTCAACACCTATTATGTATCTGTGGTTTTTGTTAAGGCAATGCAGAATTACGCTTCTTCAATCTCCAGCTTCTATCATGTTCTTTAGTCCTGGTACAGACTGACCTCCCAGTCTGTCCAGTGTAGCATGATTGACACTTATGGCATATGATCTTATAAACTCCACTTTTCGTGATGGCTACTTGCTTGTCTTTTGCATTGAACGAGCAACTACCTATTGTCTGAGGGACATAGAAAAATACGGAGAAATCCTTTGCCTTCTCAAAGTTACCTCTGCTGTTTGACGTTTCCCGTACAAAAGGTAATCCACACCATTTCTTTTCCAGTTTGCTGTGTTGTTCATTGGAGACAGTAGGGACCTGGTTAGCTTCGTCATATTTTGCTTAGAATTTTGCCAATGATATTGCAGTCAGATTCATTATTGTGGCTATTGAGTTACTGTATTAAGTTCCAGGCCAAGTTCTTCTCAAATGGTGGAATGATGCATGTTTATATGCTGTAGGGTGTTGGGAGGAAGCTGGGTTCAATGTGTAAATGAAAGAGTCTTTTCGATAGATTTTAAATTTATAGTTGCTGTCTTCTATCTTTAAGCCACTATCCAGGATATTTATGCTGGGTCCCACTAACTCCATGCTGACCTTTATATAAGCACGCCACTGGCTCAGATTTTCCACAAGTTTTTGGAGTTGTCTATTGGAACCTTTCCACATATAAAGAATATCATCAACATATCTGTACCAATACACAGCAAGTTTTACCAATAGTTCTCTCTTAAGAAAATCTGTCTCCCACTTCACCATGAACATTTCTGTTCGTAAGGGGGGATAAAGGTGAGCCCATTGCCAGACCATCTGCCTGCTTATAATAGCTCGCTTGAAAACAGAAATAATTTCGATTTAAACAATATTCCACTGTACTAACACTGCTCAACTGTTCTTCTGCATTAATGTTGTATGAATACAATAATTGTGACACAATGTCTATAGAGTCAGTCTTTCACTGGAATAATTGTGAACAAGCTATCCACATCAAAAGAGACTAATTTTGCATTTGTTGGAACCTTAACATTTGTTTACTAAATCTAAACTTTTCTTAATGCTATATTTCCCTTTGAAGCTCAGTTTCTTCTTCAAGATGGCGTTGATCCCCCTGGAGCTTGTACTGCAGATATCACTGGACAGATTGGCACTTTTAGTTTGTGGAGCTGGGGTAAACCATACAGCGGTGGGACCTTGGCGTTCATTCGCAGAATGATCTTACAGGCATATTCAGAAAAGGTGTTTGAGCACTTGTTTACTATCTGTTTAGCCTGATCATTGTAACTAGCTGTTGGACCTTTCAGTAGTCTTTGTAAGTGCACTGACTGGGAAAAATCTTCTACACTGCTTGCATAATTTCTTGTATTTAACAGCACTGAAGTCCCTCCTTTATCTGCCCTAATCACATTAACACTACTGCTTCTTGTCCTAGTTTCAAGTTCCTTACGACTAAGAACTCGTTGTTCCTTCGATATATTGAGCTTGTTGTTGTTGTTTCTACGCCTGCATAGTTGCTTCTACATGTTGCACTTTCGTTATTATATCTTTCTGTAGGGCTAGTTGTAAACATACCCTTAAATTATCTAACATTTCAGCTTTTGTTATCATGACTGGAGCGTATTTGTGGCCTTTTGGTAATAACCCTTCTTCAGATTGTGAAAGTGTTTATGTTGATAAATTCACAATTCTATCTCCAAACTGGATAGGTATTTTTGAGGGTAGGGTTCTCTCCATCACTGATAATAACTATTATAACTTCTTCTTTTGACACAAAGGGATATTATAAATGATGTCTGGAACTGCTTCTCTAACAGTATTGTACAACCACATAAGTAGTAGGGCAACAGCGGTGTCACCCCACGTTGTATTGTTGCCAGATTTATTCAAGATGGCGGATCCAAGATGGTGGCGATAGATGTGGCAACGTCACAATGACATCATGGTGGGAAGTTCAAATTTTGGCACAAAAATAGATCAATTTGGCTACCTCCACTAGCCTAACCCCTGCCTCCCCTCCCCTCCCCTAGAAAATAATGGGAAGTTCAGATTTTAATAGGATAAAGGTCAATTTGGCTACTTCCACTAACCTAAGAAAATGGCGGGAAAATTTCGGCGGGAAAACACATCACTTGGGTTACCTTTACTAGCCTAAGTTATGCAACCACCACCTCTTCCTTTTAATTGGCAGGAAAAGGACTCTGTCTATGTTAGGCATGCAGTGTTTACTTAAACAATTTGATTTGTCATAGGCAGTACCTCCATCCAGTGTGTTCATCATGAGTTGCAGAGTCCAATTGACCAAGTACACAGTACTACCACCAAAGGCACTGTCGTCCCTCCTGTGACATTATGCAAGATGGCGGTCTGGGTGGAAAATGGCGGAAAAAGGACTCAGTCTGTGTCCAGTGGCTGGAGAGGAAACACTGTACTGTATTTATTTTCAGTCAGAAGTTGCAAGAATTTATTAATGGATGAATTTCACATAGTTTATTCATTATGCTAATACAAAACACTCGCCATGGCTGCCTGGGGTCACAATCATAGTCTACAGATCTGCAAAATACTCGTAAATTACTGAAATAATGCATTACACTGATGTACAAACATGGAAACAACTCTTAAATGTCAAAACACTCTGCAAACACGCTTACTAATTATATGCTGTGGAAGTAATGCATTGTTCAGCCTAAAGACCTGGAAACTGCTCGTAAATCACTGAAATAATGCAGTAGATGCATGTACAGACAAACAACTCGTAAATTGTAAATGCTATGCAAACACATTCGCTAATTATAAACTGTCAAAACAATGCATTGCACAGCCTACAGACCTGTTCACAAAATAATGCAGTACACTGATGCACAGACCAGTTCACTACCCATAAAATCGTCAAAAATAATGCATGTATAACGCTCTGCCAACACACTCACAACACTTAAACAACCGAAAATAATACAGTGCACAAACACTCATTACACATAAAAACGCTTTTGAACTATCGTTAAGAAAGTCGACCTCAGCTGCATATTTCCTAATGCCACAATGGCGTATGAGGGGCAGCATCCCACCAGACATAGATGGTTTGCTTCAACTTGTCTTTGAACACTACAACAAAGAAGATATCAAATTACTCTGAGATATTTCAGTAGATACTCTGCCCCCATCTTGTTTGAACCAGTCTGTAGAGGCTCCTATGCCCCAGCACAAGGGCTGTTTTGTGAATGAGTGGTGCATTCTGATTGGCTCTTACTGAATTTACCTGCCAAATTACTGATGCTGCCAGTGTGGGATCACGTCCACCATTTTTCTCTGCAGATGAGACTACTTTGTACAGATCGCCATATCTCACTAACAGTTAAACCTTGTAAAAGGGGTCTACAGATCATGAAATACAGAAAGACACTCCCTCAGTTACACTCCTCTGCCACTGTCGAGGAAAGCTTGAATATTTCAGTGTGAAAACGATCTCCAACCCAGCTATATATCACCACATATTGTATCAATGTAGTAAACACACAATTAGTATACTGCACCATACAAAATCATCACTTCTGTATCTTGCATATAGCTGTCGACCATCAGATACTTGTACGTATACCACGGAAACAGACAGCATAAGCACATGGACCATATATAGTCCTCATAGCACATTTCCCACGAGCTCAGCAGGTCATCCACCGCTGCTGACGGTCACAAGTCATCTCCACCTGCCCAGCGCATGAGCAGAGTGCCCTCAGCGGATCGATGTCACTCTCCAAACTGTTGTAAAAAGGCTGGGTCGGTTCCCCTTGGCACAAAGACGTTACTCTTTCTGGCCCTGATCTGCTTGCTTACTTTCTACACCATCTCCAGACTCTGGGATTACAAGAACATATGTATTTTCACCCCCCCCCCCCCCCCAATTAACCATGGACCTTGCCGTCGTTCGTGGGGAGGCTTGCGTGCCTCAGAGATACAGATAGCCGTACCGTAGGTGCAACCACAACGGAGGGGTATCTGTTGAGAGGCCAGACAAACGTGTGGTTCCTGAAGAGGGGCAGCAGCCTTTTCAGTAGTTGCAGGGGCAACAGGCTGGATGATTGACTGATCTGGCCTTATAACACTAACCAAAACGGCCTTGCTGTGCTGGTACTGCGAATGGCTGAAAGCAAGGGGCAACTACAGCCGTAATTTTTCCCGAGGGCATGAAGCTTTACTGCATGGTTAAATGATGATGGCGTCCTCTTGGGTAAAATATTCCGGAGGTGAAATAGTCCCACAACCAGATCTCTAGGCGGGGACTACTCAAGAGGATGTCGCTATCAGGAGAAAGAAAGCTGGCATTCTACGGATCAGAGCGTGGAATGTCAGATCCCTTAATCGGGCAGGTAGGTTAGAAAATTTAAAAAGGGAAATGGATGGGTTAAAGTTAGATATAGTGGGAATTAGTGAAGTTCTGTGGCAGGAGGAACAAGACTTTTTGTCAGGTGAATACAGGTTTAGAAATACAAAATCAAATAGGAGTAATGGAGGAGTCAGTTTAATAATGAATAAAAAATAGGAGTGCGGGTAAGCTACTACAAACAGCATAGTGAAAGCATTATTGTGGCCAAGGTAGACACGAAGCCCACGCCTACAACAGTAGTACAAGCTTATATGCCAACTACCTCTGCAGATGACGACGAAATTGAAGAAATGTATGATGAAATAAAAGAAATTATTTAGATAGTGAAGGGAGACGAAAATTTAATAGTCATGGGTTACTGGAATTCGGCAGTAGGAAAAGGGACAGATGGAAACGTCGTAGGTGAATATGGACTGGGAATAAGAAATGAAAGAGGAAGCCGCCTGGTAGAATTTTGCACAGAGCACAACTTAGCTAACACTTGGTTTAAGAATCGTGAAAGTAGGTTGTATACATGGAAGAAGCCTGGAGATACTGACAGGTTTCAGATAGATTATATAATGGTAAGACAGAGATTTAGGAACCAGGTTTTAAATTGTAAGATTGGTTGGTTGTGTTGGGGAAGGAGACCAGACAGCGAGGTCATCGGTCTCATCGGATTAGGGAAGGACAGGGAAGGAAGTCGGCCGTGCCCTTTGAAAGGAACCATCCCGGCATTTGCCTGGAGCGATTTAGGGAAATCACGGAAAACCTAAATCAGGATGGCCGGACGCGGGATTGAACCGTCGTCCTCCCGAATGCGAGTCCAGAGTCTAACCACTGCGCCACCTCGCTCGGTGCTTAAATTGTAAGACATTTCCAGGGGCAGATGTGGACTCTGACCACAATCTGTTGGTTATGAACTGTAGATTAAAACTGAAGAAACTGGGAATTTAAGGAGATGGGACCTGGATAAACTGACTAAACCAGAGGTTGTACAGAGTTTCAGGGAGAGCATAAGGGAACAATTGACAGGAATGGGGGAAAGAAATACAGTAGGAGAAGAATGGGTAACTTTGAGGGATGAAGTAGTGAAGGCAGCAGTGGATCAAGTAGGTAAAAAGACGTGGGCTAGTAGAAAACCTTGGGTAACAGAAGAGATATTGAATTTAATTGATAAAAGGAGAAAATATAAAAATGCAATAAATGAAGCAGGCAAAAAGGAATACAAATGTCTCAAAAATGAGATCGACAGGAAATGCAAAATGGCTAAGCAGGGATGGCTAGAGGACAAATGTAAGGATGTAGAGGCTTATCTCACTAGGGGTAAGATAGATACTGCCTACAGCAAAATGAAAGAGACCTTTGGTGAAAAGAGAACCACTTGGATGAATATCAAGAGCTCAGATGGAAACCCAGTTCTAAGCAAAGAAGGGTAAGCAGAAAGGTGGTAGGAGTATATAGAGGGTCTATACAAGGGCGATGTACTTGAGGACAATATTGTGGAAATGGTAGAGGATGTAGATGGAGATGAAATGGGAGATATGATACTGCGTGAAGAGTTTCACAGAGCAGTGAAAGACCTAAGTCGAAACAAGGCCCTGGGAGTAGACAACATTCCATTAGAACTATTGACAACCTTGGGAGAGACAGCCCTGAAAAAACTCTACCATCTGGTGAGCAAGATGTATGAGACAGGCGAAGTCCCCTCAGAGTTCAAGAAGCATATAATAATTCCAATCGCCGGCCTGTGTGGCCGTGCGGTTCTTGGCGCTTCAGTCTGGAACCACGTGACCGCTACAGTCGCAGGTTCGAATCCTGCTTCGGGCATGGATGTGTGTGATGTCCTTAGGTTATTTAGGTTTAAATAGTTCTAAGTTCTAGGGGACTGATCACCACAGGTGTTAAGGCCCATAGTGCTCAGAGCCATTTGAACCAATAATTCGAATCCCAGAGAAAGCAGGTGTTGACAGATGTGAAAATTAACGAACTATCAGTTTAATAAGTCACGGCTGCAAAATACTAACGCGAATTCTTTACAGACGAATGGAAAAACTAGTAGAAGCCAGCCTCGGGGAAGATCAGTTTGGATTCCGTAGAAATATTGGAACACGTGAGGCAATACTGACCCTACGGCTTATCTTATAAGCTAGATTAAGGAAAGGCAAACCTACGTTTCTAGCATTTGTAGACTTAGAGAAAGCTTTTGACAATGTTGACAGGAATGCTTTCTTTCAAATTCTGAAGGTGGCAGGGGTAAAATACAGGGAGCGACAGGCTATTTACAATTTGTACAGAAACCAGATGGCAGTTATAAGGGTCGAGGGACATGAAAGGGAAGCAGTGGTTGGGAAGGGAGTGAGACAGGGTTGTAGCCTCTCCCCGATGTTATTCAATCTGTATATTTAGCAAGCAGTGAAGGAAACAAAAGAAAAATTCGGAGTAGGTATTAAAATTCATGGAGAAGAAGTAAAAACTTTGAGGTTCGCCGATGACATTGTAATTCTGTCAGAGACAGCAAAGGACTTGGAAGAGCAGTTGAACGGAATGGACAGTGTCTTGAAAGGACGAGGATAATGGAATTAGTCGAATTAAGTCGGGTGATGCTGAGGATGTTAGATTAGGAAATGAGACAAAGTTGTAAAGGAGTTTTGCTATTTGTGGAGCAAAATAACTGATGATGGTCGAAGTAGAGAGGATATAAAATGTAGACTGGCAATGGCATGAAAGCGTTTCTGAAGAAGAGAAATTTGTTAACATCGAGTATAGATTTAAGTGTCAGGAAGTCGTTTTTGAAAGTATTTGTGTGGGGTGTAGCCATGTATGGAAGTGAAACATAGACGATAAATAGTTTAGACAAAAAGAGAATAGAAGCTTTCGAAATGTGGTGCTACAGAAGAATGCTGAAGATTAGATGGGTAGATCACATAACTAATGAGGAGGTACTGAATAGGATTGGGGAGAACAGAAGTTTGTGGCACAACTTGACTAGAAGAAGGGATCGGTTGGTAGGACACGTTCTGAGGCATCAAGGGATCACCAATTTAGTATTGGAGGGCAGCGTGGAGGGTAAAAATCGTAGAGGGAGACCGAGAGATGAATACACTAAGCAGATTCAGAAGGATGTAGATTGCAGTAGGTACTGGGAGATGAAGAAGCTTGCACAGGATAGAGTAGCATGGAGAGCTGCATCAAACCAGTCTCAGGACTGAAGACCACAACAACAATAACATGTATTTTCACAAGGTTTGCCAGAATATCGTAACATTTACGCGATAATTCTCAATATCAAGCTCATAACAAAATCACTTGCGTAGTAGTATCGCTTGCACAGTACAATTCTGAAGATATAGACTGGAAATTATTTCTCTAGAAACCCGAAACTTTAGCGAGGTGGACCGTGATATAAGCTGCTGAGTAACTAGAAACTTATCTCGTCTGCGAAGATCTTTATGTGAAAACTGGAAAAAAATAGAGGAAACTGATATTTCCATTCACTAGTACCGATGTCGGTGATTAACAGATTCCAAATCATCCTTATAATTTACAAAGTGAACTAAAGTGCTTTTCATGTCTAGAGAACCAGCAAACATGTTTTCCACTCTTCTTTCATCTGCTAGATGTACACAGCACTCATTATAATCGATGTTCTCTGAACCAAATTAAGACGGGAAATGTGCAGAAACAATTACCTGGACAATTTACATGCAAGGGAATTATGGTCCACCGCAAACACACGATCATATTGAATATTTTCAAATTTCCACAGAGAACACACATGATCACGAAGGCTGTCCAACATATGCTGAGTATTAGTTCGCTATTTAGCCGTCTAGAGAGCAACACAGTTAGATCAGCTACATTCCTGTACCCCAACCTGCCTCTCCATTTGGACGGTCCCTGCCGTTAGTGGGAAACGTGAATCATTCCCACCACAGGCCACCGCTGTCATGTGCTCCTCACATACCAGTCAGAATAGTCCTAGGAAACTGGTCACATATACATTTGATCACTTTACTTATAGTTAAATATTACGATAATGGTCTCAATTGGACGACATTCTACAATGAGTGAGGTATAAGAAATGCCGCCTGCTGATGGCAGTAGCTCTGTAAATAGAAATATCTGTACCATTCTTATGACTTGACATGTTATGTTATGTTAACTTGGAACCTAGAAACGACGGAGAGGCTCTGTCCCCGCCGCAGCCCAGTGGTTCGCATCCCCAAGACGACTATCGCAGTCCACTTCTCCTCTCCGCCGCCCCACACCAAACCCAGGATTATTGTGCGGTTCGGCCCCTGGTGGACCCCCCAGGGAATGTCTCACACCAGACGAGTGTAACTCCTATGTTTGCGTGGTAGAGTAATGGTGGTGTACGCGTACGTGGAGAACTTGTTTGCACAGCATTTGCCAACATAGTGTAGCTGAGGTGGAATAAGGGAACCAGCCCGCATTCGCCGATACAAATGGAAAACCGCCTAAAAACCATCCACACACTGGCCGGCTCACCGGACCTCGACACAAATCCGCTGGGCGGATTCGTGCCTCGGACCGGCGCTCCTTCCCGCCCGGAAAGCAGTGCGTTAGACCGCATGGCCAACCGGGCGGGCTTGACTTGACATACTTTTCCAAGGGAAAAAAATCTTTCATACCCTTTCTGGCTACCACAGTATTCTATGTCATATCCTTACCTTCCTTACGATTGGACGTATTCATTTTCTTTGCCCATGGCAGCACACACACATATACTTTATAAGCCTGATGCTCAAGGCGAACCTATCACTCACCCCTACTA
This sequence comes from Schistocerca nitens, assembly GCF_023898315.1. Classification (NCBI taxonomy): domain Eukaryota; kingdom Metazoa; phylum Arthropoda; class Insecta; order Orthoptera; family Acrididae; genus Schistocerca; species Schistocerca nitens. The sequence goes on along the minus strand of NC_064614.1, from coordinate 900,329,666 downwards.
CTAACTGTAATACTTCGCCAATGACTGATTGCTGCCGGCCGCGGTGGTCTCGCGGTTCTAGGCGCGCAGTCCGGAACCGTGTGACTGCTACGGTCGCAGGTTCGAATCCTGCCTCGGGCATGGATGTGTGTGATGTCCTTAGGTTAGTTAGGTTTAACTAGTTCTAAGTTCTAGGGGACTTATGACCACAGCAGTTGAGTCCCATAGTGCTCAGAGCCATTTGAACCATTTTTTGAACTGATTGCTGGCGATGCAAAACAACACTGAGCAAAAATCAGCGATGGGTGGTTGTGTGTCACGTTTTTCTTGCGAGTGGTATCACAGTGTCTTAGAAAGAGAAAAGTAACCATCTTACAAGCCGCCAGATGTTAAAAACCTGATCGCAACGACTATCTTACTGTCACAAGCGGTCTTGGTTCTACAGGTGCTCACAAGTATCACTAACGATATCCATGTTGAAAACTATAGAAGCTGTATAAATCGAGGTATGGCATTACCTCCAAATGGAGTGGTTTTTCCACACAAATACCGCGACACTGAATATAGACGGTGATAGCCGAAGTGAATATTAACAGACCGAAAGTGCGGTTACACATCGCTGATGGTGTAAGCTCGTAATAAAATCACCAAATGTAGAAAGTGGTTCGCCTAAGGAACGTGGTATATGAAGCTGGTATTTGCAACTCCCTCATGCCGCTGCTAGATATTTCTCGAGTAATTGTTATGCATTCTGTCTTGATTGCCATGTCAGAGGTAATGTGATATGTCCACTTGGTTATAGGCGATGGTTGATTGAGAATGATCACATACAATACATGGTGTGCTGATTGAGGTCATAAGAAATGTAAACTAGCTTTTCAAATATCTAGAGATACGCTTTTCAGTAGAAATGCTGTCTGCGATTTGGAATCAACTCTTTTCCATTCAACCACATACCTGTGTTGGATCATACGGAGAAGTCCGTTAATCATTACAGCCACTTGTGAATCATATTTCGGGCACTCTCATATCTCGAAACGAGTTACCTTTTTCGAACATGTCTGTTAAAATTAAATTCCAGTGTGGTTTTAGATAGTCCCCATACATGTTGCGAATGCTCCTCAGAGTCTGCTCTGCCGTCCCTGCAGCTTTGCACATGTGATCATTCCATTTTAAGTCGGAACTGACACTGCTATATCTACCACATTTTGCAACCCTTGTAGAAACAGGTTAAGCTGAGTTAGGGCGACAGAACCACGTTTTGACCATTAGATGGAAATGGGAACAGGTTATCATAGTTCCGCCAGTTGTGTGCGATGTGTAAGGTCAGACCAAAATGAAGCCTGCTCCTTCAACACGAGGTAGTATAAAGACAGTATGAACAGTTATGGTGGTTTTTCTTACCAGGAAAATTATGAAGACTCAACATTATACAGGTACTGCAGTCTGAAGCAGATCTGTGTCCCTCAGGGTCCATTCATGTCTACCACCCCAACATTCTGTCATCGCTATTCTGTAGCATCCAACAGTGAAAAATTAGAACTATAAAATCTCCGCTAATTTCATCCAATATAGAACTCAATAAGATTTTTACTGCATCACTCTCTTCACATGTATCAAAAACAAACACTGTTTGCATGCCAGCATCTACCACATGAGGCGATCGTATTAAATATATAGGTCTTGCATAGACCAGTGTAAAGATTCATCGCTTGTACTGCAGGGGGATGACTGTATCCCATAGACTGTACTGTAAGTCGCAAGAGAAGCTCCCTATTGACCCTGTGTCATTGTTTGAAACATTATTTTTTTGTGCTGTAACACACTTGGCACACTACCATACATTTTTTTTCCACTACGTCTTCAAGGTCTATATCAGGTTCTAAACTGACTTTGACACGTTCTGATCCATTGCCTCTCGCAGAACACTAGATGTCACACAGTGTAAATCATGTTGTTGGTGCTGCTATTATAAAACACACACACACACACACTGGATTATTTTAAATAAAAGACAGTCACAATATAAGAAAACAGGAAGACTTCTGCAGTGTTGTAGAGCGTTTCCAAACTGCTGTCCGAAGGTGATTGACAACCTCTACATTTAAACTCGTCTGTCACAGTGATGGAGTGGCTGATGGCCCAGTGTTTCATTTCGATTGATTCCTCATACTGCAGTCATGTACATGATCACTGTTTCAGTGCTAGCCATTTCCAGAAGGTGTTCCTCCTCCACCAAGACTCTTCCTCTGTCTTAAGCAAGTGGTCTCAGTCAGTCATTATGTGGTATCAACAGTGTACCAGCGGATGGATGGGATGGAAAATACACTGTCGATGTACTGTAATAATAAGCACCACAGTTGATAGGGAGAACAATTTTAACAGTTTTACAGTAATTTCAGCACCAACCAATGATGTGACAGCATACTTCCCAATTTCAGTGTCATCGCTAAACTGCCCCTCCTCTGCTTTGTTAGTACCATTGCGAATGCAGATAGATGACTGTGCAGTGCATCCATTCATTCTTAATTCTCGACTATATACATCAAAGTAAACCAGGCAGCGATCTGCATATTTCTAGCACCTCGAGCATAGTGCGTAATTTACAATCTATCTCCAAGCGGATGGGAGTCACAGGGCATTCTTGCATTCTTAGGATAAAGTTAGAGACTGAAAGATCCTCTCACACTGTCTTTGGCCAATCCACCCTGCAGCACTGTTACCGACTTAATCTGCAACTGACCAGGGACCATATTCTGTATCTTTCCGCCATTTTACCGATCGGTTCGGTACGCGAGCGCACCGAATGGTCTTGTTTTCGAAAGACAGCCCCAACATTATTCTGTAAGCATTTCGGAATCTATGCCGAACGGTCCTAGCGAACCAAAACGCTGTTGTCAGTTCTCCTTGCGATAACCAATCAAAAGAAATCTGCCGCAGATACCGCATGCACCCTGCAGCACCATAGCGGCACGAATCCGAAGCGGTAGCAACCGACACAGGCACATTATTCTTCGCAGTACAGAAGTACGTAATACTGTTCAAATTTCGCTGACCATGTGCTTCCATGAATGCATGATGACGATAGAATATTTACTGTGTTCTGTAAACTGTCATAATGTCATATTATGTCATTTTATTCTCATTTACATCGACGTCTTCTTTTGGATTTTACGTTTCGGAATATGAGTTAGGAATGGAGTGTAGTACCTCATTGTGCAAATGCATCTACAGAAATACCCTAAAAGTCATTTTTTCTGTTTTCCGTCGTTCCTTAGTTGCTTCAAAATTCATGGGGGTATGTTCCGTCTATGCAACTAATTGAAGGCAGTTTGTTTATTGCCATGCGCGTTTCACTTCTTTTATTCGTGAAGGTTGCAATATGCGTATGGCAATAAACAAATTACCTTCCTTTAGTTGCATAGACGGAACACATCTCCACGAACCCAAAAATTGTTTAAGAGAGTATCAAAGAATAAGAAGATGCAGAGAATGTGGTTGTAACTCGCTCCTAGAGATCCAAATGATGAAGTAGCATACTTCCCTATATGACACATCAACGACTTGGTTCATAAAAACGAAATTAAAAAAAGCGCCTATTCGAGAGCGTGTGGCGAATGCAACTATAGAAGTTCATTGTAGTTTATAACATGCATCTGATGAACCAAAATGTTTCATATATGGTGGTATAGTCTGAAAATATTGTGGCGGGAATCTTTCATCTCTGTCTAGAGTTGTTAAGGATTCGATTGCAGATAAATACTTGTGAGAAGCTAGAGTATAAAGACGATTGCTGCTAGTTTTATTCACAATAATTTAATTTGTGCTCTTAGATTCCGGTCTGACCACACTATCGGAAATCGCAACGTAGTCAGAAAAAGTGGTGAATTATTTGTGACAAGAAAAAGTATAAATGTCACTTTCAGTTGTTTCACGCACAGCTATTTCATCTTTCATTTCTTAAACATGTGGAAGTCACGAAATAGAATATGCTCGTTACCGAGAAAGCGCGCTCGTGCTTGTGAATAACAATGAATATTTCAGAAATATGCTTAACTTTGACGATTAACGAAGTCTCAGAATATGTTACAAACACGAAGAAGAAGAAAAAATATTTTCGCCTCCACCTTTTTTTTTTGTAATTTAATAAACTTTTATTTACAAATGAACAATACATTTGTACAGATGAAAGTACCTTTAAGTTTCTTGTGTACTATTTCCGTATAGTTCGGGAGTCTGTTTCTTTTGTTTCGCTATGGTTGCTTTCTGATACACAAATTTTGCTTTCAACTAACTATTTTGCTACATTTGTTCGTTTGCAAATTGATTTATGATGGTACTGTAATTGTAGTTTAGTTCTAATCCTTTAGGTGTGTATGGCGGAAGGACATTGACTTTTTCTTTCAGTTTTGTTTTGTTTTGATATTTTAAGTTTGTTAGTGCTGTCATTTCAAAATTGTTGTCATTAGGGAGACGACTGGTCTGGTGCCATAAGGTAGCATCTCTTCAAAGTTTTTGTAGTTTTTGCTTACTGATTATGACATACATCTAAGGAACAATGAACAGTGACAAATGTGTATAAATATATATATGCATATAAAACAGGAAGGTGTCATATTTGATTTAGCTAGAGCTAGTCGTGGAATTATGGTTGAGAGAGAGAGAGAGAGAGAGAGAGAGGGAGGGAGAGAGAGAGAGAGAGAGAGAGAGAGAGGAGAGGAGCACATTGACATATGTTAAAAGGAAGAAATCTTTCAACTCTTAATATTCGTAAAAGGGCCACAAACATGTTTCTAAAAGAAACTTATTGTGATTATTGATATGGGTTTCAATGAGAGTTCTGTTTGGTAGATTACTTGCATAAAAACCTTCGTTGTGGCGACTCATGTTTCTCAGATTTGTTGGTACTCTAACTTGATATGCACTATAAGCACAGACAGAACTTCTCTTATATTATTAACGCTTTTCCCCCAGTGGGGTGAAGGTATTATTTTGTGTTGCACTATTTCACATGGGGGAACACTGTACATACATTGCACACGTTTTACACACATACACACTTTTAACCTGCACTTGTGGGAATGTTGGAGGGTGGAAGGATGTCTGAGGCAGCAACGACGAGGGCGTGGGTGGTTAAGGGAGGGGTTGGTGTGGTAGCGGCGGCGGCATGTGGGGACTGAGGGCGTCCTTGAAGGCGGCGTCCAACGCGATCTGCTCGTAGATCTGGAACCACCGGTATACGAAACTACAATCTTCGTCACCGCAGTTCGTTGCCTAACCAACTTCGCTACTAAAACTGTATTCCACGCAATTACGCTCGAGAGAGACGTAGGCTGACTTCGTTGGCGGCTGGTGTGGACGTAAGCCGTAAATACATGAAATTTTGGAAGGTTTCCTCTATCAGGCTTCACAAAATACCTTCACATTGTTACTTAAAAGTTTTAAACGCGTTTCGATAATTAATAAGTAAACCATTGGCGAAAAAACGTACGCGAAATCACTAGTAATTTCAGCTAACGCTCGTGTGATACACGCAACCAGAGCCGACGTTTTTATATTTAATAATTTTTTAAACTCTTAATTACGTAATAATAACAGGTATTTTGTGAGAATATTGACCGAAACTGTGTTTCTTATGTTATAATCATTCACAGTAACAACAATACAAACCACATTTCTGACAAAGGGAAATAGTCTTTAAGAACTCACGTCCCACCTGCGCGTCTTGGTGATTCTTTAGTAACACAATCACTAAATCCGAAGCTAAAACCGCTCAATATGTTTAAAATAACAAATTCTAGGTGTAAATGCACCACGCCGAACCGAATGAGAGGGCCATACCAAAATCCAAACCCCTCTCGGTACAGTCGGAAATCGGCAGGAAGACTGATCAGTAACAGGTCTCAGAATATTACTGAATAGGGGGTTGGGGGCTGTTTTGGGAAGGAGACCAGACAGCGAGGTCATCGGTCACATTATATTAGGGAAGGACAGGGATGGAAGTCGCCGTGCCCTTTCAAAGGAACGATCCCGGCATTTGCCTGGAGCGATTTAGGGAAATCACGGAAAACCTAAATCAGGATGGCCGGACGCAGGATTGAAACGTCGTCCTCCCGAATGCGAGTCCAGTATCTAACTACTACTGAATAGGTACTTCGGATAAACCGCAAATGACGTCACTACCGAGGTTAACCTACTGGACCGATAGGTATGAACGATACAAAATAGGGCCCCAGAAGTAGACCGGTACGTTCCGAGGAAGGCGCTGCTCACTAAATTCCGAAATCCGATCTTCCCCGAGGATGTAGAGCATATATTATTACCACCAATTTTCAGATCGCGCAGTGATCACCATGCATGAATAAGGGAAATTAGAACTCATACTGAGACGTTCAGACAGTCGTTTTTCCCTCGCGCGATTCGCGTGTGGAACAGACGGGGGGAAATATGACTTTGGTGCGAATTGTGCCCTCCGCCACACGCCGCTTGGTGGCTAGCGGAATATATATGTAGATGTAGAATTGGGTTTTCTTAATGATAATAGGTGGAGGAATACACACATGTGTTTTTTAATTTCTAGAATTTCTAACTGACCGAGTTTTGCCCTCTTTTCTTGTGTGTGCAAGACTTATACATCTATTATGCATTTGTGGTTTTTGTTGAGGCAGTGTTCCGCAAAGGCTAAATCAGGCTTCTTGAATCTCCAGCTTCTATGATGTTGTTTAAGTGTGGTGCAGACTGACCTCTGAGTCTGTCCAATGTAGCAAGACTAACACCTACGGCATATGATCTTATAAACCTCACTTTCGTTATGGCTGGTTGTTTGTGTTCTGCAATGAACAAGCAGCTAACTATCTGAGACCCAGAACAAAGATCAGGATTACTTTAAGGAAAACACGTGAAAGGTTGACCCGACTTGGTACATCGTTTGTGATTCCCAAACAATAATTTTTATTTAATAACAATTCTATCATGAACCAACTGAGTGTTGCCAAGATTCTTGCTCAATATCTCGGAAGATGCCTGCACTCGCTAGTAATGCGTCGACTCAAGTTCACTGCGCATACGCGCTGACAAATTTTTGTCTGTAATTCGAGCCCTGAGCTGTACTATGAAATCCTGAAGCCTGAAGGTTTCAGAAACCAAGATACTCAGTGTCCCTTTTGTCAATGGATAAAGCAACGAAATGATCACGTGGTGCGGTATATACGCAAGACACCAGCATGAGACTCAAACCGGGCAAGTAGCCACAGCACTTGTTGTACTTGATGAAAATCATCAATAGATAACTCAGATATACCAGTAAGGAAGCAAATATTAGGACTCGGCAATTTGGAGCAGCAAACTACCAAGACCTCAGGCATCAGACTGCTAATCATCAAGGAGCTGATTATAACTTAAAACTTCCTGCTCCGACTCCACACCCTCGTTCTCGAAACTCTGGGATGCCGCCCTAATCTGCAAGTTCCTTACATGATTAAGTAACTGTTTAACTCCTTGCTTATCGGAATCCATTAGTTCAATATGACTGAAATCGATTAAGCGAGTCCCCCAATGTGTTAGGTGCGCCTGTATCCTACAAGACTGCTTATAGGCGGGCTGGCTGCCGAGTAGGAAAGACACATTACGTTGCACATCATCTAACACAGGTGAAGTAATAGGAAGAGAGGGACCTACGTCCCCAAGGCTGCCAGTTCAGGGGCGCTACCTTCCATAGGCAGGCCACGAAGCTTTAATTCGTACTTCAGGTGCTCCCTCATAGGATGCGAAAGGGGGGATAAAGGTGAGCCCATTGCCAGATCATCCGCTTGCTTACAGTAAGTTCCTTGGAAACAGAATTTTGATTAAACAACATTCAATTGTATTAACAATGCTCAGCTGTTCTGCTGGATTAATGTTGTGTGAATACAATGATTGTGACACAATATCCACACAATATCAGTGGAATACTTGTGAACAAGTTATGCACGTCAGAAGAGACTAATTTTGCATTTGTTGAAACCTTAATAGGTGTTAACTTGTAACTAAAGCTAAACTGTTCTTAATGTGAGAATAACAATGCTCATGGAAGAACTTTTTGATGTTGTTGTTGTGGTCTTCAGTCCTGAGACTGGTTTGATGCAGCTCTCCATGCTACTCTATCCTGTGCAAGCTTCTTCATCTCCCAGTACCTACTGCAACCTACATCCTTCTGAATCTGCTTAGTGTATTCATCTCTTGGTCTCCCTCTACGATTTTTACCCTCCACGCTGCCCTCCAATACTAAATTGGTGATCCCTTGATGCCTCAGAACATGTCCTACCAACCGATCCCTTCTTCTAGTCAAGTTGTGCCACAAACTTCTGTTCTCCCCAATCCTATTCAGTACCTCCTCATTAGTTATGTGATCTACCCATCTAATCTTCAGCATTCTTCTATAGCACCACATTTCGAAAGCTTCTATTCCCTTCTTGTCTAAACTATTTATCGTCCATGTTTCACTTCCATACATGGCTACACTCCATACAAATACTTTCAGAAACGACTTCCTAATACTTAAATCTATACTCTATGTTAACAAATTTCTCTTCTTCAAAAACGATTTCCTTGCCATTGCTAGTCTACATTTTATATCCTCTCTACTTCGACCATCATCAGTTATTTTACTCCCTAAATAGCAAAACTCCTTTACTGCTTGAAGTGTCTCATTTCCTAATCTAATCCCCTCAGCATCACCCGATTTAATTTGACTACATTCCATTATCCTCGTTTTGCTTTTGTTGATGTTCATCTTATATCCTCCTTTCAAGACACTGTCCATTCCGTTCAACTGCTCTTCCAAGTCCTTTGCTGTCTCTGACAGAATTACAATGTCATCGGCGAACCTCAAAGTTTTTACTTCTTCTCCATGAATTTTAATACCTACTCCGAATTTTTCTTTTGTTTCCTTTACTGCTTGCTCAATATACAGATTGAATAACATCGGGGAGAGGGTACAACCCTGTCTCACTCCTTTCCCAACCACTGCTTCCCTTTCATGCCCCTCGACTCTTATAACTGCCATCTGGTTTCTGTACAAATTGTAAATAGCCTTTCGCTCCCTGTATTTTACCCCTGCCACCTTCAGAATTTGAAAGAGAGTATTCCAGTTAACGTTGTCAAAAGCTTTCTCTAAGTCTACAAATGCTAGAAACGTAGGTTTGCCTTTTCTTAATCTTTCTTCTAAGATAAGTCGTAAGGTTAGTATTGCCTCACGTGTTCCAACATTTCTACGGAATCCAAACTGGTCTTCCCCGAGGTCCGCTTCTACCAGTTTTTCCATTCGTCTGTAAAGAATTCGCGTTAGTATTTTGCAGCTGTGACTTATTAAACTGATAGTTCGGTAATTTTCACATCTGTCAACACCTGCTTTCTTTGGTATTGGAATTATTATATTCTTCTTGAAGTCTGTGGGTATTTCGCCTGTCTCATACATCTTGCTCACCAGATGGTAGAGTTTTGTCATGACTGGCTCTCCCAAGGCCATCAGTAGTTCTAATGGAATGTTGTCTACACCCGGGGCCTTGTTTCGACTCAGGTCTTTCAGTGCTCTGTCAAACTCTTTACGCAGTATCTTATCTCCCATTTCATCTTCATCTACATCCTCTTCCATTTCCATAATACTGTCCTCAAGTACATCGCCCTTGTATAAACCCTCTATATACTCCTTCCACCTTTCTGCCTTCCCTTCTTTGCTTAGAACTGGGTTGCCATCTGAGCTCTTGATATTCATACAAGTGGTTCTCTTCTCTCCAAAGGTCTCTTTAATTTTCCTGTAGGCAGTATCTATCTTACCCCTAGTGAGACAAGCCTCTACATCCTTACATTTGTCCTCTAGCCATCCCTGCTTAGCCATTTTGCACTTTCTGTCGATCTCATTTTTGAGACGTTTGTATTCCCTTTTGCCTGCTTCATTTACTGCATTTTTATATTTTCTCCTTTCCTCAATTAAATTCAATATTTGTTCTGTTACCCAAGGATTTCTACTAGCCCTTGTCTTTTTACCTACTCGATCCTCTGCTGCCTTCACTACTTCATCCCTCAGAGCTACCCATTCTTCTTCTACTTTATTTCTTTCCCCCATTCCTGTCAATTGTTCCCTTATGCTCTCCCTGAAACTCTGTACAACCTCTGGTTTAGTCAGTTTATCAAGGTCCCATCTCCTTAAGTTCCCACCTTTTTGCAGTTTCTTCAGTTTTAATCTATAGTTCATAACCAATAGATTGTGGTCAGAGTCCACATCTGCCCCTGGAAATGTCTTACAATTTAAAACCTGGTTCCTAAATCTCTGTCTTACCATTATATAATCTATCTGATACCTATTAGTATCTCCAGGATTCTTCCAGGTATACAACCTTCTTTTATGATTCTTGAACCAAGTGTTAGCTATGATTAAGTTATGCTCTGTGAAAAATTCTACAAGGCGGCTTCCTCTTTCATTTCTTCCCCCCAATCCATATTGACCTACTATGTTTCCTTCTCTCCCTTTTCCTACTGACGAGTTCCAGTCACCCATGACCATTAAATTTTCGTCTCCCTTCACTACCTGAATAATTTCTTTTATCTCGTCATACATTTCATCAATTTCTTCATCATCTGCAGAGCTAGTTGGCATATAAATTTGTACTACTGTAGTAGGCATGGGCTTTGTGTCTATCTTGGCCACAATAATGCGTTCACTATGCTGTTTGTAGTAGCTAACCCGCACTCCTATTTTTTTATTCATTATTAAACCTACTCCTGCATTACCCCTTATTTGATTTTGTATTTATAACCCTGTAATCACCTGACCAAAAGTCTTGTTCCTGCTGCCACCGAACTTCACTAATTCCCACTATATCTAACTTTAACCTATCCATTTCCCTTTTTAAATTTTCTAACCTACCTGCCCGATTAAGGGATCTGACATTCCATGCTCCGATCCGTAGAATGCCAGTTTTCTTTCTCCTGATAACGACGTCCTCTTGAGTAGTCCCCGCCCGGAGATCCGAATGGGGGACTATTTTACCTCCGGAATATTTTACCCAAGAGGACGCCATCATCATTTAATCATACTGTAAAGCTGCATGTCCTCGGGAAAAATTACGGCTGTAGTTTCCCCTTGCTTTCAGCCGTTCGCAGTACCAGCACAGCCGTTTTGGTTAATGTTACAAGGCCAGATCAGTCAATCATCCAGACTGTTGCCCCTGCAACTACTGAAAAGGCTGCTGCCCCTCTTCAGGAACCACATGTTTGTCTGGCCTCTCAACAGATACCCCTCCGTTGTGGTTGCACCTACGATACGGCCATCTGTATCGCTGAGGCACGCAAGCCTCCCCACCAACGGCAAGTGTAAATTTAAATAATACTTCCGTGGTTCCTGCCACCAGGTTGGACAGTGTTCGAAGTAGCCGCTAATAGAGCATGACCGCCCTCTCTCGTGGATATAAACTGTCCGTTTCTGCAATGTTTATGTCTTACCGTATTGAAAATAAATGCGCATTTTGGTAGCAGTGAATACTTCTACATACTTATTAATAATTTGAATTTCTACAATACCGTTCATGTTACTTCCTTTACTGTTAAAAAAAATCTGTGGCTCTGGCTATTAAACGTTAGCGGTATTATACACATTTGATTGAGACAAAAGAGTAACAGTCTCTCATAGATTTACTGTAAACATGTTCCATGTCCTAACTCAGTCCTATCGTGCAAATGATGGTGAAGAACGAGACAATATAACAAGAAAAGCGCGCAACATACGATTTCTTCACTTTCAACGGACGTAGCTTATTAAAAGAGTAGAGAGCATCGTTCCTTGGAGCGCACGACTTTGGTCTGTCAGAACTCAAGTCATCATAGTTGGAAGCCGTTCATTGATGTAGAACATCAAATTTTTGTCCAGTATAAAACAATGCAGTTTGTTGCAATTTCTATGTAAACTCTAAATTTCCTGGAAGTTTCCGATTCTTGTGAGATCTTTAAGTTTTTCAGGAAAAGGTAAATGTCTTAATGTGCTATATATGTCATTCAGTTGAATTAATCGCTACTGCCGTTTCCAAATTAAATTAAATAAGAGTATGCATCGAGGTGACAAAAGGCATAAGATTCCTCCTAATATCTTGTCGGACATCCTTTTGCAAGACGTAGTGCAGCAACTCGACGTGGCATGGACTTAACAAGTCATTGGAAGCCCCTGCAGAAATTTTCAGCTATGCTGCCTCTATAGCCGTCCATAATTGCGAAAGTGTTGCCGGTGCAGGATTTTGTGCACGAACTGACCTCTTGATTATGTCCCGTAAATGATCGATGGGATTCATGTCGGGCAATCTGGGTGGCCAATCCATTCGCTCTAACTCTCCAGAACATTCTTCAAACCAACCACGAACAGTTATGGCCCGGTGGCATGGCGCTCTGCCATCCACAAAAATCCCATCGTTGTTTGGGAACAGGGCGTTCGTGAATGATTGCAAATGGTATCCAAGCAGCCGAATATCCAGAGAACCCAGTTCATTCCATGCAAACACAACTCATTCCATTATGGAGCCACCACCAGCTTGCACAGTGCCTTGTTGACAAGTTGGGCCATGGCTTCGTGGGCTCTGCGCCACGCTTGAACCCTAATATCAGCTCTTACCAACTGAAATCGGGACTCATCTATCCAGGCCACGGTTTTCCAGTCGTTTAGAGTTACGTTATCGAACCTGACAATTGTACTAAAACATCTCCATATTACTCTACGTTGCTTCGAAAACCAAAAAGTCAGAACACGTCTGTAAATAAACGTGGAATAATAAACAAAGACAATAACTTAGTACATCTTAAGTTTGTTTTGACAGTATTACGAAAAGAATAGATTGCTGCTCCCCATAGCGCGCAGTTGTTGAGTAGCCGACAGGCTCAACAAAAAGACTAGTAAACACGAAAGCGTTTGGCCAGAAGGCCTTCTGAAATAGACAGCATCACGCACACATTCACGCAGACGCAGCTCACACGCACATGACCACTGTCTCTGGCTGCCGTGGCCACACTGCTAGCAATATTTCCGCTGTATAGTGAGTAGCAATCTATCCTTTTCGTAAGTTTGTCTTTATTCCTGGATTTTCCATTGTTTAAGTCCTATTTTGCAAGGCATCCGTGTGTGTATAATTTGTCTGCCAAACCTACTTAATAAAACAAAATACAAATTTAAGTCGTCACATTTAATGAATTTTCATAGCACAAATACACTTACCCCACACTTTCGTAGTCTTTTCTGGCAACTACTGTACCTATTACATGGGTGGAGCCTAGTCTGCAACGCTTTTGCAGTATCTCCTGCCAGGCAGGCGATTTAGACACTAACAAGAAGCAAAAACGAGTACTCAGAGTGTCAAATACGTGTCTCTAAATAAGCCAATGGTTGGTCAGATTGAAGCCTATCCTCTATGACATCGAGACTATGGAGGGAAACCGCCACGAACAAACAGATTCAAAGTCGAAAAATGTGTGTGTTTATGTATTAGCGTCAGTCATCCCCAGCGGTAACGGAGTGCAAGCCTGATATTATAGTGGTATGCAAAATGGAAATTATAATATCCACTAAAGGATTACTAAGGCTGTGTAACTCGTAGTAGTGTCTCAAAAGTACGGTAGCTACACAGCACACACAATCATATCATTGAGCACATTGGGTAATAAAGGGACTGCATATTTCAGGGTAGAATCGAATATGTCAATAAACAGATTCATCAAATCAACATACGCTACTACATCCCATTAGCTGCGGAGCTGTTTCTCCTAGCATATATTCATCCATTCAAGCTGAGTGTAATAGCTGACCATCTGAATGAATACCATTCAATAGCATTCCCACATTTTTCGCACTTAAATATTATTCCATGATGTAGTATTACCACATGTAACAACCTGCTGTCTAGCAATAGCAGCCAACGCCACCTTACGGAGGGGCCGAGCCGTTCTAGGCGCTACAGTCTGGAACCGCGCGACCGCTACGGTCGCAGGTTCGAATCCTGCCTCGGGCATGGATTTGTGTGATGTCCTTAGGTTAGTTAGGTTTGAGTAGTTCTAAGTTCTAAGGAACTGATGACGACAGCAGTTAAGTCCCATAGTGCTCAGAGCCATTTGAACCATTTTGAACCACGCCACCTTACCTTATTTCATGAGCTGGCTAACTACCATGCAGAGCTAATATGTCAAAATCTATCATCTGTTTCCACCATTACTACCTGGGACATAACTTAAACTGAATAACTTTCGTTTAGACCGTTATTCACCTAACCTTAGGTCAACAAGACGGCGGCGCCCTGTATTCAGTGCGTCAAATCAAAACACGAAGAAAGGAATTGATCTAGGTAGAAATGACTATGCCACACGTGCTGTTAAAAGGGATATATTGGTCTTCAAAAATGTAGACGCAAATTAGAAATTTACAATGAGAATCTCATGCTTATTCAACTTTACAAAACAAGTTCACACTGTCGAAAGCTCAATCCAATAGCGTTTAGCAAGAAGAAAAGCTTTGGCCACAACATCACTTCCTAACTTCTACATGCAGAAATGTTGTTCAGTTTACGACAAAGAGTTGAGCCAGGCTTCTGTTTTGTGGTCGAAAACCAGAAATGATGGTGGCGGCGTCTTAAAATATCCTTGAATATGTTTTTCCCTGCTTCTAGTTTAATCAGTCCTTGCGCGAGTAATTTTGGAGCCTTGAGCCATTTCTGAAAAATAAAAGAACAATATATAAAATTCTCAACAATCTTCCTGAATAGGAAATTGAGTTATCAGTGACAATATGAAATGCCACGCAGTAAACTAATGTTCAGTTCATTTGAACTTGTAAGTTACGTTGACTTTTTTCTTGGCCGATTAATGTTTGTACACCCAGTGTTTTGTTCCTTGTCGCCAGTTTATGTTGTACTGGGGTCACCCACATTGTTAATTTATGGTGTTAATTCCCATGAATCCTAGTCGACAAATTTATTTTGTATTCACCGAACAAGTTGGCACCCAAAATAAAGGTAGGAGGAAGCGAACTCCCTACCACAAAAAACATTTGCTATCTTGAGATGGCGCGTGTACACGCAGTAGCTGTCTTGACACAGGGCAAGTTAGACTACATCAGAAAACTGGTCGCACTTAGGGCATTACCATACAGACTGTACAGTTAAGGATAAAGAATGTCAGCTGATTCAGTACCTTGGATTCTCTAATGCATACGAGGCCAACTTCGTTGACGACATTAATAAGGGAATTTTGAGAAAATTGAATCAATGTAATCCACAAAAAGCTAAGACCAACGTAAGCACCCTGGTTAATGTGGCATCTTGCGTTCAGGACAACGCTTCTTATCGCTGCATCCCATACTTCGATAAGATTTCAGAGAAAGTTGAGTCACAACTTCGAGAAAGCGGCATGCAACCAGACATTTTTTTATACCGCATAACATCGGGGAGAAATTTAGACACGAAGAAAAATCTACCAATAAAAAATAGAATACTACTGTTCTTAATGCATTACGTGTGACAACTGTCCTATGAGATACGTAGGACAGACAAGCAGAAGCTGGTGTACCTGATTTAAACAAAATCTTAATCTATATTATCAACGGCCTTGCCGCAGTGGTAACAGCAGTTCCCATCAAATCACCGAAGTTGAGCGCTATCTGGCTAGGTTAGAACTTGAATGGGTCGCCGCTCGCGTCTGCCGAACGCTGTTGGCCAGCGGGGTGCACGCAGCCCTTGTGAGGCGAGTTGAGAAGCTGCTTGATTGAGAAGTAGCGACTTAGGTCGGAAAACTGACACGGTCGGGAGAGTGGTGTGCTGATCACATGCCCATACATATCCGCATCCAGTGACGCCTATCGGTGAGGATGATACGGCGGTCGGTCAGTACCGTTGGGCCTTACGAGGGCTGTCTGTTCGGAGTTTTAACGTTTCTAACTCCAAGTCAGCCTTAAATAACCTTCTGTGTGAGGAGAGGCACTCCTTAAATAATCATGTGCTCGAGGAGGGGCACTCCATTACAAATCCGCAAAATAATTTAATAATTGATCAAGAGAGAAAGGGGCATAATCTCAACATTCGCGAAGTCATGGAGATGTCAAGATGGAAAAAGCGCCTCCCAGTGCACTTCCTTAATGACCAACTATAGTTGCGCCATCTTAACATTTAAGCAAATTCCGACTGCTTTAATAGAATAACATAGTACATATATTCTACTCCCGATTTTAAACAATTTTATGCAATGTTATTTGGCATTCTACCTTGAAGTCATTATTTTCCATTCTGCCATTTCCGTGGTTGACCTCTCGTATTGTTATTTATTATGAGGTTCATACGTCGCCATTTATGTGTTTTCTATTCCTGAAGATGTTTTGTAATAAATTTGTATATAATTCCCTTTATTTTATAAATTTACTCTAATAGGCATGGCACCCCCAGTTTTTAGATAATATAACGTTTGGGACTTAGATTCCTTTACCTTTTACTTGTAAAATAACTTGTAAGGATGCTATCCGACTTTCTTTGCCACGTTCACTGACGAAAAAAAAATTATTGCTCCAAGAAGACGTAGTGCAACATGATCAGAAGTTGGTAGGCATGTTTCTACGTCAGAAAGATGACGTCTATCCAGGTTTTGTGCTTGTCGCAAAAGTGAGGCGCGAGTAGCGCGAATACGTAGAGGCAAATACACATAACGGTCTTGAGCGTTAGTTACCTTTGAGATTGGGCGTGATGAGTTGATGTTAGTCAAGAATGCCTTTAAAGGCGACAAAGATACCATTATCATCACCTCAATGAGCTTGAACGAGGTCATGTAATAGGGCTACGAGCAGATGGATGTTCCTTTTGCTATATTACTGAAAGACTTGATAGGAATGTAACCACTGTAAATGAATGCTGGTAGCGGTGGTAATGAGAGGTCTGGGCTGCGGATGGCCCATCATGTTCGGCATATGGCTCTGGTGCATCGTAATGCATCTGCTGCAGCAATACGAGCAGAAGTCGGCACCAAAATGACACAACGAACTGGTACAAATCGGTTACTTCAAGGACAGCTCAGAGCCAGACGCCCTGTAGCGTACATTCCACTGACCCCAAACCACCGTCATTTCCGACTTTAGTTGTGTTAAGCAAGAGCTCATTGGAGGGCAGAGTGAAGGTCTGTAGTGTTTTCTGATTAAATCTGGTACTCCCTCGGTGTCAGCGATGTCCGCGTGTAGGTCAGGAGGCTAGTTGATGGCCTGCAATCAATCTGGGGTGCGATTTCGTATATCAGCAGGAACAATCTAACGTTATTCCCGGCACTTTGACTGAAAATTTGTAGGTCAGTATAGTGGTTCGACCTGTTGTGCTACCATTCATAAGCATCACTTCACGAAGTGTTTTCCAGCAGGATAACGCTCGCCCACATACCGCTATTGTAACTGAACATGCTCTACAGAGTGCCGACATGTTGCCTTGGCCCTCCCGATCACCAGATCTGTGTCCTGTGGAGAACATATGGGACGTAATCGGTCGACAGCTCCGACATCAACCACAATCAGCATTAGATAGACTGAGTAAGTGCAACAGACATGGAGGGCCATCCCACAATTGACATCCAACACCTGTACAACACAATGACTGCAGATTTGCATGAAACATTCTGGCAACTACATCGGTTATTTCTACATAGATCGGCTTTATTTTCTAGATCCTCAAGGAATTTTTATTTTAAACTAGAAAAATCCTGTATTAGTTTCTTTATTTCATTGCGTATCTGCTTCCTCAGCTTTAGGTTACTCAGTATGAGGTCTGCAGGTTTTTTGTTCTTGTTACTGTTAATGGCATCTTCGATCTCTTCTGTGGTCATTGGGATCCATTCCGTGGTTGTTTGTGGCACTGTATCCTCTCTAACCTCTGGTCTCCTTCTTAGCCCTTCCTAATTCAGTATGTTGTCAAAGTGCGTCTCCCATATTTTCATATCAATGCAATAATAATTCTAGAACATCGACCCACTGTACCAAAGCACATGTAATATCCTGCCCTATATACAGTACTACTGTAGCAACATCGTTTCGGAATAAAACACACTTTTTCCTATTCACAAGACGCAAGTTGCATCCTACCTAACAAACACATGGGAAACATGTCGTACTATATTTCTTACGAGTGTAGTGCTCATTATCTTACCTGAGCACAGTGTCTCAAGACGAAAAACAAAACAGACCAGCGACCTCCAATCACCTCCAGCTTAGTCCAGTGCCATATACTGGGTGTATTGTGCAGCCGGCCAGCCGAGAAACTACCGGTCGCCGGAGGCCGAGCTAATCCTACGCCCCCTCACATAGAATCCTCAGTTAAAAAAAATCCGAAACGGGGATGTTGTTTTGTCAATACACATCAAATTTATCACGTAAAATACAGACTCCTCCCGTTTACAAGAGATATTTTGAAAGATAGAAGAAATCGGACCATAGCCGCGCGATCTTGGGCGTCTTGTCATTGTCCCCGCGACTTCCCTTTGTCGGAGGTTCGAGCTCTCCCTCGGGCACGAGTGTGGGTGTTGTCCTTAACTTAAGTTAGTTTAAGTTAGATTAAGTAGTGCGTAAGCTTAGGGACCGATGACCTTAGCAGTTTGGTCCCGTATCACCTTACCACAAATTTCATTTTCCAATCGGACCATAAACGCGTTTTCATGTCGACAAAGTATCGTTATTTGTTGTGAAAATCGTGTACAACACTATAGGCTATATTTTCTGTAAGTATTAGCTCATCAGGTAGAAAAGTCTGTTCTTCCCTTCCACGTCCTTCATCACAGGACTACAATGTTAAAGTCATTTTGGGCTGATGACAGAGTGCTAAAAGCATGCGATACCTCTGTCACAGGATGCCTCCTCACTTTCGAACTCTCTTAAAGTAAGCAAAAGTCATGTTACACACGAAGCTTCTCTAGCTAACAGCACACAGAAGTTGTAAATATCAGGTTTATATACACACATCAAAAAATGTTTTACATCACCCCGGTTCCCTGAAGATAGACGTTGAATGTGGATATTGTATCACAGACACAGTCCCTTTGACTGTTCAGAGATGACAATATACCCGCCCAAATATGTAAACAACCATTCATGAGCAGCGCTTATTAGACGGAGCGGGTCCTACAGGCGATCAGTTCCAGTCATTCCACCAGGAAGGAGATACACGGCTCGTGTTGTCTGTAGTTTAACCATGCCTACAAGGTCGATACCGCGGTTCGATCGCGCCCGCATTGTTACTTTGTGCCAGGAAGGTCTCTCAACAAGGGAAGTGTCCAGGCATCTCGGAGTGAGCCAAAGCGATATTGTTCGGACATGGAGGAGATACAGGGACAGTCGATGACATGCCTCTCTCAAGCCGCCAAAGGGATACTACTGCAGTGGATGAGCGCTACCTACGGATTATGGCTCGGAGGAATCCTGACAGCAAGGCCACCATGTTGAATAATGCTTTTCGTGCAGCCACAGAACGTCATGTTACGACTCAAACTGTGTGCAATAGGCTGCATGATGCGCAAATTCACTCCCGATGTTCTTTGCGAGGTCCATCTTTGCAACCAAGACACCATGCAGCGCGGTACAGATGCGCCCAACAACATGCCGAATGGACCGCTCAGGATTGGCATCACGTTCTCTTTACCGATGAATGTCGCATGTGCCTTCAACCAGACAATCGTCGGAGACATGTTTGGAGGCAACCCGGTCAGGCTGAACGCCTTAGACTCATTGTCCAGCGAGTGCAGCAAGGTGGAGGTTCCCTAATGTTTTGGGGTGGCATTATGTGGGACCGACGTACGCCGCTGGTGGTTATGGAAGGCGTCGCAACGGCTGTATGATACGTGAATGTCATCCTCCGACCGATGGTGCAACCATATCGGTAGTATATTGGCGAGGTATTCGTCTTCATGGATGACAATTCGCGCCTCCATCGTGCACATCTTGTGAATGACTTCTTTTAGGATAATGACATCGCTCGGCTAGAGTGGCTAGCAAGTTCTCCAGACATGAACCCTATCGATCATGCCCGGGATAGACTGAAAAGGACTATTTATGTACGACGTGACTCACCAACAACTCTGAGGGATCTACGCCGAATCGTCGGTGAGGAGTGGGGCAATCTGGACCAACAGTGCCGTAGTGAACTAGTAGATAGTATGTCACGACGAATACAGGCGTGCATCAATGGAAGAGGACTTGCTGCTGGGTGTTAGAGGTAACGGTGTGTACTGCAGTCTGGACCACCACCTCTGGAGGTCCCGCTGTATCGTAGTACAAGATGCAATGCGTTTTTTTCATGAGCAATAAAAAGGGCGAAAATGATGTTTATGTTGATCTCTATTCCAATTTTCTGTACAGGTTCCAGAACTCTCGGAACCGAGGCGATGCAAAACTTTTTTTTGATGTGTGTATTTTGAACATGGCCACTCTGCAGCAGCGGTTACAGAACGGCAGGTACAATAGACAGGCAACCTGTTGCATCAATGGTGGTTTTCAAATAACCTTTACCATAGTTTCGACGGATTTAAACTTGTATTCTTCAGAAGGACAAACAAACTTCACTTTAGCGATTCATCGAGTAAAGGTGTCTCCACATGACAGGTGTTGGGAACAGTTTGTATGTCCATTTGTAAAAGTTAAGGCCCCTAGAATCAAGGGATTCTCACATCAGTAAAACCAATAACTTAAAATAACACACCATGTTAGGAGCTACATGCCGACTCAGATTAATACTCTGTATCACCTTCTAAATTTGGTAATATAGCTGATTTTATTAGTATGATCGTCGCTCCTTGTTTAGGTGGGAGATTAAAATTCCTTTGCGGAATTCCTTAATGGAAGATCTCGCTACAACGAAGAAACGTCTGATTACCGCTACAACTCTCGAATCATGTCCATGGTACCTTCGCTATTGCTTCTATCCGCCTGGTGCCAAGTCATTGATAGAAAAATGAAAAGGCTAATTAATTTATTTGATCGTGATAATCCCTTTGTTTGGTGAGTAATTTTTTTTTCCAGCTGTCGGATTACACTCGCCAGGTAACCGTTAACAGATTCTTATGTGTCGTCTCAAAAAAAAAAAAAAAGTTCAAATGTGTATGAAATCTTATGGGACTTAACTGCTAAGGTCATCAGTCCCTAAGCTTACACACTACTTAACCTAAATTATCCTAATGACAAACACACACACACCCATGCCCGAGGGAGGACTCGAACCTCCGACGGGACCATGTGTCGTCTCTGGAGGCCTCCCACTGACTAGGTAGTCACTTCCTCATATACCAAAATGAGTGGTAACTGTTGTCAAATAGCGGAAGACATCCAGCGCTAATTGCCTTCTGTCTCTCGGTTGTCTTTTCATGCTGGTGGAAGTAAGTCACTTAGACCTCTGGTATACTGCTTCCGAATTAATCCTGCTGTGACCTGTCACTCTATGGGAGGTTGTGGGAAGTTTCACTCTCTTCACCACCCCCACCCAGATTTCAACAGCTGCCACTATAATCGCCCACGCGTGAGGGCTGTGCCGCTGCGGGCCGACAACCCCGCTCGCTGTGCCGGACAGTTGTTCTTGGTCCCAGACTCGCAAAAGTTGTTCTATCCTTCTTAGTAGGACTGGACGCTTCAATCTCAGTGGGATAAATACCAGGGCGTTGAGCAATATCCTTCCCCTCATCCGTCTAGCATACCGAAACGTTCTGAGATGTGTTTTCGAAATATCGAAGGAAGGCTGACGCAGTGAGCGATAATAAAAAATATCTGTCTACTGACCGCCACATCCCAAACGTGTGTAAGTCTGCAGACCAAAGTTTCCTTCAGAATACAACCCTAGCGAAGCGTTCTTATTAGCTCCCACCAAATTAGTGGGCGGATGCTGCGAGGACTCAAACTGAAATCCCCGGTGAGAAGACGATTTTCTTTTGGAGGAATATTATTGAGAACAGATATTTGAAGCTGATCGAGGATGGATTCTACTGCCACCAATGTACATTTCGCATAACGTCCACGAAGATACGAGAAATTACCGTTCATAGGGAGGCGTATAGGTAGTATTTTTCTCTCGCTCTATTTGACAATGGGAATAGGAAAGGGAATGACTAGTAGTGGTATAAGTACGCTCCGCAATATACCGTCCATTGGCTTGCGAAGTAAGCATACAGGTGTAAGTGTAAATTTGGTCTACCTATTAAGATGTCGGCCCATCCATATACAGGCGCACGAAACTCATGAAAGAATGTTGTCTCTTAGTTATTGAGAAAACGGAAGACGGAAGTTCTGTTGCTGATTGACTCTCTGTAGAAACATTCATATTAGCCCCTAATTTACTCATTGCACTCACTTCGCGAGACGTATGTGACAGGTCGTAATACGTTTACCCACAATACTTAGAAGAAACGGTATAGAGCTTACTTCTCAACCCCCTCCCCCCCCCCCCCCCCCCAATTTCAATCCACCTGATTTCGGATTTCGACGAATAAGAGATGCCGTTCGCCAAGTTACCTGCTGATTCTCTGGGAATTTCATCACGTCCCGACAACACTGTTCCATTAGTTAGAAGGCTGACAGATAGAGAGCAATCGCAACAAGAAAAATAGCACACTAACGTACAGAAGGAAATTCACAACCATACAGAATATACGCGGACTGCAGGCAGAAATTCAGAAACATAACACCTTCAATTCATCGATATCGAATGACGGTCTATAAATATTACTCTGTACATGTTCTAATCTGCTTCATCGTGTTCCTCTGATTTTCATGCCAGAAATGCGACAGTGTATGGGCGACCGACTTGTCGTTGATGGAACAGTATCTCTCTCTCTCCCTTCGTTATTTTTGTGACATCCAACGGAATAAAACTACGACTTATAGAAACTTCTCCAACGTTACCTGGTACAGTACTCAGTAAGATTTTACCACTTCTCTCTCTTCCAATATATCAGGGAAGCCAATACCGTCTGCTTGTTGATATTGACCTTATGTGGTGATCCCATTAACTATACATGTATCGGTCCACTGGAGCAGATGTCCGCAGTTCGTGGTCTAGTGGCTAGCGTTGCGGTTTCTGGATCACGGGGTCCCAGGTTCGATTCCGGCCGGGTTGGGGATTTTCTCTGTCCGGGGCTGGGTTCTTGTGTTGTCCCTATCATTTCATCATCATTCGTAAAAGGGGCTAGATTGGACCGTGTAAAGACTGGGGTTTTGTACGGACGCTGAAGACCTCGCAGTTGAGCGCCCCACAAACCAAACATCATCATCATCATCTCTGAAGCAGGCGACCAGTGATCGAAGTGTCTTCCACGGCGCTGCGCAAAGTTTTGCCGACTCTGCTGGAGGAAGACCTTGTCGACTACAGTCACAAGGAAAGGGTTCTTATGATGCTGTTTCATAAGCAGTTTAAAACATTGATTATTTTTGCTGTAACACATCAAATCAATGTATGCCTATAGCTGTGTACACAGCCACATATTGTGCTTTTCTATCATGACTCTGAAGTCTGTGTCTGATGCTAAACTGACATTAACACGTTCCGATCCATTGTCTCTCACAGAGAGCTGGACATCGCATGGTGTAAATTATGCTGCTCTCACAACACACCAGGTGGTTGAAATAGAAGACAGAGGTGGTGTTTCTTATTGACAAAAATGTGGAAGACATCGCTACATATGGAAACTGGAAGAGTTTGCGGCATTGTGGAGCATTTCCAAACATCTGTCCGAAAGTGATGATCTGTACTTTTAATCTCATCTTCCACAGTGACAGCGTAACAGATGTCTTGGTGTTCCGTTTCGAAGAGACAAAGAGCATTGCTTCTTCATATTGCAGTCATTTACGCGATCAGTGTTTTGGTGCTGGCAATCCCTAGAAGGTGTTGCTCCCACCAAAACTCTCTCAGTCTCAAACAAGTGTTGTCAGTCGATAATTGTGTGGTAATCAACAGCATACCAGTGAACGGATGGGATGAAAAAGACACCGTCGATATGGGAGCTGTACTGTAATAAGCAACACAGTTCACAGTGCGATAAATTTTTGCAATTTTACCAGCTTTTTCGCAATTTCAACACCAACCAACACGGCCGCATGCTTCCTAGTTCCTGTATGATTGCTAAGCCACCCCTCCACTACTTTGCGAGTACCATATACCAGATTGCGAATGTAGATAGACGACTGTGCAGTATGTCCAACACGCTGTAATGTTTAAGTCATGTGGTTTCCGAAATATTATTCATGTGCAGTGCAACGCTCTTACCACTCTAATGCAGGACACACATGTCCAACATCTGACATACATCCACCCTGCAAATTTTCTGTCCCACTCACTACGGTTACAAACTTTAAGATGACAAAACAAATTCCTTCTCCACCAAAGAGAAACATAGATTCTTCATGACACATGCACAGTATACTTACCGGAGATGTGTTACGTCCAGTGGTCACATCCCATTACGGTTCATAAATTATGCTATGCTCGCATCAGTCCTATAAAACGATCGCCAGCGATGGAAAATGCACCTTATGAAGAAACAGACAATTGCTTACTGGAGCAGCAAATATATAGGAGTGGTGTTTGACATGTGAAATTACACACCACGCTGCACAAACTCCGGAAATAGGACAACTGTAAAGCGACTGTACACACACAGGGTTTGCAGTATCTCACAAACCTCTGTCAGTGACTTAGAAAAGGAGTTTGAAACATTTTACGTACATCAATCGTGCCAAGGTGCTAACAATTCTGAAAGATTTTTCTTATGTTTGGTGTCCATACCAAGAAGATATCTGAAAGAGAGAAAATGATCGTGGAACACAAACACATTCCAAGGACTACGTGGTTGTGCACTTAAAAACACTGTAATGATGCAACGCTGTTAATATTGCAATGAAAGAAATTCATTTCCAGCGCATGACGTACATTCTCCCTGCAAGTTTCTCTCCTATTAACTATGGTGACAAACTGTAAGACGATAAAAGAACTGTCCCGCACACCAAAGAAAGCATCGATTCTTTGTAACACATAACACTGCTTAGGTTTATGGAGATGTATGACGCCTGTTGTTTATGAAGTTAAAGCCCGATTACTATTCGGAAGTTATGGTATGTTCAAAACAGTCCTATAAAATGATCGTCGGCAGCCGAAAATGCATATAAAGAAACAGTGGTATTTTACAAGGAAATAAACACAACTATTAGTAGTCAGAGGAGATGTAACAGTCCTATCGAAGTTTACTGCCGCCCCTGGTAACCTTCCTCTCTCTCACAGAAGTCATGGTCCGATGTTAGGTTGTACTGTTCATGTGCGGGATAATATCGCCGTTTCGCCTTGACGCCACGTTTTTATCCACTATTAAGGTCTGTATATGTAGCGTAAGTCCAGTCTCCTCCTCCAGAATTTTATTGATTTCGCTCAGTACTCACTTCATGGTATTTTTTCTCTAATTTTACGTATTCTGAGTCGATTTCTGCGGATTTATTTGGTTTTCACGGTAATTTTTCATATTTTTTCGACAGTTTTCCATTTCTATATGGTCATATTGCGGTTATACCAATGTGTTGTTTGATTTTCTACGAGAATATTTGCGCGTCTTAGACACCAACCTGCTAAAAAATCCCAAGACTTCCCCTCTCCCACATGCATGCATTTTGGATAGGACGAACATGAAAAGTATAACAACAAGTTTATCTTTTAAATGGGAATTGACCTTGAAAAATTTATTTAAATTTTTGTAATGTAAATGTAAATATCAGGTAAGAGGCCTGCAAGAGTGCCTCCTGTGATAGACGATCTGACTGTTTATAGATTTTCTTTTTGAATGAGAAGTAATTACTGTGTCCTAGAATTAACTCTATCATCACTTTGCTAATTTTTTTTAACTTTAACATTTCAATAGTGTCAAGGACATGTATATTTGGCTACATTGTATGTCCAGGGATGCAAATCTGGCGCTGTTTGGTATGTGCACATGGGTGATCTCACTAATACGTTCTTGGGGATTTCTGATGGAAAGTATTTTTCAAATGCTGAGAATATATTTAAGTTTCCCAGAAATATAATGGTTAGGACTGTTCTTGAATTAATACTGAGACACATTGGGCGATGAACTTTATTAAGTTCTGACTGATATCTTAAGCACTTGACCACGCTCAACGAACTGAGTTCGGGCTGGCTGGCGACTCTGCAGTGCGTGCTCCACGAACAGTAATGGGCCCCACAGTTGGAAACATTCGGGAGGCTCTACCAAGTGTATTTAGATTTTTACACTAGGCCAAAGAGTTCAATTAATATTTTCACCTTTATTTTCGACGACAAATTGTTAAAAATAATAATTAATGAGAGGTTTTAGGTTCACATGTGGGTATACTGAGACAACGATCGCATGTGGACAGATGGGTACCAACAAAAATTGAATATCTGTTCTTTGTTTGCAATGTTATTCGTAAAAGGCATGGTTCAGAAACCAAATTCTGAAATGTGTTTCTCAAGGAAATCCTCCCGCCGGAGGTTCGTGTCCTCCCTCGGGCATTGGTCTTTGTGTTGTTCTTAACATACGTCAACTTAAGTAGTGTGTGAGTCTAGGGACCGATGACCTCAGCAGTTTGGTCCCTTAGGAATTCACACACATTGGAACATTTTTCTCAAAGAAAGAGATTTTTGGAACATCTCTTTTCCGAAAAGTATCTGTTCACTCCTCCCGTAAAAACCTTCATAAGAGTGTCAAAATAAATCAACTGTAACATGCTTATTTTCATGGCTAAACTCTTGCTGCCAAAATCTTCGAATTGTTGACAATTTACTAGCACAATAATCAATTTTTTTGAGAAAAGTACTCTGAAACACGACAGATTATGCTGCACTCCAAGAAAGCACCGCGAGGCCTGGGAATAATTACGCAGGTAGGAACATGTAGCAGCGCAAGGAACAGCCCGGTCAAGGGGTTAATTTAGATGATAAGGGGTTCATGCTTCTCTAGGTTCATGCTTCTCTATGTTGGACATTGGCATCTGAGAAAACGTAGCTGGAGTTCTTACTTAATTTCGTAAGTGGAGGCTGATATACGGGTGTGGGGTCAATCGGCAGTTTGCTTACGTTATTTTGAAGAAAGGATTGTAAGATTTTGCTGATGCAGTTATCTATAGACAGAACTACTGCAATATTACCTTCATCTGCATAACAACGAAGGATTTGTTGTCTGTGGGTTTTTATTAATGCCAGTGAGTGTTTTTGAATTTGTTTTCTTTGAACTATGTGTTGATTGTAGACTTCTTACAGTAATTTGTTTGGCTGTTGAACTTACAGTAGTTTTTTCACTTGGGCT
This sequence comes from Schistocerca nitens, assembly GCF_023898315.1. NCBI lineage: Eukaryota > Metazoa > Arthropoda > Insecta > Orthoptera > Acrididae > Schistocerca > Schistocerca nitens. The sequence continues at coordinate 900,302,360 of NC_064614.1, read as the reverse complement.
TACTCCGGCTGTGTCTTATGCAGTCTGTATGGTGACAACTAATTCTGTAATGTTTTCGTCATTGAGCTTAGGTGGGATGCTATGTTTGAGACTTTTATTCAGTAAATCAAAGATAGCTTCATCAAAGAAAATGCTGGTGGGTTTTACCACTCTTTGATGAAATTTAGGTTCTTATGTGTTGGGAGACCAGTAGGATAATGTGTATATTTGAGATAAATGACTGAACTTTCTTTTTATGTTATTTGAAGAGGATTAGGTGTTCTTTGCTTATACGTGTCTGTTAGTGTTACCTAAGATGTACCAGAAATCTTTTGAATGTGTTTTATTGTCAGCAACATGTCAGTGTCTTCAAACTTAAAAGCACAAAAGAGAAATATACTGTTTTAATTTTCCCAATAACTTTACTTTCGTCCACCTTAGCATCTGTTTAGTACATTAACGTCATATAATGTATCTCATTAAAGCTTAGCTATAACTTCGAAAATTATTAGGATACTAACTGCAGTGTTTGAGCTAAAGAACAGTATATGCTGTCAAAATATGAAAAAGTATACTTCATGCAAAGTCATCTACAGTTTGAGGAGATTTCTGCTTGTGCTTTTTTGTTATCATATCCGACGACCTCACATATATAAAACAAGCTATTTATACTCTTTCATGTAGACTTTAGGTTTCCTCGTTGGCCAAAATACTGCAGATGAAGACTGCAGCAGTCACCACTACCGCAACATTCAGCAGTGAATAAGAAAGAAATAAGGAAAGGAAAGGGCAGCGTGCATTCTAAATGAACTATTCCGGCAGTCACCTTAATCAGTTAAGGAAACCACGGAAAACCTACATCTGGATGGCCAGATGAGTATTTGTATCTCTCTTCTCAAGAATATGATTCCAGTGTTATAAGGACAGCAACATCTTGGTCGGTTTCAGACACTGTCGTGCATGCTTACGATCCTGCTGACATGCTTTACTCGTTGACAAGTCATTTCATTCTAATTTGTTTCTGGTTTGGTTGTTACTTAGATAGGCTATCAAGTTATTAAAAGCCCTTCGCACTCAGAGTAATAGTCGTTAGTACAGCTCTATAAACACTCAAGTCTAATTAGTGAATCACAATTTGTCTTTAAATTACTGTCAGTGTAAACGTTGCAAGCGGATATGTATCGCGGAAGTTACAAAGATACTCGTCCGAAAGGTCAGTTAGCCGGTTTCCTGTTTACTGAATAACGGTGTCGTTTCTTTCCAAATGAGCAGAACCGGTTGGAATGTCGTCTCAATTACATTGGAAAACGTCTAGCATCGCTCTAAAATTGTCGTCATCCCTCTCTGACTTGATCGGAGATAAACCCTTCTTACAAAATAAATTTTATTACATTAGGATTAGTTAGAAATTAAAGACAGCCATTGCGTGAGTGATATGGCAGAAAAAGGCACGTAATTTGTCTACCCATAGGCCGCGACAGGACAAGTTTTGGAATATACTATACGGTCGTCAGGCAGCCACTCGGTCACGCGCGCTTCTGCTGGAAGTAGATTTTCCGCATCTGTAATTATGGTAGAGGAGATGTCATTTATTAAGTCCGTGTTGTCTAAAACTTACGTATGGGAGTCTGAAAATCATTGCATACGGTCCACTTGATACCGCAACGAAACGTTCTCTAAAGTCTAAACTATATCAGTGGTGCTACAGTGTGCTCTCACATTATTAATTAAATTTCCAAGAACTTGAAAAATTAAGGACGAGCGTGTGTAATGGCATGTGAATAATAAAAATCTGCGTCGTCTTCTGAGACGTATTTAAAATATACAAGAACCGTGTGCTGCCACGTCTTTATTACAACTTCCGTTGATTTTTAATTCTTTTTGATTGCATATAAATAATTCTGCAATGGTTTTCGGGTTTTCTTAATTTGAGGGAGAATACGATAAGAAAGGGAAAATTCTTTTTAATAGTATTCATCAGGAGTCGTCATAATTTAGTTAATATTTGACCCTTACGCATCCAAAGATAATATTTAATTCGGAGCTCACGGCTCTCAGCTAAACACTGTAAATCACTGGTTTTTGCGCTGTCTGTTAAAGCATACATTATAAGTTCTCCATTTTAATATGCTTCAAGGTTGCTTATAGACAAATATCTTTCATCCACTTTCAGTGATCAGTTCACTCTGTCTTTAGAAACCCCAAATACTGTTTTGGAAATGTATCTCGGCGAAATGTCCTAGCATCAGAGACATCTTTTTTCACTTTCATCACTTCTCTCAATACACTTTTTCAAATACATGCAGTCAGTTGATTATGAGTTCCTCAATAAATGTGTCTAAACTTCTTCCGTGGACACATTAGGAAATGTTGATAACTCGATGATTATTTCTTATCTTCAGAATTACTTCAACAACTTTGCAACATTAATGGCATTCAGTACATTCGTATAATGTTCATTTTTTTACCATTATAATCGTCATAAGAGATGTGGTACAGCTTCAGGGCTCTTGTGGTGAACGGTCATCGACCTGGTGTGTGGGGTAGTTGGCGAAGTGGTAGGCCCGCTCCACACGAACAACAGACTAACAAATATTACTATAATGAAAACATTAAATTTGGTATATAACGTGCCACATATCCTACCTTACCGTTTGTCGTGAAGCCGGCATAGTTCTCTGTGGTACAGCACAAATTTTGTATCACTGTACGTGGCGGAATAACAATATGAAGAGCATAAGTAGTGAGCTGAAGAATGCAAGATAGCGCAATGATTATGGCACTAGATTTATTCGGGAGTTCTACTAATTGCTTACTTCTACAGCGGCTCCAATTATCGGATGCAATGAGACCAAGAAAACATCCGGAGAGGTGATTATGAACGAGGTAAATAAGACACTGAGTTGTCATCTGGATGGGACAAGCTCCATAAATAGAGGAGCACAGCATAGGCTTGATCCATTACGCCACTCATGCAGTTATATGGTAGCCCTTACACCTTATTGGCAGCAGGTTGTCGTTTGTTAGGAGTGAAGCCGCGTTAATCTGAATTCCGAAGAATGTGATCAGTTCTTTAATACCTGAAGTGCAGACCATCAATGTAAATCAGAACACAGTTCGCATTGACCTCTCTTCCAACGAATAACAATAATAAAATGAAATCGTGACGAGTTTATCAGAATGAACATGTAATTCCGGTTGTTCGAGATAGATAGAGTAGTGCGTCAGGACTTCCGAGAAAGCTAATACATCTTCGCAATTAAACTGACCAGCGTAACGTCACAAAATCTTTAGAACATAATGTTGACACCACCAACATTTAATTTTTTACTGACACCGTCACCGTCATAGAACAGTTTAAAAAAAATTCAACATGAAGATTGAAGCCCTTTATTGTCTGAGGAAGCTAAATACTGAAAGATCTAGGTTAGTTGGCAAAAAGTCAATACAGGAATGTTTAACACAGGGGTGAAATAAATCTGTGCCCAGAATGTTAATGGAGATGAACTTGTTTTAAGAGTTACTCAACTATACCAACACTCCTGCAACAGCAGTTGCAACAGCAGTTCCATCAGCAGTTCCAGCAACAAACAGACGTTTTGCGTCCGGAAGTTGAGGTGCTGTCAGACCGATTACAGGTACAAGATTCACAACCCGTCACTCCCAGACGGAGTCTCGTCCACCCATATCTCTGCTGTGTACCGATACCAAGGAGGACTGGGACACGTATTTGCAGCGGCTGAAACAGCACTTCGCCGCTTTTCGTGTTTCTGATGACACTCTCCAACAGTCGCTTATCCTTCCTTGGGCTTCCCCAGAGACACTTTTCTTACTTGAGACGTTGGCTCCTCTATCAAACCCGGTTACACTGACTTTCTAGGAAATGTGTTCGTTGCTATCGACCTGTTATTCACAATGGTTGCAGTGGCCGCATCACGCCTGAAGTTCCATCAGTACCACAAGCAAGCTGGTCAATCTTATTGCTCGTGGGTGACAGATTTGCAAGATCTGAGGCGTCATTGTGGTTTTACGTTTGCCAATCCGTCTTGGGAAACCACAAATCCCGGTTCTCTGATTCGTGACATAGTGGTCCAGTTGGCTCCTGATGCAGAAGTTCGAACTGAAGCTGTCAAGCTCGACATACTACAAATCGCGCAGTCCTTCGACATCGCGCAGGTAGCTAATGAACGCCTTATGGCCCGCCCCGAGATCGCTGCGGTTCAACCACCGCCACGGGGATGGAATTCTCGCAAGCATTCTTCCTGACAGCGGCATTGTGATTCATGACTTTCGGACGTGTCAGTTACCTCTGAGCAGCCAGTCCAGCCGCAACCATCGGCCCTACCATCAGGGTCTGCCTTCGAGCCCTGACTGTTTTGCGACGCACCAACGGGAGACTGCCCGGATCGTTGGCCGCACTGTACCCATTGTGGCAAGGATGGACATCACCGAACTGTCTGCCGTCGGCTGTCAGGTCAGTCTAACGCCACGGGTCACGGGATGTTGCACGAACGTCAGGCCATCGTTCCTCAGTGCAATCATTGCGCCCCCAAGTCGTTTATTGATCTCACGATTGCTCGTCAGGACGTTCAAGTCGATACGGGAGCGACGCTTTCCCTGGTCAGTCTCCCGACATACGTTCGTCTGCGTTACCCATCGTTGTCCCCGTCCTCTCGCAAGCTGGTTGCATATGGTGACAGCTCTATTCCCCTCATAGGTCAATTCACTACTATAGCCACATCCAAGATAGTTACATGGCTAGTAACGCTCTGTGTTGTCAACAGTCATCCAGCTGGCAAAATTTTCAGTCTGGGTGCTTTATCGCTGTTTGGGTTCTCCATGACAGACGAAGTTCAGGTCGCCTCGGACACAGTCCCTTTCCAGGAACCTGGTGACATTTGTGCCTCTTTCATATCTCTATTTGAGCCTGGCCTGGGGTGCGACACCAATTTTGAAGCACATATATCTCTATGTCCGGATGCAGTGCCCCATTTCTGTCGAGCACGTCCTCTTCCAGTCTCCTTAGGGGTGGTCGTTAAGCCTGAACTCGATCGTCTTCACGACGCTGGGGTCATAGAACCAGTGAAACTAGTGCTTCGGCCACGCGCCTGATCGTAGTCGTGAAGCCAAATGGTTCCCTCCGGCTTCGTGGAGATTTTAAGTCGACGATCAATGCCTAAGCTCTGGTAAATCCCTACCCCATACACGTCAAGAGGACCTCCTCTCAAACCTTGTTGTTTTTCTAAAACAGACCTTGCTGATTCTTACTTACAGATTCCAGCAGATGAAGAATTGCAGTGCTTTTTTGTCATCAGTTACACCTTTTGGCTTATATAAATATAAGCATTTGCCTTTTGAGATCTCTTCTGCTCCAGCGATCTTCCAGAGATACCTGGAGGAGTTAACTACGCCTGTCCCTGCTTGTACCAATTACCTTGATGATTTAATAGTTACGGGTACCACACACCAAGACCACCTGCATAACCTATGTATCCTCTGATGCAAGGCCCAACTATGTGATACAGAGCTCAAGTGCCGTCTGCAGAAATGCTTGTTTTTCCAGAAACAAGTGGACTACCTTAGCCCCTTGCTCACCAAAGACGGGACGCAGCCCACCGACCTTAATGTTTCTGCTTCTGACTTTCTCCCACATCACCAGAACCTCCTGGAGTTGCAGGCTTCTTCGGAGGAAGTGAATTATTATTCTAAGTTCGCCGGCCGGTGTGGCCGAGCGGTTCTAGGCGCTTCAGTCTGGAACCGCGCGACCTCTACGGTCGCACGTTCGAATCCTGCCTCGGGCATGGATGTGTGTGATGTCCTTAGGTTAGTTAGGTTTAAATAGTTCTAAGTTCTAGGGGACTGATGACCTCAGACGTTAAGTCCCATAGTGCTCAGAGCCATTTGAACCATTATTATAAGTTCCTTCCACATGCAGCACACATTATGCATCCCCTCAACCATCTGCAGAAGCAAGGTGCTCTGTTTCAGTGGTCAGGAGCTTGTGAACAGGTCTTCACACAGCTGAAGTGCGTGTTACACTCTGCACCCTGCCTTATCTCCTTTTCCTCATCACACACCCTTGTTTTGGCTTCAGACACTTCTCCCTATGAAAATGGTGTAGTGCTGGCACACTGCAGTGATGATGGTACGGAGCAACCCATCGCCTATGAATCCAAAACCCTGTTACCTCCCAGTTCAAGAAAGAGGCATTGACCATCATCTTTGCTGTGAAGAAATTCCACATGTACCTATTTTGGCCCCAGTTTAACCTTGTTACAGACTATAAACCGATCATACCACTCTTAGGGCCATACTCTTGGCTTCCAGAGTGGACGGCCCAATGGCTCCAGTGTTGGGCTCTTTTCCCTAGCTGCTACAATTACACTGTCAATTACAAGCTACTGCACAACATGCCAATGTGAATGCCCTCTCATGTTTACCCTCAAGACCAGTGTGGAGTTTGACCAACTAGAGCTCTCATGTTTTCAAATCGATGTGGAATGACAACACACCTTGGATGGGTTTCCAATTATCGCTACTCACGTTATGGCGGACACACGCTGCAACCCTCTCTCACAGCATGTCATACACTATGTCCTCCATGAGTGGCCCACTTGTTTTTCGAAGTCAGTAGCTCCCGAGCCCCAGACCTGGACTCGCCTGTCTCACCGTTTGTCTGTCATCCCCAATGTGCTCCTGTTGGATGCAGAGATGGATAGCCATCTTATTGTCATTCCGACTGCCTTACGCACTCACGTCTTGGGACTCCTCCATCGCGGACACTGGGATATGTCTCAGATGAAAGCCCTCGCTGGTGACATGTCTACTGGCCAGGACTGAACAGGGATGTGGAGGCTATGATGCACTGCTGTTCTACCTGTGCTCGACGTCAGGCTTCTCCACCTCAGTCTTTCGCCCCCTGCTTGTTCTCTGTCGCCCTTGCGATTGCATTCACCTAGATTTTGCAGGCTCCTCCCTGGGCTCAATGTAACTTATTGTCATAGATGCTTACTCAAACTAGCCGTATGTGGTCAGCATGGCATCCACCACCACAGCTGCCACATTCAGTGGCCCTTCTGCAGATTCTCGCCATTTAAGGGCTTCCCCACACCATCATAGTTGACAATGGTCTGCAATCCACTTCTGTGGCCATCTAACAGGTCTGCACCACTAATGGCAGCAAACAGTTGTGTAGCTCTCTGTTACACCCCTCCTCCAATAGCGAAGCAGAGCAGTTGGTGCACACATTTAAGCAACAAATGTTGAAGACCATGGGTGCATCTATCACAACAGCAGCACTCATGGTGTTTCTGAGCCCCTACAGATTCACCACTGTCCATCACCACAGCCCAGCAGAGCTCCTTCATGGTCGACAACCATGTACACTCCTCCAATTCCTGCCACCCCAACCCAAGGAACCCTGGACACAACATGCTGGACGACACCCTCCTGGTTCAGCGGTTTGGGCACATTGCTACAGTGCAAAACTCTCATGGCTGCCAGCTACAGTAATGGCCACTCGTAGTTGGGGCCTTATGATGGTTGATACCACGAAAGGTTTCGAGCATCAGCACATAAACCAACTCCATCCCCACCTCTAGCTTACCCCTACAGCAGTGGATCACTTCAGAGTTCAAGTCCCCCCCCCCCTCCACACACGTCCCTCCACCTCAAAAGTACCATTTGCGCTCCAGGACATCGTCGACAGATCTGTAGGCGCGAGTAAGGCAGTCGAGACATCACCACAGCCTCCATCTGCTCCACGGTCATCCCCAATACTGCAGTTCCCCAGTGCAGTGTTCCTTCTCTCAGCTGGCGGCATCCACTGATGGGACGCCACATGTTCACCTCCCAAAACGTCGGCCAGGGTGCTTCAGGCCCTATGCGCTCATTTCGAGTAGGGGGGGGGGGGGGGGGTTGAGCTGGTATTCTGGTCTGACAATTTGGACATCCCATCAGAAGGCATGGACGTAAATGACAGCCGCTAGACGTCACCCCTGTAACCTGAGAGCACTGCAGTCGCCATTGCACCGCTGTGTGTGGGCCATGCCAGCCACGCCAGCCTATCGGCCCTCATGGGGGACCTGTAAAGCCAGCAGTGCAGGAGCTCAAAAGTCAGTCATGTTCCGACTGTGCTCTTATGTTGTTCGTCGTACGCATCATTGTCGGTTTCTGATTGTGCTACATCTAAGCTCTCTATTTGGTTCACTGTCTGAACTTGCATTCTGCCGTATCAGTCCATAACTGTTGTTGTCTTCATTGTTGTCCACAGATGTTGTCTTTCTGTCGTCTTTTGCGACTCACTGTCGACGTCCTTGGCGGGTCGACTTGCATCACCCAGTCGTTTTGAATTTCGGTTACTAGAGCAGCATGGCTCAATATTTCTGCTGGGGACTTCTAACGACTTGTTGAGTCTATGCCAAGTCGAACTACTGTACTAAGCCACACAAAAGGAGGTCCGACATTTTATTAGCAGGTATCCCAAGACATTCGTCAACCCAGTGTATAGAGAGATTAGGCTAAGATAAGGTTCCGGAAGAGGGAAATTGCAGAGTAAACGTTTTATAAAACTGTCTGATCTGGCCTTGTAACATTGGTGATCATGGCCTTGTTATGTTGGTACTGCAAACGGCTAAGAACAATGGGAAACTGCACCTGTAATATTGTATCAGAAAATGAAGCTCTGCTGACTCGTTTCATGCCGATGGCGTCCTCTTGAATAAAATATTCCATAGGTAAAACACGTTCTCCCAAAGAGTACTACTGAGAAAGTTGTTGTTATCAGAAAAAATTGATATTCTAGAGGAAGACTGTGGAATGTTAAATGTTTTAATCATGTAGGTACATTAGACTGAATACAGAATTAATTCTATATTACCATCTGAACAAGCTGAATTAAGACCTCGTAGAAGGTGGTGTGAACAAGTGCTCTCCTTGACTACCCACAGAGAACTGACTACCAGAAGAAACCAAGACTGGGGTAGTTTTCGTTGAGATGTCAGCAGTTTGTGACATCAGGTTTCCTTAGGATGTAACACTGACATTTCTGAAAACAATACCTTGTAAAACTATAGGTATCCTTTTCAGCAACAAGTTGAGAAGCAGGCGGTTTACAGTACATTAAGGTGACTCAGGACTCTGTTACAGCTTTGTTGTTATCCAGTCTCTACGCAACTGATATGCACAACTTGATTCGCTGGAAATTCCAATATGCAGATGAACTTTCAGTTACATATGAGAGTGACGATCTTCATGAAACAGCCTCATGAAACTCTATGAATATTTTAAGACATGACGACATAGACTTAATGTCTGTAAAACAGAAGTATGTCTTTTCCACTTTCCTAATTGTCTAGCATCAGAAAAGATCTGCCACGGTTTGGCCCTCTTGGCATAGTCAAATACAATTATAAATCAAAATACCTTGGTTTTCACCTTAGAACGTTGACGTATCATAAACGCCTTCGCAATACAGCTAAGAAGGTACAAACACGAGTAAAGCTGGTGAGGAAGCTGGCAGGTAGTAAAAGGGGAGCAAATACATCAGTTCTCCGTGGAGCATCCCCTGCATAGGTATACTCTGCAGGAGAAAATGGCGCATCAGTTTGGCACCGTAGCGCTCATATGAGGAAAGCTGACGTTCATTTGAATGCAGCTAAGAGAACCATTAGTGCCACAGTCAGATGTACACCTACGTTCTGGCTGCCAATACTATCGAGTATCTATTCAGCTCACCATTATTGAAAGGCGGCTCTCTACAAACTTTGCCAGCTGGTTTCTAAAAATGAATCAGTCCCTCTCCACGAAGATTTACTCTCGCTGCTTAGGAAACACCTAAAATCCAGAAGACAACAAGTGCTCGCCACTGTGTTCAACCGGTATGCTGAATGGAAACACGAGGGGCAAGCCACAAAAATCAGGAACCAAGAACTTACTGATAGCCCAACTGTTAAAGTGCCAGGCTTTCATTATCCTAGGGAGTTCTGGGTACAGCTTAACAGAATAGGATTGGAGGATTTATGAACAAATACAACACGCACAAGTGGGGCTTTTGCACTCACAGTATGTGTGACTTGGTGATATTCAGACAATAAGCCACATTGTAAATGAGTGTCCAACAGACGTTTCCTTGGTGATATAGAGCCTACATTAAGCATCCGACGAGGCGCTCCGCTGGATTTAATCTTCCGATATTTTTGTGTAGTCTGCGCCATTTAATGTTTGTATAAAGAGTTACACATATATTTTTGCTTAAATGTATGTACAATTTGTTTTTCTAATTGATGCATATGATAATAATAATAATTAGACGATTTAGAAAGATAGCCGGCTGGGGTGGTCGAGCGGTTCTAGGCGCTACAGTCTGGAGCCGCGAGACCGCTACGGTCGCAGTTTCGAATCCTGCCTGGGGCATGGATGTGTGTGATGTCCTTAGGCTGGTTAGGTCTAAGTAGTTCTAAGTTCTAGGTGACTGATGACCTCAGACGTTAAGTCCCATAGTGCTCAGAGCCATTTGAACCATTTTTTTTAGAAAGATAAAAGAATAGTTTTTAATATGGGCGTCCACTTGGTCCAGTCGCTTCCCATCAAGTTAAACTGAAACCTTTCTCCTCAAACAGCCTAAAAATGAACCAATTAAACCGCATAGCAATGTGTGACTATAACGTCACAATATGACGTCGAATTGCTTCATGTGAAAGGATCCCGATTTATTACGTGTTTCCGAATACGTCTTATCTTTCCTGTTGCATAAAGACAAGAGGGTCCTGCTTCACGTCTTTCCTTCCCGTGGTTTTCTTTACCCTTACGAACTACGGTCAGTTCACTAACCTTAAGCGCGGCTGAATGTAATGCGACTGCTTGTCTACATTGGAAATCGATAAGTGAGGTTCCCAGTTTCCTGCCTCCCTCTCAAACTATTCGTGCATTTGCACATGAGTTGTCGCAGTGGTCTTTTAAACACAATTCCTTGCCCGGCTTTCCTTCCCGACACATTTGCATCCTGGGTCTGCCATTTTTTATTTCGCATTTCATCAGGCATGATAACCACGCCATAAACAATGGTGGTAACGAAATACGCATGTTTCTTATGTAGCACTAGCCAAACTTTGGAAGTGAACGCACCATTCATTGTGGCAGTTGGGCAATGGCGAACACTTCGGGCGCGACGTTGAGCGCTGTGATTGGAGGAAGGCAGCTCCAGTGCGTTAGTAACAGCTATCAAGTAATATTAATCAGACTATAGTGTTTTAGTCACACACTCAAGAGGGCTGTGATGTTCTCCATGTTGGCGGCGCATTCACACGTCGCTGCTGGGGTGCCCCTAGTGTGTGAGCGTGCCGTCGCTCATGGATGGTGAGAGAATTAGATTCGGAAACGTGGCACTAAAAGTGGTGAAATAGTTTTGCTATTTGGCAGTAAAATAACTAAGAACGACCGAAGCGGAGGAGACATAAAATTATACTGCAGATGGCAAGAAAAGTCTTTCTGGAAAAGAGAACTATAGAGTTTAGCCTTACATGGAAGTGAAACGTGAACGATAAAAAATTCAGACCAGAAGCAAATAGAAGCTCGTCGATTGTTGTGCTGCAGAAAAATGTTAAAGAAGGGATGGGTGTGTCTTTTAACGAATGACGATACGGTTAATCGAATTTGGGAGAAAAGAAATTCAAGGCAAAACTTGACTTCAAGAAACGTTCTGTTGAAAGGACACAGCCTGAGGACTCGGAGAATTGTTAGTTCGTTAGTGGAGAGAAGTATTTGAGGGGGTGGTGAGGGGGAAATCGTGGAAGTAAAACATGAGTTGGCTGCAGTAAGCAGGCTCAGATAGGTGTAGGGTGCAGTAGTAATGCAGAGATGACGAAGATTGCGCAAGATGGGCTGCGGCAAATCAGACTTTGGAATGAACTTCACACCAACAAATGATTGGCGGAATATAACGTCTTCAAAGCAGTCTGGGTTCTTTTTACTAAATAAAAATGTTGTTTGATACTTGTTTAACTATTGTGTACGCAATGAGAAGGACTCAACAAGTCCCGAACACTACGCTGCTGTTCAGGGTTAAATCCTAAGAAACCTATTGTTGAAAACTTTCCAAAGTCCATGAATCTACGCAGAAATACACATACTGCCGTTGTACTTACTGTTTTTCTGATTTTTTTATAGTTAAATGTGATCATCAGACTCGACATTTCGGCTGATTATTTAATTGTACTGATTTTATAAAGAAAATCTTATACGACTTGGGATAGCGCAGTTCAAGCGCTATCAGCGAATTTCTTTTGGTCGCCAATGGTGTTTCGACGTAATCGTCTCTAGCTAAGGTACTGTTCCAACTACTGACTGGGTGAAACTTCCTGGCAGATTAAAACTGTGTGCCGGACCGAGACTCGAACTCGGGACCTTTGCCTTTGCCCGCGAAACCATTCACATTAATCTTCGTCTTACCTGCTGCCCTTCCAACAGCCGCGGATTACTTTGTGGTCGGTATATTCTGCCAATACCAAACTCTCAGGCGTCTTCTGCGCTTATGTGACAGCTGTAACACACTACTTTCTCGTGCTTATACCTGCCTGTGTGCGGATTCGCGCTACTCCACGTCTTTTGCCAACACGCGCACGATAGCCGCACCTGTCTGTCATATTATTTCTTTACCGTATCATCTAAATCATAAGATTAGTATTGCCTCGCTTCTTCCTACATGTCTCCATAATTCAAATCAAAATGTTGTCTTTAGTGGGGTATAGCAGATAAAACTTAAATCAAACGGTGCACATGCTGTAGTTGCAAAAAGTCTAATGAGTCACTTATCGGAAAATGTATAAAAGAATAAGTTATTTTATAGGTCCAGTACTGTAGTCATCTGACTGTTAGCTGTTACATTATGAAAGGTATTGCTGCATGATGTATTCCTCATGGTATTTTACCGAAATTAACCCGTTACAAATTTCTTCATATGTAGAACCACGCTAATCTGTACTTGACTAAGCACTTTCTTGATTTTTGCGTGTGGGTTTACCATCTTTTTAGACGTTGTCCTTGTGAAGCAGCTTATGGCTTATGCGTCCATTGTAATTTTTCCAATGCTTTTTAAACTGCTCATTCTTGTGAAACGCTGTTCTTGTAGCTTCTGGACACCTATCGTGAATTCGGCTTCTGCCAAATACTCGCATCAGACAGCATGTTTATGCCTTCTGTTGCCTGAAGAGGAAACAATGTTTGTTATTCGACAGCAGCAAAAGGGACAGATCGAACGAACCGCAAGACATGAAGTGATATGACATACAGCGCAAAAAGCAACACTGCTATGTGTGAGACAACTACAGATTGAGTCGGTGTAAATCCGTATAAACTGGCTAAACATCTATGTTTTCTCCATTGAACCATATTTGCGATGAGTGGTGGTACAGTCAAGTTATCTTTCCGTGTGCAGGCATATAGCAGTGCAATTAATAATCAGAAACCATTACAGAACCGATGTTAATTATTACATCCTTACCTACAACCGAGGTAAGTAATAATTAAAAACCTTGTTCCTGACCAGGAAATAATCTGTTAAATGCTTGGCGTCGTAAGAAATGTCGACCTCGAAATTTTTTTAGCGAGAGGATGAAATGTGGCTGATGACAACGTCTAAACTGGACTCGCATTCGGGAGGACGACGGTTCAATCCCGTCTCCAGCCATCCTGATTTAGGTTTTCCGTGATTTCCCTAAATCGTTTCAGGCAAATGCCGGGATGGTTCCTTTGAAAGGGCACGGCCGATTTCCTTCCCACTCCTTCCTTAACCCGAGCTTGCGCTCCGTCTCTAATGACCTCGTTGTCGACGGGATGTTAAACACTAACCACCACCACCACAACGTCTAACCTTAATACTGCACTGTAGTATACTGAACTGAAATTTGAGCCCATTTGCGATGTATCGTAGAGAGTTGGTGTAACACTTCTAAAGATATGAACTTTAGTTGGGACATTAAGCTAGGAGGTCAACTTGATGCTCTTTGATAGTGGTACTGAAGACACTCGTCTTCACGCACATCTTCCCGACTCCCCCGTTCTTTTAATTTCCTTAATTATGAATAACAAAAAGAAATCAACGCCACGTCGCAGGTAGACGTGTGACACATAATACGCAGCTTGGAGGAATTCCAAAACAGACTACCACTGTAAGACCTTGCCAGCAGAGTCTTCTGAGTATATTGCTATATCAGACTTGAATATTTTTAGTATGTTTGCATAGAGTGTAATGCTCGAGGTTTCTCATATAGTTTCATTACCACCTACGCTGTAGGAAGTAGACCAAATCTATGATAACGTTATGCATCGTGTAGCTCGGTGGAAGCGTCTCCGTTTATATAAAAGCTTGTTTTTAGACATTTTATACCGTGAGTACAAATCTGTGTATTGTCTTATTAGAACTTGATCTGTCAGTAAAACCATGACGGAGGAAGCAGACAAAAGTAGAATTTAATGTTTCATCAGCACCGAAATTGTTAGAGACAGAGCACAGACTCGAGCCCGACCGGGGAGAGAAAGAAGTCAGCCATGGCCTTCTTTATGATACTGTCGTAACATTCAAGATGGAAACTACCCATCAAATTTCTTAAAGATGTCACTGTATCGTCATTTTGCATCGATGAGTTCACCGCTCAATGTATGACTCGGCGGATCGTGTCTTGTTCTTTCGTTCATTGCAAAGTTAGCAAAGCTGAAAGTGGGCTAACAACGTTTTGAAATGTATGCGTGCGTCTAGCGTTGATGAGCTCACTTTTTAATTTGTGACTAGTAGGGTCACGTCAGGTTTTCCCGTTCACTGTGGAGTTAAGAAATCTGGAAGTGAGCTGACTTCATTTTGCACAGTGTGTGTGCGTGTACACATTTGTGTGTGTGTGTGTGTGATAGAGGGAGAGGGTGAGTTGGGGGTAATAGTAGGGGAGGCGAGGGGTTGAGAGGTAGGTGCAGCTGTGCGACCTCAGGAGTTGCGTGCACTGTCCTGATGAAGCGAGCGCGCGTGGGCTCCTGGAGCCGCACAATTACCGGAGCCGCAGCTAATTTGCACTTGGGAATGCTGCAGCCGCGTTCGCCGACGCGTCAGACATGCAAATCAATATCCCGTAGCGCTGACGCAGTCCGCCCCTCATCGTTTTATTCACGCCGGGTCCCGGTGGCAGCCGAGCCGCGCCGCTGACCAACGCACGTGTCCACAGCTGTGCCTCCTGCTGCGGCTGCGCGCAACTCTCATCGGTGCACAGAACACGGATAATCGACGATAACTCATCCAAAGACGCGTGTTTCCATGTTCGAAAGATCGATAAATCGTTAAATGTAAATCGCACTACTTTAACTGCTGCAGTAATAACGAGCTGTTGGAATTTTTATGTTTAGTCATAGGATCCAACCATCTGAAACTACACCAAATGGAATTATCATATAAATTTACGCAGAGGTGTTACGTGCCCATCGCGTCCAGAGAGACATGGAGATCTATGCAACTGCATAACATGTAGAGCATCACAATCGCTGAAATCCAAAGACAATATTTCGTGATGCGCCATACCGGGCCACTCAGCGAGATAGAGCCTTGGTTTGCCCAGGACGGTGCTGTGTAGGATACTGTGTTTATGGATGTCATGTAAGTCATCACCGCTCTAAAACTCCTACATTCACTCGAGGTTTGTTTAAATAACACTGCCCGATAAAAAAACTGGCCAAGTGCTAGTAGGATTCGTACAATGAAGGTTCCGTACAAACGCTATTATATGTATACATAGTTCATCCAGCCTAGAAATCTCGACAACTTTGGCCCGTTATCGATATCGATAAAGGCGAGATATACGGCTATTTCCTCATGAGAAAATGTGGTCTTGACAGAAGGACGAACAGTCCATCAAATAACAAAAAATATTTTTCCGCGATATAATTACAGATTAACTATTTTCGTATTGTTTTTCCTTTACTTGTACTGCGATACCTTGCTTCTTGCCAAGTTTCATACTTCTAGGTCAACGGAAAATATAGGTTTTGATGAGTGAGTTTTCAATTACCAAAATATGTGACGTAAGTGTATCTTTTGACTGAATTGACTTAGAAACTTAAGATTTTTAAACCGCCAAGAGACCATAGACCTTAAATTGTAACATAAATGTGAAGTAGATACGTCTAACTGTTCATGAGGAAAAGGGTTCTTAACAATCGGACAGACAGGTAGACAGAAAAACAAATAAATGGACAACAAAGAGATCCTGTCTGGGTTCCGTCTTCATAGACTGAGCCACGGAACCGTAAAAAAATGAAGCACCCAGATGGGTAGGAGGAAACGAAATGAAATTAACTGGTTGAGGGGGTATGTGACGTTATTTCACTGATTACAAAATCGAGTCAAATTCTCAGTATGATGTTGCACCCCTCAGTACTGGATGCATGCACTGATTCAGTTGGGATAGGCGTCATACACCCGTTGCAACCTCTCATGAAGAAGCTAGTCCACAACTGTTGTAACTGGTCTTCAATATCTTGCATACTGGCAGTGAGACGGAGTTGACACCCCAGCTGATCCCTCACGTGTTCTATCAAGGAGAGATATGGGCGTCATGCCGGCCACGGAAGTGCGTCGACTCCACACAGACAGTTCATAGAGACATGTGCCATGTGTCAGCGAGCATTATCCTGTTGAAAAATGGCATCACGATAGCGTCGCATGAGAGGTAATATCCGAGGACCCATGATGTCCATGGCCTAATATTGTGCCATCAGAGTCCCCTCAGCCATTGACAGCCTGATCTAAAGTCACACCCAATGATCCTGACACCATGACGCGAGGAATAACACAGCTTTGCCGCTCCAAAACAGTGGAAGAATGGGACCTCTCCACAAGTCGCCTCCATACTCACAGACAATAGTCAGCAGAGGTACTGCAAAACCGCGTTTCATCACTGAACACAATGGGATGTCATTCGTCAGCAGCCTATGCTTCCCACTCACGTCTCCTCGCCAAATGCAGTCACTTACGCTGTGTTAATGGCAGCCTATGCATTGGATGGTAATTCTGTAGTCCGGCTGCTGCTCTCCGACCAGTGGTCCAGTATGACATTGAATGTTGCAGAGGGTCCTTTAATTATTCTCAGTTGGTGTGTGCACATTACGGCAGCCCAGTATTAGACCACTGTCACATTCGATTGTCCTGCACATCTGGATATTACAACGATTCAACCAGCTCGCCAAATGGAGACCCAGTATGGGGCCCCTTTCAAACTCTGTCAGTTTCTGACAACACTGTCTCGTAAGACTATGCGCCACTTTTGATAAGAAATTTATATGCAAATTAATGAAATTGTGATAGGTGATTGATTTATGACCGTAACCTATTGTTCTGCTAAGTATCTTTTCATGTATCCCCTCCCCCTCCCTTTAACCTGTTGTTCTGTTAATTATTTATGATCCCCTGGTTATAATCTATCTTTCTGAGAAATCCTCCACCCCTCCCCCTTCCTCTTCAGCTCCTCCACCCCTCTGGAAACCTCTAGCCCTCGCCCCTTTCCCTTGCCAATACAAGCACACTTTCAGGCCTTAGTAATTCGAATGGCTCCCTTCCACTCTGTCAGTATGATTGACTAATTAATGAAACCAATAAATTAATTAATCCTCCCCCTCTGGTAAATCCCCAGCACCCCTTTCTTCCCCTCACCTTCTCAACTGGAAACTGGAGGGAAAAGGGCTCAGTGTGTCCTGCAGAGGAACGATCTCGTGCCAGGAAATTCAAGTCAATGTCAGTTACATAGCAAAGAATATACTGATTAATGAAGTTCAGTTCACAGGGATTGGATCTCTCTTTTATTTGGTGGGAAAAGCTCATCATTCTCTGCTGTTTTGGAAGATGCAGATGTTGTAAGATACATCGGAAAGACATAATTAAATAAACAGCTTTTTTCTGATCGTGCAAGAAATACCATCACGAAATCGACGTCAGCATAACTCATCACACGTAATTACACTGTTAAAAATCTTCCGGCCGCATCTTTGCACCAACCACAGGTCAAACGTGTCTGGAGCCATGCTGACCAGGAGAGAGGACCTCACATAGTGCTAGCTCGTGTGACGCGCAGACCGGAAGTCGCGCTAATCCCTGGGCAAAGCATCAGGTGGCGGTGACTTTCGAAGCATATGCTCTTTCTCTCTCAAGTGCCATTTCCAGTCACGTGCCATTGCTGGGTCTGCATGCACCATCGGTCAAAGCTGGACTGAACTGCAAACAAAGCAGAGTTTGCCTGGGAAACCCCCAAGCCCTCCCCTGCTGGATACTGGTGGATGCGAGAACTCCTTCAAAGGCAAATGCCTGACTGGGAATCGATTCAGAAATACTGCTGAAGTCAATAATTTGAATGACTAATTTCTGGTCACGTGATTGTGATGTAGGGGATTTAAGCAGTTAGTCTCTGGAAGAAGAAGAACTATGAAGCGTCAACAGCAGCCGAGATCCTCATCCGCCTCTCCATCGTAGAAGAAGCATTAAAGTAAGTACTCATTATGTACCGTTACTACAATTACCGCATGTAGCCATTCCTCTTCTTCTTTTTCAGGTTCCCTTTTTCTGTTCAACTCCATGTCATTGTCTGTGGTTGCCCATTGTTTCTCCTTCATTGCTTGGCGGTCTGTAGTGTGTCCGCACCAGCAGCAACATCCAGCGTGTCTGAACCAGCAGCAGCTACCATCGGGTCACCGGGATTTGCAGCAAACTCTGGCCTGTCAGGACCAACAGCGGCAGCAGCACTGTGGCAGCCTGTAGAGTGCACCTGACCAGCGTGTTGGAGCAAGACAACCAGCTACTATTATCCATTCTGCTCATTGATTTTTGCAATGACGAAAACCAGCAAGTCCCCGACTCTCAGAAGAACTGTGCTAGGAGCCCTACACAAAAGGGTGAGGGTCAGTAATGGTCTCTGACATACGATCCATCCCAAGACATTCCAGTGTTACTACAAGGACAGAGTGTTGACGTGGTGGATGGCAAGCTGCGGATTCCTCCCAGTGCTGTGCTTTTTTTTTTTTTTTTTTTTTTTACTTATAATTTTACAGCTAGCGTTTCAAAGTGCTGAAATATTGGTATAGCAGCATCAGCGGACAGTGACTGGCGTGTTTTGTTTGGGACTGAAAATGCATCGAGAAGAGTTAAAGTGTGGTTTATGGGGTTGGAATGGGATGAACTGTGTCATGCACAACACTACATCAAACAACAGATGACCTCCGAGTATTCTACCTCTCCAGACATTCACTGTGCCTGTCTGATGCTATCTATAACATCATTATGTGACATCATGACACTCATGGTGAGATAAGAAGGTCCATCCATTTACCTGCAACACTCCACTGTTACAAACTCGTTCAGCCTGTAGATCTTTCTGAGAAAGAAATTAGACAACTTAGCTGTAAAGGTTGATGGCATTGAAAAGGAAACACATGGCTTAACTATAAAGATTGAGTAAAATGTGCAGCCTGTGAAGCAGCCCACTTAGTATATTGCAAGATGTCAACTAAGCATAAAGTCATCGTTGTACATATGTCTGTTTGAGAGAAGTTATGGTTACTGAAGTTAGGACATTTGGATCGAGAGCAGACACTGTAAGAAACAGTTAAACCAGTTACTGAATCTCTCGATGAGCTCTCAGCGAAATTGCACAGTGACGCCGATGATGCTGTTGCCCCTTTAATCGTCACAGCAATGCTAGGTTAGACAAAACATTCGGTGTCAGTAGTGAAAAACCATACATGTTGGGCTCATAGCCTATAACATTAAATGAAGAAACAGTACAGCTTGGGGACAGGGAACTGCAAAGAACACCAGGTGTACTGAACGTCATTTTTCCTAAAACCCTCAAAAATAGTAAAATTTTCACCCAAAGATCTGGAGGAGTATGGTGAAAAGTACAGTTGACCAGTACACGCAGGAAAACAGGAAACCAACTCAGTGCGAAATACATAGACATTATAAAACCATTATTATTAAACGGTCTGTATAGCAGTGGTGATGGTTTTGACATTGAGCATAAAGCAGTGAACAATCGAGTCCAGCAGTATATGTATTATGACGACCCCAATGACCTAATAGATCGACTACATCTGCTCATGGCATAAGCCGCTACAGGTTAGACAGCTCATTCGAATAAAGCTGTTTCAGTAATCCCCAAGCTTAGAGAGAGAGGTATTATCAAATAAGTATGGAGAAAATAGTTCGATAACTCAAAATATCCTCGTAAGCATATTATGATTAAAGGCTTGGATCGCTTACAGCAGGCTAATCTTGTAGATATGAGGGAATGTTCACATGAGAATAATGGATTCAGATGGAGTTTATTGGTTATTGATACATGCTCCAAATATGCCCGGGAATTAGTTGTTAAAATAAAAATGGTAAGAAATGTCAGGGATCTGTCTGAATGTTTGTTGCAGACAGGGACGAATCGATGCCCAGACAACCTCCAAACCGGTTATGGTGGAGAGTCTTTCAATAGGGATTTCATGACCATGATGCAGTGGTATGAAATACATCAGTACTCGACTTTCAGCCACTTGAAAGCGAGTACCGCAGAACGTCTGAACAGAACAATAATAGTTCAAATGTGGATGCAATTTAATATTCATGGCTCATATAAACGGTCATCTATCCATCCAGAAATAATTGCTCATTATTGTGGAACCAAACGTAGCACAATAAAAACGAAGTCAATCGATGTTTATGATAAGGAACTGATGGATACGGTATACTACGATATTACAATGCTTGTTCCATGTAAACAGAAATTTAATGTGGGTGGTTTGGTACATAGCTCCAAACAGAAGACATCATTTCAGAAGTAACACCTCCCAAACTGAGGTATTAACAGTTTCGAAAGCACGTAAAACAAATCCCAGAACTTACATCTTAAAGGATAGCAGTGCAACTGAACTTTCAGGATGCTTTTACACAGATGAAATGCAGAAGAGCTCAGAACCACACGTGTTTCTCATGGAGCTTTTCATAAGAATTCGAGGGAGTAGAGCACTACTTAAATGACTTGGTTTTCCTGCAGCACAAAACAGCTGGACTGACGCTGACTATTTGCTGTATAGTGGGGTGCACAGTAGCATACAATGCATGATAGGAGACCCATTATAGGAGACGGTGATATTCACGACAAACTTGCAGTCAAATTACACATTTCGGAGTATAATTACTGTGGACCTGCTAAAAAGCTTCAAAAACGTTTGGCTCTTGGTGAGAAGTGGATTAATCTGCTTGGCGAGGTGTGTTTGGAACAGAACACTGCATACACAAAACATGCTGCAGATCGAATTTTGGCTGATAAAGCCATGACAGTATGTGTGAGAAAGGATTTTCGTATAGGACAGCGTATTGTAGAATTTGTGTGGATAAAACCATGCATGGTAAAATTGAGTTGGGCTTGGGTGTGAATTTCAAGTAAATTATGAACGCTGCTTGTCGTGAACTGAGGTAGAAGAAGACAACAATGAAGAAGAAGAAGCCGGGGCAGCAGTGTTTGAAAAATTGTCATCTTGACTGCAATGTATGTGACTAAAAGTACCCTGAAGCACAAAGGACCGGTTACAGCACCCAGGGTTCTGCCCATACCCAAGGCATCAGGTGGAATTGTCCCCTTCCTCATTCCTGCCCTCGTAGGTCTCTCAGCGATGGGTTCACTGGCTGGTGGTGCTGTGGCTATTGCCAGAACAGTGAAGAACGCACAGAACTCCCAGGAGCAGCTGGAGGAAGCAAGAGGACGTAACCACATGATGGAAGCAGCAGCCATCGGAAAATTGGTATACCTCAAACCATACAAGAAATGACTAGGTCTCTTTATAAATAAAAGAAATTCCACTAGCTATAGTACCGGATAGACCACATACGAATTCAGATCTGCTCTAGTTTGTCAGAAAAAAATTGAGCTTTCCGAGATTCCATGTTGATTTTATGCGGGATACATTACTAAAGACTGTGTTGTAATCCAGAGAATGTGGAATTATGAATTCAGATGTTACTGGGGGACGAGAAACCCACTGGGTGGCGTATATTAAGAAAAATACAATTACCGGCTACTATTTCAACTCATTTGGAGACTTGCTGCCGCCAGGAGAGTTACAACGATACTTCACTGATAGAAGACGTGTGTTCGACAATTTTCATCGCTACCAAGACTCTTATACCTACTTATGCGGGCATCTGTGCACCATGTTGCTCCTAACGTTTACAAAGAAACATGCATATAAGGAGATGCATTAAGTATTCACCCATCACTCGAGGTTCAGATGCAATATACTCTTACTTTAAAATAACGATCGTCAGTATTACGCACGAATTACTTTCCACCAATTGATTTAAGCGACGGGGAGTGGAGTATTGCGCTGATTGGACAGGAGACTTAACAATAGCATTGCGAATACCACCGAGACTAACAATAAACTTTCTTCCGGAAATTAATTGTGGGAAAGAAATTGTGCAAATAGAACCTACTGCTTACGATACTCACGATTTAAACGATGCTTTAAAACAGTGTGGAAAAGGGGTTGCACTATGTGCTAACATCAGTAGAGTTAAATCTGAAATAAAGGCAACAAGTTTAACGACTGGCTTTAACCAGAAAGGATCAATAGGGCGGCCACTTGGTTTTTACAAAATGTCAGATTTTGAAGCAGGATACTATTAATTTCTACTGATCCGACCTGTCAGTTAATATACTCCCAGTCAGTACAGTCCGTGTTGAGGGTAACATTGCAACAAACTGTTATCTCAACAAAAGATTGATTAATACAATTTACAGATTCTTCGTATGAGTGGGAACAGGATGCAAGATCGTTCAGATCCCTACCAACGCTATCTACCTCCCAGTAACAGTTTGGACTATCTGGAGCTGCGTATTTTAGACCAGGTACATCAACTTGTCAATTTTCGCGGCGAGGAAGTCATTGTACGGCTACATCTAAGGCGGAACCAGCAGTGACTTTGAACATGTAGAGACGCAGAAATGACGGTGGCCTTGAACCAGCCAGAACCTGTTGGAGGCAGAAGCGACAACCTTTAACTTACTGGACCAAAACACCAGCGGTCAATTTCAACAAGTCAGGGATCGCAGTGGCCTCATATTGTCAGTGAAGACAGGAGGGGCATAAGGTATAAAACCGAAGGAGAATCGTCAGAGCATGTGCTTCGGTAAGTGCCGATGTGATAAGGAATACCACTCAATCCATGATAAGAAGATTGTAGCACTGCACTGATACCAATGGTCATCACTTCGAACACGTTCTGTAAATGGACGTTTATGCCACCTTTTTGACCTTCGTTGCCCTTCAAAGACCTTACTGTTACACATCACTGGATTCGTCTCGATAGCCGCTATCAGAAAATAAGTACCAAACTATAGCATCCCCTTTAAAAAACAAAGTTGGCCTACATCTCTCTGATGCGACCCCACCTAGCAACAAAAAACCAACGTCATATTATGGGCCCCTTTGTCCCATGCAACTTATGTCCTACAAACTTTACAGCTCCTATCATACTTTTTCGAAGTTATTGTAGGTGGCAATAGTTAGTGACTCACCATAAACGTATATACTACTGGCCATTAAAATTGCTACGCCACGAAGATGACGTGCTACAGACGTGAAATTTAACCGACAGGAAGAAGATGCTGTGATATGCAAATGATTAGCTTTTCAGAGCATTCACACAAGGTTGGCGCCGGTAGCGACACCTACAAAGTGCTGACATGAGGAAAGTTTCCAACCGATTACTCACACACAAACAGCAGTTGACCGGCGTTGCCTGGTGAAACGTTGTTGTGGTGCCTCCTGTAAGGAGAAGAAATGCGTACCATCACGTTTCCGACTTTTATAAACGTCGGATTACAGCCTATCGCGATTGCGGTTTATCGTATCGCGACATTGCTTCTCGCTTTGGTCGAGATCCAATAACTGTTAGCAAAATATGGAATCTGTGGGTTCAGGAGGGTAATACGGAACGCTATGCTGGATCCCAAGGGCCTCGTATCACTAGCAGTCGAGATGACGGGCATCTTATCCGTATGGCTGTAACGGATCATGCAGCCACCTCTCGATCCCTGAGTCAACAGATGGGGACGTTTGCAAGACAACAACCATCTGCACGAACAGTTCGACGACGTTTGCAGCAGCATAGACTATCAGCTCAGAGACCATGGCTGCGGTTACCCTTGACGTTGCATCACAGACAGGAGCACCTGCGATGGTGTACTCAACGACGAACGTGGGTGCACGAATGGCAAAACGTTATTTTTTCGGATGAATCCAGGTTCTGTTTGCAGCATCCTGATGGTCGCATCCGTGTTTGGCGAAATCGCGGTGAACGCACATTGGATGCGTGTATACGTCATCGCCATACTGGCGTATCACCCGGCGTGATGGTATGGGATGCCATTGGTTACACGTCTCGGTCACCTCTTGTTCGCATTGACGACACTTTGAAAAGTGGACGTTACATTTCAGATGTGTTACGACCCGTCGCTCTACCCTTCATTCGATCCCTGCGAAACCCTACATTTCAGCAGGATAATGCACGACCGCATGTTGCAGGTCCTGTACGGGCCTTTCTGGATACAGAAAATGTTCGACTGCTGCCCTGGCCAGCACTTTCTCCATATCTCTCACCAATTGAAAACGTCCGGTCAATGGTGGCCGAGCAACTGGCTCGTCACCATACGCCAGTCACTTCTCTTGATGAACTGTGGTGTCGTGTTGAAGCTGCATGGGCAGCTGTACCTGTACACGCCATCCAAGCTCTGTTTGACTCAATGCCCAGGCGTATCAAGGCCATTACTACGGCCAGAGGTGGTTGTTCTGGGTACTGATTTCTCAGGATCTATGCACCCAGATTCCTTGAAAATGTAATCACGTAAGTTCTAGTATAATATATTTGTCCGATGAATACCCGTTTATCATCTGCATTTATTCTTGGTGTAGCAATTTTATTGGCCAGTAGCGTAGATACAATGGGAATTAGTGAAGTTTGGTGGCAGGAGGTTCAAATGGCTCTGAGCACTATGGGACTTAACATCTGTGGTCATCAGTCCCCTAGAACTTAGAACTACTTAAACCGAAACTAACCTAAGGACATCACACACATCCATGCCCGAGGCAGGATTCGAACCAGCGACCGTAGCAGTCGCCCGGTTCCGGACTGAAGCGCCTAGAACCGTTCGGCCACCGCGGCCGACTGACTGGAATTCGATAGTAGGAAAAGGAAGAGAAGTTCAAATGTGTGTGAAGTCTTATGGGACTTAACTGCTACGGTCGTCAGTCCCTAAGCTTACACACAAGTTAACCAAAATGGCTCTGAGCACTCTGCGACTTAACTTCTGAGGTCATCAGTCGCCTAAGAACTAATTAAACCTAACTAACCTAAGGACATCACACACATCCATGCCCGAGGCAGAATTCGAACCTGCGACCGTAGCGGTCTCTCGGCTCCAGACTGCAGCGCCTAGAACCGCACGCCCACTCCGGCCGGCCAACTTAACCTAAATTATACTAAGGACAAACACACACACCCATGCCCGAG
Source organism: Schistocerca nitens (assembly GCF_023898315.1). NCBI lineage: Eukaryota > Metazoa > Arthropoda > Insecta > Orthoptera > Acrididae > Schistocerca > Schistocerca nitens. Next base: position 900,276,802 of record NC_064614.1, on the reverse strand, counting down.
GAAGGTCTCGAACCTCCGCCGGGACCAGCCGCACAGTGCATGACTAAAGCGCCGTAGACGTCTCGGCTAATCCCGCGCGGGTGAATATGGGATGGGGGTAAGAAATGAAAGAGGAAGCCGCCTGGCAGAATTTTGCACAGAGCATAACTTAATCATAGCTAACACCTGGTTCAAGAATCATGAAAGAAGATCGCATACATGGAAGAGGCTTGGAGTTACTGAAAAGTTTCAGATAGATTATATAATGGTAAGATAGAGTTTTAAAACCAGCTTTTAAATTGTAAGACATTTCCAGGGGCAAATGTGGACTCTGACCACAATCTATTGGTTATGAACTGTAGATTAAAACTGAAGAAACTGCAAAAAGGTGGGAATTTAAGGAGATGGGACCTGGATAAACCGACGGACCCAGAGGATGTAGAGAGTTTCAGGTATAGCATTAGGGAACGATTGACAGGAATGGGGGAAAGAAACACATTAGAAGAAGAATGGGTAGCTCTGAGGGATGAAGTAGTGAAGGCAGCAGAGGATCACGTAGGTAAAAAGAAGAGGGCTAGTAGAAATCCTTGGGTAACAGAAGAAATATTGAATTTAATTGATGAAAGGAGAAAATATAAAAATGCTGTAAATGAAGCAGGCAAAAAGGAATACAAACGTCTCAAAAATGAGATCGACAGGAAGTGCGAAATGGCTAAGCATAGATGGCTAGAGGACAAATGTAAGGATGTAGAGGCTTGTCTCACTAGGGGTAAGATAGATACTGCCTACAGGAAAATTAAATACACCTTTGGAGAAAAGAGAACCAATTGTATGAATATCAAGAGCTCAGATGGAAACCCAGTTCTAAGCAAGGAAGGGAAAGCAGAAAGGTGGGAGAAGTATATAGAGGGTCTATACAAGGGCGATGTACTTGAGGACAATATTATGGAAATGGAAGAAGATGTAGATGAAGACGAAATGGGAGATACAATACTGCGTGAAGAATTTGACAGAGCACTGAAAGACCTGAGTCGAAACAAGGCTCCGGGAGTAGACAACATTCCATTAGAACTACTGATGGCCTTGGGAGAGCCAGTCCTGACAAAACTCTACCATCTGGTGAGCAAGATGTATGAGACAGGCTAAATACCCACAGACTTCAAGAAGAATATAATAATTCCAATACCAAAGAAAGCAGGTGTTGAAAGATGTGAAAATTACCGAACTATCAGTTTAATAAGTCACAGCTGCAAAATACTAACGCGAATTCTTTACAGACGAATGGAAAAACTGGTAGAAGCGGACCTCGGGGAAGATCAGTTTGGATTCCGTAGAAATGTTGGAACACGTGAGGCAATACTAACCTTACGACTTATCTTAGAAGAAAGATTAAGAAAAGGCAAACCTACGTTTCTAGCATTTGTAGACTTAGAGAAAGCTTTTGACAACGTTAACTGGAATACTCTCTTTCAAATTCTGAAGGTGGCAGGGGTAAAATACAGGAAGCGAAAGGCTATTTACAATTTGTACAGAAACCAGATGGCAGTTATAAGAGTCGAGGGGCGTGAAAGGGAAGCAGTGGTTGGGAAAGGAGTGAGACAGGGTTGTAGCCTCTCCCCGATGTTATTCAATCTGTATATTGAGCAAGCAGTAAAGGAAACAAAAGAAAAATTCGGAGTAGGTATTAAAATTCATGGAGAAGAAGTAAAAACTTTGAGGTTCGCCGATGACATTGTAATTCTGTCAGAGACAGCAAAGGACTTGGAAGAGCAGTTGAACGGAATGGACAGTGTCTTGAAAGGAGGATATAAGATGAACATCAACAAAAGCAAAACGAGGATAATGGAGTGTAGTCGAATTAAGTCGGGTGATGATGAGGGAATTAGATTAGGAAATGAGACACTTAAAGTAGTAGATAGGTTTTGCTATTTGAGGAGCAAAATAACTGATGGTGGTCGAAGTAGAGAGGATATAAAATGTAGACTGGCAATGGCAAGGAAAGCGTTTCTGAAGAAGAGAAATTTGTTAACGTCGAGTATAGATTTAAATGTCAGGAAGTCGTTTATCGAAGTATTTGTATGGAATGTAGCCATGTATGGAAGTGAAACATGGACGATAAATAATTTGGACAAGAAGAGAATAGAAGCTTTCGAAATGTGGTGCTACAGAATAATGCTGAAGTTTAGATGGGAAGATCAGACAACTAATGAGGAGGTATTGAACAGAATGGGGGAGAAGAGAAATTTGTGGCCCAACTTGACTAGAAGAAGGAATCGTTTGGTAGGAAATGTTCTGAGCCATCAAGGGATCACCGATTTAGTATTGGAGGGCAGCGTGGAGGGTAAAAATAGCAGAGGGAGACCAAGAGATGAATACACTAAGCAGATTCAAAAGGATGTATGTTGCAGTAGGTACTGGGAGATGAAGAAGCTTGCACAGGATGGACTAGCATGGAGAGCTGCATCAAACCATTCTCTGGACTGAAGACCACAACAACAACAACAAACAACTGGGTCTGTAACTTATATACTGTATATTTTTCCAGTCAAAATTTGTGATCTTCTGTAAACACAATAAAGTAACATGTCTGCATTTTGGTAGATACGTTTTTGAACAAAATGAAAACGCTATTGATTTATTGACACAAAATGTGTAACCTGTAATAGGAACCACCGTACTGACGTCCCATTAAAACTACTACTGATCCGTTACATACCCAAGGAAAGGAGTATTAAGTTCTGACGATCCTAGTCTCTGACTTTCTTGATATGCGGTGAGTAAAATTGTAGAGCGGTGGCTGCTGTGCCCTAATCCAATGCCAGGACGTAGTTTTGGATGTTGTGGTTGCTCACCGATTGGGGTTGCCTGGCACTGAATTTGCGAGTTATCTGCTGCTCTGGGAACGATTATATTTTTAGGAAATGGGAGGGGGTGCGTCACGATTCTTCTGACTGATCTTCTGCGTTCTGACAAAATTTTTTCTCCGACCATCCGCAATTACAATTCGCATTATTCGACGGTGACCGCGCTTATTCCCACATGTTTTTGGCCACGACAGTTGACTCTGGTTCAAATGGCTCTGAGCACTATGCGACTTAACTTCTGAGGTCATCAATCGCCTAGAACTTAGAACTAATTACACCTAACTAACCTAAGGACATCACACACATCCATGCCCGAGGCAGGATTCGAACCTGCGACCGGAGCGGTAGCTCGGTTCCAGACTGTAGCGCTTAGAACCGCACGGCCACTCCGGCCGGCCAGTTGACTGTGACTGATGGCGAAAGCTCCACCGTATCGAGGTACAATACACAAGTGACGTGGTGACACGCTGACAGTCCAGCTTCTCCACGTTTTCTGATATGTGGTAGATCTTGCGTAGGCCACCACGAACTGGCTGCGACAAATCCTGATGTATCGCCTCTCGCTCATCATGTACTCGACTGTCACGACAATGACCGGTTTGTCAGCCTAAACGACGTCCTGAAAACATCACAGTCGCGCGGCACACCGATATTTTGTACCCATAGTGAATAAAGGATTGCGCTCCCTCCAACACGACAGCTACAGTTAATTCAGTTGCTCGTAAGTCAATACCGTAATTGAAGCAGCTGAGCTGTAGCAATGTCTCCCTATGTTTGATCCCTTTATCCCTGGTACGACCAAATATTATGTTGGTGGGAGAACGGCAATGGGTTCCACTTACCGTCATGTGGATGGTTGAAATTCCACGTATAGGAGATGTAGCTGTACTAGTTTCGAAAGGTGACGTTGACGACTGCGAAAACCGTGTGTTGACCAAACGCCACTTGGATACTACAATGCAGTAACACTCATGGAAAACAGTGATACAGCGGTTGTCAAGCAGGTCAGTATTCTACGAGGCGATAATATAAGCCAGCGTCATACTGTCTTTTTATTTTTTTAGGCCTCTTTTTACACAGTGATAGTTATACAAGTAGAATTGGCTGTATACCGTCTTTTGCGACTGTAATAAAAGTCTTATTTAGAACACACACCTTTCGCTTTATTTTAACAGCATAGTTTTTCTTACAAATCTGTTCGCCAAGATCGTAAACATTTGTCGTGTACTATTAAACAATATTAAATTTCTACAACTAGTCACAATTTTTGTTTCCTACTCCTTTACTGACTTTCTTTTACACATAGGCGTTCTGTTTTACTGCACTGCACTTCAATGACACGGAATACATTTTCATTTTCATGTTGGTAGTTCCACTTACACGGCATGAAAGCGTAAATGTGTTCAGTGACAGTGAAATGCAGTGTACTAAAATCGAACACCTACGTGTAGAAGAACGTTAGGAATGAAGTAGAAAATAAAATGTTGTGGGTAATAACAGTAACTTAATGCTGTTTAATAGCAATAATTTACAACAAGAGAGCTGTTTACGATGTTGGCAATCAGATTTGTAAGAAAAACCACATTGTTACAGTGACCATTGAAGGTACTTTAAAATAAAGCGAAAAGCGTACGTTGTAAATAAGACTTTTATTGCAAACGTAAAAGGTGGTATGTGACCTATAATACTTGGAAAAGATTTAAATTTTAGTTTGCAAGCGTGACTATCGACTAATATTTATATGTATAACAGGCTACAGCCTATGTTAGTTTCTCTCACACCCGTTTCATTTCTGACTTGCTCATAACCTGCTAGCATTTGTTCGACCAAAAACGCATTATCATTTAATTATCTTTCGTACGAAATACTTTATAGATAATACAAGCTGATGACTGTAAACAGGTTCTCGCTGCCGGTTCCAGTTCCCATTAAATTGTTTTGGGATGTAGACCGCGGTATCGCGACATACTGTAAAACGATGAACCAACATTTCGGCTACCACTGAAATTATCCCTCATCAGGATATTCAGGGGTTGGAGAAAAATGAAGAATACAGCGTGAAATGCACGCTTGAACATAAATGCAGATGCCAGTGGAGCCTACAGGTGACGTATTTCACGACGAACGGCACCTGTGCAATGTCCTCAGTACGTTGCAAGTATAGTAGTCAAAACAGTGTTCTGTGTAGTTGTGGATCCGTTATGTCGGGGCTAAGTGAATCCGAACATGGGCAGACTGTTCGTGTTCGTGTGGCGGGTGCTTCCGTAACCACCTTAGCGGAAGTGTTTGGTGTTTCCAAGAGGTATCGTATCGAAGATTTATACCTCATACAGGGAAAGCGGAAAAAACATCATCCGCTAAATCACAACGCGGATGGAAGTGTATGGTGAGTGAGCGTGAACGGCGGCCATTGAAGAGGATTATGACGAAAAATAAGACGACGGCTGGAAAAGTCACTCGCATCAAAACAGCACTAAGGGTGCTCCATAAGCAGGAAATTGCAGGGACAGAAGGAATTCCAAATCTGCCCATCAGTGATGCAAATACACGTAGCAGGAAAACGTGGTGTCGAAGTAAAACCTCGCCTATGAAGGAATGGAAAAATGTCACTTGGCCGGATGAGTCTATGGCCGAGTTTAAATCCCAATAGTGAAACACGGCGGTGTTTCGCTGATGATTTGGGCAGCCATAGGTCGGCGTCAACAAAATATTTTCGCTTTCGTAGGAGAAAGCTGATGATTTCGTGAGAAGATTCTACTGAAATGAAAAACCTCTTTATTTTAATGTTGCCCACCCCACATTCTTTATCATATCAGTGACACTCTCTCCCCTATTTCGCAATAATACAAAACGTGCTGCCCTACTTTGAACTTTCTCGATGTACTCCGTTAATCCTGTCCCGTAAGGATCCCAGACCACGCAGTAGTATTCCGAAAGAGGACGGACAATCTCTTTAGTAGATCTGTTACATTTTCAAGTGTTCTGCCAATAAAACGCAGTCTTTGGTTAGCGTTCCCCACAACATTTTCCATGTGTTCTTTCCAATTTAAGTTGTTCGTAATTGTAATTATTAGGTATTTAGTTGAATTTACGACCTTTAGATTTCTCTGATTTACTCGTATCGCGTAACCGAAGTTTAACATATTCCTTTTATCATTCATGTGGGTGACCTCACACTTAACATTATTTAGAGTCAATTGCCAATTTTCGCACCATGCAGGTATCTTTTCTAAATCGTTTTGCGATTTGTTTTGATCATATGATGATTTTAATAGAAGATAAACGACAGCATTATCGGTCCCGGCGGAGGTTCGAGTCCTCCCTTGGGCATGGATGTGTGTGTTTGTCCTTAGGATAATTTAGGTTAAGTAGTGTGTAAGCTTAAGGACTGATGACCTTAGCAGTTAAGTCCCATAAGATTTCACACATATTTGAACATTTTGACAGCATTATCTGCAAATAACCTAAGACGGCTGCTCAGATTGTCTCCTAAATCGTTTGTATACATAAGGAACAGCAGAGAGCCTACAACACTACTTTGAGGAACGCCAGAAATCACTTCTGTTTTACCCGATTACTTTCCGTCAATTACTACGAACTATGACCTCTCTGACAAGACGTGACGAATCCAGTCACTTAATTGAGACGATATTCTATGAGCATGCAATTTCACTACAAGCCGCTTGAGTGGTACACTGCCAAAAGCCTTCTGGAAATTGAATAATAGGGAATGAATTTTAAATCCCTGATCAATAGCGCTCAGCACTTAGTGTGAGTAAATAGCTAGACGTGTTTCACAGGATCGACGTTTTCTAAATCCGTGTTGATTGTGCGTCAGTAGAGCGTTCTCTTCGAGGTAATCAAAATGTTCAAACACAATATATGGTCCAAAGTCCTGCTGCATATCGACGTTAATGATACGAGCCTATAATTATCCAAATTTTCCGAATAGCCCACATAGACTGAATTTCCGCTCCTTTTTATGTAAAGGGTTGACATTTCGCAAAAGTAAAAATAGAAATATCTCTTGATCCATGCATCGTTAGGCGATCTCTTTGATAAAAATGTTTGAAGAGTTCTGGAAAACCAGAATGTAAGTTTTCTTTGCGGTGGTGGTGGGCAGTGCCTGTAACTCACAACTTGTGATACTTTTACGCTGCTATATACTGTTTTGATTAAATGAGGGACGCGAAAAATATCTTCGAATTTATCAACTGTGTGAACATAAAACTACTTGTGTTACGTTGTACCAGTAATAAAGAGCGCCACACTGAGGTGTCTACTTTTGTATTGTGACGTGGCAGCCACAGTTGCCGTATGAAAAAGGAAGGCCCCTCTTTAGCGCCTGAGGTGGACCCTTAACAGAGCCCCGTTGCTCGCCCACTGGATATATTCAGTCAGCATTATGTTAATAAAGGATGCTGTTGCGGAATACCAGACCTCTCCATTTGCGAGCAACTGGCTGGTTAATATACAGCTGCACCGAGGCGTTCATAAATGAGTTTATGTTCATCTGCTGACCGTGGTGAAGTATCAGGTGCGTAATGTGACTGGGTCAGGTGACACTAAGTTGCGCGCGTGTCTCGTCGCCTACAAACATGTTTCACTGCAGCGGTGGAGGTGAATGCCTCTTAACTCGCAGCGTGTGAGCGCATGCTCGCGGGACTTGGCACGCTGCAACACACTGCGCACAAAGAAGGAACGGCCCGCCGCCGTCGACGTGCAGCCGAGCAGTGGTCGGTCGGCGCCGCGTGGATTAACTGGGCGCGATACGCAGTCGTGACGGCTGCATTAGCCGATCGCCGCGGCTATATTCTCGTTTGTTTATGCCACCCGGCTGGGCGTGCTAACAGTAATTCCTCGAGTAAAAAAGGGCGCTTGACCCTGGTTCTCCCATTTCTTTGAGATCGGCCGCAGCCTCTCGAGCATCTGCAAACTAGCCACCGGATTACATCGCTTGTACAACATCTACGGCTTCTTACATACAGTGTCTCTTTCTGAAGCTGCTTGCAATAATGTTTCAAATGGCAAGCATATTTACAATTACAGGATATCAGCTATCATTTTTTGAATCGCTTCTTAAAGTAGAAATTGCGCAGTTTTTTTTTGTTTTGACAGATTCAACACAGTGACCCTTGTAAGTGCTGGGAAGAGATTTTTCCTTGTGTAATGCCTGTGAGGCTAATATCTCAGCTTCTAAGTCTTTTGGAAAGATTGTGTAGTAAAAGTTGGTTGTATTTAATTTATCATTCCCTATGTTTAAGTATATATGTAGTGGTAGTGGTGTAGCGCGTAGATCTCCCGCCTCTGGCCCTGGAGATCCCCGGTTCAATTTCTGGTAGAATCGGTCATTTTTTCTCGTTCCAGTCCCTCCAGACGGGCCTAGGTCCACTTAGTCTGCTCAGTCTGCTATCAATGACTACTGGGGATCATTCGCGGGGGTAAAAGTCGGTCGCTCGGCCGTTGCAGAGCCTGCACCACTTTTACAGTCGAAAACAAACGAAATAGTGTGACGAAGAGAAGGTCGACTTGATTATATCAGGCGAAACGGAAGTAGGAGAACTTGTAATTGAATGATCAGGTTAATCAGGTACTTTCGCTGCTGCAGTTCGCTGGCCGTATGATTGGGCTTTCACTTGTAGTAATATTGATTACCTGACAAAAAATAGAGGCACTCAGAATACATTGTCGGATGTCAATGTAATTTCATACAAGTACTCACTGTCGGCAGGTATGCAAATGATTTAGAGATTAACAAAAACACGAGGGGCGTTCAGTAAATAGCGCGACGCTTTTTTTAATGGCCAAATTCGGTTGCGAAAATGCCACTACAGTGCATTACTGTTTATCGTGTTTAGTGTAGGTACCAGGCCTGGTAGAGTTCATAACAAACGTGAACAGCGTCAGATGTTGACTGATCACTGTGAATGACGAAGAGTTGCAAATGGTTCAAATGGCTCTGAGCACTATGGTACTTAACTTCTGAGGTCATCAGTCCCCTAGAACTTAGAACTACTTAAACCTAACTAACCTAAGGACAGCAGACACATCCATGCCCGAGGCAGGATTCGAACCTGCGACCGTAGCGTCGCGCGGTTCCAGACTGCAGCGCCTAGAACCGCACGGCCACACCGGCCGGCGCAGAGTTGCAGCACACACTTGTGACACAGAGTTATCAACTCCTGACAGCATTTGAAAGGGGCTTTATGCGGACCTACAGTTTGTCTGCTGGTCGAACCGTGCAGTATCCTGATTTGTGGGGCGTTCGTATGTGACAGTGGCCCGATGTTGTACTGCACGGGAACGTGTGGGCAGGCATAGTCGTCAAGATTCCAGCCCAGCCGACTACGTTCGACCACCACAAAGGAGATGCGTCGTACACCAAGCATATCGTAAACCGTTCGCATCTACTTTTGCCATCGGTAAAACATCAGGTTCCATGCAACATTCTGTGTCGTCCCACACCATTGTATTCAACTAGCAGCAACCGTGCTAGGTAATTACCATCCCGTGTGTAAACTGCTGTTAGTACCACAACATAAACGGCTGTGTTTGAAGTGGTACCATACTCAAGAATCATGGACTACTAGGACTTCTGCTGAATGGCATCAGATTATGTTGAGCGACATATCGCGGTTCTGCATTACCCCAGACGACAATCGTCAGCTTGCATGGCGGTCACCTGGCGCGAGGGCCCATCCTTCCAATGTTTTGCAGAGGCACAAAGCTGTGTTAGTCCTGGCATCATGTGTGGGAAGCCATCGGCTACGACTTCCAGTCACGGTTGGTAGCGATGAGGGAAGTCTAACGGAACATCTCGGGTCCTCTTATCTATTACTTCTGATACGACAGTATCATGGTGCCATTTTTCAACAGGACAGTGATGGCCCACATAAGGCATGTATCTCTATCAACTGACAGCGTGACAATGAAGCAATCCCATGGCCAGTAAGATCCTTGAGATAGTATGTGCGATACCAGCTGGGATGTCCCAGTGCCGGTATGAACAGAATATCAAGGAGCGGTTACAATAGTTGTGGCCCAGCTTGCCTCAGGAGAGGACACAATGGCTTTATAACACCCTTCTCAACCGAATTAGCCCAGACGTCATACTGATAAGTGGGCTTATTCTGCCAAGTTCTTTGAAAATTTGATTAGATTTTGTAATCACTGAAATAACATCGCACACCCTCTCAACCTGTGGAGCTGCATTTCGTTTCCTCTTCCTCTTCTAGGTGCTTGACACCTTTTTGTCAGGCAGTGTACATTTGCCTAAATAAGATCATAGCTTTATTGAAACAATTTGTGCTCTAGATCGCTCATGTAAGAAGTTACGTCCTGTACAAAAGAGATTTGCATATTGTCCCAACATGTTAGATGGGCATCAAGTTTGTGTACCATCCTTGTGAAGCTGAGGCTGCAACGAAGGGAGAAACGTATGCTTGTAGATGTTTCTTGAAATGTCTGAAGAGACCAGAAATCGAACGCGGGAGCATTGCTCTGGCGATGAACATTTGTTGTGTGAGCGACCAAGAACTCACTGAGTCACGTAGAATCGACATATATTACATACATTTTAGAAACTGCATAGCAGAGTTCTCATAACAGGAGCACACTGAATACTGCAGCTATGGCTGCTAATGTGAGAAGATATAAAAGATACTGACATGACAGATCTTGTCCTATAAACAATTCTCGTAGTTAATCGAAACTGTATTTTTCATTTATGGCACCAGATGGCTCTAGATGGTTTGCTTCAATGTGTGGAATCAATATATGCCTGACAAATGGTGAAATGATTCTCTCGTCTAGTACTCTCCAGAAATCTTGCTGTACTGTTAGCAAAGCTATGTCCTATGTAATCATGAAGACCCAGACAATAGCTGTCTGCTTCTGTGCACCTGGGTCATCGGATTGTTTTATACTGGAAGTTCCAAAAGTAGTGGGACAAAAACAGCACGGACCTAGTCTGCATTGTTGATAGATATGGCAACGTCGCAGTGCCATCATGGCAGGAATTTCAAATTTTGGCGGGAAAATAGATGGATTGAGCTACATCCACTAACCAAACCCCCTGCCTGCCCTCCACCCTCCTCATCACCCTTCCCTTCTCCACCTGTAAATTGGCAGGAAAATGTCTCAGTCTGTGCTGGACTGACAGATGGGACAGACATAAGTCGTTATTTTGTAAGCATTGTTTACTTAAACAATTTGATTTGTCATAGACAGTAGCTCCATGCAGTGTGTTCACTATGAAGTCTGGAGTTCAACAGACCTAGTTCACAGGACAGTTACCATTGGGTACTGTCGTCCCTCTCCCTCACCCCTCCTGAAACAAGATCTGGGTGAAAATGGCGCAAAAAAGGGCTTAGTCTGTGTGTAGCTGCCGATCTGAGAGGGTGCATGTAGTTGTTTACTTTGTTCAATGGATGAGATGTCTGTGCTGGAGAAGGAGGAGCATATTGGCTGTATCCATGCATGTGAGGACTGAGTCGATAGCAATGATATTTGGTGAAGATGAATACATTTCATGAAATAACGAAGATGCAGTAGAATGAGGCTAAGTTACACTTCGCAACTCATATTGTTAAATGCATGTGCCGTAGATGTAGATCATTCAATAAAGGTCCAGTCAGTCTTGCAAAGTGCACGCGGCAAGACATTCACACACTCTGGCACATGGCTTCTTTCAATGGGTGCGGAGGCTCAGGCAGGGAGCACACTGGGCTCATGGCACGCCATGCGACAGCTGCTGGACCGCGTGTTAAGCACTCCATGTCACATTGGAAATACCTCCAGCCTTCTCCCTTCCCTTCCCCGGCCCACAGATATCTTTTGTGATTGAACACTAAATGCTTTGGAAGTTATTACATGTGGTGTTGCGGAATATTGTCACATACATAACTTGAAGAAGCCACAGGAACTAAATGTACCACTGAAAAAGAGAGCTTTGCAGATGACTCCAGCATATTTAAACAATTACACTTTTTATTTTGAGGAATACCACCACCTCCACACTTGAACACTGACTCTAAAGAGATCGCTGCACAATTGTGAAACCTCCCGGTGACGCTTCACACACTTTTGTGGGAGACAGATCCCGAAACCCATATCAGCAGCAATATCTGATTTTACACGCGAAAACGACGATATTTGCAAGTCGAAATAAATATCTGTGTAACTCTAAACAGGACGCTCACCAATTTTCGAGTTTTTGCTGCTTGTTTGAAGGCACTGCCAGAGAGAGAGAAAAATTCCTGCTGTGGTGTTCATCACTTTTCTGAAATGGTGAGTGGACTTAGTTCTATAATTGCTGCTGCTGGAGTCAGGGACGTTATGTTCCTCACTTCTCGAAGCACACCCTTGTGTCTAAGCACAGATGGGAAAATCAGAACAGTTACACATACAGAATTCTGAGCACTGTCCTACAGACGAGAGAAATGGCGGGAAATTTCGGTGAAATTTCGATGTCCTACAGCTGCTGGTCTGGCGATCGTCTAAAGCCACATTAGTGGATGAGGGAGAACATCCCGCCAGAGGTGGATGGACTGCTTGGACATATCTTTGAACACTCGAACAAAGAAGACATCACCTTACTCTCAGAAATCACAAACTTTCCATATATACCTTTCCCCCATCTTGTTCGAACTAGTCTGTAGAGGCTCCTGTGCCCCACACAAAGGATGTCTTGTGAATGGAACATTCTGATTGGCTCTTACTGAATTTGCCCACCAAACTCCTGCTGGTGTCGATGTTGGAGCACTATCCACCGTTTTCTACTTTCAGCGGTAAAACTGTTTAGTACAGATAGAAAAAAAATACGTAAGTCATATTGCACTGACAGTTAAGCAAAAAAATGTTCAAATGTGTGTGAAATCTTATGGGACTTCACTGCTAAGGTCATCAGTCCCTAAACTTACATACTACTTAACCTAAATTATCCTAAGGACAGACACACACACCCATGCCCGAGGGAGGACTCGAACATCCGCCGGGACCAACCGCACAGTCCAGGACTGCAGCGCCACAGACCGCTCGGCTAATCCCGCACGGCGACAGTTAAGCCCTGCAAAAGTGTTCTACAGGTCACGAAATACAGAAACAATCGCCAAAGACGCTTCCTCAATGACACTGCTCTGCTACTCTCAACAAAGCTTGAATTTTTCGGTGTGAAACCTGCCAAACTGCTGCTACTGCCAGTGTGGGAACAGTGTCCGCCATTTTATGTAGGTGGACAAATTACGCCTTTCAGCGGCAAATCTATTTTGTACACATAAAAAAACATACCGCTGCCATATTGCAATAACAGCTAAACCCTGCAAAAACGGTTCTACATAATATGAATACGGAAACGACTGCCAAAAACAGTTCCTCAAATACACTGCTCTACTACTGTCGAGGAGAACTTGAATTTTTCAGCGTGAAACCGATCTCTAGTCGGGCTATATCACCATAAACGATTACCATATCGATGCAGTAAACACAATTCGTATCGTGCACCATACACAATCATCACTACTGCATTTTTCATACAGCTATCGACCACCAGACACTCATACATATATCACAAAGACAGACAGATCGCAAAAAATATAAGCACATGCACCGTATACAGTCCTCCCAGCACTAGATATTTCCCCCAATGTCGGTCGGTCATCCACCGTGGTCAACGGTCACGAGTCAAATGCCCACACACACACACACACGCTAAGCTGACATGCAATGAGAGCGCCCTCCCCGGACAGTGGTCAATTTCCGAGCTGGTGCACAAAGGCTGGGCTAGTTTCCGTGGCACAAAGACTTTACTGCTTCGAGCCACAACCTGTTTGGTTGTTGCCACGCTTTCTACACCCTTCTCCACACTCTGGGATTACAAGAACATACGTATTCTCACATGGTTTGCCAGGATATCATACCATTCACGCGAAAGTTCTTCATTTCAAGCACATAGCAGTATGCTATTCCAAATCATCCTTCTGCTTTACAAAGCCAACTAAGGTGATTCTCATGTCAGGAGAAATGGCAAACATTTCTTCTGCCTGTCTTTCGAAATTTAGACACACACAACACACTACAATCGATGTTCTTACAAACAAATAAAGACTGGAAATGTGCAGAAGCAGACCACCAGACAATTTACGTAGAAGTGAATAACTGTCCAGTGCAAACACACGTCCATATTAATTCTTGTCGAATTTCAATGGAGAACACACGCAATTACGAACGCTGTCCAACACATACTGATAATTAGGAGGGCTATTCAGAAAGTAGGGAACGTTTCCGTCTGACGCTACTAGGGGCGCGCCGATAACGTATATTTTGATATTTCCGTGCTTGGCAGCTCAGTCGCCATCCATTTGTGACAGCTGGAACGTCTCTGCACGTCTGGTTTTTTCGATATTCGAATTTGTAATGTGCGCTGCAATCGAAAAACCCGCCAGTTGTGAGGTGAGGTCTGTGATACGGTTTTTGTTGGCAAAAAACCTAAAACCTATAGAAATTTATCGTGAACTGGGCGAAGTATATGGAAAAAACGTAATGAGTGAATGTTCCGTCCAGAAGTTGTGCATTCGGTTTAAAAATGGCCGAACCAACGTTCATGGTGAAGAGAAGAGTGGACGCCCTAGCATTGTGACTGACAATCTTGTCGCTAAAGTTGATGAAACGATTCGTGAAAACCGTCACTTCAAAGTAACGGAGCTTTCGCTTTCTTTTTCGCAAGTTTCATGGACTTTGTTGTTTGAATTTGTGACTCAAAAGCTAGGCTACCACAAATTTTGTGCACCATAAAGAACAGCGAATGGGGCAACGTTGACATTTCTGAAGGCCTACCACAAACTGGTGATTCATTACTGGATCGAATCGTAACCGGTGACGACTTGGGTGAAGCACGTCAATTGCGAGACAAAATTACAGTCCATGGAGTGGGGGCACACAAGGTCCCCCCAAAAACCAAGAAAATGTTTGCAAACCTTGTCAGCAAGGAAGTTGATGGCGACAGTGTTTTTGGGTGAGCAAAGTGTGCCTCTTATTGATTTTCTCGAACGTGGGGCAACCATAAATTCTGCCCGGTACTGTCAAGCCTTATAAGAGCAGTTCAAAACAAACGCCGAGGAAAGCTGACTTCCAAAATTTTGTTTTTGCACGACAATGCCCAACCTCACACGGCAAACCGCTCTAAAGAACACCTTAATTCATTCAAATGGGAAATTTTCCCTCACCCGCCCTACAGTCCCGGTCTTGCACCAAGCGACTTCCACTTGTTTCCCAATATGAAGAACTGGCTTGCAACGCTGCGCTTTGATTATGACGCGGAACTCCATGCGGGCCTGACTCACCAGCTGAAGTCTCAAGCAGCAGAATTTTACGATGGAGGTCTTTCAAAGCTTGTCCATCGCTATGATAAGTGTCTCATTGTGTTTGGTGACTATGTGGAAAAGTAGTATGTCAGTCGCTCTTTCAGATGTATGTAATAAAATGTATTTCTTGTACTTAGATTTTTTTAATGCCAAAACGTTTCCTACTTTCTGAATAGCCCTCGTAGTTCGCTATTCATCTGCATCT
Organism: Schistocerca nitens; assembly: GCF_023898315.1. Taxonomy (NCBI): domain Eukaryota; kingdom Metazoa; phylum Arthropoda; class Insecta; order Orthoptera; family Acrididae; genus Schistocerca; species Schistocerca nitens. The sequence continues at coordinate 900,261,395 of NC_064614.1, read as the reverse complement.
AGGGTGACATGGTTAGGTCAACTGCATTACTGTACCCCCGTCGGCCTCTCCAGTCTGGAGGCTCCCGCCATAAGCCAGAAATGTCAATCGTTCCGCCCACAGGCTACCGCCGCAACGTGCAGCCCCTCACCCCAGAGAGAACCGTCCTAGGAAACCAGCTACATATACTTTATCACTGTACTTACAATTAAATATTACGGTTGCAGACTCAGTCTGACGACATTTGACAACGAGTGAAGTATTGTAAATACCCCTCCTGATGACTGTGGCTCTGGAAATAAAAATATCTGTACCATTCTTACGATTAGATATAATTTTCCACGTAAAAATAATCTTTCATTCTCCTTAAAGCTATCGCAGTTTTTCACGTTAGATCCATACCTTCTTTACGACAGGACATAGTCATTTTCTTTGCACATGTTGGAACACACGCATACTTTAAAAGGCTGCTGATCACATCGAAGTTATCACGCACCACGTACTAAGTATAATACTTCACCAATAACTGAATTGTGGTGATACCAGTCATTTGTTTTTTCTTGCAAGTGGTACCAGTGAGTCTTGAGAAGAGAGACGTAATCGTATTACAAGCGACAATCTATTAAGAAAGCTCGATAATAATGGCTATGTTACTGTCACAAGTAGTCGTGGTTCTACTGGCACACACAAGTATCGCTAATGATGTCCATGTTAAAAGCTTTACAAGTTTCTTAAATCGAGGTATGGTATTCTTCTGAATGAAGCGGTCTTCTGCACAAATCCCATGTTACTGAATGTAGATGATGATTGCGGGTGTTTAGTAACAGACCGAATGTGGAGGCACATGTAGCCAGCGGTCTTAAGTTCCTAATAAAATCACTTAATTTAGAAAGTGATGCAGCTAAGGAATATGGTATTAAGCCCATATTTGCAGCTCCCTCATGACGCCTCTAGGTATTTCTGCAGTACTTGTAATGCATTCTATCTGGATGCCATGTCAGAGGTTCTGCAATATATCCACTGGGTTATAAGTGATGGTTGATGGAGAATAATCACACACAGTAGATAGTGTGCTATGTGACAAATCATTAAGAAATGCAATGTTAGACTGAGGCCGTAAAAAATGTACACTTGCTTTTCAGATCTATAGTGTTATGCTTTCTGGTAGAAATTCTGTCTTCGATTTATAATCAAGTCTTTTCATTCAACCATATAGCTGCACTGGATACTATGGAGATGTCTTTTAATGACTACAGGCACTAGTGTATCACATTCGTGGCGCTCTCATATCTCGAAACAAGTCACCTTTTTTGAACCTGTTTTCTACAGTAGAACACCAACGTGTTTTTTTAGGCAGCCACTGTGCATTTTGTAACTGCCCTCCCTGCAGCTTTGTGCATGTGATCATTCCAATTTAACTCGGAAGTGAGAAGAAGTTGGAGAGCACTATATTTATCACCTTCTACAACCCATATAGAAACAGGGTGAGCTACGTTAATGTGACAGGACCATGCTTTGACCATTTGGTGGAAACGGGAACATGTCATAGCTCCTCCAACAGTGTATGATGTGAAATCCAATGCCAGTCGAAGCTTTATCCTGTAACACGAGGTACTTGTAGAAAGAGACAGTACGGGAACTGAAAGAAGGATAAGGATTTTGCTGCTGCTTTGCATTGCATCTCCAAAGTACATACATGTACTGCAGTCAAAGCAGATCTGCGTCCCTCAGGGTGCTTTTCACCCAAACATTCTCTCCATCATAATTATTTTGTACCATCCAACACAGATTAAAAAACTACGAACTATAAAAACACTGCTACTGTCATCCACTAGAGAACTCTATAAGATTTTACCCTGTCCCTGTTATATATATATATATATATATATATATATATATATATATATATATATATATATATATATATAACAGGGACAGGGTAAAATCTTATCGAGTTCTCTAGTGGATATATATATGCGTTCTGGCATCAAGCATATGATGCACTGACCTCCATTAAATATACAGGTATTGATCCACTCAGTGATCGAAGTCGACTGCACAGACCAGTGTAAAGTGTCATCACCTGTACTGTAGGAAGACCCCCACAGTCTATCAGTCACAAGAGAGGGTCATGGTGTTGTTGTTTGATACATTTTTTTTCTGTTGTAACACATCCAAGCAGCGCATGACAAAGCTTTGTACACCGCCAAACTTTTTGTTTTTTCCACCGTGCCATCGAGGCCTGTGTCAGGTTCGAAACTGATGTTAACATGTTTTGACCCATTGGCTCTAATTGAAAACTGGACATCAAACAGTGTAAATTATGCTGCTGCTCCCACAACACAAACACAGGATGGTTTTAAGTAAAAGATAGTCACAACATATGGAAACAGGAAGGGTTTTGTGGCGCTGTTGAGGGATTCCAAACAGATATCTAAAGGTGATTGATACCCTCTAAATTTAAACTCATCTTTCACAGTGACGAGATAGCAGATGGCTCGGTGTTCCGTTTCGATTGATTCCTCATATTGCAGTCATGTACATGATCATTGTTTTGGTGCTAGGCATCCTTGGAAGTGTTGCCCCTTTGCCACGAGTCTTTCTCTATGTCAGACTAGCTATGTCAGTCAGTCATTATGGGGTATCAACAGTGTACCACTGGATGGAAGAGATGAAAAAGACACCATCAGTGTATTGTAATAAGCATCAGATTGGTAGTGTGATCAATTTTAGCAATTTTGCCAGTTTTTCCATAAGTTCAACACCAACTAATGATGTGGCAATATGCTTTCCAATTTCTGTATCATCACTAAAGTACCCCTGTACGACTTTGCGAGTACCATATACTAGATTGCAAATATAGATAGATGACTGTGCAGAACGTCCATTCATTGTTAATTCTCGAAAATAGACACCAAAGTATAGTAGACAATATTCTACATATTTCTAGCACTTCTATCATGGAGCGTAATTTATTATTACTGTTACAAGATCCATAGGAGCTGCCTAAAAAACCAAGTTGGAGTTTTAGTGTAGCAGATAGGTACGAAAAAAGTGACTCATTTCGACATGTTATAGTGACACAAATATTATTCACTAGTGGGTGTAATCTTTAAGAGACATCTCCATAGGACCCAACGCAGGTATGTGGTTGGATGGAAAGACTTTATTCCAAATTGCAGACAGAATTTCTACCAGAAAGCGTAACACTATAGATCTGGAAATCCAGTGTACACTTCTTACGACCTCAGTTTGGTTTGCATTTTTTAAAGTGAATTGTTGCGTACTACACCATCTACTGTATGTGATCATTCTCAATCAACCATCGCCTATAGCCCAGAGGATATATTGTGGAACCACTGACCTGACATCCAGACAGAATGCATTACAAGTACTGCAGAAATATCTAGCAGTGGCATCAGGGAGTTACAAATACCAGCTTAATACCACGTTACTTAGCTGAATCACTTTCAAAATTCGGTGATTTTATTAGGAACTTAAAACCACTGGTGACGTGTGCCCGCACATTAGGTCTGTTACTACACACCCGCAATCATCGTCTACATTCAATAACGTGAGATTTGTGTGGATGAGCACTTCATTCGGAAGCAATACTATATCTGGATTCATACAGCTTGTATAGCTTTTAACATGAATATCGTTAGCCATACCTGTATGTGTGGGTAGAACCAAAACCACCTGCGACGGTAACATAGCTATAGCAATCATGCTTTCTTAATAGGTGGTCGCTTGTAAGACGATAACGTCTATCTTCCTAAGACACGCTGACATAACTCGCAAAGAAAACAAATGAGACGCTTCCATCCATCCCGGATTTTCGCGCATTATTGTTTGGTATCACCAGCATTTAGTTATTGGTGAAGTATTATACTTAGTTTGCCGGTTCTCTAGAAATGGAAATCACGTTAGTTGACTTTGTAAAGCAAAAGTATGATTTGGAATCTGTTATATCATTGACATCGGTATTCGTTAGTGGAACTACCACTTCCCTTCTTTTTTCGAGTTTTCACATAAATATCAGTGCAAACGAGGTGAGTTTCTTGTTACTCAGTGGTTTGCAGTACATTCTGTCCCACTGCACTACGCTTTTGTAAAGACAGAAGTTCCACTCTTTATCTTCGGAATTATAGTGTGCAAGTGATCGGCAGCGTACTGCTATGTGCTTGAAATCGAAAATTATCGCGTGAATGATATTATATTCTGGCAAAACATGTGAAAATACATATGTTCTTGTAATCCCAGAATGTGGAGATGGTGTAAAAAGCGTGGCAGCAACCAAGCAGGTCGCAGCTGGAATCACTAAAGTCTTTGTGCCTGAGGGAACCAGCCCAATCTTTCCACACCAGTTCAGACAGTGACCACTGTGCGTGGAGGGCACTCTGACCATGCATCGGGCGAGCTTACATGTGGGGGCACATGGCCATGGTGGATGACCAACCTATCTCCTGGGAAATATCTAGAGCTGCGAGGAATATATACGGTGTATGTTCTTATGTTTTTTGGGATCTGTCTGTCTTTGTGGTATATGTACGAGTGTCTGGTGGTTGATAGATGTATGAAGGATCCAACAATTAAGATTTTGTATGATGCAGGATAGGAATTGTGTTTACTACATCAATATGGTAATCGTTTGTGGTGATATAGCCCGACTAGAGATCGGTTTCACGCTGAAATATTCAGGCTTTCCTCGACACTAGCAAAAATGGCTCTGAGTACTATGGGACATCTGAGGTCATCAGCCCCTAGACTTAGAACTACTTAAACCTAACTAACCTTAGGACATCACACACATCCATGCCCGAGTCAGGATTTGAACCTGCGACCGTAGCAGCAGCGCGGTTCCAGACTGAAGCGCCTAGAACCACCCGGCCACAGCGGCCGGCTCGACACTAGCAGAAATGTAATTGAGGAAATGTCTTCGGCAGTAGTTTCCGTATTTCATGATATGTAGAACACTTTAGCAGAGTTTAACTGTCACTGCAATATGGCTGCTGGTTTTTTTCGGCCTGTACAATATTTTTTTTGTCACTAAAAGTTTCATGTGTAGAAAAAGACGGACAGTGCTCCCACACCGGCAGCAGCAGCCGGCAGGAAAATTCAGTAAGAGCCAATCAGAATGCTCCATTTATAAGATCCTTTGTGCACGGCATAGGACTGGTTTCAACAAGACAGGTGGATGGTATTGAAAGGTCTCTGTTGGATTCCATTCATGTTAATTTCTTAAATCTCTTGTCATTTACGGCATAAATTACTCTTCTAAATTTACTGTGGTATTTCTGACTATCTGGGAGGAGACTGAGCAGTGAAACGTGTTACTTTTACACATAAACAAGAGCGATCTGTCACACTACTACACTTTAAAACACAGTTTATGTGTAATTCATGTCACACAGTCTCATACGGAAACCTACATCCGCTTTCTTTTATATACTGTATATGATAAAATACTGTCATCCCCCTTCCCTTCTGTGTGAGAGGATGAATGAGCAAATGTATTGTAGTTGCATGCTGAATGGTAGCAGACAAACCTGTCTGCTAGAGAACAGTAGGACCAACGTCGGAACAGGTAGCTACGCTTTCTAAAAGCAGAGAGGTTTCTATGCTTAGTATGGTCCTGTCTGTCCCTTGTCATGTTGGTATGGGAAGCTGCCTCTCTGGTCACTTCCGTTTGTATTTGGGAAGCACGCTCGGTAGGAGCGCAGGTCAGTCTGTCCGCGACGAGCGTCTGAAGTGGTAAGATCTCCGGCTAAGCGCGTGTCTGCTAAGTCCGCAGGACAATGGATTTCTTAAGTTCAGCCTAACTGAAAATTTAATCACCTTTATTTCAGGTTTATCTCTAAAATATCTAATGTTATCTTAAATTGCAACGCAGTGTAATTCGCGTGTGAAGTTCAGAATATCTTCCGGTAGTTGCTTTGTCAAAAATGGTTCAAATGGCTCTGAGCACTATGGGACTTAACATCAGTGGTCATCAGTCCCCTAGAACTTAGAACTACTTAAACCTAACTAACCTAAGGACATCACACACATCCATGCCCAAGGCAGGATTCGAACCTGTGACCGGACTGAGCGCCTAGAACCGCGAGACCACCGCGGCCGGCGGTTGCTTTGTCATTACTTTGTGAGTAAAGTGGAACCACCTGTTGAACAGTAACTCTAACTAAGATCATCAATCTTAAATGCGAATGCTTGTGTGATTATAACGTCTCGTCTTGACAATATTTTTCAATATAGCAACTTTTCTTTATGTTCAACCCACGTGGTGTGTACTTTGCGAGACCAGTACCACGTGCTTATATAACTGTTTGACCCATCAGGTTAATAGTAAGACGATAGTAACCAGTTCAAGGGTTTTCTTTAGTAAATTGCGTTTCGATGTAATTTATTTTAATTATCAAAATTATTGTGGAGTTACACTCTTTGTGTAAACCAAGTTGACCACGTGAAGCATGTGGTGAAAGCATCAACGTAGCCCTCAGCTATTCTTTTCGGGAAGATTTCACAGAGAGTTAGTATGAATTTAGTATACCAGTGTGTGGTAATTACATGACGGACAGGATTGCGCTACGAACGTAACTTCTTTGGGTGAAAATTGAATCGATTGGTTGTGGTTAATTTCCTCTTGCATATGTTTCAACGTTCTTTGTGTGTTATTTTATGAATGCAGTGTTGTATGTAGTCTCCCAATCTTGGCTCCCTATTTGATGTGTTCCGTAAGATAACAAACTCACATTTTCACAGTTCTAAATAAGGCACCAGCTTAGTTATGACTCACGTTTAATATGCTGAAATTTCAATGATCAATGTTAAAATAAATTTCCAAATATAAACTGATTTATTTCTTTTTATTTAAATTCTCTTTTATATATATATATATATATATAATCACCGGTTGTCGTATGACTATTAAAAGATTATAATTAATGTTAGTCTGGTTGGGAATTCGGTAAGCTAGACTGGATGCCTGGTGAAACAGTTGCTCAGTAATGCAAGGTTAACTTCCCCAGACAGCACACAGTTTTAACTCGCTTTTATTGTCTATTAGCACCGATTTCATAGCAAATTAAAGCAACAACATTACAGTATTTATGGAAAGTATTGTGACGTCAGAGAGTAATGTGATGTCTTCTTTGTTCAAATGTTCAGAGATACATCCAAGCAGATCGTCCACCTCTGGCAGGATGTTCACCCTCATCCATTGTTACTTCAGACCATCTCCAGATCAGCAGCTGTAGGACACCGAAAATTCCAGCCATTTCTCTCGTATGGAGGACAGTGCTTCTAATTCTGTTTGTGTAATTGTTCTGATTTTCCTGTCTGTGCTTAGACACCAGTGTGTGCTTCGAAAAGTGAGAAAAATAACGTCCATGACACTAGCAGCAGCAATTATAGAACTAAGCCCACTCACCGTTTCAGAAAAGTGATGAAAACACAGCAGCTATAGGACTCAGAAATTTTTCTGTCACTCTGGCAGTGCCATCAAACAAACAGGCCGCGCGGGGTAGCCGTCTTGTCACGGTCCGCGCTGCTCCTTCCGTCGGAGGTTCGAGTCCTCCCTCGGGCATGGGTGTGTGTGTGTTATCCTTAGTGTAAGTTAGTGTAAGTTAGATTAAGTAGTGTGTAAGCTTAGGGACTGATGACCTTAGCAGTTTGGTCCCATAAGATCTTACCACAAATTTCCAAACAAACAGCTAAAACTCGGAAATTGGTGAGCGTCCTGTTTAGAATTGCTGATATATTTATTTCGACTTGCAGATATCGTCATTTTGGCGTGTAAAATCGGAACTGATACCAGTTTTGGAATCTGTTTCCCACAAAATCGTTTTAAGTACCCCAGGGGGTTTCATAAGTGTGCAGCGATATTTTAAATGTCCCTGTTAGAGTGTAGCGGTATACATAGCAAAACTGATGCAAATTCATGTGCAGCGATCTTTTTTAAAGTGTATTTAGAGACTTATTCAATTGGATTTAATAACTCCTGAAGCAGCTCGTGCTCAAAGACAGGGGTATTTCCCACAAAAGCTTTCTAAGTGTCTCAGAGATGGTTTCACAAGTGTGTCACGATCTTTTTACAGTCAGTGTTCAAGTGTGTTGGTGGTGTTATTCCTCGGAATAAAAAGTGTAATTGTTTAAATATTCTCGAGTCATCTGCAGAGCTCTCTCTCTCAGTGGTACATTTAGTTCCTGTGATATCTTCAAGTTATGTATGTGACAATATTCCACAACACCAGGTGTAATAACTCCAAAAGCAGTTCGTGTTCAACAACAAAGGGTATCCTTGCATCGGGGATGGGAAGGAGGAAGGCTGTGGTTTTTTCCAACATGGCAAGGACTCTCCGTGCCCCTATCGAAGAGTTCACACACCAGAGTGGGTAAACGTCTTGCCTCTTATGCTTTGAAAGACTCACTAGACTTTTATCGAATGATCGATAGTTACAGCACACGCATTTATCAGTATGATTTGCCCCATCCTGCAGCATCTTCATTATTTCATGAAACGTATTCGTCTTCAGCAAATGTCATTGCTGTTGACCCAGTCCGCACATGCATGGTTACAGCTATTCTCTTCCTTCTCCATTACAGACATCTCATCCATTGAACAAAGTAAACAATTACGTGCATCCTCCCAGATCATCAGCAAGACACAGACTGAGTCCTTTTCCGCCGTTTTTCCCCAGACCTCCATCTTGAATTCTGTCACAGGAGGGGTGAGGGGGAGGGACGAGAGCGCCCTCTGACCGTTGTGTTGTGAACTAAATCAGTTGGACTCTAGATCTGATGGTGAGCACACTGGATTCAGCTATTGTCTATGATAACTTATGTTGTTTAAATAAACATTGCATACAAAATAAAGACTTATGTCCATCCTATCTGGCAGCCCAGCACAGGCTGAATTGTCTTCCCACCAGTTTCCAGATGGGGAGGGAAGGGGAAGGTAGAGGAGGGGATGGTGTTAAGTTAGTGAAAGTAGCACAATTGACGTATTTTCCCGCCAAAAATTGAACTTATCGCCATGATGTCATTGCGATGGTGCCACATCTAAGGCCGCCATCTTAGATTTGCCATCTTGAACACTTTTGGCAACAATGCAGAGTGGGGCCATGCTGTCTTTGCCCACTACTTTCGAATGCTTTAGAAGGAGCCTTGGCAGTGTGCTGCATGGTCGCTTATTTTACACTTGGCAGATGGGCAGATACAACAGCGTTGAGTTTACGTCAGTCGATTAATTAGCCTTCTGGAGGATTATGGATGCTAATTGGTCTGTTTCGTCTGTTCTTGTACATAGATAACAGGCTAATAACAAATAACAAAATAACAATAACAAAATAACAAATAAATTATGCTGATGATGGGGCATCCAGGCAAGCCGAAAAGAAATGCTGGTTTGGATTTCGATTATAATATGAGGACCGTTTGAAGAACAAGACCTGTCATCTCAGTGTCCTTTATGTCGTCTTACGCTAATAGCCGTAGTCTTCGCTGTGATTCTGTTGTGCGAAATTTGCTCTGCAGCTTGTAAAATGACGTCGGCTAGTATTCTGCAGTTTACGTCGATTCTTCCAGCATCTGTACACCCTGCGTTTTTAAAAGAAATCGTTGCGGCATGTTCGTTTTAGGCAACTACGAAAATCCTAAATATGGGCTGAGGGACGTGGGTTTTACTCCAGTCCTCTTGAAAGCGTGTATATCCTCAGCATTACGTGAGGAGTTGCGTAATTGCTATGAATGACAAAATCTCTTTTAGCTATATTTCGGACGACTTTTGCAATTATTGTTTAGTTAATTTTACAAGCATATTATTTATTTTTCTGATAAGTGTAGCGTCCTTTCGTCAGACGCATGGAATAAAGAGACAGAACATTAGATTATTTTGGGAAAGATGGGGAAGAAATTTATCGTGACTTATTAGGGGGAACGATGCTGGAATACGGCTACAACGATTTAGGAAACCACGAAAACCTATGTCAGGTTAATCGGGTGGGAATCCGAATAGTGATACTCCAGAATAGGAAGCCGGTGTCTTAAGCACTGCGTCACTGCACTAAGTAACACTGACTATGATTTGTCGGTCTACTTGTCATATTGACCCTGTCTGTTGAGAAAAGAAAGATTGACTCAGAAAAAGCTTTAGTCCTAACTGCTTCAAAAGTCAATGAATAAAATTCACCTTCATGACTACTCACTTTCTATTTTAACGCTTCTGCTCTCGTTTCTTATGAGCAAGAATTGTTTCCTTTCATTAAACAGGCTCGTAAGTAACGTAAGGAACAGACAGAGGAGTTCTTGTCTCGGGGCTGCTCTTTCCCAAGAAACTAGATTGCCTTCTGACACTTACCACCTATCATACTACTGTTGTCAATCATTTCAGCCATCGCCCCTGTCTCTGTTACTTTTACACAACCATGAATTTGCAAAAGATTTGGTCCGGCCTCCCATGCACCAATCGCAGTCCGTCGCTGTTTCCCCGATAAATTATACTTGGACATCATTCGCTGAAACTGGCTATTCCAGGACATTAACTGTTATACTCCTTACAAACATAGAGCTGTCTGTCTACATGGTGCGAAGGACACGAACGGATTACAGCGTCACTGGTTTACATGAGCTAATTTTGCGCAGCACAGTAACTTCAATTTTCGTGTCACCTGCCTTATCATTTTCCGAGTTACAGGTCTTAACTAGAGGTTTTCCACAAAATTTGTGCTTGTTGGGTTGAGTAATTTACTTAAGTTAATACGGTTCTTATTCCCCACAATATTTCCAGGAAATGTCTTGAGAGATGTGCCAAGAAATGTGACGCAGCGGTTCCGAACTCGCTTTCGGAAGGAGTTCAGAGCGTCGCCCATTGTGACCGTTTCTTTAAATTACTTCCTGTCTCTGCACAAATGAGCTGCTGCTGAGTCGCTAAGGGCCTCGATATTGCTGAGACTTAAACCCTAATTTCTTTCCAGATATATAAGATGGGCAGCCATTATTGTTTTTTGTGGTCTTTAGTCCGAAGACTGGTTTCGTGCAGCTCTCCATGCTGCTATATCCTGTGTAAACCTCTTCATCTCCGAATAACTGTTGTAAGCAACATCCTTCTGATCTGCTTACTGTATTCATGTCATGTCTTGGTCTCCCTTTACGATTTTTATTCCCCTTCCTCCCCCCCCCCCCCTCGCTTCCCTCCAGCGCCAAATTGGTGATCCGTTGATATCTCAGAATGTGTACTATCAATTGATACCTTCTTCTAATCAGGTTACGCCAGTTCTTTTCAATACTATCTCATCAGTTACATGATCTATCCATCTACTCTTCAGCAGTATTATGTAGCGCCATATTTCAAAAGCTTCTACTGGTTATCCTCCATGTTTCAGTTCCATACAAGGCTACTCTCCATACAAATACTTTCAGAAAAGACTGATCAGCATTTTTTCTACATTCAATGTTAACAAATTTCTATTCTTCAGAAACGCTTTTGTTACCATTGCCAGCAAACATTTTATATCTTCTCTATTTCGGATATAATCAATTATGCTGCTGCCGGTATAACAAAACTTACCTACTATTTCAAGTGCCTTATTTCCTAACCTAATTCCCTCAGCATCAGCTATTTAATTCGACTACATTGAATTGTCCATGTTTTGCCTTTGTTGCTGTTCAGCTTATATCCTCCTTTCAAGACACTGTCCATTCCGTTCAGTTGATCTTCCAAGTTCTTTGTTGTTCTCAACAGAATTACAGTGTCATCGGTAAACCTCAACGTTTTTATTATTATTTTGAAAAAATACATTTACATACTAAATTTCTAGTCTGTTTTGAGGTACACGTGTACAGCCGTGGTACACACTGAAATCCCAATGGCAGATTACCGTATCGCGCCACTGAGGAGCCAAATGAAAATATTACAGCCTATTCCTGTAGTGGAGACGAGCTGCAACATTTTGTGTTAACTCCTCCAGCTACGTGAGACGATACTGTGGTGTGGGGATTTCTAGGTATAGGAGGACTGAAGACATGTACCTGCAAACAAACGAATATGTATTTACACAACTTTAAGTTGTCAGAGCTGGGATCCTTTATTGTATGATTATATGATAGCGGAACAAACACTGGTAGCAGTTACTGCTGTAAAATATCTGGGAGTATGCGTGCGGAACGATTTGAAGTGGAATGATCATATGAAATTAATTGTTGGTAAGGCGGGTACCAGGTTGAGAATCATTGGGAGAGTCCTTAGAAAAAGTTGTCCATCAACACTCGTTCGACCTATACTTGAGCATTGCTCATCAGTGTGGGATCCGTACCAGGTCGGGTTGACGGAGGAGATAGAGAAGTTCCAAAGAAGAACGGCGCGTTTCGTCACAGGGTTATTTGGTAAGCGTGATAGCGTTGCAGAGATGTTTAGCAAACTCAAGTGGCAGACTCTGCAAGAGAGGCGCTCTGCATCGCGGTGTAGCTTTCTGTCCAGGTTTCGAGAGGGTGCGTTTCTAAATGGTTCAAATGGCTCTGAGCACTAGGGGTGCGTTTCTGGATGAGATATCGAATATACAGGGTGTTACAAAAAGCTACGGCCAAACTTTCAGGAAACATTCCTCACACACAAATAAAGAAAAGATATTATGTGGACATGTGTCCGGAAACGCTTAATTTCCATGTTAGAGCTCATTTTAGTTTCGTCAGTATGTACTGTACTTCCTCGATTCACCGCCAGTTGGCCCAGTTGAAGGAAGGTAATGTTGACTTCGGTGCTTGTGTTGACATGCGACTCATTGCTCTACAGTACTAGCATCAAACACATCAGTACGTAGCATTAACAGGTTAGTGTTCATCACGAACGTGGTTTTGCAGTCAGTGCAATGTTTACAAATGCGGAGTTGGCAGATGCCCATTTGATGTATGGATTAGCACGGGGCAATAGCCGTGGCGCGGTACGTTTGTATCGAGACAGATTTCCAGAACGAAGGTGTCCCGACAGGAAGACGTTCGAAGCAATTGATCGGCGTCTTAGGGAGCACGGAACATTCCAGCCTATGACTCGCGACTGGGGATGACCTAGAACGACGAGGACACCTGCAATGGACGAGGCAATTCTTCGTGCAGTTGACGATAACCCTAATGTCAGCGTCAGAGAAGTTGCTGCTGTACAAGGTAACGTTGACCACGTCACTGTATGGAGAGTGCTACGGGAGAACCAGTTGTTTCCGTACCGTGTACAGCGTGTGCAGGCACTATCAGCAGCTGATTGGCCTCCACGGGTACACTTCTGCGAATGGTTCATCCAACAATGTGTCAATCCTCATTTCAGTGCAAATGTTCTCTTTACTGATGAGGCTTCATTCCAACGTGATCAAATTGTAAATTTTCACAATCAACATGTGTGGGCTCTCGAAAATCCGCACGCAATTGCGCAATCTGTGAACGTTTGGGCAGGCATTGTAGGTGCTGTCTTGATTGGGCCCCATGTTCTTCCACCTACGCTCAATGGAGCACGTTATCACGATTTCATACGGAATACTCTACCTTTGCCTTTACAAGTACGACACAATATGTGGTTCATGCACGATGGAGCTCCTGCACATTTCAGTCGAAGTGTTCGTACACTTCTCAACAACAGATTCGGTGACCGATGGATTGGTAGAGGCGGACCAATTCCATGGCCCCCACGCTCTCCTGACCTCAACCCTCTTGACTTTCATTTATGGAGGCATTTGAAAGCTCTTGTCTACGCAACCCCGGTACCAAATGTAGAGACTCTTCGTGCTCGTATTGTGGTCGGCTGTGATACAATACGCCATTCTCCAGGGCTGCATCAGCGCATCGGGGATTCCATGCGACGGAGGGTGGATGCATGTATCCTCGCTAACGCACGACATTTTGAACATTTCCTGTAACAAAGTGTTTGAAGTTACGCTGGTACTTTCTGTTGCTTTATGTTTCCATTCCATGATTAATGTGATTTGAAGAGAGTAATAAAATGAGCTCTAACATGGAAAGTAAGCGTTTCCGGACACATATCCACATAACATATTTTCTTTCTTTGTGTGTGAGGAATGTCTCCTGAAAGTTTGGCCGTACCTTTTTGTAACACCCTGTATTGCTTCCCCCTACTTATACCTCCCGAGGAGATCAGGAATGTAAAATTAGAGAGATTCGAGCGCGCTCGGAGGCTATCCGGCAGTCGTTCTTCCCGCGAACCATACGCGACTGGAACAGGAAGGGGAGGTAATGACAGTGGCGCGTAAAGTGCCCTCCGCCACACACCGTTGGGTCGCTTGCGGAGTATAAATGTAAATGTAGATGTAGATAATCTAAGCGAAACTATCCTGCGCATGATAGGTTCTGTATTATACGTGCATATACTACACGTTTTCATGCGTATTAAGTGTATTGTACATTTGCTCTTTTTCTCAACGTATCTATAGTTTTTTCTAGGCGAAAAGTTAACATTTTGTATTTCCGACATGACTGTTTTGAGGCGTAACTGTGTTGTAATAAGACTCACAGTAAGTCGCAGGAACAGAATGAGTGCAGTAGGGCTTCCGCCGCCGGTGGCGCAGAAGTCACCCTACGCGGGGCCCCTTCCTCGTTTAGTCCGTTTGTGGATTCCGCGGGCGCGCGCGCACGCCTCGCCAGCTTCCTGGCTACCGCGCCGCCGCTGACTGATCTGCGGCCGTTTTTGAAGTCTGGCGGGGCGCAGCCGGGCGTGTGTGTAATTGAGTGCGCCCCGCCGCCGACAACAGAGATGAAGTTGTTCCGTGGGCAGCTGACAGGTGTGTGGTCCCACCACCCAGGCCGCGCCCGCAAAGGTAAAGGACCGGGCCGGGCCTGGCCGCCGCCGCCGCCGCAGCGTCTCGTTTTTTTCCTGTGCGGCGAAGACGCTGCTGCATTGTGTGACAGCGCCGGCCGGCTCCTTTCATATCGGCGGCCGGCCAGCCGCCGCGCCGTGGTGGGCCTTCTTGGTACGTCCTCGATCGCGCGATTAGTTTCCGGACGGCCAGACTTTTTGTTCGCTGCGCTCTGACTAATACGACAATTAATCAGCGTGACGTGCCGTGGGGTTTACCCACCATGAAATGCAGCCTAGTTCCATTTCGCGAGGTGGTTAAGAAATTAAAAAAAATGTTAAAATAATGTTCGGAGACAAGAAAGTAATACAAAATCATTGTAAGTCGTATGTGACCGTATTGGAAACAGCAGACTCCTACGCTGAAATCAGTAAATATCACTATTAACATGTTTAGAAAAGCCCGCTGTTGGCTGAGACTGCTGCACTACTGGCCATTAAAATTGCTATACCACGAAGATGACGTGCTGCAGACGCAAAATTTAACCGACAGAAAGAAGATGCTGTGATACGCAAATGATTAGCTTTTCAGAGCATTCACATAAGGTTGGCGCCGGTGGCGACCCATACAACGTGCTGACACGAGGAAAGGTTCCAACCGATTTCTCATACACAAACAGCACTTGACCGGCGTTGCCTGGTGAAACGTTGTTGTCATGCCTCGTGTAAGGAGGAGAAATGCGTACCATCACGTTTCCGACTTTGATAAAGGTCGGATTGTAGCCTATCTCGATTGCGGTTTATCGTATCGCGACATTGCTGCTCACGTTGGTCGAGAGCCAATGACTGTTAGCAGAATATGGAATCGGTAGGTTCAGGAGGGCAATACGGAACGCCCTGCTGGATCCCAACGGCCTCGTATCACTAGCAGTCGACATGACAGGCATCTTATCCGCATGGTTGTAACGGATCGTGCAGCCACGTCTCGATCCCTGAGTCAACAGATGGGGACGTTCGCAAGACAACAACCAACTGCACGAACAGTTCGACGACGTTTGCAGCAGCATTGACTATCAGCTCGGAGACCATGGCTACAGTTACCCTTGACGCTGCATCACAGACAGGAGAGCCTGCGATGGTGTACTCAACGACGAACCTGGATGAACGAATAGCAAAACGTCATTTTCTCGGATGAATACAGGTTCTGTTTACAGCATCATGATGGGCGCATCCGTGTTTGGCGACATCGCGGTGAACGCACATTGGAAGCGTGTATTCGTCATCGCCATACTGGTGTATCATCCGGCGTGATGGTATGGGGTGCCATTGGTTACACGTCTCGGTCACCTCTTGTTCGCACTGACGGCACTTTGAACAGTGGACGTGACATTTCAGATGTGTTACGACCCGTGGCTCTACCCTTCATTCGATCCCTGCGAAACCCTACATTTCAGCAGGATAATGCACGACCGCATGTTGCAGGTCCTGTACGGGCCTTCCTGGATACATAAAATGTTCGTCTGTTGCCCTGACCAGCACATTCTCCAGATCTCTCACCAATTGAAAACGTCTGGTGGCCGAGCAACTGGCTTGTCACAATACGCCAGTCACTACTCTTGATTAACTGTGTTATCGTGTTGAAGCTGCATTGGCAGCTGTATCTGTACACGCCATCCAAGCTCTGTTTGACTCAATGCCCAGGTGTATCAAGGCCGTTATTACGCCCAGAGGTGCTTGTTCTGGGCACTGATTTCTCAGTATCTATGCACCCAGATTGCGTGAGAATGTAATCACATGTCAGTTCTAGTGTAATATATTTGTCCACTAAATACCCGTTAATCATATGCATTTCTTCTTGGTGTAGCAGTTTTAATGGCCAGTAGTGTATAATCCCAGTGACCCTGTTTACTTCTTCTAAGGCACAACTGACTCGAGCAAAGTGTGGAAGCTTCTCGTTTTGGTGACGTTATAGAAACCTACAGTACTGATCCTTTCGATCAGAATGGAACATTATACCTCCCTGATGTACCTCGTGATGAAAAGACTTGTTGACATCGGATTTTGATCTATTCTTGACTTCCTTTCATTAACCGTTCATAAATACAATTTTCATTAAATGTCATCTGTGTCCTCCTCTTTCCGCATACAAGCGAGGAAAAAAGAAAAAAACGAGAATAACAAGAACGAGGGAAAACTAAAGTACGAGCGGCGATAATAAGTAACGCAACTCTTTTTATTTCGGCCAGTTTTGATTGAATAAATGCGCCGGCCGGAGTGGCCGTGCGGTTCTAGGCGCTACCGTCTGGAACCGCGCTGCCGCTACGGTCGCAGGTTCGAATCCTGCCTCGGGAATGGATGTGTGTGGTGTCCTTAGGTTAGTTAGGTTTAAGTAGTTCTAAGTTCAAGGGGACTGATGACCTCAGAAGTTCAGTCCCATAGTGCTCAGAGCCATTTGAACCATTTCTGAATAAATGCGGAATTTGTTGTGGGACATCGTGGAATATTCCCGCTTCAGCCCCTAACAGTTTCGTAAAGTTCCGAGAGCTGGCGGCGCTACACGTAACATTCAAAATGGCGTCTGTAACGGAGGTGCATTTCAAGCAGAGAGATGTCATCGAGTTTCTTTTGCGGAAAAGCAGAGCATCGCAGATAATCATAGGCGATTGCAGAATATCTACGGAAACCCGAAAGTGAACAAAAGCACTGTGAGTCGTTGGGCGAGGCGTCTGGCATCATCGCAACAATGTTGCGCAAACCTGTCCGATCTCCTGCGTGCCGACCCACCGCACACAGCTGAGACCCCTGTACTGTTGGAACGTGCGGACACTCTCATTCGAGGTCATGACGGATTTCAGTCAAACATCTCGCTGCACAACTGGACGTCTGTTTTGGTAGCGCAGAGATCCTTGCCCACCAGTTGTGGTACTCAAATGTTGGTTCCTCATCCACTCTATAGCTCGGATCTTGCACCTTCCGACTTCCATCTGTTTGGTCCAATGAAGGATGCGCTCCACGGGATGCAGTACGTGGTTCATGGAGCCGTTGTTGATGCAGCAAGACGTTAGCTAGACGTCGACCAGTGGATTGATACCATGCGGGCATAAAGGCCCTCCCAGTTAGGCGGCTAAGGCCGTCCCATTCGGCGGAGATAATATTGAAAAATAGGGTTTCGTAGCAAAAAGAGTAGGGAATAGTATGGCGTGTTGGAATCCTGAATAAAACCAACCTGAGAATACACCTTTGGTCAAAGAGGTCGAATGACGTTTACACATCTTCTAGATAAGTGCTTTCGAGTCCCTGTATCAGATTTGAAGGCAAATGAAAATGTTCTGTTGAAATAGGCGAGTATTTCATCCAACAAAGGGGCTTGTGGCGCGTACAGCAGATAAATGTTTCAGTAGCAACAAAGTTCCCGGCTCTTTCTTGCCACTTGCATTCCGAACAGCACGACTGGGATGGTATCGGAGGCGTATTGCTGCTCATAGTCCTCCTTCTGGGAACCATTCCACCCCCAACAGAACTCATAGACACTATTATCAATCATGTCACACGTCATTCGTAATCTGCGACCTGTGTGCATTTCAGTAAGAGTTTCCTAACTAGATCGCGTGGATTAATAACTTGTTCTTCTACTTAGAAGTTCAATGTCTAAGATCTCGTAATCCATGTTCTATGCTCTTTTAGTATCTGAAAATGGCAGGCCTAAGTATATTGTTAGTAAAGACTATGAACCAAGCGAGGTGGCGATGAAATAAGAATTTGAACTCGCATTGGGAAGGTGGCGGTTCAGTTCCCTAGTCAGCCGTCGAAATCTACGTTTTCTGTGGTTTCCCTAAACAGCTTAAAGCAAATACCGGAATGATTGAGTAAACGGACACAACTGACTTCTTTTCCAAATCTGTGCTTGTGCTCCGCTTCTAATGACCTTGTTATCGGCAAAATATTAAAACTCTAACCTTCTTCGCTTAAAAAAAATCCATGCTATATAGACAGGAAATTTCTATTGAATGTCACACACTCGGTATGTTGTGTATTGCTGTTTGGGGTAATGACTGACTGAAATAACGCTTCGGCCTGGAATCTCATTGACTGGAGTAAAATTAACTTCAGTGACTAGTCCTGCTTCGAACTGAGCCCCAGCGTCCAACGCGTTTGGAGACGCCCCGGACAGCCGTGGGATACTAACCTGACTGTCGCCCGACGTACGTCCCGACAGTGGGAGTGATGGTTTGGGGATCCATTTCATTTCATGGCAGGACCACTTTGGTTGTCATCTGCAACATCCTTACAGCGCAGCGGTAATTCGACGATATTCTACACCTCGTTTTGTTGCCATTCATGACAAATCATACTGGGATTACATTACAGCAAGATAATGCCCGGCAGCACATGGCGAGAGTTTCTACTGCGCGTATTCGCGCGTGCCAAACACTACCTTGGCCAGAAAGGCCGCCGGAACTCTCCCCAAATGAGAACGTTTGGAGCATTACCGAGAGGCCAGCCTGTTCAGAATTTTGACGATCTAACGCGCCAATCGGATAGAATTTGGCCCGGTACCCGTCAGGAGACACTACCAATAAATGCCAAGCCGAATAACTGCTTGCATGAGGGACACAGGTGTACCACCGCCTTAGTGATTGCTCAATTTCTGAAACTCTTCCTCTTGAATAAATCATTCAGTTTTTCTGAAATTGTAATCATGCGTTTGTCTGTACATGTACGTCATCTCTACCAGTTTCTGCCCAGTTCCTTCATCGTACGGTTTTCGTTCATCTTTTTTTTTTTTTTTTTTTTTTTTTTGTCTTAAAATGTATACATCCCGAAATGCTTCATTTGTGGTATATCGGCCCTACTTGGCTTCTGAATGAATATGATTATCAAGATAAAATCCTGTGTAATGCTATTTCCTCATAATTGTTACTTTACCAAGTAACGGATTTACGTATGTTAGGCAGTTGATAAAGTATTAAAAGTGCAGCTGCATCCCCATGCTCTTCCATCGCAACCTTTTCCTTCACACACAGATCTGCGACTGAAAAATCTCACAGAGAGTGATCTCTTAGCTGCCTTTCTGTGTGTATACGTTGCATGGGGGCTTAATTAAATGAAATGAAAATAATTTTAATTTCTGCTTTAGTAGCTGTTTGTCCGATTACGAAGTCTCGTAAACGGTTGGCCCTGACTAGTATTATTACGCAATCTGACTGCTTAGAACAATAACAAAGAATGAATGGAAATTTTCATTAACACAATAAATTAATTAAGTCCCCAGCAACTATAAAAACCTACGAAACCAAAGCACAAGTGTAACTGTTCTGTGTGTGGAAGTATGACTCAACGTACGCATCTGGCACGGTTCTTCTTCAATAACACAAGAAATTTTAAATATCATTTATACTGAATTAATTAAAGAAAATAAAAATACCATAATTACTCAAGAAAACCAGAATTACACTCTAATACAAGAACACAAGCCAGATGCTTTGTTGACTGAACCTGTAATGACGCATTATTTAAAACATGGAAATAATGAAAAATAAATCAAGTTTCGTTACCTTCATATATTGACCAAAATCACTCTAATCATTACAATATATCTCCACACCGACTCGCTATTACCACATCTCAACAAGAACTTTTCAGTATCACATCTCAGCAAGCACTCCCTACTAGCACATCTGAACACGAACTGACTACTACGAGTCCTCGACAAGCACTGCCCACTACGAGTTCTCAATAATCACTGCCAGTGGAGGCGGCGGAACAATGCTCTCTAGCGATCTCTGGCGCTGTGGCTCAGTGTAGCCACCTTTCATATGCCCTTCCTCCACGGCTAGAATTTGATGGTATTTTTGCCAGCATTGGTGGTGAAAATACCACCAAATTCGTCAAAAAAATACAGACAAAAATAAAAGATAATATTAATACGTAAATATCATATAACTAGATAAAATTTTGGCTTTGCACTGACCTTTCAATAACCTATTATATAGAATACAGTAAGCAATACAAATTCTTTCACACATGTGACTTTACATAATAGTTTACACAAGTATTATGTGGCTAAACAATTCAATCAATAGCGTCAGCAATGACGAATATGTGCAGGTAAGAGTCTCATAACTTTTCACAACCAGTAATACACAAAAAAATCAGTTTATACAAATATTCACATAAACGCTTTCCATAGCCCAAGAAACAAGTAGTTGACAGTTCGAGCAGTAGCACCCAGCAATGGTCAACAGGTGCAAAAACCAACAAGTGACATTTTTTCAGTAGAAACAGTCCATCAGTGGCACCCAGTAATGTTGAATAGGTGCAGACACCAACAAGTAACACCATTTCAGTATAAGCAGTTCCATTAGTGGCACCAGCAATGTTGAGCAGGTGCACACAGCAACAGGTGACATCTTTTCAGTAGAAGCAGTCCATCAGTGGCACCCAGCAATGTTGAGCAGGTGCAGACACCAACAAGTAACACCATTTCAGTAGAAGCAGTCCATCAGTGGCACCCAGCAATGTTGAGCAGGTGCAGACACCAACAAGTAACACCATTTCAGTAGAAGCAGTCCATCAGTGGCACCCAGTAATGTTGACCAGGTGCAGACAGCAAGAAGCAACATCATTTCAGTAGAAGCAGTCCATCAGTGGTACCCAGCAATGTTGAGCAGGTACACACAGCAACAAGTCACATTTCTCAGCAGAAGCAGTTCCATAAAATTCAGTATCACTGATCACACTGTTCATCAGAGTTTATAAGCAGAAATTAAACATGTCCTAGTGGCACCAATCATGTAGAAAAGGTACAAGTAACAGTCCATAATTTTTACAATCACTGATCACACAGTTCATCAGCAGAAATTAAACATGACTAAATGTCACACATCATGTTGAAAAGTGCAGCACCATCACTAATCAGACAGTTCAGGCATGAACAATAGTTTGAATACACATACAATGCTTTTACACTAAACATACAAATCATAACAAACACACAAATGATATCAGATAATTGTCCTATTAACTATTACAATACACAAATACCAGTAAACCTATAACATTTATGGGTGTCAGTGCAAGCCGCTACCAACAAATAAAATAATATTTAGGAGATAGGTGGGTAGGATTAGGAAAGGAAAACACACAAAACACACTCACTCATCTTTCATCCACATTAGTGCTACTGTGTAATTGAATAGTGTTCACTGTGTAAATGCAATTCTGTCAAAATTTTATGTTCATCATGTGTATCAAGTAGTAGTGGCAGCAATGTATAACAGTCAATAATAGTTAAGTCAACGTCATAGTCATCATGTCAAGACCAATGTTTGCCAAGCCAGATCAAAATGTACGGTTGCTGAACAACTGTCAGTGTACCAAGATATGCAAATGCTTCCTCTCTCAAAAAAAAGTATATACTGATTTGTGATTTGACAAAGTGTGTGTGTAGACAATCTTCCTTCTACTTGAGTGTTCTAGTCTGCCATCTTCATCCTCCTTGTTCCATATGGACCAACAAAAAAAATATGCTCCTCACTTACTTTACCTCTTATCCACCAAAACTCCAATAATCATCAGCATAATCTCAATACTTCACTAATACCTCTTCAATACGTCGATACATATAAACCTTATCATCAATATCATTTACCTTACCTCTTGTCCACGAAAACTCCAATAATCATCACTTAATCTTAATACTTCAATAATACCTCTTCACTACGTCGATATATATAAACCTCAGCACCAATATCATTTTACTTCCATAACAACTCTTTCCTCTAGTCAGTCTCCTCGAACAAGTACAGACAAAATCCTAGTGCAACTTCAATTCATCATCCCATACAATCCGAAGACACAGTGTCTACACACAACCTCTGTGTAATCCATCTGACCCAAATTTTCTACTCATTATAAATTATAAGATACATTTTGGTTCCTTGTCCATCATTAAATAAAAGAAATGCATACATGAGCTCTAACAGACTTAGTTCGAATAACTCTCAGTAATTAAGTACGATTACGGAGTGTGAATGATCATAATATTACACAGTGTGTACACCACTTCAAGAATCATAGCAGAAGCAAACATGTGGAGTATTTTTTGTGTCAAGTGTCACTTCCTATTTCAATTGCTCACGAAAAATGCAGTGTAATACTGTCAATGGTCTAAACCTAGTTTTGGTATGTCATGTCGTTAGCTTCCTTCCTATTAGCATAAATTTATACAGCTTCCATAAAACCTCAGCTCATGTGACTTCTATGACTTTCTTGTACTAACGTCGTTCGTCGAATTATAGCAGTTCATTTTCTTATCTTAAAAATATAAGGCACTGAGCATAAGCAAAACATGCAATAGCGAGTAAATATACCAGTAGAGAACAGAATGTCAACAAGTGGATGCAGCACAATTCTTACAACGAGGCTCTGCCAAGCGAACAATCTATAATTAATACCACAGTGTAACCTAAACTCTATGTTTGTACACAGTATATCAGCATTTCTATATACTAAATTGAAGAGTAGTTATGACAACAAAACAGAAATGTGTAAATATGCAATCCATACAAAAAGCGGCAAACATATATCTTACGTAATAAACAAGTCATTAGCATCATATCAGCATAAGCAAATAAATGTTCATATGTAATCTTAATAAGTAAACATGAAGGCGCAAGCAGATAAATCACAAAGTGTAACCTACAGTCAGCACAATTAATCAGGTGACAATTATAATTTAAATAAATAAGCACAGCAGGCACATAATAGAAAAATGTGACATCAGTGAAAAAGCAGTGCAGCCAAGCGATGCGTAATATATACAAATAACAAGCCTGTTCATTAATCAATCATCGTCAAAATCAGTTAATGTGCGTAAGCACGTCGCTTCACAAGTAAATTCATAGAACATGAAATTTAGCACAAAGTATGAGTCACGTAATCGCAAGCAGCAAATTATGTCTAAAGTACGTACCTAAGTGGAAATATGTTACCTGAAAAATAAACTCAATTAATAGTTACCCTTTTTAGTTTATTAGTTTCATCTTCGAAATTACATTCTTCCTGAAATTTTCTCGATAGCAAGTCGTCTTAACGTCGGACACGCACAGAATTTACCTGAAGTTCTTAAATATTTTATACAACCATATCCTGAAAAATACTGAACGTTAATAACATAATTCATCAAGTCATTATCGCTTTATACTGAATTTAATCGGAGAAATTAGACTGTGTATTTGTTTACGGCTGTCAGTGCATTCGCACTGAGCGCTCGATCAGCTGTAGGCGCGTGACGTAGGAAGCGATTGTTTGCGGTCAACGACTGCCTTGTGCGGCGCGCCGACTTGACTGTTGCTTTGAGTATGTGCCGCCGCCGGAACACGGCGCGGTATCCTTGTATTCTCTGCATGTTTACATGTAGCTGTTAGTTTCTCTAAAGTATGTCATTCCACAAAAATGTTTACGTTCGATATATGATGTATTCCCTTAGAGCGCCGAGATTTAAGAGTTTCTACTTCAACAGTGTTATCATGAATAATTTTGCGAACTCTATATGGACCGTTATAAAGCAGAAAAAAATTGCGACACAAGCCTTTTCCTTTATGAGACAAAAGATGAGACTTAATTAACACCTTTTGACCAACTGACAAGATTTTTAAACGACCAGGATGCTTAGCTGATTTCTCTCTTCTAGCAGCCGCAGATGCAATATTTTGTAGAGCCAGGTTGACAACTTCAGAATGCCGCAGTTTCCGTGAAGGCGGAAAAGGAACGATTTCAGAAATGCGATTTGTTGGTACTTTATTTTTTACTATCAATAGAGGCGGTAAAGAAGTTGAGTCATTTGGAAGTTCATTCAGAATGTTTTGAAAAATATGAAGATACTGATCCCAAGTTCTGTGGTTCTGATGACAATAAAGTCGACACAATTTATTGATTTCCTTCATCCATCTCTCTGAAGCATTAGATTGAGGGTGAAAAAGTGAAATAAAAATTGGTTTAATCTTACGACGCCGTAGAGTACGAAGCCAAATTTTAGAGCGAAACTGTGATCCATTATCTGATATAACCTTATCAACATGACCCACTTCTTTAAGAAAATGTTTGATGAAAGCATTAGATACTGAACGAGCTGTTGCTTTGCGTAACGGTGTAAAACACACATATTTTGATGTCAATTCCACTGCTACGAAAATGTACGCAAAACCATTAGTAGAACGAACCACTGGACCGAACAAATCGACTGCAGCCATGTCCTTTAATTTCGCTGGAATGATAGGAAACAACGGTGCTCTGTGAGAAATAGTTGGCGGCTTAGCCTATTAACATAATTTGCATTTGGCAAGAACAGATCGAATACGTTTTTCCATATTACTGAAGTAGCAATTTTCTCGTAATTTATGAAAGCATTTTCTGGGACCAAAGTGTGCATAACTGAAATGTGTAAACGAGGTGTGGCCAAATCATCCAATCTAACAAAGCGTCTAAGAAAATTACAGACACCAAGGAAACTACGAACAGCACATTTTGTGGAAGGAACAGCATAATTACGAATAGCGTCTAGTTTCTCTGGATCAGGAAGAATACCTTCTGTAGAAATAATGTGACCGAGAAATTTCACCTGAGAACGACCAAATTCAGATTTTTCCAAGTTCTCAGTAATGCCAACTCTTGCAAAAATACGTAATAATAAATCCAAAATTTTGTTATGCTCACTCCAAGAACGTTTAGCAATAAGAATATCGTCAACATATGAAGTAATATTGTCACGAAGATAAACAGGTAAGATTTCATTTAAACTACGAAGAATGCTGCAGAAAATACAGTAAGTCCAAACGGAAATTTCCAAAGTCACTTATGGGTAAAACAGTCAAATCCGGTTTTTCTTTACCTACTGTCTAGATAGATGGATAGTAGAAGAGTTGTTTTTATAGATGCAAAGAATAGTAAAAGAGTAGGCAGCGGTGCAGAAAACTAAAAGCGAAACAGCACCACTACAGCTCGGGGCCCTGTGAGCGCTACGACACATATTCACTTAGTGTAGTGAACCCCTGAGGACTTTAATAGCTGCACATAAATTTCAGTTTGTGACTTAATGGCAAATTTGGCGGAAGTGCGCACGTAAATCGATCCAACCATGAACATGGACGTATGTCATTTCTAGAATTGCAAAAGATCTTAAATTTCCGAACAGTCAAGAAGTGTTTACAGTCAAAGCTTCCGCCTCGCGGCGACAAAGACCTACCGCGTCTGTCCCAGTCCCAATGTCGATTATTGTCAAGTTCCCGCGCCTGGCGCTCTCTTGTTGCGTCCCGTAAATGAAACAAATTATTTTCTTCAAAGCCCTCTGCTATCTGTGATTCTAAATTTCTTCTGCTGTCTTTTCCTATAATTTCGCCTTCGATTTGTTTGACTTGCTTTCGTAATGCCTCAACTTCCCTTTTAACGCGTTCATTAATTTTTTCCTGATTTTCAACATGCTTATTTATGTTCTGGTACTCTTCGGTTTCTGCAAATGGCAATGGTGCTGTATCATCTGAATCTCTGTCCCCATGTAAACTAAGATTTGTCAATTTATCTGAAATCTCCTCAACTCTTTCCGATAAGTCACCTATTTTTTCTTTCTGTTTATTTACATCTTCCGTAAGTGTCGCGACTCGGGTTTCAGTGTTAACACATTTGGTAGTTAACTGTTCATATTGTTGTGTTAGATGATTTATTCTGTCATTTGGTACGGATTCCTCGATTCTCTCAAATATTTCTTTCTTATCGTGTGCACGTTGTAAATTTAACTCTGAAAATTTTTGTACTATCACGCGATCTCTTTCTTCCTGTTCTCTATCCTGTTCCCTTTGTCTAATCTCTACTGCAATTAATCTATTATTGTGAGAATTCAAAATCGGTTGTACTTCTTCTCTGATTTCTTTCTTTAACTCATCTTTCATATTTTTGAAACATGTCCCTATTCGTGAGTCTAACCGTGTTTCCATTGTTTCCAACTCTGTTTCTAAACGTGTTGCCACTGTTTTTAATTCAGATCCTAACCGAGTTTCCATTGTTCCCATCCGTGTTTCCATTTGTGAGTCTAACCGTGTTGCCAAAGTTCCCATCTCTGTTTTTAATTCAGATCGTAACTGTGATCCCAAATTTAATATTGCACTCATCAACTGTTCCGTATGATCTGGTTCGAAATTCTTTTCGCCCCTAACATTTCTCGCAAAACCAGTTTCCTTCGTCATAGCTGTAAAGCTATCTGTGTTCGATACTATTACAGAATCTTCTGTCGTTGATCTCTTATTCTGTGAATTTTCTGATTGAGAAAAATTTTGAAATGGTTCCGGACTATTTTCCCGACTTATTACATTGTTTTCCACTTCATTATCCATCATACTGTTTTCCTCTGTTGGCGAGTTCGCCATGTTAACAATTTCGTCATTCTCACTATCCATCATTTTTGCCTTTTTCATTGATCGCGTGATCATTTACAAAATATACAAAACTCGTCACTATAAAAAAAATTACACACAATGACACTTTATCATCAACAATATCATTCACACGAGATGTTTCCCTCAAACACGATCATCGAACAATTGAAATAATTGCACTAATTGTCAAACCCGTAGACAAGACAACAGAAATGAAATTTTGCAAAAAAAAAAAAAATACCATTAGAAGAATGACAATTACCAAATCTACACATGCAATATAGACTACAATTACTAAACTACAAATTACTACAACAATCCTACTGTCTACTATTTCTACAATCAGAAGATTCCAAGGGACGATCCGAAGCAACGGTCGCCACGTGCATGGGGGCTTAATTAAATGTAATGAAAATACAAATAATTTTAATTTTCAGTCGCTGTACTGTCCGATTACGAAGTCTCGTAAACGGTTGGCCCTGACTAGTATTATTACGCAATCTGACTGCTTAGAACAATAACAAAGAATGAATGGAAATTTTCATTAACACAATTAATTAATTAAGTCCCCAGCAACTATAAAAACCTACGAAATCAAAGCACAAGTGTAACTGTTCTGTGTGTGGAAGTATGACTCAACGTACGCATCTGGCACGGTTCTTCTTCAATAACACAAGAAATTTTAAATATCATTTATACTGAATTAATTAAAGAAAATAAAAATACCATAATTACTCAAGAAAACCAGAATTACACTCTAATACAAGAACACAAGCCAGATGCTTTGTTGACTGAACCTGTAATGACGCATTATTTAAAACATGGAAATAATGAAAAATAAATCAAGTTTCGTTACCTTCATATATTGACCAAAATCACTCTAATCATTACAATATATCTCCACACCGACTCGCTATTACCACATCTCAACAAGAACTTTTCAGTATCACATCTCAGCAAGCACTCCCTACTAGCACATCTGAACACGAACTGACTACTACGAGTCCTCGACAAGCACTGCCCACTACGAGTTCTCAATAATCACTGCCAGTGGAGGCGGCGGAACAATGCTCTCTAGCGATCTCTGGCGCTGTGGCTCAGTGTAGCCACCTTTCAACGTGTATTCAAGTATGTATGTAGAACTGTAAAGGGATCCTATCCAAGACTCGACATACGTTACGTACCAAGAATAATGGAGATGTAACCCTTGCGCGCAATTTCTGGTTAAGCCACCACACAAGGACAATTACAAATTTAAAAATTACAGGGTCGCCACCAGCCTAAGCCCTTCCTAACAATTAAGAAAAGATTGAACTGGAAATTATCAGTTCAATTAAATTAAGAATTTAATTATAAGAATGCAATTATTTAAAGAGACTAACAAGATGAACAGCATTGTATGTCGTATATCAATTAGGTTGTTTAATTAAATTTATTTTTCCTCCCATTTTTGTTCATCACAAGCAAGCAGATTAACTTAAAAAATATCAGGGAATAGAAAATTAATTTGAAAACTGACATCAATGAGAAAGATAAAGGACCCAGAGTATATCTTTTACGTAGCATATTTATTTTATTACTGAATTTGATGCACATCCTATGAATACATATGGCTGGTGCCTGAATGAAAAATTTAACTAAATAGTTCGCCAAAAAGTGGTAGAATAGCGCAATTAAAAAAGGAAAAAACACTCAAAAGGGAAGTGGAACACAATAATTCAATCATTCCATCTACATACCCACGACAGAAATAGTTCAGAGAGATACCTATCACCATTATGCTCATGCACTAGCTTGGAAAGAGGTTTATCCAATTCACAAGGTTTGTATAGTCGATATACGACATGGAATCCGCGCCTGCCGCTTACGAACGGCCGAACTTCAGCACGTGGTAAACTTGATTACGAGTTAATTGTTCAGAAATTAGACATTAAACCAGGCACAAATGTAAAAAATTTTAATGGTGCAATAGCAGAATGATTTTGATCTCACGAAATAAAATTAACTCGGCACGGCAGAAACAGTCTCTAGGAGCTACGAACTGTACTCACCAACAGATAGCTGCAGTGTGTCCTTTCTCCCCGGAGGTTCGCCTAACTACCGGTGCAACGGAAGTTACCAGAGGAGTAGGCTTCCGTCACCAACCTGACAGACAAACCAACCTCAGATTAAAAGGGGCAAACCACTCTGTCCAGGTACTGGGATCCTAAGTTGGTCATCCTGTGCTACCCTCCAAACGAGAAGCAAACATCACCTGCTCCTAGCCGATGACAACCAACTCAGCGTCACCCACAAAAGAAACCCGAAACCACACGTAAAAACACTCATTCAGTCACATTCACGCACACAAGGGGTAGGGTGAAGTGAAAAACGTAATAAATACAGGTCATGATTTCCTATGGAACACAAAAAAATCAAACATGCAATAAAAATCAAACATAATATCATTTAATTTTAATAAGCCTTAGTTTGTTTGCTCAGTCTTTCTGGGAGAGTTAATAAATTAAACCGCAATCCGGTGGGGAACATAATAGGATGCACAGAATCCAGGGAGACAAGTGTCTTACGAAACGACTCCACAGAGACGTTTCAAACGCTTCCGATATCTCCTCTCGCAAGAATTCAGATACTTATAGCAAGTACTCGCAAGTAACTATCAGACAGTAACTATCAGCGAAAATTCGTCGATTGTTTTAACAATTCTACGAATACTAATGAGCGTAGAAAACTGTTTGAGAGCAAACACTTACGTGTATCCCAATCTTTACAAAGAAGTCTTGTCATATTCGACACTTAACGTTTCTAGTTGTCGTTGTTTCTGTAGGCGACCCTTTATTTATGAAAACTAGTATATCATCATACAAATCATGTGAAAGGAATGGTATGTCACTTCGATTAATATCTTATAAAAAAAATTAACAGTTATCGTCTCACCCATTTATACCTTCTAAAGAAAACAGAAAATAGGAAGGACGAATATGTTCAGTATTAGATATTATATCCTCTGATAAGGGATAAAACTTGATTAGCTAACAGCATTAATGAAATAAATCATGGAATTAAGATAGACTTCTCACATACTTCGTCGAGCTGAGGACTGAAGACAAGTATTGTTTCGTAATTTATGCTTTTTTTCGTAAGCTTACCTAATTGCCTCCTGCAGTGGATATGCACCATAAATTGTTTGTCTGTACATGTACGTCATCTCTACCGATTTCTGTCCAATTACTTCGTGGTACGGTTTTCTTTCTTCTTTTGGAGACGAGATACTGGCAGAATAGAAGCTGTGGGGAGGGGCGTGCGTCGTGCTTCAGTAGCTCACTTGGGAGAACTTGCCCGAGAAAGGCAAAGGTCCCGAGTTCGAGTCTCGGTCCAGCACACAGTTTTAATCTGTCAGGAAGTTTCACTACCATAATTCTATGTTTGACACAGATGTATTATCACGAAGTCAGGGTGATGAAGGATTTAATTGTTATCTTTTGGTAACAGATCTCTAAGTTCTACTGCAGATATTCAAAGAAAGGCGAACAGTCTTTACAATAATGTTGTGACAAAGCCTCGAACCATTTTCATTCATAATGCTAATCGCGTATCTTAACACTGAACAAAAGGTTCTTGTTCGAAGAGCTAACACCGAAAAAAGAAAAAGTAGTACTTCTGTAACTTCATAATATTGGAAAACGAATTATATCGCCTTCTAAGCTAGTGAAATAACTAAAGAGGTCCAGCGATTGCACTTGCGTTACCGTTGCCTTTCCCCACGACTGAGCGAAGCGTGTTCTGCATGCTTTGGTCAGTGTTCTTTTGGTCGCAGTTACTTGTTCGTTACGGAATCCTTTCTGACAGTTGTGTTCCTTAGCAGTTGAGTTCCAGTTATTGTTTCCTACAACCTAATCTAATAAAACGTACCAAATAAATAAATCCTATGCCCAGACATTCTGTCATTTTTCCTGGGTAAATAACAAAGCTCATATTCTTAACCTATCATTTGGCTCTTAACAAACAGAATGATTTTGCAGACAACAGTGGTTCGCTGTATCGTTCGTAGGTGCCGATGCCCATAAGCCATTACGTTGAATCACGCATCGCTTCTAACTATATTAATGTTCGATTTTCCGTACAGTAGATGTTAACGATAACAAATTGAGTTGCCTTGTGTAACAGTCTCTATCTTGTGAATCTTCAGGTTTTGGCGGCGCAAAGACTGTTCCATTAAGTTTCGGGTGTGCAGCCGCAAGAAATCTCCTTCTTATTCTAATATTTCGGCTGTATAACGTTCAGCCATCTTCAGAGTGAGCCGCAAGACTGCCGCTCCATTTTTTTTTTTTGGTTTTTTTTTCCTTTATTGAATATCAATTCCCCCCGAAGGGGGCGGGCTGGCAGCAGCTTAGTATGCCGCTCTTCAGCCGACAGATTTTGTGACAAAGATCAAGAGAACAAATAATAACAAAACAGGCAGAGACGTGCATAGTGCGCGAGTTGTATCTATGACTCCGCAGATGATCTTCGTTGGCATATCGATATATCATTGTGAGCTGCACTGTGACGACGTCTTTGCGAGTTTATTACAGCAAGTGCCGGATTCCAGGATTTATCAAGATTGAAACCACTATCTCTATTAATTAAGATCGTCGTCAAGCGAATTTCAATTGCCTCCTTTACTATCGAGTCCCAAAAGGACGATGTAGTTGCCAAAATTTCGACGTTGTCATACAACATACTGTGACCATTATCAATACAGTGCTCTGCCACTGCCGACTTGTTAGTTTGTAAAAGTCGTGTGTACCTCTGGTGTCCTGTACATCTTTCTCGGACAGTACGAGTTGTTTGTCCGATGTAAGAAAGGCCACATTCACATGGAATTTTGTAAACTCCAGATTTTCGGAGCAGCAAATCATCTTTGACGGAGCCCACGAGTGCAGCTGTCTTAGGTGGAGGACAAAAAATCACTTTTACTCTGTGTCTGCCGAGAATGCGTCCTATTTTTGATGAGAGGCTACCCACATATGGCAGGAAGGCCATCGATTTAAAGGTTTCTTCATCTTCTTCTGCTTTCTTTGTGGCCTCTTTCGGTTTCATTTTCAGTGCCCTCTGTATTTGTTGTGGAGAGTACCCATTGTCTTCAAACACTCTTTGTAAGTGGGAAAGTTCATCTTGCAGACTGCTTTCGTCAGAAATAATATGCGCTCTGTGAGTCAAAGTTCGGAGAACACTCATTGTCTGGGCAGGATGGTGGCAGCTATTTGCACGTAAATACAGATCGGTGTGCGTCGGCTTCCTATACACTTCATGTCCCAAAGTGCCATCGTCTCTGCGCCGAACCAAAACATCCAAGAATGGAAGGCATCCCTCCTTTTCAATTTCCAGTTCGTGCAAAAGTTGGCACCACACTATCACAACGTACTGTTACAAATCGCTAACTTCACAAGGACAGCTACGAGCCAGACGCCCTGTAGCCTGCATTCCATTGATCTCAAACCACGGCCATTTGCGGCTTCAGTGGTGTCAAGTGAGAGCTCATTGGAGGACATGGTGGAAGTCCGTTGCTTTCTCTGATGATAGCTGGTGCTGTCTCGGTGCCAGTGATGGCCGTGCGTTGGTTGAAACGTACCCTTTTGAAAATTATGAATTATTGTGCTGTAAACTCCTTACGTTATTTGATTTTTAAACAGCTGAGCAAAACTGAATGTACTCAGACATTTCTCTCTTTACTTATTCTGATCATCACTAAACTGACACACAATATTTTTAGCGCAACGCAATCTCACTTTCAATAATCCCTACAAAAGAATGGCCCTGACTAACAATAACCTATACCTTTCATGAATCACTTACCTCACAAAAATCTTCGTTACTCGAACTACTGCAATACAGCGAGCGCCAATACTGCCAGCTAAATGAAAGATTCTAACTACTGAAGTCACTAACTACTGATAGGCATAGTTAGCAAATGAAAGGTTTTGATAGAGAAAAAACAATGTATTTACCTTAATAGTGTTCAAAAATCCAGTCTTACAAATTTACTGTCTCTGATGGACACACGTCCAGTTCGTCCGCTCTCAAAACTCTGCCATCTCTCTCCCCACATCCACCACTGCTGGCGGCTCACCTCCAACTGCACAACGCTATGCGCTGTTCACATCCAACTGCCCAACACTACAATAGCGAATATTCCAACAATGCCAACCAGCCACAGACTTCACACAGCACAGTCAGTGATTTTCATATAGAGCGCTACGTGGCGTTACCAACATAAAAACCTAAACAGCCTACTTACATGGTTAGGAGGAGGCCAGTTGAGGGCCTGCAACCAACCTCTCTGCGTGCAAGACACACTGGACCTACACTTGGAGTTACCTTGCGCTTTCATTAGCCTATGATCTTGCAGTGTTAATCACTTACATGTGTCATCTAGACAAATGTATTCCCGAAATTTCATTACTCCATATTAATTATTTTTTGGTGTTGCAATTTTTTCCCGTCATTGTGTTTCTATCCGTACTATTGTTACTTTAGAATATGTGAATTATTATTTATGTCTGTGCTGATTAAATCTTATTTCTTGATTTAAGTGTTTCGACTCGTGTGTATATTCATCTGTAATAGATGACAGCGACGTAGTCTTTTCAGTAACTAAGACAAGAGAAATAAGAGTATTCTATCGCGGTAAATGAACTTTGCGTTCTTCTAGTGCGAATGCTGCCAGAGGAACTTGAAATTCCCGTCATAAACGTGACTAGCATCTCGCTGCTGTTCTGCAAAGATGTAGAGGTGGAGTGTGCCGCGGCTGGCCTGCTTGCCGAGTCCGCTAAAGCCTTATGGTTTTTCTTGCTGCGTTTAGCGGAATGCACGTTCTGGAATTCGATCTTCTTGTTCACATTTAACTTGTCTAATTGGAATGCCAAGCGTGTCGTAGTCGGTTAGATCAATGTCTTTCTTTTATGCTCTGGTGCACTTCATTTAAAGATCGTACCTGAAAATGGATAATGCGCTAGACTTCCTGCCGTTATTCGAGCAAAGCGCAGTCAGATGTAGATTACTCTATGGCATAATTGCAGCTATTCCCAAGTTTCTAAAAATTTGAGAAGCAACATTTCACATGTTGAACTGTCGCCACGGGACACTGTTTTTCACGATGTGGCTCATACGACTTCATCTACATGCACCAAGCGCTTACATAGAACCCCTAAATAATGTGACTATCCGAATAAGTCAACTTGCGTAATGAGATACTCATTGTTAACTCTTTCTTTGTACAGTGACGTTGCCGTAGCGTTACTAAACGCAAAGAGCTGCTTCTTCGAAGCTGCTGCGTTGAGTAACTTCGAAATTATACCTTTTTTGGTTTTTGCATTGCATAGGAAAGCTATGATTGTTGTTGACTGAGAAGCATATGATACAAGATATAGGAGAAAATAACACTCAACACAAGCAACGTCAACAACAACTACTATCACTACTACTACAATCTTTCTGTATATTCTTAATGCGATGGACGTGATTCGGCTCAATCATCAGGATACAAGAACCAAAGTAATGGTTCAAATGGCTCTGAGCACTATGGGACTTAACTGCTGACCGAGCGAGGTGGCGCAGTGGTAGCACACTGGACTCGCATTCGGGAGGACGACGGTTCAATCCCGCGTCCGGCCATCCTGATTTTGGTTTTCCGTGATTTCCCTAAATCGCTCCAGGCTGGGATGGTTCCTTTGAAAGGGCACGGCCGACTTCCTTCCCCATCCTTCCCTAATCCGATGAGACCGATGACCTCGCTGTTTGGTCTCTTCCACCAAACGACCCAACCCAACTTAACTGCTGAGGTCATCAGTCCCCTAGAACTTAGAACTACTTAAACCTAACTAACCTAAGGACATCGCACACACCCATGCCCGAGGCAGGATTCGAACATGCGACCGTAGCGGTCGCGCGGTTCCCCCAAAGTAATGAGCAAGCATGGAAACACTTGGTCTTTCTTTCACCAAAAAGACATAGGTGTATTTCTTGTCCGGGAAGATGATCTTGGTTATGTATTCTGATTATTGCAGTGTCTTCTTGACAAAATACGCAAATACGCAAATCCGCGCTGTATTATTGAAAGCTACAGATAAAGCAGAGCGTTGTGATTAAATGAGAGACATTGAGTAAAACATCAAAAGTTATTTGAAATGGAAAGGTAGGGCTTAATTCCACATAACGAGATGATCAATGTAGGAGATAGCTGTTGGAGGACGGGGACTTTCATTGTACTTTTGGTGAACGGAAAGTACCAGTAATCAGATGAAATGAGGTCAAGAAATAAACGAAAACCGAAATCAAGGGGCCCGGGCGACAGTTTTAATCTTATTCGACTCGAATACGATCTACATTCATAACCATTACGCCATCTTACTTGTTCATTACATGTGTTTGACTCCTCCATGACACTCTCTTGAGCTGGCCGCGGTGACCGAGCGGCTCTAGGCGCTTCAGTCCGGAACCACGCGGCTGCTACGGTCGCAGGTTCGAATCCTGCATCGGGCATGGATGTGTGTGATGTCTTTAAGTTAGTTAGGTTTAAGTATTTCTAAGTCTAGGCGACTGATGACCTCCGATGTTAAGTCCCATAGTGCTTAGAGCCATTTGAACCATTTGAACACTCTCTTAGTCCAATAAAGCAATCTCCTCTCTCTTCTGAAGAGCAGCGAACGCAATCCTGCCTCATGCTCCATATTTTCGGGCGTGATGCCTGTTGACATTACAATTTCGTCAATTGAAAGAACCACGGCGTAGTTGTTGTTTACTCCTTTGTAAACGATACATTCTTGTGCTAAAGATCTTTATGGATAAAATAATGTGAGATGTCTACAGTAACGTTATGCAAATCTACTGTACGTAAATTTCTTTTAAGTTTATGTTTATGGGGATCCATAGCCTCTAGATGTTTAATAAACGTAAACATGGTTCGTAGTAGGCTATAATGTAACTTTATTTTTATCGTGCGATTACCTAATTTCAACTACTTGTCACTGTCAAGCACCTGCAAAACCAATTTGGAAAAGTACTACGTCGTCTGCATTTATTGCCCAGTGTGAGTAACACTTTACACACCTCACATTAACATAAAAAGTAGTGAATTTAAATGATTATGGCGTCCTCTTGGATAAAATATTCCGGAAGTAAAATAGTCTCCCATTCGGGTCTCCGGGCGGGGCTACTCAGGCGGTTGCCGTCATCAGGAGAAACAAAACTGGAGTTCTACGGATCGGAGCGTGGACTGTTGGATCCCTTAATCGGGAAGGTGGGTTAGAAAATCTGAAAAGCGAAATAGATGGGTTAAAATTATATATGGCGCGAATTAATGAAGTTCGGTGACAGAAGGAACAGGACTTCTGGTCATGTGAATAGTGCCGGCCGCGTTGGCCAAGCGGTTCTAGGCGCTCAGTCCGGAACCGCGCGACTGCTACGGTCGCAGGTTCGAATCCTGCCTCGGGCATGGGTGTGTGTGATGTCCTTAGGTTAGTTAGGTTTAAGTAGTTCTAAGTTCTAGGGGACTGATGACCTCCGATGTTAAGTCCCATAGTGCTCAGAGCCATTTGAACCATGTGAATAGTGTTATAAATACAAAATCAAATAGAGGTGATGCAGGAGTTGGTTTAACAATAAATAAGAAAATAGGAGTGGGGTTAAGCTACTATGAACGGCATATTGAAGGCGTTATTGTAATCAAGATAGATACGAAACCCGCGCCCACCATGGTAGTGAAAATTTATATACCGACTACCTCCGCAGATGACAAGCAGATTGAAGAAATGTATGACGAGGTAAAAGAAATTATTCAAACAATTAAGGAAGACGAACACTTCTCATTGTCGAGGGACTAGAATTCGATAGTAGGAAAATGAAGAGAAGGAAAAATAGTAGGTGAATATGGACAGGGTGAAAAGACTTAAACAGGGAACTGCCTGGTAGAGTTTGGCACAGAGCATAATTAAATCATGGCTTGCACTTGGTTTAAGAATCACGAAAGAAGGTTGTCCTCGTGGAAGAGCTCTGGAGACACCGGAAGGTTTCAGACTGATTACGTAATGGTAAGACAGAGATTTCGGAACCAGAGTTTAAATTGTAAGACATTTCCAGGGGCAAATGTGGACTCTGACCACAATTTACTGGTTATGAACTGTAGATTAAAACTGAAAAAATTTTAAAAAAGATAGAAAATTAAGAAAATAAGACCTGAGTAAGTTGAAAGAACCAGAGGCTGTTGAGGGTTTCAGAGAGAGCATGAGGCAATGATTGACAAGAACAGGGGAAAGGAATGCGGTAGAAGACGAATTGGTACCACTGTTAGGCTTTCGCTTGCTGATATAGTCGATCTGTTTATGTTTCGTTGTTGTTTAGGGTTTGGTCTTGTTTCTTTTCCTTCTTCTTCTTCCTTCTTCTCCTCCTCCTCCCCCTCTTCGTCGTCCTCTCATTGTAAACCGATGTGTTTTGAATCGACTGGCACCAAAAACTCCTGAGGGATTTAAATAAAATACGAGAGGAAGTAGTCGAGATTTTTAACAGTGGTTTCTATCCCTCAGAAAGTTTCACTTTAAACCCCAAGAGGTAATTATCACCATTTTGGGAACTACTGTCCTAGATATTTGACGGATGTGATAGAACTGCAACCTCATAGACCTGCAGACATTATTTCCCATGTCATTAGTCTTGTACAGTAGCCGTCCTGGAACACTGTCTTGATGTACGCCAGACGCTACTTCCGCTTCTGATGATGCCTCACTATTAATAACGACGTACAGAATTTTTTCATTGGCTAGTCCTCTATGTAATCTCGTGTCCGTAAGATATTTCGTATGCACGTATTTTATTTATTGGGCGAAACTTTATCGAACGCTTTCTCCAAGGGAGGAATCACTCCATCAACTCTATCTCCGCTATGTATGTTGTGAAAGAACACAGCAAGTTGGGTTTCTTCCGAGCAATGCTTGTGGAAACCATGTTGATTTCTTAAGAGGTCGTAACTCGGCTTCCAGAAAAGTCATAAATGCAAGAACAAAAACAAGTTCTATAATTCTACAATGTACTGACATTAGTGGCGTAAGTCTGCCTTTCTGTGCATTTGTCCTGCGCCAAGGGGTTGCCATCCGTCCCGATATATCGGGACCGGCACCATTGTGCCCTTT
The DNA here is from genome assembly GCF_023898315.1 of Schistocerca nitens. NCBI lineage: Eukaryota > Metazoa > Arthropoda > Insecta > Orthoptera > Acrididae > Schistocerca > Schistocerca nitens. The sequence goes on along the minus strand of NC_064614.1, from coordinate 900,223,035 downwards.
CTTGTCCCGACATCCCGATAAGACCCAATTTTAACAGGTACTGTTGTTAGCGCGGCATGCAAATGCAGCCTCAGTTAGTTTTATTTCTGTCAACAAGTTTATGTTGACACGGTCATCTCACAGATAGCGTTGCATGTTGCGTAGCCTGTACCGACGATGCAAGCACCTTCTAGTTCTAGTGCCATCATTCGAGAAAATATCAGACTTCTCCAATAGTACGGGCCGGCCGCGGTGGTCTCGCGGTTCTAGGCACGCAGTCCGGAACCGTGCGACTGCTACGGTCGCAGGTTCGAATCCTGCCTCGGGCATGGATGTGTGTGATGTCCTTAGGTTAGTTAGGTTTAAGTAGTTCTAAGTTCTAGGGGACTGATGACCACAGCAGTTGAGTCCCATAGTGCTCAGAGCCATTCCAATAGTACGGGGCTGGAACCACTGAAGTTGCGCCACGCGGAAGAATCGGGCAGTTCCCATTTGAATAAAGATCTAATAAGACGATTCTTTCTAAACGCAATACGAACAGTGATTGAAAATTATTAGTAGTAACGTTTCAAGTGTTTACTACGGGTATATGTGGCCTGAAGTATATAGTGACGTGTACTTCGATTCGATGACTACAGTGTTAATGTCGACTGTTTTCCGTCTAATAAACTCATCACAGCTTGCGAAAACACCTAACGATGTAAAGAGAAAGTGTCACTTCGTGGATGGTTACACAAATGAGCTATCTTTTGTCAAGAAAGGACATACGGATAAGGAAGCGTTGTGACAGATTTGTAGGTGTTTCATCCCAGTGGCTCACGGAGATAAAGCAGATGCGAGGCATCACATTTTTACGAAGAATCATACAAATAGATTCGCAGCAGCGTCGACATCAACGCCTATTTCTACATTCATGATTAAAGAAAATACCCAGGCAGAACTACTCAGTGCTGCAGAACTAACAGTCCTTCAGTTCTCTTGAATGTGTCGTAAAAATGAATGCCGCAATGTACCCTGACTCGCCGCAAACCAGGCTACAGCCGGGACAAAAGCTACAAAGATTTTTAAAAATATTCTCATACCACACTCCGTGTCCGAATGCACAAAACAATTGCAAGAAGTTTCATATTACGGCATGGGCACCAACGTATCAAACCACAAGGCTGAAAGATGTTTCCTTGAATTGTTGAATATTTTACTGAAACTGATGGAATCCAACAGAAGCTCTTGAATGTTGATTTTCTGAATTACGAAATATCTGAGACAATCGCAAAGTTTGTCTAGACACTTTAAGACAACTGCAAATTCCATTCGATAAATTAATCGCTTTTTGCGGAGACAATACCAATACCAACTTCGGGGGGTTTCATCGACGCGATCTGAGTAATGTGTTTCGCAAAATTAAAACAAGAAAAATTGGGAAAAAAGTAGAAGGGATTGCATGCTCTGTCCATATTCTCCACAATACTGTATCAAGCGCTGCTGGAGTCTTAACAGCCGACATTGAAATAACCGTCATGAAAATGAAAAATTCTGCTTATACACTTTATGTCAATCATCAGAGTCTTCCACCTCGCTCAAAAACAAGATGGTTACCGTTAACGCCTGTAATTGAAAGAATTATTAAGTTTTGGACCCCATTAAAATTTTTTTTCGACGCTGAAGACAAGCCACCTAGAATAATTTCAGATTTTTTCTTTAGTCCGATAGGTAAAATTTGCTTCATGTTTCTGCAGCTAAACTTGGCTCTGTTTGAAAACAAAATATAAAAATGATGGAGAAGAATAAAGTGTCGATAACTGAAGTAAGAAATTAATCGACACTCATAAGCGTCTGAATGAAAGGAAGACTGCCAATTTTATTGGCATGCAACTAATATTATTTTGAACAAATTAAAGAATTAAAACCCTAACCAAGAAATAATTAATTTGATTTCGAAATTTGAGGAAGAGACAACGGGGATTAAAATTGTGGGAAAATTTCAGGCGACAATTGTTTTCAGGAGTATATGTACCTGAAGAGCTTTTTAGAAACTAAATGTGACTCGGAAGAAAGGAGGTATAGATACTCCGTGGAAGAAAGGTGGATTTGCTTTCCTAAGGAAACCGAAAATCCTGAACGCAAATGCCAACTGCTAAAATTATGTACTTGTTTCGTTTCCCGCACACAATGCCACTATGGAAAGAATATTGTCGCTGGTGTTGGCCCAGTGGGCTGATTATTGGAATCGACTGCTGCCAGGGATTGTGATATCAGTCATAGAGTTCTAGTTTAACTACAATCTGACTTGCATGTAGTTTTATAAATACGTAAAAGGGAAAAAAGGCTTGCTGAAAAAGGTGAAATCTTCCGAAAAATATGGTGTACCAACTACTTCCGCCGCGAGAAGTTCCATGTAATTGTTTTCTAAATAAAAAGTAAAAAAAAAAATTTTTTTACCTCATTTACACACCCTCATCTCAGTGTGTCCCGACGAGGTCCCAGCTAGATATGGCAACCCTACCTGCACCCCTCTTATAGGCTGGAATGTCCTGCACCTTTTTCCACCCACGTGGAACACTTGTTGTTCCAGCGTCTACCATAAATCGGTGCTAGAAAGGGACTAATTTCTCTTCGTATTTGATATCGAATCCAAAGGACACCTCATAAAGCCCCCATACTTCTATCGAGCAATTTGATCGAATTATCTTTTCTGGGTACACTTATTTCTACTTTGTCATTCCTACATCTGTGCGATGATCTGAAGAAGGAATCTTGTTGGGATCTTCGATGAAGCTGTGTAGATAGACATAATTCAGTATTTAATGCTTCATTTTATCGTCTTGTGCTTCGGTGCTATCATGATTAATAAGCATCTAGACGGATAACTTTCTTCTATTGACTGGTGTTACGTGAACTGAATTTTTTAGGTAACAAGTCGGTTTGCTCTAGAAATTAGTAACTGTCTTGTGCCTGTTTTCAAATCGTTCAGTTTTCGATTGTCAGCTAGCATTCGATTTCGTGTGGGTCATCCATGTAACTCTCTTTGCTCTCATAGTTATTATTGAACCAAGGTGGTTCCTCCTCATCTCTGTCTAGCTTCTATCTAGCTTCTACAGCGCAGACTTACCTAATACACATCCTACAATGTTACAGAATTAGTGCCAGAATTCATCTTCACAAGCCTCCCAAGAACAAAATGTTTGCTGCCAACTTCTCAGGTACTTTATAATCATTGTCACACTTATTAAGCAGGAATGTCTTTCTATTCACCTTAACTTTGTGTTAAAAAAGCACCATTGATCAATGAAGTTATAAGGGATAATTAAAAAGCTTCCATTTCCGAGTGTTGCTGCAGTGTAAATGCAACGTAGCGCGAATCCGATGTGGCTATATAAGCACCGACATGCAAGCAAGGGATTAGTGTGGTTTTCGTATCTGTCCGAAAACGTGAACAATTACGACGTTATCACCAAATGTTTCCAAACAGGACCGACGTGGTCTCATTCTGTCAGGGTGTATACGCTCCGGGAGATCCGGGAAATCTGGGATAAACCCGGAATTTTTTTATACGTAAGAAAACCGGGGAAATCCGGGATTTTTTTAGAACTCAGGGAGTTTATCATTGTTTCAGTATTCAGTTAAATTTTTGCAATTTTGACTGGTAAGAACTGACAGTATAACAAAGAATTTTTCTGTATCCCGATATTGCAGAATAATACTGCAGCAATAAAACGTAAACGAGAGAATAAAACCAAATTAAAACTTAAGTAGCAAAGGATGGTTCAAATGGCTCTGAGCACTATGGGACTTAACATCTATGGTGATCAGTCCCCTAGAACTTATAACTACTTAAACCTAACTAACCTAAGAACGTCACACAACACCCAGTCATCACGAGGCAGAGAAAATCCCTGACCCCGCCGGGAATCGAACCCGGGAACCCGGCCGTTGGAAGCGAGAACGCTACCGCACGACCACGAGCAAGTAGCAAAGGAAATGTGCCATTTACAACAACACAACATAGTGCACACACAAGCACCTGCCAAAAGCAAGGTGTGCCAGCCATTGTTCAAAAATGGTTCAAATGGCCCTGAGCACTATGGGACTCAACTGCTGTGGTCATAAGTCCCCTAGAACTTAGAACTACTTAAACCTAACTAACCTAAGGACAGCACACAACACCCAGCCATCACGAGGCAGAGAAAATCGCTGACCCCGCCGGGAATCGAACCCGGGAACCCGGGCGTGGGAAGCGAGAACGCTACCGCACGACCACGAGATGCGGGCCCAGCCATTGTGGCCGACCGGTTCTAGGCGCTTCAGTCTGGAACCGCGCGACCGCTACGGTCGCAGGTTCGAATTCTGCCTCGGGCATGGATGTGTGTGATATCCTTAGGTTATTTAGGTTTAAGTAGTTCTAAGTTCCAGGGGACTGATGACCTTAGATGTTAAGTCCCATAGTGCTCAGAGCCATTTGAACCAAAAGCAAGGTGTGTCAAAGGCTTTAGCAAGAAGGCTGTAGAATACTTTATAACAGCAAGCTGCTTCCGATGAGCACGACGTCACAACTATTTACATTAAGCTCGTTTTGAGCAGTTGACAGCGGGCTCATGTGCATGCGCAGTTGTTTTGCGTATGAGCAGTACCTTCTCCCGCTTCTGGTTGCTTGAAATGTGGCTGCAGCAGTAGCAAGAAGCAGTCATGCTACCAAGAAAAATTTTTCTGGTGCGTCCAAGTTGCCACATTCGCGCCTGCGCCGAACAACCTGGTTTGTAGAGGGTAGGGGGATAGTGACCCGTGTTTACGTTTAGTGGTTTTGCTGTTTCCTCTTCGTTTACGGTTCACGCGTCAAATGAAAACAAAACGGTTTTCTGTGGCCGAGAGCGATCAAGTGAATTAAAATACATTCACATAATTACGGAAGGGTAAAATATGTTATTAGTTTCAGTTGTCTGATTTTTTTTTTATTTCAACGCTTTTGGCAGTCAAGCAGTAATTGCCTTGCACAATAATGAAGTAATTTTTGTCAGTTTGCTAAATAAGTGTGGCTTTTATTAATCTTTTCCGCAGATGCTGTCAATTTATAGGAAACGAAGTGTTTCATTTCACACTATTGGGCAGTTTCAACCGTTAACTGAATTACACATGCACATTATCATCTTCTGGCATCTTATGCCATGATAAAGAAACAAATATGAGGCAATACGGTACTGGAAAAAAACGTAAACTCTGTCCACAGGCCCTGGCGGACCCATCGTTTCTGACCGGGCGCCGTGTCATCCTTAGCCCACAGGCGTCACTAGATGCGGATATGGAGGGGCATGTGGTCAGCACACCACTCTCCTGGACGGATGTCAGTTTACGAGATCAGAGCCGCTACTTCTCAGTTTGCCTCACAAGGGCTGAGTGCACCCCGCTTGCCAACAGCGCTCGGCAGACTGGATGGTCACCCATCCAAGTGCTAGCCCAGCCCGACAGCGCTTAACTTCGGTGATCTCACGGGAACCGGTGTTACCGCTGCGGAAAGGTCGTTGGCATACGGTGCTGGTTCTCCAAGAAAATCTACATCCCGAAAAGCTCAGTGAAAGCTTAATATCAGGTTGGGACGTATTTCATAGTGGATCGGGACGTATGAATGTGCCCTTTAAGCCGAATTCTGCATTTTAGTATGGTTTACGAAATTCCTATGCTTTTGGAGCATCCTCTGATGTCCTATTTCTTTTATGACGGCATTTAAGATTTCTTAATGCTATATGTGTACTAACATACGGGCTTCCTGCGTCATCGTAGCTGCCCACGCTCAGTAACGCCTGTTTCCTGGCGCTCTCTGATAATTGGTGAAAAGAAACCATGTCTAAGAGACCGCGGTAAAATATTGAAAAGCGTTACTTTCAAAGCAAATTTCCTTTTACGCAAGATGAATTATGCTACGTGTGAGCAAGTGCAATGAATCACTTCAATCACAGAGCGTTTGACTCTCATTTTAAAAGTTAACAGTTTTAGGACCACCACTTAGAATAATTTGGAGCCCAGAAGACCAGACGTTAATGTCGTTGTTTAAAAATTTATAGGCACATTTGTGTGATATATCTTAAAGTGTAACATACGGTCAAAAGACTATATATGAAAGGTTAGCTTGTCTTATAGCTTATTAATCTTCATGACTAATATTATATGTAAAAGCTTAGCTTTTCTTGTACCTAAACTAAGTACATTAATGTAAACCATTAACTTTTCCTATCTGTGTGTTCAAGCTACTTAACAATGATGCCGGCCAGTGTGGCCGAGCGGTTCTAGGGGCTTCAGTCCGGAACCGCGCGACTGCTACGGTCGCAAGTTCGACCCTGCCTCGGGCATGGATGTGTGTGATGTCCTTAGGTTAGTTAGGTTTAAGTAGTTCTAAGTTCTAGGGGACTGATGAGCTCAGATGTTAAGTCCCATAGTGCTCAGAGCCATTTGAACCATTTAACAGTGAAGCTGCTATCGGCTGTGTCCTATGCTCTGAATATCTGCTCCCACAGGCCGGCGAGGTCACGTGACATGAGCTAAGATTGCCTTACAAAAGCGCATTGTAAACCTTATTGCAAAGCCTCGGAAATTAACGTGCTGTTTTTGATGGAATTCGAATTTATACTTTCGTAATACGAAAATACGTAGCGTATCGTAATACGAAGATATGCAGCGTACATGTTGCTGTACATCATAGAACTTTTCAAAACACGTTTCGTTTTTCTCCGCCGAGTTTTGTTTCCTAAAGTGCCGGGAAGTTCTACGCTGGTGTATAAAACCTTTCCATTCAAAGGACTGATGTTTTTAGCTCCGACGGAAAGTACACTGTCACTTATCAGGGAAAAAGTGTATTTTTACCGTGGAAGAAGTGTATTTTCACGTGGGAAAAAGTGCGCTTTTATCCGTGGGATCCAGAGAAAATCTGGGAAGTTTTTTTCTTGTTCGCGTATACACCTTGTCTTTTCTTCTTGCCAAAAGACAATTATCGGCAGATATCCATCGTATAAAGAAGAATGTATGTCGAAAATCATCGTTGTGGAATGGTGCTTTACAAGTGGTGCTGTTGCTTCGTGATAACACACAAACCTATATCGCAAATGCCGCAATGCAGAAGTTATGCCAACTCAAGTGGGAGACACTTGAGCACCCACCCTACAGTCTGTATCCCCCCCATGCGTTTATCATGCCTTCGGTACCTTTGAAAAGGCTTTAAGGGGTCGATGATTCCTGTCGGACGAGGATGTACAGCAGGTAGCTACGGATTTCTTCACGGAGCAGGACATGGTATTTCACAAACCGGGTATGTCAGCCTGGTGCGTCGGTGGGAAGGTTGCCTCAATGCTCAGGCGAGTTTGCCTGTTTGGCATATCGCTTCTGGACTGTACGGCCTTCGAACAGAAGATTTTTTATCGCCCTTCCTAACAACCTTGCGGTCTCTGATTTATATCTCTACATCCACTGAACCGAAAATTTCGGGTTTTTTGCTTGTCGTCAAATCCAGTGCGTCTTATTTGCGGACGGCTTGTTTCACCAACTGCTGAAGATAGTTTTCAGTGTAAAAACTAATCATATCATTTCACAATATTTTTTGTGCTCTTCCTCGTTCTGAACGCGTGCATCTCTCAGTCATTAGTTGACATACTGAAATTGCCCTCTATTATTGTCCGCAGCTCGTGGTCTTGCGGTAGCGTTCTCGCTTCCCGCGCCCGGGTTCCCGGGTTCGATTCCCCGCGGGGTCAGGGATTTTCTCTGCCTCGTGATGAGTGGGTGTTGTGTGATGTCGTTAGTTAGGTTTAAGTAGTTCTAAGTTCTAGGGGACTGATAACCATAGCTGTTAAGTCCCATAGTGCTCAGAGCCATTTGAACCCTCTATTATTATGATTTGATCGGAGCGTTTACGCGCAGTACTTCCCAAGCTTTCACCGAATCACTACACCACTTCAGTACCTGATGTGCGTGGACGATAGGTACATCCAGTTAGTAATTTTGTCCATAACTGACACATGTCTTCACCCACATTATCTGAAATTATGGTTCTGTATTCAGTAGATACTACGGTATTTTCTACGGCAATAAGTATCCGTCACAACCCGTGGTTGGCCTACATTTTGAATATACCCTTAATATTTCATTTATGGTTTTAGTAAACTTTCCGTTGCAAGTATTATGTGAGCGTTGTTACCGATAATGAGTAAAATAATTCTCTGACCTTACCCTGAAGACTTTTGCAGTTGACTAATATTATATTTTTATTTTTATCTGACGTGCAATGATGTGTATCTTCTCCATGTCAACAAAAGATGTCTGATTCGTGGATCTGTAACTTACTACTCGTCCAATATACAGAGTGATTTCTCTAATCTAATTTATTTATTTATTGCTTACCTCGTCTGTGTAAAAAATATGCGCATATGCCGTTTTGGGTTCTAATTCTATTTAGTATTCACAATGTTTTACGTGGCAAGTTAAATCCTGTGGTTTTTGGATGACACACGCTGTATTATTACTTTGTTGTCCAGTCCAGTCTTTCGTCCCTGAACTACAAAGGTTGAACTCATCTTCTGCAGCGAACCTTGCTTTTATTGTTGGTGATGGTCTAGAGCGAAGTCGGTTATCGTTTGAATCATAGACATCTTGATAGAGTGGAGCAATTTTACTATCCGTGATCTTTCTGAACTCGCTCGAAAGAGCTTTTATGCATCATGTTTGTAAGGTGGATTGCGTCTTAGGACTGACAGCCATTCCTGTTGATGTGATAACACTAACGCTCATTCTCGTGGCGTTGTTTAGTTGGACATCCATCTTTTGTGCATGTGGGATATTCAGCCAAAAATGGACACAGTATTCAGCGGTTGAGAAAACAAGAACCAGTGTAGAACAACGTAGGTTTGATGGCAATTGTTCGCAGGTTGTATCACATAGGTTTTGAATGATCTTGTTAATTGTTTTCAATTTTTCTGCTGTTTTTGTTAGATGCTCTCTGAAAGGTAGAGTTTTGTCAGTGGTTACCCCCAGGTAGTTTAGTATTTTATTGTGAGTAATTGTAGTGTTTTCAAATTGTATGTTGAGTTTTATTTAGATGAAAGCAAGAAACCTTCGGTGTGGAGGCATTTGGCCGGAGTCTCCATTTGCAAAAGTACTTTCCCTCTGCATCTTGTTCTCCGTTAAGATTTCTTCTGACTGTTAAAGTGAGGTTCACCTTGTTGTAAGTACCCAGTCGTCGGTGGAATCAACATTCCTTGACTTTGTTTTCGGCGTGTGCGAAACATGCAAGCCGAAGAGAAGCGGAGCAAGGACTGAACACTGTCGTAGATAGTTTTTTAATATTCGTGTGTAGCTGATCAACATCAACTCCACAAGAGATCTCATGACTGCTTGAAACAGTCGGTCGTCTATCACAGCCGCCTTCAAAGTGGCGGCCACGACACTGTGAAATAGGGAGGGGGAGGAGGGAGCAGAGAGTAATAGAGCGAGGCGCCGGCTTTCATTGGAATAATTATATTCCTGTGAACAAATTAATATTGCTAGCGTCAGATCCTCATTTCTATTACTCCAGTTAGGACGTTCATCCATCTTCAATTTGGTATCTTATTTCACAAGAACTGACCAGTATAGAGTCTGTCAGCAGGAATGCTGAGAAGAATCTAATAATTCACACGCAATCCCTGTCACCAATCACCCGCAGTGTTAACTACTTACTAAACATTCAAAAACCATTAAATGACATTAAGCCGCATGGCAATGTCACTGCCACTTCTTACAACACTGACTGCAAGAATAGATTGCTAATCACAGCCATTATGACAGCCCGCTCGATATCAGCCTGGCTCCCGAAGTCAGTTCGAAGATGGTGAGTTAGCTAGGAGTTGAACTCTAGTGCATATTTAGTGGAATTAGTTAACTGGATTTAAAACAGTTTTATACAAGTGCAGCCATTCCCACGGATAAGTGGCTGATTCGCAGTGGTAACAAGAGATGCCATAGAAGTAACTCACTTAGTGCCTCTATTCCTTCGAATGTATGCAGTTTCAATAAGGAAAACTATCCAAATTCAGTGAAAGTACATTCTTCTTACGCTTATTTCTCTGTTTCTGTCAGTAATATTGGTTCTAAACGCAAAACTAAAGTGTGTAAATTTGAAGTTTATTATCTGACGTTAGGTTATACCCGCGTTCTTTTGAATAATGGGAAATGACTACATTGTGTTCTTTGTTTGGAGATTTTAGCCAACGATAGCTTGAAGCCTGTAAAAAGAGACACCTGCAGACAGAACATCCAGACCATGTAAGCAAATCGATCGAATTTTCTAAGCGTCGTGAGCAACAACTAAAAGGAAACGTCAGATTCCTCAAAAACAGATACCAGTTCCTATGAAAGGCCTAAGCTCACACCTATAGCTATCCGACTTAATTGCAAAATCGAATAAGCTCATATTATTGGCGAGAAATTAGTTCTTGCCGCATCTGTCAAAATTTGCAAAGTCGTGCATGGAGACAGTTTTGGCGAGAGTCCGAAATCGGTATCTCTCTCGTATAACACCATGATTCGTCGTATTGATGCAACAGATACTGATATGGAAAATCAGTTGCAACCACGACACCACGTTTTCATGATAGCCCAAAATTCTCCCAGCAACTTTATGACAGTACTGATTTCAAACCTTTCACAGCTTCTTGTTTTGGACGCTACTGTTATGAAATGAAATGCACGAGGACTCAGTATTTTGCAAAGCTCTGGGAGGGAGGACTACAGGCGAAGATATTTCCTTTCTTGTGCATTCCGTTTTTGTTGACAGCGATATTTCAAGGACGAATTGTGTTGGTATCTGTAGCGATTGGGCGGCAGCCTTTACGGGAACCAAAAAGCGGTTCCCGCCAAGAGTGTGTGCTGTTTCTCCCTCTATAAAATTCATACATTGCATGAGCGACAAAGAGGCATTAGCTACTAGAATAGTGCAACCGGTAGCCAATAAACTGCTGAACATTGCAGTCAGCCGTGTTGTAAATTTTGCGAAAGTTTGAACATTAAACAGTAGGCTATTTTCCATTCTTTGCAAGGAGATGGACTCTACTCATGGTTCGCTTGTATTGCACACGGAAGTACATTGTTGTGTCATGGTAAAATTTTTCGTCGCTGAAAGATGAACTTGGTATTTTCCTACTCAACAGAAGATCTGCGCACGAGGCTCTGTCTGGATGAAAAGTGGCTTTCTAAGCGAGAAAGTACTCGCGTTTAAGAGAAAATTTCGATTTTGGAAAACCCAGATGCAGAATTATAAATGCGACGTGTTTTCTTGTCTGAATGATTTAGTTAAGAAAAATGAGATGGATGCAGGTAAAATTGGTGCAATTTTCGTGGTAAATCTCGAAAATCTTCGTCAACATTTCGAGGGTAGATTTGCAGAACCTTCATCTGAGTATCACTAAATCCACAACCCATTCGACAAGATCATGGCAGACAATTTGTCAACAGAAGGAGCTGACAGAACTCTCAAGAGATAGAACCCTTCGAAATGAATTTAAATCAAAGTTTCTCGAAAATTTTTGGGTGCAGTAGAAGTGTCATAATTGAAATATGCCAAAAGAAAAAAAAAAATCTTCTATTCACTAAAACGACAGCCTACAGTACAGCTAGTACTACACATATACAGCATTAGCATAAACAGTGCGAAATACTTGACAAATGACCGTTCACAGATATTTGACAGTTCTGTTATTCGTCAGTAGCACTCAGTCTTCTTGCAGGCCTGCAACGTGTACTACCAAGTCCAAAAGTTGCCGAACGACCTGAATTACGTTTCGCCTGATAGGCATGCAGCCCACATAACGTAACTATCTTGCAGATCCTATAATCTCGTTTAGGTACACTTATTTGAGTATACAAAATGATTAGCACAAGTGACCGATAGAAAACACTGCTCTGTACTGCGCTACGCTACGGTCGCAGGTTCGAATCCTGCCTCGGGCATGGATGTTTGTGATGTCCTTAGGTTAGTTAGGTTTAACTAGTTCTAAGTTCTAGGGGACTAATGACCTCAGCAGTTGAGTCCCATAGTGCTCAGAGCCATTTTTTTTGTACTGCGCTAACTATACCACAATACTAAAAATATTAGGAAACATCTCAGACTGTCCTTAACAAGAACTGACAATTCTAAAATGTTACCACTCCAGTTGGTACTTGACACAAATAATGGTGGTGGTGGTAGTTACTGTTTAACGTCCCGTCGACAACGAGGTCATTAGAGACGGAGCGCAAGGTCGGGTTAGGGAAGGATTGGGAAGGAAATCGGCCGTGCCCTTTCAAAGGAACCATCCCGGCATTTGCCTGAAACGATTTAGGGAAATCACGGAAAACCTAAATCAGGATGGCCGGAGACGGGATTGAACCGTCGTCCTCCCGAATGCGACACAAATAATGAACATAGCTCTAACACATCATTCATTCTTACATTCTTGTTCTCTAAAAGATTTTCTGACCATCTATGAACCGTCGTTCAGTTGGTGAGTGCTTTTGCATAAACTGATTAATGATCTAACCACTTACAAAAACCATGGGTAACAGCGTTAAGCACGCTATCAAAACAACACCTTCAAAAACGTATCACTAGTAATTTCACTTTATTCGTGAGGGCACTTTGATCTACGTACTTATTATGTGACACAAACAGTCATTAAAAATGGAGGTTATTCAGATGTAGTGAGACTCGACCGCAACGCTAGTTATCATTGCTGACTAACCATAATGACACGTGATGTAACACATTTTAAATTAACTCAGGAAAATGTTTATAAAGGGCGAACAACTATCCAGAAACGGACGTCTCAGTTAAAGAACCACGAAACATGTTAAATATAGTTTCATTTCCAAATAACAAACATGAAGTGACGTAATGTATGTATTGGATGGCGATTCAAACGAAGCACTTAATCCGATTGTTAAATAAGCTTAGTCGGATTCCAGATATCGAATTCTTTTCAGTAGCAGAAAGATGTTTGAAACTGCAATGACGAGAAAAATGAATAATTTCTGCCTTCCTGGGATTCGAGACCGGTACCTCCCGCCATTGTTTTCTAGTCACAATTGTACATTTAATATAGGTTTCTTTCACTAGAAGGGAGATGTGCGCAAGTTTGAACTAAAAGTGACGCGACGAAGAGTACAGTGATGACTGGGAATCGAACCCCGCACATATCGTTGTTTACTACTCACTAAGACACGTTAACTGTCGAATTGAAGTGGCATGTTTGAACTTGAAATGATGTGACGAAAGGATCTGTGACTTTCTGGGAGTAGAAGTCGGCGCATATCGTCATTAAAGTTAAAAATCAAAGTAAATTTCCATGAGCAGTGAGGGCATATTGAAAGTTTTTGTGCCGAACCTGGATTTGAACCCTAACACGGGCCTTACGTGGAGAACTTGAGGCGTTTGGAACGTCGAGCAAAAACGATTTGATGGCCCTATGTCATCACGAAGGGACCAAATCCCACGAAACCGGAACCAATATATTCAACATCTCAAGCTGAAACAAAAGACAGAGTAAGTGCCCTGTGACCTCACATAACATTTGGTTCTTTAATTAAACAAAAATACTACTGTAAGAAAGGTTACTGGCAATAGAGTTCCTACCTGCTGCCACTTAATCCTCTGTCATGACCCAACCTAACCTGTAGTTGTTAGGGAAGGGAGATCACGTTTGATGTGGATTTGGAACCGCAGTATGTTCTTCACGTGGTGTAATCAGTGGTCAGGACGATCTACCACTGCGTGTTAAAAACTTTCACCTGAAATGGGAATTGAACCCTGAGTCTACAGATACTATCCTCGCATCAAGCTGACAGACCACTGAACTCCTTATATGGCTGGGTTATGATTTTGTCGTAGCACTGGTGCGCCAGACTGGATGAGAATTCTGACTTCCTAACTCCGTGGGAGGGGATTACAGTCACTTCTCTATACCTTTATTTCATAGTCCATCGAGTCATAAGTAACCAGCTGCAGCGACTAACCATTTCGTACATTTAACTTGTTTTTGTGATCATTGACATGAAATAACATGACGGCCATTTACACAAACTGCCAAGACTGTAGGATTCGGGAGTTTCTACAGGAAGTGTTGCTTCAACGTAAGTTACTCTACATAGTAATGTCGCGCATTGCAAAAGAAAAGCTGACTTACTGAACCCAGTTCTTCCGTAATTTAGTGTACTACAACTCGTCGGTCTGCTACCAGTATCTATCTGTTGGAAGCTCAAAAATAATTTACTTCATTTTATGACCCATCAGTAACAGCAGAACCTTGGACATACTTTTCCATGAAGAGCTCGTTGCTACTTGTCCTGATCAGAACAATTTCTGCCCCACGGCCCTATGGCCGCCTGATGATGGCTAAAGCAATGAAGACGGAATTAGTTGCAGTTTCTGCGTGTAATGACGTTCCTGGAATAAAAGCATAATTTGGTAGTTAGATGACACACCATAAATTAAAATCGTTCAGAATATTTGATTGAAATACGAAGACAATATCAGGTGAATTTAGTAGGATAGTTTTGTGTCACTCCAAGAAGTTTTTCGAATGTGAAATGGTCGCCATACTTAATCTGAAATGTTGCCAAGTCCCAATCATCCTCGCAACAGGAAGGAATACGTTTCCACCGTCGATGAATTTCTTGAGTAGGCTACCAATTGAGGAGCAAAGCTTGCGCTTCAAAGACGCAGCAGAAGCCTCCCGCACGCAAATTGACATATACCTGAAATGCGAAAGGTGTAAGCAAAGTTTTAACTCAGCGGAAACAACATGCATTCAGAACAGGGAAATGAAATGTATGGCCTTCCTGTTCGTGGCTGTCATTTTACACCTATCGTATTTCAGGTATCGGTCAATTTGCGAGATACTTCGCCTGCGTTTTTGAAGCGCAAGCTTCACTCCCAGATTGCTAGCCTGCTCAAGAAACTTATCGGCGGTGGAAATAAGATACTGATTGAGACGTGGCAACATCGTGGATTCAGGTTGGCAACCCTGTGATAGTCGAGATACTACCTGCTAAATTCCCTTGATATTGTCTAGATATTTCAATTAAATATTCTAACGATTTTCACTTATGGTAAGTCATCTAACTAGTCCAGGAATGTCATTCCACACAGAAACTGCAACTACTTCATTGCGAATTATCGGTCTTAGCCATCACTAGCGCAATGAGGGAGCACTAAATGCTGCAGTAGGTCGCTAGGGCAGTGAAAACAAGTTCGCACTGCGAAGCCGTAGTTGCGATGGTTCTAGGTTCTCGGTTCAAATCTGACAGCACACTGACATTTTAATTCTTTATGCGACAGAATTACACGATTCGGCTTGCTGAATGAGGCAAATAATTCACGTTAAAATCGTCCTACATGACACGAGAAAGCTATTACCCGACGTCATTTTTCAGATAATACACGACGCGCCCTGCTTGATTCTACTGATCCCTGATTATGCCAGATGGAGAACATACGATTCCAAAGTGGTTCAAAATTGTTCAAAATTCACATTAAGGCCAGGTTCCCATTCAAATATGCAAAAAATAGACAAAGATAGAATTTTTTTTTTTTTTTTTTTTTTTTTTTTTGCATACAATGGAAAGACATACAAAGGATCTGTTTGGGGATTACGAGTGTTCATTCTTTGAACTTTATTTTAGATTTTCAGTACAAAAAAATGGCACCTGTAATTACGGATTAATTAATGGCCTGCGAGTTTGAATTACGCAGACTGCTTGCAGTGTACCCCCTCAGGAATCATCTGAAATAAAAAATCGATAACTAAATTAAATGTATGGGAGCTTATACCGAACTACAATGAAATAACCTTAAATTTAACGGTATGGTGCCAACTCGAACTTAGAGTTCGATTTTTGAGGATTTGTTTCTCTCTCTCTATGGCCTTACAAAAAATTGTCATTATTAACAAGTTTCATGTACACTCCTGGAAATTGAAATAAGAACACCGTGAATTCATTGTCCCAGGAAGGGGAAACTTTATTGACACATTCCTGGGGTCAGATACATCACATGATCACACTGACAGAACCACAGACACATAGACACAGGCAACAGAGCATGCACAATGTCGGCACTAGTACAGTGTATATCCACCTTTCGCAGCAATGCAGGCTGCTATTCTCCCATGGAGACGATCGTAGAGATGCTGGATATAGTCCTGTGGAACGGTTTGCCATGCCATTTCCACCTGGCGCCTCAGTTGGACCAGCGTTCGTGCTGGACGTGCAGACCGCGTGAGACGACGCTTCATCCAGTCCCAAACATGCTCAATGGGGGACAGATCCGGAGATCTTGCTGGCCAGGGTAGTTGACTTACACCTTCTAGAGCACGTTGGGTGGCACGGGATACATGCGGACGTGCATTGTCCTGTTGGAACAGCAAGTTCCCTTGCCGGTCTAGGAATGGTAGAACGATGGGTTCGATGACGGTTTGGATGTACCGTGCACTATTCAGTGTCCCCTCGACGATCACCAGTGGTGTACGGCCAGTGTAGGAGATCGCTCCCCACACCATGATGCCGGGTGTTGGCCCTGTGTGCCTCGGTCGTATGCAGTCCTGATTGTGGCGCTCACCTGCACGGCGCCAAACACGCATACGACCATCATTGGCACCAAGGCAGAAGCGACTCTCATCGCTGAAGACGACACGTCTCCATTCGTCCCTCCATTCACGCCTGTCGCGACACCACTGGAGGCCGGCTGCACGATGCTGGGGCGTGAGCGGAAGACGGCCTAACGGTGTGCGGGACCGTAGCCCAGCTTCATGGAGACGGTTGCGAATGGTCCTCGCCGATACCCCAGGAGCAACAGTGTCCCTAATTTGCTGGGAAGTGGCGGTGCGGTACCCTACGGCACTGCGTAGGATCCTACGGTCTTGGTGTGCATCCGTGCGTCGCTGCGGTCCGGTCCCAGGTCGACGGGCACGTGCACCTTCCGCCGACCACTGGCGACAACATCGATGTACTGTGGAGACCTCACGCCCCACGTGTTGAGCAATTCGGCGGTACGTCCACCCGGCCTCCCGCGTGCTCACTATACGCCCTCGCTCAAAGTCCGTCAACTGCACATACGGTTCACGTCCACGCTGTCGCGGCATGCTACCAGTGTTAAAGACTGCGATGGAGCTCCGTATGCCACGGCAAACTGGCTGACACTGACGGCGGCGGTGCACAAATGCTGCGCAGCTAGCGCCATTCGACGGCCAACACCGCGGTTCCTGGTGTGTCCGCTGTGCCGTGCGTGTGATCATTGCTTGTACAGCCCTCTCGCAGTGTCCGGAGGAAGTATGGTGGGTCTGACACACCGGTGTCAATGTGTTCTTTTTTCCATTTCCAGGAGTGTATTATACGTATTAGCTCTCAAAAAAAGTGTTTACTTTTCGCGGGTCAAAGGTAGACATTAATAAGTTGAACCGTTTTTTGACGTCGGTGAACACAAATCTAAAGTTATGTTTACAAAATTCAAAATGGTCAGTCCATCACAACAGTTCAAAAATTATGTTTTGACCGATTCTGACCAACATTTGATCGAAAATAGTGTTTTAGCTACTTGCGCTTAGTCTGCAATTCCAGGACCGGATATCAACCCTTCCTCAAACTCTAATTGTTTCTAGATAGCAATTTCTTCGTCCTTCCTGGCGAGAAAAGCCGCGATGGTGAGCTGGATGTGCTGCGTGCGACAGCCTGCACACGCTGTTCGTCAGCTTTTGCGGCGGCTGTGTTTGTCGGTTACTGCAATATAAATCATTTTGTGAACGTGCGTCGCGGCACAAGTTTTCTCCGGCTGAGAGCGTCCAACGGTGGCCATGACGCTACAAAAAAAATAGTAGGTACTTCCATAACGAATGGATTAAAAAACATAATCGTCCCAAAATTCTACACACAAGCACCTTTCAAAAAACACAATACAAATTTGTATTATGGACAATCTTGAATGAAAACATGGCCTTAAAGGTGATGTCCCATTGCTACAGGTTAGGTTTGGCTAGGACGAAGGCTTAAGCGGCAGCAGGTAGAAACTTTGTCACCAGTAATCTTTTTGTTACACCAGTATTTTTATTGTAGTTAAATAACCAAACGCCATGTAAGGTCACAGGGCTCTTATTCTTTTATTTCAGTTAGAGATGCTGTATATATTGGTCTGGTTACACCATTTTTGCTATACTGGTGGGTCATAAAATAAAGTACATTATTTCTGAGCTTTCAAAGTATTCATACTGCTAGCAGACGTTTCCTAAATTACGGAAGAATTGGGTTCAGTAATCAGCTTTTCTTTTGCATTGAGCGACTTTACTATGTAGAGTAGCTTAAGTGAAAGCAACACTTCCTGTAGAAACTTCCGAATTCGCAGTTTGTGTAAAAGGCCGTCATGTGATTTCATTTCAGTGATCGTAAAATCAAGTTGAATGTGTGAAATGATTAGTCGATGCAGCTGGTTACTTACGATTCGATAGACTATGAAATGAGCGTACTGAAGCGGTTGTAATCCCCTCCCACGGAGTCAGAAAGCCAGAATTCTCATCCAGTCTGGCGCATCAGTGCTACGACAAAATCATAACCCAGCCATATAAGGAGTTCAGTGGTCTGTCAGCTTGATGCGAGGATAGTATCTGTAGACTCCGGCCTCAATTCCCACTTCAGGCGAAAGTTTTTTATAGGCACTGGTAAATCGTATTGACCCCTGATTACGACAAGTGAAGAACATGTTGTGGTTCCAGATTCACATCTAACGTGGTGTGCCTTCCCTACCAACTACAGGCTAGGTTGGGCCATGACAGAGGTTTAAGTGGCAACACGTAGAAACTCTATAGCCAGTAACCTTCTTTAGAGTTGTATTTTTGTTTTAGTTAAAGAACCAAACGTCATGTGAGGTCACAGGGCACTTACTTTGTCTTTTGCTTCAGCTTGAGATGTTGAATATATTGGTTCCGTTTTAGTGGGATTTGATCCCTTCGTGATGACATAGGTCCATCAAATCGTTTTTGCTCGATGTTCCAAACGCCTCAAGTTCTCCCCGTAAGGCGAGAATCCTGGTTCGGCACAAGAATTTTCATAATGCCCTGACTGTTGACGTGTGTGTGAAATCTTATGGGACTTAACTTCTAAGGTCACCAGTCCCTAAGCTTACACACTACTTAACCTAAATTATCCTCAGGACAAACACACACACCCATGCCCGAGGGAGGATTCGAACCTCCGCCGGGACCAGCCGCACAGTCCATGACTGCAGCGCCTGAGACCGCTCGGGTAATCCCACGCGACTGTTGATGGAAAGTTATTTTGATTTTTAACTTCTCTTCATTCATTGTCAATAACGATATGTGCCTACTTCGACTCCCAGAGAGCCACAGATCTTTTCGTCTCATCATTTCAAGTTCAAACATGCCACTTCTAGCTACTGCTTAAAAATAAATCGACGGTTAACGTGTCTTAGTGTGTAATAAACAACGATATGTTCGGGGTTCGATACCCAGTCATCTCTGTACTCTTCGTCCCGTCACTTCTAGTTCAAACATGAGCACATCTCGCTTCTAGTGAAAGAAACCTATATTTAACGTCCATTCGTGACTAGAAAACAA
Source organism: Schistocerca nitens (assembly GCF_023898315.1). NCBI lineage: Eukaryota > Metazoa > Arthropoda > Insecta > Orthoptera > Acrididae > Schistocerca > Schistocerca nitens. The sequence continues at coordinate 900,203,452 of NC_064614.1, read as the reverse complement.
AGGCCAGAGGTGCCAGGTTCGAATGCTGCGAAAGCACAAATTATTCATTTTTCTTGTCATTGCAGTTTCAAAGATCTCGCAGTGTGTAATAAACAACGATATGTTCGGGGTTCGATACCCAGTCATCTCTGTACTCTTCGTCCCGTCACTTCTAGTTCAAACATGAGCACATCTCGCTTCTAGTGAAAGAAACCTATATTTAACGTCCATTCGTGACTAGAAAACAAAGGCCAGAGGTGCCAGGTTCGAATGCTGCGAAAGCACAAATTATTCATTTTTCTTGTCATTGCAGTTTCAAAGATCTCGCTACTGCTCAGAAAATTCTATATGTGGGATTTTACTGTGCTTACATGACAATCGGATTACGTGCTTCGTTTGTATCGCCATCCAACACATACATTATGTCATTTCATTTTTGTTACTTGGGAATTAAACTATATTTAACATACTTCGTGGTTATTTAACAGGGACAATAGTTGCCTCGATCCGGAATAGAAATTTTCGTCATGTAATTTAAATTTCAGGTATGCTGATACTGGCTAAAAGCGTATTGTATCATGTCTCTTTAAAGCTAGTCAGTACTGACGATCATTGATGTGGTCGGATCTCGGACAGGCACGAATATTTTGCTTAGCTAGTATTGTGTCTCAATCCATCTCCTGAACAAAACAGTTCGTCATGGCATTTAAAGTTCAAACTTATGCAAAGCTACGTGCGCATTAATAACTTTCATTTTTAATGTGGGCTGCATGCAAAGCAGGCTAAATGCAGTTCGGGTCGTTCGGATATCTTTGAGGATGATAGTACAAACGCATCGTTGCTGATTTCCTCGCTGTCTTCTTCCACTTCACATTACTTTGCCTCCTCTTCTACAGGATAATATTTCTATCCTTGTAAAAGTTCAGGTGCCGATGCATCTTGTTGTCTCCGCCTGTTCTGTCATGCCTGCCAGGTGCGAAACGTCTGTCCCTGTCAATGTGACAGATATAAAGCATCGTTAGTGCAGCCACTTTTTTACGAGTGGGGGATCAGGAAGTAACGCAACATATTTTTTTCTGAAAGCAAGCTGGTTTTATTCAGAATTCCGAAACACCATATTATTCCCCACTCTTTTGGCTACAAAACCCTATTTTTTTCAACATAATCTCCGCTACTGCTCAGAAAATTCTATATGTGGGATTGTACTGTGCTTACATGAAAATCGGATTACGTGCTTCGTTTGTATCGTCATCCAACACATACATTATGTCATTTCATTTTTGTTACTTGGGAATTAAACTATATTTAACATCTTTCGTGGTTATTTAACAGGGACAATAGTTGCCTCGATCCGGAATAGAAATTTTCGTCATGTAATTTAAATGAAGTTTTGCTATTTAGGGAGTAAAATAACTGATGATGGTCGAAGTAGAGAGGATATAAAATGTAGACTGGCAATGGCAAGGAAATCGTTTCTGAAGAAGAGAAATTTGTTAACATCGAGTATAGATTTAAGTGTCAGGAAGTCGTTTCTGAAAGTATTTGTATGGAGTGTAGCCATGTATGGAAGTGAAACATGGACGATAACTAGTTTGGACAAGAAGAGAATAGAAGCTTTCGAAATGTGGTGCTACAGAAGAATGCTGAAGATAAGGTGGGTAGATCACGTAACTAATGAGGAGGTACTGAATAGGATTGGGGAGAAGAGAAGTTTGTGGCACAACTTGACTAGAAGAAGGGATCGGTTGGTAGGTTGGTAGAACATGTCCTGAGGCATCAAGGGATCACAAATTTAGCATTGGAGGGCAGCGTGGAGGGTAAAAATCGTAGAGGGAGACCAAGAGATGAATACACTAAGCAGATTCAGAAGAATGTAGGTTGCAGTAGGTACTGGGAGATGAAGAAGCTTGCACATGATAGAGTAGCATGGAGAGCTGCATCAAACCAGTCTCAGGACTGAAGACCACAACAACAACAACAATCTCCGTTCAGTGCTACGGCCTTACGCCATCTTACTGGGAGCGCCTCTATGCCCTCATGGTACCACTCTACCAATCGACGTCGGAGTGAACCTTTTTGCTGCATCAATAACTTCCCCATCATCCACGTACTACCTCCCGCGGAGTGCATCCTTCATTCGACCAAACAGATGGAAGTCGGAAAGTACGAGCTCCAAGCTGTAGGGTGGATGACACTCCAATGAAGTTTTGTGAGCTCCTCTCGGGTGCGCTGACTTGTGTGAGGCCTTGCGTTGTCATGGAGAAGGGAAAGGTCGTTTGCATTTTTATGGCGACTAACACGCTGAAGTTGTTTCAGTTGATCGTTGCACCATGAGAGAGGCCATCAAACAGAATAACCCCTTCAGAGTCCCAGAACATCGTGCCATGAGTTTACTGGCTGAAGACGCGGCTTTGAACTTTTTCTTCGGAGGACAGGTAGTGTAGCGCCACTCCATGCATTGCCGTTTTGTTTCCGGTTCGAAATGATGAACCAATGTTTCCTCGACTATGACGATGTTCGACACGCGTTGCTCTTTATGCTCTTCTGTTAGGTGACGAGGAACCCGTCGGGCGCATACATTTGGGTTCCCCAACTGGTGACGATTGTGTCAGCAGTACCAAAAGAGACGACCCCTTTAGCAGCGAGGTGTTTGAATCGTGGTCCGTTGATCACCTCGAATGAGAGTGTCCGCTCGTTCCAGTGTCGAAGAAGTCGCAGCTGTGACGGCCGGCTTGCGTGCTGGAGATCGGACAGGTCTGCGCGACCTTGTTGTGATGACGACAGACGCCTCACCCGACGACGTACCGTTCTTTTGTTCACTGCCAGGTCTCCATAGATATTCTACAAGCGCCTGTGAGTATCTGCGATGTTCTGCTTTTCTGTGCTTGGAACGCACCTCCGTCACAGACGTCATTTTAAAGACTACAATAGCGTCGCCATCTATCGGAACTTCATGAAACTGTAGGGGTTATATATCACAATGTCCCACGACAAATTCCGCATTTTCTTAACCGAAACTGGGCGAGATAAGAAATGTGTTGCTTTATCTATTGGACGCCTCTCGTATTAATAGTTTAGCTCATTTTACGTTGGTTCTGAAGTAATCGTTGCTTGTTCTACATTAATTTAACAGGTGATTACTGATCACGGATCCTTCTCAATTATGCACCAGTATCAATAGATTCCGCCACGGAACTTACTGATTAACTAATACGATGCTGTTCTTATAAATATTTCCGTGCGCCTTTTCGCGAATGAACTAAATAACTGAAATACCTTTAAATTTACCGACACAACGTTTCCAGCTTGTATTCTACCCAATTCTTTCGACTATTTATGTGTGAGGCGGCAGAGCGCGACCGCGACAGCGCACGCACTCACTCGGCTCGTGACTAGTAGCGACTGGGCATTGTTGACGTTTAAAAGCAAGACAGTGCCCTGCAAGAGAAAAAGTGTGCTCAGCTTCGGAAATTCCAGAAGCAAGCGTGAGTAAGAAGTAAAACATCACTCTGTCGAGACATACAGGTAGCAGTACTCCTTACATTTTTTTCAGAAATTATTTAGTTTACTAATAGCACTGAATGCCAATTTACTCTTTCGTTTATTTATTTTGTTGTCAATGCAGTGGTTGTGGCTATCACTTGTCATAACATACAAATTCTAATAGCAACAATTTTCCACATTTGGAGTGTCGGCTAATAATTACCTGTTTATTGCAGGATTTTCAGTGAATGAAGTTTAGTTTTAGATAGTAAAATTCGAATCAACGTACAGTATCTTCGACTCTGCAGAGACAGCACGTTAAAAACAGTTTCATAAAACGAAACAGGCATTACTTTCGCGAAAATCAATGGCTACCATTACTATCGAAAGAACTCTTAAGAACATCGGTTTCATGTGGTAAAAAACTTACCAAAAATTGTGGGTTATTTGTTTGTCATTCGTGACTTCAGTTAGGTGCTAGTTCCTAACCTCATTCAATAGTAACGATCTCAGAGTGGCTGGGAACCACTGATCTAAAAGTAAACTGCTTGGGATATTTTAGCATGGAACGATCCCTTGAACCTAGCCCTAAGTCAGGTAGATGGCGTTGGCAGATGTATTCAAAGCATCCTAAAGAAATGTAATTTAAGGATACTGAGTACTTATTAAATTCTATAGTCTTTCCTGATTACATTGATGTATACATTATAGGGTTTCAAATGAAAAATGGACTATATATACAAAATTTTAAAGTTACGGTCATGTATGCCGCCAAGCCCTTTTATTTCTGTTACAGAAAACAGTATTATTTCGAACAGAATTATGAACTTTCTGTTTCCAGCGATACATTGTATACCACTGGCCATTAAAATTGCAACACCACAAATATGTGCTACAGATTCGAAATTTAACCGACAGGAAGAAGATGCTGTGATATGCAAATGATTATCATTTCAGAGCATTCAAACAAGGTTGGCGCCGATGGCGACACCTATAACGTGCTGACACGAGGAAAGTTTCCAACCGATTTCTCATACACAAACAGCAGTTGACTGGCGTTGCATGGTGAGACGTTGTTTGTGACCCCTCGTGTAAGGAGGAGAAATGCGTACCATCAAGTTTCCGACTTTGATAAAGGTCGGATTGTAGCCTATCGCGATTGCGGTTTATCGTATCGCAACATTGCTGCTCGCGTTGGTCGAGATCCAATGACTGGTAGCCGAATGTGGAATAGGTGGGTTCAGGAGGGTAATACGGAACGCCGTGCTGTATCCCAGTGGCCTCGTATCACTAGCAGTTGAGATGACAGGCATCTTATCCTCATGGCTGTAACGGATCGTGCAACCACGTCTCGTTCACTGAGTCAACAGATGGGGACGTTTGCAAGACAACAACCATCTGCACGAACAGTTCGACGACGTTTGCAGCAGCATGGACTATCAGCTCGGAGACCATGGCTGCGGTTACCCTTAACGATGCATCACAGACAGGAGAGCCTGCAATGGTGTACTCAACGACAAATCTACGTGCACGAATGGCAAAACGTCATTTTTTCGGATGAATCCAGGTTCTGTTTACAGCATCATGATGGTCGCATCCGTGTTTGGCGACATCGCGGTGAACGCACATTGGAAGCGTGTATTCGTCATCGCCATACTGGCATATCACCCGGCGTGATGGTATGGGGTTCCATTGGTTACACGTCTCGGTCACCTCTTGTTCGCATTGACGGCACTTTGAACAGTGGACGTGACATTTCAGATGTGTTACGACCCGTGGCTCTACCCTTCATTCGATCCCTGCGAAACCCTACATTTCAGCAGGACAATGCACGACCGCATGTTGCTGGTCCTGTACGGGCCTTTCTGGATACAGAAAATGTTCGACTGCTGCCCTGGCCAGCACATTCTCCAGCTCTCTCACCAACTGAAAACGTCTGGTCAATGATGGTCGAGCAACTGGCTCGTCACAATACGGCAGTCACTACTCTTGATGACTGTGGTAACGTGTTGAAGCTGCATGGGCAGCTGTACCTGTATACGCCATCCAAGCTCTGTTTGACTCAATGCCCAGGCGAACCAAGGCCGTTATTACGGCCAGAGGTGGTTGTCTGGATACTGATTTCTCAGGATCTATGCACCCAAATTATGTGAAAATATAATCTCATGTCAGTTCTAGTATAATATATTTGTCCAATGAATACCCGTTTATCATCTGCATTTCTTCTTGGTGTAGCAATTGTAATGGCCAGTAGTGTCTATGTTGGTAACAGTGCACTCTTGTGTCTGTAAATGATTATCTTTCCTAGTACTTACTTTTGTTTCGCTGAAGCAGTTTGTTCACGTGTTACTGAATGTTTGTTGCCCAGGTGCTGCATATATTTGTGGAAGTACATATCCTTTAGTGTGCAATAAACACGAACTATGCCACGCATCAAGAAATTCAATAAAAGGAATTTCCGTGGTAACCAGTTCACAAACAAAGCAAGCCACACAGTTGAAAGTAACCTATGTATCAGTTCTCAGTTCTTCAGGGAGGAAACTCCCACATGGCATGCCTCCTGATGATTCAAATTTTTGTGTTAACAATGATGCTGTTTGTAGTCGAATTGTTGTTGTTGATGTGGGCATATTATCTTCTTTGATAAAGGAATGGCGCAATGTAAACAATGTGATAGTGTAGGCTGCCTGGAAATAACTGAACAACAAAGTAACAGGAAGGGTTTAGCGTCAAAATTAGTTGTTCTCTGTAGATCCTGCAATAAATCTACCTCGAAAACATTGTGCATAATTCATATGATGTGAATTTGATTTGAAGTTAGTGCATGTAATGCGTGCAATAGGAAAAGGAAAGAAGGCTGCTCAAACGTTTTGTGGTTTGGTGGACCTTCCTCCTCCTCTCAGTAGGTTCAGCAAGTACATAAAAATACTTTTGGGTGCTTTGATGGTTGTGTCTAAAGCATCTATGAAACGTGCAATAGAAGGAACTGTAAATATTAGTGGAATCAGGGACGTTGCTGTCGCACTTGATGGGACATGGCAACGTCGAGGACATCGTTCCTTGAGTGGCGTTGTAAGTGCTATTTCTCTGGAGAAAGGAAAAGTTGTTGATGTTGAGTGATTACCTAAGTACTGCCACACCTGCCATGGTAACACCGATGGACGTATTGAACATCAGTGTTCACAGAGTGGAGGTATGGAGTGTGATGGAGCTCTAAAAAAATTTCAGAGGTTGGTGCTCGTTTATAACGTTAGATATACGAAGTACTTAGGCGAAGGGGACTCTAAAGCTTTCAATAAAATTAATGAGTTAAATGTTTATGGTGATACCTTGGCAACAAAACTAGAGCGTTGCGGACATGTGCAAAAGAGAATGGGTGCTAGATTGAGGAAGCTACGAAGAGAAATGAAAGGAAAGTTGCTATCTGATGGAAAATCTCTTTCTGGCCGAGGCAGATTGACAGAAACTGAAATAGACCTTCTTCAGAGTTATTATGGTTTGGCCATTAGACGAACCGCACCTCTGAATGATGTTACAGCAATGAGAAAAACTGTATGGGCCACCTACTTTCATTAGTTATCCACAGATGACCACCTGTATGGACATTTCCCTAAAGGAGCAGATTCTTGGCGTGGTTACCAAAAAGCAAAATAATGTGGTCAAATGTACCATCATAAGCATTCTCTTCCTGAGCCTGTTATGAATGAAATAAAACCAATTTTTAGAGACCTGAGTGACCCTGTTTTGCTTAGTAAATGTCTTCATGGGGGCACTCAGAATACAAATGGAAGTTTCAACCATTGCATATGGGAAAGATTACCCAAGAATGTTTTTGTAAGACTAAATACATTAAACGTTGGTGTACCAGATGCAGTGATATGTATCAGTGATGGAGTGATAGGGAGGTTGGAAGTCCTGAGAAATTTAGGCATAAAATGTGGCTCTAATATGGAAGATCAATTGCTTGCGTGTGACAGACAATGCTTCAGGAATGTTCTGAGGCACAGTTTTATTGGACTCATACTTTATTTCGCAATTTCCCCACAAGTATTTTTCAGAATTCAGGTACAAATATTTTCTAAAGTTTATAAAGCATTGCTCTAATTTTTTTTGTGTTACTTGCAATAGTTCATACTCATGTAGTAGACCTAAGCTTTATTGCATAATCAACTTCATTATAGAAAAAATAGCATTTTTATTAGGAAAAAAATTATAAAAATGAAAATGTAAGATGTGATATTTTTTATCCTTGTAATATACGTAAAAGTTGGAATTAAACAGGTCTAGTATCTTAACCATCATGTCATGCATATCTGGTAAAAATTTGGTCTCCTTCAAATGTATAACATTGGATTAAATGGTACATCAATTTGAGGAAGCATTTTGGAAAAATAATTGCGCCAGTTTCTTTGTATTTTTTTAATAACCCTAAGCAGGTTCAAAAATATTTGAAATACGTCTAATTTGTTTAGAGAGTGTGCTGCATTACCTGATATCAACAAAAAATCTCTAAAACATATACATTATAAACAGTGCCTGAAAGAAATAGGTGTTGATTTTTACATAGAATTGAGCCAGAAGAGCACCGTGTATCCTTAAGCACGAAAGAGTCGTTTTTACAGGATCCTCGACTATCAGTTTGTGACTGTTGTTCGACGATTCGGGATGTAGCAAGTTGTGTTAAGAGATTGGGATATAGAAGCAAGGCGCGAAAGCAGCGTGGGACTGTCACAGAAACGGTCTTATATCTGCAGTGGGAGACATTTTTGGTTTATATAGAGGGTCTCGACTTTCTTTCTTCCACCTGACTATCTGTGAAGGGAACTGTAAGGGACTAAAATAGTGATGATGTAATGTGGCTGTAATTCGGTTTAATTAATTTTTATGCTGTTTAGAAAGCCCTGAGAGGCTGCTCAATAGATATATGCTTCCGCAAAAGACCTAGTACCCCGTTTTAGCAAAATAACGTGTATACCCTTGCCATCGTACATGGGTGTATGTATGGGAAAGCCACACATGGTGCGGTCAGGTTGCCCTGCGTGAAAGTCGGAGAATTTTCGGACAATACTAAAAAATGTTCAAATGTGTGTGAAATCGTATAGGACTTAACTGCTGTCATCAGTCCCTAAGCTTACACACTACTTAACCTAAATTATCCTAAGGACAAACACACACACACACACCCATGTCCGAGGGAGGACTCGCACCTCCGCCGGGACCAGCCGCATAGTCCATGACTAGAACGCCTCTGACCGCTCGGCTAATCCCGCGCGGCAGACAATACTAATATGTCACTCATAGCTTAAGAGGCAACTATTCTCTAACAATATTCTTCTACAGTGATGTTACCAAATTTGAGGTAGAACAGAATGTTGCCATTGGATGTTCAACGTTGCGTAGCGTTCAGAAAGGAAATTTTTCATGCTACGGCTTACGATACGAGTAGCTGACTTGCTACCTGTTTCACGGCTCATATACTCGGACCAGGAGCGCGCTCGCGAAGCTGCAGCACATCTACTGAGGTACGAACTTTCCTCTCCATTTTTTTTAAACATCAGGCATTGAAATATTTAATCCAGCTTATAGTGTCTTGTAACAATTTTCATTTCAGGATTATTTTTCACTGTTTCGTTGTTGCGGAACATTTGCAGCACGTTGCGTCCATACTTCAATATTAATCAGGAAGAGTCGTATTTCGTTGGAATTCAGGTTTTTCTAGTTTTTAATGATTCTGTTGCACCACGTCTTATTGCTAGTAATCTTAGCTGCAGAGCTGGGTTCTTAAAGTACTGTTCACCCGTTTAATTCAGTACCTGCCGTACAGTTGGTTATTAAGATCTACTCCCTTACGTATTTCCTTTCTTGTGAATTCCCGCATCAGATTAAATACCTTCCTTCTAATGATTTGAAACATCCAGTCGGCAGGTCGTACTTGCAGGTAGACTACTCTCGTGCTTCGTAGAAATTCTTTCCTCTTTTACATGTGTGCTGTAGTGTACGCTGTGATATTTATTAGACTCAGTTTACTATGGAAGATAGTCTCGAACATAGTCATCTACCTGTGATTAGATTGCAAGCACACGTTCGCCGAATATCGACTGAATATTAGTTTAGCGTGTTTCATAACGCTACTCTCCGTAAATGAATATCCAGATGTTATGTACTTTCTTCTATTTTGATGAAATTATCTGATATTTTTGAAAATTATTAGTTTTTACGCCATTTTTGTTTTAATTTTTTCCACTATGAATTGATTTCAAAGGCCACAGGCCATCAGTTGGCATAGAGCTTTTTCTCTGAGATATTACGTCTATGAACATCTTTCTGGGTTTCTAGTTCGCGCTCTGTAGTCACTGTGTCTCGTCAGTGCTTTCCGTCTTCTCTGAATGTGCCTAGGCTGTTCCTTTATTTATTTATTTATCCTGATATGATTAGGGCCATCAGTCCCTCTCTTACATCAGACCAGGGTTTCACACATAGAGGAGCTTTTTTACATCGTAGTTACCTAAGAAATAACAATTATAATATGAGAACTAGTTTTTTAGGTTATCTCAGCTGTATGAATAATGCTCTTGTGTATGCAGATTGGCCGGCCGGTGTGGCCGAGCGGTTCTAGGCGCTTCAGTCTGGAACCGCGCGACCGCTACTGTCGCAGGTTCGAATCCTGCCTCGGGCATGGATGTGTGTGATTGTCCTTAGGTTAGTTAGGTTTAAGTAGTTCTAAGTTCTAGGGGACTGATTACCTCAGACGTTAAGTCCCATAGTACTCAGAGCCATTTGAACCATTTGTATGCTGATTACAGATACAAGTGCCAAATTTTGTGTAATTCATTGTAAGCGCTTATTAACCCCACGCGAGACCAACCATGTGCTGAGGTCCGTATGTACGTCTCACTGATCTGACAATTAATCATACTCCTGTCAGTGTATATCATCAATAAGTGGTAATGGTGCAATAACTTTGCATTATAGACATTACTTTCTTCAGAAGTGATCTGTGTACGTGGGCTGAATAACCATTTCCTGAAACAGTTCTAGTTCTAAATCACTTTGCACTTTTCTGAACATCTTTCATTCCCCTTTCTCTTCACACCACCAGAAGCATCGTTAGTGTCTTCAAGCTTGTATTTTTTCACACGCTGTAAAGGATGCTGAGTCAAAATTCGAGCAGTTACACCTAAAATTTCATCGAAATTTAAAAGTTGAATAGCCTTCCTCGTCCAGCGGAAATATCTTACAAAAATCGAAAGAAGTCCCACTTCACATCTGTTTGACCTATCCATCGTTACTGTTAGTTAATTAATAAACTCCAAATAAATCAAAATGTTATAAATGGCGAAATAACGCTAGGAAAAGCTGCCCATGTTTTAGTTCTAGTATGTGAAAGTTTTGGGTCATACAACTATTTAACCAGTCTAGGTGTGCAGTCTGATATTTTGAAACCGAGTTCGTGTCTGGCTGTGCTGTATGAAAATGTAGCCTCTTCAGCAGCACATTTCAGATGATAATTCCCATTTTTGCTTTAAAAAATCTCTCATAAGCGGTGAAGCAGTAGGATTAATAGCACACCTACACTGAGGTGACACAAGTCTTGGGATTCCGATATGCAAATGTCTCAGAAGATATAACTGCTGAACAGTTCAAAGAAAACATGAGCCTCATTTCAAATAGGTATCCCACTCATACAATCATAGTCGGTGGTGACTGCAATCTACCCTTGATATGCTGGAAAAATTATACGTTTAAAGCCGGATGCAGGCGTAAAACGTCATCCGAAATTATGCTGAATGCTTTCTCTGAAAATTATTTTGAACAATTAGTTCCTGAGCCCACTCGAAACCGTAAATGGTTGCGAAAGCATACTTGACCTCTTAGCAATAAATAATCCTGGACAAATAGGGAGTATCATGACGGATACAGGGATTAGCGACTACAAGGCAGTTGCTGCTAGGCTGAATACCGTAAAACCCACAACCATCAAAAAGAAACGCAAAGTACATCTATTTAAAAAAGCTGATAGAAATGTTCTTAACGCCTTTTTAAGAGAAAGTTCTCTCTCCTTCCGATCTGATCATGTAACAGTACAAAAGATGTGGAATGATTTCAAAGAGATAGTATCAACGGCTATTGAGAGATATACGCCACATAAATTAATAAGTAATGGTACTGATCTCCCATGGTATACAGAACGAGTCAGATCGATGTTGCAGAAGCAACAAAAAAGCATGCCAAATTTAAAAGAACGCAAAATTCCCAAGATTGGCAAAATTGGCGAAAGTTCGAAATATAGCGCGTACCTCAATGCGAGATGGTTTTAATAATTTCCACAACGAAACTCTATCTCGGAATCTGGCAGAAAACCCAAAGAGATTCTGCTCATAGATAGAAGACACCACTGGCAAGACGCAATCAATACCTTCACTGGGCGATAACAGCGGTGAAGTCACTGACGACAGTACCACTAAGGCAGAGTTATTAAACACGATTTTCTAAACTCCTTCACCAAAGAAGATGAAGTAATTATTCCTTAATTCCAGTCAAAAACAACTGCCAAGATGAAAAACATAGAAGTAGATATCCTCGGTCTAACAAAGCAGCTTAAATCACTTAATAAAGGCAAGACCTCTGGTCCAGAATGTATACCGGCAGATTCCTTACAGAGTACGCTAATACAAAAACTCCATATTTAGCAATTATATACAACAGCTATCTGATAGAAAGATCCGAATTACAGGCCCATATCACTAACGTCGATTTGCAGTAGGATTTTGGAACATATACTGTGTTCGAACATTATGAATTACAACGAAGAAAACAATTTATGGACACATAGCACGGATTCAGAAAATACCGTTCTTGTGAAACACAACTAGCTCTTTGTACTCATGAAGTAATGAGTGCTACCGACAGGCGATGTCATATTGATTCCATATTTTTAGATTTTCAGAAGGCTTTCGACACCTTTCCTCACAAGCGTCTTCTATCCAAACTGCGTGCCTGTGGAATATCGCCTCAGTTGTGCGACTGGATTCGTGATTTCCTGTCAGAAAGGTCACGTTTCGTAGTAATAGACGGTAAGTCGTAGAGTAAAACAGAAGTAATATCCGGCGTTCCCCAAGGAAGCGTTATAGGCCCTCCATTGTTCCTGATCTATATTAACGATATAGGAGACAATCGGAACACCCGTCTTAGATCGTTTGTAAATGATGTTGTCATTTACCTTCTTGTAAAGTCATCTGATGACCAAAACGAATAGCAGGAAGATATATATAAGATATCTGTATGGTACGAAAAGTGGCTGTTGACCCTGAATAAAGAAAAGTTTGAAGTTATTCACATGTGTACTAAAAAAAGTCCGCTAAAATTCGATTACGTGATAACTCACACAAATCTAAAGGATGTAAATTCAACTAAATACTTAGGGATTACAATTACAAATAACCTAAATTGGAACGATCGCATAGATAATGTTGTGGGTGAAGCAAACCAAAGACTGCTATTCATTGGCAGAAGGTTTAGAAGGTGCAACATGTCTACTAAAGAGACTGCTCACACCACGCTTGTCCGCCCTATTCTGGAGTATTGCTGTGCGATGTAGGATCCGCATCAGGTGGGACTGACCGATTACATCGAAAAAGTTCAAAGAAGGGCAGCTCGTTTTGTATTATCGTGAAATAGGGGAGATAGTGCCACAGACATGATACATGAATTGGAGTGACAATCATTAAAACAAAGGCGTTTTTCGTTGCGACGGGATCTTCTCATGAAACTTCAATCACCAGTTTTCTCCTCCGATAGCAAAAACATTCTGTTGGCACCAACTTACATAGGGAGAAATGATCATCACAAAAAAATAAGAGAAATCAGGGCTCGCACAGAAAAATTGAAGTGCTCGTTTTTCCGTCGCGTCGTTCGAGAGTGGAGCTCTAGAGAGACGCTTGAAGGTGGTTCATTGAACCCTCTGCCAGGCACTTCATTGTGAGTAGCAGAGTAATTACGTAGATGCAGATACAAATAGCGGTAGTTTCACTTACACGAAGTCTAATAGAGCAGTGCATCGGCGGACCTGTCATTTGCGCTCGGATTATTCTTATGGAAACGTTTCCGACCTGATTATGGCCGCACAACGGGAATTAACAGACTTTGAACGCGAAGTGGTGGTTGGAGCTAGCTGCAGACCCAAGTTGTCAACTAGATACTGTGCAAGCTGGTAGTGGCAGCACAATGGTGTGCGCTGTGTTTACATGTAGTGGACTGGGTCCTCTCGTCCAAGTGAGCCCATCATTGACTGGAAATGGTTACGCCCCGCTATTTGGAGGCCATTTATAGCCATTCATGGATTTCGTTCCAAAACAGCAATGAAATTTTTATGAATGTCAATGCGCGATCTCACAGGGCCACAGTTGTTCGCGACTGGTGTGAAGTAGGGGTGTTGATAAGATATCGATATTGTTTCAAAATGGTTCAAATGGCTCTGAGCACTATGGGACTCAACTGCTGAGGTCATTAGTCCCCTAGAACTTAGAACTAGTTAAACCTAACTAACCTAAGGACATCACAAACATCCATGCCCGAGGCAGGATTCGAACCTGCGACCGTAGCGGTCTTGCGGTTCCAGACTGCAGCGCCTTTAACCGCACGGCCACTTCGGCCGGCTCGATATTGTTTCCGAAAGATGTCCAAATACACCGGCGATATTTTAAACCCGATATATTGACATCAAAATGACAATTTCGAGTGCCGATATTTTTATATTATATTTTTCACAATTTTCGTTACATAATTGAAGTTATTATTTTGAAATTTTAATAGAATATAATTTTACTTTCACTGTGTGAAGGAGTCTTTCTACTTTCAAGCTTTCAACACGTCCACTCTTTCTCTTTGTCTGTGTAAAGCAAGTATACGGGTGAGTCACTAACTATTGCTACCAAGAATAACTCCTAAAGTATGATAGGAGCTGAAACGTTTGTGGGTCGGAAGTTGCATGGGACAACGGAGGCCATAATATGACGTTGGTTTTCTGTTGATAGGTGGAGTCGGTTCAGAGATATGAAGGTCAACTTTTTTTTTATGGGATGTAGTTTGGTATTTATTTTCTGATAGACGAATCCAGTGATGTGTAACAGTAAGGTCTTTGAAGGTGAACGCAGGTCACAAAGGTGGCATCCATTTACAGAAGGTGTTCGAAGTGATGATCATTGGTATCAGTGCAATGCTGCAATCATCTTATCATGGATTAAGTGGTATTCCTTATCACATCGGCACTTTTCGAAGCATATGCTCTGACAATTCTCTCTCGCATATCTTCAGGTTTAGTTGGAACATCTTTATAAACAATGTCTTTTTCGAATCCCCACTAGAAAAAATCCAGATGCGTCAAGTCTGGTGAACGTTCCGGCCACGACGCATTTCCTCCGCGTCCAAGCCAACGATTTGGGAAGTGTCTGTACAACTCGTTTCTAGCTATCAGCGAAACAATGTGACAGACATCCAACGTGTTAATCCCACATTCTGTTCCTTGTTACTAAAGGTATTTCTTCCAATAAAGACCTAATGTTTCGTACAGGAATGTGGTGTACTTCCTACAATTAAGATTTCCTTCGATGAAATAGGGGCCTATAATTCAGTCCTCCAGAATCCCACACCATACATTCACCGACCATGGGTGTTGGTGTGCAACTTGCTGCAGCCAACATGGATTTTCAGTTGCCCAATAATTGATATCATGCGTATTAACATCTCCGTGGTTCGTGAATGTGGCCTCGTCAGTAAATAAAACCAAATTAATAAATGTGTCATCAATCCCAACCTGAAGTTAAGCCAATCGGCAGAATTCAATGCGACGCATACAATCTGTACCAGTTAATTCTTGGTGGGGACTGATATGGTAAGGATGATATTTATGGCAATGCAGAACACGAACGACACTACTCTGGCTCATGTCAGATTCCTTTGCGATTTGACGCGAACTAACACAAGGATCTCGAACCACAATGGCAAGAGTACCAATTTCCGTTTCCACGTTAATAACTTTCGTTTGCCGGATATGTTTCTGATGCGTTAAAGATCCACTTGTTCTCAATTTATCACACACATATTTAAATATACGACGTGTAGGGTGAGTACTTTGAGTATATTTTTCAGCATATAAGTCCCTAGCTCTGACTGAAGTTCGTTGGCATTCTCCGTAAATGAGAAGCATATCCACTTGTTCTTCGAAGGAGTACATCATTAATATTCACATGATTCGACGATACTAGTCTTACCGTTCCTATTGATGTTGATTGCGAAGCCGTTTACATGTCAATGGCGCGTTAGATGGATACGCCGTATTCGGTGAATATTTACTATTTGCACGATATTCGAGAGAGAATTGTCAGAGCATGTGCTTCGATAACCGCTGATGTGATAAGGAATACCACTCAATCCATGATAAGATGGTTGCAGTACTGCGTTGATACCAATGGTCATAACTTTGAACACCTTCTGTAAATATATGATGATGGTATCTGTTCTTTCGGACATGTCTGGAAGAACAGATACCATTGGTGATCTTGCTGCTCTCGTACAATGAAATTACAATTAAATCCAGACCTTTAGCTGCTTACAGTCGTTGATAAATTTTAACGGGGCAGTTGAAAATGTGTGCCCCGACAGGGACTCGGACGCGGGATCTCCTGCTTACATGGCAGACGCTCTATCCGTCTGAGCCACCGAGGAAACAGAGGATAGTGCGACTACAGGCAAGCCCCCATGAGCCCCACATCCCCAACTTACTGTCCACACGCTACATTTATAGTGTAGTGTCCGAAAAAACAGATACCATGTTCATATAGATAAGGCTTACTGGCCAATGATCTTCTTCAGTGCGGATGCACTCACATTTCCCGAACTCTTACGGAAATCGGTAGACTGACTCCCGCGAGTAATGAGAATTGTGGGCAGGGGCACTACAAATGTAGTGCGTGGACAGTAAGTTGAAGATGTGGGTCTCGCGGGGATAAGTGCCTGCAGTCGCACTATCATGTGTGTCCTTGGTGGCTCAGACGGATAGAGCGTCTGCCATGTAAGCAGGACATCCTGGGTTCGAGTCCTGGGCGGGGCACACATTTTCAACTGTCCCCATTAATATTTATCAGTGCCTGTAAGCAGCTAAAGGTCTGGATTTAATCGTAATTTCATCGTTCTACAAATGAACGTTTATGCCACCTTTCTGACCTTCATTGACCTTCAAAGACCTTTCTTTTACATATCATTGATTCAAATGGTTCAAATGGCTCTGAGCACTAAGGGACTTAACATCTGAGGTCGTCAGTCCCCTAGAACTTAGAACTACTTAAACCTAACTAACCTAAGGACATCACACACATCCATGCCCGAGGCAGGATTCGAACCTGCGACCGTAGCGTTCGCGCGGTTCCAGACTGAAGCGCCTAGAACCGCTCGGCCACTTCGGCCGGCCATATCATTGGATTCGTCTCAATAGCCGCTATCAGAAAATAAGTCCCATTTAAAAAATAAAGTTGACCTTCATATCTCGGACGCGAACCCTCCTAGCAACAAAAATCCAACGTTGTCCCATACAAATTTTGTCCCACAAACTTTTCAGCTACTATCATACTTTCGGAGTTATTCTAGGTGGCAATAGTTAGTGACTCACCCTGTATGTGGCACAAGAAATTTTTAACGCAACTAGTGTGATATTCTTCAAAAACAGTTGCTGAAAATGACTAACAAAAATTATAAATGGAAAGATTGGTCTTTCCGGTGGGCGGAGACGTGTGAGGGAAATGCTGACGTAATCGGCGCTTGGCGCTACCAACAGAAACTGCAACGTTTAGTTTCACCGATAGGTGACGAAAGCCGAGCAACTGATCCATCGGACACCTTTTATTGTGCCACGTACATGCAGTTAGCAAATCAGTTATCGCCAAGCGTGAACATGTATCATTTCCTTTCAATTCTTGCTTCAAGTTGGATACGCAGGCTGTTAGTTTCTTGATGTACAGAATATTTAATAATAACTCAAGATCTACATATACAGCTATGAAATCGGCAGCACATTTATAATGTGAAACCGATATTTTTATGGACCGATACGCAGATACCTTTTCCGGTGATACATCGATACTTTTTCCCGATAAATCAAGAACCAATATTGACGATTTTTAAATATCGGTGTATCGGATTCGTGTTTTTTTTTTTTTTAAATAATAGCACCCCTAATGTGAAGAACATTCTGGACAACCCGAGCGAACAATTCGGTCACGCATCGAACATTTATCGAGCATAATCGAAACGACAGTTCGCGCGCAAAATTTTGCACTGGCAACACTTTTCGCAAATTATGGACGGCTATACGGGCAGCTTCTCTCATTATTGTCGATGCCACACCGAGCTGCTGCACTATGCCAAGCAAAAGGCGGTCAGATGCAATATTAGGAGGTTTCCCATGACTTTTGTTGCCTCAATGCATGTTCAGCTGTTTTCGCGTGGCCTTTAACTTCACCCTTTCCTTTGATGTGCGTCAGTAAGAGTCTCCAGAACGTAGTGTGCAATAAACACTTCATTGTTACTGTCATTCCACAATTTCAAAAATTTGTATTCCTGTCACAAATTAACATTAAGCACACACTTCCTTTTGCTCGTTGCTAACCCACGAGACAAAAAACTAGTAGAGATACAATGACCTAAAACCTGTAGACGAGTTACTTCACGCCAAAAACAACATAAACACAGCGCCCTTGTTGTGTTGCCAAATGACCAACAGTAAATGAAATGTTAAAAGGCAGCCACGCCTATCAGTCGACGTCAGCGCTTGCTCCGAAAACTGCTGACAAAGAGGCACTACAGTAACAGAATATAAACACGATGTAGAACATATTGGTCTGAAATGTAAAACAAAGGTGGCCAATTATAGAATTTCCAAAGCTCGGACATTTTTGCAACTCTGGACGTTTCCTGGATAACGCTCAGAAACTAGGACTGTCAGGGCTAACACTGGACGTATGCTAAAGCTAATACTGTTACTGCAGCGTGTTTCTTTTGTTGGGTTCATGGTTGAAACAAAGAGAAATAGTTGGTTAAACATTGAAAAATTCCTTATCAGTAAGTTCAGGGGCACTGTGTCCATTCCGTACTGTTGTTCCTGTTTAATGTGGTTTAGTATCAAGTCTTCTCAAAATCGGAGAAAGTCGGAGGTCGTTACTGCAAAGACTAGCACTGTAAAAAGCTTCCTACAGCGGTTAAAATTAAAAGCTTAATATTCGCCTCACGATTTATTCGCTATTCACATCAAGGTCTCACAAAATTTTTTATATCTAACGTTAAAAGTTGTTCGTGGCGCTCTGTAAATATTTAACCAGTAGAAGACAGGCTGAGCTTTTGTAAAAGTTTCATCATTAGATAATTTTTATGATGACGAAATTGAAATTCCGACATTATCTGCAACCGGACATTGAAATAAATTCGATGGAGACAAGTGATAATTTGTGCCGGACCGGTACACGAGCCGGGATTCCTCGTTTTACGAGAGTGGTCCCCTTAAGCGCTGCGGCTATCCGAGCACGCTTCATCCAAATTCCTCACTTGTCACAGACTATATAATCAGCGTCACTTGTCTATTACCCTCGCTACTCGCAGCCTCACCCAGATTCAGCACTGAAGGTACCATTATTTTGTTAATGTGCATATATTTATATGTGTGGTGTTCAAATGGTTCAAATGGCTCTGAGCACTATGCGACTTAATTTCTGAGGTCATCAGTCCCCTAGAACCTAGAACTACTTAAACCTGACTAACCTAAGGACATCACACACATCCATGCCCGAGGCAGGATTCGAACCTGCGACCGTAGCGGTCGCGCGGTTCTAGGCGCTACGGTTCCAGACTGTAGCGCTTAGAACCGCTCGGCCACTCCGGCCGGCATGTGTGGTGTCTGTTCTTTCAGAAGTGTCCGAAAGAACAGACATCACGTATATATAAATTTCGATCATACTGGGATTTCGGCTGTACCAAATCGTACTTTCATTTATAACATCACCTTACGTATCGTTTTCATTACATCTGTGAATACTTTGAATTATGTCAATAGTTTTAACTTGTTGGTATGTCACGTTGGCTTATTTCGACTAGAATCCAAGAGGAGATTGCCATTCAATTGGCATTTCCTTTGTAGTTTTAGACTCTTTCCTTGAAGCTTGCTTTTATGCGAAACCAAAATGTGTAAAAAGCATTATGCTGCAGAAAAGATTCCCCTCGAGACATGGTAAGTGCGTATCGGTGAGTGCCGGCAGGAAGAAAGATTTTCAGAAATAAAGAAGTTGAGGCATGCAGTTCTTAAGAACGTTCGTTACCAACGTCATAACACGTGAGAATGTAACCAGTCTTTTATCTGTATCACGTACCTCCACCTAAAAATTGCATTTGGCTGATTCTGCCTGTGAAATTTACGAGTGACATTAAAGTTATCTGCTCATGTAATTTACCAGTAAATCTGTTACAAAATATTGCCTTTACCCTTGTCTGCCAGATTACGCTTTTATATTATACTGTATGTAATAATGTTTTATTCCGTTTTGCTACTCCCAGAAGACACAACCATCAAGCCAACTTACTTTTAGAAACCAGTTTTCCTTCAATAGTATCATTACTTGATCGATTCACCTTCTTACATGCATACCAAACGGATACAATAAATTTTTGAGTAATAACTGTCGTATAGTTAACACTTGACGAAAAGCTAATATTTACCCCAAAGAAAAAAGTAGCAAAAATGTTCTCACTATCTCCGTGGAAATGATGGCAACTGTTCTTCATTAT
Organism: Schistocerca nitens; assembly: GCF_023898315.1. Taxonomy (NCBI): domain Eukaryota; kingdom Metazoa; phylum Arthropoda; class Insecta; order Orthoptera; family Acrididae; genus Schistocerca; species Schistocerca nitens. The sequence continues at coordinate 900,183,166 of NC_064614.1, read as the reverse complement.
CCAGACTACTGTCTAAGAGATATCAAATGCACTATTTGTAAGTACTTTGTTGAAATACTTTTAGTATAAGATTTATTTTACGAGAAGTTTGAATAATAACTACAGTGTTTGGGGAGCAAATGTATTTTTGCAAAATAAGATCTTGTGTCACAGTAGTAATGGTACTTTCAAATTTTGGAAATATTTTTCTCATTCGCGATCAGACCAGTTGACATACCGGTTACAGGTTTCAGTTAGTTATCGTTATATTCTGGACGGTGGCACTATTTCATTTACTGTCTCAGTGGAATACATGAAAAGTAGTTACGTGTGTCATACCCTGTGCGTTCGTGAATCCATCGTCCACTATTCCAAATTTTATCCTAGTGTTGCATCTGCAATTTTACCCTAAGTTGCTTGTCCCTGTGCATTTAACTAATCTAGCAGCACATTTATTTCTTTTTACTTTAGGCAGTATCATGAAATAAGACAGCAGTCGTAACCGGTTCCTGTCATTGAAATCTCAAAATATATGAAATATTAATGTAGATGTTCCTAATTTTTTTTCTATTCTAGAATCTGAAGATGGCCATTGCTTGGCTGAAACCGGTTATGATTGTCATCATATTATGCGACTGCATCTAAGATGAAAAGTAGTGCACAATACGTCAGTCTCTGCAGACAGATAGTCGTTTATTCCTAATAGAACTTCAGTTCGGTGTCATTGATGATTGTCTCCGATTACTTTCGAACACTACAACCAGAGGTCCGACGACAGGATATGCTGGAATAGCACAAAGGGGCGCATGAATTTAGGCGAAGGTAAACGACGATCCTATTCGTCATAAGGAGCCGAGCCGTATTTGAATCCCAATCTGACAAAAATTTTTCATATGTCATAGCGTATTCAGAGCAAACAAGTGCTACAGTATGCACCCTATAACTGACGGAAATTTAGAAGTATTTTTCATCTGAATGGCGATTATGTTTTTATTCTGTTGTTTGCCTGCGTCTCACGCTATCGATTTTAAGTTTCTTAAATGTGTGTGTGGAACAATATTGAACAGTGTACGGACGCAGTACTTTAAGAGGGTGTCTAGCTTCCTTATTCAGTACCGTAAAATAGTTTACTGTGAACCAGATCCGGGACGTGAAAAACGCGCACTGTTGAACAACTGTGCTTGTGTTAGACTTCCTGTCGTGCGGCTGTTACTACAAGTAGGAAATTTTCAGGGTGCCATAAAATGCCCAACAAACGCGGATTTCCACTTTCTCTGAGATGTATACGAGATGTGAACTGTAGAAAGAGAAGTGTTAACGAAAGTTTAGCGTGCGCGTGTCAACTTTCTATCTCCATGTATGAAGAGTCGATCTTCCTCGCCGGAAAAGGTGGCCGAGCGGTTCTAGGCGCTTCAGTCTGGAACCACGCGACCGCTACGGTCGCAGGTTCGAATCCTGCCTCGGGCATGGATGTGTGTGATGTCCTTAGGTGAGCTAGGTTTAAATAGTTCTAAGTTCTAGGGGACTGATGACCTCAGAAATTAAGTCCCATAGTGCTCAGAGCCATTTGAACCATTTGATCTTCCTCATACCGACAATAGAAGTTTTAGAAATCGTTTTCGTATAGCGTCTATCGGAGGGTTTTACGCTGTTCCTTTACATTCAGATGAAAGAGCCAGTTGCTAATGATGAATGCCTTTTTAAGTGTATAGAGCATTTATGTCATATGAAATTTCAGCTATGACATGCATGATAGAAATTTTGATATTCTTGTCCGGTTGTACGCGCTATTTTTCCATCGTACCGCTTATATTCATTTCTGTATTACGTATCGTAGTACTGTACTTTAGTTCGAAGCACATTAAATTAAGTTGTTTTTCTTCGCGTATTTAGTGATATAAAAGTCTTTATTATCGCTCTTAAGAAAGTTTCTGACTGCTGTCTCATTTTCAACCCAAATAAGAAAGAGTATAGTTAATAACTTATATTTTAGTGTTAAAAGATGGTTAAGCAAAATGCAACTATAATTTTTGCGCGTTTTTTATATACCGTCTGATAGAAAGCGATTGTAAATTTGTAAATTCGGCGATACAAAACAGCGCCATGTCTCGGACATTAGCAGGGTGTGCTATTATAGTTCTATCAGTTATGGCGAATATTGCATCGTGTGCTTCCTAATCTTCTTTATGTTAGCCGTAGGCCCAATTAAAAAGAAGTCCAGGATGACTTGTGTTTGTAACTCAAGTTACTAAAAGAAACTGACGTCGATCGGGCGGATGGTTTCCACACAGTCCGTTGACTGAACAGTTATGATGCATCGGCTGCAAAAGAATAACCTCAGTGTAATTTGGCCTCGTTTCTCACGTAGTGGACCACGTTCCTCTGACAGCTGGAACTGTTCATGAGGTGATGCGGTAATTACGCGTTTACACTTATTATTGATTCAGAAATTGTTTCTGGGAATCAGGTTGCATGTTATATGCAAAAAAATGCGTGTGTGTTTCGAGATCCTTTCCTTTCTTCCTTTTCTTTTTCGTATTTCAGGAGAATCGTTTACGGAATTTGCTTCTTATTCCCCTCATTTTGCTAAAGCTGCAGTGAATTTACTGTTTTCTCTGGTGAGATGGGTATGATTATAACGATAAGTATAGTATTTTAAGAAAAGTACCCTTGAAATTATAATGCCTCTTATTATTAGTATGTTCCCGTTAGGCGTGGGAGTCCATACAGCAGCGAATTGAGAGCGTATGCTAAGAGAAATCCGGAATTTTGCTAAGACGTTGAAACACACTGCGAAAGGTGGTAAATACTAGTGAAGAAAATATCCCCGTTATCAAAATTCCGTCCACTTATTTCCGGGTCGTGCACTTCTGCACTACCGTGTAAAACAAAATAGCGCAGCCCACTGAAAATGTGATGTACGGTGGCGTAATTCGTTTTCTGTAACAGCAGAAAAATTGAGCCTGTGTCAGGCCGAATACAGACGGCAAAGAAGACGTTTGGTTCGAGTATCCATCAGACGCCTCTCCACCCTAGTTGAGTCGTGTTCAAAGTTGAACTATTAAAATAAGAAGATACTCTGAGTATGTATCAGTCGTTTCGTGATACCTGACCGTGCTTCTGAGAAACGCATCCTCAGGAAACTAAGTCCTACTACAGACATGTGGGGTAGAATCTATACTTGGCAAATATTTTAATTTGTTCTTTGCATATAAATAAACAAAGCTGGATATGTAATAGCTCCTCTGAATTATACACAGCAACAATATCAACATAAATCGCTAAAGATCTGGAGTATTTTTGTAGGCAAACCTGGAAAGGAAACTTGTCAGTTTCCCCTTACGATCGTGCATACTTACAGCTAGGAGTTTTTGTTATTCACAAAATAAAATAATTCTAAAATGAAGACTATAAAAGATGCATATTATCTGCGACCGTGTGTCGTAGACACTCACTAAGAAATCGCAAGGGAAATAGTCTTTTGACGCTCCTACAGATACATCTAACTGTGGGTTAGTTTCTACTTTTGCTTGATGAGGGCTCTGACGTAGCAACCAGCCGTGTGCGCGACCAGCACTGCCATCTTGCCGAGGAAGAGCGAAACAAAAGCGTGTGTGAGTTTCACGTAGTTGCGCTTACTTTCATATATTCCACAATGACAAACAAAAATGAATCTGCGTACCAATTTACGCACAGTTCATCTTGCATCATTAAACACATTTCGCTTCTTCTGGATTAATTTTGCATTCTCGAAATATACATCCGATGGGAATAAATGTAAAAAGTAATTTTCTACATTAGCAAAACCAGTGTCGGTTTAACCTGGGCTTCCATCAGCAATCAAAATGGAATACTTTTTTCATTATGTTTAGCGTAATAACTGTCCAGGACACATCTCGGTGCTAACAACAGACCTGTTCACGCAAGCTCTGCTGAGTTACAGGCGAAAAATCTCAGATCTTGAACACACCCTGGAATAGTGAGAATACAAATTGGGAGGGGGAGGGATGGGGGAGGGGTGGAATTAAAGAAATTCGTCTCCAACGACTGTGCCTGTCGATTGCCTTTAGGCAAAGAACTTCACTAACTACAAACTTAGGAAATTGCCAAGACCTTAATATAGTTCCCTACAATTTACATTGTTTCCCTCTCTAGAACCTCGTATTTCATACTACACAGACAGCAGTCAAGATTGGTTCTCCCTTATCAGCAAAGAACCCCTGAGTTCTGTAATTCTGGATGTGAAGTGGTCTGAATAATCCTTGCTTTTAAGTTCCTTATCACATAGAAGAAGGGCTTGCGAAACTCTGCAGATTGGACACCCTTATAATAGATGAAATTTGACTAATGCTTAATAGAGAATGTTACTGGTGCTCTAGTACTAATGGACGATGCTACTTCATTGCTTGAATCATCTTCGAGATATGTGACTGATTTGGCATGAAGTTCTTTTACACCGCCGTAATCTTCATTGTGATATTGGCTACGTGGATCTTATGGAAACAGTGAAAACATTCTTGGTCACTACAAGGTTTTTTTTTCTGCATCTGTCTCCAGTGTTTCTCCTCCTTACGTGTCTTTTAGCCTTGTTGTTGCTGTAGCCATGTTACTCTTTCCTCTGTGAGCCTGTTCATCTGCGAAGAATTACTGCAACCTACATCCTTCTGAAACTACCTACTGTATTCATCTCTTGGTCTCCCTCTATGATATTTAAACCCCCGCCCCCCCTTTCCCTCCAGTACGATATTGGTGATCCCTTGATGTCTCAGAATGTGTCCTATCGACCGGTCTCTTCTTTTGGCAAGTTTTGCCACAAATTCCGTGTCTCCCCAATTCCATTCAGCGCTTCCTCATTAGTTACGCGATCAACCCGTCAGATCTTCAAAATTCTACTGTAGCACCTCATTTCGAAAGCTTCTATTCTCATTTTGCCTAAACTGTTTGTCCTCCACGTTTCACATCCACATATAGCTAACCGAGCGAGGTGGCGCGGTGGTTACCACAATGGACACGAAGCGGGAGGACGAACGGTTCAAACCCGCGTCCGGTCGTCTTGTTCACGTTTTCCGTGATTTCCTTAAATCGCTTCAGGCGAATGCCGGGATAGTTCCTTTGAGTGGGCACGAAGGACTTCCTTCCCCATCCTTCCCTAATCTGATGGATTTGGTTCCCACCCCCCAAACAGCCAACCATACATGGCTATATTCCAGATCGATACGTTCGAAAAGACTTCCTAACAAATCTATATTCGATGTTAATAAATTTTTGTTCTTCAGAAATGTTTTTCTTGCCATTGCCAAACTTCATTGTATATCATCTCTACTATGGCCATCATCAGTTGTACTGCTGCTCAAATAGCAAAATTCCTGAACTACTTTAAGTTTCTCGTTTCCTAATCTAAGTCCCTCAGCATCATGTGATTTAATTCTATCACATTCCATTACCCTCATTTTGCTTTTGTTGATGTTCATCTTATACCCTCCTTTCAAAACACTGTCCATTCCGTTCAACTGATCTTCCAGGTCCTTTGATGTCTCTAACAGAATTACGATGTCATCGGAAAACCTCAAAGATTTTATTTCTTCTCCATGGATTTTAATTCCTACTCCAAATTTTTCTTTTGTTTCCTTTACTGCTTGTTCAATATACGGGTTGAATAACGTCAGGGACAGGCTACAACTCTGCCTCACACCCTTCTCAACCATTGCTTCACTTTCACGTCCCTCGACTCTTATAACTCCCGTCTGGTTTTTGTACAGGTTGTGAATATCATTTCGCTCCTTGTATTTTACTCGTGCTACCTTCAGAATTTGAAAGGAAGTATTCCAGTCAACATTGTCAAAAGCTATCTTCTAAGACAAGTTGTAAGGTGAGTATTGCCTCGCGTGTTCCTACATTTCTTCGGAAAACAAATTGATCTTCCCCGAGGTCCGTTTCTACCAGTTTTTCCGTTCTTCTGTAATCATGACTTTTTTAACTGATAGTTCGTTAATATTCAGACCTGTCAGCACCTGCTTTATTTGGAATTCTTCTTGAAGTCTGAGGATATTTCACCTCTCTCATACATCTTGCACACCAGGTAGAAGAGTTTTGCCATGGGTAGCTTTTCCAAACCCCTGAGTTCTCTAATTCTGGATGTGAAGTGGTCTGAATAATCCTTGCTTTTAAGTTCCTTATCACATAGAAGAAGGCCTTGCGAAACTCTTTAGATTGGACAGCCTTATAATAGATGAAATTTGACTAATGCTTAAGGGGAGCCGGAGGTGCCTATGCTGCCCATGTTAAAATCACTAAGTTTGAGGAACATTTATGAATAAACTACCAAATAGAAAAATTTGAATTTTTTTTACATATAGAGTGGTTTAGTATTGCAGTTATGACAGAGGGATTTTGGAGTATCTTTTCTAGTTTCCTTCCAATTATTTTTTTTATTAATGACCCAAATTTTTTTACAAATAATTGCTTTATAATTAAACTGAAATGAAACTACTGAACATATTGCCAAATGGCTGTGTTACAACGTAAGTTTGACCACTAGGAGTGCTGTATAAAAATTTCATCTCTCTAGCTTGAGAGGATTTTGAGAAAATGTTCCTTATATTCGAAAAATTCTAATTTACGGGAAATGGCTATCAAAGTTTCTCAATACATTCCTGCACTATAGGATGGATTATCAGGGTCTTCTTCTTCATCCTCCAAAAGCTTCCTCTTCTGTCTTCTTTTCTGGCCTGTTGTTCCTTCATACTTCATATGCCTTTCTCTTCTTTCTGCTCCTCTTATCCTTTCTCTGTCAGTATTTCTTAGTGCTCGTACAGTGTTCACCCCAGCTGTAAATCCTAATGCCTTCAGAACTTCACACTTCACACTGTTCCCTTGGTTGTAGGTTGCTATTGTATCGTAAATGCCAAAGTGCAGTGTTTTTATGCTTACAAACACCCTTTTAGGAGCCGGCCGCGGTGGTCTCGCGGTTCTAGGCGCGCAGTCCGGAACCGTGCGACTGCTACGGTCGCAGGTTCGAATCCTGCCTCGGGCATGGATGTGTGTGATGTCCTTAGGTTAGTTAGGTTTAAGTAGTTCTAAGTTCTAGGGGACTTATGACCACAGCAGTTGAGTCCCATAGTGCTCAGAGCCATTTGAACAAACACCCTTTTAGGAATCACTTTCCAAATCAAATTGTTTACGCTCTCATTAGGATTCTGCGTCTTTCCATGTAGACATTTGTGTAACAATTCTGGCTGTGCTAAGTCATGAAAAATTGGTTTTATTGTTCCCTCCTGATTCTTGTACATACCGCATATTACCCGCTTTACACAAGAAGTATAATACTACCAACAACAGGCGCAACACTGAACTAATTCGAAACGGTAAATAACAAAGAGACGATGTTCCGCGCTCTTATTCATTGTAGTATCGCAACTTGGTATTCGTGTTAATTTTCTTTTCCCTACGTTCTTCCTCTTCTTATATACTCGGTTACTAAAACGTGGCATCGTAACCAGAGCAAAAGTGTACGACACTATTAAATGGAGCAAGATGTTCGAAATTCTGAGGAAAATAGGAGTAAGCTGTAAGGAAATACGGGTAATATTGTTACAGAAAACAATATGGCCAACCCTTGCACACTCGCTATATGCGTAACATAAGGCGCTGTATGCGTAACACGCCGAGAAAATCCCAAGCAGTTCGCCAGGAAGTCACGAGAGGGTGTAAGATGCATTTAGCGGCCGCCCATTTCCTCTGCAGGCGTGGGGGAAAATGGTAATAACTCCACTTCTAGGGCGAGTAGAACAATAATTCAAAGTTTACATTAAAGAGGTATGTTCCAATTAATTTTCGGTAGCAAAAAAAATCGTAATTTTTTGGATTTGACCACCTCCGGCTCCCCCTAATAGAGAATGTTACTGGTGCTCTAGTACTTATGGATAATGCTACTTCATTGCTTGAGTCATCTTAGAGATATGTGACTGATTTGGTATGAAGTTCTTTTACACCGCCGTAATCTTCATTGTGATATTGGCTACATGGATCTTATGGAAACAGTGAAAACATTCTTGGTCACTACAAGGTTTCTTTTTCCTGCATCTGTCTCCAGTGTTTCTCCTCCTTACGTGTCTTTTAGCCTTGTTGTTGCTTTTCCAAAGCTACCAGCAGTTCTGATCGAATGTCGTCTACTCCTAGGTCCTTGTTTCGACTTCGATCTTCCAGATTTCTATCAAATTCTTCTTTCAGTATCATATCCCCCATTTCATCTTCATCTACGTCCTCTTCCATTTCTGTAGTATCGCCTTCAAGTTCGTCTCCTTTGCGTAGACCCTCTATATACTCCTTCCATCTTTCAGCTTTCCCTCTATTGTTTAGGACTGGTTTTCCATCTGAGCTCTTGAGATTCATACAGCTGCTTCTCTTTTCCGCAACTGCCTCTTTAATTGTCTGTAGTAAATATGCTTCTGAGTCCTTACATTTGTCCTCTAGCCATTCCTGTCTGCCATTTCCACTTCCTGTCAATCTGATTTTTTGAACTTTGCATGCCATTTCGCCTGCTTCATTCGCTGCATTTTTAAATTTTCTCCTTTCATCAGTTAAATTCAATATCTCCTGTGTTATCCAAGGATTCTATTAAAAAATTCAATATCTCCTGTGTTATCCAAGGATTTCCATTAAACCTTACCTTTTTACCTAATTGATCCTCTGCTGTCGCAATATTTCATCTTTTAAAGCTACCTATTCGTCTTCTACTATATTCCTTTCTCCTGTTCTAGTCAACCGTTACCTAATGCCCCCTCTGAAAGTCTCAGCAACCTCTGGTTCTTTCAGGTTCCACCTCCTTAATTTCCTACTTTTTCCTATTTCCTCAGTTGTACTACACAGTTCAAAGCCAATAATTGTGGTCAGAGTCCACATCTGCCCACGCAAATAACTTACAGTTTAAAAATTGGTTCCTAAATCTCTGTGTTGCCATTATATAGTCAATTTGAATCCTTACGGTGACTCCAGGTATTTTCCACTCATAGAGCCTTCTTTTATGATTCTTAAACAAAGTGTTAGCGATGATTAAATCATGCTTCGTGCAATATTCTTCCAGGCAGCTTCCTCTTTCATTCCTTTCCCCAGTTTAAAAAAATGGTTCAAATGGCTCTGAGCACTATGGGACTCATCTGCTGAGGTCATTAGTCCCCTAGAACTTAGAACTAGTTAAACCTAACTAACCTAAGGACATCACAAACATCCATGCCCGAGGCAGGATTCGAACCTGCGACCGTAGCGGTCTTGCGGTTCCAGGCTGCAGCGCCTTTAACCGCACGGCCACTTCGGCCGGCTTTCCCCAGTTTATATTCACCTACTATTTTTCCTTCTCTTCTTTTTCCTACTAACTAATTCCAGCCCTCATCAAAATTAAAATTTTGTCTCCTTCAAGTATCTGAATAATTTCTTTTATCTCATAATACATTTCTTCAATCTCTTCATCATCTGCAGAATCAGTTGACATATAAACTTGTACTAGTGCGGTACGCATGTGCTTCGTGTCCATCTTGGCTACATAATGCGTTCGCTATATTGTTCACAGTAGTTTACCCGCATTCCTATTTTCTTATTCATTATTAAACCCACTCCTGCATTATTCCTGTTTGATTTATATTTATAGCTCTGTATTCACCTGACCAGAAGTCTTGTTCTCTGGTCATCTTTACCATTAAAAGATAGAAAAAAGTGTTGTATCAAGTGCATAACGATCTCGATTTGTGTTACATTGCCAAGTGCCAACGGGAGGCAAATCTGGTAACATTTTTTTTAACTTTGAGCTTACGCAAGAGACAAACCGCACGACGACGTGAAGTCCGCAGGTGAAATAAATTGCGGATTAAGTATCAAGCTGAGATCAATGTTTCTTTCACTTCCATTGATTATCATTGAGAAGATTGCAATGTTTCTCCATCCCGTACTGTGCCTTAAAAATCTTTATTTTGTTAGATGTACAGATAACGTAACAGCTTTGGTAATTTATAATGCACAATGAATATCGAAATTTACGGATTTGTCATATAGTGTTGAGTTGGTGACATTATGTATCCGGTGCCCGAAAGAGCAACCCTGTCAGCCTTCCAACTCTGTTTCCAGTAACATAGATTTCTTAACCGAAAACTTCTTTAATAAACTTCTACCACGGATCAAGCAACGACAAAGCAGAGTATTTGTGTTTGTCCTTGAGTTTACTGCCACAATAACAGTTTTATAAAATCTTACTGTTACTGTACTTTTCATGAGATCTCAAAAATTAACCCTTTTCCCCTAAAGTTGTTGATTTTTTACGCTGCACTACCCACCAACATACCAATTTCTTTTCTAGGTCCTCATAAAAAATAAGTTTCTGGTACGTTGTTGGGGATTTCTTAGTTCAGCTATAGGTAAATCGTAGAATGGTGTTTCCTACGCTATCAACTGTCTTCCTACACAGATGTTGGCTTTTATAATGGACTCCTCAGTCGCCTGCATTGCATAAGAAGCATCGTTAGTAGGACGGAACAGTCACCTAGGAAGTAACTTTAGAACTAACATCATAGTGATGAATGTTCTGTGAGCCATAGTACCCCTTCAGAAAAACAGGTTCCACAATTAATCTAAATATTGATCCAGCACTTGCCTACGATTTTTCTCCTCGTTCGCTTCTGGACCACCCACGTCGCTGAGCAACACAATTCGTTTTACTGAACTGCCTGATGGCCGTGAACTGCGCGTCGAGAAAATGAAACATCAAGATGAAGGCAAGGGCAAAAACAGAGCACGGAAGACACCAACATTACGCTACGTGATTTGCGCAGCCCAAAATTAGTCCCTTGCATCTGCGTCTTTGCCAGCTGTGCATTTTAAGTGAACCGAGTCGAAATTGGGCGATCGAACGTCAGCTGCATACATAAACTTACGTTGTACCCACCTCTCAGAATATACATAATAAATAATTGCAAATGCCATAAGATGGTTATACTGTTTCTCGACCAAAAGACAAATGATCTTCAACACGGATCGCATGATAATGCTGTGTTAACCAGCTGAACAAGGTGATCTGCGATTTCCCTGAACCTCTTAAGGCAAATTCCGAGATGGTTTCTTAAAAAGGACGTAGCCAGTTTCCCAGTCCAATGCGAGCTTGTGCTCCTTTTCTTCAGGCCTCGTTGTCGACGGGACACTAAATTCTAATTCTTTGTCCTACATTTTGGAAAGACTGTGTTGTCTGTCGCAACATCCTGTTTACATGTGGCCACCAAAAAGAAAAATATGTAATGTGAAGGACAATCAAACAATTTAGAATCACAGATGGTGAAGTACTCTGTAGTACTGTGAGTGAAAGTCCAAATTCGAAATAGCTGTTTATTTTGTTTCCACTGTTCGACAATAAAGCGATATACTCTGAAAGCTAATACTTCATGTGCCATGACTTCCAAGATGCAAGTGCACATAAAAGTATGTCACTCCTCGGGAAAAACCTTGGATGAAACGGCAGATGGGCATGCGATCCGAACCATGCGTGGTCAGTAAAACATCTCCGAAATACTGTCAAAGACGAGCCCGGACAGCCCATGATAATCCACGTATGGTAGGATGAAACCTATGAGTACAAAACACTGTAGAATGAAAGTAATATAAATTAAAACGCAATTCGCGGTGTCGGTAGAGTATAAAAGAGGAAAAACCTACATCGTCAAAATCCGCGGGGGAAGCAAATAATTGAAAGCCACACAATCCTTGGGTATAGTTTACATACTAAAATATGCTGGCAGGCGTCAAATACACGGAAGAGCCAAAGAAACTGTTGCACCTGTGTAATATCTTGTAGGAGCCCCGCGAGCACGCAGAAGTGCCGCAATGCGACGTGCCATGGACTCGACTACTGCCTGGAGGAAATTCACACCATGAAACCTGCAGCGCTGTCAATAAATTCGTAAGAATACGAGGGGGTGGAGATCTCTTCTGAGCATCTGAGCAGCACGTTGAAAGGCATCCCAGATACGCTCAATAATGTTCAAGCCTGAGGACTTTGGTGGTCAGTAGAAGTGTTTAAACTCAGAAGAGTATTCCTAGAGCCCCTCTGTAGCAATTCTGGACGTATGTGGTGTCGCATTGTCCTGTTGGAATTGCCCACGTCCGTCGGAATGCACAGTGGACTTGAGTAGATGCAGGTGACCAGACAGGATGCGTACGTACGTGTCTCCTGTCAAAGACGTATCTAGATGTATCATAGATCCCTTATTACTCCAACTATACACGCCTCACACCATTACAGAGCCTCCACCAGATTGAAAAGTCTCCTGCTGAGAAGCAAGGTCCATGGATTCATGATGTTATCTCCATACCCGTACACGTCCATCCACTCTATACAATTTGAAACGAGACTTGTCCGACCAGGCAACAGGTTGCCAATCATCAACAGTCCAATGTCGGTGTTGACGTGCCCAGGCGAGGCGTAAAGCTTTGTGTTGTGTAGTCATCAAGGGTACACGAGTGGGCATTCGGCTCCGAAAACCCAGATCGATGATGTTTCGTTGAACGGTTCGCACGCAGCAATTTGCGGTCGGGTTGTACTTCTTTCTCCCCTTCTTGGGGGATCTTTTTCCAGCCGCAGTGATGTCTAAGATTTGATGTTTTACCGGATTCCTGATACTTACGGTATCCTCGAGAAATGGTTGTACGGGAAAATCCCCACTTCATCGTACCTCGGAGAGCTGTGTCCCATCGCACGTGCACCGATTATAACACTACGTCCAAACTCACTTAAATCTTGATGACCTGTCACTGTAGCAGCAGTAATCGATCTAACAACAGCGCCAGACACTTGTTGTCTTATATAGGCGTTGCTGACCGGAGCACCGTATTCTGCCTGTTTTCATATCTCTGTATTTGAATACGCACGCCTACCAGTTTCTTTGGAGCTTCATTGTACAACTGCAGTTTACAGCGCCAGCCACACACTGAGTACAGTGAAGCCAAGCACGCGACACCCCATCGCGGGTTGGACAATCTAACGGTCTTTTCTAAACTCTACTAACATGAATTACATCTGGCTACCATCTGCTTCGCAAATTAACACGCTGCTGGGCACACTGTATAGTTATGGTCAGTTGTTGGCGACAACTGGCGTTATTCCTGCTCGAATTTGCAGTAAGAGCGAGCCCTCCGCCCTCTTTACTTCCAGAACAGCACTGATTGGTTCAAATGGCTCTGAGCACTATGGGACTTAACTTCTGAGGTCATCAGTCCCCTAGAACTTAGAACTACTTAAACCTAACTAACCTAAGGACATCGCACACATCCATGCCCGAGGCAGGATTCAAACCTGCGACCGCAGCGGTCGCGCGGTTCCAGACTGTAGCGCCTAGAACAGCACTGAGAGATTTCCTGAAGTTTTACGTCTGAGTTTTGGGAATGCGGTCCCGTAATCATTCGCATTGCAGAAGAACTGGCGTCTCAGTGGTACTGCAAATATGTCTTCCTTTCGACAAAAAAGCGGAATAATTTACTAACCGTCAATCGAGTCATTTTAGATACCAGTGTCTGGAATTCATTGATATAAGCTACAGAAGTAGGCAGGAAACTTCATTTTCAGTAATTGTTATAACTGTCCGCTGACAGCTTCGTCTTGCTGGTATTCACCAGTGCAAACATGCGAGAAAACAAGCCATTACATCTCTTCTTAGAGAAACGCGCGCTGCATTCCGTCTCTAGTACTTTCCAGTTGGCAAAGACTTCTGTGACTTGATGGTATCGTATTATTATTTGATTTCATGACTTTTCCGTGTATCTATTTGTAGCAGACAAAAGAGTTTGGGAATTTTGATTGAATACGCTTTATTTTAAGTCACCGAAATAGTTTCGAATGCACGCAGTTATGTGCTTATTTTTATTGGTCTTTGCTACTGATGTGTATAGTTTTTCAGATCTCCTCAAAATTAAATTTAAGTAGTTAAGAGGAATTTTGAATCCGTATTGTTTGATGTATGAGCTTCTCCCAGCTTTGCTTTAAGAACATATCTGAAAACTCTTGAATATTACTTTAATTTTGTGTTTTGAAATTGCTCTTTTGCAGATTTTGTAGTTTAATAGACGTTCTTAAGGCTGTTTTGTTACGAGGGCGTTCAAAAAGTAGTACAACACTTTTTTCTTGGCTATTTTTGGTTGATAAATGCAAAATTTGTTGTGGGACATCGTGGAATATTCCCGATTCGACCCCTACAGTTTCATGAAATTCCGATGGATCGCGGTGCTACACGTAACTTTCAAAATGGTGTCTGTAATTGAGATGTATTCCGAACAGAGAACCATTATTGAGTTCTTTTGGCGGAAAACTAGAGTATCGCAGATATTATTCATAAGTGCCTGCAGAATGTCTACGGAAACCTGGTAGTAAACAAAAGCACGGTGCATCATTGGACGAGGCATCGGTCACCATCGCAACAAAATTGTACAAACTTGTTCGATTTCCCACACGCGAGCTGTCAGCATGCAGCTGTGACTTCTGCAACGTTGGAACGTGCGGTCACTCTCATTCATGGTGCACAATGGATCACAATCAAACACCTCACTACTCAAATGGACACCTCTGTTGGTAGAGCTGACACACTCGTCCACAAGTTGGGCTACTCAAAGATGGGCGCCTGCTGTGTTCCTCACCACCTAACAGAAGACCATAAAGAGCAATGAAGGCCATCTGTGTGTAATTACTTGAGCATTACAAGGCTGATCGAGAAAATTTTTCGAGTCTTCATCACATGTGATACAAGTAGTGGGACAAGGGGTTTCTGGGACAAATTGCATTGTTGCCAAATTAATTCAAGATGGCGGATCCAAGAGGGTAACTGTAGATGTGGCAACATTGCACTGATGTCATGGTGAGAAATTAAAATTTTGCCTGGGAAATAGGCAATTGGGCTATCTCCACTTACCTAACTCCCCCTCCAGCCACTAGAAATAGCAGGAAATTCAAATTTTTTGATGGAATAAGGGTCAGTTGGGATAGATTCAGTAACCTAAGTATCCCACTCCTATGATGTCACCCGCCACCTCCACTCCCTCCCCCTCTTATGAATTGGCAAATTGGCAGGAAAAGACTCAGTCCATGCTGGGATGCAGGAGAGGAAGGGCATATGACATTTATTTATTTATTCTGGTGGGAAATGTGTTCTTGGTGGTGTTATCGTGCTGGTGGATTGTCCTCTACACTCCGATGCCCTGTCCTTGCACTTTCTCCCAAGCTCTGCTTCCACTTTTTCTGATCATGCCTGTGTATTTTCGCCTCAAAGTTTGAAGGTGGACTACCCTAGCGTACAATACCAGAAGAAGGGTGCTCGAAACTCTCCTACAACCAGCCCCTCTTTCTGCTGTTCTGCCCACTTCTTGAGTTTCAGCTGTTTGTTTGGAGGCACTGTCAGAGAGAAAAAAATTTCAGGGTCCTACAGCTACTGTGGTGTTCATCACTTTTGTGAAACGCTGGGTGGGTCTAGTTTATTTTCACTGCTGGAGTCGGAGATTGTGTGTGTGTATTGAACTGGGGATCTAGAAACAATGGACAGGCTTCGTCCTGCCATAGCCCTCAGTGGTTCACAACCTCAGAACAGGCCACAGCAGACCACCCACCCCACCGCTGCCCCACACCGAACCCAGGGTTATTGTGCGATTCAGCATCTCGATGCAAATAACACATCACAATCGATGTTCTCTCAACCAAATAAAGGCAGGAAATGTCTAGAATGGTAGTATACCTCACAATTGGTCAGTATTCTGTGGGAACTCTCGGAGCTGCCGGACAAAAGACACAAAGGGAGAGAGACATATAATGACGTGTCTCACTGCAGTCTCTTGCCCCAACAAAGAAGTGTGACGTCATGGATCACACCACCTCTCAGTCGAGCAAGGGTTTCTAGAACTTTCGTTCAAAGTTTGAATATCATGGTTTCCTGGAAACACTCCTTCCTCATCACACGCTGGCCATACCAGATGCTCAGAGGCCAGAGAGACCGTTACCACGACCGCTAAGCAATCAACTGATCAATTTACATCGAGGAGAATAATTGTCCAAAGAAAACTCTCGCCATGTGGAATACTTTCAAATTTACACAAAAGATCGGAGAATACACGCAACACACGCGATCGCGAAGGCCTCACAACACATACTGGGTATTATTTCGCTATTCACCCGTCCAGAGGGCGGCATGGTTAGGTCAACTGCTCGCTCAGATCTCACCTGTTCAGCTCAAGAGGCTAAGCAGCGGCTCGCACTTTAAGCCGGAAGTGGGCGTGCGTACTGGTCACCAGCTACCTCCGCGACATGCCCGGACGACTGGCAGAGTCGTCCTAGGAAACCAGCTACATATTTGTCAGTGTAATTACAATTAAATATTATGATCATAGCGCCAATCTCGTGACATGTAACAATGAACGAAAGCGAAATATCAGAAATATCTCCTCTTGACGATTTGGCTCTGGAAATATCAGTTTCCCATGTAAATCTATATCCTTCTTATGACTGCACGTAATTTTACACGTAAAATCTCTCATACCCTTTATGGGTATCGATTCGTTGAAATCGCAGTTTTCCACGTCAACTCTATACCTCACTTATGACGAAACATAGTCCCACCCACATCATTTTCTCTGCGCATGTCGGAACACTGAACGCAGTCACTTTACACTCCAACACATACACATTTCAGAAAAGCAGCGCAATTATCTTTTATATGCGTACAGCGTCCAAAAAAATTGTGCTATGTCCCCACTAACATAGGCTTAGTGTGTCCATTCTCCTCACTGCCAGGAAATTGCTTGACATTTCAATCCTCCAGCCATTGAGATTCGAGAATAGACTGCAGGTATTTTCAGTCAGCACTTCCAGAAGGTGCTGCATCCTACCAAGACTCTCTCAAACAAGTGTTGTAAAGGAGAGGCGCCAGGCACTGTGTGATAATCAACAGCGCTCCTGTGAACGAAAGAGTTGGAAAGAGATCACCAATTTGGGTTGGTGTACTGTAATGAACATCGCAGTCTATAGTGTGACCAAAAACATGTGAGGCTCTGCTTAGGGGAGCCGATGAGGGGACGTTTTGTGTATCCATTTTATTACAGCCATATTGCCTGCCCTGTTTGTACAATATAGCAGATCCAGTTGAACCCTTGCACTGCTATATTGTGCAGCTGTTTACAAAATGAATCTATCACCCGTTATAGTCGGATATATTCCCCAATGCGTTCAAATCACAATTCGCTTTCCTTCCCTCAAGGCTAGACATTCGTAATTTTTTACATGAATAGCAGCCTGATCACTTCCCACACACACCTGGTGATGTGTTGGAACACTAATCACCGTAACTCTATGTTCCAACAGCATAAAATTCCCGACAAAATGATTCAAATGGCTCTGAGCACTATGCGACTTAACTTCTGAGGTCGAATGGCGCTAGCTGCGCAGCATTTGTGCACCGCCGCCGTCAGTGTCAGCCAGTTTGCCGTGGCATACGGAGCTCCATCGCAGTCTTTAACACTGGTAGCATGCCGCGAGAGTGTGGACGTGAACCGTATGTGCAGTTGACGGACTTTGAGCGAGGGCGTATAGTGGGCATGCGGGAGGCCGGGTGGACGTACCGCCGAATTGCTCAACACGTGGGGCGTGAGGTCTCCACAGTACATCGATGTTGTCGCCAGTGGTCGGCGGAAGGTGCACGTGCCCGTCGACCTGGGACCGGACCGTAGCGACGCACGGATGCACGCCAAGACCGTAGGATCCTACGCAGTGCCGTAGGGGACCGCACCGCCACATCCCAGCAAATTAGGGACACTGTTGCTCCTGGGGTATCGGCAAGGACCATTCGCAACCGTCTCCATGAAGCTGGGCTACGGTCCCGCACACCGTTAGGCCGTCTTCCGCTCACGCCCCAACATCGTGCAGCCCGCCTCCAGTGGTGTCGCGACAGGCGTGAATGGAGGGACGAATGGAGACGTGTCGTCTTCAGCGATGAGAGTCGCTTCTGCCTTGGTGCCAATGATGGTCGTATGCGTGTTTGGCGCCGTGCAGGTGAGCGCCACAATCAGGACTGCATACGACCGAGGCACACAGGGCCAACACCCGGCATCATGGTGTGGGGAGCGATCTCCTACGCTGGCCGTACACCACTGGTGATCGTCGAGGGGACACTGAATAGTGCACGGTACATCCAAACCGTCATCGAACCCATCGTTCTACCATTCCTAGACCGGCAAGGGAACTTGCTGTTCCAACAGGACAATGCACGTCCGCATGTATCCCGTGCCACCCAACGTGCTCTAGAAGGTGTAAGTCAACTACCCTGGCCAGCAAGATCTCCGGATCTGTCCCCCATTGAGCATGTTTGGGACTGGATGAAGCGTCGTCTCACGCGGTCTGCACGTCCAGCACGAACGCTGGTCCAACTGAGGCACCAGGTGGAAATGGCATGGCAAGCCGTTCCACAGGACTACATCCAGCATCTCTACGATCGTCTCCATGGGAGAATAGCAGCCTGCATTGCTGCGAAAGGTGGATATACACTGTACTAGTGCCGACATTGTGCATTCTCTGTTGCCTGTGTCTATGTGCCTGTGGTTCTGTCAGTGTGATCATGTGATGTATCTGACCCCAGGAATGTGTCAATAAAGTTTCCCCTTCCTGGGACAATGAATTCACGGTGTTCTTATTTCAATTTCCAGGAGTGTAGGTGTATAGTGTCCGAAAAATTATGCTGTGTGTACACTCATACCATCTGGTGTAGTTTCGAATGGCCTACCATAGCTTCCCAGTAGCAAAACCCTCCCTCCACGTCGTCGTTATCACATATTTATTGAGAAACAAAGGGCTTAATTATAGTTAAAAAGCCCTTACACCCTTTATTTATGTTATGTATGTTTTTGCACAATAGCATTTGCCAGAACTGATACCCCAGCCAAGTTACAGACACCGACTAACTCTCTCAAATTCCCATCATGTTCTGTCAGCACTGTTCCATAGAAGTCTGACTAGTCCCAACTATCAAAGATTAGGTAGAGAGCTATCACAATGTGTGAAATAGTACACTAACTTACAGGAGGAAATTACAACCATGTAGAGTATAAAGAAATTCAGAAGCAAATCCACACATGAAACTTATAAAGGCACACACACAGAAAAATACAGCAGTTGTACTAGGTGTTGACAACTGTTCTACATTTTCAAGCAATTTTAGAATACATGGAAAGAAGTGGAAAGTGGGTGCAGAGGGCAGTGGGGCGCTTAGGGCAACCCTCTAGGAGGATAACACCACCAAGAACAAATTTTCCCACAAAAATAAATTAATAAACACTTTTTGTCATTCCTCTCCTGCAGCTCAGCATAGGCTGAGTCTTTTCCCACCAGTTCACAATTGGGGAATGGGGTGAAGGGGGACTGGTGAGGTTGTAGGAATGGGAGACTTACCTTAGTGGAAGTAGCCTAATTGACATATTTCTTGCCAATAAGTTTGAATTTCCTGCTAATTCTAGAGGGCAGAGGGGTGCGGGTGACGTCATATGAGTGGGGGAGTGGTGAGGGGATTTTCGTAAGTGGAAGTAGCTCAACTGTCCTGTTTTTCTGTCAAAATTTGAATTTCCCACCATGAAGTCAGTGCAACACTGCCATCTGCAGCCAGCATCTTCTATCCACCATCTTGAATAAATTTGACAACAATGCAAGCTGCCCCAGAAAGCCACTTGCTGCACTACTGATGAAACATGGGTTCATCGCTTCAATCCATAAACAGAACAGCAGTCCATGGAGTGGCACCACACCACCTCTCCTCCAAGAAAAAGTTCAGAGCCACACCCACAGCCAGTAAAGTCATGGCAATGGTCTTTTAGGACTCTCAAAGCGTTTGTTGTTCCCCCCTAACAGCACAATGATCAACTCAGAAGTGCATTGTGCTACCCGCAGGAAATTGGGGAAACGACTTCATTGTATTCATCATCGCAAAATTGCAAACAAACTTCTCCTTCTGCATGACAAGACAAGGCCTCACACAAGTCTGTGTACCTAGGAGCAGCTCACAAAATTTCACTGAACTGTTCTTCCTCTTCCACCCTACAGCCTGGATCTAGCATCTTCCTACTTCCATCTGTTTGGCACACCGAAGGATGTACTCTGCAGGAAGCAGTATGTAGAAGAGTAGGAGGTTATTGATGCAGCAAGACGTTGGCTCCAAAGTCGACCAGTAGAGTTGTGCTATGTGGGCATACAAGTCCTCCCAGTACGTTAGTGTAAGGCCGTCACATTGAACGGAGATTGTGTTGAAAAATAGGGTTTTGTCGCGAAAAGAGTGGGGAATAATATGGTGTAGTGGAATCCCGAATAAAATCAACCCACTTTTAGAAAAAAAGTGTTGCATTACTTACTGATTGTCCCTCATATTTTGCCAACATGATCAGAGTCCAAGATCTCTTAAGGTAGATTACAGTATTATATTCTACATTTGTAACTACTTGATGAATAAGAGGCGATGTATTTTCAGTTACCCTTGCGAATGTCAGGCTTGTTGGTCTATGGACTAGCACATAGCTCAGCATGTTCAGTCAGTGTAATAGCCACTCTCTGTAAAGAGAGTTGTCATCCTTTGAATTTGTTAAATGTAGTGTGACAGCAACACAGAACTGAGGAAGAAATACGACGAAGAAACAGGTAGAGAAGGAAGGGGAAAAAAGTGGTAAAGTGCATGACTGGAATCCCTAAGGTGGCAGAATAGAATCCTGGTCAGACTACAGATTTTTTTAGTTTGCCTTTTTGCTAGCTTTCACTTCTCAGTAATGTGGAGATATGCCAGGAACGACCCATGTTAAACTGTAAGTACCCTTTGTCAGGTAGGTTTAATGGGTTAGGTCAAGGACATGCAAGTCGCAGAAGTAGAAGCCAACTGAAAGAAATTTAATCAAGCGATTCAGCCCTCTTGCGGGATTTCCAGTCAGTCGACCCTTAGGAATTTAGATGTTTGTGAGAATATTACCGATTTCATCTATGATTTTTGTGCAACTATTCACCACATAAACTCACTTCTGTAGACCTTCAGTTACACCGCTACACGATCGCTGTGTACCAAGAACGATTTTTTTGTAAATATCAGTCTGTTTGTTTAACGCTAATCATGTCAGTGAGTTTGTCATGTTTAAGTCATTCTTTTAAACTTCTTTCCTCGTTCGACATACAATCAAATGGCCTTACGACAAACGAGATTTAAATTTACTATGCTCCCACTGTACTGCTTAACACGAATGCCTTGATGATTGGTTTGAAAACTATAAGTCCATATCCCCAGCTTGTGCTTTTTCTCTTTCGACATGATGATTTACTACTGATGGCATATTTTGATGATATATATAGGATGAAAGTAACTTTTGCATGATGTGTCACTGTCAAACGACATAGCTCGTTGAAACTTGGGCCATACACAGACAGAACTATTAAGGTATTGTACAGAAGACACCTGAAAGAAATACCAAATGAGATAAACAGAAATGACACTTTCATTCAGACATAATAATTGCACTGAAGTCACCGTGATTTATGATGGTCCCCTGAACGTTGCAAAAGGCAGGGTATGCGTCTTACTAGAATGTGTGATAACCATGGACGCCCATTGCTAGCTGTGCAACGTGCTCCCATTCTGTACACAATTTGTTAAAATGTTCTTGGAGTGGGGCGTTCCATTCCTCCACCAGCACGGTTGGATGGTGTAAGTGGACGTGCTGCAATACGTCCCCCAACGCATCGCACACATGCTAGATGATATTTGTTGTTGTTGTTGTTGTTGTTGTTGTGGTCTTCAGTCCTGAGACTGGTTTGGTGCAGCTCTCCATGCTACTCTATCCTGTGCAAGCTTCTTCATCTCCCAGTACCTACTCCAGCCTACATCCTTCTGAATCTGCTTAGTGTATTCATCTCTTGGTCTCCCTCTACGATTTTTACCCTCCACGCTGCCCTCCAGTACTAAATTGGTGATCCCTTGATGCCTCAGAACATGTCGTACCAACCGATCCCTTCTTCTAGTCAAGTTGTGCCACAAACTCCTCTTCTCCCCAATTCTATTCAATACCTCCTCATTAGTTATGTGATCTACCCATCTAATCTTCAGATGATATTTAAGTTGACGTAATTGGCAATCAGAGCCATTTGCCGAATATCCTCTCATTCCAAGAGCTCCGCCACCTGCGCCCTCAGAGTCGGTTGCACATTGTTATCCATAAAAATAAAGTCAGGCCTGAAGACACCCCTGAAAAGAAGGGAAAGGAGTACAGTGTCACAATAATGTGGATTGGTGAGTGTACTGTGTCCTGGGTGCGTTATATGTTCTCACCCTTTGCTATATGATGGCTTGTCCAGAACCTGATCTCCTCCAAGAAGGTAACATGGCCCTGTGCTCATTGGTCCAGTCCCTATGCTCTTGGCGCTCGGAAATGGTGGCGAAAATGTCAACAGAGCATGTAGTACTGGTCGTTGGGCAAAGAGACCAGTCCCAAGCAGTCGCTGTGCCATTGAGGAATGTTAGGCTGTGTGCTATTGCGGTCCTGTTAAATGTCGTTGCAATTGCACTTGCTATTTGACATGGATATCTTCCATCTTCTTGCCTGTTGCACAATCTGTTGCTGTAGTTGCTCATAGTTGATGGCCTCCTCTCCTTTTGGCAACAGTGCCAGTGGTTCAGAACAGTTCCCATACACGTAAAACAATGATATGAGCAATACCAAAATCCTGGGCTACACTCGTCACACTTCATCCTTCTTCCAGTTTTCTGGTGATTCGTCCCTATGAGAATCATCCTAACGATATCTCCATGCCATGTTGTAAAGAATGGCTGGCTGATTAACACGCACTGTCTTTCCTGATTCCTTCATCTGGCTTGAGTTGTGACGCTATAGTCAGCTGAACTCACATCATGTGCCGTCCACCTTTTGTGAACGACTGGGAGACTCCTGACGGCATGGGGAGACTTCTGACAGCACGCTCCTGCACTTTCATACATTTCTACCGAGTACTTTTCTTTTCATTTCCACCAAATAATTGATATGTTGTGTTGCTCTTTCTAGCTCATACTCAAGTTTTGCAGAGCAGAGTATATTACAGTGTTGTTAATTTGACTTTTCCTTTCTGACCTCTAATAAGATGGCTTTTTGGCGTTTTGACATCTAACATTTGTGATGTATCCAGAGTAGTTTCTGAATCGATCGAGATATTGTTTAGACAGGGGCATCATTTATTTCTATTTATCCTTAAAAAGATCTAGTTCTCCTATTCATAACAACAGCTCTTTGACCATGTATCAGTAGTGCGTCTAGGTATATTCCAACACAGACAAAAACATTATCCAAAATAACCCTATGTGTCATTCAGAGCAAAGGAAAGATTAATCATCCCCTCCCCTTGCCCTTGTGAGTCACAATATGGCTGCATCTAGGGCAAACAAAAGAATGGTTATTACCCCCTTCTCTATGTCTCCTCTCCTTTCCTCCCCCTCCTTCCCTGCGAGCCATGGACGATGCAATAGAGCTTGATTTATAACACCTGCTCCTGGTACCATGATTTATTATCACAGTGTCCTATAGGGGTGAGCTGTTTAGCACACCACGACACAGACAAAGGGATTACTCCTCCATAACGTTATAAGCCATTGTCCTACATAAAAATACTGGGAAATTCGAAAAACGTAATTGGCCTGAATGTGCTATATTTTAAAACAATGCCAGATATGGGTGCTGAATTAGTGCATATTTGCAGTTGTTCGTTAGCAAGCCACATTAAGCAAACTGCTACATGTTTTAACTTGTTTGCCACCACTCCTACTGCATGGAGAATATACATTTTAGTTGCTACAGATTATAATAACACTAACTTTTAAGTTATTGTGGTAATTATAAATGGTAACAAATTATTTAGTTCATTGACTGGATGTTCATATACCATGTTTGTATAGACACATTCTGATAAAAGTTTCCCATGAAAGACTTAGAAGATTTCTTTTCACTGTTTTACAGTAAATTGCACTTATTTGTTGCACTTTATTACAGTTGTCATTGCACATTTTTTACTATTGTTATTGGTCTTTTATTTGTCAAAACTATACCGTTCAGTTATGAGGCTTTACGTAGGGAAAAATACAAGGTGTCCCACAAAGGGCTTTACATTGTTTTACCTTTAATAACTAAGGAGGCATTAATGATAAACTGATTTGGTTGTGATCATATGGTGCTCTTGTGACTAGTGTGCGTTGTCATTCATTTGTTCTTCTTTCGTCTATTTTCAACTTTTAGTAACTACACATAAATAACAATATGACTGGAAACTTATCCTTGGAGTACAGAAAGTGGGTCTTAAAGTGTTACTGAAAATGTGACAAAATGTAAGGAGTATAGAGATGATGGCAGGCATTCAATACTGCGCCACCGTCATGTGTAACCGAAACAAAATTAAGTGACAAATCTGTGAGGGAAAGAAGTGTGAATCTTCTAAAGAAGAGACTGTGTGTCAGGAAGAAATCAGTAGCGGACGAAAGAGGGCTGAATGCATTGGTACAAGCTGGCAAACTGTACGTGAATAAGGTGTAAATAAATCAAGTGTTCACCGCATTTTAAAGCAAGTAAACTGTAAACCCTACATCCCCAGGTTGCTTTCCATGATAAATGAGGCAGTTCAGATAGGCATGTCGAATTTAGAGAATGGATTTGCAATAATGAACAATTGTCTGATGTTATTGTTTCGCCTGATGAGGTGACGTTTAAACTGAATGGAACTATCAATAACCATAACTGTGTGTACTGGACAAAAGCCAATCTCCATGTTACAGAAGAATGAGCTGTTCCAGGGTTATCACTGTGGTGTGATATGTCTGTCACATGATTCATAGGGCAGTTCTTTATCGAAGGATGATGCACCATCAGATTACCATCATGCCATGCGGCAATCGATGGATTAAACATTGTTGAAAAGTGGATAGGATGACATGGAAGTGATGAGTTTCCATTCAGGTCTCCTCATACAATGCCATTAAACTTCTTTCTATGGAAAACTCTGAAGGACACTGTCTGCGCCACAAAGCTGCGTACGCAGGCCGACATGACAGTGGTGATTGTGTCTTCCTGTGAATCTATTCCAATGGCAACCATAACACATGTGTGTATCGATCTGTTCTGCTGCACTGCAGACGTTGTATTGTTGATGGGGAGCATTTTGAACATCTTCAACAGTAAAACAGCATCACTACGCTGCGAACAGCTATGTCACTTAACAATTCATAGTTTTCATTTTTCTTACAGTTAATAAAGTTCAGACTGTATAAACCCCTTTGAGTGACATTCTGGATATACGACACTATGAAAATGTATTGACGTGAATGGTTAATAGCAACAAAACGATAAAACTGTATGGTATATGCAGTTGTCACATGCACATACAGTAGGTACAATTCACGCAAACTTATATACTATTACACACAAATAATGCAACTGCAATAGGGACTCAAAACCATTCTCACAAATGACCCACTTGTAGTCATGGCACAACAGACTGACCTTCAGCTGCTCCACAGTACAGACCACATGCCCTCTAGGTTGAACAGGCATCTGATGCACCACATGGGGAGCATCATCCCTGCATCATCATCAAGGAACACCAGATGACTGTCAACCATAAGAGTTCTTGTGGCAGTATACCACACAGCCTGACTCATTGTAGTATGTGTACATTTTTGATCTGAGACCTATAAACTCCACAATTGTGACCCATTGACCTCATCACTCATTAAGCTGATAACCTCATTGTTAGGCCGCTTTATATAGTAAGGATTACCGGTCACATAACCGAATATGTCAAATGTATCAGGATGGCACCTAATTACTTCATAGGAATCACATTTCTTCACCCAAAAAATGAGGCTGCTAATATCCATACAAAGAAACAACATGTCGAGTTTCGATAAGTTCCATATACACAGACTGACATAAACAGGTTTCATGCACTGTATTGAAACCTTTGCCATCGGCAGAATCGTAGATTCATCGTTGAAGGTGGTAGCCAGCTTAAAATTTGTCTTGAAGGTATAATCATTTGCTCTATACCGCCTAACCCAATGGTTGTCTAAATGAATATTGTTCTGTTTCCTAATTTTTTCCATTATTTTGCCGAAAATTACATTGTTCATTGATTTTTCAAAGTCTTTCTCAAAGTTACATGTAATGGATGATCGTTTTCCTGTATTTATGTCAATGTATTCCTTAAAACAGTGTGACTGGTAAAATTTAATAATATAAGTGATTTGAATCAGTACCATCCGCAAACTTACTGTCTGAGGTTTCCATAATGACGTATATACCTATTTTTATCTCACAGTGTTGTCAGCTGCTTTAGGAGGGAACTGTTTCGTGGAATTTAGTGCTCTGGACATAACGGAGATCACTGTGCATGTCATACAAACTATTAAGATATGCCAGATCTGTCTCTAAAACACAGCCTAAATTAGAATTTTCCATTTCATCTGAGAAACTCAATCTGCCAATTTCATCACTGGTTAGCCATCGAAACCCTCTAACAGGTAGATGTTGTTGCATGGTGAACCAGTATAAATTGTTCACATCCAGGTACATTATATAAATTGAATCGGTAGGCGTTTTATTGGACATTTCGTGCAGTCGTGGGCTACTTGCCTTGATCTGCCTATAGACACACTGGCAACGTCCCCCACGAAACGCATACGGTACTCAAAAAACCTCACCATGTCTTCATCAGTCGAAAGTTCAAGTTAGACATCTGTGTTTATGAGGTTGATAGTGTACTAGAATACAGGATCCAGCCTATATGTTTCCATGCATACTCCCAGGAGCTGTTCAAACATGTGTGCAAGGAGGCATTCATCTGTGTCCATATATAGCCTTGCATGCTCACCTAATTTAGAGATACTGAACTCCTGGCAGACAGACAGCACATACATATATTTAGCATCTGTTTATTTTATTTATTTATTTAACCCGATCTGATTAGGGCCAGGTGTATCTGCCATCGTTGTTCAGAAAACGGCCTTAAGGTGAAGGAGAGATATGGGAGAGCGTTACATTGATATTGAAGAAGACAGAGAACATGGAAATCTCTGCGCCTGTATCCGGACACCTGGCTGAAAATCACTTACAAGTTCGTGGCGCCCTCCATCGGTAATGCTGGAATTCAGTATGGTGTTGGCCCAACCTTAGCCTTGATGATAGGTTCCACTCTCGCAGGCTCAAGTGCTGGAAGGTTTCTTGGGGAAAGGCAGCCCATTCTTCACGGAGTGCTGCACTGAGGAGAGGTATCGACGTCGGTCGGTGAGGCCTGGCACGAAGATGGCATTCCAAAACATCCCGAAGGTGTTCTATAGGATTCAAGTCAGGACTCAGTACAGGCCATTCCATTACAGGGATGTTATTGTCGTGTAACCACTCCGCCATAGGTCGTGCTTTATGAACAGGTGCTCGATCGTGTCGAAAGATGCAATCGCCATACCCGAATTGCTCTTCAACAGTGGCAAGCAAGAAGGTGCTTAAAACATCAATGTAGGCCTGTGCTGTGATAGTTCCACGCAAAACAAGCGGTGCATGCTCCTCCATGAAAAACGCTACCACACCATAGCACCACCGCCTCCGAATTTTACTGTTGGCACTACACACTCTGGCAGATGACGATCACCGGACATTCGCTATACCCACACCCTGCCATCGGATCGCCACATTGTGTACCGTGATTCGTCACTCCACAAAACTTTTTCCCACTGCTCAATCGTCAATGTTTACGCTCCTTACACCAAGCGAGGCATCGTTTGGCATTTACCGATGTGATGTGTGGCTTATGAGCAGCCGCTCAACCGTGAAATCCAAGTTTTCTCACTTCCCGCCTAACTGTCATAGAACTTGCAGTGGATCCTGCTGCACTTTGGAATTCCTGTATGATGGTCTGGATAGATGTCTGCCTATTACACATTACGACCGTCTTCAACTGTCGGCGATCTCTGTCAGTCAACAGACGAGGTCGCCCTGTACGCTTTTGTGCTGTCGTGTCCCTTCACGTTTCCACTTCACTATCACATCGGAAACACTGGACGTAGGGATATTTAGGTGTGTGGAAATCTCGCGTACAGACGTATGACGCATGTGACACCCGTCACCTGACCACGTTCGAAGTCCGTGAGTTCCGCGAAGCGCCCCATTCTGCTCTCTCACGAAGTCAAATGACTACTGAGGTCGCTGATATGGAGTACCTGGCAGTAGTTGGCAGCACAATGCACCTAATATGAAAAACTTATGTTTCTGGAGGTGTCCGGATACTTTTGATCACATAATGTATAACGAACACAAGCATTCATAAATTGTTCTGGGCGCCATGATAGAAAAGAACAAACTCGCTCATCCTTGGGAACTAGTTCACTGGTGATCGCTCTTTTTTGGGAACCGTTCATTTTTACTCGTTCACCGTTCATTTGTGTATGGTATATGATTCTTATGAAAAATTTAAAATTAGTAGCATAGGTGACTGAAGGTGGAAGGCCCCATGAGGGAGCACTTGCCTCCCACCTGGAGTACAGAGTTTTTATTCAAAACAGAATTCTCACACACTTGTAGATGTAATTTTCGTGATTCTGCAAAACTCTCGTTTAGCCAATTGTAGCGTTATGTGGATGATCGCAGCGAAATAATATAAGGTGGAACACGAAAAACCGCTCCCGAGTACAGACTGCTCGCCAACTACTTACGATTTGTTGACCGCTACGAGCAGATATATAAACATGTAATAATTAGGCAGTAAAGAAATAATAAATAAGCTAATGCAAACAACAACTTCGAAACAATCTATGATGATTGGTGGGCGACAGTGAGCAGTCTAGTACTCGGGGCCGATTTTTCGTGCGCCACCCTGTACCATTGAAATAATGTCGTAGAAGTTATCATGTTCTCTTTACGTCCGCAGCTCGTGGTCGCGCAGTAGCGTTCTCGCTTCCCGCGCCCGGGTTCCCGGGTTCGATTCCCGGCGGGGTCAGGGATTTTCTCTGCCTCGTGATGACTGGGTGTTGTGTGATGTCCTTAGGTTAGTTAGGTTTAAGCAGTTCTAAGTTATAGGGGACTGATGACCATAGATGTTAAGTCCCATAGTGCTCAGAGCCATATTCTCTTTACGAAATATGAGACCAGACACTCGATTATTGAGCGCGGGCTTCATTCGGTTGTAAGTCGATCTGGCTTCCATAACAATGAACATGCTGTTTTACCTTGGATAAAAAAAAAGACGAAAAAGGCCACTCATGTATTCTGTTCCGACTTCCTTTGCATGTGTAATAACAAAAAAAACTTGTCTTTTTATACGTATGTCTTCTGCTGTTGGTCGAAATAGTAAAGTAAGTTGATGTGCCATTTTGTTACCTGAAAAGATCTATGTATTACATACAACGTAACTTTTACGTTATTTACGTAATTATAAAATACATTTTAATTACCGGTCGTGGACGCTGAATAGAATATGTAAAGAACTAGAAGTCCAGAGTTAAAAAAAGTTTTGAAACTGAGCTAGAATGGGCGTGCGAATGGAACTAAACGAACAACAACTCGATACGAAACTAACTAGGAGCAGTCGGCAGTGGAACTGAGACGAGTGGCCGCGCGAAGAAGGACGAGCTCGGCCGAGGGAGACGGAGACCGAGCCAGATACGGTTACGGGATCGAGGCTGGAACGAGACCGGCCGACGTGCCGTTGAGGGAACGAGACCGACTCTCTCCCGTTCCCGGGAACTGTAAGTAGAAAGCCGCGACCGAAGTGATGAAAGACCGTTCCTTAGAATTCGTTCCTCGCTCATTCCGTTCATCTTGGTGAACCGTTCCTTTGGACCCGTTAGTTCACGAAGGATCCATCTCTACACCATAAACTTTCCTGAGAAAGGCCTTGCAGGGTAACATCGCTGTAATCAATAGTTAGAAGCATAAGTGTTTGTTCAAGTTTCATTCTCAGGTCAATTAGGAAAGCTTTTTACATTTTTATAGTTCATGGGCAGATGCTGATGTTTTCTTGCACTTTGCAATTACATGGTCAGTCCAATTTAGATTATCATCTATTATTACTCCTAGACTCTTTTCTGAAGGAGAGAAGTTGATATTTGTCCCGTTTAGGACTTAATGATGGTAGGGATTCCCGATAATTCGGGCTGATGAGCCTTGAATCATCAGCCTGTACTGCTTGGGTTTTGGATCGGTTGAGCTTTTAACCTATATCCAGCACCCATTTTGATAGTGCCCATAGGTTGGTATTGAGATTCACGATAGCTGTATTCAGGATTATTAGTTCTGCACTTAGATACAACTGGAGGTCATCAGCTTACAAGTGGTAAGCAGGACAAAACCGATGATATATCATTCACATACAATGATAAGCGTATGTGTGAATACCTATGGGACCAAACTGCTGAGGTCATCGGTCCCTAGACTTACACACTACTGAATCTAACGTAATAACTTATGCTAAGAACGACGCACACTCCGATGCCCGAGGGAGGACTCGAACCTCCGGCGGGAGGGGCTGCGCAATCCGTGACATGGCGGCTCTAAACGCGCGGCTACTTCGCGCTGCGAGATTCTAATACTGAAGCCCTGAGGGACACTTTATACTACCTGCCTCCATTGTGGCTTTACGGTGCATAACATGATGCATTGCTGGCGAGATGTCTGGTATTGAGAGAAACCATTGTCCTGTACTTGGTGAGAAATGTAGGCTGCTAAGTTTGTCAAGTAAACAATAAAGGCTTCGCTGAAGTATGAGCACGTAACAGTCGCTTCTTACGCATACATGGCAAGTCCAGGTGTTCAGTTACTCTATTAAGCAGAAGTGGTGCTGCTATATTTACGGAAATCTGATTGGTATTCATCTAGCAGGTTGTTTGTTGGCTATATATTACAAGGCCTTGGACAGTGCATGAGGAATGCAAATAGGTCAGTACTCATTGGGGACTGTGGCAACGTTCTTTTTAGGTAGTGGCTTAACTAGACCCTGTTTCCATGCCTCTGGGAAAAAACGTGTCGTTAAGGAGTAGTTTTAGATATCTGTCATTTTTTTTGGGAACTAATGAGTCAGTAATAAGCTTCATCATTTGAGCTGTGATGTGTCCAATAGATGCTGCTCTGATATGCAGAATGGTTTTTTTTGACGCTGCTGCAAGTAACAGGCTTTAAAGAGAATTTTTCGTGGCTGCAGTCATTTATCCGCATGAAATAGTCAATGAGTCTGTGTTTCATTTGTGACTCAGTTATGATCGTAGGTAATGTGAAATACCGGTTCAGCTGATAGCTGGATCGACTGTAGCTTTTACTTTGCGTATACCAAGACGATGCAAATTTTTCTATAGGACCGCTGATCTATTTCTGTTGTCGGTTAATGTATGGGCTTGCCTGAGTTTTACATTTCTCATAGTTTAACTGACTCTGTTCCACTTCTGTTTGTAAGCAACATAGTTTCCAGGAGTGGGGCGCAGTTCCTATGCTAGATATGCAGAGCCTCTGAGGTCCACGAGCTGTCTGATTTCTTCAGTTAGCCAAAGTGCAGGTTTCCTTCTTCCTTCCCGGTCTTTAGAGGAACTTACTTGTCCTATAGTTGAGTACGCTTGTTAGTAAATCTGTCGAGTTTTCGTTTACGTCCGAGAAGGGAATGGAAGACGTCCCCCAAACTATTTCTTGTGCGTAAGTTGCAAGATCAGGTAAATTAATGAGTTTGAAGACTCGCTATGTAGTCAGCAGCGGTTTCTTTCTGGGACATTCAATTGAATATGTCATGAAAATAATGCCATGGAAAAAACATGCCAGGTGCAGATATTTCAGAGGACCGAATTGCTCCCGTATCTGTGAGATTGTGACTGCTTTTCATATGATGGGTAGGGGCAAGCTGAAGTAGCCAAATGTTTGAAGAAGAACATATCCGCTTAAATTTCACACTGGAAGGACTATGTCGATTCAAGTCTTCAAAGAGCAGCTTTAAAGTAGGAAAACCCACCTACATTGGTAGGTTTATAGAGAAAATGTATCGGACACTTTCTGTTAAGCAATTTGATCTCTGTGAACACATTTTCCACTTATTTGTCTTCATTACTGTTTCTTGTGTGTAGCACAGTAGGTGATAAATCAGAGCATATGTACGCCCCTACTTCACCCCCTCATCTGTTACGTCTCTTATGTCTCAGATTTACTGCACTTCTGGGAATATTTGATCTGAGCCAAGTCTCCGACAAAAGTATTACGAGACTCCTCGAGGTGCAAAGCCCACAAGGATGTCCCTGCTGGACATTAGCGAATCTGGGTCAGCACTGGCGAGAGAACAGAGCATAGTGAAGCACCCTGAGGTAGGAGCGCGGGTTCCCAAAGTATCTCCAGAGAGGAGGGAAGTGGTCGAGGCCAGTGGGCTTTCCATCTCGCATCAACAGTAAGTTTACTGAAGAATACAGAGGTATCATGCAAACTGAGATATCAGCTGCCACATCACATACCGTTTTGTCCACAATTTCTTTCTGGGCAATTGGTTTGTTTTGATTTGTGAAGTGACCAGGTTCTTGTCCTAGCTGAGGACACAGAAAAATATATTTAATTTTCGAAGAGAACCACCAAGATTCTAATGCTACACTCTCTGGACTCATTACAATTTTTGCATCACTTTGGAAACTTAGTGAGATCATATGTGAGAAGAATATGTATCTCACCCTACCCCCATGTCAGGATGATTCTAAGTTTCAGCTGTTGAAGAAGAAAGGGGCAAGGGGCCTGCGATATGAATATCCAGTTTCGATGGAGAAAGTCAGCGAAAGCTCTAGATTATGGGAGTATCTAGGGCTATATATGGACACAGAAATATGTTTCTTTGCAGACGCGTTTGAGCAGTTTTGAAGTGTGTGCAAGTCAACATACAAGATGGATCCGTATTTTACTACTCCGCACTTGGGTTAGTGTGGGACACCAAGCTCATTAGCAGATGTATTGAACTCAGACTTTTGACCGATGTAGACATGCTGTTATTTTATGAGCGTGAGGTTCGTGTGGGACTTTGCCGACGAGTCTATAGGCATACCAAAACAATTACCCCATGAATGCGTGAAATGCCCTATAAAAGTTTTGTCGTTTCAAGTTAAATGTCCGCATCTCGTGGTCGTGCGGTAGCGTTCTCGCTTCCCACGCCCGGGTTCCCGGGTTCGATTCCCGGCGGGGTCAGGGATTTTCTCTGCCTCGTGATGACTGAGTGTTGTGTGCTGTCCTTAGGTTAGTTAGGTTTGAGTAGTTCTAAGTTCTAGGGGACTGATGACCATAGATGTTAAGTCCCATAGTGCTCAGAGCCATATTTGAACCATTTCAAGTTAAATCATATATCTAGACGAGAACTATTCATACTGGATCACCATGAAATATCAACTTCCTGCTGCAGGTTTTCGATGACTAACGGGTAATGGAACTGGCAGATTGGTTCTCCCAAATAAAACAGACGATTCTGATGAATGCTGTGTTTTAGAGGTAGATCTGTCATGTCCAAATAGCGCGTGATTTGAAACAGAACAAATTAAAATCACTCATACCACCAAATGTGAACAGGCATCCTAGATGAAGAATTATATTTATACAAATACAAAAAAAAAAAAACGATCGACCATGATAAACGATTTTGAGAAAGACTTTTATAAACTGATGAGCAATACAGTTTTCGGCAAAACCATTAAATTTGACTAGTCACGCTGGTTGAAGAATTATGTTTATATAAATACAGAAAAATGATTGGAATTATGTGTGATTTTGAGAAAGTTTTTATAAACTGATGAGCAATGCAATTTCCGGCGAAAACAATGAAAACACTAGGAGACTAAAGATCAGAAACGGAGCAAGAACTCATATAATGTTGGAGGTTGGAAACACTATAGTGGTGGTGGTGGTGGTTAGTGTTTAACGTCCCGTCGACAACGAGGTCATTAGAGACGGAGCGCAAGCTCGGGGTAGGGAAGGATTGGGTAAGAAATCGGCCGTGCCCTTTCAAAGGAACCATCCCGGCATGTGCCTGAAACGATTTAGGGAAATCACGGAAAACCTAAATCAGGATGGCTGGAGACGGGATTTAACCGTCGTCCTCCCGAATGCGAGTCCAGTGTGCTAACCACTGCGCCACCTCGCTCGGTGGAAACACTATAAATCAAGGCACCACTGTTACAGCAGTGCTAACCAGCTTCCTTCCACGAGTCCGCGAACGGTGGCTGGTTCTCTGTACTGAAGCATGCTGGAGTGAGGCTAGCCGTACTTCATACAGAAGCTGACTGAATGATCATGCTGTTGTAAAATAGCCAGACAGGGCGAAATGATCAGTTGTCGGGATCACATGGTTTTGTGAGCCAGTGGAGAGTGTAAGACGAAAATTAAGTGATATAGTGTATACAGTTGCGAATATCCTCCATTAGAGGAAGAATGATGTCTGAAAAAGGTTTGATGCTATAGACCACACTTCAAGTGAAAAATATACAAAATTTGTCCAGTGCAACCAACACTCTTATATGGCTATTTATACCACCTCCTGCATGAGAAAATATATTAGCTCTGTCAAATGAAAACTGGACAAAGGGCACTGTCCTTGTTATGTTATTGCGACCAAAAAGTGCGCTATTCGTATATTCTTTTGGTCAGTCCAACTTGTATTTATGGGCTAATAGCGAGTTGCGTGGCTTTTCAGTCCAGTCTAACTTTTTCAAAGCCCACTGTAAATTAATTTTAATAAATAATCACCATTTAGAGAATACTCTTCATCCTCGTGACCCGTTTTCTTGAGCTGTTGTCAGACTTGGTAACGTGTCGAAAGTGTGTGTATGTCAGTGATGTCAATGGAGTTGCTAGACATTCTCCGAATATAGACTAAGTATTAAAATAAATTTACATAGTCTTCAAAAAGTTCTATACTTACACTTACATACAGACATACACTGAAGTGCCGAAGAAATTGGTACAGGCATGCGTATTCAAATACAGAGATTTGCAAACAGGCATAATACGGTCCTGCGGTCGGCAACGCCTATATAAGACAACAAGTGTCTGGCGCAGTTGTTAGATTGGTTACTGCTGCTTCAGTGGCAGGTTATCAAGATTTAACTGAGTTTGAATGTGGTTGTATAGTCACCGGAAGAGCGATGGGACACAGCATCTCCGAGGTAGCGATGAAGTGAGCATTTTCCCGTACGACCATTTCAGGAGTGTACCGTGAATATCAGGAATTCAGTAAAACAACAAATCTCCGACATCGCTGCGGCCGGGGAAAGATCTTGCAAGAACAGGACCAACGAAGACCCAGCCTATTTACGTATTTGAATACGCACACCTATATCAGATTCTTTGGCGCTTCAGTGTATATATTTCTTTCGCAGCAGACACTGTAAAAAAGTGCAATATCATCTGAAAAAGGAGCATTTACATCTAGTAAGACTTTCATGGAAAATTTGCGTAAAAATGTATATATAAAGAAGATTGTATATTGAACCATGAAGTCAATTAACTAAATAATTTGTTACCATATATCGTTGTTCTTATTGTAGAAACAATATCTTGAATCACAAACTGTGCCATGACATGTCACAGCTGCAAGGAATACGATAGACATATATTGGTCAGACAATCAGGACTGTGGAAGACCGGTGTATTGAACATAAGCGTCACACACGCTTACAGCAGCCGAGCAAATCCGCTACTGCAGAACATTGCCTTGACACCGGTCATCCTATGGAATACAACAACACGGAGATTCTGCCTTGCACGTCCAACTATTGGGATAGTATCATTAAGGAAGCTGTTGAAATCAAACTATCGAGCAAACTTATAAACAGAGATGGTGGATTTTGTCTAAATGCTGCTTGGAGTCCGGCTCTGTCTCTCATCAAAAAACAGAGGGACAGAATTAGGGCTACCTCACATGTTGATCAATAGTCACTATCGATATTTCTGATGTGGGTTATCTTTGGTTGTGTGTTGACTTTGCGGTTACTTGTTCTGTGTGTGGTGTCTTCCTTGTTTCTCTCGCTTCAGGCAAATGCCGGGATGGTTCCTTTGAAAGGGCACGGCCGATTTCCTTCCCCATCCTTCCCTCACCCGAGCTTGCGCTCCGTCTCTAATGACCTCGTTGTCGACGGGACGTTAAACACTAATCTCCTCCTCCTCCTTGTTTCTCCTCTGTGAACCGAGGTATTAAACTCCCTTGCACATTGCTTCCTCCTTGCAGTTTGCCTTGAGAATGGCAGGGTGTGCTCCTGCCGAAATATCGGCGGTGGTCGACGACGTCACTCGGCAGCAAACCCGTAAATTATTTGAACAGGTGCAAACATGTAACCCTTTTGTATCGGTTGTGAATAAATAGTTGCCACTATTTAAGTTCAAACCCTCGCATATGTATACATGTATAACAACACAATCTGCTAACAGCTGCCCGCATCTCGTGGTCGTGCGGTAGCGTTCTCGCTTCCCACGCCCGGGTTCCCGGGTTCGATTCCCGGCGGGGTCAGGGATTTTCTCTGCCTCGTGATGGCTGGGTGTTGTGTGCTGTCCTTAGGTTAGTTAGGTTTAAGTAGTTCTAAGTTCTAGGGGACTTATGACCACAGCAGTTGAGTCCCATAGTGCTCAGAGCCATTTGAACCATTTTTTTTTTTTTTTGCTAACAGCTCACGACTTTCGGTTGAAGAGTCGAATTTCTCTGGCCAATTGGATTGTCTAGAACTCGCAACAAACAGAAAGAGGAAAACAAAACATAGTATTGGCTTTGCTTGTTTAGAATATAAATTTTGAAGATGATAGAATTACTGTTGGATGAGCCAGCTAATGTACAAAATAAAAAGCAAAAATAATAACACGCATGGAGTCGCGTTATACGCTATTTTGAGGTCATTTTAATCGGAAGTTTTCGAAAGCGCTAGAATATTAAGAGAGAGAGGTAGACAGACAGATAAACACTCTGTTAATAAAAAGTAAAGTTGGGACATGATTGGCTGGGAGATCCCGAAGAGCAGCTTCAGCCGCTTCTTTGGAAAGGTTTTTCCTATCATTTGCGCGCGCAGGCATCTTTCCTTCGTGACGTGTGAGAGCTGTGTGTGTTTACTGTACCTGGTAAGTGTAAGTGACTTCAGTGGGTTAGTTGCTTTGTGGTGTCATATTAGAGTTGGAGATGATGAAAGAAGGGAGAGGATAAACACAATGCGGGCATACAAGTGTACTACTCTCGAAAAGCACCAAGGGGGCCGCCGAGCTCAACGCCCCTGTGTGACGGGCGGTTCATTACCGGTAGTGTCACATGCCCTCTCTTCATGAGACAATAAGGAGGGTTTTGGAATTAAAACCAGGACATTGACGCCAAGACTGGTGATCAGGCGCTTTACGCCACCACCATTTACTTCTCGCCTTTGCTGTCGCTAGGTGGGTGCAATATTCGGTGTGAAAAATACACAAGAATGTGACAGCTGCCCGTTACTTCGACCTCCATTCACGTCGTCGACGATGACCACGACGGTAACAAATACAATTAGTTGTGGCAGACAACTGTCTCAGTAAGACTGCACCAAAAGCGCTGCTACACTGTCAGCGATCAAAAAGTGAGACAGCTGCTTGCCCAGTTTAGAAGTCTATCGGCGTGTCACTGTGAGAGTAGAGCTGCCGCGATGTTCCTGACGTAGTTGGAGAAAGTGCAGCGACTGGTAAGTTGCGTGTGCAACGTGCCAGGGAAAGGTTAGGCGGCTGCCGAGAAAGTGGCGCGTGCCATGAGCCTGAGGGACCTGCGTTGGCCAGCGGTGTGTCAGACGCCTTGCGTCGCCGCCAGGGCTATGCTCGATCGGGAGATTTTAGCACAGCTCGTCCTCTGCCGAACGTAATCGGAGTCTACAGCTCAGCAATGTTTACTTTGCACTCAGCCGTGCAATTACTACCAGCGTACCCCTTCCTCCAGAAGATATACTACAATTCAGCAATCTCATTGTGTGAAGTGATCTTCCTGTTAACGAAACGTAGAGCTCTAGAAAAATAAATATGGGTATCGAGACAAAAATACCAACTGAATAGTTTATTTCCTTTGTATACGTACTACAAAAAATTAGAAAGCAACGTAAATTAGCGATTTGTTCAAATTTTACGTTTCTCTTCCTACACAATGTTACATTGTAAGGATACTTCTTTAAAGAAGTCTGTTACTGTACGAGCTCAGCATCGTCTCACTTTCTAAACATCATGTCATTAGCATCGCGTGGTGATGACTCATAAAATTGCAGTGTTCTTTTGTCGCCCGATAAGCAATGTTGACATGTACACATCCAAAGTTATTTTTAAATTCTGTCTCTATATTACTAAGTGACTAATCCTGGGCACAGTCACGTGGTCCCAGCTGCAGGCGGCTAGTTAAGGGAATCAAAAGTTTGATTTTCAATATTTCATACAGCTGCTGACCAAATTAACAAATTTGAAATGCCGTAAATACTGTTATAATCTACACATTAAGAGCTATAATATTATGTTAAAGGTTTATCACGACCAGTCAGGTATTACGGTTAGGAAATGTGTATTATGTCTGGAGGTAACGTAAATCACGGTGCGCAAATTGTCCACAATTATTCATCTAGTATTGGCGAACAAACTTTACTCATAATTTCAAACTTTTTAGAAATGTTTTCTCCCCGACACCGCTCCCCACGCAAAATGATGAAAGGAAGAAAGTTTTTCGCTTACTACAGTTTCGCTGTTTATGCAGAAAAACTTCAGCATCGAGCATGACTCTTTAGATTATTATTTCTTTACTATTAACTCTCTTCGCAGCATATTTGGCAGATAGTATCCACATATATGTCTGAACGTGCCTACAACATTATTTCATTGTACGACACATAGCTCAGCAGATATAACATCATAAACAGTTAGATGCGTGAAAAATTAGCTTTTGTTTAAAACAGAGCTCAAATTATCCACACTATACTCATCCAATAGCTGATAATGAGATCGCTTAATTACTTCCAACATACTTTAACCGCAATTTTGAACCATTTCTAAACTTTTTCTCGCTTACATGCTGAACGTCATATATATGACACTTTAACTCATTTGTAAAGTACTCAGACGTTTGAAACTGGTTTCTGCATGGGAATTCGATTCTTTAAAGAATCGGACGTTTACTGGTAGAGATGCAAACTATTAACAAACTGATAACTTTCTCTTATCTCATCGCGAATAATAGAAGAGTATGAGTGGCTCAAATGGAGTAACACTGCTAGGTGAATTGGGTTTAGCCGGCCGCGGTGGTCTCGCGGTTCTAGGCGCTCAGTCCGGAGCCGCGCAACTGCTATAGTCGCAGGTTCGAATCCTGCCTCGGGCATGGATGTGTGTGATGTCCTTAGGTTAGTTAGGTTTAAATAGTTCTAAGTTCTAGGGGACTGATGATCACAGATGTTAAGTCCCATAGTGCTCAGAGCCATTTGAACCATTTGACTTGGGTTTCTTGAGTGTAAATAGAAGTAATCTACCGCTATGTTGAACGGATCCTCAGCTGTATTTCGCTTTTTACATAATTTCTCCTTTCACAATATCTCAATACTGTCGTAGTACCAAACAGTTTATATTTTCAAAATGCGTGAGAACTTTTTCATCGAATATTAAATAACAGTTATTACAGTACTCTCGTTGGATCTAAACTACATTATACAATGAATATTTTACTAAGAGATAAGCAAGAAGTGCTTTAAATATTTCGAAAGACTTCTCCTCCCGATCGGCTGGTTAGTGTCTCGTTGTTATTCGATACAGATGGAAAAATATTCCTATGTGAGTTATCGTCCTCTGTGAGTTATCGTAAGGGACATTATTGGTATTACCGGTAACATTATGACACTCTCAGTGAACTGTTCATTCATGACAAATAAATTTACGCTCTTTCTTTATACTACATACAATGTTATTTGTGTAATGTTCTGTATAAATTGTAATCAGTTCCATGTTGAACGCTATTATATACATATCTCATGCCAGCATTTTATCTACTTCAGTATGCTCTGTCTACAAACCTTCTGCGGTTCATAAACGAAAAGATAACCAGTTGGCTTTTAATACTGCATTTCATGACCAAAAGTTTTCTATTTTACAGAACTCTATGAGAGAGAGTTCCTCTGAACGCCTAACATGAAGTGAAACAAGCGAAACAGCTCAACGAGGCAAACTAACTCCCACTAATTGTTCAAGACCATATGAATTTTTGTCTCTTCTTGTCGATGACTCTTTACCTGATAATCGAAACACAGAGAACATTACTTTCTTTGCGTACGCAGCTGTTTCGGATGTTAAAATTGTCGTCTCGCTCTGTGCCATCCCCCGCCCTCTCCCATTTCTTCCAAAGCCTATTTATACGTATTGTCGCCACTTCGTTTTTCATAACCGTAACTGTTAGATCTAGAAATGGATCTCCTCTTAGATTTTCAAAATTAAACATATAGAGATATGCAAATAGTCATATTTTACCCAACTGATACGCTGACAGTGAACAAAGAAATCTGTACTAGTATTTTTAATTTTTGCTGTCGAGATCATCGGCAACTATTGAAGCACTCCATATTGTCTGAGCGAAACTGGATGAATCAATAACACCAAACCCACATAATGACATTCGACAAACTGCTTCTGTCGTGCTTCTGTTAAGGTATTTTCCTCGTCTTCATGAGATTCCGCCTCCGTAGCTGAGTGGCCAGCATGACTGACCCGGGTTCGATTCCCGGTACTTCCAGGGATTTCTCCTTGTTGGGACGACTGAAGCGGGGTCCACTCGTCCTCGTAGTGCCAATTGAGAGGATACTTACCGAGTAGTAGCGGCTCCGGGTCACGAAAACTGCAACGGACGGGAGAGCAGTGTGCTGACCTCACGTCCCTCCGTACTGCATCCTAGACGCCTTTAGTAGAGGAGGACACAGCGGTCGTTCGATAACAATGTGCCTGAAGGGCCTTTGGACAGAATTTAGTAATTACATAATTTTCAGCCTCTGCAGTTCGTCTTTCATTGTTCAAATACGTGGATGACGTATGTCATTCCATTAATCGTCAGAACGAAATTGAACATGCGTACATTCTTCATGGACTTACGTGGAACCTGTTGTTTCATATGCAGAATCGAGCTGTACGATCGCACAAAAGAACAGCAAATTAGAAGAAACATGCCGATTTCAAATCTTCCTCTGGGCAGCCAGGTTTAGTTATTCCATAGTTTTGTACTTTTTTTAATAAGGAGAATGCCGAGATTGTTCCTTTGAAAGATCAGTACCGGCTTCCTGCCCTTACCTTTTCCAGTCCCAATTTGCACTTCATCTGCAACTTACAGGGTATTTCTTCTTGAACAGCGGACAGTTGCTTATAATGAACAGGTAATGGATGATACTGCATTTCACACCCTCGTAATCTATGCATAATGAAGTGCAGGTAAATATTCCACTGGAAAAGCCAGTAAATTCGCTAGAGATTCGGGATGTTGGGTTCAAGACACTGTCATTGGACCCGGTAAATGCTTACCACCCTTCACAGTTGTTAATACGTTCAATAATGTGTCATGCTGAGAATTACAGTTTGATACCAAAAAAATTACATTCTGGAGAAATACAGGTATCTTACGACGTCATTCCCAAGTTTCTGTAACATTTTCACTCCAAGCCGTAACCCAGGGACGATTTTAAAACCACCGGACGTGACGGGATACCAGTACGATTCTACATAGAGTATGCGGAAGAAATTTCCCCTCTTCTAGGAGCAGTGTATTGTGGGTCTTTGAGGAGCGATGTGTTCCCGACGATTGGAAAAAAGACAGATCATTCCTGCTTTTAAAAAGGATCATCGAACAGACGCACGAAAGTCAGACCTCGGTCAGCTGTGGAGTTACTGAATAGTGGAGTTCCTGAATATGTCTTTCGCGCACGTATTATGACACTTATGGAGGCCGAAAAATCTACGTAGGAACCAACATGGATTCCAGAATCAACGATCGTGTGAAGCCAAAATGTTCCGGGCTATTATGCCGTGGTCAAATGGATTTTACCTTAAAATTCATTTCGTCCCCAACTGCGGAGGCTGTTTTCAAGGGGGATCGAAGCTACATTGTATGTCCGATTCACATTACGGCTCACACGCCGCGGGGAAGCGGAATTTTGCTGTAGTCAGTAGAGAGTCAGGGCATGAATCGGACATTCAAGGTAGCTACGATCCCCCTTGAAAAGTTCTCTGCACATGGGGACGAAACGCTGGGTTTTAAAGTGAAATCGATTCGACCACGACGTAATAATCCGGAACATTTTATTAACTGTGACTTTTCGGGCTGTGAAAGTTTACATTTTACAACGAAACCCAGTTCGCTCTGTTCGTCCACGAGCCCAGAAAGCAGTAGACACAGGCGCCCAGGTAGATCTTGTGTTCCTTAACTTCCGGTACTGTTTCGCACTACCGTCTAGTGAACAAAATACGAGCGTGCGGAATATGATAGCAGCTGTGTGAATGGACTGAAAAGTTTCTAGTAAACAGAACACACCATGTCGCTCTGGACAGAGAGAAATCTTCAGATATAAAAATAACCTCGGCCTTGCCCCTGGGAGGGCTGTAGGACGACTTTTTTTTTTTACAGAATGAATAAATGACCTAGTAGATAACGTCGGAAATCCCGTGAGTCTTTTCGCGGATGATGGTGTTGTATACAGAGAAGTCACGGCGCTAGAAAATTGTAACGAACTTCAGGAAGACCTGCAGAGTATCGGCACTTGGTGCAGGGAGCGGCAATTGCCCGTCAACATAAGGAACAGTGATGTTTTGTGAATACATAGGCAGAAAGACCCATTATTGTATGATTACACAAATGCAGAACAATGATAGGGGACAGGTACTCCCGTGAAATATCTAGAAGTATGCGTACAGAGCGATTTTAAATGGAACAACATAAAATTAATCGCAAGTAAGGCACATCCCAGACAGATTCATTGGAAGAATCGTCAGCAAATGTAGTGCGCCAACATAGGAAGTCACTTGCAAAATACTCGTTTGAACAATACTTGAATGTTGGCCGTCAGTATGGGATACATGTCTGATAGGACTGATAGTGGAAATATAGAAGATCCAAAGAAGAACACCACGTTTCGTTACCGCTTCATTTAGTAAGCGTGAAAGCGCGACGGAAATACTCAGCCAACTCCAGGGGCAGGCGCTGCCAAGAGAG
This sequence comes from Schistocerca nitens, assembly GCF_023898315.1. Lineage (NCBI taxonomy): Eukaryota > Metazoa > Arthropoda > Insecta > Orthoptera > Acrididae > Schistocerca > Schistocerca nitens. The sequence goes on along the minus strand of NC_064614.1, from coordinate 900,139,938 downwards.
GAGTTGTGAATCACGACGAGATTTACTGTTAAATTTCCTAGAGCGCACGTTCCTCGAAGAGCCAACAAATACGTTGCCTCCTCCTACATGTATCTCACGAAAAGACCCTCAAGATAAAATAATAAAGATTCGAGCCCACACAGAGGCTTAGCACCAATCATTCTTCCAGCGAACCACACGAGAAAGGAACAGAAAAGGGGGAAAGTGACAGTGGCACAAAAATTATCCTCCGCCATACGCCGCAGGGTGCCTTGTTGAGTATAAATGTAAACGTAGAATGCGTTTATGATGGACTGATGATGAATGATGGATTATACTGGATTATTTGCTATGTTGTTATGATCCGTTTCTGTATTTCGCTTACCTCTGAGGAGTACGGATAAGTGAGCTGATGAGTGAGGTTATCCCATATACTTCTAATCAGCGAAATTTCATAAGTCAAGTATGTTGAGACATTTTCCACATTATACGTAAAATCTGAGGCGGTTTGTCGGTGATGTAGACCGAGTGATAAATTTAGTTCCAATAATTAGACTAAGATGATGTGCCGGTGTTCTCGTAAAAAAAAATTAATGAGGCATCATGTGTTTTGGAAGACGCTCATAATTTCCCTTTGGGTTCCGTCGCTTTTAAAGAACTGATGACAGTGAATAGAGATCAAGTGGAGGTGTTTACTAAGTACTAGATGCATCCTGACGTACGCTGCTCTTTTATTTGCTTGAAGCATGCTCTTGATGAGCTGGTTCACATCTGAGTCGTTGAGCGGCGAAATACTTAGACGCTGCGTTTATTATAAGCGCCGAGTTTCTTTGTCGTCAGTTCACAATTCGAACAACTCCTAGTGTATGTGTGTAGCAGCTGAGATGAATATCCGTCTGCTGGTGTCCCACATACAGCGTTTGCGCTCGACTGGTGGGAGTGCGCAGCATCCGACGGCTGGGCTGTGACCTTCGGACCCTTCACTTTCACTTTCACACGGCCAGGAAACCCGCCGGGCAGCCAGTTGAGGTCTCACTTTCTCTTTCTGGCTACTCGTCATCCCGAAGGCCGTTTACTGGAGGTGAGGAGTTCAAGTGGAAAATACAATTCGGCAGACACTATATTTTTGTATAAAAATGTATTTCAAATTATAAAAAAGTAGTACATATTTTTTAAATGACGATGAACTCTTCGCCGAGATGTACATTTTGAAACAGAGAATTGTGCTTATTAACTGGCTTCTACTAAAAATTTCCCCGGTGACTTTGTATTCAGATGCTTAAGCAGTGAAACAGTGAAATGCTTGTAAAATATTGGAAGACTGACAAATTATGTTTTTCTTTGAATTTCTACGGACATTGTTTTAGTCGTATTTGTCGCCTGTGTACAGATTTTGAAAGAGGGATACCTGGAAATATGACAAAGGGGAGTGAGTCCTGTAAATCAGCAGTGAGATTCATTTTCGGGTAAATGAAATCGTGGTGTATTGTTGAAGAGTAGTTCTCGATTCGAAGGAGATTCACACAACGTCTTCGTGTCCACTCACGGCATACAATATTTTTTGGTGAAAACATCCTGGGTCATTTATGCATTTTCTCTCGACAGTCTGGTGAGATACCGAAGTACTAATAAATAAAGAACAGTACGTTCTCTGACGAAGGAAGCTTACTGCTTGCCAATTTGATCGACCTGCGCCTGCAAGTTATTGACTACCTCTGGGGGCACGTGCGCTCCCAGGATCTCGAAGAGGTTGATGCGCTGATCGCCGGGGATGTGCTCGTAGGCTGCCAGCTCGATACCTTCTTGTACTTTCTGTATAGTGGCGTCCTTGGGGATGAGGTAGGTGTCCTGTGCCTGGCGGATGGCCTCGTTGGTAAATACGGAGCCTTCCCTGCCCTGCGCACTCGACCCGTCGGGGGCCCCCTGCAGCTGCTGCTGTTGCTGGGGCTGCTGCTGCGGCTGTTGCTGCGGCGGCGGCTGGCGGTATTGCTGCGGCGGGTGCTGCGGCGAGCCGCACACGGCGGCGGCCAGCAGTAGCGCCAGAGCTAACGTCGCCTTCATCGTTCTGCAAATAACAACACGTTTCTATACGAACCAGTCGCATTACTGCGGCTTCTAAGATACTCGTACAACTAATGAACAGAGTCGGGTTGACGGAGGAGATAGAGAAGATCCAAAGAAGAGCGGCGCGTTTCGTCACAGGGTTATTTGGTAAGCGTGATAGCGTTACGGAGATGTTTAGCAAACTCCAGCGGCAGACTCTGCAAGAGAGCGGCTCTGCATCGCGGTGTAGCTTGCTGTCCAGGTTTCGAGAGGGTGCGTTTTTGGGTGCGGTATCGAATATATTGCTTCCCCCTACTTATACCTCCCGAGGAGAGCACGAGTGTAAAATTAGAGAGATTCGAGCGCGCAAGGAGGCTTTCCGGTAGTCGCTCTTCCCGCGAACCATACGCGAACGGAACCGGAATTGTAGGTAATGACTGTGGCACGTAAACTGCCCTCCGCCACACACCGTTGGGTGGCTTGCGGAGTATAAATGTAGATGTAGATGTAGTGTACACTGAGGTGACAAAGCTCGTGGGGTAGCGATATGCACATATACAGATGAGGGTAGTACCGCGTACACGAGGTATAAAGGGTAGTACATTGGCGGATTTGTCATTTGTTCCCAGACGATTCAAGTGAAAAGGTTTCCGACATGATTATGGGGCCGGCCGGGGTGCCCGAGCGGTTCTAGGCGCTACAGTCTGGAACCGCGCGATCGCTGCGGTCGCAGGTTCGAATCCTGCCTCGGGCATGGATGTGTGTGATGTTCTTAGGTTACTTAGGTTTAAGTAGTTCTAAGTTCTAGGGGCTGATGACCTCAGAAGTTAAGTACCATAGTGCTCAGAGCCATTTGAGCCAACCATGATTATGGCCGCACGACAGGAATTAACAGACTTTGAACGCGGAATGATAGTTTCAGCCAGACGCAGAGACCATTTCATTTCGAAAATCGTTAGGGAATTCAGTATTTCGTGGTTCACAGTGTCAAGAGTTTGCCGAGAATACCAAATTTCAGGCATTACCTCTCACCACAGACAACGCAGTGGCCGATGGTCATCACTTAACGGCCGAGATCAGCGGGGTTTGCCCAGAGTTGTTAGTGCTAACAGACAAGCAACACTCCGTGAAATAACCGCCGAACTTCATGTGCGACGTACCACGAACGTATCCGTTAGGACAGTGCGGCGAAATGTGACGTTAATGGACCACGTCACCGGGCGATCGATGCGAGTGCCTTTGCTAACAGCACGACATCGCCTCTGGCGCCTCTCCTGAACTAGTGATCTTATCGGTTGGCCTCTAGACGACTGCAGAACCGTGGCCCGGTCAGAGGGTCCCGACTTCAGCTGGTTGAGGCCGAGTGTGGCGCAAACCCCACGTAGCCATGGATACAAGTTGTTAAAGAGGCACTGTGCAAGCTGGCGGTGGCTCCATAATGGTGTAGACTATGATATTCTTCACGGGTTTGCAGCCGGCTCATGTCGTCGTCCAGACGAAGACATGCTCCGGCTGCAAACTCGTGAAGAATATCAGAAGTTATTAGGCCGGGAAAGTCTACTATATTTACATGGAATGGACTGGGCGGTCCAACTGAATCTATCATTGACTGAAAATGATTATCTTCGACTACTTGGGGACCATCCGCTGCCATTCATGAATTTCTTGATCGCAAGCAACGTTGGAATTGTTTTGGATGACAATGCGCCAAGTCACTGGGCCACAACCGTTAGCGTTTTGTTTAAAGAGCATTCTGGACAGTTCGAGAGAACGATTTGGCCACCCATCGAAAATTTTGCGACATAATCGAGAAATTTCTTGCACAAAATCCTGCACCGACAATACTTTCGCAATTATGGTCGGCATAGAGGCAGCATGGCTGAGCATTTTTGCAGGGAACTTCCGACGACTTTTTTTAGTCCATTCCATGCCGTGTTGAGCCGGGCAAAAGGATATCTGACACACTATTAAGAGGTATCCCAGGACTTTTGTCATTCCTGTGTACAACATGGGCAACAGCAGAACTCGCTGAATGTGCTGTCACACTATCACGCGTATGACTCTTGGTGCTTAGGAAGCAGTTTAATAAAAACATAAGAGTACAGGCTGTGGCGATCATTGTCGGTAAAGTTAAGAGCTGGTGGGTTCTGGTACTGCATAATTTTTGCAAGAATCTTCTGATACGGCTTTTTTGCTGGAGCCTTCTTCCGGGAACTCGCTGCGTATTAAATCTCACTGTCAAAGTTTCCAAACTTAAGAAAAGTATTCCGCGCGTTTAACGCCGTAACTGATATGTACTGGTATCTAAATCACAGAAATGCCATTGAATAGCCTATCATGAATATTTACCGTGATAAAAATGGGAAATGTTTTCTTAAATTTGCGAAATTTTAACAGTCGATCTTACAACGAGGACGCGCCTAGCGTGATCACCGCTTTCGCCCAGATTTACGGCATATGCAAGGTTTGGCCATAAATGAAAATGTCAGAAGTAGGAGCTGTAGATGGCCTGGTGTTTCCAAAAAAATAGCATTTTTCGCGGGAGTGAGGTGAGGCTTGAATGATTTATGTTAGCGTAGTTTCCATCAGCGGTTAGCGCAGTGGAAATAGTATAGAAGGGTCAAAGGGTCTAATCACTCTGGGGAACATTTTTATTTTCAATTTTTGCGTTGCTTACATTGCAAATAAACTTACATAATATTCAATATATTATATTTGTTAACATTTTCATAAAAGGTATGAAAAGGAAGGGCAAAGGAAAATATGAGAACGAAAATCTATTTCCAAGAAAAGACTCTACTTACGGCGTACACGAGGACTGTCCACTTAACTTTACGACAAGGGACAGTAATCAAATGGTATATGAGTTATTCCGTCAGTTTAATTTTTACCTTCGAACATACCTCGGCAGCTACAGACGAACAATAGTTTCTCTTTGCAGATACTGATAAAATTATTGCATCCCCTATTTCTGAGATGAATATCACCCCAGGACGTGTAAATCATCAATTACGATCTACCTCTCGACCCTCGGATTACTGTTCTGTACTGTATCCGCTTAACGCTGCCTGGAAACTATGATAACACAGATGCCTCATGCCTCGCCCGACCTGCGCCGAAAACGCTATGTTTTCTAAGCGCTTGGACACTTCTATCACTTCCAGCTCTGCTCAAGCCCTCGTTACACCATAAATTTATAACGTGATTGTCAGCAGGCCCGGGACACTTTTTACTATGCTCCAGTTTCCGGAAGAAGAGATCAGCAACGATACAGTCGGGTAAGAATGATGTCGTACACCAAAACCCAAGAATTTTTAACATCATATTCTCAGCGTTAATCCCAACTAGTACACGGTCCGTTGTACTCATATTTGGCAAATTTAGTTTACCTAACTTTGCCGGCTGTTGCATTTCTGCCTCCACAGTCGTTTGTCACACTACAGAGGGAACTTGTATGCGCCACCTGCCTGTGAATTGGGTAAACATTGTTCTGTGTATGTTATCGTATTTTAACTGTTTGTGTATCGTAATCTCTGAGGCGGAAATTGGGGACCAGTCCAGAATTCGCCTAAGCGAGCTTGAGAAACCTCGCAAATACCACACTCAGGCTCTCCTGTGCACAAGCCGCGGTGGTTACTCCGCGGTGTGGATTCGATCCGAGTCTGGCTCAGTTTTCTGTGTGGCAGACTAGCGCGCTGCGCGTTACTCTGGACGAACATATCGATTTTCAACATCTTAGTTTCATAATATAGCGGTCCACGCTTTGCTCACTAATCGGTCTAGTTTCCACGTGACATAGTTTGAACTCCACCTTTGCAAAGATATGCTGGCAAACTTCCGCATTGCTGACTCTCGTTATTATGTCCACCTCCTCATATGTCACATGTTGAGCACTTCCATAGTAGGTCTACAAGGGTACTGACAGGTTAAATACATTTTATCATCTTATATCATGCCAGAGTAAGGATTTATCATAACTGTAAATAGAGATAATCACCGAGACTTATGCAAATGTGCTCAGTATTTCTAAAGAAATTGGGAAGCACCTTAACTGTTTTCACGCCTCTGTGATGAAAGCATATCGCGGGTTGACTAATGGAAGAAAATCCCTATTGATGGCAGAGGCGAACGTCAACAAAAATTCATGCGTGGGAGAGCTCAACGTCCGAGTTAGGCGCACCCAGATTGGTTTCTGCTAAAACGTATGACGGTGTATTGCTCTGGAGTAGTAATAAAGTCTTCATTCGTCATCAAAAATCACATTCAGTCATGAGTACACAGTGAGAAGGCAGCCATTGGATCTTTAGAGGCGATTCCACGTTTCACCTGAAACTATTGAAAACGTTGGAAGAAGTCAATAATCAATACACTAGACTCGTTTCTGAAAGAAGCGGAGTATTCAGGTTTAGCTTCGCCGTGGTTCCCCTAAAACATTTCACGGAAATTGTGGGGTAGTTTTCACAGCCGACGCCACCTTCCTCGCAACCGGATTAGCGCCCCATCAAATGACCTCGACACGCCAAACCGCCACTTTTCTTCCTCCTCTCCTTTCCACTTGTTGTTGTTGTTGTTGCTGTTGTTGATGATGTTTTTATTCTCCTTCTGGTACTGCTACTTCCAATTAGAAATCTAAACCTGGTTTTCAAAACCGGGATTTGAAATCCGCTCCACTTCTTTCGCCTGTGACGGGGGAGTAAAGCCAAATTACCTTCTGGTGCTTGTTCTCTAGGAACTCAGTGTGCAGTGAGTGCACAAACAGGCAAACAAATACAGGTCTCAATTGCTGATTCTCGCTAGTCTACACTGATGGGAGCAACTTTCGTCGGAGTCGCTTTGACCACAAGGGAAGAAGATGTGGAGGCGTATAGTTCCTGAAGACTGTACTGCACTCTTAACATGGCTTTAATTTACTGCCTCTCCGCATTGTGTCTTGTAGTGCAGGCCTGTGGTGTTCCTGATGATAATTCACTAGTCGGATGGAAATAGTAAGGTCGTGAGGTCCTTGGTGATATTCAAGGGAAATACGTTTTCTCCTCCTCTTATTAACAACGTAAAAACAGCAGTGTTTGCATTCAACATGGGCATCCACACTAAATAAATATACCTGAAGGAAAACTCATATTTCGTGAAGGTAGACTGCTAATACGACGAAGGAAGAAATCCTTCCCATTGTGGCGATCAAACGATCGCTCTCAGCCAGCAATGTTCATTTAAACACGTACATTGCGGGGTTGTACTGCCACTAGTAGCTTCAACTGGTCTTGCGGAAAACATTCGTCCCTTGTTAGGTTAAGGGTACACATTAGCTCTCCGGCAAAACGCGCGAAAAGGATTATAAGCTCTGTTGACACTTTGTTAGTAATAGTTGCACTGTGCTGATGCTGACAAGGATGTACGTCTTATACCTGAGAAACAATACGAGCTGCACAAAAGTTATTATTCAACTTGTAATTTTTGTTCACAAGGATTTTTTCTAAAACTTCAGTGAAGAAAAGATCTTAAAAGATTTGAATTATTATAGACACCCACCGTATTCGACTTTGCTGACCTCTTGTCATGAGGTGGAGTTAACTGAGATAACAATTGCGTAGTTCGGTAGCCTAACATACCGTGCCGTGAAAGCTCACATGGTATGATAACATGCTCGTAATTTTATCGCCTACATTAGTCTGAAAAATGCTAGAGACGTAGCGCTGAATAGTTGTAGATCATCAAACTGTGCCCGAGTGTCCTGAGTTAAATCCAAAACATCTCTACAATTATTACTATTATTACTACTATTATCACTATTAGTGGAAGTGCTGCCAGTATTAACTGTATTAATTCATAGTCGGCATTATTTACTTACATTATTACTAAGGACTCCCAAATAATTTTAACACTATTTGTCATATCAAAATTGTTATTTATTAGATACATAATAAGATACTGTGTGTGTGAAACCCCGGTCCGATGTAAGAGATGGCTCGATGCAACTGAGCGGTTCAGTTTAAATAAATAAATACTTTATAAAAATCCTTTCAATGTATTGCATACTACTGAAATGTGCAAATACTGACTTTTTCTCTCCGTGGAATGTTTGGAAGACACATGCTTCATTACGTACCATAGACGGTTATTTGTTGACAATGAAAGAAATTTATTACTCAGTCGACCATGATTAAAGACTTTGTTATTGCAGAAATGTGGTGATAACCAATGAAACAAGCGTCAGGACCGGGGCACCTCTTACCGGCTGGTTGCGTGCTGCTACAGTGAAAGTAGCGCTGCAGGGAGTGGGCAGCATAATTACCGTTGCATAATCACTTCCAGATGCACCGCCCATTCTGTCTCAGGTTTTTACTTCCTGCTGAACATGTGCATTGCAACACAAACACGCACGCCAGTCGAATGAAAGCCCGTAGTAGCAGAGGAACGTTATCGTCAGCGACAATAATTTCAACGGCCGATACGATAGCAATGGAAGTTTTCTAGTTAAATTTTCTTTTAATGAGTTTTCAAAAATGTCCATTCTTTGTCACTGTGTTTTCTCTTAAATATGAGACACAAGTCCGTCATCCGCTGAAGTTCGCTCTCGAATATTAACCTGGGTGAAACAGTCGTTGTGCGACCACGAAAGAGATGAGGGATGAATAGGAAAAGGCAAGGATACGTAGTGGGGATATGAATGGTAATGCCGGTAATACTAGTGCCACCTCGCTTGCGACATGCCTAAAATGAGAAAACTCTTCATGTATTACAAAATTGTTGAGGCTTTCGTGGCCACTTGTTGACAAACTGCCGACAATGGAGGGTGAAGCTTTGACAATGCCAGCCACTCGTGCTGGCGAAACGTCAGAAAAATCATTAGATGAACGTCGGCCGAAGAACCCGAGACAGAAGCCAATAGGCAGTTTGTCTTCATGTATTTACACATACGCCAATGTTTTTAAGGGTTTGAATGTTGCGAGATATAGATTACTAATGGGGCCTTTTTTCTTTCGTAAGTCGAAGGTTCTTATAGTAATGACGTCATCTTTCATTAAATAACGGAGCCATTACACTGATCAACGAGAAATTATAAGCACCTACCTAATAGACGGTATGTCCACCTTTCGCACGGATAGCAGCGTCGTGGCATGGAAGCAGTGAGGCCTCGGTAGGTCGCTGGCGGGAGTTGGCACCACATCCTCACGCACAAGCCACCTTATTTCCACAAACTCCGGCGAGGGGGCCGATGAACGCTGACGCCACGTTCAATCACATCCCAGATGTGTTCGATCTGGTTCAGATCTGGCGAGTTGTGGGGGCAGCAGACCAACTGGAATTTGTCACTGTGTTCCTCTAACCACTCCATCACACTCCTTGCCTTGTGACGTGGCGCATTATCTTGTTGAAAAATGCCACTGCTGTCGGGGAACATGATCGTCATTGGGGGACGTAAGTTGCCCGCAACCAGTATACGATGCTCCCTGGCCGTCGTGGTGCCTTGCACGAACTCCACCGCACCCATGGATGCCCACGTGCATGTTCCCCAGAGCTTAATGCAGCCGCCACCTGCTTGTCTCCGCTCCGCAGTACAGGTATCAAGGAGCTGTTCTCCCGGAAGACGACGGATTCACTCCCTCCCATCGGCATGATGAAGAAGGTATCGGTATTCATCAGACCATGCAACGCTCTGTCACTGCGCCATCGTCTAATGCCGATGGTCAAGTGCCCATTTCAGTCTGCCAGTTTCAGTCGTAGTTGCCGATGTGGTAGTGATAACATTGGCAAATGCGTGAGTCGTCGGCTGCGGAGGCCCACCGTTAGGAGTGTTCGGTGCACTGTAAGTTCAGACACACTGGTCTGCCCAGCCTACGACGTCGAACATCTGTAATGAGGGGTGGCCGCCCAACCACACGACTTGGCACACACAATGAGGTCACTTTAAAACCTACACTCATGCCTGAGACTGACGTGAACCGTATCTAATCCGCCTTCACAAGTCAGCATTCTAAGTGCGAAGTTCTTGGTCTTACCAAGCCGTACGCTGTATGTCTGTGCGACTTTTGGCGGTACGCCCCTGCAAACGCAACAGAATATGGCTACGATCTGGCATTGTTTTGGAACTTTATTGATTGCGTGTGTCTGTCATCTCCGATTACAGACAGTAGGCTAAGTGAGAGAGAATAATTTTGGAGTGACTCCGATTGTAATTCCATAAATTCTGTCGAATCAGAGACACTTTTCTATGAAATCCTCCTGCACCTTAAATAAACTAGGAAACTTAAGATGTCCCTGTGTATGGATTATGTTGGCGGTACGCCCACGTAAAATACAATACCCAGTGACAATGATGTTCAATGTAACATTAAGGTCTGACATAACAGTGAGCTCAAACAACAACTGCTGGAAGCTTTTCCTGAACATACACCTAATCTTTTAATTCCACTGTACTTCTTCGGGTGCTGGTTGATACTACTACTGTTAGGATTCAGCAATGCACACCGAGCCAATGCGCGGAAAGACACCGAGAAGATATTAATGACCATTCGGTTAGTGGTAAACATAGAATTTTTCAATCTGTTTGTACTACACTCCTGGAAAAGAGATTATCAAAGCAAAATCAATTACATATCTTTATGAATTATGGGATGCCTGGACCAGTAGAGGCTCGCCTATATGGTGTTTCAACAGAGTTGTAAAATTGCCGTAGGCTGCCAAAAGTGAGCGTAGACTGCGGTAGTTTTCCTAGTGCCTATGGTCAGTTAAGATCAGAAACCGCGTTCCCTGTTCGTTAGGTGTGTTGCACATCCAATGTGACGTTACCTAATTTTGATCCTTTCGTGTGCGTATGCGATCAGTGTCTTGCTACATTTCCCCAGAAGCCGGAAACGGTGAAGCGTCTAGAAACTAAGAGAGGATATATGAAGAGCTGCGTAACCTACAGAACAGTTTTGTTCTGCGTAGTTATCCTCCTGTACGTAACGTAAAAATACACATTATGTATAGTAGAATTTGTATTTAATTCAGGTTTTATTCGAAAATTATGGATTTGTGACGTCAAACAGTGAGATGTAGTAAAAGTAAGAAAAAATACAGATTTATCATATATCATTAGAAAATGCAATTTTCTCGGAAAAAGATACAAAATTAAAAACCGCGAAACAAAAATATATCGAAAATAGCTTCAATGCTTTGTCGAGCTTATGTAAAACATATTTCCAGTATTCATGAACAACTCTCGCACTTATCAAAGGCCGGCCGGAGTGGCCGAGCGGTTCTAGGCGCTACAGTCCGGAGCCGCGCGACCGCTACGGTCGCAGGTCCGAATCCTGCCTCGGGCATGGATGTGTGTGATGTTCTTAGGTTAGACAGGTTTAAGTAGTTCTAAGTTCTAGGGGACTGATGACCATAGCAGTTAAGTCCCATAGTGCTCAGAGCCATTTGAACCATTAGGAACTTATCAAAAATACAGGAAACTCTTGCCTTTGATCATGATGATGAATGTTCAGTTGAGTACAAAAAACAACAATAATTTATAGGTTTTTATATTTGTGCAGGTGAACTGTAGTTGCATCAAAGGTAATTGCTTTGATTACATAAAAGTACAGAATTTACGCGACAAACTAATTTTTAGTACTTATATAATGCAATTTATATTTTATGAGGATGTAGAATACACAGTGGGCTTGCACTGACCGATGTGCAGATCTAATTATGTGCAAAGCAAACAAATGAGCGAAGGAAGAACAAAGAGAAGTCGTCGGGGCGCAGTTTCTCTCTCACGCTTTCATTTATACGTATTTCCCTACCAATGCTGTCAATACTACCGGCTTTCCTATCATTTACTACGTCATTTACGTATTGTAGCAGTACGACCGAACTATACTTTTGGTAGAGTGTAACTCTATGTTTGAGCTATACCAGCGGTGAAGAAAGGGATTATTTCTGTTCGCTCAATACTGATTTCTCTCTCCCTCTCTCTCTCTCTCTCTCTCTCTCTCTCTCTCTTTCTCTCTCTCGCTACACAGTACCGCGGGTAATCAGTAGAAGATACTGTTCGTCGACTCATAGCATCTGAAACCTGGCACTTTCAAATCTCATGTAACGGTATTTGGATATATTTGAAAATATTGTCATTGCTATGTCCTGTGCTCAATCATTATTCGTTTTCTAGGAAACTATAGTAATCAAACCATAAAGAGAAAAAAGAATATGTGGTCAGATATAGTGACTTCAATAAAAAGATAATATAACCTGGAAGAAAGAAGAGGGAAAAGAAAGGGGGAAGAAAAGTCCATGTTGAGCATGTGTAGACCTTCTTTTAGTCAAATATTCTCTAAGAGACTGTTGACTCAATTTAATCGTTTATAGATTTCTTTCGTATTTCGAAACGACATAATTAACATATAATTTAATGAAGAAGAGTGACATTCTCAGGAAAGGTTGCAAGTTAGTCAAGAATTGTCATTGCAGATTTGATTAAAAAGATTAAAACACTTCATAAGACTTTCAGTTGACCGTTAGCGTAGAGGCCTTTGTTCTCTTACTCATCTAATGATAAGATTCGTTGATCGCATCACTATCCCCGGTGAAAGTGCAGAAAACTTATAGGACCGGGGGTTGGAATGAACAGTTCGATATGTACAGGATATGGATTGAAGCTAAATCGAAGAGAGGGGAAAGCAATGAAGAGTATCAGAAATAAAATTAACGATAAATGTAACATCGAAATTGATGACGACAAAGTAGATGGAGTGAAAAAATTCTGCTACCCAGGAAGCACACACTGACGCATTATATTATGTGCTGACTCGGCGACTAGCTATGCTGTAGCGCTTGGGCTAGCTTCTATGTGTGCTACCATAATGGTTCAAGTTTCACTTCCATAAATGTGAGTCTCATACATAATACATTGTTATATGTTTGAGTGAAAGTAATGGGAGGGCATCGAATCGTTTCGTTTTATACCCTTACAACCCAAATAGGTAATCACAGAAACTTAGGGCTGCATGCAGGTGATAACTGCATAGTCACATATTACGAAAATATATCAAGAACCTCTGAAACAACATTTTAGTAAGTACCTACCAGATATTGTACCCTTGGCGAAACAAACTGACCTACTATGGAGGACTGATGGGGTTAAAATTATTTAATCGTCATAGAAAAAGAGGAAGTTGACGAACTGGCTTTGTATTGGAGAACAGCGAGGTGCAAGTTACCATCCATCAATCCTGATTTCTGATTTTCTTAAATCATTTCATGTGAAAGTCGTGATGATTCCTTCAAGAAACCCACAGGCAATTCCTGCCAAACATACTATCTTGATGTTGAAAGGGGATAAACTTCTGCCTTCCTTCGTCTCCCTTTCCAGACGACGCAACGAGCGAAGTAGTGCAGCAATTAAGCCACTGGAGTCGCATTCGAGGGAAGCGGGGTTCCAATTTCTGTCCACGAGTCATGCTGTAGATTTTTCGTGGGTTACCTTAATCGTTTGAGACGAATACCGGGACGATTCCTTTCTAAAGAAACCCGTAGATTTCATTACACCTTGTTGACCAACCCAAACTTCCGCTCGTCGTCGACGGAACGTAAAACTGTAACTATTATCCCGTTTGTCCATTACTTTCCAGCAGTGCTTAGACGTGTGTCGTTTACAATAATGCTATGGATTCTTTTTTTTTGGGGGGGGGGGGGGAGGAGGGAGCTCCTGATTACATACTTTAGCTTCGGCTATTGCCACTGTGAGGAAACGAAAGTACTCCAGACGACGAACGTGCTTCTCAATTGAGACATTATACGAGGATTACCGCAATAAAACGCTTTCGTCCAGCAGTTTTCATACTACGCGTCAAACTGTTGTTAATATCTGATAAAAGGGAGTATTTCGCCTCAATGCTTCTTGATATTTCACATTAAATGAAAGAAAAGTGAAGAGTTCTTCTGCGGACACACGTGCTGATTTGAACACATTCATCTGTAACGAAGGGAAGTCCGAAGAATCAAATTAAACTTGCGGCTGGAAACGTATAATATTGCCTCCTCTTTTTCATCCCTAATAGGCGTACGTATCCTCGAAAGCCCACATGGTTTCTTTACCTATCATTTTAGATATATGAAATACTCTGTTGAACTACGTCCATACCGAGCTGGTAGACATCCACCAGGCTGATCCCCAATTACTTTTGTATCGAATGCTTTCTTCAATAATGAGTATTGTGGTCAGCGCATGTACTTCGTTTTTATCATCCCTGCGCGGGTATCAGGAATTCCTAAATGCTTCTCTGAATGCTGGCAATTGCAATCTCATACTACATTCAATAAAATTTATTTGGCATCAGTATTTTCTGAGCGTATCTTTGCAAACAAATTGTGCAAAAAAGATTCAGGCACACATTTCTGTGTAAAAATGTGAATAGTGCACGTGAAGTTTCATTGACATTTATTAATCAAAATACAAGCTTGAATGAGGATGCTGTTTTCTCAAATAGTACGAATCTACTCCAGATTGTATTCGTTGACAGCTGATTCGCTTGCTCATTTCGGTTGGGTGAGTCTACGTTTTTCTGTAATTTACCTCGACTGTTCTAGTATTATTCCACACATCATACTGTAAAGGAATACAGTTGCCAACAGTGCTCACAGTCTGGTCGGACTGTAGACAGTGCGCATGTATAACAGTCGCTCACAACAGTTGATGGAGACAACTTCATCAGTCAGCGAAATATTGTGCAAGACATAGTATTTTCAGTCCAGGGACAAGCGCGGAAAAACGTCATTTACCATCAGATAGGGAAACATCTTGTCCTCGTCGTCGTTTTCAGTTCTAAGACCGATTTGATGCAGCTCTGCCCGCTAGTCTATTCCGTGCGAACCTCTTACCTCCCCCTCAGTATTGCAACCTACATCCATTTAAACCTACTTACTGAAGTTATTTTTACCACAGTTCAATTCATAACCCCTCAGGAGTAATCCGATTTACCATATAATCGTCGGCATTCTTCTGTAGCACCACGTTTCAAAAGATCCTATTCTTCTCTTACTGGAATTGTTTATCGTCCACGTTTCACTTTCTTACATGGCTACACTCCAGGCAAATATCTTCGGAAACGGCTTTCGGAGTTTTAAATTTGTATTTGATGTTAACCTATTCTTCTTTACCAGATTCGCTTTTCTTCTTACAGCCACTTTGCCATTAATACGGCTTCAACGTCGGCTGTCGTAATTTATTATGCTGCCCAAATAACGATACTCATCTACTACCTTTAGTGTCTCATTTTCTTACCTAGTCCTTTCTGCATCCCTTGATTTCACTCGACTACACTGCATTACCCTTGTTTTAGTTTCGTTAACCCCAGAATAAAAGGGGTTACATTGTTACTAAACCATCGTAGATTTTACTACTGCATATTTTATTCAAAGGAAGTAATAATTTGCGCTAGTTAATTACAATGCTAAGGTCGCCAGTCGCAGGTGACATACAAAATAAGTATAAAATGTCTTGTTTTAGAGCCTATACTGACAAACCAGATTGGAGGGAACTGCGAATTGATACCAAGTGCAGTCGTAAATTTTACGACGCTTTAGTAATCTAAACTTGATATTCATCTTATAATCTCTGTTCAAGAAACATGACACATATGAAATCATAAATTCGCACCTGTCTGGAAAACTTGTATGGCAGAAATTTTTTGAACTGATTTAGGTTCAAAAATGGTTCAAATGGCTCTGAGCACTATGGGACTTAACATCTGAGGTCATCAGTCCCCTAGAACTTAGAACTACTTAAACCTAACTAACCTAAGGACATCACACACAGCCATGCCCGAGTCAGGATTCGAACCTGCGATCGTAGCGGTCGCGCGGTTCCAGACTGTAGCGCCTAGAACCGCTCGGCCACTCCGGCCGGCTGAACTGATTTAGGACATTCGTCTTCAACAACAAGAATACAACTAAGTCACAGCTGTATCAAATCTGTATTATACGTACAAACGGCCTTATCAATAACTCATAATCGAAGCTACAGGTGACAACCACCGCGATGAAACATTTGAAAAGTTGATTGAACTAGTCATATTATTACTATAATTGCAGTTTTAAATGTAGAACTTACTTATATACAAACAAACATTGAACTGTAACACCACTTGATGCGTAACATCTACCAAGACAAAATGGAAATGTTTTTCCATCCTTATCGCTTCGCCGTGTAAAGCACTGAATCTGCAGTAGCACTGAGAGTGACAGCCCCCACTGTGGTACGCTAGTTAGACGCAGAGGGTGGGCGGCGGCCGCCGTCCGGCAAGCTCACCTGCTTGGTGTCTGCGCCGACGGAGCAGCCAGAGGCGCGGCGAGTGAGGGAGTACTCGAGCTGAGTGCGCGGGCGCGCCCGCCGCGGCTCTTATAAAGCACGGCGCCGCTGACCCCGATCCCGGGAAAAAGCGCCTCTCCGGCTGCCGGCTGCCGGCTGGCGCTTCACTTTCTCTCCCGCCGCCCGCCGCGGCCCACGACACCCCTTCCTGGCTGCACCACCGCTCCTCCGGACCTCGCGACCGACCACACCGTCTCTTCAGCCACATACAAATCACGCCGCGGCTGCGACTACGTCGCCTGTTCCCTTTCACGTTTGCACTGCCTCCACTTCGAACGGCGGGCTATAAAGTCGGTTGCTTCCGCAATTCGCTGGAGCGTCTCGAATAGGAATCACGGTTATCTGCTGCAGTTGATGAAGAGGAAGTGGTGGGGCTTTCGAACGAAGTCTTTAAGTTTGTAAGATGCTTCTCTCAGCGGATTACATGACTTACTCTGACGGAAATAGGAAGTGTTACACAATTAATACCTTGACCGCACGCAGTCAAACAGGTACTCCAGTATTTGGGCTACGTTGATTAAAATTTCGTCCTTATGCTAATATATTTTCAGTACAGAAAAAAACCGCATTTATAGATGAAGAATGGGGTATGCACATGATGGTTATAGGGTGTGTCTAACGTTTCTGGAACTTTTTAAGTGGGGGATCAGAACATAGAAAGCCCAGATGATGTGCACGTACTGCCTGTCGCTATCATCTATAGGACCCTGAGAAAAGTCGAGTCATTGGCGTGGGGGACATGGGAGCATCAAACCAACAGTCCGCACAGACAGTTAACTGTACTGCAATGACTGTAGAATGATTGGTACGAGATTCATCGAGAATAACACCTTCGCGAGAAGAGTAGCCGCAGGTCCTCCCAGAAGGACTACACCATGAAAAAAATCGTAGGGTGTTTCGATTGGCTGCGAAAAATACACAGATGATTATAGCTGGAAACCAGGCAGATGCTACGGGGAGAGTCTCACCAAGAATGGTAAAGAACAGATAATTCGAAATCTGTAGTTTCGATGCGTCGTTTACTGCAGACACCTGGTCACAGACACATACATAGTGCACAGCTAGAGCGAACTGGGAAATTGAGTGATTCTACGGCGAAAAGAGATGAGTCTCGTTTCTCTTTTTGGTGGTTAGATTCATTCCCACGTGTGCGCAGACCATCTAATGGACGGGAAGTAGCGATTCTCGAGACCTATACCTCTCCAACTCTTAGAATCATGGTGTGGGAAGCTATTGGATACGACAACAGGACTGGTTTGGTGATTGTTAAAGGAATGCTCTATAATAGTGTCAGTAACAATAAACCATGTTGTCAGACTCTTCATGATCATGATACCGTATGGCTTACTCCAGCAAGATAATGCGAGACCCCACAGCGGTTCACACCACAAATGAGGAAAGTATGGGTCCTTGACAGGCCTGTCTGAACCCTTACGTGTCAACCATAGAACATGTCTGGGAAGCGACAGAAAGACGTAATCTCTCACACCAGCCTCCAGTGAGCAATCTTCATGAAGTGAATAGGATGTGTTCCAGGAAAAGCCAGAAATTCCTCGAGATAATATTTGGAGGCTGTTTGCCTCCATGGCACCAACGAACACAAGGCTGTATTCGTACCCATGGGGATGATGATGGGTATCAGTTCCATAATAAATAAAAGTTTAATCTCCTTGATGGTATAACACTTTCCATTTCTGTCAGTGTATTTAAGGTCGTCCCAAAGCTAAGTAAGAGATGACGACGAATAATTACGGTCAATTAAAACATTTGAAATGCACTAAACAGTAGTTACATTACTTCTCCATGTCTAGAGCTGTCAAAGGTGATGTAACCTCGCATTGGTTAAGACACTGCATTACGATGTGGAGAATTCGATTGTCCCTGCGGCTGGCACAAATAATGTGCTCAATAAAATCCAGGATAATCCCAAACATGCTCGCGGTAAGTGCGTTCAGCACAATTTGCGACTTCGATCTCACCCACCGCTGTCATCCATGAACAAACAAAAGGAGATGTCAGGTTGATGTTTTCTTCTGAACTATAGAAACTGTGTGACGCTATGCGCCCGCAGACTGCACATACTACAATTATAATTATTTTTAATATGATTGTTATGCACATACATTAACAAACCCAGAAATTCTTGGACGGACTTGGATTATGCACATACATTTCTGGAGCCAGAAATGCCTAGATAGACTAGGACAGTTCAATGTGAGTTATGAAACTAAGATTTATTTAGTGTGCTGTGAAGTAACGGCCAATATAAACACTTACTAGGAGTAGCACGAGAGTCAGTTACCGCTCAGCGTATATTTTAGGCGACTGAAGACAACCAAGCCTGCGTATTGTTTCCCTATGTGTAACACAGGTACTACTGGAAAAGTGTGCCACGTTGTTGCAAACTTCATTACCTATCTGTCTTTAAATATCACTCCTAATTTTTTTTTATGAATCGTTATCCTATGACCACTTCCAAACTGAAAAGCTACTCCACGGACGCGTATAACGAAACTCCATTTTTTCCATTATTCGCGGAGGAGCATCAACAAATAAACAGTAGCAGTGGTAGTATCGCTGGACTAAGATGGACTGACCAATCTCGGGGAGTAACTGATGAGACTGACCGATTTCGGATGAGGAAGATTCAAATCTTCACCTGCTCATCATGGTTTAGATTTCCCATGCTTCCTTCTACACGCTATGGATGCTTCTTTTCCACATCCTTTTCCATCTGACCTAGTGTGCAGTCTACAATCACCTCGAGGCCGACTAGACTTCGGACCGCTAACTTCTCTTCCTTCTTTTCTTCACTTGTGAAGTGATAACATCATTTGGCTATGATAACATCTCGCCACTGTCGAGATCATTCAGTGAAAACGGTAAATGATTCCACTGAAGTTGTACATTATTTGAATCAGATGCAGTATCCATCACAATTAGCCAGTTCAACTTATCATTTTCAAGTGTACGCAATGCGAGTAATATAATGACGGACAAATATGAGAGTATGAACGAGAAGAAATACCTACAGAGGAAGTCACACCCCTAATGGTTACAGCCGTGAGTATCCCAAAAGAGAAACAACAAAGCAACACAGTAAAACCTAGTAGCCCGGCCCGGCCGAAGTGGACGTGCGGTTCTAGGCGCTAAAATCTGGAGCCGGGCGACCGTTACGGTCGCAGGTTCGAATCCTGCCTCTGGCATGGATGTGTGTGATGTCCATAGGTTAGTTAGATTTAATTAGTTCTAAGTTCTAGGCGACTGATGACCCCAGAAGTTAAATCGCATAGTGCTCAGAGCCATTTGAACCATTTGAACCAAAAACCTCGTATTTACATGTCTATATCATGAAATGTATGCTGTTTGCGTATTCTGCCAGAAGTGCAGTTTTGTTGCTAAATACAGCTGAAAATCACCATTGATTGAGATTGGCCATTAAAGGTGAATAAAGCATCTTATATGGGAGTGCAGGTGAATTTCGTTGGTGAAAGGTTCTCCGGTAAAGCCGAGTCGTGAGAGAAAATAGCCGTGTTGCTATCGAAGTGACTGTCTAGTAATGACGTAGAATCTTCCAGTGGTACCCGTGCAAATAGAAACGTGACATTGAAGCTGACTAGGAGGTTACCTTTGTCCAGACGTATCTCTTGAAGCACTTTCACTAACTCGGTCGAGTACTTGATGTGGTGACGACACTGACCCACGACAGATTTTAGTAGCTCTGCATGGTGCTTACCTATGTCGTGAGTTGGCTTATAACCCGAGAAGATTTCATCAATAAAGCATATTATTTAAATAATATAAAGCTTATGTGGATATTTGACTTCTTTTAATCCACGTTACTTAGCTGTGCGCCCTTGTATAAGGACACAAATTTGCCCTTGTCGGTAGAAGTAAGACGATAGACCGGCTACCCCTCTATTCTCCGTACGGAACACATATGGTAAGACAGTCATGACGTTTGTATCGTATTTAAGGGGAGCGGTTTCTCCCGATCTTAATCAGCGCCTAGTCATTCAAAATCTCGATTTGATTTGGTTGTAAAACGCTATAGCGGAGAAATATACTTACTTCAAGCAGGCAAGTGTTGCAGGTCGAAAAATAAATGTTCGAATAGGAAGCTGGAAGTCCTCCTATCAATACAAGCTTGGAAAAACGTACACCGGTTCAATAAGAGGTTATGTATTCGGTCTACCAATCTCTCTCTGCCAACCATTTAGAACGTTTTCCTAGTTTTTGCTGTGCTTTAGCAAGAAACTGTCCCCCATAATACATTATGTTGATAAAAACTAGAAATTTTTTACACTTGGTAATGACTCGCCCATTAATTGGAAATAAATTGTATAATAATATCGTAGGAATAGACAAAGCATTTCGACTTTTCCATGTTGTCTGCATCTCCTCCCCTTCCTCTTCAGCACCTACCCATCCGACTCTATCTCTCTCTCTCTCTCTCTCTCTCTCTCTCTGGCTGTCCCTCGTCCTCTCGGCTTTTTTGTTGGTGTAGTGTATTTTTAAACGAAGAGATTGCCAACGAGTAATTTCTGTGTTTGTAACTTCGCTGCACACTTTTTATTGAACATAAATGCTAATGGAAAACGCTGAAGGTAAGTTATTCCATTATACGAGTTCAATGTAAACCCGCACATTCTTCGTCACGGTGCTTTTAATAATTGTCAACATAAAGGTCATCTGAAGATGTTATCACTTCCTTCTTTAAACCTAACGTCCGCGCAATGGACAACGGAATGAGCAATGATTTTAATATCGTTTCTGACTTGTTACTAGATATGAGTAGCGGTCTTTCTTATTTCACTTTTAGCCATTCCGGTCTGCTGCAGAAATTAGATCAGGGGGTCAATACTTTCATTCGGCTCGCCAATGGAGAACGACGTTCAGTGCATCAGCAGGAGGAGATTTGCCTTTCTTAATCTCTGGAAAATGTTGAGTCCAATATCTTGAGTGAGGCTGTTGTCGTCCAGTCGTAAAATCTGACAAAAAACTGTCTAGCAAACGTTTCTAAGAGAATGCTGCAGCAGTTTCTATAGTTTCACAAAATGCAGTATCAGTCGGTCATTTGCATATAAATGGGTTATTACAAAACGGCATGAAAATGAACAGGTTGCTGAAGCAGTGTAACTACAAATGATTTTTTACGAGTACTTTATTGAAATGGATTAGCCCGTTTGTAGTCTCGCCTAAGGAGACATAGAACGCCATAAATGTATTGCGATTTATAAGCATCTTATCTGCCCTATGACTAAGCAATTCCTGTCAATAATTACCAATTACAAAAAAAACGATTTTTAGCGTTTTCATAATAATTTCTGAACGACCTTTTGTCATTTAATTTGATTATTCACGCTTCGTGTAATCTCCTCTGTCCTGGTACCGTTGTCATATTTTCATAGGAAGCAGCACAACGCACGTCCCCTGGAGATACGAGTGCCTCTGATAATTGCAAAAGCTGTCGCTTGCAGTATCTGCCAACAGCCAGCGCAAGACGCGCCGCGGCACATTTTCGCGTTATGTAAACCTCTGTCTTGCATGACTACCGAGTTAAGTAGCACCCCGCGAAGGAGCGCCTGCTCGTCCTTCTGTTGTTGGCTGAAAGGCAGTTGCAAAACATTTGCACGACGAAACACCTGGCCAGTAATGAAGAAAATAAACAATCTGTAAGTTCATTAAATGTTTCTCGGCACATCTTCAACAGGCAGAGAAGTACAAGGTCATACAATCACATTTCCAATTGATTGTGAAAATGTTCGTGTACCAGCTTCATATACACAGACTCCAAGATTCGAAACTGTAGACACGCTGGTTGATGTATAGTCAAGTTTGTGGTCTCATTTTTTTTTTTTTTTTTTTTTTTCCTGTCATCAGTCTACCGACTGGTTTGATGCGGCCCGCCACGAATTCCTTTCCTGTGCTAACCTCTTCATCATCTCAGAGTACCACTATCTGTCTTCCTCTACAGTTTTTGCCCTCTACAGCTCCCTCTAGTACCATGGAAGTCATTCCCTCATGTCTTAGCAGATGTCCTATCATCCTGTCCCTTCTCCTTACCAGTGTTTTCCACATATTCCTTTCCTCTCCGATTCTGCGTAGAACCTCCTCATTCCTTACCTTATCAGTCCACCTAATTTTCAACATTCGTCTATAGCACCACAACTCAAATGCTTCGATTCTCTTCTGTTCCGGTTTTTCCACAGTCCATGTTTCACTACCATACAATGCTGTACTCCAGACGTACATCCTCAGAAATGTCTTCCTCAAATTAAGGCCGTATTTGACATTAGTAGACTTCTCTTGGCCAGAAATGCCTTTTTTGCCATAGCGAGCCTGCTTTTGATGTCCTCCTTGCTCCGTCCGTCATTGGTTATTTTACTGCCTAGGTAGCAGAATTCCTTAACTTCATTGACTTCGTGACCATCAATCCTGATGTTAAGTTTCTCGCTGTTCTCATTTCTACTACTTCTCATTACCTTCGTCTTTCTCCGATTTACTCTCAAACCATACTGTGTACTCATTAGACTGTTCATTCCGTTCAGCAGATCATTTAATTCTTCTTCACTTTCACTCAGGATAGCAATGTCATGAGCTAATCGTATCATTGATATCCTTTCACCTTGTATTTTAATTCCACTCCTGAACCTTTCTTTTATTTCCATCATTGCTTCCTCGATGTACAGATTGAAGAGTAGGGGCGAAAGGCTACAGCCTTGTCTTACACCCTTCTTAATACGAGCACTTCGTTCTTGATCGTCCACTCTTATTATTGCCTCTTGGTTGTTGTACATATTGTATATGACCCGTCTTTCCCTATAGCTTACCCCTACTTTTTTAAGAATCTCGAACAGCTTGCACCATTTTATATTGTCGAACGCTTTTTCCAGGTCGACAAATACTATGAAAGTGTCCTGATTTTTCTTTAGTCTTGCTTTCATTATTAGCCGTAACGTCAGAATTGCCTCTCTCGTCCCTTTATTTATCCTAAAGCCAAACTGATCGTCACCTAGCGCATTCTTAATTTTCTTTTCCATTCTTCTGTATATTATTCTTGTAAGCAGCTTCGATGCATGAGGTGTTAAGCTGATTGTGCGATAATTCTCGCACTTGTCAGCTCTTGCCGTCTTCGGAATTGTGTGGATGATGCTTTTCCGAAAGTCAGATGGTATGTCGCCAGACTCATATATTCTACACACCAACGTGAATAGTCGTTTTGTTGCCACTTCCCCCAATGATTTTAGAAATTCTGATGGAATGTTATCTATCCCTTCTGTCTTATTTGACCGTAAGTCTTCCAAAGCTCTTTTAAATTCCGATTCTAATACTGGATCCCCTATCTCTTATAAATCGACTCCTGTTTCTTCTTCTATCACATCAGACAAATCTTCACCCTCATAGAGGCTTTCAATGTATTCTTTCCACGTATCTGCTCTCTCCTCTGCATTTAACAGTGGAATTCCCGTTGCACTCTTAATGTCACCAAAGGTTGTTTTGACTTTCCTGTATGCTGAGTCTGTCCTTCCGACAATCATATCTTTTTCCATGTCTTCACATTTTTCCTGCAGCCATTTCATCTTAGCTTCCCTGCACTTCCTATTTATTTCATTCCTCAGCGACTTGTATTTCTGTATTCCTGATTTTCCCGGAACATGTTTGTACTTCCTCCTTTCATCAATCAACTGAAGTATTTCTTCTGTTACCCATGGTTTCTTGGTTCAAATGGTTCTGAGCACTATGGGACTCAAAATCTTAGGTCATAAGTCCCCTAGAACTTAGAACTACTTAAACCTAACTAACCTAAGGACATCACACACACCCATGCCCGAGGCAGGATTCGAACCTGCGACCGTAGCAGTCACGCGGTTCCAGACTGCGCGCCTAGAACCGCGAGACCACTGCGGCCGGCATGGTTTCTTCGCAGCTACCTTCTTTGTACCTATGTTTTCCTTCCCAACTTCTGTGATGGCCCTTTTTAGAGATGTCCATTCCTCTTCAACTGTACTGCCTACTGCGCTATTCCTTATTGCTGTATCTATAGCGTTAGAGAACTTCAAACGTATCTCGTCATTCCTTAGTACTTCCGTATCCCACTTCTTTGCGTATTGATTCTTCCTGACTAATGCCTTGAACTTCAGCCTACTCTTCATCACTACTATATTGTGATCTGAGTCTATATCTGCTCCTGGGTACGCCTTACAATCCGGTATCTGATTTCGGAATCTCTGTCTGACCATGATGTAATCTAATTGAAATCTTCCCGTATCTCCCGGCCTTTTCCAAGTATACCTCCTCCTCTTGTGATTCTTGAACAGGGTATTCGCTATTACTAGCTGAAACTTGTTACAGAACTCAATTAGTCTTTCTCCTCTTTCATTCCTCGTCCCAGGGCCATATTCTCCTGTAACCTTTTCTTCCACTCCTTCCCCTACAACTGCATTCCAGTCGCCCATGACTATTAGATTTTCGTCCTCCTTTACATACTGCATTACCCTTTCAATATCCTCATACACTTTCTCTATCTGTTCATCTTCAGCTTGCGACGTCGGCATGTATTCCTGAACTATCGTTGTCGGTGTTGGTCTGCTGTCGATTCTGATTAGAACAACCCGGTCACTGAACTGTTCACAGTAACACACCCTCTGCCCTACCTTCCTATTCATAACGAATCCTACACCTGTTATTTTTTGCTGCTGTTGATATTACCCGATACTCATCTGACCAGAAATCCTTGTCTTCTTTCCACTTCACTTCACTGACCCCTACTATATCTAGATTGAGCCTTTGCATTTCCCTTTTCAGAATTTCTAGTTTCCCTACCACGTTCAAGCTTCTGACATTCCACTCCCCGACTCGTAGAACGTTATCCTTTCGTTGATTATTCAGTCTTTTTCTCATGGTAACCCCTCCCTTGGCAGTCCCCTCCCGGAGATCCGAATGGGGGACTATTCCGGAATCTTTTGCCAATGGAGAAATCATCATGACACTTCTTTAATTACAGGCCACATGTCCTGTGGATACACGTTACGTGTCTTTAATGCAGTGGTTTCCATTGCCTTCTGCATCCTCATGTCGTTGATCATTGCTGATTCTTCCGCCTTTAGGGGCAATTTCCCACCCCTAGGACAAGAGAGTGCCCTGAACCTCTATCCGCTCCTCCGCCATCTTTGACAAGGCCGTTGACAGAATGAGGCTGACTTCTTATGCCGGAAGTTTTCGGCCGCCAATGCCGATTATTTATCAAAATTTAGGCAGTGGCGGGGATCGAAGACGTTTTTGATTATGAATCAAAGACGCTACCCCTAGACCACGGGTGAGTCAGCTATATCTGGTAAGCCTGCGTTCCGGACTGACAGAACTTCCCCCAAAGTTCAGAAGACTTCTCGACAGACTCTTGGTTCTTGAACAAACGGCATCTGCCTGGGGAAGTGGGGAAAGTTGCAGTAACAACAAGAACTGCAACCATAACGAATATCTTTAAAAAATGGTACACAGCAAACTACTGGAAAAACGAAGTAACGACAGTAAATTTGCTTGCTTTTAATAACTTTAATAGCAGCTATCATAAACTTAGAAGGATGAAGTTTATTTCAATCAGTATATTTTAAGTTTTATTTTTTATTCCAAACATTTATTTTATTCTTCTGAAGTACCTCTTCTTAGGCATAAATAAGCATATACAGAGTGTCACTCCTAAGAATTGTCAGGCGCATTTTCCTTTGTATTTTGCTAGATAAACAGCAATTTAGTTTTTGCAGTGTCTAACTGGAGTCAGCCTAAACGAGTAGTGCACGTCATTAGGTGTTTCATGCGACGCCCAGTGTCAACGAAAATCTTCGGTTTGTTACAAACAAAATGATTTTAAAGAGGAATTTTAGTGACCATTGGATAGAGAGGTACAAAATTACTCTAGCTCGATATTTGCTTTACCGATATGTGTTAACAGCGGCAGGAAAACAGGAAGGCTATCAAGTACACCAGCAGGAACGCGTGTGCCACCGTGCGCCACCCCGCATGCTACCACCATGCAGCAGCGCTAAACTGTCGCTGCTAGGTTACTGGTTATTCTTCTTGTTTTCCTGTCTTCGTTAACACATACCGAAGAAACGAATATCGCACTAATACACTCTGGGACCACTCTGTCGAATAGGCGCGTGAAATTACGCTTAAAAATCATTTTGTTTATAACCGGAAACAAGCCGTCACTGACCGTTGATACTGGGACTCGCATGAAAGACACGATGAGCAGTAGCCTACTTGTTGGGGCTGATTCCAGCTAGACGTGGTAGAAACTAAATTGGAAAGATCTGCTGCAATACCAGGAAAATGTACCTGACAATTTTAGGAGAGACATGTACTGTACTAGAATAAGGGGCTAATATGCTCATCCGTAACAGAGCTCTCCAATGCTAAGTAGTTCAGTGACGTTCGATTCGGAAGTAACTGGTTCGTTGCCTGACGGAGGAATAATGTTTCACTACTCGTAGATGGCCAGAGAGGCTGGACTGCAGATGTAATCCAAAAACACTGTTTGCTAGACTACGCGTCGCTGTGCGGCATTGCTTATTAAACATATCTGCAATGTTTTATGGTTTGAGGAAGTGTAATAACTAATTATGTTGATGGCGGAGGGTTCATCGGATAGAGGCGTTAATCTCGACGGTCTCTTTGGTACTGTTGTTGTTGTTGTGGTCTTCAGTCCAGAGACTGGTTTGATGCAGCTCTCCATGCTGCTCTATTCTGTGCAAGCTTCTTCAGCTCCCAGTACCTACTGCAACCTACATCCTTCTGAATCTGCTTAGTGTATTCATCTCTTGGTCTCCCTCTACGATTTTTACCCTCCACGCTGCCCTCCAATACTAAATTGGTGATCCCTTGATGCCTCAGAACATGTCCTACCAACCGATCCCTTCTTCTTGTCACGTTGTGCCACAAACTTTTCTTCTCCCCAATTCTCTTCAATACCTCCTCATTAGTTGAGTGATCTACCCATCTAATCTTCAGCATTCTTCTGTAGCACCACATTTCGAAAGCTTCTATTTCTTCTTGTCTAAACTATTTATCGTCCACGTTTCACTTCCATACATGGCTACTCTCCATACAAATACTTTCAGAAACGACTTCCTGACACTTAATCTATACTCGATTTTAACAAATTTCTCTTCTTCAGAAACGCTTTCGTTGCCATTGCCAGTCTACATTTTATATCCTCTCTACTTCGACTATCATCAGATACTTTGCTCCTCAAATAGCAAAACTCATTTACTAATTTAAGTGTCTCATTTCCTAATCTAATACGCTCAGCATCACCCGATTTAATTCGACTACATTCCATTATCCTCGTTTTGCTTTTGTTGATGTTCAACTTATATCCTCCTTTCAAGACACTGTCCATTCCGTTCAATTACTCTTCCAGGTCCTTTGCTGTCTCTGACAGAATTACAATGTCATCGGCGAACCTCAAAGTTTTTATTTCTTCTCCATGGATTTTAATTCCTACTCCGAATTTTTCTTTTGTTTCCTTTACTGCTTGCCAAATATACAGATTGATCTTTGGGACTATTAATAACAAAGTCCAAAGTGTGTTATTCAAGAAGTGGTTTCTTACGTACTAAGGTAACGAACCATGTATTATCTGTCATGCATGCAGTCGAGCGTAATTATTAAGAGTAAAACGTAGCGTTCAACGTGCTCAAGAATTTAGGGGTAGCAAAGAGAAAGTAAGCTATATTGCACTTTTAAATACTTAATGATAAACCCACGGCTGTCAGCGAGATAACCTCGTATGCAAAAACCAAGTGAGAAAGGCACGGGTGCCATAGCGGACGACTGAGTTTCGTCAAAAGATGTACAATAGCAATGCTGCGCACACAAATTTTAAGTCAAATCCAAGCGTGTGAACGCAGCGAATAACGGAGAATACTGTCAAAAGGTTTAAAGCCAAAATAGTGCATGTTCGTCCCATTGTATCCTGCAGTAAGAGGTGCATGAATTTGTCTTATGAAAGAAACTCCTCTTTCCTATTAAAATTATCCTGATGCTTATAAATTTCAATGGCTTCTCCACAGAGTCGTGGATAAAATTTGACGTTGTAGATAAACTTTCTGTTTCAGAAAACTTTACTTTGTGGTGTCCTGACTGATGACCATGCTCTGCTACAGCTGATTTCTCTATTTTTCCTAGTCGGAAAAGACTTTTGAGCTCTTTTAGCCGTGTACTTACGCTCCTCTTGGTAGCTCCAATATAAACTTTACCACACGTACATGGAATTTTGTATACACCACATGTCAACAGAGGAGGGTGTTCATCCTTCACAGATCTGAGTACTTGACTTATTTTCTCTGTTGGTCTAAAGACCGGTCTGATGTCATGTTTCTGTAGAATCTTACCGGTATGATCCGTTACTTTTTTGATAAAATGATCACTGGAAAGGAAGAATAAATTGTTTGTGGTCCCAGCTGACACTCAGTTCCACTCTACAATAATAAAAAAGATTCACTACTTGGACCACCACACCACTTCGCCTTCATGTTAAATCATGTTACAGTAAAAACAAAATGAAAAACAGTTATGAGAATCTCTTCTGAAGCAGTAGGCAATGACGCTCGTAGTATAACCACAATCAAGAAAGTTGTAGAGAGTACAATATCAGTCTTCACAGATATATATAATTTTAGCTCATGAACGGTGTATGTCGCACTCAGTAATGACTAATCATTGTTCAACCTGTCCCGAAGAAGGAAAGTTAATGGTAAGTCGGCATTTTTCAGTATGCTGCACGTTATATTACAAGACCTGCAGCATATTTTTCACGATCCACTGGTTCAGTGCTTGGACGCATTTAACTTACATGACAAGTATATGTCCCGTTTTGGTAAGCACCACTGCACGAATTTATTGTTAAACAGCTAGCCCGGTCCATGGTACACAGTCCTAGTTCGGGTGGCCTATCTAACAGACTCCAGGGGTAATAAAGTTTGATTTTAACGTTTCATTTACTGTGCTGGGCGAATCAAAAAATTTTAAATGCTCTCATACTCTACTCATAAAGACGTATAATCTTACATTAAACGTGTTAGACAATAAGACAAGTACAACAGTTAAGAACTGTGTATATGTCTTGAGGTAGCGTAACTCACTGCGCACAAATACCCAGACTTTATTCATCCAGTATTGGAGAATGAGAGCGCTTAGCGACTTCTAACAAATTTTACACATAATTTCAAATCTTTGCAAAACCTTTTTAGGCTGAAACGAAAACGATAAAAGGAAAAAGTTTATCACTCACTACATTTTCGCTGTTCATGCAGTAAAACTGACGCATCATTCACGACGTTTTAATACTTCTTTATTGCTGTTGTGGTTTTTGGTCTTCAGTCCTGAGACTGGTTTGATGCAGCTCTCCATCCTACTCTATCCTGCGCAAGCTTCTTCATCTCCCAGTACCTACTGCAACCTACATCCTTCTGAATCTGCTTAGTGCATTCATCTCTTGGTCTCCCTCTACGATTTTTACCCTCCACGCTGCCCTCCAATACTAAATTGGTGATCCCTTCATGCCTCAGGACATGTCCTACCAACCGATCCCTTCTTCTAGTCAAGTTGTTGCACAAACTTCTCTTCTCCCCAATCCTGTTCAATACCTCCTCATTAGTTACGTGATCTACCCACCTAATCTTCAACATTCTTCTGTAGCACCACATTTCGAAAACTTCTATTCTCTTCTTGTCCAAGCTACACGCCATACAAATATTTTCAGAAACAACTTCCTGACACTTAAATCTATACTCGATGTTAACAAATTTCTCTTCTTCAGAAACGCTTTCGTTGCCATTGCCAGTCTACATTTTACATCCTCTCTACTTCGACCATCATCAGTTAATTTGCTCCCCAAATAGCAAAACTCCTTTACCACTTTAAGTGTCTCATTTCCTAATCTAATTGCCTCAGCATCACCCGACTTAATTCGACTACATTCCATTATCCTCGTTTTGCTTTTGTTGATGTTCATTTTATACCCTCCTTTCAAGACACTGTCCATTCCGTTCAACTGCTCTTCCAAGTCCTTTGCTGTCTCTGACAGAATTACAATGTCATCGGCGAACCTCAAAGTTTTTATTTCTTCTCCATGGATTTTAATACCTACTCCAAATTTTTCTTTTGTTTCCTTTACTGCTTGCTCAATATACAGATTGAATAACATCGGGGACAGGCTACAAACCTGTCTCACTCCCTTCCCAACCACTGCTTCCCTTTCATGCCCCTCGACTCTTATAACTGCCACCTGGTTTCTGTACAAATTGTAAATAGCCTTTCACTCCCTGTATTTTACTCCTGCCACCTTTAGAATTTGAAAGAGAATATTCCAGTCAACGTTGTCAAAAGCTTTCTCTAAGTCTATAAATGCTAGAAACGTAGGTTTGCCTTTCCTTATCCCAACATTTCTACGGAATCCAAACTGATCTTCCCCGAGGTCGGCTTCTACCAGTTTCTCCATTCGTCTGTAAAGAATTCGTGTTAGTAATTTGCAGCTGTGACTTATTATACTGATAGTTCGGTAATTTTCACATCTGTCAATACCTGCTTTCCTGGGGATTGAAATTATTATATTCTTCTTGAAGTCTGAGGGTATTTCGCCTTTCTCGTACATCTTGCTCACCAGATGGTAGAGTTTTGTCAGCTCTCCCAAGGCCGTCAGTAGTTCTAATGGAATGTTGTCTACTCCGGGGGCCTTGTTTCGACTCAGGTCCTTCAGTGCTCTGTCAAACTCTTCACGCAGTATCGTATCTCCCATTTCATCTTCATCTACATCCTCTTCCATTTCCATAATATTGTCCTCAAGTACATCGCCCTTGTATAGACCCTCTATATAGTCCTTCCATCTTTCTGCTTTCCCCTCTTTGCTTAGAACTGGGTTTCCATCTGAGCTCTTGATATTCATACAAGTGGCTTTCTTTTCTCCAAAGGTCTCTTTAATTTTCCTGTAGGCTGTATCTATCTTACCCCTAGTGAGATAAGCCTCTACATCCTTACATTTGTCCTCTAGCCATGCCTGCTTAGCCATTTTGCACTTCCTGTCGATCTCATTTTTGAGACGTTTGTATTCCTTTTTGCCTGCTTCATTTACTGCCTTTTTATATTTTCTCCTTTCATCAATTAAATTCAATATTTCTTCTGTTACCCAAGGATTTCTAATAGCCCTCGTCTTTTTACCTACTTGATCCTCTGTTGCCTTCACTACTTCATCCCTCAGAGCTACCCATTCGTCTTCTACTGTATTTCTTTCCCCCATTCCCGTCAATTGTTCTATTATGTTCTCCCTGAAACTCTGTACAACCTCTGGTTTAGTCAGTTTATCCAGGTCCCATCTCCTTAAATTCCCACCTTTTTGCAATTTCTTCAGTTTTAATCTACAGTTCATAACCAATAGATTGTGGTCGGAGTCCACATCTGCCCCTGGAAATGTCCTACAATTTAAAACCTGGTTCCTAAATCTCTGTCTTACCATTATATAATCTATCTGATACCTTTTAGTATCTCCAGAATTCTTCCATGTATACAACCTTCTTTTATGATTCTTGAACCAAGTGTTAGCTATGATTAAGTTATGCTCTGTGCAAAATTCTAACAAACGGCTTCCTCTTTCATTTCTTAGCCCCAATCCATATTCACCTACTATGTTTCTTTCTCTCATTTTTCCTACTGTCGAATTCCAGTCACCCATGACTATTAAATTTTCATCTCCCTTCACTACCTGAATAATTTCTTTTATCTCATCATACATTTGTTACATTTCTTCGTCATCTGCAGAGCTAGTTGGCATATAAACTTGTACTACTGTAGTAGGCATGGGCTTCGTGTCTATCTTGGCCACTATAATACGTTCACTATGCTGTTTGTAGTAGCTTACCCGAACTCCTATTTTTTTATTCATTATTAAACCTACTCGTGCATTACCCCTATTTGATTATGTATTTATGACCCTGTATTCACCTGACCAGAAGTCTTGTTCCTCCTGCCACCGAACTTCACTAATTCCCACTATATCTAACTTTAACCTATCCATTTCCCTTTTTAAATTTTCTAACCTACCTGCCCGATTAAGGGATCTGACATTCCACGCTCCGATCCGTAGAATGCCAGTTTTCTTTCTCCTGATAACGACGTCCTCCTGAGTAGTCCCCGCCCGGAGGTCCGAATGGGGGACTATTTTACCTCCGGAATATTTTACCCAAGAGGACGCCATCATCATTTAACCATACAGTAAAGCCGCACGCCCTCGGGAAAAATTACGGCTGTAGTTTCCCCTTGCTTTCAGCCATTCGCAGTACCACAACAGCAAGGCCGTTTTGGTTAATGTTACAAGGCCAGATCAATCAATCATTAAGACTGTTGCCCCTGCAACTACTGAAAAGGCTGCTGCCCCTCTTCAGGAACCACACGTTTGTCTGGCCTCTCAACAGATACCCCTCCATTGTGGTTGCACCTACGGTACGGCTATCTGTATCGTTGAGGCACGCAAACCTCCCCACCAACGGCAAGGTCCATGGTTCATGGGGGGAGGACTTCTTTATTACGAACTCTAATCGCAAAACGTTTTGCAGACAATGTCCACATATAGCACTGAACGTACCTGAAAAATTATATCATTGTACGACACGTAGCTCAGGAGAGACAATGTTATAAACACTGAGATTCGTGGAAAACTATATTTTACTTAAAATGGAGTACAAATGACCCAGACTATACTCATCCGGAGTTCGATATTGAAAACGCTTAGCGCCTTCAAACAAAATTAAAAATAATTTCCAATCTTTTCTAAACTTTTTCTTGCTGACGTACATAATCTCAAATATTTAACATTAACTCATTTGTAAATTAATCAGAAGTCTGAAACATTTTTGTACACGGGAGTTCGATTCGTTAAGGAATCGTGGGTTCGCTTGTACTGTAGTAATGGAGGTAAGTCATACTTGCAATATGTCAGACAACCGTGATTCCACAGCAACGGCATTGCTAGACGTGTGCAGTGCGTTTGATGGCGTCAGCATTAACGGACTGATCAGCAGAATATGATATCTAAAATTTTTGAATAACGGGCTGGAGTAGTTAGAAAGCTACTCGAGAAACCTGCAACAACGTGTTGCCTGTGGGAATGAAAAGTAGTCTCGGAAGTAAGTTTCTCAGGAGTGCCGCAGAGGTCATTTCTGGGCTCACTGTTGTTCTCCTTGTATATGAATAACAGTTCGTCGGTATTGTCATGTAAATTGTATGACGATGACTTCAAGCCTTATTTAGAAGTATATCAATGCAATATAGTATTTCCGTGTGGCATGTCTTTCGACTCGACGCCACTTCGGCAATTTGCAGGTCCGTAATCCTCTGCAGCAATACACCTCAAATTCTTCTCTTTTCATTTTAACGTACTATCTACGTTTCATGTATATAATATCATATTATAGCGTTAAACTCCAAAGAAGTACTTCCGGAAAAGATTTCCTAACAAATTTGTATTCGATGGGAAGATAATTCTCTTTTTCTGGAAAGCTTTTCTTGCTATTGCCAGTCAACGTTTTAAATCGTATTTAAGTTTTTGCGGTCGTTATTTTGCTGCATAAATACGAAAACTCTTCTATTACTTTCATCACCTCATTTTCTAATCTAATTCCCTCATCATCATATGAATTGATGCAACTAGATTCCATTACCCTTGTTGTACTGGAGTTCGACTTACAAACCCTTGTCAGGACATTACGCATTCAGTTCAGCTGATCAGAGTCCTTTGTCGTCAGCTTCCACGTAGTTATAATAGCATTGGTAAATCTTAAAGTTTCAGTTCTTCACGCTGAAAGTAATTTTTGATTTTTCTTCTTTTTTCCTTACAGCTTGCTCATCTGCAGATGAAATAATACTGGAATAAGCTGCAGCGCCCCCTTCTCACCTATAACTTCTCTCCCATGTCCCTATGCAAAAACAAGACTGCAACTGTAGCGTGTGTACAGATGGGAGATATTTTTCTCCATGTATTGTATCCGTAATACCGTCATAATACCAGAGAGTGTCAAACTTTCCCTAACCATAAAAGTGCTATTAATTTTAATTTGTAACTTTTAACACTGTATATCTTGAAGAGAGCCGCGCAGGATTAGCCGAGCGGTCTAGGGCGCTGCAGTCATGGACTGTGCGGCTGGTACCGGTGGAGGTTCGAGTCCTCCCTCGGGCATGGGTGTGTGTGTTTGTCCTTAGGATAATTTAGGTTAAGTAGTGTGTAAGCTTAGGGACTGATGACCTTAGCAGTTAAGTCCCATAAGATTTCACACACATTTGAACATTTTTTTCTTGAAGAGAAGTCTTAGGGTCAGTAATTGTTTCCCGTATTGCTACATTTCTTCCCCATCAAAACTTATTTTCCCCAACGTCGCCAATTACCCATCTTTCGACTATCCTGTGAATAATACGTATCCAGAATCATGCAACCACGGCTTATTAAACTCAGCACATAGGTTTTTTGTTGGTACTATTACATTCTTCTTGAAGACAAATGGTATTTCACCTGTCTCATACGAGGTGCTCCTCAAAATTTCGGATAATTTGAATATTGCTCCCAAACAATCAGCAGTACAAACGTCCGCCGCTAGGGGCCTCTAGTCGTGTCTTTCAATTGCCAGTGTACCACATAGCGTCATCGCGAGTCCATTGGTAGAACTTTGTTGTGATTTATTTACACCCTATTCGAGTTACTGTGTCTGCGAAATTCGAAGTGGCTGATTTAAAGGAACAAATGAGCTGCATTAAATTTAACTTCCAAAAACTGCTAAGGCTGGGTTCACGCTAGCAGAATACCTGTGGAACGTCAGCTGCGTAGTAAATGGACTACCTGGCATGGGGCATGGGGTAGATGCAGTAGTCAAATGGTTCAAATGGCTCTGAGCACTATGGGACTTAACTTCTGAGGTCATCAGTCCCCTAGAACTTAGAACTAGTTAAACCTAATTAACATAAGGACATCACACACATCCATGATTCGAACCTGCGACCGTAGCGGTTGCGTGGTGCCAGACTGCAGCGCCTAGAACCGCTCGGCCACTACGGTCGGCTGATGCAGTAGTCCACAGGGAGCGGAACGTGTGCGGCTGCGGAATTTCGCCGCTTTCCAGCCGCCTTGCACACTGCGAGTTTTCAAGTGTCTTCCACAACATGTCCTCTAGGCGTAAAGAAAATCAATACACAAATTGTAATAAAGAAGATAAAGAAAAGGATTTTTATTTGTGACATAAATACCATTGAATACATGGATGAAAGCAAGAAAGATACAGCATTACATGACAATCACTGTGAATTATTTCCAGATTTCGCAGAATATTCAAATCTGTTTATGAGTTTTCCTTTCATTTCCTCGTTATTACAATAATACTCTGATTTGCAGAATCAGTCGCAGTTGCAACAGTTCAGTTACTGTTGACATTTTACGTATTGCTTCTTCTGACACAGTGCCGGCCGGGTTGGCCGAGCGGTTCTAGGCGCTACTGTCTGCCTCGGCCACGGATGTTTGTGATGTCCTTAGGTTAGTTAGGTTTAAGTAGTTCTAAGTTCTAGGGGACTGATGACCTCAGAAGTTAAGTCCCATAGTGCTCAGAGCCATTTTTTCTGACACAGTCAAGCAAATAGACTAATTAAATTGCAATTGTAATGGGATGCGATAACAAACGATTTTTTATAACATGCAACTACGAATTAGACGTATCATATAAATACGAAGATTTGAAGTGAAGTGGTTTCTAACGTATTCCCAGCGTAACTGATTGTGATGAAGGATACTGTTCCCATGCTCGTTTCGTGAAGAAGTGATAATAATGCCATCGATTTATTTACATCACATAAAGTAAGCAACACTGAAAAGTGGGATACAGTAATAAAAAAGTAGAACACTAAAGAAACTACGTTCAGTAAGAAATGCTCTAAAATGGATTTCTGGATAGTGTGATAAGAAATCAGAGATTAGGTTTCAGAGGAATTTATAGGAACAGCTACGGGAAATAACAATCAAGATAGGACAGTCAAAAATAAATGTGTAGAGAGAAATACATCCGATGGCTGAAATTCTGCTTTACGTGACATTCCATTTCTTTGCTGTTGTTCCAAGGCAACTGACCAGCCTCAATTACAAAAATTTAGAATCTCTGTTACTTATTGCTGACACATTTCTTCTCCTTTCACCAAAGTTTGCACCAGACTCAAATTCTTTCACAGTAAATGTATCTTCATGTTGAAGACCATCCCTCTCACATACATAATTATACAGAAGACAAGTTACAGTACATAGCTAACTCTGCCACGTGCTCTGCGACTGTCTCTCTAGTTTTAAAACTAAGAAAAAAAATTAAAACGCTTTTGATGCAGTGTTTACATAAAGTGTGACTGCAACTGACTTCATAAACAAAATATAAATAAGAAATACGAGGCATAACTCCACACTGTGCGCGGCCATAGCCTCGGATGTGTCGTGTCTTGGCCCCTAGCAACCAGTTGCCGATACACACTGCCTAACAGAATAGTGAAGGGCCCAGAAGACGTGGTCAGATTTCAGTGTAACTTCGCATAAGGACGCAGCATCAGTAGATTTGTAAATGATTCAAGTTACAGTCCTCTGTGACAGATGGAAAGGCATTAGTGTTGCTCGTGTTTAGTGTTGTTACCCGGCCTATTAAATATATAAGAAATTTCACTGCGTCAGATACTATGTGGTCATAGTGAAGGACGTGGAGATGCCGGTGTCTTCGTGTGAGACAGCGTTATCAGCATCTGACAAAGATTGAAATGAATCTCTTTGTGGATTTCCATATGGCTAGCCTATCGAGTCATGCAATATCCGTAGTTGCGGGCATTCGGATGTGATAATGGCCGGATGTTAGACAGCATGAAAACCTGAGAGCAGGCAGGTTGCGGTCGAGTACCTCTGACCACTGGAAGATAGGATCGCCATGTTGTGCACCAAGCACAAGGTAGCCCCTTCATAGCCGACCGCGGTGGCCGTGCGGTTCTAGCGCTGCAGTCCGGAACCGCGGGGCTGCTACGGTCGCAGGTTCGAATCCTGCCTCGGGCATGGATGTGTGTGATGTCCTTAGGTTAGTTAGGTTTAAGTAGTTCTAAGTTCTAGGGGACTAATGACCGAAGATTTTGAGTCCCATAGCGCTCAGAGCCATTTTTTTAGCCCCTTCATACCTTCGCCTACCATCCGATAACAAGTAAAGAACTCTTGCAGCGTTCTTTATCATCCTGTGTCATTGGACTGAGACCAGCAGCAGCTGGACTACGAAATTATGGCCCATGTATAGATTTTGTTAACACCACAACACACATGGCTGCGTTTGAAGCCGGCCACTGTGGTCGACCAATTCTAGGCGCTTCAGTCTGGAACCACGCGGCTGCTACGTCCGCAGGTTCGAATCCTGTCTCGGGCATGGATGTGTGTGATGTCCTTAGGTCCATTAGGTTTAAGTAGTTCTAAGTCTAGGGGACTGATGATCTCAGATGTTAAGTCCCATAGTACTTGAAGCCATTTGATTTTGAGCTGCGTTTGAAATGGTGCTGTGACTAGGAAGCATGGAATGCGAATTAATGGCAGCGCATTATTTCCAGCGATCAATCGTGGTCTGTACAACCCTGAATGATTATCGGTGGCAAATATGACAGCGATCCGGGGAGAAGTACAGTTCTTCTAATTTTTTGGACGACACAGTGGTGTTACTCCTGATGTCTTGGTATGGGGAGCCATCGAGTATGACTCAGATCACGACTGGTAGTAAGTCAGGGAACACTGACAGCATAAATGTTCATCACGGACATCCTGGATCCTCATATGTTACCTGTCACGCAACAGTATCGTTGTGCCATTTTTCAACAGGCCAATGCTCGTCCATACATGACGTGAGTCTATGAACTTTCTGCATGAGGTTGAGTTCCTCCTCTTGCCAGCAAGATTCCCAGATCTGTCCGTGATAGAACATATGTGGGACCGACAAAGATGTCAGCTCCGTCCCAGTGCAAGTATCAAGCTCAGTTACAATCATTGTGCGCCAACTTCCTCATGAGATGATACAATGGTTTTATGACACCCTTGTAACCAAATCAGAGGGTGCATCCAGGCCAGGAGGGATCCAGCGTCATACTGATAAGTGGGCTCATACTGCCAAATTCTTTCTAAAATTTGACTCGATTTTGTAATCGCTGAAATAACAACATAAGCGCTCTCAGCCCGTGAAGCTTCATATAGTTTCCTCCACCCTCATGAATGCTTCATTTTTGTCAGGCAGTGTATTTTATGTATGAGCTCTCCTTACAGCTTTAAAAGCAATTTCAAAGTG
Source organism: Schistocerca nitens (assembly GCF_023898315.1). Classification (NCBI taxonomy): domain Eukaryota; kingdom Metazoa; phylum Arthropoda; class Insecta; order Orthoptera; family Acrididae; genus Schistocerca; species Schistocerca nitens. The sequence goes on along the minus strand of NC_064614.1, from coordinate 900,101,208 downwards.
TTCGCTACATCTCGTATACAGCAATGCGTGACCTAAAATGCACCAAACATAAACTGGTCAGTGACTACATTTTTCACAGTAAACTCTTTAAAATATGTGCAATGATTAAACTAATTTCGAAGTATCCCTGTAATAATGAGAGTAACGAAAAAAAGAGCCAGTTCATTACCGAGCTGCAATGTGAGACTATAAGATGTGAAAGAATCAATTTTGTATGGTAAAGTTTATCAAAAATCGAATGATAACGATTGTTTAGCGAAGTGCATAAGTAAATACAAAAATAGCGATCTTTAATTTGTTATGCAAAAAGCAAAAATTTTACTGAGAACCTAACTATAGAGAAAGCTGTAGGTTTGTTTCATTTACATAAGACAATTTTTAGGGGCACATAATACGACACGGTATTTTGCTTCCACATATCGTTCCACAGCTTGTCGCGTGGACTATTGGTTCTGGGTCCCATAGCAGTGTGTCTTCCATTGCGGAAATACTCTGCTCGTGCGGCAATAACCAGAGGGAGACTTTTGGTGAGCAATCTTTGAGCCAAGCAAGAACATTTGAGTGGTTTAAGCAATTGAAAGATGGCTAGTAACCAGTAGAGGATGACAAACAGTGGGGTCGATCGTGCCCAGTAACAATCATGAAAGTGAGTGAAGTAATCCACATAGACCGTAGACGGACAATTCGTGATATTTCTGAGATCGCTGGAATACGGCACATTTCAACGCATTCTAACTGATGAATTCAACATGAGACGAATTGCACTAAAGTTCGTTCTGTTTCTTTTGAATGCCAATCAAAGAGATCATCAGGTTCAGATGCGAACTGAACTGCAAACAAGAGTTTTAGATGATCCATATTTTCTGTGCAGAGCTAAAACTGCCGATAAATCATGGTTGTATGGTTATGACTCCCAAAAGAAACTAACAGAAATCTTTGCAGTGGAAGACATCATCCTCTCCGTTACTCAGGAGAATGCGCCAGGTTTGCAGTAATATAAAGTAAGTGCCAATGATTTTTTTTACTTTCATGGAGTAGTCCATAAGGAATTTCTTCCATATGATCAGACAATTACAGGTAAGTCCTACTGAGATGATCTGAGGAGATTGAGAGAAGATGTTAGACGCGAACGGCCTGAGAGATGTGAAAACAAAGATTGTTTGCTGCATCTAATGTTCGTGCACACTTTTACGTCTTGTGACGGATTTCTTGCAACAGACATGTCAACTGTTCACCATCCATCCTATTCGGATGATCTAACTCTTAGCAGTTTCTTCCTGTTGCCGAGAATGTAATCGAAGGGCGGCGTGTTGACTGCATAGAAGAGATTCAAACGCAATTGCAACAAATTTTATTTTAGATTAAGCCAGCAGATTTCCAGCAGTGCCTCCAACAAAGAGGAAATCGTTTGAAGCATTGTATACAAGCGTGAGGGAACTAATTTGAAGATAACGTTAGAAATTAAGATGCAAGGTACATTTTCTGATTTTTATGGTAATTTTCTTCAAAATACTCTGAAATCCTAAAATACCAGCTGGATCAGTTTTGTCACGGATAGTTCTCCTAAGGGTCTTAGTAATTATGATGCCATCTTAGCTTTTGATGTTCATACAGATGATTTACTTTTCGCCTAATATTTCTGTAGTATTCCTTCGTGTTCATCTCTCTTTCCTACATTTAAGCATACTTATACAGCAGCATTTTACCTCCAGCTATTGCAATTTTAGCACTTTGCCCTTCAGCTCTATCTTATTTTTTAAAAGCCCGTACTCAGTTTTTCCCATTTGTTTGCTGCATTTTATATTTTCCCTTTTCGCCAATCAAATTTAATATTCGTGTATTATCCGACAATTTCTTCTGAGGATATCCTTTTCATTTATTTTTGCTCTGCTTCCTTAACTGTTTCCTCTTTTAAAGCTACCCATTCCTCTTCTATTGTATTCTTTTCTTCAGTTTCAATTACTCGTTGCCTAAGGCCTGTTTGAAGCCTTCAACAGTATTTCAATTAATCCAGATATGTCTCCTTAAATTTTTCTCTTTTAGAAATTCGTTCAGCTGCAGTATGTATCTCCTAACGAACAAATTGTGGTCAAAGTCCACATCTGCTTCTAGAAATGTTTTGAACCTCAAAAACTTGCATTTATATCCAGTACATATCCGAGCAAAATGAAGTAATTTCCACTTCGGCATGGTATTATATCGATATAATGTGTAGCACCGACTTTACCTAAAGTTGCGAAATCAGTGTGTGCCGGCACTAATTCAGGATTCAGAACGCTATAATTTTATATTTGGAAACGCCCTCAGAAGAATTAAAATATGCGGTAGTATCGGGATTCATTACGGGTCTTGTAGCATTCTAGTGCTCATATGTTTCGAGCGTTAGAGTTGATAAAGAGAGAGATCTTTCAGTACAGATTAGTGTCATGCTTGTATTCTTTGTTAAACCTGAGGCATATACTAAGCTTTTAAATATTAACTATAACACACTCTGTTATCAGAGGCTACCTGCTTGCTGCGTAAAATTTAAAGCATGTTTAAAGAAATAAATGTCGGAATAGCTCCATCCGAATCTGCTGCATCATTCTGAATATAGTTCATTTTTAAATGGTCTAATCTACAAAGGCACAAACCACAGAGAAGAAAGCAGGTGAAAATTAATTATCTGGTTAGGCATCTCCTTGAGTTTTCGTTTCTGCACCTTGCTACTTATTTTAATGCCGTCGACAGGAATCAGACCACATCTCGAAAGGCCAGCAGCAGAGCGTGAATACGTAAGGTGGCCGATAGCATCTGTTTCGTGTGAGAAAACACCTAGGAAGTCCCAGCGTGGTTAGAGGGGAATAAACGGCAGGATACACACTTCTGAAATAGTGTATGTACTCCGCATATACAATGAAAAATTGAAAATTGTGACAGAGAAGAAGACACTTTTGACAAAGCTGATGGTATCAAGACAGGCTGTTTCATCTGGAGAACTAAAAGAAGAAAATTTTAAGGCTCTATCCTTTCGACATAGTTTTAATTCTCTCTGTCTTAATGATGATTTACGTTTTCTGTAGCTTCCTTAAAACAGTTTAGACCAGTGCCGTGGAAGTTCTTTAAACTCAAAACAATTCCTTTCGCCAGTCTTATACACGCTGAGGTCCGTAATGGATCTCGGTAGGTCTCCTACTTCTACATAAAAATCCTTTTTTCAGCTACTCCTAGCAGAGCGTACGATATTCATTACTATAAAATGGCAGTACGTCAATCTTTGAAAGCGTTTATGAATTCTGTGTGGGATTTGTATCGAAACCATGTTACCTTTTTGCAGGTTATCGCTGGAAACGACAGTGTCTCAAAAATTTTTGAGAGAACTAACCCCATAGTTAAAACAAATTTTGAATAAATTTTGAGTTAGCTAACCCCATAATTAAAACAAAATTTGAATTAGTCACTTATGAGGTGAAAAAACCAGAGCTATTCTTGTAGCGGTCGCTGTAGAGCGCTTTGACCACTATCGTAAAAATATGCATAGGGTAAAACAGAACTCCACCTACGAAATTTCGGAGATACGAGATTCATATTCATATTCGCATTCGCAAATATTGCTAAACTTTTAGGCATTAGTTACAATCCAGAATGAGATTTTCACTCTGCAGCGGAGTGTGCGCTGATATGAAACTTCCTGGCAGATTAAAACTGTGTGCCCGACCGAGACTCGAACTCGGGACCTTTGCCTTTCGCGGGCAAGTGCTCTACCAACTGAGCTACCGAAGCACGACTCACGCCCGGTACCCACAGCTTTACTTCTGCCAGGCAAAGGTCCCGAGTTCGAGTCTCGGTCGGGCACACAGTTTTAATCTGCCAGGAAGTTTCATTAGTGCATGGGGGCTAAATTATAATAGAATGCAAATAATTTTAATTTTTTGCTTTAGTAGCTGTCTGTTCGATTACGAGTCTCGTAAACGGTTGGCCCTGACTGTTATTATTACGCAATCTGACTGCTTAGAACAATAACAAAGAATGAAATGGAAATTTTCATTAACACAATTAATTAATTAATTAAGTCCCCAGCAACTATAAAAACCTACGAAACCAAGCACAAGTGTAACTGTTCTGTGTGTGGAAGTATGACTCAACGTACGCATCTGGCACGGTTCTTCTTCAATAACACAAGAAATTTTAAATATCATTTATACTGAATTAATTAAAGAAAATAAAAATACCATAATTACTCAAGAGAACCACAATTACACTCTAATCCAAGAACACAAGCCAGATGCTTTGTTGACTGAACCTGTAATGACGCATTATTTAAAACATGGAAATAATGAAAAATAAATCAAGTTTCGTTACCTTCATATATTGACCAAAATCACTCTAATCATTACAATATATCTCCACACCGACTCGCTATTACCACATCTCAACAAGAACTTTTCAGTATCACATCTCAGCAAGCACTCCCTACTAGCACATCTCAACACGAACTGACTACCACGAGTCCTCGACAAGCACTGCCCACTACGACATCTGAATAATCACTTCCCGTGGAGGCGGCGGAACAATGCTCTCTAGCGATCTCTGGCGCTGTGGCTCAGTGTAGCCACCTTTCATATGCCCTTCCTCCACGGCTAGAATTTGATGGTATTTTTGCCAGCATTGGTGGTGAAAATACCACCAAATTCGTCAAAAAAATACAGACAAAAATAAAAGATAATATTAATACGTAAATATCATATAACTAGATAAAATTTTGGCTTTGCACTGACCTTTCAATAACCTAATATATAGAATACAGTAAGCAATACAAATTCTTTCATACATGTGACTTTACATAATAGTTTACAGAAGTATTATGTGGTTAAACAATTCAATCAATAGCGTCAGCAATGACGAATATGTGCAGGTAAGAGTCTCATAACTTTTCACAAACAGTAATACACAAAAAATCAGTTTATACAAATATTCACATAAACGCTTTCCATAGCTCAAGAAGAAGCAGTTGACAGTTCCAGCAGTAGCACCCAGCAATGGTCAACAGGTGCAAATACCAACGAGTAACATTTTTTCAATAGAAGCAGTCCATCAGTGGCACCCGCAATGTTGATCAGGTGCACACAGCAACAGATGACTTCATTTCAGTAAAAGCAATCCATCAGTGGCACCCAGCAATGTTGAGCAGGTGCAGACACCAACAAGTAACACCATTTCAGTAGAAGCAGTCCATTAGTGGCACCAGCAATGTTGATCAGGTGCACACAGCAACAGGTGACTTCATTTCAGTAGAAGCAATCCATCAGTGGCACCCAGCAATGTTGAGCAGGTGCAGACACCAACAAGTAACACCATTTCAGTAGAAGCAGTCCATTAGTGGCACCAGCAATGTTCATCAGGTGCACACAGCAACAGGTGACTTCATTTCAGTAGAAGCAATCCATCAGTGGCACCCAGCAATGTTGAGCAGGTGCAGACACCAACAAGTAACACCATTTCAGTAGAAGCAGTCCATTAGTGGCACCAGCAATGTTGATCAGGTGCACACAGCAACAGGTGACTTCATTTCAGTAGAAGCAATCCATCAGTGGCACCCAGCAATGTTGAGCAGGTGCAGACATCAACAGGTGACATCTTTTCAGTAGAAGCAGTCCATCAGTGGTACCAGCAATGTTGATCAGGTGCTGACCGCAGTCTTTATGGACTATCACTATCACGAATCACACTGTTCATCAGCAGAAATTAAACATGTCCTTGTGGCACCAATCATGTAGAAAAAGTGCAAGTAACAGTCCATACTATTCACCATGACAGTTCAGTCATGAATAATAGTTTGAATGCACATACAATTTCTTTAACAAAATATAATCAATGCTCTTACACTAAACATACAAATCATAATAAACACACAAATGATATCAGTTAATTGTCACATTAACTATTACAGTACACAATAACAGTTAACCTATAATATTTATGGGTGTCAGTGCAAGCCACAACAAACAAGTGAAATAATATTTAGGAGATAGGTTGGGATCACTTCTCTGGTATTATAAAAGGAAAACACACAAAACACACTCACTCATCTTTCATCCACATTAGTGCTACTGTGTAATTGAATAGTGTTAACTGTGTAAATGCAATTCTGTCAAAATTTTATGTTCATCATGTGTATCAAGTAGTAGTGGCAGCAATGTATAACAGTCAATAATAGTTAGTCAACGTCATAGTCATCATGTCAAGACCAATGTTTGCCAAGCCAGATCAAATTGTACTGTTGCTGAACAACTGTCAGAGAGCCAAGATATGCAAATACTTCCTCTCTTCAAAAAAAAGTGTATACTGCTTAGTGATTTGACAAAGTGTGTGTGTAGACAATCTTTCTTCTACTTGAGTGTTCTAGTCTGCCATCTTTATCCTCCTTGTTCCATATGGACCAACAAAAAAAATATGCTCCTCATTTACTTTACCTCTTATCCACCAAAACTCCAATAATCATCAACTTAATCTCAGTACTTCACTAATACCTTTTCAATACGTCGATCATCAATATCATTTATCTTACCTTTTGTCCACGAAAACTCCAATAATCATCTACTTCACCTAATCTCAATACCTCAATAATACGTCGATACATATAAACCTCAGCACCAATATCATTTCACTTCCATAACAACTCTTTCCTCTAGTCAGTCTCCTCGAACAAGTACAGACAAAATCCTAGTGCAACTTCAATTCAGCATCCCATGTAATCCGAAGACACAGTGTCCACACACAACCTCTGTGTAATCCATCTGACCCAAATTTTCTACTCATTATAAATTATAAGATACATTTTGGTTCCTTGTCCATCATTAAATAAAAGAAATGCATACATGACCTCTAACAGACTTTAGTTAGAATAACTCTCAGTAATTAAGTACGATTACGGAGTGTGAATGATCATAATATTTCACAGTGTGTACACCACTTCAAGAATCATGGCAGAAACAAACATGTGGAGTATTTTTTGTGTCAAGTGTCACTTCCTATTTCAATTGCTCACGAAGAATGCAGTGTAATAACTGTCAATGGTCTAAACCTAATGTTGGTGTGTCATGTCGTTAGCTTCCTTCCTATTAGCATAAATTTATACAGCTTCCATAAAACCTCCAGCTCATGAAGTTTCTCGTACTAATGTCGTTCGTTGGATTATAGCAGTTCTTTTTCCTATCTTAAAATATAAGGCACTAAGCGTAAGCAAAACATGCAATAGCGAGTAAATATACCAGTAGAGAACAGAATGTCAACAAGTGAATGCAGCACAATCCCTATAACAAGGCTCTGCCAAGCGAACAATCTACAATTAATACCACAGTGTAACCTAAACTCTATGTTCGTACACAGTATATCAGCATTTCTATATACCAAATTAAAGAGTAGTTATGACAACAAAACAGAAATGTGTAAATATGCAATCCATACGCACAGCAGCAAACATGCCTTACACAATAAACAGGTCATTAGCATCACATCGACATAAGCAAATAGATGTTCATATGTAATCTTAATAAGTACCCATGAAGGCGCAAGCAGATAAATCACAAAGTATAACTTACATATCTAACCACAGTCAGCACAATTAATCAGGTGACAATTATAATTTAAATAAATAAGCACAGCAGGCACATAATAAAAAAATATGACATCAGTGAAAAAGCAGTGCAGCCCAGCGATGCATAATATATACAAATAACAACCCTGTTCATTAATTAATCATTGTCAAAATCAGTTAATGTGCGTAAGCACGTCGCTTCACTAGTAAATTCATAGAACATGAAATTAGCGCAAAGTATCAATCACGTAATCGCTAGCAGCAAATTACGTCTAAAGTACGTACCTAAGTGGAATTATGTTACCTGAAAAATAAACTCAATTAATAGTTACCTTTTTTAATTTATTACTTTTTTTTCGAAATTACATTCTTCCTGAAATTTTCTCCATAGCAAGTCGTCTTAACGTCGGACATGCACAGAATTTACCTGAAGGTCTTAAATATTTTACACAACCGTATCCTGAAAAATACTGAACGTTAATAACATAATTTATGAAGTCATCATAGCTTTATACAGAATTTATTCGGAGAAATTAGACTGTGTGTTTGTTTACGGCTGTCAGTGCATTCGCACTGAGCGCTCGATCAGCTGTAGGCGCGTGACGTAGGAAGTAATTGTTTGCGGTCAACGACTGCCTTGTGCGGCGCGCCGACTTGACTGTTGCTTTGAGTATGTGCCGCCGCCAAAACACAGCGCGGTATCCTTGTATTCTCCGCATGTTTACGTAGCTGTTAGTTTCTCTAAAGTATGTCATTCCACAAGAATTTTAACGTTTGATATATGATGTATTCCTTTAGAGCGTCGAGATTTAAGAGTTTCTACTTCGACAGTGTTATCATGAATAATTTTGCGAATTCTATATGGACCGTTATAAAGTAGAAAAAATTTGCGACATAAGCCTTTTCCTTTATGAGATAAACGGTGGGACTTAATTAACACCTTCTGGCCAACTGACAAGATTTTTAAACGATCAGGACGTTTCGCTGATTTCTCTCTTGTAGCAGCCGCCGATGCAATATTTTGTAGAGCCAGGTTGACAACTTCAGAATGCCGCAGTTTCCGTATAGGCGGAAAAGGAACGATTTCAGAAATGCGATTTGTTGGTACTTTATTTTTTAATATCAATAGAGGCGGTAAAGAAGTTGAATCATTAGGAAGTTCATTCAGAATGTTTTGAAAAATATGAAGATACTGATCCCACGTTCTGTGATTCTGATGACAATAAAGACGACACAATTTATTAATTTCCTTCATCCATCTCTCTGAAGCGTTAGACTGAGGGTGAAAAAGTGAAATGAAAATTGATTTAATCTTCCGACGCCGTAGAGTACGAAGCCAAATTTTAGAGCGAAACTGTGATCCATTATCTGATATAACCTTATCAACATGACCAACTTCTTTAAGAAAATGTTTGATGAAAGCGTTAGATACTGAACGAGCTGTTGCTTTGCGTAACGGTGTAAAACACACATATTTTGATGTCAGTTCCACTGCTACGAAAATGTACGCAAAACCATTAGTAGAACGAACCACTGGACCGAACAAATCGACTGCAGCCATCTCCTTTAATTTCGCTGGAATGATAGAAAACAACGGTGCTCTGTGAGAAATAGTTGGTGGCTTAGCCTATTAACATAATTTGCATAAACGAGGTGTGGCCAAATTGTCCAATCTAACAAAGCGTCTAAGAAAATTACAGACACCAAGGAAACTACGAACATCACGTTTTGTGGTAGGAACAGCATAATTACGAATAGCGTCTAGCTTCTCTGGATCAGGAAGAATACCTTCTGTAGAAATAATGTGACCGAGAAATTTCACCTGAGAACGACCAAATTCAGATTTTTTCTAAGTTCACTGTAATGCCAACTCTTGCAAAAATACGTAATAATGAATCCAAAATTTTGTTGTGCTCACTCCAAGAACGTTTAGCAATAAGAATGTCGTCAACATAAGAAGTAATATTGTCACGAAGATAAACAGGTAAAATTTCATTTAAACTACGAATGAATGCTGCTGAAGATACAGTAAGTCCAAACAGTGATTTCCGAAATGTTATGCTCACTCCAAGAACGTTTAGCAATAAGAATATCGTCAACATATGAAGTAATATTGTCACGAAAATAATCAGGTAAAAGTTCGTTTAAATTACGAATGAATGCTGCAGAAAATATAGTAAGTCCAAACGGTAATTTCCAAAGTCACTTTTGGGTAAAACAGTCAAATCCGGGTATTCTTTACCTACTGTCTAGATAGATGGATAGTAGAAGAGTTGTTTTTATAGATGCAAAGAATAGTGAAAGAGTAGGCAGCGGTGCAGAAAACTAAAAGGGAAATAGCACCACTACAGCTCGGGGCCCTGTGAGCGCTACGGCACATATTCACTTAGTGTAGTGAATCCCCTGAGGACTTTAATAGCTGCACATAAATTTCAGTTTGTGACTTAGTGGCAAATTCGGCGGAAGTGCGTACGTAAATTGATCTAACCACGCACATGGATGTATGTCATTCTTAGAATTGCGAAAGATCTTAAATTTCCGAACAGTCAAAAAGTGTTTATAGTCAAAGCTTCCGCCTCACGGCGACAAAGACCTACCGCGTCTGTCCCAGTCCCAATGTTGATTATTGTCAAGTTCGCGCGCCTGGCGCTCTCTTGTTGCATCACGGAAATGAAACAAATTATTTTCTTCAAACCCTTCTGCTATCTGTGATACTAAAATTCGTCTGCTGTCTTTTCCTACGATTTCGCTTTTAATATATTTGTCTTGCTTTTGTAATGCCTCAAATTCCCTTTTCACGCGTTCATTAAATTTTCCCTGTTTTTCAACATGCTTATTTATGTTCTGGTACTCTCCGGTTTCTGCAAACGGTAATGGAGCTGTATCATCGGAATCTCTGTCCCCATTTAAACCAAGACCTGTCAATTTATCCGAAATCTCCCCATCTCTCTCCAACAAGTTTACGTCTTTCGTAAGTATCGCAACTCGGGTTTCGGTATTCTCACATTTAGTAGTTGATTGTTCACACTGTTGCGTTAAGTCATTTGTGCTGTCATTTGGTACGGATTCCTCGATTTTCTCAAATATTTCCTCCTTATCGTGTGCACGTTGTAAATTTAACTCTGAAAAATTTTGTACTATCACGCGATCCTTTTCTTCCTGTTCTCTGTCCTGTTCCTCTTGTCTGATTTCTGTTGAAATTAAACTATTATTGTGAGCCTTCAAAATCGGTTGTATTTCTTTAATTTCTTTCTTTGATTCATCACTCATGTTTTTGAAACATGTCCCGGTTCGTGAGCCTAACTGTGTTTCCATTGTTTCCATTTCGGTTTTACTTGTTCCTACTTGTGAGCCTAACCCTCTTATCGCTGCACTTAATTCAGTTCCCAAATTTAATATTGCACTCATCAACTGCTGCATTTCTTCTTGCGTTAACCGCGCACTCTGAGAATTTTTCGATTGTGAAAAATTTTGAACTGTTTCCGGACTATTTTCCCTACTTATTAAATTGTTTTCAACTCCATTATTCATCATACTGTTGTCCTGTGTTGGCGAGTTCGCCATGTCAACAATTTCGTTATTCTGACTATTCATCATTTTTGCCTATTTCATTGATCGCGTAATCATTTACAAAACATACAAAACTCGTCACTGTACGGAAATTACACACAATTGCACATCAAATTACACACAATTACACATCAACAATACCATTCACTCGAAATGTTTCCCTCAAACACGATCATCGAACAATTGAAATAATTGCACTAATTGTCAAACCCGTAGACAAGACAACAGAAATGAAATTTTGCAAAAAAATACCATTAGAAGAATGACAATTACCAAATCTACACATGCAATATAGACTACAATTACTAAACTACAAATTACTACAACAATCCTACTGTCTACTATTTCTACAATCAGAAGAATTCCAAGGGACGATCCGAAGCAGCGGTCGCCACGTGCATGGGGGCTTATTTATAATGGAATGCAAATAATTTTATTTTTTTTTTGTTTCAGTAACTGTCTGTTCGTTTACGCAGTCTCGTAAACGGTTGGCCCTGACTGTTATTATTACGCAATCTGACTGCTTAGAACAATAACAAAGAATGAAATGGAAATTTTCATTAACACAATTAATTAATTAATTAAGTCCCCAGCAACTATAAAAACCTACGAAACCAAGCACAAGTGTAACTGTTCTGTGTGTGGAAGTATGACTCAACGTACGCATCTGGCACGGTTCTTCTTCAATAACACAAGAAATTTTAAATATCATTTATACTGAATTAATTAAAGAAAATAAAAATACCATAATTACTCAAGAGAACCACAATTACACTCTAATCCAAGAACACAAGCCAGATGCTTTGTTGACTGAACCTGTAATGACGCATTATTTAAAACATGGAAATAATGAAAAATAAATCAAGTTTCGTTACCTTCATATATTGACCAAAATCACTCTAATCATTACAATATATCTCCACACCGACTCGCTATTACCACATCTCAACAAGAACTTTTCAGTATCACATCTCAGCAAGCACTCCCTACTAGCACATCTCAACACGAACTGACTACCACGAGTCCTCGACAAGCACTGCCCACTACGACATCTGAATAATCACTTCCCGTGGAGGCGGCGGAACAATGCTCTCTAGCGATCTCTGGCGCTGTGGCTCAGTGTAGCCACCTTTCATTAGTTACAATGAAAATTTGTGCCAGGCCGGGACGCGAACCCGGATCTTCCACATGACGTGAGCAGTCGCCTTGGCCTCCTTTTTCTGTATCGCAAACTATCGCCCTACTATTTTTTTTTATTTTTGTTTAATGTACAGGAGTGAACGGATACAGTTAGCTTCAGGCCGGATGGAAACAAGATGGGCAGAGGTCGAAACCCGAGGCCTTCACCCGCCTGTCAGTGTACTTGTCCGTCACATGGACATGGTAATAGGATGGTTTTTTTATTTCACTTTGTTTATTTTATTCTATTTTTTTAATTTTTTTTATATATTGGGAAGTCTCAACCTTCCAAGCGGACGGGTCCTTGCAACCACTTCATACCTAAAGTCGAAAAGTATAATTTTTTCCAAAGAAAACAATCGGACATTTGCATCAATTTGCTCGCCGTCATCTTGAGGGCAGGAATATTTGTGCAACATACTACACTTTGCTGAAAATGTAGGTTTCTGAGATCCTCACTTTGTGAAGAAGACTAAAGGAGCGGTGTCTGTTAACGAATTGCCGCTTGAATTCGATTCGTCACCTCCCGTCATTTCAGTGCAACCATTTTCATCGGGTGGCGATCCACGGAATTCTCAACGATTTGTGGTGATTTAGCCCAAGAAAAGACAACGTGTTGAAAACACTGCAGTGGTAATGGGATACATTTCCGTTCATTAATGCGGGGCCCAGAGAGGGAGCAATAGGAGCAACACTATTTCACCGACATGACGTAGCAACACCGTAACATCATCTGCATACGCTTGTACCGAGAAACTTTCTCATAATATCTTCCAGCCACTGATCAGCAATACAATTCTAAGTACAAGACAAAAAGCGACTTGGAGAGGGGGCTCCCGTGCAGTAAGCCCGTCGGATGGTGATCTGGGTAGTAAGTTGTCCATTCACTACCACAAATACTTGAATACCGCTAAAAAGACTGGATAATACCAGAAACGCAGTATGACTGAAACCGGTCGCTTTGGGAATCTGCTGGAGCCGGCCGCGGTGGTCTAGCGGTTCTAGGCGCTCAGTCCGGAACCGCGCGACTGCTACGGTCGCCAGTTCGAATCCTGCCTCGGGCATGGATGTGTGTGGTGTCCTTAGGTTAGTTAGGTTTAAGTAGTTCTAAGTTCTAGCGGACTGATGACCCGATCAAATACCTTATTAAAATCAATAAAAAGCAAGGCTCAAGAGACAGAAATAGCTGCAGCAACCGAGACAACGTCGCGGCATTCGTCTACAGAATTCAATCGTGCGCCCAAGCACTCACTATCCTTTAAACAATCAGTCCTCCTACCTGGATAGGTTTCAGTTGTCTGCCCCTTCACTCTACGATGGTAATACTGGTTTAGGCGATAAAAGCAGCGTAGATGAAGAGTCAGATAAATACCAATCACACAAAGCCCACAGAACTCCAGTAAATGGGCAATAGCTGAAAGTAGGTTAGACTATCGGGCGTTCGGATTCTCTCATGACTCGTGTTAAAAATGTCTAAACTTTCCTGTAAGCTGCTTTATTGTCTTAAAGAAAAACGAGTGGGAAATGCTGAATTCCTATTGGCTAGTATGTTAAGCACCCAATCAGATCATCTCGAGCACTTCTATACTGGCGTTATTACTAATGTCAGTCAATCAAATTACCACACGTAATTTAGACTAGAAATTTCGTAATTCCGAAACTAGATAAAATTTAATGAAAACAAAATGCTATTCCTTTCCACAAATAAATTATTAATACATTTAATACTCAACGCCCCTTCTGGCTGCCCTTTACAAAATCTAACTCACTCGGACATACGTCACATATTCACATATTACACAACTTTCTCACGCTTACATATACCGAGTGATCAAAAAGTCAGTATAAATTTGAAAACTGAATAAATCACGGAGTAATGTAGATAGAGAGGTACAAATTGACACACATGCTTGGAATGACATGGGGTTTTATTAGAACCAAAAAAATACAAAAGTTCAAAAATGTCCGACAGATGGCGCTTCATCTGTTCAGAATAGCAATAATTAGCATAACAAAGTAAGACAAAGCAAAATGATGTTCTTTAAAGGAAATGCTCAATATGTCCACCATCATTCCTCAACAATAGCTGTAGTCGAGGAATGATGTTGTGAGCAGCACTGAAAATCATATCCGGAATTATGGTGAGGCATTGGCGTCGGATGTTGTCTTTCAGCATCCCTAGAGATGTCGGTCGATCACGATATACTTGCGACTTCAGGTAAGCCCAAAGCCAATAATCGCACGGACTGAGGTCTTTCACGCGTCTAGCAATATTGGGTGGAGCGACATCCTGCATAAACATCGCTTGTTCCAGCAGGCTGGGGATGATGCGATTCTGTAACATATCGGCGTACCTTTCATCCGTCACTGTAGCAGTTACAAAACCAGAATCACGGATTACCATCTGTCGGACATTTTGTGAACTTGGCTTTTTTTTTGGTTCTCATAAAACCCCATGTCATTCCAAGTATGTGTGTCAATTTGTATATCTAGATTATTCCGGGGTTTATTCAGTTTTCAAATTTATACTGACTTTTTGATCACCCGGTACATAGTTTTTATAAAATATCGCATTCTCACTTTACTTCTATCCTCCATTCACTATCACAGTCTCTCCAAAACACACAACCAAAACACAATGAAATAGTAATTTTCCATTGTACTGTTAATTACGTCAGAAATCCGTGGCAGCAAAACTGAAGAAAACCCAGAAAATTAGCTTATATGAACCTGTCCTCTTGGTTATAGTTTCAATTGATTCTATAGATGAATACATTACAGTTCTCAAACTGGTTTCACAATGCCAGCACGTATATTTTGTGTTTTAGGTAAAAATTGATATCTCCGAAGGTAGTGAAGTTATTGATTTGAAATTTCAGGAATATGGTTCTGTTATTCATAGAATTTGGTACACAAAGTATGAAAAAGACGGATTAATATTTAATAGTACTTCTTCAGATTCATAGTGTGTATGTGTAACGTATTGCACGCAGCGTTATGCAAGTAAAAGGCTCGCCTGACCCAGTAGCCAACGTCAGCTGTGCGAACGTGAGAACCAACATCTCCTCTCAGTGCAAGGTGACAACTCGTAATAATTTGCTACGATACAGCATCACTAGTGGATAGCACGAATTTTCTCTAGCAGTATCGACAAACGGCTATTTACCTCCCGGGCGACGGTTTTGTAATAGAAATTAAGTTGACAGTTTTGTAATCGAAATTAAGTTGCGTGATCGGGCAGAATTGATCAACGTCTGGACGTCTGGATGTGTTCGGAATTAGAACGATTTTACCAATCTCAAAGGGGTCAGGAATCAAACCCCCCGGATCACCTTATTTACCAGTGATGTAATGTTATCATATATAAGAGACCAAAAATGTATATAAAGTTCATTAGGAATAGCGTCGAGTCCAGAAGTTTGTAAGATGGTGAATCAACAATAAGTCGATATCACTGCAAGTAAAGTCACTTAGAAAGTCATCATTTAATGCGACAGTAACCACGCAATCGAGGAGAGGAGTAAACCCATCAGGGACAATCGCATCAGTAGCAGGTTCATGATAAAGTCCGGGAAAGTAATTATAGATCGCTGCGGAAATGTCACATTGGGATGTTAGTATGTGACCATCGGTGTGAGTAAGGGACGTGATACATGATCGTTTGCGACGCGTCCGCAGCAACCGTATAAGGTGATGTAAAGAGGTCAGTTCATCCTGTAGGAAGGAGTGGGATTTTGATCGTACATTGAGTCCTTCCAATTATTGCCTTTCTAACTGGTTTCGCCTAACATGATGGACATTCATAATCCGTAAGGGAGCTTGTCTGGCACCGTCAAAGTTGACGCAAGACGGAATAATACTCGTAAAATTCCTGGGTCCGACGGAGATTTCTCGCCCTCTCTGCGCCGTAACGTTTTAACGCTTCCCGGAGGAATGGTTTGGCATGCCCCGACCACCATTCCATAAAAGATGGATAACGGTCCTCCAAACGCAAGCAACGGGCCCAACCCCTCGAACGATAATCTCGAGGAAAGGATCCTTTAAGAGGGATGTGTTCAACATCCACGGGAGCCGATGCAGTTACAGCTATGGCACAGTGATCAGTGAAACAAGCGGGTATCACGCCTATCTCTAACAGCTGTCGGTATAAAGAGTCAGAAAGATAAAAGCGGTCGAGTAGGCTGCAGAAAGTAGCTGTAAAATGCGTTACCTGACGAGAGTAGGATATTGACAAATCCACGCATCTCGTATTTTCGAAGAATGCACCAAATCGTCTACTTCCATACTGAAATCAAAATTAGGGATCTGATCTCCAGGACGCAGAGCAAATTAAAATCTCCGCTCAACAGAAATTTCTGCGAAGTTTTACGAAATAAACTATATCCTCCTTATGAAAACGTGCACTATCTGTGGCACGACCAGGTTCTGAAGGGGCATAAAGAAAAATCAAAATAAGGTCGCAAAAACTGCAGCCCAGTCCTCGGCCGTTGTCAAGAACTTCGAAAACAGTCACTGTTATTTCCCTTCTGCAAAATAACGGTGTACCAGTAGACAGTTTAGGAGCCACATTAAAGAAAGTAGAAAAGCCGGTACAGAAAAATTTTCACTAACACTTCTTGCAAAAATATCCCGCCTGCACCTGAATCGTAAATAAATTGTCGCAACACCGCAAGTCTAAGCTCGGAACTAATTCTGTTCATATTAAAGGTAAAAAAGGTGTAGGCCTGCATCTATCGATTACCAAAACTATGCGGCTGATTACTTAAAAATGACCGTTATCAGTCCAAGGCCGAGTCAACGGATGAATCTAAATGTAAAGAGGTGGATCCCTATATCCTCTTCCTGTTTTTTTCTTTTTTTGCGGTGCCGTGCGCTCAGGTTGAAAACGTTGTTTGTTGCGGTTGTGCGGGAAGGCGACTGCCACTTGGGGTAACTTAGCGGTGAGGGGGGTCTTGCGGAAATTCAGTATCAGGTACATTTGTGCGGTGTGCCTCCTGGGAATCAACGGAATCGGAAATTGACGGTACGTCTTTTACCTTTGCATAATTGAGTCGATCGGGGTTCGATCAGCATCGGCTTGTGGCATATTTTCCCCATATGAGGGCGCAGAAGAAGGGTGGGAATACATTCAGATCCAGGGATGTCTGGCAAGTCCGTAGAGTTCCGGAACAGGTCTGTCCTCATGTGATTCCGAAGAGGCGGTCTCGGTCTCGGGAATCTGGACGCTTTCGAATCTTTAATAGCATCCGAGATGTTATCATCCGGTCAAAAATCACGGAGGGGAGAGGCATTCTCCACCATATTTTTTTTTTAGTGTAACAAAGAAGTGAAAAGGAATCGTCTGACTCCTCACCATCTTGTGTCCGTGTACGCTTGTTTTGAAGTGAAGATGGTGGCGGCGCGGAAGCTATAGTGTCGAAGTCCCGACGCGAGGCTAATGGCGGAAATGCACTAGGACCATCACGCAATCGCTCGCCTTCCCTTCAGAAACATGGTTAGGCAAAATGGCTGTCACTTGGGGAACCAGATCCGCTAAAGTTAGCTTGTAAAAGGCTAGCTTCATAACTGAATTTTAAGACCATGGGCAATTTGTACAGAGGTGTCCACTCTCATTACATATAAAACAGGCCCCTTCTTGCCCTGTGTAAATTATATGTACCCGGTATCCATCAGTAGCGGATACAGAAAAACCTCAAGGAGGGAGCACTCAAGATATCTTGAACTACCTTTACTTTTACCGCAATAAAAAATAATCAAGTCACATGCAAAGTTTAAGGAAGTTTTATGTAAACTGATTATACACATTTACAAGACACTGCCATCCTATGATATAAAAAAGTTACAGTAGTGGCTCTCTTCCTTAAATGATGAATACTATGCGCCTGTTCTTCATGGAAAGTTGATTAATTACATCGTAAACAGGACAATCAATGTCAGGGTGAGTATTCAACAGAGCTAAGCCATTAAGTCGATCCTCCTTCATTGTCGATCTTAGCTATGTCTTTGTATGCCGCAATGTTGAAAAACTTGTCTCTACTGTATCAACAGATGCAGGCAGACAAGCAAATATTTTGTACAGCGTGTGAAAAGTAGGATAGTCAGATGTAGGACAAACAGACAACGCTTGCATAACAGAATAACGATCATTAAGTGCGTTTATGCTCGTTTGCTTGTATTGAAGAATCTCTCCCATTAGTCTCCTTTTAATCACAAAGAGTGATTCTTCAACGAACGGTAGTTCAGTTAAGCACTGATTCAATTTATGTGCCAGATCATTACCGTCGTTGCGCGGGGTAGCCGTGCGGTCTAGGGCGTCTTGTCACGGTTCACGCGGTCTAGGGCGTCTTGTCACGGTTCGCGCGGCTCCCCCCGTCAGAGGTTCGAGTCCTCCCTCGGGTATGGGTATGTGTTGTCCTTAGAATAAGTTAGTGTAATTAGTGCGTAAGCCTAGGAACCGATGACCTCAGCAGTTTGGTCCCATAGTCCTTACCACAAATTTCGAATTTCCAATTTCTTTTTTTTTTTTTTTTTTTTTCATTACCGTCAGTAGTTGTGAGGGCAAAAGTATGTTGCATTTTAAATGATAAATATCTTCTTCAGCAAAACGTTCTCTTATGTCAGCCGTAACATGATCCAGTGTTGGAATGAAAACAGTTCTTTTCCAATATGTCATAGCATCATCATTATGATCGCAGTTTTCCCTATGTCTTTGTCTGCCTGTAAGACGAGGAACATCTCCACGTCTAACTCTTCCATAACTGCCTTCGCCTCTTCAAAAATAAGCGCAAAGTGGCTATCAGTATTACCTCTCATGCCCTCGTACACCTTGAGCGTCGAATATAATTTTGCTTTTGCCATCGCGACGTCCAAGCTGGGCAAGTTTGCTGACTGGATATGTTATGCTCATAATGTCACTCAGTGTAAACAGTGTGATGATAAACTCGCAATTAGAGAGAGTTCGAAGGAGAATATTGGCTTTGGCAGCCGTTGTTCTACACCTCCAACACTGTATTTTTTTAAGAACTTTGGAAACTGTTCCGAGATCAGCTGCGAATTGAATAACAGCATCATGTCACTCGACCCATCTCGTTTGACAATATGACTGCAGCGAGTGTTTTAGGTGACTCTTCAATGTTGCGATGTTGCGAACCGCTTGCTAGACGCTGTAAAGAACGATACTACTTCTTCAATAGTACCACGTGAGTTTCTCACACTTGTAACTTTGCAACTGCGAGAGACAGCGAGGTTGAGCTGATGACTTCGACACGGTGATTTTTTATTGTAGCCACAGCTCCTTTCAATTCTGACGTATTAACTGAGCAACCATCACAACCTACACCCACACAGTTCTCCAGTGACAGAGGTAGGCTTTTCATTCTCCTTAGAATCGTAGTACCCAAAACTACACCAGTGACGCTACGCTCTTCATCTTGACTCTCTTGAGGTTCATCGCCAATGTTTCCACTACAATCATTGTCTTTATGGATGTCAACGAACTCAAAAATCATTCGTTAATTTGCCGTCACCATCAACATATCTTGCAGCTAAATTCAGCTGGGTGATGTGCGCTATGTCCGTAGTCTCATCGAAGATTAAGCTGTAATAACGAGAATCTTTGATTTCCTCCTGTATTCTCGATAACATCACTGTTTCACAGCATGAAATAAATTCGTTACACGCTGTTTTACTTACGTAAGTGGTGTTCGCTTTAGTGGTCTCAAGGTGATGTTTTAGTTGCAAGTCTCCAGCATCAATTCTAAATCTTAGAAGAGCTCTGAAGTTTCCCTCGTTACTCACTATACTTTCACATTCATTTTCGTTTTCTAATAGACTCCCATACCTCTATGCCCTCGCAGAGGAATATTTTGCTTTCCATTAAATATGATTGTTTGTATTGTAGGTACAAGACGGTCTC
Organism: Schistocerca nitens; assembly: GCF_023898315.1. NCBI lineage: Eukaryota > Metazoa > Arthropoda > Insecta > Orthoptera > Acrididae > Schistocerca > Schistocerca nitens. The sequence goes on along the minus strand of NC_064614.1, from coordinate 900,080,968 downwards.
TGTTTTCCCTAATACTTTCCATTCTCTATCTTGACAATTGTTTTTTGACCTCAAGTGTGCGGTTGTCTCGTATCGCCAAAAATAATTTTTCATCTGTTGACACTTCAACGTGGTACTTGTGCTTACGATCTTTACCAGTAAGTTTGGCAAACTTTGTTAGTGGTTCAGTCACGAGTTTCTTGGCGATAATGGATTTCTTTCCTCCAACCATTTTATTATTCACAAAAATTGAACAGTTAATGCAAAGAAGTCCCTTTTTAACTTGTGAAACACCAGCCATGGATACTGTTCAAAGTGATTATCGTGCACTTGTTTGCGTTCAACCCGTCCTTTCTTATTGTACTCGGAAGTAGGAAAAATGTAACCTTTTTCAGATTTCCTTGGAGCTGTGAGAAGCTTGTGTTTTATATCATCACTAACGTTTCCTGACACTAATATATCCTAATAATTTTCAATATCCGTGGGATTAAAGCAGTCAGTCGATGAACTTTGTTGTGGAAGTTTCGACGAAGTGCTGGGCTCTGCCTGTACTTCTGATGATGTTTTTGCTGCTGAATGGTGACCGGAATCTTCAGATGTTTTTTACTTTTCTTTTTCCTATTACATAACGATCCATGTTATTATGTTGTTACGACGCAGGTAAATTATATGCCAATTATTCTCGAATAAACACATTATTCGCACTGAAAAATGCAACACTAGTGCACTAAAACACACACGGTCACACTCCGCGTATTTCTAATGTCACTAAGCACACCGCTGACTGAAGTCCATGGTTATAGCCAATAATCGCATTTGTTCACTTTTTGTCAATTCCAGCTTTCAAACTGACTACCTGGCAGCGACTCTGCTTCCCTTATATATGTAGCTCGGTTGTTTCGAGAACATTCGCTGCCAGAATGTGCGGATCCAGACTTTTATGGAGTGTGAACAAATATCTGCTGTGAAAGCGACAAGCCAATGTATACCTTATAACGTATAATATAAGGGCGAGTTTCTAATGATGACGTCATCCGGCAGTTTGTGTATGTGGAACTTTTATTGTCGATTCCGTTCCTTTCTAGTGCATTTGATAGAGGGCCTATACAGTAACAAAGCGTTTTTAGGAATCTGCTCGAAAGTCACTATTACCGGAGATATACGCATCAATAGTTTCCCATACATAACTCGTATTACGAGTTAGGTATGGGAAACTATTGTTACATTATTAGTAAAAATATTGTTACTAGTCTCGTAACAATATTTTACTGGGAAATTACTATCAATTACTATTATTAATCACACTTGACTAATCTTCCCACCGTTACACTATCTACAACAACGACTTCCTTATTCATTCTTCTGTGTTAATATTTTTGCTTCTGAATGTAAACTAGCTTCCTATTCGGCGAATAGTCCGTATTTACGAATGCGGACGCTACGTATCGAAGATTCTCTGTCCAAGATAACGTAGATTATTCGCGACTTTTCTCGAACAAATTCCAGACAGAATAACGTTTCGAGATCACTAGAATGGCCGCGACTTTCCTCGTGGCTGTGTGCCAGACAGAAACGTATAAAATACGATGACGCAGACGCGCGGCTACTCGAAAACTCTTTTCAGTCGCGTCGACTGACGAAAGAATCAATCGAACGAATAGCGTGCGGGGGCTGACAGGCGAGGGCGGCTCGGTCGACAATGCGGGAGCCCCGCAAGGGGGGGGGGGGGGGGGGCGGGGAGCGCCCCGCGCGCCACCATATTAACTGCCACTGGTATCGACACATCTGCAAATGAGAGGGGAATTCCTTTTGACTACCATGTCCACGCATCGAACACCGCTATAAACTTGTGAACGATGTTGTTCGGACCAGCATTCCCGCCGTGTATTTCGTGTATCCCCAAACGGAAGCAAGTCGGTCTTGAGAAAACTATCATCAGCTTCGGGTGGAAAGTTAAACATCCTAACATTCGCATATTCTACCTCCGCATTTGTCATAATAACCAAGCTAATAGAGCCATCGCGATGAGAGAAAGGGGCTTGTCCGTGCCGCAAAAGGTGCCTGTCAACCTGAAGCGGGTCTATGAACTTGACCTAAAACACGTATGATTCAGAATCTAATTAAGTCGTGTGAACCTGTTCTGAACTCGCAGCACACGATGCGTAGAATTGTCAAAACTAAAACTGGCGGTACCTGTGTTTGGAATGTTCCTGGGAACCATGGACGACATCACGGCGCAAGACAACGTCGTGTCAAAATGGAATCACAAACACTAGACACCGAGAGACAAATAGACGCCCACGACGACTCACACGACACTTAGGACGAACAAGGAAGCTCTCGCACCGCAACGATAGAGACGGGAACAGGCGGAACCTTCTCGCCCGGCGTACGAAGCAGGAATTTGTACCACTTACGGGCCACCTCGGCCACCCGAGCACGCTCCCCGGACCCACCCAAAGTTCAATATGTCACCGCTTTGGTCTACATCCTAAACTCGCACATATGCTGTGAGTCCCTTACAGGACTGTAAGAATGTATGTATGAATAAAGTGGACGCCCAGTTATTGGGCATGAAATTCTAAACTGCATGCATACTTCTATGAAGGACGTTGCAAAGTACATTAGAACAATATAGTTGCTGCAAATTAATATACATTTTTCAGAGTTGCTCAGACAAATTTTCTGAGTATTTTGGCACAAGGGACTCGTGCGCTCCGTTGGCTCATTACAGAGTCAGAATGTCCTTATGATTTTTTTGCCCTAATTACATTTGTTTCCGTGAAAATACCTTCACCACAGTGAAAGAATTTATAATTTGCAGTTACCAAAATGTACTAAACGAAACAGAGGGTAATGCAAAAACCCTCAGACGAAACACGTACACTTTTGTCATAGTGTTTTCAGTCTGTTCTGTAAGTATAATATTCAGAACGTAACAAACACAGAGCTGTTCCCTTAAAGATATTGTTCAAAATGTCAACTGTCTGACCACAGCAGAAAGTACAGCAATGCACCATCGGCTGTGACACGCGTTAGTACCTCAGGATTTTTTCATACTGCTTCCGCACTTGCGACAGTCCAGCCTACCAGGTTCCTGTGAGTGTCGACCGGAGTCTCGTAAACTAGGCCCTTCACACATCCCCAGAAGAAGTCGGTTGGTGTCTTACCCACAGAACTAGCGCGCCACACATGTCACATAAAAATAAAAAAAACTGCTATATCGAGGAAAGAAGTAGCAGAGAAAATTGACCTGAAACGGAAATTGTGTTTATCTGTTGACAGGTGGCAAATGTACAACACTTGTAAATTTGAGAAGCAAAATTTATACCTAAAACAACAAGTGTGTGGAGAGTGCTGAATCTTTATTAATCGCATATTATGAGTCAGTCATTTTGATTACTCTTTGGCGGGAAAAAAAGAACGAGCACACTGTTATTCAGTCAGTGAAATGGAGGATCTTCCGAACCACGTGAACGTTCAGAGTCACTTAGTTGCCGGTGCGGCCGAGCGGTTCTAGGCGCTTCAGTGTGGAACCGCGCGACCGCTACAATCGCAGGTTCGAATCCTGCCTCAGGCATGGATGTGTGTGATGTCCTTAGATTAGTTAGGTTTAAGTGGTTCTAAGTTCTAGGGGGCTGATGACTTCAGATGTTAAGTCCCATAGTGCTCAGAGCCATTTGAACCATTTGAAGTTGTACCAGATCAGGCGGATTCTTCCCACGGTGGCAGCCGGTCGGCGATGTCAGTGACTATCCATCTTCCCCAATAACTGCAACTACAGCTTCGAGTGAGCGCGTTTCCTTAGCTGCAGCAGTGCTTACGTTATCTACATATAAGGACTCCTCATCGCTGAAAATGACTTCAGTCGTCGTCAAGAAACTGTGGTGTTTCCGGCACATTTCACACTAAAACTGCTTAAATACCGTAGCACTTACGAAAATACTGAGTAATAAAATTAGCGCTGAGGTACCCTGCTAATTACCGAAGTGCACAAGGGGCAGTCATAAAGTTTCAATTATCACCTCAAGATAATGAAACATGATGACATATTCACTCAAAAATTCGACACGTGTTTCCTAACGATAGACGAGTTGCCAGAGACCTTGTTTCGTTTTGACTGTTGAGTAAATATTCCAAATCTAAGATCAGATAGGTCTAACTGTCAATCTGGAAATTTCTGCCACACAATGGTTATTTAATCCAAGGGAAGAGAAAGGAGTCACTGGATGACATACCACGAAAGCTCGAGAAGGTGAAGTAAAATTCGACTCCGAAGAAGTGCCAACTGTGCCCTGTGAGATATGATCTGGGGCCTTGTGGAACAAAAACACGACCTTGGACAGCTTAACGCGATGCTTCGTCGTGACAGTCTCCCGTAACCTCGTCAGTAGATTTACATAGTTTGCTCAAGTGACCATTAGCCCATTACAAGCATAATATCACACCACAACAGACCCAAAAAGTACACAGAATCACGTTGGTAAATGATGGTTGGGACTTCACCTTTTTCGATAGCGATGAACCCACTTTTGCCGCTGTATAATTAGTTCCTTTCTCTCGGGGCTGTAGTGATACACCCAGCACTTCTACAAAATGATTGGGCTGTTAAAGAACCCATCTGAATTAGTCTACCACAGCCGCAACATTTCTGCTGCTGCCCCGGTTCGGTAAGCTTTTTGAGTGATTGCTGAGGAATCCAGCGAGCGGAGATCCGTGTGAGTTGTTGAAAACTGATTCGTGACTAAGTTTAACTTATTCCACTACCGCGTCGACCGTGATGCATCGGTCTTTCGAGCGCCAGGGCCACTACTCCTCTTGTGATTCCCATTTATTTACAGAGGGGTGTCTGCCACATCATTCTTCGCCATTCCTATTTGTTTGACCACCCTGGGAGCGTCTGCGCCTCTGCTTTGTTACTGTAAACTTCTACCAACGCAATTTCGGTTGTTGTGGTGTCGTTCCGCTTCCAGTGTGGGAATTTGATTAACTGCAAGATGCTCCGCATTATCAGTAGGCTGCTTTGTTTTTTTTTTCTTCTCTAGAGGCGTGATACGGTACTGTGGAGATGAGATTTCAGTACTGCAGGCACATATCTGCAAATGAAACAGTAATTAACTAAATTTATTTTTTCGAGGTCATGATTACTAGCCCTCATACAACATTGTCTACACATCAAACGTAGTACAAGACGCTGCTGAGTCGGACACACGCGGCCAGCCACAGAGCATCCTGCGACAGCCACTTTCCCATTGCTCTTTTCCAGAACTGTGTCCTCCTGCTTTGTCATATGTGACTCGTTTCCATCTCCGTTGCAAAGAAACTGCGTTGTATACATTATTTGTTTTAATTACAATTATTACAGACAAAATAAATAAAAACATAGTTCCAGTAACGGGATAAGCATATTAAGAAGACAAAAATAAGGAGATGCTGGAAGGTGGTAGAATTACACAGAATGGTTATACAAAAGAAACAAACCTAAAGATAGTATTAACCCCCGAAGTACCAAGAGAGAGGGCGGATGGCGAGGGGGGGAGGGGGTAGAGAGGGGCGGGGGCGTACTTCGTGCCCACCTTTTGAAAACATTGCTATGTGCTCAGTTACTTTATATTTTAAAATTTTGGAAAAAAGTATTTTTTGTTGCTAATGAGTTCTCCTACCTGATACCATAAATATTTAAAATTCTTCAGTTAATCATAAATCCAAAAAATTAAATCTCAGTTAAAGATGTTTCTTTGCGCAATGGATATCATATTCAAGATTTTCAGGTTCAGCACGTTACTTACGCATCTGTATCTCTTTAAAAAGCATGTTGTGAATAAAAGCAACAACAGTTAACGAATTTAAATTTTAAAATTTTTTAGGGTGGACATAAAGTACCTCCCGCCCCCTCCTTGGTAATGCTTGTTATGAAAATGCTTTGGTATTGCTAGGGTTAAGGAGAGGGAAGGGAAAGTGAATGATGGTGAGATAAAAGAAAAGATACTGCGAGAGCACTAACAGACCAAAATCAAGAGTAGTAGATGACTTTCCCTCAGGGAAAGATCATTTGGATTCCGGAGAAAGAAGACGCAAAGCCTCGTGCCTACTTCAGAAGTTAAGGTGAAGAAACGCATACCCATATGCAGGATATGTAGATTAGGAAAAGGTTTCGACAGTGTTGACTGCAATATATTCTTTGATATTCTGAAGTAATCAAGTATAAAATACAGGCTATCTCCAAAAGGTTAGCCGGCCGCGGTGGTCTAGCGGTTCTAGGCGCTCAGTCCGGAACCGCGCGACTGCTACGGTCGCAGGTTCGAATCCTGCCTCGGGCATGGATGTGTGTGATGTCCTCAGATTAGTTAGGTTTAAGTAGTTCTAAGTTCTAGGGGACTGATGACCACAGCTGTTAAGTCCCATAGTGCTCAGAGCCATTTGAACCAATCCAAAAGGTTATCTACAAATTGTACAAAAACAAGACTGCAGTAATTAAGAATTGAACGACATGAAAGGAAAGTATTAGTTGAGAACATGGTAAGACAGGGTTGTTGCCTACCCTTATATTATACAATCTGTACAATGAAAGAAAGTGAGAAACTTTTAAGGGCTGCCGATGACAATGCAGTTGTCTTAGAGACGGCAAAATACTTGAAAGAGCAGTTGAACAGAATAGGTAGTGTCTTTAAAACAGTTTATAAGATGAATATCATTTAAAGTAAAACAGGAGTAACGGAATGCAGACGAATTAAATCAGGTGATGCCGAGGGAATCAGATTAGGAAAGTAGTGGATGAGTGTTTCTATTTGGCATCAAAGCAACTGATGCTGGCCGGAGTGACAATAACAAGAAAAATGATTCTGGAAAAGAGAAATATGTTATTATCGAATGTAAAATTAAATATTAGGAAGTATTTTCTAAAAGTATTTTTCTGGTGTGTGGCGTTGTATGGAAGTGAAACGTAGATAATAAGCAGTGCAGACAGGAGGAGAATAGAAGCTTTCGAAATGTGGTGCTACAGAAGTATGCTTAAGTAGATGGGTAGAAGAGGCATTGAATCGAGTTTTATAGCAAAGTACTTTAGGCCACAACTTGACGACAGGAAGGGACATGCGGATAGGACACACGCCAAGGTATCAGGAAGTGGTTAATTTACAACTAAGCGAAGTTAGAAGTAAAAAAAATCACTGCTGTAAGCAGGTGCAAGTGGGTGCAGATTACAATGGTTATGCAGAGGTCAAGACAATAGGGTTTCTACAATCCACCCTCTCCACCCCTGAATCCCTTAAGTGAGTGACGTTTATGCAGCATTCAGTAATAGTCCTAAAAGATGCAGCTGTTTTCGTGCGTAAGGTAAGTATCTGCGGAACTTCACTGTAAATTCGTTTGACGGGATTGTTGAAAACAGACAAAACAAATTCAAGAAATTCCAAAGAGAGTTTATTGTAGAAGCCAGCACTCATCTGCAACTGCACAAACGCAAAAAACGGCAAGAGCACCGTGTTATTCCGAAACACGGGGTACAAGGACATGCAGTAATAACCACCTGGTGTGGCATGGGTAATTCTTCTACGAATTTAGCATTAGCGTGGAAGTAACTACAATACCCCACACCAAGTGTTCTGGAGCTCGAGGGAACTTCACTCAACTGTATGAGGAACACAAAGTGAAAGAATGGCATATACACATTACAAATAGTTGAGGAACACTCTTTCATTAGATTGGAGAAATACTACCGGTTTCCCATCATAACACTGGCCTCATCGGCAGGAAAAACAAATTCTCTTTATAAGGAATATTGTTGGATTTGAAAGACCTAACCATATTCTGAGGGAAAGTAATGGCTTTAGCATTGTGAAGTGAAAGTAAATCCTTCCTGCGTGCATTTGTAAGATGTTTGTCCCCGGTATTCCTATGTTGACATCGGAATCACACTCTCTGCAGTACGCATAACAATCAGTCTTTTTAATTCGTGTCAACCTGGCCATTGATTTTGCATCTCGCTCTCAATCAAACTTGTAGTTCTTGGAATACCTTCTTCGTCTTTTTTTTGGATGTTGTCGATCATTTCACTACTGCAATGACCTTGGAAAATGTAACGTCTTTGGCAAGCCTCGGCTGTTTGTTACTACTTGCACAGGAACAACACCCTTACTTCCGATAATTTACAACTCTTAACGCCGTAATTCGGAACGATACAATAACCGTTTTGAAATGAAACTCCCTCACTTGTCACTACTAGGCCTGTCATCACTCAAATTGCCGACCCCGGACATGGACTTCGAAACCTTGCCCATTTGGGTAAAACCGAATTATTTTCCCGGACACTTACCACCTATCGACGATATATTCACGGAGCGAGGCCTGCGATCGGTTCGGTATTTCTTTTCGAATTCCATTCATCTCACTAATTTATTTATTGATTTGAAAAATCAACATCAAGTGTAACGTAAAAAAGGATATCATAAGGATACTGGCGTTCGGTGCAGCAATGACTGTGTGGAAAGAGTAGTCAGTCGTACGAATCGTTTGTGATCTGACGCCAGAAACGAATTGAGTGTCGATATGGTATTGTCGGTGGCTAGTCATTGTTCTCAGCAAAGAACTATGGAAAATATGTGTCTAAGAGAGTGTCTAAGCACGCATGCCGCTGGTTTTTTAATATAAAATGAACGAAATATATATATGCCCCACGATGTCTTCAAAACTATTACAAATCCGAGGAAAACCAGACACATGGTTGGCCCAGTCACAACCAATGTGGCTTGCCACTTGTTCGGTTTTTTGCCGAACTTGTCTACATTTTAACCCCGTATTCGGCGTTCGGTACCGAAGTATAATTGGGTTGGTAATTTTCGAATTCTATTCACATCACTAATTTATTTATTGATTTGCAAAATCAACGTACATGCATAACTTAAAAATGATTATCAAAAGCATACTGGCGTTACCTTGCAGCAAGGCTTGTGTGGAAAGAGTCGACAGTCACGCAAGTTATTTATGGTCTGATGCTAGAAACGAATTGAATGTCGATATGCTAAAAGCAGGGTTATGCATTCGTTGTAATTCCAAGTTTGCAATCTGCACCGACTTTCACCAAAAAATTGAAGGTAACAAAAGTTTGTTGAAAGCTACAACCAGCAATGACAAATATGATTTTTAATATTTACGAAATGTTTTATTGTGTTCACCCACAGCTCAGCAAACCCTTTCGCCAGCATGTTTGACAGCTTTGTCAAATTAATCTGGCAACAACCATCTTGGGGATGAAGCTCTTTTGTCCGTGTTTACTTTAACAATACATATGTTTTTGGATGGGTACCGCCTTTCGCAAAACACAGCTTTGTTTTGTATTCCAAACATGTTTCACTGCAGTTGCATCATCAGTGGGCTTTTATTTAATGGCAGTCAAACATAAAGAATGTTCTTTACTGTTTGTATATATGTAAATATTAGTTTTTAAATCGTAATTACAGATTTTCGAAGAAACACATACATTATGAATTCATACCTTTTTGCCAGTGATGTGGTTTTCCTGATGTGTTACGTTTTCACAGTGACTGATTTCTTTCACAGTTTTTCATCTGCAACCATTACAACTAATGCTAGTGCTTAAATAATTTGTTTACATTAACTTGTATGTTGTTGGAGATGACTGGAGATGACAAACTAATGCTAGTGCTTAAATAATTTGTCTACCTAACTTGTATAAACATCTGCCAAATAAGAGCCATTCTTTACCGCTTTTGTTTGTTTACACAGATTTGTCTCTATTATTTTCAGAAAGTTACATGAGACTTTCATACAATCATAAAAAACGAGCCAAAGATGGTAAACTTTGGCAGCCACAGATCTTCGTGCGCCCAAGTAACACACTAAAATCTTCGTTGTCGTTCTTCCAAAGCTTTTGAAATATCCTGTCACTTTTTGAATTGAATTTGGTCTTGATTATGAATCGAATTGTAACAGTTTATGATGAATGAAGATTTGTACCTAGATGTTTTCCTATGCGATGTTGTCTGTGCATCGCACAATGAATACATAAAACCAGTGCTTAATTTGTAAAAAATGAATTTCCGTTGCTGTGACCTTCTTGGTCTTTTTAAAATTATTTTGTCGTCTTCAAAAGATATTTTACCGCTTTTTTTCTCGCCAGAGGTACCGGTACGACGTACAAGCGCGTATCGTCACAAATCAAGCACTGCATAAAACATTTAGCACTTCTTCCTTCAGATAAGCAACAAATCCACGATAGCGGCCTACCATTAATGGTGATCCATGAGCAGTGCTTGCAACAATATTATTCAAAAGAATATTAATTTTTGGAAAGTATGATTTCATATTACTGAATATAGATGATCTTTTTGTGTCTGCAATTACGTTTATTGCGAATAATATTCCTTCTCCTAATGTATTGTTTTCATCAAAATAGTGTACATATTCCATCAATAAGGCAGTACTATCTGCAATGGTAGACTCGTCCAGTTTCATGGAAAATAAGTAATTTTGAAAAATACCGAAACCTGGTGGTAGGTACTCAGAGAGCGCAGAGGATAAGGTTATGATTGTGGATGGTGCTGTAAACAGTTACGGTGAGTTGCACAATCAAACACAACTTTGTTTTTCTAAGAACCACTCATTTACACATTTCTTTAGAAGGTCACAACCAAACAATACAGCTGAAGGTCTAGTTAAAGAACTTGAGATGCTTTCTGGGCTGAAGGCCCAAAACACCAAAAACAAGAATGGCTGAAGGCCTGGCTTAGAAATAAAAAGCAATGAGAAATAGAAGGTAAAATTTTAAAAAATGCAATTGAAAACAATTAGCGGCTGAAGGCCAACACTACACGTCTGAAGGACAACTATAATTAAAACACATTAATAAACAATTTTTCCAACCAAGAATACACACAGCTGAATGCCTTATTAAAAAAGGGTTCACGTAAATCCTCGGCTGAAGGCCACACATAACACATCAAACAACTAACGGCTTATGGCCTGGATTACAAACAATTTCAGGTAGAACCAATTTCAAGGAACACATTTTGTTTCTTTTTCAAAATAAATTCAATCTTCAAAATTTTAATTTAACATAGCTGAAGGCCTTTATGTAAAATATAAAAAGAACTGAATTAATACACAGCCGAAGGCCTCGTACAATACTTCAAACTAAAAATGAGAATCACAATCTAAAACAAACAGAACAAGTGGTACTCAGAAGTGTTCCAAGAGTCGGCCTGAGGAGGGAGCTCAAACATAAGGTGAGGTGAGACAGGCAGCCAAGAGTTTAAGTTAAATAATCGGATGGGACGGCCCAAGGACCGACCAATAATTTAACCAATTTCATCTGACCAAAGGCACAACGATGGAAAATATTGGCTGAGGACGAATGGAAAATATTGGCTGAGGACGAGGATACGAACAGCACTACATCTTCTGAAATTGGCTTCTAAAAACAGCCACGGGAACAATAACCACTCTAAGCAAAATATGAACCAAACAACTTAAAAGGATGTAAAACTCCACGGTGTGCCAGACAGCATCAACACGATGAGGAAAGGCACACTGCCAGAAAACTACGCTAACGACCAGGGCAGATAACTGGGGCGCTAACGGCCACAGGGCAGAAAATACCACTGGTGCATTTCACTGGCAAGTAACAGTCAATTTAATAATAGATCACAATATAGGAAGACGGCTGCAAGATTTCGCCAACCCCAACACATCATACGTTGCTGCTAGCCCGAACTGCCCAGGGAGCAACAACACGCAAATGAATGAAGAGATGTCACAATAGTTGAGGTTTCATAACAGGTTAACTGATCACCCAACTTCAGCGTCAAGGTTCGGTGGGCAACAAACTTTGTTGCTCTTGCAGCTTGTGCCTCACGATCCGACAGCGCATGCACACCACCAGCGGCCCTGACTTGACCTCGCGCCGCAGAGACTTCCTTGCTGCTCCGTCCCAACCGACTGACTACATGCAGCATGCAGACAGCATTAAAATAGCTGCTCAGTCAAAACCACACAAGCTACACACGGTTCCACGAAAACACTTCCACAAATAACTCGAACAATACTAAAATCAGAGACTGTGAAACAACAAGGACGAATCACAAGTCGACACACACGGAGAAACCAGAAGCGGTCGGCGACTGAACGATCAACCAAGGTCATCCCCACTCAAGTCATGTGCGTCGGCAACGGTCGGGCGAGTCATGGCTGTCCGGACCTCACTGCTGCTCTGTCCCAACTGAACTCCCGACACACGACGACCCGGAAATACTAGCGGTCGCTCCAAAGATAGTACAGCAGTGCTCTTATCGATAAGGGCTGTTGCTGCCATTCACGGGCAGGCAAGCCAGCAACTTAGTGACGCCAGTAAATTGAGTAAGAAATGGGACAGCAGTACCGTAAAGACAAGATGTCAAGCAATAAAGGGCACGAACACGAGCTGCACACGGCTCAAATACTTACAGTTTTTCCCTTTAACTGCCATTTATTCAGTTCGTCGCTTAGCTAACGTCACGCTTAGGGGCAATGTTTTGAAAAGTTCAAGTATATCCTGATGTATTACTATTGAGATAAATTCTTTTGTAAAGTGTGCTATTACAGTTTGTCCAGCGTCATAGCTTCTACCAATTTTTGTAATTAATCGTGGAATGTGATAAGTCGTAATTAGTCCATCTGAATTCGCTGTACGTTGTTTCTTAAATGACGCAACAATTGTTAAACTATTTTGAAATTTTTCATATACCGGTATATCCTGAAAATATTCAATGGGCTTATTTGGATGCTTTGCAAAAAATGTTCTCGCAATCGATTAAGCTTCATTGTCTCACTGAATAATGTTTTATGACGCAATAAACATGTTGTAACTTGTTTGTTTACAACGGATTCTATGAAACCCTTCTTCAAATACTCTGTCAACAGCCATGAATGTATTCCTTTTTTAGAGACATGTGCTCACAATAACTCCAAATATTTCGTTTAAAGCTGTAGGTACGTGCTCACCCACACAAATCGAATTGCATTCTGACCAGTGCATCCACAAAGAAAGGAGCCTGTGCTGAGTGTTTCTGTTCATACTTCTCGCATGTCGTTGATTGAGTTTGGGGAATGGTCACCGGCAACCAGCTCTGCTTTTCTGTCACAGCAGGATGGTGTTGGGGGAGATGCGTGAGTTATTCTGGGACGAGGCTCTTTTCTTTGAGACCGGACTATGGCGCGGTTCAGTTTCACTGACGTAACGTGAACTACGCTTGACTCCGCCGGTATGATATTTTTCAGTTAATCTGATGCTACATTTTCAGCCTTATAGATTCTACACATCAACTTGTGTAGTAGTTCTGTTGCGATTTCCCCCAATGACTTAAGTTTCCGAAGGAATACTATCTATTTCTTCTGTTTTATTTGATCAGTAGTCTTCCGAAGCTCTCTTAAACTCTGACTCTAATACTGGATCCCCCGTGTCTTCCGTGTCAACTGCCATTTCTTCTTATATTATGTGTCTATTAAATACTCCCCATCGCGGAGGCCTTCAACGTCCTCTTCCGCTGGCCGCTGTGGCCGAGCGGTTCAAGTCGCTTCAGTCCGGAACCGCGCTGCTGCTACGGTCGCAGGTTCGAATCCTGCCTCGAGCATATATGTGTGTGATGTCCTTAGGTTAGTTAGCTTTAAGTAGTTCTAAGTCTAGGGGACTGATGACCTCAGATGTTAAATCCCATAGTGCTTAGAGCCATTTGAACCATTTGAACATACTCTTCCAACCTATCTGTTCTGTCCTCTGCATTTAACACAGGAATTCCCATTTCACTATTAATGTTGACGTCCATGCCTTTAACCTCACCAAAGGTTGTTTTGACTATTCTATACGTAATCAGTCTTTCTGACGACCATTTCTTTTTAAGTGTCGTCACTTTTTCCTGTAGCTATCTTCTCCCTCTACATTTATTACTTCATTCTTTTGTCAGTCAGTGGAATATTTGTTCTGTCAGCCAAGGTTTATATGCAGTTACTTTCCTTGTCCCTGTGTTTATCTTTCGAACTTCTGTGATTGCCCTTTTTAGAGATATCGATTCCTCTTCTACTGATCTACCTACTATGGTTGCCACTATCGCAGTATCTACACACTTAGAGAATTTCAAACGTTTCTCATTATTTCCCAGTACTTCAGTATGTCAGTTCTTCTCAACTGGTTATTTCTTAAACTTCAGTCTACTCTTCATCCTTATTAAATTGTGATCTGACTCTGTATCTCCGCTTAGGTAGTGCTTATAATACAATATCTTATTTCGTAATCTCTGTCTGGCTCCATGATTTAATTCATCTGGAACCTTCCCATGTCTCCGGGCCTTTTCCAGGTATAACTTATTCCCTACCGATTTTTTAAAAGTATATTCGCAATTATTAAGGTTCACATGGGTCCAGTGGAGCTCATGCAAGGTACCATAATCCCAAGGAGTATCGGAAACTGGTTTCAGACCGCGTACACCAATTCTTGACGATCATGTTTCCCGATAGCAGTGGCGTTTTTCAACAAGATAATGCGCTTTGTCGAAAGGGTAGGAGTGTAAATAGAGTGGTTCGAGGAACACAGTGGCTAGTTGCAGCGTCCCCCAACTCGCCACATCTGAACCCGATCGAACACATCTGGGGGTGTGACTGAACGTGGCGTAAGAGCTCATCGCTCCCCTCCCCGGAATTTATAGGAATTAGTGTGTAGATGTGATGCCAACTCCCTCAAGCGACATTCCAAGGTCTCATTGCTTCCATGCCACGACTCAATTACATTTTCTCTTCTTTCATTCCTACTACCAAGACTTGGGTAACTTTGTCTTTATTCCTTCCCCTACTACCGCGTTCCAATCCTCCAGGATTATTAAATTATCATCTCCCTTTACGTACGGAATTAGCCATTCAGTATCCTCGTACACTTTCTTTATTTCTTCATGTTCCGCTTGTGACGTCGGCGTGGATATTTGAATAATTGTTGTTTGCACTGGTGTGCTGTCCTTTCTGATGAGAAAGGCCGTACCGCTGAGCTGTTCACAGTAACTCACTCTCTTCGCTATTTTCGTATGCGCAACGGTTACTGCTCCCGTTATACCATTTTCTGCTGTCGTTGATGTTACCCCACATTTTCTGACAAGAACTGACACATAGAACGTCATCATTTCGTTATACTGTGCCAAATATTTTTTTGCTGCTCTGTTTCTTCTTTTATCAGCAGCCGAGAACACGTTACCGTGTGAGATATTATCATTTCTAAATATATGTATTTTGTTGCGGGAATGAAGCAAATGTCCAAGTCAAGGGCTATACCACAGTCCACACTGAGTCACAGATATGGTTTACCTCGTATTTTATGTGACTGTTATCCGACATTGCTACTTCTTCAATCGTAATATTGCTCCCAACACACGTTATAAATCATATTTCTTCGTATTCTTCAATCCAGTTCTGTATCTGGACGGTCAGCTTGTTTGACTGGTAAGTGGAGTGCCCTTGTTCAATATCCGGCACTGCCGACACTGCCAGGAATTGCTCCTTATTGGGAGCACTGGAATGGGGCACCCTCAGCAAGGGCAACTGAGGAGCTTCTTGGATGAGACCTAGCGTCTCCAAGGCTCGGAAATCTGACGAGGACTGGAAGAGCGATGTGCTGGTCACATGCCCTGCTACACAGCATCCAAATGACATGTTACCAGGAACTTTCCTTTCCTTTACTTGTTGTTCAAATAAATATTTGTACATGAATATACTGTTCATTCAATCAAAAAAGGGCGTGGGAATAATAATCGGAGGATCTTAGAATCACATCAGTAAACTAGCAGAAGAACCACAATGAATTCCAAAAAGCAAATCTATTAACGTACGATTCAACTGTCACATACATTCAACACCGCCCGGAGCCGTCACAGTTCGAGTTCTAACGACCTCACTAAATTCGTGCAACCCGTGTCGAACTTCTTTATTTTCACCTACACGCTTCTTCTATAAGTAACACTTTATCATTAGTTTTCAAGGACGTGGTTTTCCTTCTTCTGATCCAGATAAATGCCGATCTCGTAATTTTGAGGCTGGATAAATCATTGGTGGACTCGAAATATACGGCGACCATAAATAATTGAAGTTTTTCTATTATTTTATAATTCATTGAAAATACTTTACTACCAAAGACGATTTTCCTAATAGATGGTTCCAGTTCCATTTCGTTGTTTTATATTTGTAGTGTTACATAAATTGAATTGCAAAGAAAGTATTCGACTTGACAGTCGTGAAATAGATAACAGAAAATTTTTCCATAACCAATACAGGACATACAATTTCCGATCGTCATACTTTGTGTCGAAGTAGTGGACTACATCCTAAACCGGTCCTCACGTTTGTAATCTAGTTCCCCGTAGCACAGCCATTAATAAAAGTCACATGATACTGTGCACTGCTGATACCACATTGGCGGAAGGCAAGGACTTTGCTCATTGCGATACTGTGGGTTTAGCACATTGCCCTCAAAGCTCACTGACGAGTATAAGATTGAATCTTTTTTTTTAGTTACTACTGAAACTTTCAACAGTAAATTCACATAATACTCATGCTTGGAATATTTACTTTGTAACAAGAAAGTGGCCGATAGGACTTACTTGGAGGATAAGTGGCGAGGAGAGTGAGAGGGAGATTAGAGTAACTCCGCGTTTCTAGTCATGACTAACGGATTAGGAGCGTACTTCTGGGAGCAAGTGACAGGTTCACAATCGCGTAGCATGGCATTAGCGTTGTAGTGTGCTCAGTAAGATCAATGGCATAAGGCAAGACGGATGATCTGGTAACCGGGAAAAGGATTTTAAAAGCACTGGGAGCAGCGGACGTAACACTAAGCTGAATAAACTTGCAGCATTTCTAATCGACGCCATTAGCTTTCACATTCGTTGCAGCAGCCATAAACAGTTACTCTCAGTTCTTTAGATGAGCTTTTCGTTTGACAGACGGAATGGATGAAAACCAAAATCAGAAACAATACACGAGGATCAATGAAGAGAAACTAATCAATACATCTTATCGGGGATTCTAGGAGAATTAAAATAATGACTTCTCAGACACGTTTATAAACTGCGCACATATTCTTACATACAGGCGCTCGTTGACAGTTCTCCGTAGGATAATATGCGTAAATGTCGCGTCCCTAAACATCCAAGCGCTAAACCCATAATAATAAGAGCTAATAATTCCACACAAAATTCTTGAATCGTTCAGTAAACGGGAACGGCTGATTTCTCATGCAAACATTAGTTAATTAGAGCTAGTGGTTCGCATTCCATACATGGACTTATAACTCAACAAAACAATGCAAACACATCCATAAATGTGATGTAAGAGAAGATTACTACTAAAATCAGTGGTGCAAAAGCTCTCTCGTCAGTTCTAATTAAAACTAACGCTTCTAGAACATTGAGCTTTCGTTTAGTCTTCTGGATGCTCATTTCATAAATGATACTCTGAAGGATTTGATTGTCTTCATCTTGTATCCGAAATTAACAGTTTTTCAAATATCGCCGTAGGCTGTGATTGGGGAGAGGGAATCCAAGCTGGGATTTCTAGTTTCGGCATTTTCCTGAGAACCAAGAGAAATATTCTTGAAACCTTGGCACTTGGGGATTAGAACTATTTTAATTTCTTTCTCAGGCAGTAATCTCACTATCCAACTAAAATTAGTGTGTGTCTGTGTGCGTGTGATACAGACAACGCCGTTCTTCGTCTGTTAATCAACTTACTTGGAGATTTCGGTGCTGTCCAGTAACCTGAAGTTTTAGATGCGACCAGTGATAAAGGCAGCACTACAGAACTTCATCACAGTCACAAGATGTCCTAGCTAACTTATTTTTCTTTTCCAAAACTGTAATCTCCCAAATGATTATTACTATAATTTTACCGTCCTTAACTAAAACTTATTTCATGTTCAGCAGTCCCCATTTGTCTCGGGATGAGATGCACGTGACCTTTCCATAGATAAAATAAGTGAAGCCGTCAATAGGACTGGAATTTAGATCACATTTGTGTGTGTGTGTGTGTGTGTGTGTGTGTGTCATTGGCTTTTGAATGTTGTAGTTTTAGGAATCATGGTTAAGAACTGAACAGCACTTTAGCTGGCCATGACGTAGTATTTGCATCGTATACTTTCTACCAATAACTCTTGTGTGTTTTTTCTTTCCTCTCTAGGATTTGTTCCAGTAAATTTATGTCCAACTTTCGTGATTTGTTCGTATGTAAATGCTGAGGTATTCTATCGTTATTGTGTTCCGCTCCTAAATGATCATTGCAAATCTATATCAGTCTAGGGCGGTTTGCATGTTTTACTGAAAAGGGGTTCTTTTAAATTGCGCAACAGGGTTAACGGTTCTTTCCAGCTGCGCAACAAGATTAACGGATCACATCTTTTGAAATCCCGTCATATCACTTTCTCCATTTGCGACGAGAAGTTTGAATTTTGGCTCTAAGTTACCTACAACTTTTCTCTGTAATGGCGCCAAAGTGTTGCGCCGTGTACCATTATCCTCGGGCTCAGCGATGCTTCACACTGAAAGATCACGTTACGTAAGATGGATTAATAATGTCACACTGGCATCTCATCACAATTCTGCCCATCGGCGACCGTGTGCATGTCATATCAAAGATTGCCGTTACACCTGCCCTTCCCCACATCTCATCCCTTCTCTTGACGCCTCTGCGACGGAGGTCAGAACCGCGACACCCAGCGCTCAAATCACCCGGTATTCTTATGGGTGACCGTGAGAAACACTTTGGACACAGGAAAATCCGTCTTAAAGGGCCTGAATGAAACAGCCCTTTTACTTTCCGGGGTGTACATTTTCACAAATTTTGCTGCTGAATAGTTTTCAATGCAAAGTTTAACAGGGACAAGTTCTTGACAATGTTTGGCACTGCTGACACCCCCTGGACGATTCAACCTTTCTCTAACGATATCATGGGATTGCAACCCCATTGAACATAATCTCACCCCGTAGGAGTGTAGTGTGACTGCAATTTTTCCTTGGGTACACATGGTGGCACCACTAGGAACCGTTCAAAATCATTCGAAGAAATTTGTACGTGATCCAAAACAGAAAATGATGTTTATGCTTTTTAACCGCCCTTTTCCGTGCACTACTGTGGTGTTTGCACAGGGGGTTTCGACACTGACACACGTGAATGAAATGGCAAAAGGTCTCACTAAGATCCCCCCTTCCCTCCGCCCAATTTGGCAACACGCTCAGTACCGTATGTGCCCCTTTGTTGGGCACTTCAGAAATGTTCCTGCAGAGTTCCATTCAATGATTCCTAGGCGCCAGCAGGATAGGCAGCCCTTTCGATACTCCTCAGACTTTGTTTGCAACAAGCAAGTGCTAGTGAAGAGGCATAGTGCCACTCAGCTATTTTGTTTCGATGCACAATCGAATCATTTTCATGATAAAGAAAGGTACTCTTTCTGATTATAATGATTTGAATGAATTTTCAGTAACAGGTAGCATCAACTTGCATTAATGACATCCATAACTGCAGCTGTGGATCACGGAATTGATGCAGACTTGGGGAATATTATTCCAGATGTTTTGCAGCACATTGACCAGTTCATCAGCTGTCCCTGACAGGGTTTGTTGCACCTTAGCCCACCACACATGAAATCCACACATTCAGTTAAGTTTAAGTCAAGGCTGTTTGTAGGCCATTCCATCAACATGCTGCTGCGCTGAGACAATCTGCAACGACTCAGGAGATCTGAGACCGAGTGTTGTCTTGTGTCAGTGTGAAGTATGATCCAAATGCTGCAGCCTCTGGAATGAAATACTGCTCCACTATCTTACCCTGGTAGTACTGGGCATTCAGTGCTGGAGGTGGCATGACTGCAATGGGTGCCAGATTGTGACAGATTCAGTCCTGAAGACAGTCTGTGGTGAAATGACCATTTGGATGAGCTCTCAACTCCACACTGTGATGCCAGACACGGATCCTGTTGCCATGCCCCTCCTTGGGGACGTATGACTCATCTGTGAAGAGCACCCAATGCTAACACTGCATGTTCCATTGCACATGCTGCATGGCAAACGGCAGCATGGCCACCTAACGTGCACATGTCGAGCTGGGAACCTTCACTGACTTGCGTGAGAAATGTGCAGTTCTTGTAACTGTCACCACTTGGCTAGTAGCAGTGGCATGGCGCTCGTTGGTCCCTTTTGTATAGAGTGGAAACCCTCCACGCCAAAACCAGCATGATGACCAACACAAAGGTCTACTGCCATCTCTGCATGGGGGTTAGTGTTCACTAAGTGAGGTCTTCACAGGATGTGCGAGCTGCGATGTTTGCATACATCTGGCTTTGATTAACCATTAATATCGGCTCATCTGGAGATAGATTGGGTTGAAAATTGAATGAAGGGTAGTGGTTTGAAGGGCAGAGGGAAAAAAGTGCCAAGGCAAGGGCCAAGGGAAAAAAGAAACTGTGCAACTGTCTTGTCAGGCAATAAGAGCTGTAGCGGATTGCTTGCTACCTGTGACTGCTCATGCACAGGCTAGGTAAGTTAGTAACAGCTATCACGCAGGTGGATATCTTTGACGTTGCGAGGCTTTGTGACTCGGTGGCGGCAGTTGGATACCAGCGTTGTCTTCTTGGCCAATATCAGCATACCTGTAACAGTTGAGTTCGTCATTGGTTAGTGTCTGATAGTTCATATACTGGAGATGCACTATGCAGGGTAGTGTAGGTGGTTTGTTTGTGCATTAGTGTATGAGCTTACCGGCTTCTCTGCTGTTGCCTATTGGTTGGCTGTGATAACAGCTGGCATGTCCGGTCAGTATTGATGATGTATAGGGGCTCGCCGAGGTTGTCGCTTGTGAGTGTTTGTTAGCTCCCCATAGGTGGTTAGGCCCTAACTAGCAGTGCCTTTGGTCACTTATGCTTTCACCTATGGTTGTGATCATAGTTCCTGAGAGTAAGGATGAAAGGATTATCTGAGTTCCTTATAGTCATGTGTCGAGGTTTCTGAATACTTCCTTGAGGGTTTCGAGGTGGAATTCATTTTGAAGATCCGTGGTGCAAGTATAGCGTGAAGTGTTGCTAATAATACATAGCACTATGTTCTGCATGACCTGACGACGGTGCAGGCCTATAGGAGATGCATATCTCCAGACGGGAGCTATGTAAGTCATCAGAGGCCTGATTAGTGTCATGTATATGGACCTCGATACCCTCCTGCTTAGTGTACTTTCCTTGACGAGCATTGGGTGGGGTTGTCTGAGCCTCACGTGCACTCTGTTGGCAATGTATCCTATGTGGTCCCCCCATGTAAGTTTCTGGTCCAGCCATAAGCTGATGTATCTAACTTTATCTCAGAAACGTGCTGGTCGTGCATGTCGCGTTACTTGTATACAGTGATGTTTTCGCCGTAGTTTCTGTCTGTGTGTGAACAGAACAGTTTTTCGCTTGTCGACATTTACTCTAGTATGTCATCGTTCGAACCAATGCTCGACAGTTCTGAGTGCTGTCTGTAATCGTGACTTTATTTTCGACGGTTCTAAGTCTTGCACAAGGATAGCTGTGCCATCTGCGTGCATGGCTAACGTCGTGTTTTGGGATGCTGGGAGATCATTAATGTAGAGGTTGAACAAGATCAGCCTCAGTACGCTCTCCTAGGGTACTCCATCTTGAATACCGTTTCGTGTCGATTGCTTGCCGTGCACGTCAGTGTTGAAACATTTGTTGGTGAGATATGAATGCATGAGTCGTACGAGACCGTCGGGGAACCCAGGATTGCTTATTTTGCGTATGAGGCCATTGTGCCAGAGACAGTCGAAAGCTTTTTCAATGTCCAGGAACACATCCCCTGTGGCTTTGTTCGTGTTGTAGCCGTGTGTTATATGTTCAGCTACTTGGAGGGGTTGTTGCGTTGGTGAATGGTGATTCCTAAAGCCGAACTGCTCTGGCCGTAACGATTCAGTGCCTAGTGATGAGTTTTAGTATTACCTTCTTGACAAACTTGCTCAGCGAGCACGGCAGACAGATGGGTCGGTAATTTTGTGGGAAGGAGTGGTCTTTCCATGGCTTTCTGAACATCAGAATCTTCGCCGCCTTCCAAAACTCACGGAAGTTTTAAGATGGCATTCATTATGTTTGCAAGGTATTCTACAGTTCTATCTGTGTGCTCCTGAAGGACACGGTTTTGAATTCCATAGAAAACCAGGGGCTTTCATAGCATTTGAATGCTTAACAGCCCATGTGATTTCATTTGTGCTAGTACGTTTGATCTCAATGCACATGGGTCAGGCTATAAGTCGTGTAACCTTGGTTTGTTTCAAGTGTGAATACTGAGCCTGATAAAACCAGATTTGGCATGATAGACGCTGCAAGTGTAGTGGCCATAAACTCTGCTTCCTCCTTCACGGAGTAAGCAGGGCTGTCTGGGCCTTGTACAGTAGATGATGATGATGATGATGATTGGTGTGTGGGGCGCTCAGTTGCGCAGTCATCAGCGCCAGTACGAGGTCCCAATTTTTACACAGTCCAAATTTTACACGGTCCAATCGAGCCACTGCTACGAATGATGGTGATGATGATGAAATGATGAGAACAACACAAACATCTAGTCCCCAGGCAGAGAAAAATCCCCAACCTGTCCGGGAATCGAAACCGGGACCCCATGATCCAGAGGCAGCACGCTAGCTACTAGACCACGAGCTGCGGACTTGTAGAGTAGGAATGTAGTGTTTCTCCCTGGTGATCTCTGTGGCCAGCTTCAATACACCAGGACGTTTGGCATCTAGCCCTTCGAGATTTTGGCCCCAACATTTTCTCCAGTATTAGTCCCTGAAATCCGTTAACATGCAGTTCATAGAATGGACGCTTGATACGCTGTCAGTATCTTCTGAGGCGGTTCCTTGTTGAGATAAGAAAGAGGGTTTTATGGGGCAGGGGTGTTGTTGAGATGTTGTATGTGGAATGGCGTCAGACATTGAGTCTTGGCCAGCAGTAGTGAGAACCTCCACCGCCTCATCAATTTTGAATGTGTTGTTAATTTCGTGAGTGTCCGGAATACGACAGTCAAGCGTATCCTTAAACAGAGACCAATTCGTGCTCTTGTGGTTCAGTATTCTGCGTAGTTGCATGTCCTGCAGCGTTTCTTTCATGTGAAGTATAATAGGCGTGTGGTTCGAATCCATATCGTTTTCAGCCGTAAGATTGAGTGTGGATGTGATGCCCTTGATGAGGGCTATGTCTAACATGTCTGGCCTGAGGCGGGCCTGTGCAGGCTCATACGTGGGGGCGTTATAATGAGTCACCCTCATCTAACATTAACTTTTTTTATGTAGAAATAACCGATACCATGTATTCTATCGATTCCTGCATAGGTTAAAATTATCTCAGCTGTTTCATTAAAAGAATTCATATGATTTTGTATAAAAGGTATTATATTTCAGGCTAAAATATATAAAAAAGAAATTAATGCGTTACAATCTATATGTATTAACACTTAAAATTACTCTTCTTTTCAAAATATTTAAAATTACGAAATTTCTGGCATACTTAAAATTCATATTATTAATTGCACAATCTAGTGCTAATTATTAAATTTATTTCGGGATTTATTTATAAAATAACGATATAACTTGCTAAAGATTCTCGTCCTATCGAGAGTTTGTAAACTCTTTTGTTTTGTCAACTCTTCGAAAATTGTGAGTACGGCAGAATGTAAGTAGTAGTGGACATGCCTCTGATGGAAGTAGACGTTTTCTAAGTTTGTCATCAGCAATATAATTATTGTTTTTTATGTGGAAAATGTAAAAACAGTGTGATGCTGAAATATGTGACAAAGAGTAAAACTGGAGAATCATGCAGGCAAATCTTCATCAGTTATTTAGTCATCAAGAACCTACAAAAATTGAAATTTCAGCTGCAAGAATGTACCCCTAGACAATTCTTTGAGCCACCGACAGTAAAAACGAGATAATGAAGATAAGTAAAAAATTATTCTTTTGTATATCTTACGCCTCTCGAGGCTTTCAAAATTTGTGCAAAGAATGAGAATTTTAATAGTGATGTGCGGGAGGGTATGATTACAACGTCCAACCCTAATACAATATGTGCATGTTTGTATAGTTTCTTGCCATTGGAGATACGTATTCGTGAATTCCACTTTGGGTGTTTTGCTTTTAAATCTCCAGCTGTGATTACCTGCAGTGCTATGTCGAGACCTGTGCCGATATCGCTTGTTACTATGTTCTTAGGTGGACTGTAAAGCGATACCAGTGCACTGTTATCTCCTTTGAACTTGACCATGATGGCCATAGCCTCTAGTTTCTCAAGTTCAAGGAGCTCGATATTCGCGTGTTCTGCGTTTTTGTGTATGATGATGGCTGTGCTGCCCCGCTTCCTGCAGTCCGCTCAGTCGTTATGATAGACGCAGTAACCTAAGATATTCAGTTGTTTGTGAAGCGTAAGCAGTGTCTCGTTACGAGAGCAATTTGGATGCATTTGCGCTCCATGTACGCAACCAGTTCGGTTCTTTTGGATAAGATCCCATTGACATTCCAAAACAGGATCTGTGAGGTAGTGTTAACGTTTGTATTAATGGGATGGTGTGATCAGTTATCTATGAATTGGTGTAAACAGTGGTGTGATAATAGTTTGTATGTTAGACCAGTGGTGTGAGCCTGACAGCCGGCCGCGGTGGCTGTGCGGTTCTAGGCAATTCAGTCCGGAACTGCTACGGTCGCAGGTTCGAATCCTGCCTCGGGCATGAATGTGAGTGATGTCCTTAGGTTAGTTAGGTTTAAGTAGTTCTAAGTTCTAGGGGACTGATGACCTCAGATGTTGAGTCCCATAGTGCTCAGAGCCATTTGAACCATTTTTTTTAGCCTGACATGAACTGTGTGAAGAGTTGTGTAACACAACACATAATCTTCATGATCATTTCGTTAGCCAGAGTAATGTCTCCATTATTCTTTGGAATCTATTGCTGATATTGGAAGTGTTGGTGATGTTGGCGGCCGCTGATGCTTGTGTTGGCGTCGAGTTTGGTCTGGCTTCTGAGTCAGCTGTTTGTGGAGTTCTTATGAGCGCCTGTGTGATATTTGTGGTGAGTGGGGGTGTAGTGTGGGTCATTAGCTTGTTTGCAACAACTACGTAGAACTATCCTCGGGCAGTTGTGCCGTATGCAGAGAGCAGCTGTCCGTTTGGTTCGGCTGTACGGCTGCGAATAATGCTCGTCGGTCTCGGACTGCCTGCCGACCATAGCGTGATCCTCCAGTGGTGTAGTGCAACAGCAATGTCCCTGACCTGTAAGTCGCGAAGTAAGGCCCATCTCCCTTTGACGTTGCAGCATCTTTCCTGTCACACTCTGTGACAAGCCTGACACGTTCGCAACGAATCGTTGGTTGTTACCTGCCATCAGAATCGACAATCAAAGGATTGGCTAACTTCGGCGCAAGACAACTGTTTCCGTGCCACAATACCGTGAAACAAAACAACTATTCCAATTCGTCTGCGCTGAGCCAGAGCTTAAGACACACGTTTTTTACTCACAGAATCCTTATCACGCACTAAAAAAAAATAAAGAAAATAACATGACAAAGAAACACAACACACTGTGCAAGAGCTGTCTGCAGAATGATTCGATTGTGCATAAAAATAAAATATCTGATTATCACTATGCCAGTGCACTGTGCACTAGTGCTTGCTGGTCGCAAGCGAATTAGAAGGGCGTCGAAATGGTCGCCTATTCCGCTGCCACCTAGGAATCGGTGAATGGGTGCCTCTGTACAGGGAGATTTATAATGTGCCCAATAAAGGTCCACAGGTGGCACTGAGGGTGTTGCTCTACTAGGGATCTGAGAGGGACCTTTTGCCATTTTATTCACGTGCGTATCAATATCACAACCCCCCCCCCCCCCCCCCTTACACACGTCATAGGAGGACGCGAAAAAGGAAGGATGAAAAAGCATAAACATTCTTCCCTGCTTTGCATCACTTTTACATTTCGTCGATTGGTTTGGAAGGGCCTCTAGTGGTTCCACCCTGTATAACCGAGGAAAAATTCTAGCCACGCTCAATTCCAGAGATTTGGTATCATATTCAATAGAGATGTATCCCTCCGGTGTCATTGGCGAAGGGTTGAATAGTCCAACGGATGTTACTAATGTCGAAGATTGTCAAAAACGTTGTTCTGTTGCACATTACACTGCGAACTTTCGGGTCCGAGCGCGAAATGTGTGAAGATGAGTGCCCCAGCGGAGGGACTGGTTTCGTTCACTACTTTTATGACGCCTGCTGAGGCCTTTCCATGTCGATTCTGATCATCGATGTGTCCGAAACGTTTCCCTCGGTCACCCATGGGAAAACCGAATGATTTCAACACTGGACGTCGCGTTACTAACATCCATTGCAGAGACGTCAACAGAAGAGATGAGATGTGGGTAAGGGGAGGTGTGACGGCCTCCCTGTGACGTGACACGTCCACGGTGGCACTGGATAGAAGTGTCATGAATTTTTTTACAAGTGTCGAGACATTCCTATTTGAAGAGGCACCGGCTTTCATTTAATTATTAATATTTCGGCTTCTAGAGAACAAAGTCGCCAACGGCCTTGCCGCAGTGGTAACACCGGTTCCCATCATATCACCAAAGTTAAGCGCTGTCGGGCTGGGCTAGCACCTGGATGAGTGAGCATCCGGTCTGTCCAGCGCTGGTGCCAAGCGGGCTGCACTCAGTCATTGTGAGGCAAACTGAGAAGCTACACTATGTGACCAAAAGCATCCGGACACCCCAAAAACATATGTTTTTCATATTAGGTGCATTGTGCTGCCACCTACTGCCAGGTAATCAATATCAGCGACCTCAGTAGTCATTAGACATCGTGAGAGAGCAGAACGGGGCGCTCCGCGGAACTCAAGGATTTCGAACGTCGTCAGGTGATAGTGTCACTTGTGTCATACTCCTGTACGCGAGATTTCCACACTCCTAAACATCCCTAGGTCCACCGTTTCCGATGTGACAGTGAAGTGGAAACGTGAAGGGACACGTACAGCACAAAAGCGTACAGGCCGATCTCGTCTGTTGACAGAGACCACCGACAGTTGAGGAGGGTCGTAATGTGTAATAGGCAGACATCTGTCCAGACCATCACACAGGAATTCCAAACAGCATCAGGATACACTGCAAGTACCATGACAGGTCGGCGGGAGGTGAAAAACTTGGATTTCATGGTCGAGCGGCTGCTGATAAGCCACTCATCACGCCGGTAAATGCCAAACGACGCCTCACTTGGTGTAAGGATCGTAAACAATGAACGATTGAACAGTGGAAAAACGGTACACAATGTGGCGATCCGATAGCAGTTTGTGGGTATTGTGAATGCCCGGTGAACGTCATCCGCCAGCGTGTGTAGTGCCAGCAGCAAAATTCGGAGGTGGTGGTGTTATGGTGTGGCCGTGTTTATCATGGAGGGGGCTTGCACCCCTTGCTGTTTTGCGTGGCACTATCACAGCACAGGCCTACATTGATGTTTTAAGCACCTTCTTGCTTCCCACTGTTGAAGAGCAATTCGGGGATGGTAATTGCATCTTTCAACACGATAGAGCACCTGTTCATAATGCACGGGCTATGGCGGAATGGTTACACGACAATAACATCCCTGTAATTGACTGGCCTGCACAGAGTCCTGACCTGAATCCTGTAGGGCACCTTTGGCATGTCGTGGAACGCCGACTTCGTGCCAGGCGTCACCGACCGACATCGATACCTCAGTGGCAGCACTCCGTGAAGAATGGGCTGCCATTCCCCAAGAAACCTTCCAGCACCTGATTGAACGTATGTCTGCGAGAGAGGAATCTATCATCAAGGCTAAGGATGGGCCAAAACCATACTGAATTCCAGCATTACCGATGGAGGGCGCCACGAAATTGTAAGTCATTTTCAGCCAGGTTTTCAGATACTTTTGTTCACTTAGTGTACTTGATCGAAAAGTAGCGGTTCTGTTCTCGGAAACTGACATACGGCGGGGAGAGCGGTGTGATGATCACATGCCCCTCCACATCCGCATCCAGTGACGCCTATGGTCTCAGGATGACACGGCGGCCGGTCGGTACCGTTGGGCCTTCATGGCCTTTTCGGGAGGAGTTTAGTAGTTTTTTGGTGAACAAAGTCGCGAGTAATATTCCATCACAAAGTCCCTGTCAGCGATCGCTTACAGCGTTAGCTACTTGGCAAACATTTTTAACAACCACTAACGACAATAAGCCGCTTGACAATGTGGCCACCACTTCCTTGCCACACTGCGCCTTCTTCAAATGGAAAGCACTCGCATGCGCGTACAGCGTCCGTCGCTTGGAGTCGTCAACAATGTAATACTCTTCCGTACCTTGACATGCGCGAACCGCCATCATTCGTGGATCGGACTACAGTGAAAGTAAGTAATCGAATTTAAAATAAAGTGACACGTGTTACGCCAATCCACGGATAAGCAGATGATTCGCGAGATCTCATGGAAGTGATTCGCCGAATGTCTCTCCTCCATCGACTGCATGCAGTCGTAATAAGAAAAAATATTCAGATTTAATCAAAATACATTCTTCTTTCGCGTGTTTCTCTGATCCAGTCTGCAACGTTTGTTCTAAACGCAGAAGCAGAATCGTAAATATCAAGTTAATTACCTGAAATTAGGCTTTAGCATCACTCTTTTTGAATATTGAGGAAGGACCACAACGTGTTCTTTGTTGGAGACTTTAGCCAACGATAGCCTGAAACGTATAAAACTAGAGACATCTGCAGACAAAACGTCCATACCATGTAAGTGTAAACCCATTGAATTTTTAAGCGTCACGAGCGACAACTATAAGAAAATGTCAGATTCCTCAGAAAGTAGGTATCAGTTCGTAAGAATGCCTAAAGGTCCCTAAAGGTATCATACTTAATTGCAAAATCCAAATCACTACACATTATTCGTAGGAAACTGCATCTTCCCTCGGCCGTCAATATGTGCGAAATCATGCGTGGATAAAGGTTTGGCGAGAGCCTGAAGTCGACATTATTGTCAGCTGATGCGATAGCTACTGGCATAAAAAATCTGTTGCTACTACGTCTTCATGATAGTCCAAAATTCGTCCTGAAACTTGATGACAGTAGTAATATCGGAAACCTTTCTCAGCTTATTAATTTTGGTTGCTACTTTTATGAAAATAAAATGCTCGAAGATTTTGTTTTGTAAAACTCTGAAAGGGAGGGCTGCAGACGAAGAGATTTTCTTTCTTGTGAATTCCTTTTTTGTTGACCAGTTGTGTTGGTACATGTTCCGATAGGGCGACAGCTTTTACTGGAAATCAAAAGGAGTTCATGGTAGGAGCTTGTGCCGTTTCTTTATGTAAAATTCATACATTGGATGATACACAGGAAGATAGCACAACAAGTCAATAAAGTGCTGAACGGTGCAGTTGGTGGTGTAAATTTTTTGAAAGAATAAACTTTAAACATAGGCTATTTTTCATTCTTTGCGAGGAGATATGTTCTGCTCATGATTCAT
This sequence comes from Schistocerca nitens, assembly GCF_023898315.1. Taxonomy (NCBI): domain Eukaryota; kingdom Metazoa; phylum Arthropoda; class Insecta; order Orthoptera; family Acrididae; genus Schistocerca; species Schistocerca nitens. The sequence continues at coordinate 900,051,444 of NC_064614.1, read as the reverse complement.
TCCTATTGCACACGGAGATACCTTGGTTGTCTTATGATAAAGTTGCTCGACGGGTTGGATAACTGAAGGACGAACTTCGTCTTTTCCTATCGAGTCCTACATTTTCTGGATGAAAATGGCTTCTAATGTTGTGCTACCTGGCTGACGTCCACGAGGAACTTCAGTACCACTTCAACACCGCAATAGTAATTTCATCTTTCGAAGCGCCAAAGTGTGTGCGTTTAAGAGAAAACTTGGACTTTGGAAAACACAGGAGAAGGATAACTGCGAGATGTTTTCTTGTCTGAATGATGTTGTAAAGGAATGAAAGTTTGATGTTAGTAAAATTGTTAGAATTGGCGTAGTAAATATCAAAAACCTTCGTCAACGTATTCGAGGATAAATTTCCAGAACTTTCATCTGAGTATGACTGGACCAACAGTCCGTCCGATACGATCATAACAGACCACCTGTCACCTGTCAACAGTAGGACAGAAGGAGCAAACAGAACACTCAAGAGTCAGAACACTTCGAAATGAATTTAAATTGACGGCCCTTGAAAAGTTTTTTGTGCAGACTTGGAATGAATATCCCAGTTTAACAAGAAGGGCAGTGGACGGGTTATTATTCTTCGTATCAGTTTAATTTTCCGCGGTAGCATTAATCGAGACAAAACAAAGGTCTCGACTGGAGCTGTAGGGGATCTGCGAGTTGCTCTTTCAAAGATCCAGCTAGGGCTGAATTTACTTTCTTCACAAATTCAAGCACACGCGGCACATTAAATGTACAAATACAAGAAAATTTTCGAATGTAGAAGCGTGTGCTTTTTTACTCTCGTTTATTACCATTTCGTATGATCAATTTGAATATAACAGTCTTTAAACAGGCATTTAAATGTTGACTATTGTTCTATCATCATCCGTATGTCGTGATTTTTCAAACATTATAACATTAGAAATGAATAACAAAACGAGATTTATGGAAACAATTAAATTTCAACCAGCTAATCAATTTGTGAACTATTTTGTAAAAAATATGACGTGAAATACACATATTTGCTCAGTTCCAGTGACTGCACACGTAGCCGTGGTTATTTATAGACTAGTTGTAATTGTTGACTGTCACCACATCTGACTACTACAAATGTATGATAATTTTTTAAAAAAAGTTTTGCTCGACGATCTCGAAGAAACTCTCTAATTTTTACTATCATTGCTGTAACTGATAGTTCAAATAATTAGAAATAAACAGATACCGTGATCCGTTTTTGTGCCATGTATGAGAAGTGGTGAGAAAGGAAAGAAAAATAGCGGGAGGGGGGTTAATTGCTTTATCTTACAGAAGAGGGAGCAACGTAAAAAGTTTGAGAGCCCCTGTTTTAGACGTGGGATAATGCACTAAGTGTCCAAAGTTTCTGGACATACGTCACTAGGTGTTACAAATAATCTATTCTTGCAGTTTAGGATGCTCAGTGCAATCTTATGTTAGTATGTTAGGATTTAGCCTGCAGAAATTCATTTGAGCCCCAAACGCCGTGGACAATAGTTAATGGATTTTTCGAACAAGTTATCCGTCACTATGGTCTAGTTCATCTCGAAGTCAGGTCAGGACTTTGAGAAACCCAAACAGCACAGAAAATCCAAATGATGATGACCTGATCCTTACTTTGTGGACAAACACACTATCATTCTTCGATTATCGTCCAACGGGAATAGTCCACTACTAGTCATCCATAGCTTCAGTTTGATGTTTTTCTCTTTTGATTCATTCATGATGTTGTTAATCTATTGTCGAGAAGAAGATATGTATAACAATTTCTCAGAACGATGAGCACTTTTAAAATGCGGTGTACAATAGAATTAATTTGTGACGTCATTAATGAGGAAGGCGAGTTGAAGACAGCTTTGTTGGGAGCAGTCCAGGATAATTCTGTGTTTGTTAAAGATCCCAAATACAAGGGTAATTTCAAAAGTCCTGCACACTGTACGTATGCGCCCATTAAGGTGGCGTGATCAGGTCGAAATTTATGTGAACGAGACTTTAGGCGTGACGATCGCATATGTGTTTGTTGGTTTGCTTGGCTGTGTCGCGAGTAATTCAGTTTTAAAATGGAATCTGAAACCGATTTCGGTCGGATTACACATAGAGACCAGCGTTGCTACATCAGAATCAAATCCCTGCGTGAAAAGAAGCCAACGAAAATTTGCAACGCTCTGAGAGAGGTGTGTGGAAATAGTGTAGTGGATTATAGCGCAGTATCACGGTGGTCTGCTCGTTTCCGTGAAGGTCGGGTAAGCATCGAAGACAACGCAAGAAGTGGAAGGCCATCAGCTGCAACACAATACACAGACTAACACCTCAGGTCATTGTTAATGACATTTTGAGAGAGGATCAACGAAAAAATGGTTCAAATGGCTCTGAGCACTATGGGACTTAACTGCTGGGGTCATCAGTCCCCTAGAACTTAGAACTACTTAAACATAACTAACCTAAGGACATCACAGGATTCGAACCTGCGACCGTAGCGGTCGCGCGGTTCCAGACTGTAGTGCCTAGAACCGCTCGGCCACGCCGGCCGGCGATCAACGAAAAACATTAGAAGAAATTGCATATGAGGCCAGAATGTCTGTCTCCATAGTTTACAGAATGATAACTGAAAAGTTAAACGTGAGAAAAGTTGCTGCCAGATGGGTTCCGTGTGGTCTGAGTGAAGAGGAAAAGCGTGACGCAAAAGAATCGCAGAAGAATTGCTTCAACGTGGTCGAACAGAAGCAGAACAGTTTTTGAAAAGGATTTTTACACTTGACGAAAAACTGGATACGAGATTTTGAGCCAGAACTGAAGTCTCAGTCGTCGCAGTGGAAAATTTCCGACTCTCTACACCCGGAAGAATTCCGCCGTCAACAATCAAAGGTGAAACTGATGATGATCTGTGACAGGTGCATGCTACAAGCTGTTTGTGCAAAATATTTTGCGCTCTAAAATTCGTCGCAGAAGACCTGACCTGCTTGCAGCTGGTGTCCCCATTTTGCATGATAATGGTTCAAATGACTCTGAGCACTATGGGACTAAACATCTGAGGTCATCAGTCCCCTAGAACTTAGAACTACTTAAACCTAACTAACCTAAGGACAACACACACATCTATGCCCGAGGCAGGATTCGAACTTGCGGCCGTAGCAGCGGCGGGGTTCCGGACTGAAGCGCCTAGAACCGCTCGGCCACCACGGCCGGCTGCATGATGATGCAAGACCGCGTGTTCTCTGCAAGTGAGAGAAACGCTCGAGACCTATGGATGGGGAATGGTTCCTCACTCGTCGTACAGTCCTAATATGAGCCCACTGGATATTGATTTGTTTCCCAAATTGAAGGAATCACTCCGTGTAAAAGCGTTTTGATGCAGCTGATACAGCTTCTCCAATGAGGTGACCCAAGTAATCAGACATCTCAACAATGAGGGTGTCCTATCGGGAATACTAAGTTGCCAAAACGTTGGGAAGCTGTCTTAAGCAACAATGGAGATTATATTGAAGGCCTATAAAGATATTTTGTAAAATAAATTATTTTCTTCAGTTCTGCCTTACGCTGTGCAGAACGTTTGAAATGACCCTCGTACAAGACTACAGTGGAACTTTTTTTAATACTGCTCCAAAGATTTTGGCTCGTATGAAGCACACCTCACCACAGATGACGAGGGAATTCTGAGGTTCTCTATTAGGATCAGAACAAGTTGGTATTTCCCGTACGAAAGTGTACCGGAATGTTGAAAGAGTGTAACTGAAATCTCCGAAAGAAATGCGACAATGTCCTTACAAATTTTAGGGACGAGAATTCGTGGCAGGAAGTGTATCCGATCTGCTGTTCCTATCCTGTAACTCAAGTAGACATCAACAGGACAAGGTGAGATACATTAACGTGCATACGGAGGCATAAAACCATTTTACTCTCGCACCATCCACGAATGGAACAAGGCAGCAGATGACAAATTGGTAAGAGCTACTTTCCGCCAAACAGTGTTTAGTGACTTACAGAGTTCTGTGTGGTTATGACGTGTGGAGGAACGTTTTTAAATTAGTACCTCTTACTGGCGAAGAGCGCGGGAGTGTGGGTTAAGTTACTGGACTAGGCAGAAGTGACGGCAGGAGCGAGGTGATGGCGCGCGGGTTAGCAGCAGCGGCAGCAGGAGCAGCAGGAGCAGGAGCAGGGTCAGCGGCCGGCGACCGCCGCGCCGGCTCGCGGCCAGCTGCGTGGTAGCGGTAGCGGTAGCTGTAGTGGCGGCGGTGGTGGCCCTTGGCCTTCGCGGCTGCCAGCTGGCCTTGTTTCACGCCGCCACCATTTCACCAACTTTCGTCGCGCTGGCAGGGTGGGCGCGCGCACCCGCGGCGCTACTGCGTCGCCTGTCTGTCGCAACCACGCCGAGACGGACCTGCACGATTCTCGGCATGTAGCGGTGAATCTGACAATCACCCCACACCGGCACACATTACTTTTCCACTGTTACAATAAAATAAGGCAGAAGGGAAAGATAACATTTCATCGGTATTTATAAAATCATTGGGTGTAATGGCAACCAAACGACTATTCAAGTTGGTGTGTAGAACCTTGGGAGAGCCAGGCCTAACAAAACTCTACCACCTAGTGAGCAAGATCTATGAGACAGGCGAAATACCCTCAGAGTTCAAGAAGAATATAATAATTCCAATCCCAAAGAAAGCAGGTGTTGACAGATGTGAAAATTACCGAACTATCAATTTAATAAGCCACAGCTGCAAAATACTAACGCGAATTCTTTACAGACGAATGGAAAAACTGGTAGAAGCCGACCTCGGGGAAGATCAGTTTGGATTCCGTAGAAATGTTGGAACACGTGAGACAATACTGACCTTACGACTTATCTTAGAAAATAGATTACGGAAAGGCAAACCTACGTTTCTAGCATTTGTAGACTTAGAGAAAGCTATTGACGATGTTGACTGGAATACTCTCTTTCAAATTCTGAAGGTGGCAGCGGTTAAATACAGGGAGTGAAAGGCTATTTACAATTTGTACAGAAACCAGATGGCTGTTATAAGAGTCGAGGGGTATGAAAGGGAAGCAGTGGTTAGGAAGGGAGTGAGACATGGTTGTAGCCTATCCCCGATGTTATTCAATCTGTATATTGAGGAAACAGTAAAGGAAACAAAAGAAAAATTCGAAGTAGGAATTAAAATCCATGGAGAAGAAATAAAAACTTTGAGTTTCGCCGATGACATTGTAATTCTGTCAGAGACAGCAAAGGACTTGGAAGAGCTGCTGAACGAGATGGACAGTGTCTTGAAAGAAGGATATAAGATGAACATCAACAGAAGCAAAACGAGGATAATGGAATGTAGTCGACTTAAATCGGCTGATGCTGTGGGAATTAGATTAGGAAATGAGAGGCTTAAAGTAGTGAATGAGTTTTGCTGTTTGGAGAGCAAAATAACTGATGATGGTCGAAGTAGAGAGGATATAAAATGTAGACTGGCAATGGCAAATAAAGCATTTCTGAAGAAGAGAAATTTGTTAACATCGAGTATAGATTTAAGTGTCAGGAAGTCGTTTCTGAAAATATTTGTATGGAGTGTAGCTATGCATGGAAGTGAAACGTGGACGATAAATAGCTTGGACAAGAAGAGAATAGAAGCTTTCGAAATGTGGTGCTACAGAAGAATGCTGAAGATTAGATGGGTAGATCACATAACTAATGAGGAGATATTGAATAGAATTGGAGAGAAGAGAAATTTGTGACACACCTTGACTAGAAGAAGGGATCGGTTGGTAGGGCATATTCTGAGGCATCAAGGGATCACCAATTTAGTATTGGAGGGCAGCGTGGATGGTAAAAATTGTAGAGGGAGACCAAGAGATGAATACACTAAACAGATTCAGAAGGATGTACGTTGCAGTAGATACTGGGAAAGGAAGAAGCTTGCACAGGATAGAGTTGCATGGAGAGCTGCATCAAACCAGTCTCTGGACTGAAGACTAAAACAACAACCGTCACACTTTTAGAAAAATATCATTCACACAGTTCCGAAGACAATAGAACCAAGTAAGTGCGAGAACAAATGACAAGAGTAATATACAGAAGAATGGAAAAGAAAATTGAGAATTTGTTAGACGACCGTCACTTTGGTTTTAGGAAACGTAATTGCACCAGAAGGGCAGTTCTGACGTTGCGCTTGATAATCGAAGTAAGACTGAAGAAAAATCAAGACACTTTCATGGGATTTGTCGACGTGGAAAAAGCGTTCGGCAATGTAAAATGGAGCAGGTGTTCGAAGTCCTAGGAAAAATAGCAGTAAGCTATAGTGAACGACGGATAATGTGCAATATGTACAAAAGCCAGAGAGGGCGAAATAAGATTCGAAGACCAAGAACAAAGTGTTCGTATTAAGAAGGGTGTAAGACAGGGATGCAGTCTCTCGCTGCTACTCTTCAACTCTATACATTGAAGAAGCAATGATGCAAACCAAGCAAAGGTTCAAGGGTGGGATTAACATTCAGGGAGAAACGATTTCAGTGATAATGTTCGGTGATAACATCCTCAGGGAACGTGAAAAAGAACTAGAGAATCGGTTGAACGGTATGAACAGTGTAATGAGTAAAGAATATTGGTTTCTAGCAGAGATGAGAACAGCTAGTAGCTTAACATCGAAATTGATGATCACGAGGTAGATGAAGTAAACGAATTCTGCTACCTTGGAAGCAAATTAATTCATGACGGCCGAAGCAAGGCGGACGTAAAATTTATCAATTGAAGAAATAAGGTCTGAAAATGATTCCGTGATCATATTTTTGACACTTTATTTTACATGTCCGTCTTGATTACACAACCTTTTACACTTCACTATTAAGGGTTTCGGCTACTGCCATCTTCAGATCTGTTACAAACAAGAACGGTGTGTAACCAACTAAGTTTAGTTTGCTGACGCTAAATCTATAAAAATCGTGCTGCTACATAAGAAAGATAAAAATTGTTTACATGATTAACAGCCATGTATACCAGCCATACGTACCATAAAATTTTATGATGTAGTATCAATGTCAAGCTAAACATGTAGCTACAAAGTAAATGCTGGTGATGATCAGAATGCGTGTGGTATTTGTACAAGGAAACTGAGGCTACCAGAGGGCACCATAGCTTGGGGACATGATTAACCAGTAACACAAATGTAATGGTTAAAATGCGGTATGCGCAGTCATTAATTAAAATTACTTCACATGGAAAAACGAGCGTCTGACAATAAAACATGTACTAACATACTATACGTGGAATTGGATCCATACGTAAAATCCACATAAAAACTGCAAATACTAATAATGTGAAGTTCCTAGCCTGGCAAGATAAAACATACAATTGTATGAAAGCAAGTATAAAAAGCATAAGATTAAAAAATCTGTAAAATAAAATCTTCCAGCCTGACAGATCAATCACCGTAAACGTAATTGTAAAGTAATTAACGAAGCAGTGACTATTAATTAAAAGTTAAAAAGTCGATAATACATCCGGAATGTGGTCTCAATGGCGGCACGTCGTGCCTTCTCCGTTTATTCTTTTTTTACTGCGGCGGAACTTGTGGAAGAAGGCCCAGTCTCCTATATACACATATGTATTCAGAAACCTACTAGTTTGAGCAGCGTTGAGCGCCCCAACGGATATTGCGTGCGGTCGTGTGCGACGAGGCGAAGAAAAGAACGTAAGGAAAACTCCGATAATTAAAATGGACAAACGATAGAACGTGTGCTACGACATCAAGGAATAACCCCCACGGTACTAGAGAGAGCTTTAGAAGGTAAAAACAACTGAAGGTAGACAGAGATTGGAATACAACCAACAAATAACTGAGGACGTTTTGTGTAATAGCTACTTTGACAAGGAAACCCCATCAACTTGACCTCTCATTCTTAGGGGAAAAAAGCAGTCTTGGACGTCATCAGCACCAGCAATCGATCCCGGGCGAAAATTTGGGCCACGATTCTGATAGTACGCTGCTATGACCTTTGGAAAGTACGGCCTTTAAACACGCTGTTGTCACTCGCTCCGCCCCACTATAGTCGCTTGATGCCGGAGAGCGAAGTACCTTACGGTGAAGTGAGTAAGACGTTTTTGAAATAGACAGAGGTGACAAAAATCATGGGATACCTCCTAATGTCGTTTCGGACCTCCTTCTGCGCGGATAAGTGCAGCTACTCGAAATGGCATGGACCCAACAAGTCGTTGGAAGTCCCCTGCGAAATATTGGTTCAAACATGGTTCAAATGGCTCTGAGCACTATGGGACTTAACATCTGTGGTCATCAGTCCCCTAGAACTTAGAACTACTTAAACCTAACTAACCTAAGGACATCACACATATCCATACCCGAGGTTTCGAACCTACGACCGTAACAGTCGCGCGGTTCCAGACTGAAGCGCCTAGAACCTCTTGGCCACACCGGCCGGCGCAGAAATATTGAGCCGTGCTACTTCTATAGCCATCCAAAGCTGCGAAAGAGTTGCCAGTGCAGGTTTTTGTGAACGAACTGACCTCTCGGCTACGTCCCATAAATGTTCAATGTGATTCGAGTCAGGCATTCTGAGTGACCAACTCATTCGCTCGAATTGTCCAGCATATTCTTCAAACACTTTCATCGATAAAAATTCCATCGATTTTCTGAGAACATAAGGTCCATGAATGGCTGTAAATGGCCTCCAAGTAGCCGAACATAATCATTTCCAGTCAATGATCGGTTCAGTTCCATTTAAACACAGTCCACACCATTATGGAGCCACCACCAGCTTGCATAGTGCCTTGTTGACAACTTGGGCCCATGGCTTCGTGGAGTCTGCGCCACACACGAACCGCACCATCGGCTCTTACCAACTGAAATCGGGACTCATCTGACCAGGCCGCGGTTTTCCAGTCTTGTAGGGTCCAACCGATACGGTCACGACCACAGGAAAGGCGCTGTAGGCGATGTACTGTTAGCAAAGGCACTCGCATCGCGCGTCTGCTGCCATAGCCCATTAACGATACATTTGGCCGGAGTATTTCACACAGTATTGCTTGTCTTTTAGCAATGACAACTCTACGCAAACGCCGCTGCTCTCGGTCGTACGTGAAGGCCGTTAGGCACCGCGTGAAATTTGTTATTCTCGGCATACTCTTGACTCTATGGATCTCTGAATATTGAATTCCCTTACGATTTCCGAAATGGACTGTGCCATTTCGTGGTCAAAGCCTGTTAATTCCCGTCGTGCGGACATAAATACGTCGGAAACTTTTTCACATGTGTCAGCGGCGTATAAATGACAGTTACGTCAATGCACTACCTCAATGCACTACCCTTTCAGACATTGTGTACGCGAAACTACTGCCATCTGTATATCGCTATCCCGTAACTTTTGTCACATCAATATACTATTTTGATAGTGGTACCGTGCTTTAATCATTGCATTAAAGTGCACTTTTTCTAACTTGTAGCCAGAGAACTCTTTACTTTGAACATTATGTTGACATTCACAAATGCTTTGTAAATGAATGAATGAAACGAATGGGTGTGCAATTAAAGAAGTAGCGTAACACGATTTAGATATCGATGTCGCGTTTGTGCGTTGTTACATTACATTATTAAAATAATACTGAACGTATTACATACACATATTGCTTATTTTTCGCTTAGAATAACATGTGTTCTCGAACAAGATTTCACAAAACGTTGGATAGATGTGTCCACCGTCCCCTTTCTATTCCCTGGGCTTCAACACCTCGAATAGGAGGGCTCTTGTTGTCATTCCTTTGTGCAATGCCTGTGTTCCGCGCTTGGGCTCTTGGCGGCTGCTGTGGGGAGGAGCGAATGACAAACAGTGCGCGCGAAAGGTTAAAAGTTGTGATTTCAGAATATCATAACTGCGTGCTATCAGAATCATGGCCCAAATTTTTGCTCGAGATCGATTTCTGAGGTTGGTAACTTGCTAGTGTGCTTTTTTTCTCCATAAATATTGAGATCAGTTTGGTGATGTTTCCTTGTGAGATGAAAAGTTTTGCGCAGGAGAGAAATTTTTAGCGGGCGGCATCGAACTAGTCAGAAGACTGATGGCTCAATAAATAAATAAATAAAATTTACGTAAGCAGTATCTGAAAGAAAATTATTTATTTAAGTTCGACTTGAGCAGAAACTGCTCGACGTCGGTGGAAAGGTATTTTGCCTCTTCCGGAGATTGGATATATCCCAAAAGTAATACTTGTAATTCTTCTGGAACCATCAAAGGTAAAATAAAAGTTTTCGGGGCGTATCGCCGAATATATGTCTCCTGTTATATCTTACAGCAGTTTCTCTATGTCGTATTCGTTTAAGACTTTATGATGCCTGAATCAGTGTACAAATAAACTGCTGTTCGGACTAAGATTTGTTCACTATTTTCTAGAAAAATGGATCGTATACATAAATCACAGCACGTTACATTTCCTCATGCAAAAATACTTTCATGTCCAATATATTTTCTTCTTTTTTTCTTTCCCTTTCACTTCCAAGATAGAAATGCAGTAGTGTACATCAGGTTCGGTGCTTTATTTTATCTTCGTTGTGTGACTACCGTTTGTAGAATTACTAGCTCGGGTACCCGCCTTCACTCAAGGAGTTGACATGAGACTGTGTGGTAGTGGGAATAAAAGGATAAACTTTTAAAGTATTACAGGTAAAAACAATATTGAAAACATTTTCTAACTATTTACAATACATGTTAAAGTATAAGAGGTTCTGAAGACAGTATTTTGATTCTGGAGTTTCACCGGTCATTTAATGTAAAAATCCTGCGGGGGTGCTTCCAGTAGTGGTAATCGAATTTATCCATTCATGCAACACTACCCTGATGTTTCTCTACTGAATTCTTGCTCATTCGCATTCGTTGGGAACTTAAACGTGCTTCTCGCTCTTCGTTTATTTCGTTTTTTCGCTGTTCTTTACGTTTCCGCCGTTTTTCTTCAAACTGGCAAGATCTCCTCCTCCTTTACATTAGGGCTTCGTCTAAAATATAAATCAAATCAACTTTTTATTGACAAATACACTAAGTACACCTTACACACTTTATTTTCGATTTATATTCAGTCACCGTATCACTGTGATTACGCACACTTCGCTGTTTATTTTTATTCACTTTCTGCTTTACTTCTGCGGTTCTCCCTTCATCAGTGATAAGAAACTGACGTTCGACCCCACGACAGGTCTTCCTTTATGTACCCCTACCAAGGGGTAGCCCCACTAGCGGCAAAGTCCTGAACATACCAAAAAGCCTTCGAATGGTCCACAATGTTCCAGACAGAACATTCTGCAACATTCGAAAGTGTTCTGGAATGTTCCACAATGATCTGGGATGTTCTCGAACATTCTGGGATATCCCGAATGTTTCAGACTATTCCCGAACATTCCAGAACATCCCGAATCAATGATGAAAATTATTTAATGTTGTCGAATGTTCTCGAATAATGACGAATGTTTTAGAAATTTCTAGAGGGCGAAAGTTCCCAGCGTCTCAAGTAAAAACAAGAACTTTTTTCGTGGATGGAACATAGAGGGTTACCACACCGCATAATTCTCCCGATCGTACCGGGTCTCGTTTCTGAGTTTTAGCGGCAGGCACATTGTACACTTACTTTTATAACCTATATTGAATATTTTTAAATTTTGCTGTTATTTGAAACATGTGTAAAATGTATTTGTATCTCTAGAATTGTAAATTCGTGTGAAAAGTTGAAAATATTATATATCATACAATATTTTGCGAGAGAGACGATCTTTGTAATATATCGGTAGGAGCTACGTGAAACGGTAACAAAGAGGTCTCTTTCTTTAATGTCATTCGTTTTTCTACAATCCTTTAAACCAATTTCATTAACCTCCAACAACCTTTAGTTGTGAAACCTGGCCATGCAGTGATGTTCTTTTTCACAGTAAAGGTTAAATGTGAGAACTGATTCGATTTAGTGACATACTTTCTTTCTTAAGTTATTTACTTTCTGGAAATTTCTTGCAGTATTCGCATAATATTCAGATTCTTTCTACATTTGCCTTTTTCTGTGCCTAATTGTTATATTTCAGAGATTGTAAGTGTTACTCTTCTATTCGTATGTATAAATGTACATATTTACACTCATCAACCGCTCGTGGTATAGTATTTACACTGATCAACCGTTCGTGGTATAGGCCTATAAGAGAAGTCTTAGGAGAATATATGCGGCGTATTGAATCCTCCCCTGCGCGCCTTAGTTTCAGCCAGTGAGAAGCCCGTTGTGTTTATTCCGGTACTGTACTAAAAATAATAAATCAGGTTTCTCCATCATTACGACAGTTTGTTATTCTGTCCGATTTTGTTTTATGTGAAAGATCATTTCAACAAAGTTTCTACGTATTCCGATCATTTTCTGGTATAGACTGCATTAATTACCCGTTCCCTCACACGTACAATTAAAAATTATACAGCTGTCACTTCGCTGAGTGAATTAAAATCACCGTCGAATCTCGCACACATGCAAGGCTGAATTTTTTATATCTTGGTCGGTCTATGTGAGCGACATTAAAATTGAGCTGACACTCGGCACTGAGGCTGATGGGTGCGACCATAAATGGCAAATGCCTTTACCGTCATTCCTGTCAGACATCGCGGCGATTATCAGCTTCAGCTGCGGATATATCAGATATCCTTCCTTGCTGAATTAGGCTAATATTGAGTTGTCTCACAATCCACTGGTGTACAGAACTTATATTTCTGTAGCCCTACCATTCGGCAAGTTGTCATTTGGGAAGACGATAAGAGGAAGTATTTAATGTATATTTCTCCAAAGCTTCAGACGCATTAGTGATAACAAGGCTGTCTTGCCGTGAACTTGATGGATTAGGCACCGCGAAGCCCGCTTTCAGACTTATTGAGCTATTATGTTATGGTGATTGTGTAACGTGTTCGTTAGTGAAATTATTTGAACAACAAATAGCATCGTTTACAGCACTAACAGGCCCATGGTATAGAAAACTTCTTCTTCATATTATGGTGGTCTACGTGGCATGGGAGTTATTTCATTCAATTGATATGTTTCATTCAACCCAGAATATTGGCCGTCGATAACCAATACATTCATATGAGTGCTCGAAGCAAGGGGCTAAAGAAAACTACCAACTGCGTTCATATTTTGTGGCAACTATTGAAAAATAACTCTCCGCAAGTAATCATCACATTACACAAAATTTTGCTGTAATCTACAGCACTTATCAACTGGAACCGCGAACAACGATAGGAGATTTGCCAACCTGAGGGATATTTGCGGGCTTGCACTGTTTCTCGGTTTCCGTCAGCCGCCGCTCATATGGTCGTCGTAACTGCCGTCTGCTTCACGTCTGCTGTGCCGCGAGCTACCTTAATTTAAGTAGTAACTGTATTTTTCTTACTTGTCACTTCTTCTTCCGTGTGTATTTGCTTTTAGGAAGCTTTAATTGTCGAGTGCTATTAATAGTTCCATAGATTTCGTGTTTGTTTTGAATACAGTCAGAGAGAGTCCCTTTAGTCAACCATAGTGCCAGTAGTGCTAGTGTTTGTTTTCAATACAGTCCAGAGACAGGTAGTGCTATTTTCATTGTTTTCTACAAGAAGTGGCTAGCAACCACAGTTTAGTGAATAAACAGCCGCCTTTAGTGAATTAGCAGTCTAGTTAAAGGTTGATTAACTCTCTTCAGTAAATTGATTCCTTAGGATGGATAGGATGTGTGACTGCTGTGTACGGACGCAGGAGGAGCTGGCCACTGTTCGCGAACAGCTGAGCGTGTTGATGGCCGCGGTCAGCTGCCTCGGAGTGTAGCGGCAGTGGGGAGTCTGGTGCGTCGCAAGGTACACCCCAGGTGTTACATGCTTCACCCACTGTCCCTGCTGTCGAGACATCTTCGCGTGTACTGGGCGCGGTTGGGCCACCCTCTCCCCAAGGGGAGTGGCGGGTTCAGCGGCGTTCGCGGCGCACGAGGCGGAGGGTCAATGTGGAGGCTGGCCGTGTGGCATCGCCCGCTCTGCCTGTGAGTGGACATGTGGCTGCTCCTTCAGCAAGGTCCGAGCAAGCACACGGGGGGAGGGGTTTATTAGTTATTGGGAGCTCCAACGTTAGGCGGGTGATGGAGCCCCTTAGGGAAATAGCGGGAAGGTCGGGGAAGAAGGCCAGTGTTCACTCTGTCTGCTTGCCGGGGGTCTCATCCGAGATGTGGAGGAGGCCCTACCGGCGGCGATAAAGAACACTGGGTGCACCCGACTGCAAATTGTTGCTCATGTCGGCACCAATGACTCCTGCCGTCTGGGTTCAGAGGTCATCCTCAGTTCGTACAGGCGGTTGGCGGAATTGGTGAAGGCGGAAAGCCTCGCTCGCGGGGTGAAATCAGAGCTAACTATTTGTAGTACCGTTCCCAGAACCGATCGCGGTCCTCTGGTTTGGAGCCGAGTGGAAGGCTTAAACCAGAGGCTCAGACGATTCTGCGGAGATCTGGGGTGCAAATTTCTCGACCTCCGCTATCGGGTGGAGAAATGTAGGGTCCCCCTGAATAGGTCAGGCGTGCACTACACGCCGGAAGCGGATACAAGGGTAGCGGAGTACGTGTGGAGTGCACATGGGGGTTTTTTAGGTTAGAGAATCCCCTCCCTAGGCCCGACAAGACGCTTCCTGAGACGCGGCAAGGTAGGAGTAGGCAAAATGCAACAGGGAATAACAATATTAATGTGCTAATAGTAAACTGCAGGAGCGTCTACAGAAAGGTCCCAGAACTGCTCTCATTAATAAACGGTCACAACGCCCATATAGTACTAGGGACAAAAAGTTGGCTGAAACCAGACGTAAACAGTAATGAAATCCTAAACTCAGATTGGAATGTATACCACAGAGACAGGCTGCACAGTGAAGGGGGAGGCGTGTTTATAGCGATAAGAAGTGCAATAGTATCGAAGGAAATTGACGGAGATCCGAAATGTGAAATGATTTGGGTGAAGGTCACGGTTAAAGCAGGCTCAGACATGGTAATTGGATGTCTCTATAGGCCCCCTGGCTCAGCAGCTGTTGTGGCTGAGCACCTGAAGCATAATTTGGAAAATATTTCGAGTAGATTTCCCCACCATGTTATAGTTCTGGGTGGAGATTTTAATTTGCCGGATATAGACTGGGAGACTCAGACGTTCATAACGGGTGGCAGGGACAAAGAATCCAGTGAAATTTTTTTAAGTGCTTTATCTGAAAACTACCTTGAGCAGTTAAACAGAGAACCGACTCGTGGCGATAACATATTAGACCTTCTGGTGACAAACAGACCCGAACTATTTGAAAAAGTTAACGCAGAACAGGGAATCAGCGATCATAAAGCGGTTACAGCATCGATGATTTCAGCCGTAAATAGGAATATTAAAAAGGGTAGCAAGATTTTTCTGTTTAGAAAAAGTGACAAAAAGCAGATTTCAGAGTACCTGTTGGCTCAACACAAAAGTTTTGTCTCAAGTACAGATAGTGTTGAGGATCAGTGGACAAAGTTCAAAACCGTCGTACATAATGCGTTAGATGAGTATGTGCCAAGCAAGTTCGTAAGAGATGGAAAGGAGCCACCGTGGTACAACAACCGAGTTAGAAAACTGCTGCGGAAGCAAAGGGAACTTCACAGCAAACATAAACATAGCCAAAGCCTTGCAGACAAACAAAAATTACGCGAAGCGAAATGTAGTGTGAGGAGGACTATGCGAGAGGCGTTTAATGAATTCGAAAGTAAAGTTCTATGTACTGACTTGGCAGAAAATCCTAAGAAATTTTGGTCTTATGTCAAAGCGGTAGGTGGATCAAAACAAAATGTCCAGACACTCTGTGACCAAAATGGTACTGAAACAGGGGATGACAGACTAAAGGCCGAAATACTAAATGTCTTTTTCCAAAGTTGTTTCACAGAGGAAGATTGCACTGTAGTTCCTTCTCTAGATTGTCGCACAGATGACAAAATGGTAGATATCGAAATAGACGACAGAGGGATAGAGAAACAATTAAAATCGCTCAAAAGAGGAAAGGCCTCTGGACCTGATGGGATACCAGTTCAATTTTACACAGAGTACGCAAAGGAACTTGCCCCCCTTCTTGCAGCGGTGTACCGTAGGTCTCTAGAAGAGCGTAGCGTTCCAAAGGATTGGAAAAGGGCACAGGTCATCCCCGTTTTCAAGAAGGGACTTCGAACAGATGTGCAGAACTATAGACCTATATCTCTAACGTCGATCAGTTGTAGAATTTTGGAACACGTATTGTGTTCGAGTATAATGACTTTTCTGGAGACTAGAAATCTATTCTGTAGGAATCAGCATGGGTTTCGAAAAAGACGGTCATGTGAAACCCAGCTCGCGCTATTCGTCCACGAGACTCAGAGGGCCATAGACACGGGTTCACAGGTAGATGCCGTGTTTCTTGACTTCCGCAAGGCGTTCGATACAGTTCCCCACAGTCGTTTAATGAACAAAGTAAGAGCATATGGACTATCAGACCAATTGTGTGATTGGATTGAGGAGTTCCTAGATAACAGGACGCAGCATGTCATTCTCAGTGGAGAGAAGTCTTCCGAAGTAAGAGTGATTTCAGGTGTGCCGCAGGGGAGTGTCATAGGACCGTTGCTATTCACAATATACATAAATGACCTGGTGGATGACATCGGAAGTTCACTGAGGCTTTTTGCAGATGATACTGTGGTGTATCGAGAGGTTGTAACAATGGAAAATTGTACTGAAATGCAGGAGGATCTGCAGCGAATTGACGCATGGTGCAGGGAATGGCAATTGAATCTCAATGTAGACAAGTGTAATGTGCTGCGAATACACAGAAAGATAGATCCTTTATCATTTAGCTATAAAATAGCAGGTCAGCAACTGGAAGCAGTTAATACCGTAAATTATCTGGGAGTACGCATTAGGAGTGATTTAAAATGGAATGATCATATAATGTTGATCGTCGGTAAAGCAGATGCCAGACTGAGATTCATTGGAAGAATCCTAAGGAAATGCAATCCGAAAACAAAGGAAATAGGTTACAGTACGCTTGTTCGCCTACTGCTTGAATACTGCTCAGCAGTGTGGGATCCGTACCAGATAGGGTTGATAGAAGAGATAGAGAAGATCCAACGGAGAGCAGGGCGCTTCGTTACATTTAGTAATCGCGAAAGCGTTACGGAGATGATAGGTAAACTCCAGTGGAAGACTCTGCAGGAGAGACGCTCAGTAGCTCGGTACGGGCTTTTGTCAAAGTTTCGAGAACATACCTTCGCCGAAGAGTCAAGCAGTATATTGCTCCCTCCTACGTATATCTCGCGAAGAGACCATGAGTATAAAATCAGAGAGATTAGAGCCCACACAGAGGCATACCGACAATCCTTCTTTCCACGAACAATACGAGACTGGAATAGAAGGGAGAACCGATAGAGGTACTCAAGGTACCCTCCGCCACACACCGTCAGGTGGCTTGCGGAGTATGGATGTAGATGTAGATGTAGATGTAGAATAACTCTTGCAATTGGCTACTTTTGAGGCTAGACTGCATTCTAAGATCTTGGAGAGACTGCTTGAGAGTTCTCAAACATAATAATTAATTGGATTACAGAACACTCTAGGAAATGGCTTAAGTCTGATAAACGCATCGATTCTTCTCCTTAGTACTTAAGGAATATCATTGTTTGTCAGAACAGGCCATAATTCAGCAATATATAGATTTAACTGCATGTGTGACAACACATTTGTAGATTGGGATTCTACACGTTTTTCTACTTTAATATGGTGCTTCTGTGTAATATTTATGTCGCCTTTGTTGGAGTATGCGTTACGAAAACCCACGTAGTTTACAGGGGGAGGGGGAGGGTTAAAAGTGAATGCACCCAGAGCATAATTTTTAAGCTTATCTCGGTCGTGAGTGTCCGGATAACACCAGTCCACCTCAATTTCACGCATTTCCTGGTAATTTTGCTTTAATTTTATCTATTCTCAATCAATTTAAGTAATTTTTCAAGTTTTTCGCAGTTTTACAAATTTCGTTGTATTCCCCTCAATTTTACATATTTCTCATCAATTTGTCATAATTATACCCTCGATTTTTACCAATTTTCTGTTATTTTTGCATATTTATTTGGTATTTTTCCGTATGTATATGGTCATATCGCTGGCATACCCATGCGTTGTTTCATTTTACACGAGGGAAGTCCTAAGGATTCCCCTTTTCCTGATGATCTACATGCATGCATTTTGGACAGGAAGATCATGAAAAGTATAGTCGCCTCATACATAGAAGAGACTCAACGAGTGGTGCAGATTGGAAACTCGTAGGCTGGAAACAAATCCATGTACTGCTATGGCATATCAGATAACATGTCTGCTGTCTCATGTAGAGACGTACGTGGGATCTCAAAAGTCTGACACATTTCTACATGTTCATCTGAATTCCACTCTACCGTGTAGGGATCTGCAACAGGGAGTTGACATGTATACAGAGTTGATTTCTGCCGTTGTTCTGATATTTATCATTCTTCCTATAAGTATATGCTCTTGTTGTTTACCGGATGATCTTGGTAACTTTTGTTTACACCTTCCAATTCTGATAGTCCCCAAAACCATGTCAGGACATATACAAACTGCACATTTTGGGTATTTTTTTTTTAATCCAAGTAATAAGTTATTCGTTAGTTACTGTGTTTCGACTGCACTTAGCAACCTGGACCGTGAGAGTTTCCCCTCCCCATACCTACGGAGTGCGCATCCTCGGCAACGTAATTTACAGACGAACAGTTAGCATGTTATGCATGCAAACCTCAACCGTCTTCCACTGACGCTCTACACACTAAGCATGCATATTACCAATCGCGAGGTCTCGATTTCAACCGCTTGTACATTATTTTCCACAGGGCTACAGCTCCACAATAGGGAAAAACGATTCTGTAGGGGATGTAAGCACATTTAAATTCGTCCCGATAAAGAGCATAACATCTTCGACGGAAGTTACATTACCGATATTTCGTAACAGTATTGTCTAAATTCTCCAGTAATAACAACAAACCATGGCGTCATGCTGTGCCTTTCATGCCTCCTTTTATGCTCTTGAAGATCCTCTAGTACAATCGGCAAAACTTTACACAGATCTGTGCAACCGACTTCAAACACTGGCTACATGCTCCAGTGGGGCGATATATGTATGTGTAATATACTCGATATCAACACAGAGACAGTATTTGTTTCTTCAATTTATCGGAAGAGTGAGATGCGGTAAAATCTTGTAGGAGTTCCTATTATGAGGAGTGGTATAACTGGTTCAAGATTGGATACAGATAGTTCCCTTAAAACTACACCGATTTTGCTCATAAAGCTAATAAAAATTGGCTGTATCTATTCTCGTCAAATCATGACTGTTTTTATTATTACTGTAACAACTGCGCGTTAAAAAGACAGGTGTTAACGCAAGTCCTGTGTTATTTCATACTTCATAACCTCTGATTATAAAGTAGACACCATTTGAATTGAGCTCATTTTGGAACCTTGATATTATAGTGTTGTTTTCCGACGTGTGAGTAGATTGTTTGAAACAGGCTGTGTTGAACAAATTGCTTACAAAACTAGATCACGAGAATTTGCTGTATGATTAGAAACTTTACAGACACGTCTATACAGGGGAGATATGGAATAAAAATGTCAAATAGAAGCACACGAATGGTAATTGGTTTCAATGTAATGGAAGAGAGAGAGATGCGGTAAAATCTTATGGGAGTTTCTATTACAAGACAAGCTCTAACGATTTGCTCTTTTGTATTCTCTAATGTTATTTCATGTGTGTGAAAAGTCTGTAACACAAACGTACAGGACAGTTTATTATATAGAAACTGATTTGCATGCGAGAGACGCTCTCAGGTTGTGTTATTTGTCCATGAAATTGAAAGAAATTGTTTAACATAGATGTTTTTTCTTTGGAGTTTAAATTCTCGCTTTTTCTTTACTTCGATGACAGTTTCGAAATAACAAGGACATTCTGTGGTGATCGGTAGTTTTTGCAGAAAAGTAATGAGAGCCTTTTTTCCCAATTTTACCCAGGATGGACAGGTACAGGCCTCATCTGCAATCGGCGATGGTGCACTTTGTCGGATGTCGCAAAATAATGAGATGCGAATCGTATCCTGCAGTCGAGCATAAAAACTACATCGACTTTGCCCATAGAACTGCACCTGTTTTCGTGGAAAGAGGGCGTTTATTATCTTCGCGACTGTGTTTTCCTTTTTAATAGATGCTTGGTTATGAGAGATGCGTTGACGCTAAATAAACGTGTTCTCCATCGCAGTACAACAGACCTATTGCAGGCATTAGGGGTGTGCGTAGTCTGTGTGTGAGGTCGCCGATGTAGCTGCACACTGACCAGGTAGTGGTGCGGGGCTGTGTTGCTATATTTTAAATGAACAAACAAGTTGCACATCGTGCAGCCCTCCATTTAACTCCTATTGTTGAGTTGACTTTACATCTTTTTGTGTTGAAGTCCTGATTCTGGACCATCACCTTAAGGTAGGTGTATGTCTCATGTCCGCCGGCTGGAAAGCGGTAAATCGCAAAAAAACCACGAGGCGCATGGCAGTAGCAGTTGACTGAAAAATCCTGTGTCACCCGTAAGTGGAGGGAGGGATGGAGGGAGCGGGAGGGATGAGGGGAGGTAAGAGGGCCTCTAGTTTTGGGCAGTTTTTGATCGTTCAACGAAGAGAATGCACATTCAACTGCCGCCCCCTCTGCAGTCTTTTAGGATGACTATTTTCTGCAGTAAAAGTGTTGCATTATGACACGTTCGTTCTGAGTGCGGGTTTTTTTCATGATAATTTCCATGTGTAGTGAGACCAGTTCCACAAGCTGCGACATGGTCGCAAATTGTACAGTGACCCAAAAATAAATTTCCTTTACTTCACAACTGTGGTCAGAGATTTTTAGGTTCCCAAACTACCGGTTTTTGGTGAACAATGTCCATCTTCAGGTCTGTTTTATAAAAACACGTAGTAATATACAGGAGCAGTGGCATCATCAAATGCTGGCTCTGATTTTTTGTTGAGCATTTGATGATGCCATTATGGCACCAGGATATTACGATATGTTTTTATAAAAAATGTGTGTGAAATCTTATGGCACTTAACTGCTAAGGTCATCAGTCCCTAAGCTTACACACTACTTAACCTAAATTATCCTAAGGACAAACACACACACCCATACCCGAGGGAGAACTCGAACCTCCGGCGGGACCAGCCGCGCAGTCCATGACTGCAGCGCCCTAGACCGCTCGTCTAATCCCGCGCCGCTATGTTTTTATAAAACGAAATTGAAGATGGTCATTGCTAACCGAAACCTGTAGTCTGAGGACGTAAAAATCTGTGACCATAGACGCGAATTAAAGGAAATTTAATTAGAACAGTGATGCATTTTCCATCAGTTGCGGTAGCATGTAGTGGCTTCGATTACCAGGGATGTAAGATGATTATCGAGTAGTCATCTGTAGCGAACTCTGACGTCAAACAGCGATAGATACAGCCCTCAGCTGTATTCCTAAAGGTAATACAATTATGAAACTGCTCTGTGTCCAACACTAGCGTTTCGTCAGTTGAATGTACTTCCCGCCAAAAAAATAAATATAGTATCTTACACACCAGCCTTTTTTCTGCCAGCTTGTAGATGTAGAGTAGAGTTTGAATGCGTCTGCCACTAGTTTCGAGTCGTATTGTGAAATTTTTTCCCACCGGGGTAACACCCGTTGTATGGCGTCGTCAATTTTTGAGGTGCATTGCGATTTTAGGCAGTCCTTGTGTAGTGCTGTGCATATAGTTGTGTAATTAGGCCAATCTGTATGATTAATTACGTAATTAGGACAGATCTTTACTTCAGTTTTCCAACAAAAATAAATAAAGTACACCAACCTAACCTTCGTCTCCTGCATCTGGGCAGTTTCCATGTGTTGGTGGGTGCACTTGGGCTTTCTGTCCAGAAGAACCAGGGTTCGAGTTCCGGAAAGGGCACAGCCATTTTTAATTTCCCGCCAATTCCCTGGTGGGGTGGGACGTCAGCACAGCCTTGGGACAATGAAATTCCCGCCAAAAATCCAAATTCCCGCCAATAAGGTGGAGGAGGGGGTGGGTGGGGAAGGGGGGAGGGGTCTGGGACGCAGGCTGAGGAAAACACATGACGTCATTCGAGATGGGTAGGGATGTGTGTTGTTTGGGGGGAGGGTTATAAATTGATCGGTTTAATTAATTTGCATATCAGATATTCATTTGATATCAAAACTGCAGCCAGAACTCCAGTACTCTACTACTCAGGTGATCCTCTATAATGCGTCGGCCCACCAGGTGTTGTTGGCTAGTAGAGAATAATCGAGAGATTTGCTGCGCGATGACCCATATATCCGCTGTTACAGTCTGCGAGTAGGTGACTTTGGAGGTGACTTTTTACCGTTTGTAGAGGTACTCACAATACACCCTATTAAGATGAAGATATAAGAGTTCTCATAAATCGGGCAAACGTGATCTGACGTCGAACAATTGCGGTGATAACGGGTGTCTTGCCCTTCCTTCACTCGATTGTCAAGCCGAAGATTAGTACAAGATATCAGGATTTCAGTCATGTGACATGACGAAACAATCCACTCAGATCAACGCTCTCCTCCGAACATATCATCTATATACCCCTCCTTCTGACGGTATCGCCGTGAGACATTGCAGGAGCTTACTGTATAGATCGCGCCGTAACACGTTTTTTAATGAATGGTACGCTGTTGCCACTGGGAAATTTTCCGTAATCTGAAGACTATAAGCGCAATAATAATAAAAAATCTCGTTGACTGCCAAACGCTGACTAATTTTTCTTTTCCATGTAGTGGATAGTGTCGAGGAGAATCTCATACGAGATTCAGGTGAACACTGGTAACTGGGGCAGCCAATTACATTTCGACTTCAGGCAGGAAAAATCTATCAGAACGCTGTCAACAACTGTTGAGACTTCGCAACGAAAATGCGCCATTGCCATAAAAATAGAAATTAAAGGAGCTTTAATAATATCCGACGATCTTTTGGAGAACTCAGCGCATTGTAAATCTGTAACACATTCTCTCGAATCTCCAGATACTATTGTAGGGATCTTGTAAAGTAAAAGATTATAGGAGTATGGTAATGTCTAGAGCGAAGCAATAATATCTGCAAAGGCCGATTTTTTTTAGGAGCTTCCTGTGTACCCTTTCTTGAATGGGACTCTGCAAAGCACCAAGTGAATGGAGATGCAGTTTCTGGGGATATAGGCCTCCGATGGGAAAGTGTATGAGCTGCACTTGATCGGATGCAATCGTGGTTCAACACGACAAAATGGCTATCCTGTTATGTGAAGCAGCCTCTACTTTGTTGGCAACCCATATCGCCTGTGGAGTGAAACCGACACTAAAACTAGTCTACACACAAAACTTATGACAATTTTGCGTCGGCGAATAACGGACCATATATATTGAAATAACCAACGCAGGACCCCCGTTAATAAAATTACACACAATTAAACATATGAGAACCACGAATTTCCAAACTACCACACCTTTCCGCTAGTGTATGCCAAAGTGTCATATATAGAGCGATAACGAGTTTCGTGGGAAGAGTGATTCCGCACCAGTTTTGCGTTAGATGCAGAGCGGAGGCTCACTGGATCGATGTTAGCCATTTTTGTGGGTTACGCATACCCATTAATGATCTATTGGGCATGGAAACAAAGTACATTGACGATAACAAAGTGGCTTAAGTAAGATCCAAAATATTGCAGATTAGAAAACTGAGAGGAATATTCAGGTAAGAGACCGTATAGAGGTGACATGGCAAGAATATGATAGAACACAGTCATTGAATCAAATTATGAATTACAGGGACAGAGAAAGAAAAATCAAAACTGGCTACAAACTGCGAACTAAATTAAGCCTCAAAGTACAATACTTCTGCCTTCGTCTGGGTGTAAGGAATCCATATAACAGTCGTTTGCTCTTGTTAGGAGAACGGCATCGGAATAAGATGGAAACTGGCACCCTGAATCACATTTTGATATAGTTGTACCACTATCTATTTATTTTTAAACTACTGGTATCTTCCTTTCCATGCGGGACGCTAACAGAAAGTAGCTTCTCTGGCAGACTTAACAAGGAACTGCCGACGAAGCCGTAATCAAACGTCGAGACTACAGGAGCTGCCGAGAGGAGCGTCATAGAGTTAAACATTCTTTCCCAGAGACGCTGCTTGTTAGTGTCGTATTTCGAAACACTGCATGTAATTTCTCTGATGGCCGTGCTGTTACATGTTTGAACTGCTTACGTAACGTGAAAGCGAGGACGATTTCGTTACGTAACATCACAAAAGTCCTAATAATTCTGTCTTACTTGTACCTTGAAATAAAAGCCGTCTTTATCAGGATATTTGTCGTAATATAGACGACCGTGGATATAAAAAATATTACTCATTGTCTGCCTACATCTTTCAAAAACAAAGAAATCGTATGTTTTGCTGCCAGATGCTCCGAAAAACGTGTCAACCGAAAATGAAGTGTTGCGTAACAATCTATCTCATTAAATAGTGATGACTTGTTACGATGTTTGAAACAGGTACTAAAAAACCGAATGCAACTTCCTATAGACAAGTTTTTAATTTTGTAAATGAGTAAAAATACAGTCAATGCCAACCGTGTATCCAAAGTTTTAATTCTCAATGAGATGACATTTGTAATAGTTTTCTGGAAAATAGGGGTATCTTGAAATGTATACAACGGCGTGTCAACCGAGAGAGGAAGGAGGTTAGGTCCAAGGTGAAGTTGTTAACCTCCCTCGCCCCCTCCCTCTCCCCGCCACACTTCACAGTCTGGGACGACGACGACGAGATAAGATTTGTGTACCCCCCCCCCCCCCACAAAAAAGCAAACAAAAAAAGAAAAACACTTAGAGACGTACATGGTCTACAGGCAAAATCTGCGATAAATGTCCTGCTGCATCTGAGTAAATCTGCAATTAGTATTATGATTCGCAGCAATTTTTATTTATGACTGAATGAAAATGGCACATCATTAAAGCTACTGTCTCTCAGACGATGTTAAACGTCTTTATAACTTCAACTGCGTTCTGTTGTATTCTGTCATAAGTTTCCGCAAAGAAATGGAAGACCTTTTAAATCGGAATAGTTTATGCGTTATGTATGCCTGCATTACAAAGAAAAGTTTGACGACGTCCTCTGCTATGACTCTATTAAGTGCATCCTCAAAGTGAACAATAGAAGAACACAGAAAGAAACGGATTTTCTTAAATATATTTCTGTAAATAGAAAATGCTACAAAAAATTCAAAATATGCGAGAAAAGTCTTTTTCACCGATAGACTGTCGAAGTTATGCAGCTACGGGAAAACAGCACACCAGTCATTGCTCAAATCGGGCAACATCTGCTGGCTGATCAGGAGAAATCTAGAACTGCTATTACTAGTTCTTCCGTTCACTCTGGTTCCTGGGACGAACAGGAAATACAATGAGAGTTCATGAAAGTTTTCGATGAGAGGAAGGGCGATGTATCAAAACTGAATATGTGACCGAAGCGCCACGACTTGTAATGTCTCCCCGAGTGTTAGCGGATTTCGGGACTCTGTGTTTTCGCGCAGTAGCGCTGAGACGATTTTATCGCTGACAATAGACACTGCGATTACATTGAATATCTCTGTAATTGGATTACCTATGTAGATTCAGCGAACAAGGACTCGCAACTTTCTTGTTCTCTCTCTTCCTTTTCAGCCATTTTCTGGCACGGTCGTAAAATATATTGTTTTGTCTATGTTATGGAGAGATTTTGTTATTTGTACTTATTTTGCATAATAATAACTATTTATTTTCATTTTGTTTGTTATTACTATTAATCATACCTTTCATCCTCTGCTTTTTTCATGAATTTGACAATTAAATAACAAAATTTCACATTCCACAAAACGAAGTCCGATAACGTTTCGGCGTAAATCACGTCCCAAAATTATACTCGCGAACATACAATACCGGTAGAGGAGCCTAGCTAAAAAATATCAGTCATTAATATCTGGCAAATTGCATTCAAATTTCAATATTTAAAAATCTTTCTACATAATTTTTCAAGAATGTAATTTTCCTGCTTTAACTGACGACTCATTTAGCCAAAGATGGTATGACGCTCAGTTGTTGATGTTCCTCCAACAGGTTTGTTTGTTTAAAAGAACAGTTGATCATGCACTGGATAGATATGTATCCCGAGAACAGTATATAATGGGATGAACCCTCCGTGATATACAGTCAGTGTAAAAAAACTTCTAAAGCAACAGAGATTACTGCATGTTGTTGTTGTTGTTGTTGTTGTTGTTGTGGTCTTCAGTCCAGTGATTGGTTTGATGCAGCTCTCCATGCTACTCTATCCTGCGCAAGCTTCTTCATCTCCCAGTACCTACTGCAACCTACTTCCTTCTGAATCTGCTTGGTGTGTTCATCTCTTGGTCTCCCTCTACGATTTTTACCCTCCACGCTGCCCTCCAATACTAAATTGGTGATCCCTTGATGCCTCAAAACATGCCCTACCAACCGATCCCTTCTTCTAGTCAAGTTGTGCCACAAATTTCTCTTCTCCCCATTTCTATTCAATACCTCCTCATTAGTTATGTGATCTACCCAGCTAATCTTCAGCGTTATTCAGTAGCACCACATTTCGAAAGCTTCTACTCTCTTCTTGTCCAAACTATTTATCGTCCATGTTTCACTTCCATACTGGCTACACTCCATACAAATACTTTCAGAAATGACTTCCTGACACTTAAATCTATACTCGATGTTAACAAATTTCTCTTCTTCAGAAACACTGTCCATTCCTTTCAATTGCTCTTCCAGGTCCTTTTCTGTCTCTGACAGAATTACAATGTCATCGGCGAACCTCAAAATTTTTACTTCTTCTCTATGGATTTTAATTCCTACTCCAAATCTTTGTTTTGTTTCCCTTATTGTTTGCTCAATATACAGATTGAATAACATCGGGGATAGGTTACAACCCTGTTTCACTCCTTTCCCAACCACTGCTTACGTTTCATGCCACTCGCCTCTCATAACTGCCATCTAGTTTCTGTACAAATTATAAATAGACTTTCGCTCCCTGTGTTTTCCGCCTGCCACCTCCAGAGTTTGAAAGAGAGTATTCCAGTCAACATTGTCCTCTAAGTCTACAAATGCTAGAAACTTAAGTTTGCCTTTCCTTAATCTATCTGCTAAGATAAGTCGTAGGGTCACTATTGCCTCACGTGTTCCAACATTTCTACGGAATCGAAACTGATCCTGCCCGAGGGCGGCTTCTACCAGTTTTTCCATTCGTCTGTAAAGAATTCGTGTTAGTAATTTGCAGCTGTGACTTATTATACTGATAGTTCGGTTATTTTCACATATGTCAACACCTGCTTTCTTTGGGATTGGAATTATTATATTCTTCTTGAAGTCTGAGGGTATTTCGCTGTCTCATACATCTTGCTCACTAGGTGGTAGAGTTTTGTCATGACTGCCTCTCCCAAGGCTATCAGTAGTTCCAATGGAATGCAGTCTACTCCTGGCACCTTTTTCTTTTTTTTACTTATGTCTTTCAGTGCTCTACCAAATTCTTCACGCAGTATGATATGTCCCATTTCGTCTTCATCTACATCCTCTATCATTTACATAATATAGTCCTCAAGTACATCACCCTTGTGTAGACCCTCTATATACTCCTTCCACCTTTCTGCTTTCCCTTCTTTGCAAAGGACTGGGTTTGCATCTGAGCCCTTGATATTCATACAAGTGGTTCTCTTTTCCCCAAAGGTCTCTTTAATTTTCCTGTAGGCAGTATCTATCTTACCTCTAGTGATATAAGCCTCTACATCCTTACATTTGTCCTCTAGCCATCCCTGCTTAGCCATTTTGCACTTCCTGTCGATCTCATTTTTGAGACGTTTGTATTCAATTTTGTCTGCTTTATTTACTGCATTTTTATATTTTCTCCTTTCATAAATTAAATTCACTATATCTTCTGTTACCCAATGATTTCTACTAGCCCTCGTCTTTTTACCTACTTGATCCTCTGCTGTCTTCACTATTTCATCTCTCAAAGCTACCCATTCTTCTTCTACTGTATTTCTTGCCCCCATTCTTGTCAGTCGTTCCCTAATATTCTCTCTGAAACTGTGTACAACCTCTGGTTTAGTCAGTTTATCCGGGTCCCATCTTCTTAAATTCCCACCTTTTTGCAGTTTCTTCAGTTTTAATCTGCAGTTGTGGTCAGAGTCCACATCTGTCCCTGGAAATGTCTTAGAATTTAAAACCTGGTTCCTAAATTTCTGTCTTACCATTATATAATCTATCTCAAACCGTCTAGTATCTCCAGGCCTCTTCCATGTATACAGCCTTCTTTCATGATTCTTAAACCAAGCGTTAGCTCTGATTAAGTTATTCTCTGTACAAAATTCTATCAGGCGGCTTCCTCTTTCATTCCTTAGCTCCAATCCATATTCACCTACTTCATTTCCTTCTCTTCCTTTTCCTACTATCGAATTCCATACCCCGATGTCTATTAAATTTTCGTCTCCCTTCACTATCTGAATAATTTATTTTATCTCATCATACATTTCTTCAGTATCTTCGTCATCTGAGGAGCTAGTTGGCATACAAACTTGTACTACTGTGGTAGGCATGGGCTTCGTATCTATCTTGGCTACAATAATACGTTCACTATACTGTTTGTAGTAGCTTACCCGCATTCCTATTTTTTTTATTCATTATTAAGCCTACTCCTGCATTACCCCTATTTGATTTTGTATTTATAACCCTGTATTCACCTGACCAAAAGTCTTGTTCCTCCTGCCACCGAACTTCACTGATTCCCACTATATCCAACTTTAACCTATCCATGTCCCATTTTAAATTTTCTAACCTACCTGCCCCATTAAGAGATCTGACATTCCACGCTCTGATCCGAAGAACGCCAGTTTTCTTTCTCCTGATAACGACGTCCTCCTGAGTAGTTCCTGCCCGGAGATCCAAATGGGGAAATATTTTACCTCCGGAATATTTTACCCAAGAGGATGCCATCATCATTTAACCATGCAATAAAACTCCATGCCCTCGGGAAAAATTACGGCTGTAGTTTCCCCATGCTTTCAGCCATTCGCAGTACCAGCACAGCAACGCCGTTTTGGTTAGTGTTACAAGACCAGATCAGTCAGTCATCCAGACTGTTGCTCCTGTAACTACTGAAAAGGCTGCTGCCCCTCTTCAGGAACCACACGTTTGTCTGGCCTCTCAACAGATTCCCCTCCGTTGTGGATGCACCTACGGTATGGCCATCTGTATCGCTGAGGCACGCAAGCCTCCCCACCAACGGCAAGGTCCATGGTTCATGGGTGGGTGGGGATTACTGCATAATAGGCGTAAAACAAAGCATAGGTCTACAGATAAAGAGATACTGAATGAAACAAGTTTGGCTGTCAAGAGAGCAATGCGTGATGCTTTCAGTGATTAACACGGCAGAATATTGTCAAACGATGTTTCAGTAAACCCACAGAAATTCTGTTGTATTTAAAGGCTGTCAGTAATTTGGAAATTTGTGGTAAGGAGTATGGGACCAAACTGCTGAGGTCTTCGGTCCCTAGGCTTAAGCACTACTTAATCTAACTTAAACTAACTTACACTAAGGACATCACACACACCCATGCCCGAGGGAGGACTCGAACCTTCGACGGGGGTAGCCGCGCGAACCGTGACGAGGCACCCTAAGACCGCATGGATACCCCGCGCGGCAAAATACTGATTTAGTGGCACCAAAGTTAGTGTCCAGTCCCCAGCGAATGAGACAGGAATTTAAATTGGGGGTAGCAAAGCAAAAGCAGAAATGCTTCGCTCCGTTTTCAAATGTTGCTTTAAATAGGAAATCCCATGGGAATGGCCCCAATTTAATTCCCGTACCACTGAAAAGATGAATGAAACAAGTCATAATGTCACTGGTGTTGGGAAACAGCTGAAATGGTTGAAACTGAAAAAAGCTCCAAAGCCCGACGAATCCCTATCAGTTTCTGTACTGAACTTGCGGCTGAGTTAGCCCCTCTTATAACTAGAGTCTATCGTAGATCCCTCGAACAACAAACCATGCCAAGTTCTTGGAACAAGGCATAGGTCACAACCTTCTACAAGAAGAGTAGTGAACGTGATTCATAAAACTACTGTCCAATATCCTTGACATCGATTTGTTGTAGCGTCTTACAAACTATTCTCAGCTAAAACGTAATGAGGTATCTTGAACAGAATGACCTCCATGCCAACCAGCATGGATTTCGAAAACATCGCTCATGTTGTAACCTCCCCACAAAAAAATTAAAATAAATATTAATATGAATAAGGAATGTGATTCTAATTTAGTGTAACCTCTCTACAGAAATTCATTCACATTTAACCTCCACACAAAATTTGTTTCCCATTTAATGTACTCACAAAATTCTTTTCTCATTTAATGTAAGATCGAAACAGAAAAATTCCTAAACCACGTAATAATAAAAAAAAAATTCAGTAACCTGGTAAATTTTGGACGACAGCAGTGCTGCGTCATGGCCCTGTAAGATAATTCTGAATAAAAAGCAAAAATTCTTACCTCGATAAAATCGGCAACTATCTGCTCTTACAATAGCTTTTTCCGGCACAGCTCTGTGCAATGCTGGCCTATACATTTATCATTTATGAAAGTAAGCAACTGATTTTTCTTTTGCAACAATCGGGATGATCATGGATTGGAGAAATTAGTAAATTCTTTAAATTGAAATGAATGCTTGTTAGAAATTACTTTATATGACAAAGGTTATTGTTAGGACATTTTTAAAAGATTTTCATGGGAGTTCACATAACATTACTAGATATGCGCGAGGCTGCTTTTACCTTATACTATAACGCTCAGGCCCCGCCATCGCTGCACCATGACCGGCCCAGCCAACACGATACACCAGACTGCTCTCTAGCAACAACTTACTGCTACACAGTTCCTACTGCATACAACACTGCTCTTTGGTCTCAGATTCTCTTATAGCTTACATATCGCAGGCAGCGCATACCTCTTACATAGCCCTCCACTGGGGGGGGGGGGGGGGGGGGGGCAAATATTTGGCAATGATGGTGAGTCAATTGGACTTGCAATGAGCAACAATGTTTTTGTAAAATCTACTTAATTAACTAAGTTGACAGTCACAGAGTATATACATATATATATATATATATATATATATATATATATATATATATATATATATATATATATATAAGTGCAGAACATGAAATGAAATAGAGTGCACATGCACTGAGTACAGAACATATCAAGAAATGACAAAATGTATACGCAATGAATACAAAATGTGTTAAAAAATGACATAAAGTGCACACGCGCTATAAAACTCTTTAGCATTTTTACATAACATATTATGGAGTGAAATAAAGTGTACACGCACTGTAGAAGTCTTTATCATTTTACAAGAATTTAAACGCACTGTATAAGTCTTTACCATTTTACAAGAACTAGGAAAGGAATGGGAAGGATTGCATCATGGTTGTAGCACAGTAGGTTGCACGTAGCTGCACTGAAAGTCCATATCTTTCTACAGAAGCACAACACCAAGTGAGACAATCTGAAGTTCTCTTCCTGAAGTATTTATCAGTGTAGCCAAGATACTGAAATGTTGTATTAATATTGTATGTTATCATTTTGGTAGTACATTAGTTACACCAAATAGTATAACCATAATAACATCTCCATTGTTCAAGGTGGTGGACAGCATGATGTGTCAACACCACACTCTGTCATCAACGTAGAATTAGTGCAGAAACCAAATATGGTGCTCCATGATCATAAGGATGGACAGGAGAAACGGATATTGCAGTAATTTCTGGTAATTACAGTGAATATTGGCACTCACTGGCCAGTTACAAACCATCAGAAGTCATCATTCAAAACAGGAGCTAATGAGTGTAGCATCGAGCTACTGGTATTCATATATATAGCATGTAAGTGACATAATACAAATTTAAAATATAAGAAACAGTGGCATTCATTGGGCAGTTACTAAACATATAGCAAGTATTGAATATTACAAAACATTTTTCATCATTCAAGTGACATACGACATATTTAAAATAATTATTGGCACTCATTGGCCAGTTACAAACCATCAGAAGTCATCATTCAAAATGAGAGTTATTTATTAGCATATTATTTACTTAATTCATCTAGTTATAGTAATCATTGGCACTCATTGGCCAGTCACAAATCATCAGAAGTCATCATTCAAAATGAGAGTTAATTATTAGCATAGCATTTATAGAGTATAACTAAAATATTATTTACAGAACTTATTAGCATAGCATGTATGCATTATTACAAAATATCATTCACTATTACTCAGAACTCATCATTCAAGTGACATAGGACATATTTAAAATGCAACACACTATAACTATTACTCAAGGTCTGTGGTTAGAAAATATCATTCAGTATTACTCAGAACTCATCATTCAAGTGACATATGACATATTTAAAATGTAACACACTGTAACTATTACTCAAGGTCTGTGATTAG
Source organism: Schistocerca nitens (assembly GCF_023898315.1). Taxonomy (NCBI): domain Eukaryota; kingdom Metazoa; phylum Arthropoda; class Insecta; order Orthoptera; family Acrididae; genus Schistocerca; species Schistocerca nitens. Next base: position 900,018,789 of record NC_064614.1, on the reverse strand, counting down.
AAAACATCATTCAGTATTACTCAGAACTCTCTTAAACTGGTAACATTATTTAGGACTGGTAATACATTTTTTTGTGCTAGCAATGCGTTGCGTTAGGATCGATAATTAATTGCTGGGGCATAACAATATTTGCTTTTGATTTATTGCTGCAAATGAGGATAGGTAACGTCATTCGTCATGAGTCAGCTGTAGCAAGGTTATGAAACAAGTAGAGTATATGTGATCACATTCATGAATGACACACACAAATGGGTAAAAAAAGTGCAAGTACTAGAACAGGTTTAATGACTAACTACTTATAGCACATTAATTTCATGAATAGCTTCTCCTAGAAAAAATACAAAATGGATTATTAAGCTGTAAGAAGAAACACATATTATGCTGAAAAGTAGTGAACTTCGAATTAACAGGTAATGAAATGTGTACTCAATATGTATGTACTCTAGCTGTCCTTTCCAAAACATTCGGTCATTATACCATACAACATAAGACATACTGTCAAAACGAACTGCAACAAATACTTAAATAACTACATAGCATTTCTTAACTAACAGTAAATATATAAACTTCATCATTATTCTCATCTGCAATGAAAAACTTAAAAGTGGTGCGTTAAGTGGCCATATAAAATTTATCACTATCATCACCTGCAAAGAAAAACTTCATTATTCATATCACCATAACTTCATTACTATCATCACCTGCAAAGAAAAACTTCATTATTCATATTACCATATTCTTCATATAACTATTCATCGTCATTCATTATCATCTGCAAAAAGACACTTCATTATTCATATTACCATTTACTTCATACAACTATTCATAGTATAGAGATTCTTATTTCTAGCATATTTCATCACTAAAACTAAGATGTGTAGTTCTGTCTGACAGCCTGCATCAATCGCCTCGTATTCTGAAAGAAAAAATTAGTTAAGACTGCTATCATACGATGTGTATAGTATATTCTTGTTAGTGTTTGTTAATTCTGATCCATTTACTCTTCGTGACGAGGTATTGCATCTTCTTTCGTTCATTCCGAAGGTGAAATTCCCATTTCATAGTAATCCACTGTGGTTTGTTTAATTTATTTCTTTTACACGTTATTGCTTTCTGAAAATGATGAATAAGGATTAAAATCTTGCATTTAAATCATATACCCATTAAATAAAAACTGGTTTCTAGTGATATAATTTAGCATACAGCATAGCATGACAGAAAACGTATTATGTCAAAAACATAGACAGTGTTCAAGCGCAAAAATGTACACAGAGTATCATAATGTAGTAGCAAAAAAATGTAAAATAGTCACGATGTTGAGATATCATAAGGCAAAATGTCAAAGTCAACTGGTGTTTGTTACATCTTAAACATTTCATAGTGCATACAGACAAACAGGAAAACAATCATACATACATGAAAAATGGAAAATGTGCACGGTCTGATATATAACGACAAGAAATGACTTTCTTTGTGTTCAGCTTGTATGTTGTGTAGTTGATAGAGGCGAGAATTGAAGACTTTAATGGAGAAAGAATTTGATAAAATTAATATGTCACTAGATAGAATTGTATAATTGGTCATAAAATATGTAAGAGTATCTGGAAAAATGTGCACGGTCTTATGTGTAACGACAAGAAAAGCGACCTGCTAACCTTACCTTGCCGGGCACATGCCAAGAAAAAATATAGTAATCATCAGTATGTAGTCACATAAATATAATTGCATCATTGGTCATATAAAAATCGGGAAATGGCATTACAGTGTGATAAATCATAAAGTATGTTCATTCAATAAAGGGTTTAATATTGGAGACATGGTGATTGCCTTTACTTTTTCTGGTTCTCAGAGTTTCGACGTGTACCACATTGGGGTGAGGAATGCTGCGAATTCGATATGGACCTGCGTATAGAAGCTCAAATTTACTACATCTACTCTTTCCTCTGTTGGATAGATAGTGTGTACGTTCTAATATCTTCTGTCCAATGTGAAAGTCACGGCGTGTACAAACCTGTTTTTGCTGTCTTCTCCGGCGCTCTGCGGCACGTTTGATGTTGTTCAGCGCAATGTCAATTATTTCATGGTGTCGTAGTCGACGAGATGTAGGAAAGAATACTAATTCTTTAATTTTGTTAGGTGGTTCAACATTTTTCATTATAACAGTCGGAGATAGCATAGTAGATTCATTTGGTATCGAGTTAATTACATCCTGGAATGACGGTACGTGTGTATCCCAATCAATATGTTTTTTATGGCAGTATATTCTACATAGTTTACCAATTTCTTTCATTAGTCGTTCACAAGGGTTCGAAGAAGCATGGTACCTGGATATATAGATCGGAGAAATGTTTCTAGCTCGTAACATACGTGTCCATATAGCAGATCGAAACTGTGGTCCATTGTCGGAAATTACTTTCAATACATGTCCTATATGAAATAGAAAATGTTTTATAAATGCTTTCGAAACAGATTTAGCAGTAGCTTTGCGTAACGGAGTGAAGGTAACAAATTTCGAAGTCAGTTCAACAGCGACAAAGATGTAGCAAAAACCTCTATTAGTTCTGGGAATCGGACCAAAAATGTCTACAGCGGCCATGTGTCTCAATTTAACAGGTACAATGGGATGTAATGGAGGAATATGTGAAGTCGTGTCTGACTTAGCTTTCTGGCAGATTTTACATGACGCTAAAACTCGTCGAATACGTTTCTCCATGTTGGTAAAATAACAGTTCTGTCTCAGTATAAGAAAACTGTGGTGTCACCGCCGGACACCACACTTGCTAGGTGGTAGCCTTTAAATCGGCCGCGGTCCGTTAGTATACGGCGGACCCGCGTGTCGCCACTGTCAGTGATAGCAGACCGAGCGCCACCACACGGCAGGTCTAGAGAGACGTCCTGGCACTCGCCCCAGTTGTACAGCCGACTTTGCAAGGAACGGTTCACTGACAAATACGCTCTCATTTGCCGAGACGATAGTTAGCATAGCCTTCAGCTACATTTGCTACGACCTAGCAAGGCGCCGTATTCAATTGATATTGAGATTCTATTAATGTATCATCAAGAGCGATGTTCTACAAATGTGGATTAAAGTTAAGTATTCCAGAAGCTACGTACTTTTCTTTATAGCATTCATTACGTATCCTGTTTCAGACCTCACGCCAGCCTGCATGAGTTTAAGCGCGTACCTTTCGGCTTCCTCTCATTGTGTCTAGGCTGTCTTGCCTAGACACAACATATTTGGCGACGAGTCTCAAAAGAGGATTTAGCGTTCGTATTGCTCTAATTTACTTGTGTCATGGCTTCGCCACAATCTCCAGATGTACTGTCCGAATTTTATCGCTTGCAGAATCAGCAGACGCAGGTGTTATTGGATGCCCTTGGACAGCTCGTCCAGGGTCAACGTGCAATGCAAACCGATGCGGCAGCCGCCGCTCCACCGCTACCGCAGCCACAACACGCAGTTGCACCACCTTTTCGTCATTTCGAAGCGGCGATGGAAAGCTGGACGGAGTGGTCACGCCAATTTGGATTCCATCTCGCCACCTACAGAATTCAAGGTAATGAGCGGCAGCCTCACTTATTATCATGTGTCGGCGTCCAGACGTACTGTGTGATAGTGAAATTATTTCCCCGACGTGACGTAGCAACTCTGTCCTACGAAGAAATTTTGTCTGCATTAGTTGCATATTTCAAGGAATCAGTCAATGTAGTTGCAAAAAGGCATACGTTCTTTCGTACAAAACGTACGGCCGGTCAAACTAATCGGGAGTGGATTGCTACTTTGCAAGGTCTTACTAGGGATTGTGCTTTTGAGTGTGAATGTGGACTCCCTTATTCAGATACTATGGTGCGTGATGCAATTGCACAGAACGTTTCTGATGTTCGTATACGGGAGCAAATTTTGAAACTAGTCAATCCCTCCCTTCAACAAGTGATAGACATATTGGATAGGCAAGACACACTTGACTTTGATCAGGAATCATTTGAAACTTCGCCAGCCGTGTGTCATATTAACCGGCCCACCGGGCGCACTGCACGGAACAGTAAACAGCCCTCGCGCTCGTCCACGCAGCTGCCGCCAAGCTCTCAACCACGTGTCCCGCGGCAGCAAGCAAATGCAGTACTAAAATCATGCCCGCGGTGTGCTACTAGACATTCGCGTGAGAATTGCTTGTCACGCCAAGCTATTTGCTTTTTCTGTAATAAAAAAGGACATGTTCAGAGTGTTTGCCAGAAAAAGCTCAGAACGGACACTCACAACCATTCCAGGCCCTTTGCTTCGCGCCGGAATCGGAATCGAACCAAGACTACTCAGGCTGGTGAACCTTCGCCCATGGACATTCATGTAGTTAATTCCACTCCGCCCAGTGCCACTCTCTCTAAAAGTGACTGTGTGCGTCCCACAAAAAGTGTGCGTCGACGTCGCCGGAAATCACGTCAATTAGCAAGTGATTCTGTACCAGTGTCTGTTCAAATTGCACGAGACAGTCGCTCTTGTCGTCAGCAGGACAATAAACTTTTTGTAGATTTGGTCATTCATGGCAACGTGACCCCATTCCAGCTCGATACCGGAGCTGCAGTTTCATTGATCAATAAAGACACGTACAAACAACTGGGCACACCTCCGTTGCGTGCCACAAATGTTAAGTTAAATACATATTCAGGTCAGAATATCCCTGTGTTAGGACAGTGCAGCCTTCATCGGATTTCGGGATCGGTGCTGTGCTTGCGCACAAAGATGGATCGCATGATCGCCCTATTGCCTTTGCATCCAAATTGCTCTCGTCTGCACAAAGAAATTATTCACAGATCGAGAAAGAAGCTTTGGCTCTCGTATTTGGTGTTAGTAAGTTTCACGATTTCTTGTATGGTCGTCACTTTACCATCATCACAGACCACAAACCTTTGACATCGCTTTTTCATCCGAACAAGCCTGTACCTCCACGTACAGCGCAGAAATTCATTCGCTGGTCTATTTTCCTCTCGCAGTACCGCTACGATATCTTGTATCGGTCTACTGCTAAGCACGGAAACGCCGATGCGTTGTCCCGTTTGCCTGTTGCTGAGGATAGAGCATTCGATTCTTCCGAACTTGCTTGCATGTTCATTGATGCGGAAACCGATGACGTGGTCGAATCGTTTCCGATTGATTTTCGTCGTGTAGCTACAGCCACAGCTGCTGACCCTGTCCTTGCTACCGTTTTGCGTTTTGTTGCTACGCAATGGCCCTTGTCAAAGTCACGGATCCAGGATCCGTTGGTTCGCCAATTTTTTGCTCACAAGGAGAAACTTTTTGTTCGACGTGGTGTTTTGCTGTTGCGTTCTGATAATGATCAGTCCAGGGTCGTGGTCCCACGTTCGTTACAGTCCTCTGTCTTACGGCTTCTCCACCAAGGACATTGGGGTATAGTGCGAACGAAACAACTTGCTCGTCAGCACTGTACTTGGTTCGGAATCGATGCTGCGATTACGAACATGTGCTCTTCTTGCATGGCGTGTGCCGAACAACAATCCGCACCACCGCGGAAATTCTTTGCATGGCCAAAAGCCTCTTCCCCTTGGCAACGCTTACACATCGATTTTGATGGTCCATTCTGGAATGCTCGATGGTTGGTTGTGGTCGACTCTTTCAGTAATTTTCCTTTTGTTGTCAGGTTGTCTTCCACGACGTCATCTGCCACCATCCAAGCGTTATCTACTATCTTTTGCATAGAAGGTCTTCCACAGACTATTGTTTCCGACAATGGCCCAGTTCATGTCCGCAGAATTTCAGTCATTCTGCAAGGCCAATGGTATTCAACATCTGACATCCGCGCCGTTTTCGCCTCAGTCAAACGGTGCCACTGAACGATTGGTCCGGAATTTCAAGTCACAGATGTTGAAGTTGAAAGAGTCGCATTCTCGGGAGGACGCGTTATTGCTCTTCTTGTCCTCGTATCGCTCTCAGCCCCGAGATGGTCGCTCGCCGGCTGAGTTGCTCCACGGTCGTCCTCATCGAACCTAGATGTCTTTGCTACATCCGCCGCATCAGGTTCCTGTGCAGAGGCAGCCACCTGCTTTTGCTCCAGGCGACGTTGTATACTGTCGCAACTATCGAGGTTCACGGCGTTGGCTCGCAGGGCGCATTCTTCGCTGCCTCGGCCGCGCTATGTATCTGGTTTTGGGGGCCTCTGGTGAGGTGCGTCGGCATCTCAATCAGCTGCGCCTCTGTCGTCGCACGGGTTCTGCCGCTCCCCGTCTGCTTTCAGCGACGGTGCCGTCCGGTCGGCGCCCTGGGGACCCATCTACTGGCTCGCCTCATCCCCAGGTGTTACCGACGCTGCCTTCCATTTTACCCCATGGCGACGCGCCGCCGCCGTCGCCGCCTGTTCCCCCGCCGGCGACGCCCGCAGTGGACGCTTAGCTGCAGCTGCCTAGCGCCTCCCTGGGTCACGCGCCGCCAATCGCTTCCCGTGACCAGCTGTCCTCCGACATGGAACTCTTGCCCGCTCCGGACCAGTTGTCGTCTTCGCCCGTCGGGTGCCCCGACGCGATGGAGGTCGACCCTACGGCCCCTCCTGTCTCTTTACGGGCGCATACACCGCATGTTGGCGTGCACCCTGGACTAGGTTTTCAGGCGTTTCCTAGCTCCCCTCGGACCGAATGGCAGGGTGCGGGTGGCACAGCCTCGCCTGTTGTTAGGCTCCCCACCTCGTCGCATACGTCAACATGGGGTCCTCCCCACGGCGGGCGGAAGCCTTATAACACCACCGTTCGCCGATTTGCGGGGGAGGAATGTGGTGTCACCGCCAGACACCACACTTGCTAGGCGGTAGCCTTTAAATCGGCCGCGGTCCGTTAGTATACGGCGGACCCGCGTGTCGCCACTGTCAGTGATAGCAGACCGAGCGCCACCACACGGCAGGTCTAGAGAGACGTCCTGGCACTCGCCCCAGTTGTACAGCCGACTTTGCAAGGAACGGTTCACTGACAAATACGCTCTCATTTGCCGAGACGATAGTTAGCATAGCCTTCAGCTACATTTGCTACGACCTAGCAAGGCGCCGTATTCAGTTGATATTGAGATTCTATTAAGAGCGATGTTCTACAAATGTGGATTAAAGTTAAGTATTCCAGAAGCTACGTACTTTTCTTTATAGCATTCATTACGTATCCTGTTTCAGACCTCACGCCAGCCTGCGTGAGTTTAAGCGCGTGCCTTTCGGCTTCCTCTCATTGTGTCTAGGCTGTCTTGTCTAGACACAACAAAAACATTTTCTGGCTCCGTAATGTGCGTAACTTAAATGAGTATACCAAATTAATTTGTTAACAAGCTCGTCAGGAATGCATAATAACCAATTGTTGCTGTCAGGGTGAGAGCGGCGAAACAGAATATTATTGCGTACAGTGTAATGGTTTCTAATGGTAACATTATTCCTATCTTGCCAAAAGTGTTTAATTTCTTTCCACACGTTGTCTTTACTCTGCTCTTGCGCTATGTCTCGTAATGACGACGAAATGAAATTTTCAAATGCAACTTGTTGAATGTACATCACGCTGAAATTTGCTTGGCAGAAGTTGGTTTGCGATGTCTTGCTGATTGTTGCTGAGAGAACGGGATAGTGCGTCTGCTACAATATTTTGTGTACCGGGAATGCGAACAATTGTAAAATTAAATTCCTGTAAATAGTTTCCATCTGCTTAATCTGTCGTGTGTAAATTTAGCGGAAAGTAAAAACTGTATAGCTCTATGATCTGTGTAAACGGTCGTATGTCTTCCATAAAGAAAATGCTGAAATCTCGTAAATGCCCATACAACACATAATGTTTCAAGTTCTGTGACAGAATAATTGCGTTCAGCAGGTGACAGAATGCGACTCGCAAAGGCGATGTTTTTAATTACTGTAGTACCATCTTCTTCAATTTCCTGGAAAAAGTGTACGCCTAAAGCGGTGTTAGAACTGTCGGTGGCAATGGAAAAATTTCTAGTAAGATCTGGATGTGATAAAAGTGGTGCATTCAACAAAGCCTGTTTCAGATTGACAAATTCAGAATGCGCTTGGCTATCCCAGGACCAAACGGTGTTTTCACCCGTCAATTGACACAATCCAGGAGTGTCTAAAGCAGAGCAATGAACAAATTTACGGAAAAAGTTAATTAAACCCAAAAAGCTGCGTAGTTGTTTCTTCATCGTGAAAGGTCTCTGTTGGATTCCTTTCATGTTTAATTTCTCAAATTTGTTGTCTTTTAAGGAATAAATTCCTCTTCTAAATTTACTGTGGCGTTTCTGACTATCTGGGAGGAGACTGAGTAGTGGTACGTGTTACTTTTACACGTAAACAAGAACGATCTCTCACACTACTACACTTTAAAGCACAGTTTATATGTAATTCTTATATGTAATTCATGTCACACAGTCTCATACGGAACCTACATCCGCTTTCTTTTATATACTGTGTATGATAAGATACTGTCATCCCCCTTCCCTTCTGTGTGAGAGGATGAATGATCAAATGTGTTTGTAGCTGCATGCTTGAGGGTAGCAGACAAGGCTGTCTGCTAGAGTACAGTAGGACCAACGTTGAAACAGGTAGCTACGGTTCCTAAAAGCAGAGAGGTTTCCATTCTTAGTATGGTCCGGTCCGTCCCCTGTCATGTTGGTATAGGAAGCTGCCCCTCTGGCGCCTTCCGTTGGTCTTTGTGAGCGACTCTCGGGAGCACGCTAGGAGTTCAGTGGGAGTCTGGCAGTTGGAGGGTTGCAGCCGAGCAGTAGGCAGTTGGAGTCCAGTGGTAGCGCAGGGCAGTCCAGCAGTAGCAGTCTGGCGGTAGCGAGCGTCTGAAGTGGTAAGATCTCCGGCTAAGCGCGTGTCTGTTAAGTCCATAGGACAATGGATTTGTTAAGTTCAGCTTAACTGAGAATTTAATCATTTTATTTCGGGTTAGCTTTAAAATAGCTAAGGTTATCTTTAATTGCAGCGGAGTGTGATTCTCGTGTCCAGTTCAGATTATTTGGCGGTAGTTGCTTTGTTATTACTTTGTGAGTAAAGTGGAACCACGTGTTGGTCAGTAACTCTAAGTAAGATCAATCTTAAAGGCAAATGCTTGTGTGATTATAACGTATCGTCTTGAAAAGATTTTGAATATACCAACTTTTCTTTATGTTCAACCCACGTGGCGTGTACTTTGTGAGACCAGTACCACGTGCTTATATAACTGTTTGACCCATCAGGTTAGTAGTAAGACGTTAGTAACCAGTTCGAGGTTTTTCTTTTGTAATTTGCTTTTCGATCGAATGTATTTTTATTATCTAAATTATTGTGGAGTTATACGCTTTCTGTAAACCAAGTTGACCACGTGGAGCATGTGGTGTAATCACCAAAGTAGCCATCAGCTATTCTTCTTGGGAAGATTTCACAAAGATTTAATGTGAATTTAGTATACCAGTGTGTGGTAATTACATGACGGACAGGATTGTGCTTCGAACGGAAATTCTCTGGGTAAAAATTTGAATCTGTTTGTAGTGATTAACTTTCTCTTGCATGCGTTTCAATGTTCTTTGTGTGTTGTTTTATGAATGCAGTGTTGTATCCAGTCTCCGAATCTTGACTCCATATTTTATGTGTTCCGTAATATTCCAATCTCACAGTCTCACAATCGTAAATAAGGCACCAGCTCAGTTATAACTCACGTATAATATGCTGAAATTTCAATGAACAATCTTTAAAATAAATTTGCAAATATAAACTGATTTCTTTCTTTTTATTTAAATTCTCCTTTTATATAGATATATTACCGGTTGTTGTATGACTGTAAAAGATTATAATCAATGTTAGTCTGATTGGTAAGGTGGTAAACCTAGACTAGTTACCTGCTGAAACAGTGGCTCAGTAAACGCTCGGTTAACCTCCCAAGACAGCTCACAGTTTTAAACCGCTTTCATGGTCTAATTAGCACCCGATTTCAGCATACCAAATTCAAGTCACAATCTTACGCTATTCAGCAAAGCAAATTAGAGTTACAATCTTTCACATGGCGACCCTGTTCTGTGATTGCGCTAGACTCTGGAATCTCTGAGACGTTAGATTGCAAGCGTTGAATAATCTTAATTTTTTTCCCTACAGCGCTCAAACAACTTTTGCGTTGTTTCCCAGCAGACGTTCAAAAGATTAACGGCGTTGTTGATCGGCGTTGCGGTGTTTGTCTTGTTTTGTTTTCTATATTTGTGTGTGTGTTTTTTTTCTCTCGCTTGTAAATTCCACTGTTTCGATCTAAGATAAAAATTTGTTTTGCGTGTAAAAAAGTGCGTACTAGGTTGAGTATCTTTCGTGTGACTGTCGTAATTTTTGGGGGACACATTTATTGTGATTAGTGTGTTGCGTACTGGGTGTAAACTGCACTAATGCTGACACGTAACCAAGCTAAAAGTAAGGGGTCCGACAACTTAAGCAACATGGACCAAGGGGATAATTTGATTTCCAATATTAACGCGTCGGGCGGTTCCGAAAATGCAATGGGGAATACTTCAGACGAAATGCAAAACAGCACGAACGGGCTCACATCAGAGCCAGAAATTAATTCGCCTCCAACTAACCAAATTGATTTGGCAGAATTCATGAAAGCCTTATTGCAACAAAATAAAGAAAACGCAGAGAAATCTGAAAAATCGATCCGCGAGCTAGGCGAACAAATAGACAAAAAATTAATCCAGCAGACAAATAAAGTTGACAAGACGATGCAGAGAGTGTCCGATGATATCTCACAAAGAATAAACAATCTGGCAAGTGAAATAAAAAGTGACATTATGAAAGAATTAGGCCGTACATTTGAACAAATCGACGACCGTCTGCAAGCCCTAGAACAGAGCAAGCGGTGTGGCGAGGCCGAATCTAAAGAAAGCGAAGAACGGCTACTTAGGAATTTCCAAGAGCTGAGAGAACAATGCCAAAGAGATCGTCAGCAGGTACTCTCGAGGGTCCAAGAGGCTGAAACGCATTGTCCCACGGCCGTTAGCAACACAATAGCGGACAACAGTTTAGCGATCCACGCGTTGGAACAGGAGGTCGAACAATTGAAGCAGACTGGGGCGGAGGACAAGAGACAAATAGATGAGAAGATCGCGGCATTAGCGGACATTGTAGGCACGATGAAGCTGACGGAAAGCGAGAACAATATCACACAGGTAGCGGCCGCAGAGACCGAAGAAGTGCGTTCGCTTCTTAAATTCCAGAAGGGACAGTTTGAAGTAAACAGACAGCACAAAGCTGTAACAGGCGATTTACAAGAACGCGTGGCGCATCTGGAAAACCGCATGGCGTGTGATTCCGAACTCGCCAATAGCAATAAAAATAGCCGTACGAACAGTGCAGAGAGGGACTCCGGCCACGAGGGAGATTTTGACGACAGGGAAGAATGTAATTTAAGGGGCAGACATGAGACAAATAGAAACATTCAAGGGCCTCGCCAGGAGGAAATGCGGGGATTTGATTTCAAACATTTCCTTACGGTAAGAAAATTTGAGATATTCCGAAATTCTCAAAAAGGCATACATCCACGAGCATGGCTCGAGCAATTTGAGTTCTGTCTTCCTCCCGACTGGGCAAGTTCACATAAAATAGAGTATATGTGTGGCTATTTGGAAGGCGAACCGGCGAGTCGTATGAGGTCGGCAGCGCGTCACTGCAACTCCACTCGGGAGTTTCGACAAGCCTTTCTCTCCGCCTATTGGTCGGAAGCGGCACAAGATAGGGTCAAACATGGCATAATTATGCTGCCAAATTTGAACCAGTCTGGTTTCGGCAGGCCTGCACGCCTATTCGACCACATGCTGCAGGCAAATCAATTTTTATACGACCCATACGGACCTGCGGAACTAATTAGGATATGCATCACCAAATTGCCGATGCACTTGCGGCACGTCATTCTTGCGGGACGATGCAAAGAGGACGTGGAAACGTTTAAAACGCTTCTCCAAGAGATGGAATACAATACAGCAGAATGTCCGCCTAATCAGGCACAAAGTTATTACGGGGCACAGCAGCGCGATCGCAGTCGTGGCCGTATTACTAATCAACGGCGTGACTGGTCGTCGCGACGCGAACGAAACAATAATCGGGACAGGCCGTATAGAAACTGGGGTAACAGTCGCGAACACAGGTGGAGCAACAGAAATGATCGAGGACGTGGACAGAATCGTGAACGGAACAGTTACGGCAACCAGAATCGATACTACGGTGAACACGGTGGGAATAGGACTATAGGCGGAGCACCTCATGATGTTGAAATTCGGCCAGCTAACCCTAGACATAATCCAGCAAATGGAAATGAACAAAACCGGCAATGACAAACGATCAGCGCAGAAGGCGCCCAATCGGAACCAATGAACGACATGGCAAAGGAGTGCATACGGTATATAGAGAGGGAAGATATTAGAGAGGATCTGTTGCAAGAAACTACGAGTGCTAAAATTTCGGGAATAAATCCAGTCGTGACAGTTGCAGTAAACGAAATATGTTTTAAGTGTATCATTGACACTGGAAGCCCTTTCTCGATAGTGAGCGAGGCAGCATTTCAAAAATGCGAAGGGACTGGGACTTGGCCCGTTTTTCAAGTGCGAGGAATAAAGGTGAAGGGCGCAATCTACGGTAAGAGCGTAGAAATCCGAAGGCAGACTCGGCTTAATTTTACCTGCCAGGGAAGAGAGTTTGAGTACAATTTCTATGTGCTCCCAATGCTGAATGTGGCAATGATTTTAGGCAATGACTTCATGAATACCCACCATGCGGTAATTGACATGGGTGGAGGAGTAATGACAGTTCAAGTTGGGGATCAGCAAATTAATTTAGTATTTGATGAATGCATATTACGTGCCGAATCAGAAATTAGTTGCCTAAAATTTCAAGCTCAAACCGAGTCGCAACCCAAACTGGAGCCACTCGTGAACTATGTAAGTGAGTCGTGCTCTATGTCTGGTGAGCAGGGGAAAGATGTTGCTTTTGCTGATGCACTGAGAAAGAGCATCGCGGGTGTCAGAACCACGGACAGGGAAAAGGAGAAATTGTATTGCCTACTTAGGAATCATGAACGGGTATTTTCTGAGACTCCGGGGGCCATTAAGGGTTTTATGTACCAATTCAGAGTACGTGACCATCAGAAGTTTTCTGTTAGACCATACCCTATTCCCGTGGCGTATAAAGCACAGGTGGAGGAGGAAATAAACAAGATGTTAGAACAAGGAATAATTGAGCGGGCAGTAAGCTCGTACAACTCACCTTTGCTTGTCGTGCCAAAACGCGACAACTCAGTTCGTTTGGTGCTAGACTCGAGACAGATAAACACAATTATCATGTCGGAAACGGACAGGCCTGAGAGCCTTGAGGAACTCTTACAACGTTTCCACGGGGTAAAGGTACTATCATCTGTCGACCTCCGTTCGAGGTTTTGGCAAATCGTGCTACACCCGTCTTGCAGATTATATACAGCGTTCCTGTGTTACGGAAATTGTTTCCAATTCCGGCGTCTCCCGTTCGGACTAAACGTCTCATCAGCTGCTTTTATAAGGGGATTAAATAGCATTTTACCTGATGATTTGAAACAGCGAGTGACAATTTACGTGGATGACATATTAATTGCGGAAAAGTCGTGGGAGGACCATAATGACGTTCTGAACAGACTACTGGATGTTTTTGAGAAGGCAGGTGTAACAGTCAACTTAGATAAGTCACAGTTCGGACGAGAGAACATAAAATTCTTAGGCCATATTGTCTCAGCAAATGGAATACAACCTGACCCGGAGAAAATTGCGGCGATAGCGGAGTGTGCAATGCCGACAAATAAAAAACAGTTGCGAGCATTCTTAGGCCTGTGTAATTTTTATAAGCGATTTATAAATTTTAGTGTACTTGGTACACCCCGTCTATGTGGACTAACAGGGAAGAACGCTTTGTGGGTCTGGGATCAAGAGGCACAGGATGAATTTTATAAATTAAAAAAGGCATTGGTAGAGGCTCCCATCCTCGTGCATCCCGACCTGACACAAGAATTCTGTTTAATGACGGACAGTTCCTTGTCAGGATTAGGTGCGGTACTGTTTCAAACGGAAGGAAATGATGATATTACAACTTGGAAAACAATCTCGTTTGGGAGCAGGGTACTCTCACGATGTGAAAAAAATTATTCCGTGACGGAACTCGAAGCACTCGCGATAGTTTGGGCATTCTCAAAATTTAGGTATTTTTTATTTGGAAGGACCACCAAGGTGTACACTGACCATCGTGCACTCCAATTTCTGATGAGCACAAAAATCACGCATGGGAGACTAGGACGCTGGGCACTATACCTACAGGAATATAACTTCACTGTAGAATACATTCCTGGACAGAAAAATGTAATTGCTGACGCTTTATCGCGCATTCCTATAGGTTTGGTTCACACAGAAGAAAGGGAACTCGGTGAAAATAATTTTAGCATCCTATACTTACAGAATGTAGCGTTCGAGAATTTTGTTACCACCTCTTTAGGGAGTATAGCGGACGAACAGGATAAGGACGCAGTATTGAAAGATATAAAGAAGAAGTGGGAGGACAAGGAGAATGTAGGAATACGCCAGTACTACTTAGTCCGCAACAGAATATTATTCAAGAAACGAGCCCCGGACGACTCCAGATGGGTGTTGGTGATTCCGGAGGAACTCGTAAACAAAATTATATGGTACATACACTTGAGTTATGGTCACTTCGGAGCACAGAAATGTTGTGAAAAACTGAAAGAGACATGCTATTTTAATAACATGCTACGGCGTATTCGTGATGTACTTAGAGTGTGCGGACCTTGTCAGCGAGCAAAGGCGGCCACAGTGACCTATGCTGCATCTTTGCACCCGATAATACCTAGCAGACTTTGTGACCTCGCGGCCGTGGATCTATTTGGGCCACTAATACGATCTAAATCAGGTTTTGCATATGTTTTCGTAGCGGTAGAGCTAACCTCCAAGTTTGTGTGTCTGACTCCGTTGAAGCGAGCCACAGGAAGGGCAGTGGCAACTGCATTTGCAAAGCAGTTTCTGCATGAAGTTGGGAGAGTGAAAAGAGTTATCTCAGATAATGGACCACAATTTAGATCGCAATACTGGCAGCGGATGCTTCGAAGAAGAAGAATTAAACCTATATATATATCTCTGTTTCACCCCAGCTCGAACCCCAGTGAGCGTATTATGCGTGAATTAGGAAAATTATGTAGGTTATACTGCAGTCGTGATCACCGATCGTGGGACATACACCTAAAAGGGTTTCAGAATATAATTAATGAGTTGCCTAATACGTCAACAAAGCTTCCGCCAATCACTGTGCTAAAAAACAAGGAGCCCCCAAGCAAAATCAAAGAGGTGGTGCCTTGGCCACTAGAGCCGAGACTACGCCGGAACGCAATTGTTGACTTAGCTTTACGCAACATCAAACGTGCAGCAGAAGCCAGAGTCAAGGCGTATAAGAAACACGTGAGAAAAACAGTGTTTCATGTAGGACAAAAAGTTCTTATCAGATCACACAAGCTGTCTAACAAACGGTCAGGTGTCTGCAAGAAATTTTTTAATCTCTTTAGCGGCCCGTATCGGATAAGGAGGATTCCCCATGAAAACGCCATAGAAGTGGAAACTCTTCGATCGAAGAAATCAAAAGGGCTACACCACGTGTCAAACGTAAAACCATACATTGAGTAGAAAGGACAGTGAGAAGTAGAGAGGACGGTGAGGAGAGAGAATTGATTAGTTTAAATTTATGGCGTAGGCATTTTGAATAATATGATGGTAAATATAGTGATAAAGATATTTTTATGTGATTGATTGAAGTGATGTTGTTAATTTGTTTTCTTTCCTTGTGCAATTAGGATTTAGTTTGATTCAAACGTAAAGATAAAAGGTTTCCTTGTGACCAAGTGAAATGCTTTTTTTTGTGTCATTTGAAAAGAGTTGCTCCTGAGAGAAGCAAGATCGTTGCTGAAATTGCAAGAACTCAGGGGAATATCCGATCTGTGGATATTATGGGTCTGGCAAACCCAGGTCCCCAGCTGTTAGTAGCCGTGTTTCCGATTTTCTGTTTTCAGTGCTACTATCTATCTATTACTATTCTATATCTGTCAGTATAAATGAGGATCTCTTACTATAGTATGCGTGCTGTATGAATATTTTAAGATAGGAGAACTCTGAGAAAGGAATGAGGAAGTTTGGAATCTTGAAAACAGGATGCAATAATACGATTGTTTAACCATTGGCTTCCCAATATGCGATGATATGTTAATATTGATGATATATGTTTTTTTTTGTTCTTTATAGCTGAGTACGAAAAGTGCTGTCTGTGGATTTCGTAAGTATATTGATTCCCTTTAAGGTGAAAGAAGAATTGTGGTTTGTGTAATTTACGTGGCTCTGAAATATTATTGTGGTACTCAAATACGAGCAGTTTTTCAGCAAATGGAGAATGGAACGGAAATATGGATCCTTTTTTTTTTTTGTTGTCTTGATTGATGTTAAGCCGAAGCCTGAAAAATTATTCTGCGTTAATACTTGTCCTAGAAAAGCGACGTTTATGTGTTTTGCTGATGCTGTGAGCATTACAGCTTACTGTTTTCGCTGGTGCGGGATGCACTGCAGCTTATATGGTTTGTACTGAGGAAGTTTCCCTCTTGAAGGTAGAGGATGATTAAATAATTTTGATTATGGGAACGAAGGAAAGCTTGGTTTAAGGTAATAAGGATGAAGCAAAACATTTGTCATTTAAACTACAAGAGGATTCGAATCTTTTGTGTCTGTTGTAAGTTCAAATATGTAAAGATGAAACTGTTTTACAGAATAGAGGTCACCACAATTTTGCCATTCATGAGAAATGAATCCAGAATAACCACCACAGGCGAAATAACTGATTTGAAGGCGAAAGGTAACGTAAAGAAGGAACGAAATCGAAGCAAAATGGGTAAGAAAATGTAATATAACCTGTATAATTAAAATATTTTACCTTCTCAGAGACATCTGTGTGATTAATTCTTGTAATAACGTAATTTTAGATGAAATTTTCTTACTGTGTTATGTGTGAATATATGAGTATGATAAATGTATAATTGCGAGTCTCTTTTCAGGTGTGTGAACTGGTATAAATGTTTTTGCGTGTAAATAACCATTGTTCTTTTTACTGTGTATGTTTAAGGAAAGTTCTCCATTTATCATGTGACAAGACGTATGCCACGAGCGTCAAGAAGAGGACAAATTAGAACATTTCTGTAGTGGTGTAAACACTTTGTTGAAGTAGCATTGAAGTGGCTTGTGGGATTAATTAGTAGTGGATAGAAGTAGAATTTTGAGTAATGCATGTTTATGGGTAGTTAGTTTGTAGAATAGACAACAGGTGTGCATGTGTGTGTGTAAATAACATGTGAACCCCATGCTCTCCTAACCTATACTTGCGCAAGGCATAACCCTATTCATTTTAGTGAATTAATAAGTGGCATTTGATTTATTAAAACACAAGTGAACCACATTAGTGATGTGGATTTAAATATTGTATTGTCAGTTCATTTAATTTTTATTTTTACATTGTAAAGTCATTTCACTTTTATTTTTTATATTGTCAAGTCATTTAACTTTTAATTTTATATTGTCGATTCATCTAACTTTGTTCTTAAAAATTGTGAAAGACAATACTAAGTAATATTATGTATGACATTGTGTAATCACATAAGGATGATGAAAAATTTCTGTGAATGCAGATGAGAACGTGAAAGCGAACCGGCAAAACTCTTAAGAGACAGCGGGAGCAGCCAGGTAGTTGTAAACTGGCGGGTTTCCCAGCGGGACACGCTGTCAGCCAGGCCACTTCGGGAGCGCGGCCGACAACAAAAGGACGCGGGAAACACTTTCCCTTGCACCTGTAGCTAATGGGCGGCCGCCCCGCGCGACCCTAGCTGAAGGGAATGACCTGAGATGGGCGAGCGGTCCACCGCGCGGAAATCCATCTCCTGGCCACGCACGCGACCGTGACGAGACGGCCGCGGTGAAACAAAACAAGGGGCGTGGAGCCTTTTTACAGGTACTGTCCAAAGAAACTTGCAGACGTCAACGACGTCTATCGACATTTCCTGACGGATGCCTACTGTCAAGCGACAGTGAATCATGGTTCGATGTTCTCTGGTCGCTAAGGGTGACACAAAGAAGAGCCATTAAGTGTCATCCTTGCCCAAGAATATCAACCTGGCATGTCAATAGAGGATACCACACGAATTTGACAATACAAACATGGAACAAAATCGAGATGTACGTGACACAAGAGAAACTTCATGAGAGGGCAGAGACGGCGGGATCGCACGCAACAGATGGACAAAAATCCCTACTGACAGCTGCGGCGACGAACCCCCTCCCCCTCCCCTTATATTGTGCCACGGAACAGTGGAACTAGTGAGTGTATAAGTGAACAGTGATTATACGGTTCTTAGTTCAATGCATATACGTGTGTTTCTGTCACAGAAACTTTGACTCGTGTGTTTTGCAGGGACTCGATTTATTGGTGTTTATTAAACTCTGACTCTTGTATTTTGCAGGTGTTCTATATTTTTTTAAACTTTGACTATTGTATTTTGCAGGTGTTTTATTTATTGGTGTTTTGTTTTAGATGTTGACTATTGTACTGTTGTATTGATCAATGTTTGTTCTTGTGTTAGGTATTAGATTTGTGATATTTTGTTTCATAAATTCATTACTGTGGCACTGCTTCCTTTATCAGTCAGATTGCTATTCATTCTCATTGGGCTGTGATCGATTAGCCTTTGCATGGGGCATATTTATTGTGAGGAACCCCTTAAGGGTAACAATCACACAATTATTGTAGTTTCAGTATAATGACACAGTGCTCATTGTTTGCTAACTAACTGAAATATTGTAGAGTGATTAAATTAGTGCCACATAGTTAGGTTAATTCTACAGATTATTAGTTTTGTAAGATATAGAATTTTTTTTGCGATAACCGCTTTGTAAAACATGTTTTTTTCTCTTATCAATTTTTTTTGCTTTTGCGAATTGTGCATTGTAAAGTTCTGCTTTATAATACTGATGTTATTTCATGTTCTTTTTTTTTAATTGCTGTGGCACCTTTGCTATTTTCATAAATTTTGCTTGTTAATAAACAGTCATAAATTAGCCTGTGATCAGTTGGCTCTTGCAAGGAGCAAATACTGGTGAACTCCATAAGGGTAACAACCAGAAATTGTTTTCATATCAATGACACAGGAACCATTGTTTTTACTTGCTGACCGATTTAGGTCTACACGACCTTTTAAATAGGTGTCACAGATTGTGTGTTTTTTTTTCTCTCTTTGAAATTGGTAGATTGTAAAGATGTTTGAAATTATTGTGTTTTAGCAAGTAGCTGGTGACCTTTTGCCTTTTTCTTTACACTTTTGGTTTAAGTAGGGTGTGAGAAGCCTGCTTGGGAATGTCCTAGCATGGCCAGAAAATTCCCTGCACAGTCTTTTCCCGGAGCGTTGGGGTTATGAAAGGTCTCTGTTGGATTCCTTTCATGTTTAATTTCTCAAATTTGTTGTCTTTTAAGGAATAAATTCCTCTTCTAAATTTACTGTGGCGTTTCTGACTATCTGGGAGGAGACTGAGTAGTGGTACGTGTTACTTTTACACGTAAACAAGAACGATCTCTCACACTACTACACTTTAAAGCACAGTTTATATGTAATTCTTATATGTAATTCATGTCACACAGTCTCATACGGAACCTACATCCGCTTTCTTTTATATACTGTGTATGATAAGATACTGTCATCCCCCTTCCCTTCTGTGTGAGAGGATGAATGATCAAATGTGTTTGTAGCTGCATGCTTGAGGGTAGCAGACAAGGCTGTCTGCTAGAGTACAGTAGGACCAACGTTGAAACAGGTAGCTACGGTTCCTAAAAGCAGAGAGGTTTCCATTCTTAGTATGGTCCGGTCCGTCCCCTGTCATGTTGGTATAGGAAGCTGCCCCTCTGGCGCCTTCCGTTGGTCTTTGTGAGCGACTCTCGGGAGCACGCTAGGAGTTCAGTGGGAGTCTGGCAGTTGGAGGGTTGCAGCCGAGCAGTAGGCAGTTGGAGTCCAGTGGTAGCGCAGGGCAGTCCAGCAGTAGCAGTCTGGCGGTAGCGAGCGTCTGAAGTGGTAAGATCTCCGGCTAAGCGCGTGTCTGTTAAGTCCATAGGACAATGGATTTGTTAAGTTCAGCTTAACTGAGAATTTAATCATTTTATTTCGGGTTAGCTTTAAAATAGCTAAGGTTATCTTTAATTGCAGCGGAGTGTGATTCTCGTGTCCAGTTCAGATTATTTGGCGGTAGTTGCTTTGTTATTACTTTGTGAGTAAAGTGGAACCACGTGTTGGTCAGTAACTCTAAGTAAGATCAATCTTAAAGGCAAATGCTTGTGTGATTATAACGTATCGTCTTGAAAAGATTTTGAATATACCAACTTTTCTTTATGTTCAACCCACGTGGCGTGTACTTTGTGAGACCAGTACCACGTGCTTATATAACTGTTTGACCCATCAGGTTAGTAGTAAGACGTTAGTAACCAGTTCGAGGTTTTTCTTTTGTAATTTGCTTTTCGATCGAATGTATTTTTATTATCTAAATTATTGTGGAGTTATACGCTTTCTGTAAACCAAGTTGACCACGTGGAGCATGTGGTGTAATCACCAAAGTAGCCATCAGCTATTCTTCTTGGGAAGATTTCACAAAGATTTAATGTGAATTTAGTATACCAGTGTGTGGTAATTACATGACGGACAGGATTGTGCTTCGAACGGAAATTCTCTGGGTAAAAATTTGAATCTGTTTGTAGTGATTAACTTTCTCTTGCATGCGTTTCAATGTTCTTTGTGTGTTGTTTTATGAATGCAGTGTTGTATCCAGTCTCCGAATCTTGACTCCATATTTTATGTGTTCCGTAATATTCCAATCTCACAGTCTCACAATCGTAAATAAGGCACCAGCTCAGTTATAACTCACGTATAATATGCTGAAATTTCAATGAACAATCTTTAAAATAAATTTGCAAATATAAACTGATTTCTTTCTTTTTATTTAAATTCTCCTTTTATATAGATATATTACCGGTTGTTGTATGACTGTAAAAGATTATAATCAATGTTAGTCTGATTGGTAAGGTGGTAAACCTAGACTAGTTACCTGCTGAAACAGTGGCTCAGTAAACGCTCGGTTAACCTCCCAAGACAGCTCACAGTTTTAAACCGCTTTCATGGTCTAATTAGCACCCGATTTCAGCATACCAAATTCAAGTCACAATCTTACGCTATTCAGCAAAGCAAATTAGAGTTACAATCTTTCAATCGTAGGAACAGTAATGTCACGTAAAGCTTGAAGTTTTTTCCGGGTCAGGCGCAATGCCTTCTGCTGAAATTACATGTCCAAGAAATTTTATAGAAGTTTTGCCAAAGTGCGATTTACTGAGATTAACTGTGAGTCCTTGTGCACGAAAAGTTCGTAACAGTTGTTCAAGAATCAGATTGTGTTCATACCAGTTAGCTTCTGCAATAATAATGTCGTCTACATACGTTGTGATTCTGTCTTTTAATTCTGTCGGAAGTATAGTATTCAATCCGCGAATAAATGCTGCTGAAGAAATAGTTAAACCGAACAGTAATTTACAAAATTGATAACAGTCACCAAAACAGAGAAAAGCCGTGTACTTTCTGCAGTTCGGATGGAGCTGAATTTGCCAAAATCCCGATTTCAAATCTAATGTGGAATATATGGCAGTACCATAAAATTTCTGTAGAACTTCTTCTAGTGTCTGTGGGCGATCTGTTTCATTAATAATAATGTCATGGATGTGACGCGAATCAAGTACGAGACGAAGTGAACCATCCTTTTTCTTAACAATATGGAGTGGGTTTATGTACGGACTAACTGCCGGTTCAACAATTCCTTGGTCAAGCATAGCTTGCAATTCTTTCTTAACTTGTTCTCTGTGAATATACGGAAAGGGATTATGTTTGGCTTTAAACGTGTCATGCTCTTTAACTTGAAATTCATACATAAAATCGGACATAGTACCAGGGACGTTGTCAAAAACTGGAACTTGCTGTAAAAGAATTTTGCGTAGTTGCGTGCGTTCGTCGTCTGTATTTGTACTGCTCTGTTTAACTTTATCAGAAATCATTTGCATTACGTCGTAGTCAGCTTCGTCTGGAGTGTTATATTTACGTACGTACGTATCTGCGAACAATGTGGAATTACAGTCTATGTTACGTGATGCGGAAATGACCTCTGTACGATTAATTGTTTGTTCTTCTGCAGATAAAGAGTGCTGAAATTCTAAAGCCAGTTGTACATTTTCATCCTTTAACATTAAATAGGAGTTTTGAAAGTCAATAACTGCGTCATGTTGTACCAGAAAATTCGTACCTAAAATAACGTCTGTTGTCAATAAGGGAACAATCCAAAATTTTGAGTGAAACGTATGACCTGCAATACAAAATGATAAATGTGTGTGCAATTTTACATCTACTCCTTTACCAGATACTGCTCCTTTTACTTTAGTTTTGCCTAATGGTAACGTAGGATAGGTATTCTCTTTGTTACATTCGTTGAAAGTTTCCTCATTTATAACTGACATAGGTGATCCAGAATCGATTACTGCTGAAAATTTGGATGATCCAATCTTTACTTCAATGACAGGGTGTGAAATGGTTTTTTGAATAATTGGTCTTTCCTGCAAAAGAGTGTCTCGGATGTCGTCAAAAGTAATAACATTTTCGTGAACAAGATTCTGCGTGTCCAAAGTATTGCTTGCGTTGCTGGAAGATGCAACCTGTACTGTATCTAGTCAAATTATTTCTGACGTGCTGTTATTTGCGGGAGGATGCTGTGGCATTTCCACTATTTGTACTGTTCTGTTATTTCGTCCTGACGTATTAGGTTCGGGATGATACCGACTGTCTGTTTCATTCATGATAATCTGTTATTGCTGATGATTCTCCTGCTGGTAAGTCCGACTGTTACGCTGAAAACTGTGCGCATTACTTTTACGTCTGTCATGATAGTCATTTCTATACGGTGCATTGCGATATGAGTTAAAATGGTGTGTTTTCTGTACGTACTGATTTCCTTGTTGCTGTGCGTTACTATTTGGTGTGGCCGACGCTATACGTGTAGGCGGCGAAACATTAAAGCTTGGTTGACCTTGCAGACTGCATTGTTGGTTAGGTATGGTACCCGGCTGGCTTTGATGCTGTTGCGGAGAAAAACCTGTATTGTTACCAAAATGTGTTTGCGACTGCTGATAATTTTGTACATACTGATGATTAAAATTTTGTTTGTTATTAAAATTACGCTGAAAGTTCTTGTCATTTCGGGAGTGTCTAATGAAACTGTCACTTTCGGTAAAACTTGTCATATCGGGTTTTCTTTACTCATTCTTAATCCTAGATAGATCGATAGTTGAAGAGCTGTTTTGATAGATATAAAGGATAGTAAAAGAGAAGGCAGCAGTGCAGAAAACTAAAGATGAAATAGCACTACTACGGCTTGGGGCCCTGTGCACGCTACGGCACATATTCATCGAAGTGTAATGAATCCCCTGAGGTCTATTATGCGCTGCAAATAAATTTTAGCTTCTGCGTTACAGGCAATGCCGGTGAAAATTCAAAAGTAAATTGTTGTACCCAGGCCAGTTCTAGTTTCTGCATTACGGGCAATGCTGTTGAAAATACAAAAGCAAATTGTCGTATCCAGTCCAAAGTGTAAATCTGTGTTCCGTCATTTTTAAATACTTTGAATTTCCTCACGGATAGAAAGTGCTTGTAATCAAAATTATCGTCTATGAATGTGTGAACAGGTTCAGGATTGAATGAGAATCTATTTGTCTGTGTCTGTTCGGATTCTAGGTCATGTAGTCTCTGTAAATTACCTCAGTTACACTGGCTGTGTGAGTCTGACAAATGTTCGCAAAGTGGCGTATGCTGTGATGTGTTGAAGGCTGAAACATTTTTCATCTCTGTCACTTCTTGCTGTAAAGTTGACAATTTTCTACGTAATGTATTATTGGACGAATCTATCTCACTGATCGTCTGCTGTAAATTTTGGAATTCAGGTGTTCGATTAAACGAAACTGGTGAAGTATCGTCCGATTTGGTGTCATTATTACTTCCGATAACGTCAATACGACTGGCCAATTTATCATATTTTTCAGTCAGTGCTTTTACCTGATCATCGTTTTTAGTATCGCACGCATTAATTTGTTCTTGTATTTTACGTGTGGTTTTGTTCAACTTTTTAACGTCTGCTTTGATGGCATCGGGATCCTGAATTAGTTCTAATTGTTCAAGTCTGTCGGTCACTGTCTGAAAGTCTACTGTGTGTGTGTCTGTTTTTGCTTTAAGATCAGAGATTTCATCATTTATTCGGTGTTCAACTGTTCGATAGTATTAATTTCGTCTGATACTGTAGCAATATTGTTGTCTACGTATGTTTTTGCTTTCGTAAACAATTTACGCTTATCTTCCTGTCTTTGTGCAGTAATTGTTTCCATGACTTGTTGCTTTACTTTATTTTGTTCCTGTATAAATTTACGGTAACGCGTTTCACTGTTTTGTAGGTGGTGATTAAAACGTTCGCCAATTTGGCTGTTCTGTTGGTCAAATTTCGCGTCTACTTTCGCATCCAGTGTGCGTGAAAGTTCTGCTGACATTAATTTAAACTCGTCGCGTAACTGTGTTGCGTTTTCAGAGCATTGTTTAGCGACTGCACTAATTTCATCTTTAAGTAATTTCGTTGTAGCTGCTTGCGTATTATTAAATTCTTGAGCCACAGATCTAATTTCTTCACTACTATTCCTAGCACAAGCCTTAATCTCCTCACGTAATTGTTATTTAGTATCATGACATTGCACGGCAACGGCTGCAATCTGTTCATTAATCTGTTTAAAGTTCTCATTAATTTGTTCGATCGACCTGTCTTGTTTTTCATTCAACTGTTTGGAATTGTTGTCTAGTTTTTCATTAAGTTGTTTGTAATTGTTATCTTGTTCTTTCTTAGACTGTTTAAGACTTTCATTAAGTTGATTGTAATTGTTGACTTGTTTTTCATTGTTTTCATTAATTTGTAGCAATAATGCCATAATTTGATCCAAGCCAAAACTAGCGACTCTTTTCTCTGAGCTGTGTGGTGGTGTGTCTGCATTTGTCACGTTTTGTGTAACCATTTGGTCATTCTCTGATTCACAAAAAGGTTTGCCTATCGGATGTGCACTGTTGGTCGCTAAATCGGAATCAAATAAATTTGACGTACTTTGAGTACATTGTTCACCTTCGTTAGAAACAATTATTTGCTCACAATTCAAATTTTGCAAACCGGGTGTGACAAACTCAGCAGCGTTCATTGTAACGGAAACTGCCGCGTCATCAATTGTTACATTTACTGTGGACATAGTTGAATTTGTTTGCTTATCATTAGAATTAAAATCATTACTAGTGATCGGTACGCACTGATTGTCTGTAAATGGAGGACTATCAGTAAGACACTGAGTGTCGCAAGTGTTATCGGTCAAATTATTCGAGTCGGCTATTTCACTCATTGCACATCGCGATTTACTGTTAACAGTTTTTCGCGGCATTTTCTCACAAATCAAAATTAAGCACAAAAATGAAACAAAGACAAAGCAAATATGGAACAAACACATTTACAACAAAGAGCAATAAATTGCTGATGATCTGTGAAACAAAGAGTGACAAATCAGTAAATGCGTTGCGCCAGATGCAAACTACATTTAAGTAAATAAGAGCAGATATATGACTACTTCTCAGAGATTCACAAAGAAATACGATCCTAACCGGTTGTCGCCAAGTGTAACCTCCCCACAAAAAAATTAAAATAAATATTAATATGAATAAGGAATGTGATTCTAATTTAGTGTAACCTCTCTACAGAAATTCATTCACATTTAACCTCCACACAAAATTTGTTTCCCATTTAATGTACTCACAAAATTCTTTTCTCATTTAATGTAAGATCGAAACAGAAAAATTCCTAAACCTCGTAATAATAATAATAAAAAAATTCAGTAACCTGGTAAATTTTGGACGACAGCAGTGCTGCGTCATGGCCCTGTAAGATCATTCTGAATAAAAAGCAAAAATTCTTACCTCGATAAAATCGGCAACTATCTGCTCTTACAATAGCTTTTTTCCGGAACAGCTCTGTGCAATGCTGGCCTATACATTTATCATTTATGAAAGGAAGCAACTGATTTTTCTTTTGCAACAATCGGAATGATCATGGATTGGAGTAATTAGTAAATTCTTTAAATTGAAATGAATGCTTCTTAGAAATTACTTTATATGACAAAGATTATTATTAGGACATTTTTAAAAGATTTACATGGGAGTTCACATAACATTACTAGATATGCGCGAGGCTGCTTTTACCTTATACTATAACGCTCAGGCTCCGCCATCGCTGCATCACGACCGGCCCAGCCAACACGATACACCAGACTGCTCGCTAGCAACAACTTAACTGCTACACAGTTCCTACTGCATACAACACTGCTCTTTGGTCTCAGATTCTCTTATAGCTTACATATCGCAGGCAGCGCATACCTCTTACAATGTGAAATCCAACTCGCACTTTTTTCACATGATATACTGAAAGCTTTGGATCAAGGCAGTCGGGTGGAAGCAGTATTTCTTGATTTCCGAAAAGCATTTCACTCAGTACCACATCTACGCTTATTGCCTAAAGTATGATCTTACAGGGTGTTCAAAATGGTTCAAATGGCTCTGAGCACTATGAGACTCAACTTCTGAGGTCATTAGTCCCCTAGAACTTAGAACTACTTAAACCTAACTAACCTAAGGACATCACACACATCCATGCCCGAGGCAGGATTCGAACCTGCGACCGTAGCAGTTGCGCCTAGAACCGCTAGACCACCGCGGTACAGGGTGTCAAGTGAGATTTGTGACTGGTTTAATGACTTTTTGGCAGGGAGAATGCAACATGTTATCTTGGATGGCGAGCCATCGTCAGATTTAATAGTAACTTCAGGTGTGCCCCAGAGAAATGTGTTGGGACTTTTGCTGTTCATGACGTATATTAATAATGACCTTGCAGACAGTATTAATAGTACGCTCAGACTTTTTGCAGATGATGCATCTATCTATGATGAAGTATTGTCTGAAAGAAGCTGCATTAGTATTCTGTCAGATCTTGATAAGATTTCAAAGTGATCCAAGGACTGGCAAATTGCTTTAAATGTTCATAAATGTAAAATTGTGCACTTCATAAAACGAAAAAAAGTATCTTATGACTATAATAACAAAGAGTTACTGCTGGAATCGGCCATCTCATACAAATACCTGGGTGTAACACTTTGTAGGGATATGAAATAGAATGACCACATAGGCTCTGTTGTGGATGAGGCAGGTGGTAGACTTCGCATTATTGGTAGAATACTTACAGATTACTTACAGATCAGTCGTGCGAACGGTTCTAGAATATTGATCATGTGTGTGGATCCTGTACCAAATAGGACTAACAGGGGATACTGAACGTATACAGAGAAGGGCAGCACGAATGGTGGTGTGTTTGTTTGATCTGTGGGAGAGTGTCACAGAGATAAGAAATGAACTTACCTGGCAGATTTTTGAAGATAAACGTAAACTATCCCGAGAAAGTCTATTAACAAAGTTTCTTTTTTTCCTTTATTGTTATTTCACTCCCCACAATGGAGCAGACTGGCAGCAGCACAATACGTCACTCTTCAGCCAAGAGATTTACAAAAAACATAAGTGCATGAGAAAAGAATACATAAACGAGAATGGTAAAAATGGGCAAATAAAAGATAACAAAAACAGATGAGTATAAAAGGTAGATTAAAAAACATAGATGAGAGCCACACACACATGTGGAGAATGAGCACTGTAGACTGAAGTCAAAACAAAGAAGCACCACAGTGGGAACACAAATGAGTGACACTGGTGACACTGTTGGTGGCGATGTAAAGTAGCACTGCACACAGCAGGCCACCACAACGAAAACGTAGAAAATTGCTGCACCGAAGCGGGGGATCTACCACCATGTGAAGGGGAAGGGGGGGGGGAGAAAAGGGATGGGGGAGACAGGAGGGGAAAAACCAGGAGATGGAGGAGGGGGGGGCGGTGCAGGGGAGAAGGAAAGGAGCCTGAAGCCTGGGGCAGTGGGGGTGGAAAGGAGAAAGAAGGTGGGCGGCAGGGGAAAAGGAGAAAGAAGAGAAGGGGGAGAGGGAGGGAGAGAGGGAGCCCTGAAGAGGAGGGGGAAAGAGGGAATTAGAAATGGTAGGATATTAACAACGTTTCAAGAGCAGGCTTTAAATGATGACTCTAGGAATGTACTAGAACCTCCTATGTATCTCTAACATAGGTATTGTGAGGATAAAATTAGAATAATTACTTCATGCACAGAGGCATTGAAACAATCATTCTTCCCACACTCCATACGTGAATCGAACGGGAATAAACCCTAATAACTGGTACAATGGGATGTACCCTCTGCCATCTGCCATAAACTTCGCAGTGGTCTGCAGAGTATTGCTGTATCCTATCAAGTGCCTATTACACCACCTCCTACTTAACGGTACAGCAACAACAACGCGCCCTACTTCAGCACTTTTTTAAGCAGTACACCAGTAGATTAAAACTGAAGAAACTGCAAAATGGTGGGAATTTAAGGAGATGGGACCTGGATGAACTGACGAAACCAGAGGTTGTACAGAGTTTCAGGGAGAGCATAAGGGAATAATTGAATGGAATGGGGGAAAGAAATACAGTAGAAAAAGAATGGGTAGCTTTGAGGGATGAAATAGTGAAGGCAGCAGAGGATCAAGTACGTAAAAAGACGAGGGCTAGTAGAAATCCTTGGGTAACAGAAGATATATTGAATTTAATTGATGAAAGTAGAAAATATAAAAATGCAGTAAATGAAGTAGGCAAAAAGGAATGCAAACGTCTCAAAAATGAGATCGACAGGAAGTGCAAAATGCCTAAGCAGGGATGGCTAGAGTATAAATGTAAGGATGTAGAGGCTTATCTCACTAGGGGTAAGATAGATACTGCCTACAGGAAAATTAAAGAGACCTTTGGAGAAAAGAGAACCACTTCTATGAATATCAAGAGCTCAGATGGCAACCCAGTTCTAAGCAAAGAAGGGAAGGCAGAAAGGTGGAAGGAGTATATAGAGGGTCTATACAAGGGCGATGTACTACAGGACAATATTATGGAAATGGAAGAGGATGTAGATGAAGATGAAATGGGAGATATGATACTGCGTGAAGAGTTTGACAGAGCACTGAAAGACCTGAGTCGAAACAAGGCCCCGGGAGTAGACAACATTCCATTAGAACTACTGACGGCCTTGGGAGAGCCAGTCCTGACAAAACACTACCATCTGGTGAGCAAGATGTATGAGACAGGCTAAATACCCTCAGACTTCAAGAAGAATATAATAATTCCAATCCCAAAGAAAGCAGGTGTTGACAGATGTGAAAATTACCGAACTATCAGTTTAATAAGTCACGGCTGCAAAATACTAACGCGAATTCTTTACAGACGAATGGAAAAACTAGTAGAAGCCGACCTTGGAGAAGATCAGTTTGGATTCCGTAGAAATGGTGGAACACGTGAGGCAATACTGACCCTACGGCTTATCTCACAAGATAGATTAAGGAAAGGCAAACCTACGTTTCTAGCATTTGTAGACTTAGAGAAAGCTTCTGACAATGTTGACTGGAATACTCTCTTTCAAATTCTGAAGGTGGCAGGGGTAAAATACAGGGAGCTAAAGGCTGTTTACAATTTGTATAGAAACCAAATGGCAGTTATTAGAGTTGAGGGGCATGAAAGGGAAGCAGTGGTTGGGAAGGGAGTGAGACAGGGTTGTAGCCTCTCCCCGATGTTATTCAATCTGTATATTGAGTAAGCAGTGAAGGAAACAAAATAAAAATTAGGAGTAGGTATTAAAATCCACGGAGAAGAAATAAATACTTTGAGGTTCGCCGATGACATTGTAATTCTGTCAGAGACAGCAAAGGACTTGGAAGAGCAGTTGAGCGGAATGGATAGTGTCTTGAAGGGAGGATATAAGATGAACATCAACAAAAGCAAAACGAGGATAATGGAATGTAGTCGAATTAAGTCGGGTGATGCTGAGGGAATTAGATTAGGAAATGAGACACTTAAGGTAGTAAAGGAGTTTTGCTATTTGGGGAGCAAAATAACTGATGATGGTCGAAGTAGAGAGGATATAAAAAGGAAACTGGCAATGGCAAGGAAGGCATTTCTGAAGAAGAGAAATTTGTTAACATCGAGTATTGATTTAAGTGTCAGGAAGTCGTTTCTGCAAGTATTTGTATGGAGTGTAGCCATGTATGGAAGTGAAACATGGACGATAAGTAGTTTAGACAAGAAGAGAATATAAGCTTTCGAAAAGTGGTGCTACAGAAGAATGCTGAAGATTAGATGGGTAGATCACATAACTAATGAGGAGGTGTTGAATAGGATTGGGGAGAAGAGAAGTTTGTGGCACAACTTTACTAGAAAAAGGTATCGGTTGGTAGGACATGTTCTGAGGCATCAAGGGATGACCAATTTAGTATTGGAGGGCAGCGTGGAGGGTAAAAATCGTAGAGGGAGACCAAGAGATGAACACACCAAGCAGATTCAGAAGGAAGTAGGTTGCAGTAGGTATTGGGAGATGAAGAAGCTTGCGCAGGATAGAGTAGCATGGAGAGCTGCATCAAACCAGTCTCAGGACTGAAGACCACAACAACAACACTAGTTTTTAAGTACTACCTGTCCAACAATTTTGCTTTTGGACGTAGCAATTGCTCGAGTCTGAGCCTGATCATGATAACTCAAAGTATTTTTTAGTGTACCGGTAGAGGGTGCTGCATAGAATACAGTATTCTAGTTAAGACGTGCATGACATGGCATTCACAAAGCATTGCAATTTTGAGGAACTATAGTTGTATTAGCTCACAGAACATCAGGGTCTAATAACTCCACTGCGTGGATTAGCTGTGCGGGCTAAGTCGTCTTGTGAGGTCTGGTTAGGGAGCACAAATACCTTTCGCCTCTGAGATAAATTGGAACCTTTTTGTCGTAGCAGCCCCTTATCAGTTAGAGCGCCCACACAACAGACAAGCAAGGTGGGCCTTCAAGAGCTCATATCAAAACATCGCCAGTGACTGTAAACATTAACAAACTTTCCACACAAACACGGCATTACTTCGGGAAAAGCCATGTGACAGAGATCCACCTATTGGAACTAATGGGACTAAGAGTGGCGATTTAAAGGTCACAGTAAATTCTCAGTCCTTCATCAGTGCATATCCTGTCCCATCGGTGGATGATATAATCACACATCTTGTGGGCTCAACTGTTTTCGCCAAAATTGGTTTGCACAATGCTTATTTGCAGCTGCCATTGGACTAGGAATTGCAGCAATTCCTAGTCATCAACACCCTGTGTTGCCTTTTGCAGTACAGCCGCCTCCCGTTTGGCATTGCCAGCGCCCCCCCCCCCCCCCCCCCCCGCCATTTTCCAACATTATTTGGAACACCTCACATGTCAGATGCCCGGTGCAGCAAATTATCTGGACGATGTCATTGTTGGTGGCTCGTCCACAGTAGACCTCGTGGACAAGCTGAATAGGCTGTCTCAGGTTTTTTCCGAGGCTAACCTGTGTTGCCGAAAAGAAAAGTGTGACTTTTTTGCGCGCGAGATCAGTTATCTCGGGTTCAAGATTGATGCCCAACTTTGATATTTCTATCATGCCTCTGAAAGGCATGCAAATACTGACTTCCTTTCACAGCTGCCTGCTGGAGTGGACCGCAAATTTGACAACTCCCCCTTGGTTTGTTTCCATGTGGAACCAAGCGTGGAGGCAGCTCTGCATGCGATCCCATTGGATGCTGATGCGGTCCATTGGGCCGCAACTCAGGATCAGACACTGCAAGCTCTCCACCGCTAAATAAGAGCTGTTGTAGCATCCATGATGAGGAAGTCCAGCATTTTTGGGATCATCAGCACAGTCTGTTTTTCTGCAGTGGCATCATCCATTTGCATAGAGTTACAGACATTCCCTGGGTACTCATACTACATGCATTGCGCCGCCATGTCCTCGACCTCCTCCACACTGGCCATTGGGGAATTGTCCTTACTAAACAGCTAGCCCACCAACACCTTTATTGGCGTGGATTGGATAAAGACATTGCCTCCCTTGTGTCGACCTGCGCCACATGCCAAACACATCAGGCAGCAGGCAGCACCCCCATGCCAGTATTTTTCGTCGCCAAATACAGCTGCTCCATGGGAATATCTTCACTTGGCTTTCGCAGGGCTGTTTCATGGATCCCAGTGGCTCATCCAGATCGACTCTGGGTTAGGATACCCTTATGTCTCTCGCATGATGAACACCACTTCTGCTGAGATTATCAAAATTCTCTGGCGCCTCTTTGCTGTCGAGGGACTCCCCAAAACGATCGTTACAGATAATGGTCCACAGTTTACTTTGACCGAGTTTAAGCAATTCTGTGCTTCCAGTGGGATTTCCCTCGTCCACACCACCCTGTTTCATCCTGTGTCAAACGGCCAGGCAGAACGTTTTGTGCAGACATTCAAGACCCAACTCGATAAACTGCTGAGCCATCATCTGCTGGAGGAATCCGTGCGTCTTTTTTTGGCTGCATACTGCGCCACCCCATATGCTGATAAAAGTCCAGCGGAGATACTTCGTGGTCGACCATTCTCCTCTCCTTTATTTTTTCTTGTTCCTGAGAGTTCTCATGTTCCCACTCACACTCTGGCACCCTCCTTCCACGTAGGGCAGCAGGTCTGAGTGCAGATCCTCTTTCATCCACGGATGCGCTGGGTGCCTGCTGTCATCAGCAAGCTCTGCGGCTGGGCAATGGCATCTCTCCCACCTGCCAGCATCTCTACCAGCTCCACCCCCATCTGGTGGACCACGATGCCCCAGGGGAACTGCCAATGCCTGTTGACGGCTGCTCTGGGACTGAATCTCTGTTTCTGCCTCAGCTGGTGCCTCCGCAGGCCACCAGCTGCCCCTGTGCCTCCAGCCCTTAAAGCCAAGAACCTATGGACATCGACCAGGATGCCCTCACTCCTATGGACGTTTATGGTGTTGTGCATTCTTTTTTCAGGAGGAGAAATGTTGTAGTTGGTCCTTACCAGTTACAGGGCCTGCACAACAGAGAAGCAAGGTGGGCTGCCGACGTCCCTTCAAGAGCTTATATCAAATGTGAATGTAAACATCAACAAACTTTCCGCATATACACGGCACCACTTCATGAAAAGCCATGTGACAGAGATCCACCAATTGGAACTAATGTAACTAATGTAGCACTCTGCAGAATCGCTGTTATAAACACACCAGCAGAGTCAGACCGGCAGTGTGTACCTACAGCTAGGATAGCTCGAACCAATACCTACACTGGCTCTAGCCCAGTAGACATTCGCCGTAGTCTATAGAAAGTTGTATCTTGTTGGGCATAACGCCACTTTCGAATTATGTAGCGTAGTATTTTGGTTGTTATTATTTTTTTCATTGTCTTGTAACTTTTATCTGGCATTTGTAACCACAAGAATTATTGTGTTTCTTGTTGTTCTTGATTTTTGAAATTAGTGCACTCCAAGAAGGCGTTTTAGTTAAATAAAGTGTGTTCAAACTTGATCGTTAGTTCTTTCCTGCCGATCGCAGGACACTACACTTTTGAAAACCGAATACGACTGCCAGTAGTTCCTTCTTCAATACCCCGGGTCTCCATTGTTTTCTAGAGATTTATATAACATGCAGCTATCAAATTCCACACTACGATGTTCTATTCGCTCGCCTACAATCTTCTCCTGGAGTATCTCAGCTGCAGCTCCGTAGTCCGAACTGCCATTGGCAAGGCAAATTGTCAGAAAGATATCGGAGTAATCCGACAATGGACTATAGAACAAATTGTCCTTTAGTGCACTGAAAGCTCGTTCATATAGTCGGTCCACTTCTACGCTACGTTTATGTTTAACAGTCTGCGAAGACTATTATAGTAGAGTTCAAATTCTGTCACTCAGGAATTTGCGGTAGATCTCGGGTAAACCAAAGAACGCCTTTAACTGCTTTCGTGGGCTGTTTGCATTCTGCTGTTGCTCTCAGATTCTCATTATTCCACATTATTCCTCCTGCAGTAAGTTTGTGCCCTAAGAACTAAATCTTGACCCTGAAGAATTCACACTTTCCTAATTTCAGCGTCATTCCACTCTTTCTTAGAGCTATAAGCACATTCGCCAGCAACTTATGATGCTCTTCCAATTACGTTGTGGTTATCAAAATCTCATCAACATCAACTGTAAGTTTTCACATCAGATTTTCTCCTAAGACATGAGTCACCGCCATAACGAATACCGCTATTGAAACTGAAGCCCAAAGGAAATGTCAACTTCAGGAATGTAGCCTACTATCTGCTTTCTTCTGCCAGTGGTACCTGTCAAAAACCTTAGTGAAGTCAGTGCTGGATACAAGTTTTAAATTTTTTGAAGTTCTGTGCGTGTTCTTTCATGTTTTCGGTTCATCATTCTCTCTAACTATAATTTTGTTCAGCTTACATAGGTCCAAAACGACTCCCACTGAGTTATCCCTATTCTTTACAAGCACTATCGTCATCATTCGGGGAAGTGGCGAGACTGGACAGGGAAACGATTGGCAATTTCTACGGGCGCTGATAACCGCGCAATTGAGCTCCCCAAAAACCAAAAATCGCCATCATCACCCACCCTGAATAAATCTCCGCGGGAAGCATACATCCAAAGAGACAAAATGTCAAAATTTTAGCTGCTAAGGTACACTGCAAGTATTTAAAAAAAAATTTAGAAAATTGCCACATTTGTGGCTTGCCAGGTGGCTGGAGAAGTGTACACCCTTACCGTAGCTGTAGCCGACGGCGCACGTACAACACGACAGGCATATGCATATCCTTGATTGAAGGCTCATCGATGAATAAATAACGTAGCATAACGTACTTTGTAAAGCTAAATTCAGTTTCCATTGATATTTTCACTGACGCAGTTGTTCACAGTTGCTATTCTCTCGAATTTGCAACTCATGTATTATACTTAGCAGTTGCTTTTGTGGTGTTGCTAAATGTTAACAGTGGAGGAAAACTGAATTAATTTTCTTTGGGTTTTCTTCGTATTTGCTTGTGAATACCGTCTGTTTGTGCCGGTTTCAGAATGTCAAAGTAATGTTTTTCAACCTCGCAAAGATAAAATGCAGTCGAAATCACCTACTTCTCCCGCAGACCTACACATCTTTTATTTATTAGTTAATTTCAAGGAGATACATCTGAATGAAGTCGACATTTCGTTAGGAATTATGGAAGGATTAGAAGAACGAGGAAGTAACTGACAATTCTGTAAATTATGGATCGAACGATGATTGTTGTGCTAATTAAAGTTCCGAGCGTAAATATAATAACCTCCTAGCCCAAAGAAAACATGGAGAGTAATAGCTTTCAGTAACACAAAAGGCTGTAAATTATTTGGTTAAACGAGCGAGGGAGAAAACTCTTAAACTTGAGATGTCTGCAAAGCCGGTTTTATTTCGTAAAATCTAAACGTGAATTACGTACATGGAAGATTTACATGCAGCACTAAATATACGCCAAAATGAAACTCGCAGAAATGTGAAAGAAAAACTGCTCAAGAGATTTAGAACTGCTCGTGAGAGGCAGTGCACAGTTACTAAGGGAGATCTACGAGAACGGGCCCTCAGAACTGCAAGCGAGATGAACATTACTGACTTACAGGCTCCTTCGACCTGGTTAAACAGATTCAGAAAGTTATACGGAACCGGAAGTCGCAAAATTACGAAGTAAACTAAAAGTAAACGTGTGGAGGAGATGCCATTAATAGATAATACTACAGACAGATTCATAGCATTTTGTTGTCCTCTACAGTGCTGCGTGTAGAGCCAGTCAGGTTTCGTGCAAGATCTGTGTGCAAACCGCACCTTATAATTGTGAGCGAAAAAGAACCTCAAGGCATACCAGGGCTAAAAATTAAAAAAGATAACTGTTTAGTTTCAAAACTCTTGTAATCTACGTGGCAAAATCTGGAAAAATGGGGGAGAATAAGTTGCAATACTATAGTCTAAATGTCTTCTTACTAAATGCAGAAAATAATTCAATGCTTTCGTTGGACTATTGGCCTGGACATAATGACCTCTATGTCTTTAGGACGATGAAAAGACTGTTAAATATAATTCGGATTCCACGCAGAACTAACAGTATCATTCAACATCTCGATAAAAATGTTTTTCAACATTCTACGACATTCAATAAATTGGCAGGGGACATAATTTCCGAAAGATCTTTGTCATTTCAGGTTTATCAGCGGAACAGTATTGTAATGTTAGACTTCAATCATTTCTGCACTGCTAGTTCGCATCACCACAATTTATGAATTTGATCAAGTACGCCTTGTAAGCAGCACAATAAGCAGAACAACGGCCACGGCAGTTTCTTGCTTCATCCCAGTTATGTCCAAATAAAAATAGTACTTACTGTGAAGTGCCTGCACGCATTAATTTTTTTTTTCATGAAGTGTGCCTTGGGTAAAGAAAATGTTTGTTTTCGTCATCAAATACACATTTCGCATTTTTGTGACGACTACAGGAAATAAACAAGGAACTGTTTGATTGTTAGTAAAATATACATTATTGAAAGAAAAGTCGTCATAAGACCTGTGCCACAAGAATTTTCATAAAATATTTCGTGTCAACCAATTTAAGTCCCGGTTAATGGAAGTCGTCTATAATGTAACATAAAATATTGCCTTGATTTTGTTTCCTCTGTTAGTCATTTGTGTAACAGTTACATCTTCAACAATTTAGCTGTCAAAAACAGCTGCAAGTTATTTAAAAAATTAACGATACGAGGCATTTTAGGTATGGTTTAAATGCTTAAAATTGGCATGTGTGCACTTTTGACTTCGCGCTATTTCTCTTGTCACGACTGTGTCTGTTTACTCGCCGGATCGATCGCGAGGCAGGGAGGACTGTACAAACCGTTGTTGTAAGCTGTTCTTCGTGCAGCAAAAACGAGTAAACTTTAAATTTTTTAATACCTGCAGTGCAGCTTAGCAGCTAAAACTTTGACAGTCGATTTTTTCGATGTATTCTTCCTGTGTAAAGAATTTCAGTGTTTGTTTCGACATGTCGGATTGGACCATTCCCTGTGGGTCGAGAGTGCTTATGATTTTTGCTCTCATTCTGCTCCTCGCAACTTTCCACCGACGACGTCTGCAGAATTTTTTCTCGATGGGTTGGAGGGGGGGGGGGGGGGAGGGTATTGCGGGGCAGGCTCTAAAAACTTCTATTATTGGCATTAGAGATGGGCAAACTGAAACACGTAACTGTTTCGAAGCAAATGAAACAGTACAATGTAATGTTTCGATACGCTGTTTCGAAACAGTGAAACAGTTTGTGTTTTGTAATTAAATAAACCTACACATTTTATCATCTTGAATGTCTACTCTATAAGTATGTCCATATAAACACGAATGAGGTTCGAGAGCGCTAATCCTATCGCAGAAAAGTATGAAACTATCACTTAGGCGTCTTGGCAGTTTCGTATTTCATGCAGCGAATGCGCTGCTTTCGTCTCGTGTGACTTTCATACTTTTCAATTGGCTGAGGACAGCCATAGCTGAAGACAGAAGAACCACCACGAACGGAACTGGAGGTGGGAGCAAACTGCAGAAACAACGGTTATGCTACAGGGATTCCCACATTCCGCTCCGCTAGTATGGGTAATATACCCATCCTGCTAATTTCCATGCACACAAAGGGAATCATTGTGGATAATAGACACAGTGACTATAGCCTCACAAATAATGCCAAATAATTCGAATAAATAACAAAACATAACAGAAAAAAATTTTGTCTTTCAAGGTGTTTCGAACCGTTACTATAAATTCACCATGCTTCCCAGCCCTTCCCGTTCACCATTACACTATCAGTGATATGTCAAACAGATTGCTTGCAATTATACCTACATCAAATTTGTATATATGTCTAATAACTGTCACTCTACGCCTTTTTTATTCACAATGTTGTAGGCTTACTTGCGTTTCTTAATATGATTACTGTACATGAACAGAGAAGCGTATGTTATAAAAAAGTGTAATTTAACTGAATGATTTTCACATATTTATTATTTTGAATGTGAATAGTATGCGTTGTTTTATTGTTTGGTTAGTGTTTATAAAACAGACGTTACCCCAATTTGGTATAGGACAGTCAGCTAGAAACGAAGCTTTATTTTCGGATATCTTCATGCTATTGCTTGTCAAAAAGATTTCGACACTCTTGAAAGTGTTTCACGAAGTGGTATGTTGTGTTTCAGTACCTGTGCCGAGCCCGAATCTCGTCCGACACAGAGCGGAATGAAACATCACTGTTTCGATACAATTAGTCCGTTCCAAGCACAGGTGGACTGAAACAGCCTCATTTTGAAACAACGATACAGTTTCTGTGTCTTGCTCGAGATCGAATCTGGTCCGGTTATCCGAGACAGGGGTGGAATGAAACACCACTGTTTCGAAACAGTGAACCACAGCCGTTTCGAAACACTGAAACAGTTCCACGTATCGATACACTGTATCGAAACATAGAAACAGTGGCCAAGTCTAATGGGCATTAATGAATTGGTTAGTTTCGAGACAGGCCAGGCCAAAAGAACTATATTTTATAGGTGACATGGAAAACTTATTATGTCCCAGAGAACAGATGTTTATCCACTTACTATATGAATAAAAACCCCATACTCAAAGTGACTTCCTCCACGCCATCCAGCACGGATTCTTAAAACATAGATTATGTGAAACCCAACGTGCACTTTTTTCATATGACTACACCAAAGTAACTTCGGTGTGCCCCAGGAAAGCGTTTTAGGACCCTTGCTGTTCATGTTATGCGTTAACGACCTTGTAGGCAATGTTAATAGTAACCGCAGATTTTTGCAAATGATGCAGTTAGCTGTAATTAAGTGCTGTTCTGATGGCCCATCCAAGTGCTAGTCAAGCCCGACAGCAAAACTTCGGTGATCTGACAAGAACCACTGTTACCACTGCGGCAAGGCCGTTGGCGTATAGAGGTACATAAGTGAACTATCTTTCTACTATTATATATACAGCTGTTTTGTTGTAGAAACTTAATGTAATACAGTTGATTGTTCCTCTGAATTAGATGCCACTGTGGGGGGTTAACACGCCCGAAAACTGGTTTGTCTAATAAACATTTCAAATACAGCTCATGGTGTTTAGAAGATATCCTTTAGTAAATGTCCATATGTTGTCACCTAGGACCGCTTCCATGGGTGGTAACTCTAGTTTTCCGAAATCTGTTTTGAGGTCTGTTGCTAACACGTCCCTCAAATATTTAGTTCCGCCCCTTGCAATTCATATTCTGTGAATTGTGGTTACTCTGTCGGCCATGATTCTGACTATTATTATGGTGACAGTTTTGCGACCTATTGTTTCCTCTTCTGTTGCGGTTATTATTGCGACCATATTGTAAATTATTCCCCTGCCGATTCTGTGAATTATGTGGCCTATTTTGAGACTTATCTGATCTGATCTGGTGCTAATTTTGCTTGCATTCTGTCTTGTTGTCATTGTGCCGCTACTTTGATCCGAAATCCCGGTTGTCACTATCGGAATGATTTTGGTGTGAACTATGTGATCTTCGCTGAATTGCGTTATCTAGTAAAAACAGTAATATCAGAAATTGAGTCCGCCTTGATGCAGAAAAAACAGTAACAACAGAAATTGAGTTCGCTTTGATGCAGAACACCTTGTTATTAAATACCGAATAACAAGGTGTTTTGCATCAAGGCGGACTCAATTTCTATCACTGTTTTTCTAAGCAAACACGGACCAAACGGAAGAGTTCCAATATAAAATTATTGCGTGACCTAGTTTCTCAATAAAACAGATAAATCTATCGGACGAATTCGTGCGGCTATGGACTAGACCCCATTATAAATATTCTGTTATCCTACTTTTCAGCGTTGATATCTGCTGATGCTTCACTGCAGAACTTGTTAAGAAAACACTTCACAAAACTGTTTAAAGACTCACTCATGTGATTACCCCACGAAAGTGCGGTCCCATCCAGAGGACTTTTAGCGAATATAATTTTTGTGTCCTTGTCATACCAAACACGAAACGAAATTAGTCCCCCAGCAAAACATTTACACTACCGGGCGCTTACATTGGCGTACCTGATGTAATTTATATTTACCGCGCGTCCAGAAACAATGTTACTGATTGTTACACGGTATTCAGCAATCTGTTGCCCGCGACCTGGGGCTTCTTCACGAATACTCGTCTTTGATGAAGATTTGGTGCTCTTTATTTCGTCTCGGCGCTCCAAAACATCTTTCAAACTGCAGAATTTAGCGTCCGTGTTTTTGATAAACGTGGTTTGCCGGTTAACACGCACTTCTGATTCCTGCCACTGAAATCCTGATCATTACTGTTGATGTTTTGATCCAAATTTTTTCCGTCTTATTAACTTTCTCTCGCGAACTTGTCCCATAGATTCATCAATGCTCTTAATTTCTATTTTAATAGGCATTAACTTTTCATCTATTATCCCTTCGATTTCTGTTTTCAGTTTACCCATATCAGTTTCCGTTTTTCACGTTTCGGTATCCATATTATACCTACATCTGATATCAACTCCGCGAGACCCCATCTAAATTGTTTAACTGATTTGAAATTGTTCAGAACAGTAACATCATTTCATCCTCCTGAGAAATTTCTGTATCTGATTTCGGATTCTCGGGTTCGTCAAAGCCCTCCGAATGGCATAGATCACTCTTTCCATATCCACAGGCAGATCTGAAAATCTGCCTGCTCTATGCTGACTGCCTCTGCTCCACCGAAAACTGCTGTCGCCGTTGCTGCTGCTTCCGTGTGTTCCACATAAGGGCACATTAAAGGGGGGAGGGAGGAGGATGGTGCTATCGTCCCTTCCCTGCACGAGAGGGGTGAAACTAAATTATAATCAAAATGGTAATTTTTTTGTAAACTGCGCTAAAGTTAAGCATGCAAATCTAGAGCACAGGTTAGTAGATTCAGTAATTTATTGAGTATTCCTGGAGCCATCTTACTTTGTGTGCCTCGCAGAATGTACTACCAGTACCTGTGCCCCCCCCTCCTGTACGAATTGTGTGCGCCAAATATTAACAAGATTTCCCGATCTGCCACAGCACCGCGCGCTTTGCGTCACCGTAAGCCACTATCTGCTTTGTCCCCACTGTTCTCATTCCTACTATTGCTAGACCAAAAAAAATGGTTCAAATGGCTCTGAGCACTATGGGACTTAACATCTGAGGTCATCAGTCTACTAGAACTTAGAACTACTTACACCTAACCAACCTAAGGACATCACACACATCCATGCTCGAGGAAGGATTCGAACCTGCGACCATAGCACTCGCGGGGTTCCGGACTGAAGCGCCTAGAACCGCACGGCCACCTCGGCCGGCTATTGCTAGACCGCTCGCCCAGAATTCAGCAGCCTATGCAAACATTTCGCCATAAGAGTGTAGAATTTTTCACTTTTGTGTGTCATGAAACGAGTTTCAAAAATATCATGCCTTTTATTACGTAATTTGGGGATTTATGGGAATTTATGTTATTAAAGTAACATTATTTGAGGTTAGTCGTCGATTTTTACACACTCTCGCCCGTTGTGGGTTGATTTCGACGCTGCAGCTGTAAAGTTTAACTAAAAATTAGAGAGCATTAGTGCGTCAGTCGCTTTACGTGATAAGTACAAAATATTTTGGTGGTCACCCATCATCGTCGGGCGCCAAAGACCGCGCAGTTGAGCGCCCCACAAACCGAACATCATCTTCATCATCATCATCCTCACCTATCATCTTCAGGTGATAAATGGATCAAACTAAGTGATCTGGCAGCGAAAGGTGAGCTTTCATGGGCGGACGTACTTGCTGATGTAATAGGCCCTCTTGAGCCAATGACAGCAATCTTACCTTGCATCTTTCTGAACATCTATATGACCGTGCATCGTTTAGAGATAAGTGTGTACGTTATTTTGTTAACGGGACCGTCAAAAATACATCTGCACATCCTTTTATGAAACAGAGGTCTATTCCTAGAATGTTTCCATTGTTCTGATAATTTTCTTCTCTTCTGTATTGTGTGGAAATTTTCTGGCACACCTACGTCTGTTTACCCTTATTTACATGTGATATCTAGGAATGTTATACGTCTCCTTCGATATTCAGATTAGTCTTTTACCAGTAAAACCCCGATTCTTTAACGAGCCGAATTCCCGTGTATCAAATAGTTTCTACGTCTGATTACTTTGCAAATGAGTTAATGTTTTAAATATTTGAGGTTAAGCATGTATACGAGAAAAAGTTTAGAAAAACTTGCAATTATACTTAAAGTTTCTTGGAAGTCGCTAAGTGCTCCTATCATGAAACACGGCATGAACATAGTCCGGGTAATTTGCACCCTTCTTTAAGGAGAAGATAGTCTTTCACGCTTCTAGATGTTTGTGACGTCATATCTCCTGAACTGTATGGTGTATAGTGATATAACCAGACAGGTATATTCAGTGGTATGTGTGGATACTGTGTGAAAACTTAGTCGCGGATACAGTTAGTAGTACAGAAGTAATAAATTAAAACGTCATGTCTGATGCTGATGTTGTACTGCGTGAGCATAAAAAATATAGTAAGCTATAAACTTTTTTCCTTTCATCATTTTGCGGGCGATGTCAGCGAGAAGACGCTTCTTAAAGGTTCCAAATTATGTGTACAGTTTATTGGAAATCGCTAAGTGCTCTCATTCTCAAACACTGGGTGTATAAAATCTGGATATTTGCACGCCGTCAATAATGCTGTCTCAAGACAAGCACTCAGGTTCTAACTGCAATACTTGTCTTATTCTGTTAAACATTTATTATAAGTTTATTCCTCTTAAGGAGTAGATTATGACAGCATTTAAAATTTTTTTAATTTGTTCAGTAACTACACGAAATATTGAAAATCAAATTTTTGTTACCCCTGGAAACCGTTACATAGGCAACCTGCAACTGGAGATGGGTTCCGAATTAGTTGCTTGTCGTATCACGTAACTGTCATTTTTACAGCTGGCCTTGAATAACCAGATTACCCACAATTGTAATTAAAATTCAAAATAAAATTATTTATTAGCTTGCTTTCAATCCTAAATAGAAGACTTAGTAGCCAATTATTAGTTTTTACAGAAAGCGTAGTATTATCAAAAGGCACAAGGTATAAATCACAATGGTGTCCAACCTTTTAGCTTCCCTGGGCGACACTGAAACGAGTATTTTTGGGCTGCACATAATGTACTTAACACTAACAATAACCGCTGAGAGAGGGAAAATAAATAAATTAATTTAGAAACTTCCTGGCAGATTAAAACTGTGTGCCGGACCGAGGCTCGAACTCGGGACCTTTGCCTTTCGCGGGCAAGTGCTCTACCATCTGAGCTACCCAAGCACGACTCAC
The DNA here is from genome assembly GCF_023898315.1 of Schistocerca nitens. Classification (NCBI taxonomy): domain Eukaryota; kingdom Metazoa; phylum Arthropoda; class Insecta; order Orthoptera; family Acrididae; genus Schistocerca; species Schistocerca nitens. Next base: position 899,975,164 of record NC_064614.1, on the reverse strand, counting down.
ACCCCGTCCTCACAGCTTTACTTCCGCCAGTACCTCGTCTCCTACTTTCCAAACTTCACAGAAACTCTTCTGCGAACCTTGCGGAACTAACTATTGATATCGCGCCAAACTTAGACTTTTGCCATATCCTCTGAACATTGACAGTGGCTCTCCTGTTTGGTCCTTAACCAAGTATATGTTTCTTACTGCCTTGCACGTCTAGTTCTCAATGAGAAATTTTCTTAGATACTATAACAGCTTCAGTCGCAATAACATCATTTGTAATCTACATCTACATGGATACTCTGCAAATCACATTTAAGTGCCTGGCAATTACCAGTTCTGGTTTTAGTAGTGCGTTTTCAGGCTGCCTTGAACTCTAGTGTTGTGTTGGCACACAATATGCGGCATGCTCAGCAAACTTTCTCGTTCCAGCATGGTATCACCAACACAGGACGAGCGGCAGCAGCTTTTACACGACCTCCAACAACTTCAACATGATTAGCAGATCCTCCTGTACATGGTAACCCATCAGGGCATTGCCATGCCACCGGTCCTTCATCATCTGCAGTGCTGCCGTTAGTGTTGATTATGGAAATGGAATCAGATGCAGACAGTCCAGCCACCACACTTTCACAGCTTCAGTGCAACGATGGAAGCATTTCCTCTGCATGAAGATGGAGAAACGCCTTGTGGTCTCTGGAGTTACCAACGATGTGCATCAACAGGCGTTTCTGTTGGCCTACAATGGTTTTCACACCTGTCAGACTCTTCAACAGTTCAGTACTTACGTATGCCCTGCTCAAAGAACATCTGACATTGTATTTGGTCTTCCTCCTCCCCCCCCCCCTCCCTCTCCCCCCCAACATTCAGTCCTTCGGCGCAGGTTTGCCCTTCCACGTCGTCTCCTGCAATGCTTCTATGTGATTCTGAGTGCAACTGTCCTCTGGCACATGTTCCTGTTCCCAGTCCCTTCCTGCAGACTCCTCTGTGCTTCAGCACACCTGCACATTCTTTTGTCGTCTTTCATGACACAGCTTGCCTTATTTCCGCCATCCCCACGACTTTTTGGGCAGTCTGTGATTCCGGTCCTTCTTGTTTGTGTCTGCGCGGAATTTCTGGGTGTTTCAGCTACTGCTGGGCTGTCACACGCGCCCTGTGCATGCCATGCCCACCACTTCTCAGTTCAGGGTGCTCTTGTCCTCGTTAACGCCATGTGAGCGCGTCCATGATTCCTCTTTACCCGATATGTGGTCCTGAGGCTACTTCTTTTCACTTATTTACCTCTCTAGTCGCTCATCTACCAGCTTCTATTCTGCAAGGATTCTTCCATCATCAGTGCCCTCCGTTATTGTCTTGCTTTTGGTCTCAGGCTCACATGTATCCGTTCTGTTGCCCCCTTTCCAGTTAGGGGCAAAATATCTTGTTTCTCATTGGTTGCCCCTGGCAGCCTGTCTGATTTTGTTTTCTGAATTTCGCTCCTGAGCCTTCTTATGATGCAGCTCCCTTTTTGGCCCTCATTTGTGCAACCCATCAGCCTGCATTGGAATGGTGGGGTTTTTGTGTGAAGCACCCAGCTCCAACACCTCAGCAGCAACACAGGACCACAGACCTCCTCTTGCTCCAATGCGTGCAGCCCACCTGGAACGCCACAGGCGTCAGATCTCTGACTTCTTGTGCTGTATGGCTCTTCAATCTACGTGTTTTGCTCTGCAGGCTCCAAATGTAGCTCCTGCCAATAACTTCTTTGGTCTTTGGGTTGAACTCTCTGGGCCAGGTGCAATACGTGACTTCTCCTTTAGATATTCACAGGGACACTATCTGGAGTTCAGTACCATGAGTCACCTACTGACCACTCTTGTGGGGTGCTGCTGATGCAGTCTCCAGCCTTCCTAGTGACTACAAATCTGCAGCAAGAGCTGGTGTGGACGTTGGAGCTGGCTGCCATAGTACTCCTTCTCTTTTTCTTCCTCTGCCACCCGCCATTTGGGGGTGATCATTGGCTCTCCGATGCAGTCACTCTATTTCTACTTCCTTTTCTGAGTCTGTTGGAATTCCACTTCTTTCCAGTAGCTGCCTCAGTGCAACTCAGTCTGTCATCCTGTGATCCTCATCTGTCTAATTTCTACTGCACGTGTTCTTCTCTGGCCGCTGCTTCAGACACATCTTGCACCACATGGCTTTTCTTGAGTTGGCTGGGTCTGTTGCCAGGGACAACCGTCAAGGGTCATCAGTTCTACCTCCTGCGCTCCAGGGGTGCTCCCTCCAGAATGGCCCACATGATTGTGACACCAGATGACTCCCACTGCAGTAACTAGGGCTCTACCTGGGTCAACCACTGCTGGACAGCGCCACATTAGTCTCCTCCTTTTGTCTTCAGTTTCAGTTACTGAAAATGCGATCTCTCAACCACCAAGCTATTTATGTTTCAAAACATGTTATTTCTACACTATGCGATTTCAGGAGTATTTATCTTTTACTGTGAAGACAACACTGATGCATTACAATATGCCATATAACGAACCATCACACTCGATAGACTACATGCGGGGATTCCTTGTAGAATGAAAAAGTTGTCGTTAGTGTATGGTATTGTTTCACGACTTCATACGCATATAACTATGCGAAACTACAATATACACAAAAGTTTCGAGATTCTTGCCTTCAAGACCCACATTTAAAAGTTTGGCTTCAACTTATTGAAACTACTACGGGTCAGGTAGCAAAGTGCAAATTTTGTGTCTCATGGGATGTCAAAGAAGCATATACAAAATAGAAAGGTAAGCAACACTTTTTTTAAACTGATTACTCATTCATTGATCGGTTTTACATCTTTGACCACCCTCTAACTAATTGAATTGTTGCAGGTTGTAACTATGCAACCTAAAAGTGCTTTTAAGTCAGAGCCCATTGAGCATTAATAAATAAAAAAAGAAGGAAGAAGACTTGCATTCTTCACAGCAACGCATACTAGTATACGTGTAGTCGACCATTTGGAAGAGATAATTAACCACAGTCATGAAAAAGATATCGAAAAAGTTCAGCTGCACCGAACTAAGTGCACCTCAGTTATAAAAAACGCGTAAGCACCGCGTTTCACTGACGTTCTAAAACAAGATTGCAAAGATCTACCATTTAGCTTATTAATTGATGAATCTACTGGTATTGCTGTACATGAATACTTGAGATTTATTGTATTTTATTGCAGTTAAATACACAAAAAATAGTATCTACATACCTTCACCTTGCTCATCTGTACGATTGTAATGCTGAAGCTATTGCCCCTGCTATAAAGAAGACACTTCAACTATTCGATTTGCGCCTTGAAAATTTAATGGCGTTGGTACAGATAATGCCTCTGTCATGGTTGGAGTAAATAACGGAGTATTTACGAAACTGAAAGATGAGGTACCACACCTGATTTTAATACGTTGCTTGTGCCATTCCTTGCAACTGGCTGTTTTACCGAGAAATTTGGAGTTTTTAATTAAAGAGACATGTGATTGGTTTAGTCGCTTCTCTTCCAGACAATCTCTTTATGAGGAGCTATACAAAACCATCAACGATGGACATTAACTCAAAAATAGTTCAAGCTTGCCAGACAAGGTGATTATCAATAGAATCCGCTGTATCAAGAATACACACGCAATGGTCAGAGCTAAAAACACATTTTTCTGTAGCTAAAGTGCGCGAATGGTGTCACATGGCAGAATTATTGCACGCTATTTATGCGAACGGGATTAATTACGCATATATTTCATTTTTATATCCGATATTAATTGAAATAAACAGAGTCCCCGAAAGATACAAGTCACACCAAACTCTTTGATGAGATGAACAACCTGAGAGATATGCATTTCAGCAAAGTTACGTTACCTGCAAATAAAGTTAATATTTTTACTCAAAATATTCTTGATTTCTTCGGTCGAAGGTGTTATCTGGGATTCCGCGTTGAAAAGCAGTTGCTTGAAACGAGAGAAGAAGGATTAGGCTACCGGAAAACGAAGAAGTGTTTCGTAATCAGTGCATAACATTTATAGTAAGTCTGACTGAAGAAATAAAACACAGGTTACCAGAAAATTTGACGATGATGAAAAAAATTTCCAGAACAAGTGTTGAACAAGCACTTAATCACAACAAAGAAAATCTAATTGAGATAATGGCGCAGTTCAATGAAAGTGTAGAATTTATAGCAAGAGTGGATGATCAGTGGCGACAAATTCATTTGTTGAACTGGAACGAGACCAAAGATACAAAAAATTAGGGAAAATAAGTATTGATAATTACTATTAAAAACAGTCTTGATCACGATTTATTTAACAAGGTGACCGGTTTCAACCACTACTGTGGTCATCTTCAGACCATTGAGTAGGAACCTCTTTCTTCAACAGAAAGAGGTTTCTACTCAATGGTCTGAAGATGACCACAGTAGTGGTTGAAACTGGTCACCTTGTTAAATAAATCGTGATCAAGACTGTTTTTAATAGTAATTATCTATAAGACATTGATCACTGCTGTGCCCATAATGTATTCAAAAGTAAAATAAGTATTGCATTTCAAAGATACTCAAGGGGAATTCAGATTTGAGGAATTAGCGACTTTTGCGATTACTTTCCTTATGGTGCCTCATTCCAATGCCGATATTCAGAGACTTAGCAGTATGAATGTAGTAAAAAACAAGCAGAGTAATAGATTTAAGTAAAATCTTTTTAACTGCTATATTAAGAATACGCTGTGGTTTGAGGTTGAAAGGAAAATGCTGCGACGAATCCGAAATTCCAATAAACGTTGTAAAATAAATCTGTACCAAGGAGTTGTATCTTTCTTAAATCGACGATGATGATGCAGAAAAAATGGTTCTCCTGAAGAAGACGGATTCATTTAAATAATTAGCTTTTGTTATAGAACTTTTTATATGTTGCTGGCCTTGACTTGCTGATTTATTTAGTCTGTTGTATGTTCATTTAATGATTGTGAGTATTATATTATTTAATCAAATAGGAAACCAATTACCAGTATACTTCTTGTTTTCCTTCATAATATTTTTTTAAAAAAATTAATGGAAATTTTAGCGGTTATGAGAGTAGGGGCATTTTTGTTTGTGGTTTTCTGGTGGTTTTTCACTTGAAACTGGTGGGGAGCTCACTTTACTGTTGGCAACATTGGTTACAACACACGACATAAAGAACAGTGCACCTGTGATGACTATCTTCACATAATTTTGTGATGAAACACTTATGAATCCAAAATGTCTTTTATATCTAAAAAGAAAGAAAGATGATGAGACTTACCAAACAAAAGCGCTGGCAGGTCGATAGACACACAAACAAACAAACACAAATATACACACAAAATTCAAGCTTTCGCAACAAACTGTTGCCTCATCAGGAAAGAGGGAAAGACGAAAGGATGTGGGTTTTAAGGGAGAGGGTAAGGAGTCATTCCAATCCCGGGAGCGGAAAGACTTACCTTAGGGGGAAAAAAGGACAGGTATACACTCGCACACACACACATATCCATCCACACATACAGACACAAGCAGACATATTTATGGTCTTTAAATATGTCTGCTTGTGTCTGTATGTGTGGATGGATATGTGTGTGTGTGCGAGTGTATACCTGTCCTTTTTTCCCCCTAAGGTAAGTCTTTCCGCTCCCGGGATTGGAATGACTCCTTACCCTCTCCCTTAAAACCCACATCCTTTCGTCTTTCCCTCTTTCCTGATGAGGCAACAGTTTGTTGCGAAAGCTTGAATTTTGTGTGTATATTTGTGTTTGTTTGTTTGTGTGTCTATCGACCTGCCAGCGCTTTTGTTTGGTAAGTCTCATCATCTTTCTTTCTTTTTAGATATATTTTTTCCACGTGGAATGTTTCCCTCTGTTATATTCATATCATTAATTTGAACCCAAAATGTCTTTTAGTTTGATTAAAGAAGACAAATGATGTTATTGTGACCAAGACTGTCACAGTATTTAAAAAAATCTCTCATTGTGAAGTTTAGTACCCGTGTCATCGTACAAACGATATTGGACTTGTCATCATAGGAATTAATAATATAGAATATACAAAATGAAACTGTCTACAATTGGATTTGTCATACACAGAAATTAAAATATAGAATGTACAAAATGAAATTGTCTATAATAAATGACAGTAAACTTACAGTTTCTCTCCACATAAATGGTTTATAGTAATTTGTTTCTCAGTAACAATATATAACTACTACTACTACAGATGGTAAAGTATAATAAAAGCTGAAACAAATGAAGATAGAAAATTTTGGAGGTTAGTTTGTAAAGTCATTTTCTTGGTCCTCAAGATATTCATTTACTGAGTAGCAACATTTATCTATTAAAATTTTTCTAAATTCCAATTTAAAATTTGTATTGCCCTTTAAATCTTTAATGCACTGAGGCGGCGCAATATAGAGCTTGATGCCCATGTGGCTTACATGCTTCTGAGTTTGTGTTCTTCTTACTTGTTCTATGTGGAGATCATTCTTGTTCCTTGTGTTATAGTTGTGACAGTCTGCATTTGTGTGAAGATTGCTTAGATTAGCTTTGGTTAAGAGTACACATTTAAGTATATAGACCGATGGCAGAGTAATTATTCCTAACTTTTTGAAATGAGGTCTGCAGTGAGCTTGAGTCGGACTGTGGGTAATTATTCGAACTGCCCGTTTTCGTAAAATAAAAATATCTTTCAAATTAGATTTTGAGCTGGCTCAGAACACTATTCCAAATGATGCAACAGAATGTAAGTATCCGAAGTATGCCATTCTGATGCCTCCTAGAGTGCAAACATTTGAAATAACTCTCAGTGCAAAGCAGGCAGAGTTAAGTCTGTGTGTAAGAAATTTTACATGGTGTTTCCAATTCATAGCTTCATCTATATGCATTCCTAACACTTCTGCAAAATGCACTCTCTGTATTAGTCTGTCATCCAGTTCTAGATTAATGTCTTCATCCTGAATTATTTTACCAAACTGTATGTAATTTGTTTTCTTTGCATTGGGTGTAAGTTTATTTGCACTGAGCCAAGTCTCAATGCTTTTTAGGATTTTGTCAGTAGTTGACTGTAACGAGTTTTTAAAGTCACTCACTACCAGATTTGTGTCATCTGCATATAGTACAATTTGGCTGTATAATATTGTAACTGTAAATCGTTGACATATATGAGAAAGAGTAGTGGCCCTAAGATGCTGCCCTGGGATACTCCTTAAGGAACTCCTTTTGCTTCTGAAACTAACCTTATTTTTTGATTTGTATTTACAGTAATGAACTCTACAATCTGAGATCTGTTTTTGAGATGTGACTCGAACCACATTTTAACTCTTCTTCTAATATCTACTGCTTCCAGCTTATCAAGGAGGATGCCAGACCGTATCGAAAGCTTTAGATAGATCTAAATTGATTTCTACTACTACACTTTCGTTTTTATCCAAATTTTCAATTATTTCTTGGGTGTAGTCTATGACTGCAGTTGCTGTGCTATGTTTTGCACGAAAACCATGTTGATTACTATTCCAGTGTTTATTATTGTCTAGGCAACTAGTGACTCTCAATTTCATCAGTTTCTCTAATGTTTTGGAGGAAGCAGGAAGAAGTGAAATGGGACGGTAGTTTTCTATTTTATGTCTGTCTCTATTTTTAAATAGTGGCCTCACTTTTGAGATCTTCAGTCTTTGAGCAAAAACACCTCCACTAAAGGATAAATTTGCAGTATGTGCTAAAGGTTTTGCAGTCTGCACTGCAGTCCTTATTATGATTGAAACTGGTACTTCATCAACACCAGCTGCCATTTTTGGTTTTAAGCTTCTAATCACTCTAATTACTTCCTGTTCATTTGTTGAAGGAATATCCATGCTGCAGGCAACCCTTGGAGCATGTATTATTTTTTGTTTTATGAAGTTTAATTTTAGTGAATGTGGTACATTTACAAAAATAGTTATTAATATAGTTTGCCATTTCCTTCTTTTCTATATTGCAATTTTCACTGCTTTTGAGTATTATTTCTTCCTCTTCTCCCAGGGTAGTAATTTCATTCCTCACAATCTCCCATATAGTTTGTGGTTTGTTGTCTGAGTTACTGATTAAGTTGTCATTATATAGCAACTTTGCCTTTGCTATTGCCTTTCGGTATATTTTTCTGTATGTTTTTACATATTCTACAAACTGTAGATCTGAGCAAGTTTTAATTTATTGGTTCAGTCTTTTCATGGTTACACTGGAAATCCTAATGCCTGTAGTTATCCAAGGTTTGTGTGCTTTTTGTTCTGAAGACTTGGACCTCACTAACTTCTTAGGGATACACATTTCGAATTGTGACATGAATATAGAAGAAAAGGTATTATATGCATTATTTGCTCTTGATTCTGATGTCACATCTGTCCAGTTTTCATTGGTTAGACAGTTAACAAAATGTGTGCAGTTTTCTTTAGAAAAAATTCTTTTATAAGTGTGACAAAATGTTTTTTTCACATGCATTGGTCGAGCGGTAAGCACAATAGCATTGTGATCAGATAAACCAAGGTCAGTGTTACTTACCTCCACTTCACTGGACTCTATGTTTGAGAATATATTAACTATGAGGGTCTGTGATGTGTTTGTTATTTGGGTAGGACCTATTACATGGGGTAACATGTTAAAACTCTGTAAAATATTCAGAAATTTATCTTTAACCGCATTATTGCACATCAGATTTATGTTAAAATCCCCACAAAGAAGTACTGTAGCTTTTTCATTTTACCCAGTGTTTAACATAATTTGTAGTTTTGAAAAAAATTTATCTACATCTCCACATGGTGACCTGTACACAATCATTACTATCATTTTCCTTTGCTTACCATACAACTCAATAGCAGCTGCTTCAAAATGCTTTTCTACACTTAACTTTTCAATATCACATCTCCTTTTGCATTTTATCCCTGTTTTTGTATAAATACAGACACCACCACTTCTGGCATTTTCCCTACAGTAAGAGCTAGCTAGTCTAAAAGGGTGTATAATGATGCTGTTTAATTCATATTCCCTACACCAATGCTCCAAAAGACACAAGCACTCAATGTTAAACTCATCTAAAGCAACTTCTAGTTCAAGGTGTTTATTTCTTAGAGACTGAATATTTAGATTCATAACTTGAAAAGAATTTGATGGGAGCCTAGATTTAGTTACACTTACAGTTTGTTTTATCGAACTGGTTGTAGAGAAGTTGGTTGTCTACACATTTGTTGAAAGTTCTATACAGCAACTTTTCCTGTTCTGGGGTTGAAAAAACCCTGGTTCATTCTTGAAGGTTGTTTTGTTCTTAAGCTCATTTTTCCATTCTTCGGTGTGTCAGTTGTCACTGTAGGCTGCACTGATCTTGTTTTTCCATTATTCTTGCAACTACTTGGAATAGTGGAGTGTTTCCCTGAATTATTGATCTTGCTTTCAAACTTTTGTGTGGTTGTTCCAGCAGGAGTGAGCTGTACTGCATTTGTTATTACATTGGTTCTTGAAGCTGTTGGAGTACATAATTTGTTTTGGGGTGCAAGGACTTCAAGTAAGAATGTCACACTATTACACTCAGAAAGAAACATACACTTGGTTGAAGACCCAAGAGAGTAAACTACAGTCAGTGTTCAGAAAGTATGGCGAAAGTCTGAATTTGGCATTATGCCTATAGTTAACAAGAGAAATATTACAGAACCCAGCAGCTGGTCATGGCAATTGTGTCCATGTCTTCTGCTGGGAAGGCCTTATCTGAAGTTCAGCAGTTCTGGGTTGTGGAGACTGACACAGACAACAGTGATGGTGTAGAGTTGGCTCTGAGTTTCCTGACAGAAGAAATGAGAGAGCAATCGGCACCTGGCCTAGGAAGCTAACTTTGAGTGAACTGGCCTCTGAGGGCTCATGCACAGCCCAATACAGCCCTCAGTGCCAGTGAAGTCGGTCTTGCTTCCTGTCATATGAGTGGCATAAGATAGAAGTCCATGGGACCAGTGATCTCTGCTGGTGCGTAAATTGACATTTTGTGGCTGCCTATACTGTGGCACCCCTCATGGGTTGTCTGCTAGGAAGCCAGCTGCCTGCATAACTTGGATGTAGTATGTGTTACTGGCAGTGCAGGTGTAAGCCCATGATATGGCACACCTCCTGCCCTCGCCCCAGAATGGAAGGAGAGATGGTGGCACAGCTCACATTTCTGGATGGTGTCAGATGCCTGCCAGTGGCTGGGACAGCAGGGAGGGTGAGGTTCACCCCCACTTAGTATCAGTACCAGATGAGCTGAAAGAGTTGCAGAATTGGCACCAGATGAAGCTGTGTCCCAAGAAGTCTGTGTTGAAAGGCTGCAGTGTCCCACAGTTGTATCTGCTGACAGGGCACCGTGCTCCACCATGAATTGGATGAGGGTGGACCCAGTGGTCCCAGCAAGATGGTTGGCAGCCAATGAGCGGTCTGAACAGAGTCAGTCTGGAAAGAGCCCACAGAGAATCAGAAAGCGACAGAACTGAGCAGGTTGGATGTGGTGTGAAGGCCCTTGGAAATGGGTATGTGAGGATTGTCTCCTGGTGACGACTGTGCCAGCAGGAATTGTCAAAAAAGCAGGGGACAGCCCCCTGAGGGCTGAAAGGAGTTAGGTAACATGGTAGCAAGAGCCTCGTTGGTCCTGTAGGGCAGAAATGAGGGTGAAAGAGGTGGAGAAAGTTGGGGCTGGGAGTGGAAACAAGCATATGGCCATGCCAGAGATGTGCAGTCTGTCTGCCCAGAAAGCAGGGAGGGATGTGGGAGTCATAGGGAGTGATAAGGAGTGTGCTCAAATGGCACAGAGAGCTGTGGGAGCTGTAGATAAAGGAGTACGGGAAGGAAAGGTAGAATATTTGTGCCGTCATTAGGTCCAGAAAAATGCGTCAGATGTGATGCATACAGGAATGAGGCACAGTCAAACTGAATTCTACTAAACCACTATAAAATCTACCAGCCACTAGAAACAATATTTCGCCACTAAAAGGAGGATAGAAACCACCAGTTTTAGTGGAAAATCCACTAAGTTGGCAACACTGGTTGTAACCAGAGTACAACTGTGATGATCTGACATTATGGATGATAAGTGTTCACCATTTTATCATGATTTTACTCTTTGTGATGATGCCATTATGGCTATACATTTTATTTGCTTATTCTGTTAACTTCATGAAGCTAGATCAATCTGAAGATGGTCATAATGACTGATCCCCAAAATTGAATAAACAATTCTTTGTAATGACTGCTGTTGGGTAATTTAATAACATTGGATTGCTGTCTCCTTCTCAGTGACTCTGTCACTCTCATTAGTGTTCAGTTTCTCTGTATTTTTCTTTTGGTAACTTCTCCTTTGTATAAATTAAAACATAGTGTATATTCTTAAGTTTCTTACAGTCATGGTTTTTTGTTCATGAAACAAAGCTTCGCAGTGTGGCTTATGTGAAGTATCAGTGATAACCCTGACAGCTTCCCTTCGCAATATCACGGTGCTATGCACTCAACTAAAGTTCCCCATAAAATGTTACCATATGATATTATGCTTTGGAAAAATGAAAAATAGATTGTCTTGACATGTAATTCTGCACACAATCCATAAGTTGCCTTAGCAAATAAATTACTCATCACACTTTAACATATTTTACATGTTGACACCAAGATAATTTGTCAACTAAATATACCCCCCCCCCCCCCCCACACACACAAAAAAACTTACTATAGCTTAGATCATCTGACAGAAGCTTGTAATTTAGACTAGAAGCCATCTGCTGCAAGTGGTTTTCATTCAGCAAGAATCCATTTGCTTCAGATCAATAGGATGCTAGAGCAACTGTTTTCAACGTATTTTAAGGTTATTGCAATCATTACTAATCTGAGCAAAAGTTTTATCATCTGCATAAAGCGCTGTGTAGTTTTCAGTAAACGATGGCAGGTCATTATTCATTATTAGGAATAGGAAAGGGCCGAGTACCAGTCCCTGTGGAATATCTTCCTTAACTTGTTCTGTACTGGACATTTCTTTACCAACACAGACAACTTGCTTACAGTTCTGTAAATATGGTTTTAATAACTTAAGGCTGCCAGCTCTGATGCCACAGAAGTCCAATTTTCTAGAAGTATTGTATGCTCTACACAGTCGGAAGCTTTGCTTAGGTCACAAAAAAGACTTGAGTGAAGCCTTTCTCTTCAAACACTTGAAGTAGGTATTTGGCTATAAAGTCTGTAGTGCCAACCCATTAACAGTTTTTTTCTAAAGCTATATTGTGATCCACTAATTATTCCTAGGTTTTCAAATAAACAGATGACTGCTGGTAAATACTTTAGAAAGAGCAGGGAGTGTGGAAATTGGCCTGTAACTGGCAAGAGTTTCTTTATATCCCTTTTAACATACTACCCTAGATATTGCAAGCTCATCAAGATATTACACCTCAGCTGTACACTTGTCTCTCTGACTGTCTCTCTACTTTCTTTAGCATGTAGCAAGATAGGTCATATGTATGTACACTGTAAGATGTCAGCTACTTTACTCTTCTTAGGAAAAAACTAGGCAAGACCTTAGATAACATAAACATTTGTATTTCTTGATTTTATACAAACATTTTTTGAAAGTAACTCCAGTGAACAGATATCGGGTTTGGTAACAGCATTTCCTACTTTGAATGATTTGATAATGAAATCAGTGAATTATTTGGGGACAGATATTAACTTTTTTATTGCTTGCATCTTTATCAACACTGTTTATTAGTTTACATGCAGCTTTGGACTTATTGGTGGAATTCACACTACTTATATGATTGTTTGCTTTTTCGGCTTCCACAGTGGCTTTTCTGTACTCATTTCTACATTTAACATAAGCTTATCTGCCATGGCTAGTCTTCAAACGATTATATATGTTGTAAAACAACAATACTTGTTTTTTTCAAATTTGACAATTGTTGAGCACCAGTATACCATGGATTTTGTCTGTTTCAGACCTTGGTTTTGGAGCCTTTCTGAGTTACTTTGCATTTGCTTCTGGAAAGGCTGTCATTAAATATTATCAAAGCTACCTTAAAAATCTACCAAATATTATTGTAGCTGATAAATCATTACTTAAAGTATAATATTTGTCACCATAACATTGGCCAAACCAGTCCCTGTCAGTAAGAGGCTTATAAAACCTGACAATTTTTTCATCAGTTATAGGTCTGGTGATCACAGCGTATGTAACAGGTCTAGTTATTGAGCCATGTTGGCTCATACTGATTTCTTTTCCAGGCAATGTCTTCTCTTTGGTTTCTCCTCTAGTGGTCCTGTGATGCTGCCGCCACGCCGCGGCCAATCGGCTGAATTTTCGCGTTGTGTGAGTCTCGTTTGGACAGCACTGGGAGACGTTGGGGCTCCAAGTTGAAGTGGTCGGGATGACTGTTGACCAGTTGTGCAGGAAGTAACCAAATGCTCTGTTCCACAAGAGGCCATTGTGTTGCCATCCATCAAAGTGACCTCTTGCTAACAAGGTGTCATTTGGTGATTCACTTGCAACTTTTTTTCCATGTCCATGATTTCATCAGGAACAACTGTTGGTTGGTCAGTCAATTGTATCAGCAGATAAAATATGGGATCTTTTGGCTTCTGGATTCTGTGTGACCCTGATTAGTTGCAATTTGTTGCTGTTGCTGCACAGTGACTTGTTTTAGTACTGTTTGAGTCCTTGTGGTATCATTTCTTGGTGCACCTGAGAAGGGGTCCAGCTAATAAGAGTCCTACCGGGACAGACAGGGCAATCATTGAACTGAGTTGTTAAACTCTTTCTTTTTTCTTTCTTTTTTTTTTTTTTTTTTTTTTTTTTTTTTTTTTTTTTAATTACGTTTTAGTGCTATATCGGCCATCTGTTGGGGTGTCAGTTAGCCCTCATCACAGGGAGAGGACTGTCATGTAGTAGACACTGTGGACTGTTGCTGAACCTCCTGTATTGGTAAGATGGAATATTTATATCTAGTGAAATTTTTGAATGAACAGTCAATCTTAACAGTGAGTACTGGATTTGTGGAGGCAACTTTGTGTTTAAATATCACTCTATTGTTTAAATATTTGTCAAGCTCTCTCTCTCTCTCTCTCTCTCTCTCTCTCCAGGGTGATTATAATTAAAGTTAAACTTTCAAAACGCTATAGAAATAACACCACTGGTCAGAATGACATCAAATTGCAACGGAATATTATTGGAGAAGGGGGAAAACATATGGAAGAAGAAAAAAAATAGTGTGAAAATTGATCAATAGATGGTGCTGTATGTGTCAGAATATGTAAATGGAAGCACCTGTCATGCGTACAACCCACTGAAGTTGGTATAAACATGCTGGGTACTTGGCTTTTCCTCCTTTCGTGTCTGCAACATCTGCCATGACTGTCTAAATGCAGGCTCGCACTCTGCTTGTAACACTGTATCACAAGAATGATGACTGCACATGTCACTCTGCAGAAGTTCCAGACACTAGAGGGTTTGAAAAAGGCATTAGTCTGATGACTACCGTGGGTGGGAAAAATGATTCGAAATGATGGGTTCTTTTGGTGTGCAACCTGGTAGAGGGAGAAAACGAATTGATTCGATTTCAGAGGAAGCAGCAGCCACAGTAATGCGGGAGGAGACGAGTGGTGGTGTGCAAACGTGTAGTGCACAGAGATTTGCCCGAACAGTGGACATATCTGTGAGCCAGTGCATAAATTCCTACAAAACATACTTCTTTGCTATCCATTCAATGGAAGTGGACAATGATTGGCTGTGGAAGATTTTGTGGACAGACGAAGCCCATTTCCATCTGACATGGTATGTCAATACACAGAATTGTCCAATATGGGCAACAGAAAATCCACAAGTAAATCAACCAGTACCACTTCATTCTGAAAAGGTCACTGTGTGGTGCAGGTTTACAGCATTATTTATCATAGGGCAATATTTTTCGAAGAGACAGATGCTTCTGGTCCAGTTACCTGTACCAACACTGGTAAGTGCTACGAGTGTCTTTTGCACAACCACATCATTCCAGCTCTCCAACAGCATGGATGTGTGGATGGGATCATTTTTATGCAATATTGTACACCCCCACACATTGAAAATCCAGTTAAGTAGCTGCTGAAGTGCCATTTCAGAAATGCTAAAATTATCAGACACCATTTCCCTACAGCCTGGCCATCGCGATCACATGATCTTAATCTGTGTGACTTCTGGCTGTGGGCTATCTGAAATATGTTGTGTTCAGTGTTCGAACTGCAAACTTCGTAGCATTTAAGGCATGAATTGCACAACACATTCTGAATTTGATCCCAGAAACACTTCGATCAGTTGTGGAACATACTGTTTCTCGATTTCAACTTGTAGCAGAAAATGGTGGACAGCATATTTAACATGTTTTTCACCATTCACATGGAAATTAATAATCCAATTTGATTTTGCTTGATGCTTTTTATGTGGTTTTTGGCCTCAGAACAATTAAAAACTGATGTGAGTGATGCATTTTATGCTGTTTTTGGCCTCAGGACAATTAAAAACCGATTTTTCCCATCCGATGTGATATGACGTTGCCGTGGTGGATGGGCCTACATAATTAACAGTATCACACCTGTACACCCATGCACACTGAGTAATACAGTTTGTCTAACGTCAAATGTACACCTTAGGCATTGTTGTATGATTAATTTGTCATTTGTAGTCTACTACTATTAAATTGTGATGGTTACAGCACCATCTATTGCTACATTCTGTTACTATTTATTTTTCTTCTGCCATATGTTCTCCCCATTCTCCACTAATATTCCATTGCAATTTGATGTCATTGTGACCAGTGGTGTTATTTCTACAGTGGTTTGGAAGTTTAAGTATAATCACCCTGTATATAAAAAAACTGTTACACCTGCCTAATATCATGTATGGCCCCCGCAAGCACGCAGAAGTGCCACAACACAATGTGGAATGGACTTGACTAATGTCTGACGTAGTGCTGAAGGAATTGGCACCATGAATCCTGCAGGGTAGTCCATAGATATGGGTAGTATGAGAGGCTGGAGATCTCTTTTGAACAGCATGTTGCAAGGCATCCCAGTTATTCTCAATAATGTTCACCTCTGGGGAGTTTGGTGCCCAGTGGAAGTGCAGATGAGTGTTCCTGGAGCCACTCTGTATCAATTCTGGATGTGATGGGTGTTGCACTGTCCTGCTGGAATTGCCCAAGTGCCTCGGAATGCACAATATACATGAATGGATGCAGGTGATCAGTCAGGATGTTAATGTACATGTCACCTGTCAGATTCGTATCTAGACATATCAACTGCACACGTCCCACACGATTACAGAGCCTCCACCAGCTTGAACACTCCCCTGCTGACATGCAGATTCCATGGATTCATGAGGTTGTCTCCATACCTGTACATGTACATCTGCTTGATGCAATTTGAAATGAGACTTATCCAATCAGGCAACATGTTTCCAGTCATCAACAGTCCAAAGTCAGTGTTGATGTGCCCACATGAGGCATAAAGCTTTGTGTCGTGCAGTCATCAAGGGTACACGAATGGGCCTTCGACTCTGAAAGCCCATATCGATGCTGCTTTGTTGAATGGTTCGCAAGCGGACACTTGTTGACGGCTCAGCATTGAAATCTGCAGCAATGGATGTGTGGATGGGATCATTTTTATGCAATATTGTACACCCCCACACATTGAAAATCCAGTTAAGTAGCTGCTGAAGTGCCATTTCAGAAATGCTAAAATTATCAGCCACCATTTCCCTACAGCCTGGCCATCGCGATCACATGATCTTAATCTTGCAGAAGCGTTGCACTTTGCCACATTGAATGATTCTCTTCAGTCATTGTTGGTCCTGTTCTTACAGGATCTTTTTCTGGCCACAGTGGTGTCAGAGATTTAATGTTTCCTGGATTCCTCATATTCACGGTATGTTCATGAAATTTTTGTATGGGAAAATCCCCACTTCATCGCTACCTCAGAGATGCTGTGTCACATTGCTCATGCACTGTGTATAACACCACTTAAATCTTGATAACCTGCCATTGTAGCAGCAGTAATTAATCTGACAACTGTGCCAGACACTTATTGTCTTATATAGGCATCGCCGACTGCAGCACCGTATCCTGCCTGTTTACATATATCTGTGTTTGAATACACATGCCTACCACCAGTTTCTTTGGCATTTTACGTATTTACTTATTCCAAATTCCAGTGACAAATAATAGTTTTATTGCAGTTATCTTTGATTATTTCTTGGGTTAAAGTGTTACAATCTTATTTAAGTAAAAGGAACAGATTGGCAGAAGGTTCAAGTGGTGAATTATTCTTGTGTTTTATGTGGTTACTGTCTAAGTTGATCTAACACTAATATCAAGTTGTCAGTTTTGCAGGCTAGGCTACTTAGCCATATTGTATACTGACCCAGCTTCTGGTTGTCTGACTGACCAACAAATTGTTCCAGTGTGCCTCACCAACTGGTTGACGTGACGATGGGAGAGGAAGGGGGCAACATTCTTGGTGGAGGCCGGTACTGGGAGCCCATTGAGACCATTATTCCGTACCAAATTGTAGTTGCAGGTCATCAGTCACCTAAGATCTTACACTCATTGTGTCATTTATGGTACTACTTTAGGGGCTGTTGTTGGTACTGCTTATGCTAATGTTGTCTGTGCTGCAGATGTTGTTAGCATTTTTGCTGGAGTTGGTGCAGACGCCCCTAGTTTTGTTGGTGCTATATTTGTTGTTGATACTGTAACCATGGGGGTCTGTGGTGTATCCTCAGTAGTTTCTCCATATGTCACTATTGCAGATGCTAATGTGTCAGCTGCAGGATTTTGGAGGTGATGTTATTTATCTGAATCCAATGATGATTCTTTTACTGCTGCAAGTGGTTGCGATGGTAGTGGTATTGTTACTGCCAATCCTGTCGCTGGTATAGGTGCTTTTACTGTTGTAACAATAGGGACAATACATTTGGCTGTCAGTTCCTCACCCAGTTTGTTAACATGCAAACCACGTGGAGTACAAAACCTTTGGTCAATGCAGCTGATGTCTATTACCCATTGTGACTTCTTTGTTTATAAAGAACCATTACACTAAGCTGTAATTGTGTGGTATGCTGCACACAATAACAGTGGGGAATATGAGTTGGCTCTAGCATCTTTTCAGATATTGTGTGGCCATATGAGATTCGCTTTCACATACATAATTTGACTTTCCAATAAAACAACAAAATCATTTTGGTTTAACTGTAATAGTCAGCATGTTTTACTGGATTCCGGTTTCCTTCCGACAAAGTGCACTTGATCTCACTACTGTGACTGCTTTCAACTGTGTTGACTGCTTAATTATATCAGTTAGTCCATGCCCATGGCTCTCTGAGAATACTAATACTTTAATTACATTATTTAACAGTTTTGGTCCAGTGCTGTTCGAAGTATTTTCACATTTGTTAACTGACACAGTTACTTACTTTCTGTTGATGTGTAACTGAAACAGTTTCCACATTTTTTGTATCTTATTACTACAGGTATATGATTGTTGTAATTTCTATTTGGTTGCATGTATTCATAATATTTATATTTCAAAGTATGTATCAGTATCAGTTCTAAAAACACTATAATAACTACACCTTTGTGGTCCTTTTCCTTTTGTTTTTGGCCCAGTTCATTACATTTTGTGTGAAGCCATGCTTTTTGTTTTGAATTTGTGTTAACACAGTTGAAATGATATATAAATGATATATGGTTTTACAGTTTAAGCTCATTATATCCTTCATAGCACATTTCTTGTAAAAGCAGGCATATTTTTCAGTGTTTTTTGTGGCTCATTGTAAAATGGTTTATTAGTTGTAGATCTATTTCTTTTATTGCCTTTTCCAATTGCACTACTGCTCCTGTCGGTTATTTTTTGATAATGTAATGTGCCAACACATATTTTTCACAGTATATGCTATTATTTTTTCAAGATGAACACTTTTGTCCATTTTTTATAAATTTATTTTCAGGACTTACACATTGCTGAACTACTTTTGGTGTCCTCTTGAGTTTTTGTTGAGCTGTTTTCATAGATATACAATTTTTGTCTGTTTTGGTATGTTGCAGAGTAAATTCACTTCCAGGATCAAGTTCACATAGTTCTTTTTGCAGATAACTTATTTTATCACAAGAAATTATACTTTTCAAACACAAAACTTTTTCTGATGATTTCTTCATTTCTATTTCTTATGAATACATCACCTGATTTTACCACTGAGGCATCAGTCATGTCTTCACTCAAAATTGTTGGATTTAATTGTTCGAAGCTTTTTTCACTTGTTTTGCACCTATGTTCCAGAAAACACAATATTCTCTGTCTTTTACATGAATATTTTTATTTATTCAACACACTTCCCTATTTTTTCATCTTAAAATGCAGTACACCATTCAAATAACTACTAACACTACCAGCTACCATTCATTAGAGGAAGAGGAAGAAGGAAACAAACTTAAAGGCAATATTATGAAAAGGAAAGAGGAAGAAATAGGTGAAAAAGAGATGGAAAATATGGTACCATACTACAATAAGGATTTGACAGGGCACTGGAAGTCAATCAATGACAGAACTATTCTACCTGGTATGCAGGATATGTGAGGCAGGCAAAACACCCTCACACTTCAGAAGGAAAGTAACAATCCCAAAAAGACAAAGTGAACAAGTGTGACATTAACAATTCACTCTTGAAAAATACTAACACAAATTATTTGGAGCATAATAAAAAAGACTCGTAGAAACCAAACTCAGGGAAGTCCAGTTTCTTTTCCAGAAAAACATATGAAAATGTAAAGCAATCTTATCTTGATAAAGTACAAAGGCAAACCTATGTTTGTAGCATTTTCACATTGGAAGAAAGCTTATGACAATAGTGACTGGTATACACTCTTTGAAATTCTGAAGGTGGAGCAATGAGATGCAGGAAGCATGAGATAATATGCAGCTTGTACAGTAACCACACTGCAGTAAAAAAGAGTCAGATGAAATGAATGGGAGGACATAACTGCGGAGAGAGTGGGACTAATTTTTAGCCTGTTCCCCTTGCTATTCTATATGTACACCGAGCAGCAGTAAAGGAAACAATGTGTGGAGAGCTTCATCAAGCGAGTCTTCAGACTAAAGACTGCGACAACATCTATCAGTGAGTAGCTGTAGCTAAGTGAAGTAGTATACTTCAAAAATAACAAAGTACAACTGAGACTCTCCTTGGGACATAAAGGCGAAAACTTGAATATCCTTGTGTACATTTAAGAGTGAGAGTGGGTAACATCAGTTATGAAATGGGAACAGGTGAGAGACTGAAATGAATTTTTATTGGATAAGCAGAGAACTTACTGAGAAAAAGAAACTCAGACCAACATCTTTTTCGTGCTCTTAGTGGGAACAAATGAGGTAGCAGAAAATGAAATCAATGGCTGAGTGATCTCCCTCAAAAGATGGCTACTTGAGCTGAAAAGCTCAAACGTGATTGTCTTCTCTGTTCCACATCGATATGACTTGCCAGTCTGATCATGTGCAAACAAAGAAGTGCAAAGTGCAAATAAACAGATCCTAAATATATGTACAAGGTTCAAAAATGTGAATATAATAGAGGGAAACATTACACATGGGAAAAATATATATAAAAAACAAAGATGTTGTGACTTACCAAATGAGAAAGTGCTGGTAGATAGACAATAAAAAACACACAAACACACACATAAATTTCAAGCTTTCGCAACCCAAGGTTGCTTCATCAGGAAAGAGGGAAGGAGAGGGAAAGACAAAAGGATGTGGGTTTTAAGGGAGAGGGTAAGGAGTCATTCCAATCCCGGGAGTGGAAAGACTTACCTTAGGGGGAAAAAAGGACAGGTATACGCTCGCACATACACACATCCATCCGCACATATACAGACACAGGCGATTCAAAAATGTTACGTTTGTGGACATGATCTGTGTAGGAAGAAGATTCCACACATGCCATGGGTTGCATCTCAACAGACTAGGGAAGGACTTAATTATAACACAGATCCAAAAAGCAGTGAACAGAAAATTGAATGTGTAGTGTTGTGCTTCAGAGGCCATCCCTCTCATGGACAAAAATAACAAATACTTGGGAGAATCAACACGAAATGCCGGGTCAGTAAAACAATACATCCGCAGGATGAGAGCGATGTTTTTCTTAGGACAATAAGACCTTTCACCAGTGCAACACCAGATGCAAGTGTATGTGTTTCATGTATGCCTCAAAAAGACTTCAATCAACATGATAATTATTTATCACTTTTGCATTATAACGTACAGGGTTTAGGAAACAAAATAGATGCTTTTGAATCATTTATCACAGGGCTATATCCACATGTAGTAATAGCTACAGAACACCATAAAACAGTGGACAACATTCAGTATTGGAAAATAGAAGGCTACAGCCTAGCTACATTCTACTGCAGAACACATGATAAAGGTGGTAGAATTGCCATCTACTCAAGAAAATGTAAGTCCATAACCACCATGGAGACGTGCTATGGGGGAACAATTTCTGTGTTGACAAAGATTTCGAAGTTGCAATTCTTAAAATCACATTTTTCACTGTTCCTTTCTATGTCATAAGTGTATACAGATCTCCCTGAGGAAAATTTGGTGCTTTTCTGAAATCGCTTGATGAAGTTTTAAGTAAATTAATGTCATGTTGTAGGAGTATAAATCTTGTCATACTTGGGGATCTGGGCATCATCACTTTACATGATGGCCAGGAAAGCAAATGTTTTACAGATTGTATCCTATCTCATGGGGCTACAGATCTTCATGGACTTGTACCCACCAGAATAGCTAACACACATAGTTGTTCAGTTGATCATGTTATCACAAATTATGACTACATCATCTCAACAGATGTAATAAATGGTCACCTCTAAGATCATTTAGCCCAAACCTAGTGCTAAAATGTAATTCCAATTTCAAACCAAGAAAAATCTACGAGCAGAGGTGAATAACGTCTGAAAAAATTATTCCTACACTAAGACATACTGTAAACCATGGATCATGGGAATCAATTGTGACTACCATTGGGGTCAACAATAAATGGAACATGTTCATAGAAATTCTGACTGAGCACTTAAATAGGGTCATGCCATTAAAAAAAGTCAGTATCTAGAAAATTCAACCTTCAAAATAAATAATTGTGTCATTAGATTTTGAAACAAAAGATCTGAAAGAAAAAATAGAAAACATGTATAGCTTACATAGACTGACTAACTCAGAGTTACATAAAGAACTCTACAAGCAGTACAAATATAAGTGCTGTAAAGAAGTCAGGAGATAAAAATCAAAAAGAATGAGCCAACAGATATGAGGCTCAGATAATGTTTCAAAGACTTGCTGGTCAATTGTAAATAAAATCAGAAAGAATAAAACAGAAACTAAAATTAATAATGTAAAACTAACTGTGAATAATGAAGATATCTCTGATCCCCTTCTAGTCAGCAATATTTTTAACAATTACTTCATAGATACTGTTGAAACTTATGTCTCTATGAAACAGGACATACAGCACACATTTGAGTCCAGTAACAAACAGAACTACAGTACACTACCCACAGTAAACACATAAGACATTCTGCATCTTATTTATAGCCTCAGAAACAAAAAAATCAGCAGGATTAGGTGAAATTTCTCCACATCTATTGAAGAAATGCAAACACGAGCTAATGAAACCACTAGTTCATATAATAAACTGTATTTTTGAAGGCAATATGTTCCCTCACAAGTTGAGACTGGCTGTAGATAAACCAATACACAAAAAGGAGGAAATAAAACATGCACAGAACTACGGACCCATTGCTCTAATCTCAACTTTTAGCAAATTGATAGAAGAAACAATATTAAAACAAATCCTGAAGCATTACAACAGTGCTGACACATTAAGTGATTTGCAACATGGTTTCAGAAGAGGCCAAATTACCATGTCAGCAGCAGTACAATTTGTCCATCATGTACTTGAAAAAATGAATGAAAAATCCAAAGCAGCAGGAGTATTCCTGTATCTCTCATGGACTTTTGATAGTGTGCATCATGACATGCTCTCATCAAAAGTTGCGAAGAGTTGTCACTGGAAAACTCATGCAATTGCTAGGAACATGTAAAGGGTAGACAGCAGTGCACGGAGGTTATATACCCTAATGGAGAAATACTGGAGAGGAGGTCAAGTACACGAAATATATATTTTGGTGTTCCTCAGGGCTCCATATTAGGTCCAGTCCTATTCATGTGCTATGTAAATCATTTCCCGAGTTCTCTTGACAATAAGCAATTGATCACTATGTATGCAGATGATACATATGTTGTCTGCTATGCAGACATTGAGCTCAGTCTAGTTGAAGAGATACATAACTTTTGGTAAACCTTTTTGTATGTGTGGTCGTGGTCCAAGATACTCTTCTGTTCCTGACGTATCCTCCAGGACTGCACTGGACATTCTTAGAGGTGCTCCTCTGCTGAATCTTGCACTCTATGTATCATTCTATGATACATAATTTTATCGCAAAAACAAGAGCTCACTTTGAAAGAGACAACCTAAAACTAAATGTAGAAAAAACTAATATTATTCATTTTAAACCAAGTGGTCCAAACAGACAAAATACTATAATTGATGAAATTCTGGTGGTTGACTTCCTTGCACAAAGGTTATCATCCACAAGTTCTGCCGACTGGATGAGAAAGCCTGAACCATTGTCAAATTCCGGCACTCTGCAGCTTTTAAAGAACTCCATGCTGAGGAATGGCAATTTTTTTCTGGAACGACATGAAGAATGCTGTAAGTGTGGCAAACACCATTCAGTACCACTCTCCCGGGCGAATGCATTAACAGTAGCAGGACCAATCCCTGGATGACTGTGATGATTGAGAGTAATGAACAAATGAGACCTCTTGCAAGCTGCCTTCCTGTCCCACCCACAACTGATCACCTCATTTGTGATTGTTAATTATGCCAGCCAATCTGCCATAGGTCCCATCCTTCAACAATGCCTTGAAGATTTATTGCAGCCACTGGTGTTCTTTTGCATGAAGCTCCCTGAGCCACAGCGGTGTTGGCAATGTATAACCACTAGCTCCTCACTTAAATCAGGTGGTGAAGTAATTCCTCTCCTGAGTGGAAGGACGGCTCTTCTTGGTCTTCACTGACCGCTGCCTCCTTACAAAGGAAGGCACACAGGGTTCCCCTCAACAGTTTTGTCAGCTGGAGTACATAGCACAATTTGCAACTGACGTATAACATGTGGTAGGTGTTGGCAATATTGTCGCCGACTGCCTCGGCCACTCCTGCACCCTCACCATTGCCCTCGATTACACTGCTCTGCCTGCTGCCCAGGCATGTGATCCTGAACTGCTAAGACTGTGCAGTGACTGAAATACTGGCCTCAACCTCCAACTGCACACAATTCCTGTTACGGACTTACGCATCTGATGTGACTTTCACATGAGTTGTGACCTCCCAGGCAACTCCACCTAGCATATCCACTCCTACTTCCCCCCTGGTTTCCACAAGGTGGCATTCAAACACTCTACAGCCTGTCACAATCTGGCATCCATTCGTCTATGGCCGTTATGTAGCAACATCTCATCTGGTCCAATATCCAATGGGACTGCACCAACTGGAACCTCACCTGCCACTTGTGCCAGTGCTCCAAGGTAGGCTGTCAAGTGCATGATCCTAGTGAACTACAGTTTTTCCCATGTCCATTTTGACTTTGTAGCCCCCTTCCAACATCAAATGGCCACCAGTACATCTATCAATCATTGAGAAGTTCGCTTGCTGGCCAAAAGCCATTCCACTGTCCGACATCATGGCAGATATAGTGACAGAGGCTTTTGTGGGCACCTGAGTCTTGCACTTTGAGTGCGTCCGTCATGTAGTGATGGACAGTGGAAGTCAATTCATATCTTCCCTGTATAAACAGCTCACTGAAACTTGTAGTACACTCATCCATTTAATGACTAGTTACCACCCAGCCACTAGTGGCATGGTGAAGAGATTCTGCAGGACCCTACAAGCACCCCTTACCTGTCAACCCATAACTTGGTCCGCAACACTGCCATTAGTTCTCATAGGCTTGCAGGTAGCCCACAAAACTGTCTTGGGTGTACATGCCACCAAAGTCGTGCACAGACAGCTGACTATTGCCCCAGGTGACATCATGGAGCCGCAGCCTGCTAGCCACCACCTGTATCCCGGCCTTTGTACAGCACCGGCACAACTGCTTTGTGCACCTTTGCCCTGCAACCCCAAATTGTCACAGCAAGTGCAAGTCCTTCATACATCCAGGACCTCTGCGCATGCATGCTTGTCATGCTCCAGGTGGACACCAGTGAGCCACTGTTCTGCCTGCAGTACTCAGGCCCACACCTCGTGTTCAAGTGTAGGGAGAAGACCTTTTCCATACGTCTCCACAGCACTGCCATCACAGTATCCATTAATCAGTTGAAGTTTACATGCATGCTCAACCACCCCTGCTCTCGCATGCTGCCACACATTGAAACTGAGGTGGCACCCTGGCCAATGCACCCAATGCAGCAGGCAGCACGTATGACCCAAGAGGAGTGATGTTCACACCACCACCTGCCCGTATGCCACATGCTGCCCTGGCCCCACCACTATCCTCTGGCACCCTGCCTGAGTCATGAGGTGCCAACACCATGCTTTTGACACTGATGCACCTGTCACCTTCCCCCTGACATTTGCACATCCCTCCACTGCATTGCTTGACCTGGTCTACAGCAAGAGGTGGCAGCAACAATGGACACGGTGTTGGCACTGGATGACACACGGCACTGGATGGTACACTTTATTCCACCCACGCTCTCATGCTCTCTGCCAGGCCCCACCCCTGCACTGTGGCATGCCCAACTTTTGCAGCTGATAATGGTTTATTGACTGGTGGTGCAGTGAAGTGTTACCCATGTGCCAAGTTCGTGACATGATGCCCCAGAGGCTACTGCACACCTTGCCACCACCTCCACTGTTGCCAGTGGCCCCACCCCCGTGACACAATACTGCCCTCCACAGCAGCCCACTGATCGATGCTGGGAGCAGCCACTGCATCCTGCAACCTGCTTTCTCCTTGTCGCAGAGGTGAACTGTGTGGCAGTGTACTACTATGCATTTGTGCCCAATACCCGTCTGCTCTAGTAGATGATCTCTCCTTGTAGCAGATGACATGTCACACAGTAAGAAACTGCATCAAGAACTGTATGCACCTGAAAACAAAAGCTTTCTATGCCCTGCCATGCACCTCTTTGCTGCAGTGCATGAGATTTTTCCCTAAAGCACACAACAGGAAGCATCCCCAACGCTCAGCACTTCCTGCACCAGAGCCAAGCTGTCCATACAATGACTGCAGTGATTCTTTTGGTGCTAAGTTTATTTTCAAGTTGTTTTATTATCAAACCTTGCCATAGTGCTATAGCACAACCCATAGAGACATCAGTGGTGTCTATGAAGCAAACAGCATTGCAGACTCCCATGACACCTATAGAGGACTAGTAGGCGAGGCTGGGAGTATCCTCTTCACTGAGCCCGTTAATCTGTAGTGAGTGTGGCAAGATCCAACCTCTTTAATGTGAATTATACGCAAGCCACTGCAGTGCCACATATGTTGCTTTTAGAGACCGAAATCTTTAGTTGTCAAACAATGGAAAATCCAAGATGGAATAATGACAATATTATGAAAAGGATAGTTGCTGCTTACCATATAGCAGAGATGGTGAGTCACAGATAGGCACAACAAAAGACTGTCAAACAAAGCTTTCACCCAAACAGGTCTTCATCAGAATCGACAACATATACACACACACTTACCCAAACACAACTCACACACATATGACCACAGTGTGGCCTTGACGACCAGAGACATGTACTGTGAATAATGTATTAGCATTGATATGGAGGTGCAAAATTCTTTGATCAATGACATCAGTCTGCACTCTTCCATGTTCAATGCAGAAATTGATACATCATCCGGTTCTTGTGTGCATCCTCTGTACCATATCTTGGGTGATCCTTACAGATGCCATGTCTTTCAATTGACTGTCATTCATGTAATAACCTCTCTTATTATGCCCCATAGTGCACTGATATGTATGGAGGGATCTGGACTTCATGGAGGCCATGGTGACAATACTGGAAGGTCTCGTGAACCATATCCAAGTCAGTGGTGTGGAAACAGTTCATTTAGCTGTTTGCAGACACTGACAGCAAAACATAGTGGAGTGCCATTTTGTTGAAGTGTAACAATGTTAATAATTCCTCTAGCCCTTAATTATGGGAATAATGACTTGTTAATCATGTAAAGTTGGCTATGCTGGTTTACCAGACCATCAAAGAAGCATGTTCCAAGCAGATTATTTGTCATTACCCCACCCAAATCATAACATGGGATGGATGGCACTTGATTTTCTCATAAAATTGCAAATTGTCTTGTGCCCCAAAAACCACATTATAATTTCATGACCTCTAATAAATGACACACATACCAGAGAACATAATGTTTTTTCGATCATTGACATGCAAGAAGAGTAAGAGCAGCATTTATATGCATGTACAGTTATTTCATGTGGTGATCATTCAACTCATTCACTGAGAATGGCCAAAACCTTGAAATGTTCAGGTCTTTCTTAAAATGTTCAATTTTAATATCATCTAGTAATAAAGGGTAGATCTGATCAACAACAGTAAAAAAATTGTACTGTTTTTGTATTCATAACAATGTTTATCCACACGTCTAACTGTGCTATGCTATTAATCTGTAAAGGAGCTTTTGGGAAGGGGGGTGAGAGGGTCTGAACTGTATATAGCATGTCATTTCAAAGTTTAGTGATGAAGAATTGGTGTGGAATCATTTATTAACAGCCCTAAAAATTTCATTGACTGATATTTCTAAAATTATGCTTCATCTGCTATTTATCTTCTGCAAACTGAATGCACTATTAATGTAAGGTCAATTTAAATGTCATGTGACTAGCGCCCCCCGTCGGGTAGAGCGTTCGCTGGGTGCAAGTCTTTCGATTTGACGCCACTTCGGCGACTTGTGCATCTATGTGGATGAAATGATGAGGATTAGGACAACACAACACCCAGTCCCTGAGCGGAGAAAATTTCTGGCCCAGCCAGGAATCAAACCCGGGCCCTTAGGACTGACATTCTGTCATGCTGACCACTCAGCTATTGGGGGTGGACGTAAGGTCAATAATACACACAGGCAAACACAAAGACCCCAAGATGGAGCCTTGTGGGACACCATGTGTAATTAGTTCCCAGGTACGTGGTGACTGATAGCCTAATACCAGACTGTGTCCTACTCACACTCTGCATTTTCTGTCAGAGAGATACTATTTGAACCATTCCGTAGCATTTCCTCTTAATTGTAATATTCTAATTTGCTGAGATGGTTGTTGTGATTTATGCAGCCTTTGACAGAACACAGAATAGACTGGTAGCCTAATTTATTGTCTAATAAATGAAGTGCATTGTGGACGTAAAAGTGAAGTTGGACAAATGTTTGAACTCTTAACTTACAACTGTGTTTAATTAAAAACTTGAACATTGTTTCTGCAACTATTTTTACAGAATGTGAGCACACATATGAAGACAGATACCCTAAAAATAGCTGTGGTAAGCTAGATAATTATATAAAGAAGATCCTACAGAACCTTACATTCTAGATAACGGTGCCTGAATAAAAGTATGCACTGATGAAGGAACAATGTGCTAAAGCAAGTCTGGGCACATAAGATGACTGAATTCCCATGTTTTAGTCTGTGCTTTTTTTAGGTACTTGGTAGGGTCAGTGTTACCTTGTGTATTCCTATATTATTTTCTATTATATATTCCATATACCTTTCAGTTTTCCCTCTTTTGCCATCTAAGCTTCTGATATTCATACAATTGCTTTGTTAGTTTTCCTATATCTACCATCTCTCTTCCCTTAGTTGGCAGCTTCTACAGATTTTTATTTCACTGCTAGCCAGTATTTCTTTGCCATGTTGCACTTTCTAACAGTATAGTTGTTTTTTTTTTAGATGTCTATAGTCCCTTTTGTCTGCTCCATTTTTATGTATTCATCTTTTATCAATTAAATTTAATATCTTATGTCATCCAAATCTCACTGCTGCCCTTGTCTTTCTGCCTAAGTATTCCTCCTCTGGCTTCACTATTTCACCTCTCAAATCTACATATTTCTGTTCTAATTCTCTTTCCTATTTCAGTCAATTGGTGCCTTGTTCTTCCTTCCAAACACTCAACATCCTCTGGTTGTTTCAACTTAAGCAGGTCCCACTGTGACACTTCATCTCCTACCTGGGGTTTTCAAATAAAATAAAGTTTGATTTTATTAATGTCGTTATTGTTACCCTGCCAGGAGAAAACAATACAAGGAAAACTATTTACTGTTTATGGCTCATCTATGTCAAAGAGATTTCCATGTACCCTTGCATTCCATTCCTGAAAATATTGTTCATCAAAATCAGCTGTAAACATTCCTAAATAATAATAATGTAGTGCTGATTTCAAATTATGGTAGCCAACACACATCATAAGTACGAGGTGTGTTCAAAAAGTAAGGTGACTCCATATTTTTTTTATTTTTATGAAAAAATATTTATTTATTCATCAATATTCATGTTGTCCCCTTCAAAGTTATCCCATTCAGATACAATACACTTGTCCCAACACTTCCTCCAATCCTTGAACCACTTCTCATAAGCACTTTTTGGTACAGCCTTCAGTATTTCCAGAGATGCAGTTTTTATTTCTTCAATCATTGAAAATCTTCATCCTTTCATAGATCTCTTCAGTTTTGGGAACAGGAAAAAGTTGCAGGGGGACCAATCTGGTGAATATAGAGGCTGAGGCATGATTCTCTTCTTATTTTTGGCCAAAAAATCTCTCACTAGCAACAATGAATGAGCAGGTGCATTGTCGTGATGCAAAACTCATGAACTGTTTTTCCACAATTCTGGACGTTTTTTGCATATTGCTTCTCACAAATGGCACATAACATGAAGATAATACTCCTTATTGATCATACAACCTTGAGGCAAAAATTCATGATGCACTACACCACAGTTATTGAAAAAAATAGTGAGCAAAACTTTGACATTTGATCGAACTTACATGTTTTTTTTCAGTCTTGCCTCTCCAGGATATTTCCATTGGGGCAATTGGACTTTGGTTTCAACGTCTTAACAGTAAACTCATGTTTCATCACCAGTTATGACCCCTTTGAGAAAATCAGGATCATGATTGATGTCATTCAAGAGCTCCTGCAACAGTTCTTCTGGTCAAAATAGAGAAGTTTTGCAACAAACTTTTCTGACACACATCTCATGCCAAAAAAATCCAAAAAAACTGCATGACACAAGCTGACCAATATGCCCACATCTTACAGTAATTTGACAATTTTCCAGAACAATTTTTTACACAGCTTCGATGTTATCATCTGTTGTTGATATGCTGGGGCGTCCATAGCAAGATTGGTCATTGGCATCTTCTGGGCCATCTTGGAAGAGCTTGGACCACTTGTAAACATTTTTTTTTTACTTAGAGCAGACTCACCATATGCCACTGTCAACATTTCAAGCGTTTTAGAGTACTTTATTCCAATTTTCACACAAAATTTGATGCAAATTCTTTGCTCCATTTTTATAATAATTGAAAATCATCGAGCACACTAAGACATGTCTAACCTCTCTATCTGTCAAAAACCAAAAACAAAGTACGCTGTACACTTGAAACTGTGAACATCTATATGGGACATGTGTACCAACATAATAAAAAAAAAACAAGAGATCAGTAATTGAATGTAAGTTGCCTGCGCAATTTGAAAAGTCACCTTACTTTTTGAACAGCCCTTGTAAAGTTCAATTAACTGTTTATTATCCTCAGAAATGTGTGTGGAATGTGGTGAATCATAGGAGCAGTCAGGCTGAACTGACACACTAAAGTCAATTTCAATCAAGTTCAACTGAAGACAATGTAGCATTGACTAATTATTATAATTTCCTGCAACTTTAAGTGTATGGAGCCAATCATTGCTTCCTATGTTAAGTCCCTTCAAAAGCTAAAGTATTGTGAGTTGATGCTAAACACTATATACGTAACTTAAATATCCTATGAGTCACCATGATTTGTAGCATTTACATGAAATGCAAATCTTTGGACTGACAAAATACGTGTGCCACAATAGGCAAGGCATCTACACTACGGGAAAAATCCCTCTCTTTCCCATTATGGACTCAGAGTTGACATAGCAGTTCTGGTCCCCACATAATTGTTGATATTAATAACATGCACTGAGTGTCATCTAATTCTGATCTTGATTGGCTTAAAAGCATTGGTATTGTCTTTATATTTATTCTAGCAGCTATGTCTTAATACTAGTGCACACTGCTGTTTGTAGCATTATGTTAATTATGTAGCTTCTCAAAAATAATCAAATATTATAATTAATGATTGTATCTGCCAGCTAAGCAGATATTTTAATGATGTAAGTGAATATGTTTATAGATAGCTATTACCAAGATCTATCTGTTAACATCTCACTGAGTGTCACATTGTAATGGGTTCTTCCATACTGCCTGTTCAAAGATATATTTTCAAACAAGACATTGACCATTATTTTGTAGTTAGCTTGCTCTGAGTCCCATATCACACATACAGTGATAAAAAATTACTTATCTTGTTTGTCTGTTGTTGGTATTGTTGTCTTTCATGGGTTATGTTGCTGATCTCAAGTCATTGTTCTTGTACCAAGAAATATCACGTGGCCAACTCCCAATGGTTGTTCCAAAAAATGAACTTTGAAATAGATATATTGGTCAGTATTTCCACATTCAACAGTAATAACAAACACTTCTGCCTTCAGCAATATTATAACAGTATCAAATCCCTTTGCAACAAGTCTCCTGTCAAGAACTTCCACTCTATGATATATTTCCGTCAAGTCTCTGTACCTCCCTCTCCAAAAACAAGAACAGTGATCTCACGCAAAGGTCAAAAAATTTATAACATTATTGATAATAATCACTGGTACTAATTTGAAACAATTAATGAAATAAAGTCACATGAATTCAAGCGAAATGCTTCAACATTAATGTAAACATGCAGAATATAAATATCTAAGTATGGAACAACTAATTCTTATGAATGTGTATACATCAAAAATATTCTTATCAAGCTGGAAACATTTATTCCCACTGGTTTCTTATCATATTGTTGGCTTGATTGCATTACACAAGCAGCTTTATTAACAGATTTAGTAAATTTCAATGTGCGTTAGTGGAATGTGTACTTGGATTAGCTGCGACTCTGAAACTAGTTCTTGTATCACAGTGCTCTGATAGCCAATAATTCCATTTCATCATTATCTTTAATTTGTGGTGTTTACCCTTTATGAAATATGATGAAAGTGGACAATATAAAATGTCACTATATCATTTCTTCAAGTTTTGACAGCTCACATGGCTCTCTGTGGTCAACATTTTCCCACCCTCTGCCAATGACAGCCCATCTTCTGGGGTACTGTAAAGTATTCATCCCTAATAAGAATATATATCTGTCAGCTAGATGTTCACCATCTGATGTGCACTGAATCATTCCTCATAAATCAGCAAACCACCATGTGACCACTAGTTGTCATTCTGCTATCACACGGCCCACCCATTTCCACACATTGTCTGTAAAGGATTTCACCTTGTTATGTTACAACATCAACTTAATCTTCTATCTTCCTACAATTCCTTCAATCTTAATTTGAAATTTCCTAGGCAATAAATTATGGCCGAGTCTACATCTAATCAGCAATTTAATACCTGGTGTCTATATCACTTATCATTATATTATAGATCTAAAAACGAAGTCTCTCCAGGTCTTTCATACATGCAGCCTTCTTTCGAGATTCAAAAACAAAGTGTATGTAATAAATTTCCCTCTGTGTGTAATTTTACCCAGTGGCTCCCCCTTTCATTCCTTGCCCCAGTCGATATTCCACTATTTTTCCTTCTCTTGCTTTTCATAATGTTGAATTCCAATGCCCAATCACAGCGAAATTTTCATCACTCTTAATGTACTGAATAAGTTCTTTTATCTCATCATTTATTCTTTCAGTCTCTCTATCTGCATAGCTAGAAGACATTTAAATTTGTAATAATGTGGCGGACTGTGGAATTGTGTTTATAATGACAATGATAAGATGTACTCCACATCCTTTGTAATAGTTCAACTGCATTTGTGTTTTCTTGTTTAGTATTAGACATTTAATTCTTTATAGACAACATTTGACAAAAATCTTGCTCTTCGCACCGCAAGGCATCAAGTGACATTATATCTAACCTCAGCATGCCCATTTCTCTTTTCCAAGTTCTTTAACCTATATACTTCATTAAGGCATCTGAACTTACAAGCTCTGGCTTATAGTATGCCATACTTTTCTTCTTTGTTTTTTCTTCTTTTGATGACATGTTTTTAAGTATTCTCCACCTAGTGATCTGAATGGAAGACTATTTTACATCTGTAATATTTTTCCCAGGAGGATGCCACCAGTAGGAATGCATGTCCTTGGGAAGCATAGGGACTGTAGTTTCCTTTCCGTTTCAGTTACACCACAGTACCTACATGGCTTGTCCAGCTTGGCTAATGTTACAAGATCAGATGAGTCAGTCATACTGAAATGGTTGCTGAAGTGTAATAATGTATCACTGCTCACCTAGTCATACAGCCTCAGATATTTTTGTCCATTTAGTTTCAGCATATTATACTTATTAATGTTGAGTGGGGGTCATGGGGCTGAGCTGTTGGTCTCTGCATGAAATAACCTTTTGTGTGTCATCCTTGCATTTTGTAAGTCTTTTCTAGCAAAGTGACCTCTTTGCATGCAATTGCATGGTATGCATTAGCCTCCAGGAACTACATACGTTACCTTCCACATAATTTATATCCAAAACATGATCAGCAAAAAATCCCATCACAGTCAGTCTCATGTTTCATGTCTCCCCCCCCCCCTCCCCCCATGAATGGTGGACCTTTTGGTTGGTGGGGAGGCTTGCATGCCTGAGCAATACAGATAGCCATCAGAATCTTCACCTTAACACCAGTCCGTGTAACACATCCTTCATTGCCATAATCCTACTGGCCTCAACTTGCACTAGCTCCCATACTCCACATCTGATTTCACCATGCCCCAGTATCCTAATTTCATTTATCGTGTATGAGCTCTCTTCCCCACCTTCTCCACTTCCTCTGTTCTGTCACACCCTTCTCCACATCATTGGAAGCCATAGTCAACTTGTGCTACATGAACACATCTTCAGGCAGTCCAGGAAAATTACAAAACCCAGCACAAATATAATGGCCATATACAAAAATTCTATTTTATACGATTGACCCCTCATTTCATGTTGCATTCCTATCCCATGCACCTGCTGCCTAATTCTGCCACATTCTTATCACATGCAGCTGCTTCCTTCCCAGACATCACACAGTCATCAACCATCTTTTCCCAACTCTCCATCACACTCCCTGCCTCCTCTCTCTCTCTCACTCCCTGCCTCCTCTCTCTCTCTCTCACTCCCTGCCTCCCTCACTCCCTCACTCCCTCACTCCCTGCCTCCCTCACTCCCTCACTCCCTCACTCCCTCACTCCCTCACTCCCTCACTCCCTCACTCCCTCACTCCCTCACTCCCTCACTCCCTCACTCCCTCACTCCCTCACTCCCTCACTCCCTCACTCCCTCACTCCCTCACTCCCTCACTCCCTCACTCCCTCACTCCCTCACTCCCTCACTCCCTCACTCCCTCACTCCCTGCCTCCCTCACTCCCTCACTCCCTCACTCCCTCACTCCCTCACTCCCTCACTCCCTCACTCCCTCACTCCCTCACTCCCTCACTCCCTCACTCCCTCACTCCCTCACTCCCTCACTCCCTCACTCCCTCACTCCCTCACTCCCTCACTCCCTCACTCCCTCACTCCCTCACTCCCTCACTCCCTCACTCCCTCACTCCCTCACTCCCTCACTCCCTCACTCCCTCACTCCCTCACTCCCTCACTCCCTCACTCCCTCACTCCCTCACTCCCTCACTCCCTCACTCCCTCACTCCCTCACTCCCTCACTCCCTCACTCCCTCACTCCCTCACTCCCTCACTCCCTCACTCCCTCACTCCCTCACTCCCTCACTCCCTCACTCCCTCACTCCCTCACTCCCTCACTCCCTCACTCCCTCACTCCCTCACTCCCTCACTCCCTCACTCCCTCACTCCCTCACTCCCTCACTCCCTCACTCCCTCACTCCCTCACTCCCTCACTCCCTCACTCCCTCACTCCCTCACTCCCTCACTCCCTCACTCCCTCACTCCCTCACTCCCTCACTCCCTCACTCCCTCACTCCCTCACTCCCTCACTCCCTCACTCCCTCACTCCCTCACTCCCTCACTCCCTCACTCCCTCACTCCCTCACTCCCTCACTCCCTCACTCCCTCACTCCCTCACTCCCTCACTCCCTCACTCCCTCACTCCCTCACTCCCTCACTCCCTCACTCCCTCACTCCCTCACTCCCTCACTCCCTCACTCCCTCACTCCCTCACTCCCTCACTCCCTCACTCCCTCACTCCCTCACTCCCTCACTCCCTCACTCCCTCACTCCCTCACTCCCTCACTCCCTCACTCCCTCACTCCCTCACTCCCTCACTCCCTCACTCCCTCACTCCCTCACTCCCTCACTCCCTCACTCCCTCACTCCCTCACTCCCTCACTCCCTCACTCCCTCACTCCCTCACTCCCTCACTCCCTCACTCCCTCACTCCCTCACTCCCTCACTCCCTCACTCCCTCACTCCCTCACTCCCTCACTCCCTCACTCCCTCACTCCCTCACTCCCTCACTCCCTCACTCCCTCACTCCCTCACTCCCTCACTCCCTCACTCCCTCACTCCCTCACTCCCTCACTCCCTCACTCCCTCACTCCCTCACTCCCTCACTCCCTCACTCCCTCACTCCCTCACTCCCTCACTCCCTCACTCACTCCCTCACTCCCTCACTCCCTCACTCCCTCCCTCACTCCCTCACTCCCTCACTCCCTCACTCCCTCCCTCACTCCCTCACTCCCTCACTCCCTCACTCCCTCACTCCCTCACTCCCTCACTCCCTCACTCCCTCTCACACACACACACACACACACACACACACACACACACACACACACACACACACACCTCAGCTATTAAGTAAGGTGTTGCTTTACTGTTGAACAATCAATAATCCTTTTACTTTTAATTTATTATTAATGTTTCTGTATTAAATTTAATAATACAGTCTGCCTTACACAAAATAAGTGGTTCAAAATCCTCTATCCAATCTGTCAGTGACCATACTTGCACCAAAATGCAAAATAACAGAGAGAAGGCTGAAATACTGAATTCAGTCTTCTGAAATTGTTTCACAAAGATTGTAACACAGTCTCTTCTTTCAGTTATAAGAACATTAAAATGGCAGGTATTAAGATAGCCAGTCATGGAACAGAAAAGCATCAACAATTGTTTTGTAGTGGAAAGACCAGATGAGATACCTATAAGATTCTACAAAGATTATGTGAAAGA
The DNA here is from genome assembly GCF_023898315.1 of Schistocerca nitens. Taxonomy (NCBI): domain Eukaryota; kingdom Metazoa; phylum Arthropoda; class Insecta; order Orthoptera; family Acrididae; genus Schistocerca; species Schistocerca nitens. The sequence goes on along the minus strand of NC_064614.1, from coordinate 899,938,528 downwards.
ACGTGCTCTCCTTCTAGCAGTAGATTATTGTAGATTGCTGGAGCAATGAAGATACCTAATGACTGGAAAAAGTGTATGTCATTCCCATTTTCAAGAAAGGACATAGGATAGGTACACATAATTGTAGATCTATATATTTCAATTGTGGTTGCAATAAAGGCATCTTCAGGCAGTCCAGGAAAATTACAAAACCCAGCACAAATATAATGGCCATATACAAAAATTCTATTTTATACGATTGACCCCTCATTTCATGAGATTATTATTTGGGTAAGTGTTAAATTTTATATTTCTTACTATGGGAGTTAGTACGCTCTTTAATTTCCAATACCCCCCCCCCCTTTTTCTTTAAAAAAAAGAAGACCCTGTAACTTTTATGTTGTAGGGTTAAAGAATTTTTATTCGGTTTTGTTTTGTAACCATGAGCGAATTCTCTCTATAACATTACCCCAATTGCTGTATCAGTGTCACAGATTTTGGGAATGGAGTGGAATGACTTTTGCTGTATCATTAACGACAATCTGTTGTAGAATTATGGTCTATGGTTTATGCTCAAGAATTATGAATTTTTGGAGAATCTTCTCTATAAAAATCAAAATGAATTCTGCCAACAGAGATCTTGCAAAATTCAGCTCATTCAGTTCCTCCAATAGATCCATAGTGCTGTAGACAATGGTGCTTCAGTTGATGCCATGTTCCTTGACTTCAGTAAGGTATTTGATATCATCCTGCACTACCATTTATTGAAAAAATGTGAACTTACTATTTGTAGTAACACTGTTCATGTTTACGTCGCACTTCACTTGGCGTAGACCGGGACTGTCCCTAGGCATGCTTGATGTTAACTCACTGGGCACGGCCCATGCTGCCCGAGTTCTTGTTGTTGTTGTTGTTGTTGTTGTTGTTGTTGTTGTTGTTGTTGTTGTTACGCCGGCAGAGGTCGCGTCTGAATTCTCGCGTGCCCTCTGGTGGACGGGACTCTACTTGCGGCAACTACCGTCCGTGACGCGCCGTGCTGATGTGCGCCTCCCGCAATCTTTCTGGTGGCTACTGCACTCCTCCTCCTTCGGGGGGTGAAGCCACTGTGAGCCACTGCGTCGGAAGGTGGATCGTCGGGCAGGAGCGATGACCTCCACATCCATTGGAAGGCCGGAATCGAGGGGATCTGCCAATCCTCGAGCCGGAACTTTCGAATATGGCTGGAAGTGACCCACACAAAGAGGCCACCACCGTCCCACCACCGGAGGCTGCCAAGGCTGAGAACAATCGCAGTGCGGGAGAGTCACAGCAGGGAGAGGCGGTAACGTCCCCTGAGAAACCAACACGGGTTCCGGCAGTGGGGAAGCCGGTTTCCGAGAGGGCGGAGGGTGGGTGCCCAAATGTGGATGTAGCTGATTGTGGTGACGACATACCACTCAGTCCCCTGCCTGCAAGGTATAGAGCCGGCGGCCATTTCGGCGCAGGACCACCGCTGATATCCAACGTGGATTGCGACCAAACCCACGTGCCCAGACCGACATACCCAGTGGAAAGCCAGGTACTCCATTTTGCGAAGACTGGCGAGGAGCAGGCTGGAGGAGGTGCAGCAGAGTCCTAGGTTGGCGCCCATGGAGGAGCTCTGCGGGGCTACGTTCGCCCATTGGTGTGGTCCGGTATGCCGTCAGGAAAAATGTCAATGCCTCCTCCGCAGGAAATTTGTGCACATACTTTTTCATTTGCGTCTTAAATGTGCGCACCATGCGCTCGGCTTCCCCATTCAATTGTGGATGAAAGGGGGGAGAGCAAATGTGCCGAATACCGAAGCGCCTACAAAAATCCTGGAAGGTCTGCGAAATAAACTGCGGTCCATTGTCAGAGACCAGGGTGATTGGCACACCTTCCACAGAAAAGATTTTTGCTAGTGCCTGGATTGCAACTTCTGAAGTGGTTGAGGAGCAGCGAACCACATACAGGAATTGGGAATAAACATCAATGACAATGAGCCAAAAGCCATTGAGAAACGGACCCGCAAAATCAATATGAACACGTTCCCATGCTTGGGTTGCCGGCAGCCAGGAAGAGAACGCTGCCCTGGGAGATGCCTGTTGGCTCGCACACTGGGAACAGGCGGCCACCAAGTGCTTAATTTCTCTGTCAATACCGGGCCAGTACACATGTCTGCAAGCCAAGGTTTTAGTACGGGAAACACCCCAGTGCCCCGCATGTAATAACGTGAGGACCTCCGTTCGTAAACTGGCAGGAACAACCACCCGAGGAGCTGTATCATCGGTAGCCAGAAGGAGAACTCCTTCCAAGACCGAGAGGCGGTCTCACAGAATAAAAGAATTACGAAGAGGGTCCGAGGCCCGGCCTGGAGGGCGGGATGACCACCCCTGCTGAATGAGGCGAACTACTTGCCGGAGAACCGGGTCAACTGCCGTTTCCCTGGGGACTCTAGAACTAGTGATCGGAAAGCCATCAACCGCTTGGCAGGACGCCACATCCAAATGAAAACACATAATCTCTTCTCGATCGAACTTAGGATCCGGACCCACCGGAAGTCGGGAAAGAGCGACAGCATTGGCATGCTGTCCGGTAGGGCGAAAATTAATGTCATAATGGTACTTAGATTGGAACAAGGCCCAGCGCTGTAGTCTGTGGGCTGCCCTATCTGGAATCTGAGAGGCGGGGCCAAATAACGATATTAACGGCTTATGGTCAGTGATTAACTGAAACTTCGTGCCATACAAGAAAGGGTGAAACTTGGTAACAGCGTAGACAATGGCCAAAGCCTCTTTTTCCACCTGGGAGTAATGGGCCTGCGCGGGACTAAGAGTTTTAGATGCAAACGCCAGCGGTTGCTTGGAACCATCTGTGTTGCGATGGGCCAGGACCGCCCCCACCCCATACTGCGAAGCATCTGTAGCCAGGACCAACGGCGTGTGGGGGTCAAAAGTAGTCAAACAAGGCGCTGACGTGAGGAGGCCCTTCAACGAGTTGAACGCTCGCTCGCATGCAGGCGACCAAGGAACACCCTTGCGCAGAAGGCAGTACAGGGGGCGGGCTATGGTGGAAGCCCTGGGAATGAACCGGTGGTAATAGGCTATCTTGCCTAAAAAAGCTTGTACCTCTTTCAGCAAAGTGGGCCGAGGAAGGTCTACGATACCTTAGACCAAACTTCCTAGCGGGTGGACACCGTGCTGAGAGATGGTGTAGCCCACATACTCAATGGACGGTTGGAAGAAGTTTGACTTATGCAGGTTGCAACGCAAGCCCACTGACCTGAATTTGAGAAAGAGGGTGCGAAGGTTGTGCAAGTGTTCCTTCGTGCTGCGGCCTGTGACAATTATGTCATTCAGGGATTGTCGACGTGACGTGCTCAAGATAACGCTGGAATATCGCCGGGGCACTGGATATTCCGAAGGCCAACCGCTGATATTGGTAAAGGCCAAACGGTGTGTTGACGACTGCCAGCCGTTTGGCGTCCTCATCAAGTGGTATCTGATGATAAGCCTACGAAAGATCGATTTTCGAAAAATATTGGCCTCCCGCCATGGCGGAGAACAATTCATCAGCACGAGGCAAAGGATAGGTGTCCACCACCAATTGGGAATTAATGGTGGCCTTGAAATCGCCACAAAGACGTAATTTTTCCGAGGGCTTCCTTACAATAATGACGGGCGAAGCCCACTCGCTACAAGAAATGGGAAGAACGACGCCTAGGGCTGTCAGCTGGTCTACCTCTTCCTTTACCTGAGGGCAGAGAGCCAAGGGGATCTGCCTCGCGGGTAGAAAACGCGGGCGAGCCGACGCCTTCAACGTTAAGTGAGCTTCAAAATCTGAAACACGCCCCAGGCCCTCCTCAAAGATATCTGGAAAGTCTGAGATCAAAGATTCCAACGATTGATAGGGAACGTCTTCGGAGACCAACTGTATGGTGTCAGCGATAGAAAAACCGAAAGCTTGAAAGGCATCCAGGCCAAAAAGGTTAGCGGAGCTCGCGTCACTGACAACAATAAAAGTCAGAGGCCGAGTGACTGATTTGTAAGTCACGTCGGTAGTGAATTGACCCAATAGGGGAATGAACTGTTTACCATAACCACGTAGACGCCGGTAAACTGGCGCCAACGGAGGCGATCCAAGGTCGGAATAAGTTTGTGCATTCAACAACGAAACTGCCGCGCCCGTATCTACTTGCAGTTGTAGTCAGCGCGACCGAACGAACACCTCGATAAAGAGTTTGCGTGCCGATGCGTCGGGAGCCTGGCCCGATGAAACTTCCTGAATGTCATCGTCCATGTCCTCTGTACCTGCTTCCTTCGATTCTTTTGAGGCTGAGTGGCAAATTTTAGCAATGTGACCTTTTTTATTACATTTGCGACAAACGGCCCAACGCTGGGGGCACTCTGACCGTTCATGATGTATATACACGACGCACAGGACGGCAACAGGGGCCGGCGGCCGGAATTCTGTTTACGTGCCGTGCGGGAGCGCCCGTAACGGCCGGATTGTACCGCTCGCACGTCGTCCACCCTGGACGCAGTGGACGCGGACGCGCCGCCCTGAACCGCCGCGACGTCGCATCACGCTTCCAGCTGTTGACCTGCGGCGTGAGAGACTTCATACGATTGAGCAATGGACAGGACTTCCTCGAGGGAATGGTCTTCTAACTGCAGGGCCCGTTGCTGGACCTCCCTATCAGGGGCCAAACGAACAATGACGTCGCGTACCATAACGTGGGCATACAACTCTCGCGACTGCTCCTTGACAAAATGACACTTGCGACTAAGACCGTGCAGGGTAGCGGCCCACGCCCGTTAAGACTGATGGGGCTGTTTCTTGCATTGATAGAACTCGACCCTAGCCGCCATAACATGCGTGCGGCGGCGATAATATGAAGACAGCAATGAACACAGTGCGTCAAAAGACAAGGACGAGGGTTCCTGCAACGGCGCTAGCTGCCGCAAAACTTGATACAGCGAGGAAGATATCCAAGACAAGAAGAGAGCACGACATACCTCCGCATCGGCAACATGAAACTCCTGGAAATGCTGCCGAAGGCGATGTTCATATGCGTCCCAATCCTCCGCCGTCTCGTCATACGGGGGAAAGGGAGGAGGGAACGGCGCTGGAGCAGACGGCGTGGAGAGCAACGCCGGAAGCACTTGTTTCATGGTGGCCATGAGCTCAGTCTGCTGCTCATCCAAAACCCGCACTAAATTCTCCATGCCGTGGAGAAGCTGCAAAACCGGAACAACGACGCAACATGCGAAAGAACGACCCTACTCGTCCCCAATTGTGTAGTAACACTGTTCACGTTTACGTCGCACTTCACTTGGCGTAGACCGGGACTGTGCCCTAGGGATGCTCGATGTTAACTGACTGGGCATGGCCCGTGCTGCCTGAGTTGTTGTTGTTGTTGTTGTTACGCCGGCAGAGGTCGCGTCCGAATTCTCGCGTGCCCTCTGGTGGACGGGACTCTACTTGCGGCAACTACCGTCCGTGACGCACCGTGCTGATGTGCGCCTCCCGCGATCTTTCTGGTGGCTACTGCAGTATTGAATTGTATTTGTAACTGGATTCAAGATTTCCTTACAGGCAGAACTCAACACATCACTGTTAACAGAACAAAATTGACAGTTGTAAAGGTAACTTCTAGGTACCACCAAGGAAGTGGGATTGTATCATTACTGTTTGTGTAAAAATGGCCTAGTAGAATGCTCTTTAAGTCCATTTTTCAGATGATGCAATTGTCTGTGAGACTGTAGCAATACCAGAAGGTAGCAACAATTTGCAGAAGGACCTTCAGAAGAATTATGAATGGCGCTGGGACAGGAAGGCAACTCTGAACGTAAATAAATGTAACATATTGCACATACATAGGAGAATAAATCCAATATTGTACAGCTATACTGTTGATGACAGATTCCTACAGACATTAACCACCATAAAATATCTAAGAGTATATGTGGTGATCTTAAGTGGAATGACCACATAAAACAAATAATAAGAAAAGCAGACGCCAGATTAAGATTCATATGAAGATTCATGAGGAAATGTGATTCTCCTACTAATGAAGTGGCTTACGAGACACTTGTTCGACCAGTTCTTGACTGTTGTTCATCAATCTGGGACCCATACCAGACAGAACTCATAGGGAGAAAGAGAGAAAAGGAGGGGAGACAGAGAGAGGGAAAATATATGTCTCTGTAAACAGTGGCCTGCAAGTTTTGTGCAATGAAAACTTCTTTCTTAAGCATAAGTTGCCCAGAACATAATTCCTTAACACATCATTCAATGAAATTTAGTGAATTATGTTAATTATTTTGGTTCCCTCTGAGAATTATAGTGACACAGAGTGCTAAAGTGGCTGAATTGAAATACTTAGCAAGTTTTGGAATGATTTTTTTTCTCTGTCAGATTTTCTTTAATATTTTCATACATAGTTTGAAAATTGTACTTACTATTTATTAATTTTTATCAGTATCCTACCTTTATCATTGCTGTTGTACACTTTTATGTGAAGAAATGACTATGCTGGTTTTTCTTTATCAAATGAGAAACTATTTGCCGAAAACCACAAAATAAAGCTTTGTATTTATGTACTTATGTGTTAATCCACAGATCATAGTACAATGGTGTAGGATTTGTCGTAAGAATACAATGAAAATAATCAAAAAATATACATACACACAGAATATGTAAGGGTTCTTTAAGAGAATATGACAGGGCGTCCACAGTGGCCTTGATGAAGGAATCGTCCCAGAATTTGACTTAAATGAGTTAGGAAAACCGCAGGATACCTAAATCAGGATGATGAAAGGAAGAATTCTGCTAACAGCTGGTATAATTGTTGTTTATTAAAACACAGCTGGTTTTGCAGCCTAAAGCTGCGTCATCAGGTGCAACAACATTAAAACATCATATAGCCACACTCATTGCTCCTAGTTAAAATTTGCTGTTCAGTGAATATTGACAATGTTATGGCAAGAAAAAGGCAATGAAGATGTGTTCCATTCATTTAGGATAAAGTGCTGAGAGGTGAAATTTGTGGCTGCAGAGCAGTGTTTTAAAATTTGCTTGTATTGGTGTGATGGTAGACAACCCTAAGTTGGCCAAAGTAGATGCAGGCCGCATTTACTTTGCCCAACACCGAGCTACCCTTCCTTCACACTGATGCACACAAATTTTATAACATGGCTCTATAACAGCAAGTTTCACTTTTCAGCAATTCATCCTAAATTAATGGAGTAAGTCTTCATTACCTTCCACTCACCATAGCATTGACAATATTCATTGTATACTAAATTTTGACTGGGACTGATCAATGTGCCTATGATCTTTATATGTTGTTGCACCTGATGATACAGCTTTAGGCTTGAAACTGGTTGTGTTTTAATAAACAGCAATTTTACCAGCTGTCAGTGGAATTCTTCCTAACATCTTACCCTTCAACAGCTGTGGATGCCCGGGATATTAAATAGTTTGTGAAAAATCAGGATGGCCAGACAGGGCAAGTTCCATCCTCCTCAACATGAGGACATTGTCTTAACAACTGCACTGCCTCATTTGGCTGGTTCCTATTCTACAATGTTCTTTAATATACATATCACTACTCACATTAAGGAGACCTGCTAATAACTAAGGAACCACTCTTTGTTCTAACTCCAGTTCAATCATTTCTTTCAGAGGAGATATTCTTCATGCCCTCCCTCAGTCCAATTGAAAAACTGAGCCAGCATCTGCCCATAATGAGTGAGATATTGAGCTCAGGTGAATGACAACTATTGTGCTCTATAAATATTGGCACATGATTTTCTTGCAAAAGTATTGTGAATTGAGAGGGTAATGTATCTATTGCCCTTCATTATTTCCCACTACTGTGAATCCCCTTACTAATCTTTGAATGTTTAGTAAACTTTACTTACAAATAACACTTTAGGTGCCTTTTTAAACAGATGTTTTTTAAATCTCTTTCACATTCTGTGGCAGTTTATTATACAATTTTACACCCTGATAGGAAATACTGTTTTCAGTTTTTTTCTTTATTTTTCCTTGGTAAATGAAAGTCCAACTGGCTCTTCTTCCTGAATCATGTATAGTACTATTAGTCAAATACATAGTAGTATTTCCTTTATCTGCACAACAAGTTAATAGATTTGCTCTCTGGTGCAGTAAGGATACCCACTTTTTTAAATAGTTCATTACAGTCAGCTCAACTACTACTTGTAGTTATTACTCTTTCAGCCCTTTTCTGTGTTTTAAAAGTTATAGACACATGTTGTGCCTTCAGTCTCCAGAAAAGTGTCCTGTAATTAAGAATATAACAACAAAACAATCAGTTATGACAAAATTATTTAATTGGATAGATAAAAAATCTACACACCAAGCAGTGGCAGACACACACATAAAAGATGGTTGTAATTGGCAAGCCAGTGGCTCCTTCTTCAGGCCGAAGGATTGAAGGAGAAGGAAGAGGAATGAAGGAAAAGGACTGGAGAGGTCTAGCAAAAGGGGTAGGTTTTGGGAAAGTCACCCAGAAGCATGGGTCAGGGGAGACTTATCATACAGGATGATAAGGAAAGACTGATTGTTGGGGACTGCATTGGTTCAGGTTTGAAAACCTGAGAGTTTAAAGGTGGAAGACAGGGTAATGGCTTTTCACTTTTATTAACTAATGCATGATGTTCAAGCAGTAATCTCCGTCTGGATATTACCTGTCTTCCAGCTTTAAGCTCTAAGGTTTTCAATTCTCATCCAATGCAGTCTCCAATAATCAATATTTCCTTCTCATCCTGTATGGTAAGTCTCTCCTGACCTGTGGTTCTGGGTGACTTTTCCAAAACCTACCCCTTTTCCTAGACCTCTGAAGTCCATTTCCTTCACCCTTCTTCCTTCCCCTTCAACCCTTCTGCCTGAAGAAGAAGCCACTGGCTCCGAAAGCTTGCCAATTACAACCATCTTATATGTGTGTGTTCTGCTGCCACGTGGTGTGTAATTAAGAACTGTATGTCACTACAAAATATTGACTGTTAGAAACAGGTTATAGATCCTAAGAGCAAAACATGCAGATGCCATGCTTTTTACCAGCATCTCTGTGTGTTATTCTATGTTAATTGACAATCAATATTCATCCCCAAATACTTCATGCTTATTACACCATCAATAAATTTATCACCTTCGCTTAATGTCACAGAATTGTGATTCCTCTTTATGCTGAAGTGCATACTATTTATTTTTTATGTTCACTGTTAATTTATTATATACTGAACAATCATAAGCATCCATGAGAGTCTCATTAGCTTTCTGTAACAAAAATTCTGGTGTTTTGATAGTGATTATGAAGAGAACTTTATCTGTCTTATACTATCTGGAAAGTATTTGATATATTTTTAGAACAGAATTGAAATTGATACACTACCCTTAGGAACACCTATGTTCATATGTTAACTGACTGAAAATTATTCTACTAAAAATTTGTTTAGCAGCAGATGAATGTACACTCTCTACCTTCTGCACCTATTCATTTGATATTCCTCTTAACAGCTAATGCATCTAGCTTTCTTAGTAGAATTTTATGGTCAACAATGTCAAAATCCTTGGACAAGTCTAAAAATATGCGTGTGACACAGTCATCCATGTCAAGATCTTCAAGTACCACTTATGTGAACTTTGTAATGGCTTCTCTGACTCTGGAAACCACATTGAGCTTTGTTACAAATGGTGCACTTATTCATGCAAATCATTAGTCCATCCCTTTATGATTGATTCAACTATCATTGAGTATTAAAACAGTATCAAAACTGGTCTCTATTTTTCGGTGCTCTTCCCATTACCTTTCTTTAATAAGGACACAACCTGTGCATGCTTAGGTACTTGGGAAAAATACGTAAACAAAAAGACTCATTCACTGTGTTTGTTAATGGGGTTTGTATGCCACCTACACACACCTTCAAAATAGAGACTGGAACCTCATCTATGCCTGCTGACTTATTATTTTCTAACTTCTGTATTGTCTTCCTGACTAACAATATTTGCTATGGGAACCTATGTCATTGTGCTTGCTATGTAAGTCATTTTCGGTGCTACATGTGTTTTAGAAAACTTTTGTTGCAAACTCTCTGCAATACCAAAGAAATAGTCATTTACATATTTTTCCAATTCTTGAGTATTTTCTGTTGTTCTGCCCCTATCTTTGATTTGTATGTTGTTATGATTGTGTGTGCCTTTTCCCATTTCTCATTTTATGACATCTCACACTACTATGCTATTATTATTTGTATTATACACATTCTTTGTATTATATACACTGTAGTGCAGAACTTAGGGGTGACAGTAACTTTCACGTGAACTGCCACTGCCAAGTAACATAGCTAGATGAAACCTGGACCATACGTAGAAAGAATTGCTGCAGTATAGTACAGAAGGTATCTCAAAGAAATATTCAATGAGATTAACAGAAATAATACTTTTATTGAAAAACAATAATTACACTGAAGTCACCATGGACATTATAAAGGGTAGGACATGGTTGTTAATAGATTGAAGGATCACAACAGACAGCAGTGCATCCACTAAAACATGTTCTAATGCTGGCCACAAGATTAGTGAGGGTGTGATGGTTATGGACTGCAAGAGTCGACCACCTCATCTTTGAGAACAAACCTCTTTGAAAACTGTTGATCTCAGTGTGTCCGAACTCTGTATTCGAGTGGATGTGTTTGTACCGACATGACCAAAATAAAGTTAATTCATTATAAACGAGCAAATACTTAATGTTGGGTTCGATATTACCGTATGTAACATCCTGATCCTCACACTGGTGACCCCGTCACTCACAAATGCCCCTTACGACACCAGAAATGTGTATACTGTAACATCGCCATGGACAAACAGTGCAGCAACTCTTTTGTCAGATTTCTACGTCCATCGACTTCGCATCGTGCCGCATCTGGATGCAGTGTACAGGAAGTGTAATTAGTGTGTAAATTCCCAACTCTTGTGTGAAACATGCTTTTTGGTAACTTTTGTCACCTTCTCACACATCGACAATGCGACCGAGGCGCACACGTCGTCCGTCGAAACCCGCTCAATGCATCGGTAATTTCACTTCCGGACAGTGCAGTGCTCCTTCACCAATTAATTTGGACAATTTTGACTTGCTTTTGTGTAATGCATTAACTTTGTGCAGTGCTTTGACATCGGACAATCATGCCAAACAATGGACTGCAACAAACGGGGACTATGTTGCAAATCCCAGTTCGCACGAACTCCGAACTATGGCTAAATCGCATGCCTGCTAGAATTCACAGGAACAGTTTCATCAGGGACATCCTACCGATCACCGACAATGCACCATTTACACCGACGACAATGCCGGCTGTTTCTCGGTGCAACACTGGACACGCCACGCCTCCCTCTACACAGCACCCGAGCCGCACCGACTCTGCTCGACCGCCACCGACAGCGACGTCATGGCCGCCGCCTGCTGGCTCACTGACCTCGACCCAGTCAAAACAAACAGCTGCGCGACATGTGATCCAGTCACAGCTACTGCACCCGCATCTTGTCAACAACTCGCCGACACTATGCATGCTTACCGCCCGGCCATTCACTACTCGATTGCGCCCGCAACTTGTTCACCCACCCTAGAAGACGATTTCAGCTGTATCAAAGCTTCATACAGCAGTGAACGTGTTCTCACTCCGCCACTGCCGAGTACTGAGTTTCACATTCGCGATTGCACACACAATCTCTTCTACTCGAACTGTTACGTCAATACTGTGCCGCCAACCTTGTCTTGTACGCCAGGTTACCCTTTGATGGAGACAAATTCTGATTTCGACTCCATCTTACTCAGTGATACACAGCAGACTGCTTCACGACATACATTTTCGCCTGAACAATTGCAACAGCTATGTGAGCAAATTGTGACATACAACTTCTTGGTACAAGATCAGTTACACATGCTGCAGGCGACACCGACCAAGCACGACATGGAACGAGATGCATTTTCGCCTGAACAACTGCAACAGCTATGTGAGCAAATTGTGACATACAACTTGTTGGTACAAGATCAGTTACACATGTTGCAGCTGACACCAACCAAGCATGACATGTGACGAGATGCTCCTGTCATTGTTCTGCCTCCAACTGCTGACGATCCTTTGTCGTTACTACCAGCTACAACTAATACCCTAACGATCATGCTACATGGATCTATGTCCCAGATGTCCCAACTGTCATCATCACACCGCCTCAAGTGGAAATTCTATGTTACTGATGTGATACAAGCGACTTATTTACGCTGCTGCCACCTTCCCTTGGTAGTTCCAGATACTTCGTTTCTGTACCACGGCATAACCAGCCGCATTCCAGTGCCGCTTGCTTTGCCACCCTCTTCATTACCTCCACAATGTACGACCAACACATCTGCCATTTCTGCTTCAATGAGTGAGCAACTTTCCGCTCCGACACACGACCATGCAGCAGTTTCACGCGAGCAGCTTGCAGCCTTATGACTTGACCGCAGCGCTGACAGTGACAGCACACGCAGCTCCAGTTCCATCGAACTGTGTCGCCTCTCTGCCATGGTCCAGTAGCTCATCCGCCGATTTGACTTCTTCACATTCACGTTACGTCTCATCGCCTTCCTGCTCCGACCATGATTCGCCAACCACGTCCGCCTTCCACCACCTCTCGCCGTCGCCATGCCTCATGCACAGGGCTCACGGCCACGCGCCCCAACCTTCGATCACAGCTGTTTCACACATCAAAACACCAACACTGTCAACTCCGCTTGGAACATCCTGCCATCTACCGCTGTAACACACTCACCATCCATGGTCTCTGAGGTGACGCTTCCTTCTACACAGAAGTCAGTCATGTGCAGCTTGCTGTTTTCTCCCCTGCTGCGACATCAAGCACCTCTATAACTCCGTCATTACCGCGAGTGTTGCTCATCCAGCATCTTTTGCGCAACCTGTTAAGCCACAGCATGCTTGCTCCTTTACGTCATATGGCCAATAACAAACTGTTACCGGACACGTTGCACTTACTGGAGCACTCACCGGCAAATACTTTAGCAATGCATCGCATTGCATCTTCAAAGCACTCCGCGCCTTTGATCGGATCAAAACCCCACTGCACCGCACGGCCTCGGCACGACGATTTTCTCCCCACCGACACGCCACCGCCTTCTGCTTTCACCGTGCCACCAGCAGCATGGCATGGTCAACCTGTGTACGCCTTCTGCGCCTCCTTTCCTCCGCTGGTCATGCCTACCAAGACATCGAGAAACGGTCCGAACGCACCTCGCACTAACACCTGCCATGACACGATCGGTCATGCGTACCTGTGCCATCAGCCAGCTGGGTGCACACTCTCATCATCCTTACCATGCTCTGCACTACTGACAGGAGCTCTGTGGCAGTTATCGACCACAAGAGTCGACCGCCTCATCTTTGAGAACGAGCTTCTTTGAAAACTGTGATCTCAGTGTGTTCCGAACTCTGTATTCAAGCGGATGTGTTTGTACCGACATGATCAAAATAAAGTTAATTCATTATAAACGAGCGAATACTTAATTTTGGGTTCGATATTACCATACGTAACATCTCAATCCCCACAAGGGGTTCTTGTGGCAGGATGTTCTGTTCCTCAACCAGCATGGTTGACAAATACTGGATGACACTCTACAACTCTTGAACACATCCCACATATGTTCAATGGGATTCAAGTCAGGGGAACAGGCAAGCTAATACATTTGCTGAGTATTCTCTCATTCCAAGAGTTGCTCCATCTTTGCTGTTCGATGCAGTCATGCATTGCCACCATAAAAAGTAAGTCAGAGCAGAAAGCATCTGTGAAAAGATGCTCATGGGAAAGGAGTAGACAGTCACAATAACATTGAGTGGTGAGTGTATCATGTTCAAAGATTTGGGGACTAGTACGCCCATGCAACATACGCCTTCCCATACCATAACACTTGGATGACCAAAACAATCATGATCAACAATGTTTGTGGGTGCCTTATATGTTTCCACTTCTATGTGAGGGTATGTCCAGAATCACTATTCGAACTGAATCTGCTCTCATCTGAGAAGAGCATGCAACTCCACTCCAGTCCCTATACTCTTGGCACCATTTCAAATGGTCCTGCCAATGCACAGTTGTCACAGAACACAATACACTGGTTATCAGGCAAATGCCTTTCAGTGTTGTTGAATGCAGTTTCAGTTCCACACACTGTTTCATATGAGTTCTTCCTGGCTGTTGCACAATGCAGTGATCATCTGCTGCTGTATTTGACTGTGGTTGACAACCTCATTTCCTTCAGGCAGCAGTGTCTGTGGCTCAGAATGTTCCTCAGGCTTGTTAAGCAATTCTGTGAGCAATATAAAACTACTGCATTACGCTGGTCACTCTCAGGACCAGCTCTGAGGTGGGCCAAGTCATGCCACTGCCCAGGGCAGCAGGTTTATGGGGGTTGGAAAATCTTAAATTTTAATATGGTTCCGAGAATGAAAGTTTTATGTAGATGAAGAAGTGTGAGAATAAGTCGTAATAACAAATCATTTATAAAATTTAGTGTCTTACTGGAGACTGTCTACAATATTGTGAAACAGTTGATAAAGGAAACACTGAAGTTAGTTGCCTTGGTTACACCTTTCAAAATAGCAAAGATCACAACTGGCAGTGGTGGCAATTCTGTTTCTACCACGCACCTACACAACACTTGAAAGGTAACCACGTCAACTTGAAAGGCCCCACAGAAGCAAAAAACTTCATAATAAAGAAATCAAGATACAACTCAGCATATGATAGCCTAATGGTTCCACACACACTTATAGCGGTATTGCTGAGAGAAACAATGTAGTAGAGAAAGAATAAGTAAAATATGAACTGACCATCATATCTCATAGTCCTCTAAATCCAAACAACATGATTAAGGGGTGTTTACATGTGGAAATATGTATGGTATCCTCCTCCCACTACTTCCTCTCATTTGGATTTGCCATTAATACCACTTGCATTGCTCTTCTTCTTCTTCTTCTTCTTCTTCTTCTTCTCACAGTTCTCTAAATTAATTTTTTCTGTTATGTCTGTATCTTATTTCAAGTTATCTCTTTTTCCTCAGAGTTGAAGCCATAATCAATAGATCTTACTATTTAAGATAGTGCAGAAAAAACCTGTAAAACTATATTTTGGAGCTGAAGCAACTAAAATGCATGAACCGTTTATACAGTTTTGTCATATTTCAGACTGTTTGCATTGCAATAACTTTATTTAGCATATAACTGTCACCTTTCACTAGAATAAATGAAAGTGCTTTTGGAACTACTTGCTTTGTGTCATAAATCATAGTCATGGCAGGTTGGAAAACATGACTTCTCGATATTCGACCACAGCCATTTTTCCTTTATTTACTATGAACACACTAAGTAGGCACTGGTGATTTATACACTCAAAAAAAAAAAAATAAATGAATAAAAGCATTTATATGTAAGTCACTCGTTGTCCGGTGACCATCCACTTTTTACAGCAGAAGCGCTGATGATTCCATCGATAGCACAGTACTCAGTTGTTCTGGTTGTTACACAACTTGCACCACATGCTTTTCTTTGCTTAGAGAACAAGAAAAAGTGAAAAGATGTTAGTTATATATTTTGCAAGTCTCATAACTCAATTTTGGTTGCATAATTAATTTTGTAGTTATAACCTGAAATATATTACACTGTAAATGTTTCATTACTGTCTCACTGACTGGTGCCCCATAACTAGCCTATCTCTGGTCTTAAAGCCAGTCAAAGACATGTGAGTAAACATGGGTATGTAAAAATAAGACATCATGAAAAAGGGTGATATCTGAAAATGGAAAATTGTTGGAAGTTCCATGCAATGAAAACTTTTTCCTTAAAGATAAGTTGCTGAGAATATAATTCCTCAGCATACCATACAATGAAAATTAAATGACAGCCATTGGAGTATATCTGCTGTTACTTCTGTGAGGCTAAGATCTTTTTAGGGTAAAGTCATAGTTCAGACTTTCAGTATAGGAAGCACATAGTACAATTAATATTTTGGGATGTCGAGCTTAACGTGAATTTATTTTATCAAAATATTACATAGGTCAAAAATTCTGACTCATTTGATTTAATTACAGCCCAAAAATCAGGTAGGTACATTATATCCATCTGCATATTGTTTAGTGACTGAAATAGGAATGGTGAGTGTGGGTGGATATAGATTAGCATCCAATTAATGTAAAGCAAATATTGAAAAAGAAGAAGTTACCATTGTGATATTTTGCTTGTTACGGGACTAATGGTAAAATACAAATCTGAAGTATGGAACTCCAGTGGCAAACCAAATATTGCAAAAGAACTAGTTACCATTCTGATATTCTGCATGTCATGAGACTAATAATCAAGTACAAATTTAAAGTATTCATCCCAAGTGATAAACCTCTTGTTACAGGAGTGTGTCATGAAGTAATAAATTTTAACAAGGCAAAATATACTTTGAAATTCTAATTGCAGATATTTATCTGATTTTTAGCATTATCCTCCACTAAAATCAGGTGTCTTATTTGCTGTTTGCTGCTTGGAGAAATTCTGTGCATGACATTTGGTTCTCTAAATAATGCAGATGACACCAGGCTTGCAGTTAAATTTTTATGATATTTGCTAGATTTGACACAAAGCACACCACAGTTTCACATACGGGTAACTTTGAAAATAAATGATATAATACAAGAGTCACACTATGTGATCAAAAGTATCTGGATGCCCCAAAAAATATGTTTTTCATATTAGGTGCATTTTGCTGTCACCTACTGCCAGGTACTCTATATCAGCAACCTCATTAATCATTAGACATCGTGAGAGAGCAGTACTCACAGACTTCGAATGTGGTTAGGTGATTGGGTGTCACATGTATCATACATTTGTACACTAGATTTCCACACTCCTAAACATCCCTAGGTCCACTGTTTCCCATGTGATAGTGAAGTGGAAACATGAAGGGACATCTACAGCACAAAAGCGTACAGGCCGATCTTGTCTGCTGCCTGACAGAGACCGCCGACAGCTGAAGAGGGTAGTAGTGTGTAATAGGCAGACATCTCTCCAGACCACCACACAGGAATTCCAAACTGCATCAGGATCCACTGCAAGTACTATGACAATTAGGCGGGAGGTGAGAAAACTTGGATTTCATGGAGGAGTAGCTGCTCATAAGCCACACATCACACTGGTAAATGCCAAACACCACCTCGCTTGATGTAAGGAGCATAAACATTGGACTATTGAACAGTGGAAAATCGTTGTGTGGAGTGACAAACCATGGTACACAATGTGGCAATTCGGTGGCAGGGTGTGGCTATGGCGAATGCCAGGCAATTGTCATCTGCCAGCATGTGTAGTGCCAGCAGTAAAATTTGGAGACAGTGGCGTTATGGTGTGATTGTGTTTTTCATGAAGGGTGCTTGCACCCTTTGTTGTTTTGCATAGCACTATCTCAGCACAGGCCTAAATTGATGTTTTAAGCACCTTCTTGCTTCCCACTGTTGAAGAGTGATTTGGGGATGGCGACTGCATCTTTCAACACGATCGAGCACCTGTTCATAATGCAGGGCCTGTGGCAGAGTGGTTACATGACAATAACATCCCTGTAATGGACTGGCCTGCACAGAGTCCTGACTTGAATCCTATAGAACACCTTTGGGATGTTTTGGAATGCCAACTTCTTGCCAGGCTTCACCCGCCAACATCGATACCTCTCCTCAGTGCAGCACTCTGTGGAGAATGACTGCCATTCTCCAAGAAACCTTCCATCACCTGATTGAATGTATGCCTGCAAGAGTGAAAGCTGTCATCAAGGCTAAGGGTGGGCCAACACCATACTGAATTCCACATTACCGATGGAGGGTGCCACCAACTTGTACATCATTTTCAGCTAGGTGTCTGGATATTTTTGATCACATAGTGTACACTGACATGGAGCCTAACCAGATTGTGACATAAGTACAACAACCAACTGATTGAATGACTGGCAGGTGTTGCCACTGTCGATAAGTACATGACAACAATAAATGTTTTCATTACATGGTTGATTGTATGAATCAAATAAATTTACAGTTACACATAGATGATTTACGCAATCTCATGTTCATCATCTTGTCATAAACGTATCTGTGATGTTATACATAAATTATGTTTTTTATTTAATAAAGCTTTTCATATGTAAAACTGGGTTTTGCTTCATGCTGCACAATGTATTCTACAATGGTTTTATTAATTCATTTATTTTATTCCTGTCAGTAACATGTCTTCCTGTTATAAGGTGTATCCAAAATATATAGCTGGTTTTTATCAATACAGTTCATGAACAATGAGAACACTGATGTTTCCACTTTGTTTGTAAGGTATCTTTTGAGCTCTTGCTTACAGATTGTACAATCAGCTGAAATTTGTAGGTATTATTAATATCATATTGGCTGATGAATTCTATGAAAGGTAATCATTTAACTGATGTTTCAAATCTGTACAAAATATGGTATCAATCTGGCTACTAAAGTAGTTTCACGTGATTCATAATATCCAACCTGGTCTGCCATATTACACCATCTATCTTAGGAAGGTGTCAAATGAAAACACATTGATGTTCTTAGATTTTTTTATTGATCAGTGTTGTAACTTGGACACATAATACAACCAAGAATGTTAGTACAACTTTATTAGACTAGGGCACATATGTCAATCACCATAACATGCACTGAACATAATAAGATAAGGCAAATGTATGCAAGCAATAATAACTGAGTACGAGTATAGTGCAGCAGGATTTAAATAGGCACTTGGTCAAGGTGGGCTCTATCGAAAGTTCACAGTATTTTTCTTTCACAGTGTACTCTGACAGATGACAATGCACTGCTAATGTGCAGGGTTTTCAAGTGTGTGCACATTACTTCATTCCTTTTCCCTTTGGGAACAGCTTGGATTTTGCAAGATATCTATGGGGTCTTCGTCCATGAGACTGTGACTGAGATGACGTGCTGATACTGGTGTATATGGTTGAAAGTACTTGGGCCCAGGCAGCATCACAGTCCTCCTCCTCCTGTCAACCCATACAGTAGGATGGGTGACATCGGCATGAGTTCCATGTCCACATGAGGTCCAGAGTTTGGTCGTGGAGATGTGCCACTGTTGGCAGCTGAGGCGGAGGAGATGGCTCCGATGTGGACGGCAACTGCATCGGTGCTGGTAGTGGTATTGGGGAAATTGTACCAGGTCATCCACCAGTCACTAGGGAGCCTGCATATGTTGTGGCAGGGATGCAGCTGCATCAGGTGATGCCCAGACAGCCATCCTGGGGTGGAAATGTGACAATGGCTGCAGGGGTTGTTGCCCTGCCCAGGCTGCAGGAAATGCAGGAGGATCCAGGGCTGATGCCTGTGGAGCAGTTTAGTGGGCTGTTATCACCGAATGGTGTGAACCAATAGGAAGACAGATACTGATCCAAGGCAAGGTCAGATGGGGACCAAGTCACATACTTTTTCATTTGCATTTTGAATGTTCTAATCAACCTTTCGGCCTCACTGTTGGACTATGGGTGGAAGGGCATATCAAAACTGTGGTGAATCCTGTAGGCATTGCAGAAGGAGGTAAACTCCTGTGACACTCACTGAGGCTGTTATCAGAGACCAATGTTGCCAGAAGTCCTTCAATGGAACTAATTCAACAGGGCTGATGCAGTGACAGAAAGTGAAGTTGATGGGCAAAGGCCAGTATATGGGAGTTGAGAGAATGCATCAATGACCATTATCCAACATGCATTAAGGAAAAGGCTGGAAAATTTGATGTGGATACGGTTCCAGGCTTGCAAAGGTCGTGGCCACAGAGAGAACATTGCCTGTAGGGCAGCTTGCTGCAATGTGCATTGAGAACATGCTGTAACCAAATGAGTGAAACAAGGCATAAAAACATGATGGTGGGCTAACACCTTGGTGTGTGACACCCCTCCAGTGATCAGCATGCAGCAGTTGCAACAGAGAGCTGAGGGAACCACTATGCAAGGAGCTGAATAGTCCATATTTGGGAGTAGAACACCATCAACTACAGAGAAACAATGCCAAAACACATAGCAGGTATGGAGGGGTTTTGATGCCTGTGACGGAGGCACCTCAGGGCTGCTATGTTGTACGCTAGGTACCACTTTCCATAAAATCGGATTGATAGCACTAGCTGCATGACCCAAGCACTAGTGACTGGAAAACCACCGACAGTTTGTTGAGCGCATTCATCAATGAGGAAGCTGAGTAACTCCTCCCAGTCAAAAACTGGGTCTGGATTGGCCAGAACATTGGAGACCACACCAGCATTTGTATGTTTAGCTGTGGGGCAGAAGTTGTACTGAGAGAGGAACAGCGCCCAATGCTGAAGGCGATGCACTGCTTTCTTTGGTAACAACACTGAGTTATTAAACAGTGAAACTAATGACCTGTGACCCATGATGAGATGGAATTTTACATCATACAGGAAAACATGAAACTTCTTTAAGGCATAAACAATGGTGAAGGCTTCTTACTCTATTTGTGAATATCTAGTCTGAGCTGAATTAAGTGTCTTCAATGCTTATGCAATAGGCCACATGGAACCATCAGAATATTTATGAGCTAACACCACCCTCCAGCCTTTGCTGGAATAAATCTGTTGCTAACATTAAATGTTGACCCAGTTGGTAGGTTACGAGTCAGATTGTAACACAGACTTCAGTTTAGAAAACATTGTTTCAAACACCTGTGCAACAAGGCATGTCATGGTTGTGCAATTGATGCCACCCCTGACAAAAACTGATGATAATAAGCAATCTTACCTAAAAATGCTGGAGTTCTCTGACCGGCGTAGGACACAGATGAGGCACAATGGCAGACACATTCTTATGAAAGAGTTTGATACCAGCACTAGAGACCTCAAACCCAAGATAAACAATAGAAGACTGAGAGAAGCAGCACTTTTCAAAATTGCATTTTAACCCAGCAGCCTGTAACACCAAAAAGAGCATATGTAAGGTGTTGAAATGTTCAGCTGCGAAAGAGCCGGAGACCAAAATATCATCAAGATAGCTGGCACAGCCAGTACAGACCTGGTGAGTTGTCTGAGAAACAGTTGGGGTGCTGGTCACGACAAATGGTAAGCCCAAGTGTTGATACAAGTCAAAAGATGTGTTAATGACTAAGAGCCATTGAGAGTCAGCATCAATGGGAAGCTGCAAATATGCATGGGAGAGCTTGAGCATGGAAAAACACTGACCACCAGCAAGCTTAGCAAAAACTTAGTCAGGGCATGGCAAGGGGCATGTGTTAATGATAGACTGATCGTTGACAGAAACTTTGAAATCACTGTAACTGTCCCAATGGCTTCTTGACAGTGACTAAGGGGGTACCCATTCACTGGATGTGATCAGTTGGACAACCCTGGAGGCTGTGATGCAATCAGGCTCTGCCTTGCTTTGGTCATGGAGTACCATCAGCACTGGGTGAGCCTGAAAGAAACGGGGTCTGGCTGAAGGTTTCATGGTGATTTTGGCACAACGCAAACCCACAGAAAATAATGTGGTAAATTCAGAGCATAAAGAGTCAAGCTGTGTATAACGCACATGATATTTTAAATACAGGGTGATTATATTTAAACTTCCAAACCGTTGTAGAAATATCACCACAGGTCACAATGATTTCAAATTGCAATAAAATATTGTCGGAGAAGGGGGAGAACATATGGCAGAAGAAAAATAAATAGTTACAGAATGTAACAGTAGATGGTGCTGTAAGCATCATAATGTAATGGTAGTCGACTACAAATGACAAATTAATCATACAACAATGCCCAAGGTGTACGTTTGATGTTAGACAAACTGTACTACTTCAGCAGCTGCTTAATTGGATTTGCAATGTGCAGAGGTGGGCCACCTTGCATAAAAATGATCCCATCCACACTGTTGGAGAGCTGGAATGATGTGCTTGCACAAAAGACACTCATAGCACTTACCAGTGATGGTACAGGTAACAGGACCAGAAGCATCTGTCTCTTCAAAAAAATATTGCCTTATGATAAACATTGCCATAAACCGGCAGCATACAGTGACCTTTTTAGGATGATGTGATACTGGTTGATTAATGTGTGAATTTTCCGTTGCCCATATTTGACAATTATGTGTATTGACATATCCTGTCAGATGGACGTGGCCTTCATCTGTCCACAAAATCTTCCACGGCCAATCATTGTCCACTTCCATGTGAGCAAGAAATTCTAAAATAAAGATCTCTCTTGCTGGCAGGTCAACAGGAAGCAACTTGTACACATGGGTAATTTTGAATGGATAGCAAAGAAGGATGTTTCATAGGATTTTACACACCGTGCTCGTGGCTATGTCCAATGTTTGGGCAATTCTCGATGCACTGCACATTTGCACACCATCACTCATCTCCTCCTGTATTGCTGTGGCCACTGCTTCCACTGACATCAAATTGATTTGTTTTCTCCCTCTACCAGGTTGCACACCAAAAGAAACCATCTTTCCTAATTTCTGAATCTTTTCTCCAGACTCACAGCAGTCATTGGACCAACACCTTTTTTCAAACCCTTCAGTGTCTGGAACTTCCGCAGAGTGATGTGTGCACAGTCATTATTCTTGTAATACAGCTTTATAAGCAGAGTGCGATCCTGCATTGAGACAGTCATGGCGAACATCACAGACATGAAAGGAGGAAAAGCCATGTACCCATCATGTTTATACCAACTTCAATGAGTCATTCGCATGACAGGTGTTTTCATGAACATATTCTGACACATACAGCACCATCTATTGATCAATTTTTACACTATTTTTTTCTTCTGCCACACTTTTTCTCCATTCTCCATTATTCCATTGCAAATGTGACATCATTCTGACCAGTGGTGTTATTTCTACAGCATTTAGAAAGTTTAACTTTAATTATAAGTTAATTGTACATAAGCAACTAAGTGACAATGATGGCTTAAGCCATGAAGCTCAGTTGTCCAAGTCTTATAGGAATGTACCAGTTTCTTGTGACACCAATAGAACTCAACTCAGGTGGCATTGGCATGCATCCGTTACAGTAGTATTTCAAAAGAAGGTTGCACATTTTATCAAAAGAGAGTGAAGACAGATTTGCAGGGGGGCCAGTTGGTAAAGGGGTTGATACAAGCGAGGTGACAACCAAGACAAAAAGAAAGCATGGCATAAGATAACATCAGTCAATCCAAATGAATGAAAATGCTGCCGCAACTGTTTTTTGTAGGCTTCCCATTCTTTGACAATCTCATTGTAAGCTGGAAACAGTGGGGGATAAATGACCAGGGTAGCGATAGGCAAAACATGAGGTGAAAGGGGTGATGTGGCAGGTGCCAGAGATTGAGATGGACCTGAACTGGCCAAAACAGAGGCAGGCATTTCCAATATCTGGGTTTGATTATGTTGCACAGTGCTGAATGGCTCCTACTGCTGACTGAAATGCTGCAATGCAACAGTAAGAACCCTTTGCCAATTAACCAGCCAGCATAAAAACTCCAAAACAACTTGTATCACCACTTTACATTCACCTAAATTCTTGGTTGCAAGTGACATCAGAAAATCACACAAAATAAAGAGACAAGTATACTTAATCTAAACTAATGCTGAAGATCACTGAGTTATATAATTAAGCTTTTTATGGATGCTGCCATTTCTCACTTCTTTTCAATTCAATAATTCATTTTGCCATCTTCAGGTCCCATACGCTTTTTTCAAATCAATGAACGTATCATATGGTGCCATAAAACTGGATATCATGAATCCCAATTGTCGTGTAACTGATTCATACGAAAGCATTGGGATTCACAATATCCAGTTTTATGGCACTATACAATAAGTTCGTTGATTCAAAAAAAGCTTATAGGGACTGAATATGGCAAAATGAATTGCCGAAACTGGTTGCTTTCAAAATAAAATAAAATATCTTAAAGTGTATGGCTGTGGGTGAAGTTTATTGAATTGAAAAGTACGTACCAGCGAATGTCCCCTGGCCATAATGGACCAACACAGATTTTCCACTTCTTGATGTCCACTTTCCTCTTGCACCCAGTCACTTTCTTGAAGGTTTCTCACATCAAAAAATCATTCTTTGAGCTTCTTGAAGGTCTTCCACATTATCTTTTTCATCAGGATCTCCTCCTGCTCCTCCTCCTTCTCCTCCACTGAGATGCCCATATCACAGTAGACATTTTGTTTCAGTTTTATTTTTTGTTTATTCTTTTTATTATTTTTTTAGGCATAGCTTCTTCTATACCCATTATTTCTCTGATCCAAGATTTCAAGTGTTGGAGTAACTCTATTCCTTCCGCAGAAATCTGTTTCTAAAGGAAGGAGTTTCTCTTTGGATTTTTTTGTTCAGTTATCAGACTTCTGTCATATGAATGGTAATACTTTCTACAGAAGAATGACGGGTATACAGTTTATTGTTATTTTTATTATTTTGTCACTCCACAATACTGAGTTTAATTGTCTTATTGTTCCACCCTTTGCCAAGTTCTATTATTTTTGTCTTCTCTGTTTTTACCACTTTTTGTGAATATCACTCCATGTACTTGAAAGGCTTACATTCTCTTATTTTCTCTGTCCCAGTCTTTAGATCTTCAGTGTTGTCTTCACCAATCTGTAGCAATTCAGTTTTTGATTGATTGTTGGGGTCCATTTCTCATATTCTTCTCTTGAAGTTTCAGAATGTAAACTAATATAACCTCAGTTCAACTTTTACACTTAGAAGCATGTCACATTGTGTTCATTAAAGACAATAGTGTTGGCTTATTTTACATATTTTTGCTCCTAATTGTATTAAGGGGTTATCCCGTGGGTTAGTGCATACAAAGTAAAGAAGTAAGAAGTAAGAATGTTGTATAAAACAGATAACTGCATATCTTGCACAGGCCTTTGTAATATTCGTACACCTCTGTGATCCTGGACTTCTTGTTTTGAGTTTATATGTGACACAAATGTATGTATATAATTACTTGAAGTGTTTTTACTTAAACATCTTTAATGAGGCATAAGTGATCTAACTGGTTACATCCAGAAAGAGAAACACACATACAAACCTCTTAGCCACCTGAAGAAGAGGGTGTAAGCCCTCATTATGTGCTGTGGGAGAAAATAAAAGTGTCCAACACAGATATTTGTTTTAATTTGTCTTTATATCAGTTTCTAAATCACGGTCAAAAAAGGACATAATATGGTTATAATATGTTAAGGTTAGCTGGGGTATCTGGGTCATGATTTTAAAACGTGAGCACGTAGTTCCTAATTTAGTACTAGCCTGAGAAGCACTAATATGTTAAATTAATATCTGAAATATGTTTTCTTATTATACAACATGCAGCCTTCAAATATATTATAAAGGAATGTAATTTTATTGATATTTAAACGTAAAGGGAAAAAAAGCCTCATGGGCCCAGATACCCCTATAAAGTGGGGTAAATGGGCCACAAGGGCCTTAGTTCCATATCAACTGTTGTTGTTTCAATTGAGGTAATTGGGCCTGTTGGCAAACATGTAAACCCCATGAGAAAATTAATATAAGTCATTTCAGTGACCCTGTAGTTGAATTATTGACAATGTAAGATAACACCTTCAAAGTGATTGTGTTTGAAATTAATTCAAATTTTCAAATAACACAACTCTTATTAAGAAACAGGAGTTACAGTTACTTGTAAAGATCAATCCAATTACAGGTATTAATATTTAAGTATTATACCATATGTGTAGTTAAAAAAATGTTAATAAATATTCAATAGGTCACTCAAATCATCAGCAAAGCTAATCATGTTCTTCAATCTAGCAGAGCTGCTTTTAAGAGGCTTTGACAGCTTCCTTACTACATCTTTTTTGGTAATGTAAGCCTCTTGTTCTGTTTCCATAAACTTCATTGTTTGGAAATGACATCTGCAAAACATGACGTCATATTCAGTGTGCGACTGGTTTGTCACTTTTGCTATGTACAGCCTGAAATTCACTTCTGATTTTCCATAGACTTTTACAACACAATATTCACCCACTTCTATTCAATTCACATCATGTTCATCAACTTCTCTGTCAGAATAACTTACAAAAGCATAATCATCATCACTGTGACTTACAGAAAATTGCTCGCTTTCTTCTCTTGTCTCTTCAGCGGTATTATTAATTTTCTTCCCTTTAATATTTTTGCTGGCAGCAGGCTTAGAAAGGTCGAACTTTGCCAACTCTTTCTTCTTTTCTCTTGCATTCTGTTTGAGTGTCTTTCTGTTCGCTTCCTCCTGCTTTTCTGTTTCCTCTTTTTCTTTCATTAATAAATATTGTTTTCATGTAATAATCCCACAGTTGGTCACTAGTCTTTTACACTTCTTATCATCTGTTTCAGGTTTTTTCTCA
The DNA here is from genome assembly GCF_023898315.1 of Schistocerca nitens. Classification (NCBI taxonomy): domain Eukaryota; kingdom Metazoa; phylum Arthropoda; class Insecta; order Orthoptera; family Acrididae; genus Schistocerca; species Schistocerca nitens. The sequence continues at coordinate 899,912,083 of NC_064614.1, read as the reverse complement.
CTCTTAAGCATGTCTTATAACAGGTCTTCAAAACTTTTGCGGCATACTCCTGTGGGTGTACTGGCTACTTCTGATGGGCTTGCAGCTGTGGATGTACTGGGTACTCCTGGTGGGTCTGTAACTGTGGATGCAGGGATAGCAACCATTCCCAGTGGTGCTGTGTCTGTAGGGTTAGAAGCCGAAATGATTCCTGAAGACACTATGTCTGTTGAGTGGATGTCTATTTCTTGTCGGATGGTAGCTACCTGTGGTGGCACATTTGGATTTAGGCATTTTTTTTTTGTACTTCATCAGATCAGTTGTCTTGAATACTGAGGTTGGGATTGCTTCTATGTTAACCCCCTGTACTTTCCAATCATAAATTCCAGTAGTCTTAAACCCATTGATAAGATTTGTTACAGGCACATCTTGGGCCATTCTGGTTAAAAGTAAGACAAATGTCTGCTTAGGGATTTTTTTGCATGGATTTTCTCTTTGTCATTTACATAATTCACTGTCTCATTTGGTCTTGAGGCTTTTCAAAACTGCCACATTGAGAGGCTGTAATAGGTGTGTAGTATGGGGAGGTAGCTTCATAATGATGACTTGATTTTGTTGGGCTAGTCTAATCAATTTAGTTGAAATATATGTAGTGTGACCATCATAGATTAACAGCACTGCTCTTTCTTCACCTATATTTGGTAGAAACAAATCACAAAACCAATTGAAGAATAAAGTGGTTTCCATCCATCCATGTGCACTTGCTGAAACTGCTGTTTGTGAAGCAAGATCTGCATTAATCCAATTCTCCATTACATATTTGCATTTGAATATGCACAGTAGTGGAAGCTTTTGTCCTGCAGCAGAACAGCTTAAGAGCACCGATGTATTTTCATGCCCAGATGTTCTTGTTTTGCATCTGCTTTTTGCACCAACAACCCCAAAAACTCTGGTTTTCGATGGATCATGACAAAACAAGGTTTCATCACAATTGAAAATCCTCTCTGATTTTCCATGAAGATTCAGTTCCCTTACAATTTTTTCTAAAACATTAAAGAAGTTGTGTACTACTCATGGGTTGATTGGTCACACCTTACGTGTTCAATACTTTGTGGTTTCTTGAGTGACAAGTGGTGCCTAATTCTAAAATTTATAAATCAGTCTACACCTGGCCTCTGATCTTTGAATCTACAAGGGATGCTGTTTTGTCTGACGTAACATTGTACTAAATCCAAAACTTCTTGTTGAGATAAGCCAAAATCATTTTCGTCTATTACTTTCAAACAGTTCACAATCTCTTCTTCTTCAGCAGCAGACAAGAACGATTCAACACCACCACCACTGTTGCCATCTCTTGAAGTGAATCCTTTTCCATGTGTGCCCAAAATATGGCATTTCAGTGTATATCTAGGAACACTGTAGAATGTAGCTGCTCCCCTGGTGGTTCTATTGCCATTCCGAACACCTTTCTAAATCCTTTTCAGAACAGTTAAAGCTAGCTGAGTTTTTCTGACGTTTGTTCTCACCATTATCTGCAAAAAAAGTTAGTGAGATAGTCAAAAGAAGTTTAGGCTAGGTTAAATTAAGGTTAGATTAGACAGTCGCAGTTGGAACTCAAGTAGTAGACATCAGGTAAAATTAATTTAACATAATTCACAAGGAAATAATAAAAACTGACTTGAGTAATGAATTAAAGAATAACAATAATGATAATTAATGTACTTGGGGTAAATGGATATAATTGGGGTAAATGGGTCCTAGGTGGGCCCAGATACCCCAAGCACCTGGCCCAATTGCCCCATTTTTGACAAACTTTTGGGGTAACTGTGCCACCCTCTCAAACTTATAATCTTAAGGATCACACATGCTGCCAGTAACATTTCAAGTGTTTGTCATGCTTCTACTTTATGCTAAATTACTTGTAACATTGATAATACTTACAGTGAACCCATAGATATTCTGTCAAATCGTGATGACCCAACATTGCTATAGAAATCCAGCACTACAAAATTGAAAACTTTCACACACGAAAGCCAAAACACTTAGAATGTTGAGACTGCTTGCTCAAGGAAGACTCCATTGTCCTTCAGTGCTGCCAACCATTTGAAGTGAAATTCCTCTCACAACTGTTGTGGAAAAAACCCATGGCCCAGATACCCCCTGGGCCCACATACCCCAACTGACCTTACTTATACAGTGAATGGCAATATGGAACTGTGAAGCACTGCGTCGGAAGATGGAGTGTCGTGCAGTAGCGATGACCTCCACGTCCATTGGAAGGCTGGAGTTGGGGGGATCTGCCAACCCTCGAGCCGGAACCTTCGAATACAGTTGGAAGTGACCCACATGAAGAGGCCCCCTGCATCCCGCCACCAGAGCCCGGGACAGAACGGGTGACAAGCCGTCAAACCCCGGATCCCGGTCCACCTCGGGAGGGGCAAGACCCAGTGGTGGGGATGATGGGGATGGGATGAACACAGGTGAACAAGCCTCCTGAGAAACCGGGCCTGTGAGGGGGGCCGGCTCTTGCCGGGGCATCTCTAACGAAGGCAATGCCGGTGCTAGAGCTACTGGAGGCCGCCCAGGCTGAGAACCATCGCAGTGTGGCGGAGTCACAGGTGGGAGGGGTGGTAGCGTCCCCTGAGGAAACAACACGGGTGCCGGCAATGGGGAAGCCGGCGCCTGAGGGGTCGGAGGGTGGCTGCTCAAACGTGGCCGTAGCTGATTTTGGTGACGATGTACCTCCCGGTCCCCCACCTGCAAGGTATAGAGCCGGCGGCCATTGCAGTGCAGGACCACTGCCAGTATCCAACGTGGATTGTGACCAAACACACATGCCCAGACTGACATACCTGGTGGAAAGCCGGGTACCCCGATTTGTGAAGACTCACGAGGACCAGGCCAGAGGAGGTGCAGCAGAGTCCTAGGTTGGCGCCCGTGGAGGAGCTCTGCGGGGCTGTGTTCTCCCATCAGTGTTGTCCGGTATGCTGTCAGGAAAAACATCAATGCCACCTCCACAGGAAATTCGTGCGCATACTTTTTCATCTGCTTCTTAAATGTGTGCACCATGCGCTCGGCTTCCCCATTCAATTGTGGATGAAAGGGGGGAGAGCAAACATGCCAAATACCAAAGCGCCTACAAAAATCCTGGAAGGTCTGCGAAATAAACTGAGGTCCATTGTCCGATACCAGGGGGACTGGCAGACCTTCCACAGAAAAGATATTTGTGAGTGCCTGGATTGCAACTTCTGAAGTGGTTGAGGAGCAGCGCACCACATATGGGAATCGGGAATAAGCATCAATGACAATGAGCCAAAAGCCATTGAGAAACGGGCCTGCAAAATCTATGTGAACACGTTCCCATGCCTGGGTTGCAACCGGCCATGAAGAGAACGCTGACCTGGGAGACGCCTGTTGGCTCACACACTGGGAACAGGCAGCCACCAAGTGCTCAATTTCTCTGTCAATACCGGACCAGTACACATGTCTGCGAGCCAAGGTTTTAGTATGGGAAATACCCCAGTGCCCCTCATGTAATAACGTGAGGACCTCCCTTTCCAAACTTGCAGGAACAACCATGTAAGGAGCTGTATCATCAGTAGCCAGAAGGAGAACTCTCTGCAAGACTGAGAGGCAGTCTTGTAGAACAAAATAATTACGAAGAGGGTCTGACGCCCGGTCTGGAGGTCAGGACGACCACCCCTGCTGAATGAGGGGAACTACTTGCCAGAGATCCAGGTCAGCTGCTGTTTCCCTGGTGATTCTAGAACTAGTGATCGGGAAGCCATCAACCGCTTGGCGGGACGCCACATCCAAATGAAAACACATAATCTCCTCCCGATCGAACTTAGGATCTGGGACCACCGGAAGATGGGAAAGAGCATCGGCGTTGGCATGCTGTCTGGTAGGGCAAAAATGAATATCATTATGGTGCTTAGAGAGGAACAAGAAGCAGCACTGCAGTCTTTGGGCCACCCTATCCAGAACCTGAGAGGCGGGGCCAAATAACGATATTAATGGCTTATGGTCAGTGATTAACTGAAACTTCGTGCCATACAAGAAAGGGTGAAACTTGGTAACAGCGTAGACAATGGCCAAAGCCTCTTTTTCCACCTGGGAGTAATGGGCCTGCACGTGGCTAAGAGTTTTAGACACAAATGCCAGTGGCTGCTCAGAGCCATCCGCGTTGCGATGGGCCAGGACCGCCCCCACCCCATACTGCGAAGCATCTGTAGCCAGGACCAACGGCTTATGGGGGTCAAAAGTAGCCAAACAAGGCGCTGACGTGAGGAGGCCCTTCAACGAGTTGAACGCTCGCTTGCATGCAGGCGACCAATCAAAAGGAACACCCTTGTGCAGAAGGCAGTACAGGGGGTGGGCTATGGTGGAAGCCCTGGGAATGAACCGGTGGTAATAGGCAATCTTGCCTAAAAAAGCTTGTAACGCTTTGAGCGAAGCGGGCCACGGAAGGTCAATGATACCTTGGACAAAACTTCCTAGCGGCTGGATGCTGTGCCGAGAGACAGCGTAGCCCACATACTCAATGGACGGTTGGAAGAAGTTCGACTTACGCAGGTTGCATCGCAGGCCCACGGACCTGAATTTGAAAAAAAGGGTTCGAATGTTGTGTAAGTGTTCCTTCGTGCTGCAGCCTGTGACAATTATGTTGTCCAGGTAATTAATACAATGAGGGATTGTCGACGTGACGTGCTCAAGATAACGCTGAAATATCGCCGGGGCACTGGATATTCCAAAGGCCAACCACTGGTATTGGTAAAGGCCAAACAGGGTGTTGAGGACCGCGATACATTTGGAGTCATCATCAAGTGGTATCTGATGATAAACCTCCGAAAGATCAATTTTCGAAAAATATTGGCCTCCCACCATGTCGGAGACAATTCATCAGAACGAGGCAAAGGATAGGTGTCCACCACCAATTGGGAATTAATGGTGGCCTTGAAATCACCACAAAGACATAATTTTCCCAAGGGTTTCCTGACAATAAAGAGGGGCGAGGCCCACTCACTAGAAGAAATGGGAAGAACGATTACGAGGGCTGTCAGCCAGTCTAGCTCTGCTTTCACCTGAGGGCGGAGAGCCAAGGGGATCTGCCTCGGGCGTAGAAAATGCGGGCGAGCCGACGCCTTCAACGTTAAGTGAGCTCCAAAGTCTGAAACACGCCCCAGGCCCTCCTCAAAGATATCCTTAAAGTCAGAGGTCAAAGATTCCAATGATTGATAGGGAACGTCTTCGCAGACCAACTGTATGGTGTCTCCGATAGAAAAACCGAAAGCTTGAAAGGCACCCAATCCAAAAAGGTTAGTGGAGCTCGCATCACTGACAACAATAAAAGTCAGAGGCCGAGTGACTGATTTGTAAGTAACGTCGGAAGTGAATTAACCCAGTAGGGGAATGAACTGTTTACCATAACCGCGGAGACGCCGGTAAACTGGCGCCAACGGGGGCGACCCAAGGTCGGAATAAGTTTGTGCATTCAACAATGAAACTGCCGCGCCCGTATCTACTTGCAGTTGTAGTCAGCGCGACCGAACTGACGCCTCGATAAAGTGTTTGTGTGCCTGAATGTCAACGTCCATGTCCTCTGTACTTGCTTCCTTCGATTCTTTTGTGGCTGAGCGGCAAACTGTAGCAATGTGTCCCTTTTTATTACATTTGTAACAAACGGCCCAACACTGGGGGCACTCTGACCGATCATGATGTATGTAGCACGACGCACAGCCCAGGACGGTAACAGGGGCCGGTGGTCGGAATTCTGTTTATGCGCCGTGCGGGAGCGGCCTAACGGCCAGATTGTACCGCTTGCAAGTCGTCCACCCTGGACGCAGTGGACGCGGCCACACCATCCTGAACCGCTGCCGCATCGCACCATGCTTCCAACTGTTGACCTGCGGCGTGAGAGACTTCATACGATTGAGCAATGGACAGGACTTCCTCAAGGGAAGGGTCTTCCAACTGCAGGGCCTGTTGCCGGACCTCCCTATCAGGGGCTGAACGAACAATGACGTCTCGCACCATAACGTGGGCATACGACTCTCACGACTGCTCCGTGACAAAATGACACTTGCGACTAAGACCGTGCAGGATAGCGGCTCACGCCCAGTAAGACTGATGGGGCTGTTTCTTGCATTGATAGAACTCGACCCTAGTCGCCACAACATGCATGCAGCAGCGATAATATGAAGACAGCAATGAACACAATGCGTCAAAAGACAAGGACAAGGGTTCCTGCAACGGTGTTACCTGCCGCAAAACGTGATACAGTGAAAGACAAGAAAAGAGCATGACACACCTCCGCATTGGCAACATGAAACGCCTGGAAATGCTCCCGAAGGCAATGTTCATATGCGTCCCAATCCTCCACCGTCTCGTCATACGGGCGAAAGGAAGGAGGGAACGGCGCTGGAGCAGACTGCGTGGAGAGCAACGCTGGAAGCACTTGTTTCATGGTTGCCATGAGCTCCATCTGCTGCTCAACCAAAACCCGCTCTAAATCCTCCATGTAGCGGATAAGCTGTGAAACCAGAACAACGACGCAGCACGCGAAAGAACGACCCTACTCGTCGCCAATTGTGTGGTAACACGATTCACGTTTCCCATCGCAGTTCACATAGTGTATACCAGGAACTGTTTGCTAGGCATGCCTGATGTGAACTGACTGGGCATGGCCCGTGCTGCCTGAGTTGTTGTTGTTCCACCGGCAGAGGGCATGGCTGAATTCTCGTGTGCCCTCTGGTGGACGGGACTTTACTTGCGGCAACTACCGTCCGTGACGCGCCGTGCCGATGTGTGCCTCCCACGATCTTTCTGGTGGCTACTGCAGAAAATATGCAAAGTATATTATTATCTTGATTCGTTTGTTTCTGGGACTAGCAATTATATAAAGAGAGAAAGTAGTTGAACTTAATGATTTGAGTAGCTTGTAACATGTGTCTTCCAGATCACATTTACATCAATATATACACCCAAAAATTTGGGGTATTGCACCTTGTCTACTGACTCTTGTCCATGTCCTATATAAATTGTTGGTATGACTACTTCTTGTACTGAACTGAATACTGTGTGTTTTCTCAAATTTTATGAAGAGACCACCTTCAGAGAATCACTAAATAATTATTAATGATCTCTTCTATTTCTTTCTCTCTCATAGGATTGATTAGAACACTTGTATCATCTGCAAAACAGTACCTATTCTGCATGATGAATGTTAAACGGAAGGTCATTCACATACTGTATATAGGCAGTAGGTGTGGACCCAAAATTGAACCATATTGGACTTCTTTTGTGATAACTCACCAGTCATCAAAATTTTCTCTCCTTTCAACATTGTTTGAATTATTCAGCACCAATTTTTGCAGTCTGTTTGTCATATCTGATTCAAACCAGTCATGTATAAAGCTAACAATTCCATAACACTTAAGTTTTTCTAGAAGAGTAACATAATCTATGCAATCAAACACCTTGGAAAGATCATAAAAGTATTTAAGGCTTGTAGTATCTGGTGAGTGAATGTATCAATTATTGTGCTAAGTAAATCATTTCCACTTAAATGCAAGACTACTCTTGAGTACACCGCTTTTTCAGATGTTTGAATGGTATTCCTGCCATTTGAATGTACAGACATATTTATTTCATATTATAGTCATAATTTTGGCCTTAATCCATTATCGAATACAACAATATTGGGTACAATTAGACTTTGTTAAGTGAAGTTATGATCAAGATGTATTGAACTGGGTGTCACAGTGTGTAAGTAAGTCTAAAATCACCAAAACATATGGAAGGCAGTGTAATATGATTGTAATATACTGACTGTGAGTCAGGGTGCGATTTGTGCTTTTACCAGTGGGGGGGGGGGGGGGGGGGGGGGAGGGGAGGGGGGGATGTCTTAGGGGGTTAGTAGAATTATACATGTTACTAGCTTGGACTGTGGCGTTACGCATGGTTAAACAACTATTTATAAATAGATGTTAATGCCGAAACTCACTATTCATGCATATGCACTATCAGAAAAGCCATCCCTTGTTATATCTTTAAAAGTACATTATAGGTAAAGCTTATTTACAAAATCATCTACATACAGGTATACGAGGGGAATTCAAAAAGTAGAGGCACATTTGTGAAAAGCTGTACTTTTTCTGATGATAGAAAACTGAAAAATATTAATAGCATTAATAGTAAGACTTATTAAAAGCTTTCAGTGTTCGGCTCCACAAATTTAAATTGTATTTAAAGTTTTACTCGAGTGTGTGGGAAATAAACATCCCAGGTTGGGATGCATAAACTAAAACCAGAGGAGGGGATGGTCTGATGCAGAGGGGGGGAAATCCCCCCCATCCCCCCCCCCCCCCTGCAAATCGCACACTCCTGTGAGTATCAGTGATGATGCACTACCACAATTGAGCTGACAACGCTGTTTGCTGTGATGACAATACTCTTTGCTGTGGAAAAAAAAGCATCTAGTTTCTTTGCAATTGTTGGAGATAAGGAATGCTTATCAGACATTGTGTTTTCTCGAGCTCAGATACGTTTTGCATGTAGATGTAATTTGAAGTGCAGGGGTCAACTTGTAATCGCAATTATAAAATAAAATAAAAAAATTTCTATTATGAAAAAGAAGGTAAATATTGTCTACAATTTTTTATTCAATATTGGATCCCCAGACCTTCATAAAAGCTATTAGTGTATTTAGTGATAAAGTGCGTAGTGATTTCTTCACAGATTAACAATACTGGGTGAATCTGGTACTATCATGGTTGGAATGATGTGCAATATTTTGCAATCAGCTTGTGTATTCAGAACCTTCCCTAAGCAACCAGTTTGTTAGTAGAAGATACCACACTGCCACTGTTGTTCAACCTTCACATTCTGAAAGTGTTTTGAGAAAAATATTGTGGCAACTGTGAGTACTTTAGCTGCCAAGAGAGATGGAGTCTTCATCGCGAGTTGTAGCAGTTTTCTGCGACTTTACCCTCTGAGAACCGGAGAAACGGAAACCTACAACTGCCAACTCGTCCTGTACCTAACCTGTTCTCTCCTTACGGCAGCCATGGAGAAAAAATAATCATCTACTGTCAATTTTTTTTTCTTTCACAGATTTTTATCTTAGACAGGTAAAAATTTTTTAGAATGAATGTGTCTATACAGAAAAGTCAGAGGAGAGTTTAAATACAGTACCTGTCTTATCTATGTCAAAGTCAAAGATCAAGCAAGTTAATTAATTAATTTTTTTTCTTTATGATGTAGCAGTTCATTAAAGAGTGGCAGACCACAGCAGCTAACAAAAACATTTCCCAGCCCTAAAACAACTGAGCCACAGAATGAACAGCAATACAGTAGTTACAGTTTGGTCCACTGCACATGTAACTACTGTATTGATGTTTATTTTGTGGCTGAATAGTTTTATGACTGGAAAACATGTTTGCTAGCTGTTTTCCATACATTTTGGTGATTTTGTACTTGTCTACATGCTGGGACACCCAGTTCAATACATGTTGCCAATGACCTCTCTTAACAAAGTCTAATTATACCCAATATTGTTGTACTCGATAATGTGTTAAGGCTGAAATCATGATAGTAAAATGAAATAAAGAAATTTGTACATTCTAGTTGCAGATATATCATTCAAACAATTCTACATGACTGCAGCTCAAAACCATGAAACAATTAAAAACTGTTTCAAATATTTCAGGAAAAGATGTTACTAAGAAACTGAACCATCATTATTTAAACCTTCCTTGCCACCTTTCATATAAGAAGGTTTAACACTTACTTTAATCTGTCTGAAAAAAATTCCGTATGCCAGTGATGCATTACATATATCACTAAAGGCATTGCTTATTAAGTTAAAACAACTTTTCAACAGATTGTTTGAAAGCCTATGAACTTCTGGTTTTTATAATTTTTATAACTCTAATCAAATTAAATCAGGCGATGCTGAGGGAATTAGATTAGGAAATGAGACACTTAAAGAAGTAGATGAGTCTTGCTATTTGGGGAGCAAAATAACTGATTATGGTCAAAGTAGAGAGGATATAAAATGTAAACTGGCAATGGCAAGGAAAGTGTTTCTGAAGAAGAGAAGTTTGTTAGCATTGAGTACAGATTTAAGTGTCAGGAAGTCTTTCCTGAAAGTATTTGTATAGAATGTACCCACGTGTGGAAGTGAAATGTGGAAAATAAACAGTTTAGACAAGAAGAGAATAGTGGCTTTCAAAATGTGGTGCTACAGAAGAATGCTGAAGATTAGATGGGTAGATCACATAACTAATGAGGAGGTACTGAACAGAATTGGGGAGAAGAGGAAATTGTAGCACAACTTGACTACAAGAAGTGATCGGTTGGTAGGACACATTCTGAGGCATGAGGGGATCATCAATTTAGTATTGGAGGGAAGTGTGGAGGGTAAAAATTGTAGAGGGAGACCAACGCATGAATACACTAAATAGATTCAGAAGGATGTAGGCTGCAATAGTTACTTGGAGATGAAGAAGACTGCACAGGATAGAGTAGTGTGGAGGACTGCATCAAACCAGTCTCTGGACTGAAGACCACAACAACATAACTTTATAAAATTCAATGAAGGATGTTGGTGATATTTCTATTGTTAAAGTTTTGTGGAAAGGTATTTTTAATATATTCTTGTAATTTTTCAAATGAATCATTTAATCTTATTTTCACTGCTGTGTTTACAAAGAGACTGTTAAAAGTGCTCACAACTTCTGTATTACCAGTTTGTAACATTGTCATTTAGTATAATTGTAGCAGTACTTCGTACATTGACTATATTATTAAAAAGGGTAGATTGCTATTCACCACATAGCAGAGATGCTGAGTTGCAGATAGGCATAACAAAATGACTGTCAAACAAGTAAGCTTTTGGCCAAAAAGGTCTTCTTTGCAATTAGACAACCTATGCACACATTCTCATGCAAACACTCCTCACAGATACAGGACAGAAGGCCTTGCGGCCAGACTGAGACAGTCTGGCCTCAGCAGCCAGAGAGTGTGGTCATCTGTGTATGAGTTGTGTTCGTGTCAGTATGTGTGTAGGTGTGATTCTGTGGGTATAAGTTGTCTAATTCTGATGGACACCGTCTTGACTGAAAGCTTATTTGTTTTACAGACTTTTTGTTGTATCTATCTGCGAGTCAGCATCTTTGCTATATGGTGACTAGCAATCTAGCCTTTTCATAATATTGTCGTTATTCCATCCTGGATTTTCCTTTGTACATTGGTGGTTGTCTTGTTTCTCATCTCACAATGTCTCATGTTCTTTTAATTTTTATACCTGCATTATTTGTTTGTGTCAGAATGTACAAATTTCTGGACATTTTAATGATTTCCCGTAGAATGTTATTCAATTTTTTGTAGAATCGAAGTCTTCAGTTCTTCCAGAGTTTAGTCCATGAGGTCATATAGTGTTTTCTCAGTAGATAAGCTTTTATATAAGCCAAACTGAACTGCTGTTGAAAGTGGCTTAGTAGTCTATTTTAAGCCACCTTCTCAACATTTCTGAGAATATGGAAAAGTACATGTTACTACCACATACTTCAGTCTTTCAAGGGACACTCTGACTCATCAACTAGTAGTAAAAAATTTCTGTTTAAGTAAGTCTTGTTGATCGATTTTTTATGGTCCATTTTCATCCTAGTGTTTTCAGTTAAGAATTCATAGAATTTGTTGGCAATTATTTAAATTTACTATGATCTGCATCACTACCATTGTAATTGGGAGTTGCATAATAGCTTAATTTGTTTCATGCCTAATAATGCATCAGAATGGCTTTGCTTTGAACTTGGAATTTTGGACTTTGTCTGTATAGTGCACTTCTTTTGTCATACTGATGACATAGTGAACGAGTTTTACAATACTGTTTGTAGTGCCCCTTTAAGTCATGATTAGAGCTAGTCTTCTACATGAAATAAAGCTCTCTCTTCCTAGGACAAGATACTTTGATCCCAGATATTAGCCTCCCTTTCTCCCAGCCTTCATTGTAATTCACCCTGCCCTGATGGAAAGGAAAACTGGATTCATAGTGCTGTAAACCTTGTCATTACTATTTTGTCTCTGAATAGCGTAACTAATTCAGTATTTATTGTTGCATGAACATGTATTCTTCCCTTATTAGCTAAATCTGATTGATGGGAATGCTTGAAGGCTGCCATTTGATTCTCATGTTCAAATGAACCATTTATTATGATTCTCAGATCAATTTCATGGAAGAGAACTCAATTTAGAAGTACATTATCAATCATTGTCACACCATGTCCTGTTGTTGCTGGGATGTTGCTAAGGCGAAAAAACCCTAGATTGACATCAGTAACTGTAAGTGCACTCAATCATAACTGTCTGAGATTAAATTAATATTGAAATTTTTATGTAACGTTGCTTCCTACTTGTTTTACTAAATCTTGTTAGTACCCTCTCTAATTGCTCAGTGAAGTTTAAAACATTTGCTATTGTGGTTTGTACACTGTCAGAAGTATGATAATGGATGTTTCCAAGCATGTTACTGAAGTAGAGCACTCAGAAAGCTGTGCAATGAAGTACTCTTTTACATTTGTGGCCAGCAACTATATCACATGTTTTGTATACTGGTAGACTATGTGATCAAAAGTATCTGGAACCCCAAAACATATGTTTTTTCATATTAGGTGGATTGTGCTGCCACATACTGCCAGGTGTTCCATATCAGAGACCTCAGTAGTCATTAGACATAATGAGAGAGCAGAATGGGGCACTCCGCGGTACTCGTGGACTTCGAACGTGGTCAGGTGATTGGGTTTCATTGTCTCATATGTCTATACATGATATTTCTACACTCCTAAACATCCCTAGGTCCACTGTTTCCAAAGAGATACTGAAGTGGAAATGTGAAGGGACACATAGAGCACAAAATCATGCAGATCAACTTCATCTGTTGACTGACAGAGACCACCAACGGTTGAAGAGGGTTGCAATGTGTAATAAGCAGACATCTATCCAGACCATCACACAGGAATTCCAAACTGCATCAGGATCCTCTGCAAGTACTATTACATTTAGACAGGAGGTAAGAAAACTTGGATTTCATGGTGGAGCGGCTGTTCATAAGCTACACATCATGCCGGTAAATGCCAAACGACACCTCACTTGGTGTAAGGAGCATAAACAGTGGAAAAACATTGTGTGGAGTGACAAATCATGGTACAGAGTGTGGTGTCCGATGGCAAGGTGTGGGTATGGCGAATTCCCAGTAAATGTCATCTGCCAGCGTATGTAGTGCCAACAGTAAAATTCGGAGGCAGTGGTGTTATGGTGTGGTCATGTTTTTCATGGAGGGGGCTTGCACCCTTGTTCTTTTGCATGGCACTATCACAGCACAGGCCTACATTGATGTTTTAAAAACCTTCTTGCTTCCCACTGTTGACGAGCAATCCGGGTATGATGAATGCATCTTTCAACATGATCAAGCACCTGTTCATAATGCTGGGCCTGTGTCAGAGTGGTTGCATGACAATAACATCCCTTAATGGACTGGCCTGCACAGAGTCTTTACTTGAATACTTTGGGATGCCGACTTCATGCAGGCCTTGCTGACCAACATCGATACCTCTCCTCAGTGCAGCACTCCGTGAGGGGTAGACTGCCATTTCCCAAAAAACCTTCCAGCACCTGATTGAACATGTGCTTATGAGAGTGGAAGCTGTTATCAAGGCTAAGGGTGGTCCGACACCATATTGAATTCCAGCATTATCGATGGAGGGTGCCACGAACTTGTAAGTCATTTCCAGCCAGATGTCTGGATACTTTTGATCACCACAGTGTATATAATCACTCCCCACTTCCTTACATTATGTCTACAATAGTATAACAATAACTATATGTTCAGTTTCTCTTGCTTGCATATGATGTAGGAATATCTTCAGATTTTTCAAATATCTACAATGATATGATAAGCTCATCCTTCTTATTTAAGAAACTCTTATATTATGACAGAAATATCCAAATATATTATAACTGTCACTATTTGTGCCACCATTTTTGTTTCTTCACTGATTTTTTCAACATGTTATTATTAATCAGTTGCTTTGTCTTCCAGAAACCTTTACATTAAAAAAGTCATGTTGCAACAATTGGAAATCATGAGTATGGGATAGGCAATGCTCTGGTTTCAGTGAATACTTCTTGCAATCAGTAGTGCAAGTAGGACTAATCTCACAAGAAGGTTAAACAAGTGTAAAGAACTATGAATGCCTCTCATAGCTATAAACATTTTCAGAAATGTTCAAAACATTCTCAGTGATAAAACAGTTTCAATGTTCAAAACTATTATCAGCTGAACATCCTATATCCATACTTTCTTTTAACCACTAGGAATATTTTGTGAATTTGGTAAAACTTTCGACTATTTGAACAGTTACATATTGACACAAAGGTTAAAATGTTGACATGAGTAGTCAACACAGTAGGTTCATGGTTTTTAAAACCAATATTACCTGCCCAGGAAGTACATAACAATAGGCACTCTGAATCTGAAGGAATAAAGCATATCTTACCACAGAATTCTACCTTTCTCTTTTTATTAATGCCAATGTACTTTCCTGACTAGCCACTAATACCACCATGAGACACAGATTTTTTTTTTTTTCATTTTATGAAAATTTGTGGATGAAAACACTACTTTCTTACTCAAAGGAATAGCTAATGAAATATTTATTATTATTAAAAATGAAACATTCGATTAGAAAAAGAGGGTGGTGTTCAGTTTTTGACAATAGAAATACATCTCAGAATTTGAACTGAAAAATTCACAACAAGCTGAGCAATATTTGCTGCACACATGACTGCAGCTATAAAAGATTCAAAAATGAAAATAAAATTAGTTTACTCTTGATAATAAAACTCACAACTGTTTGTGCAAGTGGTCACTTATTTAGAGTGAATATGGACAATTAATTATATTTGTTGTACTCTGAATTGTTTTCTGTGATTGCATTTGCTACTTGTTGAGAGACTACTCTCACAGTCTGTGCACCAGCGTAGCATGACGTTGGGCTAAGCATGGTTTTCACAGTAAGGATTCATGATAGGCTGATGCCTTGGTGAGCATCACCTGCAACCCACAGACAATGGAAACATAGGAAAAGTTCACATGGGATCTCAGGCATGGGCAGCTGAGGACCAGAACTGAGTCACACCGCTCTCTTTACTGCTACCTCCTGATCCAAAGACACATCCTTTTCCTACTCTCTTATGATTCAGTCAAAACTTTGGTCATAATGGCCCCCTCCAGATGTATGGCATCTTTCCCCGAGCCCCCATGCGACATACATATCCCTAAGGGACAATAAATGGCACCAAGTTCATATTAGAAATCTATATTCCCTGGATTCACACTGTTCACCTATCCTTGATCCATTCTGCACATGTTTCAGAATCAATTTTTGGGAAATAGAGACATTTGATATAATTTTTAGGCTCCACATTATGTCAGGATGATTACATTTGATTCTTTTCTGTCATTTATCACTTCTTCCAACTTTGGCAACATCTTTTGATGTGATAAACAGCAGTTGCACTTGGTTTGAATATGTTATTGAACTGTAGGACCCCGTATAACAGACTGGGAGGGCTAACCACTTACAGTAGAACCATGCCTAATGAAGCACTGTGGTGTTCAACCTGTCAGTGGATGTCAACTGTACTTTACTTACTTAAGTTTTTCCTAGAATATTCTGGAGAAATTCCTTAAAGAATCTGTTATTTTTACAATTGTTTCACAATACATTTATAGCTTTATGTACTTTATTGTTCCCAAATATTTATTTTCTCTCAAGGTGAAGTATAAAGCATGATTAGTACAAAAGGCAATCTTTACAGAGGCTTTAGAGTTTAACATTAGGCCACAAAGGAGTCATATTTATGAGTACACATCTGTTCAACAACTTGTCAGGACATATTAATAGTCCTGTGAGTAACACAAAGGCGTAAAAGTGAACTAAGAAATTTTGCTCAATCTGTTCTTTCTGCTCCATTCAAAAGTATTTGCAGAGTGATTTATTTAAACATTATGTGACAGTATTGATATGAGTCATAAAATTTTCATCCTTGATTTATTTCCACATCCCACAGACGCTTTCACTGGAATCTGGCATTTTAAACTATGGAATCTGGCTTTACAACATATACTGCGCTCTCATGTTCCACTTACGTTAAACTGAAATTTTTTTCATTGTCCATTTCTTTTCTTCAGCCTTTGTGCTCTTTTTAATCACATTCTGCATTATAATTCATGTATTTATTCATTATTATCCATTTTGCCACTTGTGTAATACTGTAAGCGTTTCCAGCTTGACAAGGAAAACATTTTTGTTCAAATGGCTTTTTAAACCAGTCATATTTTGTTCTAATGTGTAACTGTAATACTGTGCTGTCATAAAATTCTTTGTTATGGCTGTTTTATTGCCAATGTAAATTCATCCAAAGTTGGTGAATATTTATAAGGGATCTGTGTTATGTCCTGCTGTGGGTGATGATCACTGCAAATGAATGGATGTACACAGATAGCCAAAAAACAATAGAACTTGATTAACACAACACATCAAGTTCGAAGTTTCAAGAACATACCTTCACTGAGGAGTCAAGCAGTATATTGCTCCCTCCTACGTATATCTCGTGAAGAGACCACGAGGATAAAATCAGATAGATTAGAGCCCACACAGAGGCATACCGACAATCTTTCTTTCCACGAACAATACGAGACTGGAATAGAAGGGAGAACCAATAGAAGTACACAAAGTACCCTCCGCCACACGCCGTCAGGTGGCTTGTGGAGTATGGATGTAGATGTAGATGTAGATCAAGCAAGTTCAACATAGAACACCTTCAGAATAACCCAACTAAAAGATCATCCAGATCAGATATCTGAATGACACAACACACAGAAGCAGTTTCCAAGAAGATATGGGCTGTTTTGTTTATGATAGCCATGGTCACTGTGTTAAGTAGTCCTAATAAGGTATCATTGATGTCACATGTAGCTGATGCCAAGTGGCTCGGCACGTCGGACACAGTGTACAAGTCTATAGGCTCCAACTGGTGGCCAACGGATGTGATTGGTGTAAAGCATGGAATGTACTATGTGCTTTCCAAATGGAACTACTTTGAGGGGCCATGTAGCAGTTGGCATTAAGCTCAGAGAACTGTGAACTGCGAACTCCTGATGTTGAGTGCCTGGAGAGCATCCTATAAAGCTGTCTGGTGAAAGAATACTGAGAAAGCGTTGTGCTGGTATGCAACTCAAGGAGGCGAGATAATGCTGACATACAGCGGTCATGGTGTCACAAGGTGGTACCATACTGGCTATTGAATGTGTAATCTCTGCAGTTGTACAAAGGGAATTCAAAAAGTTTTGCACAGTCGGCTCTAATTTTTTTTTTATTTTTTGCAGGAGGATAATGAAATTTTTTGTGAACATACGTGTAAAATTTAGCTATAAGTTGGTGCATAAAAGTATTTTATTTTATTTACAGGTGAGCCATAATTGACCATGAAGTAGATGTCAGGTTGCACCAAAAGATGGAGTTTCTCTTCATCAAGACCAGCGATGACACTGCCACATCAATTCACAGGAAGCTGCTCCCTGTTTATGGGGAGGACACAGTGGATCACAGCAGTATCCAGCAGTGTTTGCAGAGGTTTAAAGAAGGTGATTTCTCTCTACAGGACAATCCACAATGCGGTAGACCATTGATGGCAGTGAGTGATGTGAATAAGGAGACCATTGATCAAATCATCCAAAATAACAGATATGTGATGACATGACAGCTTGCTGAAATGACTCTTTTGTCATTGGGTAATGTGGTGTCACTGCTACAGTCACTAGGGTACAAAAAAATCTGTGCACATTGGGTGCCTAAATTACTGACAAGAGAAATGAAAACAATGAGGAAGAATGTGTGCGAGGCTCTCATGAAGACCTTCACAGAAGAGTGGAAACTGTTTTGACGGCGTCATTACCCAGGATGAAACATGGTTGTTTTTGTCCAAACCTGAGAGCAAAATCCAATCCATGGAGTGGCATCATCTGGGTTCCACTTGGAAGAGGAAACCAAGACTTTCACGAACAGCAGGCCGAAAGGTGATGGCCTACTTCTTCTGGGATCAGTGTGGTATCATTTTCATTGACTTTTTGGAACCTGGCTCCACAATTAAACGGGACCATTACTATTTGTCTTTGGACAAGCTGCGATGTGTCATCAAGACCCAAAGACCACAGCTTCAGGGTCAGCTCATCAGACTACACCATGACCATACCAAACACCATACAGCCGTAATGATGCAGTAGAAAATCAGGAAAATGGGTTGGAAAATTTTTCCTCATCCTCCCTACAGTCCGGACTTGGCTCCATCTGATTTTTACCTCTTTGGTCGTCTGAAGGCCCACCTGCGCTGTAAAACATTTGATAGGGCCAAGCGATGGTGTAAAAGTCAATCCCCAGAATTTTACCAAAGTGTATTTACAGCATGGAAAGAACGTTGGGCCAGATGCATCACAGGTGATGGAGGCTACATTGAGTAGGCTCAATGTATAGCTAAATTTACGTGTATGTTCACAGAAAATTTCATTCTCCTCTTGCAAAAAATAAAAAAATTAGAGATGACTTTGCAAAACTTTTTGAATGCCCTTTGTATTACTTGCATACTGGAAGAATGGTAACCTATGGTACACTGCTGACTGGTAGCTGGACCATAGGTGCCAGCTGAGGTTACAGCATCCCTCTTTTGTACAGAGTAGGCAGCAGAGCGACCTTGCTGTGTGGCTGTGATGTAGATGGCAGTCAAGGATACTGCAGTCTGCTCTTTCATTTTAAATTGTTAGGAAATAGGCAGCTGAATTCAGAAATGTTTTATTTCTGTTGAATATGATACATGTGGAAGTGAATATGGTACATGTGAAAGACATCTAAAACTATAACAGAAGATGAAAACATGAAGAAACACTGTAAAGTGCTTTGAGGAACTCAGTGATTAAAGTGTATAAAACTGCTGGTGCCCATTGTATGCCAGAATGGATAAAATGGAACTATTTAACTATGAGATTCTTTTTTTTCTGAGATGGGTGCCACAGTTGTTAAGTCGTGGCAAAACCCAAATGGAATAACAAGTTTCTAAGTGATGTTTGGACCACTTTAAGAAGAATCCCAAACCCAAGGAGACAGGGAGAGGAGAGAGGGTGTGTGGGGAGCTGTGGAGCCTGGACTGGTGCAAAGCACTCAAGACAACATCCAAAGGTTTCATTTGATGGATTTATCATTTTTTAAAATGTTAATTTAAGAGAGATTAGTTAAATTTCTAGAATTCCAAATTATGGTAGGAATAATACCATCTTTTTTGTTTGAAAGTAGTGAGAGGTGGCACTACTTTGGCTCAGCTTTGGAGGAGAGGCTTCCATTGTTTGCGAGTAATTTTCCCTTCCATTTTATTGAGCTTACTAGTATACCAAGGAACAAAGAAAGGCAGAGGAGCAGTCACTATTTTGAGTCTTGTTGATTTCCTTTGTGCATTTTTTAACATACTATTGTAAAGTTGATTACCAATTATATCTCCACTGTTGAGGTAATCAGATTCTCCAGGAATGTTCCACTACTGATGTAATGAAACTCCCCGTTACAGCCATACTAGCTAAATGCAACACTTGCTGGAGCACTGTTTAGCTTTGCAGAATACCACATGTATTTCAGCTTTTGCTTTGCTGCCCTCAGTTTCAGTTGCTGTGTCATTCGCTAGGGACTAGACACTAACTTTGGTGCCACTAACAGCCTTTACATATGGCCAGAATTTCTTTGGGTTATGTGAAATATGACTTGACAATATTCTGCTACAGTAGTCCTTGAAGGCATCACACATTGCTCTCTTGACAACCAAATGTGTTTCATTCAGCATCTCTCTAACTACTGCATTACTCTTTATTTTACACCTATTATGCAGTAGTCTCTGTTTCTTTAGAATATCCACAATCGCTGATTACAAAACAGATTTTTCATTGTTCATCTCGACTGCATTAATCTTTTTTGTTTTAAACGACCTGTATCGGTTCATCATGAACCGCCCTCTGCATTATGCTCCTGTGATCACTTTCACAGTGACTTTATTCTCTTCATTACGAGCTTGTTGGCATTGTGCTGATGGTATCCAAGATTATGTTAAGCCATTTTATAGTGCAAGAGTGATATGTTAACGGCATGATGAAGTTAGATGAGCTATAAACTAAAATTACATTTATTTAACATGGAAGGTAACACATCTTCCAGGAACAAATATTCAGGCTCAATATGAGTCTCATCTCACAAACTTCAGACTTCAGTCTGCTGAATCAGGAAACAACAATCATTTTTCATGGTGGCAAATTGGCAGGAGTCAGGAACTAATGTGTTAAATAGTCAAACAAGTAATCAGAAGTAGCTAAAAAATTGGAATTAATTACCAGTTTCAGTGTTTTTACTGGTACTTAATCATTACAGCATGCCAAGATGGTTCAACCGGAAGTTATTACTTCCATTCATGCATATGCATGACTGTATTTACTTTTACTTAAGACTCTCTTGATGTATCACTATATGTTGTTTTAAAAATTATAAGACTTTGTTTTTGTGTGTTCTGTATTACAGAATTGGTAATCAATGACTTTCCTATTTTAAAAGTGATTTTCCAGCATGAATGAGGTACTTAAAATCTGAAAAGGAATGGTGACATTGCTAAGAAAGGGCAATCTGCATTTGATATCATGGTTTTTGTCTTTCAAATGCTGCTAAAATAATGCACATTATGAAGGTAGTGGCAGTAAAAAGATTCCAACTCAGCTTGAAACAGAAGTTCACACTTCACAGGAAAATTAAGAGGATGAAAATTTCATGCTGCCAGAATGGAAAAAGCAGCAAATGATTCTTGTTACAATCACAATATTATTTCATCTGATTAGTATGAAATAGACACCATCTCTTTAGAACATGAATTCTGTGGATGTACTATATGGAAGAAATAATGTGTTGGAAATTTCAGTTTTGATATTTGTTCATTAGAGAAATTGAATCTTAAAACTGCTGAAATTAAAGAAACAGTTCAAATGATGCTGTTCCTCTCATTCTCCAGATTCCTGTTGATGCTTTGGCCACATTTTTCTCTATTTCATATCTGTACCTTGAGAATAGCTTTTGTGTAGTGACAAAAATAAAACACTCTTCTATTTTCTTTGTTGGTTGTTCAGTAAACTGGAGAGCACTGTCTGGTGAAGTGTGCAGGGAGTACAAGGTGGCAGGACAAATCTGCCAGGGGCAGTGTTGGGAGGCTGTGGGGGAGGGGAGGGGGGGGGGGGGAGTGAGAAAGGAGAGGAGCAGAGGGGAAAAAAGACTGGTGGATGTATTGGTAAAGAGCAGCGCACAACCATAGTGAGACGATTTGATTTTGGAGGATATGATAGAACAGAGGGAATGGAAGCTGTTGGGTGGAGGGTGGGGGAACGGTATGTTATGGTATGTTGAGGCTGGGATGATTTCAGGAGCAGAGAATGTGTTGTAAGGATAACACCCATCTGCAAAGTTCAGGAAAGGTGGTGTTGGGAGAGAGAATCCAGATGGCCTGGGTCATGAAGCAACCATTGAAGGCAAGCATGCTATAGTTGCATATTGTGCCACAAGGTGGGAGATGGTAGTTAACCTTACTACACTTTCTCCTTTCCTGAAATTATCCCAGCCTCCACATATGAATATCTACTGTCCACACACCCTGCACTCAGCAGTTTCTGGCCCTTCTGTCTTATCACCTCCTCCCAGTTCATATCACCTCATCCTCATTGTGCACAGCTCTCTGGCAACACCACATCATTTGTTTCCCTTCTCTGCTCCTCTTCTTTTCCACTCTCCATTCCCTACTCCCCTTTTCCCCACAGCCTCTAGAAGCTGCACCTCGCAGATATTTCCCGCCACCTTGTAGTCCCTGCATACTCCGCTAGAGAGTGCTCTCTTCTCCCTTTACCCATACTCCACTATCCCTCCACCTTTCTTGCTCCATTCCAGATTGTTGATTTCATTCAGTGTGCAACAGTTGCAGTCTGTCCACAGCAGCCAGAGATAGCAGTCATATGCATGTGATGTGTGTCTCCTAGTGTGAATGTGTGCATGATGTGTATATGCTTGTGTGTGTGTGTGTGTGTGTGTGTGTGTGTGTGTGTGTGTGTGTTTTCCTTTAGTTTCTGAAGAAAGCTCCAGTCTTTTCATTATGTGTGTCTGCAGCTCAGTGTGTCATCTTTGCAGTGAGTGGCAATCTATCCTTTTCATAATTATTGGTATTCCAACTTGGACTTTCCATTCAGTGAAATTAGTTTATCACTGAGGGGTGACAACTATTTTAAAGATTGTACAAAAAATATTAACTTTATTGTGGACCAGCCACTGTGATCTCTTCTTATAAGATAATCTGGACAAAGAAAGAGCCTCAAAGACTGTACACAGTTGACTGTAAGTGTACTACTCATTTCCTTTTGTGCAGATCATGTAAGTCATACAATTTTGAAAGAATAGGAAACAGCCAAATACTACTCAGTTACTCTTTATGCAACTGCTGACTCACCATGTATTGACCAGGCTGTTTTTATTTTATTTTTCTTGAGTCTAGTGACTGAAGACAATTAGAAATAGCAGCATACAGTTTAAAAATGATTGGCTGCATTTGTTGATTGTCCAAATATATAAGTAAATAAAATGTGGTTTAACTAATAGCAAATCCATTATTCTCAAAAAGAAAAAGTTCCACTTAGTGACTGTAGCGTCCAGGAGTATGATGGCAGCAGTGTCATGAGTGGGGAGTAGAAAGTACAAGATTAGATCATTCTTACAAATCCATTAGCCCCATTCTCATCTTCATGTATGTTACAACCTGCATCTGTGCAGTGTTCAAATTACTGAATGTTGTTCTCGAGCTGCTGCTTTTTTTGGAATGTTTGAAAATTAATTTAATTTGTTTAGTTTTGCAATGAAGTACTTCCAAAGCAGTTGGATGCTCTGTTCAAAGCACATCACAGATTTGTTGATCTGCAAAAGTTGAATGTGTCAAAGCTTTTGAAAATAACCTTCCTGGAATTAAAGAAGTTTGAAATAATGTACACCAGTACTTAACAGCTGAAATTTGTAATAGTATAAAGAGGATTGTAGACTATCTGAATACTTTTGAATGTATACCAATGTCATCAGTATGGTAAAAAACTACCGAGCGAGGTGGCGCAGTGGTTAGCACACTGGACTTGCATTCGGGAGGACGACGGTTCAATCCCGTCTCCAGCCATCCTGATTTAGGTTTTCCGTGATTTCCCTAAATCGTTTCAGGCAAATGCCGGGATGGTTCCTTTGAAAGGGCACGGCCAATTTCCTTCCCAACCCTTCCCTAACCCGAGCTTGCACTCCGTCTCTAATGACCTCATTGTCGATGGGACGTTAAACACTAACCACCACCACCACCACCACCGGTAAAAAGCTCTCACTGCCATAAATTAAAGAAGCCTCTCTCTACAGGCAGGAGAAGTTATGTTGGCTATTGCAGTGTTAAACATTAACACCCACTAAATTTAAAAGCATTCTGAAGAAGGTAGGTAGATATTTTGCAGTAATGTAATTTGGACATAGTTTCAACCTTCCCAGAAGGATGCTCCATTAAAAATCACTTAGTACACAAGGCAGTGAAGTGTGATAATCATTGTTTTACAGTGGTAGCTGGTGGGGCACAGATAAAAAGTCAATAAACTTTCTAATGGCATTGTTCCGTATTGTTTGTCATATAACCTTTGTTTATGTCATACTGCTTGGAAAATACTAGAAAATTGTAAACATGGTAATTATAAATTTATAATTATAGGTCTAATCCAAGAAATTTAAATTAACGGGTATTCTCAGCAAATAGTCTACTTCATTCATTTGAAAATCACTGTAAGAACCACATAACTCCAGAAAGCAGAACGCTACTGAGAGATGGCCCAGATTGCTGTTTGCAGCAATTCTTATTAACAGATGGCAGTAGCAGGAGGGAAGGAATGCAGTAAGGCATGCGATAGTAGGATTGTACTACTGGTAGATGCATGAAATAATGAAAGTGGAAATTGTGAGATAGGCCCACCCGAAGTACAAGGCACAGAGGGGGTATGAGAACTGACAGACAATGTAAGCTTGAAGAAGAAACTTTCCCTCAGCACAAGACTGAAAATGCACAGTTTTGTCACAGTATCATTTTGTCCAAATAGCACATAAACAAATGATTAATACCGAACATGCGTCACTTGGATTATGTCTCAACAGGTGCACTTTGTTCATAGAGCTGCTGCCTGCACAGCTAGCTCATGTTAAACAGTGGTGATTTTGCTGATACTTCGCTACAGTATTGTAGGATCTCAGGCATTGACCACCAGGTCTTGAAACAAATGATATGCTGTTTTACTAAAGGCTTTCTATTTTTGCCAATTTATGTCAACTAAGGTGCAAAGTGAAACTTTAGTCTAGACTGCTTCAAAATATTTGACAGAATATAAGTGACATGGGAAACATATTTCGCATATAACATACAATTCATCTCACTTTATTTTGGTGTCAGAAAAGTGTTAAATGAAAGCTCTCTTTATCTTGCAAAGAGGAAAATAACAATAATGCACAAATACTACATAGTTGCCTGCAGTAACTGAATGGAAAAAAATATGCAAGAAACAATCTATATTATAAAAGAAAAAAATCATTAATGTAATGCACTTGGTAACAGTAAGATTGAAGGATTTAAAGTACAAATTGTTGGTGTATCCAAACTGTTCACCAAATTTTGCATGCTTTAATTTTCACCTGTTCGCACCTCTAAAGAATTTTACGGCTGTAATATGCTTTGAGTCCAATGAAGAAATTGTGACAGCTAATAGGATATTTTGCAGATCTTCCCAGTCACATCTGGGGGATGGAATTCTTGGGGAAAAGTTATCCAAACTATACTGACATAAAAGTGAACTATGTAAAGAAAAAGTAAGTGGTCTTTAGACTGGAAAAATACAGACTTTCACTGCAAAGCCTAGAAAATTCTGTGTCTGTAACAAGTGAATTATTTAATTTTTGAAACTCAAGAAGTTAAGTAACACATGTAACATCACTCCAGCCGACAATCCTTGAACTTGTGTGCTAACTGATTAAGTACAAAGGAAGAGCTACTGGAAAACATTCTGTCATGGTAATTATAGTAGGAAAATTCTGGAAGAATGTAAATTATTTAGGAAGTGCCATCCTGGGAATCACTTTTTGCTTGTCTTGAATGTTAGTCAATTATCTTAACCATATGCCACCTTGTTCAGTACTGGACGTTTAGGAAAGTACATACTGTATTGTTTATTTTTAAGTCTCTGCTGGTATATAAGAGCACCACTTAAATAATTTGACAATTCAGAGGCTTCCTTTAGCAGGATACTGATTAGCTGGCTATTTTTAAAGGAGTTCTGTGCAAACTGGGGGAGTGGCCATGCAAGTAAAAAACGGTATTCCATTTGAGTCCATAGACGTATCACAGCACTGCACTGAACGGATTTGAATATTGTGCAGGGGCAGTTTAATTTCGTGAAGCTTAACTTCTAAATGTTGTTGTTTATAGGTCCCATAACTCTGGCTTCAGAGTATTTCTGCTCAAGCTCGAGAGGATTCTTGATTCACTTTATAGGGAGTATCAGAAATTAGTTATATATATGATTGTGCAAGAAAAAGGATGTTGATAGATCTCCTAAATTCATATGATCTGATGCAGACTGTATTTTTTCCAACTATGGCACAGGGTAACAGTAGCACAGCCCTAGACAATATTTTTATTCATTCTTCATTACCAGGCGGGCACTCTATTAGTGAAAAGGTGAATGGCCTTTCAGACCATGATGCGCAAATTTTAACACTAAAAGGCTTTCAAACTCAAACAAATGTCACATATAATTACAAACTATGTAGGACAGCTAATGCAACAGCAATAGAGAGTTTTTCAAACCTCACCAATGAACAATAGTGGCAGGATGTTTATAGTGCCGTTATCATAGATGACAAACATAATGCTTTCCTTAACACATTTCTCATGCTCTTTGAGACTTGCTTTCCATTAGAACATTCTACATGGGTACTAGCAGTACAAGGCAGCCTGGGTGGCATAAGGATATCATGTAGAACAAAGTGGGAATTATATCAAAATGTTGAAGTAGTCGCAATCAAGCTACAGTAGTCATTACAAAGAGAATTGTAAGGTGCTTAAAATCAAACAATGGAAAATCCAGGATGGAATGTAACAATATTATGAGAAGGAAAGTTGCTACTCACCATATAGCGGAAATAATGAGTCACATATAGGCACAACAAAAAGATTTTCACACTTAAAGATTTCGGCCAATGGTTTTTGTCAACAATAGATTCACATACGCACAAACACACACACACGCAAACGCAACTCACACACATGACTGCAGTCTCAGGCAACTGGAACACTGCTCTGTGGTTTAAGTTGCCTGAGACTGAAGTCATGTGTGTGCATATGTGTGTCTATTATTGGCAAAGGCCATTGGCCGGAAGCTATAAAAGTGAAAATCTTTTTGTTGTGCCTATCTGCGACTTGGCATCTCCTCCACTATAAAGTTCTTAAAAATGTTATTAGTAAGGCAAAGAGTATGTGGAAGGCAAATAGAATAACTAATTTACAGGATAAAATTAAAACCATATAGTCAATTGTGAAGAAAGTGTTTGGTCATCAGCACAAGGTCAATGATATAAAGTCAGTTCATAGTAAAAATATTTATATTACTGATAAATCAGATACATGTACAGTATTTAACAATCATTTTCTGAACATTGCTGGTGAATTAAGTAAAAATTAAGTTTCTACAGGGAGTCATAAAACTCTCTTGGCAAATGCCATTTGAGATTGATGCCTGAAATACTCCTTTGTGATACAGACAAGGAGTAGGTTGAGTCAATAATTAAACCACTGAAGACTAAGGACTCTCATGGATATGGTGGAGTGCATAGCAGAATATTAAAGTACTGTGCTGCACATGTTAGCCCTGTGCTTGGCCATATCTGTAATTTTTCCTTTAGGAATAGTGAGTTTCCTGAACGATTAAAGTACTCAGTAGTAAAGCTGCTTTATAAAAAGGGAGAAAGGGATAATGTAGATAATCTTATACCTATTTCTATGCCATCAGTGTTTGCTAAAGTTATTGAAAAAGCTGTGTATGTGAGAATAATTGATCATTTTAAATCACGTAGTTTACTGTTAAATGTACAGTTCAGCTTTAGAAGTCATTTAACAACTGTTAATGCTATTATTCTCTTTTCTCTGTGAGGTACTGGATGGGTTAAACAAAAGATTTTGAATGCTATGCATATTTTTTGATTTAACTAAAGTGTTTGGTTGTGTTGATCACAAAATATTGCTCCAGAAGTGGGGCTATTATGGAATATGGGGAGTAGCCCACAATTGGTTCACCTCTTACTTTAAGGATACAAGGTGTTTATAAGTGGTGGAAAAATTGATTTTTTTTATGGCTTTATTAAATTCTGTAGTCTTTCCTGATTACATTGATATATGCATTATAGGGTTTCCAATGAAAAATGACCTATACACACCAAATTTTAAAGTTATGCTCATGTATGCCACCACACCCCTTTTATTTCTGTTACAGAAACCAGTATTATTCTGAAAAGAACTGTGAACTTCCTGTTTCCAGCAATTATCCGTATGATACATTATATATGTTGGTAACAGTGCAGGTTTCTAGTGTCTGTAAATGATTATCTTTGCTAGTATTTACTTTTGTTTTGCTGAAGCAGTTTGTTCACCTTTTGTTTGTTGCCCAAGTGCTACATATATTTGTGGAATTACATATCCTTTAGTGTGCAATAAATACAAACTATGCCACACATCAAGAAATTCAATAAAAGGAAATTCTGTGGTAATCAGTTCACAACCAAAGCAAGCCACACTGTTGAAAGTAACCTACATATCACTTCTTCAGGGAAGAAACTCCCACATGGCACACCTTCTGGTGATTCAAATTTTTGTGTTAACAATGATGCTGTTTGTAGTGGATTTGTTGTTGTTGATGTGGGCATCTTATCTTCTTTGATAAAGAAAGTGGCAAAATGTAAGCAATGTGATGGTGTAGGCTGTCTGGAAATAACTGAACAACAAAGTAGCAGGAAGGGGTTTGCGTCAAAATTAGTTGTTCTGTGTAGATCCCACAACAAATCTACCTCGAAAATTACTTCGAACATTGTGCATAATTCATATGATGTGAATTTGAAGTTAGCGTATGCAATGCATGCAAAGGAAAAAAAAGGCTGCTCAAACGTTCTGTGGTTTAATGAACCTTCCTCCTCCTCCCAGTAGGTTCAGCAAGTACATAAAAATACTTAACGTTAGATATACAAAGTATCTAGGCGATGAGGACACTAAAGCTTTCAATAAAATTAATGAGGTCAATGTTCATGGTGATACCTTGGTAACAAAACTAGAGTGTTGTGGACATGTGCAAAAGAGGATGGGTGCTAGATTGAGGAAGCTACGAAGAGAAATGAAAGGAAAGTTGCTATATGATGGAAAATCTCTGTCTGGCCGAGGCAGATGGGCAGAAACTGAAATAAACCTTCTTCAGAGTTATTATGGACTGGCCATTGGATGAACTGCTCCTCTGAATGATGTTACAGCAATGAGAAAAACTGTATGGGCCACCTACTTTCATAAGTTGTCCCCAGATGACCACCCTGTGCACGGACTTTGCCCTAAAGGAGCAGATTATCGGTGGAAAAAAAAAAAAAAAAAAAAAAAAAAATAGAAGTGGTCAAATATACCATCATAAGCATTCTCTTCCTGAAACTGTTATGAATGAAATAAAAGCAATTTTTAGAGATCTGAGTGACCCTGTTTTGCTTAGTAAATGTCTTCATGGGGGCACTCAGAATACAAATGAAAGTTTCAACCATTGCATATGGGAAAGATTACCCAAGAATATTTTTGTAGGACTAAATACATTAAAAGTTGGTGTACTAGATGCAGTGATATGTTTTAATGATGGGGTGATAGGAAGGCTGGAAGTCCTGAGAAATTTAGGCATGAAATGTGGCTCTAATATGGAAGATCAATTGCTTGTGCGTGACAGACAATGGTTGCTTGAAGCTGAAAGATTCGCTCTTCAAGTTACCAAAGAAGCAAAGAAGCAAAACAGGGTCACTCAGATCTCTAAAAATTGCTTTTATTTCATTCATAACAGTTTCAGGAAGAGAATGCTTATGATGGTATATTTGACCACTTCTTTTTTTTTTTTTTTTTTTTTTTTTTTCACCGATAATCTGCTCCTTTAGGGCAAAGTCCGTGCACAGGGTGGTCATCTGGGGACAACTTATGAAAGTAGGTGGCCCATACAGTTTTTCTCATTGCTGTAACATCATTCAGAGGAGCAGTTCATCCAATGGCCAGTCCATAATAACTCTGAAGAAGGTTTATTTCAGTTTCTGCCCATCTGCCTCGGCCAGACAGAGATTTTCCATCAAAAGCTTGTAGATGAAGAAATGCTGCAGGATGAAGACTATGCTTCAAGAATGTTCTGGTGCACAGTTTAATTGGACACATAACTTCATTCTCAATTTCCTGCAATTGTATTTTTCAGAATTCAGGTACAAATATTTCCTAAAGTTTATAAAGCATTGCTCTAATTGTCTTCTGTAACTTGAAATAGTCTATACTTAAGCAGTAGACCTAAGCTTTACTGCGAATCAACTAAATTATAGAAAAAATAAATTTTTTATTAGGAAAGAAATTATAAAAATTAAAATATAATGCGTAATATTTTCTTATTCTTGTAATATACATAATAGGTGGAATTAAATAGATATGGTACGTCTTCCATCATGATATGCATATCTGGTAAAAATTTGGTCTTCTTCAAATGTATGATATTGGATTAAATGGTACCTCAATTTGAGGAAGCTTTTTGGGAAAAAATACATCAATTTCTTTGTAATTTTTTTAGTAACCCTAAGCAGGTTCAAAAGTATTCAAAATACTTCTGATTTGTTTCGAAAGTGTGCTGCATACCTGATATCAAAAAAAATCTGTAAAACATAAACATTATAAACAGTGCCTGAAAGAAATAGGTGTTGATTTTTACATAATATTGAGCTGGAAAAGTACCCTGTATCCTTAACAATCACAGCAAAAGGTCATTATTCACAGTGTTGAGAATGGCTGTGATGGGGTCTGAGTGGGGTATGGTCAATTGGGGGGAGTTGGGTCCACTCCTGTCCCTTATTTATATAAATGATATAATCGCTCTAGTGTTACAGGTAACTCTAAAATATTTCTGTTTGCTGATGACACTAGCTTGGTAGTAAAGGATGTTGTGTGCAACATTGTCTCAGTTTCAAATAGTGCATTTTATGATATGAGTTCAAGGCTTGCAGAAAATAAACCAACACTAAACCACAGTAAGACTCAGTTTTTACAGTTTCTAACACACAATTCAACAAAACTCAACATTTTAATTTCACAGAATGGGCTTATGATTAGTGAAACTAAACAGTTCAGATTTCTAGCTGTTCAGATAGATAGTAAACTGCCATGGAAAGCCCACATTCAGGAACTTGTTCAAAGACTTAATGCCATTTTTACTATCCGAAAGGTATCTGAAGTATGTGATGGTTTGACACAAAAATTAGTCTACTTAGCTTATTTTTATTTGCTTATGTCATATGGTATTATATTTTAGGGTAACTCTACCCATTCTAAAAGGATATTTTCTGCTCAGAAAGGGGTGATTTGGGCAATAAGTGGTGTAAGTTTGTAAATCTCTTGTCAACTGCTGTTCACTAGTCTGAGTATTTTGATATTGGCCTCTCAAAATATATATTCTTTACTGTCCTTCCTTGCTAACAATATCATCTTATTCCCAAGAATAAGCACCTTTCACTCATTCAATACTCTGCAGAAATCCAACCTGAATTTGTATCAGACTTTCTTAACTCTTGTGCAGAAAAAAAAATGGTTCAAATGGCTCTGAGCACTATGGGACTTAACATCTGAGGTCATCAGTCCCCTAGAACTTAGAACTACTTAAACCTAACTAACCTAAGGAGATCACACACATCCATGCCCAAGGCAGGATTCGAACCTGCAACTGTAGCGGTCGCACGGTTCCAGACTGAAGTGCCTAGAACCGCTCCACTGCACTGGCCGGCTCTTGTGCAGAAAGGTGTGCAGTATACTGCTGTATCTATTTGCAGTAAGCTACCACATGAATTCAAAAATCTTAGCAGCAGTCCACGCACTTTCAAAACAAAACTGAAGAGTTTCTTCATGGGTCACTCCTTCTATTCTGTGGAGGAGTTCCTTGGAAACTCAAGCTGATACTTAATATTGTATTGTTGATTGCTTTTACTTAAACTTATGGCTTGCCTTTTTTGGGTTCATAAACATTTTATTTCTGTTATTAATTTTATATTTTAATTTCATGACTTTGGAGATTTGCTGCTTAATTTGGTCCTAATGAAACAGAATTTCATTTCCTGTGCTATTTAAGAGTGCAGTTCATAGGAATGGAGACTTTTTAGAGATGTGTTAAAGCAAATCGCAAGCTGGTTTGCTAAACACTGGACATGTCCCCCCTGCCCTAATTGTGAATGCTGGCTTCACTATCAGGTTTTGGAAAACGTTTAAACTTGTGATAGTATGAAGAAGACAAATGGAAAAGATATGAATATTCATAGTAATTGCTGTTTGATTTAGAGTACATCAAGATTCCAAGATTTTCTTTAAAAACACAGTTGTTGTGATTAAAAATCACACTACATACAAATGAAATGGTCTTAGGAGGGGTGGAAATGGGCCCAAAAATGTGCAGTGTGGAAGTCTGGTAGCTCACTGAGATGTACTACTTCTTCCATTTCACACCATGTTTGGCCTAATGCAACAGTTCATAAAGGTCGTGGCCCCAACAGGCTGTGGTTTTGCATGTCTAAATGACAAATTCTCGTGGCTTTCAGCTGCAGCAGCTGTTGTTGTTTTGTCTTTATTCCAAAGCCTGGTTTGATGCAGCTCTCCATGCCACTCTATCCTGCACAAGGCTCTTTATTGTTGAGTAACTATGCAGTCTACTTCCTTCTGAATCTGCTTACTGTATTCATCTCAACATCTATACTCTTTAAACCACTGTGAAGCAGATGGCAGAGGGTACATCCAAATGTGCCAGTTATTAGGGTTTCTTTCTGTTCTGTTCACCTAGGGAGTGTGGGAAGAATGATTGTTTGAATGCCTCTGTGTGTGCAGTAATTATTGTAATCTTATCCTCATGATCTCCATGTGAGCAATACTTCGAGGGTTGTAGAATATCCTTAGAGTAATCATTTAAAGCTGGTTCTTGAAACTTTGTTAATAGACTTTCTTGGGATACTTTAGGTTTGTCTTCAAGAGTATGCCAGTCCAGTTCCTTCAGCATCTCTGTGACACCCTCCCATGGATTAAACAAACCTTGACTATTCATGCTGCCCTTCTCTGTATATTCAATATTCCCTGTTAGTTCAATCTGGTATAGGTCCCACACACTTGAGCAGTATTCTAGAACCAGTCACACAAGTGATTTGTAAGCAATCTCTTTTGTAGTATGATTGCACTTTTCCAGTATTCTACCAGTAAACCAAAATCTACTATCTGATTTTCCCACAACTGAACCTATGTGATCATTCAATTTCTTATTCCTACAAAGTGTTACACCCAGGTATTTGTATGAGTTGGCCATTTCCAACAGTGACTCACTGATATTATAATCATAGGATACTACATTTTTTTCATTTTGTGAAGTGCAAAGTTTTACATTTCTGAACATTTAGATCAAATCGCCAGTCTCTGCGGCATCTTATCAAAATCTGACTGAATATTTATGCAGCTTCTCTCAGATAGTACTTCATCATCGATAATGGTGTCATCTGCAAAAAACCTGATTTTACTATTAATATTATCTGCAAGGCCGTTAATTTACAACATGAACAGCAAGGGCTCCAACACTCTTCCCTGGGACACAACCAAACTTAGATCTACATCTGATGATGACTCTTCATCCAATATAACATACTGTGTCCTCCCTACTATATAAACCTCCCATATTATCATACTTTTGACAATAAGCATAGGTGTGGTACTGAGTCAGATGCCTTTCAGAAATCAAGAAATATTGTCTCTACCTCGTTGCCTTGATCCAAAAGCTTTCGGTACGTCATGTGAGAAAAATGCAAGTTGGATTTACGTAATTGGTGTTTTCAAAATCCATACTGCTTGGCCCTGAGGAGGTCATTCTCTTCAAGATACTTCAGAATATCTTCTAAGATTCTACTACAAATCAATATCAGGGATACTGGACAGTAGTTTTGTGGATCACTTCTACTACACTTGTTGTAGACAGCTGCAACCTATGCTTACTGGACACTAACTTTGGTGCCATCAGAATTTCTTTGGGTTTTTTGAAGTGTCATTTGACAATATTCTGCTATGGCAGTTACTGGAGGCATCATGCATTGCTCTCTTGACAGCCAAACATGTTTCATTCAGCATATCTCTATGTGTAGGCCTATTGCTGTTTGTTTAGGAGTTTCTTTTCAGTTATAGTATACCATTATGAATTCTTGTGGCACGTGCATATCTATCCAGTGTGTGGTCAACTATTCTTTTAAACTTGAGCCAGAATTCCTCTACATGCTCCTGACCTGTGCTGAAAGTTTCGAGTTCCTTATTGAGATATGACACTACTGAGTTTTTTATTTAATTTATTGAACACATATATATTTCTGCTTGTTTTAGTCGTCCTTTGTACTGTGGTTATCATTGTTGCGACAACCGCATTGTGGTTACTGATACCAGTTTCGATGTGGACATCCTCAAGGAGGTCGGGCCCATTTGTTGCCATTAGAGCTAATATATTTCCATCACGAGTGGGGTTCCTAACTATCTGGTCTAGGTAGTTTTCAGATAAGGCATTTAGTAACATTTCACAAGATGTCTTATCATGCTCACCACTAACAAAACTGTAAGAGGTTTCCTCTAAAGTTTTCAGTCACATCAAGAGGTGAGTCTGGTGGCGACAGAAAAATCGAATTATGTAATTATCTCACATGCACCTTCAGTTTCTATCTCAGTGGATTTGAGTTTATTGTGGCAGTCTCCCTCTATGATTTTTAACTCCTACATTTCCCTCCAATACTAAGTTGGTGATCCCTTGATGTCTCAGAATGTGTCCTGTCAACCAATCCCTTCTTTTGTTCAAGTTGTGCCACAAACTTCATGTCTTCCCAAATCTATTCTCCCAGATCTATTCAGCACCTCCTCATTCGTCATGTGATCTATCTATCTAATCTTCAACATTCTTCTGTAGCACCACATTTTACAAGTGTCTATTCCCTTTTTGTCCAAACTGTTTATTGTCCATGTTTCACTTCCACACATGGCTACACTCTAGACAAGCACTTTCAGAAAAGACTTCCTAACACTTAAATCTATATTCAGTGTTAATGAATTTCTTTTCTTCAGAAATTCTTTTTTCGCCATTGCAAGTCTGCATTTTATATCTTCTCTACTTTGGCCATCACATTTATTTTGCTGCCCAAATAGCAAAACTCATCTACTACTTTAAGTGGCTCATTTCCTAATCTGAGTTCATTAGCATCACCTGATTTACTTTGACTACGTTTCATTATCTTTGTTTTGCATTTGTTGATGTTAATCTTATATCCTCCAAAACACAGCCCATTCTGTTCTGCTGCTCTTCCAAGCCCTTTGCTGTCTCTGACAGAATTACAATGTCATTGGCAAACAATTTCGTTTCCCTCATCTTTAATTCCTACTCAAAATTTTTCTTTGGTTTCCTTTATTGCTTGTTCAATGTACAGATTGAATAACTTTGGGCACACACTACAACCCTGCCTCACTCCATTCTCAACCACTGCTTCGCTTTCACACTGCTCATCTCCTATGACTGATGCCTGGTTTCTGTACAACCTGTAAATAACCTTTTGCTCCCTGTATTTTACCCCTGCTACCTTCAGAACTTCAAAGAGAGTATTCCAGCCAGCATTGTCAAAAGCTTTCTCTAAGTATGCAAATGCTATAAATGTAGATTTTCCTTTCCTTAACATATCATCTTAGATAAGTTGTAAGGTCAGTATTGCCTTGTGTGTTCCTACACTTCTCTGGAATCCAATCCGATCTTCCCCAAGGTCGGCTTCTATCAGTTTTTCCATTCTTTTATAAAGAATTCATGTTAGTATTTTGTAACTATGACTTATTAAGCTGATAGGTCAGTAATTTTCATCCCTGTCAGCACCTACTTTCTTTGGAATTGGGATTATTCTTGAAGTCTGAGGGTGTTTCACCTATCTCATACATCTAGCACATCAGATGAAAGCATTTTGTTATGGCTGCCTTTCCCAAGGCTATCAGTAGTTCTGATGGAATATCGTCTGCTCCTGGCATCTATGTCCACTTCCCTTTCTATAATATTGCCTTCAAGTTAATCTCCATTGTACAGACTCTCTCGATACTCCTTCCACCTTTCAGCTTTCCCCTCATTGTGTAGGACTGGTTCTCCATCTGAGCTCTTGATATTTATACAGCTGTCCTCTTTTCCCCAATGACCTCCCTAATTCTCCTGTAGGTGCTATCTATCTTTCCATGAATGAAATCTGCTTCTAAATCCTTACATTTGTCCTCTAGCAATTCCTGCTTAGCCATTTTGCATTGACTTTTTTAGATGTTTATATTCCTTAATGCCTGCTCCTTTTTCTGTATTTTTATATTTTTTCCTTTCATCAGTTAATACAATATATCTTCTTTCCAAGGATTTCTACTAGGTCTAGTCTTTTTACCTATTTGATCCCCTGCTGCCTTCACTATTTCATCTCTTAAAGCTACCCATTCATTTTAGACTGCATTCTTTTCCCCTGTTGTAATCAACCATTGCCTAATGCTCCCACCAAAGCTCTCAGCAACCTCTTATTCTTTCAGTATATCTGATACTGTCTCATCAATTTCCTATCTCTTTCCAATTTCTTCAGTTTTAATCTACAGTTCATAACCAACTTGTGATCAGAGTCCACATCTACTCCTCAAAATGTTTTATAATTTAAAACATGATTCCTAAATCTCTGTCTTACCATTATATAATCAATCTGAAACCATACATTCTCTCCAGGTCTCTTCCACAGATACAGTCTTCTTTTATGATTCTTAAACCAAGTGTTGGTGATGAATAAATTGTGCTCTGTGTAGAACTCTTTCATTCCCTTCCCCCAATCCATATTCACCTACTATTTTTCCTTCCCTTCCTTTTCCTACTATTGAATCCCAGTTCCCCATCACTATTAAAATTTCATATCCCTTAACTGTCTGAATAATTTCTTTTATCTCATCATACATGTATTGAGTCTCTTCATCATCTCCGGACCTAGATGGCACATAAATTTGTACTACTGTGGTGAGCATGGGCTTCATGTCTATTTTGGCTATGGTAATGTGTTCACTATGGTGTTTGTAGTAGCTTACCCACATTCCTATTTGCTTATTCATAATTAAGGCAGATATATTCGTGATCCCATAAATCAAGTAATGCCAGAAAGTTGTACATTTTGATACAAGCTTTACAACAAAGTAAGTGATAGCATCAATATGCCTCTAAAAGGTTACACAAATATCAAGGAGCAATATTACGTGAGTGATCTGC
Organism: Schistocerca nitens; assembly: GCF_023898315.1. Lineage (NCBI taxonomy): Eukaryota > Metazoa > Arthropoda > Insecta > Orthoptera > Acrididae > Schistocerca > Schistocerca nitens. The sequence continues at coordinate 899,875,302 of NC_064614.1, read as the reverse complement.
CCCCTTCCCAAATCGCTCCTGCTGTAACCATGAAGACAAGATTACAGCTATTCAAGCAGTGATTTTTCTCATGCTCCATATGAGAATGTTGGTGTAGTGACACATGCTCTCTGCCACGCACTTCACAGTACTTTGCAGAATATCGCTGCTGATGGAGATGACCTCCTCAGAAGAAGAAGAAGAAGAAGAAGAAGAAGTAGTACTGACTACAAAATGACACATACAAAGCATATGAAAGTATGTGCAGCATGTCACTAGAAGTGCGTTTTACAGACTCTTATATTGACTAGTTCACACATAACTGTAGTGGTGTGTTAAATGAATGTGCTGAAAAAATCAAAAAATATGTTTCTTCTATAGAAATATTGTATGAAGGGAAGTGAGCATCTTCTACATTGCCAGGTTATTGTTTAAGTGTAATTCAAACAAGAAAGACATTCAGCATGAGAAAAATATGTGTTCATTTATTGTGGCTCTTTTTTTCACTTTTCTATAAATGTTTAGAACTGAATGAGATTTCTGTGTCATGCACCAGTTTCTGAGCTCCCTTGATGTGGCATACTTAGCAACATCATACAAACATGGCCAGTTTCTTCAGTTCCAACCACTGTTCCATTAACTATCTCTGAACTGAGTAGACAAATGTTATTATTCGTAAATTATCCACACTATTTAAGAAAACTCAACTGATTTGAATTCAAAACACAATTACAACCAAAATTACAGTGTATTTATCTAGGGAAAAAAAACAATTTTTTGTTGATAATTGTTGTCGTCGGAGTATGGTTCGCATGTCCGAGTAAATATTCCTTAATTGGTTTATTAATCAATTGTTTGATGAAAAAGCAAACATTTATAAGTACATAAAAAACATTTTATTTAAATATTTTCACATGATATCTATTTCCATACAGCACAGAATATTAAGCTTTATGTCACATCAACAGACATCTGTATAGAAAAATGATTATTTCCATACATTTATTAGGAGTTCTAAGGTTAAATTTCAGTCTTTTGAGAAGTCTCAGTGTTTGACACATTTTCCCTGTATTTAACATTTAATGTATTACATAATAAAATATCAATATGCGAAGTTGCAGGTCTCTATGACACACAAAGATCTGAATCTGCACCAGATTTCAATGTAACTTTCAACTGTTGATAGCACTATAATAATTCATAAAGCAACTATCACAGCTTGAAAATGCAGTTCACCTTACAGTTTCAGTTTGCATTTCTTAAAAGTATGTCTATTCATTGGCTTGTTAATAGCACCTACACTTCACATACTGTGAGCAATTTATTTTATATCTCCATTTTTACAACAAAATTTTGTAATATGTGGTAAATTTCCATCTGTTGAGTGGGAAACTAACAATTATGTAGTGGAATGGCATTGACAAAAGATTTTTAAAATCTGAATTAAAAGATAAAATTATTTCATTGATAATAATGTTTTATTTTGTCAATGTCAGTCATCTATTGAATGGTTCATCTTTCAGCCAGATTTTGCTAATTTTCTTCTCAGAATGATTTATCATTGTAATATCATAAACTGACAAATTTCTTTACATACACTTTATTTGGAATTCCAAGCAGTTACCTTAACTCATATTACCCGGACGGATAATCTGCAGACCTGCGACATATTGTTTGGGCAATATCAAAATCTCCAGAACAAAATGCACACAGAGTGTCTCATTCCAACATAACATAAACTATGAACATGTCAACTGTAGAATAAATATCTCTGCTGGTGAGAAGAACACCACATTTTAAATCATTCCATAGACTGCAGTCAAGAGAATGCATGGAGGTAATAAAATAAATAAATTTGTACAAGGGAAGAGCCAAAACAATTGTAGAAAAGTATTTTCAAAGCTATAAAACACTTGTGTAAACAACAACTCATGTTACTTACACATGTGATGGCTTTGAAACACATTCATTTATGTTTACATGAATATCAGTAAACAGCATAAATCTACATTTAAGTTCACTGCACTTCTATCAGCTTTGTTTGTAAAATTTAAGACTAGCAATATGACACCTTATAGGTGAACTTCATGCTAATTCTGCTTCCCATATTTGTTGCTTGTAACAATATCCAGGGACAAAGCTGAAAAACCTTATTGAGCCATGCAAAAAGTGTCCTGTCTTACAATGGTTTCCAGAAGCATTTTGGTGATTGAGTTTCCCCTTAATGATATCTCATTAACCCATGATAAATATTACTTTTGCTTCATGCTTACACATATTTCTTTTATAACTGTAGTCATGATGGTACTTTTGGAATAAGTACTAATATTTTGCCAAGTCATACTTCCTATAATCCTACAAATAACTATTGCAAAAAGATATACTAAATTAAATGCCTGAGCAACTGATGTACAATTAACATAGACAAATCAAACTAACAATGAGCAATATAATACTGTTGAAGCTATACATGAAGATGCATGTACAAGATGAATCTTAATGAGAACTGTTCATTTAAATAAGTTGTGAAAGATGAAAATGTATGAATATGCAGGCAAACTAAATGATGTTCTATAGTGAAAAGGCCATCACATTCTAATGGTGATAGAGCTTCCTAAAGAATTCTTGCAGAACAAGAAGGTCATGTTTATCAAGATTTTCACTGTCTTCACTGCGGAAATTTCTCTTTTTCATTGTCTGTCCTGGACCTTCATCCTCACTGCCTGGCATATGCTCATTGTCTTCCCCATTGTCACTCCTTTCTGTGTTGTGATTTATCAGTTTCTGTGAATTTTCAGTATGAACAGAGTATTCAGCAGCTGAATTAGAAACATCATTTGGTGTGGTGTTATCAGTGAACTCTTGTGTTGCATCTGTAACATCTGTCGTACTTAAGATGGTCGTATTTTCTTCCTCAGTTATTTTTTCTGCTTTTTTTAACCAGCTTTCTGGAAGTGCAACTGTTTCAGGAGTTGTTTTTTCCTGGCGTGATTCAGAAAAGTTTTGCTGCAGCTCAGTTCCACTTAATGACACATTGTGTCTGAATGATACAACTTCTGGCAGTATTTTTGGTGCTTCATCAGTTGAGCTGCTGTTTCCTGTTATTGCTTTTATGTGTGAATCATGACTTATGGACTGCTGATTTATTGATGTCCCATTATAATTACTTATCATTGTAGCAGGTACATCAGTTTTTGGTTGCTCTGTAATTTTCTCTGTCATAACTGGTTGTTCAGAAGTGGGAAAATTTTCTGCTTCCTCAGTCGTAATTTCTGTGGTGGTTTCTACATGTTCTGCATCCAGAAAACTGTCTTCAGCCACTTTTACTGCAGAAATTCTTTCCTGGGGTATACTCTTACTTTCCATTGAAATTTCTGGACTGGAATTGTCTTCTGTTGTTGTTAAATCAATATTTTCTGTAAAAGAACTTTCCTCGTGGATAACTGATTCAGTTGTAAGAACGTCACCTCCCCCTTCAGCACTCATGTTATGTTTTTTCTGAGATATTCCACTCTGATCATTTAGAAATCCAGTCATGTAACCCTTTTCCAAGAGTTTCTTTGTTTCTGCATCATTTGTTTGAGCAGTAATAGTTGGTACAGAAGGCAGTGTATCATTTGTAACATTGTCCATTTTTAAAGGTGGATTCACATCCATTACCTTTTCAGTTTGCTCTTCTTTTGCACTACTTGCTTCTTCTTCATCTTCTGCAACTACTACATCCATCTGATGAAGTGCCATTTCATCTTTAAACAATAACACTGGTGGTTCTTCTCTTATGAATGTATCTGATGCATCTGAATCAGAGAGATGTGTTCTGCTTTGGACATCAGTGGGCTTTTGAGGCTTGACTTCAAGATTTTCTGCAGTTTCACTAGATTTGTCATAATCTGCAACTGAGCTTCCATTTTGTGGGAGACTCTCAATATCATCTGACATTTTGTAAGTTTCTTGCGAGATAAATTTGCTGCTTTCAGAACTGTTTCCATTTATTACAGAATTATTTGCATTTCCATCAGGTATTTTCAGGAGCACCTCATCGTGCCTTGTTGCATTTGTCATTGAGGAGGCATTAACACTTTCATTGTTAATTTGAGATAGTAGGTCAGTTTCTACTGTAACTCCTTCTAATGTAGTTAGATCAACACTCAAAGCTAATTCCTCAAATTCTGTTGTTGGAGTAGAGTGCTGATTGTTTGACTTAAAAGCTACATTATCTTTTTGATTGATTATTATTCCCGTTGAAGTTTCATATGGAATTTCTGTTGTAGTTTGACTAGACTCCTTATCATAAGCTGTTGTTGAGACTTTTTCATCAAATGCTGAGCCACTGTCTGTTACTCCAAAAGCTTCAATTGTAGTTGGCTTACTGCTGTCATGTTTATCATACTTGTAAATTATTCTGTCAGTAGTAATTGGTGGTCTGTTATCATCAGTTGATTCTTCGTCATCATCAGTTATTATTCCACCATCAAACTCGTCATCATCTGTGACACGTATATTTGTAATAATGGGCGAAGTTCTCTGTGTTTCAGCTTTTTCATTTTCAGTTACGGAAAATTTTTCTTCGTTATCACTGGTACTGTCATTTTCTTCATTTGCTTTTTGTGTAACAATATTAATGTCAAACTGGTCTTTGTTTACTGACTGATTTTCTCTTGCTTCAGTCTCAAGCCCATGAGACTTAGTAATGTGATGAACTAAGCTCTCTGTTGTATAACTGTCACTGCCAATACCTTGAGTGGTGTAAGAATGTTCACTGGTTTGGTCTATTTCTTCTGTAACAAAGTCATTTTGTACATTATTTAAAGCCTCAGGGAACTCTTCATTTGCTCTTGGTTCATTATCAAAACTTACTGAAACAGTATCATTGTCAGGTTGAACTGTAGAAGTGATAGCACTGTGTTCTTGAAATTCAAGATTCACTGTGTCCCCTTCTGTCAAATACTCTACTGTACTAGCAGTAGAAATATCCTGACCATCACTGGGATCTTCTGTTAGGTTTTCATCTGCATGAAAGGAAATAACCGTGGGTAGATGTCCTTCGTTTTTTGTTTGTGGGTTGGATTTGTTTACAAATGAATTTGTTTCAGCAAGTGTATTCCTTTCAGTAGCACCCAAAACATCTAAATCATTTTGAAATTCAGTTGTATGACCACCATTATTTTCAGACATCTCAGTTCTGAATTGTTGAGTGACTTTTTCTGAGTTTGCAGCAGTTTCACTTTCTAGAAGTTTCAAAGTAGTTTTGTCTGTTACATCTTCATTGACACTATCAGTTATAGTCTCCAGGTTTGGTTGAATGGTTACAGTTGTTGAGCCTGGTATTTCTGCAACTGTCCTACTAGTAGTACTTGGCATCTCATCTGTTATAATGTCTTTCACTGCTTCTTTGGAATAATTAGGTGCCTGTAACATTTCAAACGAATTTGATTCAGTTGCTGCTTCTGTTACTTCATATGAAATCACCTCTTTCTGAACTATAGGTTTAATTTTGGCTGTATCTTCAGTGATCATCGGCCCTTCTTGTTCCTCAGATTTTACTGCTTCATCACTCTGTGGGAGATCTATTTCATCTGTATTTGATTTTGCTGTAGCACCTGAAACTTCTCCTAATCTCAAAACTCGTTCATCTGTATTGGTTGAATCCAGTTGCTGGTCTTCATCCAGTAGCAATGTACGATGTATGTGATTATCAGTGTCTCCAGCCATAGTTGAAACAGGAAACTGTGGACGTTTCCTATTTATGGTCTCTGTAAACATAAAAAAAACTGTTGATTTATAACTTTACATAGTTTTACTATACATTTAAAATAAAATTTAAAAAATATTGGTCAGTGAGCTCAAATAGTACCTTCTGTAACAAAATTGATGTAATAAGACAAATATTCCTTTGAAACATAGATGCTTAGACTATTTTAGATTCTAACATATTTGATGTTCTGCACTTTCTTTTCTGCAGTTTGGATGGGTTTCAAATGAAGTGACTTTAACTGGGTTGATAAACAGACTGACAGAAAAAATTTAAAATGTTAATTTAGTGGCAAAAATGTAAGATATTTCAAAGAAACAGCTGCTACAGCTCACAGTGACCATTTATTACGTTCCTGAGGACATGCAGCATTAATGTATAGTTCAATATTTGGTGATATACACCAGAGGAAACAGTCCCCCCCATTCAGGTCTGTCGGCAGAGATTACTCAGAAAAACAAATCTAACATCTTAAGAATTGAAAGCTGTAATGTTTGATCACTTAAGCAACTAAACAGAGTAAAGAATGTGAATATATATATATATATATATATATATATATATATATAGGTTGAAGTTAGAGATACTGGGAATTAGCAAAATTTGGTGGCGGAAAACACAGCATTTTTGTTTGCGAGTATAAGGTTATCTGCACAAAATCAAATAGAAGCAATGTGCGAGGAGCTTGTAACACCTATATCGATTAGAAGCAGGTTTATATTATGTAACTTGTGTCTGTAATTATGAAGTATTTATTCTTTGTTAGTTAAGGTCATTGATTTGTGACACGAGATTTAAAGTTTGTAATGTGTACATGGAAAAAAGATAAATGATTGTTTAAAATAATGAAATTTTATAATATGTGTAAGTTTATAAGATAAACAATGTGTACTGGAAGCTGGTTCATGCTTAAGGCACTTGTATTGTAAAATGTAAAAGATGTAGTGAAGTCCCTCCACAACGGAAGTGGCATGGCGCAATGTAAAAGGTGGTTTTGGCAGTCGAACAGGGTGGTTCCTTGGTGTGAATGGTATGCAGTCAGTGGCTATCCGTTGCATGCTACACATCCTCAGATGTGGATTTGGCTGTTGCTTGGTACTCTTGGCAATAAGGAATGACTGTAATAAGTTGAATAAATGTTGCCAAGAACATATTTTACAGAGCATTCAAACATCAAGAGCCATGAGTAGAGTTAGCTGCCACATCGCTTGCCACCACAACTTCACCACTGCTCCACCAACTTCATGCATACAGATATGTATCAGAGCATGGACCAGTTAATTTGTGTGAGTGATTTTAATATTAATCCAAATGCTATAAGTCTGTGTTTGGAGCCTTATCTTCCATCCTGATCATGAACCTATACAGGGTCCCCTCCTAAGCGTTTATAAAACCTAGTATTCTGTTTCAAATGAACTAGTGATTTATTTATGTTTGTCAAATGTGCAAGGATAAAAAAATTGAAGTTAATTAGAATTTTGCTAAAGTACTCTCAGCTTATTGCAGAGTATCATTTTGCAAAAGTACTGTGCCAGATTGTGTTAATGTTACTGTGTAGAATCAAAATCAAGAACTCAAATGGCAGGCCAGTGTTAAGCAAAGAGGGAAGGCGAAAAAGTGGAAAGCATATTTAGGAAAGTGGAGGGGGGTAAAAATTGTAGATGGAGACCAAGCCTAGGCTGCTATAAGTAGTTTCAACTGGATGTAGATTCCAGTAGCTATGCAGAAGTGAAGCAACGTCAAACCAGTCTTTAAATTGAAATCCAGAATAGCAATTTTATCTTTAAAGTATTGTTTACATCCTTCAGTGTTGTTATATGACACAAGCATACTAACTGAGCATCCAACCTAAACCCAAAAGAAGAAGAACAGGTGACACCTGAAATGTCCCATTACTGTTTCACAGTCTCACAACGATTGATACTGTACAATTTTAAATAATCAAAGTTATCTGCTGGTATCAGAAATGAACATTAAGGGTGACGCGTGAACTGAAATAGTTTGAGTAAAATTCTCTACCTGAAGTTAACACAGAGAGAAACAACTCAAGAAGCTGGCATAAATGCACTTCATACTCTTAACCATTTCCATTGTGTTTGCTATAAGGTTATATTTTGCTGTCTTTAAGAATTTTCTCCTTGGTCAACACAGTTAAGACAAGAAAAGTGTTCATTGAACAGTAGTGATCAGTAAGTTTCTTTCTTGCTTTTTGATGTACTATACTAGTCAATGCCAGGTCAGGACTGGTGTGGCCCAATTCCCATTTCACTGAGAACAAATCATACCTGTACATAGGTTATTATTATGATGAGGTCACCACCGCCAGTCCCAAAGGCATTTTAAAGCTACTGACAGTGGCTACCCATACGCTCCTCCCTCTGGGAGGACTCAGTGTACCCCTTCTGATCGAGACTAGTGTAAGTGCATGGTCACATGTGACATTGTTTTCCAAGGTGTGTTGCACATCATGTATCAGAGGCAGGGCATGGGAGTCAGCACAGTATTTGCCTCAATGGGTATGGAAAACTGCTTAAAAACCACATCCAAGCTAGCCAGCATACTGGCACACATAAAAAAATCTACTGGACGGATTCAACCCAGGGCCAGCGCACTTCTGTCTCTCAGAAGCGAGTACTTTAACATGCTCAGCTATTGAGGTGTGTCACTAAGCTTCTGCCTGACTCAAAGTAAGAAATAAATTATTCTTACAATTCCATGAATGAAATATGGATTTTAGTAGCCAGTGCAACAGTTTGTCTGATCATCAAGACTGATTTTAAATTAGCAGTAGGAGATAGACAACAGTTATTTAATGTCATTAAAAAAGCAGCAGCAATCAAGTTAATTTTGTATGCTAAAATAAACTTGAAACATGGACTGTGGGAAAACCGGAACAGAAGAGAATCGAAGCATTTGAGATGTGGTGCTATAGACGAATGTTGAAAGTTAGGTGGACTGATAAGGTAAGGAATGAGGAGGTTCTATGCAGAATCGGAGAGGAAAGGAATATGTGGAAAACACTGATAAGGAGAAGGGACAGGATGATAGGACATCTGCTAAGACATGGGGGAATGACTTCCATGGTACTAGAGGGAGCTGTAGAGGGCAAAAACTGTAGAGGAAGACAGAGATTGGAATACGTCAAGCAAATAATTGAGGACGTAGGTTGCAAGTGCTACTCAGATGAAGAGGTTAGCACAGGAAAGGAGTTCATGGCGGGCCGCATCAAACCAGTCAGTAGACTGATGACCAAAAAATAAATAAATAAATAAATAAGCTTGAGTAAGCATAAATAGCTTTTAGCAGTTTGATGATAGTTAATTTGAATGTAGCATCTAACAGCTCCTTCAGTCACTTAATCTAAATATTGATACATTCCAAATCACTGAAAGCTCTTTTACATGACAGAAACATGGGACAGGACAATTTAAAGAAAAAAAGAATGATTATTTTAATGCTTCCTGTTACTCTTTGTGGCCATACTTACCCAGAGGAGGGCAGTGGTCATACTTGGGGCAGCAGGCACCTGGTTCATATCTTGGAGCACAGTCACGTCTGCGATAGCATTCAAGTGCAGCACAGACTACATAACCACCTCTGCAGTAGCAAACATGGCACGGACGCTCAGCAGCTTGCACCTTTTCACCATTCTGATATATCTGTCCATTGAGCTCACATTCTGTAAGGAAAGTTCAAGTGTGACAGTGAGTACTTTACTTCATTGTCCTTCAACAAAATATTGTATGACTTGAATTTAGTAAGAAAGTCAACGGAATCTGTGGCAAACATTTCCAGTTGCAGGGAATCACAGAAGATTTACCTACAATAAGATCTTAGCATGTAGACATACTGATACACATTCTGACTGCACTGACAATGTGCAAATAATATGATTCCAATAGCAATGAAATTTTTGTTTCAGTATAGCCTGTAAACAATTTTTCTGGCTGTTATGAACCATGCATAAAAAGATCTCGGTTTACTTGCCGCATCAAATTTTGATAAAATCCCAGGCTTTCGATGACTACCTCCATCATCTTCATCAGGGGTAAAACTGACTGTTGTGAACCAGTGAGGCTTCCGCTTTTATAAGCAGTGGACAGCTTCTCATTGGCTGGATGGCGTCACGGTGAAAACGGTGTGTGTGGAGGTGGCGGCCTCTGTGTCCATAGATTTTGATTGCGCACTCTATCCAGTGCAGCACCATATCACAACAGGCAGAGAACTGCGAGGAATGTAAGAAGTCTCCCTCTACGCTCTTTCTTTATCAATTGCTCGCTTCCATGCATTGCTGAGTGCACGACCGGAGTCTCTGTTGAAGTTATTTTCACAGAGTCTAATTTCAACTGCTTCCCTGATGACAAAGTCCCAAAAGTTTGAAGTGTGAGCAAGTAGTCTTGTTTCATTGAATAAAATCTTATGTTTATTTAACAAACTGTGCTCAGCCACTGATTTTTCTAGATTCCTGTATTTCAGGTGACACTGATGTTCAACACAGCAATCGGCAACAGTTGTTATAGACTGACCCACATAATTTTTCCCACACTTGCAAGGAATGCTGTAAATTCCCGGTACTCTCATGCCGAGTTTATCTTTCAAGGGTCATAACATTTCCTTGATCTTCCTGGGTGGCTGGAAGACTGGTCTGATTCCCTGCCAGCTCAGGACTCTGCCGATCTTGCTGGTCGTTGCACTGCAGAATGGTAGCCGCGCGATGTGTTGGTCCTCTTGATCTGTCTGAACAGTGTCCTTCCAAGGTTTCTTCACCAGAGTAGATCTGATATCACGATCAGAATATCCATTTTTTCTGAATACTGTCACCAGATGGTTAATCTCGGAGCCGAGATGACCCTTGTCCGAAACAGTCCTTGCTCTGTGTACCAAAGTATTCAGCATAGCTCTCTTCTGAGCTGGGTGGTGAAAACTATGTGCATTTAGATATAAATCTGTATGCATCGGGTTTCTGTAAACAGAATTTCCGAGACGTCCATCTTATTTTCGTTCCACCAGCACATCTTAAAAAGTGTAACTTCCCATCCTTCTCCACCTCCACTGTAAATCTTATGTTCTGATGTATACCATTCAAATGATCAACAAATGCTGGGTAGAGCGCACAATCAAAATCTACGGACACAGAGACCGCCACCTCCACACATGCCGTTTTCACCGTGACGTCATCCAGCCAATGAGAAGCCGTCCACTGCTTATAAAAGCGGAAGCCTCACTGGTCCATAACAGTCAGTTTTACCCCTGACAAAGATGACAGAGGTAGTTGCTTTCATCTGACCTTTCAGTTGACTTATACTTTAACTTGGCCTTCAAACCACAGTGCAACTTCACGTATTTCACTTTAACAAGCCATCGCCGTAGGTGAAAGAAGTTATGAAGTGACCAAAAAAATCCTAGCTCCCTAAACTTTTGGGTTTGTAGTCTGCCACTTACACACTGAACCACAACCACAATACAAAACCTAAAAATAATTTTTATGTCGACTTCACCTCTTTGTCTAAGGTAATGAGCATCTGTATTCTGGTGCAGAAATCTTCTACACACTCCTGTGTGATGCAAAGCAAGAACTGGGAATTCCAATAAGTTCAAAAATAAATTAAAAGCTCACTTAATTAGGCATCTATTAATCTGATTGTGTTGATCCAAGGGTCATTAATTCCTGTTAGCTGAATGCCATGTAGCTATGGTAGTTGTTAACATCTTTTTACAGCATGCCTGCAGTAATTGTTGTTCTTTGATAATTATCGATATTATGTATAGCATATTCCATCAGTTCTTAATTCTTTATATGCAAATAGTCTAATGGAAAATGAAATATTAGTTTTGATCATCAGTACTTTGTATTCAACTTATTAAAATTATCAGTATGGTCATAAAGTAAAAGTCATATGGCATGAATGGTTGGAAGACCCTGAAGGGCAGATTCAGTTACCTAATGGTAAAGATTTTTCTTGTCCTCTGCACCCACAGGCACTTTCTTTCGCAAAGCGTGAGAGCTGTGTGTGTAACTGTACACAGCTGTAATGGTGTGTGCATAGTGTCATGTCATGTTGGTGTTGGGGATGATGAGAGAAGGGAGAGGGGGAAACCCAGTGCCAGCAGATAGTCTAGTCCTCTCAAAGAGCACCAAGGGGTCCTCTGAGCTTAACACCCCCATCCAATGAATTAATCACCATCAACTATGTCATATGCCCTCACTTCATGAGCCACTGCAGAGAGATTTGGAATTTAATCCAGGACATTTGCACAAAGACTGGTGATTATGGACTTCACACCACCATCCCTCCTGTCTCCACTGTCATGAAGACAAAGGAAAAATTGTCAACAGCAGGCGGGATTCCCGGATGGGCATCCAGTCAAAGTTGATTAACTGGTGATCTGATGGGAACCAGAGTATCCACTGCAGGCTAGGATAATATGGTCATGTAAATATTAATTTAGTACTTATCTTACAACTTATTCTGGTTTGATCTTATAAACATTAATGTAGTGGTAGGTAATAAACTGTAGCATTTTAATAGAACTGTGGAATCTGCAAGGTTCTCTTTTCCTTTCTTTTTTCCCAAAGAAGCTGCTTTATCCCTAATTGTAATATCTGTAAGTTATCTTAAATGCAAATATTATAATACTTGATTATTGTCAATGGAGTATTTAGAATTAGCTTGTAACCACTGCTTCTCTATGTTACTGTATACCTTGATTTGTCTCATATTCGTGGAGGTTCTCCTTCATAATGGGATGTACAGATAACAGTGAATGAGAATGAAAATATCAAACACTGAACACATGCCTAATTGTCATTTGATTATGTCATCATCATCATCACCACCATCATAATCATCATCATCAAGTCATTGTCCCTAAGGCTACTGAGGGTCTACTTTAGACTTCTCCACATACTAGTCTTCAGTTTTAATTATTATATTATATCCTAGCAGTTTCCTGATTTTAACTACCCATCTTCTGTCAGTTCATACCCAGCTTGTTTCTTTTCACAAACAATTCGACAAAAAGATATAGCCTTAGTTCATATTTCATCAGATCTCTGGCTATATGCTTTACTTATTCTTTTGATTTTGTACTGTAGCATCCTCTATGTCTCTCCATTATTTTATGCATTTATTAGTATCTGTATCATCTCTATGTTTCCAACATAGTGCTTCCCATTACGGAGCAAACAAATTTCAATTTTTGACCATCTCAGTGCAATAGTACAAAATTGTTAAAGCTTTCATGGCTGCTTGTTGACAAATTGACTGTTGTCTTTTGTCTCAGGTTCTTCAGTCAAGATTTGTGTTTTTCTAATGTTTCACCAGCACATGTGGCTGGCATAGCCAAAGCTTCACCCTCCAGTCTGTGACCAACAATGGAAGGTGAAGCTCTGACAATGTCTGTCATGAAACAAATGTTGGCTGAAGAACCCAAGACGGAAGCCAACAGGCAGTTTGTTAATGCAATAGATTTGAAGAATCGGCACATAGTCATTGTAGATTTTACATTTCAAGTGCAATGGAAATTTACTTTTATATACAAGATTCAACTTCTCAGTTAATTTCATCATCATTTTTGTTCTATTATTTTTCTCTTTTCGTATCCATTTGCTCATTGTTTCCTTGCTCAAAGTACGTGAACTTCTCAACTGATCGTGTAACATTGCTGTTTTAAGCTTATTTCTATACCTTTGTGTTCATAAAATCTTTTTTTGCAGTTCTTCTGCAGCTGAAGCAAACAAAACAATATTATTTGCAAATCAAAGTTGGTTATATAATTTTCATTGCTTCATCCACTGTACTCATTTAAAATCTGTTTTAAAGCAGAGTAACTTAACATGATGTTGCTGAAATGTTCCAGCATCTTTATGCAACCTGATCAAAACTTCCTCAAGTACATGCACTGCATTACAATAAAATGATGACAGCGTTCAGCAATTTTGCCGAGATTTTAATACCCAATCATGTTGTCTAGTCACAGAAGCTAGCAAACATTTCTGGGCTGAAATTTTTTCAGTTACTGCGTATTCGCTACATGGGAGCTGAGAGAAAGAAATTGTTATCCAAATATGACCTAACACTAAAAGAGCACTTGCAACGTATTAACGAAAGCAACTTTGTTAGAATAATCTGAACCACGACATACAAAATGAATTACATTAATGTCCAAATTTTTTATCAACGAAATTATAAACAGAGTCAAACAAACAAAATATTATGGCTTCATGCTCGATTGTACCAGGGATTCGAGCCGTGTGGAACAAAAGTCGCTAATTAAGATTTTGTAATTCCTCAACTGGAGAGATAGATGAACATTTCGTTGCGTTTATTGCCGTCGCAGAAACAATGGGAAAGTATTTAACAAATGCCATTTTAAAGAAACTAGAAAATAATGACGTATACATCCGAAACCGTCGAGAACGGGATAAGATAATGGTGCCAATATGGTTGGCATTAATAAAGGTGTTAGAACGGGAATACTGACCATTGTTGGAATTTGCTTTTGCTAGTGCCGCTAAAACTTCTACAAGAGCTAAAACGTTTTTTGGCTTCATCAATAAAGTTTATGTGCCATTTACAAAATCAAGCAAGCGTTGGGATCTTATAAAAGCTAAACTGAAATTGACATTGAAACCTCTGTCTGAGCCACGCGGGATTAGCCGAGCGGTCAGAGGCGTTGCAGTCATGACTGTGCCGCTGGTCCCGGCGGAGGCTCGAGTCCTCCCTGGGGCATGGGTGTTTGTGTTTGTCCTTAGGATAATTTAGGTTAAGTAGTGTGTAAGCTTAGGGACTGATGACCTTAGCAGTTAAGTCCCATAAGATTTCACACACATTTGAACCTCTGTCTGAAACACGGTGGGAAAGTAGAATAGGAGTCGTAAAAGCGATATTTTTGCAATTTGATGATGTCATCGAAAGTGTGAGTGACCTAAAAAATAGAACTAATGATTCCGAAGCTCTTAGCGACTGTGAAGCAGTCTTGAAGGAAATGTTAATTTTTGACTTTATTGTTGCAATACACGTGTGGTATGAGACTTTACTACGTGTCAACAATATAAGTAAACTATGGCAATCGGTTCAAGTGAACTTGAGAGTCGCTATTGATATATTACGTTCATTTCGTGACTGGATTCAAGAATTCCGTTTTGAAACAATCGTTGCAGAAGCTCGATTGTTTGTAGAAAAAAAGTAAGCTAGTTACGAAATTGAGTCTCAGTTTAAAAAAGGAGAGTAGCACAGAAAAAAACGAATTTTCTGTTACAAACAAGTGGATGAACTTATACAATCTGCTGAAATGCAGTACAGAGTTATCCTGTTTAACACAATGGTAGACGCTGTAATAGTCGACACTGAATGTCGAATCAAAGCGCTCGACGAATATTTGGAACGATTTGGTTTTATTTATGACGTGAATTATTTGAAATCGTTATCCAAGGACGACCTTCACAAACAGTGTAATAATTTAGGCTCAATACGTTGAGAAGGCGAAAATAGGAACATCCGTGCTTCATCGGTATTCGAACCCGAACCCATCTCGGAGAATGATCATAAGTAAACGCTTACACCACTGCGCCACCGGGTGGGGGGCTAATAAAAGTTGTAGAACTCTCAATAGAAAATACAAACAAGGAGTCGTTTATTTATTTAACTGCAAGAAAGTGGGTGCTGAAAAAGATTAAGTTTATTCCTCATTCTAAAAATATTTCAATTAAAACAGAAACGAAATAACACCACGATTATCCAGATCACATAGTTTGGTGCTTCGGCGTTTCTTGGATCAGTGTAGCATAATTTCTAAATTCATTCGCACCAGAAGATAGTTCCACAACTTTCAGTTCATCACGAGAATAAACCTGATGTAAACATTGCCCTATGTATTCTTCCGCGTTTGCTGGAACCTCATTGGATTTCCTTTTCACCTGGGACTGCAGCCAACCTGTCTCCAATATTGTCAACTTGACATGTCAAGTACGATAATAAGGGTACGTTTTGTGCTGTGCGTTACGCGCACATCGACTTCGCGATAATACGAGACAACAGCTTTACCGGGAATGTAACTTGGACAGCTCTGGCCGGTCAGCTGGTACAGATAGCTTGCTGTGACGTGGCCAACTGCAGTTCACACGTTAAAAGAGACGAACAGAGGAGCAATACAGCTTTTAATGTCATTTAATTTTTAAGCAGAATGAAATAATACACTGCAAATCTCCCACAATACGCTCCTTAGACGACTAGACGAAACGCGCAAAAAATTGTCGTTTTTAGCTAACATACTATTGTGATTAAAAACAAGAATGATGAAATTCCCGACTTAACCACATGGCAATTTTTATGCATAAGCTGTGTGTAACGTAGGGGAGTACCGAAGGATTTCACCGTATAGTTAAATATTAAGGCCACTGGAGTTATTACTTACAGTCAGTCGTCTGGTAATCTCTTAGCTCTTTCCTTGTCCCAATCCGAGAAATACAATTCAGTTCAAATGGCTCTGAGCACTATGGGACTTAACTTCTGAGGTCATCAGTCCCCGAGAACTTAGAACTACTTAAACCTAACTAAACTAAGGACATCACACACATCCATGCCCGAGGCAGGATTCTAACCTGCGACCGTAGCGGTCGCGCGGTTCCAGACTGTAGCGCCTAGAACCGCTCGGTCACCACGGCCGGCACATTTCAGTTCTGGAAGTGTCACCTGCTACGTTGATAACGAGCCTATCAACAATAGAATCAACGAAGCCAACCAGGCGCAGCATTTTCTCTTCTTTTTTTTATGACGAGCAGTTTTATATCGCGCCAGCGTTTGGCTGTGACGTTTGAAAAAGCTGCGTGCGTTAGATCCAGTACGTCTGGCAGCTTAACAATCTTGTTACTTCTCGGGCCAAATCCCGCAACTTAGCTCCAGATCAGTTCTATTGGGTTCATATTGTAATGGTACAATAGCAAACGTAAAAAAAAAAAAAAAAAAAAAATGGCTCTGAGCACTATGGGACTTAACATCTATGGTCATCAGTCCCTAGAACTTAGAACTACTTAAACCTAACTAACCTACGGACATCACACAACACCCAGTCATCACGAGGTAGAGAAAATCCCTGACCCCGCCGGGAATCGAATCCGGGCGCGGGAAGCGAGAACGCTACCGCACGACCACGAGCTGCGGACAGCAAATGTAAAAATGCAGCATTTGTATGACGTGCTCGATGCTGTGAAAATGATTGTTTTTCATGTTTCTGTGATACTTATCTGTCTCTGTGGTATAAAACGAAGGACATAGTCCAAATAAAGAGAATTAGGTTTTTCATTTTGCCTTAAAATTTTTTCTTAATTTAAACAACTTTTATGAACAATTTTCGAAAAAACATCGATTGCTAAGAATTTGTACTTCGAATGGAATCAGCAATTTCGCATCCATATGTAACTGGAAATAAGACGACGTGCATTATTCATAAAAAATGATGAAGAGTTTTATAATTACGACATTTAGGTATTTCAAATTGAACGAGAAAAAAAAATTATGCTGTAGAGTTTAGATCCAACGCACGAATAACCACTTTCGGTTTACATGCCCATACACTACCGACTGTTTCAGGCAAATGCCGGGATGGTTCCTTTGAAAGGGCACGGCCGATTTCCTTCGCCATCCCTCCCTAACCTGAGCTTGCGCTCCGTCTCTAATGACCTCGTTGTCGACGGGACGTTAAATACCACTAACCTAACCTAACCTAACGTAACACTACCGACTGCGCTATACGTTCAAAATAAAATCTTATCAACTTTATCGTATATGCTGGGAAAACTTCAAAGCCGATTATCTAAGTGAATTTAAAGTACATAGCTAAAGCATGATTAAGAAAATCGTTGATGGCCTTTAATACATTTGAATATCTTAAAGTTCCATTTAACGTAACTTGATAATAAGATATGTAATACTTAAGTAGGACCTCCTTCCAAGCGCGTAAGAACACCAGTGTATGTATGATACGGCTTCTGACCAATCTTCGCATTTGTGTTTGTTTACATCAGGTTTATTCTTATGATGAACGGGTTATAGTCCGCTTTCTCGCAATTAATTAAAGTAAGTAATTGATGCCAAATTTGGTTGCACCGGTATATTCAGCTGAGTTCCAGTATAAAAGCACGTTTTTCTTATTTAAATTAATTTGGGAAATTTCAAAAACTGAGTACAAAAAATAAGAAATTGTGGACAGTTGTTGTCCTCGACCAGAAACTGAGGATAAAGCATGAAAATTGAGGACTGTTCCCAGAAAATGATGACTTTAGTTTAATGATTAAAAGCATAACGAGAGATTTGGGTTGTTGTGCCGTTGGATGTTGGCGGTGGTGGAGGAGGAGGATATCGGAGAAACAGATGGTAGTAAAAAAGAGGTAAAGTCATTTTTCAATTCTCGCCTAGAGCGGCAAAACACCTAACAACGGGCCTGTGGTCAAGTTATCAGCATTAAAAGCCTCTGAGTGTGCGAAGTTCAAGTTCTGATTGTATCGGAGGATGGGTGGCACTCACCGCAGTGGTAGTCGGGGCAGCACTGTCCAGACCGCTGTACTGCACGACAGCCAGGGCTCATGGGACAGGCCATGGGCGAGCACACGAAGTCTGGCGGCATGCAAACACACCGCTCGCACGCGTTCGCCGACGCCAGCGAGTCGCCCGCGCGGTACAGCACGTCGTCCACCACGCACACTGCAACATGTGGAAGGTGCTATGTTGCTTGTGATGCAAATAAAAAAACACCTAAGTAAGTAATCAGCGCTCAAGAGGCCTCAGATCACACAGCTCAGGTTCACATGTGACACGTATGACATTTATTTTTTATTTTTTTTTCTTAACTACCGTCCTAGGGAGTTCTGTTGCTGAATTAATCTGGTATTTCACTTGCAGAAGAAGGTGGATACGGTTTATCTCCTCGTCGATATCAAAATAATTAGGGATAGTGTTCTAGCTAAGATGGAAGAGAATGGGAGAAAATAAGGTGGATACGAACTACTCCGTTGATAAAAAGATCTAAGAAGAGTCCATAAATGTCCGAATACTGCAACATACCGAACAGGTAGAACAACGCGTGCATATATTTGAGGTAGATGAGTCTTCTGCACTTTGGAGAATGACGAATGTATGGGAGAGTTTTCATTTCGTTTTAACTCTTTTGTTTGAATCGGCTCACCCTACAGTTTTGTTACTAACACTCTTACATAATCTGGTTCGATACCATAAAATTAAAACAAAACAATAGAAAGACAAACACTCATCCAGAACAAATTATGCAGTAGTGAAATGGACAAATTGCACTCATTAACAGATGTTTCGTGCAAACTTAAATGGTATCGCTAGCTTAAAAATATCTTTTGAATAAAACTGTTTGCAGCTAATGCTCATTATTATACACATTCGTTGAGAAAAAATTGTGAAG
The DNA here is from genome assembly GCF_023898315.1 of Schistocerca nitens. Lineage (NCBI taxonomy): Eukaryota > Metazoa > Arthropoda > Insecta > Orthoptera > Acrididae > Schistocerca > Schistocerca nitens. The sequence goes on along the minus strand of NC_064614.1, from coordinate 899,856,143 downwards.
CACCCAGAAAACACGGTCGGATGTCAATGTAACTTCGCACACGTACACTCCATCGGCGGGTGAATACGTAATTATAATTTCAATTCTCTGTGACACTTAGAATTGCAACCAGAGTGCATTACTGTTGTTCTTGTTTAGTGTTGTTACCAGGCCTGGTAACTTACACTACTGGCCGTTAAAACTGCTACACCAAGAAGAAATGCAGATGATTAACGGGTATTCATTGGACAAATATATTATACTAGAACTGACATGTGATTGCATTTTCACGCAATTTGGGTGCATAGATCCTGAGAAATCAGTACCCAAAAAACCACCTCTGGCCGTAATAACGGCGTTGATATGCCTGGGCAATTAGTCAAACAGAGCTTGGATGGCGTGTACAGGTACAGCTGCCCATGCAGCTTCAACACGATACCACAGTTCATCAAGAGTAGTGACGAGTATTGTGACGAGCCAGTTGCTAGGCCACCATTGACCAGGCGTTTTCAATTGGTGAGATATCTGGAGAATGTGCTGGCCAGGGCAGAATTCGAACATTTTCTGTATCCAGAAAGGCCCGTACAGGACCTGCAACATGCGGTCGTGCATTATCTTGCTGAAATGTAGGGTTTCGCAGGGATAGAATGAAGTGTAGAGCCACGGGTCGTAACACATCTGAAATGTAACGTCCACTGTTCAATGTGCCGTCACTGCGAACAAGAGGTGACCGAGACGTGTAACCAATGGCACCCCATACCATCACGCCGAGTGATACGCCAGTATGGCGATGACGAATACACGCTTCCAATGTGCGTTCACTACGATGTCGACAAACACGGAAGCGACCATCATGATGCTGTAAACAGAACCTGGATTCATCCGAGAAAATGACGTGTTGCCATTCGTGCACCCAGATTCGTTGTTGAGTACACCATCGCAGGCGCTCCTGTCTGTGATGCAGCATCAAGGGTAACCGCAGTCATGATCTCCGAGCTGATAGTCCATGCCGCTGCAAACGTCGTCGAACTGTTCCTGCACATGGTTGTTGTCTTGCAAACGTCCCCATCTGTTGACTCAGGGATCGAGACGTGGCTGCACGATCCGTTACAGCCATGCGGATAAGATGCCTGTCATCTCGACTGCTAGTGATACGAGGTCGTTGGGATCCAGCACGGCGGTATTACCCTCCTGGACCCACCGATTCCATATTCTGCTAACAGTCATTGGATCTCGACCATTGCGATCAGCAATGTCGTGATACGATAAACCGCAATAGCGATAGGCTACAATCCGACCTTTATCAAAGACGGAAACGTGGCGGTACGCATTTCTCCTCCTTACACGAGGCATCACAACAACGTTTCACCAGGTAACGCCGGTCAACTGTTGTTTGCGTATGAGAAATCGGTTGGAAACTTTCCTCATGTCAGCACGTTGTAGGTGTCGCCACCGGCGCCAACCTTGTGTGAATGCTCTGAAAAGCTAGTCATTTGCATATCACAGCATCTTCTTCCTATCGGTTAAATTTCGCGTCTGTAGCACGTCATCTTCGTGGTGTAGCAATTTTATTGGCCAGTAGTGTATATTTGGTAAAGTTTCGTAATGAAAACAAAATAGTGATCTTTAGCTTAACAAGCCTGTTGCGGGAAGTGGCCATAAGAAAATAGCAGGTTGCTGCTTGTTGCGAAATTCAGATACTGGCGGTAAGGGCAGTTTTTGGCAAACTGCGAAGTTCGGGTGGGCAGTTCCTTTGAATACATTACAAAAAATTCGCAGCCCATCCTTCTCCCGTTACAGCTTGTCTCTAATACTGTCTTCATCGACGGGACGTTAAAGTCTGATCTTCCTTCCGCTCGCCGCAGAATCACATTGTGAGTGTGTATCTGTATTTTTTCCCACATTATTTGTTATCACAGTAGTCATATGAGATGTTGACATCGGCAAACACGTAAGTCAAGACGCTAAATTTTAAAAGAGAAAGCAAAAACATTTGTGCGCTCTTTAGGAAGCAGTTTCACTTCTATTAATTGGTTACGAAACGTACAAAACTCATGTAAACAAATTCTTATACCAGGAACACGTGAAACTTTGCCCGTTTCATCAATATGTAGACAAAAATTTTAGTTGGACATTCGTTTGCTATAAGGCTTATCAGAACGCGTCAACATAGGCGTGCATAGCACTTGCTTTATGTCCGTACAGGGTGTGGAGATGATGCTTAAAGGCATTTGACATTTAATGTTATACGTAAGGGTTATCGTGGCTCGTAGACGCAGCAATTTTTTACCTCACCTTCTCGGATTCGACACTTACTTTTCCTGTTGTTGCCATTAGGTCTTACGCCGGGCGAGTATCTGGAGGGGCCAGTGAAATTAATAAAACTTCCTGAGGTGTTTTCCCGGGTACCCGGTGATAGAACTCTGACCAATGCCAACCGTAGGATGAACGATCTCTATACACTGTTCAACCTGTAGATGTTCAAACGTTGGCTCTAGACATCGTAGGACTTTCCGGTTTGGAGTCTGAGTTTTAAGCGCCCTATGGGTCCTCGCTGTAAACCACTTGCTGAAACATGGGACAAGGCATCGTATAATTTTTCAGGTTTTATGCTATCCTCGACGTGTGCTATGGCAGTTGTAAGACACTGGCATGAACAACGAGACTAACATACTCATACTCATTATGTTCCTCATCATCCGAGTGACAGCTTCCATCAGTAGCAAAGGAAAATATCGCAGCTGTTTTTGCTGACTTTGTTTGCCTCTGGTAATTCGGGGAAGTCTATCGACCCTACATAACGCGAAGGCTCCAGGGTCGTTTTGAGTCAACGGCGGCACCTGCTCGATCGATGTGTCAAGCGGCCGCCGCTCACGTAAACAACACCGCCACCGAGGCCAAGCCACTTCCTCTTTTTTTCCCCGAAACATTGCAGAAATTACAGCAAACTGTGGCTTAAATTTTAGTGTCCTCGAATCCCTTTCCCCTCGCTTATTTCTGTCGAAACTAACGACAACGAGGTTCAAGGCACATAAAAGATTAATTTTTATAAGTTGAAGTCGTCACTAAAATAACTTGACGTGCTGGAAAGTGGCTAAAATGTAGACGAAAATCTTTCACTCTCAGGTATCTTCTATTTATTACGGAATTTTAAACTCAGCGTTCAATACCACTGTATTCCTTTGTCTTTCAGTTTTTACTTTCTGGTAATTGAGACCAAATCACACATATTTTGGGAACGACAAAATGATTCCGCCCAAGACGGTGGTTGCTATATTCTGTATTTGCTGTTGACCAATTTCAGCTCTTATGCCACTGTCTAGCAATCAATAATGCTTGGCTGGGGAATTAAAGGACATTACATTCGCCACTGCCTGTAGGAATTATTTATTTCGCTATTGCAATTTCTACAGTTAACGGCGAATATGACGTCCTTTAAATAAATCTACATGACTGTGAACCCCGACCACGAGAAGTTGATCAATAATTCAATTGCTTTTCTTCTTTCAGGTAACTCAGCGATATAAAGCAGCATCGTTTCGTTCAGTCTCAATACCACTGATGTGAGTAATCTGTTACTTTCTATCTATGAAGAAACCTTTCTACCTTAGTACCGTAGCCATTCGTGCTTCATTTGAGGAATGTTTTTCTTCAACATTAGTTTTTGACGGTTTTTGTAGAAAACGAGCTACAGTAAAAACTACTGACTTCCGCTGCTCACAGAGAACAAATTCTTCAAAGGGATAGCGACACATCTACTTAATTACTGAGAAAACTTGTATTTCCTAGCAAATTTCGGGAAGATATGAAAAAATTCCGCGAGAAGGCAGAGCAAAAACGGTGATTCGATTGAGAAATTCTCTATAATGTAAAACCGAAGAGCTCTAAGAAATTTGCGTTGTCACTAAACAAAAAGCGACTTCATGGAGTTCTGTTTTTGTAAGGTAGGATGCATTACGGAGCGTACCTTCCACCCCATTAGAGGGAATGCCGCTCGTACTGCTTAAGGTTGATTTGGATACACTCCCCAAAAATAATAACGCAAACAAAAGTAGCTTCCAAATAGACAACTAAATCACAGAATCTAAGAAACTGAGAGAAGTTTGCAGTAAAATATTAGCATACAATACGCGGCTTTTATTAATATCTTGTGTTCCAGTTACAATCCTACAAAAAATAACTTGGAAAAAAGGTGTCTCAGAGTAATACCAGCAAAAATTTTGTTTGTATGTAATTATAAATACTGTTTTGATGTTAAATCCTCAATGAAGAAAATAAAAATTAAGGTTTAATGTACCAAGTATAAGGATATAGAAATATTAATACAGCAGCAAAACAAAGCGCAGTTCTAAAATTAGATGAAAAAAGCTACATGAAGGTATAGAGGAAAGCTATGGTAGCAGCACGAAAGATAGCGAATGACTCAGCTGTCTAACAATGACCTAATGAAATAAAATAAATTTGGGCAGAAGAAGGCACAATAAATTCGTCGTAAAAATCGAAAGAGGAACTACTGTTTTAAATCGTATCTTGAAAATACCGCAGTGCGTAATGCCTTTCTTCTAGAACCCAAGCGGAATGGCGAATCAGTTGTGATTGGCCTCGTGTTTGACAAGAGTGAAATTTGAGTTACTGTTCGATAACCTCGTCAACAAATCGCTTCTAGCGGGTGCCGAGCTGTTTTCAGCAACGTTGCTGCTTCCTTACTCTGTGTTTAACAACGAAAACCTGTAGAAGAGACAGCCAGGAGATAGAGTCCTAATTTCGCTATTATTGTTTATTTTAGATTTTGGGGCTTGATGCATCGGTTTATTACTAGACATACGTCAGACTGATTACATCACTTTCTCTGGTAGATTGTTTAGGAATGTACACGTACAGGATGCTAAATAACTGCAGTCATATTCTGACAGTAAGTCGTGTTTACTTACCGCTTTGTTCATTGTCGTACGTTGTATTCTGTACACCGTACCCAAACGTGTTCTCTTCCTTGTTGATGGGAACTGAAACATATAAAATATGAACTATTAAGTTTCAAAATGAACTGAAAACACATAGGTTAGACTGGGAGAAAAAAAAATAAACAGTTACTAACACTATTTTTGTTACAACAAAAACAAACTTGCTAGTCCTTTCTAACAATCACAGGTGCAGATTGTTGTTGTTGGTGTTGTGTTTGGTCTTCAGTCCGAAGACTAGTTTGATGGAGCATTCCCCCTCCCCCCCCCCACCTCACACCCAGTAGTCTATCCTAGGCAGGCTTCTTCATCTCTGAATAATTACTGCAACCTACATCCATAAGAACCTGAACCTGCTTACTGTAGTCATGCCTAGATCTCCTCTACAATTTTTATCCGCCCCCCCCCCCCTTCATAGACACACGTCCCTCTTTTACCAAACTGACTATTCCTTGAAGCCCCAAGGTGTGTCCTATCAAACATTTCGTTTTTTTCGTCAAGCTGTGCCATGAATTTCTTTTCTCTCCAGTTCGATTCAGTATCTCCTCATTAGTTATTCGATGTACCCATCTAACTCTTATAGCACTACCATTCAGAAGCTTCTATGCTCTTCTGGTCTGAACCGCTTATCTCCACGTTTCGCTTTAGTAAAAGGCTACATTCCAGAAAAATAACTTCAGAACAGACTTAGTACGACTTAAATTTATATTCGAGATTAACAGATTCCTCTTTTTCAGTAATACTTTCTTTGCTGTTGCTTGTCTACATATTGTACCGTCTATACTTAGTTCATCATCAGGTATTTTGCTGCCCAAATAGCAGCATCCATCTGCTAATTTTAGTGTCTTATTTCTTAATCTAATTCCCTCGGTAGCGCCTAATTTAATTCACTATATACCATTACCCTTGTTTCACTTTTGTTGATTTTCATCTATAGCCTCTTTTCAAGATACAATGTATTTCGTTCAGTTGCTGTTCCAAGTCTTTTGCTGTCTCTGGCAAAATTACAGTGTCATCGGTAATCTCAAAGTTTTCATTTCTTATCCCTGACTTTGTATTTCTTCTCCGAATTTCACCTTGGTTTCCTTTACTTCTTGTTCACTGTACGTGAGTCCGCCCCTGGTAGCTGAGTGGTCAGCGGGACGGAATGTCATACCTAACGATCTGTCTGCTTTCGGCAGCGGTGGGGCGAGGACGTACGCTGCATCCCGCCGTGCGCGACCGTGAGCGCTTGCTTGTGTTTACCTGCTCGCGGCGCGAGTTGTATTTGTTCCAAGTTCAGTGCGACTATGGCACACACATGGCGCCACGATACGATCAGAATTACCTTACAACCAGATCACGCGCGTCCTCGAGCCTATGAAATAGAACAGTTCACACGCGACGATCTACGTTTAGATCCGGCGAGCGTAGTTTATGTTAAAATGATCAGTGCAGAGGTCTGCGCGTCAGTGGCGTCTAAATACGCGAAGTCTCTCAGATTTAAACATTCTGACGGGCATATCGGTGCAGTGGCGGTGGATCATGCAGGCATGGGCCTGAGGACTTTAAGGGTTTTTGAGCTCCCCTTCGAGGTCCCAGAGGAAGTTATCAAGGACGCCTTCCGACAATATGGCAATATCAGCCACGTTGCAGAAAAATGGCAAACTTTTTCGACATATAAGGTCTATAATGGTGTGCGCCAAATTAAACTTGAGCTCAAGAAACATGTGCTGTCTTATTTGAACATCGGTGGCTGTCGCGCAATCATAATGTACGACGGTCAACCGAGTACCTGTTCCGGATGTGGGCAGGAAGGCCATGTTCGATCGGGCTGCTTACAACGTAGACTTAAGCAGACACCAGTGGGAGACTCGGTTTCGCCGACGGGGACGACAGTCCTGCCCCTCACCTACGGTCAGACGACGATGCGCACCATAGATGAGGAAGAAACGGGCGGTCGGGCACATCCATCGACGTCAGGAGGACCAAGGGAGGAAGAGGGAGGAGCCCCGACGCCAACGCAGATGTCGCCCCCACCACACCAACAACAGCAGTAACAGTCCCACGGAATCCAGGCGCAACATAACATTCAGAACGCGATGGATGTGGACGCGAACATTGTCCAGAGCGCGGCTTTCCTAGCGGGAGGTGATACGCCGCTGGATGACATCCCACATTCGGATACGGATGTCCACGTTCGAAAGCAACGTTCGCTTCGACGACACAAGCGACGTCGGCGGACCCCTTCTGACGATTGCCTCCTAAGCACGGCTGGTCAAGAAGGCGACATTTCGTCAGATGACATGGATGCTGCGCCTGCTGAGGATCTAAGTGGTGTAGACGGTTCGCTTGCCTATACCACGAGTGCCCAGTTACTTCTTGCACCACAGATGCAGCAGGTCGCGTCGATGGATGGCGCTAAAGAGCTAAAAGCATTTTTTTAATTTTCCTACAGGCAGCATCTACCTTTCCCCTAGCCAAGCCTGTTTCCACAGCTTAGGATTTGTCCTAGTCATTCCTGCGTAGCCATTTTTCATTTCCTGTGATTCATTTTTTAGACGTATGTACTGTCTTTCGGTTAGTTAATTTGCAACATTTCTACATTTCCTTTTTTCATGTACACTTCTGACGTCGTCAGCGTGGAGGAGATCTGTAGAATTATGAACACCGAATAAATTTTCAGGTGCCAAGATCGCTAAAATCATTTAGTCATATAGATTACCGGTTTCAGCAAATCTCTGTTGCCAATTTCGGATCTGCAAAATATGTGACCTATACAGTAGCTAACATAACAGCATACGTAATCATATCCAAGATTTTCATTATATGGAATAACAACATACCTACGTTGACATTATTACACAATCTTCTCCTTCACTACAGTTGTCGTTGTTGTTGTGGTCTTCAGTCCTGAGACTGGTTTGATGCAGCTCTCCATGCTACTCTATCCCGTGCAAGCTTCTTCATCTCCCAGTACCTACCGCAACCTACATCCTTCTGAATCTGCTTAGTGTATTCATCTCTTGGTCTCCCTCTACGATTTTTACCCTCCACGCTGCCCTCCAATACTAAATTGGTGATCCCTTGATGCCTCAGAACATGTCCTACCAACCGATCCCTTCTTCTAGTCAAGTTGTGCCACAAACTTCTCTTCTTCTCAATCCTATTCAATACTTCCTCATTAGTTATGTGATCTACCCATCTAATCTTCAGCATTCTTCTGTAGCACCACATTTCAAAAGCTTCTATTCTCTTCTTGTCCAAACTATTTATCGTCCATGTTTCACTTCCATACATGGCTACACTCCATACAAATACTTTCAAAAATTATTTCCTGACACTTAAATCTATACTCGATGTTAACAAATTCCTCTTCTTCAGAAACACTGTCCATTCCTTTCAATTGCTCTTCCAAGTCATTTGCTGTCTCTGACAGAATTACAATGTCATCGGCGAACCTCAAAGTTTTTATTTCTTCTCCATGGATTTTAATAGCTACTCCGAAGTTTTCTTTTGTTTCCTTCACTGCTTGCTCAATATACAGATTGAATAACATCGGGGAGAGACTACAACCCTGTCTCACTCCCTTCCCAACCACTGCTTCCCTTTCATGTCCCTCGACTCTTATAACTGCAATCTGGTTTCTGTACAAATTGTAAATAGCCCTTCGCTCCCTGTATTTTACCCCTGCCACCTTCAGAATTTGAAAGAGAGTATTCCAGTCAACATTGTCAAAAGCTTTCTCTAAGTCTACAAATGCTAGAAACGTAGGTTTGCCCTTCCTTAATCTAGCTTCTAAGATAAGTCGTAGGGTCAGTATTGCCTCACGTGTTCCAACATTTCTACGGAATCCAAACTGATCTTCCCCGAGGTTGGCTTCTACTAGTTTTCCCATTCGTCTGTAAAGAATTCGCGTTAGTATTTTGCAGCTGTGACTTACTAAACTGATAGTTCGGTAATTTTCACATCTGTCAACACCTGCTTTCTTTGGGATTGGAATTATTATATTCTTCTTGAAGTCTGAGGGTATTTCGCCTGTTTCATACATCTTGCTCACCAGAAGGTAGAGTTTTGTCAGGACTGGCTGTACCAAGGCCGTCAGTAGTTCTAATGGAATGTTGTCTACTCCGGGGGCCTTGTTTCGACTCAGGTCTTTCAGTGCTCTGTCAAACTCTTCACGCAGTATCGTATCTCCCATTTCATCTTCATCTACATCCTCTTCCACTTCCATAATATTGTCCTCAAGTACATCGCCCTTGTATAGACCCTCTATATACTCCTTCCACCTTTCTGCTTTCCCTTCTTTGCTTAGAACTGGGTTTCCAACTGAGCTCTTGATGTTCATGCAAGTGGTTCTCTTATCTCCAAAGGTCCCTTTAATTTTCCTGTAGGCAGTATCTATCTTACCCCTGGTGAGACAAGCCTCTACATCCTTACATTTGTCCTCTAGCCATCCCTGCTTAGCCATTTTGCATTTCCTGTCGATCTCATTTTTGAGACGTTTGTATTCCTTTTTGCCTGCTTCATTTACTGCGTTTTTATATTTTCTCCTTTCATCAATTAAATTCAATATTTCTTCTGTTACCCAAGGATTTCTACTAGCCCTCGTCTTTTTAACTACTTGATCCTCTGCTTCCTTCACTACTTCATCCCTCAGAGCTACCCATTCTTCTTCTACTGTATTTCTTTCCCCCATTCCTGTCAACTGTTCCCTTATGCTCTCCCCGAATCTCTGTACAACCTCTGGTTTAGCCAGCTTATCGAGGTCCCATCTCCTTAAATTCCACCTTTTTGCAGTTTCTTCAGTTTTAATCTACAGTTCATAACCAATAGATTGTGGTCAGAGTCCACATCTGCTCCTGGAAATGTCTTACAATTTAAAACCTGGTTCCTAAATCTCTGTCTTACCATTATATAATCTATCTGATGCCTTTTAGTATCCTCAGGATTCTTCCATGTATACAACCTTCTTTTATGATTCTTGAACCAAGTAAGTGGTGCTATACGATGTATGTCCATGGTCCGTCTTTCATTCCATTTCCCCAGTCCATGTTCTCTATTTTTTCCTTCTCTTCCTTTTCCTACTATCGAATTCCAGTCCCCACCCACAATTAAAGTTACTCCTCCCTTAACTATCTGAATAATTTGTTTATCTCATCATACGTTCTTTGAATTTCTTCAACATCTGTGGTTCTAATTGGCATATAAACTTGTACGATTATGGTAGGTGTTGGCTTCGAACCTATATTGGCTGCGATACTGTGTTCACAGTGCTGTTCATGGTAGCTTGCCCTGATTCCTATTTCCTTATTCATTATTAAGCCTACTCCTTCAGTATCCCTATTTAACTTCATGTTGATAACCTGTAGTGACCTGACCAGCAGTCCTTCCTACCTCCAAACTTAACCAATTTGCACTGTATCTAACTGCAACCAATCCATTTTCCTTTTTAAATCCTCCAACTTGCCTGCCCGATTTAAGGGATCTAACATTCAACGCTCCGACCCGTAGAATCCCAGTTTTATTTTTCCTGATGACGACATCATCCTGAATAGACGCCATTCGGAAATCCGAATGGGAAACTATTTGACCTCCGGAATGCCATCATAATATAACCGTACAATAGAGCTGCATACCCACGGTTTTTCGCAGTACCTATGTGGCAAGGGTACATTGGCTAATGTTGTCCCTGCAACTACTGAAATGGCTGCTGCACGTCTTCAGAAGCCACGAGCTAGTCTGACCTCGCTACTGGTACTCCTGACGCTGTAGTTGCACCTACAGTTCGGCTATCTGTATCGCTGAGGCACGCAAGCCTCTCCATCAACGGTCTTACGGGACCAAACTGCTAAGGTCATCGGTCCCTAAGCCTACACACTACTTAATCTATCTTACGCTAAGGACAAAACACACACATACATACGAGTCGAACCTCCGATGGGGGGAGCCGTGCCAACCGTGACAACGCGCCAAAGACCACGCGGCTACCCCGCGTGGCGGCAGGTCTTCTCGCTTCTCCGCCCCAGGACCGGATGGTATCCACATCCAAATGTTGCTGCATTTATCAACCCATAGTCTGCGTTACCTCCTTCGCCTTTATAATCGAATTTGGACCGACAGTACTTTTCCCAGACGATGGCGGGAAGCTATCGTCGTTCCTGTTCCGAAACCTGGAAAGGACAAACATCTCCCCTCTAGCTATCGCCCCATTTCTCTCACGAGTAGTGTCTGTAAGGTTTTGGAGCGTATGGTGAATTGCCGTTTAGTTTGGTGGCTGGAGTCCTGCAGTCTTTTAACACCTGCCCAATGCGGATTCCGAAAGCATCGTTCTGCAGTTGACCATCTTGTTGTTCTCTCCACTTACATTATGAACAATTTTCTCCGGAAACGCCAAACAGTAGCAATATTTTTTGATCTGGAGAGAGCATACGATACCTGTTGGAGGACAGGCATCCTCCGCACACTGTTCTCTTGGGGTTTCGAGGTCGGCTGCCCCTTTTTCTTCGCGAATTTATGGTAGAGCGCACATTTAGAGTGCGGGTGAACACTACTCTCTCCCGTACTTTCTCCCAAGAAAACGGGGTAGCCCAGGGCTCCGTGCTAAGTGTTGTACTGTTTGCCATTGCCATAAATCCAATTATGGATTGTCTCCTTCCTGATGTCTCGGGCTCCCTCTTTGTGGACGATTTTGCGATATACTACAGCTCTCAACGGACCAGCCTTCTTGAACGACGTCTTCAAGGATGTCTCGATCGCCTCCGCTCTTGGAGCATCGAAACCGGCTTCCGTTTTTCTCCCAGTAAGACCGTTTGTGTTAATTTTTGGCGACGTAAGGCGTTTCTTCCACCCTCCTTACATCTAGGACCTGTCAACCTTCCGTTTTCAGACGTCGCTAGATTCTTGGGTCTTATGTTTGATAGAAAACTGTGCTGGTCCTCCCACGTTTCCTATCTTTCGGCTCGCTGTCTGCGATCCCTCAACACCCTCCGTGTCCTGAATGGTACCTCCTGGGGAGCGGACCGAGTGGTCCTTCTCCGCCTCTATCGCGCCTTAGTGCGCTCGAAATTGGACTATGGAAGCGTAGTCTACTCCTCTGCTCGGCCGTCTATTCTTCGGCGTCTCGACTCTATCCACCACCGTGGATTACGTTTAGTGTCTGGCGCTTTTTACACCAGCCCTGTGGAAAGCCTTTATGCTGAGACTGCTGAACCTCCGCTGTCCAATCGGCGAGTAGTCCTTCTGAGTCGTTATGCTAGCCATCTGTCTTCCATGCCTGCTAATCCAGCCCGTGACATTTTTTTCGACGCCTCCTTGGATGAAGGGTATGCAGGCCGCCCTTCCTCCCTACTACCACCGGGAGTCCGCTTCCGTCAACTGCTCCATTCTCTTTCCTTCCGCTTTCCTAAAACCTTCTTGACAACTTGGGATACAGCACCGCCTTGGCTCCGTCCCCGGATCTTCCTGCTCCGTGACCTTTGTCAATTTCCCAAGGATGGTACCCCTTCACTTGTTTATCGTCGGGCATTTGCTGCTCTATGTGCACAAATGAAGGAAGCCACATTTATTTACACTGATGGCTCGAAAACATCGTTAGGTGTAGGGAGTGCCTATATTGTTGGCGACACCCCAAATCGATTTCGACTTCCCGACCAGTGTTCGGTGTATACTGCGGAGCTTTACGCTGTTCTCCAGGCTGTCCAATACATCCGCCGCCATCAGCGGATACAGTATGTTATCTGTTCAGATTCTCTCAGCTCTCTACTCAGTCTCCAAGCTCTCTACCCTGTCCACCCTCTGGTCCACCGGATTCAGGACTGTCTGCGCTTGCTCCACCTGGGGGGCGTCTCGGTGGCGCTCCTCTGGCTCCCAGGACACGTTGGTACCTGTGGAAATGAGGCGGCCGATATAGCGGCCAAGGCTGCAGTCTCTCTTCTTCGGCCAGCTATTCGATCGATTCCCTTCGCCTATCTACGGAGCGTTTTATGTCGTCGTGTTGTTCTTTTATGGTACGCACATTGGTCGACACTTCCCCATAATAAATTGCTGGACGTGAAAGCTCTTCCCTGTGCTTGGACCTCTTCCTCCCGAACGCGTCGTCGGGAGGAGGTAATTTTAACTAGACTTCGGATAGGGAACTGTCTTTTTAGCCATCGACATCTTTTAAGCGGCGATCCTCCCCCACTCTGTCCCCACTGCTCTCAGCTGTGGACGGTAAGACACCTTTTAATTGAGTGCCCCTATTTTACTCCGTTACGCGCCCGTCTACAACTGTCGCCTGATATATCGTCCATTTTAGCAGATGACACGCGCTCGGCCGATCGCGTTCTCGAGTTTATTAGTGCCAGTGAAATGACGTCAGTCATTTGAAGCTTTTTTTGGGGACAACCAACCCCTTTCTGTAGTGGATTTTTAAGCCTTCCTTCTGCTTTTAGTTTCTCCAATTTTTTGAGTTTCGTTCCCATTGCTACTGGTTTCCATTTTCGGTTTTTACTGTTTCCTAAGTCACGGACCGGGCGCTAATGACCATAGTAGTTTTGCGCCCTAAAACCAAAACAAAACAAAAAAAGTCAGAATGCCACCTCCAACAGGACCAAGACTGGCACTGCGATGCAGACCAACCGCCGAGCTGCTCAAAATACAAGTAAAGTATTCTTTCATTTGAAAACATTTCTTGTCATAACATCGACGGCTCGTCCAGTTAAAAATTTTCGACAGCAAGATACGACCATACATAAACAGAATCCCGCGCAGAGGCCGTGTCCGCATGTTGCAAATTAGCTCAGTGACTTTCGTACAGAAACTTTAGGTAGCCGGAACACTTAGTGAAAACGGTCTAGCACACAATTCTCATCTGCCATTTGACAGTAAGTTTCAAAAACAGCACACACTTCGATGCGGAGTGAAAAATTCGTTGCGGAATCTCGTTAGCGGTTTACGAGAAGTCTCTTCAGTAATAAGGCCACAAGTCTGAAAGGTAATCGCATTCGTGATAGGAGGGCAAAGAAGATCTGCGTACCTCTTTAACAGCTACTATCCAGTTCGGCTGGCCAAATTTCAAGGATTTGACTTGCCAGACCAAACGAATACTTGTCATTGACATTTTCTCATACCAAACAGTAACAGTTTTAGCTCATAGCACGTAGGAATTGTGATCTTACACTGGAAGATTTATAATATTGCGTTCTTGTTAAGATGACAACAAACGGAAAACTGTAGTTGGCCAACAGCTCGTTGCAGACGTTCTGAATCAGCTTACCTCACACCTCATTCAACGAACTCATTTCCGTGTTGTACAAACATCATGCAGCTCCACCTCTCCCCGGCTTCAACCATGCATGCATGTACTTATCCCGGGAGGCTTCCTGATATTCACGATGAACACGCCACGGAGTATTACTCACGGTCTGGCAGAAACGTGATTTGCTATTAGTGTATCTTCGGCAACTGTAACGGGATAACTTTCTAGGCAGGAGCCAGCTCTTCTCCAGATGTACCTACAGTGCAGTTATTTAGTTTGAACAGCGCATTGCTTTACCAGAAAAGACCCTGTTGCCTTCCCTGGACCTGTGAGCTGAGTTACCCAGTCTCAGGAGGGACTAGAGTTTAACGTGAACTCCGAACCACGATGGACATTGGCATTTTTCGCACAACCAAATCATTGTTACACTTGAAGAAAGCGATAAGTGATGGAAGAAATCTGGCTCATGACTGTACCCAGGATCTTTTGATTTGATGCCTGACACTTATAGATGTACCAACCTTCTTTGCAGCACTGCTAACAACCCTGGTCTTTTGGCGCTATGAGCGAGTGTAAAACGAGTGTCCATTCGCCTTGGCTTGTGCCCAGGTTTGTTTAATCTTTTCTCATGATCGCTACACAAGATGTATGATGGAGGAGGCACGATAGTCGTACAGCCTCCCCCAAATACCAGTTCCCTACCCAGGAAGGGTACGCGAGAAGAGCGTCGCTTTTATTACTGCGATTCCTGTTTATGTTCCCTGAGCATCTCAGTTGCATATTCGTATGGGCTATACGAGCTGCTACGGTCGTAGCAACTTGTCCCAGAATTACTAAGATGCCTCCTGTCGGGCATACTTGATAATGAGTATCAACGCTCGAATAGTACTCTACAACTGGTAACAATAGCACCCTGTATAATATTTCTTTTACAGATGCACTGCACTTATCCAAAGCCCTTTTTTCGAAGACTGCGATTCATCTTCCAGACTACAGATTTTGTGTTCGTCCCATTTCATATCGCTTTTTAGTATTAGCCCTACGATGTGACTGGCTCGGCGTTGCAGCTCGGACGTCGGAGCTTTCAAAAAACACTCAGTCAGCTGCATCTTCAAAAAACACTCAGTCAGCTGTACCTTCATCAGTACAAAATTCAGATAATGTCTGTGTTCTGCGCCTGTAAATTTGTAAGCAAGTGTTGGCTAAAATCAGAGATGCAAAGTACATTAAATATGTTTGGATGCAGTATGAAGCCATCTTTCCCTTCAGTGGTTACGTGATTAAACAGAACTTCGGTAACTGGACCAGAGTCCTCTGAAGGGTACGAAGTTACCATAGTCTGTAGTGTGCAGCACTTGTCTGGGAGTTTGCGAGGTGCTGCTGTCACTGTGTTTCTGGACCTTAGATTAACATGTCAGAGACGCTCGTGACTCCAAGACAGGATACATGTTCACATCTCGTCATCCAGCACACCTAGTTTCACAGGATGGAGTCATCTCGAAACCTGCCGGACAGTGTATGACAGTAGTGAAACGTTGGTTTGGGGATTCTGTGATGCCAAGTAATGCTAAAGTCACTTACCCGTCAGACTGGTCTCCAAACCTTCCAGTCTGTGACTTTTTTTTATGTGGAATCTGAAGAGGATTGTGTACCGGACTAAGAATTCTGGCGCAGTTCAAGTTACAAATTGAAGCAGAAATGGCCTACGTCCTAGATGACACAGTGCTCATCATGCAAAAAACCTACAGGAACTACTTAGTTAATGCATGTGACAAAGTGGACGGCATTGGTGTCATGTAATTTTTGAAAACTGATGCCTAATGCAGTTTTCAGTTCTGCGTGACATATTTTGAACCTAGAATAAAGTTTTGTAACGTACCTTAAATTTTTAAAAATATTTTAAATATTTCGTTTCTCTGCGTCTTAGTGCACGAGATACTGATATTTGATAGTGTTAGCGTGTTTATCACGAGAGACTATTTACCTGATGCGGCGAGAGTGACAGCGGCGAGTAAGGACGCCAGAAGCCTCAGTGGCGCCATTCCTCACACCTGCAACAAGAGAGGAATGCGTAGCTTGAATCACTGCATACAGTCTGCTCCTGCGCACGAAATCATGCCCTCTGGCTAGGAGGCCAGCAGCAAGGCGTGACCGGTACGGAGCGCTACGTCTGCGTGAATTGGTGTACAGTATTATGAAATCGCCAACGCGCTAATACTACATTATTGCAGCTTGCTAAACAAAGAAGTTCTCCGAATTATATAGGGTGGTCCATTGATCGTGACCGGGCCAAATATCTCACAAAATAAGCGTCAAACGAAAAAACTACAAAGAACGAAACACGTCTAGCTTGAAGGGGGAAACCAGATGCGCTATGGTTGGCCCGCTAGACGGCGGTGCCATAGGTCAAACGGATATCAACTGCGTTTTTTTAAAAATAGGAACCCCCATTTTTTATTACATATTCGTGCAGTACGTAAGGAAATATGAATGTTTCAGTTGGACCACTTTTTTCGCTTTGTGATAGATGGTGCTGTAATAGTCACAAACATATGGCTCACAATTTTACACGAACAGTTGGTAACAGGAAGGTTTTTTAAATTAAAATACAGAACGTAGGTACGTTTGAACACTTTATTTCGGTTGTTCCAATGTGATACATGTACCTTTGTGAACTTATCATTTCTGAGAACGCATGCTGTTACAGTGTGATTATCTGTAAACACCACATTAATGCAATAAATGCTCAAAATGATGTCCGTCAACATCAATGCATTTAGCAATATGTGTAACGAAATTCCTCTCAACAGCGAGTAGTTCGCCTTCCGTAATGTTCGCACATGCATTGACAATGTGCTGGCGCATGTTGTCAGGCGTTGTTGGTGGATCACGATAGCAAATACCCTTCAACTTTCCCCACAGAAAGAACTCCGGGGACGTCAGATACGGTGAACGTGCGGACCATGGTATGGTGTTTCGACGACCAATCCACCTGTCATGAAATATGCTATTCAATACCGCTTCAACCGCACGCGAGCTATGTGCCGGACATCCATCATGTTGGAAGTACATCGCGATTCTGTCATGCAGTGAAACATCTTGTAGTAACATCGGTAGAGCATTACGTAGGAAATCAGCGTACATTGTACCATTTAGATTGCCATCGATAAAATGGAGGCCAATTATCCTTCCTCCCATAATGCCGCACCATACATTAACCCGCCAAGGTCGCTGATGTTCCACTTGTCGCAGCCATCGTGGATTTTCTGTTGCCCAATAGTGCATATTATGCCGGTTTACGCTACCGCTGTTGGTGAATGACGCTTCGTCGCTAAATAGGACGTGTGCAAAAAATCTGTCATCGTCCCGTAATTTCTGTTGTGGCCAGTGGCAGAACTGTACACGACGTTCAAAGTCGTCGCCATGCAATTCCTAGTGCATAGAAATATGGTACGGGTGCAATCGATGTTGATATAGCATTCTCAACACCGACGTTTTTGAGATTCCCTATTCTCGCGCAGTTTGTCTGCTACTGATGTGCGGACTAGCCGCGACAGCAGCTAAAACACCTACTTGGGCATCATCATTTGTTGCAGGTCGTGGTTAACGTTACAACTGTGGCTGAACACTTCTTGTTTCTTTAAATAACGTAACTATCCGGCGAACGGTCCGGACACTTGGATGATGTCGTCCAGGATACCGAGCAGCATACATAGCACACGCCCGTTGGGTATTTTGATCACAATAGCCATACATCAACACGACATCGACCTTTTCCGCAATTGGTAAACGGTCCATTTTAACACGGTTAATGTATCACGAAGCAAATACCGTCCGCACTGGGGGAATGTTACGTGATACCACGTACTTATACGTTTGTGACTATTACAGCGCTATCTATCACAAAGCGAAAAAAGTGGTCCAACTAAAACATTCATACTTCTTCACATAATACACGAATATGTAATAAAAAATGGGGGTTCCTATTTTTTAAAAAAAGCGGTTGATATTCGTTTGACCTATAGCAGCGCCCTCTAGCGGGCCAACCATAGCGCGATCTGCTTTGCCCCTTCAAGCTAGACGAGTTTCGTTCTTTGTAGTTTTTTCGTTTGATGCTTATTTCGTGAGATATTTGGCCCGGTCACTATCAGTGGACGACCCTGTATAAGCAAATTTCTAAATCATACGAAACTTCATTGTTCCAGAGTCTTTTGAAATCTAAAACATCTAGGAAGTATATACACAAACTAAAACGACTAATGAAAATTTGTACCAAGGCCGGGATTCGAACCGAGGTCTGCTGCTGACTAGATAAAGATGCTAACCACCAAGCCACCCTGGCACAGTGGCTTTGCATGACTGCACGGACATCCTTAGCATGTCTCTTACCTCAACGGGAATTTGGATCGAGGAGAGAGGCGTGCTAGGGTAGTCCGTGCAGGTATGCGAAGCCACTGTGCCAGGGTGCCCGTAGTTCTTAGCGCATTTGTTTGGTGAACAGGAGACATGGGTTCAAATCGCGACCTTGGAACAAATTTTCATTCGTCGCTTCGGTCTGCATATGTACATCAAATCTCTACATGTTTACGAAACAAAGCGGCGAATAACATATGCACGGCAAAAAGGAGAGTGATGGGAATCTTATACAGGGAATGGAAAAATTATCCCACAATTGTTGTAGCTTTTGCACAGTGTGAAAAGTTGACTATAGAACGTAGAAAAGAAGAAGACGAAACTGTGGAAATATTAGTAAGTTGCGTACATATTCTTTAAATGCATTTTTTACGGCGATGTCAAATTTAAATGATGATTGCCTTGCTAGTTGACGGGTCCAATACGATTTTGTGTGTTTTGTTCATGACGTTTCTTGCCACTGAAAACAGAATGAGTAGTTTTTACACACTTTTATTGGAAGTATAAATACATGAAAACCAAATGAGGTAATATTTTCCTGTATTTCACTTCAAGTAATTAGATAATGAAAACATTGATAGCGGGAAGAAAACTGTAAGAGGAGAATGAATAGCATATATCAGCTATCACCTGGTGCTAAAGCAATATTATTTCCTCCGTCTTAGGGTTCCAGCTGTTCTCATTCCTTTTAAACTAATTAGTATTACATTATCGAATCACTTTAAAATGCACAACTCCGAAATGTGATACCCATTACACGCATGTCACATGAGGTACATGTCAAGAAGGAACAAAGAAGACTCTCAGGCTGTCTAAACGCATTTCGTTCACAGATATCTTGGTAAAGAAAGCGATGTGTTGTGGAAGATCGCATCTGTATAATGTCACTGGTGCCAGAGGTGATGGTTAAATGTGAAGGGCGTTGCAACAATGCTACGTCAGTATCGGCCAGAGTGCTGCAGCGGAGCAACTCGCCTCCAAATAACGAGGAGAGAACGGAAATGGCGTCTAGTGCAGTAGTTCAACGAACCCGCCGCATATAGGTCGAAGCTCACGGGCATGATTTTAAAATACGCCCCTGGACTTTAGTTGCGTACCAATGAGACACTTCGATCATTGTGTCAGCGGCACCCACCTTTTATCTTTTCTTTTTTTTTTTTTTAATGTGTGGTGTACGAGAATTGCTGTGGCTGGACTTTCTGGATGAAGAAGTAAATGGTTATTGTTCTCTTTATTTACTCGTAAGAAGGACTGCGTGTTCAGTGTCCATGAGCCCTTCCATGACGGGGGTTTCTACACGTTTTTGTTGGCTACTGTGGCAGCCAAATTCGGAGCCAATGTTGTGGGGCAACAGATCCAACGTAGTCCAGATGGCGGGTGGTCGGTCAGACGTCTTCTGTGGTGTCCAGGAGCGTACGCATTGTCTTCCTGATGATGTCCTGGATGGGTTCGATGTCCATTTCTTGATGAAGGTCCCTCGTTCGTGCTCACTGAGGGCCTTGGAGAATTATCCGAAGACAGATATTTTGCAACACCTGTATCTTTCTAATTTTTGTGTTGCTTGTGGTACCCGAGGAACAGCAGCCATGTAACATGGAGGGCAGGACCATTGCTTGGTATCGCTTAAGTTTTCTGCTAAAAGACATATGAGAGCTGCCGAGGAATGGGTACAAGTAGTATAGTCTTCCCCGCATCACATTTTGTACGATCTACCGTTCCTCATTTTCTGTGATGTTCAGGCTCCTCTATAGGCGCCATATTGCAGCGGTAATTGTCGACTGCTCATTAACAACGCAGTGTCGTCCGCAAATTGCGCGAGAACAGCCTGCCGGAGCACCGGCATGTCGTTCATCACCCTTTAAATAATGAGACAAGCTTTGCACACAGCAGGGCTCAAGGTGCCCACGAAGACCTAACCCCATCTGACAGTCGCTTCCATCGCGTTTAGCTGCTGCGTGTTGCAAACGGCTGTTGTCGAGAAACTACATCTACATCTACATTTATACTCCGCAAGCCACCCAACGGTGTGTGGCGGAGGGCACTTTATTTGCCACTGTCATTACCTCCCTTTCCTGTTCCAGTCGCGTATGGTTCGCGGGAAGAACGACTGCCGGAAAGCCTCCGTGCGCGCTCGAATCTCTCTAATTTTACATTCGTGATCTCCGCGAGAGGTATAAGTAGGGGGACGCACCTTCTCGAAACCTGGACAGCAAGCTACACCGCGATGCAGAGCGCCTCTCTTTCAGAGTCTGCCACTTGAGTTTGCTAAACATCTCCGTAACGCTATCAAGCTTACCAAATAACCCTGTGACGAAACGCGCCGCTCTTCTTTGGATTTTCTCTGTCTCCTCCGTCAACCCGAACTGGTACGGATCCCACACTGATGGGCAATACTCAAGTACAGGTCGAACGAGTGTTTTGTAAGCCACCTCCTTTGTTGATGGACTACATTTTCTAAGGACTCTCCCAATGAATCTCAACCTGGCACCAGCCTTACCAACAATTAATTTTGTATGATCATTCCACTTCAAATCGTTCCGCGCGCATACTCCCAGATATTTGACAGAAGTAACTGCTACCAGTGTTTGTTCCGCTATCATTTAATCATACAATAAAGGATCCTTTTTTCTATGTATTCGCAATACATTACATTTGTCTATGTTAAGGGTCAGTTGCCACTCCCTGCACCAAGTGCCTATCCGCTGCATATCTTCCTGCATTTCGCTGCAATTTTCTAATGTTGCAACTTCTCTGTATACTACAGCATCAAACGCGGAAAGCCGTATGGAACTTCCGACACTATCAGATAGTCAAAATGATGCGATTGTGAGAAGAAAAGGAAAGACATCCAAAGCGTTACGTGTGCGGCTGAAGACGCACGGAGGTGAGCCGGGTGAGCCTTCCTGCGGCGTCGGCGTCCTTCGGCGGCGGAGGACGCGCTGGTCGGCGCGGCGCGTGGCAGCCGACCCGCGACCCGCGGCGCGCAGTGACCACGGCGAGGCGAGGCGAGGCGATGCGCACCGCGGCGCCGCCGGAATCGATGGCTGGCGGCCGCGGGCCGGCGCCGCGCGGGTCACCTGCCGCCGTATCGATCACGCTCCCAACCGTCTCCCTCCCTCTGCCCACGTCCTTATGACAGCTTCGCATCCTCACCATCTTCCATCCCGAGTTTCTGTGCCAATGTTACCAACGGCCATCCCTGGTCACGGAATCGATCGCTAGGGGTGAACCTAGCTCCGATTACCTGGAGAGCCATTTGGGATTCTGATAGGCTGTCACACCAACACCAGTGGAAAAATGATCCTATGGAAGCACAAAAAGGGCGAATATGCTCCTGTTTAAAAGTCTCTGACTGAAAAGAGGCGTACCAGCTGCCTCGTTCTACATTGCTCAGCACCTTCAAAATTTTCCCAAAAATTTTGGCATGAGAACATTTTCGAGCCCTTTGTAACATTCAACTTGCCTCTAACTCCTACAAGCTCTGCTAATTGTAACTCTCTCACATCCACTAGTCCATCACTGTAAGACTCTCATAACCATCTGTTTCCATTTGCCCATTGTCACTCACTCATTCACCCAAAACATGGTTCAAATGGCTCTGAGCACTATGGGACTTAACATCTGAGGTCATCAGTCCCCTAGAACTTAGAACTACTTAAACCTAACTAACCTAAGGACATCACACACATCCATGTCCGAGGCAGGATTCGAACCTGCGGCCGTAGCGGCCGCGCGGTTCCAGACTGAAGCGCCTAGAACCGCATGGCCACGCCGGACAGACACTCATTCACCCAACTTACTATTATTATCTCTTTGTGTTACTGCGTCGCTGTCTCCTTTCCTTTCTCTCCTGTCTCTTCTTCGCTCTGTCCGACTACTATTGTCTCACTGTCACTGTCTCCCCCTTGCTCTCTCTTACTGCAACTACCTCATCCATTACCTTCCCTCCGTGCTGTCTCTTTTCACTGTCACTATCGCTTCCTCGTTGTCATTCTCACCAACTCTGTCTCTCATTATTCTGGCTCTCACCCACTTCCACTTCTTCCTTCTCTTTATTCGTCTCCCACTGGTACTGACCTCTTCACTCTTTTCCTAGCACTGTTCTGTCACTGTTAGCTATGTTCCACCGTCACAGTGTTTCTCTCGTACTCTCATACTGCCATTGTCTCCGCTTTTTCTATACTACAAAAGTTGTGTTCAGTCTTCCACTATTTACTACTTTTCCGTCTCTTTCCCACTACCAATGTCTCCTTCTTTCTCAACATAAAAAAGGACGAATATGTTCGCAAGCCAAAATTTTTCAAGCTGTTGAAAGGTAGGATGAGGCAGCTGGTACCCCACTTTTCGGTCAGGGAGCGTATTCGCCCTTTTCATGCTCCGGTGGAGCATTTTTCCGCTGGTTCCCTGTGTGTGTGTATTTTAATGGAGAATACTACGAACAAACGGAGGGAGTCGCCATGGATAGCCCACTCTCGCCGGTGGTAGCGAATTTGTACATGGAGAACTTCGAGGAGGAAGCCCTGGCGTCATCCGAGTGGAAACCCACTTGCTTTTTCCGTTACGTGGACGACACATTCGCCATCTGGCCACATGGTATGGATAAACTCCTTGACTTCCTTACACATCTAAACTCCATACACCCCAACATCAAATTCACCATGGA
The DNA here is from genome assembly GCF_023898315.1 of Schistocerca nitens. Taxonomy (NCBI): domain Eukaryota; kingdom Metazoa; phylum Arthropoda; class Insecta; order Orthoptera; family Acrididae; genus Schistocerca; species Schistocerca nitens. Next base: position 899,832,910 of record NC_064614.1, on the reverse strand, counting down.
GACTGAAATGGAGGGTAAATTACCTTTCCTTGACGTCTTGGTCAAGAGAAGGGCTGACGGCACCCTAGGTCATTGGGTGTATCGGAAGACAACGCACACTGATCTGTATTTGCACGCAGACAGCTGCCACCACCCTTCACAGAGGAATGGGGTACTTAAAACTCTAGTACATAGGGCGCGCACTATCTCTGACGCAGAGAGTCTACCCCAGGAATTGGAACATCTGAGAAATGTATTTCGAAAAAATGGGTACTCAGAGTGGCAGATTCAACGTGCTCTCCGCCCAACCACTACAGCACAACCTGTGGAGGTGGATGAAATCACGAGGGAGGCGATAGGCACTGCGTTTATTCCATATACAGGCGCACTCTCAGGGAAAATCGCCCGCATTTTGAAGAAACACCGGGTCGGAACTGTGTTTTGTCCTCCGAACAAAACTCGTGTACTGGTGGGGAGCGCCAAAGATGACCTCGGTTTGAGGAAGGCCGGCGTGTACCACATTCCGTGTCAATGTGGCAAGTCGTATATTGGTCAGACGATGCGTACCGTCGAGGATCGATGCCGTGAACACCAGAGGCACACTCGACTGATGTATCCGAGCAAGTCGGCGGTCGCTGAACATTGATTGTCGGAAAATCACGCTATGGAGTATGAACGCACGAGGATTCTGGTACAGACGTCGAGATACTGGGACAGCGTTGTTAGAGAGGCCATCGAAATTCGCACCAATGACGACCTCATAAACCGTAACTGTGGCTATAATCTTAGCAAAGCTTGGGAACCAGCGATTGGGTTAATCAAGAGTAAATCGAGCAAACGTATAGTTGTGACGACCACGGCGGACAGAGCCATCACACCGACGTCATCTCAGACGCCGTCGCAATCTGTTCCACCGCGCGACCGTGGCGCGAGGCGCGGACGGCGGAGGGAGTGCGCCGCGGGAGGAGGGTACTTAAATCGGCCGCCGCCGCGAGCGAACCCAGTTCCCCCTGAGCAGCCATAGCGTACGGATCTCCGTACCAGCACGTTCACAGGAGCTCAGTCCGTCAGTTCACCTGATGATGGCCACATGTATGATCGCCGAAATATTGTGCCCGTTGGACACTGTAGACCGGCAATACACCCGTGGATATTTTGATTATGTTAAGAAGTATCTAAAAAATGCTGTAGGCAAGTAATAAGGTAAAATAAAATGGTGAGTGATAGCTTCCATCCCTACAAAGTGCAAGTGTCCAGTTCCACGTTAATTGCTTAATCTTGTATTCATTCGCTTCATTGTTTTACGTATAAGGCAATTAATTTCCTACGTACAAAAATAATTGAAGAGGTAAATAAGACAGAAATAAATAAACGTCAATAGAGATAAGTTTCCACTTTTTTTTCATAAACTGGGGCAGTATATCTATAGGAACCACTGCTGAACTGGGTTCGCGAATGCTACATGTCGTCCATGCTAAATGTGTGGCACCACGGAGACAGGAAGGAATATTAGATTTCAAATTCCTCTTGGCGACGAGTTCATTAAAGACGGAGAACAAGATCGGACTGGACAAAAGTGGGAAATAAAATCCTTCTGACCTTTCGAAATGAATCATTACCTAAAACTTCCTGGCAGATTAAAACTGTGTGCCGGACCGCGACTCAAACTCGTGACATTTGCCTTTCGCGTGCAAGTGCTCTACCATCTGAGCTACCCACGCAGGATTCGCGACCCGTCCTCACAGCTTCAACACTGCCAGTACCTCGTCTCTGCCATGAAGTTTCATGTCAGCGCACACTCTGCTGCAGAGTGAAAATCTCATTCTGGAAACATCCCCCAGGCTGTGGCTAAGCCATGTCCTGGCAATATTCTTCCTTCCAGGACTGGTACTCCACATTCCTGTGACGGCGGGATACTGATTGCTGGCGCTGAGAATCAGATCTGGGAAAGTGCTGTACAAGTTGTCGGTAGCACTAGCCAGTAGCGGAATTTAAATGATGGACCGATTTCCTAGCCTATGCATTTATTACTACTACGACTGTTGATAGTTTAAAAAATATCGGGAATCCGATACATCGATATTTTAAAAAGGCAATGTCGTCGGCACTCGATTACTCGAAAAAGTCATCGATATATAGGCGGAAAAAATATCCACGTACCGGCCAAAAAAATATTGGCTGCACATTATAAGTATGCTGCTAGTTTTCGAGCCGTATATTTAAGTATTGATTTATTATTACATATTCTGTACATCAACAAGCTAGTAACCTGCTTATTCTCCTTAGAGCAAAAACTGAAAGGAAAATGATGCACGTTCACGCTTGGCTATAACCACTTTGCTAACAATGGTAACTGAAGCGAAGTGAAACAATAAAAGGTGTCCGATGGGTCCGTCGTTACGTTTCGTCACATATCGGATTTTTCTGGAATGCTTCATGTCGACTTCCCTGTTTTTTCACTTCTGCAAACGCCAGTGGCCTAGCAGCTGCACTGCCAAAATTGCGTCGTGAAGTTAAACGTTGCACCGATCGCCGATTACGTCAGGATTTCCCCTCACACGTATCCGCCCACCGCAAAGACCAATCTTGTCATTTAGATTTTTGTTCGTCAGTTTCAGCAACTGATTTTAAAGAACGCCGATGTGAAGAAATAGATCACTAGTTGCGTTAAAATTTGTTTTTAACGCAACTGATGTGATGTTCCTTCACATCGAATATCTTGCTATTCCTTTCACACCACCACCCACCTGCCTCCCCCCCCCCCCCCCCGTGCAATCGGACTTCTTCTTTGTGCCCTCTATACTTTCTTCACACAGTCAAAGAAAAATACTGGACGTGAAGAAAGCTCAAAAAGTTGTAAGACTCCTTCACACAGTGAAAGTAAAATTACGTTCTACTACAGTTTCAAAAGAAGAACTTCAAATATTTATCGAAAATTGCGAACAAATAAATAAAATAAAAATATCAGCACTCGATATTGCCATTTCTGTGTTGAGATATCGCTGAAGAGAACATCGCCGATATTCTTAGATATTTTTTTGAAAAAATACCGATATTTCATCAACGGCCCTTAGTACTACAGAGCAGTGCAAAGATGATCGGAATTTAATCAAGTACACTGGGTCCAGCCTGTCGATAACGAACTATACCATACCGCTTCCCTTCGTCTTGCTACGTAAATTAAGATGACGACAGTTTCCTCCGGTGCAGGGAGGCAGGCGCGAGGTGATAACAACAGTAGCAGTAGAAATGGTTCAAATGGCTCTGAGCACTATGGGACTTAACATCTGTGGTCATTAGTCCCCTAGAACTTAGAACTACTTAAACCTAACTAACCTAAGGACATCACACACATCCATGCCCGAGGCAGGATTCGAACCTGCGACCGGAGCGGTCACGCGGTTCCAGACTGAAGCGCCTAGACCGCACGGCCACACCGGCCGGCTAGTAGCAGTAGAAAGGGAGACGAGTGCCCTGCGCTTTTGCTATCGGATCAACACAGTTTAATTCTTAGCGTAGGAATTCTAGAGAAGGGAAACCAAGTTGTCAGCAATTTAACGATAATGAGGGCTGGTTAATATGTCTGTCTGCGCACCTCCATGGAAGAAGAGACATGCTGTAGCTAGGAAGAAGAAAAAAGTCGTTTTATTTTATAGTCAGTTTCGGTGCTTTTTTACCAATTTCATTGTTATTTCCTGACGGTTTATTTTTCAAGTACTGTGTGATCTTTACTTTTGTCTTATTCATTGTTTTCCACTGTTACGTTGGATATGAAAATATGTAGTATCTATCAGCTCTTTTTCTTTAAGTGACTTATCGTGTTGTGTGATTAATTTAGCCGTCGCGGTGGCCGTGCGGTTCTAGGCGCTGCAGTCCGGAACCGCGGGTCTGCTACGGTCGCAGGTTCGAATCCTGCCTCGGGCATGGATGTGTGTGATGTCCTTAGGTTAGTTAGGTTTAAGTAGTTCTAAGTTCTAGGGGACTGATGAGCTAAGATATTAAGTCCCATAGTGCTCAGAGCCATTTGAACCATTTTTTTGTGATTAATTGTTAGAAGCAAACCAAGGAGGCCCTATGGTATTGCATCTTCGTTCTAAGGAGATTTGTGCGGAATTACTTACGTGCTTGCAATGCTGAAGCGCCATATTTGGTGGTTTTCGCATTTGTATTTGAGAACTACGAAAATATGTAGTTTAATTCAGGATCCGTATTAAAGATATCTCAAGAACGCGTCATTTTTGCACGATTTGTTTTCCATTAGATTCCGAAAATGTGACTTCGGCGAATAAAACTGTAACCAGAATGGTGTTCCTTGGAAGAAGCTACTTTCGTTTGTTGTCACATCTAGGGCGTAAGTTGGTTACACGGGAATGGAATTGCCATTTTATGGTTATAGACGAACTCAATGTTGATGAATAAATCTACATCACAATCATTTTGTAAACTGCTGCCCTCAAATTTACATTTTTTCACATGAAGAAGGTGCCAGATTATGTGTCATTTCGTAAAAACCATAGAATTCGAGTTATGTCGTTAAAAATTGTCGATTTCACGTTATATTTTGCGTTATCGCGAAATTTTCCTGTCCCTAGTTATGTTGACTGAAAAGAGCAGGACACCGTGCGGAGAATAGCCACTGCGTTGGCAGTAACGAACGCATTTGCTGACGCTGCGGAAAGGCTTGTGGTCATGCCATGGAACTGTTTCGTAGAAGACTCACCGTATAATATGCGTCGGAAAAAATTGAAGGTTCTTCAGGAGAAAACCATTCCATCCGATGACCAGCAGAGATGGCACGAATACAGCTTATGATTTACGGAACTTCTGTAACAATAGCGTGTTCCCCTAGCGAAAGAACCAAATGTCTGATAACTATCACCGTGGATCTACTGCGGAACGGTGCAATGGACAGTCCGCAGCATTCAAGCGAGGTGCCGACCGTGGAAAATCTCCGACGAGCTGCTGTCGGCGGCAGCGGGTATCGAGATGCCTCTCTGTGCGCGGAGAATGCCGACGGCCTTTTATTATCGGCGCCACGGCGGCTGACCGCTCTGCGTAGGTGGTGCGCCTCATAATTCGCTATTGTTTCGCGGGAGACCCCATTACCTCTCCTAATGACCTCGCGCCCTCATAATTTGTCCGCCCACGTCATTCTCGGTTACAGCTTTCGTGGACACGTCGGCCGTCTCAAGGATCGCGTTTTTTAACGTACTGCATCTCAGCACAAAGGAAGCGTTTGATTTGAATATTCTATCCGGGAAAGAGACGTAATGGACTTGAGATTCAATTTTAATAAAGCGTTATAATCAGCAATAATATCGCGTTTGTGCTACTTAGCGCTTGTAAATGAGTCGCTCGCGTGTTTGCTGACTTTTCGGTCTTTTATTTTAGTTGCGTGTATAGATGCTCGCTTTGAGCAGAAATTGTTTCTCCATGTCACAGTCATGTAATGTATCCTTAAAAGGGGCTCTCTGATGAAAAATAGCCTATTCCTTTCAAATACGCCTTGCCAGAGAAACGTTTCAAAGACCGAACGTATTTCCATTACGAGTTATAAGGAATAATGGGAGAAGTTATTGAGATTTATCTTTCAGACATGATACATAGTTCCTAATTTAACGTATGCGAAAGAAATATTGACTATTTCCGTCTCCTGGTGTTGTTGTTGTTGTTGTGGTCTTCAGTCCTGAGACTGGTTTGATGCAGCTCTCCATGCTACTCTATCCTGTGCAAGCTTCTTCATCTCCCAGTACTTACTGCAACCTACATCCTTCTGAATCTGCTTAGTGTATTCATCTCTTGGTCTCCCTCTACGATTTTACCCTCCACGCTGCCCTCCAATGCTAAATTTGTGATTCCTTGATGCCTCAAAACATGTCCTACCAACCGATCCCTTCTTCTAGTTAAGTTGTGCCACAAACTTCTCTTCTCCCCAATCCTATTCAATACCTCCTCATTAGTTACGTGATCTACCCACCTTATCTTCGGCATTCTTCTGTAGCACCACATTTCGAAAGCTTCTATTCTCTTCTTGTCCAAACTAGTTATCGTCCATGTTTCACTTCCATACATGGCTACACTCCATACAAATACTTTCATAAACGACTTCCTGACACTTAAATCTATACTCGATGTTAACAAATTTCTCTTCTTCAGAAACGATTTCCTTGCCATTGCCAGTCTACATTTTATATCCTCTCTACATCGACCATCATCAGTTATTTTACTCCCTAAATAGCAAAACTCCTTTACTACTTTAAGTGTCTCATTTCCTAATCTAATTTCCTCAGCATCACCCGATTTAATTTGACTACATTCCATTATCCTCCTGGTGTGGCGCGCAGATTAACAAACATATTCTGTAACATCTTTAGCGTCGCTCTTCAAACAGCAATCCCCTCCTCTGTCGCCTTTAACCTCCTCCTTTTGTGGCTCCCATTTCATTACTTTTGCTAGATGCTTTCAAATGTTTTTCGCTGTTATATTGCGAGGAAGAAATATTAGTGCGACCTGTGTATATCAAAGTTTTAATATTCGTCTGGTACAGTGGACAGCTTTGACCAAGAAATAAATTAAAATGGTTCCTGGCCCTCAGTTCCGACCAAAGTCTTCGGGAGGTTTGTCTTGGTCACCTGGCGAATGCCGGGATTGTACATCCCATCCCATCCCAAACATTCCCGATTGCGATTCCCTCGGCCCCGCTATCAACCTGCTTGGATATCTGGCTCAAAGGACCAAGTCCTACAACAGTCCGCTGTGCTCTCACGAAGTGGGAATGAAAGATGAAAAAAAGAAACCTTTCGAGAAAGGAGCGGCGTAAGAGTACTGCACTTGTCGAGTGGATAATAGACTATATATACACAAATAAATACATTTCCGCACACACCAAGATATAAATTTATGTGTGCGATGTACTATCGCATGATTAATAGTTCCCATCAGTCGCTTCTGACCAAGATTTTAGGGAAGATTCCTTTGGTTGAAGGCAAATACTAGAACTGGAAATCCCCTCCCAAATATTCCCAATTTCGATTCCCTGTGCCCCACTACCGCCTCGCAGAATTCTCCCTGACTAAATGGTGGGCGACTATCCGAGCAGCCTGTTCTACTCACAGAATAAAAATTATATTAAAAACACTGCCGTTGTTACCGTCATGGGCGGAATATTGAAGTTATATGTACCTCTGTCCACCGTTCAACGTTTTGTATCTTCTCATAAGTGTATAAATCCAACTGTTGGCATAAGGTTCAAACTACAAGACTGAACTACTGTCGTATAATTGCTAAATGACTGTAGTTACCTCACTATTCCACCACACATTTAGAATGACGAATTTATGCATACATCTGTTCAAATGAATACGTCTCATGAAGGGCCACTAGTATGAGCTACTGTGCTCCACATCTTAGTGGCATGTATTTCTTTTTATTTACTTGTTTTTTCTTCTTGGATGCGCCAACTTAGGACCACGATCCAATCTGAATTCCTTATTCGCTGTTTTTTCTTTTCTTGTCTTTCATCTGTTCGCTATGTTTTTTCTTCTTGTCTCTGACCGCATCAGACCTATTTTCTTTACTCTTCTACCTTGGAATCCTTCCATACTCAATACGTTTTTCCTAATCAGCTCCTGCAGAAAGTGCCATCACTTCTGACTCTATGCTGTTCATTTTTGGAACACAACCTACGAGCAGCTTAGAGACAGAAGTGATGACACTCTGCATGACCTGACCATCATTTTGCAGGACAATTCTCAAGCATGTACTGTGTAAGCCGTTACCGATTTGTTTGACTGATGGGGCTGCTAAGTGCTATATCACCTACTGCACTCCCCTGACTTAAGCTCTCGTGAGTTCAACTCGATTTCTAAACTGAAGGAAACATTTCACGGCGTTCGCTTCAGAGCTGCTACAAATTCGTCGGGCAATAGACGGCGCCGCTCGAACTGTCAACACAACTGGCACTGCCAAGAGTATCCTACGACTTCCAGATTGCTGGCAACGTGTTATACACAATGCTGGTGACTAGTCTGAAGGTCAGTAAAACTTTGAAAAAAATGGTTCAAATGGCTCTGAGCACTATGGGACTCAACTGCTGTGGTCATAAGTCCCCTAGAACTTAGAACTACTTAAACCTAACTAACCTAAGGACATCACACACATCCATGCCCGAGGCAGGATTCGAACCTGCGACCGTAGCAGTCGCACGGTTCCGGACTGCGCGCCTAGAACCGCGAGACCACCGCGACCGGCTAAAACTTTGAAAAACGTATCTATTTTGTACGAGCTGTAAATAAATAGTTGCCACTATTAAAGTGCCGACCCTCGTATACCGTTCAACAATTTAAAAAATTGATGCTAATCACTGTTTTTCTATAAATCGTCCTGAGAGCTTTCAGGAAACAGACGGAAACGGTATAGGTTTCATTCAGGGAAGATAAAGGTTTAAACATGATATCCTAGGGATGAAAACAATATCTTAGTGAAATAATTACCTTCGCAGCGACGCGCACAGTGTAACATTAGTCTTGTTTTCCAGGAAGTGTAAGGACGCACAAGGGTAGCCCCGTGCCCATATCTCACGTGGCAGTGCGGTACGCAGAAGTGTCTAGTCTCACTACACACGGTCGCTCAGTTGGCTGGCACGTTGCCCACTACATGGCGCCGCAGAACTTGAACCCGACTCTCGCACGCTTCCCACTGTGCCTTTAACACTCCGCGAGCCAGGGCGGGGAAAAAAAGGTTTTGCGGAAGAACACTGCGGACGTTCACGCGACCCTTTTCTAGTCTCAGCGAGTGAAGGCAAAAAGTACACAGAATTAAGATGCGAATTATAATTTATCCTTTCACTGTCGGTAAAATGACAAATAATTATCTAAGTACCATATAGCTACTCATTAAAATCACAGTTCCGGCGTCCGAATTCCAGAGGCAGTAGATACATTAATTGTTGTCCCACAAAAATTGAACAAAGTTATTTATCAAAATAAAGGTTGGGGACTCCTGCCAAACCACTAGATCCTCTTCACTATATAATAATAGTATTAATAATAATAATGTAAGAAAGGCAATAAACAAGACATTAAAAACTACAGAAGAATTCATTTACTACAAGTTACATATTAAATATTTTCGAAAATCTTAGTAACAGAGACGAAACAGCATTTAACGTTATTTAGGTGAATATTAAGAGGGTTTTAGTTAAGGCAGGTCATGCTTTGAACAAATGTTTGATCAGAAGTGAACCATTCGACACAGATTACTGAATTCAATAGAAATTGTAGTAATATTTGTTGATCTCAAAAAGGCCTTTGATTCCGTTGAAAGACAGACTGTAGATAAAATCATCCGAGAATTTGGTGTAAAGTTTACATTATCAAATCTAATTCGTGGAAGTTACAGACACAGTATCTGAAGAGAAATTTTTGGGAGAAATATCTTTGTCATTCGAAATAAACGTAGATGTACGGCAAGATGATTATCTGCCCAATTCTTTTTTAATTGTGTTCTATAAAAACAATAAGAATTTGGAATGAAAAACTGAATGAATATAAGATTTTACCTATAAGGATGGGAAGAGGAAACAAAAATATTGAAATAAACTGCCCTGCATTTGCAGATGACTTTACTATAGCCAATAGGACCGTTTAAAGAATTTCTGCAAAGAAAACAAAATTTTTTACAATTATTAAAAATGCACCGTAATTTCTGAAAACAGATATTGGACAAATTGAAAAGATTAAAACATTTAAATATCTTAGGAGGTATTCCAAGAAAATGTTTCGGTAAAAGCTGTTATAGAGGAAAGGATACAGAAAATGAGAAGGCCATAAGATAAAAGCAAAGATTTTTAGAACTAAAAATACCAGTCTAGAAGTGCAAAAATAAGGCATTACAGTACAGTAGTGAAACTAGAATGTCTGTATGCAAGCGGATGTCTAGCATTAAACTATAGGCCGGCCGGTGTGGCCGTGCGGTTCTAGGCGCGTCAGTTTGGAACCGCGAGACCACTCCGGTCGCAGGTTCGAATCCTGCCTCGGGCATGGATGTGTGTGATGTCCTTAGGTTAGTTAGGTTTAATTAGTTCTAAGTTCTAGGCGACTGATGACCTCAGAAGTTAAGTCGCATAGTACTCAGAGCCATTTGAACCATTAAACTATAATTTAGATAAATTACAAATACTGGAAAGGGGAATCATTAGGAAAATATTAACCCCATGAAAAAGTATGGAAGGTTGAAATTACATGGTAACGATGAAATTTATCGAAATATAGAAAACATGTCAGCAGTAATGAGAAAAAGAAGACGTATTTTATGGACATATACAGGGTGTTACAAAAAGGTACGGCCAAACTTTCAGGAAATATTCCTCACACACAAAGAAAGAAAATATGTTATGTGGACATGTGTCCGGAAACGCTTACTTTCCATGTTAGAGCTCATTTTATTACTTCTCTTCAAATCACATTAATCATGGAATGGAAACACACAGCAACTGAATGTACCAGCGTGACTTCAAACACGTTGTTACAGGAAATGTTCAAAATGTCCTCCGTTAGCGAGGATAAATGCATCCACCCTCCGTCGCATGGAATCCCTGATGCGCTGATGCAGCCCTGGAGAATGGCGTATTGTATCACAGCCGTCCACAATACGAGCACGAAAAGTCTCTACATTTGGCACCGGGGTTGCGTAGACAAGAGCTTTCAAATGTCCCCATAAATGAAAGTCAGGAGAGCGTGGAGGCCATGGAATTGGTCCACCTCTACCAATCCATCGCCGGCCGAAGTGGTCGTGCGGTTGAAGGCGCTGCAGTCTGGAACCGCAAGACCGCTACGGTCGCAGGTTCGAATCCTGCCTCGGGCATGGATGTTTGTGATGTCCTTAGGTTAGTTAGGTTTAACTAGTTCTAAGTTCTAGGGGACTAATGACCTCCGAAGTTGAGTCCCATAGTGCTCAGAGCCATTTGAACCATTTGAACCAAGCAATCCATCGGTCACCGAATCTATTGTTGAGAAGCGTACGAACACTTCGACTGAAATGTGCAGGAGCTCTATCGTGCGTGAACCACATGTTGTGTCGTACTTGTAAAGGCACACGTTCTAGCAGCACAGGTAGAGTATCCCGTATGAAATCATGATAACGTGCTCCACTGAGCGTAGGTGGAAGAACATGGGGCCCAATCAAGACATCACCAACAATGCCTGCCCAAACGTTCACAGAAAATCTGTGTTGATGACGTGATTGCACAATTGCGTGCGGATTCTCGTCAGCCCACACATGTTGATTGTGAAAATTTACAATTTGATCACGTTGGAATGAAGCCTCATCCGTAAAGAGAACATTTGCACTGAAATGAGGATTGACACATTGTTGGATGAACGATTCGCAGAAGTGTACCCGTGGAGGCCAATCAGCTGCTGATAGTGCCTGCACGCGCTGTACATGGTACGGAAACAACTGGTTCTCCCGTAGCACTCTCCATACAGTGACGTGGTCAACGTTACCTTGTACCGCAGCAACTTCTCTGACGCTGACATTAGGGTTATCGTCAACTGCACGAAGAATTGCCTCGTCCATTGCAGGTGTCCTCGTCGTTGTAGGTCTTCCCCAGTCGCGGGTCATAGGCTGGAATGTTCCGTGCTCCCTAAGACGTCGATCAATTGCTTCGAACGTCTTCCTGTCGGGACACCTTCGTTCTGGAAATCTGTCTCGATACAAACGTACCGCGCCACGGCTATTGCCCCGTGCTAATCCATACATCAAATAGGCATTTGCCAACTCCGCATTTCTAAACATTGCACTGACTGCAAAACCACGTTCATGATGAACACTAACCTGTTGATGCTACGTACTGATGTGCTGGATGCTAATACTGTAGAGCAATGAGTCGCATGTCAACAGAAGCACCGAAGTCAACATTACCTTCCTTCAATTGGGCCAACTGGCGGTGAATCGAGGAAGTACAGTACATACTGACGAAACTAAAATGAGCTCTAACATGGAAATTAAGCGTTTCCGGACACATGTCCACATAACATCTTTTCTTTATTTGTGTGTGAGGGATGTTTCCTGAAAGTTTGGCCGTACCTTTTTGTAACACCCTGTATATCGAATGTAAGACAGTCAAATATTTATGGGATAAGAGGTCAAAAATAAGTTGGGTCCATGAAATAAAAAAATAATTTAGAAAAAAATAATACGAAAGATGAAGAACAAATCCTCGTATACACACAACTTGATCTCAGACAGATTCCAGTGCCGTACTACTACTCCTTAAAATTACAATGGATCGCCTACAACAGCGGCAGTAACTTAGGATTGTACACTTAGCATTGATAATAAGAAAATGTAATTTTACTGAAACGACATAATCTGTTATTTGTTTCCATCTCACTCTATTCACACGAGATCACGTGATTTATTTCTACTTCCAGATCCTTTGTTCTCTCTCTCTCTCTCTCTCTCTCTCTCTCTCTCTCTCTCTCCACGTGTTTTCATTTTTTTCCCTTGAATTCAGAACATTTTTGGTATTTCTCAGTGTATGGTCACTTAATTCATTATGCATAATGATATTTTAACAAAACAGGTAAACAGGTAATACAGGTGAATAACTTCCTGTTTAAACGAATTGTGCAGACATCTGCTTCCATTAATACATTTCTATCCTTATTGTAAACTAGTTTTAAATTGTCATATTTTCAGAATGAATCTTTCATTCTACAAGTTAGATGATGCTGCAGTGAAATTTTCGGATAGATCAAAACTGCATGACAAACCAGGACTCCAGCCTATACCTTACACGGGCAATGTTATTCGTAACTATTCGGGCAGGAAACGTGATCAGAGTTCACAGCTTCAATTTTGCCAGTACGCATGTCCTATTTCAGCAACTCTACAGGATCTCCCCGTATACCTTGCTGGACTACCATTCCTAAGAGAAAGGGTATGTCGGAGACGACACTTAGTGGTTGTGTTTGATATGAAATAGTACGCGCTATTATAAAATTTTTTTATACATTCACATTAAAAAATTGATTTACAGTAGAAAAAACGATATTTGTCTTGACTGATATTGACTGATCATTTAATGAATAGTGGGACTTCGAAATGATTTAAGAAGTTGGTGTAAAAGGGCGCTTTAGTCACATTATTACCAAAGTACAATAACAAAGTGAGGCGAAATTCCGTAAATAAACTGAAATTAGATTATACTAGTTAAAAGAAGTGCCACTGAATTTTTATGAGAAAAGTCTGTAAGCTTTTTAAATAAGACAAACGTTATTAACATTCTGAATTGGTATTCTCCATGTCTACATATTTATTTCTCGGCATAGTCACTCCGGCGACGAACATTTCTCCCAGCGAGAGACCAGTCTGTTAATATCGTCACTGAAGAATGTTGGACGTTGTTGACGGAACCACAACATCACCTCTGCTTGTATCGCTTCTTCAGTATCAAAGTGAAGTTCTCGAATGTGTTCATTACGTTTTGGAGACAGACGAAAATCGGGTGGAACGAATTCGAGACTGTACTGGAGGATGATCGATGAAAGTGAATCAAGGGCGGCGGATTGTTGCAAACGTCGCAGCGCTCGTGTGTGGTCTGGTACTGTCATGCTGAAAGAGAGAGTGCTTCATGTGCGGACAAACTCTTCGAATCCGTGCTTTCAATCTTTTGAGTGTCCCACAGTACCTTGCAGACTTTACGGTGGTGCCTCTAGGTAAAGACCAAATTCACCACACCACCTTGAACAACCCAGAACACTGTGGACATGACTTCGCTTGGTGATGGCATGGTCTTGAACATTTTTGGCGTTGGTGATTCTTTGTGGCGGAACTCCATTGATGCTCTCTTTTTTTCGAAGCCAAAATGAAGAACCCAGCTTCCATCACCTGTCACAATCATCGCCGTAGACATATTTCATCCTTACATGCATTTCAATGGAGGCACTTTCCTTGCTATTAGAAACTTGTTTGCGGTACGCTGTTTCTCAGCACTGCATAGTTACCTTACACGACGCCGTGATACACGTTGCAGTTCGTAGCCTCTAGCGGCAGAGGATTGAAAGTTGCGTCGGCGAAACGGGGATTTCTTTTTCTTTATTGTTATTTCATCCCCCTTGCTCCATAAGGGGGAGGGTGGGCTGCTAGCGGTACAATTCTCCACGCTTCAGCCAAGTGAATTAAAAATATTTACAGTGAGAAATGCTAAATAAATTTCGGGCTGCTTTCTTTTTTAAATTAAAAATCAAAGATGGATAGTTAAACAACGGAAACATATGTATTTTAAAAACACATCGCAAGAAGGTGAAATTCTTCCGATGTAAAACGCCGAAGCACTGCTCCTTCACTTAAAATCTGAAGGACCTGCACTAGGGTGAGAAGTTTTCTGGAGGAGAGAGTATGTGCCGTAGATTTGAGAGGTGTGGTAGAGAGACAGAGGTCTATTAGATAGGAAAACTATGGAGATGAGAGGTAGAAGTTGAGGTGGATAGTGGGAAATACAGTCGGTGGGAAAGACAGACGGTGAGGAGTAGTGTGTCGTGTGGATAGGGTAATGGTGATAAGAGGAAATCGATTGGGATGGATGGAGAGGGAAAGGAGATAAGGGCCCTGATGTAGAATGGCATAGGTGGGGAAGAGTTATGGTTGGTACGAGGAATAAATATCGAGGCGGATCTCGTTGCCTGAGAGAGGGTGTTGGTTGAAGTGGGATAGAATATGGAGTGTCTGTAGGTGTAGGGACGGAGGGATTTGTTTGTAAAGGCGCAGCAGCATACCAGGGTTGGTGATCTGAGGGTAGACAATGGGGTGATTGGAATCTAGTTTGCGACAGACAGTATAGTAGATGCGGAGGTTTTCGATGTGGGTGAGGAGGGGTGGAAATTTGATGAGATGATGGAGGATCCAGGTGGGGGAAGGCAAACGGACGTGGAAAGGGAGATGGAGTGCATGGCGTTCGAGGAGTTGGAGAGACTTACATAACTTTGGTCGGGCGGAGATCCTTGCTGCATTTGCACAGCAGAGGACTGGTCGGATCACGGTTTTTTAGGTGTGGAGCATAGAGTAGCTTTAGTCTACTGTGGACTTTTTGTTGGTTGTTTAGTAAGTAAAGTTTCCACGTTAGTTACTGGTCGATGGTTAGTCCAAAATATTTTAATGTGTTGATTAGCTGGATAGGACGGTTATAAACGGTAACGTAGAAGTCATGGACGCGGAACGTGCGTGTGGCTCGTCATATAATTATTGCATGGGTTTCAGTGGGGTTGATCTTGAGGAACCATTGGTTACACCGTGAGGTACCCTGATTAAGGCGAAATGGGGGAGTTGAAGAAGCAATATGCATGATATGTAATACCTCAACCAAATGACTGGAAAAGAGCACAAGTAGTCCCAGTCTTCAAGAAGGGTCGTCGAGCAGATGCGCAAAACTATAGAACTATATCTCTGACGTCGATCTGTTGTGCAATTTTAGAACATGTTTTTTGCTCACGTATCATGTCGTTTCTGGAAACCCAGAATCTACTCTGTAGGAATCAACATGGATTCCGGAAACAGCGATCGTGTGAGACCCAACTCGCTCTATTTGTTCATGAGACCCAGAAAATTTTAGATACAGGCTCCCAGGCAGATGCCATTTTCCTTGACTTCCGGAAGGCGTTCGATACAGTTCCGCACTGTCGCCTGATAAACAAAGTAAAAGCTTACGGAATATCAGACCAGCTGTGTGTCTGGATTGAAGAGTTTTTAGCAAACAGAACACAGCATGCTGTTCTCAATGGTGAGACATCTACAGTCGTTAAAGTAAGCTCTGGCGTGCCACAGGTGAGTGTTATGGGACCATTGCTTTTCACAATATATATAAATGACCTAGTAGGTAGTGTCGGAAGTTCCATGCGGCTTTTCGCGGATGATGCTGTAGTATACAGAGAAGTTGCAACATTAGAAAATTGTAGCGAAATGCAGGAAGATCTGCAGCGGATTGGCACTTGGTGCAGGGAGTGGCAACTGACCCTTAACATAGACAAATGTAATGTATTGCGAATACATATAAAGAAGGATATTTTATTGTATGATTATATCATAGCGGAACAAACACTGGTACCAGTTACTTCTGTAAAATATCTGGGAGTATGCGTGCGGAACGATTTGAAGTGGAATGATCATATAAAATTATTTGTTGGTAAGGCAGGTACCAGGTTGAGATTCATTGGGAGAGTCCTTAGAAAATGTAGTCCATCAACAAAGGAGGTGGTTTACAAAACACTCGCTCGACCTATACTTGAGTATTGCTCATCAGTGTGGGATCCGTACCAGTTCGGGTTGACGGAGGAGATAGAGAAGATCCAAAGAAGAAAGGGTTCAAATGGCTCTGAGCACTATGAGACTTAACTTCTAAGGTCATCAGTCCCCTAGAACTTAGAACTACGTAAACCTAAATAACCTAAGGACATCACACACATCCATGCCCGAGGCAGGATTCGAACCTGCGACCGTAGCGGTCGCGCGGTTCCAGACTGTGGCGCCTAGAACCGCTCGGCCACCCCGGCCGGCTCCAAGGAAGAGCGGCGCGTTTCGTCACAGGGTTATTTGGTAAGCGTGATAGCGTTACGGAGATGTTTAGCAAACTCAAGTGGCAGACTCTGCAAGAGAGGCGCTCTGTATCGCGGTGTAGCTTGCTGTCCAGGTTTCGAGAGGGTGTGTTTCTGGATGAGGTATCGAATATATTGTTCCCCCTACTTATACCTCCCGAGGAGATCACGAATGTAAAATTAGAGAGATTCGAGCGCGCACCGAGGCTTTCCGGCAGTCGTTCTTCCCGCGAACCATACGCGACTGGAACCAAAAAGGGAGGCAATGACAGTGGCACGTAAATTGCCCTCCGCCACACACCGTTGGGTGGCTTGCGGAGTATAAATGTAGATGTAATAGATGTAGATATTGTGAACAGAATAAAAAATTCAGAGGCATGTTTTTGAGGATGCCCTCGTATGTGATGAATTAGGACTGTGTCCTGGACGTGGATTCCGGTCTAATGCGTACCTTAGGCGCCCACAGCGTATCCCATTTCGCTACAGAGATCGTTTAGTGTCTTCCCCCTTCGCTCGAACTAAACCTACAGTGAGTTCAGATACGAGTCGGTCCATGAGTCACGTTCAGGTAGCTCACCGAGCGATGTGGCGCTTTGCTGTGACACTGAACTCTTATTCGGCAGGATTACAGTTCAATTCCTCGACCGGCCATCCAGGTTTCGGTTTTCCGCGATTTTCCTGAATAACTTAAAGTGAATGGCGGGATTGGTTGGTTGGTTGATTTGGGGGAGGGGACCAAACAGCGTGGTCATCGGTCCCATCGGATTAGGGAAGGATGGAAAGGAAGTCGGCTGTGCCCTTTCAGAGGAACCATCCCGGCATTTGGCTGAAGCGATTTAAGGAAGTTACCGAAAACCTAAATCAGGACGACCGGACGCGAGTTTGAACCGTCCGCTTCATCGTCCTTTATGATGGTACATTGTAATAACTTGGTAGCTTTGCTATTTAAAAAGGACATGATGATACCATTTATGTTTCCAGCACACTTATGCATCGATGATTTCGCAGAATCACACTGTGCTAAGCTACGATCTGAAGCCCCGTATCGTTTGTGGATCGCTTACCAAAGGCCGAAGCTATCCGAAGAGATGGTTCAAGTCGGTGTAGAATTGAGGATGGTTCATTACCTCACACCACGACAGCATTTAATTTACTGCAGGGTAATCACGACTTGCCGTGCAGCAAGAAGACGCTGTTAAGAAAGCTATGGACCTTTTTCTGCGAAATATCCCCCGCCAAAGCCACATTTTGTCACAGTTGTTGGCGTCAGTCAGTACCGTTCCCTTGCTAAGGAAAAGAAGAAGAAGAAGCATAGCTTTGACGCCCCATATGACATTCACTGTGGTTATCTTCTGGGGTGGAATTGTTCTGGATTCTTTGATCGGAGACGTAAGAGCCATGTTGCCGTTCCATGCATATTTGCCTGATCTTTGTTGCCACATGATGCATCCATGTTTCATCTCCGTTAATGGCATGATTCAGGAAAAGTGTTCCATCAGGAACTCCATGTGATGCCTGCGAGATGTAATGCTGTCTTGGCGATTTTCTGACCTTCTGAGCGTTGAGTTGCATCCAATATGACTACGTCTCTTGACAGCTGAGTTACTCGCAGACAGTGTTTTGCTCATCACGTAGTTCTGGTCTATCATCACCGAACTGTTCACACCGAACTCACACACATCGAGCTGAGTATGGTTTCTGTTAGTGAGATGCCTACAAAAATCTGACACTTTGCGTAAGTCTTTTAGTTCAGTTTCGATCAGCATAGCCACCATACAAGTGACACTGCAAGGGGCCCAAGCATCGCATTGTGCCATCTAACGCTAGCGTGCAGACGTCATGGCCGTCTGCCGCGGTTCCAACAGAAAATTTTTGAACAGTTCATGGAATATAAGGACATGGAAGAGTATTGTACTCGATTTCATTAACAGATGCTCTTCACTTTCCTTCAGACCTCCCAAGTAATGTTAAACTTCCACTCGGTTTCCCTATTACTGGTTTCGTAAGTGCATGCCATTTCATATTACTTAATATTGTTACCCTTGGATTTATAAGCGGTGTTCCAAGCTTCACAAATTTCTCGGAAATCTGATACCTCCGAGTTGTTTCTGTTTTTGTATTTATGTATTTCTTATTTAGATTGACCACATCAGGGTCTTAAGGTCCTCTCCTACATCAGATCAGGAACAGCACGTACCAAAGATACTACAAAACATTTCCTATAATATAACAATAATTAACAGTAATAATAATGAAGGGCATTTAGAATGACATAGATTAGCCATGTTTAGTACCATCAGAGCGGAATGGGTAAAGGAAGAGGAAAAGGCTGAAATTACAGCGACAGTTGCTGTTAGGAAAGAACAGGACATACATAGAGAACTCTACCGATAAGGGACTGACGATAGCGAGCTGCATGGAATGTGGGAGAGATGGCTAGTGTGACAGAAGGTGGATCATTAGCTGTCTATTGAAGTTTGTAAGGAATTTGATTTCTCTGACATTTTGAGGAAAATTGTTCCAATGTCGGGTCCCCGCTAAAGAAAATGGTTTAGAGCACATGGCAGTTTTATGTGATGGTGCAGAGAGGATTTTACTTTGTTCAAAACGTGTGTTTCTGGTTTTCCGTTCAGATAGTAATGCAAGAGTCGAACACAAATGAGGAGTAGTGCAGTGATTGAGAAGATGATAGAGCAGACATTGTGATAGTCTCTACGCGGCCCGTAGTTAGGATAATTGTTCGTAGGCTGGTGTGATACGGTCGAAAAACCATACGTTACAAATATATCGTATACAAGCATTTATTTCCAGTTTCAGCCTGCATGAGCTTTCGTTTGAAAGTCCATGGAGAACGATATCTCCATAGTAAGTACGGGGAGTATTAGTATCTCTACGAGTTTCTTTTGTATATTTCTATAGTGAGTGAAGTGACACTGACATCTTCTTACAGACTGCTGTTGTGTGTTCAGTCCATTCTAAGTGATGGTCCAGAATTATCCCCAATTTATAGTCACTGCCTTTCCTGTACACAACAGAATCTTCAGCGAATAATGTGAAAATGCTGCTGACCCTGCCTGAAAATTGTATGTATGTAATGAGAATAGCCGGTCGCTGTGGCCGAGCGGTTCTAGGCGCTTCAGTCCGGAACCTCGCTGCTGCTACTGTCGCAGGTTGGAATCCTGCCTCGGGCATGGATGTGTGCGATGTCCTTAGGTCAGTTAGGTTTAAGTAGTTCTAAGTTCTAGGGGACTTATGACCACAGATGTTGAGTCCCGTAGTGCTCAGAGCCATTTGAATCCGTTACACTGTAATGTACTGAGGTGTAGCAGTAGAAGGCTGTTCATATGCTCATGTCTCGGTTGTCAATCGATCGTGTGGTAGCGTTACTTATGATCAGTAATGTTTCGATATAAACTTACAAGCATTTTTTTCGGTGATGGTTTGAACTAAGAAATATGTACCAGTCTTAATAGAGTATCGGACCCTACTGATTCCAGAAAGCAATGACGTGTTCGAGCATGAAATCCTACAGGAAATTGATGTTAGGGATATTGGTGTGTAGTTCTGTACCTGCGTGGCTTAATGGTTAAACGGTGTTAAAGGCAGGAAGATCCTTATGCGTAAATGGGTTTTTAAAGGCGTAATTCATTGTTTCGCAGTTCTGTCTGTTGTCTTCAGTTTCGAAATCAGTCTGGTTCAGGAGAGGCAATGGAAGGTTTTGACCCTTCGTATTCATGTGTCCTCTGACAGCAGCAACTTCATGATGTGAATGATGAGTTATCAGAGTCGACTCTCGTGCACTGATCACACAATTTTCCATCTTTTGATTAAATAAAATCACGCAGACAAGGACGTTTCATCATTTACTGTGCATTGGATCAATCACATTTCAGTGAGACCTTGATTTCCAAAGAACGTGTTGCGGATCGTATGAACCGTGAAAAGAGTTATTTAAAGAAAGATGGAAATAGTAGAAGCTAAGGAAGGTCGGAATTTTTAATCTTCCACTGCAACTGATCAGGACGGCTTCAACCTCCGTTTGCGTGAAACGAAGGCTCGCGTCTGGCCATGGCAATGTCTCTCTATCTGTGTTGCTAGTGACGTCCTTCGGGAATACTCGTGGCTTTTGATTCTTAGAAAGTGACGTTACAACTTTTTATCGTATCTCTCTTAGAATCTGGCGGGTTTGTTGAGTAATATTTCTGTACTTGAAACTTCATAATAGTTGATTGTACAGGTCTCTAGAAAAACGTATTATTTGGATCAAAAATTTATTTCCTTTTTTGCGTAACAAAAAATCTGTGAACTGGCGCAGAGGTAAGACACTCGAAACAGCAGCTCAAATCCTCGACCAGCCACCCAGATTTAGGTTTCCCGCCATTTCTCTAAATCGCTGAAGGTGAACGTCGGTACGGTTCCTCTGAAAGAGCACAACCCATTTCCTTCCCCGTCCTTCCCTTGTGTTACGTCTCGTCGACGACGGGACTCTAAATCCAAGCATTCCTTTATTTCTTCCTTGCTTTACTCGATTGCAGTGCCGCAAATGAAGGGCACCGCGTGCTAAAAATTATTTTTTATTTATTTTTAGGAGTGGAAACTCCTGTAAATCTAAAAACTTAATCAGCGCGTGCAATGACTTTTGTCCAAATTTAACGTAATCTGCTAAGGAAGCTCCGTAATAACTGTCATTACAATTATTAAAATCTTTTATGAAGGACAGTAGGACTCGCATAAGATTTTCGTCAATGTCTTTTACCGTAAAGTTAATGCGTCATGTATCAGACGCATAGTAGACTCTGTTACTATGATTTTGAAAAGATTTGACCCTTCTACGAAACCTAAGAAGATGACGAAACGAGCTCTTCCGCAACCGTCCAAGAGGACGATACTGATCTTCGTAGGTAACAAGAAATAGTCGTACGTATTTTTTCGTTTGTTTGTAAAACGTATAGTAATGCATTTAACACCAAGCATGAAGTTCTCGGAAATTAATTCTGTTCTCATGAGTAATATGAACAATTTTCTCTCGCTGCGACAACGAATGCTTAATTTCGTGTTCAAAAGTAATAAATTGTTGAACAAATTACTATTTATTCAAAAGTAATAAATTGTTGAACGAATTACTTACGATCAGTAATGTTTCGATGTAAACTTACAAGCATTTTTTTCGCTGATGGTGTGAACTAAGAAATACAGGGTGTTTCAAAAATGACCGGTATATTTGAAACGGCAATAAAAACTAAACGAGCAGCGATAGAAATACACCGTTTGTTGCAATATGCTTGGGACAACAGGACATTTTCAGGCGGACAAACTTTCGAAATTACAGTAGTTACAATTTTCAACAACAGATGGCGCTGCAAGTGATGTGAAAGATATAGACGACAACGCAGTCTGTGGGTGCGCCATTCTGTACGTCGTCTTTCTGCTGTAAGCGTGTGCTGTTCACAACGTGCAAGTGTGCTGTGGACAACATGGTTTATTCCTTAGAACAGAGGATTTTTCTGGTGTTGGAATTCCACCGCCTAGAACACAGTGTTGTTGCAACAAGACGAAGTTTTCAACGGAGGTTTAATGTAACCAAAGGACCGAAAAGCGATACAATAAAGGATCTGTTTGCAAAATTTCAACGGACTGGGAACGTGACGGATGAACGTGCTGGAAAGGTAGGGCGACCGCGTACGGTAACCACAGAGGGCAACGCGCAGCTAGTGCAGCAGGTGATCCAACAGCGGCCTCGGGTTTCCGTTCGCCGTGTTGCAGCTGCGGTCCAAATGACGCCAACGTCCACGTATCGTCTCATGCGCCAGAGTTTACACCTCTGTCCATACAAAATTCAAACGCGGCAACCCCTCAGCGCCGCTACCATTGCTGCACGAGAGACATTCGCTAACGATATAGTGCACAGGATTGATGACGGCGATATGCATGTGGGCAGCATTTGGTTTACTGACGAAGCTTATTTTTGCCTGGACGGCTTCGTCAATAAACAGAACTGGCGCATATGGGGAACCGAAAAGCCCCATGTTGCAGTCCCATCGTCCCTGCATCCTCAAAAAGTACTGGTCTGGGCCGCCATTTCTTCCAAAGGAATCATTGGCCCATTTTTCAGATCCGAAACGATTACTGCATCACGCTATCTGGACATTCTTCGTGAATTTGTGGCGGTACAAACTGCCTTAGACGACACTGCGAATACCTCGTGGTTTATGCAAGATGGTGCCCGGCCACATCGCACGGCCGACGTCTTTAATTTCCTGAATGAATATTTCGATGATCGTGTGATTGCTTTGGGCTATCCGAAACATACAGGAGGCGGCGTGGATTGGCCTCCCTATTCGCCAGACATGAACCCCTGTGACTTCTTTCTGTGGGGACACTTGAAAGACCAGGTGTACCGCCAGAATCCAGAAACAATTGAACAGCTGAAGCAGTACATCTCATCTGCATGTGAAGCCATTCCGCCAGACACGTTGTCAAAGGTTTCGGGTAATTTCATTCAGAGACTACGCCATATTATTGCTACGCATGGTGGATATGTGGAAAATATCGTACTATAGAGTTTCCCAGACCGCAGCGCCATCTGTTGTTGAAAATTGTAACTACTATAATTTCGAAAGTTTGTCTGCCTGAAAATGTACTGTTGTCCCAAGCATATTGCAACAAACGGTGTATTTCTATCGCTGCTCGTTTAGTTTTTATTGCCGTTTCAAATATACCGGTCATTTTTGAAACACCCTGTATGTACCAGTCTTAATAGAGTATCAGACCCTACCGACTTCCCGCTCATACTTCTATAGGCTAGTGCAGGTTGTGTAATATCCCCACGGAAAATTACCCTCTACCACGCACTAATTAATAGTGATCCATCAAATCATCCACATTTATTTACGTTTGAAAAGTATTGGATTAGATTTTTCTAGTAAAATATGCGCCGACAGCTAGTCGACGCCAAGGTATTTTTCTAGTACGTTTATTCTTTGGAACAACAGAGGTACAGATATGTATGCTCCATGGTCATTATAGGATAGTATAGAGAGAGCGAGAGAAGGGAACAGTTTCGGAAATATCAGTGGGAGGATTTTTGGATTGCTAAAGAAGTTTTAGGTACTCCTCTTCGCACTAAAGCGAACAAGGGAAATTTGTGCCGATAGCGGGATAGATAAAGAAATGATAAACCTGTAAAAAAGTAACTTTCCTGAGACTTAAAATACACGGAAACGGAACCTGTATATAAAAGGAATTCAATATACATCTTTCATCAGAAATAAGGTTTGTGACCATTTTATTACAGAGTGAATGAAGAATGAGTTCTCTGTCTGAATCATTGATGATTGTCTAGGCCCTGTAATTAATTGGGAAGTTTCAGCTGTGACGAAGAGAACCTGCAATCTATGAGTTTTATAAATCGTCCAAAAAGGCTTCGTCAACATCTGAAATATTAGATCTGTCGTAAACTGAACGAATTGTTCAAACGATCGATTTTCCCAACTGAATGCAGCGCTTAATAATAATAACAAATGTAAAGATTTTTTCTAGCAAGACAGCCGCTGAATATTAAGACGAAGGGTGCTACCAGAGATTCGACCAGGCTGATCTCAAGTAATTTATATTTGCATTGTACACATATAAATTAGAGAGAGAGAGTGAATGTAATTCTAGAAATTACTTAGAATCCTCCAGTATTATAAGTGTTTGTCTGTCCTTTTACGGATCAGCCAATCATAATACACGAAGCCCTGACTTTAATGTACTGATTCAGGTGTGTGAGTGAAGGAGCGATAAAGACGACAGATACACTTCTGTACAGACAAACATTACACCAAGTTAGCGGCAAGCTGCATTCACACACAAAGACTTTCATCAGAAACAAAACCACAAAAAAAAGTAGTAATCAGAGAATTCATTAGAATGGCCAATCCGTGACAGGACACGTTTTTGGACGTTGTTAAAATAATTTTGTTCTTTGTTTCATGTGAACGACGACGAGACAACCTAACTTGAAAAAAGAGAAGAAATACTCGCAGTCGAATTACTTGGATCCACAGATAAACACCACGCAGGGCGCAGACAAAAGGCCAGATGTATTATTTTTTAAATAAAGCTTGCTAGTATTCTGGAAGTAGACGTAGATTTGAACATTTACTAATTGTGTTCATACTAGACGTAGTTTGATTGAACTGCCCTAGTTGCATTTAACTGTATAAGTACTATACGAACGTATTCTTGTGTGAAGGGAGATATATATAAATCTTGACTGTAGAACATTTATATGGTTTTAACTAGGGCAATGTTTAAGATGAGTCAAGCAGAGCAGAGCAACATGCAACAGCCTTCAGCTGTGAGCACCGATGATAATGAGGTAGTAAGAAGTGTTGTAGAACCGATCGCTACAGATAGCGCAATAGAACGCCCGGTAGACACGGCTGGAGATGTAACAGCAGGGATGCAACATGGATTAGATCCATTAGTAATTATAATGAGGCAGATGCAAATGTTAACCGAGACCATGAATAATATGAACACAAAATTAGCCTCAGTTACTGAAGGGCAGGAAAATTTGAAAACCGACATTAACGCGAAATTAGCCTCAGTTACTGAAGGGCAAAACCATTTGAATACAAAATTAGCTTCAGTCACTGAAGGGCAGGAAAATTTGAAAACCGACATTAACAGGAAATTAGCCTCAGTTACTGAAGGGCAGGAAAATTTGAAAGCTGAGATTAAGCAGCAGTTACATGAAAGTTTTTCCGAATTAGAGCAGCGGATAGAGGAAAAGACAAAGGAACTAAAAGATCAGGCCGAAGAGACGGAACGAAAATTAACTGCACAAATCGAATTGGTTAAAGCTCAATGTGAGGAATCTACTCAACGCGTTCGTGTAGAAATGAAGGAGTACGTGGCTATTAAGATAGATACCGTACGGGAACAGGTGGAAATGGTTCCGCAGTTAGTACAAAAGCAAGATGCCATGTCATGTGCAATTGCGCAACTCCCTGAATTGGCACGTACGCAGACGAACCTAAAGGAAAGTGTGGAACATCTGACAGAACGTCAAGACGTTATTGACCACCAGATTAATGTATTAACGGGTAAATTATCCGAAATCACATTAGAAAACAAAAGGCTAATGTGTGAAAACGTTGAGCAAAATGTTAAAGCAGCATTCCAGAGTCTATGCGGCAAACAGGAAGAGAATTTGTTTGCGAAAGGACTTGAGGAAGTGCGACAGCAGTTAGGTGCTGATCTCGAGCATTGGAAACAAACGATCGAAGAGTCGATACGCGTTTCACAACAAGGCTCAGAACAAATGAATACAGGCCAACAGCAGAAGTTGTCAGCGACTATAGAGCCAGTTACTGCACATTCGCACACAATACCGACATGTGTAAGTAACTCGAATATCAAATTGCCACGACCTAGTTGTTCGCGTGACGTTTTAGCGGATGGAGATTATGAAAGCCTTTGTCATGCAGAAGAAAAAATGATAAAGCATCGGCAATTTCAGATTTTTAACACTGAAAAAAGGGGGGTCCATCCGATTGTTTTTATTCGAAGTTTTAGAGGAGTGCTACCCAGAAATTGGTCGGAGTGGCAGAAGATCAGTTTCGTTACTGGGTATATACAAGGTTCGGGGGCGATCTGGGCCTCGGACATGACTTCTGTTTGCTCGACCTATGAAGATTTTGAAAAGGCGTTTTTAGCAAAATTCTGGTCAGAAGGGGTACAGGAACGCCTAAGGCAGGAGGTGCTCTACCCAGAGCCTTTCTCTTTTTCGAAAGGAAGCCTTAGGAAGTATTTTGAAAAATATATAAATAAAACAAGATATTGGGACAGACCTATGCCTTTGCCAGACATAATAAACATACTTAAGGCAAGATTACCAACTAGCATCCGGAATCAATTAATTTACGGCAACGATAAAGACCTGGAGTCGTTCCTAACGACGTTAGATCATATAGACATTATAGAAGAGAACAGCCAGAAAGCCCGTAATAACAGATTCCAATATAGAGAGATAGAACTTCCGGCAAATGGTAGGCAAGGGAACGCACAGAGATCGATAAATAGTGGAGAAACCCCTCAAAATCTCAACAATAATACCGGCAATAGTCTTGCGAGGGGCTATCCAAGGAATAACAGGAATGGGAAACGATACAATCCCGTATGGGGGAACGAAAGGAATTTCAGACCGCAAGCATGGAACAATAACGGTAATAGAAAATGGAACCAACCGGCGGGAATAAACTCCAACAACCAACATCAGTGGGGACGGACATCTACGAATCAACCGGTAATTACCGAAGTAACGGACGATGTCAACCACCAGGCGAATCAAAACCCAACAAACTTGTAAGGACCCACTCGTGCCCCGGAGGAGCGGTCAACAATAGGTTGAGGGGCAACAGGATATGTGTACCCATGCTAACGTATAATGATGGAC
Organism: Schistocerca nitens; assembly: GCF_023898315.1. Lineage (NCBI taxonomy): Eukaryota > Metazoa > Arthropoda > Insecta > Orthoptera > Acrididae > Schistocerca > Schistocerca nitens. The sequence goes on along the minus strand of NC_064614.1, from coordinate 899,805,895 downwards.
GATTACTGGCAGATGAATTGACCGAAGACTTAGAACCCCAAGATGAGGATAAGGAACAGGTGGCAGTAGCCGAAGAGCAAGTAATTTTGGAGACTGTACCTATAGTGGCGGTTTTAGACACAGCTGCAACCACGAATGTTATTTCGGAGGCTCTATTCAACAAGATCAGAAATATAAGAAGAATATCAATTTTTCCAGTTCAAAATTGCAGAATAATAGGCGCCGTTGGGGCTCGATCGGCGAATGTAAAAGTGCAGTCACTACTTAGTGTAGAAGTAGGAAATGTAGCAATATTAAGCACATTCCTTGTTGTGAAAAATTTGGTGGTAGACTGCATTATCGGAGTCGACAGCCTACGTCAATACGGATGCAGAATAGATTTTAAAACAGGAAAAATTTGGTTAAATATAAATAAACAAGAAATTGAGTTGGACTTGTTGAAAAAGGAAGGCCTTACCAGAAAATATAATAGTGGGATCAGTGTGCAAGTAATCAGGACTGCACAGAAATCTAAACAGCACGCAAATAATGAGTTCCAAGTCAAAGGAGATTTCGGTCAATTAGTGTATGAGAAGTTAAATGAATCCGACTGCATCACTGAAGATCAGAAGAAGCAGCTCAAAGAATTATTATTAGTTTATGAAAACGTGTTTGATGAAAGGCCAGGAGTGATTAAAGGATACATATGCCATCTCTACGTTAAGCCGCACGAAACATATTGTCGAACTTTCTATCCTGTTCCCTGGAGGTTATAGGCTCAAGTTCAAAAAGAAATAGATCGCATGTTGAAGCCCATACTGCTCCCCATTGTTGGTCGTGACATAGCATACACGGGATCGAACAAAATAAAAGGGTTATTTCCTTATAATGACTTAAAAAGATATAATGAAGATTAGAAGATAGGGAGGAATGGTGTTCCGAGTGACAGAGGTGAACGCTCGTAAAAAATATAACAATGAACTGTGTGTGTGTAGTGTTAAAAACCTTTAAAGTGAAGTAGTTAATCAATGACATAGAATATAGAAATAGTGACTAATTATTACTATTGAGTGTTGTAAAAAGGATAGTGGAGATAGGCTTCACCTGTGGTTTGAGTGAACATAGAACTTTAGCTTTGCTAATGTGATCAAGATGTATAAAGTATCTGACTGACCTGCGAGAAGAATGAAATGTTTCCCGCAAATGACGCTGAATAATCAAAAAAAAAAAAAAGGTTTAAAGTGAATATTCATATATAATCTCATGTGAACGCTTAGATGTATAAACGTGTGAAGGGATGTGTTGTGGTAGTGAATCGTGAGTGACGGTTAACGCCGCAAAGACAATTTCCCGCGCAAAACAGTTGACGTCGGCGCGAGAATTAAAATCGATAGAGACGACACAGATATGCTTTATAAGAGACTCGCACCAAACGCGAGGATAAACTGATTCATGTTGAACTTTAAAAGGAATAGGTGTTATAATTAGAAGTTAAGAGTTTTTAATTTATTAATGAATAATTAAAAAAAAGTAATATTCATAGAATTAATAGTTGTTTAATGGTTTGTGTTCGTTTGGGAATTATGTTTGAAAAATCCATTTCCATAGATGAGCATGGATGAACGCAATATGAATCAGAGAGTAAATGAAAGAAGCGAATCCGCATTCCTCAATGCTAATAACTTTTACATTTCAGCACTAAAGCGAAGAAATATATGTGTTTAGAATAAAAAGTTTTGAGGATAGCTAAATTATATGACTTATTAAGGGAATATGGATGATGTCTGGGTATAAAATGAACTACACTTTCCATTATTCGATGATTTGAATCCAAAATCTATAGTAAGTTACATGAATCCTTTAAATTACGAAGAACAAATCAGTCATAGAAAATCTGTTAAAGCGTTTGGACTTCTAAGTACAAGTGGGGAGGCAAAGTCAAAAGGAGTATTCAAACGAGAGTAAATCGGATGATGCTTTTGGCAACATCATTAATTAAGAGTTGAATTCATTGAAATACGTCGTAACAAAAAGGATCCATGAAGCCATAAGGATTTTGCTTTCAAAAAGGAGAATCTTGGACGGTGCAACCTAATCAGTTCTCTTACAGGAAGAGTCTTCCTTTTGGTCAATGCTAATTCTTTTGGAATGAATGTTGCATGTGAATTCGAGTATCCCTGTTCCTTCTACTCTTCCCATTGTGGGCCGCGTAGAAGATCAACTACAAAGGGGGCCGCGTAGAAGACCGACTACAAATGTGGACGTCGGGGACATGCAAGACCCGGGGGAGTTTAGCACCGCAAGATATTGTACTAGGAGCAAGATTGTAAAACGCAAATTCACGTTATTTATTGTAAAAAGTTTTTTTTTTTTTTTTTTGCTAGAGGCACAAACTACCCTTTTCCAAATCGTGATACAAATTGATCCCTATCTTTTCTTTAGAGATAAATTTCAAAATTATTTTTGTTCTTCTATAGGCTTTCCTATCTTCTATGTACCGTAGGCTGGGGGTCTAAGCTTAAGAGGTTTTCCAAGGTTTCCCTGCTTAAGAAAGTTACCGAATGGGTAGACCCTGACAACAGTTCATGAAAGATCATCTTCCTTGGTTGTGCACAGCAAACATAACACCGAGATGCACGTAAAAGCAATACAGTCGCGGTACCTGTCTCTTCATTTCTTCTGCTTTCCACATTTCTTTTCTTCGTCTGTCTCAAACAGGATATTCGTTTTCAGTCGGAGGACTGACAATCATCACTTCCGGGTTATCCACGCTAATAGATAGCTCGCGAAGTGTGTTCGGTGAATCAAAATTGAACTCACAAACTTCGCTCGCTGCGAGGGGCATTGTAATATCCCCACGGAAAATTACCCTCTACCACGCACTAATTAATAGTGATCCATCAAATCATCCACATTTATTTACGTTTGAAAAGTATTGGATTAGATTTTTCTAGTAAAATATGCGCCGACAGCTAGTCGACGCCAAGGTATTTTTCTAGTACGTTTATTCTTTGGAACAACAGAGGTACAGATATGTATGCTCCATGGTCATTATAGGATAGTATAGAGAGAGCGAGAGAAGGGAACAGTTTCGGAAATATCAGTGGGAGGATTTTTGGATTGCTAAAGAAGTTTTAGGTACTCCTCTTCGCACTAAAGCGAACAAGGGAAATTTGTGCCGATAGCGGGATAGATAAAGAAATGATAAACCTGTAAAAAAGTAACTTTCCTGAGACTTAAAATACACGGAAACGGAACCTGTATATAAAAGGAATTCAATATACATCTTTCATCAGAAATAAGGTTTGTGACCATTTTATTACAGAGTGAATGAAGAATGAGTTCTCTGTCTGAATCATTGATGATTGTCTAGGCCCTGTAATTAATTGGGAAGTTTCAGCTGTGACGAAGAGAACCTGCAATCTATGAGTTTTATAAATCGTCCAAAAAGGCTTCGTCAACATCTGAAATATTAGATCTGTCGTAAACTGAACGAATTGTTCAAACGATCGATTTTCCCAACTGAATGCAGCGCTTAATAATAATAACAAATGTAAAGATTTTTTCTAGCAAGACAGCCGCTGAATATTAAGACGAAGGGTGCTACCAGAGATTCGACCAGGCTGATCTCAAGTAATTTATATTTGCATTGTACACATATAAATTAGAGAGAGAGAGTGAATGTAATTCTAGAAATTACTTAGAATCCTCCAGTATTATAAGTGTTTGTCTGTCCTTTTACGGATCAGCCAATCATAATACACGAAGCCCTGACTTTAATGTACTGATTCAGGTGTGTGAGTGAAGGAGCGATAAAGACGACAGATACACTTCTGTACAGACAAACATTACACCAAGTTAGCGGCAAGCTGCATTCACACACAAAGACTTTCATCAGAAACAAAACCACAAAAAAAAGTAGTAATCAGAGAATTCATTAGAGTTGGATTATGTATTACCCGTTTTCCATGTCTTTTTTATGTTCTGTTCCAGCCCAAGCACATGATTATACAGGATGTAACGGGTATAAGTGAAGATTTTTGGTGTGTGGTAACTTAATATATACACACGTCATGTATATACACATCTCATGAATCAGTTTCTTGTTCTGCTTAGATTTACGAACTGTGTCTTTAGCTATTAAAGATATGTATAAGAATTTTTAATACTTCATTTTTATTTTTTATTTTCTTTGCCATTTATTTAGATTTTTCGCAGTTCGTAAACAGAACTGTTGTTACTGCGGTGGAGAAAACCAAAGTTTTCTCTTTGGTTTACAGACAACACTGAAGGTTTGAGTAAACTTTCATCACTAGCTCACACGACTCTTCAATGTGGGGCCGTGTGCCATTAGCGTGACGCTTCATTATTTACGGAGGCAGGCGTGCCTACACGTATATATTGTGTACGGGCAGGGCGTGGCAGAGTGTCGCCCTATTCGAGAACCTGTGGCCAGACACCAGCGAGTAAGCCACCGCTGGCCGTAAGCGTAAGCACGAACGGGAACGCGACCACAATCCACAGTGTTCGTTTATGTTCTGCGAGGGTGTAAAACTAGTTGTCGGACTGAAACATTTACGAAACCAAGACACACGGGCCGTTGCCCGTATGACATTGCAAAGTGCTTGCCCACAATGCAGACTGGTTGGGAAGTTTGACTGTCATAGGGAGTTTTAGTACACGAAAGACTTTTTTGTGTTGAACGAGAGAAACAATTTCCAACCAGTCTCGTGAAAAAGAGAGAAGTAGCGATTTCCTTTCAAAAATCGGCAGTAACGGTCGAGAAAGGAATTTGTTGACCACATGATCCCCAAGTACTTCCGTCCAGCGTTGCTGTTAGACAGGCCGACAAATGTAATAGAGAATCGCAGTGATACGGAGTTACTTTCATGTTTTGGAGAACAGGTCAAAATACAGTAAGATTACTAAGAGTAAACATGAGTGATACTTCGCATTATTGTTGCCAAGAGGTGACTGATTATTAGTTTACTGTTAAACTTCGTAAATCATTACTGATTCTATACCGATGATAGTTAATTCCGTGTTCCGTAGATCATTTGCACATTCTGTATCGAAATGACGTGGAATGAATTAGTGATGGGATAGCAACAAGAAGATACGGAATAATGGCCAGTAAAAAAAGAAGAATGAGACGAAGGTAATATGATTACGTGCATACCTCTTTAGTTGCACTTTACGTTTATATATATTTTTCTGTAGTTAGGGCACACATTACAGCGTGATGGGTTTTCTTCTCTTGGTGCTAAGGGAGAAATAGACGAACACTATATTAAAGTCACGAAATATTTGACATACAGTTTTAGATGAATGATGCATTTATCAATATGCACAACAGGTAATAAAGATATTAAATGAGTTCACTGCAAGAAGGCACAAAGTTGAAACTAATTCGAAAGTATCGCCAATGGTTTCAGTTTATTTGGAAAATTATGGAGAAATAATTTGCCAAAATAAATAGATAATAGAGTACTGCCATACTTTAGTGACTGGTAGATTACTTGACTAATTTGTTAGGTAATTTGGAGGATACCATAAGGAAACATTATATTTAATATATATTTCTTGTTATATTGTTGAGTCAGTATTTGAGATAAATGATTGACATTGATATACATATGCAAAATTAAATAATTGCTGAAAAGCCTACTTCATCCGTAATAAGAATTATTCATTGAAGAAGAGGTGGATTAAAATAGAATGTTTGGTTGTTACAGTGACTTGCAACGAGATCAGCGCTATGCTTACCTTATATGCTCAGTGTCAACCTTAGAGGGATGAGCAGGTTTCCTATCCTTAGAAAGACGGTTTCGTGACCATTAGCTGCTATTTTGTCTGCAAAGAAAAAAAAAACATAATAAATCATTGGTTCACTAGTCTCAAAACAAGCACCTAATGTGTAGCACGTTATGAATCTCATGGTACAGAAATGATAACATTTTTGTATCCCTGGTAGCATTGCATCCGGAGGCACACGAATTAACGGCTATGAGCTACTGCTGAGCGCGCTGCTGGACAACCACGAAGCGCTAATCCTGCTACCAGTATAAGATGAGTAAACTATAATGAGTTAGATGGTTGGAAGCCTCATCCCAGTCAGATGAAACTAATTCGTATGTACAAATTTTATTGTACTCTTTGGCTGCAAATTAATAATACATTTTTTAAGTCATCAGTCTTATGACTGGTCTGACGCGGCCCGCCACAAATTCCTCTCGTAAATAATGCATATGACTTAGGAAATCACCCCAAGAAGTTTGCCTTCCCAAAGTTCTATCACTCCCTGAAAATCTTTGAAGACTATGGACTCGCCTCGTTTTCTACATCTATTCACTCTTCCCAACAGAAATACTATCCCAGCTTATCAGATCCTCCTCCCTCCTCAAACACATTGAAAACCTGATAACAATAACTTCGCTTCGTCCATAATTTCCAGTCCTGTTATGCTTTCGACAACTATAACTACCCAAACCCACACCTACGCACTCTTTAAATCTTACTCGTATCCACGTAATCCTGCTGACATCTGTCCTTCCTAGCAGATCTAACCAACCTCTCGTTATCTTTCCCTTTACCAGGACTTTTTTTTTTTTTTTTTTTTTTTTGCTTCAGCCCGACCTCCACCGATTTACTTCATCTATAGTTACCGTATTTTCTTCATCACAAACTCTTCATACTGTCGATTAAGCCTCAACGGAAACCACCTATTCTTTTGCTGTCCCCACATTGCAGACATGCACAACATCTCTGAACACTGTCCGTCACAAATTTTTCTTCCCCAGTGCGAATCGTTTAAGTGTAGTACTTTGTCTACCAATATGATATTCACTGTCATGAACCTTTTCAGAAAAAAATGCAGTTAATAACAGCATGATCCATTAGCATCTTTTTAGTCCTTGTAAACGCTTTAGCACTTCCACAGATTTCCAATCAAAATAACTGTTCGTGTACAGTAGCAAGCTCTATCTCTGCTTGTCAAAAATGGTTCAAATGGCTCTGAGCACTATGGGACTTATCATCTGAGGTCATCAGTCCCCTAGAACTTAGAACTATTTAAACCTAACTAACCTAAGGACATCACACACATCCATGCCCGAGGCAGGATTCGAACTTGCGACCGTAGCGGTCGCGCGGTTCCAGACTGAAGCGCCTAGAACCGCTCGGCCACAGCGGCCGGCTCTGCTTGTCAGAAGTAATGCTTTCTCGATCTATTCGCTAAAGAAGTATTGTACAGTTACGGTAGGCCTTAATTTCGAGGGAACTCCTTTGAAGAACAGATTCAGAATAGAGAAATACATTGCAATGGAAGCTGTGAGGGTAAGTTGTACTTGTTGATGCCAGCGTTTTGCGAGGGAATCAAAAACTCCGTTACTGCCATTACAGCTTGCCGCCCCGACAGTATGACAGGTGGCTTACCTGTTTTGGCGCCGTTGCCGCTTCAGACTAATGTGTCAGTGACATTTGCTTACGGAAGGCAATCTAAAACTAAATCCTGCAAAATATCGGTACTGCGTCGACCGACGAATTCAGATACTGTTGCTGCCGTCAGTACTGCAACTGGCTATTGCAGTCTGTAGTTTATTGAGAGCGTGATCCCGAAATATTCATTTTTTGTGATGAAACTTGGTTGCATTTTCCGCTGAATAAACAACTCAGGAGTTCCGGAAATCCTCATTAGTACATCAAGTGCCTCTGCCTGATGAGGGAACAGGAAAGAGATGTGTAATTTATGCGACACGAATTACTGGTCGTTCTTTCTCCGTTTGTGCACGTAATGCTAAATAGTGTTACGATTTTCTTGGACTTCTTTCAGAGGCCGCAACTACTGTTTCTCTCTTCTTAACCCGCTAGGCCCACCGCCGCACTGTTCCAGCAGCCCGGAATGCCACGCAAACTCTGGAAGTCCGGAAAACCTATTAGTTGACAAGTGTCATCCACAAGGTGGAACTCCGTTTGATTGGTAGAACACAGGTTCCGAAAGAGACTTCTGAGTACAGTGGAGTGCGCGCTGAGGATCCGGACAGACAGTCACGTCCAGGAGTGTAGTTCAGTCCCCGGCGCCGTGCAGCGGCGGTGGGCGGCAATTGCAGGAAGCTCTCCAGACTCCGAGTGGGAGCCGCGAAGCCGGCCCGCTGGGAAACACGTACAGCCGCTTCCGTGCCGCGGAGCGCCGGCCGCCGAGCCGCGCTGTTGCCGTCACGAACCCGGGAAACGGGGCCCCTGCCGCCGAGTGCCCAACCATGGAAACGTCAACATGTGCGCCGTGCACAGGGAACTGTTTCAAGACCACAACTGAGCTAAGGAGATTCCCAAGTCGCTGCTTCCTTCCATTCGTTATTGAACTGTTGTTATTATATGACTGGTATTTTTTCGTTTTCAGGCATGCGCCATTTTCTTGCAATGAATCTTTCCTTGTACCTCTATATGTTAACTGACTCCCGTTCATCTTCTAACAATGACGACACCGATTAAGACTGTGTAACGGATCGGGACTCGAACCAGGAGCCTTGTCTTTCGCGGCAATGTTGTAACCGATCTTGTTTTTACAATTTATTCTTAATTTCTATTGTATTTGTACAAAGTAATCTCATTTTTCATGCAACTTTGTACAAATTAATGTCATTGTTCATTAAACTGAATTTAGGAATAACTGCTTAACTATGGTTGGTTCAAATGGCTCTGAGCACTATGGGACTCAACTGCTGAGGTCATTAGTCCCCTAGAACTTAGAACTAGTTAAACCTAACTAACCTAAGGACATCACAAACATCCATGCCCGAGGCAGGATTCGAACCTGCGACCGTAGCGGTCTTGCGGTTCCAGACTGCAGCGCCTTGAACCGCACGGCCACTTCGGCCGGCGCTTAACTATGATTACATTAAGATTGTTGTTGTTCTTATGGTCTTCTGTTCAGAGACTGGAGCTCTCCATGCTACCCTAGGTTCTTCATCATTGAGTAACTACTGCAACCTACATCCTTATGAATCTGCTTACTGTATTCATCTCTTGGTCTCCCTCTACGATTTTTTACCCTCCAAGCTTCCCTCCAATACTAAATTGGTGATCCCTTCATACCTCAGAACGTCTCCTACCAACTGATCCCTTCTTCTAGTCACGTTGCGCCTAATTCTATTCAGTACCTCCGCATTAGTTACTTGATCTACCCATCTAATCTTCACCATTCTTCTGAAGCACCACATTTCGAAAACCTCTATTCTCTTTTGGTCCAAACGATTTATCGTCCATGTTTCACTTCCATACATGGCTACACTCCACACAAATACTTTCAGAAAGGACTTCCTGACACTTGAATCTACACTCGATGGCCGGCCGGAGTGGCCGAGCGGTTCTAGGCGCTGCAGTCTGGAACCGTGCGACCGCTACGGTCGCAGGTTCGAATCCTGCCTCGGGCATGGATGTGTGTGATGTCCTTAGGTTAGTTAGGTTTAAGTAGTTGTAAGTTCTAGGGGACTGATGACCTAAGCAGTTAAATCCCATAGTGTTCAGAGCCATTTGAACCTACACTCCATGTTAACAAATTTCTCCTCTTCACAAACGCTTTCCTTGCCATTGCCAGTCCACATTTTATATCCTCTCTACTGCGATCATCATCAGGTATTTTGCTGTCCAAATAGCAAAATTCCTTTACTACTTTAAGTGTCTCATTTCCTAATCTGATTCCCTCAGCATCATCCGACTTAATTCGACTGCACTCCATTATCCTGTTTTTGCTTTTGTTGATGTTCATCTTATATCCTCCTTTCAAGACACTGCCCATTCCATTCAACTGCTCTTCCAGGTCCTTTGCGGTCTCTGACAGAATTACAATGTCGTCAGCAAACCTCAAAGTTTTTACTTCTTCTCCATGGATTTTAATTCCTTCTCCGAATTTTTCTTTTGTTTCCTTCACAGCTTTCTCAATATACAGATTGAATTAAATCGGGATGCTACAACCCTGTCTCACTCCCTTCGCAACCACTGCTTCCTTTTCATACCCCTCGAATCTTACGACTGCCATTTAGTTTCTGTACAAATTACCAACAGCCTTTGGCTTCCTGTAATTGATCCCTGCACCTGCAGAATTTGAAAGAGAGTATTCCAGTCAACGTTGTCGAAAGCTTTCCCTAAGTCTACAAATGCTAGACACGTAGGTTAGCCTTTTCCGTAATGTGTCTTCTAAGATAAGTCATAGGGTCAGTATTGCCTTGCGTTTTGCATTTCTACGAAATCCAAACTGATCTTCCCCGAGGTCGGTTTCTATCAGTTTCTCTATTCGTGTCAGTATTCTGCAGCCGTGACTTACTAAACTGATAGTTCGTTAATTTTCACACCTGTCAGCACCTGCTTTTTTGGGATTGGAATTATTATAAGTAAAATTTCTACATTACACATAAAAGAACACGTGCAACATTCTATAAAGATCTTCAGTAATTACACATGGGAAGAAAGTTTTTCAACTTTCACTTGGGAAGCAACTTCCTCCACACTCTTTAACTGGTGGCATTCCTGTACAGCGGTTTTCTTTTTCCGTACTGCCGTACTGTCATTCATCTTCCTGATTGTCTGAGCTCTAATTAATCATTCTGCAATTGACGCCTTCACTTGCCCATTTTTACCTAATCCGACGGGACCGATGACCTCGCTGTTTGGTCCCCTTCCTCGAATCAACCACCCAACCTAATTTTCAGACGTGTTCGAGTCCGAAAACTCCATTCAATGGAAAACATTTGTAGTTATATTTTTGGCACATTAGTTTAAAGAGTCGAAATAATACCGTCGATGTTACATGAATAAGGAAAACACAAACACGCTCTGGACCTTCTGTGTACGATACCTTGTATTTAGAGAGAGGAATTCCACGTTTACATAGAAGTATACATACCCTCTAAAAAAAAGAAAATAGCCGACTTAGCACCCCGAAGGAATTATCCGAATGGGACAGACGTAATGTACATGTACAGACAAATAAATAACAACAGTTTATGCAAGAGAAGGAGCTTCACAAATTGAGCAAACCAATAATGCGTTGGTCCACCTCTGACCCTTATGCAAGCAGTTATTCGGCTTGGCATTGATTGATAGAGTTGTCGGATGTCCTCGTGAGGGATATCGTGCCAAATTCTGTCCAATTGGCGCGATATATAGTCGAAATCCCGAGATGGTTGGAGGACCCTGCGCAACGTTCTCAATGGGGGAGATATCCGGTGACCTTACTGGCCAAAGTAGGGTTTGGAAAGCACGAAAACAAGCAATAGAAACTCTCGCCGTGTGCGGGCAGGCATTATCTCGCTGAAATGGAAGCCCAGGATGGTTTGCCATGAAGGGCGACATATGTTCAAATGTGTGTGAACTCCTAAGGGCCAAACTGCTGCCGGCCGGTGTGGCCGAGCGGTTCTACGCGCTTCAGTCTGGAACCGCGCGACCGCTACGGTCGCAGGCTCGAATCCTGCCTCGGGCATGGATGTGTGTGATGTCCTTACGTGAGTTAGTTTTAAGTAGTTCTAAGTTCTAGGGGACTGATGATCTCAGATGTTAAGTCCCATAGTGCTCAGAGCCATTTGAAACATTTGGACCAAACTGCTGGGGTCATCGCTGCCTAGACTTAGACACTACTTAAACTAACTTATGCTAAGAACAACACACACACCCATGCCCGAGGGAGGGCTCGACCGTCCGGCGGGAGGGGTCAAGCAATCCGTGACATGGCGCCTCAAACTGCGTGGCCACTCTGCGCTGCGAAGGGGCGTAGAATATCGTCGATGTAGCGCTGTGCTCAAAGGCAGCCGCGGATGACCACCAAAGGGGTGCTGCTATGAAATGAAATGACACCACAGACCATCACTACTAGTTAGCGGACCGTATGACGGGGGGGGGGGGGGGGGCGGGGGGGGGGCAGATAGTTCCCACTGTAGTCCAGGTATCTCTAGAAACGTCTTCTGACTGGTATCTCGTGCAATGAAGTAGAACTGTCCTCAGTGATGAGTCCCGCTTCGAACTGATCCCCGATGGCACTTATCGGGCTAGATTAGTATAAGAGGTAGAGAAGATCCAACGAAGAGCGGCACGTTTCGTCACGGGACCGTTAATAGGCGCGAGAGGACATACTCAAAATCTCCAGAAGAGACAGTACGGAGAGGTTTTGCGTTGAAATTCCGAGAGCTTAAGTCGGAGTGGAGGCAGTGGACGGAGTGCGAAGTTGGGAGACAGCAGCAGCTGTAGTGGTTCGCTGCGGCGCGTGGGCCGAGGACGCAGAAGGCAAGCAGCGGCCGGCAGCCGGCGGCAGCTGCTGGAGCCCGGCTTAGTCACGGCGCCCACGCGTGAAGCCGCCGGCCGTCTGGCTGCGCGGCGCGTCCTCACCAGACGTCGGTCGCGCCTAGCCCTGCCCCTCCCTTCAAGGCCGTGCACGAAAGCAGCGCCTTTACCGCACGCAGTGGTACCTCTGGAGATACGGGAGTTCAACAAGAATACGGAATACCGCGAGATGTCAGGCCTCAACATAAATGCACATGTTACCTAAGTCTACAGGTTGCGCTGTTGTGTTCGATCACCCACAGCACCTGTGCAATATCCTGAATGCACGGCTGCAGGACAGTTAATCAGAAACCCTACTGTACGAATCGAGCGCTCGCCTGTTCTTCGGCGACGTGAAACACGGTACCTAGGAACCATCATTGATGAAAGGTGGAACTTCGGGAAACACATTGACACTGAAACCCAGAAAGCCCTTCAAACACTAAACAATCTCATCTCCATCGGACACAAAAGATTTCATCTCCCCCCCTCATCTCATAAAACTATACCATAATAGTATCTTAACGTCAATAGTGGGTTCCGGCTCGGGAGTCCGGGCACACAGGCTCACGAGGTTTGTGCCCGCCATGACAGTGAGAAGGGTACAGAGGAACTTGATACTCAGATCTGTGGGGGCCTATAGAACATCAAGAGGGGGAGCCCTATTAGTCATAATGGGGCTCTGCCCCCTGGACATCAAAATTAGAGAGCAGGCTGCGTGGTTCTGGGTTAAGAAAGGGAATGTCACGAAGACAGAAGAGATATTAGGCACTGGGGCTAGGGATAAGGCAAAGGGGCGAACAATTGTGGCAAGAACTATGGGAGGCGGATGAAACAGGGCGTAGAACTTTTGAACTTCTTCCAAACGTTAGGGAACGATTGAAAATGACACTTTGAACCCACTAGAGGACTAATCCATTTTCTCACTGGACATGGGCCATACCCGACATACTTTTGTCGGTTCGGGAAAAGGGCCACACCCGCGTGTGAATGTGGTGAACCGGAGGGTATCCCCGATCATGTGGTCTACGAGTGCCTCCTTTTCAATGATGTTGCTTCCACATTACGTGACCAATTGCCTGGCTGTGACACATACCAACTAATAAGACAACAAGAAACTTTTCAAACTCTCAATAAACTAGCAGATGAGGTATCACGAAAAGTGCTAAAGGAATACCCGAGGGACATAAATTAACATAAATCAATGTAAAAAATTGAGACATACTAAATACCGAATACGCGCCCTACTCCTATACCGCCTGCGCGTGGATAGGCCGACTTTCTCGTAGTCTGGAATCCGCCACGTACAGGACTAGGGGGAGTGGGGAACAATATCACAAACTAGACAAAGCACCGGATTTGACTTAGGTTAAAAATAGTTAGTAGGACTTAGATTAGGAAATTAGTTATTAGGAACCTGCAGCGAATAACATCTTAGCCTGCCCAGTGTCAGGGCACGCGCATCGGGATTATCTCGATGGGCAAGGCAATAAAGTAGGTTTATATGTCTCTGACACAACTGTGACGCTGCAGGCAATAGGGTTCAGTCAAGATATTGTACACTAAATACTAATACTTGTAGGAATTTAGCTGCCCATTGTAATTAGTTATAGCTGTAGCTGTAGCTCACAATGAATTAAATTATAATTAGTTGCATTTGATGTTAAACAGGTTAGGACCCACTAATCATATAAGGAAGTGGGTTATGTTGTATAATTATTATTGTTGTTGAAATAAAGAATTAAAAAAAATATCCTTAATGCGTTGCAACTTTCAGTCGTAGTCAGAACAGTGTTCTGTGTCGCGAGTGCAATATGTCGGGGTTAAGTGAATTCGAATATGGGCAAATTGTTGGTGTTCGTAACCAAGGGAACCAAAGAGTTCCATATTTCAGGAGGACTGCATCGAAGATTTATTCCGCGTACAGTAAAAGGGGAAAAATCATCCGCTAAATCACAACGCGGGCAAAAGTGTGTGGTTGAGTGATCGTGACAGACGGTCATCGAAGAGGACTTTGACGGAAAATAAGAGGGCGACACCTTGAAAAGTCACTGCAGAGCTGAAGGTCGCACACGCGAACCCTGTCAGCACCAAAACAACACGAAGGGAGCTGCAGAAGCTGGGAACCGCAGGGCGATCTGAAATTCCAAAACTACCCATCAGTGATGCAGATACCCGAAACAGCAAAATGTGGTGCCGAAGCTATAAAACCTGCGCTATGGAGCGATAGGAGAAAGTCATTTTGTCGGATGAGTCTTGTTTCACATTGTTTCCATCTTCCAGTAGAGTTTACGTCCCAAGAGAGAAACACTGCGGGGGCTCGATGACGATCCGGACAGCCATATCGCGGCATTCCACGGGCCGCATCGTTACTGTGATAGGTAGCAATACATCCCGTGGTACAATGTACGTTCCCCAGTGGTGATGCTGTGTTCCAAGACGACAGGGCCCCTGTTCAAGCTGCTCGCATCGCGCGGGACGGGTTTTGTGAGCACGAGGATCAATTTCACATCTCCCCTGGCCACCACACTCACCAGATCTCAATATGATTGAGGCTTTGTAGTTTACTTTGGAGAGAAGGGTGCGTGATCGTTATCCATCTCCGTCATCGTTACCTGAGCTTGCCACGACTTTACTCCCTTGAAAACCATACAGGACTTGCATTTATCCATTTCGAGACGATTAGGTTTTAAATGTGAACGGATTTCGTGCAGCATATTAGACATGGTAAAGTGTTTTGTTTTCTGGTGTCTAACAAAAAAATGTTCAAATGTGTGTGAAATCTTAAGGGACTTAACTGCTAATGTCATCAGTCCCTAAGCTTACACACTACTTAACCTAAATTATCCTAAGGACAAACACACACACCCATGCCCGAGGGAGGACTCGAACCTCCGCCGGGACCAGCCGCACAGTCGATGACTGCAACGCCTGACACTGCTCGGCTAATCCCGCGCGGCCCGGTGTCTAACCCCTGTAGCTTACTCGTAATCGTTAGATACTCGGTTGTCATCCATGACCGTTTCCCCTTATGATGAACGTTGTAATGAACTCGTAAATGAGAACATTACTTTATTAAAATCCTGATGTTCTTGGACTATGAAAATTTCCTGTATAAAAATCAACACCAATTGTGCAAACAGAGATCTTGAGAAACTTCACTCGCTCTGTTCCTTCAAGAAATGAAGAGCGCCGTAAACAAAGGGGCTCCGGCTGGTACCGTGTTCTTTGATTTCGGCAAGGCATTTGACACAGTTCTGCACTGCCGCATAGTGAACAAAATACGAGTTTACCGAGTATCAGACGGGTTGTGATGTGGTACACATCTTCCTTCCAGGTAGAACGCAACCGGCCGTGGAGTGTTATAGGGCCGCTGCCATTTACGATTTGCATTAATGATCTAGTACAGTGGTCGCCAAACTTATGACGCTTCTGAGCTACCGAAAGAAATAAGGGCAGAAATAACAATTTTCTTTAAAAGTCTTACATGTTTTATTGGCTATAAGCTTACTTTTCTAACAATACAACACATGAAGTTTAATTAAATTTTATCTTTGAAGCAGTAAAATAATGAATCTGCAGATTCTAAAAAATGCAGTTTTGATTAATTCTTAGTCTGTGTAATAATTTTTGAAACTCGAAATGACCCTCTCTCTTGCTGCTTTATTCTTATCTAAAGTTTTTTTTTTTTTTTAAAAAAAAAGGCTGGTTGTTGAGCTTTAAGTTTGAATTTCATCCTCTTTAAGAGAGAGAGAGAGAGAGAGAGAATCCAGTGAGAAATCCCTTTCAACCCCTGATTGAACGGTTTTGAAGCAACGTTCGACGTTCGCTTTCTTTCCAACTGATACACGTGGATAGCACAGCAAACACACATTTGTTCTTCCCTGGATAAAGAAATAATCGGTTTCCCATTCCGAATGAAAGTGATAAGGTTTTTGCTTTTTTCTTGAACATACCATCATTAGAAAAAACCTAACTTAATCGATCAATCAATATCAACGCTAGCAAATGTCTGGAACACACGAAAAATGCAACGTGCACAACGTCACGCGTATACAATCAACTATGAGGCTGATAATGTATTATTCTTGATTGATAATGGTAGTTACGCGAAAGAAAGAAGTTGTTGTTGCCGTGAGTGGTCTAGCTCAATGGAGTAGTCCACGTTCGCCAACCTGAGCATTACCGCGATCTGCTGAAAATGTCCCCGCGAGCTCTTAGTAGCTCACAATCGATCGTTTGACATTCACTGCTCTAGTGGATAACATTGGAGGCTGCGTGAGAATATTTGCGGATGATGTTTTCTATAGGAAGGTTGCAACGCCAGAAGACTTCAAAATGCGGCAAGACCTTGTAGAGGATTGATGACTGATTTAGGAACTGTCAGATGATCCTATTAGTAAAATAATGTTGTGTACAGGCGAAGAAACAGGCGAAGAGGTTCGACTGTTCGACTGCACTGTAGGTGACAAATCAGTGGAAACAATAACTACCATAAAATATCTAAGAGTAATCATCCGAAACGAACTGAAATGGAAATGACCACATAAAGAAGAAGTAGGAAAAGCAATTACCAGACGGAGATTTTTTGGGGGAATCTTAAGGAAATGTAATTCATACACTAAAAATGTGGCTTACAAAACACTTGCTTGTGAGTCTGGGGCCTTTATCACGGTGGAATAATAGAGGAGTTATAAGAGATCAAACGAAGAGCGGTGTGTTTCGCCACGGGACCGCTTACTCTTCAGGAGTGCATTACGGGGAAGCTCAACAAACTCCAGTCGTAGACGCTACAAGAGTGTCGTTGTACATCACGAAGAGGTTTATTGTCAGAATTTCGAGGGCTTCCGTTCCAAAAAAAAGTCGGGCAATGTATGCTTTCGCCCACAAGCCTCTCGCGGAATGATCACGATGAGAAAATTAGAGAAATTAGATGTACAGAGCTTTACCGACAATCATTTTCCGCACGCGCCATTCGTGAATGGATCAGTAAAGGGGAAAAAAGAGATAGTGGTACCAGATGGAACAGTAAAGGGCGAAATGTAGATAATGGTACCAGAAGTACCCCCGCCATACATCGTCAAATGACTTGCGGTGTATAAATGTAGACGTAAATCAGTAAATGAGTGCTTTGTTTGTTTGAGCAAATACACTGTGTGACCAAAAGTCGATGGAGAGGGACTGCGACACGAGTCTGTCGCCTTCTGCTGCAGCCTATGCGATGGATATGTCTCCGTAAATTCCTGGCAGCGATGGGCTCCTAACGCCCACATTCAAATCGGCCGTGATCTGGAGCAAAGTAGAACATCGATCGCCCCACATGGCTCTGTGTCGGCGTCGTGTCGTCCGTTCGTCAGACGCTTGCGCTCATCCTGTGCGGCGGTTTAGGCGTGCAGAAATTTCGTCTCTGCGATATTCAAAATAGACACTGTTCACTTTGCAAACCCGAATTCGTGTGTTATCTCCGAAATGCTGTGACCCATACGTCTTGCATCGATTTTCATCCCACGTTCAGTGTCGCTTAACACATTTCGTGGTGCCATGTTCATTACTCACATTCGTGTATCAGGCTGCCCCGATACTGGTGTCATATGCAACACCGAACCACAACATCATACGTCTCATCTACATGTTGGGATCTATCTGGCGTATCGAAGAACTTAGTCTTATTACAAACAGGTTTGAAACACTTCTCTCTACTGAACCGGTGCTCAGAGCTCCTAAGGAAAGCATTTTAGAGCTCATTTTTATTAGATATTTTGTTTCGAATGCTCGTTCCTGTCAAATCCCTGAATACTGACCATCCCTTCTGGCACATTCTGTATATACTGACCTACCACATGAATTAGTCTACTTATTAGTGAAAACCGTATCAAAATCACTAAGTATTTCCTGAGATTAGCATTCATATACAGAAAGAAAAACGCGGCATGCGACTTAGATTTAGCAATATGTATAGATTTATCCCCGACTGTCTTCTAGATCACCATTTGATCCCGCAACCGTATGTACACGTGATGAAATAGTAATTCTGACATTGGCTGCATTCGAGCATTGAAATGAGTTCAGTGGCGACAAGTGAAAGTAAGTGAGGGACCGGGATTCGAACACTGATTTCCCGTTTTACGCCATCGGTCGCCTTAACGGTTTCTGTTACTGAAACGCGCTTCCCGCCCAACTCAAATTCGCGACTTGTCGCACGCTACTGATGTAGCGCCCCCTGCAGTGTCTAACCTATTGGACATGTCCGAAAGAACAGACACCATACACGTAAATACACACGCCTCGACAGCCATTTTAAAGATAATTCCTGTGCGATCCACTGTCTCTCCTGAAATCTTGCGCGAATCAGCGTAAGGCTGCGTTCAGTGAGGTTGGTGGACAGTGGGGCACTACGAAAGTAGTGAGCGACAAGTTGGGGCCGCTCGCATAAAGCGGGAAATCCGGGTTCAAGTCCTGGTCCGGCACAAATTTTCACTTGTCGCCGTTGAATTGGTTTCAATGCCCGAATGCAGCCAACGTCAGAATTTCTATTTCATCATCTCCTGTTATTATATCTAAAACATCAAAAATTAATTTGGGACGCAAAACTCAGTTCGGCAGCGGTTTTTATGGTTTTTACAATTTCTAAACAGCTATCAACACTCGTCTACAGCTAGCAATCAACCATATCAAAGCTACAAAATGTTTTTGGTGCATGCGCTATAAAGTTACGTTTTCCGTAAGTGTAACTTCCTACGTGAGGCAGTTGTCAGCAACTGGCAGTGGTGGGCTGTCTCTCTTCGATATTCGGTCTGCCAACGTAAAATCAACAGTGGCGTTTGAAATGCTCCTGGAGGGCATCAGATTGCCGTGGAGAGGGGGCGCGGGCCTTCCCGGCACTCGGACAGACGCGCCTGGACCGGCAGGACCATGAATATGAAGCAGGCGGCGGCAGGTAGGTGGAAGGGCCACACATAAATCCCGGCGCGTCGCTCCAGCTCTCTGGGTCAGCCGCCAGCCAGTTGGCCGACGAGACTGGCGCGCTGGGAGCACCGGCTGCGACAACTTCTCAGTTCGGAGCCTGCTGTTCAGTTCGTTAGTGCTACGTCACGAGATTGCACTTTAAAGGCAGAAACGTCGATCAGTTGTAGAATTTTTGAACACGTATTATGTTCGAGTATAATGACTTTTCTGGAGACTAGAAATCTACTCTGTAGGAATCAGCATGGGTTTCGAAAAAGACGATCGTGTGAAACCCAGCTCGCGCTATTCGTCCACGAGACTCAGAGGGCCATAGACACGGGTTCCCAGGTAGATGCCGTGTTTCTTGACTTTCGCAAGGCGTTCGGTACAGTTCCCCACAGTCGTTTAATGAACAAAGTAAGAGCATATGGACTATCAGACCAATTGTGTGATTGGATTGAAGAGTTCCTAGATAACAGAACGCAGCATGTCGTTCTCAATGGAGAGAAGTCTTCCGAAGTAAGAGTGATTTCAGGTGTGCCGCAGCGGAGTGTCGTGGGACCCTTGCTATTCACAATATACATAAATGACCTTGTGGATAACATCGGAAGTTCACTGAGGCTTTTTGCGGATGATGCTGTGGTATATCGAGAGGTTGTAACAATGGTAAATTGTACTGAAATGCAGGAGGATCTGCAGCGAATTGACGCATGGTGCAGGGAATGGCAATTGAATCTCAATGTAGACAAGTGTAATGTGATGCGGATACATAGAAAGAAAGATCCCTTATCATTTAGCTACAATATAGCAGGTCAGCAACTGGAAGCAGTTAATTCCATAAATTATCTGGGAGTGCGCATTAGAAGTGATTTAAAATGGAATGATCATATAAAGTTGATCGTCGGTAAGGCAGATGCCAGACTGAGATTCATTGGAAGAATCCAAAGGAAATGCAATCCGAAAACAAAGGAAGTAAGTTACAGTACACTTGTTCGCCCACTGCTTGAGTACTGCTCAGCAGTGTGGGATCTGTACCAGATAGGATTGATAGAAGAGATAGAGAAGATCCAACGGAGAGCAGCGCGCTTCGTTAGAGGATCATTTAGTAATCGCGAAAGCGTTACGGAGATGATAGATAAACTCCAGTGGAAGACTCTGCAGGAGAGACGCTCAGTAGCTCGGTACGGGCTTTTGTTGAAGTTTCGAGAACATACCTTCACCGAGGAGTCAAGCAGTATATTCCTCCCTCCTACGTATATCTCGCAAAGAGACCTTGAGGATAAAATCAGAGAGATTAGAGCACACACAGAGGCATACCGACAATCCTTCTTTCGACGAACAATACGAGACTGGAATAGAAGGGAGAACCGATAGAGGTTCTCAAGGTACCCTCCCCCACACGCTGTCAGCTGGCTTGCGGAGTATGAATGTAGATGTAGATGTTTTGCCAATGTACTTATTTAAAAAGTTCTTTGTTCAAACTGCGACACTGCACTATACGATGAATGGGCCGCTGTGCATCACGGAGAGGTTTATTCGGAAATTTACCCATTATCGTTGTTCCCACGCGTCAGTTTCGAGAATGAGACAGGGAAGATGAGAGTTGTAGCAGGAGTACCTTCCACTACACAGCTCAAAATGGCTTGCGGAGCATAGAAGCTGATGTAGAATATTTTATCCACATCGCACTTGGCAGCCAGTCACTGCTTTTAGTATTAATTTATTTGAACAGTAACATCTTAATGCTGTCGAGCTTTGCTTGGATTTTCAACGTTGGCAATACATAAATTTAGTACAGCCGCGTTCCCATAGTTCTGATTTTGTTTTTCGGTGACAAATTTGTGTGTCAAACCGTCTATTTTACCTGTGATAGTGACTGGATGAATTAAAATCCATGGAGAACAAATAAAAACTTTAAGGTTCGCCGATGACATTGGAACTCTGTCGGAGACATCAAAGGACATGGAAGAGCAGTTGAATGGAATGGACAGTCTCTTGAAAGTAGGACATATAATGAACATCAACAAAAGCAAAACGAGGATAATGGAATGTAGTCGAATTAAATCGGGTGATGCTGAGGGAATTAGATTAGGAAAATGAGTTTTGCTATTTGGGGAGCAAAATAACTGATGATTGTCGAAGTAGAGAAGATATAAAATGTAGACTGGCAATGGCAAGGAAAGCGTTTCTGAAGAAGAGAAATTTGTTAACATCGAATATAGATTTAAGTGTCAGGAAGTCGTTTCTGAAAGTATTTGTATGGAGTGTAGCCATGTATGGAAGTGAAACATGGACGATAACCAGTTTGGACAAGAAGAGAATAGAAGCTTTCGAAATGTGGTGCTACAGAAGAATGCTGAAGATAAGGTGGGTAGATCACGTAACTAATGAGGAGGTATTGAGTAGAATTGGGGAGAAGAGAAATTTGTGTCACAACTTGACTAAAAGAAGGGATCGGTTGGTAGGACATGTTCTGAGGCATCATGGGATCACCAATTTAGTATTGGAGGGCAGCGCGGAGGATAAAAATCGTAGAGGGAGATCAAGAGATGAATACACTAAGGAGATTCGGAAGGATGTAGGTTGCCGTAGGTACTGGGAGATGAAGAGGCTTGCACAGGATAGAGTAGCAAGGAGAACTGCATCAAACCAGTCTCTGGACTGAAGACCACAACAACAGCAATAACTGGAAGCGACTATGGTGGTTCTTTGACACATTAAATAGCGAAAAATATTACATTATAAATGTAGAGTCATTACGATAATGTTAACACTTAACTGGAATGTGGAGCCATGTGAAGCGAGTTGTGAAAATTTTATGGAGTCTCGTTTCCCACTCGGTCTTTTTAAATCACAGAAAATATTTACCGGAGTTTGAATTTTATTCATTATTTGATACCTATTATTTCTGGCACTGCAGTTAAACTTTCAGTAGAAGTTTTGAGTTTGTAAAAGTCGTCCATCTGCAAAACCTAATGTTTTCTTTTTCCCTTTTCTTATTCTTTATCCATACATGTTTCGACACCCGTCTGTCATCTTTACTGAGTCTCGTTATATTTCTGAAATTGAAATAATTGTCTAGATGAGATTGTGCAGATTGGCTTGCACCTAAGCATTTTATGGAGTGACAACGGAACATGTTTTTTGTAATATTATACGTCCTTGGCGTCTTTATTTGTGGGATATAACATTTTAGAAAGTGTTTTTTTTTTTTGCACACTTTTTCATTCCACTCTCACCTAGTATCGCAATTTTTCATACACAGTAACGTATATCTCCACACAGATCGAGAGATATCATCGAACAAAAAAATTAAAAATAAAGTGTTTTTCAAATTTTGTAAAACCTAATTTAATCGACAAACACAGAAAAGCGGAAAAAAGCGTCCAACAACAGCAATATGAATATTTAACAACAGGATTTATGACTGATGATAGTGGAGTGTTTATGTTAACGAGATAACATAAAAATAGTTATGGGAAAGTGGAATAGAGCTACATATAGAAGTCAGTGTTTAACAATTTATGTACAAATGGAATGTTGAACTGTTACTAAAATTGCTAACTCATGTGCATATTATACTTCATTCACAAGAATGCAGTAAAATGTAGTTAATATTACGGACAATTCAACATGATTCAATCACAGAGAGCTACAATGAAGAGCGTTTAAAAAATCTTACAGATTTTGCTTGTTTAATTTGGCCATTAAGACTACCTCGTAGTCCTTTACTGTTGTGAATGAAAATTTGTAGCTTTTTGCCTTGTCAGCATCGATCGGTGAAATCGGGTAGCGTGAGAAGCGCTGTACCTTTAATGCGAATTTTGAACGCCGCGGTAGGTGCGGTTAAAACAGAAAGGCTTCACGGTAAAATGAACCTCGTGCGTAGTTAATATGAGACATAAAAAGCTGATGGCTTAAAACGAAAGAAGGCGGCCGCTGCGGTAGGTAGCGCTCTTAGAGGCCGCTTCTTTGCGCCCGTGGAAATAGCTTTGTTCATCTTCGTACGCAAGCAGAAATCTGGAACAGGCCTATTCGTATATCGAGCAGTGGATGTTGAATGGCATATTATGACGAGTATAACTATGTGCCTTGGTATGTAAATTTTGTTCATTTGACTTGACTCTTCTAACGGTCTCTTTACCTGAGAACGGCACTTCACAGCCTTCGTGCTCAGTTTGTTGCTGTATGTATTCCAGTTTCTACCTTCCCCCTCAATGTACGCCATTTACTCTTTCTAGTCAGCCCCTGATGTCTTAGCACATACCCCATCATTTTATCCCTTATTATTGTTAGAGCTTTCTGCATATTACTTTCCTCCCTTCTTTTTACGTAGATTTGTCTCATTTCTTATCTGACCATAACAGTAACAATGGCTTATTCATGTTTCTGACGCATGTGTTTTTTATCTGTTTATGCAGTTCCTGGTTGGAATAGACAAGAATGGATTAAGGAATCCGCCGTGAACGTTTTGAAGGAATCGTCGTGATATTCGCCTAAAGTGATTTCAAGTAACGAGGCAAGCGGATATCAGTATGGAGATGTTGTTGTTGATGATGATGATGGCGGTGGTGGTGATGAAGACAGAACTTAGTGAGATTAACTGTGGGTTCTTTAAGGCCCTAGAACTGGAATATAAGTTCCACTACTCCCGATTACGATTCAGTGCGTGAACCTCTTTGCCACCTCGGTCCCTGGCATGTATCAGATGGATAAATGGAGAACAACGATACCTGACAGTTAAAAGAGAACAGGCGAAATGATAAAAGGCCAAATTGACTCGTATGTGATGAAAGTAAAATTTGCAGACTTGTTCGCCTAACGTCTGAGCAAGAACATATTATCTAGTATTTACATAA
The DNA here is from genome assembly GCF_023898315.1 of Schistocerca nitens. Classification (NCBI taxonomy): domain Eukaryota; kingdom Metazoa; phylum Arthropoda; class Insecta; order Orthoptera; family Acrididae; genus Schistocerca; species Schistocerca nitens. The sequence continues at coordinate 899,781,803 of NC_064614.1, read as the reverse complement.
CATCGCCATTATTATTTTACTTCATAAGGAAAGAAACAGCGAAAAAGACAACAATTTCGAGTTCAATACTCTGTTCTTGTTGGTGAACAAACTTTTTTGTTGGAATTCTCATTAACTGTCTAAATAATACGTGAATCTGTTACAAGCGTAAAGAACAAGGTTGAGGTAGATGTAAGCATGGCACAATGGGCCACCTACTGTAAGGAAAATCCACACTAACATTATAAATGCGGAAGTGGTGTTTGTCTATAACCGTTTCACGAATAAATCGTCCGATTTCGATGAAATTTGGTATGACTGAACCACGAGGAAAAACATGGCCTACTTTAGAACATATGTAGTACAATATATTTACTGATTTCAAGACTATTACGGGAATTGCGGCAACTTATTTACTGTTTGAAGAAGCTGTTTTGACATGTTTGAGGAATGCTTTTCGTTGGTTGATATGTTCTATGGAATACGATTCAACGTAATGAATAAAATGCTTATCCGCTCCTCAACGTGTTTAATGCATAGTATTAATTCGGAAAATAACTAGGTCTGTTATTTTTCACAAATAAATCGCTAAATCGATGTCGATGATATATATTATGCAGAGTGGTTGGTCCCAAAGTAAGAACATAGGTTACATTAAGTAAAAAAAAGAAGAAAATGGGCCTCTAAGAGGATGAAGCTGGGAATGGAACATTTTTTTACATTTGTGAATATAAACCATGTTAAAAAATTATTAAATTAGTCTTGTAAGGTATATGTTGTATCATTTGTAGCTACTTCGGTAGCGCGATCGGTAGAGGGGTGCCCATGCCTACGACCGTCTGCCACTGCGTTATGCGATGACGGGGTGGTGGAGGGGGGGGGGATTGAGGGGAGGGAGGGGGAGGGCGGGTGCACTTCAATAGCTATTCTTAACCAAACACGCAGACACACGAGGGCATCTGACGTAATTGTAAGTACGATAGCTTACTCAACATCACTCATCATAACAAGACTACAGATACTCAGCTGTGTATAACAGCTGGTGCGTTGTTACACGAAATAGTGAGTATAAACTTTTGCGAAGTGTACCGAAAAGTTTGCACTGGGAGGTCTTCGAAACATTCATGACATCGACATATATAAATCTATGGTGAAACAATCACAAAGTAAGTACAGCTTCCATTAAATTTACTGAGAGTGGAAAATGTGCAATTGAAGTCATTATCTGCCAAGTTGACTTAATTTAGTGAATTCCATTTTCTGAAAACGTCAAACTGATTTATAATTCTTGTTATAAGTCAGTAAACTGCGATGACAAACGAATACGCATCGAAACTTAATTGCGGCGCTGAGTGGCCGCGCGATTTAAGGCGCCATGTCACGGATTGTGCGGCCCCTCTCGCCTGAGGTCCTGAGGTTCGAGTCCTCCCTCGGGCTTGGGTGTGTGTGTTGTTCTTAGCAATAGTTACCGACCGATGACCTCAGCAGTTTCGTCCTTTATGAAATTACACACATTTGAACATTTGAAACTTAATTGGACTTGTTGTTGTTGTGGTCTTCAGTCCTGAGACTGGTTTGATGCAGCTCTCCTTGCTACTCTATCCTGTGAAAGCTTCTTCACCTCCCCATACTTACTGCAACCTACATCCTTCTGAATCTGCTTGGTGTATTCATCTCTTGGTCTCCCTCTACGATTTTTACCCTCCACGCTGCCCTCCAATACTAAATTAGTGATCCCTTGATGCCTCAGAACATGTCCTACCAACCGATCCCTTCTTTTAGTCAAGTTGTGCCACAAACATCTCTTCTCCCCAATCCTACTCAATACCTCCTCATTAGTTATGTGATCTACCCGTCTAATCTTCAGCATTCTTCTGTAGCACCACATTTCGAAAGCTTCTATTCTCTTCTTGTCCAAACTATTTATCGTCCATGTTTCGCTTCCATCTCCTGATAATGACGTCCTCTTGAGTAGTCCCCGCCCGGAGATCCGAATGGGGGACTATTTTACTTCCGGAATATTTTACCCATGAGGACGCCATCATCATTTAACCATACAGTAAAGCTGCGTGCCCTCGGGAAAAATTACGGCTGTAGTTTCCCCTTGCTTTCAACCGTTCGCAGTACCAGCACAGCAAGGCCGTTTCGGTTAGTGTTACAAGGCCAGATCAGTCAATCATCCAGACTGTTGCCCCTGCAACTACTGAAAAGGCTGCTGCCCCTCTTCAGGAACCACGCGTTTGTCTGGCCTCTCAACAGATACCTCTCCGTTGTGGTTGCACCTACGGTACGGCTATCTGTATCGCTGAGGCACGCAAGCCTCCCCACCAACGGCAAGGTCCATGGACTTAATTTATTTTATTTCCTTAGACTGCAGAAGACTTTAAAAAAAAATTCCGTGATATTAGTGCCATGAGAGTGAAATTTAACTAGGTTGAGATCAAACACATGTGTACTGAAAGGAAGACAGTTAAGATTAGTGATGATTTCCTTGTGCTTAAGCATACATTTGTGTGCTTACAGCAACGTAAAGGAACGACCTTTTGACTCTTGAAAAACTAAATGAATTAAATTGTTGAAGCTTATTTGAGAATGGAATGCAATATTTAAAAGCAAATTCCTGAAATCAAGCGGCAAGACTACAACCATCTTGTAATTTCTACCTTACAGCAGTGAGGTATGAACTTTCAGCGAACAGGGATCATCCAACGTTTGAATCCTACTTACCCGACAAAGGAAGAAAGTATTTTGTGAATAATAAAACATGCATATGAAGACAAATAAAGGGCTAGTGAGAGAAATTTAACGTTTCATTCTGATTGTTGTGAAAGAGAAATGAGATGAGTTTCTATCTAGAAAAAATGATGGAAGATTGACTAAAAAAGTTATCTGCCGTATTCCTAGCGACAAACGAGACCTAGATGATGACTTAATGAAATTCGCGTGGATCATAACAATGAAACGTTTTAAGCGCGGAACATCTCAAGGACCCTACTAAATTCCTACTTTTAAAACAATTAGACGGAGTACTCGAAGTCATGAACAAAGGAGCATGACTGGAATACCACCCTATCTAGGTTTCCTCCTGTTGAAGTGAAGCTACACTCACAGAGGAATCCAACAAAGGCGCAAACCAAACACTGACACCGGCTGTGCGCAAAATGGAGAATATTTATTTTTTTGTAAATCGATTACATATAAATTTATAGTGGGTGTGATCATAGGATTCGTATTTTAGTCGCAAAATTAACTATCATTAATACTGATTAATTATTTGAGGAGACAGTAAATAAGTTTTACCCATTCTCGTTCATTTAACTAGAATAAATATTGTAATGCTTGGTACAATATGAGTTAAGAATCTTCTTCTTTTTCTTGTGCCTTTGTTCGGCGTCGGCGCAGAGTCAGCATGGTTATTTACATTTAGTAGGGGGTCCCCTTCCAGCGAGTACCCCGTTACCTTCCGGAATGCAGTCTGTGTACCTCAACCGTCTGCAAATAGTGTTGTTCATGTGAAACTGAGCGGAAATTTTTTAAATATTTGCGAATCAAGTTACTGAGGCGGAACTTTGGTACCAGCTCAGCAGTCACCTAGTGGGATGTGGGAAACCGTCTAGAAACCACATCCAGGCTGGCCGGCACGCCAGTCGTCATCGTTAATTCTCCGGGCGGATTCGATCTGTGGTCGGCGCACCTCACCATCTGGGAAAGGCTTTAAAACATACACGGCTATCTGGGAAGGTTAAGAATGTTACCACAAAATACATGTATAGATGAATTTCTGTAATGGTATCGGGAAATACTAATTTAAAAAAATAAGTGAAGCATACGAGTATCATACCTGCAATAATTGGAGTAATAAAAATTTTCTGATTGGAGAGAGAAGAGGAACTGGAGGCAGGATGCAACTAACAGGAAAATGCAGGGCAAGGACGAGTTAATCTGTATTGTCGGCACAAATCCGTACATATTATAAAAATGTATGTATGTGTGTGTATGTTCCACATCTCCCCTTAACAACACGAGAGATTTCAACCAAACTTAGGTACACTTATGCTGTACTATCAGGCAAAAATCGCTGTGGGGTAAGAACGACCTACCTAACATACTTCGGGAGCTATAACGTCTTGAGAACGTCAAAAACTCCCGCATTACAAAACGGTCGCATTGTGCATGACGTTTAAATTTATCACTTCTCTTCAACTAACTCAATTTGTAACACATTTGACAGAAGTATCGTCGTATGCCGCTGAATGGAACTGCAAAATTGTATGGCTGTATAACACAGATCAGGGGATATGCCGCGCGGGGTAGCCGTGGCGTCTTGTAACGGTTCGCGCGGATTCCCCCGAAGAAGGTTCGAGTCCTCCCTCGCGCATGGATGTGTGTGTTGTCCTTAGCGTAAGTTAGTTCCAGTTACATTAAGTTAGATTAAGTAGTGCGTAAATCTAGGGACCGATGACCTCAGCAGTTTGGTCCCATAGTCCTTACTACAAATTTCCAATTTTTCAGGCGATATGTCGGCTTAAACACTGAGATGCGTGAAAAACTGCTCCATCATGGATGGAGTTCTAATGAATTTATTCTATATTACTGAGACACTCGTACAGTCGAGTCAAATGAAGGAAGTCCCACACATCTGGCAACGCTTTTGGCAGCTTTCAACTGCGAAGAGATAATGGCTGTAAGCGAAAACGGTTGCAGTCTCTTGAGGTATGAAGAGGCGTTGCCATAGAGACGTTTACACAATCGGTATGTACACACTTTAAACAACTGCGTCCAGCGTAAGGAAACTGTCCGGGATCATGTTTCTTAATTTTGATACTGTACTTACGTATTTGTACATTATGCATATTTCTTTGTGCGACTGTTTCAAATTTCAAAGGTGTTTTCACGAATATATAGGAGAGAAATTTTTTCGATACTTGACTACAAACACATTTTATTTCTTGTTTCTAATAGAAAATTGGAAAACGAATACCTGGAAAATTCTGGGTATGTCAGCTATATCGTTGTAAATCTTGTAAGGTCTTCTTTTATATACATGCAGTATAGAAAAGAGTGACTTTCTTTTCGACCTGCGACTGGGAGAATTGTAGGTTTCGTAATGCTGATATATGGTCTGTTTTATTATTATTATTATTATCCATTCACAATCATTCATGTTTTAATTTGATTTACATTTTCACTGCTTATTGAGTAGTCTATTAAAGTTTCAGAAAGCAATTGTGCAAATTGCACATCTATTAATACTTCAGCCAGAAGATACGCGGTAGAAATGTTACTAGAAAAATTTGCTACGGAATTTACACAGCTGCATGCCCGAAATTTAATCGACAAACAGTTCGATATGATTTCATTTCAGGTAAGCAATTTTTAAAATCATAAATTTGACATACTGCAACGACGCTCGAGAAACTGATGCCTCTCGCGCCACTGAAAGTGAATTCTGACAGAGATGTTTAGCTTGGGAATGAAACGAAGGGGAAGGTGTGGGGCCGCCTGACCACCTGCCGGACAGCCCGGCGGCCCGTGGCTTTATGTCGAGGGCCGGCTGCGTGTGTGGCCGCCGACGCTTCCCCGCCCGCGGCGCCCTTTTCCAATTACTGGAGCTCTGTTGTTTATTAAGCGAGCCCTCGGCCCCTCGTTTCCCATTAGGGACTAAGGGAATACGCGCCCGAGCTTCAAATGCACCGGAAGGGATCCCATGTTTGCATCCGTTAGTCGATCTCAACAGGTCAGCTGTATTTACCAATTTCTCATTCGTATTATTCGACACATAATTGCATCTCAGTTGTACTTAACAGATATGCCTGCATCGTAGTGTCTCTCACATTGATGTACTCAACAGCAGTTCATTCCGGCTGTAACCTGTCACGACCAATGTTCACTTGTATAAATTTTACAGTGCAGGTATATTGTACAAGTAAGCAATTATATACCACTGATGTGTTATTGACATAGCAGTATGTAGATTATTTCCCTTTACTTTCCGTTCGTTCTATATTCTAGTCTCGCGAGGAAAAGAATCGGCTGGTTGGAAACGAAGCACTATCTCGGAGCGGACAGTTTGTTAGAAGTTTTCGGCCGTGTTCTATTTAAAGGAACACTCCCAGCATTCCCTCCAAGTGATTTAGGCCAGCGACGTAAATCAGTTCAATCGGCCAGGAGTATGAATCTCGCGTCTTCTGTATAGGACGCTATAAGCATAACGTTCCTTGCCGTTTCAGCACTTACTCTGAAAGTGATGACTGATGTCTCAGTCAGTGCAGCTACTGGCAGTAGATACGCACGCCTAAAATTGAGAAATTATGCTTGGGAACTTCAATTAAGATGAGCGACACATCCACCGAAGAAGATAGTATAAAGATTTACTTAAATGAGAAAAATTCTATTTTGTGCACAGTATTTGCTTGATTATAAAGTCGCCGGCGCAGTGACCGAGCGATTCTAGGCGCATCAGTCTGGAACCGAGTGACCGCTACGGTCGCAGGTTCGAATCCTGCCTCAGACATGGATGTGTGTAATGTCCTTAGGTTAGTTAGGTTTAAGTAGTTCTAAGTTTAGAGGACCGATGACCTCAGAAGTTACGTCCCATTGTGCTTAGAGCCATTTGAACCATTTGATTCACTTATCCAAGACAACCGACCACTTGCAGTTGAACAAATTACTGAAAAATGTCGAGTAAGTGTTGGCACAACTCATGCCATAGTTCAAAAAGTACTGAACTGTCGTAATATTTGTACAAGGCTAGTGCAGAGAGCTGTTCATGACAAAGAACAGAGATTTCGGTTTTGCTTCGACCCCAAAAAACCTTTCATTAACGAATGTGATGGATTTTTGGCCATGATTTTAACCTGTTATGAAACAATGTACTATTTTGAGCCGTACTCCAAGAGCCAAACCATACAATGGAAACACCCTGATCCTCCTGTTAAGTACGAATTCATAATGCAACAATCGGCTGATAAGATTAGGTTTTGGAATGCACACTAAGATTTTCTGTGAATTTTCTGTAGGAGCAATGAACTATCAATAGCCTTTGTAAGTAGGATGTTTAGGTTTTCTTATTGGTAACGCCACGTAGCGCTCTGTATGAAAATCACTGGCTGTGCTGTGTGCAGTCTGTGGCTAGTTTGCATTGTTGTCTGCCATTGTAGTGTTGGGCAGCTGGATGTTAACAGCGCGTAACGTTGCGCAGTTGGAGGTGAGCCGCCAGCAGTGGTGGATGTGGGGAGAGAGATGGCGGAATTTTGAGAGCGGACGATCTGGACGTGTCTCATTAAGAAAGAGTAAATTTGTAAGACTGGATGTCATGAACTGATATATATAATATGACTTTTGAACAATATTAAGGTAAATACATTGTTTGTTCTCTATCAAAATCTTTCTTTTGCTAACTGTGCCTATCAGTAGTTAGTGCCTTCAGTAGTTTGAATCTTTTATTTAGCTGGCAGTAGTGGCGTTCGCTGTATTGCAGTAGTTCAAGTAACGAAGATTTTTGTGAGGTAAGTGATTTGTGAAACGTATAGGTTAATGTTAGTCAGGGCCATTCTTTTGTAGGGATTTCTGAAAGTCAGATTGCGTTGCGCTAAAAATATTGTGTGTCAGTTTAAGCACAGTCTTGTATAATTTTTCAATGGGGACGTTTCACCTTTACTACTAAGGCATGATTGAGAACAACATCAAGCCCATGCTGAAAGGAAATATCTGAGATGGCAGTGGAATGTCAAGCTTCTTCCTTAAGACAACGCTCGATCTCATACGGCACAACGGACGCTGGAAACTATGGCACAATCAGTTAGGAGCGCCTACCTCATCCTCCTTACAGCTCATATCCATTCCCCTTAGGAGTTTTATGTCTTATGGTGACAGTAGGTTAAACGGCAACGAAGATGGTTCATAATTGGCTTTGAAATCTAGATGAAGAATTCTTTGCTGAGTCTCGTAAGTAGTTGGAACAAAAGCGTATAAGGTGGTTGTAATACAGCAGTCATGTAATGCTGTATATTAATTAAGTTGTATTTACTTATGTAAATCGTCGATAGTTTCCTGGTCACGCATTCCAGTTAGCTCAAAGTAAGAATAGTGATTTATTCATCATTGGTTAAGCAAGTGCCTAGTGGGCAACAAGAGCGACGAATCGGACTAATACATTGTCATAATGGGGTTGTTAGAGGTATAAGTACTGAAATGTGTGTCTGTGTACCGACATATCCATTTTGTACAGTTCCCTTCATCTATTTGCTGACGGTTTATTAATCGTGGCACGCTCTCTTCAGACACTCATTTTTCTTCATTAATTCACACACGTGATTACGGCTATGCTCGTGAGTAGCAGCAGTGTTTTCTTCTTTATGCATGAATGCTTCGTTGTTTGTTTTTCTTGTCCGTCGCTTTGTTGAAAAACATTACCAGCCTCGAGGACGTGCACTTTCTGTGCTTGGTGCTGCATGTGTAGAACAGTTGTTGTGTTCCTATGTTTTCCCAAGGACGGCGTGACAGCCGCACATTCACGGCGGTCGCAGTAGCCTTCCGTCTCAATCAGAAGGCACGAACATGAGTAACCAAATGCAATATTGTAATGCCCAAATTAAGTAATAAATCTGAAAGTATATTGTAAACAATATTAATGTAAAATTTTGATGCCAAAAGCTTACTCAAGCTAACAGGGACGTATGGAACTACTTCTCTGTTTAATTTTATTGCTTGTGAACTGAGACATCTTATTTAACCATAGTTATATTTGATGAAGATCATTTTTGACAGGTAAGTGTCGACAATAGTTCGTTGTAATAGTTTTATTTTATTTAATCAAAACCTTTCGCTAGACCAGTTTCGAGCATTACCGGCTAGTGCATGTATAGTCAATCATTATTATTACATATGTAGTCTCTTTTCCAAGCATGTAAATATATAAAACTGCAATCAGTCACTTATTTGAATAGTTATTTATTGCTCCTTGAAACGGTTTTCGAAACTTTTCAGGTTCATCTTCAGTTGGTTTTCCGGAAGTTACATATCTGTTTCTAGCATAATGCTGGGAGCTGTCTTGCAATATTTCAGACACTTTTACACAATATGTATGCATTTTACATATATATATATATATATATATATATATATATATATATATATATATACCATGCATAGGTATTGTGTAAAAGTGTGTGAAGTGATGTAGCAACTGGCCATCCCAATGGAAACAGACAGATGGACACTGACAAAAAAAAGCTGCCCTTATTGTCGCAAGCCAGCACCCGTCATTATGTTAGAAATAGATATGTAGCTTCCGGAAAACCATCTGAAGATGAACCTGAAATGGTTCGAAAACCGGTTTTAGAATAATAAATAACTACTCAAAAAAAGTGACGGATTGCAGTTTAATGTATTTACATTCAATTAACAGTCACGGGTTCCATAATATCCGTAATGGATAAGCTTAGTCTTATTATAGCCTTTTAGGTACAACCTTTTGTATGTTGATGTAGGCGAGTACTGTGACCGATCCACGATGTCACCGCAGCATAGACCTGCAAGTGACCACACACACGCAGCGGTGGCTGGATGAGAAAGGGGGCAAGAAAGCGTTTCGATCTATTGAGGGAAGCATCATCTGAATCTACATAAATAATCCGCAAGCAACCGTACGGTGCGTGACGGAGGGTACCTTGCATCATCACTATCCATGGCCTTTCCTGTTACATTCGCAAATACAGCGAGGGGAAAACGAATGGATTATCACAGGAAACGTAAATGAGGATCTCCGGACTGGGTTTAGACTCCGTAATATGTTTTTGTCTGCCACACCTCACCTGCTAGGAAACGTTAGAAACAGCGGCAAGAGAGAAGTACAGCTTTGCGACAGCGTTTCGCTACTGATTGCCCAATAGGAATTACGTTCAATTACCACTGTTAGAACACAACAGCCCTCTTTCTGCCTGCTCACGTTAACCTATCACCGCAGTAGTCCCAAGTCCCATTGATGCGTCCTACAGCGACAGGGAGAGACAGAAATACGCACTGGTGGAAAAAAAAAACGCAACAGCAAAAAATAATTAATGTAGATTAATGAAATTTGGGGAACACATATGTCTAGGTAACATATTTAAGTGAGAAATATTGCTAGGTCACAGGTTAATAGAAGCGCGAGTTTAACCACAGCAAATGTGAAATGCTGGTACATTCGTAAACGGCGTAAGCGCCAGAATGTTGAATGCAAGCATGCATTGTGTTGTACAGGTGCCGGGTGTCAGTTTGTAGGGTAGAGTCCAATGCTTGTTACACATGGTCGGTCAATAGAGGGACAGTCACTGCTGCTTGCGGATGACGCTGGAGTTGTCGTCCGATGATGTCCTATATGTGCCCAACTGGACACTGATCTTGTGATCGAGCAGGCCGAGTCAACAAGTCGATAGCCTCTAATGCATGCTAGGCTCCAACAGCGTTATGTCGGCGAGCGTTATCCTAATGGGAAACACCCCCTGGAATGTTTCTAGCGAATGGCAGCACAACAGATCGAATCACCAGACTAGCGTAGAAATTTGCAGTCAGAGTGCGTGGTATAACCACGAGAGTGCGTCTTCTGTCTTAGGAAATTGTATCAGAGACCTTGAGTGCAGGTGTAGCTCCAGTGTGTGTAGCACGCGGACAGGTTGGTTGCAGGCCCTCAACTGGCCTCCTCCTAACCAGCACACGGCCATCATTTGTTGATATTCATGTTATAACCTTAATTCAAGATACTGTCCATTCCGTTCAATTCCTCTCCATGTCCTTTGCTGTCTCTGACAGAATTACAATGTTGTGGGTAAACCAAAACATTTTAGTTCTTCTCCCTGAACTTTCATTTCCTTTCCAAATTTCTCCTTGCTTTTCTTTACTGCTTGCTTAAGTCACAGATTGAATAACATCGGGTATAGGTTACAATCATGTTTCACACTCGTCTCAACCAATGCTTCCCTTTCACGGCCTTCTACTCTTACAACTGCAACCTGATCTCTGTACAAGTTGAAAAAACTTTCCGCTTCTTGTATTTGTATTTTATTCCTGCTACCTTCAAAATTTCAAATGACAGTCAACATCGTCAAAAGATTTATCCGAAAGTATAAATGCCACAAATGTGGGTTTGTCATTCTTTGTCCTGTCTTGTAAGATACACTACTGGCCATTAAAATTGCTACACCCAGAAGAAATGCAGATGATAAACGGGTATTCATTGGGCAAATATATTATACTAGAACTGACATGTGATTACATTTTCACGCAATTTGGGTGCATAGATCCTGAGAAATCAGTACCCAGAACAACTACCTCTGGCCGTAATAACGGCCTTGATACGCCTGGGCATTGAGTGAAACAGAGCTTGAATGGCGGGTACAGGTACAGCTGCCCATTCAGCTTCAACACGATACCACACTTCATCAAGAGTAGTGACTGGCATATTGTGACGAGCCAGTTGCTCGGCCACCATTGACCAGACGTTTTCAATTGGTGAGAGATCTGGAGAATGTGCTGGCCAGGGCAGCAATCGAACATTTTCTGTATCCAGAAATGCCCGTACAGGACCTGCAACATGCGGTCGTGCATTATCCTGCTGAAATGTAGGGTTTCGCAGGAATCGAATGAAGGGTAGAGCGACGGGTCGTAACACATCTGAAATTTAACGTCCACTGTTCAAATTGCCGTCAGTGCGAACAAGAGGTGATCGAGACGTGTAACCAATGGCACCCCATACCATCACGCCGGGTGATACGCCAGTATGGCGATGACGAATACACGCTTCCAATGTGCGTTCACCGCGATGTCGCCAAACACGGATGCGACCATCATGATGCTGTAAACAGAACCTGGATTCATCCGAAAAAATGACGTTTTACAATTCATGCATCCAGGTTCGTCGTTGAGTACACCACCGCAGGCGCTCCTGTCTGTGATGCAGCGTCACGAGTAACCGCAGCCATAGTCTCCGAGCTGATAGTCCATGCTGCTGCAAACGTCGTCGAACTGTTCGTGCAGATGGTTGTTGTCTTGCAGACGTCCCCATCTGTTGACTCAGGGATCGAGACGTGACTGCACGATCCGTTACAGCCACGCAGATAAGATGCCTGTCATCTCGACTGCTAGTGATACGAGGCCGTTGGGATCCAGCACGGCGTGCCGTATTACCCTCCTGAACCCACCGATTCCATATTCTGCTAACAGTCATTGGATCTCGACCAACGCGAGCAGCAATGTTGCGATATGATAAACCGCAATCGCGATAGGCTGCAATCCAACCTTTATCAAAGTCGGAAACGTAATGGTACGCATTTCTCCTCCTTACACGAGGCATCACAACAACGTTTCACCAGGCAACGCCGGTCAACTGCTGTTTGTGTATGAGAAATCGGTTGGAAGCTTTCCTCATGTCAGCACGTTGTAGGTGTCGCCACCGGCGCCAACCTTGTGTGAATTCAGTGAAAAGCTAATCATTTGCATATCACACCATCTTCTTTCTGTCGGTTAAATTTCGCGTCTGTAGCACGTCATCTTCGTGGTGTAGCAATTTTAATAGCCAGTAGTGTAAGTCGTAGGGCCAATATACCCTCACGTTTTTCCTCATTGCTCCGGTGACCCGGCTGATCTCCCAACCAGTTTATCTATTCTTCTATAAACAATTCGTGTCAGTATTTTTGCAAGAATGGCTTATTAATATGCTAGGTTCCCAAATATCTACTCACTACACACATTATGGTGCCTGACTTAAGGGTAACCAATATATGAACTAAGCTGTAACTGCTACAGAAATTCACATACCAGCGCATACCAGGCTGGTCATGGCCGTCTTTCTACTGAAACTTTTTGTTCGGACAAAGGGAAGTGTAGCAGTCGATGAAGCGGTAACCAAAGCGGATGTCTCTGTAAAGTACCCCCGTCCACATAGCGCCGCGTGCGTCCTTGGCTACAAGAATGTGCTGCCATTATAAACGGTCAGTGGCAATGTTAATGGCGGCAGGGAGTGTGAAATACGCGGGCGCCGCGGCTGTCGGCCGGTCCGGCGGGCCGGACGCGCCACGCCGGCGCCTCGCACAACGCGCCGTGACGGCCCCACACCGAGCGCTTTACATAAAACGGCGCCGGCGCCGGCGCTCGCGCACGTCGCCTCCGCTCTGCGTGTGGAACACTAGCCAGGGTAAGCATGTCTGCACCTCCTTAGGGATTTCGCATTAGATTCCGCCGTGAGCCACAGAGGTGTTTGGCAACCGCACAAGAAGAATTAATAACGATGCTGCCACGAAATGTCGGGAATGGTTGTGTTGTGGAACAAGAGGAACTGGGTGGCATGTAAGCTTCTACCAAAGCTCTAATGTACACTAAGGCGACAAAAGCAATGGGATAGCGATACGCACGTATATACCGGGTGATCAAAAAGTCAGTATAAATTTGAAAACTGAATAAATCACGGAATAATGTAGATAGAGAGGTACAAATTGGCACACATGCTTGGAATGACATCGGATTTTATTAGAACAAAAAAAAATACAATAGTTCAAAAAATGTCCGACAGATGGCGTTGCATCTGATCAGAATAGCAATAATTAGCATAACAAAGTAAGACAAAGCAAAGATGATGTTCTTTGCAGGATATACTCAATATGTCCTCCATCATTCCTCAACAATAGCTGTAGTCTAGGAATAATGTTGTGAACAGCACTGTAAAGCATGTCCGGAGTTATGGTGAGGCATTGGCGTCGGATGTTGTCTTTCAGCATCCCTAGAGATGTCGGTCAATCACGATACACTTGCGACTTCAGGTAACCCCAAAGCCAATAATCGCACGGACTGAGGTCTGGGGACCTGGGAGGCCAAGCATGACGAAAGTGGCGGCTGAGCACACGATCATCACCAAACGACGCGCGCAAGAGATCTTTCACGCTTCTAGCAATATAGGGTGGAGCGCCATCCTGCATACACATCGTACGTTCCAGCAGGTATTCATCAGCCAGGCTGGGGATGATGCGATTCTGTAACATATAGGCGAACCTCTCACCCGTCACGGTAGCAGTTAAAAAACCAGAATCACGCATTTCCTCGAAGAAAAAAGGCCCGATAACGGTAGATGTGGCAAATCCAACACATACAGTGATTTTCTCGTCGTGTAATGGAGTTTCCACGACAGTTCTAGGATTTTCGGTAGCCCAAATTCTGCAGTTGTGGGCGTTGACAGACCCTCGGAGCGTGAAATGAGCTTCGTCGGTCCACAACACGTTACTCGACCAATCGTTATCTTCCGCCATCTTTTTAAACGCCCACACCGCAAATGCCCTCCGCTTCACTAAATCACCAGGTAACAGTTCATGATGCCGATGGATTTTGTACGGATAGCATCGGAGGGTACGCCTCAGTGCCAACCAAATGCCGGCGCGACGTGCGACTGCACGAGCGCTGACTTCCCCGTGCATAGACGAACCCGCTACAGTCTCCATTTCTTCCTAAATTGTCTCAGCAGCATTACGCCTTGTGCTCGGTCGGCCACTACGGGGTCTATCGTCTAAACAACCCGTGGCGTCGAAATCATTCTCGCCACAGCTGCATTTGTCAACGGACCTTTACCCGTTCGAATCCCCTTCCTATGGCGATAGGATCGTAACGCTGAACTAGCACATTCCCCATTCTGGTAATACAGCTTCACTAAAAGCGCCTTTACAGATAACGTCAACATGCTGCGGCTGCTGCCACATCTGATTCTCTCTCTCATCACAGCTCGTTTTTATACACGATTGTCACTGACGTTTTGCTCTCCAGCGCCTTGTTCTAATAAAAACCCCTGTCGTTCCAAGCATGTGTGTCAATTTTTACCTCTCTGTCTACATTATTCTGTGGTTTATTAAGTTTTCAAAATTATACTGACTTTTTGATCACCCGGTAGATGGCGATGTATCGCGTACTGTATGAAAGGGAATTGCATTGGCGGAGCTGTCATTTGTAAAATAGGTGATTAATGTGAAAAGGTTTCCGACGTCATTATGGCCGCACGATGGGAATTAACAGACTCTGAACGCGGAATGGTAGTTGGAGCTAGACCCATGGAACATTCCATTTCGGAAATCGTTAGGGAATTCATTATTCTGAGATCCACAGTGTCAGGAGTGTGCTGACGATACCTGATTTCAGGCATTGTTTCTTACCACGGACAATGCAGTGGCCCTAGACCTTCACTTAACGACCGAGAGCAGAGGCATTTGCGCAGAGTTGTCAGTGCTAACAGAGAAGCAACACTGCATGAAATAACCCCAGAAATCAATGCAGGACGTACGAATAACGTATCAGTTAGGACAGTGCGACGAAATCGAGTGGCAGCAGACGACCGACGCGAGTGCCTTTGCTAACAACACGACATCGCCTGCAGTGCCTCTCCTGGGCTCGTGACCATATCGATTGGACCCTAGATGACTGGGACACTTTAGCCTGGTCAGACGAGTCCCGATTTCAGTTGGCACGAGCTGATGGTAGGCTCAGAGTGTGGCGCAGACCCCACCAATTCATGGACCCAAGTTGTCAACAAGGCTGTGTGCAAGCTAATGGTGGCTCGATAATGGTGTGCGCTGTGTTTACAAGGAATGGACTGGGTCCTTCGATCCAACTGAGCCGATCATTGACTGCAAATGGTGATGTTGGGCTACTTGGAGACCATTTGCAGCCAACAGCAATGCTGACATTGCGGCGTGTCACCGGGCCACAGCTGTTCTCGATTGGTTTGAAGAACATTCTAGACGATTTGAGCGAATGATTTGGCCACTCAGATCGCCCGACATGAAACCCATCAAACATTACGGGACGTAATCGAGAGGTCAATTCGTGCAGAAAATCATGCACCGGCGAGACTTTCACAATTAGGGACGGCTGTAGAGACAGCATGTGTATGTCTGAATTCCTAAGGGACCAAACTGCTGAGGTCATCGGTTCCTAGGCCTGCACACTACTTAAACTAAATTAAACTAATTTATGCTAAGAACAACACAGATACCCATGGCACATGCCACGTCGAACATCGGGAAAAAGTAGGTGCGAGACGATATTGGTAGATATCCCATGACATGTCATGTCAGTGTGTATGACTGTGCGTCGGTGTACCCGTCCGGAGACAGTTTAAATAGCATTCCCGAAGTGTGTGACCGCGCAGTGATCTTGGAGACTCCAATAATATGATCTCGTTATTTGTACAGTACCGTATGTTGCATTGTCACAATTACTGCATAACTTTATATTTTAAGTACGGTAAACATCTGTTCGCTTCAGAAGTTTTCCTCGTTCGTGGTTTTGTTTCTCTCTTGTCCAGATTCTTTCAGTGTTGCTCATTTTATAATCTCACCTTTCTCGTCGACATTACAGATAGAAAGTATTTGCGAACTTGGACAACTATTCTGGAAGTGGCGACCCTACTGAAGAAAATAAAAATACTGGACAAAAAATTTGTCCCCATCTCTCAGTCTCCTGGAGACATAATGCTAACACCGTGTACCAAGTAACTACAGGTGTAATCTTCATACGTCAATTCGGCGAGGAAGACAGTCGACGAGTTTCTTCAAGTATACCATACCCAGTTGAAGCTACTCATAGATAATTATAACCTGTAGAGTTGCAAAATGGACGGGGGTATTGATTGCTACATTTCACCCATTGGTCTACATAGTTCCAAACATTCCAGTGGGATGGAAATTGGGCGATTTGGGGGCGGGGTTAACAGGATGGTGACAGGACGGGCGTCCGGCCAACCCTTAAACTAACCATGCCGGATCTGTTCATAACTATGCCGACCTTGCGCTGGGGCGGGACAAGAGCACAAGGAAAAGAAGATGTGGAAGAAAGGACAATATTTGACCATCGAAAATGTTGAAATAAACTTTCTGGTTCACGTTCCCGGTAACCTCAGTGAGTGGACTAATATCATGTTTGGAAGCACACCAAAACGTGCACACGATGCCTTTCACCACTTGAAAAGAGACAAATTCGCGAGTCGTCGGACCACACTACTCGCCTCTCCAGCCAGCTACTCTCCGGCTTCTGTGTTGTTTGGTTCTCGTCGTTGAGCGCGTCAACACACACACACATACACACACAGACACGCACACGTTTATCCTGCAGAATATCTACGCCTCACATTCACATTCATCATAGAGGCTTCCATTGATTCTTATGTATAATGAGTTTCGTCTGCTAGTATTCTCAGCGTGGAGCGCTTTTTGTACCGCTTCGGCCATAGCCTTTAGCGAGTTATCAGGCTCGAAATTCTATACATGTGATAATAGTATTGGTAGGAACTATCAGTTACCTTTCATGATATGTATTTTACGCAGTGACGGCTGGTTGTCATGTACTAATGTGATATCCCATACTGTAAATATCGAACTAAAATTACGTCATTTCTCTTCGAATGCGAGCTGGGAATCGCACTAAAATTAGGCCATTTTTCTTCGAATGTGATCCGTAAATCGGACTAAAATTACGCCATTTCTCTTCGAATGTGTTTTGTATTGCATTTATCAACCCCATCAGTCAAACAAATCAGTAACAGCTTGCACTGCACGTGATTGAGCATTGTCATGCAAAATGGTGGTCAGGTCCTGCAGAAAGTGTCATCACTTCTGTCTCTATGCTGTTTATTTTTGGAACACAACGTACGACCAGCTTAGAGACAGAAGTGATGACACTTTCTGCAGGACCTGAGCGTTATTTTGCAGAACAGTGCTCAAGCACGTACAGTGCAAGCTGTTATTGATTTCTTTGACTGATGGGGCTGCTAAGTGTTATACGACCTTCTGCACTCCCCTGACTTAAGCCCTCGTGAGTTCAACTCGATTTCTAAACTGAAGGAAATACTTCACGGCATTCGCTTCAGTACTGCTACAAATTCGTCGGGCAATAGACCGCGCCGCTCGAACTATCAACACAACTGACACTGCTAAGAGTATCCTACGACTTCCACATCGCTGGCAACGGCTTACACACTTTGAAGGTCAGTAAAACTTTGAAACAAGTATCTATTTTGTACGAGCTGCAAATAAGTAGTTGCCACTATTAAAGTTCCAACCATCGTATATTCACTTTAATTACGATTATTACTGTTGTAAATCAAAAGGCTATGGGCCAACATATTGCAGCATAAGTTTAAAATTTTGCACTATCCGCCATTGATTAAACAGCTAGCAATTCCCTTTTACTGTAGTGGCCCATCAAACAGTAGTTGTAACAGATTTGGCTCGAAATTTGTTTAGAATACGGCAATACTTGAAAGAAAATGAGGGAAGTAATTGTTTTCAGTGTGTTATATTGAGTTATACGTAAAAGCAGCCCGCCCGGTTGGCCGTGCGGTCTAACGCACGGCTTTCTGGGCGGGAAGGAGCGCCTGGTCCCTGGCACGAATCCGCCCGGCGGATTTATGTCGACGTCCGGTGAGCCGGCCAGTCTGTGGATGGTTTTTAGGCGGTTTTCCATCTGCCTCGGCAAATGCGGGCTGGTTCCCATTATTGCGCCTCAGCTGCACTGTGTCGGCGATTGCTGCGCAAACGAGTTCTCCACGTACGCGTACACCACCATATCTCTATCACGCAAACATAGGGGTTACACTCGTCTGGTGGGAGACGTTCCCTGGGGGGTCCACCGGGGACCGAACCGCACAATAACCCTGGGTTCGGCGTGGGTCAGCGGAGGGGTGAAGGGGACTGCGGTAGTCGTGGGGTTGTGGAGCACTGCGGCTGCGGCGGGGACGGAGCCTCTCCGTCGTTTCTAGGTCCCCGGTTAACATAACATAACCTATACGTAAAAGCAGTGAAACACTTCCACATTACTCTTGCAATGCCTTTTCCAAAGGTGTCATTATGGTTCATATTTAAAAATAAATGAGAAGAAGAACAAAACTGTTTAGAGCTATGCATGCAAGATACGAACGTCAAATGAGATTGTATCATTTGAAGACTGGTGCTATGTGGAATGGCCTTGTGTAAACGTAAGAGTGCTCTCGTTTCTCAGCGAACGTGCATGGCGCGGCCGCAGCTTGTGACGACAGCTCCTCCAGTGACGAAAGCCGGGCCAATTACGGACGCCGCGCAGCCGCTGGCGGACTGTCTCCTCCCGAGTGGTCCTCGGCGCGCACCTCTCTGTCGGCGAACTCGCAAGAGCTCTAACTCGGCTACTCTAACGGGAAAGAAGACGTCCTCGGCACAGCTTTCAGCTGGTTCTTGTGTGAGATGTGGAAGAAGTGACACGCATTCATCTAGTTTCCCCATTAAGAAGCAAAAATCGTAGGCTGCTCTACACAGCATACCTAATGACAAAAGCAGTGTATTTTACAATTTTCAGAGGGACGTTGTTAAGTGTCTCTTTCTTCTTGTAACAAAGACATTACTAGGTCGTCGTTCCAATGAAATGAGTCTGTACTGTGGAAGTAAAATCAGCTTTGCATCACACACGCAGGTCACATCGAAGGTGGGTGCCAGTAAGCAGCGTTGAGTCGATGGGCAAATGATATTTCACGCAAATGACTTCCTCCGTATCTGAACCAAATTCTTCCAAGGAAACTTTGCCAGGCATCAGCTGATCCAAGAACTCTACATGCAAAGTGTCCCAGGAGGAATGGCCAGTATTCAAGGATTTGACAGGAACGATCATTCGAAGCTAAAATTTCTAGTAAACATGCTCTAAAATGAATACATTAAGAGCTATGAGCAGTTGTTCAGTAGAGGGATGTGTTTCACAGTAGCGAAAATAAGTGCCCATACTCTTAAGGTGTTAATTTTAGAGCCCATATTTACTGAATATTTTTTCTTGTTTTGGTCCCTATAACCAACTCTCAAGATATGAAAGGCAAAGAGCTTACACTAGAAGAGATTTGTTTCACATTGTCGAAGCTGAAGTGCTCGCAGCTCTTAAGAAATGCTATTAGAGGCCTCGTTCCTCCTGGGGCACTCTGTGTACAGTCGTCTCGTTAGAAGCAGCCCCGTATAAATATATGTAGATATTTGAAGCTTATGACACAGCAAGGCGTCACAGACGCTGGACTCGTCTTCAGGAGAACGAGGTTACAAATTGCAGTACAGCCATTGTGGTTTTAATGTCCGATTGTTCTTCCTATGCCACTTGAGGCGAATAACCGTATGATAGCCTGTATATTGAGCAACCAGTAAAGGAAACAAAAGAAAAATACGGAGTAGTTATTAAAATCAATGGAGAAGAAATAAAAACTTTGAGCTTTGCCGATGACATTGTAATTCTGTCAGAGACAGCAAAGGACCTGGAAGAGCAGTTGAACGGAATGGACAATGTCTTGAAAGGAGGATATAAGATGAACATCAACAAAAGCAAAACGAAGATAATGGAATGTAGGCGAATTAAATCGGTGATGCTGAGGGAATTAGATTAGGAAATGAGACGCTTAAAGTAGTAAATGAGTTTTGCTATTTGGGGAGCAAAATAACTGATGATGGTCGAAGTAGAGAGGATATAAAATGTAGACTGGCAATGGCAAGGAAAGCGTTTATGAAGAAGAGAAATTTGTTAACATCGAGTTTAGATTTAAATGTCAGGAAGTCGTTTCTGAAAGTATTTGTATGGAGTGTAGCCATGTATGGAAGTGAAACGTGGACGATAAATAGTTTAGACAAGAAGAGAATAGAAGCTTTCGAAATATGGTGCTACAGAAGAATGCTGAATATTAGGTGGGTAGATCACATAACTAATGACGAGGTATTGAATAGAACTGGAGAGAAGAGAAATTTGTGTCACAACTTGACTAGAAGAAGGGATCGGTTGGTAGGGCATATTCTGAGGCACCAAGGGGTCACCAATTAACTATTGGAGGGCAGCGTGGAGGGTAAAAATCGTAGAGGGAGACCAAGGGATGAGTACACTAAACAGATTCAGAAGGATGTAGGTTGCAGTAGGTACTGGGAGACGAAGAAGTTTGCACAGGATGGAGTAGCATGGAGAGCTGCATCAAACCAGTCTCTGGACTGAAGACCACAACAACAACAACAACAACAACAAGCCTAACACGTTGACTGCCACGAGACCGGCGCCGGACACAGGAGTTTAGTGGGTATAGTACAGTTCAGTGCATTAATTCGTTTTTCTGGTGCCACTGTACAGCAAATCAGCTACAATATCTCGTTCAAGGTTTTGAACTTTCTTTTCACACCGTTCCAAGGTGTGCCGGCCAGTGTGGCCGAGCGGTTCTAGGCGCTTCAGTCCGGAACCGCTCGACCACTATGGTCGCAGGTTCGAATCTTACCTCGGGCATGGATGTGTGTGATTTCCTTAGGTTAGTTAGGTTTAAGTAGTTCTAAGTTCTAGGGGACTGATGACCTCAGAAGTTAAGTCCCATAGTGCTCAGAGCCATTTGAACCGTTATAAGGTGTACTGTACAAACTGAGTGGAGTGCATGGCCGCCAGAGGATATACGGCATCAGACGTGAAATGAACCTCTGCTGTGTCCATCGGCGGCCTCGCAGTAGTCAACGTTTAAGCAAGATCACTGCGAGAACCGTTTCAGAAGCCTGTCAAATCCATGCTAGTGCCCCATCTTCAATGACTCTCTGTCTACGGGATTTTAAACTATGATATAATTCCTTCCATGATTCTAGCGATTGCTCTGCGATAGTGCAAACAAATAATATCGGATCTTCTCGACTATTCAGTTTTTTTAAACATTTTTTATGTTGAGACACAGCCGTCAGTCGTAAAGCGTTGATCATTTACATGTCCCTCAGCATTTCTCTAGTGATTCAACCTTTTTACATATCTGATCTTGGTCTGCATATCTAAATATTATAACTATTATGTAAAAAATGCTTGCCAGTGACGTAATTATTCTTACATTCTATAAACAATTTTGCTTCATATAAAATGGCATCTAGCTGAAAGTTATAGTAAATGCCTGTGAAATATTGGATAGCGTGAAGGAATCTACATCCACTCTTGTAGTCTGCAAACCACTGTGACGTGCATGGCGTTGGGTACGTACCATTGTACCAGTTATTAGGGCTTCTTCCCGTTACATTCACTTATGGAGCCGGGGAAGAATGATTCCCTAAACACCTCAGTCTGCGCTGTAACTAGTTTAATCTTGTCCCCGCGATCTCTATGGGTTATATAGTTTGGGAGTTTACTACATTTCTCACGTAAAGTTAGTACTTGAAACTGTAAGCAGACATTCGCAGGATAGTTTGTGTCTGTCTCCACGACCTTGTGACCATTCGTGATGCTCTTTGTAAATAGCCTGTTTGTATGTTGGCAGCTCTATAGACTGTGTTACTATCGCTGACAGCGCTCTGCACACTCGGCAAGAGATTTTGTGGTTGGACGGACTAGCAGTTAGCGAGTGGATAGGGGAAGTGTATAGACATGATTTTCTTAGTGGAGACTCTGTGTTGGTAGGAAATGCGTTGTAAAGTGAAATGAAGTGATGTGTTTATAAGAAAATACACAAGGAAATGTAGAGGATGGATGTATGGTGATAATGTTTGGGCAGTGGAATTATTGACAACTATATAATTTTTGGAACTGGATGTCATATGAATAATGTATAATTTTCTAAATACATTGTTTGCTCTTCAACAAAATCTTTCTTTTGGTACCCATATGCCTCCTAGTACTTAGTCTATAGTAGTTAGAATCTTTTTATTTAGCTGGCTGTTGTTGCTACTTGCTGTAGTTGCTGTAGTTTTTGTTATGAAGAATTTCTGTGACGTAAGTGACTTATGAAAAAGAATAGTGTTTCCACTATCGGGATTCGTGATTGAAATGAGTTTAGACAATTAACAGAGGTGGAGGTAGTTTCATACTTATTTAATTTCACATTTTTTGGACTTGTATTATTGTTAGGATTTCTTAAAATTCAGGGCCATACTTTTGTGTTAATTATCGGAAGTTAAGTTGTCAATACATAGCAGTCAGATTGCGTTGGGACTGTATGTTATGGGTAATAAATGAATAGGTTAAGTTTGAGTTGTCTTTATCAAGGAAAATTCTGTAGGTCATTGTTTAGTAAAAATATAATTAAAGAATTAGTTTCCCCTTCAATAACACCTTTCAGTCCTATTTGGTACTGATCCCACATGCTTGATGAATATTCTAGGATGAGTCGCACGTATGTTTTGTAAACAGTCTTCTCTGCAGACGAATTCATTCGCAAAGTAAACTATTATAGTTACAGCTGGCTAAAAATGAAACCGATTAACAAGGCAAAGCCATATTACATTAAAGACACGAAATCACTGTTTATGTAGTGACCTAACTATTGTACTGATCGTTTCTATAGGTCCATCCGATGTCTTATTGGAAGTACTGCGTGCCAGAAGGCGTTACCAAATAATGAAATGCGAGATAAGCAGTTCCAAATTCCGCTCATGGCTCAACCTACCGTTTTATATTGCTATCGATCGTTTCAGTAGATATGTTCCGGCCCCATTATACTCGACGTCTTCTTTTTATGATAAGTGTGGCAATACCTGTCGCAGTGTGTCACGATCTACTGCTCTCCCTATTTCCAATTTAGGTAGTTCGGGATGGCTAAGCACTCGTTCTACCAATTTCCTGATTTTTGCGATCACGGGTATCCATATATTTCTTTATTCGGTCATTATTTCTACCACTTTTCCATTTCGTGCTAAATGTTTCCATCTAAACGTAAACATCAATTTGCAGAACCCTTTTTTGATTATCCAGTTCTATGTTTTCCTGGTATGCAACATCTACTTATCACTTCCATGTAGCTGTGCTTCAAAGTACATCCAGTACATTGTTCTCCATTTCTGTGTCACTGTTAAACACCAATATAGTACCTTCGGGAGGAGCCATTTCTTCTCTTATGCAAGCCTACCTCATACGTATTCCTTGCTTCAGCTGTGTGTTGTAAACTTGCCACAAATTGGTTTTACGTTACTTTATTCACAAAGACCCGTTACCGGTTTCGAATTTTTTACAGTTCGTCGTCAGACAGTTTTGTCATCCTTTCATCAATACAGATTTGTTTACACATTGGTAATTTGTAAATTATTGTTTATCCTGGGGCAACTCACAAGAAACCTGTGTATAATCTGTATTGATGAAAAGATGAAAAACCGTCTGATGATGAATTGTTAAAAATTCGAAACCGGTAACGGTGTTTTTTCTTACATAAATTTACATTGTTGACCACTTATTTTAGATATGTAATCTACCTTAGCAATTGTAGGACTGAAATTGCCACATATATGTCAGTACTGGACTCTAAGCATTTATGATCGCCGTCCATTATGTAGCCACTCTTTCTTTACAATTTTTGTAAGTCATTTAGGTCAGTAATTTAGAAGTTTGGAGACTGTAGCTGACTATGCTATAGCAGCTGCATTTATCTGCTTTTGCTTTTATTGGTAGTGTGATGGATAATGTTATGTGAGGGAGTATAATAATACGGCGGCTGTTGCAAACAAGCAAAATTAGAAAATCAATAAGATGATGTCAGATTACGTAATTGGATGCATATTGTACTTCCGAGGATATTTCGTTAACAATTTTCTATTGACATAAGTTCAGCTTTAGACATTTTACTTCCGGGTTTTGAAGTCAAACATTTTTATTCTTAGAGTCGAGCAGATGAAGGATGCAAGGAAGCATAGAGACGGACCAATATTTCATTTGGACTAAGTTATGAAAGTAAATCAACAGTGATCTGGTGAAAAGAAAAATCCTCAATTTCATGTCGTGTTATTAAGGAAACTGCCGAAATCTAAATAAAGGTGGCTGGACAGGAAATCGAACTCCATTTCTCCATAATAAGATTCGATTATATTAAGCATCGCACCACCTCAGTTGATCAGACAGATCAGGTGCAGGTACGTTTTTCAGTAACCCAACCCATTTTCCTTCAGGCTTTTAAATGATAGTCTTTATAGTTTCACTATATTAAACAACCTTATTGTTTTTTTTTCCATGTTAGTCACAGCGCCTACTGCTGGAAAAACCGAGAAAGTGAAATGAATCCGTCTGGTATGTTTTCTGTAACAAATTTTATTCGCTAATATTTAATTGGAAGCACAGATTCATCTTCAGGGCTTCGTGTGGCTATTGATGGTCCTTCAGTGTTGCATCAACACCGCGGAAACAGATATAAATTTCAAATAAAACCAGGAAGATTATAATGGCGTTATATGCACTAAAAAACAGCGCAGTTCACAAATAGATGTTGACGTCACAATGAATATTCTTCAATAGCCAACTGAAGATGAAGCTGCGTTTCGAAATGATCATTGGCGAATAAAATACGTTTCTGGAAAGGCAGTAGACAGACTTCGTTATTCCCAGCCTTACTGCTCTTAAGTAATGAGTTGCAAGTACGCATACCATCTTCATTCGGTACCTTTCGGCTCGTTGTTTATAGAGGCCTTCACTGCAGCACTCGTCATCGTTAAGAGCTATTACAATTAAAGAACAATTCCACGGAGGATGCTCAGCGCTGTTAGTTTAACACGAGCAATTCGGAGACGGAAGTCCTACCTGCAGAAATTGATGGAAGACTGCTTCGCTCCGGAAATAGGTCTGGGCCGACAGAGAAAGCACCCACTTAGCAGATTGCCGGGGGACACAACTGCCCCGTGGGACGACAGTGGAAGCAAGCGGGGGCGCAGCTGCGCCCGTATCTCGCTGGCCTCCCCAAGGACCGGACCTTTTCCAACTTCAGTCACAGCCTCGTCTCTCGAACGCTTTCCGCTACTGATACAGACGCAATAGGATCAACACCACAAAATCCATCCTACATGTTCTGTGCTCGAAAACAGTTTTTCTTTGGTTTGGTTCATTTATTACGACTGTTTCCTTTGCTTTGATTCCCACATACCAAATTAATTGAATGAACAACATCCAGTAGATTCGACTGTTCCAAATTCTATCAATCCATATGGGCCAGTGGTTAAGAGGAACCGTGGAAGGAACGAGGTTAAAATCCCGGGCTGGCTATCCAGATTTAGGTTCTACCTGATTACCCTAAATCACAAGACGAATACCAGAATCAGTCTCTTGTTAAGATTGCGCCTGATTAGCGCTCGCATCCTATTTCACTTTTCATTCAAATTAGTGCTCCGACACTTATGAACTGCCAAGAAGATCTTAAACTCTAACTTTCCTTTCTTTTGCTTTCAACGGTGCTTTTTCTTAATGTTGAGTGACATGCTTTAGCCCCTCGAAAATCTAATAGACCACTTTATTAGTGGGTCATAAAAGATCAAATATAGATAACTGAAAATGCCGCTTTATCAACTGAGCGATAGGTGCTCATATAAAGATGGAAAGAACTTTCAGGAAGTAACAAATGTCGAGCACTTGCAGCGTTCCCAAATAAAACAGAAGGAAGATATATTTTTATGCACAACGATAGTGTGTTTACGTAGGGACTTCAGAAAGAAATGGTCCGGCAAACGGAAACGAACTCAGAGGTTGAAGTACACGCGATTGTACGATTGTTGTGGGCAAAATGTCTAAACTGTACATAGATTCATCGTGACAATCATAAACAAATGGGGTCAACAATTTTGCCAAGGCCTTACAGACGTGTCTGGATGATAATGGGGAAGGTCCAGATCTTTCACCATGTGATTTGCATCTTTTTGGCAGGCTGAAAGAACATCTGGGCAGAAAGAGATTTTCCAACGAAGAAGACATTCACACAGCGGTTCTCATATGACACCGTCACCAAGGAGGGATTCCTATCGTCGAGGAATGGAATGATTGGTAGAACAACGTTCGACCGTTGTTGTGATTTCGCTGAAAAATAATGTCAGACGTTTGTGTTGCTTTGAAGTGTAGTGCAGAATTCAGTAACAGTTACTTCGCTTGCCATGATAATGCGTATCTTACTTTTCGAAACAAACTCTTAAATGATTTTGCTACGACCGTAGAATGCTCATGGATCAATCTTGTCTTTTCCATGTTGTTTGCATTTTCGATGGAATGAATGTGACAGTTGGAGCCACACAATGGTGAATATATATATATTGTTCCTTTTCCAACATATTAAAGATAACAGCAGCATCGAAATTTGGTTTCACACAAACTGAAAAATTAAGCAACGCTTGGAGATCGTCAATGTTATATAGCTTGTAGTACCTCCAGTTACGACAGACGTCTGTCGAAGGCACGGAGACAAGCGAAGGGTATGTCAACGACTTTCGACGACCTGTATATTGTCATTTCGTCGTTGCGTACCTAGTGCCATTCTGCAGCAACACAATGCTCGTGGAAATGGCTAGCTCCACCCTGTAGCCTCTAGGAGGACTTAATAGCATTCTTTGCCCCGTTAGCTGATCGATGTGCCAGTTGTTTGGCACATATAGGACGTAGTGGCAACGGAGTTTTCTTCGCAACTAGTCATTTTCACAAATACTGGAAAGTATTCACATCTGATACTAATAACCGTGGGCAAGCCGAACATGTTTAATGTAGGGTAAAAAGTGTAGCAGGATCACTCACTGTGTAAATTACGAGTCTACAATAAATACTTACTCCGTGACGGTAAAATGAATATTTCCTTTACGTTGTAAGGAGAGGTAGACTCTAGAAACACTATTTCTATTGGCCTCAGTTATTTAATAAAGTTAAGTCACTAAGAAAAGTGAATAACGTTCATCTTAACTTCTTGGAGTGGCCCAGTAACAGTAGATCCCTAAACAAAGCGATAGCTATCTAACGGAGGCTTCTGTTCCGTCTGTAATGATCTCTGTCAATAGGCGTTTAACTCCTAAACCTCATATTCCGTACAAATTCGCCATTTACTGATGGAATAGCTTATAAACATGGAGATCATTAAGAAAGAACGTTAAGTGGTGTAGATGTTCCAACATTTGAAAAAAGAAGCCCAACTATCGTAAGTGCTGATAAGAAAATAACGCTGAATACACTGCATATTATGGCAGCACTTGCGATTTTGCTGCCAGGATGTACACCTAAGGGTAGTCTTTGCGCTTTACACTCACTGTTTCTGTAAGGATAGCGAGTTGGCAGCAACGGAGAAAGCGGGTGAGGGGGCTTTGAAATGACTTAACAGACAACGTTTGTCCGCAAATACCTAGGGCCACCAAACTACCGATCGGTAGTGAGTTACAGGTGTACTCGTTTGTACCGTTTCTCTCAAAGGATATAAAAAGCCCTGCGCGAAGTGACTTAGGGTAATATCTTGATTGTTTGTGCCAGAGAACATACAAGCGAACTACGAGGAGGAATTCTTTCCCGATCGAATAACTGTCGTATATGTAGAGAACGTATAAACGGCTAGCCAAAGTGCCAAAATATCTACAAAACGAAACCGTGAGCAAGACGCACGAAACGAAAATAAAGAAAAAAAGCGTCATGAAGTCAACAAAAGTTTCATATTGCACTATAAAGATAATAGAGGCAGATACCAAATGAGAATCCAGCGCCGGTACCATTCTGATTTCTGTAGTGTTGTCCACGGTGATCTTATTTCTTATCAAAGTATATTCTTCAGTTTGTCTCCTTTTCTTATATTACGAGTAGTACGTGTAAGTAAACTTCCCTTTATATTTCGTGTAAGACGTGTATATATATATATATATATATATATACTTACTTACTTATCGCGAATGGACCCAGAAGGATCACGCAAAGCTTTCTGACGTCGTTTCTTCCATACTTCTTTCATTCGTTCTCCATGTTTTCTTTTTCTTTCTTCTGTCCATTTTGTTCCTGGTCTCTTTAGTGCTTCCTTCTCCGACAATACATTCCACTTTTCCACCTTATTTCTAAAAGTTTTTCTATCTTTGACATCTTTAAGTTCAATATTTGCTTTTTGTAAATCTAATTTTACTTGGCTAATCCATGGTGTTGTTGATTTGACTTTTTCTATGTAAGTGAGAATTCTGTTGGTGAGTCGTGTGGGGGGAAGTCTAGTGACATGTCCATAAAATTTTAATCTTCGCCTTCTTATGTCTGCTGCCAGGTTTGATATAGTTTCTGTGGTTCTTCTTGATTGTATCCGGTATCCTTCTTCTGTTAATTTTGGACCTAAAATCTTTCTCATAATTTTTCATTCTTCTTTTAGTATTTTTTCTAAATCATATATATATATATATATATATATATATATATATATATATATATATGCTCAATAAGCATATATATATATATATATATATATATATATATATATATATATATATATATATATATATATATGCTCAATAATGCTTATTGAGCACGTGTTCACCATTCATCTTTCTCAATAACACGTATTATTTCGTTATTGCGAATCAGTGGCAGAATTGTTAATTTTCCGTCTTACAGAGACTGCAACAGAAAATAACCGTTTCTATCTCCTCTCAGGAAGACTAGTGCTCGCAAATCAGCGTGAATACAGAAGGTAATCTGTAGTCAGTTTCTGTGATCCCTCTCTGTGCACATTGACAGCAGAGGGCTTCCTAAAGTGAGTGACTCACCAAGAAGGATTTTCAAAAGGGCTCTTGCTGCAGGAACATAGGTATGAGAATGTGCTCTTGGAGGAAACGAAACATACCGCTGTGCAATATGAAAGAGCGCTTCAGCGTTCTTCTGTCTTATCTTTTACTTTGAGTGCACATATTCCGTGATGAAATAAACCACTTTGAAGGAGCACACTGAAGTTACAAACTTACGTAATCACTTTGGAATTACATCGGCTTGTGGGCTGACGTAATATTTCTTACAAGAGCACGGCTTGGGGTGTGTTTCCAGTGCGATCTGAAATTGCAACCATTAATGATCGAAGAAGCATCAGCCGCCAACACAGCGGTATCGATTGTCGGTTTGCGTTCGGAGCTACTGTGTGCGTCTCTTGCTTCATCTCGTTGAGAGCGGCTGCCGACAACACGAGCAACTTCATTACCGGCCGACCCGCGAAGTTCACATGTTTTCGACTCAGATGTTCGGGAAAGAGAAAGGAAAACTCTGTCGTTTTGCCTTTGTACGGTGTTACGCAAATGGGCCAAAAATTGTTGCTCAAAGCCTGCGTTGTTTGACGAGAAAAGCAGTCCTGTTCGCTTATTTTTCCACGCGTGACAGTTATTTCTGACATAAATATAGCGACTTGTCTACACAATTCCAAACTAATTTGTGGTTGCAGTAATGTTAAACTGAATCCGCCGAACTGTTTTCACGTGCAGTTTTTTCGAAATAATCAGAATCTCTCCTTTCCACATTAACACTTTAAATGGCACCCTCGTTACTTTTGCTTTGACTTTTAAATCATTAATTCGGCGGCAATACCTCTCCGGTAGTTGACTTCGATTTATATTTCCTTCAAGACAGAAAATAGATGCTAGGAAGTTTGCATAATCATTACTTGATTAGTCTCACTCAAAACTACGCTAGCGCTTCGTCTCCAGTAATAACAATAGAAAGAAGACAAGTCAGCGGGCAGCATAAGTATTAGAAAACCTACTTAGTATTTAATAACTGAAATATGTGGATCGTCATTTGGAAAACTAGAAACATAAGGAACGTATTGTACGCAATCCCTACCAAAATGAAACAGCTGTTAACTTATGTCATTGTCACATCTACATCAGTTGTTCTTAGAAATGACGTACAGGTTTCCTGAAACAATTTTTCTTATAGGATTTCATCTCACGTCAGAGACTGAAGTGTTTGGTTATTCACACAGATGATAAACTGAAGCAGCTTGAGTATATTTGCTCCTTTAGCATCTATGTTTTCTGTGTGCTTACAGGTCTACTTTAAGTTTGGTATATGTTATACTAAGTAGTTTGCTTCGTAACGCAAATGTTTGCTTTTACTACGAACACAGATGTATGTGCCTCGATTATTTACGCAACACACTTGCATAATATTAGCGTAAATGCAATTACTTGGCTTAAAATTCAGGAATTGCAGAGTAGTTTAGAATTTTAGTAGTACGGAATAATAATCGCTATGGGTGATCGAAAAACGGTTTCAAAGTAACTATCTGAATTAATAAAGTACATTTTTACTTTCCCGTCGGTATTTGTAACTGGTATCAAAACCCAATCCGCTGATATAATAGCTGAAATATTGATAACTCGTATGCAGTCTTCATCCACAGAAATCTAACGATAGATTCGTACAGGCGTTAGCGTAATGCTGCCCTACGATTTTCATTTGCAGAACGATTCAGTTGACTTTATCGATGGTATCATCCAAGAAGATCCATCTCGTCTCTCACCATCATCTTATTCGCTTGAAACTAAAAGTTGGGGCCTATCCTCAGACGAATAAATAGATGTTTAGGAGACGGCTACAAAATTATAACGATCCACCGATTACGTCTTTATTACAGAGTACTAGCTCATCGGAACAACGATACGAGATGCACAAGCCTGTTGGAGAAGATGAGGTCAGCGGAAAGAAGAATTTGTTGCCCCCAGGAGACGTCACAATGATTCGGCGAAACACCGGTTCTAGCCTTGATAAAGACTTCACTTCGCGAAGAATACCCTCTGCAATTTTATATAAGTATCCCATATCCACCTGAAGTCAGAAATTGTTGTACACATCCCTTAGAGCTCCCAGATTTCGCACAAGTTGACTGCCACGATTCAGCCCCTGTCCCAGACATCTTCTGTGTGATAGATGTCGGATGAGTGACGTAGGTTAATCGATGAGCGGTAAGATGCCTTAGTGTCCGTCAAGCCAGGAGTGGATGCGTCCAACACTGTGAACATGAAGATGTAGAAGAAGCAACACTTGATCACAAAGAAATCTGAAGTAAACTTTCTGATTCCTGTTTAGGGAAAGTGATGGTATCAAAACCACGCAGCATATTTTTCCCTTCACAATGTTCATTTTGAAATGGAATTAAGGACGCCGAAATCACTGCAGGTTCGTTTGAAATTCAGACTTGAAATGCAGCTGTGGAAGAAATTATTTCAATTCAGGATTTAAAAGCCAATTGAGAAAACATCAGAGGCATCAGTGACTGTTGCGAGTAGAACAGAACTCTACTGTTGTATCTTCGGAGACAGGGAGCGAAGTGGCGCAGTAGTTACAAGACACTGAACTCATTTTCGGAAGAAGTGGGTTTCAAAACATCATCGAGACACCTTCATTTTGGTTTTCTTTGGATTTTTTTAGGTCGACTAAGGTAAATACCGGGTTACCCTTTGAACAAGAACCCCTCTTCCCATCCTCATCCTCTTCTCACGCTCGTCTAGTCCAATGATCTCGACATCGGTGCGGCTATGAACACTTTATTTTGCTTCCTTCGTGGGCACTCTCACCAGTTTTAGACTAACAAGCGTAAACAGACTGCGCTCTAGACTACGCAGCTCAACCTTTACTCTGCAGTGTTTGGTCAGTAACACTTTAGTTAGACACACTGGTAGCTTGACAGATATGGATGCTCTTAGCTTTTCGGCCGTTGTTGTTAATCGTGTCTCAAAGATAAAATTTTCAAGGTGCCCATCAGGATATTTACAGTGTGTAACAGGTGACAAAATGATCACTTCTGCTTCTCAAATCGCGCAGTCATGGGAAGACAGTTGTATTCTTGTAAGTGTGGAGAGTCGTGACAATCAAGGAAATGGACAGAGCGATATCGCAGTCAAGGAGGCTGATAGAGCACGCACTTCAGGAGAAGGCAATGCCCCTCCGCAAACTACTGTG
Organism: Schistocerca nitens; assembly: GCF_023898315.1. Classification (NCBI taxonomy): domain Eukaryota; kingdom Metazoa; phylum Arthropoda; class Insecta; order Orthoptera; family Acrididae; genus Schistocerca; species Schistocerca nitens. The sequence continues at coordinate 899,749,184 of NC_064614.1, read as the reverse complement.
TGAAAACTCTGAAGGGAAATGTCCCTTTGTAAATTAGAGAAAGAGTGGTTTGTGGCTGTGAATAGTAAACTAAGACCATGGTAACTGAAAGAAACTTCACAAACCAAGATCGCCAAATAAACATTTTGTTGGATGACCGGTTTCGAAGAGCCATGCTGTCCTCATCGGATCTTATCTTTCGAATTCTTACAACATGTAATCCATCAGTGTTGAAAGTCGCTTCACATTTCATATGTGCACCCCACTATCACGATGATAGCCCAGCTCTGTTGAAACCGGTCAACCAATAATTATTATTATTTTTCAGCGAACTTGATTTGTGAAGTTTTCTTCAGTTATCATACGTTCCATATCGCCTCCAGACTGGCAATGTCAGGAATATATAAATTGAGAGCCCTAAAATTACGAGGGTTGAATGAAAAGTAATGCCTCCACCTTCGTTAATTGGGTTTTGATGGGAATATTTTAATAAATCAAACGCAGAAATAATCCTTAGAATGTGATCTTTAATTACCAATATTCACTTTTCCACATAATCACCAGCCAATTGGATAATTTCTGCCAACGATGAACAAGTTTTGTGAAGCCGTCACGGAAGAAGTCGACAGTTTTCGCCACCACAGTCTCACAGTTCTCTCAACGTGTTCATCAGAGGCATAATGATGTCCCCGCAGATCGTCTTCCATTATCGGGAACAGAAGGAAGTCAGACGATGCTAAATCTGGACTGTATGGAGGATGCCGTATGGTAGTGAGATTCAGTCTCTGAAGTTCTGCTGTGGTGGTATGTGAAGTGTGTGGTTTGGCATTGTGATGCTGCAGGAAAAAAATTTCCCTTTTCCGTCAGGACCCTTGACAGCTGTCGTTTCAGAGTTCGCAGCGTTCTGATAATACGACGATCGTCTTGAATAAACCTGTCAACATCTTGCTTGTGAAATTCAGTGGTTGCTGTCACAGGACGTCCAACTCTTTGTCACTCAGTTCATATGTTCCCGCCTCAACATCTTTAAAAGTACTCGCCCAACGACACACAGTACTCACATCAACATATCACCATAAACTGCTTTCATTCTCTGATTAACCTCCTTTGGGGTCACACCTTCTGCTGTCAAGAAAATTGTTCAATTGTGTGTGAATTCTTAAGGGAACAAACTGCTGAGGTCATCGGTCCCTAGACTTACACACTACTTAAACTAACTTTTACTAAGAACGACACACTCACCCCCATGCCCGAGGGAGGACTCGAAGCTCCGGCGGGACGGGCCGCGCAGTCCGTGACATGGCGCGTCAAACCGCACGGCCACTCCGCGCAGCTGCTGTCAAGAATTCAGTGACTGACTGCACGTTGCTTAAATCGCATTGACCGACCGTCTGCGCAGGATTCCATATTTTACACTGTAACAACACAACCGTTCAATGCTAAGGCTTCCCGCCAACTGGGGCTGTAGAGAAGAGGCTTCGGAACAAACCAGTACCTGCCGCATACCAATGCTGCCAACTGTTGAAAAGTTACGAAGGCGGAGGCATTACTTTTCAGTCAACCCTCGTAATTAATTAATTAAATGAACGTCACTGCAGATAGTCAGTTTAAAGAAGTTGCTGTTAGAAGGCTAAGATCAGGTCACTGCATTCTGGCGTGAAGGTATACCAGTGAACGCTGCTAGTGGTATATCTCTTTCTGAACGCCATTTTTTATTCATTACATTCTGATCACAATGCAGCCCCATGCTTAACTGAGGATATGCTTTCTGTTACAGGAGATGATTTGACGGTTGTGGTCCCGGCGGAGGTTCGAGTCCTCCCTCGGGCATGGGTGTGTGTGTTTGTCCTTAGGATAATTTAGGTTAAGTAGTGTGTAAGCTTAGGGACTGATGACCTTAGCAGTTAAGTCCCATAAGATTTCACACACATTTTTTTGACGGTTGTGGAACAAGTATTAGAAGTTACCCGGCCCTTCTAACTCATCTCGAAATTTTAGATGGAAGTTTTGCCTGTGACTCATTCGCTGGTTTAGATGAATCAGCATTCACTGAGAGCAGCAATTTTTGTGAGGTTTGTAACCGATTGCCTTTGATTAGGCGTGACATTCGTCTCTGTCGCTTAGGATTTATTAATGGCCAATATTCTTCCACCGTGGTACATAGCTGCGTTTGGATACCATTCCTTGTAGATACGAAGGACAGTTCACGTTAATACATCACAATTTGGGTAACTTCATTCACGGTGTGTTCATGGGCATCCCCAAATACGATGGCTCGTTTGTGCCATTATATCACGTCCCCAAGTTGATCCGTCCTGCTGCGCTGGTACCACATAATCGATGTACATACCTCTTCATTGCCATTACTTAAGTCAGCGGTATATGGTCACATGACTACCTGTTGCCATGTACGAGGTGTGGCTAGAAAAAAAACCGGACTAGTACTGGTGAAACAATAAAACGAATGCAATAAGGCTGAAAGTCGCGTGGCCTGTCACGTGACTCTCGCTCCGCCTACTGCTCGAGTTTCATCTGTCTCCTGCACTCAGTCTGCCCGTGGCGTCTGTTTTAAGTAGTTGACGTTTTGTCTGTGCGTCGGAAAATGTTGAGTGTACAGAAAGAACAGCGCGTTAACATCAAATTTTGTTTCAAACTAGGAAAATCTGCAAGTGAAACGTTTGTAATGTTACAAGTGTACGGCGATGATTGTTTATCGCGAACACAAGTGTTTGAGTGGTTTAAACGATTTAAAGATGGCCGCGAAGACACCAGTGATGACACTCGCACTGGCAGACCATTGTCAGCAAAAACTGATGCAAACATTGAAAAAATTGGTAAACTTGTTCGACAAGATCGCCGTTTAACAATCAGAGCAGTGTCTGAGTTAACAGGAGTTGACAAGGAACAAGTTTACCGATTTTTTCAATGTTTGCATCAGTTTTTGCTGACAATGGTCTGCCAGTGCGAGTGTCATCACTGGTGTCTTCGCGGCCATCTTTAAATCGTTTAAACCACTCAAACACTTGTGTTCGCGATAAACAATCATCGCCGTACACTTGTTGTAACATTACAAACGTTTCACTTGCAGATTTTCCTAGTTTGAAACAAAATTTGATGTTAACACGCTGTTCTTTCTGTACACTCAACGTTTTCCGACGCACAGACAAAACGTCAACTACTTAAAACAGACGCCACGGGCAGACTGAGTGCAGGAGGCAGATGAAACTCGAGCAGTAGGCGGAGCGAGAGTCACGTGACAGGCCACGCGACTTTCAGCCTTATTGCATTCGTTTTATTGTTTCACCAGTACTAGTCCGGTTTTTTTCTAGCCACACCTCGTATACACCAAGTACAGCGCTCCAAAGCCACCACTGAGCTCTTCTAAGGGTGTAATTAATATTTTGTGTGGTGAGCTTATGTTACATGTTCTGCGATGTTGCGGTTAATTATTTCGGACAGGCGGGATCGACGGGAGGCTGACAATCGCCTCGATCTGCGTCCGGTATTCGCGGCCGCTGACAATGCAGCCAGCCATCTGTTCCGGCCGGGCGCGCCGTACAACGCTTTGCCGCCGTTCGGCGAGCGCCACACAAAGGGCGGCGTTTTTTCGATTTATCTGCAGAATTCCAGGTAAATGTGACGTTAGCTCACCGCCTGTGTGCATCATCACCGGCCTGCCTCCTAACCTCGTGTTGCAGCTGATCGAATCGGACGTTCGACGTCGCATTAGCTAAGTTTATTCTCACGAACAGAGTCATTTCCTCTACCACCTATGACGATATCCCGTGGCCGTTAGCAGAAACGCTACGTGACGTCACGCTAAACAGAAAACCTCGACAGGTTTTTTGACTGTCGTGTACACTGCGGAAGTCCGAACAGCTAATCGTGAAAACAGCAGAGCGCTCTTCGATCGGCTTCAAGCGCACAGGCAACACACGAGCCGATCGAGGGGCCTTACTCCCAGGTGCAATAATATTGTGGTCGACTAGTACTAGTATCGGTAAATAGTTTTCCCTTTGCTTTCAAATGTCGTCATCTTTCTCGTCCTGTGTAGCGCACTGCGACTTTCGTTGTGATTTCTTCACAACCGAAAAAATCCACAGAACTTTTAAATAATTTCAGACCTCTTACACTGATCCTTTCTGTAGCTGTATTATGTCTGAGATATGATAAACTGCTCATATGACTTTACATTACAGATTAATACACTTAACTACTGATGTGCAGTGAGTTTTATAAATGAAGCAGTGAAATATGCCGAATTTATATTAAAGTCAAGTGTTTACTAGAGTTATTGTATTTGTAAAGTGGTGTGTAATCTCAATTTCGATTTTCTACACTAATGGTTCAAATGGCTCTGAGCACTATGGGACTTAACATCTGAGGTCATCAGTCGCCTAGAACTTAGAACTACTTAAACCTAACTAACCTAAGGACATCACACACATCCATGCCCGAGGCAGGATTCGAACCTGGGACCGTAGCGGTCGCGTGGTTCCAGACTGAAGCGCCTAGAACCGCTCGGCCTTAATCTTGTTCATAATATTTCTTCGCTTTTTGGTGTATATAACGTGGTGTCTTATGTCAGACAAGAGGAAACGAGTTGGAGTTTTGACAAATTTTTGAAGAGCAAGCTTGTACGCTGGATTATTATTCAGGAGGAGCAGGTTCAAATCCCCCACCGGCTATCCTGAACAGTTTTCCGCACTTTTCCGCAAATGGCTTCGGCGGACGTCGATACGTTACTTTAACAGGCCACGCTGAATTAATTACCAAACTCTTCTACAAATAACCTTAAGCTCCGTTTGTGCTGCGCTCAACGTCGATGAAACAAATTCGGAATCTTGGTATTTAATACAAATTTTTTCATCTGTTACTACAAGTTAAGTCACTTGTGACAATAAGGCCTACTATGAAACAACAGTGTTTGGATTGTGTAACAAAAAGTGCAAAAAATCTTGAATGACACCTACAGTTTAGACTAATAAAGGTAAGTGTACGGCGTTAGGTGTATTTGGAGGTTATTTCTCTAAGGTTTGAAACACTGAGGCACGACTGATGAGTAGATATTCCGTTACTGTTTCAGCAATTTCGTTCATCGAATCACTATGTATCATAAAAGTACACTACAAACGTGAATCGGCGCTATTCAACATCCATGACGAAAGAAGCTGTTAGTTTCCAGTCGGGATTTCCCGTTGGCTTATGTGCATAACGTTATCTACTCTGGTGCTGTTCCCAGTAGAGTGACGTTAGCCTGTTGAACAGGGAAGATCCAGCAGACTCGATCGTGGGCAAGGACTCTGGTCAATGGACATGTTATTTGTAATACAGCTTTCTACAAAAACAAAACAAAAAAAAATCTTTCGTCTCTTTTTTTTCAGACAGTTTCCAGCAACTTTGAAGGGAATGTCCTATTTGCCACGACGATTTTCAGGTAGTTTTGGCCATAATTATCAATGAAGTCGCGAATTTGATAAATGTATTCAACCTCTGTAATATCATATTATTTGGTCAGAGTGTTATTCTTTTGAAGAGAGTAGCAGCGTGGGTGGGTCTGTCCGTACTTTGTTTGAAAAACATGGAATCTAATGTGCCGTGTAGCGAGGCAGCATTCTTTCAAACAGGATGTTTCGAGGATAGAAAATGAGCTTATATAAATGGAAGAAAGTCCAAAGCCAAATTTTTAAGGTAATCCAGTTTTTTTATGTCTTTCTAACTGTATAGCTTCTCACTGTTAGAACGCCACACATGGTTACAGTTTCTTGTAGAAATCTTACAATGCAACATATGATTTTGTATTGTAGTTGAAACAAATGTCAAGGAAAGTAATTGTACATAGAAAAGTTATTAAGAAATACATACATCAAAAAAAGTTTTGCATCACCCCGGTTCCCAGAACTCTTGAAGACAGACGTTGACTGTGGATATTGTATCACTGACACAGTCCCTTTGACTGTTCAGAGATGTCACTAAACCCGCCCAAAGATGTAAACAACCGTGCATGATCAGCGCCTATTACACGGAGGGGGTCCAACAGCCGATCAGTTCCAGTCATTCCACCAGGAAGGAGGTACAAGGCTCGTGTTATCTGTAGTTCCACCATGCCTACCTGGTCGATACTGCGGTTCGATCGCGTCCGCACTTTTTGCCAGGAAGGGCTCTCAACAAGGGAAGTGTCCAGCCGTCTTGGAGTGAACCACAGCGATGTTGTTCGGAGAAGGAGGAGATTCATAGAGACAGGAAATGTCGATGAGACGCCTCCCTCAGGCCGCCCAAGGGCTACTACTGCGGTGGATCACCCCAACCTACGGATTATGGTTCGGAGGAACCCCGACAGCAACGCCACCATGTTGAATAATGCTTTTCGTGCAGCCACAGGACGTCGTGTTACGACTCAAACTGTGCGCAATAGGCTGCTTGATGCGCAACTCCAGTCCCGACGTCCATGGCGAGGTCCATCTCTGCAACCACGACACTATGCAGCGCGGTACAGATGGGCCCAACAACATGCCGAATGGACCGCTCAGGATTGGCATCACGTTCTCTTCACCGATGAGTGTCGTATATGGCTTCAACCAGACGATCGTCGGAGACGTGTTTTGGAGACAACCCTGTCAGGCTGCCCAGCGAGTGCATCAAGGTGGAGGTTCCCTGATGTTTAGGGGTGGCATTATGTGGGGCCGACGTACGCCGCTGGTCGCCATGAAGGCGCTGTAACGGCTGTGCGATACGTGAACGCCATCTTCCGACCGATAGTGCAACCATATCGGCAGCATATTGGCGATGTATTCGTCTTCATGGACGACATTCGCGCCCCCATCTTGCACATATTATGAATGACTTCCTTCAGGATAACGACATCGCTCGACTATAGTGGCCAGCATGTTCTCCAGACATGAACGCTATCGAACATATCTGAGATAGATGGCTGTTTATGGACGATATGACCCAACAACCACTCTGAGGGATCTACGCCGAATCGCCGTTGAAGAGTGGGACAATCTGGACCAATAGTGCCTTGATGAACTTGTGGATAGTATGCCATAACGAATACAGGCATTCATCAATGCAAGAGGACGTGCTAGTGGGTATTAAAGGTACCAGTGTGGAGAGCAATCTGAACTACCACCTCTAAAGGTCTCGCTGTATGGTGGTACAACATGCAATGTGTGGTTTTCATGAGCAAAAAAGGGGGGAAATGATGTTAATGTTGATCTCTATTCCAATTTTCTGTACAGGATCCGAAACTCTCGGAACCGAGGTGATGCAAAGCTTTTTTTTGATGTAATTAAATATATATAATTAAACAACAGGTTTGATCGCAAATTTCTTTTAGTCGGAGTGACCGGTTTCAATCCTTAAGGATCATCTTCACACTCCAGAACGGCAGGTGTACTTCCATGGAGCAAGCTGCGCCGACCCACGAAGCTGAACTGAGCAGTCCTTAAGGATTGAAGCCGGTCACTCCGATTTTATCAGTTGTTAAGATTATTTCCCTATTTTTATTTATTTTCGTGACTTTGTTTGTACATTCGTATTGCACATCGCGAGTTGAGTACTGAGAAGCATTTTTATGAAAATGGATTAGATGTCGTCTTTCATTGCACATCGCAACTACGGCAAAGGAAATTTGATTTTTGACTGTTAGACGAGCGTTCCGTGCACACAGGTATGTCGATAAATTTAATTACCATCAAAGGTCATGTTCGTTGTAAGGCACAGTGGTTGTCAGAGTGTATTTGTGAAAAGAATATCACATCAGTTCAGGGGATTAATACGGGTAGTGGATTTCAGTATAGTGTTATCCTTTGAGTTTTCAAGCAGTTTTATCAGAAAGTCAGATACGTTAAATTTTATGTTCATTTGCTCTGTAATTACAATAACAGTTCTGGTGCAGCCATTGCCAGCAAAACTAAAGATAAAGATCACCAATATTCAGAGCCAACATTGTAATCTGATCATTTTGTTTTGCAGTCAGATAGCATATATAAATTCCATCGGAAACGGACTGCCCTCTCGCAGACCGTGTGTTTGTTGTACCGGTTAGTCTGGATTTCGCTTCGTGTTGCGTGTGCACCCCACATTTCTGTTCGAAATTAAATTTGCATGTGTTCTGTTGCCCTGCACGAAAATTTACTCATGTCGATATCAAAACAAGCCTTGCACGTTCCTTAGATGCAAACCACTTACAAAAATACAGCCGGCCGGTGTGGCCGAACGGTTCTAGGCGCTTCAGTCTGGAACCGCGCGACCGCTACGGTCGCAGGTTCGACTTGTGCCTCGGGCATGGATGTGTGTGATGTCCTTAGGTTAGTTAGGTTTAAGTGGTTCTAAGTTCTAGGGGACTGATGAGCTCAGCTGTTAAGTCGCATAGTGCTCAGAGCCATTTGAACAAAAATACGCGCTACTTTCAAACGTTGTACAGAAGGTGGGGAGTGGGAATTATAAAAATCGTTATTTATTTCACATACAGAAGAGAATCGGCTGCATAGAGTGGCTTTTACGTACATTGTACTGTGCCACAACTCATCGAGCGTTTTTTAAATTATTGCAGCTATTGCAGCGTAATCCACACTCGTGACTAGTCTGTAGCACAGTTTTTGAATCCTTGATGTGAGAAGCATAAATGCAGCAGCTGAGGTACCTACTAATTACTTATATCAGATAATATTCTGTTTTTCTATAAACTTCTGTTGACACTGTTATACAGTTGTTGTTGCAAAGCTCAATCTTACTGCACAAAGTTTCAAAAATACCATTTTAATTTTACATTTCTATGATCTCTCTTTAACAGTGTCATATGCTGCAGATATTATGTACCGACATTTCTCCGTTGGTAGAAACAATGGAATGGGGGAGAACGAGGAAAGATAACTCATTATTGCAGTGCACAAATGTACAATCTGCACTCGAGATCACACGGTCTAGCAATCTGTTCCAAAGGATGGCAAGGAGGAGATGACAGTCAGCGGCATGTCCTAATAGGTGCAGCTATCTATTTAACGTAAGAGGATAAAAAATCAAAAGTGAGTGAGGCGTAATGAAAGGAAAAACAGAACTTGCGCGGTTCAATGTAGCCAATGCTCCTGGGTCGGTGGTTGGACCCTGCGGCGGCGAACTACACGGAAGAAGTGGTGCGACGCTGCGATGTTCGATCCCGTTATTCTTGTCGAAGGCCGCGACGACAACCGGTACACGCGTTGCGTTAGCGATTCCTGCTGCTCGGTGCGTCAGGTGAGGAGCGCTCCTGCCCTCTTCTGTCCACGGGTCGGACGGCGCCGGGCCAGCGACCTCCGGCGGAAGGCGACTCACCATTCCCCCAGTGACGCCTGCGCCACTCCTGCTTCACAAGTCTTATCTGCGCTACTTCGTGTATAACAAGTCCGATACCAGCACTGTTATTTCACCCAGAACACAAAATTGTTTCTTATTTACTGAAATCCGAAGAATGGTGACGATGCCTCAGAAAATCACAGAGCGACGCTTATATCGTTAGCAATACTCAGTCACGCACAGAAGGCAAGCACTGCAGTACAATGAAAGCTGTTTATTTGTACAAATCGCGAGACAGACACATCTGAATTGTTTTATAAATTTTATAAATTTCTCTGCCATTCTTTACAGACGAATGGAAAAACTGATAGAAGCCGACCTCGGGGAAGATCAGTTTGGATTCCGTAGAAATGTTGGAACACGTGAGGCAATACTGACCCTACGACTTATCTTAGAAGAAAGATTAAGGAAAGGCAAACCCACGTTTCTAGCATTTGTAGACTTAGAGAAAGCTTTTGACAATGTTGATTGAAATACTCTCTTTCAAATCCTGCAGGTGGCAGGGGTAAAATACAGGGAACGAAAGGCTATTTTCAATTTGTACAGAAAGCAGATAGCAGTTATAAGAGTCGAGGGGCATGAAAGGGAAGCAGTGGTTGGGAAGGGAGTGAGACAGCGTTGTACCTATCCCCGATGTTATTCAATCTGTATATTGAGCAAGCAGTGAAGGAAACAAAAGAAAAATTCGGAGTAGGTATTAAAATCCATGGAGAAGAAAAAAAAAACTTTGAGGTTCGCCTATGACATTGTAGTTCTGTCAGAGACAGCAAAGGACTTGGAAGAGCAGTTGAACGGAATGGACAGTGTCTTGAAAGGAGGGTATAAGATGAATATCAACAAAAGCAAAACGAGGATAATGGAATGTAGTCGAATTGAGTGATGCTGAGGGAATTAGATTAGGAAATGAGATACTTAAAGTAGTAAAGGAGTTTTGCTATTTGGGGAGCAAAATAACTGATGATGGTCGAAGTAGAGAGGATATAAAATGTAGACTGGCAATGGCAAGGAAAGCGTTTCTGAAGAAGATAAATTTGTTAACATCGAGTATAGATTTGTCAGGAAGTCGTTTTTGAAAGTATTTGTATGGAGTGTAGCCATGTATGGAAGTGAAACGTGGACGATAAATAGTTTGGACAAGAAGAGAATAGAAGCTTTCGAAATGTGGTGCTACAGAAGAATGCTGAAGATTAGATGCGTAGATCACATAACTAATGAGGAGGTATTGAATAGAATTGGGGAGAAGAGGAGCTTGTGACACAACTTGACTAGAAGAAGGGATCGGTTGGTAGGACATGTTCTGAGATATCGAGGGATCACCAATTTAGTATTGGAGGGCAGCGTGGAGGGTAAAAAGCGTAGAGGGAGACCAAGAGATGAATACACTAAGCAGATTCAGAAGGATGTAGGCTGCAGTGGGTACTGGGAGATGAAGAAGCTTGCACAGGATAGAGTAGCATGGAGAGCTGCATCAAACCAGTCTCAGGACTGAAGACCACAACAAAACAGCATCAGAAAAATTACTATAAAGCGTAGTGAATTGGCTTGATATCCTAATGATACACCTGTAATAATGCATACCATAGACTCCTTATATGCTGAGAGACAACTTACGAATTAGTTTTCATGCTTTACGGTTGAATGTAGAACACTAATGACTGAGTCCGCAGCTCGTGGTCGTGCGGTAGCGTTCTGCCGGCCGGAGTGGCCGTGCGGTTCTAGGCGCTACAGTCTGGAACCGAGCGACCGCTACGGTCGCAGGTTCGAATCCTGCCTCGGGCATGGATGTGTTTGATGTCCTTAGGTTAGTTAGGTTTAATTAGTTCTAAGTTGTAGGCGACTGATGACCTCAGAAGTTAAGTCGCATAGTGCTCAGAGCCATTTGAATTTGAACCACTGACGACTGTGTGGCACGGAAGACGATACATATACAAGTTACTACCAGTGGCGAATACGAAGGACTTGTTGAGTATCGAATTAGAAATTTTGAGATATTGACAAATAAACTACAATCAAGCCGTGAGAAGGAACCATCGTGATGAACTAGGTGGCAAATCTAGACCATTTCAGCGCTGAAATAGCGCTACTTTTCTTACATACGGAACATTATAGTGTTTAGAACTTAAACCCGGTTTATGTAGAGACATTTTAGGCTGTCGTAGGCTGGCCGATCGGAGTGGCCGAGCGGTTCTAGGCGCTACAGTCTGGAACCGCGCGACCGCTACGGTCGAAGGTTCGAATCCTGCCTCGGGCATGGATGTGTGTGATGTCCTTAGGTTAGTTAGGTTTAAATAGTCCTAAGTTCTAGGGGACTGATGACCTCAGATGTTAAGTCCCATAGTGCTCAGAGCCTCTCGAATATGTCCCGCAAATGATCGAAGGATTCATGTCGAGCGATCTTGGCGTCCAAATCGAGTGTACAGAATGTTCTCCAAACCAATAGCGAACAACGGTGGCCTGATGACAAGACGCATTGTCATCCATAAGAATTCCATCTTTATTTGGGAAAATGAAGTCCATGAATGGCTGCAAATAGTCCGCAAATACCATAACATAACGATTTCCAGCCTATTATCGATTCGGTAGGACCAGAGGACCCAGTCCAAGGCCTGCACTATTATGGAACCATCACCAGCTTGCACAGGGCTTTGGTGACACCTTGGATCCGTGGCTTCGTGTGGTCCGCGCCACTTTCGATCCCCACTGTCACCTGACTGAAATCGGGAATCATCTGAGCAGGTCGCGGTGTTCCAGTCATCTATTGCCCAACCGACGAGGTCACGAGCCAAGGAGGGACGCTGCCGGTGATGTCGTGCTGTTAGCTGAGGAATTCGAGTCCGTCTTCTGCTGCCATACAGCATTAATGCCAAATTTTGCCGCACTGGCCTAACGGATACGTTCGGCGTACGTTCCACATCGATTTGTGCGGTTATTTCAGGCAGTGTTGCTTGTCTGTTAGGACTGACAACTCTACGCATACACCGCTGCTCTTGGCCGTTAAGCGAAGGTCGTGTTGTCCGTGGCGAGATGTAATGCCTGAAATTTGGTACTGTCGATACACTCTTGATACGGTGAACCTCTGTATACTGAATTCTGTAACGATTTCCGAAATAGAATCTCCCATGCGTCTAGCTCCAACTACCATTCCACCTTGAAAGTGTGTTAAATCCCGCCGTCCTGTCGTAATAAAGTCGTAAACTATCTGACATGAATCACCTGAGTTCAAATGAAAGCTCCGCCAATGCAGTGGCCTTTTGTACCTCGTGTACGCGATACTACCGCCATCTGTATATGTATATATATATGGTTGTCCCATGACTTTTGTCACCTCAGTGTACATACAGTACAAATAGTTGTGTCAGTGAGAATTACACTTGCCATCGCGTCGTATCGCTGCGAAATTTCGGCAGTAATAATGCTAATAACAGGAAAGATATCTCAGATATGAAACTAAGTTGTCGATTTGCAACAGTGACGTAAATATGGTCCCGGCTTTCTAAACGCAGGCGTGAAATTCTCCACGAAGTTTACCGAGCTGAACTGTGGCGGTCGTGAGTAATGTGCCGCGGAATGTGAACGCGGCATGACGAGCGCACGTCGCCGACCCGACAGGTCCGACCCGTCTGCCGCCTCGCTTTCTCTGCGTCAGGGGCAAGCGTATCGCAATGTGTCCCACCTGTGACGAAGGGAAACATGTTTGTGCTGAACACGCACTTTCTGCTCTGTGAATGAAAATAAAATTTGAGTGTTCCAGTCGTATTCTGTGAATTAACGCAGTATAGGTGCAAGAACTGACAGATATTACTAGCAGCTTCGTACATAAAATCGTGAAAGACTAGGAAAGTAAGCAATAGCACAATAATACCGCAGTCGTATACAGTTTTTATGACATATTTTTTTGCACCTAGTACTGAGATTTGATGTGCCTTCTTCTGATACGACGCCTGTCCAGTTCACTTTTGGACATTATTTTTCAATGTAACCTAGACAATATAAACTTGCGACATAACGAAATCAAATACAGTACATACACGCCGATGGCAGCAAGGTGAAATGCACTTGTTGTAATGTGCAGTTATTCGTATAGTACATTGCAAACAACCGTATCATTTTCTGTCAAGCGCACAAATAGAGTGGGCGATCAAAAAGTAATGCAACACATTTTTTTCCTGGCCAATTTCGGTTGCAAAATGCAGAATTTGTTGTAGGACACCGTAGAATATTCCCGCTTCAGTCACTGTAGTTTCATGAAGTTGCGAGAGATGCCGGCCGGAGTGGCCGAGCGGCTCTAGGCGCTACAGTCTGGAACAGCGAGACCGCTACGGTCGCAGGTTCGAATCCTGCCTCGGGCATGGTTGTGTGTGATGTCCTTAGGTTGGTTAGGTTTAAGTAGTTCTAGGGGACTGATCACCTAAGCAGTTAAGTCCCATAGTGATCAGAGCCATTTGAACCATTTTTTTGCGACGGATGCTGGCGCTATTCGTAGCTTTCAAAATAGCATAGAGCTTAGTTTCTCTTAGCGGAAAACGAGAACATTGCAGATATTCATAGGTACTTGCAGAATGTCTACGGAGACCTGGCTCTAAACAAAAGCACTGTGAGCCGTTGTGCGAGACGTTTGTAATCATCGCAACAAGGTCGCGCAAATCCGTCCGATTTCCCGCGTGCCGACCGTCCGAACACAGCTGTGACTCCTGCAATGTTGGAACGTGTTCACACTCATTCGATGTGATCGCCGGATCACAATCAAGCACCTCGCTGCTGAACTGGACTCCTATGATGGTAGTGCTGACATACTCGTCCACCTGTTGGGTTACTCAAAGGTGTGGACCCATTAGGTTCCACGCCGCCTAGCAGAAGACCACAAAGAGAATCTGTCTGTCCAAATGAGGGATGCGCTCTGGCGGAAGCAGTACGCGCATCATGGAGAGGTTATTGTTGCAGCAAGACGTTGTCTCCGACGTCGATAGTAAGTGGTACCATGCGGGCACACAGACTCTCCCAGATACTAGTAGCATAAGGCCATCGTATTCAAGGAAGACTATGTTTTGTAATCAAATGAGTGAGAAATAAAAGGGTGTATTGGAATCTAGAATAAAACCAACCTGCTTTAGAACAAAAAATTTTTACGTTACTTTCTGAACACCCCTCGTATTAATAATATGAAAATTTTCTTTGAAATGTTTCATTTGCTAGAACAAATGTCGGCAGAAAGCTGCTATCGTGTGTAGTAGCGCAGTGGTTAAGACGCGGTTCAGACATGTCCTCGAAACGATCGGTGTTCTGATCACCCTCCGACAATTCAGCTGTAGGTTTTCGACGGTTCTCTAAACGATTAATTGTAGCAAATGAAGAAAAGGCCCCGATGAATTCATTGCTGTCCTTAACACTTCCCAACTTGTGCTCCGTCTTTAATGAGTTTTTCGTCGACGCGGCGTTATACTCCAATTTTCATTTCCTTCCTTATAGTGCAAGGAATGCTCATAATCAGTTTCAAGCTTAACCCAGGCATAAAATGACTTTCTGCTCCTGCTGGGGATTGAATACACATAGCTGCGGCATGCAGAGCTGCGCTTGGCGTGGTATTAACTTTCCAAGCATGAGCTAGATTCTTTGCCAAAATATATGAGTAAAACAACATTGTAGACTGCAGATAATCCGAACAATGTTGCTGTGTTGTTAACAGACTAAAGTTTCCCATGGCTTTCTTGAACAGCTTCAGGCAGACACCGTAATGGTTCCTACTACAAGGCAGCTCCCGACGTCTTTCCCCAGTCCACCATTAAGTGCGTATGATATGGTTGGGTAGGTATTTTCTGAAAGGTGTATTGGAACATCTATCTCACTAAACAGTACTGTGATACGGAACGTAATATAATTACAAAACGCAATAACAGTACAATGTATGTTAGTTTTTATTTTTTTTATTTATTTTTCCATGCTTTACATTTTGGCGGCCTAAATTTTTGGAGGGTTCTGTGGGACTTGAAATTGTAATGTGTAGAAAAAATTGTTACCGAGAAATTTTAATTCGGCAATAGAAAGTTACAAAAATGGAACTTAACTAACGAGAAGAACAGTGTCATAACCGGATTTGTTAGAAACTTCCCTCCGTGGAAGAACAGCCCCAATAAGTGATCACATGTCTAGAATCATCACTAGGTAACAGACAGTTTCTGTAAAAACGGCCTTCAAAGTTTCCAGATAATGAAGATGCGTTTCACACTCAACGCAGTGTAGCCGCCTTTCAGTTTTCTGTCACATGTTAAAAACCTTTTTTTTTTTTTTCATTTATCTACTCAAGTCCGAAGAAGGTTACTACACAAATGTTCCTTATTACGTTTGCGGATACAAGGGTGTTATATTAATTGTAAAATTACAACTGGGATTCACAATAAGTACCATTGATTTATTACATAATAAATGTGTGTATGGTATTTTCAGCAGTTACAATCTTTTTAAATCCTCAAATTGTTATAGCACTTCTTAATTCTGATACTTTATTCTTACGGTTATACTTCAGGAAGATGTGGTACATTCTCTTGGATGATAACAATCGTAGAAAACATTCGAAACATAGAAATTCCGAGCAACACGAAAACCGCGCCACAGCGAACGACTCTCACTCGGGAAAGAAGCGTCGTTAACATTGCCGAATATTCCATGTGTTGGCAGTAATTTCGCTGCAAACCACCCGTAATGGATCATCTTTCCGAAAACTGACGCTTGAAATTCATTACGAACCAAGATACACTACAGGAATTTCACCGAAAACAATTTCAATAATTTTTCCCTTATTTTATTGATTTTTCTTTTATTTATTCACAAAACATTTAATTAATATAAATTGGAAAACATTCGTGTGGTAATCTCCTACGGGCACGGGTAAATAAATGAGAAACAATAATAATAATAATAATAATAATTGGGATTCGAACACGGGGCGGAAAAGTGTGAAGCCACGACTCTTAACTACTGTGGCACTGTTTCGATTGGACTGTTCTGTCGCTAAGGAGCACTTAAAGTACCTCAAAAACTTTGACCGTCTTTTTCTCAGAAACTGTCAAATATCTACGGATAAACCGAGACACGTGTTCGCATATTTTGACCCCTCTGCCAGTGAGCGAAGTTTCTGGGAAATCGGGCTGTGGCGCTTGCCATGTTCTTCTCGTCATTACAAGTTGTACATCTTTCAATTAGTACTAGGGTCGCTCGCCATGAGAAAGTTGACTGAGGTAGCCAAAAATTCGTAATAAAGTTATTAACTTAAAGTTAAGAAAATTTTAATTTCATTAAAGGTTAAAAAGTCATAGTAAAGACAGTTCAGCTCTATTAGGGCACAATACCAATGGGCCGAACCCCCTAAAGTGTGGCTCTGAATCCAGTCTTCTTCGAAGGTACAATATTGTTTCGTGTTCATCACTGAATGTTCTCGGAAAAAAAAATGTTATCCGCTAAAACAGGCTTCATGCCCACCTCTTTGTTTTCCCCTAAAGCTTTGTTTATCTCTACCTTACTTCTTGAAACTGAATATTTCTCTCTCGCTTCCCTGATTGCCATTTCAAATAATCTAACTTTTCTACGGCTTCCTTCACGTTATTCTCATCACATTTATCTTGAGATTTCTCCTTTGTGGTATGTTTTTCCGGTACAGCCCGAAATGACTTTGTCCGGTACAGCCTGAACGTACCGCTGTGATACTTTAAAAGCCCCATTGTTATTATTTGCGCTAGCAACATCCGCGGTCTACAGTATAGAGAATAATATCAATGGTATTTTGAGAAACAACAAAAATGTAATATTACCGACTTGCAAACAACACAGAATACTCCAAAGTAAACTTCGTGCACCGAAAAACTACTAGAAACAGATACATGTTGCCATTCCGAAGCGCACTGTTGTTTTAATTCAGAACTGCGAGTGCGGTCCTGTTCTTCAATAACACACACTGCAGTGGCGTGACATGTGGTCCCAATAGCGCTAAAACGGCTCTTGTCCAATACAGGCTGCTCTTCCATACTATCAAAACTTCCTCTAAGTGCCTGTATGTATCAATTATATTTTTAATTTTAATCTGCAATACGATGACATGGCCAATATCGTTGTAGAAGTGATCCACACTTGGACGAAAGGAGCAGCCGAGCTTAGCATCCCATCAGACAAACGGATCTACCATCGACAGTGTAACAGCGTCGTCACATGCTCTCTCCATGGCAGTCTGTGTGGAGGTTTCTAGGTTTAATCCAGGACACTGACGAGAAGCTTTGTATCATCTCACCTCCTCCACTGCCGACCAAACAATTTTTACGATAATTTCTTCCACCAGCGGCCAGCTTCCTCTAGGGTTCTAGGAATTACCATACGATAGTTGGTAGTATATATGGTTCGTAAAGTCACGAAATGGCGATTGTTCTCGTAGATGACAGTGCTGACAGAGTGTTACGAGCCGACTATTCTGGCGTAACTGTTACTTTAGTCTGTGGTCTACACGAATGCGTGTAGCATGTCCGTCGATACGCAGCAGCGCACGCACGCACGCGCACGCAGGCCTTGCTCCACTGCGTAAGCGCGTTCTGTGTACACGCCGCCCCACAACCCCACTGGCCCGAGCGCCGCTGCTTCAATACTCCTGGCGCTTGCGCCTCTACAACAGGTTTATTGTTCGCTAGCGGCAGGCGTGCCTGCACTCAGACTAGCAGCAGTCGGCCTCCATCGTATTCGTGTAGTATCAGTTTCTCGTAGAGAGATGGTTTGGTTTGTTGCGTATTAAAAGTCAAAATACCACTTTAGTTATTTAATCGTGTTACTAATCTCCTAATGTAAATCAAATAATGAGCGTACTTTTTGTTAGGTACCACACATAACACTGTAGATTCTTGTAAATAATAGATTTCAGCTATCAGTCGTCCTTTTTAAATTTTATTGGCAGATCTAGATTTCAGCTAGAAACTAGCCATTCTCAGTGCTAAGAATACAAGAGGTACATAGTTAGATGATGTCATAAAAAAAGTTGCAATTAATGGCTTAACTCATATGGTTTGTATATTACTTACGACTATCATTTTTGATCAATGCATGTAATGCCGGTTGGTAGGGCTGCATCCACAGATACGATCCGCCTTCCGCAAACAGTAGTATTCAATGAACTGTGGATGAAGCCCGTCCAACAGGCATTACATGCATTGATCAAAAATGATAGCCGTATGTAATATACAAACCATATGAGTTGAGCCATTAATTGCAACTTTTTATGGCATCATCTAACTATGTACCTCTTGTATTCTTAGCATTGAGAATGGCTAGTTTCTAGCTGAAATGTAGATCTGCCAATAAAATTTAAAAAGGACGACTGATAGATTTCAGCTATTATTTACAAGTCAATAACAGTCGCTGCGTGCAACAGCCTTCTGAATGGAAGGTAACCTGACTATAGATTCTATTTAAAGATACTTCCCCATTATTCGGGTTTATGCAGACCCGACACTGCAGAGAATAACCGAAAAACAAGAATAATACAAAATACACGTTTCTATCGGAAACTGTTACCGCATTTATAAAACGTACTACATATCACATCTGAAATTCGACTATACTATCTAAACGTTACTGGCTGGAAGTGACATCTCATGTAAAAAGTTCTTTTACGAGGGGAAGGTCTTTTTCTTCGGAAAGCACGTTGATTTTGATTCGTCATTCTTTTGGCTACAAAACCCTCTTTTTTCAACATAATCTTCGTTCAATGCGACAGCCGTACGCCACCTTACTGGAAGGATCTGTATGCCTGCCTGTTACCAGTCTACTGTTCGACCTTGGAGCCAACGTGTTGCTGCATCAATAACCTCACCATCAACCACGTACTGCTTCCCGCGGAGTACGTCCTTCATTAGGCCAGATATATGGAAGTCGGAAGGTACGAGATTCGGGCACACACCTTTCAGTAGCCCGACTGGTGGACGAATATATCACCACTACTAACAGGGACGTGCAGTTGTGCAGCGAGGTGTGTGATTGTGATACGTCGATCACCTCGAATGAGAGTGTCCGCACGTTCTGTCAAGGGGCCACAGTTGTGTGCGGCAGCTCAGCACGCGTGACATCGGACAGCTTTTGCGCGACCTTGTTGCGATGATGACAGATGCCTTGCCCAGCGACTGGCCGTATTCTTTCACCACCAGGTCTCCGTAGACATTCTGCGAGCGCCTATGAATACTTGTGATGCTCTGGTTTTCCGCCAAAAGAAACTCAATGACAGCTCTCTGTTTGGAGTGCACCTCCATTATAGACGCGTATCTGAAGGCTACGTGTAGCGCCGCCGCCTACCGGAACTTCACGAAACTGTAGGGGCTGATGACAGTACATTCCACGACGTCGCACAACAAATTCCGCATGTCTTCTACCGAATCTAGCCGAGAAAAAAAGGTGTTGTAATACTTATTGAGCACCCTTGTAAAACACACTGTACTTCTTGCACATGAATTTCGTCCTGCGTACTCTCATAGATTTTCACTCTGCAGCGGAGTGTGCGCTGATATGAAACTTCCTGGCAGATTAAAACTGTGTGCCCGACCGAGACTCGAACTCGGGACCTTTGCCTTTCGCGGGAAAGTACTCTACCAACTGAGCTACCGAAGCACGACTCACGCCCGCTACTCACAGCTTTACTTCTGCCAGTACCTCGTCTCCTACCTTCCAAACTTTACAGAAGCTCTCCTACGAACCTTGCAGAACTAGCACTCCTGAAAGAAACGATATAGCGGAGACATACATGGCTTAGCCACAGCCTGGGGGATGTTTCCAGAATGAGATTTTCACTCTGCAGCGGAGTATGCGCTAATATGAAACTTCCTGGCAGATTAAAACTGTGTGCCCGACCGAGACTCGAAATCGGGACCTTTGCCTTTCGCGGGCAAGTGCTCTACCAACTGAGCTACCGAAGCACGACTCACGCCCGGTACTCACAGCTTTACTTCTGCCAGTATCTCGTCCCCTACCTTCCAAACTTCACAGAAGTTTCGTATCAGCGCACACTCCGCTGCAGAGAGAAAATCTCATTCTGGAAACATCCCTCAGGCCGTGGCTAAGCTATGTCTCCGCAATATCTTCTAGAAGTGTTAGTTCTGCAAGGCTCGCAGGAGAGCTTCTGTGAAGTTTGGAAGTTAGGGGACGAGATACTGGCGGAAATAAAGCTGCGAGGACAGGGTGTGAGTCGTGCTTGGGTAGCTCAGGTGGCAGAGCACTTGCCCGCGAAAGGCAGAGGTCCCGAGTTCGAGTCTCGGTCCGGCACACATTTTTAATCTGCCAGGAAGTTTCATATCAGCGCTAACTCCGCTGCAGAGTGAAAATCTCATTCTGGAACCTTTTTCTTGAATCTAGAATACTTCAGTCTACGTTTTTTCATTTTTTTCATATATTGGAAAATCCGCACCCTCATAACCGGAAGTGTCCTGTATATGAGACACGAGCAGTGGGTACAGAGACAGTGCAGTTGCCGTAGCGGGTTATGCATGAGTAAGCGATATGCCATTTATTTTTGTATGTCGTTCCGAGGATTTATCTCGACGAAAGTTGACGTGCGTTTGACATTACCCCCCCCCCCCTCCCTCCCACCACCACTGCTTTGTAATCGGAAACAGCATAACAGCATAAACGTACTTTAGCACTAAATTTTACATTCCGTGCATTTTATGAGTCGGTGTTCGTTTTGCTGCACCCTCTTGGCCGGCGCGCAACCTCCCGAGCCACTTGCTTGTCATTTGTGCAGCGGCGGCGGCAACCAGTGTCTCTGTAATTGCCGCATACCGGCACGCGACGGCGCTGCCCACGCCGGCTGGGTCAAGGTTCCCATGTCAGCGATTGTTCCGAAAGGCAGATGTCAACCACATTTGCTTAACCGCGCTGAGCCGGCGCACCTTGCCTAAAGACAATGGTACCTGCTTGTTAACTCTCTCTTATTGTTTGCGCTCGTATCTCTTGCGCTAAGAAGCGCAGATGTCTGTCACTATCTTGTTCCTTTTAAGAGTTTGCGAAATACAGTCAGTCATTTAAATAGTGTCCAGTTTGTCCGCTGCGCTGCCTGTGTGATGATATTACTACGCTATACCACACAATTCAATGAATTTCCATCACTTAAATCTATAATATTTTCTGCAACACATATTTGCTCAAATGGAGCAGTTAAGAAACTGATTACACGCGAAATAATTTCGTGCTACTACCGCTCCTCATTTCAGTCATTTGGTTTCACTTCTTGACAAATCCCAACCTTACATTCTATTCCCAGAATCTGGCACAATAAAACATTTTTGATGATTTCAAGAATCAAAAATCTGGCAGAAAAAAACATATTTGATGATGTCAAGAATCAAAAATCTAGCATATATAAGGAAGGCAGAAATGTAGAATTTAAGGACAAAATGTGCTTGGATAAGATCAAGGCACACGGGACAACATAGAATGGGGATGTGTTGACATATTAAGCAATGATGAAATACCAACAGTTGCCAAAGGGACCAATAAAAGGATACTGGATCACTGTGTTTGAAACTGAGGCTCGACGAGTCAGACGTACAGGGATAATTCAACAAAATAACATGCCTTCAAAGGAGGTAACGCAAAACAATCTCTTATGAAACACGAGCACTCGTTGATCAGACTGACTAGAGCTCTTGTATCAAATATAAAGACGTTTCAAGAAATGATGGCATAATGGCATATTTTTGCGGCTTAATATCATACAGTAATAGGGGCTCCGTGTTCTCTAGCGACGTATTGTTGCGATTGCGTCAATTGTCTTATTTTCGTCATTCAGTTTGATACTGCCCTCTGCGACTGCATCTCCTGTGGCAATCTATCACAGAATACTGCTTAAACCAACGATGTGAATTATTTGTGCTATATATTTTACACTCTCCCTTTTCCTATTGATTATGTCATTTACGAAGCTTTTTTACCAAGAAAGATATTACCAGATGTGTTAACTGTAACGTCGTTAAGTCAGCGCCGGCACGCCAGTCGGGAACGACAGAGAAGAGACGCCTGTGAGAATAGGTCAACCAATCGCATGCTGACCGACATCCCTCCAGGACGACAACGCAACAGCAGCGGCAGCTAGGTGAAGAGGACATAAGCGTCGCGCCCGACTGGTGCCAACCCACTTCGATAGCAACCTCAACTTTAGCCATTTCGTTTGCCGCCGCATCGTAGCCTCTACCATTAGCTATCTCTACATAGCACAGACTTGTGATTGTCTATTCCGAATAGTGATTATTTTGTATGTCGCCCTTTGACTGCGACAAATCCAACAAAGTATTGTATTTGTCTTGTTGTAATAAAATTCATTAATACGAGTTATTTTGATTGTTTGTCTAGCGAACCGAGTATGCAGGATTCCTAGACACAACGTTAACAAGTGTCCTGTCATCCTGTTGTTTCTTCCAATTTAGTGTTTTTCTTTCGCCTATTCTGCGGAGTACTTCCTCAAGTACACTGCCCAGACACTTTGAAGTAACCACCTGTCAAAAGCCTCAATAACCACCTTTTGCAGCGCGGTCCGCTACGAGACGCGCAGGAAGGGAGTCAGTGAGGCTCTGGAAGGTACCGACATAGATGTGGAGTCATGCCGACTTCAGTGCTGTGGCCAGCTGCGCTAGGTGTCTCGGTTTGGGATCCATGGCGCGAACAGAGCCATTGAGGTGGCCCCACAGTTTCTCGATTTGGCTTAAATCAGGAGAGCTTGGTGGCCAGGAGAGTATGGAAAACTCATATTGGTGCTCATCGAAACACGCACATACACTGCGAGTTGCGTGACACGTTGCATTTTCCTGCTGATAGATGCCATCATGCAGAGCAAAAAACAAACTGCATGTAGGCGTGGACATGGTCCCCAAGGATAGATACATTCTTGTCTTGATCCACTGTCAGTTCCAGGTTCAAAAAAATGGCTCTGAGCACTATGGGACTGGTCACCAGTCCCCTAGAACTTAGAACTACTTAAACCTAACTAACCTAAGGACATCACACAACACCCAGTCATCACGAG
The DNA here is from genome assembly GCF_023898315.1 of Schistocerca nitens. Classification (NCBI taxonomy): domain Eukaryota; kingdom Metazoa; phylum Arthropoda; class Insecta; order Orthoptera; family Acrididae; genus Schistocerca; species Schistocerca nitens. The sequence goes on along the minus strand of NC_064614.1, from coordinate 899,725,834 downwards.
GCAGAGAAAATCCCTGACCCCGCCGGGAATCGAACCCGGGAACTCGGGCGTGGGAAGCGAGAACGCTACCGCACGACCACAAGCTGCGGACTCAGTTCCAGGATGACATCACCTAGGGAAAACCACGAAAACATTCCCCACACTATAATGCTCCCTCCTCCGACTTGGACTCTTCCGACGATTTCAGACTTTTCGTGCCGAAGGAGCATATAACGTGCTTGATCTGGAGAGGCCACCTGTCGCCACTCAGTGGACGTCCAGTTGCGGAATTGGCTTCAAAATTCCAGCCTACATTGCCGATGAACAGCAGTCAGCATGGGTGCATCAAGCAGACGGCTGCTGCGGAGGCCCATATGCAGCAACGTTCCCTGGAGGCTCGTTGAGGACACATTATTGGCAGACTCTTGGTTCATCTGGGCGGTCGGTTGCTCCACAGTTGCACATCTGTTCACCCTCACAGATCTCCGCAGCCGTCGTTCACCTCTCTCATCGACGACCTGTGGTGCACCACACTTGTCTTGGCACCGCTTTTGCACTGCGCCATTTTGCGAGGCACGATACGCTTTAACCACCGCGGAACGTGAACAGTTCACAGACTTAGCCATTTCGGAAAAGGTTTCGCTCTTGGCTCTAAAGCAAATGATCATGCTATTTTGGAAGCGAGATAAATCGCTCTGTCCCCGCATTGCGACAAAAACTACACTGTTTTCCGCATCCCCCCGACAGGCGTAATATATCCTCCACTACTAGTGCTACCATTTGCCGTCTGTGAGTGGTTATTGCATGCTGACGTCGAACGCAGGCGCTGGTAACGTTAATGTGACTGGATCTTGTATAACCTCACCAGCCCACTTGATCTGCTGCATCCTTCGATTCTCTTCTTTTTCCGTTTTCCCACAGTACATGATTCAGTTTCAACAGTGCTGTACTTCAGGCGTACATTTTCAGAAATCTCTCTCAAGGTGAGACCTCTGTTTGGTGTCAGTAGACTTCTTTTGGCGAGGAACGCTCTCTTTGCCAGTGCTAGTCAGCTTCTTACATCCTTCTTTCTTCGTCCGTCATGCGTTACTTTGCTTCCAAAGTAGCAGAAGACAGTTTCCTACACAGTTCCCAGTTTCTATGCTAAGTTTGCCACGAATCTCAGTCTGCTACACTATCATCATTTTTTGGTTTACTCTCAACCTATATTCTGTGCTCAGAAGGCTGTTGGTTCCATTAAACAAGTCCTGTAATTCGCCAGTGAAATTTATCGTTAAAACCCCGTTTACGCTGAATTTGAATCTCAGTTGTGAACTTTTTTTCTCATTTACTTCAGTGAACAGTAGAAATAACGTTGCATCCCTCTCATGGGACTTCATAACGAAGCACTTTTCGTGTGGCCTGCCATTATGAATGTTCCCTCTTGGCCCTAGTACATATTATATAAGGGCGATCAAAAAGTTTCCGTTTGAGGACGTTGCTGCAGCGTATTTACAACCCAGCGCGACCCGGATACTGGTACGTAAGCACCTACATCTACACAAGAGATAAGCGTGGCCTATTGACGGAAAATTTTTAATCGCCATTTATTTATTACCCTTCTTTCTTTGTCGCGTATACCTGTTTTTCTTTGGATTTCAAATGCCTTGTACTGCTTTTCATTAGCGACCGTTTTTCATACGAGGGCTGTTTGGAAAAAAAAGGAACAATTGGTCTCCCGTCAAGCATGAGTGTCTGCCGAGAGATATCGCCTGATTTCATGTAACCCCACGTAACGTACCTGTCATGCAGTTCCTTATTCATGACAGATCTCGGCCGCATACTGCAGTAGCAGCTAGGACGCCCCTGCAGCCTTTTCAGTGGGAAGTGTTTGATCACTCACCGTACAGCTCGGACATGGTTCAAATGGTTCACATGGCTCTGATCACTATGGGACTTAACATCTGAGGTCATCAGTCCCCTAGAACCTAGAACTACTTAAACCTCGCTAACCTAAGGACATCACACACATCTTTGCCCGACGCAGGATTCGAACCTGCGACCGTAGTGGTCACGCGGTTCCAAACTGAAGCGCCTAGAACCGCTCGGCCACAACGGCCGGCTGGACATGGCTCCCTCTGATTTTCATCTCTGCTTAAATGAACTGCTGGCAATGAAAACAACTTTTTGGCAGAGTCAACGGGCTGCAGACCAGCGTAGAAAGTTGTCGGGAAGCACAGGATGCTGGCTTCTATGACGAGGATACTGAAAAGTTGATCCAACGCTAGGACAGATATCTGCACCGGAGCGGCGACTAGGCAGAGAAGTAGCTGGAAGGTGTAGTTAACTGTTGCAAATAAAATAGTTTTGATTATCACTGTGGTTTCGATTTCGGCGACCGATCGTTCCTTACTTTCGTAATAGCCCTCGTAGTCAAAGAAGTCGTATGAAACTGTCTCTATTTTTCTTTAGACTTGGTCCACTATCAAGCCTAACGTCAGAACTGTCTCTCTGGTGCCTTTAGTTCCTTCAGAACCAAACTGATCTTCATTTAGAAGATCTTCAGTTTTCTTTCCAACTATTCTGTATATTATTGTTATGGCAAGAAAATTGAAAGCGTGAGCTTCCAAACTAATTCTGCGATCTCGCATTTATCCGCTCTTGCTGCCTTCGGATTATGTAGATTATACTCTTTCGCAAATCCGATATTGTGTCTCCAGTGTCATACACTCTGTACGCGAATCTGAATTATGGTTTAGTTGAAACTTCAATTTGATTTTAGGATTTCTTAAGGAATGGTGTCCATCCCTTCTGCAACGGTTTCATCTTTTAAGACGTCAGCAGACAGTTCTTCCCCCCCCGCAGACGTCTTCAATGGATTCTTTCCACATACCCGCTCTCTTTCCTCTGTATCTCACAGTGGAATTAGTTCGACCTTTTGACGACTTTCTCTTCAAATTAATCGAAATTGATTCTGATTTCTGTGTCGGCTGAAAATATCCTTTCCACTAACATTTCGTTATCGAAATCTTTACATTTTTCCTGCGGGCGTTTTGTTCTAGGTTCCTAGTACTTCGGATTGTTTTCATTCCTAAACGATTTATCGATCAATTGAAGTATTTCATCTGTTGCCTGTAGTTCCTTCGGAGTCACCTTGCTTGTATCCACTTTAGTCTGGCCAACTCCTATGACGACACTTTTTAGGAATGTCGATTTCTCCTCAACTGAACTACTCAATGTGGTATTCAGTCTCGCAGTATCTACAGCCTCAGAGAACTTCCAATGCATATCACCAGTTGTTCAGTGTCCAATTTCGTTGAACGTTGACTCTTCCTGGCGATTAAACTTCAGTCTACTCTCTATCGGTACTAAATTAGGATCTGTGTCTGTAGCTGTTCCTGGACACTTCTTACAATGCAATATCTGATTGTAGACTCTGTATCGTCATGACATAATCCAACTGATACCGTCCCATGTTTCCTGGTCTCTTTCTAGTATACTTTTGCTGTGATTTTTTAATATTTTTGTTATAAGTATCTGAAACTGAAGCAAAACTAAAGGACTCTTTCTCCTATGTCACTCGTATTCCACAGCTTTCATTCTTCTGTATTTGTCTTCTGTTTCTTCCCCTACTATTCACCCATCACCTATGATTATTGAATTTTCATCTTCCTTTAATAATCCTGCGATCGTGGACATTCGGTATAATATGTTCGTGGAATATATTTAATATGGTATGCAATAAACTTCCAGATTCTGCATGTTATTCATCGAGAGGCCTTTGTAACGGTACTGTAACATTTCAGATACTTCAGGTTATGTGATGAAATTTAAGAAGAAATTTACGTAACCTTATTTGTGTGTTAGTGTAAAACAATGTTGCCGTTAAGAATTATAAGTTGTAGTTCCCACAAAGACAATTTTACTTCATTATGAAACATGTTCCGACCAATAATGACATTTTTTAGTGTTTTTTCCAAAAATTATCTCCTAAGCCCTAAAATTATCTCCTAAGCGCTGTAGATTTCCTCAACACAGTTTTCAAAAGGACTGGCACAGAACTAAGTCTTACCATTATAATTCTATTCATCATAAAACGAAGTTGCGCTGCGCCTGAGATTTAAGGGGAACACCACGCCAGGTGGGTTAAAGAGTCGCTCCATGTTTGAAGGGGAAGTTCCAAGGCAGCCCACTGCAAAATATACGTAAGGTTATCAACCAACACCACGGTCGGCTGTGGATGTCAAACACCTGGATAGACCTTTTGTGAAAGGAACAGATTTATGTATTCACAGAAAAGAAATTTGTTAAGATTATTAATTTATTTGAATTTTCGTCAGTTATAACGTCCATCTGCATTCTTCTTCCTTTGCTCGCTCTCCATACTGTAAATAACTCCTAAAAATGCTGCGTTTGGAAATCATTAATTTTTTTCTCGACTACGTGTGGTAACCGGTCCTTATTAGTACCTCCACAAGAAGCTCTCAGCAAATAAAGAGAAAATCACACGTTGATAAGAAAATTCTAGTCAAGAAAAACACCGAAATTCTCCTTTCCTCTGCGAATTACAGATAGCTGCAACATATCGTGAGTGAATTACAATTTTCCCCAAAGGTATAACTAACTTCCTTGGTCGTAACGCTACGATGTTTCATTGTTTCACTTTTCAGCACCATCTGAGTCTCATCTAAATCAGTCGCTCTTTAACAATTAAAAATATATCACTGTTGTATAACGGCTGTAGCTTACGATCAAAAGTATGTTCTTACTGCCCCTCATTCTCTTCAGATTCACACTATAGTCCATGTCTTTGTATTAGCAGAGAATTGTTTAAATATTAACTCATAGTTTATTTTCTCACTAAAAAATTTAAAATGCGTAAAATGGAAGTCTCTTGCGAAGACTGTGTAGAAAACCATTTTTAAAATAAACATTTTCGTTTTTTGTCATGAATTTTCGCATGACGTACACGTAAAACTTATTATGAGTGTAGTTTTGTCAAGAACAGTTTAGGGGGCGGATAGTTTCAGACTCTGGTGTACTGTGAATTAAAACATCTTCATAAGAATCAAGCTTGATGGGAACTACGCATTTGTGGTGCAAAAATAAGAAAAGAGAATTCACGTTTAGTTTGTTATGCACAGAATGCGTTACCTCAGCGCAGCAGCTCTTCAGAAAATTTCAAATGGAGGACTATCTAAATTATCTGGTAGATAATCAGACCGTGGAGCATTTTTTCTGGTAAACAACGTCGTAACTCTCACGATCTACACATGTTCGGCACTTTTAAAGAAGAGAAGAACGTGAAGCATGAGGCACGAGTATCTCAGGTGGAGCTGGCTGTCTACTACAGATTTCCCGTATCGCTTTAACCATCCCGTATTGGTTTCTAAATTAAGACGCTACCAAATTGTTCTGTAATAATTAACCGATCCTAACATGTGCTCCGTAACTCGTGATCTTACTCACAACATTGTATTTATAATCTTGTATTCACCTGACCAGAATTCTTGTTCCTCCTGCCACCGAACTTCACTAATTCCCACTATATCTAACTTCAATATATCCATTTCCCTTTTTAAATTTTCTAACTTACCTGCCCGATTAAAGAATCTGAAATACTACACTCCGATCCATAGAATGCCAGTTTTTTTCTCCTGAAAATGACATCCTCCTGAGTAGTCCCTGCCCGGAGACCCGAATGGGGGACAATTTTATCTCTGGAATATTTTATCCAAGAGGACGCTATCATTATTTAACTACACGCTAAAGCTGCATGCCTTTGGGAAAAATTACAGCTGTAATTTCCCCTTGCTTTAAGACGTTCACAGTACCATCACAGTAAGGCCGTTTTGGTTGATGTTACAAGGCCAGATCATCCAGCCTGTTGCCCCTGCAACTGCTGAAAAGCCTGCTGCCCCTCTTCAGGAACCATACTTTTGTGCAGCCTCTCAACAGATTCCCCTCTATTGTGGTTGGACCTACGGTACGGCTATGTGTATCGCTGAGGAACGCAGGCCTCCACACAAACGGCATGGTTCATCGGGGAGGACCTGTACATATATTTAATTTTTAATTAGTTAGGAACTATATATAGAGGCGCATTAAGTCTTTCACAGCAGATGGATAAAAGCTGCGCTCCTCGCTCACACAAAGAGAGGCGGCCCTGTGGCTACAGCACTGTACACACATTCTGTCTTGTGTTTCCTGTGCTTTTCGTAGATCGCATCAGTCGAATGCTGCCAGGATTCCTTCAAAAGTGAAGCGATCACTTCCTTTCCTCGTCCTTGTGGAACTGAGCTAGAAATGACGCCTCGATGTAGTAGGCGTTAACGTACAATGTTTATTTTAATTTTCTCTCTCATGTTCTGCGAGTCATTGTCTTTATAATTTATCATCAAATGCTGGTTTATTGTACGCTTCTCTCTTTATCTTTCTCTACCTTCTAAGCAGTATTAATTTCTCCTGGCAGTTTTACTTGCATTTCTGCTTTGTTTCGTACTACATCATTCAACTCTTGTAAAAGTGTCAGAAAAGAAAATAGATAATTACTCATTTAATTACGGCCATATATGTATACATGAATGTGCAGTAGATTATGCCTGCATATCTAACCGAGCGACGCGAGTGAGTTTTGTGATCCGCAGTCTGTGCATTAAGAACCGCATCATTAGAATGGCGACGAGTCGCACGTAATTACCGCGTGTTAATTCCGGTCGTCGCTTGCTCAGCTCTAATGAGGTAACTTTATAGCCCGGTGCCATTAATTCGCGCACCGGCTTTCGTGTTACAGGACGTGGCGATGGCGTATCCTCGCCCTAGGAATTAGTGCTCGCTCACCGCCGTCAGGCATTTCGCAGGTCACTGACTACCTCGTGACTGGCTCCGCAGAGGGTGATTTCCGCGCCGAGCAGAATGTCCCTGGGCAGCGCCGTGAACGGGCTTCCGGATTGCGACACCTCTGTCGCCTGTCACTCTCCCGTCCTTTCAGGCCGCATCCCAGCGTTGCTTCACCGCTTCCAACCTCCATTTTTCTCGGTTTTGAATGCACAACAATACTACCTAGTGGTTTTCTTTCCAAAGGTGTTTCAGTGGTCGAACATTCAGATCTTCAGCATAGAAATTTGCACATGTGGCAGAACTGTTGTTCCTGAAACTTTTAACCGCTTCTACACGACAACAAAAGTTTTGCTTCACCACTTAATTTCGAAATTCATGGCTTCAACGCTTCCAACCTCCATTTTTCTCGGTTTTGAATGCACAACAATACTACCTAGTGGTTTTCTTTCCAAAGGTGTTTCAGTGGTCGAACATTCAGATCTTCAGCATAGAAATTTGCACATGTGGCAGAACTGTTGTTCCTGAAACTTTTAACCGCTTCTACACGTCAACAAAAGTTTTGCTTCACACTTAATTTCGAAATTCATGGCACAAAACAGAGAAATGGCTCTCATGCATGCATATATTCACCTGCAATGTGCGTAGAACACAAATTAAAGAAACATTTGTGTAACGAAAAAATCGTTGGTTTTCCAAGAGCCTTTTTTCACAGCACTGAGTAACTTCCATACGTGGTGCAACGTACCCTTGCTTGGATTCGGGCTCGAGTCCGTCGTGGCATAACATCGTGGTCCAAACTACCCCACTCTTTGGTAACGATTCTGCGTACATCGTGTAGATTCCGTGGTCGTTGTCGAAGTCCAAAAACAGCTCGTTTCAATCACTCCCACACAAGTTCGATAGGATTCCCTCCCGAAGAACAAACAAGTCACTCCATTTTGGTGATCCTCGCATGCTGTAGGAACGTTTTTGAACAGCACGCTCGGCATGCGCGTTACCATCCACCAAATTGTTAGCAAAATGTTAGCGGTACGGTCCCACTATTGGGTGCAGAATCTCATCCCCGTATATCAGTGAGATTGCCCTCGACAACCACGAGAGGTTTACGGTGGCCCCATGTAATGCCACCCCAGAACACCACTCCACCACCACCTTGTTCTGTTGTTGTCTCCAACGTGTTGTCTGCGAATATCAGTGTGTAAACACATCCGCGTTTCAAATCTAAACAACACCCGACATCAATACTAGGGCGTCCACTCTACTTAATTTCTTGCCCATCTGTAGCGGACTCCACGGTGTTGTGGTGTACGACGTGGTGCTCGCCATGGTCGTCAGGCGATTTGTAGCATTCAATCGTCTCCTAACAGTTTAATGCGATACATGACGTATTGTAGCCTCTTCGAACGACGAATTCAGTTCTCGAGTACTCAGCCAACAGTTGCTTAGACTCAAAAGTCAGACATCGATGATCCTGGGGACGTCTCGAACGTGGACGTCCTGTATGATGTAAGTCCTCAACAATACCTGTCAAGTGGACCACACTGGACCGCAACACTTTTTATTTCTTCTCCATGGATTTTAATACCTACTCCGAACTTTTCTTTTGTTTCCTTTATTGCTTGCTCAATACACAGATTGAATAACATCGGGGATAGGCTACAACCCTGTCTCACTCCTTTCCCAACCACTGCTTCCCTTTCATACCCCTCGACTCTTATAACTGCCATCTGCTTTCTGTACAAATTGTAAATAGCCTTTCGCTCCCTGTATTTAACCCCTGCCACCTTTAGAATTTGAAAGAGAGTATTCCAATCAACATTGTCAAAAGCTTTCTCTAAGTCTACAAATGCTAGAAACATAGGTTTGCCTTTCCTTAATCTGTCTTCTAAGATAAGTCGTAGGGTCAGTATTGCCTCACGTGTTCCAACATTTCTACGGAATCCAAACTGATCTTCCCCGAGGTCGGCTTCTATCAGTTTTTCCATTCGTCTGTAAAGAATTCGCGTTAGTATTTTGCAGCTGTGACTTATTAAACTGATAGTTCGGTAATTTTCACATCTGTGAACACCTGCTTTCTTTGGGATTGGAATTATTACATTCTTCTTGAAGTCTGACGGTATTTCGCCTGTCTCATACATCTTGCTCACCAGATGGTAGAGTTTTGTCAGGACTGGCTCTCCCAAGGCTGTCAGTAGTTCTAATGAAATGTTGTCTACTCCGGGGGCCTTGTTTCGACTCAGGTCTTTCAGTACTCTGTCAAACTCTTTACGCAGTATCATATCTCCCATTTCATCTTCATCTTCCTCCTCTTCCATTTCCATAATATTGTCCTCAAGTACGTCGCCCTTGTATAGACCCTCTATATACTCCTTCCACCTTTCTGCTTTCCCTTCTTTGCTTAGAACTGGGTTTCCATCAAAGCTCTTGATATTCATGCAAGTGGTTCTCCTTTCTCCAAAGGTCTCTTTAATTTTCCTGTAAGCAGTATCTATTTTACTCCTAGTGAGATAAGCCTCTACATCCTTACATTTGTCCTCTAGCCATCGCTGCTTAGCCATTTTGCACTTCCTGTCGATCTCATTTTTGAGACGTTTGTGTTCCTTTTTGCGTGCTTCATTTACTGCATTTTTATATTTTCTCCTTTCATCAATTAAATTCAATATTTCTTCTGTTACCCAAGGGTTTCTACTAGCCCTGGTCTTTTTACCTATTTGATCCTCTGCTGCCTTCACTATTTCATCCCTCAATGCTACCCATTCTTCTTCTACTGTATTTCTTTCCCCCATTCCATTCAATTGTTCCCTTATGCTCTCCCTGAAACTCTGTACAACCTCTGGTTTCATCAGTTTATCCAGGTCCCATCTCCTTAAATTCCCACCTTTTTGCAGTTTCTTCAGTTTTAATCTACAGTTCATAACCAATAGATTGTGGTCAGAGTCCACATCTGCCCCTGGAAATGTCTTACAATTTAAAACCTGGTTCCTAAATGTCTGTCTTACCATTATATAATCTATCTGATACCTTTTAGTATCTCCAGGGTTCTTCCATGTATACAACCTTCTTTCATGATTCTTGAACCAAGTGTTAGCTATGATTAAGTTATGCTCTGCGCAAAATTCTACCAGACGGCCTCCTCTTTCATTTCTTAGCCCCAATCCATATTCACCTACTATGTTTCCTTCTCTCCCTTTTCCTACTGACGAATTCCAGTCACCCATGACTATTAAATTTTCGTCTCCCTTCACTATCTGAATAATTTCTTTTATCTCATCATACATTTCATCTATTTCTTCATCATCTGCAGAGCTAGTTGGCATATAAACTTGTACTACTGTAGTAGGAGTGGGCTTTGTGTCTATCTTGGCCACAATAATGCGTTCACTATGCTGTTTGTAGTAGCTTACCCGCACTCCTATTTTTTTATTCATTATTAAACCTACGCCTGCATTACCCCTATTTGCTTTTGTATTTATAACCCTGTATTCACCTGACTAAAAGTCTGGTTCCTCCTGCCACCGAAGTTCACTAATTCCCACTATATCTAACTTTAACCTATTCATTTCCTTTTTTAAATTTTCTAACCTACCTGCCCGATTAAGGGATCTGACATTCCACGCTCCGATCCGTAGAACGCCAGTTTTCTTTCTCCTGATAACGACGTCCTCTTGAGTAGTCCCCGCCCGGAGATCCGAATGGGGGACTATTTTACCTCCGGAATATTTTACCCAAGAGGACGCCATCATCATTTAATCATACAGTAAAGCTGCATGCCCTCGGGAAAAATTACGGCTTTAGTTTCCCCTTGCTTTCAGCCGTTCGCACTACCAGAACAGCAAGACCATTTTGGTTAGTGTTACAAGGCCAGATCAGTCAATCATCCAGACTGTTGCCCCTGCAACTACTGAAAAGGCTGCTGCCCCTCTTCAGGAACCACACGTTTGTCTGGCCTCTCAACAGATACCCCTCCGTTGTGGTTGCACCTACGGTACGGCTATATGTATCGTTGAGGCACACAAGCCTCCCCACCAACGGCAAGGTCCATGGTTCATGGGGGGAGGGATCAACAGTAGGAAATTAAAAAACATGTAATGAATGAATGAAAGACACGGTGACTGGGGTGGCGTGGAAATAGAAAACTCGGTTATTGTTTCAAAACGTATGGAAATAGACCAGGAGTCTGTGTTCTTTATTTACATTCATAGTGTTAACCTTAACCACTGCGGACGGACGGGGATTTGAATCATACACGTTACCCAGTGTCTTTACTACTTCGGCACCTCATTCATTCGTTAAGTAGGGGAACTACAATGTCTATAACTGTGTTTCTACATCTACATCTACATGACTACTCTGCAATTCACATTTAAGTACTTGGCAGAGGGTTCATCGAACCACAATCATACTATCTCACTATCATTACACTCCCGAACAGCGCACGGGAAAAAACGAACACCTAAACCTTTCTGTTCGAGCTCTGATTTCTCTTATTTTATTTTGATGATCATTCCTACCTATGTAGGTTGGGCTCAACAAAATATTTTCGCATTCGGAAGAGAAGGTTGGCGACTGAAATTTCGTAAATAGATCTCGCCGCGACGAAAAACGTCTTTGCTTTAATGACTTCCATCCCAACTCGCGTATCATATCTGCCACACTCTCTCCCCTATTACGTGATAATACAAAACGAGCTGCCGTTTTTTTGCAACCTTTCGATGTCCTCCGTCAATCCCACCTGGTAAGGATCCCACACCGCGCAGCAATATTCTAACAGAGGACGAACGAGTGTAGTGTAAGCTGTCTCTTTAGTGGACTTGTTGCATCTTCTAAGTGTCCTGCCAATGAAACGCAACCTTTGGCTCGCCTTCCCCACAATATTATCTATGTGGTCTTTCCAACTGAAGTTGTTCGTAATTTTAACACCCAGGTACTCAGTTGAATTGGCAGCCTTGAGAATTGTACTATTTATCGAGTAATCGAATTCCAACGGATTTCTTTTGGAACTCATGTGGATCACCTCACACTTTTCGTTATTTAGCGTCAACTGCCACCTGTTTCTATCGTGAATGATATATGCTAATAAAACATGAAGGGACTGTAATTCTCAGCCACCCGTTAGTGACTTATGTGAGTAGGTCGACTTTAACACGTTGTTACCATAAATTTGTTCAGTGTCGGGTAACTATAACGCTGTTTTATATTTACAGAATGTAGTTAATCATCAGACACATTTAGTGAAACGTATATCGCGGCTTCGATCGAATTTCATCCACCAGCGAACTATATTGTCAACGAGACAATCGGTATAGTATTCTTGTCAGTAGTTGAGGACCTTGTGCCTCCGTGAGGCAGACAACACAGCATTAGTAGCCAATCCAGCTGACGAAGAAAAAAACCTTGGTCGTCTGTTGCTGACTGCCTATTTCGTGCAATGGCAGTTCTCGTAAGCACCGCTTTCACAGTGAACTATGGAAAGTGGTGAGTCAGCCACGGCCTGACACTGACGTCAGCCACCTTGCTCCGGTACAAACACTCCGAGAGAGAATTTCCGTTTTGACGGCCACGGAGATGCCGGTGACATCGTCTCCTATACAAGAACTGTACGGTGCCCAGTGTACTCGGAATGTGATGTTGTTCTTACAGCTCTGAATCGTTATTGGATTCCTTTCTTCCGTCAGCTGTAATGCTAAACAAAGAATTTAACACAGCATGCATGTTCAAATGGTTCAAATGGCTCTGAGCACTATGGGACTCAACTGCTGAGGTCATTAGTCCCCTAGAACTTAGAACTAGTTAAACCTAACTAACCTAAGGACATCACAAATATCCATGCCCGAGGCAGGATTCGAACCTGCGACCGTAGCGGTCTTGCGGTTCCAGACTGCAGCGCCTTTAACCGCACGGCCACTTCGGCCGGCGCATGCATGTTATGGGGCCTTTCAGGGTATAGTATTACAGACAGTTTCTGTTCGTTGTGAAAGAGGTAGTTATTCGGTAGTAGTCGTGATGCATTTTTTGTGTCTGCCACGTATAAACCGTTTTCATGTCTTGTGGTAGGATGTACGTTATCGCCAAATTATGTCATAATAAAGTTTTCATTGCAGACTGGGGGTAGCTTTCTTCAAAGAGGTCTATCTGAGTAGGAAGCACCACCAGTACTAGACAGACCGCAAAGCCTACTAACTTCCTCCACTGTAATTGTCAGTTCACAACGACGGTCATCGCTTACCTCTCCAAAACGACTTTATTCCGGAACATGAAAGCAATTATCTAGTAGCCATTCTGAAAGTGCAAATGGAAGTAGTTTCCTTTTCCTTCCCTGATCTTATTTGCTACGCATGTAATTAAAAAGAATGTTTGTGTACGTTGTTATGTACGCTGTTTCCTCATGTATGGGGAGCGAAAGAAAGGTAAAAGATTAGGCGGAGGTCCATAGCCCATTCCTCTACGAAAGCATCAAATGGATGGTGCAGCCCTCTGTTCGACAGATGGAAACCATAAAGCTCCTATCGGACTACAGAAGAGAAACGGAAATAGTCACAAGCAACTGCAGACTGATGTCATAATTGGCTTCTAAAGTATCCAAAGTCCAGAGTAAGAGTTTATGATCAAAGAACAGTGCCAAGCTGCGCGGTCTTGTTATCATTTCACTTGTTATTTTGCCGTATAGCCTGCGAGACTGGAAGCTCGTCAGGAACCTGTATTCTGATTACTCCGCCAAATAACAACTACAAAAGTTTTTTACGCCACCTGTCGTGGAATGAAGTTCGCCAGCTGTGCTGTAATCCGTCGGAGTGATCGCCTTGCTCGATTTCTCACGTTGCCGAACACTCACTGTCTTCTTTCCTTTCGGGGCAAAATTTTTTCGTCAGATTTTCGACGTGTCTGTGTTTCATCTGCAACGCTACCGAAGACGATTTTTAGTGTGATTGGCGCTGACTCCCGTCGCCGTTCCTCGAATGATAGACTGGAAGTTGTCTATGGTTTGTGTAAGGGACCTTTCAGGATTCAACACACCAGTCCATAGCTAACGAATCAGTCCGTAGGCACAAACTGAGGTCAAGACTTCCTCGCATTTAAGTAGTGTTGCTCTATAAGGAAACTAAGTCTAATTATTTAGTGACGCCCAGTAAATTTGCAAAAGATTGACTGAGTTTGTCTATGCTCGTTTTGCTGGATCGATTGTGTTGATCTCCCATGGAATAAGATAGCGCTTAGCTTAAGACGAGTACTTGTATTCGGGGATACTACAGTTTGAATACTCGTCCAACGATGCTTATTTGGATTTCCCGCTGTGGTTAAAAGTCGACTTGAACTGTAAGTTCTCCCGTAACTAACGGCGCAAGTCATCTCAAAGTTCTTAGAAAAACAAAACCGTGCTACTTCGAATAGCAACGTGCCTGGAAAGGCACAGCGGTGTTCAAACCAACCGTCGGGCTCAGGACAGCTTTCCCTTAGTTCAGTAAAATTATGGATCGAATAGCTTCCACACGCCTAATTACTCACCAACGACACGGTACTGAACAGGTCTCAACGCCGCCTGTTTGTCAGGGCGTTCCTCAGTTGTTCATTCTCATTCCACCCTCCGTTTTAGTCATTTCTTTTTCAACATAGCTGGTTAGAAATGGTTAAAATTGCTCTAAGCACTGTGGGACTTAACATCTGAGGTCATCAGTGCCCTAGAACTTAGAACTACTTAAACCTAACTAACCTAAGGACATCACACACATCCATGCCTGAGGCAGGATTCGAACCTGCGACCGTGGCGGTCGCGCGGTTCCAGACTGAAGCGCCTAGAACCGCTCGGCCACACTGGCCGGCATAGCTGCTTAGAAAGACACGACGTAGGCTTTCTTTTAGTTCTTGTATGAGACGCAAATGGATTTGGAATAATAATACCCCTGAATATACGACTTCCATAGCCGAAGGAGTTGAGTCATGTTGCGTAAACTGACTCCAGCAGTGAGGACATCGTTTTCAGGTTTGTTTTATGCAGTAGTGACTGCCGTTAGATAGGCGTCGATACGCTGGATTCTGCCCAATTATTCCACTGTTCTCAGTATTCACAGAACTATTCTGTTTCTTCGGCTGCGACTTCTCTAAGAAGCGCAATGGAGACTACAAGAAAATATCTTAAATCATTCTAATCAGCCGGCCGGGGTGGCTGAGCAGTTCTGGGCGCTTCAGTCTGGAACCGCGCGACCGTTACGGTCGCAGGTTCGAATCCTGCCTCGGGCATGGATGTGTGTGATGTCCTTAGGTTAGTTAGGTTTAAGTAGTTCTCAGTTCTAGGGGACTGATGACCTTAGAAGTTAAGTCCCATAGTGGTCAGAGCCAGTTGAACCATTCTACTCAAATAGTGTTTTCTCTTGCTTCCATTCTAACCCCTCTTTCTTGCTGCTGCAGGTTAGGCATTGCTAAAAGATATTTTTGTTGACTCGTTCTCACTTTCTGAATCATTTTCCAGTGCATTCTCCACAGCTGTCCAACTCTTGACCAATATCTCAACCGCGTCTGAAACAAACGCTCGCTTGCTGTATTCTTAGGAAAGATACATCATTCGTCACTAGAGTAAATTTCTGGACCACTGTTAACCAGCCGAAAGGACCTTGACATTAGTGTGGACAAACACCACCATCCCTTCGTTCCACCTTCATTTGCAGCAGGTTTCGTAATTTCTGCGACCATACGGTAGAGACTGGTCACAGGGCGAACTACTGGAAGGATGACAAACTCTTTTGTCGAACTCGTTCATTCTCGCTTGCAGGAGCACCGTCATTGCTCGCGTATCTCAGACGAGACTTAAAGGGATAGTGCAACACAGCTTCCGAAGTCAGGCCCGAAGATGCTCATGTATCCTCACCGCTTCCATTCCACTACATATAGGATTAACACAGCAATATGATGTGAGTGCGTTGACGTGGCCGCTACGAATGGTGTGGCGAAAGCACGGCGCCGGAAGCGCCCTTGGACTCGCGCGAGTCATCAGCTGCGCCGGCAAACGTGGACGGCCGGCCGCCACAGCATTATGCAATGGAGCCTGCTTCACGGGCGGCGTGGGGACCGGCGTGCGGTCGCGTGTGTTCCTGCGGACCCACCGCCGGGACGTTTTGTAACTGTGGCAGCCGAAGGCTGAGGCTGCGCTGCGTCTGGGCAGTGTCTTGGGTGACTCTCGCGCCGACCGCTTGTAAACTTTTGCCGTCGTGGAACTTCACCTATGAGGAACTATGGTAATTCCAGCAAAATACCTAACAAATTGCTTTGGTAGAATCTCAAATGCACTGTACAAACGCACCAGTTTAAGAATGTACAGGACGTCGTTCACTTTGGCGCAAGGTTTGTCATAAAAGTAATACCATTTGAGCAAATATGTCTCAAGATCATTTTTGGCTTCAACGTAGAGGAAATGGGAATAGTTCGAGCTTGTGTCGTCTTTACCTTTTTACAAACACTTTACTTTTCTGTTGTATTCCAAATACTTCACGTATAAAAATAAGTGCCAAATGTTGCCGTTCGAAACGTCGCTGCATATTATTTACTGTAGATGAAGTATAGCAAACGGAAGCAAATAGAAAATGATATAATACAGTAGCGTACGTGAAAGTCGTCGTTCCCATAGTTGTTCAGTGACACTATGCTTAAATAAACACGCAGAGCTTGAGGAACACGTCATTTATCGCCAACTGAAAATTTACAACAGCAGTAGTACAACAGCCACGCGGGATTAGCCGAGCGGTCTGAGGCGCTGTAGTCATGGACTGTGCGGCTGGTCCCGGCGGAGGTTCGAGTCCTCCCTCGGGCATGGGTGTGTGTGTTTGTCCTTAGGATAGTTTAGGTTAAGTAGTGTGTAAGCTTAGGGACTGATGACCTCTAAGTCCCATAAGATTTCACACACACAGTAGTACAACATTGACAGGATACTCCTACGAACAATGCAAAACACTGCTGCTCTCTCGATAGCCACTTATTTGTCTTTTACTTTCGAAATATGTATAATGTCTCTTATGGTCAGTCTGGAACCGCGCGACCGCTACGGTCGCAGGTTCGAAACCTGCCTCGGACATGGATGTGTGTGATGTCCTTAGGTTAGTTAGGTTTAAGTAGTTCTAAGTTCTAGGGGACTGATGACCTCAGCAGTTAAATCCCAAAGTGCTCAGAGCTATTATTTTCTTACGGTCAGGAGATAGCAAGATTCTCTGGCCGCCAATACTTGCTGCTTCTTTTAGGATGGGCGTGTAGCCTTCTGCTACGGACGCGAGCTAGCAAAAAAAGGGGTCAGTGCAATGTTAAACAGAATTAGAACCCAACACAGCAGATGGGCATATTTTTTTTATACAAATGGGGTAAGCAATCATCCCCACTTTCTGATAGCAAAGAACCACAGGCTATCAGACAGAGCACAGAAAAAAGTCCCACAAGATAATACACTCCTGGAAATGGAAAAAAGAACACATTGACACCGGTGTGTCAGACCCACCATACTTGCTCCGGACACTGCGAGAGGGCTGTACAAGCAATGATCACACGCACGGCACAGCGGACACACCAGGAACCGCGGTGTTGGCCGTCGAATGGCGCTAGCTGCGCAGCATTTGTGCACCGCCGCCGTCACTGTCAGCCAGTTTGCCGTGGCATACGGAGCTCAATCGCAGTCTTTAACACTGGTAGCATGCCGCGACAGCGTGGACGTGAACCGTATGTGCAGTTGACGGACTTTGAGCGAGGGCGTATAGTGGGCATGCGGGAGGCCGGGTGGACGTACCGCCGAATTGCTCAACACGTGGGGCGTGAGGTCTCCACAGTACATCGATGTTGTCGCCAGTGGTCGGCGGAAGGTGCACGTGCCCGTCGACCTGGGACCGGACCGCAGCGACGCACGGATGCACGCCAAGACCGTAGGATCCTACGCAGTGCCGTAGGGGACCGCACCGCCACTTCCCAGCAAATTAGGGACACTGTTGCTCCTGGGGTATCGGCGAGGACCATTCGCAACCGTCTCCATGAAGCTGGGCTACGGTCCCGCACACCGTTAGGCCGTCTTCCGCTCACGCCCCAACATCGTGCAGCCCGCCTCCAGTGGTGTCGCGACAGGCGTGAATGGAGGGACGAATGGAGACGTGTCGTCTTCAGCGATGAGAGTCGCTTCTGCCTTGGTGCCAATGATGGTCGTATTTGTGTTTGGCGCCGTGCAGGTGAGCGCCACAATCAGGACTGCATACGACCGAGGCACACAGGGCCAACACCCGGCATCATGGTGTGGGGAGCGATCTCCTACACTGGCCGTACACCACTGGTGATCGTCGAGGGGACACTGAATAGTGCACGGTACATCCAAACCGTCATCGAACCCATCGTTCTACCATTCCTAGACCGGCAAGGGAACTTGCTGTTCCAACAGGACAATGCACGTCCGCATGTATCCCGTGCCACCCAACGTGCTCTAGAAGGTGTAAGTCAACTACCCTGGCCAGCAAGATCTCCGGATCTGTCCCCCATTGAGCATGTTTGGGACTGGATGAAGCGTCGTCTCACGCGGTCTGCACGTCCAGCATGAACGCTGGTCCAACTGAGGCGCCAGGTGGAAATGGCATGGCAAGCTGTTCCACAGGACTACATCCAGCATCTCTACGATCGTCTCCATGGGAGAATAGCAGCCTGCATTGCTGCGAAAGGTGGATATACACTGTACTAGTGCCGACATTGTGCATGCTCTGTTGCCTGTGTCTATGTGCCTGTGGTTCTGTCAGTGTGATCATGTGATGTATCTGACCCCAGGAATGTGTCAATAAAGTTTCCCCTTCCTGGGACAATGAATTCACGGTGTTCTTATTTCAATTTCCAGGAGTGTATCATGGTAGGCCAGAAGACTTCCTGCAGACCACTCGAAAATCGATAGATTATATAAGTGCACCATATATTTGCTTATAAGATTGTATATTGTATATATTATGCCCTACATGTTATAAATTTTTTTGTGTCAGAAAGCCTTACGTTAAATAAATAAATTATTGTACCCTGCTTAATTTACTCTAGGCATCTTATTATGTGGCCTTGGAATACTGTTTGGAAATGACAGTTGTAAAGTGTTTAAACTGACTAACCTCTTTAGCAGTCTGCAACATTGTCAACAGCTTGAACGAGAACTTAAAAAAATTGCATTCACCTCATATTAAACCTAACAATCCTTTTTAACAAACAATAAATCACATAGAGGCTCGTGGATACGGTGGTAATAGTTGACGATTCTTTTTTTTACCGGCCGCTTTGGAAGGCAAAGTGTTTTGTGGATTCGACAAAGGAAACTGGTACCAACTGTTGTTTATAAAGGCCGAACTTCATTGTCTTAGGTCGCAGGAGTGAGAAATTTGCAAGATGTTGTATTTCTAGATGTTTCTTTTGTCTTTCAATTAATTTATGGCAAAACGCGTGAACCATGGGCAATGTTTTTCCAACGGTCAGCGCCTCTGTGAAATGAATAAGAAGTCTGTTCTTTGTACGTCATTTTCGAGACGATCACGTGTCTTTTAAAACTGATGGCTTCATTGTATGTTAATGTGCAAGTTCTTCGAAGCAAAGATAAAGCCGAAATCAGTTTCTGAGTACAATGTGTTAAGGCCTCAGATATAAGAAGCTTCAAACACGGGGTCAATTTGCACCTGTCAGTCTAAAAGAATTCCACTATCACTTGAAAATCCTACTTTGGAAAATGACGTTCCCCTAAGGGTGTTATTTGCGTTGGTTGGAGAGAATACAGTCGTTCACAACAGCGTACAAAATTCTTATAAATTATTTTTACAGGTAGGTGACTCATCAAGATCGAAAACCTCTAACGTGAAATCAAATTTCTTCTTTAATAGTGCAAAGTTTCAACTTATATCATGCTTTGAGAACACTAAGGGACACTTACAGCTGTTCAGAAAGCGACTACGGTATTTCTGATGCTGTTGTGTGCAGCATGTTTAAACTAGGCGTAGCTGAATTTAGAGTGATAGTATCACTTGATTCTGTCCTCAAAAGAAATAGGCATAAGAGGGGTTCTGAAATAGATTTTACTTACTCACGAAAGCAAAACTTAACACCCTCTTAAGACTTGTTTTTGACCATTAAACCCATGAAACTGCCCACCAACATTTACCTTTAAAAGAGCTTCGCCTTCACTAACAGCTAGAGACATTCTTTTTCGCTCTTTACAAATTTTCATAAATGAGGGTACCTGAACATGAGAGGCTACTTGTCCTTGCGTATGACGTAAGATATGGGACCGCAAATACGGACAGTCTAAAGCTAAGCACCCACGTATTCAGCGAAAATGTGTCATCCTCTCTGAGGGACTGCGTGACGCTGTCCCAAGTATGACTTTCCGGTATGTTAAGTAACACAAAGACTGGCAATGAAGTTTCTTAGGCGTGTAATGGCCTGATCTTCAAGACATTCATCCGACGGAGAAGTGCATTTAGGATTGCTAAAAACATGTGTAGCCAAGGCCAGGTGGGTTTCGCTGTCTTGAAATGCAACAACGCATCTGTTTAGAGATTTTAGAATCTGACAAGCGAAACTCAAACGTGCACGCTGTTATTCTTATTCAGGCAACACCGAAAAATGCTACTATTTAGTCCCTTTCAACAGTGTTGAGAGGGAAATCGTAAAACGACGAGTGATGCCTACACAACGTTATTTCTAATATCTTTTGTTTTAATTGAGCTTAAATTGTTGAAGATTACTTTACCTCGTGACACATCAAATC
Organism: Schistocerca nitens; assembly: GCF_023898315.1. Lineage (NCBI taxonomy): Eukaryota > Metazoa > Arthropoda > Insecta > Orthoptera > Acrididae > Schistocerca > Schistocerca nitens. The sequence goes on along the minus strand of NC_064614.1, from coordinate 899,705,295 downwards.
GATCACATATTGTTTGTTTGCAGCCCGAATATATTTAGTACCGTATTTGAGCTTTCTTGAAAATGAGAACAGTGTTGACAGCCACAAAAATAGTTGAATATCCAAAGGCGTAGGTCGTATAGTGTTATGTTTTATTTTGGATGAGTCCCTTCTTACAAATTTCTTGAAATGTTTGTAGCTCTCGTTCACTCTCAGGCAGAACCAGAAGATTATTTCTGTTCTTCCCTCATTGCTTCAGGTACAAGAGAATATAATTTTATATCTTAGATAGGCTTTGTGTTGAGACCAATGTAAATGAAAGGTCAGTATCTCTGATATGTGGTTGCGTCAACCATCTGATGAATTTACTTTGGTAAAAACTAAAAAAAATAAGCGAAGCCTTTTTAATAATATCGAAGTTAATGGATATTTCGGAATGTTGTTGCTGTGAGCTATACAATCGAATGTGGAAAAGAGTTACAGAAAGATATTTCACATTGTGTTGGATTTTCGAAACATAATTTCTTCATACACTGAAAAAATTCGTCGAATGAGAATTGTCGCTACAGTTATTAATACAGCATCTTTACACGTTGCTCATTTGCTAGAGGACGTTCTTAGACACCACAAAACACCATCATAGAAGGTCACCCATTGGTCCTTTTCATTAGTACTCGTCAATATTCGGGTCATTTGAAAGTAAACCGTAAAATAGTATATCTCTTAATAAATGTGTAAGTTCGCAAAATGTAAAGACCTTACTAATCACAAAAGAGCCTCGTTTCAGTAGGAGGATATGCCTTATACGGTCAAAGTGTTACTTCAGCAACAACAAATGATAAGAAGTGACCGTAAACAACAAACCACGAATACATCAAGGCATACTTTATCAGCTTCTTTCATCAAGCGCTATGATGCTTCATAAAAGAGTGGCAATGCGTAATGAAAATCTGTATTACCGTCAGTCTTCGAGTCATTAATTTCCAGCAATAATGTAACAATATGATAAAAATTACGTCACAATTCGTAGTCACCTGTCGTTATCGACGCAATTTATCAAACTACGACGTCACTTACAAAGTAAAGTTCATAGACATACCACGAGCTCGTCTCAGTTTTCAGCAATGTGACAATGCAAAGATGTCCGTCATAACTATTCCTTTCCATAGGATTCTCATTTCGGCTACAAGAAACTGATGTACGTACAGCTTGGCACATGATGCAATTCTGAATGGCGAATTCTTTCGCCGAAACTGAGGGACTAAGCAAACAGAGAGCCTGAAGTGACTTAGTCCTTATATTAAGTGATCTCTCAGAAGTCGCACAAAACCGCGACAGAAAGCAGGTTAGTCATGTTGCTGCCACCATCGATTCATGGCTAAATTTATTGGTTATTCGAAGATGACCTGAAAACTAGTGCTTTGTACGTCGTTTTGATCGAAGTCTTTAAATTAGAGCAATAGCTTGGATGATTAATGACTGGGAAGGAACTCTGACATAGCCTTTCTAAAGAAATAGTTCTAATGTTCTGCAGAAATGATTTTGGTATTCAAGGTAGCCGGACGAGGCTTTAAACCACGCTTCTCCTGTATAATCGTCGACTGCGTTAAACGCTACGCGACTCCGCTCGGTTTGTCCGTCAGATGAGAACAGTTCGATGGCACCTGTTGGTTAAAAAATATCGAAGTGAAACCCTGTAGTACGAGGACTTTCATGCACGATGGTAACTATAATGCGGCTTTTTCAATTGTAACTCGTAGGAAAAATACATTCCTCGTCTACCACGTATTTCGAAAGTTCTATGTGAAACTTGCAAGTTAATTCTTGGCAACAGACATATTTGAGTTGGAACTTGTCAAATAAGAAGACATAATGAAAGATCAGATTCGTGCCAGTCGGCAGGCTATGATTAGCTCCCACAGTATCATATGTATTACTTTGCGATAGCATAAACATTTCAGCTGAAGAGTGCAAACTCAAACGGAAGGTGCCGCTTGTTGCAGGCGAAAATTGTCTGACTGTAACCTGGAAAAGTAATCGGCTGTGCTTGTGAATCTCCAGAGTATCACGGGCCTAGTTATGCGTGCTGCGCGTATTGCACTCACCGTCTTCGGAAGGACGGCCGTGTTGTGGTCGTGCGCTGCGTGACTGCGCTCCTGTGAACAGCGTCGGCGTCGTCGAGCAACTGAGGCGGAGAGCGACGAGTAGCGCGCCTAGTAGGCGAGTCGCGGCGCGGCTCCGGCGGCGCGCATGCGCCCTGGGCGCAGTGCGTCCTCCGCCGCGATTGGGGTGTCGCGGGGTGGGGGTGCTGCGGCTCTCGAACTTGACACTGAGTGCAGGTGCTCACGCGGGCTCCGGCAGCCGCCGCCGCCGCCGCTGGGGTGACTCCCAGGCGCGGCCGCCAGAATTAATAGAGGCCGGCGCGAAGAATGGCCAACCTCCACGGCATCTCCTGGCCTTTCTCCGTGTCCTCACTGTTCAGCACGACATGCATTCTACACATCTTTGCCTTCCGTGATTAAACACGCGAAGAATCACTGACACCGTCCTTCAGCCTCCATGCAAACTCCAATCTTTCTGTTTTTATCTTCGTGTACGAGCAAGCAATATATTATTAGTTCACTCCTCTAGAAACGTACGGCTTTAACAGTAAACCACACATTGATGGGCAATACCTCTCATGCAGCGTCTACTACTGTAGTTGGCTGAGAATCTCAGTGATACTTTCACGTTTATTAAACGAACCTGTCACGAAACGGGGTGCTCTTCTATGGTCTTTCGTTTTTCCTCCGTCACTCTTATCTGGTATGGATCCCCGACTGACATGCGATATTCAAATATTGGTCGAACAGGAGTTCTGTGAACTACCTGCTTTGTGGGTAGACTTCACTTATTAGGGATTCTTCCCATGAATGTGTCTGCCATCTGCCTTTCCTGCGATTAGTTTTTTTTTTATCGTCGTTCTACTTTAAATAGCTCCGTACACGCCCTCTTACATATTTAGTTGACGTGATTGCTTCCAGTGACTGCTCTGCAATCTTATACCAATACAATAATGTCCGCCCCGATAGCTGCGTGGTCAGCGTGACGGATTGCCGTCTTCTGGGCCCGGGTTCGATTCTCGGTTGGGTCGGAGATTTACTCCGCTCAGGGACTGGGTGCTGTGTTGTCTTCATCATCATTACATTCCCATCCGGCGCCCAGGTCGCCCAACGTGGCGTCGAATGTAATAAGACCTGCACCAACGCGACCGGACCTGCTCCACAAGGGGCCTCCGGGCCAATGACGCCAAACGCTCATTTCCATTTCCAATACAATAATGGTTCTTTCTGGTTTTTATGCACAGTACGTTATTTGTTTGGTTCTGCGGCCTTCATTTTCCAGCCACTTTTATGTCGCACAATTGCATGAGAGATTTGGGTGACCTTATTTGAGATGTAACTTGTATCAGGTTATATAGCGATCCCCAATGTACCTAACACAATTGCTCGAGAGGAGGGCGTGGGCATGATCTTGAGGGGCGATCGTTATTTAGGCTGTTACCCGCCCTGACCCTCGACTCAGGTACACTCTTGCATGGCGCAAAAGTCTTCGTTTATGTCTTCTGATAATGAACTGAGTGTCTGTCACAGCAACGTAACAAAGATCCAAGTTTTCCATTTCTAGGCAAATGTTTCGGTATAAATGGCTCTGAGCACTATGGGACTTAACATCTTAGGTCATCAGTCCCCTAGAACTTAGAACTACTTAAACCTAACGAACCTAAGGACATCACACACATCCATCCCCGAGGCAGGATTCGAACCTGCTACCGTAGCAGTCGCTCGGTCCCGGACTGAAGCGCCTAGAACCGCACGGCCACCGCGGCCGGCAACAAATGTTTCGAATTGATTCGAAGTGACTCTCTCCTAAGCCCTTGAGACAAACAAACATCTGGCACACACGTCACAATTTTAAACAATTTGACTGACTTTAGTACCTCCTCTGTCTTGTACTTCACCTAATCCTCTCATTTCCCTCCTTTTCTCGAATCATCTATCATACCTCATCCACTGTACTCTATATTCATTTTATTTTAATTTTCCATTGTAACACCCTACCCGTCACTTATCTGGTTTTGGCGTGTTTTCACCCCAGAGAAATTGACAGATCAACAGAGAGTGCAAAACTGCCGCAATATCGGATAATGCAAAGAAAGTAATAAGGCCCTGTGACTCCTGATTGAACTGCAGTGGCAGTATTGATATGAATTGATTCAGAATTGATCACTTTTAATTAAAAAGGGGTGCACATTGATGTTATATTCAGCTATTGAACACCAGATGCAAATGTTGAACATAAAATTAATTAAGAAAGTGACTTGGGATTTAAACTACTTGATTGAAAACAGATGCAGTCGATTAGCACAAATTTATTTTAACTCCCGATCTTCAATCATCACATTACATGACTCTTCTATCAGGCAGTGGTAATAAATTGCGTTTACGAGGAGTAAAGTGTGATAAATCAAAATTAATTCCTATCGACTGACCCAGGCGTAATGTGGAGTGCGAGAAGAATTCCCCAATACACGGCCCATCAAACCCTCATGGAAACTTTGCCGACGTGATCCGACAAATTAATCAGTGGCCTAATTCAAGCCGTAACAGGTGTAATATCACCGAATTCAGCGTGGCGGGGCGTCGTCGTCGTGAGGACGTCGGCCGGTCTCGTGGTGCTACAAGGCTGTACTCGTCTATTCACTCTTAGCTATCTTGCTCAGTACATAGCTGAACCAAAACTTTCTATCTCCAAGCTCAATCGTTCCATTTGCTAAGTCCTAAACTGCAGAGATGCTCACTCTTTCTCAGGCAAGCTGAGTAAATAACGCCACGTCTGGACTCTAGGCAAGCTGGGAACAGAAGACCACTACGGATACTTCTCCCAGTCCGCTCTTCGCCTCAGTTTCCCCTCCAGCAAAATCACTTACGCCAATTGCAGTGCAAGTCGCGTTAATCATGCAATGCTTCTCAGCGCCGACCAATGCCTGCTCTGGGAAGTGTCTCAACTTCTGCTATTTAGCTCCTCCCAGGCCATCCATGAAGGTTAGCGTCTGCACAAAACACCAATCTTTCCGGAATTCTGACTCCCAGGAGAGTACTTCAAATTCCTTGGTCCTACATTCACATCGGAGGCTGGCGTATTTCATTCTATCGCTCTTCACCAGATTTACTTCAGACTCTGTGGACCGTGAATTCAGCGTGAAGTTGCTATAGTCACAAACCCGCATATTTTGGCCTCTGTTGACTGATCCACCATAGCTTTGCGCGGCTTTCTTGCATGTTTCACTGAAAATGGGATGAAGGACATTTATCAACAGGCGTACAAGTTCTCTGTCTGCTTCCCGGTACACCAGCATGGGGTCAACCACCCACTCACTCTCACTCATCTTAAGGCAGCTGGAGGCCGCGCACCGTTACCGCTTTCTCAGAGCTTGACCCGCCCTAAGCTGCCTATTGTTGTTTCCCTTCGCCGCTCCCCAGCCAGCCAGTCAACTCTGAATACTTCCCTGGGATAAACTAGCCTCCAGTAAATCGACGCATTTCCACAAAGTTTTCAAGTCGTGTAAATTACTTTAAAACCATCACCCGACATTAATTATTCCAATACGTCCATACTATACCCTCTACAAGATGCATTGTGCCTTGTCAGTCATTTTTGTTCAGCCCTACTGTTCGCTCAACGTGAGTTAGGTGATCTTTAATGACTTCCTGTAAGGGGGATAGTTCTTGCCATCTTACACCATTTATTCTAATTGGTTTGTTATTCTGTTGTTTTATTGTATGTAACTCTTCCCTGTACGTAGGTTTAATGTTTTGTTGTATATCAACCTACAAATTCTTTGTATTTTTAATGTGTAGTACCATGTTCCAAATTTCGATTTGTATTGTATTGTATGTTAATTGGGGGCCTAGAAAAGACTGAGAGGCTCCATCCCCGTCGCACCCGCAGTTGTCCACAACCCCACAATGACTGCCACAGTCTACTTCACCTCTCCGCCGTCCCACACCAAACCACTCTTTCACGGTTATTGTGCGGTTCGGCCGCCCGGCGTACCCCCCCCCCCCCCCCCAAAGAAACATCTCACACCAGATGAGTGTAGCCCATATGTTTGCGTGGTAGAGTAATGGCGGTGTACTCGTACGTGGAGAACTTGTTTACGCAGCAATTTCCGACATAGTGTAGCTTAGGCGGAATAAGGGGAACCAGCCCGCATTCGCCGAGGCAGATGGAAAACGCCTAAAAACCATCCACAGACTGTCCGTCTCACTGGACCTCGACACAAGTCCGCCGGGCGGATTCTTGCCAAGGACCAGGTGCGTTAGACAGCACGGCTAACCGATTTAGTTGTAAAAGTATTTGGACCTGAAATGTAATTCAGTTGATCGTGATGAGCCCCGTTCTTTTATTCTTTTACATGACCTCAGGCAGAACGAATTGCATCCCAAATAAGGTGTCACGGCAAGTAATATCATACCATCATTTATTTCACTTTTATTAATACTTAGCTTCAAGGATATCCTCTAAGCCACTACTTCAAATTCTTTAAAATGTGGACTGTGTGTCAGACGTTTGTGTATCTCACTGAATTCTAACAAAGTCAGTTATCGTCATTTGTTTGCAAACGGAAAATTGGAACCGGAAGTGCAGAGTGAACCTTCTGCAACCTCCAGCCACTTTCATCTACAACAAACCGAGTTCTCGTGCCTCTGCCTGATTCACCAATGTAAAACTTGTAACAGTAAATGTAGATGGGCGTTATAACTCACATTTCACATATAATATCTTTGATTATGTAGTACAAAAGCTTGTCACTCTCTTTGACATTGGCCGTCAATTATAGTCTCTTGTTGGCCCCGTAACTCGAAAACCGGATCACAAGGTACACAACTATTGCAGAACATCAGCAGTTTGTATTTTCCTCCTTAATCACACATTAACTAAATTTGTGAAGTATGAATGAATCCTTCAGAAGCTACATTTAGAGGTCTTCGATTGTTTACTGTCGATTTAGACACAGCAATGCACCATCTTCAGGCCCCTCTGCGACAAACGTGGTAATAATGAGGATAACCGTGTTACCGCCATAACACTCAATAAATGGCACTGAAGTCGATGTCCGCTTGGATGATGATGATGATGATGATGTTTGGTTTGTGGGGCGCTCGACTGCGCGGTCATCAGCGCCCGTACAAAGACACAGTTTTTTCACAATCTAGTCTATCCACTGTCACGAATGATAATGATGATGATAACACAAACACCCAGGCCGTAGTTAGAGAAAATCCCCAACCCGGTCGGGAATAGAACCCGGGACCCCGTGATCCAGAGGCAGCAACGCTAGCCACGAGACCACGAGCAACGGACGTCCGCTTGGGTGAATCCGTTCCTTCCTGCTTGTTGTATTGACAGTAACAGCACATCAACTAGACTTGATAGGAAATAGGAGGTTCACTTATTTCCTACCAACAGTCTACTTGATGCGCTGTTGCTGTCAATACCACAAGGAGGAAGGAAGGAATACATCATACCGAACATTGATTTAATTGTGCGCTTTATTGAGTATTATGGCGGTAAACGGTAATCGACATCGTTACACGGTATGTCATTGGGGAAAGTAAATCAACCGCAAAACGAAACATGACCTTTAAATACAGCTGAAGGACTCATTTATACTCCAAAAAGTTTAGTAGCAGTTGGTGGTCCCCGGTCAAAGACGGATATACAAAGATTAAACATTTTATGTTCCAAGTTACATATTAACATTTATTGTTCTGCCAGGAAGCTTAATATCAGCGCACACTCCGCTGCAGAGTGAAAATCTCATTCTGGAAACATCCCCCAGGCTGTGGCTAAGCCATGTCTCCGCAATATCCTTTTTTTCAGGAGTGCTAGTTCTGCAAGGTTCGCAGGAGAGCTTCTGTTTAGTTTGGGGGGTAGGAGACGAGGTACTGGCAGAAGTAAAGTTGTGAGGACGGGGCGTGAGTCGTGCTTGGGTAGCTCAGTTGCTAGAGCACTTGCCCGCGAAAGGCAAAGGTCCCGAGTTCGAATCTCGGTCCGGCACACAGTTTTACTCTGCCAGCAAGTTTCATATCAGCGCACACTCCGATGCAGAGTGAAAATCTCATTCTGGAAACATTTATTGTCTTACGAATAAGTTTCGATACTTAACTCTCAATTTTAAGTGCTTCAAATTTGTGTAGCGGAGTGTGCATTTCTCCAAGCCTGGTACATTAGAAATTGATTCGCTTTTGTTTGGCTGAAAAACGAAAAACAAATTAATTAATTAGATTATTACAATTAAATCGTCCTTCTGTTAGAACCACTATAGCACTTGCTCATAACATATTGTGATTGGCAATGCATATAGTCTTCAAACAACTTAAGAATGCCATGAAGTTTCGGGATTTGAGCCAGATTACCTCGACTTCTTGCCATGTTATTTCGGCTGACAACCATTCCTCGATCTTCAGGTGAGTGTTTTGCAACGGAGATTGCTAGTTCAGACCGCTAACATTATATCAAAAATCGGTACGAAGACACATGCGGAAAGGCAGCCGCTACATGATTGACATCAGCGCGTTTTGCTTCCTCTACTAATATCGCTGCATCTTCCGCCTGCTTAGCTGGCTGGTAACGTGCTTGCTTCCCATGCAAGCGGGCCCGGGTTCGATTCCCGGCCGGGTTGGAAATTTTCTCCGCTCGTGGGGTGGGTGTTGTGTTGTCCTCATCATCATTTCATCCTCATCACCGGCGCGGAAGTCGTCCAATGTGACGTAGACTGAAATAAGACTTGCATTTGGCGGCCGAACTTCCGCGAACAGGGGCCTCCCGGCCAACGATGCCATACTCTCATTTCCATTGCTGCATCTATAGCGCACAAGCACATGCAATGATCATACTACATGTGCGCTCTCTGTCGGATTGCACACTCGCAGAATTAAAATTCAGATGTCAAAATCAACAAAATTAACCGTCGTAGACGTGTCATTAGTTAGAAATTAAAGAAATTTCTGAATGCAGGGACTGCATTCTGTATGTGTGTGGTTTTAGCAGAAATTGTACGTATATTGTCGATCCATACATTAGTTAAGTATATGTCGTTCAGAAATTCCTACCAGTTGATCCTGTGTATGGACACATACACTGATGAGCCAAAACATTATGATCACGGCCCACCACGACGTTGGATGCCGCCTGGTGGCGTTGCGGGCACGTGACGCGGTAACAAAAGTACGTAAGCGGAGCAGACACGGACGGGGGATCACCATAGCGAATATGTCGGCCGAAAATGGGGCAAGTCCATTGAGATAAGCGATTTTGACAAAGGGCAGATTATAATTTACGCCCAGCCTATGAACGAGTATCTCGAAAGCGACAAAGCTGGTCGAATGTTCACGCGCTACTGTTGTCAGCATTACGGAAAGAGCTAGAAGGACCGTGAAACTACCACTAGACGCTAAATGTTTGGACGTCCACCACTTTTCACAGAACGAGGGGTTCGGAGGCTTGTCTGTTCTGTAAAGTAGGATAGATGGTAATATGTGGCACCTCTGCACAATTCTGGTACAGGCACAAGTGTTCCGGAGCACACCGTTCATTGTACATTCTTGAACATTGAGCTCCACAGCACACGACCCCTACGTGTTCACATGTTGACCCAACGACATCCTCATGGGGCAGTAATCGAAGACATACTGACAGCTGCGAACCGCCTGCATTCCTCTATGCTTGATGCCTTCCCCGACGGCGATGTCGTCTTCTAGTAGTATAATTGTTCATGTCTCGGAGTCTGAACCGTGCTACAGTGGTTTGAGGAGCATTATAGTGAACTCACGTTGATGTCTCGGAGGCTAAATTCTACTGATGTAAAGCCTATGGGACTCACCAGGGTCGCTATTGGGCGCCGTCACTGCGTACCCATTATTCACGCGAATTAGATGTGTGCGAGACATCAAGCTCCACATACCTCTACAAACCTGGCGACTAACTGTCGGTTCCCTAATACGCAGAATCAATGATGTATTTCGTTCCAAAGACGGAGAAACAAGTTATTAAGCAGGTGGTCATAATGTTTTGGCCCATCAGTGTATACTGCTTGATGTTATTTTATAAATATCTTCATTTTCATAGAACTCTTATTTCTATGTATTTTGTATGTCAGTGTATTATTGCAGACATTCTCAGCTTGTTTTTCTGATTTTGGGCAACAGTGAAACAGAGTATAAAATTTTACACCTCAGTCGGGTGAAATGCAAACATCGCAGACCCAATTCGAAAGTAAAAGCACGACAAACTTAGAAATGAAATTTTTCGATATTTGTAGTGCTAGTTACAAAATTTTAATGTCTTCCTTTGACTTTTATTCGGAAAGCGACTGCGCATATTATATCGATTGTGCGGAGAAACTTATAACACTGTCGGCTACTATTAAATTAGTGCTGTGCCAATAATGTTATTCCTGTGGAAGGAATTTTTGTGTCAAACTATTTTTCGAGTCTGGAAAGATTGCTGTGGAGAGGAAGCAATAATAAAACAAACGGGAATCGAACCAAGGTCCAATTACTTATCAAGTAAACTGTAATTACCTAAAAGGAAACGGTCGCCAGACTAATTAGGCGAAGTTGTACCCAGTACGAGCATGGTTCAGAAAGAAAGTTAACTATTGAGATAGACTTTACTTGATACTGAACTATTTTGTTGATAAGATACAAGACAGTAGCACAGCTTAGCAAGTAATGTACCAGTGATTTGACTTGAATTACACAGGAGGAGTGTTAATGCAACAACTGACTCTCAATAAGCTTACTGTCTTTACATTAAAGTAGGAAGATAATGATAATTATAGGAAAATGATTCATAATTGTGGAGCACTACTGACTGGACGAGAGGTTGTTTTGTCAGTTTAAATATAGGAGGTTACCACTACTGAATTAGTAATGAAGTAATTGTTTTTTTTTTCTGATTATTATTTGTACTCTCAAGGAACATTTACTTCCTTATAGTATTTAGCTCGAGTGGATCATGTGATAACTGAATCTAGCATAGTTTGAATATTTGTAGCCAGTTGCTTATTTTTGATTGCTGTTATTGTAATATGGCATTTAACTCTACCGGCAGATTCAGATCAAGGCTGAACACTTTAGTCACAACACAATATGGAAATTGGAAATTTGTGGTAAGTTCTATGGGACCAAACTGCTCAAACTGCTGAGGTCATTGGTCCCTAGGCTTACACACTACTTAATCTAACTTTAAGTTATGCTAAGGACGGACAACATACACCCCCATGCCCGAGGGAGGACTCGAACCTCCGACGGGGGGGGGGGGGGGGGGGGGGGCGAACACAATATGGGAAACACTGTTAACTACATAACACATGAAACTGTAAACAGTATTATTTCAGTAAGAAGAGTCTTTGATCTGAATACTTTAAGTCTTCCCTTACTGCTTGTACTTTAATGAAACTTCAATTGACCGTTTATGAAAACTACATGGAGTATTTCTAAACTTATGCTCACTAAACAATTATGTAATTTACAACTCCACAAAGTTTATTAACATCTGTTAAGAACATAATTTCTTTTCAGTTCATTAAATTAGGACACTCCGGTTTATCGTAGTACTTGGGATAGGACCCTGTCTAGGTAAACGATTAAGGATAATATATAATGGCTCAACACAAAGTTTACATAACACAAAATTATTATGGAAAACGAGAACACATAACTGGTCCATGCAGCCATACAGTACTCAACTGATAATTTGAGATGCCGGCCGGAGTGGCCGAGCGGTTCTAGGCGCTACAGTTTGGAACCGCGCGACCGCTACGGTCGCAGGTTCGAATCCTGCCTCGGGCATGGATGTGTGTGATGTCCTTAGGTTAGTTACGTTTAAGTAGTTCTAAGTTCTATGGGACTGATGACCTCAGAATTTAAGTCCTATAGTGCTCAGAGCCTTTTGAACCATTTAATTTGAGATGAAGGTGGTGGCAGCGTCGATCTTCTGTGGTATTCAAAAAAGGCGGCAAAAGTATCCATGGTTCACGTTTAAAAAGCCCTGAAATTCTCTTCTTAGCGTCGGATTTTCATAACCCAGAGCTAACCTAAGTATGCCATGAATAATAAGCCGAATTACTTCCACATCCGAGGCTATGTTATGTAATCTTGCAGTTCTTCTCGCCTCTTTCAGTTCACAAGTTGCACGCCCTTTGCCTCCTAGCCACAGACTGACTCACGCGACAAAGGAGCTTTGCATTTCGACCGCCAGAAGGGAGCTTTGCATTTCGACCGCCAGATCCACCTTTTCTATTCCCATATAGCTAGCTCTATTGCCGAAGGACTTCGCTCCAAATTTAACGTGATCACATTCTTTTACACCACATTACTTTTGAAATTAGATTCATAGACTAATTAAAATTACATAAATTATCATAAATAATCGATAAAACATTTATATAGATGTTACATCAAAGCGCATGGTTACACAGAAGCCACATTAAGTAAAAACAAACGAAGAAGTTAGATAAGACAATTATGAGTCATATCGATTGTAGGGTTACAATCTTCACCGAAATGACCTATTTTCAGATGGTTCCAACACAAAATTAAATGAAATAAATATATTTCCTACTCAAAAATAAACTGTATGTTAAATTTAAAAAATATTAGAACATCAAGGGAAAACACTTTCATGTGATCCCTTGCGGAGACGCGAAGAATGTCTAGCCTGTATTCAATTTCCATCCAGATTCGCTGCAACATGTCCAGAGGGATGGTACCAATGACTTCCAGAATCCGAGTACGGAGGTCTTGAGGATCCCGCACTGCAGGAACCAACACCCTGTCCTTCACGTAGCCACGAAATCCAATGGTGTGATGTCAGGAGAGAAGGGAGGCCAATTCACGGGCTCATCTCATCCAGTATCCTTGAAATGTTCGTTTCTGAGTTTTCCGGACATCCAGAGACCAGTGGGGTGGAGCACCACCTTGTTGAAATCAAAAGTTTCTTGCAGGTCTTTAACCTGAGGAAAAGCAAACATCTCCAAACGTCTGGGTACGTCCCTGTGACAGTCTCTTCAGCAAAAAAGAAGGGACCAGTTATCTTGTCGCACATGAGGTACACCAAACGTTCACTATCGGGCTATGTCGCACAGTTTCCCTGATACTGTGTGGATTCTGTGACGCCCAAATACGAACGTTATGCTTGTTCATAGTTCCAGAGACATGGAATGTGGCTTCATCAGAAAACTTTGCAGTTGACAAGGAAGCAGGATTCCGGTTAACTCGATTAAACATTTGACATACAAATCCGTTCCGCCGTTGCTTGTCATCGGCTGTATTTCTTTGCGGGATCAGGACTATGATTTTAAATAAAAGTATAAAGTTCCAATCAAAATTGTATTGCGTGAATTTTCTAACATACAACACTTGGAAATCCACTATTGGCAATTGAAAGCAAGTCTTTCTATTCTAACAGCACGTTTAGCAATTCAGAGGTGACATCTACGGTACGTTCCTACCAGATGTCTTTCGCCCTGACTAAAATTACTCTAATGAACGTTTGCAGTAAATATCCGAAATCAATGCTCGTCATAAAAGTGGTAATAAAGTCACCACTTGCCACGCGGAATTGTAATTCACACTGACGGCACACTATCAGTTACTTTGGTGAATTCTAAGTGATCCAGGGCGGTGTACAGTCCTCGCGAGTTCACTATCCGTTTTTACCGCAAAATACGCGCTTTGTCACAGCTCAGCTCTGACGTCATCCGAGGCAGAGCGCGATCCGACGTATACACACGTTGATCTTACAGTAGCTGAACGCGAAGTGAAGCTTAAGTACTGCCTCTGGGGCTGTATTTATATAGGAGACCAAGCGGACGGCCGATGGAACATCTGTTGTCTACGGCTATCTGCATACTGCAGCAGCCTCCGAACGACCGCTTTCTCGGGCATATAAACTTTAATAATATAGTTACAAATTACTTCAGAAACCTCTTAATTTTTATTTGTGTTCAGTTAAATTGTTTGAAATCACCGAAAAAGTTTCACCTCACTAGAATGAAAACTTTGCCGTCTATAATTTTTATAGTGGAACTAACGGTAGATCGTTACCTCTGAACCATATCTTTACTAGAACTTATGTGAGCAGTTATTAATACTGCAACTCTGAAATTTGATACAGCCGTATCACTTTGTCTGTTATATCATCTACTTTAACGAAAAGTCCCTACCATTAAAATTACAGGTACTTAATCTACAACAATTGGGTATATTTTAGTTACAAAATTGATTTCTACTTAAGTACTCAAAAACTGTAAGAGGTAGCTTAACGTAGTCTCTCAGTTCTTATTTTTGGGGCCCGCATCTCGTGGTCGTGCGGTAGCGTTCTCGCTTCCCACGCCCGGGTTCCCGGGTTCGATTCCCGGCGGGGTCAGGGATTTTCTCTGCCTCGTGATGGCTGGGTGTTGTGTGCTGTCCTTAGGTTAGTTAGGTTTAAGTAGTTCTAAGTTCTAGGGGACTGATGACCATAGATGTTAAGTCCCATAGTGCTCAGAGCCATTTGAACCATTTTTTTTAATTTTTGGGACTGATGACCTTAGCAGTTAAGTCCCACAAGATTTCACTTCTTATTTTTGGAGTGAACTGAAGCAAAAAACAAATTTTCATGTTTCTAAGTCCATTATTTAGCGCCTCTGATTTTTTCTAAAAACGTGGAATTCGGTGTTAATTTTTGTTATATGGTTTTGGAAACCTGCACCACTTATTTATGAGCTCTAACTGCACCTTCTGACCAGATTCTGGTTTTCTGGCTTTATTATTTAGCGCCACTTATTTTTCTCTTAAAACGGCATTTTTACGTAAACTGTTAAGTCTAGAATACAAAGACTTGATATTTGGAACATTATAACACTAAACTATATTTTAACAAAGTTTTAAACATAAATTTTGATTTTTAGTTTCATACTTAATAGTGGTGCAATACTTGCGCGCTCCGCGTAGACGCGTTAGGTGAATTGGCGCTACTAGGAGTGAACTGGGGAAAGTCCCGGCACACTCGCTCGTTATGTATCTCACACACGATGCAGCGCTTGGCTTGCTTCAGGAGCCGCGCGAACCATGGCAAGGCGCTGGGAGACCGCACGGCTACCCAGCGCGGAAAATTTGTTTTTCAGAGTCCGAACCCCTGCATGCCGCTTCAGAATGCTGCCAGTGTTCAGAAACTTCGTGGTGCTACTTTCTCGTAAACAGAACGAAACTGCCTTTGCACCATAACAATGGATTTAAGCTCTGCATACCAAAGCTCAGTTTTTGCCTTCTCCTGAACTGACTCCATTTTCGTTTGGACGGGCAAGTCACATCTGAAACAAATATTTACTGTTGTTAAATAGCCTCAAAAAAATAGTGCAATTTAGTATAGACACCCGCTACAATGAGACGTTTTATTTGTCTTTGTATTTCAGGTTTTAATTGCTAAAAGGAAATAGAGTGATAAAATCCACAGTATCTTCACGATTCGAGGAAAGTACACCGCTGCACACAATATAAACTCTACGTACCATTTATCAGAAACAGGCGGCATTAAAAAGTTGTAATAAAGTTTCGTGCCGAAAAGAAACAGAGTTATTCAGCTCTATTAAAATTCGAGCTTGGCATTGTTTACTTTATCAGCAACTAAGCACATTTTGTGTCACAAATGTCACTGTCTCTCTTGAACGTAATAAGCCGTACGACGGTTAAAGAGTATTTCAGCTACTAAGACTTGTTAACGACTTAATTATGTTCAACCACTATTAAGTCCCTCCTTCATATTCAGTTTTATAACTCCCTATACGTGCTCATGTTATTTTGAAATGTTCCTTACTCATGTTACCCATTGTTCACCCTTAGCTAAAAGGACATTGTTCGCTGACAACTATTATCTTGTGTGCACTGATAAGATATTGTTCTGTTAAAGTTGTCAGTTTGTTAGAAACTGCAGGAACATAAAATGTCTCTGTGAAAATGAAACGTACTGCAACCAGGAACTCACTAGCCACAAAACAATATTTCAACAGAAGTCGTTTCCCGAAATGGTCTCATAAACGGATATGACTAAGATTATCAAACGCGCGCTGATAAGATATTCTTTTGTTAAAGTTGCCAGTTCGGTAGAAACTGCAGAAACATAAAATGTCTTCATGAAAGTGAAACGTACTGCAACCGGAAATCGACTAGCCACTAAAAAGATTTCGGCAGAGGTCGTTTCCCGGCATGGTCTCAAAACAATTATGACAAAGTCGTGAAAGCGGTTGTTGAAAGGACTTGTGAGCATAAATTATCAGTTTCCGAGGGATCAGTACATTCTGAGAATAATTTTGACTAGGTTCAAGAGAATAGCCCTTGGTTAACAAGCTAATTCACTTGATGTTAGTGTATTGAAATATACATATGTCAATGCTGCAACTTCCGCTACACTTCATCAAGATAGTGAAAAATTCACAGTTGAAGGAGAATATTTGCAGTGATTTTCGATAATGTCAGAGTTACTCTCAGGGAAAGTATTCAAACCATTAAACTGGCACATTCATGATTTACCAACGATTGTTTGCCTACTTAGCAGCAAATGCGTTAATTTAATGGAGCAACTATGAAACAAAGGCCTGAAAATTAATTACATTTACTTAAATAGCGTACAACGAATACATTCATGAGAAAATTGTAAAATTTTAACACCCAAATTATGAGGTAACCATATTTTTTTTAAAAAATTCGATTCATCTTTTTGTTAATTAACAAATAGCTAAAAATTTCGTATCGGTAAATGAATATCCAAATTCACCCTGATCTCACACCCAGTATTTATATAGCAGTTGATAATAAAAAAACACTAGTGTGAAAAGGAAATAGTCTGGAAGAATATTGCTGTCATCGGTAAATCATGTGGAACAATGTGGCGCAATCGGTGAAGATCATAGCGCGCAACAAAGGTGACTACTGAATAAGAACATTTTCGAGCAAGTTCTATTTTAATAAGATGGTGAACACAGAGAAATAACGATGCCAAAAATAAAAGGGAATCATAAGTGACAACTCAAAAGGAATAATTTTAGGTCTGTTGTACAATTTAATCATTGACCTACGAATCATCATCTGGAAAAGACTGGCGTTCTCAAACGGCGCTAACCGTCAATTTGCAAGTAGCACAGAGCATATTATGACCATGTGTAACAGAACAATTTTTTCAAAATAGAAGATAGATCAGAATCAGTTTTCAGTATAAAAGTTTGCATGCCACAAATTCTCTCACTGACATTTCACTGCAGTCAGACCGCATCATATGATCCACCAGCGGGCCCGTCGACACCGACTGACCGCCGTGTCATCCTCCGCCAATGCTGAAACGGGGTGCGCTACGGAGGGGCGTGGGCTCTCCCGGCCGTTGTGTTTTCATGTCTGGAGTCGCTGCTACTCGGTCAAGTAGCTCCTCAATTGGCATACAGAGGCTGTGTACACCCCGTTCCACCCCTACCACCAAGGAAAAATTCATGGCAGTACCTGGAGTCGAACGCGTGGCAGGCAGCCAAGTAGATGACTGATCTACAGTGGCAGACTGACATCATATTAACAGATATAAACCCCGTTGTGCAAGTGAATATTTAAAAGGAACACTTAAAAGATCAAACAGAAAAATTCTGTAGAAGGCACTTCATAAAATCATGGAAGCAGTTGCTGAGTTTTGTATTTAGGATAGTTGAAAATCGAGACTGGATGAGCAGCAAAAGAAATAAACACAATAGTGCAGATGGGCTGGAATGCTTTTGGTAAGCTGAATAAGGTTTTAAAAACTAAGCTTCCGATCTGTTCGGAAAGCTATATATAACTATATGTTACCGGTTTTGTCTTGCACTAATGAGGCATAAAATTTTATCATGAAAATCACCCAGATAATGTGAGAACTCTGTTATCAAAGCAGAGATACATGTTGGAAACGACAGACCGAAGTGGAAACCGCGTTAGTTTCGCTAGCAAATTCACCTGAATTTTGGAACTGTCGTTATGCAGTTAAGCTATTCTATATATTATGAGAATGATGTGACGAGTGCCTAGCGTCGAATTAGCATTTGATTCTGACAATCTATAATCTGGAACTAAATTTAAAATGGTAAAGGTCGCATTAACGGCCGAAGACTTCCGGCTTAAAAAGTCAACCTCATTCTCCCAAAGGCCTTGTGAAAGAGGGCAGAGGAGCGAAGAGAGGTTCAGGACACTCTCTTGCCATTGGGAAGAATCAGCAATTATCAACGGCATGAAGATGCAGAAGGCAATGGAAACCACTGTATGAAAGACATACAACATGTATCCACAGGACATGTGGCCTGTAATTGAAAAGTGTAATGATGGTCTCTCCATTGACAAAAGATTCCGGAATAGTCTCCCATTTTGGATCTCCGGGAGGGAATTGCCAAAGGGGAGGTGACCATGAGAGAAGGACTGAATAACCAACGAAAGGATAACGTTTTACGAGTCGGGGCGTGGAATGTCAGAAGCTTGAACGTAGAAGGGAAGCTAGAAAATCTGAAAATGGAAATGCAAAAGCTCAATATAGATACAGTAGGGATCAGTGAAGTAAAATGGAAGGAAGACAAAGATATCTGATTGGATGAGTGTACGATAATATCAAAAGCAGCAGAAAATGGTATAACGGGAGTAGTATTCGTTATGAATGGGAAAGTAGGGCAGAGAGTGTGTTACTGTGAACAGTTCAGTGATAGGGTTGTTGTCATAAGAATCGACAGCGAACAAACACCGGCAACCATAGTTCATGTATACATGCAAACGTCGTTTGCTGAAGATGAAAAAAAGATATATATATATATATATATATATATATATATATATATATATATATAGATAGAGAGAGAGAGAGAGAGAGAGAGAGAGAGAGAGAGAGAGAGAGAGAGAGTACATGAGCAGCAGTAGCCGGCCGAGACCCAAGAAGCAACAGGGAAGTAACCGATTTTGTGAATTTTACGAGTTCCCAACCAGGAGCGAATTTTATGATATAATCTGTGTGCTTTAATAGTTTAGTTTCTTGAGTCTCTGCGTGTTACTTAAATACCTAATAGCCACACTTCTCGCGTTTTCTTTTGCGTCGTAAAGTAAACCGATTTCGTGACATAGTTAGGTTTTTGATTCTCTGCGTATTAACCTAATTTATTAGACACAGTTCCTGCGTTTTCGTCAGGGTCTACAGTAGAGTTGCGCAGAACGTACCGATAGTCCGTTTATCTGCATGATTTAGTTTTCCACGGTCTTTAGTGTGGGCAGGGACTGCGATTGTTGTGTGCGGATGCGAGTCGAGTTGGTGACACTTCACTCTCAGCTTCAGGCTGTGATGGCTTCGGTTACACAGCTTGAGGCTGCAGTGGATGGGCACCACTGTTGTGGGCTGGCCGTGGGTATCTAACGGACGTACAGCACGTCCGAGTCCTCCGATCAGTCCTCATCGTAGCCAGCCCAGTTACTGCTCGCACGGAGGTTGATTCCTCACCTGTGGTCGAGTGGGAGGTCGTCCCGGGGCGTAGCAGGCGACGAAAGACTTCCCAGGTGGCCGCAATGTGCACTCCTTGTGCATACGGGATGGAGTCATTCCAGATGTGGAACGGGTCCTCCCAGATGCCATGAAGAGCACAAGGGTCAGCCAGCTGCAAGTGGTTGCTCACATCGGTGCCAATGATGGGCGTCACTTTGGATCAGAAGAGTGTCTCTCTCGTTACGGGCGGCTAACAGAAGTGGTAAAGGCTGTCAGTATTGCATGCAAGATGAAAGCAGAGCTGACTATTTGCAGCATCGTCGACAGGACCGATTGCGGCCCTGTGGTACAGAGCCAAGTGGAGGGTCTGAATCAGAGGCTTAGACGGTTCTGCAGATTCCTCGACTTGAGCTAAAGGGCAGTTGGGTTTCGGGTTCCGCGGAATAGGTCAGGTGTCCACTATATGCAGGAGGCGGCTACACGGGTAGCAGGGACTGTGTGGCGTGGAGTGGACAGCATTTTAGATTCGTGGGTCTCGGGAAAACACAAGAAGGGCTTCAGTCACAAAGGATGCAGACCGAACACAGGAAGAACGTAGATAAAGGAACCATCGGTACAACAGTTGTAAATTGCCGTACCTGTGTTGGGAAAGTATCAAAGCTCCAAGCGCTAATAGAAAGCACTGATGCTCAAATCGTTATAGGCACTGAAAGCTGGCTAAAGCCGGATATAAGCTCAGCCGAAATTTTTGCGAAGAAACTAACGGTGTTCCGAAAGGATAGGTTAAATACGGTTGGCGATGGCGTATTTGTTGCTGTTAGAGGTAGTTACTCTTGTCGCAAAATTGAAATACCTAGTTCCTGTGAGTTAGTATAGGCAGTGGTTATTGTTTGCAAGCAGAATAAAATAATAATTGGATCCTTTTACCGACTTCCCAATTCAGATGATACAGTTGCTGAAAGATTCAAAGAAAACTTGAGTTTAATTTCAAACACGTACCCGATTCATACGATTATAGTTGGTGGTGACTTTAATTTACCCTCGATATGTTGGCCAAAATACATGTTTAATTCCGGAGGTACGCATACAACATCGCCCGAAATTGTGCTAAACGCATTCTCCGAAAATTATCTCGAGCAGTTAGTTCATGAGCCCACGCGAATAGTAAACGGTTGTGAAAACACACTTGACCTCTTAGCAACAAATAGTTCTGAATTAGAAACGAGCATCAAAACGGACAGAGGGATTAATGAACACAGGGTTGTCGTAGCGAGATTGAATATTGTAACCCCCAAGTCCTCCAAAAATAAACGAAAAATATACCTATTCAAAAAAGCAGGTAAAAATTTACTTGACTCCTTCCTGAGAGACGATCTCCACTTCTTCCAAATTAATAATTAGTGTAGACTAGATGTGGCCTGAATTCAAAGAAATAGTATAGTCAGCAATTGAGAGATTTATACCAAATAAATTAACAAACGACGGAGCTGATCCTCCTTGGTACACAAAGCAGGTCAGAACACTGATGCATGAAACAACGAAGCAAACATGCCAAATTTAAACAGACGCAAAATCCCCAGGATTGGCAATAATTTACAGAAGCATGAAATTTAGCGCGGATTTCAATGCTAGATGCTTATAACAGTTTCCATAACAAAATTTTGTCTCGGAATCTGGCAGAAAATCCAAAGAGATTCTGGTCGTATGTGAAGTATATTAGCGGCAAGAAACAATCAATGCCTTTCTGCGCGAAAGCAATCTAGATACTATCGAAGACAGTGCTGCCAAAGCAGAGTTACTAAACACAGCGTTCCGAAATGCCTTCACAAAAGAAGACGAAGTAAATATTCCAGAATTCGGATCAAGAACAGCTGCCAACATGGGTAACGTAGAACTAAATATCCTCTGAGTAGCGGATTAGTGAAGCAACTTAAATCACTTAATAAAAGCAAGTCTTCTGGTCCAGACTGAATACCAGTTAGCTTCCTTTCAGAGTATGCTGAAGCATTAGCTCCATATTTAACAATCATGTTCTCTAACATTCTGCGTGGTGTCTGTTTGTTCTAAGTCGTGTCTCCCTATCACTTTCGCGCAACGACGCTCTGAGCGTGTTTTTTAGGGAATTGACTAGTTTGAACCTGGGACCTGTTGCTGGTAAGGAGACGCCAGACCACACATGACATGTAGAGTTCAGAAGAGTTCAGTGAGACTAGCGATGATATAACCAAATACTTAATGATTTCAGCGTCAGCTCCACTGCACTCCCTGTAAAAGAATCTTAATACTAACTAAATTTAGTGGAAGGGGTTCAAGGCTTTCCTATTTTTAGTTAGCTGGTAAAATAACGTCGAAAAAGCAGTTAAAAGTTTACCATTGGAAATTTTATTCTGCTCACAAAACATTGCTTATGAATTGCACTATTGATAAAAGGAAATATTTTAATACAGTATGATAAAAACCAACTGCGTTGAACAAAAATGTAAACGAATATACCCTGAGTGGGTTTCCAAGTTCTACAATGGATCGAAGGATGACCTATGCCATATCACATCTATAATCTAGGTTTAAATTAAGTTTCACAAAAGAGAAAACTATCAAAATGGTCTACAGTGACCCTCAATTATCTTTAATTACTTATCTAACTTGTCGTAAATTACAGTGGCTGATGTGGCTTCTCAATAATTATATAACAGAAAAATCATCACATTTCAGATTTTAACTTACGTAGCAAATGTAAAAACCATGAGCTTTAATTGACGATCGGCACTAGTATTACGCAAAAAGGGGGTGTAACAGATGAGACTTCTGCAGTTTTGAGTGAAGCTTTATGCTCTGTTATGCGGCATCGCGTGCGTTCATTACCTTGTCGTTGGTTAGGCACTGTCAGGGGGCGGCAGGCGGCGCAGCTCCATACACCTCGCTGTCTCGGAAGCAACTCTCCCCTAACTTCTCCTTACTACAATTTACCGAAGTTGGTTTAAAAAAAACTATCTGGTTGTTTTTTCATCTGACCAATCAAGGTCTCAATGTCAACCTTAAGCTCCACCTACAAAAATTCTGTCTATCCAATGAGAAACGTTATACTTTTCGTGGTGGGGCAATGTTTTTAACGTTTGCAATGTAACAGAGACGCGAAAAAGTCTCACGCTAAAACTTGCAGCTGGTGTGGCCCTTTTAATGTTATTGTAAGATCTATACTGTTCTTCTGGAGGGCTCTATCTTTTAACATGGGCCGGGGGGTGATCCTGGCGGTTACTTTTCGTGGTGGGCAATGTTTTTAATGTTTACAACGTAACAGAGACGCGAAAAAGTCTCACGCTAAAACTTGCAGCTGGTGTGGCCCTTATAGTGTTATCGTCTGATCTATACTGTTCTTCTGGAGGGCTCTATCTTTTAACATGGGCTGTGGGTGGTCCTGGCGGTTGGCTGGCGACGTGGGTGTTCGTCCCTTATCGTAGGGCCTTCTAGCTTAACACGGTTCTGCTCTCGGCTTCTGCTCTCTTTTCTCCCCTCGGAACTGCGTCTGTCTGACGGTGGGAAGGTATGACATGCATTTAGGCATTCTTGTGCTAGTCTGTGGTATTCCATTTGCTCACTCGTTACTTGTATTACTTTGGTTAATTTAATGTCACGATTTATTCGGAGCTATGTGACATACTGCTGGATTTTGCTTATTATGTCTGGGTTTTCATGGAAGGTGTTGGATTTCCCTGACACCTTACATATCACCACCCTTCGAACTTAATTTTTGCACTGAAGAGGCAATGATTGAATTGTTGTCTAAGTCTGTCAAAAATTATACCTTTATCTAAATTTTGTTGCCTACTGTTCAGCCATGTTATTCTGGTTCTATGCTAGTTTGTATTACTAATTTATATTTTTATATTCTTCCACATTATTCTCAAAAATATGTTAATATTGACAAGAGAAGAGTATTTTTATGCTATTATTATTATTATTAATTTTTAATTATTTTCTTTCTTTATTTAAGTGTGAAGTTTGTTTTTTAAGAAGTTTGTTATCGAAAGTGAGGAGTCTTTCACATCGATTTTCTTAGAAATATTTTTTTTATAAATGTAGTAATTAAGTAAAATCTATTCCTAACACATTTTCTAAATATCATGTACAAGTAAAATGTTTTTGTTTCTAGACACTCATTTCAACATTGTTACACTAACAAATAAGAATTATTTCCAAGAATCGCTTTGACAAAGAAATATACATACACAAGTATTGAGATATTATCCTAACAAATGGTACAAATGTTAAGAAAAAGGGAAAACATCCAACACGATAATTTTTTATTCTTTGTTTTTATAAGGAGAAAATAAGTAAAATATAGTTATTCTTTTGTTTTTATGAGGAGAAAATAAGTGGCATATAGTTTTAGTGTTTATTATGCCTTACTTTTGTTCTTTATATACTGTCCATTTCAGAACTAATGACTTATTTTTATCGATAGTCTATTTTTTACTTAAGTCCATAGTCAATGACTGTTATTTTGTAGTTTATTAGCTGTCTGGTGTGCTTAACTTATTTAGTTTTTCCCATGTTTCTTTTGCACAATTCCTACATCAGATAATTTGATTTCACACAATCCTATGAATTTTTAAGCATGAGGTTGGCGAATGTTTTTGCACGAAGGTGATGGACTTGAGCGAGATGGATGTGGCAAGTATTTGATGTACAGCTTCGATCGTCATTCCTTGTTGGCTTTGCAACGGTGTGTTGCTGTTGTGGAGGTCCCATAATGGAATGACGCTGTGAGTGCAGAATCTCGTGGTTTACTGGCTTTGTATGTGTGAAAGCCATCATTATGTGTCACTGAAAACGGTCGTCTTTCGTTGTGATACTTCGCAGACGACTAGATTACAACAGGATGGGGATTTGGGAAGGTATGTCGTCTATTCTTCACCCATCTTCTTTCTTGGTCTCAATCTTGTGAATCTTCAACTTCTGTTCTTCCTGCTTTTTCACTACTTCTTACTTGATTCTTGGTTCTTCTCTGGGCAGGATATGGGAATATTTATTGGTAACTAGTCGCTTTGAAGTTCTCCTCTTAGTAACAGTTTGATAAATTGTTTGGATGTGTCATTTTTTCTTTGTGGAAGTTTTCTTCAGTTTCGTGCATCAGCGTGCTATTTAATAGCAGTAGTGTGACTTTTACACATATTTATTTTGCCGGTGGTGGCTTGCCCAAGCGGTCTTCTCGTCGGGCCGTTTTTTGCTCGCTCCGCTGAGTCGGGGCGTCCCGGGGTTTACGAGCAGCGAAAGTCCGGTGTTTGCTTGTCTGTCCTTTCCCTTCTCTCGATGCTGCTGCCTTGTAGGAATCGTGTCTTGCTAATTACGTCCTTTTCTTTCTTGATACTTCTCTCGTTGCAACTTGTGGGTCGTTGCATCTGGAGTTGCATTTTGCAGGAGTTTTTACAATGGTTCTTACAAAAAGTTTTACTTATATTCATCTAACATATGTCTAGTACCTACATTGTTTTATGCCTTTTTAAAAAGCTTTACAAATTTCGGCGCCCTTTCCATGTTACAATTCTAAGATATTTTGAGTCTTAACTTCTACAAGAATCCTCAAATTCGTTTTTTATTTTTGTGTAGTGTCGTGGTGTATAGCATTTTAGTATTTAATTCTGTTAGACTATCAATGCTTTATCCCTTCACCTTAATCTATGCTACTATTGGTGTTATTTTTGTTTTTGTTTTTATTGAAACTACTTTCTTTTCCCCACCTTCCTCTTTCTTCATTCTTGTTTCTCCTGACGATCTTATCTGCAACCTAAACTTGAAATATTGTGCTAATTATTTACCAGTAATAAAATTAATCTTCAAACTTTTTGATATGGCTCACATGGTGAAATCCTAAGGTTTTGCCTGTTTTTGGGTTCATTAGTTCCACAGCATTATCATGAGCAATTCGGCTGATTATGACAGGTCCTTTGTATGCAGCGTAAAACTTATATATTTTGTGTTTCTGTTTACTGGAGAGATGGTGTGTTCTTACAAATACTTTCTGGCCTACTGAGAATGTTCTTTTAATTGCTGTTCTATCTCCTCTTTCTTTCTTTTAATCGCTGCCTTTCTGTTGTTGGAGAGTGCTGTTGCTATGACTTGTTTGTGCTGTCTACATGGTACAATAGGAAATCTAACATTTCCTCTGGTTATGTTTGCGGGTTCAATATTTTTAAGTACAGTAACTGGAGGTAGTAGTGTAGTGCTATGTGGCATTTCATTTATTACTTCTTGAAAATCTTTAAGGTATATATCCCAAGTGTTGTGTCTTTTGCCTGCATATAATCGGCATAAAGTGCGTATGTCCTTCATAGATCGTTCTGCTGCATTTACACTAGGTTTGTATGTAGATATGTAGATGGGTTTTATTTTTTATGTTTTAACGTGTTCTGCCATTGCACTGATTTGTATTGTGGGCCATTATCCGAAATTATTCGTTACACTCGACCTACTTGTCTGAGAAAATATTGCCTAAATGCTTTACTTATAGTAAGACCTGTTGCCCGTTTCAATGGTGTCAAGGTAACATATTTAGAAGTAAGTTCCAAAACGACAAATATGAAAATATATCCATTTTTTGTGTGTGGGAGGGGCCCCATCAAATCTGTTGCAGCTATTTGTTTTAAATTTTTAGGGATTATTGGAAACATAGGTGGTTTGGTTTGGAAAGTGACGTATTTAGCCCTCATACATTTTTTGCATTTGACTAATACTGTTCTAATTTGTCTTTCCATATTAGGAAAATGGCTTGTTTGTTTTATTTTTAAAAAGCATTTTTTTGGTCCAAAGTGATCATTACTTCAATGTGTATACCATATGTACTTATTAATTAGTTCATCTGGGATATAAATTAACCATTCATTCGTTGCAACATTTCGTCTAAAAAATAAAACATTGTTTTTTACGAGATAGTGCTGTCGAATGTCTGGAAAACCCTTACTTCTCCACTTGTGTTTGATTCCTAGTATTTCGGGATCCTTGTCCTGTTCTTTGCCTATGTTTTTCAATGCTGTCGTAATGTAGTTTTCGAAAAGTACTTGTTTCATATAGTACATTGTAAACTGGTCTTCTGCTGCTTCCAAACCTATGTTATTGGGTGCACCCTGTAGACATCGTGATAAAGCATCTGCTAATACATTCGCTGGTCCTAGTGTGTGTGTAATAGTGAAGTCAAATTCTTTTAGTATTAACATCCATGTGGGTAACCTCCCATGAGTTATTTTGGCGGATAACAGAAATTCTAATGCTTTGTGGTCAGTGTATACTTTTGTTTTTCTTCCGAATAGGAAGTATCAAAAACGTTGGAAGCCCCATACAATGGCCAATGCTTCCAGCTCCGTGGCTGAATAGTTTTTCTCGCTTTTTGTGAGTACACGACGCAAATGCAATTTTTCTATAAGATCTTAGTCCTGCCTGTTCGTATTCTTGGAATAAAACAACTCCTAAACCTGTTTTCGCGCTATCAGTGGCCATACAAAAATTTTGTGGTAGATCAGGATGTGCTAAAATCGGTGGTGTTGTTAGTGCGTTTTTCACGTTTAAAAATTCTTCATTGGCTTGTTGATCCCATACCCATGGCGTGTTTTTTCCAGTCAATGCACATAGGCGTGGTGTTGCGAGAGAGTCGATCCAAATAAATTTTTTATAGAATCCGGTGAGACCTAGAAATCCTCTGAGAGTTTTCTTATTATATGGAGTACAGAATTCTTAGATTGCCGTTAGTTTTTCTGGGTCGGGCATTACCCCTTTCTCTGAAATTATGTGTCCTAGAAATTTGACCTCTCGCCTTCCAAATTTGGATTTTGTTATATTTACTGTGACCCCATGCTCTTTCATGATCTGTAAAAACTGATTTAATGTGTCGTTGTGATGTTCACAAGAGGGTTCTGCTATAATCACATCATCAACATAACAAGTAATTTTTTGTAAAATTTCAGGACTGAGTATAGTATTAAATCCCCTAATAAACGCTGCTGATGATACGTTTAAACCAAATGGCAATCGTTTAAATTGGTAACATCTACCGAATACGATAAATGCTGTAAATTTTCTACATTCTGGGGCCAATTCTATTTGCCAGAAACTACTCTGTAAATCAGTTGATGAAAATATCTTAGCACCATGGAAGTTTTGTATCAATTCCTCTAATTTTTCTGGGCGATCTGTCTCAGTGACTATGATTGTGTTGATCTGTCTGGTATCAAGCACTAACCTGCTGCTCCCATTTCGTTTTTGTACAATATGGAGCGGGCTGTTATATGTGGAGGTAGCTGGTTCAATAATATCGTCATCTAACATTTTAGATATCTCCTGGAATACTTTATTCCTGTAGCTTAATGGGATTGTATAGGGTGGCACTCTAAATGGTTTGTGCTGTTTTACTTCAAACTTGTACTGAAAGTTTTTAATACTGTCATTCTTAGGTAAAAATACCTCTGCTTTATCTCGTAAATACCCTCTAATTATCTTTTACTGTGTTCCGCAATACCTTGAACTTCTTGCAATTTTTCGTCGATTTCTTTATGGACTTCTAACATGAGTTGAGGCGATTCCCCCTTTTGTGCATACCATTCTAATTCTTCATCCTCTTTATCTCGCATCATTCTTAATTGTTTGTTTATAACTGGTATTTCTTCTGATTTTAGCCTTTGCTCAAAGAGAAGTGTGACATTCCCGAATGTTACGCTACCTTTCTCCATATCTATTATCGCTCGTCTCTCATTTAAAAAATCTGCACCTATAATCAAATCTACAGTTAGTTTAGGTATAATCACGAAGTTGGCTTCGATCTTTTGACCTTGACACGAAAGAGTTAACCTTGTTTGTCTCGTAACTTCCGCAGCATTGTTTCTAATAGGACCTCTTACTTTAATCTTACGTGTTTTCAGAACTGGCAATTCCTTATTGGCATTACACTACATGAATAAATTTTCTGAGATCGCAGTCAGTTCACTTCCGCTATCAATTACAATATTGACTGGGATATGCTTTACCATGGCCTTCAAAATTGGTTGAATTTGAAAGGGTTGGTTCTGTTCTTCTTTGTCTTGCATCAACGAATCCTCCACTGAATCATACATGAGTCTTTTCAGGACTTTCCTCTGTGAATTTGAACTTTCTGTAGGATAAGCTACGACTGCTACTTCTCTCTCTTTTATTTCCTCTTCTCTGTTTCTTCCTTCATTTACACTTTTTTCAACATCCTCTACCTTTTCCTCATCCTCGTCTATCTTCTCCTTCTTCGTCGCCACTTCCACATAATCGCATCTAAATGCTCTTATTATCGCTTCATAACTTCCTTCATTATATACGTTGGGTTGTGTGCCCACTAGTAACTTATTTTCAACTTCTGTCGACTGCGCATTATCCTCATTGAATTCGCTTTCCCTGGTTTCCATCTCAAATAGCTCTGCAATACTCATTACTTCGTCCTTTCCTCCTACATTCGTTGTGCATGCCTCTGGTAATTCATCTTTCTCGTCAGTATTCTCCCAATTAATTTCTTCCCAACACGATATTGTTATTTTCCTGTCTTCGTTTTCATCTGGTCCCTGCGGATTTGTTTCTTCCTTCTTCTCTTCTCGTGATAAGGTATTTACTTCTCTGTTCGAGGTGCTGCAATTGTCCTGGGTCGGTGCGTCATTCTCTTTGGCATGGGTGCTTACCTGTCAATTCGAACGTTTATCGGGGTTTGGTGGTCTTACCTCCACCTCTTCTATCTGTATTCTCTTTTCTTGTTCAGCTTGTTGATATTGGTTTCTTTGTTGATAATTTGTCGGTTTATTGGTTCTCCAATACCCGTTCCGGTTGTCGTTATTCCCTCTATAATACGGTGTTGCCGTTCCTGGGTGAATTATAATTATTGCCATATTCTCTTCTAAATCCATAACCGGTTCTTTGTTGAAATCTATTGTCGTTTCTTGGTGCGAAGTTATCACGTGTTTGGTAATTATTGTTTCTTCGTACTGTGTCTTGTGGATTCCACTGCTTTTTGCTTTCGTTTTCACGTGCGCTTCGTCTTTTTCTTGCGTCATCTTCCGAAAATATGAACTCTAGTTCCCTTAGAATACCTTTAAATACTTCGACGTCATTGCCTCCGCGACCTAATAATGATTGCTGGTATTTCAATGGCAACTTCATCGCGCATAATTTAATCAACTCTCCGTCAATGTATGGTACATCTAAACATTGATTTTTCTTTGCCATTACTTCGAAAAATTTCACGGGCCTAATCTCTCCTGAATTTTCAAAATATGGGTTCTGTAATAATTCATACTTCACTCTGTTCTGTGCTTCGCTGGACCAATATCGTGAGAGAAACTTCTCTCTGAAATCTTCGTACGATCGGCATGTCGCTGCAACATTCTGCATGGTTTCTGCGACTGTTCTGACATGTGTGCACATATAAAGTCTAATTTGTGTGCTAGCGTCCAGTGTTCTGTTAATCCTACTCGGAATTGATCAATAAAAGTTCGTGGATGTAATGAGTTTCCTTCTCGAAAGTGTTGAAATTTTCTAACTGTGAGGAAATGATCGTTGTCGTACTTCGTCATAGTTCCATATGAAATTCGCGATTCTTCGCCACTTTTGTTTCTGATCATTTCTCCGGTCATTCTTTCCGGTTGTGGTAGATTCACTGGATATTGTCCACTGTAACTTTCGCCTACCCTTCCGTAATATCGTTGAAGTGGTACGCAATAATTTTCTTCCATCGGTTGTGAACGATTAGCTGAATGCATTGCGCTGTGCTCTGCGCGACCTGGCTTTCCATTGTCACGTATTGGTTCGGTATCTTGTCTGGCTAACCTTGTCGCTTCATTGCACGATCCAGACTGTCTTGAAAAATAAATTTGTGGTTCTGCATGTGTTTGTGGTGCCGTTTGTTCATCAAGAATTTCGAAACGTACATTATCCTCGTTATGGTGCGTTATCTGTCCTATTTCTCGCGATACTGCATCGACTGTTGTACTGTCCTCTATTCTCTGTCCGTCTTCATGCTGGGTCTCTACCTCAATTCGGTCAAGGTCTCGATCTGCCATTGCTAATCTTTCTGATTCCCTTATTTTCTGTTTTAAAAGCAATTCACGCACCCTACTTCGCGTTAACATACGCTCATACGATCTCACGCGTTTCATAACCTTATTGTTCACACGACTTGACACTTATTATATCCAACACTGACAATCCATTCACTTACTTGTTGGGTCAGAACCAACTTGTCAACGATGTATCCGCCACCTGTGCGCTTGCATTGGAGAGAAAACTTAATTCTAACAATATTAAAATTCATAACTTAATTATGCTATTGTCTCTGCTAGAATGTCTCACTTTCTATTGAATACTTTCTTACTATCTATTGCTGTAGCTACTGTTTTCGACTGTTTATACTTTAAAAAAAATTTATTACGAAAAATTTTTAACAGGATATTTTTCTGACCTAGTTGGGCATGTGGTCCACCTTCAATCACGATATTTTACCATCCTGGCAGGGTCGCCATTCTCTAACATTCTGTGTCGGTCTGTTTGTTCTAAGTCGTGTCTCCCTACAACGTTCGCACAACAATGCTCTGAGTGTGTTTTTTAGGGAATTGACTAGTTTGCACCTGGGACCTGTTGCTGGTAAGGAGACGCCAGACCACACATGACATGTAGAGTTCAGAAGAGTTCAGTGAGACTAGCGATGATATAACCAAATACTTAATGATTTCAGCGTCAGCTCCACTGCACTCCCTGTAAAAGAATCTTAATACTAACTAAATTTAGTGGAAGGGGTTCAAGGCTTTCCTATTTTTAGTTAGCTGGTAAAATAACGTCGAAAAAGCAGTTAAGTTTACCATTGGAAATTTTATTCTACTCACAAAACATTGTTTATAAATTGCACTACTGATAAAAGTAAATATTTTAATACAGGATGATAAAAACCAACTGCGTTCAACAAAAATGTGCACGAATATTCCCTGAGTGGGATGCCAAGTTCTACAGTGGATCGAAGGACGACCTATGCCATATCACATCTATAATCTAGGTTTAAATTAAGTTTCACAAAAGAGAAAACTATCAAAATGGTCTACAGTGACCCTCAATTATCTTTAATTACTTATCTAACTTGTCGTAAATTACAGTGGCTGATGTGGCTTCTCAATAATTATATAACAGAAAAATCATCACATTTCAGATTTTAACGTACGGAGCAAATGTGAAAACCATGAGCTTTAATTGACGATCGACACTAGTGTTACGCAAAAAGGGGGTGTAACAGATGAGACTTCTGCAGTGAAGCTTTATGTGCTGTTATGCGGCATCGCATGCGTTCATTACCTTGTCGTTGGTTAGGCAGTGTCAGGGGGCGGCGGGCGGCGCAGCTCCATACACCTCGCTGTCTCGGAAGCAACTCTCCCCTAACTTCTCCTTAC
The DNA here is from genome assembly GCF_023898315.1 of Schistocerca nitens. NCBI lineage: Eukaryota > Metazoa > Arthropoda > Insecta > Orthoptera > Acrididae > Schistocerca > Schistocerca nitens. Next base: position 899,673,328 of record NC_064614.1, on the reverse strand, counting down.
TACAATTTACCGAAGTTGGTTTAAAAAAAACTGTCTGGTTGTTTTTTCATCTGACCAATCAGGGTCTCAATGTCAACCTTAAGCTCCACCTACAAAAATTCTGTCTATCCAATGAGAAACGTTATACTTTTCGTGGTGGGGCAATGTTTTTAACGTTTGCAACGTAACAGAGACGCGAAAAAGTCTCACGCTAAAACTTGCAGCTGGTGTGGCCCTTTTAATGTTATTGTAAGATCTATACTGTTCTTCTGGAGGGCTCTATCTTTTAACATGGGCTGGGGGTGTTCCTGGCGGTTCCTTTTCGTGGTGGGGCTATGTTTTTAACGTTTGCAACGTAACAGAGACGCGAAAAAGTCTCACGCTAAACCTTGCAGCTGGTGTGGCCCTTTTAGTGTTATCGTAAGATCTATACTGTTCTTCTGGAGGGCTCTATCTTTTATCATGGGCTGGGGGGGGGTGGTCCTGGCGGTTGGCTGGTACCGTGGGTGTCCGTCCCTTATCGTAGGGCCTTCTAGCTTAACACGGTTCTGCTCTCGGCTTCTGTTCTCGTTTCTCCCCCGGAACTGCGTCTGTCTGACGGTGGGAAGGTATGACATGTATTTAGGCATTCTTGTGTTAGTCTGTGGTATTCCATTTGCTCACTCGTTACTCGTATTACTTTGGTTAATTTAATGTCACGATTTATTCGGAGCTATGTGACATACTGCTGGATTTGCTTATCATGTCAGGGTTTTCATGGAAGGTGTTGGATTTGCCTGACACCTTACAGTACAACCATTCGCTCGACGAAAGATCCGTATCCGAAGATTGGAAAGTTGCACAGGTCACACCATTACTCAAGAAAGGTAGTAGGAGTAATCCACTTAATTACAGGCCCAAATCATTAACGTCTATATGCAGCAGGATTTTGGAACATATATTGTGTTCGAACATTATGAATTACCTCGATGAAGACGGACTACTGACACACAGTCAACATGGGTTTAGAAAACGTCATTCTTGTGGAACACAACTAGCTCTTTATTCGCATGAAGTGTTGAGTGCTATTGACAAGGGATTTCAATCGATTCCTTAACTCTGGATTTCCGGAAGGCTTTTGACACTGCACCACACAAGCGGTTTGTAGTGAAACTACGTGCTTATGGAATATCATCTCAGTTATGTGACTGGGTTTGTGATTTCATGTCAGAGTGGTCACAGTTCGTAGTAATTGACGGAAAGTCATCAAGTAAAACAGAAGTGATTTCTGGCGTTCCTCTAGGCAGAGTTATAGCCCCTCTGCTGCTCCTTATCTATATAAAGGATTTGGGAGACAATCTGGGCAGCCGTCTTCGGTTGTTTGCAGATGACGCTGTCGTTTATCGACTAATAAAGTCATCAGAAGATCAAGACAAACTGCAAAAGGACTTAGAAAAATATCTGAATGGTGCGAAAAGTGGCAGTTGACCCTGAATAACGAAAAATATGTGGTTATTCACATAAGTGCTAAAAGGAACCCGTTAAACTTCGGTTACACGATAAATCAGTCTAATCTAAATGCCGTAAATTCAACTAAATACCTAGGAATTACAAATTACGAACAACTTAAATTGGAAGGAATGCATAGAAAATGTTGTGGGGAATGCTAGCTAAAGACTGCTTTTTATTGGCAGGACACTTCGAGAATGTAACAGATCTACTAAGGAGACTGCCTACACTACGCTTGTCTGTCATCTTGTAGAATACTGCTGAGCGATATGGAATACTTACCAGATGGACTGACCGAGTACATCGAAAAAGTTCAAAGAAGGGCAGCACGTTTTGTATTATCGCGAAATATGGGAGAGAGTGTCACTGAAATGATACAGGATTTGGGCTGGACATCATCAACCGAAAGGCGTTTTTCATTGCGACGGAATCTTCTCACGAAATTCCAGTCATCAACTTCCTCCTCCAAATGCGAAAATATTTTGTTGACTCCAACCTACATAGGGAGAAGCGATCACCATGATAAAATAATGGAAATCAGAGCTCGTACGGAAAGGTATAGGTGTTCATTCTTTCCGCGCGCTATACGAGATTGGAGTAATAGAGAATTGTGAAGGTGGTTCGATGAACCCTCTGCCAGGCACTTAAATGTGATTTGCAGAGTATCGATGTAGATGTAGATGTAATAAAATACGTAAAGGGAAATGAAAATCTAATAGTCATGGAGGATTGGAATGCAATTATATGGGGAGCAGTAGAAGAAAAGGTTACAGGAAAATATTGGCTTTGGACAAGCAATGAGAGAGGAGAAAGACTAATTGAGTTCTGTTTATTTATTTAGCGTATGGCAAGTACAAATCACGTTTATAGAGAAATAAGCTGCTACAATAACTTTATAACTTTGGCACTAAAAACAAGACATAAAGAATTAAATACAGTTATGTCATGAACAACATATATATAATTACAAATTAACATTTAGGTTTTTAATATATTGAACTGCACTTCGAGTCGCATCCAGGAAGTCCATTGTTTGACCTGAGTAGGCTCTCAGAGGGCACTCTGCAATTATGTGCCGGACCGTCTGCTTCTCAGCGCCGCAGTCGCACTTTGGGGATGGTGCTCTTTCCCATTTGTGTAGAGAGTCCGCACATCGACCGTGGCCCGTCCTGATCCTGTTGAGGATGGTCCAGGTTTTACGTGGTAAGCCAAAGCCTGGAGATCTGTAATAAATTACAACTAGTAATAGGAAGTACTCTGTTCAAGAATCACAAGAGGAGGAGGTATAATTGGAAAAGGCCGGGTGAAACGGGAAGATGGTTCAAATGGCTCTGAGCACTATGGGACTTAACAGCTATGGTCATCAGTCCCCTAGAACTTAGAACTACTTAAACCTAACTAACCTAAGGACATCACACAACACCCAGTCATCACGAGGCAGAGAAAATCCCTGACCCCGCCGGGAATCGAACCCGGGAACCCGGGCGTGGGAAGCGAGAACGCTACCGCACGACCACGAGCTGCGGACGAAACGGGAAGATTTCAATTAGATTACATCATGGTCAAAGAGAGATTCCGAAATTAAGAGATTAGTCAGGAAGCCTCATTATGCAGTAGTTCTAAGTTCTAGGGGACTGATGACCTTAGAAGTTAAGTCCCATAGTGCTCAGAGCCATTTTAGAATGTATGACATACCATTCGACTTCCAGAAAAATATCATGCACACAATTTCGGAAACTGCAAGGGCTGGCAAGAGCGAGAATTATCGTACAATCAGCTTATCAGCTCCTGCATCAGAAAAATATACAGAAGAATGGGAAAGGAAATTGAGGATGTGTTAGATGACGATCAGTTTGGCTTTAGGAAAGGTAAAGGTGGCAGAGAGGTAATTCTGACGTTGCAATTGATAACCGAAGCAAGGCTAAAGAAAAATCAAGACACGTTCATAGTATTTGTCGATCTGGAAAAAGCGTTCAACATTGTACAATGGTGCAAGATGTTCAAAATTCTGAGAGGAATAGTGGTAAGGTACAGGAAGAAAAAATTAACACACAATACACACAAGACCCAGGAGGGAATAATATGAGTGGACGAACAAGAATGAAGTGCTCGGATTAAAAACAGTGTAAGACAGGGATGTAGTCTTTAGCTCCTACTTTTCAATCTATACATCGAAGAAGCAACGGTGAAAATAAAAGAAAGTTTGAGGTGTGGGATTAAAATTCAGGATGAAAGGATATCAACGATATTATTCGGTGATGACATTGGTATTAGAGTGAAAGAGAAGATGAATTACATGAGCTGCTGAAGGGAATGAACACTCTGATGAGTACAAAATATGGATTGAGAGTAAATCGAAGAAAGACGAAGGTAGTGAGAAGTAGTAGAAATGAGAACATCGAGAAACTTGACGTCAGGATAGTCATGAAGTAGGTGAAGTTAAGAAATTATGCTACCTAGGCAGAAAAATAACCAATGACGAACGGAGCAAGGCGGACATCAATAGCAGACAATCACTTGCAAAAAGGGTATTCCTTCCCAAGAGAAGTGTACTAGTATCAAACATAGGATTTAATTGGAGGAAGAAATTTCTAAGAACGTACTTGGGAGCACAGCATTGTATGGTAGTGAAACATGGACTGTGGGAAAACCGAAGCAGAAAAGAATCGAAGTATTTGACATGTGGTGCTACAGACAAATGCTGAAAATTAGGTGGATTGGTAAGGTAAGGAAGGAGGAGTTTCTGCGTAGAATTGGAGAATACAGGAATATGCGTAAAACACTGGCAAGGAGAAGGGACAGGATGATAGGACGTCTGTTAAGAGATCAGGGAATGACTTCCATAGTAGTAGAGAGGGCTGTAGAGAGCCAAAAATGTAAAGGAAGACAGAAATTAGACTACATACGAGGTGCGACAATAAAGTAATGAGACTGATATGAAAAAAATGTTGTTTACCGTTTTAGTCAAGTTTAGTGTTGTCTCCTTCAAAGTAGTTCCCTTCTGATTGCACACACTTTTTCCAGCGCTTCTGCCATTGATGGTAACATTTCTGGAACTCATCTTCTGTAACATCCTCCAACACCCTCGTCAAAGCTTTTTGGACATCTTGTGTTGTTTGAAAATGGTGTCCCTTGACCGCCGTTTTGACTCTTGGAAATAGAAAAAAGTCACACAGAGCAGTATCTGGTGAATAAGGTGGCTGTGGTAGTACTGAAATTTGTTTTCAGGTTAAAAATTGCTGTACTGACAGAACAGTATGGGGACAACTTTTGCACAAATCTTTCTCTTACCCTTATCTTCAGTTATTATTAGACGGACCGTTTCTCGATTGATGTTCAGTTCTTCTGCAATCATTTTCACGGATAATTTTCGATCAGATCGTACGAGTTCACGCACCCTGGCCAAGTTGACATCCGTCCGTGAGGTTGATGGTCGTCCACTGTGGTCTTCATCTTCAACATTCGTTCTGCCTTCACTAAACATTTAATGCCAACGAAAAACTTGATCTCTTGACATAACTTCCTCTCCAAAAGCCTTCTGACGCTTATCGTTAATTGCCGTCGATTTTTCACCCAATTTAACACGAAAAGAAATGGCATACCGTTGCGCAAAATTATGCGGTTCCATTTCCGTGACGAGACACACAAACACGTGTTAACCTATTACAGCACAACTCACGACTGAGCAGTTGTATCGATGTGCCGCTTGGACTAGAAGCAGCTTATAGATCAAGGTCTTGAAACGGCATGCGACCGTATAATTATAGCTGGCGACATTAACTTTAATTTTCTGTACAACAGTCCTTCCATCTACATCTACGTGATTACTCTGCTACTTACAGTAAACTGACTGGCAGCGGGTTCAGTGAAATAGTGTGAGATTTAAGCGGGTGCTTTCTTTTTAAATCGTGTAGCTACTTCAGCTTGCTCCTATCCATAATAGCAACAGTAGTCACACTCTCATAGATATATTTGCAACGAAATCCCCAAACAATACTCCTAAAATATTTGCACCTGGCATGTCCACCTATGACATACTCGCTAGAACGTCCCAGAAAGAAACTCCAACTAACTACATTCCGAGACTTTAAAGGCATTAATTGATCTGTAGTTTTAACTCAGATGCAACAAATACAGTCTTAAGACAAAAAAAAAAAGAGGCCGCAAGAAGGAATTATCTGAAAGGGCTGGTAATCGGTGAATGTGATTTACGCCTACAGATAAACAAATGATTACAATTTCAGAAAAACTGGATCATTTATTCAAGAGAAAGAGCTTCAAAAATTGAGAAAATCAATAACGTATTGGTCCACTTCTGGCCCTTATGCAAACAGTTATTCGGATTGGCATTGATTGACAGAGTTGTTGGATATCCGCCTGAGGGATATGTTGCCAGATTCTGTCCAACTGGCTTGTTAGATCGTCAGAATCGTGGGATGTCTGGAGGGCCCTACCCGTAATGCTCCAAACGTTCCTAATTGGGGATAGACCTGGAGATCTTCCTGGCCAATGTAGTGTTTGCAAGCACGAGGACAAGCAGTAGAAAAACTCGCCGTGTGCGGCGGGCATTATCTTGCTGAAATGTAAGCCAAGGATGGCGTACAATGAAGGGTAAAAAAACTGGGCATAGAATATCGCCGACGTACCGCTGTTGTGTAAGGGCACCGCGGATGGCAACCAAAGGAATGAAATGACACCCCAGACTGTCATTCCAGTTTGTCAGGCCATATGGTAGGCGGCAGTCAGACTGGCATCTTACCACTGTCCGGGGCGTCTCCGAACATATCTTGGCTAGTCATTGGGGCTGAGTTCGAAGCGGGACTCATCACTGACGACAATTCTATTCCAGTCAATGAGATTCTAGGCCGAATGTGCTCAACACCACTGCAAATCGTCTTGTTCGTGTACAGAGGTCGATGTTAATCAACACAAGCAGCGCCTTGAGCTCAGTCCCCTTTCGGTGAGCCGCCTATTAATGGTCCTTGTGGTTTTTAAAGCACCGACTACACGTCGGATCGATGTAATGATGAATCCGAAGCCCTGAGCGCCGCTGTGACGAATGTTCAACCCTCTCGTTCTGTCGTCTCTCCAGGTCGATCGCTTCCTTCTCGAAGCTGTGTTCTTCTTTACGCTGTGTTCGGCCATGGTTCACCCTTTCCTGCCAATATCGTCAAATACTGACATCGCTCCTACTGAAATGTCGAGCGATTCGTCGATTATTCCAACTGGCTTATCCCAACTGGCTTCTCTGAGTCCAACTACACGTCCTCTCTCAAATGCTGACATCTTAGTACTCTGAACGAAATTCGCTGATATCGACATGTCCCATGTTTACAATCCTTGCCAGCTGTGCGGTGAAATTGCGCTGCAGCGACACACGTTCATCCATCGGCCACCAAAGGTTACAGTTTTGCATTTTCCATCGATACCTGAATGAATATCAATTTGTGACCACTTTGTGTAACTCCTTCGTGATGCGTCGTTCTTTCCGTCTTATTGTGTAATTTGGGGGACGTCTTCTATTCCCTTCTCTGAAATAAGCGAAAAATTTCATGCGTTTTCTAACAACGTTACTCAGCTACACGACAAATATGCTCCCCTAAAGATGGGAAAAGTATGATGGAAATCGGCACCTTGGTTAATCGATGAATTAAAAGAGCTCAGTGACGCTGCACATCAGGCATACGTACTACACCCCGCGCCTGAAGAATACATTGCTTACAAGCAGAAGCAGTACAGAATCAGTCAAGCTTTGATAAACTCAAAAATCAACATGCTCAGACATTAGCCGACAACACAAATAGAGCAGCTGTGTTATTGGAAAACCTGCGTGGTCTTCGCTAAGGCAAAGTAAAAGCTGCAGCTGATCCCATTGTCCCGGCCGAACAACTGAACCGATACTTCAAATTACCTAGAACCACAACTGAACCACCAATGAAACAGACTCATTGATTACTTAAAGGAGGTAAACGACTGCAGCCACGAAAAATTGTGTTTAAAGCATGTTACTTGCAATACCGTCAAAAAAGTCATTATGCACATCAGATCAGCCTCATCGGGACATGATGGCACCACAGTCCAAATGATGCAGGTTATTATTGATCCACTACTGGCCACTATAACAGATATCTCCAAACAAAATGCCCTGAGGCCTGGAAACGGGGACTAGTTAAGCCACTATCTAAAAAGAACATTCCACGGCATCCTCAGATTATCGATCTATTTGCGTTCTTCCTGCACTGTCGAAGGCATTAGGATATATAGTCCACGACCAGCTAACAAACTAGCTAACTACAAACAATCTACACACAAATAGCAGTCAGGCTTTTGTAAATATCGCGGCACAACATCTGCTTTAATAAAGGTAACAGATGACCTACCCAAGAAGCAACTATCATGTGCTTCCTAGACTGCAACTAAGCCTGTAACAACGTCGATTTCGACATTTTACTTGCTGAACTAAGCAGCCTAAATTTCTCGCCAAGTGCAGCACCATAAAGTCACAATGAAGGCAGGTAGTACGAGGCGTCCGCCTGCGGTTCGGTATTAGGTCCTGTACTCCTCGCAATGTACATGAATGATGTGTCGTCAGTTTTGCCCTACTGGAAATACCACATATACGCTGATGACCTCCAGTTGTGTATAAGTGCAAAACCAACAAACGTGAAGGCACTTATCGAGAATGTAAATACCGACTTGTGTGCACTGACAAAATGGGCGCAGAGAACAGGGTTAAAGCTCCATCCATTCAAAACAAGCGGTACTGGTTGGTCATTCTAAGCTCCTTAGCCCGAAACATGGGGAATCCCTACCATCTTTAAGCCTCCACTGGACGAATATCAAATTCACTCCTTCAGCAAAGAGTCGTGGTAATAATAGATGGAAATCTGAATTGGACTGAGCATGTACCTACAATGTGCAAGAAGACATGAGCCTCTATGCCCTACAAAAATTAAAAAAAGCTATACCTCTTGACATGAAAAAGAAGCTTGAAAAAAACTTATACTTCCAATTACGGATTGCAGCGATTTTCCTCCCGCAAGGCCTTTCTCAGGAAAGCTGACGGCGCCTGGAACTGATTATGACTGCCTGTATTCGTGATGTTCGACTCTTTGATCATATTTCACCATCACACGCACAGCTATCCTTGCTGAGACAAGCGCAGAGATTTCCATAACCTCTGCCTTCTCTGCTGTCTTATTAACGAACATTGTCCCTCATATCTCTCTTCGACCTTAACACTCTTATCTGAACTACATGGCAGAAACCCCCGTTCCCGTTAGAGCAAAATCCTTTCTGTCCCACTCCATCGTTCAGCCACTTCCTCAAAGTCCTTCTCAGTAGCAGAAACCCGCCTCTGAAGTAAATTCCTGCTTTATATTAGCGAACTCAATAACATCTCCAGTTTCAGAAGACAGCTAATGACGTATCTACTAGGACAAAAACAATATTTATCATTGTCCCTATACGCACTCGTTACCCTTGTACGTCGTTCTTTCCAATCAGATCCTCCTCTTTTCCAAATATTCTTAGTTGGTGCAGTCTCCTTAAATTTCCCTTCCCCAGAACTCACTATATCAGAAAATATCAATCTTGTATACCTGAAAATACTTTGTTATGATTCTCGTCGTTAGTTGTTACGATGACAGGTGGCCAATGCTAAATAGAAACATATATTGCAGGTTTCGCAATGAAGTCGGTAAGGAGCTGGCTGCATAGTCGGTATCTGCAATGACTGAAATAATTGGTAGTCGTTGGTAAAACATAATATATATTGTACTTGTGTTACAGGCTTCTTCATTTGATGCATACATATAATTACAAACATATCTAGAGAAGCATTACTTATGCCATACTTGACTAAGCGCCTTGTTAGAGGTTGCTTCCTATCAGCTGAAGGCCATGCTACATTCCTAGTTGACGTCCCAAGCAAGAGTGGACGAGAGCTCGCTAGAGACTTGTCACAAGCCGCGTAGCGGTGCTGGTCGGGACTCGCGGGTCCATAGATATCTATTAGGACCGCGGTCGATATCTGCAACCCCTAACAAGTGTGGTATCGGACGTTGATACCACACTTTTTATATTTACCACTATCATTGTTGCTATTAGTGTCATTACCATTATTACTATTAATATTAATTATTATTATATTATATTATATTATTATTTTTATTATCATCACTATTAGTGGCAGGAGCTGCAGTAATACAAGTACTGCTAGTCCTAACTTTATTAGTTCGTATTATTATTATTTACTCACATTGACAGTTCTGACACTCAAATCATTTCAGTATTATCTGTCATACTAAAAATGCTATTTCATAGGAAACCATGATATAAGAAAGGTAATGTGTGTGTAAAAACCTGGTTTGATGTAAAAGAGGGCCTGGTGGCTCTAATCAGATCAATGCAGTGAATATGAGTTTGAAGTGGCCAGGACTTGTAGCCGGGTGTATGGATGATAGACTGAGCATGGAAATTCCTTACTGGATTCCTAGCTAAAAGAAATCAACGAGACGTCGGCCAAATGGGAAGTTTGTAGATGACATCAGAAAACAGGCAGGAGCGACGTCAATGGGTACAGCTGAAGCCTGTATGGAAAAATGTCTAGAGGAGGTTCACGTCCAGCAGAGGGTGGCATGTAGCTAACTTTAATGACATATTTTCAAATGTTTCGCCCATCTTGCGCGACTGAGCAACGCCCTGAGGTTGCTTTCCCAGTGGACACAGATCACAACACTTCGTATCGCCCTAGACAAACTGTCGCCAGTGTACACAGACGGAACAAAATCGCGCTATAAAAAATAATTAATGTAGAGTAATCAACGAAAGGATAACGTTCTACGAGTCGGGGCGTGGAATGTCAGAAGCTTGAATATGGTAGGGAAACTAGAAAATCTGAAAAGGGAAATGCAAAGGCTCAATCTAGATATAGTAGGGGTCAGTGAAGTGAAGTGGAAGGAAGACAAGGATTTCTGGTCAGATGAGTATTGGGTAATATCAACAGCAGCAGAAAATGGTATAACAGGTGTAGGATTCGTTAATAATAGGAAGGTAGGGCAGAGGGTGTGTTACTGTGAACAGTACAGTGAGCGGGTTGTTCTAACCAGAATCGGCAGCAGACCAACACCGACTACGATAGTTCAGGTATACATGCCGACGTCGCAAGCTGAAGATGAACAGATAGAGAAAGTGTATGACGATATTGAAAGGGTAATGCAGTATGTAAAGGGGGACGAAAATCTTATAGTCATGGGCGACTGGAATGCAGTTGTAGGGGAAAGAGTAGAAGAAAAGGTTACAGGAGAATATGGGCTTAGGACAAGGAATGAAAGAGGAGAAAGACTAATTGAGTTCTGTAACAAGTTTCAGCTAGTAATAGCGAATACCCTGTTCAAGAATCACAAGAGGAGGAGGTATACTTGGAAAAGGCCGGGAGATACGGGAAGATCTCAATTAGATTACATCATGGTCAGACAGAGATTCCGAAATCAGATACTGGATTGTAAGGCGTACCCAGGAGCAGACATAGACTCAGATCACAATATAGTAGTGATGAAGAGTAGGCTGAAGTTCAAGACATTAGTCAGGAAGAATCAATACGCAAAGAAGTGGGATACGGAAGTACTAATGAATGACGAGATACGTTTGAAGTTCTCTAACGCTATAGATACAGCAATAAGGAATAGCGCAGTAGGCAGTACAGTTGAAGAGGAATGGACATCTCTAAAAAGGGCCATCACAGAAGTTGGGAAGGAAAACATAGGTACAAAGAAGGTAGCTGCGAAGAAACCATCGGTAACAGAAGAAATACTTAGTTGATTGATGAAAGGAGGAAGTACAAACATGTTCCGGGAAAATCAGGAATACAGAAATACAAGTCGCTGAGGAATGAAATAAATAGGAAGCGCAGGGAAGCTAAGACGAAATGACTGCAGGAAAAATGTGAAGACATCGAAAAAGATATGATTGTCGGAAGGACAGACTCAGCATACAGGAAAGTCAAAACAACCTTTGGTGACATTAAAAGCAACGGTGGTAACATTAAGAGTGCAACGGGAATTCCACAGTTAAATGCAGAGGAGAGAGCAGATAGGTGGAAAGAATACATTGAAAGCCTCTATGAGGGTGAAGATTTGTCTGATGTGATAGAAGAAGAAACCGGAGTCGATTTAGAAGAGATAGGGGATCCAGTATTATAATCAGAATTTAAAAGAGCTTTGGAGGACTTACGGCCAAATAAGGCAGAAGGGATAGATAACATTCCATCAGAATTTCTAAAATCATTGGGGGAAGTGGCAACAAAACGACTATTCACGTTGGTGTGTAGAATACATGAGTCTGGCGACATACCGTCTGACTTTCGGAAAAGCATCATCCACACAATTCCGAAGACGGCAAGAGCTGACAAGTGCGAGAATTATCGCACAATCAGCTTAACAGCTCATGCATCGAAGCTGCTTACAAGAATAATATACAGAAGAATGGAAAAGAAAAATTGAGAATGCGCTAGGTGACGATCAGTTTGGCTTTAGGAAAAGTAAAGGGACGAGAGAGGCAATTCTGACGTTACGGCTAATAATGGAAGCAAGGCTAAAGAAAAATCAGGACACTTTCATAGGATTTGTCGACCTGGAAAAGCGTTCGATAATATAAAATGATGCAAGCTGTTCGAGATTCTGAAAAAAGTAGGGGTAAGCTATAGGGAGAGACGGGTCATATACAATATGTACAACAACCAAGAGGGAATAATAAGAGTGGACGATCAAGAACGAAGTGCTTTCGCCTCTACTCTTCAATCTGTGCATCGAGGAAGCAATGATGGAAATAAAAGAAAGGTTCAGGAGTGGAATTAAAATACAAGGTGAAAGGATATCAATGATACGATTCGCTGATGACATTGCTATCCTGAGTGAAAATGAAGAAGAATTAAATGATCTGCTGAACGGAGTGAACAGTCTAATGAATACACAGTATGGTTTGAGAGGAAATCGGAGAAAGACGAAGGTAATGAGAAGTAGTAGAAATGAGAACAGCGAGAAACTTAACATCAGGATTGATGGTCACGAAGTCAATGAAGTTAAGGAATTCTGCTACCTAGGTAGTAAAATAACCAATGACGGACGGAGCAAGGAGGACATCAAAAGCAGACTCGCTATGGCAAAAAAGGCATTTCTGGCCAAGAGAAGTCTACTAATATCAAATACCGGCCTTAATTTGAGGAAGAAATTTCTGAGGATGTACGTCTGGAGTACAGCATTGTATGGTAGTGAAACATGGACTGTGGGAAAACCGGAACAGAAGAGGATCGAAGCATTTGAGATGTGGTGCTATAGACGAATGTTGAAAATTAGGTGAACTGATAAGGTAAGGAATGAGGAGGTTCTACGCAGAATCGGAGAGGAAAGGAATATGCGGAAAACACTGATAAGGAGAAGGGACAGGATGATAGGACATCTGCTAAGACATGAGGGAATGACTTCCATGGTACTAGAGGGAGCTGTAGAGGGCAAAAACTGTAGAGGAAGACAGAGATTGGAATACGTCAAGCAAGTAATTTAGGACGTAGGTCGCAAGTGCTACTCTGAGATGAAGAGGTTAGCACAGGAAAGGAATTCGTGGCGGGCCGCATCAAACCAGTCAGTAGACTGATGACACATGGTTCAAATGGCTCTCAGCACTATGGGACTTAACTTCAAAGGTCATCAGTCCCCTAGAACTTAGAACTACTTAAACCTAACTAACCTAAGGACATCACACACATCCATGCCCGAGGCACGATTCGAACCTGCGACCGTAGCGGTCGCGCGGTTCCAGACTGTAACACCTACAACAGCTCGGCCAACCCGGCCGGCTAACATATTGGAGTGATTAACATCAAACGTTAATGTAAGCGCGGTATAAGTCATTGAAAATATGAAATGCTGAAATATTTGTTTTTGTGGTTTCATCTAAACTGTTATGTAGCGCTTGGCTTGGGAATACAGTCGACAGTTTGCGCTAATATAATATACATCTCTTTTAACTGCTTTCTACGGCTTTACTGCTTAATTTCAAATCTTCCCGCCGCTCTGCTCTCTATTTTAATATTAATCCAGATATAAGTGAGATCTTTATATACCTGTGCTTCCCAGAGGGGGTGGTACAGACCACTGGTGAGCGTTGAAGATATCTTAGGGGGCGTTACTGGTCCATGGGGGTGGAGGTTCCGGCTGATGACGAATATGACACCAGATAACGAGAAATTAGTGTCACATCATCAAATTCAGGCTTCTCACTAATAATATTATATTAACTTTAGTAATATATATTTGTCAATCATTTCTGAAACTACATCAATATTGTTAACACATTTTAATAAAGAAATATTAAGAAATCTTCCAACAGATATAGTAACCTTCGCCAAAGAGGAACGCCATCGGATCGCTGTAGGAAAACATGTGTTGTGCTTGTTATTGTTGTTGGGCGGTCTTTAGGCCGAAGACTAGTGTGATGCAGCTCTCCATGGTAGTGTATCCTCTGCAAGTCTTTCCATCTCCGAATGACTGCTACTACTACCTACATCCTTTTGAACCAATTACTTGTTTTCATCCTTTGGTCTCCCTCTACAGTGCCCCCCCCCCCCCCCCGCCACACACACACTCACTTCAGTCTATTACCAAATTGACAATTCCCTTGTGCCTTAGGGTCTGTCCTATCAACTAATACCTTCTTTTAGACAAGTTGTACCACAAGTTCCTTTTTCTCCCAATTCGATTTAGTAACTCCTCATTTGTTATTCGATCTACCCATGTGATCATCTACATTCTTCGGTGGCAATATATTTCAAAAGATTTTAATTCCCTTCTTGTCTGAACTGCTTATCGTCGACGTTCTACTTCTGTATGGGACTACGCTCCAGACAAATGCGTTCAGGAAAGACATCCTAACATTTACATTCATACTGGATGTTCACAAATACCTCTTCTTCAGAAATGTTTTTCGTGGTATAGCTGGTCGGCAGTTTGTACCGTCTTTACTTCGGTCATCATGCGGAAAATGATGAAACGGAAAAAAGGTTTATCGCTTACTACATTTTCGCTGTCCATGCAGTAAAACTGCTGCATGAAGCTTTAATTTATTACTTCTTTACTACATACTCTGTTCACAACACACTTCGCAGACACTGATGAATTCTTCTCGGGTTATCAATCGAGTGGTGTCATCGGTGATGGCGAAGTGATGGGTACGAAACTCATTGAAACGTTGCGACAAGACGACGCAACCAGTCGGCTGATAACCCGAGAAGAATTCATCAGTGGAATACGCCGAGAAAATTTGAAATCGCATAGTTCGCAGACAGTAGCCATATACACCACTGGATGTACGTGCAAAATTATGTCATCGCACAATACATAGTTCATGTGGTACGACATTATATACATTGTGCCGCGTAAAAACGAAACTGGAGGGAGAATTTGCTAGATATACAGGTGAAATATTCGTACAAATATGTGCGAAATATGATCAAAATATGTGAGCTATATATGACATGTAAGTCAACACCATTGGTTAAAAGCTCATCCTAAATCCTTGGAACTAAATTTGGTACACACATTTGTTACAATATGGAGAGAAGTACTGTGAAGTTACCAAGCATGAGACTCCAACTGGGGGAAAGGGTGATAACGTGGAGAGGGAAAGACAGAGGAGAAGATGGATGCAGCGAGGGGGAAGGGGAGATGGGCGCTGATAGGGGGAAGAGGTACGAGCATATGGGATTGGTTCCCAAGTATGTGAGTGGCTCGAAGACTTCTTAAGTAATAGAACCCAGTACGTTGTCCTCGATGGTAAGTGTTCATCGGAGGTGAGGGTATCATCTGGAGTGCCCCAAGGAAGTGTGGTAGGTCCGCTATTGTTTTCTATCTACATAAATGATCTTTTGGATAGGGTGGATAGCAATGTGCGGCTGTTTGCTGATGATGCTGTGGTGTACGGGGAGGTGTAGTCATTGAGTGACTGTAGGAGGATACAAGATGACTTGGACAGGTGTAACGTCCCCTTAGAAAAATTATTGAATTACTATGCTGATAAACCTCTTACATTATTTGATTTTCAAACAGCTGAGCAAAACTGAATGTACTCAGACATTTCGCTCTTTACCTATTCTGATCGACACTAAACTGACATACAATATTTTTTAGCGCAACGGAATCTGACTTTCAATAATCCCTACAAAAGAATGGCCCTGACTAACATTAAACTATACCTTTCACAAATCACTTACCTCACAAAAATCTTCGTTACTCAAGCTACTGCAATACAGCGAGCGCCACTACTGCCAGCTAAATGAGAGATTCAAACTACTGAAGGCACCAACTACTGATAGGCATAGTTAGCAAATGAAAGATTTTGATAGAGAACAAACAATGTATTTACCTTAATAGTGTTCAAAAGTCATAATATATATAGCAGTTCATGACATCCATTCTTACAAATTTACTGTCTCTGTCCAGATCATCCGCTCTCACATCTCCGCCATCTCACTCTCCACATCCATCGCTGCTGGCGGCTCACCTCCCACTGCGCAACGCTACGCGCTGTTAACACTACAATGGCAGACAACAATGAAAACTAGCCACAAACTGCACACAGCACAGCCAGTGATTTTCATACAGAGCGCTACGTGGCGTTACCAATAAGAAAACCTAAACAGCCTACTTACCAATATTCTTCAACTTCGACTGACTCTTCTGTGGGTTTGCTCTGTTGTCGCCCATTAGCTGTCTGCATGTCAAGAGTCAGTACTGTCTTTCCGTTGGAAGGACAGTAGTTCGAGTAACGAAGATTTTTGTGAAGTAAGTGATTTGTGAAAGGTATAGGTTAATGTTAGTCAGGGCCATTCTTTTGTAGGGATTTTTGAAAGTCAGATTGCGTTGCGCTAAAAACATTGTGTGTCAGTTTAAGCACAGTCATTTATAATTTTTCTAAGGGGACGTTTCACAGGATTTGTGATTGGTGTAAAAAATGGCAGCTAACTCTAAATATAGATAAATGTAAATTAATGCAAATGAATAGGAAAAAGAATCCCGTAATGTTTGAATACTCCATTAGTAGTGTAGCGCTTGACACAGTCACGTCGATTAAATATTTGAGCGTAACATTGCAGAGCGATATGAAGTGGGACAAGCATGTAATGGCAGTTGTGGGGAAGGCGGATAGTCGTCTTCGGTTCATTGGTAGAATTTTGGGAAGATGTGGTTCATCTGTAAAGGAGGTCGCTTATAAAACACTAATACGACCTATTCTTGAGTACTGCTCGAGCGTTTGGGATCCCTGTCAGGTCGGATTGAGGGAGGACATGGAATCAATTCAGAGGCGGGCTGCTAGATTTGTTACAGGTAGGTTTGATCTTCACGCGAGTGTTACGGAAATGCTCAGGAACTCGGGTGGGAGTCTCTAGAGGAAAGGAGGCGTTCTTTTCGTGAATCGCTACTGAGGAAATTTAGAGAACCAGCATTTGAGGCTGACTGCAGTACAATTTTACTGCCGCCAACTTACATTTCGCGGAAAGACCACAAAGATAAGATCAGAGAGATTAGGGCTCGTACAGAGGCATATAGGCAGTCATTTTTCCCTCGTTCTGTTTGGAAGTGGAACAGGGAGAGAAGATGCTAGTTGTGGTACGAGGTACCCTCCGGTACGCACCGTATGGAGGATTGCGGAGTATGTATGTTGATGTAGTAGAAGAGGAGAGGGACAGAGAGATGGGGAGGGGAAAAGGGACAGAGAGAGAGGGGAGAGGACAAGACGGACCGAGAAAGGAAAGAGGAGGAGACGGACAGAGACAGGAAGAGAAATAGATAGGCAGTGAGACGGGGAAGGAAGACATGAACAGACAGAAATGGTGGAGGAAATTTAGAGAGAAAGGAAAGAGGAGGAGATAGACAGACATAGGGGCAGGAGGAGATAGGCAGAGAGTAGGCAGTGGAGGAAGTGGACACAGAAAGGGTGAAGGAGGAAATGGACAGATAGAGGGGGAAGAAGGACAAATAGAAGACTGGAATAAATACATACCCAGGCAAAGCCGGATAGTTGTCTCGTACCTTGATAAAACAAGAATCACAAACGAATCATATAGTACTCATCCGAATGAAACGTGGTTCTTTCATAATAAGAAGATGTGTTTCACGAGTTTCGGTTGCTGCTACAGAGAGACTTGCGCTGTGGCACTGTCCGACGTTTCCACAGCCCGGCCGCTCGGCGCTGTGCGAAGTGTGTGCCTGCCGCCTAGCCGATGGCTCAAGTAGCGGGTGCAGTGGGCGGCAGCGCACGTGCGCCGCAGATGAGAGCCGCCTGTCGTCGCGCCTTTGTTCGCGGCGCTTGCAATACGGTCGGCTGCTGGCGCACACAATGACCAACGTGCCTGACGCCGCTACCTGCCGGCGACAGGCGGGCCCGAGTGTCTGGGCCCGCGGCAGCCGTCGCCCTCAGGGTCCGTCCGCGTCGCCCGCGGCCGTGTCCTGATGATTCGCCCCGAGGTTGCTTTCCCAGCGGACACACATCACTACACTTCGTATCGCCCTAGGCAAACTGTCGCCAGTGTACACAGACGGAACAAAATGGCAACATCAAAAAATAATTAATGTGGAGTAATGAAATTTTGGGAATACATTTGTCTAGGTAACATATTGGAGTGGTTAACATCACACGTTAATGTTATCGCGGGATAAGCAATTGAAAATGTGAAATGGTGAAACATTAGTAACAGGTGTAACCGCCAAAATGCTGAGTGCAAGCATGCACACGTGCTTGCATCCTGTTGTATAGGTGTCGGTTGTCAGTTCGTGAGATGGAGTTCCAAGCCTGTTGCACTTGGTCGGTCAGTACAACGATGTCGTCCGATTATGTCCGATATGTGTTCGATTGGAGACAGCGCTCGTGATCGAGCAGGCCAAAGCAACATGTCGACACTCTGTAGATCATCTTGGGTTACAACAGTGGTATGTGGGCGAGCATTATCAAATGGTTCAAATGGCTCTGAGCACTATGGTCATCAGTCCCCTAGAACTTAGAACTACTGAAACCTAACTAATCTAACGACAGCACACACATCCATGCCCGAAGCAGGATTCGAACCTGCGACTGGAGCGGTCACGCGGTTCCACACTGCAGCGCCTAGAACCGCACGGCCACACCGGCCTGCGAGCATTATCCTTTTGGAAAACACCACCTGGTATGCTGTTCATGAATGACAGCACAACAGGTCGGATCACCAAACTGATGCACAAATTTTTAGCCAGGATGGGTAGGATAACCGAAACAGTTCTCCTGCTGTCATACGAAATCGCACGTACACCAGGTGTAAGTCCAGTGTGTGTACCTCACAGTTTGGTTGCAGGGCCTCAATTGGCTTCCTTCTAACCGACACTTGGCCATCACTGGCGCCGAGGCAGAACCAGCTCTCACTAGAGAACACAACAAACCACACCCAGCCCTCCAATGAACTCCTGCGTGACGCCACTGAAGTCGCAAATTGTGATGGTTTGGGGTCAGTGGAATGCACGCTTTACAGAGCGTCTGTCTCGGAGCTGTCCTTAAAGTAACCGATTTGTAACAGTTTGTTGTGTTACTGTGGTACCAACTGCCGCTCAAATTGCTGCTACAGATGCAGTACGATGCACCAGAGCCATAAGCAAACACGATGGTCTTCCCTCTCGGAAGTGTTATGTGGCCGTCAGATGTAGAAAACTCGTATCAACTTTCATTTATGTCGAACAACACTTTTGCCGTCAGTGCATTTCCCAGTTCCATACCGACAAGTGGACCTCAATGTAAACAGCCTTCCAACATGATTTTTAAACCAAATATCAACTATGATTAAATTATGCGCTGTGCAAAATTCTACCAGACGTATTCCTCATCCACTCCTTTTCCCCAGGTCATATTCTACTATTTCTCGTTCACATCTACAATCTAACTTCTGCACAATTTTCGCCTCTCTTGACTATCTAAATAATTTCTTTCATCTCATGATAGTTTCCTTCCAGTACCCACACAAACTTGTACATCTACATCTACATGATTACTCCACAATTCACAATTAAGTACTTGGCAGAGGTTTCATTGAACCACCTTCAAGCTATTTCTCTGCCTTTCAGTCTCGAACGACGCACGGGAAGAACGAGCACTTAAATCTTCCTGCGTGCCACCTCTGATTTCTCTTATTTTATCATGTTTATCATTTCTCCCTGTTTAGGCGGGCGAGAATATTTTCGCAATCGGAGGAGAATGTTGGTAATTCAAAGTTCAGAGAAGATCCTGCCGCAACGAAAACCGCCTTTATTTTAATGATTGCCATCCCAATCCAAGTATCACGTCAGTGGCAATCTCTTCCCCATTTTACGATAATACAAAACGAGCTGCCCTTCTTTGAGCTTTTTCCTTGTTCTCTGGCAGTCTCATCTGATGCGGATACCACATCGCACAGTAATGTTCTAGATCAGGGCGGACAAGCGGATTTATAAGGTTTTTCTGTGATGTATCTCTCTTGAAACCTGAACATGTCCAAATGGTTTAAATGGCTCTGAGCACTATGGGACTTAACTGCTGAGGTCATCAGTCCCCTTGAACTTAGAACTACTTAAACCTAACTAACCTAAGGACATCACACACATCCATGCCCAAGACAGGATTCAAACCTGCGACCGTAGCGGTCGCGCGGTTCCAAACTGTAGCGCGTAGAACCGCTCGGCCACCTGGCCGGCTCCTAAACATGTTCACAAATGGTGGAGATGAAAACTGATTATAGATCTAAGATCGAATTTACAGGATATCATTCCTCAGGTGCAAATTTACATAATAGCCGTGTAGTAGGATTATATCACAGAACTATTTTAGAAAATTCTTCCGCAGTTCTTGATAACCAGTACTAATGGAAAAGAGAGGGAGAGATAAATAGAGAGAGACACAGACCACACAGAGATACTGTATATACTGTAAATAAATACATTTCTATTTTCATCATTCTGTAATGTTCTGTAGTGTTCACCCACCTCGTTACACCGATGGACACAACTGTCTTCCTTAACAATTTTTACCTTCTGCAGCTCCCAGTAATTCCATGGAAGTTATTCCCTGATTCCTTAACAAATGTTCTGCCATACTGTCCCTTCGTCTTGTGAGTGTTTTCCGTATCTCTTTTTTTCGTCGATTCTGCTGAGAACTTCCTATTTTTCTTTATCTTCTCAGTCTACTTAATTTTCGATTTTCTGCTTTTCCGGTTTTCCCAAAATTTACGATTCACTACCATACGAGTATAATGCTGTGCTTCAAGCCTACATTCTCAGAAGTTTGTCGTAGAGCTTATCTGTTACAGAAAGTCGTAATCGCAGGGACAGCCACTTCAGTTCTCTTCGGTTTGTTTCATCCCACATAGAATGCTTAGGAACGCCAGGAATACGTTCAAGGTGTATGTTAGAAGTTCTGCATACATGTGACGACCGTACGTGCAGCTAGAAGCGCATGACGTGTACAAAATGTTGGACGTCAGGGTCGCTTCTAAGAGAAACGTGTTCGATTCTCCCGTGAAACATTTTAATATCCTTAAATAATGTTAATAAAGTTGTGTTCAGTTTTAGACGTCATACTGTTTCTGAAGAACATTCACTTTCAGACCCTGTCATCATCTGTCGACCTCAAAGGTCGGCAAAATTTCAGACTCAGTATTATCATAATATACAAACGATATTTCTGCCAAATCTGATGTAAAAACGTTTAGAGAACGAGTTCTTAAAACTGTTAAAAATATACCCCACGTCACGCTTATTGTTTAATAAAATATAAACGAACAAGGAAAAACTTTTAGATACCTAATACGAAAAGGATGGTGAGTTAAAAAACAAAACACATACAGGTCAAACATTTGTCGTTGTGGTTCATTCACCACGATCAGAATAAAAAGTCTGCTTCTTCGAAATTATTTCCCTGTACATGTTCGAAACGCGCCACTCTCAACGGTCCTCATCTCCATCTCAATGATTCGGCGCACTGCAGTTACTCCCAGCCACACGGTTGTACTGCTTGTCTGGAACAGGTCTTTACGATTGAGAAGATAAATATATTTGAATTTCGACACGTCCATAGAGTCCCTTTACTTTGTCAAATATTTCTTCGAAACAGGTTTTCATTGGCATCTTGGCCATATCTACCCTTTCTGTTTATGACAACCTCAAATGAACAGTTCCAGCTGGTGATCAACAGGAATTCTACTGCACAGGAAAATAATGCTTCCTACTGTTCAAAGTAGAGTCTGAAGTATGATGCACGTTACACTGCCAAAGACGACTCATGTTAATTACTAGAAATTCATGTAATTAACAATGGGTCAAACGCCGATGTGAGGAAGCCCTCACCTACTCATAAACCCAACAAATTTGTTTCGTACGGTAAGGAAACAAGGTGACCTAACTCCACCATTGTGCTCGATGACATTATATTTCAGTAAATGTACTTGTGACTTATTCATTATGACGTTCTTACGTAGACAAAACTTTCTTTGTGCAGTTAGTGAATTATTTTTATTTGTGTAATGGATGCGATGTTATGTACCCCAGAGAGTGACTAAACTCTCCTTTCATTTCTTGTGTGCATCCACTCACTGAGGTGTATAAGATGCGTTGGCATCTTGTATAATAACTCCATAGAGGTATCAATTACTAAACGGCTAACACGGGGCACAATCACCCAGTACCGATTTCAGGTAACCTATCTAAGAACTGCTAGGGGCAACAAAAAAAAAATGATTTAAAAAAAAATCTCTCTCCCTCTCTAATAAACACACACATTCACAAAACAGCTGAATGCAGAAAACTGAGAATGTTGGTAACAGAAAAACAAATGAAACTCTGTATTAAAAAGATGGCAGTTACAGTGATGTGTAACGTAAACAGCGAACTGAAAGTGAACTGCAAGATGTCCACCTGGTTGCCAGATGATAAAAAGCAGTTTGCTTAGACGCAATGAATTAGAAGTTACTTACGTACCTTTCCATTTCATAAAAA
Source organism: Schistocerca nitens (assembly GCF_023898315.1). NCBI lineage: Eukaryota > Metazoa > Arthropoda > Insecta > Orthoptera > Acrididae > Schistocerca > Schistocerca nitens. The sequence continues at coordinate 899,650,820 of NC_064614.1, read as the reverse complement.
AACGTTAAGGAACTGTTTTTAAATCTATAACCTAGATGTGAAACCATAACCTATGTATAAAAATGGACAAATCATGTAATATTTCAGGACGCCCACTGAAGATGCCTTGTAAAAAAAGGCGAAACGCGTCTGGGTGCATAAACAAAAATAAAAATTTCGATTTGCAGCATGCAAAAAGGCATTTTCTTTCAAACAACTGCAATTTATATACAGCTGCTGCGACAATGGCCACTACAAGAAACGTGTCACATATGATTAGTGACCGAATGTTTAAAATTTAAAATGCTGTAATGATCTGTTCATTAAGAGGTATAACCTTACGTTAAATGTTTAACACAGTGAAACAAGTATTAAGTTAGAAACTGTGTATATGCCTTGGGCCAGTGTAAACCATTGCGCGCAAATACCCAGACTATATTCATTCAGTATTTGGGAATGAGGACAATTAGTGGATTATAACAAACTTTACACAGAATTTCAAAACTTTGCGAAACTTCTTCTCGCAGGCACCTGCCTCCTCTTCCCCCTTCCCTCCACACAAAATCATGAAAGGAGAAAAGTTTTTCGCTTAGTACATTTTCGCTGCTCATGCAGTAAAACTTCAGAACTAGGCATGAAGTTTGAATTTATTACTTCTTTGCAACACATTTTGCAGACAGTACCCTCATATATCATTGAATGTACTCGCAGAATGATATCATTGTACGACACATGGTTCAAGAGATATGGCGTGACACAAAGTCTTGAAAAACTAGCTTTTACTTAAAATAGAGCACAAATTACCCAGACTATGAGAGCCGTTAGTGACTTCCGACAGACTTTAATTTCAAGCTTTTTCTAAATTTGTTTCCGCTTACTATTTTAAGATCAGATATTTAACTTATTAACGCATCTGTAAGATAATCAGAAGTTCGAAGTTTTTTTATGCGTGGGAGTTAGATTGTTTAAAGAATCGGGGGATTACTGGTAAAGCTGCTAAACTCTTCGCTGATGTACACTGATAGGCTCAGATCTCTACCTCCGTGTGGTTGTATTTTTCAGTAGTTAGGGGTGGGAACTGCTGTGATGTGCTCAGGAAGACAGCGGTCTGTATAGGATTCTTTTTATATTTTGTTTTTGCTGGTGACAGCAGCCATCAGCGTCGAAACAATAACAGCACCTGAAACTGGCCTCTGAGCAGGTAGAATAAGTGTTGTCTGACCGTGGACTTGTTTGCCGGCACCACAGGCAAATACAATATTGCTCTGCCCGTGTCTCGGGGCTCCTTTTGTTGCGGACAGCAGGTAGATGGGAACGTGTTTCGTCTGTAAAGCACGTGCACTACCTGGCAGCGACTGTGAAAGGCAGTGTTAAAACTGAACAATATACGAATTGTACGACGATTTATTTATTTATTTTTTAGCGAAAGAAGCTATGCTCCTCCGTCAGCGTTTGTGGTTTTTTCACATTTGTTGAAGACACATTAGAATAAAGACCGATGAAACAGGGCAACATCTATCTGTTCTAATCGGGCAAACGTCACTCAGTGCTGATGCTCACTATCCCAGTACGGAAGATCTTGGACGGTATTCGAGTACGGTTCCTCCCACGCTGTTAACAAATCTACCTTGGCCTTCGTTGACATCTTGATACCATGCCAGAGTAGATATACATCTGTAGGGAAGGCTGTGTCGCATTTTTTTCGTGCTGATATATACTGTTGTCCACCTCCATAGCTGAGGGGTCAGCTGACTCTCATGCAGGAGTCTGCGGCTCGTGGTCAAGTGGTTAGCGTTCCAGCCTCTGGATCACGGAGTTCCGAGTCCGATTGCCGGCCGGGTCGGAGATTTTCTCCGCCCAGGGGCTGAGTGTTTGTGTTGTTCTCGTCATTTTATCATCATTCGGAAAAAATGGCGAGACCTGACAGTGCAAAAGATGGGGAATTTGTGCAGGGCCTGATAACTGTGCTGTTGAGCGCCCCACAAACCAAAATCATCATCAACCGTTATGCGGGGGACCCGGGTTCGATTCTCGGTACTGTCAAGGATTTTCCCTTGGTGAGAGAAGTATGGGCTACACTCAGCCTCATGATGCCAGTTGAGGAGCTACTTGACCGGGGAGTAGCGGCTCCACGGTCTGGAAAGTCTGCAGAACAGCCGGGGGAGCAGCGTCCTGATGTCACGCCCCTCCATATCGCATTCACATGAATCTGTAAGTCTGAGGACGACTCGGCGACCGGTAGACATCCCTAGGGCTTTCACGGCCTGACCAGAAGCTCATTTTACTTAATTTTATCCATGTTGAAAAATCTACAATAGCTAACCACAGCCGGCCGAAGTGGCCGTGCGGTTAAAGGCGCTGCAGTCTGGAACCGCAAGACCGCTACGGTCGCAGGTTCGAATCCTGCCTCGGGCATGGATGTTTGTGATGTCCTTAGGTTAGTTAGGTTTAACTAGTTCTAAGTTCTAGGGGACTAATGACCTCAGCAGTTGAGTCCCATAGTGCTCAGAGCCAAGCTAACCACATGTATATTAATAAACACAGACTTGACGACATCCACAACAGCCTAACTGTTCTTCACACAGAACCCAACAGTAAAAAACTTAATCTACTAGAACAGTTAGAAATAATGCTACACAAAGAAAAATATTCCGAAAACTTGTTCAAGGAACAAAGAGAGTTTAACAGCCACAAGTTTTTCTACACCTTTAAAAGTTTTTTTTTCCCTGAGGAATCAAATCTATAATAGTACAAACAGCTGACAACCTACAACATGGTGCCAAATAATTATTTTAATAATACCTGTGTACTAGTAATACTATATCATATTATCTTCTGTGAAACAAGAAAATCGATTATATTTAGAAGTAGAACATCTGTATGAACGAGAATCTTTGGCATGTTTTCGTTCTGCTACTACAATGTGCGAAAAAGTGTGTGACTATGTATATATCCCAGTATGTACTGCAAAATTAAAGATGTGTATTGTGTATACCAACTGCACAACAGAATCAGACATCATACAATGTTAAACTGTAAGTTAGTTTCATATTATTAACGCTGTTAAACTTATATCTACAATATACCATGTTGTAACACAAAAATGTAATATCAACAGGCAAGCAACTAAAAAACCTGATGTAAATCACTAAAAAGCACCTGAAGATGAGCCTCCAGGGCTCGAAATGCATAGTGCAGTAAATAAACGCAACTTGTGACTGAAGGCGGTTTGTTCTTCATTTTACAGAAGCTCATTTGTTTATATACAGGGTGAGTCACGTAAGACGTAACACCCCTTTTAATTTCGTGCACGGTTACACATATAGAAACATGGTTATCCGTAAATGTTAGAGTGTCGAGGGTCACGTATGTTTTTGTTTGGTTAATGATTTTAGCGCTGGTGCCAACGAAGATATGAAAGCAAGTACGTTTTTTAACCATATACTTTTTATTACTGCATGCGATAGCTCTCGAGAAGACAATTGCAGTAATATAGTGTTTGTTAATGTTCACGTTGAAAACTGTCCTAAAATATTCGAGAAATGTCTTAGAATGTGAGAACGCAGTGGCTACAGACGGTATTAGCGGTGGAAACACTGCCAGGCAGGCGTCGCTGACCAGGGTGTTCAGTTCTATACCGCAAGGTAGGCCCGCGCTACGAGAATAAAGCTCTTATCTCCCTTTCAACCAACTTACGACCTAGGTGCAGGTTCACCTAACAATGTTATATACGAAAATATGACATAGGCTAGAATGTAGCGTATCACAAAGAGCGCAGGAAAACTATTTCACATGTATATATCCTCCCAGGTTTACATGAGCTGAAAAGAGAAAACAGCTGTTCATTCTTCCACAACAAAGAGGTCTTATAATATGCAGAAAGCAGTGTACTGTGTTACATATCTAAGTGTTATAGGGAAGACTTGACCTACCTTTCTTTTCCTGTACGTGTCTGTGTGCTTCTTAGAGGCAAAATACATGCTGCTGGACAACTGTCTCTACCTACGTTGTCCTAAGTTATATCTTATGGGATACATTCGTTGAACTAAATATTTTATTAAAAATACTTTGGTGACCACCACACCGCGAAATAAATATTCTTCTTAACTAAACGTTGTTTCATACTGAACGTACACGCGTAACGACAGTGTTGCCAGTAATGTGCAGTAAACGCTGTCGACTTATTTGACATCGCTGTGCAATTTCGTACACACGTAATTGAAATAAACAATTTACTATCAATTATTACTATCGCATAACATAAATTTTGTATTCCAAAAGAATAACTTAATCCTTTATTGAAGCATGTGTTCAAACTGTTGGAATGAAAGTCACATTCGCTATCGGCGTTCGAAAGAACGCTGAAGAGATGTAATTACAGTGGATGATATGATGGAGTATGCTCTGGGGATCGGCGACACGTGTCTTCTGCCGTACTTGGGACTTCGTCATAGGCTACCCAAAGAAGGAAATCAAGAGGAGTCAAATCGGGGGACCTCAAACACCATTTGACAACAGAATTTCGTCCTATCCAAAGTCCAGGAGAGTTTCAGTCAGTATTTGCATTGCAATAGGGAACGAGTGTGCTGGACAACCGTCGTGTTGCAGCCACATACACTGTCGAATATCTTCTAGAAGAACCGGCAGAATTTTCGTCAGAGGGCGCCTGAGATGAAAAGGTCCCACAATTTAATTTCTTATAATGCCGCACCTTACCTTTACGCTCCACGGCTTTTGATGCAGCACCTGAAGAAACCAGTGTGGATTTTCGGCTGCCTAAATTTACATTAGTGTCGTTAGTAAACGTTGCTTCATCGGTAGAGAGCACACGTTGGAGAAACGTAGGATCGTCTACGAGTTGCTGAAGGGCAAACCGACAAATTTCCGTACGACCTTAGAATTCACGGTCGTCGTGTGCGTGATGTAGTGACAGATGAGAGGAATGGGAATTCTGTCGATGCAGGATGCGAATGACACTCGTCTGCCTGAGTCCGCATTCCTTGGCAACATGTCTCGTATCACTGTGCGGATTCATTAGCGTCGTAGCCAGAACGGCTCTTCGTGTTCTCTGTCAGTTGCAGTTTTCTTTCGTGTCCTCTTCTTGACGTCCAAGCAGCCTATCCACATTAGCTTCTTAATAATTGTGCAATTGCCTGGCGCGTCGGACATTGGCGAACCGGATACATAGCCCTAACACCGTTGTACTGTTTTTACGACATTTTTTTACATTCACCATATGAAATTAATATATCCAGCTTCTCCTCATTGGTGTAAGCGTCTGCACGTGACGAAAGTTGAAGCAGAAATGAGCAGTCTGCAGAGCAAACAAGTAAACAGGCAAGTATGTTGACATTCTGACACAGCGTAGCACGAGAGCTCTGCTTGGCGGTGTTTGCATCGCTAATGCCGATTCCGGCCACCGTGCTCTCAAATTCTAGGACATTTCTCCATTTTTATTTTTTTTTTTACGACGGGTTTCAAAGTCAACATTAACAAACGCTATATCACTGTAATTGTCCTTCTCTACATCTACATTCATCTACATTTATACTCCGCAAGCCACCCAATGGCGTGTGGCGGAGGGCACTTTACGTGCCACTGTCATTACCTCCCTTATCTGTTCCAGTCGCGTATGGTTCGCGGGAAGAACGACTGCCGGAGAGCCTCCTTCCGCGCTCGAATCTCTCTAATTTTACATTCGCGATCTCCTCGGGCAGTATAAGAAAGGGGAAGCAATATATTCGATACCTCATCCAGAAACGCACCCTCTCGAAACCTGGAAGCAAGCTACACCGCGATGCAGAGCGCCTCTCTTGCAGAGTCTGCCACTTAAGTTTGCTAAACATCTCCGTAACGCTATCACGCTTACAAAATAACCCTGTGACGAAACGCGCCGCTCTTCTTTGGATCTTCTCTATCTCCTCTGTCATCCCACACTGATGAGCAATACTCAAGTATAGGTCGAAAGAGTGTTTTGTAAGCCACCTCCTTCGTAGATGGACTACATTTTCTAAGGACTCTCCCAATGAATCTCAACCTGGCACCCGCCTTACCAACAATTAATTTTATATGATCATTGCACTTCAAATCGTCCCGCACGCATACTCCCAGATATTTTACAGAAGTAACTGCTATCAGTTTTCGTTCCGCTATCATATAATCATACAATAAAGGATCCTTCTTTCTATGTATTCGCAATACATTACATTCGTCTATGTTAAGGGTCAGTTGCCACTCCCTGCACCAAGTGCCTATCCGCTGCAGATCTTCCTGCATTTCGCTGCAATTTTCTAATGCTGCAACTTCTCTGTATACTACAGCATCATCCGCGGAAAGCCGCTTGGAACTTCCGACACTATCTACCAGGTCATTTATATATATTGTGAAAAGCAATGGTCCCATAACACTCCTCTGTGGCACGCCAGAAGTTACTTCAACGTCTGTAGACGTCTCTCCATTGAGAACAGCCGGCCAGGGTGGCCGAGCGGTTCTAGGCGCTACAGTCTGGAACCGCGCGACCGCTACGGTCGCAGGTTCGAATCCTGCCTCGGGCATGGATGTGTGTGATGTCTTTAGGTTAGTTAGGTTTAAGTAGTTCTAAGTTCTAGGGGGCTGATGACCTCAGAAGTTAAGTCCCATAGTGCTCAGAGCCATTTGAACCATTGAGAACAACATGCTGTGTTCTGTTTGCTAAAAACTCTTCAATCCAGCCACACAGCTGGTTTGGTATTCCGTAGGCTCTTACTTTGTTTATCAGGCGACAGTGCGGAACTGTATTGAACGCCTTCCAGAAGTCAAGGAAAATGGAATCTACCTGGAAGCCTGTATCTAATATTTTCTGGGTCTCATGAACAAATAAAGCGAGTTGGGTGTCACACGATCGCTGTTTCCGGAATCCATGTTGATTCCTACTGAGTAGAGTCTGGGTTTCCAGAAATGACATGATATGCGAGCAAAACACATGTTCTAAAATTCTACAACAGATCGATGTCAGAGATATAGGCCTACAGTTTTGCGCATCTGCTCGACGACCCCTCTTGAAAACTGTAACTACCAATGCTCTTTTCGAATCATTTGGAACCTTCCTTTCCTCTAGAGACTTGCGGTACACGGCTGTTAGAAGGGCGGGAAGTTCTTTCTCAAGATCTGTCGAATGCAATTATGAAAAGTATACGGTTCCATTTGAAAATAAACGTACTTGCTTTCATATCTCCGTTGACACCAGCTCTAGAAACATCAACATCTCTCGACACTCTTACATTTGGCGAAAACCGCGTTTCTATATGTGTGACCGTTCATCAAATAAATGGGTGTTACGTCTTACGTGACTCATCCTGTATATCATTCTACGTTCGATCCGCGCACAGATGCAATAAATTACAGATAAAGTAATAAGTGAGAGCGGAGTAGTAAAATATCCCGGACCGCTCAGTAACGAAAAGGCCATAGGACCTAATGGGATGTCCGTGAAATTCTCTATTAAATATGCGGAGGAATTGGCCACTCTTCCAGCATCAGTTTGTCGTAGGTTACCACAATAGCGAAAAAAACGACGCATGTCGTTCCAGGTTGCAAAAAGGATCGCAAGACTGAAGTCCAGAGCTATATTTCTATCTCACTGATTTCAGTTTCTTGTAGACGTGTGGAACATAACAGTGAATGCCTTGAGACAAAACAAGTCAATTGTAGGATTAAATATGGTTTCTGCAAGCACCAATCGTCTGAAATCCTATTTACTGGTTCGTCCCATACAGATTGCCCACATGAAACCTAGGCGTTCCAAAGCATGTTAAGAGTCCTTTTTATTGGTTATTGTGTTAGAGAATTTAGACCATGGCATCAGCCTCTCTTTCGTTAGCATTGATAAGAGCAGCGCGACACATTCTATCGTCGCAGTCGCTGCATTAAAAATCTACGTCTGTGACAACATTCACACGTCGCACGGAAAATGATATACAGTTGAAGGGGAAAGGAAACTTCTCCGAGAAGGCGGCTTAATCTACGCCTTGCAGTTACCTAGCTGATAATGCTGTATGAGTTCACTTTTTAACAACAGGGTGAAATTTTCAGTGTACCGCTACTGAACCATTCTCGTGCAAATCTGCAGTTTTTTTGAAGAACTCTTTGTTGGAAATTGCCTGAAGAAACTGAACTGTTCTTAGGCCTCCTAACTAAATGGAATCAATGTAACTAATCTGCGATAGAATTATCATTTTTATATTATGACCATTTGATTTTGATAGTATAAGAGGAGAGATTTCGGCTTCCGTCGCCATATAAAACTGGCATTTTTTCGTCAGATCATTCTCGTTGTTGTTGCGGCATGCTTGAGGTGTGCAGAGGAGGCGAGAACCGAGAGACCTGGGGTTAGTGGCCTACCGGCTGCAGCACGATGCTGCGCAAGCGCATGCGCGCCGTTTGCTATATGGGTCAAGGCTCGCGCGGCTGCCGGAATCGACGGAAATTAAACTGTTGAAACAAGCACTGGAGAAGCGGCGCTGCAACCGGCGCCGGGCATCCCGGCTGCTTCTGTGGCGCAAGGAAGTCGCTTGCGCTTGGAGCAACACTATGCACAGGTAACTCGGCAGTGTCGCCGCCTCAACACCGCCGCGCTTTGCCCATTTTCCTATTTCACATGGCGGACCTCCGTCGTTGCCTCTTGCATATTTGTCCATTGGCTGACGACGATACAATTTAAGCGTAAAGGGCCGATGCTTCTACCTGTACAATTTCATTCCTGTAGTGCTTCCCATTATGAAACTACGGTGGATTGTTTACCGCTTTTGACTATACTATGGGTACTTATAACCGAGCTTCCACTGTTTCACTTTATCGCACTTGGCGCCTGTGTAACACTGCAGATGTATTATTTATGAACAGACATTGTTCTTTTTTCCCTTTTTTTTGTTCGAAAGAAAGGAGTTTGCTGATGTCTCTGGTATAAGATGTTACAAAATTTGTATACAACATTTCACATATATTACATGGGTGAAAATATACTTCATCGGAGCACTATTTTCTGCCAGAGTCAGTGAAAGATGTGTTGCTGCCTGTTCTGTGGGTCGTTATCTGCTTTCACTGCGTGTTTCGTGCTGGGGCGTAAATGTTACCAGTACTGTTGGAGAATCTCGCTAGCAGTCCGAGAACGAATGTATTTCTGGAAAGGTGTTTGGGGAAGGCCGGAGGGGCGATATGAAGTGACTAACTCTGAAGAACACTGCACGAGAACTGGCTGCGTGCGTTTTTGAGGAATCGCTGATTCTGGGCACTTGCAGATTCCTGAAGGCAATCCTAGCAGAGTGGTCGGAACGTCGATATTGAAGAAACAGTTTGAAGAGGAACATGGCGCTACCTAACAACCCAGAAGATTTTACCTTCGATTGTATATTTACGTTATTCATCTTTACAGTCAAGAACCAGCTACTGTTCCAGGAATACATTCTCGTAATGAAATGTACCTCCCAAACAATGTCATGTAGGCAAAATATTCCGTTCATTTTCATTATTTATGCTGCCATAGACGATTTTTTTCCTTCGTATATGTTCCACACCATGTAGCAGGCTAGTCGGACAGATTTCTAACTTGAAGCACACAGTTAACGGTTCTTACGAAGACCATCGACTATTTTATCTGATCTTTTGTTTAAGAATTGCCTTTCTTGTGTGATTGTGAGAGACGGTTAACTAGTTCAAGGGCGAAACAAGGAGGAAAAATCCACTTTTTCCTATTGTCGACGATACTGAAAATCGCCTGAATTTTTACGGAAAGTAATTTGAAACTGTCTGCTCCCTAATACGAGAGAACGACGTTCATCCCCAGGCCACTTCAGTTGCTGTTCCTTTCCTTGATCTATGGATTAATCATTTTTCCTTTTTTATTTTTTACTATACCAAGTTGAGAAGAAAGACGAACTTAATTCACTGGTGAGTAAAAATCTCTCGGTGTACATGCCGCGTCAAATCAGGATAAAACTCCAAGCTTTCGACCACTACCTCCATGGTCATCGTCAGGGCTAAAACTGACTGTCGTGAACTAGCGAGGTTCCCACTTTTATATGCAAAGGACGGCTTCTGATTGGCTGGAATACGTCAGCGATATGGCGCGTAGTGAAGTGGTGCCCTCTACTTCCATAGAAGTATTGCTCCTCTCTTCTCCCAAAATTTCTTTTATATTCGCGACTAAATTTTTCTGCGGTCTACTTTGTAGTTTTTGTCATAGATAGTGTTTGTTTTCTTCATTAACTGACATTTGTTATTTATAATTTTAATGTAGCTCCTGTCATTATAATGTCTTCTGTGATCCCTACTTCCTGAAAGCCTCTTCCAGTTTCGTGCAACAAGTTATTCCTAACATTCGTTGAAAAAGAGACTTATAGAGTTAGTGTCGGCCAGTCTAAAATTTTATATTTCACGGCCAGTCTAAAATTTTGTATTTCAATAATGTGTCCCTAAAATTCGTTATCTCTTCATCGGACTATTTTACATTTTCTGAGGATGTTGGTATACCTCGTAGCAGTTTCCTATCATTCATATCTCGTCAATGCAGACTTCCTAGTTTTTTATTTTCCTTTCTTATTTTTCTGTGTACTTACACAGGATTTGATGATGAAAGTTTCAATGGATAATATACGTCAGATTCGTTTAAAGTGATATAATGTTTTTATTTTATCTCTTCCTGGTAGTCCTATAGTCTGTTAGTGATTTGGATGTTATCTCATTATTAGCTTCATGACTTGACCCTGAGGTTCGGCTGATATCTCGCAGGTACTTTAGTTTACGTAGTTGGCCTTGCTGAGCTGTCTTGTGAAAAGTTGGTAATCGAGTGGCACACTCATCTGTTATTGTATTTTTATGTACGATATTCAATTTTGGCTGAAATTTTTTGAAAGCTATAGAGGAAGTTTCATTTACTGTTCGTTACTGTAAACTAGATCTCTATTTAGGCCTACCAAAGCAAAAGAATATCTATTTTAGCCTGCTAATAGTGATTCCTTTTGTCTCCAGATCCTGATTATTCTTCCATCGTATATTAAACGCATGCAATGCAGCGTAAATAGCTCAATTTCTGCAAAGATACGTCTCAGAGATTTCAAAGAGCTTTAGACTCGAATCATAGTTAGCAATTCGCGTGATAACACTTAATATCAATGAGACATAGGTGTTTAGTAGACAGTCAAAGAAACAACACCTTAGTGTCTTTTTCCAATAATTATTCATGATTTCAGAACTACTTTGAAAGTTTGTGTAAATTCTGTTGGTCTCTCGCTCTTATGTTGTACTATTTTCGTCTCGTCGCAATTATAGGTTATGTTCATACTGTGTTGATAATGGTTATGTGGTAGTATTAATAGCGGCGATAAACAATGAAGTTTGTCACGCTGAAACGACAGTAATGACCGTCGCAGTCTTAATATCCATCAGAATATTAAAGTAGAACTCTGTATCAGCCATGAGTCGAAGACGAGCACATAAGTGACCTGTCTCAGACTTCATTCAGGGCATTTTACGGAATAATGACACGCTGTACTAATCTAATTAAATTGCAGTATTTTGTGGAAGTAGTGACTCAAGTAATAAGGTACCTATTCTCTCAGAACAATCTGGGATACATTCATTTCCAGATTCATGCGACGTAATATCTCTATAGGCTATGAAAAAGATATCTGTTGCAGAAATTAAAATAGGCCGATTACTAGCTGCAGGGGTTGGACCAAAATATGGAAACACTGCGAGAAGAGCATGCACGAACATAAATGCAGAAGCCAACCAAACTTACATGTTGCGCTGTTGTATTCGACCAAGCACAGCATCTGTGCAATGTCCTCAGTCCGTTACCAGTGTCAGCCATGGGGTCACAAAAGTGTTCTGTGTGGTTGTGAGTGCATTATGTCGGAACTATATGAATTCGAATGTGGGCAGTTGTTGTATATCTTGTGGTAGCCGTTTCTATAACTAAGGCATCCGAAGTGTTTGATATTTCAACAGTCATTTATCGGAGATTTATACCGCATGAGGGAAAGCGGAAAAACGTCATCCGCCAAGTCACAACGCGGACGACATTATGACAGACGGTCATTGAAGAGGATCGTGATGGAAAATAAGAGGGCGACAGCTGCAAAAGTCACTGCAGAACTGAGTGCCGCACTCATGAACCCCGTCAGTAAGCAAACAACACGAAGGGGGCTCCATAAAATGGGAATGGCAGGGCGACTTGGAATTCCAAAACCACTGCCCATAACAGGAAAACATGGTGCGGAAGACATAAAACCTGGGCTGCGGAACCATAGAAGAAAGTCATTTTGTCGGATGAGTCTTGTTTCACGCTGTTTCCAGTTTCTGGCCGAGTTTACGGCTCAAGAGTGAAACAAGGCTGGGGTTTTGTGTTGGTTTGGGCAGCGATATAGTGATATTCCATGGGACCCATGGCTGTTCTGCAAGACAGCGTTGATCAGATCCATTACATGTACAATGTTGTTCCCCAATGGCGATGCTGTGTTGCAAGACGATAGGGTCTGTTCACCCAGCTCGCACAGTATAGGACTACATCTACATCTACATGGATACTCTGCGAATCATATTTAAGTGCCTGGCAGAGGGTTTATCGAACCACCTTCACAATTTTCTATTACTCCAATCTTGTATAGCGCTCGGAAAGAACGTGAAACGCCTGGTTAAATCCGCAGGACAGAACAGGTAGTTGGAATTGTGGAAAGGGGCCAAAAATGAGCGGATGTCAGTTGCACTCGAACACATATAACTTTATTTAGTTGCCCAAACATTACAGCGCAAATTTCCGAGCTCAACTATCGACTGAATATGACACACAATCTTATGGCTTAAGGGCACAACCTCTTTAATTTTTAAAACGGCTGAAGGCTCATGATTTAAAACACAACTACAATAAATTTTCAAAAGGCAGAAAGCGCAAGGTTTTATCCTTAAATAATATTTCAAATGAGGCTGAAGACCCAAACAATCTATGACTTGACAAGTAAGGAATTTTAATTTTAAAACGGCTGAAGGCCCATGATTCAAAACACAACTATAATAAATTTTTACAAGGCAGAAAGCCCAAGGCTTTACCCTTAAATATATTTTTTTAAATGAGGCTGAAGGCCCAAACAATCTAAGACTTAGCAATTAAGGAATTTTAATTTTAAGACGGCTCAAGGCCCATGATTGAGAAACAACTAAAAGCAAACAAATACAAACCATCGGCTATGAGCCATTAAAATACACAATTAAACGCCATTAAGAAAAGGCAGTACAGCCAGCGGCGCTCAGAAGTTTCCAGGGGTCGGTCTGCACTTGAAATATTAATGTTCGCTTAGGGGGGACAGGTAGTCGGCCCAACTATACCCGATCCGGCGGCAACCCACCCAAGAGACAGTCAACGGACCCACCGACAAGAAGACTTGCTTTCCACCCGACCAGTACACAAGGAAATTCAAAGCCAAAACGTAAAAGGCGTAGCCGCCCACAGCCAAGTATGAATAAGCTGCCAAATCTACACACACGTGTTGGACAGGTACAACACGGTGAGGAAAGGACACTGCCTGAATTTTACGTCAGCGACCAGGGCAGGTAACCGGAAGACTAACGGCCACAAGGCAGAAAATTCCGCTGGTGCACTCGGACTTCAAATAACCAAAATACAGTTAAACTCCACCGGATGGTGGCCAAACTTTTGCCAACTCCGAACACTCGCTGTTGCTCACGGGAATACCCCCAACAGCCAACCATGAAAACCAACGGCACAATGTGAACAGACTGGCTTCGGTAATTAAATCGGCACTCAACTTAGGTGTCCTGGGTCGGTGAGCCACGAACCTCGTAGCAATCGGAACAGCTCCCACACACTCCGACACTGCGCAGAGACCGCCAGCGGGCCCGGCCGACTGCGCAGTGAGATTTCCTGGCTGATCCACACCAACCGACCGACTGCCGCACACCGGCTAGCAGGAACTATAAGCACCAGACCAAAGATAGTACAAGGTGCGAATATCGATGCACACCGCTGCTGCCACACGTAGAAAGAGGAAGAACCACGGCATAACCGCAATAACTGCGGGAAACCAAACGCAACTAACAGTCAAGGTTTAAACCAACGCATAAGCCGGGGCCAGCACGGCTCAAAACGAACACCTGTATCTTTCCTTATGAGCTCTGATTTCCCTTATTTTATCGTGGTGATCGTTTCTCCCTATGTAGGTCGGTGTCAAAATTCGGATGACAAAGTTGGTGATTGGAATTTCGTGAGAAGATTCCGTCGCAACGAAAAACGCCTTTCTTTTAATGATGCCCAGCCCGAATCCTGTATCACTTAATTGACACTCTCTCCCATATTTCGCGATTATACAAAACGTGCTGCCCTTCCTTGAACTTTAACGATGTACTTCGTCAGTCCTACCTGGTAAGATTCCCACGCCGAACTGCAATATTCTAAAAGAGCACGGACAGGCGTTGTGTAGGCAGTCTCTCTAGTAGATCTCTTACATTCTCTACGTGTCCTACGACTAAAACGCAGTCTTTGGCTAGCCTTCCCCTCAACATTTTCTATGTTTTCCTTCCAATTAGAGTTGTTCATTACTGTAATACGTAGGTATTTAGTTGAATTTGCGGCCTTTAGATTAGACTGATTTATCGTGTAACCGAAACTTAATCAATTCCTTTTAGTACTCATATGGATGATTGCACACTTTTCGTTATTTAGGGCCAACTGCCAATTTTCGCATCATTCAGATATCTTTTCTAAATCGTTTTGCAATTTGTTCTGATCTTCCGGTTACTTTACTAGTCGATAAACGACAGAGTCATCTGCACACAACCTAAGACGGCTGCTCACAATGTCTCCTAAATCGTTTATACAGATAAGGAACAGCAAAGTGCCTATAACACTACTTTGGGGAACGCCAGAAATCACTTGTGTTTTACTCGATGCCTTTCCGTCAATTACTACGAACCTCTCTGACAGGAAATCACAAATACAGTCACATAACTGAGACGGTATTCCATTTTCATTACAAGCCACTTGTGCGGTACAGTGTCAAAACCCTTCGGGAAATACAGAAATACGGAATCAATCTGAAATTCCTTGTCAGTAGCACTCAACACTTCATGTGAGTAAAGAGGTAGTTGTGTTTCACAAGAACGATGTTTTCTAAATTCATGTTGACTGTGTGTCAATAGGTCGTTTTCTTCGAGGTAATTCATAATGTTTGAACACAATATATGTTCCAAAATCCTGCTGCATATCGACCTTAATGATATGGCCAGTAATTTAGTGGATTTCTCCTACTACCTTTTTTGAATATTGGTGTGACCTGTGCAACTTTCCAGTCTTTGGGTATGGATGTTTCGTCGAGTGAATGGCTGTATATGATTGTTAAGTATGGAGCTAATGCATCAGCATACTTTGAAAGGAACCTAATTGGTATACAGTCTGGACCAGAAGACTTGCTTTTAGTAAGTGATTTAAGTTGCTTCACTACTCCGAGGATATTTACTTCTACGTTACTCATGTTGACAGCTGTTCTCGATTCGAATTCCGGAATATTTACTTCGTCTTCTTTCGTGAAGGCATTTCGGAAGGCTGTTTTTAGTAACTCTGCTTTGGCAGCATTGTCTCCAATCGTATCTCCATTGCTATCGCGCAGTTAAGGCATTGATTGTTTCTTGCCCATGGAGGTATAAGGAGACCTCCATGTTCTTGCCGCTAACATACTTCACGTACGAGCGGAATCTCTTTGGATTTTTTGCCTTATTAGAGACAAAGTTTCGTTGTAGAAACTATTTTAAGCATCTCGCATTGAAGTCCGCGCTAAATTTCGAGCTTCTGTAAAAGATCGCCGATCTTGGGGATTTTGCGTCTGTTTAAATTTGACATGTTTGCTTCGTTGTTACGGCAACGGTGTTCTGGTCTGTTTTGTGTACCAAGGAGGATCAGCTCCGCCATTTGCTAATTTATTTGGTATAAATCTCTCAAGTGCTACCGATACTATTTTTTTGAATTCAAGCCACATCTGGTATACAAGTATATTATTTGTTTGGAAGGAATGGAGATTGTCTCTCAGGAAGGCGTCAAGTGAATTTTTATCTGCTTTTTTGAATGGGTATATTTTTCGTTTATTTTTGGAGGATTTATGGTTACAATATTCAATCCCGCTACGTTAACCCTGTGTTTACTAATCCCTGTATCCGTTTTGATGCTCGTTATTAACTCATAATTATTTGTTGCTAAGAGGTCTAGTGTGTTTTCACAACCGTTTACTATTCGTGTGGGCTCATGAACTAACTGCTCGAGATAATTTTCAAAGAATGCGTTTAGTACAATATCGGATGATGTTTTATGCGTACCTCCAGAATTAAACATGTATGTCGCCTGGTTTTGTGAGCACGAGGATGAATTGTAGCATGTCCCTTGGGCTCCACAATCACAAGATAACTTTACTGAACCTTTGTGGTCTACTTTGAAGAGACGTGTGGGTAATCGCTATCAACCTCCATCATCGTTACGTGAACGCGCTATTTTTGTACCCAGAGAGAGTGGAAGCTGTTCTGAATGAATCGTTTTCCTACACCGTATTAGGCATGCTAATGCGTTATGTTTGTGGTGTTTCTGTACCTTTGTCCACCCAGTGTATTTCATATATGCTCTCTGAACACGAGCGTCCGTACATTCCTATGTAATGCGGAATTGACCACCAGGTAACAAAAACGTCTTCGGTCCCGGGCTCGAATCCCGCCACTGCTTAAATTTTGATTAACAATCAGAATTGGCAGCCGAAGACTTCCAGCACAAGAAGTGTTACTGTTACACGTGTGAAGAGCACACATCTCTCGTGAAGTCTTCTACGGAAACTAGGCGGAAATATTGTTTCCCTTTAACATACATCTAAGGCTAGATGCTTTTTGTCATTCACGCTACAGGACCTGCAGATGACTCTGTTGAGGAGTCGAAACTGGTAACCTAAATAAAAAGCTATAAAAATAACGGCTATTGGAATATTATTTTTACAGTTTAGTCCAAAAAGGGGGGAGGGATGTGTTGCACTGCCAGCAGAGAAGCAGAACAGCAGAATGGGTCGGTCAGCAGACAACAGTGACTTAGAACGTAGACTAGTCATTGAGTGTAACGTGATTAACATATCCATAAGAGCGTTTCAAAACTTCTAAAGCTGCCCGAGTCGACTGTTAATCATGTCACCGTGAAGTGGAAACGCAAACGAACATTCACAGCTAAAACAAGACCAGGTATATCTCTTGTAGTGATGGATCCTGACCCTGGAGCAATACGGAGCATGGTTGTAGCAATCGTGTGAAATCAGCGGAATAACACACTCGTCAGTTCAAAAATGGTACCGTCTGTCCAGCTAGCACAATGAACGTGCGTAAGGATTTAAAAGGAATAGGGCACAATGATCGAGCATCACCTCATAAACCACACATTCTTGCAATCACTGCTAAGCGACGCGTGAGTTTGTGTGAGAAGCAACACCAATGGCCAGTGGATGACTGGAAAGGAGTAATTTTTAGTGCTGTATCCGGTGGTAAACGACTGGAGAATGCGAACGCCGGCTAGTGTGGCCGAGCGGTTCTAGGCGCTTCAGTCTGGAACCACGCGACCGCAACGGTAGCAGGTTCGAATCCTGCCTCGGGCATGGATGTGTGTGATGTCCTTAGGTTAGTTACGTTTAAGTATTTCTAAGTTCTAGGGGACTGATGACCTCAGATGTTAAGTCCCATAGTGCTCGGAGCCATTTGAACCATTTTGAGAAAGAGAACAATGAAGTACGTCAGAGGTGGTGTTATAGTATAGCGGTGTTTTTCATGGTAAGGATATGGCCCCATTACAGCGCTTTAGGTCTAAGGAGCCGGCACGGTATTTCACCGTATTCGGTCAGATAGCTGGTTGGCCTCTGTAGTAAAAAAACTGGGTGGAAGGATCAACAAACGAACTTAAACGTCTTGTGACGTCCGCAGCGACCAAACACAACGATCAACAACGAACAAAAAATAAAAACAAGGGGGTAGCATCTTTGATTAGTAATCAAAACGTCCTCGGTCCCGGGCTCGAATCCCGCCACTGCTTAAATTTTGATTAACAATCAGAATTGGCAGCCGAAGACTTCCAGCAAAAGAAGTCCTCTTCGTTTTTGTCAAAAAGGGCGCAGGAGCGGACAAAGGTTCAGGGCACTCTCTTGTCCTAAGGGTGGTAAACTGCCACTAAAGGCGGATAAATCAGCAGTGATCAACAGCATGAGGATGCAGAAGGCAATGGAGACCTCTGCATTAAAGACACGTAACGTGTATCCACAGGACATGTGGCCTATAATTGAAAAGTGTCATGATGATCTCTCCATTGGCAAAAGATTCCAGAATAGTCCCCCATTCAGATCTCCGGGAGGGGACTGCCAAGGGGGAGGTTACCATGAGAAAAAGACTGAATAATCGGTGGAAGGATAACGTTCTACGAATTGGGGCGTGGAATGTGAGAAGCTTGAACGTAATAAGGAAACTAGAAAATCTGAAAAGGGAAATACAAAGGCTAGATATAGCAGGGGTCAGAGAAGTGAAATCGACATAGGTTAATATTAACAGCAGCAGAAAACGGTATAACGGGAGTAGGATTCGTTATGAATAGGAAGGTATGGCAGAGAGTGTATTACTGTGAGCAGTTCAGTGATAGGATTGTTCTCATCAGAGTCGACAGCAAACCAACACCGACAACGATAGTTGAGGTGTATATGCCGACGTCGCGAGCTGAAGATGAAAAGATAGAGAAAGTATATGAGGATACTGAATGCGTAATACAATATGTAAAGGATATGAAAATCTAACAATCATTGGAGATTGGAATGCAATTATAGGGGAAGGAGTAGAAGAAAAGGTTACGGGAGAATATGGGTTCGGGACAAGGAATGAGAGAGGAGAAAGAGTAATTGAGTTCTGTAACAAGTTTCAAGTAGTAATAGCGATACTTTGTACAAGAATCACAAGACGAGGAGGTATATTTGGAAAAGGCCGGGTGATACGGGAAGATTTCAGTTAAATTACATCATGGTCAGCGAGAGATTCCGAAATCGGATACTTGATTGTAAGGCGTACCCAAGAGCAGATATAGACTCAGATCACAATATAGTAGTGATGAAGAGTAGGCTGAATTTTAATACATTAGTCAGGAAGAATCAATACGCAAAGAAGTGGGATTCGGAAGTACTAAGGAATGACGCGATACGCTTGAAGTTCTCTACGGCTATAGATACAACAATAAGGAATAGCTCAGTAGGCAGTACAGTTGAAGAGGAGTGGACATCTCTAAAAAGGGCAATCACAGAAGTTGGAAAGAAAAGCATAGGTACAAAGAAGGTAACTGCGAAGAAACCGTGGGTAACAAAAGAAATACCTCATTTGATCGATGAAAGGAGGAAGCACAAAAATGTTCCGAGAAACTCAGGAATACAGTAATACAAGCCGCTGACGAATGAAATAAATAGGAAATGCAGGGAAGCTAAGATGAAATGGCTGTATGAAGAATGTGAAGAAATCGAAAAAGAAATGATTGTAGGAAGGACAGACTCAGCATACAGGAAGTCAAAACAACCTTCAGTGACATTGAAAGCAAGTGTGGTTACATTAAGAGTGCAACAGGAATTCCACTGCTAAATGCAGAGGAGAGAGCGGATAGGTGAAAACCTCTATGAGGGGGAAGATTTGTATGATGTGATAGAAGAGGAAACAGGAGTCGATTTAAAAGGGATAGGGGACCCAGTATTAGAATCAGAATTTAAAAAGGCTTTGGAGGACTTAACATTAAATAAGGCAGAAGGGATAGATAACAGTCCATCAGAATTTCTAAAGTCGTTGGGGGAAATGGCAACAAACCGACTATTCACGTTGGTGTGTAGAATGTATGAGTGGCGACATACCATGTGACTTTCGGAAAAACATCATCCACAATGCATCCAAGTTGCTGACAAGAATAATGGAAAACAAGATTGGAAAAGAAAATTGAGGATGTGCTAGATGACGATCAGTTTGGATTTAGAAAAGGTAAGGGCACGAGAGAGGCAATTCTGACGTTGTGGTTGATAATGGAAGCAAGACTAGAGAAAAATCAAGACACGTTCATAGGATTTGTCGACCTGGAAAAAATGTTCGATAATGAAATGGTGCAACATGTTCGAAACGACGAGAAAAATTGGGATAAGCTCAAGGAGAGACGGGTAATATAAAATATGTACAAGATCCAAGAGGGGATAATATGAGTGGACCATCAAGAACGAAGCGCTCGGATGAAATAGGGTGTAAGATATGGATGTAGTCTTTCTCACCTACTGTTCAATCTATACATGGAAGAATTAATGATGGAAATAAAAAAAAGATTCAGGAGTGGAATTAAAATTCAAGGTGAAAGGATATTAATGATACGATTCGCCGATGACATTGCTATTCTGAGTGAAAGTGAAGAAGAATTACATGATCTGGTGAGCGGAATGAACAATCTAATGAGTACAGAATATGGACTCAGATTAAATCGAAGAAAGACGAAAGTAATGAGATGTAGTGAAACTTAACATCAGGATTGATGGTCACGAAGTAGATGAAGTTAAGGAATTCTGCTACCTGAGTAGTAAAATGACCAATGTCGGACGGAGCAAGGACGGCATCAAAAGCAGACTAGCAATGGCAAAAAGGGGATTCCTGGCCAAGAGAAGTCTACTAGTATCAAACATAGGCCTTAATTTTGAGGAAGAAATTTCTGAGAACGTATGTCTGGAATACAGCATTGTATGGTAGTGAAACATGGACCTTGGGAAAACCGGAACAGAAGAGAATAGAAGCATTTGAGATGTGGTGTTACAGACGAATGTTGAAAATTAGGGCACCGATAAAGTAAGGAATGAGGAGGTTCTGCGCAGAATCGAAGAAAACACTGATAAGGAGAAGGGACAGGATGATGGGATATCTGTTAAGACATGAGGGAATGACTTCCACTGCACTAGAGGGAACTGTAGAGGGCAAAAACTGTAAACAGAGATTGGAATACATCCAGCAAATAATTGAGGACGTGAGTTGCAAGTGCTACTCTGAGATGAAGAAGCTGGCACAGGAGAGAAATTTGTGGTGGGCTACATTAAACCAGTCAGAAGACTGATGACCCCTGCCCCCCCCACCCCCTCCCCCCAAAAAATAAAGAAAGAAACGCTAATTGCGGAAGGATGTGAAGACATTTTATAGCATTGTTTATTGTGTACAGTAGAGGAACAGTTCGGAGACGATGATTGTATCAGCATGATAATACGCCTTGTCACATTACAGCGGCTGTGAGGCAATGGTTTGTAGACATTGACATACCTGGAATGGAGTAGCCTGCCCGGAGTCCCGATCTGTATTCCGTACAACACCTTTGGGGTGGGTTAGAGCGTCGACTTCGTTCTAGACCCAACGTCCAATACCAGTACCTTCTATGGTTTTGCCTCTTGAGGAAGAACGCGTTGCTATTACTCCACAGACATTCAGACACCTCACTGAAAAGGTCCCAGCAGAGTTCAAGACGTCACAAAAGCGAAGGGTGGACACAACCCATATTAATGTCCACTAACAGATGTCCGGATACTTTTGATCAGATAGTGTAAATCCAAAAACACCCGCGCTCCACTAAACGATTCAGACATGAGTGTCTTCTTAGGTGGCATCGCAGTTCTCTTCGTTAATGTCATTAGCTTTTGGGTAATTATGTTTCTGTTCCATGTTTGTACAAAATAATATAAATATGATTTCCAGAATGAATTGTAACTCTCCAGTGGAGTGTGCGCCGCTTTAAAACCTCCTAACACATTAAAAGCTGTGAGGGAGGTCTCAAGGCAGCTTAGATGGCGTATTCGATAGAGGACTTGCCCGCGAAAGGCGAAGGTCTCTGGTTAGAGCCCCCAGTGTGGCGCGTAGCATGGAGCAAGCAGGAAGTTTCAGTATAAATACGATTTGTAGGTGTTTAATTGATATACGAACCGGAAAATTTAGGTAGAAGCGTAGTCTGTCTTAACATATTATCCGTTACTGAAAGAGTTATTAGATTACTCTTTGATCGACGCTGTGCGAAACGAGAACAAAAAGAATATTAAGCTGAGGCAGGCGTCTCAAGTAGTCATGGGGATTTGTCTAAAACAGATGCAACATCTCCACTGCTGCCTCGGTTGTACGGATTTTTTTGGATGGGTATGAGCAGTCACGGAACCCAAGCGGGCGGCGACGTTATGTTATGTTACGTTAACCGGGGGCCTACAAACGACGGAGAGGCTCCGCCCCCGCCGCAGCCGCAGTGGTCCGCAAACCCACGACGACTACCGCAGTCCACTTCACCCCTCCGCCGCCCCACACTGAACCCAGGGTTATTGTGCGGTTCGACCCCCAGTGGACCCCCCAGGGAACGTCTCGCACCAGACGAGTGTAACCCCTATGTTTGCGTGGTAGAGTAATGATGGTGTACGCGTACGTGGAGAACTTGTTTGCGCAGCAATCGCCGACATAATGTAGCTGACGCGGAATAAGGGGAACCAGCCCGCATTTGCCGAGGCAAATGGAAAACCGCCTAAAAACCATACATAGCCGGCTGGATCCGTGCCGGGGACCGCCCGGAAAGCCGTGCGGTCGGGCGGGCGGGGACGTTAGTCATGTTCAAATCGTCGTGCAGGATGTTCAAAACTGACCCATGACTTACTTTCACATGCGATACCCCGATTACCGGTTCTTCCCACAGAGATGGTCTCCCTCTTTGTTCCCCGTCATTGAGAGTTGTTTAAACACAGTTCAAATTCTGCGCCACCTAACCGCCGTGCCAGACGATGGCGCAATGTTACCGAACACTTCCACGAACTCAGTATAGATGATACACGCTATTGGCCAGACGCTGTCTATTCATTGTCTCTGCCTCGTTGTTGCTGAGGATGGGTTTGATTTGGGAGAATAAATATTGACGATTATTGATCAACAATTCTGAAGTCCATTTCTGTTGAAAGTGAACCATTTGTGACATTAGTGACCGTGTTCTGTTGAATATACCAACTATGGCGAACGTCCAACTCTGTAGCTGCGGGGTCAGCGCGGCAGACTGCCAACCGAAGGGTCCGGGTTTGATACCCGGCCGTGTCGGAGATTTTGTTTTCGCGGGGACTGGGTGCTGTGTGTTCTTTATCTTCGTATTGCCTTAGCTGACACGAAAAAATCGCGTGCATGACAAAAAGGAAGAAGGTAAGCTGGGTTTGCCGGCCTGTGTGGCCGACGGTTCTAGGCGCTTCAGTCTGGAACCGCGCGACCGATACGGTCGCAGGTTCGAATCCTGCCGCGGGCACGGATGTGTGTGATGTCCTTAGGTTAGTTAAATGGTTCAAATGGCTCTGAGCACTATGGGACACAACTGCTGAGGTCATTAGTCCCATAGAACTTAGAACTAGTTAAACCTACCTAACCTAAGGACATCACAAACATCCATGCCCGAGGCAGGATTCGAACCTGCGACCGTAGCGGTCTTGCGGTTCCAGACTGCAGCGCCTTTAACCGCACGGCCACTTCGGCCGGCTTTAGGTTAGTTAGGTTTAAGTAGTTCTAAGTTCTAGGCGACTGATGACCTCAGATGTTAAGTCCCATAGTGCTCAGAGCCATTTGACCTAAGCTGGGTTTAACGTCCCGTCGACATCGTGCTCATTAGAGATGGAGCACAAGCTCGGATTGTTTCAAGGAAGAAGAAGGAAATCGACCGTGCCCTTCCAAAAGAGGCATCCTAGCCTTTGCCTGGAGGGATTTAGGGAAATTACGGAAAACCTAAATCTGGATGACCGGACGCAGGTTTGAACCGTCATCCTCCCGCGTCCTGCATGGCAAGTCTAAGCCTATGCAACTTCATACCAGGGTGCGGCTAATGAATATTATAAATTGTCGAAGCACGCTGTATCGTTTCCCACTGTTTAGTTGACTGTATGCGGATGTTGCGAATGCGAATAATTTAAAAGAAAAAGCTCTTGCGGACGTAATCAGAGTCTTCTGGAATTTTTCGTACGGTTCTCTTCAGCAACACATGGGAATCTATGACCGTTATTCATGACTAAAATATTGTATGCTGAAATTTTCTTGGTCCTGACCGAAGGGAGGTATCCAAAGTGGTGGAAGCAAGCTTTAGTATGTGGATTTCTGTGGCGAGAAGAGAGCTGTTTGGGAGTGCAATGTCCTCACGTAGTTGTGGTCCTGCACATGAACTTTGTGCTTCACACGAAAATAGAACTCATATGGAAGTAACAATTGACTAAGAGTTTAGTTAACGTGAGAAATGGAGATATGGTCGCAATTCTTCATTACCATCTTACTGTGAAACTAAACGAGAGGCCAACACGAGATTTAATGCGTAACTACTTCTATAAACCTGCCCACGGTACTATCATTGCTAGATTAGTAACATCGGTACTGGCTCTACAAACATCACTAGTTGCCCGAAGTCTTCCGACTTTTACTGATTTGAAATTAAGACATCGAATAATTAAAATAAAACGGACATATTTCTTGCTCGATGGTCGCAGTGGATGGCAGCGTGTGCCATGCTGTAAGCACTTGCGTCTGTGTTTTGTTTCACGCTATTCCCCCACCTCTCCTATAAAAAAATTACGTAATTTTTTTTTTGTTTTTCGATGTTTTTCTTCATAGCTAAAAATAAACTAATAGTTGCTCGTGGTTGCTGTAGCATTAATTGGTCATAGTGGCGGTTTTTAATGCAAATGTAGAACAAGAACTAAAGAACTATCTCTCTATGGGAAAATTTTGGAGATAGTATCAGAAATGAGAGAAATCATATTTATACATTTTGTAAAGTGTTTATATTTAACCCATTCTTCCAGAAAAACACAAATATCAAATGTACTTCTTATCAAATGTACTTGTTTAGGAAAAAAGAAAACCAAACGTTGAACTTATAGCGTTTTATCAAACAATAAAAAATTGAGAAGGTAGAAGATAAGAAAATCCCAATTGGAACAAGGCAACTCTTAAACATAAAACAAGACTTTGGAGCAAACGGTAATAGGAACTTGACAGGATATGCTGACGTAAACAATTCACAAACTCTTCAAAGCATGTGAGAAGATACAAGGAAAAATGACAGAAGAAACGACTGAAAGGAGTAACAATATGAACGAAACCAAACAGGAACTTATGTTCGGTACACAAGCACATTTCAATAGTTAAAATGACGTACGGCACAGTAATAAACAACAGAAAAAACTGTAAAACATTCGAAGATTTCTTTCAACTAGATTTAATAAACTACATTGAAGAAAAGATACGTGGGGGTGACAGTGCTCCAGTAATTACGATTGAAGTTTGGGAAAGCAGCTTGCCAAAATCATTTACAGGAAGGTTTATTTACAGGTCTTCGAAGGAAAAAAATCCCGAATCCGGAACGCTGCAGTTATACTGTTCTGTTTCACAAAAAAAGAAATAAATAAGACATAAAATAGTCTTGACCGATCTACGTGTTCTCCGTAATGTATTAAATATTCTCTAAAACTTTCACCAACTGCGTAGAAAAGAATTATGAATTTTAATGAAATGAAAGAACAAATTAGCTTTAGAAGTACATATTGCCTTTTCGAATAGTCGACGAAATTAAAGAACGGAACAGTAAGTATGAATTGTCGCTTTACTTGAGATTCAAAGATTTTGGGAACGCTTTTGATTAAGTTTCGACAAAATCTATACGAACAGATAATGCACTGATGCAACATATGTCATTATACTGAAGACCATATACATAAATGCTACCGTTTTCATTAGACTTCTTCAGTATATTCGGACACTCGGCGTCGGAAAATGCGCCAGGCAAGGAAATTCCATATCATCAAAATTATTTTCGGCAGTTCTAGAGGAAGCTTTCAGAGGCCTAAATTGCTAAAAAGAAGAGGGAATATATCCGAACCATTTTAGTTTTACTGACGGAGACAGTACTGTTTTGTCTCTAGTCGCAGATAAATTTCATCACCTAACAGCAGAAGTTACAGAGGAACTTTGAAAGGGAACGTTAAAATCAATTACAGTAAGACTAGTATAATGTACAGTCAATACAAAAAATTGTTCAGACTGACAGGTAAATCATAGGATAATTTGAGGTATTTAAGTGTTTGTAGGAGTTTAAGTTAACGTTGAATGGTCAGAAAGGAAATTAACAGAAGAGTAAATTTGGCGTGCAGTGCATTTGGTAGGCTAGCACAGTTGTTAAAACTATTCTTATGGAAAGCTTACAGTCAATGTTTATTACCAGTTTTGATTCGTTGCAATGGGACCTGGACTTATAGCATTCGAAGACTGAGGGTTTCTCAGTGACCAGCGGAGAGGAGTAAAAATGTGCAGGGGGGTGGCATGGATGAGTGTAATGAAAAGGGCAATACGCGGGGAAACGTGAAGGATTTTATTCAGCAGTGGGTACCCTGATGGGGCTGATAATCGTGTTTTATATACCACGGTAACTAGATAGTTACGATGGCCTTGAATTACGGGAACGCTAAAGGCACGAACTCCATTACTTGTAACCTCCTAAAATAGGTACCATTCCCCTTCATCTGAGAGACTAAATCAATATATTATGTGTTGGAAAAGAAAAGAGTACTAATACGAAGAGCATGGCAACAGACAAAAGTTATGCTGTGTTGTCGGAACAAGACCAAGCCTGGGCAAAAGCACCACAGACACAAAGATGTGAGTTGGTGCCAGTGCCATAGAGACTCGCCACTTGCGCGAGTTCCACCAGCGGCAAGGGCGACGCTGAAGATGAAGATATCGACTTCGCTTCGCCCAATTTCCGACCGAGTACAATTCGCCAATGACTGAACGACAACAGATAAAAGCCTACTCGGAAGATAGAAGAGCAGTTCTCGCCGACTTGGTTACTATATCCAAGTCGGCGAGAACTGCTCTTCTATCTTCCGAGTAGGCATGGTCGAAGGCTGCCTTAGAAAGGCCACGTCATTTAGTGAACCCTTAGAAGTGAGCAGACTGTTCTTGTAAATTGCGTTTGTTATGTACTGTGAAGTTTACCTACGATTATTTGCGCTTAGCCATTGAGGGCCTTTTTTGTGTTATACTGCATGCAGTGTTGTAGACCTCAATATCCGACAAGTCACAAAGATAAGTAAACCTTTTTAACTCATTTGGTGACTTTGTTACTAATTTGTTGGAGTTCTCCTATCCTGTCACGTGACCCAGGGACACAGCTGCGTAACAGTGGCAGGGAGAAATTGTCTTAGCGGTGTACTGCACCGGAAGCCATTTCACGAAATCACAAACTCGGCCTACCGTAACAGTGGCAACTTGGCTTTCTCAGCAGTAGCGAACTAGGTTTGCGCTAGGATCCTGAATAGCAGATTAAAGGTAACAGTAGGGTGTATATTAACAAATGGTTTCCCGTAAATGTAAATCGACAACGGACTTAGTATATGTGATGTAACATGCCACTGAAACACATGCAGAGAGACCTACTTAGCATTTTCTGATTTCAAAAAAGCCTATTAATAGAGAAGAACTGTGGAGCTGGTTGAAGAACAGAGAGTATCCGCTCCCCTGGTTGAAGAACAGAGAGTATCCGCTCCATTTAATGTACTTCGAATATAAATGGTGAGCTGGCGGCACCTTTCGTTCCTAACAGAGGGGAGGGGGGGAGGAGGGGAGGGGTTGACTTGTAAGACAGGGGTGTCACAATCGTCCTCGCTTTATATATCTTTGTCTGTTAGACGATTTACTACGTGAATGGGAATTATTGCACAGTTTAAATGTAATTTGTCGAAGCGTCGATCCGTATTGTCGATAACATCTGCGTGCGCTGGTAACTCGCCGTAAAGATGTGGAACATAAAGAAAATCTAAATGCCTAGTCTTTTATTTTCTGTGGATTTCAAACAAGCGTGTGACTAGAGACTAATCTGAATTGTGTTTTATGAGCAGACCAAGTCACAATTTTGACAAAGAGAGAGAGAGAAAGAGAGAGAGAGAGAGAGAGAGAGCGAGAGAGAGAAAGAAAGATAGGTCTCCAAAAAGGAATTTATCTTCTAAGCAAAATGACCGTTGATAACAGTGTGCTTGTATCCCAAAGAAAACTAAAACAATGACTTTCATAGGCGAGTTCTCATAGCAACAAAAATAGTGCTGAATAATACGCTAGTGGAGGAGGTCAGTTAGGCGGCCGATGTGGCCGAGCGGTTCTAGACGCTTCAGTCTGGAACCGCACTGCTGCTACGGACGCAGGGTCGAATCCTGCCTCGGGCATGGATGTGTGTGATGTCCTTAGGTTAGTCAGGTTTAAGTTCTAGGGGACTGATGACCTCAGATGTTAAGTCCCATAGTGCTCGGACCCATTTGAACCATTTGATTTTTGAGGAGGTCACTTATTTTATTTATCTGAGATGCGATATTACATGCGAGGATGACAAAGAGGTAAAGAAGAAAGTAGCAAAATTTGTAAACTTATGTGGAATAATAAGTGGTTTCTTTTTAAATAAGATACAGAAAATTACACTACGCGAGTTTTATAATATAATGACCGTCCCTACTTTAAGGAAGTGAGTCATGTGTCATTTACAAACTACAGGGATGTATGATACAGACAGCTGAAATTAGTTTTCTGAGGGCTGTGAAAATCTCTACCTGAGTAGGCAGTTTAAGAAACAGTGGTGTTTGGAAGGAATGAAACATACACTCCTGGAAATTGAAATAAGAACACCGTGAATTCATTGTCCCAGGAAGGGGAAACTTTATTGACACATTCCTGGGGTCAGATACATCACATGATCACACTGACAGAACCACAGGCACATAGACACAGGCAACAGAGCATGCACAATGTCGGCACTAGTACAGTGTATATCCACCTTTCGCAGCAATGCAGGCTGCTATTCTCCCATGGAGACGATCGTAGAGATGCTGGATGTAGTCCTGTGGAACGGCTTGCCATGCCATTTCCACCTGGAGCCTCAGTTGGACCAGCGTTCGTGCTGGACGTGCAGACCGCGTGAGACGACGCTTCATCCAGTCCCAAACATGCTCAATGGGGGACAGATCCGGAGATCTTGCTGGCCATGGTAGTTGCCTTACACCTTCTAGAGCACGTTGGGTGGCACGGGATACATGCGGACGTGCATTGTCCTGTTGGAACAGCAAGTTCCCTTGCCGGTCTAGGAATGGTAGAACGATGGGTTCGATGACGGTTTGGATGTACCGTGCACTATTCAGTGTCCCCTCGACGATCACCAGTGGTGTGCGGCCAGTGTAGGAGATCGCTCCCCACACCATGATGCCGGGTGTTGGCCCTGTGTGCCTCGGTCGTATGCAGTCCTGATTGTGGCGCTCACCTGGACGGCGCCAAACACGCATACGACCATCATTGGCACCAAGGCAGAAGCGACTCTCATCGCTGAAGACGACACGTCTCCATTCGTCCCTCCATTCACGCCTGTCGCGACACTACCGGAGGCGGGCTGCACGATGTTGGGGCGTGAGCGGAAGACGGCCTAACGGTGTGCGGGACCGTAGCCCAGCTTCATGGAGACGGTTGCGAATGGTCCTCGCCGATACCCCAGGAGCAACAGTGTCCCTAATTTGCTGGGAAGTGGCGGTGCGGTCCCCTACGGCACTGCGTAGGATCCTACGGTCTTGGCGTGCATCCGTGCGTCGCTGCGGTCCGGTCCCAGGTCGAGGGGCACGTGCACCTTCCGCCGACCACTGGCGACAACATCGATGTACTGTGGAGACCTCACGCCCCACGTGTTGAGCAATTCGGCGGTACGTCCACCCGGCCTCCCGCATGCCCACTATACGCCCTCGCTCAAAGTCCGTCAACTGCACATACGGTTCACGTCCACGCTGTCGCGGCATGCTACCAGTGTTAAAGACTGCGATGGAGCTCCGTATGCCACGGCAAACTGGCTGACACTGACGGCGGCGGTGCACAAATGCTGCGCAGCTAGCGCCATTCGACGGCCAACACCGCGGTTCCTGGTGTGTCCGCTGTGCCGTGCGTGTGATCATTGCTTGTACAGCCCTCTCGCAATGTCCGGAGCAAGTATGGTGGGTCTGACACACCGGTGTCAATGTGTTCTTTTTTCCATTTCCAGGAGTGTATTTAACATCAGAAACAAAACTAAAGTCAACAGAAAAAAACTGAGAAAACATATCGATAGAACAAACTTCTGCAGAAATCATAATCCGGCAGGCCGAAAGAGTCTGGGAACGCCAAGAAACAGATGGGCACCGTAACAAACAAAGGCCTAATATCTGAAATGCACAGGTAATTTGGAGCAGTATGTAATATATTCTCCTGCAAAATTAATGCTGCGAGCCGTGGAAACCTACATTCAGTTAATTTCGTGAGAAGTGTGTTAAGTTTGCCGCGCACACTTCGCACAGGGGCTTCACCCAGCGGTCCGCATTTCGGCGCACTCATTTCTAAGGCTCAGCTAGAGGAATGCAGCAATTACGTGGCTGGCGCCGCTTTCGTCGCCGGTGTCACAAGCACGTTCCGCCGCGGTTGCACGCTTGTGGCCGCCGCGTCCTTGCCCATCCTGGAAACAGGTGACAACTCTAATAAGTAGCCTTACGTCATCTAATGGCTGAAAATTTTCGTAATCTTATGTAGGCGCCTGCCCGTTTAGCATGTTGAACCAAACCTACTCGACTGTTTGTCGATGTTTAAAATGTTGAACCGTGTTGATATGTTTGTCGATGATCGATGAAATTACGGGTCCTGTAGTAGGCTCCATCATGCTGCCAAGCTTTCAATGTTTCGCTTGCCAGTCGTCACGAGACCTAGGGGACGACGTGTGCAAGAGTCGTACAGCTGCCCACACTGGGCTCTGTTTCTTGCAGTCTGCTGCCGTCGTCATGAACGCCGGTCTCGAGATTATTTATGCTTCTTTTCTAATCGTCTTCCCACTGTCTTCCATCTAATGAGAGAAAAATTGAAAAAAAAAACAAACATGAATAGTGAACCTCCGTTCGAACATCACCTATATACACATAGATGGTTTATTTTTATCGGACCTACAATATTTGGGCTGTAGTTATGGTACATTTCAAACAAATGACAGCATCAAAGAATACAGTCAGATGCCTTTCTTTAGAATCCACAAAAACAAAATAAAAAGACTATGCATCTGGATCTTCGGTATGTTGCACATCTTTGCGGTGGTTAGCAAGGCCACAGATGTTATCGACTGTAGAGAGCGACGCTTTATTGCCTGTAGAGATCGATGCTCCAACAAATTACCTCGATACCGTCCAACCATTTCTTCAACTAAGGCCTGGATTTTATAGCATATTCAGTTTGAAATTATCTAATTATTCATTGCCGTATCTTCTAGATGAAAGTATTAAGTCGCTTTTATAGTTACTTTCCTTCCTATTGAATTATTTCAGCCTGTGTCCCATCCATTGTTTGGACTTTCATTCTTAAAATGCCACACTTGAGGCTTAATTTCTCGGAGATGTCAGGAGGATGGTTTCGATATACAGAGGAAATTTATTGGAAATATGAATATTGTTCAAAAGAGTACTGAAGTTCTGTTTTCATCTAACAAATACATTATCTTCGTTGGTCGAAATTCTTGGGTATTATT
The DNA here is from genome assembly GCF_023898315.1 of Schistocerca nitens. NCBI lineage: Eukaryota > Metazoa > Arthropoda > Insecta > Orthoptera > Acrididae > Schistocerca > Schistocerca nitens. Next base: position 899,619,199 of record NC_064614.1, on the reverse strand, counting down.
CTTGATGAGCCCCCTCCCCCCCTTAAAATTTACCTTTTCGCATATCTCTCTAAGCCTTTTGCTCAGAGGACTTCTTCAACCTTTCCATTAGAAAATAATAAACATACGTCTTTTTGTGCTCTCAAGCAAATATTGGGGTATTCCTAAGTAACGAACCCGACAATGCCTTACAATTGCTAAAGATGTATGATAATTGGATGTACGTACTAATCTCCGTCTCCCTCCTTTCTCTGTCATTTCCTCCTCCTCATCGTCCCCTCTTTCTCTAACATCTGCTCCTCCCTCTCTCTGTCGTTCTCCTCGTACTCCCTGTATATGTCCATCTCCTCCTCCACCTCTGTCCTCTTCTTCCCCAGCTCTTCGTTCATTTCCTCGCCCCTCTCTGTCCACCACTTCCTCCCCCCCCCCTCCCTCTCATACTCTTGAGTCTCGTTTATTGGTATGCAAAGGAAACCTCAACAGAGAACTGAAGGCGCTTAAAATGAATGGTACAGTTGGCTAGAATCTTGGTACACGGGGTATGAGGGAAACCTTTCCAGCTGCTGGCTGGATCTCTGATGACAGTAGCTTCAAAGACAATACTTCGCATTGTTTTAATCTGTGAACGGATCGGATTACAAAGTTTCGGACGACTCAGATTCCATAACAGTATTCGAATCATAAGCCAATAAGCCATAAATACAGGTTTCATGTTTTCTGTTAAAAATGACAGCGAAGAAAAAATCAACAGCACGTTATTGTGTATGCACAGTTTTGTTTAAAATTATGTATACGGAGCACGAATACGTGTAGGAAGAACAATTTGTTTAATGGTTTGAGTGCCCCGACATCGTAGTTAACACTCACTGCGAGAAAGAAAACTGAACCGCATATTTTCACAGCACAGCACCGCACACTATTTTTCCTCTCAAAGTCTGTTTTCACAAGAAACTTGTACATTGTTGTTTAAATAATATATAGCCAATGACTGTCTGAAGAATTATTAGAGTATTGTGCATCAAATATAATAATATATTCTGTAAATCGATCAAGAATTTTTCAGATTTTTAAAAAAGCGTAGCCTTTGTCCGACTGAAAGTATAGTAGAATATTGTGTAGAAACTTGAAGTAAATCGGTCAAGAACTTTTAGAATTTTTTTTGGTCACGTTTCTTCTTTAGCCTATGCTCGTCCAAATGTTTATTAGAATAATGTATAAAAATTTGAAGTAAATCGGTCAAGAACTTCCAAGATTTTGCTAAAAATGTTCCTATTAATATATTACGCATATATCTATGTACGATATGTATTAGAAACATTAAGCCTGTGTCCGTTCGAACATTTAGTAGAATAATGCGTAACAATCAGAAGTAAATCGGTCAAAAGCCTTTCGAGATTTTTACTAACAAGTTTTTCGCTTTATGTAGCATGTATATTTATGACACAGCGTACTGTAAGCAGTAGAATGATCCGGTATTCATGTTGAAAACAAGCCTTGATGGTGTTTGTGTAGGGTCAAGCAGAGTGGTACCACAGCCGTACCAAAACGAGTACTCCCACAGACACTAACCACATCACACAACATTTCAAACCATTTTTGTGTGTTTTTGTGATCATGGGTCATTTCAGACAGATCAACGTGCGGGAAGCAGCGGACTGTGCGCGCACCAGATTTGGAGGACCGAGTTCTGCAAAATACTGAGACAAACCCTAGCACAAGCTCCAGGCAACTGGTCCGCCCACATGGTGGAGGAGGAGGAGAAGATTAGGGTCATTAGAGACGGAGCACAATCTCGGATTAGGGAAGGACAGGGAAGAAAACCGTCTGCGCCCTTTGAAAGGAACAATCCCGGCATTTGCCTGAGGTGATTTAAGGAAATCACGGAAAACCTAAATCAGGATGGCTTGATTCGGGTTTGAATCGTCGACCTCCCGAATACGAGTCCAGTGTGCTAACCACTGCGCCACTTGGCTCGATGCCAACATGGTGTAAGCCAAAATACGATTACGTGTATCCTGCATTACAACCGCAACTGTCGTTATCACCTCCAACAAGTGAAAGGATTATCAGCAGCGGATTTATTGCTCCAGGCCATCACAGTTATGGTATTTCTGTCATCAGGCGTCTTTACCAGAAAGCGCATCATCATTCCGTATAAGCGTCATCTGTGGGCTACGGACAATCCTCGGGGAATGAGGCGCCTCATCAGCATCGGTTCAGCTTCAGTCTGTAGGCACAAATTCTTGGCGACCACATACTTGGATCGATTATTATGCCACAACGTCTCTCGAGGAGGAACGTACTGGACTTCCGGCGGAATACTCTGCCTGGACTGCTTGAGAATGTGCCTTTGGCAGTACGACAGGTTGTGTGGTTTCTGCTTGGCGCACCACCTCCCCACTTCCGCATTACAGTTCACCGACACCTCAGCATCTTCCCCGGACATTGGCTAGGACGCAGAGGCCCTGTAGCGTGGCCTGCTAGGCCACCGGACTTAAAACCCCTGTATTTTTACCCGAGGGGGCATCTGAAAAGCTTAGTGTATGCTGAACTAGATCCTGATGTACAAACCCTTCCACAACGTGTTCACGGCACCTGTGACGCTATTCGGAGAGAGGCCGGAACGTGCGAAAGGGTGCGACGTGTGAACGTGTGCATAGCATCTCATGGAGGCCACTTCGAACATTTGTTGTGACGTGTTCTGTACTGTGTTCCGGGTCGATTTGTTGTCTTGCACGCACACCGTCCATTTCCGGACACAAGTTCATGGGACCTTCCTCTTCCCCATTTCAAGTCAGGAATCAATCCCTGCAGTTTGTCGGTTTTATTAATGTTCCCCAGAATATATGAAGAAAATTTACCAAATGTTCGTCTGTAAGTTTTTTAGAGTATTATACAAAAATCTGAAGTAAATAAGCTAAGAACTTCTCGAGTTTTTTGCCAACAAAGTTGTGAAGATATTGCTAATTATGAGAGAGAATTTCTTTTCTTCTTTTTTTCCCTTCGCTTCGTTTTACTCTGTACGTATATCTTTGATGGTCTAGAATATTATTTTTGTTTTGTTCTGTAATATGGAATGTGACTCGTGTTTTGCTTTCTTTGCATTGCTACATGAATCTCCTTTTAAGTGAGTATGTAATCGTTTCAGTATATGTTTCATTTTCTTTTTAATGCTTATGTGTAATGCACTGTGTAAAACCATAGATTATATATCTCTATGGAGGAGTATATCCCACTGCACTTGTTCTAAATATCAAACCGTGCTAGTCACATGATTTTGGGACGACGTTTCTTGTCTACAATTTGCGGCAATAGCGAAACTTGTGAATTATACGCATTCGCCATGTTTTATATACTTTTCTGCACGTTTGGGTTTTAGTAAAAGCTATGGTGTACTGTTGTCGTTGTTACAGATGGAAAGAGAGGACCAGTTACTTTTGATAGGTATGTACAACAAATGTATAACTGTAAATGTTATATTCATAAGACGTATTTTACACGTTGAAAAATATCGAGGAACGGTATTATAAGGTATTCCATTGTAGAGACAGTTTCTACAGTTTTATGACCCTATGTTTATGAGACAAGTACCAGGTAAATTTGCAAGTGTGTGTGAGTACACTGACAGTTAGTGTATATCTATCGCTGCTCTTTTCGCCAGTTAGTGTATACATATCGGTGCTATATTTATATGGAGATAAAATCTATGCTTGGCAATCTGATTGATTTTCTCCACTTATTGCAGGTTCTCAGACTGTTGTGTGTATCTAAGTATTCCCGCATGAGGCATTTTCCCATACAGTCATGGTAACGTAATTAATTAGAATAGATTCAGCAATATGAATTAGTGCAACAGAAAACGCAAAAAAATATTGTTGACTGTAAGTTCTTACCAGAGAAAAGTGGAAATAAAGTAGAATCTGAGCTATGATACTCTGGCGTAAAAGCACAATACCATTGCTCTTCTCATCATTAAGCAAACTTCAATTCCTGGTATCAAGTTTTTAAGATATGTGCAGAACGCGAATACGAAGTGTTCGTATAAAACCAAATGTAATATGCAGCACTGTTGTATGAAATGTGATGCGAGAGCGATATCGACAATGGCAGTGACAGCGACAGTGAGAGGTGCACAGTGTCGTGGCATACGTGCAGTTATATGTTGTGTAATCGTGCTGGACAGAAACCCACGAAAATTCATGGCCACGTTCTTATTTTACTGTCACAGCTTTAACTAAACTTCATCGAGGACATTATGGAGCAAAATGCTAGACTGTGTGAGTGCTGTGAGTTTCGTGGAGTACTGCCTATAAACACCAGTGAGAGCGCTTGCGCGAATGGCCTGTGATTGTCGTTGTGAGAACTGAACTATTCTGCAGCAAACCGAATTGTTCGGGATTTATTATGTCGTGTGCAACTTAATGAGCTGCCGCGCGCTCTGAAAGGTTAACTGTCGCCGTGGAGACTCGCAAACTGATTGTGACGTGTAGCACTGTTTCAGTTAGAATTGTAAATTCGCAATCGTGGCCCCCATGCAAAAACTGGACGGACTCTGAATTCGCGATGGCCATGTCAAAGTGAGTTTCATACTGGTTTAGAACCTATGTATGGGATGCTGATAATGAGGCCGTGAAGTATGAGGCGTCATTAACGAGCACACAAGAACTTTGGGATGTGCACGTGAACAAATACGTCTAACCGTCCTATAACATAAGGAATGCAACGAAGAATAGAATAACAGCGCTGAGAAACACATTCTAAGAGGACATATTTGCCGCCATTTTACAACCGATGGAGTTGCACTAATTACGCCACAAGCACCAACAAACACCGATGACTTCACCTCGCATTGCCTCGGGGCCAACGAGATATACGGGTTCTGCAGCGAGCTTGTGACATCACACGGGTCGGCTTACCCGCTACACTTCGCGAACGCTCGGCTCCGTGCAGGCCCACGGGAAGTCAATATGATATTGAAAAGGAAATCACTAAGGGTCTTTAATTTCTCGTGTGCTGTCGAGAGCTTACAACATACATTTAAACGATCTTAAAGAGTCACTCGTTCCCCGCCAGAGACGGCTGCTGGCACTCGTACGACCAGCAGTGTCACTTGCTGTGACGTACGCGCCACGGCCTGTTCTTCCCGTAGCCCTATTTATCGCGCAAAATTTGCTTGGCTCGCCTATCATCGTTGGAAGTCGGTTGTCTTCGTGCTGCTCAGGAACATTACAGTCGCCGCCAACAGTAGGTATGTAACAGTACTGTGCACCGTAGTATCAAGCAACAGTTGCGACTGTTAATATTATTTACAAAAGTGAGCGAAGATCTCCAGTTAGCGACTCGCCGTCAACTTTCGAGTCACTTCTGCGACGTACTAGCTTAAAAAGGGTTCATTCCTCTTGTATGGTGCAAACAGGCCGCCCGAGGAGAAGGAGGCCTGCATTGTCTCAGCAACCAATGTGCTACGAACCGATCGCAGGCTTCCATTCCCGGTATCGCCCGCTCAGGGGTCAAATAAAAGCGTGCGATCAGTACAAACAGATAAGAGGGCTTAGAGACCATCCTTTCCCACTGTATTCATCACCACCTTAACCAAAACCACCTCCTTCCCCTGACCCAGTGTAGCTTCTGGCCCTCCTTCTCAGTTGACGACCAGTTCCTTAACCTTACCAATTTTCTTTCCCTCCAACCTAACTCCTGTCGCTCCACTATCTTTGTTTCCCTCGACCTCCAGAACACCTATGACTGTGTCTGGCATCCTGGCCTCTTCTCCCCATCAATTTAGTCCGTCTCGTTACTTCCTTTCTCTACTATTGTCCTTCCTATGTCACTATCCACAATTTCAGCTCCCGTACTTCCTATCCCACTGCCAGCATGCCCCAAGGTTCTGTTCTTTCCTGTATCTTCTATCTCCTGTATACTGTCAATATGCCCCAAAATCCGCCAACTGCTCACCTCCTCCCTCCACCTTCCTCGCCCTTTAACCCACCCTTCAACAGTCCCAACATACCCTTCAAACCCACCTTGACCAGTTCACCACCTGGTGCAACCAGTGGCTCCTTCGCATCAACCCTTCAAAGGCCCAGGCAATCATCACAGGTTGCACCACCAGCTCCTGGCTCCACGAATTTTATCTCACCATTTATGGTCGTCTGATCCACCTCACTCCTACCCTGAAATACCTTGGCCTCACCCTCAACCGTCACCTCACATGGACTCTCCATCTCCTTAAGATCCAATGCAAAACCCACAATAGACTCTGCCACCTGAAACTGCTGTCTGGCCAGATATGGGGACTGCATCCTTCCATCATCCTTCAAACCTACAAATCCTTGATCTGCCCCATCCTTTGTTATGCCAGCATTGCTTGGATTTTCGCCCCTCCCAGATTCTATAAAGCCCTCCAAATCCTAGAACACTATGGACTCTGCCTCGTCTTTTGTATCTGCCTTCCGTCCTCTATGACCTAATCCCCGTCCCCCATCTCCTTCTTTTCCTCGAACACATCCGCACCCTGTACATCATCTGCACACTTTTTCCCCCACACCCCGTGGTGTCTTACCTCCTCTCCACCCCCATCCCAATGACGCACCTTTACCATTGTGTCTCCCGCGCCCGGGTTCCCGGGTTCGATTCCCGGCGGGGTCAGGGATTTTCTCTGCCTCGTGATGACTGGGTGTTGTGTGATGTCCTTAGGTTCGTTAGGTTTAAGTAGTTCTAAGTTCTAGGGGACTGATGACCATAGATGTTAAGTCCCATAGTGCTCAGAGCCATTTGAACCATTTTTAGCGTTGTGTCTCGCCCTCTCTCCATCTCCCCATCTCCCCACCCTCCATCTCCCTTCCCAACACAACTTCCAGCACCTACCCCTCCCAGATGATGAGCTTTGCCCTGATATCTATCCCTCATATCCCTCTAACCCCACTTTCCCCCTACTCCTCAGAGCTCCCTCTCACATCCCCCCTTCCCCTGAGCGATTTTCCTCCCTCCTACACCCCCACCCTTTCCTGTACCCCCCTTCTGTGTCTCTGCACTCCCTACTGCCTTGTCTTCTCCCATCATCTCCTGTCCCACCTGTCTCCTGCCTCTTGGTGCGCCCCATGCCTCCCTCTTTCCTCTTCCTCCCGCCCTATCCAGACCACCAACTGCTCCTTCCTCCCCTCTTTTTCCCTCATCTCATGCTTCCTGTCCCTCAGCAGGACCCTACCAGCGATTTCTTTATTCTTGATTTGTGCTCTGTCGTTTATAGTGGTTTTTTAAGTGTCTCCCATTCTGTGTGTTTTTATAATGTGGCCGATTTTTAACTTATGTGTGCTCCAGTGTATTTTAAGTGCCCCACAAATTGCCAGCTGTGTTCTTTTAATTTTACATCGACCTTTTTTAACTGTCCTCCCAGTGAATGTCCACATGGTAGTGTATGTCTTAACTTCCATTATCTCCATTTATTGTGTTTTTATATCCCCCCTTTTCCCCCTTTTTATGTATGAGTTCCTCCTTTTTATATTCTTTGTAAAGCATCTCGACTGAAGAGTGATGGACTGTGCCACTGCCAGCCCATATGGGGTATGCGCATGAAATTACAATAAAGGAAAAAAAAACATAAGTTTTAAGTCCAAGCTCACTTCCCCTTTAAAGACTGCAAGTATATAAAATTGTTTCAGTTGTGATATTTTTCTTTCACAACTAACTTTTCTCAGTATTTACCTTCCTTAAAAATAAGTGTAGTTTCTGTAAAATGTGTTCATAAATTAGTGTAGACATTAACAGTAGTTATTACTATTTGTATTCTGTCTTATTCATTTATTTTAGTGTAGCTGTTATAACATGTGTTTTTACGTGTTCTTTTGGAGGGTGTGTTTTCATACATGTGTGTAGTTTTTACGGGGTGCATTTATGTGTTAGTTGTGTGTGTTATCCCGTGTAACTTGTGGAATCCGCCATTAGATTCTGGGCGCCGACTAATCATGGAAAAGCTGCTTGCTCGCTATTGGTGCAAGGCACTCTACCAGTGGACTGTTTAGGTTGGAGGGGAAGGAGCCCAAACAAACGAAATAATCGGTCTCATGCGTTTAGGAAGAAGTCGGCCTTGTCCTTTCAAAGGACCCATCCTGGCATTTGCCTGAAGCGATTTAGGGAAATCACGGAAAACATAAATCAGGATGGCTGGACGCGGGATTGAACCATCGTCGTCTCGACTGCGAGTCTAGTGTGCTAACCACTGCGCCACCACGATTGGTGGGAAGTTTGTTTTGACAGCTGTGTGTGTTATTTAAACTGTGTTTACACTCAATAACAGAATTCTCTTACCAAATGCGAATTTATTTATCTCTTTCAATTATAACTGATCAAAATTATGGTCCCTTCTTTACTAATTTATTCATGGGAGTTTTCGTGTTATATGTTCTTTTGGTGTTTGTTCCCAAACTGCGATGTAGTTACTTTCGTTAGGTTCGGAAGTAAAATGGGCTTGTCGGATTTAAATAATCTAAATTCACGGTCGTAATTACGCAAAGCAGATCTATGAACGGGGTAGGGTTGTTTGGGGGAGGAGACCAGACAGCGAGGTCATCAGTCTCATAGGATTAAGGAAGGAAGGTGAAGGAAGTCGGCCTTGTCCTTTCAAAGGACCCATCCTGGCATTTGCCTGAAGCGATTTAGGGAAATCACGGAAAACATAAATCAGGATGGCTGGACGCGGGATTGAACCATCGTCGTCTCGACTGCGAGTCTAGTGTGCTAACCACTGCGCCACCACGATTGGTGGGAAGTTTGTTTTGACAGCTGTGTGTGTTATTTAAACTGTGTTTACACTCAATAACAGAATTCTCTTACCAAATGCGAATTTATTTATCTCTTTCAATTATAACTGATCAAAATTATGGTCCCTTCTTTACTAATTTATTCATGGGAGTTTTCGTGTTATATGTTCTTTTGGTGTTTGTTCCCAAACTGCGATGTAGTTACTTTCGTTAGGTTCGGAAGTAAAATGGGCTTGTCGGATTTAAATAATCTAAATTCACGGTCGTAATTACACAAAGCAGATCTATGAACGGGGTAGGGTTGTTTGGGGGAGGAGACCAGACAGCGAGGTCATCAGTCTCATAGGATTAAGGAAGGAAGGTGAAGGAAGTCGGCCGCGCCCTTTCAAAGGAACCATCCCGGCATTTGCCTGGAGCGATTTAGGGAAATCACGGGAAACCTAAATCAGGATGGCCGGACGCGGGATTGAACCGTCGTCCTCCCGAATGCGAGTCCAGTGTGCTAGCCACTGATCTATGAACGGTTTTCTTCACATTATGTAATATGTATGTTAAAAACATGTGTAGCCTATGTCCGTCTGAACGTTTGTTAGTGTATCTTGTAAAGATCTGAAGTAAATCGGCCAAGAACTTCCCAAGATTCTTGGTAACAGCGTCAACTTACGACTTGCCTTTATACAGTACAATAGATTATTTGCTTTAAAAAAATCCAATTGTGATTTGTTAGGATGTGTAACAATGAGAGAATCTGTCTGAAGATTGTTGTCGAGTGCCAGCAGAGAGTAACAACCAGGTAATTAATTAATGAGGCCAGGTGGTAGTGAAGTCGGTGGAAAGTTGTGATTTATTTTCTTACAAGTGTGGCATCTGCTTTGTATTTTCAGACCTCGTTACTCGTAGGCAGAGAGAGGTCAGCTACACTCTGTGGAATTAAATTAGGCCAAATGGAGGGCGTGTGCAGCAGAAGTGAGGGCGTGTCTCCTCGCCACGTTTGGCCAGCACACACACTGCGCTAGTGTGATGCGGTCTTCTCAGACCTGTGTTGTTTTTCGTGTCGCCACAGTGGCACACTAGCTGGCGGAGGCGTGGAGTCAGTTATGGGCCGGTCACCTCCTTCGTACGAAACGATGAGAAATAAACCAACCATATTCACGTAATTTATTCTTGCAAGTGAGAACGAAGCCCATTGTGAAAAGAAAGTTCTTTCCTCTCTCTCCCAACCTTTTGAACTCAAATCTAGCCTTTCGTTCCCTAGCTCTATCACGCTTCTGTCTCAAATCTCTCGCGCGTCCCTTGTCTCTGCTATATCTATTAGAGATTTATCTCATTCGTTTATAGGGTTTTGCACCTAAATCGGTAAAAATGAAACCCATATAGGATCACTTTGTTGTACGTCCGTCTGTCTGTCTGACTGCTAGAAAGACTTACTTTAGTTATGGACGTGTAGGCGTAAGTCAGTGCAGTCGAAAGATTACGGCCATTTATATCGTTTATTTTGACACTCGCAAACTCATTCATCGAAATCTATAGCGTACTTCTCATTGACCTAGAATCACGAAATTTGAAAAGAAGTATTGTTTCATAGTACAAGTAAAGAAAAAGAAAACAGAAAATCGTTGATTTGAGTTATATTACACAAAAAATTATTTCGTTTGTCATTTGTTATTCGACTTCAAACTCAGAACTAAAATATTCTCATAAGTCTTGGAATTCCCAGGACAGATATGTTGTCTGTATCAGTATCGATAACAGGCAAAACCCGCACACATTCTCGCTTCCCAGAACTATGAACTGTCTATATCGATAACTAAGCGAGTCCAACTCGCTCCAGGCCAATCTTTTTTTCACTGTCTGCCGCCTTTCCACTCGAGTATATTTTGGTCTACTTTTTATCCCTCTTCTTGCCTCCATTCTCACTTTCTGACTTTGTGTTCAGCCATCTGTTTCGTTTCCTCTCTCTCTCTCTCTCTCTCTCTCTCTCTCTCTCTCTCTCTCCCTCCCTCCCTCCCGCCCTCCCTCCTCCCTCCCTCCTCCCTCTCCCTCCCCTTCCCCCCTCTTTCTCACTAAGTGATATGCTTCAGTGGTGGTTAATGCCTTTTTATTTCGCATCTAACGAAGAAAATTAACGAGCAGTCGGATTTTTCTAATTTTTTAATATTTACGGTACGTGAAGTTAGGACTCAAACATCAATAGCCCCCATCAGTTCGATGGAACTCTAAAAAATTCTCTGAAAAATCGAATTTGAAGATTTCCGAGGAACTTTAATTCACCAAACTTAAGACCTGGATCGCTGGTTGAAACCTTGGTACGGTATTTTTTCCTTGTACTTTTTTCGTTCAGTTTGAATACTTACATCATTTCATTATAAAATTCATCCAACATTTGTCAATTAACACAAACATAATCATAATTTTTAATCAGAAAACTCATTTTCTTGTTTATCAATATTTTATAAAAGGTGATTAATAAACATCGTTTGAAGTTAAAAAAAAAGCTTTACGAATTTATTAAAAATCTTTCGTAAACTGAAATTTGCATGGGATACATAACAAGAAATAAGATGTGCATTTTTCATTAAAAATGGTGATGAGATACATATTAATTACCATACATTTATGCACGTTTGAAACATGGTACTTAGGGAAAGGCAGGATTCGGTGTGGACAGGGCCTTACTCAGTTACCGTTGGTTGCTCAGTTTTATTTTTTTTTAAATCACGTACACTTTATTTGAGAACAATTGCAAATCAGGTTGACAATAAGGAACAATTATCAAATTTGATTGTTATGACACGTTGTCTAATAAATAATTTTTAATCAAGTTGCACTCATGGCTGAAGGCCCCAATAGTAATAACTCAAAAACAATATGATGGCTGAAGGCCTAGATAGCAAATTCTTACTAAAATATTATAAAAAGGAAAATCATATTCAGAGACAATATCTAATTAAAAATTCTTAAGACAAATTGCATTCATGCCTGGAGGCCTTATTGACAATCATCACAGTGCGACAAAATCAAGAGAGAAGTGGGCCTCAGACAGTGCTCCAAGGGTCCACCTGGGAAAGTCGCTCAACTTCGTAAGCAATGAGCGAGGCAGCCAAGAGTTGTATTCACTTAACTGTATGGCAACTCAAACTAGTGACAGTTGTAACTGCAAGCTAACACTCTTGCAACATCTACCTAGCATCTGATAACGAACAAAGGATGGAATAACGTAGGCAAGGCGGCACGGTGGACAGCACTGAGTCTTCAGAATCCGGTGTTCAGAACATCCAGAAGCAGAAGGACCCACTACAACCAAAGTAATCCAAAAGAAACAAATATCCAACCCACAGTCAAGAAGTCTGTCGAACTACACCCCTTACCGGACAGCAGCGGCAAGGCGAGGAAAGGTACACTGCCGCGAAAATATGCTAATCTCCAGGTCAAGTAACTGAGGCGTTAGCGGCCACTAGGCAGAGAAATACTGTCGAACTTCATCAATGAACACAAGTAATTCAATGATTAATAACAAAAGATGGTGGATGGTTAATTAATTTCGCCAACTCGAAACACTCCACTCATTGCTCTTTGTCTCAGTGACCCTACAAGCAGCAACGCCCGAACAAATGGCGTGATCTCAAAATAGTAGAGGTTTCACTACTGGGTTAATGATCACTCAACTCAAACGTCCTGGGTCCGGTGGAGCACGAGGTTGCGCCCTCGCAACTACAGCCCCTCGATCAGGCAGTACCTGCGTGCTGCCAGCGGTCCTGGCATGTCCTCGTGCTGCTGAACATCACTGCTGCTCCATCCCAACCAAACTGGCTGGTACACTCCGATCCAGAAAATACTTGATGTCAGTCCAAAGATAGTACCAGCGTACTAGGTATCGATAGCCGCTGCTGCTGCTGCCACTTGCGGTCAGACAGCACTAGCAAACGCAGTGGCGCCAGCACGCACAAGAAGAAAACGAGACGCCACTATCCCTATTACACAACGCCGACCTACCAACGGCACCAACGTGAGCCGCAATACGGCTCGATGTTACATTTAAATTATGTAGATATTTGAATGGAGCGAAAAAACTAAAACAAAAGAAGGACTATAGCGAAGTCTGAACCACCGATCCATTGACTACCCAATTGCCATTCCTCAATGCTATGGAGTGAGTGACACATTCTGTTGTAAAAACCACCTTCACGTTAGAGAATTAAAGTTACTAGGAAAATTACCAAGTCGATTTTCTAGAGAACCCTTCAGAGCTCAATCGCATTGGTTGGGATGAGTGACAACTGAGTTCTGAACTTCACATACAGTAAATATAAAAACAAAATTATCAAAAAAGAAAGATTGCGGAGTAGCCTCCTTGTAAGGACGACTCATACAGCCATTATATGTATGTCTGATAAATTACATATACACAGGAATTAGTACATTGTACAATAACTTATACATAAAATTACTCTTGTTGTTGTGGCCTTCAGTATGAAGATTGGTTTGATGCAGCTCTCCACGCTATTCTCTCCTGTGCAATCCTCTTCATCTCCGAGTAACTGCTGCAACCCACATCTTTTGAACCTGCTTGCTATATTCATTTCTTGGTCTCCCTCTGCAGTTTTTACCTCCCCCCTCCCTCCTCCCCACTCCCCCCTCCCCCCCCCCCACACACCCTCTTCGCTCCAGTACTAAACTGATGATCCCTTGATGTCTCACAATGTGTACTATCAACTGAACCCTTCTTTTAGTGCCCCAATTTTATACAGTACCTCCTCATTAGTCACATGATCGATATAATCTACAGGATTCTTCTGCAGCACCACATTTCGAAAGCTACTTTTCCCTTCTTGTCTGAAATGTTTGCGTAAGTATTTCTTATTTAAAACAACCGGTACCGACAGACTTCGCTCTCATCTTAAGGTCTCAAGAAATCTTTTTGCTGTCAAACGTGTTCATTTTAAATTGGACCTCACGCAAAGTTGTCATGTGGACAAAAAGCAGCACGTTACAAAAGATTTGTCACAATTATAATATTCAAAAATGTAAAGCACCTTGCGCAAATGGACACACACACACACACACATACACAAACACAAACACACACACACACACACACACACACACACACACATATATATATATATATATATATATATATATATATATATATATATATACTCCTGGAAATGGAAAAAAGAACACATTGACACCGGTGTGTCAGACCCACCATACTTGCTCCGGACACTGCGAGAGGGCTGTACAAGCAATGATCACACGCACGGCACAGCGGACACACCAGGAACCGCGGTGTTGGCCGTCGAATGGCGCTAGCTGCGCAGCATTTGTGCACCGCCGCCGTCAGTGTCAGCCAGTTTGCCGTGGCATACGGAGCTCCATCGCAGTCTTTAACACTGGTAGCATGCCGCGACAGCGTGGACGTGAACCGTATGTGCAGTTGACGGACTTTGAGCGAGGGCGTATAGTGGGCATGCGGGAGGCCGGGTGGACGTACCGCCGAATTGCTCAACACGTGGGGCGTGAGGTCTCCACAGTACATCGATGTTGTCGCCAGTGGTCGGCGGAAGGTGCACGTGCCCCTCGACCTGGGACCGGACCGCAGCGACGCACGGATGCACGCCAAGACCGTAGGATCCTACGCAGTGCCGTAGGGGACCGCACCGCCACTTCCCAGCAAATTAGGGACACTGTTGCTCCTGAGGTATCGGCGAGGACCATTCGCAACCGTCTCCATGAAGCTGGGCTACGGTCCCGCACACCGTTAGGCCGTCTTCCGCTCACGCCCCAACATCGTGCAGCCCGCCTCCAGTGGTGTCGCGACAGGCGTGAATGGAGGGACGAATGGAGACGTGTCGTCTTCAGCGATGAGAGTCGCTTCTGCCTTGGTGCTAATGATGGTAGTATGCGTATTTGGCGCCGTGCAGGTGAGCGCCACAATCAGGACTGCATACGACCGAGGCACACAGGGCCAACACCCGGCATCATGGTGTGGGGAGCGATCTCCTACACTGGCCGTACACCACTGGTGATCGTCGAGGGGACACTGAATAGTGCACGGTACATCCAAACCGTCATCGAACCCATCGTTCTACCATTCCTAGACCGGCAAGGGAACGTGCTGTTCCAACAGGAGAATGCACGTCCGCATGTATCCCGTGCCACCCAACGTGCTCTAGAAGGTGTAAGTCAACTACCCTGGCCAGCAAGATCTCCGGATCTGTCCCCCATTAAGCATGTTTGGGACTGGATGAAGCGTCGTCTCACGCGGTCTGCACGTCCAGCACGAACGCTGGTCCAACTGAGGCGCCAGGTGGAAATGGCATGGCAAGCCGTTCCACAGGACTACATCCAGCATCTCTACGATCGTCTCCATGGGAGAAAAGCAGCCTGCATTGCTGCGAAAGGTGGATATACACTGTACTAGTGCCGACATTGTGCATGCTCTGTTGCCTGTGTCTATGTGCCTGTGGTTCTGTCAGTGTGATCATGTGATGTATCTGACCCCAGGAATGTGTCAATAAAGTTTCCCCTTCCTGGGACAATGAATTCACGGTGTTCTTATTTCAATTTCCAGGAGTGTATAATGGTCCACTATTAGTGACCGGGCCAAATGTCTCAAGAAATAAGTATCAAACGAAAAAACTACAAAGAACGAAACATGTCCAGCTTGAAGGGGGAAACCAGATGGCGCTATGGTTGGCCCGCTAGATGGCGCTGCCATAGGTCAAACGGATATCAACTGCGTTTTTTTATAGGAACCCACATTTTTATTACAAATTCGTGTAGTACCTAAAGAAATATGAATGTTTTAGTTGGACCACTTTTTTCGCTTTGTGATAGATGGCGCTGTAATAGTCACAAACGTACGTGTTACCACGTAACATTCCGCCAGTGCGGACGGTATTTGGTTCGTGAAAGATTACCCGTGTTACAATGAACTGTTTACCAATTGTGCAAAAGGTCGATATCGTGTTGATATATGGCTATTGTGATCAAAATGCCCAATGTATGCTGATCGGTATCCTGGAAGACATCATCCAAGTGTCTGGACCGTTCGCCGGATAGTTACGTTATTTAAGGAAACAGGAAGTGTCAGCCACGTGTGAAACGTCAACCACGACCTGCAACAAATGATGATGCCCTGTCGCGGCTAATCCGCACATCGGTAGCAGACGAATTGCGTGAGAATCGGGAATCTCAAAACGGTCGGTATTGAGAATGATACATAAACATCGATTGCACCCGTACCATATGTCTATGCACCAGGAATTGCATGGCGACGACTTTGAACGTCGTGTACAGTTCTACCACTGGGCACAAGAGAAATTACGGGACGATGACAGGTTTTTTGCCTACGTTCTATTTAGCGACGAAGCGTCGCGGTAACGCAAACCGGCATAATAACACTATTGGGCAACGGAAAATCCACGATGGCTGCGACAAGTGGAACATCAGCGACCTTGGCGGGTTAATGTATGGTGCGGCATTATGGGAGGAAGGATAATTGGCCCCCATTTTATCGATGACAATCTGTATGGTGCAAGGTATGCTGATTTCCTACGTAATGTTCTACCGATGTTACTACAAGATGTTTCACTGCATGACAGAATGGCGATGTACTTCCAACATGATGGATGACCGGCACATAGATCGCGTGCGGTTGAAGCGGTATTGAATAGCATATTTCATGACAGGTGGATTGGTCGTCGAAGCACCATACCATGGACCGCACGTTCACCGGATCTGACGTCGCCGGATTTCTTTCCGTGGGGAAAGTTGAAGGACATTTGCTGTCGTTATCCAGCGACAACGCCTGACAACATGCGTTAGCGCATTGTCAATGCATGTGCGAACATTACGGAAGGCGAACTACTCGCTGGTGAGAGGAATGTCGTTACACGTATTGCCAAATGCATTGAGGTTGACGGCCATCATTTTGAGCATTTATTGCATTAATGTGGTTACAGGTAATTACGCTGTAACAGCACGCGTTCTCAGAAATGATAAGTTCACAAAGGTACATGTATCACATTGGAACAACCGAAATAAAATGTTCAAACTTACCTGCTTGCTGTATTTTAATTGAACAAACCTACCTGTTACCAACTGTTGGTGTAAAATTGTGAGCCATATGTTTGTGACTATTACAGCGCGATCTATCACAAAGCGAAAACAGTGGTCAACGAAAACATTCATATTACTTTACGTACGATACGAATATGTAATAAAAATGGGAGTTCCTATTTTTAAAAACGCAGTTGATATCCGTTCGACCTATGGCAGCGCCATCTAGCGGTCCAACCATAGCGCCATCTGGTTTCCCCCTTCAAGCTAGACGAGTTTCGTTCTTTGTAGTTTTTTCGTTTGACGCTTATTTCGTGAGATATTTGGCCCGGTCACGATCAGTATATATAAATATATATACCGCTCACTGTTAATTGTTTTTGTGATGTAACGATCATCTATGAGCGCTATATACAGGGTGTCTCACCTAACTCTGCCACGTCAAGTATCTCTGGAACAACAATAGATATTCAATTTCATCAGCATGAATGTACGTTAGGGGATTAGGAAACCAAATACTATGCGAAATTTTAAAACGTAAACAAATACTATTTTCAACACACTTATGTATTTTTAAATGAACACCTCCTATTATTTCGTATGCAATCAATAGCATGAAAAATCACAAAAATAATGGCGTTGGTTATATCGCAATACTTCAATTACATCCCGAGAAATTGCGAAGCGAAGTTGACGCTTGAAATAAATGAAGCACGTCCTGAGACTCAAGCGTGCACCTCACATTGTTGGTAATCGTGTTGTGATTGACGTACAACATCAGTGGAGTGTTAATGTATGGTGTGGTATTGCATGGCAACATATCATTGGCTCATATTTCATTGATGGCAGAGTTAGGTGAGGCACCCTCTATATATATGGCCGTGGCCATTTGTACAAGAATATTTTAGGGTGAAACTTCAGTTCATTGTTGACATGCTATGGTGTTATGAGGTTATATTTGTGCTGTTAAATATAGTTTTGCAATTTCTTAGAACTGATTTCCCGCAAATGCTGGAATAACCCAAACATATTCTGTTATGTTTGTGGTAGCCACTTTATTAGTAAGGAAAGACAGGACTGATACTTCCATGAAAAAGACTTGGTGATTAAGACAAAAGCTGGGCACTCCACAATGCATGTCAGAAATGTGTTGAGTGACTGAGGCTGTGGAAAGATCAGAGGAAATCAATGCCATTTGTAGGCCTCATGGTTTGGAGGGAGCCGCATAATCATATATATGATTATAAACGTAGGCTTCCGCAACCATTGTCACATTCAATAAAAATTTTCTGAGTTTGTGACCTCATTGTCAATATATACAAAACTATCGACGGTTCGGTCCCTATTGCAAGCTACCTTCGTCAAGGTGTTTTTTATATATGTTGACAATGAGGCCGCAAACCCAGGAAAATGTATTGAATGTGTATGACATTCATTTTTCTGTGGTTAATGTTGAAGTTAATAACGCAAAAAATAAGAAGGATAAAAATATCCTAATATTTCTTCGGCCTTACGGACAGTTACGTGTAATGATTCTGTCTCTACTGCATTTCCATCTACCATTCTTGAAGATTTGCAGCAGGAGAACAGTTCAGAAATTGAATGCGAAGAGGGTGATGCTCGCAAGTCGGAAAAAGATTTTGCACTAGAATGATTTGGCCAAAACGAACCAAATGATTGAGCTCGAGACTTGAATCTGACGAAAGATTCCGTCGTATTTTCAAGGGTCGAGACTGAAAGCAAAACGTCTACTTTCCGGAGCATCATTCTCTTGGCACGGAAGAGAGAAAAAGAGTTACTAAAATTCTTTAAAGGAGAAGGGTTATAGATTTTTGTTGTGATACTGAGCGTTTACTGAATTTCTTTCACGTCACATATGAATCACGTCATTGGAGGTTGTTTACAGACTTGTCAGAGCCTGAAAGCCATATTTTAATGTAACTGATTTTTTTTTTTTTTGGTTCAATATCTGTGCCCATTGAGCGCACCGTAAGGCGACATGGAAACCTCAAAACATTCTTGCACAATATGTAGGGTGTGAAAGTAGTTGGTATGTTACTTGTTCAACAATTCGGGTACAGGAAATGCTGAGTTCCGTTTGAGAGAGATACAGGCAAGCCAAAGGGAAGCACTGAAAGGTACCTAAGTGGCCCGAAAGGAAACCCTCCAACCCGTTCCACAGAATGTAATAAATAAACCAGATATTCAACCAAGTAAGGTACTATTACCTGCTCTTTACATCAAGCTTTGAGTAATGAAACAGTTCACTAAAGCATTTCCAAAAGATGATGACTGCTTCCTGTACCTGGTAACAAGATTTCCAAAAGGATATTAGGAGAAACTTACAGAAGGGCTCTTTGTGAGGCTGCATATAAGAAGTTTAATGAAAGACTGTTCGTTTGAAACTACAATGAATACATCGAAAAAAAAATGGCTTGGGTTTAGTTTAACGAAGTAGTGGCAAAACTTTTGAGCAACAGCAAACATCCAAATTATAAAACCATAATTAAAAGAATCTTGCAGAGTTTGATGAAATTAGAATGTAGTGTGATGCTTCATTTTCTAATTCACATATGGATTTTTTCCCTGTGGACCTTGGCGATGTCAATGAAGAATAAGGACTACGGTTCCACCAGGACATCAAGGAGATGGAAAAGAGTTGCCCAGGAAGGGGAAATGTAAATACCATAGCTGACAAAGGTTTTATGCTAGAAGAGGTGTCGCTGGTGAAGGGAGACAATCAAGGAAGAGGAGTTCCACCTTTGGCAGAAACAATTTGATTCAGTGACATCAGCGAAGGGAAATAAAATTGCCATGCAAGTGTTGTGATTTTATAATAATTGTTAGCAATTATCAGTGTTTCTGGGATTGTTTGTACAGTTGCAGTAGAAAGTGACAAGCACCAACACAGTAAGGCTGACTTGCTCATTGACAGTTCTGTCGTATGTCGGCGAAGTTATTATTTGACTGAATTTCTCATTTTTAGGAGACAGAAGGGGGCGATCTGTTTTACCTGCTAAACGTTCTAAAGCCAGGATCCCATAAATATTTCCTTATTTAAAATAGCCGGTTTTGACAGACTTTGCTGTCATCTTCAGGTCATAAAAATCTTTGTTTTGAAACGTGTTCATTTTAAGTTGAGTCTTGTGACAGCTTGGAGTGAGGTTCAACATAACGAAAAGATTTTTTAAGACCTGAGGATGACAGCGAAGTATGTCGGAAACGGTTGTTTTAAATGAAGAAATATTTATGCGATGTTGGCTTTATAATGTCTAGGAAGTCATTACTTATCGGGAAGTTTTAATTGAAATTTTCATAGTGGCTCATAAGAGATGAGATGAATTTAGACATGAAAACTTCTTCATTAGTTGCTAAGTTCCGAAACTTATTCACCCTAAAACAGTACTCAATCTACTTGCTACTTGCTTCCTGCATCAGTCATTTAAAGTCACTTAGCGTGTAGGAAACGTCGTCGACAAATTAGTTCAGTCACATTTAAAGAATTTGGTGCATACAAAGTTTTGATACTCCGTAGTGTCTAATAGGAAAAACCGCCAATTTCGTACAAGTACGACAGAGATTAACCCGAAGCTATAGCCGGTGAGAGAGAGCAATGGACTTTGTAAATAGCGTCCACATAAAACGAGCTTGCTAAATCGATTCGACCGAGACCGATGAGGTTTTCTTCACACCGGTTTATTGGAGCACTTCCTGAGATCAATCGCACCGAGGGAGGATGACGCAGCATTGGGTTACCGCCTTCTTGTTAGAGTTCCACGTTCAGTTCAAGGTCCATCACCTGCCATTAAGAATCCCTATTGTTTTTCTAAACAAACTGAGTTCAGTGGCAGAGAGGTTTGACTTTAAATGTTCCATTTGCAGCATGGTCGGCGCCAACAAGAGGGTTGAGATTAGAATGCACTACATTCAGGATGCTCGAATCATTTCAGTTCAATATACTCACAGTCACTGCTGATGATACCATGTGGCAGAAGCGCAAGTTTTACCGTACTAAATCGGTATTTGTTATATCATGAGAAACGAAGCCGGCTTTTATTATCCACGTAGTTTGTACTCTTCCAGTTATGAGTGCTGTAGTATTTTCACGTCATGATTCTAGTACCCATGTTTATGCACCAATAAAATATCAAAGTATATGACCTTTTCTGGACGTAGGAATCATGACGTGTTGTACCGTAATGATTACATTCTCAGTGATCCTCAACACTGACAACTCCGCTGACTTATCGTGGTAGCGGCCCTGTCGAGAAGGAGTAGACATACATACAGTTCTTCGTTTGTAAATCGTGGAATCTGACTTTCAAACGATGTGCAACTAACCTCTTGCCAAGCCGCTAATGTTGTGAGATCATGTTGACTGAAGCTAGCTGGTACGCTTATCTGTCCACACACGAATTCCACACCCATCGAGTGTGTTCAATAACCTGTTGGAACACTTCATACCTGCGTGAACGGGCGCAAATGCTCTCCTGTTAGCCTTTTATAAGGTCCGTCGGTGTTAGCGAAAGATTCAGCGATATCAATGCTTACGATGAGAAAACATTCCTGTCGTGTAAGCAACAATCATCAGATTGCAAAGTAGGACCTGGACTCCATGGCCAAATGGAATACCACTTCGACACAAAAATATTTCAAGCTTCATCTGACCTTTCCACAGCACTGGTTCTCTGTTGTCGAATAAGATCTCTCATTCTTGTAGAAGAATTGTGGCGCATCTATTGAGATACTCCGTATACTCGCACACTATCCTGCTGCTAGGAAACACCTTGACCTTCGGACTATATAGGTATTCTAATAATTCGCTGGCCAACGTTTCTTGTCTAGTACATCAGAAAATCTGCACTGGTTATGCTGACCACAAATTTAACTTGCTGTGATCGGCCCTTGCGTTCTCAATATTACATATAACATATCATACATTGGGAGAAAGGTAAGAATTTACGGAGATAGACCTGGATAAGTTAATGAATCAGTGCTTATTGAGATTTTAACGTGGAACATTAGGTAACGACTGATTGAAATAGAAATTCGGAACACAGTAGAAGACTAATAGGTAGCCTAGAGAGATGAAACAGTGAAGCTAGCAAATGACCCATTAGGCAGAAAGACAAGACGCAGTAGAAGGCCTTGGATAACATACAAGATATGTTGAATATAATCGACGAAAGAGGAAAATATAAAAAGGCATCAAATGAAACAGGCGAAAGGGAATACAGATGTCTAAAAAATGATTCACAAAAAGTACAAACTGACAGAGCAGGAGCCCTAGACGAGAAATGCAAGGTTGTACAATATTGAATGAGTAGGGGAAAGATAGATGCCACCTACAGAAAAATTATCGAGGCCTAAGAAAAGAGAAGCAGCTGTGTGAGTATTAAGAGTTCAGATAGCAAGTCAGTAGTAAGCAAGAGGGGAATGCCGAAACATGGGATATGAAGAAGTGCTTCAGTGGGATTGGAAATAACAGCTAACCAGTTGCACAATACGGATGTATTAAACCTTCACCATGGTTTCGACAGTTTTAAAAGTTTCTTCTTCAGAAGGTATTGTACATAGAATCACATATTATCTATATCCAATGTGGGAGTCGTTGACTCTGTCAAGCATGTGTGCGTGTCATCCATATACTAGACCGTCAACGACTCCCACGTCGGATATAGATAATATGTGATTGATTATACATACAGTACCTTCTGAAGAAGACAGTTTTAAAACTGTCGAAACCATGGTCAAGGTTTAGTAAACCCCTTTTTTGCGACTGGTTGGCTGTTATTTTCAGTCCATTTAAGCTCTTGCATGCACAGTTGCTGAAGCGGAGCCGTGTTCAAAATCTTGATACATAGAAGTGGTATACAAAGCAAATAAAGACAAGAAGAGGAAGTAAATGAAGAAGAGATGGAGGGTACGACACACCGAGCAGAATCTGACAAAGCACTGAAAGGATACCTGGAGTAGACAGCGTTCCCTTAGAAGTTTTGAGACATTTGGGAGACCCAGCCATGACGGAACTGTTCCACATTGTATGCAAGATGTGTGAGACAGGCGAAATACTCTCAGACTTCAAGAACAGTGTAATAACTTCTGTTCCAAAAAAGATAGCTGGTGCCAAGTGTGAAAATTATCGAATCATGAGTTTAGTAATACGTGGCTGCAAAGTATTAACACGAATTATTTACACAACAATGGAAAAATTGGTAGAACAAATGTAGGAACACGCGAGGACATTCTGACCCTACGACTTATCTTAGAAGCTAGGTTAAAGAAAGGCAAACCATTGTTCATAGCATTTGCAGGTTTAGAGAAAGCGTCTGACAACGTTGACTGTGACACATTCCTAGAAATTCTGAATGTTGCAGCGGTAAAATACAGGGAGCGGAAAATTATAACTTTTACTGCAAGCAAATTGCAGTTGTAAGAGCCTAAGGACATGGAAAGAAAACACTGGTTAAGAAGGGTATGGGACATTGTTGTAGTCTGTCCTCAATATTATTCTCAGTATATTGAGGAACGAGCAAAGGAAAAGAAGGAGAAATTGGGAAAGGGAATCTAAGTTCAGGGAGAAGAAATAAAAACTTCGTGGTTTGCCGAAGACGTAATTCTGTCAGAGACATCAAAGGACACGGAAGAGCAACTGAACGGAATAGATAATTCTTGGCAAAGAGACTATAAGATGAAATCAACAGAAGTCAGATATGGGAAATGGAATATAGTAGAATTAAATCAAGCTATGCTGACAGAAAATAGGAAATAAGACACTAGAAGTAGTCGATGAAGTTTGTTATTTGGGTAGAAACAGAGGTGACTTGAAGGTTCTACTGTGGATGTATGTAACAATCCCAGTTACCACTAACGGCTTAAATTACCCTGTGATCGGTAACATTTGTATTATCACCTCTCAGAATAACTTCGTAGGTATAATTACTGAAAGAGAGCATTACAGGCACCTAGGCAGGGTCTTATTGTATCATGTTAAACCTAGACCTGGAGCTACACTGTATTCAATGGCCTGCTTTATTGCTACCACAACGTATGAGGTAAATATAGTAGCACACTTTGTGAAATGGTAACACCACTTGTAACTTTTAATACTTTGTGTATTCTATGGGGTTGATACTTTTATTGATATTAATGCGATCTGATATTGTAAGCCTTGTAATGCTTTTACGTATTGCATTGACAGTTTTTATATAGTACAGGGTGAGCACAAAGTCTTGCCCTGATTGTTAAAAATTTATAACAGAATAACCGTTTGATATAATAAGTTACATTTGTTGCCGTTACATAGATTAGTGTTACTAGTTTTTTTAAGACCACTAACGTTAGTAAACCTCATCATGTGCTCCATTGGTAGCTCGGAGAACGTCGAGGCGGTATTCCAGTTCCCGCCAGGTGTTTTGTAACATGTGTTCTGTCACAGTACCCACAGCAGCTTGTATCCTAGCCTTCAGTTCGTCGACGACAGCAGCTGGTGTGACGAAGACTCTGTCCTTGATATAGCCCCAGAAAAAAAAGTTAAGGTGCGTAATGTCTGGAGAGCGGGGTGGCCAGGGTGTTGGACCGTTCCTTCCAATCCATCGATCCGGACATTACTTCCCTCTCCAGGCATTACGCCCCTTGACTTTTTTTCTGGGGCTATATCAAGGACAGAGTCTTCGTCACACCAGTTGCTGACGTCGAAGAACCGAAGGCTAGGGTACAAGCTGCTGTGGGTACTGTGACAGAACACATGTTAGGAAACACCTCGCGGGAACTGGAATACCGCCTCGACATTCTCCGAGCTACCAATGGAGCACACGCTGAGGTTTACTAACGTTAGCGGTCTTAAAAAAAATAGTAACACTAACCTATGTAACGGCATCAAATGTACATTATTATGTCAAACGGTTATTCTGTAATAAATTGTTATAATAAGGGAAAGACTTTGTGCTTACCCTGTATAATTATACTTGATATTACGCTGGAATGTGCTGCAACAGATTAAAACAGAGCCCACGAGCGAGTTCCGTAGATAATAACGACACGCCACCTCTGGTGTTTTGATGGATTCACCTTTCATCCCTTCTTTCTTTCTTAGTTTAAAAATGGAGTTTAGTCAGAAACTTTTATATAATGAGTCAATATGTAACACTTATCGTGACCTAGACCGTGAATCAGATAACAGACTTAATAGATGGAACAGTATCATAAACCTCTAACTACTCAGCACAGATCAAATGGTCGCCGGCCAGAGTGGCCGAGCGGTTAAAGGCGCTACAGTCTGGAACCGCACGACCACTACGGTCGCAGGTTCGAATCCTGCCTCGGGCATGGATGTGTGTGATGTCCTTAGGTTAGTTAGGTTTAAGTAGTTCTAAGTTCTAGGGGACTTATGACCACAGCAGTTGAGTCCCATAGTGCTCAGAGCCATTTTTCAAATGGTCATTGAAGATACATTAGTGTACGAGAGACTATACTCGCTTGTACTCAAGTTACACAACACTGTTTTCTTTTTTCTTTTTAATCTCTGTATATCAATAATGAAGAATAATGAAGAAATAGATGAAATGTATGACGAGATAAAAGAAATTATCCAGGTAGTGAAGGGAGACGAAAATTTAATAGTCATGGGTGACTGGAATTCGTCAGTAGGAAAAGGGAGAGAAGGAAACATAGTAGGTGAATATGGATTGGGGGGAAGGAATGAAAGAGGAAGCCGCCTTGCACAGAGCATAACTTAATCATAGCTAACACTTGGTTCAAGAATCATGAAAGGAGGCTGTATACATGGAAGAAGCCAGGAGATACTGACAGGTTTCAGATAGATTATATAATGGTAAGACAGAGATTTAGGAACCAGGTTTTAAATTGTAAGACATTTCCTGGGGCAGATGTGGATTCTGACCACAATCTATTGGTTATGAACTGCAGATTGAAACTGAAGAAACTGCAAAAAGGTGGGAATTTAAGGAGATGGGACCTGGATAAACTGAAAGAACCAGAGGTTGTAGAGAGTTTCAGGGAGAGCATAAGGGAACAATTGACAGGAATGGGGGAAAGAAATACAGTAGAAGAAGAATGGGTAGCTCTGAGGGATGAAGTGGTGAAGGCAGCAGACGATCAAGTAGGTAAAAAGACGAGGGCTAATAGAAATCCTTGGGTAACAGAAGAAATATTGAATTTAATTGATGAAAGGAGAAAATATAAAAATGCAGTAAATGAAGCAGGCAAAAAGGAATACAAACGTCTCAAAAATGAAATCGACAGGAAGTGCAAAATGGCTAAGCAGGGATGGCTAGAGGACAAATGTAAGGATGTAGAGGCTTGTCTCACTAGGGGTAAGATAGATACTGCCTACAGGAAAATTAAAGAGACCTTTGGAGAGAAGAGAACCACTTGTATGAATATCAAGAGCTCAGATGGAAACCCAGTTCTAAGCAAAGAAGGGAAGGCAGAAAGGTGGAAGGAGTATGTAGAGGGTTTATACAAGGGCGATGTACTTGAGGACAATATTATGGAAATGGAAGAGGATGTAGATGAAGATGAAATGGGAGCTATGATACTGCGTGCTGAGTTTGACAGAACACTGAGAGACCTGAGTCGAAACAAGGCCCCGGGAGTAGACAACATTCCATTAGAACTACTGACAGCCTTGGGAGAGCCAGTCCTGACAAAACTCTACCGTCTGGTGAGCAAGATATATGAGACAGGCGAAATACCCTCAGACTTCAAGAAGAATATAATAATTCCAATCCCAAAGAAAGCAGGTGATGACAGATGTGAAAATTACCTAACTATCAGTTTAATAAGTCACGGCTGCAAAATGCTAACACGAATTCTTTACAGACGAATGGAAAAACTAATAGAAGCCGACCTCGGAGAAGATCAATTTGGATTCCGTAGAAATATAGGAACACGTGAGGCAATATTGGACCTACGACTTATCTTAGAAGCTAGATTAAGGAAAGGCAAACCTACTTTTCTAGCATTTGTAGACTTAGAGAAAGCATTTGACAATGTTGAATGGAATACTCTCTTTCAAATTCTGAAGGTGGCAGGGGTAAAATACAGGGAGCGAAAGGCTATTTACAACTTGTACAGAAACCAGGTGGCAGTTATGAGAGTCGAGGGACATGAAAGGGAAGCAGTGGTTGGGAAGGGAGTGAGACAGGGTTGTAGCCTCTCCCGGATGTTATTCAATCTGTATATTGAGCAGGCAGTGAAGGAAACAAAAGAAAAATTCGGAGTAGGTATTAAAATCCACGGAGAATAAATAAAAACTTTGAGGTTTGCCGATGACATTGTAATTCTGTCAGAGACAGCAAAGGACTTGGAAGAGCAGTTGAACGGAATGGACAATGTCTTGAAAGGAGGATATAAGATGAACATCAACAAAAGCAAAACGAGGATAATGGAATGTAGTCAAATTAAGTCGGGTGATGCTGAGGGAATTAGATTAGGAAATGAGACACTTAAAGTAGTAAAGGAGTTTTGCTATTTAGGGAGTAAAATAACCGATGATGGTCGAAGTAGAGAGGATATAAAATGTAGACTGGCAATGGCAAGGAAAGCGTTTCTCAAGAAGAGAAATTTGTTAACATCGAGTATAGATTTAGGTGTCAGGAAGTCGTTTCTGAAAGTATTTGTATGGAGTGTAGCCATGTATGGAAGTGAGACATGGACGATAACTAGTTTGGACAAGAAGAGAATAGAAGCTTTCGAAATGTGGTGCTACAGAAGAATGCTGAAGATAAGGTGGGTAGATCACGTAACTAATGAGGAGGTATTGAATAGGATTGGGGAGAAGAGAAGTTTGTGGCACAACTTGACTAAAAGAAGGGATCGGTTGGTAGGACATGTTTTGAGGCATCAAGGGATCACCAGTTTAGTATTGGAGGGCAGCGTGGAGGGTAAAAATCGTAGAGGGAGACCAAGAGATCAATACACTAAGCAGATTCAGAAGGATGTAGGTTGCAGTAGGTACTGGGAGATGAAGCAGCTTGCACAGGATAGAGTAGCATGGAGAGCTGCATCAAACCAGTCTCAGGACTGAAGACCACAACAACAACATCAATAATTTATTATTATAATGTTAATAGTTTACCACTCTATGTATCTGGTAACAGTGACCATAACACTGATATAAGATACAGTAGTAATAATCTTGTAATAATTTTATATATTTGGAAAACCAGTTATATAATCCTTTTATTTTTATATACATACAGCACCTCAAAACGCGAAGTATTCCGTTGATTGCGTCACAAGCGTTTGCTCCCATATCTCATTTTATACCTGTCTTAAGCAATTTATTTGAAATTATTGTGTACTGTTCGCAAAGCTATTCTGTTGTTGAGACGTCTCTATAAGGTATGCTTACTTTGAATTTTTATGCATTTTATGTTGGTTTGGCATTAGATTTTTATACAATTGTGCGTTTATGTAAAATTTTTGTACACAAATGCTTTAAAGGTAGAGATTTAATTTCGCTGAAACTAGTAATCGCTTTGTATTTTTGTGCGGCCTGGGAAAATAAACTTCTGTAATCCGAAGAACAACCGTGTTTATATTTTGAAATCGCCTCCAATAAAGCCCCCAATGTCAGGTAATCATCAGAACATAAATTTAAGTTATAGAAAGCCTTTTCTTGCATGCTTTTGCATGGAATGTAGTCTGTACAGAAGTGGGACATGGGCGATAAGCAGTTTAGACAAGTAGACAATAGAAAATTTTGAACTGTGGTGCTACAGAAAAAAGCTGAAAATTGTATGGGTAGATCGAATAAGTAATGAAGAGGTGCTGAAACGAATTCAAATGGTTCAAATGGCTCTGAGCACTATGGGACTTAACATCTGTGGTCATCAGTCCCCTAGAACTCAGAACTACTTAAACCTAACTAACCTAAGGACATCACACACATCCATGCCCGAGGCAGGATTCGAACCTGCGACCGTAGCAGTCCCGCGGTTCCGGACTGAGCGCCTAGAACCGCGAGACCACCGCGGCCGGCGAAACGAATTGGGAATAAAAATAAATTTATGGCACAGCGTGATCAAAAGAAGGGATCGGCTGATAGCACACACCTTGAGACATCAACGAATAGTTAGCAATGGAAGGAAGTGGGGGGAGGGGAGGGGTGGGTGGAATTGTGAAGGCAGCCGAAGGCATGATTATAGAAAGAGGTTCCAATGGATTGTAGGTTGCAGTAGTTACTCACAGACATAGAGGCTTGAGCGGGATGTAATGGGGGAGAGCTGCATCAAACTAGCATTCAGACTGAACACGACAAACAATTACTACGACATTTGCAGCTATGCCGTTGTTACCAATGTAGATAGTCTTGTGTTCTCACCAAAATAATAATACATGGGAAAGCTTGCATAGCAATTAAATACCGATAACATCTAAGCACCATTTGGATCCAAATATTGTAGGTGATTTGGTGATGTGAAAATTAGTGGACCACCCAGAACTGTAACGTTTCTAGCAACTAGGGCTGTAACCTGGCTGTGTATCAACTCCAATAGAGGTTGGAAGAGAGACAAAGATTTGGCAACCCATTCTGCCTAAACTCTGTGCCAGAGTTCAACAATTCTAGTGGCTGGCATGACAGTCTCTCAGCAACTCATGACCAGAGGTCTTCTGTGGGTGAGAGATCCGAAGACCGTCCTGGCCAATTCATCAGTGGAACTCATTCAGTATAGAGGTAGGTCTGAATAGCACATCGATAACTGCATTTACTCCATAAGCCATCTTACTGTGTGTAGCGAAGAGTACTTCTGGTTGTATGTCGAAGGAAGTAATACGTTATGCAACTTTGCAACTTTTTTTTTTTTTTTTGATGGAACACACTCAAAATTTCAGTAGTAAACTTCTGTGTGATGCAAATGTCTCCGTTCTATCGCGCGCCACTGGAGTTTGTTGAGCATCACCATAACGCTCTCGTTCCATCCAGTCGATCCCGTGACTAACGTGTCGGTCTTTCTTCGATCTTCTCTCTGTCTTCTGTTAATCCTAAATGGAAAGGATCCCAGACTGACGAAAAATACTGAAGAATCGGTCGCGCGATCGTTCTTTAGCGACTTCTTGTATGAATGAAATTGAGTTCCCTTCAAAATCTCAGCCTGTTAACTGCTTTTCCTGCAATTGGTCATTCCACTTACGTCGATCTGGACCGTTACTTCTATGCATTTTACAGCTGTTATTGTCTCCAGTCATTTTTCACTGATAGTGTGATCGAAAAGTGATGAATCTCTTCACCTATTTACGCGCAATATGCTTCCTTTGTTTATGTTCACGTCCAGTTACTAGACTACGGCGGAGTCGAGGATGAACAGAGCGAGCTATTTTTCACAAGATCTCTGTTTATGGGATCCACATTGGTTTTATCGAGAACGTTTTCAATCTCCAAATACGTCGTAATATCTGAGTGTAGAACAACAGATTAACGTAGTGGTAAAGGCCTATAATTGTGTGCATCAACTGCACTGACGTAGTTGTATGTTTCCGTAAGATCCATCTCCAACACTCAAAATGACTAAAGGTGGGCAGCTTTTTAATCACAGATGTAAAAAATTTTAAAAGATTGTGACAATTTTTGTGGATGGGGTCGTCACACCAAAACAAGCAAAAATTCTCATAACCTTACGTTCAGAAACATTTCGTTTTTCAGTTATACTGAGAAAAAACTTGCACGAGGGCACATTTTCTATTTTCATTCGTCAGCTGATGCACATCGTTCATAATGTCACCGCGTTATAGGAGCTCACTCTACCTCTATATCTACATCCATACTCTGCAAACCACTGTGAAGTGCATGGCAGAGGGTACGTCCCATTGTACCAGTTATTAGGCTTTTTCCGTTCCTTTCACGTTTGGAGCCGGGGAAAAATGATTGACTGAATGCCTCTGTTGGCGCTGTAATTAATCTTATCTGGTCCTCACGACAGCTATGAGAGCTATACATAGGAGGTTGCAGTGTATTCCCACAGTCATCGTTTAAAGCCAGCTCTTCAGAATTTGTAAGCAGGCTTCCTCGAGATAGTCGGCGCCTGTCTTAAAGTGTCTGTCAGGTAACTTCCTTCGTCATCTCTGTGACATTCTCCTGTGGGCCGAACAAACCTGTGACCACTCGTGCTGTCCTTCTTTGTATAGTTTCAGTATTCCCCTTTAGTCCTATTTGGTACGGATCCTACACACTTGAACAGTATTGTAGAATGGGTCGTACGAGTGATTTGTAAGCAATCTCCGTTGTAGACTGATTGCATTTTCCTAGTATTCTACCAATAAACCGAAATCTGTCACATGCTTTACCCACTGCTGAGTCTATGTGATCGTTGTATTTCGTGTCCCTGCTAAATACTGCAGTCAGTTGTTTATATGAGTTGGCCGATTCCAACTGTGACTCACTGATATTACAGTCATAGGCTAGATTGTTCTTTTTTTTCGTTTTTTGTATTCTGAAGTGCACAATTTTACTTCTGAATATTTAAAGCAGGTTTCTAGTCGTTGCTTCACTTTGAAATCTTAGTAAGATCTGGCTGAATATTTGTGTATATTTCAGACGTACTTCATTATAGATTACTGCATCATCTGCGAAGGGTCCAATTTTCTTAACATTGGTCGTAAGATCATAAATATTCAACAAGAATAGCAAGAGAGCCAACACTCTTCCCTGAGTCACACCCAAATTTGCTTCTACGTCTGTCGATGATTCTCCATCTAAGATAATTTGCCGCGTTGTACCTACCAAAAGATCCCCAGGCGAGTCACAAATTTCAGATCATGGGATGCAGCGAATTTTTAATGATTCCAAGACGGTGTCAGACGGTTTCTCAAACTTCAGATACATGCTGACATTATCCAGTGTTGATATCTGGATCTTCTTAGACAGACTGCAGAATATGTTCTCCATGGTCAGCTGAACAAGCTATTTTTGGTCTCCCTCTATATACGGTGTAGGAACACTATCTGATACTGTCTTGTAGCTGCGTGTCTACTACCAAAATCATATCTTCCTGTTCGTGAAATTAATGTGCTGCTCCGTAAAGTGAATGTGTCTGTAGTATGTGAAGAATATGTATGTCATGTTACATACCGACCAACCGCAACTACAGTGTAAGCAAATGCTATTGGAAGAAGCCTCCTCCGCATCGCTTCACCTTCTGCGATACAGTGAGCTCATTAGAAGCTAGAGTTGTTCGATAACCATGTGGTATTCTTCCCATAATCACTCACAATTGAACAATGACCGAGGTATATGTATAATATTTTTTTTCTTCGCTTGGCGTGAGGATATCGCTCCCACAGTTTGTCCAAATATATATATCATGTACTTCGAACTGTTATACACCCGACAGCTCTTCATTCAGTGCCGTAGTTTAAGCAAATCTGAATTTCATCCACAGCGTTCAGAAAGACATGTCAAAATACTCTGCAACTTCAGCTTGTCTTTCCCGTACTTCCAGTCCTACAATCGCACGCTAACGAGTACTATATTTCCTTTTTTATTTTAATTTTCTTATTTAGTGAATTGGCCTTGGGAGTTATTCATTTAGCGAGGGGAGTGAGATGATACGTATTATTTCTCAGAGGCATATAAGAAAGATAGGCATTTTAAATTACTCTTACACAATTTAAACTTCATGATACACTTTGTACAATTGAAAGCTGTTATTTCATATCGCTGCTTGGAATGTCTCAATAACAATGAGGATTAAATGTTTACGGGCGAAGTAGACAGCCCTCCGTAACATCGTGTTTGAATATCTTAAATATACGAAATCTCATGGACACTACATTGACCGGTAGCTTTCATCCGACATCGCCGGTATCCGTCTTGCTTACAACTCACTGTTACGTTCAACGCTGTACCTGCGTCATTTCACGCTGGATTCTAGTTGACGTGGCGAGAATTTATCAGACAGTATGTTTAACATGGAGATTTCTCTGTAGCGAATTGTCCTCTGCTTTGCGACTGCGTTACATCACGTGGTTGAGGTCATCGATCTCATTTGGATGTTCCTCACATTATGGAGATGGCTGAACTTTCATCTTGTATAGGTGCGAAGGATAACGGACTCAACCTGCTGCATGTTATAGCAATGGTGTGTCGCCTAGGCAGCTTTACATGTGAAAACCAGGGCTATGGCAGAGTGCTCGGTCGTACTGACGCGTAATGCCTTCCTTTTGAGTGTTGTGAGGCGCCAGCGAGTTTCACGGACAGATGCTGTCTGGTAGCCATCCAGACAGTTTTCAATCGCAGCTGCTCAGCACACCTTTAGACAATGGTTTAGGAAGTGTGGGAAAAATTTGTAATGTATCTGACATTCTGTAACTCACACTAAAGTTCTCATCGTTATGTTCGTCTCTGTTTTCGTTGTTTAATAATGGCACATAACGTGCTTAGAATCTTATCTATAAGAGTTACTGATTTCATCGTTCTGCGCAGAGAAGAGAATTTGGTTTGGTCTCAATGAATCCCTGCTGGTTATTATGGAAAAATCTGAAATTAAGTCTGCCTAGCTCTGTGCTTCAGCTGACCGAGATTCATGCGTAATAAATTTTGTCTGCTAGTTCTCTACACATCCTGTTATGCAGTTTCCATATAAGAACTAAAAATAGCTGGAAATTAAAGATTCAATCATTATGCGAATAATGCGAATAAATCTCAGAGACAAATAATTTACGTGATCTGTAAGATATTTACAATAGCTAGCGACTACTTTATTACTATAATTTATTTTCACTCAGGTGTACACCAACAGCATGAGAAAAGTCTAATGTTAAAAGTATAAAACATACCATAAAACTGTGTGATAATCTGGAAGCAGCTATGACACATGCATGCAGGTAACATATCCTTATACAAGCGAGAAGCATACGAGGAAAACAATGTATGATACTGTTCCCGCTTAGGAAGCATGATAAGCATATGTCGCAAAGTAATTGTTGTTATTACAGTTAATAGCTTAAGAAGACACAATGGGATTAAGAATTAACCAGTTGATTATAAATTGTTTGCTATCATCTCTCCTTTTGCTATGGTTAGAACTCTGTTGAGAACTTTTCGATGCGGCCATAACGCACGTATGATTATCTTGCTTGAACGACGACTTCTGGTCATCATGTACTAAGAACCTACGGAGAACTGGGGCATCCCATGCAACTATACACCACACTTCTACCCGTCGAAAGTAAGATCCAGATCATCGTCGGTTGGAAGTCAGTTGGGATACTTACATTTTTTTCTTAAGGTAGTATGCACATCCCGGTAGTCAGTGTAGTCAATCTACATCTACATCTATACTCCGCGAGCCACCTTACGGTGTGTGGCGGAGGGTACTTATTGTACCACTATCTGATCCCCCCTTCCCTGTTCCATTCACGAATTGTGCGTGGGAAGAACGACTGCTTGTAAGTCTCCGTATTTGCTCTAATTTCTCGGATCTTTTCGTTGTGATCATTACGCGAGATATATGTGGGCGGTAGTAATATGTTGCCCATCTCTTCCCGGAATGTGCTCTCTCGTAATTTCGATAATAAACCTCTCCGTATTGCGTAACGCCTTTCTTGAAGTGTCCGCCACTGGAGCTTGTTCAGCATCTCCGTAACGCTCTCGCGCTGACTAAATGTCCCCATGACGAATCGCGCTGCTTTTCGCTGGATCATGTCTATCTCTTCTATTAATCCAACCTGGTAAGGGTCCCATACTGATGAGCAATACTCAAGAATCGGACGAACAAGCGTTTTGTAAGCTACTTCTTTCGTCGATGAGTCACATTTTCTTAGAATTCTTCCTATGAATCTCAACCTGGCGCCTGCTTTTCCCACTATTTGTTTTATGTGATCATTCCACTTCAGATCGCTCCGGATAGTAACTCCTAAGTATTTTACGGTCGTTACCGCTTCCAATGATTTACCACCTATGGCATAATCGTACTGGAATGGATTTCTGCCCCTATGTATGCGCATTATATTACATTTATCTACGTTTAGGGAAAGCTGCCAGCTGTCGCACCATTCATTAATCCTCTGCAGGTCTTTTAAGGGTGCATCATAACTGCGGACAGCATTCTATACTGCCAATGAATGTACAGCTAATTATTTCTTCTCTTCCCTTCCTTTCATTACAGTAGAGGGTATGTGCTATTTTTTTCTGCCTTGAAGACCTCTTTATGTCCGGTTTGCAAAATATAGACGTTTACTTAAAAGGACCAACAGGGGTGATGAACGTGTTTGGGGCTGAAAGCTGTCGACCTGGGCGTGTGGGAAATGCAGAATTCGCCACGTTCCATCTCAGCGCAGCAGGGATTTTCGGGAGCCTTTCTGCGATAGACTCTATTGTGCAATATGCCTGGAGGAAGCCATTTGGAATTATAACAAGTGAAGCCAGGTGTAGCCGCAATAACGGTTAAGCGTAGGACTGCCTGTTTCTCGCTGCTCAGGTCATGTAAGAATGTTTAAAATCCTAGTAACAGGAACCCTGATTGCCTTACAGTAATTATTTTTGTAGAATGTGCACTTCCCAATGAATGTCGATGTGTAAGCCTGGTTGATTGGCGTTAGGAACCTGTCACTGAGTAGGAGAGATTTTCTACCATCTTCCCCATGTTAGACCGTAACTGGTTAACCATGACAAAATCCGCAAGAGTGGGAGTTTGTTAAAGTTATTTACCACATTAGTATTGGTCAGAAATCGCAAAGTCTGCTGAAACTGGCCAGCAAGATTCCTGCACAGGCAGACTCAGCTTAGTTTTAATTAGTTAAGTCTGACGACTCTTGCTCCCAAGCGACCGACGAGTGGAAACTTGCTGCTGGGAGACATGCTTTCTGGGAGGTGTGTGCATGTTAGAACTGAGACAATAGGGCGTGCTGTACTCAGGATTTCCAGCAGTTATTGCTGCCGTCTTCCACAGTCACACCATATAAGAGCGGTAAAAATGAGCCATCATTGCAATAGCCGAATTGAGAGGGTCGTGAGGCTAGTTAACTTTCAACTGGGATTAACTGCACAGTTTTAACGTTTGCAGCCACTTAGTTGCTTCCATCATGCACTTTGTCCATTCTACTGGTGTTCGTACTAGCTTTCCTGGGTTCTTTCTTTAATCACTAACCATTTCTGCAGTCATTGGCTATACCCACGATATCGTTTCACGTTTTCTTTCATGTATCCAACAACCTGTGCCAATGCTAGATTTCATAATTACGATCATCTGGTCGACTTAGTAATGTTTACATAGTTTACATACTTATTTCAGTGGATGATACATATGTTTGACGTTTTATGCTAAGCAGCCTGTTATAATGAGCGCTAGTTTCTTTTGTAGATAGATGAGCCCCCTCATTAATATATCCATGTCTGGTGTGGTATCCATATTTTTGTGCTTAACTGGGCCACCTCTAACAGTTTTCTTCATTAAGACATTTCTGTTGCGTGAAATTGATTTTTTTTTAATTTGTACAATATTATGAGGATTTTGCCTTCACTGTAGGTCGCTGAGGATCAGGGTTGTAACATTTTAGGGGTAAGATAGAAATCTCAACTGACGCCACAAACTGTCACCTTGAGGTGTATTTGTCATGTTGTAAGACATGATGTTAGCTTAACTGGGAAAACGCAAGGTGCATTAGTCTGTAAGATGTCTAGCTGTTTTTGATGCCCTGTTTTGTAAAATGCCTGTTGATATTCCTTAGAGATATGAATGTGAGGAATATTCGTTCCAATAACCAATTTATTTAGTCCTTTAAGAATGATCAGTTTCAGCATATGTGATGAACCAGACTTCTACCTAGAAAATCACATAGTTTATGTAGGGATATTTTCTTTGTACTTTGGTGTAGGGGAACTGTGTCTCTGGTGGCTCGTTTGACAGTAACAATATAATTATGAAATTACACTGCAGGAAATACTGCAAGCAGCTGCAAGTTTTCGTGAAATGACTTTATTGTACTATTACTAGTTTTGAGCCTTAGCCCATCATATTGTTATCGTTAAGGACACAAATGTAAAAGAAGTCAACACTACAATCTGACAGTGGGGTCAGGCATGAAACAAGTAAAGGTATAATAAAATCATTTCAAGAAAACTTGTGGTTGGTTGCAATATTTTCTACAGTGTCATTTACAAAAACAGCTGTGGTGTTCTCTAACCAAAATGGATAAGTAATGTCGTTATCACCCTACCAGGTAAAGAGAACTGTGCGTGACTTCAGAAAGTGCAAACTTCAACTAATGAAAATAATACTTGCCATAAGATTTAACAAAAAGTGCCTGGCTGAAAAAGTGATTACAAAGTATATCAAAGCAAACATCATGAACAACAGTAATAGTGCACAACTAGAAAAAGTAAAGTGTACCGGTTACATAGTGAAATAAGTGCTCAATACAAACAGAAAGAGTTCTAAGAGATATATGTACTTCATCTAGAACTAAGCAACCTGCTGTTTCCTCAACATTTCATATGTATTGTAGACGAAATTAGTGTTTTCATTAGGACAGAACATCATATCATAGCATAAAGGCAAAAGAGGAAATTAACAGCCCTAATTTCGAGCAAGAAATTGTATAATAGCCCACCACCTGGTGAAGATTTTTTTTGATAGTGTTATCAATTCCACAACTATTAATTTCACTGATTCTGAGCAAAACCTGCTAACCAAGAGTCTAAAACATAACACTGAACCTAAAACAAATAAAAATAACCTTAAAGAAGTAATTTTTAAACTAAACTTGCATGTGATATAGCCGAATTAAATAATTGCGATAAAAATGCATTAGGTAATACAATAAGCAAACTAATCCAGAAGCACATAGACAAAAACAAGGCGCAATGCAAATTTTCACAAGACTGAAATGATCTCAGAAGAATAAATAAAAACTCAAGGAGAATAAAGGACTTGTAGTTACAACAGACAAAAGGAGCTCTGCAGTAATAATGTATGAAGACAGTTACATGAATAAGACACTAGATTTTTTTTCAGAAATAACAACATAAAACAAGTTAATACAGATCCAACCCAACAATTACAGGCAAAGTTTTAAAAAAAACCTCAAAGAGTGCAACTTACCCTCTAAACCCATTTGGAAAGTCTGAATGCACAATAATGAACCCTTCAGCCCCAAAACTTTGATCACAACCGAAGATTCACAAAGAAAATAGTCTTGTAGGTCTGACTGTGAACTCATAAAAGAGCCCTTTTCTACAAAATCAGTAAAAAAATTTAATGAGATCCTCACCAAGACCTTTGCATTTGAAGATAATTTTTCTTTAAACAATAGCTATGAGCTTTCAGAAAACATCAAAGACATTCCCACTCCAAACACAACCAGATTCACATCCTTTGATATACAGTAGTTAACTACTATAGCCATGCGGGGTGGCCGTCCTGTCTAAACGTCTCCCCCCGTCGGAGTTTCGAGTCCTCCCTTGGACATGGGTGTGTGTGTTGTCTTTAGCGTAAGTTAGTTTAATTAGTGTGTAAGCCTATGGACCGATGACATCAGCAGTTTGGTCCCATAGCCCTTACCACAAATTTCCAAATAATCCTGGTAATTAAAAGTAACTCACTTAAATATAAAAAGATCAGTCTACGTGAAATTAATAAGCTTGTTGACCTGCTAACGTTAGTGCTATCATATAAATGCTTCAGCTTTAATAACTGATTTTATGAACAGGAAGATGGCGTTGCAGTGGGCAATTGCCTGGCTAGCTTGCTAGTCAAAATTTACATAAATCATTTTGATACATCATTTTCAATGCCAATTTGACAATAAAGAAAAAATAAAATGTTACAAACGCTATGCTGTTGATACACTTACCTTATTCGATGGAATAGTGGAGGAAACTGATCAGTTTGCAAAAGAGCTTAACAAACTCCACCAAAACATAAAATTTACCGTTGAACATGAAACTGATAGTGGCATAAATTTCTTGGATCAAAGTTAGTAAATACAATGGTAAACATAAATTTAAAATATACAGAAAACTAACTACAACAGATGTCACAATCAACAGCTCATCATGTCACCCCAAGCAACACAAAATGGCAAATTACGTGACAATGCTCAACAGAACGGAGAATATCCCTTTGGACACTGAAGAAAAACTACAAGAACTAAAAACAATCAAAGTAATAGCCAACAATAACGGGTTATAGCTTTGACACTATCACTAAACTTCACAATAGAATTAAAAACAAATAGAGTAACAAAGATAGCTCTAAGCCCAAAACGAAAAGCACTTGAGCACTAATAGCTCCTCAAAACTCTGTGAAAAATGTTTGCATGCCATTTATTGGTAAAGTGTCGTATCATTTTGCAAACGTATTATGTAACAAAAATATCAAAATAAATTTTTCCATAAACAATAAAATGAAACACAAAATTCCTCACATCTTAAATTTAAAAACGGAAATACACCACAGGATTGGCATGTACAAACTAAATTGTTCTGTGCGCCCCAAATTTTACATTGGCCAAACTGGTAGAACTTTCAACATACGATTCCTTGAGCACATGGATGTTCTCAGGATCAACGACTTAAATAAGTCAACTTTCGCTACTCACTTGGCCCAACATGGAAAGTAGCATGGAAGTAGCATCGAAGAAATCTTCGAAATATTACATTTTGCCGAGAAAGATGTACAGATGGATTTGTTGGAGGTATTAGAAATATATAACGACATCCGCAATAAAACTGAATGCATACTCAATGATCAATTAGAATTAAAAAACCAAATGTACCTCCAAAATTTCGTACAACTCCTGTAATTTGAAACGATAGAAACAATAAGTAATTGACAGAGGGAAACTTCTTCATTGACCATTACCAAAATCCTTCACTCCGAAAATATTAAATGGCTGCCTGTAGAAGTGTCCTTGAAGTAAATCCAGAAGTGTAACATATCTGTACACGTATCACGTTCTTTGGCACAGTTAATAAGTAGCTATTGTAAACAAATGGATGTTGCTTTTAATTCATTCATCGAGCGTATGGACTGGAAGAGAAAATCAAACATCCGCCCTATAATATGTAAAGGAGGGCTTTTCAGGGTCTAAGTACAATGTGTAGAGCATATATAAGTGTAAAACTACTTAGTCACAAAAACATTGTTATATTTTAGGACGCAAATGTAAAATCTTCTGTAAAGTATGTCATCATAGAAAATTTTGTTATGTTGTAGGACACAAATGTAAAAGAAGTCATCACTACCAGCTGACGATGCGCTCAGGTCCAAAACTAGTAATGGTATAATAAAATCCTTTCAAGAAATCTTGTGTCTGGTTGCAGTATTTCCTACAGTGTAATCTACTAAAACAGCTGTGTTGTTCTGCATAATGATGAAATAATGCAATTATGATTTATTCTGTTTGTCATCCAAATTCCGTTTGTTTCTGATAAAGTACCTTCACAACTGTGAGAAAGTCGTGTCTTATGCAGTGATTCTAAGAACAAATTTTCGTAGGCACCTATGAACAGTTGCAAAAGTATTGTGATGTGATAACCGGAGCTGCGAGAACACTTCAGCGTAGCGTTTTTGTGTCGCTCTTCCTTCGCATTTAGTGGACCCACGCATGAGATGCACATCGGTCAATTCTTCTTCAGTAAACCTATCCATACCGCTCTCTGTTACCGTTTGCATACAACTGGCTCTGCCGGAAAAATGAAACACAAAGCAGACCCGAGCACTAGGGCTACTGTATGCAAAGCTTGAATGCAAAGAGGGAAGAGGGGATTACTGTTGTCACCGTGAGTGCATGGAACAAATTTGTTCATAAACAAAACACTGCGAAGAGCGCATATTGAATTTTGTTCCGCTGTTTTTAGTGTGATATTTTTCAGTGTGATAACAATTCTAAGATAAACAAGGGTAAGAAACCGCACGAACTTCAATTGCTCTGTAACGAGCCAATTGAAACCATGGGTCCCTGATGCCACAATACTTAGAAAATACGTCCGAACACTTTCAGAAATTTTGTCAGAGTAGTTGCTATTCACCATCTATAGGTGTACATTATCATTTTCAAATACGTACCATTATACGTACCATTATACGCCCCCCCCATGAACCATGGACCTTGCCGTTGGTGGGGAGGCTTGCGTGCCTCAGCGATACAGATAGCCGTATCATAGGTGCAACCACAACGGAGGGGTATCTGTTGAGAGGCCAGACAAACGTGTGGTTCCTGAAGAGGGGCAGCAGCCTTTTCAGTAGTTGCAGGGGCAAGGGTCTGGATGATTGACTGATCTGGCCTTGTAACACTAACCAAAACGGCCTTGCTGTGCTGGTACTGCGAACGGCGGAAAGCAAGGGGAAACTACAGCCGTAATTTTTCCCGAGGGCATGCAGCTTTACTGTATGGTTAAATGATAATGGCGTCCTCTTGGGTAAAATATTCCGGAGGTAAAATAGTCCCCCATTCGGATCTCCGGGCGGGGACTACTAAGGAGGACGTCGTTATCAGGAGAAAGAAAACTGGCGTTCTACGGATCGGAGCGTGGAATGTCAGATCCCTTAATCGGGCAGGTAGGTTAGAAAATTTAAAAAGGGA
Source organism: Schistocerca nitens (assembly GCF_023898315.1). NCBI lineage: Eukaryota > Metazoa > Arthropoda > Insecta > Orthoptera > Acrididae > Schistocerca > Schistocerca nitens. Next base: position 899,577,848 of record NC_064614.1, on the reverse strand, counting down.
AATGGATAGGTTTAAGTTAGATATAGTGGGAATTAGTGAAGTTCGGTGGCAGGAGGAACAAGACTTTTGGTCAGGCGAATACAGGCTTATAAATACAAAATCAAAACGGGGGAATGCAGGAGTAGGTTTAATAACGAATAAAAAAATAGGAGTGCGGGTAAGCTACTACAAACAGCATAGTGAACGCATTATTGTGGCCAAGATAGACACGAAGCCCACGCCTACCACAGTAGTGCAAGTTTATATGCCAACTAGCTCTGCAGATGACGAAGAAATTGAAGAAATGTATGATGAAATAAAAGAAATTATTCAGATAGTGAAGGGAGACGAAAATTTAATAGTCATGGGTGACTGGAATTCGGTAGTAGGAAAAGGAAGAGAAGGAAACGTAGTAGGTGAATATGGATTGGGGCTAAGAAATGAAAGAGGAAGCCATCTGGTAGAATTTTGCACAGAGCACAACTTAATGATAGCTAACGCTTGGTTCAAGAATCATAAAAGAAGGTTGTATACATGGAAGAAGCCTGGAGATACTGACAGGTTTCAGATAGATTATATAATGGTAAGACAGAGATTTAGGAACCAGGTTTTAAATTGTAAGACGTTTCCAGGGGCAGATGTGGACTCTGACCACAATCTATTGGTTATGAACTGTAGATTAAAACTGAAGAAACTGCAAAAAGGTGGGAATTTAAGGAGATGGGACCTGGATAAACTGACTAAACCAGAAATTGTACAGAGTTTCAAGGAGAGCATAAGGGAACAATTGACAGGAATGGGGGAAAGAAATACAGTAGAAGAAGAATGGGTAGCTTTGAGGGATGAAGTAGTGAAGGCAGCAGAGGATCAAGTAGGTAAAAAGACGAGGGCTAGTAGAAATCCTTGGGTAACAGAAGAAATACTGAATGTAATTGATGAAAGGAGAAAATATAAAAATGCAGTAAATGAAGCAGGCAAAAAGGAATACAAACGTCTCAAAAATGAGATCGACAGGAAGTGCAAAATGGCTAAGCAGGGATGGCTAGGGGATAAATGTAAGGATGTAGAGGCTTATCTCACTAGAGGTAAGATAGATACTGTCTACAGGAAAATTAAAGAGACATTTGGAGAAACGAGAACCACTTGCATGAATATCAAGACCTCAGATGGAAACCCAGTCCTAAGCAAAGAAGGGAAAGCAGAAAGGTGGAAGGAGTATATAGAGGGTCTATACAAGGGCGATGTACTTGAGGACAATATTATGGAAATGGAAGAGGATGTAGATGAAGATGAAATGGGAGATATGATACTGCGTGAAGAGTTCGACAGAGCACTGAAAGACCTGAGTCGTAACAAGTCCCCGGGAGTAGACAACATTCCATTAGAGCTACCGACGGCCTTGGTTGAGCCAGTCCTGACAAAACTCTTCCATATGGTGAGCAAGATGTATAAGACAGGCGAAATACCCTCAGACTTCAAGAAGAATATAATAATTCCAATCCCAAAGAAAGCAGGTGTTGATAGATGTGAAAATTACCGAACTAACAGTTTAATAAGTCACGGCTGCAAAATACTAACACGAATTCTTTACAGACGAATGGAAAAACTAATAGAAGCCGACCTCGGAGAAGATCAGTTTGGATTCCGTAGAAATATAGGAACACGTGAGGCAATATTGACCCTACGACTTTTCTTAGAAGCTAGATTAAGGAAAGGCAAACCTACGTTCCTAGCATTTGTAGACTTAGAGAAAGCTTTTGACAATGTTGACTGAAATACTCTCTTTCAAATTCTGAAGGTGGCAGGGGTAAAATACTGGGAGCGAAAGCCTATTTACAACTTGTACAGAAACCAGATGGCAGTTATAGGAGTCGAGGGACATGAAAGGGAAGCAGTGGTTGGGAAGGGAGTGATACAGGGTTGTAGCTTCTCCCCGATGTTATTCAATCTGTATATTGAGCAAGCAGTAAAGGAAACAAAAGAAAAATTCGGAGTAGGTATTAAAATCCATGGAGAAGAAATAAAAACTTTGAGGTTTGCCGATGACATTGTAATTCTGTCAGAGACAGAAAAGGACTTGGAAGAGCAGTTGAACGGAATGGATAGTGTCTTGAAAGGAGGATATAAGATGAACATCAACAAAAGTAAAACGAGGATAATGGAATGTAGTCGAATTAAGTCGGGTGATGCTGAGGGAATTAGATTAGGAAATGAGACACTTAAAGTAGTAAAGGAGTTTTGCTATTTAGGGAGCAAAATTACTAATGATGTTCGAAGTAGAGAGGATATAAAATGTAGACTGGCAATGGGAAAGAAAGCGTTTCTGAAGAAGAGAAATTTGTTAACATCAAGTATAGATTTAAATGTCAGGAAGTCGTTTCTGAAAGTATTTGTATGGAGTGTATCCATGTATGGAAGTGAAACATGGACGATAAATAGTTTAGACAAGAAGAGAATACAAGCTTTCGAAATGTGGTGCTACAGAAGAATGCTGAAGATTAGATGGGTAGATCACGTAACTAATGAGGAGGTATTGAATAGGATTGGGGAGAAGAGAAATTTGTGGCACAATTTGACTAGTAGAAGGGATCGGTTGGTAGGACATGTTCTGAGGCATCAAGGGATCACCAATTTAGTATAGGAGGGCAGCGTGGAGGGTAAAAATCGTAGAGGAAGACCAAGAGATGAATACACTAAGCAGATTCAGAAGGATTTAGGTTGCAGTAGTTACTGGGAGATGAAGCAGCTTGCACAGGATAGAGTAGCATGGAGAGCTGCATCAAAGCAGTCTCAGGACTGAAGACCACAACAACAACAACAACCATTATACGTTTACTAAAGTTAAGAGAGCATGCTCTTTTGATTTCGGTAAATGCAAGTATTATACTCAATGGAAGCGAAAAGTGAACAGTCGGAAATCGGGCAAGCAGAAACTGGAAGCATTTGAAATGTGCCGCTATCGAAGAATGTTAACAGTTAACTGAAGAAACGTTAAATAGAATAAGCAAAGGTAGGAGAGAAACAATAATGTGAGATATACTATAGCAGGCCCTAGTAGGAGCCGTAGAGGGGAAAGTATGTAGCAGAGGCAGACGAACACTGGAATATACAAAACAGATATGAGACGATGTTAGTTACGCATGGGTGAAAAGACTACCAAAGTTGTATAACTGAATTAAGAGCAGAATGACGAAAAATTTGTGATGTGTATTTAAAATAAAACTATAATTTAAAAACCCGCCATGATGTAAGGAACGACTAATTATAGTTTTTGATGGAAATGATATTCCACACTTTCAAGTTTATTGTTTTCGAACTGCGGCCACAGCACCCGAACTCAATCAAGATGCAGGATACTACTTTTAAAAAATCGCAAGTGTGTAACGTCATCTTAAATTTGAAAAAGACAGAGTAGATCGGCCACGGATTTTACGAAGAAAGCGTTCCCATTTTCACGCGAGTTTCATAAAATCCTGCGAAAACTGCAAATGAATGTCTTTTGGATACAGTGTGGAAGTGCGTTTATCCTGAATGTTGCTTTAGAGCTGTATTAGGGCGAGAAACTGCCGTCAATCTGTCGACGAGACAGAGGAAATCTTGGGTTACTACCGTCGTCTGGATTCGCGTTCCTCTTGCTTTCGTCTCTGCCCTTAACACATTACCATCTCAGATTCGTATTCGCGTGTGGTTAGGACTCGGTGGAGAGCTGGCCCCTATGGCGGTCAGTTACGTGTCGCGCGGTCGGACACTGGCCGGGACACGGCACTTTTCCTCTGTGCAGAGTTTACCGGAAACGACAGTCCGCCAGCGGACAATGGTGCATCCGTTGCGGGATTAGTTGGGACTACCCGAAGAAGTGGCGGCGCTTCGGTTTAACGAGGACTGGAGCTACGAAAAGGACCGAGGCAAGTAGCTCGACACAGCGGCTCCAGGCTGGGTTTTTACGCCTGGGGGGGGGGGGGGGGGGGAACTACTTGAAGAGGCCGATGACGCAGACTGAAGTATTAGCCTGACGCTCCTTTCTCGGTGGCCGCTTTTTACGAGGTATAAATGATGCTAAAGCGTTAACAATAAATCAGTCGTTGGACACATACTCTAGGTGATCACATACCGCGCTGGCAACAAAAATAATTTTCCGTTTTTGTTGTCACCCTATAATAGCAGTTCGTTTTAAGAGTCCTTTCTTTCCTCCGTTCGTTTCTTTCTACGAGGGCAGTTCAATAAGTAATGCAACACATTTTTTTTTTCTGAAACAGGGGTTGTTTTATTCAGCATTGAAATACACCAGGTTATTCCCCAATCTTTTAGCTACACAACACTATTTTTCAACGTAATCTCCATTCAATGCTACGGCCTTACGCCACCTTGAAATGAGGGCCTGTATGCCTGCACGGTACCATTCCACTGGTCGATGTCGGAGCCAACGTCGTACTGCATCAATAACTTCTTCATCATCCGCGTAGTGCCTCCCACGGATTGCGTCCTTCATTGGGCCAAACATATGGAAATCCGACGGTGCGAGATCGGGGCTGTAGGGTGCATGAGGAAGAACAGTCCACTGAAGTTTTGTGAGCTCCTCTCGGGTGCGAAGACTTGTGTGAGGTCTTGCGTTGTCATGAAGAAGGAGAAGTTCGTTCAGATTTTTGTGCCTACGAACACGTTGAAGTCGTTTCTTCAATTTCTGAAGAGTAGCACAATACACTTCAGAGTTGATCGTTTGACCATGGGGAAGGACATCGAACAGAATAACCCCTTCAGCGTCCCAGAAGACTGTAACCATGACTTTACCGGCTGAGGGTATGGCTTTAAACTTTTTCTTGGTAGGGGAGTGGGTGTGGCGCCACTCCATTGATTGCCGTTTTGTTTCAGGTTCGAAGTGATGAACCCATGTTTCATCGCCTGTAACAATCTTTGACAAGAAATTGTCACCCTCAGCTACATGACGAGCAAGCAATTCCGCACAGATGGTTCTCCTTTGCTCTTTATGGTGTTCGGTTAGACAACGAGGGACCGAGCGGGAACAAACCTTTGAATATCCCAACTGGTGAACAATTGTGACAGCACTACCAACAGAGATGTCAAGTTGAGCACTGAGTTGTTTGATGGTGATCCGTCGATCATCTCGAACGAGTGTGTTTGCCCGCTCCGCCATTGCAGGAGTCACAGCTGTGCACGGCCGGCCCGCACGCGGGAGATCAGGCAGTCTTGCTTGACCTTGCGGCGATGATGAAACACGCTTTGCCCAACGACTCACCGTGCTTTTGTCCACTGCCAGATCACCGTAGACATTCTGCAAGCGCCTATGAATATCTGAGATGCCCTGGTTTTCCGCCAAAAGAAACTCGATCACTGCCCGTTGTTTGCAACGCACATCTGTTACAGACGCCATTTTAACAGCTCCGTACAGCGCTGCCACGTGTCGGAAGTCAATGTAACTTTACGAGACGAAGCGGGAATGTTTGAAAATATTCCACAAGAAATTCCCGGTTTTTTCAACCAAAATTGGCCGCGAAAAAAAATGTGTTGCATTACTTATTGAACTGCCCTCGTATATACACTCCTGGAAATAGAAAAAAGAACACATTGACACCGGTGTGTCAGACCCACCAAACTTGCTCCGGACACTGCGAGAGGGCTGTACAAGCAATGATCACACGCACGGCACAGCGGACACACCAGGAACCGCGGTGTTGGCCGTCGAATGGCGCTAGCTGCGCAGCATTTGTGCACCGCCGCCGTCAGTGTCAGCCAGTTTGCCGTGGCATACGGAGCTCCATCGCAGTCTTTAACACTGGTAGCATGCCGCGACAGCGTGGACGTGAACCGTATGTGCAGTTGACGGACTTTGAGCGAGGGCGTATAGTGGGCATGCGGGAGGCCGGGTGGACGTACCGCCGAATTGCTCAACACGTGGGGCGTGAGGTCTCCACAGTACATCGATGTTGTCGCCAGTGGTCGGCGGAAGGTGCACGTGCCCGTCGACCTGCGACCGGACCGCAGCGACGCACGGATGCACGCCAAGACCGTAGGATCCTACGCAGTGCCGTAGGGGACCGCACCGCCACTTCCCAGCAAATTAGGGACACTGTTGCTCCTGGGGTATCGGCGAGGACCATTCGCAACCGTCTCCATGAAGCTGGGCTACGGTCCCGCACACCGTTAGGCCGTCTTCCGCTCACGCCCCAACATCGTGCAGCCCGCCTCCAGTGGTGTCGCGACAGGCGTGAATGGAGGGACGAATGGAGACGTGTCGTCTTCAGCGATGAGAGTCCCTTCTGCCTTGGTGCCAATGATGGTCGTATGCGTGTTTGGCGCCGTGCAGGTGAGCGCCACAATCAGGACTGCATACGACCGAGGCACACAGGGCCAACACCCGGCATCATGGTGTGGGGAGCGATCTCCTACACTGGCCGTACACCACTGGTGATCGTCGAGGGGACACTGAATAGTGCACGGTACATCCAAACCGTCATCGAACCCATCGTTCTACCATTTTTGGGAAAATATTTAGTTAAATTATTGACTTCTAAAAATTATGTGTTAGCGGATGAAAGTTTCAGTGGAAATATGACCACAAGAACTCAAAAGGCAGGGTTTAACGAAGACTCCAGCTACCAGAATTGCTTTTTGATCAGATGTACATTTAGGAAAGACCATACTTCTGTGACTTAATTAGTGTGAAAAGTTTAGGAGATGTTGCAGTGTGTGAACAACAAAAAATAAATCTGTGCACTCCATACAGTCTACGCGAATGAAGCAGTAGGCGCTCAACTAGTTCAAATGTGTGTGAAATCTTATGGGACTTAACTGCTAAGGTCATCAGTCCCTAAGCTTACGAACTACGTAACCTATATTATCCTAAGGACAAACAGACACACCCATGCCCGAGGGAGGACTCGAACCTCCGCCGGCACCAGCCGCACACTCCATAACTGCAGCGTTCCAGACCGCTCGGCTAATCCCGCGCGGCGCTCAACTAGTACTGCTATATAAAGACAAGTCGTTGTTTAACTTTGTTAACAAATAAATCTTACACGCCTTTCATGCAACGACAAGCGTCGACGGGAACCGTCGGTTTGTTTCCCATTACAAACAAAATGATTCTGAACGTGAAATTTTACGTACCCATTCGACAGAGCGGTCCCAAATTAGTTGAGTGCGATATTCCTTTTAAGAATGTGACTTAATGGGGACAGTAAAACACGAAGGCCGAGCGGTTCTAGGCGCTACAGTCTGGAACCGCGCGACCGCTACGGTCTCTCAGGTTCGAATCCTGCCTCGGGCATGGATGTGTGTGATGTCCTTAGGTTAGTTAGGTTTAAGTAGTTCTAAGTTCTAGGGGACTGATGAACTCAGAAGTTAAGTCCCATAGATATTTGAACCATTTTTTTAAAACACGAACCATAACAAGTACGCCAGCAGCGACAGCTCGGCCCTGGGGCACTATTCTGTATCGTACATACCGATCTGTGCAGTAAGTTAGCCTCAGTAGTCACGTCATTTCCGGCTCTTTATCTGTAATTGCTATTCTGTAAGCTTCTGAGACCTGTTACCGATCCGTCCTCGCACAGATTTTTCGACAACTGTACAGAGAGATTTTAGGTTTTGGGTTTTGGTATGGGCCACTCGTTCGGTTTGGTGCGATTCATTTACACCTAGAATTTCTAGTTTTAGACGTTTTGAGCGGTTTTCGCCTTGGATTTATTCTTGTTACTGTGAATGGTTATAACATAAAAAAAACAGTTTCGGTCAATATTCGCAAAAATACCGGTTATTTTTACTTAATTCAGGGTTTAAAAAATTATTACATTTCAAGAGATTGGCTCTGCTTACGAATATCACATGAGTTCAAAAATGGCTCAAATACCTCTGAGCACTATGGGACTTAACATCTGAGGTCATCAATCCCCTAGAACTAAGGACTACTCAAACCTAACTAACCTTAGGACATCACACACATCCATGTCCAAGGCAGGATTCGAACCTGTGACTGTAGCGGTCGTGTGGTACGAGGCTGAAGCTCCTAGAACCGCTCTGCCATCATATGAGTGGTTGCTGAAATTAATAGTGACTTCGCGTACATTTTTCCGTAAATGGTTTGCTTATTAACTACCCAATCGCGTCTAAAACTTTTAAGTAATAGTGGAAAGGAATTTTGTAAAGCCTAGTAGAGGAAACCTTGCAAAATTTCATGCATTTACGACTTACGCCCGCATCATGCGGCAACCAAGTCAGCCTGCGTCTCTCTCGACTGGAATTAGGTAAAATAAAAGCACTGAGGACGTGTGAGTTGTAGTAGCCAAGTGGGCAGTCGCCTTTCGGCACGCTAGCGGCGCGAATGTCTTGTTTACCTCCTCGCCGCGCAGCTCGCTCGCGGAGTTGTTTACGTGATTCTGCCGTCTTAAAGTGCTATAAAAATGGTTTAAATGGCTCTGAGCATTATGGGACTTAACTTCTGAGGTCATCAGTTCCCTAGAACTTAGAACTACTTAAACCTAACTAAGCTAAGGACATCACACACACCCATGCCCCAGGCAGGATTCGAACCTGCGACCGTAGCGGTCGCGCGGTTCCAGACTGTAGCGCCCAGAACCGCTCGGCCACTCCGGCCGGCATAGTACTATCTTTCCTTCGAAAGAGAATGGCTTCTGCCCTCAGCGGGCAAGACAGTGAACTGCAATGTGAAAGTACATAGGTTCACGTATCGCCCCACGAAAACATTTTTTTCCTCTTCGTGTTTGTAACACATTCTGAAACTTCGTTAATCTACATTTACACCTACATGTATACTCCGCAAACCAGCTGACGGTGTGTGGCGGAGGGTACTTTGAGTACCTCTATCGGTTCTCCCTTCTATTCCAGTCTCGTATTGTTCGTGGAAAGAAAGATTGTCGGTATGCCTCTGTGTGGGCTCTAATCTCTCTGATTTTATCCTCATGATCTCTTCGCGAGATATACGTAAGAGGGAGCGATATACTGCTTGACTCCTCGGTGAAGGTATGTTCTCGAAACTTCAACAAAAGCCCGTACCGAGCTACTGAGCGTCTCTCTTACGGAGTCTTCCACTGGAGTTTATCTATCATCTCCGTAACGCTTTCGCGATTACTAAATGATCCTGTAACGAAGCGCGCTGCTCTCCGTTGGATCTTCTCTATCTCTTCTATCAACCCTATCTGGTACGGATCCCACACCAGTGAGCAGTATTCAAGCAATGGCCGAACAAGTGTACTGTAACCTACTTCCTTTGTTTTCGGATTGCATTTCCTTAGGATTCTTCCAATGAATCACAGTTCGTCATCTGTTTTACCAACGATTAATTTTATATGGCCATTCCATTTCAAATCACTCCTATTGCGTACTCCCAGATAATTTATGAAATTAACATCTTCCAGTTGCTGACCTGCTACATTGTAGGTAAATGATAAAGAATCTTTCTTTCTATGTATTCGCAGCACATTACACTTGTCTACATTGAGATTCAATTGCCATTCCCTGCACCATGCGTCAATTCGTTGCAGATCCTCCTGCATTTCAGTACAATTTTCCATTGCTACAACCTCTCGATATAACACAGCATCATCCGTAAAATGCCTCAGTGAACTTCCGATGTTATCCACAAGGTCATTTATGTATATTGTGAATAGTAAAGGTCCTACGATACTCCCCTGCGGCACACCTGAAATCACTCTTACTTCGGAAGACTTCTCTCCATTGAAATTATATGCTGCGTTATGTTACCTAGAAACTCTTCAATCCAATCACACAATTGGTCTGATAGTCCATATGCTCTTACTTTGTTCATTAAACGACTGTGGGGAACTGTATCAAACGCCTTGCAGAAGTCAAGAAACACGGCATCTACCTGGGAACCCGAGTCTATCGCCCTCTGGGTCTCGTGGACGAATAGCGCGAGCTGGGTTTCACCCGATCGTCTTTTTCGAAAACCATGCTGATTCCTACAGAGTAGATTTCTAGTCTCCAGAAAAGTCATTATAGTCGAACATATTACGTGCTCCAAAATTCTACAAGTGATCGACGTTAGAGATATAGGTCTATAGTTCTGCACATCTGTTCGACGTCCCTTCTTGAAAATGGGAATGACCTGTGCCCGTTTCCACTCCTTTGGAACGCTACGCTCTTCTAGAGACCTACGGTACACCGCTTAAGTATGTTTCTGAACTATTCGTTGTTATTTGCACATAAGAGCGCGCTGTCTCGATTTCGTGTCTTCCGTATGTTTAAGAAATGAAAGGTGAAACTGCTGGGGATGAAACAACTGACAATGACATGTTTTTTCTTGTCACAAGTAAGTGACTATTTTTTTCTGAATACGTTCAGAGTGTATGGTCAGACAGGAATCTAAAGGGAGCACAGCTTAAATTACTGCGAATGAAACTAGCAGCAATCGTCTTTATACTCTTGCTTGACACAAGTATTTATCTGCGATCGAATGCTTAACAATAGTGGACAGAGATGAAAGACCCCAGCCATAATACTTTTAGATTATACCACCATATATGAAACATTTTTGTTCATCAGATGCGTGTTATAAACTACAGCGAGCTTCAATAGCTGTACTCGCATCACATTCTCGAAAAGGCGATTTTTATATTTTGTTTTTAAGAACCAAATAGTTGACGTATCATATCATTTGGTTCTCTAGGAGCGAGTTACAACCACATTCTAGCATCTTCGTATTCTTTGACACTCTCTTAAACAATTTTTCGGGTTCATGAAGTTACGTTCGGTCTATGCAACTAAGTGAAGGCAGTTTATTTATTGCCGTGCGCGTTTCGCTTCTTTTATTCGTGAAGCATCTTCACAAATATAAAAGAGAACGCGTATGCCAATAAAGAAACTGCCTTTAGTTAGTTGCACTCTAGTGCGTGACGTTAACGAGACTTCGTATTTTGAAAAGTTTTGCACACCGACACTTGTTTGTGCCATTCAACCTGTTCATTTACTAGGTACGCTTTTGTCATGTTTGTTTACAATATGCGTGTGTGTTCCTTGAGTGCATTGCGACTTTCTAGTCGCTTATTGTGTGACAATCCAAGCAGTAGGTCGCGCATGTACGATGGGATTTACCAGTGCAGAAAAAGCCGACATTCTTTTGGTGTATGAAGAGTGTACTACTTCATTGATTACGATATTGCCACTGCGCAAAGATTATGAAGTGTAGGACGAATGTAGTTCGTTCTTATATGGTGCATGCGGCAAGATATCCCAATAGATGTCAACCATCTCTGCAATCATTTATCAACCTCTTCAAGCAGTTACGTGAAAGTGGTAGTGTTACTCCTAGACAACGTAACAGAAGGCAACAAGTGACGACAGAAGAGGGGGAAATTAATGTTCTTGCTGCTATTGCTGTTGATCCGCACGTTAGCTCCCTCGCAATCGCGTCAGGAATTGGCGTGAGTCAGGCAAGTGTCCTATGCTTTCTCCGTATACATAGGCTCCATCCATATCGCATTTTACTCCGTCTAGAGCTACATGCAAGCGATTATGAGAATCGTGTTAACTTCTGTACGTGGGTATTTAGACAGGATACCCCTGATGTATTATGTATCTTGTTTAGTGCTGATGCCACATTTACCTGTCACGGCCAGGAAAACGGTGAAACATGTACGATTGGTCTGTTGACATTCCCTGATGGCTTTGTTCAGGTGGAACGTCAGCGTCTATGGAGTGTGAACATATGGTGTGGGATAATCAACCATCAACTCATAGGCCACTTTTTGATACACAGAATACTGAAAGCGCACAAGTATCACAGCCTCCTAACAGACCATCTTCCACGGATACTAGAAGTTGTTCCTCTGCAGACTAGGATTGATCTGTGGTACCACCATGATGGCAGGGCAAGCCCTAGTGCCCGAAGTACTACAGCTTTTCTTCACGAATTGTTTCCAAATCATTGGATTAGACGCAGATAGGCTGTACCTTGGCCATCCCGTTCCCCAGGTTTGACGTCTGTAGATTTTTTCCTTGAGGAAACGTGAAAGACACTGTCTAAAAGGACCTACCGAACACACTCGATGATATGCAACGACGTATTACTGCAGCCTGCTCGGATATCTTCGCTGAAATGCTGGCTCTTGCGCAGCAGTTGTTCGATATCGGACAGGAAGCGTGTACTGCCGCTCCCGGTGGTCATTCTGAATACAGCCTGTGGTGGTCAATTGTCTCGTTACTGGTCAGAATCCACATAACAAGTATATGCACTGCAACCACTGGTGTCGTTGTGGGAAATTTTCAAAATGCGATATCTCATAAACAACGCGCACTAGACTCCTGCAACAAACACCATTGACATTCTAAATTACCCTACTTTTAGTTTGTTGATATCAACAGGTAACGTTCCATATAAATCTAGAGAAGTTCTTCAACCATTTATTTCAAATTTTTACTAGATTGACTAACAAACATTCAGATGGTAACAGACTAAATACTTTTTTAAGCAACAATGTATAGGTTTTTGTTAAAAACCGCACACCACCATACCAATGATGGCAACCGACTGACCCATTCATTTTAGTCGACTCCAGTCCCCACCAAGATTTCGTTTGCTATAACCTAAACAAAGCTCAAGATCAGAGAAAGGAGAGTAGACAAGGTGAACAGGGAGGGCAGGAAGTAGAGAGGAGGAGATAGACAGAGAAAGGGGGGAGGAGAAGATGGCGAGAGAGTGGGGAAAGGAGGAGATGGACCGAAAGAGGGGAAAGAAGTAATACACAGAGAGAGAGGGAGGAGAGGGGAAGGAGATGCACAAAAAAAGGAGGAAAAGTTGAACATGAGAGGGGCAGAATGAGTTTAGGACGTGTTTCCAATTTCCATACATAATTAGCAACTGCCAAGTATTGCCAGGTTTGTTAATCATATATATCTTATACCGATCTAATTTAAAAATTTCATTAGCTTAACTTGTTGCGCGCTAGTTTGCAGCAAAGGCAGATGATCAGCGTCCGTACTGAATCCGCAGGCCAGATTAACGATCGTTGCTTTGGTGCGTCTGTCAACTTGATTGTACTTTTTAACGGTGCCTCACATTCGTCTAGGCAAACGCTGGGCTGTTTCCTCATCCTCCCCTCAGAACACACAGTGAACAAACTGTTAAAACAGAAAAAGGCACAGAACTAAGTTTAGATGATTTACGGACGAAAGACGTGCGCTACGTTTCTCTCATCCAAGGACAAATGAAGATTTGATGGCAGAAATGACATCTCTTCACAAAAATAAATTGTCAACTGGAGCAATATACTGTAACCCGTCGATTATAGATCAAGACAAGGAAAAAAAAAGAAAAGATGTAACGACTTTAATTAATGCTGCCGTATGTGTATGGTGTTAGTGCTGTCTTCCGTTTCTTTATTCCTTGGTTTTTTATATTGTGCTGTATTTATGTGGCGTATGTTCTTTTCGAAATATCTCCAAGCAATTTTGTTGCTTAAAGACATAAAGTCAGGATTGCTGAGATACGATAGTGTTCGCTGTCTTGTATTTTAGGGAATGTATTTCTGCAGAATGTATATCAATATCTCTTCCTTCTCAACATATATCCTTGTTCACTGTCACTTTAATTTTCTGTTTCGAATGATGTGATGTGGTGTTTAAGACGGTTGACTTCAATATGGATGGAGCATGGTTTAAATAAAGATCTTAAGAGGTTTTGGTCACATGTAAAATCTGTAAGTAGGTGAAAATCATCTATTTATTCACTCAGTGACCATACTGGCACCGATAACAAGAAGCCCGAAATATTGAATTCGGTCTCCCGAAATCGTTACACCGCGAAAGGTCGTAACACGTTTCCTCCTTTCAATCGTAGTACGAACTTCGTAATGGCAGATATTGAGATAACCGATCGTGAATTAGAAAAACAGCTACAATCGTTTAGCAGTGGAAAGGCGTCAGGATGAGATGAGATACCTGTAAGATTCTACAAAGATTATGCGAAAGAACTTGCACTCCTTTGTAACACCGAAAATGCAGGTAAAATACCTTCTGCACCATTCAAAATTTTTAGCCATTTGATATCTGTTGATAGCTTGTACTGTACTTCTGAGTCTGTAAGTTTTATTATTGAAACTATATTTAATATATAATCGATGTAATAGTGTATTTATTTCTGACTTCAAAAAAATGGTTCAAATGGCTCTGAGCGCTATGGGACTCAACTTCTGAGGTCATTAGTCCCCTAGAACTTAGAACTAGTTAAACCTAACTAACTTAAGGACATCACACACATCCATGCCCGAGGCAGAATTCGAACCTGCGACTGTAGCGGTCTCGCGGTTCCAGACTGCAGCGCCTAGAACCGCACGGCCACTTCGGCCTGCATTTCTGACTTCATATAATTGATTGCAGATATAATGAAAATATTGCAAATTGCTGGGTAATTGCCAAAGGAACTTTATTAAAATGTATCGATAGCAACGACGAAATGGCAGTAGCTGTGCCGTTGTTTATCTTTGCTTATGGAGAGTCTCTGTCGCGTTGCGAGCAGAGAGGAGGCAGAGCAGGTTGAGCCATGAAAGAGTGAGGAAGTGTTGGGCGCTCCCGCAAACGCGGCATGCAACTATGCTAGCGCCAGTGAGGCGCGCTTGATTCGTTAACCTGCGAGTACTGAGATCACGGTAGGGGTGGACAGGCGGAGGAAGCTGTAATTCCAACTACTGCCTGTCTCATAATTATCCGTGGCTCTGGAGACGACTTGGGGTTCTCATCCACCACCAGCAGCAGCAACAACAGCAACGACAGCTCAGCATTGTCGTCGGCTACATTCTTCGTCGCTCGAACAGCTACAGCATCGGAAGACTGTTAAGTGAAAAATTGTAAAAATTATGTAGGCATTACCCAGTGACATTTCTTTCACAAAGTATGACTGAGCGTCTGTGTTGTCATTGCCCTCAGACATTATTACCAAGTAGGATCCCTTTTCTTTCCATGCAATCGCCGAGTGTCGTAAGAATGTGAAAACTGATTAACCATTTACTGCCAGTTTTGTGTGGTTGCTTTAATAACCAATTTCAGTCTAAGTTTTATGCCTCAGTAACTGTTCATTCTTGTATTGCATAGCAGAGCCTTAACTAATTTGCAATTTCACGTATTAATTCCATTCACTCAAAGTAAAGTAAAATTTCATTGGTAAAACTAATAACTAAAGATACAATACCAATTAAGTGTGCACATTTCATTTATTCTGTATTTAGCTTAGCAAGTGACTTTTGCTGGCTTGGTATGTATCTTATTGTTGTTATTTTAAAAATAAAATCGGTTGCTCATTTGCTTAAAGTAAATTCACTTCAGTCTTTAAATAATAAAAAATAAATTGCTTGCATTTTTCTAAATTTTGCATAACGTTACACAGAGGTTACTAAAAGTCATTTTATACATAACAAAGTTTAAATTAAGCCAGTTATTTATTTAACCACTACTCCATTTAATTTTAATTTCAAAATTTAGTATTTCAGAATAACTAACTGCATTTTCTGATTTATTTTCTCGTGAACTGTTGTGCTGTGAAAAGCGTGAGAGCCTTCTGGTGCCACGCCAATGATTATTACTTAAATTTCTTTGCCATTACCTGTTTTAAGATTCTGGAGATTCAATGCCCTAAAGGGCTGGTGACCGTTTAATTATCCCCTTTTTGTTTGCTAATCAGTATTTTCTTTGTATTATCAGTAATTTTTGTAATAAATATTACGTGGAACCCTCACCCCCCCCCCCCCCCCCCTCCGCGCTGAGCGGTTCGTGAGCGATTGCACTACATCTCACCCGTTTCAAAATTATCATGAATTTAGCTTAACCCTTTGGCTTACGATGTAAGTTCCGTTAGCGTGAGCCGTACGTGGCTGCAAGGTACGGATGCGCCTTACGATTCCCGGCGCTTACACACGCTAAGGCTGCGGTGCACTACGCCTGGTGGCGTCTGAAGTCGTGCAGACGCCCTCGGGATTTGTAAGTACGTGTGTGAGATACCAGTAACGGGACATTTCTACAGGTATCATAAATAATGACGATTAGTTGCCCATTGGAAACGAAACATTCATTGTCTCAAACGCAACGATATATTCACAAACGTTTTATTTCCCTTTGTAAGCAAACATGCATTGATGAAATACATCTTAATATTAATATTCACAACAATGCAATGATCTAAGACTGTACAATATTTTGTTCAAAACATTCTGGGACCTGTTACGTTAGTACGTTGGCAAACATATTTTCAACCGCAACGTCTTCACAATGACATGTACACGAATTTAATAGTCTTCGATTATATGATATCGTTCAAAACAATCTGACACATGTAATGCAACCCTGCACTTTATGCATTCGCACGTTGTTTCGCTGCGTCGTTTATGCTTTCTGCACACCACACAAGCTCTTGCAGGATTTACTTTTGATGATGTTGGATCAATATGTTTGGGAAAATGTGCCTATGTTGCGCGTGCGGTCTTTGTAGTATATCGCTGGATGCTAATCGTCCCTTCCGATTATATTCCGATAAAGGTGTAGTTTTCAATAATGGTTCTGCAATGTGAATCCTATATTCTGCGTAGCTCTGTCGTTTGCCGCAATGTATTTTGTAATATAAAATGTACGTGTTAAATAAAGCAACATCAAATAGGTAAAAGAATATCTTGCGGTATCCTTTCATACATTTTCTCATCATAGGGAAACATGCGAGCATCTGATCTTGGCGATCAATTCCAATCATGCCTCTATTGTATTAGACGACACATTTCGGTTTCCGCGACGCATTGCGGAGAGGTGTGTCTGTGGCAATCATTTCTGCTGTTGGATGCTTTGTGGAAAGCATGTAAACGTCTCGTTTATCTTTCCATTTTAGTGCCAATATTCCATTACAACTCCTCGCTGCCATTTCTCCCTTCTTTAATTTTGCCTTCAGGAAGTCTGTGGGCATATTTTTTTTTTTTCTGTTTGAGCGCACTGTTCCAATCACATTAGTTTTATTGGTGAGGAGAGTTTTGAAAAGTTTCGTTGAAGAAAACCAATTATCTAAATATAGACTATGCCCTTTATGTAATACGGCCGGCCGGTGTGGCCGAGCGGTTCTAGGCGCTTCAGTCCGGAACCGCGCTGCTGCTACGGTCGCAGGTTCGAATCCTGCCTTGGGCATGGATGTGTGTGATGTCCTTAGGTTAGTCAGGTTTAAGTAGTTCTAAGTCTAGGGGACTAATGACCTCAGATGTTAAGTCCCATAGTGCTTAGAGCCATTTGAGCCATTTTTTGTGTAATACCGATTGTGATAGTTCTAGAACTACACTTTCAGAGGCATTACCACTAGCATCACGTTTGTCACTACCCGTGTATATCTTACAATCATAGCAGTATCCGGAACTTGACTCACAGAATTTATAAATTTTAATACCAAACCTCGCTCTTTTTGATGGGTTAAATTGTTTTTAGGATAAGCGCCCCTTAAATTTCATTAATGGTTCATCAATGGCAATATTCTCTTGCATTGTGTACACTTCCTTAAATTTATGATTGAACATTTCTATGACTGGCCTTAGGTTGTACAGCTTATCTGTGTTGTTCGCTAAACTGTTATTCGGTAGATGCAGAAATCTTCTTATGTGCAGAAATCTCCTGAATGGCATCGTCTTCCTAAATATTGGCGTTTCTATAACGGCCCTCCTGGACCAATACATCTGCATCGACGGTTTCCTTACTTCAGCCATGATTATACATAGCGCAATGTATATTTTTATTTCATTACAGCCGATAGCAGAGCACTTATGGTCTATTTTTCGTCTCTTCTGTTCATTGTTGAGTACGTCTTGTGCATATCTATTCGTCTCAGTTACGATGTTTTCCCAAAATGTACTTATCGAGTATCCGAGCATATTTGCGACTGGATTCAAAACTTCCTTGAACATAGAACTCAACAACTCGCTCTTAACGGAACAAAATCGACAGATGTAAAGGCAACTTCCGGTGTATCCCAAGGAAGTGTGACATTGTGTATAACAAAGCAGCAATGCCGGAAGATGGTAACGATTTACAGAATGACCTCCGGAGAAATGATGAATGGTGCAGTTGACCCTGAACGTAAATAAAATTAACGTATTGTGCAGACATATCAAAAGATATCCGCTACTGTACAGCTGCACTATTGGTAACAAACCGCTGGAAACAGTATCTACCATAAATTACCTAGGAGTAACTGTCCAGAGCGACCTTAAGTGAAATGACCACATAAACTAATAGTGGGAAATGCTGATGCGAGACTCAGGACCATAGGAAGAATATTAAGGAAATGTAACTCATCCACGAAATAAGTGGATTATGAGGCGCTTTTTCGACCGGTTGTTGAGTATTGTTTATCTGTCTTGGATCCCTACCAGGCAGGACTGATAGAAGAGATAGAGAAGATCGAACGAAGAGCGGTGCGTTTCGTGACAGTATCTTTTAGCCAGCCCGAGAGCGTTACGGAGATGCACATAAGCTCCAGTGCCAGAAGTTACAGGAGAGGCGTTGTGCTTCACGATTTATTACTGAAACTTCGAGAGAGCACTTTCCGGAAGAGTCGGACAACATATTACTTTCCCCCACATGCGTCTCGCGTAATGGCCACGAGGAGAAAATTAAATTAGATCCAATACAGGAGCTTTGCGACAATCACACTCCTCGCGAGTGGAACGGGGTTGGAGGGCTCAGTTAGTGGTACAAAAAGTAACTTCCGTCACACTCCATTTGGGAGTTTGGGGAGTATGATGTAGATGTACACATCCAAAACTGCTGAAGACGAACATGATGACAGCTCAACTGAAACGGCCACGCCCCTGGCCAATTTTCGTCACCATCCTTGCCAATGCGAACTTTTGCTTTACCGTATCTGTTTACTTCTGATAACACCGTCGTCGATAAGGTACAGTTATCAGCAACTCTAATGTTAGCTTGAGCACCCCTGTGCTTCAGTAGGCGTGGTACTCTTGGAGACGGTACTCCCTCGCCTTCCATCGATTTTTCAACTGAATTACTTAGCCAGTTGTTGACGGACCTGCAGTTTAACGTGAATCCAAAGCACAAAGCAACTTGGAATTTTTCCTGTTTACAAATCAATGCAACAAAAAATCAGAGAACTGAGAGACTTTCGAACTCTAGATCTTCGAACAAGCGGTTTAAAACTTAGCTAAATTACAAAGTTAATCTGACGAGGCATTAATACCCAATATTACAACGAGGAGACAAAAGGCGTGGGACAGCGACACGCACATATACAGAAGGCGGTAGTATCGCGTACACAAGGTATAAAAGGTTAATGCACTGGGGGAACTGTCATTTGTATTCCGAGTGATTCACGTGAAAAGATTTCCGACGTCATTATGGGCGCACGCAGAATGTTAGTTGGAGCTAGACGCATGTTCCATTTCATAAATCGTTATGGAATTCAGTATTCCGAGGCCCACAGTGTCAAGAGTGTGCCGAGATTACCAAATTCCAGGTATTACCTCTCATCACGGACGACGCAGTGGCCGACGGCCTTCGCTTAACGACCGAGAGTAGCTGCTTTTGCTTATAGTTGTCAGTGACTGGGCGTCAAATGACTGCAGAAATCAATATGGGACGTACGACGAACGTATCCGTTAGGATAGTGCGCTGAAATTTTGCGTCAGTGGGCTGTGGCAGCAGGCGATCGACGGGAGTGTCTTTGCTAACAGCGAGACATCGCTTGCAACGCCTCTTTTTGACTCGTGACCACATCGGTTGAACACTAGATGAGTGAAAAGCCGTGGCCTGGTCAGATGAGTCCCGATTTCAGTTATTATTTATTTAGCGTGTGACATTACATATGAACAGCGACTAGCAATTGTGGATTACATAGTTTTACAAAATTTTACAAAAATATACACTCCTGGAAATTGAAATAAGAACACCGTGAATTCATTGTCCCAGGAAGGGGAAACTTTATTGACACATTCCTGGGGTCAGATACATCACATGATCACACTGACAGAACCACAGGCACATAGACACAGGCAACAGAGCATGCACAATGTCGGCACTAGTACAGTGTATATCCACCTTTCGCAGCAATGCAGGCTGCTATTCTCCCATGGAGACGATCGTAGAGATGCTGGATGTAGTCCTGTGGAACGGCTTGCCATGCCATTTCCACCTGGCGCCTCAGTTGGACCAGCGTTCGTGCTGGACGTGCAGACCGCGTGAGACGACGCTTCATCCAGTCCCAAACATGCTCAATGGGGGACAGATCCGGAGATCTTGCTGGCCAGGGTAGTTGACTTACACCTTCTAGAGCACGTTGGGTGGCACGGGATACATGCGGACGTGCGTTGTCCTGTTGGAACAGCAAGTTCCCTTGCCGGTCTAGGAATGGTAGAACGATGGGTTCGATGACGGTTTGGATGTACCGTGCACTATTCAGTGTCCCCTCGACGATCACCAGTGGTGTACGGCCAGTGTAGGAGATCGCTCCCCACACCATGATGCCGGGTGTTGGCCCTGTGTGCCTCGGTCGTATGCAGTCCTGATTGTGGCGCTCACCTGCACGGCGCCAAACACGCATACGACCATCATTGGCACCAAGGCAGAAGCGACTCTCATCGCTGAAGACAACACGTCTCCATTCGTCCCTCCATTCACGCCTGTCGCGACACCACTGGAGGCGGGCTGCACGATGTTGGGGCGTGAGCGGAAGACGGCCTAACGGTGTGCGGGACCGTAGCCCAGCTTCATGGAGACGGTTGCGAACGGTCCTCGCCGATACCCCAGGAGCAACAGTGTCCCTAATTTGCTGGGAAGTGGCGGTGCGGTCCCCTACGGCACTGCGTAGGATCCTACGGTCTTGGCGTGCATCCGTGCGTCGCTGCGGTCCGGTCCCAGGTCGACGGGCACGTGCATCTTCCGCCGACCACTGGCGACAACATCGATGTACTGTGGAGACCTCACGCCCCACGTGTTGAGCAATTCGGCGGTACGTCCACCCGGCCTCCCGCATGCCCACTATACGCCCTCGCTCAAAGTCCGTCAACTGCACATACGGTTCACGTCCACGCTGTCGCGGCATGCTACCAGTGTTAAAGACTGCGATGGAGCTCCGTATGCCACGGCAAACTGGCTGACACTGACGGCGGCGGTGCACAAATGCTGCGCAGCTAGCGCCATTCGACGGCCAACACCGCGGTTCCTGGTGTGTCCGCTGTGCCGTGCGTGTGATCATTGCTTGTACAGCCCTCTCGCAGTGTCCGGAGCAAGTATGGTGGGTCTGACACACCGGTGTCAATGTGTTCTTTTTTCCATTTCCAGGAGTGTATTAATTTCATAATTTATAATTTAAAAAATAAGTCTATAAATTAATATCTAATTTGTCGATCCATTCAAGGACTGCCTCTATCACTTCAAAGATATCATCCAAGATCCCATGGTAGGCTCCTCTGCTACAGCTTGCTACAGTGTAATGGATCGTCTGGTGTTCATGCCGGGGCCTGTGCGCATCTGATTGATTGTTTTCCAGGCACGTCGCGTTAGTTCCATACCGGCTGGTCTTGTGTCAGGTCTTTGGAGGGTCTGATGTTCCTCATGGGCAATAGTGTTCCATATTTCTGTCCACTTTTTGTTGATACTGAAAGTAGCTGTCTGTAGCGATTCTGCCAGAAGGACAGATGGCTGCCTAGATTTGAATCGGTTCATTCGGAGAGCAGGAACGTTAGAGTGCGTTGTAAGCACGGGGATTTTAAGTAATTTTTGGTATTCCTTGAGGAGGGCGTTTTGTCTTCGGATGTATGGTGGCGCAATGTTGCTTAGATGTGGTAACCAGTATAGAGGAGTAGATTTGATGCAGCCTGTTATTGTCCTCATTGCTGTGTTTAACTCCACGTCCATTTTTCTCACCCGATTTCAGTTGGTAGGGGTCGAGTGTCATGCAGACCCCACGAAGCCATGGACCCTAGTTTTCAACAAGGCAATGCATAAGCTGGTGGTGCCAACATATTGGCATGGTCTGTCTTTACATTGAATGGACGGCGTCCTCTGATCTATCTGAACCGTTCATTGACATGAAATGGTTATGTTCAGCTACTTGAAGACCATTTGCAGGCATTCATAGACTTAATGTTCCTAAACAACGATGGAATTTTTATGGATGAAAATGCGCTATGTCACCAGGCCACAATTGTTTGCGATTGGTTTGAAGAATGTTCAGGAGGATTCGAGCAAATGATTTGGCCATCCACATCGCCCACATGAATCCTGTCGAGTACTTATGGGACATAATAGAGAGGTAAGTTCACACACAAAATCCTGCACTGGGAACACTTCGATGGTTATGGATTGCTATAGAGGCAGCATGGCTCAATATTCCTGTAGGAGACTTCAAACGACATGTTGAGTCCATGACACGTCGAGTTACTGCACTATGCCGAGCAAAAGGAGGTCCAACACGTTATTATGAGGTTTACCAAGACTTTTGTCACCTCAGTGTAATTTCCCTTTTGACTTAGGCTTTCGACAAGCATGTTGCGGCCATCCACGACTTCCTCCCCTGTGCCAACCACTTCGTCTCAGATCAGCACTTGCACTCAATGTCCCCAATGATATGTTGGATATATTCCAATCTCTGACTTCCCCCACAGTTTTAATTGTCTACGGCACCCTCAGGTACCACGCAAATTATTCCCTGATGTGTTAGGACATGTCCTTTCACACTGCCCCGTATTTTTGTTAATCTTACCGAGAGAGTTGATGCAGTTGTTGGCACACTGGTCCGTCATTCGGGAGAATGAGATTTCAGATCCGCATTGGCCGCCAGATTTAGGTCTTCTGTGATTTTCCTAAATGGCTCCTGGCATATTCGGGATGGTCCCTTTGAAGGCGCATGTCCGATTTTCTAACTTATCCTACATACAATGTGAACTTGCTCTCAGTCTACAGTGGCCACATTACTCGTGAGACAGGACAGATTATCCCCAGGGATCATGAATTAACCCCCAAGGGGTCATAATCCACTTAGCAGAACAATAGGTTAAGGGGAAGGGGTCAGGAAAGTTCGCTCCTAATGTATGCAACCTGCAGTAACTGATTGTCTCAGAACCTGCTTTACTCCACTACTCATATATTCTGCGGTCTATTCTCCAGAATAGAGGTATTCTTGTCGTACTACCATGTTCCAATTATTAATGATTATTAGAGTCTACTGAATTACAGGTTCGTATACTTCCTCCTCTATTTCATCTTCTGCTTGTGATGTTGGTGTGTATACATTTTTATAATATGTGAAATGTTCCTGGTTTTAGTGACATAGACCCAAAGTGAAATGTCTATTTTTTCCAGTGTTAGTATTGATGGTAGTCAGCAATAGTTTTAACACGTTTATTTCTTATTATTTTTCTCTCTTTTTATGGCATAGTCGTTAACACACTGGAATTGCATTCGGGAGGATGACGCTCCAAATCTCTGTCTTGGTATCCAGTCTTAGGTTTTTGTGGTTTCCCCAAGTCGCTTAAGGCAAGTGAAGGGATGAAAGGACACAGCCAGTTTCCTTCCCCAAACTTTCTGCCATTGTGCTCCATACCTAATGATCTCGTTGTCAATGGGACGTTAATCACTGATATTCCTTCCTTCCTTCCTTCAACACACTTCCCAACATCAAGAAGCTAATAGTCTCCTAATGCCACCACCCAAGTTTTTTTAGAACATTCCCTAGGGCACTCCCTGGAATCTTAAATTTAGTGTTGTCTTCTTGTGACATAGAACAGACTCAGGGAAGGCTCATATTAAACGGTTACGTTTCTGTTCTATTGTACAGCGTACACATCCAATTATTTTCATTCTATTGGTCCCATATAACAAGAAAGTGCTAATGGACATCCGTGGGCATGATGACATCCCACTTTTCGGTAACTGTTGTCACTGACTAGACTCGTGGAATACTGCAGACAGCTGAGGACAGTCTCCATCGTATTTATATCGTAACATAATGGTGTCGCATCTTTTTAATTCTAATGTCATAAATCTTCCCACAAACCATGGATCATACCGATAATCTTTGGATAACACAAGAGATATTGAATTTAATTGACGAAGGAAGAAGTATGAAAAAGCAGCCTCTTTCACAAGCCAAATAAAATGCAGACGTCTTGGAAAGATGATGGCAGAAAGTGCCAAATTGGTAAGTATTAATGAATGTATAGAGAAGAAATGAAAAACTTCAGAAACATATGTGACTATAGGAAAGGTGGATGTCTCCTATGCCGGCCGGGGTGGCCGAGCGGTTCTAGGCGCTATAGTCTGGAACCGCGCGACCGCTACGGTCAAATCCTGCCTTGGGCATGGATGTGTGTGATGTCCTTTAGAACAATCCCTAGGGCACTCCCTCAAATCTTAAACTTAGTGTTCTAAGTTCTAGGGGATTGATGACCTCAGGAGTTAAGTCCCATAGTGCTCAGAGGTATTTGATTTCTCCTATAGGAAAACTAAAGATACTTTTGGGAAAACGAGGCAACCTGTATAAATATTAATAGCTCATATGGTAAGCTGTACTAAGCAAAGAAGGGATGGCTGGTACAAATATTAATCGCTCATTTGGTAGCCTGTACTGAGCAAAGAAGGTAAGGCTGGAAGGAAAATGAACCTGTGACATTATTATAGATTTTTTTCGCGTTTCATTTTTTACTCCAAAGAGCAGAGCGGTCTGTTTGAGATCCAGCCCATTACAAACTCGCTGTTCTTTCCAGCAAACTTTCCCACCAGGCTGGGAGTGTGCGGAAGGTATCGCAGTTGGGACTATTTGGAAGCGGATTTTATGATCCGGCATTTGCCTGATAAAACAAAGAAAACCATCCAAAATCTTTGTTTTGAACCGGGAAGAGGGACTGTTTCCATTTATTTTGGGTACAATATTACGGGGTGTGGATTTTTTTTATTGTGTATGGTTGAAATACAGCTTCACCAGCCGCTCACTGTCCTGCTGTCATGGCGGATTAAAGTTGTTGCATTCCTCAATGATGTCACTCCAAAGGCATCACTGGAGTGCACGTTGACGGAGTGGCGGTGGGGCTTGAGGATCCATATGAGCCTCCGATGGTCGTCGCAGCTACATATTCACAATGGTTGTTGACGATGGTCGAAGGGAAGCGGATGGATATAAAGATGCAATGGCGGATACAAGATTGCGAGAAGCATTTCATAGCGCGCTGGAAGACCTAAGTTCAAGAAAGGCACCCAGACTAGACGACATATCCTCAGAGATATTGAGAGCCTTGGGTGAGCTGAGTATGATTAACTTTTTTTACCAGTACGAAGTGTAGGACAAGAGGAATACCCCCAGCCTTCAAAAACAATGAAATAATTCTTATTCCAAAGAAGGCAGATGTTGACTAGGGTGAATATTACCGAACCATCATTTTGATAAATCATGGCAGCGGAAGTTCTGAGTAGGAGATTAGTGTTTAACGCTCCGTCGACAACGACGTCATTAGAGACGGAGCACAAGCTCGGATTGGGGAAGGATGGGAAGGTAATCGGCAGTGCCCTTTCAAAGGAACCGTCCCGGCATTTGCCTGAAACGATTTAGGGAGATTACGGAAAACCTAAATCAGGATGGCCAGAGACGGGTTTGAACGTTCGTCCTCCCGAATGTGAGTCCAGTGTGCTAACCACTGCGCCACCCTGCTCGGTCGGAAGACCTGACACGAATTATTTACAGAAAAATGGAAAAACCGGTAGAAGCCTGCCGAAACGAATATTGATTTGGGTTCCGGAGAAATACCGGGTGATCAAAAAGTCAGTATAAATTTGAAAACTGAAAAAATTACGGAATAAATCACGGAATAAATCTGCCGACGACGCTCATATCAGAAATATCAACGGAACTGCGAGTGCTAATCGAAGACTGACTGAGAAATTGCAGAAGAGTGTAACATTTCAGTTGGATCATGTCGTGAAATCGTGACAAAACATGTTGGAATGCATCGTATTGCCGCCAAGTTCGACGATAGACGAGATTAAAGAAAACTCACAGATGGCGCTTTGCGCGATCCGGCAAGAAGGGTACCAAGACTGCTTTCGGAAGTGGAAAAGACGTTGGGAGCGATGTATCAATTGTGGAGGAGAGCATTTCAAATGAGACCAGTAAAATGTAAGCATAGAAATTTTTTGTGGACATAGTTCCTGAATGTTTTGAACAGACCTCGTAAACGAATCATGGTTAATTTGAGAAACATTGGAGAACAATGTGTAAATTGTTGCAGCTCTCACATCCAAGAGAAAAGAATGTGTAGGTCGGAAGGAACGCAACACGGGTTCACTAGTAGGCAGGTAGCTATTTTAATCAATAGACCACATGGTCGTGAGCTTGCTTGGCCGCTGACATGGAGTAAAAAAGGCAGCTACATCATATTTTTGCATCATCTTCATTCGTGTGCTCTACCTAACCATGAAACTGAAGGTGTAATTAGTGTTTCAACTTCTCCTACGGTCGCCAGTACCTAAGACATGATGTGTACCTGCATCTAAAATGCATTTATGCTTCATTTGGAAAATCATAGTTAAATAATCAACTGCGAAGCAATTTATTTCATGAGTATGTGCAACTCTGCAGCGTCCACCGGGAATTGGCGTGATACGACAACATACACGATCCGGTCGCATTAATGTGAACACCACCTACTTCCTATGTCACTGTACAATAACCATTCACAGACGGCAGGTGGCAGCACTACCACTGGAGGGTATATAAAGCCTTTCGGGAGGACGCGTAAAACAATGCAGTCGTTGGCTTAATTCAGAAGCGGAGCAATTTGTCTGACGTCCAAAAAGAGGATGATCAGTGGCTGAACAGGTCTAGGGTAGGAAAATTTCCGAAACGGCTAAGTTCACAAACTGTTGTTGTGTAGCGATGATTAAAGTTCACCGTTCCTGACAAAATGGCGCTATTCAAAACCGGCGTCAAGGCAGCTGTAGTGCACCACGGGTCATATACGACGGGTGTGAACGACGGCTGAGGGGATGTGTATGGTCAAATGGGAGTGCAACTGTTGCGCAACTGACCGCCCATATGAACCCAGGGACAATCAACAGATTCTCAGCGAATGTTGCTGCGTATTGACCTCTGCAGTGGGCGCCTGGTACGTGAACCGTGCTGAATGTTGTTCATCGACGACGAAGTCTGGAATATGCACGCCAATACCGCAAATGGACGTCCATTGCGTGGCTACAGGTGGCCTTTACAGATGAATTACGTTTATGCTCCATCGGACAGATGGTTGCTGGCGTGTACGGCTTGAAACGTCTTAAAACATACACCATGCAACAATCGTCGGAAGGGTTCAGGAAGGAGGACATTGCCTAGGTGATCTCGTCATCCTGGAAGGCATAACGGATCAACAAGAGTATGTATCTACTCTTGAAGGCCGTGTCCGCCGCTGCATGCAATTTTTCTTTCTCGGCCCTTTGGCGTGTACGAGAGGGCAGTGGAACGTGTTACAGTTCGCAGTGTACGTGCGTGGTTTAAAGAGCACCTGGATGAGTTTACCTTACTCCTCTGCCCACCAGACCCACCGATTTTAAACTCAAACAAGAATATGTGGGACCAATTCGGTAGGGCTGTTCGCGTCTTGGAGCCTCAGCCGAGAAAGCTGGCCACGGCACAGGAGCCGGCATGGTTCCACATCTGTGTCATTGACTCACTTTCTGCACATCTCGCAGCCGTCCGCACTGCAAAAGGTAATAATTCAGGATTGTGACAACCGGTCACGTTAATGTGACACGATAATGTAGTTAGTACTAGAAGTCGACGATCATATTACGTGGAGTAAAAACATCACTAATGCTATAAAAATGTATTGTGCGCTCGTGAGTCGCTGTTACGCCCGTGATCAAAGGATAGATTCTTATAATCTAGTGCAAATTGTTGCTCAGATGTTTGTTCATACTCCACACCGGTCTAGACGCTACCAAAACCGACTCTCACACGTTGTTTAAGGGAATAATACACCATTACAGACACCATACACTGCGAAAATATCCACCTTTGATCGTATATCGATAAATGAAGAAGTCGGCTGGACAAAGGGCAGTGATACTTCAAAGAAAACATCAGTTCACTGCGTGGCTCAAATGGCTCTGAGTACTATCGGACTTAACATCTGAGGTCATCAGTCCCCTAGAACTTAGAACTACTTAAACCTAACTAACGTAAGCACATGACATACATCCATGTCCGAGGCAGGATTCGAACCTGCGACCGTAGCGGTCGCACAGTTCCAGACTGAAGTGCCTAGAACCGCTCGGCCACAGCGGCCGGCCACTGCGTGGCAAAAGAGTGTAGTACCTGCATTTTCGTGACGACCAGTTGTATAATATCACATTTAGATGGAACGCGGACATTAGGTGCGATTTGTGTCACCCAAGTTGTGTGCACGAGCAGCAAAGAAAGACTGCAGTAGGTAGTATCATTTTAATGTGTCTTCTAAATTATCCATAGAACACAATTAATTAGACCTGTGCCCTTCTCTTTCCTGGTCGTTTCAGATAACTGTATCAAAACAATCCTTAGGACTGGAGCATCCGTGTATCTGATGTTTCCCTTTATGAATGTTCAGGGCTGTCGGCCCTTGAGATGCCCAATCCTTCATGAAATACGCTGCATAACAAACACAGTGACGGTTGGAGTTTGGGTATGGGGTGGACTGCTCGTACAGACGTCACGTGAGGACCATCGTGTCACTGCACTGTTCTGACACGTGGTGCTGAAGAGGATACGTGTGCATAACGACGCCACTCCCTGGCTGTAGGCGCCGTGAGAACAGCGCTGTTGCACACCGCGAGACCAAATTTCGCGGAAGCGCGCATGCGCGGAAGTTGCGTGAATCACAGGTCGCTTTCCCACACATCGGCAACGCAGGTGGCTCTGGTCTGCGGTCCAGTTGTAACTGCTTCTCCCCGCCTCATCGTGTTGGCTGTCGCCGAGGAGGTTCACTGTGACCAAGCACTGAAGTCTTATCATTTTTAATTAAGTTCTCCTATATATTCTAAAACACTTGAGTCATTTCAAAAGTTCTGCACTCTGTAATATAGAACTAAAGAAAATAATTTACCTTACAAAATACCTTTACAGGCCGTCTATTTAACCTCAGTTCTTGCTTATGACAGTTTCCCACCATTTTGAGAACATCTTTATTCCCGATAGGGCACCTTCATTGTTGAACTGTCTGATTACTCGGATCACCTGACTGGAAACTTGGTCAGTTGTGTCAAAACGTTTTCCACGGACTTTTTCCTTCAGTTTGGAAAATGGCTCGAAGTCTGGTGGGCTCATGTCAGAACTGTATGGTGTGTAGTGATTTCCCATCCAGATTCGTCGAGCGTTTCTCTCACTGGTAGGTCAATAGTCGGTCTTGCGTTATCGTGCAAAATGACACCAGCTACAAGCACATCAGGCCGACTTCATGAATTTTCGGGCACAAAACATTTTGCAGCAACAGCTTGTAGACGCCTGTTACAGATGTCCAATGGGGCACTCTATTTGTAGCTATTGTAGCATTCATGTCATACGCAAAGATCATCGTAAGTTGACGGCCGAATTTTTTCGGGAGTGGAGAGCCGGAACTTTTTCATTGTGAAGAGTGAGACTTCAGATCTGGCTCAAAATGTCGTATCCAGGTTCCATAAAATGCAACAGTCTTTTTCAAAAAACTGTTGTTCTGTTCGATAAAGTTGAAGCAGTTCTGACATTCTTTTGCGACCTGCTTTCTGCTCTTCACTCAGATCATGCGGAATCCAACCGGCAGCAACTTTACTCACCTTCAGCTTTTCAGCTATGATTCTGTAAAGTGAAGTGAAAAGCATTCCGGCCCCATATGCAATTTCCTCGCATGTTTTTCCTCGATCCTATCACAAAATGGTCAATGCCCCCCCCCCTCCCCACCATGAACCATGGACCTTGCCGTTGGTGGGGAGGCTTGCGTGCCTCAGCGATACAGATAGCCGTACCGTAGGTGCAACCACAACGGAGGGGTATCTGTTGAGAGGCCAGACAAACGCGTGGTTCCTGAAGAGGGGCAGCAGCCTTTTCAGTAGTTGCAGGGGCAACAGTCTGGATGATTGACTGATCTGGCCTTGTAACACTAACCAAAACGGCCTTGCTGTGCTGGTACTGCGAACGGTTGAAAGCAAGGGGAAACTACAGCCGTAATTTTTCCCGAGGGCATGCAGCTTTACTGTATGGTTAATGATGATGGCGTCCTCTTGGGTAAAATATTCCGGAGGTAAAATAGTCTCCAATTCGGATCTCCGGGCGGGGACTACTCAAGAGGATGTCGTTATCAGGAGAAAGAAAACTGGCGTTCTACGGATCGGAGCGTGGAATGTCAGGTCCCTTAATCGGGCAGGTAGGTTAGAAAATTTGAAAAGGGAAATGGATAGGTTAAAGTTAGATATAGTGGGAATTAGTGAAGTTCGGTGGCAGGAGGAACAAGACTTTTGGTCAGGCGAATACAGGGTTATAAATACAAAGTCAAATAGGGGTAATGCAGGAGTAGGTTCAATAAGGAATAAAAAAATAGGAATGCGGGTAAGCTACTACAAACAGCATAGTGAACGCATTATTGTGGCCAAGATAGACACGAAGCCCACGCCTACTACAGTAGTACAAGTTTATATGCCAACTAGCTCTGCAGATGACGAAGTAATTGAAGAAATGTATGATGAAATAAAATAAATTATTCAGATAGTGAAGGAGACGAAAATTTAATAGTCATGGGTGACGGGAATTTGGTAGTAAGAAAACGGAGAGAAGGAAACGTAGTAGGTGAATATGGATTGGGGGTGAGAAATGAAAGAGAAAGCCGCCTGGTAGAATTTTGTGCAGAGCATGACTTAATCATAGCTAACACTTGGTTCAAGAATCATGAAAGAAGATTGTATACATGGAAGAACCCTGGAGATACTAAAAGGTATCAGATAGATTATATAATGGTCAGACAGAGATTTAGGAACCAAGTTTTAAATTGTAAGAAGCGAGCGAGGTGGCGCAGTGGTTAGCACATTCGGGAGGACGACGGTTCAATCCCGTCTCCGGCTATCCTGATTTAGGTTTTCCGTGATTTCCCTAAATCGTTTCAGGCAAATGCCGGGATGGTTCCTTTGAAAGGGCACGGCCGATTTCCTTCCCCATCCTTCCCTAACCCGAGCGTGCGCTCCGTCTCTAATGACCTCGTTGTCAAATGGTTCAAATGGCTCTGAGCACTATGGGACTCAACTGCTGAGGTCATTAGTCCCCTAGAACTTAGAACTAGTTAAACCTAACTAACCTAAGGACATCACAAACATCCATGCCCGAGGCAGGATTCGAACCTGCGACCGTAGCGGTCTTGCGGTTCCAGACTGCAGCGCCTTTAACCGCACGGCTACTTCGGCCGGCACCTCGTTGTCGACGGGACGTTAAAAAACACTAACCTAACCTAACCTTTAAATTGTAAGACATTTCCAGGGGCAGATGTGGACTCTGACCACAATCTATTGGTTATGAACTGTAGATTAAAACTGAAGAAACTGCAAAAAGGTGGGAATTTAAGGAGATGGGACCTGGATAAACTGACTAAACCAGAAATTGTACAGAGTTTCAGGGAGAGGGTAAGGGAACAAATGGCAGGAATGGGGGAAAGAAATACAGTAGAAGAAGAATGGGTAGCTTTGAGGGATGAAGTACTGAAGGCAGCAGAGGATCAAGTAGGTAAAAAGACGAGGGCTAGTAGAAATCCTTGGGTAACAGAAGAACTACTGAATTTAATTGATGAAAGGAGAAAATATAAAAATGCAGTAAATGAAGCAGGCAAAAAGGAATAGAAACGTCTCAAAAATGAGATCGACAGGAAGTGCAAAATGGCTAAGCAGGGATGGCTAGAGGATAAATGTAAGGATGTAGAGGCTTATCTCACTAGGGGTAAGATAGATACTGCCTACAGGAAAATTAAAGAGACATTTGGAGAAACGAGAACCACTTGCATGAATATCAAGACCTCAGATGGAAACCCAGTTCTAAGCAAAGAAGGGAAAGCAGAAAGGTGGAAGGAGTATATAGAGGGTCTATACAAGGGCGATGTACTTGAGGACAATATTATGGAAATGGAAGAGGATGTAGATGAAGATGAAATGGGAGATATGATACTGCGTGAAGAGTTCGACAGAGCACTGAAAGACCTGAGTCGAAACAAGGCCCCGGGAGTAGACAACATTCCATTAGAGCTACTGACGGCCTTGGGAGAGCCAGTCCTGACAAAACTCTACCATCTGGTGAGCAAGATGTATAAGACAGGCGAAATACCCTCAGACTTCAAGAAGAATACTTCAAGAAGAATATAATAATCCCAATCCCAAAGAAAGCAGGTGTTGATAGATGTGAAAATTACCGAACTAATAGTTTAATAAGTCACGGCTGCAAAATACTAACACGAATTCTTTACAGACGAATGAAAAAACTAGTAGAAGCCGACCTGGGGGAAGATCAGTTTGGATTCCGTAGAAATACTGGAACACGGGAGGCAATACTGACCCTACGGCTTATCTTAGAAGCTAGATTAAGGAAAGGCAAACCTACGTTTCTAGCATTTGTAGACTTAGAGAAAGCTTTTGACAATGTTGACTGGAACACTCCCTTTCAAATTCTGAAGGTGACGGGGGTAAAATATAGGGAGCGAAAGGCTATTTACAATTTGTATAGAAACCAAATGGCAGTTATAAGAGTTGAGGGGCATGAAAGGGAAGCAGTGGTTGGGAAGGGAGTGAGACAGGGTTGTAGCCTCTCCCGGATGTTATTCAATCTGTATATTGAGCAGGCAGTGAAGGAAACAAAAGAAAAATTCGGAGTAGGTATTAAAATCCATGGAGAAGAAATAAAAACTTTGAGGTTCGCCGATGACATTGTAATTCTGTGAGAGGCAGCAAAGGACTTGGAAGAGCAGTTGAACGGAATGGATGGTGTCTTGAAGGGAGGATATAAGACGAACATAAACAAAAGCAAAACGAGGATAATGGAATGTAGTCGAATTAAGTCGGGTGATGCTGAGGGAATTAGATTAGGAAATGAGACACTTAAAGTAGTAAATGAGTTTTGCTATTTGTGGAGCAAAATAACTGATGATGAGAGAAATTTGTTAACATCGAGTATAGATTTAAGTGTGAGGAAGTCGTATCTGAAAGTATTTGTATGGAGTGTAGCCATGTATGGAAGTGAAACATGGACGATAAATAGTTTAGACAAGAAGAGAATACAAGCTTTCGAAATGTGGTGCTACAGAAGAATTCTGAAGATTAGATGGGTAGATCACATAACTAATGAGGGGGTATTGAATAGGATTGGGGAGAAGAGAAGTTTGTGGCACAACTTGACTAGAAGAAGGGATCGGTTGGTAGGACATGTTCTGAGGCATCAAGGGATCACCAATTTAGTATTGGAGGGCAGCGTGGAGGGTAAAAATCGTAGAGGGAGACCAAGAGATGAATACACCAAGCAGATTCAGAAGGATGTAGGTTGCAGTAGGTACTGCGGGTGAAGAAGCTTGCACAGGATAGAGTAGCATTGAGAGCTGCATCAAACCAGTCTCAAGACTGAAGACCACAACAACATCACAAAATGACACTAACAACAATCTCTACGGTGTGGTCTGTTGCAGTTAACGGGCTTCCATTTCTTGGGTTGTCCTCAGTGCTTAGCCGACCTTCACGGTAACGAGGAAACCACCGTGATTCTGTACTACGATTCACCACAATATCGCCACACACCTCTCTGCAAGCGGAATCGATTTTGATTAAGGAAAACTTTCAGTCTGAAACTAAATTACTCACAACGCAGCCAGGCGAACTAGCAAACACATGTACAGTCTTGGAGTCTTACAACTAATATGAAATTCAAATTAATCACGCAATATTGTGGTTCAAATCAACACAAGGTACACCATACTGAGCCACCATCCACGTTACAAGTGATCGAAGAAACGATAATATATGGGTTTTCTGGTAACACCGACTGCAAGAAAGAAAATGTTGTGCTGTGAAAATGTGCGTTTTTATTTCCCGCAGCCGGTTTCAGCTACGATAGCATGACACCTAATCCTTACACAAATCTTTCCCGTATTATTCTTGCTCCTTATGTACATTTGCATACAAAAATTGTTTGATCAGCAATGTGCTGTTTTGATTTTCTCTCCGCCGTCAATTTTACAGAAAACAGGAAAGATGTATTTATCACTTTTCGGTTAATGATTAAAATACTACTACAGAATCTGAATTGTTCAAAACTTTGTAGTCTTCTCATTTTTCAGATTAAAACTATGTGAAATACTGTGATTGAAGCTACTGTCCTCACAGATCCCGCAGATGATAAGCTGTCTCTTATTCTCCTTTACAAATCTCAACCGATTTACACAATGATTTTAAGCCACTTCAGTTCCCAATAAAGGCTTAGTCTGCAAAATAAACATGGGTGAAGGTCAAAGAGGGGGCAGGAAGAGGAAATTTACAGATAGGAGGGGGGAGGCAATGGACTAAGAGAGAGGAGAGGAGGAGATGGAACGAGAAATGGTGACTAGGAAGTGGACAGAGAGGGGTGAGGGGGAAATAAGGAGTTCAGGATGTATATCGAATTCTCATACATATTTAGCAATTGTGAAGGATTGTGAGGATCGCTAGTGAAATATATAAAATATAATTATAGAATTAACAAACATGCAAAAAATTTGAGGGTATATACGAGCAAATAACACATTACAGAGAAAAGTTATCAACTTCTGCGAGGAGCTTCTGTATAGAATAAAAGGAATATGACACAAGGAAACATATCAAGTTAGATTTGAATACTTCACATTTATCACTCATTTTGTCTATTTCTCTTGGAAGCCTACCGAAAATCAAACCTACCGAATACTGCACACCTTTCTGTACAGTGGTTAATGAAGTGTTATCCAAGAGCCTACAAATTTTCCATCCAGTGTTCATTGAATTAATTTCGCAGTTTCTTCTGATTTTATCAATATTACCAACAACAAATCCCATGAGGGAATATATGTATAGGGATGACACAATTACAATCCCGAGACTTTGATCAAACGCCTTACGAAATAAGCGAACTGACACGACAGTTCATTCAGATCGCACTCGCTAATTTCATTTCTGTTACAATTCAGTAGTTTCGTCTGTCTTTGGTATACTCTTAATTAGTATTCTGTGCGCAGTAATTTGTTTATTACATCCACTTGGTTCTCCTAATACTTTCTCACTTTATGACTTTGTCATAACCAACGGCCTTGCGCAGTGGGAACACCGGTTCCCGTCAGATCACCAAAGTTAAGCGTTGTTGGGGTTGACTAGCACGTGGATTGGTGACCGTTTGGTCTGCCGAGCGCTGCTTGCAAGCGGGGTACACCCAGATCTTGTGAGGCAAATTGAGGAGCTACTTGACTGCGAAGTAGCGGCTCTGGTCACGAAAACTGACAACTGCCGGGAGAGCGGTGTGCTGATCTCACGACCCTACATAACCGCATCCAGTGACGCCTACAGCCTGAAAATGACACGGCGGTTGATCAGTACCGTTGGGTCTTCCGAGACCTGCCGCGTGACCGCTACGGTCGCAGCTTCGAATCCTGCCTCGGGCATGGATGTGTGTGTTGTCCTTAGGTTAGTTAGGTTTAAGTAGTTCTAAGTTCTAGGGGACTTATGACCTCAGCAGTTGAGTCCCATAGTGCTCAGAGCCATTTGGACCATTTGGTGTTGCCTGAATTTAAAACTTGTTATGTAAGCTATAATTTCAGCCCTTAATTTCTTCATATCATCACCAAACCTTGCACCACATCTCGTTCCAGAAACTGTTGCCCCACTGTTCATTTTATCATCAGCTGGGTGCTCTACCTTCCTTCTCCCAATATTAAAAATACTAAGAACGTAAATCTAGAAACAAGTATCTTCCCCAGAGGGGCAGTATGTATCCTGTAGCGTATAGTTTTCTTTTTCCTTGAACGTTCTTTCTTACCTTGATCAAGCCTTTTTTCTTTTAGGTTAGTTCGCATCAGTATACCCCATCAAAAAGTTTATCTGACTCATCTGTAGTGTCCAGTAACTGTTTTTTCACGTGTCAGGTCATCTTCTGATACACACAATACTTTGCAAAGGTTTTTGAGGTTTTGCGCTTGCAGGAACATTATGTTCTCCGCGTTTCAGAACACTCTGCTTCCACATATTTAGAGAGAGATCTACGTTTTCTTGGCTTTTCTGTAAATTCAGGCACATCGACATATTCATGACATAATAGAAATCATTTTAAGTGTTCACCATATTCAAACACAACAGAAAACACAAGAATATTACATGAAGTAACACCATAACAAACTGAAGTTGGCTGACTGCGTTTGTGACGTCACAACACTAAATCAGACGAGTGCAAGAAGATTTGATTTGGCATGTTTCTGTGTAAAATGCTGCATCTCACTTCCTCTACATAAGAGATATAGTATTTATTTCAAGAAAATATTTGCCTTTTATATCCAGCAAGTTATTGCGTAGAGGTTGGCAGCTGTAATAAAATTTTTAAGTTTTTTGTACTTAGTACCTTTTGGAAACAAGCTCGACACATGTGTCAACAGCGCTTTGCTTCACGTATACTAAAATCTGTACATTGTGCCAAAGGACACGAGAATTAGCAGACTCTTTGACAACAACGAATGAAAACGCATTATACATTCTATTGAAATATTTATTATTCGTCCTCTAATTACTGAATTTGAGAATTTTGTGAAAAATTTAATTCGGCAGGTAAATTTGCGTGCAAACCATCCAAATAGAAACCACCACATGTCAGCGACGAAACGGATATAATTAGAACAATGATAAAAGATCATAAGTCACTTGCATGTTAAGAAACAGATCCTTAACTGAAAGAAATAACCTGACTCATAATTCACAAACCTTTCCATTTATTCATATCTGGTGGCACAAAGAAATGCACTTATTTCCTCAGTCATTAATTTCATTTATGTACAGATTCTGCATCATTGTAACACAGTAAGTAATATAATAAGTATTGCTAACCATTATCTCCTCTAACCCGCCCTGGCAGACGAACGCGTTAACGCGTCTCATCCAGGATTCGAGGAAATGCGCCGACCCCTGATCGAATACGCCCGGTGGATTAACAACGAGTGTCGGAGTGCCGGACTGCGTGGTTGTGGTACCCAAGTCCCAACTCAGTTACACGACTCGCAAACGCATGGAAAATGTTATATGATTGCTTGGTGTCTGTTCTTTCGGATGTGTCCGAAAGTACACACAACGCGGATTCTGCAGCTGTGATACATTGTATGCAGTTTGAAGGTGCAGTTGGAAATAACGGGAATGAAAGGGATTAGTGACGTCAGCTTCATCGGGACATTACGCGGAATCGGCAGCGACGAGTGAAAATGTGCATCGGATGGGGATTCGAACCGGAGATTCCTGCCTACTTGCAGATGCGTTAACCACTGCGCCATCCAGTGCACAGTGTTATCGCATCTGCGCAGACTATCTCGGCATGCCTCATGGCCGACCCACATTCCCACTGAGCGCTACCTATCCGCCGTCCCTATGCGTAATAAGCAGGAGATCCTGGCTTCGTACCCCGGTCCAGCACACATTTTCACCCGTCGCCGCTGATTCCGCGAAATGTCCCGATGCAGCTGACATCAGTAATCCCTCCACTTTCCTTTCCTTTCTTCGCACCTCCACCTACAATTTACACATAGAAAATGTTCGCACACTTTTACCGGAATCACAAAACACGCAGCCAGCTGGGTTACACATATTCCTCCCGGAGATGTGGAGGTGTGGGGTGGGGCGTGGGGGAAGGAGGACAAGGGGTATCAACAGGGAGAGCATCCGGCCACCCCTTAAATTAGAAATGTCAGTTTCATTAATAACGACGCCGACCTCTCGTAAGATGCGGGAGAAAGGCAAAAGAAAGAAGACTAACCAATATCTGCTCTGAACAGACCCATACGGCGGCAGCCACGTTCGCCTATACAACTTTTTGAAAATGAAAATGTCCTCTACTTCTTTGTTAATACTTTCGATACAATTATAGTTTCATAACCCATGTAATTTCACTATAAGGTTCATATTAAAATTTACTTGGCATTTTAATCTAACAAAATTAAAATGTCGATTTATTGTTAATATTTCTTTCTTTGCAGAAACTGCACAACCTCTCATCCTTGTTTCTCACTTCTCTGTGTTCATATTTTTCTTACATACTAGGGCTTTAACGTTGACCCTTATAAATTTGGACATTAATTAGTATGCTCACCTTTTCAGTAAGTACTACTTTTACATAACTGATGTATTTTTAGGAAAATTGTGGATTACATGTGTTTATTATTTACTGACATAAGTTTCTCAACTTATGAATGAAGAATATAAATGAAAGAAAAATTGTAGAGAAATAACCAAAACTGAAAAATTAGAATCCAGAACTAAAAAATGCATAGATTAAGAAAGAAATTACAGGTATGAAATATACGTGTGTGTCGTGTTCTATATTTGTTAAGGGCATCGCATTCTCTAGTATCGTATAACATCGACAATTCCATTACAACACGCATCACAAGATGACATCGTCCTTCTACATCTTAAAAATGTAGAATGTGCCTAGCTCGATAGAATGTAGCTGCTCTACATTTCATCAACCCGCTTACGTTGCGACATAAAGTCGCGCAGGAGGCCGGCGATCATTAATTGGTGACGTGATTTTGAAGATATATAATTTCGTTTGTGTACCAAAGCTGATTATAAAGGGTCTGGAAAGTTATGGGTGGTGATGAGTTGTGGCATTTCGTGCACACGCCATGCAAAGGTCTCTTTCTTGGCTAGAGTACGTGTCGTTTCCACTTAACTCTAAGCTGTGCGGTGGTCAGTGTCAGGTGTTTGTAAATATGACTGCAAATGAGTGCTGCGTGCAACATTCTGGCACTGGTTCCTTATGTGAATGCGAGAAACATCGCAGTAGCACAGAATGTCAGACGTTTACGAAACTGTGGCAGATCAGTGGATTGTAGATGATACTCTGACGCCACAACGCAGACATTTTTAAATAACACATGGCATTAAAAAAGTGCTCCCTATCTTGAGAGGTGATACTATGGACCAAAACAAGAAAACAAATCCAGTAAACATAGGCTCTAAAATGCATACCTTAAGAGGTATGAGCGCGTATTCAGCTTCGCTACTGTGAATCACATTTTTTGTTACTGCAAGCTCTTCGCTGTTACGACCGACCTACAGAGTTAAGTAAACAAATGAGGACACATTCATCTGCTATTGTCGACTCGTTGCGACAGTCTTCTGGGGCTCTGAAGGGGTTATTCTCTTTGACGTCCTCTCTCATGATGCAACGAGCAACACGGAAGTGTACTGCGCTGCCCTCAGAAAATTGAAGAAACGACTTCAGCGTGTTCGCCACCACGGAAATGAAAACGATTTTTGCCTTCTCCATGACAACGCAAGGCCTCACACAAGTCTGTGCACCCGAAAGCACACAAAACTTCGTTGGACTGTTCTTCCTCATCAATCTACAGCCCGGATCTCACATCTTCCGACTTCCTTCTGTTTGGCACAATGAACGGTGCACTTTGCGGAAAGCAGTACGTGGATAATGGGGAGTTTATTGATGCCGCAAGGCATCGACCAGTAGAGTGGTATCATGCGGGCATACACGCCCTTCCATTAAGGTGGCGTAAGGCCGTCGCGCCGGCCGCTGTGATCGGGCGGTTCAAGGCGCTGCAGTCCGGAGCCGCGCTGCTGCTACGCTCGCAAGTTCGAATCCTGCCTTGGGCATGGATGTGTATGATGGCCGTAGGTTAGTTAGGTTTAAGCAGTTCTAAGTCTAGGGGACTGATGACCTTAGTGTTAAGTCTCATAGTGCTTTGAGCCATTTGAACCATTTTTGAAAGGCCGTCGCATTGAACGGAGATTACATTGGAAAAGAGGGTTTTGTAGCCAAAGGAGTGGGAATAATATGCTGTATTGGAATACTGGTATAAAACAAACCTGCTTTCAGAAAAAAAAGTGTTGCATTACCTATTGAATGGCACTCGTAACATAGGGAAATAACTTGAAGTACGTCCGCTGCGGTAAAACCGGATCTACAGATTACGATTCCGGCATTCGAAGAAGTAACGGAGTGACCGGCCCAGGAAAGGTATTACGTAATGGACGACGGCTGAGCAGCAGCAGGAGCAGCAGCAGCCACAGCGACGTTTTAGGGCGCAGGTTTGGTTTGGGAAGCGCCCTCGCCTTGAGACGCCGGCGTAACGGGGCTGGGACAAAGCGCGCGGCACGGGATGTGCTCCATTTTAGGCCATGTCGGGCGCGCGCAGCCGTGCCTCCCATGTCAACAGCACGGCCGGCCGGCGGCCGCGGAGGCCGTGTCCTTGCCGCCGCCGTAGACGTGGCTTTAGCTGCAGCGATTTATGGACTGCCGCCTCCGGAATGGCGCAGGGCGCGCTTTTTGCCTAGCGATTCCGAGAGATCTGTTTTCAGCATTTCTCGCGTATTTCTATAGGCATCTGAAACTGGACAGTTATTCCTGCATAACCAGTCCGAGGGATCCCGTAATCGAGTACGGCATTTCCTCGTTTTCAATAAGAACGGGTCCTGCGGTTCCAGAAACTTCAGGTTTCCTTGGGTCAAATCCTCATAGCCCTAAAAACCCATGCGCTTTATCCAAGAGTCTTCTATCTGAGCAATGACATTGTGAAATATGGTGTTACATTCCTGTGCATTTTCTTAGTGTTTTGTGTTGTCTTTTAGCTGTTTTCACTCGTAATTGAAAGTGGAAGCAAGATTTAAGAAAAATCAAGATCGTAGGACTTGCGGTCCTAGAGAAACAATTCGACACTATAAATTTGTACAAGATCATCCAAATTCTGAAAAAATAGGAGTAAGCTGTAGGGAAAGACGGTATGAGCCAGACGGCCCGCCTGGTTAGCCGAGCGGCTTTCCGGAGTGGGAAAGAGCGCCTGGTCCTCGGCACGAATCCGCCTGGCGGACTTGTGTCGAGGTCCGGTGAGCTGGCCAGTCTGTGGATGGTTTTTAGACGGTTTTCCATCTGCCTCGGCGAATGCGGGCTGGTTCCCCTTATTCCGCCTCACTACACTCTGTCGGCGATTGCTACGCAAACAAGTTCTCCACGTACGCGTACACCACCATTACTCTACCATGCAAGCATAAGGGTTACACTCGTCTGGTGTGAGACGTTCCCTGGATCCCTGGAGTGGGGGGAGGGGGGCGGAGTCCACCGGGGGCCGAATCGCACAATAACCCTGGTTTCGGTGTGGGGCGGCGGAAGGGTGAAGTGGACTGCGGTAGTCGTCGTGGGGTTACGGACCACTGCGGCCACGGCGGGGCGGAGCCTCTCCGTCGTTTCTAGGTCCCCAGTTAACATACAATACAATGTAGCCAGACTGTGCTCTTACTCGTGCTATGTGATCACTGTACTCAAAATGTAGAATTCCGCCGTTGCTAGCGCTAATACTGACTGTTGATGTGGCATGAATAAGTGCACAGTCTGGCACGCTTCATGACTGACGATGTGATTTGTATTATAGGGTGACAATAGTGACGAATTCGTCGATTTTATTGTTGAATCCAGTGATTTCATAACGCCTAATATGATGATGTAAATGCTATTATGAAACTGAAGATGGTCTTTTGGCCGAAACTGGTTGTTAAGTTAAGAAAGTTTATTTATCAGCAGCTCTTGGCAGTAATCATGACATTTTTCAGATTAACGATAAACTTAACATCAAAATTAGTGGCCGCGAAACTCACGGAGAGAAGAGAATTTAACCGTTTGAGATTTAGTGCTACAAAAGAATGCTGAAAGTTACATGAACAGATAAGATAAAAAATGAGGTCCTCCGTAGGATCAGCGAAGAAAGGAACATGTGAAAAACACTGACTAAAAGAAGGTCTAAGACGGCAGGTCATGCATTGAGACATCAGGGATTAGCTGCCATGGTCCGAAGGGAAATCGCAGAGACACAAATGTAGCGGAGTGGGTGGAACATGAGTAATAACTAATCGGACACGTTGGGTATAAGTGCTTCTCAAGATTAAGAAATTGCCACAGGGGAGGAAGTCATCGCTATCCGCATTAAACCAGTCAGAAGACTGATGACAAGAAAAGGAGATAATTTTTTTAAATAAATATTAGACGTGATGCACGATGAGAGAATTAGACTGGCCAGGTGCATAGATAGGAGTAACCCGTTTCCGGCTCACAAGTACCCCGCAAGTTTTACCCGCCCAACACCAGTGTACTCCGCTACAGAGAGTACTCGCACTCCATAACTAGCAGCAGACTGATTTTCTCGTGGCCACTTCCTACTACACATTAGTAAAGCATATTGTGGGAGTGTTACAATGTTTATCCAAAGAGTGCTATTACATGTTTATTACAAAGTTTATAAAAACTTAAATTATTTTCTTAAGTACCATAACTGACAGAAATATGACGATATAATAACGATCATTTTCTTCATATCGGCTACCGCAGCCATATATTTGTCAAAAGACATTTTCAAGATATCCATCTCGTCTCTGTTTACAAGTATTCTCTTTATTACATCTTGCATGACTGGCCAATTTGCAATTGCAGCAGTTGTCAGTATATTGTAAAACTATCCGATTATAAAATGGCGGACATAACCGATCTTAGAATGTCTGCAGTTGGTGTTCAACAAAGAAAGCGAGCACATACATTGACCTTTAACAGACCATTAATTATGAAGATGATTATTATTGCACTCGGTGAGTACTCTGGTTTTCAAAAAATGGTTCAAATGGCTCTGAGCACTATGGGACTCAACTGCTGAGGTCATGAGTCCCCTAGAACTTAGAACTAGTTAAACCTAACTAACCTAAGGACATCACAAACATCCATGCCCGAGGCAGGATTCGAACCTGCGACCGTAGCGGTCTTGCGGTTCCAGACTGCAGCGCCTTTAACCGCACGGCCACTTCGGCCGGCACTCTGGTTTTCATTTTGGTGCTTCCACGTTATCTGCTCACTCTCGGATCGACCACATCCACCATTTTATAATCAAATAATTTTACAATTTACTAATACATAATCCTCTTGAAAATCCCCTAAGGCCGGAATTGGCCAATCTTGCAAGGTGTAATAAGGAGAATAGGCTGTCTGTCAACAACATAGGAGATGGAAAACTTCAAAATGTCTTTTATATAATAACTAGCTTCAATCGCAAAGTGCTTTTATTCAGAAGATGTTTTTAAACTAATGATGACATTTAAGATTTGTACGAAAGACATTTCAATAAGTGTAATCCATCCATTCCTCCATTTTGCCATTTCACAGTTTTCTTCTACGTGCATACATGTCTTTGATAGGTTTACATGTCAGATTTTGGCAGTCACAGTCTGGACTATTTATCCGAATAAAAAAAAAACTGTTTTTTCTCTTTTCAAGTAATTCACTGAAATCAAATGTTAGGGTCAGCCCATTCAAACACATATTTGTTGTTCTCCAAAGCGCAGAGGACTCGTTTGCCAAATGTACGTATGTGCTCATCTATCTGGAAGGAAGGTTGAGGATCTTGTGTGCTGAGGCTGTCGAGTTGCCACTCAACAACGCGAGGTAGCTCCTTACGTTGCGGCAAGTCTATGCAACATTATTCACGCTGCAGTCACGTACATAGCGTACCGCTGC
This sequence comes from Schistocerca nitens, assembly GCF_023898315.1. Lineage (NCBI taxonomy): Eukaryota > Metazoa > Arthropoda > Insecta > Orthoptera > Acrididae > Schistocerca > Schistocerca nitens. The sequence continues at coordinate 899,534,128 of NC_064614.1, read as the reverse complement.
TTGCTCACAGCTGGAACGCCTTTGATCAAAGAAACGTTTTAGGAACTGAACCAAAAATTGCCTTTGGTGTTTTACGCCAAAATTGGAGCAGATTACTACCGTGGCTGCTAAAGAAATTCAGAATACTTTGGATCTGACAAATTTTAAGAAGGTATGAACTATAGTTGTAACTTTTATGTATTTATTTTATAGTATGTTATATAAGCACCGTAGCTTTAATATAATTTACAACTAAGCTTCAAGAGAGGACATGTCCTCAGAATTCACATTCGCGACGAGTATACTGTGTTCAGTTCAGAATTGCACGCTGTCTGAAGGCAATGGGCAAGATAAAGCGTTGAGACAGTAAGAAATTTCTTATTTGTTCCTATTCACTTAGTGAATCACAAACAACAAGACGTAGCTACTTAACAGAGAAAGTGATAGAAAATACATAAACAGGTTCCACTCATGGTTCTATAACAACGTGGATAATACCCATAATTCTGCTAAGTACCAGGGTATCTGGAAATTTGGTGTAATGGGCAAGCCGATGTAACATACAAGAAGACTAGCAAAAAGCATTGTGTGCTACAGTGCGCCATTTTCTACAGATTTTAACCTCGTTCTTGAGGCGAAGAAACTGTGAGACGATGAATGTTGGTGCTGAGATAATGTGTCGTCTACAGAATGAGTTGAGTGTGTTCTGGATGCATCCTGCACTGTACAATGAGTTCTCTCAAGAAATGTCGTTGGTTCAAAGGCTCTGTAGACTTTCGTTCTCCACACCATGCTGCCTGTTGTCGCTTTCCTGGCCGACGCCTTTCTCTCGAAGTATCACCACTGTCGCAGGGGCAGAATCCGCACTCAACACTAAATACAGCATTGTGTGCCATTCACTCTCTCGTGTTGTACTGTATATTTCACCGGACTATCTGTAGCGGATTACACAGCAATGAGGCGCGACGGAAATCCTGGTCGGACACAGTGAGGCTGCCCTTGTGGAGGAGCGGCTTCAAATTCCAAACTGGCCGTTTAGGTATAGGTTTTCCTAAATCAGTTAAGGCGAACGCGGGATGTCTTTCTTTAAACGAGTCGTTAGCTATTTTTAACCTCGTCTTTGTGCTATCCTGGTTAGTGCTCCGTCTGTGATGCCTTTGAAAGCTGAACTTCCTTCCTTGTTTTCGTTACTCAATTTCCGGAAACAGTTCTAGACCCGCGTAGCAGACAGTGCATATGTCACAATGGTTCTAATGTGTGTTACGGTTGCCGAGTGAATAACTAAGGTTCGCCGTACTATACGACGTCCGAGTGCGAATCTGTCTACCTTTACCGTCCAGTGACTAGAGGACGAGCATTGCCCCTTGCTTGGACCACCGGCATTAACACTGCACAGATTTAACATTTCATGTTCAAGGCGTTGGGGAATTTTTCTGATGGACTATCCAACCATCTGCTGGTGCACAACAATTATTCACTTACACTGAAGAGCCAAACAAACTGTAACACTTGCCTAATATCGTGTAAGGCTCCTTCGAGCACGCAGAAGTGCCGCAACACGACGTGGCATGGACTCGACTAATGTATGAAGTAGTGGTGGAGGGAATTCACACCCTGAATCCTGCACGGCTGTCCATAAATCCGTAAGAGTACGAGTGGGTGGAGATCTCTTCTGAACAGCACGTTGCAAGGCATTCCAGATTTGCTCAATAATGTTCTTGTCTCGGGAGTTTGGTGGCCAACGGAAGTGTTTAAACTCATAAGAGTGTTCCTGGAGCCACTCTGTAGCAATTCTATACGTGTGGGGTGTCGCATTGTCCTGCTGGAATTGCCCAAGTCCATCGGAATGCACAATGAACATGAATGGATGCAGGTGATCAGACAGGATGCTTACGTACGTGTCACCCGTCAGAGTCGTATCTAGAAGTATCAGGGTTCCATATCACTCCAACTGCACTCTCCCCACGCCATTACAGAGTCTCCGTCAGCTTTAACAGTCGTCTGTTGACATGTAGGGTCCATGGATTCACGAGATTTTCCCCGTACCCGTACAGTCCATCCGCTCGAAACAATCTGAAACGAGACTCGTCCGAGCAGGCAACATGTTACCAGTCATCAACAGTCCAATGACGATGTTGACGGGCCGAGACGAGGCGTAAAGCTTTGTATCGTGCAGTCGTCAAGGGTAGACGAGTGAACCTTCGCGTCCGAGAGAACCTGTCTATGATGTTCCGTAGAATGGTTCGCACGCTGACACTAGTTGATGACCCGTGATTGAAATCTGCAGCAGTTTGCGGAAGTGTAGCACTTCTGTCACGTTGAACGACTCTGTTTAGTCGTCGTTGGTCCCATTCTTGGAGGATCTTTCTCCGGCCGTACCGATGTCGGAGATTTGATATTTTACCGGATTCCTGATATTCACCGTACATTCGTGAAATTGTCGTATGGGAAAATCCTCACTTCAACGCTACCTCGGAGATAATGTGTCCTATCGCTCGTACGCCGACTATAACATCACGTTCGAACTCACTTAAATCGTGATAACCTGCCATTGTAGCAGCAATAACCGATCTGACAACTGAGCCAGACACTTGTCTTATATAGGCGTAGCCGGCCGCATCGCCGTATTCTGCCTGTTCACATATCTCTGTATTTGAATACGCATGCCTAGACCAGTTCCTTTGGCACTTCAGAGTATTTGCACGAATTGCGATCACTGGACTGCGTCCTGGTAAATCTACAGTGTTTATTAACCTAGAAATCGGCGTTTTATGCTCAGTAAATGTTTCGCAATCGTTCTACAAAATGACAGTTTAATTACGTACATAGCTACCACTGCTACATGCAGATACGGTACTTCGTTCTCACTTTTTTAGAAGCATTCACTATTTATTCCCCACTCCTATACTACGAAATTTCCTTTGGATTCTATAACTTGTCTTCGCAACATAGCAGGATTTGAAACGCACGTGTTCTGCTGAGTGTGTAAATGTGGTAAAAGGGCTGTAAAAGGGTGTAAACTTGTTGTGGCAGTACACAAACTGTGTTTCCTGGAAACGTATTCTACGTCTACATCTGCATATATATTCATCAAGCTAGAGTACAGTGCATTACGGAGGGTACTTCGTACGAATACTAGTGATTTTCTATTCAGTTCCATTCGTTCTGAAAGATGGAAAAATGACTATTCCCTCTATAAGCGCCATAATCTTATTCTCATGACTCCTACACGAGATATGAGTTCATCTCAATAGAATTGTTACAAAGTCTTCATAGAATACAGATTGTCTAAAATTACCCTACAGTGTTCTGCGAGAAATATGTCGCCTTTCCCATTTAAATGTCCCGGACATCTTTATTGTACTGTCGCGTGGACTCAACGAACCTGTCATAATACTAGCAGCGCGTCTCTGAATTTGTTCCGTGTCTGTTGTCGTGCCTACTTGATGGGAAGTCCGAACGTTTGAGCTCTAGAAATTGGTCACCCCAGCGTCACTTAAACTACTTCCTTTACAGACACATTCCGCTTTCAGAGAATCCTTGCAAGAAACGTCAGTCTTTCTTTCGTCTTTATTAGCACTGATTTTACGTTCCCCCTCATTTCATACCACCTCTTACTAAATATTGCCCCCTGGATATTTAAACAGTGTGACGTTCTCCACATGTTCTCTACTAACATTTTAATCGGATACTCTCAAGCTCACCCTTTTTCTTATAGGCTCTCGCATTCTGTAACTGAGGAAAAGCCAAATCACAGCGGCCAAACAGAGAGTTGACCTTTGCTTTTTTGGAATTCAATCCGTTTCGTAATATTTGCATTCAAAGCAGCATTTCTCATCAAGTAATAAAATTTTGCGATTAAGTATCTCACAAGGGAACCTCCCCATCGCACCCCCCTTAGATTTAGTTATAAGTTGGCAGAGTGGACAGGCCTTGAAAAACTGAACACAGATCAATCGAGAAAACAGGAAGAAGTTGTGTGGAACAATGAAAAAAATAAGCAAAATATACAAACTGAGTAGTCCATATGCAATATATACATCAACGATAGCTTGAGCTCAGGAGCGCCGTGGTCCTGTGGTTAGTGTGAACAACTGTGGAACGAGAGGTCCTTGGTTCAAGTCTTCCCTCAGGTGAAAATTTTACTTTATTTATTTTCGCAAAGTTATGATCTGTCAGTTCGTTCATTGACGTCTCTGTTCACTGTAATAAGTTTAGTGTCTGTGTTGTGCGACCGCACCGCAAAACCGTGCGATTAGTAGACGAAAGTACGTTCCTCTCCATTGGGAACCGAAAACATTTGATCGCAAGGTCATAGGTCAACCGATTCCTCCACAGGAAAACACGTCTGATATATTCTATACGACACTGGTGACGGCATGTGCGTCACATGACAGGAATATGTTGTCGACCCACCTAACTTGTACACTTGGCGAATGGGTAAAAAGATTCTTCTACCTTGCCCGATTTAGGTTTTCTTGTGGATGTGATAATAACTCCCAAAAAAGTGATGAAAACATAAGAGTTTGTCACATAAACTGCAACAAATGAATGCAACAGTTTCACAGTCACACAGTTTTCCCTGTGCTCTGTCAAAACATATGTTTTTAACGTTTTCCAATTTTTTCCGTGTAGACCGTCAAATCCTGCATATGTCCAAGCAAATCTGAACATGTCCTGGAATTTTCGAGAGCGAAGTTGATTGTGTGAGTGCCTGAACTTTGATAATTGACACACGTCAATTGCTAGAAAATAAAAAAGTTAAAATTTTTACTGTAGGGAAGACTTGAACCGATGTCCTCTCGGACCGCAGTCGCTTACGCTAACCACGAGACCACGGCTCTCGTCATATAACATGGTCCTTGATGTGACTTATGTTACACATCGACTATTCAATTTGTATATTTTGCTTATTTTTTTCACAGTTCGACAAAACTTCTTCCTGTTTTCTCGATTGATCTGTGTTCAGTTTTTCAAGGCCTATCCACTGTGCCAACTTATAACTAAATCTGAGGGGGGTGCGATGGGGAGGTTCCCTTGTCAGAAGATTAAAGAGATTACTAGAACAAATTTATTTAAATACTTTGTTCAAAAGTATCTGTTGATCTATACAGCAATACATTTTACACAGTGACGGGTAACTTAAAAGGGGAGGCAACGACGTTGGGATCACGGATTTACTCCAGACTATGTACGCCTTTAGTATGCATTAAAACAACATAATGTGAAAGTAGTAAGGTGCATTACTCTGGCAATTCTGAGAAAATCGCAAGAGAGGTTTTAGGGTCTATTATATATCTGATTTATCTGTGCGCGGAACCTGGCGATATGAAGTGATTATGGTCAAGTGGTTAGCGATCGCACGTTGCAAGAGGGTCGTGGAGGGGTCGACGGTTTGGGTACTGTTAACATTTATTTTTTAATCTACATTCTTTCATCACTGGTCACATTATTTAATTTATATGACATTTTAGAAGTAACATAATGAAAACACGCAGGCGCACTTTCGTGAAGTTGTAGTGAATTTCATATGTTACTTGACTATTTAATATTTTTAATTAAATTTTCAAGGGAGAGGGACAGGCTTGGAAAGCCCAAGTCAAACCTCGATAAATAACGAGGCAGGTGACGTTATTCAGTAATATAGTGAGTCACAATGTGCCAGACGACATGACTAACGTACAGTTACTCGTCGGATGTGCTCTCGACAACACACGTTGCAGGATGGTATTTGTCATACAGACATGGAAAACATCAATTGAAACATTGTCCACTACATCGAATGAGTACAGTTAGTCCGGATTTACAGGGAATGTTCAGTTTCTAAGAGGAAACACACCTCGTTGACGTTTTGAAAAATTTCTCTTTCTTCCGATGGTATAGATTAAAAATTAAGTTTGAGCAGGAGACGAACAGGCGGCTCCTACATGTCCGTTTATCGAAGGTCGATCGCTGACCACCTGACGACCATGAACTCTAACGTTCCGTACTTCCGGACAGATATATAAACACATAATAGACGCCTAAAACTTCTCTTGCGGTTTCCTCGGAATTGTCAGAGTAGTGCACCTTATAATTACACGTATGTTGTTTTAATGGCCTGCTGAAGATGTACAAAGTTTTATGTAAACCTGTGACCCCAATGTCATGGCCTCCCCTTGTTAGATAATGTAGAGTAGTGATTTTGTAAAACATAGCACCCCATTTTATAGAAGCCTAGCTGTTGCACAACGCACTGCACTATGTTTTTTTCTGGAAACCTTACTTCAAAGCTCTGCAATATGTAATACTGGCATGTTTTTTCTAAGCTCAAGCTTTCACTCATAATGTAAGGATTCTGACTGAGTTTTTCAGACAACCGGGTGGGATGCTGCGATACGCAAAATGGAAATGAAACGTCCTCATCCTGACGTAACTTGATAGTGTGTGTTATGTGTGGTGTTGAGTAATGAATGGGCACTGCAGCAACAGACTTTTTACATTACGAAATAACTTCTTAGTAAGAATGGTTAAACGAAACAGCATTCTACAGGACATGTGTATTCCCTAAATTACTTAGGGCAACTGCCGGGAGGGCGCCTTCTGTATATCCACGGCCGATTATCTGTTCCATCATTTTTAGACTAGTTTTGCTAGTTTCTTAATACCAGTATATTTTTGACATCACGTGTTCTTTTGCTCTGAAACTGTACTACCATGACGCTGAAACTTCCTTGCAAAATTGATTCACGTATGAATAAACAGAGAGAATCACAACGATGGTTAAGACGCAGGACTTACATTCTGGAAAACAGCGGTTCAAATTCCGTCTGCACTTCCAGATTTGAGTTTTCCGTGGTTTCCCTAAGTCCCTTAACGCGAAAGCCGGGATGGTTCCTCAAAAGAGGACACGGCCGATTTACGGTAATCTTCCTTCATTTCATATGTATGGATGAACCTACTAGTACTACATCGGCATGGGCCACTCTCATTTCTGCAATGCTCTAAGGAGTCTCAGACCCAGAAAACGAAATTTTCTTCTTGTATATTAATATAGCAGATACTTTTATCTTTAAAATCAGGAATGAATGCTTACGTAGCTTTATTCTAAATATTTCTAATTCACGTTCTGAAAACATACTGTGCGAGGTTTGTCGTGACGTGTTCTTTAAAAAATCTGTCATTCAAATTTTACAGTAATACGGGAGATAATACACTGTCTAATAAGAAATTTCCGGACTCCCATTAGTGGACATTAATACGGGATGTGTCCACCCATCGTCCTTACGACGGCTTAAACTCTGCTGGGAACATTTGCAATGGTCTGTCAGAGTGTCTCTGGAGGAAAGTCAGCCCGTTGTACCCCGACAGCCGAAACCAGAGAAGGCAGTGATGTTGAACGCAGGGGTCTGCAGCGGAGTCGAGTTGACTCACTCCAGAGGTGTTCCAGTGTGTTCACGTCGGGACTCTGACCAAATGAATCCTTTCCATGAAAGTTACTGCCCAGAAACCTTTGCCTCGGAGATTCTGCTTCATGGCGGATTGTGTTGTCATCCTGAAACAAACAGGCATCATCTCCGAATTGTTCCTCTGCCGTGTGCAGTACGCAGTGATGCAAAGTGTGTTCATATCCTTCCGCACAAAGCGTTTTCTTAAGCGCGATAAATAACGACACCCTAACCAAGAAAAACACCCCCATACCGTACCACCACCTCCTCCTCCGTACTTCGCTGCGGGCACTACTCGTGGTGCCAGGTAAACTTCTCCAGGCAACCCTCATTGCCACAGGCCATAGCGTGATTCATCACTCCCAAATCATTCGTTTCCTGTCACACAACGTTCTGTGGCGTCGCTCTTTACTGTGCCTCTCACCCTTTAGTAGAGAAATGTGTGACTTACGAGCAGCAACTCTACCATTGCACTCCATGTGTTTTAAACTTCCTACGCACAGTCATTGTGCTAGACGAACTGTTAGCACTTTGAATTGCATGAGTGTTTCCTACAGTTGATTTCGTGCTACTTTTTACAACCACCCTCTCCAATGCTCGACAGTCAATACATGAGTGTGCCTGGTCTTTGTTTCGCTGTAGTTTTGCTTCGCGCTTCCACTTAACTCACATCAACAACAGTCGAGGTTAAAACGCCCCAGATGGACTTTTCACTCAGGTGACATCCAATGACTAGTCCACGTTCGAAGTCACTGAATTCTCCTGACCCACTCATTCTGCTGTTAACCCTCCAGTGGTTGCGCCTAAAAAAGTTACACAATAACAATAGTCATCCATTCAGTTTCTCTACTTTATACGATTATATAATGTATATTTATTTCTATTAATAAGTATTATTGTGCCGGCCGGTGTGGCCGTGCGGTTCTAGGCGCTTCAGTCTGGAACCGCGTGACCGCCAGACGAAATTAAGAAAAGAGGTGCTCTTTTACTCAAGACAAATACAAAAATTCAGTCAAAATCAACACCGGCTTGCAGGTGCAAGGGGAAGATACCAGATCTGTGGTCGAACGAAAAATAAAACTACGAGAAGGTCGTGCTCAAAGTGTCTAAACTGGGTATGCCCAGATCATTGTTCCAACGTGTGCAACGACTGTTTTGAATTATTTTATTTTCGTTTATTAACTTTCTCAAATGGAACTGATATGTGGTCAAAATTGCATTTGCAAAGTACGTTCTAAAAGTTTACGAAGTTTGTGTATTTCATATTTTGTATTGTCCTTGATTTTACACAAACTAAGATTCTAATTAACAATAAACCATTTGCTCGTATATTTCGTTTTTTGAACTCATATTATGGCAATAATACAAAAAAATGGCTCTGAGCACTATGGGACTTAACATCTGTGGTCATGAGTCCCCTAGAACTTAGAACTACTTAAACCTAACTAACCTAAGGACATCACACACATCCATGCCATTTGTGCCATTTTTATAGCCATTATTCACTCAGTATATGCACTGTTCAAAATGGCTCTGAACACTATGGGACTTAACTTCTAAGGTCATCAGTCCCCTAGAACTTAGAACTACTTAAACCTAACTAACCTAAGGACACACACAAATCCATGCCCGAGGCAGGATTCGAACCTGCGACCGTAGCGCTCGCGCGGTTCCAGACTGTAGCGCCTAGAACCGCTCGGCCACCCCTGCCGGCTATATGCACTGTGCATTTACCTCAGACAAGTTCAGAAGATCGAAGAAAATAACGGCGGGCCATCTCCTTGTGTTCCTCGCCACCGAATAATTTGCACAAAGCTGATCCACATCAACAATTTTTGCCTTATTGTAAAATGTGACTATTTTGGGTTTTCTTTTGTCTCCAGTAGACAATCAATTGAATCATCCTCGTGGATTGAAGATACCAGAATCGTGGATTTGTTGTTTCTTTGGGTGTACGAAACTAGAGACAAAAGTCTTATTTTTTTGAAAACCAAAAACAGAAGTATTCAGTTGCTTCCTTTTATTTGGTAGGAACTCTTTTGGCAGCTCCCTTTAATTTTTTTCAGTGTCCCAACATAAGTAATATTTTTTTCAAGTAATGCTTCCACCAGAGGAATACTGTAAACCAATTATAACCAGTAATATTCCTATTAGAGCTATAAATTGGTTTGGCAAGAGGAAGGACAACATGTTTTCCAGCGTTGCTGACTAAATAAGGCCCTGGTTCCTGTTTTAAATGGTAAACTTCTAAATTCATCGTGCACATCATTTTATAATCTACAAGTGCGAATACCTTTATTCCATATTTGGCAGGTTTGCTTGGAATAATCTGCCGGAAGGAACACTTCCCCCCCGAAAGAAAGCAGTTGTTCATCAACCGTGAGGTATTCGACTGGTGTGAAATAACGCCGAAAATTCTTTATAAATTGTTCCATAAAGTCACGAACTGGCGCTAGCTTGTCTGATTTTCGTCTGTCTGCTCTCGTGCTGTAGTCATCAAAGCGGAGGCAGCACATCAGAAAACGAAATCTATGCTCGCTCATTGATAAATTGCAAGCTTCTATTCCACATCCTTTGGAGTTATTCCACATTTTCTTAGTACTTGTTCTGCTACAACGGCGAGAACCAATAATTCCAATCAGGGCAGTAATTTCAATTTCATCTGTGAGACGAGCATCCCTGTCTGTGGAGGAATTATTCTTAATTTTATGAATATACAGAATTGTATATTTTGTAACGATACTGATTATTCCGTCATCAACAAATAGTCGCAATGCATCTGTTTCTGTTTTAGCATCCTTACCTCTGTCTTTTGGTCACGGTAAGCAGCTTATTATATTATGTGATCCAATTTTCATATTTTTCCGGGGCAGTTTTTTGCTCCACTTAGTGCTTCCATCAATACCTACAAATTCCTCTGAATCACAGTCCTCACCACTCTCTTCAATGTCAGTTGCCTCCTGTTCTGTCTCAGAGCTATGATTCTCTGATTCTACATAATCGCTATCACATTCACTGATGGCACTCTCGCAGTCTAGAGGATCTTCGTCTGAATCACATTCCTCCAGCCACCTTACCCAAATGTTAGGGTCTGAACTTCTTTCTGCCATAATGGAAACTTTATGTTTTACTGAAATAAAACACGAAAATAACTAAAAAGAGATATAAATACGATTAAAATATTTAATATGATGTAATGTGCGCTAAAAAGTGTTAAGTAAGTGAAATACTGAAGCAATACATCGGTCAAAAGTCTTCCGATCCATATGTGGCATACAGCAAACCATTGCTTAACAGTATTGGTTTAAAACAGTCTTGGCTGCAATTTTAGTTTTTTATTTTTTAACTACGCGTTTCGCCTTTTTTAGGCATCTTCGGGTTATCTTAATTTGGTATTTCTTAGAAGAATCCTTTAGTCAGCGTAGCAGTAAAAAACTCAGTAAGTTTTTACAAGTTTTTACTGAGTTTAACGAAGGCTATGTTGGCCTGATATATTCGACGATGCCCTTTGGCTATACTGACTAAAGGATTCTTCTAAGAAATACCAAATTAAGATAACCGGAAGATGCCTAAAAAAGGGGAAACGCGTATTTAAAAAATAAAAAACTAAAATTGCAACCAAGACTGTTTTTAACCAATACTATCAGTCAAAAGTACTTACACGAAAGGTCGCGTGGATGAAATATGTCATCCAGGCAAAAGAAAGTACAACTGCTCTTAGCGAAGGATAAATTTCAACTGACTCGTGTGGCTACAATGTGTCTCAACCCCTCCCCAGCAGACTCCTGGAGGCTGGTCCTCATTGTTCTCAAAACAAATTAACGGTGGCAATTCAAAGAGGAGTGGATTACTATTGTCATCCACGCGACCACTCGAGGGTCAATGCTTCTCTGTTGACAACACAATAGACCCCCCCCCTCCCCCCTTTCTATACTGGCAGGTCACTCTCTCTGGACACGTAGTGGTCGATTCCGCATTACATAGGTATGTCCGGATGATTTTTTTCCGATAAGTGATATCAATGTAACGCGTTCCAACAGTTGACTAACATGATGCTACAGACAGTTGTTTCAGTTTCTGACGGCGAGTCTGAAGAATGACCTAGTGTCCGTTATTACTTTGTGAATTGTATTGTTAGTTCACAGCAAACGTGGTGCGAGTCAGTAGAAAATTTTTTAAAAAGAAGACCCCCGGATGGTCGACGAATAACAGCATAAGGATACTTTAATGCGAAACTGCAGATAATGCCACTAGCAGCATGCTGTGCAAAGAAGCTTCGTGGATGTGAGAACCAGAATCCATGTTTATATCACATTGTTCGCCCTACATTCTGATACTATGTAAGACAATGAATTACTTCGTGACCTCAGTAACAGACAGATGTCTGGGAATTGATTCCATAATGTCAATTAAAGCTTTTGGTAAACTGTTATTACGCGTACAAACAAGTTCTAGTGCTTCGTAACTACTATATTTGCACCAACTGTCTGGTGTCTATGGTCGTAATTCATGTAAAGTTGAAGATCTGTAGGCAGTATATTACAATTTGCCCTTTAGACTACATGCTCATACTGTGACATACAACAAAGGAATTATCATGAGTTAAATGTTGTATGTTCTTCCAAAAATTATAAGCGTTATTTCATTGATAAATGTGAGAGGAAGAGAAATGATGAGAGCAAACACAAGGATTTGGAGACACAATTCGACAAAGGACGAAAGGTGTGGAAATAGCAAAGTCGTTTGTACAGTCCGAAACATATTTAAACTGAAAATTTTAGACTCCGTTTTCCGAAAATGCGCTTTTTGGCTTATAAACATTTTCAGTCGAACTATGCGAGCTAAAGACCTACAATTATCAGTGTTTCTGCAGCATATCAATTTACCAAGCCAATATCCATTGTTTAATTGTATAAAAGAGGACACTACATTACTGCTACGAAATAGGAAGACAATGATGTGAACGTAAATTAATGGAAAGGTAGGTACCAGAAAACATCAGCGAGATACGCCAAACAACGAACAAAATGAACTATAAAACAGAAGGTATAGCGATAATTTTACTGTTATTCTAATTACAGCTAATCATAATCAAAGTTGCAATTCTATTTGTAGCTTCCACACTGACAGATGAAATTATTTATGTTATCTATATACTAACTGAAATTGTAGAATTTCCCATTTTGATACTTGATATCTATTAACAACTTTATTTTTATATTTCATTTTATTTATTTTATTTGATTTTTTATTTACTTCTTTGATATGGCCCATTACGAATTCCTCTCTTGTACCAACCTTTTCAGGTCAGAGTAGCAGCTGCAACCTACGTCCTCAACTATTTGATTGATGTATTTCAATCTTTGTCTTCCTTTACAGTTTTTACCCTCTATAGCTTCCTCTAGTGCCACAGAAATTAATTCCTGATATGTTATTACGTGTCCTATTATCCTGTCCCTCCTTCTTGTCAGTATCCTCCATATATTCCATTCCTCACCGATTCTGTGCAGAAACTCCTCATTCCTTACCTTACCAGTCCACCTAGTTTTGAACATTCTTCCGTAGCAACACATCTCAAAAGCTTCAGTCCATGTTTCACTACCGTACAATGCTGTGCTCCAAACGTACATCCTCAGAAATTTCTTCCTCAAAGTAAGGCCTATTCTTGATTCTAGTAGACTTCTCTTGGCGAGGAATGCCCTTTTTGCCCGTGCAAGCGTGCTTTTTATATCCTCCTTGTTCCGCCCACTATGTATTATTTTGATACCTAGGTAGCACCAATTTTGATGTTAAGTTTCTCTCTGTTCTCATTCCTGCAACTTTTCGTTACTTTCATCTTTCTTCGATTTACTCTCGACTCATACTGAGTACTCATTAGACAGTTCATTCCATTGAACAGAACCTGTAGTTCTTCTCCACTTTCACTGAGGATAACAGAGTCGTCAAAAAATCTTATCAGAGGATATCCTTTCACATTGAATTTTAATCCCTCTCTTTAACCTTCTTTTTATTTTACGTCCTTGTTTCTTCGGTGTATAGATTTAATTATAGGGACGAAAGACTACATTCTAAACTTACACCCTTCTCAATCATAGGACTTCGTTCCTGTTCCTCCACTCTTATTTTTCTCTCTTGGTTCTTGTACATATTGTGCATCGCCCGTCTTTCCCTATACTTAACGCCTATTTTTCTCACGATTTCCAACATCTTGAAAAATTTTACACTGTCGAATGCTTTTTCCAGGTGGACGAATCCTATGAAAGTCTCATGATTTTGCTTCACTCTTGCATCCATTATCAATCGCAACGTCAGAACTGCCTCTCTGATTCCTTTATCTTTCCAAACTGATCATCATCTGACAGATCCTCAGTTTTCTTTTCAACTCGTTTGTACATTTTTCTTGTCAGCAACTTTGATGCACAAGCTATTAAGCTGATTGTGCGACAATTCTCGCACTTGTCGGCTCTTACAATGTTCGGAACTGAGTGGATTATTTTTTTCCGAAAGCCTGATGGTATATCGCCAGTCACATACACACTACACACCAACATGAACAGACGTATTGTTGCCACTTCCCCCGACGATCTTAGAAGTTCCATTGGAATGTTATACATCTATTCTGTCTTATTTGATCGTATGTCTTGGGAAGCTCTTTTAAATTCTGATTTTAATACTGGATCCTGTATGTCTTCCCTATCAACTCTTGTTTCTTCTTCTATCATTTCATCAGAGAAGTTCTCCCGATTATAGAGGCCTTCAATGTACTCCTGATCCTGTTCACACTCTCTTCTGCATTTAACAGTGGATTCCCATTGCACAGTTATTACCGCCCTTACTTTCAGTTTCACAGAAGGTTTTTTCGATTTTTCTACGTGCTGAGTCAGTCCTTCCCACAATCGATTCTTTTCCATTTCTTCACATTTCCCATGTTGCTATTTCGCCTTAGATTCCCTGCACTTCGTATATATTTAATTCCTAAGTGACTTCTTCTATTTCTATATTTCTGAATTTCGCAGAATATTTTCTACTCGCTTCTTTCGTCGGCCAGCTGAAGTGCTTCTCCAGTTATCCATGGTTTCTTCACAGTTACCCTCATATTCCTACGTTTTTGTTTCTAACTTCCGTGATTGCCCTTTTTAGAGATGCCCGTTCCTCTTCAACTGAACTGCCTACGGAGATATTCACCGTCGCAGTGTCTACGGCGTGTCACCTCATTCCTTAGTGCTTCCTTGCCTTGTTACTTTGTGCAGTGATTCTTCCTGACTAATCTCTTAAGCTTCATTCTACTCTTCATCATTACAAATTGCGATCAGAATCTATGTTTTCTCGTGGGTACGACTTACAATCCATTACCTGATTTCGGAATTTCTGCTTGGCCTTGAGGTAGTGTAGCTGAAATCTTCTAGTATCTCCCTACTTTTCTAAGTATTCCTCCCGTTGTTGTGGTTCTGTATTCGCTATTACTAGCTGAAATTTATCACAGAACTCAGTTAGTCTTTCTTCTCTTATTCCCATTACCAAGAACATATTGTCACGTAACCCTTCGTGTTGTTATCGTAGTCTGAAGTCGGAAGACTAATTTGATGCACGTGTCCACGCTGTTCTCTCCTGAACAAGACTCTTCATCGCGGCATGACTACTATTTAGGCCTAGATCTCCTATGACATGCCCACGTTCCCCCCGTTACAAAAGTGACTCTTCCTAAATGCCTGACGATGTTTCCTACCAACTCACCCCTTCTTTTAGTCAAGCTGTCCCATAATTATTTCTCTCCATTTCGATTCCGTACCTCTTCGTAAGTTATTTGATCTTCCCATTTAATCTTCAGCATTCTTCTGCAGCATCAAATTTCAAAACCTATTTTTTCTAGTCTAAACTGCTTACTGTCCACGTTTCACTTCCTTACAAAATTGCGCTCCACAGAGATATCTTCAGAAAAGACTTCCTTACACTCAAATTTATATTCAGTGTTAACAAATTCCTCTTTTTCAGGAATGCTTTTCTTGATATTGCCATTCTGTAATTTACTTCTTCTCTACTTCGGCCAAATAGAAAAATTTATCTGTTACTTTTAGTGTCTCATTTTCTAACCAAAATCCGTCTACATGCCTGTTTTCATTTCACTACATTTCATTGCCCTTGTTTCTTTTCAAGAAACTGTCAGTTCCTTTCAAATGTTCATTCAAATTCTTTGCCGTCTCTGACAGTTAAAATGTCATAAGCAAACCTTAAAGTCTTTATTTCTTCTCCGTGAACTTTAATTCCCTTTCCAAATTTTTCCTAGGTTTCTTTTACTGCTGCTCAACGCATAGATTGAATATCATCGTGGATATGCTGCAACCATGTCCACACCATTCTCAGTTACAGCTTACATTTCATGCCTTTCGACAACTATAACTGTTACTGATTAATTAAAAACCCCAGGTGTATTATTAGACATTTATTGTCTTACGACCGGTTTCATTCGTTGAACATCTTCAGGCTTTCAGTAATCGTTAACAGTAATGTCAGCTGAGGTGCTCAACATGATCAAATTTATAACTGTGGTCTGCTTTCTGTATAAGCTGTAAATAACCTATCGCTCATTGTATTTTATCCATACTGCCTTTAAAATTTCTATGAGTGTACTCCACTCAATTTTGTCAAAAACTTTCTCTGTATCTACAAATCCTATAAACGTGGGTTTGCTTTTCTTTAATCTGTCTTCTCAGGTAAAATGCAGGATCATTATTGCCTCACGTGCTCCTGAATTTCTCCGGAACCCAAACTTATCTTCCTCGAAATCGACTTGTATCGGTTATTCCATCCTTCTGTAAATACTACGTATCAGTATTTTGCAACCACTACTTATGAAACTGATTATACGGTAGAAATCATTCTTGTCAGCATCTGCATTCTTTGGAAGTGGAATTATTACATTCTTCTTGAAGCCTGTTTCACATATCTCGCCCACCACGTGGAATAGTTCCTCATGGCCAGCTCTTCCAAGGATATCGATAATTCCGGGCGAATGTCGTCTTCTCCAGAGGCTTTAGTTATCTCTTTCCGTGTTCTGTCAAATTCTTTTCACAGTATCACATCACCTGTCTCATCTTCAACTACTTCCTCTTTCTACTAGGTTGTCCTCAGGTTTGTTTCCCTACATAAATCCCTACCTATTCCTTCCACTTTTGAGCTTTCCCTTCTGTGCTTAAAACTTCCTTGGCTACTGAGCTCTTGATATTCATACAGCTCCTTCTCTTGTCTACAAAGGTCTGCTTAATTCTTCTTTAGCTAACATCTCTCTTACCCCTGGTTGTGCAGGTAGCCATTCCCGCTTAGATTTGATTTCGTATTGATGAACCAGTAGTGACTTGACCAGAACTCCTTGCTACCACCGCACTTCATTAATACGCAGTTTATCTAACATGAATCTATCAGTATTTCTTTGTACAATCTGTAACGCACTTACCTGAGTAGGGGATCTAATATTCTACCCGCCGAACCGTAAAATTTGAGTTCTGCTTTTTCTAATGAAATCCTTTTACCTGTGGAGTATTGGGATATTTTACTCAGTATGTTGCCATGATCGTTGTTAAACCATACATTAGAGGCGCGTGCCCTCCGGGAAATACTAATAACTAAGGCCTTTTCCCCCTTATTTTCAGCCATTAGTAGCACCAACACAGCAAGGACATGTTGACTAATGTTACAAGGACAAATGTTTCAGTCATCTAGACTGTTGCCCCTGCAACTACTGAAAAGGCTGCTGCTGCCCTTCAGGAAACATAGGTCAGATTAACCTCTCCATATATGTAACTTCGTTGTGGTTGCACCTACTGTACGACTTTCTGTATCGCTAAGTCACCCAAGACACACGACCTCAGGAACGTGTAGGGTTCTTGGGGCTTTCTTTGGGTACACAGACACACACACACACACACACACACACACACACACACACACACACACACACTGCTACAGTCCCCTCACTTTTTTTCATTCGTCAACGTTATATCTTCGCACATTTCCCATTTTATGTACACCAGCTAACTGCCAAACCACCAAGGACAGTTAAATTTCTAAACCAAAACATATGGAAGGAAATGCTGTGAATACACTGCCACAGAGGAAGACCGCACTGCAGTTCCTTCTCTAAATCCTCGCACGAACTAAAAAATGGCTGACATCGAAATAAGTGTCCAAGGAATAGAAAAGCAACTCAAATCTGACGGGATACCAATTCGATTCTACACAGAGTACGCGAAAGAACTTGCCCCACTTGTAACAGCCGTGTACCGCAAGTCTCTAGAGGAACGAAAGGTTCCAAATGATTGGAAAAGAGCACAGGTAGTCCCAGTTTTCAAGAAAGGTCGTCGAGCAGATGCTCAAAACTATAAGCCTCTATCTCTGACATCGATCTGTTGTAGAATTTTAGTACATGTTTTTTGCTCGCGTATCATGTCATTTCTGGAAACCCAGAATCTACTCTGTAGGAATCAACATGGATTCCGGAAACAGCGATCGTGTGAGACCCAACGCGTTTTATTTGTTCATAAGATCCAGAAAAAATTAGATACAGGCTCCCAGGTGGATGCCATTTTCCTTGACTTCCGGAAGGCGTTCAATACAGTTCCGCACTGTCGCCTGATAAACAAAGTAAGAGCCTACGGAATATCAGACCAGCTGTGTGGCTAGATTGAAGAGTTTTTAGCAAACAGAACACAGCATGTTGTTCTCAATGGAGAGACGTCTACAGACGTTAAAGTAACCTTTGGCGTGCCACATGGGAGTGTTATGGGACCATTGCTTTTCGCAATATATATAAATGACCTAGTAGATAGTGTCGGAAGTTCCATGCGGCTTTTCGCGGATGATGTTGTAGTATACAGAGAAGTTGCAGCACTAGAAAATTGCAGTGAAATACAGGAAGATCTGCAGCGGATAGGCACTTGGTGCAGGGAGTGGCAACTGACACATAACATAGACAACTGTAATGTATTGCGAATACATAGAAAGAAGGATCCTTTATTGTATGATTATATGATAGCGGAACAAACACTGGTAGCAGTTACTTCTGTAAAATATCTGGGAGTATGCGTACGGAACGATTTGAAGTGGAATGATAACATAAAATTAATTGTCGGTAAGGCGGGTGCCAGTTTGAGATTCATTGGGAGAGTCCTTAGAAAATGTAGTCCATCAACAATGGATGTGGCTTACAAAACACTCGTTCGACCTATACTTGAGTATTGCTCATCAGTGTGGGATCCGTACCAGGTCGGATTGACAGAAGAGATAGAGAAAATCCAAAGAAGAGCGACGCGTTTCGTCACAGGGTTATTTGGTAAGCGTGATAGCGTTACGGAGATGTTTAGCAAACTCAAGTGGCAGACTCTGCAAGAGAGGCGCTCTGCATCGCGGTGTAGCTAGCTGTCCAGGTTTCGAGAGGGTGCGTTTCTGGATGAGGTATCAAATATATTGCTTCCCCCTACTTATACCTCCCGAGGAGATCACGAGTATAAAATTAGAGGGATACGAGCGCGCACGGAGGCTTTCCGGCAGTCGTTCTTCCCGCGAACCATACGCGACTGGAACAGGAAAGATAGGTAATGACAGTGGCACGTAAAGTGCCCTCCGCCACACGCCGTTGGGTGGCTTGCGGAGTATAAATGTAGATGTAGATTTTTATACTATGGCAGCTTTTCCTAGGTAACTATGTTTCCGTTATTTTACGTTTACACCACTGTGTTGCCGTTTCGCAGCAGAAACGCGGTGTTAAATTTGATTTAGTAAGCGCGAAAGCGTCACGGATATGATCAACCAAGTCCAGTGGCAGACTCTGCAAGAGAGGCGTTATGCACTGTGGTGTGGTTTACTTTTTAAATTCCGAGATAGTACGTGCCTATAATAATTAGCCAATATATTGGTTCGTCCTACGTATATCTCGCGGAAAGACCATGAAGGTAACATCAGAGAGATTAAGACTCACACGGGGACTTATTAACATTCGTTCTTCCCGCGGACTAATAGTTGGCAAACTTGCTAGTCAACAGAGCCAAAACTACGTAGGTAGGCACATAGTTATTAACATAATTATGGTACTACTAAGTTGGACTTTCAGTCTGATTGAAATACATTCGCCGAGGAACGGGCCCTTGCAATCATCCCATCCACAATCGTCGTGTATACTTATTTTTTTCGTTCATCCTCTCTGTAATGCGCAAACCATCTCAAGAAACGTGTCTCAGTAACGGACATTACATCATCACTATGCTCCCTAAACTGAGTTAGTAAATTTCTAAATTAAGTTACAGGTACGTTGAATGAATCGTCATATCGTGCTTAATAACTATATTACTTACAGGTAAAATTAATTTGTAAGATATACATAAAATTAAATCATGACTGTGACTGATAAACACTGATGTGAACAATGGCCTCGTATCTCCTTGCGAAGTTTGGGTAAGTCAAGTTCGTGTGCTTGAAAATGACTGCTCGCACGAATGTACAAAGCCGTATTGGAAAGAACAGCAATTTTTTCACAAGTTTGTTTGCGTGGACAGCTGATTATGTGAGTTAGAAATACTAACACAGGTGTTACAAATCTTCATTTCTCCGTTCTCCAGGTTTCTCAAAGCTGATCACTTGTGTCATGAACTAAGTTCACATTTGTTTTTCTCCACTATTTCTGTATCAGCACAACGACATTTAAATTTCGAGCTTGACAATTCTTCGTTTTTTAATTCCAACAATCGCACTTCAATGTCTTAATGTCAGTATTAGAGGGAGAAAAATTTAACTCTGTTAAAAAAGGATTAAGAAGATTTTTTTTTCAAGAAAGGTTAACATCGCTTTACCGTTTCTGAATTCCTGAAAGCTGTTTCGAAAAGCTTTCTTCATGTTTAAAATTGTTTTCTTGAATAACAAATGTCAAAACCATCGCAAGTTATAGAACTCAAGAGGTTTTATTAGATCGCTTTCCAAATGATCCCTTGTTAGTTCATTTTTAAAATGGCTAATTTCTTCTTCTTTCGCCCGATAGCTCTTTTTTTTCACTTCATGAGAAAGAATCTCACTCTCTTCAACGGAACAGTATTCCTTCCACTGCTTGATTCTGCATGGACTTCAGAACTTGAAGGGTTATTTCACGTGCCTGACTTCGAAGCATTGTCCACCACCCACTTTAGACGACATTACCACAAGCAGCAAAATCGTTGCGGGTGATAGCAAGTGTACGTGGTCCGAGGTGCGAGAGAGAATGGCAATTTCAGCTACACCCCGTCTAACACCATTTCTTCAAAACTGACTCGCACAAGCCGAAAACCAGCTTCTACGTGTGGGCGCCTTGCACGGTATGTACACGCTCGCAGGCGGTATTTTGTGGAAGAGCCACCTCACTCCCAGTGCCAAAGTGCCGAACGTGGCTCGCGCGGCGCGTTTTGTCGACCACTGGTGCAGACCATTCGCGACTGCAGCAAGTGGTGACAGTGAAACACAAGGAACCCTCCGGCACAAACCGCAATGTGGCTTGGATATTGTAAAAGTAGCTGCAGTTGGGCTTATTTTTTATACCTAAACACTGGATAACGGCTTAAAATGCCGGAAATAGTTGTGACACAAAGCAAAAGTTGAAAAACCACAGCCTAATTGAACAAATGCCACACTTATTTATTTTTGTAGTTCATGTGGTGTAAGAGAAAAAGATGCTTAAATTTAACATGGCAGGCTTCGAAAAGTCTTGCCCGCTTAAGGCGCTATGAAGAGAGTCGAAAAGTTTTGAGACTATTACCGGATTTTTTATTGTGAGAACTCGAGATCAAGCTTTTATTACAAGCGAAACAATAGGCCTATCACAAAATGAGCTATGCCAATATTTTCCTGTTTTATGCTGTGTTAGGCTATATGGAGCAATTTGGCTTTAAAGTTCCTACATATAGCAGTACGGATTCCCCGATTTTCGTCGTCTTCACTACGAGCTGCTCACTTCAGTATTGTGTAGCTTGAAATATATTTGTGTGATGTTAATTAAATTTTGATAGGCTGTAGGCACATATATTGGTAGTGAAAATCTCAAGTTAAGGAATTTTTCAGTCACCGAAAAAAAAAAAGCTCTTATTATTTTTCTGAGGTAACTTGTTCTCAGCCCAGGATGAATATATGTTACTGGCAATATGTGAAATGCGGCATTCTATAGAATGCCTAAGTAGTGTATAGAGTGCCTAAAATCGAACATCAAAGTATGAAAAGACAGTGAAACACAAGGAACCCTCCGGCACAAACCGCAATGTGGCTTGGATATTGTAAAAGTAGCTGCAGTTGGGCTTATTTTTTATACCTAAACACTGGATAACGGCTTAAAATGCACGTTTGTCGGAATGCACAATGGACATGAATGGATGCAGGTGATCAGACAGGATGCTTGCGTACGTGTCACCTGTCAGAGTCGTATCTAGATATATCAGGGGTCCCATATGACTCCAACTGCACACGCCCCACACCATTACAGAGCCTCTACCAGCTTGAACAGTCATCTGTTGACATGCAGGCTCCACGGATTCATGGGGTTGTCTCCATATAGCAGTACGGATTCCCCGATTTTCGTCGTCTTCACTACGAGCTGCTCACTTCAGTATTGTGTAGCTTGAAATGTATTTGTGTGATGTTAATTAAATTTTAATAGGCTGTAGGCACATATATTGGTAGTGAAAATCTCGAGTTAAGGAATTTTTCAGTCACCAAAAAAAAAGCTCTTATTATTTTTCTGAGGTAACTTGTCCTCAGCCCAGGATGAATATATGTTACTGGCAATATGTGAAATGCGGCATTCTATAGAATGCCTGAGTAGTGTATAGAGTGCATAAAATCGAACATCAAAGTATGAAAACATTGATATTTTGTACATTGCAGATTGATATTTTGTACATTGTAGATTGATATTTTGTACATAGCCTAGGCATTGTATACTATGCAGGATTGTCTGCTGGCAAAGTATATAACACGCCTACTCCCGCCTTTTTTTTCCGCCACCAGTATTTGCTGTGGCGTTCGGGTCTTTCTTTAATGGTATTGTTATGTAAAGTTCTATTTTCACGCCACCGATATCGTCATAATACACTGAAGGGCCAAAGAAACTGGTACACCTGCCTAATATCGAGTAGGACCCTTTCGAGCAAGCAGAAGTTCCGCAGCTCGACGCGGCATGGACTCAACTAAAAAGTAGTACTGGAGGGAACTGACACCATGAATCCTGCAGGGCTGTCCATAAATCCGTAAGCGTACGAGGGCGTGGAGATATCTTCTGAACACCATGTTGCAAGGCATCCCAGATATTCTCAATAATGCTCACGTCTCGAAAGTTTCGTGGCCAGCGGAAGTGTTTAAACTCAAGAGAGTGTTCTTGGAGCCACTCTGTAGCAATTCTGTACGTCTGGGGTGTCGCGTTGTCCTGCTGGAATTGCACGTTTGTCGGAATGCACAATGGACATGAATGGATGCAGGTGATCAGACAGGATGCTTGCGTACGTGTCACCTGTCAGAGTCGTATCTAGATATATCAGGGGTCCCATATGACTCCAACTGCACACGCCCCACACCATTACAGAGCCTCTACCAGCTTGAACAGTCATCTGTTGACATGCAGGCTCCACGGATTCATGAGGTTGTCTCCATACCTGTACACGTCCATCCGCTCGATGCAATTTGAAACGAGACTCGTCCGACCAGGCAGCATGTTTCCAATCGTCAACAATCCAATGTCGATGTTGATGGGTCCAGGCGAGGCGTAAAGCTTTGTGTCGTGCAGTCATAAAGGGTACACGAGTGTGCCTTCGGTTCCGAAAGCCCATATCGATGATGCTCCGATGAATGGTTTGCACTCTGACACTTGTTGGTCGCACATCACTGAAATCTGCAGCTGTTTTCGGGAGGGTTGCACTTCTGTCACGTTGAACGATTTTCTTCAGTCGTCGCTGATCCCGCAGTTGCAGGATCTTTTCTCGGTCGCAGCGATGTCGGAGATCTGACGTTTTAGCGGATTCGTGATATTCGCGGTACACCCGTGAAATGGTCGTACGGGAAAATACCCACTTCATCGCTACCTCGGAGATGCTCTGTCCCGTCGCTCGCGCACCGACTGTGATATCACGTACAGACTCACTTAAATCTTGATAACCTGTCATTGTAGTAGCAATAACCGATCTAACAACTGCGCCAGAGACTTATTGTCTTATATAGGCGCTGCCGACCGCAGCGCCATAGTTTTCCTGTTTACATATCTCTGTATTCGTATACGCATTCCTATACGAGCTTCTTCGGCGCTTCATGTTGTTTTCCAGTGTATAGCTTCCGGCTGAAGTTCCACAGACGCTCACCTATCGTTTTTTCCTGTTATTCTCGTAGCACCACAACGGAAGCGAGTTTAGTGCCAAGACAGGGATCGCGCATTGCCGACATACAACGATGGTTCTGCGATGAATTATCTCAAGCAAGGTTTAACGCTGCTAAAAACTGTGTTTTCCCAACCGAAACATAATTACCAAAAGTTAGTCAACGATATGAAAAATGCTAGGACGACCATGAAGAAGGAACCACGGGACTGTTGACTACTGGAACACTATGTCGTAATGATGCTCGAGAATAAGACTAAGTTGATCTACCCTGTTAAAGAAAACGAGTGATATGGGTGCTATTCAATTTTAAGTCGTGGACTTCTAGTTACTGGACACACTCAATAAGGTCTGTTTGACTACTGGTCATGAAGCGCGGGACAGGATGTTGAAAGAACTTAACCCAAGTATGAGGAAATCACCCGTCTTAGTATTGAGCTGTACATTCACCTTTATGAGCCGTGCGAGAAGAAGCAAAAAGGTGTTACTAGTAAAAAGGTGTTGTAGTCAAGGCAATAATTTTTTCGGAATTCAGTTCCCGTTGTCAGGTCGATCTCATCGATTTTCAGTCCCATCCTGATAGAGTGTACAAGTTTATAATAGTCTACCAAGATCATTTCACTAAGTTGTGTTCTCAGGGCTCCGAAATCAAAGAGAGCGGAAGAAGTAGCACTCATCTACATATTTACGTTGCTTGGCGCTTAACGATTATACAGTCCAATAACGGCAGGGATTCTCCAAACAAAGTGGTAAGCAACCTGAAGGAGTATTGTCCCACTCTGAAGATCGTCCACAGAGCGATGTGACGCAGTGGTTAGCACACTGTACTCGTATTCGGGAGGACGACGGTTCAAACCCACTTTCGGCTTTCCTGATTTATGTTTTCCGTGATGGTTCCCTTGGCAGGGGACAGCCGATTTCCATCCCCATCCATCCCTAACCCGAGCGTGTACTCCGCCCCCAATGACCTCGTTGTCGACGGGACGTTAAACACTAATCTGCTCTTCGTTCCCATTGAAGATCGTTCACGGTAAGCTGCGCCACTCGGGGGAGTGTCGAAAGAACATATCAGGACATTGAAAATAGGTTGTGTGATTGGATGCAAGATGAAAAAACTAGCTGCTGGAGTGACGGACTGCGGTTTGTCCAGCTTGTGAAAAACAGAGCTTTTCATTCTGGGAACAGCAGGTCACCGTAAGAAGCTCTGTTTGGCTGCAAAGACAGAGTAGGTTTCTCGACGTCGTCTCTGCCAGGCGAAGTTTTACAAGACGTAGAGTCTGAGGAGAAGTTGGAAAAAAATTATAGAGAGCATACAAGCAACCCGTACAAGAGGCACAGTTCCCTACAGAAGACGTAGATGATAATACAATCCATGATGGAGGAAACCAAAAGAGTGATGGAGCTATGGTTATCGAAGAGCATTCCATTTCTGTGGTTACCGAAAATCTTTCTTTTTCAGATCCTTACGTGGCTGCTTAAAAGAAACCAGTGGTGCTCACACACATCAAAAGTGTGGCCGAAACGTTCGCACCGTCTGAAAACATTCTCCTAAAGACGATGACGGCGACGAAGTAGAAGGTCATGTAGTTAGCATTTTTTGTTTGCTTCAATATTAAGAAAGCTATCCAAAGTAAAACGGAATCGAAACCTTGAGATGCGTGCCAAGAAAATGCTCCTGTGGGTTTGGGTGCCACTGTACGAGTTCCGATTCCCGACGTCGACAAATAGCGGGGCGACTCACGTAGTCTGTTGGCAGTTATTATGAACGCGACGGAAGATGGCTGTTACCGACTTGAAACTATAGAAGAAATCTTGAAACAGCTCTACACAAGAGCAAATGTTCAAATTGTGTGAAATCTTATGGGACTTAACTTCTAAGGCCATCAGTCCCCAAGCTTACACACTACTTAACCTAAATTATCCTAAGGACGAACATACACACCCATGCTCGACGGAGGACTCGAACCTCCGCCGGGACCAGCCGCACAGTCCATGACTGCAGCGCCTGAGACCGCTCGGCTAATCCCGCGCGGCTCACAAGATCAGAATTCACCGTATGTCCAAAAAAATTAATGAGAACTGACGACATTCCTGATCACGAAATACCTCTCCGATCTGTAGCTACTTCTCAGTTCACAGGAAGTGGCCAAGGATTCACCAGGAGCATGTGCAACTCTAAATGCCAAAATATGAGGTGCCTTTGTGTGAAAAAAAAAAAAAATTAAGTGCAATTCAAAACCTCACTCTAACCTTCCATACTGCAACAAGTAGGTCATGTCAGATCTGCTTTGAGTTTTATCCGTAACAATATTTCTTCTACAAGTCGTGAAATGTATTTACAAGATCGAATTCCAAAAATGTAAAGTGTTTTTTTTTGAAGAAAAAAGTGAGTACTTACTGTAACAAGTATTTCAACCTCAGCTCTGCTTTATTTTTCTCCGGCAAGACTATCCTGTGCTTTATTTCGTAGTTTTGTCCTTTCAGTTTCCTGTGCGTATTAATTAATGAAGGTTTCTCAACTTGTGTGCTTTTAACATTTTGCGTAAATGGTACTGGTCATTCTGTACAATGCCTGGGAATTCTACAGAATGGATAGGAAAAGCGTATAACATTTTCACAAAGAAAACTATTTCTCATATTTCACCTAAAACCATCAGGCATTCTATACTTTACCTATCCATTAGAATACCGGGATTCCACACAATGCCGGGTTTGTTTTGAAGTCTCTTCTGTAGTTGTAAGGAGCTACAACCATTGTGACCGTGCAGTGTGATACGGATTTTATCGAGAGCTATATTTAAGTCTGGTTCTGTGCATGCTGGACCGTGGGAATAACAGTGGGCACAGTAGCGGGATCAGGAGCCCCGTTGCCAGTCACAGACAAATCGTTTTCCAACAGCCCCGGGGTTCGCGACAACAACACATTAATTTTAACAGCAGTGCACGCCGTTAATCGTGAATTCCAGCACGCACAGAACCAGTCATAAATATCATTCAATATAAAAAAGCTTATCACACTGTACGATCAAAGTGCTTGCAGCTTCTTACAACCAAAAAAGAGGCCTTAAAAAATACCCGAGCTTTCTGTTATGTTTTTATGCTGGGCTGAGAAAAAGTTACTTCAGAAAACTAGTAAGAACGTTTTTGTGGGTTATTGCAAAATTCTGTAAGTTGAGATTTTCTCCACCAATAAATGTACCTATAACCTCTTAACATTTTATTAACATCGGACGAATACATCTCAAGCTATACAGTTTTGAAGTGAGCAGTTCGTAGCGAAGACGTCGAAAACCAGACAATCCTTACTACAACATAAAATAAACAATATGTACTGATTTTGAAACCAAATTGCTCCATATAGCCTAATGCAGAATAAAACAAGAAAAATGTTGATGTACACTACTGGCCATTAAAATTGCTACACCATGAAGATGACGTGCTACAGACGCGAAATATAACGGACAGGAAGAAGATGCTGTGATATGCAAATGATTAGCTTTTCAGAGCATTCACACAAGGTTGGCGCCCGTGGCGACACCTACAACGTGCTGACATGAGGCAAGTTTCCAACCGATTTCTTATACACAAACATCAGTTGACCGGCGTTGCCTGGTGAAACGTTGTTGTGATGCTTCGTGTAAGGAGGAGAAATTAGTACCATCACGTTTCCGACTTTGATAAAGGTCGGATTGTAGCCTATCGCGATTGCGGTTTATCGTATCGCGACATTGCTGCTCGCGTTGGTCGAGATCCAATGAGTGTTAGCAGAATATGGAATCGGTGGGTTCAAGAGGGTAATACGGAACGCCGTGCTGGATCCCAACGGCCTAGTATCACTAGCAGTCGAGATGACAGGCATCTTATCCGCATGGCTGCAACGGATCGTGCAACCACGTCTCGATCCCTGAGTCAACAGATGGGGACGTTTGCAAGACAACAACCATCTGCACGAACAGTTCGACGACGTTTGCAACAGCATGGACTACCAGCTCGGAGACCATGGCTGTGATTACCCTTGACGCTGCATCACAAACAGGAGCGCCTGCGATGGTGTGCTCAACGACGAACCTGGGTGCACGAATGGCAAAACGTCATTTTTTCGTATGAATTCAGGTTCTGTTTACAGCATCATGATGGTCGCATCCGTGTTTGGCGACATCGCGGTGGACGCACATTGGAAGCGTGTATTCGTCATCACCATACTGGCATATCACCCGGTATGATGGTATGGGGTGCCATTGGTTACACGTCTCGGTTTTCTCTTGTTCGCATTGACGGCACTTTCAGTTGTGTTACGACCCGTGGCTCTACCCTTCATTCGATCCCTGCGAAACCCTACATTTCAGCAGGATAATGCACGACCGCATGTTGCAGGTCCTGTACGGGCCTTTCTAGATACAGAAAACGTTCGACTGCTGCCATGGCCAACACATTTTCCAGATCTCTCACCAACTGAAAACGTCTGGTCAATGGTGGCCGAGCAATTGGCTAGTCACAATACGCCAGTCACTAGTCTTGATGAACTGTGGAATCGTGTTGAAGCTGCATCGGCAGCTGTACCTGTACACGCCATCCAAGCTCTGTTTGACTCAATGCCCAGGAGTATCAAGGCCGTTATTACGGCCAGAGGTGGTTGTTCTGGGTACTAATTTCTCAGGATCTATTCACCCAAAATGCGTGAAAATGTAATCACATGTCAGTTCTAGTATAATATCTTTGTCCAATGAATAACCGTTTATCATTTGCATTTCTTCTTGGTGTAGCAATTTTAATGGCCAATAGTGTACTGACATCGGACGAATACATCTCATGCTGTTACAGTTCTGAAGTGAGCGGTTCGTAGCGAAGACGCCGAAAACCAGACAATAATTACTACAATATAAAATAAAAAGTATGGTTCAAATGGCTCTGAGCACTATGGGACTTAACATCTGAGGTCATCAGTCCCCTAGAATTTAGAACTACTTAAACCTCACTAACCTAAGGACATCACACACAGCCATGCCCGAGGTAGGATTCGAACCTACGACCGTATGGTCGCGCGGTTCCAGACTGAAGCGCCTAGAACCGCTCGGCCACACCGGCCGGCATAAAAAGTATGTATTGACTTTAAAACCAAATAGCTCCGTGTAGCCTAATGCAGAATAAAACAAGAAAAATTTTGATGTAACTCATTCATCTTGCAATTAAAGCTTAAACTCGAGTCTCCATAATAAAAGATCCGACATCAATGGCTGGGTGAGAATTGTCCGGCCATGTAGCGAGCAGAGGGTGGCGGCCGGGCGGTGTACGGGGCGGGCGCGCAGCTGCGGTGCGGCCGCTGGGAGAGCCTCGGGTTTCGCAACGGAGTGCCAAGCTCTGCAAGGACGGCGCGGCGGGGCCCCGCTTTCCCGTGAAGCGCGGCGCCCATCCCAGCAGGCCGGCACGTCGCCCTGCAACCAACACCGCAGCCGCGCGCGCCTCTTCCGGGGAGTGGCCCTGCTGCTGCTGCCGCTGGTCCAGCGTCCACGTGGGCGCTGCATCGCCAAATCCTGTACTACACCGCCCCGCTCAATTGATGAAGCGTCTCAAAGAATTTAATAGTTTTCCAGAGAAGCGTGCCTCAAGTGTCCCTCTGGAATCCTGGAATCCTCGTTTGCATTCCACAGTGCTCCCCCTAAATCACTTCGGGACTGTTGATACATGATAACTCTGCAGTTAACACGTGTTTGGGATAAGGTATCTCTCGACTGCTCCACTCTCGAATGTTGTTGTGGTCTTCAGTCCTGAGACTGGTTTGATGCAGCTCTCCATACTACTCTATCCTGTGCAAGCTTCTTCATCTCCCAGTACTTACTGCAACCTACATCCTTCAGAATCTGCTTAGTGTATTCATCTCTTGGTCTCCCTCTACGATTTTTACCCTCCACGCTGCCCTCCAATACTAAATTGGTGATCCCTTGATGCCTCAGAACATGTCCTACCAACCGGTCCCTTCTTCTTGTCAAGTTGTGCCACAAACTCCTCTTCTCCCCAATTCTATTCAATACCTCCTCATTGTTTATGTGATCTACCCATCTAATCTTCAGCATTCTTCTGTAGCACCACATTTCGAAAGCTTCTATTCTCTTCTTGTCTAAACTATTTATCGTCCATGTTTCACTTCCATACATGGCTACACTCCATACAAATACTTTCAGAAACGACTTCCTGACACTTAAATCTATACTCGATGCCAACAAATTTCTCTTCTTCAGAAACGCTTTCCTTGCCATTGCCAGTCTACATTTTATATCCTCTCTACTTCGACCATCATCAGTTATTTTCCTCCCCAACTAGAAAAACTCCTTTACTACTTTAAGTGTCTCATTTCCTAATCTAATTCCCTCAGCATCACCCGACTCTCGAATAGCATGTCGGAAAATAAACATATAATTTTTTCTGTGCGCACTCTGATTTCTCCAGTTTTATTAAGATGGTCATTTCTCCATAAGTAGGTGGGAGAAGAAGGAAAAAAACGACTCACCACAAGAAATTATCCACATGAAACAGAAATCGGTAGTTGTGATGTACATGTACAGTAATTTTATCTTGGAACTCTTCCATTTGGTTCGTGTTTGCATCGAAAAACAGTAATATTAGAAACTGAGTCCGCCTCGATGCAAAACACCTTGTTATTCGTTTATTTGTTTATTCTCCCAAACTAGTTTCGGCGACACAGAACAGAAAGCACACACACGCAAAAGAACCACTTCCCCATCACCCACAGAGACATAAATAATGAACAGAAGTCGTCGTAATTCGCGCTACAGTTTTTGATAGCCTTTCTCGCCACATGCGATACACCTCTCGCGAATCACGCGAACAGCAAGAGGGCGTAATATTCTGGATCGGAAAAAAGTGCAAAAGTTTTGTTTTTTTCTGTGTATAAAAGCAGCTACATACCATCCAACGAACGTGAGTACACGAATAGCTAAGTAACAATTCAGTACACACCAAATAAGTGGTGTCCACAACACCACTACAACCCCAAGTATATGTTGCTGACATACGAAGTTCACCTTTTAGTATTTTGTTTACTAACAGCCGCTCACATGGTTGCAGATGACATGATGTTCGCTAAGTAAGAAACGCCAACAGAAAAAAAAGCGCACAGAAAATATGTCGCAAACAGCGACAATAATTGCTTAAAACGTGCTGTAACATACAATAAATAAGGTAGTACGAAAGTATCCATAGACAACTATATTTCAAAAAAACGAATAGTAAAAATGTAATAATGAGCTACTGTGTTTGCATAACCTTGCTATTTTCTGCATTGTTTTAGATTAAAAAATTAAAAAAAAAAGAACCCGGATGATGACGATATTTGTCACCGAAACTAGCTTGGGAGAGTAAAAAAAAGGTTGAATGTGTGTGAAATCTTATGGGACTTAAGTGCTAAGGTCATCAGTCCGTAAGCTTACTCACTACTTAACCTAAATTATCCTAAGGACAAACACACACACACACACACACCCATGCCCGAGGGAGGACTCGAACCTCCGCCGGGACCAGCCGCACAGTCCACGACTGCAGCGCCTTAGACCGCCTTGAGAGAGTAAAGAAATAAACGAATAACAAGGTGTTTTGCATCAAGGCGGACTCAATTTCTGATATTACTGTTTTTACATGTACAGACAAACAAACGAGTACAATTTCAGAAAAAAAACACTGTATAATTTATTCAAGGGAGACCGCGTCACAAACGGAGCAAGTCAGTAACGCTTTTGTCTACCTCTGACTCTCAAGTAAGCAGTTATTCGGCTTGGCGTTGATTGACAGAGTTGTTGTATCGTGGGGGATATCGTGCCAAATTGTGTCCAACTGGCGCGTTAGAGTGTCAAAATCCCGAGCTGGTTGGAGGGCCCTACCCTTAAAGCTCCAAATGTTCTCAGTGGGGGGAGATCTGGCGACCTCGCTGGCCAAGATAGGATTTAGCAAGCACGAAGACGGGCGGTAGAAACTCTCGCGGGCATTATTTTGCTGAAATGATCGGGGTGTAGAATACCGTGGACGCACTGCTGTACGTAAGGGTGACGCGGATGGCTACCAGCGGCGTCCTGCTATGAAAAGAAATGGCGTCGCAGGCCATCACATTTGGGATTGGGTTGTTTTGGGGAAGGAGACCAGACAGTGAGGTCATCAGTCTTATCGGATTAGGGAAGGACTGGGAAGGAAGTCGGCCGTGTCCTTTGAAAGGAACCATCCCGGAATTTGCCTGGAGCGATTTAGGAAAATCACGGAAAACCTAAATCAGGATGGCCGGACGCGGGATTGAACCGTCGTCCTCCCGAATGCGAGTCCAGCATCACGTTTGGTTAACGGTCCGTATCACTGGTGACAGTCAGTCTGGTATCTCAAAGCTATCGGGAGCGTCTCCAGGGCACGATCCGCTGATCATCGTGGCTCAGTTCGAAGCGGGGTTCCAGTCAGAGATTCAGGCCAGGGCCAGAGGTGGACCAACGCGTTACTGACTTTGTCAGTTTGTGAAGCGCTTTCTCTTCAATAACTCATCCAGTTTTTCTGAAACTGTACTCATTTCTTTTTGCCTGCACATGTACATCACATCTACTGATTTTCGTACAATTCTTTCGTAGTGCGCCGTTCTTTTTTCTTAAAGTGCATTTTAGGATTCGGAAGAAATGTCGGCCATTGAATTTCACGAAAATATTTCGCTGCAACGAAAAACGTATTTCTTTTAATTATTTGCACCCCAACTCTATTATCATATTTCTGACAGTATGCTCTCTATTTCGAGACAATGCAAAATGAGCTGCCCTTCCTTGGACTCTTTCTATGTCCTCCGTCAGCCGTCTCTGATATCAATCCCTTACATTGCAGCAGTATTATAGAAATGGACGGATAAGCGTATTGTAGGCAGTCTCCTTAGCAGTTTTCTTGAATTTTGTAAGTTAACTATCAATAAAACGCAGTCTTTGGTTCGCATTCCCCTTTTCTATGTGATAGTGCCAATATAAGTTGTTCTTCATTGCAATCACTAGACAGTTAGTTGAATTGACAACATTTAACTTTGTGTGATTTATCGTGTAACCGAAATTTCACGAAACTGTTTGTAGTAGTATTCGTGTGCAGCACATCACACTTTATATTGGTAAGTGGCAAATGCCAGTTTTCACATCATACACATATATTCTCTAACTCATTTTGCAATACATATTGATCTCCTGGCGAGTTGGCTAGGCGGTAAATGACATCTCCATCTGCAAAAATACACTCCTGGAAATGGAAAAAAGAACACATTGACACCGGTGTGTCAGACCCACCATACTTGCTCCGGACACTGCGAGAGGGCTGTACAAGCAATGATCACACGCACGGCACAGCGGACACACCAGGAACCGCGGTGTTGGCCGTCGAATGGCGCTAGCTGCGCAGCATTTGTGCACCGCCGCCGTCAGTGTCAGCCAGTTTGCCGTGGCATACGGAGCTCCATCGCAGTCTTTAACACTGGTAGCATGCCGCGACAGCGTGGACGTGAACCGTATGTGCAGTTGACGGACTTTGAGCGAGGGCGTATAGTGGGCATGCGGGAGGCCGGGTGGACGTACCGCCGAATTGCTCAACACGTGGGGCGTGAGGTCTCCACAGTACATCGATGTTGTCGCCAGTGGTCGGCGGAAGGTGCACGTGCCCGTCGACCTGGGACCGGACCGCAGCGACGCACGGATGCACGCCAAGACCGTAGGATCCTACGCAGTGCCGTAGGGGACCGCACCGCCACTTCCCAGCAAATTAGGGACACTGTTGCTCCTGGGGTAACGGCGAGGACCATTCACAACCGTCTCCATGAAGCTGGGCTACGGTCCCGCACACCGTTAGGCCGTCTTCCGCTCACGCCCCAACATCGTGCAGCCCGCCTCCAGTGGTGTCGCGACAGGCGTGAATGGAGGGACGAATGGAGACGTGTCGTCTTCAGCGATGAGAGTCGCTTCTGCCTTGGTGCCAATGATGGTCGTATGCGTGTTTGGCGCCGTGCAGGTGAGCGCCACAATCAGAACTGCATACGACCGAGGCACACAGGGCCAACACCCGGCATCATGGTGTGGGGAGCGATCTCCTACACTGGCCGTACACCACTGGTGATCGTCGAGGGGACACTGAATAGTGCACGGTACATCCAAACCGTCATCGAACCCATCGTTCTACCATTCCTAGACCGGCAAGGGAACTTGCTGCTCCAACAGGACAATGCACGTCCGCATGTATCCCGTGCCACCCAACGTGCTCTAGAAGCTGTAAGTCAACTACCCTGGCCAGCAAGATCTCCGGATCTGTCCCCCATTGAGCATGTTTGGGACTGGATGAAGCGTCGTCTCACGCGGTCTGCACGTCCAGCACGAACGCTGGTCCAACTGAGGCGCCAGGTGGAAATAGCATGGCAAGCCGTTCCACAGGACTACATCCAGCATCTCTACGATCGTCTCCATGGGAGAATAGCAGCCTGCATTGCTGCAAAAGGTGGATATACACTGTACTAGTGCCGACATTGTGCATGCTCTGTTGCCTGTGTCTATGTGCCTGTGGTACTGTCAGTGTGATCATGTGATGTATCTGACCCCAGGAATGTGTCAATAAAGTTTCCCCTTCCTGGGACAATGAATTCACGGTGTTCTTATTTCAATTTCCAGGAGTGTATATAACATGGTTGTTCAGATCGTCTCCTCAATTGTTTATATAGATTTTACAACACCTCTTGGGGAACCCCATATCAGGTGGGTTTCGCTAGATGATTTCCCGTCACTTACTACCAGTTGTGCCCTTCACTACGCAGCCGTCCAGGAGTGACCGAGCAGTTCTACGCGCTACAGTCTGGAACCGCGTGACCGCTACGGTCGCAGGTTCGAATCCTGCCTCGGGCATCGACGTGTTTGATGTCCTTAGGTTAGTTAGGTTTAAGTAGTTCTAAGTTCTAGGAGACTGATGACCTCAGAAGTTAAGAGCCATAGTGCTCAGAGCTTTCACTACGCAATTTGATTAGAAGCTGCGGGTGAGGAACGGTGTCAAAAGCTTTCTGGAAATCTAGAGATATGGAATCAACTTCGGATCCACTGTCCACAGGACTTATTACTTCATGTGATTAAAGATCCAGTTGTGTTTCACAAGAACAATATTTTGTGAATCCGTGCTAAGCGTCAACAACTCTTTGTTTTTTTTTTGTCTTTTTTTTCTTTTTTTAAGGTAATTCCTAATGTTAGAAGATATGAGTAACGTGCTTCTGTAACTCAGTGGATTATTCCTATTTCCTGTATGTTGTGACCTGCGTAACTTTGCAGTCTTTAGGTATGGATCTTTCGTCGAACGAGCGGTTGTATATGACTGCAAAAAAGGGAGCTGTTTCATCACCAGACTCCCTAATGTTGCACCTGTCTTCCATAATGGGGACTGCTTTAAAGACGTATGTGCGTTTAAGGTCTTTATGTGTGGAGGGCATATGCTGCTTGACTATTTGCATAATCCATCTAACTGAGTGACTTGTGTCCCAAAGCAAGAACCAAGGCTGTCTGGTGCCTTTTATCGTGATATCATTAGCGAAGGAGGGGGCGCAGTGGTTCAGACACTGTGTAACACATTATTTCATGGCCGCCTATGTGCGCTAGTGCTGTTCGGTATTGTAGTCGCCTAGGCCAGTCTCCGGTTACAAGGGAAAGAGATTTTTTTGTTCAGCGTGAAGATAATGGGCTAGTCTTTTCCTAATGCTCCTAATGCTCCTAGTCGAAGCGGGCTAGGCGGATTATAAAGGCGAGTAATTTCCGCAAGACTGCCGGCCTTATCCAACATCTGTCACTGTGTAGCTTCTTAGAGCTCTGTCCGTACAGAAGCGGTATAACTGAAAGCAGTAAATCAATACATTTCACTCCGGATTCGGATTGGCTGAGAGACATAATTAATGTGAAATAATTTCCAGGAATTGTCTCATTATCGCGAATCGAAGAGTCGGCTTGCAGCCCTCGTGGGCTGTGGAAGTCGCGTGGTATCTGCGGAGAGGTTGTGTTTTCGTAGAGTATTTCACAAGTCGGAGACGATAATCCGCCCGCATCTCGTGGTCGTGCGGTAGCGTACTCGCTTCCCGCGCCCGGGTTCCCGGGTTCGATTCCCGGCGGGGTCAGGGATTTTCTCTGCCTCGTGATGGCTGGGTGTTGTGTGCTGTCCTTAGGTTAGTTAGGTTTAAGTAGTTCTAAGTTCTAGGGGACTTATGACCACAGCAGTTGAGTCCCATAGTGCTCAGAGCCATTTGACGATAATCCTTCGTGATGAGCCGTGTTATTTTTTTGACAGATAACTAGAGTCCGTTCCCTATACGGGTGTGGATTTCGGGTTGAACTTTCCAGGTTCCTAGGCGATGTTGCGTTTTAGTGAGTGCGCTTATGCTCGGTGCGCAGAGGTGTATATCTCGTAGCTAGAATATAATGTTTTAGTGGTTCTGCGCGATTTAATAGAAGCCAATAAATTATATTTGTTTCCTTGGAAATTTGAGAGTGGTGTATTTGTGTTACTCTTTCGCTACTGACTTTGAAATTTGTTCTAGTTAATATCTGCCAAATTTGCTAGCTGTCAGTTGGTGGCAGTGTATGGAACTGTTGCCGGCGATCGTATTCCAGTCCAGTGTTCGGATCTGGGAATCTCTGTTGCTGATTGGTAGCTACAGCACTTTTAAATGGCGTAGGGGTAGTGAGAAGTTTAAACACGTCTCGCCGTTTAATGCGAGGTTGGCGACCCTTATTTAAACTAGTTTCACGTGAATATCAGTGCAGAGAATTAAATGGATTCCACCAATCTCCGGCCGGCCGTGGTGGCCGAGCGGTTCTAGGCGCTTCAGTCCGGAACCACGCGGCTGATACGGTCGCAGGTTCGAATCCTGCCTTGGGTGTGGATGTGTTTAATGTCCTTAGGTTAGTCAGGTTTACGTAGTTCTAAGTCAAGGGGACTGATGACCTCAGATGTTAAGTCCTATAGTGCATAGTACTTAGAGAAAACAATCGCCAAGAATGCGTGGATGCTGGCCACAGCCGCAGATGTGATTACGCACGACATCGTGGAAGCTCCGCGGCACGGGCGAAATGAATTTTGTAACTAGACTACTTTTCAGGAGGACGGTGGTATATATAAGGCTAAGGCCAAGATGGTTTCTTTGAAATCCCGCACCCGATTTACTTTCATTAATCCAGCTTTGATCTGTCTGATGATCTCGTTTATCCCACCTCTTCCTACCAGATACTATCGTTAGTCTCTCTCACAGCATTTCTAATGTGAATGTTCTTCTTTTTACGATACCATTCATTAATTTTTTTTCCGTTGTGCCTTTGGTGCGGTATGAGTCCTTAAAAAATTGATCACAAGTCATCTGTGAGTTTCCGCATATCACTTACACAGTCAACAAGGTTTCGGCAATAGGCGCAAACGAAGCTGGAAAGGACGGAGCGTGAGACAAGTGGTTTTGACAATCCACTTGTACTTGGGGAGGTGGGCGCATCGGACAGTTATGCTGACTTTGATACGGAGGTGCCACAGCCGGCCGGCAGATAGCGAGGCGTGGAATCCCACTTGGTGCCGGCAAGGTCGCGGCGCGCGTCGGCGGAAGCGACCGGCCTCCGCGGCTGGCAATGACCGATATCCGGACACCGGCAGCGCACGCCGCACGCCTCAAGGAGGCGCCGCCGACACGCCACGCCACGCCACACCCTGCACCAACGCGCCGTGCAGCGCCATCTCGCTAGGCCGACACCTTTCAACGGCTTCGCGGAACTCGTTCTCTTAACAGCCTACAGCAAGCTGCCTCTCAGGCTCTTATCTTCTCAAATCTCTACACCGCTTTCACATTTCGCAGGAATTCGTATGCACAAATGAAATCCATATTTTGGTTCGAGAACCTGTTCGAAGGTCACGAGAGTAGTCACAAAGTTTTAATTATCGTCTCGAAAAATCAGGCTGCGATTATCATACATAGTGATGGCTTAATTGTTTCTCTACATATTCACTTTTCTGTCAGACACATACGTCAATGAGCCATAACACTATGAACATTGCCCACTGCGATTATTAATGCTCCCAAGTGGCGTTTTGGATACGGGGACAGTGTGTAAAAGGAAAAGACGCGCATGCCTAATCGATCTAGTGTCGACTTGGATCCCAAATGGGGAAATCTACTGACATAAGAAATCTTGACGAAGGACATACTGGTATGGCCCAGCATCTGAAAATGAGCATTTTGGGAATGGTGAAGCTATCGTGAGCTTCTGTGGAAAGTGGTTGAACGGCCATGAAACCCTGAACATGTGAAAAGGTGTCAGACATTCTTGCCACATCACAGAATGTGGACAGTGCAGGATTGCTCACTCTGTAGAGCACAATAAGCAACAATCTCCAGCACATCTCACACGGAGTAGAAAGCTGGTTCAGGCGTAAGTGGTTCGGACCATACTGTTCAGTGCGCGCCCTCGAACACACAGCACAATGACTCCTTCATGTTAGTGGTAGGGCAAAGCCGGTTCTGAGCCATTTTGTTAGTGCAGGCTGAGTACAATCAGGGCAAAATGATTGATTTATGATCTCCTCCCTGTCCCCTTAACCTGTTGTTATGCTAATTGATTTATGAAGCCCTTGGGGTTGACTTATGACCCTCTGGGGATAACCTGTCCTTCTGAGAAACCCCCTACACCTCCCCCGTTCCCCTCCTCCTCCCCCACCATTCCGGAAAATCACCTCGCCGATACAAGCATGCTTTTGTTATCAAATTAATGACTAATTTCATAAATCAATAAATTAATTAATCCCTCTGGTAAATCCCCCATCCCTCCCCCATGAGAAAGAAAATGGCTGGAAAAATCAGTCTCTGTAGACCTGTTAGTGTGGAAGATGCAAATATTACCCTGTCCCGCAACTACACGTCCTAATTAAGTAATTATAATGTTGCAAAAGGTGTTGTCTTGTTGGAAATTTTTTGTGTGTGTGCTCACCTTCAAGTGCAGGGATCGACTCAGCTAGTGCGCAACGCCATCACGAGCGGAAATTCCATTACATTTTAAAGCATATACTGTTTGTTTATAAAATTTAGTTCGCAGGGCTTGGATCTCTCTCTTACTTGGTGGGAACATTCTCAGCTGTTTTGGAAGATGCAGGTATTGTAAAACACATCGAAAAGAAGTAATTAAATGACCACTTTTTTCCAGTCTTACAAGGAATACCATGAATACCATCGTGAAACACATTGTCACAGATCGCGCTAAACATACCTGGCGAAAAAAACTGCTGTTCATGTCGCTGACTGCTGGGTCAATTGCAACGCACCACACACGCCGCCGGTCAGGGACGGCCGTAGCTGTGGGACCGCACTAATCCTGCACAAACAAAGCATCAGGTAGTTATATCCCTTTGAAATTTGATGCCAGACTCACTTCCTATCTCTCTCTCTCTCTCCCTCTACAACTACATGGATACTCTGCAAATCATATTTAAGTGCCTGGCAGAGGGTTCATCAAACCACCTTCACAATTCTCTATTATTACAATCTCGTATGGCGCGCGGAAAGATCGAACACCTATATCTTTCCGTACGAGCACTGACTTCCTTTATTTTATCATGGTGATCATTTCTCCCTATGCAGGTCGATGTCAACAAAATATTTTCGCATTTGGAGGAGAAAGTTGGTGATTGGAATTTCGTGAGAATATCCCGCCGTAACGCAAAACGCCTTTGTTTTAATGATGTTCACCGCAAATCCTGTATCATTTCATTGACACTCTCTCCCCTATTTCGTGATAATACAAAACGCGCTGCCCTTTTCTGAACTTTTTCGATGTACTCCATCAATCCTAACTGGTAAGGATCCCACACCGCGCAATAGTGTACAAAGTGAGGACGGACCAGTCTAGTTTAACCAGTCTCCTTAGTAGATGTGTTACATTTTCTAAGTGTCCTGCCAATAAAACGCAGACTTTGGTTAGCCTTTCCCATAACATTTTCTATGTATTCCTTCCAATTTAAGTTATTCGTAATTGTAATTTTAAGTTTAACGGATTCCTTTTAGCGATCATGCGGATGACCTCACACTTTTTGTTATTTAGTGTTAATTGCCAATTTTCGCACCATTCAGATATCTTTCCTAAATCGTTTTGCAATTAGTTTTGGTCTTCTGGTGACTTTATTAGTCAATAAACGACAGTGTCATCTGCAAACAACCTAAGACGGCTTCTCACATTGTCTTCCATATCGTTTATATAGATAAGGAACAGCAGTGGGCATATAACACTACTTTGGGGAACGCCAGAAATCACTTCTGTTTTACTCGATGCCTTTCCGTCAGTTAATACGAACTGTGACCTCTCTGACAAGAAATCACAAATCCAGTCACATAACTGAGACGGTATTCCATAAGCACACCATTTCACTACATGCCACTTGTGTGGTACAGTGTCAAAAAGCCTTCCGGAAATCCAGAAATACGGAACCAATCTGAAATCCCTTGTCAAGAGCACTCAACACTTCATGCGAGTAAAGAGCTAGTTGTGTTCCACAAGGACAACGTTTTGTAAATCCACGTTGACTGTGGTCAATAGACCTTATTCTTCGAGGTAATTCATAATATTCGAACAAAA
The DNA here is from genome assembly GCF_023898315.1 of Schistocerca nitens. NCBI lineage: Eukaryota > Metazoa > Arthropoda > Insecta > Orthoptera > Acrididae > Schistocerca > Schistocerca nitens. Next base: position 899,493,721 of record NC_064614.1, on the reverse strand, counting down.
GACATGTTCCAAAATTCTGCTGCATATCGACGTTAAAGATTTGGCCTGTAATTTAGTGGATTACTCCTACCACATTTCTTGAATATTGGTGTGACCTGTGCATCTTTCCAGTCTTTGGCTATGGATCTTTCGTCGAGCGGATGGTTGTATACGATTGTTAAGTATCGAGGTATTGCATCAGCATACTCTGAAAGGAAGATGAGACGACTTGCTTAAGTGATTTAAGTTGCTTCACTACTCCACGGATATGTGCTTCTACATTACTCATGTTGGCAGTTGTTGTTGATTCGAATTCTGGAATATTTACTTCGTCTTCTTTTATGAAGGCATTTCGGAACGCTGTGTTTTGTAACTCTGCTTTGGCAGCACTGTCTTCGATAGTATCTCCGTTGCTATCGCGTAGAGAAGGAACTGATTGTTTCTTGCCGCTAGCATACTTCACATTCTACCAGAATCTCTTTGGATTTTCTGCCAGGTTTCGAGACAAAGTTTCGTTGTGGAGACTACTATAAGCATCTCGCATTGAAGTCCACGCAAAATTTCGAGCTTCTGTAAAAGATTACCAATCTTGGGGATTTTGCGTCTGTTTAAATTTGGCATGTTTGTTTCGTTGTTTCTGCAACAATGTTCTGACCTGTTTTGTGTACCAAGGAGGATCAGCTCCGCCATTTGCTAATTGATTTGGTATAAATCTCTCTTTGAATTCAAGCCACATCTGGTCTGCACTTATATTGTTACAGTAATTTGGAAGGAGTGGAGGTTCTCTCTCAAGAAGGCGTCAATTGAATTTTTATCTGCTTTTTTGAACAGGTATATTTTTCGTCTATTTTTGGAGGATTTGGGGGTTACAATATTCAATCTCACTACGACAACCCTGTGTTCAGTAATCCTTGCATCCGCTTTTGATGCTCGTAATAACTCAGTATTATTTGTTGCTAATAGGTCAAGGGTGTTTTCACAACTGTTTATTGTTCGCATGGGCTCATGAGCTAACTGCTCCAAATAATTTTCAAAGAATGCGTTTAGAACACTTTCGGATGATGTTTTATGCGTACTTCCGGAATTAAACTTGTATTTTCGCCAACATATCGAGAGTAAAGTAAAGTCACCACCAACTGTAATCGTATGAGTCGGGTACTTGTTTGAAATCAAACTCACGTTTTCTTTGAACTTTTAAGCGATTGTATCATATGAATTGGGAGGTCGGTAAATGTATACAATTATTATTTTATTCCGCTTGCCAACAATGACGTCTGTCCATACCAAATCACAGGAACTACCTACTTCAATTTCGCGACAATATAAACTACTTCTAACAGCAAGAAACACGCCACTGTTTAGCCTATCCTTTCGAGACATCGTTTGGTTCTTCGCAAGAATTTCTGCTGAGCTTAGCTCCAGTTTCAGCCAGCGTTCAGTGCCTGTAACAATTTGAGCATCAGTGCTTCCTATTAGCGCTTCGAGCTTTGGTACTTCCCAAAACAGCTACGACAATTTACAATTGTTATACCGATGGTTCCTGTATCTACGTTCTTCCTGAGTTCAGCCTGCTGCCTTTGTGACTGAGGCCCTATTTGTGTTTTCCTGAGAACCTCTAACCTAAAAAACCGTCCAGTCCACGCCACACGGCCCCTGCTCTCTTTCTCTCCCTCTCTCTCTGTCTCAAGTGGTTGCTTCCTGTTTTTGTGAACCAACACATGCAAACACACACATACCAAGGTGCCCCCTATCATCTAGCCTTCCATTCCGTTCCCCTGCACCCTCATCTCTCATACAGACCTGTTATTGGTAGCCGGTAAATCTCGTTGTTCTCACACTTCCACTGCTAAGGAAACCTGTAGCAGATGGCACAAAGACATTGAAGAAGAGGTAGGTAGTGTCTGTCATGTGCCACACTAACCCCACCTTTTCCCTGAACAAAGTAGAAGTTATCTGGTAATCACTCAGCTGTGGATAACTTGGAAATATTCCCTCACTCTATCAGACTGATTGACTAATTAATTAATTAAATTGATATCCTTTGTGTGTGGCCAGTTTTTCCTTGCATCCTATTGGTGGATACTAAGACTGATATACTTGGCGGGACTTGATCGTTTAACTATTTGGTTTCCAAACTCTATTCTTCCCTTTCCAGATGTTTTCCCTCGCCTTCTATTGGTGGATATTGGCACAGTTAGGTCATTTGGTAAGAAGCAGACACTGACGAGCAATATCAAGTATTGGTCGAACGAGCGTTTTGTAAGCTACTTCCTTTCTTGATGGACTAGATTTCCTAAGGATTCTTCCAGTGAATATCAGTGTGGCATCTGCCTTATAATATCCGGATACATGGCTTAGATCCATTTACTGATTTAACATAAGACCTAAACTTCTTAGAAATTTCTATCAAGTTTTTAGACAGAATTTTACTTTGAATTCGTTGAACGCTTAACGCACGGCTCTCCTTATGTTAATATTGGCTTCGTCAATTACGATTGCAGTGGGTACTGAATAATCTAAGTTGGACCGTGGATCAGTGGAAACGTGGCTTTTGGTCACATAAATCACTTTTCTCGTTACACCGGATCGATGGTCGTGTACCGGTATGACGGTTTGCTTGCGAACAGCTGCTGGAAACATACACCGCTCAGGACGGTGGAGGCAGGATTATGCTTGCGGTACTTTCACGTGCGCATTTTTGGGACCTGTGGTTGTAATCGAAGGCACCATGACGGTTGAACATCGGTGCGACGCTAGTGCGTCCCTCCATGTTTGATGTTTTTCCCGATGGTGATGGTATCTTCCAGAATTCCAAATATCCGTACCACAAGGCCAGGCTCGTGCTCCAGTGGTTTGAGGAACACGATACTGAACTCATGCTGATGTGTTGACCACCAAATTCCACTAATCCGATCTCGATGGAACACATCTGGTACACTGTCCACACAAACCACCGGCACGTAATTTATGGGACTTGTGTGATCTGTGCGAAGACATACCTCCAGAAACCTAACAAGGAAAAAGCGATTCCATGCTGCGGAGAATCGCTGCTGTATTGCGCTCCTACGCAAACGCTAATAAGAAGATGGTCATAAAGTTTCAGCTCATCAGTTAATTTCTCAACAAGTAAGTCTACATTTTGCTGCTCAGGAAACATTCGACCTTGATAAATCGCCTCGTCATCATTCTAGAAATGGCTCCCACCTAATATTAGGGAAAGGCTGAGTCAAAATTTGATGTCGCAAAGAAGCAGCATAGAAGCAGCATGTAAGACTGTGTCCCGTGCAGATCTAGTTGCGTCATTATCATGGAGCGAAACGACCTCCTTGAACATCTTTCCGCGATGGTCCCTCTTCGATAAGCTATTAAGTTGTAGACGATACACTCTTGCGATAACCTGCTCGCTACCAGCATAAAGATGCTTGAACCGCACAATCCGAAATAAAACTTTCAACGTCATCTTGCCCTATGATAGTTGTGTATTGGTATTTTTCAGTTGTTTTGAATCCAGATGTTTCGATTGTTTTTCTTTGCTGCTTTGTTCCAGGGTCGTAGAAGTATACCCAGTACTCGTCCGTGATGAATAGGAGGCTAAGTAAGTCATCTGAATTGCTCAGACACAGCTGGAACATTTCCGCTGCTGCTCTAGTATGTCGGTATATTTCAGTGGATGTGAGTTGTCGCGGAACCCAGTTGGCGGCGACAAGACGTTGAAGACTGATCCATGACTGATTTTCACTAGTTCCACTACTGCTTCGATTGTCGTAAACCGATCTTTGACCACCGGAGCCTCCACTTCTCTTTGCCATTCCCGGTTCTTCGTAGAGAGTTGTCTGCTACTTTCTTCTTCGTCACTCAAACTTGGTTGACCACACTGGATGCGTCTACGCCGCCTAACCACTGATCATATGATGGTGCATTGTTGCCTTACACTTACAAAGAATAGACATGAACTGTTATGTCGTTATCCCCTTTCAAATGCAAGAAATGAATTACCACGCGGTATCCCAGATTGTGAACAGCCTGGGCCATTTTGTTTTGATTCCTCGAGCGGAGTGCTACGGTCCTGTTGCGCAAATTTCAGTCTGTATCATGACTGCAGCACGCATGTGCTTGCAAATAAACAAGAAATTAGCTTTGTAGCTTGAGCCAGTTTCGTACTGTCTCGAGTGCGATTGATCTATTGAGATCATCTCTGAACGTTATCGCCGACCAGCGTCCACTAGCTGGCGTGGCGGTGGCGCTACGAAGATATCAATCCGCGTCACCGGCCGGCCGGCCTATGACATAGTCACTTACGACACTTTTTTGTGGGTCTAGATGTGTACAGCGGCGCCGTAGTGATATCGCATGTCTACAATTTGCGTGGCAATGATTTTGTTTGGAGTTGCTGCAAGCCTGTTAGATGTCGTGATAAAGTTCTGCTAACTACTACCTTCAGAGGGTTCATCGCGTTTAAGTACAGTACAGACACGTCTCCTCACCAATATTTGATGCCTTACTGAATACCACTATAGTCTATCACAACGAGTCAAGTTCCGATCGGTGCTGGACGTACGCGGCTCTGTGTGCAGCGATTTGAAGCCATATACAGTCTGCAGAATGTTAGCTGTTGAAGATGACGAAAGCTTTTGTGAGCTACTCTACGCCTTTCCGTGAAGTCACTCTGCTGTACCCATAAATGTGAGGATCGCTTGTGTTCGATGCATTGGCGTGTAACATTATGTTTGAAGGTTAATGCCTTGCCCGAGCCAAGTTCTCATAGATAAATTTATTTTAAGTTTCTTTGAAACGTTGTCTACGTCTGCATTTACATGATTACTCTGCATTTCACAATTAAGTGTCCGGCAGAGGTTCATCGAAGCACCTTCAAGCTACGTATTTCACTACCGTTCCACTCTCGAACAGCCCCTGGTAACAAACTAATACTTAAATATTCCCGTGCGAGCTCTGATTTATCTTATTTTATTACGATGATTATTTATCCCTATGTAGATGAGCACCAACAAATTATTATCATACTCTAAGGAGAAAGTTGGTGACTGAAATTGTATGACAAAATCCAGCTGCAAAGACAAACGCTTTTGTTTTAATGATTGTGACTCCAGTTCGCGTATCCGTGGCACTCTCTCCCCTGTTTCGCGATGGTACAGAACGAGCTGCCCTTCTCTGAACTCTCAATGTCCGCCGTCAGTCCCGTCTGATGCTGATGGCACACCGTGCTGCAATACTCCAGGAGAGGGTGGACAGTCGTAGTGTAAACAGTCTGTTTATTACACCTGTTGCATTTTCTAAGTGTTCTGCCAGTAAATCAAAGTCGTTGGTTTGGTTTCCACACAGCATTACCTATGTGATCTTCCAGTCTAAGTTATTCGTAATTGTAATCCATTAGTGTTCAGTTGAATTTACAGCCTTCAGATCTTCGTGATTTATCGTGTAACCGAAATTCAGTGGATTTTTTTGTACTCATGTGGATGACCTTACACTTTTTCTTAATGAGAGACAATTGCCACCTGTCGTACCATACGGATATCTTCTCTAACTCATTTTGCAGTTGGCTTTGATCATCTGATGACTTAACAACACGGTAAATGACAGCATCATCTGCAAACAATCTAAAAGCGCTGCTCAAATTGTCTCATAAATTGATTATCTTGATCAGGAACAGCAGAGGACCTATAGAATTTTCCTTGGGGAACGCCATATATAACTTATGCTTTACTCGATGACTTTCCATTAGTACAAACTGTGATCCGTCTGACTGGAAATCAAGAATCCAATATTACAGCTGCGATGATATTATCTAGGCACGTTATTTGATTAGAAGTCGCTTGTGTGATGTGTTGTTTTTGTTTTAAATCATGTCAGTTTTCTTTCAAGTGACTAGGATGAATTAAAATTGTGCAGCCAGCAGCTTATAGTACTGTTGTGCTTTATAAAATAGTTTTGTGTGCTCAGCTATCTGTTAATTTTGCCAGTTTATTGTAAATGTCTGTAGCATGTATCCACGTGAACTGCTGTACAGTCAACAGCTTTCATGCTACCTGTTGTGCTTTATAGAACAGTTTTTGTGGTCATATATCGGTTACTTTTTTATTAGTTTCATTGCAAATGTTTTTAACTTTTGTGCACTGAGCGAGAATGGTCTGAATAGCGTAGTGTTTAAACTATTGTTCTGGTTGTCTGATTACGTTAAGTGAAATCATTTTTCTGCTTGGGTAATCCCTCTGGTTTTAGCCGATCAGTTTAATGTCAGGATGGTTTTGATCCATTTTCGCTTGCATTAATAAGTTGTATCTTGTGACTCTTTACGGTGTAATCTTTTCACGGTTCTAGTTCCGTTATCTAACAGTTATGCCCATGAGCAGAGGCGAGCACTGAACTGTTTTCGACCTGCTATGATGAAATTATTGAAACTAATAGTGCAAGAATTCAAATTTACATCTTTCCTGTTAAGCTTACTGATTTCAAATTTTCGAGAGTACTTGATCAAGCTGGCTCAGTTTGTGTAAATGATTAAAGTTTTATTATTTTGCTATTAGTTGTGAAGCTCTTAAAATTTGAAATAAAGTTTTGCCAATTTCGTTTTAATTTAAGTTTTATTTGTGGCCTCGTACGTTTTGCTCACCCAAATCCTCGCTATTAGTTTTATAAGTGTAATTTTTCGTGGTGGTAAGCAAAACTTTGTAACTCCCCCACCCCTTTTTACGTAAAAAAAATTCTCAGCATGGCAGTAAACACTGTTTCTTGTAGGAGTAAAAAAGTACTCGTATTTTTAAAGTCAGCCCCACTGTAAGCCAATGCATTTAGTACAATGCTTTTCCAGTTAGTACATTACACATGATTCTACAAGGTCTGCAAAACATCAATCTGCTCATTGGATTTAAAAAAACGGTCTGTACCCACAAATATCTTTGCATGTAGTAAGATTACAATGAACAGAGTGGATGTTCCAGCAGCTTATTCTTGAGTTTTTTAATGTTGAAATCTATGAGTCTTCTCTTGTCCATATTCATCCAGTGCTCACGGTGATTTAGAATTTACAGTCAGCATAGTATTAACGAATGAGAACCCATGTAACACAGACAACAGTCAATCCGGCAGATGAAATAGCCTTCACCATTTGTGCACAGCCACCCACTTGCAAACCCTTCGTTGATCGATATTGTGTTCTGGCGTGAAGTGATGGGCTGACGATTTTATCCATAGAAAGAAATTCTTTGGTCAACGTTCAGAAATGCGACACAGATCGAACACAAAATTATCCCGTAGCTGAGCCTTCAAGTCGTCCTACCCTGTCTACGTTAAGCGTGTGACATCGGCTACTTCGTATATTTTTAATATCAGTTCGTCTAATACCACATTTTCACTTTCTCGATCTTTGTTTGCTTGTTTCCAGATTTGGGACGCCCATCCGTGGACATTTAAAAATTCAAACAATCATGTCCGATCTATTGAAAGTGGAACAACAAGTTTCTTATGAATTTTCAACAACTTTCTTTTGGTCCCTGTTGGTGATAAACCGTTCAAAGGAATTTTAGGGTGCCACAGTTTTCCGTGCTATCCATTTGAGTGAAACGCTTGTAACATGACTAGTTTGTAAAACGTGTATACAGTACTTTTCTACGTATGAAGCTGACACTTGAATTACGTTATCTCCGTACCCAGCCGAAGACTTTTCAGCTTGTCTTGGCATTGCATTTACTAATAATGACTTGCAAGGCATTTGTAGGCCTACTGAAGACCTTCGACAATGTAAGACTGAAAAACAGAGTCTGATGCTTCCTACTATGACGGTGTAATTATCGTATTCTGGTTCGACGTATTGAATAGTTTTATCACGTCCACTTGATGTATTTAAGTCCTTTAAGATCTATCGTTTTCGCATTGTTGTATATCTCGTTACATGATGCATCTGTGAAGTGTGTGCCCCGATCTTGCAAACACAGACATAAATAACGAGAGCCAAAATGTGTTTTTTAATGCATTTGGCTCTTATCTTATAACGGTGTTAATTAAAGAAAAAAAACAACTGCCAAGCTAAAGGTTAAAATTAGTTCCTTTCGAAATTACAGGCAAGTTATATCGGATTATGTCGCAGAACTGAGGAAAATCATCAATCATAAATACTTCATATTATTAATTTTGAATCATTAGTTAGTGCAATCAGCATCACAATACTACGTTGCTTATCAGAACTTTATAAGTAGTTGGGTCTCCCGACAGAAACCTAGGACAGTCACTAAACTAGTAAGTTATGTGGGATCCACACTTTGAACAAAAATTAATAATTTCAGAAGCCTACTTTGCGTAACTGTAAACCCTATATTCTCGTTTGGTTACCAGATGACTGCCAGAACAAATACCTTCTCAATCACACCGAATCGGGAAGACGTTTTCGCTACTCCTAGCTTGCTGGAAATTAACCTTATGTCGTCCGTGTTGGACTGTTTTTTAAGGAAACTGCGACTGTTTTGACAATAAAAGTACAAATAAAAACAGTTTATGTATGTCAGTCACTTTTTATTTTCCCCACGACGCGATTAGAGAATTTATACTCTGATCTTCAAGTGGAAAACAAACAAGTAGCTGCATCCAGCTGGTACACATGTAACTAGATATCGCTGTTTTCCACCTGAATATGAGAGTACAAATCTCTAAACGCGTCGTGGACACAGCTAAATTGTTTTTATTTGAACTTTTGTTGCTGGAAATTGTCTGGAAAGAACAACGCGCTGTAGCAGGCGACCCTGCTAACACAGATAGGGAGCGAAAGAGACGCAGAAAACTTAGTTGTTAGTTACCTTTTTGCTCTGACTGAAGAATCCATTGTTCGGTGCGCGGTGCGAAGTATGTGATCCACTAGTAGTGGCATTAACTACGATTTGCCAACGAGCAATACATTTCATCTTTCTTAACTGCTTTTCTTCAGGCTGTACATCCACACAGGAAATACTCATTCTGCAGCTGATTAAATATAACAGTAAAACAAAAAACTGCACAGATGCTGTAGTTTCTTTTTGGTTACAGCAAGCATCGTCAGCCTTGTAGATCCGTTACCACCCTCCGACGCTGTGAAAACAAATATCGAATACGAAAGCGCTTCTGATGACAGCGCTGCGTCCGCTCCCTTGAAGTAGGACGGAGTAGCACGGAATGACGGAATACAGAGTGGGAGAGAAACGGCCAGCACGCATCGCAGAGGCCTGCGCTCGTGATGTGTGCGTGCAGCTGCGTCCTCGCGGTCTGCAGCGGCGAGGCCGTGCCGCTGGCGGCGTCCAGTGTGCGGCGAGTGTGGGGCCCGCTCGGCCGTCCTTAGTATTCGGCAGTCCTCCGGCCGGTCGATCGCCCTCGCGGCAGGCGGTGCCGCAGAATTTGCGATGACTCCCGGCCTCCGAACCGCGAGCTCCTTCCTCGCAGGGTCTCCGAGGCACTCGTACTGCGTGCAAACTTTGCTTCTCCACGTCCGCATTGCTCTTCGATCCTAGTTACAGAGTTATTTTCAGCCATAATGGCTATGTTTGTAAACCTTCACTACTGGCCATTAAAATTGCCACACCACGAAGATGACGTGCTACAGACGCGAAATTTAACCGACAGGAAGAATATGCTGTGATATGCAAATGATTAGCTTTTCAGAGCATTCACACTAAGTTGGTGCCGGTGGCGACACCTACAACGTGCTGACATGAGGAAAGTTTCCAACCGATTTCTCATGCACAAACAGCAATTGACCGGCGTTGCCTGGTGAAACGTTGTTGTGATGCTTCGTGTAAGGAGGAGAAATTAGTACCATCACGTTTCCGACTTTGATAAAGGTCGGATTGTAGCCCATCGCGATTGCGGTTAATCGTATTGCGACATTGCTGCTCGCGTTGGTCGAGATCCAATGACTGTTAGCAGAATATGGAGTCGGTGGGTTCAGCAGGGTAATACGGAACGCCGTGCTATATCCGAACGGCCTCGTATCACTAGCAGTCGAGATGACAGCCATCTTATCCGCATGGCTATAACGGATTGTGCAGCCACGTCTCGATCCCTGAGTCAACAGATGGGGACGTTTGCAAGACGACAACGATCTGGTCCGCAGCTCGTGGTCGTGCGGTAGCGTTCTCGCTTCCCACGCCTGGGTTCCCGGGTTCGATTCCCGGCGGGGTCAGGGATTTTCTCTGCCTCGTGATGACTGGGTGTTGTGTGATGTCCTTAGGTTAGTTAGGTTTAAGTAGTTCTAAGTTCTAGGGGACTGATGACCATAGATGTTAAGTCCCATAGTGCTCAGAGCCATTTGAACCATTTGACAACGATCTGCACGAACAGTTCGACGACGTTTGCAGCAGCAGGGACTATCAGCTCGGAGACCATGGCTGCGGTTACCCTTGACGCTGCATCACAGACAGGAGCGCCTGTGATGGTGTACTCAACGACGAACCTGGGTGCACGAATGGCAAAACGTCATTTTTTCGGATGAATAAAGGTTCTGTTTACAGCATCATGATGGTCGCATCCGTGTTTGGCGACATCGTGATGAACGCACATTGGAAGCGTGTACTCGTCATCGCTATACTGGCGTATCACCCGACGTGATGGTATGGGGTGCCCTTGGTTACACGTCTCGGTCCCCTGTTGTTCGCATTGACGGCACTTTGAACAGTGGACGTTACATTTCAGATGTGTTACGACCCGTGGCTCCACCCTTCATTCGATCCCTGCGAAACCCTACATTTCAGCAGGATAATGCACGACTGCATGTTGCAGGTCCTTTACGGGCCTTTCCGGATACAGAAAATGTTCGACTGCTGCCCCGGCCAGCACTTTCTCCAGATCTCTCACCAATTAAAAACGTCTGGTCAATGGTGGCCGAGCAACTGGCTCGTCACAATACGCCAGTTACTACTCTTGATGAACTGTGGTATCGTGTTGAACCTGCATGGGCAGCTGTACCTGCACTCGCCATCCAAGCTCTGTTTGACTCAATGCCCAGGCGTATCAAGGCCGTTATTACGGTCAGAGGTGGTTGTTCTCGGTACTGATTTCTCAGGATCTATGCACCCAGATTGCGTGAAAATGTAATCACAAGTCAGTTCTAGTATAATATATTTGTCCAATGAATACCAGTTTATCATCTGCATTTCTTCTTGGTGTAGCAATTTTAATGGCCAGTAGTGTAGTTACGGAGTCTGCTTGCAGTCGAAATCGATGTTTTCTAGTAGAAACTTGCAATGATATTTCTTAACAGATAATGTCATAAGTCACTGGAGTTACATCGGAAGTCCACATACCACGACTTCAGTCTGAAGTCAGCCTCACTAACACATCTAAGAAAAAAAGCCAAGAATATTTATCATTTTAATTTTCTGATAATAAGTTGCCATCTCTTTAATCTAAGAATCGATGATCAATGCAGCTAGCCGCTATCTCTGTGTAATGTCTTGCCTGTATAGACGTGTATCTGTTGTCTTTAAGATCCCTTCACCTTCACACATCAGTCTATACAGTAAAGTAAGGCCCTCCCAGTTCTTGGCTGATCCGTGATAAGACAGGCGAAAAATTAGACTAATGGAGGATCTTAGTATTATCTCTATTTTCATTCGCTTTCTCTTTCTCTCCTTTATCTATGTATAGTTTCTAATATAAGATTCCATTATGTGATACAGTGATAAAAAGAATCAGCCAAATAGAATCTTTGGTGGAGTCCTTCGTCTTGGTAATCAGCGGATGGCTTGCTGTAAGAGATCTTTACATTTATTATTACTGTTAAACACTGCAGTCAGTCGGGAGAATCAATCGTTTGGACAATTTGTTCCTTTTACGAAAGATTGCGAATTCCAGATGTGTACGAAGCCTTTTTGGACTATTTAACACAGACTCAGTGATTGCAGGCTCTCTTCGACACAGCTGAAACTTCCCCACTGATTACAGGGCCAACGTGATCAACAAAGGATTCAGAAAAAACTCATTCGTTCATTCACTCCAGAACAAAAAAGTCACAAACCTTATTTATGGTGGAAATCGTGTATTAAATCCATCTCCATTACATGTCCAGATCTCCGGTGATTCCACGCCTTAATTATTTTCCTTTTACAATATCTTTCTCTTCAAAACAAACCACTAGCGGCACAAATGTTAATTGGCTCGCTTTAGCGAGAAGAAAAGCAGAATATGTATCTCTCAGAAACACGTCAATCCCTCAACAGATACTCCAGAAGCTGTCCTAGTTACCACTCTCACAACCATGGAGAATGCATATATGCATCTCTGTTATTTTAAAGAATAAATTCACTAGAAAATACTTTGGCGTCGATGAGCTGTCGCCGCATATATTACGAGAAAATCAGATCAGATAACTTATCCAACGTGAATGAATGTGGAGGGTTTGATTGCAAATGATTAATTGGTGCGTAGTGGAGGGTATTTGCTGTGGGGACATTACAAATACTCTACAACTGCTAAAGCAGCTAACTGCCGAGCGTGGAGACTTAAGTCTCACGATCCTAACCAAACAATACAAGAGCCTCAGCCGCTCAGTTCTCACTGGTGCAAATTTTCCTCTTTCATGGTTTTACTGATTCCTTCAAATTCTTGAACGACAAGCACTTCAGCTTTCTTGCTTTCGCATCCAACTACGCCGTCTGACCTGAAAGCCTATACCCGCTAATAAAATTGCCACACCTCCTCAAACACATAGAATATCTTAGCCTGTCCTGCTTTATATGTTCATGAAATCCAGAAAATATTAGATACAGGCTCCCAGGTAGATGCCATTTTCCTTCACTTCCGGAAAGCGTTCGATACAGTTCCGCACTGTCGCCTGATAAACAAAGTAAGAGCCTATGGAATATCAGACCAGCTGTGTGGCTCGATTGAAGAGTTTTTAGCAAACAGAACGCAGCATGTTGTTCTTAATGAAGAGACGTCTACAGACGTTAAAGCAACCTCTGGCGTACCACAGGGGAGTGTTATGGGACGATTGCTTTTCACAATATATATGTAAATAACCTAGTAGATAGTGCAAGTTCCATGCGGCTTTTCGCGGATGATGCTGTAGTATACAGAGAAGTTGCAGCATTAGAAAATTGCAGCGAAATGCAGGAAGATCTGCAGCGGATAGGCACTTGGTGCAGGGAGTGGCAACTGACCCTTAACATAGACAAATGCAACTTATTGCGAATACATAGAAAGAGGGATCCTTTATTTAATGACTATATGATAGCGGACCAAACACTGGTAGCAGTTACTTCTGTAAAATATCTGGGAGTATGCGTGCGGAACGATTTGAAGTGGAATGATCATATAAAATTAATTGTTGGTAAGGCGGGTACCAGGTTGAGATTCATTGGGAGAGTCCTTAGAAAATGTAGTCCATCAACATAGGAGGTGGCTTACAAAACACTCGTTCGATCTATACTTGAGTATTGCTCATGAGTGTGGGATCCGTACCAGGTCGGGTTGACGGAGGAGATAGAGAAAATCCAAAGAAGAGCGGCGCGTTTCGTCGCAGGGTTATCTGGTAAGTGTGATAGCGTTATGGAGATGTTTAGCAAACTCAAGTGGCAGACTCTGCAAGAGAGGCGCTCTGCATCGCGGTGTAGCTTGCGGTCCAGGTTTCGAGAGGGTGCGTTTCTGGATGAGGTATCGAATATATTGCTTCCCCCTACTTATACCTCCCGAGGAGATCACGAATGTAAAATTAGAGAGATTCGAGCGCGCACGGAGGCTTCCCGGCAGTCGTTCTTCCCGCGAACCATACGCGACTGGAACAGGAGAGGGAGGTAATGCCAGTGGCACCTAAAGTGCCCTCCGCCACACACCGTTGGGTAGCTTGCGGAGTATAAATGTAGATGTAGATGTAGATCTCCTACAAACGTGAAACCAAGTTCTTCATTGTACTCCCTCCTTTGAGACCCTACGTTAAACAGCACACTTCGTCTTCTCTTCATCTCAGAACACTCAACATCTTATGCTCTCTATTGTTCTCGGCGTGACTGATTAATATTGTACTTCCAGGTGTTCAGCCGAGTTATTTTTATCATTTTTTGCACAACATTTCAAACGCTAACCTGGTCGTCTTCCACAGGTGCTGCAAATTTTCCTGTTTTGTGATGCCGCTGATTGGAATCCAACAAGACTGACACTATTGTAGAGCTCGCACTGGTATTTAAAGCTGAGTTCGACTCCCGACGTCCACTCCGCCCTCTTGTACTCTTTTGCTTATCAGAGCCCATACTGATGTTGTCACAGCTGTTTCCATCTCTGATGGATGTGATGGCCGCAGACATCTTAATAAATTGTGCTGGATCCCAAGCCCTGTTTGAACTGAAACCCACTTCAGTGTTTATTAGGCTTTCAACATCTTTACTACCTGACTATTCACAAGCACAGGTAGTGTCTGGCGCCTCCATAACAATCTGGATAACGTGGAGGACCCTAAAATATATAAGAACAGTCATGGCTCAAGTGAAACCAAACATATCAAATGCGGGTCATGGTAACATGTATGACAACGAGTGCGTTTGTGGTGCTGTACGAGACATGGAACACCTCCTAGTCTGTCCCAACTGTCCATACAGATGAAACCTCGGCGATTTGTGTCTGGACAAAAATCCCGGGACTTACCTCAATACTGGACTGAAAGACTGCGACTGGTTTCCGGACACGAAAAAATAAAGAAAGTAAAGCACCCACTTCCTTTGCGACGGATGATGATGGTTCAACGTTTGGAGACAGCGGTCAGTGCATGTGCGTTTTATGTATACACTGTGTCTTAGGGATCCATCAAGTCTTCTCTTAACTAACACATATTTGCTGGCCCTCTTTAACAATTTACCCCGGAAATTTTATATTACGGTGGAACACTTCAAGTATTTGCGCTCCATATGCCTGCACCACAATCGTGTCATCAATAATGTTCTCTCAACAGAGACATCTTGGGTTCATCGTGCCGGATTCTAATGTATTTCCATTACCTCAGTACCAGCGCAGCCAATCTAGCTCTTGGTTTCCTTTTAAATTCTTCGCTTTATGATCCTTATAGGCCAATTTTCTACTATTCAATTTCGTGTTTAATCTTGAATGCACAACACTTTCTTTAGACATCGTGCTCAAAAACCATCTTGTGATGGAGTCGAAAATCCACCTTCTTTGAATGTTGTTGGATGTCCTACCAAAACATTTCACCAAGAAATACCACGAACATTCGCGCACTAGGCACTACTGATTCCATTACAAGGTGATTTTACACGAAATATACACTGTTTTGCATTCTAGAATGAACTGAAAATAAAATACAACTATTTGTACAAAGTTGTCCTATTTCGTGAAATTTAAGAAATAAATTGACATGAAAGATTTAGATGGCCATGTTGATGGTTAGGAAATAAAGACGTATTGTTCCTCTTTTGTTCGTCCGTAGAATGGGACATGGGGCCCATATTACTTGATTTTGTATTACTGTTTGGTCAAAGATACTTGGCCTTCAGAGGTTCGTTTCAGAAAAGTAGACATCCAAATAATGGAAATTTCCTGGGAATATTAGTGCTCTTGAGTCACTATGATTCAGTTCTTGCAAAACATATTTGCATGGCCAGAGATGGACTAGAAGTTGGAAATCGTTTGTAGCTTTATTATTTGGTAACAGATACGCAGAATGAATTTGTTTATAGTTGTACCCATCATGTTAGGAGTGCCATCTTGTAACAATACTATAGTATGTACTGCAATTATTACAGATTCTGATTGCGAAAGAATTAGGATGAAGACAGATATTAAAGGAAGATCAAACAGGATCCTCGGTTGCTTTTGTAGCCCCCCTGTCTCAGGTGCAATAATGGCGTAACATTTGAGGGAAGACCCGGAGAATATTTCACATAAATTTCCTGTTCATATTGTAGTATTACGTGGCGCCTTCAGTTTACCAGCTATAGATGGATGACTCAAATGCGGGTACTAGGGACAGAGAATCGTGTGAAACTGTTTGAAATGCCTTACCAAAAATTACCTTGAGCGGTTAATCAGAGGACTGGCTCGCGCCGCTAATATCTCAGATCTGTTGGTGCCGAACAGACCCGAAATTATCAACGCAATTAGCGTATAACAGCGAATCAGTGATCATAAGGCCCTTATAACACCACTGTATATGGTTTTAAATAGGAACACAAAGATAAGAAGGAAGATCTTTCTGCTTATCACGAGTGAGAAGGAACAGGCTTCAGATTATGTTCGCGGTCAGCACGAAAATTTCATCTCTAGCACTAACAATGTTGAGTATCAATGTGCAAAGTTCATGACCATTTCACAATTATATTTAGACTTGTTCGTGCTGAGGAAAGCTGTGCGGGATGGAAAAGACCCGTCGTGGTTTGACAGCTATGTTATAAAGCTGCTATGAAAGTAAAGAGAGCTTCACTGCAAATTTAAACGTAGACAGGGCCTCACAGATAAGCAAAAATTAAATAAAGCGAAATCAGCGCAGGTAGAGACATGCGTGAAGTACTCAAATTAGGTTGTCACATGTTTCATACATCACTGAACCTCACGTGGTGCCACCATTTCGCGCTCGAGGGAAAACGGCAAAGCCAATAGTGGAAACATCCCTCATCTCCCCCGCCTAAGAAATCCAATGCTGTTCACACCAGTCCCGGTAAGGTCATGGTGATACGTTTCTTCGACTGCAGGGGCCCTCTGCTCGTCGAATTCCTCGAGCGTGGAACCACAATCAGTGCGGAGCGCTGTGAAGTCACTACACAAACTACGACACACCGTAAAGTCAAGACGCCAGGAAGGCTGTGGTGGATGCAATCATCGTGTTGCACGACACCGTCCGCCCCCACACTGCCAGTCGGACAAAGACTGCGCCTCAGCGATTTTGTTGGGAAACACGAATCCTCACCCTGTGATTTTCACTTATTTGGCGCCCTGAAGAAACACGTGTGTGGACGTCGGTTTCAGTCGGACGAAGAAGTACCAGACTGGGTGCGGTTGTGGATCCGTCAGCGGCCGACCGTGTTGTACGAAACAGAAATTAATCATCGCGTCTCCCTGTGGCATAAATGTCTTAACGCGTGTGTTGATTACTTTTGAATGCAACTGTTTAATGATGTCGTTGTGGCAGGTGTTCTGTTTTTATATGGCTGCCTCTTACCCATATTTGTTCCCCAAATGGTAATGCTGTGTTCCAAGACGGCAGGTCCCCTTTTCACACAGCTCGCATCGCCTTGGACTGATTTTGTGAGCATGAGGATTAATTGTCACATCTTCCCTGGCCACGTCAGTCACCAGATCTCAATATTATTGAGCCTGCGTGGTCCACTGTGGATCGCTTTCGAATCCCGTCACCTTTACCTGAATTTGACGAATGGAATAAGATTCCCTTGAAAACCATACGGAAACTGTATTTATCCATTCCGAAACGACTGGACGCTGTTTCAAATGCCACAAGTTTCCCTACACCCTGTTAAACATGGTAACGTTTTGTGTATTTGATGTTCTCACATTTTTGTCCACCCCCTGCCCCCTGTACGTAATGCATCGAAGAACATGTTGCAAAATTGTTCCTCCTCTGTAATCACAAAAATAAAGATTTATTGATTTTACATGTAAAAACCGCCCAGACAGCCGCGCACATTTTCACGCCGTTCTGGGGTTACATCAGCCGAGCCAGTCCCGGATCGAATCCTCTCGGCGGATTAACGACGAATGTCGTTGTGCCGGCCAGCCTGAATTTTTTTTCAGGCGGTTTTCCACATCTGACTGGGTGAATTCCCACATTCTGCTTCAGTTACACTTCTCGCAAACATTTAGAAAACCTTCGCACACTTTCACATAGATAACACTACTCTCAGACAGTTGGGAGCACAAATTTCGTCCTGCGAGAGAGGGATAACAAACACAGATCCGACAATAACCATGGAGACACCGTGTACGTAAAGAAAAAGAATAAAAGATTAATTTTATATTTCTAGCTTATTATTTGTATTATACGCAATGCTTTCGGTTACTGATAAAGTAACAAAAAAATATTTTGTGACAAGGTCGCCAAGAGGGCTACAATGAGATTCTCACAAGTCAAAATGATGACTGGTATACTAAAATACGTGAGTAGAGAATCCGCACATCGCAGTGTAGGATTTCCTACAGACTTTCAATTTCCTTAGCTTCCACTATATACATTTGTGACGACCATTTTCTCGCTGCTTGGACTTTTTTTACGTTTGTGATGATGTTAGCAGTGTATTCGGGCATAAATGTGTGAAAAAAGATATTCTAGTTCTTCCAGTAATACATGGAATTTGAATTTACTTTGTACTGTGAACCACTAAATAAATGTCGTGTGACTAGGGCCTCCCATCGGGTAGACCGTTCTCCAGTTGCAAGTATTTCGATTTGACGCCACTTCGGCGACTTGCGCGTCGATGGCGATGAAATGATGATGATTAGGACAACACAACACCCAGTCCCTGAGTGGAGAAAATCTCCGACCCAGCCGGGAATCGAACCCGGGCCCTTAAGGTTGACATTCGGTCGCGCTGACCAGTCAGCTACCGGGCGCGGACTGTGCACCACTAAAAAGGATGGTTTGAGACATTGTATGTTTTTCGTTATTTTTTCACCTATTCTTGCTTCTAGTGGGTCAGGGACAACAAAGAAGAATATCAGATACTTGTAGCTTGTATTGAGATCGGCTTGGCATGACAAATCAGTATAATCTTAGCAGTCGACGGATCGCCTGTGTAGCTGAATATTTGTACTTACTTCCATTTACTAGAAGTCTATAACAATTACAGTCTTAATCAACATGAAGACGATGGGTAATGAACAGCTGTGTTACAAATCAATTTTATTCGATTCCACATCTTCCCTGTGGTAGGGTTCTGAACAGAGCTCCATTCATTAGAGAAAAAATGTAGAAACTCAGGTCGCCTTTTAAATTACCAATGAAAATTCGAGTCATGCGGATACAATCCCTCTTCAGACTTAGTACAAAATAATAAACTCATTTTCAAAAGTATCTGCCTTGCGGATGCCACAGACCGCTTCCAGTTTTAACAGTCGCCGTATTATTGACTTCATTTGTAAGTGATATCCACTATCATCCTTATTTCTACACGTTTCGTAATTGACATTGAGTTGGCTTTAACTACAGATAATTTCTTTGTAGCTGTCGTGGGTAAAGGCCCATGAAACACACATCTTTAAGAAAGCAGCAATACCTTAGATATACCTAGAATGCCGAAAGAAATGAATTATTACATAGGGTATCCTTCCATTCACATGAAACGGTGTAAGGAATCACAGAATTTGTAAACCTGGATTCAACGGGCGTGAATCTGAACCACCATCTGATCACCGCTGATATTCATTCGGTAGTGAACCGATCGCTGTATTCAGCAGTAATTCTTGCAGATGATTTTCTGCTAGTACGATTGATCTTGTTAGTGATTTCTTGCCGTAATCAGAAGAGATTCGAGAAATTATCTGGCACCGACTTGCAGTCGTTCTGGCCACTACTACAATAATCTGTGTAGAATCCTCTCATGCAGGAGTCAGACTTTTTTTTTTATTGAACCCGCCTATTTCCGTACGACCAAAATTGAGGAGCAAATCTCCATCGTCATGGAACGTTTCAGTACATGAATTAATATAAGAAAAGTGAATAATAGAAAAAAATTACACGAATCCTATGCAAATGATAATTCTGAGTGTACACTGAAATGTTCCAAGTCATAGGGTAGCGATATGCACATACACAGATGACGTCAGTATCGCGTGCAGAAGGTATATAAGAGCAGTGCATTGGCAGAGTTGTCATTTGTACTAAGGTGATTCACGTGAAAAGGATTCCGATGCGATTATGGCTGCACGACGGCAAGTAACAGTTCCGAGATTCACAGTGTCACGAGTGTGCCGAGAATACCAAATTCCAGACATAACCTCTCATCACGGACAACGCAGTGGCCGGCGGCCTTCAATTACTGACCGAGAACAGCGGCGTTTGCGTATCGTTGTCAGTGCTAAGAAACACGCAGCACTGCGTGAAATAACGTCAGAAATCAATGTGGGACGAACGTATCAGTCAGTTCATTAACACCAAATTTCGCCGCACTTTCCTGTGGCAGCAGACGACCGACGCGTGCTAATTGCACGATATCGCCTGCCGCGCCTCTCGTGACCATGTCGGCTGGATTCTAGACGACTGGAAAACCTTGGGCTGGTCAGATGAGTCCCGCTTTCACTTGGAAAGAATTGGTGCTAATGTCCGAGTGTGGTACACACCCCACAAAGCCATAGACCCAAGTTGTCAACAAGACACTGTGCAAACTGGTGTTGGCTCCATAATGGTGTGGGCTGTGTATTTACATGAGATGGACTGGGTCCTCTGGTCTAACTGAATGGATCATTGACTGGAAACAGTTACGTTCGGCTACTTGGAGACCATTTACAGCCGTTCATACACATCAAGTTCCTAAACAGCGATGTCATGTCATCGGACCACGTTTGTCGGCGACTGGTTTGAAAAAAAAATTCTGGACAATTCGAGCGATTGATTTAGCCACCAAAATCGCCGACATGGATCCCATCGAACATTTATGGGACATAATCGGGAAGTTATTTCGTGCACAACTTCCTGCACCGGCAACACAATTGTAGTTATGAACTGCTATAAAGGCAGCATTTCTGTGGGGGCTTCCAACGATTTTGTTGAATCCATACCACGTCGAGTTGCTGCACTGCACTGGGCAAAACGAGGTCCGACACCAAATCAAGTGGTATCCCATGATTTTCGTCACCTCAATGTGTTTTTGTAGAAAGAGCAACAATATAAAACAGGAACTCGCTTTTTTTCCAGAAGCTTCCCGACATAATACACTCCTGGAAATTGAAATAAGAACACCGTGAATTCATTGTTCCAGGAAGGGAAAACTTTATTGACACATTCCTGGGGTCAGATACATCACATGATCACACTGACAGAACCACAGGCACATAGACACAGGCTACAGAGCATGCACAATGTCGGCACTAGTACAGTGTATATCCACCTTTCGCAGCAATGCAGGCTGCTATTCTCCCATGGAGACGATCGTAGAGATGCTGGATGTAGTCCTGTGGAACGGCTTGCCATGCCATTTCCACCTGGCGCCTCAGTTGGACCAGCTTTCGTGCTGGACGTGCAGACCGCGTGAGACGACGCTTCATCCAGTCCCAAACATGCTCAATGGGGGACAGATCCGGAGATCTTGCTGGCCAGGGTAGTTGACTTACACCTTCTAGAGCACGTTGGGTGGCACGGGATACATGCGGACGTGCATTGTCCTGTTGGAACAGCAAGTTCCCTTGCCGGTCTAGGAATGGTAGAACGATGGGTTCGATGACGGTTTGGATGTACCGTGCACTATTCAGTGTCCCCTCGACGATCACCAGTGGTGTACGGCCAGTGTAGGAGATCGCTCCCCACACCATGATGCCGGGTGTTGGCCCTGTGTGCCTCGGTCGTATGCAGTCCTGATTGTGGCGCTCACCTGCACGGCGCCAAACACGCATACGACCATCATTGGCACCAAGGCAGAAGCGACTCTCATCGCTGAAGACGACACGTCTCCATTCGTCCCTCCATTCACGCCTGTCGCGACACCACTGGAGGCGGGCTGCACGATGTTGGGGCGTGAGCGGAAGACGGCCTAACGGTGTGCGGGACCGTAGCCCAGCTTCATGGAGACGGTTGCGAATGGTCCTCGCCGATACCCCAGGAGCAACAGTGTCCCTAATTTGCTGGGAAGTGGCGGTGCGGTCCCCTACGGCACTGCGTAGGATCCTACGGTCTTGGCGTGCATCCGTGCGTCGCTGCGGTCCGGTCCCAGGTCGACGGGCACGTGCACCTTCCGCCGACCACTGGCGACAACATCGATGTACTGTGGAGACCTCACGCCCCACGTGTTGAGCAATTCGGCGGTACGTCCACCCGGCCTCCCGCATGCCCACTATACGCCCTCGCTCAAAGTCCGTCAACTGCACATACGGTTCACGTCCACGCTGTCGCGGCATGCTACCAGTGTTAAAGACTGCGATGGAGCTCCGTATGCCACGGCAAACTGGCTGACACTGACGGCGGCGGTGCACAAATGCTGCGCAGCTAGCGCCATTCGACGGCCAACACCGCGGTTCCTGGTGTGTCCGCTGTGCCGTGCGAGTGATCATTGCTTGTACAGCCCTCTCGCAGTGTCCGGAGCAAGTATGGTGGGTATGACACACCGGTGTCAATGTGTTCTTTTTTCCATTTCCAGGAGTGTAGAAGGAAGAAGGGGTGAGCCAAGAGAAAATTTTTCAGTTTAGACTTGAAAACGCTAGGTTACTCCTAACTTTATTTAATTCTTGTGAAAGCTTATTGAAAGTGGATGTAGCACAGTACTCGACGATTTTCTGTACAGGGGTCAAGGAGGTGCTATCCAAACGGAATGGATTTCTGCGTAGTATTTACTGAGTGTAAGGTGCTGATTCTTGGAAATAAGCTGATGTTGTTAACGACAAACGACATTAGAGAACAGATTTGTTGGGAGGTCAGTGTCAGAACTTCCAGACTCCAGAAAGGGGATCGACAAGAGCTTCACGAACTTACACGACGTGTTGCTCGAACTGCCCGTTTCTGAACACGCCTGAATACTCGTATCTAGGAATGTTTCGTATAGAACACTGCGTTTCAAGATACACTTTTATGGAGTTGCTGGCAAACTCCAAACTAGGTGCAACGTTTTGGGCTACGAAATTTATTTGTCCCTTTAAAAATTATCTTCAATTTCTATATATTGTGTCATGATCGATTTCGGGGTTACCAGCCTCATCGTCAGATGCAACAGTTCACACTTAAATAAAAAAAAAAATTGATTACTCTTTAACTGTACAGGTATGTAGCAAATTCCTTGACCTCTCCCGATCGTGAGATCAGTTAATGTCTTTTATACTCAAGACAAAATGTTCATCAAGGAACATTGCACATATTCATAGGCAAAAACAATCACACGATGATCTCTAACTTGCACGTATTGAGTACTTCTAATGTTAGCAGTTTGTTTCCACCTTGAATTAAGAAACATGTACTATGAAAGTATATGTATCACACTACACAGATGCCGAGCATTTATGGCAAGGACAACGTAAAAAAAACCTTTTGAAAAAAAGGGTGACATTTTATTGAAAATGGTACCGCAACTTAATAAAATTGTATTCTACGCTACATGAGCTAGATGGCCACGGTTTAAAATTACTGTTGTTCAGCTGTGATGACATAATAGGGTGAATAATAGTTACTAAAATCGACAGGACCTATTATGTTCAACACAAGACCATTTATCATCATTAGTCGATTAACCCATTGCTGAGTGTCGTGACCTCATTTCTTGATTCATTCATTGTGCTTCATTCAATACACGATATATTAGCTTATTTTAACATACGTTTAACTAGTTCGTTGCAAGTAGTTGTGCATTTATAATATACGAACGCAAGTCAGAGAGGTATAGTCGCGTTATGAAACGTCCCCTTAGAAAAATTATACATGACTGTGCTTAAACTGGCACTCAATATTTTTAGCGCAACGCAGTCTGACTTACAATAATCCCTACAAGAGAATGGCCCTGACTAAATTAACCTATACCTTTCACAAATCACTTACCTCACAAAAATCTTCGTTACTCAAGCTACTGCAATACAGCGAGCGCCACTACTGCCAGCTAAATAAAAGATTCAAACTACTGAAGGCACTAACTACTGATAGGCATAGTTAGCAAATGAAAGATTTTGATAGAGAACAAACAATGTATTTACCTTAATAGTGTTCAAAAGTCATAATATATATAGCAGTTCATGACATCCATTCTTACAAATGTACTGTTTCTGATGGACACACGTCCAGATCATCCGCTCTCAAAAATCCGCCATCTCACTTCCACACATCCACCACTGCTGGCGGCTCACCTCCAACTGCGCAACGCTACTCGCTGTTAACAGCCAACAGCCCAGCACTACAATAGCGAATATTACAACAATGCCACCCAGCCACAGACTGCACACAGCACAGCCAGTGATTTTCATACAGAGCGCTACGTGGTGTTACCAATATAAAAACCTGAACAGCTTACTTACAACGTGAACTGACGAAGTAACATTATGGAGGTATTAACAGATTCCTTAAGGATTAATACACTGCTGTCGCAAAAATAGAGGGCTCGCATTTGGTAATCTCCGTACAGAAGTACCTACTGCATTTTGCATCTCATATTCCATCCTGAGGCTGTCTGACGAAGTTCGGTTCTCAAGACTCACGCACTAGAGAACAGAATAGTGACATAAAATTTCATAATTGTGTTGTGCTAAGTTGCTGAGAATCCACTCTCTTATCACCGTACGAACAGTGCGATTGAAAGTGGTAAAAGGTAACCCTCTAATAGAGGAAATATAGGTTAACGAAATGGAGTTATCCAGAACAGGAATGCATCGTAATTACCTGTCGACTGCCAGTTTGTACCTTTATAAAGTAATTCCGCGCCAAGTAGCACGACTGAGATACATATTTAGAATCATAATCATAAAGTTTTAATCTGCTAGGAAGCTTCAAGATTTACGTTATCTGCATGGCATCTGTTGTTAGGAATTTGTATGAGGAATGAACATGTTAGTTGAATAGAGCGTAAGTCTTAAAGTCTTTAACAATTAAAGAACTGGAATCTAAAAAGAGAATAAGTAACCTGGTGTATATACATATCTTTCTAGTTTCCAATTTTTTAAACATTTTTTAAAATGTGAACAGGTGCATATAAGGACGTGGCTGGTAGCCCCGAATCGGTCATGGCACCATAAAAGAGTCAAATTTATTCCTAATCTCAAATTGGGGCATCACTGCATTCCCACGTTCCATCAAAGATGGACAGTTTAAATATACAGGGTGTTTTGAAATTCCTGTTGCAGGTTTCTAGGACTTGCAGACGGGAATGAGTATATAATATTTTGAATAGGAATCTATGTCCGGAAATGTACCGTTTCCGTTCTACCGCGGTTACAACTAAGATGTTTAACTCATCCACTCCTGTTTGAGGAATTGAATTAGTTGCGGCGCAGTACAACTATTACGTAAAAATTCGAAATGAAACATAACGAAACATCCATTTATCACTTGACCATATTTGTTCAAATGGTTCAAATGGCTCTAAGCACTATGGGACTTAAGCATCTGAGGTCATCAGTCCTCTAGACTTAGAACTACTTAAACCTAACTAACCTAAGGACATCACACACATCCATGCCCGAGGCAGGATTCGAACCTGCGACCGTAGCAGTAGCGCGGTTCCTGACTGAAGCTCCTAGAACTGCTCGGCCACAGCGGCCGGCCATATTTGTTTCTATTAACACTTAATCTTCACGTATTTACATTATTGCAAAACAAAAAAGAACCCAGAATACTGTACGTACAGAACAGTACTGATACATTACAACAGCAGCTCGATGTGGCATCCATAAATCATGTTACAGACATTGTACCTACGAAGTATGTTATTGTGTGCACCCACTATCCCATCTGGTGTGTTTTCAATTTGTAGTGGAGCGGCCACAGCTCGTGCCAGCAGCTCTTCCTCTGTCTCTATTGGAGTCTCGTAAATTAAACTTTGCATACGACCCCACAAGAAGTAGTCCATAGGATTTAAACGTGGTGATCGCAGTGGCCACGCGATAGAACCATCTCGGCCTATCCATCCGTCATCATATCGTCTGCTGAGAAGTTTCCGAACCGCACTTGAGAAGTGAAGTGGTGCACCATCATGCTGAAACCACAATTCCTGACGTACATTCAGTGGCACGGCTTCCAAGAACGGATGCAATACGTTTTGTAGGAAGATCAAGTATGCAGGACCAGTTACCTTGAGTGGAAGGAGGTGTGGCACAACCACATGACCGTCCAGAATACCTGGCCACACGTTAATACCAAAGCGCCGCTGAAATCCCTGAACATGCGTCATCCTGTCCAGCCTAATGCATATCAGGACAGACAACAGTGAGACTTTTCTGTTTCCCTCAGCAGACGCAGACGCGTTACACATCTGAATTGAAACCATCATAGAAGGGAATAGGTATGGGTTACTATCCAAAGCATTATGTACACACTCCCCTCTACAAGTCCTAGGAGTTTGTATCAGGAATTTCCGATCACCCCATATAGCAACAACACGTTATACAGGACATATGGTAGCCCCTACAGTTCTTATGAGTTCACGCAGCGCTCAGTGGCGTTGGGCCTTCTACTTTCCGCCGCTGTATACTGCTCTCTCTCTCTCTCTCTCTCTCTCTCTCGACTCAAAACTACGCAGGCAACTCAGGAAATAAATACGGAATTGTTTCTGCTCATGAGGCACATTCTCCCACCCGAACTACGCGGAAAAAAATGCACTAAGTGAGAATATATGAAAATCTTGGACAACGAAGCTATCCGATATCTTCAAGACATTTATGGTTTCCAAGATAACCGAATTCAGTCAAGACGATCATCTCCGGCTACAGGTGTACGTGTGTGTCGCTCCACTCCTCACTGCCAGAACATCCTTTATTATTTACTTGCCTCCGTCAGAGTTTGACTTATCACGTACAATGTGGTCTAAAATGATCAGAATGAGAACGGAACACGGACAAAGTGCGGATTTCCATTAGCTGCAGGAAACTGACCTCACCAAAATGCGACTATCTTATATACTTCCATCCGGTAAACAAGGCATGTGGCTTCTACATCTCAAATTTAAACTGGGAGCGTGTGTTTTGCGTATGTGTTCTGAATTGATTTTTTAAATCTTGCTATGATTGTCTGTATTATTTTGTGGTTATTGTTCAAAATATCGTACTGTAATCGGAGTACGATAGAAATAATAAATTTTGTAAGTAGTATAGTAGGAAGCAAGTTTCATCTCCTGCAGCGAAGAGAAGCCACTTTCCGCTGGATAATTTGAAGCGTGGCTGTTGGCAGCGGCCAAAGGCCTGACAGCGAGACTGAGTGTGGTGTGATCACCATAGAGTCCTCCGCTGGTGGCCTGCCTTGAGGATACGGACAGGCCGGCGGCCGTTGTCTCCGACGTGTCGTGCCGTGTTTGTTCACGACCGGCCGCATTCGTGCCGTTGTTTGTTCTTCACAGCCGACGCCTTTCCGTGTACTCACTGCCGTGCTAATTCCCTCTTTTCGTCTGTTTACCTTCCCGCGAACTGGGAACGGCTCGGATATCCTTATTGGCTCAGCGCTGTCATGTTGCATTTACGTGTACTTAGTAAAACTTTCTCGGCAGTGCTGAAAACAATAATTGTTTATTTCTTCAAGCGATATGACTCGTGATATTTGGCTTGCGCTCGAATGTCCTACAAACAAGCAGATAGTCGTCAGATAAGCATTTGAAACATATCGTCTGTGGCTTTTAGAGGACGTACTGAAGCGGTAGGGAAAGTGGTAAGGTGCTACGCTCGTATAATCTTGATTAAATTTGGCAAACTTTATTCACATACACCCAAAATGGAACTTTACAAAAGGCATAAATATCAAAATTTTGTGGAAGCTTTTATCAAAATGATAACACAGTTTAAGCAACGGAAATTGTGACAAAATAAACGTCACAAGACATTCGGAATTTGTTTCAACTGTGAACTGCCCAACACGTAGGCAATTTCCAGCAATTCCTAGTATGCACGAGTAAGTTTAGTCAAGTAATCACAACGATCGGAGACCCATTAGGACACAGAAAAAACGGACATCTTGCTAACTGATCACATAAAATTTTGATGTGAAAGAAATTAATATTTTGAAAAAAATAATCCATCAACTTAAAATTTAAGCAGATCAAAACAGTTAATGGTGCAATGGTCCACAGGAAATTTTTAAAATAGAGAAAAAACAGCAAATGATGGAATGTTTCCTTTAAAAATAAACAGTGGTCCAAAATATTTTCTTAAAGCTGAGATACAATTAGTGGTGGAACAAGACACTCTAAAAAATTAGTTAAACAGACAAAGCAGCAAATAATTGATATTAATCCTAACAGTTTCACCGCATTACTCGGCCTTTAACAAGAACATTTAATCAGAAAACCTCTCCAGATGGCAATACCAAAGTGAGAGGCCGTTAACCTTCGTATGTAGACGTAGCCCTTAATTAAACTGCAAGGCGAACCTCTATATGCCTGAAACAAACACCTTTTCATATATTGTACTGCATAGTAGGCATTGCTTTTCTGACATATGCCGGGAAGTAGCCGCAAATGCCAAAAAAAAAAAAAAAAAAAAAAAAAAAAAGTCGAAGAAAATGAGTTCCACCAAATTCATACATACCTCAGCAAGTCCTATGTTGAAGTCTAGGAAGAGTTTTTTTTACAGTCATCCCTCTGCACATCAACCAAGAAAGCCAGAGAAGAACTGTGGGTAGGCCGGCCGAAGTGGCCGTGCGGTTAAAGGCGCTGCAGTCTGGAACCGCAAGACCGCTACGGTCGCAGGTTCGAATCCTGCCTCGGGCATGGATGTTTGTGCTGTCCTTAGGTTAGTTAGGTTTAACTAGTTCTAAGTTCTAGGGGACTAATGACCTCAGTAGTTGAGTCCCATAGTGCTCAGAGCCATTTGAATTTGAACTGTGGGTAGCCAAAATAACTCATCTCCAAGCAGGGGTAAAGGTAGCAGAATGTTTACCAACCGGACACAAGATGACTGGGGCACAGGTAGATCAGTGAGCAGATTACGAAGGGGCAATGGCAAATCTAAGGACAACCTAATGAAATCGGGATATTTTTTAATATAGGCCACATGTCCTGTGGATACACGTTACGTGTCTTTAATGCAGTGGTATACATTACCTTCGGCATCCTCATGCCGTCGATCTTTGTTGATTCTTCCGCCTTCAGGGGCAGTTTCCCACCCGTAGGACAAGAGAGTGCCCTGAACCTCTGTCCGCTCATCCGCTCTCTTTGACAAGGCCGTTGGCAGAATGAGGGTGACTTCTTATGCCGGAAGTCTCCGGCCGCCATATTAATCAAAATTTAAGCAGCGGCGGGATTCGAACCTGGACCGAAGACGTTTTGATTATGAATCAAAGACGCTACCCCATGACCACGGTTTCATAAATTTACGAACAGAACATGACATGGAGAAAAAGTTATCATTATTGATGACAACAACATCATAGTCACTGATAAAACACTAGAACTCCTATTAGAGAAATCAAACAAAAGCCTCAAGGATGTTTACTATTGGCAGTGTGCAATAAATTAACGTGTAACGTAACGTAAACAAACACTATGCGCTCCATCATAAAGAGGAAAAACAATTTTGTCGCATTAAGCATTTCCTGTCTTACCAGTCCACCAGATTTCCAACATTCTTCTACAGCACCTCATCTCAAACGCTTCAAATCTCTTCACTTCTGGTTTTCCTATACTCTATGATTCACTTACGTACGATCCTTGCCTACAAAGATACATTCGGAAAAAATATACCTCAAACTAGTAGACCTCTTTTGGGCTGTAATACCTTTCCTGCCTGTGCTAGTTTGCTGCTTATAACTACCTAACTATCTTGCTTCGTTCGTCATGTGTTATTTTGCTTCCCAGATAGTAGAATTACTCCACTTCACCTGCTTAATGGTTCCAAATTTTGATGTTAAGTTTATCGCTAATCTAATTTCTCCTACTCGTCATCACTTTTGTCCTTCTTCGATTTACTTTCAGTCAGTATTCTGTATGCTTTAGATTGCTCATTCCATTCAACAGATCGTATAATTCTTCCTCACTTTTACTGATGATGGCAGTTTCATCAACGAATATTATCATTGCTACCCTTTCACCCTGAATTTTAATCAAATACCTGAAACTTTCTTTTATTTCCGTCATTGTTTCTTAGATATATGGAATAAATATCAGTGGCGAGAGACTGTACAAGTTTCTTACACTCTCTTTAATGCGATGACTTCCTTCTAGAACTTCCTTTCTTATCTGTCCCTTTTACTTCTTGTACATATCATACACTAGCCGTCTCTCCTATAGCTTACATCTGTTTTCCGGAGAAATTCGAACAACTTGCACAATTTTATACTGTTGAACGCTTTTTCTAAGTCGACAGATCCTATGAATGTCTCTTGACTTTTCTTAAATCTTGCATCCGTTATCTGCTTTTGATGTCTTCAGGATCATGTGGATGTTATTTTTCCGAAAGTCTAGTGATGAGTCTCCAGACTCACATACTCAACAACTCATCTTGAATATCTGTCTGTTTGCCACTTCCACCAAAGATTTTAGCAATTGTGAAGAAAAGTTATCTACGCCTTCCGCTTTATTTGATTGCAAGCCTCCAAAACCCTGTTAATATCTAATATTTGATCTCCTGTTCTTCCATATCGACTACTGTTTATTTATATATCACGTCATCACAGTCCCTCCCTCTCATAGAGGCCTTCAGCGTACTCTTGCCAACTATCCGCTCTGTACTCTTCCCTTAACAGTGGAATTTCTCTTGCACGCTTAATTTTGGCGCCTTTTCTTTTAATACTGACGATTTTATTTATTTAAAATAAAATGTTTCTTTGTGATGAATTTGTCCTTTCGCTGACAATTTTTTCATATCTCGCATTTTTGCTTGGCTCCACTTGCTATTTATTTCATCCCTAAGTGATTCATTTTACTGGATTGCAGTGTCTCCCTGAACCTTTTAGTGCTTCCCTCTTTTCCCAAAGTTTTTTTCTTTGTAACTGTATTTGTCTGTCAAATCTGTGATTGCCGTTATAAACATGTCCAGTTCTCTTCAACTGAACTTCCTGCTCGAGCATTCATTATCATACTATGTACAGCCTCAGAGAACGTCACAGGTCCATTGTCATCCTTCGACACTTCAGTAACCCAATTCTTCCCACTTCTAGACGAGTCTTTGAAACTTCCGCCTGCTCTTATTTATTAATAAATTGTGATCTGCTCTTGTATCTACTCTTGAGATTACCGCTCAGTATAATATCTGATTTCGGATTCTCTGACCATAATGCAGTGCGGGAAACCGTCCCCGTCACTAGGTTTTCACCAAGGATGTAAACGTCCTTGTCTCGTTGCTTTTGAACAGTGTCTTCATTATTAATAATTGGCATTTATTGCAGCATTCGGTCCTGTCTCATTCCTACTGCTAAGTACATACTCTCCCATAACTCTGTTTTCTATTTTTTTCCTTCTACAGCCTTATAATCAGCCTTTATTATTAGATTTTTATCTCACTTTACATACTGATTAACACGTTCAGTGTTCTCATATACTTCCTCTCTTCTTCTTTTGCTTGTGACGTCGACATGTATACCAGAATTATTGTCGTCACTATTTGTTTGCTGTCGAGTCTAATTAGAAAATTCTATCATTGAACTCTTCACAATATCTAACTCTCTGCCCTATATTCTTATTCATGGCGAATCTTATTCTCATAATGAGTTATGGAACACCATACAGAAAACTGGTAATTGTTGACGTAAGAAAATGAAATTAATTACTTTGTCATTCTTCTGGTACCTTTATTGCCGGCAGAAAGGTGTGCACAGTCTCTTCTGTCTGTCTGATTATCGTCACTACCGCAATACATATGCGGCTGCTTAAACATTTCCATTATATGGGTTTTCCTGAAATTCGTAAGAAACAACAAATATTTGCACCATGAATTCTCCTCTACTTCCAGCTGATTTGCTGTGTGTGCCACTCTTCACCTTTCTCACAGAAAGATATCCAGGCTATCAGTACGATCTAAAAATACGTGTCACCCTCCATATCCACTGGTCTCATGGCTGTTGTTAAGAAGCGCCCACATAACCGAGCAGTAGAGTGGCGAGCTGTTTCTCCACATCATGACATGCAAATTCTTCTTCAGACTCACGTTTCATCAAACACACTTTGCACCTAGTGTGCACAGGCGAAGACATCTTTTCCCCCTAAGTCACTGGAGTAGTACTGCAAACGTATTGTGTAGGTTGTCATCTCATCATCATCATCACTTCCCTAGGTCCACTGTTTCCGATGTGATAGTGAAGTGAAAACGTGAAGGGACACGTACAGCACAAATGCGTACAGGCCTACATCGTTTGGTGTCTGACAGAGACTGCCGACAGTTGAGGATGGTCGTAGTGTGTAATAGGCAGACATCCTTCCAGACCATCACACATGAATTCCAAGCTGCATCAGGATCCACTGCATGTACTATGACAGTTAGACGGGAGGTGAGAAAACTTGGATTTCATGGTCGAGCGGCTGCTCATAAGCCACACATCACGCCAGTAAATGCCAAACGACGCCTAAACCATTGAACAGTGGCAAAACGTTGTGTGGAGCGACGAATCACGGTACACAATGTGGCGATACGGTGGCGGGGTGTGGGTATGGTGAAAGCTCGGTGAACGTCATGTGCCATGGTGTATGGTGCCAACAGTAAAATTCGGAGGCAGTGGTATTATGGTGTGGTCGTGTTTTTCATGGAGGGGGCTTGCACCCCTTGTTGTGCGCGACAATATCTCAGCAAAGGCCTACATTGATGTTTTAAGCACCGTCTTGCTTCCCACTGTTGAAGAGCAATTCAGGGATGGCGATTGCATCTTTCAACACGATCGAGCACCTGTTCATAATGCACAGCCTGTGGCGTAATGGTTATACGACAATAACATCCCTGTAATGGACTGGCCTGCACAAAGTCCTGACATGAATCCTATAGAACAACTTTGGGATGTTTTGGAACGCCGACTTCGTGCCAGGTCTCACCGACCGACATCGATACCTCTCCTCAGTGCAGCACTCCGTGAAGAATGGGCTGCCATTGTCCGCATCTCGTGGTCGTGCGGTAGCATTCTCGCTTCCCACGCCCGGGTTCCCGGGTTCGATTCCCGGCGGGGTCAGGGATTTTCTCTGCTGTCCTTAGGTTAGTTAGGTTTAAGTAGTTCTAAGTTCTAGGGGACTGATGACCATAGATGTTAAGTCCCATAGTGCTCAGAGCCATTTGAACCATTTGAATGGGCTGCCATTCCCCAAGAAACCTTCCAGTACCTGACTGAAGTATGCCTGCGAGAGTGGAAGCTCTTTTGAAGACTAAGGGTGGGCCAACCCATATTGAATTACAGCGTTACCGATGGAGGGCGCCACGAACTTGAAAGTCATTTTCAGCCAGGTGTCTGGATACCTTTGAACACATACCGTATGCGAACATTGTTGCCTGTACTACTTGCTGGCTCATGGGCGGTGCACTGCAACAGTTCTTCCTCGAGACAGGCTTTTCTGACTTTGCACGTCGTTGTCATACATGTTTGGTGGAAATGTTCCGGACTCGTATCTCCACAGTGGACCCATGGCTTGGCCTGCTAAAGAGCCACAGTATTTTGACCGTGCAAAGATAGCATACTCATTAGATGACCTGGAAGCAGTGAAAATCGTATTTTCAGAAGGACGTTGTGTTGTTTTTTCGTTGCGTCAACTGCACCACAACAAATGAAAAATATCTGCATTATCGATTTCGCTCTGATGCGCAAATTCTTACATGACACTCTTCACATTCCCCAAGAAGAAATCAAGGGCACGAAACAACTGTAGAAAAGAGGTATCACTCTCCACATCCACTGAACTTCATCTCTGTTTAGACAAGTTTATAGAAATGAGAAAAAGAGTGGTGGGTTTCAGTACACTGAACCTTCACATTCCCTTTCATACTGCGCAGATTTCACGCCTCAGTTAAATAAAGCATTATTCACACTGCTTCTGTCTTACACAATGTGCGAGTTTTGTCGATTATCAAAGGTTGCTACCAACGTTTAGAGTTACTGTATAACACAGTTCGTATAATTCTTTGTTTCCCATTTAGAGTAGGCAGTCAACTCACAGCATTTATGTGTGTAGTTCTGGTCGATCGTGTGTATTGGGGCGTATTCAGTTAAGCTGTGGTTTCCTTCTTAAGATAAGAGTAACGACACTGGAATTATGTGCATTGCAGTATGGAAGCAAGAAGTCTGTATCGATTATGAAATTACAAGGCAACTAAAGAATAGCTTATCGACTGTTTCTCCCACTAAGAATGCTCCAAGTAAAATTTGAAGCCTCTTTTCTCTTATTTCCCACACGCAAAGAACTACATACGTGCAATATTCCTTCGGCCAGACTCGACTAACAAAAACGCATTTACTATCAGGTCGTTAAGACTCTGTAACGCCGGAAATGCATATCCTCCTATTTCCACCTATTGTACTATAAATTGTTTCCTTATTTTGTCACCTGAAGATATGACATTTCTGTCTTTATATATTGTAATTGTTTTACTATTTGTATATATATATTTATGCATTTATTTCGATGTATAATTGGTTTGTTTTGTGAATATTATTTTTATACGCTGGGTCTGGCCTAGGGAAAACTATGCTATCGAACGAATACATCGATAGGTCGTGTGGAGAAACAAAGTGTTTAGGATCTTTGGTAGTGTGGAGCGCGGGCAGAGGGGAGTCTGGCTGGGGTAGTGCAGTGGAGCAGGTGTGTTGTGTTACTCTCCCGCGAGTTGCCGCGCTTTCGGGGTTTGGCAGCATGTAATTGCGCTCGACTTGCTTTGATAGTTTCTGACACGGTGTCGCGGACGGGAAGCGTTAGCTGGCGCACATCAAGAGCCCGTTTCGCCTGGTGACCGTGTCGAGAAGGAGGCGCGCCAACATCCAGCTTCTGCAACAGCGACGGCCGACAATGAGTGACTGTCGCCACCTCCTCGATCGACGGCTTCAAACCTTCAATCAACCAACAAGAAAGACTGGAAGCACGTAAAGTTTTAGAACTGTATGGCAGACCTCAGCTTTTAAAACTGTTCAAATCACAAAATTACAGCAACGTAGCATGAACCTTTGTTGCTCATTGTCCCAATTGCATTACCAAGCAGGGTCCCTTCCTTTTCCGGAATGAACCCGAGTGTCGTTGAAATTCAAACGCCAGCATTAAAGCAATCTTATTCTATTTCACTGCTTTAATTTCAAAGTTCAGTTAAGGTATTCATAGCTGGCTACAATATTTAGATTACACAAGCACAAATTATGAGTGCGAGTTTTGTTACCATATTTTAGCTTACCTGTGACTACAGCTCAGCTTGGTACGTACTAAATTTACTATTGTTAATTGTTCAGAATCATTTAATTCAAGTTCAAAGTTAAATCTCTTATTTCTAATTGCATAGATTCAAGTAGTTTTTGAAATGATTGTTGAGGTAGTCCAAGACCAGCCGTATTTTACTGAATTTCGATGTGCTTCAGAAAGAAAGCTCACTATTAACTTCAGTCACTAAATTAACTTTCGATTTTCCGGTTTTATTAATTCTTTTGCTAAATTAAGTCAGAGTGTAGCGAAATTTATTACTTCTGACAAACTTCCAGTTTTCACACTACACGTGTCAACCTTCAGTTGCCACGCTTCTAGTGCTAATTATATGTGTAATAACCATTCTTTTTCAGTTACTATAGTAATTGTCCTTAGGACTGGCAACCGTAATTTCCCCCAAATCTCAAATATCTAATTACCGCTAGTTAATTGTTAACGTAATGGCTGCACATTTACTTTCTTTATTAACTTTACCCCTTTTCAAAATTAATTTCCACCAGTTTCACTTGCATTTTTCCTTTCATTTAGATGTAACCCTTTCCTCCCTCTTTACCGACAAATTACCTTCGGTGACGACTGCTTTTC
Source organism: Schistocerca nitens (assembly GCF_023898315.1). Lineage (NCBI taxonomy): Eukaryota > Metazoa > Arthropoda > Insecta > Orthoptera > Acrididae > Schistocerca > Schistocerca nitens. The sequence goes on along the minus strand of NC_064614.1, from coordinate 899,458,028 downwards.
CCAAATTTCCATTAGGTACACGCAGTTTAATTTTTCACTGTCATTAAGGTCGATAAGTGAGGGGGAGGTTACAACTCCACTACCAAATCTTAGCAGTCATCTACTGAACAATGGAATGTGACACACCACAGCACGCAGCTTTAGCCACATCCAGCAGTTTTTCGAATGCTCCATGCCTTGTATTGGCATTTTTCTGAAACAACATCTGTCCTGTTAGTTTGAAGTGATAATGGAATGGCGTGTCTTTTATCAGTTTTATCGAGTGGTAGAAACCTGTCACATTTTCAACATTAATTGTCACTAAAAAGTTTCATAGAATTCAAAATAAATATATTTGCTGAGAGGTGCAGAATATGAAAAAGTGCTGAATCTACTTTGGCACAACAGGAGATGCTACCTGGCGACTCTGCTACATGTTGGCCCAGACCTGGAGTTGTCAATTTTCATCTCCTACTAACGATTCCCGACCACCACCACCAAACCAGTGTATTCATTAAATTTAACCGAATCTAATTACTCAAAACAAATCGAAAGAATTATATAGTTGAACTGGTTATAAAAAAAGTAAAAATTCTCATGCATGAAACAATTTATGACATTTAGGATAAAGGACATTTTTAATACACAAAATTAACTCCCCCAAATCTCATTTTACAATTCTAAAAAAAGAAGTTTTATTTTTCATTAAGAAAATCTAATATTTCCTCACTTGTAAATTAACTCGTCCAACTCTTCTTTCCTTTCCAAGAAAAATTTTATTTTTTGTTGAAAAATTAATATTTTTCCTTTATGAAATAGCTCTCTCACATCTTATCTTTCAAATCCAAAAAGGAAATTATTTTCATTAAAAAAAACAGAAATATTTTCCTTGTAAATAAACTCTCATGAATCTTGGGTTTCTTTTTTTTAATGTAATAGTTTTGTTCTTATAAATGGAACAACTTTGGAACCATATTAAAAGGAACTTTGTCAGTTTTGTAAAGGAAGAAGGTTAAGGGATATTATGAATTAAAAAATATGTTTTAATTAATTTAATGAGTATTTTTTAAAATGAATCATGAATTGAAGAAGAATCAAAATAAAAAATTGGAAATTGGAAAAAAATTAACTGTTTCTGAAATAGAAAATAGTGATGAAGTATTTAAAAATATGAAGATAAATTATTATAAGAAATATTCCCATTTTCTACCAATATTTTTGAGAAACAAAAAAGTAGTGAATGTAATCCCTTTGCAAAATGTTTCGATTTTGTGCCAATGTGTTTGGGGAATAAAGAAATAGAAAAGGAATTAATAAGTACCTAGTTAATATAGTATTAAAAAATTACAAACTATAACTTTCGATAATAATATAAAGTCAGTTCATCCTATTCATTTCTATAATGAGGCAAAAGGGAAAATTATAAAAGTTAAATAAAACGTTAAATTAGTTACTGGCTGAAAAATAAGTTTTAATTTATTTTGTGAGTACGCCATGTCGGCAAATAATAAAAATATAGAATATATATGTCAAACACAAAATTATATGATTCTTAAAGAATAAGGTATAATTAAAAATTTAGGAAAGGGAAAAAGATATTTTAGCAAAAATCTCTAATTTTCAAACATGCGGGATGAGAATTACATTAAATAGAATCACTGGATTACAGTTTTCAATTAATGGATATGTTCTTTTAAGAGGTTAATCTTACATTAACAGAACAAATAAGAAATAAAAAATCATGTATTAATATAAAAAATAAAGATCCAAAATGTTTTCTATTGTCTGTAGCTTCTGCATGAAATGCAGTGTGTACACCAAAGTGTAAAAATCCAGGAAGAACAAATAATTATAAAGAATTTGTTAAAGTGCATGAAGAAAAAATACCTGATATTTCGCTTGCTGTTGAAATTCGTGATATTCCGAAAACTGAGACTAAAATTACTACTATTCTAAAAATGGCACTAAAATTAATGGTACTCTAAGAAATGAATAATGTTAATAATCTTCAACATTTACTCCTTTTGATTTTATCTCTTTATTTTCACCAGTTTTATAAATATACATTTTCGCTTCCACAAAATTCTTCCATTGTTTGTCCATTACATTCCTCTTTCACTTTTCCTAATACTTTTTAACTGGAAGCACACTATACATTTTATTTTCTGGATAATCAATGGTGTCAAAATGGTTAGCTATTTTCTTCATATCTTTATAAAAGTCTTCAGTTTTTCTATTATAGATATAACTATCAGTATCTGGATAGCAAAGTTCAATTCTTCTCCATATTTTTATTTCATAATATTATAGTGATATTATACATTCATTTGATAAATGAAGTATAGCTAATAAATAGGTTTATTAAAAAAAGTTTGTTTTATTGCATGAATAGCTACTAAATTTTCATTAAATATTGTTGTGCTTTTAAAATTTGGTTTAGCTCTTAATTTATCACATTTATCTGGATCTGAGACCAATTTTATATCTGCTCAGTTTCTTATATTTTCTATCGTTCCCCAAATACTTAGTTATTCACCAGTTTGTAGATATCTTTCCCAAAATCATTAATTTCTTTAGTACCCATTCCCATTTCAAACTATATATTTTTAACTAGTCGAATTGTTTAAATTTTAAAACTTTATAGATCTTTGTTAATCTCGTTTCCAGAGATAAATCTAATTTAAGATTTCCGCAGTGCACAACACAATTATTTTTGTTATATTTTTCTCATATGTTCTTGAAACAATTTTACTTTCAGGAGCTAATGGTAAATATTTATGTACATCATGTAAATTTTTTAGGTATTCTAAATCTACTTCAAAGATAAAACCAATTTCAGATCTCACTGAAATTTCTCTTATTTTTATAGAATTAAAATTCTTTCTTTCTTCCCATTCGAAACCCCAGAAGGAAAACAATAGCTCACAGAATAACCATACATATTGTTTGTGTCTTAAATATATTTAAAACTATGATACAATATTTTTATCATAATTTTATTTTCTTTATCTTATCCTTTACAACACTGGGAAACATCAGCTCTTGTTCCTTTTTCAACCATTACAATCATATCATAAGCATCTAATGCTTCTAGTGTTTGTCCTGTAGTTATTAACATAGAATCGAAAGCTAATCCTGGTGTTGAAAGTACCAAAAAGAGTGTAAATCATAAGGTTCTTCTAAAAATTTCAAAAACATCAGCTAATAATAAAAGTTGAGTTATTAAATATAAATCATGATACTCTTCTAAATTTTTCATATTAATTTTTTTCGAAATCAGTGTCGTGTTATTACAATATTCTTCATTAATGTGGCATTTATTTAATTAATTGCAAAATTCTTCTTTTGATGGAAGTTCTTTTTCTCCAAATTATTCAGCTCTCTATACAATCAGAAGGATAAACTCAATTTTTAGTTAGTAAATTTATTGGATTTTCTGTGAACATTTTAAAAATATTTTTCGTTTGATTCTTTTTTAAATTAGACTAAAGTTTATCAAAGCTTGAAGCCACAATTTTAAATGCATCAATATATCTCATTTTTTTCTAAAACTAGTATCTATTGTCTTTATTTGGTATCAAATTTATTTGTTTTTTATTGTAAGCAAGGTCTTCCAGCAATAAATGGGAATCATAACCAGACGAATTATGTAAATAAATTGGTACAATAATGAGATATTTTGGTTGTAAATGACAATTATTACATGATTTATTTACATATTTTGCTGTTACATGATCATGAGGGCTAAGGTTTTAATAATTTTTCCTGTGATATTTTTTACATAAAGAAAAAAATGTACATTTATTATGTCTTGATTGTTCATTGGGAGTTAATGGTTTCATTTCTTGTTCATTGGAGTAAATTTCCCCAACTTGTTCAATTTTTGTTTTAATAAATTATATAAAATTTTATGGCAGTTTGTTCCTCTATAAACAACTGGATCTTTATAATGTCCATTTATATACTTAATATTATAACAAGAAACCGTTTGTTTCTTATTTGTGATGCTCTATAGTATGAAGCTGGTTATTTATTTTTAATTCAGTTTCATCTGTTTGTTCGTTATTAAGTTTTTGTATGTATTTTAATTTTTTTTGTATAGAAACAATTAAGGATATGATGTGTTATTAGTTGTGGAAATTTTCAAATTAATTTTTAATGTATTTATCGTCTTATGTTAGTTCTATTTTAACTGGTTATTAGGTAAACAACTTTGTGATTGATCAGCTAATTTGTATTAATTTTACTTGAAACAGATCAAGATCAATCTATTATCCAACAGAGGTGTGAATAATTTTCTTTTTAAAATCTAATATATGAATATGTTTTTCTTTCACATAATTAGTTGTTATTAATAGATATCCTTGATATTTTTCATCAAAAGAACAAACATTAATAGACACTCAATTTTAATCTCATTTTACAAAATGTCATTAATTTTAGTCTCAGTATTAATTTCTACGGGAATCGAAATATCAAGTATTTTTTCCTTGAGTGGTAAAAGCAATTCTTTATAATCACTTGTTCTGTCTGTATTTTTACGTTTCTGTGAATCTGCTGTATTTAATATGGAAGCTATAAACCTGAGAAAACATTTTTTATATTTTTATGTTAATTCTTGAGTTTTATTTCTTATTCCTTCTGGTACCTTTATATTATTTTTGCAATGTATATTTTGTAATCTTTTAAATGCCATATTAATTAGATAGTGAATAAAGATGTTTCTGTTTCTTTCTTCCTAAAACATATTGGTAGAAAATTGTAATATTTCTCGTAATTGTTTATCTTCATTTTTATGTTTTATCTTCATTCTTTAGAAAGTTCATAAGTATTTTCAGTTTTAGAATAAGATAATCGATTCCATATTTTGATTTTTATTCTCATGCTATTGGTGATTGTGTTTTAATTAATTAAACTTTCTAATCGAAATTTAACTATGCCCTTAACTGTCTTCCTTTACAAATGTCACAAAGTTCAACTAAGGAAAGGTCTTTTTAATATGGTCCTGAAGCTGCTCCATTTATAAGGAAAAGTATTAGCCTTTTTAAATGGAAAGATGAAATTTATGTTAGTTAATTTATGAACAAAAATACCAAGTTTTTCTGAAAAATAATTTTTTTTTGGTTTGTGAAGATGAGATTTGTTGAGAGCTAATTTATAAAGAAAAAATTTGGTATTTGTATGAAAATGAAAACATTTTTGAAACCCAAAGACTGGAGTTGAGAGTGTTAATTTAGAAGGAAGAAATTAAGGTTTTTTTAATGAAAACTAATTTTTTTTCGAATGGAATGATAAGATTTTAGACAATTAATTTATAAGGGAAATACACTAGATATTTAATGAAAAATAAATCTTCTTTTTGGAATGGAACTATGAGATTTGAGTGAATTAACTTACAAGGCAAAAACTATTATATTTTAATAGGAAATAAAGCCTTTTTTGTTGCAAGGGGAATATGAGTTTTCACACTGCTAATGTAAAAGGGAAAAATATTAAAGATTTTGATGAAAAATAAAACGTTTTTTATTTTTTGGAATGGAAAATCGAGATCTAGGAGAGAGAATTTTTTAAAAATCTTTTTTTTTTCTCAAAAACCAACATTTTTATATAAACTATTTATTTTTATAATCAGTTAAAAATATAATCTTCTTTCAGTTTTTTCCACTTATTAGATTCAGTTACATTTGCTGAATACATTGGTTTTGAAGTGGTGGTCAGGAATTGGCAGTAGTAGATGAAAATTGTCAACAAACCCAGGCATGTGTGGCGACCTGGGGCAGAGTTGGCAATTATTATCTACTCACAATGAATGTAAAGAGTGCTAAAAACGACACACATTTGATTAATTAAATGGTCAATTTGACAGCTGAAAAGTTTCAGGCAAAAAATATGCCATGTGTTAATTCAATCAACAACAGACTAAATTCTTCATTATTTACCAGTGTATCTGCTTGTCACCAGTCTGAAGACTCCCTTTGCATGTATTCTAGCTGTCTCTCTTATGTGCTGAAAATAGAATGAGAGATGAGGTACATCTTATCAAATTTATTTTTATTTCCCTCTGCCCTTTCTGTGAATCTTTTTGGTATCATGACAAAGCTCTTAAACTTTTTCATGGCTTTTAAACTATTCATTGGCCATTTTCTTAATCAAACGTGTTGGTTAACCCCCCACATGGTAAAAATTGTCTCAAATGTAAATTTTACATAGGATTTTGCTTCACACAGCCTCCTATCTTACTTATGAATATGTAATTTTTCTCCTAAACTTTAGCCCTCTCTAGACTATTAAATAATAAAGGAGGGAATGGTACACTGACAAATGAAGACCTTCCATCTTGATAACCTTTGATTTACTGTGAACATGTGTTATAAGTGACAGCTGTATGTAGATGGTGGAGCTATCATTTTCCAGATATATTTAACTTCAAGCTTCCCTGGCGTTAGCCACTTTGTGACAAAATGTCTTCATGCAACTAAGCATTTGCACTGAACTCGAACTTCCATAGTGACTTAAGCTGAGTTTCAATCACCATCAATTAGCTTTCTCTGCTCTTGGTAGTAGGTACACATGAGAAACAAATTAACATGCCAAACAATTGCTTTTGTGAAACAGTTCAGTAAAACTGCATGTGTGAGAAAAGAAGGTAGGTCAGAGTTTAACACCCTGTTGACATCAAGGTCAGTAGAGTGTTCTTAACCAATGCACTCTTCTTAAATCCTTTTTCCAGAAGTTCCTATGCTAAAAAACATCTATTTTGTGCACCTATACTTCTTTCATCTCCGACTGTCACTATTGTTCTTGATGTCATAATTGTTATCATTATTATTATATTCATTATTATTATATTATTATTATTGGTGTTATTATTATTACAATTATCACTATTATTGGCAGCAGCAGCAGTAATACAAGTATTGCCAGTATTGAATTTGTTAGTTTTTAGTCAATATAATTTAATCAAACTGTCACTTTAAATACTCAAATCATTTTAATACTAGCTGTGATATTAAAAATATAGTTTCTTATGTAACTGTGTTATAACACATATCGTACATTTGAAACCCTGTTTTGATGCAAGAAAGGGCCTGATGGTCCTAATCTGACCAGGTTAAACAAACAAGTAAATAAATAAAAATTTAGGGAAATCTCAGAAATTGTAAATCTGGGTAGCTGGACAAGGATCTGAACCATCATCCTCCACAATGCAGTTCCAGTGTGCTAACCACTGCAGCACTTCACTCAGTGTGTTAGAAAGATTCCTAGTCCTTTGAGTTCTGTATTTTCAGTCATATTAAGAATGGTTTATCTCGATGGTGAAAATATATTGTACAGTCATGTTATTTTTTGCTGAACTACTGTTTAACGTAATGCTGTCATGAGTAATTCGTGTGTGGCTTACCCTATGTATAGTTCGGTGGAATGAGGATAATATGTAAAATGTGCATAATTTTAAATCAGACATGTTTTCGGGTCCAGTAGGCACAGAATAATCTACACTTGATCCGTACGATTATTAAAATGGCTGAAGAAGTACACACAGGCATCATAGTAGAAAGCTTCTCACACGTTCTGACGCACACTTTCCTGTCAGACCGAGTGTAGTAGCGCAGTAGCTAGACTCGCATTATTCAGAGCAAAAACCAATAGAGGTACGGAACACTAAAAAATAATCACGACTAGAAAAACTGTGTGTGAGTGTAATGAAACATGGTCATAGAAGAGAACAAGACACTGACAAAATTTGAAAACACAGTTCCAAACAAAATTTGTTTTACAACTTCGTATATCCAAAATAAATAGGTACAGCGTTATTAAAGTCAATATGGAGTGTGATTCCCCAAGCAGGGACTCTGGACATATGCTGTTACTGATAGTGGGTATGGGGAAAGGAAGTGAGTACCATTCATTCTGTAGAGATTCGGTGTGGACAAGATCTCAGGACTGCAGCAATCAGCAGTAGTTCTCTGCTGGATGTCCCTAGCATGGTCTACGGGATTCAGGACATAAAATCAAGCTAGTAACTCCATAGGCTAAATGTTGGCGGTTGAAGGATATTTGTTCCATTTGCATATTTGATTTTCCTAAATCGCTCCAGGCAAATGCCGGGACGGTTCCTTTGAAAAGGCACGGCCGACTTCCTTCCCTGTCCTTCCCTAATCCGATGAGACTGATGACTTCACTGTCTGGTCTCCTCCCCCAAACAACCCAACCCAACCCTCACAGGTCGCCACTATACTTCACCTCTACTTGCAGTTCCTTACATCCCACGACTTGGATGATTGGTTGCATTCGCAAGATAAGATTGGACCACAGTGGTGACAGAGAGGTTGTGGTGGGTCTGAAGAAGTAGGAGAGCCTTATGTTCCAAACAATAAGAAACATCAAGGCATCAGAGAGGCAATTCTGACGTGACACTTGATACTGGGCACAAGACTGGCAAAAAATTAAGACACTTTGATAGGATTTTTCGATCTATAAAAACTTTTGAATTTGTAAAATGGCGTAAGATGTTCAAAATTCTGGGATAAATGGAAGCATAACGTAGGGAAAGGCAGGTAATATACGATATGTACAAGAACCAGGAAGAAACAATAAAAATGGAAGAAGTGCTCAGATTAAAAAGACCATAAGACAGGGATGCAGTCTTTCGCTTGTACTGTTCACTCTGTACGTTGGAGAAGCAATGACAGAAGTAGAAGAAACATTCGAGAGTGAGATTAAAATTCAGAGTGGAAAGGTATAAATGTTCAGATTTATCTATGTTAAGATTCGATGATCACATTGCCACCCTCATTGAAAGTCAAGAAAATTACAGGATCTTTCCAATGGAAGACAAAAGTCATGACGTGTAGCGAAAATGGGAATGGCTAGAAACTACACGTCAAAATTGATGATCTCGAAATAGGCTGAAAAAAAGGGAAATAGTATAACATTGTCAGCTGTGAACTTGGAGGACTCCCGTTGGTTAAGTAGGATTTGAGATCTTTGTTGGTTTATTTCACTGGTGTAATGCTGAACTGTTAAGTGATATAAAGGAAATTAAATCATATCTTTTTATTTCGATTTGCTGTATAACCTAGGCCCACAAGGTATTTGTGGGTATTCTTAGTGGGCTCGTTACATGCTGTTTTTCCAAGAAAAGCAAACGCGGATGCGAGTTTTGCTCACATGGCAGTGGGTTGCAACTTTCCTTGAGATTGGGTGATTTTCGCCAGATTGTTAGAATATTGTTTAACTTGAAAAATAAGAGATCCGTTAGCGGTTAAATATACTTATTTGAGGAGAGAAGGCCAACTTTTTTAAAGTGCAGTCCCATTGGAAGTGCGACTAACAAACTTTCTAACTGCGTGACAAGTGTATTTGGCAGCTTCTCCATGGAGATCTAGAAGGGGAGTAGTTTTGGAGACAGGCAGATTTCCAATTTGGGTTGAGAGGCATTGATTGCGACTTCAGAAACTTGAATTTCGACATAGAAGAGAGAGCCTTCGTTTTGGAGACTTTGAAAGTTATCCTTGCTCAGGAGATTCAGGCTTGGCCTTCGTTTTTGTGTATGGTGGATGCATTCCAGATTCTCCTAACGAAGAATTATGGTAATATCATACTGCCACTGCGTATGAGAGATGAGAGTGACAAGAAAGGTGTAAGCGCGTCACTTTCTGAACTTAATGGGACCTTATTTTGCAATTACGATATGTGCTACTTGTGTTACTCTGAATTCAGGCACTTTGGGTTCCTGCGTGTGATTTCTTTTACCCCACGGCACATCGATGCTATTATCATGTCCCATACAGAATAGCGAATTTGATTTATCTTTTGAATCACGTATTAATTATCAAGTCATTTAATCTATCGTTGTTCCGCAGTCGTTTTCGCTCAGTGGTTGTATTTAACTGAATTTATTGCGAGGATTTTGTGTTCCTGTTTTCGTTTATCTCCACTGGTTTGCAGAAGATGCTGTACCATTTCTGAATCATGTTTGGGTTCTTTTTGCACGTTTGTAGTAATAAATTACGGTAAAAGAAGACATATCCTTAATTTCATTGGCTAGATGAACTCCATAACTCCCATTATTACCACTGATTTCCGCAAGGGCCACACCTTCGGCTCACTTGTTAGGGCCATTCATTTCCAAATCGTTTCCATTGCGCACAGTTTTTCGCTTCACATCTGAGATGTTGTTGTTGAGAGGGGGAGCGGGGGTGTTGGGGTCGGGGGAGGGGAGGGGCTTAAGATGTGCATATGGATAGGGTTCTTCCGGTACAGATCAGAGAGACACTGCTTGTAATTAGCCGTAGCCCACTGGGAAGTTGCAAATACAAAAAAAAAAAAAGAAAAAAAAGATAGGTTTTGTAGCAGGCGGGTGTAATTATCTCCCCGTGAGCTGAATGTAAAAGCCTAGTGTGAGGTGGAGCCGTACAAAGTGGATGGTCGGAACAGCAGTGGAGTCCCCACCTATTGACGCGCGCCTTATTCACAGGATATGAGACCCCACCATTGGCTGGAACTGAAGTCTCTCATGTCGATTGTAGTTGGCAACGTGAGCTGTCGGTCTGATGGTGCAAAGAAACTCCTTTTCTCGGAAGCATGTTTCATTTACGTACCACGTATGGCGTCTGAAGATCCGTCGTGGGCTGAGGCGGTAGAATATAAAAAGGCAACTGAATTGCATTTTTTTTTAACTTGCTTGAAATAAGATCAGTCTGATGCAATTCAGTAGTCAGCTCGTGGGATTTCGGTACATCCAGTCGGTCATTGCCTTCTCAATATTGCTATTTGTCTCGAACTTTGCACCCATTCATTCAAGCTTCGACTTTGGGGAAACAGTGTGGAGCTGACCAGTGATACTTTTAGTGACCCTGTAGTAAATCTAGAGACAGGTTTTAAGTGGCGCTAAAGTCTGCAGAGATTCGTTTGGGGACGTACGCAGTGACCGATCTCGACACAGATAGGCTGATGGGAGCGACTTTGTTATGTTCCCTACTTTGAGAGATGGACTGGTAGTTTGCTGCTGATGAATGAAGGAGGATGTTACGTTTCAGAGGAGAAATTACGACGGGCAAGTTCGAGACGAAATCATAGGATGCAAACAACTTTCTGTATTCAGAGACGTGGGAGTGAATATCTGTGTTACTTGGCTTTATGGAAGCGTAACTCTCTTTCGACGGCCAGAATTTGCATTTTTGGTGATTTTTGTCGTATGGCCATTACGAGACGAAACGTTATGCACAGACACATGCGTTAGACTACGGCCTAACGCATATCTAACAAGAATGACCGTGGACGCTCTGACTGTTCAGTTTAAGCAAAATTTCATATCTCGTTACCCGTAATACGATATGTGAAACGTTCTTGTTGTGGATAATTATAAAATGGCTGAAAAGGTAGATGGCAGGCTTTGAGTTCAAAGGTTTGGAACTTAGCCCTCAGCCTTTCAAGGATATTATGTCACTTACCGCTTCTTTCATTTCAGGCAATAACATAGAGCACTGCACGATGTCTACAAGTTTCCTAAACCTCACCACATTAGACTTCTGTAAAAATGGCAAATGACACCATGATTCGGAGTCCATGTAGGCTATGGCTCTGGCTAGGTCACTGACTTCAAAGGGAGGAGGAAGGCAGGGGCATTACAGACCCAACAGGACCATATATTGTAAAACACTGTGCTGTTTAACTCAACTGTCAGATTCAGAACAGCTTTACCCTTTTCTTTTTAACAGCTACTGATTCAATTGCTCGTGCGATTTCTCCCGTTTCATCTTCCGCGAGCGAATATTGTGCTCCCCTCTCAATTCATCCACTCTTCTGTTTGTGACGTAGTGACGTTGTCAACAGAGGCGTCACTTCGCTGCGATTTTCCTCCATTATTTTTACACACAGCGACGTTCTCATGCATCTGATTTCTTTTGAGCGATCGTCCCTTTGTCATCGAAGACTGAAACCTCTCTATAAAAACCCTCTCTATAATGTTTACAATAACAAAGAAATAGTTGTTCAGATTATTGCTACAACTTTCAGATTTTCTAAGTACGTTTTGCAGAAAAAAATTATTCTTCAGATATTTTTCTCGCCACACACCCATATCCGACTTTGATACAAGAAAGTAACCGCAGGGTAGCAACCCGCATCAAATAAGAATAAAGTATGGAATGAAAAGAGTTTTACATTTGAACCTTGTAGATACTGAAAAACGCATTGATAGTCTAAATCTGTACGTTACAAGGAAGCTTAGAAATAAATATGATAATGCCGACTAGACCTCTTAGTTTATTTTCATTCATTGCGACAGTTCGGTTATTGCCACGATATGTATCTTCATTTATGGCGAAGTTTAACCTAGTGCCATGGGCAGATCAAAACTTAGAAATCGGAAACTTAATAAGCCTACTTAGCATAGTTTTATTACAACTGACGCTGAATTTTGTTTTACGGGTCCTAAGTTTCGAACTGATTTTGCCAGTAGATGAAACGTCGTAATCAATCAGAATAAATTAAGCAGTCTAGTAGGGATTATTCATAAAATCTCTTAACAACTGCTAACTCAGTCTAGGAATTTATGGTCTTTATTAACAAAAATGATATTCAACCAAATTAACTAAAATAATTCATGCCATATATGAGGATAGTCAGTCACAACATAAAGTCAACAATTTCAGGGTTGGGGGAATACAGGGGGACATCCCCACTCTCCATTGTTGCCAGATTTATTCAAGATGGCGGATCCAAGATGGCGGCGATATATTGGCAACATCGCAATGACATCATGGAAAGATAGATCAACTGGGCTACCTCCACTACCCTAACCCCCTCCCCTCCTCACTCCCCACCCCTCCTCCAGAAAATGGCGGGAACAAATTCCATCAGGACAATGCAACACACCACGGCTGCCTCCACTAACCTAAGAAAACGGCGAGAAAAAAGGTCACTTGGGCTACCTCCACTAACCTAAGTCAACCAACCTTCACCTCTTCCTAGAAATAGGTGGGAAAAGGACTCAGCCAGTGCTGGATAGGATGGACATAAGTATTTATTTTCAGTCTTTATTTAAACAATTTGAGGCAGTACTGCCATCAAGTGTGTTCACCCCATGGTCTGGAGTCCAGCTGACCTAGTACACAGTACCACCACCAGAGGGCGCCATTGCTCCTCCAAGGACTCAGCTTGTTGTGGGCTGCTGGAGAGAGGAAGAAGTATACTTTATTTGTTTCTGAACAATTTATTTAGGGACGGATTTGATATAGCATATTTATTACACTGATACAAAACACTCACCCTGATGTGCTTCAGGTCACAGTAAATAGCCTACAGACCTGCAAACTACTCATAAATAATGCAGTACACTGATGTACAGACATGGAAACAACTCGTAAATTACCGAAATAACGCAGCACACAGCATACAGACACGCAAACTACTCGTAGATCACAGAAATAATGCATGTGTAACACTATGCAAACACACAACGCTTAAACAGCCGAAAATAATGCAGCACATAATCACTCACTACACATAAAAAAAAAAACTTTCTGCAAGGGCCACACCTTTAGATCACTTGTTATGTGAGTGATGCATCAGAGGCTCCAACACACGCATGCATCGATGCTGCTGCAAGCCACCACCGCTGCCAACGGCAGGCAGCAGGTGAAAGTCACATCTTCAGTTAGAGTTCTTCGAGTGTTATACTGACATCACAGAACTCCAATGGCCGCATGCTTCACTGACGCCCCCCCCCCCCCCCTCACATTCACTGGATCGCACAGAACACCACCGCACATGCTCCCACGAGTCGGGAGTCACTGGTGGTCCCTATGAAGTGATGATGCGGCCGTCAGCTGCCAAACTATGCACATGTGTCAGTTCGGGTCCCACAAGGATGAGGTGACAGCATCCCTTTGATACATGACATCTGAGAAATTCATGTCGAAATATGTGTTCACCTAGGCACCATTGCTGGCGTGATGATGCAGAGCTGTGGGTCCAGCGCTATGAAAGTCTGTTCCAGTGCTTCCCAGAATAGCTCAGGGTGCATTGTTCCCAGAGATCCTAATGGGACACGCGAGACGTGTTGGCTGCATGCATGTATTTACCTGCCCAGGTTGGTAGGTTAGCTGACGTGTCGCTGCAAAATGTTCGTCTGGCTGTCAATGTACGTCTCAGAAATGTTAAACATTCTCACTGCTAAAAGCCTTCATCATGTCTGTGCACACTCGTTAAAATACCATTAATCATAAAAGCATTCTTATTATTTGGAAAGAGCGCACTTTCTAAGCACAGATGGGGAAATAAGAACAGTTAGGCAAACAGAATTCGAAGCACTGTCTTACAGAAGAGAAAAATGGCGGGAATTTTCGGTATCCTACAGCTACAGCTACTGGTCTGGAGATGTCCTAATGCCACAGTGGCGGATGAGTGACGGCATCCCCACCAGAGATGGATGATCTGCTTCACCTTGTCTTTGAACACTTGCTTTCTCAGAACTTTCCATAGATATCTCGCCTCCATCTTGTTCGAATCACTTTGTAGATGCTCCTACGTCCCAGCACAAAGCATGTCTTGTGAATGAATGGGGCATTATGATTAGCTCTTACTGAATTTACCCGCCAAATTATTGATACTGCCGGTGTGGAAGTACTGTCCACCTCTTTTTTCTTACTGCAGACGAGACTTTCAGCGGCAAACAACTATTTTGTACAGATCATCATATTACACTGACAATTAAACCCTGAAAAGTGGTCTACAGATCATCAAATACAGAAAAACTCTTACTCAATTACACTGTTCTGCCGTTGAGGAAGGGAGCTTGAATATTACAGCATGAAACCGATCTCCAACATGGCAATAGATCACCGCATACCATGTCGCTGTAGTAAACATACAATTAGTCTCCTGCACCATACAAATTCACTCCTTTTACATCATTCATATAGCTATCGACCGCCAGACACTCGTACATGTACCATGAAGACAGACAGAATAAGCGCAGGCACCGTACATATACTCCTCGCTGCACTACATATTTCCCGCGAGGTCTGGCGGTCATCCACTCCTGATGCATGACTAGAGCACCCTCCGTGGACCACAGTCACTCTCAGATCTGTTGTACAAAGGCTGGGTCGGTTCCCCTCAGCACAAAGACGTTACTGTTTCTGGTCCCGACCTGCTTGTTTGCTTGCTTTTCTACAGACATCTCCAGACTCTGGGATTAGAGGTAGATATGTAATTTCACATGATTTGTCAGAGTGTCACACCATTTTCGCGATACTTTTCGATATCAACCACTTAGCAATACCGCTTGCATAGCAGTACCATTTGCACAACATAATTTTAGAGATATGGACTTGAAATTATTTCTCTAGAAACCTGAAACCTGGAGTGTGCATTAAACTATGAGTAACTAGAAATTTATTCTTTCTGGAAAGACCTTTAAGTGAAAACTCGAAAAAAAACCCAGAGGAAAGTGATATTTCCATTCGCAAATACCTATGTCGGTGATATAATAATTCCAAATCATCCCTATGATTTACAAAGTGAATTTTTTTTTTCCTTTATTGTATTTCAATTCCCCATCGGGGCGGGCTGGCAGCAGCATAGGCGCTGCTCTTCAGCCGAAAGACATAGAACAAAACAATAGAAGACATTTAAAAACAGCAAAGGAGAGAATAAGGTGAACATAGATATAAAAAAGGGGGAACATCATGGAAAGCAATAGACAAAAAACGTACAAAGTGAACTACAGTGTTTCTTATGTCTAGAGAACCACCAAACATGTCTTCCACCTGTCTTTCACCTGCTAGTTGCACACACCACAATCGATGTTCCCTTAATTAAATAATGGCGCGAAATGTCGAGAAGCAGTCAACTAGACTATTTACATGGGAGGGAATAATGGTCCAGATCAAACACATATCCATATTGAATCTTCTCAAATTTCCAGGCGATCACGAAAGCTGTCCAACACATACTAGGTATTAGTTCGCTATTCTGCCGTCTAGAGGACGACACGGTTAAGGCAGCTACATTCCTACACCCCAACAGGCCTCTACATTCGAACAGCTCCTACCATTAGCCGGAAACGCGAATCATTACTGCCACAGGTCACCAGCGCTGCACGCCAAGCACGCACAGACAGAATCGTCCTAGGAAAACAGCCGACATATATATTTTATCCCTGTATTTACAATTAAATATTACGATGACAATCTCAACTGGACGACATTTGACAGTGAGCGAAGTATCGGGAATACACCCTGCTGACGCCTGTGGCTCTGGAAATAGAAATATCTGTACCATTCTTATGACCTGACATACTCTTCCCTTTGCTGTCACAGTATTCCACGTCAAATCCATACCTTCCTTACGACTGGACATAGTCATTTCCTTTGCACATGTTGGAACACAAACACATACTTTACAAGCCTGATGCTCAAGGTGAACCTATCATGCATCCCCTACTACTAAGTATAATACTCTGCCAAAAACTGATTGCTGGTGATACGAAATAATACTGAGAGAAAATAAGCTGGTTGGACATGTCTCATAAGATTTTCCTGCGAGTGCGACCACTGTGTCTTAGAAAGAGAGGTGTAATCGTCTTACAAACCGCCAGATGTTAAAAAACATGATCGCAACGACCATACTACTATCACAAGCGGTCTTCATTCTACAGGTGCATCAAGTATCCATGTTAAAAGCTATACCCGCTTTATCAATTGACTTATGGTGTTACCTTCAAATGAATTGGTTTTTCCAGATAAATACTGCGACACTGAAATAGACAGTGATCGCTGGAGTGTATATTATCAGACCAACAGTGCGGTTACATGTAGCCCACGATGCAACCTTGTGATAAAATCACGGAATTTTGAAATTGATTCGGCTAAGGAACATGATATGAAACCAGTATTTGCAAATCCCTCATGCCACCACTAGATATTTCTCCAGTATTTGTAATGTATTCTGTCTCAATGGCATGCGATATATCCAGTAGGGTATAGGTGAAGGGTAATTGAGAAGGATCATAAACCGTAGATGGTGTGCTGATTGAAGTCATAAGAAATGTACACTAGATTTTCAGATCTCTAGTGTTACACTCTCCGGTAGACATGCTGTCTGGGATTTTGAATCAAATCTTTCCATTCAACCACATACCTGAGTTGTATCCTACCGAGAAGTCCTTTAATGATTACTTTCACTAGTGGATCATATTTCTAGTCCCTCTTATCTAGAAATGAGTCACCTTTCCCGAACCTATCTGCTACAGTAAAATTCCAACATGATTTTACGTAGTCCCTATGCATCTTGCAACTGCCCCCCCCCCCCCCCCCCCAGACTCTGCACCACCATCCCTGTAACTTTGCACATGTGATCATTCCAATGTAAGTCAGAACGAAGTAGAAGTCAGAGAAAGCTGTATCTACCATCTTCTGCAACCCCAGCTGAGTTACTGCGACAGGATTGCGTCCGCCAACTGTGCATGATGTGTACGGTCACCGCCAAATGAAGCCTGCTCCTGCAACACGAGGTAGTACAAAAGACAGTACAGGAACTCGGGGGGGGGGGAAGGATGTGGGTTTTGCTACTGCATTGTGATGCTTCCCCAAACTACAAACAGGTACTACACATCCACGACCCTCAGTGACCGTTCACATCTATCACCCCAACATTCTATCATTGTTATTCTGTACCATCCACCAGAGAAAAATTACAAACTATAAAAGTTCCACTAACTTCATGCAATTGAGAACTCGATAAGATTTTTACCGCATCTCTCTTGTCCCATATATGAAAAACAAATACCACATGCCTGCCAGCATCGAGCACATTGGACGATTCTATTAAATATACATGTATTGATCCATCACACAGACCAATTTAAAGTCTTATCACCTGTACTGTAGGAGGATGACCGTATCCCACAGACTATACTGTCACTCCCTGTGACCCTGTGTCATTGTTTGAAATATTGTTTTTTTTCTGCTGTAAAATGCTTTGTACACTGTCGTACATTTTGTTTTTTCCAACATGACTTTGAGGTCTGTGTCAGGTTCTACACTGACATTGACACTGTCTAATCCACTGCCTCTTGCAGGAAACTAGACATCGCATGGTGTAAATCATGTTGTTGCTGCTGGTACCATAACACACCACACAAACATATTGGATGATTTATATGAAAGACAGTTACAACATAAGGAAACTGGAAGAGTGTGACGGCATTGTGGAGAGTTTCCAAACTGCAGTTGGAAGGTGACTGACGACCTCTTCAATTAAACTCATCTGTCACAGTGATGGAATAACTGTTGCCTCTGCTTTCCATTTCGACTGATTCCTCATATTGCAGTCATGTACATGATCACTGTTTCGGTGCTAGCCATCCCCAGAAGGTGTTGTCCCTCCACCAAAACTCGTTCTCCATCTCAAACAAGCGATGTCAGTCAATCATTATGTGGTAACCAGCAGTGTGGGGTGAACACACTTGATGGTGGTACTGCCTCAAATGGTTTAAATACTGAAAATAAACACTTATATCCATCCTATCCAGCACTGGCTGAGTCATTTCCCCGCCTATTTCTAGGAAGAGGGGAAGGTCGGATGAGAGGTTAGTGGAGGTAGCCCTCAGTGACCTTTCTTCTCGCCATTTTCTTAGGTTAGTGGAGGCAGCCGTGGTGTGTTGTATTGTCCTGATGGAATTTGTACTTCCTGCTATTTTCTGGAGGAGGGGTGGGGAGTGGGAAGGGGTGGGGGTTAGGCTAGTAGAGGTAGCCCAATTGACCTATCTTCCTGCCAAAATCTGAATTTCTCACCATGACGTCATTGCGACGTTGACATATCTATTGCCGCCATCTCGGATCCGCCATCTTGAATAAATTTGGCAACAATGGAGAGTTGGGCGCATCCCTGTTGTCCCCCTACTTGTCAGTACAAATTAACTCAATATGTATTCTGTCTCGCGTCTTATTTCTGTAGTCGTCAAGCCGAATAATTAAGGCACAGCGAAATACGATCCGCGCTTCTTGAGAATTTAGTCTTATGGCATTCACCTTGTCTCACGTAACGTTACAAAGATGACTGAAAAGTTTCGGGAGTTAAGTGATAACGAGAAGCAAAAGGATGTTGAGCTCATCACCGACAGGACTAATAAATACAGTGTGAAAAGCGATTTAAGGATTCGCCCGACGATGTTCCAATGAAGGAAAAAGAAAAAGACTCTTACGGTAGTTGGTAGACTTTCCGATATATATTTGACAATGTGAAGTGGTCTAGAATGCAGAACACTTTTGTGGAAATAAACTCCTTTATGAATTATAGCTCAGCTACAAAAGCAGCGGTGCATTGTCCACCTTCGCAAATTTTTCAGTATCAAAATAATATAAAAATCTAACTTGCAGCCGAATGAGTCGAAAAGGGTAAACGTTTCGATGAGGGGTATTAAAATTAGCACCTGGGAACTCGATGCGATCAAAATTAGAACAGTCATTAGTTTATGCCGACGCATGTCCTGTGAAATCAAGCTGTTCAATTTCCATGTGAAAATGTTCTCCCATTCCATACAACAGGCCTCGGCATTTGGTCATTTGTTGCCAAGTGCATACGATAGAAAGAAAATCAACCCATTATCAGATTCTGCGTTATAAGGAAACCTACAACGCGTGACATATGACTAGTAACACGTCTCATTGCACTGTAGCCACCTGAAGATGAATATCGCGTAATGATCACCATTCAAAGATAAGGGAAATAAGAGCTCATACTGAGGCGTTCAGACAGTCGTTTTTCCCCCGCGCGATCCGCGAGTGGAACAGAGGGGGGAAAATATGACTTAAGCGCGAATTGTGCCCTCCGCTACACACCGCTTGGTGGATAGCGGAGTATATATGTAGATGTAGATTTTGTTGGAAACCACTAAAGGTAATGAACAGTAAATGATCTAAATAGTCACCAGTGTACTGTTTGCTGAATTTTCATAACTTATTTTACCATGCTGTCGTAGTACCCTCAGTATTTCAGCTTTGTGTACCTCGATGAAAATGAATGAAAGTGCAGGAGCGTGCTGTCAGAGGTCTCCCGGTCGTATACAAAAAGCTGGACGTCACATGGCGTGAGGTCATGGCGTGACTGTAACGCCAGGTGAAACTGACCCGCAACACTGGACAGGTGAAGGAGTGGAAAAAGGCAGTCAGTGTGTGTCAATCAGGGAGCAATTAGGCTACACTGTGGTGATATTCTTCTTTACAACAAGGCCCGGAGACAACATTTGAATGATTTCACACAGCGAATATTAATCGGGAAACTATGCGAAGGGCGAAGTGTGGCGAGCAGAGGCTGGGAGTTTGGTAGCGCTCACAGCATTGTTTCAAGTGTATGGGGAGCCATCCGAACCACAGGCACTGATGCCCGAAGGAGAGGAGGTTGTGGACCACGGTCAACTACAGAAGCTACTTTGTTTAACACGTAAGAAGATAATTAAGTCAAAGAGAGGGTGCGGTTGCGACCACATACAGCATAACACAGCTCCAAGGGACGCAATCTCACGCTCCAGAGTGCCACGGCTACTCTTTTCTCGACGACCAGTACGTTGTGCTCCGTTGACACATACACATCGGTGGCACCGTTTGCGATGGTGCCAAGAGCGTGGGGAATGAACCGACGAGAAGTGGAATCTCGTGCTCTTCTCGAATGAGACCAGATTAAATGTGAGTAGCGATCGCGGATGTTTCCTCATGTGGCGATAGGTGGAGATACGTAATGCACCCAGAAATGTTGCCCATCGTGCAGTGACGTCCGTGCTGATCACCCAACGTAGTAAGGACCATGTTTCCGTCTTTTGTATTGTCCAGAGGACTAACGTAAATCTCAATGACTTCAGTATAATTATTGTCGTTGTTCAAATGTGTCGTTTTTGTTCGTCTCATTGTGTATTTCTTTGAGTTACCTTCTGCACTGTACTATACTGTAGCAATTCTTTCTATCTGTGGTGCAAGTTTCATCGGGCTGTGTTACTTTTCATTGACATCTCACGTGTAGGTGTAATAATACAGTTACGACTTACGACACAAAGGAATTACAGACACCATCTGCGAGCGGGCATCGAATAAATCGATGGAAAAAGTTGAAAATTTGTCCCGGACAGGAATTCAAACATGGATCTCCTGCTTACCTGGCAGATGCACTGACCACTGCACCATCCGGACACGGTGGTCGTCGCAACTGCACGGACTATCCCAGCACGCCTCCCGTCAGACCCAAATTCTACATCTACATCTACATCCATACTCCGCAAGCCACCTGACGGTGTGTGGCGGAGGGTACCTTGAGTACCTCTATCGGTTCTCCCTTCTATTCCAGTCTCGTATTCTCAGCTTATCAACACACTACTAATGTAGCGCCCCTTACCCCTTATTCTCATTACCCGCGGCTTTTCACTGATCCCCGTAAGAGTTCGAGCCTGATGTGGATCCGTACCGAAGAGATCATTGGCCTTCCTATCCTTAATTATAAGTATATGTGGTGTCTATCCTTCTGGACATGTCCAAAAGAACAAAAGTATAACGGACCATTTTGATCCAGCCGTCACTGTGAATTAAGACACAAAGGAATTACAGACATTAGCAGCAAACGGGTATTGGTTGAAATCAATGCGAAAAATTGAAAATTTGTGACGGACCGGGATTTAAACCCATGTCTCCTGCTTACTAGGCAGCCGCATTGACAACTGTGCCGTCCGGTCACAACAGGGGTAACCACAGTTGTACGGAGTACCCTAGCACGCCTCCCGACACAATCGACAGACGCTACACGCCATGTCGACGATGAGTCCACATGAGATCGTCGACATGGCGTGAAGTTTTAACTCTATTGGTGGTACAATATTGTACTTTTATTCATTTGACAATCCATCTAGGGAGCATTTTGTTTTATAAATGATAAACCATGTGGCGTTTTTTAATGTATTTACACTTGATCCTCAAAACGTCGACGACACAAGTACGTGAATGTATATGCAAAGTCTAGTGCCAATCTGAAGATGACAGCACGATTCTTTCGAAGCTAGCAACTGCGAGAAACGATCGTCATAAAAATGAGAGAAGTCAGAGCTCGCGAGGAAAGATGTAGGTGTTCGTTTTCTCCGCACGCGGTACGAGATTGGAATAATAGAGAATTACTGTGAAGGTCGTTCGATGAATCCTCTGACAGGCACTTAAATGTGATTTGCAGAGTATCCATGTAGACCTGTAGTTGTACACAACGCACATAGGTCTTAAAACCAAGTCACGTTGGCTTTCACAGAATATGTATATATATACATTATATTCTACCCTGCCTGTTACCACACGCTGTACTGCGATGTGGGAGGTGTCGTTGCGGTAACCGCCCAGCTAGCACCGTAGAGCTGCTCTTCCATTGTATTCAGTGATTCAGTGAACCCACATTGGAGGTGCATATCCATTCCGCTATATACCAGTGAATCTACCCGTACATTTTCATATCATTTTCAATGCACAACTGACACTGCCGAATAAAACAGACCGGAGACAGAACCGGACAGCACTGAGTGCAAGCTCGAAGGGGAAAGATAACATGGGAAAATGGGTACCACTGTTGTTAACAGCAGGTACCGCAAGTGAATGGAAACACGACACACAGCAAATATCGTCGATATCTGCACAGTTGTGAACTGTGTTCAGTGCAATACGAACACAGAGCTAAATGGGACAAAAAACCAAAAGGAATGCAATAACTCTGTAACGAGCCGCCAGAGACAGTTGTTCTCTTTCAGCAAAATACTCAGAAGGTATCCATGAGCAATCTTTGAATGTTCATCGCTGTAGTCCGGTTCACCCGGCCTTAAAAAAGATGTCTGTATGATGCGAAAAGTGGAAATCGATCCCAAATAATGAAAATTTTGAAATCATTAACTGAGTACTGAAACGAATCCGCTGAATTTCGGTTACACGGGAAATCATCTACATCTACATCTATATCTACATCTACGTGATTACTCTGCTATTCACAATAAAGTGCCTGGCAGAGGGTACAATCAACCACCTTCAAGCTGTCTCTCTGCCCTTCCACTCTCGAACGGCACGCGGGAAAAACGAACACTTAAATTTTTCTGTTCGAGCCCTGATTTCTCTCCCATAGTGCTCAGAGCCATTTGAACCTGATTTCTCTTATTTTATCGTGATGATCATTTCTCCTTTTGTAGGTGGGTGCCAACAGAATGTTTTCTCAATCGGAGGAGAAAACTGGTGATTTCATGAGAAGATCCCGTCGCAACGAAAAACACCTTTGTTTTAATGATTGACCCCCCAATTCACGTACCATGTCTGTGACACGATCTCCCCTATTTCGCGATAATGCAAAACGAGCCGCCCTTCTTTGTACTTTTTAGATGTCATCCGTCAGTCCCACATGATGCGGATTCCACACCGCACAGCAATACTCCAGAATAGGGCAGACAAGCGTGGTGTGAGCAGTCTCTTTAGTAGATCTGTTGCACCTTCTAAGTGTTCTGCCGGTGAATCGCAGTCTTTGGTTTGTTCTACCCACAATATTATCTATGTGATCTTTCCAGTTTAGGTTATTTGTAATTGTAATCCCTAAGTATTTAGTTGAATTTACAGCCTTCAGATTTGTGTGACTTATCGCGTAATCGAAATTTAGCTGATGTCTTTTAGTACTCATGTGAATAACTTCACACTTTTCCTTATTCATGGAAATCGCCCAAATCTAAAGTTTCTCAATTGAAGTAAATACCTAGGAATTCCAAACAACTTAAATTAGAACGATCACTTAGATAATGTTGTGGGTAGGGTGAACCAAGGACTGCGTTTTATTGGCAGAACACTTAGAAGATGCAACAAATCCACTAAAGAGACTGGCTGAACTGCGCTCATCCGACCATCTGCTAGAGTACTGCTGTGTGTTACGTATGGAATCCTTAGCAGATAGGATGGACCGAGGACATCTAAAAAGTTCAAAGAAGGGCAGCTCGTTTGTATTATCACGAAATAGAGGAGAGAGTATCACGGATACCACACACCAGTTGGAAAAAAAATGGTTCAAATGGCTCTGAGCACTATGGGACTTAACTTCTAAGGTCATCAGTCCCCTAGAACTTAGAACTACTTAAACCTAACTAACCTAAGGACATCACACACATCCATGCCCGAGGCAGGATTCGAACCTGCGACCGTAGCGGTCACGCGGTTCCAGACTATAGCGCCTTTAACCGCTTGGCCACACCGGCCGGCACACCAGTTGGAATGGGAATCATTAAAACATAGAAGGTGGTTTTCGTTGCAGCGAAATATTTGCACGAAATTTCATCTACTTTCTCTTCGGAATGCGAAAATAATATGTTGAGGCCCACCTACGTAGGGAGAAATGATAGTCATAATAAAATAAGGCTCAAATGGCTCTGAGCACTATAGGACTTAACATCTGAGGTCATCAGTCCCCTAGAACTTAGAACTACTTAAACCTAACTAACCTAAGGACATCACACACATCCATGCCCGAGGCAGGATTCGAACCTGCGACCGTAGCGGTCGCGCGGTTCCCGATTGAAGCGCCTAGAACCGCTCGGCCACATCGGCCGGCAATAAAATAAGAAATCGTAGTTCGCTCAGAAAGATTAGGTATTCATTTTCCCCGCATACGATTTGAGAGTGGAATAGTAGGGAAATAGTGTGAAAGTGGTTCGATGAACCCTCTGCCAGACACCTAGCAGTGAATTGCAAATATATATATATATATATATATATATATATATATAAATGTGTGTGTGTGTGTGTGTGTGTGTGTGTGTGTGTGCGTGTGTGTGTGTGTGTGTGCGTGTGTGTGTGTGTGTGTGTGTGTGTCTGTAATAACATCAAGCCAAAAGGAAACCGTGATCGTACTCAAGTTTGTTACAAACTAATAGTCCGTCTTGATCAGACAAGATCAATACTCTATGTCATCTTCTAATCGTAATTGTCTCTCGTCAGTGCTGACTTGTAAGGATTCCATATACACTCCTGGAAATGGAAAAAAGAACACATTGACATCGGTGTGTCAGACCCACCATACTTGATCCGGACACTGCGAGAGGGCTGTACAAGCAATGATCACACGCACGCCACAGCGGACACACCAGGAACCGCGGTGTTGGCCGTCGAATGGCGCTAGCTGCGCAGCATTTGTGCACCGCCGCCGTCAGTGTCAGCCAGTTTGCCGTGGCATACGGAGCTCCATCGCAGTCTTTAACACTGGTAGCATGCCGCGACAGCGTGGACGTGAACCGTATGTGCAGTTGACGGACTTTGAGCGAGGGCGTATAGTGGGCATGCGGGAGGCCGGGTGGACGTACCGCCGAATTGCTCAACACGTGGGGCGTGAGGTCTCCACAGTACATCGATGTTGTCGCCAGTGGTCGGCGGAAGGTGCACGTGCCCGTCGACCTGGGACCGGACCGCAGCGACGCACGGATGCACGCCAAGACCGTAGGATCCTACGCAGTGCCGTAGGGGACCGCACCGCCACTTCCCAGCAAATTAGGGACACTGTTGCTCCTGGGGTATCGGCGAGGACCATTCGCAACCGTCTCCATGAAGCTGGGCTACGGTCCCGCACACCGTTAGGCCGTCTTCCGCTCACGCCCCAACATCGTGCAGCCCGCCTCCAGTGGTGTCGCGACAGGCGTGAATGGAGGGACGAATGGAGACGTGTCGTCTTCAGCGATGAGAGTCGCTTCTGCCCTGGTGCCAATGATGGTCGTATGCGTGTTTGGCGCCGTGCAGGTGAGCGCCACAATCAAGACTGCATACGACCGAGGCACACAGGGCCAACACCCGGCATCATGGTGTGGGGAGCGATCTCCTACACTGGCCGTACACCACTGGTGATCGTCGAGGGGACACTGAATAGTGCACGGTACATCCAAACCGTCATCGAACCCATCGTTCTACCATTCCTAGACCGGCAAGGGAACTTGCTGTTCCAACAGGACAATGCACGTCCGCATGTATCCCGTGCCACCCAACGTGCTCTAGAAGGTGTAAGTCAACTACCCTGGCCAGCAAGATCTCCGGATCTGTCCCCCATTGAGCATGTTTGGGACTGGATGAAGCGTCGTCTCACGCGGTCTGCACGTGCAGCACGAACGCTGGTCCAACTGAGGCGCCAGGTGGAAATGGCATGGCAAGCCGTTCCACAGGACTACATCCAGCATCTCTACGATCGTCTCCATGGGAGAATAGCAGCCTGCATTGCTGCGAAAGGTGGATATACACTGTACTAGTGCCGACATTGTGCATGCTCTGTTGCCTGTGTCTATGTGCCTGTGGTTCTGTCAGTGTGATCATGTGATGTATCTGACCCCAGGAATGTGTCAATAAAGTTTCCCCTTCCTGGGACAATGAATTCACGGTGTTCTTATTTCAATTTCCAGGAGTGTAGCATAGAAAACCCGAGGACGGACAGGCGTAAGTGTAGGCAGTGCCTTTAGTAGATACGTTGCAACCTAGATAGTGATCTGCCAGTACAACGCAATATTTGCGTCCCTTCCTGCACAAAATTTTCTGCGTTACGTTTACTCTTGTTTTTTTTTTCAGGATGAGTCATGATCCCCAGGAATACACCCTCCCCCCGTAGAAACGGTTTTGTAAGGATACCACGTGGCGTTGTCGTGAAAGAACATAGGAGACTAAGAAACATACTGAAACATACGAGGAAGATCAATTATCAAAAAAAGTTAAACTAGACGTATAAAGGACATCGCCTGAAACAGGATTAATTGAGACCCATTCACTACCAGACGCAAAAGGAATTGATGTTAACGGGGAAAATCCATGCGACTTGTTCCCTAGCTAGAAAAATGGTACCAATAGTTTGTATCCTTGCTGGAAAGTGTGAAGTAGTTTCCGTCTAATACCAATCTATTGGAATAATATACACTACTGGCCATTAAAATTGCTACACCATGAAGATGACGTGCTACAGACGCGAAATTTAACCGACAGGAAGAAGATGCTGTGATATGCAAATGATTAACTTTTCAGAGCATTTACACAAGGTTGGCGCCGGTGGCGACACCTACAACGTGCTGACATGAGGAAAGTTTCCAACCGATTTCTCATACACAAATAGCAGTTGACCAGCGTTGCCTGGTGAAACGTTATTGTGATGCCTCGTGTAAGGAGGAGAAATGCGTACCATCACGTTTCCGACTTTGATAAAGGTCGGATTGTAGCCTATCGCGATTGCGGTTTATCGTATCGCGACATTGGTCGAGATCCAATAACTGTTGCAAGACAACGACCCTCTGCAAGAACAGTTCGACGACGTTTGCAGCAGCATGGACTATCAACTCGGAGACCATGACTGCGGTTACCCTTGACGCTGCATCATAGACAGGAGCGCCTGCGATGGTGTACTCAACGACGAACCTGGTTGCACGAGTGGCGAAACGTCATTTTTCCAGATGAATCCAGGTTCTGTTTAGAGCATCATGATGGTCGCATCATTGGAAGCGTGTATTCGTCATCGCCATACTGGCATATCACCGGGCGTGATGGTATGGGGTGCCATTGGTTACACGTCTCAGTCATCTCTTGTTCGCACTGACGGCACTTTGAACAGTGGACGTTACATTTCAGATGTGTTACTAACCGTGGTTCTACCCTTCATTCGAGCCCTGCGAAACCCTACATTTCAGCAGGATAATGCACGACCGCATGTTGGAGGTCCTGTACGGGCCTTTCTGGATACAGAAAATGTTCGACTGCTGCCCTGGCCAGCACATCTGCATATCCTTCACCAACTGAAAGCGTCTGGTCAATGATGGCCGAGCAACTGGCTCGACACAATACGCCAGTCACTACTCTTGATGAACTGTGGGCAGCTGTACCTGTAGACGCCATCCAAGCTCTCTTTGACTGAATGCCTAGGCGTATCAAGGCCGTTATTACGGCCAGAGGTGGTTGTTCTGGGTACTGATTTTTCAGGAGCTCTGCACCCAAATTGCGTGAGAATGTAATCACATGTCAGTTTTAGTATAATATATTTGTCCAATGAATACCCGTTTATCACCTGTATTTCTTCTTGGTGTAGCAATTTTAATGGCCAGTAGTGTAAAATACTACGTTTAGAAAATTATTGAGGCAGACAGTGTTTGGTATGTCGTGACAAGTTCCTCATCGGTTTGTAGTGGACACTGAAATTCCACCAGAGTCAGGTGAATGTCGCATGGGCCTCCCCCTGAGCAATGACCTGTGCCGGAGCGCAGCCCGTGGCGAACGGTCGGTTTCTTTCGTGCATCCTGCTGATGCGGGATCTACGACCGCGCAAACGACCCCTGGCCGGTTTTTCTGGGGTTAATGCGAGCGCGCGATTCAAGCCGCGGAGCGCGGCGTGTGCAGCTGCGCATCTTGCAGTCGCCGGCCTTGGCCGTGGCCGCCGCGCGCCTTCATTACAGGCTCAATAGCGGCGGCGATATTGCCGGCCAAAAAGACGCCCCGGCTGGCAATTTGTTTTGTACACAATAGCGGCGGGCAGGGCGAGCCCGGTGCCGGCTCCTCCGTGGAGGCTGCCGCGCGCGCCCGCGGCGATTACTTCCAGCTGGGCTGCAGCTGCGGCTCATACGCGCTGCACCAGTCGAGCGTACACGGGTTTAGCCTTACGAGAAAGCATCAGATTCGTACTGCAGTGTTCTTTCCAATAAATATATCTGTAAGCCATTTCCGCATTACTGCATGTAACGGTAGCATCGCTTAATGCTTAACTTCCTGTCAGTACTGGTATCTTGAGACACCATGCACGAAGTGCTTGGTTGTGAGCGTTCGAAGGTGGCAGATATTATGTTGGTGCGCAAGTTTGTAGCGTTTTTGTTTTACTAGCTGGTATTGCAGTTGTTTATTTATCCATTAGCGTATTTTATTTGTAGCTCACTGTTACTATTTGAATTTAAGTATTGCCATTTTGTCACTTAGAGTTAGTGAAGGGAGCGGTGGACGCTAAAAAACGGAGCGCCAAGTGGCTAAATCGGAACATTTCCGACATATTCTTCAATAGAGGGGGACAGTAGCGGAGGTAGTCAGAAACATTTTCACCCTGTATGCGCGTGATGCCACTGAACAGAGCGCGTCATGCAAATTGTTCAAATGGCTCTGAGCACTATGGGACTTATCGGCGGAGGTCATCAGTCCCCTAGAACTTAGAACTACTTAAACCTAAATAACCTAAGGACATCACACAGCCGGCCGGAGTGGCCGAGCGGTTCTAGGCGCTACAGTCTGGAACCGCGGGACCGCTACGGTCGCAGGTTCGAATCCTTCCTCGGGCATGGATGTATGTGATGTCCTTAGGTTAGTTAGGTTTAAGTAGTTCTAAGTTCTAGGGGACTGATGACCTGAGAAGTTAAGTCCCATAGGGCTCAGAGCCATGTGAACCATTTGACATCACACACATCCATGCCCGAGGCAGGATTCGAACCTGCGACCGTAGGGGTCGCGCGGTTCCATACTGAAGCACCTGGAATCACTCGGCCACTCCGGCCGTCCATGCAAATGGAGGATGGTTTTGACATTAGGGACTCTCCACGTTCAGGAAGACCTTCGGGGTCCTAGTCCATAATCATCAACGTCGTATTCGAGAACTGGCAAATGTGATGAACCGTGATCATTCCACCTTCGTGCGACATTTACATGCAGTGGGAAAGGTGCCGCATATTCTAAGCCAAAATCACACAAATAAGTAGGTAGCCATATGTGCATCTCTACTTGCTCGTCATCAATTGGCTCGTGAATAACACCGCCCATTCCTATCGTGTATCGTTACTGGCGACGAAAAGTGGTGTCTTTATGCTAACGTAAAGAAAAGAATGAATGAGCCCAAATAAAGCAGCAGCTCCCCGTACAAAGACCTACGCGCCACCACAGCACATAATGTTACTCATCTGGTGGAACAGCGGCGGTGTGGTGCGCTACGAATTGCTACCCCCAGGTTGTAATCTTCACTGCGGACAGCTACTGTCGGCAATTGAGACGTCTTGGGGACGCAAACCTAGAATAACGAGCAGGGAGACTGCGTGAAGTGATGCTACTTCATAATAACGCCCTCCAGCATGCTGCTAGATTGACAAAAAACACTACACAGGAAATGGGCTGGGAAGCTATTCCGCACCTACCAATTCATCTGATCTTGCGCCCTCAGATTTTTACTTCTTCCGCTCTCTATCTGAAACTTTAAAGGAACTTCCTTTCCGGATGAAAATGCGCTCCGAACTCGCCTCGGCCAGTTCTTCGCCTCAAAACCACATGATTTCTGCAGTCGCGGAATCTAACACACAATTTCTGCGGTCGCGGAGTCGAACAGGCGTTGGCAGACTGTTGTAAACAGTTAAGAAATTAATCATGACTTAAGGGGCTCCGGAAAGGCTCAAAATCATGAAAAGTTCAATTTTTACTTTTTTGCGTTTTCTGAATCTGCAGACTATTACCTTTTAATAGATATATAATTTATTCAATTCCGAAGACTACAACTATTTTTAAATTTTTTTTAAATGTGTTCTACATGGGCGTGACCCACTGTGGCGCTGTTAAACTGCTGTCAAATGGTGTCATTATTAACGTCCGTGTTCATCAGGTACATTTTAGTGATGTGAGATAAAGTATGTGTTGTGGCTAACCTGTGATGGTTCAATATATATCGCTGGTGTGATTGTCGATTGTTTCATGTTTATTTACTCTGTCGTTATCTCGAAAATATTCGTAAGTAATTCTGTTTCTTGAGTCTCTGTTTTGTTGAAGTATAATAATGAGTAAAAGTAAAGTTATTAGAAATCCTCTGAAGGCTTTTAAGAAAAGGAGAAATGTTGGAAAGCCAAAGGTATGTGTTATTACTGTAAACAATAAAGACGATGAAAATCCCCAACATAGCTTGTGTCCCAAAGAAGAAGACAGTTGGTGTAAATATAACAAAGGATTGCTAACTGGTGAAGTGTACACTCATAAGCATAGTCTGCCTCATGCAATAATGGAGGTGATAAAACCTATTTTCAGAGACTTAGCAGCACCTGAACTGTTGAAAAAGTGTATTCACGGAAAAACTCAAAACCCCAATGAAAGTGTAAATAGTGTTATATGGTCGAGAATCCCCAAGACTGTATTTGTTGGAATAGAAACACTTCACTTTGGTGTGTATGATGCTGTTGCGACTTTCAATGATGGCAACATTGTAAGGTGCAAGGTATTTAGAAATATGGGAATGAAGATAGGTTCTAACATGGTACGAGCGATGCTTGCTTTAGACAAGGAACGCCTTCGGGCTGCAGACAGGGCTGTAAAGAGTCTAGAAATACAAGCAAGAGTAAACAGGAGGAGGAACAAGAGGAAGCTGGAGGAGGATTTTGCAGAGGATGAAGATAATCCATCCTATGGACCTGGAATGCACTAAAAAGTTAATCCAATCTTTGTCGCTCGATTCCCAAAACTTTTATTTTCTCATACTAATTACATGTTTTCTAAGGATCTTCCAAACATATTTGTTTCAAACTTTCAGTAAATGTTACACAGGACCTTCTGCATAATTTAACACAGCCTTTTTCCAAAAAACTGTATATTTTTGAATATATAAATAAAAAATTGCAAAAAAATGTTGTGAATTTTCATTACAATTGAAAAAAAAATCATCTTTAATAACTGAACTAAAATTTTGTAAAATCCCTGTGTTAAGTTGTAGCCCATATTCCAATAAATAATCTGTAAAAAGTTCAACTTCCTACCTCAAATACTTTGTGAGGAAAGATGTAATTTATAAGCGTTATTTTAACATTGCAAGTATAGGGCGTTCCGGAGCCCCTTAAATCTCGGTAATGTGTACCTGCGATGTTTATTAAACTTGTGGAGGAACGCTACGAACTCAGCCCAGTAAAAAAAGTACAGCAACAGCTCGTCTGCAAATACGTCGGTAATTCTAAAAGTAAGCAAATAAACCTTCCTAATCGCTGGCACCAGTATGACTGTAACAGCGAGCACGAATGTTCGTTTGCTGTTTATTTGTGTGATGTTAAAATATGTGACAAAATTAATGAGTCCAGCAAGTCTGGGGGTTACAGTGTAATATGGTTTCTGAATGCAAAAAAAGTCCGCCCTATTGAAATTTACAGAGAACCGAAGTTATGGAAGTCTCAAGAATGAAGAATCAGATCGAAAACGGTGCATAAAGTTTAATGACGAACAAACGAATATTGATGGTGAGGAACGATCAGGTCGACCTGCATTAGTGACTAACAAACTCAACGTGTGAGCTGAAAAAAAAATCAACAAATTGACATTTCACTGTTGATGGACTGAGCTTCTGTTTTCTTGAAATTTCACGATCACTGCTTTACCAAACTGTTAGTGGTGATTTAGGCTAAAGAATAGTGTGAGCCAGGTGGATTCGTCGACTTCTGACACTTAAATCAACGGATGAGAGGTGCACTGACTTTTCTCGCTCGGCACGAGAAAGAGGGCGAGAATTTTTGAACCACACTGTCACTGGTGTCGAGATCTGGGCTTCGCATAAATGTCTAGAACCAAGTCACCAGTCAGTGGAATGGCATCATTCACGCTCCCAACAAAAAATCTGAGTATCAAGAAGCTCATGGCCACTCGGGAATCTGTCGATCGAGAATTTTGCAAGCTACCCCTCTCGTGTTACCTCTCTATTGCGTGGGCGCAGACTTCTTTGCCATTCGTATGTATATTATATCAGTATAAACTCCCTGTAGACTGGACTTAGTAAAGATGTCGTGTTAGGGAAAAAGTGCAGAGAACGGGTGACATGGTACCAGTCAGCGTCACAGATTGTCCATAAACAAGTCGTACAAACAAATCGTTTGTGGCTTATTAATTGAAATAAATTCAAGTAATGATGGCGAAATAATTCAACAAAACATAATAGAAAAAACATTTAAAGCAAACTATCATCTTCGAACCGTGATTGCTGGAGTTTTTTAAAGTTTTGGGCCGTCACAGCGTCTGTCTCAGTTCATATCACTTTCGTCAGATTCAAAAGAAAGGAAACTAACAGCATCTTATTCATCATGTTCATCAAAATGGGGCATACAGCAAATTAAATGCTTCAAGTTTGTTATAAATTTTCTCCAATTCGTCACCATGACGTCATTTATTTACGACATAACCATTTCATCCTCAAATGTGACTAAGGTCACTTGTTCTGAAACCATTAGGAGAAAATACTAAGAACCATTGCTGTATAGATCCATCTAAGAACAGCACTAAACACTTCCACAAGTGGGTCAATGTGAATACCAGTGCCATCTCATGATAATTTACAACAAGGCTCCGAAAGCTAACTTGTAGCTTATGTTAAGCCATTTTAGGCTGCCTTGTTCGCTCATTGGCGCTAGAAACAAGGAATTACATTTTTCAAAATGATAATGTCACCACTCCCACTTTTGGTCCGACAATGGTTTTATAATCATGAGAATGAGGCAACACGTTCTCCGTGACTCCTAAAACAACCGGATTTCAGCGTATGAAGCAAACAGTTAAGTGTCCATTGCCATCCCTCAGTATCTCTCAAGCAATTGGAACGGTTCCTTCGCATATAGACCAGTCATATCGCCTTAATTGCACTGTGATACGAAATCGTCACTTAGCAGATTCAGTGCCTAGAACTTTGGAATGCATGAAGATTTGAAGGTGGTGTTACACGCGATTAGATAGTGTTGCAAATTATTCTTGCCTGCTCCTGTGTTCCTATATAACCCCACTGCAACGAGCTCATGCGAGCGCTGCTTGGTGCTATTTTTTGGAGCGTAAAAGTAGAATGAAAAGAGACAGTGTACGAGACTTTGGTATGCATAGTTCTCTAATATTTCTCTAATGCTTGAAGTCCTTACTTGGTAGGATTTAAAGGGAAAATCGAAGGAACTCTGCGGTGTGCCTCGAGATTTGGAGGCGTGAGGTTCAGTCTGTACGGAGGGTTTCTTACATTGTAATCCTTGCAACCAGACGACGTCCTTTTCACGAAATGTTTTTGGGTGAGTTTAATTACGCCACCATTTCTACACCGTATCTCTAGGGAGGGGGGGGGGGTAGGGAAAAGAACGAAGAGATTATAGTTCATAGAGAAGAATACAGTCAGTCTTTATAAACATTTAACGTCAAAAGAAGAACCACGATTAAAACGTTGATAAAAATATTTGTGTGTCATTCTGGGATGACCAAGTGTTTTTACGTATAACAGCCTTCGAATGTACGAAAAATCTAGCCTCAGCTTTCCTTTGGCATATGAGGGCTCTAGTTCATAAACGGACAAGAATAAATTTCGTTGTTTCTTGAATCATAAGCCGGTCTATGTGAAGACACTGTGCGATCCCATGCTGCATTATCAAAATTGTTAGTCACTCCTATTCCCTTGCGCTCCATTCGCCACAAGAAATGAAGGGAGGAAGATTAGGGTTTAACGTCCCGTCGACATCGAGGTCATTGGAGGCGGTGAACAAACTCGGATTGTTTCAAAAACAGGGAACGAAATCGGCCGTGCCCTTTCACAGGAACCGTCCCAGCATTTTCCTAGCGCGATTTAGAGAAAGCACGGGTGCGGATTTGAACCGTCGTCCTCCCGAATGCAAAAAAAAAAAAAAAAAAAAAAAATCGGGAAGAAACAATAACCGAAATCCTCGCCTCCCCAAGTTTTCCGTCGGCCTGTAGCGTTCTTTGTTTCTTAAAAGATATCGCACTTCTGTCAAATTTTCTTATAAAAGTCATGTATAAATTATTTGTCTTTTAATGCCGATCATTGTGAATTTTCCCAATTCAGTCCCTTTTTCCCGACCGAAAGCACAGCGCTGTGTAACCAGACAGCCATCTATGAGTCATGTGACAGTCACAACGAATACAGAAGTTAGTCACTTCCGGCGCGTCATTCGCGTTAGCCTTGTCGTCCGGAGCGTTGGGGTTGCGTGCCTTTACTGCCGGATTTCAGGAAGTCGTTGGGGCACCAACAACAGGTTAGGATGTAATAACGGGACGGCAGTTGTGAAACGGCCCCGCGTACTGCGCTCCCGCCGACGTAAAAGAAAACGAATCATAAACCGGTCCGGTGCTTCTAGATTATGCTCTTGTTTGCGCAGGGCTGTAATTTTGCGGAATAAACGAAGTCACTTCACAAAGTAAAGAGGTATGGGAAAACGCTCCGTATTCCTGGATTCTTTGTCACATTTTGTACAAAAGCAAATGTACACTTTATTTCTTAAGAGCTTCCATAGAGTTCATGTCGCCGCGAAAAGTGTGTCAACAGAAGGGCGTTCCTAGAAAGGCATTCCTACATTAGCAAGAAACAGAGGAAAGAAAGGTTCTAGTTGAATATCCCATTGATGTCATTGGAGAAGGTGTGCAAGCCCGTATTGGCTGAGGGGATATCGATTGTGACCCACTTCAAAGTAACCATACCGCAATTCAAATGAAATTGTTTAGGGATACTATGGGAAACCAAACTCTGATGGCCAGCTGAGGTTTCGAACCTCACTCCTTCTGAATAAGTGTGTTAAGCAGTGCACCAGTTCGCGTGATATATGATCAGAAGAGCTCTCAGGCAGTTTTAAGTTCATGCTGTATCAGTTTCTTACAGACAACTGCTTCACATCTACATCTATATTCATATTCTGCAACCCAATGTACAGTGTGTGGTAGAAGGTCGTCCCAGTTGTAACATTTTTTTAGGGTTTAACCCGTTCCATCCACGTATGGAGTGCGTGAAGAATGACTGCTTAAAAGCCTATGTGTACATCAGTCTAATGCTACCTTTTCGATCCCCCCCTCACAACACAAGCTCATCCCTCCCTTGAAGTGAATATACTGAAGTCTTTGCTGTATTCTTTGAATGTCATCATTGAACGTTCACATATACATCCACATCATACTCCGCAACCTCCAAACGTAATGGTGTACGGAAGGGTACTTCTCGTCCCTCCTACCTTATTGCACTCGCATGATTGTCGGTAAGCCTTTGTATTAGGTCGAATTTCCGAACTTTCTAGTCGTGGTCATTACGCGAGATGTATGTGAGAGGAAGTAATATGTTGTCCGACTCTTCCCCGAAAGTGCTCTCTCGAAATTTCGACCGAGCGGGTAGCGCAGTGGTTAGCTTACTGGAATCGCATTCGGGAGGTCGACGGCTCAATCCCGCGTCCGCCCATCCTGATCTGGATTTTCCGTGATTTCTCTAAATCGCTGAAGGAAAATGCCAGAATCCTTCCTTCTCCATCCTTCCCTAATTTGAGCTTGTAGTACATATGCAATGCCGTCCTTGTCGACGGGCCGTTAAACACAAATCTCCTCCTCCTCGAAATTTCGATAGCAAACCTCTCTTCTAACGTATGCCAGTCTAGTTTGTTGAGCATCTCTACAACGCTCTCGTGCCGACTGAACGATCCCGTGACAAAACGCGCTGCTCTTCGTTGGCTCTTCTCTATCTCTTCTATCAGTCCTACCTCGTAAGGATCCCATATTGATGAACAATCAAGAATTGCTCGAACAAACGCCTCAGATGCCACT
The DNA here is from genome assembly GCF_023898315.1 of Schistocerca nitens. Classification (NCBI taxonomy): domain Eukaryota; kingdom Metazoa; phylum Arthropoda; class Insecta; order Orthoptera; family Acrididae; genus Schistocerca; species Schistocerca nitens. Next base: position 899,421,498 of record NC_064614.1, on the reverse strand, counting down.
TCGTTCGTGGATGAGTTACGTCTCCCTAAGATTCTTCTTATGGATCTCAGTCTGGAACGTGCTTTTCCTACTATTTGTATTATGTGGTCATTCCGCTTAAGGTCTCTCTGGATAGTTACTCCTAGATATTTTACGGTAGATACTGTTTCCAGCAATTTGTCATCAATAATGTAGTTGCATAGTAGTGCATTTCTTTTCCTGTGTATGTTAAATTTATTTACTTTCATGGACAATTGTCAGAGCCTGCAACATTCAGCAATCCTTTGCAGATCATTCTGCAAATCGATACTGTCCTTTGGCATTGCTGCTACTTTTTATAGACAACCGCTTCATCTGCGAACAGTCTTAAAAGAGCATCCGACGCTTTGAAGAAGATCATTTATATACAGAGTAAACGGTAACACTTCCCTGAGGTATTCCGGAAAATACCTTTACATCTGTCTATTCCGTTCCGTTAGCTGCGACGTAATCAGTTCTTTCTGGAAGGAAGTGTTGAAACTAGTCGCAAATCTGTTCCGATACTAATGTCATAAGTTATTTCTTTTATTACAGAATTCCGGCAATTATAGACCGTTCAGAACCTAAGACACAGATACAACCTTTTTCCTTTTATCTTCCCAGAACTTCTTCGTGCGTTGGCTGATGGCCTGCCTCTTCATTTGGCATAATCCTCCTAGGTTGTGAATTTAGTTGTTGGACTGGAAATTTAGCAGTATTGATCAGTAACCTAAAACTTCCCATGTTCTATAGGGTGCCTTCTGCGACGTGTCTTCTCAAGTCTTTTGTTGTCTCCTCCAGCCAGCCCGTGATGTCTTTTAACTTGGAAATGAAATTAAAAACTTCATTTGCCTATTGTCTTTCATCCTGTAAATATGACCGTAAAACGTTAATCCCCTCTTTCTTATTGTGTCTGTGATTCTTTATACGTTTATGAATAGATCTTCATTTTTCCTCTTCATCCAGTTGTTATCTTTGTTCTTTTGTGGCCCTAAAATTTTTCTGGGTATTTTCCTTTCTGTCGTTTCCAGTTCTTCTTGCTCACCTCTTTTATTCTCTGTTAGACATTCAAATCCGTAAAGTGCTTCCGGTTTAATTTTTGCCTCAAATGATCCTGATCTTTTATTACATCGGTTGATAAAGAAACACTGAACTATTCTACTGTTTGGCTGTCAGTAATTGGCAGCCCGTACTGGTCCAATTTCTTTGAATGCCATAATTTTAGACTTCGTTGTAGAGACAGTTATATTGGACTCCAGTACTGATTTCATTAGCGCCTAAGATCCAGCTGTAATCACATCATCTATAATATCAAAGCTAACGTCGTTAATTTTAAAACATATAGATAATTATTTATGCCATATATGAGTGACATCGTCAAAATAAAAGTTAAAAACAGTACATCCTAGTGAATACTTTTGTAAAAGACTTTGTGTCATATCCGTTTGTGTAGTGCCAGTTAAAATTCCGATTTATTTTGTGTAATATTTGTTATTTACCACTCTTCGTAAATGTTGAGAGATCTGCTTGTCTAGTACGACCTGGAAAACTTTACCCTGTGTATTTTCTTAAATTTTTTTAAATTACCAATGAAAGCAATATAAGCTGTTTCGTTACGTTTTTTTCTTTTTATTTAACATGATAAATATATAGTATGTGCAAGAAGAACCTTTACGAAAGCCGTTTTGAACATTTACAAGTGTTACCCTAGCAGACATTACTACCTTTGAATTATCTTGGTACAGAGATTGTAAGCTACTGTCTGTAGCTATACTGAAGAACGAGCAGTTGAGTTCCTACTGTATCACCCAACTATGTCACAAGGAGCAACTACAGGGCGTTTCACAACAAAACGCCGACTTTTCCGCAGCGCGCTTATTAAATAAGTGACAACGGGATGTTCAGACACGCCTGCGAACGTTCATTTTCGACTGAATGTCTTAACTATGTACGGAATACAGAAATAAGTAACTAATATAACCTACGCAAGAGACGCACAGCAACAAAATGTACCTAAGTACTTACTGCACGCTGAATTTCACTGCACTACTAGACGCAAACCGATTCTTAGTCGTCCTCGAAGGCAGGAGTTCCCAGACTTGTCCCTGCGTACCACTATAGCATGTTCACTTTTTAACGAACCCCATGTTGTTGGGGGAGATTCGCAATGTTGTACGACGATTGCTGCACGGGTTCTAGACGCAATCGTTCTTCGTGTCACGAAGCCACTTGTGTCACCCAACAAAGCAACAATAAAGACAATTAATCGTTCGCTACGTAATGGTTACTGCAGCGGCACACATTCGTACACAGCATACGTTGGCAGCAGTTGCAAAGCGCCTCGAAAACTTTTCGTGCGTTCAGTCCGACACAAACTTACTGCGGTAAATCCATTTTATTTAACATTATACAGTTGCTACTTTTATCAGTCAATTTTCTCGCTTCATTGTACTTTAAAAATAAAGTAAGGTAAGAGAAATATTTTAATTATATCGTTACGTGTTTTGTTCACTTGTACGCTTACCACCGGAAACGTCCTTGCGTACCACCATTGGTACGCGTACCGCCCTGCTCCAGGACGTTCTTTCGAGAAAGGTCACCTCCCCCACCACGAGCGCTGTTCGCTCATCAGTTTTCCGATGGCCAGTACATTCAGTTCCTATGACAAATCTCCGTGAACCCAATATCATGCAAATAAATCAGAAATCACATTTTAAGCTTCACTGAACCGTATTAAAACAACTCAGAGACAGTTTGTGTGACAAAACAACATGTAGCTGCTGTTAGTGGGTGTACGTAAGAATATAGAAATTCTACGTTAGTCTGCTCAGTTCCTTGGAGTCTAAAGGCCAGTGTCGTTCTACAGTCAGTCCTTCTCCGGAATTGAATTAAGAGTCTTTTCTGCGTCGTTAGAACATCTTAGCACCTGACATGCTATCTCTATTTTGGCACATAAAGGAAGAATATCTGTGGAGAGTGCGTAGCGCACTGTGCGTGTCGCCACCACGAAACGACAAAAGTCACGTTACTTTTTTGTATAACTGTAGTGTTTACCGTTTTTGTGCATTGACTGAAACTTTAAAATTACACATACTTGTCCTGTTTACACATATCCATTTATTCTAACAGCTACGCTGAATAGTTATTACTGATACAGGTGTAAACCGACGTATGTATTAGGTTAGTAGCACTAAGCCACTTAACTTTGGAAGCAATGTATGCTGGTGTCAAAAATTCTGTTCTGCACATCCGTAATTTACTTGACACGAATATCATGTTTATGTAAACATAGCTCTTTTGTCGCTTTCTTGTCTTACTGTGTTGTTTTCCTTTTGCAGGTACGTTATTTTCATCTTTGGAGTTTTGCGACTGTTTTAGGTATGTATTTTCTTTCCTTTAAAAATCGTTGCAGTGGTTTCATTCCCAATTTCAGACGCTTTTTTAATCCTTTGCTGTAGTGGACTAGAGCTTCTAGGTCTACTTTCGTTATACGACGGTCATTAATTAATAATACCTTATTGACTATACAACATTTTAACGTATTTGTTGATACAATATATTGGGGTGTACACGGAAGCTAAGAGCGAAAGATACTGTGGTTCATGTGTGTGTTATTTTAAACTGAAAATTATAAAATTCATCTATGTGTTATTTTAAGTTGAAATTTGCTCCCTCTTATGGAACATACGAAAATATCTGGGAACCATACCAGACTAATATTGAACAGACGAACCCAACGGACAGATAGCGAATATACAAGCGCAACGGAATGATAAAGAATTAGAACATAACTTGTATTGCGTCTGGCTAATGTTGAATACCTAAGCGTAATGGAATTAATTTCGTTTTATTTGAACAATAGTGAAGATCGGTTAACGTTTCTGACTGTTCTATAACCAACTATTCTGTAACCAGCTACAACTGAAATATCCTGTCATTTAACGGACGGATTGGCACCTACCTGCAAATCTTGTTCCTAGCTTGCTTCACACTGGAATGTAAAGCGAAAAGAAAAGCGGTGCTGTACTGTGCCTTGTAGCAAATGATTGCGCAGTAGACCAACTTGGTCGTAACGACATATTTTCTAAAACTTTGCCTCTCTCAATGCAAATCTTTTACTGATTTTCCGGCAAAAATAACCTATCAATTTTCCGGTGGAAGGTCTGTTTTAACAAAAAGGAATCGAGGCTGCGGACATAGACGGCATGTGACAAACAACTACAAAAGGAATATTCAGTACAGATTACTAAGACAAAAGAAGAGGAAAATTACGAGTGTATTATCCATACACAACAAGTTTATACTCAATTTACTTTGATCTAAATGCACACAAGTTCATCACATCTCGCGCCATGACAAAGCATTATGAACAATGGCAAAATCTGTAACCAAACCCTTGTTAGATTATATATTCAAATAATTGAATTAATAATAGAAGCTACACGTATGTAATCTACAGATAACAGCACAAAACGATCCTTCAGATTCTCTGTTACATTCTGCACTCATACTCGCTAAGAAGGAATAAGTTTCCCACAATTAATACAAGAAAAACTGCTCGTGAATGACTCAAATGACAATTAATTTCGGCGCGCTGTGAGCGAGCAGCTCTGTTTTGTAAAAACCGCATGGGTTGTGGCCTAATTAATCACTACCTAGTAAGACAAAGGATTTGGTGTTCATTAAACGCCATGTGCTTCGAAAAAATCTCGAATTTGTAAAGAATTTCCTCTTCAAGAAGTTATGAGCGTACCACACAATTCAATCTAACGAATTCCCAGACATACGAAACACGCGGCCGAGAAGCGGCCATTGTCATGACATGTGAATTCATGCATAGGCACATGAAAAGAAACTCCATCCAAAGTATTGGCACGCTAATTCACGAAACATTACACATATTAAAACACACTATAGTAAAACATTCCAAGGCAAAGCACTTAAGAAATAAACAAGTAAGGAAGAGTGCGTTGAAAAGGGTGAGAGTAACGTAACAACTAACTGGCTGGTTCAGGAATGCGTGGGCGTGGAAGAAGTCTCACTCAGGAAAGGATTTTAATCATCAGTTTCCTGATGTAATCTACGAAATGTGAAACAAATAGTTAATCTGAGAGGAGATCTATAATCACAAAAGTAATCCAAAGTTGGTCCTTCCTGTTTCGCGCAAGCTCAGCTTACTTTAGCGACACATCACCTAGGTACTCCATAAGTGCCACTAGTAAAGTGATGCATGATATAGTGCGTCTTTGAATGCAAAATGCGGCTAATACTGCACGTGATTGTTCAAGAGACATCAGAAGCCTCTGTTGGTCTATGGTGTGCGATTTGAGCAGTAGTTACAAGAGCATCTGTTTCATTTGGCGCTTGGTTTATTCAGTGTAACTGTTGTATATTGTCACTCTCGAAACAGCCGGACTCAAACTGCTACCTTTAAAGAAGAAAATTTTGGTTTAAGACGTTGCTATACTACATCTTGGTATGGCCATGTCTCGTGAAGTACGCAGACATTTATGCAAGATTTCGAGTTGATGACTGATTTACGTTTTTCAATAAACGAAAGCATAGATAGCTAATACAGATCACCTCAGATGCATCCAGAAAGAGGAAATATATAGAGGTGTAACTTTTCTAAGTTATACCGGACAAAGTGTCCGATTTTATGATACACACAAGTAATTTTTGAAGTTTGCAGCTTGTTTTTAATGGAACTGTACATTTTCCTGTGACGTGAGAAAGAGCCTTCGGAGAGGAAGTGAACGATAGTATATAACGTGCACAGCACTTGATCTGATAGTAACAAGATGAGAGCGTCGGAAACCAAGGCTCCCCGTCAGGAGAAGAGGTCTGCCCTACTCTACCAAATGGGCCAAACGCGTGACTCACATACGCTTTGTTAGTTCATTATTATCACTGTAATATCAAGTGCTGAAAATACTTACCTTGAACAATAATACGCGATATAAAGCGCTTGCAACGGACACTGCAGCACGTTGAATTTCATCTAAGTATATCGCCGCACAGCTCCGTGTTGTGCTGCATTTTCACGTCTTCTGGAGTTGTCGTGTTTGTTTATAGATGTTTTACCTTACTTCTCCCCACAAACAAAAGTCCAGATTTATTAAACCTAGTGAGTGTGCAGGGCGTTTTGTGTATCCCAAATGAGTCACCTAACCACCTCCAAATGTTTTGTTAAGAAGGTCTCTAATTATCTGTGAGGGTTGGGTAGGAAATCATTCATCCTAGCACTACATGAATTACCTTGTATCCAATGGGATATCTTCCAGTAACTGCAGCAGCGCAGCAATTCTGTTAGCAACTGTAGTTTCTACTGGCTATTTAGATTTCAGTCAATTAAACAGAGATCAATGTGGCGATTCTTGAAAATCTCGCACTACACACTGAGTGACCTAGATCACTGTTCATCCACTTCTCTCAGCCAATATGAGTTTTCAACTTTTTACTATCAGTTCAAGTGAGGTTCACATTATATCGTTGACATTCCCCTCGACGGCTCCTTCTAATGTCACAGGAAAAGTGTACAGGTTCATTACAAACAAGCTATAAACTTTAAAAATTACTTGGGTGTATCATAAAATTGGACACTTTGTCCGGCGTAATTTAGAAATGTCACATCCCTATCTATTTCCTCAATTCTGAAAACTGATTTGCCCATGATTTCATCCCTAAAGGAAATATTGTGTACTAACGCCGCATCGCTGTTCAGTTTTCATACACACTATTCGGAATTTTAAAAGTCATTGCTATGAAACTGTTGGTGGAATGTAATGTGGAACGGACTGAATGCCTCGGAATATATTATTCAAAACCGAACACTCATTTGGCTGATCCCACTTGCACCTCAAAACTGTGCCTGAATTGCCCATTCCCATGCTTAAACGTCAGTTGTACAGTGGTGGTTTGATGAGTTTGATAAATTTCTACGAAAGAATGGAACATTTTTGTTGCACCTTCATGGTTGGTAATCTTGATTATTTCAAGAATCGTATAAATAATTTCAACAATGTACAATGTGAAGTTCATTGTTGACAGCCATCTGAATTATTCAATGTGTCGACTGCGATTGAAAATGGAGAAAACCAAGTTTCGTGATTTTTGTTAAACATTTTCATTCTAAGTGTTGGACTGCCGCACAAATCGAAACACAATTTGATGAAGTTCACACGGTCTCTTCACCATCATTGAAGACCATTTACTTTTGGATTAATGTATTTAAAAGCAGTCGGACAGACACAGAAGGTGAAGCGCATTTTGGCCGTTCAATTGAGGTCACCACAAAGGAAATCATTGACAAAACCTATGATATGGTAATGCAAGACCACTGAACAAAAATTCTTGAGATTACTCAGACTGCAGGTCTCTCAACTGAGCGAGTGCTTAACATCCTGCCCGGAGAATCGGCTATGTAGAACCTGTGTGCGAAGTGGGTGCCGCGATTGCTCACAGTCGACTAAAAGAGCATTCGGCTCAACATTTCTGCACAATGCTGGCGATGTTTACTGGCAGTCCGCAAGACTTTTTGCTCCGATTTCTGACTGTTGGTGAAACCTGAATCCCTCATTACACACAAGAGTCTAAACGGGACTGATGACCTCGCCGTTTGGTCCCATAACTCCTCTCAATAAATCAAGTATCTTGTTCAAATGTGTGTGAAATCTTATGGGACTTAACTGCTAAGGTCATCAGTCCCTAAGCTTACACACTACTTAACCTAAATTATCCTATGGACAAACACACACACACCCATGCCCGAGGGGGGACTCGAACCTCCGCCGGGACCAGCCGCACAGTCCAGGACTGCAGCGCCTTAGACCGAATCAAGTATCTAATCGGTAGTCAAAATAATGCATAAAGGCTGATGAAAGTGCACGGAAGAAGGCAAAGACCGTTTTCTTAGCTGGTAAGATAATGGCCACTGTTTTTTGGGATTCTCAAGGAATAATCCTCATAGATTACTTACAAAAAGGCAGAACCATAACTGAATCCTATCAGCATCAATGTTGGATCGTTTGAAACTTGTTTTGGCTGCGAAAAGACCGAGATTGGCACGCATAAAGGTGTTCTTTCACCAGGAAAATGCTCCAACTCGGACATCAGCGATATCAATGGCGAAAGTGCATGAACTGGGCTCTGAATTGGTTCCCCGTCTACCAAACTCGCCTGACTTACCCCAAATGACTTCTTCCTGTTCTATAACTTGAAACTCTGTCTTGCTTGGAAAAAATATTCATGAAATGAGGAAGCTATAGTTGCTATCATTGAGTATTTTGCAGAGTTTGACAGAACTTATTTTTCCCATGGTATGAAAAAGCTGGAGAATCGCTTACCAAGTGTATATCCCTCAAAGTAGATTATGTCGACAAGTAACATTTTTTCTTTCTGTTTTTCACTGGACGTATGAAACTCCCTCGTATTTTCCTCACCAGTTGCTGTTATTTTTCGTTAGCGTATTTTATGCTTCACACTTGCAGCTACTTAATTCAAAGCTTGGCATGATGGGATATCTTGCAACCTACAACTGCGTTGCTGCTTTAATAGTTTGACGAGATTCGCCATACACGAAAAGCGTACCCACTTTTTCGACAATATTATACATTTTTGAAGTGTGAGGTGCTTAACGGGCAAGTCATGTCTCTGCTATAACAGCAGAGCAGAGGCTGAGGGGCTTAAAACGCATAGGTAGGAACACCAACTGTACCTGAGTCATACGTCGCGGAGGATATGATGGTCGACGCGCAGCATCCCGTTTTCGTCCAAAGCGCTGGGCGAGTTCGTTGGTTTGTTCAGAAGGGAGGCCGAGAAGCGTTTGTCACCTTTCGGGCAGTTGGCGATGACAGAATCGACGCGCACATCCTGAAATCTTTCTCAAACGATTTTACAGAAACTATTGGGAAAAAACTTCATTTTTGCTTTACTTGTTGCTTTATATGTCAGGTTCATTATGATGTGCCCATCATTTCGTCAATGGTCATAGTTATTGTGATATTTACGTGGAAGTAAGACGCTGTCCGAAATTCGAGAAAGTTTGCAATGAAAGACACTTGGTGCATATTACATAATATATTGCTGCATATGAAGTTTAGCTAACATATTGAATTTTTCTTTAGATTTGGGTAGAGGTCTGTCACCAATCGCGAAAAACTGATCTGACGTAGAGCACTCTTTTGCGATCGCACCGTACCAGTGATAAACGTCAGAGCGAAATAACCACAACATTCCTCATATTTAATAAACGGTTTGAGATATCAAAATGAGATTTTGGCAAATGACAGCACACAAAGGGGAGAGTATTTTGCCGTATGGTTCTTATGCAAAACTTCATTATCTACCATGTTGTCCCACTAACTACAGACTTTTCCAATGAAAGAATGTAAGTTTTAAGCGCCATCGATACATGATGAAATGAGAAATGCTATGGGTTTTGGAACAACATAAGCAAAGTCATTTCATGTTTATTTTGTACTGATGATGTGCTTTTTCATAAGATGATTACCTACTTTGCCTCAGTTCCTCACCACTGTTTCAGAACTCTATCGTAGTTGCATCTGCACATGTTAGTGAGGTGATACAGTGTAAACTCCCCTGAGTTTTCGCAAAAGAGGCAAATTTTAACATGGAAACAAGAGAAATATGTATATTTTACTCAAAATTCCCCACTTGTGGTACTTCTCTGAGAGTTACAATTGTTTAACAAACCAAGCGAAAATAAATTGCTGCATTTTCGACAGAATTCTTTTTAGATACTAACCAAAGATGAGGTGACAGATTTTTGTGACTAGTCATCATGCAAATGTGGGCATGATTGGTCGCCGCTTAATATTTACAAAAATTTGATTGTAGGCTTCAGTTTAGAACGGCACTTTCCCTCCAGCGCTCAGCATTTCCCCTACAGCACCTGCCCGCAGCCCCCACCACTACCGCTCTCCCCATTCGTGCCCTGCGCTCTGTGCATCCACTGGCCAAGGTATTCTGCATGCGCTATACAGCTTACATCTTGCACACTATGGTTGATGTCTATGGGACCTATTTATCCAGACGGGGGAACGTGATTTGTGAAACTGTTATCTTGTTACTGTCGTGTTGTGTTGTTCTCTTCGAAGGCTTTTTCCAGTGCCGCAACAAAAACGACATAGTTCTGTTAAAAAATCTTTGTCATAACTTCTCAGCTAAAAAAAAAGTTCACAGTTACTATCATACACCAGAAAATTTGCCATGAGTTCCACTACTTGATTTCCTTGTTACTTACCGCATTTGAAGGTCAGTATCTAAAAATCAAATTCCTAGATCAGTACGATGAAACTCTCAAAAAGAAAACCTCGAAATATTAGCCTTTTGATCAGAAGATTTCTGAGAACTATTAAGTACAACACATTTGCTTCATGTTGAAAGAATCACTGGTAGCTGGATGTGTTGCGTAAAACTCGTGTAATCATGAGGTCTTTTGATGTATCCACCCGAGTAACAATTTTTTTACTTTTATTTATAAAATATATATGTATTAAATAGGTGAACTCTGTGGCACACAACATGTGAATGGGCTTCTGGCCAACTGAAGGTAGCATAGCCTTTCGGTCGCCTCAGCACTGGGAGGGGGAGGGGGACGAGATGTTCGGCTGGCCACCTTTTACCTCCAGGAAAGATCCCCAACACTTAATTTCATAGTAGCCTGAGTGAACTGGCGCCCTTCTGGAGGGACTGGAAGGAGGAAAGTTCTACATTTGTACCCGGGTTTGAGAGTGGGACACGCAGGATGGAGTCTAGTGCCCTACCCATTAGACCGCCATGGCCTTGGCAAGAGACTTCTTATTAATTCCAAAAGTCTCATGTATTTCTAGAAATTATTGTGTCTTATGTATGCAAAATATAACAGAGTGGCTTTATTTAGTAAATACTACATTGTTTGGTTGTCACTAAACCAGCCCAAAGATGTAAACAACCATGTATGAGCAGTGCCTATTAGATGGAGGGGGTCCGACAGCCTATCAGTTTTAGTCATTCCACCAGGAAGGTGGTACACGGCTCGTGTTGTCTGTAGCTCAACCATGCCTAGACGGTCAATATCTCGGTTCGATCGCGTCCGCATTGTGCCAGGAAGGGCTCTCGACAAGGGAAGTGACCAGGCGTCTCGGAGCGAACCAAAGCGATGTTGTTCGGACATGGAGGAGATACACAGAGACAGGAACTATCGATGACATGCCTCGCTCAGGCCGCCCAAGGGCTACTACTGCAGTGGATGACCGCTATCTACGGATTATGGCTCGGAGGAACCATCACAACAACGCCACCATGCTGAATAATGCTTTTCGTGCAGCCACAGGGCGTCGCGTTACGCCTCAAACTGTGTGCAATAGGCTGCATGATGCGCGACTTTTCTCCCGATATCCATTACGAGGTCCATCTTTCCAACCACGACACCATGCAGCGCGGTACAGACGGGCCCAACAACATGACGAATGGACCGCTCAGGATTGGCATCACGTTCTCTTCACCGATGAGTGTCGCATATGCCTTCAACCAGACAATCGTCGGAGACGTGTTTGGAGGGAGCCCGGTCAGGCTGAACGCCTTAGACACACTGTCTAGCGAGTGGAGCAAGATGGAGGTTTACTGCTGTTTTGGGGTGGCATTATGTGGGGCCGACGCACGCTGGTGGTCATGGAAGGCGCCCTAACGGCTGTGCGATACGTGAATACCATCCTCCGACCGATAGTGCAACCGTATCGGCAGCATATTGGCGAGGCATTCTTCTTCACGGACGACAATTTGCGCCCCCATCGTGCACATCTTGTGAATTACTTCCTTCAGAATAACGACATCGCTCGTCTACAGTGGCCAGCGTGTTCTCCAGACATGAACCCTATCGAACATGCCTGGGATAGATTGAAAAGGGCTGTTTATGGTAGATGTGATCCACCAACCACTCTGAAGGATCTACGCCGAATCGTCGTTGAGGAGTGGGACAATCTGGACCAACAGTGCCTTGATGAACTTCTTAAACAATGCCTACAGTACAAGATCCACACCCTCTCCAAACTTCATGTTTCTATCCATAGCGGTTTGGGCTGGGCGATGATGAGTCAGTGAATCATTGTGACCCTATTTCACCCCTTAGGGGTTGAATTTCCAAGAACTGTGAAACACGTATTTTTTCTTCCCAGTCCCAGAAGCCAAACATCAAATTTCAAAGATTTAGCTCAAAAATGCTTTCGCAGTAAAATATTTTCATAAAACGTGTAACCCCCTGTTTCACCTTCTTAGGGGTTGAATTTCCAAAAAGACTAACATGCGTATGTTTTATTCCTAACAGAGAAGTCAAATAAAAATTTTCATAGACTTAGCTTCAAAAATGCTTGCGCAAAGAAGTATTTTGCATAAAAACTTTCATCCCTCGTTTCACCCCGATAGGGACTGAATTTCCAAAACCCATGAAACACTTTATTTTTTTATTTTTGAGAAGCCAAATTTATATTTTCATAGGTTTAGCTTTAAAATGCTTTCATAATAAAATATTTTCATTAAAAATCTCATCCCCTATTCCATCCCCTTAGGTGTTCAGTTTCCGAAAACACTGAAGTTCGTCTTTTTTATTTGTAACCTAGAAGCCAAACACCAGTGTTCATAGCTGTAGATTTAAAAATACTTTAACACTTATTTAGTAATGATATATTTTCAAGAAAAGCTTTCACCCACTATTTCAGCCCCTTATTTGTTTATTTCTGGCTGAGAAACCAAATACCAATTTTCATAGGTCTAGTTTCAAAATTGCCATAACAGCGACATTTTTAAAAAAAATGAAAAAGAAACCTTCAACACCTGTCCCCCCCTAGAGTTGAAATTGCGAAAAGTCCCTTCATAAACGACGGCTATAGTAGATCCACACCCACTCCAAATTTCAAGCTCCTATCCTTAGCGGTTTAGGCTGGGCAATGATGAGTCTGCCGTTCGCTGAGTCAGAACATTGCCTCTTACACATAGAGTCAAGTGCCAAACCAGGGAGATGAAGGCCATTTTGTTGAATCCTAGGCCCTTAGGAACTGGTTCAACCAACCAGTTTGATGGTTGTTTGCGAAGGCTTCCAGCGTCCATATTCATATTAAAATTTTAAAATGGTGTACGTTGGATATGCTAATGAAATACGCTTACCTTTAAAGTACAGCAAGAATCTACCTTCAAAAAGCATTGATTCGATAGCTATGAAACGTTTAAGATCTAATAAGAATTGTGTTCTTGATGTCACATTTAATTCTTGGGACGCAGCATGTTCTCAGACTCATGAAGCAGATTTGTTTCCATCGGGAAGAGCGTGCTCCACTACCGTATTGATGAGATTCACGACAGGAGGCGGGGCAGCAGCGGTCGTAAATTTTTAATCCGTTTACTGCACCCGAAATCGATCTGCGATAAGCATATGAAAAATTTACGACCAATGGTGCCCTTCTTCCTGTTGTGAATCTCGACTAACCAGTTGTATCAGAAATAGCACTTTTTCAGTCTAGTCCCCCGCCGGCTTACAAAGGTCCTTTCTCGTTTGGCGCTCATATTCCCTGGCAATAGTAATTACCGCAACGCCGGGGCCATCTACCGACGTGCAACACTTTCTGAGGAATTGAACTCGCATTCGAGATTGGAATCGCCTTCGAGACATCCCGATGTACGAGGGTATTTCGGAAAGTAAAGATACACCGTACGCCAGAGGAACAGATGAGTTTTGGCGAGCAAGTTGGCAACACTAGTGTTAACCTTGAACCGTTAGATTTCTCCTCGCGGTCGTTCGGCAGTTGAACGTTGCTTCTGGTTGGAGTAGGTCGTGTTTAAAATGGCTGCGCCGATTCAGAAACCCGCCAAATGCGAAGTGCTCTCCGTCATACGTTTTCTTCATGCAAAAGGTCAGCGACCAACGGATATTCACAAAGAAATTGTTTCTGTTTATGGGAACATTATGAATCGTCAAAATGTAACGAAATGGTGTCGTCATTTCTCTGAAGGTAGGACCCCATGTTCGTGACGAACAAAGAACAGGTCGGCCATCTGTAATCTTTGATGCCATTCTTCGGGGAACGGAGGAAGCAATTCGTGCGAATAGACGTCTCACATTGAAAGAATTGCATTAGATCATAACGGACGTGTCAAGGAGAACTCTTTATGATGTGACTGTCAAGTTATGGTATAGGAAATTGTGTGCGTGCTGGGTTCCAAAACTGTTACCGGAAGAACACAAAAAGAAAAGGATGGGCTTTGCACTCGCCCTCCTCACATGCTGTGCTGAAGCAGTTGATGAGTTTCTTGATCACTTTCTGACAGGTGACGAGACGTGGGTTTATCACCATACACCTGAATCCAAGCAACAATCAATGCAATGGCGCCATTCGAATTCACTAAAAGCCAAGAAATGCAAAACGTCGATTTCAGCGAAGAAAATGATGGCTTCTGTTTTTGGGACAAACAAGGCATTCTTCTGTTGGAATTTATGCCTCCTGGAACGACAATTAATGCTGCTGCATATTGCCAGACTTGGAAACGTCTTCGAAGGGCAATTCAAAACAAACGCAGGGGAATGCTGACAAGTGGAGTTCGCTTGCTTCATGACAACGCTCGGACTCACACAGCGCTCGTAACCAAAGCACTACTCAAACAATTCAAATGGGACGTATGGGACCATCCGCCATACAGGCCGGACATTGCGCCCACCGACTTCCATGTCTTCCGTTACCTGCAGTCACATCTTGGTGGAAAATCATTCCACGACGATGAAGAGATCAAAGATGAAGTTGAAATGTGGTTCCGACAACAGGCGGCAACCTTCTATGACTGGGATACAAAAGCTTGTGCACCGACTTAACAAATGTTTGCATAATGGGGGTGATTATGTCGAAAAATAACAAATAATCCAGTTAATAAGATGTAACTGACGTTTTCTAAATAAATGTTCTATTTAAGGACTGCGAGTCATTGTATCTTTACTTTTCGAAATGCCCTCGTATATTTCACTCTCATAAAACACCCAGGATCACTACTTTCCCAATTCTTATCCACGTGGGCTAGCACCGCGTTTGTAAAGTTTTAACGTCTCCGCTTTCTGCGTTTAAGTAACGATATTAACGCTTCCCTTGGTAAGACTATTACTTTTACTCCTAAGCTGAATTTTCTGTAGTCAGTCTCATATTACCAATAAATCTATATTTTTGCTCTCCGAGTCTTTAAGGCACTGGTTGCAACTTTCTTCTGTGCTTTGATCTTCGGGTCGTCCCCAGCAATCGTTACAGCCAGAAACATTGGTTTCTCCCAAGGGAACCTCCCCATCGCACCCCCCTCAAATTTAGTTATAAGTTGGCGCAGTGGATAGCCTTGAAAAACTGAACACATATCAATCGAGAAAACAGGAAGAAGTTGTGTGGAACTATGAAAAAAATAAGCAAAATGTACAAACTGTGTAGTCCATGCGTAAGTTAGGCAACATCAAGGAGGGCTTGAGCTCTGGAGCGCCGTGGTCCCATGGTTAGCATCCTCGAGGAATAATTTTCTTTTTTATTTTCGCAAAGTTATGATCTGTTCGTTCGTTCATTGACGCCTCTGTTCACTGTAATAAGTTTAGTGTCTGTGTTTTGCGACCGCACCGCAAAACCATGCGCTTAGTAGACGAAAGGACGTGTCTCTCCAATGGGAACCGAAAACATTTGATCGCAAGGTCATAGGTCAACAGATTCCTCCACAGGAAAACACATCTGATATATTCTATACGACACTGGTGACAGCATGTGTGTCACATGACAGGAATATGTTGTCGACCCACGTAACTTGTACACTTGGCGAGTGGGTAAAAAGATTCTTCTACCTTGCCCGATTTAGTTTTTCTTGTGGATTTCATAATCACTCCCAAAAAAGTGATGAAAACATAAGAGTTTGTCACATAAACTGCAACAAATGAATGCAACAGTTTCACAGTCGCACAGTTTTCCCTGTACTCTGTCAAAACATATGTTTTTAACGTTTTCAAATTTTTCCGTGTGTAGACCGTCAAATCCTGCATATGTCCAAGCAAATCTAAACATGTCCTGGAATTCTGGAGAGCGAAGTTGATTATGTGTCAGTGCCTGAACTTTGATAATTGTCTGAAAATAAAAAATTAGACTCTTTACTCGACGGAAGAT
Source organism: Schistocerca nitens (assembly GCF_023898315.1). Classification (NCBI taxonomy): domain Eukaryota; kingdom Metazoa; phylum Arthropoda; class Insecta; order Orthoptera; family Acrididae; genus Schistocerca; species Schistocerca nitens. The sequence continues at coordinate 899,405,335 of NC_064614.1, read as the reverse complement.
TTGAACCAAGGACCCCTCGTTCCGCAGCTGCTCATGCTAACCACGGGACCACGGCGCTCCGGAGCTCACAGTATCCTTGATGTTGCCTATCTTGCGCATGGACTACGCAGTTTGTATATTTTGCTAATTTTTTTCATAGTTCCACACAACTTTTTCCTGTTTTCTCGATTGATGTGTGTTCAGTTTTTCAAGGCCTATCCACTGTGCCAACTTATAACTAAATCTGGGGGGGGGGGGGTGCGATGGGGGGGGGGGGTTCCCTTGTCCGTATCGAAAGGCCACATCGGCCTTCACTGGGTCTCGAGCTGACGGCAAGTGTTCCGTGTCGCGCAGAGCAGATGCAGGCCCGCTCGGCTGATAAGAGCCGACACCGCTGACGCTGACGCCTCGTTCCCGCTACGCGGCCTCCACCGACCGCAGCGTACTGTGTAGAGTTTGTGCGCTGCACCACGGCGGCCACACGCGTAGCTGCGAGCTTGACAAGTATGCCTGATCACACACCTCCGTAGGGTAATTTTACGCAAGGGTTAGGGCTGTTAAACTTGCTTAATGCTTCGTCGAATTTCGGTCATGCAAGCTTGTGCAAGCGTACTAAACTACATACGCTTCAGCGTGTACATCGACGATGTGCAGATTTGTACGAGCAAAAGTCAATTATGAGGCAATCTTCCTAGCGGCATTATGTCCAGCGACATGAACCAAATCATTTTCAAAAAAATTGTTCAAATGGCTCTGAGCACTATGCTACTCAACTTCTGAGATCATTAGTCCCCTAGAACTTAGAACTACTTAAACCTAACTAACCTAAGGACATCACACACATCCATGCCCGAGGCAGGATTCGAACCTGCGACCGTAGCAGTCGCGCGGTTCTGGACTGAAGCGCATCGAACCGCTCGGCTACCGCGGCCGGCCCAGCAGTCGTGCAGTATAGATGTTTACTGATGCATATTTGAAGTCGTCATAGCCCCATCTGGGCGTAAGAAATCGCAATGTTGTTTTTATGAATCTTTTGTGTGTTGTATAGGTTCTCTCATTATTGTAGCCGGCCGGTGTGGCCGTGCGGTTATAGGCACTTCAGTCCGGAACCGCGTGACCGCTACGGTCGCAGGTTCGAATCCTGCCTCGGGCATGGATGTGTGTGATGTTGCCGGCCGGAGTGACCGTGCGGTTCTAGGCGCTACAGTATGGAGCCGAGCGACCGCTACGGTCGCAGGTTCGAATCCTGCCTCGGGCATGGATGTGTGTGATGTCCTTAGGTTAGTTCGGTTTAAGTAGTTCTAAGTTCTAGGGGACTGATGACCTCAGACGTTAAGTCCCATATTGGCTCTCAGCACTATGGGACTCAACATCTGAGGTCATCAGTCCCCTAGAACTTAGAACTACTTAAACCTAATTAACCTAAGGACATCACAAACATCCATGCCCGAGGCAGGATTCGAACCTGCGACCGTAGCACTCATACGGTTCCGGACTGAAGTGCCTAGAGCCGCACGGCCACCGCGGCCGGCGCATCATGATGGTCACATCCGTGTTTGGCGACTTCGCTGTGAACGCACATTGGAAGCGTGTATTCGTCATCGCCATACTGGCGTATCACCCGGCGTGATGGTATGAGGTGCCATTGGTTACACGTCTCGGTCACCGCTTATTCGCATTGACGGCACTTTAAACAGTGGATGTTACATTTCAGATGTGTTACGACCCGTGGCTCTACTCTTCATTCGATCCCTGCGAAACCCTACATTTCAGCAGGATAATGCACGACCGCATGTTAAATGTCCTGTACGGGCCTTTCTGGATACAGAAAATGTTCGACTGCTGCCATGGCCAACACGTTCTCCACATCTCTCACCAATTGAAAACGTCTAGTCAATGGTGGCCGACCAACTGGCTGGTCACAATACACCAGTCACTACACTTGATGGACTGTGGTATCGTGTTGCAGCTGCATGTGCAGCTGTACCTGTACACGCCATCCAAGCTCTGTTTGACTCAGTGCCCAGCGTATCAAGGCCGTTATTATGGCCAGAGGTGGTTGTTCTGAGTACTGATTTCTCAGTATCTATGCACCCAAATTGCGTGAAAATGTAATCACATGTCAGGTGTAGTATAATATATTTGTCCAATGAATACCCGTTTATCTTCTGCATTTCTTCTTGGTGTAGCTATTTTAAATGCCAGTAGCGTACATATGAAGACATTACCATAATAATAAAATAAGAGGAATCAGAACATTTTTTTGTAATGCACAAAATTACATTTTTAGGGATACAGATCATGCGGGAGATGCGAATGCACAGTCATGCGACAGCAACCAATTGGTGCAAAAAGTCCCCTCTTTCCAGCATTTTCTGTGATGGACAGTCCTCGTGTTCAGTAACAAGAGTCCATTCCACGTCTGTCTTATAAACATTTTCCGAGGCAGTTTTATTTGGCCCGCCCTGCAGGTACTTACGAGTCGAACGCCAACGATGTCGGCCCAGTAGTTGTAAGACAACCGTTGTTGTTGTTGGTCTTCAGTCCTGAGACTGGTTTGATGCAGCTCTCCATGCTACTCTATCCTGTGCAATCTGCTTCATTTCCCAGTACGTACTGCAGCCTACATCCTTCTGAATCTGCTTAGTGTATTCATCTCTATGTCTCCCTCTACAATATTTACCCTCCACGCTGCATTCCAATTAGTAATTGGTGATCCCTTGATGCCTCAGAATATGTCCTACCAACCGATCCCTTCTTCTAGTCAAGTTGTGCCACAAACTTCTCTTCTCCCCAATTCTATTCAATAGCTCCTCATTAATTATGTGATCTACCCATCTAATCTTCAGCATTCTTCTGTAGCACCACATTTCGAAAGCTTCTATTCTTTTCTTGTCCAAACTATTTATCGTCCACGTTTCACTTCCATACATGGCTACACTCCATACACATACTTTCAGACTTTCTGACACTTAAATCTATACTCGATGTTAACAAATTTCTCTTCTGCAGAAACGCTTTCCTTGCCATTGCCAGTCTACATTTTATATACTCTCTACTTCGACCATCATCAGTTATTTTGCTCTCCAAATAGCAAACCTCCTTCACTGCTTTAAGTGTTTCATTTACTAATCTAATTCCCTCAGCATCACCCGACTTAATTCGACTACATTCAATTATCTTTCTTTTGCTTTTGTTGATGTTCATCTTATACCCTCCTTTACAGACACTGTCCATTTCGTCCAACTGCTCTTCCAAGTCCTTTGCTGTCTCTGACAGAATTACAATGTCGTCGGCGAACCTCAAAGTTTTTATTTCTTCTCCGTGGATTTTAATACCTACTCCGAATTTTTCTTTTGTTTCCTTTAATTTTTGCTCAATATACAAATTGAACAACATTGGGGAGAGGCTACAACCCTGTCTCACTCCCTTTGCAACCACTGCTTCCCATTCGTGCCCCTCGACTCTTATAACTGCCATCTGGTTTCTGTACAAATTGTAAATAGCGTTTCGCTCCCTGTGTTTTACCCCTGCCACCTTCAGAATTCGAAAGAGAGTATTCCAGTCAACATTGCCACAAGCTTTCTCTGAGTCTACAAATGCCAGAAACGTAGATTTGCCTTTTCTTAATCTAGCTTCTAAGATAAGTCGTAGGGTCAGTGTTGCTTCACGTGTTCCAAACTGATCTTCCCCGAGGTCGGCTTCTACCAGTTTCTCCGTTTGTCTGAAATAATTCGCGTTAGTATTTTGCTGCTGTGACTTATTAAACTGATAGTTCGGTAATTTTCACATCTGTTAACACCTGCTTTCTTTGGGATTTGAATTATTCTATTCTTCTTGAAGTCTGAGGGTATTTCGCCTGTCTCATATGGTTCAAATGGCTCTGAGCAATATGGGACTTAACGTCTGAGGTCATCAGTCCCCTAGAACTTAGAACTACTTAAACCGAACTAACCTAAGGACATCACACACATCCATGCCCGAGGCAGGATTCGAACCTCCGACCGTAGCGGTCGCGCGGTTCCGGACTGTAGCGACTAGAACCGCTCGACCACAACGGCCGGCTATGAGTACCGTCTCAACTGTGCGGCTGGACTTGTGACTTGCGGTTAGAGAGGTCACATTCTTATTAACAGACCAGAAGTGAAGTAGTAAAACCCAAATGGTATCTGCATTCTGCAGGGCCTGAGGATGCAATATTAGCTGTTTATCCCATGACATTTGTTAAGTCACTGTACACTGCCGAAAACATGCAAAACCGTTGAGAACATGGTCATTTTACTGCCAATTGTTGTGACATGTAGTTCATCATTGTAGGAGTACATGGTAACAAATTCAGACAAAATGGAACACTCGTCACGTTAAAGGGTACCCAAAGAGCTGCATCTAAACACAGTGTATCCGCATCTGGCGGCAACACATGCGCGTATTCTCACAGTCAAACGCGATCATAAAGGAGCCGAATAGGAACCTGCGATAGATTTTTCCAAGTATCTTGCGTCTCTTTTTGCAAATCGGCAAAGGTTTCTGCAGTCCATGTAGAACGAGTAAGTTTCAGCTTCATCATGTCCCATACGTATTCAGCTGGCGAGAGATCTGAGGATCTTGATGGCCAGATGGCCAGGGAAGTTGTACCCCGTGAAGAGCGCGTTTCGTCGCTTCAGCCGTTTGTGGATGTACATTGTCCTGCTGAAAAAACACACAACCTTCCTCTCGAAGAAATGGCAGTAGCACGTGCAGTGTAGCGGGCACTGGTCACTTTATCCTACAGTAACACCAGATGCGGTCGCGAGTTGCAACTGATAGCCCCCCCCCCCCCCACAAACACACCATGAAGCCTGGGATGAGACCTGTCTGTCGTGGGCGAATACACTCTAGAATAGGCAGCTAACAAGGTGTACTCCATACACGTGTACGTCCATCATTCGCATACAGTCAGAACCTACTCTCATCATTGCTAAGAACAGAGCGCCATTCCACTTGCCAGTCAACTTTTCAGGACACCACAGTAGCTGTGTTTGACGTCGTGGTGTTAGTGGTAACCTGGCCAGAGGCACACATTATCTCTATCCTGACGCAAGCAGACGGTTCCCTATGGTCAATGACAAATGGTTCAAATGGCTCTAAGCACTATGGGACTTAACATCTGAGGTCATCAGTCCCCTAGACTAAGAACTACTTAAACCTAACTAACCTAAGGACATCACACACATCCATGCCCGAGACAGGACTCGAACCTGCGACTGTAGCAGCAGCGCCGTTCGGGACTGAAGCGCCTACAACCGCTCGACCACAACGGATGGCCCACTGATGACACAGAATGTGCAACACGTGCCCGGATTTCGTTCCTGGATGATGACCGGTCGGCTACCACTATTCGCACAATACGTCAGTTTTGACGTGCGTCTGTTCTACGCAGACGTCCAGAACCTCGTCTACGGTGTGGGAATGTTCCACAGACTACTGTTGGAAGCAGCGACACTCCACTGACACGTCGTTTCCAAAACGTGCACCAATCCACAGACAAGCCCGTGACGCCTTTCAAATGGCTGAAGCTGTTGAACAGAAATACTTGCTCGTCACTGGAGCGTGGTTGTACCATAGAATGGATGCTGCGGACACTGTCCAGCTCTAAACTCGGTGCAGATACTGTCTACAGAGTCAAAACAGAACATGTATAGACAGGCCTTCTGAGCGCCATCTGATCGCCGACGACCACGATAAATAAATCAGTAACACTCCAACCGTTCAGTACGCACATATTAAACCCTTGTGCCACTAAAAACAGCTCTTGAGGGTGTTGCATTCTTTTTCTTGCAGCATGGTTACTATTCTAGTTCTTTTTTGTTTCTGAAAGTGCTTAGGATATTTCTATTTAATTTTACGTATTTAGTTCTCATGGTAAAAAGCTTTTTAATTACTTTGGTTTCCTTTTATGTATTTTTCCTTATTCTTGTTTTTGCGTTCTTGACTTTGAGATGTAAATGAGACGACTTACCATAGTCGTCCTTATTTATTCAGCGTCAGCCTAGTGTTTGAAGGTGGAGCTAAGGTTGCTGAAGTAGGTGTCAATCGAATAAATGGGTTTGGTGAGGTTTATATAAGCATAAACTATGTTATTTCCATGGAAATGTGTTTAATTTTGTGTACCGTTCTGACTCTCGTATTTCGTACTCTTCTTCCGAGACTTCACTCTCCTGAGATTCAGAGGGCGTTACAGAGAACCGAGGTGGAGGTTTAGTGTTGACTGTTCACGGTGTATTGTTTCTCGTCCGAGCGTCGGATCAGCTGTCAGTCCGAGAAGAATCAGTTTTCCACAGGGCCGTCAGAATTACGACTGTTTAATCTTATCTCACAGGTCTACGCAAGGCAGGCGACCCTTATCTGTACTATTTCACAAGCGTAGGAATGCAGGAAGTTGATTCATGTTCGCTGATTAATGTTTCTCTCACCGGCGGTAATTACTCGCTCGTTCCGCACTTCGCCTGGTAGACACGAACGCCGGCAGCGGAAGTCTCTTTCGCGACTTGGCTGCGGAAGAAAAGAAGAATGAACATTTCAAGATGTGCCAGAGTAGAAAAACGCGGTTCTCACGTAGTTTATTTCAACTTTGGGAATGAGCTAAAAGCTGATGGCCGAACTGTATGGCGCATGAGACAAAATAGGATGAGCAAATGTCTTTCACTGATTGCAAAAGTTCCAAGGACCTTTTTCAGATACAGCCATGTGATCTGTTTCAAATGTCATCCAAACATATAAAGCTTTTTTTTATTGCTTCACTTCCACATGTACTCCTTTTGTTGTCCGTAAAACGTCTAGGCGATACCCAATTTCTCTCCATGTCCTTGGCAACATTTCTTGCGTCACCACGTCTACAGCATCTCGTATTCGTGCTGTAAGAGTTTGAACATCAGACACTTCTGAACTGAACACTTTATCCTTAACGTAACGCCACAATAAAAATAAAGTCAAGAGGGTTTATGCCTGGCCAACGTGATGGCCATAATATTTGACCGTCTCTCCCGATACATCCTCCTGGAAAGATTTCATCCAAGAACTGGTCAGCAAATAAACACCAGTAGTGTCTATGCAACAACTTCGTGAAACACTAACCATGGTCGAAAGTCCTGTATCTGATGCTGCCATAGCTTTTCAAAGGTTGTGTGTGTAGCTTCAACGATGGATAAAACTTCCGAACAGTGATTTCCTCACCAAGTACCTCAAATTCCAACTGCAGCAGAAAAGTATTAAAGTCTTCCGTAGCACTCACGAAAAGTTAAAGGTTTTGGAAACTCTTTGTAGAAAGGTTCCCAAAATGTTACTACAAGAGACAATTACTACAAGTTCTCACAACTTCATGCGCTCTAAAATTTATAAGTACTGCGTGACGTCAAATACACTACTGGCCAATAAAATTGCTACACCAAGAAGAAATGCAGATGATAAACGCGCATTCATTGGACAAATATATTGTACTAGAACTGACATGTGATTACATTTTCACGCAATTTGGGTGCGTAGATCCTGAGTAATCAGTACCCAGAACAACCACCTCTGGCTGTAATAACGGCCTTGATACGCTGGGGCATTGAGTCAAACAGAGCTTGGGTGGCGTGTACAGGTACAGCTGCCCATGCAGCTTCAACATGATACCACAGTTCATCAAGAGAAGTGACTGGCGTATTGTGAAGAGCCAGTTGCTCAGCCACCATTGACCAGACGTTTTCAGTTGGTGAGAGATCTGGAGAATGTGCAGTCGAACATTTTCTGTATCCAAAAAGGCCCGTACAGACGCTGCAACATGCGGTCGTTCATTGTCCTGCTGAAATGTAGGGTTTCGCAGGGATCGAATGAACGGCAGAGCCACGGGTCGTAACACATCTGAAATGTAACGTCGACTGTTCAAAGTGCCGTCAATGCGAACAAGAGGTGATCGGGACGTGTAACCAATGGTTACACCCATACCATCACGCCGGGTGATACGCCAGTATGGCGATGACGAATACAAGCTTCCAATGTGCGTTCACCGCGATGCCGCCGAACACGGATGCGACCATCATGATGATATAAACAGAACCTGGATTTATCCGAAAAAATGACGTTTTGCCATTCGTGCACCCAGGTTCGTCGTCGAGTACACTATCGCAGGCGCTCCTGTCTGTGATGTAGCGTCAAGGGTAACCGCAGCCACGGTCTCCGAGCTGATAGTCCATGCCGCTGCAAAGGTCGTCGAACTGTTCGTGCAGATGGTTGTTGTCTTGCAAACGTCCCCATCTGTTGGCTCAGGGATCGAAACGTGGCTGCACGATCCGTTACAGCCATGCGGATAAGATGCCTGTCATCTCGACTGCGAGTGATAACAAGGCCGTTGGGATCCAGCACGGCGTTCCGTATTACCCTCTTGAACCCACCGATTCCATACTCTGCTAACAGTCATTGGATCTCGACCAACGCGAGCAGCAATGTCCAAATGATTGCAAAAGAGCACAGGTAGTCCCAGTCTTCAAGAAGGGTCGTCGAGCAGATGCGCAAAACTATAGACCTATATCTCTGACGTCGATCTGTTGTAGAATTTTAGAACATGTTTTTTGCTCGAGTATCATGTCGTTTTTGGAAACGCAGAATCTACTCTGTAGGAATCAACATGGATTCCGGAAACAGCGATAGTGTGAGACCCAACTCGCTTTATTTGTTCATGAGACCCAGAAAATATTAGATACAGGCTCCCAGGTACATGCTATTTTCCTTGACTTCCGGAAGGCGTTCGATACAGTTCCGCTCTGTCGCCTGATAAACAAAGTAAGAGCCTGGAGTGCCACAGGGTAGTGTTATGGGACCATTGCTTTTCACAATATGTATAAATGACCTAGTAGATAGTGTCGGAAGTTCCATGCGGCTTTTCGTGGATGATGCTGTAGTATACAGAGAAGTTGCAGCATTAGAAAATTGTAGCGAAATGCAGGAAGATCTGCAGCGGATAGGCACTTGGTGCAGGGAGTGGCAACTGACCCTTTACATAGACAAATGTAATGTATTGCGAATACATAGAAAGAAGGATCCTTTATTGTATGATTATATGATAGCGGAACAAACACTGGTAGCAGTTACTTATGTAAAATATCTGGGAGTATGAGTGCGGAACGATTTGAAGTGGAATGATCATATAAAATTAATTGTTGGTAAGGCGGGTAACAGTTTGAGATTCATTGGGAGAGTCCTTAGAAAATGTAGTCCATCAACAAAGGAGGTGGCTTACAAAACCCTCGTTCGACCTGTACTTGAGTATTGCTCAACAGTGTGGGATCCGTACCAGATCGGGTTGACGGAGGAGATAGAGAAGATCCAAAGAAGAGCGGCGCGTTTCGTCACAGGGTTATTTGGTAACCGTGATACCGTTACGGAGATGTTTAGAAAACTCAAGTGGCAGACTCCGCAAGAGAGGCGCTCTGCATCGCGGTGTAGCTTGCTCGTCAGGTTTCGAGAGGGTGCGTTTCTGGATGAGGTATCGAATATATTGCTTCCCCCTACTTACACCTCTCGAGGAGATCACGAATGTAAAATTAGAGAGATTCGAGCGCGCACGGAGGCTTTCAGACAGTCGTTCTTCCCGCGAACCATACGCGACTGGAACAGAAAAGGGAGGTAATGACAGTGGCACGTAAACTGCCCTCCGCCACACACCGTTGGGTGGCTTGCGGAGTATAAATGTAGATGTAGATGTAGATACGATAAACCGCAATCACGATAGGCTACAATCCGACCTATATCAAAGTCGGAAACGTGATGGTACGCATTTCTCCTCCTTACACGAGGCATCACAACAACGTTTCACCAGGCAACGCCGGTCAACTGCTGTTTGAGTATGAGAAATCGGTTCAAAAATTTCCTCATGTGAGCACGTTGTAGGTGTCGCCACCGGCGCCAACCTTGTGTGAATGCTCTGAAAAGCTAATCATTTGCATATCACAGCATCTTCTTCCTGTCGGTTAAATTTCGCGTCTGAAGCGCGTCATCTTCGTGGTGTAGCAATTTTAATGGCCAGTAGTGTATTAGGTTGGTGAAAAGTTCCTAACTTTTTCCATAAGTTTAATGAACACAACAGATCCACATAACAGGGACTTATATTGTTCTTCACTATTTACAATAGTTTGCCAACGCTGGGGTAACTTTTCCATTCCGCGACTGTAGAAATCACGTGGTTTTGAGGCGAAGTATTCGTCGGACCACATTCGGAGCGCATTTTCATCCGGAAAGGAAGTTCCTCGAAGTTTTTCGATAAAACACGGAAAACTTGAGAATCTAAGGGCGCAAGATCATGTCAACAAAGTGGGTGCGGAATGAATTCCCAACCCAACCCTTGCATAGTGTGTTTTGTGAGTCTAGCAGAATGTGGGCGGGTGTTATCTTGGAGTAACATCACGTCACGCAGCACTCCTCGTCGTTGTCCTTAAACTGCTCGTGCAAGACGCCTCAGTTGTTGACAAATGTCAGAAGTGATGATCACACCATCGCTATTCCACCAGAGGCATAACATTACCTTTCGTGGATGCGCACAGGTCTTGGTACGAGGAGTCGCTGCTTTATTTGGGCTCGGCCATTCTCTTCTTTTCTTTATGTTAGCGTAAGTACACCATTTCTCGTCACCAATAACGATACAGGATAGGAATGGCAAGCAATCAGAGACGTACCCCATTGCACGCAAATGTCGCACGACGGTGGTATGATCACAGTTCATCACATTTGTTAGTTCTCGCATACGCTGACGTAGATCATGGTGGATTAATGCGCGTAGACGATCTTCATCAAACCCCAAAGGTCTTGCTGCACGTGGAGAGTCACTAACGTCAAAACTGTCCTCCATAAAAGAGAAACCCATTTTCTTGCCGTGCTGTGTCCAGTGCCATTATCCCAATACGCGGCGCACTTGTTTCTAGCTGCCTCCGCTGCTGTCACCCCTTTATTACAGCTCTTGAGGGTGTTGGAAATGTTACGATTTCTCCACTTAGTACCTCATTTTCTAGCGTTTACACCTCTACTCACTACCTCCAAATGCTAAAATGACAATATGTAAACTCAAATAGCAACAGTGAACTACAAATAAAAAATGACAATCGATAGCCTAACATGCAAAACAAAAACGCTGCGAACTTATGCACCAAACTAATATTTTGTGTGTGGCAACTCGCTGCCCAGAATAATACAGGTTCCATCAATCTCCAACGACAGTTGAAAGTAAAATCCTTTTCTTTTTTTTCCTCATCTCTCATTCCCTTCCGGGAAGGGAGCGGGAAGGCACATGAAGAGCCCGCCGCTTTTTGGTGACTTAGCCTACCTTAGGTACTTCTTTCACCTTGTATTTGAAGAATTTGAGTCGGGATCTCCATTTAATGTGTTTTATGTCTTGTTGCTAGTTGTTTCTTATTCTTACTCGAAGGCTGAAATATCAGCACTTGCATTCGCCCAATATACTGAGTCGTGTCGTATTCTAACTGTCTTGTTATGTTAACTATGTTGCTATTTGCTTTTCTAATTCTCATTACATTCTATTTATCATATGGTTGAGTAGAACCATACTGGATGCAATCGTTTTTTTTTTTTTTTTTTCTGAGGCAGGCTTTGGGTTTCTGTACGTCACATCTGACAGTTCAGTAGTGAGATTTGGATGGTCTCTCATATTTGGCCCAATTTTGGCTATCTATGTTTTTTTTAATGAGGATTATGCCTGTTTGGTACTAAAACTTCTTCGATTCTCTTACGGGGCCCTAACGCCCCGCAAGTCTTAGAATGCCCGTGTATGTTGCCTTAATTTTTTCCGTATCTGTTTTGTTAGCGATCCACATACTCAAATATGGGTCGAATCAAATTTTGTATCTGTGAATAAATCTTTTTACTTTGTCGCTCCATTCGCCTTGCCTCTCACCAGTGTTAGCATGTCGACCCTGTCCCTGGGTCTACCTGTAGTTTCCTTTGTGTGAATTTTCGAGGACATGGTTTGCTCTAGTGCCGTATCTTCTATGGTTCAAATGGCTCTGAGCACTATGGGACTTAACATCTATGGTCATCAGTCCCCTAGAACTTAGAACTACTTAAACCTAACTAACCTAAGGACATCACACAACACCCAGTCATCACGAGGCAGAGAAAATCCCTGACCCCGCCGGGAATCGAACCCGGGAACCCGGGCGCGGGAAGCGAGAACGCTACCGCACGACCACGAGCTGCGGACCCGTACCTTCTATTTTGCCCTCTCTGTAACAGTGACGTTTTCGTCCCATAGTGTGATCCCTAGCTTCTTTAAGATTTTGTTGCTTTACACTAAAGTGCCTCGCATTGCTTCCATGCTCTGGCTTAAATAATTCGTACCCATCTCTCGTCAGAACACTGATGATTCGAGCTCTCAAACTATTTAGATCATGAACTATATATAAAAGCAAATGAAGCCCTAGAAACAGATGATTTAGTACATGAACAGGGGTCATTAAACAAGGTAGAATGCTCCAAATTTTTGGGTGTACATATTGATGGAAACTTGAAAACTGTCAATACAGTTAAGTTCAGCTACTTTTGCTCTTCGTATACTTCCTAGTCTTGGAAACAAACGAAGCAGCCTCCTGACAAAATTTAGATATGCCGTATGGAATAATTTTGTGGGGTAGAAATTACTGGTTGCACAAAAGCGGCCTTTAAGAATAATATACGGTATTCACACATGGTCGATATGAAGGCACCGCTTCAGGGAGTCGGTCATTTTAACTGTGCCCTCACAATACATTAATTCCATAACAAAATTTGTCATAAATAATCCATCACAACTTCAGACCAATAGTTATGCCCACTTGACCATTATTACCTATTATTAAAGCTGTCAGTGTCTCAGAAAGGACCTCAATTTCTAACAGGAAGCGTTTTTGATAATTTCTCAAATACCATAAAATATCTGACAGCTTTTAAATCTAATCTAAATCATTTCTCCTTGACAACTCGTTCTATTCCATAACTGAATTCTTATTTAAAAACCAGTTGCCTGTAAGAGAGAAAAGACTCGTTTTTAGGTGTCGTTGCATGAGTATATATGTATATATATATATTAGTCAATTTAACACTAATTATGAGCCGGCCGCTGTGGCCGAGCAGTTCTAGGCGCATCAGTCCGGAACCGCGCTGCTGCTACGGTCGCAGGTTCGAATCCTGCGTCGGGCAAAATTGTGTGATGTCCTTAGATTAGTTAAGTTTAAGTAGTTCTAAGTCTAGGGGACTGATGACCTCAGATGTTGAGTCCCATAGTGCTTAGAGCCATTTGAACCATCTGAACTAATTATCATATTGACAATCACAGGCAATTATAGGGGTGGGGTATCTACGTCAATGGAATTCTCTCCCAACACCCTCCCTATCCACTCGTGCCCTCCTCGATGCTGCACCTCACACCTTTTATTAATTAATGGCAATGATTTTGGCTTTTGTAAATATTTGGAAATAAAAATGCTAAACGCTAAGTAAACACTAAATCTAACATGTTGATACGTTCATGTTCGTTCTACACTTGTGTTTTGTGTTAATTAGTCAGTAAGCTAATTATAAAAGAGACATGCCTAGTGGCTAAAGAAAAAATCTATGAATAATCTAAGTTTATGATATGATGAAGTTTTACAAGCGTGATCCAAGCTCATTTTTGTAGTTTTGGAATTTAATTTGTATAACTTCCTATTATTTTATCGAAATGGGGGGTGTATTACATTAATTCGAGCTTGGAATTCTTTTACAAAAAGTGATATTGCTAAACTGGTTTTTCTCATAAAAATCTGTTGTGGGTCAGTTTCTATGTCGCCTTTATTACTCTAGGGAGTACGGAACTCTGGCTTTCTTGCGTGTTCTTCAAAAGCGGTCATTATTACGCGTTCCAACCGCTCGCAGTATCTCAATGCACACAGTTCGAGTTCTATTCGAACAGCTTCCCATACCTGCTACGTTTCCGACAGATTACTTCCCACATTGCCCATATGCACTGGTTTGTTTACGTCTACCAGAGTACGCTGCACCTACCCGCGGCCGAACACATTCGTATGTCACGCTTTATCCACCTTAAGAAAATATTATCTCTTTTTTTTTTTTGGCTTGTCATTGAGTTCTTGAATATTTCTTTTGTGGTAGGATTCTGGATCTAGCGATTCGTCGAGCTGTTATTAATACTAGATATTACGTCAAGGACTGTCACTGACTTTAACTTACAAGTTAGGAATATTTTTGTTAATTGCGATTTCAATTCAGGAACACTTTCTATCGCACGTTTCATCGATGCTGACAATTAAAATAATGGTTTGCCTTCAGTTACGAGATTTTGTTTCAGGAAGGGTGAATTTGGAATCTTCTATGGTTGTGTTTAGCAGCGAGATACTGAAGAACAGATAGCACAGAATTTTTTTTTTTTTGTTTAAACCATTTGTCAGAATCTAGAATACTAGTATTGGTGAAATCGATATGATCTCAGAAAGCTCTCCATTTGTTGTCCTTAGACCTTTTCCAGGCGCATTTTCACAGGTTTTTGACATTCCTTGCCGGCCGGAGTGGCCGAGCGGTTCTAGGCGCTACAGTCTGGAACCGCGCGACCGCTACGGTCGCAGGTTCGAATCCTGCCTCGGGCATGGATGTGTGTGACGTCCTTAGGTTAGTTAGGTTTAAGTAGTTCTAAGTTCTAGGGGACTGATGACCTCAGATGTTAAGTCCCATAGTGCTCAGAGCCATTTGAACCATTTTGACATTCTTTGTCCGTTGCTGTTATCTCTCTTATCATCCTTTAACCTGACACGAAAATCAGGGAAACAGCCACACAAACAAGACACTCGACTACAGTGCACTGTTAACCTACTTCAAGCGCTGTTGGTTACTCTGAGATTTTTGTTTCATTAGGCTTCGAATTTAACGCACAACCCTTGATCTTTAACAATCACAACTCAGAACCGTGCGGGCTCGATTTTAAGGTCACGATGTGAATGGAACAACTCACTCTTTACTTAATCTTTCAACTCCAGCTTGTGTAATTTGAACTGGTTTTCAGTTCTCTCGTTCTCCATTTCTCTGATATGCAACTTGCGCGTTATTTACTATCATGAAATTCAAACTATCGTTCTCTCCAATAATAATGAAAAGTTGAAAATAGTGTCTAATCTAATTCTGTCAGACAATAAATTCAACTTTTTTTTTGTTCAGAATGTGGTAAGTTCCTTTGTCAAAAAGCACGTACAACGCTTCTTTAATTATACTTCTTAACGTATTCTGATGAAATCGTTTATCATTATACTGACGTATAGTTTGAAACATCCCATTACACGCGTTTCCCCGGTGATGCGGAGCACCGAACATAACGTGTGAAAGAATAAGTGAGTGCCAGTCTCCAGTTCAAAGACTGGTGTCAACACTAGTGAAGTATACTAGTCGCGAACCTATTGAAGGTCGTCGTATTCCATTGTCTTCCTTCGTACTGCGCATGTTCCTTACCATGAGTTAAGGAATATACTGATAGTTTAACGTAATACATTCGACACAAAATTCTTTTCCGGAGAAGAAAATTATACATGCTGTCGGACGTTCTATGACCGTACTCCATTTGAATCCTACAGTGTGGGTCAGTGATCTTAATCTTTAACTTGGTGAATCAGTTTTCATACATTGAGTAGCCATTTGTAGTACATAATTTCATAGTTCAGAGAAATGTGTTTGGAAGAGTACCCATACGAATTTGATTTTAATTGGGGCAGGGATTTCACATTACTTTGATGCGACAGATGGCGACGCCTTGGGAAAGTGAATTTGGTTGTTACTGAAAAAAGAGCAGGAGGCCGCAGTGGTTACCACTATTCCAGTGGGCCAGGGGCAATCTTTAAGCAGTTTCTTGCCGCCTATGAAATTTAGAAGCCAGCCAGTAACCTTCCTGGGAGTAACAGGCTTGTAGCCCTGTGAGCAGAGCATACGATTAAAAGTGATTTATATTTGTGAAGTTGGGTGATAGTAACCCGAAGTGACTTGTAAGTTGTTCTCTGAGTGCAGAAAGCTTTTTTTATCAATCTTACAAGCAAGTATTTTGGCTTAATGCATGTTGTTGTTGTTGTGGTCTTCAGTCCAGAGACTGGTTTGATGCAGCTCTCCATGCTACTCTATCCTGTGCAAGCTTCTTCATCTCCCAGTACCTACTGCAACCTACATCCTTCTGAATCTGCTTAGTGTATTGATCTCTTGGCCTCCCTCTACGATTTTTACCCTTCACGGTGCCCTCCAATGCTAAATTTGTGATCCCTTGATGCCTCAAAACATGTCCTACCAACCGATCCCTTCTTCTAGTCAAGTTGTGCCACAAACTTCTCTTCTCCCCAATCCTATTCAATACCTCCTCATTAGTTACGTGATCTACCCACCTTATCTTCAGCATTCTTCTGTAGCACCACATTTCGAAAGCTTCTATTCTCTTCTTGTCCAAACTGGTTATCGTCCATGTTTCACTTCCATACATGGCTACACTCCATACAAATACTTTCAGAAACGACTTCCTCACACTTAAATCTATACTCGATGTTAACAAATTTCTCTTCTTCAGAAACGATTTCTTTGCCATTGCCAGTCTACATTTTATATCCTCTCTACTTCGACCATCATCTGTTATTTTACTCCCTAAATAGCAAAACTCCTTTACTACTTTAAGTGTCTCATTTCCTAATCTAATCCCCTCAGCATCACACGATTTAATTTGAGTACATTTCATTATCCTCGTTTTGCTTTTGTTGATGTTCATCTTATATCCTCCTTTCGAGACACTGTCCATTCCGTTCAACTGCTCTTCCAAGTCCTTTGCTGTCTCTGACAGAATTACAATGTCATCGGCGAACCTCAAAGTTTTTACTACTTCTCCATGAATTTTAATACCTACTCCGAATTTCTCTTTTGCTTCCTTTACTGCTTGCTCAATATACAGATTGAATAACATCGGGGATAGGCTACAACCCTGTCTCACTCCTTTCCCAACCACTGCTTCCCTTTCATGCCCCTCGACTCTTATAACTGCCATCTGGTTTCTGTACAAATTGTAAATAGCCTTTCGCTCCCTGTATTTTACCCCTGCCACCTTCAGATTTTGGAAGAGAGTATTCCAGTTAACGTTGTCAAAAGCTTTCTCTAAGTCTACAAATGCTAGAAACGTAGGTTTGCCTTTTCTTAATCTTTCTTCTAAGATAAGTCGTAAGTTTAGTATTGCCTCACGTGTTCCAACATTTCTACGGAATCCAAACTGATCTTCTCCGAGGTCCGCTTCTACTAGTTTTTCCATTCGTCTGTAAAGAATTCGCGTTAGTATTTTGCAGCTGTGACTTATTAAACTGATAGTTCGGTAATTTTCACATCTGTCAACACCTGCTTTCTTTGGGATTGGAATTATTATATTCTTCTTGAAGTCTGTGGGTATTTGGCCTGTCTCATACATCTTGCTCACCAGATGGTAGAGTTTTGTCATGACTGGCTCTCCCAAGGCTATCAGTAGTTCTAATGGAATGTTGTCTACTCCCGGGGCCTTGTTTCGACTCAGGTCTTTCAGTGCTCTGTCAAACTCATCACGCAGTATCTTATCTCCCATTTCATCTTCATCTACATCCTCTTCCATTTCCATAATATTGTCCTCAAGTACATCGCCCTTGTATAAACCCTCTATATACTCCTTCCACCTTTCTGCCTTCCCTTCTTTGCTTAGAACTGGGTTGCCATCTGAGCTCTTGATATTCATACAAGTGGTTCTCTTCTCTCCAAAGGTCTCTTTAATTTTCCTGTAGGCAGTGTCTATCTTACCCCTAGTGAGACAAGCCTCTACATCCTTACATTTATCCTCTAGCCATCCCTGCTTAGCCATTTTGCACTTCCTGTCGATCTCATTTTTGAGACGTTTGTATTCCTTTTTGCCTGCTTCATTTACTGCACTTTTATATTTTCTCCTTTCATCAGTTAAATTCAATATATCTTCTGTTACCCAAGGATTTCTGTTAGCCCTCGTCTTTTTACCTACTAGATCCTCTGCTGCCTTCACTACTTCATCCCTCAGAGCTACCCATTCTTCTTCTACTGTATTTCTTTCCCCCATTCCTGTCAATTGTTCCCTTATGCTCTCCCTGAAACTTTCTACAACCTCTGGTTCTTTCAGTTTATCCAGGTCCCATCTCCTTAAATTCCCACATTTTTGCAGTTTCTTCAGTTTCAATCTGCAGTTCATAACCAATATATTGTGGTCAGAGTCCACATCTGCCCCTGGAAATGTCTTACAATTTAAAACCTGGTTCCTAAATCTCTGTCTCACCATTATATAATCTATCTGATACCTTTTAGTATCTCCAGGATTCTTCCAGGTATACAACCTTCTTTTATGATTCTTGAACCAAGTGTTAGCTATGATTAAGTTATGCTCTGTGCAAAATTCTACAAGGCGGCTTCCTCTTTCATTTCTTCCCCCCAATCCATATTCACCTACTATGTTTCCTTCTCTCCCTTTTCCTACTGACGAATTCCAGTCACCCATGACTATTAAATTTTCATCTCCCTTCACTACCTGAATAATTTCTTTTATCCCGTCATACATTTCATTAATTTCTTCATCATCTGCAGAGCTAGTTGGCATATAAACTTGTACTACTGTAGTAGGCATGGGCTTTGTGTCTATCTTGGCCACAATAATGCGTTCACTATGCTGTTTGTAGTAGCTAACCCGCACTCCTATTTTTTTACTCATTATTAAACCTACTCCTGCATTACCCCTATTTGATTTTGTATTTATAACCCTGTAATCACCTGACCAAAAGTCTGGTTCCTCCTGCCACCGAACTTCACTAATTCCCACTATATCTAACTTTAACCTATCCATTTCCCTTTTTAAATTTTCTAACCTACCTGCCCGATTAAGGGATCTGACATTCCACGCTCCGATCCGTAGAACGCCAGTTTTCTTTCTCCTGATAACGACGTCCTCTTGAGTAGTCCCCGCCCGGAGATCCGAATGGGGGACTATTTTACCTCCGGAATATTTTACCCAAGAGGACGCCATCATCATTTAATCATACAGTAAAGCTGCATGTCCTCGGGAAAAATTACGGCCGTAGTTTCCCCTTGCTTTCAGCCGTTCGCAGTACCAGCACAGCAAGGCCGTTTTGGTTAATGTTACAAGGCCAGATCAGTCAATCATCCAGACTGTTGCCCCAGCAACTACTGAAAAGGCTGCTGCCCCTCTTCAGGAACCACATGTTTGTCTGGCCTCTCAACAGATACCCCTCCGTTGTGGTTGCACCTACGGTACGGCCATCTGTATCGCTGAGGCACGCAAGCCTCCCCACCAACGGCAAGGTCCATGGTTCATGGGGGGGCTTAATGCATGTACATTTGATTAGTTAGCAGAAACCGTTACATCTGCATTAATACACCGAAAGCCTCTGAAGAGTGCGTGACGGGGGCTATTAGACACATTACTGGCCATTGTAAACCGACGTGTAACTTTCTTAATGTATCATTGCCAAGTAACATAGCTCGATAAAACTTGGACGATACACAGAAAGAACTACTTGGAAATTACTGGATAATCGTTGGTAGATGTGGACGTGTTGGATAACGTCTCCCGAAAGCATCCCACACGAGCTCCACAGGACTTAAATCGGGGAATATGCTTTCTTCCCAAAAGCTCCTCCAGCAATATAGTTCGATGCGATCGCGTGATGTCTCCTACGAAAAAGAAGTCAGGGCCGAGTGCACCCCTGAAAAGACGCACATGGGGAAGGAGCATAGCGTCATAATAATGTTGACCGGTGAGTGTGCCGTGTTCAAAGATTTGTTGGAGACCAGTACGCCCATGCAACATTATGCCTCCTCACACCACACTCTCTGGACGACCAGAAGGATCATGTTCGACAATGCTCCTGGATGCATCACGTGTTCCCACTTCTCACCTCATGGAACTTCAGAACTACTATTCAGATTACATATGCTCTAATCCGCTACTTCGGGAAGCGTGAAACAGTTGAACAGTATCAAACTACTGGGCTACACTCGTCACACTTCGCCTTTCTTCTAATTTCCCAATGATTCTTCCACGTATGAAGTCATCTAAATATTATCTCCGGGCCGTGTTGTAATGAAGAAAACGAGCACAGTGCTACGTAACTACCTCGTGTTGCGAGGTCGGCGCACATTCGGCGTTACAGACTCGCTACCCTCACGCTGTGTCCAACTTTCTGTGCGGGACTGAGAGATTTCTGGCAAGATGCTTCCGCACATTCATTCATTTCCACTGAGTAGTTAATACGTTATCTAGCTCGTCCTTAAGTTCTCCATAGCAGCGGCTTTCCCCGTCGGAGGTTCGAGTCGCCCTCCGGCATGGGTGTCGGTGTCGTTCTTAGCGTAAGTTTAAGTTAGATTAAGTAGGACCGATGACCTCAGCAGTTTGGTCCCATAAGACCTTACCACAAATTTCCAGTGTAATTACAACACCAGGAAGGATATCAAATAAAGACGCTTTGCTTGCTGTGCATATGCAGCATAGTAGGAGTTATACATGATTCAGTTTATAGGTGATGTGAAAATATACAGGGTGAGAAATTTAGCACATGGAACTGCCGTGTCTGGCAAGAAGAATGGCTGTAACCTGGCGGACATTCAATAGAACCGAACATGGACTGCAGACGCAGGTACGTCATTCCGTGGTGCTTCAGCCAGACGTCATCAATCGTAGTGGTTGGCGAGTGGTGTCGTCCCCGTCTCTCGCAACCCTTTGCTAGATGGTCGCACTGGGTGAGAGATCTGGAGAAAGCGTGAAAAGGCTATGGAGGGCGGGGAAGACCATTGCCTATCGGGGCAATCTTGCCCTAAAGGAGTTTATTACTGTCTTTCCAGAGGCAACATACACTGCCCAGTCACGTTAATCTGACTACCTGTCAGAGCTTGAATACTCACCTTCTGCTGCACGAACCGCTGCGAGACGTGCAGGAAGAGAGTCAGTGAGATTCTAGAAGATATCTACAGGAATTTGTAGTTACGCCGACTCCAGTGTCGTGGCCAGCTGCGCTAGGTTTCTCGGTTAGGATCCATAGCGCAAACGGATCCATGAAGGTGGTCCCGCAGATACTCGACTGGGTTTTAATTTGGGGAGATTGGTGACCAGCATAATACTACAAACATCCTGATGCTCTTCGAACCTCGCGCGCACATTGCGAGCAGCTTGACACGTTGCATTGTTCTGCTGATAGATGCCATCCTGCTGAGGAAAACCAAACTGCATGTAGGTGTGGACATGATCCCCAAGAATAGATGCATAATTTCGTTGATCCATTGTGGCTTCCAGAATGACTACATCACCCAGGAAATGCCAAGAAAAAGTTCCCCAGATCATAACGCTGCCCACTCTGGCCTGGATATTTTGCTTTTAGAGGTTTCACACCATACACGCCAACGGCCATCCGTCCGATGGAGCATAAAACGTAATTCATATGAAAATGCCACCTGTCGCCACTCAGTGAACATCAAGCTGTGGTCTGGTATACGAATTCTATCCTTCTTTTCCCTTGAACTGCAGTCAGCATGGTTGCATGAACCAGGCGACTGCTGTGGAAGCCCATACGCTGCACCGTACACTGGACGGCCAGTGAGGAGACATTGTTTGTAGCCTCTTGCTTCATCCAGAGGCTCAATTGCTCAACAGTTGCACGTCTATTAGCCGTACACATCTCTGCAGATGTCGTTACTCATTTCATCTATGGACCGTGGTGCACTACAGTTGCCTCGGTGCCAGTTTTGCGATATCGCCATTTTGCCATGCACGGTGTACTTTAACTATTCAGGTACCTGAACAGTTTCCAGTCTTAGCTTTTCCGGAAATACTCCCATCCTTGGCCGTAAAATCAATGGTCATGCTCTTTTGAACGTCGGATAAATTGCTCAGTTTCCGCATCACGACAAAGACTGCACTGTTTTCCGCGTCCCTTCGCCTCCCGACACGATTTATATACCCTCCACTGCTAGTGCTGCCATCTGCCGTCTATGAGTGGTTATTTCACATTGACATCGAACATAGTCGGTGGTCACATTAATGTGATAGGACAGCGTTGATATTGGCCTACCAGATCCGTGTTCATTATATTTAAGTTAGCATCACGCTGTGGGCATAGGATGAACAAAACATTGTAACACTTTCATGCCAACAGATTTTGCACAAAAGCCTGGAAACAACATATTGCTCTACTTTCCAAGGAGTGCTTTATCAAAGAGCTAACAAGAACGGAAAGGATAGGCCTCCAGGGAGAAAAAGTAACGACGGAATGGCTCACCTCATGGGAAAACTGCTCACATGTGGGTGAGTGCGGCGATATACCGAGAACTAGTGCACAATTGATATTTTAACAGCGAGCCGCTGGTGGCTTTAAAGATTCGCTGTTCAATTCTTTTCCATTGAGGAGATCTACCACCACGTGGCTCTGGATATCGATCCAACTGGGGGTGACCTGAAGGTACCACCCCCCGACTCATACACTTCCCATGCCGAGGGCAAGCAACTCACTCAGTTGGGAAGACGTGGCCATACAGTGCCGAAACCAGCGGACGTGCACTGCTCCTGCACCCTTGGCGCCAAGCTGTCGGCAATCTTGGTATTAATGGCCAAAATTGGCCTCCTTCTTGCAGCACCAAGACATCAACAACACCTTTCCTGCCCTTATTTGCGACATTACTATTAATTTCAATGTGCCATCAATGTTGCACGTCATGGGATGATAGTAGAGGTGGGAGACAGTTTAATGAGCAAACTATATAGTCATTAAACTGTCTCCCACCTCTAAGAGGTGGTTCATGGTGTGGGTTCCTGTTGTCATGTCCTAGTTCATGAACCACGGGCAACGTGTGAGTGGCCAAGTAAGTGGTCCCGACAGTCGGGATACCAGTTACTTTGGAATAAGGCTGGGCATCTCGGACATATTCTGAGTCGTAGTCACCTTTGTGCTCATACGGCAAAGACTACCAAATCCACCGGTTAGTCCCTCAACCGTTAGGGGTAAAACTCAATGGGACTCGGGGCAAGTAAGGCTAGCAACCTGCTTCCCTGGTACTTTAAACATGATGCTGGCAACAATCAGAGCAAAATGCCTCGGACCTTTGGAGTTGATGGAGTCCCACGTCTAACTGACAAACCAGGGACTCCTAAGATACGACTTGGCAAACAAATGGTAATGAGATGGGGAGCTATTAATATCAATGGGGGCTACTCTGGGAAGAAGGTAGAGCTGGCAGAGGCTGCAAGTAAGATGTTTTAGCTGTTATCGACATTCGGGTAAGGGGTGAGAAAGAAGAGGAAGTGGGAGAATACAAGGTCTACCTGTCAGGAGTCAAAGCAGGAATAGCACAATGGGGTGTAGGCCTTTACATCAGGAAAGAAATGGAACCCAGCGTAGCTGCAATAAGGTCTGTAAATGAACGACTGATGTGGATAGATTTGACGGTGTCTAGCAAGAAAATTAGGATTGTGTCAGTATATTCGCATTGTAAAGGGACAGATCAAGATAACATGGATAGTTTTTATGATGCACTCAGTGATGTAGTTGTTAGAGTAAAGGACAAGGACAGTGTTCTGCTCATGGGTGAATTTAATGCAAGGATTGGAAATCGAACAGAAGGGTATGAAAAGGTTATGGGTAAATTTGGAGAGGATATGGAGGCCAACAGGAACGGGAAACAACTCTTGGATTTCTGTGCCAGTATGGGCTTAGTAATCACAAACTCCTTTTTTAAACATAAGAACATTCACCGGTGTACTTGGGAAGGCAAAGGAACCAGATCTGTCATTGACTATATAGTAACAGATCAGGAATTCAGGAAGGCTGTGAGGGACACACGTGTATTCAGGGGATTCTTTGATGACACTGATCATTATTTAATCTGCAGTGAAATTGGTATTGTGAGGCCGAAAGTGCAGGAGGTCAGGTCCATATGTAGGAGGATAAGAGTGGAGAAACATCAGGATAAGGAAATCGGGCACAAGTACATAACAGTGATCTCAGAAAGGTAGCAGTTAGTTGAATGTAGTCAATTACAGTCATTGGAAAATGAATGGACAAGGTACAGGGACACAGTACTGGAAGTGGCTAAAGAATGTCTTGGAACAGTAGTGTGTAAAGGTAGGATGAAGCAAACAGCTTGGTGGAATGACACAGTCAGGGCAGCCTGTAAAAGGAAAAAGGAGGCTTACCAGAAATGGCTACATACTAGAACTCAGGTAGACAGAGAAAGTTATGTTGAAGAAAGAAACAAAGCCAAACAGATAATTGCAGCATCTAAGAAGAAATCTTGGGAAGACTTTGGAAACAGGTTGGAGACTATGGGTCAAGCTGCTGGAAAACCATTCTGGAGTGTAATTAGGAGTCTTCGAAAGGGAGGTAAGAAGGAAATGACATTGTTTTGGACAGGTCAGAAAACTGCTGGTGAATCCTGTGGATTCCTTGGGCAGATGGAGGGAATATTTTGAAGAGTTGCTCAATGTAGGTGAAACTACGATGAGTAATGTTTCAGATTTCGATGTAGAATGGGATAGGAATGATGATGGAAATAGGATCACATTTGAGGAAGTGGAGAAAATGGTCAATAGATTGCAGTGCAATAAAGCAGCTGGGGTGGAAGAAATTAAGTCGGAACTCATCAAATACAGTGGAATGTCAGGTCTTAAATGGCTACACAGGATAATTGAAATGGCCTGGGAGTCAGGACAGGTTCCACCAGACTGGACAAAAGCAGTAATCACACCAATCTTTAAACATGGAAACAGAAAAGATTGTAACAACTACAGAGGTATCTCTTCAATCAGCGTTGTGGGTAAAATCTTGAAAGGAAAGTGCGAGTATTAGTTGAGGACCAATTGGATGAAAATCAGTGTGGGTTTAGGCCTCCTAGAGGTTGTCAGGACCAGATCTTTAGCTTGCGGCAAATAATGGAGAAGAGTTACGAGTGGAACAGGGAATTGTATCTATGCTTTATAGATCTAGAAAAGGCATATGACCGGGTTCCTAGGAGGAAGTTATTGTCTGTTCTACGAGATTATGGAATAGGAGGCAAACTTTTACAAGCAATTAAAGGTCTTTACATGGATAGTCAGGCAGCAGTTAGAGTTGACGGTAAATTGAGTTCATGGTTCAGAGTAGATTCAGGGGTGAGACAAGGCTGCAACCTGTCTCCACTGTTGTTCATATTATTTATGGATCATATGTTGAAAACAATAGACTGGCTGGGTGAGATTAAGATATGTGAACACAAAATAAGCAGTCTTGCATATGCTGATGACTTAGTTGTGATGGCAGATTCGATTGAAAGTTTGCAAAGTAATATTTCAGAGCTAGATCAGAAATGTCAGAACTATGGTATGAAGATTAGCATCTCCAAAACGAAAGTAATGTCAGTGTGAAAGTGATATAAACGGGTTGAGTGCCAAATAGGAGGAACAAAGTTAGAACAGGTGGACGGTTTCAAGTACTTAGGACGCATATTCTCACAGGATGGCAACATAGTGAAAGAACTGGAAACGAGGTGTAGCAAAGCTGATGAAGTGAGTGCTGAGCTACGATCTACTCTCTTCCGCAAGAAGGAAGTCAGTACCAAGACTAATTTATCTGTGCACCGTTCAATCTTTCGACCAACTTTGTTGTATGGGAGCGAAAGCTGGGTGGATTCAGGTTACCTTATCAATAAGGTTGAGGTTACGGATATGAAAATAGCTAGGATGATTGAAGATACTAGTAGATGGGAACAATGGGGAAATCAAAGAAAAACTGGGAATGAACTCTACAGATGTAGCAGTCAGGGCGAACAGGCTTAGATGGTGGGGTCATGTTACACGCATGGGAGAAGCAAGGTTACCCAAGAGACTCATGGGTTCAGCAGTAGAGGGTAGGAAGAGTTGGGGCAGACCAAGGAGAAGGTACCTGGATTCGGTTAAGAATGATTTTGAAGTAATAGGCTTAACATCAGAAGAGGCACCAATGTTAGCACTGAATAGGGGATCATGGAGGAATTTTATAAGGGGGACTATGCTTCAGACTGAACGCTGAAAGGCATAATCAGTCTTAAATGATGATGATGATGAACTATATAGTCTGGCAATTTATAATTATGACGCTTAATTTGACAATTAAAGAATGTTACTAAAAGGATAAGCCCCTTTTAACTAATTATTTCCCATCTACATCTACATGATTACTCTCCAATTCACTGTTAATTGCCTGACAGAGGGTTAATCGAACAGCATTTAAGCTACCTCATTTCCGTTCCGCCGTCGAACAGCGCGCGGGAAGAACGAAAACTTAAATCTTTCCATGCGAATTCTGATTTCCCTAATTTTATTATGATGATCGTTTCTCCCTATGTAGGTGGGCGCCAACGCAATATTTTCACACTCTGAGGACAAAGTTGGTGATTCAAATTTCATCAGAAAGTCCTGCCGTATCGAAAAATGCCTTTGTTTTAATGACAGCCACCCCAATTCGTATCCGTGGTTCTTTCTCCCCTACTTCACCATAATACAAAACGAGCTGTCCTTCTTTGAAATTTTTCGGTATCCTTCGTCATTCCTATCTTACGCGGATCCCACACCACACAGCAATACTCCAGAAGAGGGCGGATAGTCGTAGCGTAACCAGTTTCTTTAGCAGACCGTTGCATTTCCTCAGTGTTCTACCAATAAATCATAGTCTTTGGTTTGCTTTCCCCACAACATTATCTATCCCATGTTACAATTTAAGTTATTCGTAATTGTAATTCCAAAGTATTTAACTGTGTTTACAGTCTTTAGATTTGTGTGATTTATCATGTAACTGAAATTTAGGAGATTCTCCTTAGTGCTCTGTGGACGACCGCACTTTTCCTGATTTAGAGTCGTCTGACACATTTTGCACCATACAGAAAAGCTGTATAAATTATTTTGCAATTCGTTTTCATCATTTGACGATTTCATTAGACAGTAAATGACAGCATCATCTGCAAACAATCTAAGAGGGCTACTCAGATTGTCTTCTAAATCGTTTATATAGACGGCCTATAACACTTCCTTGGGAGTGCCAATATTACTTCTATTTTACTCCATGAGTTTCCCTCAGTTGATAGGAACTGTGACCTTTCTGACAGGAAATCACGTATCCAGTCACAACTGAGACGATACTCCATTGGCAAGTTAATTAGAAGTCTCATATGAGGGACGGTGTCGAAGTCATCTGGAAATATAAAAATATGGAATCCGTTTGATGTCCACTGTCGTTAGCACTCATTACTTCGTGAGAATAAAGATCTAGTTGTGTTTCACAAGAACGATGTTTTCTGAATCTGTGTTGGCTATTCGCCAATAAACAGTTTTCTTCGAGGTGATTCATAATGTTCGAACATTGTATATGTTCTAAAATCCCGCTGAAAATCGACATTAGTGATATGGGTCTGTAATGGAGCGGATTACTTCTGTTTCCTTTCTTGCGTATTGGTGTGACTTGTGCAACTTTCCAAGCCTTCAGGTATGGATCTTTCTACAAGCGAGTGGTTGAACATTATTGCTAAGTACGGAGCTATTGTATCAGCATACTCTGAAAGGAACCTGACTGGTACACAATCTGAGCCGGAAGCCTTTCCTTTGTTGCGAGTTATTAGTTACTTCGCAACACCGAAGATATCTACTTCTAAGTCAGATGTATTGGCAGTTGTTGTAAAATCGAATTCGGGAATATTTACTTCGTCCTCTTTGGTGAACGATTTTCAGAAAACCGTGTTTAGCAATTCTGCTTTAGTGGCCCCGTCATCAATAATACCACCATTGTTATCGCACAGTTGTTGATAGTATCTTGTCATTGGTGTACTTAGGTACGACAATAATCTCATTGGGTTTTCTGCTATATTTCGAGACAGAGTTTCTTTGTGGAAACTACTGAAAGCTTCTCGCATTGAAGTTCGCGCTATATTTCGAGCGTCTGAATGGATAGATTATATACCGCCCATTGTTTCGTCCAATACCATACTAATTTATATATTTTCACTATTTATTTCTAAAGAGAGGGCGGCACCTCCCTCTATCGTACTCTATTTTGAAAACGAAATGCTACACATTGTGGTCAGAGCAGCTGTCTGACACCCTCTGTATCGAGGTACAACAGGATAACAAGGACAAGATATGGAGTTATCTTGTTGAAAGCTGTCGTCACAGCACCTTGACAGCTGTACAAATTACCGGCTATACGGACCAGTGATAATCGTGTCGCGTACCCAGAAGTACACCATATCAGTGCTGCGCCCGTGTCACAGTGGTGACTACAGGCCCCGGCAGCGCTCGTTCTTCGTGGAGCCTCCACACACGGACACGTCCACCTGTACGCAGAACGGGAACTCGCCTCAGAAGACGACGTGCTGTCACGCCTTTGTCCACTGTAGTTGGGCGGACTACTGCCGGCGTGTCTTTCTCTTTGCTACTGTGTCGAGGAAAGCCGCAACAATAGTTGCCATTCTGTCAGTCCGTGGTGCTCCACACGTCGTCGCACTGTCGATGTGGATACTTGCTTTGTTAAAAAGAAATCCCATCTCTTAACTTCAAATCAAGTGGCTCTAGGCACTATGAGACTTAACATCTGAGGTCATCAGTCTCCTAAACTTAGAACTACTTAAACCTAACTAACCTAAGGACATCACACACATACATGCCCGAGGCAGGATTCGAACCTGCGACCGTAGGAGCAGCGCGGATCCAGACTGAAGCGCCTAGAACCGCTCGACCACAGCGGCCGGAGCATCTCCAAACTCAAGACATATGATGTGGATGTGTGGTTA
The DNA here is from genome assembly GCF_023898315.1 of Schistocerca nitens. Lineage (NCBI taxonomy): Eukaryota > Metazoa > Arthropoda > Insecta > Orthoptera > Acrididae > Schistocerca > Schistocerca nitens. The sequence continues at coordinate 899,376,514 of NC_064614.1, read as the reverse complement.
TGTATGTTCGAGCGAACAATGTGTGTCTATCCTTCCGGGCGCTAGTCGTGCTGGGACTGTTGAGATTGTGCTCGGTTTTGAGTGTGGCCATTCAGAAGCTACTGATCCCATATTCATATGAAAGTCGTGGGATCCCGCCCACGAGAGCAGCAATATCGTGGATTGATAAACTGCGGTCTTGATATGTCACGCACCTGCTGCTGTCGAATTCCGACACATGCTGGTAGGTTTTTCTCTTCCTTACACGAATCATAACGCAATATTCTCGCAGACAATCAACATTCAGATGCAATTTCTTAACGAGAAACCTGCTGCGTGATCTTTCTTTATATACAGGACTTAAATGACGTTACTCCAACCTGCTCTGGGCCGCTGAGCTGAAACCCTTATTATTTGCATTCTCAAGCATATACATACACCAAAAGAAGTTTTGCATCACCTCGGTTCCGAGAGTTCCGGAACCTGTACAAAAAATGGGAATAGAAGCAACATAAACATCATTTCCGCCCTTTTTATTGCTCATGAAAACCACACATTTCATGTTGAACCACCATACAGCGAGACCTTCAGAGGTGGTGGTCCTGATTGCTGTACACACCGGTACTTGTAATAACCAGCAACACGTCCTCTTGCACTGATCCATGCCTGTATTCGTCATGGCATACTATCCACAAGTTCATCAAGGAACTGTTCGTCCAGATTGTCCCACTCCTCAACGGCGATTCGGCGTAAATCCCTCAGAGTGGTTGGTGGGTCACGTAGTCCATAAAGAGCCCTTTTCAATCCATCCCAGGCATGTTCGACAGGGTTCATGTCTGGAGAACATGCTGGCCACTCTAGTCGAGCGATGTTGTTATCCTGAAGGAAGATATTCACAAGATGTGCACCATGGGTGCGCGAATTGTCGTCCATGAAGACGAATGCCTCGCCAGTATGCTGCCGATATGCTTGCACTATCAGTCGGAGGATGGCATTCACGTATCATACAGCCATTTCGGCGCCTTCCATGACTACCAGCGCCGTACGTCGGCCCCACATAATGCCACCCCAAAACAACAGTGTGTCTAAGGTGTTCAGCCTGACCGGGTTGCCTCCAAACACGTCTGGTTGAAGGCATAAGCGACACTCGTTGGTGAAGAGAACGTGATGCTACTCCCGAGCGGTCCATTCGGCACGTTGTTGGGCCCATCTGTACCGCGCTGCATGGTGTGGTTGCAGATATGAGCCTCGCCGTGGACGTCGGAAGTGAAGTTGCGCATCATGTACGAAAAGCATTATTCAGCATGGTGGCGTTGCTGTGAGGGTTTCTCCGAGCCATAATCCGTAGGTAGCGGTCACCCACTGCAGTAGTAGCCGTTGGGCGGCCTGAGCGAGGCATGTCATCGACAGTTCCTGTGTCTGTGTATCTCCTCTATGTCCGAGCAACATCGTTTTGGTTCACTCCGAGACGCCTGGACACTTCCCTTGTTGAGAGCACTTCCTGGCACAAAGTAACAATGCGGACTTGATCGAACCGCGGTGTTGACCGTCTAGACATGGTTGAACTACAGACAACACGAGCCGTGTACCTTCTTCCTGGTGGAATGACTGGAACTGATCGGCTGTCGGACCCCCTCCGTCTTAATAGGCGCTGCTCATGCATTGTTGTTGAAATCTTTGGGCGGGTCCAGTGACATGTCTGAACAGTCAAACGGACTGTGTCTGTGATACAATATCCACAGTCAACGTCTATCTTCTGGAGTTCTGGAAACCGAAGTGATGCAGAACTTTTTTTGAAGTGTGTAGTATATTTCATGCCAACTTAACGTTTGTTGTACGCCCCCTTCATGGCATTAAACTCCACTTCGCGAGGCAGTGACGTTGCGTTAAACTATGAAGGTCGGTTAAGTTTGAAAGCAGCTGTAATTCATCCCTTTGCCTCCGCGTGCAACATTCGTTTCGGATCATAAGCGTACTCCAGGGCCTGCTACAAATGTTTCCCGATAAAGGTAAGCGTCTGGTTTCGTTTCCTAGTCCGACACGAAGTCGTAGTTGATTCATTGAGGTTTTTAAATCTCGCCTGTTTCACCAAGAGAAGCTTCATAGTGGTTATGGGACTGGTCTCCTATTCAGTAGCAGTTGGGTTCAATCCCGGTCCGAGCATCTACATGTTTATCTTCCGTATTCTCCATAAATCATTGGCCTGATGGTTCATTTGAATATGACGTGCCTGAATTCCTTCCCCATCCTTTTGTCTTAAGTAAATGTTTCTCTTCTAATGACCGAGTCGTCGTATGTCGTAAGTCGTATGATCTGCTTCTTTCGGTGCATAACAAAACAGGAAAAAAAGAAGAACGACATAGGTCTGCCGCAGATAAGGTAATCTGAAGTATTGCATGTACAACATTCATTCCACTGCATCGGCACTTGTAGATAGGCCTAAGCCGTAATCAGTTGTGGCGAAATAAAGCGTTATCTCGAAGAAATCGTAAATGGCTGGTTCAAATGGTTCAAATGGCTCTGAGCACTATGGGACTCAACTGCTGTGGTCATTAGTCCCCTAGAACTTAGAACTACTTAAACCTAACTAACCTAAGGACATCACACACACCCATGCCCGAGGCAGGATTCGAACCTGCGACCGCAGCAGTCCCGCGGTTCCGGACTGCAGCGCCAGAACCGCTAGACCACCGCGGCCGGCAAATCGTAAATAATCGGTATTACTTTCTAATAATTTCATAAAGAGTTATGTAAATCTCTTGTAATTTAGAAACAAAGAAAAAGCTTTAAGAGGCACTGTATAGTCATCTCTGTCTAGAAGGAAAATTTATCAGAACATTGATTAGCCATTTTATAATTGTATGAAACAAGAGCTGATGTCAGTTTTACCGACTGGACTGTCGCTAACGATTGCTTCTCCGATAATGGCGGTTTTAAAAGATAAACTTCTTAGTTGCGCATTCTTGTCGGTACATTCTAGTGTTCGCGAATCTCTTTTTCTCTTGTAGGTCCTATGTATGTTTATCTAACGCGTTTAGCGGGTTTTGGTTAGTTTAATTTCAGTTCCATAGATTCTTTGCACGGCTTCTACGGAAATGATGTGAAACGAGATGTTTACAGGTAACAAGACTAACATCAATTCTAAGGGCGACTTATGTATTTTTTTAAGCTGGTGTCAGACAGTGTTCATTCTACTGGGTTTGACAAGTTAAGTTCGAATCCAACGTATTCTATATCCTGTGTACCAATTTAATTAGGCGATAGTTTACATTACTGCATATGTAGATCAGATAAGTTTGCATTTTTCTCACATTCTTTAGAGATCTTATAATCGTATTGCGTAGACTACCTCATGTGTTGGTCTAATTAATTATTTATTTATTCTGGTCGTCAGTAAATCATACCTAAGACACTGGAAACTCGGCAGTTGCTCTAATATTATCACCATGATGAAGATCTTTGAAAGAAATTAGAAGAGTCATGTTTCCTATTTAATGTGCGGAGCAGAAACACGGATACGGTAAAAATGAATACGGAAATTGACTGTGTCATTTTCAAAGGAAACACGTCGGCATTCGCCTTGAACACTGTAGGAAAACGACGAAAAATCTAAATCTCCATGATCTGACGAAGGTTTGAACCACACTCCTTCTGAAAACAAGGCCATTGCCTTAACCACTCTCTCACCTCTCACGCCACAATGTTTGGTCGAACAGGGCTGATTCTCAATGATAAGTTTGCCTTAATTCCAGTGATGTAGCTTAGATGTACACTGCCATTTGCTGACCATCATTAAATTCTTGAATTATTCCTTCATCGTGGCTATAAAATACTAAAGTAACAATAATGATTACCATTGTCCCTGTACACACTCGTTGCCCCTTCTTTCCGGTCAGGTGTTCCTCTTTTCCTAATGTTCTTAGCTGGTGCAGTCTCCTTAAATTTGCATTCTTTTGTATTTGTCACTATAATTGTTATTATTATTAGTGTCGTTATTACTGTATTATTATTATCATTATTAGTGGCACCAGCAGTTGCAGAAATACCTCCAGTATTAATGTTATCAGTTCATAGTCAGTATTATTTACTCACATTGTCAGTATAGATAGTCAGGTCATTTTAATACTATTTATTATATTAAAATTGTTATTTCTTAGGTAACTATGATGCACAACAGGTACCGTATGTGTGCCTCCTGGTCCAATGTAATTGGAGGCCTGAATGCCAAGCAGATCAGGTCAAATAAACAAATATGTAAATAAAAAATAAAACACCGTTTTCAAGCATGTATGGTATTTAGTTTTTAATCTCAAAGGGACTTTACCCTCTGACGAGAGTCTTAACCAAATCGTTACGCTACTGCCATGTAAAATAGACGGCAGAATAAACGTTAAAACTCCAGCGGCTACCATCCATGTGTGTGTGTCAGTACGATAACTCGGTGACACGCCCAGGATGTGTGCAGATCGCTGGGTCCAATGGCGCTTTGCTTTTTGCATACCAAACGAGGGATGAAGTGCGACAGTCTGTTGAAAACGACGATTTTCGTACGCAGTTGCCGCCTGAGCTGTGCGTGACAAAAAGCGAAGCGAAATAACGCCGCACAAATTGGCACTGTCCGGCATTGTGCGGTAACAAAGCGAACGAAGGTAGCCGATCCACATTCGCGCCTGCGGCCACCAGATTGCGATGCGAACACCGCTTCTGGGTCACAGCTACCGACCTCAGATCGCAAAGAAATAATAGCATCGTTCCGATATTCCAGTTATTCCCGGATGTGGTCGCTGTTCGAGTTTCGCTTCAGTACACTTCTGTTTAAATATTCTAAAACGTATTCGTGCAATCACATATTCTTACGTTTCTGAAATGTGCTTTCATCGTTTCGTTATCAGGTTGCACTGATAGTAACATCTGTCTGGCAGTGACGTTGCAGTGGCATTTCGGAAAATAGCAATTTCTGCTGTAGTATCAGATTGAATATATTTCGTGCAAGTATTGTTGCTAGCCCTGAGCTTCAGTACTGTTTTACAAATAACGTTCATTTGATTCTGCCGTTTCTCGTGACCTGTTTAGATACATATTTACACGTGTACTCTGTCTCGGATATTAAATACATTAATCGTACTCTGATTCATCGTGTATCGTTAATCGAGTTATAGACAACAGAAGAAAGACAGCGACGTACTCTAATGGCCATTAAAATTTCTACACCACGAAGATGACGTGTTACAGACGCGAAATTTAACCGGCAGGAAGAAGATGCTGTGATATGCAAATGATTAGCTTTTCAGAGCATTCACACAAGGTTGGCGCCGGTGGCGACACCTACGGAGTGCTGACATGAGGAACGTTTCCAACCGATTTCTCATAACACAAACAGCAGTTGACCGGCGTTGCCTGGTGAAACGTTGTTCTGATGCCTCGTGTAAGGAGGAGAAATGCGTACCATCACGTTTCCGTCTTTGATAAAGGTCGGATTGTAGCCTATCGCGATTGCGGTTTATCGTATTGCGACATTGCTGCTCACGTTGGTCGAGATCCAATGACTGTTAGCAGAATATGGAATCGGTGGGTTCAGGAGGGTAATACAGAACGCCGTGCTGAATCCCAACGGCCTCGTATCACTAGCAGTGGAGATGACAGGCATCTTATCCGCATGGCTGTAATGGATCGTGCAGCCACGTCTCGATCCCTGAGTGGTGGTGGTGTTGGTGGTTAGTGTTTAACGTCCCGTCGACAACGAGGTCATTAGAGACGGAGCGCAAGCTCGGGTTAGGGAAGAATTGGGAAGGAAATCGGCCGTGCCCTTTCAAAGGAACCATCCCGGCATTTGCCTGAAACGATTTAGGGAAATCACGGAAAACCTAAATCAGGATGGCCGGAGACGGGATTGAACCGTCGTCCTCCCGAATGCGAGTCCAGTGTGCTAACCACTGCGCCACCTCGCTCGGTCGATACCTGAGTCAACAGATTGGGAAGTTTGCAAGACAACAACCATCTGCACGAACAGTTCGACGACGTTTGCAGCAGCATGGACCATCAGCTTGGAGGCCATGACTGCGGATACCCTTGCAGGCAGGAGCCCCTGCGATGGTGTACTCAACGACGAACTTGGGTGCACGAATGGCAAAACGTCATTTTTTCGGATGAATCCAGATTCTGTTTACAGCATCATTTGGTCGCATCCGTGTTTGGCGACATCACAGTGTACGCACATTGGAAGCGTGTATTCGTCATCGTCATACTGGCGTATCACCCGGCGTGATGGTATGGGGTGCCATTGGTTACACGTCTCGGTCACCTCTTGTTCGCATTGACGGCACTTTGAACAGTGATGTAACAGATGTGTTACGACCCGTAGCTCTACCCTTCATTCGATCCCTGCGAAACCCTACATTTCAGCAGGATAATGCACGACCGCGTGTTGCAGGTCCTGTACGGGCCTTACTGGACACAGGAAATGTTCGACTGCTTTCCTGGCCAGCACATTCTCCAGATCTCTCACCAATTGAAAACGTCTGGTGAATGGTGGTCGAGCAACTGGCTCGTCACAATACGCCAGTCACTAATCTTGATGAACTGTGGTATCGTGTTGAAGCTGCATGGGCAGCTGTACCTGTACACCCCATCCAAGCTCTGTTTGACTCAATGCCAAAGCGTATCAAGGCCGTTATTACGGCCAGAGGTGGTTGTTCTGGGTACTGATTTCTCAGGATCTACGCACCCAAACTGCGTGAAAATGTAATCGCATGTCAGTTCTAGTATAATATATTTGTCCAATGAATACCCGTTTATCATCTGCATTTCTTGTTGGTGTAGCAGTTTTAATGGCCTGTAGTGTAATTGTCAGACGCTGCTGTGCTGTGTCGATTCTGAATGCGGTTTTCAACAAGTGTCGTTGGACAGATGCACATAATAGTAGGCATATACCACTGACGTTAATCTGTTGAAGAATTATGAAACAAGTGTTATGCTCACGCATTATGACGTTTTTGGAGAGCGATAATCTCCGCTTTAAAAAGCAACATGTATTCCGCAGACAGAGATCCTGTGAATCTCACCTGGCTCTGTTGATATGTGAGAACCAGAGTACCGTAGACATCGGCACCCATATTGATGTGCGTGTACCTTTACTTCGGGAAGGCATTCTATGCACTTCCGCACTTTGTTATAGTGAAAGAAGTACGCGCTTATCAAGCTTCGGATCAGATTTTTACTGGACAGAGTGCAGACAGAACTCAACACATCGCTATCAACAGAACAAAATCGAGAGATGTAAAAGTAATTTCAGGATGTCTGATACGACCGTTACTGCGTACCTTGTATGAGGGCTGTTCGTAAAGTAAGGTACGATAGGTCGGGAAGTGGAAACCACAGTAAAAATCAAAAATGTGATATTTACTAGATTTAGCTACACCTCCTAGCTGCTCCTCTACGCAGTCGCCACTCCGACTGAGACATCTGCCACAGCATTGTACCAACTTTCCAATACCTTCGCCATAGAAGGCAGCCACTTGTGCTTTCTGTCAGTTACCGACGCTGATCTGCAGTTCGTCGTCTATGCCAAAATGTTGTCTTCATAACCAGCGGTTCATGTGAGCGGAGATGACAATCAGAGAGAGCCAAGTCTGGGCTCTATGGTTGGTGATAAAACATGTCCCATCGACAACGCTGCAGGGAGGTCCTCATTGCCCCTACAGTGTGCGGCCGACAGTTATCATGAAGAAGGAAATTCTTGACAGTTTCGTTGAGTGGGCTGCTTGAAATCAATTGTAGGTATCCTTACGTGTACACTGTGTGGTCAAAACTGAAAAGAACGACGTGACGCGATCGACGGGAATATTAGAGGCATTGTCCAATACATCTAAGCAAGGCTTCTTCGAATGTTCACTGTAGTTTCCATTTCGCGAGCGATCCGATCTTATTGCCCAAAGAGTTCTCGCATATCAGTGATCAAGTTGATAACTTCAGAAGGTCGATAAGACATTTCTTAGATGATTCGCTTGCCTATAAGAAGGTAGCAACACCAGAAGACGGTAGCGAATTTCAGGAAGACCTGCGGAAGTTCAGTGATTGATGCAGTGACAGACAGTTGATCCTGAACATGTCACGTATTACGCATAAGCAGTCGAAGAAATGCACTGCTGTACGGTTATGATATTATCGACAAATCATCAGAAACGGAAACCACCGGAAAATTGCTAGGAGTAACCGTCTTGAGCGACTGAAAGTGACATCAGCATATAAAATAAACTGTAGGAAAAGCAGATACAAGGCTGAGATTCATTGGAAAAATCTTACGGAAATATAATTCACCAACAGATGAAGTAGGCATCAAAGAACTTGTTCGACCAATTCTTGGGTATTGGTCAGCAGTCTGGGACCCTTACCAGGTGGGATTAACAAAAGAGGTAGAGGTGATCCAATGAAAGAACGGGAAGCTTCGTCACGAGGTCGCTCAGCTGGCGTGAGAGCATTACTGAATTGATCAACAAACTCCATTGGCAGACGCTACAAGAGAGGCGTTTTGCATCACGAAGAGGTTTTCTTTTATTGAAATTCCGAGAGATTACGTTCCGGGAAGAGCGAAATGAGCATAACAATAAAATCCGAGAAATTAGAGTTAATACCATGGTTTACCGACAATCGTTCTTCCCATGCTCCATTTGGGATTATACGAGGGAAAGAGGAAAAGATAGAAGTCCTCTCGCCACACAACGTAAGGTGGCTTGCGGAATATAGGTATAGATCAAGATGTGGTGTGTCGCTGGTTTCGACAACTACTGTTGCAAAATTTTATTGATATTAGCGGAAGTCATTTCGGTGCATTAGTTGACTCCACGAATTATAGAATAATTGGCTATTGTGGAATAACCGTTGAAACGTCATGTTCACTGACTCAGTTTGTTGCAATTGTTGTTCTGACTTCATCTGAAGTGAGCTGTAAGGTTTTCAGAGAATACACATGAAGCTAACATAACGTATATTTAACTGTATTTACTCTTGTTTTTCACTCGTAACCAGCACGTATCGATGAAGGCACTAACTTCTTCGGGTGACAGAAGTTTCATTGCAATTCACTGGTGGACGAATAGCCGTAAGCATTGGTTTCCAGACTGTTTTCACTACAGAAAACAGCGGTGTTTCCGGGAATACCGGATTATTTTGCTGTTGTTAATGGATTAAGCATGACTGTAGTAATTATGGAATTTAAAGGACACTTAGAAATTAGCATCCAGTGGACGACGAGGTCATTAGAGACGGACTAACTTAGATGGACATTCTTTTTTCTAGGAACCATCCCCGGACACATTTCAGGTTGTTAAGGGAACCTCAAAAACGTAAATTACGGGAACCGAACGGGATTTGAACCACGAAGTTTCCAAATTCAATTTCAATGTCGTAATCATTGCCCCTTCTCACTCGGTCTATGATACTTACTTGCGGTTTACCACATAAAACGCAACTGTAATCGCCACTCGCGGGTTAGGCCGTGGGATTGTTCATACTGGCCTTAGGTTTGTTCCTACTGGCCGACTGTAGCCTACAAGGCACCACAAGGAGCGATCGGTGGTCGTGGGACGTGCGATCGGCACGCTGCCAGTCCCTCCAGCCATTATTACCAGTAGATGAATCCTGATGATGCCACTACTTGTTTATTCAAGCAATTCCTCATTTGGCCTCACAGCGGCTGATTGTGCCCCATACCACACCTTAAACTTCAGAAAATATCTAACGTGGTTCCAGTAATCGAGCCCGGGTCCCTCCACACTAAAGCAGCGACGCTAACCATTCGGATACGTTTTTTGTAGTTTTTCCGTGAACTTTTTTTTTCATTTTAAATGGCTTCTTTGGCTAGCTTCTGATCGTGTTCATCTTCATCCTGCTCTTCCCCCTTTTTTTCTCCTCCTCTTTTTCGTTACTTTATCTTGGTTCTGGTTCATGTTGAAAATGGGAAAAAATAATATCTTCTTCGGGATTTTTATAGTCATTCTGGTCCGGTCAGGACAATTAGCATTCGAAGAGCGTAGTCGGTCCACATTGAATTCCAACTTTTTTGTCAGTCCACACCAAGAGAAATGATTAAAACTTTCGAAACGGCAAAACATGTTTTCTGCCGTACGTTTGTCGCATGATCCAGTGTTGCTGTTGCAATATAATCGGTAGTGTAATACGTCTGTATACCTAGTATACGGAACCGCGAGACCGCTACGGTAGCAGGTTCGAATCCTGCCTAGGGCATGGATATGTGTGATGTCCTTAGGTTAGTTAGGTTTAACTAGTTCTAAGTTCTAGGGGACTAATGACCGCAGAAGTTGAGTCCCATAGTGCTCAGAGCCATTTGAACCATTTTTGAACCTAGTAAAAAAAAAAAAAATGGCTCTGAGCACTATGGGACTTAATATCTATGGTCATCAGTCCCCTAGAACTTAGAACTACTTAAACCTAACTAACCTAAGGACAGCACACAACACCCAGTCATCACGAGGCAGAGAAAATCCCTGACCCCGCCGGGAATCGAACCCGGGAACCCGGGCGTGGGAAGCGAGAACGCTACCGCACGACCACGAGATGCGGACTTGAACCTAGTATACGACCGATGTTTTGACCCTAGTAACATATGCCAGTCCAGCTGAAAAAGGACGTTCAAGTCGATGATTGCAGGGCTCGTCCTGGTAATTAAAGCCAATTTCTTCTTTGTCGGCGACCAATACATTTTGATCTGAAAAATGAATCTATGTGTGAAGGTGCCCTGTAAGTTACGCTTTCTGCAGAGAGGATTTTATGTTACATTGACGCCGTGCAACTTCACTCTAGTTGGAACACTCCCATAAATTAAATCCTACTAGATGTATTTGACATCTGACGGGACAATTTTTTATGAAGATTTCCCCAAACTCCGCTCCAGTCTGTCGATGGGTAACTCCTGTAATGTGGGTGTACTGGTGGAAGCTGAATTGCTTGTTGGTACAGAAAACGCTGTAGAACGGTGGAGGAATTCTGCCCCAAAGTAATTTGCCATAAGGAAATACATTGTATAGGGGTGAACAGAGGGAGTCCTGTTTGCAATAGAAGATAGCTCTATTAGCTAGGCAGTGAATATCTATTCTGCTAAAGTTTATAGTCCAAGTAAAGCATCTGGTTTCCGGGCGAGAAGGAGCGCCTGGTCTCCGACACGAATCCGCCCGGCGGTGAATCGGTGAATCGGCCAGTCTGTGGATGTTTTTTAGGCGGTTTTCCATCTGCCTCGGCGAATGCAGGCTGGTTCCCCTCATTCCGCCTCAGTTACACTATGTCGGCGATTGCTGCGCAAACAAGTTCTCCACGTACACGTACAGCACCATTACTCTACCACGCAAACATAGGGGTTACACTCGTCTGGTGTGAGACGTTCCCTGCGGGGTCCACCGGGGTCTGAACCGCACCATAACACTGGGTTCGGTGTGGAGGGCCGGAGGGGTGAAGTGGACTGCGGTAGTCGTCGTGGGGTTGTGGACCACTGCGGCTGCGGCGGGGACGGAGCCTCTCCGTCGTTTCTAGGTCCCCGGTTAACATACAATACAATACAATACATACAATACAAAGAATCTGGTAGTTCCAAAGAATATACTACGCCGCACTTTAAGAATGCTGTAACATGAGCGTATGCATAGGAGTAAAGTTCAAGAATACATATACTACCTGATCAAAAGTATCCCTGCGTAATGCGGAATTCAAATTCAAATGGCTCTGAGCACTATGGGACTTAACATCTGAGGTCATCAGTCCCCTAGAACTTAGAACTGCGTAAACCTGACTAACCTAAGGACATCACACACATCCATGCCCGAGGCAGGTCTCGAACCTGCGACTGTAGGGGTAGCGCGGTTAGTGACTGAAGCGCCTAGAACCGCTCGGCCACTCGGGCGGCTAATGCGGAATTGATCACTACACGTCACACGAGGCAAACTCGCCAATGTAAGAGGTGGTAGGGAGTATTGAGTTAAGAGTAGAGAAGCAGCAAGAGCGAATGGGTCGGTCGGAAGGAGTTACTTCTACCGTGGGCTGCTCCTTGTACGCCACCTGAGTGATAAATCCTTCGGGGATGTTTCAGCTCTTCTAAAGATGCCCAAGTCAACTGTTGGTAGTGTGAATGCTAAGTGTAAATACGAAGGAACAACCACGGCTAAGCCATAAACATGCAGACCTCATGTAGTGACGTAATGAACAGTCAGACCTCAAGCAGTGACGTATCGTTGAGCATTGCGGATAATAGTTTAAAAATTCGCATGAAATCAGCGGAAGGAATCACTCGTGAGTTCCAAATTGTTACCAGCACCAGCAGTCCAACCTGCACAGTGTCTGTGCATAAGGAGTCAAAAAAGAATGGTGTACAATGGTGGAGCAGTTTCTCCACACATTTCTGTAGCCAGTGCTAAACAACGCTTTAGTTGGTGTATAGAACAACACTACTAGACAGTGGATGACTGGAAACGGGTGATTGGGAGTCATGGCAATCCGATGAAAGGGTTTGGGTCTGGCGATTACCTGGAGAAAATTAAGTGCCGTCATATGTAAGACCAACAGTGGAAGTACGGAGGAAATGGCGTCATTGTATGGACTTGTTTTTCACAATTATCCCCCTTATTGCGCTTAAGAATACGCTAAATGTGGGAGTATATGAACACATTTTACAGCATTGCGTAACGGTTCGGAGACGGTGATTGTTTTTATTAACATGACAATGCACCCTGTCATAAAGCAGCATCTCTGAGGCTGTGGTTGTGGACAGCAACAGTCCTGAAATGGACTGGAGTCCCGACCTGAACCCACTGTAATATATTTGGGATGAGCTACACACCGACTTCGCTTCATGCCCAGCGTCTAGCATCACTACCTTCTCTGGCTCTGAGCACTATGGGACTTAACATCTGAGGTCATCAGTCCCCTAGAACTTAGAACTACTTAAACCTAAGGACATCACACACATCGATGCCCGAGGCAGGATTCGAACCTGCGACCGTAGCGGTCGCGCGGTTCCAGACTGAAGCGCCTAGAACCGCTCGGCCACCAGCGGCCGGCTTACCTTCTCTGGTTTCGGCTGCTGATGAAAAGTGGTGTGCCATTCCTTCACACTCATTCAGACATCTCATTCAAAGAATCCGCAGCATAGATGAAGCCGTCATAAATGCGAAGGGTGGACGGACCCTGTGTCAGTGTCCATTAATAGGTGTCCGGATACTTTGATTATGTAGTGTATGAGCGCACTAAACAATTTCGAAGTGGCGAGAACACCACAACAAATTCCAATTCACAAAATCTGCTAGTATATGAATGTTTTCTTCCTTGCTTTGTAGATATATGCATGTTTTCTTCCTTGCTTTATACTGCTCTTTCCGACTCCATCTTGATCTGTTACGATCACCTCACAGTTGTTTTTTTCGCTTTAAAAATTCTTCTTGATAAATTTATTCTTGAGTGTGTATTTTGTGTGTATACAGGCTAAAGCGAGAAATAAAAAATGTACCAAGACCTGGATTCGAACTTGCGTCTCCTGCTCACTTGGCGGATGCGCTAAGCACTACGCCACGCTGGCACAGTGGTTTTGCACAACTGCACGGACTGCCCTAGCGCTGCTCCCCCTCAATCCAAATTCGCATTCACGCCTCAGCCCACTCTGTACTCCCCCTAAAATAGTAAAGCATTGCAAAGGCTCTCCAACTGTACTGAAGTAGTACTTTAGTACTGAACAAAACGAGGGATGCTGCCTGAAACCCAGGCATAGGTGCTTTAATCAAATGAAACTACCGCATACGGCTCCAGAGTCTTTTCAAGTCTCAAACATATACGATCTACATATGCAGACTGAAACTATGAATGCCGGCCGGTGTGGCCGTGCGGTTAAAGGCGCTTGAGTCTGGAACCGCGTGACCGCTACGGTCGCAGGTTCGCATCCTGCCTCGGGCATGGATGTGTGTGATGTCCTTAGGTTAGTTAGTTAGGTTTAATTAGTTCTAAGTTCTACGCGACTGATGACCTCAGCAGTTAAGTCGCATAGTGCTCAGAGCCATTTGAACCTTTGAAACTATGAATGAAAATTTGTACCAAGGCTGAGATCTGAACCCGAGACTCCAAAGACCCGGGTTCGAATCCCGTTCTTGGTACAAATTTTCATTCGTCGCTTCAGTTCGAAAATTTACAAAAATGTGTACGAAGACCGGGATTCGAACCTAGGTCTTTGGAGACATGGATTCAAATCCCAGACTTGGTATAAATTTTCATTCGTCGTTTCAGTCTGCATATACACGTCATAGATGTTTAAGATTTGAAATGATCTCTGGAGACATATAGTTTCATTTGATATTGATTTTATATTTTATCGATCTGCTTGAATATGTTTGGCAGTAGTACATTTTAGACAATTTTTCCCGTGTTGACGTATTTGCAACAAAAGGGTATAAGTATATAACTTATTTATCTATTTACCTCAAATCAGTGACAACTGTTAGAACTCCTCTCCTTCTAGCCATTGCTCTGGTGTGTTTTCTGTATCCTCTTATTGTCACTGTTCCATTGTCTTACGCCGGCCGCGGTGGCCGTGCGGTTCTGGCGCTGCAGTCGGGAACCGCGGGACTGCTACGGTCGCGGGTTCGAATCCTGTCTCGGGCATGGGTGTGTGTGATGTCCTTAGGTTAGTTAGGTTTCAGTAGTTCTAAGTTCTAGGGGACTTATGACCTAAGATGTTGAGTCCCATAGTGCTCAGAGCCATTTGAACCATTGTCTTACTTGGTGAATGACACAACTTCTCAAATCCTACAATTGCATTTTCCTCTCTGCTGCTGTTTCGGCATTTGACGTTCTTGTTTGCATTTCTGCCCGTTTGTCTTCTCTAGCAAAGTTCTTATCTGAGTCATCTGCTTTTACAGCAGTCTGTGTCCTGTTTTTCTGTATTCTCAGGGATAATGTTCATATGAATCAATAGTACAAATAATCGCGTCTATAGCATATGTACTTGTAATCATGACTACCACATTACACTTGTTTTATTATTTTATCCAATATTTGCTGCCAGCCCAAGTTTTTTAGTGTACTAGGTCTGCTTTGAATGAAACACAAATCGATTATATGTAACGGACAAGTGATTATCCATAGTGTAATTGTTACTAACTAGTCACTGCAGTGCACACGTAGTATACTCCTAAAGCAGTTACTCTGAAAGACATGTTATTATTTGTCATTTCTTAACGGAGAGAACATTACAGTCAAAAAGAACTGTTTTCTTACTCGGAACAGGCCAGGTGACAACAGTCGTGTTTGTCTTGAATAATGTTTCCCTCCTTTCGAGCCATTTGTGCAAATGAAAGTTGGAATTCTAGCTCAGCATCAATCGCTATAGATTCATACTTTTATAGATTCACATTGGAAATTTTTATGGCTGGGGTAAAAGAACTTCACGTAGTTAATGAAAAATATAGCAAATACACTTTCCACCTTCGGTGGTCTGTCGGCCTCAAATGGAAACTGGATTTCACTATCTTAATAATTATTATAGACCAACCAAGTGAGTCTGCGACGGTCATGATTTCTGTGTCCACTTGCTTAGCAACTGAGTAATGTGCATCCTCACTATATTCAGTGGAGTGAGAATGTGTGCAGTGGCTGTTTTTATGGATTGGCGATTGTCTATCTGAACCACTCTGCTAAAATTCTGTTATTATGTTGACATAAATAATAGCTACTTTTCCTTTTGCAGTTAATTACTGTCAGTGTTTACAAAGCTGTATTTCAAAGATTCAGCAACCCAAAGAGATGACAGAAGAATGGCAAGAAACGTGCTCTTAATTGAGAATAATCCCGAATTTCGCTTTGGCTGCGGAGTATATTATCTTGGATTTTCCGACGAGGTTTGCTGTTTCATTTTCGTGCCGCAATCACAGCTTAGTAGTTAGTTCATTGGTTCATAACTTCGCTTGTCATGGGATATTACTCGCTACAGTGTAAAGGTTTTCCTATTAAATTTTTTCACTTCGTTGCTTTCGTTGTGAGCGTCTAAGTTCGGTCTCTGATGATTAACTCTTGTGAAACAGATAAACTTTTTTGTTTTTTACAAGTGCAGTCTTTCTTTTAAATTATCAGCTCATATGGAAAGTCGATTCGTTTCAGATCAATGCCCTTAGTTCCGTGTTTCTCTTAGTGAAGTTTCTTTTATGTAATCGAAACGGTACTAAAAGTCTTCATGAACTAAATGTAACAGAATTTACAGCGCAGATAAATATGAAAATCTGTGTGAACGGTGCACTCGCACAGCCTTTGACTTACTGCACAAGCTACGCAGGAACGAACGAGGATTCCCAAGTTCGGCTGAGACGTCTTCTACTCTTATGCTGTGTTTTTAGCTTGTTTCTACGTTTCCCAGCCGTATCTCTCCAAAGATTCCAACCGTGCTCTCTCCTGATACATGTTTCACACGCTTTCTTCAAACATGCTTCCTTTGCAACACAAAACTGTTACTTCTATAATTAAGTACCTCCTTTTTTTTTACTTTTCTTCGTGAAACATCCAAAAAGTCATGGAACAATGCATGGTTCCGTAAGAAAATATTTGCACTTTTTGTGCCCATTGACATCCTGTTCTACTTTTATACCCTGATCGCGGTAATTTGAGGAACAGCAACAGTTTCAAAAGGTTTGTATAACGTTATTGAAATTTCGTTCGCGGGGTTGCAGACATGATTCACAGATGAAAAATACGTGACGACTTGATTTGCTTCTCTTATTGATCGTTTTTTTTCGATTCTTACAACTTTTATTGTCAATTTCTATTTCCCTCTTTCTTTTCTTCTTTTTTAACCAGTTCCTCTTCTACGTATCGGTGGCGTACCACTACGTGGTTGCACTTCTTCGTTGAGAATATAAATGGGTACAATTCTCTTTATTTACTCGTAAGAAGGACTGCAGGCTCAGAGCCCATGAGGTGATTTCTACACGTTTCTGTTGGTTATAGAGGAGCTTTGATGATGCCCATGGCACCCGAGTCTATAGTGGGCAACAGATCTGGCATAGTCCAGACGGCGGATGGTCGACCAGAGGTCTTCGATGGTGTCCAGTAGCTTACGTGTTGTTCTCCTTATGGTGTCCTGGACAGGGTCGATATCCAGTTCTTGATAAAGATCTCTCGTTCGTTCCCACTGAGGGACTTTGAGAATGAGACGGAACAGTGATTTTGCAGCAGCTGTACTTGTGTAAAGTTTGTGTTGCGTATGGTACCCGAGGAAGAGCAGCCATATAATATGGAGGAGCAGGACCGTTACTTGGTATCGATTAAGTTTTGTGCCAAAAGACATACGAGATGTGGCGAGGAGTGGGTATAAGTAGTATATTTAGGCGTAACGTTTTAATCTTTTTAACGTTGATATGGTCCTTAAAGAGTAATTTTTTATCAATTATGATTCCCAAATAACCGACGTGGTCAGTCCAAGGGACTGGAATATTGTTTATATCCTGATTGTCACGAAGGTCAGGTCTTCGTCTGGTGTAAAGAATTGCCCTCGTTTTCTCTGCGTTACTTTTTATATGAAGTACCGTTGCCCATTGTTCTGTGATGGTCAGCTGCCGCCGTAGGCACCATATTGCCGTGTCGATGCGTCGACTGCTTCTTAATAACGCGGTGTTGTCCGCGAACTGTGCAGTGACAACTTGCACGAGCACCGACATGTCATTCACGTACAATATAAAAATCATTGGCAAGAGGAGGGGCCCTTGTAGTAAACCTTCTTCTAAATGTAACGTGCTGGAGCGTTGTCCTATTATCTTGGAAACAGACAACAATCTTGATACAGTAATACGTAACGGCGTAAAGTTTGGCAATCAGTTTGTTCTTCTGCACTCAGTCGTAGGCTTTTTTGACATCCAGGCAGGCAACCGCACTGTAGTTTGAGCGATTCATGCTGTAAAAATATATATTCCGTAACGCACGTCAGTTGGAGTTCCGCCAATAGCCTTGGCTGAAAGGCAACTGATTGTGTCCAGCATGGTGCTGGTTTGTCGAAGTCGTTTTAAGATTATCCTTTCGAGGATCTTTGACAATGTGGATGACAAACTGATGGGCCGATGGTTTGTCGGCAGCCTCAAGTTCTTTCCTCGCTTGGGAATCGGTACAAGGCGAGCTATTTTCTAAGCTGTCGGGAGTGGCTCAGTTGTAGATAACTGTTGAAGGTCCTCGTGATGAGCACCAGTGGCTTCCTTGGCGGTTGTTTGAGTTGTTCATTCGTGACCCCATCAGGTCCTGGGGCCGAATGTGATCTGGAGTTACGACTGATCGTCCTGACTTCCACTTACGTTGTTAGAAGAAGGTCATCCCTTTGTGCAGCTTGTCGAATGTCGTTCGCCTGTTGGGTAACCCTGTTAGCTTCATGTCTCCCTCCATGATATATATTGAGTTTTGTACCACTTAGGTAGAGGCAAACAGTTCTACCTCTCCTAGGGAATCGTAGATGTGACCTGTTGAGCCCTGAATGGCTAGGTTGGCTGGTCGTACTAGTTTCCACTCTTTCCCAGACTGAAGTGCCAGCGTAACCATTTTGTTCTCCCAAACTTCTAATCTGTTTTCCACCGCGTGATAGTGTAGTTCCCTCAGAGGCGTTTCAGTTCTCGTCGGTCCTCTGGTTCCTGTAACGTTGCCACCGTTTGCGAATTCCAGTTTTTAAGTCTTCGAGCGAAGACGAGAATTCGTTATGGTGCCAAGCGTGAATTTAGGTAGTTGAGTGTAACAATGGACTCTTCAAGAAGGGTAGTGCCAGATGCGTCCTAAGTGTGGCAGACGTTGTTGTTGAGAAATGCCTTGAAGTGGTCCCATAGGCAGAAACCCTCGACTCGATCTCCAGCTGAAGACCATAAATGATTGATGCCAATCACTATGTGAAGTGATTGGCATCAATCATTTATGGTCTTCAGCTGGAGACCGAGTCGAGGGTCTCTGCCTATAGCGATATCTAGAACGTTGGGCCGCTGGCGTGGATTTGAGAGAATATGTGAGGGATCATCTGGACCAAATGCTATGTCATCCAGGCGTTCATCCAAGGCTTGTATTCTGTTGCCCCTCGGGTTGTTTCTCCACGAGTCCCATGCGAAATGCTTCACGTTTAGGACTCCATGCTATAGCATCTTGCCATAGAGATCGAAAATGCGAAGCAGGTTCTCTTCTTCGAATGTTCACTTGGGCTAAGGTACGCTGCAAACAAAGTGATGTTTATGTGAATAGTACATATTCTCACGTCAGAGAAAGATAGCTGTGCCACCCCCATAACCATTAGCACAGTCCATCCGATATCCAGTCATGTTCTTCAACTTGAATTCCAGGGTAGGCCAGAGAAGCGTTTCTGTCACAAAGAGTATATCGACCTTGAATCTCGTGATAAAATCCTCCATTTATGCCTTCCTAGGTAACATTCCACTGGCGACGTAGATACAAAATGTGATGTCATCTCTCTGTGATTGCCAACGGACCATTTATGGGACTAAAAAGTTTCATGGCACCGTTGAAGATGGTGAGTAGTTTGGAATGAATGTTTGGTGCAGCTTTGAACTATTGAAACGTTTCTTGAATGGTCGTGAGGATTTTCTGTTGTCGGAATGTTGCCAGGAAGCCCGTGATTCTTGAGAATATATCCTTGAGGTCTGAAAACTCAAAGGTGGCTTGAGTAGATGCAGGGGCGCTGGCCAGTTGTTGGATGCGCGCTGCGGCTGTTGGTCATACAGTGGATGTCGTCCTCGTCGGCAGTGTGGGGAATTCCTTTACATTGTTGAGCTGTGGTTGAGCGAGAGTAGTGGCTGGTTGTTGATTTCAGAGCAGTGATGACTCACCTTGCGCCATATATATCTGCAGTGCTTGCTGGAAAGTGGAGCGTCCTTTCCCTGCGGCCGGATGTTCGCCTTCACAGTTGTGTTTTGGATTCTGGCTCTTCATCTTCTGGCATTCCTTCGAGGGGTGGTGTCCTGTATATTTCACATATCTTGCTGGCAAGCACCAATAATTCGCTTTATGAAAGAAACGCTGACAACGTTTACATCGTAGTCCTTCTTTTGGCTTATAAACTTCCATTTAGACCTTGGTGTCCATCAAGCGTTTGATATCATAAATGGATTCACTGGCTGGCTCTGCCCACAGTGTGACGCAATAAACTGGCTGTGGAATTAGTTTGTTTGCACGTGATTTGAACTGATGCAGTGTAGTTCGTTTTCCAGTTCCTCCGGTGGTATCTCAACTGGTAAGTATTTGACTACAACCTTGCATCTCTTATTCATAGGTGGTTGATATGTATAGAAGGTGATCTACACTGCCTGGAAGAACCGAAATCTTATTCGTCGATCAGACAGTGTTTCATATTAGTTTCTTATAGTTTTCTCCATATATACATGTATGGCTTTAATTGTACTGGCCACCTGTTTCTTCGGTTCAGCGTTCAATGACAAATATTTTCCTGTGTAATGAATAAGTGGTATTCTAGACGGTGGCATTTAACATTCTGTGAAGTGCTTGGCGCAGTGACAGGACTTAATTCTTCAGTTCCAGGTGCTTGCATGACATCCATTTGTACATACTCTGATTGGAGAGGGGTGGATTGGCTCGAGGTCGGGATAGGTAGTTGTCTGTTGGCGCATCGGTAAGTTCTTGAGAGTTATGTCTTTTCCTTCCGGCTTGTTTGCGGCATACGAATTGAAAGTCACTTTGTTCTTCGTGTTCTGGCTAATGATAAACATTCGAATCTGAGACTGATTCTTGTGCACTGTCCTCTCCAGAGGTGCTGTCTGCGTAACGTTCGGATGTTTAGCTGGTGTGGGATTTAAGTATGACGTCACCACGCACACCACCAACCTCAACGAATGTTTTTCCCCTTCAACATTCCATCAAACAGTAGACGAGGGAAAACGTTTTATTGGAGAAAACAGGTATAGAGACAATCACAGATGTCACGTGTTCACGGCATGACATGACATGACAAATCTTCACCCTCATAGAGAGTCGTCAGTCTTCTCACTGGTTTGACGCGGCCCGCCACGATTTCTTCTCCCGTGCCAACCTCTTCATTTCAGAGTAGCACCTGCAATATATGTCCTCAATTATTTGCTGGATGTATTCCAATATCTGTCTTCCTCTATAGTTTTTACCCTCTGCTGATCCCTCTAACGTCATGGAAGCTATTCCCTGATGTCTTAACAGATGTCCCATCATGCTGTCCCTTCTCCTTGTCAGTGTTTTAGACATATTCCTTTCCTCTCCGATTCTGTGCAGAACTTCCTCATTCCTTACCTTATCAGTCCACTTAATCTTCAACATTCGTCTTTAACACCATATCTCAAATGCTTCGATTCTTCTCTTTTCCGATTTTCCCACAGTCCATCTTTCACTGTCATGCAATGCTGTGCTCCAAACGTTTAGTCTCAGAAATTTCTTCCTCAAATTAAGGCGTATGTTTGATACTAGTAGACTTCTCTTGGCCAGAAATGCCCTTTTTGCCAGAGCTAGTCTGCTTTTGATGTTCTCCTTGCTCCGTCTCTCATTGGTTATTTTGCTGCCAAGGTTGTAGAATTCCTTCACTTCTAATATTTCCCGACTATAAATCCTAAAGTTTCTCGCTGTTCCCATTTCTCATTACTTTCGTCTTTCCTCGATTTACTCTCAATCGGTATACTGTACTCAGTAGACTGTTCATTCCATTCAGCAGATCAGGTAATTCTTCACTTTCCCTCAGGGTAGCAATGTCATCATCGAATCGTGTCATTGATATCCTTTCACCATGAATTCTAATTTCACTCCTGAACCTTTCTTTTATTTCCATCATTGCTTCTTCGATGTACACATTGAACTATATGGCAAAAGACTACATCCTTGTCTTACACCCATTTTAATCAGAGCACTTCGTTCTCGGTCGTCCACTCTTATTATTCCCTGTTGCATCATGAACATATTGTATATTTCCCGTCTCTTCCTATAGCTTACCCCTATTTTTCTCAGAATTTCGAACATCTTGCAAAATTTTACACTGTCGAACGATTTTTCCAGGTTCACAAATTCTATGAACGTTCCTTAATTTTTCTTTAATCTTGCTTCTATTATTAACCGCAACGTCAGAATTGCCTCTCTGGTGTCTTTACCTTTCCTAAAGCCAAACTGATCGTCGCCTAACACATCCTCAATTTTCTTTTCAATTCTTCTGTATTTTATTCTTGTCAGCAACTTTGATGAATGAGCTGTTAAGCTGATTGTGCCATATTACTCGCACTTGTGAACTCTTTTTGTCATCGGAATTGTATGGATGATACATATTTTTCCGAAAGTCAGATGGTATGTCATCAGACTCGTACATTCTACATACCAACATGAATAGTCATTTTGTTGCCATTTCCCCAATGATTTTAGAAATTCTGATAGAATGCTATCAATCTCTTCTGTCCTACTTGATCTTAAGTCCTCCAAAGCTCTCTTAAATATTGATTCTAATACTGGGTCCCCTACCTCTTATACATCGACTCCCGTTTCTCCTTCTATCACATCAGACAAATCTTCACCCTCATAGAGGCCTTCATTGTACTCTTTCCACCTATCCGGTCTCTCCTCTGCATTTAACAGGGGAATTCCCGTTGCATTCTTAATGTTACCATCCTTGTTTTTTATTGCAGCGATGATTGTTTTGACTTTCCTATATGCTGAGTGAGTCCTTCTGACAATCACTTCTTTCTCGATTTCTTTACATTTTCGTCTTAGCTTCCCTGCACTTCCTGTTTATTTCATTCCTCAGCGGGATTTCTGTATTCCTGAATTTTCATGAACATTTTTGTACTTTTTTCTTTCATCGATCAACTGAAGGTTTTCTTCTTCTGTTACCCATGGTTCCTTCGCAGTTACCTTCTTTGTACCTCATTTTTTCTTTCCAACTTATTTGACTTGTCCCAGGAGTGGGAAACTGTCCCTAGAGGCGGGAAGAATCAGCAATGATCAACGGGATGAGGATGCAGAAGGCAATGCAAACCACTGAATTCAAGAAACATAACACGTATCCACAGTACATGTGGCCTATAATTGAAAAAGTGCCATGATGATCCCTCCCTTGGCAAAAGATTTCCGAATAGTCCCCCGTTCGGATCTCCGGGAGGGGACAGCCAAAGAGGAGGTGACCATGAGAAAATGATTAAATAACCAACGAAAGAACAACTTTCTACGATTAGAGGCATGGAATGTCAGAAACCGCCACCCAATAAATTTTGATAAAAAATCAGCATTGGCTGCCAAAGACTTCCGATATAAGAAGTTAACCTCATTCTGCCACTAGGCAACAATCACCTGTCTTTAGAATAAATTACTCATTGAATTATTTTTCTTAATCTTTTTCTTCTCAGTGGTAATTCTATTTAGAGCATTTTTTAATAACGTAAAATTTCACAGATATCAAAAAAATGGTTCAAATGGCTCTGAGCACTATGGGACTCAACTGCTGAGGTCATAAGTCCCCTAGAACTTAGAACTACTTAAACCTAACTAACCTAAGGACAACACACACATCCATGCCCGAGGCAGGATTCGAACCTGCGACCGTAGCGGTCGCGCGGTTCCAGACTGTAGCGCCAGAACCGCTCGGCCACCAGCGGCCGGCTCACAGATATCGTTGCACAGGAGTCCACAGACCACTTTCCGAATAAACAGGGGGTCCGCTTAATCGGAAAGTTTGAGAACCACTGCTGTAAGCTATTTGAACATTATATACACCGGAAGAAACCCAGGTACCGAGCCAGGTGGCGCAGTGGTTAGCATACTGGACTCGCATTCGGGACGACGACGGTTCAAACTCGCGTCCGACCATCCAGATTTAGGTTTTTCGTGATTTCCGTGATTTCCCTAAATCGCTCCCGGCAAATATGGTTCCTTTGAAAGAGCAAGACCGATTTCCTTCCATATCCTTAACACAATCCAAGGTTATATTCCATCTCTAATAACCTCGATATCGACGACACGTTAAATCCAATCTTCCTCCTGTGGTGTCACCGCCAGACACCACACTTGCTAGGTGGTAGCCTTTAAATTGGCCGCGGTCCGTTAGTATACGTCGGACCCGCGTGTCGCCACTGTCAGTGATTGCAGACCGAGCGCCACCACACGGCAGGTCTAGAGAGACGTACTAGCACTCGTCCCAGTTGTACAGCCGACGTTCATAGCAGTGGTTCACTGACAAATTACGCTCTCATTTGCCGAGACGATAGTTAGCATAGCCTTCAGCTACGTCATTTGCTACGACCTAGCAAGGCGCCATTACCAGTTATATTGAACTTATTATACTTTTGTATCATCAAGAGCGATGTACTCCAATTATGGATTAAAGTTAAGTATTACATCATCTACGTACTTTATTTGCAATTCTCAAGACATTGTCCTGTTCCAGACCTCACGCCAGTCTGCGTGTAATTAAACGCGTGCATTTCGGGCTCCTCTAGCAACACTTCACCTCCCTTCCTTAAGAACTCAGGTCTCACGTTTTCTAACTCAATTCGCAACGAATCCGTAATAAAGTTTAGGTATTAGTGGATCTAAGGAGAAATTCGCAACTAATTCGTGATGAAATTTAAATCGTTCAAATGGCTCTGAGCACTTAGAACTACTTAAACCTAACTAACCTAAGGACATCACACACATCCATGCCCGAGGCAGGATTCGAACCTGCGACCGTAGCGGTCACGCAGTTCCAGACTGAAGCGCCTAGAAAACGCACGGCCACAACGGCCGGCGATGAAATTTAAGTATTAGTGGATCGAAGGAGGCTGGTGACCCTTGTATAGCTGTGATAAATTCTATATGTGTATAGCATATATTGTGCCTGTCTGTATTCCAAAACTGATGTGATTACCCAGAGCAGAAACAAACGGCTGTATTTCAAAACTGAAGTGATTACCCAGAGCAGAAACAAACGGTGATAAATGGAAAAAGTTTTGTAGGCTGTAATAACAGACAGACTAGCTAGGAACCAGAATGTAATGCATTCCTTGATAAACTTCTTCCTATGGCTTAAAAACAATGAGGCAGAATAAAAAAATTAAAAAAAAACACGTTGTCGCCCGGACGGTAATAAGAATTACGTAATTCTCAGTTCTTCGGAACCGCTGTGTAGTGGAACTGTATGTGCCCATAACTGAGCAAGTATGCAGGGTGGTCCATTGATAGTGACTGGGCCAAATATCTCACGAAATAAGCATCAAACGAAAAAACTACAAAGAACGAAATTCGTCTAGCTTGAAGGGGGAAACCAGATGGCGCTATGGTTGGCCCGCTAGGTGGCGCTGCCATACGTCAAACGGATATGACCTGCGTTTTTTTAAAATAGGAACCCCTATCTTTATTACATATTCGTGTAGTACGTAAAGAAAAATGAATGTTTTAGTCGGACCACTTTTTTCGCTTTGTGATAGATGGCGCTGTAATAGTCGCAAACGTATAAGTACGTGGTATCACGCAACATTCCGCCAGTGCGGACGGTATTTGCTTCGTGATACATTAGCCGTGTTGAAATGGACCGTTTACCAATTGCGGAAAAGGTCGACACCGTGTTGATGTATGGCTATTGTGATCAAAATGCCCAACGGGCGTGTGCTATGTATGCTGCTCGGTATCCTGGGCGACATCATCCAAGTGTCCTGGCCGTTCGCCGGATAGGTACGTTATTTAAGGAAACAGGAAGTGTTCAGCCAGGTTTGAAACGTCAACCACGACCTGCAACAAATGATGATGCCCAAGTGGGTGTTTTAGCTGCTGTCGTGGCTAATCCGCACTTCAGTAGCAGAGAAATTGCGCGAGAATCGGGAATCTCAAAAATTTCGGTGTTGAGAATGCTACATCAACATCGATTGCACCCGTACCATATTTCTATGCACCAGGAATTGCATGGCGATTACTTTGAACGTCGTGTACAGTTCTGCCACTGGGCACAAGAGAAATTAGGAGACGATGACAGATTTTTTGCACGCGTTCTATTTAGCGACGAAGCGTCATTCACCAACAGCGGTAACGTAAACCGGCATAATATGTACTATTGGGCAATGGAAAATCCACGATGGCTGCGGCAAGTGGAATATCAGAGACCTTGGCGGGTTAATGTGTGGTGCGGCATTGTGGGAGGAAGGATAATTGGCCCCCATTTTATCGATGGCAATCTAAATGGTGCAATGTAAGCTGATTCCCTTCGTAATGTTCTACCGATGTTACTACAAGATGTTTCACTACATGACAGAATGGCGATGTACTTCCTACATGATGGATGTCCGGCACATAGCTCGCGCGTTGTTGAATCGGTATTGAATAGCATATTTCATGACAGGTGGATTGGTCATCGAAGCACCGTACGATGGCCCGCACGTTCACCGGATCTGACGTCCCCGAATTTCTTTCTGTGGGGAAAGTTGAAGGATATTTGCTATCGTGATCCACCGACAACCTCTGACAACATGCGTCGCGCATTGTCAATGCATGTGCGAACATTACGGAAGACGAAAAAAATGGTTCAAATGGCTCTGAGCACTATGGGACTCAACTGCTGAGGTCATAAGTCCCCTAGAACTTAGAACTACTTAAACCTAAGGACAACACACACATCCATGCCCGAGGCAGGATTCGAACCTGCGACCGTAGCGGTCGCCCGGTTCCAGACTGTAGCGCCAGAACCGCTCGGCCACCAGCGGCCGGCTTACGGAAGACGAACTACTCGCTGTTGAGAGGAATGTCGTTACACGTATTGCCAAATGCATTGAGGTTGACGGACATCATTTTGAGCATTTATTGCATTAATGTGGCTTTTACACGTAATCACGCTGTAACAGCATGCGTTCTCAGAAATGATAAGTTCACAAAGGTACATGTATCACATTGGAACAACTGAAATAAAATGTTCAAACGTACCTACATTCTGTATTTTAATTTAAAAAGCCTACCTGTTACCAACTGTTCGTCTAAAATTGTGAGTCATATGTTTGTGACTATTACAGCGCCATGTATCACAAAGCGAAAAAAGTGGTCCAACTAAAACATTGATATTTCTTTACGTACTACACGAATATGTAATAAAAATGGGGGTTCCTATTTTTTAAAAAAGGCATTGATATCCGTTTGACCTATCGCAGCGCCATCTAACGGGCCAACCATAGCGCCGTCTGGTTTCCCTCTTCGAGCTAGACATGTTTCGTTCTTTGTAGTTTTTTCGTTTGACGCTTATTTCGTGAGATATTTGGCCCGGTCACTATCAATGGACCACCCTGTAGAAGAAGAAAATGGTGGATGACACGTGGTTTCCATGTGAAACAACGACAGCGATCATATACTACCAAGGAAAGAGGAAAAGGTAGTAAGGTAATTTCTGTTGGGCATTATGCATGATACACCCTAAGACAAACTGAAACGACGCACCGCGAATGAGTTATTCGAATGGGACGGAAATAGGTAGACGTGATGTGAATCGACAGACAAGCAAATGATTACAATTTCACAAAACTTGGATGATTAATTCAACAGAAAGAACTTCATAAATTCAGCAAAACAATAACACATTGATCCACCTCTGACCCTAATGCAAGCAGTTGTTCGGTTTGTCATTGTTGATAGCTTTTGCAGTCCTCCTCAGGAATATCATACCAAATAAAGTCCAGTTGGCGTATTAAATAGTCAAAATTCTGAGATGGTTAGATTGCCTGGAATCTCATCGACTGGGTTAGAATTGTCTTGAGTGATGAGTCCGACTTCGAAGTGAGCCCCAGTGACCTGCGAAGACGTGTCTGGAGATGCCCCGGACAGAGTTGGGATACCAGACTGACTCTCACCCACCATACGGCCCAACAACAAGGAGTGGTGGCCTGGGGTGCCATTTCGTTTCAAAACGGGTCCCCTTTGATTGTCATCCGCAGCATCCTCACAGTACAGCAGTACGTGGACAATGCTATATGCTTCCTCATGTTGTTCTTCATGGCAAGCCACCCTTTGCTTACATTTCAGCAATATAATGCCCGCCCACACACGACGGTGGTTTCCACTGCTTGTCTTCGTGCTGTCCAAAACCTACCTTGGCCAGCAAGGTCGCCGGATCTCTCCCCAGTTGAAAACGTTTGGAGCTTTATGGTCAGGGTCCTCCAAGCAACTTGGGATTTTCACGACCTAATGTGTCAGAGTTTGGCATGATATCCCCCCAGGAGGACATCCGACAACTCTACCAATCAATGCCAGCCGAATAACTACTTGAATAAGGGGTTGAAATGGGCCAACAAGTTTTTGACTTGCTCAATTTCTGAAGTTCTTTCTCTCGAATAAATAATCCAATTTTTCTAAAACTGTAATCATTTGGCTGTCTGTACATCCAAATCAGAGCTAACGGTTCCCCTTTCTATTGGGGTAATTACTTCGTTGTACGTCTTTTTTTGTCTTACAGTGTAGGACTGTTCGTCCCACTCGCCGATGTCTTAGTAATATTCTTTGTTGGAGTATATAAATCGTCATACTACAGACAACACACTGCTGCGGTTTGTGATACACACAGTAGATTTAGAGCATGTAGAACGTGCAAAAAGCAAAAACACTCATAAGTGGTTGAATTAGAGACACTTATCCAGTAAAGTATAGTGTTCCTTGTCGGTACTGTCGTGACGGGGATTCCATGAAAGAGTCGGAAGACTATCCTTATCCATGACAGCTCATTTGCTGCCCACATGTCACAGAAGGTAATTAGAGATGAATTTAAGGCCCACAAATCTCGCCTCAATGCCTATCACATGTCATCAATAAGGTTTAAATTAGGTAACCTTCAGGACCACACAAGGAGCGTTTTTCAAACCATTATTCACAATCCAGCAGCGGTGGGGTGAAGCATTGGCTTGCTGAAAGTAAAATCTGCCTTTTGTGTCCTGCAGACTAACAACAGGTTGCTCCGGTGTCCTATAAGGTAACAAGTGAGGGATCGTAAGAAGCTGATTAGCACAGGCAAATATGGTTTCGCTCGTTAAAAGACATCTGCTAATATCAAACGAAGGCCTTAATTTTAGAAAGAAATTTCTGAGAGCGTATTGAATGTGTGGAATGCAGCACTCGGTGACTGTGGAAAGAACGAGGAAGAAAACGGAAGCTTCTGAAACGTGGTGTTACAGAAGACACATAAGAATTGAGGAGACTCATGAAGAAATAAACTTGTGAAAAATACAAAGAAGACGAAAGAACAGGACAATAGTGCACGTGTTAAAACATCAGGGACCTCCAAGACACTAGCTGGAGACGTAGAGGCCAAAAATATATCTACCTACATATCTATTAAGTAATTGACGCCTTTGGGTACAAGCCCTACTCAGAGATGAAATTGTTGGCACAGGAGAGGACATTTCGGCGGGCCTCGTGAAACCAATCAGGAAACGGCTGAAAAAAAAAAGCATCAAACGGATACACATTATCGTGACTAGGACAATGAACCCCTTAACATGGTCACGTTTCACCGCATATGAACATCTTCTATGTGGCAATACCTCCACGATTTTTCTCCAAAATGCTCTATTGGCAAGCGAAGTGTATAGGCTATTGTGGTTTTCGATGCACACCTGCTGTCGGCGTGAACCGACATCTGATCAGTTTCTGGTGACATTTTACCACTCTTGTAGCCTCCAGCGGCGATATACGCCCATGGTAATCTCTGTGCTAGTGGGTTAAGCGGAGGTATTCGTGTTGAACGGTTACTTCTGTTGCTGATTGCGAGTCTATGGTTCCGTATGCTATGGCTTCTCGTCGGTGGCAATAATGGTTCAAATGGCTCTGAGCACTATGGGACTCAACATCTGTGGTCATAAGCCCCCTAGAACTTAGAACTACTTAAACCTAACTAACCTAAGGACATCACACACATCCATGCCCGAGGCAGGATTCGAACCTGCGACCGTAGCAGTCGCGCGGTTCCAGACTGAGCGCCTAGAACCGCTAGACCACCGCGGCCGGCTCGGTGGCAATAGTTGTCCAGAAATCCAGTGGTGAGTGGTTTATCTCACCGTGGCCTCTCTATCAGCAATTTTTTCTGTGGTTTATCCGGTTAGAGCTGAAATAAGCTTTTTGAAGCGTTCGAAAAACTATGATCATTTCATTCGGTACATTTTATTAATCGATTTGGAAGATGAGATCAGTTAACTAGTTGCGGAAGTTTATCGTATCACAGCTGCGATAGATTATCAGTTCTTGCTACATCAGTGTACTCACAACATCTGTTTGCAATCACGGTCACTTTGTTTGTTGCTCGAGTTATGTCATGTAAAGACGCCAGCTAACGATATTCGTTTACATAGTAACCTGACGGATGTTGAGTCAGGAAAAATGCACTGAATAGAACACACGTATGGCATGGAAAGCATCTTATTTATCGTTTTATTCATAAAATTAATACTTACATTTTAATTCTGGATGGGGGAACGCTGATAATATGCCCTTAAACATCTTCTGAAAAACTTATAGAACGTAAAGACGGATGTGAACAGTTAAACCATAGTTTTTTGTGAAATGCATATCGGTGCTGGTGGTTTAGTGATAAAGTGCGACGCCGGAAACCAAAAGTTTGCGGGATCGCATTCCTGTCAGCCCATGGAATATGGCGGAGTGCGTTAACTTATCCTTTACCTGTCAACGATGTGAAGGACCGTCAGGAACGCCACTTGGTTCGGATTCTGCGTTAAACTCGGTTGGATTACTGGGACACGTAAGTTGGCTAAATGTCGTCCTACTCAAATCTTGCACCATGTGGTTGATACCTCACGGAATTATTATTATAATGAAATATCAATTTATTGTGTCACTGATTTGCAGACAGATAAAGTGTCAAAAGCGTTAACAGATCAGTAAATAAGGAAGCATAGATTTGTAGGATTCTTCCTAATTTTCAAGTATGTATATATTTCTTCTTGACAGTTCTGTAATGTTTCCTCGTTTTTCCATCTTTTACCTCACCAAGGGCTTCAATGTTGATAAATACATAAGAATATAGTTACTTTCATCTTTTTTTTATTGAGAACTGCTTGGAAATCCTCAGAAAAGAAAATTAAATGCTTATTACAGAATCCAACTTCTGCTGCAAACAATTTAATTCTGTTTGCCCTGTTATCTACGGATTGCCTCCTGATCAGCTAGACTATCACGAACCATCTAATTTCACTCTCGAAATAGTCAATGGTCTCTTTTTTTTTCTCAGTACTCGGCCGACTGATCCATCCAGTGGCAGCGTCTCCTCGCACACACGCACACACACACACACACACACACACACACACACACACAGACCTAAGCCGAACTGGAATACCAAAAATTGTGTATGAACTGATGGTTACCACCACCGGAATGTATTTATTGAGGTCTATCATTCACATTCACTTTCAGCTGGCCACTGCTCTCTGCAGTACTCACCGCGGCTGCTGGCAACCGCGTCGTGGAAGAGTGTGAACACAACGCTCGAGGTGGTCTCTGCTCAGTTGTTTTGATTTATGGCTTGGCGGGGCGTGATTAACGGCATATTAGAATGATGAGGGATACCGCAACAGGAAAAAATTCAAGCGTGATAAGCTTTGTAGCACACTAACCGGTACTTCTATCCAGTTAACACGTCGTATTATCTTGCTCGAAGATCACACCCGTTTTAGCGGAGTCAATTAACATGCAATTACGTGCATGGTACATTCGAAACCAAACAGATGGTTGGTCTCAGAAAATCTGACAGAAATATCACCTCGATTACAACGTCGCGACGCCTAGCGTGTTGTCTTCCATCAGTTCTTCAAGGGCTTTTTTCTCCACTGTTCGTCATACGTAACTCAAAGTTAAGAAGTTCAATGAACCGGAAAACTGCACTCATTAGAGAAAGTAAAACAATACTAACTAACGAAAATGCAGTTAACCTTTTTTGCGTTAATGTATCTCTTGGCATAGGCACTCAAACTCTCCATTTGACTTACAGTGACACGCACACACGCAGTAGCATTTGTTTAAGTGTCGTTTCTGGTACATTCACTTACACATCTACGTCTATATGCCGAAAAACACCAAATTTTGTGCAGCGAAGGGTGTTTCTGGTACTCCTACCTACTTCCCCTTGCTGTTCCATTCGCGAATGGTGTCGGAAGAATGATTGTCGGTAAACCTCCGTATGAAGAATAATTTCTTTCATTTTCTCGGTGGTCGTCCTGTCGGGAGATGTACGTTGGAGGAAGTAATACGTTCATCGACTCTTCCTGGATCGTACGATCTCAGAATTTCTATGGTAAATCTCTGCTAACGTCTCTCTCGCAGCACCTCCCACTGGAATTGTGTTGAGCATCTCCGTAACACACTCGTGCCGATTAAACGATCTCTTGACGAAACATGTCGCTCTTCGTCGGATCCTTCTATCTCTTCTATTACTACAACCTCGCAAGGGTCCCAGACTGATCGCAATATTCAAGAATCGGTCGAAAAAGGGTTTTACAAGCCACTTCTTTCGTGGGTGGATTACATTTTCTTAACTTTTTCCCAATGATTCTCATCCTGGCTTCTGCATTTCTTACAATTTGTTTTATGTGGCCGTTCCTCTGTAGGCTGCTAGGGATGGTGATACTAGATATCTTACGATAGTTACTGTTTCCAGTTGTGATGGTACCTAACGGTTACTGCTAGTGAATTGCTCTTCTAAACAGCACCCCATACGAGCAAACCAATGGCGTCCTTACCTGCGGTTACTCGTACTCCAGGTACGTGGGCTATACATGGCTCATTTTAGAAGAATATCTGAATGTAGTCGTACGGTCGAGCCGGACACATTTGCTTTCCTGTCCTCCAGGTAATCCGCTACAAATAATATCCTTTAGCTGTGATCCTGCGGTCCACTAGTCTACGCATTGGCTAGAGTTGCGAGTTAATAAGAGACACAGAAAAACGAAATAAAATTTAAATGAATTTAAACGTCTCTAATCGATGTAGACAACAGAGAATTATACTGAATAATGTTATTCAAGGAAGGACATCTCAAATAAATGGGAAGGGGTGTTACGAAAGATCTTGTATAAAGCAGGCAGAAATACCCTTGCAAAATACAGTAAAGTTACATTCAGTGCATTACGAAAAGGGTAGCAATTTCCCAGACTAAATAGTCATCAAAGATACGTGAAAACTAAGTCCATTTTATGGTCACAGTATACGAGATATTCATCTGCTTAAAATAGTTCAACATTCAACATCACACTATACAAAGAATAGTAGCTCATACTCTGTCCATCTCGTGGTCTTGATGAGAATTGGCCAACCTGGAAGTACCTGAATAGGCTGAGGTCAGGAGTGGGAAGATCACAGATTAACCTATCAAAATGGGGATATGCATTGGAGGCGGCCAAATTTTGGTCAAAGATTACATAAACTGTGTTGATCTGTCAACAGTTCTATAAACTGTGTTTTATGTATGTTTCTGACACGAGGATAATAATAATAATAATTCATTTCCACCTAGTAGTTAATATGTTATGTTACCTTATATAGTCTTTAATTTACAGCGTGGTTGTTAGAATACACAATGGTGTCCTAATGACAAATATTTCAACCAAATTTCTGTAATGACCACACATATTAAATGCCGATAACGCTGAAACTTCATGGCAGATTAAAACTGTGTGCCGGACCGAGACTCGAACTCGGGACCTTTGCCTTTCGCGGGCAAGTGCTCTACCAACTGAGCTACCCAAGCACGACTCACGCCCCGTCCACACAGCTTTACTTCTGCCAGTACCTCGTCTCCTACCTTCCCAACTTCACAGAAGCTCTCCTGCAGACCTTGCAGAACTAGCACTCCTGAAAGAAAGGAAGTTGCGGAGACATGGCTTAGCCACAGCCTGGGGGATGTTTCCAAAATGAGGTTTTCACTCTGCAGCGGAGTGTGCGCTGATATGAAACTTCCTGGCAGATTAAAACTGTGTGCCGGACCGAGACTCGAACTCGGGACCTTTGACTTTCGCGGGCAAGTGCTCTACCAACTGAGCTATCCAAGCACGACTCACGCCCCGTCCTCACAGCTTTACTTCTGCCAGTACCTCGTGTCCTACCTTCCAAACTTAACAGAAGCTCTCCTGCAGACCTTGCAGAACTAGCACTCCTGAAAGAAAGGATATTGCGGAGACATGGCTTATCTATTTCACAGGTGTCAGTTCTCACGTGGGATACAGCCTGCGGCAGAGAAATGAAGCAAGTAGTCGCAGCAAACCAAATTGACCGCATCTTTTGAGTAAAGACATGTCAGTATTTGGGAAATTGAACAACATGTAACACTCATATTATAAAATGTGCTGACAGAAATGTATCCGATATCAAAATTTAATGGCGAACTTTGCTGAGTGATACAAGGTTGCGAGCATTTGGCGAATATAGCTGAAGAAACAGTAATGTTAAATGTTCAAGATGCAATAATGATAATAATTAACCATATCAAATTATTATTTCCCTTTGCTCCCTACATTACGAGCTAATTTTCCTTTCATTCTTCACTTGACAATTTTTTAATATTTTCTCCCATCACTTGTCGTACCGGCTACCTTATGATTGTAATTAACTTTCAACTGAAAATTGTTATGTATAGACTTGTGCAATCTTCTCTGTTTTAATTAGCTCTGAGCTGTATCTCGTCCAAACATTTCAATTATAAAAATTCTTTGGTGTGTTACTTAGACTTAAGTCTGATATTAGCATATGTCTCACTTATACAATTTCAAAGGAGAAAGTGTTTCACTTCATTTTTAAAGATTTCGCAATAACTTTGTGTGATTATCAAGTTACTACTCGCATACTTCTTCCTTGCGATAATTGTTTACAGTATTTTACTTTTGTCTCTTCATTGTTGAATGTTTGCCGCATTACAGCTACCAACGAGAAAGACAGTACTTTTATATTCGGACTGAGTGAAATCCAGATTTATGTCCATATATTCCATGGTTTCTCTGAATTACCTCAAAAGGTAGCAGGAAAGTTTGCTCAATGAATCTACGGACGTTTCTTCCCGCCATCTATGTTCATTTAAGTAGGTATTTTGTATGTTCATTTGTTTCCTGCCTTTTCCACTTTTAAAAGTTTTCAATAATTTTTAACTTTTAATTTTTTTCTTTATACAACAAACCAGATTCATTTTTCCCCCGCACTTACGTACTTTCTTTCGACCACAAGTTTTCTGTCGATAAACGTTTCAGTTTCTTCTTACTTTTCGACTCTTGTTGTAATACTGTTCCTCCATGAAAGTCCGTTCTCCTCCATCGCGTTCGTTCTGCAGCGGAGCTTTGGGACGTTTCTTCGTTGCTTAGTAATATCAATTAAGAATGTTATGCGCTCTGAGCAGATTGACTTTAGGCTTGTCGCCGTGTTATGTCACATATTCAGCATGCGGACAGTAATTAAGCACGATAGACTGCATGTATCTAGCTAGATACTGGAAGCTGTCTACTAGGCGAGATAATTGGTTGGGTGTATTGTAACATAATTATGCGCAATCGATTTCATGTCTCCGCTTGAGACTGGATGGCCTGCCATAGTTGCAATTACTGACGCAATAATTACTGAAATATAAACCACGTTTCATATGATAACATTAGAATACTTGAAGTAATTGCATCCTTTTAACATAACTTGTTGTGGCCTCAGTAAGTGACACAAATAATCTAAGATATTCAGCAACCGTGACTGATGTGGCACGATGGCAGTCTCCCGAAATCATCTAGTGCACAAAAAGATGCCACTGTAAATACAGCTTTGCTACAAGTTGCAGTTATTTTTGTTTTTGCTTGCTGTTTTTCATTTCGTCCTGTCTCTCAGTCCTCTATTCATCTTCTACCTAACTACAGTAATCCACTTACTGATGGGTCAAGTTGTGCTCTACTTCTTTGTTCACACACACAGTTTATCATTCTTTTGCCGCTCCTTACGTTATCAGTGGTTTATTTTTTGCTACTTAGAGTGTGACCCAGAAGTCTGTTGCTTCTCCTGATAGGATTTTTCTATTACCACGTCTGCAGTGGACTTTAATTTTTTAACACACCTCTTCATTCTGAACCACAGATGCGGCCTTAGGGAGTTCCACAGTATATGCGAATGCTGGATTACGTGGCCACTGATATCTTCAATAAAGTTTTCGCAAATACCATATACATGACCACACCAACGTTTCATTCACTTCCAGCACATGTAAAAATGTAACGACGTGGTCACTTATCCGCAACTGTTTTATTGAAAATGTCACTGTACAAGTTCCTACTTTTGAAACTATTTGTGTATGAAGGAGCTTTGATGTTGAGCTGAAGTGAAGCTGAGGAAAATGTCGCAAATAGAAAAAATATTGCAACTGAACACAAAAGAAATTTTTGTAGACTTTTGTCATTCACATAAATTTTAGAGGTAAACTTTAATTATTCCACCAAGCGAGATGAGGCCAGACACCGAAATCACGTTCTCCGTCTGTCCATTTAGATTTAGACTTCCTGTGGGTTCCTCAATTTTCTCAAGCGAAATTCCAGCGCAGTTTCTTTGCTATAACACAGCTAATTTTCTTCTCCATCTTGTACCATCATTGTGCACCATTTCTAATGGCTTAGTTGCAACGACACGTCAAGCCTCAATTTTCCTTCATTCATCATTCTTGCACTCGCCATCATCATCACAATCTTTAAGCTTTAGGCTCGCACACCTCTTCCTTTTTCAAGAAAACCGTCCTCGCGTCTGTGAGGGGTCATCTTATCTTCCATTGTCCTACTTGCTTGTACTTCCGCAGAATACTTGAAATGTTATTGTTTTCATTAGTTCGGTGTTCTATTTCCGTTTTAGTCTGTTATTCTGGATCTTATAATTTATAATGAAAATGTCCAGTTTCTTCTATGTATCATTACATCCTTCTTTAAGCAAAAGTTGTGTTAAAAGAAATGTGCTAATTTCCAGTTTATCTCTAAATACACAATATGTTTTCAGCAAATGATATTACGCACAGTAGGTAGGCGAATATTTTGCTGTAAAACGTTTTAACCATCATAGTACTGGACTCAACCATAAAATTTTTATGTCTTTTAAGATGTTTTCGACACTTTCGATAGAAGAGAAAACAGCAATACAACACTTTCTAACATTTGCAGGGGAACTTTTTCTCAAGAGAACATTGTCAAAGAAAAAGCTACGAGCCGAATAATGAAAGTCCTTGGATCCTTTTTTTTTAATGAGAGTTCCCCAACTAATGCCAATCTTTCATTGATATTTATAGTAAATGCTGATGTCATATATTCCCGCATAATGTCCCGGCATTTTTTTCAGCAAATACTCCAGTTTGCGTTTTTTTGTCTTTGATGTAGTCCATTCGTTTTCTTTTGCTTAAGCATAACGCATTAACTACATCTCAAGGAGTAATTTCTGTAATAGGGAGTGGCTTAAGTCTTTTCTGATAAATTGTTTCATTTTCTTAAATCCTGCAGAACAACATTATTCGTTCAACAAATCCTAATTTGCTAATATGTATATTTTATGATATTGTGGCCGATATTCAAATGGCTATACTAATGGATGAGCTGTCAGGAATATTGCAGCAGCTTCATGTAGATGACTGTTGCTTTATGGACGTGGATATAATGTAAAGTAAGAGGATATACAAAAAATCTGTTGGTAAACATCCATCCCTACAGAATCTGAGAACATACCTTCTATGTTTTTTTCAACCTACTCGCTGGAGGAAGAACTAAATGTCACAGTGTAGATTTGAAGTCGGGGGTTTGTCGTCATGATGACATACGTACACAATGTGTGTTTTGAGATAAAGACAAAAGAAGTTTTGCAACAATGGAAATACTAAAAACGTTACCACCTAAATCCACATTGGTGAAGAACGTCATATTTTAGGGTCTAAGAGTGAATTTCATTGATTCAACAATTTCTCAGCTGTAACATTAAGTACCGCTGGACAAAAGGTAAAAAGTTTTATACATACATTGTTTTAAGTTAAAACATCTTGATGGTACGACTAATTACATCTGATATAGCAGTAATAACAACAACAAAGAATGGATTCATAAACAAAATTTATTTTGCTCAGCTGCAATGAATATTTTAATATAGGCTAAACACGGTTGGCGGTGGCGTGTTTGTTGCTGTCAGAAGTTGTTTAACTTGTCGCGAAATTGAAGTAGATACTTCCTGTGAGTTAGTATGGGCAGAGGTCATTGTTGGCAACCGGAATAAAATAATAATTGGATCCTTTTACCGACCTCCAAATTCAGATGATACAGTTGCTGAAAGGTTCAAAGAAAACTTGAGTTTGATTTCAAACACGTACCCGAATCATACGATAATAGTTAATGGTGACTTTAATTTACCCTCGATATGTTGGCAAAAACATTTGTTTAATTCCGGAGGTAGGCATAAAATATCACCCGAAATTGTGCTAAACGCATTCTCTGAAAATTATTTCGAGCAGTTAGTTGATGAGCCCACGCGAATAGCAAACGGTTGTTAAAACACTCTTGACCTCTTAGCAACAAATAATCCTGAGTTAATAACGAGCATCAAAACCGATTCAGGGATTAGTGAACACAGGGTTGTAGTAGCGAGACTGACTATTGTAATCCCAAAATCGTCGAAAAATGAGCGGAAAATATACCTATTCAAAAAAGCATATAAAAATTTACTTGATGCCTTCCTTAGAGACAATCTCCACTCATTCCAAATTAATAATATAAGTGTAGACCAGATGTGGCTTAAATTCAAAGAAATATCATCGGTAGCATTTGAGAGATTTATACCAAATAAGTTAACAAACGACGTAGCTGATCCTCCTTGGTATACAAAACGGGTTAGAACACTGTTGCAGAAACAACGAAACAAACATGCCAAATTTAAACAGACGCAAAATCCCCAAGATTGGCGATCTTTTACAGAAGCTCGAACTTTAGCGCGGAATTCTATGCGAGATGCTTATAACAGTCTCCACAACGAAACTTTGTCTCGAAACCTGGCAGAAAATCCAAAGAGGTTCTGGTCGTATGTGAAGTATGTTAGCGGCAGGAAAGAATGAATGCCTTCTCTGCGCGACAGCAATGGAGATACTATCGAAGACAGTGCTGCCAAAGCAGAGTTACTAAACACAGCCTTCCGAAATGCCTTCGCAAAAGAAGACGAAGTAAATATTCCATAACGCGAATCGAGAACAGCTGCCAACATGAGTAACGTAGAAGTAAATATCCTCGGAGTAGTGAAGCAACTTAAATCCCTTAATAAAAGCAAGTCGTCTGGTCCAGGCTGTATACGAATTAGTTTTCTTTCGGAGTATGCTGGTGCATTAGCTCCATACTTAACAATCATATACAACCCTTCGCTGGACGAAAGGTCCGCACCCAGAGACTGGAAAGTTGCACAGGTCACACCAATATTCAAGAAAGGTACTAGGAGTAATCCACTAAATTACAGGCCCTTGTCGTTGCAGCAGGATTTTGGAACATATATTGTGTTCGAACATTATGACTTACCTCGAAGAAAACAGTCTGTTGTCACACAGTCAGCATGGGTTTAGAAAACATCGTTCCTGTGAAACACAACTAGCTCTTTATTCACATGAAGTGTTGAGTACTATTGACAAGGGACTTCAGATCGACTCCGTATTTCTGGTTTTCCGGAAGGCTTTTGACACTGCACCACACAAGCGGCTCGTAGTGAAATTCCGTGCTTATGGACTATGGTCTCAGTTATGTGACTGGATTTGTGATTTCCTGTCAAAGAGGTCACAGTTCGTAGTAACTGACGGAAAGTCATCGAGTAAAACAGAAATGATTTCTGGCGTTCTCTAAGGTAGTGTTATAGGGCCTTTGTTGTTCCTATCTATATAAACGATTTGGGAGACAATCTGAGCAGCCGTCTTCGGTTGTTTGCAGATGACAGTTTCGTTTATCGACTAACAAAGTCATCAGAAGATCAAAACAAACTGCAAAACGATTAAGGAAAGATATCTGAATGGTGCGAAAAGTGGCAGTTGACCCTAAATAACGAAAAGCGTGAGGTCATCCACATGAGTGCTAAAAGAAACTCGTTAAACTTCGGTTACACGATAAATCAGTCTAATCTAAAAGCCATAAATTCAACTAAATACCTAGGTATTACAATTACGAACAACTTAAATTGGAGGGAACACACAGAAAATGTTGTGGGGAAGGATAACCAAAGACTGCTTTTTATTGGCAGGACACTTAGAAAATGTAACAGACCTACTAAGGAGACTGCCTACACTACGCTTGTCCGTCCTCTTTTAGAATACTGCTGCGCGGTGTGGGATCCTTACCAGATAGGACTGACGGAGTATATCGAAAAAGCTCAAAGAAAGGCAGCACGTTTTGTATTATCGCGAAATATGGGAGAGAGTATCACAGCAATGATACAGGATTTGGGCGGGACATCATTAAAAGAAAGGCGTTTTTCGTTGGGACGCTATCTTCTCTCGAAATTCCATTCACCAACTTTGTCCTCTGAATGCGAAAATATTTTGTTGACACCGACCTACATAGGGAGGAACGATCACCACGATAATAAGGGAAAACAGAGCTCGTGCGGAAAGAAATAGGTTTTCTTCTTTCCGCGTGCTATACGAGATTGGAATAATAGAGAATTGTGAAGGTGGTTCGATGAACCCTCTGCCAGGCACTTAAATGTGATTTGCAGAGTATCCATGTAGATGTAGGAAC
Source organism: Schistocerca nitens (assembly GCF_023898315.1). Taxonomy (NCBI): domain Eukaryota; kingdom Metazoa; phylum Arthropoda; class Insecta; order Orthoptera; family Acrididae; genus Schistocerca; species Schistocerca nitens. Next base: position 899,335,811 of record NC_064614.1, on the reverse strand, counting down.
TATGTATTTCAGATATTTATAAGTGTTTTCCTATGCTTCATAAATTACATAGGTCACAATAAATAAATTACCATTTGGATGTTAAGTTTAAAGAGAATGAGGACATAGCAAAATACATGAGAAATCCAAAAAAATTGTATTTAATTTTACAAATTTCAGTAAAGCAGAGTTACTGAAAGTTGAATATACTACAATCATCATCAGCATTAATTTCCATTTCTTCACTGGCTGTTGTACATATCGTTAATGACTTATAGATATGGTGAAACTGATCAAGTATCATCTCTGCGTTACAAAGATCTAAAAGGTCTGTGAGCTTATCTTTCTATGTTGGAAATGGAGAAGAATACAAAGGCTGGAGTGTGGAAGATTCTTGAAACTTGTTTTAGCTATGTGGGAAATTTCCATTCATTTAAATTCTTCAGAACTATAATTTTATTTAAAATTAATGTTTTCTGAGTTTTCTTTTCGATACTGAAACCAGGTTATCTTGTGCTAGTTGATATTAGTTCCATCATTCTCATACTTTCTGTTCTTATCTTGTAGCTTCTCATTTCTGGGTTAATTAAGTACGCCCTGCTGTTGGACGTCAGTGTCGTATTTTTTATTCGTCATTCTGGAGACACGGAATCATCTTGATGGATCATTCTATGAAGCATCTTGTCTTTTTTTTGTGGAGGCATGGACACAACTGCACCACACTTGCAAGTTACATGGTTCAAGAAAATGTGATTTATTACAGGAATATCATGACGGTCAACAGCATGCAGGAAAACAGCGGACACTTTACTTTTCTATTTCACCCTCCACATGTACTCGCTAGCATTTCTGGACGTGTGGGATGTGGCATTGTCCTGCTGGAATCGACCACGTTCGTCGGAATGCACAATGGCCATGAATGGATGCAGGTGATCGGAGTCATATCTACACGTATCAGGGGTCCCATATCACTCCAACCGCACACGCCCCACACCATTACAGAGCCTCCACCAACTTGAACAGTCGCCGCTGACATGCAGGATCTATGGATTCATGATGTTGTCTCCATACCCGTACACGTCCAATCCGCTGATACAATTGGAAACGAGACTTGTCCGACCAGGCAACATCTTTCCATTTGTCAACAGTCCATTGTCGGTGTTGACGTGCCCAGGGGAGGCGTAAAACTTCGTGTCGTGCAATCATCAAGGGTACACGAGTGGGCGTTCAGCTCCGAAAGCACGTATCGATGATGTTTCGTTGAATGGTTCGCACGCTCACACTTGTTGATGGCCCAGAATTGAATCTGTAGCAGTTTGCGGGAGGGTTGCACTTCTGTCACGTTGAACGATTCTCTTCAGTCGTTGTTGGTCCCGTTCTTGCAGGATATTTCCCGGCCGCAGCGACGTCGGAGATTTGATGTTTTACCGGATTCCTGATATTCACGGTACACTCTTGAAATGGTCGTACTGGAAAATCCCCTCTTCATCGCTATCTCGGAGATGACGTGTCCCATCGCTCGTGCGCCGACTGTAACACCACGTTCAAACTGACTTAAATCTTGATAACTTGCCATTGTAGCAGCAGTAACCCATCTAACAACTGCGCCAGACACTTGTTGTTCTACACTCCTGGAAATTGAAATAAGAACACCGTGAATTCATTGTCCCAGGAAGGGGAAACTTTATTGACACATTCCTGGGGTCAGATACATCACATGATCACACTGACAGAACCACAGGCACATAGACACAGGCAACAGAGCATGCACAATGTCGGCACTAGTACAGTGTATATCCACCTTTCGCAGCAATGCAGGCTGCTATTCTCCCATGGAGACGATCGTAGAGATGCTGGATGTAGTCCTGTGGAACGGCTTGCCATGCCATTTCCACCTGGCGCCTCAGTTGGACCAGCGTTCGTGCTGGACGTGCAGACCGCGTGAGACGACGCTTCATCCAGTCCCAAACATGCTCAATGGGGGACAGATCCGGAGATCTTGCTGGCCAGGGTAGTTGACTTACACCTTCTAGAGCACGTTGGGTGGCACGGGATACATGCGGACGTGCATTGTCCTGTTGGAACAGCAAGTTCCCTTGCCGGTCTAGGAATGGTAGAACGATGGGTTCGATGACGGTTTGGATGTACCGTGCACTATTCAGTGTCCCCTCGACGATCACCAGTGGTGTACAGTCAGTGTAGGAGATCGCTCCCCACACCATGATGCCGGGTGTTGGCCCTGTGTGCCTCGGTCGTATGCAGTCCTGATTGTGGCGCTCACCTGCACGGCGCCAAACACGCATACGACCATCATTGGCACCAAGGCAGAAGCGACTCTCATCGCTGAAGACGACACGTCTCCATTCGTCCCTCCATTCACGCCTGTCGCGACACCACTGGAGGCGGGCTGCACGATGTTGGGGCGTGAGCGGAAGACGGCCTAACGGTGTGCGGGACCGTAGCCCAGCTTCATGGAGACGGTTGCGAATGGTCCTCGCCGATACCCCAGGAGCAACAGTGTCCCTAATTTGCTGGGAAGTGGCGGTGCGGTCCCCTACGGCACTGCGTAGGATCCTACGGTCTTGGCGTGCATCCGTGCGTCGCTGCGGTCCGGTCCCAGGTCGACGGGCACGTGCACCTCCCGCCGACCACTGGCGACAACATCGATGTACTGTGGAGACCTCACGCCCCACGTGTTGAGCAATTCGGCGGTACGTCCACCCGGCCTCCCGCATGCCCACTATACGCCCTCGCTCAAAGTCCGTCAACTGCACATACGGTTCACGTCCACGCTGTCGCGGCATGCTACCAGTGTTAAAGACTGCGATGGAGCTCCGTATGCCACGGCAAACTGGCTGACACTGACGGCGGCGGTGCACAAATGCTGCGCAGCTAGCGCCATTCGACGGCCAACACCGCGGTTCCTGGTGTGTCCGCTGTGCCGTGCGTGTGATCATTGCTTGTACAGCCCTCTCGCAGTGTCCGGAGCAAGTATGGTGGGTCTGACACACCGGTGTCAATGTGTTCTTTTTTCCATTTCCAGGAGTGTATATAGGCGTTGCCGACTGCAGCGCCGTAGTCTGCCTGTTAACATATCTGAGTATTTGAATACACATGCATATACCAGTGTCTTTGGTGCTTCATTGTATACTGTACACAGCACGCCTTCGTCAATAAAAAATTCTTTAGCATACTTATTTGGACAGTAGCAGGCAGCTTCCAGATCAAATTCAGATAAATGGGTTTTCCCTAATGCAGTTTCTGTCTTTATACGGTCTCTCGCGTCACTTGTTAAAACCGTCAGATCTATGCGAGAATCTAGGTCCGAATAGTGAATTTCTTTCTCTTTGATTTTTATATGAAATAATCTACAGTATGTTTCATACAAATCGTTTTAGATGCATGGAAGAATATGTTAAATTCTGTATTACATATGTTTCAGTAATAAGACTGCATTTTCGAAGATTTAACACACGTGACAAGTACTCTTTCTCAAAATGCTTCCTAACATAATGTGAAGCGAGTTTTGAAAAACTTTTATATGAGATCTAATTTTTTCTGTGTCAAAATCTTATTTATCTACTGCTGGTTTATGCCTTCCTCTTTTATCTCAAGAAATTTTGTAGGAATCATTTCGTTTTAACGGAACCTAGTGTATGAATGATTCAGTTAAATTAAATGTTGCAACAACGAAGGACTCAAAAACCTGATCTCTTTGACCATCTTCTTTTGAAAAGTACGTATTTGTGAATTTTCTCGTGGCTAAGCCTGCATAAATCTTATTATTATGCTTCTAAAACCAAAATAACGAATAGCCACTGGCTATCTGTGTTACATATATTCCAAAAGTCTTAATGCATTTTTGTCTCTCTGACGCAGTGAAATTTAATTTCCATATCCTTCAATATTTTGAGTTGTCGTTTGGTTGAACTGACTATACAGAGACATGTTTGGCTTGGGAAGAACCATAAGGTTTTCCTGATTGCCATTTTTTTTCTACCATTTTTTTTCATTTATGATGTCAAATTATTTGCCTGCATTTCACCTCCGCTTAAAAAGCACGGTTACTGTGTACCTAACATATGGTGGGCTCCACGTTATGCACCTAGGAACAAAAGCGATATGCAGAGTTTAAAACTGACGGAATAACTACATCTGAGGGTAATTTACTTGCAAAAGTTGGAAACTTAAAGTTTCGTACGCTTATTCCTGTAGGAAATAGAGAAGAGTTGACGAGGAATGCCGTAACAATATATTATAAAGGCAACATTGAAACTCCGAAATGCTCTCAGCTAGAAGAAGCGTCCTACTTGTTGTTTCACATATAACACAAGTACCGTCTTCACTGTTGTGCAATTTCCAGTGTTGGGGACGCAGAGGCAGGCTCCAATTGCCACATATGCTTCGCCCTGATCTTTGGAGTCTCGCGGCTGGTGTAACAGTTTCAGCCAAACTGAAATGAGTTAGGAGCACCTTAAAAAGAAGTCTGAGAAAATTGTTGTGTCATTTAGCACTTTAGACGACGTATTAAATGATATTGATGAATATACTGTTCAGCAAATTATTCGATCCAAGCTGCATACAGTTTCCAATATTAAGCATTGGCATTAACAGTAAAAGATGATAAACACTTCATACTCAATGATAAAGTGAGAGCTATAGAATGTGGATGGGAGCCTGTATGAGCCGAAGAAGCTAGAAGATAGGCGACCACCAGTTTATACAGTGTAAATTAGTTGGCTACATAGAACAAACAATGAGAGCATGACAGCGGAGCAGGTGTCAGGAATAGATTTTTCACAATGAACGACTGCCATGGGTTGGTAGAACCAACTACCGTTATAACATCTTTGGGGGCCATAGACTGAAGTATGAGAAGAAGAAAGTGGAGCAGACTTCAGAGACTGAACTACAAGAATAAGAAGGTGGAAAGGGCCAGAGGTCGAACTAGCTCTCCTAGCAAACAAGGGAAATGCAGTTGTGTTTCTACAGAAAGATGACTGCTGTCGCAAATATCTGGTGTACAAGGAATAGAATGAGAATTCTATACCAGCTGTACTGAGGCAGGTCACTTCCTCAACAATTCAGGCCTAGACAAGGAGACTTTCAGCATGTGGTAACGTAAAGAGAGAGTGCCACTAAATTAATAGTCAACACCGAAAATGCGTCAACATCTAGAATAGCGAAAAGATTCTAAATCTCTCGTAGTACATTGTCCCCACCAATTAAGAACCCAGCACAGTTTGTGAAAGAATTCCGAGAGATGTGTCAAGACGAGAAGGATCTAGCCTAAGCTTTACGAGCTTGCCGATAGAAAACTTCTCCACGCTTCGACAAGAACACACTAAAACTTTTCCTGTACAAGCTTATCATCAATTATGTCAGATGTGGCAGCAGGTACTATGAACAAACAGTATGTGTCACTACAGGATCACATCTACCTCTAGGAATTGCGAACATATATTGGGCGTTTAGAGGGAAACAGATCTCGAAACGATGTTCCTGGAACTAAAATCGTGTTAGACGTTTGTAGACGGAACTTCAGTGGTTTAGTCACTTGGTTAAGAAATATGATAGAATCCTCACGATACCGCACCGACATGTACGGTAGTACAAGTTTCGACATGGAAGCGGAAAAAATAGAAGCGTACTTTTTCTGGACATACAGGTGTAGAAGAATCTTGGTTGTTCTCTAGAACACAGATGGGGCTGCACCTAAACGCCAGGAGATTTACAGAACGTTCATAGTGTCCAATCATGTTGTCTTTGGAAAGCGACAGAAATTTTAAACAGCCTGTCATGCTTTATAAAATTATTTCCTTAGTTCAGTATCGATTTCTGGCTTACATGCCTGTTCACAGGCTGCAAACAGGAAGTTTAGACCATAGATAAGGATTGACGGCAAACTTATACTTATGTACTACACGTCTCGACTTACTTATGCTCTGTATAACACTATGAACATGAATAAATTGTCAACTGCCAAGATCGATAAAATCATTTATTCACGTAAATGACCGGTTTCGGCAGTTTTCTGTTGTCATCTTCGGATCTATGTTTACATCATTACATTATGTAAACATAGATCCGAAGATGACAACAAAAAATTGCTGAAACCCGTCATCTATACAAATACAAGTTTTTAGCGATCTTGGCAGTTGAGAACTTATTCAGTGTTCATAACACTACGGATCGTCCACACAATGACGATGTTAGAAGTGTATATCTGTATAAGACTGCTAATCAGTCAGTACGAGCATCTTCAACCTATAAGAGAAAAAAATTGGAATGTGTAATTATAAATATAATACCTCAGCCACTTATTAATTTCTGCACCCTACTGCCGCCAAGTACTATCTTTCTTATGTTGGAACTAAAACCTGCGTCTTACTTGGTTTCAATGTATAATTACTATGGAAGTGTAAATTCTTTCATTTATTAAAATAAATACAGTGTATAAACGCCAATTGTTTATAAATACTAGTTGTTCACAAACCATAAATAATGTTGCTCACCAATGATTCGTCCAACACAGAGACTTTATCGTTCATTAGCAGTTACAACTGGGACAGCATTCACCCCACAGGTTGGTGTAAAGCCGACACGAAACATAGACGGACTAAAACATCCCATGCTGCGTTTCTCTCCTTTCTACTTCCATTATTACGGCTATTCTACACGAGACCTTTATAGCCACGTCTTTTTTGTTATCTGTTTATTCTTTATCATGTCTAAAGAAAAAAAAACTCTGTTATCTCTGCTTCATCGGAACACGCAGAGCGTACCAATAAAACAACACTAAATCATAACTCTAGCGGCTGGTCCTTGGAAAACAATATGTACCTTTTGTTGACAGTGGGATGGCACGAAACCTTCGTTCACACCACAATAAGAAACCCTCTAAACTAGTATACATACTTTCTGGTACCGCGGGCCGCGAATCACTCATCATAGCAAAAAAAAAAAAAAAAAAAAGAAGGACTATATGCATGATTCGTTCAGATAATCTGTTTCAAAAATATACATTTTATGTAACAAATATAACTGCATCATCGTAGCATTACAGAAACATTATTTACATAATTTAATTTGAAAAATGACACGACTGATTTCACAATTGTATTGATGTTTGGCTCAATGTTGTTGTAGTGAAGTGCAAAGTTGGCTCCAAAATCTTATCTTCAAGCGGTTTCTATTGTCTGATGTTCAATGTTCATTACGGAAGAAAATTTTTCACATACGTAAGTTGACCTAAAGGGACTCTAGCGAAAAAGAAAATTATGAGAATGTATGCTGAGGTGCAGGTTGTCTGTACATCCCTGCTCTAAGCGTTGCCATTAGAGTCGTAAAACTACCTTTGGTTACTCTAAGAAGTAAACATAGACTATGGTAGTTTTTTCTGGTAGCTTTTTTCAGTTAAGGCTGCACCTACATGACCTGTAGGTCGGCTCTGTTGCATACCTGTCAGGTGTTACCTCGTAATTATCACTTTCTTTATGCTTGTCTCTTTCAAGATTTGTAAAGAAACAGAGTACTATATACAAAGGGCTGGTTAACCTACAGAACACTTTTATTCTCCATAGTTATACTCCTGTTTATTATCTAAGAATAAGCAGTATTTACAGCAAAACTGAAGTTGTCATGTATAATTCTGGTTTTCTTCGAAAACGGTTGATTTGTAACATGGAACAGACGGATGTTGTAGTAAAAATAAAGAAAACGTTACAGACTTATCATGTTTTTGTTGTTGTGGTCTTCAGTCTGAAGACTGGTTTGCTGCAGCTCTCCATGCTACTGTATCCTATGCAAATCTCTTCATCTCCAAATAACTTATTCAACCTACATCCTTCTGAATCTGCTTACTCTATTCGTCTCGTGGTGTCCCTCTACAATTTATACCTCCCACACTTCCCTCCAATACTAAATTCGTTATCCCTTCATGTCTCAGAATTGGTTCTCTTTCAACAGATCCCTTCTTCTAGCCAGGTTGTGCTACAAATTTCTTTTCTCATCAGTTCGGGCGAATACAACCTCATTAGTTACGTGATCTACACATGTAATCTTCAGCATTCTTCTGTAGCACAAGATTCCTAAACTTCTATTCTCTTTTTGTCTTAACTGTTTATCGTCCACGTTTCACTTCCATAAAGGGCTACACTCCAGATAAATACCTTCAGAAAAGGCTTCCTGACACTTAAATCTATATTCGATGTTAAAAAATTTCTATTTTTCAGAGACTCTTTTCTTACCGTTTCCAGTCTACATTTTATACTCTACTTCAGTTACTTTGCTGCCCAAATAGCAAAAATAATAGATTATTTTAAGTGTCTCATTTCCTAACCTAAGGCACGTTGCCACGGTTCGCGCGGCTATCCCCGTCGGAGGTTCGAGCCCTCCATCGGGCATGGGTGTGTGTGTTGTCCCTAGCGTAAGTTAGTTTAAGTTAGATTAAGTAGTGTGTAAGCCTAGGGACCGATGACCTTAGCAGTTTGGTCCCATAGGAACTTATCACAAATTTCCCTAATCTAATTCCTGCAGCATCACCTTATTTAATTCGACTGCATTCAATTATCCTCGTCTTGCTTTTGCTAATGTTCATCTCCTTTCAAGAAACTGTCCAGTCCGTTTAACTGCTCTTCCATGTCCTTTACTGTCTTTGACAGAAATACAATGTCATCGGCAAACCTCAAAGTTTTTATTTCTTCTCTCTTTGGTTTCCTTTACTGCTTCCTTAGTGCACAGATCGAATAACACCGGGGATAGGCTGCAACCCTGTCTCATTTCCTCCTCAACCACTGCTTCCCTTTTATGCTCCTCGACTCTTTCAGCTGCCGTCTGGTTTCTGTAGAAGTTGTAAACAACCTTTCGCTCCCCATATTTTACTCCTGCTGCCTTCAGAATTTTAAAAGAGTAAACCAGTCAACATTGTCAGAACTTTCTCTAAGTCAACAGATGCTATAAATGTAGATTTTCTTTTCCTTAACTTGTCGTATGCAGAGTCAATATCGCTTCGCGTGTGCCTTCATTTCTCTGAAATCTAAATTGGTCTTCCCCGAGATCGGGTTGTACCAGTTTTTCCATTCTTCTTAAAAAATTCGTGTTGCCGTTTTGCACCCATGGACTATTAAACTGTTCGGTAATTTTCGCGCCTGTTAGCATCTGCTTTCTTTGGAATTGCAATTATTACATTATTCTTACAATCTGAGGATATTTCGCCTGTCTCGTACACCTTGCACACCAGATGGATTAATTTTGTCATGGCTGGCTCTCCAAAGCTATCAGTAGTTCTGACGGAATGTCGTCAACTCGCAGGGCCTGGTTTCGACTTAGGTTTTTCAGTGCTGTGTCAGATTCTACTCGCAGTAAGAGATATCTCCCACCTCATTCTCATCTACGTCCTTTTCCCTTTCTATGTAATACTGCTTTCAAGTTCATCTCCCTTGTATCGAACATCTATATACTCCTTCCACCTTTTAGCTTTCCCTTCTTTGCTTAGGAATGGTTTTCCACCTGACCTCTTAATATTCATACAACTGTTTCTCTTTTCCTCAAACATCTCTTTGATTTTCCTGCAGGCAGTATCTATCTTTCTCCTATTGAAATATGCTTCTAAATCCTTACATTTGTTTCTAGCCATTCCTGCTTAGTCATTTTGCACTTCCTATCAATTTAATTTTATACACATTTGTATTCCCTTTCACCTTATTCATTTGCTGCATTTTTACATTTTCTCCTTTTTGTGAAGTACATTCAGTATTTCGTCTGTTATCAAAAGATTCCTACTAGGTCTTGTCGTTTAATCTATTTGATCCTCAGCTGCCTTCACTATTTCATCTGTTAAAGTTACCCATTCGTCTTCTGCTGTGTTCCTTTCCCCTGTTCTAGTCATCCGTTGCCTAACGCTTCCTCTGAAACTCTCAAAAATATCTGGTTCTTTCAATTTATCTAGGTCCTATACCCAAAATTTCCTATCTTTTTGCAATTTCTTTAGCTTTAGTCTACAGTTCATAACCAATACGCTGTGGTTTGGGTCCACATCTGCCCCTGAAAATGTCTTACAATTTAAAATCTAGTACCGAATCTCTGTCTTACAATTACATAATCAGTCTGAAACCTTCCGGTGTCTCCAGATCCCTTTCGCGTATATAACCTACTTTCATGATTGATAAACCATATGTTTGCGATGACTAAATTATGCTCTTTGCAAAATTCTGCAAGGGGACTTCATCTTTCCCTAGTCCATATTCACTACTATTTTTCCCTCTCTTCCTTTTCCTACTATCGAATTCCAGTGCCCCCCACAATTAAATTTTCTTCTCCCTTAACCATCTGAATTATTTCTTTTATCTCCTCACACATATCTTCAGTTTCTTCATCATCTGCGGCTCTTCAAATGGCTCTGAGCACTATGGGACTTAGCTTCTGAGGTCATCAGCCCCCTAGAACTTAGAACTAATTAAACATAACTAACCTAAGGATATCACACACATCCATGGCCGAGGCAGGATTTGAACCTGCGACCGTAACGGTCGCGCGATTCCAGACTGTAGCGTCTAGAACCGCTCGGCTACCTCGGCCGGCTCTGCGGCTCTAGTTGGCATATAAACTTGTACTACTGTCGTGGATGTTGGCTTTGTGTGTGTCTTGGCTATGATAATATGTTCACTATGCTGTTCATAGTAACTTACCCACATTCCTATGTTCTTATTCATTATTACGCTCACTCCTGCACCGAGCGAGGTGGCGCAGTGGTTAGCACACTGGACTCGCATTTGGGAGGACGACGGTTCAAATCCGCTTCGCCCATCCTGATTTAAGTTTTACGTGATTTCCCTAAATCACTTCAGGCAAGTGCCAAGATGGTTCCATTCAAAGGGGACGGCCGACTTCCTTCCCCATCCTTCCCTAAACTAATGGGACCGATGACCTCGCTGTTTGATCCCCCCAAATCGAACCAACCAACCAGCCCACTCGTGCATTACCAATATTTGGCTTTGTATTTACACTGATCAGCCAGAACATTACGGCCACCGACCTACTATCCATATAAACCCGTCCAGGCGATAAAAGCGTCACCTGGCGAGGAATGAGTGCTAGGCACACGCACGGTGAGTACGACTTGCGGGTGTTCGAGGATTGTTGTGGGAGTGTCTTCAAAAAAACAAGGCGAAACCACGACCAGACATCGTGGGGTTGCGTGGCCATCCCTCATTACAGATGTAGGATGTCGTAGGCTGGGCAGAGTGGTAAAACTGGACAGGCGGCGAACTGCGGCGGAACTAAAATCAAACTTTACTAGGCAGTGTACAAGTGTGTCTGAACACACGGTGCGCTGAAAACTCATAACAATGGGCCTCCGCAGCCGACGACCCATGCAAGTGCCAATGTTTATACGAATTTTATCCATAGTGCATGATGTCGAACTCCGTGACTGTTCCTTTATGGGGTTGTAGAAAAATATCCGCTACCAGTCACAATAAAAGGTTGTTTATTCGTCACACGACCGGTTTCGGGCTTGCGCCCATCTTCAGGTGTTTATATATTCATTTACTTGTTTGTACTGTTGGAGATCACTGTATAAATACAAAAAAATTATTTGCTGGTGACTACACAAATACAAGTGGGGCAATAGTAAGTGGTAAGGCAGCATTTGACGAAAATATATCTGTACTTACAAAAAGATGAAGCACCATTATTTATCATCATAGCATAACTGTAATAATGGTGCTTCATCTTTTTGTAAGTACAGATATAATTTCGTCAAATGCTGCCTTACCACTTACAATTGTCCCACTTGTATTTGTGTAGTCACCAGCAAATAATTTTTTTGTATTTATACAGTGATCTCCAACAGTACAAACATGTAAATGAATGTATAAACACCTGAAGATGGGCGCAAGCCCGAAACCGGTCGTGTGACGAATAAACAACCTTTTATTGCGACTGGTAGCGGATATTTTTCTACAACCCCAACCAATGTTTACGTCACGACATCGGCTACTTTGACTGAAATGGGCTCCTGACGATCGGCACTGGACTTTGGCGCAGAGGCGGAGACTTGCGTGGTCTAATGAATCTCGATACCTCCTTCATCATTCCGATAGGAGGGAGCAAATCCGTCGTCTTCTAGGGGAACAGATCCTTGACGCCTCTACTGTGGACAGAGATAAGCTGGCGGCGACTCCATTGTGCTCTGGGGAACATTCACGTGGGCATCCATGGATCCATATGGATCCAGTGGAGCTCATGTAAGGCACCACGACAGCCAAGGTGTATCGTACACTGCTTACAGCACGTATATTCCTTCATGACGCTCATGTTTCCTGACGGCAACGCCGTTTTTCAACACGATAATGCGCCATGTGACAAGACCAGGAGGGTGATGGAGTGATTAGAGGAACATAGTAGCGAGTTCCGTTTGATATACTGGCCCTCAAACTCGGTAGATCAGAACCCGATCGAACACTTCTGGTTTGTGATTGAACGAGGCGTCAGAGCTCATCACCCCCTCCCTCTCCCAGGAATTTACGGAAGTTAGGCTTCTAGTGTGTGCAGATGTGGTGTCAACTTTCTCTAGCGATCTTCCAAGGCCTCATTGCGTCTACGCCACGACGCGTCGCCGCTATTATCCATGCCAAAGGGGGGCATTGCAGCTATTGGGTAGGTGCTCATAGTGTTCTGGCTGATCAGTGTATAACTGTGTGTTCACCTGACCGTAAGTCCTGTTCCTCCTGCCACCGAACTTCACTAATTCTCACTATATCTAACTTCAACCTATTCATTTCTATTTTTATGTTTTCTATCCTACCTGCGCGATTAAGGGATCTAACATTCCATTTTCCGTTCCGTAGAACGCCAGTTTTGTTTCTCCTGATGACAACGCCCTCCTGAGTAGTCCCCACCTGGAGAACCAAATGGTAGACTAGTTTACCTCCGTAATATTTTATCCAAGAGGATGCCATCATTATTTAACCATACAGTAGAAATGTATGTCCTGGGAAAAACGTACGGCTGTAATTTTCCCTTGCTTTTAGCCGTTCGCAGTACCAACACAGGAAGGCCGTTTTGATGGATGTTACAAGTCCAGATCAGGCAGTCATCCACACTGTTGCCCCTGCAACTACTGAAAAGGTCGTTGCCCCTCTTCAGGAACCACACCTTTGTCTGACATCTCAACAGATACCCCTTCATTGTGTTTGAACCTATTATATGGCTACCGGTATATCCATCGTTCAAGGTAGACATATAGTGCTAGGATTTCCTCAAGAAGAAGGTAAAATAAAAAAACTGCAAACAAAAATATATCGAACATCGTTTCAGTACTTCGTCGAACTTATAAAAAACATTTCTCTGTTACTCATAAACAGCGACTAACTGGAAACTCTTTGTTTTGATCATGATGAAGAAAGTTCTATTGAGTACAGAATAACAACAATAATTACTTTTTTATGTTTGTGCATGTAAGCTGCACTTGCATCAAAAGTAATTGCTTTGGCTACATAAAAATGCAGAAGTTACGCGATCAACTAATTTTTTTACTTATAAACATTAATGTAATCCTACGATTTACTACGTCATTTATGTAATATACCAAAACTCCCGAACTGTAGTTTTGTCCTGCTGTAGATCGTTCGTAGACATTCGTCGCAAGTCTTCAAAATTACTGCATGCTGGAATTAAAACGTATCGGCCCGTAGAGGGTTTTGCTGAAGCTCTGATGAAATGTTTTAAGTTATTTCATTGGTGTATTCACAAGTGATTCATCATTGGCTACTTCAGTAATACAGTACTTGACGTGCAAGTACTGTAGCCGTCTCTTCGGTTATCTCTGTCTGATAGTTTGTCACTACATCTCCATTAACCTCAGTGAAGTGGCACGAAAAGAGACAACGGGGTATTGGGAGCAAGCAGGACAAGGGCAGTCGTCTTGAGAACACGACTGCCGAAGTACATCACGATATTAGATCGATCGAGTCTGATAGAGATAAATGGTGGAGCGTGTAAAAAGCGGAGACAGAAATCGCCAGGGCCTGTCTTCTGCCGCCACTCGCGCCCACGCAGCCGCGCTCAAGCTGACCGTGTATCCAACACAAAAATTGTGCGTCCTTTTTCCGTTAGTATTGATTCTTACAAGTGGAGATTGTACGACCCAGTACAATAGTGTGTTTCTTTCACTATAGTAAATGCTCTCGATGTCAGTTTACAGTAATCAGTTAGCCTATCTACCATATAAAAGACAGCGGAAGGGGCAAATTAAAACAATCGATGGTTATGATGAAACTCCTGGTTGCTGTTGATATGCTGCTCTATATCCGCTGTATTAGCGTTAACGTTTCTTACGTATTAAACCACGGCAGTCTTCCTTTGCTGTCGAAAGACACAAATACTATTAGTTCACTGCTGAACTGATCTTTATTGGTGGTTTAGTTTGTAAGCGAATGGTTCATTAATTTTTCATTGCAACTTCTGTGACGGAAAACATCGGTGAGGTGACTCGTGAAACACGGACAGTCGATTACTGCAAGTAATATGTCGTGGCGCCAACATAAATTGTATGTAGAATGAATGAGAGTTTCAACAGTTACTGACCTACACGGTTCGAGAAGCTACTGCAAAGTGAATAACGGCAAGGAAATAGTTTCCAGTGTTACTCCAGTATCACAGAGGTTGCGCGAACTACAGTTATACATGTAATTGTTTTCTTTCACGGTCGCCTTGTTTTATCCTAGATGTATGTTCTTGTAGCCGTTTCATTTCACTTTATTCAGCCAAAGAAGCGCTTAGTGTTGCTCTTTCAAAAGCAGTGTTTTGACGTCTGAAGAAGACATTCGGTTCAAGCACAGGATGATTATAATTAAACTTCCACTGCTTTAGTGGGCCCCCATGGAAAACAAGTGATCGTACGACTGTGAAACTTTGTGTAAGTATTTCAAAGGACATGCAGAAGAGAAATAACGAAGACACCATTGATAGAAGCACACTTAAGAGGGAAACATGTGTTAATTGCGTACCATGTTTACTTTTCAGGTCACAAACGTTGCTCAATGTGACAACCATCCACGGCAGCCTAATACCCCACGAGAGATACCATTTTATCATTGTTCACAGCTGTTTTCAAACGATGGACCATGGAATGTTAAGCTGTCGTGACGTCATAGCTCGTGCACTGATTAAGATCGCAAATCGCGTCCAGTATTCTAAGCCACAGCAACGGCAACTTCTTCAACAATTTATGGCGCTATTGGCCGTCAGCCATTCCCAGGGGCAATTCCCAAATCGCCAGTTAATTCAAATTTCCATTCAATCCAGTGTAGAAAGAGGACCACTCCATATTCCTTCTTTGATGCGTCGATACTCGCGAAGGTTACCGGCAGTACTGTCGTTGTTTTGGTCAAACAGCCTTACAAGAAAAGGCCTGCTGATCTTCTCGAGGCCTCTTTTGTATTTCTGCAACTGTAACGCACACTGATGCTTGTGTTTCAGCCCCACTGTGCCGCACCAGTACCGGCGCCTAACGGCAAATCATGACAGTAACACCACTAACAACGCAGGTTCCCTAGCGCACAGTCTGAACGTCATTCATATGAAATTAGGTACCCGAACGACAAATAGTCTTCTTTCTACACTGGATCAAGTAGTGAAAGTTTAATTGTGACCGCAACGTGTTATATGGAACAACAGATTGTATTCTCTACCGCTTCAGAAGGCAACTGGCGTGCAAGACGTTAATTTTATGTTTCTGAACCGCTATATACGCAAACCACAAAGTAGAATATCAAATTCTGCACTAGAGACACACCAGTCGAAAATCGTCGAATAGCCTGCTTAGTATACCTTCACCTAGATGACTGCTGTGCAATTCACACTTAAGTGCTGGGCAGAGAGTTCATCTAAATATTTTCAGGCTTATACCGCAACGCCGGCCGGTGTGGCCGAGCGGTTCTAGGCGCTTCAGTCTGGAACCGCGCGATCTCGACGGTCGCAGGTTCGAATCCTTCCTCGGGCATGGATGTGTGTGATGCCCTAAGGTTAGTTAGGTTTAAGTAGTTCTAAGTTGTAGGGGACTGATGACCGCAGATTTGAACCATATACTCCAACGTTGCGCTCTCAAATAACACACGAGAGAAACGCACATTTAAATCTTTCCGTAAAGACGCCAATTTCTCTTATTTTATTATGATAATAATTTTGTCAATGTAGTTGGGTGTCAACAAAATATTTTAGCATTCTAAGGAGAAACGCGTTGACTGAAATTTCTTGAATTCTGTTGTTCTATACCGTGTCTCCCTACCACTTTCGCGCAACGACGCTCTGAGCGTGTTTTCTAGGGAATTGACTAGTTTGATCCTGGGACCTGTTGCTGGTAAGGAGACGCCAGACACACATGACATGTAGAGTTCAGAAGAGTTCAGTGAGACTAGCGATGATATAACCAAATACTTAATGATTTCAGCGTCAGCTCCACTGCACTCCCTGTAAAAGAATCTTGTTGTTTTTGTTGTGGTCTTCAGTCCTGAGACTGGTTTGATGCAGCTCTCCATGCTACTCTATCCTGTGCAACCTTCTTCATCTCCCAGTACCTACTGCAACCTACATCCTTCTGAATCTGCTTAGCGTATTCATCTCTTGGTCTCCCTCTACGATTTTTACCCTCCACGCTGCCCTCCAATGCTAAATTTGTGATCCCTTGATGCCTCAAAACATGTCCTACCAACCGATCCCTTCTTCTAGTCAAGTTGTGCCACAAACTTCTCTTCTCCCCAATCCTATTCAATACCTCCTCATTAGTTACGTGATTTACCCACCTTATCTTCAGCATTCTTCTGTAGCACCACATTTCGAAAGCTTCTATTCTCTTCTTGTCCAAACTAGTTATTGTCCATGTTTCACTTCCATACATGGCTACACTCCATACAAATACTTTCAGAAACGACTTCCTGATACTTAAATCTATACTCGATGTTAACAAATTTCTCTTCTTCAGAAACGCTTTCCTTGCCATTGCCAGTCTACATTTTATATCCTCTCTACTTCGACCATCATCAGTTATTTTACTCCCTAAATAGCAAAACTCCTTTACTACTTTAAGTGTCTCATTTCCTAATCTAATTCCCTCAGCATCACCCGACTTAATTTGACTACATTCCATTATCCTCGTTTTGCTTTTGTTGATGTTCATCTTATATCCTCCTTTCAAGACACTATCCATTCCGTTCAACTGCTCTTCCAGGTCCTTTGCTGTCTCTGACAGAATCACAATGTCATCGTCTTCTCCATGAATTTTAATACCTACTCCGAATTTTTCTTTTGTTTCCTTTACTGCTTGCTCAATATCTTAATACTAACTAAATTTAGTGGAAGGGGTTCAAGGCATTCCTATTTTTAGTTAGCTGGTAAAATAACGTCGAAAAAGCAGTTAATTTACCATTGGAAATTTTATTCTACTCACAAAACATTGTTTATAAATTGCGCTATTGATAAAAGGAAATGTTTTAATACAGGATGGTAAAAACCAACTGCGTTCAACAAAAATGTGAACGAATATTCCCTGAATGGATTTCCAAGTTCTACAATGGATCGAAGGAGACCTATGCCATATCACATCTATAATCTAGGTTTAAATTAAGTTTCACAAAAGAGAAAACTATCAAAATGGTCTACAGTGACCCTCAATTATCTTTAATTACTTATCTAACTTGTCGTAAATTACAGTGGCTGATGTGGATTCTCAATAACTATATAACAGAAAAATCATCGCGTTTCAGATTTTTACTTCAAGTGGCAAATGTGAACACCATGAGCTTTAATTGACGATCGACACTAGTAATACGCAAAAAGGGAGTGTAACAGATGAGACTTCTGCAGTTCTGAGTGAAGCTTTATGCGCTGTTATGCGGCATCGTGTGCGTTCATTACCTTGTCGGTGTTCATCAGGGGGCGGCGGGCAGCACAGCTCCGCTCACCTCGCCGTCTCGCAAGCAACTCTCCTCCTAACTTCTCCTTACTACAATTTACCGAAGTTGGTTTAAAAAAACTATCTGGCTGTTTTTTCATCTGACCAATCAGGGTCTCAATGTTAACCTTAAGCTCCGCCTACAAAAGTTCTGTCTATACAATGAAAAACGTTATACTTTACGTGGTGGGGCAATGTTTTTAAAGTTTGCAACGTAACAGAGATGCAAAAAAGTCTCACACTAAAACTTGCAGCTGGTGTGGTCCTTTTAGTGTTACCGTAAGATCTATACTGTTCTTCTGGGGGGCTCTATCTTTTAACATGGGCTGGGGGGTGGTCCTGACGTAACAGAGACGCGAATAAGTCTCACGCTTAAACTTGCGGCTGGGGTGGTCCTAGCGGTTAGCTGGAGACGTGGGTGTCCATCCCTTATCGTAAGGCCTTCTAACTTAACACGGTTCTGCTCTCGGCTTCTGTTCTCGTTTCTGCCCTCGGAACTGCGTTTGTCTCATGGTGGGAAGGTATGACATGCATTTAGGCATTCTTGTGTTAGTCTGTGGTATTCCATTTGCTCACTCGTTACTCGTATTACTTTGGTTAATTTAATGTCACGATTTATTCTGAGCTATGTGACATACTACTGGATTTGCTTATCATGTCAGGGTTTTCATGGAAGGTGTTGGATTTGCCTGACACCTTACATATCACCACCCTTCGAACTTAATTTTTGCACTGCAGTTAGGCAATGATTGAATTGTTGTCTAAGTCAGTCAAAAATTATTCCGTTATCTAAATTTTGTTGCCTACTGTTCAGCCACATTATTCTGTTCTATGCTAGTCTGTATTACTAATTTATATTTTTATATTCTTCCACATTATTATCAAAAATATGTTTATATTAACAAGGGAAGAATATTTTTATTCTATTATAATTATTATTTTTTAATTATTTCCTTTCTTTATTTAATTGTGAAGTTTGTTTCTTAAGAAGTTTGTTATCGAAAGTGAGGAGTCTTTCACATCGATTTTCTTAGAAATATTGTTTTTATAAATGTAGTAATTAAGTAAAATCTATTCCTAATACATTTTCTGAATATCATGTACAAGTAAAATGTTTTTGTTTCTAGACACTCATTTCAGCATTGTTACACTAACAAACAAGAATTATTTCCAAGAATTGCTTTGACAAAGAAATATACATACACAAGTATTGAGATATTATCCCAACAAGTGGTACAAATGTTAAAAAAAAGGAGAACATCCAACAAGATAATTTTTTTATTCTTTGTTTTTATAAGGAGAAAATAAGTGAAATATAGTTATTCTTTTATTTTTATGAGGAGAAAGTAAGTGGCATATAGTTTTAGTGTTTATTATGCATTACTTTTGTTCTTTATATACTGTCCATTTCAGAACTAATGACTTGTTTTTATCGAAAGTGTATTTTTTACTTAAGCCCATAGTCAACGACTGTTATTTTGTAGTTTATTAGCTGTCTGGTGTGCTTAACTTATTTAGTTTTTCACACGTTTCTTTTGCACAATTCCTACAGCACATAATTTGATTTCACACATTCACACAATCCTATGAATGTTTAAGCATGAGGTTGGCGAATGTTTTTTGCATGAAGGTGATGGACTTGAGCGAGATGGATATGTGCAAGTATTTGATGTACAGCTTCATTCATCGTTCCTTGTTGGCTTTGCAAGTGTGTGTTGCTTTCTTGGTCTCAATCTTGCAAATCTTCAACTTCTGTTCTTCCTGCTTTTTCTCTGCTTCTTACTTGCTTTGTGGTTCTTCTCTGGGCATGATATGGAAATATTTATTGATAACTAGTCGCTTTGAAGTTCTCCTCTTAGTAACAGTTTGATAAATTGTTTGGGCATGTCATTTTTACTTTGTGGAGGTTTTCTTCAGTTTCATGCATCAGCGTGCTGTTTAATAGCAGTAGTGTGACTTTTACAAATATTTTTTTGCCAGTGGTGGCTTGCCCAAGCCGTCTTCTCGTCGGGACATTTCTTGCTCGCTCCGCTGAGTCGGGGCGTCCGGCGTCCCGGGGTTTATGAGCAGTGAAAGTCGGGTGTTTGCTTGTCAGTCCCAAGACCCTCGTGGCTTTTCATGTTCTGTCACAGCAGGGTTCCCCTTAGCGGGCAGATTTACTGCTCACTTCCGATACAAGGGCCTTCTGTTGGTCTCGCTGTCCTTTCCCTTCTCTCGACGCTTCTGCCTTGTAGGAATCGTGTCCTGCTAATTACGTCCTTTCCTTTCTTGATATTTCTCCCGTTGCAACTTGTGGGTCGTTGCATCCCCTCCATGCTGGAGTTTTTACAATGGTTCTTACAAAAAGTTTTACTTATAATCATCTAACATATGTCTAGTACCTACATTGTTTTACACCTTCCTAAAAATTTCGGCGCCCTTTCCATGTTACAATTCTAAGATTTTTGAGATTTAACATACACAAGAATCCTCAAATTCGTTATTTTATTTTTGTGTAGTCTCGTGGCATATAGCATTTTAGTATTTCATGCTGTTAGACTATCTACGCTTTATCCCTTCACCTTAATCCATGGTACTATTGGTGTTATTTTTGTTTTTGTTTGTATTGAAACTACTTTCTTTTTCCCACCTTCCTCTCTCTTCATTCTTCTTTCTCCTGACGATCTTATCTGCAACATAATCTTGAAATATTGTGCTGATTATTTACCAGTAATAAAATTAATTTTCAAACTTGTACTGAAAGTGTTTAATACTGCCAGTCTTAGGTAAAATACCCTCTAATTCTCTTTTACTGTGTTCCGAAACACCTTGATCTTCTTGCAATTTTTCGTCAATTTCTTTATGGACTTCTAACATGAGTTGAGGCGATTCCCCTTTTGTGCATACCATTCTAATTCTTCATCCTCTTTATCTTGTGTCATTCTTAATTGTTTGTTTATAACTGGTATTTCTTCTAATTTTAGCTTTTGCTCAAAGAGAAGTGTGGCATTCCTAAATGTTACGCTACCTTTCCCCATATCTATTATCGCTCGTCTCTCATTTAAAAAATCTGCACCTATAACCAAATCTACAGTTAGTTTAGGGATAATCACGAAGTTGGCTTCGATCTTTGGACCTTGGCACGAAAGAGTTAACCTTGTTTGTCTCGTAACTTCCACAGCATTGTTTCTAATAGAACCTCTTACTTTAATCTTACGTGTTTTCAGAACTGGCAATTCCTCATTGGCATTACACTGCATGAATAAATTTTCTGAGATCACAGTCAGTTCACTTCCGCTATCAGTTACAATATTGACTGGGATATGCTTTACCATGGCCTTCACAATTGGTTGAATTTGAAAGGGTTGGTTCTGTTCTTCTTCTTCTTGCATCAACGAATCCTCCACTGAATCATACATGAGTCTTTTCAGGAATTTCCCTTGTGAATTCGAACTTTCTGTAGGATAAGCTTCGACTGCTACTTCTCTCTCTTTTATTTCCTCTTCTCTATTTCTTCCTTCATTTACGCTTTCTTCAACATCCTCTACTTTTTCCTCATCCTCATCTATCTTCTCCTTCTTCGTCGCTACTTCCACATAATCGCATCTAAATGCTCTAATTATCGCTTCCTAACTTCCTTCATTATATACGTTGGGTTGTGTGCCCACTCGTAACTTATTTTCAACTTCTGTCGACTGCGCATTATCCTCATTGAATTCACTTTCCCTGGTTTCCGTCTGAAATAGCTCTGCAATACTCATTACTTCGTCCTTTCCTCCTACATTCGTTGTGCATGCCTCTGGTAATTCATCTTCCTCGTCAGTATTCTCCCAATTAATTTCGTCCCAACACGATATTGTTATTTTCTTGTCTTCGTTTTCATCTGGTCCCTGCGGATTTTTTTCTTCCTTCTTCTCTTCTCGTGATAAGATTTTTACTTCTCTGTTCAAGGTGCTGCAATTGTCCTGGGTCTGTGCGTCATTCTCTTTGGCATGGGCGCTTAGCTGTCAGTTCGAACGTTTATCGGGGTTTGGTGGTCTTACCTCCACCTCTTCTATCTGTATTCTCTTTTCTTGTTGATAATTTGTCGGTCTATTGGTTCTCCAGTACCCGTTCCGGCTGTTTTTATTCCCTCTGTAATAGTTGTTGCCGTTCCTGGGTGAATTATAGTTATTGCCATATTCTCTTCTAAATCCATAACCGGTTCTTTGTTGAAATCTTTTGTCGTTTCTTGGTGCGAAGTTATCACATGGTTCGTAATTATTGTTTCTTCGTACTGGTCTTGTGGATTCCACTGCTTTTTGCTTTCGTTTTCACGTGCGCTTCGTCTTTTTCTTGCATCATCTTCCGAAAATATGAACTCTAGTTCCCTTAGAATACCTTTAAATGCTTCGACGTCATTGCCTCCGTGACCTACTAATGATTGCTGGTATTTCAATGTTAGCTTCATCGCGCATAATTTAATCAACTCTCCGTCACTGTATGGTACATCTAAGCATTGACTTTTCTTTGCCATTAATTCGAAAAATTTCACGGGACTCTTCTCTCCTGAATTTTCAAAATATGGGTTCTGTAATAATTCGTACTTCACTCTGTTCTGTGCTTCGCTGGACCAATATCGTGAGAGAAACTTCTCTCTGAAATCTTCGTACGATCGGCATGTCGCTGCAACATTCTGCATGGTTTCTGCGACTGTTCCTGACATGTGTGCACATATAAAGTCTAATTTGTGTGCTAGCGTCCAGTGTTCTGGTAATCCTACTCGGAATTGATCAATAAAAGTTCGTGGATGTAATGTGTTTCCTTCTCGAAAGTGTTGAAATTTTCTGACTGTGAGGAAATGATCGTTGTCGTACTTTGCCATAGTTCCATATGAAATTCGCGATTCTTCGCCACTTTTGTTTCTGATCATTTCTGCCGTCGTTCTTTCCGGTTGTGGTAGATCCATTGGATATTGTCCACTGTAACTTTCGCCTACCCTTGCGTAGCGTCGTTGGAGTGGTACGCAATAATTTTCTTCCATCGGTTGTGAACGTGTAGCTGAATGCATTACACTGTACTCTTCGCGACCTGGCTTTCCATTGTCAGGTATTGGTTCGGTATCTTGTCTGGCTAACCTTGCTGCTTCATTGCACGATCCAAACTGTCTTGAAACATACATTTGTGGTTCCGCATGTGTTTGTGATGACGTTTGTTTTTCAAGAATTTCGAAACGTGTTTATTGCTGTGCAGGCTGTCTGATTTCACGTATGTTACATTCCACCTGTGATTGGAATCGCAAATGCGTAATATCTTCGTTAATTGCTTGTTTTTCCGGTGCTGTTACAGATACGGATGTGGTTGCAGACTCGGTGCTTGTTCGATCCTGTTCACTACGCTCTTCAATGGTTTGCAACAACTCTGTTCGCAATTTCCGAAATTGTCGCTTCGTTTGCGCTTCTATTTTGGCTACGCGGTTAACATATCTTTTCAGCGCTGCTTTTGTGATACGTTTGTGTAACACACTGTTTTCAACAATTTCACGCGCTGTACCTGCTGCTTGTCTAGTAATTTCGTTTATCTGTTTCTTTAGTTTCTTGACTTCTCCCTGGGTGTTGTTACGTAATGTTTTGATCTCGTCCTGAATGTCATTACGCAATGTTTGTACGTCCGCTTGTACCTTGTCAATGTCTGTTCTCAATTGATTGTGACCTGTTATTAAGTTTCCTATCACTTCTCGAGATTCTTTTGCCTCGTCTTCAATATGACTTAGGTGTAACTGAATTTTTTTGTTTTGTCCTTTAATCTCACGCATTTGTCTCGTGATTTCTGCAATTTGGTTCGTCGTTTCTGCATTCTGAATTTTAATTTGGTTCGCAATTTCTTTATTTTGTCTTGTCATGGTTTCCGTCATTAATTGTAATAATTCTGCCAGATTGGTGGGTCCTATTGCGTTTTCTTCCGACGTCCTACGCTCTGTGTTTTCGCCCAAGTGTTGGTTTATAACCGCTTGCATTGAACTGTGCGGTGACACGTTTCTGCTCGAATTCCTTGTACTCTGTGGTGAGGGAGCTCTGATTACTTGTACTATGGGTTCTACGTATTCAAGACGCAAGTTAGAATCCTCATCGACTGTCTCTCTACTTTCCTGCTCCTCTGTCGTATGCTGACTTACGTTTTCTATGCCTTGACGTGCATTATCCTCGTTATGGTGCGTTATATGTCCTATTTCTCACATCGTCTGTTATACTGTCCTCTATTCTCTGTCCATCTTCATGCTGGGTCTCTACCTCAATTCGGTCAAGGTCTCGATCTGCCATTGCTAATCTTTCCGAATCCCTTATTTTCTGTTTTAAAAGCAATTCACGCGCTCTACGGCGAGTCAACATGCGCTCATACGATCTCACGCGTGTCATAAACTTTTTACACACACGACTTGACAATCAATTCACTTACTTGTTGGGTCAGAACCAACTTGTCAACGATACTTTTCGTGGTGGGGCAATGTTTTTAAAGTTTGCAACGTAACAGAGACGCGAAAAAGTCTAACGCTAAAACTTGCAGCTGGTGTGGTCCTTTTAGTGTGCGAATTGGTATGGGTGGAGGTCATACTTAACAGCCAAACTAGGTTAATAATTGGCTCCTTCTACCGACCCCCAGACTCCGATGATATAGTTGCGGAACAGTTCAGAGAAAATTTGAGTCTCGTTACAAATAAATACCCCACACATACGGTTATAGTTGGTGGAGACTTCAACCTCCCCTCGATATGTTGGCAAAAATACTTGTTCAAAACCGGTGCTAGGCAGAAAACATCTTCCGAGATTGTCCTAAATCCTTTCTCCGAAAATTATTTCGAGCAGTTAGTCCACGAACCCACGCGAATTGTAAATGGTTGCGAAAACACACTTGACCTCTTAGCCACAAACAATCCAGAGCTGATAGAGAGCATCATGACTGATACAGGGATTAGTGATCACAAGTTCGTTGCAGCTAGGCTCAATACCGTTTCTTCCAAATCCACCAGAAACAAACGCACAATAATTTTATTTAAAAAGCGGATAAAGTGTCATTAGAAGCCTTCCTAAGAGACTATCTCCATTCCTTCCGAACTGACTATGCAAATGTAGACGAGATGTGGCTCAAATTCAAAGATATAGTAGCAACAGCAATTGAGAGATTCATACCTCATAAATTGGTAAGAGATGGAACTGATCCCCCGTGGTACACAAAACAGGTCCGAACTCTGTTGCAGAGGCAACGGAAAAAGCATGCGAAGTTCAGAAGAACGCGAAATCCCGAAGATTGGCTAAAATTTACAGACGCGCGAAATTTGGCACGGACTTCAATGCGAGATGCCTTTAATAGGTTCCACAAAGAAACATTATCTCGAAATTTGGTAGAAAATCCGAAGAAATTCTGGTCGTATGTAAAGTACACAAGCGGCAAGACGCAGTCAATACCTTCGCTGCGCAGTGCCGATGGTACTGTTACCAACGACTGTGCCGCTAAAGCGGAGTTATTGAACGCAGTTTCCCGAAATTCCTTCACCAGGGAAGATTAATGGAATATTCCAGAATTTGAAACACGAACAGCTGCCAGCATGAGTTTCTTAGAAGTAGATACCTTAGGGGTTGCGAAGCAACTCAAATCGTTTGATACGGGCAAGTCTTCAGGTTCAGATTGTATACCGATTAGGTTCCTTTCAGATTACGCTGATACAATAGCTCCCTACTTAGCACTCATATACAACCGCTCGCTCACCGATAGATCTGTACCTACAGATTGGAAAATTGCGCAGGTCGCACCAGTGTTTAAGAAGGGTAGTAGGAGTAATCCATCGAACTACAGACCTATATCACTGACGTCGGTTTGCAGTAGGGTTTTGTAGCATATACTGTATTCAGACATCATGAATCACCTCGAAGGGAACGATCTATTGATACGTAATCAGCATGGTTTCAGAAAACATCGTTCTTGTGCAACGCAGCTAGCTCTTTATTCGCACGAAGTAATGGCCGCTATCGACAGGGGATCTCAAGTTGATTCCGTATTTCTAGATTTCCGGAAAGCTATTGACACCGTTCCTCACAAGCGACTTCTAATCAAGCTGCGGGCCTATGGGGTATCGTCTCAGTTGTGCGACTGGATTCGTGATTTCCTGTCAGGAAGGTCGCAGTTCGTAGTAATAGACGGCAAATCGTCGAGTAAAATTGAAGTGATATCAGGTGTTCCCCATGGAAGCGTCCTGGGACCACTGCTGTTCCTGATCTATATAAATGACCTGGGTGACAATCTGAGCAGTTCTCTTAGGTTGTTCGCAGATGATGCTGTAATTTACCGTCTAGTAAGGTCATCCGAAGACCAGTATCAGTTGCAAAGCGATTTAGAAAAGATTGCTGTATGGTGTGGCAGGTGGCAGTTGACGCTAAATAACGAAAAGTATGAGGTGATCCACATGAGTTCCAAAAGAAATCCGTTGGAACTCGATTACTCGATAAATAGTACAATTCTCAAGGCTGTCAATTCAACTAAGTACCTGGGTGTTAAAATTACGAACAACTTCAGTTGGAAAGACCACATCGATAATATTGTGGGGAAGGCGAGGCAAAGGTTGCGTTTCATTGGCAGGACACTTAGAAGATGCAACAAGTCCACTAAAGAGACAGCTTACACTACACTTGTTCGTCCTCTGTTAGAATATTGCTGCGCGGTGTGGGATCCTCACCAGGTGGGGTTGACGGAGGA
Source organism: Schistocerca nitens (assembly GCF_023898315.1). Classification (NCBI taxonomy): domain Eukaryota; kingdom Metazoa; phylum Arthropoda; class Insecta; order Orthoptera; family Acrididae; genus Schistocerca; species Schistocerca nitens. Next base: position 899,309,173 of record NC_064614.1, on the reverse strand, counting down.
CATCGAAAGGGTGCAAAAAAGGGCAGCTCGTTTTGTATTATCACGTAGTAGGGGAGAGAGTCTGGCAGATATGATACGCGAATTGGGATGGAAGTCACTACAGCAAAGACGTTTTTCGTCGCGGCGAGATCTATTTACGAAATTTCAGTCACCAACTTTCTCTTCCGAATGCGAAAATATTTTGTTGAGCCCAACCTACATAGGTAGGAATGATCATCAAAATAAAATAAGAGAAATCAGAGCTCGAACAGAAAGGTTTAGGTGTTCGTTTTTCCCGCGCGCTGTTCGGGAGTGGAATGGTAGAGAGATAGTATGATTGTGGTTCGACGAGCCCTCTGCCAAGCACTTAAATGTGAATTGCAGAGTAGTCATGTAGATGTAGATGTATCCGCCACCTGTGCGCTTGCATTGGAGAGAAAACTTAATTCTAACAATATTAAAAATCATAACTTAATTATGCTATTGTCTCTGCCAGAATGTCTCACTTTTATTGTATACTTTCTTACTATCTATCGCTGCAGCTACTGTTTTCGACTATTTATAACGTTCAAAAAAATTTTTTTATTACGAAAATTTTTCAACAGGCTATTTTTCTGACCTAGTTAGGCATGTGGTCGACCTTCAATCATGGTATTTTACCATCCTGGCAGGGTCGCCATTTTCGAACATTCTGCGTGGTGTCTGTTGTTCTATATCGTGTCTCCCTACCACTTTTGCGCAACGACACTCTGAGCGTATTTTTTAGGGAATTGACTAGTTTGAACCTGGGACCTGTTTCTGGTAAGGAGACGCCAGACCACACATGACAAGTAGAGTTCAGAAGAATTCAGTGAGACTAGCGATGATATAACCAAATACTTAATTATTTCAGCGTCAGCTCCACTGCACTCCCTGTAAAAGAATCTTTAATACTAACTAAATTCAGTGGAAGGGGTTCCAGGCTTTCCTATTTTTAGTTAGATGGTAAAATAACGTCGAAAAAGCAGTTAAATTTATCATTGGAAATTTTATTCTACTCACAAAACATTGTTTATAAATTGCACTATTGATAAAAAGAAATGTTTTAATACAGGATGGTAAAAACCAACTGCATTCAACAAAAATGTGAACGAATATTCCCTGAATGGATTTTCAAGTTCTACAATGGATCGAAGGAGACCTATGCCATATCACATCTATAATCTAGGTTTAAATTAAGTTTCACAAAAGAGAAAACTATCAAAATGGTCTACAGTGACTCTCAGTTATCTTTAATTACTTATCTATCTTGTCGTAAATTACAGTGGCTGATGTGGCTTCTCAATATCTATATAACAGAAAAATCATCGCGTTTCAGATTTTTACTTCAAGTGGCAAATGTGAACACCATGAGCTTTAATTGACGATCGACACTAGTATTACGCAAAAAGGGGGTGTAACAGATGAGACTTCTGCAGTTCTGAGTGAAGCTTTATGCGCTGTTATGCGGCATCGCGTGCATTCATTACCTTGTTGGTGTTCGTCAGTGGGCGGTGGGCAGCACAGCTCCGCTCACCTCGCCGTCTTGCAAGCAACTCTCCTCCTAACTTCTCCTTACTACAATTTACCGAAGTTGGTTTGAAACAACTATCTGGCTGTGTTTTCATCTGACCAATCAGGGTCTCAATGTTAACCTTAAGCTCCGCCTACTAAAATTCTGTCTATCCAATGAGAAACGTTATACTTTTCGTGGTGGGGCAATGTTTTTAAAGTTTGCAATGTAACAGAGACGCGAAAAAGTCTCACACTAAAACTTGCAGCTGGTGTGGTCCTTTTAGTGTTATCGTAAGATCTGTACTGTTCTTCTGGAGGGCTCTATCTTTTAACATGGGCTGGGGGGTGGTCCTGACGTAACAGAGACACGAAAAAGTCTCACGCTAAAACTTGCGGCTGGGGTGGTCCTAGCGGTTAGCTGGCAACGTGGGTGTCCGTCCCTTAACACGGTTCTGCTCTCGGCTTCTGTTCTCGTTTCTGCCCTCGGAACTGCGTCTGTCTCATGGTGGGAAGGTATGACATGCATTTAGGCATTCTTGTGTTAGTCTGTGGTATTCCATTTGCTCACTCGTTACTCGTATTACTTTGGTTAATTTAGTGTCACGATTTATTCAGAGGTATGTGACATACTACTGGATTTGCTTATCATGTCAGGGTTTTCATGGAAGGTGTCGGATTTGCCTGACACCTTACAACATCGTGAAACGTCTTTGTTTTAATTATTACCACCCCAACGTCGGTATCATATCACTGACACTCTCTCGTAATACAAAACGAGCTGCCTTTCTGTGAACTTTCCTGATGATGAGAGAAGCGTTCAGTGATTTCGAACGTAAGACCTTGTCTACCGACCTGAGTAAAATTCCTAAGAGATTTTGGTCGTATGTAAAACCAGTAAGTGGGTCAAAATCACCTATTCATTCTCTCAGCGACCATACCGGCACCGAAACGGAAGATGACAGTGAGAAGGCCGTAATACTGAAGTTGTATATATGAAGACAGTAACTGTTCTCGATAGAACAGCCCTACAGGATTCGTGGTGTCCATTCCCTCAACACTACTTCAGACATTAGTCGAGTCCATGCCACGTCGTGTTTTCGACACTTCTGCGTGCTCTTGGGGGGTTTCTACACCATATTAGGCAAGTGTATCAGTTTCATTCACCCTTTAGTATGTAATGTACCGTCCCCCTTTAGTGTCATATGCTTCTCTTGTCAGTTATTTGATGCTCTTCCAACTGCCAACCCTACAGTAACGAAGCAGTGTGTCGTAGAGGTTAGGGTCACTAGTTGGTGTGCTGTGCATTGCCAGTTCAAACCCGACAATTTTTTATTATTTAGTGTTTATCATATGTGGAAGTTCCTATTCCATTGACGACTCTGCTTTCGGACTTGGATTTGATTCTGGTTACGATATGACAATATCACATTCTGCACTTTCCCGATAATGTTGTCTGTGTCTGCAGTTTTAGATTCTTCAAAAATGGCTCTGAGCACTATGGGACTTAATTTCTGAGGTCATCAGTCCCCTAGAACTTAGAACTACTTAAACCTAACTAACCTAAGGACATCACACACATCCATGCCCGAGGCAGGATTCGAACCTGCGACCGTAGCGGTCGCACGGTTCCAGACTGAAGCGCCTAGAACCACTCGGCCACTGCGGCCAGCTTAGATTCTTCTCCACGTCGTTTATATTCCAGAGAGGTTCAGCGCGTTTGCACATCTCCCAGTTTTTACCTGTCGAAACTGAAGAAGCAGGTTCTTTACGAGTCTTCACTAGTTTCAGAATTTCTTTGGGTGATAAAACTCCATATCCGCAAACCAATACATCCAGTGAAGGAAACACAAGCAGCAGGACTACTTGAAAAACCGGTGAAAACTAAGCTACTCCACTACTCCATAAATCAAGGAGACAGTTGAATTTATGTAAAATATAATAAAATATTGCTTCAAGAAAGGCAGTAACGCTGGTTAATGTCTGGCTGGCATCTAAAAAAAATTTTCTTGATTCATTTTTTATTTTATTTCTGGGCATAAAGTTATTTTGAGTGCTAAAGATAAATGTGACTTCCTGTTAGATTAATGTTCATTTTCATAATCATAACGGTTTCACAACATACTAAAAAATAATAATACACGTGAAAATGAGTGGTAATTTTTGTGTATTACCTTCGCAAGAAGCGATCCCCTTTCCGAGAATTCCGGTAACACGCAACGGGAGATTCTGTAGGATTTCCGCCCTCTGCAGACGTGTCGAAGTTCGCTGCAGTGGGATGTTTGTGTTTAATGCATGAACCCCGCTCGTCCTTCGCGGCGCCGACAGGAAAACGGGAGACTGTCTGGCAACTTTGCGGAAGCTCTGCTGCGATGTTTGTGAATTGCGAAGCGAGGTGCAGGGAGGTCGCTGGACACGACGAGGTTACCGGGAGGGCCGTGCGGGAACTGCGAAGTGGACGCCGCAGGAGGTGGTCAGCTCGTGTGAACATTTATTCAGTTTTATTAATACGATATGGATTAATATTTTCACACGATTACGTTATGTATTCTCACTGTAGCTAAGGGGAAAACTGATCTATTTAACAATGCCATAGGCATAAATAAAAAAGACACATAAAAAGTGTAGAAAAGAGCTCTGGGTAAGCACTTTTACATAAAATACTGAAGATCTGAGATAGATCTTCCTTCGTGACGAAGAACGTACAAACCAGAGGCTGAGAAATATCTCTCGAGCGAGACTTAAGCAATAACAACAGAACAATCTACTATTCAATCACCACAGATTTCTTTCTGCTTTAAACGATAACACGTTGACCAGATATGCCCGACTTCTAACTCACCACTCCCGAAAAAGTAACAACAGTCAAACACATCTTCGAAATTAAATGTAAGAAAACAAAAGAGGAAAATAACAAGATTGTATGATCTGCGGTTGACGAATGTTTCTCATCTGCAAAATAATATAGTGCTGACAGATACCACAGGTGTGAACAATTTAGGCTGATGCAGAAGAAACATTACGTGTTTTCCGCGTCGTCATAGCTGTACGGCTAAGTGCACTATGCCTGTCAGTGTAGACCAAAATGTTTTGAGTCTTTGCAAAAAATGGTTCAAATGGGCTCTGAGCACTATGGGACTTAACTTCTGAGGTCATCAGTCCCCTAGAACTTAGAACTACTTAAACATAACTAACCTAAGGACATTACACTCACCCATGCCCGAGGCAGGATTCGAACCTTTCGACCGTAGCGGTCGCCCGGTTCCAGACTGTAGCGCCTAGAACCGCTCTGCCACACTGGCCGGCTGAGTCTTTGCATCCACACTTCAACAAGTGATTTGCTGCCCAGAGGAAAATAAGCGTTAATGGCTGGCTCTTGCCACATGTAGTTTGACGTTCTCATCAGACAATCTAACAACATAGTACTCCTAATAGAATTATTAGTCTGCAAATGAAGTAGTGTTCAGTACAGTGTCCTCAGTCACCAATAAGAACGTATCCACTTACACCCCTCACACCCTGTTTAGTCGATGAGAGGTAGTGGATGTAAGAAATAACCATTCACGAGCCAGCTTTTCCCAGAGATATTTCCACCATACACCTCACACATCCACTGCATGACACGTATAAAAGCACACTACACCTGCGCTTTGCAGTCCGAGTTTTGGTATACTGAAGAGGCGTAACACATTTTCCTTAACAGTTCGATTGTTTCTATGTCAGAGAGAGTCAAAGATTCAACAGTTCATGATTTTTCAGCTGTTTTTGGGTATAGCAGTTCATTATTAGAAGAGAAAAAAATTAAAGTATGTGCAAGTGAACTATACAAGATGTCTGTGTGAGGGATAGTGAGTCTGCCCCTCTTCACATCCCCTCCCCAGGATTGTCAACCCACTCTGCACCGGGAATCGTATTTGGATACGACGGCGCATGCCACATAATCCTGGGTATTGCTTCTGGGAAACCCAACAATACATAATCCGGGTAGTGTGCTGGGTACCACAATATCCTATCCTCTCCAGTACGATCGTCGTATTGTACTATCCCATCCGGGTACTGCAGCGTTACAAGTATGTAGGGGTGACAATCCTGAAGAGGGGCAGCCTCCTAGCTCTCATAGACATCTTGTATGGTTCACCTGTAACTACGTTACTTTTATGATTTTCTTGTAAATGCGTTTTTTCTGAATGTGCTAGATACATGTTTGATGTAGGTAACTTCAAAAGTTTTTGACAGAGCTGGGGTAGGTGGCTCTGAAAAAGATAGCTGCCATTCGTCCGACATATTAATTTTTCGTAGTGAATCTTAGAACACAAAAGCTGAACCTTTCTCACAAGCTCTCACGAGAATACGAATCTTTGTCATTTTTCGAATTTCCCTGCTAAATGTATGTGTGGCTCATGGGTCACATGCATTTTCTAATCTACCCGTTATTTTAAATTGGGTCTCATGGGCTGTGATGACTGCAGTGCCACCATAAACATAGTACTAGTGGTGGAAATCGTGACTACTATCTCGGATTTTTAATTTAGGGTGGCCTGCACTGTATTGCAGTGGGAAATCACAGTTTCCACATCACCCCTGATAGTCGAGTGAGTGGCCGATGGCTCTGCCCACCTTCCGGTGGCTGTACTGGCTTGGGTGATTCAGTTGGTCATGAGATGTAACACGCGGTGTAGCATGTGGGAAAGCGGTGCGGCGGCCCTACTGGCGTGGTATTTGTTTAAAGACGCAGAATTTCCACAGTAAACGTTTAAACAGCACATAGTTTCAAACTTAAGGAAGTCAGCTCTTGGCTTCTAAAATCAGGGTGTGAATCATGCAAGCTGTGATGTCACCAGGGACGAGAAAATTTAAACTTGCAGGCTGCAGTGCCTTAAGCTACGCCCGCATCTCGTGGTCGTGCGGTAGCGTTCTCGCTTCCCACGCCCGGGTTCCCGGGTTCGATTCCCGGCGGGGTCAGGGATTTTCTCTGCCTCGTGATGGCTGGGTGTTGTGTGCTGTCCTTAGGTTAGTTAGGTTTAAGTAGTTCTAAGTTCTAGGGGACTTATGACCACAGCAGTTGAGTCCCATAGTGCTCAGAGCCATTTGAACCTTAAGCTACATACAAGTGAATTGTGGGGAAACCAAAGATTTTAAGTCTCTAATCATTTTAAACTTAGGATAGGATTCTACATTTAGAACACACGTGAAATCTGACTACCATGCAGGCTGGGCCCATATCCCTGACCTGCCACCTTGGATTCTGATATCATAGGGCTTGGGGAAAGCCCAGTGGCCATACTCGATCGCCATCTTTGATTTTATTACCTGTACGGCACTTTAGACTGACCTCATATCACCACATTAACTATCTCGGATTGTGATGCCATGGTTCATGGCACTGATACATTATACGGGCAAACTAAGTTGACACTCAGTACGGTGGCCGATGGGAGCGACTGTAAATGGGAAATACCTTTACTGTTGCACCCACCAGCCACTGCGCCTACTGTCAACCTAGTTTGCACGTAAACTACTCAGTCTAAAACTAGGTTTGTATAATAGCTCTGCCTTTTTGGATTCTGCATTTATCATGGTCTACTTCCACTAGCTTGGATTTTAAACCAATAGAATAATTATCCATTTTTAAATTTTTGATATTGCGCCAATTCACACACAGAACAACTGGACCCATAGGAGTGGAGTCATAGGGGGAAACCCTCTAGCACAACTAAACTATTTTCAGTTTCCCACCATCTTTTGAATTTCCCGCATCATCCTGAAGGCTGATTGCTTACCCCTGTGGTACAATAGCTCCTAAGTTAGATGTGTGTGTTGATATCTACCTAGCCTGTACCCCTACAGCTACCCTGTTGAGGATGATTCATTATGGACCGTTACGACGAAGTTTAGCCTATCGTTCCTGTAAATCAGTGAATGATTCATAATGAGCCGCTTCACAACGTTTGGAAGCAGTAGATGTCCCATAACCTCTCTTCTTGAAATGTTTGCTTTGTCCCTTGTCTCTCATTACCGATCTGTGTGTGTTATTCCCACTTGATACTGAATCTTTCAGCTGTATGGGGTCCATCTATTTGACCCTCTTGCATCTTTCGCGCTTCTTTTAAGTCATACAATAATTATACAGTGTATTAAAACTAAGCGAAACAGTAGAATGGTTCAAATGGCTCTGAGCACTATGGGACTCAACTGCTGTGGTCATAAGTCCCCTAGAACTTAGAACTACTTAAACCTAACTAACCTAAGGACATCACACACATCCATGCCCGAGGCAGGATTCGAACCTGCGACCGTAGCAGTCGCACGGTTCCGGACTGCGCGCCTAGAACCGCGAGACCACCGCGGCCGGCGAAACAGTAGAGTATGGTGGACCAAACAGTGTGGTAAGTGCACAGAAATGAGTGATTTAGTTGAATAACAACTCAGAGGAGGTACTAAGATAAGTAAAATTTAGCGTGTGTACTTTTACCCTCAAGCACACTGCGCTCGCAGTTCAGCAACTGAACATGGTATTTTGTCCGGCAGTAGTGACTTTTCGCAACAAATGTAGAATCAGGCTCGTGCAACGTCCAAATACCCCCACGTTCAGCCACTCTAGATGTTACAACTTAATTGATCTATATACACTATGTGCGTCCATTACAGGGATGTTATTGTGGTGTAACCACTCCGCCACAGGCCATGCGATATGAACAGATGCTCGAGCGTGTTGAAAGACGCAATAGCCATCCCCGAATTGCTCTTCAACAGTGGGAAGCAAGGAGGTGCTTAAAACACCAATGTAGGCCTGTGCTGTGATAGTGCCATGCAAAACAACATCCATGAAAAACACGACCACACCATAACACCACCGCCGAATTTTACTGTTGGTACTACACACGGTGGCAGATGACGTTCACCGGGCATTCGCCATATCCACACCGTGCCATCGGATCGCCACATTATGTACCGTGATTCGTCACTCCACACAACGTTTTTCCACTGTTAAATCGTCCAATGTTTACGCTCCTTACACCAAGCGAGGTGCCGTTGGCATTTACAGGCGTGATGTGTGGCTTATGAGCAGCCGCTCGACCATGAAATCCAAGTTTTCTCACCTCCCACTTAACTGTCACAGTACTTGCAGTGGATCCTGATGCAGTTTGGAATTCCTGTGAGATGATCTGGGTAAATTATCTGCCTAATACCCATTACGACCCTCTTCAACTACCGGCTGTCTGTCAGTCAACACAGGAGGTCGGCCTGCACCTCTTTGTGCTGTAAGTGTCCTTTCACGGTTCCACATCACTATCACATCGGAAAGAGTGGACCTAGGGATGTTTAGGGGTGTGGAAATCTCGTGTACAGACGTATGACACAAGTGACATCCAGTCACCTGACCACGTTCGAAGTCCGTGAGTTCCACGGAGCGCCCCATTCTGCTCTCTCACGATGTCTAATGACTACTGAGGTCGCTGGTATGGAGTACCCGCGGTAGGTGGCAGCACAGTGCACCTAATATGGAAAACGTACGTTTTGGGAGTGTCCGGATACTTTTGATCACATAGTGTGTAACTTATTTCAATACAATGTAGTTGTCTACAAACTAGCCTTGAGTCCACCGTTTAAAATATACTTGACTGCCGTGTTTCTAACATATTTTGATCACCTCCTGAGTCATTAGTCGTAAATATGGTATGAGACACCACTTCCAGCAAACAATGAAGCAATTACATTGTGATATATAGAGTGCTTGATTTTCACCATAGAAGTCAGCGACAAGATAATCAGCTCGTCATGCACATACGATGAGCACCGTGAGCCAATGGAAGATGTTCGTGACCCCATGTTACCGAATCGGATGGAGTGTGATGGTGTTCTTGTGAGATACGGAAAATCGAAAATCTGTGAAGGGTGTTTCACAGCAACTGTTACAGGAAGTTTTACGTGGGGCGTTGAATACATAATGCAACACATTTTTCCTTGGTCTTTTTGGGTTGAAAAAATGTGCAATTTGCTGTGGGACATCGTGGAATATTCCCGCTTCGGCTCCGTTAGCTTCACGAGGTTCAGATGAGAGGTGGCGCTATACGTAGCCTTCAAAATGGCGGCCGCAGCGGAACTGCGTTCCAAGATGAGAGCCGATATTGAGTGTCTTTTGGCGGAAAACCAGAGCATCGTAGATATTCATAGGCGCTTGCAGAATGTCTACGGAAACCTGGCAGTGAACAAACACATGTTGAGTCGTTGGGCGTCTGCCATCATTGCAAGAAGGTCGGGCAAGTGTCCGATCTCGCGCGTGCCGCCCGGCCATACAAAGCCGTGACTCCTGCAATGTTGGAACGTGCGGACACTCTCATTCGAGGTGATCAACTGATCAAAATCGAACACCTCGCTGCACAACTGTACGTCTCTTTTGGCAGCTCTGACACACCACCAGTTTGGGTACCCTACGGCGTGTGCCCGCTGGATTTGTCGCCGCCTAACAGAAGACGATAAGAGCAACGTAGGACCAGTTGTGAAGAATTCCACTTCACGGGAAGCAATACGTAGATGGTGGGGAGTTTATTGATGCAGCAAGACGTTGGTTCCGACGTCTATCAGTAGAGTGGTGAGAGATGGAGATGTCGTGTGACGAGGGCCTCCCGTCGGGTAGACCGTTCGCCTGGTGCAAGTCTTTCGATTTGACGCCACTTCGGCGACTTGCGCGTCGATGGGGATGAAATGATGATGATTAGGACAACACAACACCCAGTCCCTGAACGGAGAAAATCTCCGACGCAGCCGGGAATCGAACCCGGGCCCTTTGGATTGACAGTCTGTCGCGCTGACCACTCAGCTACCGGGGGCGGACAGTAGAGTGGTACCATGCGGGCATAAAGGCCTTTTCAGTAAGGTACCTTAAGTCGCATTGGATGAAAATGAATTATCAGATTTTGCAGCCAAAATAGTAGGGAATAAAATAGTGTATTGGATTCCCGAATGAAACCAACCTGGGTTCAAAAAAAAAATGTGTTGCACTACTTATTGATGCATTACTTATTATGCGTTAATGCTTTTCTTGCACTGAAAGGGTTGGCTTCGACATTAGGTCTACCCAGAATATATACTGGGTGAGTCAGGAGGAAATGTACATGCTTTGAGAGGTGATAGTATTAGTGATTCTGAACAAGAAACTTCATATGGACGTATGCTCTATTCCGAATGGTTTACGAGGGAGAACACACTTAATATCACTTTTGTACGTTTTTCTTGAATAAGTCGAAAACTACTACCTCCAGCGAAAACGTATCGCAGTACAAAATTACACTATATTAAATTTCCTACAAAAAAGGTCCTATTCATTTTTCTCTCTAGAACTAATGGTTTGTGCGAAGAAATCGCGAGAATGCTGAAAAACTTGCTCGACGCGCATGTACTGTAGCTTTGTAGTTTTTGTAGGCCATTTTGAGATTTGCAATGTACCACAGTAGTGTAGAGCAAGTTGAGAAGAACAGTTTGATTCGGGACACTTGTGGTCTATCAAGTTGGGAAACTACCTCAAATTGGCCTACAAAAACTACGTAAGCTACAGTGGCCTCTGGTACCCCTGAACCAGAATGCGGCCCCCAAGGCCTCCTGCTTCGATGGGGTCCAGCTCCGTCTTGCACAAACCACATCTTCCAAAACCTTCGCGCACCGTTTGGCAGTCACCGCGCCAACAAGGAATATCGCACCCCGTTGAGGGTACAGAGATTTCATGATCGCGATATGCGGATTCTTAGTCTCCCAAAGGCACCAATTTTCATTATTGACAAACCCATCGAAACGAAAGTGGGTTCGGCGCTAAACCCAACCATGCATGCGCATACTAATTCCCATCATGCCCCGCTTAAACGTCCTAACACAAACCATTTAGAACTTACGACGATTTTACTTCATGTAGCTCAATAGTTGTCACCCTGTATGAGCAGTGTATGAACGTCCATCTTACTATACACATGCATTCTGCCCCAACGCCGCTCGCGGATTATTCGCAACCAAGAGACGCCAGTATAACCTCACCACCTCAACCAAGCTTCACCACGGCAAATAAACTGTAATGGTCACACCCAGTTTTCCATCCACTGTAGAATCTCCACAACAGCACTGACTTCCTCCAAACAAAGGCAGTATTCCGTCCAAACACGACTGAACCAACTAGCATCCTCAAGAACGCTGAATGGAACATAAACGAGAATGGAAAATAATCCTCTGGACAAGAAGGATCTCGTGGTCAGCAACCGAAGAATGACTCTCACTGGTGGAAAATAAACTGACCCAACCCCCCCCCCCCCTTCCAAGATGTAAAACTGGTTTAGTGACCGTGCAAACTCGTTGCTGAAGTGCTTATACCGAGTAATCGAAACTGATTCCAGCAGACTCGGGTAAAGCATTGCGAAGATAAATATCGCTATCTACTAAAAGCAACGTGTAATGAGAAGAACAAGCAACTTTCAATGTATAAGGTGGTCCGCACGAGTACTAAAGAAAATCCGTTAAATTTCGAGCACATGATACAATCGCACTAAAATAAAGGCTGTCAGCTAAATACCTATGGATTAGAATTAAAAATAACCTAATTTGAAACCTACACATGAAAATGTTGTGGATAAGGGGAACCAAAGATTGCGTTTTATTGGCAGAACATTTAGAAGATGCAACAAATCTTCTAAAGAGAGTGTCCACATTACGATTCTCCGTCCTACTATGGAGTATCCTTACAAGATCCGATTGACAGAAGACATATATATCTACATCAACATCATACTCCGCAAGCCACCTGATGGTGTGTGGCGGAGTGCACTTTCGGTACCACTATCTGATCCCTCCAACCCTGTTCCTCTCACGAATAGTGCGTGGGAAGCATGATTATCGGTAAGCCTCTGTATTGACTCTAATTTCTCGAATTCTGTCCTCGTGGTCAACACGCGAGTTGTATGTGGGGGGAAGTAATACGTTGTCTGACTCCTCCTGAAAAGTGCTGTCCCGAGATTTCAATAGTAAATCTCTCCGTGATGCACAGCGACTCTCTTGTAACGTCTGCCAGTGGAGTTTGTTTAGCATGTCCGTAACGCTCTCTCGCCAGCTAAACGATCCCGTGACGAAACGCGCCGCTCTTCGTTGGATTTTCTCCACCTCCTCTCTCTGTCCTACCTGATAGGGATCCCAGATAGATGAGCAATACTCAAGACTCGGGCGAATAAGCGCCTTATAAGCCAATTCTTTCGTGGATGAGTTAGATTTCCTTAAGATTCTTCCGATGAATCTGACTCTTGTATCTGTTTCTCCCGCTATCTGTTTTATGTGGTCATTCCACTTAAGGTCGCTCTGGATAGTTACGCCTAGATATTTTACGGCAGACGCTGTCTCCAGCTGTTTGTCATTAATACTGTTGCTGTACGGCTGTTTGTCATCAATTGTGTAGCTGTACAGTAGTGGATTTCTTTTCCTATGTATGCACAATTTGTTACATTTATTTACGTTCCGGGTCAACTGCTAGAGTCCGCACCATTCGTCAATTCTCTGCAGATCTTTCTGCAAATTCTTACTATCTTCTGGCGTTGCTACTTTGGTATAAACAAATGCATCATCTGCGAATAGCCTTAAAGAGCATCCGACGCTTTCTACTATATTATTTATATATATTGCGAACAGCAACGGTCCTATCACACTTCCCTGTGGTACTCCGGATATTACCTTTACCTCTGTCGATTTAGTTCCGTTAACAGCGACGAGTTGAGTTCTATCTGCAAGAAAGTTTTGAATCCAATAGCAGATCTGCTCAGATACTCCATAAGATCGTATTTTTTTCATCAGACAGCAATGCGGGACGGTGTCAAATGCCTTACTAAAGTCAAGGAACACGTCATCAGTCTGAGCGCCGTTGTCCACTGTGCTGTGGATCTCATGGAGGAACAGAGCGAGCGGAGTTTCGCAGGATCTCTGTTTGCAGAATCCATGTTGATTTTTATAGACGTTTTCCAAAAACGTCATAATTCTTGAGCATAAAACATATTCCATAATTCTACAACAGATTGACGTCAACGATATAGGTCTATAGTTGTGTGGATTTGTCTTACGGCCTTTCTTAAAAACGGGAATGACCTGTGCATTTTTACAGTCGTTAGGTACCTTTCGTTACTCAACTACGATAAATTACTGCTATAAAGGGAACAAGTTCTTTCGCATAATCTTTATAGAATCTTATAGGTATCTCATCTGGTCCTGAACCCTTTCCACTACTAAGCGACTGTAGCTGCTTTTCAGTTCCGCGATCGGTTATCTATCTGCCATTTCGACGTTCGTACGACGATTGAAAGGAGGGACAGTGGCACGATCTTCCGCGGTGAAACAACTTCAGTATGATTACTAACTGAAACCCTCAGCTGCCGACAGGTGTTGTTGATATACCTCGATGTGGACAGCTGAAAATGTGTGCCCCGACCGGGACTCGAACCCGGGATCTCCTGCTTACATGGCAGACGCTCTATCCATCTGAGCCACCGAGGACACAGATGAATAGCGCGACTGCAAGGACTTATCCCTTGGACGAGGGGGTGGAGATCTCTTCTGAACAGCACGTTACACGGCATCCCAGATACGCTCAATAATATTCGTGTCTGGGGAGTTTGGTGGGCAGCGGAACTGCTTAAACTCAGAAGAGTGTTCCCGGAGTTACTCTGTAGCAGTCCTGGACGTGTGGTGTGTCGCATTGTCCTGTTGGAATTACCCAAGTCCATCGGAATGCACAGTAGACATGAAAGGATGCATGCCAGCAGACAGGATGCTTACGTACGTGTCAGCTGTCAGAGTCGTAACTAGACGCATCAGAGGTCCCATATCACTCCAGCTGCACACGCCCCACACCATTACAGAGCCTCCACCGACTTGAACAGTCCCCTGCTGACATGCAGGGTACATGGATCATGAGGTTGTTTCCATACCGGTACACGTCCATCCGCTCGATACAGTTTGAAACGAGACTCGTCCGACTAGGCAACATGTTTCCAGTCATCAACAGTCCAATGTCGGTGTTGACGGGCCCAGGCAAGGCGTAAAGCTTTGTGTCGTGCAGGCATCAAGGGTACATGAGTGGGTCTTCAGCTCCGAAAGTCCATATCGGTGATGTTACGTTGAATGGTTTCACACACTGACACTTGTTGATGGCCCAGTATTGACATCAGCAGCAATTTGTGGAAGGGTTGCAATTCTGTCACGTTGAACGATTGCCTTCAGTCGTCGTTGGTCCCTTTCTTGCAGGATCTTTTTCCGGCCACAGCGATGTCGGAGATTTGATGTTTTACCAATTCTTGATATTCAAGGTACACTAGTAAATTAGTCGTACGGGGAAGTCCCCACTTCATCGCTCCCTCCGAGATGGTGTGTCCCATCGCTCGTGCGCCGACTGTAACACCAAGTTCAACCTCACTTAAATCTTGATAACCTGCCATTGTAGCAGCAGTAACCCATCTAACAACTGTGCCAGACACTAGTTCTCTTATACAGGCGTTGCCGAGTGCAGTGCCGTATTCGGCATGTTTACATATTCCTGTACTTGAAATACGCATGCCTATACCAGTTTCTTTGGTGCTTCAGTGTATATTGCACCACGGCAGCAACAGTGACACAACTCAGAATCGCAATACCTGAGAAAACTCGACTTAAAAAATTGTATAAAACTCATATTGAAATAGAGTAAGCACCTTTAAATTTCAAGTATTTTTGCCAGGGAATTCCATTATATTGCGTACAACATTAATACGGAAACACAGCTTCTTCTTGTCGAATTTGAAGTGTTATCACGTAATTATTAATTAGCTCTTTGAGTTGTGTCACTGTTCTTGCTTTTCTAAAAGCTTTTGTGTTTTGTTGTGACCGCTTATGTAATACTTTTGCCACTTTTCCATCGCAAATAATTTTTTTTTCACTTTCTGTAATACAATAACCGGCCGGTGTGGCCGAGCGGTTCTAGGCGCTTCAGTCTGGAACCGCGAGACCGCTACGGTCGCAGGTTCGAATCCTGCCTCGGCCATGGATGTGTGTGATATCCTTAGGTTAGTTAGGTTTAAGTAGTTCTAAGTTCTAGGGGACTGATGACCTCAGATGGTTCAAATGGTTCAAATGGCTCTGAGCACTATGGGACTTAACATCTTAGGTCATCAGTCCCCTAGAACTTAGAACTAGTTAAACCTAACTAACCTAAGGACATCACACACATCCATGCCCGAGGCAGGATTCGAACCTGCGACTGTAGCAGTCGCGCGGTTCCGGACTGCGCGCCTAGAACCGCGAGAGACCTCAGATGTTAAGTCCCATAGTGCTCAGAGCCATTTGAACCATTTTTTTGTAATACACTACGACATCCGAACCTCCATCAGTACTTAAGTTAGAATAAAAAATGAAAAACAGTTAAAATTGTTGTATTAGAAAAATATAAAATGCAAAACTAGTATTATGAAATTTAATACATTTTAATAAGGAATATCGATTAAGTATAATGAAAAGAGCACAGTTTACGAAAACCTGGTATCAAAAACGAATTTATGTATTGTAGGAATACATTTCGCCGAGAAAAGGGATTCGATACGAACTTTCTTTATAGCATAAAATTCCATTTTTTCCCCTTGTGCGATGCGACGCACGACATTTCGTAATATTTTCGACCGCTGTAATCGTTAAAACAATGTCCGTTCCTTCACACATGCATGCTTTGTATTGTAAGATACAGACACTGTATAAACACAGATATTGTAATAATCAATTTATTAAAAATTGCGTAAAACTTACCTTATACGTGAGAAGTGCCAAAGCTCAGAATGTGCCGCTCTTCTTGAATGACCTACAGTATGCCACCTGCCAGTAGCAACGTGGAAGTGGCACTTTCTCGCCACGGCGAAACATGACGTAGCCTACAACGAAATTGTCACAAGTGCTCTGAAATGGACAAATTGCGAGATGGAGATGTGACGTTTATCCGTGCCGTGCATTTTGAGATACTTTACACGTGTTTTTCAATGATGTAGACTAAAAACCGCCGTTTTTTTTTTTTTTTTTTTTTACTTGTCTTACTTTTCTCGTCGGGGTGCGATATGGAGACTTTACTACCAGAGTGGCCTCTGCAGGTTGGGGAAGGAGCGGTGAAAGCTTGGTCTCGCATTCAGGAGGAGTAGGAACCCAATTCCACGCACGGCTCTTCAGATTTACGTTCTGCTTGGAAGCACCAAACTGAAGAGGACAAGTGCTGGGGTGATTCTCTTACAAAAGGATGATGCCGAGTTCATCTCTACCCTTGCCCAGTCATTGCTCTGTAGATGGGTTCGTTATGTTATGTAAGATACAGGCATTGTATAAGGACAGATATTGCAATAATCAATTGTATTAAAAATTACATGAAACTTACCTTATACATGAAAAGTGTCACATTTCAGAAGTCCATACAGAAAAGGTATGTTCGTATGCTGAGCATGCTGTTGCTTAAAATGTTTTCATAAACTCATTTTTGTCTTTTGCCATCGACCAAAACAAATGATAAAAACACGAAATCAGTTCCATACCATAGCACTACCTTCACTGACGTCATTTATCGCCACAAACAATGTTCGCTACACATATGCACCACATCATGTACCGCGAAACTGTCCATTCTTAACATTATTCCGCTGTTCCACAGACCAATGAAGGCGTTTTTACAGCAATCCTAGCATGGCCGAAAGCATTGCGGGACTGCATGTAAGACCGTGTTCTCTCGCAGATTTCTGCACCTGATCTGTATCAGAAGACATGAGAAGAGAATGTCAGTGTAAATTTAAATTTATTCCTACGGTACACTTGAGAGCTTTGCGGTCGCTATCAATTGTTTTCTTATGGCTGAGTGAGCGAAGAATGACTTCACTGTTTCCCTGAGGTGGAGCTCTGCAGTTGTAAGTGTTTAGCCGGCCGTAGTGGGCGAGCGCTTCTAGGCACTACAGTCTGGAACCGCGCGACCGCTACGGTCGCAGGTTCGAATCCTGCCTCGGACGTGGATGTGTGTGATGTCCTTAGGTTAGTTAGGTTTAAGTAGTTCTAAGTTCTAGGGGACTGATGACCTCAGAAGTTAAGTCCCATAGTGCTCAGAGCTATTTTTTTCTAACTGTTTCGAAAATTGTCAGAATGAATTTACGAACTCATTCTTTTCTCTCTGTGGACTCGTTCCACAGAAAACACATCGTAAACACGTTTGCCTGTAGTCATGTTCTCTCAGATGCACGATCGAACATCACACAGTTTCAGTTGATTCGAGACTTGCCCATATAGTGTACGACAGGAAATAAAGTAAAAGTTATCAAACTGAAATCTTCTGTTCTTAATGAAATGGAAGGATTACAATTTCGTTTCGAAATGAGATGGTTTGTGACAGAAATGATAGCGGAAGCAAGGTTCTATCCAGCTTTTTCGCTGATGACGGACTCACATTGCCAGGACTCTCAAATTATTTTCATTTAGTAAATGCCGCAGTTAGGGCTGCAAGATTTCTGCATGTTTGGCTTCTTATGGTCGTGTCCGGCCAAATATACACAAGTCCTTAACGATGAAGTAGAGAACGAACGACAGCGGTCGTTTCAAAGTTAATGACATATTCACAAGGAATAAGAACAAGGAGGAACAAGGAGATGTACCATAAGAATACACAGATACATGAGCCGCTACTATTCTTACGTCTATGTCCTACGTTTCTCTTCATGGGCAGGCGAGCCTAACACAATGTCACGACCAAGCTACGCACAGTGCGAGCGAGACAAAGCTGAATGTGCCGATCAGCCGATGCCAATCCGCCTTGTCCCGCCACGCTCGCGCGTCTTGAGACACGCAAGTGCTTAGTGAAGGATTTTATTCGTAGTTATTGAAGTTTGCAGCATATTACTTTGTAATTGTAGGCCATAACGCTAACGTCGAAAGGGTGTTCTCTTAGCCGGCCGCGGTGGCCGTGCGGTTCTGGCGCTGCAGTCTGGAACCGTGGGACTGCTACGGCCGCAGGTTCGAATCCTGCCTCGGGCATGGCTGTGTGTGATGTCCTTAGGTTAGTTAGGTTTAAGTAGTTCTAAGTTCTAGGGGACTTATGACCTAAGATGTTGAGACCCATAGTGCTCAGAGCCGTTTGAACCATTTTTTTGGTGTTCTCTTACATGAAACCCAATGGGAAAAGGAAAACAATAAATGTCAAATTGACACAGTCACAAAGATGATGTTGTTGTGCAGTTTAACATTGTACCGCCAACAGATCCGCGAAATAAATTTCAAGAAAATGTTCTTGACAAAATAGGTTCAAATTGAAATACTAATACTTAACTACAGATTGTTATTATTTCTTTGTAGTTCTGACTGAATTGACGAGAGTTTTTCAATATATTCTCGTTTTCTGTCCGAGAAGAATAGATAATGGTTTATTTTGTTTAATGAAGAACTTTTAATTTATTTTGACATAATACCATTTTAAGAAGACTGGGCACATAATTTCTTTCATAACTACCAAACTGTAAGTGTCTTTACCGGTTATTGTCTTTTATTTAGTTTAAAAAACCTCTAAGTCTGATCTCGCAAAAAACTGTCTGTAACTGATTACTAATAAACGACTGGAAATACCTAATGACTTCAATTCTATTTAAAATAGGTAGTCCGGCTTTTAGGGCAAAATGACGAGCTAAATATAACGCCAAGTCCAGATTTTCTATGTTTGGACATCTCCCTGACGCAATATCGTCGATAATACATAGATCTGCAAATCGCATTCTAGTGACTGTCAACATAGCAAGTTCTGGCGATCGTATCCTGACGTACAACCAACTCAGACTCAACTCCTTAGGACCTGCATCTCCATTAAGTGTTCATCGAGACTGTAACATAGTTCAGCGTACATGGACAAGGAAAGTGTTAGGCAGATTCTTCATGAAAGTTTCAACATGAACAAAGTGTGTTCAAAAATGGTTCCAAAGTGTCTCACAATTGAACAGAAGAAACGCCGAAGAATGATTTGTTCTGACATCCTGGAAACTCCTGTTAACTCAGACACTGCTCTGATTGTTAAACGGCGATCTTGTCGAACAAGTTTACCGATTTTTTCAATGTTTGCATCAGTTTTTGCTGACAATGGTCTGCCAGTGCGAGTGTCATCACTGGTGTCTTCGCGGCCATCTTTAAATCGTTTAAACCACTCAAACACTTGTGTTCGCGATAAACAATCATCGCCGTACACTTGTTATAACATTACAAACGTTTCACTTGCAGATTTTCCTAGTTTGAAACAAAATTTGATGTTAAGACGCTGTTCTTTCTGTAAACTCAACATTTTCCGACGCACAGACAAAACGTCAACTACTTAAAACAGACACCACGGGCAGACTGAGTGCAGGAGGCAGATGAAACTCGAGCAGTAGGCGGAGCGAGAGTCACGTGACAGGCCACGCGACTTTCAGCCTTATTGCATTCGTTTTATTGTTTCACCAGTACTAGTCCGGTTTTTTTCTAGCCACACCTCGTATACACTGACTGGCAGTTTACTCGAACACACTTGCAAATTTATCTAGTACTTGTCTCGTAAACACATGACCATGAAATAACAGAAATTTTCCCTACGATACAAGACTTTATAATACCGTGTCTCGATATTTTTCAACGTATGAAGTGTCTCATATTAATGTGACATGTACATTTCTACATTTTTTGTACATATCTATAAAACGTACTGGTCCTCCTTTCACATACTTCTCTTTACATCTGTAGGAATGACAATACTGCACTACAGCTTTTACTAAAACTCAAACCTGGAGAAACGCATATAAAACAAGGCGAATACGTGTCATACACAAGTCTCGCTATTACTGCAAATTGTAGAAGCAGCAATGTCTCAAATATGGTATTGAGAAAACGCGCAATAGACTATACTCACTCCATAGATATACATACTCTATGCTTATTATACATAGAGGTAAAAAAAGAAGTGAGATGACGCTATAGACTTACGCTATACATTGTTTTGAAGCCAAAGTTAGCGGGGCCTGCCGCCATCTTAAATAGCCCAAAACATTAGCAATTTTATGTTTACGTTTGTTTCTTGTTCATCATTTCTGTCTTGTGCACGGAACAACCGTTTCAGGCACCAAAAATTACAATACTTGCATGAATAACGTTGTGTCAGGAAGGCAATTTCGAACGTTTCCCTGTTCTTGAATGCGTATTTGTTCTAGTAATACAATACATTTAGCCTCGTTAATGCAACTGGATTTTTGTTGATATATTTCAAATAACAAAGAAGAGAAAGAAGTGATGTAAAACGCATGCTTTCGTAATCCATTTAATTCCACGTTTACTGTATTTGTATCGACAGCAAAAGAAGCTGGAACTCCGAAATCAATACTTGTTTGCTTTGCTGCTTATCCGTTACATTTCCAGCTTTCAACTCGTATGCACAACATTATTAACGTTCACGTTTGCAAAAAAACTTACCTGTGTGTTATTTGCTAGCTCATATATGTGCGCAATGAGGAAAGAAGCAAGGCACGCCGGAGTGACATCAGGAGGAAGTATCACTTCGGTGAACCATGGAGATAGAGTAGCGGTGAACCTGATGTTTTGAGCTGTTTAAGCCGGCCGCGGTGGCCGTGCGGTTCTAGGCGCTACAGTCTGGAACCGCGGGTCTGCTACGGTAGCAGGTTCGAATCCTGCCTCGGGCATGGGTGTGTGTGATGTCCTTAGGTTAGTTAGGTTTAAGTAGTTCTAAGTTCTAGGGGACTGATGACCTAAGATATTAAGTCCCATAGTGCTCAGAGCCATTTGAACCAATTTTTGAGCTGTTTAAAATGGCGGAAGTCGGTTTCAAGTTTATGACTTCATGACAAGTCCCTTCTTTTCTTACCGCCATGTTATTATACCTCCAAGGTTTATTGTCTCTGGCTCAGAAGCTGTATGTAGCATTTATCATCTCTGGATCAGGAGCAAATACTGTAACTATTTCTTGTATATTGTGCGGCAAAAAAATTCCCCTTAATTTAAAGTTCAAATTAAAAAAAAACCAGATGGATGAAAATAAAGAAACTGTATTAACATGAATGATATGTACACAGTGGGAATTTTTCATTATTGAACAATGCGACACTCACGTGATGCCGTCCACTGCCAATGCATTGTTGAATGCGACATCAGAAATCCTGTAATAGTCTAACGATCATTTCCTGAGGAATAACGCCAATTTCTTCCTGTATTGCATTTCTCACAGCTGGCGAAGTCTTCGGCCGATTTTTCAACACGTCAATCTTAAAATGTCTGCTTGGAAAAGAAAAGAATCGCAGGGTGTATGGTCTTGTGATGATGTTGGCCTGGAGACGTCGACATGTGAAAAAAACTAGGCGTCCGGGAAAAATCCCCTTGGCACTTGAAAAGAAGTGTTGATCGTATGAGCATATCGTTGAGAGTTTACTGCCGCAGAACACCGCACTCTTCAAAAAAAAGTAATGACCAGTGTCCAGACTTCTCCAGTCGTGGACCATACAGTAACACAATCCTTATATAGTGGTGTTTCATGGAGATCATCAGGGTTCTGTCCACTCCAATCCTGAAATTTTGATTATTAGCGCATCCCGACAAGTGAATGTGCGTTTCATCACTTCAATGGACCGTAATATCATCAGACACATTTTCTAGGATGTTTGGACATGACTTCACAGAGCTGTCATAATTATGTTCAAATAACTGTTGAACAACGACCATCCTATGTAGATGAAATTGCAAGTCCTGTTGCAAAATTCGACGCACATCCCGATCAGGTAACTGAAGAGCTGTACCGCGTTTTCGAACAGATCACGTAGGAGACTACTGAAATGAACGCCTTACTGCATTAATATTTTCTGGAGTTCGAATACTGTGACTGTGTGGCTTTCTTCCTCATTTTTACTCTGTGTCATCACTTGCTTTAAAGTCTGTCTATGGCGACGCATGTAAAGAAAACTTCCCACTCCATAAATATCATTCATGTTAATACCGTTCATGTTAATACCATGTATTTGTCTTGATACCTTTAAATTAGGGGGTGGAGGGAAGTTTTTCGGACTTCACAGAACTCGTTTTGCCTCGTGACGTTCATACTAGGAACAAAAATGTTTAGAATCCTATAACTCTGCTGACACACATTCTTATCCATTCCCCCTTTTTTTTACTTATAAAATGGTAAAGAGTAAAATAAAAAGAAAGAGAAAAAATACGCCCGTAACCAATAAGCATGTCAGATCAAAGCGGGACACGACAACTGGGGAATCACAAGAGAAGTGGAGGCCTTTGTGTTCGTAGACATGCGTATTTCGGCTGAGGTAACAGTGGAACAAGTGAAAATCAGTGCTGGATTAATTTTCAACATATTCTACATTCTGTGTACGATAAAGTTCGCATGAGGTCGTTTGGATCTCGTGAGGAGACCGCTGACGTTTGTATCGAATTAGATTATAAAATTCCATGTGTTGGCCCCATGTTACTTTATTAAAATTGATTACTGGCTTCAACTTTACAGCCATCATCAAATGTTACAGCAACGACACACAGGCGCCTATGCCTCGCTGCAGTGACTTTTCGATTTCAAGATGGCTGCAAAGCCGAAACCGGTATTCAGTTTTGATAAAGTAACATGGCAAAGACATAACCTTTAATAAACTAGTACGCAAAGGTCGTTGCCTGCTGGATTCTGCGACTATACGCATTCAGAAATCCGCGAAATGAGGCAGCAGCGGAAATACACTGATGTGACAAGAGATATGGGCTAACGATGTGCACATATACAGATGGCGGTAGTACCGCTTACACAACGTACAAAAGGGCAGTGCTTTGGCGGAGCTGTCATTTGCACTCAGATGATTCATGTGTCAAGGTTACCAACGTGATTATGGCCACACGACAGGAAGTAACAGACTTTGAACGCGGAATGGTAGTACGAGATAGACGCATGGGACATTCCATTTAGAAAATCGTTAGGAAATTCAACATTCCGAGATCCACAGTGTCAAGAGTGTGCCGAGAATAATAATTTCAGGCATTACCTCTCTTCACGAACAATGCAGTGCTGACGGCCTTTACTTAACAACCGAGAGAAGTGATGTTTGCGTAGAGTTGTCAGTCCTGACAGATAGGTAACACTGCACCAACAAGCAACACTGTGTGAAATAACCACAGAAGTCAGTGTGGGACGAACATATCCTATAGGACAGTGCAGCGAAAGCTGACGTTAATGGGTTGTGGCAGCAGACGACCGACGCGAGTCCTCTGCTAATTGGACGACATCGGCTGTACTGCCTCTACTAGGCTCGTAACCACGTCGGTTGGATCCTAGACGATTGAATAACCGTGGGCTTTTACTCGGTAAGAGCTGATGGTAAGGTTCGAGCGAGGTGCAGACCCAACGAAACCATGGACCCAAGTTGTCAACATGGCGGTGTGGAACTGTTGGTGGCTCCGCAGTGTTGTGGGCTGAGTTTGGTTGCAATGGACTGGGTCCTCTGGTCCAACTGAACAGATCACTCATTGGAAATAGTTATGTCCGGCTACTTGGAGACCATTGGCAGCCTTCATGAGCTTCAAGTTCCCAAAAGGCGATGTCATGTCATCGGACCACAATTGTTCGTGACTGGTTTGAAGAACTTTCTGGACAATACGAGCGACTCATTTGGCCACCAAGATCACCCGACATTAATCCCATCGAACATTTATGGCACTTAATCGAGAGGTCATTTCGTGCAGAACGTCCTCAACTGGCAACACTTGCGCAATTACGGACAGTTATAGACACAGCGTATTTCTTCAGTGGACTTCCAACGACTTGTTGAGTCCAAACCACTTCGAGTTGCTGCAGGACGCTGGGAAAAGAAGGTCCGACACGGTATTGGGAGCTACCTCATGACTATTGTCGCCTCAGTTTATTGCAGCTGTGTCAGACCATAACAGATTATGCTCATAAGAGCCAAAGTGTTACAGGACCATAGTACTAAAATCTCGTCAAGATGGCACAGGTAGCTGTTCAACGACGTGGTTTTATTCGACAACAACGCACCTGCCCGTTCTGCACAGAAAACACGCCCAGTTAGTCTTTGGGCTACGAAATTTTGCCTCAGTCTTTTCACGTTGTTGCCAGTGGCTTACTCGTCTTCCCTCAGAAAAAGAAACCGTTGCGTGGCGGTCATTTTCAGTATGACATTGAAATGATACAAGGGACATTCAATAATTAAAGAGACAAATTTATGTAGAAATGAAACAGTTTGTAGGAGAATGTTTGTACTTTCGTGACTTGGGGTTACCATCACTGTGATGACCTGAGAACAGCTGACGTTAAAAAAATTTTTTTGTTAATGATATAAATATTTCATTTAGTGACGGCGTATCCCCTTGAAGTTTCCATTTAGGTGAACAACGTTCAGTGATCCGGTTTTTTTCTGAAGGTGAAAAATAGCCAAAAATCTTTTCTCGAATGATGAAGTTGCGTGAAGAGAGGAAATATTTATAAGGGGGGGGGGGGGGGGGAAATAGCGACCTAGACAGCCAGTTGAAGTGTTAAATCCTTCGCTTGAACCCTGCACTGACGTCATCATTCGTAAGATCGACGTGTTGCAGTTGAACATGTAGCAAAAAAAGTTGCAGTAAAAGTTGGGAAAGTTTATAACATTTTTAGTAACAAACCCAAATATAGCAAAACAAGTGCAAGTACGGTCTCAAAATAGTAAACGCAACACCACAAAGGCTCGGAATATTGAATTTCCTATTTCCGAAATGGAATGTCCCATGCGTCTAGCTCCGCCTACCATTCCGCGTTCAAAGTCTGTTAATTCCCGTCGTGCAGCCATAATCACGTCGGTAAGCTTTACACATGAATCGTCCGAGTACAAATGACAGCTCCACCAATGCACTCCCCTTTTATACCTTGTGTACGCGATACTACCGCCACCCGTATATGTGCAAAACGCTGTCCCATGTCTTTGTCACCTCACTATAAGTTGCAGATCCCTAATAAAAATCGCGATATTGCTACACGTCAATGCTCGCCCTCAAGTCCCCCTCCTTACTCACGTAAGAATACAAAAAATTGACTGGACATAATCCAATATCGCCCCTACAGTCCAGATTTGGTTCCCTCGGATTTTAATTTATTTGGTCCACTCAGTGAAGCATTGAAAAAAAAGTTCAGCAACAGTTCAGAGAATTTGTGGGAAAGTGGCTTTAACAAAAGACAAAACTTCTTTGCATCAGGTATAAGGAAAGGAGTTCATCGTTGAGACAAGTGTATTAATATTGGTGGCGATTAAGTTGAGGAGCTATAAAAGTCTCATTTTGTAAGAAATACACTGTGAGCATGTGGGTGGTATTCTGTCATTCTGCACAACGGTTTAATCTGAGATGTACCCTTTACCCTGTGGCTCCTGCAAGATGCAATTTCCACCCCCACACTACTACAGAAGTCAGACAGATGCTCCTAACGTTCTAAAGAGAAATGCCTGAAAAACTTTCAGCAATAAATATCTTCTGGAGTCGTCCGCTGTAAGGAAATGACACAAAAATTCACAAAATTTCTTATGTAACAAGTGGGATACTTGGGTACTGGAGTAGTGCTAGTTATTGTAACAAAAACATGAAACTAACGAAAAATATTATTTTATTTTGCAAAAATTCTGAGAAACCACAAAGGCACTTTTAGTTATGAACTGAACAAGTTATTTCCGGGTTCTTTTCGGAATGTGAAGTTACCTCTTAAGTATAGGATTCGCTAATGAAATTTCTATACAAAGTTTAAGATTGTTATTGACTTGACAGAATGGCTGAGAGCCGCACCTACTCAACTTGAATAATTATCCGTTAGAATGTTGCTAGGTACGGTCGAGGCAGTCGCGTGTGAAATGTAGTAAAGTGTACTGTTGTGGAGGAAATATGGGGTCGCAAGAGCTGAAGTGCACAATACCGTAAGCTGCGATGACTGCTTCCTGCGCCGCTCGCTGCTGACAAATAAGATAACTCTCGTTCTATCTGGATTGACCTTCGCCAATCAAACTCTCCCTTCGCCTTGATAAAGTCAAGGACTCCTATTGGCCCCTAGTCTAACTATTGGCGTGGTACACTGGTCAGATAACCAGTCCACTGCGATGCCACTCAAAAATTCTCTCGCAGGCGTTTAACTATAACTCTGTCCGTTAACACCACGCAATGAGTGTGGCGGCCAACACAGTGAACAACTCTTAATCACAAGGACTCAAAAGTCGCACTCCGATTCGCTCTCGACAGAGGTGCTCTCCCAGTGAAATACTGAGGAGAGACTTTTTCCTCACTCTTTGAGTACACGTACGAGCGCATATGCTCTCATTACGTGTTCTCGCTCCAAGGTCGACAACGGAACGGCCCGTCTCCACGCCAGACCTGAAGGAGTATATCTTTCGGTCTCTTCCATTACTCCTTCAGCTCAAGGTGTCAGGAATATCGTCTGCCAATCAGCATTGCTCTTCTAAAACGGGAGAATGACTTTTCGTTTAAGGCGACCAATCCGGAAATCTGTAGCATCGGCGTTTGGCGTTTGCTGTCTCCCTGTGAAAATCTCTGAAACTGCGTGCTATGTTTGTAAAGAATGCGTAGGCTGGGCGCTCCCACACAATGTAGCGGAATTTGCTTTTAAGCCGAACACAGGGTCGTTCTCCCCTTTCACTCGGGGAAACACTGTCCACTCCACGGACGGTCGCCGTCCGACGCAGATAGACTGAATCGTCCTCTGAAGGGACCGGCCTCTCGGCATGCGGTCCGCCTCTCCCGAAGGAAAAGCTCTTGTCACCGTCGTGTCTCGAATGTGTGTGTGTACGCCAGCCTCGAGTATCTCTACCCCGGTGCGCACTTGTTATTTCCGTATCGTTTACATGAATTCATACAACATTGACTTTATCTTATGGAGTTTGGGTTCGAATGAAGCTTCTTGATGTGCGGAATATGATTGTGAGGGCGGAATATGTAAGCAATGAAGGTCAGGAGACCACAACGTCTTACAACACAAGACTTCTTCTAGATCGATTTGTCTCTTTAATGATTGAATGTCGTTTGTATTTCCTGTAGAGCAAAAATACGAATTTACGCGGCCAAGGGGAAAAAAAATGTGTCGTATTGAAAGATGCAAATGTAGACCGGAACTAACATCATCACTAAATTTCATGCCTGGAGCTTGATTTTTAACTTTGTGAGTATTGCTCGTGCAGATAGCTAGGCCTAGGCCTAGGTAACGAGTCAGAATATTGAGCTCACTTTCAGCTTGTGGCATATACGGATGTGCGGCGAGTCGAGGCAACGGGATCCCATGTGTGCCGAGAATGACGGAGGGCGGAGTGGAGGCGCGCGTGCGACGGGCGAGGAGCTATGTGGGCGTGGTGGTGACGAGGCGGGGCGCGGTGCGGCGCGGCACCCACGCCCGCAAGCAGGCGGGCGGCCTTGCGGTCCCGGCCGCTCGCGTCTTCTTGTGCAGTCGGCGCGCGCCGAGCTGCGCTGACTCACCGCCATCGCCTTGCCTCGCGGTGCAACGGCTGACTCCAAGGCTGCGCAAGGACGCGGGCCTCAATGTCGCCCTGGCGGCCGGCCACCTGCCTCCCTGTCGAGCTGGTCTGCATCACGCCTCTGCCACCTCGTTACGTCACGGCCGCTACCTGAACACGTCTCGATTACATCTGAGACCGGGGTCACTAGGTCGCAACAGTTCAGCGCAATGCAGACAATTACTGCTTACCAGCGACCGGCCCTGGCGTCACACGATTAGCACTAACGAGGAACCTCTCGAGTGCGACGTCACAAGTTCAATCTTTACTGAGGCTCATTTGAAAGTGTTGTGTTAACAATTATGACAGGAAAAGTATTAGCTGCTAATGACTCATCACGAGGATCAGGAGAGCGTCACAAAACGAGTGTCCGAGAAGTGCAGAAATCAACCTTCTATGGGATGTATGTATACACTTCACAAAATGGACATCGTCGACATTCAAGAAATGTTCAAAACAAATCATTAACTTGCACCATCAACGAATGAAAAATGGCGCGGTACAGTGATCATACAGGTCGCACCATCAAGGTTGGAGGCGAACTCCTTGGAACTTACAAACCAGACAGGACGTTCAGCTACGTATACACTCTTAGAGAATGAATATAAAACAATATTGACTTTATGCAGTGATGGTGTCTTGAAAGGAGGATATAAGATGAACATCAACAAAAGCAAAACGAGGATAATGGAATGTAGTCGAATTAAATCGGGTGATGCTGCGGGAATTGGACTAGGAAATTAGACGCTTAAAGTAGTAAATGAGTTTTGTTATTTGGGGAGCAAAATAACTGATGATGGTCGAGGTAGAGAGGATATAAAATGTAGACTGGCAATGGCAAGGAAAGCGTTTCTGAAGAAGAGAAATTTGTTAACATCGAGTATAGATTTAAGTGTCAGGAAGTCGTTTCGGAAAGTATTTGGAGTGTAGCCATGTATGGAAGTGAAACGTGGACGATAAATAGTTTAGACAAGAAGAGAATAGAAGCTTTCGAAATGTGGTCTTACAGAAGAATGCTGAAGACTAGGTGGGTAGATCACATAACTAATGAGGAGGTATTGAATAGAATTGGAGAGAAGAGGAGTTTGTGGCACATCTTGACAAGAAGAAGGGATCGCTTGGTAGGGCATATTCTGAGACATCAAGGGATCACCAATTTAGTATTGGAGGGAAGCGCGGAAGGTAAAAATCTTAGAGGGAGACCAAGAGATGAATACACTAAACAGATTCAGAAGGATGTAGGTTGCAGTAGGTACTGGGAGAAGAAGAAGCTTGTACAGGATAGAGTAGCATGGAGAGCTGCATCAAACCAGTCCCTGGACTGAAGAGCATTACAACAACACATGCAGTGGTGAGAGCTGATGAAATGCGAAACAGTCTGTCGTGGATTTTATCGTGAAACTTGCTATCTTTTAAGGCGACGCTGCTGATAGTGCGATAACATGTTTTATACGCACGGAAAAAACAAACACTCAGAGGCTGAATTTGTCCAATGGTTCCAGGTGGTATGAACTGCAATGTCATACACTTTTCAAGAGGGGTAGTCTGATTTAAAGGTGCATAGAGGGGGACAGTCTGATCTAAAGGCGCAGACCAGGAATCAATCAAAATCAACTTATTTTTACTAGATATTGCCCAAAAGTAATGCTCGTACCATATCCGTAGTTCTCTAACGTCCAATAACCCATTCTTGCTTGCTGTGACGTAAATATTCCCTACTGGCTTTGCAAGATAACGCATACGAGAAGGAATCGTAGGCGGCAGAACATCTCCAACTGCTTTCACCACAATAAATAACTTTCCAGCCAATTTACCATCCAGATTAACAGTCTGCGTAATTGTGTACGAATGCGTTAAGGCATTGATATTAGTTGATCTTGATACAACTCTCTTCGCACCTCTAATTTCCAGGGTTCATTTATATGCATTTCCTCTTCAAATCCCTATTGGTCGGAGTTGAAAACAAGTTCCTTATTGAACGATGGGACAAGTTTCTTTATATCGTGTACAAATTTTCGGACCGATTCCTCAGTTTGCTGTGCATCGTCAGGCTGACGCTTTGTTTGAAATTTCATCTTACGTCTTCCAATACCGTAGCACTGTTTTATGTTACGCAACCATCCGCTGCCTCTCTTGAAATCACTGTAATATATGTCGCGCTCAATTTATTATCCATAACGTAGTAGGTCACTATCACGCACGTCCTGTAAACCGTATCGAGCATTCCTGAAACGCGTAAACACCCGTTTTTGTAACAAGATTATTGCGCCTTGTTCTCCCTTGAGTATACGATATCACGCATTCCACTAACTCATCTTAAAGAAAAGCTAATATTTCATCTGCCACTTCTTTCTCACTCTTGGAAATTCCTTGAGTTCCTTTCTGACAAAATGTCAACTTCGGCAACTGTTGTTGTAGATATAATGTAGTGTTTGCTTTGTTTACCGTTGCACATTCCTCTGCTTTGTATCAACACCACTAACACTATAGCACTATTTTGAGTTACTCGTCGACTAAGTAGTTCAACTACGCTCCGTAGCCTCATGCTGTTCTCACCGTTGGATAACTCCAGTCCCACCCCCTGTTGCCGTTAGCAGTCAATAATGTGGCTGCATGGTAGAAAATATGTGGGGCATCGAATGACGTTACCATCACTGCCTTTTGTGACCTCACACTCAAAGGATTCGTTATGTGTACTTACTGCCGGACGAGCCGGCTGGCATAGCAGTAATTTAGGAAGTTCAGCTCGTCAGTGTTCAGGGATATGACAGAAACGATCATTCGAAGCAAAAACGTCCAGTGAACACCGTTTCTATAATGCGTACAATAAGAGCTATGAGTGCTTGTTCATCCTCACTACTGAGAAACACCTCTCTTCTAGTGAACAAGTGTTCATAGCTATTAAGGTAAGCATTGTAGGCCCCATGTTTACTTACAATTTCTCCTTGTTGCGATCCATATTACCTCTGTTGTGGCGTAGTAAGACAACCATGCCACTTGGAAGTAGCCGAAAGGCACGCGTTAACTCACGCAGGCTAGTAGATAGGTCTGAAACAGGATACGTAATGAATGCTATAAAGAAAAGTACGTAGCTCCTGGAATACTTAACTTTAATCCATCGTTGTGGTACATCGCGCTTGACGATACAAGTGAGACTCTTTAGATACAAGCTATGTAATGCTAATGGCGCCTTGCTAGGTCGTAGCCATTGACTTAGCTGAAGGCTATTCTAACTATCTGCTCTGCAAATGAGCGAGGCTTCGTCAGTGTGCATCGCTAGCTAAGTCGTCCGTACAACTGGGGCGAGTGCTAGTCCGTCTCTCGAGACCTGCCGTGTGGTGGCGCTCGGTCTGCGATCACTGACAGTGGCGACACGCGGGTCCGACATGTACTAATGGACCGCGGCCGATTTAAAGCTACCACTTAGCAAGTGTGGTGTCTGGCGGTGACACCACAACCTCCTTCCAAAATATGCAAAGCAAAGAGCCTACAGGCCAAGAGATTTGTTTCACAGTATCGATGATGAAGAAGTGCTCATAATTCTTGAGGTACACATTTTGGAGCCCATGTTTACTAGACAGTTTTGTTTCGAATGATCATTTCTGCCGTATCCCTGAATACTGACCATTCCTCCTGGTACACCCTGTACACACGAACCTTTCAGGTGAATCACTATAAGTTGTTAGTGAAAATCGTATCAAAATACCTACAGTAGTTCCAGAAGTTAGCCTGTACATACAGACGGTAAAACGCGGTGGAGGACTTTATGAATACATGTAGATTCTGTGAAGTGTGTGTTTTGCGGATTAAAATACAAAAGGGTTGTCGTTGTTGCTGCAGTCTTCAGTCCGAAGATTGCTTCGACGTAGCTCTCCATGCTGGTCCTGTACGGACCTCTTCATCTCTACATAGATATTGAAATCTACAGTCAGCTGAATTTACTTACAGTAGTCGAACCTTGGTGTCCTTTATAACTTTTACCCCTTACACTTCTCTGTAGAACCTGACTATTCCTTGGTGCCTCAAGCTGTGTCCTATCAACCGATCCCTTCTTTTAAGCATGTTGGACCATGAATTTTTTTTATTCTCCCGCTTTGATTCCGTACATCTTCTCTGAGTATTTGATTTACCCATCTAATCTTCAGTATATTTGTCTGTAGCACCACGTATGAAAAGCTCCTGCTTTCTACTAGTTTGAACTGTTTATCGTCGACGTTTCACTTCCGTACTGCCCGACCACGGTATTACTGCACCTAGTCGTTACCGGGAACACTCGGCGACGTTACAGTAAATAAGTACAGTGGTGGCTAAGGAAAACGCAGCGCATTGGGAATGATCTCAAGATCTTTGTGCGTATACTATTAATTAGTTCAGCTTACGCTCGCGAAATATCACGATAAAAACTCACGATAAGCTGACCGAAGCGACCTCACTCCCAGGTCGAGTAATATTAAGGTCGACTAACACACTACCACACTGAAGCACCAAAGAAACTGGTATAGGCATGCGTATTCGGATACAGAGATATGTGAACAGGCAGACTACGGCGCTGCAGTCGGAAAAGCCTATATAATACAAGTGTCTGCCGCAGTTGTTAGATGGGTTACTGCTGCTACAATGGCAGGTTATCAAGATTTAACGGAGTATGAACGCGGTGTAATAGTCGGTGCACGAGCGATGGGACACAGGATCTCCGAGGTAGCGATGAAGTGGGGACTTTCCCGTACGACCATTTCATGAGTGTACCATGAATATCAGGAAACCGGTAAAATATCAAATCTCCGACATCGCTGCGGCCGGAAAAAGACCCTGCGAGGACGGGACAAATGACGACTGAAGATATTCGTTCAACGTGACAGAAGTGCAACCATTCAGCAAATTGCTGTATATTTCAATACTGGGCCATCAACAAGTGTCAGCGTGCGAACCATTCAACGAAACCTCATCGATACGGGCTTTCTGAGCTGAAGGCCCACTCGCGTGCCGTTGATGAGTGCACGGCACAAAGCTTTGCGCCTCGCCTGGTCCCGTCAACACCGACAATCCACTGTTGATAACAGGAAACATGTTTCCTGGTCGGACGACTCTCGTTTAAATTGTATCGAGCGGATGGACGTGTACAGGTATGGAGACAACCTTATGAATCCATGGACCCTGCATGTCATCAGGGGATTATTCAATCTGGTGGATGCTCTGTAATGGTGTGGGGCGTGTGCAGTTGAAGTGATATGGGACCCCTGATACGTCTAAATACGACTCTGACAGTTGACAGGTACGTAAGCATCTTGTCTGATAACCTGCAGCCATTCATGTCCATTGTGCATTCCGACGGACTCGGGCGATTCCAGCAGGACAATGCGATACCCATTGCTACATAGTGACTCCAGGAAAACTCTTCTATGTTTAAACACTGGCGCTGGCCACCAAACTCCCCAGATGGACATTACTGAGCGTATCTGCGATGTGTTGCAACGTGCTGTTCAGAAGAGATCTCCACTCCTCGTACTCGTACGGATTTATGGATAGCAGCACTTCAGACTTTAGTCGACTCCAAGTCACGTCGTGTTGCGGCACTTCTGTGTGCTCACGGGGCCCTGCACGATATTAGGCGGGTGTACCAGTTTCTTTGGATTTTCAGTGTATATTCCAGACATGCGGACGTCAGTTGCGACCCGAATCAAGTATTCGTGCGACCCGCGATTCTCAGCCGTATTTTGAGCATTCAGATGAAAGTAACAGCCGAATACTAACGTAAATAACATCTAAAGTGTGTACTTTTTCCTGCTCACTAATAAACAAAAATAGTTACACGGAAACTGATATTTCAATATGCGCTTAATTTTAATTGACGTTGCTGAATTCTGTTCTGATCTGAGTTATATCTGGCGGTTT
The DNA here is from genome assembly GCF_023898315.1 of Schistocerca nitens. Taxonomy (NCBI): domain Eukaryota; kingdom Metazoa; phylum Arthropoda; class Insecta; order Orthoptera; family Acrididae; genus Schistocerca; species Schistocerca nitens. Next base: position 899,275,208 of record NC_064614.1, on the reverse strand, counting down.
ACTTCAGAGGGGTACGTACAGTAGCCACATAGCGGTTAGAGAATGGGAGAGTGCGAATGTTTTACGGTTTGTCTTTCAGTACTGACAACTCACGGGCCTGCGCGACTCGTGCCCATCAGCTGTTGTGGCATAAATTTCAGACGACAGTTACTTGGATTCGTGAATGCTCATGACACAGACGGTCGTCTTCAAATGCAGTACGTGTTTGTAGCACGGAATATGAAATTAATTCAAAGCTGTTTTAATACATAGCAATAAGAAGAAGAAACATTATATCCAAAACATGTAGTAAACATTTGTGACCGTGTCTCGTATTGTGAATGTATATAAGTGCAGTTTCTGTTGTTAACCAATCATTCATCCGATCACATAGACAACACAACACTTTTCAGACAACTACAACGCCTCTAGTTTGCGGTCGCTGAGGATGGCAGCAATCTGAAATAGAGATCAGTCGACAGCCCGAATGTTGCCAACATTTAGCCATCAGTACTTTGGAGCCCGTCTGAATTTTAAACCCTCTCTGCTGCTTCAGCCATCGTCAGCTATTTTTCTCAACATAGCAACGTTCATCTACTACTTTTAACGCTACATTTACCGATCCAATTACCATAGCATTAGGTGATTTAATTCTACATGCCTTGATGGAGTGTTTCGTTGGTTCATAATTGACTAACAGAAAATTTTATACACTGTGAATGAAACCCATTACACACCACCCTTGTGTAATATTCCACAATATTTATTAATCAACTGAGCGGTTTTTGTCTGTTCTGTGATCATCACGTGCAAATTTAAAAAAAGAGTTACGAGAGTAATAAACATTGTGCACTATTACACAACTGTCTATTACATTTCATTAGCCTTGTTTTAATTTGATTGATTTCCATTTTATAACCTCTTCTCAAGACACCATACATTTCCAATTGGTTCAATTGCTCTTTTTTTCTGGCACAATTACATCATCAGCAAGCCTGGAAGTTTTCATTTCTTCTCCTTGAACTACAATTACCTTTAAAATTCCTCGTTGGTTCCCTTAACTGTTCGCTCAGTGTACGAACAGAAGAACTTCGGGGATAGGCTACGACCCTATCTTACTCGCTTCTCAACTGTTACTTCCCTTTAATGTCCTTGAGCCTTATAAGCGAACACTGGAGTCTGTACAACATGTAGCTCACCTTTTGCCCCTGCATTTTATGCCTGTAGCCTTCATAATTTCAAAGAGTTTAGTCCAGTCATTGTTATGAAAAGCCTTTTTCTAACTCTACCTATGTTAGAAATGAAAGGAGACCTTAATTCAGTCTATAATAAATTATCGGATGAGTACTGCCACCTGTGTTCCTAACTTTCTCCGAAACCCAAACTGACTTTCCCTGAGGTCGACCTCTAGCAGTCTATCTATTCGTCTGTAAATGCAGAAATTCGTGTTAGTATTTTGATGTGAGTTTTGTGGTATGGGTGAGATAAACTAAAAACCAGGATTTCTGGCGTACAACAACCTCCAAAATTAGAAAAATTTTCAGATCGAGAATACACATCAAATAGCTGGAAAAATCTCATTTCTATCACTTGTTAATGGACACATATACCATGTTTGCACACATGTTCGGCACCGGCATGGCGTGTGATCTGTTGGTTGGCCTAGGATGTCCCATTTCTGAGACAGCTGTGCAGTGATCCGGTAGAGTCCTTGCTACCTGACGAGCCGTATGTCATGTCCCACGCATGTGCTATCCGAGTGGTTCCCAACGCTTCCGAGTCCATTATCCCTTAAAGTGATCAAACACAAATTAATGACATTAAATGAAATTGAAGTAACTAGTGATGAATAACATTCAAACAAATTAAACTCACTCATCTTGTTGGCACTTTAATTAACCAAGGAACAGGAACCAACTGCGGAGGATTCGCCGAGCGGTCTAAGGCGCTGCAATCGTGGACTGTGCGGCTGGTCTCGGCGGAGGTTCGAGTCCTCCCTCGGGCATGGGTGTGTGTATTTGTCCTTAGGATAACTTAGGTTAAGTAGTATGTAAGCTTAGGGACTGATGACCTTAGCGGTTAAGTCCCATAAGATTTCACACACATATTTTTTTTTTTTTTTTAACAGGAACCCAATCAGACAGTTGACTGTGCTTCCTTCTAATAACCTTTTTTATATGCAATTTGCTGTCGGTCTTTGAGCATCATAAGTCGTGCTCCAACTCTATACTGGTCTTTAATTTTGTTTTGAGGACTACCGAAGTCGAAAGTGGAATCGGTATTCGTAACTGCCAAGCGACATTTCGCCAAAATAATGCCAGTTCTTTTCCGTCAGAATTTCTTTTTTAATGTCTTGTGTTCGCAGAGTCCAAGAAAACGTACTTGGCTCGAAATCTACAATCTGAAAATACTCCTTTATTGACTTTATTGTTTTTTTTCAATTAGAAAAATACAGTTCTGCACATTAATACTGCTACATTACGAAGATTGACAAATAACGAATATTTATACATAGCGCATGAGTAGTAGAGAGATTGTGGTACTGATGCAATTTTGATATGAAATTGATATACAAATACTTAGGGAACGATCACATACATAATATTGTGGGTAGAGCAAACCAAAGACTGCCACTCATTGGCAGAACACTTAGAAGGTGCAACAGGTCTACTAAAGAGACTGCATACACCACGCTTGTCCGCCCTATTCTGGAGTATTGTTGTGCGGTGTGGGATCGGCATCAGGTGGGACTGACGGATGACATCGAAAAAGTACAAAGAAGGGCAACTCTTTTTGTGTTATCGCGAAATTGGGGGAGATAGTGACATGATACGTGAATTGGAGTAGCAATCATTAAGAAATAGGCGTTTTTCGTTGCGACGGAATCTTCTCATGAAATTTCAATCACCAGTTTTCTCCTCCGATTGCGAAAACATTCTGTTGGTACCCACCTACATAGGGAGAAATGATCATCACAATAAAATAAGGGAAATCAGGGCTCGCACAGAAAAATTTAAGTGCTCGTTTTTCCCGCGTGCCGTTCGAGAGTGGAACGGTAGAAAGACAGCTTGAAGGTGGTTCATTGAACCCTCTGCCAGGCACTTTAGTGTGAATAGCAGAGTAATCACGTAGATGTAGATTAAATTGATCAATTAATTACTGCCACCCCTGGATGACACCATGTGTTTCCCCAGCTGACACGTGTGACCCCGACCCTTCTCCCTACCCGTCACCCGTCCCCCTCCCCCACCTATCATGTTATTCTGAATTTTAGCGGTAAAATGGAATTTTCGCTGTAAAATTTAGTTGTCAGTTGAGAGGACGTTAACGGAAGTTGTTGATGTTTATAAAACAGGGATAGGTAGTAGAAACCGGAAAATACTCAGAGGATGGGAAATCGGGGAATTATGCACTGGGGAGGACATAATTTGCATTTCATAGGACAGGGATACCCTTATTTATCTTCCGATCTTCCGGTCGCACCGCCGGCTGCTGCACGCATATTTAATGCGCCATGCAGAGCGATCGTGACTGTCCGGCGAGGGTTTCGCTCACATGGCGGTCTGCTGTTGAATGAGCAGTGACATGCGCCACGCCACGCGCGTTGCTTGGCGCTATATGTGGCGGCCCGCAGCAGAACGATGGCAGCCGCCTCCAGGCTGGACCGCAGGTGCCTCGCCTTGCGCGACGTTTTCGAACCACACACAGTGGACCCGTACCCCGCCCGCCCACACTAGTAGCCTCCTAGCAGTCCGCTACCACTCAGCGCCACAGGGGGGCCTGCAGCGGCCGGCCAGCGGTCAAAGAGAAATCGGTAGATGATTGAATGTGAGCTGCCGTTCCCTAGGCACGCGGCAGTGGGCATCCATCACCGACAACAGATTTGTTTTCAAAGGTTAACATTTTCCTCCCATAGCCGTGCCCTAACGAGCTCCAACATATATTTCGAGGGATGGAGCCGATGTCAGAAGTGCCAGGGGCCCGCATCTCGTGGTCGTGCGGTAGCGTTCTCGCTTCCCACGCCCGGGTTCCCGGGTTCGATTCCCGGCGAGGTCAGGGATTTTCTCTGCCTCGTGATGGCTGGGTGTTGTGTGCTGTCCTTAGGTTAGTTAGGTTTAAGTAGTTCTAAGTTCTAGGGGACTTATGACCACAGCAGTTGAGTCCCATAGTGCTCAGAGCCATTCAGCCATTCAGAAGTGCCAGGCTGTTTGTGACAGAATGAACAAAAGGTTTTTTTTTTTAAGATAGCAGCTGCATCCAATTTTCCAGTCACATGCAGCCACTTGCCAGCAAACAAATGATGTTTTCGAAAGTTCCCTCTACGTGATTGTCCCAGAATTTTTTTCTCCTACGAAGCAGCGTTCTGTTTCTCAGCCAACTGAACCAAGCCTATTTGAGCCTGCTTGAAGAGAAAGGAGGCAAGTCATAACTTGCTGGTATGGCACTCAGAGTTCCTATTGGCCCTCTGCAAAATAGAGGGTGGAGTCTGAAAGTACACAAAGCCCAACCCTCACCACTACCATAATCAGTCTCTGACTGTGCCTGGTTGTGAGCGTGTGTTTCTCGCAGTATGAAACAGCCAGCCAGTAGCGATGCCAGTGGCAGCAGTGATGGGAAGTGACCAAACTTGGGGCAGTTGCTATGTTTATAAAAAAAAATTATGAGTTCAAATTGCGACAGTTATAAAATTTCGTAACAAAGTATTAAAATTTTTCGAGATTGTGATACATCGTAATCTCCAGCAGTGTCTCAGCTTAGGGATGGAATAGGTAGAATCACTGGGGCTATCTCCTTCAATCACTCCCCCTGGTTGAAGGAGTGTATTGGATTAAATACCGAAAAGAGGCAAGCACGACTAGTGATTTCGATAACGATTTTTATAAATTAATGATTAATTCTATTTTCGGGAAAACCTTGCAGAATAGAGTAAATGAACACTTTATTTGATTAGAATTGAATGGGAATGGCCGTGGAGCATAAGAAAGTGGATTGCCAGATCAAATTTTAAGCAGGTCACTGTTTTCAATGAGAATTTTGTTACTGTGGAGATGTCGAAGGTGTCAGAGTTTATGAAACGAATCTATTTGTGTATGTATACTGGACATCTCCAAACTCCACATGTACCGCTTCAACCATGAGTTTGCTAAAACTCATTTTGTGGAACCAAAGTTGCTTTATATGGATACAGATATCTTCATTTATTGGGTGAAGGACAGTGATCCATATACATTAATTAGGACTCACAGAAATAAATTCGACACATCGGGACATGCAGCTGGTAATCCTTATGGTATTGTTCTTCAGAACAAGAAGGTTATAGGCTTAATAAAAGATGAGACATATGGATTGCTGATTGTGGAGTTTATGGGACTAAGATGCAAAAGTATGCATATCATACAATAGATGGATTCACCCAGAGGAGGTCTATGGCAGCATCACGTGTCCTCATGGTCGAAGCCTACTTGAGGTGCCTGTACAGAGGTGATTGCGGTGCTCTGCTGCAACCTCTGCATGCGGTACGGCAAAGTAGTATTTGATCGTGATGCTACGAGGTGTACACTGTGCTGCAATCTCAAGTCAGTTTGTCACCTCATGACGATAGAGGAACCATTTGTGATGACACACCACTTACTTGAAGTGTAGGGGTGGTGGCGTACTCCAACAGTGTGACAGAGAGAGAGAGAGAGAGAGAGAGAGAGAGAGAGAACAGTAACAAAAACTGTGAATTTAAAAGCAGTACTACTTCTTGTATTGTGAAACCAACAAGATTTGTGAATGTAAAGCTGTATTACTACTATGTCTGAACAAAAAAGAATGTTATTCGTTACCACACATCTTTGTTGTTGTTTTACAAATCTCTACCGTTACAAACGTATATAAAGGCTGTGTAAGGTGCACAATATATTACTTTGAAGCCTGAGGGAGGTGAGGTTTAAGGTGGAGGAAAACGAAACATGTGTAGTCATTGCATGGGATTTCACCTATCGTGCTGCACGTATGTTTTTGGGAACAGGTGGCGCGTGATCGTGTCCCCTTTCAAAGACATATTGCAAATACGCCTGAAATTATGTCGCCTGTGCTTGAACGAAGCCGCAGACGTAGGATCTGGGCAAAGCTACATACTTTCTAAGTAGCAGCTAGGTAGAAAGAAAGAAAAACACAGAATGTGACGTAAAATATTCATTTATTTTCATTAATCCAAATTAAAAGTAATTTTACATTTTCATACGCAGAAACAACCTTCACACATTTTCTTCTAGTTGAGTCGATGGACAGCAGAGCAGCTGTAGAATTGCAGGTCTTGAATAGATGCAAATTTGATGATTCGATACAACCATGTGAACTTTTCCTCACCCCTGACATAGATGATGGCATCAGGATGATCGAATATTCTATGTGACGTCATCATATCTTTATAAGGTATACCAGGATCATCCCAGTAAAGTCCGCATAAGAAATGTGTTAACCATTTTGCACTCCCTCATTTTTAGTACAGTTCGCAACCTTGAAAGGCGTCGGTGAGGCCATGCTTGCAGAGAATGTATATTATACCAGCATCTTCTATGTGTACTATGAATGCAACATCTTTAAATATGAATTGTCTACACTCATCATCAGAGAAACCTTGAATGTAAGCAACGACGTTCACCCTGCAAGTTTTCATTGTGAAATACTCTGAGAATGTCACAGCACTTGGTCATTTATAGAGGCCGCTGCACAACGCCAGTAAATGGACAATAGTTTATCACACGGTCATGTAGAAATAGAGCATACGCTGCAGTGTGTTCTGGGAAATTTGATGAGGATTCAAATTCGATTTGTACATCTATTGGTCCAGATTTAATTATGTCATTCAGCATAGAAGAGTCTATTACAATGATTGGTGTTAGCTTCTTGAATTTACATGGACTGAATGCGCATCCTTTCTCTTAAACACTTTTATAGTAAGAAGCACGAAACCTTGAATACATGTCAAATGCTAGACTGTATACATTCTGGTCCCACTGTAGCGACAAATAGTCACATGGATAGAATTCTGAATTCATGTATCCTTTGGCACTAGTGACATTACAGTTGTCAAATACGGTGGCATCATTTGCTAAATTCCCCCTTCTATCGATCTGAAATGCAAGTATGATGAATATCGGTGTTTCCAGCTGCATGGTGGTTTTAATAGCCCTTCTTAGTCTGCTCGCTGTCGGTAGCACCGGGTACCCAAAAATCTCTCATGAGCGAAAAGTTAATGGCAGACATGTACCGGTATTCAGAACTTTTAAAAGCAACAAACGCTCCTCGTCTGCCACAGTGATGTGCGGCTTTTTCCATATAATTTTATTGATGATGATCTGATTCTTCTCTTGAGCTCCTTGAGTGTATAGTTGCTATCCGTTGCGCTCCATACAGAATAAGCGCCTGTTTTGCATTCATAATAATTCTCTGCATGTCCTCGAAATACCCCATAAGCGTTTTTAGAGGTATGCATGCAGTAAATCCGCGGCACTCTTGTGTTGTCCTACCCACAGGCTCGTCTATGAACCATGTAGTCGTACAATGATTTCCTCATCACGAAAGTCAACAAGTTGTTTATTCTGGTACACAACAGGCAGCTTCAGATAGTCCACTGTCTGAACTGTCACCGGAAGGTATATAGCCTTGGTAGGAGTCTCAACAAATCTTGTACCCTGTTCCAACTGATGGGAAGAATCCGTAAACTGAATGAATCAAACTATCGTTGAGGTATGAGCTCGTTGCAATGTTACTCTCAACAGAGATTGTACTGACATGGAGGATATCCACGGTCTGATCAGATTTGTAAAATTTACTGGGATCCGTCTTCAAAACCTGTCTCTTTGTGAAACCCAGTAGCCGGTCTATTGAACCTTTCTGCCTGAACTCAATCGATGCGTTCACCGTACTTATTGTAGATTGAAGTGTACTGATGTTTGCACGGAGCTCAATCCCTTTTCCAGACTGTTTAAAACTTCGTTTAAATCGTCAGTATCATATGCCAGGTTCAATTTCCACAATTTCGTTTTTACCATTAATTTCAGATGAAGTTTATTGTTAGCTTCTGTGATATTTGGGACGGCGTTGTATGGCTCCAGTCCAATTAGCGCAATATTCCAATCTCCAATGCTTAAATCAATTGAAGTTAAAATCTTCTGGGTTATTCAGAAATGGTCCAAATGGCTCTGAGCACTATGGGACTTAACATCTGTGGTCATCAGTCCCCTAGAACTTAGAACTACTTAAACCTAACTAAACTAAGGACATCACACACATCCATGCCCGAGGCAGGATTCGAACCTGCGACCGTAGCGGTCACACGGTTCCAGACTGAAGCACCTAGAACCGCACGGCCACACCGTCCGGCCTTCTGGGTTATTAGGCTGCATCATATTTCTACTATAAATATGACGCGGCGTTATAACCCAGAAGATTTTAACTTCAGTGACAACGGCCACAAAAGCCTGCAGAATTATTTAAATCAGTAGATAGGAAGCAATTCGCACGTAATAAATTCGATCGTTCTTTTAAAATCAGAGTGTCCGACACTGCATCTAAACATCAACTGGTGAATGGATGGTTAATGCCCGTCCTTATATATCATTCTTAAACGTCAGGAGGAACGTGATGCATAGATGATCACACAGGAATGTATTAAAGCTTTGACATCGTCGAAAATTGTAGGACACGTGTCTTCTGCCTGTGACGTATCGTTATAATTCTTCTGGAGGTTTCAGGTTGCTGAAAGAGTCGAAATAGTAGACGTCATTTTATTTTCTTTTTCAACGTACGCTACCCAGTGAATTCCACGTCCTCCTGCCACATCTAAATTCACAGTTCCGTATTCTCCTGTTCTCCTGACTTCCACATAATATATTCGGTAATGTATTCCGCATAAACACAGCTCGGAATCTCGCAATGTTGAATTTCTTCTTAAAAAGGTTGAGCAGATCTGTGTTTGTAAGCGAATTGTCGTGTAGACCTGCTACTGGTGGTTTTTTTTTTTTTTTTGGCCTAGTCCTTTCTTGTATGGTTTCATTTCCGATGGCTTATGCCTCCATCATGCAATTATGTCTTCGTGCCTCATACAGTTGCTCTTGAGAGTTTTGAGCATTCTTGACTGTCCTGGCAATAGCTACAGTATCCCCAGCCAGTGAATCCATCGCCGAGAGGCTGGATAGCGGAGGAATGAAGAAGGGAATAATGCCATCCAACTTCTTGGGTATTGGTGGAACCGTAAGTGGTTTAATCGATCTTCTTTTTCTCGCTCCTTTCTGTTTCAGGGCGCTTTTAGTTGCATACATCGCAGTCAGGATGCAGTTTTTCAGGCACCGTTTGATTGTCATCCGCTTCCTTAGCGCCCTACACGCAGCGCTCATTACTTCATACCCAGGCCGAACTTAACTTTACAGTGCATAGTTTTTTCAACTGTGAAAGCTGAAATGCGTTGACCTATACCAATATCCCTTGACATTATCAGATAAAATACGATCGGCGGTGTGACGGTCTTTATTTGCTGCATATGCGATGTCGTGTTCTATACACGCTTTGTCGATCAGATTTATCCCCTGATCATCGCGTGCCAATTGTTTCTGAATTTTTGTTCCAAGCCCAGAGTAGTTCTATCCAGCTTTGTGTAATTCGACTGGTATGAAACACTCCGCTGCAGAGTGAAAACCTCATTCTGGAATTCGACTGGTAGTTTGTTGAAAATTACGCCTTCTCCTCTAATGCGTCTCCTATCACACATGTTATGCTAGTGAGGTGGTTCTGGTCTATGAACCCTGTTATATACCAAATTCTCAGCATTGATCCAGCTATTTTGTGATGAGGGAAACCAAAGCCATGTAACTAACGCTATATTCTCTCGATACCGTATGACCCTCTCTACGAGATACACATCTTCTGTAACTCTAGTGTGTAAAATCATCCTGCAATATCAGTACCACTGCTGTCCTTTAAGAGGTAGGTTCTAGGATTCGTGCTCTGCATTTTGGAAACTATGAATATCTCAGTTGACCAGCTTGGCATCTATGACTTCTCAAATACTGTCTTGTGTTTTGAAATACGTATTAAATCACCTACATTAGTTGCTGTTTGCGTGGCTCTAGCATTTTCATATAATTTTATAATGTATCGAGAAGTATATTATCACGAACATCGACAGGTTTCATTTGTACTGTGTGATGTTTGGTTCGCTTTCACGGGTAATACCCAGGCAGACACTATGTGATCAAAAGTACCCGGATACCTGGCTGAAAATGACTTACAAGTTTGTGGCGCCCTCCATCGCTAATGCTGGAATTCAATATGGTGTTTGCCCACCATTAGCCTTAATGACAGCTTCCACTCTCGCAAGCATACGTTCAATCAGGTGCTAGAAGGTTTCTTGGGAAAAGGCAGCCCATTCTTCACGGAGTGCAGCACTGAGGAGAGGTATCGATGTCGGTCGGTGAGGCCTGGCAGGAAGTTGGCGTTCCAAAACATCCCAAAGGTGTTCTATAGACTCATGTCAGGACTCTATACAGGCCAGTCCATTACACGGACGTTATTGTCCTGTAACCACTCCGCCTCAGGCCGTGCATTATGAACAAATGCTCGATCTTGTTGAAAGATGCAATCGCCATCCCCGAATTGCTCTTCAACAGTAGGAAGCAGGAGGTGCTTAAAACATCAATGTAGGCATCTGCTGTGATAGTGCCACGCAAAAGAACAAGGGGTGCAAACCCCCTCCATGAAAAACAAAACCACACCTTAACACCACTCCCTCCGAAATTTACTGTTGGCACTGCACACACTGGCAGATGACGTTCACCGGGGATTCACCATACCCACACCCTGCCATCGTATCACCACATTGTGTAGCGTGATCCGTCACTCCACAAAACGATTTTCCACTGTTCAATCGTCCAATGTTTACGCCCCTTACACCAAGCGAGGCGCCGTTTGGCATTTAGCGGCGTGGTTTGTGGCTTATGAGCAGCCGCTCGACCATGAAATCCAAGTTTTCTCACCTCCTGCCCAACTGTCATAGTACTTGCAGTGGATAGTGTTGCAGTTTGGAATTCCTCTGTGATGTCTGGATATATGTCTGCCTATTACACATTACGACCCTCTTCAACTGCCGGCTGTCTCTGTCAGTCAACAGACGAGGTCAGCCTGTACCCTTTTGTACTGTACGTGTTCCTGCACGTTTCCACTTCACTGACACATTGGAAGCAGTGGACATAGGGCTGTTTAGGAGTGTGGAAGTCTCACGTACAGACGTATGACACAAGTGACACCCAATCACCTGACCATGTTCGAAGTCTGTGAGTTCCGCAGAGCGCCCCATTCTGCTCTCTCACGATGTCTAATGGCTACTGAGGTCGCTGATATGGAGTATCTGGCAGTAGGTGGCAGCACAATGCACGTAATGTGAAAAACGTATGTTTTGGGGGGTGTTCGGACTCTTTTGGTCACATAGTGTATTTAGAATAAGCATCAATGACCATTAAAATATATTTGAATCCGTTATTGACACATGAATATTCCCCCATGTCGACAAGATCCGCCTGCCACAGGTCATCCAAACCTTCAGTCATGACATATCTTCCAGCGTATGTTTTGTGTGCTGGTTTGTGCAGTTCTCGAACTGCAGTCTCCATACTTACTCAATGATACCTCTATCTCTAGGCTCAGAAAAAGGTTTTGTAATGGATTTGTATTTCACATTGCTTCAGCTTATGCATTATTACGCACATCAGTCAAATGCAATATTTCGCGATACATTTTCAGATCTTTAGGGTCCTAGGAAAATAAGGCTCAGTTGACCAGGTGTTCTTTTAAACTGTCTGTCGCCGATCTGTACTGTTTTTTCATTTAAAATTATAGGCTGCATGCCAAACATGTATGGTTTTTCACCACAGACACCGAATGTTTTGTCTATCCTGTCGTCCCTGTGACGGTTAATGAAATCGGCAGCAGCGTCGTCGTTGTGGAATTTCACTGAGAGTTCGTCGAGAGACTCAGTAACTGATGTCTCCTCCCGCTGAAAATGCCTTAACCTCACCAACCGTAACTTCTCTCGAATGGCATTCCATGCCTCGATGACTTTATCTCGGCATTTCGTTGTATATTGATCAGACTCCTGTGCAGTGTGACGTTTGATATATGGACTCCTCTTCTTCTTATCCTGATCCCCTTCTCAGTAACAACTATTTTACCTTTAGTGAAGTCGTTTACTTTCTTTTCCATTGCATTAACCTAATCATTCAGTGTACTGTTCAGTCTCAGAATGGCAAGACAATACGTCTGTAGTTCCTTGCGTGCGCCTACAACTTTACGTTCAAGAGTTTGAAATTTCGAGTCCATGTACAAGCGAATGTCTAGTCTATGCACACCCATCCTATGAGACTGAGTTACCGACGTGTGCGATTTTATCCATGCTGATGCGTATGCCGATGCACTCACCTCTTTCCACGGCTATATATAGAAACTCCTATAGTTAGGTTTGCATTATCCTTCACCAGCTGTTTTGGACTCAGGAATATGTCTGGCTCAGATAAAATACATCATCAGCCATAAGGCGACCAAAACAGAAATATCGTCGAATTTGATCTTAGTTTTCCACAGCAACATCACCAAATATGAACACTGTGATTGGATTTACTTTTTCCGGTGGAGGGATGTCACACCACCTACACCCTGCAATATCTCCTGTAATACAGTAGTTGGTACTTGGGCTGAGACAGTGCTTTTGAAAACACACGTACATGCTCAAAGCGGACACTGTCTAGATGTTTTAGAGGCGACATGAGAACATTTGTCTTGCTGCAGTTGTATGGAGCTACAATTATTGCACCTGTGTTGTCGGGAAGAAGCGCGCCATTCTTCTTCCAGTCTTCTTGCACTCTGTCACAGCTCCAGTCACTTATAACAAAGACTTGATGCTTCAGCCACCCTGCCATGATGCCTACTACTTGCTGTATTGGCGTGCAATGGGTTTGTATAGAAAATAATGAATACTATGCCCTGTCATGATACAGACTATGTCATGTACTGGCGTGTAATGGGCTTTTACAGAGAATTTAATTAAATGACTTAATTTTCTGCTGTTGCGTGTTTACAGTGAAAATACTGGTAACAATAGCTTTAGCACTTGCAATATAATGAGAGGTAAAAAATAAAACACATACATGATTATATACATTTTTATACGGTAGTCATACAAGCGATGCACTACATCAACAGGTTCTTTCTTTATCTTAACACCCGTACAGAATATAGAAAACAAAGCCTTCTTATAAACACAGAATTCAGCATGAATTTCTCACAAACTTATTGGCAATACAGTAGTTTTCGTTGGCACCATATTGACGCACTGCTCAAAGTCGTCTACATGCAAACTGTTCATATAGAGATACCCTGCAATTTCCCCATACACAGCTTTAACACCAGGCAGCCATCTGTTCAGTCTTTCCAGTACAATGAATAGCACCATCTATAGACCAAACAAGGTTGTAACAGTGGAGTATTGTAGACAAATGGATGTGTCACCTGATTTCAAACGGAGTGCAGAGTCATTGTACACTTTTGTAATGGACGGAGTTAGAGCAGCACAGTAAACGTCTGGAGGAGGATGGCTCAGATGACACTCGTCGGTCAACTACTGCTCGATGTAGGCTGTTGAACGACACAATTCATCCTGTTCCACCTCTGTAAACTGCGCACATTTTTATGTCCGTTCTCGATCTCTATCACAATACACCAGTGTCTGTTTACAGATGCTTCTAACCCTATACGTAAAAGCTTCAAACCACTAGCAGTTAAATTATACACTGAAATGAACAGTAGTGGCGCACAGGGCTTAATTCTATCTTCTCATCCACTACATACTCACTTTTTCCATGCAATATCACTGAAATATTCTATGATGGCGCGTATGGTTCAAATGGCTCTGAACGCTGTGGGACTTAACTTATGCGGTCATCAGCCCCCTAGACTTAGAACTACTTAAACCTAACTAACCTAAGGACACCACTCACATCCTTGCCCGAGGCAGGATTCGAACCTTCTGTGAGGATGGGGCCTGAGTCGTACTTGGGTAGCTCAGATGGTAGAGGAAGTTTTAGTATCTCACCTCCTTACCTCTAACCTCTACATGTTGACAGCAGTCTTCGTACCTCCAATGAAAACGTGATGCTCGTCTTCTTACCACCAATGAATACAAGAAGCTCATTGCGCTAAATGATTTTTTATTCCCGAATTTTATTTATTATTTCCTATCAACTGGATTTATTGCTTTCAGTTTACAGACTGTCGATGCCCAAGCCACAACATGGCTCCAACCTCATACATAGAGCCGGCGGGAGTGGCCGAGCGGTTCTAGGCGCTACAGTCTGGAACTGCGCAACCGCTACGGTCGCTGGTTCGAATCCTGCCTCGGGCATGGATGTGCGTGATGTCCTTAGGTTAGTTAGGTTTAAGTAGTTCTAAGTTCTAGGGGACTGATGACCTCAGAAGTCCCATAGTACTCAGAGCCATTTGAAACATTTTTTTTTTCATACATAGAGATGCAGGAATAGATGTACATTCACTAAGTTATCACCTCATATATCCATCCACGTATCAACATGTACAAATACACTTCACCTCAAATGATCTGATCTGATCTAAGCCACCGATAAAAAGTTTATCAAGAAACTGTTACTCCTGAGGCAGCTGTAAATTTTGTAGAAACTGTCTTGCACTCATCCTTATGTATAATCGCGTAGTTGTCAGATTAGTTTCCTCTCTGTGTAATAGTAACTATATGTCGGCCTGTACTTGCCTACAAAGAATATTTAACATGTCTTGGAGCCTTCATCCAATTCTTAAAATTACACTCAGTGGCACATTTGACATCACGGAAAACAGCAATGTCAAGATATGTTGAATGTGTCCCCACATCTACATCTACATGGATACTCTGCAAATCACATTTAAATGCCCGGCAGAGGGTACATCTAATCACCTTCACAATTCTCTATTATTCCAATCTCGTATAGCGCGCGGAAAGAACGAACACCTATATCTTTCCGTACGAGCTCTGATTTCCCTATTTTATCGTGGTGATCGTTTCTTCCTATGTAGGTCGGTGTCAACAAAATATTTTCGCATTCGGAGGAGATAGTTGGCGATTGGAAAGTAGATTCCGTCGCAACAAAAAACGCCTTTCTTTTAATGATGTCCCACCCCAATCCTGTATGATTTCTGTGATAATCTCTCCCATATTTTGCTATAATACAAAACGTGCTGCCTTTCTTTGAGCCTTTTCGATACACTCCGTAAGTCCTATCTGGTAAGGATCCCACACCGCGCTGCAGTATTCTAAAAGAAGACGCTCAAACGTAGTGTAGGCAGTCTCCTTAGTAGGTCTGTTACATTTTCTAAGTGTCCTGCCACTAAAACGCAGTCTTTGGTTAGCCTTCCCCACAACATTTTTTACGTGTTCCTTCAAATTTAAGTTGTTCTTAATTGTAATACCTAGGTATTTAGTTGAATTTACGGCTTTTAGATTAGACTGATTTATCGTGTAACCAAAGTTTAACGAGTTCGTTTTAGCACTCATGTGGATGACCTCACACTTTTCGTTGTTTAGGGTCAACTGCCAATTTTCGCACCATTCAGATATCTTTTCTAAATCGTTTTGCAATTTGTTTTGATCTTCTGATGACTTTATTAGTCGATAAACGATAGCGGCATCTAAGACGGCTGCTCAGATCGTCTCCCAAATCGTTTATATAGATAAGGAACAGCAAAGGGCCTATAACACTACCTTGGGGAACGCCAGAAATCGCTTCTGTTTTACTCAATGACTTTCCGTGAATTACTGCGAACTGTGACCTCTCTGACAGGAAATCACAAATCCAGTCACATAACTGAGACAATATTCCATAAGTCCGCAATTTCACTACACGCCGCTTGTATGGTTCACTGTCAAAAGCCTTCCGGAAATCCAGAAATACAGAATCGATCCGAAATCCCTTGTCAATAGCACTCAACACTTCTTCTGAATAAAGAGCTAGTTGTGTTTCACAGGAACGCTGTTTCCTAAACCCATGTTGACTGTGTGTCAATAGACAGTTTTCTTCGAGTAATTCATAATGTTTGAACACAATATATGTTCCAAAATCCTGCTGCATATCGACGTTAACGATATGGGCCTATAATTTAGTGGATTACTCCTACTATCTTTCTTGAATATTGGTGTGATCCGTGCAACTTTCCAGTCTTTGGGTACGGATCTTTCGTCGAGCGAACGATTGTATATGATTTTTAAGTATGGAGCTAATCCATCAGCATACTCCGAAAGCAACCTAATTGGTATACAGCCTGGACCAGAAGACTTGATTTTATTAAGGGATTTAAGTTGCTTCACTACTCCGAGGATATTTACTTCTATGTTACTCATGTTGGCAGATGTTCTCGATTCGAATTCTGGAATATTTACTTCGTCTTCATTTGTGAAGGAATTTTGGAAGGCTGTGTTTAGTAACTCTGCTTTGGCAGCACTGTCTTCGATAGCATCTCCATTGCTATCGTACAGAGAAGACATTGATTGTTTCTTGCCGCTAACATATTTCACATGCGACCAGAATCTCTTTGGATTTTCTGCCAGGTTTCTCGACAAAGTTTCGTTGTGGAAACTGTTATAAGCATATCGCATTGAAGCGCCCGCTAAATTTCGAGCTTCTGTAAAAGGTCGTCAATCTTGGAGAGTTTGCGTCTGTTTAAATTTGGCATGTTTGTTTCCTTGTTTCTGCAACAGTGTTCTAACCCGTTTTGTGTACCAAGGATGATCAGCTCCGAGGTTTGTTAATTTATTTGGTATAAATCTCTCAATTGTTGCCGATACTATTTCTCTGAATTCAAGCCACATCTGATCTACACTTATATTATTAATTTGGAATGAGTGGAGATTGTCTCTCAGGAAGGCGTCAAGTGAATTTTTATCTGCTTTTTTGAATAGGTATATTTTTCGCTTATTTTTGGAGGATTTGGGGATTACAATATTCAGTCTCGCTACGACAACCCTGTGTTCACTAATCCCTGTATCGGTTTTGATGCTCGTTATTAACTCAGGATTATTTGTTGCTAAGAGGTCAAGAGTGTTTTCATAACCGTTTACTATTCGCGTGGGCTCATGAACTAACTGCTCGAAATAATTTTCAGAGAATGCGTTTAGCACAATTTCGCATGATATTTTATGCGTACCTCCGGAATTAAACATATATTTTCGCCATCATATAGAGGGAAAATTAAAGTCACTACCAATTATTACTGTATGAATCAGGTACGTGTTTGAAATCACTCAAGTTTCTTTGAAACTTTCAGCGACTGTATCATCTGAACTGGGAGGTCGGTAAAAGGATCCAATTATTATTTTGTTCCGGTTCCCAACAATGACCTCTGCGCATAATAACTCACAGGAAGTATCTACTTCAATTTCGCGACAGGTTTAACTACTTCTAACAGCAACAAACACGCCACCGCCAACGGTGTTTAGCCTATCCTTTCGGAACACCGTTAGGTTCTTCGCTAAAACTTCGGCTGAGCTTATATCCGGCTTTAGCCAGCTTTCAGTGCCTGTAACGGTTTGAGCGTCAGTGCTTTCTATTAGCGATTGGAGCTCTGGTACTTTCCCAACACAGCTACGACAATTTACAACTCTTATACCAATAGTTACTGTATCTACGTTCTTCCTGTGTTCAGCCTTCACCCTTTGCGACTGAAGCCCTTTTTATGTTTTCCTGAGACCATCTAACCTAAAAAAAACCGCCCAGTCCACGCCACGCAGCCTCTGCTACCGGTGTAGCCGCCTTCTGCGTATAGTGGACACCAACCCACCCTTTGGCGCAAGTTGAGGAATCTGCAGCCTACACGGTCACAGAACCTTCTGAGCCTCTGATTCAGACCCTCCACTCGGCTCTGTGCCAGAGGTCCGCAATCGGTCCTGTCGATTATGCTGCAAATGGTGAGCTCTGCTTTCATCTTGCAAGAAAGACCGGAAGCCTTTACCACATTGGTACCGACGTTAGGTTAGTTAGGTTTAAGTAGTTCTAAGTTCTGGGGGACTGCTGACCATAGATGTTAAGCCCCATAGTGCTGGAAGCCATTTGAACCATTTGAGCCTTACGTGCAGCCGCCTGGGAAGTCTTTCGCCACCTGCTTCGTCCCGGGGCGACCTCCCACACGACCACAGTGAGGGGTCAACCTCAGTGCTAGCAGTAACTGGGTTGGCCACCGATAAGGACCGATCGGAGGACTCGGACATGCTGGACGTCCGTTGGATTCCCACGGCCTGCCCACAGCAGTGGTGCCCATCCACTGCAGCCTCAAGCTGTGTAACCGAAACCATCACGACCTGAAGCTGAGAGTGAAGTGTCACCAACTCGGCTCGCATCCGCACACAACAATCGCAGTTCCTGTCCATACCAAAGACCGTGGAAAACTAAACTATGCAGATAAGCGGACTATCGGCACGTTCTGCGCAACTCTACTGTAGACCCTGAAGAAAACGCAGGAATTGTGTCTAATAATACGCACATATTCAAAAACCTAACTACCGAAGCACTAAGGTGAAACTAAATAATTCGCCCCTGATTACGAACTTGTAATATGTCACAAAATCGGTTTACTTTCCGACGCAGACGAAAACGCGAGAACTATGGCTATTAGATATTAAATTTACACGCGGAAACTCAAGAAACTAAACTATTAAAGCAGACAGATGATACAATGAAATTCGCTCCTGGTTAGGGACTCGTAAATGTCACAAAAGCGGTTACTTCCCTGTTGCTGCGTCTGGTTCAAATGGCTCTGAGCACTATGGGACTCAACTGCTGTGGTCATCAGTCCCCTAGAACTCAGAACTACTTAAACCTAACTAACCTAAGGACATCACACACATCCATGCCCGAGGCAGGATTCGAACCTGCGACCGTAGCAGTCGCACGGTTCCGGACTGCGCGCCTAGAACCGCGAGACCACCGCGGCCGGCTGCTGCGTCTGTCTCGGTCGGCTACTACTGCCTGCCTGACAGCAAAGAAAAGGTGGATATTATGCGGCATTGCAACCTCAAATTCCTACAAGTTAGTGGTTTACGAGGACATCTTTCGACCAATCTACGATTTCCATGATCATTCGACGCCGCTTTAACCAGGCCTCGATTCTTTTACATCTATAAAGAATCAATATTTACAATTCTCCTGCATGTAAGTTTGATTCCGAGTCAGAAGCTGGTGTAAACCATATCCTCTTTTCTTGTTACAAATTTGACACTGAACGATCGAAATTTGTGAAGATTATGATGGGTACGAGTTACCTCCTCCCTGGATCAGCATCTTCTCTTTTGGTTTCTAAAGACAGTCATCTGTATAAAGTGATTGTCAATTTTCTTAAGAGTACAAGTAAAAATATGTATCTCTCATATTTTCACTTATGAGTATCAAATGGTTCAAATGGCTCTGAGCACTATGGGACTTAACATCAATGGTCATCAGTCCCCTAGAACTTAGAACTACTTAAACCTAACTAACATAAGGACATCACACAACACTTATGTGTATCGCTTACTATTAAATTTAAGAAGTAGTGTGAAGTGATAACTTAAATATGTCTAGTTTACTTATCATTCTATTTATTAAACATGTTTTGTGGGTAAAACTGACGGCTTGAACTTCCAGTTCTGTAAATATGCATTTACATATTTTCTCTGTACAGTTATGCTTTTATGTACAGATGTGTTGTCGATGGATAAACGGAGTACAAAGGTCTGAGACGCCTTGCCACGGGTCGCGCGGCTGTCCCCGTCGGAAGTTCGAGTCCTCCGTTGGGCACGAGTGTGTGTGTTGTCCTTAGTGTAAGTTAGTTTAAGTTAGATTAAGTAGGGCCTAGTGTGTAAGCCTAGGGACCGATGATCTCAGCAGTTTGGTCCCACAGAACTTACCACAAATTTCCAATTTCTAGAGTACAAACTCTGGAGGCCAAATAAAATGAACTAACAAAAAAATGGCTCTGAGCACTATGGGACTTAACTTCTGCGGTCATCAGTCCCCTAGAACTTAGAACTACTTAAACCTAACTAACCTAAGGACATCACACACATCCATGCCCGAGGCAGGTTCAAATGGCTCTGAGCACTATGCGACTTAACTTCTGATGTCATCAGTCGCCTAGAACTTAGAACTAATGAAACCTAACCAACCTAAGGACATCACACACATCCATGTCCGAGGCAGGATTCGAACATGCGACCGTAGCGGTCGCTCGGTTCCAGACTGCAGCGCCTAGAACCGCACGACCACTCCGGCCGGCCCCGAGGCAGGATTCGAATCTGCGATCGTAGCGGTCGCGCGATTCCAGACTGAAGCGCCTGGAACCGCTCGACCAATCCGGCCGGCTGCTTTTAAAAGATTCTTATTTACTACCATATGTTGTAACATGGAAGCTCGAACGATAACAACAGAAATTCAATCATTAAAATCAGAAAAAAGCAATATTCAGCGCAGGAATAATTCTTATTGAACATGCGTACATCAAAATAACAATAAAAATCCTTGTTTTGTTCGTAACAGATTCAGACAGTCCTAAGGAATAGTTTACTTGACCCAGATTACATTAGAAGCGGGTACCAGTCAAGAAAGAAATATCACAGTATCAGCCCACAATAGCTTTACAAGTGGGCACCCACGCTGTATAATTAAGATTAGCAGCTGTCACAGAAAGAGATGCACCCTACTGGAATCAACCTGCAGCGACTACCTGACGAGTGCTAGCGGACAACACAACTTCGCTGAGATACCTATTATACAAACAGAAAAAAACAGCACCACAAGAGAAACGTATGTCTACATACAGTAACTGAATTACATTCTCTGCGTGTTACTATAATCGCAGTGGAATAAAATGTCTGTTTTATGCACCAAAACCCTTCCGCGCAATGCAGAATTTCACTTCGCACAATTTGATCGCCGTGTTTGAAAACACCTCAACAGATATAGTACGAGGCAACTTCACCAACTTCGGCACCTGCCACGCGTAAATTTACTGTGTAAAAACCTGTCAGCTTCCCACTAATAGATCCGGGCCACAAAGGCACAACTCTTGGTACTCTGCACAATTCTGCAGTAACAACTTTCCACCATTCCTTGTATCTGGCTGTGGGCTAACGTCTTCTTCTGGACAACGAAAAAGACACCGTCCGCTCTGTGATTATACACTGTTCACATACCGCTTGGCCGTTCCCCACGTCGACCGGTGCGACTCTGCCGAGTCCCCTGCTTGGCACTCAACATTCCAGTCTCTCTTGCTCTCCTGCTGGTCGTCAGCGAACTCCTCCCTCCGCCAGATCTGCGGCACTTTCTGCAAGAAACTATGGTCGACCCTTTAGCTAGCTACAGCAATACAAGACAAGTCCAGAAAGCGCGCCACCAGTCCCTGACGCCACCACGCGACTTGTACACCAGCACGGCAGCGGCCGCCGGTGGTGGCTCAAGATAATGGCTTCTCCCACTTACGGGTGCTGCCTGTGTCCCGCACTGACTCTTCAGTCAGCCATGTCGACGCAGACAAGTGTGGGGAGCGCAGATGGATTCCGCGGCGCCTCCCCACAACTTGTCAGCCGTTGCCGCAGCGACCAGCAGCGCTGGCCCAAATCGATGTCGCCTGTTTTGCGCGGCACAGCAGGCCGAGGTCGGGTCTCCCCAGGAAAGCTCGGAGCTGCGCCAGACATGCCCTCTGGTTAGACACCGAGCCCGAGATCAGTCGACTGGTTGCGAGGGACGAGGAACATGCTGCGAAAGTCAATTTTACCGCACGACATATATGCCAAAACGGCTTCGGGCACTTAATTTCTCAGCATTTTCTCAGATCTTAGTTTGATATCCCTACTATAAAGACCTTGGCCAGGTATGTCTCTCTGCACTCTTCTTCTAGACTCATGAACTATTTTTACTTCAAAGCACATTTGCTGCATCGAAGCACCATTTGCCTTATTTCTCTTAACGCTGGGCAATGCGGCGTAATCGTTAAGAAGAAACTGTTCACTTGGTTATGAATCTCTGTGTAGACATTATTTCTCTCAAAGTAATAGATAGCTGCCATCCAACGTCATCCAGGAGCTCTATAACGACAGACAGTTGTCTGTTAGTGACTCAGATTCAACAATCAGGCTACGCTCCAGCGGTCGCCGTTTTCGGTAGAAATACACCACACTCATAAGACGGACATCGCTCTCAGAGGTAGTGCACCGCACTCAATTGTTGTTCTTCATTCGCAGCAATCATCCTCTACTCTCAATATCCGTCCACCACTCTCAGTAATCTGGCATTACTCTGAGTAGTACAGTCTGAGGCGCTGCAGTCATGGACTGTGCGGCTGGTCCCGGCGGAGGTTCGAGTCCTCCCTCGGGCATGGGTGTGTGTGTTTCTCCTTAGCATAATTTAGGTTAAGTAGTGTGTAAGCTTAGGGGCTGATGACCTTAGCAGTTTAAGTCCCATAAGATTTCACACACATCTGGACATCTGAGTAGTAGTATATAATTTTCACTCACTGCAATAGAGCAAATGACATACGATCACTGCCATGCGAAGGGGCAGATCACGGCTTCACTAGATACAAAGGTTTCGTTCCTAGGGCCGTTATAATACTGAGATACGCGCAATTCATAATTAGCTATGAGTTTTTACTTTTTGCGAGGCTGGTGGTTTAGTCAAACTCCGAATATTGTACATTCATGTAGCTTCAACATACAGAGGAAGGAAGAAGACAACAAAGTATACAGACGTAACACAAACTCTGATCTGACAATGACGGGGAAGGACATAGTCCGTGTACATTTCGAAGGAACCATCATGGCATTCACTTGCACTGGTTTTGGAACATCACGGAAAGCCTAAATCGCAATAGACGGACGTAGTTTTCAGCTGCCGTGCTCCTGAATGAAAGTCCAGTGCGTGAAACACAGCGCCACCTAGCTCCGTTTGCTTCTTCAAGATGGGATGTCAAATTTTGCGCCCTCTCCATTATACAATGATTTCCTGGATCTAATAACAAGGTAACTGCTAATTTCTGTAGAAGTTGAATGTCGTGTTTTTGAATACAATCTGTATCATTTCCGTAACGAATGGAACTCTTGAAGCAGATATGTGAATAATTACCATATAAGAGCGGCCACGGTGATCATCAATTTGTGAATCAATTGACGTTCCATTCACTACCGCTGAGGTCGACTGTGTATTCACCTTTTGTAGTACGTTAAATTGAAATCGGAAATGTCTGGCGTAAATTTGCGACAGACACAAAGAGAGGGAGAGGAAGACAGAGGGAGAGAGAGAAAAGAGAAGAAAAGAACAGAGGCACAGACTACTTCGTGAGGTGTAAAATGCATGTTTGACTGTCGGCTGCTTTTATCTTAAACCCAAATATCAACCGGTTTCGGTCCTGGACCATCTTCACGGATAAGTGTTAAAATGATTCAAGCCACCACACTACTTTTGTCATTACTTAAATAATGTGTAGAGCGTGTCATGAACATCAATATATGACAAACTACTTTCCATCGTCAGGGATTGAACTGAAACAGAACTTCCAATAAAACTGAAACTGAGAATTCCAATCTCCTTGAGTCTTCGTTATATAATAGATGTGTCTCACAAACATGACGAAAGATCACTGTGTTAAATTATGATTATTTCCACACAGAGTACTTCTAGTCCGGTAATTATTGGAGAAACAAGAAGTACATGCGGAGTGATATTTTGGGCTTCTCAACATTAACTGCGTTGAGCATGTATGGGATACTATAAATTGACAGCTGTCTAGATTTTCTCCACGAACCTTACGAGAGCTCCAAGTACTTCCCAGTATAGTGAACACAGATACTATTCCAATTTCTTCACATTACTGTTAACAGCAGTCAGTCTTTTAAAGAGAATCGGATGGGCGGTAAATCCCTTTACATGGTAGTAGCGTAATATAGTTACACATGTAGAAAATATTTATCACGAGAACAGAAGGCCTACGGCTCATACTGAAACTTGTACTGCTGCGCCGACACGCCGATCGCCGATGAAGTCAACCCGTAACCGGTGTGCATAATTAGCCACCCTGTGATCAGGTGTGAGAGACCACATGCGGAAAGACTTGAATGTTTTTGGTCGTTCTCAAGAAATGAGG
Organism: Schistocerca nitens; assembly: GCF_023898315.1. Taxonomy (NCBI): domain Eukaryota; kingdom Metazoa; phylum Arthropoda; class Insecta; order Orthoptera; family Acrididae; genus Schistocerca; species Schistocerca nitens. The sequence continues at coordinate 899,251,022 of NC_064614.1, read as the reverse complement.
TGAGCCAATGGGGCAAAGTGTGCATGCAAGTGAAATGTTACTCGCACTCTTCACGCATGCAAACGATCAAACAAACTTCAGATATTCTGTAGCGTGTGCTGTTTATCGTAGCTAATGAAATCGTCTTCTTTTCGACAAAAGTCAGTCCTCCCTTTTATGAGAAAATCGAGTGCCATCTGCCGCATGTTATAGTTTGAGCAGGGTTAACGGCTGATCATCTATTCGGACCGTATTTCTTTGATGCTACTGTGAACCACCACAACTGTCTTCAAATGATTAATATGTGGTTACATTCATAATTAAGGGCTAAAAGAGTAGCTGACACCGTTGAGCTTCAACAAGGCGGCGCTCCAACACAGTATGCTGCCTGTCCGCAAACGGCCAAATGGCCAGTTTTCAAACGACTGTTTTGAACGTGGATTATGAGACTTACCAGCACCATTCTCATGACCTCCACGAAGCTTAGACGTCAACAAATCGAACACAGCGCTGTGGGACATAACAAAATTGTCTGTTCTTTCAGACATCTCTCCCTCCGTCCGAAGAGGCCTCGGAAGACCCAACGGTACCGACCGGCTGCCGTGTCATCCTCAGCCCACAGGTTTCACTGGATGTGGATGTGGAGGGACATGTGGTCAGCACACCGCTCTCCCGGCCGTATGTCTGTTTTCGAGACCGGAGTCGCTACTTGTCAATCAAGTAGCTCCTCAGTTTGCCTCACAAGGTCTGAGTGCAACAGGCTTGCCAACAGCGCTCGATAGACCGGATGGTCACCCATCCAGGAGCTGGCCCATCCCGATAGCGCTTAACTTCGTTGATCTGACGGGAAACGGTGTTACCACTCTGGCAAGGCCGTTGGCTCCTTCAGACTGCATGTAAGTATTACAATCCTAGGCGGGCACATGGCGATAACAACATTGAGGAAGACGTTTATAAACGACGATAGGCGAATGACGATCAACTGAAAGACGGAGTTGGCATAGCCGTTGAAAGGTTCTCCCATGGTCCCATGGTATGCTGCAGCTCATGCACACGAGAACACGGCGAGACGTCAGCCTTTACATCGAACACGAAGGCCTGCACCCTGACATTGTCAACCGATGAACCTTGAACCTTATTAACAATTTTAATACACTCCAAGTCGAAAAAAACGAACCACGAAGTAATTATCCGAATGGAATGGAAACCTATAGATGTGATGCACTTGCACAGACAAACAATTGATTTCAGTTTTAGAAAAATTGGATGATTTACTCTAGAGAAAGAGCTTCTCAAATTGAATAAGTCAATAACGCGTTGGTCCACCTCTGGCCCATATGCAACAACTTATTCGGCTTGGCATTGATTGAGTTGTCGGATGTCCAACTGAGGGATATCGTCCCAAATTTTGTCCAACTGGCGCGTTAGATCGTCAAAATCCAGAGCTAATTCTAGGGCCCTGGCCATAATGCTCCAAACGGTTTCAATTGCCGGTCGGAGTGGCCGTGCGGTTCTAGGCGCTACAGTCTGGAACCGCGTGACCGCTACGGTCGCAGGTTCGAATCCTGCCTCGGGCATGGATGTGTGTGATGTCCTTAGGTTAGTTAGGTTTAAGTAGTTCCAAGTTCTAGGGGACTGATGACCTCAGAAGTTAAGTCCCATAGTGCTCATAGCCATTTGAACCATTAGGTATCAATTGGGGAGAGATCTGGCGACATTGCTGCCCAAAATTGGGTTTGGCAAGCACAAAGACAACAGAAATTCTGTTGCTGAAATGAGAGCCCAGGATGGGTTGCAATGAAGGGCAACAAAAAGGGGCGTAGAATATCGTCGACTTACTGCTGTGCTGTGAGGGTGCCGCAGATGACGAACAAAGGTGTTTTGCTATGAAATGAATGGCACCCTGACTATCACTACTGGTTGTCGGACTGTATGGCACGCGACAGCGAAGTTGGTATCCCATCGCTGTCCGGGCGTCTGCAGAAAAGTTTTCTCTGTACATCGGGGCTCAGTTCGAAGCAGACTTATCACTGAATACAATTATACTCCAGTCATTGAAATTCCAAACCAAAGACATTGCAGAACTCTTAAAAAATTGTGACGTTTGTCAAGGTACAAGTATATTGATAAAGGGGACACAGCCAGAAGAAAAGTGGAACAGGCTTTCAATTGGATCGCAACAAAAACATTAACTGTTAATCTTACAAACTGAAACTGGCTCAAGAAAATGGTGTGGTCACAACATAATATGGACACCATACGCAATGTTAGAGAAGTATCCGAAAAGAGTACGAACACCAAAAACTATGCGAACTCCGTCCAGAGGGCCTGAGGGGCCCATGGGTCCGACAGACCGCCGTGCCATCCTCCGCCAGTGGCATTATTGGTAGGGGTATGGAGAGGTGTGGGGCCAGCACACCATTCTCGCGGTCGCTGTTAGTTTTTGTCACGTGGAGCCGCTACTGGTCGGTCGAGTAGCTCCTCAGCTGGCATCACGAGGCTGAGTGCACCCATTAGCGATCCTCTCAGCAAGTGTTATGACCTTAGAAAATTTTAATTTTTGTTCTTGCTTTTGTGACCATAATAAGAGTCCAGGTTCCATAGGCAGCCAGTTGACATTAAGAAATAGTGCACCAGGACGTAGGGACAAGATAAGCGGCGGAGACTGCCAAGTATGGCTTAGTGTTTGACTTTCTGCCATAGGAAGCAGCATGAATCAAACTTGCGCAATGGAAGACGCAAACACAAGGGCGATAATACAGCAAGAGAGAGAGTCAGTCACGTGCGGAACCAAATTAAGTTGTGCGCAGCTAGAAACGAAAGTGTCATGTGGAACCGAAGGCATTCTTGCGGAAGCCGACCAATTAGAAACGAGAGTGTCGTGTGGAACCATAGGCAATCTTGTGCAATCCGATCACTTAGAAATGAAAGGGTCGTGTAAAACAAATTAACTCATGTGCACCCAAGTACATGAGAAACGAAATAAAAGGCCAGGGAGCGGAATAGCTAGAAGCAGAAATTCAGATGCAGATTCAGAGCCAGTGCCGGCAGTTTGGAGATTCCTCAGCGAGACGCCAGCGGGGCCAAGTAGGCACATAGGAGCCGATACAGCTGATAAAGACTTCAACTGCGAGAAGACGATGATAGACTCTGGTGGACACTCAGGAGCTGCAGGTCAATTAGGATTTTTAGAGTTTCACTGGAATAGTATTGAACAGAGGTTGTCAGTCTTTGTCTCAATTACTTAGAGAGATTTCAGCACTAACCAAGAACAAGTGATTGCTTTGTACTTGTTTCTTATATGTACCGGCAATTAGCTTTGAAGTAGCAAGTCCAAATAAATATACTGAATCTTACTAAGGGGTTTATGGTCCAACACCTCACATAACTATATGTGAGAATAAATTTGATAGAAACTAACCAATCTTTTCTGCCTATTACTATTCTGTAACCTATTTTCAGGAAACTTATTTGCTTCAAACCAAACCTCTCATCTCCGATATAAAGGTTGACAGCAATTTATAAACAACCCATTGTCGTTAACGTCCCGACTGCGCTACGCAGTTCGCACTTACTTCATTCTGGTATAGTGAGGCTGCGCCGGGATGCGACACAAGGGAAAAGCCCAGGCAGTCCCGGGAATCCAAATCGGATGCTCCGTATGGCAGTCAGGCAAGCTGACCACTCAACTTTGGAGCGGATTACAAAATATGTTTCAAGTGAAAAATAGCGCAAAGAAAAACCCAACAAAATGGTAACGCCATTTAACGGTGCAAACGAAAATTAAAAGGCTGACGTGTCGAAAAAAGCCGGGCGGAGTGGCCGAGCGGTTCTAGGCGCTACAGTCGGGAACCGCGCGACCGCTACGGTCGCAGGTTCGAATCCTGCCTCGGACATGGATGTGTGTGATGTCCTTAGTTAGGTTTAATTAGTTCTAAGTTCTAGGGGACTGATAATCTGAGAAGTTAAGTCCCATAGTGCTCAGAGCCATTTGCAGCCAATTTTTGTCGAGAAAAAAAGAATCAACTTACTAATTTTCGATCGTGCATGAGTTAAAACTTTTAGATTAACTTGCGCGAGCTCAGTCCTTGCGTGGTGTCCGAATGAAGTGATATGAAGCTTCAGTTTTACATGTCTGCGGCTGAGATGTGGATCACTGCCTGGCGTCTGAACCCAAGAAATGAGCCCACTATTATGCGCCAAATAAAGCATCCCCAGTATGATGAACAGGATTTATGTTTGCTGCGCCATTTCCGGTTCGTTTTATTTAGGCCACCTTGTGTTACTGACTTAGCCAATAATGTTAGTTCACACGCTCAAGACTTTGTACATATAACGCCATTATGTATGAGGAAAAGCTGTTGCAATATCCATTTGGATCCAGATCAACAAATATATTGCACAAGCCACTGTACAGTACCTGGTGGAGGCTACTTCGTACCATTACTAGACATTCTCTGTCGTATTCCATTTCGAGAACGAAGACATGGTCCATGTAGACTGTAATCTGTTTATATCTGTGCCGTTAGCTAGTTTCAACCGTGGATCATTTTCAAGCACATATTTTAAGCGTATCCTTCATTTCACATAGTTTCTTTTCCCTGGTCGAAGTATCAAGCTTGTACGAAAACTAACAATTAGAATTTCACTATAGGAATGTAATGTTGCGTAATTTACGACACGCAAAAGAAGTAGTAACCCTTGAATACAAGATTAAAGAGTCGGAGTTGGAATCACGCCGCACGAATAGTTAGGAGTGGCAAAGTGTTTGAGTATGAAGTGAAACGATCATTTAGAAACAGTCGCACATAAAGCTAACAGCAAGCTACGATTCATTGATACGATTCTGGGAAGGTGTAGCCTACGAAAGGGACAGCATACAAACAAATGTACGAGCCATATTTGAATTCTGCTCGCTCAGGTCAGAATAGCGCGAGACATTGGGTGTACGGAGAGAAAGGCGGTGTGAATGGTCAAACTTGTTTTCCTTTTTGGAGAGACTAACACAAATGCTGAAAAATATCAGCTAGCTGACACTAGAAGAAAAACACCGAAAATCTGTTCAGGCTAACTCCAAGACGCAGTTTCCAGGAGACTGTGAAGATGACACTACGACTCATAACACCGAGTAGATTTTCGTGTAAGCAGTCAATCTTGTATGGAATAAGAAGAAACCGTCCTCTTGTAAGCATTTTACGGAGATCTGCAGAGAACAGATGTAGGTGTAACACAGTACGAGTCATTCGCTACAACAAAGACTGTACATGATCCTGGATGCAGCAGACACCATGGGATCAAGCAGAGGAGTCCAAGCAGCGGAAAGAGTGCTGAACGAAAATTGGCAGTGAGAATGACATAGTGTGGGACGAGAATGAGGAAAATGATAGGGGTGAGATGTCGAACGCGAATACTGGTGCTGATAGTGATGAGAGTAAATAAGACGAAATATGTTGCCAATGTGTTGCATCAAATGTTAAACAATCGTTTGCAGTACATACTTATGTCATACATGTAAGTACCAATTAATTTTTGATAATTTTTCTCCTCTTAAGCAGTGTGCGAGTTATTTTCACGCAAAATGTTTTTTGTCTTTATTTCTTCCTCAAAAATTAAGGGTACGGCTTATATGTGCTGGCAGCTTTTTTTCGGGCAAATACGCTACTTGTTCGACGCCAATTTCGATGTTAAGATTTTTATCTGCTACTAACCATTACTTCCTTCTTCAGTTTATTCGCAATCAATATTCTGTACTCATTAGACTGTCCATTCCAGTCAAGGTTTTCTTCAATGTGATTCTCCAGCTTATTCTGGCGTATTCAAATACGGATGTATGTAAACTGGCAGAATACGGCGATATAAGACAATAAGTGTCTGGCGCAGTTGGTAGATCGGTTACTGCTGCTACAATACAGGTTATCAAGATTTAAGTGAGTCTGAACGTGGTGTTATAGTCGGCGCACGAGCAACGGGACACAGCATCTCCGGTAGCGATGAGCTAGGGATTTTCCCCTACGACCATTTCACGAATGCACCGTGAATATCAGGAATACGGTAAAACATCAAATCTCCCACATCGCTGCAGCCGGAGAAAGATCCTGCAAGAACGGAACCAACGACGACTGAAGAGAATCTTTCAACATGACAGAAGTCCAACCCTTCCGCAAATTGCTGCAGATTTCAGTGCTGGGCCATCCGCAAGTGTCAGCGTGCGAACCATTCAACGAAACATCATCGATTCGGGCTTTAGCAGCCGAAGCCCCACTCGTGTACCATTGATGACTGCACGACACAAAGCTTTGCGCCTCGCCTGGGCTCGTTAACACCGACATTGGACTGTTGATGACTGGAAGCATGTTGCCTGGTCGGACGAGTCTCGTTTCAAATTGTATCGAGGGGATGGACGAGTACCGGTATAGAGACAACCTCATGAATCCATGGACCCTGCATGTGAGCAGGGGACTGTTCAAGCCGGTGGAGGCTCTGTGATGATGTGAGGCGTGTTCAGTTGAAGTGATTGGGACCCCTGATACGTGTAGGTACGACAGGTTACACGTTCGTAAGCATCCTGTCTGATCACCTGCATCCAGTCACGTCCATTGCGCATTCCGGCGAACTCGAGCAGTACCAGCAGGACAATGCGACACCCCACACTTTCAGAATTGCTACAGAGCGGCTACAGGAACACTTTTTTGGCAACCAGACTCCCCAGACACGAATATTATTGACCATATCTGGGATGCCTTGCAACGTGCAGTTTCAGAAGAGATCTCCATCCTCTTGTACTCTCGCGTATTTATGGACAGCCCTGCAGGATTCATGGTGTCAGTTACTTCTAGGACGACATCAGACATTAGTTGAGTCCATGCCGCGTCGTGTGGCGCGCTTCTGCGTGCTAGCGGAGGCATACGATATTAGGCAGTTGTACCAGTTTCTTTGGCTCTTCAGTGTAGTTCGCGGATGTCAGGGTCCAACGCGAATAATATTTCAGCGAACGACCACATTGCCATCATCAGGAGCGCTGATGAACTGATCGCTTCGGGGCCTGCACAGTGCTTTTCTCTCTCTCCCTCCGCCCGACCTCATCCCACCCCCTTCCGTTCTTCAGATGATTCAAATGGCTATAAGCACTATGGGACTTAACATCTGAGGTCATCAGTCCCCTAGAACTTAGAACTACTTAAACCTAACTAACCTAAGGACATCACACACATCCGTGCCCGAGGCAGGTTCGAACCTGTGACCGTAGCAGGCGCGCGGTTCCAGACTGAAGCGCCTAGAATCGCTCGACCACAGCGGCCGGACCTTCCGTTTACGCCCAGCATCTCCTCCTCCACTCGTCCCGCCAACACATTGCTCCTTCCTAAGTTTGCGCCGGTATACTAATCCCGGCAGCGCGACTGCAGATCCAGATGTCATTTATGTATAGTGCTGAAGATTAAAATTGCAGCAGCATGAAGGCGGCATGCGACGAACGTCAAACTGACGTGAAGCGTACTACATGTTTGAATCTGCAAATTATCAGCATTTCACCATATCATAAAGCTGCTGGGGGTAAGGCACCAGCTACATTTTGTAATAAGCAGAGGGCCCCTGCAGTCGAAGAGGAAGGTGGTCTTCGCCTTACCGGAACCTGTGTGAACAGCATTCAATTTCTTTAGCGGGCAAGATATGGGCTGACTCACGTTAAGTCATGGTGACGTTCTTCTTCGACTGTAGGGGTCCTCTGCCCGTTGAGTTCCTCGAGCGTGAAATCACAATCAATGTGTGACAATATGAAGACACTTTGTAGAAACAGCGATTCGCTATAAAATCAAAAAGCCCTGGGATGCTGTCGGACAAAATCATCCTGTTGCACGATAATGCCAGCCCCTACACGCCAATAATACGGAAGCTACACTTCAGCGATTTGTTTCGGATACACTACTAAGTCCCTTTTAAATGAGAACATTTTAGGTTCGGCTTTACCGTGACTGTGGTTGATATCGAATGAAACAACAAGTTTTCTGTTAACAGTCACTCTTTATTTGTTTCTTCACTAGAGAGTTCCACAAGTTACCCTGCACCGTAACGCAACACACACGTATGTCATACTAACACATGTAAATCCACCAGATGATGGAGGTTTAAACTCTGGAAACTCGTTTTGGATATAAATGAAAAGTGACTGGTAACTGTAAACTTGTTTTTTCATTCGACTACAACGTCCTCCGTACAGCCCGAATCGTTCACCATCTTAGGTGACCTAAGGAAAGACGTGAGTGGACGGTGATCTCAAGTCAGAACAGCTAGTGTAAGAACTGATGCGGTTGCGGATCCGTTGACAGCCGACACCGTTCTGGAATTGCATCATCTCATCTCCCAGTGGAATAAAGTCTTAACGTGTGTATGGTGATTACTGTTGAGTGGAACCGTTCCATGGTCCTGTTGTCGCGGGTTTTGGGATTTCATTGAAGTACCCCTCACACATAAGGAAAGATTACACAGTGGGTTTCTCATCCAGAAATCACATTTCAGTTTTGATTGTTGATGCGAAGATTGTTTTATACCGCGGGTAGGAAGGAAAAATGTCTAGCGCCACATTTGGAAACTGCACAGCAGCAGGATTGTTACATATTGGAACACCTCATGCGATGTTGCTGCTTATGTTGGTCCGGACTGTCATTTAAATAAAGAACTGATGGGTTTAGGAGGCCATACTCAACGCCATGCAGTCCGCAGCTCGTGGTCGTGCGGTAGCGTTCTCGCTTCCCACGCCCGGGTTCCCGGGTTCGATTCCCGGCGGGGTCCGGGATTTTCTCTGCCTCGTGATGACTGGGTGTTGTGTGATGTCCTTAGGTTATTTAGGTTTAAGTAGTTCTAAGTTCTAGGGGACTGATGACCATAGATGTTAAGTCCCACAGTGCTCAGAGCCATTTGAACCATCAACGCCATGCAGGAGCTCGACAGACACTGGCGACGATCACCCTAAAGGACAGATTCATTGTTCTCTTGGCGATATAGAATCGTACAGCCACGTGACGTACCTTGACTCAGGAAAAAAAATGGTTCAAATGGCTGTAAGCACTATGTGACAACATCTGAGGTCATCAGTCCCATAGACTTAGAACTACTTAAACCTAACTAACCTAAGGACATCACACACATCCATGCCCGAGGCAGTATTCGAACCTGCGACCGCAGCAGCCGCGTGGTTCCGGAGTAAAGCGCCTAGAACCGACGGGCCACAGCGGCCGGCTAATATGACTCAGAAGGGGTCTTGTCTGCAGCAAAACAAGTATCCATTGGACCAATGCCGTGACGTCTGGGACGCCACGGACTGTCAGCCCAGAGACTATTATTGCATCTCCATTAACTCATCACCAGCGAGAGATGCGCTGACATTGGAGGGCCGAGCGACGACAGTGGACACAGGAGTGACACGACGCCAACTTTAAGGCGAATCCTGATTCTGCATTCAGCATCATTATGGACGTTGTTACATTGCATTCATCGTCAAACGGCCTCAGAAGCTGGCGCGGTGTGGGATACACAACACGGTCACCTGTGGGACGCACAGCCAGTAATTAAGGGAACAGCCGTTCCATATCTCACGTATTAAGCCTGCCGGCTGTTACCTATTTTTCAGGTCTCAGTGACATCTTTCAAGAAGGCAACGCGAAACTGCATGTTGGACCTGGTGTCGTGACATACCTCGATACAGAGGGTATTCGACTACTGCCATCCTAGCACGTTCTCAAGATCTCTCACCTGCTGAAAACCTCCTGGTCATGGGTTGCCAAGGGACTGGCTCGCCACCACTGTCCAGCCGCCATGACTGAAATTCTGGCATCGAATTGAAGCAGAATGTGTCAGTCAACCCATATCTGTCGTCCAGACTCAGTTCCACTCGATACCTTGCCGTATTAGAGCCATGTAGCTCTATGTCTTCTTCCAGTTCTATATATTTAATCATATACTCCTTCTTCTACACATAACATCATAAAACGTGTTCATTTGCTCTACTGCCTGTGTTGCAGACTAATTTGCCAGTGGTGTAATTCTAGATCCTGAGTGAGTGAGTACTGAACCTTAGCAGATACCCTATTTAATACCGAAATGAGATAAATTCTGACATCATCTGCAATTGGGCCCTGAAACAAATTCAGTGACGACAAGTGAAAAATTCGTGTCGTACCGGGACTCGAACCCGATTTCCCGTTTTACGTGAGCAGTCGGCTTAACCGCTATCGCTATCCGAGCACCTCTCCTTCCGACTCACATTTCCATCTTGTCGCACACTACTTATGTAGCGCCCCCTATCCCAAATGACCGCACAGTTGAGCGCCCCACAAACCAAATCTCTCAATTTAAGGTAGTACCTGTGCGAACTTATGTTTGTTAATCCCATTCTCTATTTTCTAATGTGACATGACTCGACCCATGCAAAAGTTTTGCCTTTAATGCTGGAACGTATTAATCTAACCAAACGTTCTCCGTGATGTTTACATTACGTTGTCAAGGAAATATTCTCCGGAGCTAGTCTTAGTTTGGCCGCCCTGCATATACGATGGTTGGAAACTTAAATAGTGGCAACTATTTATTCAACTATTTATTTCATGTTTGCACCTGTTACTGTCCTTCATAGTAGTCGGTGCGTTGTGTAGAACCCGTTGCCAGCGATGTGGAAGGCGTAGTATACCGTTAGCAGAGCCTGTTCTGTTGATGGTGCGAATGGAGCGATCTACTGCCTGTCGAATCTCTGGGACAGTTCTGAAGCGAGTGCCACGAAGTGGTTCCTTCCTCTTCGGAATCAAATCAAAGTCACAAGGACTTAAGTCCGGGGAATATGGTGGATGGTATAGTACTTCCCAGTCCCATCGACCGAACAGAGCAGCCGCAGCTTGCGCTTTATGCGCCCGCGCATTGTCGTGCAAAATGATGGGTGGGCTGCGCAGAAAGGCTCTGAGCACTATGGGACTTAAGTTCTGAGGTCATTAGTCCCCTAGAACTTAGAACTACTTAAACCTAACTAACGTAATGACATCACACACATCCATGCCCGAGGCAGGATTCGAACCTGCGACCGTAGCGGACGCGCGGTTCCAGAGTGTAGCGCCTAGAACCGCTCGGGCACTCCGGCCGGCTGCGCAGAAAGTGTCGCCGCTTCTTTCGCAGAGCCGGTCGCAGGTGATGCTCCTAAAACGACCAGCTTTGCTTTCTGCGCAACCCAACCATCATTTTGCACGACAATGCACGGGCGCATACAGCGCAAGCTGTGGCTGCTCTGTTCGGTCGATGGGACCGGGAAGTACAGTACCATCCACCATACTCCCCGGACTTAGGTCCTTGTGACTTTGATTCGATTCCGAAGATCAAGGAACCTGTGTGCCGGACCGAGACTCGAACTCGGGACTTTTGCCTTTCGCGGGCAAGTGCTCTACCATATGAGGTACCCAAGCGACTCATGCCAAGTCCTCACAGCTTTACTTCTACCAGTACCTCGCCTCCTACGTTCCAAACATTACAGAAGATCTCCTGCGAAGGAAGGCAAGTGCTGTACCATCTGAGCTACCCAAGCGCGAGCCACGCTCCGTCCTCAGAGCTTTACTTCTGCCAGTACCTCGCCTCCTACCTTCCAAACATTACAGAAGATCTCCTGCGATGGAATGTAGGAGGCCAGGTACTGGCAGAAGTAAAGCTGTGAGGACGGGGCGTGAGTCGTGCTTGGGTAGCTCAGATGGTAGAGCACTTGCCTGCGAAAGGCGAAGTCCCGAGTTCGAGTCTCGGTACGGCACACAGTTTTAATCTGCCAAGAAGTTTCATCAAGGAACCACTTCGTGGCATTCGCTTTAGAACCGTTCCAGAGATTCGACAGGCAGTAGACCGCTCCATTCACACCATCAACAGAACAGGCTCTCCTAACGGTATACTACGCCTTCCACATCGCTAGCAACGAGTTCTACACAACGCTGGTGGCTACTTTGAAGGACAGGAACAGGTGCAAACATGTAACTCTTTTCTATCGGTTGTGAATAAATAGTTCAAAATGGCTCTGAGCACTATGGGACGTAACATCTGTGGTCATCAGTCCCCTAGAACTTAGAACTACTTAAACCTTACTAACCTAAGGACATTAAACACATCCATGCCCGAGGCAGGATTCGAACCTGCGACCGTAGCGGTCACGCGGTTCCAGACTGAAGCGCCTAGAACCGCACGGCCACACCGGCCGAGTAAATAGTTGCCACTATTCAAGTTCCAACCTACGTAATATGTATGGTAATGGAGCTGTAACACAAACGTGGAGCAGATTTGAAATTACTGCTTCCAGTGGAAGACTTTCCATCCAGAAGGAGCGCAGCATGTTACCCTGGATGTAGAACCATTCTTGGAGACAAAAGTAACTTCAGATATGCTTGTTACATTCTGCCGGAATGAACGTAGCGTTTTTTTTTTTTTTTTTTTTTTTTCGGTAGTGCTACCGATCAAGAGTGACTCCACAACTAGGTGCACTACATTTCGAGTCTCGACTTCTTGCGGTGACGCTCGTTGAGACGCTGTGCACCAGCGCTGGAGGATAGCCATGTAAGCCGCTAATGGTGCAGGCATCCTTCAGGCTCAGCTGGCAGCTCTGAAAAACAAGCTGTTGTCGGGGCGGGCATTCCCGCGGGCCGGACGGGACGCCGGCGGGCGTAATTGGCGGCGGCGCGGCGCGGCGCAGCGTTCCTGGCGCGTCCGCGATGGCGCTGGCGTCGCAGCCGCCGCCGCCGCCGCCGCCGGCCCGTTGGCAGCACCGTTATAGCGAGGCGACCGCAACCGCGGAAGCTGCGCCGGAGCCTGCCGCTCGGTTTTGCAGGGATTACGCGCCTCGTGGCCCCGGCCGCGACAGCTGCGCGTCGCCTGCCGTCCGCCGCGTTGACAGCACCGACCGTCGCTTCCACGAAGGGGCACCGCAAATGCCGTCCAGACATCGACCTCGGCACTCGTACATTAGTGCGCCATTTCTGTTTCGTCAGTGGGAACATTAAGCCGACCCGAGAGACTGTTTTGTCTCACTAGAGGACCTTCTATTTATAGGTCACTGTCCTTAATTTTCCTAATGCAGCACGACGCAATTCTTAAAAGAAAAAAAATTTGTAAAAGCGTCTTTGAATATTAGAATAGTGTCTGGCGATGTTAGTTAAAAAACACTTGTAGAAAAGTAACATAGCCCCATCTAGCTGACTGGAATTTATAAACTGTTTGTGATTGTGACTATGGAGTCATAAATCCCGTCTACACTGTCCAGTCACATTAACGTGACCACCTGCCAAAAGCCCGAATAACCAGCTTCTCTGACGCGGACCGTTGCGAGACGAGCAGGAACACAAGTCAGTGAGGTTCTGGTAGGTACAGACTCCAGTAGCTATGCTTGAGTAGCGCGTACAACTCGAAGGAAGTGGCCCCACAGATTCTCGACCGGGTTTCAATCTGGGTAGTTTGGTGGCCGGTGGAGTTTGGTAAACTCATCCTGGTGCTCTAAGGAGCACGAGCGTACACTGTCAGCGGTGTGTCACATTGCGTTACCCTGCTGGTAGATGCCACTGTGCTGAGGAGGAACAAACTGCCGGTAGTGATGGACATGGTCCACAAAGATAGATGCATGCTTGTGTTGATGAATTGAGAATTCCAGAATGACGAGAGCAACCAGAGAACGCCACGAAAATATTCCCCAACACTCTCGATTCTTGCAGGACGTTTCCTTTCAGACGTTCCATGCCGTACTCCGATGGGGTATAAAACGTGATTCATCTGAAAAGGTCATCTGTCGCTAGTCAGTGAACGTCCAGTTGCGGTAGTGGCATGCGAATTCCAGCCGACGAACAACAGTCAGCATGGGTACACGAACTACGCTCCTCCTACAGAGACCCATGCGCTGCAACTTTCTCTGAATGGTCGTTGAGCAGAAACTGCTGAAAGTGGGCAGAATCTTAGAACACATTCTGAGCTCAAACATAATGCTGTATTTAGAAGAGAGCGACCACCGTCATGCCAACCAGCATGGATTTCGAAAACATATATCATGTGAAACCAAACTCGCATTTTTCTCACGTAACATCCGGAAAGCCATGGATCAACGGAGTCAGGTACATGCAGTATTTCCAGATTTCCGAAAAGCAATTGACATGGTACCACAACTACGCTTATTATTAAAAGGTCGATCGTAAGGAACGTCAACCGAAATTTGTAATTTTATCAACGGTTTTTTTGTGGAGAGGGCGCAGCAAGTTATCTTGAATGGATAGTCATGGACAGATGTAGAAATAACTTGAAGTCTACCTAAGGTACGTGTATTGGGTCCTTTACTATTCATGTTTCATATTAATTACCTTGCAGACAAAACTGATAATAACCTCAGACTTTTCGCAGATGCTGCAATTATCTGCAATGAAGTACACTCTGCAAGAAGCTGCAAAAATATTCAGTCAGATCTTGAAAAGATCTCCAAGTTGTGCACAGATAGGCAACTTGCTTTAAATTTTCAAAAATGTGAAACTGGTTACTTCACAATACGAAAAAAGTGTAGTGTCCTATGACCATAATATCAGTGAGTCACATTTGGAATCGGTCAACTCATACAAATACCTGGATGTGTCACTTAGTAAGGACATGAAATGGAATGATCACATACCCACAGTCGCAGATAAAGCAGGTGGTAGACTTTGGTTTATTAGTAGAATACTGTGAGAATACGATCAGTATACAAAAGAGATTGCTAACAAATCACTCGGGCGACCTATCCTACAGTACTGCGCAATTGGTTTGGACCCATACCAAATAGGACTAACAGGGGATATTGAATATATTCAGACAAGGGCAGCACGAATGATGACAGGTTTGTTCGACCTGCGGGAGAGTCTCACAGAGATGCTGAAAGAACTGAACTGGCAGATACTTAAAGGTAAATGTAAACTGTCTCGCAATCCGTATGTGAATGTAACGGGAAAAAGCCCTTATAACTGGTACAGTAGGACATATCCTATGCCATCGACTTCACAGTCGTTTGCAGCATGTATTTGTGAATGCAGATTTACATATACCGATAATCTTTAAGCTATGCATCAGCATTTGTAAAACCCTGTAATTCATGATATTTCGGTTTAGTAAAGGATTGTTTTTTAAAAAAGAGTATGTTACCTAACAGTTTTGTAATTTTGAAGATACTGGTTATAATATCACTAATAGCAACACTTTTTTACTTTTATTTAAATTCCATATTTATTAACAAATAGAAAATTAATAGACAAATATAGAATCATATTTCTTTAAACTAAAAAACCTTCTTATTTTTAACTACTAAATACATGAAAAATGCGAGTATTTACGGTGAATTATTTGCTCCAAATATGTGCAATATCAAATAAAAAATGAAATATTTTTATTTCTAGAGACTGAATACTATTAAGAGAGCATGCATTATGTCATTCAAAAACAAGGCATTTCGAACATCTGTTTCAAACTTTATTTTAGTACAACTAGTGCCCAAAAATAAAAACGAGTTGTTTTTATTAAAATTATGTTTCAGTGTTTGTTAATGAACGTTTCCATTTGAAATTAAATACAAAATTTAGATAAAAGAAACAAAGTAAGTTGACTAAGGACAACCGAACCAGCGAATTTACAAGTACCAGCTTTGTACGCTACGTATTCAGGCTTTGTATGCTACGTATTCGGCACATGCGCTAATAATTCCGAAATTTTCCATTCCTTAAAGGCCCGTTTTCACAATTTTCTTTGAATTGCTTCATAATGCTTTACGAAATTGATGTCCTGTCAGTGACCTCTAAGTTCTGTTATAAGTATGAAGAAAACAAACGATGGTAGAGCAGTCCGTAGGGTTTCTTTGCCCCAGTCGATTACTCGTGGCAAGTGCTACCGCAGCGCCCATGAAACTATTCCTGCTTATTCTTGCTTGTAATGAGTGGTCGTTTTATTCACACGTCGGCAAAATTTCTTATGTTATGTAAGCTATATGCTGTGCAGTTTGATACCCAAACAGTGTAAATGAGGGTATGAGGGAAACACTTCTTACAAAAGTCGAAATATAGTAACAGAGTTAAGGATCTCATAGTGACAATATAGTTTATTATAGACCAAAGCAAAATTCGTAGTGTCTCAAGAATGAATTTTCACTCTACATAAGAGTGTGCGCTGGTTTGAAATTGCCTTACAAATTAAAACTGCTTTTTTCCCTAATATGTATTTATATGTGTGGTGACTGTTCTTTCGTACAGATCCGAAAACAGCAGGCACCATTTGTTTTTGATCGCACAGCCATAGATTTACATGGTGAAACTGAAATTCCGACATCAGCTGCAATGGGGCACTGGAATAAATTATGTACCGACAAGCGAAAATATGTGCCGGACCAGTATTTGAACCCGGGTTTCCTACTTTTTGCGAGTGCTTGTCTTAACTGGTTCCAATGACGCTTCACGTCCAGCCAAAATTTCCAACTTGTCGCACATAACATACATAGCATCCTCTGCCCATTACCCTCATTGCTCACAGCCTCTCACTGATTCCTGCAAGAGACAAAAATGCATATATTTATGTGTGTGGTGCCTGTTCTTTTGGACATGTCTTAACTGGCCTTCAGTTGATATGTAGTGTGAAACAACAGCATTCTGAAATGACATAGCGGAGGCGTGACGAATGGTGGAGGTGCTAGATGTAGTGGAAACTCGAACTATGGAAACAGTTCTGTGTCCTGCCCCAATATATCAGGCACTGTATCAGAGAGTTTGTCTGCATGCTGACTTAGTGGTGTAGATGATGGATATAATGGAAACTCAAAGTCTGGAAACTGTTTTACGCACTGACTTGATTTCCGCTCCAACATGTCGGAAGCTGCGTTAGTGGGCGTATCTGCATGCCAACTTGATTTCTGGTGCTGTTGCTCAAATGTATCAGGCGCTGCATCGTCTACAATATGGGGCTGTCGAAATGAGGAAGACACAAAGAAAACCATGAAAGCACGTATAATGAATAATATTTATAATAATAGCGATAATGATAATAAACATTGAATGAGTTGGTACTTACACCTGTTTGAGTCAGTTTTTCTGCCTAGAGGTGGCATATCCCTGATGGTGCATCACGATGATGATCAAGCTTTCATTATTGCGTACAGAGCACAAGTCGTGAGTTCTCTTGATTGTATAAATTGGAATAAGTATTTCAGACTGCGCCCAATCCCCAGGTCAGCCATCTTGGCTTCTGACGTCATAGCTTACATCATGTATAACCATATTGGATCCCCACTTGTAATGTAAACTTAGAACCGTGCAGGTTAGTACATGTACCGTTGCCCTGCTAAGTGGTTTGTTGTTTTACAGTCCAGACGAGTGAATAACATGTTTGTAGACTTGAAATAGTATTGGGGGGAACTAGGTCAACTATAAATAGTTGATGGAATATGCTTCTGGTTTAGACATGTCCATACTGGTTACTGCCTGCAGGGTAGCGGTATAGGGGGAAACAGACCATAAATATCATTCTTTATCTAAGTGATTTACTGTGTTGAAAGGTCAGTAGTCAATAAAATACCATAAATTCATAGCGCAGACTTCTTCTGAAGTGTTCTGATGGGTAGCGCTACATGGCTTCACCACACAATTCCATAAAATCTGTGTACTTAAGTATATCGCACGCTGGAAGGTTTTGGCGACATGCATCAGGTTTTTGAAAGTGAGTGTACTGTGTGGTATTCTCATTGTCGATGTATATTTTCACCGTTCTGACTGGTTATTACTCACTGCAATCCAGTAACATTAGCAGGACTTGAGAGTTGAACACTGCAGTTATATGTGCTGAACTCTGATATAACCGATATCGGTCATGATCTGATAACACTACTTTCATGTTAGCAAATCGTGGATTTTTCATAAGTTAACACTGCACTAAACTCTCAATTTGATGACAATCCTAAAACAACACATTTAATATTGCAGAGAGTAACGCCACGTCCACTGGTGCATTATGCAATGCTAGTGGTATATTCATTGGAGATAGTGGAAACTCAATTTCTGGAAACAATAGTGTGTGTTTCGCTCCAGTGTCTCATGCATTGTCTGGAAGCAGCTCTGTATGCTGCTCCAATATTTTCTTGACTGCTAGTTAGCTTGGACGCTAGGGTGAGTGGCGGATAGAAATCAGCTGTAAATGTTAGATGTCTTCTGTATAAAGTAAAACATTTACGATTTATGTGAGGGAACAGTTAAAATGCAGTGCTAATCTGGTTAGTAAATCGAATTCTGCTTATGGGAATGGTGGTTGGCGTTTAACGTTTCGTCTACATAGATATCAAAGTTTCATCACACTGAAGTGTATCTACAGCAAAAATCAGTGTTAGTTGAAATATAATACCGTCACCCATCAAAAGATTGTGTGGTCGCTTTGGTACAGACGGCTGAGAATCCATGGTTATGAACCTACTAATACATTTAGTTGGGGACCAATTGCAATCTGTAGTACGAACCTACCTTACTTAAGTTGCCATGGGACATACTGTCCTAATCTATAGACTGTACTACTACTACAATCATTAGTACACTACCGGCTGAGCCACATTGACCCACATATATATATGAACTATTACAGCATATTTTCCTATACAAACACCATTTCCACGGAAATAATTTAGAAATCCTTTGGAAACTTTTGATGTATATGTAAGTCATTTACGTATATTGAAATGTAAGATATTCGCAATCAAAAACAAAAGGGCTATTCTGTCATGTCTAGAACTGTTTGTAACAACTGTAAGTACAAGACTTTCACGCTGCATCTGCTAAGCTACAAATTGAAACTAGCGAGACTATGTGGACCACGTTTGCTTTAGGTTTGACAAAAACTACTGGAAAACGAATTTAAAGGCCATTTTTTCTGGCATAAAATTTAAAAATCAAGTTGCATTCCCTCTAGATGTTAGTGTCCAACAAACAAAGATGCATGGGGGATGATGTAAAGTACACTATTTCCTTGTCATTACCGGGCTATAAATCGAGTCTTTCAGTTTAGTAACTGTGGTACCTGTAGTTCAGTGACAGCAAGTGGTGAAGTTCTGTGAGCTCCAGTTATACGTTTCTTTAGCCGTTTGCTTCACAATTATTGTACAAGGGAGAGAGATGGAGGCGAACCAGTTTTCTGTTCCGTTATTATTCACGTCGCTAGTTCAGCATACTGTTTCAGTTTGTACTTCAGATGCTGCTCTCCTGCACAAGTCTATTTCTGTCACTGATTTCACTTTCATTGCATTGGTCTTATAACTGGTGAAATAAATGAATCAAAGTTCAATTCATTCGCTGTGTAATGGCTAACTTAGAGTGTTCTTTTAACTTCTTAAAGTGTAGGAAAAATGTATGGCTGGTTTCTTGGAGTGGTTCTTAGAAAATTAAATTATGTGCCTGACAGTTATTGTGAGACCGAGGCCACCGTGTGTTAATACCAGCAGCGTACTGTT
This sequence comes from Schistocerca nitens, assembly GCF_023898315.1. Taxonomy (NCBI): domain Eukaryota; kingdom Metazoa; phylum Arthropoda; class Insecta; order Orthoptera; family Acrididae; genus Schistocerca; species Schistocerca nitens. Next base: position 899,231,560 of record NC_064614.1, on the reverse strand, counting down.
CGGTTCAAACGTTGCTGTCATGCACGTGTTTATTTCTATCAAGGAGTTCAATTTTATTGCGTTTGTTTTGTAACTGGTGGAGTAGTTTATATTTAACGTCAATTCGTTTGCTATATCAGGGGTAACTTGATCGTTCTTTGATTGTAAAGTGTGAAAGTAGCGGATGGAGGGTTTAGACTTGTTGGAATGTTTCTCGGAAAATGTCATGCACTATAAAGGAAGACACTGGCATGATTAGTCTCTGTTTGTCCATCTTTTTAGAGATGGTTGCGGGACACGGCTGTTCGATACAGGATGTCAATTCAAATACCTTTCAGCCGCTTTCAGCCGTCTAGTTTCTAACCTTTTTTTTTTTGGCAACCAGTTTCAGCGTTTCACTACGGCATCTTCAGAACCCTGACCGACGTGTAGGAAGATTCTACCTCGGGCGTGATCAAAACAGGGGCCAGTGATACTGGTATTAGTAGATTTTTGCTATAGCGATCACATCAACCATCACCTGCCTACTCATGATGATGGTTGAATTGGTGCCACATGCAGTCGGTAAGTTCATTCGATTTATTGTAATCAGAGGGCCATGGACACGGGTTCCCAGGTAGATGCCGTGTTTCTTGACTTCCGCAAGGCGTTTGATACAGTTCCCCACGGTCGTTTAATGAACGAAGTAAGAGCATGTGGACTATCAGACCAACTGTACGATTGGACTGAAGAGTTCCTAGATAACCGAACGCAGCATGTCATTCTCAATGGAGAGAAGTCTTGCGAAGTAAGAGTGATATCAGGTGAGCCGCAGGGGAGTGTCGTAGGACCGTTGCTACTCACAATATATATAAATGACCTCGTGGATAACATCAGAAGTTCACTGAGGCTTTTTGCGGATTGTGCTGTAGTATGTCGAGAGGTTGTAACAATGGAAAATTGTACTGAAATGCAGGAGGATCTGAAACGAATTGACGCATGGTGCAGGGAATGGCAACTCAATCTCAATGTAGACAAGTGTAATGTGCTGCGAATACATAGAAAGAAAGATCCTTTATCATTTAGCTACAATATAGGTCAGCAACTGGAGGCAGTTAATTCCATAAATTATCTGGGAGTAGGTATTAGGCGTGATCTAAAATGGAATGACCATATAAAATTAATCATCCGTAGAGCAGATGCCAGAATGAGATTCATTGGAAGAATCCTAGGGAAATGCAGTCCGAAAACACAGGAAGTAGGTTACAGTACACTTGTTCACCCACTGCTTGAATACTGCTCACCGGTGTGGGATCCGTACCAGATAGGGTTGATAGAAGGAATAGAGAAGATCCAACGGAGAGCAGCGCGCTTCGTTGCAGGATCATTTAGTAATCGCGAATGTGTTACGGAGATAATAGATAGACTCCAGTGGAAGCCTCTGCAAGAGAGACGCTCAGTAACTCGGTATGGGATTTTGTTGAAGTTTCGAGGACATACCTTCACCGAGGAGTCAAGCAGTATATTGCTCCATCCTACATATATCTCGCGAAGAGAATATGAGGAGAAAATCAGAGAGATTAGAGCCCACACAGAGGCATACCGACAATCTTTCTTTCCACGAACAATACGAGACTGGAATAGAAGGGAGAACCGATAGAGGTACTCAAGGTATCTCCGCCACTCACTATCGGGTGGTTTGCGGAGTACAGATGTAGATGTATGAAAAAAAAAGTTAGCAGTTTGGAGCTGACGGTGTTTTGCTAGAAACGGTTAAAGCTTAAAGCAAAGCAGTACAAAATATAGAAAAAATGTTTACAGTATGTCCGGAGATGAAGACATTTCCCTATAATAGTGTAAAATGCAGTAATAAAGGTGCTAGACTTAACATAAAACATTTAATCTTATTAGTCTTCTCTGCGCAACGTACAAAAGATTCACTGAAATTATGTTCACACATATAGAAAATATATTAGATTTCAATCAAGTAAAGTAACAATCTGTCTTCAGATGTAAATAGAGCACAATAGACTACTTAGAGGTCGTGAATCAAAATATATAACGGAGCATTTAGTGCGAAATTCCGCTTTTCCTTGGATTTACTCATTTTGTGAAAGCTATTGACTCATTTTAATAAAATCTTTCCTGACAACCGGTGAAAACCACGGCATTTACTGAAACTATCTTGGTATAGTGAAGAATACTTACTCGACGCTACACAGCTACCATTAGCCTATAATGGGATAGCGTGAAATTCAAAACTGAAATAGGAATCACGAAAGCAGATTACATATGACGAAAACTTTTCTCAGCAGACGCAGGGGAAGTTTTCTGTTCCTTCTACTGGGGAGACGCGGAAGGAATAGATGTGAGTGGTACGTATATGAATCACCTCTGTTTCTAAGACATTGCATTTCATCTTCTTCTCTTTATGTAGAGTATCGTCTCAGTCAAAATTACAATCTTTCGTTGCTACCTGTTGGCTACAGTACATCGCTTACTTTCGTCCAAAACATTGGGACAAAATTGCACAGTTTATTGTTCCGTTGCTTTCTCTGAAGTATCTGCTGGCGTATCAAAATAATTACATCATGCTTTTTTTTCTTCTTTGTCCATTTTACGGCTCCAAACATAAATTGGCACGAAGTAAGAATAACATCTTGAAATAAAGACTGTCCATACTTCCTGCACCAAATTCGTCTTCTTTGTCTTTTGCATTAAAATTCCTATTTTCCTTTACGACGAACAACGTCTGTTCCTTCGTAAATCAGCCCCTTGGCTCGAAAGTACTCTTTGTTTCCAGAGTCGTTTAATCCACTATAAGCTATATTTATGGATATTTGTTCTGTTATTCAACAAGAAATCGGCCTAGATGAAAAAATTACCGTTGTTGTTGATCACTCTCAGAATTAGTTAGCAGCAGTTGTGTACCCATCATATTTCTCCAATTTCTCCTTGATATGTTTATTGTATGGGTACGTCCTGCACCATTTCTTAGGTAATACGTACAGTTTAAGCGTGGGCTTCCTCTTTCTTTCTTTCAGCAAGTCCCTATGGTTTTGTTTTTAACTGTCCATCATGTTGCAGGTAAATGTCAAATAAGCTGCAGTCACTTTGTAGCGATAGATTTCCTTGAACATTCTCTCATATATGCAATATAAATGTACTTACAATATACCTGTGGCTGAAAAACTGTAAGTATAGAAAGCGTTTATTTTGAAATTACAAATAATTTTCCGTGAAGTAACAAGAAAATTTAATTTATAAATGGACCTCTTGAAGTTTTACGTGCATATCGTCCATATATTTTAAAATCGCGCAATAAGAAGTCGTGCGCAGTTTGCTCGTTAAAGCGATGGTGAATTCTATTATGTTTAATTCATAACAATTAAGACACTCTAAAGATAGTGAAGTCAGTAAGAGATGGCGTTTAACTTGAGTGATTCGTTTCGCCGTCTTCCCATTACATTTTTCAGTATATTGTTGACGGGGTGTTCCAAAGGAAATGAAGAACAATCCGTATGCTAATCACATCTGAAAGGATGAAAACTTTCTAGAAGCTCTGTCTCGCTTATGCACTGCTTATGCTAGTGATCGCTGAGTTCCGCTACAAGCGTGTGAGCGTAGGCGATACTAAACGGTAGTGAGGACACGATTCAAGTGAGAAGCAGATGTGTTGGTGAATTTGAAATTACAGTTCCATAGGAATAACTTATGTCCGTGAATTCGTTTTGAACGAGGAGCCCACAGTAACTTCCAAAAGTAAACTTTCTAACATTACAAATGAACTTATTTTGACTATACTTCGTCGTCATCATCTGCTTGAAGTATTAAGCCATTCGACATCCTGCGAACTTTATATATCATGCATTTTTGCTGCATTCAACTTGTCTCCATCTGCCCACTCCATACTCCGCTTCTGGTGACGTAAATTTATAACTTACTGAACGAGTGGCGTATACAGAGTGTCCCAGAAATATTGGGACGAACTTCGAGGAGTTTCAGAGGGTGTCTTGAGGAAGAAGTCGAGGACTCGAGCGCGTGTCCAGAAATGTCATCCAAAACGACGCTGCAGAGCGTCGAAGCTATAGGCGCCGGCGCCTGCCATTAGACCATCCCATCGGCGGTAAACGCACCTTTGTACGCTGACGGACCTTAGGCGGAACGTCTCGCAACGTTGTTTGTCACTCAGTGATCGTGAGTGATTGCCAGTGGAGGAGGTAGAGCTAGTTGCTACGTAGACACGCCTTGTCTCCTACGAAAGCGACGCTCTGTTTCCTCGGAGGATGCAGGTTTCAGAAAAGGTTTGACATCTGCAGTTTATTTTTCTCCTGGAGCCCTCCAAAGTCTCCAATGTTTTTCGGTATACAGGAGAAAAATTAACAGTGGATGAAAACCTGTGCCCGAAACCTTCATCCACCGAGGCAACAGAGCATCGCATTGGTGGGAGACAAGGCCTGTCTACGCAGCAACTAGCTCCATTTTCTCCAATGGCGATCGTGGCAATCAGTTGCGGTCACTGAATAACAAACTATAATGATAGACGTTCCGCTTACGGTCCGTCAGAGTACAAAGGTGCGTCTATCGCCGAAGGGTGGCCTAGCGGCAGGCGTCGGCGCCTATAGCTTCGACGCACTGCAGTGTCGTTTTGGGTGGCGTTTCTAGACACACGCACGTGTCCTCGATGTTTTTTCTTAAGACATCCTTAACAATACCTAGAAATCTGTCGTAACATTTCTGTACATCCTGTATGTTTATAATACATTGTGCCTGTCCTAGCACACCTATAAAAATCGAGAAAATCGCATTTCCAATCTGATTTCTGCGTTTTTCTTTGCTAGCGCGAACACGTTGTTGTTGTAGTCTTCAGTCCAGAGACTGGTTTGATGCAGCTCTTCATGCTACTCTATCCTGTGCAAGCTTCTCCATCTCCAAGTAACTGCTGCAATCCACATCCTTCTGAATCTGCTTAGTGTGTTCATCTCTTGGTCTTCCTCCACGATTTTTACCGTCCACGCAGCCCTCTGATACTAAACTGGTGATCCCTTGATGCCTCAGAACATGTCCTACCAACCGATCCCTTCTTCTAGTCATGTTGTGCCACAATTTCCTCTTCTCCCCAATTCTGTTCAGTACCTCCTCATTAGTTACGTCATCTACCCATCTAATCTTCAGCATTCTTCTGTAGCACCACATTTCGAAAGCTTCTTGCCTTAACTATTTATCTACCATGTTTCACTTACATGGCTACACTCCGTACAAATACTTTCAGAAAAGACTTCCTGTCACTTAAATCTTTATTCGATGTTAACAAATTTATCTTCTTCAGAAACGCTTTCCTTGTCATTGCCAGTCTACATTTTATATCCTCTCTGCTTCGACCACCATCAGTTATTTTGCTTCCCAAATAGCAAAACTCATTTAGTACTTTAAGTGTCTCATTTCGTAATTTAATTCCCTAATCATCACCTGACTACATTCCATTATCCTCGTTTTGCTTTCGCTGATGTTCGTCTTATATCATCCTTTCAAGACACTGTCCATTCTGTTCAACTGCTCTTCGAGGTCCTTTGCTGTGTCCGCTAGAATTACAATGTTATCTTCTTCTCCATCCATTTTAATTCTTCCTCCATATTTTTTTTCTTTCCTTTATTGCTAGCTCAATATAGAGATTGAATAATATCGTGGATAGGCTGCAATCCTGTGTCACTCCCTTCCGAACCACTGCTTCCCCCTCATGCTCCTCGACTCTTATAACTGCTATCTGGTTTCCGTACAGACACTAAATAGCCTTTCGCTCCCTGTATTTTACCCCAGCCACCTTCAGAATTTGAAAGAGAGTATTCCAGTCAGCAATGTCAAACGCTTTCTCTAAGTCTACAAATGCTGGTAACGTAGGTTTGACTTTCCTTAATGTATCTTCTAAGATAAGAGGGAAGAGAAATCTGTGGCAAAACTTGACTAGAAGAAGGAATCGGTTGGTAGGGTATATGCCGAGGCATCAAGGGATCACCAATTTAGAATTGGGGGGCAGCGTGGAGGGTAAAAATCGTAGAGGGAGACCAAGAGATGAATACAGTAAACAGATTCAGAAGGATGTAAGTTGCAGTAGGTACTGGGAGATGAAGAACCTTGCACAGGATAGAGTAACATGGGGAGCTGCAACAAACCAGTCTCTGGACTGCGGACCAAGATAATTCTTATGTCAGTATTGCCTCATGTGTTCCAACATGTCTACGGAATCCAAACTGATCTTCCTCGAGGTCGGCTTCTACCAGATTTTCCAGTCGTCTGTAAAAAATTCGTGTTAGTATTTTGCAGCCGTGACTTATTAAACTGATAGTTCGGTAATTTTCACACCTGTCAAAACCCACTTTCTTTGGGATTGGAATTATTATATTCTTCTTGAAGTCTGAGGGTATTTCACCTGTCTCATACATCTTGCTCACCTAATGGTAGAGTTTTGCAATGGTTGGCTCTCCCAAGGCTATCAGTAGTTCTAATGGAATGTTGTCTACTCCCGGGGCCTTGTTTCAGCTTAGGTCTTTCAGTGCTCTGTCAAATTCTTCACGCAGTATCATATCTCCCGTTTCATCTTCATCTACGTCCTCTTCCATTTCCATAATATTGCCCTCAAGTACATCCCCCTTGTATAGACTCTCTATATACTCCTTCCACCTTTCTGCTTTCCCTTCTTTGCTTACAACTGGTCTTCCCTCTAAGCTCTTGATATTTATACAAGTGGTTCTCTTTTCTCAAAAGGATTCTTTAATTTTCCTGTAAGCAGTATCTGTCTTACCACTAGTGGTATATTCCGCTATATCCTTACATTTGTCCTCTACCCATCCCTGATTAGCCATATTCCACATCCTGTCGATTTCATTTTTGAGACATTTGTATTCCTGTTTGCCTGCTTCATTTACTGCATTTTTATTTTCTCTCCTTTCATCAATTAAATTCAGTATCTCTTCTGTTACAAGGATTTCTACTAGCCCTCGTCTTTTTACCTACTTGATACTCTGCTACCTTCACAGTTTCATCTTCTTATACCATATTTCTTTCCCCCGTACCCGCCAATCGTTCCCTAATGTTCTCTGAAACTCTCTACAACCTCTGGTTCTTTCAGTTTATCCAGGTCCCATGTCCTTAAATTACTACCTTTTTGCAGTTTCTTCAGTTTTAATCTACAGTTCATAAGCAACAGATTGTGGTCAGAGTCCACATCTGCCCCTGGAAATGTCTGCCAATTTGAAACCTGGTTCCAAAATCTCTGTCTTACCATTATATAATCTGAAACCTTCCAGTGTCTCCAGGCCTCTTCCACGTATACACCCTTCTTTCAGGATTCTTAAACCAAGCGTTAGCTCTGATTAAGTTATTCTCTATGCAAAAATCTACCAGGCGGCTTCCTCTTTCATTCCTTACCTGCAATCTATATTCACCTATTATGTTTCCTTCCTTTCCTTCTCCTACTATCGAATTCCATGCCCCCATGACTATTAAATTTTCGTCTCCCTTCACTATCTGAATAATTTATTTTACCTCATCATACATTTCTGCAATATCTTCGTCATCTGAGGAGCTAGTTGGCATACAAACTTGTACTACTGTGGTCGGCATGGGCTTCGTGTCTATCTTGGTTACAATAATGAGTTCACTATGCTGGTCGTAGTAGCTTACCCGCGCTCCTATTTTTTTATTCATTATTAAACCTACTCCTGCATTATCCCTATTTGATTTTGTATTTATATCCCTGAATTCACCTGACCAAAAGTCTTCTTCCTTCTGCCACCGATCTTCACTGATTCCCACTGTATCTAACTTTAATCCATCCATTTCCGTTTTTAAATTTTCTAACCTTCCTGCCCGATCAAGGGATCAGGCAATCCACACTCCGATCCGTAGAACGCCAGTTTTGTTTTTCCTGATAACAACGTCCTCCTGAGTAGTCCCCGCCCGGAGATCCGAATGGGGGACTATTTTACCTCCGGAATATGTTACCCAAGAGGACGCCATCATCATTTAACCATACGGTAAAGCTGCATGCCCTCGCGAAAGATTACGGCTGTAGTTTCCCCTTGCTTTCAGCCGTTCGCAGTACCAGCACAGCAAGGCAGCTTTGGTTAGTGTTACAAGGCCAGATCAGTCAATCATCCAGATCGTTGCCCCTGCAACGACTGAAAAGTCTGCTGCCCCTCTTCAGGAACCACACCTTTGTCTGACCTCTCAACAGATACCCCTCCGTTGTGGCTGCACCTACGGTACAGCTATCTGTATCGCTGAAGCACGCAAGCCTCCCCACCAACGACAAGGTCCATGGATCATGGGGAGAAGAGCGAGAACATATTATTAAGTAATATGCACGCCTAATCACATCGGCGTAATCTAGTACAATTTCGTTATCATTTTGCCCTCATTTTTTTTAGGTTCCTAAATACTGTGGCAAATTTTTCTATTCGCTTTAGAATCAACTTTCACAGACGATGAGAAAAATAAGGTAAACTCATCAACTTCTTTTATGAGAGGGCACGCTGGAAAGTAATGCCTACGAATTTTTTATGCGAAAAACCCTTAAAGCTTTTTTAAATAAAATAAACGTAAGTAATATTATACGTCTTTATTCTTAATGTCTGCAGTTTACAGTCTTTACAGGGCTCCGAATATTAGCGCGTAACATGGCGGTGTGTAACGTAACTGTGTCGGTGCGTGAGAAACAGCGTGCTGTAACGTAGTTACGTAGTTTCGATTTCTAAGATTTCGTACACACATGGAGCACCCTCCCCTTCAGGATAACAATGCACATCACACACGAGACATCTGCAACAAACTGACGCCGTGAGTTCACTGTCATCGATCATCCTCCTTACAGTTCCGACTTGGTGCCATCGGATTTTCATCTGTTTCCAAAACTTAAAGAATATCTTCGAGGACTTGACTTTGATAGAGATAAAGCGGTGAGGTCGTGCTCCATCAACAAAGTCAAACATTCTACACTGACGGTATCAAGAAACTGGTCTCTCGTTGGGAGAAATATGTTCGTCACCAGGGTGGCTGTGTTGAGAAATGTGTAGACGTGAGGAACAAGAATATAGACTCTTAATAACATTCGTTTTATTTAAAAAGCCTTAAGAGTTTTCACATGAGTAATTTTGAGGCATTACGTTTCAGCACATCCTCGTAGGACTGTTATTAGAAACCGGCAGTGGACTTTCGATGTACAGTAGAGATCTGTGGTTCCAAAAATTCCGAAATTCTAAAATTATATTACTTTCTGTAATTGAAACAAAACTTGTGATGCATCTGCGATGTGAGAAAGTATCGTTTGATCAGCTATGAATATAAGAGTCAGGATAAAATTACCACTATTCTTAACATTGCAACTATCAACTGTTAAGCGTTTTCGATTTCATAGACCATTAGCAATGAACAATTGAAAACAAAATTGGTGACGTACTATATAAATCTGCATCTCACCAAGCAATATACAGTTCACTGTCCATTGCGGACCAGTAATAGCGATGTTCCGTCTTGCTTATTCAGTGAAAGTGAAATGTCTACATGATTCTGTACACGTCCTAACTTACTTACCATATTCCCATTTTGGGCATTCTTCCTCGAACACGAATTCTCTAAAATTATAAAACAGGCTATCATATGATCAAAGCACCTTTCTTCCAAAGATCCCCATTTAAGTCCTCTGAAATGTCCGTTACTCATTTATCGACGCTACACTGACCTGATGCGATCGTAACAGTGCGTATCTGAATTCATTCAAGTCTTCTGTCAACAATAGTTGACACTGAACGATGGGGCAGTACTCTAAAATGGGTCGCACTAGAGTCTTGAATACTACTTCTTTTATTGATAAGAAGCACTTTCTGACAACGTTTTCCGCAAATCGGTCTTTCCCTTCCCCACCACAGATTTTAGCTGCTCGTCCCATTACGGATGTTAGTATTACCCCTAACGATTTAAACGATGTGATGGGCAGCAGAAATTGCCTTGAAGAAAGACTTTAACTATTAGGCTTCTTAGATACAGCTTCGCGCTTCATTTATTTTCTCGCGAAATTTGCTGCAAATAATACGTCATGGTTCAGAAGCAATATTGATGACCATAATTATGATATTAGCACACATAATCTTCCTCCTCTTAATTAAAACTGATTTTAGATAAGAAAGGGGTAAACAATGCAAATCATTGTTTGTAGAAGTTTTCAAAATTACGAGAACTGTTTTTCAAGATTCGATCTGTCACGAAATGAAAATCACAGTGAAAATCAAAAAAATTTTAACTGCAACATCTAGCTACACATTCCACCTACTTTTCTACGGAGTCGCCGCTCCGACTTTCCGACTTAGACATTTGTTGTACTGTTGTGCCAATTTTCCAGTACCCTCGTTATAGAAGGCAGCCGCCTGTACTTTCCGCTAGTTCTCTACACTGGTCTGCAGCTCGTGGTCTGTGCCAAAATGCAGTCCTCGTAGCAAGCGGTTCTTGCAAACAAATAGATGGAAATCAGAGAGCGCCAAATCCGAGTTATATGGTGGATGACCAAACACTTCCCATCGAAAGGGAGCGTCTTTGTTGCAGCTGCAGTGCGCGGCAGAGCAGTGTCATGAAGAAGGACAGTACCTGATGACAGCATTCCCCTTCGTTCGCTCTGAATTGCCCTTCATTGCCTGATGCACTCGCGTACCAAGATCGTCTTTTAATACTCGCGTTCTTCCCCGACCGCCTGCATCATAAACGTCTCTACCTCCATGTTCAGAGTTCCTGAGCCATTGTCGCGCTTTAATAAGAGTCACGTTATGCAGGCTGCATGACATCAGGTAGAACCCCAAAGCATGAAGGAATCGAATAATAACATGCACTTCACACTTAACAGGAGACTGTACTGTCCTAGGCACCTTTATGTGCTAACTTTGCACTCGGAAATGAAAAGTGTAACATGACGCAATCGACAGGCTCAGTAGACACACTGGAAAAGATATCTGTGCAAAGCTTCATCGGACTTTCACTGTGGTTTCCTATACGCGACTGATCAACTGATGAACCTTAAAGAAACAATAGCCCTCGTATGAAGGACGTTTTACCAAATTTGTGTTTTTTCTTCGCTAGCTCATTTAAAGTTCAAGCATGACCTTGGGAGGAAGTCATTATTTTCAGGAAGATTCGATGCCCACTGCAACTTAAAAAAAAAGGTTATAATATCACCCACTAAAGTCTAAAATGTACTTTCATTTACAGATAATCTATCTGTTATTGCATGAGGGAGCCTGCAATTTTCTTATGTTCACAGAATCCCAATGTAACATTTAGAAAGTATGACAGATTTTGACTAATCATCGTTGTCATCATATGCTTCAAGTATTAGGCCACTCGGAATCCTGTGAACTTTATTTTAAATTACTTCAGCTTACGTGTAAAACGCCATCATGTGCCTCATGTTAAACCCTATAGCGCCTACAACGATAGACAACCCAACCAACACCGGTGTGCTCGACGTATCCGTAGCTTAGCTGCAGGCTGAATTGGTACTATCGTTGTTCAGTTGTACGAAGCAGTGCTAACTCCCTGAGTCTGCTGAAGCAGACTGAAATCAGCTGAGTTCCTGTGTGCTGCAGAAGAGCAGTTAGGTCATGCGAGTGAGCGCTGCGTGATGGGCCAATTAAGTCTTAACGCCTGACCGCTTGCTACAGCATACCATGTTGAGATCCAGTTTCATTAATCGATAGTGCTGAACTCCGCTATTGCTCAATACCGGGCGGCGGATCACTTCACGGTAATTGAGCAGCCGGTCAGCGAGGAACGCCCCTGGGATCCGTCTTCATCGGCGTGTGACCGCTGCGTCCTCCAAGCGAGGCAGAAAGAACTGCTTCAGTGTCCGTAATTGTTTTGAACGTTATGGCTCTCACTAAAACCCACGATGAAGACATTCCAGAACAGTAACATCATGAAACAGGCTTAAGGCGCGAGAGGTTCACTTTTCTTTAAAGAAATCCGGAAACTATCGACAGCGTTCGGCACTGCTTCCTGTGAATATGTGCACGCCTTTGATTTTACCCCTTAGTTAAGAGCATAAGCAGATTCACATCTGCAGACGGAGCTGCACGGCCTTCGAGACATCGTGACCCCTTTTGTACTAAAGGTGATGTAACATCTCTTCAGCAGTTCGGTGCAGGAATGATTCATCTGCACAGATAATATTAACAACAAATCCGAAAATAAACATTATTCATTTCCTTCACAGCACTGTCGCTGTAATGACTGCGCAACGAATGCTAAGTTAATGAAAGTACGCAGTTTACTTTGTTTCATCCACGGAATGACATTTCTCTTCCTGTCACGGTAATATCTACTCATTCGTCAACTTCCTGGTGTAGATTATACATTTCACGAGTGTTACTTATTACGAGAAAAGCAGGACGTTAGCCATATCTTTAATTAGATACAAATTTCAGTCATTTACCCTAGTTTAGGCAAAAACTATGGAACGCATGACTTCGTCAGTTATCCCAAAGTTCATAGTTACGTCACAATATAGTGAATGATGTCTACTGTCCTCAAAGATCGTATCTGGTAGTACAGTAATTCTTTTCCTCTGGTGTTTTTTCAAGCAAGTTGGCGTAGTGGTTAAAGACATAGCACTCTCATTTGCGAGGAGCAGGGTTCAAATCTCTGTCTGGCCTGCCAGACTTAATATTTTTAGTGTTCCGTGCCTTACCTGTAAAAAAACGGAATCATCATACGATAACAACGTTGTTCGTCTGTCTGTCCATCTGTCCGACTGTTAGGAACCCTTTGTTTCAGGAACGAGTAGACGCGACAAGTTCAAATTTATGTCAAACAGTAAGGTCTAAAGTCACCTGGTGATGTGAAAATTTTAACCTTCTAGAAATGTAGCAAGAACCAAGGTTACAAAGTACAAGTGTAAGGTGGCTATAATTTCGCACCTTACAAGGACCCATCTACATACTTTGCCGTGATTTACAACCGGAATTAAGTATCATTTGATAGGTTGTACATCGTGTATATGAGTATTTAAAGAAGACTGACATTGTCACGTACACCTTGTAAATAGTTGTTAACGCTTATTGCATGAAAGGTGACGTGAATGTCTTTATTTTCGAAACGGCGTAATGAATGAGTGCCTATACTAGTAGAGGTTGGAACGCCAGTGGAAATGAAACGGCAGGCGTAACTCAAGCCCTGGCTGGAAAAACCTGCACAGGTGTGTTGGTCCTGCTTAACACATTAAGTAGCCAAGACGGGCTGTCGGGGCACCTGAGCGCTGAAGCACAATGGATCGGCGGCCGGCTGATATTGTAGCGAGGCTGGAAGGATAACCGGATGAACTTCGCTAACTCAGAAAATCTTAGACATGACAGAGAGGAAGGACGAAGCGTTACCTCGGAAATCATGCAGGCTGCGTAATTTCCGCGGATTTTTACTCTGAGAAGCGTACCATTGTATGAATTCCTAATTAGCAGGAATAGGTGTTTCCTCTCTACTTTCCGCGCTGGACGACAAAAGACTAAAATATGGTTGTCAGCATTCGGGAGAATGTGTAGAGAGGGAGAATTTTGTGAGGTTTCGATAATATGATTCGCCTTCTGCAGTTACGAGGGAGGGGAACCGAGCTTTCCTGGGAAGCCAGCGGTGGATAGAAAGGGGTCTTCGGTTTTGAGCGCCCGTATATGACGGTCGCTCAGTAGCAGCTTTTGTTGGTACAGACGGACTTGCTGTCTTTCCTCTCAGGAGGTTTTATAGTTAGTGAACGGTTAGGCATTGTACTGTTGCGAAATTCTGGGCTTTGCCTCCGGGTAGGGAGTCGTTAAGTACGCAGCATTCAGTGATTGAGAGCACTTCTTCTTTCTATACTCACGTTGATACGTTATCTGAATTCCGTCCTTGTGGCTGGAAGTTCTCGTTTCTCGTCTGTAGAACACTGAGAAGAGAAGACAGTATCAGATTATACTTGTCAGAGGACTGCTTTCTGCTGTCCTAGTGTTTGAATGAGGTTTTTTTTATATTTTGTGGCTGGAGTTCTTCCGTCGTCGCAGACGTGTGCGAGAACCATCACCCCGACGCACCGGGCGCAGTAAATACAGTGAAATTGTTAATCGCCTTGACTTATTACGGCTATAAAGCAAAATATCTGTGATCACGTACTTTATTTCCAGTGAATTTTCACACCACTGTAGATTATCTTTGAAAGTAGTGTCTTCTAGCATTTGGTACTTAGATGATGTTAGTCATCTCGCGTTATTTATATTAGATCACGTAGCTAAAAATGGGCGCATTTGGGCAATTGATCAGTAATATTAGTTAGGAAAGCCATTTGCATTTCTTTATGTCCATTGGACTTTGATATATTGATATATAAACATTTGTGATATATAAAGAGGTTTTAATCTACAATAAATGTATAATCAGAAACAACATTTATCATTTTGTAGTTACTAGTGTCCTTAATCATTCATTTATGTTTTATGTTGTAATTTATATGTTAAAGAGCAAGAAAGAGGAAATAATATCACCTTTAAGAGATTCTAAGATCTGCTTCAGGGGGTAGTTAGACAGGGCCAAATCTTCATTTTCTCGTACAGTAATTTCCGTTGCGCACATTCATTTTTACATCTGCCTGGAGTAGCTTCTTGGACAAATATAAAAAATCTGAAGTTCGTTAATTTGTAGTTATACAACACGAAAAATATTTTTTGTCATTTTTATCCGTCTGTGTGTTTGTTGTGTGTCCGTCTGTTAAGAACCTTTTTCTGTGGAACGGTGGAGCAAAATTTAGAGCTTCTAAGTCAGTGCTGTCAAAAGATGCAGCCATGTATATCACACATTTTGATACTTGGAAAGTCAGTCATCAAAACCTATATCGTACTTTCCGTTGACATAGACTCATGGAATTTGCCACGAAGCAATTTTATATTTCATATCCGATAGTTGCTAATTTGTAATCATATAACATGAAAAAATATTTCTTTTGTCATTATTGTTATGCGATTTCAAACCTGAAATTAAAATATTCTCGAAACTCTTGGAACCTCTGAGACCGATGTCTTGCCAGTATCAATGTCGATTAGAGGCGAAAATCGCCAGTATCCTCGATTTCCGGTATGAATGAGTTGTCTGTATAAATAAACGAGTTTGTACGGAACGCTGATTGCGCGAGTCCTATTCGCACCTGGTCAGTTTTTTCCCCCTTAAATAGAGTAAGATAGAGGCGCCAGACCCTGCAACCCACTGATTGCGGCGAGACGCAACACGCTAATTGGGGTCACATCGAAGCTAACTCCCGTGATTGCGTTTAGGTTATTACCCTTCGTTTTTCCAAGAAATCAAGATCCAAGTTCATGACGGTAGAACTATTTAGGACCAGGTGGAATCTTTAGAAAAACCGAACATAAGGAAATCTGTACAGGGTGAGGCGCCTAACTTTTTCGCCTCAAATTACTCGCACTTTTGACCTGTTAAAGTCATTAATAAAGTATTGTCATGCAAAGAAACAGTGGCCCAAGACTCATGAGATAACCAATAATAGGTTCTCGCAACGTCATTAATAACCGAGATACAGGCATCAGCTTTGTTTTTTTAAGTTGAACACTGATATTTTTACCGGCAGAATAGTAGATCTCGCTGAGACAAAATCAGTAATATCTCTTTTGTAGCTCGAACAAGAAATCACGGACTAAAAGTACATTGAATATAGCGAGTTTCGCGCTTTTATTGCGGTCGTTGAGTAGCCAACCACTCGGAAGTTTGCGCCACCGTAGAGTCCAACGCCCAAGCATGGCATTTGTGCCTCAGCCCAGGGCGGCAATATATATATATATATATATATATATATATATATATATATATATATACATATATCGCTGACAAGCCATTCAGCCGCCATTAAGATGGGGTAGTTAACTATTTACCTCTCATAATGTTCAACACAGTGATAGGTATGCCTGAGAACATTTAATGTTCGCAAAAGAATGCAGTTAGTGCAAAGTTATTAGAATTTCCAGGACAAAATTTATTTTAAATGAAATTCAAATTGTTTCTTCCGTTTGTTTTATACTGTGTCATTTATACGCCGGCAGAACTCGTGCATTAAAATAATACGTGAAATAAATTAAACTTGGTTCAACTGTGAACAGGAATCAATGAAGACATTATTAAGTCCCATCGTATTTCCGTTGGTGATTTTCTTTTTATAGACAACGTTCAAAGTGGGAACCATTTGCATCACGACGTTGGGTGACTGACGAGCTCACTGCTGTCAATATATCTGGAGTAACTGCTTCAGACCTCAGCAATTCGCTCTCACAGAATCTCCTTGTAGACCATACGCCTCGCATGACTCCATAGGAAGTACTCTAAAATGCGCCAGCTCGGGCGATAACCCCGAATACGTCTGAACAGGACTGCCTCTTCCTACCCACCGGTCTCTCTTGCTACAAATTATTACGGGCAGGACACCTTTCATGTTGGAACCACATCATTTATTGCTTTCTCAAGGACACATTTTCTAATAACAAAATTTGTGCATACTTCCCCCATTCAATGAGCCATTATCGAAATAATGGTCGATTACGTGGCGTCCGATAATGTTTCACCACCAGTTCACACTTCACTATCGTTGGTTGAACACATGTGTCTTCCTTTGACCAGTAGTGCCTGTTTCTCAAATTTACATTCCCGTGATTTGTCAACTTGATATCATCATTCATTGCTCAAAACTATGTTGAAAATCATTGCTATGTAGCTCTTGGTTGTAGAAACATATGGAACGGGTGATATATATGTCTATCAATAGTACGCGAAACGCTTTTTTGGATGACACCAACCTCTCTTGGTATTTCACGAGAACAGGCATGCTGATTTATTGTAGTAGCTGCAATAACCGCTACGCCTGCAATTTAAATTGGTAGTAGTCTCCCTACGTATATGTTTCCGCAGGGCAAAACTTCCAGCCTCGCGAATTCTTTTGATAGTATGAACGAGTTGGACAGCTCTCTACCTGGGAATTGTTCTGCATGCTCTTGACGCATTTCGGTGACGTTCACCATAAATTAAGACAATATGGATGAATTCTTGATTAGTAAATGGCATTGTATTTCTGAAACCGGTTTATGCATTATTAATGATTCGACTGTGTGGATGTTTTAGAAGCAATACACTGCAAATGAATTGCACCATTCCGCATGAAAAAACTGATTTACGTAATACTGGTTGCACTGTACTTGAGTTAACTGCTCTGAACAGAAACATTCTCTTGTCTCGACGATGCTGGTGTCCGCCGAGAGTAGCATAAATTGTTCCACTTAGAAAACAAAGTTCATACCCGTATCTTAGTTAGTAATGAAGTTGCGAGAAAATATTGCTGTTTATCTCACGAGCCCCTGGTCACTGCTCGTCTAGATAAAAAAATTACAAATGTCTTTAACGGGTCCAAAGAAATTTGAGATGAAAACATTATACGCCTCGTTTGTACCCCAACAAAAATGTTTCTTTTGGCACTTGTCATCCGTCGTCCAGTTTGGAATAAAAACATTCTTGAAAGTCTTAGCATCCATGGAACCGGTATCTTGCCAGTATCATTGTCGATAACAGGCAAAATTCGTTGAGATTCTCGAATCCCTGAATGAATGAACTGTCTGTATGCATAATTAAAATCGTACGAAACGGAACCCTCAGTGCGCGTCTCCAACTCGCACCTGACCATCTTTCTATTCTGAAGCTGCAATAATTTGTTTGTCTGTACATGTACATCACATCTACCGATTTCTGTCACAATTGGATAATTCCTTCGGTAGCATCTTTTTTCTTCAGTATATTTCTCCTGTTACCCACGGTTTCTTTGCAGCTACCGTCCCTATGCTTTCCAACTTCTGCGATCATTCTTTTTAGATATGTCCATTCCTCTTCAACTGACTCTGATATACATTATTACAGTATCTACAGCCTCAGAGAACTTCAAGCGTATCTCATTATTCGTTAGTACTTCCATACTCTAGTCTCTTAAACTTCAGCCTACTCTCCATCATTACTAAATAAATTGTGATCTGAATCTATATCCGCTCCTGGGTACGCCTTACAATCCAATATCTTATTTCGGAATCTCTGCCTGGAATCTTCCCGTATCATCTGGCCTTTTACAATTATAGCTCCTCCTCTTGTGATTGGTGAATACAGTATTCGCTATTACCATCTGAAATTTATTGCAGAACTCAGCCTTTCTCATCTCTCATTCCTACTACCAATACCATTTACTCCCGTAACCCCTTCTTCTACTGCTTCCCTTGCAACCGCATTCCAATCCCCTATTGTTATTAGATTTTCATCTCCCTTTACGTACTGGATTACCCGTTCAATATCGCTATACACTTTCCATACCTTTTCACATTCCGCTTGCGAGTCAGCATGTTGCAGGTGTTAGTTTGCTGTGATTCTGATAAGAAGAATCCTGTCACTGAATTGTTCACAGTAACTCACTCTTGCCATACTTTCCCATTCACAACAAATCCTGTTCACGTTATACCATTTTCTGCTGCTGTTGATATTACTCTATACTCTGGCCAGAAATCCTAGACTTCTTTCCATTTCACTTTACTGACATTCGCTAAATCTAGATTTAGTCTTAGCATTGCCGTTCTCAGATTTTCTAGCTTTCCTAATATGTTCAAACTTCTGGCAGTTCACGCCCCGACTCGTAGAACGTTACACTTTCGTCGGTTATTCAATTTTTTGTCGTGGTCACCTCTATCTTGACATTCCCCTCCTGGAGATCTCAACGCGGTACTAGCCCGGAGTCTTTGGCTTATTGAGAGATCATCACGAGACTTTTTCAGTCCCTTGGATACGCTTACGTGTCTTTAATGTAGTGGTTTCCATGATCTGCTGCATCCTCATACCGTTGATCGTTGCTGATTCTTCTGCCTTTTAGAAGTAGTTCCTCAGTCCAAGAGAAACAGAGTACCCTGAACTTCTGTGCGCTCCTCCACCCCTTTGATAAGGCTGTTGGCAGAACGAGGATGACTTCTTATGCCGAAAGTCTTCGGTCATCTTGTTGGTGTTCATCTAACACCCTCCTTTTAAGATTCTGTCCATTTCATTCAAATGCTGTTCGAAGTCCTTTGCTGTCTCTGATAGAATTACAATGTCATCAGGAAAGCTCAAAGCTTTTATTTCTTCTCCCTGAATTTTACTTCCTACTCCAAATTTTTCTTTGTTTTCCATTACTGCTTGCTGAATGTACCGATTGAATAACATCGTGGACAGGCTACAACCCAATCTCACTCACTTCTCAATCACTCCTTTCCTTTCATGCCCCTCGACTCCTATAACTGCCGCTGGGTTCTGTACAGATTGTAAGCAGGCTTTCACTCCCTGTATTTTATCCCTGCTACCTTCAGAATTTCAAAGTCAATACTCCAGTCAACATCGTCAAAATCTAAGTCTACTAATGATATAAATGTAAGTTTGCCTTCCCTTATCCCATCTTCTAAGAGAAGTCTTTGGGTCAGTATTGCCCCTCGTGTTGCTACATTTCTCCGGAATCCAAACTGCTCTTCCCCGAGGTCTGCTTCTACCATTCTTTCCGTTCTTCTGTAAGGAATTCCTGTTAGTATTTTGCATCCGTGACTTATTAAACTGATATTGCGATAATATTTACAACTGTCAGCAACTGTTTTCTTTGCAATTGCTGTTATTATATTCTTCTTGACGTCTAATGGTATTTCGCCTGTGTCATACATCTTGCACACCAGATCGAAGACTACAGTCATGGCTGGCTCTCCCAAGGCTATCAGTAGGTCTGACGGAATGTCATATATTCCTAGGGCCTTGTTTCAACTTGTCTTTCAGTGCTCTGTCATATTCATTTCTCAGTATCATTTCTCCCACCCCATCTTCATCTGCGTCCTCTTTTCCTGCTATAATATTGCCTTTGAGTTCAGCTCCCTTGTATGCACCCTCTATATACTCCTTCCACTTTCAGCTTTCCCTTCTTTGCTGAGTACTGGTTTTCCATCTGAGCTCTCGATATCGATAGAGCTGCTTTTCTTTTCTTCTAAGGCCTCTTTAATTTTCCTGTAGACGGTATCTGTGTTTCCCATAGTGAAACATGCTTCTAAATCCTTACATTTGTCCTTTAGCCATTCCTACTTTGCCACTGTCAGTCTCTCTTTTTTCAGCTGCATCATTTTTACATTTGCTCCTTCCATCAGTTAAATTCAATATCTCATGTGACATTAAAAGGCTTTCTACTAAGCGCTGTCTTTTTACCTGTTTTATTCTCAGCTGCCTTCATTATTTTACCTCTCAAAGTTACCCATTTGTATTCTACAGTATTCCTTTTCCCTGTTCTAGGAAATCGTTACCTAATGCTCCTTCTGGAACTCTCAACAACCTCTCGTTTTTTCAACTTATCAAGTTCTCATCTACTTAATTTCCTACCTTTTTTGCAATATCTTCAGTTTCAATCTGCCGTTCATAAACAATAAATTATGATCCGAGAGTCTTCATCTGCCTCTGGAAACGTCTTACAATTTAAAATCTGTTTCCGAAATCTCTGCCTTACCATTATATAATAAGTCTGAAACCTTCCGGTGTGCCCAGGTGTCTTCCACATATACAGCCTCTTCCACGATTCTTAAACATAGTACAAGCCATGATTAAATTACGCTCTGTGCAAAATCCTACAAGGTGTCTTCCTCTTTCATTCCTTTCCCCCAGGTTCATATTTACGAGCTACTTTTCCTTCTCTTCCCCTTCCTACAATCGAAATCAACTCTTCCTTTACAATTAAATTTTCGTCTCCCTTACCTCTCTGAATAATTTCTTTTATCTCATCGTACATTTCTTGAATCTAGTTGGCATATAAACTTGTACTACTATTGTGAGTGTGAGCTTAGTATCTGTTTTGGCTACGATAATACATTCAATATGCTGTTATAGCAGCTAGTCCGCATTCCAATTCGTTGTTCGTTATTAAACCTACTCCTGCATTAACCCTATTTGATTTTGTATTTGTAACCCTGTATTCACCTGACCAGAAGTCCTGTTCATCCTGCCACCGAACTTCAGTAATGCCCATAATATTTGACTTCGACTTATCCATTTCTCTTTTTGAACTTTCTAAGTTACATGCCCGATTAAGGGACCTAACATTCCACGCTCCGACCCCTAGAACGTTAGTTTTGTTTCTCGTGATGACATCCTCCTGAGCAGTCCCGGAGATAGGAAAGGGGGAATATTTTACCTCCGGAATGTTTTGCTCAAGAGGATGCCATCATCATTTAACCATTCAGTAGAGCTGCACTACCTTAGAAAAATTATCGATACAGTTTCCCCTTGCTTTCAGCCGTTACGAGCACCATCAGAGTATGGCCTTTTTGGTTGATGTTACAGGGGCAGATCTGTCAATCATTCAAAAAAAAATGGTTCAAATGGCTCTGAGCACTATGGGACTCAACTGCTGAGGTCATTAGTCCCCTAGAACTTAGAACTAGTTAAACCTAACTAACCTAAGGACATCACAAACATCCATGCCCGAGGCAGGATTCGAACCTGCGACCGTAGCGGTCTTGCGGTTCCAGACTGCAGCGCCTTTAACCGCACGGCCACTTCGGCCGGCGGTCAATCATTCAGACCGTTTCTTCCGCAACTACTGAAAAGACAGCTACCCATCTTTAAGAACCAAACGCTTCTCTGCCCCCTCAACAAATACCTCTCCGTTGTGATTGCACTTATGGTACGCAAGCCATCCCTTCCAGAGCATGTTTCATGGACCAGAGAAGGTGGGGGCTATTTGCCACATGCCATCGGTGCTTCGTTTATGAACAGTATATACTCTACCAGGTGTAGACCCAAGGGAAGAGGTTGACGAAAGTCATGACTCTCCTCCCCCCACCCCCCAAAAAAAAAAACATTTTGTGAGAAGGGTATATATTTTTACATATATCAAAGTCCTAATTTCAGAGCGTCTAAAATGCCAAAAATTCTTGAAAATTACAAACCGTGTTTAACAGAGAATACTTTCCAGCTGCCTGCCTGGATGGGTCTGTCGACTGACCAAACCCACAAAACATTCTAAGCTGATAAAGGCTCCAGTTTGTAGACTGACTAAGCCTGCTGGCAACAACAAACCCGGTATGAATCGTGAGTCTACGCGTCGTCCGGAAAAACCATAGGAAGTTGAGTAAGGCAAGGCAGAAATAGAAAATCCATCTGATAAGAAAAAAACGTAACACAAAACTTTACTGAACGTAGGCAGAAACGACAGAATTAACAGCATTTTCCCTATCTACACGGCGATACGCACGGCCACAGTATGCAGACCTGTGTTCAAACTCGTTGTTATAAATGAAATGGTGACATTGGAGAGCGCACGTGTTGATTTTATATCACGGAAATTATGACAACGTCAAAGTTGTGAGAATTTGTTGCTGTTATAGGTCTTAAATAAATTGGAAGAGACATGTACCTTTGAAATGTTCGGATAAATATCTTTCAAATTATGGAATTCCCTGAAATGTAGTTACTTTGGACTTCTGCTAGAGTGATGTACTCAGCACTAATGCAATCAGATCGAAATGACTATTTTCAAAATTGTGTATATTTTATAGTTATTGAAATCCTAGGTATTTCTGCCGCGTTTTAAATAAAGCTGGTTCCGATTGCAAGCTGTACTGGAGTGGGGGCGGTACCAGAACCGAAACCTGGATCCGCCCCTGTCCTCTTCTACTGTTCAGGAGGAAACCTGCAAAAGGAACTTGAAGAAAATGATATAGTCTGCAACGTCTAAAGTTATTAATGCGAAGTTGAAAGCAGGAATCATTGTACAGCCACGCGCCTGTTCATATGTGAATGAATAGGGTTTTTAGAAACTGTGTTATCTATCGGAAAAGCAACTTTCAGAAACATGTGTTCTTGTTTACAGAAACTGACAGAGAGAGAGAGAGAGAGATACAAAGTAGTTAAGGCTTTCGTGACCACTTGTTGACAAATTGCTTGTTCGTTTCTGTCTCGTGCTCTTCGGCTGACATTTTTTGTGATTTTCCGAAGGTTCGCCAGCAGGGAGGCTGGCACTGTCAAAGCTTCAGCCACCCAGTCCACCACCAGCAATCGAGGATGAGACTTTGAGAGAGAGAGAGAGAGAGAGAGAGAGATGGTGGCCGATTGAAGTTGTGATCCTGACCATTTACAGGAACTCAGTAGTCGAAATCAGTGGCCGATCTTCGAAACCTTGTCCGGTACACACTTTTAATCTGTCAGAAAGTTTCATTTTCCCTGCTCTTTTATGTAGCATATAGATAAGCAAGGCTGTCGAATGCAATGTGTATTTAAAGCTTCATCCGTTAGTCTCTCACGTGGTCTTCTTCCTAGAGAACCGCATGACTCATGAGACAATTGACCAGAAACAGGCAGCACATAAGTATGGCTAATCTCTGATGACCCACCCATTTCATCAAGGGAGTTCTTTCAAAACAAAAGAGCATAGAAAAGTCACCGTTCACTACGTTTTATATCCAGCAAAGTGCGGTGTGTACTTGTTTAGGAATATTTTTGTTAGTAACACGCAGTCTTCAGTCACAATATTTTACTTTCCTGATATAATCCAACGCGTTTCGAAGCTAAGATTCGGTTTTCAATGACTACGTTGAAGATTTTCGGGTCTTTAAAATGGGCTTGTAGATCCAAAATATTGTGACTGATTGCGGCGTGTTGCTGACAAAAATATTGCTAATTTATAAGTTACAGTCACCAAAACACGTTGACGAAATGTCTGTTAACAACTTGTGCATATATAAATGTGAAAACACTTGCACCACACATAATTAAACACGTACAGCTAGGAGAATATACTTTTTGGGCAATAAAATACAGCAATGACTTGAAGATTCATTCTGAAAAACTTAGGTATATCAAATTCGCCATTACAGAATTTAGTATACGTTTCCTTTTTGCAGGAAATAAGTGGTCTTGTAGACCAGTGCTGTACACATTTTCTGCCACTTAACATATGCTAGAATTGTATTTCAATTTGATGTTGTACGTAACATATATTTTATTGTTCTGATGAAAATTAGCAGCGCATTTTTATATTATGTTTCCTGTTATAGGTAGCATTACACCGACTTAATAGATTTGAAGAAAGAAACACTAAAAATTAAGGAGGATTCTAAGTGTATGCTTAGGCGAAGCCTGCCTGAAACAGTTGCCGAAGTGTTGACAATTTTATTTCTAACAAAATAAAACTTTTATTCTTTATGGAAGAGGAACACTTCAACTGTGATGAACAAAGGTTTCTTGGAATTACTGCAACCAGTCGATTGGTTGCAGTCATTTCAAGAAACCTTTATTTCTATCAATACATGGTGATCTCTGCAAAAGAATATTATTGGTAAGGGAGAATTCATTAGTTTATTTCAACGGAGGAATCTGAGTCTTGAACAAGCTATCTAAATACTGCTTACTATGACTTTCGTGAGCAGTCTAATTAACATATTTATTTCTATTTCTACTGCTTCATATTGTATATCTACTATGTCTGTAGTCTTCCTGCCCTGCTACCAAAGCGGAAACCTGCCCATACAGCTAGGACTACGCAAGTACAAGGAATATTTTAGTGTGGTTACTTCCCTTCAGCTTAGAGTTAATGTTAATGTCCGATTTCGTCATGCACCCGTGTATTTCTTGCCATCGACTGCTCTTAATTTATGCCATTGCATTGTAAGCAGTCGTACATTGAAAACTCCTACATTCTTAGCCACATCGAGCAGGTAAATATCAATGGACTGCTGTTAAGAATCACATTCAACAACGTTTTGTGTTGTTAGTAATTCAAGAAAATTTGACTAATTACTATCGCACCGAAATTCTGCACCTATAATGAACATTTATGCAGTTACAACCTGGTGGTTACGTATAACATCCACCAGCAAGTAAAATTATTCTCTTCTTGAGATTTGAGGTTTGAGAAGAATGTTTCTCTGGTACGATTTACATTTAGAGTATATTTTAAATTTGCATAAAATACGACGTTTTGGATCACAGCAAAAGAGACTATTTCTTCATAACTTTGATAAATGATTGCTGTCTCACTGTTTGATTGTAGGTGAGCTAAGAACACTTTTTCTTATTTCACCGTTTAGTCCTTCACTGATCAAAGTAGCAGAGTGGTAGGGTGATAGAACAGAGCTAGGACATGATTCAGGTTTTGCGTGGAACCGCTAACGCGCTAGAGACTAACCTAGGGACAGTTCCTTTAGAAACACCCCAGCCAATACGTTCTCCCACAAGGGATGAAACTCAACTATTTGGCACTCAGCAACGTCATCGTTAGCGGTGTGTCAACTCTTATCAAAACACAGTAACAATTAGCCCTTGAATTCTTTCAAATGTAGTACTCGAGTTAAGCGAAGCACCGTGTTTTGTATGGTTATCTCTGAATGGTAACTAGAAACACCACGGTCGTAATTCTCTACGTTACAACTAGATTCGGCACCTCTGAATCAGATAGCTATGCCAATACTGCTGGTTAGGTAATTTGGTTGTTCTTCGAGGTATTTCATAATTTTCGAACATTCTATGTATTCCCAAATCTACTAAAAATCAATGTCAGTGATATATAATTTAGCAGATTACTTAATTTCCTTTCTTGTGTATTGGTGTGACTTGTGCAACTTTCCAATCTTTAGGTACGGATATTTCGTCAAGCTAGCAGTTGCATGTTGTTGTTGTTGTTGTTGTGGTCTTCAGTCCTGAGACTGGTTTGATGCAGCTCTCCATGCTACTCTATCCTGTGCAAGCTTCTTCATCTCCCAGTACCTACTGCAACCTACATCCTTCTGAATCTGCTTAGTGTATTGATCTCTTGGTCTCCCTCTACGATTTTTACCCTCCACGCTGCCCTCCAATGCTAAATTTGTGATCCCTTGATGCCTCAAAACATGTCCTACCAACCGATCCCTTCTTCTAGTCAAGTTGTGCCACAAACTTCTCTTCTCCCCAATCCTATTCAACACCTCCTCATTAGTTACGTGATCTACCCACCTTATCTTCAGCATTCTTCTGTAGCACCACATTTCGAAAGCTTCTATTCTCTTCTTGTCCAAACTGGTTATCGTCCATGTTTCACTTCCATACATGGCTACACTCCATACAAATACTTTCAGAAACGACTTCCTGACACTTAAATCTATACTCGATGTTAACAAATTTCTCTTCTTCAGAAACGATTTCCTTGCCATTGCCAGTCTACATTTTATATCCTCTCTACTTCGACCATCATCAGTTATTTTACTCCCTAAATAGCAAAATTCCTTTACTACTTTAAGTGTCTCATTTCCTAATCTAATTCCCTCAGCATCACCCGATTTAATTTGACTACATTCCATTATCCTCGTTTTGCTTTTGTTGATGTTCATCTTATATCCTCCTTTCAAGACACTGTCCATTCCGTTCAACTGCTCTTCCAAGTCCTTTGCTGTCTCTGACAGAATTACAATGTCATCGGCGAACCTCAAAGTTTTTACTTCTTCTCCATGAATTTTAATACCTACTCCGAATTTTTCTTTTGTTTCCTTTACTGCTTGCTCAATATACAGATTGAATAACATCGGGGAGAGGCTACAACCCTGTCTCACTCCTTTCCCAACCACTGCTTCCCTTTCATGCCCCTCGACTCTTATAACTGCCATCTGGTTTCTGTACAAATTGTAAATAGCCTTTCGCTCCCTGTATTTTACCCCTGCCACCTTCAGAATTTGAAAGAGAGTATTCCAGTTAACGTTGTCAAAAGCTTTCTCTAAGTCTACAAATGCTAGAAACGTAGGTTTGCCTTTTCTTAATCTTTCTTCTAAGATAAGTCGTAAGGTTAGTATTGCCTCACGTGTTCCAACATTTCTACGGAAACCAAACTGATCTTCCCCGAGGTCCGCTTCTACCAGTTTTTCCATTCGTCTGTAAAGAATTCGTGTTAGTATTTTGCAGCTGTGGCTTATTAAACTGATAGTTCGGTAATTTTCACATCTGTCAACACCTGCTTTCTTTGGTATTGGAATTATTATATTCTTCTTGAAGTCTGTGGGTATTTCGCCTGTCTCATACATCTTGCTCACCAGATGGTAGAGTTTTGTCATGACTGGCTCTCCCAAGGCCATCAGTAGTTCTAATGGAATGTTGTCTACTCCCGGGGCCTTGTTTCGACTCAGGTCTTTCAGTGCTCTGTCAAACTCTTCACGCAGTATCTTATCTCCCATTTCATCTTCATCTACATCCTCTTCCATTTCCATAATACTGTCCTCAAGTACATCGTCCTTGTATAAACCCTCTATATACTCCTTCCACCTTTCTGCCTTCCCTTCTTTGCTTAGAACTGGGTTGCCATCTGAGCTCTTGATATTCATACAAGTGGTTCTCTTCTCTCCAAAGGTCTCTTTAATTTTCCTGTAGGCAGTATCTATCTTACCCCTAGTGAGACAAGCCTCTACATCCTTACATTTGTCCTCTAGCCATCGCTGCTTAGCCATTTTGCACTTTCTGTCGATCTCATTTTTGAGACGCTTGTATTCCCTTTTGCCTGCTTCATTTACTGCATTTTTATATTTTCTCCTTTCATCAATTAAATTCAATATTTCTTCTGTTACCCAAGGATTTCTATTAGCCCTCGTCTTTTTACCTACTTGATCCTCTGCTGCCTTCACTACTTCATCCCTCAGAGCTACCCATTCTTCTTCTACTGTATTTCTTTCCCCCATTCCTGTCAATTGTTCCCTTATGCAGTTGCATATGATTGCTAAAACGGAGCTATTTCATCAGCACACTTTGAAAGAAACCTAACTGGGACAATCTGGACCGGAAGACTTGCCTTTATTGAGTGACTTAAGTTGCTTTGTTACACAGAAGATATCTTTTTCAAAATTACTCGTGTCGCTAGCTGTTCTTGATTCAGATTCTGGAATATGTACTGCACCTTCTCGGTGAAAGAATTTCGGAAGACTGCGTTTAGCACTCCGTTTTAGTGGTTACCAATGCTGCCGCGCAGTGGAGGTACTGTTTCTTGCTGGTGTGTAGTCAGCGAAAACATTTTTTTTTTTTTAATGTGAGGTTCTTACAGATCATGGCATTAATATTATTTACTAGAGGAGTGTCGTATCTTTCTGAAAACCGAGCGAGGTGGCGCAGTGGTTAGACACTGGACTCGCATTCGGGAGGACGACGGTTCAATCCCGCGTCCGGCCATCCTGATTTAGGTTTTCCGTGATTTCCCTAAATCACTCCAGGCAAATGCCGGGATGGTTCCTCTGAAAGGGCACGGCCGACTTCCTTCCCCGTCCTTCCCTAATCCGATGAGACCGATGACCACGCTGTCTGGTCTCCTTCCCCAAACCAACCAACCATCTTTCTGAAATATATAACGTGTAAGTGAATATTTTATGTCAATTACTTACTTCAGTAATCTGTATTACGTAAAAATAGTTCACTTGAGTGTAATAGAAGTACAAGTATCTCTTTCAGCGCACAGAACACAAAAATATTTCTTCACGTTTTGAAGTTTCACACACGCTTATACTGCATGAAATCCGAACAATAGTATGATCGGTATTCATATACATAAACAAATGCAAGTTGTCACTTGGGTTATGTCTGGTAAGCTACAACTTGGGACATCGTTTACGTTGCTTCTAATGCCGGTGAGCAACCGTAAACTCATATGATCTTCCCGCAACATTCTTTTGCCTTTTCATTGTGTGCGACAGTTCATAATGAATATATCCATTACAGACGGCTTTAATTATTTAACGCATAGCGATACATCAATAAGACTTACGGAGAACCCAAAAGAAAGTTCAAATTTCAAATAGTTCGCAAGCGCAATGAAACGGGAGCCGGTCCGATCGCGGTAATGAATAACTGAAAAGTTCCGTGTCGGGTAGTTGTGTGCATGTGTCTGCTTTGCCGATAACACAGAACTATGGTACGCTTCGGAATGTGTGGCGTGAAATGGATAGTCCACGTGACTGAGAAAAGTCATATGTGGAACACCTAAAAAGTACGTGAAAAAACTTAACTTCCTTCTCGGTGTATCGCTATCCGTTAATAGTCAAGAGCAGTTAGTAGTCGTTGTATTCATTTTGAACTGCCCTGCATTCTGTTCGAACTAAACGCGAAGAAATTAGTGCCGCGTGACATCTTCCCGTTCTTTGTTATTTCGTACTTCCTAGTCTCCTGACAGAACAGGCAGTCAGGCACTGTACGTGAAAAGTGTTTCCGAGCTCGGGCTGCGCGGTCGTATCGCAGGTAGCTGCAGTAGGGTAGAGCAAGGCGGCGCGGCTATTGTCTGTGTTTCCCCCTGGGGCTCCAGCTGAGTGGGGCAATCTGCGCCGCAGAAGGAACAGGTTTTCCGAGGGACTGCGATGGGGAGGGGAGGGGAGGGGAGGGGAGGTACCGCCGTCTCCCCGCCAGTGGGCAGCACTGCAAATGGCTACACCAGCTGCGTCACACCCGGCTCTTATGCAGAAGGACGGTGAGGCGAGCAAACTGTACAGGTACAGCTGGACTGTGGCTTTTCTTCTGTATGTTTACTATCGCTTCAGGCACCAGCGTATCACGATCCTCTGTATGGAAGACACACAGTATACTGCACGTTCTGCTGTTAGCTGTCGTTCTTACTGGTTTTCCACATTGCTGTTAAACTTACGAGATGTGGTATCGCCACAGTGAAGTTTATGTATGTAAAAAAGAGGTCATGGCTCTTTAAAAGCAGGTGAAGACGTCTCTGCTCCTCAAATTTAATAAACATAAGTGAATGCCCATCGATTACAGTTATGAATAGTATGGGTGTTTACATTATTACCTTCAAGATCTGCGCGTTTTCAGCTGTTCCCTAACTTAATTGCAATCTGACCTTTAAAGGGAATATATTTCTGTATTTATGTTTGAGCGTAGTCAGATTAAAATCGTCATTAATTATTGTAATTAGTCTACATTGTTTGATGTAAGACGTTGTATAGCAGTTCCAAAACATTTGCGTTACACAGCATTTAAGAAATCACTTTGAAAATAACGAAGTTTACTCCACTTACACGTTTTTTGACAGTCACTGTTGTTCCTAAATTCTTATGAAGCTGTAATATTTTTGTCAGTGGCCCTGAATAAGTGGTGTTTGTTTAGTGTTACTCAGAGGCACCAGCCCTAAACTGCGCCTCAATTTGAAAATAAAATAAAATGGACAACCGAGCGAAGTGGGTCAGTGTGAAGGTTGACTCGTTCTTATTCAAAGGTGGGCTGGTGATCCCAATACACGCAGTCTGATTCAGATTTTCTGTGGTTTCGCCAGGGCTGATTGAGGCGAATGTTTGGGAGGCTTTTTAATCAAGGTCACGAAAAATCCTCTTAGGCTGCTTTGTCCAATTTGGGCTGTAATGATGTCAACGTGGAAAGGGGAGGGGGATTAAACTATTCTTTCTGTAGATATGTATAAACGTGATAGTGCTCTTGGAATATAGATTATAAGAACATGTAGCCTATAATTTTTATCGTAATGCCACATTATAGACAGTAAAAAGAAAAGAGGCAAACTATTGTTTTAAATGAAGTCAGCAAAGCTAACCTCCAGTAATGGCCCCTGCTGTAGAACAGCTCTGTGACTAGAAGCAAAAACAAAGATTCTTGACCAGAATAAATTCGAGGGAGAACAGTATTGTCGCTTTAATCGTAATGCAATCGAAAATTGTGCTATTTTTTTCGTCTTCTTGGATTCGTAGTGTTTCATCAGATCTTGTTTTTAATACACATCGATGATTCTTATAGGCCTCTGGAATATGTCGGAAGCTATTTGCGAGTTACTGTATTACAAACTGTGAATGTCATTGAACAGGCTTGTAAAATATTCAGATGCCTTTTGCAACAAATGTTTCTTGCTGTGCGCTGTGTCGGTTAACGCATAACCTCTTCTGACTGTCGAATCGTAAGTACTCTCTCTCTACTTTGGTAAGTACGTCAGCTCGCACTAATACAGCTGTTCTTCAGAAGTAAGCCAGTTTTCATTTTGAGGATCAGGGAAACTTACATCGGCAAAGGATGTGGAGGATCGGTTGAACGGAGCAGATAGTTTGTTATAAGATGAATATCAACAAAATTAAAACAAAGGTAAGGAGTGTAATGCATCTGATGTCGGAAGAATTAGTTTCGGAAGTGGCGCAATTTTTGTCATTTGTACAACAAAATAAGTGATGATGCCCAAACCGTTAACTGATATCATTTGTCTATGAGGCGGCTGCCGAACTTTCTGGTGGACATCCACTCTGTTTCCTCCGTGTACCACTCAGATGGAGTGGTTACTGATTGCTACGAAGGTGGAGTTCTGATGGCACTATTTCACCTTCAGTAAATCCACAGTAAAGTCGCCATGACGTCTCGCAGTTACTAGTTGCATTATTATTCTTCGTAGTACGTTTTTATGAACATCTCGTGTTTATTGCCATAATTACGGTGTAATATGTTATTATTGACAGTGTCTCGTAATTAATTTGCACAATATGGAGCCTGTACCAAGTCCATCTCATTCAGTACAACTTCAACCAAGTGGTTAGTCACAGAGTTCTGAGAGTAGATGAACCGAACTTCGAAATGCATTTGGAAGAAATTATTACAGAAGGTTTTGACGATAGTAGTGTTAATGTAATTATTAGATAGAAAAGGACAGAAACAGATGATCTGAGAAAAAAGTCCTGTCGCTGTGATTTCTACTGTTATACAAGGGAAAACTGCTTCAAATGGAGAAAAGCACTATCACCAACAAATGTCAGAACAGGATAACGTAAGTGTTGCAGATTTCTCTCTGCAGTTTAGTGCTAATACCCTTGGTAGGACTCCAGATGTTGAGCAAGTATGAGGTCTAATTTTTATTAACGATATTTTACACAAGATTGTATAGTGGTCGAAGAATAAAATCGGTTAAATAAAAGTGCTCTCGACATAATCTCTTTTGTGCATGATATTGATGTCCCTGAACTGAAAGCGTTTCTAGACTTGTTTGTATTCATAGCAACCTCCAAATCTGGCAGTGAATTAATAGGTAATCTTTTGTCAGTGGGTGGAACAGGATGTATTACTGCAGAACTTGGGTGAAACAAGGGAGTTATATATAGGCACATCCTGACAAGCAGTGAAATCGGTAAGGATTCATCTAGCGTGTGAGAGGGAAGGGGGGTTGTTAAAGTAATTGCAGCGAGACTAAGGTGCTACAGTAAGCAATATAGGCAAGAATGGAAGTTCAAGTGAATGTAGACTGCAGTAACAATATAAAGAAACAGCAGCTTGCTCAGGATAAACGAGCATGGAGAACTGCATCAAAACTCTCTGGACTGGTCGATGTAACAGTAATATTGGTTCACGAGTTTTGTAATTTCGAGCGAGTATTAAGGACAGTCGCAGTTTGGGATAAGTTAAGTGTCTTTCTCGGCAATGTTCAGTTAATGAGCTTGGTTATTCCGTAATTTGGGGATAGATATTAGATTACAAGAATGTTCCAGAGTTCAGAGAGTTGTTTGTTGGAAGTTAATGATTTGGGGCGTTAGTGGAATTTTTCTGGACATTACGGAGGTTCGGTGGTTGATGGCAGTGCGGGAAATCGAACCAAGAGACGGCATCGTACAGATGATTGTATTTGAGAACGGATTCAGTGAGAAAGCCTGCAATTGAGACAAGAGCGGGTCAGACTGCGGCTACGACGTTGATTCGACTAAAGAATGAAATATAACTTTTTCATAGAGTGCTCTAGTTAGTCCTGGTGGTGTTCGGATTCGAATTTACGCCAAGTGAACCTCTGGAAATAGAGAGCACCCTGCTTTCGCAGAGCGATGGCGATAGGGCCTAATAGTTCCGTGATCGTTGAAGCTAATAGTCGGCGTCCAGAGTGACCGGCGGGCCTCCGAAGTGCTCGGAGGGAGCGAGAGGTCGTGGTTACCTGCCTTCTCCACGGTCGACTGATCTGGAAGGGGCACACGGAGAGACCATGTCGTTCTCAAGCTAACAGTGAGTCTTTTCGGTGCACATCTGTGTACAGTTCTGCGTAAGAGGAGAGAGTCAATAACTATTATCTTATAGGATGCGATGGGCGGAAAAACGACGTAAGCTATATTAAACCAAATAAAATTTTGGTCCAGATAAGACCAAAGTATTTGTTTTGATATAACTGACCATGCCGTTCTTGTAATTTCCATCCAGAGATTTTCCCTTTCTCCCTACTAATGAAGTAGTGGAAAATCTAGGGAGAAAAATGTCTACCCTTCCAAAACAGTTGCAATTTTCGTTTATCTCGAAGAGATAAGATCATGTGGAAGATTTTTTGCTGCCCGAACTCCAGGTTTTGTAAATGCTGACATGCTAGAGGGTTATTGTCAGCTTGAACCCACTTTCTGCAAGTCAGTGGTAGAAACAATGACCTTCCTACTTTTCAGCATCTGATTTATAAAATAAATAAAAAATGGAATTACAGACCAATAACGAGAACAGCATTTTTTGCATTATCATGAAACATATTCTAATGCTGTTATAACAATAAGCCCCATCTCATCCTGTTGTAAGTATTATGCAGTATTGCCCTAATGTGTGGGCTATTCAATCCGGCATGAAGGAAGTAGGAGTTCTGACGCAGATAGCGCTCCATTCAGTTGGTTTAGTCTGTATAAAAGTGTTGCAGATTTTTAGGGCAAATTGTAGGAATCATTGGGTAATATGCAAAATTCCCTTCACGGAAATTTAGGATGTTAGTCTTACAGATTAAAATAATGCTCCACTGTAAATCTGACGTATGGATAATAAGAGGAATAGGGGACCGTATGAAGATGCACAGAAAATAATTGTTCATTCGCCCCATAAGCGAATGACAGGATGGGAAGAGAGTATTAATGGTACGAAGGACCTGCCTCTTGTACCGTATCTTGGATTGGCGATTGGGAGTTAAAAGCTCCAAGTGACTTGAGACATGTTTGGATATTCGATATAGTGACGGCCAATATTTGTGAAACCCTGACTAAAGTTATGTAACTGTCACGATACCACTACATGTTAATCTCCACACATACACAGTTTGTGCCATGCATCATACTGCTTGGCTCTATCTTTTTACAGTTTTGTTGACAACTTGATGTACTTGAACAGTGTTGCAATAATCAGAGCATAAAGCATCAAAGTAATGCTGCCTTTGTCGTTCAGCGTCAGTTCTTTCCAGAGCTGCTCTGTTCGTCCTCGTCTTTTTCTTCTTTGGTGGCAGACCGAGGCCGCTCTTCAAGCAGATCCCTTCTGTTAGCGTACAGTCGTCCCACTCGCGTCCTATTCTGGACACTACTTAGTCGGTAGATTTCATTTCTAAGCATACTCGTGTTTTATGCTCAAAAAAATTGGTTCTGAAAGACGTAATCCTGTTTTTTCTCTTAAACTGCAATATTTTTTCATGGACACAATCTTGTTAAAAGCACTTCACTCAGATTTTGACCTTTTAACTTTACAACAAAATTTTAGATTTCGAGATGAACATGGGAGCAGTCTGCCTTGCTGCGCCTTCAATTAACTTGACCTGACTGTGTTGCCCCACAGTCTTTCTTATGTAATGACACGACCGTATCGATTCATTGTAAGCAAACGCACTAGTGAGAGAGCACTGACAACCACTGCCGCATCTTTCAAAATGTGAGCAAGAAGAGCTGGCATGTTTTAATGGAACAGGGCTCTAAAAAGGCTGCTTTAAGCTCTTCCAACACTCATCTTGAGTAGTTTTCCATGGTTTCTTCAACATGACTAGGGTTCATTCCTACCCCAACAATGTGCAGAGCTGAAGTTCAACAGGAAGCTTCAAACAAAATCACCATCAGCTAATTGTTCTTCCAACAACAGCATGGAAATTTCTTCTTTAGTCCTAGTTCAATTTATTCGCACCATGTTTCATGATTATCTAATTTTTAATTATTTTTTTCCATCAGCTTTCTGACTGGTCTGATGTGGCGCACCACGAATTCCTATCCCCGCCTCTTCATCACGGAGTAGCACTTTCGCTCTACGTGCTGAGTTTTTTTGCTAGATATCGTTTTCAAATTTGTTTTTCCCTACGGTTTTTACTCCTACAGCTTCCTCAACTACCATGTAGGTTACTACGTGATGTCCTGTTATTCTGGTCCATCCTGCCATTCTTTTCCACATGTTCCTCTTCTCGCAGATTCTGCTGAGAGCCTCGGCATTTATTACTCCATGTACTTTTCAGCGTCTTTCTATAGAAAGACCACATCTCAATTGCTTCGATTCTCTTTCTCTCAGCTTTTCCCACAAAAAAATGATTCAAATGGCTCTGAGCACTATGGGACTTAACATCGAAGGTCATCAGTCCCCTAGAACTACTTAAACCTAACTAACCTAAGGACATCACACACATCCATGCCCGAGGCAGGATTCGAACCTGCGACCGTAGCGGTCGCGTGGTTCCAGACTGAAGCGCCTAGAACCGCTCGGCCACTCCAGCCGGCGCTTTTCCTACAGTTCATTATTCATTTCCATAGAATGGTGTGTCAGAAATGTAAATTCTCAGAAATTCCTTCCTCAAATTAATGCCTGTGTTTGATACTAGTAGTCTTCTCTTAGCCAGAAATGCCCTCTTTGTCAGTGCTGTTCTGCTTTTTATGTCTTACGCTCGTCCGTCATGGGTTATTTTTCTTCCATGGTAGCAGAATTCCTTAAGATCAATTCTGATTTTATGTTTATCGCTATTTTAATTTCCGCTGTATCTCATTTTTTAAAGTCTTGCTTCCATTGCCCGCTGTATCTCATTTTTTAAAGTCTTCCTTCCATTGTCAAGCGCCACGTCAGAACTACCGTTCTCGTACCTTTACCTCTCCTAAAGTCAAATGGATGGTCATGTAATGCATCCTCCGTTTCTTTTCCGTTCTTCATGTCGGCATCTTGGGTGCATGAACTATTACGCTAATTGTGCTAGAATCTCCACACATTCTACAATCCAACTTCAAGTCGTTGGATTGCCACTTCCCTCAATGATTTTAGAAAATCGGAAGGCCTTTCGCATTATTTGATCGCTGTTTCTCAAACGCTGTGTTAAACTCTAACGAATTATATTACTTAAAATCCTGTCAAAAAAGGAAGAAAGATTGGGGTTTAACATCCCGTCTACAACGAGGTCGTTAGAGACAGAGCAAAATCACGGAAAACTTAACTGGATGGCCGCACATAAAAAAAAAATTGTAGTTTGAGAATGTACGCTTAATTATTATACGTGCTAACATATGACGGTGGTTGATCTCGTTGCGATTAGGTGAACGTTAAAGTTCTGGTCCAACAGTTTGTTCGTTACGGTGGTAATGGCTTATTTCTCACAGTTTTGGAGGCAATAGGAGCATTTCGTTGAAGTTTGTTTTCATAGTTAGATACTCCATGTATCCTTTGGAAGCAAAAGGATTATACCATTTAATCTTTCGGAAATTCGTATAAGACTGCCGGTAACAACTGGTATAGAAATTTTATTAGGTCCTGATAATTAGTTCCGTTTCGTATTTTACTTTATCATTGCGGGTTGCTATTGATTTGTTCCTCTGTATGTCGTAAGTTGTATACCTGAATTTTATTACTGACACATATGTGCATGTCGAGAAGTTAAGTCTTCTTAGAGACCCTCTAAACAACATGAGGAAGGGCGACGTGGTTTGCACTAGATAGTGCCCAGGCTACAGCTCAAGAGGAACACGTTTCCTTTCTCTCCCCCGCTTACACTGTCTGCTTTGATTGGCAGAAATCGAGACGCACATTTCAAGCCATGTTGCGCTCTACCATTACGTATTTTCGGAAGTTTTGAGTGAAATAATGCCACGGTACTGTGCTTTCGGGAGCCGCTGTAGTGGCCAAAGGGTACGGGGGGGGGGGGGGCGGGGGGGGGGGGGCGTTATAGGAGTCCAACTGAGGGGAGAGATGCAGCGAGAACAATTTTTCCGCGTTAACGTAAATCATCTTAAATTCAACGACAAATATGTCATGATTTAAAACGTTAGTGCTTTAACGTCTACAAATTCGTGATGTACGTTACTGTATAATAATCCTCTATTTGTCCGCACACACTAGAGAACTGAGATCGTGTGACTGAGACAACACGCCTGTCGTTTCTTTTCGTATTCAATGTTGAATTTTGAAGACTGTTTCAAACTATTCCCATTTCTTTACTTTAGTTTGTGGCTACAACAAACAAATAACTAAATATAAGAAAAACATAAAGAACATACATTTGCGATTGTAGCAGTGGTTTGTTTCTTATTCCTCGATATTTTACAGCTGTTAAATACCCCAATACTAGACACAGTACAAGGGTTGGACAAAAATATGGAAACTCAGCGAGGAATGCATGCTTGAACATAAATGCAAGTTGCGCTGTTGTATTTGACGACGAAAGCGGCCGCAGTATGTTGCAAGTGTCAGTCACGGTCAGAAGAGTGTTCTGTTCAGTTATGAGTGCATTCGAACGTGGCCAAATTGTTGGGGCTCATATGATGGGTGCTTCCGCAATCAAGTCTACGTGTTTGGTGTTTAAAGAGGCACCGTATCGAAGTCTGTACACTGGATACAGGCGAAAGGGGAAACATCATCCGCTAAATCACAACGCGGACGAAAGTAAGTGTTGAGTGATAGAGACAGACCCTCATTGAAGAGGAATGTGACGAAAAATAAGACAGCAGTAAAAGTCACTGCAGAACTGAATGTCGCATTCCCGAACCCTGTCAGCATCAAAACGACACGAAGAGAGCTCCAAAGCAACAAAATTGTAGGGTGAGCTAGAATTCTAAAACCACTTATCAGTGGTGCAAATGCCCTTAGCAGGAAAACCGGGTGCATAAGCCAAGGACTATGGAGCAATTGAAGAAAGTCGCTTGGTCGGATGAGTTTTGTTACACACTGTTTTCAACTTCTGGCCGAGTTTACGTCCTAAGAGTGAAACATGGTGGGGTTCCGTGATGATTTTTTGCAGCCATATCGTGGTATTCCTTGGGCCCCACGGTTACTCTGCAAGGTCGCATTACTGCCAAGTATTAAGTGACCATTTTGGCTGCTCAGGTTCATCCCATGGTATAATGTTTGTTCCCCTGTGGTGATGCTGATTTACAAGACATCCTGGACTGGTTTTGTGAACATGAGGGCGAAATGTGGCAGCTCCACTGGCCACCAGAGTCGCCAGATCCCAATATTAATGAGCCTTTGTTATCTACTTTTGAGAGAAGTGAAGTCATCGCTATCCATCACTATCATCCTTACCTGAACTTGCTACTACACTCCTGGAAATTGAAATAAGAACACCGTGAATTCATTGTCCCAGGAAGGGGAAACTTTATTGACACATTCCTGGGGTCAGATACATCACATGATCACACTGACAGAACCACAGGCACATAGACACAGGCAACAGAGCATGCACAATGTCGGCACTAGTACAGTGTATATCCACCTTTCGCAGCAATGCAGGCTGCTATTCTCCCATGGAGACGATCGTAGAGATGCTGGATGTAGTCCTGTGGAACGGCTTGCCATGCCATTTCCACCTGGCGCCTCAGTTGGACCAGCGTTCGTGCTGGACGTGCAGACCGCGTGAGACGACGCTTCATCCAGTCCCAAACATGCTCAATGGGGAACAGATTCGGAGATCTTGCTGGCCAGGGTAGTTGACTTACACCTTCTAGAGCACGTTGGGTGGCACGGGATACATGCGGACGTGCATTGTCCTGTTGGAACAGCAAGTTCCCTTGCCGGTCTAGGAATGGTAGAACGATGGGTTCGATGACGGTTTGGATGTACCGTGCACTATTCAGTGTCCCCTCGACGATCACCAGTGGTGTACGGCCAGTGTAGGAGATCGCTCCCCACACCATGATGCCGGGTGTTGGCCCTGTGTGCCTCGGTCGTATGCAGTCCTGATTGTGGCGCTCACCTGCACGGTGCCAAACACGCATACGACCATCATTGGCACCAAGGCAGAAGCGACTCTCATCGCTGAAGACGACACGTCTCCATTCGTCCCTCCATTCACGCCTGTCGCGACACCACTGGAGGCGGGCTGCACGATGTTGGGGCGTGAGCGGAAGACGGCCTAACGGTGTGCGGGACCGTAGCCCAGCTTCATGGAGACGGTTGCGAATGGTCCTCGCCGATACCCCAGGAGCAACAGTGTCTCTAATTTGCTGGGAAGTGGCGGTGCGGTCCCCTACGGCACTGCGTAGGATCCTACGGTCTTGGCGTGCATCCGTGCGTCGCTGCGGTCCGGTCCCAGGTCGACGGGCACGTGCACCTTCCGCCGACCACTGGCGACAACATCGATGTACTGTGGAGACCTCACGCCCCACGTGTTGAGCAATTCGGCGGTACGTCCACCCGGCCTCCCGCATGCCCACTATACGCCCTCGCTCGAAGTCCGTCAACTGCACATACGGTTCACGTCCACGCTGTCGCGGCATGCTACCAGTGTTAAAGACTGCGATGGAGCTCCGTATGCCACGGCAAACTGGCTGACACTGACGGCGGCGGTGCACAAATGCTGCGCAGCTAGCGCCATTCGACGGCCAACACCGCGGTTCCTGGTGTGTCCGCTTTGCCGTGCGTGTAATCATTGCTTGTACAGCCCTCTCGCAGTGTCCGGAGCAAGTATGGTGGGTCTGACACACCGGTGTCAATGTGTTCTTTTTTCCATTTCCAGGAGTGTATTTTGGAGGGAGAATGACATAAGATTCCCACGAATACCATACAGGACCTACCTGTATTTATCCATTCCAAGACGACTGGAAGTGCCGCGCGGGATTAGCCGACTAGTTTAAGGCGCTGCAGTCATTGACTGTGCGGCTGGTCCCGGCGGAGGTTCGAGTCCTCCCTCGGGCATGGGTGTGTGTGTTTGTCCTTAGGATAATTTAGGTTCAGTAGTGTGTAAGCTTAGGGACTGATGACCTTACCAGTTAAGTTCCACAAGATTTCACACACATTTGAACATTTTGAACGGCTGGAAGTTGTTCTGAAAGTAAGTCAACTGTTTTCTTACACTGTATTAGGCACGGTAGTATGTTGTGATTTTTGGTGTTTCCATATTTTTGTCCACCCTTTGTAAACAAAGTGGCAGAAACAGTCTGAAAATCTTGTAATGATCTTGAGAGGTAGGCTGTGCTGAGAATTTCTGAAAGAAATATTAGATACGTTGCGCCGTTATCAAGTCAGTTGGCACTGAGGTTAGCCAATCAGACCATTACGCACGCAAATTCAAGCGCCCGTCCGAGATGGCGTCAACAAACGTGTTCTTCATTTGGTTTCCTAAAACCGAACAAGAGAGCGATACAAAAATTGGATATGGGACCGTAGTAAGGGTCGAACCCGAGCCAAAGCATGAACAGTCTCTTGCGCTATCATTTATGCTGTTACAATAACTGGCACTAATTGTATATGTGAGGTCATTTGAATTTACGCGAGCTGCAGTCTGATTGACTAAGTTCAATGCTAATTAACTATTAAATGGCGCAACGTACCGACTTTTTACTTTAACGATTATCTCTCAGGACAACCAATCTACCCTGCGACACCCTTAGTTTTTTTGTACAGTTTCTCCCCACCCTGTATACATCAGTGGGTTTATTATACAGGGTGTTTCACAATTCATGTTTCACGCTTGTAAAAGTTGTAGAGGAGACTTAGTAGATAAAGTTTTACATAGGAACCCATGTCCGGAAACCATCCAATGATGTTTTAGAGTTATAGGCGCCGGTGCCCGTAAATGTATTTATATTAAGGGGATTTCATGATATTACAAACTTCCAAGGATGATGGAGAAGGATAAATACATCAGTTTAAGAGTTCCTGTATCGGAAGCGAACGAATCGAAAGGTGTAAGAGAAAACCGTTCTCAGTGGAATACATGTGCAGGTACTGTTGCTAAGAATGTAGGACATGCAACTTCCAGAGGTGGCAGTATGGACGAAAACAAGTATAAATGCCTAGTAAACATGGTCTGTAAAAAGCATGGCTCACAAGCTATTAGCTCTTGTTGATCTCACCTACTGAACAATTGCTCATAGCTCTTAGGGCTCCATTTTAGAGCCCATGTTTACTAGATATTTTTTCTTCTTTTGATCCATGCTACCACTACTGAAAGCTGTATACCCTACAATCTAAGCAACAACAGTATCAGTACAGGTTCACAGACATCACCGTACGAGTGTTCTTCTCTGTTCCGACTCTCTTAGTGCACTGCAAGCGTTTCACCAAATGTATCCGGTAGACCCGCTGATTCAGCTCATCCATGACTGCTCAGAGCGGCTCCAGCGCCGTGGCAAGGTGGTGATCTCTTGCTGGGTACCTAGCCACTTTTGGATACAGGGTAACGACATAGCTGATAAAGCTGCCAAGGAAGCATGTTGGGATGG
The DNA here is from genome assembly GCF_023898315.1 of Schistocerca nitens. NCBI lineage: Eukaryota > Metazoa > Arthropoda > Insecta > Orthoptera > Acrididae > Schistocerca > Schistocerca nitens. Next base: position 899,190,146 of record NC_064614.1, on the reverse strand, counting down.
TGCTGCCCATCAATGTCCCCTCCCATTGCACGCCATTATCTCATTCTCTGACAGATGCATCACGAGTCAGTGGGAGACTGAATGGTTGCAGGTGTCGGACAACAAACTGCGGTCACTCAAACCGACCACAAAGGCTTGGAGGACTTCGTGTCAGCCTCGCCGCTGAAAGACTGTTTTGCTTACCAGACTGCACATCGGGCATAGCCCTTTCACACATAGCTTCCTCCTCCGGGAGGAGGAGCCACCTTTCTGTGAAGTTTGTGGCGTGCCGCTTTCAGTTCAACACACTGTCGCTACGTGTGTCCTGTATACGATACCAGTGTTAACAGAGTGGTCAAATTTTGTGAACTACCAGGCCTCATTCCTAAATTGGTGGGGAAGGGCAACAGACTTTAGTACGTTATAAACTGCTCTGCATGTGGGGACAGCCTTCGTCCCCACCCATAAGAATTCATGTTGATTTTTCGTCAGGGCGCTGATGACCATGATGTCGAGCGCCCCCTCAACCCAACTCCATCATCAATATCAGTACATGTATTCTGCTGTCAGAGGTATCGGAACAGTTATGGCTTACAACTTTCGACTCGTTTGTTTCCGATACAGGGACCCTTACCTCAAATTTATGCATTTATCCATCTTCATAGAAAGTTTGTAATATCATGGAATCACGATTTATAAACTTACATTTACAGGCACCGGCGCCTTTAACTTTGGCACCCTGCAGCATCGTTGGATGACGTTTCCGGACTTGGGTTCGTTTGTGAAACTTGATCTAGTACGTCCCCTCTGCAGCCTCTAGATGAGTTGTGAAATACCCTATATATCGAGGTAGGTGCACCTTTTGACTTAAATCATGATCATGTCAGAGTGCTGTTTGCTACTATGGTCGCTAGGACCAGTTTCTGGTAGCAGTGGCAGAAGTTTCTGCTCAGCCTAATGTTGATGAGTCCGTCTTTCCATAACACTCCTAAATGGGTAGTGGTCTGTGCGTACTACGCTGTTTTCAAGGACGAGTAATTTTCCCTTAACAGCCATTCTATTCCGGCATCTGCTGGAAATAAACTTCTGAAGGTTGTGTAAGGAGGCAGCAACTTCTAGAAATTTTCTATCAGCAGGAGCAGGAACAGGAACTGGCCAGTGAAAATACCTAATTTTGCTGTGGAGACTGATTGGCTGAAAGGGATAAATACCAAATTTCGAGGAACGATTAGATGCTCGCAAAATTGGGAGTCAGCCGACACCCCTCGGATTGGTTGGAGGTAAGTAATGGACCCTGTGGGATAGAGTACGAAAAGTGTTTCCTTCTGAAATGCGATGTAGTGATCTCTCATGATCAACAAATTTGCTTTTCAAACACGCAAAGACTACTAGAATCACAATTGCGTTCCCGTGCTCGGCGATGGGAATCTGTTTTTCGGTGTTATCGGCGAGCGTGGTTTTATTTAAAGGGTACGTGCAGCTGCGTAGGAAGAGACCTCATAGTAGAGCGTGGAGGCAAGCAGCTAGCGCAGCGATGGTGTCTAATGAATGAAAGGTGAATGGTGCCTGTTTCAGTCAACTTTCATGAAATCATTGTGTAACGACTAACTTGGCTTAATGTACTTCAGCAGGTTGCTCTTCTGCTACTTGCTTAGTATACAGTCATGCCTGGGAGAGGGACTGCGTAGGAAACCAACATTATTGATTTTATTTCATGTCAGCATCCTATGTCACCCCTTATACAGAATCCTAACCATGGATAGCTCTGTGATGTATGAATGTGTGGATGATTGAAAATCCATGTGCCGTTGTGATTGGTCATGCAGGCTAGTGCGGAGGCAGTGAAAATTTCCACCGAAACTTTGTTCAAATTTTGCACAGTAAACTGGTTGGAGGCTTGAGCAACGGGCACTGGCGCTTTCAGCATCCAACCGACTGGACGAAGTATCTGGCGCCGCGTGTCATTTCGTGACGATTGGGATGTTGCACCAGACCGCAGCGTCTGGAAAATTTTAGGAATTTTGACAGTATTTTAAGATGTTCTGCTTTTGAGCGCACTTAAGATGAAACATTTTGGTTGGGATTCCTGTTAGTCGTTTCGTCTCATAATGTCAGCTACCCCTGCAGTAATTAAATTCGGTTATCAAGGGATTTACGTAGCTAAATTTTGCATGTTTCACATATTTCAAATTCATTTTTGGAAGGACGACTATCCACGCAGGTTAGGATTTTTCCATCGTCCGCTACATAATTTCTTAGTCAGAATGAATCGTCACGAGACAGGTTTGGCGGCAAGAGCTCGCAATTCGTACGAATTATTAGGATTTGCTTTGGTATGGTGAACTTACCTTCTAGTGACTTTCTTCCCCACTTGTAGCGAGTGGTTGAGTTTCATTGCCTTCTCAATAGCGATGTGTCCCATCCTTCCAACGACACTATTCTTTGCTGAGAGAATTATGTCAACAGAGTTTGTTAAAAACCCATCCCCAGAAAAGAAGAGAACTCGTTAATAATAGACATCCTCATTCATATAATACAATTCGTTAGTCTTCTTCCTCACGAGCATTCCACAACGCCCTTACATCTCCTGCGATTATAGCCAACAGCTGTCCTCCAGAATGACATAAGTAGGAAGGAGACGAGTTACTGGCGGGAGTAAAGCTGTGAGGACGGGGCGTGAGTCGTGCTTGGGTAGCTCAGATTGTAGAGCACTTGCCCACGAAAGGCAAAGGTCCCGAGTTCGAGTCTCGGTCCGGCACACAGTTTTAATCTGCCTGTAAGTTTCAATAGTTGTCCTAGTTAAGAAACTTCTTTCTAAACAATTAATGAAATTCATTCCCAGATCAGTCGTGCTGAATTCGCTTATATTCCATGTCGCACTAAAGAGAAAGCATTCGCCCAAATTCCATCAAATCCTCTTAATGACTTCAGACTCAGTGGAACTTAAAATTAGTGGTATTTCCTGCTCATGATAAGAAGCACAGTGTCTTCGTAAAGTCTACGGTATATGGCGAAATATTTATCCCGTATTTTACCAGAATTGAAATGCAGAATGTGACAGTAATCAGACGACAGAAAGCATCAGTGCGTAAAGTAAATATTATAGAAAGGAGAAGCAAATTCTATTTGTCTCCATGGAAACTTGAGTGTGGTGTTCATGTGTGACTATTTCCCTATTAACTTTGTACTGTGTTTCTGTTTTGAAGAGGTTATCGGCGGAAGTTGCTAGGAGCCATCTGGAGGCAGTGTGTGAACTGCCGGTACTGCACGTGGTCCAGGCAAGTGGTCGGATCCCAGAATCTACCTGACAGTTGTTACACAGCTACATGGCACTGAATTACTGACTTGTGCAGTGGTGAGAAGTTTATCCTTGTTTCGCGGATCAAACCGAGGCTGGCGATCCCATTATTTACAATAATGTCACAAGTGTAGCAGAATTGAGAAATAATCTGGATCCGCAGAGAAAACGTTTCCGCGTGAATCAGCTGAGCGTAATTGGTCTCGTCCGTCGCGCACTGCTGAAAGAACCTGCCCTTTAGCGGTGGCCACGAGGAGGACTTAACAAGACACGACGCACCCTCCGAGGGGGAACAAAAGGAACATTTCAAGCTTTTTCTGAAGATTACAGCGCAAGAGAGAACTTTTAATTTGTTCTCTCAAATAAACGTTGCTGCTGGACAAGCATGGTTTCTGTACTAGAAAATGGTTTGTCTAAGCTGATTTATTTTTAGATTTCGGTAACGAAGACTATTCTAGAACTGGTATTTCGCCCGCAACTCTGATTTTTTCCTGTAAAAACGACATTTTACGTCCTAATATTGGTTAGCTTTTCCTGCTGCTGCTGCGGATTCGAGCTAATCGTCTTAAAGTATCCTTACGAAAACGCTATATATTTTAGCTCGCTGTCGCTACAGGAACTACGAACTCTATTACAGCCACTGCTAAAATGCTTCCTTTCTCTCCGATGTTTCGAAAGGTTCGCGTTGAAGCTTATGTTCCATAGTAACAATCATCATAAATATTTCTCAAGTCTACAGCCCTTTTTATCAACACATACTAATCGTGCAGGGATGAATGAGGAATCATTAGAAAGGTTTTTCAACCGGCTGCTGACATTGTATGCCGATTTTGCGCTAAAAATATTCGTGAAAAATTTTAAAGTGAAGGCGTCTTTAATCATCGTAGGCATAGAAGCATCATGGATACCCAGGTTCATACCTATATTTCACGAAGCTGACGTATTAATCATGAACGGGAGGCTCTCTTTTCATCTTATCCGCCGGCCGGTGTGGCCGAGCGGTTAAAGGCGCTACAGTCTGGAACCGCACGACCGCTACGGTCGCAGGTTCGAATCCTGCCTCGGGCATGGATGTGTGTGATGTCCTTAGGTTAGTTAGGTTTAAGTAGTTCTAAGTTCTAGGGGACTTATGACCACAGCAGTTGAGTCCCATAGTGCTCAGAGCCATTTTTTTCATCTTATCCTATTACAAATACCATTTTATTTTTTAAAAGTACATACTAAGTGGATAATTTATGTACATTTTTCTACAGATAATACTAGTGATCAATGCAGAAGTCCATTATATTTGCCGGTTGTACAAGTTGACGTTTCTGAAAGAATGTAAGTTCCGAAACTACAGACATATTTGTCATTGTCACCAACTATCATAATCTGAACAATTTCACTAACTCTAAATACTATCATTATTTAGTGCGTAAGTTTCACATGGGTCACCTGATACATAAAGTTAAAGTAATTTCAGGCCTGTCCAAGGGAAGTGTTGTGGGAATCAAGCTGTTTGCTGTACAGGGTGATTCAAAAAGAATACCACAACTTTAGGAATTTAAAACTCTGCAACGACAAAAGGCAGAGCTAAGCACTATCTGTCGGCGAATTAAGGGAGCTATAAAGTTTCATTTAGTTGTACATTTGTTCGCTTGAGGCGCTGTTGACTAGGCGTCAGCGTCAGTTGATGCTAAGATGGCGACCGCTCAACAGAAAGCTTTTTGTGTTATTGAGTACGGCAGAAGTGAATCGACGACAGTTGTTCAGCGTGCATTTCGAACGAAGTATGGTGTTAAACCTCCTGATAGGTGGTGTATTAAACGTTGGTATAAACAGTTTACAGAGAATGGGTGTTTGTGCAAAGGGAAAAGTTCTGGACGGCCGAGAACGAGTGATGAAAATGTAGCACGCATCCAGCAAGCATTTGTTCGCAGCCCAGGAAAATCGACTCGCACAGCTAGCAGAGATCTGAAAATTCCACAATCAACTGTATGGAGAGTCCTACGAAAAAGGTTAGTTATGAAACCTGAACGTCAACTACCCGAGGCGATGGATCGGCCGCCAGGCAGCCCGTGACAGAGCACTTCATCACTGGCCTCCAAGAAGCCCTGATCTTACCCCCTGAGATTTTTTCTTATGGGGGTATGTTAAGGATATGGTGTTTCGGCCACCTCTCCCAGCCACCATTGATGATTTGAAACGAGAAATAACAGCAGCTATCCAAACTGTTACGCCTGATATGCTACAGAGAATGTGGAACGAGTTGGAGTATCGGGTTGATATTGCTCAAGTGTCTGGAGGGGGCCATATTGAACATCTCTGAACTTGTTTTTGAGTGAAAAAAAAAACCTTTTTAAATACTCTTTGTAATGATGTATAACAGAAGGTTATATTATGTTTCTTTCATTAAATACACATTTTTAAAGTTGTGGTATTCTTTTTGAATCACCCTGTATTTTCGTGATTTAGGAGACAATTCACTTTGATGATAAAACTCATGGGATAGCAATATGCACGTATACACGTGGCGATAGTACCGCATACACAAGGTATAAAAATGCAGTGCATTGGCGGAGCTGTCAGTTGTATTCATGTGATCCATGTGAACACGTTTCGGACATGATTATAACCGCACGACGGAAATTAAGACTCTGCGAGAAATAACCACGGAAATCAATGTGGGACGTATGACTAACGTATTCGGTAGGCGAAATTTGGCGTTAATGGACTAAGGTAGCAGAAGATCGACGTGAAAGTCTTTGCTAACAGTAAGACATCACCTGCAGCGCCTCTCCTGGGCTCGTGACCACGTCGGTTGGACTCTAGACAACTGAAAAATCGTGGCCTGGTCAGACAGATCCCGATTTCGGTTACTAAGAGCTGATCGTAGGGTTCAAGTGTGACGCAGACCCTACGAAGCCACGGACCCAAGTTGTCAACAAGGCACTGTCCAAACGGCTGGTGTCTCCGTAGTGGTGTGGGCCACGTTTACATGGAATGGACAGTCCCCTGGTCCAAATGAACCGATCGTTGACTGAAAATGGTTGTGTTCGGCTACTTGTTGGACATCATTTAAGGCCGTTCATGGACTTAAAGTTCGCAAACAGCGATGTAATGACAATGCACCATGCCACCAGGCCACATTTATTAGCAGCTGATTTGAAGCACATTTTGGACCATTCTCACGAATAATTGGGCCACCCTGATCGCCCCATATGAATCCCATCAAACATTTATGGGACAAAATCGAGAGGTCAGTTAGTTCACAAAATCTTGCACCGGCAACACTTTCGCAATTACAGACGGTTATAGAGGCAACATGGCTCATTATTTCTGAAGGGACTTCCAACTATTTGTTGAGTCAATGCCACATCAAGTTGCTGCACTACGTCGGGAAAAAGACGTCCGACACGATATTGGGAGGTATTCGGTGACTTCTGTCACCTCACTGTATAATAGTGTTGCTCAGGAAACTGTGGGAATCGAAAGTGACTCGGGGTTGAGTGAGCGTAAACCTTTCAATAAACACATATATTAGCAATTAAACTCAACAAGAGTGTGGATGAATAAGGTCAAACAACTAAAATACCCAGCGCTCAATGCACAAGTATGCAAAACTTAATATCTAGTACAGCAGAACAAACAGTAAAATACTTGGCCCTGCAGAATATCTTTAGCTTTACAAGAAGCAGCTGGGCACATAGCAATATACCTACAATCCAACACACAATAAATAATTATGCACATTACAAAGGAATGACAAATAAAATAATCGAATTCTAACACGACACAATATCCACAAAATACCACAGCAGAAGCCGACACACCGAAACCCAAAACTAGCGCTAATACCGTATAACGAATTATAAAAGCAAACTGCAACATGCAAGTACATGTAGATATAGATAAGAGCTCACTTCTTTTATAAAATCAGCACTACATGTACACTATGAAATCGACAATATCCGGACACCATCAAAAACATACGTTTCTGATGTTACGTGCATTATGCTGACAGGTACTCCACATCAGCGCCCTCAGTAGTCATTAGACATCGTGAGAGAGCAGAATGGGGCGCTCCGCGGAACTCAAGGACTTCGAACGTGGGTGTGACTTGTCATACGTCTGTACGCGAGATTTCCACACTCAACAACATCCCTAGGTCCATCGTTTCCGATGTGATAAAGAAGTGGAAACGTGAACGGACACGTACAGAACAAAAGCGTACAGGCCGACCTCGTCTGTCGACTGACAAAGACTGCCGACAGTTGAAGAGACTCGTAATGTGTAATAGGCAGTCATCTATCCAAACCATCACACAGGAATTTCGAACTGTATCATGATCCACTGCAAGTACTAGGACAGTTAGGCGGGACGTGAGAAAACTTGGATTTCATGGTCGAGCGGCTGCTCATAAACCATACATCACGCCGGTAAATGCCCAAATGACACCTCGCTTGGAGTAAGAAGCGTAAACATTGGACGACTGAACAGTGGAAAAAAGTAATTTGGAGTGACGAATCACGGTACACAATGTGGCAATCCGATGGCAGGGTGTGGGTATGGCGAATGTCCGGTGAACGTCATCTGTCAGCGTGTGTAGCGCCAACAGAAAAATTCGGAGTAGGTGGTGTTATGGCATGGTTGTGTTTTTCATGGAGGGGGCTTGCACCCCTTGTTGTTCGGCGTGGCACCATCACAGCAAAGGCCCACAATGGTGTTTGAAGCACCTTCTTGTTTCCTACTGTTGATGAGCAATTCGGGGTTAGCGATTGTGTCTTTCAACACGATCGAGCACCTGTTCATAATACACGGCCTGTAGCGGAGTGGTTACACGACAGTAACATTCCTGTAATGGACTGCCCTGCATAGAGTCCTGACCTGAATCCTACAAAACACCTTTGGAATGTCTTGGAACGCCGACTTCGTGCCAGGTCTCACCGACCGACATCGATACCTCTCCTCAGTGCAGCATTCCGTCAAGAATGGCTGCCATTCCCCAAGAAACCTTCCAGCACCGGATTGAACGTATGACTGCGAGAATGGAAGCTGTCATCAAGGCTAAGGGTGGGCCAACACCATGTTAAATTCCAGCATTACCAATGGAGGGCGCTAGGCACATGTAAGTCATTTTCAATCAGGTGTCCGGATACTTTTGATTACATAGTGTATATACAGGAAATGTAACAAGAATAATATACAGTATAAGACTTACCACACATCAAACGACTCAAAAAGAAAATTACTAAAAGACAATGGAACAAGCTTCCTCTGTAGTCTCACTTATAACAATGTGATGTATATTAGAACTAGTCTGATCAATTCTCGTCAAGCGACAGTGCTACTCAGGGCAAGAAACATGCGGTGCCCACTTTCCCGTCCAGTAACTTTATCAAACCTTCCGCTCCCGATCTTACTATTAATTGCTAACATACGTACATAAATTACTACCTCATATTAATTAATATAAGACATGACCGCAGATGTTTACTAAATGTGTTGAATGTTGTTTTTCTTCTACTCTTAGCGTTGTTACGCAACAGCCTTAATTTGACTTCATATTACCTGCTACAAACATATAGTGATGTACCACATTTGAAGATCACTGTCTCTATATAGCTGCATTCACGAGATCATTTTACTTCCGTTTGACATTTATGTCATAGCATATACCTAATGCGAGTTGCGCACGCTCGTGGGTTGTCAGCATTGGAAGACAAAGAATAAAGTATTCCCCCTCTCTCTCCTACTAACTCCGCAGTGGCCGCGCTACTCACCACTGCACTTGAGGTAAGCGACAAACTTAATTCGAGGCTGTATTCACCTACATCAATTAAAATTAAGCACGTCTTAAAACCGTACTGTCCCTTAAAGAATATTTGTTTGTTGTTGAGCAAGAAAAGTATAGTCGTAAGAAGCTGTTACTGTTAGTTGATGTTTTTGGATTCTGCTGTTAATTTGGAGAAGTGTGTTATAAAATGCGGCTGAGAACCGCGTGCCGCTCGAATACTTTATATGGGCCGCAGCCTGACGACCACTGATCTATAGTGAGTGATGGAGGGTACTTCTGGTAACACTATGTGAACCTCCTCCGGATTGTTGTCTTTGTATAAGCAGTATGCAGGATGAAGTAATATGCTGTCCATCTGTTCATGTAACGTACTGTGTCGGAAATTCAGTAGCAAATCTCGGCGCATGAATAACACCTCTCTAGTAGCGTCTGCCACTGCAGGTTCTTCAGTGTCTCCGTAAGGCTCTCGGGCCGGCAACATAACCCTGTGTCGAAAGGCGCCGCTCTTCGGCAGATCTAATTTATTTCTACCACTAATCCAACCTTGTACTGGTCCCAGACTGATGAGGATTACTCAAGAGTCAGTCGAACAAGAGTTTTGTAAGCCACTTCTCTTATGGATGAACTAAATCTCCTGAAGATTCTTCCTATAAATCTTAGTCTTGCATCTGCTTCTTCCTAAATTAGTTTTATGCCAACATTGCTCTTTAGGTCGTTCAGAATGGCTACTTCTAGCTATTTTACGGTAATTACTGATCTCAACAGTTTATCACCGGTAGTCTAATTGTACGGTTGTGGATCTCTCCTGCTATGTATACGCACTATATTACATTTATTTACGTTCAAGGTCAACTGGCAGTACCTGAACCATTAATCAATCCTCAGCAGGTATTCCTGTATTTCGCTACAGTCTTGTGAAGGACCTACCTTATTACACAATCTGCAGGCTGCCTCATGTAACTCCCGACGCTGTCCCCTGGATCATATAAGAAGTCAGTAACGGTTCTATTACACTTCCGTGGAGTACTACTGAAGTTATCTTTACATCTGTCGATTTTATTCTGTTAAGAGCGACATGTTGAGTTCTATGTGCATGGAAATCTTGAATCCAGTCGCAAACATTCGGTCAGCGCGTCAAACTTTGGGACAATGTCAAATGCTTCCTGCAACAAGGCACCAAACAGAGTGCCGATTGCCGCGCTCTGGATTTCGTGGAGGAACAGAGCCCAGTAGAGTTTCGCAAGATCTCTCTTTTTGCGGAATCCATGTAGTCTTGACATAGAAGATTTTAGTTCTCCAAAACCGTCTTGAGATGTGTGCCTAAAACATGTTCCATAAATCTGCAACAGACTGATGTCAGCGATAAACGGGTATAATTATGTATATATGTCCTAGGACCTTTCTTAAAGACTGGAATGATCTACACGTTTTTCTAGACGCTAGGTATCCTGCGTTGCTCCAGCGACCTGCAATAAATGCTGGTGGAAAGGGAGCAAATTCTTTCGCATAATCTCTGTAGAATCTTACAGGTATCTCATCTGGTCGAGAAGCCTTTCCACTAAAAAGCTATCGTAGTTGTTTTTCTTTCCCGCGATAGTTATCTCAATATCTGTCACTTCGAGGTTCGTGCGAAAATTGAAAGGAGAGACTGTATTACGATCTTCCGTTATGAAACAGTTTAAGAAGACCGATATCAGTATATCGGCTTTCTGTCATATTCCGTTTCGGTCCAGAGTGAATAGTTGATTTCGATACGCTTGTTGATTTTACGCGAGACCAAAAGTTCGTAGGACTTTTAGTCACACTGAATGGCGAAATATTACTTTCACTGTCACTGAATGCTTCTCTCAGCGCTCTCCTTAGTCTCGTTTCTGCTTTGTTCAACTGTCTTCGTCAGCTGGTTTTGACTTCTCTTATATACTCTTTACTTAAGCAATGACTTTCTAAAACGATTAATAAACCACGATGGTTCTCCCATCCCTTAAAACCTTGCCCGGAACATAGTTGCCTAAGGCATATTGAACGTTTATTTTGAATTTTATGTGTTTGTGCTCCATATTTTCGCTCTCAACACTGTATATTTAATGTTATCTACTCAGATACTTTACATCCTATCACTCGTGATAAGCAAAAATATTTTCCTACTATTCATAAGCACCCTTATAACATCAGTAGTCATTGATGCTATCACGGCATTATGGTCACTGATACCTCCTCCTACCTTAACTGATTCGAAAAGTTCAGGTCTGTTCCTTGCTAGGCGGTCGAAGACGAGTTGGTTCTCTGTCAGCTCTTCGGACAAGACATTCACAATAAAATCACATGAATCTCTGTTTGTGGCGACAGGTTCGATCACACGACTCTCCTATCCTATACGTGACAGATTGAAGTCTCCCCCCACTGCAGTAGTGTGATTGGGACATTAATTCACGAAATTCTGTAAGTTCTGTCTTATGCGCTCTGCCACTACTGCTCCTGGTGGCAGTCTATAAAAGCATTCGATTATAAGTTTGACCCACCTTTGATGCTTAATTTCACCCAGCTTATTTCCTATATGTTCAACGTTTTGTCAATAACTGGGTGACTATCTGAATTGTTACACTATCCTAAAATACCAGATACACCAAGATCCCTTGTAAATCTTTTTATTGATTATCGGTTTCGACAGATCTGTGTTGTCATCGGATCTTGTAAGACATCAACAAGGTTCATTATCTTTACAAACTTGCAAGAGACACAGTGATGTGCGTTAATTGTAAAACTACGCATATCACTATGACTTGCAAGTTTGTAAATATCATGAACTGCTGTTAACGTGTAACAAGATCCGATAATGACAGTACAGATCTGTCGAAATCGCTAATCAATAAAGAGATTTACAAGCGACCTTTGCGTACCTGATATTTCAGAATAAAATAACTAATCATTTCACATTCAGGATCCATAACATCAACAGACATTATCGAATGTTTTACTACAATAACCACGCAACCAGAACTGGCGTCTAACATATCCTTACGATGTATATTTCAATCTGTTTTTAGGATTTAGTTGCAGTTTATATCCGTTTTTAACCATTTTTTTGTTCCTAATACTATCTGATCACTATTACCTTTAATAAGCTATGCTAATTCTGTTACCTTACTCGTTACTAATACAGTTTAATGATGTCGTATTAACCTTTCGTATTTAAGATCTGCGAAGACGCACGCTGTCTGAGAATAATGTGGCTGATCGATTTCGATAGGCATTTCATCACTGATAGCAGGGGGAGGGAAAGAGGTCCTCTAACCTAACAACAAGTGCACCTTCGCTTACTGCGCTGTTCTGATATCCTCTTCCTGCGTGTAGTGCATGCCTGATGTATTGAGAGGTGGGGGAGGGGCTACAATTCTCCATTTGACAGCGGAGCGGAGGTCGGGAAATTCGCATCCGATATCGCCGTAGAATTGTTAGAGCCTCTGGTTTAGATCTACCACCCTGCTCAAAACCAGACTGCGTTGAACTCTGTGTAACGTATCACAGATAGTGAGCTTAGCCTGCGCCCTACTTGCGACGCCAGCTGCCTTCACCAAATCAGCCAACCGCCGAAAGGAATCGAGGATGGCTTCAGAACCAAGCAGCAGAGAGTCATTCGTGCATTCGTGCCGTCGTGAGCCACGATTTGCAGCCTGTTGCGCTCAGTGTGTTAGATAGCCGCTGCCAGAGCCTCTTCCATATCTCGGACAAACATATCTCGGACAAACATATCTCGGACAAACATATCTCGGACAAACATATCTCGGACAAACATATCTCGGACAAACATATCTCGGACAAACATATCTCGGACAAACATATCTCGGACAAACATATCTCGGACAAACATATCTCGGACAAACATATCTCGGACAAACATATCTCGGACAAACATATCTCGGACAAACATATCTCGGACAAACATATCTCGGACAAACATATCTCGGACAAACATATCTCGGACAAACATATCTCGGACAAACATATCTCGGACAAACATATCTCGGACAAACATATCTCGGACAAACATATCTCGGACAAACATATCTCGGACAAACATATCTCGGACAAACATATCTCGGACAAACATATCTCGGACAAACATATCTCGGACAAACATATCTCGGACAAACATATCTCGGACAAACATATCTCGGACAAACATATCTCGGACAAACATATCTCGGACAAACATATCTCGGACAAACATATCTCGGACAAACATATCTCGGACAAACATATCTCGGACAAACATATCTCGGACAAACATATCTCGGACAAACATATCTCGGACAAACATATCTCGGACAAACATATCTCGGACAAACATATCTCGGACAAACATATCTCGGACAAACATATCTCGGACAAACATATCTCGGACAAACATATCTCGGACAAACATATCTCGGACAAACATATCTCGGACAAACATATCTCGGACAAACATATCTCGGACAAACATATCTCGGACAAACATATCTCGGACAAACATATCTCGGACAAACATATCTCGGACAAACATATCTCGGACAAACATATCTCGGACAAACATATCTCGGACAAACATATCTCGGACAAACATATCTCGGACAAACATATCTCGGACAAACATGTCGAGTATAAAGTGGCATTGTTTCCCCACCTGCCTGCTATTTCGCTGCTAAGGAGGCCCATTACCGCCTAGCTTTCAAGCTCCTAACGACCACCATACCCTGGGCGGGAAATCGGCTCTGGCCGAACAGGAGAGGCATCCCGTGCTGGCTCGTATTACCAACACTGGCTAGCACCTCGTACCTGTTGCTAAGGCCTATGGAGCCAGCCGTGCGGCCACTTTTCCACTTTTACCCGCCTCCAAGACATACGCAAACCCATAACTGTCTGCCATTCACTGTCCCGTGAAGACAGACCTATCAGATGTCGGCATTGGAAGATGCAGTGACAACAGGGTTACTAGGAGATTCCAACAGCACAAAACAGTCACAGGTTTCACCACTGGTGCACCAACGTCGTTGCAGCTTTGAACAGTGTGGGGAACCTGTCGATGGCCCAGAGAACCTCAGGACAATATATGATACCGTCACGCACTAATTTAGTATGTCCAACAGTGGGCCATATTGTGGATCACACTGTCCAGTGTAGGCTACAATAAAGCCTCAGAGTGTGAGACAAGCGCCCTATGGTAAGTGGTGTTAAGTGCTGTCGGAATTATACCCATAAATGTCCATAAATGCCCACTGAAGACACGTAACTTTCCAGTCCAGCAAGCCAGATGCGTGTGCTGGAGCAATACCATCCACCAGATGGGACCCTGGTTTGTAGCCACCACGAAACTGTTGTACAAAAAGATCGGACCCCCAATATTACAGACGAATATCCTTATCACTGGTTTGGTGCAAAATTCTTGGACATATTCTAAGTTCGAAGAGAGTAAAAAGTTTGTCCACAAATCACCACGGAGAGCGTCGCGTACGAAACTGTTTGCACGTTTCTTGCAAGATATCCTGATAACGATGGATGAAGAGCAACAGAGAGGTTCCATATTCATAGATTTTCGAAAAAGCATTTGACACAGTGTACCACTGCAGACGGTTAACGAAGGTACGAGCATAAGGTGTAGGAATCCAGATATGTGTACCGAACACTTCTTAAATAACAGAACACATTGTGTTGTCCTGGACGGCGAGTTTTCATCAGAGAAAAGAGCATCGTCAGTACTGCCCCAGGGAAGTGTGCATGTACCGTTGTTATTTTCTATACATATAAATGATCTGACGATAGGGCGAGCAGCAACTTGGTAGAGTTTGCTGATGATACTTTCGCGTACGGGAAAGTGCCGTCGATGAGTGACTGTAGAATGATACAGGATGATTGACAGAATTTCTATTTGTTGTAATGAACGGCAGCTTGATGTAAATTTAGAAAAATGTAAGTTCATGCAGATCAGTAGGAAAAACAATCCTTTCTTGTTCGAATGCAGTCACGTCAGTCAGATTTCTAGGCATAACGTTGCAAATCGATGTGAAAAGGAACGAGCGCGTAAGGTCGGTAGTAGGGAAGGAGAGATTTAGGAAACCGTGATTTATCTACACAGAAGACTGCTTATAGGATGCTAGTGCAACCCACTCCTGAGTAATACTTGACTGTTTGGGATCCCTACCTGATCGATTTAAAGGAAGACGTCTAAGCAATTCAGAGGCGGGCTGCTAGATTTGTTACCAGCAGCGTAGATCAACATGCTTCGTGACCTTAAATGCGAATCCCTGGAGGGAAGAATACGTTTTTATCACGAAACACAATTGAGAAAATGTAGAGAACCGGCATTTGCCGCTAACTGCTGAACAGTCCTACTGCCGCCAACTTACGTTTCGCGTACGGGACCACGAAGACAAGATAAAAGATTACGGTTTGTACGAAGACATGTAGACAGTCGTTTTTCCCCTCGCTCCATTTGCGAGTGGAGCGGGAAAAGCAATGACTAAGCGTGGTATAAGGTACCCTCTGCCATTCATCATATGGTTGCTTGCGGTGTATGTGTGTAAGGTACACGTAAATAAATAGTGGATCGGAGATAGCACACACTCACTTTTTATGCAACGTTACGGCCGCCGTTGCTCCAGAGGAACCTTAATCCAGCCATGAACCTCGCAGCTGTCACACATTCTCGCGAAGCCAGGGACGGATTGGTAGTCGGTATGGGAACTAAGTCTGTCCCACAAGCTGCATCCACCGCAGTATCCACAGGTGCGTAACAAAATGACATATCAGATGACAACACTAACACTGCCATATCGGCCCATCAGCGCAATGTTGGTAGCACTGTAACATGTCGCGATGAGCTCTAGAAGAGCAGATCATGGGAATAACTTTCCAGAGAAAACCAATAATTATGTGTGAACAGGAGCGGTGTGGTTCTTTTATGTATCGAGAATGCATCAGGCGAGTCGGCGAACATAAACAACAGAGCACCCTTCGCAGACGACGATACACATCCTAATGGGAGACTTACGGCCCAGGGACTGCTGCGTAGTGTGTAAGCAGTACAGATGTTGCGCTAGTTGCACGTCGCCACTCCCTCGAGCAAGACAACGATCTTGTTGCTCCTGCTCCGTATTGCCCCTGATCATTTTCTCACCTGAACATTTTTCTCAGCCGTATCGTAACTTTAAGGCTGCCAGCCCACTTCGTGCTGATTGCGGATGGCCACTAATTTGACAATACTCTCACGACTCTCAAACCCAACAAGATCTGTTGGCATCCTTATCTTATTTCCAAACGACTGTATTCCAAACGCCGACAACAGTGTGTTACAGCATTATGCCCAAGACCTTCGTCCATACAGACTGTTACGACTACATTAAATAGTCTCTCACTGGCCATGCTTGTCGCGTGTTTCCGTATTGCCCAGTCAAATTTAATTCTGCACAACGTCATGTCTCAATGTTTCTTTCATAGGCCTCAAAAGTACCGTAAATTATGGACACGAGACGATATTCATATCCAGCTTTGCAACGTTCGTTCTTTTACTACCATAAGGCCCGTATTCATTTAAAAAAAATTGTTTTCACATGTCAGCCTTACATTTCATCCAGTTGGTTCTGCCGGTTAACTTCTATTGCATTGAGAGGACAAAGAATATTAAGTTCCATTTCACTTACTCTGACGACGACTTTTTATTGTATCGCGAGACAACAAATGGTAACGTCATACTTAAAACTCACTCCAACCGTCGTCCGTTTTGAGAGACAGTGTCTTTCTGAGCGCAGGGAGGCTGGCGCTATGGTCTAATTGAAACTCTTCCGAACGCCCGCACCGGTTTGTGTGTGTGTGTGTGTGTGTGTGTGTGTGTGTGTGTTGGTTTTGTGTGTGTGTGTGTGTGTGTGTGTTTTATTCAAAGCCTGTTACTGCGCTGGAGTCGCCCAAGAGAGGATATCGACGTAATGCCATTCCGGTGCCAAGATGGCTCTTTTCAAACTTGTTTCGATTTCGGACGTCAGTCATGGCATGGGAGTTAATTAGCGAATATGGCAGGCAGGGGCACACAGTTCGGTTTTCTCGGGATCACAGTATCTGTTACCTGACCCCCACCCCTCCCCCGCCAAATATAGCTTGCCGTCACCTCCACATTTAACGAGCGACGGATGCCTAAGATATTAGTAATAATAATAATAATAATAATAATAATAATAATAATTCAACATCTACCAAGCATTAGTGGAATGTTATGGGCGTGGACGCCCTTAGTTGCATAAGGTGCTTTTGAACTGTAATGTTTTTATTTGTGACAAACCGGTGTTTATTTTTAACAAACCTGTGTGAAATATGCTACATATTATCCACGCTGCGCGGAGTGGCCGCGCGGTTTGAGGCGCCATGTCACGGATTGCGCCGCCCTTCCCGCCGGAGGTTCGAGTCCTCCCTCGTGTGTGTGTGTGTGTGTGTGTGTGTGTGTGTGTGTGTGTGTGTGTGTGTGTTTGGTGTTCTTAGCATAAGTTAGTTTAAGTAGTCTGTAAGTCTAGGGACCGATTACCTCAGCAGCTTGGTCATTTAAGAATTCACACACACACACACACACACACACACACACACACACACACACACACACACACACACAATCCAACATGATGTCAACACGGCATGCGTGATATAGTTATAATGGAACAGGACGTATAATAACAAGTTTTGAAGCTATGAAAATGTAGCTGGTCGTGGTGGCCAAGCGGTTAAAGGCGCTACAGTCTGGAACCGCGCGACCGCTACGGTCGCAGGTTCGAATCCTGCCTCGGGCATGGATGTGTGTGATGTCCTTAGGTTAGTTAGATTTAAGTAGTTCTAAGTTCTAGGGGACTGATGACCTCAGAAGTTAAGTCCCATAGTGGTCAGAGCCATTTGAACCATGAAAATGTAACGTTTCCATTTCCTCATCTGCAATGGCAAATGTAAATAATGATTGTACATGTACTCTCTGTGAATACAACACTTTACAGCCCAGAAAATGACTGTCATAACTATTGAAATCAGTCGTCAGGAATAAATAGTATCGAATGCAGTCTTGGCTATTAAAAGTTTCTTCAGAGCAAATACTGATATCTCCTTCCAGTCTCTAATTATGAGAAATTTCAAACAATGAAATATGTAAAATGGTGTAATGTGCCGATAATAATTTGTTTACATCAGTGCTGCAAATATCTTTATCCTAACTTCAAGAATTTGCAATTTAGAGAAATACGTCATTGGAAAGGTATTTGCACAAAAAATCTTAGAAGTACTTGTCTTACAATCATTTAAAAATTGCAGTAGCAACAAACGTTCACAGCTTTGATAACTTCATAAATTATACAGTGCAAAGCCGAGGTGTGCACACAACTCACCATTAACATTATTTCACGTAGCACTACGGGTGTGAACAGAGGTTCGCAGGCTATGACTATGTCAGTGTGTAAGCGTTGGAACGCTGTATCTTTCAGTAATTTTCGCTTCTGTGCGGTGAAATCAGTCCGTCTGGTGTGTTTTTGGTTTGTTTTCTTGTCAGTGGAGGGACTCTCCCTTTCTATCGTGTCTCACCCAGCTCCCTGTGGTTTGCCTGGCCCACGAACACTGCCTGGTTTGTTGTTGGCAGCAGGCACGATCGACCTGTGAGTGGCCGTCCTTTCCTGGCCGGAATATTTCCCGCAGGCGCCCATGGGGGCCGCTCTAAGGAACGCAACCCAAAAGCATCCTCTTGTAAACATTTTAGATTTTCTTACCGCTCTCGAGACTCTCTTTTCATGCCTGTAGATACCTCGAAAGATAGCTGAAAAATCTGGAAATTAATATATGCACAAATGAAGCCACATGCAGTCTTTCAAAGTGTCTGGGGAACCAGAAGCTACATCAGGAGATTGTAAAACAGCACTAATTTTCCCAACCCACAAGAAAGGAGATAAGGCTTACCCCAGAAACTGTAGAAGAATTTTCTTTCTTCCAGTGACTTACAAAATTCTTTCACACACACACACACACACACACACACACACACGTACTTACGTACATATTATAAATCTACACTTATACTTCTCAAGCCACCTTATGGCGTCTAGCGAATGGTACTTTCAGTACAGCTGTCTCGCCCCTCTCGTTTCTCCCTTTTCCGCGCTCGAATCTTGCTTTTGACTGAGGAACAATATTCAATTATCGGTCGAAATAGGGTTTTGTAAGCTGTCTCCTATAATTCCTGGGCATCCTTTCAATGAATCTCGGTCTGGTATCTGCATTCGTACGATTAGTCTTACATGGTCGTTCCAATTTAAAATTATTCGTATGCATAGTCCCAGATATGTAATGGACGTGCCTGCTTTCACCGACTGTTCGCCAATGGCATCATCAAACGATGAATCTTTTCGCATATGTATGCGTAATACATTACGTGCGTTGTGGGACACTAATGGAAGACCGGAGACGACATCAAGCATGAAGAGATGCAGGTGGTCCACAATAATGTTCATCTAGCCCACAGTTGTCATGGTGCTTTCGATTCCTATGACAGGTCCCGTGGAAGTTCAAGCGAATGTCTCCCACAGCATAATACAGGGCGAGTCAAAAAGGACTTTACAACTTTGGAATGATATAAAAATTTACTGAGATAAATTACAGAACCGGTAAATAGATCGTTTTGTAGCAATAAACCTCAAGTTTGATTCACGTAATGCACCAGTACCCCATTCGGCCACCATGAGTGCGAGTATACTGCACAGTTAAAATGGCTACTTTCACTGGCGCAGAGTATTCTCGCTGTGTGCTTTGGTTTCATGAAACTAACTCTGCAACAACTCTCCGGCGAATACGTTAAGGAACCTACAGGCAAGCCTGCAAGTTAGTTACTCTTGACACAAGAACTTTGTTGAGATGGACTGTTCACTGGACACAACAAATCCCCAGGTTGACCACATGTTGATGACTATGGATCTGGATATGCTTGAAACCTTTTTAATTCCACATATCGATGAAGATGATCGAGATAGGATGGTTTACTACCAGCAAGACGGTGCACCGCCTCGTTTTCTCACGGGAGTTCGAGGTTTCCTAGATAATTGCTTCCTACGTCGATGGATTGGACATGAAGGGCCAATGGCAGGGCCGCCACGCTCTCCAGACTTAACACCATTGGATTTCTTTCTCTGGGGTTTCATTAAAAACCGTGTGTATGTTCCTCCCCTACCAAACAATTTAGCTGATCTGAAAAATCGAATCTACGCTACTGTTGTGCAAGTTAAGCCCGATTTGCTACAATGAGTGTGGCGATAAACGGTTGGATGTTTGCCACTTCACAAATGGTAGTCACATGAACCAAAACGACGCTTGACACTTGAGGTAGATTGCTACAAAAGACACATCTACCGATTCTGTAAGTTATTGAGATAAATTTCTGCTTCATTCCAAAGTTGTTAAGTTCTTTTTTGATTAACTCTGTACTCTCTTCGCTGATCTGTCTCTGTGACACAGTACATGGTACATGATTCAAGTCTCGCCCCCCCCCCCCCCCCCCCCCGAGGGGACTCGCGGCTATTTCGTGAGTTCATGTGTGCTGCACACGGGGCTCCGAGCTATTGCAGACTATTCTTACTTCCCAGGCTGCATTTCCTTCACCAAAGCCCTCCCTCCCCATCCTCGCTCCTCCCCCACTGCCCCCTCCTTCCCCAATGCCCCCTCTCTTAGTGTTCTTATTTATGTTGACCAGGGCATCCACCTGGGTCCCTGTATTCCATGCAATTTTGTTTCCCTTGCTTGTTCTGTTTCATCCCCTTTGGCTCCCCCCCCCCCCGCCCATCCTTGGGGTTTGACCTCCACTTCTAAATTTTATGTCTTTAGTCTGAGCCATCTTGGGAAGAACTCCTTCCCCAGCGTCTACAGCGTCGATTCTGTTCCCCCCTTCCTTTCCATTTCCTTCCCCACCGTAACACCCCTCCAATCCGCTAGATGACCAACATATCTAGCCACTCCGCGTGTTGGGGTTGTTATGTACCCCCTGACAACACAGGGATCACTGTACTGATACCTGAGTTGTAGCCTCCTCATGTATGCCAAGGAGTGGTTGCCTGTTTTTCTGAGGCATCTTAAGTCACAGGTATGGCTGCCGTGCCAGAGGGGCATTGCTGTGGCTGTGGCCATGGCCGTGGGGAGAGTCTCTGATCAGTGAGTAGTATCAGGGTGCTTGGCGCATAAATTGTATCAAGCTTCCAGAATCTGGCCATTCTCAAGTGCTCTCTTTGAGTGGTAGCAGACCATTGAACACTGCTTTCTATGACCCTGCAGCCTTTCCTTTCCTGTCTACACCCTGGGAGGCGACCCAGGCTCGCCATTTTGGGATGAAACACTTTCCCCGCTACCTGGTCTGTACTAGAGTAGACGGGGACTTATTTGCTGCCACAAAGCCATTGTTGTTTGTGGAAAATATCGAGGACAAGTATGACAAAGTGGAGTGTCTCAATAAGATGCGGTTAGGCTCCCTGTTGATAAAAGCTTCGTCTGCCGCCCAATCTGCAGATTTTCATGCTTGTGATTGTCTTGATGAAGTCACGGTGTCTGTTACCCTTCACCAGTCTCTGAATATGGTGCAGGCAGTCGTTTTTCATAGGGACCTCATACTGCAAGAGGATGATGAACTCCAGGTTAATCTGGATCGAGACACCTTTCATTTTGTTTGCCAAGTGCAAGACGGTGATAAAGGCAACCACACCGATACTGGCGCCTTTATTCTGGCTTTCAAGGGAGATACCCTCCGGGAGGTCAAGGTCATATGGTACCAATGTGACATCAGGCCGAACGTTCCAGCATCAATGAGGTGCTTTCGGCACTTGCTTTTTGTGGACAAGTCCTCCCTGTAGCCGGCCACGGTGACCGAGCGGTTCTAGGCGCTTCAGTCCGGAACCGCGCGAATGCTATAGTCGCAGGTTCGAATCATGACTCGGGCATGGATGTGTGTGATGTCCTTAGGTTAGTTAGGTTTAAGTAGTTCTAAGTCTAGGGGACTGATGACAGCTGTTAAGTCCCATAGTGCTCAGAGCCATTTGAACCATTTGAAGTCCTCCCTCTGTATGGCAGACCCTTTGTGTGGTGACTGTGGACACCCATTCCATAAGGAAAACACCCTGTGTTCCGGCAACTGTGTGCGTAAATTATCACCTCTACTCTCTACACTAACCAGTTTTTTTCATCAGTCTTCTGACTGGTTTGATGCGGCCCGCCACGAATTCCTCTGCTGTGCCAACTTCTTCACCTCAGAGTATCACTTGCAACCTATGTCCTCAATTATTTGCTGTGTGTATTTTAGTCTTTGCCTTCCTCTACAATTTTTGCCCTCTACACTTCCCTCTAGTACCATAGGAGTCATTCCATCATGTCTTAACAGGTCCTATCATGCTGTCCCTTCTCATCAGTGTTTTCCGCATATTCCTTTCCTCTTCGATTCTGTGCAGAACCTCCTCATTCCTTACCTTATCAGTCCACACAATTTTCACCATTCGTCTGTTGCACCATGTCTCAAATGCTTCGATTCTCTTCTGTTCCGATTTTCCCACAGTCCTTGTTTCACTATCATACAATGCTGTACTCCAGACTTACGTTCTCAGAAATTTGTGCCTCAAATTAAGGCCTATGTTTGATACTAGTAGACTTCTCTTGGCCAGGAGTGCCCTTTTTGCCATTGCTAGTCTGCTTTTGATGTCCTCCTTGCTCCGTCTGTCATTGGTTATCTTACTGCCTAGGTAACTGAATACTTCCTGACCATGAATTATGATAAGTTTCTCACTGTTCTCATTTCTACTACTTCTCATTATTTTTGTGTTTTTTTTTTCGATTTACTCTCAGCCCGTACTGTGTACACATTAGACTGTTCATTCCGTTCAGCAGATCATGTAATTCGTCTTCCACTCAGGATAGCAATGTCATCAGCGAATCGTATCATTGATATCCTTTCACCATGAATTTTAATTCCATTCCTGAACCTTTCTTTTATTTCCATCATTGCTTCTTCGTTGTACTGATTAAACAGTAGGGGGGAAAGACTACACCCCTGTCTTACACCCTTTTTAATCCGAGCACTTCGTTCTTGGTCGTCCACTCTTATTATTCCCTCTTGGCTCTTGTACATATTGTATATTACCCGTCTCTCCCTATAGCATATCCCTATTTTTCTCAGAATTTCGAACATGTTGCACCATTTTACAGTTCGAATGCTTTTCCAGTTCAACAAATCTTATGAACGTGTCTTGATTTTTCTTTAGTCTTGCTTCCATTATCAACCGCAACGTCAGAATTGCCTCTCTCGTGCCTTTACGTTTTCTAAAGCCAAACTGATCGTCATCTACCGCATCCTCAATTTTCTTTTCCATTCTTCTGTGTATTACTCTTCTCAGCAACTTGGATGCATGAGTTGTTAAGCTGATTGTGCGATAATTCTCGCACTTGTCAGCTCTTGCAGTCTTCGGAATTGTGTGGATGCTTTTTTTTCCGAAAGCCAGATAGTATGTCGCCATACTAATACATTCTACACACTAACGTGAATAGTCGTTTTGTTGCCATTAGAAATTCTGATGGAATGTTATCTATCCCTTCTGCCTTATTTGACCCTAAGTCCTCCAAAGTTCTTCGAAATTCTGATTCTAATACTGGATCCCCTATCTCTTCTAAATCGACTCCTGTTTCCTCTTCTATCACATCATGCAAATCTTACCCCTCATAGAGGCTGTCAATGTATTCTTTCCACCTATCCGCTCTCTCCTCTGCATCTAGCAGTGGATTTCCCGTTGCAGTCTTAATGGTATTACCCATGCTTTTAATGTCACGGAAGGTTGTTTTGACTTTCCGGTATGCTGAGTCTGTCCTTCCGACAATCATTTCTTTTTCGATTTCTTCACATTTCGTCTTAGCTTCCCTGCATTTCCTATTTATTTCAATCCTCAGCGTTTGTATTTCTGTATTCTTGAGTTTCCCGGAACACTTTTGTACCTCCTCCTTTCATCAATCAAATGAAGTATTTCTTCTGTTACCCATGGTTTCTTCACAGTTACCTTCTTTGTACCTTTGTTTTTCTTTCCAGCTTCTGTAATCGCCCGTTTCAGAGATGTCCATTCCTCTTCAACTGTACTGCCTACTGAGCTATTCCTTACTGCTGCATCTATAGCCTTAGAGAACTTTTAGCGTATCTCGTCATTCCTTAGTACTTCTGTACCCCACTTCTTTGCGTATTGATTCTTCCTGACTAATGTCTTAAATTTCAGCCTACCCTTCATCACTACTACATTGTGATCTGAGTCTATATCTGCTCCTGGGTACGCCTTACAATCCAGTACCTGATTTCTAAATCTCTGTCTCACCATGATGTAATATAACTGAAATCTTACCGTATCGCCAGACCTTTTCCAAATATACCTCCTCCTCTTTTGATTCTTGAACAGAGAATTCGCTATTACTGGCTGAAACTTGTTACAGAACTCAATTAGTCTTTCTCCTCTCTTATTCCTTGACCCAAGCCCAAGTTATCCTGTAAACTTTCCTTCTACTCTTTCCCTACAAATGCATTCCAGCCTCACATGACTATTAGATTTTCGTCTGCCCTCCCAATATCCTCATATACTTCCACTATCTCTTCATCTTCAGCTTACGACTTCGGCATATATACCTGAACTATCGTTGTCAGTGTTGGTTTGCTGTCGATTCTGATAAGAACAACCCTATCATTGAACTGTTCACAGTAACACACTCTCTGACCTACCTTCTTATTCATAACGAATCCTACTGTTGTTATACCATTTTCTGCTTCTTTTGATATTACCCTATACTCATCTGACCAAAAATCCTTGTCTTTCTTCCACTTCACTTCACTGACCCCTACTATATCTACATTGAGCCTTTGCATTTCCTTTTTCACATTTTCTAGTTTCCCTACCACGTTCAAGCTTCTGACATTCCACACCCCGATTTCTATCGTCATCCTTTCGTTGATTATTCAGTCTTTTTCTCATGGTCACATCCCCCTTGTCAGTCTCCTCCCAGAGATCCGAATGGGGGACTATTCTGGAATCTTTTGTCAATGGAAAGCTCATCATGACACTTTTCAATTACACGCCACATGTCCTGCGGACACATGTTTCGTGTCTTTAATGCAGTGGTTTCCATTGCTTTCTGCACCCTCATGCCGTTGATCACTGCTGATTCTTCCGCCTTTAGGGGTAGTTTCCCACCTCTTGGACAAGAGAGTGCCCTGAACCTTTGTCTCCTCCTCTACCCTCTTTGACAAGGCCGTTGGCAGAACGAGAGAGACTTCTTATGCCGGAAGTCTTTGGCCGCCAATGCTGATTATTAATCAAAACTTAAGCAGTGGTAGGATTCGAACCTGGGACCGTGACGTTTTGATTACTAATCAAAGACGCTACCGCTAGACCACCAAGAAAGAAAAGAAGATCCAATACTTGTCAGTCCCTGGATCGTCTGTCGTACACTGAGGCTAGCCAAAAATATGACCGAGATCACCTGGTGTTGATGTCTTCTACTTTTGCTTCTGTTACCTCCTTTCCCCTCCTCCCTCTTACTAAGCCCAGTCCTGTCCCTCTCTTCTCTCCTCCTCCCCTGCAGTTCCCTCGCCCTTCCTTCCCCCTGCCCAGCCAAAGAAGTGCCCCCTGTTCTTCGGCGCCTGCCAGTGATGGGGCTTCCCTCGCTCCAGGACCCCTCTCTCTCATTTATCAGGCCGGAGGCCTGCTACCACGACTCGGCCACAGGATGCACTGAGCCCCATGGTCGCCCACACTCTTTCGGTTCCAGATCTTGCAGAAGCCTGTTCTCCTTCTGTGCCCTTCCCTCAAAAAGAGGCACATCCCAGGACAAAGCTGCTCTGGTGCCCTTGGGAATGCCATCTCTCCCCTCGCAACCTGAGTCTGACATCTTATTTATGGATGTCACCCTGTGACCTCTGACTTGGTGACATGACCTCCCTTCAGCTTCTTTATACCCCGCCTGTACTCTGTCCAAATGATAATCCAGTGGAATTGCAACACATATTA
Organism: Schistocerca nitens; assembly: GCF_023898315.1. Lineage (NCBI taxonomy): Eukaryota > Metazoa > Arthropoda > Insecta > Orthoptera > Acrididae > Schistocerca > Schistocerca nitens. Next base: position 899,164,036 of record NC_064614.1, on the reverse strand, counting down.
CTGTCACCTACCGGAATTACAATAAGTTGTTTCCTCTTATTCTGCATTCTGTCTTGCTCTTCAGGAAATGCACTTCTTTGATGACCACTATCCAACATTTCATGGTTATCGGGCATTCTGTCAGAACCGCGCCAATCACAAGATAGCATCTGGAGGGGTCAGCACTTAGGTTCGCACCAGTGTCATTAGTGAGTGAATCCCCTTTCGTACCAACCTAGAAGCAATAGCAGTATGAGTGCAAACGACCCCAGCAATCACCTTTCACAATGTCTGCCTCTCTCCAGGTAGGCAACTTCCTTATGTTGACCCACATACCTTAATGCAGCAACGCCCACCCCTGTATCTCCTCCTTGGGGACTTCAATGCACAGCACCCCATACGGGGGAGAGCGACTTCGACAGGTAGGAGTCTTCTAATTGACCAACATATTACAAACTGTCTGTCTCCCCTCAACGACGCTTCCTGTAACCACTTCAGTGCCGTTCCTGGCATCTTTTTTTGATATTGTTCTCACATTCTCGTTCCCTGCTCCAGTGGCTTCCCTACCTTAGTCACCCTTTGATGATCTTTGTGATACTGACCACTTTCTGGTGATCCTATTGTTCCCCTGCCGCCGCCAGGTAGACAGGCCCCCACGTTGCGCATTCTGCAGAACCAACTGGCCTTCATATACATCTACTGTGCACTTTGACACCTCTCTCTCGGGTTGCATTGATGGGTCATGGAAGAAGTCTCTGACACTGTGGTGAACCAAGGATGTAACAGTCGCTGTTCAGGACTGCTGATGGGAGCTGCAACAATACCATTCACAGACCAGCCTTATAGCTTTTAATCATCTTCAGGCTAAAGTTCACTACCTTATTAATCAAAGTAGGCAGGAAAGCTGGGAACGCTATGTTTCCTCCCTGGGGGTGTATACCTATTCATCACAGGTTTGGTCCAGGCTCCAGGCTCCATCGCCTTCTGGGCTGCCAGCGACAATAGACTGTCCAGGGTCTAATGTTACAGGATGTTCTGTGTACTGATCCATCAGTCCTTGCAGAACACCTCGTAACGCCTTTGCAACAGCATCAGAGTCCTTTTTCTTTCCAATGAGTTGGAAAAAAAATCCTGTTTCAACCTCCACCAAGCTGAAGCCTATATGAACCCTTAATTGAGTGGGAAATCTTCGAGCCTCTTGCCTCTTCTCATGACACAGCCCCAAACCTGGATTCCATCCACAATGAGGTGATCCAACACTTGGACATTACTCAAAGGTAAAATCTCCACAGGATCTTCAACTGCATTTGGCTCACAGGTATCTTCCCCTCGCAATGATACATGTTCTTAAGCCTGGGAGGAACCCAAGTCTTTCGACAGCTACCGCCCAACTAGCCTGACCAGTGTACTTCATGAACTGCTTGAGAGGATAGTTACCTTCACATTATGTTGGGTAATCAAATCTCAGGGTCTTTTGTCCTTGTATCAGTGTGGCTTCTGTGAAGGACGATCTACAACTGACCATTTACCCAGATTGGAAACAACAAGCTTCAAAGGGTTTGTAACCTCTGTTGGGCCAGTGATTACACTGGCATTATATGTAGACAATATTTTCATCTGGTGCAGCTTCTCCTTGGTAGGGTCTGCTGAAGACCAGCATCAAGGTGCCATCCATTGGGTCTCTGAGAGAGCCCTCTCCCATGGCTTCCTGTTTTCGCCTCCAAAACGTGTGTTTTGCACTTTTGCTGTCAACCTGCAGTAGACCCTGACCAGTGCCTAGATGTTGTTGCACATTCTCATTTCTTGGGTCTTATTTTTGATAAAAATATGATGTGGCTGCCCCATACTCGTCACCTGAAGACTACCTGCATGCAGAAGCTTAATGCTCTTTGCCTCCTGGCCCACACATCTTGGGGTGCAGACCATGCTACTCTTTTCCATCTGTACTGTGCTCTGGTTTTGTTCAGACTAGATTATGGTTGTCAGATTTATGGCTCAGCGGCTCCTTCCACTCTTAAACTACTTGACCATGTTCATCATTATGGGCGCCTTTCGCACCAGTGTCAAGAATGGTCTAATATCAGAAGCAGGGATTAATCCTCTACAAATGCAATGGAGCCAACTCCTGGTTTCTCACGCAATCGTCATTCAATGATTCCCTGACTTTCCTGTTTACCCTGTCCTCTTTGCAAACGAGTCTCCCTACTGATACCCACCTTCGGGTGAGATTTCCAGTTGGAATGGATCTCCATCTCCCCCTCCATTCATTGGAAAGAGCCCATACCTTGGATGGTGCTTCAACCAAGGATTAGGGCCGACCCATTCCAGGGTCCTAAGGTCTCTGTTTCCAGATTGTATGTTCCATCCTTGAGGAGTTCCAGGTTGCTACCACGTTCTTCACTGATGGTTCTAAAATGATAAATAAGGTGGGATATGCTTTTACGTCCCCTCCTTGCAATGAACACCATTTACAGCTGGGATCATGTACTGTGTTCACTGGAGAGCTGCTAGCCATTAATAGGGCCCTCTATTTTGTTGCTGAGGTCTCTTTCCATAGTGTTTAAATATATATTGGTTCAATGAGCAGCCAGCAAGCTATAAAACGACGCTACTATCATCACCATTTGGTCTCTTCTATACATGACCTTCTCCCTGCTCTTGGCCATGTCACCTGCTCAGTTGTCTTTCTCTGGGTCGCAAGTCATGTGGACATCCCAGAAAATGAATTGGCTGACCATTTGGCTGGAGAGGCAGATACTTACCCCCTATTCCCTTTCAAGATCCTAGGTGCAGATACATATCAGATCTCTCTTTGCCCAAATGTGGAATGATACCTGATGCACTACTGCTCCCAGTAATAAACTGTGCACAGGCAAGGAGACTACTGCAGTCTGGCGCCCTTTTTCTGCGTCCACTGTCTTATGCCTGCATACAATGGTCGTACTAGACTCAGCCATTGTTTTCTCTTACACAAAGAGCCACCCCCACAATGTGATTGTGGAGCCAGACTGATGATATACCATATATTTGTGGAATTTCTTCTTCTTTTGACCCTACGTGCTAGGTATAACTTTGTCTTTAATATCACAGACGATTCACAAATGGTGGAACTAGTCCTCGGTTTCTTTGTGAAAGTGGTTTTTATTTTCAGTTATGAAGTTTTTCTTTCCTCCTGGAGCAGGGGCAGGGTGGTTGTAGTTGGGTATGAAAAGAACGCTCTTTTATCCGTCTATTTCCAGTTTTAGAGTTGGCCTACCCTTTTATGTCTTGTACTGTGTGTGTGTTGCCCCCCCCCCCTCTCCCTCCCCCCTCCCCCCGACTGGATCCGGGTAATTCTAGCGGACGCCTCTATCGTACGCAAGTAACTTTCGAATAGCGAAACTGATGACCTCGCTGTTTAGTTCCATAACCCCTCCTCAATCAATCAATTAATCAATCAGTCATGCTTCGAGCAGCTGTTCTCCTGAGTGACAGCATATATGGGCACGACCGTCGACCTGATGTAAGAAAACTTGATTACCGGACCAGACGACACATTCCCATTGATGCAGAGTCCAATACCGGTAACTGCAGTCGTAATATATGATGTTGGCTCAACATGGGTATACGTAAGAGTAATATACTGCGGCGACTGAAGTGTTCTGGAACATTTGTTCCTGCGCCGCCATTGTACTCTGTCGTCGTATCTGCCACAGATCGCCCACTATGCTGCTTTACAAAGCACGCATTTACGTGATGTGACATGGACCTCCGATACTTCTTCGTCCACTGGTAATTTCATCGTCCTTCAACCACTTTCCATAGGTGCTTACGACAGTAGCGCGTGAACAGCTGACCAGCTTAGCTGTTTCCGAGATGCTCATTGCAGCTGCGTTTCCAGATTGAGCTTTCGAAATTTCCCTATAGCAGACATAAAAACTCCACAAGATGATACCATTTCAGCAACGTGACACAAATATCTTAAACCTATCTTTTGCTTTAAACTATTTTCCCTTAGTGTTGGTACCTTGAATAGGTGGAATTACTTGTTGAGAGCCGTAAAATTATGATATACATCAAAAAATTATATTACATAAACTAAAACTTTTAGTTTGTACATAAAAACAATTCCTTACCAGAAAAATAAAAAAAACCTGCTTTAGGAGCGCGACGTTTGCTTCCTTCATGCTTTTCTCATTGTTCTGTTTACAATTAGCTTCCGCCTGCGTATACTTCACTTCAATGCCAGTTTTTAGCCGGAAGGGGGAGTAGGGGTGAGGAAGTAAAGTTCTTGAAGACGAGGCATGTGGCTTAAATACCAAACCTCTCCGCAGTGTCTTGTGAAATGAGGACATGTGACACCGTTGGTGCTCCGTCCGTGGGATGGGGATGTTAAGCTTGGCTCCCTTGGCTATCCGCGAAGACAAGGCTAAATGCCGGCACCGGGTTTCGCCCTCTCCCTTCTCTCGTCATCATCGTGATCATCATAGTGCAAAACACACACACACACACACACACACACACACACACACACACACACACACACACACACACACGCACGCGCGCGCGCGCGCCGTTACAGGTATTGTAATGGAGCGTGTTACAAATAAAGAAACAATAAAAGGAAAGGTGCATCGACTGAGTTGAAGAAAGAGTGACGGTAGTGAATATCTATAAAACTATGCGTTGTTTGAAATAAAATATCAGAGATGGCGTTAGTAGGAAAGATAGGCAGATTAAATACTTCCCCAATTTCCCCATTACCGAAATTTTCTTTCCCAAAAATTTTCCCAACGTTTCTGTTTCCCCGAGGTTCCCCCCAAAACAATATTTTTACCCAAGACTGTGAAAAGAAAAACAATGTGGAATTGTTGCGTTGTAGGGCGACGGGCCCATGTTAGTCACTTAACGTAATACGCACGTAACTATGTATTGAAGAAAGTAACGGATTCATCTTCAGTTTAGGCAATTCTCGTTTACTTTCGCGTCTCAGTTGCATATTTTTTAAATTAGATTACGTGTTTCGATCACTCTGGAATATCTTTAGACATAAGTCGTTGCGTCAGCAACTCATGTTCTCTAGTCAGAAACACGTATCAGAGTACTTAAATCTGAAGACGACCCACAGTGATCGAAACATATAATCCAATTAAAAAATATGGAACTAAGACGGAACAATAAATGAGAATTATCTTAAATATCTATACAGTTGCTGAATCTCTCAAGACGATTATGTCGATTATAGTGAGAATTCATCTTCCTTGATTCAGACACGATACGCTTAAAATACACCAAGTAGACTGGATGTCGATCTATTCCTGGAAGTAATTACGCATACAAGAAGTTACGCCGTAGTAGCTAATCGCCCTCTGCCGAATACTCTCTCCGCCTTTCTCCCCCCTTCCCTCGGTCGTGGCCGCTCGGCTGTCGCGGGAGACGTTTTGTAGCGGCCTAATTACGCTGTTTGTGACGAGGCCGTGCGAGGTGGAGCGCGCCGAGCCAATGGCGGGGCGCCGCTTTACGCTGTGTGTGTGTGTGTGTGTGTGTGTGTGTGTGTGTGTGTGTGTTGGACTGGGCGGCGGCCGAGGTGGTGGCGGCAGTCGTTGACCGCGGGCGGGCGCGGGCGCGGTCGCGGTCATCGGCCGCCCCTGCCGCTACCCCGGCAGCTTGCGCTGGCGGCAGGTAGACGCGGCGCTGCCCGCGGCTTTTTGCCGCCGGCCAGCCAATCATCCGCTGCACGCGCTTCCTTATTACAAGCCTCGCCGGCGATAATTTATGTGAGCCGCCGGCGGTATGCGAGTGTAACGTGTGTGTGTGTGTGTGTGTGTGTGTGTGTGTGTGTGTGTGTGTGTGTGTGTCCGCATGACGGAATGCAATCCCCGTTCTTGCGAGCCGGCCGTGCGGACGCGTAAACAACGGAGCGCCCAGGTGGCTCGCCTGGCCTCTAACAAGGCGCGGGATAATCACCGCTCTTCTGCCTGCCTCTCAGGATTGTTTCTTTCTCTGGTGGCGAGACAAGGGAAATCCATTTTGATCCTGTGGTACATCCAACACTTCGCTTCCTAACGACGTGCTAGTTAATCGCACACCATTCGCTAGCCGTAGAATTGCGACGTGACTTGTTCCGGTATATGCGAGATCGGCGAAAGGACTGAGTATTTTCCTCACCCCCATTCGTTTCAAAATAAGTGTACCAGCTCGCATCAGTGTCGCAACTTGCTCAAAACTGTCGTTTACCACCTGTATCCGACCTCCGAAATTAGTACCAGACATGTAATTTGTCTACATCTGCACTGCACAAGTTACTTCGTGCTTTGTGTACCAATTCTCACTTCCCCACTTTCCTGTTCCAGTCACCAATGGCTTGCTGTGTAACAATTCCATCTCAAGTACCGTGCAAAGTGGCGCTGTGGTTAGCACAACGGATTCGCATTCGGGAGGGAGACGGTTGGAACCTGCGCCCGGCTACCCTATTTTAGGTTTTCCGCCGTTTCCCTAAATAGTTTCAGGCAAATGCCAGAATGGTTCCTTTGCAAGGGCACGACCGATTTCCTTCCCTGTTCTTCCCTAATCCGAGCTTATGCTCCGTCTCTCATGACCTCGTTGCCGACGGGACACTAAACACTACTCTCCTCCTCCTCCGCCGCCGGCCGCTGTGACCGAGCGGTTCTAGGCGCTACAGTCTGGAACCGCGCGACCGCTACGGTCGCAGGTTGAATCCTGCCTCGGGCATGGACGTGTGTTATGTCCTTAGGTTAGTTAGGTTTAAGTAGTTCTAAGTTCTAGGGGACTGACGACCCCAGATGTTAAGTCGCATAGTGCTCAGAGCCATTTGAACCTCCTCCTCCTCCTCCTCCCAATTCCTCATTCCATCTCGTTATTGAAAGGGTCCAACAAGGAATATTGCTGCTGCGATACATTACCGTATCTCAATGTGCTAACACTGCAAGTTGTCCCTTACATGACGTTGCGTTTGGAGAGCTTCAATGGTTTTACTAAAAGAACCAAACACCGCAAGAAATGCCTGGACATAAATACGCTGCTGTATCTGGTCACGAACGGCACGTACAGTATCCTGCAAGCGTCAGCCGTGGTCAGAACAACGTTCTAAGTAGCTGCGAACGCACTATGTCGGAACTAAGTGCATTCGGACAAGGGTAAATTGTAGTATGGTGATTGCTGCCGTAACATAGTCGAACATTTCGGTTGTTAAAGAGGCATTCTACCGAAGATTCGTAACACACACAAGAAAAGCAAAAAACGATCAAGTGCTAAGTCAAAACGCGGACGAACGTGAGTATCGAGCGATCGTGACTTTGGTCACTGAAGAGGATTAGGACGAAAAGTAAGAGGAGGACAGCCGCAAAAGTCACAGCAGAGCTCAGAACCACACTTGCGAACCCTTTCAGCACCATCGCGGTACGAAGAGAGTTGCAGAAGCAGGGAACTCCAATACCGCACGTGACTGATGGAAAATGCCCTTAACAGGAAAACGAGATATCAAATCCAAAGAACCTGGACTATGGACCAATCGAAGCAAGTCTTTTGGCCGGATGAGAATTGTTCAACACTGTTAACAATTTCTGTCAAAGTATACATCACAAGAGTGGAAGATGGGGGGAGATCGGTAATTATTTGGGCAGCGTATCATGGTATTCCAAGACCCCTGAGGTTGCTCTGTAAGGCCGCTTTACTGCGAAGTATTATGTGACCATTTTGACCATCCCATGGTCCAATGTTTGTTTCTAAATGATAATATTGTGTACCCACAGTTCGCGTCGTTCAGGACTGGTTTTGTGAACAGGTATGAATTTTAGCATCTCCCATGGCCACCACACTCACTAAATCTCAACACTATCGACTCTTTGAGGTCTACTTCGGAGAGAATGGTGCGCGATGGCTGTCCTCCTCCACCACCACCACCACCACCGTTATCTGAACTTGACACTGTTTTGTAGGAATAACGGTATAAGATTACCTCTGAAAACCACATACGATCTGTATTTATCCATTGTGAGACGATGGGAAACTCTTTTTAATGCCGGCGATTTTCCTTCACCGTATTGGACATGGTAATGTGTTGTGTTTTTGATGTTTCCATATTTTGTCGTCCCACTGTATATTTAACAAACTCAGAAGTAAATCTTATCAATCTACACTTAGTGGTTAGCTGATTGCTTCAGCAGAGGCCTACTTACTTCATATCTTCTACAGATGTCTCGTCCCCATTGGAACTGTTCTCTGTAGAATGCGGCTACGAGCTCTTCAGTGTGGTTGTTGGGTTCATTAGTTATGTCACTACAATACTGTTCAAAGTCTTTATCAAACCTTATTTATTTGCCCAAATGAAAGAAGCAAAGACTCTATCTGCCTATATGATGAAGTCAACGCTGCGAGAAAGCCTGTCGAAAACCCTACATTAATATAATGAACACATTATCTCATAATATCGAGCATCGCAAATTTTCTACATAATTTCACTGTCTCTTCTTCCAAGGCTTCAAATATCAAATCGAACTTACAGAAATATAGCTCGTCCATTCGATCACCAGTTGTATGTTCAAATCACCAATTACCGAGCTACATACATTGAGCTTTCGCGTACAGGGCGCATTCTCGTGATGGCTCGGCCATCTCCGCCCCAATATTCGTTATGTTTATGTAATTCATTTTTTGTCTTTTGAAAGTTAATTTTTAATAAATAATATTGCAAATATAAAAGCCTCAGCGTGGGTAAAGACTGCAGCATGGTGTCCTTGAAGTCATGCATGTCGCCACCAATTTCGTGTGTGAGTTCGTACTGTCTCTCGTAGTTAAAGTTGCCTTTTTCTGTGTGTCTATGCAAACGGCGATTGGTTGCAGTAATTCCTGAAACCTTTAACAAGACAGTCGCAGTGTTCCAAATCCTGAATGGCTAAAAGTTTTACATTGCTATTATTTCAGGAGCAGCCATATCGTGCCAAACGTCACGCGTGCAGTATGTTCTGGCCCAGTTTGTCAGTCGACTTTGCGCGCTATAATTATAATTGTAATTCCTTTATTTTGGCTTTGGGTTAAAAGGACCATACAGCCAACAACGCTTATAAAGTGGCAGAGAAATATAATCGTAAAAAAGCGAAATAGCACAATATTACGAAATTAGCATACAAACACATTCTTAAAGTAAAATAAAATCACAGTTAGACAAATACCAGACAGCCGACGGCAGTGATGACAATGAAATTGGAGGAGAATTTCAAACAGCACTATACCGCAACATTATGACAAACGTGCATATACTCTTACAGTAAAAGACAAAGCATGAAAGGGCAACACTGTACATCATACAAAAAGTAAAAGAGAAATGTAGCATACAGACGCACTTAAAGTAAAAGAAAACCCCAAAATAATAAACACAGCACAACCAACGACATGTGCATTTTATGTCACTGTTCTACTAGCACTATTGTACATGAGATCAATAATGATAATTTAATCTACAAATGGTCTGCACGCAAATTAAAACACAACATTACGCACCCGATTACGAACGGGCTGATGCCATATGAAAATGAAGACCTCGGCAACTCCGAAATTAAATTTGGATGCCGGTGGCTTTCAGTCTGTGAGCAAGTTATATTTATCAAAACGGTGGAGTAAAACAGGAATATTATGAAACATCTCGCAACCAATTTCTTAAGCAAGCTTTATTGTGCAATTGTGTAATGGAACATATCAATATGATGTGGTTAAGATCCGCTAATGCCGTTGTGTTGTTGTCAAAGTGTCCATACGTTATAATCTTCAACCGATATACAGGGATAGGCAAAATTTATTAATAAGGGATTGGATCCCATTTTTCCGTAACAGACCTGCGATTCTTCTTGGAATACTGGCATGTAACGATTGTATAGCCTCCATTGGAATGTTATGCCACTCTTCGATCAGAACCTCTTCTACCTCCTGTAGTGACGAGGGAGGCGACGATATGCTCCGGAGTCTGCGCTCCAATACCCTCCACAAGGGTTCGATAAGGTCCATGTCCGGGGACAGTGCTGGCCAGGGAAGACGCTGCAGTTCAGTTGCATGCTCATCATACCACTATTGTACTATCCTGGCTGTGTGAATGGGTGCATTATCGTCCTGAAATATGGCATCAATGTTGGGGAACAACATTTGAATCATGGGGTGCACCTGATCACCTAAAATGTTCACATGATCGTTGGCTGTACACGACCTTTGAGAGTAATGATGGTACCAGTAGAATACCGTGATATGGCTGCCCACATCATCTCAAATCCACCTCCATGCGTAACCGTTGGAATCAAGCAATCAGGATTTGTAGCTTCTTTTCGCATTCTCCAGATGTAAGCCTGGCCCGATGATGGAAATTACGAAAACGTTGGCTCTTCGGAGCATATGACTTGTTTCCACTGATCAACCGTCCAGGATTTATGCCCCTGACACCATTTTTTATCCTTCTTTGCGTTGATTGTCGTCAGTAATGGTTTCGATATAGCAGCTCGTCCATGAATATTCGCTTTATGGAGTTCCTTGCGGACAGTGTCGATAGATATGGGGTCTCGAAGACGGCTATTGAGCTCTGCAGTCACTTTAGCCGCCTTAGTTTTGTCTTGTTTTGACACAATTCGTGATAGAGCACGAAGATCTCTGTCATTTAGTTTTGATTTGCGCTCACTTACGTTTACGCGATGGCGTCTTTCCATGTTTTGTGTAGGCTGTCATGATTGTTGAAACAGTTGCTCTTGAAACATTCAATAATTGGCTGTCTCGGTTACTGATCCTCCAGCTAATAGGGCCCCCACAATCTGCCCTCTTTGGAACTCTGTTAGGTGTTTTATTGCTTGTCGACCTCGGCCTCTGAATGCAAATGCGAAGTGTGTACTACTCGATAAACAACCTGCACTGATGCCTAGTCCGTACTGAACACACAGTCTAGGGCGACACGTGCCTTTCCTAAATTGTTGATCGTCAAACACGACCATCAGATTACTGCCACTGTTCAAATTATTTTGCCTATCCCCTGTAGGTCCGCGGGGTAACACCCGTGTCCTAGCCTCAAGCGAATGGTAGAAATCACATGACGTCTGCGAAGCTGCAACGAGGCGAACCGTGGCTAGAACTTAGGTTGTTTGACCGCCAGGTCGTCGCCCTTAAGAGTGCTGAGAGACATGCCATTCACAGTTCCAAGCGTGATAAGCCGCCTTTCGTGTCGTCGATGTGAGATACGTATAAGGGACTGGCCTTGGGTGTGACTGACCTCTTGGCGAGGCAGCCAACAGTTTCATTATGAAGAATGCCACGATGAACTTTGCTCGGTGTCGCGAATAAATTGCAGTAGGTTACGCGTTAAACTGTCGTTGTGATACAGAGAGCTGGGATATTGTAACATAGCTAGGGAAGTTGCCGCTGGTTAGATTCATGTCTTTGAGGCCCGGAAAGCCTTCACACACAAGCCGGTTACACAAATACCTAATAGAAATAAACCAGAGCTGCGTAGTATGTGATAAGTGGGAAGCTTCTACACCGAGGAGCTACGTGAAAGCATGAAGGTTGGGAAGGCATCCGGATTAACAAGAGTTTCCCCAGAATTCGTGGAAACGTCGCTCTAGCGTATATAAACGACAGCTTAATCGGCTACAGGGATTCCGCTTTAGACACCACCTTCGATGTCGTCTCAGCGCTACTTAGATTTTCGCGGCACCTAGTTTCACAGGGTAGCTACGCCTCTCCCAGTTTTCTCAGTGTCTCAGTTATATTATCAGCACCTCGTATGCGTGCTGATCATTAGCCTCCCTTTGTACTTCCTTTTTAGAGATAAATTTCCTTTGCGTGCTGAGTTCCCTGGTCTGAAACCTTTTCAACTTGCAGGTCTAACACCAGAGAACTGCGGGTTGCTTCTGGAAACTTAACATCAAGCTCCCTCATTCATGATCAGCTCGCAGAAAATCACAGACGCGACATCGGTGCTTCTCAGAAGTTTCCGGAACAGCACGACGTTTCATTTAGCATACGGCGTATCGCGTTGGGCGCAACTCTCCGAGTTCGGCACAATCATGTTGCAAGCGTCGTTTAACATTCGCTATTTGTTCATGGTATGAAGGACGTTCACACGCCCAACGGCTGTTTGCGCAAAAAGAGGCAGTCTAGCGATATGTCGTCGCAGTCCTTTGAAATGAATGGGAATTATAGAAGAGAGGGTTGAGAATTCTCAGTTCGCATAGCGACAAATACTGCATATTTACTATTAAACGACTGTACAATGCCACGAGGAAAGAATTTAAAGATCTAGTTGACACTGAGATCAACATATTATAACAATCGGCAGACGGGATTCATTGTTCTGTTGTACAAACTCGCTATCGTTGAATTTATGAAGGAAAAAGGAGAGCAGGAACGAAAATTAGAATTGCAGACTTCGCATTTGAATTGAACTTGACTGCACATAGCCCACCGTAAGACATTGCTACGTAACTTCTTTCTGGTTTGATGGGGATGCATTTAAAAAGAAAATCACGTTGTAGAAGGGACACATTCTGACAAAGATAGTCCACTTCCCTAAGCTCACTGCAGTTAAAGAAAGTTCGAGAATTGAAGAATTCATTCCGGCCTTGAAAGAATTACAAGGATAGTTTCATAAAGATTTTGACGACAGTGTCAATGTTACATCTGTTTCCTTGATGTTTCTGAGGTCGTTTGCAGTTTCAGATTCATTCATTCATTTCCGTGTCCGGTCAGCATTTCCAAAACATAGCAGCTGCAATATCTTTGTCATTTCCTTCATAAACATCTTGAATTGTGCACGGATTGTCCAGGAGGGGGCATACAAGTAGGTGGCTTGGATATTCTTCAGCCCCGCAGTCGCAAGAGGTGCATACAATTGCTTGAAGGAGTCCCCTTTTCTTCAGGTTGGTCTTGCATCAGGGGACGCCCACTCTTAGGCGGTTGACGGGCCTCCATACCGAGTATTGTAAGGTTTGCGCCAGGAGCGAGTTCTTCTTTTGGTGATACGTCTACGGACAGTGAGCTCTTCCATCTTGCAAGACGAATTGCCTCTGTTGTTCCCTCCAGTCCTAACAAGGAAACTCCTACGGGATTTAAGGCGGGATCTTGCTGCTTGATGACCATACAAAGGATATCGGCGGTCATTCTCCAGCTTTTTTCTCTCATTGTCTGCAGCAATGTCCCTCCGGATATTGGGTGGGGTATTTCAACAATAGGATACAATTTCTTCACTGCTGTTTCAGATGACAGCATCGCTGTGTGTAAAGTAACTAACTGACCTGTAAGGTAATCCCAGTTTTAATGACAAATCTTTCTACCTTAAGACTGAGCAGGACGTCTACATTGCTTTCCTCAGGCAGAGTTACCAAGTCTCCATAATGAGGATGCAAAAGTGCTGCAATGTTTTGTTTCATATATTTGTGTGAAAGACTTTTTCGATTATGAAACTAAATAGGTCACGATTACGAGGCAACTTGAGTGCGAAACTCTTCCACATTTTCTGTGTCTTTCTGTATGTACGAGGGCAGTTCAATAAGTAATGCAACACATTTTTTTTCTGAAACAGAGGTTGTTTTATTCAGCATTGAAATACACCAGGTTATTCCCCAATCTTTTAGCTACACAACACTATTTTTCAACGTAATCTCCATTCAATGCTACGACCTTACGCCACCTTGAAATGAGGGCCTGTATGCCTGCACGCTACCATTCCACTGGTCGATGTCGGAACCAACGTCGTACTGCATCAATAACTTCATCATCCGCGTAGTGCGTCCCACGGATTGCGTCCTTCATTGGGCCAAACATATGGTGCGAGATCGGGGCTGTAGGGTGCATGAGGAAGAACAGTCCACTGAAGTTTTGTAAGCTCCTCTCGGGTGCGAAGACTTGTGTGAGGTCTTGCGTTGTCATGAAGAAGGAGAAGTTCGTTCTGATTTTTGTGCCTACGAACACGCTGAAGTCGTTTCTTCAATTTCTGAAGAGTAGCACAATACACTTCAGAGTTGATCGTTTGACCATGGGGAAGGACATCGAACAGAATAACCCCTTCAGCGTCCCAGAAGACTGTAACCATGACTTTACCGGCTGAGGGTATGGCTTTAAACTTGTTCTTGGTAGGGGATTGGGTGTGGCGCCACTCCATTGATTGCCGTTTTGTTTCAGGTTCGAAGTGATGAACCCATGTTTCATCGCCTGTAACAGTCTTTGACAAGAAATTGTCACCCTCAGCCACATGACGAGCAAGCAATTCCGCACAGATGGTTCTCCTGTGCTCTTTATGGTGTGCGGTTAGACAACGAGGGACCCAGCGGGAACAAACCTTTGAATATCCCAACTGGTGAACAATTGTGACATCACTACCAACAGAGATGTCAAGTTGAGCACTGAGTTGTTTCATGGTGATCCGTCGATCATCTCGAACGAGTGTGTTCGCACACTCCGCCATTGCAGGAGTCACAGCTGTGCACGACCGGCCCGCACGCGGGAGATCAGACAGTCTTGCTTGACCTTCCGGCGATGATGACACACGCTTTGCCCAACGACTCACCGTGCTTTTGTCCACTGCCAGATCACCGTAGACATTCTGCAAGCGCCTATGAATATCTGAGATGCCCTGGTTTTCCGCCAAAAGAAACTCGATCACTGCCCGTTGTTTGCAACGCACATCCGTTACAGACGCCATTTTAACAGCTCCGTACAGCGCTGCCACCTGTCGGAAGTCAATGAAACTATACGAGACGAAGCGGGAATGTTTGAAAATATTCCACAAGAAATTTCCGGTTTTTTCAACCAAAATTGGCCGAGAAAAAAAAAAGTTGCATTACTTATTGAACTGCCCTAGTATGTATGTACGTACCATATAAAAATATTTCGGCTTCAGTACGTCAAAAATAATTAAATACTGAAAGTTACTTTTGTTTGTCATTTAGAAATGCGCCATATAAAACCAACTGGTATGCACTGCCACTGCACTCCCATTTAAATGCGGCGGACAGCGTTACAGCTCAGATAGCGTGGCGTGGCGATGGGGGAAATACGTAGCCACGCTGAGCTCTTTTGCACTCGCGCCCGGGGACGGGCTGTGGGCTGAAATCTTGGCCGCCCTTGTCTTGTTTCAATCTTCTATATTTCCTCTGTCAGTTATATCTGGTAACTGTCCCAGCTGCCAAATATGCTAAATTATAGGTAGAGTGAGGGTTTTTAAAGCTATCTCCTTCGTGGGCGGAGTGCATTTTCCAATGAATCTGCCTGGTGTCTGCCTTAACTGCGATTAGTTTCATGTCGTCGTTCCACTTGCTATCGCTTCGTGTGCGTACTCCCAGATATTCAATTAAACTGACTGCTTCCTGTTATTGTTCTGCGATTGTTAATCATGCAACGAGTCTTTCTGCTGTGTCGCATTTGTTTATGTTGAGGGTCAGCCACCAATCCCTGCACCACGGGTCAGTCCTCTGCAGGTCTTCCTGCGTTTCGCCGCACTTTTCTAGCATTGCGACTTCTCTGCGTACATCACCATCTGCGAAAAGCCTCGTGGAATTCCCTACTCAGTCCGCTAGGTCATTTGTATACACTGTGATTATAGTTAAACTTTCGCTACTTGAGCCATTGCTGACGGGAAACTATTTACCGTCTGGGTACCCATCGTTATAGGATTGGTGACCAGACTGTGCGCTGCAGGACTTGCGTTGTTAGTAGTGTTAGCGTCATGACCTGCCGATAGGCGCCGGTGGTGGTGTGGCGACTTAGAGCTGAACACGAGCATCAGAGTGCGTTACCCTTGCAGACAGTCAACATGTGTTTACTGCTGTTCGTGAGTACTGACATATTAAAGGAATATGGAGAGTCCTCTTTCCGCTCCGAGGTTGAAGTACATGCATAATTCGGAAGTTCGAATTAACTGGCGATTGGGAATTGCTCCTGGGAGAGGCTGACGTCCAACGGCGCCACAAATTCTTGAAACAGTTACTGTTCCCATGAGTCAGAATACTAGATGCAATGTGTTATCTTCAAGCAGTGGACGAGCTGTCACGACAACTTCATATTCCATGGTCCACCGTTCGAAAATTGCTCAGAACAGCTGCGAAATGGTTTCTGTAATGCGGTTCGAGGCTGTCGTGGACGTAGACGGTCATCACACTGAGCAACGTTTAAACCTGGGACATAAACATGGCACGCTCTTTATTTCTCTAGCGCATGATTATTCGTTTCTCATGGGGGTACTCTCAAGCGGCGGAAGTTTAATTATAACCACCCTGTATAATGTGAAAGTAACGGTCCTACAACGCTTCTTCTGGGTACACACGGAGTTACTTTTACGCGTGACTGTTTCTCTCCGCTAAAAGTAGTATGTTGTGTTCAGGCTGTTAGGAACTCGTCAGTCAAAAAACACACAGCGAATCTAATATTCCGTGCATTTGTATTTTATTTACTAGGCGACAATGCAGAACTATATGGAACGCCTTCCGCAAGTCAAGAAATACGCCGGTGTCTACTGCTTTGTGGATCCCGTGGACGAACACAGCGAGCTAGGTTTCACCATACCGTTGTTTGCAGTACCCACGTTGATTCCTACAGAGGACATTTCGGTCCCGAGAAATTTCATAACAAGCGAGCATAAAAAGTTAAAAGATTTTTCTTGAAAACAGGAACGACCTGCATAATTTTCCAGTCGCGGAAAAAGCGTCGCTCCTCCAGTAACCTACGGCCCATTGCTGCGAGGAGAAGAGCGAGCTCTTTCACATACTCTATGTAGAAATGTGTAAATTACCCATAGAGTCCAGTGGCGTCTCCTCTATCGAATAATTTCAGTTGATTTTTTATTCCGCGTTCCCTTCTACCATTTCTAACATTTTGACGTTCGTGCGCCAATTTAAACGTGCAACCGGTGTTTAATTTCCTCGGTGAAGCAATTTTGAAAAATGGAAATTAATATTTCGGCCTTCTATTATACTCCGCTTCGATGCCATTATAGTGAAAGAGCTTGTGGGCAAATGGGTTTGAACCAATTACTGATCTAACATAAGACCAAAACTCTTCAGGATTACGGTATATTAATAATTTTAACTTATGGACCGTCTGACAGCAACTGAATAAAACACAATTTTAGTGCCATACGCGTTTCGCCTTTATTTTCTGCAAGGTATCATCAGTGGCCTGGAATATGTACATATGTTAGCTATTTTATTTACATTTTTGTCATTGTGCCTATAGGTTATAAACAGTTCTGGTGGTTGGTATTTCCTATTAAGTAGTAATGTTTTGAACTGTACTTACAGGTTGCGTGGACAATTTCCTACATATTACACTCCTATTGCATTTCTGTCCGACTAGTAGATAAAACTTTACGTTTGAATTCGTGAAGACTTCATGCTTATCTCTTCTTAGGCTAATTATCGCTTCGTTCAGCTTTCGTTTGTCTATTAGGCTTTGGTTTTCAGTCTGCGTAGAAGGTCATTGCTTTCGGAGCAGCCTTTTAGTTAAGGATGTCGAACGAACGGCGACAGGTCTTTTCTACTGCAGCATGATGTGGGAGTGTTCTGAGGAAGTGGACTCTTCTGTTTTTGTGGCTCTTGCTGGAAGACTTTCTCTTCCTTTCCTTCATGATGTTTTAGTTTTTCTATACTTGCGGTTGTCCCTACTACCCAGCATCGTGGGCAGAATCATGAAGTAACGCCTGCTGTTGCTGCCTGGTTTTTCTTTTTTTTTTTTCTTTTCCTCCGGAGTACAGCAGAAATTTTCCTATGCTGCTACAGTGGGTGGATAGCTTGATTCTTCGTTACTGAGGCTCTGCATTGTCACTTGGTAGACGCAGTAAACCTGGCCAGCGCAATGACACCAGTGCGGACGGTGGTCGAGGTCTGGAATGAGTGGACTCAGAGTGTCCTCGACTTTCTTGTAGAAGGCGATGGCCAGATGCTGGAATCTCCCGCACAGTGGCTGGACGTCAACGACCATATGGGTGTCCTCCGTTGGTAAGTCGCGCAGGAGTTGAAATCCTGTTCTGAGCGACCGGATCTGAATCGTCTGCAGGCGCTGGAGGTTGATGTGTTCCGCTTTGTCCCACACTACGGCCGCATATTCGAGAGGACGACGAATAACGGCTTTTTTTTTTTGCTGGGAGGCGTCGAGAAGGTGTTCAGCAGTCAGCAGTGGGTAGAGCAGCCTGAGTCTGCCCAGTGCCTCGCCCCTGACGATATCGATGTGTGTGGTCGCTATGTAGGTGGCGGTCCAGCGTGACGCCCAGGTATTTCGCAGTCCCACTCCAAGGTACCGGGACTCCCCGTACTGACATTGTGAGTGCGTCGTGTCGGTAGGGGGGCCTCGCGACAATTAGTGCGTGTGACTTCCCGCCGTTGTATCCGAGGCGCCACTTTGAGGGCGTCGGTGGCCGTCTGTAGGCGTCGTTGCATCCGCAACGACTGTAAATCTCCCTGTTGACTTGCTCCGTGCGCTCCCGGACGACGGCCAAGAGGCCGTAAAGCATTGGCCCAACGACAGACAGGTCTTTCCTACCCTTAAAAACTTTGCTCGGCGTCTATCTTTCCCATCTGTCACAATTTCTGTCGGCAGCTACATGTCTAAGGCATAGTGTAGCCTACTATATTCGTGAACCTCATCCGTTCATTCACAAGATTTTCGGTCTCAGATCTGAATGTTACATGTTGACCGCTCAAGTAATCTGAAATCTGTTTCTTGTCGCTCTTAATAACCAGAAATATCTTCTTACAGTTCTTTACATTCGTATTTGCTTGACATATTCAGTGATGCTGTAACGCCCCTATGGTCGCTGATTCCGTGTTCTACGTTAACTGAATCGAAAAGTTCGGGCCTATTTTTAACCAACAGATCTAATATGTTACCATCACGAGTTGGCACCCACATTGATCACTTCTCTCCCAATCTGTAGCTGGTAAGCTGAATTCTCCTCCTACTGCTACAACATGACCAATAAATTTACTTACGTGGTTCTCTAAGGTATCCGTCAAATGTTCCGCCACTACCGTTCCTGAAACAAGAGGGAGGGGGGGGGGGGGGTCTGTGGCAGCTCTTCAGCAAGTCATGATAGTACTATTACATATTTATTACAAAATTTTTCAAAAAAGTAAATTATCTCAAATCCCAAAACTGAAAGAGTCATGACGAAAAGGTGTTTAAAGAAAAGAAAATGTGTAATAAAGAAGTTCAGTTGTAATTATTTTTATTCAGAAGGTATTTTTAAGGCAATGGTAACATCCAAGCTCTGTACCAAACCATTTTCAATAATGGTATCTATCCATTTCCACGGGGTCGCTGGTTCGATTCCCGACGGGATAAGGAATTTTCACCTGCCTCGAGTGACTGGGTGTTTGTGCTGTCCTCATCATTTCATCATCATCCGTGAAAAAGTGGCGAGATTGGACTGAGCAAAGGTTGGGAATTTGTACGGGCGCTTATAACCGCGCATTTGCACGCCCTGCAAATCAAACATCATCATCATCATCATCATCATTATCTATCCATTTCACTGTCTCACCATTTTCCTGGCTGAATGCTTGTCTTTCTTTGGTTTTCTTGTGAGTTTTTGGAACGGACTCAGAGCCAACGCTATTTAGTCGAATATAGGTGTCTGTAATCTTCTCAAGTCACTCACAAGAATGTACCCGTAAGAATGAGCTGATTCAATCAAAGATTTAAGCTACAATGAAAACTCTCGCACGCATTTATCGTTCTCCAAAGTTTAAAGCACTCGCCAGCTTAAATATGTCCGCGCTCTTCTATAGGAAGCGCCTATTGCAGAATTGCGGAATTCCTGTCCACCCAACTACACTAAAACTTACACACGCCACGTAATACTGGCAACAGCTGCGTTTCTCTTCCTTTAAAATGAGCTAGTTCATACTTTGTCTCAGGCGTGGTTGCGTGGTACTAGCACGTTGTTAACACACCATTCTCACGATTAAAGCCGATCGGCACCGCGACTCCTGGCAATGGCCTTCAGGTCAGGTCGGGGCCGTTATTCTGGCTGGTGGTAACCGTTGGGAGTGCCTTCGACCAGAGCAGGCAGCATCATAGCAAACATGGCGAATATCTTGCACAGTAAAAAGACCCGAGTCATGAGTCAGTGACCGTAAGGCTCTGGCAGTCTCTACAGATAAACTACAATATTTCAGGGCAAAGCGTCAAGGCCTAAAGAGCTTCCCTTCTTTAGCCACGCCTTGGACGAGAAGCAAAATATAGCGAAGTACACGAAATCGCTTCCCCCAGATCCCAGTTTGCACCCAGACGGCTGATGGAGGGTTCTTTGTATGTACTAAACCTGCTAGATAACATCGAAAACGTATTTGGAGAAATCCAACCCCTCGGTAAACTACGAAGTAGCGCCTCTTCTTTCTCTTGTGCCTTTATTCCGCATCGGCACAGGGTCAACATGGCTAATTTAAGGGGTGGCTGGATGCTACGCCGTTTCTCTCCCTCCCCCCCCACCCTCCGCCAGGACATAATAGTGTATCCCAACATTCTGCGTATAGTCATGTGAAAGTACGCGAAAATTTTCTAAATATTTGCAAATCGTGGAACTAAAGTGGGACTTGGATACCCACCCGATATTCACCTACTGGACCTAAAACCACAAAGATGTTACCCTGTGCTACAAAATCATTCCAGGCTGGGCCTGCAGACCGCCCCTCGTCGTTAATCCGCCGGGAGTACTCGGTCCAGGGCGGCCCACCTTCCTATTCCGAAAGAGGCGATTTAACACGCACAGCTATCAGGGCGGGTAAACTACGAAATGGTTCTGCCTCAACTACAACATCGGCTCCTACTCACTCTTGAGCGTTACTCTCTCGCAATGAATTTAGTCACATACTTGTTACTGGAATACTTATTAAGAGTCTGAACGTGGTTCAGGGCCAAATTATTCACGAGGATGTAACGCTGCATGCAGACGAGGAACTATCGGCAATTCTGGAGAAGCACGGGATCCGCTATCTACGTCGTGTACGTCGATGGCTGCGATACAAAATGCTGGTACAATTCCTTAGTTGTGGCCGGTTTCTTTTCCGGCATACTCAACCCTTACCACTTTCAAAGTCATTTCATTCGCTTTGGCTGTTATGAAGTCGCCGGGGACAGAACTCTGCACTCTCTCTCTTTCTTCTTTTTCTTTTCTTGTATTTTCCACGTGAAGCTTTTTTCATTTATTTTTTATTTTTTTCATCAGTCTTCTGACTGGTTTGATGCGGCCCGCGATGAATTCCTCTCCTGTGCTAACCTCTTCATCTCAGAGTAGCACTTGCAACCTGTGTCCTCAATTATTTTCTGGATGTATTCCAATCTCTGTCCTCCTCTGCAGTTTTTGCCCTCTACAGCGTCCTCTACTACCATGGAAGTCATTCCCTCATGTCTCAACAGATATCCATCATCCTGTCCCTTCTCCTTATCAGTGTGCTAAGGAATTGTTATTCAAGACGCTGGTGAACAAGAGGAATAACAAAAGAAAGCGGGAATAAGAATTTAGCGAAGAATGCCATTATGCCAAGCTGTATGCTGAGTCAGCACTTATTCACTTGACGTCAGGTGCGGGTCCAAGGGAGGTGTGAAGAGTTCATGACACTTACTCCACTAATGTAAACAAATTAATGATTATATTAGTAAGTAAAATATCCACCTGCACCCGCCCGCCCCCTCTCCTCCCGACCCCCTCCCTCCCACGAGAAGCGAACCCTGGATCCGCGCCTTATTGACTTGTAAATTTTGCTGACTGGCCGACAATAGAATTCACTGAAAAGTTTCCTTTCTTCTGTATAACGATTCTCCCAATTAGGAACAGTTATTGGACTCGCTTTTAATTGGAATTGGGCCTCTTGTTGGAGAAGTAAATGTTTCCAAATGGCGAGATGTAATTTTTAAGAACCTGCCGGTTTCTTGTCTTGTGTTTCCGTAGCTAAACACACCAAGGTAGGTGGCTCAGTGGTAAGACGATAGCCTCGTATTGTGAAGGACGACGGTTCAAATCTCTGTCCAGGCGTCTAGATTTGTGTTCTCTGTGGCATCAATAAACCCCACAACGTAAAAGTTGGGGATGGTTCGTTTTGAGACCAAACGAAAAAACTGTCATCTTGCCATAACTGTGGGTTTTTTTGATTGCTCTGGAAAAAGGCTCATTAAACTAGGACACATGAAATATTAGTTCACTTTATTACGTAAATGAATAAAAGATCTACTTAAATTTGACACACTTCTTTGCCACAGGAGTACTGGATGATTTATAACTGTCATTGACTATGAAATGTTCACTTTATTCATGATGATGATGATGATGATGATGATGATGATTGGTTTGTAGGGCGCTCAACTGAGCCGTTATCAGCGCCCGGACAAGTTCCCAACCTTTGCTCAGTCCAATCTCGCCACTTTCATGAATGATGATGAAATGATGGGGACAACACAAACATCCAGTCATCTCGAGGCAGGTGAAAATCCTTGACCCCGTGCTCGGGAAGCGAGACCACGAGCTGCGGACTTGATGCATGAGCTAACAAACTGTTCTCTTGATGTACACTATTTGACTGTGAAACTTTAACTACTCGTTGGTCAACATGGCTAATTTAAGGGGTAGCTGGATGCTACGCCGTTTCTCTCCCCCCCCCCCCCCCCCCCCCACTCCGCCAGGTGCTGCATCACGGCCTTCAGGAGTGTCTCCGATTGGTTGTTGCGGATTGCAGCGGGTCCTCGCTAGTGTTTGTGGTATCGATATGCGTTGCCGACTTTGGTGCGCCACCGCGATTTCTGGCTGACACCACAGTTCCTTTGTGAGGGTCTTGCTGATTTCCTACCCCACCCTTTCCCAACTGAAGTTTCGATCCGTCTCTAATGCCATCGTCATCGACGAGACTTTAAAACGGAATCTTCCTCCCTTTTTTCATGACTGAACAGGTAATCCGTCTTGAAGACGACCACAAAGAGACTGGTTCTTTTTCCAGCGACGACATTGGGGGTTACTGTTAACGCAAGAAAAAACGACGTTAAAAACGAGTGAACAGCTAACGCTTCGCTGCATTTATGCGAGAAGAATAGTTAAATATCGTTGCCGCTAGCAGAATCGTTTCCCCGTTGTGCCAGATCCGTAGATAACAAGCGCATAAGACGCCCACAGTTTGTTGCAGTGCACGGTGCATTAATTCCGGTATTCCCTCGCGGTTGCCGCTCATTTCGCAGCCTCGGACAAACACTGCTGCTAGATAATAGCAGAGTGGCGTGGCGGAGTATTTACCGGTCGTCAGGTGGTTACGTGCTGGTGGCTGGCTGTAGCGAGCCGCTGATTTCACGGCGCGGTTGGTGCAGCAGCAAGAAGCCGGCCCTGGCAATGACCCGCGGCCGCCGCCGCCGCCGCCGCCGCCTCCTCCGTGTTTGCACAGCGGCCGCTCCGCCGCTCTTTGTGCCGCCTTTTTGCTTCTCTCCTCGGCGCCAGATTGGCCGCGCTATTTATACAGCGGCCCCGGGAACTACCTCCATCGATAGGCTCAGAATCCGCACAGGTGCTGAAGAGGGTGGGCCGACCGATCCCAGGTCGATGATACGGGGTCATTCAGAGCGTGCTGCTAGATAATACATAAATCAACAAAACAATCTTCAACATTAAGTACAACAGCTGCAGTATGCTGTTGACGTGTAAAGAGATATTTCTTAAAAGAACTGTCAATCAGAATTTTTCATCCGTCTCACAAGTGACATAATGCAATAGAACAGTAGACCTATCTGAAATTATAAAATCTGCGAAGTATCACTACATTGAGCTTCCAAAATTAGAATCGCCTGCTACTGTCTAACGAAAAGAAGCAGGACTTAGGGAAGTTCAAGAAAAGTAATAAAACTGCATACAGTATCAACACAGAAGGATAATAAGACAATAGAGAGTTTTCAGTGTTATGGTTATTATTATTATGTGCCCTAGGGTACATCTACAGAAGACAGCACCTTAGTTGGGTTCTCTAGGGTTAGTTCAGTAAGGCTTGTTCACCAGAGTTAGGAACTAGGAGTTCAAATGCTGGTATGTGGAAGATATAATTTGGACATTGGGACTGGCAAGCTTGACTTAAGACATTGGAATTGGGTCATTGGGATTGTGAAGATGGAATTTGGACACTGCGGTTGCGACCATGAAATTGGCACTTTTGGGTTGCGACAGTGGAATTCGCTCACAGGTGTTCCAGCGGTCGAATTTGGACGCAGGGGTTCTGACAGTCGAATTCCGATTCAGCTGTTCTGATAGTGTGCAGACGCAGTGTTTCCGACTGTGGAGTTCGGACGCAGGGGTTCCGACTGTGGAGTTCGGACGCAGGGGTTCCGACTGTGGAGTTCGGACGCAGGGGTTCCGACTGTGGATTTCGGACGCAGGGGTTCCTGATAGGAACAGGTGCACAGCATTGTGAAAGATGATCTGCAGATGAAAACGTAAAGTAAACCGTGGGAGATTACTTAATGTACATGCTCCACTAAGGACATTTCAGACTCAAGTAGTAGAAGTAGCTGGAGCACAGTTTGAAGGACAACTGGTGTTGCCAGTCATAAACGATAAACTCATCCTCTATAATGCAATATCTACAGCTGCAGCGAATTTGAAGTGCATCTCATTTTTCTTCAGTCTCCAGTATCCCGCTTCTTTGCACTTTCTCTTAACTTCAGTCAACACTCCATCATTACTAAATTGTCATCAGAGTATATATTGAAACTTTTTTATTTAACTTTCTGCTTAACACAAACCTAAAGAATTTGCCCTGACAAAGAGAACTCAAACTTTTCCTATTCATTAATTACCCACAGTATTCAACAGTAACGGGATCTGACTGCTTTCAAATTAACTCAAAATAATGGCCCTGAATAAGAAGAAATCCTAACAATAACCTATACGTTTCATAAGACACTTACCTCTCAAAAAATCTTCATTGCACGAACTATAGCGATACAGCAAGCACCAATACAGCCAGGTAAATAAAAGACTCTAACTATTGAAGGCTCTAACTACTGATAAGCATGTGGTTAGCAAAGGAAAGATTTTGTTGCAAAGCAAACAATGTATTTTTACCTTAATAATGTGACATCCAGTTCAAAAAAAGAATATAATCGTCCGTGACATCCAGTTCCCAAAATTATATAATCGTGAATAATACTCAACCTCCAAGGCGGACACCTCCAGATCGTCTGCTCGCGCTGACACTGCAAACGTCCAACACTGCTAATTATTAACCTCTAACCTCCATTACTGCTGACTACTCACTCCCAACTTCCATCCCTGCTGGCTGTTCACCTCCAACTGCAAGTCCGACGAGCCACAGAGTCTCTTACAGAGTGCGCACAGCGTTTCCAGAGTTATTAATGCAATCTATCGCACTGCCAACATACAGACACTTAAACAGGGTACTTACAATATCTTCTGTTGAGTACCCCTCACAATCTGTTATCTGATTTCAGAATCTTTGACTGGCCATGATGTAGCTCAGCTGTAATCTTGCGCCGGCCGCGGTGGCCGAACGGTTCTAGGCGCTTCAGTCCGGAACGGCGCGACTGCTACGGTCGCAGGTTCGAATCCTGCCTCGGGCATGGATGCGTGTGATGTCGTTAGGTTAGTTAGGTTTAAGTAGTTCTAAGTTCTAGGGGACTGATGACCGCAGATGTTAAGTCCCACAGGGCTTAGAGCCATTTGAACCATTATTCACCAATACTACAGCAACATAATTACACAGAGCTACCGAATATGCTGAGAATAGACAGCAGTGTAACACAGAAAATTTATGGGTATGTACATTGACTAAAATACGACCTCTGTGTGAAAACATAAACACAATACAGAAATCACTCTTACGCCCAAATAGCGGCCACGCCGTAACTGCTACACTGTGTTCGAAAATGCAGCAACAGGTTCTAACTCACTACTCTCACCACCCATCATACAGTAACTTCACCCTGACGACACCTGTAAGCTGCCCAACATGAAGGAATAGATTTAATGAGAATCAGAAGTCAGTGTGTCCAACTCGTTAAACAGATGTCTATAAGATGATCGTTGGTGAGCTCCACATAATATTCTTACAGTTTGTTTTTGAGCAATGACTACTTTCTTTCTGAAAGATGACTTAGTCCAGAACATTATTCCATTTGACATTATTGAATGAAAATATGTAAAATATGTCAACGTACCGATTTGCCCCTCCTCAGGATTTGCACTGATCTAAGTGCAAATGTGGTTGAACTAAATTGTTTTAGAAATTCTAAAATTTTCTTTCTTCAGTTCAAATTCTCACCAGTATGGACGTCTAAGAATTTTTGTGTGTTACCCTTATCATTGGTGTAATAGCCCTATGAGGCAGAACTGAACATGTTGTGTCTTTTTAAAACTGAGGCTGTAACCATTCGCAGACAGTCAATGATACTTTTAGGAACACTGTTTACCATTTGCTCTGTTTCGGTTTGTATGCTTGGACTGATTAAGATACTAGTGGCATCTTCAAAAAGAACTAATTCTGCTTGTTGTATGTTAGAAGATGAGGAGCAATAGTGGACTTAAGATTGAACCTAAGACTGAACCTTGGGGACTCCATATGTGATTTCTCGCCAGTCAGAATAATGTCCCCAGACTACGTTGGTTGCATTACCAAGCATAACCTTCGGCATTCTTTTGGTTAGATATGACATCCATTGGTTGGCTATACCCTCAATCCCGTAAAACTTCAATTTATCTAGGAGAATATTGTGAGTCACACGGTCAAATACCTTAAACAGGTCACAGAAACTGCCAACCGGCGCTATTTCATTGTATAATGTTTTTAAAATATGGTGAGTGAACATGTATATGGCTGTGGCTGTTGTTTTCTTCTGGACACCAGGTGATATCTTCCGCTTTCCAAGTGAGCAATGTCCACGTTCAGCTTAGTCACACTCCATGTTGACCATTGTGTGCCCACATGCTTCCCGTCTCCATGACACTACATGTTCCTGATTGTTCTTGTTTGTCTCGCTTGCGTGAAAAAAAAAAAAAAGTCAAATGTGTGTGAAATCTTATGGGACTTAACTGCTAAGGTCATCAGTCCCTAAGCTTACACACTAGTTAACCTAAATTATCCTAAGGACAAGCGCACACACCCATGTCCGAGGGAGGACTCGAACCTCCGCCAGGACCAGCACAGTCCATGACAGTCCATGACTGCAGCGCCTAGACCGCTCGGCTAATCCCGCGCGGCGCTTGCTGATTCTCTTCTGAACTGCAGCCCACGGTGACTACTTTGGCTAACAACGCTGAACCAAAACCAAATACGGCCAGCACCCCAACACAACCTAGCACTACCCGACGACTTGTCAGCCTCTGGACACCGCAGCATGTAGTTTTGGCTCAAGTTACCGCCATATCTGCTCTGTCCAGCTAACTCACACATCTAGGACGAACCAAACACCCGATAACCCAGCCATCGCGCCAATACCTGCTCCCCATCGATGCATCACAGGATTGTCAGCTGCTTCCGCAGCTGTCAAGATGCTGACATAGAGATGACTTTGACTGTGATACTCTGTACAGCAACCTGCTGCCCACCTCAGAGTCATGTTGCCGCAGGGAAGTTCGGAGTGGTACTGCTACTGGCAACATGCCATGAAATGTGCTCTTTCACGAGGCTCGTGAACACCAGACTTGCTCAAGCACGACCAACTGGGCATAAGAGAAGAGAAGCTTAGCACGAAATTCAATTCACAGCACAATATTGAGTTTCCCTTTCAGTATCCTCATATACTTTCTCTCAACTGTTTCTGATGTCAGCATTTGCAACTGAACTATTGTTGTTTTTTGAGAACAACCCATTTACTGAACAGTTCATAGGAACTCACTCTCTGCCCTGCCTTCATATTCACAAAGAATTCTACTCAAGTTATACTACTATCTATTGCTGATGACATTACTCTATATTCACCTGATCGGAAATTCTTATCTTAGTTTCTTTTCACTACAATGATCTCACATTCCATGCTCCTACTCGTAGATTGTTACGCTGTCGTTTGTTATTCAATATCTTGCTCATGATTATCTTCCCCTCAGCAGTCCCTCAGTCCCCTTCGAGCACTCCGAAAGGAGAACTAAACTGGAATCTTTACCTGTGGTGAAATGATGACGACACTTTTTCATTTACTCCAAACATGCGCTGTTGATACACATTATGTTTTGTTAATGCAGTGGTTTCCACTGTCTTACGAATTCTCGTTCCTTTGACCATTGCTGATTGTTCCGTCTTTTATGGGCAGTTTGACGACGAAGGGCAAGAAATTACCCTGAAACTTTGCCTCTTTTGAGCAGACCATTGTATCGGAAGTCTTCGACAGCCGCCATCGCTGATGAATTTTATTATTTGACAGTGGCTTGACTCGAACCTGGGACCCATTACGTATTGATTACTACTCAAACACGCTGCCCATATAGGTTTGGGTCTATGGAACTAAAACTGAATCTAATCTAATGAGAGAGAGATTGTTCAATAGACAGAGCAGGATCGAACGGTAGTGTAACTAGAGTTAGCAAATGGCTGTTTTTGCAGAAAGACCGCTATGCATACGGACACTGCGTGGACGTCTTGAGCACAGCGGACTGTCTGCACGGCGACTATTGTTGCGGCTTTCCTTAAAGCGTCAGGAGAGAGAAGGGCGCCGACAGTGGTCCGCTCAACATTCGACACAGGGGTAGCACTACATCATCGTCTTCTCAGATCTTGCGTACAGCATCACGATGAACGAATACGTGTGTGAAGGCTCCGAGGGGAATGGATGTCACAGACTGCATTCGTCATCGTCATACAGACGTAATGGTAGCGGTAGACAACGCAGTTACTTCTGTTTTGCATAGTCTATAATTTCGACAGCAGCTGTTATGTTCCTGACGTTTTGATGCCGCTGGCTGTACATTATCTGTGAGATCTCTCTCTGGCACTGTCTTTCAAGAAGATAGATAGACTGCTTGTTGCCTGTGCTGTACTGATCTACCTCCATAAGCAGGATGTCTGACTGTTCCTCTGGTCACCCACTGGAGGAATTTGGCCATGGACTGAGATACTGATACACACCATTCGCCAACCACAACTATTGATGAACTCTTGCGTGTAGTCGAGGGTCGCCGGAAAGTAATGACCACATTTTCTTCAACTACTATTTGTTCCACACAATGAAAATAACACACAAGAAGGAATAATGTTTTACCTACACAACCTATTTTTCTATGTAATCTCCTTCCAGTTCAGTAGCCTTTCTCCAGCGAGAAACAACGGTGTGCTTGCCCTGTCATTACCAGTCCTTGTTCTGGCCGTTTCTTCACTGCACAATCACCTTGTCGTCATCCTCAAAATGCCCTCCATAAATGCTACCCTTAATGGCTAAGACAATTGGAAGTTCGAGAGAGCTGGGGCAGACGTGTAGGGTGGATGGGTTAATGGTGTCCAACCCCGTCTCCTGTGTTCAGAAGTCCTCAAATTCGTGAGGCCGAACGTAACGTGCTGAATCAAAACATCCCCTAGGATGTTATCTCCATCTACATCTATACTGTGCGAGACATCTTGCGTTGTGTGACGTAGGGTACTTTGTGTATCATTGTCAGTTCCCCCTTTTCCTGCTTTAGTCACTTATAGTTCGCGGGAAGAAGTCCTGCTGATAGGGCTCTATGTGGACTCGAATGTCTAATTTTATATTCACGGTCTTCTCAGAAGATATACGAAGGAGGAAACAATACATTGGCTGACTCTTGTAAGTTCGTACACACTCGGAACTCTAACACAATACCATACAGTAATGCGAAGCGCTACTCTTGCAGTGTTTGCCGCTGGAGTGGACTGAGCATCTCCTCTGCACTTACTAAATGAACCTGTAAAGAAACTTCTGCTCTTTCTTGGATCTTCGCTATTCCCTCTATCAACCCTGTCCGGTCCAGATCTCATACTGGTGAACAATATTCAAGTATTGATCGAACGATGTTTTGTAAGGCACTTTCTTTGTTGATGGACTACATTTCATGACGATTTTTCCAACGAAGCTGGCTGGCTGGCACACAGAAAATATCGAATATTACTAGTTGTGACTATACACAGTCATTCAGAACAGCAGACAAGTACGGGACAGTACATGATTCTCATTATATGCTAACACACAAAAAGTACCAAGTATTAATCGCTGGTACTACTACTACTACTACTGCTACTACTACTACTAGAGACAGTCTCTGCAGGACGTGTTCTTTTCTAACAGGCAATACTCTCAGGTTCATAACTGTCGCTGGATACTTATCGCAAACTCAGTTGTACTCCCTTGAATGTGTACAGACTTCTCGTAGCTTTTACTACGTCAGCATCAAAGTGTGATCCTCTAGTGACTGTTCCCAACGACTCAGCTGTTGTACTGCTGCTAGCCGTCTCCTGATAATGATTCCTTCTGTCTCATGGTACTGACTGCGACTGCCTTGGTCCTGTGCGCTAGTTTCTTATACGCTTACTTTTCAGGGACTTTGGGATGAGTTTCTCTAGCACCGTTGCTTTCCTTTGAAGCTACGAGATCTTCCTAATTACCGAAATATTTCCAGAACCTTCGAGAAGTTTTTCGAGCATCCCGGCTGTGTGCCCGCTTTCGCTTTTCAGCTTGGTACTCGAGGATGTTGTCCTCAGTAACCCCCATAGCACGGTCATGGCATCAGCAGTCTAGTCAGTAAGTCTTACTTTATTCGTGACTCTGGCCCCATCCCGGATGGCCACCTGGTATCACGCTTCTCTCCTTTATTCGTATCCATCCCACATTTTATATTAATAACATTTGACAGCCATGACATCAGAATATGCCATCAGATGGCGTGGCTGTATGGGTGCATCGGTGGTACTAGTGCCCACAAAAATAAATCAACAAACTGGTTACGAAATAGTATCGAAAATTTGTGCAGAAAGAGTAACAAAGGTGTACATGTAAAACTAGGTACAAAAATTCAAAGAATTAAACGCAACAGTACATTAACGCATTACATGATTCAGTTTGTAGCCAATAGGAAAGGGGAAGATACGATGGCAGGAGAGGGAAAAGCGGGGTTAGGGGAGCAGAATATTGAGGAAGTAAATCATAATCACAATACAAAGTTCATACAAAGAACAAAACTATGTAAAGTAACAAAATATACTAATTACTAGGTGACATAACCACCAAAGTGTGCTGGTAGATAAGAGAAGACATCAGAGAAGGGGAGGAACAACTGTAATACATAAATGGTGTCACTGCGCCGACAGAATGTTTCACACATCAGTGAGTTATCCGATACTCTAAGAATTTGTAAGCAGTGTACGTTTTTACAAGTAAGACTGCATGGAGGTGACAAAAGTCGTGGTAAACCTCCTAATATCGTGTCGGACCTCCTTTTGCCCGGCGTAGTGCAGCAACTAGGCGTGCCATGGACTCAACAAGTCGTTGGCAGTCCCTTGCAGAAATATTGAGTCGTTGTTCCTTTATAACCACCGACAATTGCGAAAGCTTTGCCGATGAAGGATGCTGTCGACAAACTGACCTCTCGATTATATCCCATAAATGTTCAATGGGACTCAAGTCGGGTGATCGGAGTGGTCAAATAATTTGCTAAAATTGTCTAGAACGTTCTTCAAACCGGTGTCAAATAATTGTGGTCCGGTGACATGACATCGTTGTTTGGGAATATGAAGTCCATGGATGATTGCAAAAGGTCTCCATGTAGCCGAGGATAACAATTTCCAGTCAATGATCAGTTTAGTAGGACCAGAGAACCCAGTCGGTTCCACGTAAACACAGCCCACACTATTAAAGAGTCACCACCAAGTTACACAGTGCCTCGTTTACAACTTAGGTCTACGGCTTCGTGGTGTTTGTCACACTCGAACCCTACCATCAGCTCTTACCAACTAAAATCGAGACTTGTCTGACAAGTCGTCTAGGGTCCAATCACGAGCCTGGGATAGGCGCTGCAGGCGATGTGCTGTAAGCAAAGGCACTCGCGTCGATCGTCTGCTACCATAGCCCATTAACGGAAAGTTTCGCCGCACTATCCTAACGGATACGTTCGTCGCACGTCCCACATCGGGACAAGACAGAGAAAAATAGAATACTGAAAGACCCGCAAACCAGACTACAAATGAAAATCAATAAAAGCAGTACAGGAAGAGTTGTCTCAGATGAAGAAAGAAAGAAAATATCTGAAAGAATGAAGAAATATTGGGCAGACAGAAGAGCAAAACCTTTCATATAAGAATAGACTCTAATAATTATATTACCTAAATATCATATTAAGTTATTGTTGAACCAAATTGTATCCCTGTGTGACAACTTGTTTAGAACTTTGTATTTTTGACTAGAGTGGTCCAATGAAGGCCATAAAATAAATAATTTAAAAAACCAGTAGTTGCTCAGCAAGGACAGAAGGTTTCAAAGTTCGTGATCGCCACTTTTTGCGCCAACATCCAGGGCTACGTTCCAAAGTTCCACATGACACTGATGCTGGTGAGACTCATCTTCATAATAATAATAATAATAATATTGTTGTTGTTGTTGTTGTTATTGTGGCCTTCAATCCTGAGACTGGTTTGATGCAGCTCTCCATGCTACTCTATCCTGTGCAAGCTTCTTCATCTCCCAGTACCTACTGCAGCCTACATCCTTCTGAATCTGCTTAGTGTATTCATCTCTTGGTCTCCCTTTACGATTTTTACCCTCCACGCTGCCCTCCAATACTAAATTTGTGATCCCTTGATGCCTCAGAACATGTCCTACCAACCGATCCCTTCTTCTGGTCAAGCTGTGCCACAAACTTCTTCTCCCCAATCCTATTCAATACTTCCTCATTAGTTATGTGATCAACCCATCTAATCTTCAGCATTCTTCTGTAGCACCACATTTCGAAAGCTTCTATTCTCTTCTTGTCTAAACTATTTATCGTCCATGTTTCACTTCCATACATGGCTACACTCCATACAAATACTTTCAGAAATGACTTCCTGACACTTAAATCTATACTCGATGTTAACAAATTTCTCTTCTTCAGAAACGCTTTCCTTCCCATTGCCAGTCTACATTTTATATCCTCTCTACTTCGACCATCATCAGTTATTTTGCTCCCCAAATAGCAAAACTCCTTTACTACTTTAAGTGTCTCATTTCCTAATCTAATTCCCTCAGCATTACCCGACTTAATTCGACTACATTCCATTATCCTCGTTTTGCTTTTGTTGATGTTCATCTTATATCCTCCTTTCAAGACACCATCCATTCCGTTCAACTGATCTTCCAAGTCCTTTGCTATCTCTGACAGAATTACAATGTCATCGGCAAACCTCAAAGTTTTTATTTCTTCCCCATGGATTTTAATACCTACTCTGAACTTTTCTTTTGTTTCCTTTATTGCTTGCTCAATATACAGATTGAATAACATCGGGGAGAGGCTACAACCCTGTCTTACGCCATTCCCCAACAACTGCTTCCCTTTCATGTCCCTCTACTCTTATAAATGCCATCTGGTTTCTGTACAAATTGTAAATAGCCTTTCGCTCCCTGTATTTTACCCCTGCCACCTTTACAATTTGAAAGAGAGTATTCCAGTCAACATTGTCAAAAGCTTTCTCTAAGTCTACAAATGCTAGAAACGTAGGTTTGCCTTTCCTTAATCTTTCATCTAAGATAAGTCGTAAGGTCAGTATTGCCTCACGAGTTCCAGTATTTCTACGGAATCCAAACTGATCTTCCCCGAGGTCGGCTTCTACCAGTTTTTCCATTCGTCTGTAAAGAATTCGTGTTTGTGTTTTGCAGCTGTGGCTTATTAAACTGATTGTTCGGTAATTTTCACATCTGTCAACACCTGCTTTCTTTGGGATTGGAATTATTATGTTCTTCTTGAAGCCTGAGGGTATTTCGCCTGTTTCATACATCTTGATCACCAGATGGTAGAGTTTTGTCAGGACTGGCTCTCCCAAGGCCGTCAGTAGTTCCAATGGAATGTTGTCTACTCTGGGGGCCTTGTTTCGACTCAGGTCTTTCAGTGCCTTGTCAAACTCTTCACGAAGTATCGTATCTCCCATTTCATCTTCATCTACATCCTCTTCCATTTCCATAATATTGTCCTCAAGTACATCGCCCTTGTATAAACCCTCTATATACTCCTTCCACCTTTCTGCCTTCCCTTCTTTGCTTAGAACTGGGTTTCCATCTGAGCTCTTGATGTTCATACAAGTGGTTCTCTTATCTCCAAATGTCTCTTTAATTTTCCTGTAGGCAGTATCTATCTTACCCCTAGTGAGATAAGCCTCTACATCCTTACATTTGTCCTCTAGCCATCCCTGCTTAGCCATTTTGCACTTCCTGTCGATCTCATTTTTGAGACGTTTGTATTCCTTTTTGCCTGCTTCATTTACTGCATTTTTATATTTTCTCCTTTCATCAATTAAATTCAATATTTCTTCTGTTACCCAAGGATTTCTACTGGCCCTCGTCTTTTTACCTACTTGATCCTCTGCTGCCTTCACTACTTCATCCCTCAAAGCTACCCATTCTTCTTCTACTGTATTTATTTCCCCCATTCCTGTCAATTGTTCCCTTATGCTCTCCCTGAAACTCTGTACAACCTCTGGTTCTTTCAGGTTATCCAGGTCCCATCTCCTTAAATTCCCACCTTTTTGCAGTTTCTTCAGTTTTAATCTACAGGTCATAACCAATAGATT
Organism: Schistocerca nitens; assembly: GCF_023898315.1. Classification (NCBI taxonomy): domain Eukaryota; kingdom Metazoa; phylum Arthropoda; class Insecta; order Orthoptera; family Acrididae; genus Schistocerca; species Schistocerca nitens. The sequence continues at coordinate 899,129,360 of NC_064614.1, read as the reverse complement.
GTGGTCAAAGTCCACATCTGCCCTTGGAAATGTCTTACAGTTTAAAACCTGGTGCCTAAATCTCTGTCTTACCATTATATAATCTATCTGATACCTTTTAGTATCTCCAGGGTTCTTCCATGTATACAACCTTCTTTCATGATTCTTAAACCAAGTGTTAGCTATGATTAAGTTGTGCTCTGTGCAAAATTCTACCAGGTGGCTTCCCTTTTCATTTCTTAGCCCCAATCCATATTCACCTACTACGTTTTCTTCTCTCCCTTTTGCTACTACCGAATTCCAGTCACCCATGACTATTAAATTTTCGTCACCCTTCACTATCTGAATAATTTCTTTTATTTCATCATACATTTCATCAATTTCTTCGTCATCTGCAGAGCTAGTTGGCATATAAACTTGTACTACTGTATTAGGTGTGGGCTTCGTATCTACCTTGGTCACGATAATGCGTTCACTAAGCTGTTAGTAGTAGCTTACCTGCATTCCTATTTTCCTATTCATTATTAAACCTACTCCTGCATTACCCCTATTTGATTTTGTGTTTATAACCCTGTAGTCACCTGACCAGAACTCTTGTTCCTCCTGCCACCGAACTTCACGAATTCCCACTATATCTAACTTTAACCTTTCCATTTCCCTTTTTAAATTTTCTAACCTACCTGCCCGATTAAGTGATCTGACATTCCACGTTCCGATCTGTAGAACGCCAGTTTTCTTTCTCCTGATAACGACATCCTCTTGAGTAGTCCCCATCCGGAGATCCGAATGGGGGACTATTTTACCTCTGGAATATTTTACGCAAGAGGACGCCATCATCATTTAATCATACAGTAAAGCTGCATGCCCTCGGGAAAAATTACAGCCATAGTTTCCCCTTGCTTTCAGCCGTTCGCAGTACCAGCACAGCAAGGCCGTTTTGGTTAGTGTTACAAGGCCAGATCAGTCAATCATCCAGACTGTTGCCCTTGCAACTACTGAAAAGGCTGCTTCACCTCTTCAGGAACCACACGTTTGTCTGGCCTCTCAACAGATACCCCTCCGTTGTGGTTGCACCTACGGTAGCACTGACAATTCTACGCAAACCCTGCTGCTCTCAGTCGTTACGTGAAAGCCTTCGTCCGCTGCGTAGCCCATGGTGAGAGGTAATGCCTGAGATGTTCTGTTCTCGGTACACTCTTGACACTGGATCTCATAATATTGAATTCCCTAATGATTTCCAAAATGGAATGTCCCATTCCTCTATTTCCAACTACCACTCCACGTTGAAAGTCTATTAATTACCGTCGTGTGTCCGTAAATACGTCAGAAAGCTGTAAGATTGCAAGAACCATGCCCCTTACATGAAGTCATTAAAGATCACCTACCTCACGTTGAGCGAACAGTAGGGCTGAACAAAATGACTGACAAGGCTCAATGCATCTTGTAGAGGGTATAGTATGGACGTATTGGAATAATTAATGTCGGGTGATGGTTTTAAAGTAATTCACACGACATGAAAACTTTGTGGAAACGAGTCGATTTACTGGACACTAGTTTACCCCAGGGAAGTATTTAGAGTTGACCGTGGCCGGCTGGGGAACGGTGAAGGGAAGCGACAATAGACAGCTTAGGGCGGCTCAAGCTCTGAGAAAGCGGTAACGTGGTGCGGCCTCCAGCTGCCTTAAGATGAGTGACAGTGAGTGCGTGGTTGACCCTGACTCCATGCTGGTGTACCGGGAAACAGACGGACAACTTGTACACCTGTTGATAAATGTCTGTCATCCTGTTTTCTGTGAAACATGCGACAAAGCCGCGCAAAGCTACGGTGGAGTGGTCAACAGAGGTCGAAATATGCGTGTTCGTGACTATAGCAACTTCACGCTGAATTCACGGTCTGCAGAGTCTGAAGCAAATCAGGTGAAGAGCGACAGAATGAAATACGCCGGCCTTCGATGGGAATGTAGGACCAAGGAATTTGAAGTACTCTCCTGGGAGTCAGAATTCCGGAAAACTTGGTGTTGTGCAGATACTAACCTTGATGGGTGTCCTGGGAGCAGCTAAATAGGAGAAGTTGAGAGGAAGGGAAATTTTGTGGGAATTTGTTCACTTCCCAGAGCAGGCATTGGTCGGCGCTGGGAAGCGACGAAGAATTAACGTGACTTGCACTGCAATTGGCGTAAGTGATTTTGCTGGAGGGGAAACAGAGGCGAAGAGCGGACTGTGAGAAGTCTCCGTAGAGGATTTCCGTTCCCATCTTGCCTAGAGTGTGGACGTGGTGTTTTTGACTCAGCTTGCCTGAGAAAGAGTGAACATCTCTGTAGTTTAGGACTTAGCAAATGGAATGATTCAGCTATGTACTGAGCAAGATAGCTAGGAGTGAATAGACAAGCGCAGCCTTGCAGCACCACGAGGTGGGCCACCGTCCACACAATGACGCCGCTCCGCCATGCTGAATTCAGTGATATTGCGCCCGCTCCGGCCAGGCCACTGATTAATTTGTTGGATCACGTCGGCAAAGTTTCCACGAGGGTTTCATGGGCCGTGTATTGTAGAATTCTTCTCGCACTTCGCATTTCGCCCGGGTCAGTCGATAGGAATTACTTTTGATTTATCGCGCTTTACTCCACACAAACGCAATTTATTATCACTGCCTGTTAGGAGAGTCATGTAATGTGATGATTGAAGGTCGTGAGTTAAAATAAATCTGTACTAATCGTCTGCATCTGTTTTCAATCAAGTAGTTGAAATCCCAGGTCACTTTCTTAATTAATTTTATGTTCAACATTTGCATCTGGTGTTCAATAGCTGAATATAGCATCAATTTGCACCCCTTTTTAATTAAAAGGGATCAATCCTGCATCAATTAATGTCAACACTGCCACCGCAGTTCAATCAGGAGTCACAGGGCCTTATTACTTTCTTTGCATTATCCGATATTGCGGACCATCAGTATATGTGTGTGACCCTAGCCCATGGCTTTTTGTCACCTCTGTGCAGGGTACAATTTGTGCTTTTACCAGTGGGGGGGATGTCTTAGGGGGTTAGTAGAATTATATATGTTACTAGCTTGGACGTGGCGTTACACATGGTTAAACAGCTATTTATAAATAGATGTTAATGCCGAAACTCACTATTCACGCGTATGCACTATCAGAAAAGCCATCGCTTGTTACATCTTTAAAAGTAAATTACAGGTAAAGCTTATTTACAAAATCATCTACACACAGGTATACGAGAGGGAATTCAAAAAGTAGAGGCACATTTGTGAAAAGCTGTACTTATTCTGATGATAGAAAACTGAAACACATTAATAGTATTAATAGTAAGACTTATCAAAAATCTTCAGTGTTCGGCTCCACAAATTTAAATTATATGTAAAGTTTTACTCCAGTGCGTGGGAAATAAACATCCCAGGTTGGGATGCATAAACTAAAACCAGAGGAGGGGATGGTCTGATGCAGAGGGGGGGAAATCCCCCCCCATCCCCCCCCTGCAAATCGCACACTGCCTCAGTGTAAACATCGTTACATCAGTGAAGTAAATACAGGAAACATAAACTTGATAGTATTTACAAATATTATGAAGTTGGACATGTCCGAAAGAACAGATGCCATCTCCATAAAGTTTAAGGCTAACCAGCTGATGACCTCCTTCAGTGCGGATGCACACGATTTGCCTGTACTCTTACGGGACTCCGTGGATTGTCTGCCGCGAGTAATGGGTGTAATGGCAGGAGCACTACAAATGTAGTGTGTGAAGTTTAGAATGTGGGTCTCACAGGGATAGTGCCGGCGATAAATTGCTGCAGTCGCGCTATCCTCTGTGCCCTCGGTGGCTCAGATGGATAGAGCGTTTGCCATGTAAGCAGGAGATCCAGGATTCGAGTGCCGGTCGGGACACACATTTTCAGCTGTCCCCGTTGATGTATATCAACTCCCGCCAGCAGCTAATGGTATTAATTGTAATTTTAGATTTACAAATAGGTTAGCAAAAGACCAGAAAATAATGAAAAACCATATTTTTATAAAGCTTTACGCTTAAGGACTATTTGCATATGAGGGTAGTATACAGGGTGTCCCAGGAGGAATTATCAGTATTCAGGGATATGGCAGGAACGATCATATGAAGCAAAAAGCTTCGTATGGACAGATTCCGAATGGGCCCCGTGATACGACATATTTGATGTGCATTGTTATGTATACATATTTGTAACACATTCACTAACAAGCATTTCGTACACGTCATGTTACAGGTATTGAACACAATAAATGTTGGAATATCCTGCCGCGACTTCAGTTTATTTGTGCACTCTTGGGTGAACACATTGCGTTGCTTGCCTGAGTGCCTCTGTTCATTCCCAAATGAGGGCAATATCATCCATGATACGGCCAGTTAGTTCATCTCGCGTATTCTCCTTTCGTTTGTGCACCCCAGGCTTCATCCAAATCCATAAACAAAAATCCATTGACGTAGGCTATGGCGACTGTGGTGGCCATTAATCGCCCTACCACGCCAGTCCAGCGATTAGCATAAGAAAGGTTGTGGTATTCCCTTATATTTCTGGTAACATGAGGAGGGGCTCCATCATACTGAAAGTACACTGCAGTCCACGTGGCATGTTCAAGGTGTTCAACAAACGAATGTTCCCAAAAAAGCAAGTAAAAATTCTGCCCCGTCATTCGTTATTTTAAAGTGGCTGAACATATCGACGTGTTACTGACCATGCCTCACCAAACATTGACCGAAAAACTGACTTGCAAATTAGTTTTCACTGTAGTTTGTGGATATTCCCGCGACCGTCAACGATTATTGCGTGTGTTGTTTATTCCCCTCGATGTAAACGTTGCTTCATCAGCGAATAATATTTATTGAAGCAAATGACGATCGTCATTTAACCAGTGATAAATTTTAAGTCATGTGGCATCGTAGCCAATGTAAAGATTGTAGATAGGCTGTATGTGAAAAGGATACAAGTTTTCCGCAAGTAATGTTCGCATACACGTGTTCGTGAGACTGGTAGGTGCAGAAAGTCGTCGCGTGCTAGTATCAGGACTATGCTGCACCGTTTCAAGAAAAATGTGGCTGTTCCTGCACACGTTGTTTAAGTTCAAGTTCAGAAGAAACATGGGAAACTGGGAGAATGCCTGTTTCATGCAATGTGCTGAAAATCCTGGTAAACACTCTACGATCAGGAACTCGACGTGTGGAAAAGCGCCGACAGTACTCTTAGACAGCAATAGGAGCACTACCATTGCAGAAGCGTAAATACACGACACATGTGCATATTCGTGTTTAGTGTAGATGTGTGGCATTTTACCCAGCGCCTGTACGAACACAGCTAATGGATGCTTCTCTCTGATACGCTCTCAATCCATCACACTACTTCACTCACAACACACCACGGGTAACTGCGCGTTCGACGGTATAATTTAATGATTGAAAGAAATTCCGAGTAAAGAAGTTGAAACAACGAGGTGGGTTAGGCTTCAATAAAACGTCAGAGAAGTTGTGCGGTAAGGCAAATGAGCGTTCCTGTCATATCCCTGAATTTTGACAATACCTTCTGAGTCCTCCAGTAACCACGGTTAACAATGAACATGCACGGTATACAATGTTAATAATTCAACAGCACAAAGAGACGAATGGTGCTACGTATAATGTAATGTTCAAACACATGTAGGAATAACCCTTTGTCTCTTAGTTCTGTTGTATGAGCATTAAGTCCCGTCCTTGTTAAAACTGGTTAGGCTCTTAACTATACAGAGTTGTATCACAAGTATATATTCTTACCCCCACATTCATACATTCATATACTCCATAGCAGAAGAGATTTACAAAATATAATTTTCAATGTTTCTGTTTCTTCACTTCATTGATATGACATTTAGTGTTGTTTGAAATAGCATACACGCTTACCGATTCCTAGATTATCAGGTAACTCAGTGATGTATGAACTTTTCTGTTGATGCAGTGGCACCATTTATGTAATAAAGATGCTTCTCCCCATCTCTGAAGTCTTCCCGTATCCATCACCCCGCTTGGGTATTTATGTCATCTAGCAATCAGGATGATTTTGTTGCTTTACGTATTTTTGCTTTTGTATGAATTTCGCATTGTGATTATAATGTTACTCCCTCAAGCAGCGACTCCAAATCAGTTGAACACTGATGGCGAGTACATACGCATTGACTCCATACGTTGTATGAAGGCATTTTATCTGATATGTTTACCTTGTTTTTTGAATATATCTGTAATACCTTGAGTAGCTCTACTCTTAAAGACTTTCGTAAGTTACACTTGTACTTAAGGCTTCGTGTGTTATTTAGCAGACATTTTGAAGATGGGCTGAGCTCGAAACGCTTCAGTACAAAAAATTTGAACAACTAGTGACCAGCTCATTTTTAGCGACCCGTTTAGCATTGACATGATAAGTGCTCTCAATGCTACGAATACATCGTTATTGTTTATATGGCGTTAAAAACTCAGGATGTAGGTTTCATTGAGTACAATTGTAGTTATAGTCGCGATGCGCTACTAAGCTATCCAGGTAGGATATCTTTGCATGCCTAACATACTGTTGTTGAGGATGCAAGCAAATCGACGCAGTGAAAGAGCAGACTGAGGTCTGAAATTTTGCGCAAGCGTTTTGTTGGTGCGCGGAATTGCAGCTCCAGCCTTTCGTACATCTTTGTTCCAAAACTTTGCGAATATGTTAGTAGACAATTTTCGTTGAATATTTCTTACAGTTGGGAGGAGAATTGTAAAGTAGGACATTATCGATTAACAATACCAGCTGAAGGTACCTGAGCTGGAGAGAGGGGAGGGGCACCATACGCTTTTGTTCCGTATTATTTCACAGGATGGAGGCGATTGCTAATTGTACATTCTGTTCTTTATTATTGTGGCGATTTCTAATTGTACATTCTGTTCTTTATTATTGTATAGGCAGCACACACACACACACACACACACACACACACACAATTTCTATGCTCTGCTTATTATTTGTTTGCACGGTAATGAAGTTCATCGAATGAGAATTCACGAACAATTTCTGCGAGTAAAGATTTTAATGCCACATTTCATTAATGAGCTTGTTGCTAAAAAATCTATCGATAACATATTGCCAGCTACGAAATCTAGTAATTTTCATGTGTTTTATATATTTTACCTTTCTCTCTCTCTCTCTCTCTCTCTCTCTCTCTCTCTCTCTCGACCAGCTAAGTTTAATTTCGCCTGCGAGAAACAGGCACTTTGTCAAAGAAAGACTTCTATACGAAATCTACCCAGTTACTATACTTTGAACTGAGACATGTCACTTTTTGTTCAAAAGGCTATATGCTGTTAGTATTTTTCGACCCAAGATGAATGAAAGGAAGTTGTTCTTACGTGATGGCGAACAGCAGCTGCATTCTGTCTTGAATATTGCGGAATTCGACATTGAGGTTATTAATGCTTCTCAGTCAGTGATGGATTTCAGTAAAGTACGAGTTTCTTGAATTTAAATACATGTAAAACAGTTTATGGCGAAAATTTTGAAGGGAACGCTGATTTCAATCATCCGCACGCCCGAATTAATTTGACAAATAGGCGATCATTTATTAAACATTAACCACAAGTTGCTGACAAGAATAATATAAAGAAGAATGAGAAAGAAAACTGATGATTTGTTCCATGACAATGAGTTTGGCTTTAGAATAGGTAAAGGCACCCGAGAAGCTGAAAGTTATCTTAATAAAGATAATATAAATGTTGTTGTTCATTAAAAATTTTGCTTACGCCGAGGATGTTTGGAGGATGATAGATGACAGTGAACCCAAAGCGTCGGATTAATGCAGGTGCCGCAGTGTTCGTGTGTGGTCTGCCATGGTCACTCTGAGGAGATAATGCTCCATGTGCGGACGAAGTCTTCGAATTCGATTATAGCACGCTGTTTCTCACACACTGACATAGTTTATAAAGAGATAAGATATCATACATAGACGAACATGTGAATGCTAAAATAATCAGCAGTCTGTAACGAGATTGTTGTGGAAGTATGCAGACTTTTACCATTCTCATAAGAAACTAAAAATATATGGAAACGAATCATTGAAAAAAGAAGTAGATATCTGAATAAGATGCATCTGTTATTTAACAGCAGCTCTGACAGTAAACTGCGTTCATTTACAGTGGTGTGTTCTGCTGAAATTCTCCCAAGATTTCTAGACCTGGGAGCGATTTTATGGAATTTGGAAAGTAGGTGAGATATGCCGCCATAAATGGAGCTGTAAGGGTAAGTCATTAGCCGAGCCTGGATAACTCAGTCGATAAAGTCATTGATCGCGAAAAACGACGTCTGATGTTCAAATCCTGGTCTGGCACTCAGCTTCAATCCGCCATGAAATTTTAGTGCAACGCACCTTTGGTTGTAAAGTGATAGATTCTCTCTGGAGGTGTTTATAGCTGTTACAAAACTCATGTAAACAACGAAATATTAAAATTTAGAGTAGTTATTTGGGAGAAGCTGTAGGAAACAATGGAGGGATTGGCCATGGGGGAGAGGGGGGGGGGGCGGAGATAGGTTGAGGTCGGAGACTAGGGTGCCGTAAGACCCAGAGCTGGACTTAGCCAAAAGCTACTGACAGCAAAATCCAGTCTACGTCTCAGGTTGACACGCTAGGGAAAGAATACCGACGAGCCAACGATGAGCTGGTATTTGCATCTGCTGGGGTATCCTGCTGTTGCGAAGAAAAGGAGTCCCACCTGGCGAAAGCACAATGCTGCGACGTCGACGCTTCTCAGAGGCGTAGACACTGAAACGGCAAGTCACTGCCTCGAATTGATGGCCAGAATGGCGTTAGCACGTTCCCCCTGTGAATCTCATCCCGACGACGGTCACTGACCGGTCTTGTAACGAAGCGTATTGTTAACAAATTCATTGTTGAGCACAATGAGAGACTTTTATCGCTGCGTCATCTAGGTTTGTTCTAGATCAGAATGGCCTCGTGATCATTATTGTTCTTCGGTCGCCACTCTGTTTGGCAAGCGAAAGAAGTAGGTTCCGTGGTAGAAATCAGGCATTTCGAGATACACCAGGAGCCTTATTTTTCTCGACGAAGAATTAACGATACAGTCATGAACAACAGTGAACCTAACAGCCGTGTCTCTTTTGCAAAAAAAATAAATGCACACAAAACATGGTTATTGACTTCTGACATCTTCCTTAAATGAATGTTAGGATATCTACAATAGGTAATTCATTATTCTCTCTGTGTGGAAGCTTAGCGATAGTTACAGTACAGGCTGCGTTTGCCGATCAGTAATTACGATCGTCTTCATAACAAAGGCATCTTTCCTACAGGACGACTCGGGATGTAATTAATAGAGTAGTTCAACGATTCATAACCAACGTCATGTGGCCACATTGTTAATTTTGCTGCAATATAAGATCACCACCATTAAGTGATCATTCAGTGTATATTTGACATACAGAAGGAATTATTTTAGTGCGCTGTAGCTCTGCGGTAGGCTAGCAACGTTTCATTGGACTTCTTCCGACAGCCGAGCAACAATTTCGATGCAGCACGACATTTGAGTCCATCTCTAAGAACGAGAACGATATCTTCACTTAGATGAAGTAGGGGTGCCTGTAATGTATGTATCTCTTCAACGCTAAACATGAACCAGATAAACTAAAATATTTCTATATCGTGAGGGAGGGATTCGAAGGCATCGCGTATTCTCTATTGTCATTCCATGATAGCAGCATACACTCCATAGCAGAAGAGATTTACAAAATATAATTTTCAATGTTTCTGTTTCTTCACTTCATTGATATGACATTTAGTGTTGTTTGAAATAGCATACACGCTTACCGATTCCTAGATTATCAGGTAACTCAGTGATGTATGAACTTTTCTGTTGATGCAGTGGCACCATTTATGTAATAAAGATGCTTCTCCCCATCTCTGAAGTCTTCCCGTATCCATCTCCCCGCTTGGGTATTTATGTCATCTAGCAATCAGGATGATTTTGTTGCTTTACGTATTTTTGCTTTTGTATGAATTTCGCATTGTGATTATAATGTTACTCCCTCAAGCAGCGACTCCAAATCAGTTGAACACTGATGGCGAGTACACACGCATTGACTCCATACGTTGTATGAAGGCATTTTATCTGATACGTTTACCTTGTTTCTCGAATATATCTGTAATACCTTGAGTAGCTCTACTCTTAAAGACTTTCGTAAGTTACACTTGTACTTAAGGCTTCGTGTTTTATTTAGCAGACATTTTGAAGATGGGCTGAGCTCGAAACGCTTCAGTACAAAAAATTTGAACTACTAGTGACCAGCTCATTTTTAGCGACCCGTTTAGCATTGACATGATAAGTGCTCTCAATGCTACGAATACATCGTTATTGTTTATATGGCGTTAAAAACTCAGGATGTAGGTTTCATTGAGTACAATTGTAGTTATAGTCGCGATGCGCTACTAAGCTATCTAGGTAGGATATCTTTACATGCCTAACATACTGTTGTTGAGGATGCAAGCAAATCGACGCAGTGAAAGAGCAGACTGAGGTCTGAAATTTTGCGCAAGCGTTTTGTTGGTGCGCGGAATTGCAGCTCCAGCCTTTCTTACATCTTTGTTCCAAAACTTTGCGAATATGTTAGTAGACAATTTTCGTAGAATATTTCTTGCAGTTGGGAGGAGAATTGTAAAGTAGGACACTATCGATTAACAATACCAGCTGAAAGTACCTGAGCTGGAGAGAGGGGAGGGGCACCATACGCGTTTGTTCCGTATTATTTCACAGGATGGAGGCGATTGCTAATTGTACATTCTGTTCTTTATTATTGTATAGGCACACACACACACACACACACACACACACACACACACACACACACACACACACACACACACTTCTATGCTCTGCTTATTATTTGTTTGCACGGTGGTGAACTACCGCCTTGGGATTGTTGGCTACATTTGACGAGAAACGTAACGCGGTATGTGTCATTCTTCAAGTGAAATTACGTAATGGAAAATGACTTCTAAAAACCTATGATTTTCAGTAGCGTCAGAAAATTTGCACAGATTAATTCTACATTTCACCTCGCTAACATTCTACACATCAAAGTTAATCTTTCTTTGTCGAAGCCTTGTCCCGCAGTTACGCGGGGTCGGCCATGGTTAATCGGATGTGGCATGTTAACTTTAAGGGGTGGCCGAATGCCCTTCCTGCCGCCACCCCGTACCCCCCCGGGAAGGAATTAGTGTACCCCAGCTGTCTGTGTCTAATGTAAGCCATGGAATAGTGAGAATGTGTGGCAAATGTCTGCGAGTCGTGTAACTGAGGCGGAACGTGGGGACCAGCACGGTATACACCTAGGGGGATGTGGAAAACCGCCTAAAAACCACATCCAGGCTGGCCGGTACACCGGCTCTTCGTCGTTAATCCGCCGGGCGGATTCGATCCGGGGCCGGCGCGCCTACCCGAGTCCAGGAAGCAGCGCGTTAGCACTCTCGGATATGCTGGCGGGTACATATCAAAGCCATTGTCCTTTCTAATACAGAGGTCACAACTATGACATTATGCAGTTGGAAATTTGAGTTTATTACCTTCTGTGGATGATGACATGAACGTGTATCCTTACAAATCTTTCTGCTTCCTTGAGGTTAGGTACTCCTCAGGAGAAAATTTCAGGAAACGTTTGAGCATTATTTTTACGGGATAAGCGAAAGGTTCAACATCTTGTCTGATCTTAATATTCTGTAAACTCTTCATAAGTGGCATAAATTTATGAGTTATGGACAAGGCCTTCCCAGACGTCCACGGCTGTAAGAAAGTATTTTGTAGGCAATATCTTCTTTTAACGGGGTATGTTTCTAAATTGATGAGATGGAGTAGTAGTAGTAGTAGTAGTAGTAGTAGTAGTAGTAGTAGTCGAATGTTCTGAATTTCTTTAATATGGGTAAAAAGCAATTATAACTTTCTGGGTTACAGAAAGTGTTATTTCACTACATTATTTTTCCTAATCGTTTTAACATATTCAAATAATACGCATATACACGCTGTCCAGTCACATAAATGTGGCCACCAGTCAAAAATTTGAATAACCTCCTTTTGCCGTGCAGACTACGCGAGACGCGCAGGAAAACTGTCAGTAAGGTTCTGGAAGGTACCTGCAGGGATGTGGAGCCATGCTGACTCCAGTGCCGTGGCCAGCTGATTTATCTGTGGAGGATCGATGGCCCGAACAGCCCATTCGAGGTGGACCCACAGATTCTCGATTGCGTTTAAATCCGGGGAGTCTGGTGGCCAGGGGAATATGTAAACTCATCCTGGTGCTCTTCGAACCACACACCTACACTGCGAGCTGTGCGACACCTTGAACTGTGCTGCTGGTGGACGCCATTGCGCCAAGGAAAAACAAACTGCATGTGGGGGAGGGCACGGTCGTCCAGGATAAGTGCATACTTCCTTTGATCAATTGTGCCTTCCAGAATGACGAGATCATGCAGGGAATGAATCGGGTAGCCCAGACCCTTCTGACGATTGTAGCAGGGTGGTTGTTTCCCGACGTTCCACGCCATACATGCCAATGGCCATCTGTCTGATAGAGCATAAAAAGAGATTACTCGAAAAGGCCACCTGTCGCCACTCAGTGGATGTCCATTTGTGGTGGTGGCGTGCAAATTCCAGCCTTCATCGTCAACAAACAAGTCAGCATGTTTGCATGAACCTGGTGCCTGTTGCGGAAGCCTGTACAGTGCAAAGTTCGCTGAGGACGTACGAGGTGCGGCTAGAAAAAAACCGGACTGATGCTGGAAAAAACATTTATTTACAATTATTTACAATTTCATGTTATCTCCTTCAATGTACTCTCCTCCTCGGTCTCTACACCGCTCCATACGAATTTTCCACTGTTCATAGCAATGCTGCAGATCATTTTCGGTAAGTCCATACATTACTTCGGTCGCTTTTTCTTTTACTGCTTCAACAGTCTCAAATCTAGTTCCTTTCAAAGCTGACTTGACTTTAGGGAAAAGAAAAAAGTCACAGGGGGCCAAATCAGGTGAGTAGGGTGGATGATCTAAGATGGGAATGTTGTGTTTTGCCAAAAACGTCTTCACTGACAACGCACTGTGAGCTGGGGCATTGTCTTGGTGAAGGATCCATGACTTTTTTCTCCACAAATCGTTCCGTTTTCTCCGTACTCGCTCACGTAGGGTAGCCAGGACGCTAATGTAGTAATGCTGATTCACTGTTTGTCCCTCTGGTACCCAATCAATGTGCACAATCCCTTTGATGTCAAAAAAAACAATCATCATTGCCTTGAATTTCGATTTTGACATTCGTGCTTTTTTTTGTCGTGGAGAACCAGGAGTTTTCCAATGCAACGATTGGCGTTTAGTTTCGGGATCGTAAGTAAAAAACCACGATTCATCGCAAGTAATAACATTTTGTAAGAAGGTGGGATCACTTTCAATGTTTTCCAAGATGTCAGAACAAATCATTCTTCGGCGTTCCTTCTGTTCAATTGTGAGACAGTTTGGAACCATTTTTTAACACACTTTGTTCATGTTGAAACCTCCATGAAGAATCTACCTAACACTTTCCTTTTCAACTCCTGTTAACTCAGACACTGCTCTGATTGTTAAACGGCGATCTTGTTGTAACATTACAAACGTTTCACTTGCAGATTTTCCTAGTTTGAAACAAAATTTGATGTTAACACGCTGTTCTTTCTGTACACTCAACATTTTCCGACGCACAGACAAAACGTCAACTACTTAAAACAGACGCCACGGGCAGACTGAGTGCAGGAGGCAGATGAAACTCGAGCAGTAGGCGGAGCGAGAGTCCCGTGACAGGCCACGCGACTTTCAGCCTTATTGCATTCGTTTTATTGTTTCACCAGTACTAGTCCGGTTTTTTTCTAGCCACACCTCGTATATCTGGTAGCTCCTTGCTTCATCTGGACAGTCAGCTGCTCAACAGTTGCACGTCTATTCACCTCTACACTTCTCCACATCCATCGTACACCCTGTCACGGCTCGTGTTCAGTCGCCTTGGCGTCAGTTTTGGATAGCGTCACTTTGCCACGCGTGCTATTCTTCCATCACGGCTTGTAACGACTCTCGAGCCTCGTGATGCGGCATAGTCCGCTTTTGTTAAAAGAGTAAACGTTACACATAAGCTACGTCCGGTCACGTCCACCTCGCTGGTAGCAAGAATTTCCAAGCCTACATCCTACTTGATTTTTAACCCTGTTTTCTATCATTCGCGACACCTCCCTTCTCCAGGGGAAATTTTGTAAGCTCGGACTCTCGAGGTTACAAAATTTTCGATCTCTACGTGCGGTGCCAGTGGAACTTGCCAGACTTTATTTTAAATCATGGTTTCACATCATACATAAAAATAGAAAGCACAATGTAAGTACAACTGACCTTTGGTTGTTTGTTGTCCGCACAGACTTGTCGTGGTAACTTCCACATTACACTTCTATATCACTCTTTTCATTGTTCGTAGTTCACACAACAATACAAAGTTTTGGATTAAACAATTCAAAGTCCAGAGCTTTACCTAATATTACCAAGGTTTCACATAATATTACAAATAGTACAGACCTCTTTTTTAATGTATGATCACTTTAAAATTTCATACACATAGTTTGAAATACACAACACAAAAGAAAAGAAAAGGAAAAGGAAATAGGTTACATAAAATATTATATAAGATAGTTTTATCATTCAGCTTCAAATTACACTTGTACATAATTTTTAAGTTGTATTTTCATCTCCTATCTGTTTTGCGTACCAACGACTCCACTGTATTTGCACGTGGTTCGATTTGTTTAGTGAGTCGTGGCGTTTGACTTTGCTATCTCCACTGCACTCGATCGGGGAGAGGAGTACGTCGTGTATACTTTAATTCATACTCTCCACCATCTTCCTCCTCTCCACACTGTACAGAATGGAGGGAAGGAGCGTATCGGACACTTTTTTCACGGCGGCTGTCTGTTACCACCGTATTTGTCACACACACTTTAGCACGATAATTTCCTCCTACTTCAGACAATCTTCTGCCACACCCTCGACAACACTTACAATAGATACATGAGCAACATATTATAATAATTACAACTATGGTTACTGATTCTGTGTATCCCCACACGGAATACATACTTTGTGACCATCCTCGGAGGGTCGTTCGCTGTTGGTATTCTATTTCGCTTTGTAGTTCACCTATTTTGTGACTTGATATCTTTAGGTCATCTAAGTGTCTTACAGTATGTTCTCTGGGTAACGATACAGTTATTTTTGTGACCTCCTGCTTCTCCTCACTATCTCCTCACTATATTTAAATTTAATGTAGGTACTATGTCATTCTTGCTTACATTAACACTAATTACATGGTCAGATTTTAGCATGGCTTGCGCACCATATCCTTTGCACTGGCATGTAAATGTTAATTGTTCTTCTGTGAAGTTTGGAAGGTAGGAGACGAGGTACTGGCAGAATTAAAGCTGTGAGGACGGGGCGTGAGTCGTGCTTGGGTATCTCAGTTGGTAGAGCACTTCCCCGCGAAAGGCCAAGGTCCCGAGTTCGAGTCTCGGTCCGGCACACAGTTTTAATCTGCCAGGAAGTTTCATTCATTGTCTTGTATCTGCGTCCAGATACTTTCATTCAGAATGATCCACTTTTTATTGCAATCTTTTGGAACTTCTCTTATAGGCTGCTGCATAGGAGCTTCACATCACTCGTGGTCATACGTGGACATTAAAACAAACCTCTCCTTGCAAATCTGACTTCTCAGCGAGATCGTTTTACAGTGTAACTGGTCACGGGACAGAGGCGCGTACTGTCGTTTTGCATCATCAATCAGCAAGTAGTTTTTCTCAGGCTCTGTATAAGCGAACAATTTCTTTGCCTGATCATACTCCGGGGGTAATGGTCATATTTTATGTAACGTATATACGTTACTATCCACTAGAGGTACATTTAACACACAGCTTAACATAGTGCCGGCAAGAACTACATCTATATCTATTATACGAAGTAACTGATACCCTTGACCCTTCGTGAATTCAACGGGGAACTTTTTGTCTCTTAAATCTTCTTTTATCAGTTCTAAATACTTGACCACCTGTACGGGGTTAATCAAGTGTGGTTCTGATGGACCTTTCTGCGTGTTCACTATTGCAGAGACTAAGTAGTCGCATTCCCTCCCGAGTTCATTGAACATACTAGTAATCTGCATTATTTGCTCTGTAATAGTTAAGAGAATCGGGGCATGTTGTATCTATCTACCTATTAGTGCTATTCTCATAATCCTCTACATGCATACTTACTTTTCTTATTCCTTCTGCAATTATCTGAGTGTTCTTAGTTACCGCGTTAAGTGTTTGATTCACTCCTTCAGTGACGTTTGCGATGCCACTAACCGAATGTACTGTAATATTTTTAGACCATGCGGCATCGGACGTCTGAAAGCGGCTATCGCGTGTAATAAGCCTGAATAGCTTTGCTATGTAGTTCAGACTACTACACGGAATTACTGAATAAATATTGGCGATGGCGTACAAAAAATAGAATGTTAAATGAATTCTGATTTTCATTAACAAAAATAACCTCTCTGAAGTGACTGAACAGAGTGCACTAGCTGGTGTACGTTAATCACGCCTGGCAGGCGAACAACATTTACGTAACACAATATACACACACATATGATAAACACTTGAACTTGCTGTAAGTTAGATTTGTCTACACCAACTGTCAGTAATGATTTTAATGTTACTGAATTTGCATTGTACTGAAGGTACAAGGAGTACTGTGGTGGCAATAAATTCTTTAATTGAATAATCAGTGAATACTATAGAACTGATGGTTACTAGAGATGTTAAAAACATTACTTTAGATTAATTTTGTTCTAATGAAACTGAATGAGTTTTTATTTAGATAAAGCCACAACATGGAGTTGAACTGTAATTAATTTGGCACAGTACCTGGCGTGTTCTGTCAGTTGTATAATCCGGCGTTTGTTGGAAATTTTCGGCGTTAACTCCGATTATATCCTCTTGTTGCATTAATACGACGATACTCACGTAATATAGCCTTTTTACTGGTATTGCTGCACACACAGTGATGGATTTGGGATAATAATGAACTATTTTCTGCAAAAAATTGATGACACTTGTGGAATGCACTTTGAATCACAAACTTATTATTTCTCTCAGACATTACACTGTAGAGAATTTGACTTGATAAATACATAAACTGGTTCGTTACGGATAAATGTACTTGTTATGGCGGCGGTATAAAATGCACTGTTCATAAAAACACTGTCGTACGATAACTACTAGTTCGTTGCTTGTGCTGGCGTGAGCTCATCAATGGATCTCGTATGGTAGATCACATTGCAACATTAGCTGCAGACACTGGTCACTTCATACCTTGCTGCTGGTCGCTGCAGTCCGTCGTAAATTACGCAGACTTCCACAAGGCGTGCCACGTGCTTTTTGAGCGGGAACAGCAACTATATCGCCCACAAGCCGTCTCCGTCGAAATGTTGCATCCTGCAAGCCTTATTTGAGAGGCACCCACATGCCTTGCTCATACTGTGGCATCAAGCAGTCAGGCCTGCAAGATGAGTGGTCTGCCAAGCGAGTGGATTCTTTCTTATTTTACGAGTAACATGAACTCTAGTACTCACACTTAGTTACAAGTTATCCTCCTATATGATTACTACGCAACGGAAACACGCATCTGACTATCAGTATCTTACAGGAATCTGACTGTACACTACGCACTGGCAATACCACATTTTCTTTTTGTCTTTTATTTAACGGCTTTTATCAACACGTGGCCACCGCACTGAATATGAATGGCGCACACATTATAGATTCGGGACATTATGACATACAATTCAATGGAAAAGTCCACCAATCTTTTTCTTTTCACTATCTTATTTATTCCGATAAATTCTCTAACCTAAACACACAAATTCCATAACCTACAACAATAACACATGAGAAACTCCGCCCAGTGGGCACGGCTTTACATTGGTGAATCTCTATATTATGGTCTCGTAATTTATTTAACGCTACAGTGCACTTTCTGGATAGGGTGGTGGATCTTTCATTATACCTCACACTTCGACTCTCACAATCATCATCACGAAACTTTCCTCCAGATCGAGCGACACAGAAGGAACAAGCATAACCCACTAATCTTTTGAAACTACCTTGCTACTCTCCCATGCAAACCACACATACCCAAATTACATGACATAAATCACACTGCAACATGAAATACAACACTAAATAGTCACAACACTATCACTTTCAGCTTTCCCACTTCAATTAATATTTATCCCAGTTTCACACGACACTGCCCCACTTTGTAATTCTACTTTCCTACTATGAACTCTGGAGATATATGCACGTCTTCCTGTGCAATGCAAGCCAAGTGGCGTTGCTGGATAGACGGCCGACTCACCTTGATTCTCTCTCAGAGTTTAAATCTAGCGTCACACGGAATCGTATCATGCAATGTAACATTAAGAACATATTCATCACACACGCGAGTCCTCAACTGATACCATGGACGAGTACTTCTCTTTATCCTTTGTCTCATACACAGATTGAGACTTACACAGTACTCACCACGTGGAAGTACTCGTCTCTAATTTAAAGTCCTGCACACGCCATTTCTTAAATATTTCAGCTTATGGTACACACGTTATTTCTTAAATATTTCAACTTATTGTGCACACGCTAGTAATTCAGCTTAACTTAAGCACACGGAAGTATTTCAACTTATTGCTACACGTGGTTTCATTGTGACCGTTGGTCACTTCCGAAGATTACTACGATCCCATTAATATTACCTGCCTGACATTTAATTTTCCCCCCACGAAAGTTCCTGAAATAGAGAAATTATTATTTCAAACTACTCAAATATTCCACATGCATACCATGTCTCCACTCTTTCGTCATTACGGAGCACAACTAAAACAGGTCTTAACAGCACAAGATCCAGCGGCAGAGTGCTGAAATATGGCCGTTCTCTAGGTCATCTCCCATCTCTGTCGAGGTGGGGGAAGCACCTTGCTATCGTATTGGTCAGCCACATTTCAGGCGCTCAAAGCTCTGGTAAATTTCATGTCTTTGGTCCCACCAAAGGTGGCCAAAGGATCGACTCAAAGATGATCATATATTCACATTCACTATCTGTGTTTTAGCAGACGACCATACATTCATTCATTTCACAGATCTCACCAAACTGGATGTAGGGATTTACTTTGTGGGAGTGCACATGCGATCAATTAAATAAATTGTCATTCTTTCCCACACTGGTGTCAGGCTTCGCTGCATTAATTGAAATTGAGTTATTTTTACACAAAAAATGTGTTGTTCTGACAAGAATAATGAAGTATTTTGTACCTATTTTCAATGTCGGGCGGTACTGTACCCTTTCATATTGTCCATTTGACTTGCTGACACACCATAAATCCAGTTCGTGTTTGTTGTAAGCTCACTTTTAACTGTCTATAAGCAACGTTACCGTACCGTACTAAAACCGTCACTTTCTCGCCGTGTAATCTCTATTCTGCATCTGAACAGTTCCAGAACACATGTCTCTCTACTGCCAAATTCACGCGCCAGCCTGCATTGCCCGCGTTCTCGGGGATTTCCCTCACATTTAAACATTAATTTACACTATGCCGAGTTCTCTATTTACAAATGGACATACCATAACATTACCATATTCAATTACAATCATAAACTAATATTAAATTAACATTTTTACTATACATAATAATATTATCCTATTTTAATGCTTCTTTATTTCGTCGTCCGAGCGCAGCACTATTCAGATACTGTCTTACTCGTAACGCTATTTCATTTGATTGGCGCCAGGCGGAAGCACCTGTGCCTTTGTTTGCGCAACTATCCAACAGATGGCATGAGTGTTCACTTGTTCAACTGCTGCGCCTTGGCTATGCTTCGTTGTGGCATTACATGTTCTGACAATCGTAACAGCGCTGTCTGCTGTTCCTCAAGTACGTCTGTTTTGGCTTCCAAGAATGCCGCATCATCTTTGTCTAATGTGCCAAACAATACCTTACTTGCCTCCCCTATAAAATTTAATATTCCTCTTTTGCTCCTCTGTCGTTCATGCCTAGCCAGCTGATCAATCAACTCTTTCGATCTAGAAATTTTACTTCAGATGCCAGTTCATCATTTGCTGTACATTCTCGCACTCTCCAGTGCTTAACTTTGCCCGAGTCATCATACCCATGCAAAGTGTTACCTCTCTATTGGCAACTACTTGTGTGTCCTCAAATTTGTCATGCAGTTCCTTGAGGTTAAAATACCTCACCACTCTCCATATTGTGCTGTGCAAACTCATGCTGCCCTGGTTGTTTTAGTAAATCTAATGGATCAAATGGCTCTGAGCACTACGGGACTTAACATCTGAAGTCATCAGTCCCCTAGAACGTAGAACTACTTAAACATAACTAACCTAAGGACATCACACACATCCACGCCCCAGGCAGGATTCGAACCTGCGACCGTAGCGGTCACGCGGTTCCAGACTGAAGCGCCTAGAACTGCACGGCCACACCGGCCGACTTTTAGTAAATCCCCTGCTCTGACTGAAATTTTTGCACTCTTACATCTTGCGGTGGCGCTTCTCGTCCCACAAGGCTGATCTGCAAGATACTCCCGACTATCTCTGTCACCCACAGTGCCTTCATCCTTGGCATCTGTAATAGAAACTTGTCACTCTCCTGCTCCTTTATCGCCTGCAGTCCTTCTTCCTTTTACGTCACATCTTCTAATAGAATGTCCATATTTCTGTTCAGCAAAATTCCTTCAGCCTATTAGCATGCACTTTTATACATTTCTTCCCTTTTAGCCTAATTACTACGTTACGTTCTTGCACATCAACCAAACGTTGGCTATCTAATTTCTTCAATAGTCCCTATTGCATGCTCTCGTCATACAGCAATACGCGATCTGTCTTTCTAAATTCCCTCGGGTTTTGTGTTTTGTCATAGTTATTCTTGTTTCTTTCTTTGCTCACTTGTGTTGCCTAACGGGCATCTTGGTGTAACATTTGTGATCACTGTCGAATCGCCGTCACGTAATCATCATAATTGTAGATTACGTTTGCTGGTTTCTTTTGTAGTCATCCCGGCAAATTGCACATCCTGCCGAAGAAAAATTCGAATGGTGTGTATCCCGTGGTACTATGAGGAGTAGCATTGTACACAAAACATGCGAATGCAACCAATCCGTCCCAATCTGTCTGGTCCCGGTTCATATAGTGTCGCAGCATCTCCATTAGGGAATGGTGTGTACATTCTAGCGCTCCATTGGACTGCGGATGGTACGCTGTCGTTTGTATTTTCTCTATTCTCAGTAATTTGCAGACTCGTTTCATGGTGTCGCCTATGAAATTGCTTCCCATGTCGCTCAACAGAGCTGTTGGGACCCTAAATTTTAAAATAATGCTTTCCACCAATTTTCGTGCAACTGTGTCAGTGTCTTGCCGAGCTATCGGTTCTGCTATTACAAGATTCGTGAGAGAGTCTTGAAAATATATTTGTGCCCAGACTGGGTAATGGGTAATGAATGTATCAATATCGTAGCGCTCAAATATAAATTCTGCGGTCGGAGTTACCTCTAGTGGTTGCTTAGTCTTAGCTGTGATCTTGTTCTTTTGGCAACTTTTGGGTGGCCTTATGAACTTCTCTCTGTCAGCTTTCATACCCGGCCATGTATAGGACTGTTTTATTCGTTCATACGTCCTTCCCATTCCATGATGACCTCCTATGGGAGATAAGTGCATCTGCTTTAGAATTGCCAATTTATCCTCTGCACTCAGAACATCATCTTTGTTTATCTGGGCTGTGTTACGGCCTCTGCTTATCTCGATCGCGTCAGCTGTCTCTTTGGGGTCTTCTCTCACATCTGTCATCTGTCTCCACTATCTCGTCGCTATTCGATTCCTTGATTGCGGTCTTAGTGGCGGCGTCCTCTCGCTTATCTTTGTGCCTGTCAGTCTCATTTGTACCCCTCTTTGTAACCTGCTTTGTTTGTTTGTCGCCATCTTGTACACTCAGAATGCGTGGTAGCGCGTCGGCCACACGATTAAGCTTTCCTTCCTTATATATGATTTGGTAATCGTATTCTTCCAACTGTAACCAAAGGTTCATTAATCTTGACGATGCATCCGTTCAAAATGGTTCAAATGGCTCTGAGCACTATGGGACTTAACATCTGTGGTCATCAGTCCCCTAGAACTTAGAACTACTTAAACCTAACTAACCTAAGGACATCACACACATCCATGCCCGAGGCAGCATTCGAACCTGCGACCGTAGCAGTCGCGCGGTTCCGGACTGTGCGCCTAGAACCGCTAGACCACCGCGGCCGGCGATGCATCCGTAATGCTACCTAACCAAATCAGTGGTTTATGGTCCGTGAGCATCTTGAACTTCCTTCCAAAGAGACACGGTCGGAAGTATTTAACTACCATTACTATGGCAAGCAGCTCTCGCTCTATTGTATTGTAATTCAACTCTGGCTTGCTGAGAGTACGTGATATGTATGCAGTTGGTAAATCCTTTCCCATTGGACCTTGACTCAAATATGCCCCTAACGCGTTCTTACTGCCGACAGTCGTTAATAAAAACTCTTTAGTGAAGTCTGGATACTGTAGTATCGGTGGCTTGGTTAACTTCTCTTTCAGCGTTTGAGACGCCTCTTCCTGTGCTTCCGCCCAAACATACAGAACTCCTTTCTTTAAGGGGAGCCAGAACGATGAAAATGACAAATTTAACGGTTTTTGTTTTTTTTTTTCATTATAAAATTATTTGGAATTTTCTGCATAAAACAAATAAAGTTTCACCCTTCTAAGTGAATTCTATGTGTGTTTTTTATCGCTGTAAAGTTGACGCGTCGCGGCTTGGTGTGTTACCTCTGATGGCGCCGCTCGCTGGCTGCAAGCAGGGTATCTTTGCGGAATTAGACAGTGTTTTGTTTTCCAACGCTGTATGGCTTTCTCTCTCTGACAAGTGACTGTTCATATTGGTAAACATAAACGCTATACCGTGTGTGTTGGCTTGTGGAGTTTGCTTTGTGGAGTTTGCTTTGTGGAGTTTGCTTTGTGGAGTTTGCTTGCTTTGTGGAGTTTGCTTGCTTTGTGGAGTTTGCTTGCTTTGTGGAGTTTGCTTGCTTTGTGGAGTTTGCTTGCTTTGTGGAGTTTGCTTGCTTTGTGGAGTTTGCTTGCTTTGTGGAGTTTGCTTGCTTTGTGGAGCTTGCTTGCTTTGTGGAGTTTGCTTGCTTTGTGGAGCTTGCTTGCTTTGTGGAGTTTGCTTGCTTTGTGGAGTTTGCTTGCTTTGTGGAGTTTGCTTGCTTTGTGGAGTTTGCTTGCTTTGTGGAGTTTGCTTGCTTTGTGGAGTTTGCTTGCTTTGTGGAGTTTGCTTGCTTTGTGGAGTTTGCTTGCTTTGTGGAGTTTGCTTGCTTTGTGGAGTTTGCTTGCTTTGTGGAGTTTGCTTGCTTTGTGGAGTTTGCTTGCTTTGTGGAGTTTGCTTGCTTTGTGGAGTTTGCTTGCTTTGTGGAGTTTGCTTGCTTTGTGGAGTTTGCTTGCTTTGTGGAGTTTGCTTGCTTTGTGGAGTTTGCTTGCTTTGTGGAGTTTGCTTGCTTTGTGTTGTTTGTTTGCTTTGTGTTGTTTGCTTGCTTTGTGTTGTTTGCTTGCTTTGTGTTGTTTGCTTGCTTTGTGTTGTTTGCTTGCTTTGTGTTGTTTGCTTGCTTTGTGTTGTTTGCTTGCTTTGTCTTGTTTGCTTGCTTTGTCTTGTTTGCTTGCTTTGTCTTGTTTGCTTGCTTTGTCTTGTTTGCTTGCTTTGTCTTGTTTGCTTGCTTTGTCTTGTTTGCTTGCTTTGTCTTGTTTGCTTGCTTTGTCTTGTTTGCTTGCTTTGTCTTGTTTGCTTGCTTTGTCTTGTTTGCTTGCTTTGTCTTGTTTGCTTGCTTTGTCTTGTTTGCTTGCTTTGTCTTGTTTGCTTGCTTTGTCTTGTTTGCTTGCTTTGTCTTGTTTGCTTGCTTTGTCTTGTTTGCTTGCTTTGTCTTGTTTGCTTGCTTTGTCTTGTTTGCTTGCTTTGTCTTGTTTGCTTGCTTTGTCTTGTTTAGCTGTTCAATTTTGCGTATTTGACGAATTTTGCTCGTACCTGTTTTACATATTTGGTTTGTGGATATCAATATGCCTTGTTTCAGCAATCGAGTGTTTAAGAAAAGGCACAATGAGTGGAAGAAGAACTCATTTATTGTTTCGAAGGGAGATGCTGCTCAGACTGCTTCACCGACTACTCCAAATGAATGTGATAGAACTTCTTCCAGCAAGAAACTTTGTGACAGCAAAGAAAAATTTGAAAACTATGAAAGTGACCGTAGTGATGTGAATGAAGTAATTAACATTTCCTTGCTCTCTAATATTTTGAAACATAACGTATTATGCCAAGTTTGCAAAGAAAGAAGACTGGAATTGAAAATAACTTCATACATTGGTTTGGCATGTAAAATGTTATTGAAGTGTAACAAATGTGCTGCATAAGTATCGTTTTCTAATTCTAACAGTATTCCTCGTAGTGGTAATAGTGGAAAGAACGTGTATGATATAAATGTTAGGCTAGAGTATGGCTTGCGTTGCATTGGCAAGGTCAATGCTCCAGGGACAATGTTATGTGGAATTATGAACTTGCGAAAACCACCAACCAAGTTTGGATTTTATAATGAATTGGTGCAATCTTCTCCTGAAGATATTGCTCAAGCAACACTGAAGAAAGCAGTTGAAGAAGCTGTGACAGATAATGGGAATTGTAGAGATTTAACTGTTGCTTTAGATGGATCATGGCAACGTAGGGGTCATAAATCTCTAAATGGAGTTGTGACATCTACCAGTGAAGACAGTTGCAAAGTAATTGAAGTTGCTATTCTTTCAAAACATTGTAGATGTAAGGGCAATATCAAGGACGAACATAGTGAAAGTTGTGAAGCAAATTTTCACGGCACGAGTGGAGCAATGGAAGGAGAGGGAGTTAAAGCATTTTTTTTACAGATCACAGGAGTGGTATAATGTACGATACACTAACTATGTAGGAGATGGGGATTGTAAGGGATATAAAGCTGCAGAGGAACTCAAACCTTATGGCAATGAAATTCACATTAAAAAGCAGGAGTTCGTTGGACATGTGCAGAAGCGCATGGGGGCTCGCTTGCACAAACTAAAGCAGACATTAGGATCCCAATAGGCTTAGTGGCGGTACGGCCCTTGGAGAAAGAGGAAGATTGGCAGACGAATCAATTGATAGATTGCAGAGGTATTATGGGTGTGCAATTAGTTAAAATACAAGAAGCATTGAGCATATGAGGAGAGCACTATGGGCATTATTTTTTCATACTGCATCAACAAATGAGCACCCACAATATGCACTGTGCCCCACAGGTGATGACTCATGTTGTAAGTACAAATCCGGAAAGGAATATGCCTATAAAAACAGTTTACCAAATGCTGTAATTGATGTAATGAAGCCCATATTCAAAGATTTATCACAGCCAAGTTTATTGGAAAAGTGTTTACATGGAAAAACACAAAATCCAAATGAAAGTGTAAATAATTTAATTTGGATTAGGATTCCCAAAACAATGTTTGTACAGATAAAAACATTGCATTTTGGAGTGTATCATGCAGTGGCAACATACAATGAAGGAAACATTATCAAATGTGATGTACTGAAACGTTTAGGTTTCCAACCAGGACACAACACCATTTCCACAATGCACCTAATTGATGAAGAAAGACTGAGAGGTGCAGGAAGAAGTGACAAAAGCCTACAACATGCAGCAAAAGGGAAGAAAAGACCAGTGAAAAGGAAACTTAACACTGGAAAAAGAAGAGGATGCTGATAATCCATCACATGGGGCAGGAATGTATTAAAAAACTTTGTAATCCATTTCCCATAATTTTAAAATTTTCATGTTTGAGGAACATTTTCTCAAACTGCTAACAGTATATCAGTGAAATTTATACACAATATTGTTTACTTCTTTTCCTTCATTTTTATGACAAATTGTAAAAAAATATTCTATAATTCAAGAGTTATAGAAGAAAAAGTGCAAAATTTTAGAGAAAAAAATAAGCATCTGTATAAAAAATTGTAAAACAAAAACCAATAAATATTTCTTATCATAGCATTATAATTTTGTAGAGAAATATTCACTGAACATGTAATCCAAATTTCAGAGCAATATGTTTAATGGTTTTAGAAAAGATGTTCCTTCTATTTGCTGAAATTAACATGGAGGAGATGGATCGTTCCGGCTCCCCTTAATAGTTCGTGTAGGGGGTTTTGAAATTTTGCTAAAGTTGCTCAAAAATCTTCGGTAGTATCAGATCATGCCCAGATAACTTTTTAAGTCAGCAGTTGTCCTTGGCTGCAGATACTTTTCTATCGCTGCTACTTTAGAGCGATCGGGTTTCAGACCTTCCGCTGTCAAAACGTGACCCAAAAACTTCCGTCCGTAGGAATTCACATTCGTCGGCTTGCAATTTTACGTTTTCTTTCCGTAAGCGATCAAATACTTCAAGTCATACATTATGGTCCACAAGTGACTCACCCATGACGACAATGTCGTCTAGGTGAATGAACACTTTATTTCCCTGTACACCCGTCAGTATGGTATTCATTAACCGTTGAAATGTGGATGGAGCCGTCTTCAGGCCCATCACCATTCTATTGTATTCATAATGGCCTGTAGGTGTGCTAAATGCCGTCTTTCCTCGATCCCTTTTGTCTATCAGGACTTGATAGTACCCTTTCGCGAGATCTAGGGTTGAGAAATGCTTTGCCTTTCCTAGGCTATCCAGTATTTCATCAATTCTGGGCAGTGGGCAGACCATATTCAACGACATATCATTTAATTTCCGTTAATCGACAACCACTCTCCACTTTTGTGTGCCACTAGCATCAAGCTTCTTCGGTAGTAATAACAGAGGGAAGTTGAATGGACTGGTATTCGGTGATATTATGCAGTCATCCAGCATGCCATCTATTTCCTTGTTCAGTGCTTCCTGCTGTGCTTGGGGGATTCGGTAAGGCCTCTGATTTATGACCGTCCCTTCTGCTTCAGGTACTAGTGGAATCTGGTGCTTCACTACAGTGGTGTAGGTGAGCACATCCCCCAGTAAATGAAAGACATCATTATCCGCCAAACACAACTCCTGTATAGCTTCTTGCTCTTCTTGGTTTAAGTGCTCTATACGCATGTTTTCTTTCAACAAGTTCTGCCGTGGTTTTCTCCCGTCTTTCTTTCCCTGCGGTGCACATCGGATTTTACAACTGCTCGGTGGCGGAATTCGTTCGACTAATACCTCCAGCGCAATAAAATGGACCTCTTGTTCCCTTGTGTTCATCACACTTGTTATGCACATCCCGTCTCGGACAGTCACTATGGCTTCTGGTATATAGACCCCTGGTCTAACCTCTTGTTTCTGAATTACTGCTTCATTCCCTAGTTTTCGTGTCATGCGAACTTTTATAAATCTTTCTTGTCGCGGCCCGATTCTTATTTCTTCTGAGTCCTCCAGGGCTAGCGACAGGTTGCTCCTACTCGTCGTGACCTTACATTGATTCTTTGCTCTTCGGAGTGGCCATTTACTTTGCTTAGTTTCATTTTCCTTTGGTTTCGTACAACCCTCTTGGGATGGCGCAGGCGGCGGCCGGCTGACACGCCTCGCTGTGTGTTTGTCTTGACCAATACCCTCGTTATCTACGCGGAATGGGCCTCTGTAGTCCGTTTGAGTTGCAGCAACTTTTTCTGTGCATGTGGTCACCTTAGCCGGAATCTTTCCAAACAAGTAGGCCAGCTCTTATCTACAATGTCAGTATAGAACTGGGGATTAGCGATCATGATGTCATTATAGCAATTATGATTATAAAAGTTAATAAATAAGTCAAGAAGGCTCGGAGAGTATTTCTGGTAGATATGAAAGATAAGCAGTTGTTAACATCTCATTTACACAGTAAATTTACGTCATTGAGTTCAAGCAAGTTAGATGTAGAGAAATAATGGGAAAAGTTTAAGCATATTGTAAACCGTGGTCTGGACAGTTATGTTCCTAGTAAGTGGATAAAGGATGAAAAGACCCACGATAATTTAGTAACGAAATTTGCAAGATGCTGAGGAAGCAGAGCTGTTGCACTCTAGTTTCGAAGGGGGACGCACAAACGACAAGTAAAGGTTAGTTGAGACTCATACGTCTGTGAAAAGATCTGTGCTCGAAGCATACAACAGCTACCACCGTCACACCTTAGCAAAACTTCTGGCATAGAACCCGAGAAAATAGCTAAGCGGGTCTAAAGGCTTCCATTCAGTTCCTTGTGGACCAGTATGGTGTGACAGTTGACGATAGTAAAGCGGAAGCCGAAGTTTTAAATTTCACGTTCAAGAAATCGTTCACGCGGGAGAACCGTACAAACATACCGTCATTTGAGCATCGGACGGACGCCCGTATGGACGATGTATAATAAGCATACCTGGCGGGGAGAAGCAACTGAAAGATTTGAAAAGATAGAAATCACCAGGTTCGGATTTTACAGGGAATGCTCTACGGCATTAGCCCCTTACCTAGTTTGCATTTATCTTGAATTTCTTGCTCAGCACAAAGTCCGAAGCGACTGGAAAAAAGCGCAGGTGACTCCAGTATTTAAGAAAGGTAAAAGAACGGACCCGAAAAATTACATACACCAATATCCCTTACTTAAGTTTGCTGCAGAATCCTTAAACAAAATGGCTCTGAGCACTATGGGACTTAACATCTGAGGTCATCAGTCCCCTAGAACTTAGAACTACTTAAACCTAACTAACCTAAGGACATCACACACATCCATGCCCGAGGCAGGATTCGAACCTGCGACCGTAGCAGTCGCGCGGTTCCGGACTGAAGCGCCTAGAACCGCTCGGCCATTCCAGCCGCCTATCCTTAAACGCATTCTGAGTTCGAATATAATAAACTTTCTTGAGGCTAAGAAGCTTATGTCCACGAATCTGCAAGGTTTTAGAAAGTATCGCTCGTACGAAACTCACTTTTCTCACATGATATACTGAGAACTATGGAAGAAGAGCAACAGGCAGATTCCATATTTTTAGGTTTCCGGAAAGCATTTGAGACTGTGCCCCATTGCAGGCTGTTAACGAAGGTACGAGCATATGGAATAAGTTTACAGATATGTGAAGCCTGGAAGACTTAAATAATAGAATCCAGTGTGCAGTGTGTTGCCATCCATGGCAAGTGTTCATCAGAGACAAAGGTATCGTCGGGAGTGCCCGATGGAAGTGTGGTAGGACCACTATTGTTCTCTATATACATAAATGATTTGACAGACAGGGTGGGCAGCAGTCTGCGGTTGTTTGCTGATGATGGTGTGGTGTACAGTAATGTGTCGAAGTTGAGTGACTGGAGGGAGATAAAAGACGACCTAGACAAAATTTCCAATCGGTGTGACGAATGTTAGCTAACCCTAAATGTGGAAAAATATAATTTAATGCGTATGAGTAGGAAGAACAAAACTGCAAGGTTCGGATACAGTATTACTAGTGTCCAGCTTGACACAGCTAAGTCATTTCAGTATCAGGGCGTAACGTTGCGATTGACACGAGGTGGAACGAGCATGTGAAAACTGTGGTAGGGAAGGCAAATGGTCGACTTCGGTGTATTGGGAGAATTTTAGGAATGAGTGGTTGACCTGTACAGGAGACCGCATATAAGACTCTGGTGCGACCTATTCTTGAGTACTGCTCGAGTGTTTGGTATCCGTACCAGGTCGGATTGTAGGAAGATATCGAAGCAGTTCAGAGGAGGGCTGCTAGATTTGTTACCGGTAGATTCGAACAAAACGTAAATGTTACGGAGATGCTTCGGGAACTCAAATGGGAATCCCTGGAGGGAAACCGGTGTTCCTTTCGGGAAACATTATTGCGAAAATTTAGAGAACCGGCTTTTGAAGCTGAGTACCGAACGAGTATACGAGAAATCAGGTTTCATACGGAGGCATACAGTCGTTTTTCCCTCTCGAGTGGAGCAGGAGAGGAAATGAAAAATAGTGGTACAGGGCACCCTCCGCCACTCACCTTACGCAGAGTATTTATGTAGATGTAGAGCTGTGTTAAGCGAGTGAGCGCTGACGCCTTACTGCCTGTTGATGTTGTCGGCAGGGAGTTGGAGCAGCTGGCCGGTGCGCGGCCGTCGTGGCGCAAGGTGACTGCGGAGGGCCTGGATGTGGACTACACGCGGCTGCTGACACCTGCGCTGGCTGATGCCGTGCTGCACGAGCTGGAGGCGGGACTCACCTACTTCACAGGAGACCTGGCGCGCGTGCGCGTCTTCGGCCGCTGGCATCCCATCCCGCGACAGCAGGTACCGCATTGCACGACACGGCACCTTACCTCGCCAGTTCCCACTGCTCTCAGGCGAATACTGGTGATATACTGTTTATAGTGCATGTTTCATCTGTTCAACTCTTCACTTCCTCCAGCAACACATACGCACTCATTCAACATATACGTTCTCCGCACATACACAATATATCAACCTTAGGATGGGACAATGTTCTCATCAAAGGATGTTGTCCCAGAAATAAATTAATGTGGTTCCTATCCCCCAGCCTCGAGCAAGGTTTTCGGGAGGCTTCCCTTGGTTGCAGGACGTAAGCCCTCTCACTTATTCCCAATTGGGATCCCCCATCTGCCCCATTATCAGCTCGGGTAAATAGAACCACGACTCTCCAATGGGCTGGATCTCTAACAGCCTATTCGACTCCTAGAAACGGAGAATAGAAAAAATGTTTAGCATCAACTATGCTCAAAATGGGTCATTCGTTCTGTGGGCGGGGGGGGGGGGGAGGAAGGGGGGCAGGTGGGCAGAAACTTTTTCGTCAGAAACGGCAATCACTGCAACAGTTTACAGCCAGTGTTGCCTGGAGTCCTGCAGGGCTCGGTTCTGGGACCTGTGCAATGTTCAGTGACATTCCCAAGCAGGTGGGAAGGGAAATCACTCTGAGTACTGATGACACTGCGCTACTCAAGGACTGACCACCTCTTAAACATCATTTTTAGATATCTACAGAAACATCTGGACAAAATCAGGCAGTGGTACACTGTCTGGAAAGTGAAAATCAATCCTAAGAAGACCCAAACAGTTACATTTACCACCAATCTCAAACTACCAACTCACCGTTGATGGCATGGACTTCACATAGTGTGACTCAGTTACCTTGGTCTTACCTTACCCAAGAGATTGAATCGGAGGTGGCCAATAAGGTTTGGGACCTACAAGTATTTTACCAGTTGTACCCGATCTTCCTGCAGTAATGCTTTATCAGCAACGCAGAATTGACTATCTTGAGGTGAAGGCGTACTTCTGGCCATCACGTGTATGGTTCGGAAGCGTGGTCAATGAACGCCGACACGCACTTGAAAGGACTGCAGACTGTTTGCAACGAAGTATTACGAGTTACAACATGCACTCCAAAATAAACTCTCAACACACGCATCAGGTAACACTTTGGACAACCTATCAAATCAGTCAGAACATTCGGTGAAAATCGATGGAACTTTCTGTACGTAAACTATTACTTAATTACTCAACCCCGTAAGTACATTAGGCCAAGAACCACCAAATTCGTTTCATGAACATTTACAGATGACCCTCACACAACACTTTAGGAACACGCACACATTTACGTACTACTCCAACAGTAATACAATACACAGTTCATGTCATCTCATTTTTCACATCATCTGTAGCACAGCTAGAAGTCGGAAGGACATGATGCCCCGTAGACCTTTTTCCTAGTTTGTCTGCCAGCGCACATACACTTTCCCTGTACTGGCCTAATTTCGTTGGAGTAAATGCCAGTCTGATACACTGACAGGAAACTAAATGATGAAAATGTCTTGGTTTTCCAGTCGTATTACAGCGCTGAGAGACCGCGACGGTTCGACGAGTGTCATAGTCAACAACTTCCGAAGAAATGTCGAAATATTGCTGATATGACTGTACTTAAACGCGGGGGGGGGGGGGGGGGTGTAGGCACACAGGTGTAGGCGCCGTGGTCTTCCGATGTCGGCGAATGCAGTGAGTAGGAGGGCGGATAGACTTTATGTGGTTCGACCGGCAGCTGCTTCAGAATTTCCGAGTTGGCATTCTTCACCGGCCCCGCATACTGTCCCCTGCTGGCCGTCCTCTCGGTGTTCAGCCCGCTAGCGCCCGATTCCACGCCGTAGTTGACAACCTACGTCCATATCGACAAGATTCTCTTCTATCCTTATTTCTATAGATTCCTTTATTATGGGTTCTGGGGCAGAACAATTTTGTATTCTCACTACTGATTTATCTGTGTGTGCGACAGATGTACACGTCTTGTGTGTTCCTCGCAGCGTTTCGAGATACAGAATCGCGTTTACCCTGTGTGTTGGCACCCACATCCACGTATGATACCTTCAGCGGGCCCTTCACATATCCAAGAATGCCTTTTTTCTTCGGTGGTGATCAGTGATAGTATAAGTGTCTCATTTCCCGAAAATCCGTGCGATTTCCGCTGACAGGGGGCGATTCACGGACTGGCGCTCTTGGATGTTCCGGATGCAGCATTTGGAATTCATTGCCAGGAAATCAAATTCCTAAGGCTTACAGTGCAATCTTCAAAAACGGAGCTTTAAAAAGACGTCTTTGAAAATAAGATTTCCCAATGCTGTGAAGTACGAAACACTTAACTTTGCAAAACAGACGCCGGTAGCAGAGGGTGTATGGTACAAGTCACTGGTTCGATACATTTCACTTATCTGCATTGTTATCTTTAGTCTACTATTTTTTCTGCTTGAGCTATGTCATGTTTAGGTATAAGTTGCTGCTGTTTGCCAGGCATAGTGTTATTGAATTTGACTTTGTATTATTCTGTTAAGCCAGTTTTACTAATTATTTCTTGTTATTGTTTGCTGCACATTGCCTTATATTAGTTGTAATATTGCAATTGCTTCGCTAATTTCTAAAATGCTGCTTCGCAAATCTGCGTTTTTTTTTATTGCTGTTTATATTAATTGTTTTATGTGATGCTGCATTGCCTCGTCCCTTAGTTTAGCATCTGAGCTCAGTAGATTTAAGTTAGCTTAAGAGGGGGTAGACTATATAAGAAACTAACTATGATGAATTGGAAGAAATGCATTGAGAAGCCGCAAGAAACAGATAGGGCCAAAATGAGTATTGTACAATGAGCCATATTTATTTTGAAAGAATTATGGTTGGAATACAGAAAAGAGGTACAGATAGGACTTTTTGGGAATAATGATGAACACAGGGAGATCTCCAAGAACAAAAAAGGTTTTGTTCGCACAATACTGCAGTACCAAAAGTTACACTGAAAACGAACCCTATCCATTCCTTTTGTGTCAGCCCTCTATGTGTTTGTGTACCCTTGTGTATTTGTGTTTTTCCTGTCTTTATGTGTTTAGCTGATTAGAGCTATGTTGTAGAATTTTTCTAATACTATGTTATTTACTTGGTAAATTCTGTTTTGTTGCTCATATGTGGAGGTGATGTTTCAAAAGTTATTCTGATCTTTATGTAAGTACTTATGTCATTATTTTTGTAACACTGATGTATATGTTTATTTCTATTCTTTTGTAAAGCCCCTATTACTACGAATGTTATCTCTACTATTATGTTTTTAATGATGTTTTCTGTACCCTTGTAATTGTATTCTTATGTTATAAAATTGTAATTGACACCAGGTCATCAAATTAAGTAACTTGTAAGTTACATTTCACTGCACACGTTTCTGTTGGTCATAGTATATGGACAATATGTGAGAAGTAGGGAGTGATAGTGTTTGCATGTGATTTAATGATTCAGCAAGGGACTGGATAACAGCATTGCTGGTTCTGAGGACAATTCCAAAAACTTTGTGAGTGCACAAGTGGTGGTTATGGACTTGCTACATTATCCGCAAGACTCTTCGATGGTGATTGTGCACCTGCACAGTCACAACAGATGGTTGCTGGCCATCTCTACAAGGACTACAGTGGGTCTGCACCTCTGGTGGCCCACCAATACCATTATTTCTACAAGGACTACAGTGGGTCTACATCTTTGATGATCCATCAATACCATTATTTCTACAAGGACTGCAGTGGGTCTGCGCCTCTGGTGGCCCACCAATACCGTAATCTCTACCAGGACTACAGTGGGTCTGCTCTGTGATGACCTACCAAACGATATTCTTCAAAACTTCGATAGACTACGCTGTGGGTTTGCTCTGTTGTGGCCCATTACGTGTCAGCATGTCAAGAGTCAACACTGTCTTTCCGTTGGAAGGACAACGATACTTCTTCAAGACTGCATGGAAATCCACTACGTCTATGTACATTTTCTTTTACTGCTCAGACTTTGAGAAAAACACTGCAATGTGATGAATGATCAGGACTGTCTTTATGGACTGTGAGAAAATTTTAGCTTTTGACCAACATTGTATCAATAAGTGTGTGCATTTGATTTCTTAGTTATTGTAATTATGAAAAATTTTTTCAAATCTGTATTGGGCACTGCCCAACCCAATTTGTAAAATTTTTTGTGGGGAGCATGGGGGCTATGTAAGTAGGCT
The DNA here is from genome assembly GCF_023898315.1 of Schistocerca nitens. Taxonomy (NCBI): domain Eukaryota; kingdom Metazoa; phylum Arthropoda; class Insecta; order Orthoptera; family Acrididae; genus Schistocerca; species Schistocerca nitens. The sequence goes on along the minus strand of NC_064614.1, from coordinate 899,094,665 downwards.
GTTTAGGTTTTTTTTATTGATAACGCCACCTCAGTATGAAAATCACCGGCTGTGCCGTGTGCAGTCTGTGGCTGCTTTGCATTGTTGTAATACTCAACCATTGTAGTGTTAGGCAGCTGGCTGTGAACAGCGCGTAACGTTGCGCAGTTGGAGGTGAGCCGCCAGCAGTGGTGGATGTGGGGAGAGAGATGGCGGAGTTTTGGAAGTTGTCATGAAATGCTCTATATATATATATATATATATATATATATATATATATATATATATATATATATATATGATATAAAGGTAAATACATTCTTTGTTCTCTATTAATATCTTTCATTTGCTAACTATCCCTATCAGTAGTTAGTGCCTTCCATAGTTTGAATTTTTTATTTAGCTGGCAGTAGTGGCGCTCGCTGTATTGCAGTAGCTTGAGCAGCGAAGATTTTTGTGAGGTAAGTGATTTGCGAAAGGTATAGTTTAATGTTAGTCAGGGCCATTCTCTTGTAGAGATAATTGAAAGTCAGATTGCGTTGCGCTAACAAAATATTGTGTGTTGAAAGTCAGATCGCGTTGCGCTAAAAAAAATATTGTGTGTCAGGTTAAGCACAGTCGTGTAAAATTGTTCAAAGGGGAAGTTTCAGTAGGTCATATGAATAAAAATGAGATGTAGCCAAGTCTTGCACAATTTTAAGACACATCCAAGTTGTATGTGAATAAACTTTTAGGTTCAAATATGCCAAGATGTATCTTGGCTTTACCGGAAGGGATGCATGTAAGCTGTAAGTAAAGACTAGAATCTAATTCTCACACTAAGATACATCTAGGTTGTTCGTAAGACGGTGGTGGGGCATGCTAGTTCTTGAACACAGTCTGTCAGCCTGCTTCATGGCAACGTTCCTGCCGGTCAGACATGAGAAAAGTTATCGATTCGAAGGGATGTTAGTAGATGTGAAGAGCTGTTACGATTTAAAACTGAAAACGTGGACTTTTTAGCTGTGGAATTAATACCAGTACATGATGAAATACATGGATGAGCCTTGATTTTACGAAAACGGATGGAGATACTTCTTCGTTGTGTGGGCGATCCTGGATTCCAGACTGGTGTGACCGAGGATTTTGGAGCATGTAAAACAGTAAGTGGTGTTATGGATCAGATAATTTCCTTTTAACAGCTCACGACTGGATTAGATTTCCGTCTAAGTTATAGGCATTAATACATCTAAGCTAGAACGGCAAAAAATATTTCGACTGCCAACTGTTAAAGGGGCATTTGATTGCACCCAAATAGAAATTTCAAGGTGATGAACACTTGAATCGCTAAGGTTGTGCCTCAATTAATGTGCAGGTCTTCGTAGATACTGTTGAGAAATGTACTAGCTTAAGTGCAGAACGACCTGGTAGAGTGCGTAGTGCTATAATATGGAGGCGTAGCCCAGTTAGAAATACACTCCTGGAAATGGAAAAAAGAACACATTGACACCGGTGTGTCAGACCCACCATACTTGCTCCGGACACTGCGAGAGGGCTGTACAAGCAATGATCACACGCACGGCACAGCGGAGACACCAGGAACCGCGGTGTTTGCCGTCGAATGGCGCTAGCTGCGCAGCATTTGTGCACCGCCGCCGTCAGTGTCAGCCAGTTTGCCGTGGCATACGGAGCTCCATCACAGTCTTTAACACTGGTAGCATGCCGCGACAGCGTGGACGTGAACCGTATGTGCAGTTGACGGACTTTGAGCGAGGGCGTATAGTGGGCATGCGGGAGGCCGGGTGGACGTACCGCCGAATTGCTCAACACGTGGGGCGTGAGGTCTCCACAGTACATCGATGTTGTCGCCAGTGGTCGGCGGAAGGTGCACGTGCCCGTCGACCTGGGACTGGACCGCAGCGACGCACGGATGCACGCCAAGACCGTAGGATCCTACGCAGTGCCGTAGGGGACCGCACCGCCACTTCCCAGCAAATTAGGGACACTGTTGCTCCTGGGGTATCGGCGAGGACCATTCGCAACCGTCTCCATGAAGCTGGGCTACGGTCCCGCACACCGTTAGGCCGTCTTCCGCTCACGCCCCAACATCGTGCAGCCCGCCTCCAGTGGTGTCGCGACAGGCGTGAATGGAGGGACGAATGGAGACGTGTCGTCTTCAGCGATGAGAGTCGCTTCTGCCTTGGTGCCAATGATGGTCGTATGCGTGTTTGGCGCCGTGCAGGTGAGCGCCACAATCAGGACTGCATACGACCGAGGCACACAGGGCCAACACCCGGCATCATGGTGTGGGGAGCGATCTCCTACACTGGCCGTACACCACTGGTGATCGTCGAGGGGACACTGAATAGTGCACGGTACATCCAAACCGTCATCGAACCCATCGTTCTACCATTCCTAGACCGGCAAGGGAACTTGCTGTTCCAACAGGACAATGCACGTCCGCATGTATCCCGTGCCACCCAACGTGCTCTAGAAGGTGTAAGTCAACTACCCTGGCCAGCAAGATCTCCGGATCTGTCCCCCATTGAGCATGTTTGGGACTGGATGAAGCGTCGTCTCACGCGGTCTGCACGTCCAGCACGAACGCTGGTCCAACTGAGGCGCCAGGTGGAAATGGCATGGCAAGCCGTTCCACAGGACTACATCCAGCATCTCTACGATCGTCTCCATGGGAGAATAGCAGCCTGCATTGCTGCGAAAGGTGGATATACACTGTACTAGTGCCGACATTGTGCATGCTCTGTTGCCTGTGTCTATGTGCCTGTGGTTCTGTCAGTATGATCATGTGATGTATCTGACCCCAGGAATGTGTCAATAAAGTTTCCCCTTCCTGGGACAATGAATTCACGGTGTTCTTATTTCAATTTCCAGGAGTGTATAAATTCAGGGTACAACGGGGATGCCTGCATACTTGGTGATTTAGGATATGGAATATTTCCATGTTTAGTCTCTCGTTTTAAGCAAGCAAGAAATTAAACCAGCGCGAAATGTTGATCAGCGTCGACTGAATTTCGTCCATGCATAGCAACTGAAGTAACGGTTTTCAATCATCGGCGACTGAGTAACACTTTCTTTAGAGAGAGTCCACAAACTAAGAGTAACGTGGTGTGTACTGCACAACATGTCTAAGCACCTGAATGATCAATCACGAGCAGTTCTAGGCGCTTCAGTCAAGAACCGCGCTGCTGCTACGGTCGCAGGTTCGAATCGTGCCTCTGGCATGGATGTGTGTGAAGTCCTTAGGTTAGTTAGGTTTAAGAAGTTCTAAGTCTATGGCACTGATGACCTCATATGTTAAGTCCCATAGTGCTTAGAGCCATTTGAACCATCTGATCAATTTCAGTATCATTTGGAGGACAGGAAAGTGAAAGTTCTGATGAAGAAGAGTCTACCGACAAACAGCTGGAAAGCAAAGGAAGCAAGGTTCGTGGTGAACAGAAGCGGCAGCAAATGCTGGGATTTATTTAGGTATTTTTTTATTGGGTTAACTGTGTGCCACTTAAGCAACTTTTAAGCAATGTAGTTAGAAGTAAGTCACCTAATTACAAAAAAATACAAGAGAACTGTACAAATTGTATGTTTAGTTACTTATTTTGGACACCAAAGAAAGAAATGGAAAGGATATGGTAATACGAAAGTAACAACACAATTTTTACGTTTCATGCTAATAATTAGTTTGAGAACATTTGTCCTGTGCAATGTTTTCTAGCTTTTTCTTTCCGCTCTCTGTGTGAAGGTTCTGTTATCCTAATTGTTTCAACAATACAAATGTCTGAAGTTTGGGTAAAGACAATTTCATATGCAGCAAGGGCTATCACTCCAGGTAGAATATATCTTGCCGCGCGGGATTAGCCGAGCGGTCTCAGGCGCTGCATTCATGGACTGTGCGGCTGGTCCTGGTGGAGGATCGAGTCCTCCCTCGGGCATGGGTGTGTGTGTTTGTCATTAGGATAATTTAGGTTAAGTAGTGTGTAAGCTTAGGGACTGATGACTGTAGCAGTTAAGTCCCACAAGATTTCACACACATTTGAACACTTTTTTTAGAATATATCTTGAGGTTGCCAGCGCTGTTGTCGCAGGAGCAACAACTGGGCACGTACCTACGTATTGACGTTTCCCTCTGATCTTCATTTTTATCGCAGTCTTTAGCATTATTTAATACGTGCTTGACACCAACCGTAATAGTTCCTGGAATCTTTCTAAAAACAGTATTGTCTTCCTGGGAGGGCAATACTAGGAAACGCTTTTCCCAGTGTTTAAAAATTTAGTTGGTTTATTTCCTGTTTCCGTCAGGTCGATTTTCATTTGACTCTTCATATTAGTGAAGTTTATTAAGCTGTGCAACATTGTACTGTTTTCAAGTTCTGTGGTAGTATCATTGTGCAATAGTATTTAATCCTTTCTTCTTTTCTGATACTACCTTCGGTATTCTAGATTTTTTTTTACATAATAGTGTGTTCAGATAGCAAACTGAGCTGAGGTGCTAAATCTAGATCCTAGAGACTACTAAATAGTCTCTATTTTATTCACATTACTCAATATGTTAGAAATGAAAAACAGAGATCGGAAATATTCTAATGTTAAAGGAGGATTTATTCGAGTTTGTCTGAGAATTGCGTCGTACTCCTTTATGAAATCGGCATCCGGACAGTGTGCTTCAAATCCTATAAGTATGAAGCAAATTGGAGGTGAACATTAGGTGAGATGCCCTTGTGAGAATTGTCCACTGATGGGAAAAAAGCGAATCTTTTGTCTCCTTCCTATTCGTATTGGTGCGCAGCACCTTTTCTTTTTTTCCATCGCACTCTTAAGCTGGACCTCACTGCACTAGATTTGAACAAACACTTTCTGCAAGTGGTGTGCGTCAGCTGGAGGGCTTCCTTCGTCGCAAGCAACGCGCGCCCTATCGATGGGGTGATTAGCACTGTAAGTCAATGCGACGGATGGTGGCGACTCGTCGTTTACAGATACGGGTCAGTGTAGGTCTTCTTCCTGCACTGTCAGCCATTAAAACTGCGACCCAGGGTGGATAGCAAATGACGATATTTTACCTACAGTGCATTTAGAGTATAGTGGGAAGAGTACATCATAAATTTGAAGGTGATCTGAGGGCATACACTGTGCGAAATTTAGTATACAGAGCTATTCCATCTGGTAACAATGGTAGCTCTAACACGGCTGGGCATCGACTCGAAGTGAGCTGTTGTCATTACAACTTTATACTACGTTCTAGCCGAGAAACCAGGCATTGCTCTGGTCAGAATATATGGCATGACTTCTCTTTCTTCTTGTGTTTCGTTCCTTCGAGCTAGTTTTCTTCCTTGTGAAGTCACATAAGAGTGTATGAACACAGTTTTATGCTTTGACATTTTGTCTGGAAACGAAATTACATAAAGAGTAATATCAAATCTTTAAAAAAAATGGTTCAAATGGCTCTGAGCCCTATGAGACTTAACATCTGAGGTCATCAGTCCCCTAGAGTTAGAACTACTTAAACCTAACTAACCTAAGGACATCACACACATCCATACCCGAGGCAGGATTCGAACCTGCGACCGTAGCAGCAGCGCGGTTCCGGACTGAAGCGCCTAGAACCGCTCGGCCACAACGGCCGGCAATATCAAATCTTCTACAGTAGTTAATAAAGTACGAAACGGATTCTACTCACGAGTAATAATACGAAAGAATAATAGGCGAAGTGATTGACGAAAGTGTGCTAAATTATGAAGAGGATTATATTCGCGAAGAATAAGAGAAGTGTTTATTTGAAATCACTGTAGCACAGTGTAACATAACAGTCGGGACCTCCGTCTGGTTTTTGTTACAGGAATAGCGGCGCACTAAGCTGCCAGCAAGTGACACTTCTGGGTACATTATCGGATGTGTGAGAATACTATCCGTGCGTACTGAAAAATGACATTGCATGGAACGATAGATTAAAGGACAGTTTATTTATTATTCCCTTGTAACATATGGATGCTTACTGAAGCATGTCATTTTCCTTTAATACCAAAAAATTGCCATAAAGTCCAGAAGACCTCACCTTCAGCAGAAAGACGTTATATAGGGTTGGATGTGTAGTGAACGGAACTATTCGTATTGGTGGACGTATATACATATGGTGAAGCGAATTTCGCGCACTCGGGCTTTGCAGAGCGACTCCTCATATTTAGTGATAAAAAAATGTCTCTCGCAGAATTTCGATTTCGTACGGCGGGGGCGAGTACAACCGGCAGAAAAAGGACGTTAAAGAGTGGCAATCTGACAACACTGTAACCACATGTATGTTAACCTCTGTCAGCACAGATCACTTGTGTTGTAAAGTAGGTGCAGTGGATATAGTTTTGGGTTACCATGCAGGAGGTCGATGGTTCGATCCTGGGTTGAGGCATATGTTTTTTTATTTGGTAAATGTAGTCCAGGTTGTAACGTATCTGGCCTCTTAATCGTCAACAGTAATTGCAGTTGGTCCTCCAGAAAACATTTGCCCTTAAATATTACAATCGTAGAAATGGAACATTGGCCAGCTTTGAAAGAAGCCGTTTCCACGTCGTGGGCGTGAATTTATTCGCACCACTTCGTCTATTAGAAGCGAAACCTGTTTTCTTTGTACCCTCCTCCAGTGTTCCCATGTATGGAAGTGAAACATGGACGATAAATAGTTTAGACAAGAAGAGAATAGAAGCTTTCGAAATGTGTGCTACAGAAGAATGTTGGAGATTAGATGGGTAGATTACATAACTAATGAGGAAGTATTGAATAGAATTGGGGAGAAGAGGAGTTTGTGGCACAACTTGACTAGAAGAAGGGATCGTTTGGTAGGACATATTCTGAGACATCGAGGGATCACCAATTTAGTATTGGAGGGCAGCGTGGAGGGTAAAAATCGTAGAGGGAGACCAAGAGATGAATACACTAAGCAGATTCAGAAGGATGTAGGTTGCATAGGTACTGGGAGATGAAGAAGCTTGCACGGGATAGAGTAGCATCAAACCAGTCTCAGGACTGAAGACCACAACAACAACAACAATTGTTCTTGCCTCGTTCAGGTGCATTACATTTCTTTAGGGCCTTACTTTACCACTAGGACTAGCAACGTGACTGCGAATAATGTCCAAACTCGGTTACTATTTGTGTTATCACCATTGTCCCACTAATTATGCCTTTCAACATTGAGTCTGCTAACAGCATCCTGTTTAGTACGTTATTATTATTATTATTATTATTATTTCTTTACTTTCTCAGACGTTAAGTCTGGTTAAAAATGGAAAGTGACGCGGACCTTGATCAAGCGTCACTTCCTTTTAACTGTACGGTATATGTTATATTGCATTTAGGAACTTTCGGGTAATTGAACATGTATCAATAATTACAGATTTAGCCGGCCGCGGTGGTCTCGCGGTTAAGGCGCTCAGTCCGGAACCGCGCGACTGCTCCGGTCGCAGGTTCGAATCCTGCCTCGGGCATGGATGTGTGTGATGTCCCTAGGTTAGTTAGATTTAAGTAGTTCTAAGTTCTAGGGGACTGATGACCACAGATGTTAAGTCCCATAGTGCTCAGAGCCATTTGAACCATTTGAGCCAATTACAGATTTCTGTAGTTGTATATATAAGTTTGGATGTAGCTGTATTGCATTGATGTACTGGTGGATATTGTGTGGTATGACTCCTGTAGTTGATAGTATAATTGGTATAATGTCAACTTTATCCTGATGCCATATGTCCTTGACTTCCTCAGACAGTTGGATGTATTTTTCAATTTTTTCTCCTGTTTTCTTTTGTATATTTGTTGTATTGGGTATGGATATTTCGATTAGTTGTGTTAATTTCTTCTATTTATTGGTGAGTATGATGTCAGGTTTGTTAGGTGGTGTTGTTTTATCTGTTATAATGGTTCTGTTCCAGTATAATTTGTATTCATCACTCTCCAGTACATTTTGTGGTGCATACCTGTATGTGGGAACGTGTTGTTTTATAAGTTTATGTTGTAAGGCAAGCTGTTGATGTATTATTTTTGCTACATTGTCATGTCTTCTGGGGTATTCTGTATTTGCTAGTATTGTACATCCGCTTGTGATGTGATCTACTGTTTCTATTTGTTGTTTGCAAAGTCTGCATTTATCTGTTGTGGTATTGGGATCTTTAATAATATGCTTACTGTAATATCTGGTGTTTATTGTTTGATCCTGTATTGCAATCATGAATCCTTCCGTCTCACTGTATATATTGCCTTTTCTTAGCCATGTGTTGGATGCGTCTTGATCGATGTGTGGCTGTGTTAGATGATACGGGTGCTTGCCATGTAGTGCCTTTACCTTCCAATTTACTTTCTTCGTATTTGTTGATGTTATGTGATCTAAAGGGTTGTAGAAGTGGTTATGAAATTGCAGTGGTGTAGCCGATGTATTTATATGAGTGATTGGTTTGTGTATTTTGCTAGTTTCTGCTCGTTCTAGAAAGGATTTTCTTAAATTGTCTACCTGTCCATAATGTAGGTTTTTTATGTCGATGAATCCCCTGCCTCCTTCCTTTCTGCTTAATGTGAATCTTTCTGTTGCTGAATGTATGTGATGTATTCTATATTTGTGGCATTGTGAACGTGTAAGTGTATTTAGTGCTTCTAGGTCTGTGTTACTCCATTTCACTACTCCAAATGAGTAGGTCAATATTGGTATAGTATAAGTATTTATAGCTTTTGTCTTGTTTCTTGCTGTCAATTCTGTTTTCAGTATTTTTGTTAGTCTTTGTCTATATTTTTCTTTTAGTTCTTCTTTAATATTTGTATTATCTATTCCTATCTTTTGTCTGTATCCTAGGTATTTATAGGCATCTGTTTTTTTCCATCGCTTCTATGGAGTCACTGTGGTTATTCAATATGTAATCTTCTTGTTTAGTGTGTTTTCCCTGGACTATGCTATTTTTCTTACATTTGTCTGTTCCAAAAGCCATATTTATATCATTGCTGAATACTTCTGTTATCTTTAGTAATTGGTTGAGTTGTTGACTGGTTGCTGCCAGTAGTTTCAGATCATCCATGTATAGCAAATGTGTGATTTTGTGTAGGTATGTTCCAGTAATATTATATCCATAATTTGTATTATTTAGCATGTTGGATAGTGGGTTCAGAGCAAGACAGAACCAGAAAGGACTTAATGAGTCTCCTTGGTATATTCCACACGTAATCTGTATTGGCTGTGATGTGATATTATCTGAATTTGTTTTGATATTAAGTGTGCTTTTCCAGTTTTTCATTACTATGTTTAGAAACTGTATCAATTTAGGATCTACTTTGTATATTTCCAATATCTGTAGTAACCATGAGTGGGGTACACTATCAAAAGCTTTTTGGTAATCAATGTATGCGTAGTGTAGCGACCTTTGTTTAGTTTTAGCTTGATATGTCACCTCTGCATCTATTATCAGTTGCTCTTTACATCCTCGTGCTCCTTTGCAGCAGCCTTTTTGTTCTTCATTTATAATTTTGTTCTGTGTTGTATGTGTCATTAATTTCTGTGTAATGACTGAAGTTAATATTTTGTAGATTGTTGGTAGGCATGTTATGGGGCGATATTTAGCTGGGTTTGCTGTGTCTGCTTGATCTTTAGGTTTCAGATAAGTTATTCCATGTGTAAGTGTATCAGGGAATATGTATGGGTCTGCAATGTAACTGTTAAATAATTTAGTTGGATGTGAATGTGTTGAGGTGAACTTCTTTAGCCAGAAATTTGCTATTTTATCATTTCCAGGGGCTTTCCAATTGTGCATAGAATTAATTGCTCGGGTGACTTCATGTTGCAAAATTATCACTTCAGGCATTTGTGGTATCATCTTGTATGAGTCTGTTTCTGCTTGTGTCCACCGTGCATGCCTGTTATATTGTACTGGGTTTGACCAAATGTTGCTCCAGAAGTGTTCCATGTCTGTTATGTTTGGTGGATTGTCTATTTTAATGTGTGTGTTATCTATTGTTTGGTAAAATTTCTTTTGGTTTGTGTTGAATGTTTGGTTTTGTTTCCTTCTATTTTCACTTTTTTTGTATCTTCTAAGTCGTTTGGCCAATGCTTGTAATTTCTGCTTCTTTTCATCTAATTGCTCTATTGCTTCTTGTTGTGAGATTTTACCTAACCTTTTTCGTTTTTTGTCTGATATTTCAATTCTTATAAATTGTGTTAGCTGTCCGATGTCTTTTCTCAGTTTTTCTATTCTGATCTGTAGCCTGTGTTGCCATGCTGGTTTTGTGGGTTTCTTCTGTGTGTTGGTTGGTTCTGATCTCTGCCTAGTGTGTATATTTAGTGTAGTGAGTGCTCCTACATAAACCAGTAGTTGTAACTCTTCCATAGTTGTGTATTCATTTATTTTGTTGTGTATGATTGTGTTGATAGTTTTTATTGTTGTTTCGACTTGTGGGCTATTTGGTGGTCTATGCAAGAATGGTCTAATGTCTGTATTTGTGTCTTTGTATTCTATATATGTCAACTGAAATTTTTCTTCTATATCTAACATGTGTGTCACCTCATGTTCTATTTGTTCTTGTGCTGGTGGCTGTCTTAAGATTTCGTTTTCCTGTAATTGTTTAATTGATGCGTGTTGTTCTTTGTTTGTTTGCTCTGGGATGTTTGAGTCCATTACTGTATTTTCTTCTTCTTCTAATTGTGCATTATTTTGTTCCAGTATTTGTTGTACTTGTTGTTTGATGTTTTCTAATTCTGACTGGGGTATCCTGTTATTTTTTATTATTACACGGATCTGATCAGCTAGTCACTGTTCTGTTAAAAATTTTAATTCCGGGTATCTGGTAATAAATCTTGTGTATACTTGTGATCTGTATCCAGTTGTGTTGGTTCCTAGGTTTGTTGCTTGGTAATAACAGAACATGAGGTGTCGATTAACTTCATCTGACCATCTCATCCTCTGTCTTTGTTTTCCTTCTAGGGTGGTTGCAGGAAGCATATCCTGCAAAACACCTCTATTTGGATTTAAATCTTTTCCAGTTGGCTAGCAGTGTCATTACCATTGTGGGCGGGCATAGGGTTCAAGCGCCGTCCCCGACCATGACGGCGCTTGTCCGAGGCTTCTTTAGCTCTGTCCTGAACCAAGTAATCACACTAAAAGGGGGGTTAGCCCTATTAGTGGTTTGTTCTTTTCGTCGCCTTTTACGACTGGCAGAACATACCGGAGGCCTATTCTTTTCCCGGGCCTCCACGGGGATTATTATTATTATTATTATTATTATTATCATTATTATTCTATCGATGGGATTGTGGAAACATCACGTCTATTACTGTTACGGAAAGAGTGTAATTCTTACCGAATATATCACAATTAGCGATGTCGGGATGAATCATGCAGAACAATATCTGTCAGAGGGCTGAATTACCTTAAGTGGAACAGCGCGCAGGACTGACGGCATGTTGATACTGTATGCGCTCTCCACCAGAAAGGAACTAGTTGCGAGCGGAATAACGCACCCCGCGCCCCTGACAGACTCCAATGTACATGCGTACATGTATCGAATTTTCTCATTGTAAACCCGTATACCAGTATGGCAGACGTATGGCACACACAAACGATGAATGTTTGTATATTTTTATGGTCCTTGGTACATCTTATAACCGGACTGGTGTCGCCGCTCGTGAATTTGATGCTAGACATCATCGTCAAAGCCATCCAGATAAAAATGTATTTCGTCACCTGAAGCTGCGCCTTCGAGAGTCAGGTTCTCTCCTTCCACCATCGCGTGAGAGACGTCGTCCACGGACTCGCCGTACTACAGCTATTGAGGAAGCTATTCTGGAGGTCATACACCAAGAACATCAGCGAAGTACATGCAGCGTAGCAGGGCAGCTGCGTGTCTCGCAACGCACGGTCGTTAACGTGCTGCACGAGCACCCTATCATTATGCTTTCACGCAGCATCTGCATCCTGCTGATCGCCATCAGCGGATGCAAATCCGTGAATACTTCCAACAACGACAGGAAGTCAACGATGACTTCGTGAACACCGTGATATAGTCGGGTGAAGCCTCATTCACTCGTGTAAGAGTCTTCAATATGCACAATGCCCACCGTTGGTGTGAGGTTAACCCGCACGTCACCCGCGACTTTAGATATCAAGTTCGCTTTGGTATCAACGTCTGGGCCAGAATATTGGGCGACAGGTGTTTGGGCCCTACATGTCGCCTGATCAGTTCACTGCACGAAGGTATCATGCATTCGTCTGAAACTATCTGCCTGATGCGCTGGAAGCTGTTCCACTAGATATTCGACAGAGGATATGGTACCTACATGGTGGTGCACCTCCACGCTCAGGAATTAATGTGCGACAGTATTCGGACAGAACATTTCCAGGGAAATGGCTCGGATGTGGAGGCCCATTTGTATGACACCGCGTTCACCTGACCTAAGTTCCCTGGATTTCTTCCTGTGGGGACACCTGAAGGAGCTCGTGTACTCTCTACTCTGCCGACGAATGTGGAAGAATTCGTAGCGTGTGTTCATGCTGCTCTTGTTGCTGTGGACGCAGCTTTGCTGCGAAGGGTCCAGAGCTGTATGATCCGGCAGGTTGCGCAATGTTTGGACATGCAGAGAAGTCGCTTTGAGCATCTGCTTTTCTGAGGGCAACTTATACTGTTGTGAAGGTCATGCGGTTATTAATATGAACATTATTATTGTCACTGTTTGCTAATGTGCGGTATGTGAACGCTCATATTACATGTGGTATAAATGACAGGTAGATGTGGTGTTATTGTACTTTGCTATCATCTTTAGCATCTCGAAATTGATATTGTTTTTATAGTTATTCTGTCCTATGACAGGTCATTTGTTTCAGCTGTCTATTTCTTATTTGTCTAACCACGTGTTTGTTATGCCCAACGTTACAAAATGTTGTAAATTTAGGATACATGTGCCAAGAGAAACGGTGTATATTACAGTACGAAATGTCAAAATGAAATTAGCAAACAAAAAACGTGCGCCATCACCCAGGATTGACCCTCGACCTCCTGCATGCTAACCAAACCTCGTTGTCGCACTTCGAAAACACCTGGTCATAGGTTTCTGAGACTGGCATGGCATCACTCGCCAGCCTTTGCATTTGATAACCTATATCTATATACAGGGTGTTTCAAAAATGACCGGTTTATTTGAAACGGCAATAAAAACTAAACGAGCAGCGATAGAAATACACCGTTTGTTGCAATATGCTTGGGACAACAGTACATTTTCAGGCAGACAAACTTTCGAAATTACAGTAGTTACAATTTTCAACAACAGATGGCGCTGCAAGTGATGTGAAAAATATAGAAGACAACGCAGTCTGTGGGTGCGCCATTCTGTACGTCGTCTTCCTGCTGTAAGCGTGTGCTGTTCACAACGTGCAAGTGTGCTGTAGACAACATGGTTTATTCCTTAGAACAGAGGATTTTTCTGGTGTTGGAATTCCACCGCCTAGAACACAGTGTTGTTGCAACAAGACGAAGTTTTCAACGGAGGTTTAATGTAACCAAAGGACCGAAAAGCGATATAATAAAGGATCTGTTTGAAAAATTTCAACGGACTGGGAACGTGACGGATGAACGTGCTCGAAATGTAGCGCGACCGCGTACGGCAACCACAGAGGGCAACGCGCAGCTAGTGCAGCAGGTGATCCAACAGCGGCCTCTGGTTTCCGTTCGCCGTGTTGCAGCTGCGGTCCAAATGACGCCAACGTCCACGTATCGTCTCATGCGCCAGAGTTTACACCTCTATCCATACGCCGGCCGAAGTGGCCGTGCGGTTAAAGGCGCTGCAGTCTGGAACCGCAAGACCGCTACGGTCGCAGGTTCGAATCCTGCCTCGGGCATGGATGTTTGTGATGTCCTTAGGTTAGTTAGGTTTAACTAGTTCTAAGTTCTAGGGGACTAATGACCTCAGCAGTTGAGTCCCATAGTGCTCAGAGCCATTTGAACCATTTTGAACCTCTATCCATACAAAATTCAAACGCGGAACCCCTCAGCGCCGCTACAATTACTGCACGAGAGACATTCGCTAACGATATAGTGCACAGGATTGATGACAGCGATATGCATGTGGGCAGCATTTGGTTTACTGACGAAGCTTATTGTTACCTGGACGGCTTCGTCAATAAACATAACTGGCGCATATGGGGAACTGAAAAGCCCCATGTTGCAGTCCCATCGTCCCTGCATCCTCAAAAAGTACTGGTCTGGGCCGCCATTTCTTCCAAAGGAATCTTTGGCCCATTTTTCAGATCCGAAACGATTACTGCATCACGCTATCTGGACATTCTTCGTGAATTTGTGGCGGAACAAACTGCCTTAGACGACACTGCGAACACCTCGTGGTTTATGCAAGATGGCGCCCGGCCACATCGCACGGCCGACGTCTTTAATTTCCTGAATGAATATTTCGATGATCGTGTGATTGCTTTGGGCTATCCGAAACATACAGGAGGCGGCGTGGATTGGCCTCCCTATTCGCCAGACATGAACCCCTGTGACTTCTTTCTGTGGGGACACTTGAAAGACCAGGTGTACCGCCAGAATCCAGAAACAATTGAACAGCTGAAGCAGTACATCTCATCTGCATGTGAAGCCATTCCGCCAGACACGTTCTCAAAGGTTTCGGGTAATTTCATTCAGAGACTACGCCATATTATTGCTACGCATGGTGGATATGTGGAAAATATCGTACTATAGAGTTTCCCAGACCGCAGCGCCATCTGTTGTTGAAAATTGTAACTACTGTAATTTCGAAAGTTTGTCTGCCTAAAAATGTACTGTTGTCCCAAGCATATTGCAACAAACGGTGTATTTCTATCGCTGCTCGTTTAGTTTTTATTGCCGTTTCAAATATACCGGTCATTTTTGAAACACCCTGTATAAAATGCTTGCGTGTGTGTACGTACTGGCAGATTTTTCTCCAAGACCATGTCACTGCCACCCACTCGTCGTTCTGTTAGTAGGTAGCCCTTGATCTCATGCTATTAGTAAGGGAGTTTCGTCGCGGTGCGTGGGAGTGGGCGATTGTGGCGAGCAAAAATCTGCGGAGTATGGAGCAATAAATACTCTTAGAAAATGATATACACTCTGTGACTTACGAACTTTACCGTAAGTGTCAAAAGTGTTTGTTTCATTCGTCCGACATAGTACGACGCTTTTGCGGTTTCATCATTCAGACTCTAATAACGTTGTCGTAATCGCACTTTACTGACGGTCAACAGAGAAACAAAGAAAAAAATCCAGATAGACAAAAATAAAAATACTCGTAACCAAAAAATGAATAAACGAACGGTACACTAGTCACAGTCTAACGTAACAGTGACGACACACTCTGGGGTGGAAGTTGTTGGTGTTTCATAGTTGGAGCGGTTCCACCACTCCAAGCAGTGAGAAAGCAGTCAGTGACATGTGTCGTTACGATAATGAAAGTTTTATTTATTTTTCTACCTAAGTAACGAAATAGTTTGTATTTTTGCGTTCACTGCATAACTAAGTTACAAAGAGACAAGAATTATCGGGAAATAAGTATAAAAGCATCCGAATTTTACTCATTCAGTGGCATAAGGCACAACTTATTCCTGAAGTAATGATTTCGAATACTTGCAAAACTGCAGCTTACTTCGCTGATAGCAAGGTAAAATAAGAATATATTTCATGCACGCAAAGCATATATTTCTATTGTTGTCTCTAGTTGTGATAGGCACTTACCATGTCACGTAAAAAAAAAAGAAAAAAATGGAATCTAATGATTCGCCCATTCCTATAGTTCACTCGACTTTCTAATAGATCAGGTTTCTTATACATGTAATAACTTTTGCTCCAAAAGCAGATATGTTGGAGATTGTCGCCGTTCGCGGCTAACGTGTAGTAACAGTTGTGGAATTGGTTTCTTCCCTGTCGCGAAAGATTTTTATTGCTTTTCTGACGTTTCATTTCGACGTCTGTTGGTTTTCCCTTCAGCTACAGGTGTGGTGGCTTATGTAGTATGTTAAATAATATAGGTATTATATTTGATACAGGTTTCAGAAATTCCGTATTCAGTGAATTGGGTTGGACGTGTAGCGAACGAAACTTCGCGTTGTTGGGTATAACAGATATCGCCATCTACCAGCTATGCGAACCAAGATTGATCTTTTTGTGTACTCAGTGTGCACGCCATAACATCACGCCAGGTGCTGGGTTTAAAATGGTTTAAATGGCTCTGAGCACTATGGGACTCAACTGCTGTGGTCATCAGTCCCCTAGAACTTACTAGAACTTAGAACTACTTAAACCTAACTAACCTAAGGACATCACACACATCCATGCCCGAGGCAGGATTCGAACCTGCGACCGTAGCAGTCGCACGGTTCCGGACTGCGCGCCTAGAACCGCGAGACCACCGCGGCCGGCCCAGGTGCTGGACCAATATGACGATGACGAACGCAATCTGGTACCGCTCGCTTTCTTTTGAAACCTCCACACATGATACGTTCACTGTGGTGCTTTATGCAGAACTGGGACTTGGGACTCGTCCAAAAGGGCGACGCGGTGCCGCTCCTGTTTCCAGCGCTGTCGTCAGGATGAACGTCCTGAAGGGAAGCCGCAACAGTGGTTGCCGTACTGACAGTCCTTAGCGTTGCGCAGGTCGTCGGGTTCTCCTTGTGGACACCTGTCTTGCTACAGACAAGGCCATTTCCTGTGTGACGTAGCTGTGCGTCCTGCACCGCCGACAGCACAACATGTCTGTCTCTTCGGGAGGAGTTGGGACACTGATATCTTCCACGGCCTTGAGTACGGCCCTCTGAAGCTATGATTCTGTAGTGTCACCAGCGCGGGCAGTGATATCGCGGAGTGATAAGCCGCATTCTGGATAGGCCACGATCCTGCCGCTGTCGAATTCCTACACGTGCTCGTAGGCGTTTATCTTTCTTAGAAGACGCGTAACATAGAACCAACATTCCAACGTAATTTCAGAGAAACGTGCTGCGTAATCTTTGCTTATATACATCATTTTGATAGCTTTCCTAGCTTGCGCGGTTGCGCTGAAACGCTAATCGTTTCCATATCCAAACACATAGTACACTTCATGACAATTTCACATTTGTTACATACCGCCTTCATTGTGCTGCAGTTTTAATGATTATCACTGTATGAACTGCATGGTTTACCGTACAACGAGCGTTTATCCGGATCAGGATATCCAAAAAAGCAATCCATTCATCATAACTGTAACGTTGTGCGGACTCTGTGTAGATGATCGTAAAACTCATCCAGCGCTTGTCTTTTCTCTGTACGCACCACGATTGCGTCATCGACATAGCGAAAAAGTTTTGGTAATTTTGATCTTTGGCAACGCTGACAACAGGCCAATGTGTGGTGGATACAAACTACTATCTTCTATTGAGACTGGAGTTCTAGTGTGCGGGAAGTTTATGATTCGGTTTTGACTTTATTTAGGTATGAGCAAGGGCTTAGGGTCGTGGTCCGTAAGCCCTATTGCAGTGTTGGTTTCTGTGATTAGCTTGTACGTTTATTGGGGTGCCACCACAACTGCACCAGGCACTTTTACCCGATTTCATTGTTCTGGGGCGACTAAGCCTGTGTTTTTCCAGGTGTCCGGTGTTTGGCTGTAGCGCGTCAATCTTGTCCAGTAGTATTTAGGTTTTATCCTGGTTTGGTTGTAGATAGGTGGCACCTGGAGTTCTTGGCGTAAGTCGTTGATTCGGACCCATCTAGGGACAGCAAGTACAGATCTTAAACACCTGTTCTGCGTCACCTGTAGTAGCTTGAGATTTGTGATGCTAGTGATCCACCACACTGAGCAGCCGGTTGGTGCGGATGTAATAACAGCATCCTCTTAGACTAGATGTGAAGTTTGAAAAGTAATTTGCTGTCCAAAGTTGCATCTAGATATTTGATTGGCCCAGGTCATTTCTTGGTTGCGGAGAAAGTCTGTCACACAGCTCTGGACGTCGGCGAGTGAAAATGATTGCCTTATTTTTTTTCAGCGTTGAGCCTAATTTGGTTCGGTGTTGCTCATTCTTTCAATAAAGTGAGTTGACGTTGTAATCGCCCTGTGGCAGCGGTGATTCTTCGGCTGCTCGTCACTAGGGCGGCGTCGTCCGCAAGTTGCGCGAGGATGACTTGTGGCAGCACTTGTAAACCTTTTACATGTACGGTAAAGAATGTCGGCGATAGGAACGGTCCTTGTGGGAGTCCGTCCTGGAGTAGTTTGTAGCTTGACCGTTGTCCGTCACTCTTGACCATGATCCGTCGGGGTTTTTTTTGTTTTTTTTTTTTTTTGGTCATCAGTCTACTGACTGGTTTGATGCGGCCCGCCACGAATTCCTTTCCTTTGCTAACCTCTTCATCTCAGTGTAGCACTTGCAAACTACGTCCTCAATTATTTGCTTGACGTATTCCAATCTCTGTCTTCCTCTACAGTTTTTGCACTCTACAACTCCCTCTACTACCATGGAAGACATTCCCTCATGTCTTAGCAGATGTCCTATCATCCTGTCCCTTCTCCTTATCAGTCTTTTCCACATATTCCTTTCCTCTCCGATTCTGCATAGAATCTCCTCATTCCTTACCTTATCAGTCCACCTAATTTTCAACATTCGTCTATAGCACCACATCTCAAATGCTTCGATTCTCTTCTGTTCCGGTTTTCCCACAGTCCATGTTTCACTACCATACAATGCTGTACTCCAGACGTACATCCTCAGAAATTTCTTCCTCAAATTAAGGCCGGTATTTGATATTAGTAGACTTCTCTTGGCCAGAAATGCCTTTTTTGCCATACCGAGTCTGCTTTTGATGTCCTCCTTGCTCCGTCCGTCATTGGTTATTTTACTGCCTAGGTAGCAGAATTCCTTAACTTCATTGACTTCGTGACCATCAATCCTGAAGTTAAGTTTCTCGCTGTTCTCATTTCTACTACTTCTCATTACCTTCGTCTTTCTCCGATTTACTCTCAAACCATACTGTGTGCTCATTAGACTGTTCATTCCGTTCAGCAGATCATTTAATTCTTCTTCACTTTCACTCAGGATAGCAATGTCATCAGCGAATCGTATCATTGATATCCTTTCACCTTGTATTTTAATTCCACTCCTGAACCTTTCTTTTATTTCCATCATTGCTTCCTCGATGTACAGATTGAAGAGTAGGGGCGAAAGGCTACAGCCTTGTCTTACACCCTTCTTAATACGAGCACTTCGTTCTTGATCGTCCACTCTTATTATTCCCTCTTGGTTGTTGTACATATTGTATATGACCCGTCTCTCCCTATAGCTTACCCCTACTTTTTTAAGAATCTCGAACAGCTTGCACCATTTTATATTGTCGAACGCTTTTTCCAGGTCGACAAATACTATGAAAGTGTCTTGATTTTTCTTTAGCCTTGCTTCCATTATTAGCCGTAACGTCAGAATTGCCTCTCTCGTCCCTTTACTTTTCCTAAAACCAAACTGATCGTCACCTAGCGCATTCTCAGTTTTCCGGGTTTGTAAAAAGCTGTTAATTAGTATGAGGTAGTAGTTAGGAATTGTCTGCAGATCAATTTTGAGAAGCAACTTACCTCGCCGTACCTGTGACACCTGGCTGGAAACCCGAGAGCTTTTCAACGATGCTACACGCCGGGAAAATTTACATTCAGGAAATTACATGTCTAAGAAACCGCTTATACTTAAGCAAGGGAAACTTCCATCTAGATTTTTCCTGCTCCTCCTTATCTTCCCTCGTCTCTCTTTTACTGGTAAATTTGTAACGGCCGCTGCTAAGGCGTTGGAAAATGGTGTGAAACAAATCGGAGACGATTATTATGCCGCCCGCGAGTTGTCCATATTTCTCGCGTGACCCGGCAGCCTAGCGCTGCGAGTCATGAAATCATTCGATGAGGAAACGACCCTTTCAAGCTATCGCATACTGCAAGGAAGTCATACGACTAAAGCGTCGCATGACTTCATACAACCTGAGTCTACGACATGAGCTCACACATTGCACCCGTATTCGTCAGACTGTCGCATTTTTAGCACTTGACGTATCTTTTGGATTTCTACCTCTATGACAAGTCACTGAAGCTCAGGCAAAGACAAGAGAATCTCTAGTACACTAGAGTACGTCTGGAGTAGTAGCTTAGTAAGGTCAGCATGTGGACGTCTAGTCGTCACCATCATGTTCATATATTCATAAACAAACCACTGAAATCAATAAATATTGTTGCTAAATATCATATATCCTTAGGTTATTTGTGCCATTTTTTTCGTACTTATTATTACGTGGCACAAATCTTGCAAAACAGGCCACGGCAGAGGCTACTTCGGGTAAATCATTCGGATCAAAAATCATAATCTCCCGTTCAGGCTGAAGCGCCCCAACACATACATGAGAGTGTTCGTCGTTAAATGGACTGCACGTTTGGCTTTCGCCGCTGACTCGTGATAAAGTATAAGCAGCTTCGTGTTCTTGCATTCACGTCAGAACTCCCGGCAACGTAGCACACACTGCTAACTTCTTAAGTTTTGGTACGTGTCGTAGAAACGCAGAAATTTCACATTCGAATTTTCTGATTGTTCTTCGAAGCATTTCCAGTGGCCTTCCATCCAAGGAGTCATCTTATCTTTTTTACGTCTCCTTTTAGGATACTTGATTTGTGAGTTGGTACTTGATGTTCTTGTGATGAAGGAGATGGTGCGTTCATCTTTTCACAATCCATGGGACTCTGGCGCGTGCTGTACGGCAGCTTCATATTCTGTGTCGTCATATTCTCAAGTACACTCCTGGAAATTGAAATAAGAACACCGTGAATTCATTGTCCCAGGAAGGGGAAACTTTATTGACACATTCCTGGGGTCAGATACATCACATGATCACACTGACAGAACCACAGGCACATAGACACAGCCAACAGAGCATGCACAATGTCGGCACTAGTACAGTGTATATCCACCTTTCGCAGCGATGCAGGCTGCTATTCTCCCATGGAGACGATCGTAGAGATGCTGGATGTAGTCCTTTAGAACGGCTTGCCATGCCATTTCCACCCGGCGCCTCAGTTGGACCAGCGTTCGTGCTGGACGTGCAGACCGCGTGAGACGACGCTTCATCCAGTCCTAAACATGCTCAATGGGGGACAGATCCGGAGATCTTGCTGGCCAGGGTAGTTGACTTACACCTTCTAGAGCACGTTGGGTGGCACGGGATACATGCGGACGTGCATTGTCCTGTTGGAACAGCAAGTTCCCTTGCCGGTCTAGGAATGGTAGAACGATGGGTTCGATGACGGTTTGGATGTACCGTGCACTATTCAGTGTCCCCTCGACGATCACCAGTGGTGTACGGCCAGTGTAGGAGATCGCTCCCCACACCATGATGCCGGGTGTTGGCCCTGTGGCGCTCACCTGCACGGCGCCAAACACGCATACGACCATCATTGGCACCAAGGCAGAAGCGACTCTCATCGCTGAAGACGACACGTCTCCATTCGTCCCTCCATTCACGCCTGTCGCGACACCACTGGAGGCGGGCTGCACGATGTTGGGGCGTGAGCGGAAAACGGCCTAACGGTGTGCGGGACCGTAGCCCAGCTTCATGGAGACGGTTGCGAATGGTCCTCGCCGATACCCCAGGAGCAACAGTGTCCCTAATTTGCTGGGAAGTGGCGGTGCGGTCCCCTACGGCACTGCGTAGGATCCTACGGTCTTGGCGTGCATCCGTGCGTCGCTGCGGTCCGGTCCCAGGTCGACGGGCACGTGCACCTTCCGCCGACCACTGGCGACAACATCGATGTACTGTGGAGACCTCACGCCCCACGTGTTGAGCAATTCGGCGGTACGTCCACCCGGCCTCCCGCATGCCCACTATACGCCCTCGCTCAAAGTCCGTCAACTGCACATACGGTTCACGTCCACGCTGTCGCGGCATGCTACCAGTGTTAAAGACTGCGATGGAGCTCCGTATGCCACGGCAAACTGGCTGACACTGACGGCGGCGGTGCACAAATGCTGCGCAGCTAGCGCCATTCGACGGCCAACACCGCGGTTCCTGGTGTGTCCGCTGCCGTGTGTGTGATCATTGCTTGTACAGCCCTCTCGCAGTGTCCGGAGCAAGTATGGTGGGTCTGACACACCGGTGTCAATGTGTTCTTTTTTCCATTTCCAGGAGTGTATTTGGTACGTTAGCCTTTGAGTTCCCTCAGTGTTAAGCTATCTTACAAGAACAATGTCTTAAAAAGAAGCCACCTATCATCAGTCCCAACATTTTCTGCGTCACCGTACTCATAAGTATCAAATTTCTTTGATTTCTTAAAACGTCTCTTATAGTGTTCCTTTTTTAACACCGTCATCTAAAACTAAAAACTTCTATAAGGATTTACTGTTCTGCAGCATACTAATAGTTAATACAAGCGTGTCTACACACTTCAAATAAATGTTTTTACTGGTAATGACTCACCTTGTAAAGTTTTCTCTAATTAAAGTCACTTACTAGTTAGGTGCATTTCTGAGGAAACCTCCATCCACACAGTTCTTTGACGGTCACGACTGTGGCAATTTTCATCACTTTGGTCCCATAACGACTTGCATTCATAAATTATACGAATAAACTTTTCAGTATCCATCTTTCGCAACAGGCTGGTGGTATGACTCCGCTTCTAAAATGTTATCTTCGTGGGATCTGGTCGCCGTCACGTGTATACTCGAGCAGTCCTACGACTGATTTGCTTACAGTGCTACCGCTTCCAATGCTAGGCTGGCGTCGGGCCTGTTGGAGCGATGCCGTGCGATTTAGGGGCGACTGAAGGTAGTAAGACTACACTGCCAAAGTTCGCGCGCACTTCGGGGTGTGGGGAAATTCGTTTCCCCACTACATCCTTTCTTTCGGAAATAGTAGTATAGCAGAATGCGTAGGAGAGCTTCTGTGAAGTATGTAAAGTAGGAGAGAGGTACTGGCAGATTTCAAGCTTTGAGGACGGATCGTGAGTCGTGACTGGTTACCTTAGATGGCGGGAGCTCTGGCTGTGGAAGGCAAGGTTCCTGACTAGAGTCCCGGTCCTGCACAGTTGTAAGCTGCCAGGAAGTTTCAAAACAGCGCACACTGTGCTGCAAAGTAAAATATTCTCTTCAGTGCAAAATTCAGTCGTCAGTTGCATATATGTAGGACAGACAGGGAGGGAACTTGAAACCCGCTTTCATGAGCAGAACAGCTCAAAATCGAGACACACACACATCCTTGCTTAACATGGAAATTTTGCACAGAGCTGACAAGGACTATAAAATGAGCTTTTTTACAAGAATTTGAAATACGTAATTGTTTCCATCTACAATCAAAAGGTTTGTTGAATGATCAAGTTGCATTAAAAATGACACTTTTTGATTGCATAGCATCTCTTACAAAATGTGAAAATTAGCCCATTCCTTTTATATATTACAACTATGTTCCACATATTTTCCAAAGTTATATATAATAACTTCCTTATATACCTTAGTTATACTCTTTATATGGTTTTGTGTATGTTCCTTGCTGCTGGTACAACAGCCTGCCATGTTCATAATACCCTTCTCATACTTTATATAAATGCATGGCCAATGTCTAAAAGATCCTGAAGACGACAAATTAATTTGTCGAAACTGATAAAGCGAAATAAAAATACATATAAAACTGACGACTGAATTTCATTTTGAAATATTTACTACAGTTGCTGAAAAATAACAGCTATGAATTAAGGGCGAAACTGTTTTCTTTTCGATTTTTCGTTTTTTTTTTTTTTTTTTTTTTTTTTTTTTTTTGCATGACATTCCATGAATTCTACTCTGCGGAAATATTTCGTCATATTCAACCCGACACTTGTTCATTTTTTTGTCATATTTTCCCCAGGTCTATGGGAACTGTTGATACTACTCTGCCTGTAGTTCATAGGATTTTTATCGCCAGCTTTACTCAGACTTATTAATGTGTCCTTTAGCGCTCTGTTTCTAATAACCGTTACTAGCAGCGCGGACGGTGATTGCAGGTGGCATTCGGAGATGCGGGCCTGAGCTACAAGTTCTCCGGGCAGACGCTGCCCGCCAGCCCCTGGCCGCCGCTGCTGCTGGGGATGCGCGATGCCCTCAGCGCCCTCACCGGCGTGCGCTTCAACTTCGTCCTGGTCAACAGGTAGGTGCCGTAGCTGCAACACAGGGCACACCTCTCGGCTCTGTGCAAGGAAAGGCTGAAATGTGGTTAGCAAGGTGATACTATGAAATATCCTCGTGCCTGTGATGTTAGTTGATGTGAGTTTTATGTTGTTTTGGACAGTAAATAAACGCGATGCGCTATCACATGCCGTATTTCAGCAATAAGACATGTTAGCACCCTCCATCCAGAGGCCGCTCGAGGGGATCCGTATTGTCCAATGAATACCCCCTGAGAATGGCTGCAAATAATTCCGTCGAAATGTTGTGTAATGTGTAGGACGCAGTTGAATATAGCAATACAGTTGATTTTTTAAAGGTTTTAAAAAATGTTCAAATGTGTGTGAAATCTTATGGGACTTAAATGCTAAGGTCATCAGTCCCTAAGCTTACACACTACTTAACCTAAATTATCCTAAGGACAAACACACACACCCTTGCCCGAGGGAGGACTCGAACCTCCTCCGGGACCAGCCGCACAGTCCATAACTGCAGCGCCTGAGACCGCTCGGCTAATCCCGCGCGCTAATGAGATGGAGCCAACATAAAGGTTTTGACTCTAACCCATGAAATAGGTACAGTGATATACTGTAGGAACTAGAGCTTCTGACATAGCAGGAACTTAGAGGAAAACGATACTTGTTAATGAAGAGTATGTAATTGACCATATTTTCTTGCGACAAAAATGACAGAGGTTACAGGTCTCGGCCAGCCATTTCGCACCATTAGGAACATGCTGTAAGCGGTGACATAACGCTCCCATTACAAAGTTAACATAAGTATTAACTACTACATTTTGAAATGATTATGTGAATGTTTTGTGCAAAACTGTGAATTAAAAGAAGATGAGAGAACTAACAGTTGGTTTTCTCTTCAGCAGAATTAAATGACGGCTTTCATGGGGGCAACTTTAAAGAGTTGTACCATGAAAATAGCTACACAAGTGAAATCGTACAATAGCGAGAAAGACGAAGTAACAGAATGTTTCATTGCAGATCACAAAAGCCGGCACAGCAGACCATTGTTATCAAAAACTCAGTGAAAAAGGTATTGGCACTTCCTAGTTCCAAGAGTTACGATGTCAAAAACGAATTTTATACTTTATTTTTCAATTTTATATCATTTAATGTTTTGTCTTCAAGATATGTCTCTGTGCTCTCATCGATATGACTTTCTACCGCCGAATGCCCTTCTGTTGAAGCCACAATGTTACCCCAATATGGAAGGAGATACGTAGAGCACACCTCAGGCAGAAGTGTTTTAAACCATGTCACATGTCTTTCATGTTTTGATAGTTTGTGTGTTGTGTTCCTGCACCAGGTTTGAGAAAAGAGTCCGACATTCGCCTAAAGGCCTTGCGAAAATCCATCTACAGACCGCAACCACGAGTAAAAACTATATCCAGCTCCTTAATCTGCAGCTTGGATCCCATCAGAGCCTTGCTCAGCTCTATTCCTCGCAAGTAAGCGCGAAACTCGTTACACTGTACGTCGGTCGAAATGCTTACTGTTATTTCCAGTCTAACAATGGCGCATATGTGTAGCTGCAAACAATTTTAGTATTTAACTTCCTGTGTATGGGTACGTTTCTTTCTGGATCTACCGTACTACTGTAACGCTGAGGACGCTGTTTTGCGAGGCACGCTGGTGCGCCAGAATTGGATCGAATCCGTAGGATTAATAGCCATCGGTGGCTTGAGTGGCCGCCGACTCGTTTTCTCACTTCCGTCTCAGAAACATTGTACGAAGGCAGTTAAGAGGACGAGGAGCAGAGTTTAAACGACCTGACTTCCTAGTCTCCCCTTACAGTGACGTCGGACTTCACTTAGAGGTTGCAGTCAGAGGCCCAAGTGTGAAGTCGACGATGGGCAGAAAATGACTCGGCAAGACCGGAGCCTGCGATATGTGAGACCGCTGTAAAGAAAGAGTACCTGGATCTTTACGCTAGGCGTATTTCGCTTTTATCTTAACAAAGCATCATCATCATTGGTACCTACTTGTTTTCGTTGTGACACATTGTCCTACGCAACCTTTACTACAGGGTGCCATTTTGCAGTTTTTTTCTCTGGCTTTTGAGATGTGTACTCGCGTAATTTCGGGTACTGTGCAGAGTGCGTGGCAGCGTGTAGCCTCAAGTTTTTGCTGTTGTTGTTGATTTTGATTAAAATTATTATTGAAACTTCCTGGCAGATTAAAACTGTGTGCCCGACCGAGACTCGAACTCTGGACCTTTGCCTTTCGCGGGCAAGTGCTCTACCATCTGAGCTACCGAAGCTCGACTCACGCCCGGTACTCACAGCTTTACTTCTGCCAGTATCTCGTCTCCTACCTTCCAAACTTTACAGAAGCTCTCCTGCGAACCTTGCAGAACTAGCACTTCTGAAAGAAAGGATACTGCGGAGACATGGCTTGGCCACAGCCTGCGGGATGTTTCCAGAGTGAGATTTTCACTCTGCAGCGGAGTGTGCGCTGCTATGAAACTTCCTGGCAGATTATAACTGTGTGCCCGAACGAGACCTGGTAGCTCAGGTGGTAGAGCACTTGCCCGCGAAAGGCAAAGGTCCCAAGTTCGAGTCTCGGTCGGGTACACAGTTTTAATCTGCCAGGAAGCTTCATATCAGCGCACACTCCGCTGCAGAGTGAAAATCTCATTCTGGATAATTATTATTCTTTCCTTTCTCAGACGTTATGTCTGGTTAAAAATGGAAAGTGACGCGGACCTTAATCAAGCGTGACTTCCTTTTAACTGTACGGTATATGTTACATTGCATTATTATTATTATTATTATTATTATTATTATTATTATTATTATCCCCCCCATGAACCATGGCCTTGTAACACTAACCAAAACGGCCTTGCTGTTCTGGTACTGCGAACGGCTGAATGCAAGGGGAAACTACAGCCGTAATTTTTCCCGAGGGCATGTAGCTTTACTGTATAGTTAAATGATGATAGCGAACGCTTGGGTAAAATATTCCGGAGGTAAAATAGTCCCCCATTCGGATCTCCGGGCGATGACTACTCAAGAGGACGTCGTTATCAGGAGAAAGAAAACTGACGTTCTACGGATCGGAGCGTGGAATGTCAGATCCCTTAATCGGGCAGGTAGGTTAGAAAATTTAAAAAGGGAAATGGATAGGTTAAAGTTAGATATAGTGGAAATTAGTGAAGTTTGGTGGCAGGAGGAACAAGACTTTTGGTCAGGTGAATACAGGGTTATAAATACAAAATCAAATAGGGGTAATTCAGGAGTAGGTTTAATAATGAATAAAAAAATACGAGTGCGGGTAAACTACTACAGTCAGCATAGTCAACGAATTATTGTGGCCAAGATAGACACGAAGCCCACGCCTACTACAGTAGTGCAAGTTTATATGCCAACTAGCTCTGCAGATGACGAAGAAACTGATGAACTGTATGAAGAGATAAAAGAAATTATTCAGATGGTGAAAGGAGACGAAAATTTAATAGTCATGGGTGACTGGAATTCGATAGTAGGAGAAGGGTGAGAAGGAAATATAGTAGGTGAATATGGATTGGGGCTAAGAAATGAAAGAGGAAGCCGCCTGGTAGAATTTTGCACAGAGTATAGCTTAATCATAGCTAACACTTGGTTCAAGAATCATGAAAGAAGTATACATGGAAGAACCCTGGAGATACTAAAAGGTTTCAGATGGATTATATAATGGTAAGACAGAGATTTAGGAACCAGGTTTTAAACTGTAAGACATTTCCAGGGGCAGATGTGGACTCTGACCACAATGTATTGGTTATGACCTGAAGAAACTGCCAAAAGGTGGGAATTTAAGGAGATGGGACCTGGATAAATTGACTAAACCAGAGGTTGTACAGAGTTTGAGGGAGGGAACAATTGACAGGAATGGGGGAAAGAAATAGAGTGGAAGAAGAATGGGTAGCTTTGAGAGATGAAATAGTGAGGGCAGCAGAGGATCAAGTAGGTAAAAAGACGAGGGCTAGTAGAATTCCTTGGGTAACAGAAAAGATAATGAATTTAATTGATAAAAGGAGAAAATACAAAAATGCAGTAAATGAAGAGGGCAAAAAAGAATACAAACGTCTCAAAAATGAGATCGACAGGAAGTGCAAAATGGCTAAGCAGGGATGGCTAGAGGACAAATGTAAGGATGTAGAGGCTTATCTCACTAGGGGTAAGATAGATACTGCCTACTGGAAAATTAAAGAGGACTTTGGAGAAAAGAGAACCACTTGTATGAATATCAAGAGCTCAGATGGAAACCCAGTTCTAAGCAAAGAAGGGAAAGCAGAAAGGTGGAAGGAGTACATAGAGGGTCTATACAAGGGCGACGTACTTGAGGACAATATTCTGGAAATGGCGGAGAAGGTAGATGAAGACCAAATGGGAGATACAATACTGCGTGAAGAGTTTGACAGAGCACTGAAAGACCTAAGTCGAAACAAGGCCCCAGGAGTAGACAACATACCATTAGAACTACTGACGGCCTTGGGAGAGCCAGTCCTGACAAAACTCTACCATCTGGTGAGCAAAATGTATGAAACAGGCGAAATACCCTCAGACGTCAAGAAGAATATAATAATTCCAATCCCAAAGAAAGCAGGTGTTGACAGATGTGAAAATTACCGAACTATCATTGTAATAAGTCACAGCTGCAAAATACTAACGCGAATTCCTTACAGACGAATGGAAAAACTGGTAGAAGCCGACCTCGGGGAAGATCAGTTTGGATTCCATAGAAATATCGGAACACGTGAGGTAATACTGACCCTAAAACTTATCTTAGAAGAAAGATTAAGGAAAGGCAAACCTATGTTTCTAGCATTAGTAGACTTAGAGAAAGCTTTTCACAATGTTGACTGGAATACTCTCTTTCAAATTCTGAAGGTGGCAGAAGTAAAATACAGGGAGCGAAAGGCTATTTACAATTTGTACAGAAACCAGATGGCAGTTAAGAGTCAAGGGGTATGAAAGGGAAGCAGTGGTTGGGAAGGGAGTGAGACAGGGTTGTAGCATATCCCCACTATTATTCAATCTGTATATTGAGCAAGCAATAAAGGAAACAAAAGAAAACTTCAGAGTAGGTATTAAAATCCATGGAGAAGAAATAAAAACTTTGAGGTTTGCCAATGACATTGTAATTCTGACAGAGACAGCAAAGGACTTGGAAGAGCAGTTGAATGGAATGGACAGTGTCTTGAAAGGAGGATATAAGATGAACATCAACAAAAGCAAAACGAGGATAATGGAATGTAGTCAAATTAAATCGGGTGATGCTGAGGGAATTATTTTAGGAGCAAAATAACTGATGATGGTCGAAGTAGAGAGGATATAAAATGTAGACTGGCAATGGCAAGGAAATCGTTTCTGAAGAAGAGAAATTTGTTAACGCAGAGTATAGATTTAAATGTCAAGAAGTCGTTTCTGAAAGTATTTGTATGGAGTGTAGCCATGTATGGAAGTGAAACATGGACGATAAATAGTTTGGACAAGAAGAGAATAGAAGCTTTCGAAATGTGGTGCTACAGAAGAATGCTGAAGATTAGATGGGTAGATAACATAACTAATGAGGAGGTATTGAATAGAATTGGGGAGAAGAGGAGTTTGTGGCACAACTTGACAGAAGAAGGGATCGGTTGGTAGGACATGTTCTGAGGCATCAAGGGATCACCTATTTAGTATTGGAGGGCAGCGTGGAGGGTAAAAATCGTAGAGGGAGACCAAGAGATGAATACACTAAGCAGATTCAGAAGGATGTAGGCTGCAGTAGGTACTGGGAGATGAAGAAGCTTGCACAGGATAGAGTAGCATGGAGAGCTGCATCAAACCAGTCTCAGGATTGAAGGCCACAACAACAACAACATTATTATTATGAAAATGAGTCTCACCAGCATCAGTGTCATGTGGAACTTTGGAACGTAGCCCTGGATGTTGGCGCAAAAAGTGGCGATCACGAACTTTGAAACCTTCTCTCCTTGCTGAGCAACTATTGGTTTTTTTAATTATTTATTTTATGGCCTTCATTGGACCACTCTAGTCAAAAATACATAGTTCTAAACAAGTTGTTACACAGGGATACAATTTGATTCAACAATAACTTAATATGATATTTAGGTAATATAATTATTAGAGTCTATTCTTATATGAGAGGTGTTTTCCTCTTCTGTCTGCCCAACATTTCTTCATTCTTTCAGATATTTTCTTTCTTTCTACATCTGGGACAACTCTTCCTGTACTGCTTTTATTGATTTTCATTTGTAGTCTGGTTTGCGGGTCTTTCAGTATTCTATTTTTCTCTGTCTTGTTTTTTAGGTCATCTACTGTAATTTGAAGTTCTTTTATATCTTCCTTAATGTCTGTGATCCATTTAATGTCGCTCTTACTATTCCACAATTTTTGTATTTTTTTTTTTTTACTAATTCTGTTTTCTGGAGTTCGCATCAGATGTCCAAAGAATGAGATGCGTTTCTTCCTGATTGTGCTCATGACTGGTTCTATTTTCTTATATACTGTTTCATTTGATGCTATTCTCCAATGTCCATTTATTTTATACTGTTTATTTATACATGTCCTAATTATTCTTCGTTCTATTTTTAGTATTCTGTCAATTTCTTCTGTATTAGTTGTTTTAAAGATATTTTCAGCTGCATACGTTATTTCTGGTTGTGTAACTGTTTTAATTTTGCATCTATAGATAGGCTGTTTTGTTGTATGTAGTTTTGGTAATGTAATTTGTGTAGTTTATTTTTTTATTCTACTCTGCCATGATGGCTTCTCATTTAGATTGTATGTTATTATTTCGCCTAAATATTTAAATTTATCAATAATTTTGATTTCCTGTTCTCTTATTGTAATTTTGTTTGCAAGGGGTGGATCAATTAGCATAATCTCCGTTTTTTCAAATGATATTCTAAGGCCTACTTTCTCTGCTATTTCGTGTAGTGATTTCACTTGTTGCCTGGCTTCTTGAACGGTGTTGGCTAGGAGAGCAAGATCATCAGCGAATCCCAAGCAGTTTAAGCTAATATCATCTTTTGTACTTCGAGTTCTTATCCTCTTTGGATTGTCCTTGTTCCATTCTTTCATTATGTATTCCAGTGCACAGTTGAACAGTAATGGTGATAGGTAGTCACCTTGTCTTAAGCCTGTTTTTATGAGGAATGGTTCCGAAATTTCTCCTCTAAACTTCACTTTTGATTTGGTGTTGGTTAGAGTGAGTTGTATTATTTTAATTAGTTTTGGATGGAGTCCTAGATTTCTTAAAGTTTTTAATGCTGAAGGTCTGTGGAGACAGTCATATGCCTTCTTAAAATCTACAAATGTTATTGCCAGAGGTTTGTTCCGTTTCTTGTAGTATGCCATAATCAATTTTAAACTAATTATCTGCTCTGCACAGCTTCTCCATGGTCTGAAACCTCCCTGATATTCCCCTAACTCCTGTTCTAATTGCTCCTTGATTCTTTCATATAGGATCTTGGGTAGAATTTTGTATGTGCAATCTAGGAGAGAGATTCCTCTGTAGTTGTCTGGGTTGCTCTTATCTCCCTTTTTGTGTAGTGGGTGGATGATAACTATGGTCCAATTTCGGGAAATCGTTCTGTTACCCAAATTTTTGTTAGAGCCATGTGTAAGGAGGTCTTGACTGTGTCACTTGCATATTTCCACATTTCAACAAAAACCTGATCTTCTCCACATGCCTTATAATTTTTTGTCCTTTAAGAATTTTTTCTAATTCTTGGAAAGTTGGAGGATCTAGTGTGTTAGGTTTGGTTTTTATTGGGGTATTTATGTTGATTTGTAAGAGTTCTTTGGGTTCCTCGCAATTCAGAAGTTTGTTAAATGCTTTTGCCATGATTTCTGCATTTTCCTTGTTACTGTGTGTCATTCTTCCATCTTCATCTTTCAGTATTAGTGTAGGGACCTCATATTGTTGTAGTTGTTTCCCAAAGATTTTATAGTAGTTCCTGGAGTTGGTTTTATGATAATTACCTTCTATAGAGTTTATAATATCTTTATGAAATCCTCTCTTGATTCTTCTAATACTTTGAGTGAATTTTTTTTCTTTCATTTTTTAGGTTGGTTACAAACATTCCTTTCACTAATCATACAATGAAGGGTTTCACGACCGGATGTTTCAGCTGCTGAGAATTCTTCCAGGATGTATGGCTGTGGTCCATGAAACTCTTCAATCCCTGACGTTTCGTCCAAGGCTACGTTGGATATCTTCGGAGGTGCTCGTGGTTGTACTGATTCTCGCCGAAAGACGAGTCGGACGTCGAAGAGGGGCCTAAATACCGTGGAAAGTGGGCGTGGTCTGGATTTCACGTGATAGCAGAGATAAACCTTGTCAAAAACTTCTCATCGAT
The DNA here is from genome assembly GCF_023898315.1 of Schistocerca nitens. Classification (NCBI taxonomy): domain Eukaryota; kingdom Metazoa; phylum Arthropoda; class Insecta; order Orthoptera; family Acrididae; genus Schistocerca; species Schistocerca nitens. The sequence continues at coordinate 899,062,173 of NC_064614.1, read as the reverse complement.
TCTGTAGCGCCACAGTACATATATCACTGAGTTTCATGGCTGATATATGGACTGTGGCGCTACAGAATCGATGAGTTTTTATCTTTGACGTACTATGATCGATAGTTAAAATTTTTTATCTTTGACAAGGTTTATCTCTGCTATCACTTGAAATCCAGACCACGCCTAATTTCCACGGTATTTAGGCCGCTCTTCGACGTCCGACTCGTCTGTCGGCAAGACTCAGTACAACCACGAGCACCTCCGAAAACGTCCAATGTAGCCTTGGACGAAACGTCAGGGATTGAAGAGTTCCATGGACTACAGCCATACAATCCGGAAGAATTCCTTTCACTGCCAGGTTTAGAACTGGGCTTAGTCGGACACTTACGCTGCTACATCCACATTTATAATCCACAAGTCACTTCACGTTGTGTGGCCTAGGGTACTTCCAACACTTCCCCCCTTTCCTTTTGCAGCTGCGAACGGTACGTGGGAAAAGCTGCGGCAAGTCTTCAAGTGACCTCAGATCTCTCTCATTTCACCTTCATGTCCTTGCGCGAGGTACCTATCTGATCAAAAGTCTCCGAACATCCCTATGTAATGCAGAATTGATCATTCTGCCGCGAGATGCGGATCCGCAAGTATAAAAGGAGGCGGAGAGTATTGTGTTGTCAGTAGAGAAGCGCTAATAGCGCAGTGAGTCGATAAGGAGAGCTCAGTGACTACGAATGGAAACTAGTCAGTGGACGTCACCTGAGTAACAGATCAATCAGGGACATTTCAACCTTTCTAATGCTGCCCAAGTCGACTGTTGGAGATGTGACGGTGAATTGAAAACGCGAAAGAACAACCACATCTAAACTAAGACTAGACAAACATGCTCTGACGGACAAGGACCGTCGAACACGTTGTGTGGTTGTTGTAAAAATAGCATGAAATCAGCGGAAGCAAACATGCGTGAGTCACAAAGTGGTACCAGCAGTCCAGCCAGCACCGTGACTGTGCTTAGGGAGTTGTAAAGAACGAGGAACAATGGTCGAGCAGCCACATATAGGCAATGCTAAGCGATACTTGAATGGATGTAAAGACCCATGCCTCTGCGCGGTGAATGACTGGAAACGAGTGATTTGAATGAATCGTGCCCTATCCTGTAGCAAACCGATGGAAGGGGTTTGGGTTTGGCGAATGTCTGAAGAACTTTACCTCACATCATGCGTAGTGCCCACAGTCAAGTACGGCGTAGATGGTGCTACTGTATGGGAGCATTTTCCGTGGTTAGAGTGTGGTCCACTTATTGCGCTTAAGAGAACGTTAAATGCGGAAGGACAGGAATACATTTTGTAGCATTGTGTACTGCGTCTAGCAGAGGATCAGTTCTGAGACGATGACTCATTGTATCACAATGACGAAGCACAACAGACTCCAGCGTCCTATATCAGTACATTCCCTGGATTCAGCCGTTGAAGAAGAACGGACTGTCATCCCCCCACCGTCGATCCGACATTGTATTGCTATTCTTTGGATCTTCTCCATTCTGTCAATCCTGCTTGGTAAAAGTCCCAGAACGAGGCGATGTTCTGCATTTCACTACAATTATCTAGCTTTGCAGTTCCTCTATATGCAACGATATCATTTTCAAATACCCTCATGAAACATCCGACGTGGTCAACTATGTCATTTACACGTATCTGCTATGGTTCTATAACAGTCCTCCGAGGTACGCCTGGAGCTGCTTACCTCTCCATTAACACATGCTGTGTTCTACTTGGTAGGAACTCTTCAACCAATCACAACCAGCTCTCATATTACGCACGCTCGTATTTTATTCATTAGGCGACAGTGCGGAAGTACATCGAACGGCCCCTCCAAGTCAAAGCACGCGGCATCAACCCGGGTGCAAATATTTGCGCCCTTCTTTGTGTCGTGCATGAACATGAAGAGTTTTTTTTTTATTTTTCCTTACAAGATCGTTGTTTGCGGAATCCATGTGGATATCCGATCTCCAGAAAGGTCACAAGACGCGAGCATAAAACATGATAAGCGCCAATGATGCGTATGTTACTTGAACTACGAAGGCACATATCATCAGTGTTTGTTATTACACCGTATAATTACAAATATGAGTTACTTCAACGCAAAACGTGATAATGCGCCGTCTCTGCCATACTTTGTTGAAGTAAAAGCGAAACGCATGTAGTGAAAATTAACGGAAATGTACTGTTTCGTCGAAAATTGACATCAGACCATAGCTTGTTGAAAATACAGGTTAATTCTTATATTAAAGTGAAAACCAGAAAAGAGTACTATTTATTAAGGTTCGCCATCAGACGGCTACCAGTATTCACGTTTAAAATTATGTTAGTGGCAAAAAACTAACTTAATTCTTAACTTAGAAAGTGGTTTACACAGTTTTACCCGCCGTTGGGATAATTACAATAAAGTAGTACTTTTTCTTCTACCGGTTTATGGCTGGCTGTAAGGCACCACCGCCAAAGCAAGCTTCGCCGCAAGAAAAATCAGAGAACAGAACATACGTGACATAGGCTATAAGAAATTTCAATCGTGATAAGTCATCTGATGATGAATCTTTCGATTCGAAAACGGTGACGATGCAATTGAAAAAAAGGCTGGTTGCTGTTAGTTTGTCTCTTTCTTTAACGTACAGTTTTCAGATAGTTAATTAAATGTAGGGTGTAAGTGAAAGCTTCCCCTCTTACATTCCCGCAGTCACTTGTGCGCTATTAGTCGCTTCTATGTATGTACGTTGAACGCCGTTGTCGTAGGCAGCCCGTTATACCTGCCTGCTTCTCTCCTCTGCCGCGAAAAGGCGGTAGCCGGCGGTGTACCGTTTTCCATTTATTGTTAACGGGGCGATACATTCGCGAGCCGGCTGTTACTCATTTTATGGGCGCAGTTAAATTATCGGCAGCTGATGGAGCAATTCGCCTGTAGATTGCTTGGCGTGTCGTCGCCGGCGCGGCGCTGAACAGTTACAACGCGTCCTCGTCAGGCAGCCGCTCTGCTGCGCCCATCACTTCGTACACGAGCTGCACTCCGGTCTCGGCATGACACCTGAAACGTGATGTCCTGCTGCTGATACCGTCTTCCATTGAAACCTGTAAGACTATATTAAAACGGGTACGTTTGCAATAAGTTCATTGATAACAGAGGAGACGTTAAGTTTTGGCGGGGGGCTGTAACGCCTTTAATTAGAGTCTCGAAGGAATAGAAATACCTCTATATGTCAAAAACACAAATTCTTATTAGCTGGTTCTTCCATGTGAAAAGAACTGAACAGGAAAAAATGCCGGACAGGAGCAGTAGAGAAGTTATATCAAACGTATGCTAACAAGGGAACTTCCCCATCGCACTCCCCTCAGATTTAGTTATAAGTTCGCACAGTGGATAGGCCCTGAAAAACTGAACACAGATCAATCGAGAAAACAGGAAGAAGTTGTGTGGAACTGAAAAAAATAAGCAAAATATACAGACTGAGTAGTCCATGCGCATCATAGGCAACATCAAGGAGAAGTATGAGCTCATGAGCGCCGTGGTCCCGTGGTTAGCGTGAGCAGCTGCGGAGTAAAAGGTCATTGGTTCAAGTCTTCGCTCGAGTGAAAAGTCTAACTTTTTATTTTCAGACAATTATCAAAGTTCAGGCACTCACACATAATCAACTTCGCTCTCCAAAATTCCAGGACATGTTCAGATTTACTTGAATATATGCAGGATTTGACGGTCTACACAAGGAAAAAATTGAAAACGTTAAAAACCGTTAAAAACACATGTTTTGACAGAGCACAGGGAAAACTGTGCGACTGTGAAACTGTTGCATTCATTTGTTGCAGTTTATGTGACACACTCTTACGTTTTCATCACTTTTTTGGGAGTGATTATCACATCCACAAGAAAACCTAAATCGGGCAAGCTACAACCCATTCGCCAAGTGTACAGGTTAGGTGGGTCGACAACATATTCCTGTTATGTGACGCACATGCCGTTACCAGTATAGTATAGAACGTGTTTTCCTGTGGAAGAATCGGTTGACCTATGACCTTGCGATCAAATGTTTTCGATTCCCATTGGAGAGGCACGTCCTTTCGTCTACTAAACGCACGGTTTTGCGGTGCGGTCGCAAAACACAGACACTAAACTTATTACAGTGAACAGAGGCGTCAATGAACGAACGGACAGATCATAACTTTGCGAAAATAAAAAAGAAAATTATTCCTCGAGGGAAGACTTGAACCAAGGACCTTTCGTTCCGCAGCTGCTCACGCTAACCACGAGACCAAGGCACTCCTGAGTTCACAATGTCCTTCATGTTGCCTTTCTTGCGCATGGACTACTCAGTTTGTATATTTTGCTTATTTGTTTCATAGTTCTACACAACTTCTTCCTGTTTTCTCGATGGATCTGTGTTTAGTTTTTCAAGGCCTATCCACTGTGCCAACTTATAACTAAATCTGAGGAGGGTGCGATGGGGAGGTTCCCTTGTAAGATCGACTATTATTGCTTCTTACGAGAAGCCATCTACATCTACGTGATTACTCTGCTATTCACAATAAAGTGCCTGGCAGAGGGTTCAATGAACCACCTTCAAGCTGTCTCTCTGCCGTTCCACTCTCGAACGGCACGCGGGAAAAACGAGCACTTAAATTTTTCTGTGCGAGCCGTGATTTCTCTTATTTTATCATTTCTCCCTATGTAGGTGGGTGCCAACAGAATGTTTTCGCAATCGGAGGAGAAAACTGGTGATTGAAATTTCATGAGAAGATCCCGTCGCAATGTAAAACGCCTTTGTTTTAATGATTGCCTCTCCAATTCACGTATCATGTCTGTGACAATATCTCCCCTATTTTGCGATGATACAAAACGAGCTGTCCTTCTTTGTACTTTTTCGATGTCATCCGTCAGTACCAACTGATGCGGATCCCACACCGCACAGCAATACTCCAGAATAGGGCGGACAAGCCTGGTGTAAGCAGTCTCTTTAGTAGGCCTGTTGCACCTTCTGTGTGTTATGCCAATGAATCGCAGTCTTTGGTTTGCTCTGCCCACAATATTATCTATGTGATCGTTCCAATTTAGGTTATTTGTAATCGTAATCCCTAAGTATTTAGTTGAATTTACAGCCTCCAGGTTTGTGTGACTTATCGCGTAATTGAAATTTAGCTGATTTCTTTTAGTACTCATGTGAATAACTTCACACTTTTCCTTATTCACGGTCAATTGCCACTTTTCGCACTATACAGATATCTTACCTAAATCATTTTGCAAGTCGTTTTGATTATTTGATGACTTTACTAGACGGTAAATGATAGCATCATCTGCAAACAATCTAACACGGCTACTCAGAGTGTCGCCTATCTCGTTAATATGGATCAGGAACAATAGAGGGCCTATAACACTTCCTTGGGGAACGCCGGGTATTACTTCTGTTTTACTCCATGACTTTCCGTCTATTACTACGACAGGAAATTACGAATTCAGTTGCACAACTGAGGCGATATTCCATAGGCACGCAGTTTGATTAGAAGACGCTTGTGAGGAACGGTGTCGAAAGCCTTCTGGAAATCTAAAAATATGGAATCAATTTGACATCCCTGTCGATAGCACTTATTACTTCATGAGTATAAAGAGCTAGTTGTGTTTCACAAGAACGATATTTTCTGAATCCCTGCTGACTGTATGTCAATAAATCGTTTTCTTCGAGGTACTTCATAATGCTCGAATACAGTATATGTTCTAAAATCCTGCTGCAAATCGACGTTAGTGATATAGGCCTGTAATTCAGCGGATACTTCTACTTTTTGGGTACTGATGTGACTTGAGCAATTTTGCAGTCTTTAGGTACGGATCTGTCTGTGAGCGAGTGGTTGTATATAATTGCTAAATATGGAGCTATTTTATCAGTATACTCTGAGAGGAACCTGACTGGTATACAATCTGGACTGGAGGCCTACATCTACATGACTACTGTGCAATTCACATTTAAGTGCTTGGCGGAGGGTTCATCGAACCACAATCATACTATCTCTCTACCATTCCACTCCCGAACAGCACGCGGGAAAAACGAACACCTAAACCTTTCTGTTCGAGCTCTGATTTCTCTTATTTTATTTTGATGATCATTCCTACCTATGTAGGTTGGGCTCAACAAAATATTTTCGCATTCGGAAGAGAAAGTTGGTGACTGAAATTTCGTAAATAGATCTCGCCGCGACGAAAAACATCTTTGCTGTAATGACATCCATCCCAATTCGCGTATCATATCTGCCACACTCTCACCCCTATTACGTGATAATACAAAACGAGCTGCCCTTGTTTGCACCCTTTCGATGTTCTCCGTCAATCCCACCTGGTAAGGATCCCACACCGCGCAGCAGTATTCTAACAGAGGACGAACGAGTGTAGTGTAAGCTGTCTCTTTAGTGGACTTGTTGCATCTTCTAAGTGTCCTGCCAATGAAACGCAACCTTTGGCTCACCTTCCCCACAATATTATCTATGTGGTCTTTCCAACTGAAGTTGTTCGTATTTTTAAACCCCAGGTACTTAGTTGAATTGACAGCCTTGAGAATTGTACTATTTATCGAGTAATCGAATTCCAACGGATTTCTTTTGGAACTCATGTGGGTCACCTCACACTTTTCGTTATTTAGCGTCAACTGCCACCTGCCACACCATACAGCAATATTTTTCTAAATCGCTTTGCAACTGATACTGGCCTTCAGATGACCTTACTAGACGGTAAATTACAGCATCATCTGCGAACAACCTAAGAGAACTGCTTAGATTGTCACCCAGGTCATTTGTATAGATCAGGAACAGCAGAGGTCCCAGGACGCTTCCCTGGGGAACACTTGATATCACTTCAGTTTTACTCGATGATTTGCCGTCTATTACTACGAACTGCGACCTTCCTGACAGGAAATCACGAATCCAGTCGCACAACTGAGACGTTACCCCATAGGCCCGCAGCTTGATTAGAAGTCGCTTGTGAGGAACGGTGTCAAAAGCTTTCCGGAAATCTAGAAATACGGAATCAACTTGAGATGCCCTGTCGATAGCGGCCATTACTTCGTGCGAATAAAGAGCTAGCTGCGTTGCACAAGAACGATGTTTTCTGAAACCATACTGATTACGTATCAATAGATCGTTCCCTTCGAGGTGATTCATAATGTTTGAATACAGTATATGCTCCAAAACCCTACTGCAAATCGACGTCAATGATATAGGTCTGTAGTTAGATGGATTACTCCTACTACCCTTCTTAAACACTGGTGCGACCTGCGCAATTTTCCGATCTGTAGGTACAGATCTATCGGTGAGCGGGCGGTTGTATATGATTGATAAGTAGGGAGCTATTGTATCAGCGTAATCTGAAAGGAACCTAATCGGTATACGATCTGGACCTGAAGACTTGCCCGTATCAAGCGATTTGAGTTGCTTCGCAACCCCTAAGGTATCTACTTCTAAGAAACTCATGCTAGCAGCTGTTCGTATTTCAAATTCTGGAATATTCCATTCGTCTTCCCTGGTGAAGGAATTTCGGAAAACTGCGTTCAATAACTTCGCTTTAGCGGCACAGTCGTCGGTAACAGTACCATCGGCACTGCGCATCGAAGGTATTGACTGCGTCTTGCCGCTTGTGTACTTTACATACGACCAGAATTTCTTCGGATTTTCTACCAAATTTCGAGACAATGTTTCGTTGTGGAACCTATTAAAGGCATCTCGCATTGAAGTCCGTGCCAAATTTCGCGCGTCTTTAAATTTTAGCCAATCTTCGGGATTTCGCGTTCTTCTGAACTTCGCATGCTTTTTCCGTTGCCTCTGCAACAGCGTTCGGACCTGTTTTGTGTACCACGGGGGATCAGTTCCATCTCTTACCAATTTATGAGGTATGAATCTCTCAATTGCTGTTGCTACTATATCTTTGAATTTGAGCCACATCTCGTCTACATTTGCATAGTCAGTTCGGAAGGAATGGAGATTGTCTCTTAGGAAGGCTTCTAGTGACACTTTATCCGCTTTTTTAAATAAAATTATTTTGCGTTTGTTTCTGATGGATTTGGAAGGAACGGTATTGAGCCTAGCTACAACGACCTTGTGATCACTAATCCCTGTATCAGTCATGATGCTCTCTATCAGCTCTGGATTGTTTGTGGCTAAGAGGTCAAGTGTGTTTTCGTAACCATTTACAATTCGCGCGGGTTCGTGGACTAACTGCTCGAAATAATTTTCGGAGAAAGCATTTAGGACAATCTCGGAAGATGTTTTCTGCGTACCACCGGTTTTGAACAAGTATTTTGCCCGCATCTCGTGGTCGTGCGGTAGCGTTCTCGCTTCCCACGCCCGGGTTCCCGGGTTCGATTCCCGGCGGGGTCAGGGATTTTCTCTGCCTCGTGATGGCTGGGTGTTGTGTGCTGTCCTTAGGTTAGTTAGGTTTAAGTAGTTCTAAGTTCTAGGGGACTTATGACCACAGCAGTTGAGTCCCATAGTGCTCAGAGCCATTTTTGAACAAGTATTTTGCCAACATATCGAGGGAAGGTTGAAGTCCCCACCAACTATAACCGTATGAGTGGGGTATTTATTTGTAACGAGACTCAAATTTTCTCTGAACTGTTCAGCAACTATATCACCGGAGTCTGGGGGTCGGTAGAAGGAGCCAATTATTTAGTTCGGCTGTTAAGTATAACCTCCACCCATACCAATTCGCACGGAGTATCTACTTCGACTTCACTACAAGATAAACCACTACTGACAGACACAAACACTCCACCACCAATTCTGCCTAATCTATCTTTCCTGAACACCGTCTGAGACTTCGTAAAAATTTCTGCAGAACTTATTTCAGGCTTTAGCCAGCTTTCTGTACCTATAAGGATTTCAGCTTCTGTGCTTTCTATTAGCGCTTGAAGCTCAGGGACTTTCCCAGCACAACTACAACAATTTACAACTACAACAATTTACAACTACAACAATTTACAACTACAACAATTTACAACAACAACAATTTACAACAACAACAATTTACAACAACAACAATTTACAACAACAACAATTTACAACTACAACAATTTACAACTACAACAATTTACAACTACAACAATTTACAACTACAACAATTTACAACTACAATTCCGACTGTTCCTTGATCCAAGCACGTCCTGTATTTTCCATGCACCCTTTGAGATTGCAGCCCACCCCGTACTTTCCCGAGGCCTTCTAACCTAAAAAACCGCCCAGTCCACGCCACACAGCCTCCGCTACCTGTGTAGCCGCCAGCTGAGTGTAGTGAACTCCTGACCTATTCAGCGGAACCCGAAAACCCACCACCCTATGGCGCAAGTCAAAGAATCTGCAGCCAACACGGTCACAAAACCGTCTGAGCCTCTGATTCAGACCCTCCACCCGGCTCTGCACCAAAGGTCCGCAGTCGGTTCTGTCAACGATGCTGCAGATGATGAGCTCGGCCTTCATCTCGTAAGCAAGACCGGCAGCCTTCACCAAATCAGATAGCCGCTGGAATCCAGAGAGAATTTCCTCAGATCCAAAGCGACACACGTCATTAGTGCCGACATGTGCCACCACCTGCAGCTGGCTGCACCCTGTGCTCTTCATGGCATCCGGAAGGACTCTTTCCACATCAGGAATGCACACGGAGTGCACACTGGATTTCTTCCCCTCCTTAGCCGCCACATCCCTAAGAGGCCCCATTACGCGCCTAACATTGGAGCTCCCAACTACCAATAAGCCCACCCTCTGTGATTGCCCGGACCTTGAAGGCTGAGAATCATCCTCTGAAACAGGGCAGGCAGTTGCATCTGGCTCAGCCAGAGACAGTGCCTGAAACCTGTTTGTCAGACGCACCGGGGAGGCTTTCTGATCAGCCTCCGGGGACGTCTTTCGCTACCTGCCACGCCTTGGAACGACCTCCCAATCAACCACAGGCGAGGGCTCAGCCCCACTGCGGGCAGCAACCGGGGCAACCACAGCGGCAGACCGATCTGGGGACAGACGGGACGAAGTTGACATCCCCGTGATACCCAAGTCCGGCTCCCCACAGTGGTGCCCATTGGCAACAGCCTCAAGCTGCGCGACCGAAGTCAGCGCCGCATGCAGCTGTGAGCGAATGGATGCCAACTCAGCTCTCATCCGAACACAGCAATCACAGTCCCTGTCCATTCTAATCGATGTTGAACAACAGTTACTGAAACACGAGTCCGTGCCTAGATAACGCAAGGGAAACATGCAAAGAATGTATTAACTAACCTGTACAAATGCCTAACGACTGCGCTACAATCTGCCTGAATTTACGATTACAGTAGCTAAAACTCGAAATTACACCTCCTATACGAAACTCAGACGCAATTTAAGTAAGAATCTACGAAGTAAACACTAAAGCGCGATGCTACAACTCTCAAATACTGTAATACGCCCGAAATTTATGAATTAAACAATGCAAGTACCCAGAAACACGCAAAGAAATTAAGAATTAAACTATGTAACAAATAAGTAAGCTAGGGGTATACGACTTGCTGCTGCAGCTGCTTATCCAACGGCGGCAGGGAGTTAAGTAATTTAAGCTGTTTCGTTACTCCGAGGATATCTACTTTTATGTTCCTCATCTTGGCAGTTGTTCTTGATTAGAATTCAGGAATATTTACTTCGTCTTCTTTGGTGAAGGAGTTTCGGAAAACCGTGTTTAATAACACTGCTTTAGTGACACTGTCATCAGTGACTTCACCGCTGTTATCGCGCAGTGGAGGTATTGATTGCGTCTTGCCACTGGTGTGCTTTATGTACGACCAGAATCTCTTTGGGTTTTCTGCCAGATTTCGAGATAGTATTTCGTTGTGGAAACACAGCCGCTGTTTGACACCGCCAGAAAAGACACAGATTTCTCAAATGTGCAATGATATGGCTCTAGAGCTACCCAACCGAACCATTAAGTCGTCTGCTGAACAGAAAAGTGATCTTGGAAAAGTGTATGCTTAAGCTACGCAAAAAGTTCAGAGCTTGGTATCTTCCTTTGCTCCATACATATCAAACATTTTTGTGATACATCCTTGTAACACTTACATGGTTTTGTCCTCCGCCTGTATCAAAGTGCGAACTCTGAGAATGTGTTTTCTGGCGCCTTACTTCTGACTGACGACAGTTCTTCGTCATCAGTATTCGCAAAAAGATACGGGCCAGATAATTTCCGAAGAATGGAGTCACATGAAAAGTTACTATCTCTGAAATGGCAAGGATTCTAGAAAGTGATAAGTCATGCTCAACATGGGGTAATTCTGAGTTGCTAGCCCACGTGGCTTTCGGCTTACCCAGCTGCAGAGGCGTTCCAGGCCAGTAAAGTCGCTCATTCACAGGTTACAGAGCCTGCTGCCGACAAGAAGTAGGTACGCTGACAGAATCGCCAAACCACAGTAAGCTAAGTACGGGGAAGACCATCCAGAACGAAAAAAGAAAAAAAAAACAGAAAGACTGACTTTCCCGAACGTAGTCGGGAACGACGACTGAACGTAGCAGCATAGTCGTTCACAGCTCTTATGTAAAATATTGATAACAGTGAGAACACACTTGCATTTCATATCGTGCAAAATTATAGCGTTGTCAAAGTTTTATGAGTTTGTTGCTATTGTAGTTCTTAAATCAATTGCATGACACATGTACATCTCAAATTATCGGATAAATGCTTATCAAATTAGCTGTGTCTCTGAATTGCAACACTGGGTTGAATAAATTATTATATCAGTTCAGTATCCGCTCACTCAGGCAAAACAAAACCGCTTCGCCAGGCAATTACAGTCTTACGATTTTTAGGTCGCTGAGGGTGGGAGCAATCTGAAACAGAGAACAATTTATTTATTTATTTGCCACAATTACGTCACTATCTATGTAACAGTTTGTGGGCAGTATTATTACTAATATGGTTCTACTGATACAATCACTATTGTCACAGTGTGTTAACTGTTGGAATTTCCTTTTAGTTCTTTATCATAAATACGGATTATAAAAATAAAAAACAAAGATTGGAAAACATAAATAATCATTAAATAGAATACAAATAGTAAAGAAAGGTGTGTGGAAAGTTAGTGAAAGAGAAAATTTGTCCCTGAAGCAGCTTCACAAGTATTTGGTTTTACAGCTGATATCGTTTGCTTTACATAATAGTTTTCATTAATTGTTATGCATTCATCGTAATCTAATGTCAATTACACAATTTTGTATATTATTTTATTCGTTCTATTGTTAGGTTCTGTTGTATCACATTCGTCTTTTGACCTTGTATGGATAATTAAATCAATTTTTGAATGTCACGTTCACTTTCTGTATCTGTTGTTTGGTTCGATTCAGTGTCAGTGTCTGTTTCGTGCCACATGTTTTGTTGTCGTGCTTGTGTTGCGTTTTATAATGTTCGTAAGTATGGTCTAGTTTGTCTGTAAGCTTCATGAAGGGTTTGACATACGTCATCTGCTAGTCTGTTCAGGACGTACCATTTGTTCTGATCTCTTATTGTGTTTCCTAGATCTTATAATTCTACCTTCGGTCTTAGCTGTGTTAATGTGTTGCAGCGGAGAGCTCCGTGTTCTGGGGTCCAATATTCACCACATTCACACGCGTTCGTTTCTTTTAGACCTGTACGACGGATATGGGTAGGATACCGGCCATGTCCCGTCAGGAAATCATCATTCCTCGTGTAAGGTCAATGTATTTTAGTCTTATGCGTTCTCGTATATTAGGGTAAAACGTAGACACGTCGTCCCTTGTCTGTCTTGTCCCATTCCTTCTGCAGTGTCTCAGTCCGCCATATGTTAAGCTATCCTCGGTCTGTTATGTTTCTTCCACTTCTCTGGTCTACCTTTCTTTAACCAGTACATCGTTGCTAGCTGACGAATAGAGATATCAACCGGGCACACCATGACCACACACAATGCCCCTGTGGATGTCGTTCTAAAAGCTCCAGATGTTCTGTTGAGGACGCTCCTTTGTCCGCGTCTTACAGTGTTCTTATACACTCCTGGAAATGGAAAAAAGAACACATTGACACAGGTGTGTCAGACCCACCATACTTGCTCCGCACACTGCGAGAGGGCTGTACAAGCAATGATCACACGCACGGCACAGCGGACACACCAGGAACCGCGGTGTTGGCCGTCGAATGGCGCTAGCTGCGCAGCATTTGTGCACCGCCGCCGTCAGTGTCAGCCAGTTTGCCGTGGCATACGGAGCTCCATCGCAGTCTTTAACACTGGTAGCATGCCGCGACAGCGTGGACGTGAACCGTATGTGCAGTTGACGGACTATGAGCGAGGGCGTATAGTGGGCATGCGGGAGGCCGGGTGGATGTACCGCCGAATTGCTCAACACGTGGGGCGTGAGGTCTCCACAGTACATCGATGTTGTCGCCAGACCGGACCGCAGCGACGCACGGATGCACGCCAAGACCGTAGGATCCTACGCAGTGCCGTAGGGGACCGCACCGCCACTTCCCAGCAAATTAGGGACACTGTTGCTCCTGGGGTATCGGCGAGGACCATTCGCAACCGTCTCCATGAAGCTGGGCTACGGTCCCGCACACCGTTAGGCCGTCTTCCGCTCACGCCCCAACATCGTGCAGCCCACCTCCAGTGGTGTCGCGACAGGCGTGAATGGAGGGACGAATGGAGACGTGTCGTCTTCAGCGATGAGAGTCGCTTCTGCCTTGGTGCCAATGATGGTCGTATGCGTGTTTGGCGCCGTGCAGGTGAGCGCCACAATCAGGACTGCATACGACCGAGGCACACAGAGCCAACACCCGGCATCATGGTGTGGGGAGCGATCTCCTACACTGGCCGTACACCACTGGTGATCGTCGAGGGGACACTGAATAGTGCACGGTACATCCAAACCGTCATCGAACCCATCGTTCTACCATTCCTAGACCGGCAAGGGAACTTGCTGTTCCAACAGGACAATGCACGTCCGCATGTATCCCGTGCCACCCAACGTGCTCTAGAAGGTGTAAGTCAGCTACCCTGGCCAGCAAGATCTCCGGATCTGTCCCCCATTGAGCATATTTGGGACTGGATGAAGCGTCGTCTCACGCGGTCTGCACGTCCAGCACGAACGCTGGTCCAACTGAGGCGCCAGGTGGAAATGGCATGGCAAGCCGTTCGACAGGACTACATCCAGCATCTCTACGATCGTCTCCATGGGAGAATAGCAGCCTGCATTGCTGCGAAAGGTGGATATACACTGTACTAGTGCCGACATTGTGCATGCTCTGTTGCCTGTGTCTATGTGCCTGTGGTTCTGTCAGTGTGATCATGCGATGTATCTGACCCCAGGAATGTGTCAATAAAGTTTCCCCTTCCTGGGACAATGAATTCACGGTGTTCTTATTTCAATTTCCAGGAGTGTATGTGGCCAGTCTGAGACGATGTTCCCAGCTGCTCGCAGCAAAACAGACTGTTGACTCAAAAAGTTCCAAGAGATAGATCCACATAGAGCGCAGTGGAAGTCTAAATTTCTAAATTCGATCGTTTGTGAAGTCTACCTAATTTAGACATTATTGTCATCGCTTTGTCGGTAATTAGTCTTGCGTGTTCATTGAAATTTAATTTATTGTCCAGATGTATTCCAAGATATCTTTTTACTTCCCTGTTCTTAACTGAGATATTGTTTAGTTTAATCAGAGGCTTCCTTTTAAGAGTCCCCTTTACTTACAGGTACACTGTTTCGTTAGCTGCTATAGACAGTTTATTTTTTGTGCACAAATTGTCAATAGTTTCAAGTTATTGTGTGGCTTTTATTTCTAATTCAAGTCTTAAATTTGCTAACACTACAACCAGCAGGTCGTCAGCGTATGCCACCACCATTTTTGCTCTACCATCGAACCTCTATTGAATAAAATCAGTGAGGATAGCAACGTCCCAGAACATTGGACCCTTGTGGACATCCTTTGGTAACCTTTTTGATAACCATTCCGGTGTCCAGACTTCCATTCAACTATTCTGTGCTTGCAGCAGTCTACCATACTATAGTACAAAGTTGATGGAGTCCTAATACCTCTTAGTCTTCCAAAGAAAGCCAGCCACCAGAGGTTGTCAAATGCTCCAGCAATGTTTGTCATTATAGCCGCTGCATATTTGCCGTCAGTTGTCTGTATTATTTCTGTTACTCTGTTTACTGCGTCGTCTATAGGTCTGTGTTGCCTGAAACAGTACTGACGGCGATTTAGTCCGACTAGCTGTCTGTGCGATTGTAGTCTGTCACATAGTAGTCTTTCTTGTATTTTCGCTAGGTTGTTGATAAGGCATATGGCTCTGTAGGCCTTTGGGTCAGTCGGGACTCGATCATATGACTTTATAACAATTACTGCGTTGGTGTGTTGGCAGTTATTCATAATGTTAGTGTTCTTCCCTGTAGCAATGTGTCGTTTAGTAAATCTGTTGGGTAAGGTATAATTTGTGGAGCACCGTTTCTGATCATTTCCGAATGAATGCCATCTGGGCCAGGTTCTTTCCTATTTTTTAGTTTTCAAGTGCAAAAGTGGGTAGTGACTCTGTTATTCACATATGGTTCAATTAGTTGTCTGCGCAAGTTTGCTGTCGGTTATTTTGTGTATAGTCATCGGGAAGGAGTTTACTCAAAAGGTGTTGAGCAGAGCGTTTCCAAGCTTTTGCGTAAGTGCAATCCGGTCTTCTAAGCGTTGACAGTACTGTTGGGATCTTTAAACGCTCTGTTTGCATCTTAATAGATGCCCCCCCCCCCCTTATGCTGTTTAGTGTGTTGGTCTTTACAGTGGTTTTGTCTGGTCTTTTCTAGTTTGTTTTTGTATCGTTGTTTGCGTCTAAGTAATGCTGTAGTCTAATGGTTCTTTCCTGAACTTAGATTTTTTGGTAGTAACATCGTTTGTCTCATGTTTCTTTTCTCAGTCTTGTTAATGTAGTCTGCCATGGCACTATTTGCTTTTGTGTGGTTTGTATTGTTGGAATTGCTTGAGTTGTGCTTGTGCTAGAATATTTGTTATGATGTCTGCTCGGTAATCGATACTGAGTTGAATTGTATTTAGAGATAGGTTCTCAATTATGTGTTTGTCTATTCAAGTCTGCTTTGTTTAAGATTAGTTGTTCCTGTATTGTGTTGTGTATGTTTGTGTTACTAGTTCCCGTGTGTATTACTGTTGCATTGTGAACGCTTTATGTTACGTTGTCTAAAACTTTCCAGTCCGTAATATGTGTAACTGACGTAGCGTTTACAAGTGTGATGTCTATGTTACTTTTATTTCCCATGTTACTGCAATTGGACGGCGGTTGACCAGGTTTATTTAGAACAAATAGACTGTATTCATTTATTACGTCCATTATTATGTGTCCTTTTTCGTCCGTTCTATCTGCCTGCCAAAGCGTTGAGCGTGCATTGATGTCTGCTAGAATCATTAGTCGTTTTCCAGTTGCAAATTCCCTAAATCGCTCCAGGCAAATGCCGGGATGGTTCCTTTGAAAGGGCACGGCCGACTTCCTTCCCCGTCCTTCCCTAATCCGATGAGACCGATGACCTCGCCGTTTGGTCTCCTCCCCCAGACAACCCAAGCCCCCCAGTTGCAAATCGTGCTTTGTCTTTTATTCCGTCTGCGAAGGGCTCTACGTCAAATGAGGGTTGCGTATATATAGAGGAGATAATCCAGGTATCGTTCTCCAGTGTTCCGAACATAATTGTGTGATTAGCGTGGCTGTGATTATTATGTTAATATACTATGATTATTGCCTTGCTGTCTGGTCTTTCGTTTGTCGACATACAGTGTTTTGAAAGGTAAAGTATTTTGCCGTTACGTAAGTATGGGTCTTGAAGGCACACTACCTCAGTTTCTACTTCTTCCACAAGCTTCAAAAGCTCTTTAACTACCGTGGCACTTCTCACACAATTTAATTGTAAGAAGATCACTATAGCAGTCTAGTTAATACAAAACATCTAGGACCGGTCTGTGTGTGGTCAAAGTATACTCGTCCATGTGCCCTTACAAGGTCTTTGTATACCTCGTCGAAGTTAATTCCTTTTTTCCGCCAACCCACATATATTTCTTGTCTGTTGGTATATTTTCAGATCTTAACATCACTCGGTCAGTTTTCTCTGTCTTCAGGTAACCTATATTATCTCATCTTCATGATTTAATCTCGTTATTAGTCTAAGTGCTATTTGGACTATATCTCTGTGTTCTAGCCTACTAAGTTGCACGTTATTCTCTATTTTACTGTAATCTATTGTTTGTTCTTTTAGGTTATCCGTAGTTAAGTTTTTGTTCCTTTCTTTTAGTTCTGTGTTTTTTGTCTTGCGGTGTAGTTGCCTGTCATTGCTGTTCTGCTTAGCAGACATTATTGGAGAAGTCATATTCAGTACGTTTTATCTACCTTTTATATAGTTCTTCATACGTCGGGCACTTTGGACCCCGGTTCTAGGCGCTTCAGTCTCGAACCGCGCGACCACTACGGTCGTAGGTTGGAATCCTGCATCGGGCATGGATGTGTGTGATGTCCTTATGTTAGTTAGGTTTAAGTAGTTCTAAGTTCTAGGGGACTGATGACCGCAGATGTTAAGTCCCATAGTGCTCAGAGACATTTGAACCATTTTTGAGCTTTGGACCCCCGGCCTTAGCGCAAGTTCTATTTTCGTATTTGCAAGGGATGCGGCCCACAGCTTTTTCCTCGCGACATTCGGGTTTCTTGTGGTCTGGTTTGACACATCTACCTCAAACTGGCTCTTTATCACAACTTTGGTCGGGTGACCATATCCCCAACATTTGAAAAATTTTTGGACTGCCACAAAGTCGCTGATGTATAATGACTCAAATTGTATGTACACTCAATCACATTGTAAAAGCAAACATCTGAGCCTTGGTGTATCCTCAAGTACATTGTTCACAGTTCTTTTGCCTCTAGGCCCTGTCTTGAAATTATTCTCTTGTAATATGCTCACTGAGCCGCGTGGGATTAGCCGAGCGGTCTAAGCGTTGCAGTCATGGACTGTGAGGCTGGTCCCAGCGGAGGTTCGAGTCCTCCCTCGGGCATGGATATGTGTGTTTGTCCGTAGGATAATTTAGGTTGAGTAATGTGTAAGCTTAGGGACTGATGACCTTAGCAGTTAAGTCCCATAAGATTTCACGCACATTTGAACATTTTTTGAATATTCTCACTGAAGTTTATTTCAGAAAGATCGTCAAGGAATTCATCAGTTAGTGACGTAGGAACCTGATTTACTGTTATTAGTGGCCTTAAGTTTTCGTAGCTCTTCGCATCGAATGTCTGTTAATTGTGCAGCTTTGGCAATAATCTTCTTTTTGTCTGCCAAAGTTTCTGTTTCCAGAATCACAATGCTTTCTGTTGTTCTGATCGCCTTGATCTATATCTTCCCCTGCCTTGGATTTATAGTTTTTGTAATAGTATCTCGAACAAATGTGGCATTTTATTTTATTTCTGACTTGAAAAATAGTACACTTGTCTGTTTCGCCTTTGCCTTTTCATACTTTCTTCTACCCTATTATTTGGCTTTACCTTTTGACTTGATGATTCTACTGCGTCGAATGTCTCTGGAGTAGTTTTGCACTCATTTCTTAGTCTTTCGTTTTCTGGCTTCAGTTCAGCAATTTCGTTTTCCAGACGTCTCATTTTGTCGTGAGCGTCTGGGTCGCTCGCTACTGCCAGGTACCTTGGCAGTCTGTGGTTGTCAATTCGAAGCTCTTCGTTTTGTCCAAATAATTTCGCCTTGCCCATTGCCAAGGATCATATCTTGCTCCTAAAAGATGTTCCTACTGCAGTCGAAACTTTTTTTATTTCTGATCTTTTCTTGAAATTCTCCCAAGATGTCATCGACTACTCGTACCATTTTGGCCTCCATGCTGGCACTCTTTGGTACTAGATCTAACGAATTAGTGCATCTGACTGCACGTGTTGTTCTGCCGGTCGGCGATCCAGAACCATCTCGCCCGAGCGACATAAGGTTCAAATTATCAGTTACTAATCCAGCGGACATAATTTAGGTCTTAGAACACTAAAAGTTACCGTTGTAGACGGCGCAGAACCTTGAGCGACCTATGACGGCAGCTGGCGTATTCAGTCTTACAACGCACGCGTTGAGAACACCTGCGAACAGCTGTTGGTAAGTTACGCTGTAGTCGGCCTCTGCTGAGTTTCCCGCAGCTGGCAGGATCGGCTGGGCAGCTAGAAACCCGTGACGCAGCACTGGTCGCTGGAATCCTCACACTGCTCCCTGAGCTCGGCTGACGATGCGCGACGCGTGACGTAGCACGAGCCGGCTGGTGCTGGTGCTCAGCAGCGCGGGAGGACGGCGACACCCCCACGCCAGCGGCGACAGATTGCACTCCAAAACTTTCACTCGTATCGCCTCATTTAAACTTTTCACTCCTTCAAATATCGCGCTCTATGTCAAATATCACTTCTGCCACTTGTGAGAGTAAGTAACAGCTGTTATATACCACTTCTACCACGCTTCAGCACGGAGCCGATACAAGCCACTGTAAAAGCGGCCGCCATTTTGGCCACAAAGAAAAACAGCCAAGACAAAGTGCTCCGAACGGTACCGACATTTAACGATTAGTACGTGGGGGCCGACGGCCAACTCATCGCGCCCTTGCTGTGGCTGTTCTATTGGGGGGCTCATACCGTTCTAATTTATGTAGATACCAACAAATAAGAAGATCGGTACATTTGCCGTCTGCGGTACCGCTCCCCACCCCCCCCCCCCCCCCACACACACCCTTCCCAACGTCCGTATTTGAAACTTACGCCACTGCTAGAACAAGTGGTCACTTATTCAAAACATTCTTATTTAAAGACGCGTTTCGGGCACAGACTATCGTCAGAGCATCAGAAAGAAAAGTCTTAATACAAGGTATGGAGTCACATGTATGAGCCGTTAGCATCAGTACTCAACTATATCATAATCACAGGCCTCCTGCGCGACATTATGTCGCACCTTAAAATGTCAGTATTGGTTCTTGAGAAAAAATAGTTGACGACAACTGGGTTAGTGGGTGACAGTAACTCGCATGTGACCGATACCTCCGAGATAACAATGCTGGCGAACGCGTTTGGGTGGTCACACTAAGTGGCTGATGTTACGAGGCCTGCTGGCGATCGTCGCCAGTGATCTCCAAGCTACCTGCATGCAGAACTCTGGTCTCTGAGTGTAGAACTTCAGCGCGGCTGTGAACTCCTGTCGTTTGCATCGTCCGCCGGGCTGAACTAAGGCAAAATGTTGGCCTCACCCTGTGTATAATTAAGGGTTAGATATTCAAGTAACTTTCGGATTTGCTGCCGTTCGTCGTTTGCTACCCTCCAAGATATTTCGATGAAGAACCTGCCAGTCATCTTAAGCGGAACCATCGAAGACTGAAAAAGACTTATCCTGTCCCGGTGTTTATTAGCGCCCTGTGAATATTCTACGCACGTTGTAAGATCAGATCATGGTGACCACTGACCATACTACCCGAAGGGCAGTGGCCCAACTGCAAAATCAGCTGTCTTGGATTGTCTTTTGCCGTGGCCGTCGGCGAACTCTGTCTTCTTCATTTGGAATAAATCGTTGAAATGATGGGGTGCCACGCATTATGCAACAGTTACGCATTATCACGATTCGTCACGCACGCCGCTGAATGGTCAGCATAGCACAATGCCATACGAGGGGCCCGGGTTCCATTCCCGGCTGGGTAGGAGATATTCTCCACTCATGGACTGTGTGTTGTGTTGTCTTCATCATCATTTCATACTAATCGACAAGCAAGTCGTCGAAGTGACGTCAACTAAAAATACTTGCGCCAGGTGAACCGTCTACCCGACGGAAGGCCGTAGCCATTTCCATTTCCACGGTTCATCTCATTTTCCCCTACGCATACTTCCATACGTTGTTTAACAATGGAGTCCAAAAAAGATGTTCCTGTGTTCAATAATATTATTTGATCCTACTCCACTGAAAGTGCGGTGTGGATAAAACGTTCAGCAATAGCAGATTTGGTTCATTGCGAAAGGCGAGAGCAGTGTCGAATTTCGGAGCAGCGTTCTTCTGCGGTACGCGTCGTCTCCCTTACGTAAACACACTCCACTGGCAAGGTTCTTTGTAAATACGATTCCTCCGCAGTAACAAACTGTCCTTCGCTGCTCCCAGGAGGTTTTTCGTCGTAGACGATGGGCGGAAAACCACTTTAACTTGAAATTTCCGGAGGATAGTGGCTATCTTGAGTGAAGTATACCGACAAATGGAAGAAAAGCTAGGTATTTTGCCGGAATGGTCTCATTAGTATGCACTTCCTGGTTTTAGAGTCTGACTAATGAAGCCCTGTTAATCTGCTGGGTAGAATTTTCATCTGCCTCTGAACACTGTCCTTAGGTGTCCGAGCCCTTTAGGCAAATTATCGGGATTTAAGACCATGTAACCTCTGCGTGCAAGTATTTAAAGCACACTCATAGTTTCCGACGGTTCATGGAAACTCAACGGTTGTAAATACAAATAAATGTGTGTGGGCTTACGATATACTGAATGCCCCAAAGACCCATCCTCATTCTTCCGCCGAGGCAGAACGTACAGGAAGTCAGTTTACACACACTATTACATAGTGCACTAAATGTTCTTATGGAGTTGAGTTGAAGTAAAAACTTCATAAATTTATCATCTCCATGAGGCCTCACTGTGAAAGTATCGTCCGCATACATCTCAAATGCCGTTTTTCTGATTTCAAACTTACGTCATTTACTGTCATGGTTTCTGAAACAGGGAACTATCAGATAAGCACAGTATTTGAATACTTCATTAGAAGATGTAGAGCCGCGCGGGATTAGCCGGGCGGTCTGGGGCGCTGCAACCATGGACTGTGCGGCTGATCCCGGCGGAGGTTCGAGTCCTCCCTCGGGCATGGGTGTGTGTGTTTGTCCTTACGATAATTTAGGTCAAGTAGTGTGTAAGCTTAGGGACTGATGACCTTAGCAGTTAAGTCCCATAAGATTTCACACACATTTGAACATTTTTGAGAAGATGTAGACGCCACCAAAATAAATAATTCCTTTATGCGAGCCGTGAATGTTACAACCTCACTCGTGGTTTTGCTGCAAATGTTATCTGAACATTTGCTGCTCCGGATATACACAGTCTGAGACATAAAGTTAAGCACCCAGAACACATGGTCGGATGTGAATGTAACTTCGTACACTCACACACCATCGGGAGGTATGTGAATGACTAAATTTGCAACTCTCTGACAGGCAGAACAGCCACCAGAGTGCTTTAATGCTGTTCCTTTTTAGCATTATTACCAGGGTCGGTAGGGTATGTAGGGGGCGTGAACGGCGTCCATATTGAATGATCGCTCTGAGGGAAACGGAGAGGCTGCGTATTGTGAGACAGCGTCATCAGCACCTGGCAGGAATGAAAGGGGGTTTCATTATGAGTCTCCATCTGGCCGGCTGCTTTCATCTGAAATATCTAGGTTCGTTCGGCGATACCGAGCGAAATGACACAGTGGTTAGAACACTAGACTCGCATTCGGGAAGACGACGGTTCAAATCCGCGTCTGGCCACCCAGATTTAGGTTTTCAGTGATTTCCCGAAACCGCTCCAAGATAATGCCGGAATGGTTCCTTTGAAAGGGCGAGGCTGATTCCCTTACCCATCCTTGACACAGTCCGAGCTTGTGCTCCGTCCCTAATGACCTCGATGTCAAGGAGACGTTAAAACCAATCTTCCTCCTCCTTGGGGCGACATTGGACTGCATGTCAACCTGAGGGCAGGCATACTCGTCGTCAAGGTTCCAATCAACCACGTACGACCACCACAAGAGAGGGTCGTAGTATTGTGCACGAAGCACATCGTCACACCTTCACATCTGCGCCTCTCATCCGAGACCAAATAAAGGACTGACTGCAGCATTCTGTGTCATCCCGCAATATTGGTAGGAGACCAGCAGCGGCGGGGCTAGGGAATTACCGTCCCAGGCATGGGCTGCTTGTCACCACAACAACACAAACGTGTGCCTTTGGAGTGGTGCTGTGGTCGGGAAGCACAGACCACTGCCGATATATGACATCGTATTGTGTTCAGCAATGAATCACAGTCCTGAATTACTCCGGGTGACCATAGTCGACGAGTATGACAGCGACCTGGGGAGGGTCCCGTTCTTCCATTGTTTTGGAGAGGCGCAGTGGTGTCAGTCCTGGCATAGTGCGGTGGGACCCTTTGGGTATGATGTGTCGTCAGGCAGGCAGTGGTTGAGGGAACTCTGACGGCACAACAGTACGACACGGACAGCTTGCGTTGTCGTGTGCTACCTCCCCTGCAACTGTAGCGTAGCTTCATTTTTTAACAGGACGCTGCTCGTCCACGTATGGCACGTGTCTTCATGAACTGCCTGCCTGATGTTAAAGGACTCCAGTGACCAGAAAGATCCCCAAGGCTCTCCGTGATAGAACACATGAGCGATCAGCTTGGACCTAATCTCTGCCCCAATGCCAGAATCCAGGATATCAGGGACAACTTAAAACATTTTTATATGATCCACTGTTGAAATGGATGTGGGACTGCAGCTGGTCATAAACTTGTAGACATAAGGAATACCAACAACATTACTGTTTATAAAGTATATTAATTTCGCAACGAGTTTTGACACTAAATCTTCAGGCCCCTATGCAAACTGAATGGGATATCCGATCCTCGGTGCATTAGGATAGGTACCAAGTGTACTGGCTGGCCTCGTGGATATCTTTTTACATGATCTGTGCACTCCAACCATCTAACAACAATTGCCTACAGCTGCAGTTGCTGTTAGATGGCTGGAGTGCACACATCGAGTAAAACATCCATGAGGCCAGCCAGTACACATGATACTTGCCGTAATGCACCGACGATTGGATTTCACCATTCATTTTTCATAGGGGCCTGGAGATGTAGCGTCGAAACTGGTTGCGTAATTAATATATTTCATAAAAAGTACCGCCGTTGGTATTCCTTACTTCTACAAGTTACGACAGTTGGCTTTATGACACTCCTGCCAACCGAAATAGTACAAGAATCCAGGCCAGAAGGGATGCAACGTCATAGTGATAAGTGGGTTCATATTGCCAAGTTGTTTGTAAATTTGACTCGATTTTGCTATCAGTGAAATTACATCACGTATCCTCACAATCCAGAAAGTTTCGTTTTCTTCTCCCCTTTTCTCTTTTTTGTCAGGTAGTGTATTTCGTGTACTTTGTATCTTAATGCGTAAATTCTGTATAAAACTGACAAACATTTGCAACATTATTCCCGAAATCCGTTAACGCATTGTCGCATTTCCAGTATGGCATTGAGTGGCACAATAACTGCTGGTGGGCAAAGCACGACTTCAGACACCAAGTATATAAAATCTATTTCATTGTAGATTGAGAGTAAAGTGCCTTTCCACATTTTAATATCAGTTTATACTTCATCAGTACTCGATTACGAAACTTCCTGGCAGATTAAAACTATGCCGGACTGAGGCTCGAACTCGGAATCTTTGCCTTTCGCGGGCAAGTGCTCTACCAACCTTTTCTTCTTCGATCTCATTTTATTCGTTATTGGTCGTTGTATCTTTCGGGACCAACGTCCCATGGCGCTTATTCAAGTTAATCGTTGATCCATTCACTCAGTTTTTTTGTTACAGAGGGCAGCTAGCACTCTGACCGAACACGCTGAACTACCGTGCCGGCAGCATCTGAGCTACTCAAGCACGAATCACGCGCCGTCCTCACAGCTTTAGTTCCGCCAGTACCTCGTCTCCTACCTTCCAAACTTCACACAAGCTTTCCTGCAGACCTTGCAGATTTAGCGCTCCTGGTAGAAAGGATATTGCGGAGACATGGCTTATGAAGTTTTATATCAACGTACACCACGCTGCAGTGTGAAAATTTCGTTTTCGTTCTGGAAACATCCCCCAGGCTGTGGTTAAGCCATGTCTCCGCAACATCCTCACTTCCAGGAGTGCTAGTTCTGCAAGGTCTGCAGGAGAGCTTCTGTAAAGTTTGGAAGGTGGGAGACGAGGTTCTGGTGGAACTAAAGCTGTGAGGACGGGTCGTGAGTCGTGCTTGGGTAGCTCAGATGGTAGAGCCCTTGCCCACGAAAGGCAAAAGTCCCGAGTTCGAGTCTCGGTCCGGCACAGAGTTTTAATCTGCCAGGAAGTTTAATATCAGCGGACACGCCGGTGCAGAGTGAAAATTGCATTCTAGTACTTGCTTACTTCATTTGTTATTTTTATTGAATCACGAGAAAGATCGTGATGATCCCTGGAAGATGCATGGGTCGTAGAATCACACAAGAAATCGTGTTTCCGAGGTCAACAGTGTCTACGGTGGATCTTCAGCGACAATTTTACCATACAGGTAAATTCCAATGAAGCTGTTTGTCGAGATGATGTCACTTTGCCTCCGCAGAGCCATATGAGGCGATCATCAGATGTCAGCCGATTTGAACGGGCGGCGTCAGGATCCAATTTCTACCACGAGTGTACAGAGACGAATGGTCGCACTGACTTCAACCGTCGACGACCGACTCACGACGAAGAGGCATAGCCTGCCACCATCGTCCCTGGAAAATGGAACAGTGGCGGAGTGTAGGAATCCCGATTTGATTTGCATCCAGTTGATGGGCGAGTGAGAGCTTGCGCATGCTCCTTGAAGCTGTGGATCCTGAATGTCCAGGCAGGAGGTAGCACAATAACGGTTTGGCTGTGTTTGCATGCTCACAAGTAGACCTTGTTGTCCGGCTGCCGGGACCGATGACAGATGCACCTTATGTGGACGTTCTAGAAGACCGTCTTCATCCCTTATCGAAATGGATTGTTTCAGCGGGACAATGTGATGTGTCATCGTTCTTTGGTTGCACGCAATTGGCTTGTAGAACACTGCAGTGCGTTCACGACCATGGCTTAGGACACACACACATCGTCCTATCTTAAGAGAATCGAGCCATTGTTGGATGGTATCGAAACAAGGACAAGGAGGACAGGATGTCAGACATCTGCTAAGACATCAGGAAATAACTTTCATTGTGCTATAGGGAGCCGCAGAGTGTAACAACTCCAGAGTAAAACGGAGATTGAAATACGCAATCGTTGCAAGTACTACTCTGAGACGAAAAGGTTTGCACAGGAGAATTATTGGCGGGTCGGATCAAAACCAATCAGAAGAATGATGACTAAAAAAAGAAGTGCAAGTATACACGTGCGCTTCCGTAACTAACTGGTCAGCGTGGCTCTTATGCAGGGGACCCGGGTTCGATTCCCGGTACAACCAGTGGTTTTTTTTTTTTTTTTTTTTTCTTGGTGGGAGGACTGGTACGGGATGCACTTAGCCTCGTGAAGCCAACTGAGGAGCTACTCGACGGATTAGTAGCGGTTCCAAGATCGAGAAACCCGACAGCGGCCGGGAGAGCGGTGTGCTAACCACATGCCATTCCATGCCACATCCGCTGACGCCACTGGCAGAGGACGACGCGGCGGTCCGTCGGGGCCGATTGGCCCGTCTAGGCCCAGAACGCGGAACTTTTGTTAAGTATATGTGGTATATTCAGAAATTTGACACTTTGTACTTAGTACAAAGGGAATAAAGTTGAAATCCTACGACGATACGCCAAATATTTACCTTCACAAGTTCTCAAAATTAATTCTCTTTTGAATTCTGTTATACGTTGGATCTGTGCTGCTTTCTGTAAGACTCGAGTTACCGCACATTCTGTACCTGTTAAGTATTACGGTTGTCTAGATAGAGCCATATACTTGTGTGAGAGTTGGTAGAAGCCGTTTCGGATATATGATCCACAGCATGAACGAGAATTACAAAGTACACACGACTTAATTCCTATAGACATAAGTAATAAATAACATACATCTTCCAATTACAATAATTAATAGAAGGTACAAAGGACACTGTTAATACATGTGACGAATATATTAGGCAATAAGAATTGTTCTTACTGTCGTCCCAGATTGTGACAACAGTAGCTTTTAATGCGCTTGATGCTTCTGCGGTTTACGTTCCTTTGTGCCCTGAACCTTAGAAGTTCCATTATATTTCGTTAGTCCCGTAATTTTTGAAAATTCCTGGCAGATGACGACTGTTTGCAGGACCAACATTCGCATCTGGAACCATTACCGTTCACTGGAATGTTCTCTGCCAGCTGATCTATTTAAGCACGTATCACGGCCAGCCCTCACAGCTTTACTTCCGTCGGTCCATCTCTCCTTCAGGCGAACTTCTGTGAAGTTTGGAAGGTAGGAGATGAGGTACTGGCGGAAGCGAAGCTGCGAGGCCGGGTCGTTAGTCGTGCTCGGGTAGCTCAGTCGGTACACCACTTGCTCGTGAACGGCAGAGGTCCCACGTTCGAATCCGGCTTAGAACACTGTTTTAAGGTGCCAGGAAGTTTCTCATCAGCGCACACTCCGCCACAGAGCGAAAATGCTCTCCAAAATGTTATTAGTTGACCCCAAAGTCAGAGTTTCTTTATACAAGTTGAAGATCCACATCTAGACGGACGATGCCACTGAAATCGCTTTTTAGGGAACATTGTGATACGATATGATCAGGTGTACCGAACTCGCCACATTCACAGCTGTCTGCCTTTTGCCGATATTATGTAGATTTACAAGGTACGGTCTACGTATCATTATGAAAGGAATATCCCTCTACTTGTGTTCACATACTGGAGTTATTCTTCTCTCGAATTGGTAGACACGACGATCATTGTCCTTATTGTCCCAGTCCCTCTCCCACGTATAGGTTCTCCAGCATGTAAGTTGCACTTTATTCGTGATTTTTTTTTTTTCCTCCAGTTATCTGCCTCACCTTCTCAATACCCTCCTTCCGCATATATTCTCAGAATTAATAGCAATGCTTCCATTCGCGTTGTGCCAAATGCTCCAGTACAACTTAAAAGCGCAATTCGCTACACAAGTCTTAGGTGTATTCTCACACATTGACAACACTCTCACGTCATCTCCGAGAAAATACGCACAGAAAAAACACTGAATGGCGAAAAGTCATGTAGAGGCACATGATGTGATGATAATAGCTAGCATATCCTCGGCGACCTCCCAAAAACGTTGAGACATCGAGCCTGCGAGGTTTTGGAGATATTGATCCAAGCATCTTGCAATGCTGTCCACAACGATTCTTCCTCACCCAGTCTCTAGAGAACCTCCTTATTTCTAACATTATCAGTCCCCTAATTTTCAACATGATTTTGTAGCATCACATCTCAAATGCTTCCATTCTCTTCTGTTCTGGTTTTCCACAGTCCATGTTTCACTACCATACAATGGCGTGCTCCAGACGTACATCTCAGAAATTTCTTCCTCAAATTAAGGCCGATATTTGATACTAGTAGACTTCTCTTGACCGTGAAAGCCGTTTTTGACACTGCTAGTCTGCTTTTTATGTCCTTCTCGCTGCGTCCATTAAGGATATTTTGCTGCCTAGACAGCAGAATTCCTTAACTTCGTCTACTTCGTGATCCACAATTCTGATGTTAAGTTTCACGCTGTCTCTTTTCTGCTGCTTCTCATTACTTTCGTGTTTCTTCGATTTACTCTCAGTCCATAGTCTGTACGCATTAAACTGTTCATTTCAATCAGGAGACCCTGTGACTCCTCTTCAGTTTCACTGAGGATAGCAATGTTATCAGCGAATCGTATCATTGATATCTTTTCATCCTGAATTTTAATCCCGCTCTTGAACCTTTCTTTTATTTCCATGATTGCTTCTTCTATGTATAGTAGGGGCGAAAAACTACATCCTTGTCTCACACTGTCCTTAACCCGAGCACTTCGTTCTTGGTCTTCCAGCGTTATTGTTCTTTCCTGGTTCTTGTACATACTGTAAATCACCATTCTGTCCCCATAGCTTACTCCTACTTTTCTCAGAATTTCGAACATCTTACACCATTTCACACTGTAGAACATTTTATTCAAGTCGACAAATCCTATGAACGTGTCTTGATTTTTATTTGGTCTCGCTTCCAGTATCAAGTGCAACGTCAGAACTGTCTCTCCAGTGCCTTTACCTTTCTTAAAGACAACCCGGTCTTCATGCAACATATCATCAGTTTTCTTTTCCATTCTTCTGTACATTATTGCTGTCGGCAACTTGCATGCACGAGTTGTTAAGCTGATCAATATATAATTCTCGCACTTGTCAGCTCTTGCAATGTTCAGAATTGTGTGGATGATGATTTTCCGAAAGTCAGTTGGTACATCGCCAGACTCATACATTCTACACACCAACGTGAATAGTCGTTTTGCTGCCACTTCCCCCAATTATTTTAGAAATTCCGATGGAAAGTTATCTACCCTTCTGCCTTATTTAATCCCAATTCTTCCAAAGCTCTTCTAAGTTCTGCTTCTAATACTGGACCTCTATCTCTTCTAAATCGACCCGTTTCTTCTTCTATCACATCAAACAAGTCTTACCCCTCTTAGAGAACTTCCCTGTACTCTTTCTACCTATGCGCTCTCTCCTCTGTGTTCAACAGTAGAATTTCGATTCCACTCTTAGTGTTATCATCCTTGATTTTAATTTCGCCGAGGGTTGTTTTGATTTTACTGTGTGCTGAGCCAGTCCTTCCGACAACCATTTCCTTTTCGATTTCTTCACATTCTCCATGCAGCCGTTTAACCATAGCTTCCCTGGACATCCCATTTATTTCATTCGTAAGTGGCTTGTATTTCCGTATTGCCGGATTTCCATGAACATTTTCGTACTTCCTTCTTTCATCAATCAGCTGGAGTACTTCTTGTCACCCGTGGTTCCTTTGCAGTCACCTTCCTGGTAGCTACGTTTTTCTTTCCAACTTCTGTGATTGCTCTTTGCAGAGACGACCATCCTTCTTCAAAGGAACTGCCTACTGACCTATACGTTATCGCATTATCGATAGCCTCAGAAAACTTCGAGCGTATCTCTTCATTCCTTAGTACTTTCCCACTAGTCTCTTAAACTTTAGCCTACTTTTCACCACTACTAAATTGTGGTCTGAGTCCTTATCTTCTCCTGGATACGCTTTTGAATCCAATATCTGATTTCGGAATCTCTGTCTGACCGTGATGTAAGCTGAGATTTTCCCGTATCTCCCGGCCTTTTCCAAGAATACGTCCTTCTCTTGTGATTCTTGAAAAGAATATTCCCTATTACTAATTGATATTTATTGCAGAACTCAATTTGTGTTTCTCCTCGGCCATTCCAGCTGCCAGCGTTTCTCCTACTGCCTCCCCTAGAAACACGCTCCAGTCCTCCATAATCCAAATTTCATCTTCATTTACGTACTGAATTACCTGTTGATCATCCTCATATAAATTATCTCTGTCTTCATGCTCTGCTTGCGACGACGGCATGAATACCTGAACTATCGTTGTCGATGTTGGTTTGCTGTCGATTCTGATCAACCCATCACTGAACTGTTCACAGTAACTCACTCTTTGTCCTACTTTCCTATTCATAAAGAATCCCACTAACGTTACACTATTTTCTGCTGTTGTTGATAGTATCCTACACTCGTCTCCCGAGAAATTCTTGTCTTTCAGTTTTCCTGACTGACCCCCGACTATATCTAGATTGAGCCTCTGCATTTCCCTTTTCAGATTTTCTAGCTTCCCTACCACGTTCAATCGTCTGACATTCCACGCAGCGATTCGAAGAACATGATCCTTCCGTTAGTTATTGTATCTTTTTCTCGTGGTCACCTCCCCTTTGGTAGTCGCCTCCAGGAGATGCGAACGGGGGAGTAGTCCGAAATATTTTGCTAATGGAGAGGTTATCGTGACCCTTTTGAAATACCGTTACAACATGTGTTTGTAAGACCCGTTGCAAGCAACTGCTACCGTCAATAACAAACAAATAACAAAATGTGGCCGTGTGTGTGTCGGCAGGTACCGAGACGGCAACGACCACATGGGCGAGCACCGGGACGACGAGGCGGACCTGGACGCCGGGGCGCCCATCGCGTCGCTGTCGCTGGGCGCCGAGCGGCCGTTCGTCTTCAAGCACCGCGACGCGCGCCGCCGCGGGCCGCAGCACAGGGACGTCCCGCCAGGTCAGCGGCCGCTGCTGCTTCTGCTGCTGCACCCTGTCTGCTTTGGCTCTCTGCCTTCCTTCGGTGTTTCTGAATCTCTCTGAAGCTGTTGGGGGCATTCGGCGATTGTTTCAAGTGATAGAGGGAGTAGCTGACTGTAGAAAATAGTACTCGCCGCCTCAAAGGAGCGCACTGGTGGCTTTGGAGCGCTCTAGAGCAGGCTGTTCCAACCGAGCTCTAGGTAGCCGGAGCGCTCTGGAGCGCTCACTGCGGCAGCTCGGAGCCCGCGTGGAGGGGGAAAGCGAACTCACTGCCCCCTGGCCGCATGCAGCCGCAACTGACGCAATAATCCGTGTTCAATGACAGCTATGACTAGCCGCGGGAGCCCTGTACACCTATTGGAGGATACCTTTCTATTCACTGAGAGGGATGGTCGTTCGCAGTGTCTTGTATGTCATAAAGTATTTAATTATGCGAAGAGGTACAATATACAACGACATTATACGTCTTCATGCACCGCAATACGATCAGGTAGAAGGCGTTGCATATAGAGAACTAGTAGCCAGGCTTAGAACGACATACCAGGAGACGTAAGATTAAAAACGGGTTCGTAATACGGATTGTATCAAAATGTGCTACATAGTTCGTGTTCTGTAATGCGTTTATAAATTTCAGGTGAATGAGAGCGGAAAAACACTATTGAATCAGCAATTCGAGCAAGCTACAGGGTCGTTCACATCATTGCGACGAGTGGCAAACCGTTTTCGGTGGGACCACTCGTAAAATCGTGCATGGTTACAGTTGCAGAATGTTTGTTTCCAAGGGAGGTGCAGGCAATTCAAGGGGTTTGCCAGTCGAAGCAAACAATGTCTCGTCGAATCCTGGACATGGCAGCGGATTTAGAGACACAGCTCAGGAAAAAGGCGGAGAGCTTTGTTGCATTTTCGATAGCGCTTGACGAAAGCACCGACATATCGGACTGTGCTCAGCTTGCAGTCTTCGTGCGTGGTGTCGACATGGAGCTGCAAGTAACTGAAGCACTCCATTCTGTAGCGACAGACGGTGCACCACAAATGATCGGGCGTCACCAACGTTTTGCTTCTCGTTTGAATAATAAACTCAGGGACGAATTCGGGAAAGACATTTTGACTCTTCATTGTTTTATTCACCAAGAGGCACTGTGTGCTGAAACAGTAGTCAGGTGGCGTAATGAAAGATGTCGTGAAGTGTGTGAATTTTGTGCGGCGTCACGGTATGAATCATCGCCAATTCAAAGGATTCCTGCAAGATATGGAAGCGGAGTGTGGGGATATACCTTAACAAAGTACAGTTCGTTGGCTGAGTCGGGGAAAAGTTCTTGATGTTTTCTTTGCCATTCGTGAGGAAGTATCCCTTTTTCTCGGAATGAAAG
The DNA here is from genome assembly GCF_023898315.1 of Schistocerca nitens. NCBI lineage: Eukaryota > Metazoa > Arthropoda > Insecta > Orthoptera > Acrididae > Schistocerca > Schistocerca nitens. Next base: position 899,029,710 of record NC_064614.1, on the reverse strand, counting down.
GGGAAGAAATGCGTTGTCTGAAGGATATAAAATGGATATCAGACCTGGCGTTCCTAGCTGACATAACTATGCATCTGAATAATTTCACTATGACATCGCAGGGCAAAGGGCAGCTAATCGTTGAAATGCACGATCAGATCAAAGCTTTCATGGAAAGGTTACATTTATCTGAGCGGCAGATGAGTAATGGACATCTAACGTTCTTCAATCGCTTCTTTAAAACTACCTGAAGGTACTACTTTCGGCGATTACCAAGCCAAGTTAAAGCAGCTGATCACTTCGTTTGAAACACGATTTCGAGACCTCACTAGTTTGGAAATGGAACTTAAGGTGTTCAGCATTCCTTTTTCAGTTTCCCCCGATGACTTGTCATCGTCACTTCAATTGGAGATTATTGATTTGCAGAATTCAACTTTGTTGAAAGAGAGGTACTACAGCACCTTGGATTTGTCACGATGGTGTCGTTCATTACAGCAAAACACATTTCCCAAGCTTCACAACAATGCCGCTCAGATCATGGGCATGTTTGGATCTACGTATTTTTGTGAGCACCTTTTCTCAGCAATGAAAAGAGTAAAAAGTAAGGAACGATCGTTTCTTCAGGATTCAACAATGCAGGCCATCCTCCGCATTAACGCTGCGAACACTTTGACGCCTAATATTTCCGATCCAGCAATGAAAAGAAAATGTCGAGCTACAGAGGCCCAATAAATTTAGTATGCAATTTCTTGAAAGACAGTTGTTTCTTATTTATTTCCTGAAGATCGTATTTCCTGGTGTAGCCTGTCACCACGTCTTAGCAGCTAAGAGTATGAGGTTGTCGATCTTGTAAGACACAGCTGGCACATCAAAACGCTTGCCTTGCCGCCTGCCTCAGCCAGCCGTGCCACGTGCCGGCGTGCCGGCCCACTTGAATGGTCACAGCGAGAGACGCGGCTCCCTGGAGCAGGGAGCGCTCCGCGGCTCACAACGGAGCCGACGACCTGGAACAGCCTGCTCTAGAGGGTGCACAACTGGTACCAGGCGGCCACGTGGCCCTCCACCGCTGACGAAAGGTATTGAAGAGGCGTCTGTGTGACAGTCTGTTAGGAATCAACGCACTGACATGGGCCGATGCGGAGACGTAACAGAAAGGCAGGAAGGAGCTGTCGTGTTTGTACGTTCCCATGACCACACCGTGTATGAAGGTGCCAGATTTGTTGATTACCAATGCGAATTTTCTAACGCGTCTACAAGGAATGGTGTACTACTCTGACATATAGCACTGCTTAAGAACGCTGTTCGTAAAAAAAAAAAAAATCCTAGCAGACGACCAGTGTCACAGTCAGTTTCAAACCCAGTAAGAGTTGCTACTGACACTGAATGCAGGCCCATCTCAAGTTTCCGAGCGAGCATTGCGAAGAGAACTGCATGCTATCGACATTTATAGTCAGTTACCTCGAAGGCCATTGCTCACATTGCCAGATGAAGCTATCCATCTTCAATGGGGCAAACAACACAGAAACAGGATAGTAGCTGGCTGGTGGCGTATCGTGTGATCCGGCTAGTAGCGACGTTGCCTCTTTTCAAACGCTGGAAGGCGTCGAGTGCACGGGCAGCTCTGTCAAGTGTATAATATGCTGTGTTAGGAGGACGTAGAGCAGTCCTGTCCGGAGGTTGTTCCGTGATGTTTTCGGGGTGTTTTTCCCACTATGACTTGGTAGCACACATTCTGGATCCCGCCTACATGAACCAGGACATTTATTTCAACACTATCTGTGACCAAGTGTTACGCTTTCTCGTACATCTCCTTGATGAGTATGCTGTGAATACTCCCGTCTTCCAATGTGACAACATACGTATTTGCGAGGCTGCGACCACACAATGCCAGTGTGACGAAGCTCAAAGCGTCATCTCCCCGTAATTGCATAGAAAATGTCTGGAACTACGTGGAACAGCGAGTAAAATGTAACAGGCAACATCCACCCAACTTGATAACTCTATGGGATGTGATCATGAATGAGTTGCTTTGTGTTAGATATGCAACCCTTACGACATTTGTGGACTCGTTTTCCCTTGCGCAGCAGAGGTCTTTATGAAGGCTAACGGCAGTGTTACGAGGTATTAGCCTGATGTCTTTTAGGGAAGATTACATGCTGTGTACTTCTGTACAAGAGAATCAAGGACAGGCAACACAAAGCCACGGCTGACTTGGGTAGCTTCCATGGGAAATTCCATAGGATTTATTTTGTCAACTAGCGCCTACATTATCTTCCAAAGTGCCGCATCCGACCATACTTCTCCGCCTAAACATTGTTCTTCGATTTCCCAAGTGCGGTGACCATCTAATCTCTTACCATGGCTCATTCAGTGTTGTTGTTGTTGTTGGTGGTGGTGGTGGTGGTGGTGGTGGTGGTGGTGGTGGTGGTGGTGGTGGTGTCGGTGTCATGCAGCTCTCCACGCTAGTCTATCCTGTGCAAGTGTCTCAATCTCTACTTTACTACTGCATTTACATCAATTTGAACCTACATCAGTATTTGGGCCTTAATCTGCCTTTACCTCCCACATTTCCCACCAGTACCGTCGCGATATGTTCTACCAGCCGATCCCTCCTTTGATTCAGGTTGTGCCATAAATTTCTTTTTTCCCCTCAATCGATTCAGTACCTCTTTGTTATTTGATCTACACCTCTAATGTTGAAACATGTGAGGAATGGTCACAGAAACGAAGCTTCAGTTATTAATGATAAGGATGGAAATATGCTAACAGACACGAAAAAAAATTCTGAATTGGTGGAGAGAATATTTTGAAGAGCTATTAAATGCTGAAGATCCAGAAAGTGTTTTTCCACATGAGAATAATGCACAGGGTGAAGGAAAAGCCGCAACCATCCAAGTGGCTCATCAAGATGTAGAAAGAGCAATAAGGAAACTAAAGAATAATAAGGCACCAGGAGAGGACAGGATAACGGCTGCGATGTTGAAGGCAGGAGGAGAAACACTTCAGGAAGAGCTATACAATCTCATGAAAGAAATATGGGACAAAAAGGAAATCCCAGAAGAGTGGAAATCAGCCGTCATTCTCCTATTCCATAAAAAGAACAGTAATAGGAATTTTAACAACTACAGAGGCATTTCTCTCTTAAGTGTACCTTATAAAGTTCTATCTTTAATAGTACTTGAAAAACTTAAGCCATTCGCAAGATATTTTAGGAGAGTATCAGGCAGGCTTCCAGGATGGACGATCGACCATGGATCAAATTTCCACCTTGAGGCAAATCTGGGAAAAGTGCTGGGAATTCAACCATCAGTTTCTGTTGATGTTTGTGGACTTCTCAAAGGCTTATGACAGTATCCACAGATTAAGTATGTATGATGTCCTGAGAGAGCTTGGTATACCAATGAAGTTAATAAATATGCTCAAGATGTGCACAGTGGAGGCAATAGCCAAAGTCAAATACCAAGGGGAGCTGTCCGAGGAATTCTATATCAGGACGGGTGTGAGGGAAGGTGATGTTATTTCACCTGTGTTATTTAATCTGGTCCTAGAGAAAGCAATCCGAGAAATGAAAAGAGAAAACAAAGTGGTGACGCTACATGGTAGGCCAGATTTATTGGGTTATGCAGACGACATCGCAGTTCTAGCAGAATCAGAGGAAGATATGGCAGAAACTGTAGAGTACCTAGCGCAAAATGCAAGTAAGATCGGGTTACGGATTAATGCGGAAAAGACCGAGATAATGGAGGTATCAAGGGAAGCCCTTAATGACGTCCCATTACAGGTAGGGATATGGAAATTTGCTAAAGTGGAAAATTTAAATACCTTGGTACATGAATGAGATTTTCTCTCTGCAGCGGAGTGTGCGCTGATATGAAAATTCCTGGCAGATTAAAACTGTGTGCCGGACCGAGACTCCAACTCGGGAACTCTGCCTTTCGCGGGCAAGTGCTCTACCTTCTGAGCTACCCAAGCATGACTCACGCCCCGTCCTCACAGCTTTACTTCCGCCAGTACCTCGTCTCTTACTTTCCAAACTTCACAGAAGCTTTCCTGCGAAATTTGCAGAACTAGCACTCCTGGGAGAAAGGATATTGCGGAGGCATGGCTTAGCCACAGCCTGGGGGATGTTTCCAGAATGAGATTTTCATTCTGCAGCGGAGTATGCGCTGATATGAAATTTCCTGGCTGATTAAAACTGTGTGCTGGACCGAGACTCGAGCTCGGGACCTTTGCCTTTTGTGGGCAAGTGCTCTACCATCTGAGCCACTCAAGCACGACTCACGCCCTGTCCTCACAGCTTTACTTCCGCCAGTACCTCGTCTCCTACTTTCCAAACTTCACAGAAGCTCTCCTGCGAACCTTGTTTGGAAAGTAGGAGACGAGGTACTGGCGGAAGTAAAGCTGTGAGGACAGGGCGTGAGTCGTGCTTGGGTAGCTCAGATGGTAGAGCACTTGCCTGCGAAAGGCAAAGGTCCCGAGTTCGAGTCTCGGTCCAGTATACAGTTTTAATCTGCCAGGAAGTTTCACTTTGGTACATGGTTCAACAGGCAAAATAATTTAAAACAGGAAATAAATCAACGTATTTTGAACAGGTCTAAAACTTATTTGAGCCTAAAGCAGATAATGTCATCCAAGAATCTGTCAATTAAAACCAAACTAAAAGCATACAATGCCATGACTGTGCCAGTATTGTTGTATGGAACAGAAACCCTAAGCACAACGAAGAAGGATGAAGAAAACTTATTGGTCTTTGAAAGAAAAATTATGAGAAGGATCTTTGGACCTGTCCAGGAAGGGAGCTCGTGGAGACGTAGAAAAAACCAAGAACTGTATGAGCTGATGAGGCAACCGAACATCGTTCAAAAACTGAAAGCGTGGAGAATAAGCTTGGCAGGCTACATTGCTAGGACACCAGACACCTGTCTGACAAAAGCCATACTTCTGGGAAGACTTGATGGTACCCGTCCAATCGGAAGACCCTGGAAACGATGGGAGGATGAGTTACAGAAAGACCCCTTTCGACTTGGAGTCCATGACAACTGAATCCAAAGTGCACAAGATTGCCGTCTATGGAGGAGCATTGTGAGGTCGGCGCATGATCTACAGGGTCCTCGGACGCCGATTTGATTGATTGATTGATTATGAACTATTCATCATCTGAGTTTCACTTCCGTTCAAAGCTAGACTCCAGACACACACCATAATAAAAAAAGCTCATAATAATTAAATTTACATTCACTGCTAAATGATTTAGGTTTTCAGAAAAATTGCCAGTCTGCATTTTATATCTTCACTACTTGGGATCGGTTATTTTGCTACACAAATACAATAACTCAGCTACAACTTCTAATGTCTCATTTCTTAATCTAATTTCCTCACCATCGCCTGATTTAAATTTCAAGACTCCATTCCATTCAACTACTCTTCAAAGTCCTTTGCCCTCTCAAGGAGAATTACAGAAAACCTCAAAGTTTCCACTTCTTCTCATCAACTTAAATGCCCTTTCCAAATTTCTCCATGATTCTTTCACAGCTTGCTCATTATTCAGCTTCAGTAACATCAGGGATAGACTACAATCCTATCCCATTCCCTTCTCAATCACCGCTTCACTTCTATGTCCTTCCCCTGTTACCATTGCAAAACGGTTCAAATGGCTCTGAGCACTATGGGACTTAACATCTGTGGTCATCAGTCCCCTAGAACTTGTTGTTGTTGTGGTGGTCTTCAGTCCTGAGACTGGTTTGATGCAGCTCTCCATGCTACTTTATCCTGTGCAAGCTTCTTCATCTCCCAGTACCTACTGCAGCCTACATCCTTCTGAATCTGCTTAGTGTATTCATCTCTTGGTCTCCCTCTACGATTTTTACCCTCTAGTACCAAATTGGTGGTCCCTTGATGCCTCAGAATATGTCCTACTAACTGATCCCTTCCACTAGTCAAGTTGTGCCACTAACTCCTCTTCTCCCCAATTCTATTCAATACCTCCTCATTATTTATGTGATCTACCCATCTAATCTTCAGCATTCTTCTGTAGCACCACATTTCGAAAGCTTCTATTCTCTTCTTGTCCAAACTATTTATCGTCCATGTTTCACTTCCATACATGGCTACACTCCATCCAAATACTTTCAGAAACGACTTCCTTACACTTAAATCTATACTCGATGTAAACAATTTTTTTCTTTTTCAGAAACGCTTTCCTTGGTATTGCCAGTCTACATTTTATATTCTCTGTACTTCGACCATCATCAGTTATTTTGATCCCCAAATAGGAAAACTCCTTTACTACTTTAAGTGTCTCATTTCCTCATCTAATTCCCTCAGCATCACCCGACTTAATTCGACTACATTCCATTATCCTCGTTTTGCTGTTGTTGATGTTCATCTTATACCCTCCTTTCAAGACACTGTCCATTATGTTCAACTGCACTTCCAAGTCCTTTGCTGTCTCTGAGAGAATTACAATGTCATCAGCAACCATCAAAGTTTTTATTTCTTTTCCATGGACTTTAATACCTACTCCGAACTTTTCTTTTGTTTCCTTTACTACTTGCTCAATATACAGATTGAATAGCATCAGGGAGAGGCTACAACCCTGTCTCACTCCCTTCCCAACCACTGCTTCCCTTTCATGTCCCTCGACTCTTATAGCTGCCATCTGGTTTCTGTACAAATTTTAAATAGCCTTTCGCTCCCTGTATTTTACCCCTGCCACCTTCAGAATTTGAAAGAGATTATTAGAGTCAACATTGTCAAAAGCTTTCTCTAAGTCTACAAATGCTAGAAACGTAGGTTTGCCTTTCCTTAATCTTTCTTCTAATATAAGTCGTAGGGTCAGTATTGCCTCATGTGTTCCAACATTTCTACAGAATCCAAACTGATCTTCCCCGATGTCAGCTTCTACCAGTTTTTCCATTCATCTCTAAAGAATTTGCGTTAGTATTTTGCAGCCGTGGCTTATTAAACTGATAGTTCGGTCATTTTCACATCTATCAACACCTGCTTTCTTTGGGATTGGAATTACTATATTCTTCTTGAAGTCTGAGGGAATTTCGTCTGTCTCATACATTTTGCTCATCAGATGGTAGAGTTTTGTCAGGACTGGCTCTCCCAAGGCCATCAGTAGTTCTAATGGAATGTTGTCTACTCCGGGGGCCTTGTTTCGACTCAGGTCTTTCAGTGCTCTGTCAAAGTCTTAATGTAGTATTGTCTCTCCCATTTCATCTTCATCTACATCCTCTTCCATTTCCATAATATTGTCCTCAAGTACATCGCCCTTGTATAGACCCTCTATATACTCCTTCCACCTTTCTGCTTTCCCTTCTTTGCTTAGAACTGGCTTTCCAACTGAGCTCTTGATATTCATGCAAGTGGTTCTCTTTTCTCCAAAGGTCTCCTTAATTTTCCTGTAGGCAGTGTCTATCTTACCCCTAGTGAGATAAGCCTCTACATCCTTACATTTTTCCTCTAGCCATCCCTGCTTAGCCATTTTGCACTTCCTGTCGATCTCATTTTTGAGACGTTTGTATTCCTTTTTGCCTGCTTGACTTACTGCATTTTTGTATTTTCTCCTTTCATCAAATAAATTCAGTAGCTCTTCTGTTACCCAAGGATTTCTAGTAGCCCTCGTCTTTTTACCTACTTGATCCTCTGCTGCCTTCACTATTTCATTCCTCAAAGCTACCCATTCCTCTTCAACTGTATTTCTTTCCCCCATTCCCGTCAATTGTTCCCTTATGCTCTCCCTGAAACTCTGTACAACCTGTGGTTTAGTCAGTTTATCCAGGTCCCATCTCCTTAAATTCCCACCTTTTTGCAGTTTCTTCAGTTTTAATCTAAAGTTCATAACCAATAGATTGTGGTCAGAGTCCACATCTGCCCCTGGAAATGTCTTACAATTTAAAATCTGGTTCCGAAATCTCTGTCTTACCATTATATAATCTATGTGAAACCTTTTAGTATCTCCAGGGTTCTTCCATGTGTACAACCTTCTTTTTTTATTCATTATTAAACCTACTCCTGCATTACCCCTATTTGATTTTGTATTTATAACCTTGTATTCACCTGATCAAAAATCTTGTTCCTCCTGCCACCGAACTTCACTAATTCCCACTATATCTAACTTTAACCTATCCATTTCCCTTTTTAAATTTTCTAACCTACCTGCCCGATTAAGGGATCTGACATTCCACGCTCCGATCCATAGAACGCCAGTTTTCTTTCTCTTGATAATGACGTCCTCTTGAGTAGTCCCCGGCCGGAGATCTGAATGGGGGACTATTTTACTTCCGGAATATTTTACCCAAGAGGACGCCATCATCATTTAATCATACAAAAACTGCATGCCCTCGGGAAAAATTATGGCTGTAGTTTCCCCTTGCTTTCAGCCGTTCGCAATACCACAACAGCAAGGCCGTTTTGGTTAGTGTTACAGGGCCAGATCAGTCCATCTTCCAGACTGTTGCCCCTGCAACTACTGAAAAAGCTGCTGCCCCTCTTCAGGAACCACACATTTGTCTGGCCTCTCAACAGATAGCCCTGTGTTGTGGTTGCACCTATGGTACGGCTATCTGTATCATTGAGGCACGCAAGGTTCCCCACCAACGGCAAGGTCCATGGTTCATGGGGGGGGGGGGGGGCTAAAACTTAGAACTACTTAAACCTAACTAACCTAAGGACATCACACAGAGCCATGCCCGAGGCAGGATTCGAACCTGCGACCGTAGTGGTCATGCGGTTCAAGACTGAAGCGCCTAGAACCGCACGGCCACACTGGTCGGCTGTTACTATTGCATTCTGCTTTCTCTACTAGTTGCTCAGTGCATTTTATCGCTGATATCTTCAGAGTTTCATTCTCTACAAGTCACTCAGTCTATTTTATCCTTGCTATCTTCAGAGCTTCAAAGTGTGTATCCCAGTTATTTTATCCCTGGTATCTTCAAAGTGTGTATTCCTGTCAACACTATCAAAAGGTATCCTCAAATCTATAAGTGTAATAAACATAAGTTTGATTTCTTTCAGCTATTTACGTTTACATCTACATAAAAATTCCGAAAAACCATCGTACGGTACGTGGCGGAGGGTACGTTTTACCTGTGCTAGTCATTTCCCTTCCTGTACCACTCACAAATGGAACTAGGCAAAAATGACTGTCTGCCTACCTCCGCGCGAGCCCAAATTCCTCTTATATTATGTTCGTGACCCTTACTGGAAATGTACATTGGCGGCAGTAATATCATTCTGAAGTCAGCTTCAAATGCTGGTCTCTAAATTTTCTCAATAGCGTTCTCGAAAAGAATGTCGTGCTCCCTTCAGGGATTCCCATTTGAGTTTCTGAAGCATCTCTGAAGCACGTGTTGATCGGACATACCGTTAAACAATCCAGCAGCCCGCTTCTGTAGTGCTTCGATGTCGTCCATTAACCCTACTGGCGATCCCTAGCACGTAGCAGTACTCAAGAACGGGTCACACTAATGTTCTATACTTGGTCACTTATGCAGATATACGACACTTCCCTAAGACTCTCCCCACTACAGTCCTTACGTGCTCGTTCCACTTCACATCGCTTTGCAACGTTACGTATAGACATTTAATCGAGGCGTCTGTGTCAAGTAGCACACTAGTAATGCTGTATTAGAATGTTACGGGCCTATTTGTCCTAGTCATCTGCATTAACTTAGGTTTTTCTACATTTAGAGCAAGCTGCCATTCGTCACACCAAATAGATATTCTGTTTAAGTCATCCAGTACCCACAAACAGTCACTCAACTTCGACACCTTCCTGCACGCCACAGCGTTATCAGCAAACAGCTGAAGAATGCTGCTCACATATCTGTCAGATCTTTTATTTATATAGAGTAACAGCGGTCCTATCACACTTCCCTGGTACACTCCTGACAATATCCTCGTCCCCGATGATCAATCGCCGTCGAGGACAAAGTAAGAAGTCCTGTTACTTAAGAAGTCTTTGAGCCACTCTGATGTCTGGTTAGCTATTCCATAAGCTCATAGCTTTGTTAATGGGATGCAAAGGGCCGCCGACTCAAATGCTTTTCAGAAATCTAGGGATATGGAATCTCCTCTCACCTTTCATCCATAGTTCGCAGAATACCATGTCAGAAAAGGGGAAGTTGAGTTTCACACGAGCGAAGCTTTCTAAAACCATGTTGATTTGTGGACAGAAGATTTTCCGACTCAAGGAAGTTTATTATATTCTAACTGAGGATATGTTCAAGAATTCTGCAGCAAACTGTTCTTCACTTTTGATGGCCAATTCTTTTACCCTTCTTATATAAAGGAGTCACCGGCGCTATTTTCCAATCGCTTGGGTCTTTGAGCTCCAGATTTGCGATAAATGCGAGCTAAATAAGAGGCGAATGTCGTAAAGTACTCTTTGTCTCTTTGTAAAACCGAATGTGGATTCCATCCAGACCTGGACAACATTGTCTGCCTTCAAGTGTTGTGGCAACAGTGATGTACGGAAGAGGTGGTGCTACAGTTTGGGAGTGCTTTTCGTTGTTAGGATGCGGTTCTCTTATTGCTTTTAAGAGGGGAAGGATGCAAACACATTTTGCGGAATTCTGTAGTACGTCCAATAGTGGAGCAGTTCAGAGACGATGACTAATTGTATGATCACGACAATGCACCTTGCAATAAAGTAGCATCTGCGAGGCAGTGGTTTGTGAAGAATAATATTCGTGGAATATACTAGGCTGCCCAGAATCTATTTGACAACCCTTCTTGAAAACGAGACTACATGTTATTGGGAACTCTTCGCTCCTCCAGAGAACTACAGTACACTTTCTAGTATAGGCGCAAGTTCTTTCACGCACTTTGTGTAGGATCGCGTAATTTTCCGTAATACCCAGTGACCCTACTCTGTTGAGCGACTAAGTAACTTTTCCATCCAATGGTAACTTACTTAGATATCTGTCATTTTGTCGTTCGTGAGACAAATTAAAGGAGGTACTGAAGTGCGACCCTTCTGTGTGGAATGCTTTTGGAAAAAGCGATTTAGTACTTTGGTCTTTTCTTTTTCATCCTCCGTTTCAGTGCCTTTATGATCACAGAGTAGGAAGATGACTTCGATCCATTTACTGATTTAACATAAGACCAAATTTTCTTAGCATTTTTTGTCAAGTCGGCAGGTAGAATTGTACTTTCGAATTGGTTGAACACACTACAGATGGCTATCCTCAGGCTAATTTTGGCTTCCTTCACTTTTGTTTGTCTGAGAGGCTTTGGCTACGTTTGGATTTGCAGTGAAGCTCTTTCTGCTTCTGGGAGCAGCTTTCTACTGCAGTTTTAGAACCATGTCAGGTCTTTTCCATTCTCACAGCTTTATTCGGCACATACCTGTCGAAAACATGCTGCCTAAGACTCTTGAACTTTGTCCATTGACATTCAAAGTTGGTAGTGCTGGAGCTGAAATTTTCATGCTCAACGCAGAAGAAATCTGAAATAAGTTTCTTGTCACACTCGCTAAGCAGAAACACCTTCCTACATTTCTTTGTATTCCTATTCACAGCCGTATTTATAACTCAAGTTGTACAGTCAGTATGGCCTCACGTGTTCCTAAGTTTGTCTGGAATTCATACTGATCTTCCCCGATGTCAGGTTCTGCCAGTTTTTCCATTCTTTTATACATGACTTGTGTTGGTATTTTGCAAGCATGGCTTACTAAATTCATGGTTTAGTAATATTCACACCTGTCTACTTTGGAATATCCGATAGAGATTTAACTATTCCCGTTCATTGAGAAATTTTGAAACTCACTTTCTCGCTTTCCATTTTCCTCTTTCCCCTTTTAATTTAAAAACTACTGTACATTCCCCTTTTAGTGTTTTTCATGTTACGTAGTCTGGGCCCCATTCATGTACTGCTAATGCTTACTCAAGGTCAAACCTAGAATTTTTATCTGTCACTTCTCACTCACTCCACCTTGCTATGCCACTACCCGAATTTACTGTATTATTATTAGACCATGCAGCATCGGACTTCCGGAAAGCGGCTCTCGCATGTAATAGGTTTGAATAGACACCTTATGATAAGCCAACTACTACACGGAATTTTTGGAATAAATAATGATAATGGCGCGTAACAAACTTATTTTTACGTCTATATCTCATTGTTAGAGGCACTGATAATCTCTTTGAAGTGACTGAACAGGGAGCACTTAATTCTGTATGTTTGATATTGCCTAGCAGGAGGACATTATTCATTTAAAACAATACCACAGCCTGAAATCGTTTCACAATACATAAACACACATGATAAACACTTTAACTTGTTTTAGGTTCAAAAATGGTTCAAATGGCTGTGAGCACTATGGGACTTAACATCTGTGGTCATCAGTCCCCTGGAACTTGGAACTACTTAAACCTAAGGACATCACACACATCCATGCCCGAGGCAGGATTCGAACCTGCGACCGTAGCGGTCACGCGGTTCCAGACTGACGCGCCTAGAACCGCACGGCCACACCGGCCGGCACTTGTTTTAGGTTAATGTAAACTACACAAATTGTAATTACTGAATTTAACGCACAATGTGTACTTTGGTGGCAGGAATTTCCTTGAATGCTTAATTAAAGAACAGTATAGATCTGCTTGTCAATATAGTTACTGAAAACACTAATTGAGAATCACGTTCGGACGGAACAGAGTAATTTTTGACTATGGCAATGTACTGGAAAGCCACCACATCGAGCTGGATAGTAATTAAGGTGGCACAGTACCTTGCATCTTCCATCCGTTGCATGAAGCGGCGTCTGCTGGCAATTTTGGCGTTAATTCCGACTATTTTCTCTTCTAATATAGCTACGTCGATACTCACGCACCATAACATTTCACTGATGTTGCAGCACATAGAAATCAGTGGATATGGGGTAATAATGAGCTATTTCCTTTAAATTATTGATTACACTCGGAGAATGCAATTTAAACCACAAAATTATTATTGCTTCCAAACTTTACACACTGTAGAGAACTTGGTTTGACTATTACACTGACTAATTCACAAAATATAAATGTACTGGTAATAGCGTCGTATAACAACCACTGTTCATAATAATACTCTTGTAAGATAACTTCTAGTTCGTTGCTACCGAAGTGAGCACACCAATGGACCTCATCAGTTATTGAGATCACAATACGCCGTTGGATGCGGCAACTGGTCCCTTCACACCTCGCCGTTGGCACAACCAGTTCGTCGCAATTAACACAGCATTGCACCATGCAGTGCCATGTACCTCAGAGCGGGAAACCGTACTATTTTGGCGCTCACAGGCCATATCCGTCGCAATACCGCGTCTTACAAGCCTTACTGTCCATTTAGCTTGTAGCCATACGATAAACGAAGTCCATATCTGTTTTCAGCTCACTTCTAAATGGTCTGTTAGCAACGTTACCGTAGCACACACCGGCAGTCACTTTTACGCCATTAACACTTGTTCTGCCTCAGAGCTACGCCAACTTACTTCTACCGCTAATATTACGCGCCAACCTCTACACTGTTCTCCTTCTCGGGGATTCCCCCCACACCTAAACATTATTTTACATTACGCCAAGTTCTCTATTTACAATTAAACATAGCATAGCATTACAATATTCAATTAGAGTCATTTTCATATATTAAAGTAATTTTACATTTATATTTTTACTACATGTAACAATAGTATTTAGTTGTTATTTCACTGCCAGAGTGCAGCACAAGCCAGACACTGTCTCCCGCATAGCGTTCTTTAATTTAGCTGCCACCAGGTGGAAGCACTTCTGCTTTGCCTTCGATTCTGGCCCACAGATGGCATAAGCGTCCACTTTCTCTACCGTTGCGCCTTGACTATGCCTGGCATTCACTAGACGGCTCGTTGTCACATTACAACCCCTGGCAATATTTGTTAATGTAGAAAGTTTCCAGTTGGACAGTTATTCTAATCAACGATAAACTGTAGGTCCTCCTATAAGTGAATGGGTAAATGAGCTCAAACGTCGGAGGAAGGCAACGGTATTCTAACCTTAATACAAAAAAGTCTAGTAAAGCACCATGGTGTTCAAACCAACACTGGAGTGGATTAAAGCTTTAGCTTTTCTTTAACTTCATTGTAAATAGCAGTATTATCTGCAAAAAAACTGAGGTTACAATTAATATTTTCTGTCATGTCATGAATACAGAGAATGAACAGTAACTGTTTCAACAAGTAGTTCAGTGCATAAATGTCAGCGCATTTGCGATAGAATTAGCAGGAAGACGGGTTATTCACATAGCTTCAATGGGTTTGACGGAGCACTGAATGAGCCAAGTCGGAACAAGGTCCCTGGAGTAGATGACATTCCCTCAGAATCACCGAGATCCTTGGAACGGTCAGCTATGAAAAAAGCATTACACCTTGTGTACAAGATACAGGAAACAGGCGAAGTGCTCCACACTTTAAGAAGAATGGAATAATTATACACTCCTGGAAATTGAAATAAGAACACCATGAATTCATTGTCCCAGGAAGGGGAAACTTTATTGACACATTCCTGGGGTCAGATACATCACATGATCACACTGACAGAACCACAGGCACATAGACACAGGCAACAGAGCATGCACAATGTCGGCACTAGTACAGTGTATATCCACCTTTCGCAGCAATGCAGGCTGCTATTCTCCCATGGAGACGATCGTAGAGATGCTGGATGTAGTCCTGTGGAACGGCTTGCCATGCCATTTCCACCTGGCGCCTCAGTTGGACCAGCGTTCGTGCTGGACGTGCAGACCGCGTGAGACGACGCTTCATCCAGTCCCAAACATGCTCAATGGGGGACAGATCCGGAGATCTTGCTGGCCAGGGTAGTTGACTTACACCTTCTAGAGCACGTTGGGTGGTACGGGATACATGCGGACGTGCATTGTCCTGTTGGAACAGCAAGTTCCCTTGCCGGTCTAGGAATGGTAGAACGTTGGGTTCGATGACGGTTTGGATGTACCGTGCACTATTCAGTGTCCCCTCGACGATCACCAGTGGTGTACGGCCAGTGTAGGAGATCGCTCCCCACACCATGATGCCGGGTGTTGGCCCTGTGTGCCTCGGTCGTATGCAGTCCTGATTGTGGCGCTCACCTGCACGGCGCCAAACACGCATACGACCATCATTGGCACCAAGGCAGAAGCGACTCTCATCGCTGAAGACGACACGTCTCCATTCGTCCCTCCATTCACGCCTGTCGCGACACCACTGGAGGCGGGCTGCACGATGTTGGGGCGTGAGCGGAAGACGGCCTAACGGTGTGCGGGACCGTAGCCCAGCTTCATGGAGACTGTTGCGAATGGTCCTCGCCGATACGCCAGGAGCAACAGTGTCCCTAATTTGCTGGGAAGTGGCGGTGCGGTCCCCTACGGCACTGCGTAGGATCCTACGGTCTTGGCGTGCATCCGTGCGTCGCTGCGGTCCGGTCCCAGGTCGACGGGCACGTGCACCTTCCGCCGACCACTGGCGACAACATCGATGTACTGTGGAGACGTCACGCCCCACGTGTTGAGCAATTCGGCGGTACGTCCACCCAGCCTCCCGCATGCCCACTATACGCCCTCGCTCAAAGTCCGTCAACTGCACATACGGTTCACGTCCACGCTGTCGCGGCATGCTACCATTGTTAAAGACTGCGATGGAGCTCCGTATGCCACGGCAAACTGGCTGACACTGACGGCGGCGGTGCACAAATGCTGCGCAGCTAGCGCCATTCGACGGCCAACACCGCGGTTCCTGGTGTGTCCGCTGTGCCGTGCGTGTGATCATTGCTTGTACAGCCCTCTCGCAGTGACCGGAGCAAGTATGGTGGGTCTGACACACCGGTGTCAATGTGTTCTTTTTTCCATTTCCAGGAGTGTATTTCTGAAAAAGACAGGTGCTGACAGGTGTGAATATTATAAACCTATCAGTTTAATAATTCATGTTAGCAAAATACTGACGCGAATAACCTATAGAAGAATGGAAAAACTGGTAGAGAATGACAACAAGGAAGAGCAGTTTGGTTCTGGAGAAATGTAGGAACACGCAAGGGAATTCTGACTTATCTTAGACGACAGAGTTTGTAGAATTCGTCTTGATACTTCACAAAGTAAGCAGGTACTCGGGTAGCAGAGTACTTGTGGAGTGCACATGGGTGTTTTTAGACTCGGCAGTAGTTCGAGGTATTCCAGTGGACACTCGCCCTTCGACAGCCAGATAGCAAGAGCTGGGGCAACATACAGTTAATCTTCCAATGTACTTTTGAACACGTTTCCAAAAACCGTCTTGAGCAACTAGTTCGACAGCAATGAAAATATTTTAGACCTTGTAACTACAAACAGGCATGACCTTATCAATGGTGTTAGTATACAGACAGGATTAAAGACCACGATATCAAGCGAGGGTGGTTAAGATAGCAAATCAATCTAGAGGGCTGGGAGAATATTTTTGCTAGAAAGAGTAGCTAAGCAGTTGCTAGCGCCCCACTTATAGAATGAATGGACTTCAGAATTCCATTATGATGGAAGTAGAGAAAATATGGGCAAAGTTCAGACGGACTGTAAATCACGCTCTGGAGAAATATGTATCTAGTAAGTTGATTATGGACGATATGGAGCCTTCGTGGTTTACTAATAAAATTCGGAAAATGCTGAGTAAGCAAATACTGTTGCAATATCGGTTCAGAAGACGACGGGCAAATAACGACAAGCAAAAGTTGCAGAAATTCGTACGCCTGTAAAAAAAAAAAAAGCATGCGCGAAGCATACAACTACCACCGTCATACCTTACCGAAGAGTCTGGCCGAGAACCCGAGAAAATTTTGCTCCTAAGTGAAGTCGCTAAGTGTGTCGAAGACTTCTACCCAATCACTAGTTGATCAATCCGATGCGGTAGTAGAAGGTTCAAAATAGTTCAAATGGCTCTGAGCACTATGGGACTTAACATTTGAGGTCATCACTCCCCTAGAACTTAGAACTACGTAAACCTAATTAACCTATGGACATCACACACATCCAAGCCCGAGGCAGGATTCGAACCTGCAACAGTAGCCGCGCGGTTCCGGACTGAAGCGCCTAGAACCGCTCGGCCACTACGGCCGGCGGTAATAGGAGGCAGCAAAAGGACAGCTGAAGTTTTAAATTTCACGTTTAAAGAATTGTTCAAGCGAGAGGCACGTACAAACATGCCCACATTTGAACCTCGCACAGACTCACGTACGGAGAGCATAGTAGTAGGCATCCTTGGTGAAAAGAAACAACTGAAAGAGTTGAAAAAACACAGGACACAGGATTCATCCAGACCACTCGTTCCCAGTCATCCTCTGCCCAGTGGCGTCGGCCTTCACAGCGCAGCAGCCGTCGCTTGGCACTGGCCACAGTAGTAAGTAGCTTATGAGAAGCTAGTCAACCACTGTACCTCATTCTTTTTAACTCCCTGAACAGTTATTGTTCTCACTGGACTGTTAGTATCACTTTGGAACTCAGGAGTAATCCCTTCCGCTGATTTCATGCGGTTTTTTTTTACAACCGCGCTCCGCGGTGCTCTACGGTCCTTGTCCGTCTTGCTTGAGGGCTGTTCGGTCTTGGTTTAGCTGTGCTTGTTCCCTCACGTTTCCATTTCACGCTCACATAACCAACTGTTGACTTTGGCAGCTTCACACCGAGCGGGGTGGCGCATCTGTTAGCACACTGGACTCGCATTCGGGAGGACGACAGTTCAAACCCCCGTCCAGCTATTCTGATTTAGCCCTTCCATGATTTCCCTAAATCACTTCAGGCTAATGCCAGGATGAGCAAGGCCAGCTTCCTTACCTGCCCTTCCGTAATCCGATGGGACCAATGACCTCTCTGTTTGATCCACTCCCCCTTATCAACCAACCAACCAACAAGCCAAAATATCGGCTCATGGGCCGTGCACTGCGCGAGTGCCGAAGCCCTTAGCCCGACTGGCACACTTCCCCCGCCGCCACGCCTCACTGCCTAAACCTGAGGAGGGGGAAGAGGGGAAATCTGTGAATGCGCCGCATTTAAATGGCACTGCAGTCGCACTACATACGACTTTGTTGTATATTTCAAAATTATCAGCATCATAGATCACACACAAAAGGAATTTTAGTATTATTTAGTTATGTTTGAAATGCTGAGTATATAATATAACTTTTATTTGGTACAGACCGTCGGCGTGCGGACAGATGCAGAAAATTTCAGAGTTTTGCACTCAAGTTATGTAATCGTGACTTATTTAGTTTCATAATCGAAAATAGGTCATTCACACAAATATGTCGACCGAAATATTGTAGCACTTTTGTAACCCCATTTGGAGACTACCTGAGGAACGCAGTGTAGACGCCCTGGACAGTTTTAACGTAAAAACTTTTGTCATCAAAACTGGAATTACATTGCAGGTCATTCAGTTACATTTGCACGTGCTTAGGGATGCTTTCAACTGACACAGCAAACGGTCTCGGAAACAGCTTGAAAACTGAAGCAAGATTGACAGCGTCCTCAAAACCTTTATAAAACTATCCTTTTAATTCCTTGAAGACCCGCAATGAACTCTTCAAACCTCGCGTTTTCTTTAAGGCCAGTGATCTTAGGGAACTGGGCTGTCTATTGTAAGAATGTGTCCCTTGTACAACGCGTTTTTCTTTTCAAATGCATCCCCCTCAAATTAGAGAGAAGCTGCCGTGCAATGTCTTACTGTGGGCAGCGTGCAATCAAGTCCACTTGAAATGGAAGTCAGCAATACATTCCGAATGCTCTAATTTTCGTTCCTGCACTCCTTTTTCATTCATAAATTGAACAATAGCCAGTTTCAAAATGTTCAAATGTGTGTGAAATCTTATGGGACTTAACTGCTAAGGTCATCAGTCCCTAAGCTTACACACTACTTAACCTAAATTATCCTAAGGACAAACACACACACACACACACACACACACCCGTGCCCGAGGGAGGACTCGAACCTCCGCCGGGACCAGCCGCACAGTCAAGGACTGCAGCGCGTTAGACCGAGCCAGTTTCAAATCGAAAAATCGTTCGAAGCATGCCTCTTGATTTAACCAACTACTTTTCAGTATTATATGAAGTATCCATTCTTTTCGTTCAGTTCCATTGAAAACTCTTACAAATGACAGTGGATTAATGTGTGTGACTTCAGAAATTATACTCTTCGTACCAACGGTTCCACTGCGTGGTCCACATCTGCAAATTTAGCCAAAATTAATTCTTGATGTGCAGAACAATGAATCCCTTCTGCCAATCGTTGTAATTTTTTGCTCTTTCATTGTCAACTAAATCCTTAAATTCTCTATGCATAGTAACACAATGTTTCGTAGAATATGTGCAGTATCCATCTTTTATGCTGAGAAATCTTAGCCCTTTCTCCTATCATTCCCATTAATTTTTAAAGGTTTGTGAGGATAGGGCACTAGACTGCCTCTTCGTGTTCAAACAGCCACGTCCTTCATACCACGAACAAATAGCGAAAGGTAAACAGCGATGACACCGCGATTCTGCCGAACTCAGAGTTGTGCCGACCGCAACATGTCACACCCCAATACCAAATGAAGCATGGTGCTTCACCGGGTACTTCCGAGAAGGACCGAGTAAAGCCGAGTGACAGGTCAGATCTTGGATCACACATGGCCCACA
Source organism: Schistocerca nitens (assembly GCF_023898315.1). Classification (NCBI taxonomy): domain Eukaryota; kingdom Metazoa; phylum Arthropoda; class Insecta; order Orthoptera; family Acrididae; genus Schistocerca; species Schistocerca nitens. Next base: position 899,010,084 of record NC_064614.1, on the reverse strand, counting down.
CGTGCAGCCGTGGCCGGCCCTGGTGTACAAGGAAGATGAACTGCCGTTAGTATCCAGCGTACGCGCACTTGCAGACCATCACGAGAATCTCTTGGTATGTGACCACCAAGAGAGCTGCTGAACAGAGTTGCACAGAGCTTGTCATCACGCTACCAGCTAGTGTTAACCACATCCTCCTTCAACTGCTTTACTGTTGTGGAGAAATCATCTGATTTTTATCTTCCTTCTGTTTCAAAAAATTTCTAATTAAATATTTTTGACACTGTCATTTTCCAAACATCGTCTGCACAAAGTGTCCTGTAATCTTTCGGACGTCCTGTTGAGAAAACATGCTCTCATTTCTTTTTTCGTGTAATGTTTGGACATGTATTTACCCTATGAGTCACGCTTGACGTAATCCCCAGCAACAGACTATACACTATGTGATCAAAAGTATCCGGACACCCCCCAAAACATATGTTTTTCATATTAGGTGCATTGTGCTGCCACCTACTGCCAGATACTCCATATCAGCGACCTCAGTAGTCATTAGACATCGTGAGAGAGCAGAATGGTGCGCTCCGTTGAACTCACGGACTTCGAACGTGGTCAGGTGATTGGGTGTCACTTGTGTCATACGTCTGTACGCGATATTTCAACACTCCTAAACATCCCTGGGTGCACCGTTTTTGTTGTGATAGTGAGGTGGAAACGTGAAGGGACACGTACAGCACAAAAGCGTACAGGTCGACCTCATCTGTTGACTGACAGAGACCGCCGACAGTTGAAGAGGATCGTAATGTGTAATAGGCATATATCTATCCAGATCATCACACAGGGAATCCAGACTGCATCAGCATTCACTGCAAGTACTGTGACAGTTAGCGGGGGTTGAGCAAAACTTGAATTTCATGGTCGAGCGGCTACTCATAAGCCACATATCACGCCGGTAAATGCCAAACGACGCTTCGCTTGGTGTAAGGAGCGTAGACATTAGACGACTGAACAGTGGAAAAACGTTGTGTGGAGTGACTAGTCATGGTACATAATGTGACTATCCGATGGCACGGTGTGGGTATGGCGAATTCTCAGTAAACGTCATCTGCCAGCGTGTTTAGTGCCAACAGTAAAATTCGGAGGCGATGGTGTTCTGGTGTGGTCGTGTTTTTCATGGCGGGGGCTTGCACCCCTTGTTGTTTTGCGTGGCACTATCACAGCACAGGCCTACATTGATGTTCTAAACAATCTTTTGCTTCCCACTGTTGAAGAGCAATTCGGGGATGGCGATTGCGTCTTTCAACACGATCGAGCACCTGTCCATAATGCATGGCCTGTGGCGGAGTGGTTACACGAGAATCACATCCCTGTAAAGGACTGGCCTGCACAGAGTCCTGACCTGAATCCTATAGAACACCTTTGGGATGTTTTGGAACGCCGAATTCGTGCCAGGCCTCGTCGACCGACATCGATACCTCTCCCCAGTGCAGCACTCCATCAAGAATGGGCTGCTATTCCCCAAGAAACCTTCCAGCACCTGATTGAACGTATGCCTGCGAGAGTGGAAGCTGTCATCAAGGCTAAGGGTGGGCCAACACCATACTCAATTCCAGCATTGCCAACGGAGGGCGCCACAAATTTGGAAGTCACTTTCAGCTAGATGTCCGGATACTTTTGATCACATAGTGTACATGGTAAACTTCAAAGGGCTTTGTAAGTGTAACTACGTGTGTCTTCCGTTAAACTTGGAAATAGCTTTGTGGTGGTGATGATCAGTTTTGTGGTGTTCCTTTGCTCCTGTTGTCCTCATCCCTTCCTTGGGATGTGCTGTTTTCATGATTTGCAAATTTACTTTTGATGTAGCCCTTTGGCTGGGTTCCCTTATTATTGCTGCAGTGGCGAGGTAACATAAGAGAGGAAACTTGTGTGCTCCACTCGTCTATGAACTGTGTAAACTTTTTCTGTGTGCTACCGCGTTTTGATTGTTCGTGTATCACATTTTCCCAGTTGGACAGTGTAGAACAGCCTAAAAACCGCACTAAGACTGACTGGTTAAAGTATCAGACGCGTAACTTATAGTAGATGGCACCCACAGAGACTCTTAAGCTCTCAAAGAAATTAACTAAACACCTCGGTTGTATCCAACAGTAAATCTGAGCTAATAGGCATTGTCAGCGTAATTGAACCCATATTCCGTACAGAGTCTTCCCCTATTAGTAGAAAATAAAATTATATTTATCAGAAACAAAAAAAATTATCATTTGTGATGAATGCCAGAATGTGCGAAAAATAGTGCATTTAGTGCATAAACACACTGATCTGCAAAACTTGAAGACAAAATTAGCTTTCAGATGATTGATCACTGCCAAGTAACATAACCCACGGAACTTGTATCATACATAGAAAGAATTGTTGCAGTATTGTACGAAATGCGACTGACAGAAATGCGCAATGAGACGAACAGGAATGACACTTTGTTCAAAGCCAATAATTACACTGAATTCACCACAATTCCATGGACATTGTGGACGATGGGACATGGTTCTTAATAGTGTGAGTGATCATCACGGTTGCACTGCATACTGTGCAGTGTGTTCCAAAGATAGCCATGAAGTTGGTAAGGAGTTCTTGTGGTGGTACAGTTTCTTACCACACCAGCATGGTGACAACTACTGGATGGTCGTTCGTGCGTGTGGACATATTGCAAAATGTCTCCCCAATGCATTACACATGTAATCAATGAGAATTAAGTCAGAGGAATGGGCAGGCCAATCCGTTTGCCAAATACCCTGTTATTCCAAGAGCTCGTCCATCTACACTGTTCCATGCACTCATGCAGTGCCTTTCATAAAAATAAAGTCAGAGCCGAATGCACCCCAGAAAAGACGCCCATGGAGGAGTAGTACATTGCACAATAACGTTGATGTGTGGAAGTACCGTGTTCACAGATTTTGAGGTTATTAGATTTATATAAAATGATGTATGTATGTACGTATGTATGTATTAAACTGGGGACCTAGAAACGATGGAGAGGCTTCCTCCCGCCGTAGCCCTCAGTAGTTCACAAACCCACAGCAGGCCACCCACCCCTACGCCACCACACACCAAACCCAGGGTTATTGTGCAGTTTGGTCGCGAGTGGACAATCCTCGTGAGGCAATGATATCACACTAGTTAGTGTTTTCTCCCATGACCATCGCCACATGTCCTGAAACTTGAGCTGTCATTGGTGGCTTCAGTATCACTCTAGCAGTGCTATGTTTGATTCTGCAAGCATTCAGTTAGCTATGTGAACATTTCCAAAGTAATTACTCCTGGCGAGCAGAGGGCAACGAGGCTGCAGCGTAAATGTAATGCGTCTCCCAAGGAGCAGCGAGGTGTGACGTGCGACTAGCGACGCTGCAATATAAACGTATCCCTAAGGGTACACTGTTGGCACATCGCACCTCGCTGCTCATTGGAAGCCTTGCTACATATACACTGCAACCTCGGTGCTCGTCGAGAGTAATTATGCTGCGGCTGTTCGCATATCGTCCTGCTGGAATGGACTTGAAGCAGCCAATCACAGTTCATGTTTCAAGATGGCCAACGAGTGCTGCTGTTCCAAACACAAACGAGCTTGATGTCATTGCCCAGTGTGTGTGTCACAGCGAGTAGCGTGGCAAGATCATCTTGTAGCCAAAGGACTTCGACATATTGTACTTCATATGGGATAAGAACTGTTCGTGCAGGATCGCCCAGACTAGGGGGTGTGAACTGTCGGTATATGCTGGCATTCTATGTACACTAGTACCAGGATCTTCTTCCAGTTGTTGAAATGCTCACTCCTGCACAACAAGAGTAGAAACGGTGTGAGGTCTGCCACAATCCACCATTGTTGGCGCTATGGAGACAAAGTCCGCTAGTTGGAGGTAAGGTGACTGAATAACAGTGCACTTTCTGGATATTTTTCAACATACAGGACACAGGCTCGACAGGCCCTTCCATTTGCCAGACCGTAATAGATCATCATGTCTGCCATTTCCCGTGCCGAATAATAGGCTTCCATTGTGCTGGTAAGTTTGAAGATAAAACTACACTGTGAAAGCATTTCACAAATTTATAAAAACAGAAACTGATTCCATTACAACTAATGTCAACACTGCACTTATCCAGGACTGTGAATTCAGTTTACAGTAACAAACGTAATAGATGTTTAGTGCAGGCTTTATCCGTGTACAATAACAAAGGAATGTGTCCTCATTTGTTGACTGCATTCTGTACATCATTCACACTAACGGAGAGCTAACAGTAGAAGCTCTGTTTGACAGCATCTAAGATGAGCAAGTGCTCTTAGTTCTTAACACTGCAACATCAGTTTTAGAGCCCATGTTTACTGGACATTTTTGTCTTGTTTTTGGCTATACCATCTCAAGATATGGTGCACTTTTTTTTTAAACACTCTATCTTTCAGCCGACCTGGAACTGAACACCCCAACCCTACTCCCTGGCTCGAAATCTAATGCCCCATGTGTTCCTCTCGGTAAGTAAGGTAAATAATTGTTTAGATGCAAAGGCAAAAATACCAGGTAGATAGCTGTCATTTCTTGAAGGCCCTGGGAGTTTTTGGCTGCAGCTAGTGCACAACATTTGCAGAATTAGGTATTTTGGGACTGAAGCATTGCACATGTTGCAGTGAAACTGCTGCTGGAGCACGGCAGCCTGCTGATGATGAATCCGCCAACCAACCGGCTGTGGTTCCACGCGCTGCCGCGGCGCAAGTCCTGCCAGCAGCCACGCATCAACCTCACCTTCCGGAAGATGCTGCCACAACCACAGCCTGCACAGCGCAAGAGGTCAGCTCCCACCACTCGCTGACCGGTGTGCTTCTATTTCCTGTTACTGCTGTCACCGAACCTATGGACACTGAAGCGCAACTGCTAGTTTATGTATTTATTAGTCCAAAGAAGTAAGTGTTAATTGATGTAAAGTCATACAGAAAACAAAATGGAAAATGCACGAAGTTTGCGTTACTATACTAATTCATCACTGTGTAAAACTAAATTGTTAAAATAAAAACCGTTTGATGCACGTAACCATTTGCTGACATTCCTAAAATAATTTTATCCTGCTATAGAATGTGTAGAACTGTTACCAGGCAATCATGTGATCCTCAGCTGCTGATGTAAGTCAAGGCGAGAAGTAGTGTGTATGTTCCACGCTGTTGTATAACAGTAAGGTAGGTCGATGTTCATACTTCACAGCATGACAGGAATGAGCTATAATGTTTGTACATGACCTTATTTGTTTATCCTGATCTAATTAGGGTCATCAGGCCCTCTCTTACATTAGACCAGGACTCCACACATACACTACCTTTTTTGCATCATAGTTACCTAATACATAACAATTTTAATGACAAATAGTATTAACATGAGCTGAGTGTCTGTAGTGACAATGTGAGTAAATAATACTGACTATGAACTAATAACGTTAATACTGGCAGTACTTCTACTACAGCTGCTGCTAATAATAGTGGTACATGTAGTAATAATAATAATAATAATCAGAGGAAAACGAAATCTTAAGACAGCCACCAGAACAATACCACAACAGATAAATGCAGACTTTGCAAACAACAAATAGAAACAGTAGATCACATCACAAGTGGATGTACAATACTAGCAAATACAGAATACCCCAGAAGACATGACAATGTAGCAAAAATAATACATCAACAGCTTGCCTTACAACATAAACTTATAAAACATGTTCCCACATACAAGTATGCACCACAAAATGTACTGGAGAACGATGAATACAAATTATACTGGAACAGAACCATTATAACAGATAAAACAACACCACATAACAAACCTGACATCATACTCACCAATAAAAAGAAGAAATTAACACAACTAATCGAAATATCCATACCCAATACAACAAGTATACAAAAGAAAACAGGAGAAAAAAATTGAAAAATACATCCAACTGGCTGAGGAAGTCAAGGACATGTGGCATCAGGATAAAGTTGACATTACACCAATTATACTATCAACTACAGGAGTCATACCACACAATATCCACCAGTACATCAATGCAATACAGCTACATCCAAACTTATATATACAACTACAGAAATCTGTAATTATTGATACATGTTCAATTACCCGAAAGTTCCTAAATGCAATATAACACATACCATACAGTTAAAAGGAAGTGACGCTTGATCAAGGTCCGCGTCACTTTCCATTTTTAACCAGACTTAACGTCTGAGAAAGTAAAGAAAGAATGAATAATAATAATAATAATAAACCCCGTGGAGGCCCGAGAAAAGAATAGGCCTCCGGTGTATTCTACCAGTCGTAAAAGGCGACGAAAAGAACAAACCACTAATAGGGCTAACCCCCCTTCTAGTATGATTAGTTGGTTCAGGACAGAACTAAAGACGCCTCGGACAAGCGCTGTCATGGTCGGGGACGACGCTTGAACCCTATGCCCGCCCACAATGGTAACGACACCGCTAGCTAACTGGAAAATGATTTAAATCCAAATAGAGGTGTTTTGCAGGATATGCTTCCTGCAACCACCCTAGAAGGTAAACAGAGGATGAGATGGTCAGATGAAGTTAATCGACACCTCATGTTCTGTTATTACCAAGCAACAAACCTAGGAACCAACACAACTGGAAACAGATCACAAGTATACACAACATTTATTACCAGATACCCAGAATTAAAATTTTTAACAGAACAACGACTAGCTGAAGAGATCCGTGTAATAATAAAAAATAACAGGATACCCCAGTCAGAATTAGAAAACATCAAACAACAAGTACAACACTTACTGGAACAAAATAATGTGCAATCAGAAGAAGAAGAAGAAGAAGAAGAAGAAGAAGAAGAAAATACAGTAATGGACTCAAACATCCCAGAGCAAACAAACAAAGAACAACACACATCAATTAAACAATCAGAGGAAAACGAAATCTTAAGACAGCCACCAGAACAAGCACAAATAGAACACGAAGTGACACACATGTTAGATATAGAACAAAAATTCCAGCTGACATATATAGAATACAAAGACACTAATACAGACTGTATATGACGGTAGTATCTGTTCCCGAAAGAACAGTTACCGTGGATGACCATGCAGCATTGCTAGAAATGAAATGATAATTAAATGGACACCCTAGCTGCAAACTGGCGTTGATGTACTTCATTGGGGACATGTTGAAAATGTGTGCCCCGACCGGGACTCGAACCCGGGATCTCCTGCTTACATGGCAGACGCTCTATCCATCTGAGCCACCGCGGGCACAGAGGATAGTGCGTCTGCATCATGTGGGGAATGTGGATCTCACGGGAAGCGTGCTAGGGATAAGTCCCTGCAGACGCACTATCCTCTGTGCCCGCGGTGGCTCAGAATACTCAGAAATATGGAAGATCTGGTTGGAAAAAAGAATATACAAGAGTAAAAACTGTGTACAATGACAATGGTAATCATTATTATTGCTATAGTAGATATGCCATTATCTGCCTTCTGAATCTGGAGATGTTGTTCAGTTCTCTAATATAATGCGGGAGGTTATTCCAGAGTCGGGTTACTACCACAGAGAAGGACTTTGAGGAACAATGGAAAAGGGCAGGAAGGATTTTATTCAGATGGGAATGGATGTTTCTATCATGTTGTTCAGACAAAAGTGTTAAGGTCAAGGAGAGATATGAGGGAAAGTGTACTCCGATAACATGGTAGAGAGACAGAAGGAATGTAAATCTCTGCACTTGTCTGCACGCAGCCAGGATAGCTGTGCATATGATGGTGAAATATAATCAAATAGACAAACATTACAGATATAACGAACACAGGTATTTACAACCAATTCCAGGCACTGTGAGATTTCCTGAAAAAGGCCTTGAAGGACATTATCATTTGTAACTGATAACTGACATCAATGTTTGTAGAAGTTTCTTTTTCAGGTCAAGAGTAAAGAGCTTTTTATGTTTTGTATGGCATAGAGAGATGCTGATACCATCTTGCACATTCCAATTATGTGCTCAGTCCACCTTAGATTTTTGTTTGTTATTACTTCTAGACTCTTTGCTGAGGGAAAGAAGTTGATTGCCCTATTCAGGATTAAAGATGGTCGGGATTCCTGACATTTCGGTTAATGAACCTAGAATGACCATTAAGTACTGCTTCGGTTTTAGATCGATTGAGCTTTAATTCTATATCCTGCACCCATTTTGATGGTGCACACAGCTTTCCTCAGATTCATTGGTTTTGCCCTTAGATATAACTGGAGGTCATCAGTGCACATGTGGTTTTGCAGTAGGATAAAACTAGTAACACATCACTGACACGCAATGAAAAGAGAATAGGACCTGGTACTGAATCCTGGGGCACGTCTGACACTATCCGCCTCCATTGTGACTTTGCAGTGACGGACACGACGCATTGGTGGCGAGACGTCAGGTATGAGTGAAACCATTGCACTGTATTTTGCGAGAAATGTAGGCTGCTAAGTTTGGCAAGTAAAATATCAAAGTCTAAAGTGTCAAAGGCTTTGATTAAATCCAAGAAGCACATGACAATCGCCTCTTGTGTATTCTTGACTGCATCCTGAGTGAAGTTGGCCGATTCTTTAGTGTATCAAAGTGGACTGTCCAACTTGTACGAAGGAATGGTGTAGCACTGGGTCCCATGCAGCACAGTGCAATAAGTGCTCGTAATAAGGAACCGTCTCACAGGGACCAGAGACAAGTGTCACCATGCTACTATGGCGAATGCAAGTTCACCTCAAGTGGTTTTCAAGAAAGCATTCCTAAGGGAACTGTGTGCAGCGGAGATTTGTAGTACGATTTCGTGCAAGAGGCCATTTCCCATAGTGACACATTGAGATGTACGTCTTCAGTGGACCCAACATAACAGAAACTGGTTAGTTATCGATTAGAGGCTTGCAGCGTGGTCGACGAGTCGTTTTTTTCCAAATGGCGTCGAGTTTACCGAATGCCCAACGAGGTGTTCAACCTGCGTTATGTGGAGGGTATAGTTCAGGCTGAAGGTTCTTCTTTGTCGTTTTGGGGCTGTTTTTCGTACTATGACTTGAGCTCAATCATCCAGGTTACAGTGAACAGAAATCAGAACTTTTTTTTTCTATATTCTCCGTTACCAAGAGTTACCTTTTCTTCTATATCCCCATAAAGTGCATGTGCTGTGGATACTCCCGTCTTCCAGGATGACAACAGCCCTGTTCACAGAACTGCACTCTGGGACTATTTGCAACTGCATGTGGAAGAAACAGCCAACATCGCCGAAATTTGGTACCCCTGTGGAATCTAAGGATAAATGAATGATTTCACGTGGATATGGCGGAAGGAGAAGCTTATAGACTCTCTTCCTTGTCGAACTGAGGCTTTACGAAGGCTAGAAGTGATGTTCCATGGTATTAGCCCGATGTCTCCTGGGGGTAATCAATCCTGTTATCTAGGATGCTTACACCCATATTTCTGAAAAAGTGACAGCCATGAAATAACCATCATAATTAATTGAAATGTAGAATCTACAACAATACTGTCTACAGAATGGATTAAACGTCAAGAATGGAGTTCCAAATCGGTTTCATTGAAGACGAACAAAATCCAGTTCATATGCAACGTCCCTGACGTCTGGACCTCAGAGCTTACGTTTCACCATCATCATCGTTATCATCAGTTTTCTGCTATGTGAGCAGGTCCTTTGCGTTTTCATTTCCTGCGATCCATTGCTTCCTTTCCAATGTTGCTGTATGTGCTGCTATCCATCACATCATCCAGGATCTGAAATATCTTCCACTCTCGGCTCCTCTTTCCTACCACATACCCAACTAAGACTGTTTTTAATAGCCCCTCCTTCTTCTTAATATGTCTCCAATCCTGTTTCGTTTCCTTCTTTTTATTACATCTAGTAATTGTCTTTGCTCTTCCACTCTTCTCAGTATCTCTTCTTTTGCACTCTATCCATCCAATGTATTCTTTACATCCTCCACCAAGTACACTTGTCAAGGGCATCCAGCTTTGCTCTTTCTTCCTTCCTCAGTGTCGACATTTCAGCACCACACAGTAGGACACTCGATACAAAACATTTTATTCCTCAAATAGTTCTTCATACACATGCAGAACATTCTCCTTTTCTATAAAATGTCACTTCCGCCACTGCTATTCTGGTTTCTACCCCGCTTCCCAGGATTTCAAATTTTCGCACATGTTCTAATATCTACATCTCCATTCAGCATTATCTTTGCCTTTTTATTTCCTCGTAAAGCGTTGTGCAAAGTTACAAGCATTCTTGGCGATGTTTGGTGCTCGAGACAAATTATACGATGTATTGCTGTGAAAATTTAATCGGAAACGGTTTTTGGTGGAACCTGGATTAATTCGTGTCTCTGCTACACTGTAATATCACTCTAAATGATGGTCGTCAGTCTCGCTTTGGCCCAAGAGACATGGTTAAACTTCTCTCCTCCAAAGTCTATAATTAAAAGGCGTATAGGTATCTAAGTATTTTCAAGGACTGGAATACCTCATACCCTAACAACTCCAATTGAAAATTTCCACACAGAAAATCAGCAATACAGTCCAAAGTCAGTAGGGAAAAGTGACACCAAAACACACTCAAAATTGAACGGGAACACATGTAATTTATTTGGTACCAATTAAACGTAGCCAAGTCCATTTCTTTTATGCAACACAATCTCCAGCTAGCGAATGGCTCCGCAGTCTGCTCCGAGGCCTCTATTTATCCGAGCAAGTCCATGCTCACTAATCCGCAACACTAGACGAGAAGAAGAATTAGACATCTACGCACAAGACCGCCGTTTTCAATGCTTTGCCGGAAAAGAAACCGCATTGATCATGAAGTATCACTAACTCCTGACCCCCAGAATAGTAACATCTCAGAAACACAAACTGTGATCCAGAAGGCCAACAGCTTACCACTTCCACCTCATGGGTGCTGATGGGTGACTCCACTATTTAGTGAGCTCCGAACCATTCCACGAAATTATTTGATAAACCTTTCAGCCAATCAGAATCAGGAGCAAAATGTACGCATTCACAGTGACCGTCTCCTGCCTCTAAAGACAGCACTTCTGCGAGGTGCTGCCTTCTGACAAGACTTCAAGAACTTTTCCTGTATCAGATGTTGTATACACAAGCCGGCCAACCGCCACGGGTCAATTACTCGCCAATAAAATAATCCTAGTCAGCTCCGAGCACAACCCATTTAGGACAGTTAGCAAACCCTATCCCATCAACTTCAGGCTGAAAATGAACCCTTTACCCTTTCTTTTTAATTTTAATTCATTTAAAAAAATTAGCATCGCCTTTAACCACATTCCGCCCAGCCGTCTGTACAGGAAAGGTGACCTCGTCGACTGTCAAGCCTTAAAAGTGTCCAAATACCACTGATGACGCTGCGAATCTTGAGAATACAGTTTTACTACCGGTCCATTTCGCCTACTTCTCCTCCTTGTGGAACCACAACTGCTTGGCGGAGATTTTTAAGAACTGGATTTTGGTATTCCGTTTTCCTGTGTTGCGATATTTGAGAACTGATGAGTACTATGAGAGAAGGGCCACTAACCCTCCATCTGTGTTCGTTAATTTATCTGAAAGGCAGAGGTGCTTGCCATATGGTTTCTCTGAACTTCTCCCAGCATGGTTGTTTTTACTGTAAGAATCGAGAGACTCGGTGATATTGTTACCGCTCGAACAACAATTATTTGCATGTCCATTATGTATTTCGTCTGGCCTACAACATCACAGTGGCCTGTTTATAGTTGCCATTGTCCATCAAACAGGGTGTTTGTTCTTTTTTTTTCTCGTTCTGCAAGGATTTAACCCATTTGTCGGTCTAGAGAACTCGTTATTAGCAGTATTCAGGGGGCGGGGGTAAAATAGTCTCTCTACGAAAATCTTTTGCCTCTCGCATTTCACTGTCTAAGCACAAGAGTTCTTCCCTGTAAGTATTTAAGATATACATACAGGAACAACCCTCTATGTTCTGAATATTCTTTTATTCAACGTTATTAACACTGAAATGGACGCAAACAGAATTTTCTTCATTCCAGTATTTCACTGCGTCGCCCCAGCTACCGCACTTCGTGCATTTCGTGTGGTCAAAAGCCCTCGAACCCAACAATGAGAGCTCTGTGTGTCACATGAGGAATAATAAAGTAATCGGTAGGGACTACAGAGCTCTGTAGCGCTCTGTGCGGACCCAGAGTGAAACATTGCAGATGGCCTCCTTTGTAACCCTTGTGTCGAGATCAGTGAGAGAACGACCGTCTGAGAAACATCTTCATGGCCATGCTGCTAGCGGAAGCCCAGAAATCAGTGTTCTAGTTCATCCTGAACTTATCCAACAAGATTCAAGATTTTGTACAAACCATAAGCAGGGGTAACTATATGTTCTGGCACAGGCCCAATTCTAAGCTATAACCTTATTACTCTAACCCACTTTCATTATCAGTTACCGAGCGAGGTGGCGCAGTGGTTAGCACACTGGACTCGCATTCGGGAGGACGACGGTTCAATCCCGTCTCCGGCCATCCTGATTTAGGTTTTCCGTGATTTCCCTAAATCGCTTCAGGCAAATGCCGGGATGGTTCCTTTGAAAGGGCACGGCCGATTTCCTTCCCCATCCTTCCCTCACCCGAGCTTGCGCTCCGTCTCTAATGACCTCGTTGTCGACGGGACGTTAAACACTAATCTCCTCCTCCTCCATTATCAGTTCACTGTCCTACTGCATCCCGTGGTCATAAACAAGCCTAACTGCTCCAGGTTTATAGAACACCGCAAGACTGCACAATTTCCAAACAGGTTTGAGTGTTACGGCTCTGGGTTCGACTCCTATCGTGTGTAATTTGTTAACATTCATTTATTTTCAACAAATTTCAACACATTGTTTAAACCATTTCGACATCACCCCCACGTTCACATCCAGCCAACTGTTCTAACCCTATAACCCTCATAAACAGCCCTACTACAGTCCAAGGTTATATTACAACAGCATTTAGCACCATCTCAAGCCCACCTTAGGAATCCTCGACATAAAAGAATAATGTTCAGATATTACCAACACCTCAATTAAACACTGCTGCTGCTGTTGCTGCCGCCGCCGCCATACCTGCCGTCACTCTCCCCCGATGCCAATGACATTCGACTAACACAGACATAACGGTAGGGTTCGATGATATGCACCTGTAATCGTTGCAACAAATACGTTACCTTCCTCCATAAACAATTAGACAAGCCTCATGGCCTCTATGACGTCAGTTCAAATTCCTCTCACGTTCAGTGAAATACGAACTAACAAATTAAATAATTTTATAAAACTCACTCCTACAGCAGCTTCGTGTATATACCTTTTCAACTAATGCTTCCTCAAAAATATACAGAACAAAGCAGGAAGCTACGTTGCATATTTATACTTTAATAAACGTACAACACAAAGGAGGTATTAATAGACATCCAGTAGATGTATGTGCCAATGGTCTTGCTGCAGTGGTAACACCGGTTCCCGTCAGATCACCGAAGTTAAGCGCTGTTATGCGTGGCAGGAACTTGTGTGGATGCCATTCGGTCGTTCGAGTGCGGTTGTCTGTCCATACTGCGTCCTGACACCTGTGTGGGCTGAGGATGACACGGCGGTCGGTCGGTGCCTTTGGGACCTTCAAGGCCTATTCGGACGCAGTTTATTTTAGTTTAGTAGATGTATATAAACTGCGTTGGAAAGTGATAACATTTTTAAAAGTTTTTTCCCCTCCACGTATGACCTCTGTTACAATTAACCATTACAGGAGGCAACGTTTTCCCCAGTTCTTTGATACATCTATGGAATCGATTACGATCATCTGCCAACTGTTCCCATGGACCAATACTCGCAGCACAATAGACAAAATACCATGCTAATTTTCTGTAAACTGATTCAAATTTTTTTCTGCAAACTGCACTTTCATTTTGTATGAAGCAAAATACGTAGTTATGGTTGAAGTCTTCTCATATACTCCAGAATCCTGTATCAGATAATTGATCTTGGACGTACTCAGCATGTTTAAATTCGGCAAACAAAGTATTTTCTATGTTGGAAGTCTTCCTTAACTAGCACTACTAAGTCTACGTTAACGACAAGTTATTTAGCATGTGATGGTCGTCCTCGCAGGGTGTTCCGTTGAAATAAGCTTTCAAAAGCGACAGCGAGGCTAATAATATGTACCCCTGCAATGCAGAACTGCTAGTGAAAAAGGAAATTTATGTATAATGGTCGATAGACAGCATAAATTCCAATATGATGAATAATTATTTACAGCAACTAAAAATCTGTTCAGTAGGAGAGGAAATGCTGAGCCATTAACATGAAACGATATGTAGTGGAGTGTATACAATCTACTACTAATATTTCATGTGAATGTGAAATGATAACTCGTAACTGATATTGCTCTTGCAGGTGAGGCTATTATATACAGGGTGAGTCACCTAACGTTACCACTGGATATATTTCGTAAACCACATCAAATACTGACGAATCGATTCCACAGACCGAACGTGAGGAGAGGGGCTAGTGTAATTGGTTAATACAAACCATTAAAAAAATGCACGGAAGTATGCTTTTTAACACAAACCTACGTTTTTTTAAATGGAACCCCGTTAGTTTTGTTAGTACATCTGAACATATAAACAAATACGTAATCAGTGCCGTTTGTTGCATTGTAAAATGTTAAATACATCCGGAGATATTGTAACCTAAAGTTGACGCTTGAGTACCACTCCTCCGCTCTTCGATCGTGTGTATCGTCGAGAACCGAATTACATAGGGATCCAAAGGGAACGGTGATGGACCTTAGGTTCAGAAGAGACTGGAACAGCACATTACGTCCACATGCTAACACCTTTTCATTGGTCTTTTTCACTGACGCACATGCACATTACCATGAGGGGTGAGGTACACGTACACACTTGGTTTCCGTTTTCAATTACGGAGTGGAATAGAGTGTGTCTCGACATGTCAGGCCAATAGATGTTCAATGTGGTGGCCATCATTTGCTGCACACAATTGCAATCTCTGGCGTAATGAATGTCGTACACGCCTCAGTACATCTGGTGTAATGTCGCCGCAGGCTGCCACAATACGTTGTTTCATATCCTCTAGGGTTGTAGGCACATCACGGTACACATTCTCCTTTAACGTACCCCACAGAAAGAAGTCCAGAGGTGTAAGATCAGAAGAACGGGCTGGCCAATTTATCCGTCCTCCACGTCCTATGAAACGCCCGTCGAACATCCTGTCAAGGGTCAGCCTAGTGTTAATTGCGGAATGTGCAGGTGCACCATCATGCTGGTACCACATACGTCGACGCGTTTCCAGTGGGACATTTTCGAGCAACGTTGGCAGATCATTCTGTAGAAACGCGATGTATGTTGCAGCTGTTTGGGCCCCTGCAATGAAGTGAGGACCAATGAGGTGGACGCCAATGATTCCGCACCATACATTTACAGTCCACGCTCGCTGTCGCTCTACCTGTCTGAGCCAGCGAGGATTGTCCACGGACCAGTAATGCATGTTCCGTAGATTCACTGCCCCGTGTTTTGTGAAACCCGCTTCATCGCTAAACAGGCAGAACTGCAACGCATTCTCTGTTAATGCCCATTGACAGAATTGCTCTCGATGATTAAAGTCATCACCATGTAATTGCTGATGTAGCGACACATGAAACGGGTGAAAGCGGTGACGATGCAGTATGCGCATGACACTACTTTGACTCAGTCCACCGGCTCTCGCAATGTCCCGTGTACTCATGTGTGGGTTCATGGCAACAGCAGCTAACACACCAACTGCACCCGCTTCTCCTGTGACGGGCCTGTTAAGGACCCGTTTGCGTGCTACGGCCATACCTGTTGCATACAGTTGGCGGTAGATGTTTTGCAATGTGCGGCACATTGGATGCTCTCTGTCCGGGTACCGTTCTGCATACACCCTGCAGGCTTCAGCTGCATTTCGTCGACACTCGCCATAGATGAGTATCATCTCCGCCTTTTCAGAGTTCGAATACACCATGGTCACAGTTCCTACAACACTACACTATCACAGACGTCTGGTAACACGGTGTACTACAGTTGGTCTGCGTGCGGAGAGGAATGCAGAATAACAATAGCAGCAAGCGCTACATGCGGACACTGCGACAGCTAGACCAAACCACAACAGTGCACCACAGCCACACTCGTAAACACGGTCGTCGTCGTAAACATGTCCCTGCAGATGCTGCTCGCCGACCGTGGCCCGTGTTTGTTACAACACGCAACTGAACGTCGGAGGTTTCAAGCGTCAACTTTAGGTTACAATATCTCCGGATGTAATTAAAATTTTACAATGCAACAAACGGCACTGATTACGTATTTGTTTATATGTTCAGATGTGCTAACAAAACTAACGTGGTTCCATTTCAAAAAACGTAGGTTGGTGTTAAAAAACATACTTCCGTGCATTTTTGTATGGCTTGTATTAAACAATTACACTAGCCCCTCTCCTCACGTTCGGTCTGTGGAATCGGTTCGTCAGTATTTGATGTGGTTTACGAAATATATACAGCGGTAACGTTAGGTGACTCACCCTGTATATGCCACCATGTATAGTTTGAATAATAGTGACACAAAACTTCTTGCTGTAGGAATGTGCTTAGACCTCAATTTTAAACCAGTGATTGCATTTGAAAATCAGCATTTTAAAAGCAATGTGACAGTAACTAGTTAAGAGTAGAATCAGTTTTGTGAAAATTCCTTGTAAATATCGGCTATATTTAGTCAAAATACACAAAATCCTTCAGTGGATTTAGAAGACTATGTTGTGTGAGGTGGTGATTTTCCACGTTCTGTAAAATGTTATAATAATAATTATGAGAGTACTCACGTGCAGAAGGATACTTCTAAAAACCTGCCCTGTTGTAGTTATACTGTTCAAAGAACCAGTGTCAAAGAAACAATTGACAGCTGTAGTTGGATATTACGTGTGAAAATTTGATGGAAAACATGACTGAACTTGCAAGTTGTGAATTTTAACAGACAGAGAAATGTATATCCACAAAATACAGCAGCTTTTATACTTCAATATGTGTTACTGTACCTGAAACCAATATACAAGACACTGGAACAGTTCATCTTTCCTGCCATAAATATCAAGACTTCAAAATACATACATAAAAAGTATGAACCATGTGAATGTTTTCTCCATAAAAACTCCTTACATAGTAGTGTAAACACATATCTTTCAACATGTCGACACTGATGAAGCGTTCTCTCTTCTGCAAAGAGTTTATTGTAAATGATTAGTTACGAGAGACTACTAAGAAAAAGAAGTCAAACTGAAATGGTACATTTCTACCCAGCTAGCCACACTCAATAATTGTTGGTCCTTCAGATTGTGGTAAGAGAAATGTTGTTATGACACTGTCAGTTCACACACATAGACGCCATTTCAACATGTATAAGTATTTTTGAAAATATTATTCCAGTGTGAATATCAGCTATGAAAACAGATACTGACAGAAACTGAAGCTACAAAATGCAATGGATATATTGATAACATGACTGTAACATCACCTGATGAAATAAAATGAAACATTGTTTTCATTTCTGAAAACATAGCTTGTGAGAAGCAGGACGAGATAAATTACTTTTGCTTTGCTAAATATGTCACTAAAGATTTCTCAGACATATTCAAGAGTAATAAACAGCTGATTCATGTTAATGCAAATCTTATTAGCACTTTCAAACAGGGTAACACAAACATGAAACACGTTTATGAAGGCCATGTCAGTACAGATATAACTTTCAATGATTTCAAGAGCATTTGTGCAGACTGCACTGTAGTAAGTATGGTTTTCTACTTACATATAAACACAAAAATTGAATGATAGAAGAAATTTTCAGGAATGTTTTAAAAATATGTAGAATAACGTGCACTGGCTTCACATATACAAACGGAGGAACAGGCATCAGCAAGTCACAGCATGAATAAATTTCACATACGCAGTCCAAGAGGGTTCAGAAACAAAAGTTGTGTTTGTATGTTGACATGAAACTTGCAATGATTGACAAGCGTATTAGAGATCTTTCTACTGGGACAGATACTATGCAGAAAGTACTTAACATAAAAGCTGATAAGGTTGACGGTCTGACGAAGGAAAAATTCAAAAAATTATGGAGGGTAATCTACCTGTTAGCTCCAATGGATACCATCACACATGGAACCATAGTGAGGGGAAAAAGCATTTATAAGCTGCATGAAGCCTCAAAGTCCGTTTTTTGCACAGCAGCATGCTGACAAAACAGAAAATTATTGTAGCACATAAGGCCATTCGTCAAAACTTACTACAGGACAACTGAGTAGGTAAGAACATCTCAAAGAAAAACTGAAACCTGTAACTGAAAGCACTGAACGAGTCTCACAAGAATAAAACAGATGTCTAAGAGGATGTTGGTATAATTGAGGAGTTTAAACAACACAGAGATAAAACATATGTTGTCATCAGTGCGTGGCCGTATAGGTTAGGTGGTTATAAAATAATACGTATTGGAGAGAGAGAGAGAGTTTACTTCAACATCTGGTTTATTAAACCTAATATACTCAAAAAAGACTTTGAACTTATCATTTATGCACAAGAAGATATAAAGACTTTGGTGGGAATACTGTGGATGACATGAGTAAAGCAGTGGTGGTCTAATAAACAATCATAGTAATACTGATTGATTATAATTAAAGTGCAGCTACTCATAGAGATTCAGTGTGGCCTGTAATTATCGTATTGCAGCGAAACTTGGTAGATACACTAATGCGTTAATGTAGAAACGACTTATGCAGAAAAGAAATTGGTTCCAATTTTGGCCACCAGGTGCAAATCTGGCATTGTACACTGTTTGTATGATAGTACGACACCCAGGCTGTCATTTGACAAGCCATAGTGAGAGTGAACAGTATGGCTATCGAGAATATAGACCACGTGCTGTTAGTGAAACCGTTTTATGTGAACAGCGGCAATTACAGTGTCGCATTCAGAGAGAATTGGCAACTGGAAGTTCTGAGGAGAGGCCCAATGTCATTGAATGGCTTAAAGATGATGATAATGCAATTTGACAACATGCATGAGCTTGGTATAACACCTGGAAGAGGAAGGCATCGTGTCCCGGTGGAAGTTATTGATGAGGTTGCTGTAAGTGACCATGCAACACATGCCACAGGTAATGCCAATGCTTGTGCAGTGTCACGACAATCGTCCACTCCATGGTCAACAGTGCGAAACATATAACAGTCTGTTTTACAACGGTTTCTGCACAAGATCCACATGGTGCAGCAACTGAAATCTCATGATCCACAGCAACGTCAGAATCAGCTCTTCGGATGGACCGAAGCAGTGCGGAGTGGCCGAGCGGTTAGAGGCGCCATATCTTGAGCATGGGTGTGTGTGTTGTTCTTAGCGTAAGTTCATATAAGTAGTGTGTAAGTCTAGGGACCGATGATCTCAGCAGTTTGTCCCTTAGGAATTCACACAGACATACATGGAGCAAAGCTGATGACATGAGGTTGGGCAATATTCTATGAGGTGATGAGGCAATTCTCTACTGAGCATAGTGAATATACAGAACTGCCGAATTTCGGGTACTGCAAAAATCGTGCGTTGTGCATGAAGAGCCATTGCACTCGCCGTATGAGAGACTGTGTGGTGTGGATTCAGAAGCTCCTTTATTCTCGGTCCATACTTCATCGAAGAGAATACACCCAGAGGGAGTGTCAGGTGTACCGAGATGTCTGCACATTATCAAGGCCTCCTTGTACAGCATGTGATTTCTTCTTTGGATCAGTGGAATTGTGTGGAAACTACTATTTTCAGGTACTATGGAGCAACACCTTATGTCGCTCACCCAGTAAAGATCTACTTAATGCAATCTTCCATGAATGTGTTGTCTGCAAATTTTCTCCAGGTGCGTGGCCTGTAAGATCATCTGTTCTGAATCCATGTGACTTTTTGGCCCTGGGAATACCCAAACGAACATATTTATCAGGGACACATTCGTTTTCTACGTGATCTGAAGTCCAGTAAAAGAAATGTGTTGCTCAGATTCTACCAGAACTTCTGCGGGCAACTGTTCATCACATAATTTTATGCATGCAGCGTCTTGTCGACGTCTCCAGTTTTCATACTAAAATAAAATGAAATTTATGCCTTTCTTACTTGTCTGACTTTTTCTGCCCATGTCCCGTTCCTAACCCATTACATATGGAAACATTTCAGTACGTCTTCCTTGCATTCACAGTGCGAGATTTGCAAATAGTGGTAAAAGTCAATTCCTCATTAATGCATTAAAATATCTACCACGCTTCTCTGTCATACGATAATTACAGCCCACACAGGACCTTTGTGAGTAGCTGTACTGCAGTTGTAACCACCCACTAAATATATAAATATTATTAAACCTACATATCATATATAATTTTTGTTTTAAACGTCTAGTTCCGCAGTCTGAGGAGCAAATCTCCATGGTCATAGATTGTGTCAGTACATGAAATTACAACAGAAAAGTAAGCCGCGCGGGGTAGCTAATAATGAATGGTTGATTCATTATTCATTAAGTACTGATACATTATTCTACACTTGTGTTATATATACTGACAGAAAAAGAATCACAGCACCAAGAAGGAATTGTCCAGCATAAACGAAAGTTGGTAGGTGTGTTTCTACATATGAAAGATGATGCCTATTCAAATTTTGTGCCAGTCGCATAGGAGTAACGCTAGTAGAACCACTGTGAGGATGCAAAACAAGTTTGCTTCAAACACACGCAGTAGCTGTCGTGAGTGTTATTTACCTTTCAGATTGGACGTGGTGAGTTGATGTTAGTGAGTACGCCTTTGTAGCGACAAAGACGTCAATATCAGCACCTCACTGAGTTTGATCTGCCCGCATCTCGTGGTCGTGCGGTAGCGTTCTCGCTTCCCACGCCCGGGTTCCCGGGTTCGATTCCCGGCGGGGTCAGGGATTTTCTCTGCCTCGTGATGGCTGGGTGTTGTGTGCTGTCCTTAGGTTAGTTAGGTTTAAGTAGTTCTAAGTTCTAGGGGACTTATGACCACAGCAGTTGAGTCCCATAGTGCTCAGAGCCATTTGAACCATTTGAGTTTGATCTAGGTCGTCTCAGGGGCCTATTTGAGGCTGGATGTTCCTTCTGCGATACTGCAGAAGGACTTGGCAGGAATGTAGCCACTGAACACAATCGCTGGCAATAGTGGTCACGAGAATGTAATCCCAGGAAGACCACACTCTGGATAGCTGTGTGGCACTAAGTAAATGGAAAACCATAATGTTTAGTGTATGGTTCTGGTACATCATATTGCATCTACAGCAGCAATTTGAGCAGCAGCTGGCACCACAATGGAGTAATAAACTGTCACAAATTGACAATTTGGACATCTCCGAGCCAGAGGCCCTTAGTGTGCATCCATTGACAGGACGAAGGTCTATTGCATTTTCTGATAAAAGCTGTTTCTGCCTCGATGCCTGTGATGGCCGTGTGTTGGTTAGAAGGAGGCCAGTTGAGGGCTTGCAACCAACCTGTCTGTGTGCCAGATACACTGGACCTACATCTGGGGTGCGATTTCGTATGTTTGCAGCAGCACTCTCGAGGTTATTCCATGCACACTGACTGCAGATCTGTGCGTCGATTTGGTGGTTCCACCTGCTATGCTGCTATTCGTCAACAGCATTCCAGGGGATGTTTTCCAACAGGATAACGGTTGCCCTCATACTGCTGTTGTAACCCAACATGCTCTACAGAGTGTCGACATGTTGCCCTGGCCTGCTCAATCACCAGACCTGTCCGAAACCGTGAACGTATGGGACATCATTGGACGACAACTGCAACATCATTCACAAATAGCATGAACTTCCCTATATTGTCCGACCAAGTGCAATGGCATGGAACTTCATCCCACAAATTGACATCCGGCATCTGTACAACACAATGTATGCATATTTGCCTGCTTTCATTCAACATTCTCTCGATTACACCAGTTATAAAGCATTTCACATTTGCAGTGGCTTATCTCGCGATTAGCTTAACCTGTGATCTCACAATGTCAGTCACTTACACATGTTACTACATATGTTACCCACGCAAATGTACTCTCGAAATTCCATTATTTGACATTAATTATTGTTTGCTGTTGAGATTTTTTCCGTCAGTGTGTATGATAAGGCTTAGTTTCGGCCGAATTGCGTCAGAGCGTCGTCCTAGCACCTCATAGGATTTTTTAAACTGACTCCAACAGGTGAGTACCGGAAATTTAAAATAGTGAACGTCTATTATATCACAACGCAACTATAATTCGCCACTGGCTGGCATCAGTTAACGTAACAGTGAGTGACTAATTTGATGCGATGGGCAGAGGCAGGGGGTGAGATACTGTGGTGTGTGTGTGTGTGTGTGTGTGTGTGTGTGTGTGGCGTGCCTTATACCCAAGATATGTGGAGCTTCCTTCAGAATTTATGACCGGCAATCTTGCGTTTACGACTGCCAGCAACCTCAGAGATCTACAATATAACCAAGATAAGGAAAGCTCCGTTGTGAAGTTACGACAAAATCTGACTGAAGAATATTACGTACAGTCTATCCCATAGCAGTGTCACATGATGCGGGGAGGGGAAGAGGAACATCTCGCCAGTCACGAGATGAGGAGGAATGAGAGAGTGAAAGGTTTTTCGCTTTATTTTGCATTGCTACTAACTTAGGTGCCATACATCGATCAGCTGCTATGGTACAAATGGCACACGGAATTAATGTTTTGTGAAAAAGTATTAAAGGAACTTTCATGTTCAGATGTATTGCTTATTTGTAGAGATGAATATGAACTCAGACCAATCCATTTGTAATACAACTCAGTGAGTACAAGACAAATGACCATTAAAGAAGCATTTACTAAACGTCTAATTCCATGTCTCGTCACAAAGTATTTTATTTTTCGTAACTTTTCTGGAAGTCGGGATTGTACATGACCGCAATGGACTAGGAATATCTTCTTCATCATTCAGCACGAAATGCCTTATTAATTAATACTGAAAACACATTCAACAAACAGCTACAAGCAGCTGTTTGACTGCTATCCCGCGCGAAGTGGCTGCGTGGTTTGAGGCGCCATGTCACGGAGTGCGCGGCCCCTCCCGCCGGAGGTTCGAGTCCTCCCTCGGGCATGGATGTGTGTGTTTTTCTTAGCGTAAGGTGATTTAAGCAGTGTTTAAGTCTAGGGACCGATGACCTTAGCAGTTTGGGCCCTTAGGAATTCACATGCAGTGGAACATCTGAATGTTATGGCTGGTAGCAGTTGAAAACATGATGTCATAGTCACGAAGATTACCGACTTGTGGCGATATGTATCGAGCAGAAGTAGGGAGCAAACTGACACTGCAATAGGAACAGATGGTCGACCTTGTTTTTTGTATTAAGTCTCGTGGTTTTATTATTTTGGTTATAAGAAAGTTGTGTTTTAAAAACTTGAATTTCAGAACGGTACTATGTAAAAAATTATTTATCATTGCGAGTTTCATCACAAGTATTTGAAAACTGAAACCTGTGATTTGTATGGTTGAAGAGATGTGTTCCAGCACCTAAAAGTCCAGAAAAGACCAGTGGCAAATACACATTACAGTTTCTCATGAGTTTTGGGAAATAGGATCCCAAGTCCCTTGTGGAGCCTGCCCCAAGCATGTGAATTGTCTAACTCCTGGATAAGAGTAGTCTATTACCATCAGGCATAGGCCTTAGCAAGAAATTTATGAGAATGTACGTTTGGAGCACAGCATTTTATAGTAGTGAAGTATGGACTATGAGAAAACTGGAACAGAAGAGGATCATACCGTTTGAGATGTGGTGCTACAAGTGAATGTTGAAAAATTAATGAACTGATGAGGTAAGCAAAGCGGAAAGTCTCTGCAGAATCGCTGACAAAAACAAGGGGCAAGATGATAGGACCTGTGTTAAGGCAGCAGGGAATAACTTCCATGGTACTAGAGGGAAATTTAGAGAGTAAGAACCATAGAGAAAGACAGACATTGGAATACACCCAGCAAATAATTGAGGACATGGGTTGCAGTTGCCACTCTGAGATGAAAAGATTGCAGAGGAGAGGAATTCGCGGCAGACCGCATGAAACCAGTCAAAAGACTAATGATTCCAAAAAAAACCTCTAAGTGTATGCCTAAGTATTTGCCCTTTTGTAAAACATTTTATTATTGTATAACATGATGCTTATATGTTTGTTTGTTTGTTTGTTGTTGTAGAAATTTTGAAATCACTGCAGCCTGGGTTTTCGCTATCACAGGTCATACGTAACCCATAACTGTTGCCACTAGTGTCATTACAGTTGTTGCTACCAACGTCATTACAGTCTGGATTTTCATCAGCATGGCCAGCGTCTGCTCTGCAACTGCTGGCATCTCATAATGAATTTCTGGATAAGTATTAGACTGTAAGTTATAATAGTAGCCAACATTTTTTTATGCATGATATGATACTTCAGTGCATGTGTTTCTCTGGTTGTTCTAGTTCATGGCTTTTCGATACCACATCAACTGCACTAACAACCTTCGCAACCCATGTCTGCTCCACAACTCCTGCTTGCATGCTCATTGGCTATTCACAGCTGACACCATCGCATAACGTTTCACCTCTGCAGCCTGGCAGCTCACGATTGCTAATGCCAGTTCGTCCTCCTGCCTCAATGTCCAACTAGTCGCAGATGGCACCACCACCCAGTGCTTCATCTGCGCGATAGTAGCACACTTCAGTAATGCAAGCATACACACATTCATACATTGTTCAAAATCCTCTGGTATACTATGTTCATGTACATAACTTACAAAATCATCGCATAGTGCCTTCACATACAGTTTACATCGGTTTTGTCTGTTGCAGTCCATGCTGTGTACCGTATAGCCAAAACAAATGTGCTGCAAGGGTCATCAGATGTCAACATCAATGTAGGAGCTCTATACATAGTGATAATGGGTGCTGTGATGCTAAAGACATTGAGGTCTGCAGGAAGATGAGATGAATCACACTCACCCGCCATAAGCCCATCGATGTGCTTCATCTTGCTACACAGATGGTCCCACTCCATCTCAGTAAACTGCATTTCAGTATTATATCAAACATTCCTGAATTCTATTATTACTTTCCAGTCACTATCTGACACTCTGCCAACATTTACACTTCCGACCCACATGCTGTAATTTAAGTACTGCTAAACAGCAGCATTCTGAAATGAACTAGCAGTATGGATAACTGTAGAGGTTTATATACACACATACAATCCTTTCCACAGTTGTGTTTCTAGATTAAGTATTATGACGGATAACTTTCGGTTGCTTACGAGTTTACTGCTGCAGGGATGTTAGAACAATTGGGTGCATATGAATGTGGTGGAGGTGCTGTAATAGTTCAAACAATAAATATGTTTTAATTTGCTAAATATAAACATATTTTAAGAAAATTACATATGATGAGGCCAGAATCCAGAGCCATCTGACTACAAAACTACTTGGAAATTGGGTAATCTTGTGGTGTCTTGTGAACTTTGACACTTGGTTGTTTATGACCACAGATTGCATCAGGACCGTTTATGGTCATGGGTTGTACTAGGACAATTTACTGATAGTGAAAATAGATAAGGATAATTATAGCATGACTTTGCATAGGTCCAGAACATTCAATCTCCCCCCCCCCCCCCCGCCACACACACACACACACACACACAATACCACAGTGCAATGAGTGTTCCTTTATCCTGCTGATATAGAATTGGGTTCAGTTCCAGAAAGTTGGCCTAGAGTGGAAAGCTGATAGCGAGAAGGATTGGGAGGAATGGGATGATAGTGTGCAATATATTTTACAATAATTCACAACTGACTTATTAAATATTAGTAAAGATAATTAAAATATTTCGCCAGCTGGCCTTGTTTGCTCAAAATTGAGAATTCAGTCTTCAAAAAAATTAAAATATGCTACCTTTAGACAGTCACCAAATTCCATTTACCAATAATGAACTCTGTGACACCGCCGGCCTAGGTGGCCGAGCGGTTCTAGGCGCTACAGTCTGGAACCGCGCGACCGCTACGGTCACAGGAACGAATCCTGCCTCGGGCATGGATGTGTGTGATGTCCTTAGGTTAGTTAGGTTTAAGTAGTTCTAAGTTCTAGGGGATTGGTGACCTCAAAAGTTAAGTCCCATAGCGCTCAGAGCCATATGAACCATTTTTGTAACACCAAAGCTATTTTGATAACCAAAAACTTATTTTGCATAATTTAAAAATGCAGAATTATATCACTGCCTTAAAGATGACGACTTTCCTTACTAACTAGTGACTCCAGTTAATAACCTAAAGCACTAGATAAGCTAGGGCAACAGCTTGATTATCAAAGTTATAAAGAAGTCAACGAAGACAACTTACCGTAGTTGAGACCCCTAACGCATTCTTGTGTGTTAGCGCTAGACTTGGAGGTAAGCTGGTTCGAATCCTGGTGTTGGAAGAAATTTTCGCAGCCAGTATTTCACCAGCAAACTGAGGAGAGGTGGTGATGTAGACTTGCTGGTGAACAAACTTCGCGATAACATCCTGGATTCGTTTCCAAACGTGTCCACTTTGCCTCTAGAAGTGAGAGCATGTTACATGGTTGACGGCAATCTGTCTATTGGATGAGGATGTTAAGTCCAGCAGCCCCCTTGGTGATATTTCAGTGGCATAGGCTATATGCCGCCACTGGGTTTCATCCTTTCCTTTGTCACATCATCATACAATGCTAACATGACACCACCACACACTACACACGAAGATTATAGTTACCTACACTCGAAGACACACTTAACAGGCAACTCTCACATCTCACAAAAGGAAAAGAAACCTTCCCAACTTGGTGGCTGAAACTACATCTTGGGGTCTTCTAGTCACACCATTGTCAATTAATCACCAAAGACAGGAACAACGTTCCACTAACATGACATCACTGCAAGGAACCAGTACATAAGGCTGCATTGTAAATGATGGATGTAGAAAAACTGCGTCCAGCGAAGTCTGAACCCATACAAAAATCTGCAGAATATGCCCCCAGTATTCCTAGACACTACCTGATAACTACGTCTTGGCGTTCCTGAACCCTAGGAATCGTCCACCTGCAAAACTCCCTGTGAGCTGGCCTGTCAGCACTCTGAAAGTCCTCATCCACTACACTGGATGACTGTTTGAACAATCACCCTACGTACGATTTTGACGCTCTTACTGATCAATTCATGCGCGCTCTCTGTGTGTTATCCACTATGTGACCACTCATACATCACAAAGAAACCCAAAGTAGATGAATCTGTGATTTGGCGCTGTTCAGAATGAAAAATTACCACATTGACGAGGAAAGATTAAAACCCTAGATTGTAAGGTGCTTAATTCAAACGAGCATCAGTGTTGTGCTCCAGATGATGTTCACTCGGAAGTACATAAGACTATGAATCAGGCAAAGAAGAGAGCACAAGAGGAAGAGACTCTGATTTATAAAACATATTCCAAAGACTTAAGTAACCAGCACACTCGAGAAGGTGCTTTACTAAAATACCAGAACAGCAAACAACAAAGAGTACATTGTACAACACAGGGTCAAACCTGATGGACATCTGAAAAATTTTGTGATTGTGAGAGACAGAAAGTGAAATAAACATCATCGTTCCGATTGTAATAATTTTAGCTTTGTAGTTCTCTTTTGACCACCTCCAGTCCTCTCTATCATAGGTTCCAGAATTCGGACAAAGAGTTTGGTGAACCTCCCCTTGATCTCTTATGGGTGCATTTTATTGGGCTAAATGAATGGTGACTGTGGTGACACAATGGAAATGATTGTCAACAGAACTGCTTCAAACAACAAACGCTCCAAAACATGTGTAACGGCCATAGGAGAAATGCAACAACATTCTATACATAATGTATTATATATCTCGCATAACACCTATCACTCAGCAATAGTGAATTACTGTCTATAAATATCTCCCCGTACATTACCTAATCTTCTTTATCATAGTGCTATGATTAGTATGCTAGAAATACGACAGTGTAATGGTGTCAGAGTATTCTTTGACAGCACAGTCTCT
Source organism: Schistocerca nitens (assembly GCF_023898315.1). Classification (NCBI taxonomy): domain Eukaryota; kingdom Metazoa; phylum Arthropoda; class Insecta; order Orthoptera; family Acrididae; genus Schistocerca; species Schistocerca nitens. The sequence goes on along the minus strand of NC_064614.1, from coordinate 898,981,914 downwards.
CTCTCTCTCTCTCTCTCTCTCTCTCTCTCTCTCTCTCTCTCCCTCTCCCTCTCCCTCATTATTTTTTATGACATCCAATCCTGTAAAGCTATGACCTATAAAATCTTCCCTAATGTCACCTGTTAGAGAAGTCGATAAAATTTTACAGCATCTCTCTCTCTCTCTATCGAAAGCAAATACGGTCTACTTGTTAACATCGACCATATGTGCTGATCTCATTATATGGACACGTACCGGTGCACTGGAGCAGGCAGTCAGTGATCAAAGTCGCTTCCACAGATATGTGTAAAGTCTTGTCATATGTATGGAGGAAGACCATATTCCGCAGATTATCAATCACTATAGAGGGTTCCTGTGTTGTTATTTCATAAGCAGCTTGATACTTTTTTTTTTTTTTTTTTTTTTTTTTTTTTTTTTTTTTGTAACACATCGAAATAGTGTATGACTTCAGCTGTGTACACAGCCATACATTTTGTTTTTCTACCACGACTCTGAGGTCTCAGTCAGGTGCTAAACTGACATTAACACATTTCGATCCCTTGACTCTCATAGTATCGCATGGTGCAAACTACGCTGCTCTCACAACACGCAGGATGCTTGAAATGAAAGACAGAGACGATGTTTATCGTTGACAAAAATGTGGAAGACAATGCAACATTTGGAAACTGGAATAGTTCGCGGCATTGTGGGTGTTTCCAAACAGCTGTCCGAAGCTGATGACCCCTACATTTAATCTCATCTTTCACGGTGCTGGGGTAGCAGATGTTTCGGTGTTCCATTTTCCAGGAGGCCAAGAGCACTTATTCTTCATATTGGGGTGCATACTGCATCCAGGTATATGATCGCTGTTTCTTTGGACACTACGTCTTTCACTTTTATGGATTACAACGCATAACTGCAGGTGGAACAAGGGAGTATTCTGTAGGACGTAAATCAATAGAGCATGGGTAGTATGCACAATCAGTTGGCAATCCCAATGGTCGAGGAATGGAATGATTTTCATACATCCAGGCGCGCATGTAATATCCTCATTCCTCCACATTCTTGTCATACTTCCATTAAAATTACGTACTTTCCATCAATCTTCGTCAATTTTACCGGATTTTCCTAAATTTCAAAGCATTTTACACAATTACTCGAGGTCCAAACCACCACTGTCGATGACTTGACACGTCAACAAAACGTCTCATCACGTCGATCTCGTGATGCCATGAGCTAATGAGATTGCAGCATGGGCCTCAATTTCTGTACCACTGTACCACCCCTCCATTATCTTGCGAGTGCCATATACATGGGGACATATCGTGAACCCTGTTACACTGCCTGCATCACATAACAGAAGTATTATTTCTTAGTGTAGGAAATAGACATCAGCACGGAGGAGGCTCAAAAACTACGTTCCTTAGTCGAAACACTTTACAAATTCGATAAGCTTTTATGATGATTTGTGATCTCCCCCTATGTGGATGGGCATCACAAAGTATTCTCGCGTTCGTAGGATACAGCTGGAGATTGAAAGATCTCAACACAGTTGATAATTACCATCCCAAGAAACGAATCATATCCATAGCACCACTCTGCCCTCTATTTCGGAACGGGCTGCTCCTTTGTTGAACATATTGCCTAAGGATCCTGAGCAAAACTCTAGAAAGATGGTCCCTTTATGCAACTTATAACGACTCGTCTGTCTTTAACCAACCCTTCCTGCAACAATGTCTCCGATTTAATTTGGAACTTACCATAAGTAGGAGGGCATTATACCCACTACATTTGATGTCTTGTGAAGGAACAGAACGAGCTGAGTTCCATGTAGTCAATGCGCTAAGATATTTTGCTTTCGGAAAGAGTATAACTCGTGTTCCAAACTTGTACAACCAGCCGACACTAGAGATATAGACAGGTAATGTCATTCCAATACTGCAACTGCCGTTCTGCGAAAACTGTTCTGTACCAATCTTACTCACGTCACATATCCAATTACCCACAATCTCTGTAGAGGCATGCATTTTAAGGTGGTCAGTTCTCTAGTATTTTTGTAGTGTTTGGATTCCACGAAAGTACTGGAAGAAATAAATGATCACAGAACATAAAAACACACTTCTAAGGCTACAGGGTTCTACACTTAAGCATGCTATAATGTTAAAGCAGTATGGTTTCTGATATATTAGTATATTAATCGTGTGGATTGAAACGCTGTTAATACTGCAATGCAGCAAATACATTTCCAACACCTGACATTCATTCACCCTCTAAGTTTTCTATCCACTCACTATGATGAGAAACTTCAAAATGATAAAATTACTGCCTTCTACACCAAAGGAAAGAAAAACATAGATTATTTGTGACACATGCACTCTATAGCTTTCCAGAAGAGCATGGCGCCACTGCTCGTGTCCAATTACCGTTTGGAAATTATGCTATGCTCGCATCAGTCGTATAAAATTATAGTCAGCAACGGAAAAGGCATGAAACAACGACATCTGAAGAGGAAATAAACAACTGCAGAGCAGCAGTGTTTGCCATGTTAAATTACACGCTGTGCTGCACTAACTCCGTGAACAGAACAAAATCTCTCTGGTATAGAGGGATTGCCGTACCTCACAAACCCCTGTCACTGACTTAGAATCACTGCTACTACAAAACTGTCCCAATTTGGCAGAGAAATGGAGTACTTTGCATGTATTTTCGCTCATCTAGAAGAGGTGCCAAAATATTTTTCCCATCGGTTTGGGGAATATGATTCATCACACATTGGAAGCCCCCTGCTGACTGTTACAGGGAGGTTTGTTGTTAACAGTTGCAGGTAGATAGCACTCTAAATAACACACAGAACATGCAATTGGATATGAGTCAAACGCAGGTTATTCCACACAACTGATACAGCCCAAGAGAACCATGGAAAAAATGGTGAAATGTGCGAAAAATGATCTGTCTCAGCATTTCTCGCACTCTACAATGCATCATCAGTCTACCATTTATCATACCTCGTTACAACTCTCTCATCCGATTATTCCGTCTACTTTCTATCATCCTTTAATGCAGGTCCATGTCGTCTAGAGGCAGATGGTTCTCTTTTCTAGGAAAGCATCCAAGACAGCAGCCAACTTTCATATATTCCTATTACCTCAGTAGACATACAGCATATTGTTGTTAAAAACCATGATGCAACTGTTCTGTAAGTTATTTGTTACCTGACACCGCATGGTTGTGATTGGCTTCCCTGTGGGAAGCACATCGTAAATACTGTTTGTTAGAGTTTAAAACACTTACACAGTCTTCCACTGAGTCAAACACACCATTCCATTCAGTAGTTGTATATTGCAATACTCAAAAAGGTAATACATTGCTCATTAGCTCAAGAGGACGTAAAAGTTACCATAGTCACATGTCTGAATACTGTAAATACTCTTTGAGTGTCCTCCTGCTTAGCTGCGTGGTTATGTGCTTGCCTCCCATGCGAGCGGGCCCGGGTTCGCTTCCCAGCCAGGTTGGAGATTTTCTCCGCTCTTTGACTGGGTATCGTGTTGTCCTCATCATCATTTCATCCTCATCTCCGGCACGCGAATCGCCCAATGTGGCGTCGACTGAAATAAGACTCTCGCTTGGCGGCTGAACTTCCCCAGACGTGACCTCCTGGCCAGAAATGCCATACGCTCATTTCATTTTTTGCTGTTTGAGTTTAAAACACTTAAACAATCTTGCACAGGATTGAACACACGATCCACTCTGTACTTGTATATTGCAGTCCGCAAGGTGGTAATACTGTGGTGTCACTGCCAGACACCACACTTGCTAGGTGGTAGCTTAAATCGGCCGCGGTCCATTAGTACATGTCGGACCCGCGTGTCGCCACTGTGTGATCGAAGACCGAGCGCCACCACATGGCAGGTCTCGAGAGACGTACTAGCACTCGCCCCAGTTGTACGACGACGTTGCTAGCGACTAGATGTACGAAGCCTTTGCTCTCATTTGCCGAGAGACAGTTAGAATAGCCTTCAGCTAAGTCCATGGCTACGACCTAGCAAGGCGCCAATTGTATCAGTGCATGTATCTTACGAGTCTCATTTGTATAGTCAAGAATGCTGTATACCAAAGGAAGCAGTAAAAGTTAAGTATATTCCAAAGATACGTATTTTCTTTATAGCAGTCATAACGTATCCTGTTCCAGACTTGACGCCAGTCGGCGTGTGTATACGCGTGCCTTTCGGCTTCCTCCTCAGTGTGGCGTAGCTAGCTTGTTACGCCACAACAGATTGGCGACTAGGCTTAAACCAGGATCGTGTTCTTTCTACTTGCTTTGCTCTGATTTATTTGTGTCATGGCTTCGCCACAATCGCCAGATGTACTGTCCGAATTTTATCGCTTGCAGAATCAGCAGACGCACGCGTTATTGGATGCCCTTGGACAGCTCGTCCAGGGTCAACGTGCGCTGCACCCCGATGCGGCCGCCGCCGCTTCCTCGCTACCGCAGCCAACACACGCGGTTGCACCACCGTTTCGTAGCTTTGACACAGCTCAAGAGTCGTGGACTGAATGGTCCCGACAATTTGGATTCCATCTAGCCGCCTACAGAATTCAAGGTAATGAGCGGCAGCCGTTTTTGCTTTCTTGTGTCGGTGTGTCCACCTACCGTGTGATAGTGAAATTGTTTCCCCGACGCGGTGTAGCAACTCTGTCCTACGAAGAAATTTTGTCTGCTTTAGATGCCTATTTCAAAGAAACAGTCAATGTCGTTGCAAAAAGGTATATGTTCTTTCGTACCAAACATACGGCCGGTCAGACTAATAGGGAGTGGGTTGCAACATTGCAAGGACTTAATAGGGATTGTGATTTTGCATGTGAATGTGGACTTCCGTATTCAGATACTATGGTGCGTGATGCAATAGCACAGAACGTTTCTGATGTTCGCATACGGGAACAGATTTTGAAACTAGTTAATCCCTCCCTTCATCAGGTGATAGACATATTGGATAGGCAAGACACACTTGACTTTGCTCAGGAATCATTTGAAACTTCGCCAGCAGTGTGTCGCATTGACCGGCCCGCCGGGCGCACAGCACGGGACGCTAAACGGCCCTCGCGCACGTCCGCGCAGCTGCAGCCTAGCTCGCAAACACGTTTGCCGCGTAAGCATGCCAATGCAGTTCTAAAATCATGCCCGCGGTGTGCAACTAGACATTCGCATGAAAATTGCCCGTCACGCCAAGCTATTTGCTTTTACTGTCATAAGAAAGGACATGTTCAAAGTGTTTGCCAGAAAAAGCTAAGATCAGACAATCAAAACAATTCCAGGCCCTTTGCTTCACGCCAGAATCGAACCAGGGACACAGGCTCGTGGACCTTCGCCCATGGACATTCATGTCGTTAATTCCACCCCGTCAAGTGACACTTTATCTAACAGTGACTGTGTTCGTCCCACAAAAAGTGTGCGTCGACGTCGCCGGAAATCCCGTAAAGTCGCACGTGCTTCTGTACCTGTATCAGTTCAAATTGCACGTGAAAGTCGCTCTTGTCGTCAGCAGGACAATAAACTTTTTGTAGACTTAGACTTTGGAGGCAAAGTGATACCATTCCAGCTCGATACCGGAGCTGCAGTTTCATTGCTCAATCAAGACACGTACAAACAACTGGGCAAACCTCCGTTGCGTGCCGCAAATGTTCAGCTCAATAGTTACTCAGGACAGCAGATACCTGTGTTAGGACAGTGCAGCCTTCTTGCCAGATACAAGGGACAAACAAAACTTGTGTCATTTTACGTTCTTCGTTCTTCTACGGCAGTGAACTTGTTTGGTTTCGATTTATTTCAGTTGTTTAACTTGTCTATCGTAAATCGGGTCCTTTCAGTGAACCAGACTGTGCCTTCCGCCAGTGTTTCTCATCTATGTGAGGAATTTGCAGACATTTTTGCACCGGGCCTTGGTTGCGCTAAGATCTATAAAGCACATTTGGAACTCAAAGTGGACGCGCAACCGAAATTTTTCAGAGCGCGCAATGTTCCCCACGCATTGCGTGATGAGGTCGCAAGAACATTACACGGTTTAGAATCTCAAGGTGTAATTGAACGTGTGCAGGCTTCTCTCTGGGCCTCACCCTTAGTAATTTTACCAAAACCTTCCGGAAAATTGAGACTTTGCGTGGACTTCAAGGCAACTGTGAATCTACAACTTGTGACTGCAACTTTTCCTTTGCCCCGCCCGGAAGATCTTTTTGACAAACTGTGCCCGGGAAAATATTTTTCGAAATTGGACCTAGCAGATGCGTACTTGCAAATACCGGTGGACGCAGAATCCCAGCGCGTCTTGGTGGTTAACACGCATCTTGGATTGTATCGATTCAAAAGACTACCATTCGGGTGTGTATCCGCCCCTGCATTGTTTCAGCAATATTTACAAACTGTTTGTGCGTCGGTCCCTACTGCAGCAAACTATCTGGACGATATTGTGATCTCCGGAAAGACAGAAGCCGAACATTTGGCAAATCTACGAACATTATTTCAGGTCTTGCGACAAAATGGTCTTCGCTTGAGGAAGGACAAATGTGTGTTTTTTGCTCGTGACTTACCATATCTGGGCCATGTCATTAATGCACAAGGCATACATCCGAGTCCAGAGCACCTCTGTGCCATACAGGAGTTGCCATCGCCACAGAATGTGAAGCAGCTACAGAGTGTGTTGGGAAAAATTAATTACTACCATAAATATGTTCCCCATGCCTCTTCCATTTCAGCTCCGCTTCATCGCTTACGCCGTAAAGGTGTTCCGTTCGTCTGGACGGCGGAATGCGACCGCGCCTTTCGCCAGTTGAAATCGGCGTTGCTTTCGAATACTTGCCTTACGCCATTCGATCCCCGGAAACCCCTTTTGTTGATGGTCGATGCCTCGGATTTCGGGATCGGTGCTCTGCTTGCGCACAAAGATGGATCGCATGATCGCCCTATTGCCTTTGCGTCCAAATTGCTCTCGTCTGCGCAAAGAAATTATTCACAGATAGAGAAAGAAGCTTTAGCTCTCGTGTTTGGTGTTACAAAGTTTCATGATTTCTTGTATGGTTGTCACTTTACCATCATCACAGATCACAAACCTTTGACATCGCTTTTTCATCCGCACAAGCCGGTACCTCCACGTACAGTGCAGAAATTCATTCGCTGATCCATTTTCCTCTCGCAGTACCGCTACGATATCTTGTATCGGTCCACTGCTAAGCACGGAAACGCCGATGCGTTGTCCCGTTTGCCTGTTGCCGAGGATAAAGCATTCGATTCTTCCGAACTTGCTTGCATGTTCATTGACTCGGAAACCGATGACATGGTCGAATCGTTTCCGATTGATTTTCGTCGTGTAGCTACAGCCACCGCTGCTGACCCTCTCCTTGCTACTGTTTTGCGTTTTGTTGCTACGCAATGGCCCTTGTCAAAGTCACGGATCGAGGATCCGCTGGTTCGCCGATTTTTTGCTCACAGGGAGAGACTTTTTGGACGACGTGGTGTTTTGTTGTTGCGTTTTGATAATGATCAGTCCAGAGTCGTGGTCCCACGTTCGTTACAGTCTTCTGTCTTACGGCTTCTTCACCGAGGACATTGGGGTATAGTGCGCACGAAACAACTTGCTCGTCAGCACTGTACTTGATTCGGAATCGATGCTGCGATTACGACAATGTGCTCTTCTTGCATGGCGTGTGCCGAACAACAATCCGCACCGCCGCGAAAATTCTTTGCTTGGCCGAAAGCCACTTCCCCTTGGCAACGCTTGCACATCGATTTTGCTGGTCCATTCTGGAATGCTCGATGGTTGGTTGTTGTCGATTCCTTCAGTTATTTTCCTTTCGTTGTCCGGATGACTTCCACGACGTCTTCTGCCACCATCCAAGCGTTGTCTGCTATCTTTTGCATTGAAGGTCTTCCACAGACTATCGTTTCCGACAATGGCCCACAATTCATGTCCGCCAAATTTCAGTCATTCTGCAAGGCCAATGGTATTCAACATCTGACATCCGCGCCGTTTTCGCCTCAGTCAAACGGTGCCGCTGAACGATTGGTCCGGACTTTCAAGTCACAGATGTTGAAGTTGAAAGAGTCGCATTCTCCGGAGGACGCGTTGTTGCTCTTTTTGTCCTCGTATCGCTCTCAGCCCCGCAATGGTCGCTCGCCGGCTGAGTTGCTCCATGGTCGTTCTCATCGAACCTTGATGTCTTTGCTGCATCCGCCGCATCAGGTTCCTGTGCAGCGGCAGACTCCTGCTTTTGCTCCGGGCGACGTTGTTTTCTCTCGAAACTATCGCGGTTCCGGGCGTTGGCTCGCAGGGCGCATTCTTCGCTGCCTCAGCCGCGCGATGTATTTGGTTTTGGGGGCCTCTGGTGAGGTGCGTCGGCATCTCAATCAGCTGCGCCTCTGTCGTCGCCCGGGTTCTGCCGCTCCCCGTCTGCTTTCAGCGACGGTGCCGTCCAGTCAGCGCCCTGGGGACCCATCTACTGGCTCGCCTCATCCCCAGGTGTTACCGACGCTGCCTTCCATTTTGCCCCATGGCGTCGCGCCGCCGCCGCCGCAGCCGCCGCTGGCGCCGCCCGCAGTGGACGCTTCGCTGCAGCCGCCAAGCGCCTCCCTGGGTCACGCGCCGCCGCTCGCTTCCCGTGACCAGATGTCCTCCGCCATGGAACTCTTGCCCGCTCCGGACCAGATGTCGTCTTCGCCCGTCGGGTGCCCCGACCACATGGAGGTCGACCCTTCGGCCCCTCCTGTCTCATTACGGGCGCATACTCCGCATGTTGACGTGCACCCTGGACTAGGTTTTCAGGCGTTTCCTAGTTCCCCTCGGACCGAATGGCCGGGTGCGGGTGGCACAGCCTCGCCTGTTGTTAGGCTCCCCACCTCATCGCATATGTCAACACGGGGTCGTCCCCACGGCGGGCGGAAGCCTTGTAACACGACCGTTCGCCGATTTGCGGGGGAGGAATGTGGTGTCACTGCCAGACACCACACTTGCTAGGTGGTAGCTTAAATCGGCCGCGGTCCATTAGTACATGTCGGACCCGCGTGTCGCCACTGTGTGATCGCAGACCGAGCGCCACCACATGGCAGGTCTCGAGAGACGTACTAGCACTCGCCCCAGTTGTACGACGACGTTGCTAGCGACTAGACGTACGAAGCCTTTGCTCTCAATTGCCGAGAGACAGTTAGAATAGCCTTCAGCTAAGTCCATGGCTACGACCTAGCAAGGCGCCAATTGTATCAGTGCATGTATCTTACGAGTCTCATTTGTATAGTCAAGAATGCTGTATACCAAAGGAAGCAGTAAAAGTTAAGTATATTCCAAAGATACGTATTTTCTTTATAGCAGTCATAACGTATTCTGTTCCAGACTTGACGCCAGTCGGCGTGTGTGTACGCGTGCCTTTCGGCTTCCTCCTCAGTGTGGCGTAGCTAGCTTGTTACGCCACAACAAATACAATGCTCTATAGCTATAAGAGGTGATTGACAGTAACTCTGGTTTACACCTGGGTTCGTGATCCGACATATATAAATTTATTACTCCACATTGGTGATCATCCACGTTAAAAAAATCTGTTCCAGCCCTCTTATCGCTGTCCACTAGAGGCTACTGTCTCTCTGGTTCCTAATGCTTCCATGTCGACTTTTCCTCGTATTCCTCTTGCTGTTACATGCTCTTTTCCATGTACAAGGCTTTTCCTACACCAAGCAGACATGTAAGTACTTCCTCATCCTCCCTCAGTTTTCCCGCATTTTGTCGTATTTTCCCTCAATTTATTCTCGTTTTCCGTCAATTTTCTTAATTTTACCGATTTTATGCCCCTTCCACTCATATGATCACGACTCCATTTCCGGCTATGTATTCTAAAATTGCTTGTAAATGTAGTATAGCTGTCAACACGTTGCAGGACTGCCCTTTGTTTTCGATATATATATACAGGGTGAGTCACTAACTGTTGCCACCTAGAATGACTCCGAAAGTATGATAGTAGCTGAAAAGTTTGTGGGACAAATGTTGCATGGGACAACGGGGGCCACAATATGACGTTGGTTCGTTGTTGCTAGGTGAGGTCGCGTCACAGATAAGGTCAACTTTTGTTTTTATTTATTTATTCTTTTTTAATGAGATGCTGTAGTTTGGTACTTACTTTCTGATAGCGGCTATCGAGACGAATCCAGTGATGCGTAACAGTAACGTGACATGAACGTCCGGTTACAGAAAGTGTTCGAAGTGGTGCCCATTGGTATCAATGCAGTGCTGCAATCTTCTTATCATGGATTGAGTGATATTCATTATCACTTCGGCACTTATCGAAGCACATGCTCTAATAATTGTCTCTCGTATAACGTGCAAATAGTAAATATTCGCCGAATACGGTGTAGCCATCTAACGTGCCATTGGCATGTTAACACCATTCGATGGTTTCGCAATACAACATTAATAGGAACGGTAAGACTAGTATCGTCGAATCAAGCGAATGTGAATGATGTATTCCTTCGAAGAACAAGTCGATATGCTTCTCATTTACGGAGAAGCCAACGAAATTCAGTGACAGCTGGAGACTTATGCTCTGAAAGATATCCTCAATGTACTAACCCTACACGTCGTACATTTAAATATGTGTATGATAAATTGAGAACAATTGGATCTTTAACACAACAGAAACATATCCGGCAAAGGAAAGTTACTAACGAGGAAACGGAAATTGCCACTGTGGTTCGAGATCCTTGTGTTGATTCGCGTCAAATCGCAAGGGGATCTGGCATGAACCAGAGAAGTGTTGTTTGTGTTCTGCATCACCATAAATATCATCCTTATCATATCAGTATCCACCAAGAATTAACTGGTACGGATTGTATGTGTCGCACTGAATTCTGCCGATGGACTCAACTTCAGATTCAGAGGGATGACACATTTATAAATTTGATTTTATATACTGACGAGGCTATATTCACGAACCATGGAAAAGTTAATTTGCATAACATGCATTATTGTGCAACTGAAAATACATGTTGGCTGCGGCAAGTTGCACACCAAAAACCATAGTCGGTGAATGTATGGTGTGAGATACTGGAGGATAGTATTGTAGGCCCCTATTTCATCGAAGGAAATCTTAATGGTAGGAAGTGCACCACATTCCTGCAAGAAACATTAGGTCTGTTATTGGAAGAAATACCTATTGGAATAAGGAACATAACGTGGTATCAACAGATGGATGTGCGGCACATTTTTCGCTGATGGCTAGAAATGAGTTGCACAGACAATTTCCTAATCGTTGGATTGGACACGGAGATGTGTCGTGACCGGCTCGTTCGCCAGACTTGACGCCTCTGGATTTTTTCTTGTGGGGATTCGTAAAAGACATTGTTTATAAAGATGTTCCAACTACATCTGAAGATATGCGAGATAGAATTGTGAGAGCATGTTCTTCGATAAGTGCCGATGTCATAAGGAATACCACTCAGTCCATGATAAAAAGATTGCAGCATTTCATTGATACCAATGGTCATCAGTTCGAACACCTTCTGTAAATGGACCTTCATGCCACCTTTTTGACCGTCATTGATCTTTAAAGATCATATTGTTACACATCATTGGATTCGTCTCGATAGCCGCTATCAGAAAATAAGCACAAAACTACAGCATCCCATTTAAAAAAACAAAGTTGACCTTCATATCTGTGACGCGACCCCACCTAGCAACAAAATACCAACGTCATGTTATGGCTCTCGTCGTCCCATGCAACTTTTGTCCCACATACTTTTCAGCTCCTATCATACTTCCAGAGCTATTCTTGGTGACTCACCCTATATATATATATATATATATATATATATATATATATATATATATATGTGTGTGTGTGTGTGTGTGTGTGTGTGTGTGTGTGTGGTAATGTATCAGTTTCACGTGGGAGGCCCGAGACCCTACTCCAAACATACCGCAGGCGAATCCACATTCAGACACCGCCCCAGACATATCGCGGGTGGATTCGTCTTCGAACCCTATCCTACCGTGACAAGGCAACTGGGAGACAGAACGCAATTAGCGTTGGATGTCTTTAGCTATTTGACGACAGTTACCACCCACTTTGTTATCAGAAGAAGTGACTAACTATCCTGTGGGAAGCCTCCAGAGACATCACAGAAGCATGTGTAATAGTTACCTGACGAGCGTAATCTGACTGCAGGAAAAAAACTACTTACCATGCAAACGGGATCTCATGACCAATTTAATTAATTAGTCAATCAATTGATTTCAGTGACGTGAGAGTAACACCGATATAATTTGCGAATTGAAGCGGTAGTCAGGCGTTTTCTCGTTGCGGAAAGATCTTTTGCCTACACAGGGAGAAATGACCATCGTAATAAAATCAGCTATATTACTCCGTTTATAAAGTGATACGTATTATTAACCTGATACCAGAGCATGTTCTTAACCCTTCCTCATGAGTCAAAAATGAATTTAATATTATTGTCCTGTGATGCAGGACCTAACAGATATTAAATTGATAAGAACAGATTTTTTTTTACTGGATAAGAAAATTTTTAAAGGAAATATAGCCATACTGTTGTACTCGATTTTCACAACAAATAACGATACTTTAGCGATGTGAAAACCGTGTATGATCTGGTTTCTTTTGTCTTCGAAAATTACTCGTATAAGTAAATGATGGTTCAAATGGCTCTGAGCACTATGGGACTTAACATCTATGGTCATCAGTCCCCTAGAATTTAGAACTACTTAAACCTAACTAACCTAAGGACATCACACAGTCATCACGAGGCAGAGAAAATCCCTGACCCCGCCGGGAATCGAACCCGGGAACCCGGGCGTGGGAAGCGAGAACGCTACCGCACGACCACGAACTGCGGACTCTCGTGTAAGAGGTAGTAATCTGTATTTCACATGAGAATTTCGAAGTGAATGGACAACAACATCCTTGTTTCTAAGTGGTAACGTGGGGTTCTCAAACTGGGGAGCCTGTGCCGAGGTGGAATTACAGTCCAAGCTGCACCTGCTTGTCTTGCAGTGTCTACAGCCAGCGGCCGACCGGAAGCAGAGGCTTAGCCTCGCGCAACCGGCGAGTACAAAGAAAAGATTCCAGCAACAAGCTGGTTGATCTTGCCTGCTGCCACAGGGACAAGCGTCCTCTTGATAGCTGAACAGTGAACCAGCCAATACACTGGTAGAGTGGCGGCAGAAGCGAACGCTTGTGTTGCATCAGAAGATTCAGTATGCCGAGAGCCCCCTCATGTAAACTGACCAGTTGATGGCTGGGCGCCCATGGTGATACCCTGTCCAGCTCCTGATCATCTGGTGTGGCAGGCGTGCGGATAATGGGAGATCGGCTGTTAGCTATCAATGCGGTCGACCGCGAGGCACAGCTTTTTGATTGCGGTGTGGTCACGAGCCCGGCGGTGGATGGCGCGTGGTGAGGCCCAGAGGTCGGCTTGTGCTTCAGGAACATTTTTTTCACCAGATATGTTTAGTGAAACGTTGTGGTGAAGATGGGTGCTTGTGTTTTCGAACGTCTGTGCATTCAAGATCTCGGACATATTTAGTGCTATGATCTGTTTGTGGCGGAAATTTAGTTGATTTCCATAACATTTGCGTGTGATTCTCAAACGTTGAAATTATTACAAGGAAGGATCATCGTAAGACGGTGGTGAGTGTAAAACACAATCTATTTGATTCCTGTAAATTGTTAAACAATTAATTTATTAGGGTAGTGCAAATGGGCTATTTCCCACCATTTTTTATATCGCAATTGCGCGAGCTCTCCCTGTGTTCCCAGCATTAGCCAATAGGTACACAGTAATCTGTGAGTATGGATGAAAACCTCCACCAGCATTTCTGGAAAAAAATGCAAATGAATGGAAATGAATGGCATCGTTGGCCGGGAGGCCCCATCCGGGAAGTTCGGCCGCCAAGTGCAAGTCTTATTTCAGTCGACGCCACATTGGGCGACCTGCGCGCCGGTGATGAGGATGAAATGATGATGAGGACAGCATAACACCCAGTCCCTGAGCGGAGAAAATCTCCAGCCTGGCCGAGAATTAAACACGGGCCTGCCCTCATTGGAGGCGAGCACATTAGCACCCAGCTAAGCAGATACACTCGTTCATGCACAAATAGAAAGTATCCACCTGAGAGTGAGCGGTAGTGGTTTGCTGGGATTTTCCCCAGGTATCAAATATCAAAGGGATGTCACCATCTGATGCTTTGTTCAGGGCCATGAGATCAAAGGAGGCCAACATCAGGGCCTGGATGATACACACACACACACACATGAGCGACCGAAAACAGCGCCTAATATACCACAATTCATTCCATTCTATTGTGCTTACAGTTATTACATCATGGGAAGTGGGGTGGGGGGTACAACTATGAGCTTTATCCAAGTTGGGGAGCCATGTCTCCCGCAAACTGATTAAATAAAGAATACGCATCAATACATTATTGACAATGATTTGAATTTCATGGTGTGAGGTCCTTCCTCTCCAGCACAGTTGAGTCCTTTTCCCACCAATTTTTTTTCTAAGGGGGATGGGAAGAGAGGGGGTGAGTGTTGGGGGGTTTGGACATCCTCTGTTGGTGGCATTGTGCACTAGTTCAGTTGATCCTTGCATGTCAAGGTGAGGACACAGACACAAAAATTTTCCAATATGACAACAGCTCCAGTTTACAGCAGTGTAATTACGTAATGAGGACCTGTAGTTGCTGGACAGGGTAATACTTGCACCTTCCACACCAACATTGCAGTACAGACTGAGCAATTTTCCGCCAATTTCCAGATGGAGGAGGGGAATGGGACATTGTGGAAAGGAAGAATGGTTGGGAGGATTTTCCAGAGGGGAAGTGGTTAATTAATTCATCGCTTTAATTAATTAGTCAATAATTTAACATCAAAAACGTGCTTGTATCGCCATTGCGGATTTTCTAGAGGGGTACAGGAGGAGCTGGAGGGGAAGGGAAGGGAGGGGGTTTCCCAGAAGGAAAGATTATCCCCAGGCGAACATAAATAAATTAACATAACAATAGGTTTGCCCCTTAATGTATGCAACCAGCGCTAACAAAATTCATGAGGGTCCCCTTTGCCTTACTACTAGCGCCTCTCACATCAATGTGTGTCGCACAGCAGTCTGCTGGTTGCCATCTGTTGAGCTGCCATGGAAGACTCCATGGGCAGTGTGTATCCACTCAACTTGGCAAGACTTGGACAATGTGCCCTGTATATCGCATAATTGCCTCACTCTGTAGCGCCGCCAAGAAATTCAAGTTAACAGTGCTGTGCCCATCATAGCACAGATGCATACTGGTGTATAAAACATCATCATAAGGCTATGTGCTCATTTTGTCAAACTAATGCTCAGAGCCAAAAGCAATCATCACACCGCCTCCAAATAAGTTTAATATTGTTTGTTACATCACAATAAGGTAAACACTTATCGGCACGCATCCACCAAATCCACAAGCACCTATCTAAAATTGTAACTCATCTTTCTGTCGAACCTCCTTCTGATGTTTTGCAGATGAACAATGGCTCTGTTTGCGCCAGTCTCGAAGATATCCTGCGTTTCTGCTTGTGTTCAGTAGCATCTAAGTAGCGGCATGACAGTGAATCACTTGTGAAAGGATCGCTCTGTCAGTGACCTCTATTCCTGAACTGCAGCGAAAGTCTCCTGCAGTAGCTCACTGAGAAGTCTGTTGATTGGTTCACTCCGCACGCCGCCTGGACGATGTTCTATTTTAGTATTTCCCCAATATTATTATCAGATTACAAACAGTGACAAGGACAAATGTGCAAGATCAAATTAATGTGAACATCTGTTAAAAGCCTGAATAACCATCTTTTGCGGTGCAGATGTGCAGAAAAGAGTGAATAAGATTCCGGTAGGTACCGACAGCGATGTAGAGCCTTGGTGACTCTAGTGACCAGCTGCGTAGAGTTCATGGTGTAGTAATTGTGGTGTAAACAGCTCGATTCAGGTGTTCACACGGATTCTCGATTCGACACAAATTGGTGGGGGGGGGGGGGGGGGGGTGCCTTGGTGCGCAGGGTGTTTGTTGTGATTTGTGGTCACATAAAACGTGATTCATCTGAATAGGCCACCTGTCGCCACTCAGTGGACGTCCATTCGTGGTCCTGGTATGAAAATTCCAGCCTATGTCGCCAATTAACAGCAGTCAGCATGAGTGCACGAACCAATCACCTGCTATGGATGCCCATACACAGCAACATTCGCTAAATATTGTTAAGCAGACACTGTTGGTAGACTTTCGTTTTATCTGGGTGATCAGTTGCTCAAATAGTTGCACATCTATTTGTCCCTACACATCTCCATAGCTGTCTTTCTTCCCTGTCATCAATGGCCTTGTATTGGATAGCGCCATTTTCCTATGCATGCTATATTTTAACCACAGCAGCACACAAACAATTTACAGCATTGCACTTTGACGACAAACACAGGCAGTGGTCGCATTAATGTGACTGAACCCTGTAGAATCTCTAACGTTATCAGTATACAGAAACGATCAATCGCACACAATCAGCAGCTCTATAAGTTTCCATGGGGATGATGCTGTTTTGCACAGAGAAGTGTCGTCGTTGGATGGACGTAAGCAATTACAGAAATACTTGGACAAAAATCCCATCTGTTGCAATGAATGGCAGCTGTCTTTAAATGTGGCTCTATGAAGAGAAAGAAGCTGATAGTATCTCAATACGTAATTAGTGGTGGACATCTTGAGTACATCACATCGTATAACTGTTTATGGATAATAATAAGAAGCAATATCAAGAGGGA
Organism: Schistocerca nitens; assembly: GCF_023898315.1. Taxonomy (NCBI): domain Eukaryota; kingdom Metazoa; phylum Arthropoda; class Insecta; order Orthoptera; family Acrididae; genus Schistocerca; species Schistocerca nitens. Next base: position 898,965,119 of record NC_064614.1, on the reverse strand, counting down.
TGATCATGTAAAATCAGTATCATGGGTTGCAAATGGAAGTTTAGATTTGTTGGCAGGTTTGTGGTAAAAGGTACTGCATCTGTAAAGAGAGTCACACAAACGACGCCAATGTGTCGAATCCTATTGTTATAGTGTTTGAAGTCTTTAGCAAGTGAACATCGAAGTGTAGCAGAAATGTTTGGGCAACTTCGATGGGAAGCCTTGGAAGAAAGACAATGTAGTTGTCACGAAACCATGTAGAGCAAATTTAGAGAACCTCTTTTCGTAGTAGAGTATGGAACCATTATGCTGATATCATACATGTGAGCACACGCAGAGGCATATAGAGCTCATATTTCCCTCCCAAATAGAGGATGAAAGAACATGTACCCTCCTCCATGAATTGTGCGTTGGCTTATGGAGTACATCTGTATTTGTTGACTGTTTTGGAGGGCACATCGATGCCATTATATATCAACACATATATTTTTCTGCCAGCCTCTAGCCAGAAATCTTAATGAGCTAACGCAGCGTGTGTTTAGGCGTGGAAAGAAATTCCTCAACATGACTGTCGTAGGCTCTTTTTTAAGGTGCAATGAATGGTCGTAAGGTGACGGCCAAATTTCATTAAAAATAAAGCATTCTGAACATGTTTCAATTATAGCAAGTTACCATATTGGCTCTAAAAAAAGCTTTTAACAGATATTCAAGAAACAGTATTGATATCTCCGTTCACAGTAAACCAAGTTAGCAACGGATTTAAGGTGTTTACTGAGTTGGCAGATCACATGACATTTTTAAATGAAATAAGGCATTCCAAATCTGAAAAACAGAGAATACAGCACTTTCAAATATTGAGCACTATTAAAAAAACTAGGTAATCAGGGAAGTTCGGAGTATATTATGTGCAGCCCCGAAATAGCAGGCTTGGGAACTGAGTAAGATCTTAGAAGTCTTACCCTGGTAACGCAAGAGGCGAGCAAAGCAGGTCGGGACGCAACAGCTGGGCGGAATGCCAACAGGGAAGGACTGGTGACATTACATATAATACGGCCATAACATGAGTTAATTGCTACACACCGTAAATTCTGGCTGTCGAAAGTACCAATGCAGCAGGATGACATCATAGACACAACAGGTGCCATCATCGTGTTGATCACGCAGAAAGCGGTAAGAAGATATAAATCAGAAGTAAAATGGTTACTGAGATCACTGATGTTGCAGAATGCGACCACCACTGCTTCTGAAAGAAACTTTCAGCTACAGTCAAAATGTCCAGAAAGCTGACCAGTCAAGAAAAGCATCCCAAGTGAAGTCACCATCACCTCACAGTAGCAATACACATGAGACAGTTTCTTTGTAAATATTACTCCTGTCCAGTGACTTGATTTACTTGTAGGCAGTTCACAGCCATCCCACCAGGAAGTTGGACCTATGTTGGTGTACCCTCTGCTCATCGACACTGTCTACCATCACTAATGGGACAGCAAATCCTGCCTGGAAGATATTGTTACTGCCAACTGCAGTGCTGTCATCTGGGACAAGACTGATAGGGAACTGTGGGCAACATCAACTAAAACACCTTCTGGTGACCTACTCAGTGGGTCCAGGAAGCAGTCAACATTCGTCATTGTGGACGGGCGTGCCATTGCAGCTGCCTGTCTTCCTTTCATATGCGAGTACGTCAATGCTGTGGGCCTTGCCCCTGCCAGAGTTCACAGTGTGACTCACGCCGACTTCACATACTTGGTGTAGAGCCAGTGACTGATTACTAGGATGCCATCTACTATGTCAGTAAGAGCGCCTCGATTACTCGCTGCCCCAGAGGCATCACAGACAACACTGGCCGAGCTGCAGCCAGCATCCTGTGACGTCACTGGATGCTGAGCCCACACCTTCACCGCTGCAGTGGTCAAGACAGGACAGCGCGAGTGTGTGTCAGCACATTCTGATATGGCAAACACCACTCGTGCCTGTCTTTGTGCATGGCAACTGTGAAAGAAAACAACTGCATATTTTGGAACAATAAATGCTTGTTTGTTAATGATGTTTTATTAGCACCTTCAAGTACTGAGCAGGCCCTCTCTCACTGAGCAACCATTTGCCCATGCCAAAAGAGTGATGGCCCAACCAGATCTTGACATCAGTTACCTAATGCTGTCACCTAACGTAGCGTCTGGTCCTACTGACATTACAGTTGAGAAGTGAAAATAGCTGTGGGACTTGTTTCTGCCAGAGGCTGCAGTATGTCGCACACTTCGTGAAGAGCCAGTGGGTGCTTACCTGGATGCCGTCTAATATGTCATTGAGAGCGTCCTAGTAGTCCACTGTCACGAACTGCTAAAACCAGAGGCACAGTCTGGAAATAGCTTTCACATTAACGTCTACTCCTCGCTGGTAGAAATAAAAATGATTACCAACTGCAAATTCTAAGTTTCAGATACACGGAATTGTCATACCAGTAATGAAAACATTTTACTTTTCCGTTTATTTCTGCTGTTCATCCATTTGTTCTTTTCAACTGCCCAAATACAAAAAGCGGCAAACTCATTCTGTGACTTCATAGTTAATTTGTATAATTTTTATGATTTGTTGATTATACATTATTTTTGTCTTCTTCCTTATGTATAAGAATTATTACATCACTATTGTCACCTATGGTGGAGAAACATGGACAATGACAGAATGGGACTGGAGCAGACTGCAAGCAGGGGAAATGAAATTTCTCAGAGCAGTTAAGAGTAAGGAATGTAGAGATTAGAAAGGACCTCAAACAAGAAAGTATGAGAGAAGAAATTGAAAGAAAGAGATTAAGATGGTATGGGCATGTTAAGAAGATGCATGGGCAGAGACTCCCCAAAATTATGGAAGAACTAAAGATGGATGGGAAAAGACCTAGAGGGCGCCCAAGAACACGGTGGAAAATGGGAGTGAGAATATCTGTTGAAAGGAGAGGTGTGACCTGGCAGCAAGTGGAGGAAGAAAAGTGGTGGGAGGACCGAGCCAAATGGAGAGGACTCGTCAGCACCCAGACCCGGCAGTAGATGGAGCGGGATTCGGATATAGATAGATAGATAGATAATTTATTTTCAGGATTCCTCTCAAACTTTCTCTATTATGATCTCATAGTGATTGTTGCTGTCGGGTATGATCTAGAGGTGAAGGCGAAGGTAGCTCATATTTATTCCATTACCACATATTCCTTCTTTTTTCTCAGCTTCAGGATATGAAAATTTCCTCACTTCAGATGACATGGAATTTTCTTTTTCAATTCTGAACTTCCCCCTAACCTGGTGAGGTCTAATGGAAGCTTTAGCACTGATGTTCAAAAAATGGTTCAAATGGCTCTGAACACTATGGGACTTAACATCTATGGTCATCAGTCCCCTAGAACTTAGAACTACTTAAACCTAACTAACCTAAGGACATCACACAACACCCAGCCATCACGAGGCAGAGAAAATCCCTGACCCCGCCGGGAATCGAACCCGGGAACCCGGGCGTGGGAAGCGAGAACGCTACCGCACGACCACGAGATGCGGGCTTAGCAATGATGTATACAGTCTTATATGTACTAAATGGATCGAATCGAAGCCTTGTTCATCTAGTGCAAATAGCGCATCTATTGTAGAAATTGAGTCAGAAGCCTTCCCATAATCTATGAATGCAGGGCAAATGACTTCTTTTATGGCCAGATTGTTAATCATATTGAAGAAAATTAATTTTTTCTGTGTGTCTTTCTATGCTTTATAGAGATGAGGCTGATAGATCTGTAGCTGTACATATTGTACGTCTCCTTTCTTGCGAACTGGTGTAGCGATGGCATTGTTCCAGTTTTGCAGAATTACCTTCTTCTGCAGATATTCAGTAAATAATTTCGCAAGTTGCTATGGTCGCAGGTTCGAATCCTGCCTCGAGCATGGCTGTGTGTGATGTCCTTAGGTGAGTTAGGTTTAAGTAGTTCTAAGTCTAGGGGACTGATGACCTCAGATATTAAGTCCCATAGTGCTTAGAGCCATTTGAACCATTTAATTTCGCGAGTAAGTTCCTATTGTGTCACTTTTCCTCGAGCTTTAACGATTTTCTGAACCACTATTTTCATCCAGGCCTTTCTATCACATATCTCAAATGGCTCTGTATACTTTGTAATCTATGGCACCACATACATTAATATTGGTGCATCGATTTTTACAGCTAGGTGAAAAGGAAAAGAAACAGCATGAAAAGTTTTTCTAGAACGAACTAGCTGCAGCTTTAAACCAACAGAATAACAGATGCACATGATATGATGATACCAGAGACCTACCTGCTGGTTATGTTCACTCGTTGCAGATACAGTGCAGATGCAACTTGTTAAATACTATCTTACTTAACTGGTTTGCACTCGTTCTGACACCACACTCAGACTGGTGACACATGTATAATCTTATAATTACGGAAAGACCAAGGAAGAGGTTGCTTGGCTAGCAAATAAGTATCCAATGATTCTAGTAGAAACAAACTATATTGTTGAGGCCCAGTGTCCTCCAGTTAAGTTAATGTAGATCGGTAACAATTTTAAATCAAAGATAAATGTACCACACACCAGAATTCACACAGTCTGGGTTGAGGCCAGAAATTCCTAATGATCTTCATCTAACGTAAATCTGACTAACTAGCCATCCCAGTGGTAAAAAATATGAAATATGCTGCTTTCTCCCAGGATTTTATAAACAAAACGCCAGGATAGTTCTGGTACTGCTTAGTGCCAAAGCCCTCAAGATTCTCTATTACTATAAAAATTACACTCACAGTCATGAGCAGAAGGCCACTTGCGATTACCTACCACGACACCACTTATGTGCACAATAACATGAGAAGTGTTGCCTGACTTATCAGCACCAATGTAAGAGGTGAAGTAATAGCACAACGTAAGATTTGTTCATCTGATGTAACCACATCTAAATCTGCAGTTATTGTCGCCGTCAAAATCTTAACTTGTAAACACCAATGAAAGTCACTTCCTAAGCGACTGTTCATATTTGCATTTTGTAAACATCATGTGAGCTAACAAAAGAGTTGGCGTCACTGGGACTGAGTTGCCACCTGTACAGGTCTGTCCTCAGCTGACACCTGCCACAATCTGTTCAAACAAGGAGCTCTGACCCCTGTTTGTAACTTTTTAACAAATAATGGAGTCAATAGACAAGTCACTTATCCTAGTAAACACACTTTTAGCATTTGGATGCTCCACGCTTGTTCCTCACCCATAAATTCTCTTGTAACCCTTCTTGCAGTAATTTTGTATTGCTCTGTCTACTTCAAAACATATTTTTCGAATGCTTTTCTTCTGCTACCTTTCAGAGCCAGGGCTGAGTACATAAAAATGTGTCTTACTTCGAGCTTTTTAGAGAAGTATCCCTACGACAAGCTTCCAGAATGTTACAAATGCTTTGCTGTAGTGCCACTACAGCCCCGCATTATCGGTTCACCCAGAGCATTTGCCTCTTCCTTGGGCCCACTACACCCATCAGCATGACATCAGTCGAGTACAGCCACCACGCACCACCCAAGGTTCTGAAGCACTACCGAATTAAAACTCACATAACCAATTATCCCAATGGCAGAACAGGCTGTGGTATGCACCAAACAATTGTCAGTTAACTCTCCTAGTACCATTGGTGTCAATATGAACCTATAACCACATTGGAAATAAATATCTGCCTTGTTTTCAAAACTACTATTTTCAAAATATATGCCTTTCTACCTCAGAGTCAATTATATCCAGTGAGATTTTGTTCGTGTTGTATTTACTATGCATCAAAATCTATTGATGGCTTTTGCACTGAGCACCTCTTCGATCAATATGGCCCAAATTTAAATTGTTTGTTTGTTTGTTTAATGTAACATTTATGAAAATAGAATGATGAATATTATGTTGAACAGCTGTTAAACAAAAATCTGCAACAATGAAAATATTATTTCCTACTTATTTTTGTACCTATTGTTAGGGTTTCTTGCATCATCTGTTGTTGCACCCTTTGTAGTACCACTAGGGACAATACAACCCCATAAGGAAATTGGAATACTATATCTTCCTTGTTTTCACACCTGTTCTTTTCCAAAACATGTGACTTTATCTCTGTGTGTCAATTGTATCCAGTAATGTTTTCTTCTGTTTTATTTACAGTATATTAAAACTTAGAATTTTTTTTCACTGAGTACCACTGGGGTCGATATGACCCTAATCTGAATTTCTTTTTGTCTCTTGAAGGTAATATTTATGAAAATAGGATTATTGCTGTTACACTGAATAACTGTGAAATAGATACATAAAAAGAAAATTGTATATTTTCACGTATTATCCAAGAGTATAAGTGATATATCGATTACAAAGATGTACATGTGAAATAACGCTGTGAGGCAGGAATTGCTGACGCAGAGTGTGTATAACAAAGAGCTTATGTTAGGTCGCACAAAGTAGGCAACTGTTCCTCAGGAGTAACAGGGGTTGTGCACCAGAGGCTGGCAGTGTTCGTTGCTATGCTCCAGAGTGGGCAGTGGCTTAGTATTAAATATTCAATGGAATAATTTCAGTGTTGTGTATTAATGATTTTTGGAAGAAGTAAGATATGAAGTAAAATTAATTAAGAAACTGCTACAAATATTATTATGAAATTTTGATGAAGAATCTTTCTAGATATTGTTACATCGATCTACATTACAATAAGATAATCAGTATTCACGTATTTATGCGCTTTTGCTATAGAACGAATTTGAATGAGACCAACTTTGTATGTAACCCCAAGTCTTTTATTGTAATTTTTTGTAAAGGTCATTTGTTTGTGTAAATGTAATTTTTATGATATGACTTAACAACTGCAAGTCAGTTTCACAATATAGTAAGATTTTCAAGTAAAGCCTAGTTTCCAGGATGACACTAGGTTGCAGGCAGCAGCGCTACCGGTCACTGCACATGCGCGCCGAGCGTTTGCACAAGTCGTCGGTGAGACCAAACAGTTTCGGCGTGTTCCAACTTTGGCGGCACTAGTTGCGTGGGTTTTGAGGTTATGTGTGTTTGTAGAGTGTAGACAAACTGAAATATGAAGTGAGGAACGGAGAATAATGTTCGCTTTATGGATATCTACGCTTTGCATAGGTGTTTGTGGAATTTCAGTGATGCTGATTACAAAAATAAGCAAATTATTGCTGCTCCTGAGACCATCACATGCGATCAGAACATAGATAGTTTGCCAATATCTGAGCTGCAGGGCAAAATTTAATGAATTAGGAACACATATACAACTGAATGAAGAAAAAAGCAAGTAAATGTAGTTCTAACTGTAGAAATGCTCTTGTGTGCAAGACTAAAATTCCATTATTCGAATTGACCCACTTTTTTTTAGGATTGTTGTTGACAGGAGGGAAGGCTACACAAATCAAGAAGCTACATGCTTTATTCAATATTCATCTATTTAAAAAGTCGCAGCAGTGCTCCACATTCACATATGTTTGAATTTTGAAATATTGCAACTGTACAGTAGAGAGTAGTTTGTAAACCATTCTCTTCTTAATGCAGCCTGCTTCGAATAATTACTGCTGTTAATGTTAATAACTATTGGTGTCAATGAAAAAGCGTCATCACCAACTAAAACCGCATTTTATAGCATGCCGAGTGTCATCGATTTTAATGTATGCAATGTGATTTGTAATTTCAGTTCTGGCGACAGTGCTTCATGCTTTACAATATCTTCATTCCTTATCGCATAATTAACTGTATTTAGAAGAAACGTTATCAGTTCTGGTGACATTCTAGATAATTAAAAGAACTTCTTGGGTCGTCCATTACAAATTATTTCAGCAAGGATCCTGAGCAACCGAGCTGACGTCTTTTTTTCATCCAGTCACGAATCCAAACACGTTTCTTATTTTATTCTTTTGCAGCTATTCCACGCAACAAACTTTAACTCCATCACAACTCGTGCGACGTGCAGTCGCCAAAACTTTCATTTCAGACCCGACACAGGGGCCCACACACCGACGAAAATGAAGTATACAGGGTGGTCCATTGATAGTGACCAGGCCAAATATCTCACGAAATAAGTATCAAACGAAAAAACTACAAAGAACGAAACTTGTCTAGCTTCAAGGGGGAAACCAGATGACGCTATGGTTGGCCCGCTAGATGGCGCTGCCATAGATCAAACGGATATCAACTGCGTTTTTTAAAAATAGGAACCCCCATTTTTATTACAGATTCGTGTAGTACGTAAAGAAATATGAATGTTTTAGTTGGACTACTTTTTTCGCTCTGTGATAGATGGCGCTGTAATAGTCACAAACGTGTAAGTACGTGGTATCACATAACATACGCCAGTGCGGACGGTATTTGCTTCATGATACATTACCAGTGTGAAAATGGACCGTTTACCAATTGCGGAAAAGGTCGATATCGTGTTGATGTATGGCTATTGTGATCAAAATGTCCAACGGGCGTGTGCTATGTATGCTGCTCAGTATCCTGGACGACATTATCCAAGTGTCCGGACCGTTCGCCGGATAGTTGCCTTATTTAAGGAAACAGGAAGTGTTCAGCCACGACCTGCAACAAATGATGATGCCCAAGTAGGTGTTTTAGCTGCTGTCGCGGCTAATCAGCACATCAGTAGCAGACAAACTGCGCGAGAATCGGAATTCTCAAAAACGTCGGTGTTGAGAATGCTACATCAACATCGATTGGACCCGTACCATATTTCTTTGTACCAGGAATTGCATGGCGACGACTTTGAACGTCGTGTACAGTTCTGCCACTGGTCACAAGAGAAATTACGGGACGATGACAGATTTTTTTGCACTCGTTCTGTTTAGCGACGAAGCGTCATTCACCAACAGCGGTAACGTAATCCGGCATAATATGCACTATTGGGCAACGGAAAATCAACGACGGCTGCGACAAATGGAACATCAGCGACCTTGGAGGGTTAATGTATGGTGCGACACTATGGAAGGAAGGATAATTGGACCCCATTTTATCGATGGCAATCTAAATGGTGCAATGTATGCTTATTTCCTACGTAATGTTCTATCGATGTCACTACAAGATGTTTCACTGCATGACAGAATGGTGATGTACTTCCAACATGATGGATCTCCGGCACATAACTCGCGTGCGGTTGAACCAGTATTGAATAGCATATTTCATGGTAGGTGGATTGGTCGTCGAAGCACGTTCACCGGATCTGACATCCCCAGATTTCTTTCTGTGGGGAAAGTTGAAGGATATTTGCTATCGTGATCCACCGACAACGCCTGACAACATGCATCAGCGCATTGTCAATGCATGTGCGAACATTACGGAAGGCGAACTACTCGCTGTTGAGAGGAATGTCGTTACACGTATTGCCAAATGCATTGAGGTTGACGGACATCATTTTGAGCGTTTATTGTCTTAATGTGGTATCACGCTGTAACAGCATGCGTTCTCAGAAATGATAAGTTCACGAAGGTACATGTATCACATTGGAACAAACGAAATAAAATGTTCAAACGTACCTACGTTCTGTATTTTAATTTAAAAAAGCTACCTGTTACCAACTGTTCGTCTAAAATTGTGAGCCATATGTTTGTGACTATTACAGCGTCATCTATCACAAAGCGAAAAAAGTGTTCCAACTAAAACATTCATATTTCTTTACGTACTACACGAATATGTAATAAAAATGGAGGTTCCTATTTAAAAAAACGCAGCTGATATCCGTTTGACCTATGGCATCGCCATCTAGCGGGCCAACCATAGCGCCATCTGGTTTCCCCCTTCAAGCTAGACAAGTTTCGTTCTTTGTAGTTTTTTCGTTTAATGCTTATTTCGTGAGATATTTGGCCCGGTCACGATCAATGAACCATCCTGTTTACTGCTTTCGCCGTGTCTACAGTCAAATATGAAACCATTTGCGTGCAACTCATTCCACGCAACGAGTGGCGCAACCCAATGTCGTCGTGTAAACTAGGCTTAAGGTATCACAGTCATTCTCCTCAGTCATGCTCTGTCTCCCAATTCCAAGTAGTTTTTATTTAAACAAATTCTAAATGTTTTTCAGTCAAATTTCTTGAATTTTGGCTTTTGCAACTGTAGTTAGTTTAGTAGTGCTGAGAGCAGAACAACGCGTTCTTCAGGGCGACACCAATAGAAGGTAGGAAATTTATTTCAAGGGACCCCATATCTACTTATTCAGTTTTACAGAGCGGTAATGAGAGCGAGTAGATCTGAATATACTTACCGCTAATTTCTCATTATCGCGCACAGGTTTTAATTAGTCAGGATTTACTGGTATTGCTTTCTTGTTAGTAGACAGATTGTTTAAAACAGGGTCAGGTAAACATACAGATACAAGTAATCAGATACGCAGTCATCACACCACTTCATATAACTGTTCTTAGTTAGGCATAAACATCACACCTAACTTCAGACATAAACGTTACACTGGGCGATGACACTAACAGGATCGTAATTGTTTCAGAACCTTTTGGTTGTAACACAATCAGACTTGGGTTCTGCTCTCACTCGCAAAGCAATAAGTGAAATTAGAAATTTTGGTGCAACGCATTTTAAAATTTGTAATAATATATTGTCATTGTCTTTGTCTTGGTGATTGTTTGTCCATTGAATTTATTAATTGCGTATGCCGTGCAAAACAGTGAATAGTTAGTTGTGTGCTAATGTAACAAAAAATAATATGTCGAATACACAGAATAACTTTACTGCAATGGGAACAGGTATTGAAAATACTTCATGGCCTGTTGTGGAGCGTACAGCAGACAATGAACGCACATCATTAATGCCTAACGAAGAGATTTTCCCAAATGTGACACTGCCCAGTAATGCGAACGATCAGATGCCAAATTACGCTGAATCGGAAGCCGCTGAAACACACACTTTAAGTGTACAAAACCTAGATTCTGAACAAACACACAGACGGTTTCAATTGGAATACGAATGAAACTGCAGCAGAGGTGTCCACAGACGATACAGTTGTGCACACAACACAAGATACGAGATTAAACACAGTAGATTCCAGACACATTACATTCGATTCTAATCTAAAGTTAAGTAAAGACGTTTCTATGACTATGAATGAATCGTCTCTCGTGCAACAAAATATTCAAAGTACATCACATGGTGAATTTCGGACAGGGAAAGATCCCCTCTTAATGATTCTTCAACAACTGAATAATAGTATGAATGAACATTTTAATCAAATATCTGAAAAACGAGAAAAAACTGCAAGGTAGTTAATTGAGAACAAGACAACATAGAAAACAGTTTCGTGACGAGATTAAATCAGTCGCTTAGCAATGCAGTGAAACCACCAAACAATTACGTGACGATTTTCAATCCATCTCACAACAAATGAATGAACATTTCACAGAACAAGAAAATAACTTTAAGACCGCTTCACGCAACACACTGAAGCATGTACCATTCGTTACTAGCAGTTTACACAACAGCTTCGTCAAATATTAAATACACAACGACGGAAAGATTGTAAGAAACGTGCAAGATACGAACACACAGATCCAAACCGATCGAAATGAACACAAAACAGAAACCAATACTAATCTTCAAAGCACGGAAGATAAACACACAAAAGATTTAGAGACCACCACAAATCGAGCAGCTAGAGTACGAAAATGATTCCGACGCATTTAAATTTGATATTAAGAAACTTACTTGCATGTGCTGTACAGGGTGCACCCAACTGCAGATGGTGGCTCATGTCGGTACCAATGACGTGTGTCACTTTGTATCGGAGCAGATTCTGTCTGGCTTCGGGCGGCTAGCGAAAATATTAAAGACTGCCAGTCTTGCTTCCGAGATTGAGGCGGAGCTCACCATCTGCAGCATCGTCGACAGAACCGACTGCGGTCCTTTGCTGCAGAGCCGAGTGAAGGGTCTGAATCAGAGGCTCTTTTTTTTTTTTTTAATCTAATTTTGTGCGCTTTCGTTCGTTGTATCTGTTCGGGGCGGACGTCGTAATACACCCGTTTTAGTTCGTCGTTGATCAGTGAACTCAGTTTTTTTTATTACAGAGGGCAGCTAACCCTCCGACCGAACATTCTGAGCTACCGTGCCGGCAAGGCTCAGGCGGTTCTGTGACCGTGTAGCCTGCAGATACCTTGACTTGCGCCATCGGGTGGTGGGTTTCCGGTAGTGATGGGCTAAACTGCGATTTTCCGATATCAGTGATTTCTGTGAATGCTACTTTTCAGTATCTGTTATTCTTAACTGTGATTTGTCGCAGTTAAGGAACCTAAGTCGCGTATTCCTCCGCCACTGCTATTTCTGCGATTTCTGCTACTTCAGCGATTTCTGCAACTTCTGCTACTTCTGTGACTTCTGCGATTTCTGTGACTTCTGCTACTTCTGCGATTTCTGTGACTTCTGCTACTTCTGTGATTTCTGTGACTCTTGCGATTTCTGCGACTTACCACCGTATGAAAAAGCTACAGCTGTCCACACAGAAAATTGCATCTCAACAAACCTGTCATTGGTAAGTATGTTTTACGTTTGTTCTTCCATTGGCTTTAATCTTGTATTAAAGAAACAACTGTGAAAATATTAATAGTGTAATTAATATGTAAGTAGCCTTACAGTACCATAATAGTTCGTGTTTAGAAAATGAATTCTAAGGTATTGTTATGTTCTCAGGTACCCGAACTACATTTCAGTCACTCAGTAAAGTGATAACTCAAAATATCATTGTCAGCAGATCTGGAGAAATTACCACTGCATCTTTAGACCGTTTTCGTCAGACGAGAGGTTAGTTTCTAAGTGTTTCGATGGAGTTAATTACTTCAGTCAGATCGTTCTTGCAAATGTGAAATATATCCCATTGAGTGGCTTTCATTACAGCAAATATTAGCAGTCTACTCTGTCAATTATATTGCTTGTAATTAGTGACAGCAAAAATTGTTTAATAATCCTTGTGATTTTGCAGACACAGTTTTGGTTGCTGTACGTATTTATCCACATCAAGGCTGTTGGGAGGGACTCGTGAAGATTCAAGAGAGCTCTTAGAGGATTTGCAGTTTAAAAGTGACATTATTGCGAAATAAGTGTGCAGATAAGTGATTAAACTGTGTTTCATTGAAGTTGTGCGATTTTAAAGGAATAATAAATGATAAATACAGTGAGTCAATATTGAAAATCTCATTTTCCACATGTTAAGCCGTCCTACACCCGTAATTTTCCGCCACTTATTTATTGGTAAACACTTGTTGGAGAGTGACATGCCGCTCCCCCCCTCTTTCTCCACAATCTTGGTGTGACACTGACCTCTAACATATCCCGAAGTCTACAATATGCATTTTGAGGCTGTTGATACGAAAGTGGGAAGTACAGATCCTACAGTTAAATCAGGAATAGCTTAAGTGAATTACTTGAAAGTAACACAGGAAAAGCTTATTTATGTAGGTGGTAGTAGTGTCGGCAAAAAGTTCTTGTGTGTGAAGTTGCCATGTAGAACACCAGGTGTAAAACTTTTCTCCCGAGTCTTGAACTGTGTCGGAACAAAAGTGAGGCATTCATATGACACAATAATACTGTTTTCATTTCACTACACTTATACAGGTGTCTGAGTACTGCTGTGTTAACATTGCAAAGTGCTGTAGGCATGTGGAGTATTAACCAAAACTGTCATATTGGAAGCAGAATCAAACACATTTGTTACGGTACTTGATATTTTCAGGAGAAAAAGACAATGTTGCTTCTTATTAATATAATACATTCAGAGTCACAGCTGTGTTTGACCAACCATAACTGATGCTGAATGTGCATGTCGTCGTATAATATGAAGGGCTTATTTCAATAGTGGTACAAGTCCATTATCTCCACTTTTCTGTCTATAATGCTTCTGAAATTAATGATCCAAACAAACATAAATAAAGGTTCATCTCTAGCAAGAAGCCAATGCTTGAATATTTCTGGTATCTCAACTGCAGATTTTTCAGCACTCATTTAACTTTACGACTCTGTATCTCAAAATGAACAAAAATGGGCTTGTACCACTATTGAAATAAGCCCTTCATATGCACACACAACACATCGATCTCGTGAGGGACAAGGCTCGCATTACGAAGTCCGTACGTCGGTCAACAGATGGCACTAGGAAAAGAATGTTAACTGCGATTTTCAGTTGCTACTTGCGACTCTTAGATGCGATTTGTCACAGAAATCGCAGTTTGACTCGGTAGCGAATAGCATAGTATGAACTTTGCTCAACAGATGGCACTGCTAACTGCGGTTTTTAGTTGCGACTTGCGACTCTTAGTTGCGACTTGTCACGGAAATCGCAGTTACACTCGATAGCGTGTCGCAGAGATGAGCGTAGTACGAACTTTGGCCAACAGATGGCACTGTTAACTGCGCTTTTTAGTTGCTACTTGCGACTCTTAGTTGCGACTTGTCACGGAAATCGCAGTTAGACTCGAAAGCGTGTCGCAGAGATGAGCGTAGTACGAACGTTGGCCAACAGATAGCACTGTTAACTGCGCTTTTTAGTTGCAACTTGCGACTTCTAGCCGCGATTTGTCACTGAAATCGCAGAAAGCAGTACGGAATTCGGCCAACAGATGGCTCACGGCGTTGAATGTGAAATGCTACTTGCGACTGCTAACTGTGACTGACATCGCAGTTAGATTTTGTAAAGTTGTTATTGTGATATCTGTGACTTCTCAATCACTGTGAATTCTAACAGATACGCGATTTCCTGCCCACCACTAGTTTCCGGGTTCCGCTTAATAGGTCGGGAGTCCACTACACACAGGAGGCGCCTACACGGGTAGCGGGTGCTGTGTTGAAAGGACTGGGCGGTTTTTTAGGTTAGAGGGTCTCAGGGAACCACACAAGGGACATCCGTCTAAAAGTGGGCAGGTAAAATACAATAAGGTAGTTGTAGAAACGATTGGTATTGTAGTTGGAAATTGTCGTAGCTGTGTTGGGAAAGAACCAGAGTTCCAAGCCCTAATAGAAAACACTGAAGCTCAAATAGTTGTAGGTACAGAAAGCTGGCTAAAGCCGGAAATAAGTTCCGCTGAAATTTTTTCAAACGATCTAACATTGTTCAGAAAGGATAGATTGAATACAGTTGGTGGTGGAGTAGTTATTGCTGTCAGAGGTAGTTTGCCTTGTAGCGAAACTGAAGTAGATAGTTCGTGTAAAATAGTATGGGTAGAGGTTATACCTGACAATCGGACTAAACTATTAATTGGATCGTTTTACCGACCCTCCAACTCAGAAGATATAATTGCTGAACAGTTCAAAGAAAACTGAGTCTCGTTTCAAATAAGTACCCCGCTCATACAATTACAGTCGGTGGTGACTTCAATCTACCCTCAATATGCTGGAAAAATTATACATTTAAAGCCGGCGGCAGGCATAAAACGTCATCCGAAATTGTACTGAATGCTGAATGCTTTCTCAGAAAATTGTTTGCTTTCATCTGCAACAAATCTACACCGAACAGAAATACAGAACAGTACAGATAGTTGAGGTGCCGCAACAGGCTCCAAACTGTAATTTACAGCCAAGCAGAACATGACTAGAAAATACACCCATTGCATCTGCCAGCAACCTAAGACACAATTCACAACCTCTTCATACATCTAGTGAAAACGTAATAACATTTGACGACGTAAGAGACACGTTGTTACAGGAGAAACACCTAATGGAGAAAACCATTTCTCATCCTGTAATCGAGGATCTAATAGAAACACAATTGCTTACAGCAGTTATTGATTCTGATTCACCTGTCTCGGTGATTAATGAAACAGCCTTTCATAAATGCAACCATGATAATCCTTCTGCAACATTTCCGCTATTGAAACTAAAGTAGGAGGAGCTTTTTGTGGCAAAGGAGTCGATGTCAAGCAACAAACACATTTATTATTTTCAATTGCAGGTGTCACATTCTATTCGACCTTCTGGATTTTTCCCCTCCTCACCACTGATGTAATAATAGGCATGGGTTTCCTAGTTACTCATTATGTGATTATTGATTTTAAGAACTCATATATGATGCTTAAGAATGGCAAACAACAACTCGCTCTGGAGTTTAAAAACACGCATTCATCAGAAGATCAAGACATTAACTGTATTTAGTTCACTTATGCATCCAAAAACACCATTTGGCAAACAACATTTTTTATGGATACAAATATTCACAGTAATCTATCAGCTGATTTCAATTACTATGCAACACAAACAATAAATGAAAAGGTAAGTGAAAGCTAAGCTACTACAGATGAGAGATAACAATTACGTAACTGCAACACTCTCAAGTTTTCGATAACTTTCTCAGAACAATGACTGGATTTGTATATGAATTTCATGTAAAGCCTTCAAAATGGTTCAAATGGCTCTAAGCACTATGAGACTTAACATCTGAGGTCAAAAGTCCCCTAGACTTAGAACTACCTAAACCTAACTAACCTAAGGACATCACACACATCCATGTCCGATGCAGGATTCGAACCCTTGCACTGTAGCAGCAGCGCGGTTCTGGACTGAAGTGCCTAGAACTGCTTGGCCACAGTGGCCGTCGTATGTAAAGCCTCATGACACATATAAAACTAAGCATTATTCCATTCCTTTCATATATAGACAACAGGTAAAGGAAGGGCTTCAAGTCATGCTTACACATGGCATTACTGTGCCAAATGTTAGCCAATACATCAATCCATTGCACATTGTTAATAAAAAAGATGGCTCACTATGACTTGTTCTGGACTCATGCCAAGTTAATGATACCATCATCATTGAAACTGATCGTCCATGGGCATTAGAAGAACACCTGCAGAAATTTCATGGTACCTCTATATATTCGAGTTTAGATCTCAAATATGGTTTCTGGCAGATTTAGTTGCTCCCTAACTACAGTGTAAATTATCATTTGAATTTACGATTTCTTCTGCTGCATTCATTTGAGCCATAACACAACACTTTCCCAAGAACTGAAAGATAGAATCACAATGTATAGTGACAACATTCTCATCGCTGAACCCAGTTGGCTTGAACACAATAATATTATTCACACATTACTGCGAACATTTCTCAAATAAGGTTTAACAATCAATCTCAGAAAATCTCATTTCAGTCAAGCATCAATCAAGTTTCTTGGACATGTTACTTCGTCTGACGGCATTGCGCCCGATTCCGAAAAACGTAAGGTTATACGTGACATCACGATACCTACTAATAAAAGAACAACTTCGCAGTTTTCTCGGCCTTATAAATTTTTTCGTAAATTTATCCACTAATCTGCTTTGTATACTCCAAGATTGTGTGAGTAAACTGTCAAATACATTGTTTGGTAATGGGATGAGCAAGCACGTTCTGAATTCCCTGAACCTTAAACATGCTTTACTTACAGCATTGATTTTATCACATCCAGACCCTATAAAGAATTTTTCAATTGCCACAGATAGTTCCAACACAGCACTTGGTGCACACTTTTTTCAAGAAATACAAAAAGATGGCAAGACAGTAATCAAGAACACTGTGTTTGCTAGTCGCATTTTATCTCCAGCAGAACGTAACTACTCCATTACTGATTTACAAGACGTTATGTGTTGTCTGGGCCTTTACAAAATTTCGACACTTTCGATATGGCAGAAACAACTGTTTACAAAGACCACAGAGCGATTCATTTCTTACTTCCAGCTAAATTCACGCATGATCGCCTTAGCAGACGGAAATTGTCCATGAATCTGACTTCACTGTTATACATATTCCTGGCACACAGAATACTGTAGCTGATGCATTATCCTCTTTGCAACAGACAGCAAGACATCACAGTCAACTTTTTTCAAACGAATTTCAGATTCTTATACATGCAAAAGGTAGCATTTCAAAATTTTATCTTTTCTTCATTACAGGATATAGCCCAGGTTCAAATGGCTCTGACAACTATGGGACTTAACATCTGTGGTCATCAGTCCCCTAAAACTTAGAACTACTTAAACCTAACTAACCTAAGGACATCAGACACATCCATGCCCAAGGCAGGATTCGAACCTGCGACCGTAGCAGTCGCGCGGTTCCGGACTGAGCGCCTAGAACCGCGAGACCACCGCGGCCGATATAGCCCAGGAATAGGACAAATATTGTATTCGGAAATAGATCAAACACCTTTGGCAAAACAGAAATAATGCAAGATTCAGCTACAACTACATAGTTCGTAATAGTATTCTCTTTCGCCGTTCTCTCCCTGACAGCGACAAATGGTTATTATGCGTCCCATAAGAGTTGGTTAATAAATTAATTTGGTATATACATCATTATGGTTCCCAGAAATGGTTTCTTATTCTCAGGCAGAAGTGCTGTTTCAATAACACAGAGAAACGCATACGTCGAGTTTTGGCAATATGTAACATTTGTTAAAAAGCAAAAACACTGATTACATCTCAGAGTCCTCCACCGAATCCTATTGCTCCCATTATATTACGCCACATGGCCGCTGTTGATATTTTTGGATCCAGTCCAAGGACTAACAGAGGATTTTGTTATGTTTTGTTGCTGTTGAAGCTATGTCGAAATTTGTCATATTTACACCACAACGCAAAGCAACTGACAAAATCGTAGCAGCAACATTTACTAAAGATTTGTTGGTCACATCCATAAGATAATTCCTGGTAAGGGATCACAGTTTCGATCAGCGATTTAGACATGCACGTTTAGAGCTAGAAGTATTTCTCCTACTTACATATCCCAATATCATGCATCCTGCAACCTCTCAGAACGTTTAATGAAGAAAATTAATAAACTCTGTCGCATTTATTGCCACAAAAAAACATACTGAATTGGACGAACACATTTCAGCATTTCAAGATGTCATCAGTTCCATTCCTAATGGATCAACAATGTTACTCTGTATCTTATTTTGAAAAATATATAACCACCGAACAAAATTAGAGAAATAGTATATTTTCCAAAATCACGCCGGTTACACCACCATGAAACCACTGACACTGCCCTCAACAACTTTCAGCGAGCGCCGCAAGAAATTACAGAAACAGGTGAGTAATTTTCGCGACTTTCATGCTGGACAAAAAATATTGGTACCCACACATAATTTGTTGACTAAAGGTAAAATTCGGTGTAGGACATTACAGAATTCGAACTTTACTACAACCAAATGTTGTTTGTATTGAAACGTTACAAACAAGGAAATCCAGAGAAATCCGGAGAAATCATGTTTCTAATGTAAAAAAAAGTTCATTGAGCAGACTTCATCTTTTCTTCCTCTTATGGTGGACTAATTAGCATACATGTCACAAATCAACATAACGTTTGTTACTCTTACATAGATTTTCCATCTTAAAATTTTTTGTACAATATCATACGCCTTTATCATGTATTACTCATTTTCTATGTCCTTTTGATATATTACTGTGCCCTTACTTACATTATTTTTTGTGGGATTAAGACCGTTTTTCACATTGTAATTTTTATTAATGCTGTACACTCATCCTCATCGTTCTTATTCCATACTTTGATGTGCTGTGTAATTACAGCAACTAAGATATTATGTCTTTATTAATCACTAAATTCATGCATGGATCACAGCGCCAATGAAAATAAGTCATTAAGACAGAAACGCAGGAATATAAAACAAACAAAATGTTGCACAAATAATTCCTTTAATGAAGTAATATTTTTTCTCCAGAACTTGCAGGAAAAAATACAAAGGTAAAACATGTGGACAGAAAGGCAAAAAGTTCAGTTTATTGTATCTTATATATAGGGAGATGCTGGACTTTGTGCAAATGAGGCAATGGATAGGTGTCACTATACTGATAAATTTGAAAGGGCTCTTTTAAGCGAGTATTGGTCACCGAATATTCAGGAGAGATAAAGAAATGAAGTCTATTGTCCAGAAATGTATAATCCCAGACACGGTAGTCTAAGAAAATATTTTGAGAAATACAGTAGTAAGACCAGGTACTGGGATGAGCCAATGGCTAGTAAAGATGTGATCTGGCTGTAGAAGTTCTGGCTGCCCAGACATATCAAAGACAAGTTAATTAATGCTGACAAGGAAGATTTAGACAAATATCTGTCAGTATAAGACAAGGTTGATTTGGCACTAAAGGGGATGAAGGCAGAAAAAAATGATACAAATCATTCATCTCCTCCTCAGAAAAAAGGGAATGTAGAAATAACAAACAAGGACACAATAATAACAGTGGTAAAGGTTATGATCAGCCAACCACTTATGGAAGGCAAGCGAATGGCGATGGTTATCCACAATCGAATAGAAAAAGGAAGTGGGATGATAGAACCTACACCCGATACCAAAGCAATTCGAAATGGTGGAATAGCAATACTAACAACCGAAACCAGTGGAAGATTAATTTCTCGCCAAAGTGGAATCAAAACACAGGTCTGCCACCAGGACCAAACAAGGAACAATGAAATGAAAACCGTGGAAGAATGTAAATCAGCAACATTGGCCAGCACAGTAATCCAAATAGTGGAGGTGTCAGACGCAACCATCCAGGACCCTCCCAGACAACAAACTAGTTCCAGCCACAGTAAGCTCCCTATTGTTGATCAGTGGACGAAGTGGGGGCACACCAAAACAGACTCGAGAAACCGTTGACCTGCTGCTTATAATGATGATACCGCAATGCAGGATGAATTATTAAACGAATCTAGTAAGTGCAAAAGCAGCAATCTAGAACAGATATAAGCTGTGATTAAAATGCAGATAGAAGATATTCAAGTCAACGTGTACACTGGTACTGGTGCGGCTAGTAGTGTTCTGAGTTTGAAAATGTATAAGGCATTATGCATGACAAATAAAATACCGACTTATCCAGTACAAAACTGTTGGGTATCTGGAGATATTAGGGGACAGGCATAAATAGTTAAATTCCAGGTGCAGGTTGACCTGAAATTTAGGGGAGGAGTGATCAAATGCACTTTCCTAGTAGCTTGTATCCTGGGTTGTGACTTCCTGAGGAGCAGAAAGGCAAATATTTAACTTTCCAATGGGGAAATTAGTTTAATGTATGGTGGGAGGAGAATTGTACTGGATATAGTCAGAAAGAATGAAATACATGACAAGTGTTGCCAGAGTATTTAAATCAAATGCTGCAGATGAAATATTTTAGAAGTTGACTGTGATTTAAAACAAAAGGAATACTATTATCATGAAAAGGAATTAGAGAACACTACAGAAATACAGGAAATGGTTTACAATAAGGTTATGGAATCGGATTATTTGAACAGTAGCCAGCAACATGAGTTTACTAATCTGATGTCAAATCATTTTAGTGTTTCCTCAGAGAAACCTGGAATAAAGGGTTACTAATACAACATTAAGGTGTTGCCCTATGAAACCTTCTGTCATGCCACATATTCTGTACTGTGGTCATAGAATGAGGCTGTTACAAATGATACCACATAATTGTAGCTTTCTCTTGTGTGACACAGATGGAGACAAGATTAAAGAACTATACCCTTCTAAAGACATCAAACTGTATATAAAATTATTCATAATGACAATGTAGATATAATATTTTCATTCAGCTTTTGATGTATTTTTCATAAATTACTAAAGAAGTGTTTTCCATGGTATATTTTTCTGTAGTTAGGACATATAAAGTGTCTACCATGTGAGTGTACTTAACGAAAGAACAATATTACTTGCTTTTCAAAGATGCACAGGGAAGACATTAGTTACTGAACAGTGTAACAAAGGAACACAAGTTCATGAAACTGAAGTAGAATAGTGAATATTATGTGATAACTATTTTTAATGAGAACATTTGGTTTAATTCCACACTGTAATGTAAAGTTAGGACTATTATTCATTGGAAGGTTCAGCTTGTGAAAGATTTAGTAGATGTAAGTTTAATTTTCTTTAATATACAATACTCATTTATTTGGTAAGATTTCAACCACTAGAGTAAAAAGAAAGATGACCATGAATAAAACCCATGTTAAAGGGATATACCTTGGCTCGTCAGAAATGCAGATTTCGGTGCAGCAATTTTAGAATCTATCGAGCAGGAATATGTCATGCAATTTTACTGCACGACTTTGCTAAATTTTTGGATACATGGCTAAACTTAGATTCGGCCCGATAGATGGGTGTTAGACACTGTGTAACACAGGAAAATGCTTGGGAGTCCTGAGAAAATGTAAAAATATAGGCAATTTATTGAGTATAATATGGTAAAGCCAATATTCATATAAAGTCAGGCCAGAGTCTGAGTACAATTCCTGATGATCTATTACAGATCAGACAAACATGACATGGGGTGCAGGAATGTAAGCAGTGGATTCTGTAATTTAAAAATTGTAACACCTGCCTCTAAACGAAAAGACAGATAACGTAAGTGACAGAATCTGTAATTAACTTGTTCTGTGGAGAAAATTTGTGTAGTCACAGAGAAAATAAAAACTGTGACTTGAACTACATGTAACTCTGTAATTCGCAATCTGTAGTATGAGGAAGTGTTAAGTGAATGATGGCAGTACTTTGTACAGGCTTTGGCGGACGTTCTTAATGAACAGATGTTGTTAAGTGCGCACAGTGCGACGAGTATGGAAAAACTGTATAATTTCATCTCGTGTAAATTGTGCGAACGATGCATTTGAAATAGACAGCGTTTCACGCCCAGCAACAATCAACATTACAACGCGAAGCGGACACTTAGCCGGCGAGTGAACGTGCCACGCTCTGAGTGATGTTTTTAGAACAGGTTATAAACAGTGAATAGTCATCGTTGTGGACACGGTGAAGTGTAGAGCGTTTGACGACTTTAGGAGGCTTATATAGCGCGAAACATTACGAATATCATAGAAAATGAAAAAAAGAACCACGTTTTCAGGACTATGTGATTACTGGAATTACGTACATGGGGTGTAATAAACAATTACGGAGCTGGCCCTGAACTATACAAAAGCAGTGGCTAATAATGTGTTCATTTTTCCAATAGCGAATTCCCATCTGTGTGTTAAACAAATGATACTGTGTAATCGAACTTGTTTCATGTACACTGCTTGGCGTTACGAACAGTCTGGGGAGACGACAACAAAGGAGGCGACGCCGATGAAGCCTCGGTGGACAGTAGCGCAGTTAAACGTCAACGCGAGGGGCGGTACCTGACGCCGTAACTCCCACGTCCCGCGAACATCCGGCGACCGACGACGGCGCCTACCAGCTGACGACACCATCGACCAAAGACATCGTCATACAACTGTCAAATTATGTATCTAATCGATCAAATGCGAACTTTGCAAATCAAGAATGCTATACCTGATAATACTTGAATTAATAGCAAATAGAGATGAAGGATAGTGTGTTTCGCTCCACCCAAATTTTATGCAGTTTCCCTTGCAGCCCTCGTCCGAATGGAGAGCGATAAAAAGTAAATGTCCGCAGCCTCAGTTAATAAGAGACTATCCCTAGTAAAATGAAATATATTGTTTAAGGGAGCACGCCCCTGAACGGGCTGCAGTTTTAGGATTATCTTCACCCTCATAGTGCAACTGATCGATAAATCAGAGATAGCTCAAAATTCTTACACAAAAGTAGGGTCATTAGCCAAAGCATTTCCCAAAAAATCATAAAGATATTTATTATATTTTGGTACTGACAACAATATTTATAATAGTATAAAAACGGAACTCTATTTCCTTGCGGTACCATTTTCTTTGGAACCACTGACCGCACAGCTTGGAAAAAGAGTCAGAGTACAGACAACGTTCACATAAGTGTTTTACGCCTCCAATTTCCTTCCCTGATGCTGATCTGTGAAACAGACAAGTAATTTATTTTACTACAACAAATATATTTAAAAATGTTGCTCGAATATCACTGACATCATCATCATGTTATAAATTTTTCAGGAAATAGTAGGCAAGAGAGGTAGAGGAGGTCATTCTAAATATCTGTACCAATTTTTGTGAGTTTAACTTCAGTCATTTAGGAGAACAGTGTACCTGAATGCTGAAAATTCAAGTTTTCGGTAAAACGCAAAAGAAGATTTACAGATTTATCAACTTACCACTATGTTCGTTTAGAATATTTCAGCTGCATACTCCAGTCGTCCTCCCATTTCTTTATCCTCCATATTCTTCATTCTTTTCTTTGTCCTTGACTCCTTGGTAGCAGCTTCTGCAGCTGTCTCTGCTTCAGTTAATTGCAGCTTATCAATAGCAGTTAGAGCTAAAGCCATATTCCTTCCTGTTTCGATGTTGAATTTCTTCATAACTTTTACCCTTGAAATTGCACCATCATTGAATGTTATTATTGCATTCATTATATCAATCTTCAGCACTTCAGCCCAACAAATACAGTTTTGGGTACTCTCTCCCATATACAGTTGTTGAAGCTTTCATTTGCATTCTGAGGGAGACCATGCACACATTTACTAGGTAGATTTTTATTTGCCAGATCCCTATATATAGGCCTAATTGCCTCCATTACAGCAAGTGGTAAGGAATGCTTGTGGGTATATTGTATGCCTTTAGCATTGCTCAACTAGTACTTGCATCACAAATCTTCCCCTTTTGGACATAAACCATGTTGTGGGGTTTCATCTTTTGACACTCTGTGAGACCTTGTTGCCCAAACGCTCGTCTTATGTTCTCCAAATCTCCTACATTTCTCCTTATTGCTGAGTCAAAGAATCAATTTCACTTTTTGTAAGACGACTTGGACCACCTATGTGTTTTCTGTCTGACACAGTTTTTTTCCACTGAAGTCTTTACATAATTTTCTCAGCTGAGATCCCATTCTTTTTTGTACATGCCCAACACATTCAAGCTTTTCTATCAGAGTGTCCCCATATGGTCTGTAATTAACAACAGTAGTGTGTCCTTTACAGTCTCCATCCCTAAGGTAGCCTACATACCTCACACCAAGACTGACCTCTGATCTTCTTAAAATGTTTAGAACTCCTTTCGTTTCCATGTTTCCACTTGGGTCATCAAAGTTCTTTACACAAACATGGGTGCCAATAAATTTACTTGAACAACCCTGACAGTGCTTTGTTAGACTTTCATGATCTAGTATCTTACCAGTTTCAATTAATGTGGCAGCTGTAACCCCATTCAGAGAAGTATGACCTCTCTTCTGCCAAGATCCATCAAACACTGCTACAATGTCTGTATTCTTAGACAAGGCTACTGCTTCTGCTGTTGCTCTTTTCATCGAATGTTCACTTATACCACATAAAGCATTATGCATTAATTTATTGTATCTGTAAAAACTCAGTGGAGGTAGAAGCAAATTCATCACTGCACAAAAAGTCTGGGCAGCTCTCCTTCCCCTTTCAATACATCGCATTGCATAAGCAAGCTGAATATTTACACTGTAATATCGACTATCAGATACTGGCGATGTCACAGTATCACTGTGCATCTTACACGAGTCACAGGCAATCACTAACCGACCTGAAAGACCCTTCCTTGCTGAAATGTCATCACAAACATCAATACTTGTAAATAGTAGATTTCAGCTATCAGTCTTCCTTTTGAAATTTTATTGGCAGATCTAGATTTCAGCTAGAAACTAGCCATTCTCAATGCACTATCATTTTTTATCAATGCACGTAATGCTTGTTGGTTGGGCTTCATCCACAGTTCATTGAATACTATTTTTTATTAGCATTCAATGAACTCTGGATGAATTACAACCAACAGGCATTACATGCATTGATCAAAAATGATAACACATTGAGAATGGCTAGTTTATAGCTGAAATCTAGATCTGCCAACAAAATTTTAAAAGGACCACTGATAGCTGAAATCTATTTTTTACAAGTCAAGACAACAGTCGCTGCGTGCAACAGCCTTTTGAATGGAAGGTAATCTGATGAACATCAATACTATCATCACAACTGCAGTACTTACATTTCACAGCACTCTTCAAAACTCTTTACAGCATATTTAGGTTCATAATAACATTTCCGTCGTTATTGCTGCTCACAATACTACTAGGCTTGTTCTTATTGCATTCATAAAGCGAAAGTGTACGTCTAGAAGCACTGCTTGTAGACACAGTTTCCGTGGGCAGCTTTTGAAGCAACTCATGTGTATTATTCGGTTGTGTTTGGATCTGGTTGCCACATAACTTTCGTTTGTGGCTAAATTTCTTTACTCTTGGCATTTATAGCACAGGGGACACACACACAGAAACAAAACAACATACAATAACTATAAAACCACACACGTATTAAATTCCAAAATCATATATTCTCAGATCTTTGTTTACATTCGAACCATAGCCTCTAGACATGCCTGTACTTTGGTTCTGGGAATCAGTGCCTTCTAGAATACAACTGTGTTAATGGTACATAACTAACGACAGAAAAAACGGAAGAACAAAATAATGCATCACGTATTCTGATGCACTTCAAACTGACAGATGGGCGAGGCCCCTGTGCAACATTACATTCAACCTCAATTTTAGATTGAACAGAAATTGATAATGCCCATAAACTATACATTTTAGAAATCAACATGAAATGCTCTTTTCTATAGATCAAGAAATTTTTTTTCAAATTTTTGATCATTTTCATGAGCATATCCCCTTAAATATATGTACCAATGATGTTGAAATATTTAACCTTGTTGAACAACATAAAGTGTATTGGTGCAAACTCAAAGTATCAGGCAATGATAGAAATTTATAACTGGTATTATGTTAAATACTGTGATGGCAAGTGAAAATTTTAGTGAAAGTGCTTCATGTGGCGTAATGTGGAATGCCATGCCTGAATGTTAGAACATGTGACCATGGCATTCCAGAGGTCTTATGATGTCCCATGGCCCAGATTAGGTAAACAATAAATGATTAAATTTTTTTTCGCGATATTATGCAATTATATTTGTCATATGTAAAAGAAACTCTACTAATAATCAAGGAATGATGGGATTATAAAGAAAAACTATTATCTGTAACGTAAGTACTATTATTATCTTTGTTAGTTTTGGTATTGGCGTGAAGCAAAAAGTGCCAGACACTATCTTGCTTTGTTTTGTTCAAATATGACGCCATCATGCGCAATCTACATAATAAGGTGTGTACATGTTTTATTATTTGAGCAGTGTGCTCCAATACATGTCTAAAGTACTGCTGTTGTTAATTTTAACTGTAACCTGCACCACATATCCCATTTGCTTGTCCCATCCTTTTTAAAATAATTTCAGGTGCAGTGCTGGCATCAAGCTGAACATCGCTGGACAGGAGCAACTGACCACCATTAAGTAGCAATTTCAAATTATCGTAATTATTGTCCTGTTCTTTCCACAGGTAACACTGGAGATCTACAATATTATTTCTTTCATTTATGATGTATGGGAAACTGATATTTTCAAAGTACTTAACGATTTATCCAGACGATATATGTTACGTGCAATATGACACAGATATGGCCTGCACTAAGACGTAATTAAATCACATATTGAAAATGGTGAAATACCTTTTTTGTATGTGTATACAGCCTATAATAATTAACTGTTTTTGAACAGCCGGCCGCTGTGGACGAGCGGTTCTAGGCGCTTCAGTCTGGAACTATGTTGCTGCTACTGTCACAGGTTCGAATCCTGCCTCGGGCATGGATGTATGTGATGTCCTTCGGTTAGTTAGGTTTCAGTAGTTCTAAGTCTAGGGGAATGATGACCTCAGATGTTAAGTCCCATAGTGCTTAGAGCTATTTGAACCTTTTTTTTTGAGCATGGATTTGTCTAAGCAATTTCAATAATTATGCAGGATTCCACACTACATTTTTGTGTCAGTAAAATCTAAGAACGACCCATGCCTTCACATATCTTTGCAGTGAAACCGAAATCGAATAAAATATAAAATTAAATTAAATTAAGTAATAAAACCCCACATTCACATTTCATTCAACAACACACACATTAATGAGTTATGTATTTGTACTACAACTGGCGCCCTTTGCTCGTGGGCCAGAATAATTTCAAATAGAATTTCTCCATAATATTTATATTTTTGTGATTTTATGTGTATATTTGTATCCATAATTTCTATGATAACCAGAACCCAAATTTCTTTTACATGAAAATTACGAGCATCTAAGGAATGTTATATGGATGTGAAGAAAACTGACCCTGAGATATATGAAAGAGAGAGCTGCCAAGCTGAAAATAAAGACAAATAAACCAATACCGAATACAGTAATAAAGCTAAGGGCTACCATGCATACTATCCTGCTGTTGCACTAAAGTTTGACATGTACTGCTGAACTGATGAGTCATGGTAAGGCAGAAATTCATTTCAAGTCGCAATTTTGAGCAATTACTGATACAAAGACAGTGTAATGTTATTGATTTTAACATTCACTTTGCCACAACACCCAAGGTTAGCATGGTGCATTTGTAATAGTACTCACCTTTAACATGTGTGATTGTAAGTGTATATGTTTATGTATTGTGTCTAAGCGTGTGCAGACTCTTTACACTAGCAGAATCAAGTTATGGGCAAAGTGGGAAGAATTATGATTGAGAAATTAAACAAAGATTTTGTTCAGCATGATAACGTGCAGGACATGAGTAGATTTTTTGATGATAGTACAGTCACTGCCTCAGCAGGTGAGATGCTGGGAGCAGCTGTCAGTAGTTGTCAGGTGGAACATCTGACACCAACAAATATGTTGGATGTAGAGGATGTTATACTGTTAACAGAAACTATTTTGACACCAAACAGGCCAGTGGAGAGAATTTTTATGTCAGCTGTGTGCTCTCTGCTGCACGATCCATTTGCGCTTTACTATGCAAATTGGAAGGATGTGATAAGGCATGTGATCGGTTACAGGCTGAAGGAGATGAAAGGCTGAAACGAGAACTCGACAACCGTGTTCGATTACAAGAAGGAAGAGGTGAAAAGTTAAAACGAGAATTAGAAGAACGTGGTCGATTACAAGCTGAGAGGGATATGCAACTGTTATCACAGTTAGCTAAGTGAGAACAAACTAATGAAAAAATGCTATCAGATTACCTTGAGAAATTTTACTCAGAGGTAATTGAATTAAAGAATTCCTGTCAGGGGCTTCCTGAACTAGTCAGCAACTTAGCTTTGGAGGTAAAGGCTATACAGACAGCGCAAACGACTTTGAAGGAAGAGGTAGATTCCATCACAGCTCACATGGAGCAACTAGAGGTTTCACAGCGAGAGTGAACTGAAATTAATTTAACTGATCAGGTTGACAAAATCGAGAAAGAATTCCAGGAATGCAGCAGAAGAAATCATAAATCCAAATGATAATTTACAGAACCGGTAACAATTGCCAAAGCAAGGGAATCTGTCAAAAACCATATTTGAGATATAAATTCGAATATATAGAGGTACCATGAAATTTCCACAGAATTTCTTCTAATGTCTATGGACGATCAGTTTCAATGATGATGGTATCATTAACTTGGCTTGAATCCAGAAAAAGTCGAAGTGAACCAACTTTTTTATTAACAATGTGTAATGGGTTGATGTATTGGCTAACAGCTGGCTTGATAATACCATATTTAAGCATCGCTTTAAGCTCTTTCTTTACCTGTTGTCTGTATATGAAAGGAATGGAATGATGCTTAGCTTTACATGTGTCATGCGAGTTTACTTGAAATTCATATACAAATACATGTAGTGTATATATAACCTATAAGTGCGTTTGTTGTTGAATGGAATGTCAATATGGGGTTTTATTATTCTATTTTATTTTTATTTTTATTTTGATTTTGGTTTCACTGAAAAGACTTGTGAAGGCATGGATTATTCTTGGAATTCCTCAAACTTTTCAGGAAAATGACTGGGTGAACCGACCGGGTATGTCGAATTAGTAGGTATGCAATCTATTGGTCTGTTAGAACATATGTTTCGTATTATGCGTAATTTATTTTTTAGACTACTTCTTACTTTTGTGATGTGTCCTCTTTCGTGTGTTTTAGAAGACTACATGATGGCTAGTACTTTGGGGTGTGTTCGTAAATCAACTACAGGACCAAGAAATGAGAGAATACGGTGCAGTGATGCCAGTTTTGAGAAAAAAATATCCGAGTGGCTATAGGAAAGCAGTGATGAATTCGAGGTGAAAATTGAATATTCTGATTCTGATTTCACCATTACCGCCGAGAGAGATGATTATCAGAGAAGCAAAAATAATGGAAATAGGTTGGTTTTAAGTGAGCGTAGTTATGACGATGACGATGAAAAATATCTGGCATATTGCTTTGTCTCCTTGTATATTGTCCATAAAAATACCTTGCACGTCTTCAAGTACATTGTCACAATCGTCGACGTCATCGTCATAACTACTATTGAAGCTCATAAAAACTGCTGTGAAAGATGTTCCTAAAATTATTGCATCCCAATTAATTAATATAAATTTTAATTTGGAGGATGGAAAGTTTGTTAAACATAATGATCATTTTCATGGGGACTCTAACATTATTGCTTGATTTAAACCAAACGCTGAATTTGGAAGACCAATAATTTATGAACCACATTATCCTGTAGATAGTATTTTCAAACTATAAAAATTATTGTAACCAATGAAAATGTTAATCTGATTGACTTTAATTGTGCTTATGTAACAGTTGTTTTAAAAATATCTTAATAAATTTTATTTTGATGAACAAAATCGAGAGTTATCAGTTTTAGTCATTCCTTTTTAACGAGAAAACACAAAATAATATAAATGTACCTAACAATGACACTGAAATTGAAATAAATATTGGAAATGGATGGCTTCATCCGAATCATGCAAAATTATACATGAATTTTAGAACTGTTGCAGCTAATTTACACAGATCAGAATCAGATTATCCAACAGATGATGGAAAATTCAATAAACAATTAATTGATAATTATGTAGCAAAACCTTTTGATTTTGTGACCATAAATATTGGAAATAATACCCAGAATCTAACATCCTTTTATATCATCAACAGCTATGTTATATTTTTCTTCCTCTGTTACTGATAAAATAATCTTGGAAGGACACAGTCTTAATAATGGAAAAAGTAAGAAAAATGAAGTACTTCACCCATTAACAATGCCTGACGGATTTTTGAGGGATTATAAAGAAATTATGTGGGAAGCAGATTTAACAGTAATTTTTACTAGTCCTGGAGATTCAATTCTTAGATGCCCTGATTAGAATGATGCTGCAGTTAATACACACTTCCTAAGGAAGGAAAAACTGTAATAGAATCAATGGATTTCATGTACCAATTGTTAAATATGAACCAAATTACGAGTTAGAACAATGAGAAAATATTTTGAAAAATCCAAAAATTCCAATATCTTTTTATGAACTACAAACTGTAGAAGTTGCAGGACTGAATGGCAAGAAAAATTACGAACTAGATGTCAAAAAAAATGGTTCAAGTGGCTCTGAGCACTATGGGACTTAACATCTGTGGCCATCAGTCCCCTAGAACTTAGAACTACTTAAACCTAACTAACCTAAGGACATCACACACATCCATGCCCGAGGCAGGATTCGAACCTGCGACCGTAGCAGTCTATCACAAATTACTATAGCTCAATGAAATTTGAAATGCCATATTTCGTATTTGTTACATTTAACATGAATGGTAAAAATAATCAGTTACTTGACTCTTCATTATTCAACCACATTAACCTACAGAATTTATACTTGAAAAATAGAAGAAACGAAATTTTCCCCACAGGAAATGTGGAATATTAATTCTCCAAATAATTTTCTCAAAGCAAATGACACATTTCTCAATTGTAAACGTGTTACCTTCTCATATCAGACACTAACATAACTCCATGTAATTTCATAATGAGCTATCGTATCTGTCTGATTAACAAGAGTCACAGAAAGAATACTGCATCTTCACAGAAAATTACAACAAAACTTCGTGCAACTGTCAATGAAAATAATCCTAAAGGGACTTTAGAGTATGTAAAAATATATGGCAAGAAAAATTTAACTTATGGTGCACAGCACAGAATACTTACTGAAAAATATTAAATATATACATGAATAAAAAATGAGAAAAAGTTAAAGAAATCTTAACAACTTGTTTGCATTTCATTTAGAAGTATTTTCAGAAATAAAGAGAAAGTAAAAAATGAAAAATTTAGAATGTTAAGATTTTGAATGAATTTCATGATACTGAATTCACTCGGTGAAAATTTTTTGAAAATTTTACTTTTCCTATTAAATTTTATGATATTTAAATGGAAAATACCAAACAGCTAAAACAGTGTGGTCACTGTCTAGAGAAAAAGAATATTAATGAATTTTATGAAGATAAATAACGAAAAGATCGATATTGTTGGATTTCTAAAGAAAAGTTACATGTCAATGTGGTAAAACTGTAAACAAAAGCCATACCTCAAAAAACGTATACAAACAATAGATCATAAGAGCTTATTGCTGGGAAAATTTTAGGTAAAGAATAGGCTTCTTAGAGTCACCATAAATCTTTTATTTATTTTCTTACATTCACCTTTTGAATGAAAAATTACTATTTCTGAAAACTGGTGAATGTGACACTAAAAAAATAGTCGTTGTTATCAATTTTTCTCATTTTGACCAGAAGAATGGATTATAGTGAATCCATTTAGTAGGTTCTAGGTAAGTTTTCGTTTTTTAGTGAAAAGAACGTGTGAGTTGAATGATTTTCAGTAGAAAATGAAAAGTGAGCTGGAACCTACTAAATGATTCTACTTTTATTGCTATCGTCTTGTTCTTTCTAGTGGCAAATTATTATTAGCATGACTGCTGCCCCTTCGGGCTTGTCATCTTGTTGGAAATAAATTTTGAGAATTGTCATTATTCGTTTGACCCTTTGTTAGTTGCTAAATTGTTATTAATTGGTTAATGCAAAACAAAGTGTTACCTACTGACCTCTCATCCATTAAGGTGTTGTTGTTACAGTCATTTAAACAAATTTTGAAGTTCCTTTAGATTAAAATAGTTTATTGCTTCCTCAAAACTTTATATGGTCGAACTGTTGTTTTAAAATTGTAAACCTTCTTTGGGTTTACAGACCCTTCATATTTTCGTGTACATTTCACTGTTTGTTTTAATTCTTAAACTTTTTCTGAATGAATCATTTTGGGTGCAAGGAATGGTGAATGTCCATTCCTTCCACTGAAATATTTATTGGTGATTCTTGTGCGCTGGTGTTTCCCCATCACCATGGGAAACAACTGCCCTGAGCAATCTTTGTCTTTTGTGCTTGCTGGAACAACTTTGTCAGTCTGGTGCACTGATCTTTCACAGTATATGACTCTATGTAATTCTTGCAACAAGTCCCCTCCAGTAATAATACTATGATTATATTCTGCTAAAATGACAGATTCGAAAAGCTGTGGTTTGTCACTGATTGTTGTTTTTGAAATACATATTCCTACTGGATGAACATATTTTCCATTTGCGATTTTCAGTTAGCTGGTGATGATAAGCATCTGAGATTAAAGCAAAGAGGGCTATCGCGAGTACAGGTTGGTTGTAATGATGGCGTCAATGCAAGTCCTGAAATTTAGGTGCCTGTCGTCCATGCAGGATTGTCATCTCCTCTAGAGATGATCACCTCACTTGAAGAGAATGGCCTAATCCAGCAAGTCGAAACCCATCCTGACATCTATATGCAGGAAGAGTACAACAAAAGAAATGCACTGTCAAAATTTTAACTGCTAAGATGCACTGGAAGTATTTTTTTGAAATTGTTGAAGTTATTCTTTTCTGTCATAACAAACAACCGATTATGAAAGCAATTTATACAGTGTGTCTTACCTAGCATGTGATCGGTCATGACATGAGAGCTTAGCAACTCATAATGCTAACATATGGAGTAACACAATCGAATCTGAAGTACGTAATCCACACAAAAAATGTCATATATTATTAAACCTATAGGTCTAAGATATCTCTCTCCTTATGTATGATATTATAGACGAGTCTTGTAGACTAGGAAAAGTATCTTCTTAATTAGTTTGTCTTTTTATTTAGTATTATGAGTTAAATGAAGGAATTACTGTATTTTGTGAATAGAGCTTTAAATTCCATTGAATTCTCAACATCTACTGAGTAGGCTATACAAAATCAGCTTCTCATTATCTTGTGAAAAATATTGACTATGAGAACTGTGACTGTAGTATAATTGTAACGTTTATAATTTGGACAATGTCCATCCACGAGCACAGTTCGAAAGATACTTATTCAAATAAAACAATGGTTTGATTTAAATAAACCTTTTTAAACCAAATGTGTGGGTGATTGTTTTGAGCTATAAACGTTGTAAATCAGCTTATCTAACTAAAAATTCATTTTTCAGTTTTATTGTATATGACTCAAGCTGTAGTCCTGTTTTGCAACATTTCTTCTTTCTGTTAAGTATGTACATTAGGTAAGCACAAATTTGGTCTGCATTGCTTATGCACTGCAAATAAAGTGTTGAATAGTCAGAGTAAGTAATTATTCATTCAAAACATCATTAAGGACATACAAACTCCAGGTTGTAGATGATACGTATCACATTTGGTGTTACTTTAGAAGATAGACGAAATAATCGCTATCACATTTTCATGCAAAGGTAATACCTTACAATACTGTATGCCATACGGAGAGTGCTGCTATAACTAAACCTAATTCCAACACAAAGAATACATTGCTAGTTGAATTCACATCTCAATTT
This sequence comes from Schistocerca nitens, assembly GCF_023898315.1. Lineage (NCBI taxonomy): Eukaryota > Metazoa > Arthropoda > Insecta > Orthoptera > Acrididae > Schistocerca > Schistocerca nitens. Next base: position 898,930,459 of record NC_064614.1, on the reverse strand, counting down.
CTGAGGTCCCAATGTACAATCTCAGCATAAACCCAGGGGCAGCTAACTGAAGAATAGGCTCACCATGGGTTAACTTGGAGTGCACATTGTATGACGTCATTTTATTCCCCAGTTAGTTATTACCAGAATATCATTCATGACAAATTAAGTTGGCAACAACTGAAAAGCAAAAAAATGTGTGTGTGAAATCTTATGGGACTCAACTGCTAAGGTCATCAATCCCTAAGCTTACACACTACATAACCTAAATTATCCTAAGGACAAACACACACACACACACCCATGCCTGAGGGAGGACTCGAACCTGCACCGGGAGCAGCCGCACAGTCCATGACTGCAGCCCCTTAGACCGCACGACTAATCCTGCGCGGCAACTGAAAAGCTCTCTGGGTATCCTCTTATATGTCATTTCATGTTTATATAGTCGTCGTCTGCAGAAATAGCATGTCAAATATGAGTGATAAAGATTTCCAAATTGCAAACCTATTTGCTTGAGGACACTTCGGCGCTGGTAGATACTGTAAAGGAGTTCAAGAGTGTAGTAGAAAACACGAAACTGCTGCTGCCTCGTTCAATGAAAATATTAGCACAAATCATTTAACTAAATTGGTAGGGTACACGTATATATAACGATTTAACTTGAAATTAAAGTATCATATACTTGTTGTTTGACCAGTAAGACGTCATTCTAAATTTCCAAACAAATTACTGGAAAAAAATATGCAATTCACAAACAACTTGACACAGCCTGACAAAAGAACTACAACAGACATATCCTTTTTTCTTAAGAAAGAAACAAATATTAATGCCCAGAAAAAGCAGCAAAGGCTACAGATTGATGGCAACCCTTGGATGGAATGCATGTTCCAAATTGTGTACCATGAAATACACGATTTGATAAATTGTCAACAGAAGCATGTCACAGACAGTTCGTTTCAGATGCAACATTTCTACACGTGATAGCATTCTATCAAATGTAGCTGTATGTATGTGAACTGTAAGTAGGCACATAATATAGAAGCAACTGAAATGTGGTCTCCTTTGTGAAATAGTTGGTCTCGTCAATCTCTCCAACAAACTGCAGGCCTGACACTTTCACCGAGTTCTTCCTTCTTTCCTGCAGTCATCTCAGCTGAGAAGTGTCAGTTTTGTTTTCAGAATAAAAATACCTTTTCTCACATTGAAAGAATTAGCAGAGTTGCAGATGGCACTGCTTCAAAAACAGCTTCACAAGAACCAGAGAAGGGAGAAAGAACGGCACTGGTTAAAAAAGAGCATAAATCTCAAAATTAGTATCAGAAAATTAAAATTAAAACAAATGATTTCAAAATGAAATTATATTAATCTATGCACATTTGTTTATTTTATTTTCATTTAATTAATTAGTGAACTGAGATACTTAACTAAACTTTCTCTTGTGAATGTTGACCAATGTCATATACATGCTTTTAATAATCCTGCTGACTGTCTCCTTGCCAATACCAATGAAATCTCCAATGCACAGAATGAAATCACCAGAGGCAAGATATTTGTGCATCTGTAGTAGATCGTTCATTGGTGGCACAGAATCATTTCTGAAAGAAAAAAATATGACATGAGACAAGTCAGTCGAAATTTAAAAACTTAACTTGCTAGCCATTGCTATGATTAGTCAGTAACTAAATATTCCTATTAGCTGAATGATAAGTACCTGTGTTCTTGTCACACAGTGATAACAATTACTTTATGATAAATATGGGTACGGTTATGTGGATAACACTAATAACAGAGAGACACAACAGCTATCTACAGCTATCTGCTATAGCTTTCTATAAAAAAACACATTTTCCTGTTAATTTCTCTGTGGTAAACTTAGTTTGAATAAGCACAAATAATTTACATGTTTGAGGGAATAGCACTAGCTACCCGCCAAGTTAGCAGAGAGCGCTAATGCGCTGCTTCCTGGACTCAGGTAGGCGCTCTGGCCCCGGATCGAATCTGTCCAGCAGATTACGGACATCGGCCGGTGCGCCAGCCGGCCTGGATGTGGTATTTAGGCAGTTTTCCACATCCCACAGTGTGAATACTGGCTGGTCTCCATGTTCCGCCTCGGTTACACGACTCACATACATCTGACCACATTCACACTATTCCATGGATTACACTAGATGCAGACAGCTGTGGTACACTAATTCCGGTCCAGGGGGGTATGGGGTGGCAGCAGGAAGGGAATCTGGTCATACCTTAAAATTAACCTTGCCAACTCCATCCTAACCATGCTGACCCTGCACTACTGTGGGATGAGACACCAAAAAAAGAAAGAAAGATGGGAGTAATGTTAGGTGGTGGACGATTTGTTTTGTTGCTCTGAACCACTCACTAAAAGATGGAAGGTTGTTGTCCCAGTGGGAGATAAGAGTTAACAATATTTTCTGATATGGATATGGCTGAGTAAACTCAGGGCATTAGTGCACTATCAGACTTTTTGTTACAGTAAACCATTATAATACGGCATTAATTTCAGAGCTATGGCACTTCACACAAGTACAAGATAAGGGGTCAACGGAAGAGTACGATTCCACCAGTCTGCTTTGACTCATGACATAAGGGTGTTTTGGTGTGTGACGTCATTATGACGTGGAGTTTATGAGTTAGTTGTGTTTGTAGATGTCGTCTTGATGTGTTTGATGGCGCCCACTGAGTGACTGTGTGTGTGTGTGTGTGTGTGTGTGTGTGTGTGTGTGTGTGTGTGTGTGTGTGTGTGTGTGTGTTTGCAGCTCCGAAATTTGTCGGTGGTAAGTAATTGTTTTTTGGGTCTATTTTTGCTTCGAGTTGTAATGTTTTGTGTATTTATTGTGTTTTGAATGTTTTTTTTTAATTTACATAATGATGTTAGACTTTTGGATTTTTGAAGTGTTGTAGTTTTGTTTTTGTTTTTCATAGTTGTAGGTGTTGGGCTTTTAGTATCAGTAGTTATGGTTTACCTACACAGGTAAAGGGAGATGACCTATTCCAATTTCCATAGCTTTATATGCAGGTATTGGTGTTTTGGTATCGTCAGCTGTGGTTAAGGGAAATGTCTGATTCCAATATTCGTAGTTTTTGCTGTAGGTGTAGGTGTTATGGTATCGTCGGCTGTGGTTGAGCTATATAGGTCAAAGGAAGTGTCCGATTCCTGTAGATTTTTTTTTCGTAATTTTGTGTGTTTTGGTATCATGGTGTGTTTTTTTTTTTTTTTGCTGTTATAGTTAGCTTGTCCCCTCACTAAAACACCCAATTTTCCCATGGTTGTCCCGTTAATTTGATTGTATTTTTGGAGGGAGATGTAATTGTCTTATTTAAACATATTTTCGTGTTTGTTGCCGTTTGTATGTAGTGACATCATATGCCCCGTATTGGAGACGCTTAGAATAGCCATTTCGGCCATATTGATGATGTCATGGGTAAAAAAAGACGTGTGGAATCGGACGCTTCTTTAATCCCCATATAAGATATTTCAGTTTAAATTATCTTCAACTAGCTACAGTTTGACATAAAGGACACTGAAAATAATTTGATATTCAAGGAAAGGTAAAAACACACCATTCCAGGCACTCCTTCCACATTGTACAACTATGCAGATTCAATAACTAGATTCCTTTTCTGCCCTGATAATATACATATATAGCTATTATAATTTGTGATAAATACTGGTAGGCTTCTGGGGATAATAATAATAACTGAGAGACACCACAGCTATATTATATACCCGGAGAAGCATCACCTTTAGAAACAGAGAGAGAGAGAGAGAGAGAGGTAATGCTATCTTCATCTTACTGTGGTTTCTTTCAGTGAATAATGGTAGGTGGAAGACAATGGTGTTGCTCTGAAGCGTTAATGGGCCTGTGATCCTGATATTTTCATAAAAGTGGAAAGTTGTTCTGACACTGCTGCTGGGCTTACAAACAGTGGTGTTCCCAATAAAACAATATTTTCTGCTTTTGACATAATGTGGCTGAGTGAAACTGGGACACTACTGGTTTATCAAAACGTTTTGCAATATGGAAAATCGATGCTTTATCTAAAACAAAAACCTGTTAACACAAACAGTACACACAACTAGCGTGTTTATCGATTTGGTTCAGTCTGTTATGGCACTGCTAAACACTATGACACAGTCCTTTCCACTATTACAGCATTTGTAACACACGTCAGATAAACAAGATATTTTTAGCACGAATCGTCATTCTAATGTCATATAACACGAATGTACTGAAATCATAGGCCTATTATTGCAAATAAACTGTATTATTTAAGAAAACAGACAAACAGTCTCACCTGCCATATGCTCCAGTTTCTCACGTACGAGATTGAAAAGATGAAATTCGATATTCTATGATAAGCGAAATGTCGACATAAATTCGGAATTTGCTTCATTTTCTTCTCCTTTCTCGTCCTCATTCTCATGAACAGTTCATCCAAAATCTAGTCAATCGCTGTCTGCATCTGTCACTATTCCTGCCATTTTGAAAATTTAGTCCCCGTTTAAGTTCGCTAACCGGCCAGAAATCGTCGGGTAAGTTATCCCGACTTTATTCTCTGGTAGGTGTTATTCCAGGTTCGTATATTGTGTTTCTCGCGCTTTTCCGAGAACAGAGCTTAAAACGCCTGCTATCAGCGATTGTACAGCCGGCCCTGAGAGAAGTGGCTATCCGTCTTTTAGACTAACGACCTACAAGGTGCAGAAAACCAGTCCTTCTGGAGGATTTTTGGTACCTCGCCAGGGCAAGGAACGGAGTATGACACCACAAAATGTAAATACAAATGTAATCAGTTCTCATCCTCATCACCTGCAGATTCTAAGGTTAAACATTCAGTGTCTTAGAAATAAATCATTAGAACTTGAGGTAGCTATGAACAGTGCAAATATTGACTGCATGTGCATTGTGGAGCATTGGTGCAGAAGTTTTGAACTAAGTAGCATTAATATTCATCCGTTTAAGTTGGCAAGCCAATATTGTAGAAAAAATACCAAAAATGGAGGTGTATGTATATTTACCAAACCAAGCATCAGCTATAAAAGAAGGTGTGAAGCTGAATCATTGAGTGTGGAAAATCATTTTGAAGCTGCAGCTGTGCAGTTGAATGAAATACAGGGAAAAGTCATAGTCGTAGCAATATACAGACCACCTACTGGTGATGCAGACATATTCTTTAACCAATTAGAAATATTGCTTAACACTCTGTTCACCGATAGAGCCACTGTAGTTGTGTGTGGGGACTTCAACATTAATCTTATGAGTGAAAGTAGGCTAAAAGATCAGTTCCTAAATCTGTTATGTAATTTCAACCTGCTTCCACACATACACACACCCACAAGAAAAACAAATAATACAGTCAGTCTTATTGATAATATATATTCAAATGTAAGATGCACAAAACTTGAAGCGACAAATATTGATTTGGATTATCAGACCACAATGCTCTTGTCCTCAAAATCCCTTCAAGGCCACTGAAAGAGAGAAAAACACACTTCATGTATAAAAGAAATTTTTCTACAGAGAACTGTGTAGAATTCATAAATATGCTAACTAATGAGGCTTGGGCAGAAGTACTATCCCTAACAAATACAAATGATGCATATAACACATTTTCTTCCATTTTCATGGGATATTTTGAAATGTGTTTTCCAAAAAAGCTGTCAAAAATCAGGTCACATGGCAATACAAAGCCAAGTTCTTGGATCACAGCTGGCATCAAAACTTCCTGAGGAACTCTAAAGAGACTAATTTCCAAAATGAAAACATCCACAGACCCACAATTCATAGAATAAGTCAGGAATTACAAGAGGGTATATAGAAAAGTAATTGCTAAAGCAAAATTCATGAGTAATGATAGTTTTATAAGACAGTCTGAAAACAAATCAAAAGCCATATGGGGTATTGTGAAGACTGAAACGGGGAAGAGTTGTGAAAACCAGGACATTAGCCTCAAAAATTTTAAAAATGTCAATATTAATAAACAAGATTTGCCAAATTATATTAACAATTATTTCATAAATGCAACAACTTCATTGAGCTTAAAATTTACAAACGAAGAAAAACCTGAATATCCAAAAACAGCTTGTAGGATGAGGGTAGAGCCAACAAATGAGGGTGAAGTGTTGAAAGTGATACAAAGCTTGAAACCCAAAATGTCGGCTGGCATAGATGAGGTGCCTGTGTCAATCATAACAAGGACAGCACCACAAATCGCAAAGCCCTTTGCACACATAGTCAATTTATCACTCAGTGAAAGAGCTTTTCCAGAAAGGCTGAAAATTTCAAAAGTGAAGCCATTATTTAAAAACGGGGACAAGTATAAGGTAGAAAACTATCGCCCAATATCTCTCCTCCCAGCATTTTCAAAAATATTTGAAAAACTGATGAAGCACCGAAATACACATATCTAAATGACCATAATTTACTTAACAGAAATCAGCATGGCTTCCAAGCACGTAAAAATACCGAAACAGCAGTAATGTGCTACACTGAACAAGTAATCAAAAATCTAGAAAAAGATTATAGTGTAGTAGGAGTAAATTTAGACCTCTCCAAAGCTTTTGACATGGTGAACCAGGACATTCTCTTAGAAAAATTGGAATCGTTGGGTATACATGGGATAGGAAAAAAATGGTTTGAATCATACCTAAAAAACAGAACACAGGTTGTAGGACTGACATCAACTTACTACAACCACAAAATAAATTCAGTATCAGAGGCAAAAAAATGTAGAAATAGGAGTACCACAAGGCAGCATCTTAGGGCCCATATTGTTTCTTGTCTATATAAATGATTTTCACACCTCAGATGATGCAGCCAAAGCAATAATATTTGCAGATGATACTAGTGTGATAATAAGTGCACCAAAGCAGTTGCTACCAACAACTGCTGATAAAGTACTAAATTACATCCACTCTTGGCTCAATGCAAACAGGTTGACATTGATTGTGAATAAAACAAATTATATGCAGTTTGGGAAAAGATGTCAAAATGTAAATCTCGATCTGGTGTGGGGTGACAAAGCCTTAGACAGAGTGGCATCCACAAAATTGCTGGTGATTCATGTGGATGAAAACTTAAATTTTAATGACCACGTAATAAAACTTGCACGGAAACTTAATTCAGCCTGTTTTGCTCTCAGAATTATTGCAAATGTTTGTACCTGAGAGGGTGCCAGAATGGCATATTTCGGCTATTTTCAATCTCTTGCCACATACGGAATAATATTTTGGGGTTCCACAACAGGGCGCCTGAAACAAATTTTTTTGTTGCAGAAGAGGGCCATCCGAATAATAACTCACAGTCATCCACAGACACACTGCAAACCCATATTCAAAAAGCTTAGAATACTTACTATACCATCATTATACATATACAAATGTGTATTGTATGTCAGGACCCACATTGCAGATTTTCAGACAAATGCCGACTTTCATAACTAGAATACCTGCAATAGCGCAGCACTCCATACTCAGCGAACAAAAAGAACGAATACACAAAGGCATGTGAGCCTATCGGTGCAAAACTGTACAACGCACTGCCAGTCAACATCAGGAAGTTAGAAGATGGTGACAAATTTAAAACAGAACTTAAAAAACTTCTAGTAGAACAATGTTTTTATTGTGTAAATGACTATGTAGCTCAATAAATTTTTTCTGATGATATTTATAAAGGCAAAATGGAAAATACTCAATATGTAGGCCCTACCTAATCATTCATTACCTAATCATTCATTTCATTACATACTTAAAGGACAGCTGTTGTGTCATGTAAATATATACTTAAGCAGTGTGGTGTATATAAGGACTTGCCGCTTAGGGAGGACAAAACTAAAGCCTTATGAAAAACAGACTATGCATTTAAAATAACAAGCAGGGATGTATATAGGCTATATTACTTACATTGTATTATTATTAACCTTTATCTTTTATTATTATTAAATTGTATTATTTTGTACTTTTTTACGTATATATTGTTTGTGTCAGTTTCTTTGAAATGGCTTGACAACATCCATACAATATTTATTGTCAACGGATGGATAAATAAAATAAATAAATAATAAATATAAACTACCAGTATGATGTAGTAGGTATACCCATGAGAGAGCAGAAATCTGTTTTAGTGACTTTCATTAAAAGTGAATAATTTGGAAATGTGGGCAATGCTGTTGTTGAATGAGAATTATACTCGTGGCGAGAACAGCCAAATAAATACTCTATGAACGAAAAGCAATATTTTTGCCGCCTAAAAAGTTCGAAAGAGTTTATTGTTTAGTTCCACTTTACTTTAAACACTCCTTACATCGATACTCTCGAATTTCGATGTAAATTTTGTTTCGTGTTTGTTAATACCCTTGAATAGTCAGTCAGCTAGTCACAGTATGGCGGCTCGGGAGGCAGTGAAGTCTGCTGCTAGGCAAGTTAGGCCAATATTGTCTGTTGACAGAACAGAAGCACGGAAAAGAGTGTTGAATTTATATAAAGCATGGTACAGACAAATACCTTACGTCGGTGAGTTGCGGAACCATAAGTTCATTAGCTTGTCATTTAATTGACTGCAACATATTTCAATTAATTTTGAGAAGATGAGATATGCCTTCGTAAATTGGTATTTCCGTGTTGTGCCACTGTTTTTATATAATTTGTGCACGCATTTAAGTATGTATTTATCCTTCCAGTTATGGACTACGATATTCCGAAGTCTGTTGCGCAGTGCAGGGCTAAATTAAGAGAGGAATTTGAGAAAAATAGACATGTTACCGACATCCGTGTGATAGACATGCTCGTCATTAAGGTACTGACGTAGGCTATGTATTCTCTCATAGTGCTAGTATAACACATAATCACAAGAACTAAAAAAGGTATTGATTACACAGGTAGATTAATTGATGTTAAGTCGGCAACTTTGTTTTGGAAGAACCTACTCACTTTACAGAAGTGTTTGGTACTTTACAATCACTGTCAAACTCTCATTATGATCATTTGCTTCTAGCTTGGAAGGTGATCAGTTCATTGCATTTTTGAAGACTTAATGCCTGTCAAATCAGTTACCTACACAAGAACGACAGTAATGTGCTGAATTCACATAACTATTGTTGTATTTCATTGCATTATTTACCTTAGAGAAATTCAGAGAGCTAGGGCACCCTCATAAGCAGTGTGAATACAAAGAGCAATTATGGAGTAGTATACTGTTTGCTCAGCTGTCTAGTTTTGATCAGAAGTATTTCTCCGAAAACCTTGTGAAATAAATTTAAGCGAAACAAAATAGTTTCTGTAAAGGCCACCACATACTCTTAACACCAGCCCTCCACCCCCTCCAGCAACAAAAAAAGGACATGTGTAATTGCTAAGTTTTGTGCTCTGAGTAATAGGAACTATTTCTATTGTGATAACGTGATTTTTGTGCCATTGAAGTTTCTCTGGAGGGGTTTTGTGTTGTTAGAAATACCTTTGGCATGATTAGAATCAGATCACTGTGAAGTTCATAACATTTCTGTCTTGGCCATTTTATGTTACCATACTTCTGTATTTATGTCATTTTGTTGAAGAAAACTGTTTTCATCAAGAAGAAAAACAGTAGGTAATTGTGACGTTCACAAGATTTTTTGGGTCTATTTCTTAAAATCATGTGACCCTGTGCAAAACCTAGAGGGGTTTTTTTCCCTTTAAATATTAATCGTTAATCCTTTCATTCACTGTTGGCTTTAGGTTCCTCTACATATTCTTCAGTTATACCAATTCACACTGCCCTGCATGTGCTCATCTTCTGGTAGGTTGTGCTAGTCATTCTTATGCCCTAAGAGTCCAGCAGAGTACTTCCTCACCCATGTGTTATCCATGTCATATATGTTGCGAACCTCAATTTTATTTTTATTGCTGCCATAATTACATTTTCCACTGTAGTCTGATCCCAAATTCATTTGTTTCCCTGTCTTAATAATACTTAATTTGTGCCTAGCCCATATTTTTTCCTTACGGAGCAAGCCTCGGGTCTTTTTTAAATTAGTCATTGAAATTTCTGTCCACATCCTGAGCATGTGCTCCGTCTCAGATGGCATGTTTAACAGAGCATTAAATGTAAAGATTTTTCCTTTAGTCAGCTGAAGAACACATACTAAAACAGTATAGTGGCATCACACACACTATTCATAGCAGCCTTTGAGGTAGTTTTCAAATGCTTAAACAGAGAAAACTAAGAAGGAATACATGTTTATTTTGATGACTGCAATATACACTTCAAGTAAAGAAATTGCAGTTAATGGTTCATCTTGATAGAGCCAGTTGAAAGTGAGGTCAAAAATCAATACACTAAGACTAAAATAATGAAACTGACACAGTGAGGAGAAAGTTGAGATTTAGCAAAGTCATAGAACTGACAAGCATAGTATTTAGAGGTGTTGAAGGGACTGCATGAACAATGGTGGATGTATATGCCAGACACATACAAATTGGCCAGGAAGTAGACTGGAATGAACAATGAAATTGTGACTACCCTGAAAATGAAATGGAAATGTGACGTGTAGCCAGAAAAATGAATGGATACTGGACTAAGTTGGGTTCCAAGAGATACAAAAAGACATAACACATTGAAAGTGGTTAAATGATAGAAAAGGTACAGGAGCAATATGGGTGCATACAGCTGCAGACTGAACTGCATGGAGTTTCCAGGAAGCTTTTTTCCTGGAGGATACCTTTATCCAGCAGTAGATGTTAAATGGCTAATCGTCATGTTCATTGTACATGTTTTGCTAATGCGCGCTCGCCCCCCCCCCCCCCCCCCCCACACACACACATTATTATTTAGTTTCAGTTTTGATAGTCTTCAGTCAAGCTGTTATAGTTGTGCACATGCAGATCAATGTTGACTGTAGAGGAAAAATGTTCTTGAATCAGCCCTGAATAGAAGGCTTCTGTGATTAGTACCTAGCACACAAAATTTTTCCACGTAAGGCATTCTGTTTCTTGCATAAGATTTTTGTAAATTTGCCAGGTCTCAACAAGTTACTTGCACGGTATTTAGGTCATTGTGTGTGCAAAGTGAATAAGTTCATATAAAAACCAATCTTAGTACTATACTCAAACTAATTGAATGCATTTTTTTTAAGCATATGCAGACACACTTCTTCACCCACCCATAATTGTATGTACGTCTTTAGTAGTTATTTTTCAAATATAACCAAAGATGCAGTAACAATTATTCACCAAGTGGTGCTGTCATTTGCATAATACACAATTATTTGCTATGTAGATATTTATAGCAAATACTTAACCGATGATGTGAATGGAATGATAAACAGTCAACCATTGGTTACTAAAGCTTTTAAGCCATTGCAGGCTTGAGCTTTTACAGTTCTCCAAACAAACAAAAAAACCGACCAGGAGGAGGTGGCAGTGGCTTCACTGCAAATCCTGGCAATTTTGATGAGTTCCATTGCAACTTCAATGGGAAGAATTGTTGAGGAGTTACATTTAGTGATCAAATCAAATTTAATTGCAAGGAATTCATAATTTGAGACCCCCTCCTCTATGCGCCTCTCTTCTCCCAGTAAGAGAAAAGAAATGAAAACCAACAAAGCAAACAGAAGCACAGCATAGTAATGGATTGCCAAGTATTACAGAGGCTTGGTCTCAGCTCTACACAAAGGAGCTGAAAAGACAATCTGCTATTTTTCCTAGCTGGTGCACACCACCAAGACACGGAAAAAGGGGGAAAACCTTAATAACTGTCCCATAACTCAATGGAAAGTGAATGGATTTAGGACTTGCAGTAGAGGAGCCAACACCATTACCACTTGGAAGATCATTGTCCATTTGTCTGTAGTGGACTAATTTTATAAATTTATGATGCTTGTACATTAAGAGGAATGATGAAAGACCTGAACATTGAACTTGTGAAATCCATTATGAATGTCACTTCTCACCTCACTGAAATGTATGTCAACAGCCATGATTTATTGAAATGCAATAAACAATATATTTAGCACTGCATCATTATCAGGTGTTCTGCCTATTGATAGGTTCCTGACACCATTAATGTCTCCCTCTGATGCTGTTTCAGGTTAACTGCTTTGTAGTCTGGTATCTTCCCCGTTTTCATTCCATATAGCATTTTTATTCTTGTCCTTTGTTTTCTTCCATCATTTCATTGTACCTCCCGTAGCTGTTGGAAATGGTGTTCCTTGCGGTATGTGTCACGCGCAATCTGCTTTTCATTTTCTTAACTAAATTTAGGAGAGTTTCTTGTTCATTTACCCTTGTCAGCACTATGCTGTTCATTTTATCGGCCCATTTTCTTTTCTTCATTCTCCTCCAAATCCACACTGTGAATGCTACAGTTTCATCCCTCTTCTCATCTTCAATGTCTAACTTTCTCAGCCCTACTGAAAAATGTGAAGCATTTAATCAGTCATTTTCTTACCTTCAATTCTAAGTTGCTGTGTAATAAGCATTATATTTTCTGGAAAAATCAGTGTAAAGTCCAGGATGTAATAACAGCTTTATGAAAAGGATAGAGTACTCCCTACATAGAAGAGGCACAAAGTTGCAGACAGGCACAGTAAAAAGACTACTAAACATTTAAACTTCTGGGTCAAAAAGCCTTCTTCAGAAAAAAAAAATGCACACGCATGGCCACTCCATGCACCCAATCTTGCCTGACTGTGGACTGGAACTGTCTGATGTAAAAAGTACATCATTATGGGAATAAGGAGGCAGCATAGGATGGGGAACGATAGCTTGGTAGTGGTGGGGGAAGGGGTGCTGCCTGCGAGTTTGCAGGGACATGTTGGGCACAGGATATGGCTGCTAGTTGCAGAGTCTGGGTGCTGTGTTTGGGGGGGGGGGGGGGGGGCAGGAAAGGGTTAGGAAAAGAGAGATGTGGAAGAAGACTCTTGGGTGCATTGGCAGAATGGAGGCATGTCTAGTGCTGGAGTGGGAGCAGGTAAAGGGGATAGGTAGCTGGAGGACTGAGTGAAGATTGAGACCAGGGAGTTACAGGAATGTAGGATTTGTTGTAGAGAGAGTTACCACCTGCACAATTGATAAAAAGCTGGTGTTGGTAGAAAGGATCCAGGTGGTGCAGGCTTTAAAGCAGTCCCTGAAGTGAAACTCTTCATGTTGGGCAGTGTGTCCAGCTACAGTCTGGTCCAGCTGATCTTGGCTACCGTTTGGCAGTGGCCTTTCGTGTGTTGTGTGGACAGAGAGCTTGTTAGTTGTCATGCACATGTAGAAAGCAGTGCAGTGGTTGTGGCTTAGATCAATTGGTTGCTTTCACAAGTACTGCGGCATTTAATGAGGTAGGAAATGCCTGTGACAGGATTGGAATTGGTGGTGGTGGTGATAGGAGGACAGGTCTTGCATATAGGAGTGTTGCTGGGATATGAGGCAAAAGGTTAGGAGTAGGGATGGACGAGGATATTATACAGTCAGATCATCGGATTACCACTGTGGAAAGGGGTGGGGAAGATAGTAGGTAGAACATTCCTCACTTCAGGGTATGGCGAAAAATGTGGTCAGGTGCACCAGCACTGCGTGCTACTGAGTTCAGAGATATATTCTTCTGTAGCTGGATGGCAGGTATGGGGAGATCGGAGCAGACTGGAGAGACAAAGCACAGGGATCTGTTTCTGGAAAAGTTAGGGCAGGTAATTTTGGTCTGTGAAGGCCTCATTGAGACCCTTGAATATTTGAACTGTTCTCACTACAGATGTGATGACCATGAATGGCTAGGCTACACCACCTGGACCCTTCCTACCAAAACCCACTTTTCTGAACTTAACTCCCCCACCCCCCACCCTCCATCTGCCCCTCCTGCATCCAACACAGTGTTCAGAGTCTGCACCTAGCAGCCCTCTCTTGTTCTCCCCACATTCCTGGTTGCTCTCACAGGCAGCACAACAGCTGCCCCAACCCCTACCATGATCCCTTGCCTTCTCTGCCCCGTAACCTTACTTCACCAGCCACTTCACTCTGATTGCTGTTGACATCAGATGCAGTTCCTGTTTGCAGCCAGGTTGCAGTGGGTGATGGCAGGAAAACTACCATGGTTTACAGTTACAATAATCTACAGCTACAGTAGTTTCACAACTTTATTTGCAAAGCATCTTCAGTGGCAGATTTTGTGGCTTTTTATCTATGTGTTGTTTTTGTTCCTTTATTACCATTCTTCTTATAAGTGCCATTTGAAATTTTGTTTCCATACTTCACAGCACTGGGAATTGAACTGTAGTGTTCAGTTCCTAGTGCTGGTGGGGGGAGGAAATAATGATAGAAGCAATAAAGGAATAAAAACACAACATGCAGGTAAATATCCATGAAATCTGCCACTGAAGATGCCTTGCAAAGAAAAAAGGGGAAATGGGTATGGCACAAAAAAATTTTCATTTAGTTGTGGCTAGACCATCCTAAAGTAAAAATTATTAATATACTGTAATGTTATATGGAACTAAGGAGTACAAGGCTACCAAGTTTTTGCTTTTTCTATATTTTTTCTGTTGTTCGATAACTTGTTCCTGAGACTTCCCAATTTCATACTTTTACTAGGATACTGATGCTATTTAAAGTATTGTTATACACCTTAATTTGAGCTAGGTTAAATATGAAAGGACATTCCCTTACCTCTGTTAAGCAAATCCGTCTTATGATCTAGGGTATATGAGTGTTGGAAGATGCCTATTTTTCACAAGCCTTTTTGTAAAATACATTTACTCTGATTAATTTTTCAGGGACAAATGGAACTGAAAGAAACTGTACAGATTTGGAAGCAGAAAGGCCATGTGATGGCTTACTTTAAAGAAACACATGAACCAAAACCAACAGATTTTCTTTCAAAATTCTTTGCTGGCCACCAGTGAAATGTTTGTAGTTTTGTAAAAATATTTGTAGATGTGTATATATATAAATTAAATTTTACACAAGTCATTTGTCTTTCATTGATGGAAATATTCCAAAGATGTATGCAAATAAAATACTGAGTGTGGATCTCTTTTAATGTTTGTGATGCACAGTATGAATTATTTTCTTTCAATTAGTGTCTCACTATGCAATTTGGATCCTTTACATGGTAACTGTCACTATATTATTTATTCTTGTGAATGTGTACCTCTCACTCTATTAGTTTTTACTCGAGTGTATTGCTGCCCATTGAGCAGTACTTGTTACTACTTTTGGTTCTACTTACTTTTCTGTTTTATTACTAGGTTGGTACAGGAACATGCGTAAGATCGCTCAAGTTTTCTTTGTGTGATTAACAGTATGCTTTAGGGTGTCCAGCTCAATTGCCAATTCCATTTTATACAAATATTTCACTGGCTGATCCAATTATCTTCTTTAAAGTGCTGCAAGCTGCTTTTGTATGCATAATCACTGCCTGCCCTCCACTGACTGTGAGGTGCTCTTGGTGCTGCGACACTATTTGTAGCAGAGTTTGGCACCTGGCGCCCACTTCATCCTTTTATGCAAGCACTTTATTATGTGGACGATGAGATCATAAATTAAGTGCAGGTCTCCAAGCCTTGTTTATTACGTTTGCCGACAGCTTTAGTTCAATAGACCCCTTGATTACACTGCACCAGAATTTCCATGTCTGCACCACAAAATTGGTCTCGTCATATTTCATTTCATGGTTATATTAGATACAGAATTTGGCACCAACTGATTTGCTTGTTTATCTTAGTCTAGTGTGTCACTGATATTCTTCGCAACCCACCTTGACTGCTATAAGAATCTGCTCCATGCAGGACATGCCATGTTCACACAGAAGGGGGAGCATAATTAGAGTATCAAAATAAATATGTTGGAAATCTAATAAACCTGGCTGGAGGTTTCAGTTTAAACTAGACTTGGAGTGTATCATTTATTTCATTAATATATTGACAATCACCCCATCCACCAGAGCTGGAAAACACTGAGGGAAAGTGCATTTCACAAAACAAGTGTGGGTTCTGAACTACAAATGAGCATCAAAGACATGTGTGCCAGACTTTGGTCTTTGCTAGAAATAACAGCATGACACTGACAGTATTAAAATCTGGTTGGAAATCAGGCAGTGAGTACACATAAGTTTCACAGCAATGAAAAAGGTGATGGACACAATCATCAAAATATTGTGCATAAAGTAGACTACTAAGCCATTCACCAGAAAACATACCAACAAGGATCCCCCAGGGGGTCCACAACTATTTTGTGGATACGTGTGTAGCGAGCACGGGACCCCGAGCTAATGTGGCCTTCCTTCCTTTCCGGGCTGCATACCTTCCCTTTCCGCATCCTTCCCCATCCCCCATCTTCGCCCCCCCCCCCCCGCCCCTCCCCCCCCCCCCCCCTCACCTCTAGCTCTTTCCTTCCCTTTCTCCCCCTCTGGGAGTATGGTTTGTGCCTACGTCCGGAGACGGACACTCGTAAATGTACCGCTTTCTTCGCCTTCCTTGCTTGTATGTCGTCATCCTTCCTTTGTCCTTCTCTTTTCCTTACCTCTTCTCTTTACCCTTTTCTCCTCTGTGGCGTTGGAGACCTCTCTTCTTTCCTTTCTTCCTCCCTGTGCGTGTCTGAAGGCCGACCCACGCACTTTTGTGCGTAGCCGGTGACGGGGTAACGCGTAATTCCCCGCCCCGGGTAGACAGGTAGGACATGTACGTACCCCCTGGTAATGGCCAGGCCCAGGGAGGGGTGATTACCCGAGCTGATACCTTCCGAAAGTGCCGATTGGTCCCTCCGTCCGTTTGTCCGGAGGTGTGACCTGAGGTGTGAACAATCACCTAAGGCGGGAGTGCCCCCAGAGAGGGCCCCCACAAGGGAGGAGCGCGCCATCGGAGACGCCGGTAATCATGGGGGATTCTTCCGCAATGGTTTCCTCACCTTCCACTATGTCTGCTCACAAGCGTAAGTTCACTGTGTCTCAGCCACAGTCAGTTCTTCCATCGTTGCCACAGTTCCTTGTTGTTTCTCGGTCTGACGAAGGTCACGACTTCTCCACGGTCAACCCTTTTATTATTCAGAAAGGTGTTGACGCAATTGCAGGTCCTGTAAAGTCTTGTTCCAGATTACGGAATGGCACCTTGTTGTTAGAAACAGTCAGTGCTCTCCAGGCACAAAAATTGCTGCGTACTTCACTGCTCCACACCTTCCCTGTCCGGGTTGAAGCGCACCGCACTTTAAATTCCTCGCGTGGAGTCATTTATACACGCTCCCTCGATGGATTGTCTGACGAAGAAATTCAGCACTACCTGTCTGACCAGGGCGTAACGGCTGTTCATAGAGTTATGAAAAGGGTTGACACGAACCTCATTCCAACCCGCACTGTCTTCTTGACATTTGACAAAGTTCAACTCCCATTGAAAATCAAAGCAGGCTATGAGATAATTTCCGTTCGCCCTTACGTCCCAAACCCTACGCGTTGCTATCGGTGTCAGCAGTTCAATCACACCAGCCAGTCCTGTTTCAATCCGGCCAAATGTGTTACGTGTGGCAAGGATGCCCATGAGGGTGCTTGTCCGCCTCCATCCCCTCGCTGCATCAACTGTATGGGTGACCACGCTGCTTCCTCTCGTGATTGCCCCGTTTTTAAGGACGAAAAGCTGATCCAGGAAATCAGAGTGAAGGAAAAGGTGTCGACCTTTGCTGCTCGAAAATTATTCGCCAGTCGACAGCCCATCGTGCCTCAGACAGGAAAATACAGCACTGTCCTTGCTTCTCCTCGGCCAACAAAGGAGGCGGCCACGCAGACTTGCGACCTCACCTTTAGTACCACGGTCGTCAGATCGGCCAGCGCAAAGATCGCCCGTTCAACCTCACCACTTTCGCCTGCCCACTCTATGGCTCACCCTTCATCGGGTTCTCCTAATTCTCGAGCCCAAAAGTCAGACACCAAGACTTTGAAAAAAAGAGCATACTCATGAAGATTTTTTACGTACCCCAACTTCACAACCATCGGTTCCTCCTTCTTCTAAACATCATAATTCCAAGAAGGCTACAAAGAAACCCAGTTCATCTCCTTCTCCGCCAAGGCGTGTCCCATCTACAGCACCACCTGGCGGAAATCGCCCTCGGCCGTCTTGTGTGTCGCCGAGGCGCACTGCTGGCGGCTGATCAACCGGCCATCACTGGTGGCAGGAGCTGCTCCTGAACAACCTATGGATCAGGATCTTCTGCCTTCGGCTGAATGCCATTCCTTGCTGTCGGTCGCAAGCTCTGAGCAGTCGTTGAGTTGACAGCAACTTTGGTCACATTCTTCCATTTTCTGTTCACCCTATATCCATTATCCACTGGAATATCCGCGGCATTCGCGCCAATCGGGATGAATTGTCGATCCTCTTACGATCCTACTCGCCGGTCATCTTCTGTCTTCAGGAAACAAAGCTGTGTCCCCATGACCGCTTTGTTCTCCCTCATTTTCAGTCCGTCCGATATGATCTCCCCTCTGTTGAAGGCACTCCAGCCCATGGAGGACTCATGATTCTTCTCCATGATACGCTCCGTTATCGCCCTATCCACTTAAACACTTCCTTCCAAGCTGTCGCCGTCCGTCTTTCCCTTTCTGGCTACACGTTCTCTCTTTGTACTGTATACATTCCATCGTCCACACCAATGGCACGAGCTGATCTCCTTCATCTTCTTGGTCAGCTTCCACCCCCCTATTTGCTGGTTGGGGACTTCAATGCCCACCACCCGCTTTGGGAATCTCCACATCCTTGTCCACGTGGCTCACTATTGCTAGACGTCTTCCACCAAGCGGATCTAGTTTGCCTCAACACTGGGGTCCCCACATTTTTGTCTGCCTCCACAACAAATTTATCTCATTTGGACCTTGCGGTCGGTACTGTTCCGCTAGCTCGGCGCTTCGAATGGTTCGCCCTTGATGATACACACTCGAGTGACCACTTTCCATGTGTCCTTAGACTGCAGCCTCAACTGCCATATATGCGCCCGCGACGCTGGAAGTTTGCCCAAGCCGATTGGACACTTTTTTTGTCTCTAGTGACATTCGATGACCGTCGCTTTCCCAGCGTCGACTATGAGGTCACACGCATTACCGACATTATTCTTACAGCTGCGGAACGTTCAATACCACGCACCTCCGAATTGCCCCAGCGCCCCCCAATTCCTTGGTGGAACGAGGCATGCCGTGACGCAATACGTGAGCGGCGACTTGCTCTTCGCATTTTCCGCCACCATCCTACTTTGGCCAACTGTATCCGCTATAAGTGGTTCTGTGCTCGATGCCATCACGTCATCCGCGATAGCAAGAAGGCAAGCTGGAAATTCTTTATTAGCTCATTTAACACCTTCACTCCCTCCTCGGAAGTTTGGAGTCGGCTTCGACGGTTCTCAGGCGCGCCTAGTTTCTCCCCGGTCTCTGGGCTCACTGTCGCGCATGATAAATTAGTGGACCCCATCGCACTTTCTAACTTACTGGGTCAGCACTTTGCTGAGATTTCGAGCTCTTCAAATTACCCCCCAGCGTTTCTCCCGAAGAAACGTGCAGCGGAAGTGAGACATCTTGCTTTCTCCTCTCAAAATCGCGAAAGCTACAATACTGTTTTCTCCATGCGGGAACTCCAACATGCACTCTCTTCTTCTCGCTCCTCCACCCCAGGACCGGATGGTATCCACGTCCA
This sequence comes from Schistocerca nitens, assembly GCF_023898315.1. Classification (NCBI taxonomy): domain Eukaryota; kingdom Metazoa; phylum Arthropoda; class Insecta; order Orthoptera; family Acrididae; genus Schistocerca; species Schistocerca nitens. The sequence goes on along the minus strand of NC_064614.1, from coordinate 898,910,845 downwards.
AATGTTGCTGCATTTATCAACCCATAGTCTGCGTTACCTCCTTCGCCTTTATTATCGAATTTGGACCGACAGTACTTTTCCCAGATGATGGTGGGAAGCTATCGTCGTTCGCATTCCGAAACCTGGAAAGGACAAACATCTCCCCTCTAGCTATCGCCCCATTTCTCTAACGAGTAGTGTCTGTAAGGTCTTGGAGCGTATGGTGAATTACCGTTTAGCTTGGTGGCTGGAATCCCGCAGTCTTTTAACACCTGCCCAATGCGGATTCCGAAAGCATCGTTCTGCAGTAGATCATCTTGTTGCTCTCTCCACTTATATCATGAACAATTTTCTCCGGAAACGCCAAACGGTAGCAATATTTTTTGATCTGGAGAGAGAGCATACGATACCTGTTGCAGGACAGGCATCCTCTGCACACTGTTCTCTTGGGGCTTTCGAGGCCAGCTGCCCCTTTTTCTTCGCGAATTTATGACAGAGCGCACATTTAGGGTGCGGGTGAACACTACTCTCTCCCGTACTTTCTCCCAAGAAAACGGGGTACCCCAGGGCTCCGTGCTGAGTGTTGTACTGTTTGCCATTGCCATAAATCCAATTATGGATTGTCTCCTTCCTGATGTCTCGGGCTCCCTCTTTGTGGACGATTTTGCGATCTACTACAGCTCTCAACGGACCAGCCTTCTTGAACGACGTCTTCAAGGATGTCTTGATCGCCTCCACTCTTGGAGCATCGAAACCGGCTTCCGTTTTTCTCCCAGTAAGACCGTTTGTGTTAATTTTTGGCGACGTAAGGAGTTTCTTCCACCCTCCTTACATCTACGACCTGTCAACCTTCCGTTTTCAGATGTCGCTAAATTCTTGGGTCTTATGTTTGACAGAAAACTGTGCTGGTCCTCCCACATTTCCTATCTTTCGGCTCGCTGTCTGCGATCCCTCAACACCCTCCGTGTCCTGAATGGTACCTCCTGGGGAGCGGACCGAGTGGTCCTTCTCCGCCTCTATCGCGCCTTAGTGCGCTCAAAATTGGACTATGGAAGCATAGTCTACTCCTCTGCTCGGCCGTCTATTCTTCGGCGTCTCGACTCTATCCACCACCGTGGATTACGTTTAGTGTCTGGAGCTTATTACACCAGCCCTGTGGAAAGCCTTTATGCTGAGACTGCTGAACCTCCACTGTCCAATCGGCGAGCAGTCCCTTCTGAGTCGTTACGCTAGCCATCTGTCTTCCATGCCTGCTAATCCAGCCCATGACATTTTTTTCGACGCCTCCTTTGATGTAGGGTATGCAGGCCGCCCCTCCTCCCTACTACCACCGGGAGTCCGCTTCCGTCAACTGCTCCATTCTCTTTCCTTCCGCTTTCCTAAGACCTTCCTGACAACTTGGTACAGCACCGCCTTGGCTCCGTCCCCGGATCTGCCTGCTCCATGACCTTTGTCGATTTCCCAAGGATGGTACCCCTGCACTTGTTTATCGCCGGGCATTTGCTGCTCTATGTGCACAAATGACGGAAGCCACATTTATTTACACCGACGGCTCGGAAGCATCGTTAGGTGTAGGGAGTGCCTATATTGTTGGCGACACCCCAAATCACTTTCGGCTTCCCGACCAGTGTTCGGTTTATACTGCGGAGCTTTACGCTGTTCTCCAGCCTGTCCACTACATCCGCCGCCATCAGCAGATACAGTACGTTATCTGCTCAGATTCTCTCAGCTCTCTCCTCATTCTCAAAGCTCTTTACCCTGTGCACCCTCTGGTCCACCGGATTCAGGACTGTCTGCGCTTGGTCCACCTGGGGGGCGTCTCGGTGGCGTTCCTCTGGCTCCCGGGACACGTTGGTATCTGTGGAAATGAGGCGGCCGATATTGCAGCCAAGGCTGCAGTCTCTCTTCTTCGGCCAGCTATCCAGTCGATTCCCTTCGCCGATCTACGGAGCGTTTTATGTCGTCGTGTTGTTCATTTATGGTACGCACATTGGTCGACGCTTCCCCGTAATAAATTGCGGGACGTGAAAGCTCTTCCTTGTGCTTGGACCTCTTCCTCCGGAACGCGTCGTTGGGAGGAGGTAATTTTAACTCGACTCCGGATAGGACACTGTCTTTTTAGCCATCGACATCTTTTAAGCGGCGATCCTCCCCCACTCTGTCCCCACTGCTCTCAGCTGTGGACGGTAAGACACCTTTTAATTGAGTGCCCCTATTTTAATCCGTTACGCTCCCGTCTACAGCTGTCGCCTGACATATCGTCCATTTTAGCAGATGACACGCGCTCAGCCGATCGCATTCTAGAGTTTATTAGTGCCAGTGAAATGACGTCAGTCATTTGAAGCTTTTTTTGGGGACAACCAACCCCTTTCTGTAGTGGATTTTTAAGCCTTCCTTCTGCTTTTAGTTTCTCCAATTTTATGACTTTCGTTCCCATTGCTGCTGGTTTCCATTTTCGGTTTTTTACTGTTTCCTAAGTCACGGACTGGGCACTAATGACCATAGCAGTTTCGGACCCTAAAAAAAAAATTATATATATATATATATATATATATATATATATATATATATATATATATATATATATATATATATATATATATATATATATATATATATATATATATATATATATATATATATATATATTTTCTGCATCTCTCAGAATAAAATAAATTGAATAAACTTATGCAGTTTCTGTCTGCTGTCGTGTAAGCTATAATCACTTGGAATTACACCTCTGGGAAAGAGCTCAGTCCTCAAGAAACTGGGAAACTTTCTTTCCATTAACACTGCTATAGTCTTGTAACTTATTGATTACCTAGAACAGGATTTTTCAAATAGTGTTCAGTGGGAAGTGAAGTCGTTAAGTGCTCCACAAAAGAGTTGAAGAAAATAATGTGGATTTTTTTCCCATTTTGATTATAGTAGCTATTTTTGTTAAAATTTATGGTTTCTGTGTTATTAGTTGATACAAACTGAAGTACACATTGAATAAAACAAGTTTTTGTAATTTTAAAAATTTTATTAACCTTCAAATTAAACAAGGTGTTCCACCAAAGTACTTGCTCAAAAATGTTCCAGCAGAGGAAAAGTTTGGGAACCCCGGAGCATTAACCCTAGCAATCGAAATCATTTTACATAATGCGCATTACTGAGGTGATGTGTATTCTAAGCCCACACTAAAAAAGATAAAAACCAAATGGAAGTACATTAATGTACTTCTCAAAGAAGTGCAGATATGGAAAAAAGATCCTGAACATAGAGTAGTAAATGACATTCAGTGTGGAAAGTATTTCTGCTATTTATACTTAAATTTTTGGGTTCAGTTTAATAAAAAATTTAAAACATTTATGGAATATGGTATAATTCATTAAAACGTTTTTCAAAATTTTAAAATACAAAGTAACTGAGTAGATTAAAATATTTTCTCAAGAGGTGGGCATAAAGTACCTTACCCCCATTGGTACTGTGTGGGTTAATATGGTATGTTTTCTTCTGTATGATGATTGTTATATTCGGAGGCATCAAACAGGAAGTAATCTTCCTATAGTTGGCAGGTGTTCACATTAATGTGTCCTGCAGCTGAATCAAAATTACTGTTGTTCTACACAGGGATTGGCCAGGTATCAAAAATATGTCAGCAAGACAATTTTTCTTGTTTAATTCTTTCAGGACTGAATTTATGGAATCGTACATTGCTTTCTCAATAGACAACCCAGCACAGAAGCTGTTGCTGTTCAGAAAGGTTGTGATCCCTTCATTTGCTGTGTTGTCGGGAATATTTCATTGATTTTTAAAGGCTTTAGATTTGAATTTCTCTGCTGCATCATAAAACCACTGAATATCACTTCTCTTACCTAGTTTGTTTCACGCCCCATATCTTTTGCTTTGTTCTCGAAATGTTTACACACATTTGATTACATGGGGACCAGTGGTGTAGTACTGCTTGTATTGCCCCCTTTAACTCTTGATTAAAGCTAGTTATCTGTATGAAACTCTTCCTTACACAAGGTACTTTGAGCCCATATTTTGCCCATCCTTTCTCCCTCCCACCAGGATTCATAGTGTTACAGAAAGATTGCTGAGAAAGACTTAGGATTATGTGAAATTGCACATTTGAAACTGATCACTGTGGATGACTTATTGCTTCTATTTGACCATTATGGTTAGATAAACCATTTATTATGAGGTCGCATCTGTTTCATGAAAGATAGTTGGCTGTAGAAATAAATTCTCAGTTGCTGTTTCAAATGATACAGTGGGAACATATCAAAGTACTGATCAGCAACTATTGCTCTCGGAAATATCGGGGTTGAAATCAATATTGAAACATCACATACAGTGGTTTCTCAGTTATTTGCACTGTCTTAATGGTATCCTCTTTAATACGTTGACTGGCGCAAGGCCTCGCAAGAACGTTACAAAGTATCTTGTAGGATACATACACTCAAAGTGCTGTCTTGTATATCTTTAAGTCAATTATTGAAGTATGGTCTTCAAAGAGCCATACAGTGAAGGTGGATTTAATTCAATTTTGTGTGTACAACAGCCACTTGTGCTTTCCTTAGGTATGCCTACAATAATGGGATGCAATCTTTTATACATAGCCCACCAATAGAAAAATACCTTTAGCTTTTGTAGTATCCTGAAGTGAAATGATCACCTTTCTTATTTAACCAACTTACGTTTCCATGAAAAAGTCCAAATATATTAATGTTGATACCATTTCTGTTGTCAAACTGCCTTTTTTTCCCCTCAAAAGATGGTTTCAACTATATTTAGTCATTTAGCAGCATTCTTTCAGTACACTAATAAAGGTGACACGAAAATATTTGAAGTTGCAGGGATTGCACAGAAAGTGGCCCAATTACATTGAACGCTTCTGAAAGTTAATTGTGCAAGTGAACCAGATTTAGGCAATGTCATGTGAGAGGGCTATGCATAAATCACACCTGGTTGATCACCCCACTGTATGACTTGTAAATCTGAATTTATATAGTCAGTGAAACAGTTCATCAAGGTCATGTATCATTATCACTTCTTGACTGCCTTCACATCTGCGTGAAGAGTATTCCCAGCTATTTGCCTGAAGTTACAATATAAACTGTTCCCTGCACCCCAATAATTGATGTGTTTATTAAGATCTGTTCCCAAAGTGCCTCAAGGGAGACTATGCTAAGCCTTGCAGTTGGCTTAATAATGTTCGCTACCTTCCACTCACTATCCAGGGAATTCTGTACTGTCTTAAATGTGCTTCCTCAAGTGACTACTCCCTAGCATGGGGACCATATCTATCTCTCTCTCTCTCTCTCTCTCTCTCTCTCTCTCTCTCTCTCTTGGGGGGGGGGGGGGTCGACCCAGCTACATGAAAGACAGCACACTTAAATCTCCTGCTCACTGTCTCTGATGGGAGGAGGGGAGGGTAGCATGCATACAAACTGCCAGAGAAAACTAACTTCTCTGTCTGCAACTGATCAGTGCATCTTTTAAGTAGCTGCGCTCTGAGCTTCGCCCCAGACTCGGGAATCTTTGATCTCTTAGTATGGAAGACTGCAGTGAGGAAATTACATCGATGCAGCATGATGTTACTAAGCATTCTTAGTTATCAGTGACTTGCGTGGTTGTATCAGCATTCAAGATTATTTGTTTCTATCAAGAACACTACTTATATTCAATAAAACTGTGGGAGAGAGCACCAGGTGCACTCGGTGTATATGCTTGAGGATCTTATTAAACATGTCGAAGAAGCTATTCTGGCAGACATTAATGAAACAAGGTGTAACCAACTGAAGATTATGGCACATGTTGGAACAAATGAAGTGCGCTGTCCGGGCTCTGATGTCGTACTTAGGTCATTGGCGTTGACTGGCAGAGAGGACTGAGAAGACCAACCGTGCCCTTGGAATTTCAGTGAAGCTCACAGTTTGCTGTGTTGTCCTCAGAACTGACCATGGCCCTTGGGTTCTGAGTTGGAGTTGAAGGACTGAGCCAGAGACTTTGAAGGTTCTCAGACAAGCTACGCTGCGACTTCTTGGACTTGAGCCATAGGGTTAAGTACTGTAGGGTCCCCCTAAATAGGAGTGCACTACACAGCGGAAGTTACTACTCAGGTAGCTGACTGTGTGTGGGGTGCACACAAGGGTTTTTTTTTTTTTATATTAGGCAACTCTCAATTCAATTCAGATAACGATAGATGTAGGAAACTGAGAAGTATCAGTGTAAGATCGAAAGAAATGCTTCCCACAGATGAGAGTATTAAAATCCTAATGATAAAATGCCAAAGCATTTGCAACAAAATGCCAGAGTTTGAAGCACTCATAAAAAGCAGTGAAGCTCTCGTAATACTAGGTACAGAAAGATGGTTGAAACCTGAAATTGATAGCAGCAAGATTTTTATGGGGAAAATTTAAATGTACAGAGTGGTTATAATGAAATTTAAACTTTCAAAACGCAGTAGAAATAACACCACTGGTCAGAATGACATCAAATTGCAACGGAATATTACCGGAGAAGGGGGAAAACATATGGAAGAAGGAAAAAAAGTGTGAAAATGGATCAATAGATGGTGCTGTATGTATTGGAATATGTAGATGAAAACACCTGTCGTGCACGACTCATTGAAGTTGGTGTAAGCACACTGGGTACACGGCTTTTCCTCCTTTCACATCTGTGACTTTCTCCAAGACTGTCTCAATGCAGGATTGCACTCTGCTTCTAAAGCTGTATTTCAAGAATGTCGACAGCACACATTGCTCTGGAGAAGTTCTGGATACTGAAGGGTTTGAAAAAAACCGTTAGTCTAATGACTGCCGTGGGTCTGGAGAAAATGATTCGGAAATTCAAAAAGATGGGTTCTTTTAGTGTGTAACCCGGTAGAGGGAGGAAATGAATTGATTTTGATACCAGTGAAAGCAGTGGCCACAACAATGCAGGAGGAGATGAGTGGAGGTGTGCAAATGTGTAGTGTATTGAGAATTGCCCGAAGATTGGGCATACCCATGAGCATGATGCGTAAAATCCTATGAAACGCCCTTCTTTGCTATCCATTCAAAATTACCCATGTGCACGAGTTGCTTCCTGTTGACCTGCCAGCAAGAGAGACCTTTGCTTTAGAATTTCTTGCTCACATGGAAGTGGACAATGATTGGCTGTGGAAGATTTTGTGGACAGACGAATCCCACTTCCATCTGACAGGAGACGTCAGTACACAGAATTATCAAATATGGGCAATAGAAAATCCACATGCAAATCAACCAGTACCACTTCATCCTGAAAAGGTCACTGAGTGGTGTTGGCATACAGCATTGTTTATCATAGGGCCATATTTTTTCGAAGGGAAAGGTGCTTCCAGTCCCATTATCTGTACTGCCACTGTTAAGTGAAGGCACGCATTACGCAACACATTCTGAACGGGGTCCCGAAAACACTTCCATCAGTTGTGGAACATGCTGTTTCCTTTTTTTTTTCTCTCCCCCCCCCCTCCCCCCCCCCTCGCCCAACATGTTGCAGAAAACGGTGGACAGCTTATTGAACATGTTTTGCACCAGTCACATGGAAATCAATAATCCGATTTGATTTTTATTGATGCTTTTATGCGATTTATGACCTTGCCGGGGTGGATGGGCTTAGGTCAATTAAAAACTGATTTTTTTCCATCTGATGTCATATGACCTTGCCATGGTGGATGGGCTTAATGTAACGAACAGTATCACACCTGTACACCCATGAACTCTGAGTAGCACAGTTTAACATCAAATGTACAGCTTAGGCATTGTTTTATGGTTCATTTGTAGTTGACCACTATTAAATTATGATGCTTACAGCACCATCTACCGATACATTTTGTAACTATTTATTTTTCTTGTGCCATACGTCTTCCCCCTTCTCAGATAATATTCCGTTGCAATTTGACGTCATTTTGACCAGTGGTGTTATTGCTACAGTGGCTTGAAAGTTCATCTTTAAGTAGAATCACTCTGTATTTCAAAAGGAAGGCAAATGAGAAATGGAGGTGGTGTATTTGTCTTGATGTTGCTGTTGTGGTCTTCAGTCCTGAGACTGGTTTGATGCAGCTCTCCATGCTACCCTATCCTGTACAAACTTCATCATCTCCCAGTACTTATTGCAGCCTACATCCTTCTGAATCTGCTTAGTGTATTCATCTCTTGGTCTCCCTCTAAGATTTTTACCCTCCACACTGCCCTCCAATGCTAAATTTGTGATCCCTTGATGCCTCAGAACATGTCCTACCAACTGGTCCCTTCTTGTCAAGTTGTGCCACAAATTTCTCTTCTCCCCAATTCTGTTCATTACCTCCAAATTAGTTGTGTGATCTACCCATCTAATCTTCAGCATTCTTCTGTAGCACCACATTTCGAAAGCTTCTGTTCTCTTCTCGTCTAAACTATTTATCGTCCATGTTTCACTTCCATACATGGCTACACTCCATACAAATACTTTCAGAAACGACTTCCTGACACTTAAAACTATACTCGATGTTAACAAATTTCTCTTCTTCAGAAACGATTTTCTTGCCATTGCCAGTCTACATTTTATATCGTCTCTACTTCGACCATCATCAGTTATTTTGCTCACCAAATAACAAAACTCATTAACTACTTTAAGTGTCTAATTTCCTAATCTAATTCTCTCAGCATCACCCGACTTAATTCGACTACATTCCATTATCCTCGTTTTGCTTTTGTTGACGTTCATCTTGTATCCTCCTCTCAAGACACTGTCCATTCTGTTCAACTGCTCTTCCAAGCCCTTTGCTGTCTCTGACAGAATTACAATGTCATCAGCGAACCTCAGAGTTTTTATTTCTTCTCCATAGATTTTAATACCTACTCTGAATTTTTCTTTTGTTTCCTTTAATGCTTGCTCAATATACAGATTGAATAACATCGGGGAGAGACTACAACCCTGTTTCACTCCCTTCCCAACCACTGCTTCCCTTTCATGTCCCTCGACTCTTATAACTGCCATCTGGTTTCTGTAAAAATTGTAAATAACCTTTCGCTCCCTGTATTTTACCCCTGCCACGTATAGAATTTGAAAGAGTATTCCGGTCATCATTGTCAAAAGCTTTCTCTAACTCTACATATGCTAGAAACGTAGGTTTGCCTTTCCTTAATCTTTCTTCTAAGGTATGTCGTAAGGTCAGTATTGCCTCACATGTTCCAATATTTCTATGGAATCCAAACTGATCTTCCCTGAGGTTGGCTTCTACCAGTTTTTCCATTTGCCTGGGAAGAATTCGTGTTAGTATTTTGCAGCCATGGCTTATTAAGTTGATAGTTCGGTAATTTTCACATCTGTCAACACCTGCTTTCTTTGGGACTGGAATTATTATATTCTTCTTGAAGTCTGAGGGTATTTCACCTGACTCATACATCTTGCTCGCCATATGGTAGAGTTTTGTCAGGACTGGCTCTCCCAAGGCCGTCAGTAGTTCTAATGGAATGTTGTCTACTCCCGGGACCTTGTTTAGATTCATGTCTTTCAGTGCTCTGTCAAACTCTTCACGCAGTATCGTATCTCCCATTTCATCTTTATCGACATCCTCTTCCATTTCCACAATATTGTCCTCAATTACATCAACCTTGTATAGACCCTCTATATACTCCTTCCACCTTTCTGCTTTCCCTTCTTTGCTTAGAACTGGATTTCCATCTGAGCTCTTGATATTCATACAAGTGGTTCTCTTTTCTCCAAAGGTCTTTTTAATTTTCCTGTAGGCAGTATCTCTCTTACCTCTAGTGATATAAGCCTCTACATCCTTACATTTGTCCTCTAGCCTTGCCTGCTTAGCCATTGTGCACTTCCTGTAGGTCTCATTTTTGGGCCGTTTGTATTCCTTTTTGCCTGCTTCATTTACTGCACTTTTATATTTTCTTCTTTCATCAATTAAATTCAATATTTCTTCTGTTACCCAAGGATTTCTACTAGCCCTAGTCTTTTTACCTACTTGATCCTCTGTTGCCTTCACTACTTCATCCCACAGAGCTACCCATTCTTCTTCTACTGTACTTCTTTCCCCCATTCCTGTCAATTGTTCCCTTATGCTCTCCCTGAAACTCTGTACAACCTCTGGTTCTTTCAGTTTACCCAGGTCCCATCTTCTTAAATTTAGAACTTTTTGCAGTTTCTTCAGTTTTAATCTACAGTTCATAACCAATAGATTGTGGTCAGAGTCCCCATCTGCCCCTGGAAATGTCTTACAATTTAGAACCTGGTTCCTAAATCTGTCTTACCATTATATAATCTATCTGATACCTTCTAGTATCTCCAGGATTCTTCCATGTATACAACCTTCTTTCATGATTCTTAAACCAAGTGTTAGCTATGATTAAGTTATGCTCTGTGCAAAATTCTACCAGGTGGCTTCCTCTTTCATTTCTTACCCCCAATCCATATTCACCTACTATGTTTCCTTCTCTCCCTTTTCCTACATTCGAATTCCAGTCACCCATGACTACTAAATTTTCGTCTCCCTTTACTATCTGAATAATTTCTTTTATCTCGTCATACATTTCATCAATTTCTTCATCTGCAGAGCTAGTTGGCATATAAACTTGTACTACTGTAGTAGGCATGGGCTTCGTGTCTGTCTTGGCCACAATAATGCGTTCACTATGTTGTTTGTAGTTGCTTACCCACACTCCTATTTTTTTATTCATTATTAAACCTACTCCTGCATTAACCCAATTTGATTTTGTATTTATAACCTTGTATTCACCTGACCAAAAGTCTTGTTCCTCCTGCCACCGAACTTCACTAATTCCCACTATATCTAACTTTAACCTATCCATTTCCCAACAGATACCCCTCCGTTGTGGTTGCACCTACGGTACGGCCATCTGTATCGCTGAGGCACACAAGCCTCCCCACCAATGGCATGGTTCATGGTCCATGGGGGAGTATTTGTCATAGTAGACAAGAAACTCGAATCCACAGAGAGAGAAATTGAAGCTGCATATGTGATCGTTTGGGCAAGACTCAATTTCAGGGGTGGGCATGAAATAAGCAGATCCTTCATCTATCACCAGATCCGTCTCCTAATGTAACCAAAAACTTTAGAAAAAACATCAGTACACTTGTATGTAAGTTCCTCAATGACACTGTAGTTACCGGTGGAGACTTTAACCAAGCAACAATTAATTGGGAAATGTACAGTTTTATTAGTGGTTTGTGTGATAAGATATCCTGTGAAACTTTACTAAATGTCTCTTCTGAAAACTACCTCGAACAGATAGTTAGGAACACTCTTGATGAAAATGTTTTGGATATGATGGCAACAAATAGATCTGACTTCCTTGAGGATGTCCACAGTGAAACTGGTATTAGTGACAATGACACAGTTGTTGCAGCAATGATAACCAAAGTAGAAAGATCAGCTAAAAGAAGCAGAAAGATATATATGTTCATTAAACTACATTAAGAAATCAGTAGTTTCTTATCTCAATGAGGAACTTGAAACTTTCAGCATAGGGAGGAACATGTAGAGGAGCTCTGGCTAAAGTATAAAAGAATAGTTGACCAAGCACTGGATAAATATGCACCCAGTAGGCACCAAAGTTAGTGTCCAGTCCCTGGTGAATGAGACAGCAACTGAAATTGAGTGGCAAAGCAAAAGGTGAAACACTTAACTCTGTTTTCAAATGTTCTTATACAAAGGAAAACACAGCAAAATTGCCTCAGTTTAATCCTCACACCACTGGAAAGATGAATTAAATAAGTATTAGTGTCAGTGGTGTTAAGAAGCAGCTGAAATCGTTAAAGGCACCGATCGAATCCCTGAGAGATTCGATACTGACTATGTGGCTGAGTTAGCCTCTCTAACTACAATCTATCATAGATCCCTGGAACAAAAAAGTGTGTCCAGTTCTTCGAAAAAGACATAGGTAACACCTGTCTAAAACAGTTGTAGAAGTGATCCACAAAACAATGGTAGAAGTGATCCACAAAACTATCGTCCAATGTCTTCGACATAAATTTGTTGTAAAATATTAGAACATTATCTGAGCTATAACATAACAGGATGACCACCTCAATGCCATCCAGAATGGATTTTGAAAACAATGATCATGCGAAACCCAACTTATACTTTTCTCACAACGTACTGAAAGCTTTGGATCGAGGCAACCAGGGAGGTGCAGTGTTCCTTGATTTCTGAAAAGCATTTGTCTCAGTGCTGCAACTATGCTTATTGTCAAAAGTATGATCATATGGGGTATCAAGTGGAATTTTGTGATGGAGTTTTTGGTATGCAGGGCGCAGCATGTTATCTTGGATGGAGAGTGATCGTCGGATGTAGAAGTAACTTCTGGTGTGCCCCTGGGAAGTGTGTTGGGACCCTTGCTGTTCCTATTGTATATTAATGACCATGCAGACAATATTAATAGTGAAATAAGACTTTTTGCAGATGTAGTTATCTATAATGAAGACTGAGAGAAGCTGCATAAATATTCAGTCAGATCTTGATGAGATTTCAATGTGTTGCAGATATTGGCAACTTGCTCCAAGTGTTAAGAATTGTAAAATTTTGCACGTCACAAAACGAAAAATAGTATCATATGACTATAATATCAGAGAGTATCTGTTGCAGTCGGCCAACTCATACAAATACCTGGGTGTAACACTTTGCAGGGGTATGAAACGGAATGATGCGTATGTTCAGTCATATATAAAGTAGGTGGCAGACTTCAATTTATTGGTAGAATACTGGGGAATTGCAATCGGTGTATGAAGGAGACTGCTTACAAATCACTCGTGTGGCCAGTTCTAGAATATTGCTCAAGTGTGTGTGCGCACCTTGTACCAGTTAGGACTAATGGGGATATTGAATGTATACAGAGAAGAGCAGCACGAATGGTCACAGGTTTGTTTAATCCATGGGAGCTGTCAAGAGACACTGAAGGAACTAAGAGGGCAGGGTCTTGAAGACAGACATAAGCTACCCCGAGAAAGATAATTAACAACAAAGTTTCAAGAAGTGGCTTTAAATGATTACTCTAGGGATAGACTACAGACCCCTATGTATCACCCACATAGGGATTGTGAGGATAAGATAAGAATAATTACTACATGCACAGTGTCAGTCTTCCTGTGCTCAAATGTGAATGAAACTCTGACTGGTACAATGGGATGTACCCTCTGCCATGCACCTCACAGTGGCTTGTAGTGTATACAGGGTGTACATAAAGTCCGGGAACACTTTGTTATTTATTGCACAAGAACCAAACATTGTACAGATATTATACAAGTATGCTACAGCTTTCGAATCTGGGGTACGAAGCATTCACATGAATGCATTGAATTTGAGCATGATTCCCCAAAGGTAAATGTATTTTGTGCCTTGTCATGTCGAAAACTGTGTGGGCCATTCTTCTTCTCAGAGAGCACTGTCACTGGATATTCCTACTTGGACATGTAGCAATAATGGCTGATGCCTCAATCGGACTCTTCGTTCATCTTTCAGCAGGATGTAACTCCGCCCCATTTTCATTGTGAAGTTCGTGGTACCTGAATACGGAGTTTGGCAGGCTTAGTTTTGCATTTTATTCGGGCAGGGGGCTTTTATCACTTAATGTGAGTGTGTGTTATTTTTGTTTTGTTTTGTGTCTGGCCTTTGGCCTATGATTTTAGACTGGGTTATTTTTTAGTGTGTTTCTAGGTGGTTGGCTTTTCCTTTTTTCTCTCTATGGTTGGCCAACCACAGTCATACTCTGTGTGATTTTAATTCCTTTTGTCTGATCTCTGTCTGCATGTTTCTTGTCCTGTGTCCTCTGTTGCATCTTCATTGTTTGTTTTTATTCTGTGTGGGTATTTGAAGTTTTGGAAAAAGGAACCGATGACCGTAGCAGTCTGGTGCCTTCAATCCCACAAACCAACCAACAGCTGTTTCATGAAATGGCCTCCCAGATCACCAGATCTCACTCCGTTTGACATTTTCCTGTGGGGACACATTAGAGGTCTGGTTTATTTACCGCCTCTACCACATGATGTAGCAGAGCTCTGGGAGAGAATATGAGAAGCGACTGCCACAGTCGACGATGCCGTGCTGGGGTGGGTAGAGCAAGAATTTGATTACCAAATTGACGTTTGCTGGGTCACTCATGGTTACCAAATTTGTGTGGCATCCCACTGCTCCTGAATTTCTTGCATTGTTTTCACACTTACCCAGTGATCCAGTGAAGCTGTTGGATGCACCTAAAATAAAGTTGACATGTTTGATAACTCTAGTCACATATCTTATTTGGTATTTGTAATCTCATTATTGCCAACTGCAGCTCTTAGCAGTTATAATTCCGCCTGTGCCTCTGCCACATAGCTTTGAGGTTTCAGATCATCTGATACAGCATAACCATAAATCTGTCGTATCAGATTGCTTCAAAGTACCCTAAAAGGAAAGAAGCACAGGTCATCTTCACATTCTCAGCTGTTTCTTACTGCTCTGCTACCACACTTTGTTATTATTAAAATGTTTAAGTGCTAGCTGTTGAACTGAAGATAATGCAACTTTTTTGTTTTGTTTAATCACCGACAACTGACATACAGTACTTATTGTACAGAAGAGATATATATATATATATATATATAAAAGATGCTGTGTAAGCTAAATATTAGGTTACAAAACATTTCTCATAGTGACCGTTTTTGTAAAAACGAACATGTCTGTGCACTTAATGCCCCTGATACTAGTTGGTTCAGTCAAGATCAATTGTTTGTCTTCAGAGGAACAACCTCAATCTTTCACTTCAGCTTTGCTGATTATGCTGTGCTTATTTAAAAATAGAGTCCATATTAATTACAGTGTGTTGATGGCCTTATTGTTTAGATGAATGCTTATAAGAAGTGGGAAATTCATTTTTAAGTCCAGGTTGCACTCCCATTTATTCAAGATAATGATATTTGGAAAATTACATGTGAAACAATGGCATAGATAAAGATTTTCTGCATGTTACTGTAACGTCATTCTTTGAAGCCTGAGAAAACAGAACTTGCTCATTGATTTTTCGGGAACATTATTTGTCTACTTTTCAGCACTACTCAGGAATCATTACCCCCAACTAATTGGCGTTTTAAATCATATGTTTGTGTTTCCTTAGAGAATTGCTGCACAATATTGCCACTTTACACCATTGAAGAAACATACGGGAAGCAAAATTTACATCATTCCTTAAAACTGATGCATATCAAAACATTTTCTCCATGCTAAGTGACAATACACTTTCCCTCGGAAATGTCAAACTTAACAATCCTCCTAGTGAAGGTTTTATATACCAGCATAGATTTTCCCAGCACTTCTGGAAATGAAACTGCATTTTTAAAAAAATTGCAGAGATCTTTGATGCTCAGGAACATTTTGTTGTTGTTGCGATCTTCAGTCCAGACTGGTTTGATGCAGCATTCAATGCTACTTTATCCTTTGCATACCTCTCCATATCCGAACAACTACTGCAACTTACATCCTTCTGAATCTGCTTAGCATATTCAGCTCTTGGTCTCCCTCCACATTTTCACTCTCCACACTTCCCTCCAGTACTAAATTGGTGATCCCTTGATGCCTCAGAACATGTCCTACCAACTGATCCCTTCTTCTAGTCAAGTTGTACCACAACTTCTCCCCAATTCTGTTCAATACCTCCTCATTAGTTATGTGATCTACCCATCTAATCTTCAGCATTCTTCTGTAGCACCACATTTCAAAAGCTTCTATTCTCTTCTTGTCTAAACTATTTATCGTCCATGTTTCACTTCCATACATGGCTACACTCCATAAAAATACTTTCAGGAAAGACTGCCTGACACTTAAATCTATACTCAATGTTAACAAATTTCTTTTCTTCAGAAATGCTTTCCTTGCCATTGCCAGTCTACAGTCTACATTTTATATCCTCTCTACTCTGAACATTGTCCGTTATTTTGCTCTTCAAATAGCAAAACTCATTTACTAATTGAAGTGTCTCATTTCCTAATCTAATACCTTCAGCATCACCTGATTCAATTCAACTACATTCATTTCCTCGTTTTTCTTTTGTTGATATTCATCTTATGTCCTCATTTCAAGACACTGTCCATTCCGTTCAAGTGCTCTTCCAGGTCCTTTGCTGCCTCTGACAGAATTACATTGTCTCCAGTAAAACTCAAAGTTTTTATTTCTTCTCCTTTGATTTTAATTCTTACTCCAATTTTTTTCCCCCACTTTGCTGCTTGCTCAATATACAGATTGAATAACATGGGTGATAGGTTACAAAGCTGTCTCACTTCCTTCTCAGCCACTGCTTCCCTTACATGCCCCTTCACTCTCATTACTGCCATCTGGTTTCTGCACAAATTTTAAAAAAACCTTTCGCTCCCTGTATGTTAGCCCTGCCAGCTTCAGAATTTGAAAGAGAGTATTCCAGTCAATATTGTCACAAGCTTGCTGTAAGTCTACAAATGCTAGAGACGTAGGTTTGCCTTACCTTAGCCTGTCTTCTAAGATAAAAGACATGTTCCAACATTTCTAAGGAATCCAAACTGATCCTCCCTGAGATTGTCCTTTACCAGTTTTTCCATTCGTCAGTGAAGAATTTGTTTTAGTATTTTGCAACTGACTTATTAAACTGATTGTTTGGTAATTTTGACATCTGTCAACAGCTGCTTTCTTTGGGATTGGAATTATTATATTCTTCTTGAAGTCCAAGGGTATTTCGCCAGTCTCATATATCTTGTTCACCAGATGGAAGAGTTTTGTCATGACTGGCTCTCCCAAGACTATCAGTAGTTCTACTGGAATGTTGTCTCCACCTGGGGTCTTGTTTTGACTTAGGTCTTTAAGTGCTCTATCAAATTCTTCTCGCAGTATCATATCTCGTATTTGATCTTTATTTATGTCCTCTTCCGTTTCCATAATATTGCCCTCAAGTACATCACCCTTGTATAGACCATCTTTATACTCCCACCTTTCTGCTTTCCTTTCATTGCTTAGGATGGGTTTTCCATCTGAGTTCTTGATATTCATGCAGGTGGTTCTCTTTTTTCTCCAAAGGTCTCTCTAATTTTCCTATAGGCAATATCAATCCTACCCCTAGTGATACACGCTTCTACATCCTTACATTTGTCAATTAGCCACCCCTGCGTAGCCATTTTGCACTTCGTGTTGATCTCATTTTTGAGATGTTTGTATTCCTTTTCGCCTGCTTCATTTACTGCATTTTTATATTTTCCCATTTCTTCAATTAAATTCAATCTCTCTTCTGTTACCCATGGATTTCCAGTAGCCCTCGTATTTTTACCAACTTGATCCTCTGCTGCCTTCACTATTCCATCTCTCAAAGCTACCCATTCTTCTTCTACTGTATTTCTGTCCCCTATTCTGGCCAATCGTACCCTAATACTCTCTCTGAAACTCTCCGCAACCTCTGTTTCTTTTAGTTTATCCAGATCCCACCTCCTTAGTCTTACCTTTCTGCTGTTTCTTCAGTTTTAATCTACAGTTCATAACCAATAAAAAGTGGTCAGAGCCCACATCTGCCCCTGAAAATGTCTTACAATTTAAAACCTGGTTCCTAAATCTGTCTTACCATTATATAATCTATTTGAACCTTCCACCATCTCCAGGCCTCTTCCATTTATACAACCTTCTTTCGTGATTCTTAAACCAAGTGTTAGGTATGATCAATTTATGCTCTGTGCAAAATTCTAACAGGCGGCTTCCCCTCTCATTCCTTACCCCTGGGCAATATTCACCTACTATTTTTCTCTCTTCCCTTTTCCTACAATTGCATTCCAGTCCCCCATGACTACCAAATTTTCATCTCCCTTAACTATCTGAATAATTTCTTTTATTGCATCATATATTTCTTCAATCTCTTCATCTGTGGTGCTAGTTGGCATACAAAATTGAACTACTCCGGTGGTTGTGGGCTTCGTGTCTATCTTGGCTACAATAATGTGTTCATTATGCTGTTCATAGTAGCTTATCTGCGTTCTTATGTTTTTTATTCATATCAAACCCATTCCCTTCCTGCCAGCTACCCGGAACCACAGTTGCATCCTCAGTTTCTTCGTCAATTGTCCCTGGAGGCATGTAAACCTTCCTTGAGGCTTTGTTTCCTTGAAAAAAAAAATTGTGCAGAGAAGTACATGCTTGCACATCTAGTACACTGTTTTCAACATCCAATAAAATCGGCTTTGTCAGCACCCATAACACAAATGAAAGAATTCCAAATGTATTCTCAATCACCTCCCTTGCTCTGTAATTGAACGCAAGTTCATCACTTCATTGTGTCCTGGATATGGTTTTAATAAATGTTCTTGGAAAGCAAATGTCAATGAATACGTAAGGTATGCTCTTACTCCTTCCTCTGGAATACCAAGGCTGTTATTTTCCATTTGCTTCCAGAATAAAATGTTTTTCAGTATCCCACCATCTGAAATAACGTCCTAGTGAACCAATATTTGTATATGTAAAGCAGTAATCTGTGTCAGCTACCTGTGAAAGCACAATGCTGAAATATTCTTCATAATTAAAAAAAATGTGTGCCACTATTAGCAGGTGCAGTTACCCCACAATGCTTCCCATCAATAGCTCCAAAGCAGTGTGGAAAGTTCCATTGATCCTAAAAGCCCTGTGCAGTTTGTAACCACTTACTTTTATGCTGAGGAGGCTGAAACAAACGGTTAAATACAATACATTAATGCTGCTGCCACTAAAATAGCAACTACATAAAACTTGTGATAACCTAAATAGGCGGTATGAAAGTAATAAATTAATTAATGTCAGGGTTGCACCAATCCAAAGAATGTTACTTTCACATTCTGTCTTAATGTAATAATGTGGAAAATGGTTCTTGTAGCATTGGAAATGGAAAAGAAGTCCCATGCTTCTTGACAGAGCTTAGGGGAATGATGCGGGAGACCCGCACCGCCGTACTAAGCAAGTTCCTAATGGAGGTGGTTTGCCGTTGCCTTCCTCAGACTGTGATGGGGATGGAAGATGACGATGACAACGACGACGATGACACAATAACACCCAGTCATCTCTGTTGTGACAGTGCCACGAGATTTAAAAGTGCCGCTACGTCAGTACACGAACACGGCGATAGAGGCGCTCCGCAGCTCGACCGAGCGCGGGAGCGCCACCTAGCTATGAACGGCGCCGGCCGCAGGTCACGGCACGGCAGTCGAATGACAGATACGGAGTTAATAGCATGTAACCCGCTATTGTTTCTACTTTTGTATATCCACGCAATTTATTAGTGATTAAAGGTTATAACACTTTTTGGCGACGAGGTCGAATATTTTTTTTTTTTCCTGCGTTGTGGCATTGTGTGTTCGTGTCGGGGAGACATGGAACAGCTTATGCAAGCGCTCATTGAACAAACACAGCTGACTGCCGCTATTCAGGCGTTGTCGACGTCGCTTACTCATCGTCTGTCTTCCTCTTCTCCGCCTCCGTTCCCTCCTTACGACGAGGCCGCTGAAGACTGGGAGGATTATGAGAAGCGTTTGCGGCAACACTTCTTGGCTTTCGGCGTTGTCGACGCTCCTATGTGTAAGTCGTTATTTCTATCTTGGATTTCCCCACGGATCTATCAGCTGCTATCTCAGTTAACCCCTCTGCGGGAACCTGCCTCTCTGTCCTTCTAAGAAATGTGTGAATTATTGTCTAACTATTAACGAAAAAACACCCACGTCGTTGCCGCCCGCGTGGCGTTCTACCGGTGTCGTAAACAGCCCCGTCAATCTTACCGGGCTTGGGCGGCGGAACTACACGGTCTGAGTAGGAAATGTCAGTTTGTCACGGACACTCATCATGAGTCTTATGCTGATTCAATGGTTCGGGACGCTATTCTACGGCTTGCTCCTGATAAAGAAATTTGGCAACGTGCCTTACAACTGCCAAACCCGTCGTTGTCGGAAGTTCTCAGCATCGCTCAATCTTTTGAAGTGTCTCACGCTGCTGGTGCGCAAATAGACGCGTGGTGTGATGTAGGCGCTGTACAGACCACTTTCGACGCGGACAATTTGCCTGTTTCAAAGGGGAACGACGATGTGGCGGCGGTTCACTCGCGTCTACAACGTCGCGTTGGGCCACCACGCTCGCAGCGAAAACAGCAACCACAGAAGCAGGTTCGTTCCGCACTTCCTTCTTGTCCCCGTTGTTTCGTACAGCATGACAGGGCCGCGTGTCCAAAACGTTGGGCCACGTGTAATTCATGTAGGAAAAAAGGCCACGTTGCTTCTGTGTTGTCAGTCCCCTAAAGTTCCTGTCGACGAGGACGAGGCATCGGACATGGATGTTAACTGTGTGCTTTCTCAAACAAATAAGTTGTTTGTTACTGTTCGTGTTCTGGGTAAAGACATTCGCATGCAAGTGGACACTGGCTCTGCAGTAACTCTCATTAATTCTCGCACGTGTTTGGAGTTGGGCGCCCCTCCCTTGTCTCCCGTTACGCGAAATCTGCGAACTTATAATAAGCAGAAACTTCCTATCGTTGGCCAGTTTGATGCTTCCACTGCCTACAAGTCTGTTAGGCCCCTCACGTTTTATGTGGTGGATCATGCGGGCACGGAAAACCTGTTCGGTTATGATGCTTTCCACTTGTTCGGGTTCTCCATTGATGATGATGTGCACCTCATATCTGAGGATATTCCGTATCAACAGCTGGATGGATTGTTCTGAATTCTCGTCCGTGTTCTCTGCTGGTCTGGGTCGTGCCAAGGATTTTGAAGCCCACATTACTCTTAAACCTACAGCTCGCCCTAAGTTTTTCCGGGCATGCCCTATTCCGGTGGCGTTGCATGCACCTGTCAAGGCTGAGATAGACAGGTTAACAGCTTCAGGGATCCTCCTTCCTGTTACCTCCAGCGAATGGGCATCGCCAATCGTGGTGGTTTCTAAACCAAACGGGAGTCTGCGATTGTGTGGTGATTTTAAAGCCACTGTCAACGCTCAGAGCCTCATTGACACTTATCCTCTTCCCCGTCCTGAGGAGTTATTTACCAAGCTCGCTGGGGGCCAGTTCTTTTCCAAACTTGACTTATCGGAGGCATACCATCAGTTGCCTTTGGATGCGTCTTCCAAGGAATTTCTCGTCATCAACACTTCTTGTGGGTTGTATCAGTACCAGCGGTTACCATTTGGCGTCGCTAGCGCGCCGGCCATTTTTCAGCGGTTTTTGGAACAGCTCATGGCATCCGTTCCCCGCTGCATCAACTACCTGGATGACATTGTTGTCACGGGGGCCTCCACTGAGAAGCACCTTCGCAATTTGCGTTCACTGTTTCGGGTTCTGCATTCGGCTGGGTTGAAGTGCAATCTGGACAAGTCACAGTTCTTCCAACCCTCCATTGTTTATCTTGGTTTCCACTTGTCCCGTGAGGGTATACGTCCTCTACAACAGCACGTTGCGGCCATTATCGCTCTACCCCGGCCGTCTACGGTCAAAGAACTTCAGGCGTTTCTAGGCAAGATTGCTTATTATCACAAATTCATTCCATCCGCGGCGGCGGTGGCTCATCCTCTGCATCAGCTGTTACGCAAAAACGTTCCTTTCTGTTGGTCCGACGAGTGTGAGCGGGCTTTTGTCCGCCTGAAGGCTCATTTGCAGTCGGCGCCTTGTCTTGCCACATTCCGTGCGGGTCAGCACTTGGTTCTGGCGACTGACGCGTCACAGTATGGCCTAGGGGCTGTTCTCGCCCATCGGTATGAGGATGGGTCGGAGCGACCCATCACCTACGCTTCCATGACCCTCAACGATGCCCAACGGCGTTACTCTCAAATCGAAAAGGAGGTGCTCGCTATCATTTATGCTCTAAAAAAGTTCAGCGTTTCTTTGTATGGTTCTAAGTTTCACCTCATCACCGACCACAAGCCGCTGGTCTCTCTGTTAAGCCCCTCGGCGTCGCTTCCAGATAAGACAGCTCACCGCCTGCAATGTTGGGCCTTATACTTCTCTCGTTTTCACTATGAGATTCACTATCGCCCCACGGCCCAGCACGCCAACGCTGACGCGTTGTCGCGTTTGCCGATGGGCCCCGACCCGGTTTTTGATCGAGATGAACTACTCTGTTTCCACATTGATGAGGAAGAACGTCGTGCGGTCGAGGGTTTTCCACTTACAGGTTCGCAGGTCGCGTCGGCTACTGCGCAGGACCTGGTCCTGCGTCAGGTGATCGGTTTTGATCGATGGGGTTGGCCGGACAGGACCAAGGGCCGGGCATCGGATCCCCTTCGCAACTACCATGCCTTGCGCCTTCGTCTGTCTGTTCGTGAGGGTGTTGTTCTTCTGGCCACGGATGGCGCATCTCCACGGGTCGTGGTGCCAGCCTCTCTTCGCAAAGATGTTCTCAAACTATTGCATGTAGGCCATTGGGGGATTTCTCGGACTAAGTCCCTGGCCCGCAGGCACGTTTATTGGCCCGGTATTGATTCGGACATCACCCACATGGTCGCTGCGTGTGGTCAGTGTGCTCAACAACAGGCTGCACCCCGTACAATGCACTCTCCGTGGCCTGATCCGGCGCAGCCGTGGGAACGGGTGCACGCTGACTTTGCCGGCCCCTTCCTCGGCACTTATTGGCTACTGTTGATTGACGCCTTCTCGAAGTTTCCATTTGTTGTTCGATGTCCGTCGCCCACCACTGCGGCGACGACGCTGGCTTTGTCCAAAATCTTTGCGCTAGAAGGTCTTCCATCCACGATTGTCACGGACAATGGCCCTCAGTTCTCTTCGCAGGACTTCCGTGATTTTTGTACTGGACAAGGGATTCATCATGTTACAGCACCGCCCTTCCATCCGCAATCGAATGGGGAGGTCGAGCGCCTTGTCTGCACTTTCAAAAGCTAGATGAAAAAATTCCTTAGTGATTTTTCCACAGATGACGCTCTGTTGCAATTTCTGAGTTCTTATAGCTTCACGCCTCTGGGTGATCGCAGCCCTGCTGAATTCTTGCATGGCCGCCAACCGCGCACTCTACTGCACCTGCTTCACCCTGTCAGGCCGACGTGTGGGCACGAGGGTATGGATCTCGCCCTAAATGGATTCCAGGGATGGTCCAGGCTCTTCGTGGCCGCCGGCTTTGTGAAATACGTACGGACGACGGCATGGTTGTTCGCCATTACGACCAGATGCGCCCACGAGTGGTGGCCACGCCGGTGCCACCGCCCCTTTCGCCTCCACTGGCCCGAGAAGCCAGTCCTGTCGCTGCTGCCGATCTTCCATGCGTGTTGCTGCAGCCGACGTCGCTACCGCTTCAGAGTACGCCGGAACCGGCCCCAGTCGCGACGCCGCCTTCTCCGGGACCCATCTCGCTGGAGCACACCCCCAGGTCCACGACACCTATGGATGCTGCTCCGGAGTTTTCACCCAACATCTCGTCCAGGCGGCACGTTCCACGCGCAAGCTTCCGTCCTGGACATTTTCGACCATACTCTCGTGTTTCTCCGCAGGATCTTCTCGGGGCCTCCCAAGAGGCCATGGATGTCTCCGCACTGTCCCTATCTCCAAGGAAGTGAGTTTTTTTTTTTTTTCAAGGGGGGAAAGTGTTGTGACAGTGCCACGAGATTTAAAAGTGCCGCTACGTCAGTACGCGAACACTGCGATAGAGGCGCTCCGCAGCTCGGCCGAGCGCGGGAGCGCCACCTGGCTATGAGCGGCGCCGGCCGCAGGTCACGGCACGGAAGTCGAATGAGAGATACGGAGTTAATAGTATGTAACCCGCTATTGTTCCTACTTTTGTATATCCATGCAATTTATTAGTGATTAAAGGTTATAACAATCTCGGGGCAGGTGAAAATCCCTGACCCCGCCGGGAATCGAACCCAGGACCCCCTGCTCAGGAAGCGAGAATGCTCCAATGAGCGGCGGACTCTTGTAGCATTACAGGAAACAGATCTTGCCTTTAAATGACTGACAAAATAAAACAATATTATTATCTTTTAAGAACTCAAACAGAAGACGATCTGATAGAAGACATTACAGCACCTGTAGTTGTAGAAGATGGCTTAATGGATGGAAGTGAGCCTCCTAAAGAGAAAAAAGAATCACATTAGGCCTAAAGGAGACGGGGAATTAAGCAATACATTTGAAATTGTTAAAGGGTTAAGTGATAATATAAAAGAAGGAAGTAAGCCAGAGGAAAAATCCCCATCAGATTGTTTTGGGAAGTATGTTGCCTTCAAACTAAAAGGTTTCAGTGTTTATGTACAAGATGTTGTAAAGCACAAAGGTGGTACTTTTCCAGGCAGACTTGGATAATTTCAACCCTCTGGAGGAAGTATTGCCAGTTGACATTGTCTATACATCATCCCCCAGCACATCAACAGAAACAACAAAGTGAATATGAAACTTCCTGGCAGATTTAAACTGTGTACTGGACCGAGATTCGAACTCAGGACCTTCGCCTTTCGTGGGCAAGTGCTTTACCATCTGAGCTACCCAAGCATGACTCACACCCCATCCTCGCAGTTTTACTTCTGGCAATACCTCGTCTCCTACCTTCCAAACTTTACCGAAGCTCTCCTGCAACCCTTGCAGAACTAGCACTCCTGAAAGAAAGGATATTGCAGAGACATGGCTTAGCCACAGCCTGGGGGATATTTCCAGAATGAGATTTTCACTTTGCAGTGGAATGACTCATGCTTGGGTAGCTCAGATGGTAGAGCACTTGCCCGCGAAAGGCAAAGGTCCCGAGTTCGAGTCTCTGTCCGGCACACAGTTTTAATCTGCCAGGAAGTTTCATATTGGCACACACTCTGCTGCAGAGTGAAAATCTTATTCAACAAAGTGAATATGATGCATAAATTTTATATTTAAATCCTATTTCATTTGATCTGTTACTTTTAATTAGTGCAAGAGAAATGCCATTAAAACCAAACAAATAATGTTGATTAATGTAAGATACAAATAACGGACCTTATCACTCACGTGACTTACACTCAAGGAATCTGTGATAATGTTAGTTTAGCTACTGTTTTACTACAATGAAAAATTTTTTTTGCACTTTGATAATGTGTTTTACTCTAAACTTGCAGAGCTTAAGTTATGATACAGCCTATAAGACTGGTCTTTTGTATGTTTCTTTTTATTACATTATGAAACAATGGACAATCCTGGATGGACTGTAACAATGTTACAAAAAGGAAAGTTGCTACTCACCATATAGCAGAGATGTGAGTTGCAGATAGGCGCAACAAAAAGAAATGCGGTTCTCACACATGACTGCGTTTCGTGTTTTTTTTGTGTGTGTTATTTTCATTGACTCTTATCTTTCAGCCATTTACCTTTATAAAATCCACAAGTGTTTGCGTATGATACTGAATTAAGTCCATAAGTGTTAGATCTGGTGACCGTGGAGGGAACTCAATGGGCCCTCTTTGTCCAATCCAGTACCCTGGAAAATTGTCACCCAGAAAAGCTCGTACGGCTAGGTGGTTGTGTGGTGCCGCCCCATCCTGTTGGTAGAAGACTTCATCAGCTTCATAAAGCACACTTATACCTGGCAAAATTGATCTATGTAATATTTCCAGGTACACTTCTCCAGTGACAGTAGCATCAAAGAAAAAGGGTCCTACTAAGCCCCTAGATGTTAGTCCACACTACACATGAGCCCCGGTAGACTGACTGCTTAATCCACATAAACATGCGGATTTTCTGGTGCCCAGTGAACACTGTTGAACCGATTCATGGTTCTATTACGTTTAGATTGTGCCTCGTCACTCCAACTACCTTCGTCGCAAATTAGTCATTATCAGTTACCATTTACTGATACCATTCGCAAAACTGCCTTCGGCGATCATGATCGTCGTCATTAATCGCATGCAGTAATCGTGGAATGTTAACTCTCTACTTTGCAGCTTTCAGAATTCTTCATACACTTTTGCTGCTAACCCCCACTTCATGTGCACACTGCGTAGCGGACTTCTGTAGAAAATTAACAAACGCGTCCATCACAAGAGCCGACGAAGCAGGACTTGTAGCTGTACACTGTCTTCCTAACCTTCCTTTGTGAATATCACAAATAGTTCCATGCAATTCAAACTTGTCAGTGCTGCATTTGTTAAGTCTAGTTTACACGCCAAGGCTAGGTTGCAGGCAACTGCGGTATCGGCCACTGCGCATGCACGCTGCGTGTTTGCACAACTCGTCGGTGAAACTAAACACTTTCGGCATGTTCCGACTATGGCGACACTAGTTGCATGAGTTTTGAGGTTATGTGATTGATTGATTGATTGATTTTTATTGTTGTAGAGACCTCAGAGATCTGAGGCATTACATAAGTCAATATTACACAGTATAAATGTTTCACAAATAATTACAAAAACGAGAAATATTATACAATATAAATATTACACAAATAATTATGGTACCTTCACACAAATACAAAACAGAGAAACTTCTGGTACAAATTGATATTGCATAGTAAATTTAGACAATTACAGACTTAATCATATACAGAAGCATATAAAAACTGATCACAAAGTGTAATTATACCATTTCCTTTGCCTCCCTTAAAAATTCATCAGTTTCATAAATACTGAGCGCAAGAAGAAATTCTTTTACATTTTTTTTTTTTTTTTTTTTTTTTTTTGTTTTATGATCCCTGATATGTTTGGGTATGGCATTAAAAAATTTTATGGACTTGTATAAGAAGCACTTTTGTGTTTTTTTTTATAGTTACATCAGAAAGAAACTAGGTCCTGCTTGTTTCTTGTGTTATAATTATGTCGCATGTCATACTGTTGATAACTCAGATAGTTTTCCTTAATATGCATTACACACTGTAGTATAAATATTGACGGCAGGGCCATAATCTGTAATTTTTTTAAAGCTTGGCCCACAGTGAGCTCTGGGTGCCAAGCTACATATCAGTCTTATTGCCTTCTTTTGTAGTTTGAAGACATTAGCTGCCTTACTTTGATGTCCCCACAGTATTGTACCATAGGAAATGTGACTGTGTATTAAAGCAAAATAAACCACTTTAAGTACTGGCACGTTTAGACAAAGACCCAGCTTCCTTAGAGCAAATATTCCTTTGCTAATTCTGCTTCCCACTTTTTCTATGTGGCTACCCCCAGGATAATTTTGAATCAATTGAGATTCCAAGGAAATTAACAGCATTTGAGCTCTGCTCAAGTTCAGTGTTATTATTCCACAATACATAAAGGTCTTGTATTTTTTTTCGGTTGACACAAAGGGAATTAGCTTTACACGAATTTTCAACTTTGACAGTGCACTGGTCTGCTTCATATTTCACCTTCTGTGCTGTTTCTGCAGTTATACAGACTGCAAGATCATCTGCAAATAAGTAAATCCTGGTTGATGGCCCAACTATGTTACATGGGCAGTCATTTATATAAATAATAAATAGAATAGGGCCAAGTACAGAACCTTGTGGGACACCCATGCCCACAGGTAAGTAATCTAATTCTGTACCATTAAAAACCACCTTCTGCACTCTATTACTTAGATAAGATTTTATCAATTCCAGAGCACTTCCTGTAAAGCCATAGAATTGCAGTTTGTTCAATAAGATTTCATGAGACACGGTGTCGAAAGCTTTTGATAAATCAAAGAGTTTATTCTGAACCACTAGCTTGCTTTCTAGTTGCTTCACACACTGTGTTAAAAGTGATAAGGCAGATTTAACAGTTCCTAACCTTGATCTGAAGCCAAATTGACTATCAGTGAAGATTTTGATTTCTTCAAAGTATTTTACTATTTGATTATTTAATATAGCTTCTATCACTTTAGACAAGATTGGCACAATTGAAACAGGCCTAAAATTATCACAACTTGAGAGACTGCCTTTTTTGTGTATTTTAGTGACTTTAACAAACTTTAATGCCTTTGGGAAATGAGCCTCCAAAATACATGTGTTTACTACGTGTGTTATCAATTCTGGCAGTTGAACTGAATCACACTTTAACATGGCTGAACTTAAACCATAAACGTCATTACTAAAACTGTTCTTCATTCTCCTCAGTATATTAGTAACATCCTGTACCTTGACCAGTTTAAAGCTAAATGTACTTTCAGGCTTTGTGGTGTTTCTCAGGTAGTATTTATGGTCAGTGGCTATATTGGAAGTGCCAATCAGCTTTATTATTTCTTGCATCTTCTCAGTGAAGAATGTATTTAAATGTGCAGCATTCAGATTACTGCTTTCAGCCTGTGAAGCCATTTTCCTGTTGCACTGACTGTTAATGATATTCCACATTTCACGTGTCATATTTTCAGATGTTAGTATTATATCTTCATTTTTTTTACACCTAGCTTCCTTTAAGGCCTGTCTTAATCTTTTCCTTTTCACTGTGAGCATGTCTTTAAATACTTGAGAACCTGTACTTCTATACCAGTCATAATACTGATCACACTCCCTCTTGATCTTCAACACCTTTTCATCCTTGACCTTATTTACTCTAAGTGCCTTTTTATTATTTAGTAACTTAATGGGAAAGGACATCTTAGCATATACAGAAAGAGTAGATATGAGTTCTTCCACCTTTCTATCTATTGCATGTTCTCGATAAACCTGCAACCAATTACTTTTATCAATATGAGACTTAAACATATTTAGATTATCATAATTTACACACATACTTTCTTTCCTGCCATATGCATTGTGTCAGTGTTACAATTTCTTGTTATATCTGTTCTAAGAAGTAGTTGCCAGTGGTCAGGTACCCAGGTCTTAATTACCTCTGACTTGAGATGCATTAACTCATTTGATACAACTATATTGTCAATACAGGTACCAGTACCTTTATAATGTGGCCTTGTTATTTCAGTGGTTGTAATATAAAGACCAAAAGAATTTAATAAATTATTTACATATGAATTATAGATAGTGGACAACTGAAAATTCAAATTGAAATCTCCACAGATTAGTATCCTACACTTATACTTACAGACTGTCTCACATAAAGACACTAACTTGTTAACAAAATCATCTGTTGAATTGCCTCCAGTCTTAGTTGAGTACAAAGCTACAACTATTAAATTTAAATCTGTTAACCTAACAGCTGAAATTTCACATAACATTTCTAGAGATAATGCTTTAACTTTTTCTATTGGTTCATATTTAATCCCTTTTTTTAGAAATATAACACACCCACCATGATTTTTATTAGTTCTACAATTTTTTTTCAGCTAGAGTGTAGCCCTCAGGGCAGTATAGATCTATTTCATCATGCTTTAACCAGTGTTCTACAAGACAGACTACATCTAAGTGATAAGTCTTTATGACATCTTCCACTACTTCCAACTTATTAGATAAACACTGTACATTCCAGTGAATGACATTAAAATTGTCTGATCTGTGCCTGTGTGTGTTTACCTTGAGATTTTTCTCCCCCTTCAGCCTACCACGTAGAGTGTAGACAAACTGAAATATGAAGTGGGGAACGGAGAATGACGAACCTGGGTGCACGAATGGCAAAACGTCATTTTATTGGATGAATCCAGGTTCTGTTTACAGCATCATGATGGTCGCATCCATGTTTGGCGACATCGCGGTGAACGCACATTGGAAGCGTGTATTCATCATCGCCAAACTGACGTATTGCCCAGCGTGATGGTATGGGGTGCCACTGGTTACACGTCTTGGTCACCTCTTGTTCGCATTGACAGCACTTTGAACAGTGGACGTTACATTTCAAATGTGTTACAAACCGTGGCTCTACTCTTCATTCAATCCCTGCAAAACTTTACATTTCAGCAGGATAATGCAGGACCGCATGTTTCAGGTCCTGTATGGGCCTTTCTGGATACAGAAAATGTTCTACCGCTGCCCTGGCTAGCACATAATCCAGATCTCTCACCAATTGAAAACGTCTGGTCAATGGTGGCCGAGCAACTGGCTCGTCACAATACGCCAGTCCCTACTCTTGATGAACTGTGGTATCGTGTTAAAGCTGCATGGGCAGCTGTACCTGTACACGCCATCCAAGCTCTGTTTGACTCAATGCCAAGGCGTATCAAGGCCGTTATTAGGGCCAGAGGTGGTTGTGTTCTGGTTACTGATTTCTCAGGACCTATGCACCCAAATTGCGTGAAAATGTAATCACTAGTCAGTTCTACTGTAATATATTTGTCCAATGAATACCCGTTTATTATCTGCATTTCTTCTTGGTGTAGCAATTTTAATGGCCAGTAGTGTATAATCCGTTCATCGTAAGAATAAACCTGTTGTAAAGAAACACAAACGCGTTGATTGGTCATCAGCTGTAGCACACGTGCACCAGTGTTGTTACGCTCCTTAAACTAGGTCCTACTTGTATATATCTTACTGCTATGTTATTGTAAAAGATAATTTAAGATCTTCTAATGTATTAAGAGCTGTCGACGTGTTTTCTTAGTCATACAACAGCTACGTAATTTTTATTTCAAAAATCGTGTACAGTCGCAGTGTGTGTACCGTTGTGCTGTGATTGTCCCGCTGTTAATAAGTAGTGTGAAAATGGCTGAGACTGCTTCCAGCTCCGTCGTGAAACACGGCGAGAAACAGATTGTTCTGAATGTTTTTAACAAGTTTACAGAAAAGTATCCGTCTCTAGCGATGCAGCAGATTCCGGAAATATCTGAATTTACTTGTATCTCTATGTCAAGTGTTCTGAGTAAAGAAAGACAGAATGCCGGCAAACTTTCCACGCTGGGGAGGACGCAGAAACGTCAATCGTGTGTCGTACGAAAGTGTGATGATTTTGTGAGAAGTGCTGTGCTTTCAAAGGTGCACGCGTTTTGTGTTTTCGAGAAACGAGGCGCTCACCATAGATAAGGTACCGTACTTAAACTGGTAAATTACGATGATTTGCTCACTTATAAAAGGGCAACATTTTACAAACTAATGCGAGAGATTGGTTTCTAGCTTAAAATTAGGAAACGAAATCGTATAGTAACAGACAGGGATGATATTTCTTTGTCGAGGCGTTATCTTCGGCAGGTTCACGAATTTGGACGTGAGAAATGTGATATTTATCACCTTAATGCGGGACATGTCACACAAAAATAAAAACTCACACAAGTTACCGATAAGAGGCAAGCTTTTGTTGCAGATCTGTCACGAGGGATAAAAAACCCGACCTGAAAAGGAAAGAGCTTAATTATTGAACATATAGGTAGCAACTGCGGTTTTGTGGAAGATGGTGATTTAATTTTTGAATCTAAGAAAACATGAGACTATTACAAAAAAATGAATGGTCAAGTGTTCTTTTAGTGGTTTAGAGATTTTCTGCCCAAATTAGAGTCGTCCAGCGTTATTGTAATGGACAACGCATCTTATCACAGCCTGAAAGTTGAGTGTAGGCCGCAAAAATCTTGGAAAACGGAAGACATTGTAAACTGTTTGGTAGAAAAGGGAGCCAATGTCGATCCTACCGCAATTAAGGTTGATTGCTGCAATAGGCTGAACGTTATAGTGTAGACCAATACATTGTTGATGAAGCTGCTAAGTCGGCAGGTCACATTGTCGTTAGGTTACCACCGTATCACTGTAATATTAAACCGATAGAACTGATCTGGAGCCAGGTGAAAGGGTTTGTCGCCAGAAATAACAAGACATTTAAGCTGCCAGACGTACTTAAACTAATGCGCGGAGATTTGTTACACGTCACTGCCGAACGATGGCGTGATGCAGTACAGCGTGTCCTTAAAGAGGAGGAAAAAATGTGGCCCTCGGATGGTTTCGTGGATGCTTTTATTGATAGCCCCGTCATAAACGTAGCATATGACAGTTCGAATACAGGTATGTATACCTCGAATTCAGATATGGAAGTTAAGCGGTTACCATATGACTGACTTCAGTAATAACTTCACTGGCTTCTATATTTAACTATACAGTGAAATCCTTCAATACTCTCCTACGTTATGCACAGCTTATACAGAAAAATTACCCTGTTGTTAATTCAGGAATTTTCATCATTCTTCTTTTTAATTACTTGGTACGTTGGCTAAGAACGATAACGTGTTGCGGTTTTCATCCAGTTGTCTAAGGAGCATATTGTGGGGATTTGCAGTGTATCATTTCATTCTTCTCAAAAATTAAATAACATTCAAACCAGTATTGCTCCTCTCTCTCTTTATGTGTGAACTACAGTTGGCCACGTCACTGCAAGCTAGCTGTACGAGCTGTACCGCCAGTGCTGTCCATGTTAAATGCGCTGGTTTAGCTGTTGTCCCGTATTATCGCTGAGTCGATGTGCGCGTAACGCACAGCACAAGACGAACCCTTATTAACGTACTTGACAATACTCGAGACAGCTTGGTTGAAGTCCCACGTGAAACGGAAATCCAATGAGGTTCCAGCAAACGCGGGAGAATACGTAGTGCACTGTTTACATTAGGTTTATTCTTATGGTGTACGGATTATAATATCTGTTTGAGTCAAAAACCATGCAACACCACAACTCATAACTCAAATCGAACGACAATATCGATATCTCCATATACATTTTTCCACCGGACTCAGTATTTCGTCAGTGGTCTAAAATAACAGTCGCGACACTCACTGCTGTAAAAGTTGCCGTTTGACAGATGGAGCGGCACTAGCGCTCCAAACGGCAGGTAAGGTGAACGTCAGACGCGTCGTAAGCATAATGTTTGTTTGCATCCATTTCCTACGTAATTTCCGAATTATTCGAGTTATTTTCTTGCCTCCAAGAGTTTGTGTAGTATCAGAAGGCATATACGTTTCTAAAATATGCGCAAGTATGGACAAAAACCATGAATAGAGTGGCAATCTACAACACATGCGTAAAGAAACACTTGTGACATTGGACAGAGTTACAGCTTACCACGTTGATATCAAAAGAATATAAACACACAGATTCACATGTAAGAAGCACAGACATGTACCTCTACATGCAAAACCGATCGACAGCTCGTTTATCGTTCTGTAGGCCTACTGTGTTTGTCATTGTCGCCTGTTGCCACAAGTACGACCTTCATCTTTATATTATTCTAAGTGGGACAAGCAACTGCCAAATAGTGGGCGAAATGTGCTGAAAACATTATAATGAGCTGATTACATTATATTTCACGAAAAACCAAACATTTGAATAATTTTCAAACAATCTGTCTGTAGACACTTTCCTTGTCCCGTAATAATTTCGCTCGAAATCTAGCGATCTGCACATTCAGACACTTCACACGCTTTTGTAAGACACGAACAGCTGTACTTAATCTAACCACTTCATCAGCAAAGCAGGTCTACTGTGTTGATAATTCACACGAATCTGGCATTGTTACATGGAGAGTTGAACTGGCTGCTTCTGTGCCATAGGCCTGTTCTACAGCTTTAGATTGACTGTCGAATGTTTGTGGCAGTTTCCTCTTCATCGTCAATTGAGGTGGCTTATTTAGAATGTCGAACAGTGTGGGTACTGCATTCCAAACGAGTTTGTTATTTTCTGCGTTCATGAACTGGTTTCGTTCGAAATGTAGCGAACAAAATCTAATATTATTATACAGGTAAACTGGGTCTTTCTTCATGAGGTCTTCTCGTCTGCTATTAACTACCGATTTTCTGCTCCTAAAACGAAACATTCATCATTTATACACACATAGTTTGCAAGTGAATCCTGACAATACAGTTAGTAACATGATGGTATATACCTCTCAGGATCCTTAGGAAACCTAAGAAAGATAGTTGTATTTTCCCTGTTGTTGCGCTACAAACACACCCGATGGTAAAAACCATTGTATAAATCAAAATAAACAATCACTATTCGCTTTCACGATCGCGCCGAACTCACAGTTCAACCTACCAGCCGCTTGGGGCGCTGCTGGTGCTATAGGCAACAAAATCGAGGCGAAGTGTCGCGACTGTTATGTTCGACTGTGATTTCGCTCTGTAGAATTCGATTGTTTATATTTGCGCCAGATATTGTCATACGAGAAACAAAGGACTATTGATATCAATATTTTCTTTGCTGCTATCGAGATGCATTTTTTTGTTGGAATTGTGTGAACAATATATTTCGTGTGTGTCGGCGCAAAGTGGACTGTGTAAAATAGACCTCTTTGGCATTGTCTAACACTCTTTGGGTGCGCTATTTATTCTGTTGTGTTCGCTGTAAATTTTTTTGTTCTTGAATGTGCAGATATAGTTATTAGTAAAATGTCCTTTTTTTCTCCTTAATACTTATTCAGCTGCGCAAATTCCAATAGGTTATGGGCCCAGGCTGCATTTGGAATAAGTATATCAGTAAAATAGTAGGGAGAAAGTATTGGAAAAGTTCCAATTTACGTGAAGTGCGAGTTATCCTTACAAGACGATCGCAATTTTTTTCCGCATTATTTTTCGGTGTTCTTTACGGCAATAAAAAGCAAGTTACCGTTAAGAATGAGTGCGGCACATATTCCACAGATTGAAAGACTTATAGGTCGCGAAAACTATGCAACCTGGAAGTTCGCAGTAGAAGCGTATTTACGTTTAGACGACCTATGGGACGTGGTAGATGGGACAATGAAATCCACAGATCAGAATTATTCAAATAAAGATAGGAAAGCAAAATCAACATTGATATTACTGATTGATTCGGTGAATTATTTTCACGTTGAAAAAGCTGCTACAGCGAAAGAAGTCTGGGACAATTTACGAAGTGCATTCGAGGATGGTGGTCTTACGAGAAAAGTAGGATTATTACCCGAGTTAATTACCACTCGTCTGGACAAATCTAAGAGTGTAGGCGAATATGTGAACAAAATAATAACCACGTCGAACCAACTGAGAAACATCAGATTCGAGATCGCTGACGAATGGATAGGAACATTGCTGTTGGCAGGACTGCCCGAAAGGTATGCACCTATGATTATGGGACTTGAAAGCTCGGGTATACCAATCACAGGCGACAGTGTTAAGGTGAAAATCCTGCAGGATGTAAAGAGTGCTCCAAGCTGTTGTACATTGGAGAAAGAAGGTGCGTCTGCTCTCTACTCAAAAAAACAAAAAGAAGAAACCGGTGAGGTGCTATAAATGTCAGAAGATGGGACATATTGCGTCTCAGTGCAAAGAAAAAGTAAGCCCAAGATCAGACACTCAGCAAAAGAGGTATGTTACTGATAGCCCAGAGAGAAGGACCAATAACAAAGGTAAGGCACTCTCATGTTTTTATTCTTTTGGTGGGATGAGTAATCGTGATATGGAATGGATTTTAGACTGAGGTGCATCTGTGCATATTGTTAGAGATAAATCACTTCTTTATGACACCAAAGATAAGACTCCTATGGGAATATCTACTATTGATGGCAACAAGCTCCAGTGTCACCTGGCTGGGAAACTAGATCTACATGTAAGTGTAAATGGTGAATCAGATATGGTTACAGCACACAATGTTCATTATGTGAAAAATGTGGTAACTAACCTGCTGCCTGTAGGGGAAATTGTCAAGAAAGGAAATACAGTCACTTTTGACATGCAGGGTGCAAGAGTAATCAGTGAAAGTGGTGAAGTTATAGCTGCAGCAAGTAACGAAAGGGGTATTTTTAAGTTGGATGCCATTGACAGTAAACATAAAAATGTTAGTGATTCAGTATATTCAGCAGAAGGGTTTTTATGGCACCGGAGGCTTGGACATCTAAATAGAAAGAGTATGTCTACAATAAAGGATGTGGTAAAGGGAATACAGAATTTTAGTGTGTCCAAGGATCCTTGTGAGACATGTATAAAGGAAAAACAAGCAAGGTTACCCTTCAAGACTAGTAACAGTAAATCCACAGAAGTCTTACAGTTAATCCGCACAGATGTATGTGGCCCAAAGGAGTGTGAATCCATAGGTGGGAGTAATTATTTTCTTACGTTTATTGATGATTACTCACGATATACTCATGTTTATTTTCTTAGTTCTAAAGACCAAGTGAGAGATATCTTTGAGGAATATTGCAATATGGTTGAAAGGCGGATGGGAAAGATGATCAAGTACATCAGGTCTGATAATGGGAGAAAATATATTAACCAGAAATTGCAGAAACTTCTGGCAGAAAAGGGAATCAGGCATCAAACTACCATAAGGTACAGCCCATCTCAAAATGGGGTTTCTGAGAGGGCTAATAGGACCATTGTTGAGAAAGCAAGGAGCATGATGACTGATGCTGAATTATCCAAAGATTTTTGGGCAGAGGCAGTGTCAACAGCTGTATATTTGAACAATAGATCACCTACAAAAGCATTAAAGAATAGAACCCTTTATGAGATATGGATAGGAAAGAAACCTGATCTAAGCAATATAAGGGTTTTTGGGTGTGATGCAATGGCACATATTCCAAAACAGCTAAGAGAAAAATGGGATCCGAAAGCTAAAAAGTATATTTTTGTAGGCTATTGCGAAAATTCAAATGGCTACCGATTAATGGATCCATTGACTAAAAAGATTGTCACAAGTAGAGATGTAATATTCTTTGAAAATAGAAAGGACTCAAAAGAGAGCAAAACCACTAAGTCAACTGCACCTAGTTCAGAAGGTGAAACCTTGTGTGAGGAAATAGAAAGTGAATAAGAGGAAGACGACAGCCAAGGACAAATGGATACAATTTATGATGACAATGAGTTAGAGGATGAAAAAAATGAAGAAAACAATGTAAGGCATTCTTCTCGTGTACCAAAATCGAAGGAATATCCGGATTTTGAGATGTATACAGTCTTTTAATGATGAGCCAAGAACAGCAGAAGAAGCAATGTGTGGCCCAAACTCTCAAGAATGGAAAGAAGCGATGAAGAGAGAATTAGAATCTTTATATCAGAACGAAACCTTTGAATGGGTATATATGCCAGGAGATAAGAAACCACTCCAGGCAAGATGGGTATTCAATTTGAAGAACCCTGAAAGCTCCTCACCAAAATACACTCCTGGAAATTGACATAAGAACACCGTGAATTCATTGTCCCAGGAAGGGGAAACTTTATTGACACATTCCTGGGGTCATATACATCACATGATCACACTGACAGAACCACAGGCACATACACAGGCAACAGAGCATGCACAATGTCGGCACTAGTACAGTGTATATCCACCTTTCGCAGCAATGCAGGCTGCTATTCTCCCATGGAGACGATCGTAGAGATGCTGGATGTAGTCCTGTGGAACGGCTTGCCATGCCATTTCCACCTGGCGCCTCTGTTGGACCAGCGTTCGTGCTGGACGTGCAGACCGCGTGAGACGACGCTTCATCCAGTCCCAAACATGCTCAATGGGGGACAGATCCGGAGATCTTGCTGGCCAGGGTAGTTGACTTACACCTTCTAGAGCACGTTGGGTGGCACGGGATACATGCGGACGTGCATTGTCCTGTTGGAACAGCAAGTTCCCTTGCCGGTCTAGGAATGGTAGAACGATGGGTTCGATGACGGTTTGGATGTACCGTGCACTATTCAGTGTCCCCTCGACGATCACCAGTGGTGTACGGCCAGTGTAGGAGATCGCTCCCCACACCATGATGCCGGGTGTTGGCCCTGTGTGCCTCGGTCGTATGCAGTCCTGATTGTGGCGCTCACCTGCACGGCGCCAAACACGCATACGACCATCATTGGCACCAAGGCAGAAGCGACTCTCATCGCTGAAGACGACACGTCTCCATTCGTCCCTCCATTCACGCCTGTCGCGACACTACTGGAGGCGGGCTGCACGATGTTGGGGCGTGAGCGGAAGACGGCCTAACGGTGTGCGGGAACGTAGCCCAGCTTCATGGAGACGGTTGCGAATGGTCCTCGCCGATACCCCAGGAGCAACAGTGTCCATAATTTGCTTGGAAGTGGCGGTGCGGTCCCCTACGGCACTGCGTAGGATCCTACGGTCTTGGCGTGCATCCGTGCGTCGCTGCGGTCCGGTCCCAGGTCGACGGGCACGTGCACCTTCCGCCGACCACTGGCGACAACATCGATGTACTGTGGAGACCTCACGCCCCACGTGTTGAGCAATTCGGCGGTACGTCCACCCGGCCTCCCGCATGCCCACTATACGCCCTCGCTCAAAGTCCGTCAACTGCACATACGGTTCACGTCCACGCTGTCGCGGCATGCTACCAGTGTTAAAGACTGCGATGGAGCTCCGTATGCCACGGCAAACTGGCTGACACTGACGGCGGCGGTGCACAAATGCTGCGCAGCTAGCGCCATTCGACGGCCAACACCGCGGTTCCTGGTGTGTCCGCTGTGCCTTGTGTGTGATCATTGCTTGTACAGCCCTCTCGCAGTGTCCGGAGCAAGTATGGTGGGTCTGACACACCGGTGTCAATGTGTTCTTTTTTCCATTTCCAGGAATGTACAAAGAAAGACTTGGGGTAAAAGGATATTCACAAAAACAAGGGGTAGATTACGAAGAAACTTTTTCACCTGTAGTCACGTATGCATCATTGAGATATCTTTTAGCCTTGGCAGTAAAACGAAATTTAATAATTCATCATATGGATGTTAAAACGG
Organism: Schistocerca nitens; assembly: GCF_023898315.1. Taxonomy (NCBI): domain Eukaryota; kingdom Metazoa; phylum Arthropoda; class Insecta; order Orthoptera; family Acrididae; genus Schistocerca; species Schistocerca nitens. Next base: position 898,872,451 of record NC_064614.1, on the reverse strand, counting down.
CATATTTAAATGGGAAATTGGAGGAGGAGATATATGTCATTCCACCAAGGGAAGCCATAAAAACCAGATCAGAAAGTAAAAAGATTTGGCGTTTGAGAAAAAGTATTTATGGACTTAAACAAAGTGGACGTTGCTGGAATCGATGTTTACATGAAACTCTAATAAATATGAACATGAAGCAAACCACAGCAGATCCCAGCATTTACTATAAAGGGAGAAAAGAAGAAATAATAATAATGGCGATATGGGTGGACGATTTCTTTATCCTGACTGAAAGTGAAGGCCAAATGAGAACTTTCAAGAAACAGCTGCAAAACAAGTTTAAGGTGCATGATTTGGGAGAAGTCAAACGGTATTTAGGTGTGCAGATTACTAAGGATGAAGAAAGACAAGAATTGAGCATAAGTCAATCATCATACACGGAAAAAATATTAAAGAAATTTGGCATGAGTGATTGCAAACCCATAAGTACTCCAATGGAAGTAGGAGTGAAGTTAAGTGTAAATGAGACTGATGTGGAATATGACAAGAATGTTCCTTATTTAGAAGCAGTAGGGAGTCTGTTATATTTGTCTCAAACGTCATGACCCGACATTGCTTTTGCCACCAATGCAGTGAGCAGATATTGCAGAGACCCAAAGGAAAAGCACTGGAAAGCTGTAAAGAGGATATTCCGATATCTAAGAGGAACCTCAAACTATGAGTTAAAATACCACAGAGATGGTAACGCAAAACTAGAGGGATATAGCGATGCGGACTGGGGGAGTGAATTGGGAGACAGATACTCCACCACTGGCTGCTGTTTTAAATTAATGGGGGGCCTCACATCATGATCCTGTCAAAAGCAAAAAACTGTTGCATTGAGCACCGTAGAGGCCGAGTATATGGCACTATCTTACACCACACGGGAAGCATTATCGCTACGAACATTAATAAGTGAAATAGAACCCAATTTAATTGAGGAACCTACAACCATCTTCTGTGACAATAAGGGAGCCATAAACCAGGCTAAAAATGATGTTACTAGCGCTAGGACAAAGCATATTGATATACGGCATCATTTCATTCGGGACCACATAGAGCGACAGAACATTGCCGTGGACTATCTGCGCAGAGAAGACATGTTAGCTGACATTTTGACCAAACCCTTGGAAAGGGAGAAGTTTGAGAAGATTGTGGGACTATTTGGTTTATCTTGTGGAAGCAACACACAAAATACAAGTTCAAGGAGGGGTGTTGGAATTGTGTGAACAATATATTTCGTGTGTGTCGGCGCAAAGTGCACTGTGTAAAATAGACCTCTTTGGCATTGTGTAACACTCTTTGTGTGCGCTATTTATTCTATTGTGTTCGCTGTAAATTTTTTTGTTGTTGAATGTGCAAATATAGTTATTAGTAAAATGTCCTTTTTTTCTCCTTAATACTAATCAGCTGCGCAAATTCCAATAGTTTTGATCGCTGACATTTAATAACCTTGATCGCTGATTTTGTTTGTTTGTTTGTTTTGTAGGGCTTGCAGTGTGTGTTCTGAGTTTCGAAACGATTTTCGTTTGGCTGTGTTGTTTTGTGTTCATTTGTGGCTATCATCATCATCATGATCCATCATTATCGCACAAGATGCCTAGAATTCGTTCCTTCAACCACAAACAATTTCAGAGTCTAGTTTAGCAGGGGATACAACCCGTCGGCTTTGACCAATGACGTCAGAATTGGCCAGAGAGCATGTATTACAAAGATGAAAGAACTGAGAAGAATGTTCAGGAAGAAATGAATGCAAGAGAGAAAAACTTTACTTCACATAAATAAGGGTCAGTAGTATTTTCACGTTAACGATATCGCGTGTTTGTATCTTAGCATTTCTCCACAAAATACAATGGAAAGAAATGAATGAAATATATCACTAGCAAAGAATAGATCACGTTATATGTATGTCAGTCGTATCTCGAAACTCTTTCGAACTGTATTGCTTAAGTGCAGAACGAGATACAAGTTCAGCGTACGTCCATTTCTTAGTTTCAACTAGCATTGCTGTCCTGTTGTTCACTTGAACTACGTATCCCCAGCTTCACTAAACCATAAATGAAACACTGGATACAAATTAAAAGCTCATTCGAAGTATGTTACTTCAGTACAGTACGGAATACGAGTTTGTCGTAAGTCGATTTCTTCGTTTTCACTAGCATCACTGTCCTGTTCTTCACTTGAACGATGTAGCCTCCGCCTCAGTAAACTCTATATGGAACACGGGATAGAAATTGTAGATGTGTTGTTTATTTCGTCTCCGCTATTAGTAACAGTCTTTCCTTACGTACATATCAGTACTATTGATGACAGAAGGACCTGTTGTTGTTGTTGTTGTGGTCTTCAGTCCTGAGACTGGACCTACGTATGTAATATACGTATACCAGACTTCCATTGACCTCTATATATGTACACTGGTAACGAAAAGGTGGAAATAGACGTACGTTACATTTGCAACTTGTACCTCAATTGAACTACACGGAGTTAAGAAGACGACACATGTACAATTTGTATCCCATACTTCACTATGGTGTACAGTTTTCTTGTTGCCTTGGACGCTAATAGTACCCCATTCGTTACTTGAGCTACAGGGTGTTTCAAAAATGACCGGTATATTTGAAACGGCAATAAAAACTAAGCGAGCAGCGATAGAAATACACCGTTTGTTGCAATATGCTTGGGACAACAGTACATTTTCAGGCGGACAAACTTTCGAAATTACATTAGTTACAATTTTCAACAACAGATGGCGCTGCAAGTGATGTGAAAGATATAGAAGACAACGCAGTCTGTGGGTGCGCCATTCTGTACGTCGTCTTTCTGCTGTAAGCGTGTGCTGTTCACAACATGCAAGTGTGCTGTAGACAACATGGTTTATTCCTTAGAACAGAGGATTTTTCTGGTGTTGGAATTCCACCGCCTAGAACACAGTGTTGTTGCAACAAGACGAAGTTTTCAACGGAGGTTTAATGTAACCAAAGGACCGAAAAGCGATACAATAAAGGATCTGTTTGAAAAATTTCAACGGACTGGGAACGTGACGGATGAACGTGCTGGAAAGGTAGGGCAACCGCGTACGGCAACCACAGAGGGCAACGCGCAGCTAGTGCAGCAGGTGATCCAACGGCGGCCTCGGGTTTCCGTTCGCCGTGTTGCAGCTGCGGTCCAAATGACGCCAACGTCCACGTATCGTCTCATGCGCCAGAGTTTACACCTCTATCCATACAAAATTCAAATGCGGCAACTCCTCAGCGCCGCTACCATTGCTGCACGAGAGACATTCGCTAACGATATAGTGCACAGGATTGATGACGGCGATATGCATGTGGGCAGCATTTGGTTTACTGACGAAGCTTATTTTTACCTGGACGGCTTCGTCAATAAACAGAACTGGCGCATATGGGGAACCGAAAAGCCCCATGTTGCAGTCCCATCGTCCCTGCATCCTCAAAAAGTACTGGTCTGGGCCGCCATTTCTTCCAAAGGAATTATTGGCCCATTTTTCAGATCCGAAACGATTACTGCATCACGCTATCTGGACATTCTTCGTGAATTTGTGGCGGTACAAACTGCCTTAGACGACACTGTGAACACCTCGTGGTTTATGCAAGATGGTGCCCGGCCACATCGCACGGCCGACGTCTTTAATTTCCTGAATGAATATTTCGATGATCGTGTGATTGCTTTGGGCTATCCGAAACATACAGGAGGTGGCGTGGATTGGCCTCCCTATTCGCCAGACATGAACCCCTGTGACTTCTTTCTGTGGGGACACTTGAAAGACCAGGTGTACCGCCAGAATCCAGAAACAATTGAACAGCTGAAGCAGTACATCTCATCTGCATGTGAAGCCATTCTGCCAGACACGTTGTCAAAGGTTTCGGGTAATTTCATTCAGAGACTACGCCATATTATTGCTACGCATGGTGGATATGTGGAAAATATCGTACTATAGAGTTTCCCAGACCGCAGCGCCATCTGTTGTTGAAAATTGTAACTACTGTAATTTCGAAAGTTTGTCTGCCTGAAAATGTACTGTTGTCCCATGCATATTGCAACAAACGGTGTATTTCTATCGCTGCTCGTTTAGTTTTTATTGCCGTTTCAAATATACCGGTCATTTTTGAAACACCCTGTATATAGCTGTACGCAACATTTGTATCTTGCTCGCCAATTGACTTATATAGTGTCAGTGTAAGGGCGAAGTGAAGGACGGGATACAAATCTTAGTTGTGTCGTCAGTGTAAAGGCGAAGTGAAGGACGGGATCAAATTATAATTGTGTCGGGGGTTTCGCCTGTAATATAGCAAGTACACATTCGAAAATGTCGTACTGATACTAGTGCTGGGAAACGAAAGAAGATCGACAGCTGAGAAATTTCTATTACGTACTTCACAACACGAAAATACACATATTGGTGGAATAAAAGAGTGAAATATCAAAATAGTGAAATACAGTGAAAGAAGCAAATGGAAAAGTGAACTTACCACACGGACATATCGAGGAATAACCGAAGCTCGGTTAGACAGACAGTAACGAAAATTACAGACCGACAAACAGGCAAATCCATTCCTATAAACGAAAATAAGACACTAAAAATTGTACTACAATAACAAACTAACACTCCAAATTACCACAATATCATTACGAATAATTACTTTAATGTACAATGATAGCGCTTATCCAGAACATGGAACTGTTTTATTATCAATGCCTCGAAGTGAAGATATTACTATCCATGACTAATGTATGACGTCATTGGTCAAAGCCGACGGGTTGTATCCCCTGCTTCACTAGACCCCAATTTCACCAGGGCAACAGACCCTCAGTCAGTGGTGCTACAACAAATGTTTCACCAGTGGCTCAAGACTGCAAGCTCTCAGAGCCCGTAAATAAGTGCTAATGAAAATGGAGGCTGTGAATCCGAAGGTTGTCACAGTTAATATTGGACAATGTTGGGTGCAAGCATTGCTTTGGTGTGCAGTGTGTTTCTGTGGTGGAAGATGAGAGTGCCAAGAAAGTCTCAGTTACGAACTTATCTGTGACGTGCAGCAAATACAACGTTGTTGCATCTTGCATGACATCTAAAATCATAAACAAAGGTTATGATGTGAATTTGAGGGTAGCGTATGGCATACACTGTTTTTGTAGGGGGCAGAAGACAGCAAGAACACGTTGTGCAGTGATGAATCTTCCCTTCACCCTACAGCAAAACTTAAGATGTAGGCCTATTGTGACTTAGTGTTTGGGGCTGTATGTAAAGTGCTGAAGAAGAATCTATTATCGAAAATGATGGTGACAGGGACACAGTAGCCGCTTTTGATGGTACCTGGCAAAAAAGAGGGCGCACTTAATTGACTGGTGGTGTTATGACATCTGTTTACACCAGCAAAGTACTGGATGTTGAAGTGTTGAGTAAATTTTGTCATAGTTATGTGAAAGGGATTCCAGATAATAAGTGTTATGTGAACTACAAAGGCTAAAGTACAGGTATGGAAGTGCAGGGAGTTGTCAGCTTGTTTACCAGATCTGTTGCCTCCTGTGAAGTACATGAGTGGTGGTGATACTAAAGCTTTCCTTGAGATTCAAAAATGTGCTCCATATGGAGCTGAGACTATTGTGCAGAAGTTTGAATGTGTGGGATAGAAACTGAGAAGCTTCAGACATCGCCTACTATAGCTTGGCAATAAGAAGGAACACAGGAGACTTGAAAAAAATGAAACAAGCGGTTTGGGCCTTACACTTCCACAAAATGTCCACATATAATACACTATGCACAACTTGTGTCCCTAAAAGGAAGTGAATCATGGTGTGGGTACCAAATATCAATTGCTGGTGGTGAAGAATATCATCACAGGAATTCTCTACCAGCTGCTGTAATGGAAACAATCAAACCTATATTCAGGGACCTTGCAAATGAAATCTTATTGAAATAATGTCTTCATGGCTGTACCCAAAACCCAAATGAAAGTTAACCAATGTCTTTGGAAAGATTGCCAAGAACCATTTTTGTGGGAAGAAATGCACTTGCTATTGTTGTTTATGATGGAATTTTATGTTTTAGAGGAAATGGGAATTAAGCCCTGAGTGAACTGCAATGCATCAAAGCTTTGTATGCGATGCACAGAGAGTGTGTAGTGAAAGCAGATAAATCATTTTTGGAGGTGATAAAATCAAGAAGAGTGCATCATAGGAATGTGAAAATGTTGAAAACCGATTTAGAAAATGATAAAGAATTGGCTTCTGGTGCTGGACTGTTCTAAAAGAATGCCAAATACAAGCAGAAACTTCAATGGCCATTTTTCGCAGAAACACAAATTTCTGTGCTTAGGTACATGTAACATCCAAAAGAAATATCCTATTACTTTCAAACTTGGTATTCTTATTAAACACGAACTCCTTAGTACAAAACTAGAAGTTTCCAAATCTATTAAAAACTGTGATAATAATTGCCGTAATTAACTATAAAATGTGAGGTTTTTTCCTAAACATGGAGTTTAACACGTTCACTGCCATCGGCGCACCAGCGCGTCCGGCCGATACTAGTGCATATGCCGTCGACGCGCCTGCGCGGCGAGACACTCAGCTGTTTCTCAGCGCCACAGTTTAGTCGGGCACAGCCATTCGGTGTGGTTCATTGCGCAGGCACTCTAAGAACGTATTGTTTTCAATTTTTGCGGGTGCGGTTCGTGTGTTTTCCCTACAGTTTTTCTCTGTTGTGGGACTGAAAATGGAAGACAATCGTGACACGGCGGGCCCTTCAGAACCTAAGAAACGTAAAACACAGGACACAAGAAACGTACAAAAACTAACGGATGCGGAATTATTACGAATATTAGAAGAAAGCGATTCGGAAACGGAACTGGCCAGTGAGGAGGACGGCGTGGAATCCAGTGAAGAGTCTGACGGAGCCGAGTTTGTTTTAGATGAGACTGTAGAAATGGCTGTGAATCCTAGCGACAGGGAAATGGCAGAAGGAGTGGTAACAAGAGATAACGCAGCTGATACAACTGTTGCGTGGGAAAGAGAGCCAGTTGGAATGATAAATTGCCCATTTATAAAAAAAGAGGGACTGCTTATTCAACCGACGGAAAACACTCCCTTAGATTATTTTCGTCTTTTGCTGACGGACGAATTTCTATTGACAGTTGTAGAAGAAACAAATCGAAACGCGATTGAATTATTCCTTTCTGCGGGAACCAAAGGACAATCACGAATAAACTGTTGGAAAGATGTGACTGTTGGCGAATTGTTAGTGTTCTTGGGAGTTTTCCTGCACATGGGAAATGTAAAGATGAGGAATTTGCAGGACTATTGGAAAAAGGACGCTTTATTCAACGTGAAAGGAATTGCCGATAGTATTTCACGAAATCGTTTTCTGCTAATACTACGTGCATTACACTTTTCTGAAAATCCAAAACAGGGCAAACCAACACCATCCGACAGGTTGTATAAAATACGTCCCGTTATCAATTTTTTCAATGAAAGGATGTGCCAAGTTTACTACCCTGGACGGGAACTGTCTCTGGACGAATCAATGATCCTTTGGCGTGGACGATTACTTTTCCGCCAATACATCAAAAACAAAAAGCACAAATATGGCATAAAGCTATATATTTTGACAACTCCCACTGGAATGGTCCTAAAATTCGCGGTATACACTGGCATGCTGGACGATTTAGGAGGAAGAGGCCATGCGCAAAAAATTGTTCTTCATTTACTAGATGAAAAGTTGAATGCTGGTCACCATGTGTACATGGACAATTACTATAACAGCTTCGCATTGGCAAAGCTGCTCCTGGATAAGAAGACCCACTGCACGGGAACTCTGAGGGCGAATAGGAAGGATACACCCAAGGAAATACAGGAAGCAAAACTACGAAAAGGTGAAGCCGTTGCCAGATTTGCGGAAGGAGTTATGATAGGTAAGTGGCGTGATAAGAGGGAGGTTTGCTACATTTCTAATGCATTTACAAATGAAATGGTTGAGGTTGAAACCAAAAGAAAGGAGAAGAAATCTAAGCCCTTGGCCATTGTAAACTACAATAAATTTATGGCGGGAGTTGATCGGCACGATCAGATGTTATCATATTACCTCTCGGAACGCAAAACCATACGCTGGTACAAGAAACTTTTTATCCACGTTGTGGAAATGATACTGACAAACGCACATGCCCTACACAATAAATATTGTGGCACAAAAATGCCCCTCCAAGAATTTAGACTCAGTATTATAAGAGCACTATTGCCACGAAAGCAGGTAGAACGGCCAGTCAGAAATCCCCAACATGTTGTGGTAAAACGAGAATCAAATGGAAAATCAAAAACACCGCGAAAAAAGTGCAGATCATGCGCCAGCCGTGGACAACGAACAGACACGATTTACGAGTGCCTAGATTGCCCAAATAAAGCAGGATATTGTTTGAATTGTTGTGTTATTCACCACCTCTAAAGGCAGATAGCACTTTCGTTGCTCATTTATTTTTCGACAGTTATGTGTCGGTACTATTCTTAAACTTTGTATTTATTTTATTTGTTTGAGAGTAATGGATAAAGCTCTAGATTGTATTTTTCTTAGATTTGACATACATTTTATTTCAGAAGTTTCTTCGAGATCTTGTGTTTGTATTTGAATGTTTCTACTATATTTTTTGTCCAATAAATATGTCGTTTGTCAGTAGGATGTTTCGTTTCATTTATGAATATAAAATGAAATTGTAGTAACCTAAACTGTCACACTAACCAGGAACAATACACTAGACGCATTGGCGCGTCCACGGCCACCCGCTACAGAATATGGCCTGATATGCCACTGACGCCTTAGTGCGCCCCAAAACAACTTTGATTCACGAGAGTAAATTTGATTGTGTACTTATAAAATAAATACATGTTATATTACTTTTAGCAATATATTTTCAGATTCTATTAAGAAAAATATTGGTTACGTGGCAAAGCAAGGCCAATTACAGTGGCAGTGAACGTGTTAAAATGTAACAGCTCATTCATATTTTCGTAAATTAAATAAATTCTTAAGTGTCATACATCTGTAAGTATGGTATGTATGCTGTGGAAAATTCATTGAAGAATCTAACTTGCTTATGAAGAAAAGTGTATCTATAGCAACAAATGCAGCCAATAGCAAGTGAAAAAAATTAAGAAATTTATATATATATATATATATATATATGTATGTATGTATGTAAAGTGCTGAAGAAGAATCTATTATCGAAAATGATGGTGACAGGGACATAGTAGCCGCTTTTGATGGTACCTGGCAAAAAAGAGGGCGCACTTAATTGACTGGTGGTGTTATGACATCTGTTTACACCAGAAAAGTACTGGATGTTGAAGTGTTGAGTAAATTTTGTCATAGTTATATACAGGGTGGTCCATTGATAGTGACTGGGCCAAATATCTCACGAAATAACTACTAAGAACGAAACCCGTCTAGCTTGAAGGGGAAACCAGATGCTGCTATGGTTGGCCGCTAGATGGCGCTGCCATAGGTCAAACCGATATCAAGTGCGTTTTTTTAAAAATAGGAACCCCCATTTTTTATTACATATTCGTGTAGTACATAAAGAAATATGAATGTTTTAGTTGGACCACTGTTTTTGCTTTGTGATAGATGGTGCTGTAATAGTCACAAACGTATAAGTACGTGGTATTACGTAACATTCCGCCAGTGTGGACGGTTTTTGCTTCGTGATAAATTACCCATGTTAAAATAAATTGCGGAAAAGTTCTATATTGTGTTGATGTATGACTATTGTGATCAAAATGTCCAACAGGCGTGTGCTATGTATGCTGCTCGGTATCCTGCATGACATCAACCAAGTGTCCGGACTTTTGCCGGATAGTTAAGTTTATTTAAAGAAACAGCCACATGTGACACGTCAACCACGACCTACAACAAATAATGATGCCTATGTACCAGTAGGTGTTTTAGCTGCTGTCGCGGCTAATCCGCACATCAGTAGCAGACAAATTGCGCGAGAATCGGGAATCTCAAAAACGTTGGTGTTGAGAATGCTACATCAACATCGATTGCACCCATACCTTATTTCTATGCACCAGGAATTGCATGCCGACAACTTTGAACATCATGTACAGTTCTGCCACTGGGCACAAGAGAAGTTACGGGACGATGACAGATTTTTTGCACGTGTTGTATTTAGCGACGAAGCGTCATTCACCAACAGTGGTACTGTCAACCGGAATAATATGCACTATTGGGCAATGGAAAATCCACGATGGCTGCAACAAGTGGAACATCAGCGACCTTGGCGGGTTAATGTATGGTGCGGCATTATTGGAGGAAGGATAATTGGCCCCCATTTTATCGATGGCAATCTAAATGGTGCAATTATGCTGATTTCCTATGTAATGCTATACAGATATTACTACAAGATGTTTCACTGCATGACAGAATGGCGATGTACTTCCAAAATTAAGTATGTCTGGCACATAGCTCTCATGTGGTTGAAGCGATATTGTATAGCATATTTCATGACAGGTGGACTGGTCGTCAAAGCACCACACCATGGCTCACACGTTCACTGGATCTGACGTCCCCGGATTTCTTACTGTGGGGAAAGTTGAAGGATATTTGCTATAGTGATCCACTGACAACATGCGTCAGTGCATTGTCAATGCATGTGCAAACATTACGGAATGTGAAGTACTCGCTGGTGAGAGGAATGTCGTTACACGTATTGCCAAATGCATTGAGGTTGACGGATATCATTTTGAGCATTTATTGCATTAATGTGGTATTAACAGGTAATCATGCTGTAGCAGCATGCGTTCTCAGAAATGATAGGTTCACTAAGGTACATGTATCACATTGGAACAACTGAAATAAAATGTTCAAATGTACCTACGTTCTGTATTTTAATTTAAAAAACGTACCTGTTACCAATTGTTTGTCTAAAATTGTGAGCCATATGTTTGTGACTATTACAGCACCATCTGTCACAAAGCGAAAAAGTGGTCCAACTAAAACATTCATATTTCTTTACACGAATATGTAATAAAAAATGGGGGTTCCTATTTAAAAAAAACAGTTAATATGTGTTTGACCTATGGCAGCAACATCTAGCGTGCCAACCACAGCGCCATCTGGTTTCCCCTTTCAAAGTAGACAAGTTTCGTTCTTCGTAGTTTTTTCGTTTGACGCTTATTTCGTGAGATATTTGGCTGGGTCACGATTAATGCATCACCCTGTATGTATGCAATTTCCAGTGCTATGAGTGTGAATCCTGAATCCTTCCTGGTCCTGCTGAAAAGTCTTATGAATTGATTTGTAAAAGTATGGACAGTGAAAATTAAAATGTCCTGTGGTGCCTCCCCTGCCCCATTTGATGTCCTACCCCCTTAAAGGTTAACACAAACACAAATTTGCCAGTAAAATTTTAAGTAATATCATAAATAGCTAATCTTTTGGGCCTGACATTTTCCTGGAAATGAGGTCCTCGAGAAAGACGCATCGAAAACAGTTTGTTTTTATGATGTACTGGATAGCCTTTAATGCAACTGTGTGTGCACCATGGTTTGTTGTTGTAAATGGTGCATTTTCTTTGCAACTGAATTTTTATTTCAGTTTGTGTTCTACTGCTGCAGTATTATAATGCAGTAGCAAGCTAAAGTAAAATTCTTTGTTAGAGTGTCAGTCCTTAGCAGCCAAAATTACCAAAAATTAACTGAAACAATGCCAAATTCCTGGACTTTTAAAACATTCCCAGGCTGTATAAGCCCCGGGTAAGCAGGTATAAGGGAAAATCAGTACGAGTGTACTGGCAAAGAGCAAAGTGAGAAATGAATTCCTGAGACAACTGTAGTCAAATTTTCTACTGAAGTTCAAAACCATATAGCTTTTTTGTAACTTTTTTTTTCTTCTTGCCCGATTTGATGTACTACTTGTACTACTTCCACATACAATTGTATGACTTAGAAATAAACTTCATTTGTAAAATTACAGGTGCAAAATCTGCATTCATTCATTAAAAATGTTATGAAGAAGCAATGTATAGCTTAAAAAGCTTCATATTTTTCCTGCAACATTTGCTGCCCCCATGGAAAAACCTTTTAATGGTTTTGAGTTTTGCTAGAACACAGGGAATCTAATTACTATGTGCCCATTGGTGTTGTCAATGCTGCTGTATCATACACTAATCTTAAGGCGCTTAATATCACATTCATTTTTTGATATGTGCAGTGCCTAGAATATGAAAGGTCTTTGATAATATTCTACTTAATTATTTTTGAACTGAGTACACGGTATAAAACTTGTTGTTACCAATTTACCTTTAGTCTCATCAAGTACGAACTAATAACGTCTTCTCATATTGTACTGCTGTAATGTGATGAAGGCAATTTTGTTTTACAAACTTTGGCAATAAATATCAAGCTAATTTCATAGCCTGTGTAGTCCATGCCACACACTGCGCGAAGCTTTCACTGGGCATCTTACCTTCACCTTTGCAATGTTGTATGCTCTTTTCATTGTATAGACAACTTCACTCACATTCCTAAACCTGTAACTTCTGTATACATTGCACTGATGTTCACAGCCAATGGTTGGAACAGTCTCTGTATTGTGCAGTCCATGAAGTTATAATTTAAGTTGGACAATAGGTTCCAGGCTCTGCTTAGAGGATTTCCTGCAGCAATGTGATAGCAGTTTTGGAAGGCAGTCCAGAAATCATTTCATGAGTCTTCATTTTCCTTTGTATTGTTCAAAAGCTGATCCTGTCCCTTGTGTGACCTCCAGCCAACACCAGACAGCATGCTCCCATCACGAAAAATTTAATCAAAATGGTAGACCATTCGGAAAGTTTTGCAACAGAGCTCTCACTTCTGCAGGAAAAGGAAGTGTAGGCAGGTTGACAATATAAGTGTTGCAGCTCTTTTACAAATCAGAAAGACCCATTCAAGGTAATTTAAATATATAAACAGAAGTTTGAACATACCAAAGTGTATTATCCACCCTTCACTCTGAATTGTTCTTAGCATGTGTTTACACAGACAAGACAAAAAAATTCCCAGTTAAAAACACCCTTTTCCGTGTAAAGTGACAGCATACTTTTCCCTCAGAGCTACAGAACTTATCAGTCCTTTGAATGTTAAGTTTTATACACTGGCATATAACTTCCTGGCACTAGGAAATGAAACAGCAAAAAAAGCTGTTCTGGGAAGATCTTTAATGTGCAGCAACATGTACACTGCATATTTTCTTATCACAAAAGTAAAAAAATGAATTCCACTAAACACAGTACATTAGTTTCCAAAGCATTGCAATCGTGATTGCAATGCACCTTTGTCATCCAATCACAGCTTCTGTCAAGTGATCTCACCAGCCAATGACAGCAGATGTTCAGAGCATAGGACACATTATGTTGTCAGGCAATAGCGACATCACTGTTAAGTAAAGTGAACTCACAAATAGGAAAAGTTAATGCTTTAAATTAATATACATATAGTATAGATACAAGCAAAGCAAAGAAAAGCGTTCATGTATAATACTGATTCTTTTTGGCATGCTACCCTTCAAGGTATATGTGCCAGTAAAATTTCAAATAATACAAACAGCTGCTCTTCTGGGTTGTGCAAAATTTTTCTAAGTAGCTCATTCTCTAAGTGTTTAGTTTCGAACGAGACTCAAATACTCTGATTTCAGAAATTTGTCACACATACTCACAAGTAACACAAATCATTTTTGTAAAGGGAAGTTTTGTAAGCACTGCTTCTCAAATCACCATTCACAGTATTTTTCCCACGACTTGTTAGAAATAATTTCATTTGAACAGTTGCACTACAAAACAGGAATTACTGCACATGTGCAGCTACAATGAAGTAAGAAGCCCATGTTTGGTGTTTGCTCTCTTCATATGCCCTTCGTTTCATTTCTGTCTGGAATTTTGTGCATAATGGGATATCAAGTGAACGTGGGCAGCACTGCAGCATGTTGTGCTGTGAGGACATACAGAGTAGTTGTACTTAGGACAAGTGGTTTATCATAGCCTATCCAGATAAGGAAAGTGAAATAAGAAAGCAGTACTTGGCATAATATTCATTTCGAAAGGAGTCTACAATACCTAGTACTGCAATATTGTGCTGTGCAATGCATTTAACATATATATTTTTTATTCTTCTTTTCAATACCATTAACTAGCGTTTCCAGTCAGCTTTACATGCACAAAGCCCTGCAAAAGGCGAGTAAGAATGAATAGAAATCTCCTGCAAAAATAAAAACAGTTGTTTGTATATACCAGAACTCCGGACAAGAAGTTTTCATAACTTATCAAGTGGTATAACACATCAAGAAGGCTATCTTTGAAGCCAAGAAACTTTACAACTGGCAGTTCATATTCTACTTCAGGAATATATATAAAGCCTTGGGAGTTACAATGATAAATCATCGTGTGCTGCCAGTCTGTAATATACAAAAGGATAGGGTTCTGAAATTTAAGATGTGAACACAAATAACATCAAGCCTTAGGAGGTACCAGATAGTGTTGAAACATGTCCTGTGAGTGGAAAAACATTGTTTCACAGAAGGCAGATTTGTAAAATTCTGCTAAAGCTGTGAATATATTTCAAACAAAACCTTTTATTCAAAACTAATAACCAAATTTGCCTGCTTAGTCATATTCAGGTCGATATTTATGTATGTATGTCTGTATGTACACAGCATTAACAGATCTCACATTATGTCATAAAAGAAACAGGACAGTTCAATACTCCCAAGAGCACAGGAATTTTGTAAACCATGCTAAAATGTACAATTCAGCTTACAGTGCACATTTGTATGTCCAGATTCACACTGAAGTAAACCCCTATCTGGTATTAGGCTTTTTGTGTGGTTTTCAGGATGCCAATTTTCTTGAAGTATCTGTACTGTATTATCTCCTGTTTGGTTCTTTATTATTGCATTGTCAGAAGATGAAAATTAGTCTTCTTTAATTACATGAATGTATTTTAATTCACGATAGCTCCCAGCTACAGATATCCGTTTAGTTTTCATTTGATAGGAGAGTTTTGCAAACGAAGAGAGTACAGTTAAATCATGAAATACAAATGCACATCGCATGGAGACTACTCCCTCCACTACAACTCTACTCTGTGCAAGTGTGAATCTGGCAGCTTAGGCATGATATAAAAATTTTCAGCTTGCATCTGGCTGCTTATACAGCTAACAGCCACACTTCCAGTAGTTATAAGCAGAAGGCACTGCTTATAAGTGACTTCAGCTCCGCTTGTGAGCCCATAGGCAACTGAACAAATGAAGCTAATGTGAACAGTTGTGAAGTCACTCTTCGAAAGCAATTTGTTATGGATTACTGCATAGTTTTCCTCCTTAAAGCCCAATGCTGCCTACAGAAGCTTGTATTTGCACTGTGTTTTGTAGTATAGGGCACGCACGTGGAGAGCGGTAATAGTGGGGGTTACAGGCAGGCTCTGTAGAGGAAATGACATTCTCAACTGAATCCTACACTCAAATAATCTGTAAACACTAAGTGGGGGCCTTCCACACTTGCATGGTGGCCATTCAAAAAGATCTATTGTCACCTCTGCTTTGGTTAGTATCCACAAAGAATTTCGTCAAAAGTGCAGCAATTTTTTTGTAACTTTGACAGAAGCACCAGGAATGGCGAATTTTGAGTAAAACCTACACATTTCTCTGGCTGCCATGTTAAAATTAGCTTCTTTTGCCAAAATACAGTGTAGTTTAGTCTCCTCACTACAGTCTGTCGGTAAACTGAAGAGCAAGCGAGTCCTCACTCTGCCAACCCTGTTTCGTCACAAGGCGCTTCTACAGGCTGTTTCACAACATAGTATCGGCCCTGCCGCGGCCCGCGCTTCAAATCTGTGGCGAATTTGTGTACAGATACGCCTCGGCTGCATTTATTTTTAGACAAATGCATTAAAACCATAAAGAATACAAAAAAAATGATAGCTTCTTCCGAAACACAACATTATAGAGTAAATAATATTAACATAAGAACGGAAGTCAGGATTCTACTACAAACATAGAACCAAATGCCTGTTCATGTGAATGTATGTTCCTCTATTGTTATTTGTAAAACGAACCCCATATAATGCAATCGGTCTGTAGAATTTAAGGCGTGTTCTTATTTTGTGTTTCTACTAAAAGGTAGAAGTTTTCTTTGAAGGACTGCATTGAAACTTAACAATTCTTGCAATACAAAGAGTGTTTAAAAAGCAAGCAAAATTTATAATTTTGTGTGTTGTATTAGTCCAATTTGCACTACCTTTTTGTCACTGCCTTCGTAAACATGCCTCAAAAGTATGTGTTCAATGTTATGCATATTGGGTATTTACTCTATTGTCAGCTGTCAGAAAGGTTACATGCGCTTTTGTAGCATCAACGATTATTTGTTTTGTATAAAAATAAATTAGAGAATCTGTATTAAATTTTGTTATAGCTGTGGAATGAAATTTTTAGAAATGGTAAATATTGCTTTTGGTGAGCCTGTTATGAGTAAACCAAGGGCTGACAAGTGGTATAAACATTTCAAAGCAGGCCTTAAAGGACAGTGATTTTACAAGGATGGATGAGATTAAAAATGCACAGTTAAAGAGACCTATAAATTATCCCGATGAAACAGTTCCTTAAGTGTTTCGGGAATTGGAAAAAGCACTGGCATAAGTGTATAATATGTAATGGGCAATATTTTGAAGAGGACAACATTGCTGTAGATTAACAAAGTTCTTACCAAAAAATAAAAATATGTGAACGCACCTCCTATGTCAAGCTTTTTGCTTAGAAGTCCAGAATCGGTGTACATGTTCCAAAGGAAATTTCAGTTGTGTTTAGAACAGCTATTGCGCACATGTTTTAAGCAATATGCCTTAGAATCAAGTGAACAGTGACCGAGATAGAGATTTAGTGTTCCATAAGCAGCAAAGGTTTTACGTGATTTTGAAACTGCCTGTAACGATGGGTTTCCTCCCACAGTTATTAGTTTTCCTTCGTGACGATTCCAGTAAACCATGCAGCTTACTTTTCCATTCCTTGTGTGTCCTATCAGGTGAGGCCGACGTTTGCATTAATTGCAGCCCTTTGATTGGGACTGGTAATATTAACCAACAGTTCTTTTTGGGTCTCCTCTTTAATACACGCTGTAATGACATTAGAGACGATCGAACGCTCGTTACTGCCCAATTGCCTCCTCTTCTTCGTATTCTGCACATTTTCTTGCAATGCTAGACGATAATTCATCACGTCCGCATATCGAAGTACATCAGTAAGCATACAAAGTTAACTCACACTGGCAACTAAGAGCCCACGAACACAAACGACATATATCACTGCACGCCGATCTACACCGCTAGACAGGTAACTGGCAACAGATTTTGGGTGCTCCCTGTAGGCAACGCCACTTCACCCACCAAAAGCGCTGTTCGCTCTTGAGTTTACAGACAGACTATAACAAGCTGTGCAAAATAATTCTGAACAGTGGTTTATTAAGTGAATGTATGTAATGTCAGTAGCTTATGAAAAAGCACATTCTCGGTATAAAATAAACGTGTAATGTCTTCACTTATTTTGTTCCACAACCCACAGCATTTTTCGTTTCACCAGCTATCGATGTCCCTTAAAAATTGCATTCATCGGACGTCTGTAGTCAGCGGAATAAGGACGGTAGGGATGGGCTATGATCGCGCTCGAGAAACGCGCGACGCGAAGGCAGTTTCTCGGGTACACTCGAGAAGTTGACGGTGCTGCGCTCTCTCAGAAATTGCGCAAACCTTCAGTACACGATGCACTGAACCGCAGCGGTCGTACGTACGTGCCCGGAAAACTTTGAATTAATGTGTACTGAAGTATTAGTATATGTATCATAAGACAAAAATCATAAAATTGTTGTTTAAAACAAAGCACAAAATTCGCATAAAACAGAAGCTTTATTCTTACAAAATAAAATACCTTGTACATTCTGTAATTATGCATGCTTAAACGTAAAAGAGAAGTGCTATAACCTTTTATATACAGAAACTGCGTACATGCGTTTACTTACTGAAGAAAGAAAGGAAACAAAAGTTGTTCAGCAGAAGGCATCTTTACATCCCATTGCTATACTGCCGACGATTATTGTTTAGAAATATGATTTTATTAACCAATTGGCCTTTTAGTCTGCTTCTTTGTTTGTTTGTAAGTACTCCTGTTTTCGAAAATATTCTTTCACTGGAAACAGAAGTTGCAGGTATTGCCAAGATATTTTTTTGCCACGACAGCTAGACCTGGGTAACTGTTTTCATTTTTTCCCATTAGTGTAAAGGATTATTCGTGCGTTGTAGGTACGATTCTTCTAAATATCGTTGTACCTCCAGGTCTATGCTATCGTAACCGCTTTTCATTAGATTTTTATTGGAAACCTCTTCATCAAAAGAAGCCCATAAGGAACTACTGGCGTTTTGTACAAAATGGTACTCGTGGCAGGTGCCGTTAGCAGCCGAATGAATAGATCGCATGGTCTCTACCACGTTTGTGCACTCTGCAGTTAGGCTTGCATGTTTTGAATGAATGGGATTCGTAATTGGTAACGTTTTGAATCTTGGGTCGAGAACTGTGGCAACGGCATGTACTTTGTTTCTATTAATCCTAGCCGGACTATTAGTGAGTTGTGCAGATGTTGCTGTAGCTCTTGCGCTGTCGTGGTAGCCCACTTCCCATTGTCTGATTATTGGAATAGCTTTCGAAAGAGAGGTATAGTTTTCAGTTGAGATTTCACTTGTTACGACTTCAAATGGCTGTAGTACACAAACATTCGCTCAAAATTCGCCAATCGTCAGCTGTGAGGTTCTCTACACCTGAATACAAAGTTGATAAACAGGCTGCAATGCATTTCTTTTGCTCCACTAGACGTGGTAGCATATAAAACGTACTGTTCCATCGGGTTTCTGTTTCCTGAATCAATTTATGAACAGGTTTTTTCATTAGATCCTGGATCTCGTGAGGTTTTCATTAGCATTGCAACTTGTTTTAAAATATCTAACAATTTTTCTGGCCTTTTCCCGCATTATGCAGAGCTCACTGTTGCTGTTCTTTTCACAACTAAATTGATGGTGTGTGCTAAACAAGGCACATGTTGCATATCTATGTTGCCACTGTGAATAAGTTGTACGGCTGCCGTCATGTTACTGGCGTTGTCAGTTGTGATGCTTACAACTTTGTTTTCAATGTTCCATTTTGAAATCACTTTATCTAACGCCTCACTAATATTTAGCGCTGTATGCTTTTCCGGGAAACGGAATGTCTCGAGAGCTAAAGCTTTCAGGCACCAATTAGTGTTAATGAAATGACCAGTTACAGCAATATATGCCTCACTATTGAGTGAGGTCCAAATATCAATCGTTAAAGAAACACAAGTAGAGTCTTCCACGGCCAAGTTAACAGCCTCTTTCTGTGTATGGTAATCGCCCTCAATCATGAGGCGCAACTTTTTTAGATTTGATATGAGTATTGTGGAACCAACAGTGAAACAAAACGTCGAAAACCAGTGTCCTTGACGACTGAAAGCGGTTGAAAATCGTCTGTTATCATGGCCACTAGTGCTTCATCTAGTTGTTGCCGTTTACTTCCCTCTATGAAGAGAAACTTAAGATTTAGATCAGTGCTCCTGCGAGGCGATACGTTATGCTCGAAACTAGTCCAATAAAATTACATATCGTATCGTGCAAAAGCTAGGATAGTATAGGTTTGATTTTGGAGTATGTTGTATGTTATCGGAGTACGATTAAAAAATCAATGTTTTTTAAGCGTGGCGGACCGCTTCGGACACTATCCGAACTTTTGCACGTAATTCACCTTTTGTACCATACGTACCTGGATATTTTGTCTGCCTCACACTATTGGAAGAATGAGCCTCTGTATCCACGGACGTGGCTGTTTTAAAAATGGTTCAAATGGCTCTGAGCACTATGGGACTTAACATCTGTGGTCATCAGTCCCCTAGAACTTAGAACTACTTAAACCTAAATAACCTAAGGACATCACACACATCCATGCCCAAGGCAGGATTCGAACCTGCGACCGTAGCGGTCACGCGGTTCCAGACTGAAGCGCCTAGAACCGCACGGCCACACCGGCCGGCGTCGCTGTTTTATTGCTCGATAAATTGTGCAGTTTAAGATGTCTAATCATGCCTGTTGTATTTTTTGATACATTACGGAGATTTTTACGACAAATGTTGCAAGTAACGTTATCTCAATCCTCCGTAAAGTATTGCCAGCACCATGACGTTCGTTTTCGAGTGTCCATATTGATTTGAATAACAACTTTACTCGAATGAAACCTGAGACATACTAGTTACGAGCACAGCGAGCGTGTTTGTCTAGCGGCGGCATTCAATTCATAAAACGGCGGCGCGGGGTATGTTGTCGCAGCCAACTGGCGCGCAGCGGCACACGCCGCCGAGACATTTCTCGTGAGCTTCTCGAGAATTGCTTGAGAACTAAAGTACGCGTCATTTATGTTGGCGGCCGAGTTTAGGTTCGTTCTGCGCATCTGACGTCACAAAGCACAGTCAGCCAATGAACAGAGAACGACGTTGCCAGATCTCGACTGCAGTGTAGAGTACGGACGAGTGTCTCCAGTTTTAGAAACGTTCACTCATAAATAAAGTAATAGAACAAAAGCAATGTCTTGATAGACTTTCTTTTATAGACAGTTTGGAAAAAGCATTCTTTATACCAATTGCTTCATATTCTATTAATCAATTAAACCAAACAAGCAATAAGACTCCTAATTCAGGCGATAGCAAGGAAAGGTGTTTGTATCAATCTCACGAACTGCTTTTTCGCAATAAAGAACAGTGGTAATTGTTTATTTACTATTGTACTTCGACGAAGCATTCATAATCATACCAATAGTGTTTGTCAGTATTTTGCGTGACATGTTAAAGTCCTCATTTAGCCAAGTTACCAGACGGGCTGCGGTAGCGCAACGTCTATGTTGTTGGGCTGCTAGGCGAAAGGTTTTGAGTTCAAACCTTGTCTGGTGCATAATATTTTCTTTATTTAATAAAGAATATCTAAGTGTCTTACTTCACGAATTTTATTCGTTTGAATGCAGTTTTTTGAAATTTCTAGTGCGTTGTCTCTTCATTAATCTTTTCGCTGCTGCTGACACGTGCTCCCCGCATTCCGCACTGCGTGATTTTGTCGTCACTGCACTGCTCGCCTGTGCAGACACATGGTGTTCCCACTGCTTTGACACACTTATCATTCGATTTCACAAAAACTATTTGGCCCAAAAATTTGATTTTTACACATCTTGACTAATACCTTCCCCCCATAAATGACTAAATTTTGTTTCGATGTTCAACGCAGTTATTGTACAGCATTAAATGTAGTAAACCATTGTACGAAATTTTGAAGAGTTTGCAGAGGTAAAAGTCCATAGCGTATACTTTCCGTATGGTCGATTTTAGTTGCCACAATGTTGAGAATGAAATGTGGACAAGATACCTAAATTTCATATAAAATTTACTGTGTAACAATATCTCATTTAATTTAAGTACCACATAGGTGTTGTATGTAATATTGTGAAATATTCCGTCTTTCGCGACTGTAATAAAAGTTTTATTTACACCAGGCGCTTTTTGGCTTTATTTTAAAGCACTTCAGTCAATGAAAGGTATGGCACATACACAATGGTACTCATGTTCTCTTTCTTGTTTTTGTTCCACAGTCACAGTTTTACCAATGGTATTGAAATATATTCCTCTTCTGCAACTGTAATAAGCGACTTATTTAGACCAGACGCGTTTCTCTCTTTTGAAGCATCTTCAGTGGACAGTATTTTGTCTCCTCCATTACCAAGTCACCTTTCGTAGTTTTGTGCTGTGGTAACACAATATTAAACGTTTGTGTCGGCTGATCAGTGTTTCAGCAAATAAATGCTGTTTGTGTGCGCCACTGATAGACGGTATATTCAAGTCCTAATGTATTTGTAAGTCCACAGTTTTGTTCAATGTATTTTGTCTACTTCCTTTTGATTGATTGAAGTGCTTTAAAATAAAGCCAAACATGCCCAGTGTAAATAAAACTTTTGTTACAGTTGCAAAAGATGGAATATTTCTCAATATTACATACGACACCTATGTGGTACTTAAATTAAATGAGATATTGTTATACAGAAAATTGTATATTAAATTTAGGTATCTTGTCCACATTTCATTCTCAACATTGTGGCAACTAAAATCGACCATATGGAAAGTATACTCTATGGACTTTTACCTCTGCAAACTCTTCAAAATTTCGTGCAATGGTTTACTATATTTAATGCTGCATAATAACTGCGTTGAACATCGAAACAAAATTAAGTAATTTATGGGGGGAAGGTATTAGTCAAGAAGATGTGTAAAAATCAAATTTTTGGGCCAAATAGTTTTTGTGGAATAGAATGATAAGTGTGTCAAAGCAGTCGGGACACCATGTGTCTGCACAGGCCAGCAGTGCAGTGACAAAATCGCGCACAGTGCGGAATGCAGGGAGCACGTCTTTGTAGCAGCGAAAGGGTTAATGCGGCCGTGGTGGCTTTACTTCAACTGCGCGCTCCCCCCTAAACGTAAGCTTACGAACTATGCTATACTATGGCGCTGCTTCTCTTGACGCGTGCGTCGTGCGCAACTGGCAACGCAGCAATCTCCCGCGTCTGAGCGGGCATGCGCGAGCCGCCAAGATAAAAGAATTGAACATAGAGGCTCGAAAAATTCTCGGTGCGCTCGAGTCGCCGCGCCTCGCCATCCCATCACTGAAGGACGGTCGATAATGTTTTGCATAATAACAATATCGCAAAATACTCTCCTCTTAGCGTGCTATTTTTTGCCAAAATTTCATTTAGATATCTCTAACTCTTTATGAAATATGGGAATGTTCTGGATGTGTCACTCTGGCTTTATCACTGGCACAGCTTGGTCTACAATGAGGGCTAATTTTCTCGAGATTGGTGACATACCTCCAGCCATTCTTAAGAAAAATTCAATATTTTAGCTAAATTTCATGCGCTGCGACATGTGTAATTGCACCAAACGCAAAATCCTAGTGACCTATTTTTCATTAAAAACTTTTCCAAATTTCACCCAATGTCTTACTTCCACGTAAATATCACAGTAACTATGAGCATTAAAGAAATGATGGTTACCTCATCATGAACCTGACGTATACAGCAGTACATAAAGCAAAAACGAACTTTTTTCGGGTAGTTTCTGTTCTGAGAAAGATTGCAGGGCATGAACCTCAATTCAGTCACCGACCGGTCGAAAGGTTTCACGCATTGTTGTCCTCCCCTTTCAAACAAACTAATGAACTCGCCCTCCACTTTGGACGAAGACAGGTCACTGCACACTGGCCACCATTTGCCGTGCGGGTTATAGATGGTGTATTTTCTTTGCAATTTAAGTTTCCTTTTGTTTTTCTCTCGTTTATGTTTTATTTCTGCAATATTATTCTGCAGTAGCAGGCTACAGTACAATTCCTTGTTAGAATATCGGCTCTTGTCAGTCAAACTTACAAAAATTTAAGTAAAAACCAACAATGAAAAATTACTGTAATTCTAAAAAATTGCTGGGGTTTTCCCGGATTTCCCAGGGCATATAAACCCTACCCTAGAATACCTACTTTTTTCTCTTATTGCACTTTTATTTTTAAATGATTCCCTAGTAAATATAAAAAATTAATTCACATATTTTTTTACAAATTATTATTATCCACATAATATAATCTGTCAACTCAAAATGTGGCCACCAGCCCAAAGCCTAAATAACCATCTTTTGCACCACAGGCTACTGAGAAATAAGCAGGAAGAGTAATGCAATGCTCGGGTAGGTACAGACAGGGATGTGAAGCCGTGTTGAGTGCAGTGCTGTAATCAGTTGCACCATTGCTCTCGGTTGAGATGTTCCTAATTCCTATAATGTACATGGTTTTGCTTGGAAGTCTATTTTACAGGGCAATTTCATATTTAAAATTTTACAGCACAATGTGCTCTAAAAACAGACCCCATTTGACTGGAATAATGAATATGAAATATTGAGGTACACTAGCAAATGTAACATGTTGCCTACATTAGAAAAAAAACACTGATTTCAATCCATTTAAATAATCTTTGTAGTATAGGTAAAAATGCACTTCAATTTAAGACATATACACTGAGGTGACAAGTCATAGGATAACAATTGCTCATATACAGATGGCAGTAGTACCGTATACACAAGGTATAAAAGGAAATTGTGTTGGAGCTATATGCATAGGACATTCAATTTCTGACATCATCAGGGGGATTCAGTACTTCATAATCACAATATCAAGAACGGGCTGAGAATACAAAATTTCAGGAACACCTTCCACCATGGACAATGCAGTGACTAACAGCTAACTTAATCGAGACAGCGGCGTTTGCACAGTGTTTCCACTGCAAACAGACAAGCCACACTGCATAGGATAAACACAGAAATCAATGTCGAACAAGCGACAAACATTCACTAGGACAGTGCAGCGAAATTTGGAACTGATGGGCTGGGGCAGCAGATGACTGACAAGAGCCTTTGCTAACAGCACACCATTGCCTGCAGCACCTCTCCTGGTTGAGTGACCAGAGTTGACCCTAGATAACTGGCCTGGTCAGGTGAGTCCCTACTTCGACAAAAGCTGATGTTAGGGTTAGTGTGGTGCAGACCTCACAAAGCCATGGACCCAGGTTGTCAACAAAGCACTGTGCAAGCTGGTGGTGACCCATAATGCTTGGGCTACATTTACATGGAATGGACTGTGTCCTCTGGTCCAACTGAATCAATCATCAACTTGAAATGGTTATGTTTGACTACTTTGAGGCAATTTGGAGCCAATCATGTACCCAACAATGGAAATTTTATGAGTGACGATGTACCAGTCACCTGGCTACGATAGTTCACTACTGGTTTTAAGTACATCCTGGAAAATTTGAGCAAATTATTTGGCTAACCAGATTGCCTGATGTGAATCCCATGGAACATTCATGGGACATAATTGAGAGGTAAGCACATGCGCAAAATCCTGCACTGGCAACACTTCCGCAATTGTGGACAGCTAAAGACACAGCATGGCTCAATATTTCTGCACAGGATTGTTGAGCCCATGCCATGATAAGTTGTTGCACTACATTGCGCAAAAGGAAGTATCCCATGACCTTTGGCACTTCAGTGCCTAAAATGATGAAACAAGTTTTTAGTAACAGGAACTAATGTTCTGTATTTAATTTTTTACTGAATAGCACAAGTCATCCAGCAAACTAATTTGTTGAGACCAAAAGATCTACTCAAGAAACCACTCACAGTGATAAAATTTTTTGTATGGTATGAAAGTAACTGATTTACGGTTACATTGTGAGTAATCATCTACCAATGCACTCTATAGAATAAATGTCAAAATGTGATGATTATGAAACTTTTATTCATGGAAACCTATATTGTATGAATTGATGAAATTCCAACATAAGCAAACAGTGAACTGTAGAACATAATTTAGGTGGTTGGTTTTGGGTTTGTGATTACTTATAGCCAGTACGCTTAACTCTAGCATCAGAGTTCAAAATTTTTCTGAAAGATTTGAGAGATGTCACTTCCATTTGACACATGGCTTATTCACTGCAACAACCCAACAATTTTGTTCGTAACAAATAGTTTTCATGGATGGAAGTGGTGCATCTATTGCAGAAATGATCAGTATAAGATATGTGATTTGACAGTTACCTCAGACAGAGTCAATGACTTCACTGCAAGAGAAACCATTTTGATGTGTCAATCAACAGAAATCATCTGCAAAAGACTGAAGACATCAATGATATACACCTAATTACCCTGTACCTTTTCGTTTAAACATTACAGGATGAACTTATTTAGATGCTTAATTACATTGATATTTCTTGTTGGTAACAGACATAGTTAACTGGATATTTGTTTCTTTATATACAGTAAGTATTGTTCCAAGGTGAAAACCAGGTACTGAAACACCATTAAGCCATTAAAAAATTGGACATTTTTTCCCTCACTTGAGCCCTTTATTTTCATGTCCAGACAGTGTAATATGGGTGGGACTGCCAGATTAAGACACATTCATTAACTACTGAATTCCTTTTGGTTTCCCCCTCAAAGAAAATTGCTGTATTTAGAACTTGTCAACTAAGTCAATAGTTTGTCTGCTCTCAAGTAAGTAGAAGGAGATAAAGAGGCTTTGCAAAACATTAAGTTACTAAATGTTCTCAACAATTTAAGGTGTAATGGTGCTCAAATTTAGTGCCTTACCCCTCATCACATCAAACGTTCGAACCAATTGTTAATTTACATGACGAACTGACACTGCCCCCTTTAAGGTTTTGCTAAACAGAACTATTAGCTATTAACTGAATATGTTTGGAGCTGTACATGAGGGTTACTCAAGTTTTCAGAAACAGACAGTATGCCAAATCACCTTGCAACCTTCCACTTTCAGTACAAACCCTCAAAGCATAAATTACCAGAATTTTCAATTTACTTTTTAGACACATAAATCCAAAATATTTAAAACAGCAGCCATGTATGTACTCGCTATCTGCACGGCACCTTTTGTTATGGTTGTATAGCTCAAACAAGGCTGGTGCCTATCCTGAGTGTGTGCATTTTGTCAGATATGAAATACGGAGCTATCATACAACCTGATACATTCACTTGATAAATAACTGGATTTCTTTCCTTATTCATCATACCTTACTGCCTTGCATCAAATCAAGTAGAGCATTGTGCAAAATTTAAAGATTTTGCACAGGTACAAATGCACTGTGTTAACTTCTCGTATCATCGATTTTAGCTCATACACTGCAGAAAATGAAATGTCAATGAGATATTGAAATTTTATTTATAATTCAGTACATATAGATATCTTATTTCATCCTTGAGTTAATGGGTTTCATATCTAATGGACGATCATATGTGCCCATTCCAGCCGGCACATCGCATAACAATCATATCACTAACTATTCAGGATATCGAAACAATGTTTTTACGAAGTAATTCATCTGCAGCAGTGAGGGGTCAGCAGCTCAGGATGCATACAGACGTCCACAGTGCTGTAGGAAAACCCAAGTGGAATGTGTACAAATGTCCACAGAAGCTGAGTAATGGTATGGAAGGAATTGTATACGTGTCTGCAGCAGTGAATGGATTACGTACATCTGACACCGACACTCTTATTCATTTACACACCATGGCAGCGGCAGATAAGGCAAAAGTCAGTAATCCTTTCACCTCCCTTCCTCAACTATTACCTTCTTGCAATGGTTCTCATTTGAAAAAAATTAAAAAGTTATTGGACACCAACCACTTGAAAGCTAATAAAAAGACCTGAAGAGCAGGAACAATAATAAGACACATATTATTTAGGATAAAGTTTTTATTTTAGTACAAATTTGTAGACACGAACATCAGGCATCAAAAGTTCCTGTAAATAACAAACAGCACAGTATTAGTTAATGCAACAAACTCAAATTTACACATATAGGTAATTAATGGGCTTAAATCAACACTTACTTTGCAAGAATGCCATCCTTTTTTGCAAGCCTTGCTATACAATCATCAGACTCCCCCTATAAAGAAAGTAAATTATTACTTTGAAAAATGAAAAATCAGGATGAAACAATTAGATATGGACCAAACCAAATTTGAAAAGCTAAGATCAGTTACAAAAGGTTAAACAGGCAACACAACAGCATATCAGTTACCACCTGTGGATATGATGTTAAACTGGGAAACATTTTCAACAAGTAAACAGTTTTTTGGCACAACAGAAAACCTTGTGAAAGTACTTATGATGGTTACATGTTTTATTGGAAAGATTGTTCAATGGAAATACTTTTTCATGAATACAATCAAATGATGGTACACATTTTCTCATCTTTTCATCTTACACATACAGGCAACAGTTTGAGTAAGTCTTGTCTCTTAAATGTAATAAAGCAAGCAACACAATATTCTTTAATTTATAAAGGCATATAATTAAAGTGTGATATTCATACTGGTTAATTCTTCAACCAATTGCCTAATATCATCCTGGTATTTCAGGAACAACATGTGGCACAAAATGAGCTAGTACAGTGGTAAGATTATAGATTTGTATTGGTAGGCAGTTCCAAATCCCATCTGGCCAGCCACACTTCTGTGGTTTTCAACAGCCTAAGGCAAATTCCAGGACAGTTCGTTTGAAAAGAATGTAGCCAACCTGCTTCCCTATTTGATTTTGAGTCCCATCTTGTATGAACACATTGCCAAAGAGAGACTACACCATAACTTCCTTTCTTCTTATTATTCATTAGTTTAAAATAACACACTATGTAAAAAGCCAATTACTATACAGTTCCAGTGCAGACAGTTGATGTAGGTAGCCAGTTATGTTCTGATGTTGGAACAGGACCATTTCATGCCAAGTAGTTAATTTGAAAAAAATTCCTGCTTGACCAGCATGGATTCTGCTGAATTTTTGTAAGAACATTCATACATGCCCCAATTAACATTAGTAAAGTTTTACTTTCACTAATTTAATACTTGCACAGATGTAGTCTTTTTTGACCCCATAGTGCAGCTATGAACAATGCAGCCATGGGTTTTTGGCAACTTCGGGAAAAATCTCCAGCCGTATTTTCTTGAAAGAAACAAACCTAGACATTTTTGTATGACTTTCTGAACTCTCTCAAACCAAACCATAAAAAGATTTTCTGAGCAATTTGCATATGGATAATCTGAAGCAAAATCAGCTGAAAAACACTTTAAAAAATGGAGATAGAGTTATAATACTCGTGGAGCAACTGTGCAGTTTATCTAAAACTTTGCATTTAATAACTTTCCTATGTAAGGTCATAGAATATAAAATTTCACTCTCCTGCTGCTTTCCAGTAGCTGACAAAATCGAGAGCAAAGTTTACAATTTTTCTAAAAATGGCAATTTTTGGCCCACTTTTACAAAGAAAGTGTCTTTCGGAAATCCTTTTAAAACATTTTCATTATAAAGGCCATGTTCCAAAACACCTAAAAAAATACATTCAGTTTTGAAATGTGAGCATGTAAGGCCCTGGCCCTAAAATAGAACAACATGGAGCTGCATTGAAAATGGGCCCATATTCCGAAGGTACTCCTTTCCACTATCTTATTATGTTCAACTGCTTACTACTCTCTGGGAAAGATAATATCTGAAGTCCTTATCACCAGGAAATGAGCTTGAGCCATGAAGTGCAAGTCAGTCTTTGTTTTTCTTTCAGACATCTATATAGCATTCAGCTCTACAACATTTTGTTAAACAGTGAAATTGATTAAGGAATTCAATAAAAAATAGTTTCCTCTTTTTGGGGCTAATAATTTGAGATGTGTTCCTGATGACATTCTACAGTAAATTAATGAAACCTAGCAAAATTTCACGAAGCTTGAAGTAAACTCAAGATTAGGAGCTTTGGCCTTTTAAACTTTAGAAATCATCTGCTTGGAATCCTGCATAAAGAAATCCTTTTCAGATTTGGAACATGTGGCAATTGTTACATGATTATCAGGTGTGGCCCTGAATTCAGTGGGGATGCTGGTTTTCTCACTTTAAAAGCAACCTGCAGTGGTTAAGCCATTGTTATGGATCATACCACCACATTTCTACAATTTTTTGTGTGTACACAAGTGTTCCATATTAACCGCTAACACAGAGTACCATATACCTTAAATCAGAATTACACTAGACATCAATAGTATTACACACTAAAGACATATTAATAAATTTCTATAACAAGAATCAATTCTAAAAATGTCAGGCAGACTGCTGTGAACTTCACCAAGATTTACACATGACAGATGTGCAAGACCTGCATTTCTAGTTGTGAATGGTGGACTCCATGTGGTTCCCAAGTTGTGCAGTGACCGTAAGCCATAAAATTACCAAATATGCAGCAACCAGTCGCAAAATCATGTTTTATTTATTCACTTTTGCAAATCTATTTCAACTGAATAACACAAAGTGTTTGACCTCTGCTTAAGACAGTATTACTACTCAGGGCACATGCTGGTTGAAAGCACCGATGATGGCTGTTGTTCAGTTGAAATAGATTTGCAAAAGTGAATAAATAAAACATGATTTTGCAACTGGTTGCTGCATATTTGGTAATTTTAAGTTTTTCTAGTTGTTCAGACTCCCCCCTTTCCTAGTCATCAAAACTTTTGATATTACTGTCCCCAAAGAAAACTACACAACTGTAGATCATCATAAAAAAAATTTCAGATATGTGGCCAGTGGAATATGGGTCTATTTGTCATTTTAGGACCTTAATTGCAAAACGAAATAGTTTTTTGATGTTTAGAACAGGGTCTATCCAATAAAAGCAGTTTAAAAGAGTTTGCAGACACTTTGTGAAAGTGGGGAAAAATAGCCTTTTTTTAGAATAACCAACATTACCCACAATTTTTACATTATTGGAAAGGAGTAGGAGAATGAAATTACACATTCTAAGACCTAGTAGTGATAAGTTATTATGTGCAATGTTTCAAGTGTAGCCTGCAATTAAGTCAAGGTATATAGAAAGCTTAATTTCAAATTTTTTTGAGAGACTTGACTTTACTTCAAGTTATCCATACGCAAATCGCTCAGGAAACCTTTAGTTATCATTTTTGAGAGAGTGCAAAATGGTATACAAGATTACCTTATTTTGTTTCTTTCAATAAAATATTACCAGAGATGTTACATCTTAAAGTTGCCAAAACCTCACAGGTGTATTGCCTATAGCTGTGCCAGGGTGTCATATGACTATATCCCCAGAAGCATTGAATTAATGATCGCAAAACTTTACTTACGTTCAGTGGTGGCTACTGTGAAGAGCTCATGAACACCCTAACTTTTGACACCTTGCGGACTTATTGGTTACTTTCCTTGTAAGATAGATACAGCAGCCTGAAATGTACGGCACTTAAACCCACTGTGCTGTGTTACACTCCTGCTCCTCTATACCCCCATGAAACTTAGGATCAAGGTCACAAGCACATAATCAGTTGCGCACCTTTTAAGGAGCTTTTGCGCAAGTGTAGCTGGCATGACAGGTAATTGCCTCATGGGTCAAATACATAGATTTAATAAGCAACATGAACAGTTCATGTCATGCACGGCTAGACCTTACCACTGAACTACAAGTTTATGACAGAGCCATTAGGAGGTAGCATTTATCGCCATTTTCTTAGCATAAATCCTGCTAGATGATAGAACAATCCTCAGATACGCCAATTCACACACTATAGGATGTCAGTGTATAATATAGTCATACCGAGTAAAACACCAAAACTTATTTTGTGGGTTGCGGAATGTGTTAGATTATATTAAGTTTTGGATTTTATCATGTACTTACCCTATGATTTCTGAACAATTAATAAAAGGATAAAACTTCTCTCTGAAACACAATCATAAGAATAGGCTTTTGGCATTGGAAATGGTTGTAATTGAAAGAACTCGTAGCATGACAGACTTTTCACCATTGAAAAAACAAGCACTTGGCTTGTCTTTAGGAACTGACAGTGTCAGTCATGCTCCAGTACAGTTTTCTATTTAATACATACCTGCATAGCACTGTAATGTGTATTACCAATAACTTTTGCGTGTACTATATGGAAGGACAGGACATTTCATTAGAGGAAAGCAGGAGTTTTCCTGATTTAGAAAATGAGACTTGGTGAGTAATAATACAGTGTTAAATTTAGCCTGATGAAACAACATGGCAAAAACTCTCGCATTTTCCCTTTCTTGGCCTGAACTGTACTTGATTATGCACAAAACAAGAAAATTCTTTACTTTGTCAGACAAGTTATATTATTATTATTACTATTATTATTATTATTATTATTATTATTGATAGTTGCTGCAGTTGCATAAATTTGTACAAATGATGTTATACAGAAGATGCTATTTCACACTTAAGTTTATCTGAATACAAAAATTTGTGAACACCCAAAATGTATTCACACAAGCCGCAACTTTGCTCATTGGAGACACTTCACTTGTTCATACAAAATTTAATAAAAATCAGTGATGGTCACGCAGGAGCCTCTAGACCACATGGCATCGAATGACCCAGTAACCATTTGTATTTGCATGTCCCACAACTCATCAGTCAAGTAAATCTGAAACAAATCTGAAACGTTATGTTATTCCCCGTGTCTTTGACAAAGCTATAAATGCCCGTAGAAGACTTGTGCTTGCACTCAGAAAAATATTTGTTTAACAAAGCATTTGCTGAAACTGGAAATGCCACATATCACACAACACCCCTACTACACCAGTACCCCTCCAAATTTAATCAGGTGATCCCCCTAAAACATGGGAGTTATTCCTGCTGAACCCTTCCAATGTGTACTAAGAAAAATAGTTTCATACCTAAATGAAAAACATCAGAAGTTATGGCATTACAAAAGTGTCCGATTCCACCTGTGTCTTGACAGTATATATCAGTATCACCGACATGACTATTCTCAGCATCTCCAATATGGCGCCTACGACGTCACAACATACATTTGGCAACAAACACAAAAATAGATATATTTATATGTAAGACAGTAACATCACTCTTCAAAAATAATATGAAACTAATGGCAAAACTACAAGAAAATCAGGGAGGGCGGGGTTCAGGGTGAACACAAGCTAAAAAAGAACCACAATCCCAAACACACACAAAATGATGAAAAAATTTAACACATTCCACTACACCAACAAACTCCACAGGAATCCGACACTTTCCTTGACCTACACAGCTGAACTGCAACTGTCAATACCAGGGAAACAACACCTACAACTGTGAAAATTGGAATCTGACATTTCCCTTGACCATTATATGACAACCACAGCTGACAATAGTGAAACACCAATGCCTACAACTAAAACTACGATAATTGGAATCAGACATTTCCACTGATCTACACAGGTCAACCATAGCTGACGATACCAAGACACCAATACCTACAAGTACAAAAATCAGAATCAGACATTTCCTCTCACTTATATAACCCCACAACAACTAGGGGTACCAAAAAAACTCAACACTAAAAAAAACACCCAAAACCACAAATCTCAAAAACACAACTGGAGAAAAATAGCCCAAAAAGAATAAAAAATAAAATTAAAAAAAAATCAATTTATTACCACCAACAAATTCTGCCATTGCAAACTCGATCAGCCATCCCAAACACACACACACACACACACACACACACACACACACACACACACACACAAAGAAAACAAGAAATACACGAACAAAAAACCTCCCAAACCACCCACAACTTACCAAACACAAAACCTCAACTCCCCCAAACAAAAAACTGCCAACAAATACAAATCAGAGAACAAACAAAAATCACACCTTACAAATTAACAACCGCAACAAAAAGGTCCTCTACAATATAATCATAAAACACGCCTCTTCCCCCCGCCCACAACCCACCCACCTAAATCTACAACCACCCCTCCCACCTTTACATACCAAACCCCTCAACCAACCACACTCACCCTGCACATCTTACCCACAGGGAAAAATAACACCTCCAAGGATGCTTTTCTGCCAGCAATACTCATCTAAATGAGATTGCAGGTTAGGAGGGTGCTTCTTCTCCCCCTCCAATTGGCTGATTTGAACCCACCCCCGCAAATAATAATTTTTAAACTCTAAACTGTGGTTAACAGCTAAATGATCAAAACCACTCTTCCCCAAAACCCTGTAAGAAGCATCAGAAACAGCAGTTCTCCCCTCCTCAATATATTCTTCAATCAACTCTACCGCTTCTCTCTGAGTAGAGCTACCCAAGACCCCGAAAATACAACATACCCACCCCCACGAAATAACAGCCCCACCCCCCCATACCCACAAACCGACCTGAGAACTACCTCTTCCCAAACTGTGACTCATTGATCTCAACCACCACCCAACTTACCCCTATACTTAACATACTCAGAACACACATCTCTACAAAAAGAAAACAAGTCTAACACAGTTCTCTCACTCCAATCTCACGTGGACAAAAACTAATCGAGGACCTATAGCAGAAACGGTATGTCAGCAAAACAATCTCTCTCATGGTCAACCTAGATTTCTCAAACAGGTGCTGCATGTAATGAAGCGCCGGACATTATCACGCTTATACCACCACATGTACCTGTCCCTGGTCCGAGATGCCGGACCTCTGGTCAACTTCATTTTCTCGTGGCAAATACTACGCTTCACAATCACAGCTATCAGTCCAAATAACTGGAGGAATGTAACAACAGACAACTTGTCCTCCCCATCAACACAGCATTGTTATATTTCGTCGTCGTATCCATACATAACAACAGAAGCCACACAAACATCTTACCGCTGAACAGCAAACCAATAACACCTAACGAAAGTGCCAAACACAGCCAAAAAATTGACAACTCACTGAAAAAACTTCCAATTCTTAAGTTGCGAACTAGGAACACTGCCAACGACTTTAACACATCCAACACCAAAGCTCAAATGACGATACAACACATTACACTCAGCACACATTTTGGAAGGAGGTAGTAACGACCAAAACAAGAAAAAATTGTGTATTAAACAGAGGCTCTAAAATTCTTTCCTTAAAAGGTAAGAGTACTTGTTCACTAGAAGAGATGGGGCACGCGCGCGCCCCATCTATTCTAGTGAACAAGTAGTCTTACCCAAGATGTAAGGTGTAATGATTTTTGTTTATTTTCTGGTTTTTATTTGTTGGCAGTTTTTTTGGGGGGAGTTGAGGTTTTGTGTGTGGTAAGTTGTGGGTGGTTTGGGAGGTTTTTTGTTTGTGTATTTCTTGTTTTCTTTGTGTGTGTGTGTGTGTGTGTGTGTGTGTGTGTGTGTTTGGGGTGGCTGATCGAGTTTGCAATGGCAGAATTTGTTGGTGGTAATAAATTGATTTTTTTAATTTTATTTTTGTTGTTGGGGGCTATTTTTCTCCAGTTGTGTGTTTTGTGTGTTATGTTTTAATTTATGTAGGGATGTTTGATTTTTGGGTTTTTGAGATCTTGTGGTTTTGGGTGTTTTTTTTACGTGTTGAGTTTTTTTGGTATCCCTAGTTGCGAGAGGAAATGTCCGATTCTAATTTTTATACTTGTAGGTATTGGTGTATTGGTATCGTCAGCTGTGGTTGACCTGTGTAGGTCAATGGAAATGTCTAATCACACACACACACACACACACACACACACACACACGAGGGCACCATCAAACACAAGGGGACATCTGTAAGCACAACAACCTCTCAAACTCTGCAGCATAATGACATCACACATAACACTCTTATGTCACAGGTCAAAGCAGACTGGTGGAATCAGACATTTCCAATGACCCAAACTTGTTTATTTCAAGGCAGTGTCAACAGTCATACTTCTTAGATGTATACATTCAATGACAATGTTTATTGACAGGGAAGAAAGTGGTATTTAACCCATAAACGCACACTGAAGTGTCATCAGTCAATTTAGCATACACTGTAATACTCGCAAACAGTGTGTGAAAAGGTGTTGAAAGGCAATTTGACAGAGTGTCTAAAAGTTTCTACTAAATTAGAGCCAAATATAAGAATCATCCAGATGAAATAAAACTTCGTTAAGTATTTAGGGAAGCGGTAGTACACCTTCCAGATAATTTGCCAGGCTGAATTTTAGCAAAACCTGAGGCCCAGGTTTGAATGACAGGTGACTGCCTGGTTGCACATGACATGAACACACTTGAGATATGAGCTGTAAGGAAGAACCAACAGTTGACATCACACTGGGTCAACTGAATCTACCAATACTGGATGCCTGCTTTATCCCATAGCGTAATGATGTGACATGTAACATAATATGTGTACAAACAGAAACAGAACACTACACTCCCCTGACATCTGTATTAGTGTTTGCAATGTACATTGTGTTGATGGACAGGTCTCTGACGTGTAACCGAAGACCTAAGTTACGTTGAAAGGCTGTAGTTGGGTCAAGAGTTGAAAAAACAGTATCAATCATTTGTTACACTACAACATTAGTACAATACAAGCTAACAAACCAATGAAACCTCCACATATTATGGGCTGGGGACGTCCTTACTAACAGCTCCAAACAATAAAATTTGAAAATATAAAACAAAAAATAGTTTGTCAGGGCTGTAAATATACCTTCCAAATGTACAAATATAAACAATTTCCTAGGACAATGACCAATATTCAGTGTTATGACTGGAATGAAATTGGAAGTATGAAAGTGTAGTTTACATGAGCCCCAGATTGCCTCACTTAAAAGGTCTATGGAGTGTTACATCTTCATCTTCAACACTGAAACAAATCTCTTCCACTGCATGCTCTTTGCTTTCCATATTTTGGAAGGAGGTAGTATGGGCCAAAACAAGAAAAAAATTGTGTATTAAACAGAGGCTCTAAAATTCTTTCCTTAAAAGGTATGAGCACTCGTTCAATAGAAGAGATATGTTGCACAGTAGTGAAGATTGTTAAGTGCCTATACCTATTAACGTAGTATTTTTGAACCCATGTTAACTGGATTTTTTTTTGCTTCAAATGATCATTCATGTCAAATGCCCAGGGATTCCCTTTATACAGAACATCATTGAACTTATTAGTTTTACAAAACAAACTACTATCCACACCAGAAAAGAAGTCTGTGCAGCTGGTAGGTATGTCAACAGACACAGACGTTATTGCCTAGACTACTGTTACTCATACACTTCCTCTGTATATAAATCCACTGAAAAAATATTTCACCTTTCAGCACACACTCCTACTGGAGCACCATAGCCTACATGTAGAATTGGCACCAAGTAGTTATACGGCCTTGTAGGTTAATGTCAACCAATTTTCAGGCGAACAGTACTGGACACCTATAGTTGCGTACCTCATGAACACCTCCACCCACAGCAGCACATAAGGTTGCACATCTTTAGTGAGACTAACAGCACAAACTGGACAATGGAGACACCAAGTGCACCAAAACATCAATGTGGCATTTAACATGCAGTGTGTAAGGATGAAATTCAGACTGCAGGTAGCCCTATGATATTTGCAGGGTTTTTCATACCAAAATTTGGTGCCCCTCAATCATGTCACCACAAACAAACAGGATGTTATTTCAACACTCAAAGGACTGTGTGCTGTCCTCTCTGCTACATATTCATGAGTATGCTATGCACATTTCCAACCCCAAGGTAGCAACAACTACATTTACAAAGCTGCAGAGAGAGTCATGGTTTGACAAACACTCAAGCACCCCGTATCACACCTTGACTCACCCACTAAATCACTTCATCTTAAACCCTCAAAATTTCAGACTGCTTGTCACAGTGTGAAATGCACAAATCAATATCCCAAAAGTTTAGGAGTGCTACTGGATCTAATCAATGAGTGGCTTCAGCTGAATGTGGCACACCTTGAGAAATTTTTGAATTATCTCACTGATCTGAGGCCATTATAAAGGCTAGAGGCTGTCTTACACACTACTAGCACCACATCGCTTAAGGCAACTTTTTGTACAGCATACGGATAAACTCTAGTGTCCAGTTCACTCATCTGCATTGAGTAATGATGTCATACCTACAGCAAAGACGTTGCATATAGGCAATCTGTGAAAGCAACTGACCATGCTTGTGAACAAATGAATTTACAATAATACCGACAGTTATTTACTTATTCATGAATTATTGTCAAAACGAACTGAAGATAACGAAAATAACTAAGAACAAGAATTAAAAACAAATTTCCCTGCCTAGTAAGAACTATTTTCATAATTTATGCAACTAGAAAACCACAGAGAACCTTTAAATTCCATCACAGTAAAGCACATGATGAAGTCATACTGTTATAAAATTGTGCTAATTTTATATTAATTATTGAATGTAACGAGAGAAGTGCAGGAACGTGGCTGTTTTGGGCAGGGAGAAACTAAAATGTATCCGAAAACAGGGATGATTAAATGAATGATAGCAAATACGAAACAGTAGCAGAAAATATGGAGAACCCGACACACTAAAGAAAAGCCAGTTCATGATAAATTACAAATGCAGAAATCTTATAAGCCTATATTTTACTGTACACATGCTGAAAAAATGATCTAATTAATGAATAGTTATTTAGAATTTATCTATATGGGAAGCCACTTCCATATACTTATTCCAACCTTTGGATGGTTCATAATTTTGGGCATTTTTGCAGAAAATCTGTGGCTATGTTTTTGTAGGATTTCTAGATTTCTTACTGACCTCAGAACTACTAGAATAACTAGTAAATTAGGTAAGCTTTCAAATTTCTTTTTCGTGGTAATACCATACGTAGAATTCCTTGTAACACTGTAGACCACACACTTGTTGCTAGAACGATCTAAATACCGAACCGTGGAATGGTTCGACTCTGTACCATAACCAGAATTAACCTATATAGATCAGTTCCGGATAGCGATTCCAGTATTTGTTAGATCCTATTGTTTGTCAGTTTTCGTTATTTGTTAACTCGTCCAGTTAGATTTAACAATTAGTATTAAAAGTTAACGCTGATTCATAATATGACTTCATCATGCGATGTATTGTATTGGATTTAAAGGTTCATTGTACTTTTTTACTCGCATAAATTACGGTAATTATTATAGACACGTATACTCTTTTTCCTTTCTTATTTCTTTCCGTTATCTTAACTCTTGTCGGTACAATTTGGAGCCAAGCAATTAATTACTTAAAGTGTACTTTTAATTTTATCGTGCGCTACATTCGTTTACGAATATGACCAATTGCTTTCAAAGATTGCCCCAAACTCCGGAGGTCCTGGCGAAAGCAGTGATAAAATTATCTCAGGTGAGACTATCACAAAGCAATATGATAGCGAGAATTTCATATGTGCTATTGGTGTGTGTGTGTGTGTGGGGGGGGGGGGGGATTTTTCATTATGTGAAACAAATAGTCCTATAATTTAATGTAACAAATTAGCAACCGTACTCAGTGTGGCTTTAGATGCATGGATGAACAGGGACTGAGCTCCCATACAAACAATTTCTTCTACAAGCTAATTCCTAAATTAAACTCTTAATTCGCTTGGGATATCACTGACAGATTTAAAAGAAATCTGTCTGCTCACTCACCATTCTCCGTATGGCGCCACATATTGCGTACATTTTTGTAGTGTCCGTCATACGTCCCGTAGCTGGATCTACATCAGCAATATTAATCTGTATAGACGCATGATCCTTTGCGTGAATGATGCGGTTGCTGGCGGAACTGCACAAGAAAGGCGAAAACAATTCCATAACAAAGAAAATATTCAGTAACTATACAAATTCCATATGGCTGAATCGTTATTTAGCTTGCAACATAACTAAACAAATACAGGTTTTGAACACATTACACACACACTATCCAGCTGAAAACCACGTGGTAATATTACCATTTGCGAGGGCGATACAAGTCGACAAACTCTCCTGCGTCGTTCTCCATAACTACGGATTGTTGAATCAGTTATATATCTGAAAAGAACAACTTTCTGTATCACTATTTTTCAAATTAAATGCCAAAAGTCACCAACAAATCACCACAATTGCAAACGAAACTAATCCGACAACACACACCTTCCACAAAGCAACAGCCAAAGAACAACGTAATTGAAACAAAGAGACTCCAAAGCCCACACGCGACATCAAAGATATCGCATATAGTA
Source organism: Schistocerca nitens (assembly GCF_023898315.1). NCBI lineage: Eukaryota > Metazoa > Arthropoda > Insecta > Orthoptera > Acrididae > Schistocerca > Schistocerca nitens. Next base: position 898,832,702 of record NC_064614.1, on the reverse strand, counting down.
TCTAAAATTCGTACTATCTATGATATCTGGTAACGCAATGAGTTCCAGTATTTTTAATTACTTATTTGACATCGCTTATACAGAATGAAGGCCAAATCACGTTGTCCATCACGTCAATGAACTCGCTTAGCACAATACCGAACGGTAAAAAGTGAGTTTATGAGAACTATTCGCCAGTAGTTGATTTGTGACGGTGCTACCGACAACTCTGATGAAACAAGCGCTAAAATTACATTTCAAGACTCTTAATATAAAGAAAAGCACAACAGGAAGACTACAGTACCGGCGCCTCTTTTTTTACAACTCAAGCATTACCATTTGTGACACAACTTACTGACATCGCAAGTGACTAGGTTAGCTATCATAGTGTATTGATATCTGTGGACTGAGTACTCAGATGTGTAGAACGAAAATTCTGTCCGGAACACTCTCCTGCATCTCAAGTCACGTGATATTCGGACAGTGCATTTTAGTCCGTATAGCGCTTAGCGAAGGTTGAGTTTATTACTAACCAGCTACATATGTATCACCTTTATAAATACTGTGAACCTTTGTACACGCGTTTTACAACTTGATACCAGGTGCTGTAGTTGACTTACAGATGTGAAGAGCAATGGTGTTGTGATTTTGAGCCACTGTATCATAGCTCATATTCCACTTTATTTATGGTTTTTCGATAACGGGATAAGAAGCGACAGCCGACAGAATTTTTTTACGTTTTCTATTGCACTTACTTATACTGTTGAACCACTGTTCTAAAGTCCGCGTCATGTTGGAAGGCGGCCCAATTTTCAGCAGTCCTGTGCATTCCCCTCCACTAGCCACTGGCAACCAATAATATTCATTCTCTTTCCGAGCGGTTAGCAGCGAGTTACAGCTAGACAGCGAGAATCTCGCACCTACATGCTGCACTGTTGCCGTACTTCACGACAACCAAATTACTCACACAACTGTTAGTTATTTTGTATTTTTTTCCTTGTAGCAGTGTAGGTATGAATGAGTATCTGTAGGTTTTGTTTCTGAGGGTAAACATGTATTTACGTGTAAGAAAAACAGCAGTGACTATTATTTGGAAATAAGTGCTATCAGTTTCACGATTCTCGTAATACCTTGCTTTGAAGTTGGTCATTGCCTGTTACAATTTTAATTGTTACAGAGATAACAACAAGTATGAACATCAGAAAAGCGGATAATTTCCCTCCTTTAAAAATAGAAATATTAAGCACAATATAAATGAGACTCGTTAATTTATACAAGTCACATGGCAGAACGTACAACTTGACTTCCTTACATGTGAATGGGATCACTCAGTTTTGAATTTACCCACCTGTCACTGTCAGTGTAGCCATATGAAATTAATTTGCGCAAAGGATAAGGCTATGTGGGAGGTAAAAACAAAAACATTTAAGATATCATTCACTGAATCGCTTGTATGTGAGCCAATAGACAACATCCCATCCATAGCTTGGGCACAGTCTGTGACGCATGTTGAAAAGCTACAGAAACAATAACTTGACAGGGATGTGACGATGGATATAAGCCTTGAAACTATCATTATAAATTTATCATCAGATTCTTTGGAAACATATTCAAATAGAAGTAACGCTGGTATTACGATGTAGACTTTGGAAAAAGTCATAATATTTCTTAGTTTTAAAGACTCATGGTTTAAAAATTGTGTTTTACAACAGATCAGTTGCGTACCTAATAATGAGAACTTCGTACCTTTTTGATGAAGACTTTGTATCCTTTGAATTATTCAGAACATAATGTTCAACATATTGTCCAAGGAAAAGTTAAGCTTCTTCCACCATGTTGTATGCTATATAACATGCGAAAATGCAGCTAGATAAATTCGACAAAAGTCCGATATTTCCACATGTAAGTCCCTGTCAATTTCAAGGCACGAACTGGATAAGGCCGTAAAACGACAGTAACCGTTCCTGGTCGAGATATCGGTGGTTTTCGAAGTTATCAGCCATCATAGATCTGAATGTATAATTCGATGTACCATAGACATATGAGCCTGACCTTGTCCGCAGCAGTGCAGATCGGCAATGTGGACTTTGTCTTCCACTCTCTGCTGCTGCGCATGCACAGTTCTCATCCTTTCACTGGTCGGTCTCTATGCGTGGAAGCGCTGTCTTATGTGACGCGAGCTGCAATTAACAATGTTACAATGACACTGAAGATGACATCAAAGAGGTATGAAAAAACAATGGATTTTGGACTATGAAATTGTTACAGTAGATATGTTAAACGATTGACACAAAATGCTTATCCATTATCATTTTCAATTCTTCTTTATTGACCCTTCGACTTTTCATGGGCAAGTAAAAAAACCCATACGATTTCAAAAGTAAACATGTACACTACACACAAAAAATACAAACTTTGTGCTTGAATTCTGGAGTAACAAAAGAAGCGACTGGCAACAATATCTTTTTAGATTTTCTATTGGACTGATTCATATTGTAAAATCAGTTTTAATTACATACACTACATGGACACTGTACAGGAAACTGTATCACACAGAAATACCTTGATACACAGACGAGGTTAAGAACCCTTGTATATTGGAGTGAGTTAATGAGACTGTCATTTAGCTGAATATTGAAATACCACCAATACATATATACTGTGATTTAAACTGGCGTTTATCTGGTAATAAATATGCAACCAGTCGCTTTTTTAAGATTTATTCAACCATGAACATGTTTTCGAGCTACTGCAGGCACATCTTCAGATGGAGGTGTCACAGAAACATTATTTTGTGGACCAAGAGTAGCTAGATGCAGTGCTGGTCTTGCTCGTGGAAATGATGGAAATTTAATAATCGGTGACGAAACATTTACGAATCTGAAAGTTTTTTATGTTTTAGGTACCTACAGTGCACTGCCTTGTGGTATTCACATCAGATTGCTTCTGATAACGAGCATTATTACGCTATGTACACAAATAAACACAGTATATAGCTCACAGAATGTAAGCATTCGATCTTTTACAAAGAATATGGATACGACAGATACTGCACTTCACTACAGAATAGTCTTTGGCAAGAGATGCACTGTATAATGATACAATGACGTATTTTGCATTCAGTGAAAGTTGCTAGCTGCATACGAAAGGTAAAGAGCTAGAGGTGAGTATCTAATACAAAATTAAAAACTTTTTCTAAGTTAGAGAATACCATAGTCGTTACACACCAAGAAGAATAAGATATATGCAGGAAGATGAATTATTGTCATTTTTGTGTTTTTTTTGTGGCAGGATATCCTGGAAATTGTGGAAGAAAAGGTTTTGCGTTGACTCAGTCTGTTCATTCAGGATTTTTTGGAGTGATTTTAGTTTGTGGATGAAAATTTCTAATTGTTCAAGGAGGTCCATCTGTAGTCCTTTCTCAGCAAGGTGAAGCACAGAGAGACTGTCATTGATATCATCAACAAAGAAGCTGGAAAGACTACTTAAAAACTGCAATTTTCTACTGACCACTAGCCATGAAACCCGAGTAATAAAAGTAACATAGCAGTTATCATGTACCAAAGAGACTACAATAACTAAACTTTTGAATTTTTTGAATCTAATAATATCACTGGATTACAAACAGACCTCACCCAAAAGTACCAACAGAAGCTCAAGAGACTACTTAAAATCTGAAATTTTCAACTGACCAGTAGTATACAGATAGCTGTATCGTAGGTGCAACTTCAACGGAGGGGTATCTGTTGAGAGGCCAGACAAATGTGTGGTTCCTGAAGAGGGGCAGTAGCTTTTCAGTAGTTGCAGGGGCAACAGTCTGGATGACTTAATGATTTGGCCTTTAACACTAACCAAAACGGCCTTGCTGTGCTGGTACTGCGAATGGCTGAAAGCAGGGGAAACTACAGCCATAATTTTTCCCGAGGGCATGCAGCTTCACTGTATGATTAAATGATGATTGCGTCCTCTCGGGTAAAATATTCCGGAGGTAAAATAGTCCCCCATTCGGATCTCCGGGTGGGGACTACTCAAGAGGACTTCACTATCAGGAGAAAGATAACTGGCATTCTACAGATTGGAGCGTGGATTGTCAGATCCCTTAATCGGGCAGGTAGGTTAGAAAATTTAAAAAGGGAAATGGATAGGTTAAAGTTAGATATAGTGGGAGTTTGAAAAAATCCTAGGTAAATTCAGGCAACCACCCTCACCATTACAAGCTAAGAAATAAATGACAAAATTTGTCTGTCTTCCATTCCTTGGCAAAGTGTCATATAAACTAGCAAATCTTTTCACACCACACAACATAAAAATATCTTTCCACACTGGCAATAAACTAAAAAACAAAATTGTTCACAATAATAAATCCACTATAGATTGGCATAAACATTCTGGCATATACACACTCACATGCTCCAGTTCCTCTTTCTACATAGGCCAAACAGGAGAAATTTTGCAACCCACTACAAAGAACATATGGATGCCCTTCGACTCAAAAACTTAAATAAGTCCAGTTTTTCATCATATGTTGTTCATCATGAACACTCTGTTGATGATATCAATGACAATCTTTCTGTGCTACACATTACTGAGAAAGGACTACAGATGGACCTCCTTGAACAATTAGAAATTTTCATCCACAAACTAAAATCACTCCAAAAAATCCTGAATGAACAGATTGAGTCAACGCAAAACCTTTTCTTCCACAATTTCCAGGATGTCCTGCCACAAAAAAACACAAAAATGACAATAATTCATCTTCCTGCATAAATCTTGTTCTTCTTGGTGTGTAACGACTATGGTATTCTCTAACTTAGAAAAAGTTTTTAATTTTGTATTAGATACTCACCTCTAGCTCTTTACCTTTCGTATGCAGCTAGCAACTTTCACTGAAATGCAAAATACGTCATTGTATCATTATACAGTGCATCTCTTGCCAAAGACTATTCTGTAGTGAAGTGCAGTATCTGTTGTATCCATATTCTTTGTAAAAGACCGAATGCTTACATTCGGTGAGCCAGTGTAAAACCAAGTGTAGCTATATACTGTGTTTATTTGTGTACATAGCGTAATAATGCTCGTTATCAGAAGCAATCTGATGTGAATACCACAAGGCAGTGCACTGTAAGTACCTAAAACATAAAAAGCTTTCGGATTCGTCACCGATTACTAAATTTCCGCCAGCTACACCAGCACTGCATCTAGCTACACTTGGTCCTAAAGATAATGTTTCTGTAACACCTCCATCTGAAGATGATCCTGCAGTGGCTTGAAAACATGTTAATGGTTGAATAAATCTTAAAAAAGCGACTGGTTTAATATTTACTACCAGATAAAGACCACATATGTATTGACTGGCAGCTCACTGAGACACCCTTGCAAATTCATCTAGAACTTGCCTTATAAAGACATGTCCCTAAAATTACGGAAATTATTACTACAGTATAATACTTTATAATACTGTGTCTCAATATTTTTGAAGTTTAAAGTGCTATATATCAAAACGACATTTACAATAATACATTTTTGGACATACCTATGAAAAGTAACTGGTCCTCGTTTCACATACTTCTCTTTACATTCATAGCAATGACAGTACTGCACTATAACTGCCCCTAAATTCAAACATGCAGAAGCCTATACAGTGAAGTGCCAAAGAAAGTGGCATAGGCACATGTATTCAAATATAGATATATGTAGACAGGCAAAATACGGTGCTATGTTCAGTAACGCCTATATAAGACTAAAAGTGTCTGGTGCAGTTGTTAGATCGGTTACAGCTGCTACAATGGCAGGTTGTCAAGATTTAAGTGACTTTGAACGTGGTGTTGTAGTGGGCGCAAGAGCGATGGGTTAAAGCATCTCCGAGATAGCGATGAAGTGGAGAATTTCCTATACGACCACTCCATGAGTATATTGTGAATATTAGGAATATGGTAAAACAAGAGATCTCTGACATTGTTGCAGCCAGAAGAAGATCCTGCAAGAATGGAAATAATGATGACTGAAGAGAATCGTTCAAAATGACAGAAGTGCAACCCTTTCCTAACTAAATTGCTCCAAATTTCAGTACTGGGTCAGAAACAAGTGTCAGAGTGCAAATCATTCAACGAATCATCATCAATATGGGCTTTCAGAGCTGAAGCCCACTCGTGTACCCTTGATGACAGCACTACACAAAGCTTTACACCTCTCCTGGGCCTTTTAACACCAACATTGGACTGTTGATGACTGGAAACATGTTGCCTGGTTTGAAGAATCTCGTTTCAAAATGTATCATGAAGATGGGCGTGTATGGGTATGGAGACAACGTCATGAATGCATGCACCCTGTATGTCGGCAGGGGACTGTTCAAGCTAGTGGAGGCTCTGTAATGGTGTGGAGTGCGTACAGTTGGAGTGATATGGGACCCGTAACACATCTAGATATGGCTCTGATAGGTGACACATACATAAGCATCTTGTCCCATCATCTGCATTCATTCACGTCCCTTGTGCATTCCAATTACAGCAGGACAATGCGACATCCCACAAATCCAGAATTGATACAGAGTTGCCCCAGGAACACACTTCTGAGTTTAAACACTTCCTATGGCCACCAAACTCCGCAGACATGAACATTATTGTGCATATCTAGGATGCTTTGCAGCGCACTGTTCAGAAGAGATCTCCACCCCCACATACTTACTGATTTATGGACAGCCCTGCATGACTCATGGTATCAGTTCCCTCCAGCAATACTTCAGACATTAGTCAAGTCCATGCCAGGACATACAGTGGCACTTCTACATGCTCGCCTACATGATATTAGGCAGGTGTGCCAGTTTCTCTGGCTCTTCATTGTATGAATGTAATATTCAGGTTTTGCTATTACTGCAAATTGCAGACAAGCAGCATTGTCCTGAAATCCTGTGTCTATCCAAGTTCGGTGTTGAGAACAGAGCAGTGACTATATTCATTCTGTAGAAGTACATACTCTATGGTAGCTACCACCAGGGTGTGTCTTGTACCAGTGAAACATGTGGCTACACCGACGTTTTGGACAGGAAACTGGCTTCATGTGACTAGCTGCTGTTCACACCTGGCTTCAAACACAAATGAACAGCTGACATGAAACTGTATGCTCAAGCAGAATATAATTATACGTTCATACCTATGAAATTCATGTACTTTTACTCATTTTTATCCATCAGTTATACATATGCTCTGAACAAATTAGTGAGTATACTAAAATTACTGAATGCTGTTAAAAGGGAAAAATGGCGCTAATTTTATTTCAGTTGTGCTTAAGAACTTCCACCTGACAGAAAGAAAGATTGTAATTGCTATTTTTGTAAAACATGTGTGACCCTGTTGTAAAAGAAGATTGAAGATTAAACCATAGCCAACATTTGTTGTAATGTACGTGGTCATACTAATTATCGCTGTATATTATACACTGAGAAATGTATTGAGGTATTGAAGCTTTTCCTCAAAAAATTAATACAAGACCATACCTTACACTGTTCGCATATTGGGAATTACTTCAAGCAAATGAATGTCCATGTTTTGAAGTGCTATTCACATCTCAGCAATTTACCATACAAAGCTGATCAAGGACATCCCTTACAAAGTTTACTTTGACCATCAATGAACTTTATCTTTTCTAGTTCCTAAATTCTCGCGATATACTCTGACTTTTTGTATCGTGGATGGTATTGAAGGTATCTTGTAAGGGTATGCAGGGTTATGTTAATTAGAGATACTGTAAAATCTGATCAGGTGGTGTTAATCCGATCATTTATCGGTTTTTGCACTGAGTGTAGCATTTTGAGAATTACATTGCAGCTGACCATTGTCGTGAATTCTTGACTAATCTATCAACAACAATGGGGTGCTGGAGTGCATGCAACCAGTAAATTGCAGTATCAGTAGGTGTGTGATTCTTGTGCTACACTAGTGTAGTCAACGCAACAGTGTGAAAACCTCTCCTGGCGCCTGTTACTTCCGAAGTGTAACTGGTAACTTGCAACATTATTGCTTGCATATGAACGTCTTAAGTGATTCAGTTTGTTTCTTTTTGTTCATTGCTAATTTATGAAAAGGTTTCTGGACCAACATGGAAATATAACTACAAACTAGAATTTCTTCTAAATGTGGTGAAAGCTGTCAAATCAGGAAAATTGAGTGCCTGGAAAGATGCTGAGCAATACACAGTTCCATATACCACATTAAATGACAAGTTACAAATACAAAATAGGCGGCGAATCAGCATTAACCAACAGTGAGGAAAAAAGCCTGGTTGAAGGATTATTGTATTGTGCGAAATGGGGGTGTCCTTTGTGGAATAATGATGTTAGGGACATTGTATGGGCATGTCTCAATCGAGCAAAGAAGGTTGGAAACAGATTTCATGAGAATCGACTGGGGCACTTGTGGGTAAAATCTGTTCTGAAAATAAATAAAAAACTAACAGCTAGAGTAAGTGAAAATGTGAAGAGGGCAAAGACAGCAATTACCCAAGAAACAGTGATTGATTATTTTAAAAACCATGAAGTGACCTTGAGGGCATCCCTCCCTCCAACATTATAAATTATGATGAGACAAAATTTTGTGACGATCGTGGACAAGTGACAGTAATCGTGAAGCGAGGCACAAGATATCCTGAAAGGATAGTGGATAGTTATAAATCAAGTATCAGCGTGATGACAACAGCAGCTGCCAACGACTCAGACCTCCCACCATACACAGTTCATAGGGCAAAACACCTCTATGATACTTGGACAGAAGGGGACATAACTGTTGCAGGTTATAATAGGAATCAAAGTGGTTGGTTTCACCTAACAATGTTTGAATCATGGTTTGTCGAAATTGTCTTGCCTTATGCCCAGCAATTAGAGGGACATATAAAGTGATTAAACTGTGCCAGGAACAGGACATTAAATTTGTGCTTCAACAACCATTTCTACTCATTTGTGTCAGCCACTTAATGTGGCATTTTTTAGACCTTTAAAACTTGCTTGGAGAAGTGTTTAGATGATTGGAAAAGGAAAAATAGAGGAGTGGTGCCAAAATCCGAATTCTTAAGTTGTTGAAAAAACTTTTGAAAATACAGCCATCACGTCCAAATCAGATGTAATATCTGGCTTCAGAAAAGCAGGAATTTTTCCTTTCTGTCCTGATAAAATCATTTCACAGATTCCCACAACAATTGATAACAATGCATATGGCACCAGCTCATCAGAAGTTTCTTGGGCAGCCTTCGAAATGCAATTGAAACATGTTCACTCTAATAAAATAAAGGGAAATCTGCGCCAAGCAAAGCATTTAGTATTAACTCCAGGAAAAGGAATTGTTAACAGTGACTGCAATGAAAATGATAGAGATGGAGCTGCAAGCAGGAAGTCTCTATCCAGACCACCTAACAGTGATCTAGAACAGCACAAGTCAAATGAAAATGAAGAAATGGACAAAGAGAAGGATAAAGATTGACATGAATTTAAAGAAAATGATTTCACCATAGCAAAATTTCCTATGAAAAAAAAGGTTCAGGTTTTTTATTCGAAAATTGAAAGCATCTCTAATGACACCTATAAAATGACATTTCTGAGAAAGAAAGTTCTTGATGGTAATGTTTATTTTATATTTCCAGAAACTGGCGATGCAACTGAGGTAGAAGGACCCCAAATTATTAAAATAGACGTTCCAGAACATAGAAGGCGAGGTGAATTTATTTTTAAAGCGATATGATTATGACATTGAGTAAATATTTTTCACATTGATTATGGCATACAATAACTGAAAATTAATATTTGTTTGTAAATTTTGCAAATCCAGGTGTCTTTATAGCAAGAATCTCAAGTTTAATGTGCTTGTAAAAATCTGCATAGTCTAGAAATTGTACAATTTTGTTGCCAATACAGCATTTTTTTTTTTAAATCAAATTAGTGATCGGATTCACTCCACTGGAAGTCTGTCATTCCTGGATACAACTGAACTGAAGAGGTGCAACCGATCAACACTTGACTTAAAGTGGTGGTGGTGGTTGGTGTTTAACGTCCCGTCGACAATGAGGTCATTAGAGACGGAGCGCAAGCTCAGGTTAGGGAAGGATTGGGAAGGAAATCGGCCGTGCCCTTTCAAAGGAACCATCCCGGCATTTGCCTGAAACGATTTAGGGAAATCACGGAAAACCTAAATCAGGATGGCTGGAGACGGGATTGAACCGTCGTCCTCCCGAATGCGAGTCCAGTGTGCTAACCACTGCGCCAACTCGCTCGGTAATTGACTTAAAATCATAACTGCAATTATAAACTAAAAATAACATAATACATGAACATATCATTATCAAGGTTGTGAAATTAACATACTGAATTTTTATTCTGATATCACAACAGTAAATGGGCGAAATTTAAAAAAAAATGCCGATTTTGATCGGATACACCTCATTTTACAGTGCACAAAGTGGCCCTGTTTATCTGACATAAATAAATCGTTACACTCCAAAATTCGCTGTCTAAGAAATTAAATAAGAATCACAAAGAACACAATTTATTGCATTAAAGTGCACAATACATTTTTAGACGAACATCGATAATGCTAAATTAATAACTTTGTTAAGTATGATGAGGGGATCTGGCGTCTGATTTCTAACAAAAAAACACTTCTCTGGACAAAACTATTAAATTCGCGAAGTCGTGCTCTGACTGTCAAAAGATAAGTATTAAAAGGCAGATAGCATTTGCATCTACGGCTAGAGCTGAAGGCAAATTGACTGTAAAACTGCAATTACTGAAACTCGCTAAAAATTACTTGATTGTCCCTATAGTCACTGATTTCGTAGCAACAACTTGCATCTGCAACTGATTGTATCATTCATAAAAATGTCCAAGACCTCAGTCAAATAAGACTACTCAAAGAAACACCTATCTGCAAAGTTAATTGCCTGAGGAGGTGTGTCACAGAGAAGAGGTCTGATAGAATAATAATTTTGTTCCATCTGCTTCCTAGAAGGAAGACTCGTGTCTCTGCGATTTTCGTTCGTTACATCACTTTGATTGTCTGTACGATAGATATTCCGAGCACTTATCAGTGAGTAGGTGTCTTAAAATACGCTGGTCTCCTTACTCTTACTCTTATTTCAGATAGTTAACCAGTAACAAGCTACCTAACATTTGGCACTGAACAACTGAGTCCTACTCTCTCTGCTGTCTATGGTCAATGAGGATGGACCCCTGTATCACAGCTTTATTTCTCTATCCCACCTCTAAATTATTTATGTTACCCAATCCTGGACGTTCTTACATTGTGTTAAACACTTTTGTCTGGTGGTGTCTGAGCTCGACGGTGTCCGGCACCTTCGACTGCGTCCCAACTTCCCTGCTCCTCACTCCACTTTTCAGTTTTATCTATAGCTGTCTATGTATATCGAAGTTGCTCTGCTTTCTATGGTTCTGTTTCCACATCTTTGCCAAAAATGGCACATTCCCTCCTACCACACACAGGTCACCTGGCACTATTGGAAATAGTTTCTCCATTGTGATGTTGGCGCCCAGACCAGGTTTCCGAAGCAGTGGCGAATCTGACCACCTAGGGAAGACTCACATCTATTAGCTTTTTGCGAATCGTGGCTGAGGGGCGACTGCCTTCACTGGCATTAAGACTCTACTGTGGCCTCTCGCTCACAGCCCAGTGCAATATGCTTTCATAAATGGGCCTCATATTTAGATGACTCATGAAATTCAGTATAAAATGTAATGTATGTTACGCAAGTACTGGCAATCACTGGTACTGACACATTTCATTTGTCGGCCAGGATTAATTACTTGTATTTGATTTTTCTCTTTAATTTTGGTTTTGTGTCAGTTACAGTACAATTTGGGAAAAATGGTGGCGTAATAATCTCATAATCTCACTTTCCCCATTGAGCATTGGTCTAAGCAAGTTGATGTCATGTTGACATTCCATCGAATGTGAATATCAAAGAGGCATTTTATTTATTAAGTGAAAGCTCCACCACTTGACAGTGACATCACTAGATGTTATTTTCTGTTCCACTGATACCTAGTCTGAATTGGCCTTAATGTGTGTTCAAAGCAAATTAATATATGAAATTTCCCGCTGGTTAAGGAGCCATTGTGTTGAACATTTAACTTTTCCTTCAGCCTCTGACACTTTGTTTGCATTTTATTTTGAAGTTGAGGACGCAGGCACTAGAACAATTTACTCTGCCATGAGTTCGTGTCTTGTAGTAAAATATCAGGTGATAGAGCGTAGCTGCTTGCTGCTGAAATTACTGTCGTTGACCAATAGATGGTGGATAAGCAGTAGAACGAAACTGTGTTGTGTACATGCAAGAAGTTCTTAACGATTTATTGCGTGCATAGACATTTGCATGGCTACAAGGTTCATCCGAGCAGCGACCAGTGGGCTCATGTGCATGCACAGAACTGAAATTTCATTTAAGCAGCGCCTTCCCCTGATTGTGGCTAACTGGCAAGTGGCTTTTAGCTGATTAAGCAGAGAGTAGCAGGTAACGAGAAGTAGTCAGAATCTACAAGGAAAATTTTTTCTGGCACTCACAAGCTGCAAGGTTTGCACATGTGCAGAGCTATCTTAGTTTTGGTGGGCGCAATATCATGTTTACCATTTGTGACATTTTGTTTTCACCATTAGTTTTCGAAGCTGTTGCAGTTGCCATGTTTGTAATATTTTCCTGTGCTACTGTGTTGGTTTACTTTACGAAATCATTGAAGAAAAAATATTACAGGTCCATATTCATTTTAAATCACTATTTCCAATGTAAGTGCAAAGACTTGGGAATCAGTATTATGCCGAAATGTAAAAATAGCATGTGGTGCTTATCAGAAGCAGCATTTAGAATTAATCTGACTCCATCATTCGCAGGAAACACAAAGCAGAGGATAAGAGAAAAAATTTCTTAAATGAAGAAACTATCCAGAAAATTATTTCTGTTGAAAGTGCTCTCTTAATTCATGTAATGTGAAGGACAATTAAAGTCAAAGGTGGTAAAATTGTTCGGCAGCCGCCGAGACGAGAGGACGTGCAGCAGCAACTGCAGCAGCGCTTGTCTGTTCAACAGTAAATTGATTAAGTCTGTTTTATCACGTGCTTCTGCAAAGAAGTGAACTATAGTGTGTATTTTACCTTGTAGGCTAGTGGTTAGGAAATTAATCGTAGTTTTTGTTTTTTCGTGTATATTGTGAATATCCTTGTGAAGGCAGCTTCCTAAAAAATTCAAATGGCTCTGAGCACTATGGGACTTAACTTCTGAGGTCATCAGTACCCTAGAACTTAGAACTACTTCAACCTAACTAACCTAAGGACATCACACACATCCATGCCCGAGGCAGGATTCGAACCTGCGACCGTAGCGGTCGCGCGGTTCCAGACTGTAGCAGCTTCCTAACTAGGAAACAAAACACTAAATTTCCCCGTCGCCAGAAACTCCGTCACACCACTAAGTTTTAATTTTGTGCTCTCCCTCAACCTCCGCAATCGGGTGCAGAATTGTATGGTTCCCTTTAATAGGTCAGACGTGTACTACACGCAGGAAGCGGCTACTAGGGTAGCGGATTACGTGTGGCATGCACGTGGGGCTTTTCTTAAGAGAACCGCTCCCTTGGGATCAAAGACGATTTGCCTTTTAAATCAGCCAGTGTTCTCAGAGAATCTTGGTCTTCGTAGATCAGATATAGAAAAGATTAATATGAATTTAGTAAACTGCAGAAGCAACCCAGGAAAGGTCCCAGAATTAGTATCGCTTACTGAAGGTTATAATGCACAGATAGTAATGGGAACAGAAAGCTGGTTGAAAGCAGATGTCAATGACAATGAAATCCTAAGTTCAGATTGGAATATTTGTCGCAAGAATAGGTTAGTCGCCAATGGTAGAGGCGTGTTTATTGCAGTAAAAAATTCGAAAAATCTAGCGAGATGATCACGGATTCCGAATGTGAATTAATGTGGGTGAAATTGAGTATCAAAGAACGCTCAGAACTGGTGATCGGATGCTTATATAGATCACCTGGGTCCAGATCTGTAATTGCAGAGCGCTTCAGACAGAAATTGCAGAATATCATTAGTAATTTTCCTGATCATGCCGTTGTAATAAAGGGTGACTTCAACTTGCCAGGTATAGATTGAAAGTGTTATGCCATCAAAACTGATGCCAGGGACAGGGATTCATGTGGCATTATTCTGAATGTCTTGTCCGAAAACTATCTTGAGCAGATAGTTAGAGAACTAACTAGTGAGGGTAACGTCTTAGACCTCCTGGCAACAAAGAAACCTGGACTTATCGAATCAGGTAAAGCAGAAGAAGGTATCAGCGATCATAAGTCTGTGACAGCATCTATTACGACAGGTCCTACAAGGAATATTAAGAAAGGTAGGGAGAAATATTTACTCATCAAGGGTGACAGAGTACAATTTCAGAATATCTCAGCAGTCAGCATCAAATATTCGGTGATGAGGACGAATGTGGAGAACAAATGGACTGTGGATCCGCTGCATGTTATATCCGGATCGGTGTTGAGATTCGGATCCACAATATGCCGCGCATGGGATAGGGTTTGGAGGTGGTTCCGTCACACGCAATGTACGAAGCGTTGTCGGGATGCAGATCCACGATCTATCATATCCGAGTTAGCGTTCGGGTGTGGATCTGCCACGGACTATACATATATACAGAGCTATGTTCGGAGACAGATCCACCACGCGCCATATCTACGATAGGGTTTGCGGATGGACCAAGCACGCATTATGTCCGGACACGTATTCTAAAACGAGGCATCACAAGCGGATGGGATTGGGTCCTGAGAGCCGTCCACGAGGCGTGCGTATACACAGACGTACAGAAAGCAGAGCAAACGCTCTCCGAAATTGGAGGTGGCTGGACATAGTCGAGTGCAGCGTTATATTACACGTCCCGATCAGTGCATTTGGGCTAGGCAGTGGCAGCTGTGCTACATTTACAATCAATTTTAGAATACAGAACGAGATGTTATGTCGTGATCGCATATATAGATCTGACCTCAAATCGATAGAAATGCGAAAAATGACGAGGGAATAGGTATATATTGACCGAATATAGACCCAAATGCGGTGAAATTGAGGAAGTACTTTGCTATCTTCTGTTGTTTGTCGAACAATTTGTACATAGGACCAACTATGCGGCAACAGGAGGAATCCGAGAAAACGTGGATATCGAAACGAAGGGGATAAGGGAGGCAGTCAGTTTTTCCCATTGAGGCAGCATTATACTGTACGTCTATTGAGGTACCAGTGATACACGCGAGTTGACTACTGTATTTGATGTATTTTGGGATCACAGAGAAACGATTCATTTGTAAACTTACTTCCATCTGCGTTAAAGGGTAACAGAGAGTGGACAGGGTGATCGATTGAGATGGAGTTGTAACGAGGTACGGTTTAATGGCTGACAGATTCATTCTAGAGAATGATAAGTTGGTCAAGGTCAATTTTTTTTTTCAAGTGTTCTATCCGGATGCATCAGTCACATGACATGGCCTGCGTTCTACTCGTATACAGCTACGTGTTCCGTATGTGTTTTGAAGTACTGTCTACTTGCGAGCGTTAACGGTAAACATGTCTGTCATCAGAGGACTTCCATCTCATGTGTGAAGAAACTTGACACACTCTTCTAAACGAGCTTTGATTTATGCGATCGCCCCTGTCGCATCTTGTGTGTGTAAAATCTAGCCTCCATCGTCATAACTAAGTTATCAGTATGAGCTTGTGACGCACTACAATGTACACATTTGCCTGACATATGTTGTGTTCACAGAGTTAGTGGCCAAATGACTTGTAATTTTCACATGTCAGACGCTGCTGCTATGCGTTTATTTATTTCCTTGTAGGATGTATCCATGGCTACTAACTATCATTTTATATAGGCCTGATGCAGGCATGTTATAACTTCTGAACTGTCATCGGACGTGAACAGCGGACACTATACATCTTCACAAAGCTATATAGTGCTCGTATGATGCAAAGTAAATGTTTTACGGAAGTAGTTTTTTCGTTTTACGATTCGATAAGATAGTTCAGTTTAGAGAGACTGTGAAGAAGGATGTATGTCTGGTAGGCCAGAAAGGTAATCAATCAAACATTATAGCGCGTTTTTAAGTGCAGAACGTTGTAGTCTTAGGGGTGCGTGTGTTTATGTTCTCTCTCTCTAACCAATACCTTCCAGGTACAGATCCTAGACTCTAGAACAATAATTCAGAGTTGAGAATGCTCTGTGACTCCCATACACAGAGAGATGGATCGTAAATTTAGTACTATGCTCGAGGTCTTAGAAATATGTAGAGCGCTGTGATGCTTTAAGTGTTCGAGAATTAACTGTGAGTGGGTGTGTTGGGTAGTCATCTATTCATTTTCGCACTGATACCAAGTAGGGAATGGATGGTTTAGCTGTGATACTGAAATTGGGGGGGGGGGGGGGGGCATTCTGTCAAATCATTGGTCAGTGTTGAACTTAATGTAAAAGTGTTAAAATTGATCAGACTATCAACTATGATTGTTATTATTAGAGCATATCGGTGGTGTCTTTTCCATCACATCCGTCCGCTGACATGCTGTTGGTTACGAAATAATGATTGAGTGAGAATGCTTGTATGAGTTGGATGGAGAGTTTTGGCGGCTGGGCTATAACTTTTGGGGTGGATAGCACCGAAACATTGATCGCGTACATGTATGCAGTATGATGAATGAGTTGAAATGGGACGTAACGTTATCAGCTATTCCGCTGGTGTGAGAGATGAGTCTAAATGTAGAGCTCGTGAATCACCTTCGGACTGTAATTTGGAGGCTCTACACAACATGAGCAACTCTTCCGGTTTCCTTGTCTTGTAGCTGTCTTTTATTTAAAATCATCCGATGTGTGGCATATTATGGTATCAGCCTAAAGAACATGATTTACACCGTGCAACGTCTAGTTTCCTGCGAAAGCCCGTGGATCAGAACTTTTTAACTTCAGTTTAAAACATGTCACAGGCCTCGAAATTGTGGCAGAAAAACGACATGTTTAGCAGTGTACAAAGCGTGTTAGAAAACAGCCTTTCAAACAACTAAACACGACCACAGGAGCCGTTTCTTGCGATTTACAGTATAGTACATGGGATACGATCATTCTCCTAGAGCAGAGATGATGAAACTTTAAACTACGCTCTGTAGGCTATCAATATGTCTGTTGCACACTGTGGTATTCTGGGAAGCATTGCGAAATCTCTCTCTCTCTCTCTCCGTGTGTGTGTGTGTGTGTGTGTGTGTGTCTCTCCGTGTGTGTGTTTGTGTGTGTGTCTCTCTCTCTCTGCGCTGGACCCCCAGTGCAGCTTTGCCTCATCGCGCGAGTAATGGCGTCAGACTATCAACTATGATTCTTATTATTAGAGTATATCGGGGGTGTCTTTTCCATCCCATCCGTCCGCTGTGCTATTCTGGGAAGCATTGCGAGATCTCTCTCTCTCTCTCTGTGTGTGTGTGTGTGTGTGTGTGTGTGTCGAGGAAGCTGACTCGTTTAGAGATATGAGAGTGCGTGAAATATGATTGACTTGTGGATGTGAGCGTATAGTATGTGTTTGTGAGTTCTATATTGGATGAAGTTATTTGAGCTTGTACAGTTGTTAATTTTTCTCTAATTGGGGGGGGGGGGTAGAGAATAACGATGATAGCATGTTGCGCTGATAGATTTGAATGGATGTGGATCTGTAATACTTGTATGTAGTTTGGGAACGCACCACAATGGGCGCATTTCCGCCGAATGGTCAAAACACGGTCCTGTAGCACTAACTCAGTTCGCTCTGTTTCTAGACGGATTGCAGAAGGTGGTGGATATGGCTTTGTCCGACTTTTGCTCAGTTCGGACTTAAATTGGAACGAGCACTTGTGGAAAACTGTAGAAATGGGTGCGACTGCAAGATGTGTAGGGTGTGATTAAAACGGGGTTGTAATTTTATTGTAGCAGACACGTTCGAGGAAGGTGACTCGTTTAGAGATATGAGAGTGCGTGAAATATGATTGACTTGTGAATGTGAGCGTATGCAAGTATGTGTTTGAATTGACGTAATTTCTAATATATAGCGTAAGGCTCGAGATCTGAGAAGTTAGTGTACATTTTTCGTCTTACAACCTCAGTCAGCACATCATCATCTACTACTACTGTCTGTCACCGCCTATAGCTCGGTGGATATATCGCGGAACCTCTGATATCATGTCGAGAGAGAATGCGTTACAAATACTGAAGAATTATCTAGCTGGGTGCGGTGTGATAGAGTCGCAAATACCGCTTGCATACCACGTTCCTTAGTGGAATCACTTTCAAAGTTCAGTGATTTTATTGCTAGGCTGCATGGTTGGTTGTTAATAGACACATTTCTACGATCACCGTCACGGTATTTGGCCAGAAAACACTACCTCATTCAGAGGTAATGTCATACCTCGACTCGTAATGCAGG
This sequence comes from Schistocerca nitens, assembly GCF_023898315.1. NCBI lineage: Eukaryota > Metazoa > Arthropoda > Insecta > Orthoptera > Acrididae > Schistocerca > Schistocerca nitens. The sequence goes on along the minus strand of NC_064614.1, from coordinate 898,814,248 downwards.
TAAAGGTTTTAAAATGGATACTTGTGTGTACGTGTAGAACCATGACTGATTGTGATAGTAGCATGGAGTAGTTGTTGGGCTCGGGATTTTTTCTTTAACATCTGCTAGATAATGTCTAGGACACAGTGCTAGGACTCAAAAGAAGAACTTAAGAGACATGCACACCCATCGTTGATTTTCGATCAGTATTATTCAGTATAATATGCATACAGTTATTGATGAGGTAATATTATACTTAGTATTAGTCCTGGGTGCGTGATATGGTCGGATTTGAGCATCAGGTTTATAAAGTATATGTGTTTGTGTAAAGGAAATGTCTATGTGCTGTTGTAGGGAGGGTATGGATTTGACTTGGAGTACTGTAATAGCGAAGAGAAGAGTATGTCTAGTTGTAAGGAAAGTACAGCTATTTCCAGACCCACTGCCGACAAGAGGGTGTATTTTGGATACTTCGGTTATTGCCGAAAACTGTTCAGTTGAGATCGGATCGTAAGATTTAATTGTAAGGATAATGATAGAAGATACACTACTGGCCATTAAAATTGCTACACCACGAAGATGACGTGCTACAGACGCGAAATTTAACCGTCAATAAGAAGAGCATTCACAAAAGGTTGGCGCCGGTGGCGACACCTACAACGTACTGACATGAGGAACGTTTCCAACCGATTTCTCATACACAAACAGCAGTTGACCGGCGTTGCCTGGTGAAACGTTCTTGTGATGCCTCGTGTAAGGAGGGGAAATGCGTACCATCACGTTTACGACATTCATAAACGTCGGATTGTAGCCTATCGCGATTGCGGTTTATCGTATCGCGACATTGCTGCTCGCGTTGGTCGAGATCCAATGACTGTTAGCAGAATATGGAATCGGTGGGTTCAGGAGAGTAATACGGAACGCCGTGCTGGATCCCAACGGCCTCGTATCACTAGCAGTCGAGATGACAGGCATCTTATCCGCGTGGCTGTAACGGATCGTGCAGCCACGTCTCGATCCTTGAGTCAACAGATGGGGACGTTTGCTAGACAACAATCATCTGCACGAACAGTTCGACGACGTTTGCAGCAGCATGGACCATCAGCTCGAAGACCATTGCTGTGGTTACCCTTGACTCTACATCACAGACAATAGTGCCTGTGATGGTGTACTCAACGACGAACCTGGGTGCACGAATGGCAAAACGACATTTTTTCGGATGAATCCAGGTTCTGTTTACAGCATCATGATGGTCGCATCCGTGTTTGGCGACTCGCGGTGAACGCACATTGGAAGCGTGTATTCGTCACCCGGCGTGATGGTATGGGGTGCCATTGGTTGCACGTCTCGGTCACCTCTTGTTCGCATTGACGGCACTTTGAACAGTGGACGTTGCATTTCAGATGTGTTACGACCCGTGGCTCTACCCTTCATTCGATCCCTGCGAAACCCTACATTTCTGCAGGATAATGCACGACCGGATTTATAGGTCTTGTACGGGCCTTTCTGGATACAGAAAATGTTCGACTGCTGCCCTGGCCAGCACATTCTCCAGATCTCTCACCAACTGAAAACGTCTGGTCAATGGTGGCCGAGCAACTGGCTCGTCACAATACGCCAGTCACTACTCTTGATGAACTGTGGTATCGTGTTGAAGCTGCATGGGCAGCTGTACCTGTACATTCCATTCAAGCTCTGTTTGACTCAATGGCCACGCGTATCAAGGCCGTTATTACAGCCAGAGGTGGTTGTTCTGGGTACTGATTTCTCAGGATCTATGCACCCAAATTGCGTGAAAATGTAATCACATGTCAGTTCTAGTATAATATATTTGTCCAATGAATACCCGTTTATCATCTGCATTTCTTCTTGGTGTAGCAATTTTAATGGCCAGTAGTGTATATGTGAGGTGTATGTGTCCGTGTATGCAAAGTCTGTGGTGGTACTGATTTGGGTTCCCAAGTTAATGGTGGCTGTCTTCCGAATGCAGAGGCCTGTTGGAGTATATGAATGTATGATAGTTAACTTTACCATCTTCTAGACGACCGAATAGCGAACTAAGTATGCGCTGGGCGGCTTTCATGATCAAGTGTAACTTTGAGAGGATGGTGTGTTTGCGGTGGAGCGTTATTCCCTCCCATGTAAATTGTTCGGTCGACTGCTTCTGCACATTTGGTGCCTTTATTTAGTTGAGGGTATATCGATTGTGGTGTGTTGGACACACTGTTCTCTAGACATGTGAAAGACCCTAGTTGGTTTGTAAACAATATTGATCATCTGTAATCTGTTACATGACCGACTTCGGTATTCATGAGTGCAAATATCGTTTTACTCTATTTGTATCTAGTTAGTCACTGGTTTACAGCACGCCGCACGTCGCTAAAGTTTGGTGTTTGTGGAGAAATAATTTACAGTCTGTGTCTTGTGAATTGTGTTGCGATAGCGACCGGGAGGCTACCGCTGTGTGCTTGATATCGAGAAGTACGGCGAAAATTGAATAATATTATGGCGAAAATATGGTTGTTCTTTTAATGGACGAGTCTGGAGATGTCTGTAGAAATGCGAGCAAGAAAGCAGAAACAGTAACGCGTTTGTGCCAGGGGGAGGGGGGGGGACGAGCCTGTATAATTTATTATGACTAAGTGTAGCGTCTGTAGAAAGAAAGAACAGGTTGGGGGTGTATAGATTGAGCGAACTGACGGTGCAATTTAGCAATCATTGCAAACAACGACAGAAAGCCGCAGAAAGAAAATGCTCGATTGATTGTGGTGGGATATAGGAGTGGTGAGTACATTTGAGTATGTTGAGAGCAGGAAGACAATCATGTTATGTCTGGGAGGAAGACTGGATTGGGTGATATTTTGCTAAACAGGTACTGTTAGGGCAGGAATTTTGACGCATACAAGCTGGGACAATAAGAAAGCAAGCGTTAACTATTTCTGGGGGGGGGGGGCTATGGAATTTAGTAGAGTTAGACTTGGTTATTATTTTAGATAGCAATGTGAGTTGAGTATATGATTGATAACGTTGGTAGATGTGTTTGCCATGGTATTGAGCTAAGCGCGGTGAAGCGTGAGACAAACGTGATGTAGGGTCCATTAGAATCGGTAAGGAGAAAGCAGGTTCTGCTATTGTGGAACGGAATTCTGCAGCCTATTCGCCACACCGCTGTTAGAGTGAGCGGACAGAGGAACGCCGAACACATGCGGCTCTGCTTGGAATGCGCGCTGTGTACATATACACCCGGTCATTAGCGGCGCCTACATTCAACTTTGGCCTGCGTTCGGCTGCAGCTCATGGCTGCGCTCGCGCCCAATCACGTCAGAACGTTTGTGTAGGTGAACACGTATTTGGATGGGAATTTCTCAGGTGTTACGTATGAACGGGGGTGCCGCCACCTCATGCTTGCGTAAGCCGAGCAGGGGCTGTGCGCGGTTTGGCATCTGAGGGATGTGTCACTTATCGCTACTTCCTGTGTTCTCTAATGGACAGGGGGCTGTGGACTGTGCTTGCGCTCGCTGATTGCATTATTTCGGGAGTGGGTCTGTAGGCCGTGATATGCGCTGTTAGGATAGTTTACGAGTACTTAGCGTATCTACACATCAATGTGCTGTATTATTTAGGAGCAGTTAGCCGGTCTGTACTGAAATTATTTCCGAAAATTAGGATTTGTTTGCGTGTCTGCAGACTGTCTATTGTGACTCCAAGCATAACATAGCGAGTGTTATGCGTCAGTATGATAAATGTATTCGATTGCTAAAGAAAATGTTTGAAACTAAATAGAGTAACTCCTTCTTTACTCCCCCCAGTAGCCCAGAGCAGGCTGAGTCGTTTTCCCTCACAATCTTGGTTTACGTCACAAAACGGACGACACCATCCTAGACCTCATGGAGAACACGCTGTTTGCCGCCATCATGGATAACTGGAATTCCGTCATCAGCTGGTGACACTGTGGCATCCTCTGATGGCGAGGAAGTGTACTCACACAGTTGGGGTCTGGAGCTCGTGGTGAACACACTAGGTGGCGTCATCTTAGATTACGGTACTTGCATCACTACAGCGTCCTCTAGTGGCATCAATATGAACTAAGTCAGTTGGGTTATGGACTCAGTGGCGAATACACTTGGTGGTGGTGCTGCCTCTAATTGTTTAAATAAAGGCTGGTGTATGATTGCGACAGTTGACGATTAGCAAGCAGTCTTTTACATGATTATTATTTTGGCAATTTAGGAGTTGTTTGGCTATCTGGACGTAAATGCTCTGCATTGTTTATGAATGGTTCGCATATCTGTAGGCTGTGCAATGTGTTATTTTTGACGGTTTACAATTAACAAGAGTGTGTGTAGAGCTTTATACATGAGTTATTTGGAGTGGTTTGCAGGTCTGTATGCTGTGGGGGATGTCAGAGTGTGTGTTCTGTGATACATATACTCCATCTGTAAATAAATTGCTTGCAAATAAATAAAGTACACTCCTTCCTCTCTCCATCAGCGTAGTGCATGCTGAGTCCTTTTACCACCCGCCCCTAGGAGGGGTGGCGGTCTGGTGACTTAGGTTAGTGGTGGTGGTGAGCTTCGTTTGCAGCAACTTTCTTATGTTGGTAGCGAAAACGCAAGTGAGCTTTGTTTACTGGCAGAATTCAAACTTGACGCCAGTTCCTAGGAGGAAGTGGCGGACGGGTGTATGAGGTTACTACAAATGTCCTTTCTTTCCCCGCAATTTTCTTAGGTTGGTAGTGAAAGCACAAGTGACCTTTCTTTACTGCCAGAATTCAAACTCGGCGACGCTTCCTAGGAAGAGGTGGCGGTCTGGTCCTTGAAAAGTAGTTGAAACTAGGTGGTTGAACACCTTTTCATACTTATATGAAATTGTAAATTTAATTATTTAGTATGATTAAAATTGAAATCCAATTAAGTACTTACGTAATTGATAGGTTAGATGCACAATGTGGGTCTCAGCATATTTACAGAAGACTATGTCTGGTGCGTGTATGGAGGCAGTGGCCAAGGGTGTGTGACGCAAGCGTTCGGACACCCATGGGCTGGCGGCACGGCACGTGTCCGGTTATAACGCGCATGCACAAGAGAGCAGACGATCATGTGTCATAACGCGACGTCACGGTAGCATCCTCTGGTGGTCACGATATGAACTAAGCCACTTGAGCTCTGGAGCTTGTGGAGGACACAGTGGGTGCAGTCATCTTGAATAACGTTAGATGTGTCATGTTCTGACATAAGGGTGGCACTGTCGGCTGGCAAGGATATGAACTAAGTCAGTTGGAGTCTGGACCTCATCGCAAACACATCTGCATGATATGGTTTAAATAATAAAAAAAGACAAGTCCGTTTCTCCCGCCATTATCATGTTGGAATTTAAACTTCGTGCGATTTTTATTGGGGAGGGGGTTAGGTTAGTGGTGGAAGGCCAAGTGTATAATCTTACACCACGTGGTGGATACACTGGGTGCTGCCATCTTGATTGACGTCACGGTCGCCACCTTGGATGACGTCACAGTGGCGTCCTCTAGCGGTGGCACTGTGTACTAATTCAGTTGGAGTCCAGACCTCGTGGTGAATACACTGGCTGTCACCCTCTTGGATTACGTCACAGATGTGAGTGCCCTGTGGTGGTGGCAATGTGTACTAAGTCAGTTGGTGCTCTGACCTTGTGGTGAACACACCTGCATGGATTTGTTTAAATAAAGTCTTATGTCCAAGTCCTTTTCCCACGAATCCTTAGGAGGTGGTGGCAGTTTGGTGACTGACGTTTGTAAAGTGTCTTTCCTTTCACGCCATTTTGTTAGCTTAGTAGACATATAGGAATAGAATTTTGTTTACCGCAAGAATTAAAAGTTGGTTCCAGTTCGTGGGAAGAGGTGGCAGTCGGGTGACTTAGGTTAGTGGAGGTGCTCTTTTTTCCTGCCATTTTCTTAGGTTAGTGGAGGTTGTCCTAATGGAATTTGAACTTCCTGCCAGGCAGGCGTAGCAGTGGGGCATGGCACTTTCCCACCAGAGAGGTTAACTAATTGATCAATTTAATTAAGTAGTCAATCAAATTAATAAGAGTGAGAGGGAGGATGCTATTCCATTAACTCTGACCTGAAAGTGTACCTGTAGCAGCGAGGGGGGAGGGGAGAGTGGGTGGGGGACAATAGGGTAAATTTAATTAAGTAGACAATCAAATTGATAAGAGTGCCGGCCGGGGTGGCCAAGCAGTTGTAGTCGCTACAGTCTGGAACGTGCGAGCACTACGGTCGCAGGTTCGAATCCTGCCTCGGGCATGGGTGTGTGTGATGTCCTTAGGTTAGTTAGGTTTAAGTAGTTCTAAGTTCTAGGGGACTGATGACCTCAGACGTTAAGTCCCATAGTGCTCAGAGCCATTTGAAGTGTTTTTTGATAAGATTGAGAGGGTGGCCTATTCCAATAACTCAGACCTGAAAGTGTACCTGTAGCAGTGAGGGGTGAGGAGGAGGGGGGGAGGGGGAGGGGACAACAGGTTAAGTGCCTGTCAATCAAAAGAAAATGGGTGTGACATGGAAAAGTGCTTAACAGAACAATAGGTTAACTCAGACCTGAAAGTGTACCTGTAGCAGCGAGGGGGGGGTGTTGGGGGGGGGGGGAGTGGGGGGGGAGGGGACAATAGGTTAAGTGCAGTGACATGGAAAAGCACTTAGCAGAACAATAGGTTAAGTACCTGTCAATCAAAGGAGAACAATAGGCTGATGTGGGAAAGCACTTAACAGGTTTCCCCCTGAGTACATACCAGCCCCTGATGTAGGCAACCCGCACTAACAAAATGTGCCAGAACATAGCTTGTTCTACTACTCTCCTGATATACTACTATTACCACATGGTTTTTTTCCTTTTACGCTCGATTGTTCGTCCACCACAAGTGCGATGGTTACGGCGAGTTCTAAGTTATCCATGAACAATCTAAACCCTGAAATTAAACTGAGATACACCCAAATTAATCTTATGCAAGACAAACGCCAAAACCTATGGCGACCCCATGCCTTCTTTCACATTCACTTTCAAAACATCATACATCCCATACAACATACTACGAATGCAGTAGGAGGGGAACAAGATGAATTCATCTAGCAAAGAATAAAGCGAATGTGAAACTGACAATTTGATAACATTGGATGAAAGTTAAACAGAAAATTAAAGAACATCTTTTTTACTGTTTGTAACTGTGGTTGTCCTGTTTGTATTGCTCTGGAAAATAAACACAGTTCACACAGCTTTGGGTCCCCTCTTACACTGAATGGATCGGAATATACTAATACATGGGTTCCTATCCATGGAGTGCTGCGCATTATCTATTAAACAGAGGAAGGAAAGAAGGATGAATTCAGGCTTGCATGTATGGTAAATTCTCTAGGAGAAACACAGAACCCAAGTGGAGTGGGAAGACTAGAATTGCGTCATATAAGATGTCTGTTCAGAAGGACAAGACATATTTCTGTGCGTTACATAAGATGGTTGTTCAGAAGAACAAGATACATATCTGTGAACCGAGATTTTCCACGCAAACATTGGCTCCTTCGTTCACTGAAATCATGGTACCAAGTTTGACCTGAAAAGCTACGTTCAAACGCAAATGTAAACTGAATACCAAGCTGAAAGCGCTGCTGCCTTTAGGATTTACTGCGTCCTAGTATCCTAAATGAGCCGACTTAAGACAGCATCTTTAGCTATACTCACAAATAACAGAAGCAACTGCTTTTCATGTGCACTTCTTCCGAATTCCTCTTCACAACCGCCTGCCAAGTACCCCAGTGCTGCTGACGTAATGTTCAACCACAACAATTTTGGAGAGACCTAATTTACCAGTCTGCAGTCGCCCAATCAGGGCCTGAGAGAAAGTATGGGTGGAAGACATGGTCGCCTTCCAGAACAGGGGAATTTTCTCGAATCCTCTGGAAGCTTCTGTTACGAAATCTGAGATGTCAATGACATACCTTGCTTTTAAAATAGGTGGGAAGCATCGTTTCTGTTGTTCGAGTTTCAGCACAAGTAAGCGGAACTTGGCAGTTGGCACGTAACCCATTAGGAATGTGCAGGCGCGCTGCCTGCCCATTTTTTTAGAAGGTCATAGCCCTCTCCAGAAAGACAGATGGAGAAGCCTACTTCAATACAGTGCTAATCCACAACGTACATTTCATGCAGTGTTCGTAGTATGCATAGAATAGAGGTTGTTCGTGATACAGAGCTATATGGGGATAATGAAACGCATGCCCCACAGACTCCTCAGCATTGATATGACCAGACCATATCCGAATCAGGCATAATAATCAATATGGGGCTTCGATGAGTTACAGATTTATGAATCATGAAAGAGATATGAGACTGACGTATGTCTTTCATCATCCAAGTACCCAGAGAATAATTCAGTAGGGACTTGTCATTTCTAAAAAAATAAGGAACAAGGAAATTTTGATCCAGGAGACAAACAGCATTCCTGGTGATTAACTGAAACTCATATTGTTACATGATGAGGAGCATCATGTACAACATGTGTTCCATATCATTGCAAAATTGTATGCACTGCAGAAGAGATTAGCTTATCTAATTGGCCTTGACACAGTTTGTCATGCCCTTTAAGATTCTTAAAAAAATTATTCTAAGATACATGTCTTTTAGACATATGAAGGGGTTTTTGGCATAATGGTGTAAATCGACTTTCCTCATTTTGAGAAATTAAATGTTCTGTGAAACACTGTACAGAAGAATCAGGAGAGCCTAATAGAATTATGTATATGGATATTGAATTTAATAAAGGATACCATTGGTACTGGAGCATAAATTAAATGTAGTAATATTAATATTATCCCTCAGTTTACTCATTTTGAGCCGCAAGGGTCTATGATAACAGATTAGAGAAGATAAATTACTTTGCCAAAGTCACTAACAGTAACATTTATTCTCAATAGCCGACTTTGGTAATAAATGTTACCGCCTTCAGATCTCAACAGACAGGTTGTATTTTAATAAATATGCAATAATGTGTCTGTCGAGATCTGAAGAAGGTAACATTGATTACCGAAAGTGGTTATCTAGAATAAAGATTGTCAGTAATCTTCGCAATGAAAATTATCTTCTCTAATCTATTAACATCGGTACCATAATTATTATACATTCCATGAATTTACTGTGAATTAACAATAATTGACCACCATTAAGCGTAGTAATATTAATTTTATAGTCATAATTGTCTGTAAATTACATTAATTTCAGTGTGAATTAAAACAAAAATACATCTCAGTCATCTTTGTCCCCAAAAATTTCTTTCAAAAAATTAAAACACACATGCTGTATAGGAGTCTAACATGTCCCATTTTTTATAGTACTAACTGATCGTATTTTAGCATATAGTGGTTCCTGTTTTCTTCTGCTGAGCTGGACTCGATGTCCCTTCTTTCACAATTGTGAGTGTCCAAGATGAAAAAATTCATATCAGCATTTAAGCTGTCTTGTAATGTACCTTTGTAGTTTCCGATCTGCTATACTGCAAACACCGAATTTGTAGTCAAGATACTGGAGACTTGAATTAATTAGTTTTTTCCGTTAACTACTGGCTTTTCCAAAGCTACCGTCGGTACAGATTCTTCTTGCTACATCTGTCTTACTGTAAATGACTTCCTTCATCGTGATTGAGCACTGATTCCCTACCGGTCTGACGGTGTGTAGATAGTTTTTCCTTTCGCCTGGAGTCCCACAGAGCCAAAATCAGCATCGATCGGCAGATATGAGCGCCGACCTGTCATAAAAAATATCGTCAAGAACATCCACATGAAGGAGTGCATCTGTCACAAGTTGCAAAACAGGAGATGGTCATTTTAAAATTTTCGTTTTTTCCAGTGTAGTCATCACTGTATGTTATTACATGTTTTCTTACACACTAGCCATTTCTTTTATGTGTTTCAGTATACAGGGTGAAAGATCCTGCGATCCTCTCAAAGCTATAGAAAGAGTGCGCTTTCTACTACACAACATAGCACTTAACTCATTTTCGTAAAAATCTGATTTGCACCACTGTGCCATAAACCTCTTTATATCAATTGTCGTCACCAGGATTAATGCTGAAGACAGACATAGTATTCACATTATTCACATTGAAGCTTTGACAGTTAAGGCAGAGAAAATTATCAATGCAGTTTGATTACCAGACTACTAAGTAGTGTCATTCACTTTGCATTATTTTCAATTTTTACAAACACATCGGCATACTTAGGTTACATACAATTGTATACACAGAGCTAAGCTGTGTTGAAACAAATGTGAGTAAATTGTAACTCAAGTAGTGTAAAACAAATTGAAATTAATAAATGTAAATTGCCACAACAAAAAATAGTAAATTTCACTAAGCTAGGGTGTGTACAACGAAAAAGGGACTAGGCTTTCAACAAAACAGTTCAAGAGATCTAAAGCATTAATCTAACCCATTGACTCGTGAAGGAAACATAGACAAAGAAACAGTCACACATATAATAACTAATGAAGAGCATAGACAAAGAGACACACATATGGTCACGAAAACCCGGTATACAAATAGTTAAGGGGAGATTGTACCTTATATACTTACAATTTTAAATTTGTCAATTTTAGGTACATTTATCTCTTGAACGGTTCATGATAATGTTATAAAATTTTAATGGCTGTTGGAGGAAGAGTCTCTCTCCATTCACCTATTTTTGTAGTTAAATCACTTACATAATTTATTTTTTAGAGAATTTTTTGCAAGTTGTAAAATTTTTCCACATCATCATCATCATAAGTCGTTGTGCCCATTTCTGAGCGTGGTGACCCATGAACCAAGCGTCTCCATCCCGGGCAGTTGACAGCTTCTCTTAGTGCCTGCTAAAGAGGTAGACCAGAGATCTTGATTTGATCTATCCATCTGCTCGCTGCTCTTCCTCTTGGTCTCGTGCCCTCGATCTTTCCTTGCAAGATTATTTTCTTTAGATTTTCTATTTCTTCTCACAATATGGCCAAAAAACTGGAGAATTTTTTCGGTGACTCGAGAGGAAAGGCGTCTGGAGATATCGAGTTGTTCAATAATGGACACATTTGTTCTTCTTTCGATCCATTTTATGCATAGCATCCTATGCCAGCACCAAAGTTCAAAAGCATCAATGCGCTGTTTGTCTCTGGCCTTGAGTGTCTATGTTTCACAACCATAAAAGAAGGCAGAAAACACGAGTATCTTTGTGCTATTTGTTATTGCTCTGCTCTGCCAGATCTTGGTGAGCTTCTTGATAGCCACTCGCCCTAGCGTGATCCGTCTTCTTATCTCATTTTCACAACTTCCCATGCTGCAGATGGTTGATCCAAGATAGATGAAGGAATGCACGACTTCCAGTTCCTTTAATCAACCCTTGAGCTGGATCTGTTCTTCTCAACGAATTATCATGAATTTGGACTTGCTGAAGTTGATGTCTAATCCATATGCTAGACTAATGTCCTTTATTCTTGTTAGTAGCTCAGCGAGTTCATCTTCGCTGTTGGCTAAGAGCACAGTGTCATCAGCAAAACGGACGTTGTTGATAGTTCTCCCACCAATTGAGATGCCTTGGTCCAACCATCAACAGCTTTCCTAATGACATGTAATGCATAGATGTTGTACAGTTGTGGAGATAGGACACAACCCTGTCTCACATCTTTTGATACTCTGAAGGAATCAGACGTGCCAGCACTTGTCTTTACAGCTGCAAAGTGATTATTCTATAGACTTTTGATCAGTGCTATCAAGTGAGATGGGACACCGAACACTGCAAGCACTTGCCACAACTTTTCCCAGACAACACAGTTGAAGGCTTTCCTATAGCCAAGAAAGCAGACGAAAACAGGGACACAGAACCCTCGCGATTTTTCTGTTATTTGTCTTATGTTGAGGATCTGTTCACGAGCTCCTTTCCCTTCAACAAAACCTGCTTGTTCTGTGGATATGTGAGGCTGAATGCACCGTATCCTTGATCATCTGCATTTTCTTCGTTCTCCCTGGCTCTCTTAGCATTCGTTGAGTGCATTCATGCCTTCCTAGCAAAATTCTACTTGCGTGAGATATGAGGGCAATAGTTCGGTAGTTGGAGCAGTTCCTGATAGACCCTTTCTTGTGTAAGGGGATGAAGAGAGACTTTGGCCAGTCATCCGGCCACTCCCCAGTTTCCCATATTCTTTTACACAATGAATGCAGCACATCAATACCTTCCTGTCACAATTCTTTCATCATTTCTCCAGATATACTGTCTACACCGGGGGTTTATAATTCTTCAGATGTTAAATCGCACTCTCTATTTCACTGCATAAAATTGTAGGTTCCAAAGTAAGTTTCTTGACTGATTGATTGTTCTTACAGTTGTTAATTCCAGAGTACAGCTTTTCACAGTACTGTTTCCACCTCGCAACAAAGTCTTCCTTGTCTCCTATAAGGTTACTCTTCTCGTCATTTACACACATTCATCTACAAGTTTTCCACATATTTAAACTTTATTAATTCATAATTTCTATAATATTAAACTGAGGTTCTTTTAAAAATGCATAATTGATGTGCAGCCCAGTTTCTGTAAGTTATATAAATTTGACTGTTCTCTGATGGTAAGTTCCTGAAAAAATTACCTAGTCATTATAAAATAAAATCTCTGGGATCTGGCTTTAAAGATGAGCATAGTTTGTTACTGACCTTAGAACATCCCTGCACTATATCCTTGATTATCTGCATTTTCTTCGTTCTCCCTGGCTCTCTTTGCATTCCTTGACTGCATTCTTGCCTTCCTAGCTATCACAGTCACTTCATAATCCGCTTTCTTCACACGGACAACATCCAATTCGGTACATGCCATCACCATATTTTCCCCAGGTTGTATGCCTAACTTTTGAACTCTCCCCACATTGCCATCATTAAATGAAAGAACAGCATCATAAACACCCAAATTCAATGTATCTTTACCTACAAATACTGTTTTAGGAATTCTAGACCAGATGACACTGTTAAACGATTCATTTGGGTTCTGGAAGGACATGGAACAAGTGAACGTAGCGCACGAACAGGGCAGCCGACTGTGAGCGCGAAACATTTTCACAAATATGCAAATTAGATTTTTGGCGTTCAAGAAGTTGGCAGCATGCAAAAGGGGAAGGGGGGGTGGCAACATGTGCTCCCCTTAAAGTAAATGAATATTTAAAGCCCTTAATAGCTAAAATGCCCTTAGAAAACATATTTCTCTAGTACAATACACTCCAAGGAATCTTTATGAGCAAAAAAATTTTTTTGTATTTTGCCCCCTACGAAGGTACAAACTCCCTTTCAGGGAAAAGCAGTGGAAGAATAGAACTGTCAGTTCTTGCCGACCGTTTGAAACAAGTCAAAAAAACTTGTTTTATTCAGTGATTACTACCAGTTTAAATCATAACTAATAACATAGAAATCATAATAAAATTTTAAAAAACAAGTTCTGTCGTTAAAATGCACTAATAACATAGAAATCATAATAAAATTTTAAAAAATAAGTTCTGTCGTTAAAACGACGAAAAAAACACCACGTATTAATAGTTCTTTGTCGGGCACTAATTTGGTAGCACGGAACACCAGTGTTCCACAGAGTACAACTTGGAAACCGTGCTCTACGGTTTTGAAGTGGGTACAGTCTTCTGATGCTATACTGATCTCCGGCCGGCCGCGGTGGTCTAGCGGTTCTGGCGCTGCAGTCCGGAACCGCGGGACTGCTACGGTCGCAGGTTCGAATCCTGCCTCGGGCATGGGTGTGTGTGATGTCCTTAGGTTAGTTAGGTTTAAGTAGTTCTAAGTTCTAGGGGACTTATGACCTAAGATGTTGAGTCCCATAGTGCTCAGAGCCATTTTGAACTGATCTCCCATTTATCTCCTAATAACTGCACTTGCATATATTGGAAATAAATGTCCATTGTGGCTGTTTTCTTTAACTACACAGGAGTCGCATTAGTTTTACCACACAGTCCAACAATCCTCATCCAAGACTGGTTTAATGTTACTTTGTCCTAAGTACCATGGCATATAGACAGTTATCTCCATGTATTCAAATGTCAACAAATTTGTTGTGCTCTTAATCTAACCTCAATTGTTCTGACGATGGACCGAATGTCAGTATCGTTAATTCTTCGTTAATGCTAGGCATAATAAGACTCGATTATTAGAATGTGAGTAATTGGTCGGGACATCAGAGCAGATAATACTAGAGACATAATTTTCGTAAGTCGAGCTTATTAGTGAGCGAGAGTTGTCCCTTGGCTGCCGTTAACCTAGAAATCGTTCATTGACACTCTGGGTAACAACTAATACTCAATGTTCATGGGGGTCTCGTTGTATAGTGTGTTGGAAGTCATTTGCTAGTAAATGAATGAAAATTTTTATAAGTCTCTCCTTTCGCCATGCCCCTGAAGAAATTAGGATGGCTCCGCAGAACTTGTTCTGGGCCTCTGACAGCTGAAGTCCTTTGAGGAATAAGCCGTACTCTCACTTCCGTTGGATGACATTACGGGGACACCGCCACAAACAGGATCGCTGACCAGTGTTCTCCGCGCAGAGGAGTGGGAAGTCTGTGATCGTGACTGACAGTTCACTCTAAAACATGTAATGAAGTGTATGCATTGCATTGTATCGTGCCCCAAATAAAAGCTTCATATCAACGTCTTGTCCAGTGCATTACTGGTAAGTCCCTTGTCCTATACAAGAGAAACTACCTGCATTGGTGACCCCGACTACCATGAATGCCACAATAACGGCGAAATTTCGTCCCGAGTCACCTTATTACGTACTAACAATGCACCCATTGGAAATAAAACCAGTTTCGTCAGCCTTTCCACGCGCCTCTGCTGCTCTGTTTTCATCTGGACCTGTCGCCGTTCATTGTTCTCACAGCAGACAATGTGCGAAATCGGCCGGGATGCTAGTGCAAATGTTGCTTCGCAAGACACAGTGAGTGTGACTCAACAGTGGCCATGAACTGAGTCATGATTAATGAACTTGCACTCTGAAGCCTTTCTGGCAAGTTTCAGTGAAACTCTGCGTTTGGTGCTCATGCAGACAATTATCATACCAACTGCATCTTCAGCGCCTACTGCACCATGATTTCTACGCAACCGCTTTGCACACACAATTATTGTGCTATGCGATGTGAAGTTCGGTGGTACAAACTCTTTGCGGATGCCTTCAGTGGCCCTGGTCGTACCTTACTATTCAGCTCCCACAGTACAACCATCATCTAACTATACAGCACAGCAGCGGTCTGCACTTCAAACTAAACTTCTGCATCTCCATTCCGGCAATGTAACATTGTGCTCTGCGATGGCAGTGTGTGTTTCATCACTGGGCATTGTGTATTAGAATTCGAAATTTGTTGTGCTAATGTGCTATCTTGCTGAACATGCTTAATTAACTAGTGACATCGTAGTCACTCCTCCTACCTACAACAAGTATGCTGCCATGAAGGCAGCCTTGCTATAACAGGTCTCTAGCATCCCGGAGCATCAGAGGCATCATGTAATCTATGATGAGCAACTCACTATGGGTCTCCTTCTCCATTGTAGGGCTGACGACATTCCTTGGTGGGATAGTCTTTGATGCTAGATCCTATTCTCTGGACCCTGTGGATCATTAAACTTCCACTTCAGCTAGCCATGATTTCTCATGAGGTAGAACTGTTGGAGAAAAAACTCGCTTTAGCAGGCAGATTGTTTACTGTTATGCAGCAAAGACAACACATCAATCTGGGCGAGTCTCTCCAACACCCTTCCAACTGGCACACACGCCAAAGAAACCCGACGCCACTCAATTCTGTTTGCAGCTGATGTCAGGGTTCCCATCCTGAGTGCTCGATTGCAGAAAGCACATGGCACCACAACATTAGAAGACAACGCCACATCAGCTGGTTAGCCACCTTTGAGCCACACTGCTGTTGGTACCATTTGCAATTTGGCGCCACTGCTCAATGATCATGCCCGCTCTCCGCGACTGATGAAGCCTCCCCCATAGGACATCCTGCAACAACACCCACCACAAGACAGTACTTTTCTTCCCGCGTCGTCCCTCCTCGTTCAGCAAACGCATTCCAGTTTCCAACTTTGCAAGCTCCTGCATGACACTATCAATGTGCTACCAGGAACAGTGCAATTTATGACATCAGTACGATCCTGGGTCCATCCATTCATTACAAAGTACTGTATCTTGCACCTGCTCTCCTCTATGCAGCATAGGCAGCGGTGGATGAACTGTTGCACTCAGATATTGTTCAACTTTTGGATAGTGCTAAGACCTCTCTCATGCATTTGTTCCCTAAGAAAGATAGTTTTATCTGGCCCTCTGCTGATTACAGGACTCTCAACTCCCACAAAATTCATGACATCAACCTCGTGCCAAACATCCAAGACTTCAAACACTTGCTCGTGGAGGCAATTATTTTCACTGTGACTGATTGCTGCAAGACCTATTATCAAATCCCCATGCACCTGAATGATGTCACCAAGGTAACTGTTGTTATGCTCTATAGCCCCTTTGAGTTCCTTATCATGCCATATCAAATGAAGAATGGTGCTCAAATATGGCACTGATTTCCTAATGGGGTGCTATCCAAACTGAATTGCTGTTACATACATGTAGTTGATAGCTTAATTTCCCCACCGATTACCAAAGCCATGAGCAACATCTCTAACTTGTTCTCACTGCCTCCATGATGCATGGGTGACTATCAATGAGGAAAAATGGCAACTGCAGAACTGGGAGGTAACATTTCTATGACAACTTGTCTAGACTACAAATGACGCAAAAGATGTTTCAACCATTCCAAGGACTATTTCATGATGCCTGTTTCCATGATTCATCCTATACCAGACATCCAGCTTGTCATCACCACGGACATGAAAGATTCAGCCATTAGGGCGATCCTTCAGCAAGAGGTAGAATATCACAACCAGCCCCTCTGCTTCTTCTCCAAGGAGTACATGGCCTGTCAGAGGAAAAAGTCTGCATTCGACCACCTGTTGCTCACAATATACGAGGCTCTATGCTACTTTTGAGAGGATACCGAGAGTCGCCATATCGTCACCTAAACTGATCACAAACCACTAGCAGATGCAATAAATCAGTAGTAGGGCAAAGAGAGCATCGCCCCACATTGCATTGTTGCCAGATTTATTCAAAATGGCTGATCCAAGATGGCAGGGGTAGATATGGCAACATAGTAATGACACTATGGGGGGAATTTTCATGGGAAAAAGGTCACTTTGACTACCTCCACTAACCTAAGCCATCCGACCACCACTTCTGCCTTGGAATTGGCGGGAAAGGACTCACCCTGTGTTGGGATGCTGGACATAAGTTTGTTTTGCATACTGTGTTTATTTAAACAATTTGAGTTGTCATAGTCAGTAGCTCCATCCAGTGTGTTCACCACGAGATCTGGAGTCCAACTGACCTAGTACACAGTACTGCAACCAGAGGGCACTGTCATCCCATGGTGGTCTGGGGAAAAATGGTAGGAAAACGATTCAGTCTGTGTCCAGCTGCTGGAGAGAGGAAGGAGTGTACTTTATTTATTTTCAGTGGAAAGAGGAAACAATTTATTTGGGGACAGATTTCAGATAGTTTACTTATTACACTGATACCAAACACTTCCCTTGACATGCCTGAGGTCACAATAAATAGCGTACAGACCTGAACACTGCTCGTAAATTACCAAAATAATGCAGTACACTGATGTACAGACACGTAAACAACTCGTACATTGTCAAAATAATACATGTATAACGCTCTGCAAACAGGCTCACTAATTATAAACAGTCGAAATAATGCACTGCACGGCCTACAAATCCGCAAACTACTCGTAAATTACCGAAATAATGTAGTACATTCGTAAATTGTCAAACGGATGCATGTAAAACGCTATGCAAACACGCTCACTTGTTATGAACTGTCGAAATAATGCGTTGCACAGCCTATAGACCTGTTCACAAAATAATGCAATACACTGATGCAGAGATTCATTCACTACTCGTGAAACAGTCAATAAATAATTCAGGTGTAACGCTATGCAAACAAGCTCCCAACGCTTAAACATCCGAAAATAATGCACTGCCCAAACATTTGTTGCACATCAAAAAAAGCTTTCGAACTATCGTTAAGAAATTCGACTACGACATATCAGCGAACTGTTCCCTACAGAGCTCCAAGGCACTCACACCTGGGTGGCGCACTCACCATGGTTCAATCTGTCCCACATGCGAGATGCCTCTGGCCTCATGCACATGTTCACCTAGGCACCGTTGCTGTCACGATGAGATGTACCTGCGAGATGTTTACCTAGCAACTCATTCTCGTACGCGGAGCTAAAAGTTTGTCAGAAATATCTTACACAGTCTTTAGATATTATGCCTAAAACCATGATTTCAGCAGTCATCGTGAACACGTTTCCTCTGAAAAAAGACGAAATTTCTTAGAATTGGTGCATTTGATAGTAAAAGGTGATCCTATAATCAAAGAAGATCGATAAAATTTGGAAGAGTCTGCTGGTAGCATGAAAGGGGCACCTCCTTATTTGTCAACAGAGATACAAAATGAATTTATTTTTATTTTGGGTGAACATGTGAAAAATTGTTGCAGATATAAAAAAAGGCTAAACATCAGGAAATAATTTTTGACAGCAATTCCAATAAAACCAAAACTGATCAAATGAGACAAATAATTAGATGGATCCATGCACATGGTCCAGTCACATTAATGTGACCACCAGCTATATTCAGAGTCAAGTAATAACCACTCACAGACGCCAGATGGCAGCACTAGCAGTGGAAAGTACACTCCTGGAAATGGAAAAAAGAACACATTGACACCGGTGTGTCAGACCCACCATACTTGCTCCGGACACTGCGAGAGGGCTGTACAAGCAATGATCACACGCACGGCACAGCGGACACACCAGGAACCGCGGTGTTGGCCGTCGAATGGCGCTAGCTGCGCAGCATTTGTGCACCGCCGCCGTCAGTGTCAGCCAGTTTGCCGTGGCATACGGAGCTCCATCGCAGTCTTTAACACTGGTAGCATGCCGCGACAGCGTGGACGTGAACCGTATGTGCAGTTGACGGACTTTGAGCGAGGGCGTATAGTGGGCATGCGGGAGGCCGGGTGGACGTACCGCCGAATTGCTCAACACGTGGGGCGTGAGGTCTCCACAGTACATCGATGTTGTCGCCAGTGGTCGGCGGAAGGTGCACGTGCCCGTCGACCTGGGACCGGACCGCAGCGACGCACGGATGCACGCCAAGACCGTAGGATCCTACGCAGTGCCGTAGGGGACCGCACCGCCACTTCCCAGCAAATTAGGGACACTGTTGCTCCTGGGGTATCGGCGAGGACCATTCGCAACCGTCTCCATGAAGCTGGGCTACGGTCCCGCACACCGTTAGGCCGTCTTCCGCTCACGCCCCAACATCGTGCAGCCCGCCTCCAGTGGTGTCGCGACAGGCGTGAATGGAGGGACGAATGGAGACGTGTCGTCTTCAGCGATGAGAGTCGCTTCTGCCTTGGTGCCAATGATGGTCGTATGCGTGTTTGGCGCCGTGCAGGTGAGCGCCACAATCAGGACTGCATACGACCGAGGCACACAGGGCCAACACCCCGCATCATGGTGTGGGGAGCGATCTCCTACACTGGCCATACACCACTGGTGATCGTCGAGGGGACACTGAATAGTGCACGGTACATCCAAACCGTCATCGAACCCATCGTTCTACCATTCCTAGACCGGCAAGGGAACTTGCTGTTCCAACAGGACAATGCACGTCCGCATGTATCCCGTGCCACCCAACGTGCTCTAGAAGGTGTAAGTCAACTACCCTGGCCAGCAAGATCTCCGGATCTGTCCCCCATTGAGCATGTTTGGGACTGGGTGAAGCGTCGTCTCACGCGGTCTGTACGTCCAGCACGAACGCTGGTCCAACTGAGGCGCCAGGTGGAAATGGCATGACAAGCCGTTCCACAGGACTACATCCAGCATCTCTACGATCGTCTCCATGGGAGAATAGCAGCCTGCATTGCTGCGAAAGGTGGATATACACTGTACTAGTGCCGACATTGTGCATGCTCTGTTGCCTGTGTCTATGTGCCTGTGGTTCTGTCAGTGTGATCATGTGATGTATCTGACCCCAGGAATGTGTCAATAAAGTTTCCCCTTCCTGGGACAATGAATTCACGGTGTTCTTATTTCAATTTCCAGGAGTGTATATGAAGCGTGTCAGAAGGACATGGCAACTAGTGTCATCTTGCTGGGAAAAAAATTCACAATACCACTCGAAACTAGTGACAGACACACTCAAAACTACCCTTCACCTACAAGGTCGTGGAAAAAAATCAAGGGGTGTAAGGTACTATCTTTATTCTTTTGAGCTGTAAATATGTTCAAGTGATGAGATGCTGGTGTTGGACAGACAGTAGTTTAAAAACTGTATTACCTGTAAGCATACAGCTGAGGATAGTATCTGTCGTTGTTTGACATCAGAGTTTGCTACAGACACCTGCTCAAAAACCACCCTGCAGCCCAGGTAACCGAAGCCAATTCACACTACCACAATAATGGAAAAAATGCATCACAGTTGTAATTACACTTCAGAATTGTGAAAAAACCAGTACTCATAATGAACGTGTCATAATGCAACACATGTACTGGGGAAAGTCGTCGTCCTAAATGACTGCAGAGGGGGCAGTAGTTCAACGTGCGTTCTCGTCAATAGGTGTCCACAAACTACCGAAAATCGAGGCCCTCTTCCTCATGCCTCCCCTCAATCCCTCTCTCCCTGCATCTACATACGGGGGGGGGGGGGGGGGGAGGACGGGGGGACAGGCTTTTTCAAATGGCCAGCTGCTCCGCCATGCTTTGCATGGTCGCTAGCCACCTTGAGGCGACGCTCTTTCGCCAACACAAATGTATAGGCAACTAAACAATATGAGATAAAAGGACGGCCACGAAAGTGCAACTTGTTCGTGTAAAATATAGAGACACAGTCCCGCCCCCACACACAGCCCCCATAGTCAGGAGGCGACCACCCACAGACTATGCACACTCCCAACACTTCCAATAGGCATGTCGTTCTGCTATGAGAACACTTTTATTTAATGTCAACGTAACTCTTTCTGGCAATCTGTTAAACGTATTTCTCAGAAAGACTGGACCCCTCTGGAACCACCGAGCGAGGTGGCGCAGTGGTTAGACACTGGACTCGCATTCGGGTGGACGACGGTTCAATCCCGCGTCCGGCCATCCTGATTTAGGTTTTCCGTGATTTCCCTAAATCACTCTAGGCAAATGCCGGGATGGTTCCTCTGAAAGGGCACGGCCGCCTTCCTTCCCCATCCTTCCCTAATCCGATGAGACCGATGACCACGCTGTCTGGTCTCCTTCCCCAAAACCAACCAACCAACCTCTGGAACCATAATATTCTGGAGAACACTCAATATCGCTTTTACAAATGGCTAGCTGCTCTGAAAAGCGCTTTGTTGTTTTTCTGCGGCTCCACTGCCACCTCTCTGTGGTCACTGGCCTTCCGCTACCCTCCGCGATCGCTCAGGGCAAGCGGGATGTCTTGAGGCAGCGACCCTTAACGCTTAAAGCGACCACAGCCTCACACCGCAGTGTCTTCAGTACAATGCACTCCGGCGAGACGCTGCTGGGTGATCAGCGTCATCGACTCTGACAAAAGCTACACATCTAATATAGCACGACCCGGGCGTCCCTCAGAACAAAACCGTGATAAGTGAGGGCTATCCTGACCGGGGGTCGTTTGTCTAAAGGGACAACTGCGACCTCATAGGGAACTCGGCCACCACGCCATTCCAAGCACTGGACTGTAACATTTGTATAAACATCAACCCGACTCATATAATAAACAACTATTAAAACTGGGCCAGCCGGAGTGGCCAAGCGGTTCTAGGCACCTCAGTCCGGAACTGCGCGACTGCTACTGTCGCAGGTTAGAATCCTGCCTCGGGCATGGATGTGTGTGATGTCCTTAGGTTAGTTAGGTTTAAGTAGTTCTAAGTTCTAGGGGACTGATGACCTCAGATGTTAAGTCCCATAGTGCTCAGAGGCGTTGGAACCATTTTTTTTATCCATCTAATCTTCAGTATTCTTCTGTAGCACCACATTTCGACAGCTTCTATTCTCTTCTTGTCTAATCTGGTTATGATCCATATTTCACTTCCATACATGGCAACACTTCATACAAATACTTTCAGAAAAGACTTCCTGACACTCAAATCTTTACTCTATGTTAACAAACATCTCTTCTTCAGAAACGCTTTCCTTGCCATTGCTGGTCTACATTTTGTATCCTCTCTTCTTCGACCATCATCAGTTATTTTGCTCCACAAATAGCAAAACTCATCTACTACTTTATGTGTCTCATTTCCTAACCTAATTCCCTCAGCATCACCCGATTTAATTCGACTACATTCCATTATCCTCGTTTTTCTTTTGTTGGTGCTCATCTTACATCCTCCTTTCAAGACACTGTCCATTCTGTTCAACTGCTGTTCCAGGTCCTTTGCTGTCTCTGACAGAATTACAATGTCATCGGATAACCTCGAAGATTTTATTTCTTCTCCATGGATATTAATTCCTACTTCAAATTTTTCTTTTGTTTCCTTTACTGCTTGCTCAATATTCAGATTGAATAACATCGGGGAGAGGCTACAACCCTGTCTCACTCCCTTCACAACCATTGCTTCCCTTTCATGCCCTTCGACTCTTATAACTGCCATCCGGTTTTTGTATACATTGCAAATAGCCTTTCGCTTCCTGTATTTTACTCCTGCCACCTTCAGAATTTTAAAGAGAATATTTCAGTCAACATTGTCAAAAGCTTTCTCTAAGTCCACAAATGCTAGAGACGGAGGTTTACCTTTCCTTAATCTATATTCTAAGATAAGTAGTAGGGTCAGTATTGCCTCACATGTTCCAACATTTCTACGGAATCCAAACTGATCTTCTCTGAGGTCGGCTTCTACCAGTTTTTCCATTCGTCTCTAAAGAATTCATGTTAGTATTTTGCAGCCGTGACTTATTAAACTGATAGTTCGGAAATTTTCACATCTGTCAACACTTTGGGAATGGAATTATTATATTCTTCTTGACGCCTGAGGATATTTCGCCTGTTTCATACAACAGCAGATTCTTTGCTTTCTAGTTTTCTGAGTAATTTGATCATCACAACCTGTTTCACGCAATCTACTAACATGTCAGAAAAAGTCTATCATTTCTAGATTGCACGACGAAACTTAATTCAAATGGTGTCTGCTTTATACTTAGAGGTTATGAAGTATGAAATAAAACCTATTTTTAAACACACAATCGTGACGATAATAATACAAAAAACAATCATGAATCCACAAGAATAGAGACAGCCAATTCCTATTAGTTTTGTGAGCAAAGTTGGTGTAGTTTTGAGGGAACTATCAGCTTCCAAACTTTAACCAGTTTAATCTCATAAGATTTTTCCTTGCGCGTGGTACCACTTGTCTTAGAAAGAGAGGCGTAATCGTCTTACAAGCGGCCAGATGTTAAAAACACCACCACATCGACCATGTACAGTCGCATGTGGTCTTGCTTGTAATAGTACTTCCTATAAGACTTTACTGCGTCTCTCTCTCCCAATATATCGAAAAACAATTACGTCTCCGTGTTGTCACTGAGCATATTACTTATACCGTATCGCTCTATTGGAACTGGAGGCCAGTGCTCGAAGGCCTTTGCGCAGATCTGCACAAAATTTTGTCGTGTGTACTGGAAGAAGACAATATCCATCAAACTATTAATCACAAGAGAGGGCTCCTTTATTGTTCCTTCATAAGCAGTGTAATAAAAGAATCTTGCGTTCCCCTTAAGGTTATCGCAGTCAAATCCATACCTTCCCTGGCGACAGGACATTGTCATTTTCTTTGCACACATCGGAACACCTACATACTTTATAAGCCTGTTGCTCTAGGTGAATCTATCACGCATCCCCTATTACTACTACTCAGTATAATATTTCACCAATAACTAAAAGCTGGCTATATGAAACAATTGTGAGCGAAAATCAGCGATGGGTGGACATATCTGATAAGATTTTTCCTAGCGCGTCGTACCACTTGTCTTAGAAAGAGAGGCGTAATCGTCTTACAAGCGGCCAGATGTTAAAAACACGACCGCATCGACCATGTACAGTCGCATGTGGTCTTGCTTCTACAAGTGCTCACAAGTATTGCTAATGATATCCATGTTAAAAACAATACAAGCCTTATAAATCGAGGTATGGCATTACCTCCAAATGAAGTGGTTTTCCACATAAATAACTCTACATTGAATATAATCAGTGATCGCCAGAGTGTGTATTAACAGACCGACATTGCTGTTACACGTCGTCAACACTGTAAGCTCATAATAAAATCACCGAATTTAGAAAGTGACTCGCCTATGAAACTCGGTATGAAGGTGGTATTTGCAGCTCCTTCATGCCGCCGCTAGATATTTCTCCAGTATTTGTAATGCATTCTGTCTCAATGCACTTCAGAGGCTCTGCGATATTTCCACTGGGTTATAGGCGATGGTTGATTGAGAATAATCTCATACAGTAGATGCTGTGCTAATTGAGATCGTAAGAAATGTACATGGGCTTTTCAGATCTGTAGTGTTACGCTCTCGATGTCTGCAATTCAAGACTTTCCATTCAACCATATACCTTCGTTAGATCCTGTGGAGAAGTTCTTTAATGATTACAGCCACTAATGTACCATATTCTTGGCGCTCTCGTTATCTCGAAACGAGTCACCCTTTTCGAACTTATCTGCTACAGCAAAATTCCAACTTGACGTTTTAGGCAGTCCCTATGCCTCTTGAAACCGCTGCCATTCCTGCAGCTTTGCGCATATGATTGTTCCAATTCAAGTCAGAACTGAGCAGAAGTCGGAGAGAGCTATGTCTACCACCTTCTGCAACCTGTGTAGAAACAGGGTGACCTGAGTTAGTTTGACAGGACCGTGTTTTGACCATTCGGTGGAAATGGGAACATGGTGCCGTAGCTATGCCAACAGTGTACAATGTGTAACGTCAGTGCCAAATGAAGCACACTCCTGCAGGCAATGGTTGATTGAGAATGACATTGTGTTGATTGAGGTCGTAAGAAATGTACAGTGGCTTTTCAGATCTATAGCCTTACGATTTCTGGTAGAAATGCTGTCTGCAATTTGGAATCAAGTTTTTCCATTCAACCACATATCTGCATTGGATCATATGGAGAAGTCTTTTAATGATTATAGCCACTAGTGTACTGTATTCATGGCACTCTCATCTCTCGAAACGAGTCAACCTTTTCGAACCTATCTGTTACAGTAAAAATCCAACATGGTTTTAGACAGTTCATTTGCATCTTGTAACTGCTCCTCAGACTCTGCCCCACCATCCCTGCAGCTTTGCGCATGTGTTTGTCCCAATTTAAGTTGGAACTGAGCGGAAGTTGGAGAGAGCTATTTCTGCCACATTCTGCAACTCGTGTAGAAACAGATTGAGCTGAGTTAATGCTAAAGGACTGTGGTTTGACCACTCGGTGGAAATGGGGACATGTTGTCATAGCTCCACCAGCCATACACGATGTGTAAGGTCGGCGCCAAGCGAAGTTTGCTCCTGCAACACCAAGTAGTATAAAAGACCCTATGAACAGTTACGGTGGTGTTCCTTAGCAGGAAAATTAGGAAGAATCAACATCATATAGGTACTGGAGCCTGAAGCAGGTCCAGGTCCCTCAGGGTTCATTCATGTCTATCACCCAAACATTCTATCATCGTTATTCTGTATCATTCAACAGCGAAAAATTACAGACTATAAAAGCTCCGCTAACCTCATCCAATAGCTTTTTACTGCATCTCTCTCTTATGATATATCGAAAACAAATACTGTCTGTGTGCCGGCATCGAGCATATGCAGCGATCCTTTTAAATATACAGGAACCGATCCATTGGAGGAGGGGGCCGGTGATCGCCATCGGTTGCACATACCAGTGTAAAGTTTTATCGCCTGTACCTTACAAGGACCATCTCCCACAGATTATCAGTCGCAAGAGAGGGCCCCTGTTTTGTTGTTTGATACACTGCTTTTTCTGATGTAACACACTTTGTGCACTGCCATACATTTTGTTATTTTTTCCGCCACGACTTCGAGGTCTGTATCAGGTTCTAAAATGACATTAACACTTTCTGATCCATTGACTCTCACAGAAAACTAGACATTGCACAGAGTAAATCATGTTGTTGCCGCTGCTCCCACAACACACACACACACACACACACACACACACACACACACACACTGAGTGATTGAAATAAAAGACTGAGGCATTGTGGAGCGTTTCCAAACTGCTCTCTGAAGGTGACTGACGACCTCTACATTTAAACTCGTCATTCACAGTGATGGGATAGCTGGTGGTACTGTGTTCCGGTTGATCGATTCCTCATATTCCTGCCATGTACCGACTGCTGTTTCAGTGCTAGCCATCCACGGAAGGTGTTGCCCCTTCCACCAAGACTCTTTCTCCATCTCAAACAAGTGATGTCAGTCAGTCGCAAGAGGTGGAATGCTGCAACAACAGCACACCAAGATGTTGAAGACCCAACTGCCAGTCTACCAGATTTCATCTGCAGAGAAGTGAGTGGACAAGGATGAACAGAGTAAGAACTGGCCACGCCAGTTGCAATGCTATGATGCACAAGTGGGGACTCCGAGATTCTCCAGCCTGTGATTGTGGGGCCCAAGAACAAACTTTCAACATATTGTCAGATACTGTCCTCAAAGGAAGTATCCTGGACCATATACTGACTTTATCAATGCTACTCCCTCTGCAATTAGTTGGCATCAATCATTAGATATTGAACTATGATTAAATGTATCTGTCTTTTTTCAACTTGCAATTATATCAGTTAAAGTAGTTAGTAATTTTCACAATTTAAAAATTTGTATAAAATTTATGTCAAAAATTACAACTAAACTATACGTAAATACTTAACTAGATATACATGTAAAATTAAACTTTATGTACCTGTCAATATTTGCTGTTGTTACCATACTATAAATTAATTAATTAATTATGTAGTAATCAACAGCATACCAGTGAACAGATGGGATGGGAAAGACACCATCGGTGTACTGTAATAATAACAATCACAGCTGACAGTGTGATAAATTTTAGCAATTTTACCATAATTTCAACAATGACCAATGATGTGGCAGCATTGTTTCAAATTTCTGTATCATCGCTAAAAAGCCCCTCCACTACTTTGCTAGTAGCATTGCAAAATGTAAATAGATGGCTGCGCAAAACTTTCGTTCATTGTTAATTCTCGAACATATACACCAAAGTATACCAGACAGCGACCTACATTTCTCTAGCGCTTCGATCATAATGCGTAATTTATGATCTTTCTCTATGCGGATGGGAGTCGCAGGGCATTCTGCATTCTTAGGATAAAGTTAGAGGCCGAAAGATCTCCTCGCATTGTCTTTGACCAACGCTCCCTGCAGCACTGGCACCGATTTAATTTGTAGCTGAGCAGAGTAGACTACCACATCCCAAGTTTCGTGAAGGAACAGTGCGAATTGAGGCTGTAACTGCTGTTCCACACCCATCCAAGTGCACATGATTTCTTCAGATGGACGCATGTCGAGGAGGTTAGCACCCCTTGTCGGTGTATAGTAGTAGATTTGAAAGTATTATGATGTAATAGCAGACGGTTAATAACAAGAAACGGGTGGTTTTTGGGCATGATGAGCTACAGACAGACAGAGTTTGCAGCATTATACGTAAATCAACTGCACTATCAATTCTAAAGCATTGTTCTAGTGTCTGGCGTCATTACCAAGAAGGTGTTGATAAGAGAGAACATAAACACATGCGCTCCTAAGGCTACAAGGTTCTACACTTAAAGAACGGTACAATGTTCGATCATTGTAGCTTCTGCCCTATTGATGATGAAGTCCCATGCTACTTGACAGAGCGTAGGGGAACGATGTGGGAGACCCGCACCGCCGTACTAGGCAAGGTCCTACTGGAGGTGGTTTGCCAATGACTTCCTCCGACCGTAATGGGGATGAATGATGATGATGAAGACGACACAACAACACCCAGTCATCTCGAGGCAGGTGAAAATCCCTGACCCCGCCGGGAATCGAACCCGGGACCTCGTGCTCGGGAAGCGAGAAATCCACAGCGAGACCACAAGCTGCGGCCTCTGCCCTGTATGTAATTCAAGGCTGTTGCTATCCCAATATATTTCGAGCACATGACATACATTCTCCTTGCAGTTTTCTCTACGATAAAATATGGTGACAAACTGTAAAATGAAAAACTACTTCCTTAAAGCATCTATTCCTTGTGGTACATGTACAATATAGTATTCCAGAGGCATATAGCCCCCACTGTTCACATCCCATCACAGTTCAGAAATTATACTATGCTCGCATCAGTCCTATAAAAAATGATCGTTAGTAATGGAGACTGCCTCCTACAAAGAAAAAGAAATGCATAGCAGCAGTGTTTGACATGTGAAATTACACGTCATGCCGCCACTAACTCCGTAAACAGGACATCTGTCAAGCAGATGTATTCACAGGGATTGTAGTACCTCACAAACACCTGTCGTTAACTTAGAATCACCGTTGTTATGAAACGATTTTATGTCCAAGATGCGGCAGGGGAATGGAATACGTCACATAAACCTTCGTTCGTCTAGAGCAGGGCTTCCCAACCTTTTTAGCTGGCGGACCCCTTCTTCAGTCGAAAATCCATGGCGGACCCCTAGTCAGTTAAGAGCACAGTAACTTTAAATTTCAGAGCGAAACCCATGGGAACTGAAAGCTTCTTAATGCAAGTGCCATGTTCCCAATGACCCCCCCCCCTCTCCCCCACCCCACCCCGAAGTATCAATAGTCTTTGGTTTAGAGATGAATGAAAATTACTTGAAATTAACGATCCAACTTGAATTCCCACTGTATCTAGACACTTACTAGTGGATTTACTCCCTTTGTTCAACATACTATAGCCTGATTAAAATTACTTGGTAATTGACATTTCACACGTTGGAGCTGCTTCCTCCAAGAGCAATCAACGTCATGTCCAAACTGTTCGCTGTTGACAAGCTGCCGCTTGTGGTCTGTTCACTTCCACTGTTTGGCTACTGTTGTGTAAGGAGCATGCATATTTCGTAACAGTCGTGTGTGTGTGTGTGTGTGTGTGTGTGTGTGTGTGTGTGTGTGTGTGTGGTTTTTCGTGAAATCCGAAGAAAAATGTTCAAATGTATGTGAAGTCTATGGGACTTAACTGCTGAGGTCATCAGTCCCTAGTCTTACTCACTATTAACCTAAGTTTAACTTCCGCTAAGGACAGCACACACACACACATACACACACACACACACACACACACACACACACACACATGTCCGAGGGAGGATTCGAACCTTCGGCGAGAGCGGCCGCGCAATCCACGACGATATGGCGCCTTATACTGCACGGCCATTCCGCGCGGCTGTGAAGAAAGGAGGCAGACCCATGATTCGGGATACAAGCATATCACGAAAGAAAAAAAGCCAATGTCGCGCAATGTGTGGGAATATATTCACTCAGTTTGCATGCGTTTTCAAAACCGGATTTCGTAAGCCGATGTCCCAGTTCCGCTTTTGGTTGGTCAGGTAAACACATCAAAATCGATTCTGGAAAGCTGCTTTTATAAATCCGTTTTCCAGTTCCACAATCGATTTTCGTGCCCATGTAAACAGCTCGGAAAGTCTAGTTATTTTTACGTCTTTGCGTATCTACTGAACGGCAGCTGTCAGTCCATAGCCGGCAGCTAGCAGGCGGCGTTGCAACAGTGTACTGTCAGTTGGTAGCTGGCAACTGGCAGGCGTCGTGGCAACAGTTTAGCCATAGCTGACAACAACTATTACTTGGACACTATATCGTGGCAGTCAGCCTCGACTGTAAACAAATTAGAAAAACAAACAAACAGACACTCCTATTTCTATATAAGAAGACAAAGCATTTCACAGAATGTAAGACTTTTTTTCTCAAAGGAAGCAATTCTGGCAGAGGAGGTTTACCTTTTACAAGGTGGCACGTGAAAAGTCCTCATTTGTTTACGCTCGTAGCCAGTTGCCACAATATAGTGTCAGAATAATAGCAAGTAATTGTAACTGAAGTATAGGCAGGCCATATTTTTAACTGAGAGGACGGAATATATCATAAAAAAATAGAAATTAGCTTTAGAGATCATTTTCATTTTCATAACAAAAATATCAATGCCAACAGAATTCAATTAATAATTATTTTGTAAATGACAGAAGATAGAAACAAAATTCCTACAGAGTTATAGTTCAGGTACTTTCACTGAGCATCTACGAAGAAAAATGCTTTCTTCTTTACTATAGATGAGTCTGTATGAATAATAATGGAATCATAATGTGATGGTTGAGGGTGCTTCTGCTGACACAATTTTGAAAAGTTGGGTTCAATTCTTGACAAATGGAGGTGCTTCTGCTGACACAATTTTGAAAAGTTGGGTTCAATTCTTGACAAATGGAGACGGATGTCTGGTTCTGCATCTAGACAGCTTCGGTACTTAGTTTTGTGGGCAGCATAGATCGAGAATCCAGAGTCACACATGTATGTTGTGGCAAATGGAAGAAGTACACGTTTTGCCTTTTCAACAAGGTGGTAGTATTTCTTGTTGTCCAAACGGATCCGAAAGTGTGAGTAACCGTCAATGTCAAAACTTGATTCCAAGGTAGGGTCCGTGGCAATTTCTGTCAACATCTCATATTCATTTGATGATAGAATGTTCGGCTTTTTGGATACAGTGAATGAGTTGACCAACCGTTCGTATTTCTGCAGCTACTCATCTTCAGCTGTTGGGAAATAATGCTCCAAAACTACATCAAGCTCCGGAGATGTTCCAGGATTTGATGAAGCAAATTCTTCCCAAGCGCCAATGTTTTGTTTTTCAAAAACTCCTTGAGAAGAGGAAAACACTCGACCTCCCCCTCCTCGACACTCTCTGCCCAAAAATTGATTTTCCTCTTGAATGCTAACTTTGTCGATAGCAGTGACCTTTGTTTCACTTTGCCCTTGGAGTGAAATATTAATTTCGTTCATTTTGGAGAAAATATCTGACAAATAGACAAGTATACACTGCCAATTTTCGTCATTAATAAGGTCTGCTAATTTGGTGTTATGCTCCAAAAGGAAAGCTAATACTTCCAATCTTAATTCGTACAACCGAGAGAGTGCATTCCCATGTGAGAGCCACCTCATTTCTGTGTAGAGAAGCAGGGAACGATGAAGGCTTCCCTTATCTTCACACACTTGTGAAAAGTCTTGACTTCAACGGCCTTGATTTTATGTAGGCCTAGTTAATGATTTGAATGGGTTCGTCTAAAACTTTCTTGAACGAAAGAGGCATTTGTTTCGTAGCTAAAGCGTATCTGTGGAGAACACAATGACTACTGCTGCAATTCTTGGCGTTTTCTTTTATTTTCGTTATTGCTCCAACTGTAGGACCCGTCATAGCTTTTGCACCATCTGCTTTTAATGAATTTTCATTAACTGTTTTTGTATGAGTTTTCATGCAATACTGAGAAGCAGCTAGTTCAGCACTCTTCCTTTTGAAAAATCGACGTCTTTAGCCTAGAACTCCGGGTGAGTACCTTCAAAATGACGGCGCAATTTAACTGGAACCATTGAACTGTTCGGAAGGACTCGCGCACAAATTACACACTGAGCTTTACCGTCCTTTGTCTCCATAAAGCCCATTTCTAAATAGCTTTCGTTGTACTTACGCTTCTTGGTTATTCCACTTCCACAGGATATCGCAACCAATGGCGTACTTGCAGCGTTTTCACATAATAAATCCGGCTGTGGAGCTTCTTGTGGTTGTTCTTCCTTTGGTCGTCCTCCCTCCTCACTCATTTCAACTGGAAACTTCCATTGTTGTGAAGGCGATGGAGAAACTGCACCCTTCTTCAATAATCCTGACTTCAACCACCGATCCATGTTAGAAGTAATAAACTGGTCAAAAATCGACTTATGAAATAGGTAGTGCACTGACAAAGCAAGCTTAACATTTAATGATGCCTGGGGCCGCATACGTGCCTGCGAGGGCTGTGGTTGGTCGACAAAGCTCTCTGCAAGCATGCGTAAAAGGTTTCAGCGCATCTAGCGCCCTGAGCCGGCGCACAAACGACCCCC
The DNA here is from genome assembly GCF_023898315.1 of Schistocerca nitens. Classification (NCBI taxonomy): domain Eukaryota; kingdom Metazoa; phylum Arthropoda; class Insecta; order Orthoptera; family Acrididae; genus Schistocerca; species Schistocerca nitens. The sequence continues at coordinate 898,781,979 of NC_064614.1, read as the reverse complement.
GTATTGTTGCGAAACAGTCGATCAGAGAAGCCGCATTCTCCGGCACTAAACTCACTTAAGAACCGCAAACTTTCTCTGCCTCGTGATGACTGGGTGTTGTGTGATGTCCTTAGGTTAGTTAGGTTTAAGTAGTTCTAAGTTCTAGGGGACTGATGACCATAGATGTTAAGTCCCATAGTGCTCAGAGCCATTTGAACCATTTTTTTGAACCGCAAAGGCTGCTTGAAATACGATCTGAAGTAAAAATACACGTTTTTCACGCGAAATAAAAAAAAAAATAGTGATGAATTTGATTTTGACATTTTTATTCAATAATTTTATTCATTATTTTACACGATTTGGTGAAAAGTGGCCGCGGACCCCCTAGAAAGAGCCGGCGGACCCCTAAGGGGTCCGCGGACCACACGTTGGGAAGCCCTGTCCTAGAGGAATGTTTCGAAACAGGATGGAAGTCCTCTGATGTCAAAGAGGTTTGCTGTTAACGATCGCAAGTAGGCAGTGTTTTCTAAGTCACACGCAGAACACGCAGTTGTATGCGAGTCGAACGCAGGTTATGTCACACAACTGATGTATCCCAACAGAACAACCGAAAAAAATAGTCAAATAACCTGCAGCAACATGTCCCTCTCTCTCTAGAATGCATCATCAATCTACCATTAAATCCTACCTCGTTACAACTCCATCTCAACCGATCACTCCGTCCACTCACTTTCATCCTTTAACGCATAGAGGCAGATGGTTCTCATTTTTCCAGGAAAGCACAAAAGGTAGCAGTCAACTCGTGTGTATCAGTATTACCTCAATAGACATATAGTAGAATGTTGCCTCGACGAAAAATACTGTTCTCTCGGGTCCCAGTGCTTCCATCCCAACGTTTTCTTGTATTCCTCTTGCTGTCGTATACTCGTTCCCTTGTACAATAATTGTTCTGCACCAATCAGAAGAATTGCAAGTACTCCCTCAATTTCCCCGCATTTCGGAGTATTTTCTCTCAATTTATACGTATTTTCCGTCATTTTTCGTAATTTTATCTATTTTATACCACTTTTATCCATGCGAGCATAACATGACTTCTCGTAGAACTGCCAATACCAAGTGCAAATGCACCATTTTGTGGTCGGGCGGCATAGTGTAGCACTGTACTCGAATGCATCCAGTCACTTCCAGCTACGTATTCTACAGTTGCAGCACGTTTGTTCTGTTTTCTGTATTTCTTTGTCTGTGCATATGTCGTGGATGACTCCCAGGTCCCACAGAAGACCAGATGTAGGGTTCGAGTGTGGATACGCCGAGCATTATCTCTGGAGTGCTTTGTGGAGCAGCTAGCCACTTGATAAAGCGATATGGAGCATTCTCCAGAATTTTGTTGTTGTTCCAGAGGGATCCACTCTTTCTTAGAAATATGTTTTAACAGGTTGCAAGAAAGAGTTACGTTGATGTTAAATAAAAGTGTTCTCCATTCCAGAACGAAATGCCTATTGCAAGCGGTGGGAGTGTGCATAATCTGTGGGTGGTCACCCCCTGACTATGGGAGCTGTGTGGGGGCAGGACTGCGTCGCTATATTTTGGACGAACAAATTGCTCTTGGGGTGGCCGTCCTTTTATCTCCTATTGTTTAGTTGGTTATATGTGCTACTGTGTTGTCGGAGGAGCGTCCTGTCAATATGGTTAGCGACCAAAGCACGTCGGAGCAGCTGGACATTTGAAAAAGCCTGTGCCCCCCACCCCATAGGTTGCTGGAGGGAGGGAGGGAGGGAGGGGAGGCCTAAGGAAGAGGGCTTCGATTTTCGGCAGTTTGTGGACGCCTATCGATGAGAATGCATGTTAAACTACTGCCCCCTCTGCAGTCTAATAGAACGACGATTTTCCCCAGTAGATGTGTTGCACAATGATATGTTTATTATGAGTGCTGTTTTTTCACAACAATTTCGAAGTGTAATTAGAACTGTGATGCATTTTTTTGCATCAGTTGTGATAGTGTGAATTGGTTTCGGTTACCTGGGCTGCAGAGTCTGTAGCGAACTCTGATGTCAAACAGTGGCAGATACTGTCTTCAGCTGTATGCTTACAGATAATACAGTTTTTAAACTCCTCTCTGTCAAATTCTGGCATCTCGTCACTTGAACGTATTTCCTGCCAAGAAGAATAAAGATAGTTCCTTACACCCGTGACATTTTCCCGCCAGCTTGTAGGTAAAGGGTAGAATCTGAGTGTGTCTGTCACTAGTTTCGAGTGGTATTGTGAATTTTTTTCCCAGCAGGTTAACACCAGTTGCATGGTATCGTCAGTTTTTGAGCTATATTGCGATTTTAGGCCATCCGTGTGTAGCGCTATACATATATTTGTGTAATTAGACCCGATCTTTATGATTAATTATGTAATTAGGGTCTATCTGTACTTCATTTTCCCGACCAAAATAAATAAAGTACACTAACCTAAACCTCCTCCCCTGTACCTGGCTGGTTTCCATGTGTTGGGGGGAGCACTTTGGGATTCCACCTAGTAGAACCAGGGGTCGAGTCTTGGAAAGGACACCGCCATTTTTAATTTCCCGTCAATTCCCAGGGCGTCTGGTGGTATAATTGTGGTAGGGGGGTGCACTTGGGCTCTCCATCCAGAAGGACCAGGGTTTGAGTCCTGGAAAGGGCACTGTCATTTGTAATTTCCCTCCAATTCCTGGGTGGGGGTGGGGTGAGATGTGAGCACGGCCCTGGGACAAAGAAATCCCCACTAAAATTCGAAATTTCTGACAATGGGGTAGGTGGTGGTGGGGGTGAGTGGGAGGGTGGAGAGAGCTTGGGCACATGAGCAGGCTGAGAAAAACACGTCACGTCATCCAGGGGTGAGGGTAGGCGTGGTAAGTAGATTAATAAAAATTCACATAAAGCTTATTTTAAGAAACCATGATTAAAGTTAATAAATGTTTTAAAACGAGAGGAAAAAGGAGACCGAAAGTCTGCGTTGTGATAAATTTTATTTGGTTTCTTAAATCTTTATTCCTGTGACTACTTTTTGTTGTAACACACATACATATATATCCGATCCACTCACCCGCTGACCTCCCCCCCCCCCCCCCCCCCCTAGTCACTGGGCTGGCGACGCCCTTGTGTGGAAGTCTTAAAAACTGTCTCCATTTCAGCCAGCGAACTTTGCTTATCATCTCACAAGGGGAGGCCACGACGTTGGGATCACGGATTTACTTCAAACTTTGTACACCTTTAAGAGGCCATAAAAACAACACAGTGTGCAAGTCGTAAGGCGTAATACTCTGGCAATTCCGAGAAAATCGCTAAATCGCTAGAGAAATGTTACGCGTCTGTTACGTAGCTGATGTATGTATGCGTAGGTGCTGGTCGTTAGAATTAATGATGGTCAGGTACTTAGCGTTCGAGCTAAATAACACGAACGTATATGAAACGACGGTTCGACTCCCGCTCGAACTTAGCTTTTAATCTACATTTTTTTCATCACTGGGCATATCATTTAATTTATACGACATTTGAGAGGTACAATTTAAAAGCTACGTGTATTTGCATGAATTTTTGGTGAATTTCATGTTATTTGGCTACTTACTATTTTTAATTAAATTTAATTATAACTATCGATAATTTCATTAAGAAACGCGTAGAGTTTTCCAGAAAATGTACGCCTGTCGTGATTTTCGAAATCCCTTATACATAAAATCTGGTAAGGTACCCGGAACTAGTTTACACGTCGCCGTTTCGAGCTGGAGACACAGAAGCAGGTCCCATTTGGTAATTGCAGTAACTTGCGTAGCGGTGAGACGTAGCAAGAAAGAATAGTCCACGTGATTTTTTTAAATCTCTCAGAATTAAAATGAATGTTTCAGCGAGACTCGAACCGTCATCTCATACTTGTTCGTCCTAGAAAGCTCGAACGCTAACCACCTGACCACCATTGACTCTATCGTCCAGCTCCTTCACACATCAGTTACCCAATAGACAGGAGAAACGTCTCTTGCGATTTTTTCGTAATTGCCAAAGTAGTGCACCTTACTACTTGTATGTTATTTTGTTTTAATGGTCTACTAAAGGTGTACAAAGTTTTAAGTAAATCCGTGATCCCAACGCCGTGGTGTCTCTTTTCGATCCCTGTAATAATTCCATTATACCACCCACGCGGAGTGGCCGTGCGGTTTAAGGCACCTTGCCACGGCTCGCGCGGCTCCCTCAGTCGGACGTTCGAGCCCTCCCTCGGGCATGCGTGTGTGTGTTGTGTTGTCTTTAGCGTAATTTAGTTCAAGTTGGAGTAAGTAGTGTGTAAGCCTAGGAACCGATGACCTCAGCAGTTTGGCCTCATAGGAATTTACCACAAATTTCCAATTTCACTATACTGGCCTTTCCTCGTACAAACAAATTAAATGCACAACTTCGTTATGAGTCCATTCCCTGACAGCCTTCTTCATCAACTTTTTTGCCGACACATTACTGACATTCACTCATAGTGCATGTTATAGCGAAATTACTCTCAACTGTCCCGACAATGCCTGGACACACTTATAGAGCGGCTAGTTGCAGTGTTGATGTCGCGCAGTGGGTAGCATGTTAAGCTGTAATCCGTATTACTCGTAACGCGGGGTCGAGTCAACTCAGTGAATTTCGTTTTTATTATCATTTGTTAATTCTATGTAATATGTGTCTATGATGTTTTATATGTTACTTGCTGCGTAGCATTGTGTAAGTCTAAATAGATTAACTGCTTCCAGAATTAGATTTTCACTCTGCAGCGGAGTGTGCGCTGATATGAAACTTCCTGGCAGATTAAAACTGTGTGCCGGACCGCCGGCCGGTGTGGCCTGGCGGTTCTAGGCGCTTCAGTCTGGAACCGCGTGAGCGCTACGGTCGCAGGTTCGAATCCTGCCTCGGGCATGGATGTGTGTGATGTCCTTAGGTTAGTTAGATTGAAGTAGATGTGAGTTCTAGGGGACTGATACCACAGATCTTAAGTCCCATAGTGCTCAGAGCCATTTGAACCATTTCGTGTGCCGGACCGAGACTCGAACTCGGGATCTTAAAAGCGGTGGCTCGTTTTTTTACTTTACAGGTTACTATTACTTGCTGTATGGGCTGTGATTTTTGATCCACTACTTCCACCACATCAAGTGGATTTAGTGCTCACGTACTCACACTGAGCCGTGAACACTTCCCAGTTTATCACTGGGGAATAGTTGAACATGAATACTACTGTTATCGGTGCCATGCGTGCAATGGTCGTGCCAGGCGCGCGATATTGAATCTTTATACTATCGTTAGTGGCGCGAGACCTGCACGACCTTATAGTAACCGTTATAGTTCCACATTATTCTGTTACACTAGGGGTGAGTTCACGTAAGGAAAGAGAGAGAATGTAAGATTAACGGACTCATTTATTAAACAGTTGAGAATCGAACAATAATACAACCAAATGGGGGTGGGGGGAAGAAAGATTGGAGTTCAACAACCTGCCCCAAAGTACGTTCATAACACGCCACGATAGCAGGAGGAAAGGAATTTTAGTAACGATCGTCGTATTATCAAATAGAATTCCATTTAGTAAAGGAAGGGGTTGCAGGCGTGCAACGACCACCACCAGAAATTAGCCAACGACTGAGAAGAATCGCTCGGTAGCCTCCCGTACTAAAGTAATAAAACCCGCAAGACGCGAAACTATTCACAATGACCTATCAGGTTCCCTCTGGGCCGCAGGGCGCGAATCTACAGTGCACGTCGGCGCTCATGCGTACCGAACTTCATCCCCTGGAAGCGGCACCTCCGGTCTCCGGCACGGTGGCACTAGAACTGAACTACTGCCCCTTTGTCCACCACCCATCCGCGGAGGGCGGTTGGTGCCCACCCGCGAAAAACGGGAGCGCACCTCAACTGGCCAGTCATAGGGCCGGAATTTCACAGGGAGGCGACCTTGCGACGTTAAAATTGAGCAGAAATAGCGTTTACAAGGTTGGTAAGGCAGGTTGGGGAACTGAGAACAGGAGAAACTTTGGCCACTACTGAATGTTCAAACGACACCATGTGCTACCCTGGCGATCGGAAAAAGGATGGGAAACGGGAAGCAATCGTGGCTGCTAGAAAGACTGCTGCCCTCGCCCATAAATAAAGAAAATCTCTAGCGCCAAGCTCCTCTCACAGATCAGTGTGAGACAAGCTGTAAAAATCGTCAAATAAATCAGGCAACCCTGGCTCTTTCTCTTCCCCGGAGTCAGAGACCCTAATTTAACGAGAGGCGACTCCTAATAATCCATTCACTTGCTCATGGTGGTCGTTAAACCCTCAGTACGTGCAGCTGCTTTAGTTTTGAGACAGGTAGAGGAAATGTGTTTACTTTGGTCGAAGTAAGTCAAAACTTATTAAGTAACCGTTCCGTGTGCCTTGGAAACAATTCTGTATTTTAATTTTTTCTGGTTTTCATTTCTTCTCTTCAGTTGCTCACCTTTTTTTTGTTTTTGTTGTTTCTTTTGAAATTAATTTTTTTCCGCCCTTTGGCGCGCCTAAAAACTTGCCGGCATAGGCGGCCGCCTCATCTTGCCTAATGGTAGAAACGGCCCTGGGCAAGGGGCAGGGGATAGCAAGTTTCACTTCTCACGATCGCCCATGGCCACAACCATACCGACTTTCCAGTCTTGTCGTAGTTAAGGTGAGCAAGGATAACGGATGACAGTCTTTAGGGGACGAAAAGCAACAGTGATTGTAGCCGTCTCCGGGGAAACGGCGAGGCGTGATGGCGCGCAAGTCGTGCAGCGGGCGGCTGCAGCTGGAGCAGTCGCTGAGCCACGCCGCCGCCGTGGTGGAGGCGGCGCAGGAGATGCGCGAACGCAGCCTCGCGGCCGAGCGCGCAGCGTACGAACTGCGCGCCCTGGCCGTGCGCGCCACCAGGGCCGCCAACAGCATCCACGCCTCTGCCAGGTCCTGCTTCGGCCTCGCCCACAAACTGCTAACCGAGGTGAGATGCTGCTGCTACTACCACGTCTGAGCAACAACAGGCACATTCATCTACGGCGCCTTTGGTTAACTACACTACTGGCCAATAAAATTGCTACACCACGAAGATGACGTGCTACAGACGCGAAATTTAACCGACAGGAAGAAGATGCTGTGATATGCAAATGATTAGCTTTTCAGAGCATTCATACAAGGTTGGCGCCGGTGGCGACACCTACAACGTGCTGACATGAGGAACGTTTCCAACCGATTTCTCATACACAAACAGCAGTTGACCGGCGTTGCCTGGTGAAACGTTGTTGTGATGCCTCGTGTAAGGAGGAGAAATGCGTACCATCACGTTTCCGACTTTGGTAAAGGTCGTATTGTAGCCTATCGCGATTGCGGTTTATCGTATCGCGACATTGCTGCTCGCGTAGGTCGAGATCCAATGACTGTTAGCAGAATATGGAATCGGTGGGTTCAGGAGGGTAATACAGAACGCCGTGCTCGATCCCAACGGCCTCGTATCACTAGCAGTCGAGATGACAGGCATCTTATCCGCATGGCTGTAACGGATCGTGCAGCCACATCTCGATCCCTGAGTCAACAGATGGGGACGTTTGCAAGACAACAATCATCTTTCTGCACGAACAGTTCGACGACGTTTGCAGCAGCATGGACTATCAGCTCGGAGACCATGGCTGCGGTTACCCTCGACGCTGCATCACAGACGGGAGTGCCTGCGATGGTGTACTGAACGACGAACCTGCGTGCACGAATGGCAAAACGTCATTTTTTCGGATGAATCCAGGTTCTGTTTACAGCATCGTGATGGTTGCATCCGTGTTTTGCGACATGGCGGTGAACTCACATTGGAAGCGTGTATTCGTCATCGCCATTCTGGCGTATCACCCGGCGTGCTGGTATGGGGTGCCACTGGTTACACGTCTCGGCCACCTCTTGTTCGCATTGACGGCACTTTGAACAGTGGACGTTACATTTAAGATGTGTTATGACTCGTGGCTCTACCCTTCATTCGATCCCTGCGAAACCCTACATTTCAGCAGGATGATGTACGACCGCATGATGCAGGTCCTGTACGGGCCTTTCTGGATACAGAAAATGTTCGACTGCAGCCCTGGCCAGCACATTCTCCAAATCTCTCACCAATTGAAAACGTCTGGTCAATAGTGGCCGACCAACTGGCTCGTCACAATACGCCAGTTACTATTCTTGACGAACTGTGGTATTGTGTTGAAGCTGCATGGCAGCTGTACCTGTACATGCCATTCAAGCTCTGTTCGACTCAATGCCCAGGCGTATCAAGGCCATTATTACGGCCAGAGGTGGTTGCTCTGGGCACTGATTTCTCAGGATCTATGCACCCAAATTGCGTGAAAATGTAATCACATGTCAGTTCTAGTATAATGTCCGCAGATCGTGGTCTTGCGGTAGCGTTCTCACTTCCCGCGAACAGGGTCCCGGGTTCGATTCCCGGCGAGGCCAGAGATTTTTTTCTGACTCGAGATGTCTGGGTGTTGTGTGTCTTTCATCATCATTGGCTCACAAGTCGCTGCAGTGGCGTCAGCTAAAAAGGACTTGCAATTTCGGCGGCCGAACACACCGCATGGGGTCTCCCGTCCAACAATACCTTACGATCATTTCGTTTCTAGTATAATATATTTGTCAAATGAATACCCGTTTATCATCTGCTTTTCTTCTTGGTGTAGCGATTTTAATGGCCAGTAGTGTATATAACCTTATTAATCCTGGATCTACATCTACACTCTGCAAACAGCTGAAGTGCATGGCAGAGGGTACGTCCCATTGTACCACTTATTTGGGCTTTTCCATTCACGACTGGAACGCGGGAAGGATAACTAATTAAATGCCTCTTTCTGTGCTGTAATTAATCTAATCTTATTCTCACGAAACCTATGGGGACGATATGGGGAGGGCGTTGTAGTATCCGGTATTCCTAGAATCATAATTTAAAGCGAGTTCTTGAAACTTTGTTAGTAGCCTCGACATACGAGAGTTGTCCAGAAAGTAATGCACCGCATTTTTTCCCAACAATTCTTTATTGAACATAAAGAGAATTACACACACTAAAGAATGGTGTTTCATCTACATACCCTGTGTTTCCACGTAATCTCCATCCCGTTCTATGGTCTTCCGCCAGCGCGAAACAAGAGCATGTATATCCTGTCGGTAATAATCCTTGTCATGGTGGCGGAGCCAGTGCTTCACTGTGTGAGTCACTTCCTCATATTCCTCAAAATGTCTTCCACGAATGGCATCCTTTAATGACCCAAACAAGTGGAAATCCGAGGGGGCTAGGTCAGGGATGTAGGGTGGATGGGGTAACACTGTCCAACCCTGTTTTGGGATGTGTTCAGCAGTCCTCATATTTGTGTGGTGCTGAACGTTATCTTGTTGCAACAAAACATCTCCTAGATTGCTGTGGCGCCGAAGTCGCCAGAAGCGCGCCTTAAGTTTTGTTAATGTGTTGACATATGCTTCTGAATTAATGGTACCGCCTCTTAGCATCATATCAATGAGAATCACCCCTTCACAGTCCCAGATCACGGTGATCATGACCTTACCAGCGGAAGCACTTGCTTTGAATTTTTTCTTCTGTGGTGAGTAGGAATAACGCCATTCCATCGACCGTCGTTTTGTTTCAGGTTCAGAATGGTGAACCCAGGTTTCATCACCTGTCACAATCCGGCAAAAGAGGGCTTCCTCCTCAGCTTCAAAATGTTGCAACAATTCAAGACAAATGTTTTTTCTAGTGCGATTTGTGATACACCGTTAGACACCATGGGACCGATCTTGCACACACTTTTGAATATCCAAGTGCAGATAATTGCATACACACCTCCTTTGCTGATTGACAGATGCAGCGACAACTGCCGAATGGTAATGCGTCCATCTTCGCTAATGTCGTCAGCTCGCTGCAACATGTCAGGTGTGACAGTCAAATCGTGGAGCTCCACCGAGCCCCCTTCTGAAGACCTCACGCTCCGTGCCCAGTGGCGGATTTAAGAATTTTGCGCCCCTAGGCACACCATATAATATGCGTCCCCCCCCCCCTTCCCCAAGGAAAAACATGTTTTAAATAATAACTATTACCATTTTGGGTGGGAGCGCTGTGATCTGTTTCCGTACTCTGCTATTCGCTGTTCTGAAGGACACGTCAGCAGTCTAGTCGCGCTCAATCAAAATGTAATATGGTCCCTGAACTGTACTTGGTGTATGGCAGCGGATAAAACAAACTTAAAACTGAATTTTGTTAACACATTCTTCTGTCGAAAGACAACAGAAACGAACAAAAGGAAAATAACTTTTCTTTTACGGCCTAAAAATTGAGCAGAGCGTGTAGGAGACAACGGATTTTTGTTATCAATCAAATCGGCGATAGTGGAGCCTGTAGATCATGCGCTGACCTCACAATGCTCCCCCATAGATGGCGATCTTGTGCACTTTGGATCCAGTTGTCACGGACTCCTAGCTGGCAAAGGTCTTGCTGTGGCTCATCCTCCCATCGCTTCCTGAGTCTTCCGATTGGACGGGTATCATCAGGTCTTCCCATAAGTACGACTATTGCCCGAGAGGTGTCTGGTCTCTTAGCAAAGCGGCCTGCCAAACTTATTCTCCGCGCTTTCAGTTTTTGAATGATGTTCGGTTGCCTCATGCCGGCCGTTGTGGCCGAGCGGTTCTAGGCGCTTCAGTACGGAACCGCGCTGCTGCTACGGTCGCAGGTTCGAATCCTGCCTTGGGCATGAATGTGTGTGATGTCATTAGGTTAGTTAGGTTTAAGTAGTTCTAAGTCTAGGGGACTGATGATCTCGTATGTTACGTCCCATAGTGCTCAGAGCCATTTGAACCATTTTTTTGGTTGCCTCATTGGCTCATACAATTCTTGGTTTTTTCTACGTCTCCACGAGCTTCTTTCGAAGACCAACAAGTTTTCTTCATCCATCATTGTTATGCTTGGGGTTTCTGTCCCATACAGAAATACTGGCACTATCACGGCATTGTATGCTTTAAGTTTGGTCTTAACTGATGGATTCTTGGATGACATTATCTGCTTTAGACTGAAATAAGTTTTAGAGCCATTCACAATACGTTGGTTTATTTCTCGTTTTAAATTATTTTGTCTGTTGAACCATGTACCAAGGTATTTAAAATTTTCCACTTTATCTAATTTCCATATCCCTACCTGTAATGGGATGTAATTAGGGGCTTCTCTTGAGACCTCCATTACCTCGGTCTTTTCCGCATCAATCCATAACCCAATCTTACTTGCATTTTGCGCTAGGTACTCTACAGTTTCTGACATCTCTTCCTCTGATTCTGCTGGAACTGCGATGTCGTCTGCATAGCCCAGTAAATCTGTCCTACCACTTAAGTGTTCTGCTAGAACTGCGATGTCGTCTGCATAACCCACCAAATCTGTCCTACCACTTAGTGTCACCCCTTTGATTTCCCTTTTTATTTCTCGGATTGCTTTCTCTAGGACCAGATAAAATAACATTGGTGAAATAACATCACCTTGTCTCACACCCATTCCTTGGACAGCTACCCTTGGTATTTGACTTTGGCTATTGTCTCCGCTGTGCACACCTTGACCATATTTATTAACTTCATTTGTATACCAAGCTCTTTCAGGATGTTGTACCTACTTAATCTGTGGATACTGTCATAAGCCTTTGAGATGTCCACAAACGTCACCAGAAACTGATGGTTGAATTCCCAGCACTTTTTCCAGATTTGCCTCATGGTGAAAATTTGATCGATGGTCGATCGTCCTTCCTGGAAGCCTGCCTGGTACTCTCCTACAACGTCTTTTGCAAATGGCTCAAGTTTATCAAGTATTATTAAAGACAGAACTTTATAAGGTACACTTATGAGAAAGTACCTCTGTTGTTGTTACAATTCCTAATACTGTTCTGGTTATGCAGTGAGATAATGACGGCTGATTTCCACTTTTCTGGGATTTCCTCTTTTTCCCATATTTCTTTTATGAGATTGTATAGCTCTTCCTAAAGTGTTTCTCCACCTGCCTTCAACATCTCTGCCGTTATCCTACCCTCTCCTGGTGCTTTACTATTCTTTAGTTTCCTCATTGCTCTTTCTACATCTTGTTGAGCCACTTGAATGTTTGCGGCTTCTCCTTCACCCTCTGCATTATTCTCATGTGGAAAGACACTCTCTGGATCTTCAGCATTTAATAGGTCTTCAAAATATTCTCTCCACCTATTCAGATTTTTTTTCTTGTCTGTTAGCATATATCCATTCTTATCATTAATAACTAAAGCTTCGTTTCTGTGACCATTCCTCACACGTTTCAACATCTGAAACATTTTCCTGCTGTCAGATATTGTATTTCCCTTTTCGGTTTCATCAATCATATTGTTCATGAACTTTCTTTTTTCTGTTCTCAGAATCCTATTTGTTTCTTTTCTTACGGTCTTGAGTGCTTCCTGTTGTACCACACATTGTCTGTCCAGCATGTGCACCGATCTTGCTCTCTTCCAGCAATTCACATTTTGTTCACATGTCTCGTTGAACCATTTCTTCTTCGTTGTTAGCTTTTTCTCTCCTAGAATTTCTTCAGCTGCTTCAGTTGCAGAGGTCCTTATTTCTTCCCATTGCTTGTTAACACTTATTTCGTCAGGATGGTCTGATGCCAATATTTCAGACATGTTACTCACTTTAATGTTGTACTGCTGGCATATATGTGGATCCTTAAGCTTCTCAATATCCAACTGTCTCTTGGCCGTGTTGTTCTTTTTCATTTCGTAGCACAGCTGTAACCGTAATTTGACTGTGACTAGGAAGTGGTCTGTGTCCGCATTTGCTCCCTGTATGCTCTCAAATCCATCACACACTTCTTGTGCTTCTCATCTACCAACAGATGATCTATCAGATTGACGGTGCTACCATCTGGGGAAATCCAGGTGTCTTTGCGGATCTGTTTGTGGGGGAAACGATGTTGAGATCACCAAAAGATTCTGACTTAACCCAAAACTGATTAACAGCAGGCCATTTTTCATTTGTTTTTATATGTAAACTCTCTTTTCCAATTGGTTCAAATGGTTTTGAGCACTATGGGACTTAACATCTGTGGTCATCAGTCCCCTAGAACTCAGAACTACTTAAACCTAACTAACCTAAGGACATCACACACATCCATGCCCGAGGCAGGATTCGAACCTGCGACCGTAGCAGTCGCGCGGTTCCGGACTGCGCGCCTAGAACCGCTAGACCACAGCGGCCGGCTCTTTTCCAATTGTTGGTCTACACATCTCTTCTTGTCCCACTTTGACATTGAAGTCTCCCAGAGTAATCTTAAGATTTCTGTTGCTAATGCTCTCCACAGTTCTTTCCAGTTCTTCATAGAATTCACTCCTCTCTTCTTCATCAATTACGTTTGTTAGTGCCTATGCATTAACAAGAGTGAGATCGCCATACCTATGTCTAATAGCTATACACAATATCCTGTTGCCAGAAGATGCCTGACACAAGTAAGTGGAAGTAATGTCAGACTTTGCTAAGGGCCAATGTGGTTGCCACCCACATACTCCCAAGGCAGGAGCCCCTTGGGGGACTTCTCTTTGTCTGGAACCTCACCAACTGAGCTGTCTGGCATGGGTGACCCTACCAAGAACATAACTCCCGCCAGCATAGCTCAGTGGATCACTGAGACACGCAAACTTCCCCACCAACGTTATGGTGGTAGTCCCTGAGGAGAATTTTTGCTATACATTCACTTTTAATGTGTTCTTTTACACGAAACAGTTGAAAATGAAAATAACAAAGTTGTGTTACGATCTAAAAATTGAGGCGAACGTCTCATACATTAGAAATGAATACGTGCTTTTACAGAGATTCGTTCAAAATGAAAATTAAACTCGTTTTACGATCTAATAACTTGAATGTGTAGCAGATAAAAAAACACGTTCAGTATTAATACGTGAATTTATAGGAAGCGTAAGAAATGAAAATGAAACAGAGATTTCGGTGCACGAACTAGTTACTAAATACAGATGAACAAACACAGAACTGAATTTGCTATTACATAATTTTACAGACTAGTGTGGAAAAATCTAATAGCCGGCCGATGGTGGCCGAGCGGTTCTAGGCGATTCAGTCCGGAACCGCGCGACCGCTACGGTAGCAAGTTCGAATCCTGCCTCAGGCATGGATGTGCGTGATGTCTTTAGGTTAGTTAGGTTTAAGTAGTTCCAAGTTCTAGGAGACTGATGATCTGAGATGTTAAGTCCCATAGTGCTCAGAGCCATTTGAACCAAAAATCTAATATGTTTTGTAATCTAATAGTTAACGTGTGAAGAATTAGGGTCTGTGTAGCTAGATGCTGCATAATAAGTGTACAGAATACCTTTAATCCATGTAAGAACCGAACAGTTTTGTACTGCAGCTACTGCTCTCACCATAGCTCTTTCTAACGGTATTTCCAAAGCTTTTACGTATTTATCAACAGAACTGAACTATGTTATTTATTAACACTTTTTCATCTGAGCGTACTCTCCGATAACGTATATTTCCGCGATAACTATACATTTCACAGCAGATGCCAAGAATACGCATCAGCTATGATATGCTAAGTATCAGTATGACTTGACTGTGCAGCACCGAGCGGCCTGGGTCATTCGGATACTGTTTAGTACTGTAGGGCGCCTTCGGTCACGTCTGCACGTAAACGAGATTTAGTTCCACATTCTGCTATCGGCAACTGTAAAATAGATAGGTAATACGTAGTTTGTAAATCCAATGAATGTGCTCTTAAGTTATAATAAAAATCACATTATAATCTTAAATTTTTATAACTAATATGAATAAATAAACAAACTCACCAGTCAGCAAAGTTTGTGTCTGGCTATGATGGAAGAAAATTTGTTGATCATATCTTCATAGTTCAGACGGTTATCAGTTAGGAGGCCGGCTTCGATGTGAAGAATGGACAAGGCGTTCAGTCTCTCCTCAGACAACGTAAAACTTAGGTACGATTTCAGTCTTTTAAGAGCCGAAAACTAGCATTCTGCTGAACAATTTGTAAGTGCCTTACAGAGAAATTTTCTAAGAGCAATGTCAACATTCGGAAACACGAACTGTAACCTCTCTTTTCATAACAGTGTACTCATTTCGACTGTATATCACTAATCTCAGAAGATTTCAAAAGTTTTGCAAAATGTACACATTCACTGGGGAAGAAAGGCTCTAACTCTGTGTCATATGACGCTTGGAGTTCTGCTACACGTTCAGCAATATCGTCAGGTGAACTGTTCTTAAGGTTACGGAAAACTGTGAAGGCGTCCAACCTGTAGCTATTCTTTCTCCATACTAATTTGGCGTACTAGTTGTCGGGTACTGGGAGAAATGTTTCGACTCTAAATTTTCCCTTCCAGTCAGAAAAAATTCTTCATAGTCCGCTTCTTCGTCATCATGATGTTTGCGTTTTCGTGATCTTTTATAGGTGCATTCATATTCTATATCAGTCACAATCTCCATGGATTTATTTTCATAATAGTATAGCATGCCACAAATAGATGCAATAAATCCTACAAGTGAGTCATATAATTCATGCACTATTTTAGTATCAATATTTACACTTTGCAATTTCAGATTTACACTGTTAAATCTCTGGAGTACGTCCTTCCAAACTGTCGTCATGAATACTGTTTCCAGTCTGCTGAGTTGATTCAATAAAGCTTAAGACTCACTTCGCACAAGTGGTTTTTCAAACGTATTATTGGCAATATGTGTGAGGCACCTTCCAGTTTTCATATAGACTTACACACGCTTCCTCTCTTGCTGACCAACGTGTTTTTGATAAACTTTTTACCGTTTTGCTTCCTGCTTTTATGAAAGAAAGAATTTTATCCCAGCGTTGTGTAGAGGAAGAGAAAAAATTATAAAGGTTTTGCACTACATTGAAAAATGAACATGCTTCCCGACAACATCTTGCAGTACTAGTGCCGACTAAATTCAAAGAATGTGCTGCACAAGGCACATAATGTACTTTCGCATTTCGTTCTCTAATGCGTGCCTGCAAACCAGTGTAGGTTCCTGACATATTGCTTGCATTGTCATATGATTGGCCTCTACAGTTAGTAATATCAATGGAATTTGTAGACAGGACTTTTAGTACGGCTTCAGTTAAGTTTTCGGACTTGTGTCCCAGGTTTGGTAAAAACAGAAGGAAACGTTCAACAGGTTCACCATTCTTGTTCTCATATCTTAATCTGAAAGATAATTGAGCAATATGTGAAATGTCTGCAGTAGAATCTACTATTATAGAGAAATATTTGGCCTGTTTTACTTCACTTGCGATACTTCTTTTTGTTCGTTCAGAAAGAAGCTTTATTATTTCATCACAGATTGTTGAAGAAAGGTAAGTTGTATGTCCCTGCCCCGGATTTCCATATCGTTCGATGTGCTCTGTAAGAAAAGGATCAAACTCGCCTATAAGTTCAAGAGACATCATAAACTGAACATTACGTAATGAATGGAATCTTTCAGCGTGTCCACGTAGGGGAAGTCCACGACTTGTTAGCTTCTTCACTAGTGCAAACACTCTTTTCAACACACTACGCCAGTTCATTTTTTCTATCTCAACATATGACTCGAAATGGTTAGGTCTATCTATTGTTCCAAGTGACTTTTTTCTTGTTAAGAGTGATAACTCAGAAATGATGAGATAAAATATTAGAAATATTTTTCCAATCTGCAATACTATTACTAGCAATCGCGGTCTTACCTCCAAACAATTTACATGGTGCACAAAATAACAGCACCTGTGCTACAGGAGTACACTAGAAAATCGCGCAAAGCTGATTAACCATTTTAAAGTTTACGGTAAAATACATTTTTGTTCAAATATCAGGTTTTATCGCCTATTGATCTTCAATTAGAAAAATCACCGTTACAATTTTGATTAATGCCACACTGTAAGAGAATGTCGATTGTTGATTCATTGACACACCATTCCGCAGAATCACCACTAACGAGGTTATATCTGTTTGTTATGTCTGACTCGACACTTAGCTTTTCGTGAAACTCGAAATCAGGAGCGATTTGCTTTTCTTCATTTTTAACTTTCGTTTCGTCTGTATTTACTTCTTTTACAACAGGTACAGTGCCAGAAATATCATCTGTACTACTTGAACTCGAAGTAGAACCAGCAACATTTTTTGCGAAAAATTTATCTACTCTGCCAAGCGTTTTTTGAACATTGGCTGCTCGTTCTCGCCTTTCCTTCGGTAGTTTCCGAAATGCCGCCCAACGTAATTTTGCACGTTTGCTTTTTTTCACTGTTATTCATGTTAAGGCACTTACAAAATCGTCAACCAACAGTCAAAACAGAACAAAAAAAATTGTAAAAGGAAAGAAAGAAAGAGTGTATCCAGTTACAATTGTACTACACGGCACATGAGCACAAAGCTTTTTTACTTTAAACACGGCACATGAGCACAAAGATTTTTCCTTGAAACATGGAGCGATGAATTGACCAATTTGGATTATTCGACGTAACTGTGCTATGAAAGAACGACAATGCAGAATAACTTAATTTCATTGTTGCCTGCTTCTCTGTTGTCAGTGAACAGTAGAAACACACCTGCCAGCTGGAATTTGTCTCGTAAAGAAAACGGGACAGTCCCTTTTTTGGCTTTTGTTTCCCACTTCGCAGGAATTTTAGCTGGGACGCAAATATGTTCTGAATATTCTTGACACAGTCTTTGTAATTTAAAAAGCAAATAATTTCTGCAATTTCTAGTGGAGAGGTGTACTGGATCGACTTTTATCCCACTTATTCTTATAACATTTTAGCGGTTTCTGTGGGCAGACAAGACTACAAAGTTTAAGTAGTCTTGCTGGTAGTTGATGTGGTGTGTTGTCATTTGTGTGAACACTGCTGTTATATCTACACGCAAATGCACCTTTTGTTCCAAGATAAAAGAAAAATAACCTTTCCTCGAAGAAAAAAAGCTTATTTAAGAAGTTTAATATAAAATTTGCAATCCCACGATCTATTCGATTGCACAGAGTGGGAACTTTGACATCGTGCAGGCCTCAGCACAAATAATGAGACAAACGAAAGTTTGTTGGCTTATGGGGGGGGGGGGGGGAGGTTTTGGGGGGAATGGAATATTGCTTAACAAAAGGAGAGTTGGGGCCCTCTACCGACCAATTGGTAAAAATTAGTGCCCAAAAAAAAGGAACTAAGTAAATAAATTTTTTTAAAGGGTTGTGAAGTGTATTTCACAAATTATTAGATATTCTGTTAATGTTCTTTTTCGTATAAACATGTATTTAAAAATGAAAAACGTTCCCAGTATCAACATGTTTCGTTAAACTGGTGTCATTCAATCAAAGCTTAGATATTGAAGACCACAGAGCTTTCACAGTAGTTACAGTAATGGAGGGTTGACTAGATACTTCCCCGTAATTTCTACAAGAAATTTAAGTAGAGTCGGGTTTTACATACTGAGGCCCACACATGTTGCAGTATTTAAGAAACTGCTGATTAGTTTTCAGGGGTCCCGGTATTTTCACGGGGAAAAATATGGTAGGGTTAAGTAGAAGCCGGCAGATTATCGGAATAATAACATTTCAAACATTGTATTGTAGACTGCCGTCCTGACAGTTTACTTCAAAATATTTTGAACAATCATGAAGATGATACCAGACAGAAACCCAATGTTAAGTTTCCATGTATATTTCCGAGCTTGTATTGTCGAATTTCGCTCTTAAGGCTTATTTAAACTAGCAAGCTGTTTAACAATATCAAAAATTTTTGTCGTTTGTAATCGCAGTTATTTTAAAACGTAATAGGTTAACATGAGAACAAAGCAAAAAATGCCGCCCCTAGGCCTGTGCCTTGTGGGCTTATATGTAAATCCACCACTGTCCATGCCCAGTGGCTAACTGTACTTCTGTTGACAGCAGATGCTCCTCAGACTTAGCACAAGCGTTTGTGAATATTCCCCACAGTTTCTTTCTCTGCAGTAAGAAATCCAATAATGGCACATTAATTGTAACGTATGCTGGGGCGATTCTAGTAGTCGGTCATTGGGGAGGGGAGCTTATGGGGGGGGGGGGGGGGGAGGTTTTGGGGGGAATGGAATATTGCTTAACAAAAGGAGAGTTGGGGCCCTCTACTGACCAATTGGTAAAAATTAGTGCTGTTTTGGAGTTCAGGGTAAAAAATGTATTTTAATAAATAATAAGACGCCTATTTTAAGTAAAATGATATTTACATGTTTGGATAGTAAGCTATATGCCGCTCTTATTGTTTTGTTAAAATGTGTTTGAAATACATTGTGATCTATACTTCTAAGTAATTATTAAAAAAAATGATTGAATCTGTTGGAGTAATACATTCACTGATTCTGAAGTCATTTTATCCCTTCCCCTTGCCACCGCCCCTGGGGTAGCATTCATCTCACGCTAGCTGATGAGAGCACTACGTCATAGTGACGTAACGCTACGTCATCGTGACGTTAATAACCCTAAATCGACTTCATAAGTATGTGTATCGATCTTTGCAGTTGTACGACAGAGGTTGCGCGGTAACGTGAAAGCTAAATGTGGTATGTTCAGCCCAGTTGAATTAGTTATGTAGCTGGAATCCCAACAGTTTTCGATGTTATTGTGTGTTTCTTGAACATAATGAATGTCTGAACGAAGGAACCATAACGAAAAAAAAAAAAAACGCTCGCAGTCATTTTTTTAAAACCGATGAATCGGCCAGAAATCATATGGAAGAAACGTGAAATAATTAATTATTAAGCCGTAATCCGAAGAATTTAGGATGTTATTGGGTATTTCATGAATATAACGAAAGTAAAAAAAAAGCTTGTAGTCATTTTTGAAAAATCCCATGAATCGTGCATGATTGTGTCGACAGAAACGTGAAATTAATTAATTTTAAGCTCTAATCCCAAGAATGTGGGATGTTATTGTGTGTTACATGAATATAGCGAATATCTGAACGAAGGAACCATAACCACAACGAAAGTCAAAAAAAGCGAGTAGTCATTGAAAAAAATCCGATTAATTCTGCATAAATAATGTGGACAGACACGTGAAATAGGGAGAAATTAAAGTGTTTCATATTTTTATATAAGTCAATGGATTGTACATAACTCTTCTGGGCAGAAACGTTAAGCCGAGAAATTAATTTGGTTCCAAAGATAATTCGGAATGTTTCTGGAGTTTTAATTTTGCCTTCATTCTTTATACGCTGTATACTGTGAAAAAACAATGATATTTAGTCTATAATTGTTACTCACATTTTAATATGTAAGCAGTATCAACTATAAAAAAAGTAAGTCTCCTAGTAGTTGCCAAATGATGTTGGAACACTGGCTGTCACAATGGGTGAGCTACTTGACAAAACAGTCACAACAGCCCACAGTTTTAGCAGCAATGTTTCATATGCGATGGTGGAATACAGTGTTTTTTTATTCTTTCTATAGACATGGTATTAATTTTAGAGGTGTTTGGCATGATTACTATAGCTATTTCCATATTACCTAAGAGTCATACAAAAAGTAACTGAAAATGGCAACAGTACTCACTGCTCTCAGTTGATTAAATTTCTGGTAAATGTGACTCGCATGTCATTGTTTTTTCATAGTATACAACATATGAAGAAAAATAATGACATGTGTTATAACAGGTCAGTACATTATAATCATCAGCAATAACTTATTTCTGAAGAGCAAAAGAGTCTGCGCTGATCTACAGCACGAAGGCAAAATTAAAATTCCAGCAACATTCGGAATTATCTTTGGAGCCACATTAATTTCTCAGTTTAACGTTTCTCTCCAGAAGAATTATGTACAATCCATTGGCTTTTATAAAAATAGGAAACACTTTAATTTCTCTCTATTTCACGTTTCTATCCACATGATTTATGCACAATTAATCGGATTTTTTTAATGACTAGACGCTATTTTTGACTTCCGTTATTGTTTTGGTTCCTTCGTTCAGACATTCATTACATCACCTCACCCAGCATGACATGAATGCTACCCCCGCCCCTGAACGTATGTCACATACAGACGCAATTTTGAAACTGTCCTGTAGCTATGCTATATGTTGGAAGTGATGGAAACTTGGTGCGCTCGCTCTGGAGACTTCAAATAAGACACAGGGTGTGGTGGCAAGGGGGGAGGGGGGTTATGGGGGCTATAGCCCTATCCCCTCCAATGGAGTAACAAATTACACTTGATAAAATGACTTCACAAAACAGCGAATATATTACTCACACAGATTCAATCATTTTTTAAATAATTATGTAGCAGTTTAGGTTGCAATGTATTTCAAACACATTTTAACAAAAGAATGCGAGCGGCAAATAGCTTACTATCGAAACCAATAAATATCATTTAACTTAAAATGTGGTTGTTATTATTATTTATACAAATTTTTTCCTCCCCTATGAACCATGGACCTTGCCATTGGTGGGGATGCTTGCGTGCCTCAGCGATACATATAGCCGTACCGTAGGTGCAACCACAACGGACGGGTATCTGTTGAGAGGCCAGACAAACGTGTGGTTCCTGAAGAGGGGCAGCAGGCTTTTCAGTGGTTGCAAGGGCAACAGTCTGGATGATTGACTGATCTGGCCTTGTAACAGTAACCAAAACGGCCTTGCTGTGCTGGTACGGCGAACGGCTGAAAGCAAGGGGAAACTACGGCCATAATTTTTCCCCGAGGGCATGCAGCTTTACTGTATGATTAAATGATGATGGCGTCCTCTTGGGTAAAATATTCCGGAGGAAAAATAGTCCCCCATTCGGATCTCCGGGCGGGGACTATTCAAGAGGATGCCGTTATCAGGAGAAAGAAAACTGGCGTTCTACGGATCGGAGCGTGGAATGTTAGATCCCTTAATCGGGCAGGTAGGTTAGAAAATTTAAAAAGGGAAATGGATAGGTTAAAGTTGGATATAGTGGGAATTAGTGAAGATCGGTGGCAGGAGGAACAAGACTTCTGGTCAGGTGACTACAGGGTTATAAACACAAAATCAAATAGGGGTAATGCAGGAGTAGGTTTAATAATGAATAGGAAAATAGGAATGCGGGTAAGCTACTACAAACAGCATAGTGAACGCATTATTGTGGCCAAGACAGATATGAAGCCCACACCTACTACAGAAGTACAAGTTGATATGCCAACTAACTCTGCAGATGATGAAGAAATTGAAGAAATGTATGATGAAATAAAAGAAACTATCCAGATAGTGAAGGGAGACGAAAATTTAATAGTCATGGGTGACTGGAATTCGGCAGTAGGAAAAGGGAGAGAAGGAAACGTAGTAGGTGAATATGGATTGGGGGTAAGAAATGAAAGAGGAAGCCGCTTGGTAGAATTTTGCACAGAGCACAACTTAATCATAGCTAACACTTGGTTCAAGAATCATAAAAGAAGGCTGTATACATGGAAGAAGCCTGGAGCTACTGACAGATTTCAGATAGATTATATAATGGCAAGACAGAGATTTAGGAACCAGGTTTTAAATTGTAAGACATTTCCAGGGGCAGATGTGGACTCTGACCACAATCTGTTAGTTATGACCTGTAGGTTAAAACTGAAGAAACTGTAAAAAGATGGGAATTTAAGGAGATGGAACCTGGATAAACTGAAAGAACCAGAGGTTGTACAGAGTTTCATGGAGAGCATAAGTGGACAATTGACAGGAATGGGGGAAAGAAATACAGTAAAAGAAGAATGGGTAGCTTTGAGGGATGAAGCAGTGAAGGCAGCAGAGGATCAAGTAGGTAAAAAGACAAGGGCTAGTAGAAATCCTTGGGTAACAGAAGAAATATTGAATTTAATTGATGAAAGGAGAAAATATAAAATTGCAGTAAATGAAAGAGGCAAAAAGGAATACAAACGTCTCAAAAATGAGATCGACAGGAAATGCAAAATGGCTAAGCAGGGATGGCTAGAGGACAAATGTAAGGATGTAGAGGATTATCTCTCTAGGGGTAAGATAGATACTGCCTACAGGAAAATTAAAGAGACCTTTGGAGAAAAGAGAACCACTTGTATGGACATCAAGAGCTCAGATGGAAACCCAGTTCTAAGCAAAGAAGGGAAAGCAGAAAGGTGGAAGGAGTATATAGAGGGTCTATACAAGGGCGATGTACTTGAGGACAATATTATGGAAATAGTAGAGGACGTAGATGAAGATGAAATGGGAGATACGATACTGCGTGAAGAGTTTGACAGAGCACTGAAAGACCTGAGTCGAAACAAGGCCCCCGGAGTAGACAACATTCCATTGGAACTACTGATGGCCTTGGGAGAGCCAGTCCTGACAAAACTCTACCATTTGGTGATCAAGATGTATGAGACAGGCGAAATACCCTCAGACATCAAGAAGAATATAATAATTCCAATCTCAAAGAAAGCAGGTGTTGACAGATGTGAAAATTACCGAACTATCGGTTTAATAAGTCACAGCTGCAAAATACTAACGCGAATTCTTTACAGACGAATGGAAAAACTAGTAGAAGCTGACCTCGGGGAAGATCAGTTTGTATTCCGTAGAAATGTTGGAACACGTGAGGCAATACTGACCTTACGACTTATCTTAGAAGCTAGATTAAGGAAGGGCAAACCTACATTTCTAGCATTTGTAGACTTAGAGAAAGCTTTTGACAATGTTGACTGGAATACTCTCTTTCAAATTATGAAGGTGGCAGGGGTAAAATACAGGGAGCGAAAGGCTATTTACAATTTGTACAGAAACCAGATGGCAGTTATATGAGTCGAGGCACATGAAAGGGAAGCAGTGGTTGGGAAGGGAGTGAGACAGGGTTGCAGTCTCTCCCCAATGTTATTCAATCTGTATATTGAGCAAGCAGTAAAGGAAACAAAAGAAAAATTTGGAGTTGGTATTAAAATCCATGGAGAAGAAATAAAAACTTTGCGGTTCGCCGATGATATTGTAATTCTGTCAGAGACAGCAAAGGACTTGGAAGAGCAGTTGAACGGAATGGATAGTGTCTTGGAAGGAGGATATAAGATGAACATCAACAAAAGCAAAACGAGGATAATGGAATGTAGTCGAATTAAGTCGAGTGATGCTGAGGGAATTAGATTAGGAAATGAGACACTTAAAGTAGTAAAGGAGTTTTGCTATTTAGGGAGTAAAATAACTGATGATGGTCGAAGTAGAGAGGATATAAAATGTAGACTGACAATGGCAAGAAAAGCGTTTCTCAAGAAGAGAAATTTGTTAACATCGAGTATAGATTTAAGTGTCAGGAAGTCATATCTGAAAGTATTTGTATGGAAGTGAAACATGGACGATAAATAGCTTGGACAAGAAGAGAATAGAAGCTTTCGAAATGTGGTGCTACAGAAGAATGCTGAAGATTAGATGGGTAGATCACATAACTAATGAGGAGGTATTGAATAGGATTGGGGAGAAGAGAAGTTTGTGGCACAACTTGACCAGAAGAAGGGATCGGTTGGTAGGACATGTTCTGAGGCATCAGGGGATCACCAATTTAGTATTGGAGGGCAGCGTGGAGGGTAAAAATCGTAGAGGGAGACCAAGAGATGAATACACTAAGCAGATTCAGAAGTATGTAGGTTGCAGTAGGTACTGGGAGATGAAGAAGCTTGCACAGGATAGAGTAGCATGGAGAGCTGCATCAAACAAGTCTCAGGACTGAAGACCACCACAACAACAACAACACAAATTTTTTATCCTAACTCCAAAACCGTTACCAAAAACTATTTTAAGCAACACCAAATTTTACCAATTTGTTGGTGGCAGATCCTAACTCTCCTTTTCTTAAGTTATATTCCGTTCCACTAACCCCCCCCCCCCCCTCCCCACCGACTGACTTCTAGAATCGCCCCCGATAGATAACACATATTGTAGGAGAGTAAAATATCTTTCACTCAATTAGGGCATCTGATACAGCAACTGTATGTAGAGTATTTGAATTAAAAACAGAATAATTTGCAACCAAGACAGATTTTAATAAAGATACTCTTGGATAAGTTACATGAGTGATATGTAAGCAATCTCCTTTGTAGACAGATTGTATTTCCCTAGCATTCTACAAATATAGCGAAGTCTACTATTTGTTATATTGCGACTGGGCTTATGTAATTGTTCCACTTCATCTCCCTACTAAGTGTTACATCCATGTATTTGTATACGTTTACTGATTCAGCCAGTGACTCACTGATATTATATTCATAAGATACTATGTTTTTTTTTTTAGGTTTGTGAAGTGCACAATTTTTCATTTCTGAACATTTAAAGCAAGTTGTCAATCTCTGCGCTACTTTGAAATCTTATCAAGGACTTACTGAATATTTTATACAAATGACTCAGGTGACTTTGCAAAGCCAATGAATGTGAAATAAATTTTGTGCTAACAGACTGGTCTGCAGTAAAGCGTAATGTTTACATTCTTGCCATTTGTAACAACTTTGCCTTGTTTCACAGGGGTAAATTCATGAGGCACAATACCGGTAGAATCGAAAAAAATCATCGACATTGTCTTCACCTTCAATCGACTTTGCCGTGCTTTTTTTGGTTGTGGTGAACCTGGAGTCTTCCACTGCGAAGACTGCACTGTGGTTTCAGGATCAAATCCATATGCCCTCAATTTGTCACCTGTAATTTCCCTATTTAACAAATTTGCGTCATTTTTAGTCCGATTAATCAGTTCTTGGTACACTTCAAGTCAGTATTGTCTCTGGTCACTTGACAACACTTTTGGAATGAATTTTGAGCACACTCAACGCATGTTCAGATATTCAGTTAAAATTGACTGAACTGCATAGAAACTTAAATCAAGTTCATAAGCCACCTCCCTGATTGTACGTCTATGATCAGAGCACACTAGGTCACGAACTTTCACAACAATTTTGAGGTGGAAGGATGGCTGGAGGTGGAAGGATGGCTGGACCTTGGTTCATCTTCAAATGATTCGCGGCCATTTTTAAACCTGTTGAACCAGACAAAAACATTTGACTGGCTCATACAATTATATCCAAAAGCTGTTTTTAATAGTGCGTAAGTCTCAGAAGCTGATTTTCCGGTTTTAAAACAAAATTTCACACAAACTCGTTGCTCCGTTTTTACGTACATTTTCACGCAGACAGAATCTGGCAACAGGCCCTAATAGACCCACACTCAACCAGGTGCCACTGAATAAGGAAAACACAGTTTCCTGTCAGAGGGCGTTCAAGGACAAGGCAATGACTCACTCCACACCCTTCATGTACCGGCCCACCAAACCAGTGAGCAGTAGCGGATCCACACACGTAGAAATATGAGAATTTGTTTGATATTCTGTTTAATTAACAATATGCAGTAATAAATATTGACAGACTGAGTGGACACAGGAGTAGTTACTTCAGCATAAGATTCTGTGTGACCGAGGTTATCTTTCAGATGTAAGCTACAGTCCTTGCCAGATAATTCTGTACATTTCAACCATGTAAACTAAACTGGACACTGTCACCAACAAATGAGTACATCGTTTAGTGTGTTCACTCAAAATCGTTCAGTGCTATTGCATGAAAGTTCTGCTAAGTCCGAAGCAATATGCAATATGAATAATTCAGAGTTCCTTACTGCTCCACACTGATTTTTTTACAAGTCTGAAACTTGAGCTTCTGCACTGAATTGTGCATAGTTCAGCCCTGCTTCTGCACCGAATTGTGCATAGTTTAACCCTACGGCATTCCAGCCACCCAGAATCTTTCTTGGTAGGTTTCACTACACTTTCCAACTCATGTAACACACAAATTCCACTCAAGTAATTCCTGGTTCCCACACTGCCCTCACTTCACATGCTTGGTCCCTATATACCCGAGCTACCACTCTACCTCAAAATAATATACTTTTACTTCCTAAATACAGAAAAATGCATATAAGAACTATGTCTTATAACCTAAACTGAAAGCAATGGCACCACAATCTTCTGCTTTCAAAGTTGCATCCTCAAATCACCACAGCAGTATTTGAATTTATTGTTTGACTGCAACATCATTTATCAAATTTCTTTGTCATAAGTTACTATACTTTCATTAATTTAAACGATTCTAAAATGATGTATGAGCCTATTCTTTTCCAAAGAATTTTTCCTGCTCTTTCTTCTGATGATGACCATTTGAACCTAGCTTCAATAATTTTTACTGAATATTCAAATTAGCTATACCTGAGACTTAAAAACTAATTAATTCTAAGGAATAGACTTCACCCAGTTTTTGATAGATTCACAATGTTTAATATCACTACGCTTTTATCTTTGGTCTTCCATAATTTCTTGTTGTGATTTGTTTTTAATTAATTCAGAAATCAATATTTAACTGTAATTAGTGTTATGACAAACAATTTTGTACAATGCCACACCGAAAAGCAATGGCTCCGATTTCTTTATGTGAAAACTCTTTCAAAGCTTTTTAAATAATACAAACATTCTTAACATTCTACATCTTTATTCTTCATGACTACATATTTGCAGCCCTTTCCCACTAGAAGCCTCCAAATTGTAACGTGGAACATGGGTGTGCAATGTAACTATGTTGGTATGTGAGAAACAGCATGCTGTAATTGAGTTTTGAATTTGATGGGTTCTTCTGCAAATGGAGCATCCTCTCGTTCAGCATGACAGAGCCAGACCATACTCTATTGCTGTGACATTTGCAGTAATCCAATGCCTTGTGTTCACATTCTATAGTGGTGATATCAACAAACAGATCTCTTGTTTGGAGAAATAAATATGTGTACATGAAGAATAAAGATGTAGAATGTTAGTAGCACTTTTTCATTTGAAAAAGCTCTGAGTTTGCACATTAAAAATTTGGAAGCATTATTTTTCAGCATATCATCATATATTGATCAAAATTTTCATGTATCATTCACTGTCACATGAAGTGCTTCATCGAATGACACCTTAATTATAGCTGCAAAATTTTTTCTATGAAAATTATCAATTTCCAAAGTAAATGTTAAAATTTTCTCTTTACTTTTGTTGTGACTCAGTCATTTAGCATCCAATGAAAAGTGTTCCTGCTTTAAACATTCTGTACATTTTTTTAATAATTCAGACAGTGTATTCAGCTGTTCAGTGCTACCTATAGTGGTGATGGTATCATAACATTATATTGATAAGATATTGAAATGGCAGCATTCTCTGGCAGCACCCAGTGCGTAGTCATCAGGTACAGTTTTGGACGGCAAACTTCTGGGAATTCCACCAGATAATCTGGCCTGCCACACATTTTATCAGTGCTGGCTTGCACACCCATGGTCCCGGGGCCAATGGCAGTGATATCTGCTGGCAGCTCAATGAGCTACTCAGCCAGGCCCACCTTTTACTCAGGCTAGATGGAGTTGGTTGTTGGTGGGGACTCTGTTTTCTTTCCACTGGCTTATGCAGGCATGTGACTAATATATATTCAAATGATTTATAGAGTTCAGTCGTACATCTGTGATAATGCTTAAGTTTTTCATTTATGTGCAGGTCATCCACAGTATAAATGAATTATCAGCAGGTGATGCAGTGGGATTTAGTGTTCTTCAACATCAAGCAGAACGGCTTTTGTCTGTAATTAGCCATGAAGCAATTCAACAATGTGTGGATGACACAGAGCATTTGCAAACAAGTGGACTGTCTGACAGAATACTTCGTCTTGAATCACGTGCTCGACCAGTGCAAGGTGTAAGTCATTATAACAATATTATTTTAGAGGTTGGGAAACCACTGCCAAAATTTCACATCATGAGTAAGATCTCCTGCACTAGCTATTAAAATACTTTTATTGAAAAGTTATGAACAATTTCACATCAGGGGAGATGCACCTTAAGGTGAGAGGGTTTGTTTATTTATTTTTTAAACCAGTCATGGCATGCCAAAGCAAATGCTATGAGCCAACTCCCATTGTTCATTGTCAAGTTGAAAACAATTACTTTGCTGTACATAACAGTTAAAAAAGAAAAAAAAACTGTAATCTGAAATGCACCTTCACTGATGTGAAACCAGTCATGAATGACTTTTGAATAAAAAAGTATTCTACTAGTCAGTGTGGAAGATTTTATTCTCAATTGTAGCAATGCTTATAATACATTTTATTTTCTATGTGTTGTGGTAATATAATGGCTGAAAGAAAAAAAATGAAGCAATAGTTATCTATATAAACAACAGAAGACAATATTAGTCTTCTAGCAAATCTTGTGTTATAAGTATTTTAAACGATGATACAGAGCTGTATAAACCTCTGTTAGGTAGCAGTCATGGAAGTGGAATATCAGAATTTGTTCAAACTCGTGGATAGTGGAAATATAAATATATCATACTCTCTTTAGAGAAAGATCTTGGTAAAGTAGGTCATGTAGTAATATGAAAGTAATTTTATAAATAATTCTCATTTATTTTTATTTATTTGACATTATCTGTCTTCTGTCATTTAATTTAGTTGCTCTGTCCTCAGCAACCTGCTTCCTCAGTGTTGTGGAAGTTTTATAGTTCCATTTATGATACCATCTTTATCCATCTGATGAATGATTCCGGTGGTGGCATCAGAAGACTCTTCTAAGTGATGGATAGTGGTGTTTCTTGCATGGGTTGTTTCAGCTCTGGGAATAAGTTGAAGCCTGCACTATCAGGTGCATGAGGAAACACTTCCCAACCATATTTGTGCAGCTATTCAGTTACGATTTTGATGTTATGTGTATGAACATTGCCACGGAAAATGAGCAACTGAGGTTTTCTGTCCAATTGTTGAATAAATTAATGGTAATACATCTCTGTCACATTTTGCCCACATGGAATTGTTTCGACAATGATGATTACATGAACGTCATACAGTAATTTGTTTGACCTTTGATTAAGCTTTGTAATATTTTTTGGTTCACTATGAACTCATCACTAGCTTCGCCTAAAGCACTATGGATTTTGGCCCAATTTTTGACATTTACATTTCAGTCTTCTTGTGAAATCTTTGATCCTCAACAGCCACAGTACCCAACATCAATCTGGGTACCATTTCTAACTTCTGTTATTACAAAATAAAAGATGGTATCAGCAACAACAAAACACAAACTTCTTCTGCAAACTTTACCCGATAGGGGATATAACCAACAATATCAATGTGTCATTCACTCTGCAGTGCAGCCAGTCTGAACCTTATTAAAAAATAACCCAACTGAACTCTAGCAATTCCCTGAAATGCTCCTTATTGCGCTATTGTGTCGCTTTTTGATCGGTATGACACATGTTCTGTTGTAAATATCTAAATTCAAGACTCAATTCAGAAGGTCGATCAATCACATGTTGATTTCACTGGTGAATTTCTCTCATTTGCCAACAAGTGACAAGACCTAGTTGCACAAATAGTGGTCGATGGCCCACACTGTATCCAGAGCACTATCTTTTCAGTCCAAATGATTTCCAATATTTTCACAGTACAATTTTTGCAATAGAAGAGTCTTACAGGTCGAGTTAGAAATACCAACTCCAATATCCAGTGCAATTGTGGAGTCCGAGTGTGGGCTATGCTGAAGTATTAAGTGTGAGGATAACAACAAGTGATTTAAGTGCAGTAATACCTGCCCTTTTGGGTGATAATGGGTGTTGTGTTGAGGCTCGACAGCCTGGGCCAGATACACAGAAAAGTGCATGAGCCGGTGATATTCGTGCCGTGCAGACTGGAACTGCAGATGATGTTGTTGTGGTAGACACTACAGGGAATGCTCAAAAAGTTGTTGATATTTGTGTTGCTGATGATGTGGAACAAATGGCACCGACATATATATTTCCTCATAAGCAGGGCAAACAGAGGAAAAGAAAGAGGAGACGAGTTTGTAGTGTGTGCCAAGTCGACACAGCTGAGTCTGTTGAAGACTGTAGCGCAAGCAAAAGTACTGGCTCACAGCCTTGCAGGGCACGCAGCTGACATGTGCAGCAATCAGTTTAGAGCACAGCTACAATCTGATGTATGCAACAAGTATGAAGTCGGTGAAGGGGACAATGTTAGCTTGAAAGTAAACATTCTGACTGAATGTCATACCAAAGTTAACCTTTGGTGATAGAAAGCTGTTGTTGCCAGTGTAGATCTATCACGGGAAAAGTCTGTTGTATAGGAAAAGCCAGTTAAACCCTGTACAAATACAGTAAGGTGTAATTCATGTGGTACAGTGTCATCAGGCACCAAGAAATCGTCGTGAGTAAGTAGTGTAATCTTACCCTCCCTCATTAAATTTTTTGTAGTGTCTTCATTTCTTTCAAATGCTTCAAGAGGTGTAAGATTTACAAAAGAAAAACTTTTTACTTATCTTCATTTTCTCTCCTTGCTGTTGGTTCCAAGTCTTGCATCTAAGGGTACATTCTTGCAGCTGAAATTTTGGCTTACTGGGTTCCACATGACTAAGTAACTGATGAAGTGTTATCTGTTGCTATTGTTTTCTTTTATTTTATTCCATTCTTCTGTATCACACTGTCTTCACAATTTTCATTTTCATAAAATGATTAATTATACTGAAGTTGACAAGATTAGCAAAATAAGTGCATTTCCATCAGAGGCATTTTGACGTTGACAAGATTAGCTAAATATGTGCGTTTCCATCAGAGGCATGCCCACTACTACTTACATTCTGTGGTACTCACAATATTCCAAAGAGTTTTCCTACTTTCTTGACAAAAGAAGAATCATCACCAAGATATAACATTATTTTATTAATGAATCCAGAAATAAATTAGTGTTAGATTGTGCAATTAATAATAGGAATTTTAAGTATGCCAGACAATCGTAGTTTCAAACATTTCCAAAAGATGAATAATTTTAACTGCACTTACAGAGTGAAACAAATTAATTTCTTTTTATACAATTTAGTCTGAAATATAATACATTGCTCTCAAAATCATATGAAATTCTTTCAGTTAAACAGCTGACATAATGTTCACCTATGCAAGAATATGTTTTCTTGGGAAGCATTAGGGGAACCTCTGTTGCAAGGACAAAGTTCTGAAAGTTATTCAAAAACAAAAGATTAAAAAACCACCAGACAGAAAGATGAGATGCCAAGCATAAGAGTTTAACTGAGCCAGACCAAGTATTGTTTATGATGAGGTTTGGTTTGTGGGGCACTCAACTGTGCAGTCATTAGTGCTCGTAAGTCCCAATTTTTAAACTTTCAAATTTTTACACAATCTAATTGAGCCACGGTCACAAATGATGATGATGAAATGATGATGACAACACAAACACGCAGTCCCCAGGAAGTATTGTTCAAGCTGATATGTAATGTTAACTTAGTAGGAAAGAAAGTGTGTGTAATTTTTAGTTTATAAGTGTGGAATGGAGAGTTAGAAGCTGTTTGTGCATAAGCATGGAAAGAGCCCTAGCAGTGAAATATGTTGTGTATTATTTGAGTTAATGGACAGGGCAACAAACCCATGAGACACATTGTGAGATTAAGCAATACAAGGAAAGATTCTAAGGTGATGACAGTTATAGGAAGTTTATGAAGAGTATTGTAGTGTAAATATCAGAGAAAAATGAATTTGTAGAGTGTAAGGAAGAATGGAAGCAGTTGTAAAATGTAGTGCAGTAAGTGTATTGTGTTTATAATTGCCAGTCTAATATAATCAGAGTGGAGAACTAGCCCTGAGCAAGACCCAAGGGGCTGGGTCTTCCCCATGGAGGGGAACAGTGTAGTGTCACTACCCAGTTTTTAGAAACATTTGGTAAGGAAGCCACTGCTAAATGTTGCAATAAGCATCTGCGGGCTGGTATGCACAGTGTGGCAACAAGTGGGTCAGAACAACAAATACACTATAGGATTGTGAGACAAGCTAGCTGTGCTTCGCTATATCTGCACCACTCAGCAGTAATAGCTGGAGTGGGCGGATGTGACACCACACCAGAGCAAGACCCATGTTGTGAGCTATATTACCAGAAGCTTGTGAATAGTGCAACAAATGTCACTCAGAGCCATGTAAATAGCTGCAAATTTTGAGGCAGATTCATTTGGAGTCCAGTAGTACCACCCCACCAGGATGCCAGATTCACACTACCACCAGGGGCAGCCATGGGTTCGAGTTTAGGCCAGGCCAGCTACTGCCTGCACTGTCTCCTTGTGGGACTCGATGCCACAGCATCACGACCTGCTGTCGCCAGACTCCTGCCAGGGGGCAACAGGTTGCTTAGTGCGTGCAGCTATTCCACAGAGGAACGCCAACACTGCTGAAGTGGGAGAATATCGCTGACATCAAGGCCGTGGGCTGACGTCAGCGTCGAATGGCGCTAGCTGCGCAGCATTTGTGCACCGCCGCCGTCAGTGTCAGCCAGTTTGCCGTGGCATACGGAGCTCCATCGCAGTCTTTAACACTGGTAGCATGCCGCGACAGCGTGGACGTGAACCGTATGTGCAGTTGACGGACTTTGAGCGAGGGCGTGTAGTGGGCATGTGGGAGGCCGGGTGGACGTACCGCCGAATTGCTCAACACGTGGGGCATGAGGTCTCCACAGTACATCGATGTTGTCGCCAGTGGTCGGCGGAAGGTGCACGTGCCCGTCGACCTGGGACCGGACCGCAGCGACGCATGGATGCACGCCAAGACCGTAGGATCCTACGCAGTGCCGTAGGGGACCGCACTGCCACTTCCCAGCAAATTAGGGACACTGTTGCTCCTGGGGTATCGGCGAGGACCATTCGCAACCGTCTCCATGAAGCTGGGCTACGGTCCCGCACACCGTTAGGCGCTCACGCCCCAACATCGTGCAGCCCGCCTCCAGTGGTGTCGCAACAGGTGTGAATGGAGGGACGAATGGAGACGTGTCGTCTTCAGCGATGAGAGTCGCTTCTGCCTTGGTGCCAATGATGGTCGTATGCGTGTTTGGCGCCGTGCAGGTGAGCGCCACAATCAGGACTGCATACGACCGAGGCACACAGGGCCAACACCCGGCATCATGGTGTGGGGAGCGATCTCCTACACTGGCCGTACACCACTGGTGATCGTCGAGGGGACACTGAATAGTGCACGGTACATCCAAACCGTCATCGAACCCATCGTTCTACCATTCCTAGACCGGCAAGGGAACTTGCTGTTCCAACAGGACAATGCACGTCCGCATGTATCCCGTGCCACCCAACGTGCTCTAGAAGGTGTAAGTCAACTACCCTGGCCAGCAAGATCTCTGGATCTGTCCCCCATTGAGCATGTTTGGGACTGGATGAAGCGTCGTCTCACGCGGTCTGCACGTCCAGCACGAACGCTGGTCCAACTGAGGCGCCAGGTGGAAATGGCATGGCAAGCCGTTCCACAGGACTACATCCAGCATCTCTACGATCGTCTCCATGGGAGAATAGCAGCCTGCATTGCTGCGAAAGGTGGATATACACTGTACTAGTGCCGACATTGTGCATGCTCTGTTGCCTGTGTCTATGTGCCTGTGGTTCTGTCAGTGTGATCATGTGATGTATCTGACCCCAGGAATGTGTCAATAAAGTTTCCCCTTCCTGGGACAATGAATTCACGGTGTTCTTATTTCAATTTCCAGGAGTGTATAAAGTAGATCCTAAACTGATACAGTTCCTAAACATAGTAATGAAAAACTTGAAAACCACACTTAATATCCAAACAAATTCAAATAATATCACATCACAGCCAATACAGATTAAGCATGGAATATACCAAGGAGACTCATTAAGTCCTTTCTGGTTCTGCCTTGCTCTGAACCCACCATCCAACATGCTAAATAATACAAATTATGGATACAATATTACTGGAACATACCCACACAAAATCACACATTTGCTATACATGGATGATCTAAAACTACTGGCAGCAACAAATCAACAACTCAACCAATTACTAAAGATAACAGAAGTATTCAGCAATGACATAAATATGGCTTTTGGAACAGACAAATGTAAGAAAAATAGCATAGTCAAGGGAAAACACACTAAACAAGAAGATTACATATTGGATAACCACAGCGACTGCATAGAAGCGATGGAAAAAACAGATGCCTATAAATATCTAGGACACAGACAAAAAATAGGAATAGATAATACAAATATTAAAGAAGAACTGAAAGAAAAATATAGACAAAGACTAACAAAAATACTGAAAACAGAATTGACAGCAAGAAACAAGACAAAAGCTATAAATACCTATGCTATACCAATATTGACCTACTCATTTGGAGTAGTGAAATGGAGTAACACAGACCTAGAAGCACTCAATACACTTACACGATCACAATGCCACAAATATAGAATACATCACATACATTCAGCAACAGAAAGATTCACATTAAGCAGAAAGGAAGGAGGAAGGGGATTTATCGACATAAAAAACCTACATTATGGACAGGTAGACAATTTAAGAAAATTCTTTCTAGAACGAGCAGAAACTAGCAAAATACACAAAGCAATCACTCATATAAATACATCGGCTACACCACTGCAATTTCATAACCACTTCGACAACCCTTTAGATCACATAACATCAACAGATACGAAGAAAGTAAATTGGAAAAAGAAAACACTGAAAAGGCAATATATACAGTGAGACGGAAGGATTCACGATTGCAATACAGGATCAAACAATAAACACCAGATATTACAGCAAGCATATTATTAAAGATCCCAATACCACAACAGATAAATGCAGACTTTTCAAACAACAAATAGAAACAGTAGATCACATCAAAGCGGATGTACAATACTAGCAAATACAGAATACCCAAGAAGACATGACAATGTAGCAAAAATAATACATCAACAGCTTGCCTTACAACATAAACTTATAAAACAACACGTTCCCACATACAAGTATGCACCACAGAATGTACTGGAGAATGATGAATACAAATTATACTGGAACAGAACCATTATAACAGATAAAACAGCACCACATAAAAAACCTGACATCATACTCACCAATAAAAATAAGAAATTAACACAACTAATCGAAATATCCATACCCAGTACAACAAATATACAAAAGAAAACAGGAGAAAAAATTGAAAAATACATCCAACTGGCTGAGGATGTCAAGGACATGTGGCATCAGGATAAAGTTGACATTATACCAATTATACTATCAACTACAGTACCAGTACATCAATGCAATACAGCTACATCCAAACTTATATATGCAACTACAGAAATCCGTAATTATTGATACATGTTCAATTTCCCGAAAGTTTCTAAATGCAATATAACATATACCGTACAGTTAAAAGGAAGTCATGTTTGATCAAGACCCGTGTTGCTTTCCATTTTTGACCAGACATAACGTCTGAGAAAAGAAAGAATAATAATAATAATACAAAAATCATAAGATTATTCTTCGGGATTAATCAAGTTACAGTATTCAAGTTTAGAATACAAAAAATAGATTTTTATAGGTACATATGCAAATCCAATACAGTTTTGAGGTTTCAAAACATTTTACATTTATAACTATATAGTGACTATATCACAACTTATGGTTGTTTTGCAAATACTGTAACTTAATTCTGTGAAACTGATGTCCTTGCGAAACTGAGTGCAGTTGCAATGTAATACTTGTGCTTGGGTTCTACACAACAATTTTGTTACACGAAGACGAAAAATTCTTCAAGTGCATAAATTTCTTAGTCAAAGCATATGTTGCTTAACTTAATACTAGAGAGGACTTGATAGTTTGAGGCAGGACACTGGCTAGTTTCAGACCACAAGGCAATACTAACCTTACGACTTATCTTAGAAGAAAGATTAAGAAAAGGCAAACCTACGTTTCTAGCATTTGTAGACTTAGAGAAAGCTTTTGACAATGTTGACTGGAATACTCTCTTTCAAATTATGAAGGTGACAGGGGTAAAATACAGGGAGCGAAAGGCTATTTACAATTTGTACAGAAACCAGATGGCAGTTATAAGAGTCGAGGGGCATGAAAGGGAAGCAGTGGTTGGGAAAGGAGTGAGACAGGGTTGTAGCCTCTCCCCGATGTTATTCAATCTGTATATTGAGCAAGCAGTAAAGGAAACAAAAGAAAAATTTGGAGTAGGTATTAAAATCAATGGAGAAGTAGTAAAAACTTTGAGGTTCGCCAATGACATTGTAATTCTGTCAGAGACAGCAAAGGACTTGGAAGAGCAGTTGAACGGAATGTACAGTGTCTTGAAAGGAGGATATAAGATAAACATCAACAAAAGCAAAACGAGGATAATGGAATGTAGTCAAATTAAATCGGGTGATGCTGAGGGATTTAGATTAGGAAATGAGACACTTAAAGTAGTAAAGGAGTTTTGTTATTTAGGGAGTAAAATAACTGATGATGGCCGAAGTAGAGAGGATATAAAATGTAGATTGGCAATGGCAAGAAAATCGTTTCTGAAGAAGAGAAATTTGTTAACATCGAGTATAGATTCAAGTGTCAGGAAGTCATTTCTGAAAGTATTTGTATGGAGTGTAGCCATGTATGGAAGTGAAACATGGACGATAACTAGTTTGGACAAGAAGAGAATAGAAGCTTTCGAAATGTGGTGCTACAGAAGAATGCTGAAGAAAAGGTGGGTAGATCACGTAACTAATGAGGACGTATTGAATAGGATTGGGGAGAAGAGAAGTTTGTGGCACAACTTGACTAGAAGAAGGGATCGGTTGGTAGGACATGTTTTGAGGCATCAAGGGATCACAAATTTAGCATTGGAGGGCAGCGTGGAGGGTAAAAATCGTAGAGGGAGACCAAGAGATGAATACACTAAGCAGATTCAGAAGGATGTAGGTTGCAGTAGGTACTGGGAGATGAAGAAGCTTGCACAGGATAGAGTAGCATGGAGAGCTGCATCAAACCAGTCTCAGGACTGAAGACCACAACAACAACATGTTAGTCTGTTTCTTATACTACTGTCATATGACTATTTAGATGGCATTTTAATTTCATTTTAGCACTGCGCTGTCATAGATCACACGTGACTGAGATAATGTATATTTTGACTTGTGGCACATCCCTAATGGTTTCTCTACACAATGGAATCTATGGAGCATGAGTCACCTATGAATCTATCACAAAATAATAGTTATGGATCCAGCACAAACTATTGTAAACCTTGGGGATACTTGATAAATAAATCATTACCTTTGTGGCCAGTATATTTCTTGATTTCATGCTCTTCAATTTTTTTCTTTGGGAGAATGTCAAAAGTATGGTTTATGTTTTTTGAACTGCCATATCTGAACTGCTACCTAAAATCCATTATGCATTTCACAACATGAAACAGAAACCTGCCCAGCTTGACAGAACTGGATGGTCAATACCACAGTGGTATTAACCAAGTAATGAGGCTCATGCCATAATGTTGGAACATTTGTAAATTTATTCAAATGTTCCTTTAATTAAATGTGTTTTGTGTCCAGTTGTTATTGTTCATTCTCAGAAACTTATGGGTGTCTTATCAGCATAGCTGTTAAATAACCGGGTAAAAAAGTCATTTTTAGTAACAAAAAATGGTCCACTGTGAGTCTGTCTAATCATTTTGAAAACTTAGTCTGTGAAATCTTGAAGATCTCTTCAAAATCCAAATCCTGATATCAGTGACCATACACTCCTTTAATATGTAAAATAAAATAGTTTCTGTGGTTCAAATCTCACCATTAATCATGAAGTTTATTTTGTGTTTTCTCTGTTATAGTATGACAAAGTATACAAAATCAGTAAAATCAGTGCTCAGAGAATCTGTATGCTGTATATATACTAAAAGAAAAATAATTCACTATGTAACAGGTTTCAGAGCCAGATGTTTATAATGATATATTCTGCAAAACCTTTCATATGGACATTGTTACAAAGACATCAAACATCTCAATTTTCCAATACAGGTAGATTCATCTGTGAACACACGCGGGTCACGATGTGACATCGATGAGCGTTATCCCGATATGAGCAGCTCTCGGGAATCCCTTATGGATCTGGGTAATGTGGTGAGTCTGCCACCAGTGCCTGAAGACAGTCTTGGAAACTTCTGCAAACTTGCTGTCAGAACGTCTAGCCTGTCATCACTGAAAAACTTCCGCAAAGTAAAACTGTGTTTGCAGCGTGCATCCTCTGAGGAGGATGAGGACAGTGAAAGTGAAGAACACAGCTTTGCTTCATCGGTAAGGTTTTTAACATTTCTGCACCTAAA
Source organism: Schistocerca nitens (assembly GCF_023898315.1). Lineage (NCBI taxonomy): Eukaryota > Metazoa > Arthropoda > Insecta > Orthoptera > Acrididae > Schistocerca > Schistocerca nitens. The sequence goes on along the minus strand of NC_064614.1, from coordinate 898,742,842 downwards.
TATTAAAAAACAATTCAGTTATAATCTCACTTGCTACATACACAAAGCAAAGTAGTACAATTGTTAAAACATTGGGCTTCTGTTTAGAAGTGAAGTTGAGATACCTGTACAACCATCTGCATAAAGGTTTCCTGCAGCATTCCCAAATCATTTAAAATGAGTGCCTGGACAATTTCTTCATCAAGGCCACAGGCGATTCCATCCCCTATCTCTGAGCCAGTGTTCCATCTCTAATTACCACATTGTCAAAAAGATATTACATTTTAACCTTCCTTAACTTTTTAAAATTGCCATTTTTATAGCTTTGCAACTGTTTTCCTTGTATCAACAGTTGGCTTGGATACATTTTCATTCCTTATGGGGCACCTGTATCCAAGTAATATGGTTACTTCATATATATGATTTAAACAACTGACACAGTACCTTAAATGAGGATAACATTTGAAGCACAGCAACTCAATAGCACATAAAAGTGTGATCTCTTCATATGATAACTGGACTGATGGTAAGGAACAAAAGATTTTCTTACATGTTCATAAATCACTTCAATTTTTTGCTCTGGACTAAAACATGACGTATATGGTCAATATTCATAGTTCAGGAGCAATCCTTGAAACTGTAAAGGCAAGTGACATAACTGTTCAGGGGCATCTGTATTTAAATGTGCTATCACCCTATTGGTCTGAAAATAAGCCACATTTTTATTCAAATTTCACCCTAAAAAAATTAGGGTGTGGCTTCTATCCACTACGTTGTCTTTTCACAAACCTTTGCTGTAAAATTATACTCTTTTACAACAATACAACTAGCATCAGTTGCAAAAACTGGTGACAAGGCATTTTATTACACAACAATCTTTTACCTGTATTTTATTGGCTAGATCTACCAATATTGTTTTGTTAGCTTACAATTCAGTTTCAGTTGGATACTGGAAAGAAAGCCTGTTTTGTGCCAATACAAATGATCATTTTAGTGATAAAGCATCATCACGCCAAGCAATTGAGCACTCGTTCAGGGGACAGACATGTGGCAAATATCTGAAACTTGAAGCTAAGGTTTTTTCCCCAAGTACAAAATAAGAGGAAAGATGGAATGCTTATCTCACAAGAAATAATCCAACTGAAATGCTTGGAAATCGCAAGAGCTTTAAATGTTCCACAAGGAGGATTCTGTGAGAGTATAGGTTGGTGTCATCATTTTAGTGGAGAAATGGCCTTGGTCTCTGGTGAATTACTACACCAGCACAAAGAATGCAATCAGGTTTCCAGGGGAAACTAGTTAACTTCAAACTAGTTCGGCATACAGTTGCAAAAGTGTCACTCATACCCTATTCATCAGATTGGCAAAGCTGACAGAACACCAGTAATTTTTTACATACTGAGCAGTGTGACAGTAGGCATGAAAGAGGCAAAAAGTATCCCATTAAGAGGAACTGTGAATGAAAAAGAGAAAAATAACTGTGATGTCAGCTGTTACAGCCAACGGGAGAAAGTTACTCCATTATGTCATCCTGAAGAGAAAAAACTAAATGCAAGAAAACCTTCCTAAGGGCATAGTGATTCACTGGCAAGAAAGGCTTGGATGACAATGCAACTGATTGTTGACTGGCTGATGATTAAAATTCATCTGGATTTTGTACCATGTCATTGTATAAAATACTTCAATTGTAAAGTTAAAACCAACATTTCAACCATATTACAGTGCCCTTCCTCAGGGAAAGACGTAGTTATGTCGACTGGCTGTCCACTGTATGAAATCGCAGACCTGGGGCGCTGCTTGCTAAGATAGCCATAATAGTTTTGGATCCTTTTAAGGGACATCTAACTTCTGAAGTAAAAAGATAAGCTTGCTGCATGAAAGACATACTTTGTCATAATACTCAGAGGAATTACTTCAAAACTATTGGTGTTAGATGTGGCTATAAACCATCCATTCAAGGATAACTCTGAAAAATGTATTCAGATTGGCCCCTGGAAGAAGAATATACCCTTACACAGTTTCGTAAGACTAAGAAGCCATCAGTCACTCTAATGTACAAGTAGATTCTTGCTTTGTGGGCCTTCATATGATCAGAGTCTAGCACACGGGGGTTCAAGAAATGCTGCATAGGAGGTAGCGAGGATGGGAAGAGACAGAATAAATGATGGGACTGAGAGTAATGAAGCAATTACAGTTTATGACAGTGGATATGACAAAGTACGGTACCAGTACGTTAGATGCCAATGAGTAGTATCAGATGTTAGAACAAATGTTTACAGGCTACCTATGTCTTACTTATACGCAAACGTAAATTTCTGGTAATTTTTCTCTCTTCAATAAGAGTTTAGCTTATTTTCACACTCAATGTTTTTTTCTTCCTCAAAATTTAGAGGTGTGGCTTATTGGGCCAATATGAGATATAATGTAACTTATAGCAGAGACTATCATCCTGAGGATTTTTTCCCAACTGTTTCTCTGTCCCATTTGCCTTCATTCTTTCCTGTCTGGTGCCTTTCTCTCTTTTCCCATCCATAATTTCCTGTTTGCCTTGTGAAAAATACATACTTTGTCTGCACACAACACACAGTGATACAATTCCTATGGTATTATGTAGTAATGGTCCCATCCTTTCACACAGCAACTTACAGTCTGCCCAGATGACACACGTTATGTGTCTTATTATTTTCTACTTCTCAGAAATATTACATCTGCTCACTGCACTTCGTGATTTAGTAGCCTTACCCCACACACCTTACACACACACACACACACACACACACACACTCTCTCTCTCTCTCTCTCTCTATCACTTAGACTCTACCAACATGCTGTCTTTTTATGCTCATTCACACTTGTTACCTAACTCCCAGTATTGATGGAAGTGCTATCTGACCATAAATTTTATTTTGTCATCAGTCATAACTACCATTATTCACTATTTTGCAGCTCCACTACACTTCCCACAAAATAAATTTTATTTTTTGCTCTCTCCTTACTACATTTGCTTCATTTATTTAGTTGTACATTTTTTTTTACTCTAGCCATCAACCATGTATCCTTGCTCTTTCCACCTACCAAAACACAGAAAAATTTGCCTACCACAAGCAAACACTCAATTCTACATACTCTTTGTACCTTGCTGGTTAGAACAAATGTTACACTGTAAAAGATCTTTGACAAAACTTCTATAAAAGCTAGGACCACACTGACAAAGATCTCTTACACTGTAATACACACCTAATCCATGGTAAGCAACCCTCCCTCCCAACCCCTGCAATGGCCTGAAGTCAAAAATCATCTTTCTGGTGCAAATCTTCAATAACCTCCAATTTATTCATCAGATTAGAATCAGACCAAAGCTAACTCTGAACCCTGACTATTTCAGTTAGTACCTATTTACAACTGTGATCCTCCCTGTTGCCAGCTAACTATAACCTTATTAACTTACAAAAATTTGCAATCAGTTTCAGTCCACCATCTTAAATCTGATCTTGACCCAATTATTCACAGTGCACACCACAAATTTCACCTGCCATGATGAATTACATGATTGTGTGGTGGAGGACTTTTACCACACACAATTGCAAGGCTTGCTGGGAGCCTCATTTATGAAGACCAACATAACCTACAGTTTCTTCTCAAATACCCTCTCGAGCATCTGCCTCTATCCCTTTACATGCTTCTCAAGATCCAATCCAGCACCATATACATCAAAAATAACTATGTTCTCTCTCTTTGCACTGTAGATGCCACCTCCCTGACCAATGTCCCAGTGACCTTAGTATTGTCATTACCTGCCTCCTGCCTGAGATTCAGGATCAATTTCTACTTTTGAAGGTTCACTTGTTAGCAAATCAGCAGTACTGCGATGAGCTCTAATGTCAACATTACATACCAAGTTGTTTGTGCAATATCTTGTGTAATCCTTTATAGCCGCTCAGAGTCTTAAACCCCACACCTAGTTCAGATTCAGTGTTGACATCCTAATGAACTGAATCAAGACTGAGGACAATCTATCTTCATTCTTCACTCGTTCTTTGGCTCAACCTACAAATCTCTAATAATAGGGTGTGATCGTATAGTTCCGATCCACTTCAGTGAAATAATGGATGTTTTTACATAATACGCATGTGTGTTCTTTGTCAGTCTATGTATATATTTCCTCTGCACTTCAAAATGACCTCCATCCATTTCAAAGCATTGCTCCCACTGTTGAAGAGCAGGGCTGAATACATTCTGAAGAATAACTCGTAAAATATCCCTTACCTTTGTTTTGTACACCCTTCTCTGAGCTGCAGATACTGGATATTATTTAGCTCACCTTTATTCTTGACCACAGATGTGACAAAGCTAGGATTTCGTCTTCTGATTCTGTAGCAGAAGTTGGCTGTCATGAAACTTGCACAGTATGCAATTGCGTAAATAAATATGCTGCTTCTCAGATCTGTGTGACATATATTCCCTAAGTACCACACAATTGACTCTTTATGATAAACAGTTCTTTCTACAGCATAATTACGAGGGCTTTATAACTCATTTATGAAAGTACACATCAACTTGACAGTTCGGAATACGACAACAGAGTGAATATATTTTACAATCCCCCCCCCCTCCCCCCCCCCCCAATCAATGTTAGCACATTCGACTGTGGATCTTGCTCCAGGGTTGATGCAATACTTCAGCCTGGGCCAACGACAATAGATGGAGTGTGCACAAGTGGACCCGCAGGTACTCACTCTTGCGAAGTTACAGCAGTCGCCATCCCCCTTGAAGTCATGTGTCATACCACTATGTGGCTCTCCATATGAAAAATATGAAATAAAAAATGCACGGCAGTTGCACTCTTCTATAAATTACATCATTATATCGTTTTATTGCTTGGGAGCATATTTTGTCAGAAAGGTCGACAACAGGTTACACATTATTTCAGCATAGTCTTACATATTTCCCATTCAGTAGTAGTGTGAGATGACTCGCAGTTATGTTTGTTAACTTTATCGCAGATGTGGAATGTTACCTCATCAGTAAACAATAAGTGACTCATAGGTGTTCTGTTTCAGCAACTGCAATTGACTCAGTGCCAAAAAGTCCCTAAAATATAGCTGCTTGATCTACAGACAGTGCGGAAAATCTTGCACAGCCCTTCACTGACTGGGATTATTCTATCTGACCTTATTCAGACACAGATTTCCAGTTCCCCTTCTGCACATAGCACCTCCTCCCACAACTTCTAACTGACCACAAAAGGGGACTCCCTTCATCATTTAGTATGTATCAGGACTGATCAAACTGAATCAGATTTGCCTCCAAGGCAACTACTCCCCATCCCCACTCTCCCTAAACTGTCATTTTACAAAAAAGTATAGACTGAGCACTGCACTTTAAATTTAACTTACAGGTTTGCAATAAGATTTGAATGAAAAACAACTCAAACTAAAATTCTATTAAGCACTGCTCAGTTATAAAATGAGTATATGAATACTTATTGGGAAGAAAGAAGCAAGGATATATCAGAAAGCCCAAATAATTGTAACAGATTTTATTTACACACAATATCATTCACTGCTTTATAAAAATTTCTTTGGCTAGCAAATGGTTCACAATGTAGTCAGTTGTATAAAATGTTCACAAATGTGCTCTTGATCGATTTACACAACATTAAAATTTATGTATCAAAAATAAATTACATATCTGTAAAAGCACAAAACATAGGACCAGAAATTTATGTAATTATAAACATAATGCAGTACACAACAAAACAAACTGACTTGTTGTACAAGTAATAAATGGTAAAATTCGTTCTTATAAGCAATAAATAATGGAAATTCAAAGGCCAATAGTAGTCACCTTCCCAGTGTCATTTAAGCTTGCTTACAGCCCTAGACATATTTTACGTCAGTCATCATCACAGATGTTTTACATACACAATTCTATTTTTACATCATTTTGCAGTCATATTTGGGATAAAAAATAACTAATACATTTTAAAAAGTAAAAAGAATATTGTTATTCTTATATGAAGCAACATAATCAATGGATGTACCTTAACTCCAAAACTGTTACTTTGTGCACAGCTGAATGAAATCTTAAAAATAATATGTTTAGGTGAGGGCCTCAAAAAATAATGCTTATATTACAACACTATCATTTTGTTTTGCAGGATGAGCAAGGAAGCAGTGACAAGGAAATGAGGCCAGCTTTTCTGTCGCAAAAAAAGAACATCATGCTTGGTAACATTAAAGAAGAAGTTTGAAGACTTCTGGCACTTGACACCATTTCCTGGTTTATTTTGTCTGCAAAAACATTAATGGCCTTCTGGATTTTTTTGTGGGCAACAGCTCCTAGATATACTGGAAGAGAGGAGAATAATTGTTGCAAAAATACTTGTAACTTAAGAAGTCAAATTATAAGGAAACAATGTTCACAAAATATTCTCTGTTATATGACTGCTATATAAACTTGATTTTATATCTAAACATAGCAATAAAAATTGTGAAAAACAGGAGCAACCACCTAATATTGGGAAAAAGCAGAGATGTATATAGGAAATCATGAACAAGCCTCAAACTTCTCTTAGAGTGCTTTATATTGTAGTTCCAAGGAAAATGCACGTTTTGTTTTAGAAAAGTCTGCTGGAGGATGTGATAACTCTAAACTACAATTTTAAAATAACAATTTATAAAGGCTTCAAACAAATCATTTTTAAAGTTGTAGTTTAGAATTATCAAGACACTTTTCCAGCTTCTGACAGACTTTTCTACGACTGAACAGATGTACGAGGCATGATCAGAAAGTAAGTGTATTACATTTTCAAGTGTATTTGAAAAAGAAATTACAGGATATTGTTGATATACTTGTGATTATTTTTACCATATACTTACCATACTGTTCAATGGATGTGGTGAGCTGTGACACAAGTTTCCTAACTCCCACCTCTAAGAAGTTTCCCACCAACTCCTTCCCCCACTACAGAATCTCTTTCAGCACCTGCTCGTCTATTGAAAATTTAATTTTGTAGCTCAGGCTATGTGAGGACATATGTCATCATGCAACAAGCACACTCCTCCCATCAGCATTTACCTCATTTTTGTTTTGAATGCTTTTTTTTAAGGGTCTCAGTACCATTGTGCATTGATGGTCTCCCAAGGCAAAGATTCCACCAAAATGATGCCTTTCTAGTCCCAGAAAACTGAGGCCATGATTTTTCTGTTCGATATAGTGGTTCAGAGTTTTTGACACATGGGGAATTGGTGTGAAGCTAATGTAGCAACTCTTTTTGTCTCAGGAATGTAATGAGCTGCCTACATTTCATCTCCAGTCAGAAAATCCTCTTCTTCCATTTCAAGTTGCTCAAGAAACTCGTTGGCGCTATTGACTCGATTTTTCTTATGCCACTCAGTCAGCTGTTTTGTGACCCATCTCATGCACAGTTTCTGATATCCCATTGTTTCTGTGATTGTCTCGTATAAAGAGAGTGCCAGAGAGTTGTGGAAATACTGCAGAAATTTAATCTACTGTCAACTATCAGTCTTCATGAACATGCATATATGGACTGGAATGATAAGTGAAAATTTGTAAAATTTGTCCAAAGGCCGGGAATCTAATCCAGGTCTCCTGCTTGCTAGGCAGGTTTGTTGTCCACAAAGCCACTTGGCACAGTGGTTCACACAACTGTACAGGTAACCCTTGCATGCATCCCTCCTTGATCCAACTTCTCATAACCACCCCAGTCTACTTTTAAATTCCCCCTTACACAGGAACAGAATTGCCAAGGCTTTCCATATTCTGGAATAGCATCTCAGCATTGAACATAATGGGGGATCCAGCATGAAACCCAGGTGCAGGTACTTATAAAAAATGAAATCTTCTTGTATAAGGGGGAATTTAAAATTAGACTGGGGCAGCAGTGAGAATTTGGATTGAGGGAGGCATGCCAGAGTAATCCATGCAGTTGTGTGAACCACTTTACTGGGGTGGCTTAGTGGCTAACGCACCTGCCTAATAAGCAGGAGAGCTGGGTTTGATTCCCAGCCTTGGTACAAGTTTTCACTTGCTGGTTCAGTCTACATATACATAAAATCATGTGCACAAGACCAGTAAAGTCTCTGAAATTCTGTAATTTCATCTTCATGAACAGTGTCCTTGATTTTTTGCACCAACTCATCACACAAAAAGGTAAGGTCTTCCACTCCTCTGTTTGTCTTGAACATTTGTTCTGCTTCCACTAAACTCCCCACACCACTTATACACACTTGTTCTGTTCACAACACCTTCACCACAAACAGTTTTGATTTGTGAAAACATTTCAACAGGTGTTCGTCCTTCCATGAGTAGGAAGCAAATCACAGCACGACTCGCCTTTGGCACAATTTCTTACCACACTACAATGCGAGTTTACACACTATCTTTTTCCTGCGGTGCTTGCTCTGGTGAGAGGATGCCCCTCTACCACACAGTGTTGCCAATACTCAAATATCCATGGCCCATTATGGTCACAGTACACTTACTTTAGAATATGTCTTGTAGACATTATGCCAAGAACCTACTGCACTGCCGCAGCTGGTGGAGGAATGACACCCTACTTGACATGTCTCAGGTAGCAGATAGGAGGGTCCTCACTGGCTGCCGACAGACTGGGGTGAAATAAAATAGCTCTCTTGGACCAAACACCACCACCACCACCACCACCACAACTACAACAACAACAACAACAACCTGTACTGTAGTTGAAGCTTGGAGCTTGCTATACACGAGGTGAACCACCTTTGAGAGTCCAACATGGGAGGGAATCTGTAAGTAAAATTCCACCAGGAAGACTGAACTCAAATATCATGGGAATAACTTGAGATGTAATATGGATGAAATGGAACATCTGAAAATACCCCAGATTGACAGATGATTGAAATTTAGGCTCAAGACAGGACAGATAAAAAATTTAGCAACACCCAATATAAAGTCCCTTAGCGGCCCAGGGAAACTGAAAATTTTGATCGATAAGAGATTCTGACAACTGGACTCCACAAAGTGAAGGACAGAATTTACAGCAGAATATCTAGAAAAAAATTAATGAAGCAATGCCCACAATTTGGAACAGACTTTGTGGTCAACCTCAAAATAACAATGTCCACAATGGAACTCGGATCACAATCCCCCTAGGCTTTGAACATTGATTATATGAGCTGCAGATAGAATATACATCGTAATGAATGCCCATCACCAACTGATGATAAGAGTGAGAGGAAAAAGGCAAAGGAGATTTGGATGGACTCTGCGAGTTTTTGGATACGATGGAGAACAGTATCAACAAAATCACACTAAACTCTTAATTGGAGGCTTTAATGCCCAGTTACATAGGGAAAAGAGCTATAGGGATGTTTTAGGGACATAGCCAGCATAAGGGAGAATGAATAAAAAAAAAGTAGTGGAATCCTGCAGAAATGAGGACATGATCTCAAAAGTCAACATCCTTCATGAGAAGACTAAATAAACTCAAAACTCTGAAACAGTGAGACTAGAATAAAGAGAAATGGCAGGTGGACCATGTTTGCATGAATAACAACTACCACAGGGAAATTTACAGTGTGAATGTCCTGAGAGCACCAAACACCAGTTCAGGTCATTATTTGAGTAAAATAAAAATTAAATTCATGCCACTGACAAAGAAGGAAATAATTCCCAATGGAAAAACAGAGCTGAACAACTAGCCCTAATAAAGTAATGGAAAAAGCACCAATGGTGCAATGATGAATGCAATAAAAACAGTGGAATACTAACAATATTATGAAAAGGATAGACTGCTACTCACCATATAGAGATGTTGAGTCGCAGACTCGCACAACGAAAAGATTGCTATACATTTAAGTTTTCCACCAAAAAGGCCTTCTTATAAAGTAGAAAACACACACATGAACAAACTCTCACACACGACCACCATCTTAACTGGTGTAGCCAGACAGTCAATAGACACAAATCCTGGTTAAGGTATGAAGAGTCAAAAAAACAGAAGAATCATACTTGTTACTCACAAATCAAAGAAAGATAACCCAAAAAATAATAAGGAGAGTTAAATACCAATACCAAAAAGATATGCTGTTAATGACAGAGACAAATGTTGAGAAACAAACTCACGAGATGACTAAAAAATATTTAGCGGACAACTCCAATGATATGATCCTCCAACACCAATGCTAAAACACAAAAACTGTAAGATGGCCCATAGCAATGGATGAAATCAGAAATTTTAGCAGAAACATTTATCAAACTACAAAATTTTGATGATCCTCCAGAACTTCTTCAAATAAACGCAGAAGTCCCAGTAAAAATATCAACGGAAAATCTAAACCCACCAACTATCCACAATGTCTGCAAAACTTTGACAGAGCTTGGGAACTACAAAGCAAGTGGAGAAGATCAAACATTTGCAGAACTCTGGAAACATGCAGCAGAACTAGCAAAGACATCTTTACCCCCAGGTATGACTCATTAATTACACAAAAAATGAGAAAAACACATCTGGATAACTAGGGAGAGATTTCCGTCTTTGATTGCATGAATAAAGTCTTACAAACAATTCTGTACAATCACAGTACAGACCAACTTGAAGAGGAAGTAGAAGACTGCCAGGGAGAATTTAGACCCTGCAGATGCTGCCTGGAACATATAGCGTCCCCAGTGCTATATTACGAAAGGACTTGAAAAACAGTATTTATAAATTGAATAATATGTTTTTATCGTGTAGCCGTAAAATAATAATCTCTCTGTCCAAGTTTCAAATGCAAAGAAATAATTTATGACAAAATGATCTAAAGAGACGACAAGATACGCTCTTTTGTTAATTTTTTTTTAGTCGTACCCACTTCCTCTTTTGTCTTGAATGTGTTTAGAGGGGCATCTTGCGAGTGCTGGCAAATGTAAGCATATTTGTATGAGTTAAGCATATAATATACTGATTTAATATTATTGTGCACTTTTAATTTGTAAGAGGTGATCCCGATTTCATGTCCGCCTTCCTTGAATTAACCTGCATTCAAGTAATTTACAGTTCAACAATCGCAGCGGCCGATGCAGCCAACGACGCCATTACGTGGCGATATTAACTTATGAAAAATTAGCGGAAGCGGAAAACTCGCCCGCTATTAACATAGTATTAATTTTTCTCCACAGCCGCCCGACGTTGCAGAAAATATTTAGCTTTAAGATTCTTATTTTCAGTACCATAGCCGAGACCCAGAGCCAGGACTCTGACTACAATACAATGGTTAACGGAGGTAAGAAAAATACTCTCGCGCGTGTGTGGGCCGCAATTGTAATTAATAACTAAAGATCTTATGCTTTAAGGTGAACTGACTAGCCGAGGAAATTAATATGAAAAGTTTATTACATTGTACAACTTATATGCTCATGTTTTAAGATTCAGCGAGTCTAACATTCATTAACGTAACGAATAATTTGAAATTAATATTGTTAAAAAGGAGAACTTCAGGAAAGCATTTAATTGTAAAATCAAAATTAAATGGAATATCATTTTTATTCAGGCCCACCACGTAAGTCGGCAACAATCAAATAATAATAATAACCATAACATTATATATATTAAATTACGATGGCCGACGGACGTGAGAAACAGATAACCATTTTAAAATTACTCTAAGTCCAGACTGTTATACAGATGGTTGTGGGGCCTCCGCTGTTCAATATAAAATGTCGAATCTTAGCATTTTCAGCTGTCTACAATTCCAGTTGTTATTTTATTGAGCAACCAGTTCAGCACTACATCACACCATCTTTATCTTCAGACTGCCTGATCAACATTTAGTAACAATCCCAACTCTGGTCCAGACAAAATAGGGGCAAGCATTCAGTGACTGGTATCCACAGATTTCTACTTGACACAGCGATCCCTTTGATCATCACTTGCCAACAACTGATGATCAAAGGGACCACTGTGTCAAGCAGAAATCTAGTTGAGGGTCCCCAAATCTAGAATCTAGCGGGACACATTCCACTCCCCAACGACACCACCACACGGGTAACTGAAACTTTAGGATGTGGTGCATTCCAACTGGTAACCTCCGCACATGAGGATAGATGTCAGAAGTCAATGCTCCTCATATGCAAAAATAATGTCATACTCATTGGACAATGAGACAACTGTCAGATGGTGATGAGTAAGTGAGCTATAGTCGGTATCATTGGAACTTAAGAGTAAAGATTCTCACTTCTGCAAGGAGATTGTCGAGGGAATTAATCCCACAGGCAGCCTTATGTCACAATGATAGACTGGGTCTAACAATTTCAAACTTGAATGTATGCTGAGCCATAAACCTGGCAGCGATAGTTCAGTCGGGACAAGACCAAGGCCTGGTAAATATGCAGAAGAGTAGCATGATCTCTAGCCCCCACGTGGTGTGGGCAACGAAGCAGAGAGCGTTAAGTTTCCGCATTAGCTAGTCTTTAGTTGACAAACATGGGTCTGCAAAGTGAGCTTTTTTCAAAGAGGAAGCCCAAAAACCAAACTGTGCAACAACATCCTAGCACAGGATACCCGAGTAAAGTTCTGGGTCAGGAAGGACTGGTTTGATGACAGGAACACAGGATTTAACATTTTTGCAGGAGAGAACTAGGAACCATGGAAAATAGTCCAACTGGAGGCCCTTTCAACGGTGCCTTGGAGCTGGCATTCAGCTGAGGGTATGGCATAAGAAATGTACCACATGCAAAAGTTGTCAACATACACTGCGGGTGTGACCAGTGCCCAAACGAGGTCACTAACCCATTGACATTGATGAGGAAGTTTGTTACACTTAGCAGAGCCCTGTGGAATGCTGTTCTCTTGGACCCATGGAGAGCTGAGTGAAGTACCAACTATAATCTGGAACAATCATTTTGATAAAAATTATGATCAAGCAGTTTGCAGAGCATGTTGATGAGACTCATGGTCAGTAGATGCCAACTGCAACTGAGCTTTCATTTGGCTTAAGGATCAGGATGATGATATTATCTTGCCACTGTGAAGGGAAGACACTGTCAACAAATACGGTTGAAAACCCTGTGTAGATGTGGCCTTAACATTCAGATGTTGAATCGTCTAACTATGAACTGAATCAAGGTCTTGGGCCATATCATGAGGAAAGATCCTGAAGTAGTTACCCGTCAGTGAAAGATTCATTATATAATTTGGTTTGGCAGAGAGTGAAATATATGAGGACATCTCCAACTTGTCATTTCTGTCATAGAAAGGACACTGACACAGTTGCAAATTCAGCTGTAATGTATTCAGCATGAACCGATGCTCAGTACAAAAACAACCCTGAAGTATGAGACCTGGAATGGTCGTCAATCTTTGGTGATACAGCAGACTAGGGACCTTGGTCCACAGCTGGAAAGATGAGGCACATATTTCCGAGGAGGAGACGTAGCACTTCCAGAATTCCTTCTTGCTGTTCTTAATTAGATAGTGAGCCTTGGTTTTCTCTGCTTAAAAGTGAGTATGGAGTCTTGTGAAAGGAGCTGCCCGAGACCTTGCAGGGCTCTATGATGAACCTGAATAATTGTTGCAATGTCCTTTGTCTACCAAAGGTCTGGCCGGCAGCATGGTAGCAGAGTGTGCCTGTAGAAAGAGGAATAGTAGTTCCAGCAGCGTGGCTGACTGCATCAGAGCTGTCTCCCACAACCTAGTCGATGCAGTGTGACCGGAGGAGGGGTGGAGGAGAATTATATAACTGTCAGTTGGCTCTTTTAAGAGACATTAGTGCATTGGGTAGGTACAAGGAAGTGACAGGGTCACCAGAAAGTGGTGGAGTGACCACTGTTGTGAAGCCAAGAGGTTGGGGGAAGAGATCATTTCATAAGGCTGATAGCCAAAAAGGTGTCATGAGCACCACTGTAGTGGGTACGAGTACTGTCATTAAGGAGGAATACATCAAGATTGGAAAGAAGTTGGTCAATCAGAAGACCCCTAGCAGATGAAGAGTTACTTCCCCACAGGGGGTGGGGTGCACTGAAATCCGTAAGGACAGGGGTGCTGTTCGATTACGGCGGTAATCTCAAGGGAAATAAGTGCCCTGGCTAAAGGTAAATGAAATGTTAAAAATGGTGATTGCTGTGATAGTTTGCACTTGTACCGCTATTGCTTCCAACGCAATATGAAGGGGTCTCCACTCACTTATGACATCTGCATGCGAACCAACGTTCAAACCCCTCCAGTTGCCCTACCATGGCCAGCACTGGGGAATGGTCATAAAAAAAAAAAAAAGAGTTACTTGAAAGGTGATACATACTGCATAATAAGAGGAAATTAGGTTTTGCACCTCCACAGGGTGTATATGTGGACAAGGAAAAAAAATTCCCGGTTTTCCCGGTTAAAAATACACTTTCTCCCGGGTGAAAACATAGTTTTTTCCTGTTAATTGACAGTATATTTTCTCTCGGAACTGTATAACTTATCAATCCTTTGAATGGTTATGATTTTATACATGGGAGTAGAATTTCCCGGCGCTTTAGAAAACGAAACACCTTTTGGAAAGATGTTTGATGTGCAGTAACATATACGCTGCATATTTTCATATTACGAAAGTATAAATTCTAATTCCACCAAACACCGCATGTTACTTTCCGAAGCATTGAAATCGAGACTGCGATGTGTATTTGTAAGCCAGTCATAGCTCATGTCACTTGATCTCGCCAGCCGATGACGGTGGATATTCAGAGCTTCGGACATGTCGTGTAGTCAGTCAATAGCAACATCACTGTTAAGCAGCGCGAACGCACAAACAGGAAAAGTTAATGGTTTATATATATATATATATATATATATATATATATATATATATATATATAATGTTGCTAGAAGAAAAACAAAGCTTTCACATATAATATTGGTCTCTAAGGCCAATACGCTGCAAGAGAAGCTAAGCTTTCGCATATAATGTTGGTCTTTTATGCACGTATTACATTTTAAGATGTATCACAGAAATGTGCCAGTAAATTTTTTAATAACGACATAAAAGTGTGATCTTCTGGGCTAAAAATTTCTATTAGGCCTACTACAAGCAAAAAGCTTTACGTTAGGAAATAGTTTTACACCATTCATACACTCCAGTGTCTCAAGCATGAGATCGAAAAGTAGTAGTGCGAAATTTTTATGGAAATTTGGAATCGTCTTATTCTTCCGCAATTTGTGTGATGTCCCCGTTTCTTCTCCTTCCTGATTCTAACAGACAATGTTGTCATCACTAATTCTGTATCTATTCCTGCCAATGTCAAAGCTTATTCGCCGGTTAACTTCACTAACTCTGCCAGTTTAGTTACCCCGCAATTATTCTCCGGTTAGGCATTGTTACGTGTTCATACAATGCGTTTTCCGCGCTACGTCCAGAATAGACCTTAAAGCAACTGCTAGCCGGAGACTGTACAACTGGCCCTTGCTAGTATAGGAATCTGGCCAAAAATTTTCTGTCAAAATTTCATTTTCTTGGATACACCGAGAAGATAATACGTAATCTTTCTTACCTGTTATTCCTGTTAGTAGTTTATTTGCACTCTGGAAGTCTGAATCTATGGATTTAGCTGGTAATCGTAACAACGCTCATCATTCGCAACCCTATCAACCACATAATCAGACAGTGGTTAGCTTTCTTTCATTCGGCTATACTCTGCTCAGCTCGTATGGCTCCTTTTTTGTCTGCAGGAAAGTTTATTTCTAGATGTGACGAGGATTCCACTGACAGAGACATCACGTACACTATGTTGTGTTGTTGTTGTGGTCTTCAGTCCTGAGACTGGTACTATGTACGCATTCACATATCAACTTATGATTCATTCAGAAATCAACTTAGAACGTGTTCAATGATGTTCAAAAACCGACAGGGACACGTTTCAAAGTCATACGAATAGTCGATAGACCAACTCACGCTGGATGCTAGGCGCTTTGTGAAACAAGTTTTATATGAATTTGCCCCCCCCCCCCCCCCACCCCCACCCCCTCCCCCGCACTGCGACTGCTTACACAGCCAACAGCCACGTTTCTGTAGCCAGAAGCGGAAGAAGGTTGTACTCAACTGTGCACGCGTATGATCCCACTCGTAACTGCTAAAACAAATCTAATAACAGTTGTGACATCATGCTCATCAGAGGCAATTTGTTGTTACGAAGCATTGCATAGTCTTCCTAAAGTCTTTGACACATTTTGCTGTTGGCAGACGCTTGTATGAGCACTGTGTTTTGTTGCTGTATATAACGCATTTCCTTTGGAATTTAAGTTTTATTTTAGTTTTTTCTCTCTTTCATTTTTTATGGCTGCAGTATTATTCTGCAGTAGCAGGATTCAGTAATATCCTTTGTTAGAGTATTGGTTCTTACCAGTCAAAACTACAAAAATTTAACTGAGAACAAAAACAATGAAAAATTCCCGGAATTCAAAAAAATTCCCGGGTTTTTCCCGGATGAAAAAATTCCCGGATTTTTCCCGGATCTCCCGGGTCGTAGACACCCTGCCTCCAGCAGATGACAGCAGTATCCATTACAGCTCCACTGAAACATCATGTTGAGGATACCTTGTTTAGGCATGAAGGGGCCAGGAAAATTGGTTACATCCCAGGACCACTATTGGAGGACATCATCAGAGAACACTGGCTCTGCATGTGAGGGCATGGGGGGAGGAGGCGGGAGGGGGGGGGGACTTGGTGCCTCCAGGACCACCTCAGTAGCCTTCTTGAGAATATTATGAAAATGAGAGATTGCTACTCACCATGCAATAGAGATATTGACTCGCAGACAGATACAACAGAAAGATTGCTAAACAAGTAAGCTTTTAGCCAAATGACCTTCTTCTGAATTAGACAACATACATTCCACATTCACGGAAACAAAACTCATACACACATAATCACTATCTCAGTGGAGAAAGATGGTGGTCATATGTGTATGAGTTTCATTTGCATGAATATTTTTTCCCCTAATTCAGAGAAAGCTCTTTTGTCCAAAAGCTTACTTGTTTAGCAGTCTTTTTTTGTGCCTGTCTGGGACAACATCTCCACTATGTGGTGAATAGCACTCTATCCTTTTCACAATATTTTCATTGTTCCAGCCTGAATTTTCCACTGTGGTCGCTTTCTTCCTATTTTTTTCTACTCTTTCACAAATTTTGGTCACTGAGATTCTTGCAAGGACTTATCCGCTGTAGATGTGGGGACAGACCACAAAAATACTGTTTTATCACTGTGAAAGTGTCTCAGTCTGTTCTAGTACACACCAGGTATTTGAGTAAAATGTTTCACTCCCAGTCATCTGGCTTGTTCCTCATCCCATGGGATAATCAGGTTGGGGAAAGCAGAAGGATTGCAACTGTGCGAATTAAATTATCTAGATTTGTCAGTTGAGACAGCCAAATCAGAATGGCCAATGTATTGGTTCAATTTGATACATGTCACATGTGAAATGTCTGCCCTGATGCTAGCTACAGAAGGATTGCAACTGTGTGAATTAAATTATCTAGATTTGTCAGTTGAGACAGCCGAATCAGAATGGCCTATGTATTGGTTCAATCTGATACATGTTACATGTGAAATGGTCTGCCCTGATGCTAGCTACTCCAATCAAGGATTCTCTCCATCAGCGCTAACCTGCCACAACAAAGGTTATCTGGCACAATGGCTGTCGCTGGGAGTTCTGAAGTCCCAGGAAAACTGCCATCTACTCCTTGGCTTGTATTGACAATTAACAGCTCAGAGATCACGAAGTTGCTTGAGTATTCTACTGGAAGGGGATGTAATAACCCAAATATGTTGGATTGGCTACCACAATGGTTCTTAAGTGTGTATATGGGTCTATACAGTTATTGTGAACAGAAGATCGTCGACACCATTGGCAGTAGGCAATATTTAATGAATTCTTCCCCAGTTGGGCCACAAAATGGAGATCACACTCATAAGGGGACCAAAATTACTTCAACCAAAGAGTGATGTAAGGGACATAAATCAAGATGTCAATGAAAGAAAGCTGGACATAAGGATATAGCTGGGTCCACATCAAATGCTGTCACACGAGAAGGAAACAGAACTAAGTATAGTCAGAGAGTGGAGAATGCACTACAAGAAAGGACGTAGGTGCTGCAACAGCTTGACACCCCCTGCTCGTCATACACATACTCACAAAAGAGTTGTGTGGGCCCCCTGAGGAGACAAGATGATTTAAACCAAAAATAAACAAATGACAAACAATGAAAGGGTTATTCACAGATGATGAAAGATTGAAAAGGTCACAACACATGAAAGATACTGGACAATTCAGAAGAAACAAACATGCACTTATCACAGAAGACGACTAGCAAATGATTGACTGAAGTTGTCACAGGGCACCATGAGATGAAATTAATAATAGATTCACGAAAACAGATGCTTGGAAAGATGTGCATCAGAGATCAGGGTTCCCCACAAAAGCAAAATCACTGCACTAACCCAGCTATCTGTGGCTCATGAAATATACGTGTGATAGAAGTTTTAGGTCTGTAGATTTAATTATAGGCGTTTTTGAAGTCTACAGTAGTTATGACTTCTTGTTTGTGTCTTCTTTTGCTGACATCCCAATTACTAATTTTAAAGTAATTATTTGTTCTAGGAGTGTGTCTGCAAGGCCTATATTCTCCTTTGTAGTCTCCAAATTTCTCTTCAAGTTGATCTTTACAAAGATTGTACAGAATTTCGGATAAGACTTTATATGTGCAATCCAAGAAAGAAATCTCTTTGTAGTTACCCACATTTGTAATGGATTAATTATAGCTGGGCATGCAAGCAACAGTTTGTACCAAAACCTAAACTGTATGGCTGAGTGCTCATTTGTTGCCCCCTCACACTGATCTATCATTGTGAGTGGTACAAGAGGGTTTGGAGGTAGTGTTATTGCAGTGCTTGGAGTGCAGTTTAGTAAGGGGTATTGACATTTATGTAACCAATAAATGACATGTGGATTTGTCTACACCTGAATGATCTGAACTAGAGCCTAGTTGCAGGGTTAATCGGCAGCCATATCCAGTCTGACCAAAATAGAATACATTTCTAGTTATATGTGAAACTGTTAATACCACTTCCAAATACTGCAGGCTTGGTTAAACATGTGGATCTGAAAGAACACTCAGTTAATACCCTGGCACATACACCTACATACGTACTCTACAAGCAATCATACGGTGCATGGCGGAGAGTACTTTGTACTAATACTAGTCATTCTTTTGCCTATTTCACTCACAAACTTAGCAAGGGAAATTACTGGTTACATGCCTCCATATGAGCCGTAATTTCTCTTCTCTAGTATTTTCAGTCCCTACATGAGATGGTCAATAACGTTTCACGAAAAGAATCTCATCCTCCCTCTATGGATTCCCATGTGAGTTCACGGAAATTTTCACAATACTCTCATGTCGGTCAAACCTTCGGGTAACAAATATAGCACCACGGCTCTGAACTGCTTCAACTTCTCCCTTTAATCTGACCTGATGCTTACCTCAAACACTTCAGCAGTACTCAAGAATGAATTGCATAAGTGTTCTATGTGTGGTCTCCTTTATAGATGACCTAAACTTTTTTAGAATTCCCCAATAAACCAAAGTCAGTCATTCGTCTTACCTACAACCTACATCATATGCTTGTGCCATTTCATACAGCTATGCAACATTTCACCTAGATATTTAATCAGTTTGACTGTGTCAAGCGGCACACCACTAATATTGCATTCGAACATTACAAGACTGTTCTCGCTACTCATCTGGATTAGGTTAGATTTTTCTGCACGAGAGCAAAATGTCATTCATCACACCAAAGAGGAATTACGATTCAGTCATTCTGTATCCTCCTCCAGCCACTCAGCAATGACACTTTCCCATACATTATGGCATCTGCTCGCCCTATCCATCAGATTGTTTATTTATACACAGAACGAGAGTGGTCCTAATACACTTCCGATATCAACACAGGAAAATGAAAGACCATATGACATATGAGGGTTGCTCAGAAAGTATTTTTTCTGAGCTGAAAAAAAAAAATGATACAAATGCGAAATATTACGTATGTATTATCTGAAGTCTCTCGAGCGAGCATGCCAAGATTCCCTCACTTCCGACAAATAGCATAGCTGCAGGACAGTTTAAAAATGGCGTCTGTAGGTGAAGTACATTACAAGCAATATGCTGTGATTGAATTTCTCACTGCAGAGATAGAAACTGTGGGGAATATTCATAAACACTTGTGCAAAGTCATGGAGCATTTGCTGTCGACAGAAGTACAGTTAGTTGCTGGGCACGGAGGGTGAGGTAATCAGAAGACGATTAGGCTGAGCTCCATGATTTGCAGTCGTTGGGGAGACCATCCATGGCTGTTACTACTAACATGTTGCAGTGAGCCGATGTTGTCATTCATGGGAACAGATGCATTATAACTCGACAGTTGGTGCTGCATTTGTCAATCAGCAAAGGAAGTGTGGATGCAATAATCCACACTCTTGGATATTCAAAAGTGTGTGCAAGATGGGTCCTATGGTGTATCACAAATCGCACAGAAAAAAAAATTGTCTTCATTTGTTGCCATGTTTTGAAGCTGTGGGGAAGGCCTTCTTGTCCCAAATTGTGACAGATGATGAAACCTGTGTTCACCATTTTGAGCCCAAAACAAAATGACAGAAGAAAAAATTCAAAGCAACTGCTTCCGCTGGTAATGTCATGATCACCATGTTCTGGGAATGTGAAGGTGTGATTTTCATTAATGTGATGCTAAGAGGCGGTACCATTAACTCATAAGCATATGTTAACACATTAACAAAACTCAAGATGTGCTTCCGGTGACTTCAGCGGCAACACGATAACGTTTAGTCCCACACAAGTCTGAGGACTGCTGAACATATTGCAAAACAGGGTTGGACAGTGTTACCCCATCCACTCTACAACCTCTACATTTCCACTTGTCTGGGCCATTGAAGGATGCCATTTGTGGAAGACATTTTGAGGATGAGGAGGAGGTGATTCACACAGTGATGCACTGGCTCCACCACTGTGACAAGGAATGGTACCGACAGGGCATACATGCACTGGAGGAAGGCCATTGAACGGAATGGAGATTATGTAGCAAAATAGGGTGTGTAAATAAAACACTATTCTTTTGTGTGTGTAATTCTCATTATGTTCAATAAAGAATTGTTGAAGACAAAATGCGGTGTATTACTTTCTGGGTAACCCTTGTATACACAGATCTGTTATGTTTATCAGGACATTGCTTTGAAATCCTAAAATTAATAAGAAGCAATACACATGGGCACAACAAAAAGACTTGTCACAAAGTGAGCTCTCGGCCAACTAGGCCTTTGTCAGAAATCCCCAACACACACACACACACACACACACACACACACACACATGTGCACAGGTAGACAGGCAAACACAACTCTCCCACACTCTGGCTATTGAAGCCAGACTTCTGGTCTGATCTGGCTGTAGAATCACCCCTTTTCTGTCACTTTTTTCTCTTAAAATGCAATTGTTTATGCATAACTGCACAGGTGATCTATATGGATCAAAGATTCATTACGACTGCAAGAGATTATCTCCAGTTTGTGATGACAAAACCTCTGTGGATAGAATGTGGAACTTCACATGTACTATGGGCTGACTTCCTTCCAATTTAGCAATCTTGGAGAGTAGGATCATGGCGGAACTGTAATTAGCAGCAATGTTGTAAGCTGCCACTTTGAATACATAATTAATTTGCTTAATTATGATAACATTGCATCTCATACAAATGGAGGATGTATCTTGAAATATAGCAAAGATTTCATGAATGGAAGAGGTACGTTTAACATTTTGGTTATTTTAATTCTCCCTTGTTTGTGGCTCAGAACATTATTTGGTGTGTCTTAAGGGGACCACACCATGGTTCAGGTCGTGGGGGGGGAATTCGATTTTCAATTTTCATCATATTTTGATAGATTAAGGTTTTATTTAAGTACTCTGAAAATGATTTTGCCGAAAAACTTTTTTTCAGGCATTTAAAGAGCATTTTCCTACCACGTGTGTTTATGTGCCACGCCCTCTTTTCTGTATATATTTTAGATCCTTATATCCCCTACATTGTCATTTTCCTTTTTTTTTTTTTTTAACTCCCGAGTGTGTTGGCTACCCTTGGAACGCAACGGTCGGTATTCTTTTGTTTCTGCTGTTTGTAAACAACACGCTGTTAGTTATGTTCAAGTGAGATTGTGAGTAGTTGTTATATTTATGTTTGCAGTGCTTGTTTACGTGTGTTTTGTTGTGTTTATTGAAGATGACGAAACGTAAAGGCATTTTCAAGAAACGACAATTTAGAGGAAACAAGTTTAGAAAGCTTTCTGTGCAAGAGGTTATGTCGCCTGGCAACAATGTTTCTAATTGTAATTCTTCAACAAGTGCATCATCAAAGAAGCTCTCACCATTTCAAGAGAGCGACAACGAATTTACTGTAGGTGACAAGGGGTGCAGTAACATTATTATAAATTTGAGAATATTATCAGATGTAATTTCTAAATTTGTACAATGTAGACAGTGTGCTGAGTCACAGAGTGCGAAAATTTGCGAGAGTGCCAGTGGGAGAAAAGGCCTAGCAATTGCTTTGGATTTAATCTGCACTAAGTGCTCAGCTGTGATTTCATTTATGAGTTCTTCAAAACCAGATGCAAGTGGCCCTTATGAAATCAATACTAGATTAGTTTATGCCTTACGATCCATTGACAAGGGCATGGCTGCAGGGAGAACATTTTGTTCAGTGATGAACTTACATCAACCACCAAATAAATTTGAAAAACTGACTTCAATATTAGAGAAAGCTGTATGTGAGGTCAGTGGGGAAAGCATGAAGCTGGCTGCTAGGGAAGCAGTGGAAGAAAATGATGGATGTTAGGATATTGCAGTTGCACTTGATGGAAGTTGGCAGAAAAGAGGACATAATTCTCTGAATGGAATAGGGACTGCCACGAGTGTAGACACCAGTAAAGTGTTAGATGTGGAGATAGTGTCTAAATACTGCAAATGTAAAGTCAATGAACATAAAGAACACAACTGTGTGGCTAATTTTAGAGGAACAAGTGGTGGTACAGAGGTTCATGGAGTACAACAAATATTTCATCGCTCCGTAGAAACAAGAGGCGAACGACACACCAAATATTTGGGCGATGGTGACAGTAAGGCATACAACAATGTGGTGAACTCTAAGCCATATGGAGATGCCCTTATTAGCAAAATAGAATGTGTAGGTCATGCTCAAAAACGTTTGGGAACAAGGGTGAGAAAACTAGCTGCTGATATGAGGGGGGAAAAAAAAAAAAAAAAAAAAAAAAAAAAAAAAAAAAAAAAAAAAAAATTAGAAGACAGAAAATTGTTGACTGGACAGGGTCAGTTAACTAAAAATGAAATAGAAAACTTGCAGGTATACTATGGGCAGGCAATTAGGAGAAATAAAGAAAATCTGGAGGCACTGAAGAGAGATGTTTGGGCTATATTCTTCCATAAGTCCTCTACTGATGAGAAGCCATGTCATGGATTGCGTCCATCAGGAGAAAATTCATGGTGC
Source organism: Schistocerca nitens (assembly GCF_023898315.1). Lineage (NCBI taxonomy): Eukaryota > Metazoa > Arthropoda > Insecta > Orthoptera > Acrididae > Schistocerca > Schistocerca nitens. Next base: position 898,719,281 of record NC_064614.1, on the reverse strand, counting down.
ACATACAATAGGGCTCAGGCAACTGGAGAATCTTATTCTCGCCAGCATTCTCTTCCTGCTGCTGTTATTACAGCAATTAAACCCATTTTCAGAGACTTGGCTCATCCTGACCTTCTAAGGAAAAGTTTGCATGGGCAGACACAGAACCCAAATGAATGTTTCAACAGCATAATTTGGAACCACCTTCCTAAAACTGTATTTGTAGGCACGCATACAATGAAACTAGGAGTTCACGATGCTGTTATTACATTCAATTGTGGTAATATTGGAAAGTGTTGGTTACTGAAAAAGCTGGGAATATCCTGGGAAAATATGATCGCTGGGCTGCAACACTGTGATAAAATGAGGACAGCCGATGCAGACAGGTCTGAACGTAGTATGGCCAAGAAAGCAAGACAAACATCCACAAAGGTGAAAAAGAAGCTGGAAGACCTGCTAGAGGCCAAAGAAGGGCAGGACAGTTTTAATGAACTGTAAGTAACAAATTTCAAAAGTTTTTTCTTTTAAGTCAATTTCCCGCAAACTAAAATTTTCAGTACATATGCCCAATTATATCAGAAATTATCATAGATAAATGAATGAAATTTTCAGAGACACTGCATAACATAAAAAGCCACCTCTGGTACTGCAGTCATCAATATTCCCCCATTAGGAAGTTCACAAAAAATATTTTCTGCAGAAAAAACTTAATATTTTTTGTTAATAAATTTAAAAAAGTATTTCTTAAAAACTGTAAAATGGATAAAGTAGGTTTTAGTACAGTTGACTCTATTAGCATCATGTAACATACAATAAAAATATTAAGGTCCTGCATCAAATAGTTTTTTTCAGAAATGGGTCAAATACTTGCCTAAATTAACATGGGTTAGATAGGCAGAGTGTGGTCCCCTTAACTCATATGGAACTTTGTATCATGAGAAATCAGTAAAGCCTAAACCGTGGTCCTTCGAGCAAAAGAAATTTCATTCCAGATGCCGACTTTGACACTGAGAGGCAGTCAGAGTTATGATTATGAACTGTAACTGTCTAGTAATTTTGTTTTATAGACTTGAGTATTCAAAATAGGAACTCAATTTACACCTGCGAGTGTGGGAGATATTTGTGTTAAAATATTGGAGAAACAACTTCTAACGCCCAAAAGTTTCCATTCAAGTAACTAGATATTGTTCAGTGATAATAATAAATTAACTTCTGTTAAATAGGGAGACAAATTAAATATAGTTGTAGAGCCAGCAACAGAGGGACTGATTACTTATACAAAAAACAGTGTTAAGTTTCCAGCTTTACAGAATAGTGAATCCTGTACTGAACAGGCCTTTGAAAACTATGCCACAACGGAGGAAATTGATATTCATATACCAGGTAAGTCTAACGATTTACAGGTCACTACTACGAAATATCTCGTCCCATCAAGCACTTATGTTGATTCTTTATTAGACTTAAAGACTGAGTTTGTCTGATAGTGCTGACAGAGGACACCAAAGTTGTTGCCATTCAATTTTTAGTTATTTCCCACAACACAGTTCCGAAAGAGGATTGAAGGTCACTGGTTAAGATTCACTGACAACTTCTTCTTACACGCTATCTTTGTTTTGGTTGTAAAAACACTAATCAATAGTTTATTTGACCATGGTGGTCAAATGTTGACCATAAAACATTCTCAGCAATTAGGATCAGGTCACAAAACAAAAAAGTGCAACAGAAACATAACCAATGATTCAGTCAAAATGTTTCGAGAAAAATTATGAGATCAGCACTGGGAAGAAATTGACAGTGCAGTTGTTACTGAAAAAATTTCATTATCGCAGTAAGATAACCTATAACTAAAACAAGAGACATGCTGTAATGAAAACTCTGTGAGTATTGTATGCCATCTAGTTTGCAATGTTGTTGTTGTTGTTGTTGTTGTTGTGGTCTTCAGTCCTGAGACTGGTTTGATGCAGCTCTCCATGCTACTCTATCCTGTGCAAGCTTCTTCATCTCCCAGTACCTACTGCAACCTACATCCTTCTGAATCTGCTTAGTGTATTCATCTCTTGGTCTCCCCCTACGATTTTTACCCTCCACGCTGCCCTCCAATACTAAATTGGTGATCCCTTGATGCCTCAGAACATGTCCTACCAACCGATCCCTTCTTCTGGTCAAGTTATGCCACAAACTCCTCTTCTCCCCAATCCTATTCAGTACCTCCTCATTAGTTATGTGATCTACCCATGTAATCTTCAGCATTCTTCTGTAGCACCACATTTCGAAAGCTTCTATTCTCTTCTTGTCCAAACTATTTACCGTCCATGTTTCACTTCCATACATGGCTACACTCCATACAAATACTTTCAGAAATGACTTCCTGACACTTAAATCTATACTCGATGTTAACAAATTTCTCTTCTTCAGAAACGCTTTCCTTGCCATTGCCAGTCTACATTTTATATCCTCTCTACTTCGACCATCATCAGTTATTTTGCTCCCCAAATAACAAAACTCCTTTACTACTTTAAGTGTCTCATTTCCTAATCTAATACCCTCAACATCACCCGACTTAATTTGTCTACATTCCATTATCCTCGTTTTGCTTTTGTTGATGTTTATCTTATATCCTCCCTTCAAGACACCATCCATTCCGTTCAACTGCTCTTCCAAGTCCTTTGCTGTCTCTGACAGAATTACAATGTCATCGGCGAACCTCAAAGTTTTTATTTCTTCTCCATTGATTTTAATACCTACTCCAAATTTTTCTTTTGTTTCCTTTACTGCTTGCTCAATATACAGATTGAATACCACCGGGGAGAGGCTACAACCCTGTCTTACTCCCTTCCCAACCACTGCTTACCTTTCATGTCCCTCGACTCTTATAACTGCCATCTGGTTTCTGTACAAATTGTAAATAGCCTTTCGCTCCCTGTATTTTACCCCTGCCACCTTTAGAATTTGAAAGAGAGTATTCCAGTCAACATTGTTAAAAGCTTTCTCTAAGTTCACAAATGCTAGAAACATAGGTTTGCCTTTCCTTAATCTTTCTTCTAAGATAAGTCGTAAGGTCAGTATTGCCTCACGTGTTCCAGTATTTCTACGGAATCCAAACTGATCTTCCCCGAGGTCGGCTTCTACTAGTTTTTCCATTCGTCTGTAAAGAATTCGTGTTAGTATTTTGCAGCTGTGGCTTATTAAACTGATTGTTCAGTAATTCTCACATCTGTCAACACCTGCTTTCTTTGGGATTGGAATTATTATATTCTTCTTGAAGTCTGAGGGTATTTCGCCTGTTTCATACATCTTGCTCACCAGATGGTAGAGTTTTGTCAGGACTGGCTCTCCCAAGGCCGTCAGTAGTTCCAATGGAATGTTGTCTACTCCGGGGGCCTTGTTTCGACTCAGGTCTTTCAGTGCTCTGTCAAACTCTTCACGCAGTATCGTATCTCCCATCTCATCTTCATCTACATCCTCTTCCATTTCCATAATATTGTCCTCAAGTACATCGCCCTTGTATAGACCCTCTATATACTCCTTCCACCTTTCTGCTTTCCCTTCTTTGCTTACAACTGGGTTTCCATCTGAACTCTTGATGTTCATACAAGTGGTTCTCTTCTCTCCAAAGGTCTCTTTAATTTTCCTGTAGGCAGTATCTATCTTACCCAAGGTGAGATAAGCCTCTACATCCTTACATTTGTCCTCTAGCCATCCCTGCTTAGCCATTTTGCATTTCCTGTCGATCTCATTTTTGAGACATTTGTATTCCTTTTTGGCTGCTTCATTTACTGCATTTTTATATTTTCTCCTTTCCTCAATTAAATTCAATATTTCTTCTGTTACCCAAGGATTTCAACTAGACCTCGTCTTTTTACCTACTTGATCCTCTGCTGCCTTCACTACTTCATCCCTCAAAGCTACCCATTCTTCTTCTACTGTATTTCTTTCTCCCATTCCTGTCAATTGTTCCCTTATGCTCTCCCTGAAACACTGTACAACCTCTGGTTCTTTCAGTTTATCCAGGTCCCACCTCCTTAAATTCCCACCTTTTTGCAGTTTCTTCAGTTTTAATCTACAGGTCATAACCAATAGATAGTGGTCAGAGTCCACATCTGCCCCTGGAAATGTCTTACAATTTAAAACCTGGTTCCTAAATCTCTGTCTTGCCATTATATAATCTATCTGAAATCTGTCAGTAGCTCCAGGCTTCTTCCATGTATACAGCCTTCTTTTATGATTCTTGAACCAAGTGTTAGCTATGATTAAGTTGTGCTCTGTGCAAAATTCTACCAAGCGGCTTCCTCTTTCATTTCTTAGCCCCAATCCATATTCACCTACTACGTTTCCTTCTCTCCCTTTTCCTACACTCGAATTCCAGTCACCCACGACTATTAAATTTTCGTCTCCCTCCCTATCTGATTAATTTCTTTTATTTCCTCATACATTTCTTCAATTTCTTCGTCATCTGCAGAGCTAGTTGGCATATAAACTTGTACTACTGTAGTAGGTGTGGGCTTCGTATCTATCTTGGCCACAATAATGCGTTCACTATGCTGTTTGTAGTAGCTTACCCGCATTCCTATTTTCCTATTCATTATTAAACCTACTCCTGCATTACCCCTATTTGACTTTGTGTTTATAACCCTGTAGTCACCTGACCAGAAGTCTTGTTCCTCCTGCCACCGAACTTCACTAATGCCCACTATATCTAACTTTAACCTATCCATTTCCCTTTTTAAATTTTCTAACCTACCTGCCCGATTAAGGGACCTGACATTCCACGCTCCGATCCGTAGAATGCCAGTTTTCTTTCTCCTGACAACGACATCCTCTTGAGTAGTCCCCGCCCGAAGATCCGAATGGGGGACTATTTTACCTCCGGAATATTTTACCCAAGAGGACGCCGTCATCATTTAATCATACAGTAAAGCTGCATGCCCTCGGGAAAAATTACGGCCGTAGTTTCCCCTTGCTTTCAGCCGTTCGCAGTACCAGCACAGCAAGGCCGTTTTGGTTATTGTTACAAGGCCAGATCAGTCCATCATCCAGACTGTTGCCCTTGCAACTACTGAAAAGGCTGCTGCCCCTCTTCAGGAACCACACGTTTGTCTGGCCTCTCAACAGATACCCCTCCGTTGTGGTTGTACCTATGGTCCGGCTATCTGTATCGCTGAGGCCCGCAAGCCGCCCCACCAACGGCAAGGTCCATGGTTCATGGGGGGGTAGTTTGCAATAAAAAATTCAAAAAACAAGTATTGCACAAAAACAATAAAATATCCAAAAAATAAAGCAAAAACAACATGGAGTATAGTCATATAAGAAAAAAATGAACACACTGAATTAAATGAAACTGAGTTCACAGTTAACAGCTGTGGTAGAAATGATGACACTTGAACCTTTCTTTCCTCTGAGCTGAGCTACATACCAGCCACAAGCAGTAGCTTAAACATCAATAATTTATATGGAATAGTATTAATATAATTAACATGCTTTAATACACAATGTATTTTAAAATTTGTGATTTATTTAACTCAATAAAATTCAGTTTCAATGCCAGATTAAAAATGCAGAATCCCCTGAGAGTTTATGAAATTCTGTGAGATTTCCCTGATTTTTACAGGTAAAATGTAATTCCCTAAGAATTCCAGGTTTTCTAGAAGAACCCCACCCTGACAACTGGCAGCCATTACATAAAAAAATAAGTCCCTAAGTAAATAATAAAAATCATTATCTTAATAAAAAATGTTAAATCTGGCTATGGCAGCATCTCTAGCAAAATATTACAGCTAACTTGATAACACCACCTTCGAGCAGTCTAAATAATTGGTAATGAACTCATTGGTTAGTGCCAGACAAGATTTAAATCCAGCTGTTGTAAATCCTATCTTTCACTGTGAGATAAAAGAATCACTTCTGATCATACATTTATTTCACTCCTCTAAATCTTTTTAAAGATAGTTTTAAAAGCTAGCACAAAAACTTTATTTATCCTTTTTCTGAAATGTGTAACAGATGACTTGTTATTTAAATGGCTTCCATCATTCTGCTTCCTTTTATAAATATTTACTGAATTTCAACTTTGACAATTGTTGTAGACAAGCATTTTCAGTAAACACTTTCCTTAGCAAGAAGCTTCCAAATTTCTTTCAGCTGGCAGATGATAGTCACTCATGTCTATTGGAAGTCCATAAAAAACATTGCCACAGAGGCAGTAAAAAGAGGAAACTCTTGATAGAACAGAGAAACACAACAAATGTGACATAACAGTACAAACTTTGAGTTTGGTGTGCCAGTAACAGTCCATGTGAACAGAGATGTTTTGTATTATGGTTGCAACTGTGTTGAAAATATCTGTCAGACATTATTCAAGTAGTATGAAAGCAAGGCAATGTAGCAAACACATATGGAAGATCTTATGTGTAGCTAGGTCAGGTTTAATTTCATGGTTGTTGAGAAGATTGCAAGTAGAGTTAACATTCAGATGTGGTACAGGAAGGTCAAAAGTAGTACAGGAAGGTCAGTCACACACTTTACAGCTCACCCCAAGATCATTATATTACCAAAAGTAGCATTAGTCCTGGGTAGTGAGCAGCCTATTACTTAAATTTAAATCTGAATGAACTAGCATGGGATTCCTAGACCATAGGAATAAAACTCTTAAGGCTTCCACTACCGATCACTACAAACTTCAGGAAGCTGCCTGATTAGCAATGGTCCACTATTAAAAGCAGTATTGAACAACATTATCAACAGACTGACAAGCAGCTGTTCATACTGTACTATTATGTGAAGACATCACACACTCCGTGCACCACAATGCACAATCACTGCAAAAATACAATGAGCTGACAAAACTCATGGGATAGCAATATGCATATATACAGATGTCGGTAGTATGGCGTACACAAGGTATAAAAGAGCACGGCATTGTCGGGGCTGTTAATTTGTACTCATGTGTCATAGCAGAAATCAACGTGGGACTTATGATGAATGTGTGCATTAGGACAGTGCAGCAAAATTTGGCATTAATGGGCTAAGGCAGTAGATAACCGATGTGGTTTACTAACAGCATATCACTTGCAGAGCCACTCCTGCGCTCGTGACCATACCGGTTGTACACCAGATGACTGGAAAACTGTGGCCTGGTCAGAAGAGTCCCAATTTCAGTTGGTAAGAGCTGATGGTAGGGTTAGAATGTGGTGCAGATGCCACGAAGCTATGGACCCAAGTTGTCAACAAGGCATTGTGCAAGCTGGAAGTGGTTCCATCATAGTAAAGGCGTTAGTTTACATGGAATGGACTGGGTGCTCTGGTACAACTGAACCACTCACTGCCTGAAAATGGTTATGCTCAGTACTCGGAGACTAATTGCAGCCATTCATGGACTTCATATTCCCAAGCAATGATGTCATGTCACCGGGCCAAAATTGTTCACAATTGATTTGAAGAACATCTGGATAATTCGAGCGAATGATCTGTCCACCCAAATCGGCCAACATGAATACCATCATACATTTATCAGATATAATTGAGAGGTCAATTTGTGCACAAAATTCTGCTTTGGCAACCAGGAGGTATCCCACGACTTTTCTCACCTCAGTGTAGTACACTTACATTGATCAGCCAGAACATTATGACCAGCTACCTAATACTTGGTACATACACCTTAGGCATGGATAAAAGTGGTGACACATCATGGCATGGACGCAATGAGGTCATGGTAGGTTGTTGGTGGGAGTTGGCAAAACACACACACACACACACACACACACACACACACACACACACACACACACACACACGTCACCTAATTCCCGTAAATTCCAGGGAGGGGTGACAATGAGCTTTGACGCCACGTTCGATCTCATCCCAAATGTGTTTGTTTGGGTTCAACTCTGCCAGTCCATCACACTCTGGGCCTTGTCACAAGGACATTAGCTTGGTGATAAATGCCACTATCGTCGGGAAACATGATTGTCAAGAAGGGGAATACGCTATCTGCAACCAGTGTATGATACTCCTTGGTGATGATGGTGCCTTACATGTGCTCCACTGGACCTACGGATGCCCACATGAATGTTCTCCATAGCACAATGGAGCCGCCACCAGCTTGTCTCCATCATGCTGTACAGGTGTCAACGAGACGTTCCCCATGAAGATGATGGATTTGTGCCATCCCATTGACATTATGAAGCAGGTACTGAGATTCATCAGATCACACAATGCTCTGCCACTGCATCAACGTCCAGTGGCAATGGTCACATGCCCATATCAGTCATAGCTGCCAATATCATGGTCAGACTCAGATAGATTGCGCACCTTCCCCATTCTACACATAATGTAGTATCGCCCTTTTTCTGTCATTTTTTCTCTTGCAGGACAAATGTTTAAGCATAACTGCACAAGTGATTTATATGGCTCAAAGACTCAGTACGACTGCAATAGAGAAAGAGATTATCTTTGGCTCGTGATATCAAAACTCTGTGGACTGAATGTGGAACTTCTGATTTAGAATTGCAGAGGGTAGGATTGCAGCAGAACTGTAACTGGTGGCATTGTTGTAAGTTGCCATTTTGAATACGGTATGAAATTTCATTAATTGTGATAACATTTTATCTCATACAAGAGGATGATGTCTCCTGAAATGTAGCTGTGTTGTTGTTGTGATCTTCAGTCCTGAGACTGGTTTGATGCAGCTCCCCATGCTACTCTATCCTGTGCAAGCTTCTTCATCTCCCAGTACCTACTGCAACCTACATCCTTCTGAATCTGCTTAGTGTATTCATCTCTTGGTCTCCCTCTACGATTTTTACCCTCCATGCTGCCCTCCAATACTAAATTGGTGATCCCTTGATGCCTCAGAACATGTCCTACCAACCGATCCCTTCTTCTGGTCAAGTTGTGCCACAAACTTCTCTTCTCCCCAATCCTATTCAATACCTCCTCATTAGTTATGTGATCTACCCATCTAATCTTCAGCATTCTTCTGTAGCACCACATTTCGAAAGCTTCTATTCTCTTCTTGTCCAAGCTATTTATCGTCCATGTTTCACTTCCATACATGGCTACACTCCATACAAATACTTTCAGAAATGACTTCCTGACACTTAAATCTATACTCGATGTTAACAAATTTCTCTTCTTCAGAAACGCTTTCCTTGCCATTGCCAGTCTACATTTTATATCCTCTCTACTTCGACCATCATCAGTTATTTTGCTCCCCAAATAGCAAAACTCCTTTATTACTTTCAGTGTCTCATTTCCTAATCTAATTCCCTCAGCATCACTCAACTTAATTCGACTACATTCCATTATCCTCGTTTTGCTTTTGTTGATGTTCATCTTATACCCTCCTTCCAAGACACTATCCATTCCGTTCAACTGCTCTTCCAAGTCCTTTGCTGTCTCTGACAGATTACAATGTCATCGGCGAACCTCAAAGTTTTTATTTCTTCTCCATGGATTTTAATACCTATTTCAAATTTTTCTTTTGTTTCCTCCACTGCTTGCTCAATATACAGATTGAATAACATCGGGGAGAGACTACAACCCTGTCTCACTCCCTTCCCAATCACTGCTTCCCTTTCATGTCCCTTGACTCTTATAACTGCCATCTGGTTTCTGTACAAATTGTAAATAGCCTTTCCCTCCCTGTATTTTACCCCTGCCACCTTTAGAATTTGAAAGAGAGTATTCCAGTCAACATTGTCAAAAGCTTTCTCTAAGTCTACAAATGCTAGAAACGTAGGTTTGCCTTTCCTTAGTCTTTCTTCTAAGATAAGTCGTAAGGTCAGTATTGCCTCACGTGTTCCAACATTTCTACGGAATCCAAACTGATCTTCCCAGAGGTCGGCTTCTACCAGTTTTCCCATTCGTCTGTAAAGAATTTGCGTTAGTATTTTGCAGCTGTGACTTATTAAACTGATAGTTCTGTAATTTTCACATCTGTCAACACCAGCTTTCTTTGGGATTGGAATTATTATATTCTTCCTGTAGTTTGAGGGTATTTCGCCTGTTTTGTACATCTTGCTCACCATGATTATGAACTGTAACTGTAGCTATGAAGATCATTTATGGAAATATATAATTCATGAATGGGCAATGGCGCATTTAACTTTTGGTTATTTTAATTTATCCCTTGACTGTTGCTTGGATCATTATTTGGTGTGTCATTGCTTGTAGGGAACTTTGTATCTTGAGAAATCAGTAAAGCCTGCACCACGATCGCTTATGCTCTATTTTGAGAGATTAATTCTTGGACTTTTATCAAAATTAATACACAACTTTGACACTGATTCCTAAGATGCAGAGTGAGTATGTCATAGCACCCAAGATGGCTTCCCCATGGCGTTGACTGTAGCTCTTGACAATCTTAAGAATTTTCTGAGACAACGATAGCTGGAATTCTGGCAGAGCCACAGAAATTTTATTCCAGGTGCTGACATCAAGAGACAGGCAGAGTATGATTATGAACTGTAACTGTCTAACCATTTTGTTTTATAGACTTGAGAATTCAAAATAGGAAGTAAATTCAAACATGAGAGTGTGGGAGATATTTGTGTTAAAACATTGGGGAAGCGACTTCTCTTTCCCAAAAGTTCCCATTCAATTACCTACATTTTTCAGTCATAGTAATTTCACATCAATTTAATGGGAAAAGAAGTTAAATTGGTGATTGTTTAGGCCATGACTCTGTGTCTAATATTTGCGTGTATCTGTTTCATGACACACTGGAACAGGTACTGCCGCTACAACATTGGGTTCAAACTACGAAAGACCAGAGACTCAATGGAAGACAACATATTCAGGCAGGACCTCTGATCAATTATCTTTCTGCATCTTTTATGCCACCAACTTGGTTCTTGTAGTGAGTAGAAGTGGCCTGGACTCCGTTGCTGTTCTATGTAAGGGATAGTTTTCCATTTTTGCTACCATTCTGTACACAAGCTTCTGTAGCGACAGTCTGTGAAGTGCTACGAGATTTTACTTGTGTGTGGAATAGTTACAATTTATTTCATGTGTTGATCAGAACTGTCAAGTTTATGGAACTGCAGTGCAGGATCTAGCTAGATCCTCAGCACCTGTGATTGGTGCCCTCACCAACTACGCAAAAGCTTAGTTTGCTGTCTGATAATATGTCTCATATTGTGCAGGTGTAGTCAACCATGGCACAAGCACAGTCAAATATGGCACAATCGCTTTCAACTATGGCACGTGCACAGTCTGAAATCCAGACACAGGTTGCCTTAACTTCGTTGATCGTGCAAAATCAAAACGAAATGCAAGAGATGATAGCTGATCTTGTCAGAAAGCGTGATGTAATGTCAAATGAGTTACAAGAATTGTGACAGGCTCATGAGAAATTTCTGATAGAGATTGAAAAGACATGTGATGCTGCTAATGAAATTGTGGATCAACAGAATCAAGTAGAAGAAACAGTTTCTAGCCTAAGCAAAACAGTGCAAAATATTTCCTCAGGACAGGAAGGTAAAATCGAAGAAAATTTTGAGGTACATAAGCATTACTTTTCGGAGTAGATCAACTGGGGAAAAGGCAAAGGAACAGCATCTGAATCAGGCGATAATAGATGGTGTAAAAGGTGCTATCTCATCCTTATCCTCAGACGAATTGCCAGAAGAGAATTTCTTTAAGAAAAGATCAGAAGAGGTTAAGACTCAGGTAGGCTCCAATTTTGTGAAATAGAAGGAGCAAGTCAAGGAATCTATTAAGATGACCAAAGGAAAGCTACAAGAGTTTTGAGGGCTGATGAACAGTGGTAGCAAGGTATATCAAGCTCCACAACAACAAACTTCGTGTGACAAATCAAGTTACAGAAATCAAAATGTTCATTTGTCATACTACAGTCCCCCATTCAGTCCACAAGAAGCCACTATGGGCCATTACATGTTTCTACACCTAACATCGAAGAGAAAATGCTCCAATATCAACAATTTCAGATATTTAATCCCGATAAGAGGACTGTAAACCCTGTACAGTTCGTGCGACGGTTCGAGGGAGCTTTACCTTGAAACTGAACTGATGCAGAGAAGATAAGCTATGTATTGGGATATATTCAAGGAGAAAGTGCACAGTGGGCAACCAATGCATGCGAATCTTGTCGGATTTATGATGAATTTGAACAGGTGTTCTTAGCAAAATAATAGTCACATGGAATTCAACAAAGGTTGCACCAAGAAGTATTTTACCCTCATGCTCATTCAAGCAAGTGACGTTAAGAAACTACTTAGAAAAATATCTTAATAAATGTCGCTACTGGGATGATCCATTACCACAACAGGATCTATTGAAAATATTAAAAGCTAGATTACCAGTTAGTGTCAGAAATCAGCTATTTATCACTTATAAACTCACATGGGAAGTATTTTATTATATTGTTTTAAAATATATGTTAAAATTTTCACGTGCGTTACTTCAAGATCTAAGTGGTAATTTTTTTTATATAGAGGGCTGTGGATTGCTGTGTTAGAAAGGTTAAATAACGTGTTTGTATTGGTAGCACAGTCAAAATCAGTATCTTATTGTTTCATAGTATAAACACGCATTGTATGTCAAAGTGCTAATGTTTTTGATGAATAGATTGGTAATCTCTCAAAAAGTAAAGTATGAAGCCAAAATGAAGTGTTTTTAAGAAACGTGGGTTTCAGGGTAATAGATTTACGAATAAATGGAAACACTGTGTTCAACATGTGGCGTGTGAAGGTAGAGACAATGAAATACAGGCAAACTTGTCAGTATCTAGAAAAACACCTATTAGTGCTTTGAAGATTAAAATAAAACGTTGTGATACACAGTTTCCTCAAAACTAAAGTGATGTAAATGGTTGGTCAGGTTATATTCTGATAAATTTACACATCCTAACAAGGGTGTTAAGTGAATGTGTGTGTTGTAAAATATGTGGAGGGCCAGTTAGTTTACATGAAGACAGTGAGGTATCAAATGGACTAGCCATGAAACTTATCATTAATTGTGCCAGTTGTAAATATACTAATTCGTTTTGGAATTTTGATGAGAGTAAAGATAACTATTTTGAAGTAAATGTTAGGTGGTTTTACGGATTGAGAGCTACTTGCAAAGGACACACTGCAGCAGAAACAATGTGTGCCATGATGAATATGTCATGCCAATCTTGTAAAATTGACAAGTACGCAGGATTTATTGGAGCTGCTGTGGAATCTGTTGCATGTGAGTCAATGAAGGGTGCTGCAAACGAAGCTGTTGAAATAAATGATGGTACGACCAACATACCAGTAGCTTTTGATGGCACTTGGCAGAAGTGCGAATACAGTTCTAGAATTCTGTTTCTATGGTGGCGAGTGTGTATGCTGGAAAGGTAACAGATTTCCAGATTTTAACCAAAAATTGTTATAAGTGTAAATCAGGGAATGAAGAAGGGCACATCTGTGACAGAAATTATGAAGGAACAAGTAGTGGCCTCTGCAGCTATTGAAATTTTTAATCGACCTGTGTACAAAAGTTAAGTGTGTTACATTAAGTTCTTAGACGATGGAGACACAATCATAAACAGTGTAGTAGCCACTCAGCCTTACGGTGAGAAGATTATCACAAAACTGGAATGTGTTGGTCATGTCCAGAAGAGGATGGGACCAGGTTGAGGAAGTTGAAACAAAGTTTGAGACACAAGAAACTTTCTGATGGTGAAACCATACGAGGCAGGCTGACAGAAGAAACGATTGATGAACTACAACAGTATTATGGGATGGCCATTAGAAATAATACTGACAATTTTTTGAAAATGAAGCAGGCAGTATGGGCTACGTTACCTTCTTCCACAGACTGTCAACTGATGAAAAACCAGTACACCACCTTTGCCTTCCTGGACCTGATTCATGGTGCAATTACTACAATGCACAGTACTCATATAGTTCATACAGCCATAAACATTCCATCCCTGCAACAGTTGTGGATATCATAAAACCTATTTACAGAGACCTGGCAAATCCTGAACTACTGAAGAAGTGTCTGAAAAAATCCCAATGAGTCATTCAATTACCTTATACGGACTCGCTTACCAAAAAATGTTTTATTGGAACGAAGACACTAAAGTGGGAGGGGGGGGGGGGGGGGAGGGGGGTCAGTGATGCTGTTACTGCTTTTAATGATGGCAACATTGGTAGGGTGAAAGTGCTACAGCATACGGGAATCAATCCTGGACCAACCTGCATCAGAGAACTTGAATGGATGGACAAGGTTCCCATTGATAAAGAAGAGTATGCAGCACAGTTGGCCACTAAGGAGTCCAGAAAGAAGAAAAGACTTGGAAAAAGATCAAGAGGATGATATACAGTATGGTGCAGGGTGCTTCGGAGTGACTAAAAATAAAAAAATAAGCACATATTAATTGAGTTACACTCTTTTGAAACTTTAGAAGCCATTCCCGAAAATTCACATTTTCTGTTGCATTTTTCCCTAAATCTCAGAAACCACTTTGAGTAGAGTATTCAAATTTTCAGGAAGTAATAACATACATATCCTGAGTCTACTGAACCAAAATAAGATTATAATGTTATGTATAATTAAAATTATTTAGAATAATGTAAAAAATGGTACACAAAATTTTAACCGTGTAATAAAAAAATTGTATTTCCGAAAGAAGTGGCTGAAATGCAATTATTGTAGTTCAGTAGAACCAGAACATACAGTTTTAATGTCCTGTAAAAGTTTCATGTAAATGTTACATTTGTTCCTGAAATACAGGGAAGCCAAGTCACTAAATTTAACATTGTCAGGATAAGGTGTTCCAGCTGCCCTTTATGTGTCAGACAAAAATTTGGAGGAATTTTTGTTTGTTAGATTCAACTGACTTCACTGTTGGAAGAACAACAGTGGAAATGGAAATGGTAGGGGCTTCCAACTGGACAGAAAGAAAGGCTAACGGAAGTACAATCCAGTCCAACCTAATGACCAACATCTGTCTACTAGTCAGTTTTGGAACAATAACTTTCTGCAACAGCAACAATAGAATGAGCTGCAGTCTCTATGCTGGGAAATTGGCATATGTAGACACCAATAATTACAGAGGTAACAGACGACGCAAAAAGTGGCAGACGCGCATCCAACAGACTAATTGTGACCACCTCGAGTCCCAGAGACGCGGTCAGGGATTCGAATAACGGTCATGACCAGCAACTGCAGATGCTACGGTACAACGATGGAACAGAATTATCACACGAATTGTGTGAGGATCAGTATGACAACGTTTGTCCTTTTGTGCAAGTGTCAGAAATCCTTGCCACAATCAAAGGAATTCCAGTCACTGTAACATTAGCCGTGGCAGCTTCAGCTAATGTTATAATAAGCGCCTTGTTCCAAAAGCTATTGTGAAAAGCAAAAGTACCAATTTTGCCAGTGATAACTGCAGAAATATAGGAGCCTTAAGCACAAGATCCACAAGAGTCAGGATGCAGACACAACTGAAGTTGAAATTGGGAAATGCAGCAATTACATGCACAATCCTGGTTGTTGAAAAATTGATCTTTGATTATATCCTGGGCATTAGTATCACACAAGATATGGATGGAAGTATCAACTTCTCAGTGGGGAAAGCAAAATTTTGTATTGCTGGTGCTTTAGTGGAAATTGACTTAATACGGAAGGAAGGAGTACATGAGCAGTACTACCATGTGGCCCATATAAGCTTGATCATCACAAATAATAAAGACCGAAAAATGTTTTCCCTGAACACAATGAAAGTATCTACTTATTCAGATCAAGTACTCAAGAAATTAAAGGAACCTTTGCACTTCACTAATTCACAAAAGCACCATTATCAAGCCTCCTATTACCTCATATGGTTGTTTTTGAAGACAAACCTGGCGTCATCAAAGCATGGTGTGTGTCATCTTTATGTTATGCCACATAGTACATACAGTCATAGCTTTTATCCAGTTCTCTGGTGTCTTAAGAAACAAGAGGAAATTATGAAAACTTGTTCATGCCTCAACCAAATTCACTCCTGCTGAGTTGATGTTTAGAAGAAAGGAAAGAAATGAATGCGTAGACAAAACTCCAAAGGCAGATGATACTGACATACCTAGGGAAAAGAAAATAAGACAAGCTCTGGTTAACCTCACTGAGAAGGCCAGGTTCAGAATAGAGGATTATGACAGGAAGCTCAAACGGATGCGGACATTGAGGATTGGTACTGCTGCAAGCACATCTGCAATCCTCATTACTTTCCAAAAATAATGGTAAGTGGCAATTATTATACACTGGACTGTTTATGGAAATGTCTTCCGGGTCTGGTACAATGGCTAGTGCATCCCCCATAGGTGATGCGGCCGCAAACTGATGTATAAGGGCACACGCGAAACAGCTAGTGGCGTTGGTGTTATAGTATCATCCAAGTTTGACGGTAATATTTCTGAAGTGCAAAGATATGACGAGTGTCTGATGAATATTGTCTACATCACTGATGGCAGAAAAATTCTCTTTTTCAGTGCCTACGCTCCACAAACTGGCCAAACAACTTCTGTCAAGGACGCCTTTTGGAGGATGCTTGATGCAAAGACTGCTGAAGTGCCCTCAGAAGATTACATCATCATCACTGGTGATCTGAATGGGCACATGGGGTGCAGAAAGGAAGAACATACTGCTCATGGCCAGCATGGGTTTGGAGAAGAGAATTTGAACCTCATAATCTGGCAACGTCAAAAACATGGTTCAAAAAGTGTGACTCACATCTAATCTGTTTCTTTGTTTTCGAAAGTGCCACTCAGTGACACTCTGGAGCACATTGGTTCCATTTTCCTGCAAGACATCACAAAGCTCTTCCATGCATGTCTCACTACTAGCTATTTCACGTGGAATGGCAATTTCTACGAACAACTGGAAAGCGTTGCCATGGGTAGTCCCCTCAGTCCAGTGGCGGCCAACTTCTTCATGGAGCATAACGAAGCACAGGCACTGGACTCGGCGACTTGTAAACAAAAGGTGTGGTACAGGTACATCGATGATACTTTCGTTGTGTGGAGCCATGGTGAAGAACACCTCGGTGACTTCCTAAGACACTTGAACAGCCTCCACACCAACATAAAATTTACCATGGAAGTAGAGAAGGAAAATAAACTACCATTTCTAGATGTGCTTGTCAAAAGGGACTGCGAAAACCTGGGACATCGCGTGTACCGAAAACTGACACACACGGGCCGATACCTGCACAAACTATCAAACCACTACCCGAGCCAGAAAAGAGGCATGATTCCTATGCTCATAATCCGAGCAGGACGAATATGTGAGCCACAGCACCTCAAATGTGAAATGCAACATCTGGAAAGTGTTCTGAGGAGAAATGGGTACTCCACAAATTATATTAGAAGTGTAACAGAGTCAAACACTCGATGAAGTAAGAGATCAGGAAAAGAAATATCGGGTACGGCCTTTCTGCCATACATTCCCAGAGTGATGGACAGAATTGGCCATATATTGCACAAACACTGCGTAAAGACAATTTTCAAACCGACAAGGAAGATCAAAGAATGTCTTAGATCAGCAGAGGATAAAAGGGACCCACTTGCAATGTTGGGAATATACCGCTTACCGTGCACATGTGGAAAAGTTTATGTCGGAATGACTGGACGATCAATCAACACCAGGATTAAAGAACATAAGCGACATTGCAGGTTGGGGCAGGTGGAGAAATCGGTCGTGGCAGAGCACGCGCTGAGTGAGACCAACCATGTAATAAAATTCACCGACACGGAAGTTCTGGCTGTAGAGAAGCACTATCACACTCACTTGTTTAGAGAAGCCGTTGAAATACACAAACAGGGGAACAGCTTCAACAAGAAAGAGGAAAGCCTTAAGGTAAACGGATGCCGGCTTCCCGTACTGCAGCGAACGAGCGTCGCAGGTAGCAAGAGGAGAACCGCACTGGAAATGACCGCAGAGAAGCCCTCGGATGTTGGCTTGCCAGGTACATATAGTCTGCGACCACAAGCTCGGCTCCAGTTCACCACCGGCAATGGAGGGAGAAGCTTTGACAATGCCAGCCACTCGTGCTGGCGAAACGTTAGTAAAATCATCAGACGAATGTTGACCAAAGAACCCAAGACAGAATCAAATTGGCAGTTTGTCAACAAGTGGCCATGAAAGCCTTAACAATTTTGTATACAAGCACACTGATCGCACAGGACCTGCAAGAATCAAATGGTGAAAGTTCAAGGATAAGGAAGCAGACATCATAGCCCGAATTATTTTGCCACCAGTTACCACAGTTGAAGAAAGCTGGGAGAAACTAAAAAGAGTCTGCTCACGAAGCTGCACATGCAATTCTTGGGACAACAAAGCCAGGATCACGAAGGGTTGATCAAGATAATGTGGCTTTGGAATGACACAGTCAAAGACATGGTGTACACACACACACACACACACACACACACACACACACACACACACACACAAAGTCTGTATCATGAGTTTCTCACCGATAAAACACCGGAGCGATGGGATGCATACAGAACAGCCCGAAGAGATGCAAAACAGGTTATAGCAGCAAAATCCTCACGTTATGCTGATCTACACGCAAAACTTGACACACGTGAAGGAGAGTGGGTCTTACATCGACTAGCTAAAGAAAGACATCGCAATTCAGAAGATTTTCATTGGTTCTACTGAGTCGGTGATGAAATCGGTAATCTGCTAGTTGACTGGAAGAAGGCCAGAGAATGATGGCACAGCTACTTCAAGAAGATCTCAACAGAAGAGTTTCTCATCTACCAATACCCACCGGCAATGTTGCTGAATGGCCCGTAAGAGAAATTGCAGTCAAAGAGGTCAAGAATGCTTTGAGGAAAATGAAGGATGAGAAAGCCACTGGCCCAGATGATCTTCCAGCAGAGTTACAGTGTTCCTATCATTGGAAGGCAGCCAAATGATAAATGGAAGTCTTCAAGAAGATAATTGAATTGGCGAGGGACAAACACCAACTGATTGGCAACAGAAAACCACCATGCCTATCTTTAAGCAGGGAAATCCCACTGAGTGCACTAACTACCACCCAATTCGAGTTCTCTGCCACGCCATGAAAAACTTTGAGCATGTTCTGGACCAAAAGATCTGTGAGATCACACAGATTTCCAGAAACCAAGCTGTATTTGTGAAGAACTGTTGCACAACTGATGTGATTCATGCTGCAAGACTCTTAGTCCAGAAATATCATGAGAAAGCCAAGCTGCTGCACTCAGCATTCCTAGATCTCCAAAAGGCCTTTGATCAGGTGCCACGCAGTCTCATCTGGCTAGCACTTCGACAGCAAGATGTGTCAGAGCAGCTTATTAATTGGGTGTAGATAATTTATGCACAGCCAAGAAGTTACGTCCGTACAATCTCAGGACTATAGAAGGACTTTCCCATCACAGTCGGTGTCTATCAAGGTTCTTAATTATCACCACTTCTGTTCATTCTCTTAATGGACACTGTGACAGCTAACCTGCACTGGCCATTATGTTGATGATGTGTTGTTGGCAGCAGAAAACAAGCTTGATATGCAGAGCCAAATTCAAGAATGGGGTGACCGATTGGCCCAACACAGTTAGCTCCTCAATTTGACATCAGACAGACATGAAATGGGAACTATCACAATTAATGGTATAGATCTGACTCATGTGAGTAAGTTTAAGTACCTTGGTTCCACGATCACTGTTGATGGGCGACTCACCAAAGAGGTCAACACCAGAGCTCAGGCAGCCTGGATGAAGTGGTGAACAACAACCGGAGTCACTAGCGACCGCAGGATGAAAGATAATTTAAAATAAAAAATCCATCGCACAATCATCCGACCAGTCGCCTTGTATGATTGTGAGTGCTGGTCGACTACAGTTGAGACAGAACGCCGCCTAAGTGTAATGGAAACAAAGATATGGTGGACAGTGGGCCTCACTTAGTTATATCACGTTTCCAATGACATCATTAGGAAACAGTTTGATGTTACACTGGTCCAAGACAAGGTGCGTGAGAGTGGTCTTCAATGGTTTGGGCAAGTTTTACGGGCCGGTGATGACTACTGCCAAGGCAGGTTACATACTTGAAGTTGATGGAATTCTAGTCTTGAGAATTCAAAATAGGAAGTAATTGTGGTAAAATATAGGGGAAGCAACTTCTCTTACCCAAAAGTTTTTATTCAAGTAAGTAGTATTATTCAAACATAATAGTACAACAATATTATAAAAACGAAAGTTGCTACTCACAATATAGCGGAGATGCTGAGTCACTGAAAGGCAGAGCAGAAAGACTGTCACAAATAAAGCTTTCGGCCCCTAAGGCCTTTGTCAAAAATAAGACACACCGTGTGTGTGTGTGTGTGTGTGTGTCTCCACTGTTTATTTTTGATAAAGCCTCGTATGGGTCAAAAGCTTTATTTGTGACAGTCTTTTTGTTGTGCCTATCTGTGACTCTACATCTTCGGTGAGTAGAAACTTTCCTTTTCATAACATTGTTACATTCCATTCTGGATTTTCCATTGTTCAGTCATAATAATTTCACTCCAATTTAATGAGGAAAAACATTAAAACAGACAGAATGTTCACTGATACTACATGCACCATGCGTGTGTCTGACTAACAGTCAGTCCTCACCAGGTGTAGTTCATCGAGAATTTCGGGGTAAATTCTAGAGACCCTCGTATTTACACCGTCTTGAAAACGTGTTATTTTAAAGATGAGTGTGTGAAAGTGGAACTGTGTCTACTGCACCACGATTGTGTGTGTGGAGGACTGGCGTGTATTGGGCGGTTGATGGGCGCAAGCAGGTAGCCACAGCACTTGCCTCGGAAGTTACACACCCAGCACAAGGAGCAAACTTGACATATTCCATGACGGTGCTACGTAAGTCATTATTGAGAACAGTTGAATGCTGTT
Organism: Schistocerca nitens; assembly: GCF_023898315.1. Taxonomy (NCBI): domain Eukaryota; kingdom Metazoa; phylum Arthropoda; class Insecta; order Orthoptera; family Acrididae; genus Schistocerca; species Schistocerca nitens. The sequence goes on along the minus strand of NC_064614.1, from coordinate 898,698,420 downwards.
AAAGAAAAGAAAAGACATTTACTTATTCACTTACTTTTGTGAGGTCCAGATGGTGGACTTGCTAGAGCTTTCTAGTTTGCATTTGTTATAAAGTATGTAAGAGTATCTGTCGGATCGGTAATTGTTGGGCTTACAAAAAATGATTCAGTTATATAGTGTCATGTTTGTGGAAGTGAAAATATAGTGAGATTGGTTTAAAAGTATCCTGAGTGTACGGAGTTATTTTAAGAGTATAAAAAGTTCCTCCAAAACAGCACCTTATCTTCAGAGAAGAAGTTGGGCAGGCAATTGCAGCCGGCTATCCTGAAAGGAAGATCGGTGAAACAACTCCGTGTAAGCTCAATAATAAAGTGGGGGTGTGAGTTTGGCACACCAGCACCACACTGCTCCCTCCAGTCGCCGGAAACCACAAGACAGGTGATGCCGCTATTGCGTGGACGGGTTTATGTCGATAGTAGGTCGGTGGTCATAATGTCACAGTGTTATGGCTGATCAGTGTATTTCAGTAACTGAGAAGCATTATGATCAAAGAATAGATTAGCAAAATATCAATTGCAAAGCCATTGTTGAACCTCTGTAATTTCAATGTCATGCGATTATAAGAATAGAAATTTATGTTTTAATTATATATATCATTATGCAACCATTTTCTTTACAGTCACTCAACATGAAATGGTAGAGCTTACTCCATCCTTTCTGCACCACTCTTCTTGACATATAAGCTATCACCTCTACAACACCTAAAATAAACTGGAGATTCTATAAATTTAAAGCTCAAACACACAATAATCTCGACTGAATCCAAGTCTCAGAGTATGACAATATATAATGAACACAGACTAAATATTTACCTTAAAATTTTGTGTCCATGTTATGGGGACACATCAGGTGCTCCATCAGGAGCATTCAACAAATCTGGTGAATGGCGAGTGATATTGCTGACTGTATTCCTGTTTTCTGTTGGAGACGATAATGCTGCTCGCAGTAGGACCAGTAAAATCCACATGATAAACACCATAACAGGAAAAGTGAGCAGATGATATCCACGTAACCTGAAGGCTAGCGCACCCACAGAAATCCAGATCACAAGTTCTCGACTTCCTAGGCGTCGAAGACTGAGTCGTGGTGGTAGCTGCTGTGTAACAAGAACAGGGAACCGACGAGATCCAGAAGTGTTACGTTCATAAGAGTGAATGGTTTGAGGTGGCAACAGTACTCGCTGCATCACTCTGCCTACAACACCAGGCCTCCGGTACAGTTCTGCTAACTCTGATCCATACTGGAAACATAAAAATGCATTTATGTTTTATCACAAGTGATAACAGAAAATGTAAGTCATAATAGTTACTATTTACATATATATCATTTATCTATACATCGTGTAGAAGTTACATTTGTTATTTTACGTAAGAGGCAGAGTGATTGTAACAGCTGTATGCACACACAACATTCTAATATTCTACTGGCCCTTGGAAAAGAATGGCAGATGTAAGTCATCAAATAATCAGAGATACAAATGTTTCTACAATTTCACCTTTAGATCTGTAATATAACAAACAGGGTATGAGACTGCATATCTCAGATCATGGAAAAACACTAATTAAAATACACTTTCTAGATAACCATTATTCACGAAACACAGAGACAGCAAAAGAGTGAGGTATTTAGCTATAAAAATCCTTAACTAATTACACAGTAATGTGAAGAATCTAATGCAATAAAGGTCATTAAAATTGTGACAAAATGGAGGCAGCATGCAATTAACTTCAAACTGGCATGAAGCTTACTGCAAGCTTCAATATGCAAATGATTAGCATTTGAGTGCAACCACACAGAGTAGGTTGGAGTATGGTGCACCCGAAACTGAACTTATATTTAATTTATTTATTCAAGTTATTAAGAACAACCATTCAATCTCCTACTAAGTACTATTGTGTGGCACTAAGACACCTAACTCATCTTTTATTCTGTTGTTCGAAGAAACATTCTGTAAATTTGTGACTCTGAAGCCCTAACACCACCTCCATGTGACCATCAGCCATCGAGTGATCAGTGTAAACCACTTCATGGCCCCAGTAAATGTTGAGAATCAAGAGGAAGAGATAGCGGAGAGCAGCAGGGTTAATGGAGTCTTTAGGGCCATGCGAAAGGTCCAGAAGAATTGGTGGCCTAGGTATACACCAAGGAGGTGTACATGAATGGAACTCGAGGAGAGATGGTAATGGGAAGGACTCCAGTTCAGACAGAAGGGACCAGATGTGAACTGCAATTGTATGCCCTGACCTGGGCCGCCAATGCGGGAGATGAACTGCTGTGGTTGGGAAAAGAAGACGGTAATTCGGATTCACAGGAGAACTACGAACATGTGCAATGTAACTGGCAAGCAGTTGTGCACACCTAGCCTTCAATGGAGGGACTCCAGCCTCCACCAGGACACTGGCCACCGGACTCATTCTAAAAGCTCCCGTCACTAGGCTAATGCATGGATGAGTGTCTTCAGTTTTAGAAACGTTCAGTCATAAATAAAGTAATAGAACAAAAGCAATGTCTTGATAGCAGACATTCTTTTATAGAAAGTTTGGAAAAATCATTCTTTATACCAATTGCTTCATATTCTATTAATTAATTAAACCAAAGAAGCAATAAGACTCCAAATTCAGGCGATAGCAAGGAAAGGTGTTTGTATCACTCTCACGAACTGCTTTTTCGCAATAAAGAACAGCAGTAATTGTTTATTTCCTATTGTACTTCGACGAAGCGTTAGTAATTCATAGTCATACCAACAGCGTTTGTCAGTATTTTGCATGATGTGTTATAGTTCTCATGACGTTATGTAGGCAGACGAGGTGCGTTGGCGTAACAGTTAAGGTGTCGGGCTGCTATGCGAAAGGTTATGAGTTCAAACCTTGTGTGGTGCTTAATATTTTCATTATTTAAAAACAATATCGAAGTGCCTTACTTCGCGAATTATATTCGTTTGAATGCAATTTTTTGAAATTTCTAGTGCTTTGTCTCTTCATTAACCCTTTTGCTGCTGCAGACACGTGCTCCCCGCATTCCGCGCTGTGCGCGATTTTGTCATCACTGCACTGTTCGCCTGTGCAGACACATGGTGTTCCCACTGCTTTGACATACTTATCATTAGATTTCACAAAAACTATTTGGCACAAAAATTTGATTTTTACACGTCTTCTTGACTGATACCTTCCCCCCATAAATGACTTAATTTTGTTTCGATATTCAACGCAGTTATTATGCAGCATTAAATGTAGTAAACCATTGCACGAAATTTTGAAGAGTTTCCGTATGGTCGATTTTAGTTGCCACAATGTTGAGAATGAAATGTGGACAAGATACCTAAATTTCATATAAAATTTGCTGTATAACAATATCTCATTTAATTTAAGTACTACGTAGGTGTCGTGTGTAATATTGAGAAATATTCCGTCTTTCGCGACTGTAATAAAAGTATTATTTACACCGGACGCGTTTGGCTTTATATATTCAAGTCCTAATGTTTTTGTATGTCCACAGTTTTGTTTAATGTATTTTGTCTACTTCCTTTTGATTGATTGAAGTGCTTTAAAATAAAGCCAAACGTGCTCAGTGTAAATAAAACTTTTGTTACAGTCGCGAAAGACAGAATATTTCTCAATATTACATACGACACCTATGTGGTACTTAAATGAGCTATTGTTATACAGTAAATTTTATATGAAATTTAGGTATCTTGTCCACATTTCATTCTCAACATTGTGGCAACTAAAATCGACCATACGGAAAGTATACTCTATGGACTTTTACCTCTGCAAACTCTTCAAAATTACGTGCAATGGTTTACTATATTTAATGTTGCATAATAACTGCGTTGAACATCGAAACAAAATTAAGTCATTTATGGGGGGAAGGTATCAGTCAAGAAGATGTGTAAAAATCTAATTTTTGGGCCAAATAGTTTTTGTGGAATCGATTGATAAGAGTGTCAAAGCAGTCGGAACACGATGTGTCTGCACAGGCGAGCAGTGCAGTGACAAAATCGCGTACAGCGCGGAATGCAGGGAGCACGTCTTTGTAGCAGCAAAAGGGTTAATGCGGCCGTGGTGGCTTTACTTCATGAACTGCGCGCTCCCCCCTACACGTAAGCTTGCGAACGATGCTATACTATGGCGCTGCTTCTATTGGCGCGTGCGTCGTGTGCAACTGGCAACGCAGCAATCTCCCGCGTCTGGGCGGGCATGCGTGAGTCGCCAAGATAAAAGAATTGAACTATAGTACTGGAGGAGCAGTACAAAATGCATCTGCATACAGAGAAGGTGAGACCGATGGCCAGACAGCTGCTGCTAGACCGTTAATGGCCACTAAAAATAGAGATACACTCATTACAGAGGCCTGCGGGACCCCCGATATGGGGGGAACTATGGGAGGCACGGAAAGTAGGAGCGATAGGAAATTTTGGATAAAAATCGAGAGCAGGCCCTGGAGACCCCACTCATATAATGTGGCAAGGATATGATGTTGCCAAGTCATGTCATAAGCTTTTCGTAAATCAAAAAAGACGGCAGCCAGGTGTTGGTGTCTGGAAAAGGCTGCTCGGATGGCAGACTAGAGGGACACTAGATTATCAATGGCAGAGCAACCCTGGCGGAAACCACCCTGGCATGGAGCCAGTTGGCCATGTGACTCCAGGATGTAGCACAACCGCCGTCTTATCATACGTTCTAACAGCTTACAAAGAACGTTGGTGAGGCTCATGGGCCGATAGCTATCCACATCAAACAGGTTTTTACTGGGTTTGAGCACTGGAATGATGGTGCTCTCCCGCCATTGCGATGGAAAGATGCCTTCGCACCAGATCCGGTTGAAGATGATGAGGAGATGTCGCTTGTAGTCGGACAATAGATGTTTCATCATCTGACTCTGGACCCGATCTGGCCCAGGAGCTGTCAGGTCAATGTGCAAGGACGTTGAGGAGCTCCCACTCCATAAATGGAGCATTATAGGGTTCACTGTGATGTTCAGTGAATGAGAGGGCTTTCATTTCCATCCACTGTTTGAGGGTGCAAAATGGTCAGGGATAATTCTCTGGCGCCGGCCGAAGTGGCCGTGCGGTTAAAGGCGCTGCAGTCTGGAACCGCAAGACCGCTACGGTCGCAGTTCGAATCCTGCCTCGGGCATGGATGTTTGTGATGTCCTTAGGTTAGTTAGGTTTAACTAGTTCTAAGTTCTAGGGGACTAATGACCTCAGCAGTTGAGTCCCATAGTGCTCAGAGCCATTTGAACCATTTGAATAATTCTCTGACCCGGAGGCTCGAGCATAATGTTCAGCAAAGAGCTCGGCAATTGTGTTTGTGTTGGTAGATAACACGCCATTGATGTTAATGCCAGTAACACCTGTCGGGGTCTGGTACCTACAAACACGTCTGATCTTCGTCCAGACTTTGGAAGGTGACATATGGCACCCAATGGTCGAGACGTACCTCTCCCAACACTTCTGTTTCCATCCTTTTATAAGCTGGAAAATGCAGGCATGGAGCCATTTAAAAGCTATTAGGTGCTCTAGGGAAGGATGCCACTTATGTCGCTGTTGAGCTCGCTGACACTCTTTAATGGCCTCAGCAATTTCCAGCGACTGCCAAGGTACTGACTTTCGCCGGGGACATCGTAAAGAACAAGGGATCGCGTTTTCCGCCACAGAGACGATCGTTCTAGTGACCTCCTCAACTACCATATCGATGGTACCATATGGAGGAGATTCAACAGTGACAGTAGAGGTGCAAGTGTCCCAGTCTACCTTGTTTAAAGCCCATCTTGGTAGATGTCCAGGGGAATAGTGCTGGGGAGTGACAGGAAGATGGGAAAGTGGTCACTATCACACAAGTAATCGTGGCCTCTCCAGTGAACAGATGGGAGAAGTCCTGGGCTGCAGAGGGATAAATCAATGGCCGAGTAAGTGCCATGAGCCACACTGAAATGTGTGCAGGCTCCAGTATTTAAGAGGCAGAGGTCAAGTTGAGACAGGGAAGTTTCAACATCTCTACCTCGACCAGTAAGCACAGTGCCACTCCACAGAAGGTTATAGGTGTTAAAATCACCCAAAGATGCGAAAGGTGTAGGGAGTTGATGAATCAGTACTGCAGGGGTACTGTACCATCTGGAGAAAGACATACGTTGCAGACAGTTATTTCCTGCATTGTCCTTATCCTGACAGCCACAGCTTGAAGAGGGGTTTGAAGCGGCAGAGGTTCACTGCATACCGAGTTCAGGACACAGACACAAACTCCACCCCACAAGCTATTACAGTTGCTACGGTTTTTGTAATATCCCCTACAGCCGCGAAGGGCAAGGGTCTGCATTGTCGAGAACCAGGTTTCCTGGAGGACAATGCAGAAAGCAGGTGTAAAGCTTAAGAGTTGCCGTAGCTCAGCCAGGTGGTGGAAAAAACTGCCGCAATTCCACTGGAGGATGATGAGATTGTGAGACTGGGAGGCACGAAACAGTCAATGAGGCAGTTTACGCTTCAGGGTTGCCTCCTGCCACCGACTGAATGTTTGTGTCCATTTGTACTGTGGATGAGGCATCAGTGAGATCCATATCCTCAGGGGATGCTGAGATCTCCACCTCACCCGCAGGTGGAGGATTGGTAGGGAGTGGTGATATTGGGGCCACTGGAGAGTTGTTTTCCTTAGCGGACTTCTTTGTTTGCTTGCCCTCTCGCTTCTCTTTAGGGGCTTGCTGGGAGGACTTATCCGAAGTAGCTTCAGGCACGGAGGTAGACAGTGAAGCTCTTTGTCCAGCAGTTTTTGGCTCATTTAGCCACTGGCGAGTGTTCGCTGTGGCATTAGTGGAGACCTTGGGAGATAGAGTCCCAAGGGACCCCTTCCGCATGAAGGGAGCCAAGGAGGCTGTTGCTTCTCCGGCTGGGGGGAGGGGATCGATATCCCCTGCGTTTGTGGGGCCTTGCTTCTGAAGTAGGTACTCTGGAAGCAATGGAAGGAAATTTTCCCCCTACCACCCAGGGGGCGGATGTATTCTGAAGGCCCGGAGGGCCCACTGTTCGTGGCACAGAATGTGGTACAACTAGTATTTGTGGTGGCGATGGTAATGTAGCTGCAGCGTATGTGGAAGTCAACTGAATGGGGTGTGATTGTTCAAATTTATGTTCAGCCTCTTGGTAAAACAACGGGTCCAGGGTCTTGTTCTCCATGATTTTCCACTCCTTTTGGAGTACTGTGCAGTCTGGCGAGCAGGAGGAGTGCTGCTCTCTGTGATTGATTCAAGTGGGAGGAGGTGCACAGGGAGTATCTGGATGCAGTGGAAGTTCGCAGTCTCGACATGTGGCGTTGGCAATGCAGCGGGAAGACATGTGCCCAAATTTCCAGCACTTAAAGCACCGCATAGGGGGAGGGACGTATGGTTTAACATCACAGTGGTAAACCATCACCTTGACCTTTTTAGGGAATGAATCACCCTCAAAGGCCAAGATGAAGGCACCAGTAGCAACCCTGTTGTCTTTGGGTCCCCTGTAAACGCGCTGGATGAAATGAACACCCCACCGTTCTAGATTGGCGCAGAGCTTGTCATCAGACTGCAAGAGGAGGTCCCAATGGAAAATAATTCCCTGGACCACGTTGAGGCTTTTATGGGGAGTGACGGAGACAGGAATATCACCCAGCTGGTCACAAGCGAGTAATGCCCGGGATTGGGCTGGGGATGCTGTATGAATCAAGACTGCACTGCTTCTCATCTTGAACAGCACTGTCACTTCCCCAAACTTATCCTCAAGATGTTCAACAAAAATCTGAGGGTTCATAGGTAGGAAGGAGTCCCATCCATTCTGCTACAGACTGAATACCAAGGCAAATATGGCTCTCTTCTTTCTGTAGCTCTAAGTTTCTCCCATGGTGTAGCGAGGGAGGGAAATGATTTATGGTCATATCTGTCAGCATTGTACTCCATCTTGCCCTTTTTAAAGACTGCTGGTGCCGTATGCTCACCAGGAAGAGATGACTTAGTCCATTTCATTGTTGGTCATCCGCCCTGATACCACCCATTCTGATCAGGGGCTCCCCCCACGGGCGCCAGCCAGCCACAGCAAAGGGCACCTGGCATGATGGCCATTGCTGGTAGTCCTGATGCCCCAGGAAGACTAGCATATACTCCTTTGCATACGTGGGGAGTTTACCACTCAGGCATCAGCAGTGCGAACCCTGGGTTGTCAGGGGGCTACCATCAAATGGGTACATGACGGCCCCACAACAACGGTCTGGTTACCATGCTGAATATTGGGCACAGAGAAATCCAATAGTCACGGGGGCGAAAGAGGACAGGAGACAATGGAAGAAGATGACATATCGTGGAAAGTATCCTTGCCCAAATAGTTGAACTGTAGATGGAGATGCAATGCCATGACAAGAGATTCAGGAGATCGAATCTAAGGGAACTATGGATAACTTGTGCACCAGGTAAGGTGTCCTTCCCCTTATGGCCCGCACTTCTGTAGAATTTGGAAAGTGGCAGGTGAAACCATAAAATGGGACCTGAACGTACAGGGCCTAAAAGTGTGAGACTACTTTTAGTCGCCTCTTACGACAAGCAGGGATACCTCGGGCCTATTCTAACTCCTGGACCCGTATGGGGGTTGGACAATGGTATGAACTGGAAGAGGCAGGGTTCAATGTTGGAATTAGGGTGGTTTTGGTTGGAGGGATTGGCGGCAAAGAAGTGCTTCCATTGCAGGGAGTGGGGACAGGAGAGTAGGCCTTTGACAATTCTACCATAGTGAGTTTTTCATTCTGCAGCGGAGTGTGCACTGATATGAAACTTCTAGGCAGATTAAAACTGTGTGCCGGACCAAGTTCGAGTCTCGGTCCGGCACACAGTTTTAATCTGCCACGAAGTTTCAAGTCTACCATGGCTAAATTTGGATGTAGGGCAAAAGCCAGAATTTGGTGGAGGGTTCGTAGGGAGTTTTGGGGGGTATGGCAAGTTGGAAAGATCAGCTAGGCAGTGTTTAGCTGCTATGAGGGATGTGGGAGGAGCAACACTGTGGGTACGATAGGTGTTGGATAGTGGTGCCCCAAGGCAGCAGTAGGTTGGATAATTTATGGAGGTGATGTCTGGGATGCTTCTCCAGGTGCCGGTGAGGAAGGGATTCAGTTTCAGAGAGGCAATGTCAAGAGTAGGGATTGCAGAGTAGCAGTATCTTTGCAGAGGAAGCAGAGGTGGTTTTGGGATGCCTGTGCCATGGAGATACGTTTTTGCAGTACCAGATCTGCAAGGGTCAGGAACAGGTGGAAACTGGAAAGACGTGGATCATTGTGAAAGGAGGGATTGGATCCAGATAAAGGCTGTTGGGGGGATTCCATGGTTTAGGCAGCATTTGAGAAACAGGATGTGGAGCTGGGTTTTGGACAGGGAAAGGGGTACTTTTCTAAACTGGTGCAGGAAGTTGGAGCAAGCATCCATTGTGGCAAGAATGGTGCAAAAGGAAAAGGGAATAGCACAAAAATGTGCAAAATAGGTGTTGATAGTTGTGAGAGGTGCTGGATAAGCAAATAGACATATAAAAATGCATAAAAAATATGTAAAGACGCACAGAAGCAGGCACCAATATACAAAAATAGGCACAAATGCATGAAACTGTGTGAAACCCCATAAAACTGCGCACAAATACATTAAAAACATGGGCAAAACGGTACGATGAGGTATGGGTGTGTGTGTGTGTGTGTGTGTGTGTGTTGCAATAAGTGAAGAGATTGGGGGGAGGGTGGGGGTGAGGGGGGGTGGGGGTGGGGGAGGAGGGGTGTTTATGTTGAGGATTGAAAGTACATGTGGCAAGGACAAGGTTGGAAAATGAAAGTCTAAAGTACGTCAGGATGAGGCATGAAGTGGGATCAATAGGAATAAATGTAATTAACTAACAGAGGAAAAAATCTGTGGCATTAGATGCTGCATCAATAATCCACGCGGTCACAAGGTCTATGTTGTGAATGGACAGTCATTGATACAGTGTGGCTCGGAAGTAGATGCGGCTTGCAAGGTGGTGAATAAACACATGAGAGAAGAGAAAGAATGGACACTAAGGATGTTTGGTTAGCGGAGCACTCAATTGCGCAGTTATAAGTGCAGACGGACACTAAGAAGAGTAATGCTATAGAGAAGAGCAACAGAAGAAAAAATCTCAGGCTTGTAGGGTGGAAGAAAGCATTTAGCAATAATCAAACAATGGAAACTCCAGGTAGGAATATCAACAATGTAGGAAAAAATACATTGCTACTTACTGTAAAGAAGACACCTCAAGTTATATACAGGCACGATTAAAAGACACTCACATAAAGCTTTTGGCCACAGCCTTCATCAGTAAAGACACACGCACACGCACTACTGCCAACTCCAACAGCTTGGGCATGAATGCAACATCACTTTGGCTGTAAACAAAAATCTGGAGGGCTTGGGAAAGGGGAAGGGACAGTAGTGTATGGGTGGTGAGAGAGAGACGAATGCTCCTTGCAACTTGACATGTCTTCTTTATGGTAAGTAGCAATCTTTCTTTTCCTACATTTCTGCCTGGAATTACCATTGTTGGATTTTTGCTGAATGGCTTTCTTCCATTCTACAACCCGGTATGTTTTCTTTTGTTACTCTTCTCTAAAGCATTACTCTTCTTAGCGTTCATTCTTTCTCTTCTTTCCTGTGTTTATCCACTGCCTTCAAAACCACATCTCCTTCCGAGCCACATTGTATCAACAACTGTCCACGCACAAAATAGACTTCATGACTGTGAAGATTGTCAATGCAGTACCTAATGCCACAGATAGTTAATTACATTCATTCCTATCAATCCCACTTCATCCCACATCCTGACGTACTTTAGAGTTTTGTTTTCCACAGCTAAACGTGCAATACGAACCTTTGATTCTTGAGCTAACCCATATCCCCCGCCCCCTCCTCCTCCCTTCACTCATCGAAACACACACACACACACACACACACACACACACACACACACACACACACACACACACACACACTCACTCACACTCACAAACCTCATCATTTCTTTTCACCCATGTTTCTTTATATTTTTAACGTATTTGTGGGTAGTTTAACTATGTTTCACATATTTTTGTGTATTTTAACATATTTTTACATATTTGTGCATTATGTGCTTGTTTCCGTGTGTCTTTAGTTATCCCGATCCTCTCACAACCATCAACACCCATTTTGCCCATTTTAGGGTCATTCCCCTTTCTTTGCACCATTCCTGCCACAATGGACGCTTGCTCCAACTTTCTGTACCAGTTTAGAAAATTATCCCTTTCCCTGGCCAAAACCCAGTCCCACATCCTGTTTCTCAAATGCTGTCTAAACTATGGAATCACCTCAAATGGCCTTTCTATGGATCCAACCCCTTCTTTCATGGTGATCTACATCTTTCCAGATTCCGCCAGTTCCTGGCCCTTGCAGATCTGGTGCTGCAAGAACACATCTCCATGGCACAGGCATCCCAGAACCACCTCTGCTCCCTTTGCAAGATACTGACTCTACAATCCATACTCTATACATCACATCTCTAAAGTTGAATCCCTTGCTCACCAGCACCTGGAGGAGCATTCCTGACACCACCTCCATAAATTATCCAACCTACTGACATTCTACTGCCGTCTTGGGGCACCACTACCCAAACCTATCATACCTACAGTGTTCCTGCTCATACACCCCTCATAGCAGCTAAAGCCTGCCTAGCTTACCTTTTCAAATTGTCACATACTCCAAAACTCCCTATCAACCCTCCACCAAAATCCAGAGGCAAAACATTGCCATAACACTGCTGTTAACCTTTCCACCAAAACCCTCAACTCCATAGATGTTTCAGTCTTATCCAAAGGCCTCACCTTTGACCCAACACACAAAATTAAACATGGTGGACTTGTCAAAGAACTACTCTCCTCCTCTCGATCCCTGCAATGGAAGCGCTTCTTTGCCACCAACCCCTCCAACCAAAACTGCCCTAATTCCAACACAGAACCCTACCTCTTCCAGTTCGTACCACCATGCCACCGTGATCTCCCCCTCGCACCTAATCACCCGCTGGCCGCCTTACCTCCAACTTAGCCCCACCACCTTTCCCCAGGTCTCTTTCTCAGAACTCCAACCTAACAGTAGAAGAAAGAACAGCCAGACACAACTTCAAAACAAATCCTGACCTAATCATCCTACCTCAAACAAAGGTTCCACCACTGTTTTTAAGAATCGCAGTGACTGACTGGCAGAAGGCCTCCGCCAATTGTCTCGCAGTGACTACCTGGCAGAAGGCTTCTGCCAATTGTCTGACTCCTCCACCTATAAATTTTGCCAGAGTGATCCCATCCCAGAATCACAACACAAACTCCAATCTCTGCTGTGTTTTGTTTTGCTTTAGCTTGCAAAACACAACTAGGATCATAAGCGCCCAAACTCCAAACTCTGCTTAAAGCATTAGGCCTTTCCCAGAACATCTCCCCTGAATCCATTCCCCTCCTTGACACTGTGATAGCCTGTACACCCACCTTCTACATGCTCCCCAAAATCAACAAACCCAACAATAATGGACGCCCCAATGTCGCTGGTTACTGTGCTCCTACTGAAAGAATGTCGGCACTCACTGACCAACACCTCCAACCGATTGCCTGTAATCTAGCATCCCATGTCAGACACCAACCACTTCCTGCACCAACTCTCCACAATCCCCATCCCTTTACCTCTGGATCCCTACTGGTCACTGTTGACCCACCTTCCTATACACCAACGTCCCTCATGCCCATGGTCTAACCGCTATTGAACACTACCTTTATCAATGTCCTTCAGTCTCTTAACACACTGCCTCATTCTTCAAACTCCTCATTAACTTTATCCTAACCCACAATTACTTCTCTTGTGAAGGGAGAGTATATAAACAAATCCACAGCACAGCCATGGGCACTCGCATGGCACTGTCCTATGCCAATCTTTTTGTGGGCCATCTGTCATCTAGAGGAGGCCTTCCTAGCCTCCCAAAACACCAAACCCCTAATCTGCTTCAGGTTCATTGATGATATCTTCAAGATCTGGAGCCAGGACCAAGACACCCTATCTTCATTCCTACATAACCTCAACACCTCCTCTTCCATCTGCTTTACATGGTCCTCCTCAATCCAGCGTGCCATTTTCCTAGATGTTAACCTCCTCCTCTCTGATGGCTCCATGCGCACCTCTGTCCACATTAAACCAACCAACCACTAACAGCACCTGCATTTTGGCAGCTGCCAACCCTTTCACACCAAAAAATCCCTAACATATAGCATGGCCACCTGGGGTGCAGTGACAAAAACTCCCTTGGTCAGTATGCTGAGTATCTCACGAAGACCTTCACTGACAGACACTATCCCCTAGAGATAGTCCACAAACAGATCTCCCATGCCATTTCCCCTCCAACCCCCAATCCTCGTATCACCCCCACAAACCAGCCACAAAGAAATATCCCCTTCATCACCCACTACCACCCCAGACTGGAACAACTGAACCACATCCTTTGGCAGAGCTTTGATTACCAACCATCATGCTCTGAAATGAGGGACATCCTACCCAACATACTTGCCACCCCACCTAAAATAGTGTTTTGTTGTCCACCTAACCTCCACAACAACCTAGTCAATCCCTATGCCACTCCAAATTCCAACCCATTGCCACAGTGATCATATCCCTGTGGGAGGTCCAGTTGCAAAACTTGCTCAATCCACCCACCCAGCATTTCCTATACCATTCCTGTCACAGGTTTATCTTAGCCCATCAGCAGCCAGGGCACCTGTGAAAGCACCCATGTCATTTATTAGCTCTGCTGCAATCATTGCACAGCTTTTTTTTTTTTATATTGGTATGACTACCAACCAACTGCCCACCAAACAGCCGACACCAAATTGTGGCCAAGAGCAAAGTAGACCACCCTTGGCACAACATGCAGCTGAACATAACAAACTTTATTTCAATGGCTGCTTCACAACCCGAGCCATCTGGATCCTTCCCTCCACCATCAGTTTTTCTGAACTGCTCAGATGGGAGTTACACTCACAACACATTTTCTGCTCTCATGATTATCCTGGCCTCAACCTGCAATAACATACTGTCTCCACACCCTCTACCCAACAATTTCTACCCCCCTCTGCTCTATCATCTCATCCCCATTCTCATCTACCACCCTGTTTATTTGCAGACCTCTGCCAACATATCTGTGCGTCATTCCTCACTTCTCTCCTTTTTTTGTTTCTTTTTTCCCCACCTCCCTGACCCACAACCTCCTGATACTGCAATTGGAATTGACAGATTCAGAAGGGCCATATTCATATTCACCACCAAAAATCTTGAGTCAGAAAATGGGCTTGTTTGCTGGAAGACAGTTAAGTATCCACATGGATAGTGTAATGACGTATGGGCACTACAGACAGTTAAGTTACCAGACCAGACCATGACTGTCTTCACAAGTTGCAAAACGAGAGCAGTCTTATACACACACCAAAAAAAGTTTAGCATCACCATGGTCCCGGAACCTGTACAGAAAACTGGAATAGATAACATAAACATCATTTCAGTCCTTTTTATTGCTCATGAAAGCCACAAATTGCATGTTGTACACCATACAGCGAAACCTCCAGAGGTGGTGGTCCAGATTGCTGTACACACCAGTACCTCTACTACCCAGAGCATGCCCTCTTGCATTGATGTATGCCTGTATTCGTCGTGGCAAACTATCCACAAGTTCATCAAGGCACTGTTGATCGAGACTGTCCCACCCCTCAACAGCAATTCGGCATAGATCCCTCAGAGTAGTTGGTGGGTCATGCCGTCCATAAACAGCCCTTTTCAATCTATCCCAGGCATGTTCGAATAGGGTTCATATCTGGAGAACATGCTGGCTACTCTAGTTGAGCGATGTCATTACCCTAAAGGAAGTCATTCACAAGATGTACATGATGGGGGTACAAATTGTTGTCTATGAAGATGAATGCCTCACCAATATGCTGCCAATGTGGTTGCACTATCGGTCAGAGGATGGCATTCACGCATTGTACAGCCATTATGACGCCTTCCATGACCACCAGTAGCATATGTCGCCCCACATAATGCCACTCCAAAACATCAGGGCACCTCCACCTTGCTGCACAGTGTGCCTAAGGCGTTCAGCCTGACCAGGTTGCCTGCAAACACGTCTCCGATGATTGTCTGGTTGAAGGCATATGCACTCATCGATGAAGAGAACATGATGTCAGTCCTGAGCGGTCCATTCGCATGTTGTTGGGCCCATCTGTACCGTGCTGCATGGTGTCGTGGTTGCTAAGATGGACCTCACCATGGACGTTGGGAGTGAAATAGCACATCATGAAGCCTACTGCGCACAGCTTGAGTCATAACATGACGTCCTGTGGCTGCACGAAAATCATTATTAAACATGTCAACATGCTGTCTGGGTTAATCTGAGCCATAATCCGTAGGCAACAGTTATCCACTGCAGTTGTGACCCTTGGGCAGCTTGAGGGAGGCATGTCATCGACAGTTCCTGTCTCTCTGTATCTCGTCCATGTCCAAACAACATCACTCTGGTTCACTCCGAGACATCTGGACACTTCCTTTGTTGAGAGCCCCTCCTGGCACAAAGGAACAATGTGGATGCGATCAAACTGCGGTATTGACCATCTAGGCAGGGTCGAACTACAGACAACATGAGCCGTGTACCTCCTTCCTGGTGGAATGACTGGAACTGATCAGCTGTCGGGCCCCCTCCGTCTAATAGGTGCTGCTCATGCATAGTTGTTTACATCTTTGGGTGGGTTCAGCGACATCTCTGAACAGTCAAAGGGACTGTGTCTGTGATACGATATCCACAGTCAACGTCTATCTTCAAGAGTTCTATGAAATGGGGTGATGCAAAACTTTTTTTGGTGTGTATTTACTAAATACGGTAACCGATATCTGCTAGTAGCTCCCATATTGTTTCACATTTTCCAAAGCAATGTCTGCTCTTCAGCATATGAAACAGGTAAAATTAACAAGAAAAACAATAATCAGTGTAAAGACTGAATATTAACAACTTTAACATCTTGAAAGAATTAAATTAAAGCTCCCAGTTCTGTCTGTACCTGGTTCACTCCTTTTATCAAAATGTTGAAACGTGTAGTGAAACAACAGATTTACAATGATCGTATCTTGCTGGAATTATTTTTTTTATCAGACTTATTTTTCTTCATTTTCAGGAAATTTCATACTAAAAAGTGACTATTAACTGCTGTAATTATATCTGTGTAACAGATTCATAGTATACAGAAAGTATTCCTCCTTTTCTTCAATCTGTTGATGAAGAACATTGACAACAGATCTGAATAACAAACCTAATTTGATTTGTTAGGCACTTCAGTGTATTTCAGGCAGGCTATCTTCAGCAACCTAATCCATAATTTTTCCTTTCCAACCGTCCTACTAAATATATTTTTACATCAGTCTCAAAGCATTTTAATACTATTACTTAATCCATGATGACAATGAGAAAGTCTTCTCCCTCTGAAAGACAACAGTTATCAGTGATGGTCTTACCTGCATCAATGGTACCACTTAGTTAATTACTGTACACACTTCTGAAATCACATACAATTTGACACTGCAAACTTTGGTACAATGCCAAACAAAAACATGATGCTGTTGAAACTTGGTTGTTTGTATTTTTTATTACATAAGGAAAATTTGTGGCTAAAAGTCCACAAGAAATTCTGAGCTCTTAGAGGCAATAACTGTCTAGATCAGATTATGCTTTCCTAAGCTTTTCATACCATTCCTGTTCAATGATGATTTATTCTCAAATTGCAAAAAAAGTTCTACAATTTTCAATGTAATTCATTTGGTTCAGCTTCAATTTTAGTCACAGAAAATTGGTTGTAGCTACCCTCTCTTAGTTGCCTTCAAATAGGAGGAATATAAAATATTGCTAGGAGTAGAAAAATTTCATGTAAACAATAATGCGACAAATAACAGGAAATCAGTGATTTACGAATATAATGCGACTCTGCCAGATTTTACAAGTTGTGAAATTTGGTATTTTCACCATTCCCGTTTAGAAATGTTGTAAACATGAAGGCAATGGGTTACTAATATTGGCAACTGCTATTTGTTTAATGTTGAAATTGTGTCCTTAATTTTTTTTTCAAGGTTGATGTATGCATGTAAGTTTAAAATGACCATTTATTTCCAGCCTAAGGAACTAATGCCTTGATATGACATCAGCCGATAACAGTTTTATCTGCCAACATCAAATTTCCCTACCCTTTTGTACAACAAATTCATATTTTGGAGACACCTCTAATGCGGTGCAGCAATTGAACGGCACAGTTTCATAGTACGCAGTATAAATATGAAAAACAACAAATACAGCAATTTAGCTTTAAAAACACGTGAGCCAAAATGGAGTCTGATTAACTTGCATCTATCAGGCAATCAGACCTCTAATTACACTGCAGAACACGCAGCTATCACAACTTCATTTTGCACAATAGTAAAAATAATACTGAGTACATATTGTTGCAAACATTTTCATTGTACTGTTGTACCGCAAGAAACATGTCTCTGTGACGTCATGTGTTCTGTATTGTGACTGGCTGATACAAGTCAATGAAGCAGTGTTTGTTATGCTAAAATGCCGTATTTGGTGTTCTGAAATACAGAGTTCAACTGGTGCACTACATTAAGGGTCTCTACAAAACACGTCATTTTTGCTACGGTTTGTTGTGCAAAAGTATTAAAAAATGTAATGTGCTGAGGGCAATTTGGCCCCTATGTTCAAATACAGATTCAGAGTGGCAGTTGTAAAATTATAGTGAAGTATTGAAGCTTTTGTGGCTTAATGTCTCAACAGAGATCTTCAAGAGTTGTGATTATAAAACTTTCAATGTTGTTTGGTTGCAGAGTTCTTTGTTCTTTAATTGATTAGATTTAATAGATTTAACATAGAGGTTTTTTTTTCAACAATGGAAATAAATTAGATGTGCTATATCAATCATAACAACAACTCTCTCTCTCTCTGTCTCTCTCTCTCTCTCTCTCTCTCCCCCCCCCCCCCCCCCCCCCCTCAGTGGTCACAGGCCCTGTAGACCACGTGCTGCATCAACGATCTGCTTCCACCCTGCGGAAATTTCTAATGCTGCGTTTCCACTTTGTACGAGGTCGGCCCAATGGTCTTGTTGTCTGCAGAGTTCCTTCAAATGCTTTCTTGGTGATTCTGTTGGTTTCCATTCTAGCCACATGTCCAGCCCATTGCAGTCTCCTACTTTTTAATTTCTGGATGATGGTGGGCTGCTTCATTAACTGATTTTGACTTCTCAATACGCCATTCTCCCACACAGGTCCCCAGATTTTTCTCATTACTTTTCTTTCGAAAACATTCAGTTTTTCTCTTTCATTTTTTGTAAGCGTCCAGCTTTCTGAACCGTACAGTACTATGGGGCAGATGATAGTGTTGTAATAAGAACAACACTGATCATTAATAATGTAACTAATGGGTATAATTCTATTTTCATCATAACACTGAACAATAAGGGCAGCATAGTTTACAAATAAGCTGTAAGGAAATAACACCAGCACAAAATAATACCTAAATCAGCAAATAAATAAACAAAAATTTCATGTCTCTAAATGCAGCTTGTCCTACCAATAAGAAAATTGTGATTAGTCATCATATGACTAGAGAGTCATTATACACATGGAATCACAGGTAGCATACAAAAATATTTGTGATTACCATTTCATTAAGCTTTGAAGAAATTTGGTAGCCAATCTTCACAAGAAAGGCAATTTCTGATGATCTTATTGGCTGCAGTTCTGGATCTCCTTGGTACTCTATTAAGCGCCTCTGTCTCCAGTCACGGATGGAAGGACTGACAAGGGGATCCTGTAAAAAACTGTTGCTTTCACAAGTGTAGTCAAGAACACCATAGCACTATGCATTGCTGTACACAAAAATGTAAACAAATTTTTGTTAACCCTGGCAATGCCAACAGTGGAGGTGAGGTTACTTCATGCTCACCTTTTGTAAATACTGTAATCTAGTTGTGAAATTCTAAAAAACATTCATTGTTTTTAATCCACTCTTCGACCAGATTCAACAACTGTTTCACTTTGTCCATTACACTCAATCCAAAAATTTAAGTCTTACTCAATAAATAATAGCATCAAAACATATTTTCTGGTTTTGGATCACACAGCATTACCTCTTTAGGAAGTAGCTTTTTCAACAGTCAACAATAATTAACAATTTTTTTTTTGGTGGTTGATTATAAAGTACAGCTCCCGCCTCCCCAGTCAGTATACAGTAATAAGCCAAAACATTATGACCACTGCCCACTGTGATGTCTGGCGCCGCCTGGTGGCGCTGCGGGCATGTGAAGCGGTAACAAAAGTGTGCCAATGGAGGATCATCCTAACGAACATATGGGCTGCAAATGGGGAAATCCATTGCAATAAGTGACTTTGACGAAGGGCAGTTTAATATTACACAGAGCATATGGACAAGTATCTCAAAAATGACAAAGCTGTTCGATTGCTACTATCTTGAGCATTTACGGAAAGAGGTAGGAGGCAGTGAAGCTACCACTAGGCACTAAATAGTTGGATGTCTACAACCCTTCAAGAACGTGGGGTTCAGAGGCTTTGTCTGCTGTAAAGTAGGACAGATGGTGATCTGTGGCATCTATCTGGCATCTATTCCAACAGATAAAGAGCTAGAAGTCAAAGGTGCAAAAATTTTCCTAACTGCAGTTTGTGGGGTGTTTGTTAATCCTCTAATACAATAAGTAGATACTAAAACACTGGTATTGTAAGTTTGATCTTTTATAGTATGATTGGTTGGTTGGTGGTTTTGGGGTATAAAGGGACCAAACTACAGGGTCATCAGTCCCTTTTTCCTCAAGCAAACAAGTCTCAAAGTAAAACAATTAAAAACAAATGAATTGGGGGAAGTAAATGGGGAACCATATCGAAAGAGAAAATAAAAAAAGTGAACCAAAGGGGGAGATACACACTAAATGGAAAGGTAGAGGGAGGCAGTAAAATAACATAGCAGACGGCTTGAGCTTGCTGATCACAACGATAAAAAAAAAGGATGAGCCAGCCACTCTGCAACATACTAAAATCGCCAGCCTAAATGACAAGGCGAGCATAACATACATAGGGAAAAGACAAACAACAAGGCAAACAAAATGCAAAGTAAGAGCGACGAAGATGTAAAAGGGAGGGAGGATGGAGGCCTGGGGGACAAGGCCAGGTGCCCAAGCTTCGATGGTACGATAAAAAAAAAACCTCGCAAATGAAACAAAAAACTAAATTGGCCGTTTAGGCATTTTCGCCCAACATTGTAGGTATAGTGCTGGGAAGGTTAAAAGTCCACCACAGAATAGCTAAAATAAGGCAGTCCAACAAGAGGTGGATGACAGTTATACGGGAGCCACAGCGACACTGAGGTGGGTTCTCATGATGGAGGAGGTGGCCCATGTGTTCTCCATGTATGGCCGATGCAGAGCTGGCAAAGGACAACAGAGTCCCTGCGAGTGGCTCGCATGGATGACCGCCATACATTCGTTGTCTCCTTGATAACACGGAGTTTGTTTGGGGTTCTGAAGGTATGCCATTCAGTATCCCAGAACGTGAAAACTTTGCGGCAGAAGACCCATCAGAGAAATTTCCAGAGTTGGTTTACCAGCAGCCTGTTTGGCCAGGCTGTCGGCAAGTTCATTGCCCGGTATCCCGACATGTCCTGGGGCCCAAATGAAGGTCACTGAACGTCCACTGTTCTATGGCATAAAGAGACTCCTGGATAGTCATTACCAAATGATATCAAGGGAAACACTGGTCAAGAACTTGAAGGTTGCTTAAGGAGTCATTATAGATGAAGGACACACCAGTGCAGGAGCAAATATGCTCAAAGGTGCGACAGATGGCTACCAACTCTGCAGTGAAAACACAGCAGCCATCCGGCAAGGAATGCTGTTCAGTATATCCAACGTGAGCATAAGCAAAGCCAACAAGACTGTCAGCCATTGATCCATGGTGTCGACTATTTCTGAGCCCTGGAACTTGCCAAGAAGAGAAAGAAATTGCCGGCAAAGGGCCTCAGGTGGAACGGAACCTTCTGGGCCTTGCGATAGGTCCAGCCGAAGCCTTGCCCGAAATATGGACCATGGAGGGATATGGAAGTGGGAGCTGCAGGAAAGGTGGTAGTTATAGTACAAAAAGCAAAGTATTAACTTCATACATGCACAGTGACTCAAATTATCTCACCAAGTAAAATATTACTCTTCTGCAGAAGGCTCTCTCATCAGCAGTTTGCAAAAATCCCCCAAAAATTCTTCGGCTAGATACGCTGTATGAGAGTGAACAATCTCCTATAAGAAGCTGACGTGTTTCACTAATGGTGTTAAAACAAGAGCATGCATAAAATCAAGACCTACTGAAGCACAGAAATGTCCCATTGTCCTTGAATGTCCCCACCAAATTGACAATCTGAGTAGTAGCTTCCAGTGTTCATGTTGCAATTCACATAGACTGTGCAGCAAGTCTTGTTTTAGCCTTTACTTTGGACTGAGCTTGACTTCGTCAATACTTCCAATCCCAAAATAGTAAATAAAGCCTCACAACTTGCCACAAGTATCCCCAAGTGAAATTCCCTGATTTCCAGACAAGTTTTAGCATTTTTCCATGACAAATTTTGAGATCTCAAGGGTAAGTAAAGACTTAAGTTGACAATCCACCTTCGCAGCTACAATACAAGAAATAATAGTACCAAAAAAAGAAATATCCAAATAAAACTTGCAAGCAGATGGTGTTTCCTAATGTGAGCAAAAATCTTAAGTACTAACATCAACATTTTTTGTAATGAACTGTTTTTAGATGGAGAAAGCAAGCCAAATGGAATGTGGGTTTTATTAAGTCCACTGACTTTTTTTTTCAATAAAACAAAACACATTTGGTAACAAAAATACGCATTTCCTTTGCATCGCAAAATAGATTTAAAATAACTTCACTGATTTCATAAATAACCTCAGAAAAAAATAGGCCTCTTGAAAGAAGTGTATAAGGTAGGGAAGAGTTGTGTAAACTAACAATATAGGTGACTGCCAATAAAATGTTGATTCTACTATGTTCATTACTGTAGGCTATTACCAACTGTGTTACATGTATTATTTTACAGGTATTATGTGACTTTTCTTTCAAGAAATATCTGAGCACATAGTGTACAAACCATCAACCATCAGAGACTGCCAAAATTGTCTTCTTCTTGTCATCCATACTTTATAATATATAAGCTACTTTTGAAGTGCTAAAATAAATAAAATTTCTATAAAACAACACACTTTGTGATGTGTTTGTGGTGAGACAGTTGCAATTTCTGAAATCCATCGCCTGTGGCTTCTGGCCTACAGAGGAACATTACAGTACCGGGTCCATGGATGATGATGATGATAATGATGATGATGTTGTTGTTGTTGTTTTCATCTTCAGTCCAGAGACTGGTTTGACATAGCTCTCCATGCTACTCTAACCTGTGCAAGCTTCTTCACCTCCAAGTAATTACTCCAAGTTATATCCTTCTGAATCTGTTTAGTGTATTCATCTCTTGGTCTCACTCTATGATTTTTGCTCTCCAAGCTTCCCTCCAATTCTAAATTGGTGATCCCTTGATGCCTCAGAATATGTCCTACCAACCAATCCCTTCTTCTAGTCAAGTTGTGCCACAAACTCCTCTTCTCCCCAATTCTGTTCAATACCTCCTCATTAGTTATGTGATCTACCCATCTAATCTTCAGCATTCTTCTGTAGCACCACATTTCGAAAGCTTCTATTCTCTTCTTGTCCAAGCTATTTATCGTCCATGTTTCACTTCCATACATGGCTACACTCCATACAAATACTTTCAGAAATGACTTCCTGACACTTAAATCTATACTCTATGTTAACAAATTTCTCATCTTCAGAAACACTTTCCTTGCCATTGCCAGTCTACATTTTATATCCTCTCTACTTCGACCATCATCAGTTATTTTGCTCCCCAAATAGCAAAACTCATTTACAGTACTACTTTAAGCGTCTCATTTCCTAATCTAATTCCCGCAGCATCACCGATTTAATTCGACTACATTCCATTATCCCCATTTTGCTTTTGTTGATGTTCATCTTACATCCTCCTTTCAACACACGGTCTATTCCTTTCCACTGCTCTTCCAGGGACTTTGCTGTCTGTGATAGAATTACAATGTCATTGGCAAACCTCAAAGTTTTTATTTCTTCTCCGTGGATTTTAATTCCTACTCCAATTTTTCTTTTTTTTCCCCTTTACTGCTTGCTCGATGTATAGATTGAATAACATCAGGGATAGGCTGTCTCACTCCCTTACCAACCACTACTTCCCTTTCATGCCCCTTGACGCGTGATAACTGCCATCTGGTTTCTGTGAAAATTGTAAATAGCCTTTCGCTCCCTATATGTAACCCTTGTCACCTTCACAATTTGAAAGAGAATATTCCAGTCAATATTGTCAAAAGCTTTCTCTAGAAATGCTTGAAATGTAGGTTTGCCTTTCCTTAATCTAGCTTCTAAGATAAATCTTAGTGTCAGTATTGCCTTGCATGTTCCAACACTTCTACGGAACCCAATCTGATCATCCCCAAGGTCAGCTTCTACCAGTTTTTCCGTTCACCTCTAAAGAATGTGCATTAGTATTTTGCAGCTATGATTTATTTAACTGATAGTTCATCATTTTCACACCTGTCGACACGTGCTTTCTTTGGGATTGGAATTATTGTATTCCTCTTTAAGTCTGAGGCTATTTTGCTTGTCCTATTAATCTTGCTCACCAGATAGGTAAAGTCTCGTCATGGCTGGCTGTCCCAAGGCTATCAGTAGTTCTGATGGAATGTTGTCTACTCCCGGGGCCTTGTTTCAATTAAGGTCTTTAAGTGCTCTGTCAAATTCTTCATGCAGTATCATATCTCCCATTTCATCTTCATTATGTCCTTTTCCACTTCCATAATATTGTCCTCAAGCACATCGCCCCTGTATAGACCCTCTATATACTCCTTTCACCTTTCTGCTTTCCCTTCTTTGCTTAGGACTGGTTTCCCTCCGAGCTCTTGATATTCATACAGATGGTTCTCTTTTTTTCCATAGGACTCTCTAGTTTTCCTGTAGGCAGTATTTATCTTATTCCTAGTGATATATGCCTCTACATCCTTACATTTGTCCTCTACTGATCCTTGCACTTCGTATCAATCTCATTTCTGAGACATTTGTATTCCTTTTCCCCTGCTTTGTTTCCTGCATTGTCACATTTTCTCCTTTCATCAATTAAATTCAATATTTCTTCTGTTACCCAAGGATTTCTACTAGCCCTCGCCTTTTTAGCTACTTTATCCTCTGCTGCTTTCACAATTTCATCTCTCAAAGCTACCCATTCTTCTTCTACTGTATATCTTTCCCCTGCATTTGTCAACTGTTCCCTAATTCTCTATCTGAAACTCTCTACAACCTCTGGTTCCTTCAGTTTATACAGGTCTCACCTCCTTAAATTCCCGCATTTTTGCAGTTTCTTCAGTTTTAATATACAGTTCATTACTAATAAATTGTGGTCAGAGTCCGCATCTGTCCCTGGAAATGTATTAAAATTTAAAACCTGGTTCCTAAATCTCTGTCTTACCATTATATAATCTATCTGAAATCTTCCAGTGTCTCCAGGCCTCTTCCACTACAACCTTCTTTCAAGATTCTAAAACTAAGTGTTTGGTTGGGTTGTTTGGGGGAAGAGACCAAACTGGGAGGTCATCGCTCTCATCGGATTAGGGAAGGACGGGGAAGGAAGCCGGCCGTGCCCTTTCAAAGGAACCATCCCAGCATTTGCCTGGAGCAATTTAGGGAAATCACAGAAAACCTAAATCAGGATGGCCAGACGTGGGATTGAACCATTGTCCTCCCGAATGTGAGTCCAGTGTGCTAACCACTGCGCCACCTCACTCGGTAAACCAAGTGTTAGCTATGATTAAGTTATGCTCTGCGCAAAATTCTACCGGGCGGCTTCCTCTTTCATTCCTACGCCCAGACCATATTCACCTAAAACTTTTCCTTCTCTTTCTTTCCCTACTATCTAATCCAGTTCCCCATGACTATTAAATTCTTGTCTCCCTTAACTATCTGAGTAATTTCTTTTATCGCATTATACATTTCTTCAATCTCTTCATCATCTGCGGAGTTAGTTGGCATGTAAACTTGTACTACAGTGGTAGGTATGGGCTTTGTGTCTGTCTTGGTTACAATTATGCATTCATTATGCTGTTCATAGTAGCTTATCTGCCCCCCTATTTTTTTTATTCATTATTTAACCTACCCCTGGATTACCCCTCTTAAGGCGGGTCCACATTGAGCGCACCGCACCGTGCTGCTGCACCCCGCACACCGCTGTAACAGAGAGGAGTGCGCTGTCCGCACCGCTTCGAGTTGCGCACTGTGTTCCAGTTGGAGCGCGCACATGGTCTGAAGGTGGAGCGAGCCAGGAGCCGTCTAAACTGAGCGCGCGCAAACACGCCACTTCCTTTGATGTACCGAGAACAGCCGGAAAACTGCGCGGCACGGCACGGCGCAGCGCGGTTCGCCATCCACACTGAGCGCGCAGAGCCGTTTTGCGCAGTGCGGCGCGCTCAGTGTGGACCCGCCTTTAGATTTTGTATTTATAGCCCGTGGTAGTCCTGCATTCACCTGCCCATGGATAAAACACAAAACTCCACTGCATTATGCCACACACAAACAGACCCGGCATGCGGGCAGGTTGATGAGACCAGATCTGATGGGCAAGACATGCACATTAATGGGAAAGGAAGGGCTTCAGATTGGCAGGCCTGATCCATTAGAGATACCTGTTGCAGAAATTCACTAGTGTGGCCAGCTATTCAAGAGTCACAGGCAGCATGTTGATGAAATGGGACCCCATTGATCAATCCATGCAACAGATAACTTGTGCAAATATTCTGAGAATCAATAGCAATGATGATAAGTGCCAATTCACCATAAAGATGATCACTGAGCTGCAGACGAGATTTTTTCAGTGTTTTAATTTCCCTGACATGTTTGAAAGTCCGTGATATTCCCTGAATTCCAGAACCTGTGGCAACCCTGGTCTCACAGTAAGTGCAGATACTATGTATCCCTGAATAAAAAATCCTTAACACAAAACATTACAATCACTAGTACTAGATTTGCCTGTGTTCATTCAGTATTATTCAGAGTGGCAGCGTTAGTAAAATGAACAATTTTAGCAAAGCTGTGATAATTTCTGTCTAAATCAGACTGGTTGAATGAGGCTTTGAAACCTGCTCCTTCCTAGCAAGTGTCTACTACCTTAAATAGTTTGTACTGTAAAAATTACAAAATAGTACAACTTTAACATTTACTAAAGTGACTGAACTGCAACATTTTTGTATTGTACCTGATTTTGAACGAAGTGCACTTGTACACACGTTAATTCAAGTGGTACCCATTTGGGAGCATGATTACCCATATTACCAATCCTTTTGTAGAATATTCAGAATGACTGCCTGGTGTTTATCAAGCTGTGCTTATGCACTGCAACAGCAACCACCACCTATTCTCCTCCAAGGTTATTTGAACATGGTCGATACCAGTTTGTTATGACCTGTTTATTTTCCAAGATAGGTTATTCCTTTACTTCACTTACAGAAGCTCATGTGACACACCTAACAGATGTCCTACTCTATTTAGAAATTAATTAAATGCACTGGAATGAAGTGAATAAATCAATGAGTATATAATCAACAAAGATGCAAAGGTGTGAAGTGATGGTGTGAAGTTGCAATTGAAAATTTCATGTTACTGCATCTTCAATGAGTCCATTCTCACTGACCGAATTAATTTCAGTGCATTTAATTCATTTCACGAATATTCCTCTTTGATGGGTAAGCCACAGTCCTCCACCAACTTCATTCCCCCAGTGGTGCTATTCTCATATATGCCAAGAGAGATCCTCTACTAACATTGTTCAGAAATTGTAAGTACACACATCAGAAGTCCGAGTCTGGCCTGCAGGTGCACTCAGATAGCCTAATTGTTAAGGTAACTGTCCACTATAAGCAGGAATTTTCAGTTGTCACTGCAAGTTTATTACTCCTCTAAACCATAACTAGTTTCAAGCACTTTATACTTATCTTCCAATAGTTTACACTCAATGTAAAATTTTGGAACAAATTATACGAGGGGGACCAAAAGAAATGGGATTGTTGTCATAAAAAATTTATTGATGAACATTTTCACAAAATTACTTCAGTCACCTTCAAAATACTCTCCATTACATGCGATGCACTTGTCAAGTCTCTTTTCCCACTGTTGGAAGCATGTTTGGAACTCTTCAAGTTTGATATTGTCCAGTGTCCTTTGCGAAGCTGTTTTTACCGCCTCCATAACGCTCCCCTTTTAGCGGTGGTTGGTTTTTTTTTTTTTTTTTTTTTTTTTCATGGAAATAGGAAACAGTCACACGGGGCTAGGTCTGGCGAATACGGAGTGTGGGGAATGACAGACCACTTCTGAGATGCCAAATAGTGGGTCACTCGTAAGGCCGTGTGTGCTGGAGCGTTGTCGTGATGCAGAAACCAGTCACCTGATCGCCAAAGTTCCGGGCGTTTCCTCCTCACATCCTCTCGCAGATGCCTTAAAACATCCAAGTAAAAGTGCTGGTTAACAGTCTGGCCAGGGGGTATGAATTCCCGATGCACAATTCCACGAACATCAAAAAAGACAATGATCATCGTCTTCATATTTGACCTCACTTGCCTTGCTTTTTTTGGTCTGGGAGAGTTGGGAGTCCTCCACTGGCTTGACGCTTGTTTGGTTTCTGGGTCATACCCGTAACACCTATTCTCATCCCCTGTAATGACTTTGTTCAAGTTTGGATCACATGCAATCTCTGTTTTCAAGCCATGACACACATTTATGCGGATGGTTTTTTGCTCCTGTGTGAGAAGGCACGGAACAAATTTAGCAGCAACACGTCTCATGTGCAAATCCTCACTCAAAATCCGCTGGCACAAGCTCCAACTGATTCCTGTCTCTGCTGAAATTTGGTTGATCATTTGGCGACGATCCTTGCTGATCTTCTGGTGAACCTTTTCAATGTTCTCCTCATTTTGCGATGTTGAAGGGCGTCCAGAATGAGCTTGGTCTTCAACACACATTTCACCACACATCTCACCATGCTTAAAGCGCCCAATCCACTTGAAAACCTGTGTGCAGCTCATAGCGTCCTCCTGGAAAGCTTCCTGAAGCATTTGGTGTGTCTCTGTTGCAGTTTTTTTTAAGCAGGAAACAAAATTTCACACACACTCATTGTTCTTTTAAAGTTTCCATAATGACTTCGCAGAGGTAACCCACCAACAGTCAGAGAAACACAATACCACACTTGCACGTTCAGCTCTACACTGACATCGTCTGCACAGCTGTTTCATGAAGGTCTCTACTAATACCATCTAGCGTGAGAACCCTGCACTACGTCTACGAGTGGCAGCACCCTCGGAGTCCAGTTTCTTTTGGGTCCTCCCTTGTACACTCTTTTGTCATGTACATACTCTATTAGAAAAGTAAACTGCCTCTTTCTACTATTGTTGTCATCAATGAGGTGAGTTATATCACACTGATGTAAATGTTTAGTTTCACATACTAGAGTGGTATATAACATGTGTTTTCTGTAAGACTAGTTGCATTTCAGCAGGACTGTTCATTTTAAGGCATCTGTTGTAAGGAAACAAGGCATGCCACTGCTTCAGTATGAATGATAAAGTAAAATAAACAAAATTCGTATCTGAGATGTATTTGGAAAAGGGAAAAATAAGAGCTTTGGGAACTCTGATTCATTGTAGTGATTGCTGTTGTTGTTGTTGTGGTCTTCAGTCCTGAGACTGGTTTGATGCAGCTCTCCATGATACTCTATCCTGTGCAAGCTTCTTCATCTCCCAGTACCTACTGCAGCCTACATCCTTCTGAATCTGCTTAGTGTATTCATCTCTTGGTCTCCCTCTACGATTTTTACCCTCCACGCTGCCCTCCAATACTAAATTGGTGATCCCTTGATGCCTCAGAACATGTCCTACCAACCGATCCCTTCTTCTAGTCAAGTTGTGCCACAAACTCCTCTTCTCCCCAATTCTATTCAATACCTCCTCATTAGTTATGTGATCTACCCACCTAATCTTCAGCATTCTTCTGTAACACCACATTTCCAAAGCTTCTATTCTCTTCTTGTCTAAACTATTTATCGTCCACATTTCACTTCCATACATGGCTACACTCCATACAAATACTTTCAGAAACGACATTCTGACACTTAAATCTATACTCAATATTAACAAATTTCCCTTCCTCAGAAAAGCTTTCCTTGCCATTGCCAGTCTACATTTTATATCCTCTCTACTTCGACCATCATCAGTTATTTTTCTCCCCAAATAGCAAAACTCTTTTACTACTTTAACTGTCTAGTTTCCTAATCTAATTCCCTCAGCATCACCCGAGTTAACTCGACTACATTCCAATATCCCTTTATGCTTTTGTTGATGTTCAACTTGTATCCTCCTTTCAAGACACTGTCCATTCTGTTCAACTGCTATTCCAAGTCCTTTGCTGCCTCTGACAGAATTACAATGTCATCGGTGAACCTTAAAGTTTTTATTTCTTCTCCATGGATTTTAATACCTACTCCGAATTTTTCTTTTGTTTCCTGTACCGCGTGCTCAATATACAGATTGAATAACATCGGGGAGAGGCTACAATCCTGTCTCACTCCCTTCCCAACCACTGCTTCACTTTCATGTCCCTCAACTCTTACAACTGCCATCTGGTTTCTGTACAAATTGTAAATAGCCTTTCGCTCCCTGTATTTTACCCCTGCCACCTTCAGAATTTGAAAGAGAGTATTCCAGTCAACATTGTCAAAAGCTTTCTCTAAGTCTGCAAAAGCTAGAAACGTAGGTTTGCCTTTCCTTAATCTTTCTTCTAAGATAAGTTGTAGGGTCAGTATTGCCTCACGTGTTCCAATATTTCTATGGAATCCAACTGATCTTCCCCAAGGTCGGCTTCTATCTGTTTTTCCATTTGTCTGGAAAGAATTCGTGTTAGTATTTTGCAGCCATGGCTTATTAAGTTGACAGTTCGGTAATTTTCACATCTGTCAACACCTGCATTCTTTGGGACTGGAATTATTATATTCTTCTTGAAGTCTGAGGGTATTTCACCTGACTCATACATCTTGCTCGCCAGATGGCAGAGTTTTGTCAGGACTGGCTCTCCCAAGGCTGTCAGTAGTTCTAATGGAACGTTGTCTACTCCCGTGGCCTTGTTTCGACTTAGGTCTTTCAGTGCTCTGTCAAACAGGTCTTTCAGTGCTCTGTCAAACTCTTCACGCAGTATCATATCTCCGATTTCATCTTCATCTACATCCTCTTCCATTTCCATCATATTGTCCTCAAGTACATCGCCCTTGTATAGACCCTCTATATACTCCTTCCACCTTTCTGCTTTCCCTTCTTTGCTTAGAACTGGGTTTCCATCAAAGCTCTTGATATTCATACAAGTGGTTCTCTTTTCTCCAAAGGTCTCTTTAATTTTCCTGTAGGCAGTATCTATCTTACCCCTAGTGAGACAAGCCTCTACATCCTTACATTTGTCCTCTAGCCATCCCTCCTTAGCCTTTTTGCATTTCCTGGCAGTCTCATTTTTAAGACGTTTGTATTTCTTTTTGCCTGCTTCATTTACTGCATTATTATATTTTCTCCTTTCATCAATTAAATTCAATATTTCTTCTGTTACCCAAGGATATCTACTAGCCCTCGTCTGTTTGCCTACTTGATCCTCTGCTGCCTTCACTACTTCATCCCTCAAAGCTACCCATTCTTCTTCTACTGTATTTCTTTCCCCCATTCTTGTCAATTGTTCCCTTATGCTCTCCCTGAAACTCTGTACAACCTCTGGTTTAGTCAGTTTATCCAGGTCCCATCTCCTTAAATTGCCACCTTTTTGCAGTTTCTTCAGTGGTAAGGATTTATTATTGTTTTGAACTTTCAAATGTTTCACCACATTGTAAGCCACTTTCGTCCTGCCTGACTAAGACAGAGGCAAGGTGATAACACTGTCACTTTCAAAGAGATGTCAAGCCTGGAAGCTGAGTATGGACAATACCAACCCCATGACACTTAGATTCCCACATGGTGCATGAGCAGTCTCAAGGATCGTGACACTGTCAACAGACAACAAACAGTGCCTACAGTCTTGGAGATCGGTGGATTGTTCATGCTTGTTAAGAATGGCTGAATTATCTCAGGCTATCAACTATCCTTGCAGACAAAAACTGAATTGTCTTAAGTTAATAAGAGGCAGTAATAGATGAGGGATTTTCACACCTTTCTCACAGTTTTGTATCAAATAAGGAGCTGAGACACGAAAGTTTGTGGACAAGGGATTGAGGCAGGTAATTCAGTTGTACTTAACAACAATAGGTAATTGTTTAAAACATATTGTAGTAAGTTTAGTGGAATTTTCACTTACCCGAGCTTTTGATCTTTATGAGATTTTTATGCATTTGGCAATGTAAGGAAAACAGAGGAACCTTATTGTCCATTTACAGAAGAAAAATATTTTTACAAATTAAGCAAAAAGTCTGTTTTAATGTACTACTTTTTTTAACTTAGTTGTTGTAAAATACAATTTATTAATTTAAGTGCATTCATACGAACAGATAGATTCTGGAAATAAACAGTAACATTCAAAAAATTAAAATATGATTAAATGGATTTACCTGAGGAGTTATAATTGGTGATATTGGGGTAACTGTGCTGACATCTGGCCTTGGAAT
This sequence comes from Schistocerca nitens, assembly GCF_023898315.1. Lineage (NCBI taxonomy): Eukaryota > Metazoa > Arthropoda > Insecta > Orthoptera > Acrididae > Schistocerca > Schistocerca nitens. The sequence goes on along the minus strand of NC_064614.1, from coordinate 898,666,478 downwards.
CTGTAGAAAAAAGAGGTATCAAAAATAATATGATTATCTTCAGTAACGATAGGTTATACCTAACAACCATCTAGCATGTGTTACTCGGGACTTAACCATTAAACTATATAGAAAATTTCACCTACAATTACACTTCACCAATGCACTGTACACAATTAGTTACGATGTCCCGTCTTTATACAGTAAACTCTTAAGCAGACTGAAAATACCTAATAATAATGTGGAACTGGGAAAGGGCTTGATGGAATATAAATTACAAATTCGCAGTACGGGCATGGGCATCTGTCTGTAGAGAAAACTCTTCTAAAAACCCAAACCCCCTGTTTGGTTCGGGTTCAGTGATAATATTGTACGATATGGGTGCAAGGGCAAGGCACACTATACTTATTCCTCTACAGCCTCTCTACCACCTGCTTCCTTCTCAGACTGGTGCACATCTTGCTGGACATTGTCCTCAGGCTCTCTGATGGGTCCATCCAAATCTTTGTCCATATTAAGACCACTAATTATCAACCGACCACTAATTATCAACAGAGTCCACATTTTGCTAGCTGCCATCCCTTCCACACTGAAACGTCTCTCCCCCGTCAGCTGGCAATCCTCGAGTGGAGCATCTGTAGTGACAAGTAGCCCCTTGCACCATTTGATGAAGGTCTTATTAAAGCCTTCACAGACAGCGATTACCCCCAAAACTTAGTACACAGAGAGTTTTTCTGTGTCATACACACATGCTGCTAACCCTCTGACCACCCATGAGAACCAGCTGCAAAAGTGGTATTCTGGGGTCACCCAATCTACACAACATTCTAGCCCATTCTTTTGCTTGACCTGCTCTAAAACCCTTTGACACATTGCTTCTCTGAATTATGTAGATGGGAGTTGTTCTTGCAACACATCCTTCAATCCCATAACCCTCCTGGCCGCAATCTGCAACCCCCACTAGTCCCTGCACCTCAACCCTCTCCACCCTTGCACTATGACCATGATTTCACTCATCCTGCACCCACCCCATCTCCTCTCCAGTCTCCCTCACATCTGCTCCCCAATCCATTCCTCATCAAGGTGCACTGCACACAACCCCCTTGCCTGTGGCCAGTACAAGTGCACCAGCTACAGGATGCACCTATTGTTTCTCCCTCCCAACTATGACCCACCCTTCCCCAACACTCTCTCCATTCCCTGCCTTCTTTCTCCCCTTGCCCATTCCTCCTGACACAATCCCTCAGTCCAGATGACTTGCAGTGCTAGCACAATGTAGTCATTTGGGGCAAAGTAGTCATATAGGTGTGTGTGTGTGTGTGTGTGTGTGTGTGTGTGTGTGTGTGTGTGTGAGAGAGAGAGAGAGAGAGAGAGAGAGAGAGAGAGAGAGACTATAGTAAGGGTCAAAAAGTAGCAATGTTTTCAGTCCTGTTTATGTACCTGTTAATGCCTGAAGAGTTTCAACTATTCCATGAGTTGTTACCTGAATTCGATAAATCATCAAGCATTACACAGGAAGGTGAAACACATCGAATGTAAAAAAAGAAGATAGATACAAGAATGTCCTGGATGTAACACAGACAATGAATGGAGTAAAGGAAACCACTCACAAAATAGTTGAGAAAATGAGTAGTATGCAGGTACATGCTTTGGATAATGTTCTTACTCAGAGCTATGAAATGAAAACAAATGAACACACACACACAATTATAAAAAGAGTAGTTAACTTTACTCCTCCTATTTTTGGAAAGGAAACAATTACTAATTAACATTTCTCACCTCAAATGTAGAGCAGAGTAGCTGTAAGCTTGTGTCCAAATAAGCAACAACCTTTCTCCTCTCATCCAGGGGAATGTCTGCTGTAGCAGAAGATCCAGAAAAGAACTCACGGAAACTAGACAAGAAGCCTAGATTCTTACATGCATGTTCTTCAGCTTCTTTTGCGAGAAGTCTAGCTGTTCCAATGCTTTGTCCCACAAGTAAGACAAATGCCTTAACCTGCTCAAAATAAATAAATAAATAAATAAACAAACAAACAAACAAACAAACAAACAAACAAACAACACAAATAATAATACTATTTAAAAAATAAATTCGAAAATTGAGCACATATAACATTAAATTTCAGAAACTTTATACCATCTGCAAATTTTCCATGTAGCTTGCAACTCCTGTGCAATGAACATTAATCAATATTTCATGTATCCATCATTATCAAGTGATTTTACTCTTCGGCTCCTCACTTATGCAATAGAAAAATGTGTTGATCACAAGCTGGTCCTCGGGCGACATCGGTGAACTACATTCAAAACTGTTCCTCATCCTTGTAAAAACAGTCTGAGTCATGCAAGTACATGAGTCTTCCTCAGTGTGTTGACCCCGAACTGTACTGCAAGTCTTCTAAACATTTTGGATGGTTTTACACCAACTGTTATGAGAACCTTGTTATAATGCGTTGCATGACTGATGGAAGGTGTCTTTTGCTCTGACACTGCGATTCTGACTAAAGAAATGGTCTACCACTGGAAATGACTGCAACAATGAACAGAGATTGCACCACTCTGTGTTTGCAAAAAGGCACTTAAAAAAATCTGTTTTCTAACTGATTCACTCTCTTACAATCACTATTCCGAATCTGATTGTACGAGGTGCATTCAAGTTCTAAGGCCTCCGATTTTTTTTTTTTCTAATTAACTACTCACCCGAAATCGATGAAACTGGCGTTACTTCTCGACGTAATCGTCCTGCAGACGTACACATTTTTCACAACGCTGACGCCATGATTCCATGGCAGTGGTGAAGGCTTCTTTAGGAGTCTGTTTTGACCACTGGAAAATCGCTGAGGCAATAGCAGCACGGCTGGTGAATGTGCGGCCACGGAGAGTGTCTTTCATTGTTGGAAAAAGGCAAAAGTCACTAGGAGCCAGGTCAGGTGAGTAGGGAGCATGAGGAATCACTTCAAAGTTGTTATCACGAAGAAACTGTTGCGTAACGTTAGCTCGATGTGCGGGTGCGTTGTCTTGGTGAAACAGCACACGCGCAGCACTTCCCGGACGTTTTTGTTGCAGTGCAGGAAGGAATTTGTTCTTCAAAACATTTTCGTAGGATGCACGTGTTACCGTAGTGCCCTTTGGAACACAATGGTTAAGGATTATGTGTTACCGTAGTGCCCTTTGGAACACAATGGGTAAGGATTATGCCCTCGCTGTCCCAGAACATGGACACCATCATTTTTTCAGCACTGGCGGTTACCCGAAATTTTTTTGGTGGCGGTGAATCTGTGTGCTTCCATTGAGCTGACTGGCGCTTTGTTTCTGGATTGAAAAATGGCATCCACGTCTCATCCATTGTCACAACCGACGAAAAGAAAGTCCCATTCATGCTGTCGTTGCGCGTCAACATTGCTTGGCAACATGCCACACGGGCAGCCATGTGGTCGTCCGTCAGCATTCGTGGCACCCACCTGGATGACACTTTTCGCATTTTCAGGTCGTCATGCAGGATTGTGTGGACAGAACCCACAGAAATGCCAACTCTGGAGGCGATCTGTTCAACAGTCATTCAGTGATCCCCCAAAACAATTCTCTCCACTTTCTCGATCATGTCGTCAGACCGGCTTGTGCGAGCCCGAGGTTGTTTCGGTTTGTTGTGACACAATGTTCTGCCTTCATTAAACTGTCGCACCCACGAACGCACTTTCGACACATCCATAACTCCATAACCACATGTCTCCTTCAACTGTCGATGAATTTCAATTGGTTTCACACCACGCAAATTCAGAAAACGAATGATTGCACGCTGTTCAAGTAAGGAAAATGTCACCATTTTAAGTATTTAAAACGGTTCTCATTCTTGCCGCTGGCGGTAGAATTCCATCTGCCGTACGGTGCTGCCATCTCTGGGATGTATTGACAATGAATGCGGCCTCATTATAAAACATGCGCATGTTTCTGTCTCTTTCCAGTCCGGAGAAAAAAAATCGGAGGCCTTAGAACTTGAATGCACCTCGTTTGATAGCTTCAGTCGTAAATGTCACTTTCTAGCCAAAGTAAAAATTATTTGTCACATCTACATAATTATGTAGTCACAGGTATATTTCTACTGATGTACTGTCTTCCCAAGTTCTATCTCTAATTATTTCACATCCAAATATAGCACAGAACATGGAAGGGGTGTCGACCACACTGGAGGAGTGGTGCAGATGGGGCTGAGAGTTCTCTGATGTGTGGTCAGTCACGCATCGGTGGATCTGATCTTAGTGTCTTGACATCAAAGTATCGGAGGCGTGCACAGTGTACAACTGCTGGTATCCACATTTGGTGCATGCTAAACGCTCGGACCCAGATGTGAAGCACAGATGGAAACTCTCTGAGGCAGGTGGTCAGGTGTCAGCCAGAGCATGTGGAGCACTGTACAGGGTGGGCTAAGGTTGCTGATGGGAGTGAACCTATATGAACTCAAGAATGTATCAACGGCTTCCTCAGGACAGGATTGAGTGACATGTTTTTTCATCTGAGTCTTGAATGTAGGGGTCTGTGGCTCTACCCCTCGACTGGATAGGAGATGAAAGGGAGAGGAGCTAACACGCATTGTCAGTTAATAGCATATATGGGAATGTTTCTATGGAAAAAATCTCTGTAGGGGTGTAACAGTAGCTGTCAAGGGCATGGATGGTCACAGAACCACATAAGGAAATTTTGAGAAAGCATCAACCTCTACAATCCAAAAGCAGTTACAGGGTGTATAAACAGACAAGAAAAGAATTTCTGGGGTTTTCCCTTATTTCCTGGTTAAATAATCACCTTTTCCCAGGCGAAAATTCACTTTTTCCTTGTTTAGTGTTGATACACTTATCAATCCTTTATGTAGTGAAGGTGTTTTTTACACCAGCAAAGAACTTACCAGCACTTTAGAAAACAAAAGCCAGTAAAAAGAAAAACCACATTTTGTACAGATCTTTGATAAGTGGCAATATTTACACTGCATATTTTCATATTTTGAAAGTAAAAACACAGATTCCACCAAACGCACCACATCAGCTTCGGAAGAACTGAAATCGAGACTGCAATGCTCTTTTGACAGCCAATTACAGCTGACTTCATGTGATCTCGCCAGACAATAACAACAGATATTCAGAGCACAGGACATATGATGTAGTTAGGTGATGGCATCATCATTCACTATATTTACATGGCCTCCCAAAACTGGATTTCATAAACCAACTTTCCTGTACCGCTTTTAGTTGGTCATGTAAACACTCCGAAATATATTCTGGAAATCCACTTCTTACTGCCAGTTTTCCACTTCCACAACTGATTTTCACTACCTTGTAAACGCACAATCATTTTTGAAATGTGGTTGGTCTGGCAGATTACTATTTGTTTTAAAAAATTTCAACTAATATAGATGGAGTGACTCATTGCACCGTGAAGGAGAAGTATATATATTACACTGTGCATGAAGCAGTCTACTACTAACATTTAATTGAAAGAAATAGTGATTGCGCCCACTAAACTTGAAACTGGAACAGCTGATTTCCAGATGCCATATCTGACTGGGCTACCAAATCCATTTCAGGCCTCAAAACATGTAAACATGACAGTGATGAAAGGTTTCCAAAATTCAACTTTCGTCTTCTGGAAGATGTGTCACGTGTAAACATAGTGACTGTTAAGTAGTGCAAACAAACAAATAACAAAAGTTAATGGTTTAAATTAATAAGCATACAGCAGAGGTACAAGGAAAACTAAGTGTTCACAAATAGTATTAGTCATCAAAAAGGTTTTACTGAATCCTCAGTAGCCAACAGTAACACACCATCAAGTGCTGAGGAATGAGAGGTGGTGGTGGTGGTGGTGGTGGTGGAAAAGGTAATAATTACACAAGGGCACAATGCTCAGACCAGTGGTTTACCCACCCAGCTGTGGTGGGCAAATTACCCAACCTGAAGTAAGACAGGACCCTCCACAACAGCCACCAAAAGCTGAGCACTGGTAATGGGAAAACCATCCACAGTATTTTGGGCTTTGGTGTCTGAATGGAAACACAACAGTTCATCCTGATTAAATGCTGTATCAGTGCCAACTGACAGAGAGCACCTGCAGTAGTGTGTTGTGCAGTGGGTCAAGAAGAAGAAGAAGAAGAAGAAGAAGAATAAGAGAGAGTCCAGAGTTGCAGGCGATGGGCCACTTTGCCTGATAAAGATGCCGAAGGGTGGAAAAGAGAAGATAGAGGTTTATGATGAGTAATCAAATGAAATTTAGAAGCATGTAGGAAGACAAGACTTTTTTTGAATGCATACACAATAACAAGCGCTTCTTTTCTATCAGTGAGTAGCACTGCTGCACCTGATTCAGAATTTTGGAAGCATACGCAATAGGACATACAGAACTGTCTACATATTTGAGCAAGAGTATGGCTCCAAGATCATACTATGAGCTGTCAGTGGCTAAAACAAGATGTTGCCTGGTTGGAAAGTAACTAAACAAGGTGCCGAGTATAATTTTGACATCAATAAGATAGAAGCACACTTATAAGCAGGCAACCACAGAAAAAAGAACACATTTACATAAGAGAATATGAAGCAGCCGAGCCACTGTGGCTGCACCAGGACAAAATTTATTGAGGTAAGGAATCTTCTCAAGAAAGGCCTGCAACTCTATGACATTGGTAGGATGTGGCGACACCATAATGGCATCGAAACTTTGGCATAAATGTATGACGCCCGAGTGCAAGACTTCAAAGTGAGACAGACAATAGACGGCTGAATAAACCGTAATTTGTCTGAGTTGCTTTTCAGAACAGCAGCCTGCAGCACTGTGAACAAGCAACAAAGGTTCAACCAACGTTCATCTGTTGAGGAACCTGAGGGCACAATGTCATCCCGTTAGTTAATGCATTTCAGCACGGATGCTGTGAGTTGCTCCAAAAACTGCTGGAAAGTGGTAGGGGCACTAGTCATTCTAAGTGACATGTGCTGGTATTGATGTAACCAGAAGGGAGTTTTCATTGTAAGGTTATGTTTGGAATCATCATCCAGAGACATTGCAAGTAGGCTTCCGACAAGTCCATTTTGGAAAAATATTGGTTGACTAGAAGAAGGGATCAGTGGTATGGCCCGTTCTGAGGCATCAAGGGATCACCAGTTTAGTGTTGGAGGGACGACAACAACAACAACATTGGTCCCTTGAAAGGTGTGCTAAGAGTCCATCCCGAAGGGATAACGGATGGGTATCAATAATAGACTGTGAATCGACAGACTTTTTAAAATCATCTCAGAGCAGAAGATTGCCATTAGGTTTTGCGACAATAACCAATGGAGTATACCATTCACTAGAATAGACAGGCATGATAACACCAAAGACATAAGTTTATCTAGTTCTAATTTGACTAACTCGCCGTAAAGCTATTGGGATTGGGTGGGCAGGAAAATAAAACTGGAGCCCGCTGTCAGTTTCATTATGGTGTGAGCCTTATTATCAGCAGCACACCCTACACCTTCTGAAAAACAGGGAGGAATATTCCAAGCATACCTGTTGGTATGGAACTTGATATGATACCAGAAGCACTTGATCAGGAATAGAGAATCCAAAAATTCTGAAGGCATCTAACCCAAATAAGTTTTCAGTGTTGGCATCATACATTACTAACAAGGTCAAGCCTGCACAACTGCTTTATACACTACAGGAGTAGGAAATGTTCCCAATATGAGAATTTGTTGTTTCTTGTAACTCACTAACTGACGAGAAACGGGGACAATGCTGGTGATATGATGGTTGCCTGTCGTCCATGTGGCCTGCTCATGTTGAACAAAACAATAACGGCAAGACTGGAGAGAGCATGTGGCCACTGTTGTGATGCTGACTGCTATTGTTGCTTAGCACAACACTACCCCATGTGGCATGGAGACTGTGGTTGCACGAAAGCCGCTTAGGAGGAGAAGCAGCACTGGCAGCTACCTGACATCAAGCTTCTATCTGATTTCCTGTTGCCTATACTTCAAAGGTCTGGGCAAAGTTCAAAGCTTCTGTGAGAGACATGGTAAAACACATTCAAGATCTTCGCTATCGGGAGCCATGCATATTACAGCATTGGGAACCACTGAATCAGCATATGAGTCCCAGTGAGTTTCAGTAACAAATGGAATGACACCAAAGCACACGAACTTTTGCTGCCCAAGCTCTGTATGACTGTTGCAGCTACTTTTGACAAAGGTAGAACTCAACATGAGCAGCAATAACATGACTAAGTTTGCAAGGATAATTAGAGAGCAACTGACACATTTCATCAAAAGAGAGACTTGCAGGTTTCTAAGAGGAACTATCTGACACAAAATGTGATAAACATGAGAAGAAACCCATGACAGAAACAAAGCCTTACACACCTTGGAGTTAGTGACTAGAAAATATTGCCGAAGGAGTTTTTCATATGCAACCCAATCTTCTCGATGAACCCTGGCACATCAACAATGCTGACGAACTGTTTGGTGCCACAGCGGCATTATGCTTCTGACTGGTGAGAGCTTGTTGCTGTTCAACAAGAGATTGAAGAATTTCTTCTGCAAACATATTGGCCATAGCGAATTTAGAAACGAAACACGCAGAGTAGAATATTGCAATCATCACCAAAATGTACAAACTTAATATCAAAATTACCACCAACCAACTTTTGTTCTGTTTCCATGTGAAGGGATACACAAAGACACTGAATGAAGTAGGAATCTGTACAGTCACACTGAACCATAGCATATATTAAAGCACAGTCCAACACCTGAGCAAAACATTTTTCATGTAAACGTTAGTCTGTGGAAGGCCTGGCACACCACATTATATACGGCTGTTTTGTACATGGTGCAGCACTTGTTGCGCTGTCTGTAGTTATGCAAGGTGACCTCTTTGGGTCAGCTTTGCAAATTATAAACAGTGCTGTAAAATTTTTAGAAATTGACGGACAAGGCAGTAAAATCATATTGTATATTGTATTATCAGACCAAAGACTTTGCTGTGTTTTATTATGTTGTTTATTGCTATAGGGCTATTTTGGAGTGGTTGTCATATTCAGGTTATCTTCAAAAGGTACATGATTTGGGACAGTATTTCAAATTTTTAAGTAGATAATTTACCATATTGTAGAATTATGGTTCGCTATGTACATCACATTGTCTTGATTTCCATGTGACATTAATGTCTCAGTTGCTGTCACATTATTGTGTAAGTTTGCTACTTTGATGCTGCTAGAGCTACAGTGAATGTTAAACTTTTGTTGGAGCAGTTACTTGTGTAGTTGTTGAATTATGAAAGTTTATTTCATAATGCCATTTTGTGACAGCTGTATTGACAGTTGAGTCAGTGATGTTACATGGTTACAGGCTCCTCGCTTCCATAGTATTCTGTAGGTCATATCTTTGTTCTTACCAGCTATATTATATTGCTTGTATGATTCGCGTTTATGTGATTCTACTCCCATGTGTGACTTTATCCTACTTTTCGCTATGGAATTGGTTATGCCAGATAGTGGTGCGGTGCATGATGTTTGTGACAATTTCTCAATGTTGTTTTCTTAACCCTTTCACTGCTATGGGCACGTATACACATCCGGCTACATTGTTCCCCAGGCGTCATGGACTTGTATGTGTGTCACCTGGATTTTCCTACAGTGCTACATCTGAATGCGTTCTGAGCCGTTGACCTCTCACTGCTGCAGATGATTTACTACCATATCTTTGTATCTTGAATCGTTTATGAGATAAGACGATTGTTACGATCACATGAATTGCGATGCACAAGAACATTAATAGGTGCAAAGGGTGCAACTGTCCTTCAGATATAAAACACAATAACTCATAAACGAACTGAGATAGCCTTCTGCTCTCAGTTTTAAATAAAAGTTCGATATCTTATAAAATTTTCATTTCACTGGAATGTATGAGCTAAAATCAACAACATGGAAAATTTACGCAATGTGCATTTACCTCTGCAAAATCTTTAAAATTTTGCATAATGTTTTACTTAATTTGATGCAACACAGTACCTATGACGGTTAATAAAAGGAAATTCAGTACTTTATCAACTGAAGATATGAAACTTTACCAGATACTAATTATTTCATAACAGCCAGGAAGTTGCATGGACAGAACTGGGCACATCTCATTAGAACAAAATGACTATTGTTTTGCTCTCAATTTTAAATAAAATTTTGATACCTTATCTACATTTGATTTACTGCAATGCATGAGCTAAAATCAACCATACTCAGAGTTTACGCAAAACATTTTAATCTCTGGAACACGCTAAAATTTCATGCAATGTTTTACTTAATTTGATGCAGCACAGTAAGTATGATGGATACGGAAGAAAAAGAAAAATATCCAGTCCTTTATCAAGTGAAGATATCAGACTAAGATTTCCAAAAAACAATTTTTTTCACTTAATAGTTTCCAAAAAATCTGTTAAATATTTCATATTGGCCAGAACACCACCTCCCACCATAGGTGTCAGCATCTGGCAAGCAGTGCAGCCATAACAAAAGCAGCCTCTGCATGGAATGCAAAGAGCTCATCTGTAGCAGTGAAAGTTAGACATATGCTTTCCAATGTTTACTTTTAAGTGATGGAAGAAAGTTGATGGGTTACAGCTGCTTTCTGTAATGTGTTCTCGGTATTGAATGTTGAAATTATGCCCAGTTTGACCCATATAGAATTTATCACGTACTTTACATTGAATTTTACATATACCTGGATCTGAATACATGGTTCAAAAATTGTGTCATGTCTGGTAAGCAAAATTTTATGTTAGTGTGTTTCCTTAGAATGTTGTTGACAACTGGATGGATAGAGACAGATGTATTATGAATTTTCAGATGTCTACATAATTTAAGTACTCTAGGATTTATCACCAAACATTCTCTTTCTTTGAAGTCGGACAGAATAGTATAACACTGTTTGATGACTTACTTTGTGCAGCATATTTGTTTGTGGGATCTCTAGTGATTTCTACAATGTTATTTTCTGTGAAAAAGTAATTTACTTCTTGTAGATAGTAATTTGTTTTAGTATTATCAACAATTACATTTGACAATATTATGAAAAAGATGGCGGAAATGTTGAGTCGCAAAGAGTCACAACAAAAAGATAAAGCATGTAAGCTTTCACTCTGAAGGCCTTCTTCTAAAACACACACACACACACACACACACACACACACACACACACAACTACCATCTCTGTCCTATACTAGAGATGGGCAAAACTGTTCTTTTCAGAGATTGGATCAGAACTGTTCACTCCCTGAAATGAATTAGGTCTTTTTCATGACTCACCACTCATTTACAATAGAAAATAAATGGAAGGCACATTGCCCTTTAAACTTGGTTTATTCCAGTACTATACCTGTATTTTGATCTTATTTGATCCTATTTTGAAGTAACACAGATAATGAGTAAGAATTTTGTATTGTTTATTGAAATTTCCAAGATATGACAAAGTTTTTGATTATTGATTTATTTTGCACTATCGTGGTTTTTTGGGTGATCGGAAAATGTTGTAACTTGAGATTTACATTAACAATATATTTGGCTATAATGTATTAAAATTTCATTAACCTCATACAAATACATCGCAAGCCATATATTTTTAAAGTGAACGTTTCCTTCCGAAGACGCCTAAAATCGCAAAATCCGTACCAGAATAAGAAAAAAAAATATAAATTTGACTGTAAAACGAAATGGTAAGAGGAGTCATCAGGAACCTAATCTAATCAGTTTAAACAAATAAAAATAAAATAAAAACGATTGATGTATACATAACATAATAATGTAATATACATAGCGGTATTACTACGAAGAACAATATCCAGTGGGGACGAACTCCGATGCAGAGGCGCTGAGTCGAGCAGGTCGAGCCGCGAGCTGTATTACTGCATGAGCTGAGACCGCAGAGACCAGAGTGACACCTGAGTTGCTTTGCTCAACGCTCTGGCTAGAGTCGAGACGGTGGGGTGAGCGTTGAGCGGGCGAGTTCCGAGGGTGGGGGGAGCGGTGAACTCACCCGCTCAGAGACAAATCGTCCGTTCCCTTGCGAGCAGGTTTTTGCAAGTAGTTCCTATGTTATCCGCTAGGTGGCTCTCTGTCCTGTTGCTCGCATCAACTGCCCAGAGGGCAGGACGTGCGACTGAAACGATCGCCGACAGAGTGCGATTCGAAGTTAAGCTGCGCCAGACACTGCACACGGCAGACGACGCACAGAGACGGCACGGCATATGTGAAACACAAAATCCAATGGGGCACTGCACAATGCAGGCAGCCAAGGTAGAAGCAGGGCAGAGGCCGGCGCTGGCTGTGTTGTGTGGCGTGCACTGTGCTCTGACCAGCAGAGGCGCTGCTGATATGCTCCGTCTCTCTCTCTCTCTCTCTCTCTCTCTCTCTCTCTCTCTCTCTCTCTCTGCCGTGGGAAACGTTTGGAGCTACCGTTCTTTTTTTCTGAATCACTGATTGTTCACTCCTTTGAAAGATTCAACTCTATGAATTAGTTCAAGAGCGGATCCCCCATCTCTATCCTATACGTCATATTGTCATTATTACATAATGGATTTTCTATTGCTTAAACTATTACCTTTGTCTGACTTTATAGTTATTGCAATACTAGGTATTAGTTTATCACTAATTTGGCATAATAGCATATAACTTCTGTACTGGTTGTTGTAATTATTGGTGCTCTCTTTTTCTGTTGCATTCGTTGTCCTAAAAGTGATTTTGTTTTGTTGTTTTATAGGTAATCGATCTGCCAATCACTATTTTAGTTGTTGCTGTAAGTTGTTTCCTGATAGTGCTCGGAAACTTGCGTTCTGGATTATATTTTTAAAAAACTATTAGACAAGGGTTTATAATATAATCTAGAATTGAAATTTAAGTACACTATCAGGAAACAACTTACAACTACAGCTACTATAGAACTAATGCAGCTAGATTACCAATTAAACACAAAAAGAAAATTGTTATTAGGACAGTGAATGCGATACAAAAAGAAAGCACTGACAATAACAAAAATCAGTACAAAGACTGTATGATATTAAACCAAACTAATAATAAACTAACATCAAGTAATGCAATAACAAAGTCAGACAAAGGTAACAGTTTAGTCACATTAAAATGTAATGACTATATACAAAAACTAAATGACTTTTTTATGGTAAATAATATCACACAAATCATAATATTATTATATCACACACCACAAAGCGAACCACAAATGAGTGTTCCTGAAGAAATCAAAATATACACTCCTGGAAATTGAAATAAGAACACCGTGAATTCATTGTCCCAGGAAGGGGAAACTTTATTGACACATTCCTGGGGTCAGATACATCACATGATCACACTGACAGAACCACAGGCACATAGACACAGGCAACAGAGCATGCACAATGTCGGCACTAGTACAGTGTATATCCACCTTTCGCAGCAATGCAGGCTGCTATTCTCCCATGGAGACGATCGTAGAGATGCTGGACGTAGTCCTGTGGAACGGCTTGCCATGCCATTTCCACCTGGCGCCTCAGTTGGACCAGCGTTCGTGCTGGACGTGCAGACCGCGTGAGATGACGCTTCATCCAGTCCCAAACATGCTCAATGGGGGACAGATCCGGAGATCTTGCTGGCCAGGGTAGTTGACTTACACCTTCTAGAGCACGTTGGGTGGCACGGGATACATGCGGACGTGCATTGTCCTGTTGGAACAGCAAGTTCCCTTGCCGGTCTAGGAATGGTAGAACGATGGGTTCGATGACGGTTTGGATGTACCGTGCACTATTCAGTGTCCCCTCGACGATCACCAGTGGTGTACGGCCAGTGTAGGAGATCGCTCCCCACACCATGATGCCGGGTGTTGGCCCTGTGTGCCTTGGTCGTATGCAGTCCTGACTGTGGCGCTCACCTGCACGGCGCCAAACACGCATACGACCATCATTGGCACCAAGGCAGAAGCGACTCTCATCGCTGAAGACGACACGTCTCCATTCGTCCCTCCATTCACACCTGTTGCGACACCACTGGAGGCGGGCTGCACGATGTTGGGGCGTGAGCGGAAGACGGCCTAACGGTGTGCGGGACCGTAGCCCAGCTTCATGGAGACGGTTGCGAATGGTCCTCGCCGATACCCCAGGAGCAACAGTGTCCCTAATTTGCTGGGAAGTGGCGGTGCGGTCCCCTATGGCACTGCATAGGATCCTATGGTCTTGGCGTGCATCCGTGCGTCGCTGCGGTCCGGTCCCAGGTCGACGGGCACGTGCACCTTCCGCCGACCACTGGCGACAACATCGATGTACTGTGGAGACCTCACGCCCCACGTGTTGAGCAATTCGGCGGTACGTCCACCCGGCCTCCCGCATGCCCACTATACGCCCTCACTCAAAGTCCGTCAACTGCACATACGGTTCACGTCCACGCTGTCGCGGCATGCTACCAGTGTTAAAGACTGCGATGGAGCTCCGTATGCCACGGCAAACTGGCTGACACTGACGGCGGCGGTGCACAAATGCTGCGCAGCTAGCGCCATTCGACGGCCAACACCGCGGTTCCTGGTGTGTCCGCTGTGCCGTGCGTGTGATCATTGCTTGTACAGCCCTCTCGCAGTGTCCGGAGCAAGTATGGTGGGTCTGACACACCAGTGTCAATGTGTTCTTTTTTCCATTTCCAGGAGTGTATATTCACACACATGAAATTTTATTGAAATTATCCTTCCAAACAAGAGACAAGTAGAAAAACAAAATCTACAAACATATCCACTGATCATTTTACCATGAAATTAGAAGTAACCATTGGAAATCATATGTCTAAGAAAACAACACTGTAAGCCTTGTCTCAACCCTATTTGGCATAATCAAGTTATAAAAAAACAATAGGATTAAATTACATAAACACAAATCATGTAAGCGATATGATATAGTGAGTACAAACACAGGTATGACCAAGCAAATGGCCTGTAAGCACATAACATTGCTGAATGAACTGTCTATGCTGCCACAAAACATCATTATGAAATAAAGTATCATAATTCGACAGCTACACAAATAACTGCTCCAACAGAAGTGTAACATCTATTATAGCTCCAACAACATCAAAGAAGCAAACTTATACAATAGTGTGACAGCACCTGAGACATCAATTTCATATGGCTATCAAGACCACCTGATGTATGTAGCAGACCATAATTTGAAAATATGTTATACTATCTACTTAAAAATTTGAAATATCATGCCAGACTATGTACTTTTCACACATGACCTGAAGACGCCAATCATGGTGAAATAGATCTACAGTAATAAACAATATAACCAACAACAGCAGCATCTTTGGTCCCATAATTAATTGGTCACACATGTGTACAAAAATTAAATTGTTGTAGAATATTGCTGAAAGAGAAAGAGGGACAAGGAAGGAAATGATTGAGGATGAAACTATTTACATTAAGAAGAATGTAAGTGTTATAAATATATTTGAGCTGCAGAATTTTTTAATAATTACTTTTTAATAGCAGGTGAAAAAGTTGGTTCTAGAAATTGAGAAGAGAAAGAGAAACAGTGTACTGCTGCAGCAATGCAGAGGAAATTGCGTGAATGAAAATTTCACACACTGCTCTACCTAAAATAAGGAAAATCATTATGGCTTTCACAAATAAATGTTTATATGGAACTGATACCTCCATTAAGACATAACTAAGTTGTGGCTCTATAACAGGTAATGTTCTCATTCACATTGGTAAAAAATTATTAATTTAGATTATTTTTCCAAACAAATTAAAATACATCACTGTTGGAGACACTTTACAAGACTGATAACTCCATATACAGCAATAACTAGCAGCTAGTTCAGTATTTAGATAATTTCACAAAATACTTGAGAAGTTTATGCTCTCTGTGATCATTATGTATGACTATTGGATGTTCAGTACGTCACAGTTTGGATTTCATTTGTTCATCATGTTTATTCAAATCGGCTGTTCCACTGAGGAAGCTATATACACGTTCATGGTGACATAATAAAATTTTTAAATGTTAAAATATCAAAGATTTCTTGATTATTTCAATTTTGGTTAATGGAGAAATTGTTATGAGATGCAGGTTTCAGCACAAGCCTGAGACAGAGGACACAGACAGTCTTGTATACACTACTGAATACTTAAAGTTGGGGGGGAAAAAACACATATAAAGAACTGCTAAAACATTTAGGTATAGCTAGCAGTTTGAGAATAACACAGAAATATTCTACATAAAATACTAGAAGGAAATATTATCTCCTCTTCACTGTAATGAATCTAAGTTTGGCAGTGGTATGAGTGAAACACATAACTACAAAACTCTTTTGATAATTTGCTAATGGAAATATAATGCCTGACAGATAACAGAGATATTTTCAGATAGACTAAACTTGTTTCTCCAGAACAATCCTTGAATATCATGGAGGAATTCTTGAATAAGCAATGAATTACAAACTTGTAAATGGCCAGCATGTAACCAAATACAGATTCTTTCACAACCACTATTACAGGCTTCTAGGAGTTAGAAGGGGAACTGAATATGAGTAAATACAGTTCTGAGAAGGAATCCATGCCTGGAAATCTACTGTTTGGGTGTAAATCATGTTTGAAGATTGGGTCACTTTGAAATCTTGTTCTTCACAGTATGCACACAGTGGTGACAGTTCAATGACCTGGATTCCTTACAGGAGCCCATGGCATGGCAATGTTTTGTGTACTTATTGTCAGGTTGTTTTCTGCACGATGAAGGATGTCCTCCTCAAAACCAAGATTGCCGAACATCTGTGGAGCACCACAGCCAACTCTCCAGTTACAAATGTACCTGTTTCTTCCACTCCTTATTTTAATCAGATGAAATTGTATGTGGTGTTATTAAAAAGGAAAACAGTTCCTAATGTTCAGCAAAATTATATTCATTTGATTTGTTCACGAACTGACTTTCGGCTTCTCAGTTCATCTTCAGACAACAACTGAATGTCGCAAACACAGATACAGATAAATATGATGTGTGGCTTACACAGATATTATTTGTACAGAAGATACAAAATGACAAAGTGTTTACACAGGAAAACATTGCAATAATTACATTAACTAAAAAAAGAGGAGGTTAAAAAGTTTTTACCTGGAGATACATTTAACAAACAATGAGAAATAATATGAATTTACAGTTTGAATATAGTATTTATAACGAAAACTTTATTTAACAAAGGGGAAACTGAGTCCAATCATTTAATACGAGCCTGGTATTCCGTGTCGTGCATGTTGATTCCAATGGGGTCATCTTTCTGCTTTTCTTGACATAATGTAAAACTTCACATTATACATCATATGACTAGTTTTCTGCTAAAAGATGATCAGTACAGGTTGGTTCTTTCTTCTGCAATAGTCAGCTTCTCTCATATTCATGTAGCCTAACGACCACAGCTTTGCCTGACTGAACGTAATACACTTTTTCATACTGCTTGCAAGTGATTTTATATAAACCACTCTGTGCCAAGGGTTGCAATTTGTCTTTACCATTGATTAAAAAAGTTTTGACATGTTATTGGTATTAAAATGTAGGTCTGTAATGTGAGACTTCAAACTTTTATAAGATTGTCTGAAATGCTGCAAATATATGGAAATTTGCACCAAGATTTGTAACTATTGAGTGATTGTTGTTGGTCAGCATACTGAAGTAGTTTAATTTTATTCATTTTCATTTTTCGTGGCATATTATCAATTATGGCAGAACTATAACCATTGCTGGAAGCAATTTGTTTGATGGTTTGTAGTTCTATTTGGAATGTTGATCTTGATACTGGACCAGATATGAGGTGATGCACCACCAAATGGAAAACTGCATATTTTGTGGATGCTGGGAACACACAGGGATTATTTTATCAGTAGCTATGCTTTTCTGTAAATGCTAAATTTGTGTTTTCTCTAACTGATGTTTATATTATGGTCCAAGAAATTTATAGAACAGCACCACTGTAAGCTGAATTTTCTTATGTTAGAGTTTAAATGCTGCACTAATGTGTCTAACTGTCTAGTGGTGCCAGCTTACAAACACAGCACATCATCAAAATATCCAATTCAATTGTTCTTTCTGTAAGAAAATTTGTTCAAACTGTCAGTGAAAATACCTTTAGAAATTAAATACATTAATACAGCATTTAAACTCAAAACACCAGAAAATTCAGTTTACAGTGGAGCTGGTAAGTTGTTCTATAAATATGTCTGGCCATAATATAGATAATAGTAAAAGAAAACACATATTTAACATTTACAGAAAAACATAGCTTCTGATATGGTACTTACTGCAAGCTCCCAGCATCCTCACAGCCACAAACATGTAGCTTTCTATTCAATGATGCATCACATCATATCTGTTGCATTACCAAATCAGCTTTTCAAACAGAACTACAAACCATCAAACAAATTGCTTCCAACTTCTGCCTTGATTGACAATATGCTACAGAAAAAGAAAATGAATAAAATTACACCACTTCTGAATGCTGGCCAACACCAGTCACTCAGTGGCTATGGATCTTGCAAAATTCCATATTCCGGCAAAATTTCTGACAACCTTGCAAAAAAGTTAAAGTCTCACAGTTACAGAATATTGATAACATATCAAATTTTTTATTCAGTAGTAAAGACAAATTGCAACTCTTAGCGCACTGTGGTGTATGTAAAATCACTTGCAAGTAGTGGGAACGTTTACTGGTCAGTCAGGCAGAGCTATGGCAATCAGGCTACATGAACATGAGAGAAGTTGGCGATCGCAGAAGAAAGGTTCACCAGCTGCTGATCATCTTTTAGCAGAAAGCCATTCAAGTGTCATAGAATATTAAGTTTCACATTTGTCAAGAAAAGCAGAGATGACCCTACTGGAAATCAACACACAACAGAATGTCAGCCTAGAATGGCTATGATTGGACTTAGTTCCCATTTCCACTTTGTTAAATTAAGTTTTCATTATGAATACTACAATCAAACTGTAAATTCATCTTATTTCTCATCAATTTTAAGCGTATCTCCAGATAAAAACTTTGTTTAAGTCCTTTTTTAATTCGTGTTGTTATTGTAATGCTTTCCCATATAAACACTGTCTTTTCTGTATCTTATGAAGAAATAATATCTTTGTAAGTCACACACTATGTTTATCTGTGTTTGTAACATTCAGTTGTCACCTGAAGATGGACTGAGAAGCCAAAAGCCGGAAAGTGACCAAATCAAACAAATATAATTTTGCAGAACATCAGGATTTGTTTTCCTTTTAATATTATCATCACTTTCTGCCCAGCACCAAAAGGAAATTCAGTTAATGTTTGTTCTGAAAATGATCACAATCTCTGAACTTATGTTATATCCAAATGGTACATTTGTAAGAATTGTGAAGCACCCTGTGTAGTATATACAATTAACTCTACAATATTTTGTCCAACTGACATTCCCGATCATAACATTTATTACGAATATGGTCTATGGAAGATGGAGTCAGTTAACTAACAATGTAACGAAGTAGCGAACAAGGAGAATTGTTGCCAGTGGTCCCTGGCATCTGGTAAAAGTGAAGAATTGAGAAGCAGATGCACAGATAATTAAGTGACTTTTTGTGCTTTTCTTTTCAGTGCGATTTACAAAACACACTAGTATCAATGCAACAAGTGCCAAAAATTAATGCACACAACTAAAAATGTAATGCGGGTGTATGGACAAAACCTATCCGGATAATTTTTTTTTTCCTTTCCAAATCAGATGAGTACTGCAACAAACCTTAGAAATCCCAGGTTCTGAAAAAAGTGGTTGATAGTTTTCGAATTCAGTAAGTGGCTGTTGATGTTGATGCTGGATAAGTCCTTGCCACTTGTTAGGAATTTTTGGTACAGGTCCTGAGCGATCTGCTGAGGGATCAAATGATTTTTCCAATTCAGAGAGAACTTGTGAAAGGCCTGGCTGAGAGAAGACCTGCAACAAAGCAAACATCTGACATCAGGAACATTAACCTTATTATCTTCACTTGCCACATGCCGCAAAACATTGTCAAACCCAAAAATAAAAGTCCAGACATCATTATACGAAATAACAACTTATTAAAAATTATCAAATTGTATGAAAGAGTAGCACACAGCCTCTGCCCATTAATTACACAGGGTGTATACGCGGGCAAGGAAAAACAATTCCCAGATTTTTCCCAGTTAAAAATACATTTTCTCCCAGATGAAAATACACTTTTTCCATGTACAGTATCAGTATATTTTCTCTCGGAACAGTAAAAGTTATCAATCCTTTGGATGGCTATGGTTTTATACACCGACGTAGAATTTCTCGGCACTTTAGAAAACGAAACTCAAGGGGGGTAAAAAGTAAAAAACCACACTGTGGAAAGATCTTTGACATGCTGCAACATGTACGCTGTATATTTTCATATTACGAAAGTATAAATGCGAATTCCACTAAAAACCGAATGTTACTTTCTGAAGCATTGAAAACGAGACTGCGATGCGCTTTTGAAAGCCAGTCATAGCTCATGTCATGTGATCTTGCCAGATGATGACATCAGATATTCGGAGTATACTACACGTGATGTAGTCAGCCAATAGCTGTTAAGTAGTGTGAACACACAAATAGGAAAAATTAATGGTCTAAATTAATATACATAGTGTTGCCACAAGAAAAACATAGCTTTCACATATAATATTGGTCTCTAAGATTTGTGGGGACATAGGACCACTGGCTCACCCCCCAATACCATCACTACCCTACCGCAGTGAGAACAATTGTACCTTTGCCAGATCAGTTCTTTGTAGTACGCGCTCTATGCTACACCATACACTATCTTACTGTGTTTCTGGTAACACTTATCCTTGAGGAAACTGGAGCCTTACTTGCAATACTGTAAATCCCACTGCCATTTAAAGTCTTAAGAATCAAAGAATGAATATGAAACAACATTATACTCTTAAGTTCACACTGTTTCTCTGTAATTGCCTCTAATGAATTCAGGTATCTCATCAAGATTTTATAATGTGTAATAATATTATGGAAAGGAAAGTTGCTACTACCATACCACAGAGATGCTGTATCACAGGTAGGAACAACAAAAAGACTGTCGCAAGGTGAGCTTTCAGCCAACAATGCCTTTGTCGAAAATTGGCAACAGCCAGACACACACACACACACACACACACACACACACACACACACACGACGACAGTCTCTGGCAGCTGAAGCCAGACTACTCTGTTTTAAATACAAACTACTGTTCCACACATATTTTCATTTCTCCAGTCTATCTTGGCAGGCTGTTACAGCAAATGGTTTCAAAGTGTTTCTAAACAAAAACAGTTTTGGTTGCGAAATTATTTAATGTCAATGACACGTTCCACCCTTTTGAGGCTTCATCAGATTGTCTATAAAAATGAGCAAACCAATCAATTAAATACAAGTGGAGGAAAAAAGGCACAGTCCTATCTTGCACAGCTACATAGACGATGTGAACTAAAAGTAATAAAACTTATGTAAAAGTACGATAATGATCAAAGCAGAAGAAATGAATTAAAATTTGTGCTGGTGGAGAAGGCACTGCACTCAACTTGGGTAGTTCGTGCAGCAATATTAACCATGGTGCTGCGGTGATGTGATGGTTAGCATTTCTGCCTAGCAAGCAAGAACACCCTAGTTTGAGTCCCAGCCACAGCACCAATTTTAATTCATTTCTTCTGCTTCGATCATTACCGTAGATCTAGAAGAGACTTAAACCTCTCAGGGAAAAATTTAATTATAAGATTTATGTAAAAGTAGCTGCATATATGAGCGATCAGTCCGTTTTACGTTATATGTGGTTTTATAATGTAAAATGGACACCAAGGTAACCGAACATATAATCCATTCATCATGAAGCATCTAAACCATGAAGTGGACATAGTGAAAGGAGAGAAACAGTCAGAATAACACCGAGAAAGTACAAAAATGTGGCAGAATAACTTCCAAAGTTACTGTATATTACCTAGAGCACATCAGCCGGCTCCGCTGTGGCTGTACAAGAACGGTCCACGGTTTGAGTTGCAAACGGCACAACGTCTGTATTGATGCATGCGCACGCGCACATGCACGCACGCACGCACGCACGCACACACACACACACACACACACACACACACACACACACACACACACAAAATTACTATGACAAACTGATATACAGATATACACTCCTGGAAATTGAAATAAGAACACCGTGAATTCATTGTCCCAGGAAGGGGAAACTTTATTGACACATTCCTGGGGTCAGATACATCACATGATCACACTGACAGAACCACAGGCACATAGACACAGGCAACAGAGCATGCACAATGTCGGCACTAGTACAGTGTATATCCACCTTTCGCAGCAATGCAGGCTGCTATTCTCCCATGGAGACGATCACAGAGATGCTGGATGTAGTCCTGTGGAACGGCTTGCCATGCCATTTCCACCTGGCACCTCAGTTGGACCAGCGTTCGTGCTGGACGTGCAGACCGCGTGAGACGACGCTTCATCCAGTCCCAAACATGCTCAATGGGGGACAGATCCGGAGATCTTGCTGGCCAGGGTAGTTGACTTACACCTTCTAGAGCACGTTGGGTGGCACGGGATACATGCGGACGTGCATTGTCCTGTTGGAACAGCAAGTTCCCTTGCCGGTCTAGGAATGGTAGAACGATGGGTTCGATGACGGTTTGGATGTACCGTGCACTATTCAGTGTCCCCTCGACGATCACCAGTGGTGTACGGCCAGTGTAGGAGATCACTCCCCACACCATGATGCCGGGTGTTGGCCCTGTGTGCCTTGGTCGTATGCAGTCCTGATTGTGGCGCTCACCTGCACGGCGCCAAACACGCATACGACCATCATTGGCACCAAGGTAGAAGCGACTCTCATTGCTGAAGACGACACGTCTCCATTCGTCCCTCCATTCACGCCTGTCGCGACACCACTGGAGGCGGGCTGCACGATGTTGGGGCGTGAGAGGAAGACGGCCTAACGGTGTGCTGGACCGTAGCCCAGCTTCATGGAGATGGTTGCGAATGGTCCTCGCCGATACCCCAGGAGCGACAGTGTCCCTAATTTGCTGGGAAGTGGCGGTGCGGTCCCCTATGGCACTGCGTAGGATCCTACGGTCGTGGCGTGCATCCGTGCGTCGCTGCGGTCCGGTCCCAGGTCGACGGGCACGTGCACCTTCCGCCGACCACTGGCGACAACATCGATGTACTGTGGAGACCTCACGCCCCACGTGTTGAGCAATTCGGCAGTACGTCCACCCGGCCTCCCGCATGCCCACTATACGCCCTCGCTCAAAGTCCGTCAACTGTACATACGGTTCACGTCCACGCTGTCGCGGCATGCTACCAGTGTTAAAGACTGTGATGGAGCTCCGTATGCCACGGCAAACTGGCTGACACTGACGGCGGCGGTGCACAAATGCTGCGCAGCTAGCGCCATTCGACGGCCAACACCGCGGTTCCTGGTGTGTCCGCTGTGCCGTGCGTGTGATCATTGCTTGTACAGCCCTCTCGCAGTGTCCGGAGCAAGTATGGTGGGTCTGACACACCGGTGTCAATGTGTTCTTTTTTCCATTTCCAGGAGTGTATAATGCGGCAAGAAGTACCTAGGTGGTGTACATGACCGGCTTAAGGCACATTTTCGAAAAACAAAAGTGTGTAAAACTAGTAATTAAAATGAGGGTAGTCGCAGTGAGACTGACATCCGTCAAGAATTATTCAGTGCAGTAGACAATAATACTGAAGGTCCCTCAGAGTTTGTTCAAGCCGCTGTCCCAGCAGTTGTGGGAGGTATTCTTACAACACTGATTTTAGATACCAGTGCAAGTGTAAATGTGACAGACGCTAATTTCTTTAAGAAAACAGCACAGTCTGTAAATATTCTGGCTTTGCCAGTTCAAAACTGAGTGGTATCTCGTGCTATTGTTGCCAGAGGCCAGACAGTTATGTTGCAGGCACAGATAGATGTAGAATTTGAGAACAGAGTGGATGAATTAATGTTTCTCATTCTGAAAATTTTAACCGTGTCCTGTATTGTAAGCACAGAATTTGTGCGGGAACAGGACATAAAGACAGACCTCCCGCATGGGGAATGCCATATAATGTTGGAGGTGACGAGTTTGTTTTGAATCTTATGAAGACAAAAGCGAAACACAGCCGACTTTGCCAAGGAATACAAGTTAAAATAATTAAGAATAGAGTGCTGTGGGTGAAAGACCATTGACAGTACATGAAGCCTGCAACTAAACTAAAGAACAGAGGGTTAAACGAAAAAGATTCTTCGCTCATAAGATGCATATCCGAGGAGACAAAAACATTATTGGATGAGCAGAAAATGGAATTATGTGTATTACTGGAGAAATATGTCCAGGAATTTTCATTAAGGCCTGCCATGATTAAGGACTGTGTGTACTGGATGGAAGTCGTACCGCATAAAACTTACTGCTATGCAACCTATTCTGTCCCACAGTCCAGAAGGGACGCTGTCAGACAAGAGATCCAAAAAATGATACAGTGGTGTATCACAGAGCCTTCCCTTTCACTACGCAGCAGCTCATTATTAGCTGTGGGCAAGGCAGGCAGAGGGGTGTGCCTTGTTCTTGATGCACGATGTATCAACAAAATAATTGTTCCGGTAAGAAGCACGCCAGAAGTTTTATTATCAACAAAAGGATCTGAAGAAATGCGTTCAGTGAGGATGTTTGCACAGATGTCAAAGTATTTTGTCTTATATATTTTATCTACAAACCTGTATTGTGAATGTATACATTTACAGATAGCACTAGAAGATGCATAAAATTACTAACATTCATTTGACATTAGAAGTAGTGGTAATGATCTTTTAGTGTTAAGTATCTGCTGAAAATAAGTAGTAGTCCAAAATTAATGGACATAAATATTACCAATGATCACACACACACACACACACACACACACACACACACACACACACAAAAATCAGTAATGATTTTTTAGTTATAAGTATCTGTTGAATATAAGTAGTATTCAGGAAGTTTTTCTATGTGTTTTCATGAAAGTATGTTTATGCTGTCAAAAGTGATTCTACGTAATGAGAAAGTATCTTTCTACAGCACTACAACTGTGAAATACGAAAATGAGGACCGTGTATTTTGTCAGTGAAAAGGTTATTTTCAGCATTAGTTGTATGAAGTCTAGAGTGTATAGGTAAAGTATAGTTTAAGGAAAGGTGATGAACAAAAGCCACATGAGAACTGAAGTTATGTTTTTTATAATGTGTTACCTACAACAACGTAAACAGATGAACTGCTACTTGCAAGTAAGTGTGTATCGAGCAAGACACAGTAATATTCAGTCTAACTACTTACCTTGTGGTAAGCACTTTTCTTTCCAAGTTTAATTTCTATGGAACAAATATGCGATACACTTAGACACAGAATAGTGCCAAGTAAAGAACAATTAGTTAATCCTGGTAGTGAACTGTATGTAAACTGAGTACATTCTTGGCCACATTTGTGCTTTATAGAATGACACTAAACTAAGCTTATCATTTACTGAAAGAAATGATGTACAGGCCAAGCAATAACTATAATCAAATTGTAAATATTAGTATGTAGCAACATGAAAGAGAGCATTTCTAGTTGATAAGTCAAACAGAAGCCAGTACAAGGTGCTATTGGACTGATATTTCATTTTGTATGTAAATATTTATATTTATGCTAATCTCTTACTTATCTGTTTAATATGAGTTGATATGAGTTTTATTTTGAAATAGAGAATTGCTATGTAAAGACAGACTAGCACAATTTATTCAGAATGATCCCTTATATGGTAAGAGACGTGAGACCACGCGTTATGCGAGTTTATGCAGAGCAGGAGGTTGGATTTTTGCCACATGTGATTTCAGAGGCATGTGTTAATTTTGTGATCACAGTCTGCGTTGTTTGGATTTTGTTTATGCTTTGCTCTTTGCCAATCTGTTCCAAAAATAGAATTATTTTATGGGTATATGGTAATATGACAATATACCTAGGTAATGGTACTCAATCTGTAAAATATAAAAAGAGGGAAGTAAAGAATTTTGTGAACATCAGACCACAAGCAATGCATTGGAAAAAACACAGCTAACATACCAAAAACACACAAGTGACACTTTATTCATGTGAAGCCACTTGTAAGAAAGACAAATGTAAAAACTATGTCAGTTAATTTGCACACGAAGTAAATACGATCCATGAAACGAACAGACTTGTGCAGGTAAGAAAAAGGAACTCATTTATTTATAAGTGAAGATCGCGATGTGAACTGGTGGACAATGGTCATAATAGGACATTCGAATGAGTGACATTGAGTACCCAAAATGGACAAAGCAAATAAGAGTTACATGAAGTGAACAGTTTATGTGTCAAACTCACCGTTGTGAACTGCATGCCAGCCAACGCAGTGAGAAGTCCTGTGCAAATGATTTTTTTTTATGTGTACACACACATTGACACATGTATCCACACACATAAAGGATTTAGTGAACTTATAAAAGGTATTATTGCACTGGCGAGGCAACGGGCGAGTAAAAGATTGGCTCGTCAATAAACAAACACTGTGTAAAAGTGTGATTAATTGTTACCCCACATAAACTTTGCAGTTGTACACAGAGTGTTTTTTTTTTTTTTTTTTTTAATGTACCAATTCTAAGCAGTGATCTCCTTGAAATGCCTGTGCTGAACACTAAAAAACATATACGAGTATTGTGCTTAGACAAACTCAGTGGACAAGAACTCGACTTACTTAGTTTGAAAATACGTCATGATCTGTAGACAGTGTTGCCAACTACGAACTAGTGAGAACTAAAGTTCCCAAAGAAAGAATTGGATCACAAGATCTATAAACACGAAAGACAATAATGAAAGTGAACTCTGTTATACTAATCAAATTTTTCCTAGGGCAACTCTGCGATATTGAACTAATTTTTGTAGGACTGATGATACTGCTTTGCTTTGATTTTCGCGTGTCAATGGAGAGAAAAAGATCATGATTTAATGTAGGGAATGTATTTTTGTGCTGTTCCGATAAGGAATGTTCTTGAGAAATGTTTATATATTGCTCTGTCATCCAAGTTGAAGGCAGCTGCCATAACTTGTTTTGGACTCTATAAAAGCAGAAGCTGTGAGGTCTCTCTCTCTATCTCTCTCTTTCTCTCTCTCTCTCTCATTTGTTTTCGATGGATGTTTCATAAAATGTAAGTGTCGCTCTCGTATCTGTAACTTTTGGTTAAGTAATTATGTTAATTTTTATTATAAAAGTCGTGTTTGAATCAAGAAACCTACTTTCCTCTTCCACTAATGCCACATCTCAATTTATTATGATGCATTTTAGAACTTTTTCAGGCTGCAGTGAAGGAGAGTTGCTGACGAATTGTTTGGTGGTCACAACCGAATGCTACTATTGTTCAATCGGCATTTACTTCATCAAACTTTTATTTCAGCATCCTTGAGATATGTTTTACTAATCTTTTCTATCAGTATCTGGGCAAGGTAACTACACAAAATGCATAATTGTGAGATCGGTCACTGGCCACTAAACAATTCGATTGGTCAATGGTCTTGTCGGTCTGACAGGAATCTGATGCTGTATGGTGAAATGCAATTTCATTAATAACTAAAACTAATTTTCTATGCACCTTCTACCATTTCAGGAGCTTTACCACTAAGCAGAGTTGATCTAAAAAATTTTATAATATAACATTATTTTACTTTTTTAAATATCAGCAATATTTTAAGAGATAACATAGATGTCAAATAAAGCTAAACTTTAAGTGAAGCACTTAACAGAACCAAAATCTACACTAATAATAAAACAATCATTTCTGTCTGCTGAAACACACTATTCTTCAAAACTGCCAGACCAATTTTCATGAGGTTACCAACTGACACAGTTTATGAAGTGTCTAATGCAGAGCAGATGATTTTTTGTTGTTTCAAATGGCAGAAAGAGTCAATGGAGAATGCAGGAGAACAGCTTTCCCAAGGAAGTGTGCTGGCTCCAATAATAAGTAACATACTACCAATGATCAGCCACTGAACACTGGAACCTGGTGCTTCATCTGCACACATGACACAGCTGCTGCTGCTGCTTCTCAGGGAATGGCATTTGAAGACGTAGAATCCAATCTAAATCTATTTTCAAAGAACTTGCTATCTACTATCACAACATCACTTGAAATTCAACACAGATAAAACCCAAGTGTGTGTGTTCCCCCATACAATAAAGAGGTAAGAATGTTTGCAAACATTGTAACTTCTTTGATGATAATACTCAGTAAATGTCTGAAGATGGCCTTGTAAACCGAAAACCAGTAAACAAAATAAAAGTAATATTGTAGAGCAAAAGCAAACTGGTGCTTTTCATTTATTAGGTAAGAAGAAAGTTAGACATAACCTGGAGAGGACACAGTCTAAATCATTGTGCCCATCTCCAATATCTAGTGTCGAAGTCGGATTGTGCCTTAAGCTACAAAGAACAGTGTATAGACACAAGACACAAGGTATGCACCAGAAACAACCTCATCCATAAGCTGACCTAACACCACATGGGGTCCCATTGCAGCATCCCCTGCACATCTGCAGTTGTTTTATGTTTCTCTGCTGTGGAGTATGCCACGCCAGTCTGGACGAACTCTGTGCATGGCTCTTCACGAGACAGGCTGTGTAGTCACAGGGTGGCTATGATCAACCCCAGTCAACAAGATATTTCTACTCAAGGGAGCACCACCTTCACATGTAAGAAGACAGGTAGCAGCAGAGAATGAAAAGAAGAAGCAAGAAATGGATTCAAGGCATCCACTGTTTGGAACTCACACTTATCCATCACGACTGAAATCCAGAAGACGCTTCCTACTTACAACTGTACCAATTCCAAGTTCAGCAGAAGAACTGAGATGTGGAGAATAAAGTCTCCTGTAGGATTATGGATAGAAAAAGAGAAAGTACAATCAGGCTTCCATCTTCAATAGGGGACCTGGAGAACCTTCAATATGTTTAAAACAAGGGTGAGATGGTGGAAGACTAATATGAAGAACTGTGGTATCAGTGTTGCTGAATGTTATGAATGTGGAGCAAGGCATTACTCTTTAAAACTTGTTGGTCTGCAGTAACCTGAGCAAACCCTATGACATGGAAGATGTGTTTGCAGTAAATATCTGCCATTCTGGTTGCTGAACATTGGACTCAAGTGTGAAATTCTTTGCAATTAATATTAAGATTGTAGTTTTTATTATATTGTATTTTATTGTTCCTTGAACTGGGATAAAAAAAAACACATCTTGTTTTTCACAGATAAATTGAGTGTAGATTGGGTAGCGGGAAAGGGGGGGGGGAGAGGGGAGGGGGGACATATAGGCATAGATAAAAAGATATCGTAATTTAAATTATTATCTAAAACTCAGACATTCAGAGTTTGGATGTTCAAACATCATGGTGTAGTGCACCAAAGAACCAACAGATGGCACTCTTTGTCTATTAGTACACCAAAGAACCAATAGATGGTGCTGTTAAGATCTGTATTTCTAAAAAATAATTAAAAGATTAAAAAAGGTAGAGGGGTAATGTGGTGACAGCTTTCTGACGAGTTCTTAAGATCATTGATCATCTTCTGAGCATTTATTTGCTTAAATGAGGGCTAAATAAGGATCAAGGCAGTGTACTCTGTATATGGCTGCCTCTAATATAGGCGGCTGTGGTTTGCCCCATCAACTTGTTGCTCAACCTCATAGTTCACCTCGATACATATTGGGAAAGTCAATAGTTTTCATGATTTTGACTGTTGCCAAATGCAGCAATCTAATGTTTATTGTGTTACATCAGGCTTGAATTAATTTCATATATTATAACAAATTACAATTTTTCCTAATCACACTGTTAATTGCTTCAACCTTGTATTTTTTATTTGAAATATCACAGTACATTTTCATTTAAAAGTACACAAATTTCCAAGCAGCTACCACTACTGACAGAATCAGCAATCAAATGAGTTATTATCAGTGTCACAACAGACTTAATTTAACTTCACTGCTGAAAATAAACACTACAGCAGTCCATGCACAACAGTTCATGGTACCAGTATGTTCTAAAACGTCATCTGTGATAACGCATTTTTTTACGGGGTCATATCTCAGGTTCTATTGATCAGAGTGTTTCAGACAACCCTTCACCTAGCGACCATTTCTATAGTTTATGGATGAATGTCTACTGTAACTATCCTTTACTGCAGGGTCAAAATTTCAACTTCCTCCAACCCAGACAAATTGAAAAAGTCTGGTTGTTCTGGAGCATTAGGTGTGGTCTATGGGGACTTTAAGCAGCTTATAGAAGCGCCATTCATTCATGGGTGGTTCCTGAGAAAATCCCGAAAAACCCAGATTTCTTGGTACGAAAAGTACTTACTGCGAGGATGGCCACTTCTATAATTCCTATTCATTACAGAATGTAAACTTATTACACGTGTTACTAAGATAATATTCTCGAGGAACTTAAAACTCTTTTCGACATCATTACCCGTTCCTGATATCCAGAGGGTCAGACTACCATAGTACACAAACAGAAAGAAAGCTAGTAGTTGGAGTGCCGACTCACCATGCTGTCCAGTGCAGCTCTACATGCCTACAGCTGCACACAGAGAACGACGGTTAACCTGCTAGTGAAGGTACAGCAATGTCATTATGAGTAGAACATCATACGTGCTCCATTAGCTCTCCCCATTTTCTCACTTGAGTTTACACACACTATTCGGTAAAAAAGTTACTTATGTGCTCATTATCTCACAAATGGTCATCCTTACTGCAATATTCACATATAAGTAAGTGTAGGTTGCTATGATTTTGTGTTTGGTGTGTTTCACACTGTATGTTACTGTGTATGTCTCCAATCTTGAGAAAATGGATTTTATGTAAGGAATTCACTACTGATCACATGCGTGTGACAGTGAAACATTCATAACATTCCTCTTATCTTCTAAACAGGTTGTGATATTGAAATGAGATTTTGTCAAATGATAGCATGCACAGAGGAGATTATTTTGCCGAATGGTTAACACATAGGACTTTCTTATCTACGGGGATATAACATAAGCTATAACTTTTATTTTTATTTATTTTTTTCCCAATCCAGTGCTGAAATGATTAAGTTGCATTGACAATTAGTGAAAAGAGAATTTACTAGTATGAAAATAAACATGAAATTTCTTCTCCCCTTATGTTACTGGAAACTGACATAATTAAGTTTTCAGTACTCTAGTAACCTCTCTGGTCGCCACCTGCTTTATATATTTAATGAGACACTCTGTTCCAAGTTTCTGTCCCAATAGCTATTGCAAGGTTTTTGTCGAAATTATACTGTATTTGGCAAAAGAAGCCAAAGTAAAACTGTCAACAAGAGAAATGTAGTTGTTACTCATATGTGATGAGAAAAGGTTAACAGTGCAGACTAAAACACACTGCCAATTCTGTTGCAAGTTTGACAGCATCCTGTAACCCACTGTATTTTTATAGTGAACAACTGGAATGGAAAGTTATCAAAGGATTTTCTTTCTGTTCTTCATCTGAGCAATATGGAAATAATTCACAGCAAATAGTGTATCATATTTTTGCTCCTGGGTCCATTCAGAGTGAAGTGGTCAACTTATCCACTTTAATTGTCTTTTGATGTTTAAGAGATAGATTATATACATTTATAAAATGTTTTAACCTTAATGGCTAGTCTCAAACAGTTCGTAAAGTAATGACTATCATATTTTCATAACCTTGTTATCCACAGAACACCTGGCATCTTTTGCGTAACAGATATATTTATCTAGCTGCCACGTTAAATTTTGCTTTTTTGCTAAAACATAACAGAAAATCAACACCGAGAGGCCCTCAAAACAAAGGCGTGGAGTCACAATCATTGCAGCTGGAGCACCTGAGCAGTGCCAGAAATACACAACTAGATAATTGTGCAAATGACAGGTGAATGAACAAGAACCACCATACAACCTTATTCTTGTGATTTTAAAGAAACAATTTGATAAACTATATTTGTATCTTCACTGTGTAGTGAGTTATCTTTTTGCATTCCTGTTGTGTTTTGCAAAAGAAACAAAATTTAACATGGCAACTAGATAAATCTATGTGTTACTCAAAACTCCTCACTGATGATGCTTCTCTGAAGAAATGAAGTTCAACAAGTAAAAAGAAAACAAATCGTCAATTCTGTTGCAATTTCAGGGGTATCCTGTAACCCAGTGCATCTTCAATACTGCACAGTTGGGAATGAAACTCACTGAAGGAATGAATGTTTTTACTACAAATATAATTTAATTCAGCAGTGATACTGACTTTGATCAATCGTTAGCAATTTTCTGCAAGTTGCCAGTGTGTCACAGCTTAGAGTTTTATTGGGTAAGTACTAGTCTGAAAAATGCAGCACTGTTCTATCAGAAACAACAAATTTGATGCCTGTTTATCTGAAAACATGATAGTAGTTGATACTAGTACTTGAGGTTAAAAGAGATTATAAATGCATATAATCTATCTTTAATACATTAATCTTTAATCTTAATCATCTATCTTTAATACATTAATCTTTATCTTTAATACATTAAAACCACTTAACTCTGAATGGGGATAGGAACAAAAACTATGGTACACTATTTGCTGTGAATTATTTTCATATTTCTAAGAAGAAGAACAAGAAGAAAATCCTTTGGTAAGTTTCCATTTAGTTGTTCACTACTGAAAATACAATGAGTTACAGGATTCCACCAAACTTGCAACAGAACTGGCAATTTGTTTTAGTGTGAATTGTTAACCTTTCCTTCTTTGAAGAAGCATCATGACTTATGAGTGATAACTACAGTTCTCTTGTTTACAGGTTTAATTTGGCTTTTTTGCCAAAACACTAACTGCGCAAACTCACCCTGCAATAGCTATTGGGACAGATTCTTGAACATGCAATAGGCAACCAGACAGATCAGCCTATGGAAAACCACATTGTGTTGCTTTGCAGTAACATAAGAGAAGAAATTTCATGTTTATTTTCATAACAGCTACTTCTCTTTTACTATCTGTTGATGACTCTTAAAAAATTAACGTATTGGACTAATAAAAATAAAAGCTATAGCTTCTGCTATATGGACTTGCATAAGAAAGTTCCTTATGTCAACCATTTGCCAAAATACTCTCTTCTTGCTTGCTGTAATTTGCCAAAATCTCGTTTCGATATGTCTACCAATTTAGGAGCTATGAGGGATGTTGAGAATATTTCATTCTTGCTCACACGCAACTGAAAATGAATGCAATACATAAAATCCATTTTTACAAGGCTGGGGACCACCTCTCAAGTCTAAAGAAAAATGTTAGCCAAATTTCATACATAACATTGGTGTAATATGCACCAAATGCAAAATTACAGTGACCACTATTTTTCACTGCAAATTTTTAAAATTTTGCGCCTTGTCTTACTTAAAAGTGAATTTCACAAAAAGTGTAGCAAGATGATGAGCACTTCACCTTGAAGCTGAAATATAAATCTAAAATTTAATGAATAGTGCCTGTAAAATCATTTGAGAAAGACTTGCCTTGGTTCTGTCAGCACAGTGTGTCATCAACTGGCATTCCGAAAGCCAGTGAAAAATGTCTTGTTCGTTCCAGATTGGTTGCAGACATGGGGTTGCACCAGTCAGCACTGCCAGCCAGCAGCATCATCAGATCACAAGGGGGATATTTTCTCCGCTAGTTCAAGCAGCCTCGCGCCATGCATGTACACCACCTTCTTTCTATGAGCCTCCTTACTTATGCAGAAAACTGCAAAAATCAGTTTGTAGCAGTTTCTACACTGTGGGCAACGATTATCAAAATAACTAACCATAGCAAATGGCTCAAACTTAAAGTGCACATTCTTTAGACATTCATCTAGAAACTCCATTTTCAAAAATCTGTATCTGTTACCAAGATGCACCACAAAACCATAATTTTTCAGTAGCACAAGTACCAACTGTGGGGATAGCTACTTCTATAATGTCTATACATAGCCAATCAATGAATTTTTTACATGTTCTTAAACTGATTTTCTCAGTGAACAATGAACTATTTCTGACATCATGGTCTGTTGCCAGGATTCAAAGGTTCAAAGTTACCACACCAAATAACATTTTTTTCAGCAAATTTACTTCAATAAAGCTTTGTCATGGGCTGTCACAGTATAATGTGCACTTCACACCTACACAAATTTGGCAAAGTGGTACCAAAGTGACAGAATATGGGCTAAAAAGGGCCATAACATGCCAGAAATGAAGTTAAAATAACTAAATAGAAGTTAAAGTAACTACGAAAAATTATTTAAAACCTGAAAGACTGCAAATCCAATAAAATATATTTCTATAAACATTATTGCTCCTTAAAGATGCAAATCATAAACCGAACATTTTCAATGAATGGCGATCAATGAGCAGGTATCAAGAAGAAACATAAAACAAACAATTTTGTGTTAATCTTATGTGTACTTATATGTTATTTAACTTCCCCCATCAACCATGGACCTTGCCGTTGGTGGGGAGGCTTGCGTGCCTCAGCGATACAGATGGCCGTACCGTAGGTGCAACCACAACGGAGGGGTATCTGTTGAGAGGCCAGACAAACATGTGGTTCCTGAAGAGGGGCAGCAGCCTTTTCAGTAGTTGCAGGGGCAACAGTCTGGATGATTTACTGATCTGGCCTTGTAACATTAACCAAAACGGCCTTGCTATGCTGGTACTGCGAACGGCTGAAAGCAAGGGGAAACTACAGCCGTAATTTTTCCCGAGGACATGCAGCTTTACTGTATGATTAAATGATGATGGCGTCCTCTTGGGTAAAATATTCCAGAGGTAAAATAGTCCCCCATTCGGATCTCCGGGCGGGGACTACTCAAGAGGACGTCGTTATCAGGAGAAAGAAAACTGGCATTCTACGGATCGGAGCGTGGAATGTCAGATCCCTTAATCGGGCAGGTAGGTTAGAAAATTTAAAAAGGGAAATGGATAGGTTAAAGTTAGATATAGTGGGAATTAGTGAAGTTCGGTGGCAGGAGGAACAAGACTTTTGGTCAGGTGATTACAGGGTTATAAATACAAAATCAAATAGGGGTAATGCAGGAGTAGGTTTAATAATGAATAAAAAAATAGGAGTGCGGGTTAGCTACTACAAACAGCATAGTGAACGCATTATTAGGCCAAGATAGACACAAAGCCCATGCCTACTACAGTAGTACAAGTTTATATGCCAACTAGCTCTGCAGATGATGAAGAAATTGATGAAATGTATGACGAGATAAAAGAAATTATTCAGGTAGTGAAGGGCGACGAAAATTTAATAGTCATGGGTGACTGGAATTCGAGTGTAGGAAAAGGGAGAGAAGGAAACATAGTAGGTGAATATGGATTGGGGGGAAGAAATGAAAGAGGAAGCCGCCTTGTAGAATTTTGCACAGAGCATAACTTAATCATAGCTAACACTTGGTTCAAGAATCATAAAAGAAGGTTGTATACCTGGAAGAATCCTGGAGATACTAAAAGGTATCAGATAGATTATATAATGGTAAGACAGAGATTTAGGAACCAGGTTTTAAATTGTAAGACATTTCCAGGGGCAGATGTGGATTCTGACCACAATCTATTGGTTATGAACTGCAGATTGAAACTGAAGAAACTGCAAAAAGGTGGGAATTTAAGGAGATGGGACCTGGATAAACTGAAAGAACCAGAGGTTGTAGAGAGTTTCAGGGAGAGCATAAGGGAACAATTGACAGGAATGGGGGAAAGAAATACAGTAGAAGAAGAATGGGTAGCTCTGAGGGATGAAGTAGTGAAGGCAGCAGAGGATCAAGTCGGTAAAAAGACGAGGGCTAATAGAAATCCTTGGGTAACAGAAGAAATATTGAATTTAATTGATGAAAGGAGAAAATATAAAAATTCAGTAAATGAAGCAGGCAAAAAGGAATACAAACGTCTCAAAACTGAGATCGAGAGGAAGTGCAAAATGGCTAAGCAGGGATGGCTAGAGGACAAATGTAAGGATGTAGAGGCTTGTCTCACTAGGGGCAAGATAGATACTGCCTACAGGAAAATTAAAGAGACCTTTGGAGAGAAGAGAACCACTTGTATGAATATCAAGAGCTTTGATGGCAACCCAGTTCTAAGCAAAGAAGGGAAGGCAGAAAGGTGGAAGGAGTATATAGAGGGTTTATACAAGGACGATGTACTTGAGGACAATATTATGGAAATGGAAGAGGATGTAGATGAAGATGAAATGGGAGATAAGATACTGCATGAAGAGTTTGACAGAGTACTGAAAGACCTGAGTCGAAACAAGGCCCCGGGAGTAGACAACATTCCATTACAACTACTGATGGCCTTGGGAGAGCCAGTCATGACAAAACTCTACCATCTGGTGAGCAAGATGTATGAGACAGGCGAAATACCCACAGACTTCAAGAAGAATATAATAATTCCAATCCCAAAGAAAGCAGGTGTTGACAGATGTGAAAATTACCGAACTATCAGTTTAATAAGTCACAGCTGCAAAATACTAACGCGAATTCTTTAGAGACGAATGGAAAAACTGGTAGAAGCGGACCTCATGGAAGATCAGTTTGGATTCCGTAGAAATGTTGGAACACGTGAGGCAATACTAACCTTACGACTTATCTTAGAAGAAAGATTAAGAAAAGGCAAACCTACGTTTCTAGCATTTGTAGACTTAGAGAAAGCTTTTGACAACGTTAACTGGAATACTCTCTTTCAAATTCTGAAGGTGGCAGGGGTAAAATACAAGGAGCGAAAGGCTATTTAAAATTTGTACAGAAACCAGATGGCAGTTATAAAGAATCGAGGGGCATGAAAGGGAAGCAGTGGTTGGGAAAGGAGTGAGACAGGGTTGTAGCCTCTCCCCGATGTTATTCAATCTGTATATTGAGCAAGCAGTAAAGGAAACAAAAGAAAAATTCTGAGTAGGTATTAAAATTCATGGAGAAGAAGTAAAAACTTTGAGGTTCGCCGATGACATTGTAATTCTGTCAGAGACAGCAAAGGACTTGGAAGAGCAGTTCAACGGAATGGACAGTGTCTTGAAAGGAGGATATAAGATGAACATCAACAAAAGCAAAACGAGGATAATGGAATGTAGTCAAATTAAATCGGGTGATGCGGAGGGGATTAGATTAGGAAATGAGACACTTAAAGTAGTAAAGGAGTTTTGCTATTTAGGGAGTAAAATAACTGATGATGGTCGAAGTAGAGAGGATATAAAATGTAGACTGGCAATGGCAAGGAAAGCGTTTCTGAAGAAGAGAAATTTGTTAACTTCGAGTATAGATTTAAGTGTCAGGAAGTCGTTTCTGAAAGTATTTGTATGGAGTGTAGCCATGTATGGAAATGAAACATGGACGATAACCAGTTTGGACAAGAAGAGAATAGAAGCTTTCGAAATGTGGTGCTACAGAAGAATGCTGAAGATAAGGTGGGTAGATCACGTAACTAATGAGGAGGTATTGAATAGGATTGGGGAGAAGAGAAGTTTGTGGCACAACTTGACTAGAAGAAGGGATCGGTTGGTAGGACATGTTTTGAGGCATCAAGGGATCACCAATTTAGTATTGGAGGGCATCGTGGAGGGTAAAAATCGTAGGGGGAGACCAAGAGATGAATACAGTAAGCAGATTCAGAAGGATGTAGGTTGCAGTAGGTACTGGGAGATGAAGGAGCTTGCACAGGATAGAGTAGCATGGAGAGCTGCATGAAACCAGTCTCAGGACTGAAGACCACAACAACAACAACAACATGTTATTTAAAAGTGCCAAAGTATATAAACTGTCAACAATATTATGAAAAGGAAAGTTGCCACTCACCACATAACAGAGATGCTGAGTCATAGCATATCCACTATGTGGTGAGTAACAACTTTCCTTTTCATAATATTGTTACATTCCATCCTCGATTTTCCACTGTTTGATATAAACTGCCACAATTTTACTGACATAAAGAATTCATTTTAGACTATATAAGCATCACACCCTGCTGTAGCACGGAAAACAAGGGAACCAGCAGAAAAATGCTCCTGTCTGAGCACAAAAAAAATGAATACGTTCCTTTTTATAAGACTGACAGAAATGGGGAACCAACTGCATCTTCCTCACCAAAAATTCTGGCATGAGAACATACTCGTAGTTATCTGTGTTGAAAGAGTGTAGCACAGAGACAATGATGGTGGAAAAGACATGAGACAGTCCCAGTGGGAGAGAAATAGAGAGGACACGGCAATGGTGGGAGAGACAAAGTGACAATTACAGAGAAAGGGAGATGGATGTAGATAAAAGTAGTGACAGCAAAAGAGAGTGGGTGAATTTTGAACCAAAATTTTAAACATGTAGGTATAGGGGAACAAGTAAGTTGCCACCTGTGCAACCAGTTGGCAGGAATCTCAAGGATTGAAGGCTCAGGATGTGCACAAAGTTGCTGTCCACCTAGGAAATGTCTATGAGTGAGACAGATGGAGAATTGTTTTCATCAGAGAGAGCACACAACAGCCTTGAATTTAGGCACACTGTTGTCAGTTCTTCAAATGTCAGTACTCTACTGTCAATGACACATTTGAGATGTGACTTCAAACATTTGATTCCTGCTTCCCTCACTCCACCAAAGTGAAGGGCACAAAGCGGAGTAAAATTCCAATTAATACCCTCTGAGGTTGAAAAGTTCATCACACTTTCAACTGCAGCACCACAGAAAAAAACGCTTAAGTTCATTGTGTACACTTATAAATGTGTACCATTATCACTACACATGTGATAAGGTTTTCCTCTTCTAGCAATGAACTCCTGACGACAGTCAGAAATGATCTGGTTACTAAGTCACCAACTCACTTTATAAGGATGGCTTTTGTTACCATACAAATAAATAAAGTAATATAGACCATGGTGGTAACCTTACTCCATCTTGCACTGCATTTCACAGTAACAGGGCTGTGTAGTCCTCTCCACAATGCTGGAGAGGACAAGAATGGTTCACTTTAGAGGCCAATAGTTGACCCTACAGGTGAACCGCCATGTGAAAACATTTCCCGATAACTCCTTTAGTTGTGCTGTGCCCGTTGGGAATCCAAAATCTCCTACACAACAGACAGCGAAAGCTGTGACCTAGCGTGCAACAGGTTTTCATGTTCACACACAATGAGAATTTTTATCAGATGATGCTTAGGTGGTATGATAACAAGACGTTGCTCATCCTACAGGTACTTGGCATTCATTAACCTTCCCCTCACTCACAAAATACCTTCTGCGTCAACAAACGGGTGGAAATCTCTTAATTTGCTATTATGTGGAACAGAAAAATTGGCCTTTAACAAAGTGATCTCACCATACTCACCATGATGAATTATGCAAACGCCCTTTTGATAGCATTTTGACATTCTTGTAGGAGGAGGAGGAGGAGGAGGAGATTAGTGTTTAACGCCCTGTCAACGACAAGTTCATTAAAGACGGAGCACAAGCTCGGATTAGGGGAGGCTGGGGAAGGAAATCGGCCATGCCCTTACGAAGGAACCACCATGGCATTTGCCTGAAGTGATCTAGGGAAATCATGGAAAATCTAAATCAGGATGGCCAGATGGGGGATTGAACTGTCGTCCTCCTGAATGCGCATCCTTGTGGGGTGAGTGGCAAAGTTACCCTGTCAGCTTGATGCAACATAGCGTTTTAAACAAACCTCAGTGCATAGCCCAAACCCATGAAGTTTTCTTGAATGAGGAATATTTACACACCAATTCATCACCAAGTTCAATGACAGGCACAAAAGATACTCACACACACCTTCATTCTGGTGCATCTTTTACCACTTGTGAAGGACAAGTGCTCTAGTCCAGGTCACAGTTGGATAGCCATGAAGGGCCAGTCCACCACTGCAGAAGTTAGCTCAAATGTTCTGGACGAATGTCACATGATATGTGATCAGCAGGATTGTCTTCTGATTTTACAAATGTCTAGATGGGAACTGAACTTAGTTCCTGAATTTCAGAGTCTGTGATGGCAACAAAGGTTTTCCAGTGACTGGGACTACGATGCTGCCAGCAGAGAACTATAATGGAGCCCATCCACAGATGGATATCACCACCGTTTATGATGTCTACAGTACTGGCCATCTTATAAATGAGTTGAGCAAGAAGAAGAGCACCACATAATTCGAGTTGTGGGAGAGATTGTTTGACAGGGGCTACATGAGATTTGGCTGCAGCCAATGAAACTACAACTTTTTTGTTGGGAAGAACACATCTGATGGAAACACAAACATACACCAATTGTGAAGCATCACAGAAAATGTGAATTTTGTGTTTAACTTATTGAGCACAGGGAATGATCTTCCTCCTAATCAAAATATCATTGAGGGAAGGCAACTGGATATGAAGGACATTTCATTCATCAATTATGTTGGATGAAAGGACTTCATCCCAATAAAGGCTCTGTTGCCACAAGTGCTGCAAGAAGAAGCTTGCATCCTATGACATGCGCCCAAAACCCCAGGCTGGTCAAAAACAGATGCTATTGTACTGGGTGATCAAAAAGTCAGTATAAATTTGAAAACTTAATAAACCACGGAATAATGTAGATAGAGGGGTAGAAATTGACACACATGCTTGGAATGACATGGGGTTTTATTAGAACCAAAATGAAGGATGGCGCTCCACCACATATTGCTAGACACGTGGAAGATCTCTTGCGCGTGTCGTTTGGTGATGATCATGTGCTTAGCCGCCAGTTTTGTCATGCTTGGCCTCCCAGGTCCCCAGACCTCAGTCTGTGCAATTATTGGCTTTGGGGTTACCTGAAGCCGCAAGTGTATCGTGATTGACCGACATCTCTAAGGATGCTGAAAGACAACATCCGACGCCAATGCCTCACCATAACTCCGGACATGCTTTACAGTGCTGTTCACAACATTATTCCTCGTTGGTTGGTTGGTTTTGAGGAAGGAGACCAGACAGCGAGGTCATCGGTCTCATCGGGTTAGGGAAGGACGGGGAAGGAAGTCGGCCGTGCCCTTTTTGAAAGGAACCATCCCAGCATTTGCCTGGAGCGATTTAGGGAAATCACGGAAAACCTAAATCAGGATGGCCGGACGCGGGATTGAACCGTCGTCCTCCCGAATGCGAGTCCAGTGTCTAACCACTGCGCCACCTCACTCGGTCATTATTCCTCGTCTACAGCTATTGTTGAGGAATGATGGTGGACATATTGAGCATTTCCTGTAAAGAACATCATCTTTGCTTTGTCTTACTTTGTTATGCTAATTATTGCTATTCTGATCAGATGAAGCGGCATCTGTCGGACATTTTTTGAACTTTTGTATTTTTTTTGGTTCTAGTAAAACCCCATGTCATTCCAAGCATGTGTGTCAATTTGTACCTCTCTATCTACATTATTCCGTGATTTACTCAGTTTTCAAATTTATACTGACTTTTTGATCACCCGGTACATAGGACATTACACTCGGTAATCTTTCAGCACCGATGACTCTCCAGCTGCACTTGGCTCTGAAATGTGTCAGAGCCATGGTGCCACAAGATTCCTAATGTTTTTATGGCTTTTTCTACAGCAAGATTACAAGGCAAAGACGTTTCTTTGTCCTGCAATGGAATTTGTCCCATAACACATTGGCTACTGCAGCACCATTTCATCACTGGATGTTCACAAGCTTTAGTTTCAGTAGTTGACCCACAAAATAAGTCATACACATAGAAGCTAGAAAACAATGATTGCAATGCCATTGAAAACTTCTTCCTTCTCAGAGCCAACTGTTGGAGACATCTAGTCACAAGACAGGCTGCAGGAACAGTTCTTTAAGGGGAGTTAAATTGGAAAAAAAAAATTCACATTTTTGGATTTTTATCTCATTATAAAATTTGCAATTTTTCGAATAAAATGATATATATCTCACTTACAAACTCACATGGGAAGTATTTTATTTTACTTTTTAAAATATGATCTACATCAATTGAAAATGTTAAAAAATTTTACATGCCTTACTTCAAGATCCAATAAAATCAGTATTTTTTTATATAGAAAGCTGTGGATTGCTGTGTTATAAAGGTTAATATATGTGTTTGTATTGGTCATGCCCAGAAGCGGATGGGCACCAGGTTGAGGAAGCTGAAACAAAGTTTGAGAGACAAGAAACTTTCTGATGGTGAAACCATA
The DNA here is from genome assembly GCF_023898315.1 of Schistocerca nitens. Lineage (NCBI taxonomy): Eukaryota > Metazoa > Arthropoda > Insecta > Orthoptera > Acrididae > Schistocerca > Schistocerca nitens. The sequence goes on along the minus strand of NC_064614.1, from coordinate 898,624,205 downwards.
TGAGGCAGGCTGATAGACAAAATGATTGATGAACTAAAGCAGTATTATGGGATGGCCATTAGAAATAATACTGACAATTTGTTGAAAATGAAGCAGGCAGTATGGGCTACACCACCAGCTTCCACAGACTGTCAACTGATGAAAAGCCGGTACACCACCTTTGCCCTCCTGGGCCTGATTCATGGTGCAATTACCGCAATTCCCAATACTCAAACAGTTCATACAGCCATAAACATTCCATCCCAGCAACAGTCATGGATATCATAAAACCTATTTACAAAGACCTGGCAAATCCTGAACTACTGAAGGAGTGTCTGACAAAATCCCAATGAGTTGTTCAATAATCTTATATGGGCTCGCTTACCAAAAAATGTTTTTATTGGAATGAAGACACTAAAGTGGGGGGTCAGTGATGCTGTTACTGCTTTTAATGATGGCAACATTGGTAGGGTGAAAGTGCTACAGCATACAGCAATCAATCCTGGACCAAACTGCATCAGAGAACTTGAATGGATGGACAAGATTCCCATTGATAAAGCAGAGTATGCAGCACAGTTGGCCAATAAGGAGTCCAGAAAGAAGAAAAGACTTGGAAAAAGATCAAGAGGAGGATATACAGTATGGTGCAGGGTGCTTCGGAGTGACTAAGAATAAAAAATTAAGCACATATTAAGTGAGTTACACTCTTTTGAAACTTTAGAAGCCATTCCCGAATATTTACATTTTCTGTTGCATTTTTCCCTAAATCTCAGAAACCACTTCGAGTATTCAGATTTCCAGGGAGTAATAACATACATATCCTGAGTCTACTGAACTAAAAGAAGAACATAATGTTATGTACAATTAAAATTATTTAGGATAATGTACAAAAAAAGTACACAAAATTTTAACGATGTAATTAAAAAATTGCATTTTCGAAAGCAGTGGCTGAAATGCAATTATTGTAGTTCAGTAAACTCAAAACACACAGTTTAATGTCCTGTAAAAGTTTCATGTTAATGGCTACAGTGGTTTCTGAAATACAGGGAAGCCAAGTCACTAAATGTAACATAGGATAGAGCGTTCTAACTCTTCTTAAGTGACTGTAGACAATCTATATTCTTTCATCAGTTCAGTGATTCCCACCACAGAATTCTGTGGAATTTCCTATCACCAGGATGGAGAGACACTTGAAGATACATTTTTTCTAGCCACATTAAAGGAGCAAAATTTTATAATAATCGAAAATAAATCTGGTTGGATAGTGGGGCCAACCATCAAGATATGTTTGAGGGGTATTCTATTACAAATGGCAGCAGAGCCATCAAACACTACCCTCAACTTAGTAGCGGCACTGCATTCCTTGAAGACAGCACGGTATGGGAGGTAAAACTTTGGACCTACGATACCATGAGAGTTCGAGAGCCCCATGTGTCCTAGTTAAATATACTCATGCATGACTGCAGCATATTCGTGTTTCAGATTTGCATGCCTTTTAAATCTTGGTATTCCAGACTTCATCAGGTTTCACTGGCAGATGAACCACAAACCTCCCACCTTCATCTTGAGCTGTGTGACACTAAATGCAAGCCTCACAAATTTTATCCTGCTTACATAGGTAGTTCCTCTAGCTCCTAAAACCTTTGCATTTTGGCATCTAAATCATCACCTCTAACAAATGTAGGTTACTGCAGAATGAGGCATGTTGCATGAAGCTGAAGGAATCCTACCAGGCAAAATCCAGCTACAAGGGTAATCCCAAAAGTAAGGTCTCCTATTTTTTTATAAGTACATAGACCTGTTTATTTCTACAGTGGTTTACATCAGTTTACAGCTTGAACATTTAGCTATTTTTCGACACAATCACCATTTCTGTCGATGCATTTTTGTAGACGCTGTGGCAGTTTTTGTATGCCCACTTCATACCAGCTCACCGCCATGCTGTTCAGAAAGTTATGAACCTCAACTTTCACCTGCTCATCGGAGCTGAATAGCTTTCCGGCCAAATGTTCCTTTAACCAGGGAACAGGTGAGAGTCACTGGGCGCCAAATCAGGACTATAGGGGTGATTATGTTCCACTGAAACTGTTGCACGAGAGCAACGGTTTGCCGAGTGATGTGTGGGTGAGCGTTGTCATGGAGAATGTGTATGCCCTTGCTAAACATTCCTCTTCTCCGGTTCTGAATTGCCCATTTGAGTTTTTTCAGAGTCTCACAGTACCTGTCAGTGTTAATTGTGGTCCCAGCGATTCATTTCCGACAACGAGGTGAAAGAAGAGGTTCATAACTTTTTGAACCGCATGGCGGTGAGCTGGTATGACATCGGCATACAAAAACTGCCACAGCGTATACAAAAATGCATTGACAGAAATGGTGATTATGTCGAAAAATAGCTAAATGTTCAAGCTGTTAACTGATGTAAACCATTGTAGAAATAAACAGGTCTATGTACTTATAAAAAATAGGAGATCTCACTTTTGGGATTACCCTCGTAAATTTAGTTTCAATCAGTGATGGATCTTTTGGTTTCTCCAGCCTTTCCCTACATACAACATCGAAGAAAACCTTGGCACCAAGAATTGAATCTACTGTGGCAAGCATGTTGAACTAAGGATCAGCAAGTGGTAGATCAAGTGGGACATTCCTACATCTTATATCTATACAGCTTTCTGTTAAGTCACTGGCGACATTGTCCACAATAGCACAAGTGGTTCTAACATGAAGGTCACTAAGCCTCGACAACAGTTCAATGTTATGGGTATAAGAACTGAGGCTGTAAAGGCAATGTCTTTGCTGTCGCAGGAAATGGCTATTTTGTTTCAATTTTAATTTGATTGCCATGCCTTAGATATAAAAGACAGCTGGCTCACACTATCTTGCAGCACCCTACAAGACTGCAGCTTACCCTTGTTGTCTAATGTTGACAACTGCAGTTGCCAACAAAACATTAAATTTTATGTTTGATCTCCCTTTCATAGGCTGATGAGCCAAGGAGTAGCTTCCAGATTCACCATCCTGTTTATCCTTTGAATAAGCTGACTTGTGGAGCAGTATATAGTGCCTTCCCTTACAGGCCTTACAAGGAGAAATCTTGCATTTACTCGAGAAGTGACTGGACACATGCACAAAAAACAAAACTTATTTCCTGTTACAAATGCCTGCCGTTCATCGATACTTAGCGCTTGAAACCACTTGCATTTGCTGATAGCATCAGGTTCTTTAGAAAACTGACACAGTTCCCCCAGCATCAACATTAGCCATATGTCCCTTCTTCACATTCCTCATTTGATTTGAGTTACTGGCATGTTCTTGTGGATTGTTTGAGGTGATGTCTCTGAATCTGATCAAGAAGAGCTTGTTATAAAACCAAAACATCTATCAATTGATTCTGTGTGGTGAATGTGCATCCAGACATTTTTACCTCCCACTCATGATGATCTGTGGGGTCACAAAGCAACTAGAATTGCTTCTGAAAGAATGACTTGTGAAGTGGGACATGTGTAGGGGGAAAAAAAAGGTTAAGCTATGGAAGCAGCTACTGAGGTAACAACGTTCTTGTGGAGTGCACATAGGGAATGTTAGGCCAAAACAATGAGTCACATACAAGAAAAAGATCAAAAGATCACTGAATTGCTTCTGGGGTTTAATTGACAAGGCATGAATGAAATGTGTACAGTTATTACAGGATGTTTGAAACCTACAGTACCTGTAAAATTATACCAGCCGCAGGCACTGTGACACCAGATATTTGTCATGAAGTAGGCAGCCAATGCAGAGAGAACTAATCAGGCTTATCAGGAAAACAATCCATTATATGGGCACATTCCAGCAGTTACAGTGTTGATGTCCAGAAGTTTCAAGGCCGCTTCAGTGTTGTAAATAGCAGTTGCTATCAGCAAGGAAACCCTTCCACCTGGGCATGAACACAACTGGATCATACGGAGGTCACTCAGCAGTCTTTCAATCTGGAGTTGGAAGATCCAGGAGTAACCACCACAAATGGCACTTCCCTGTGGACTGCAGAGAAGAACACGCCATTGAACACCTAGTAGTATATCAACTATGCGCTGCATCTTGTACAGAAGAAGATCTTCTGCTCACAACTCAGAGAGCAATTTGTGTTACAAGATTTTGGGCAACAACTTTTATTATTAATGATAATTATCATGTACTGCATTTGCTCCCAACTCAAATGTGTTAATAAATAAAGCAAGGAAACTTTGAATGTAAAAATTTTGATGGTAAATTGCCAAAGCATCCCTAACAAAATCCCTGAGTTTACTGCCCTCCTGGAAAGGTGTCACACTCAAACTGTACTCTGAACCTACAGCTGGATGAAATATTTAATGAGGTATGAAACATATATTAAAAACACTGGTTAGACAGCACGGGAAGGATGGTATTCATTGTGATTGGCTACATATTGTGTCTACTTAGGTGGAAACTGAAAGTGACTGCGAAGTTATCTGGACATGAGAAACTTGTCTACGTGAACACAAGTTAATCATTCGATGTTTTTATCTACCACCTGATTCTGCCATGACAGTTACAGAATCATTCAAAGAATGTCACTGCTCAGTGGCACAGAAGTAGCATGATCATGCAATATTAGCTGGAGATGGCTTTAACTTACCGAGTACAGACTGGGACGTCTATGGATTCATTGCAGGTGGTACGAAAAGACAAGTCTTGTGAAGGAGTCCTCAATACATTTTCCACAACCTGAGCCGAGCAGCTAGTTTGATGGCCCAAATACTATGGAAAAATTTTATACCTTGTAGCCACAAACATGCTTGATGTTACTGAAAGTGTCAATAGTGATCATGCTGTCATCAAAGCGAAGATGGTTAGTAAAGTTAATAAATCCACTCAGAAGGCAGAAAGAGTTTTTATGCTGGAACGAGCAGATAATCAGTTATTAATGTTCTGCTTCAACAAAGAATGGGCATTATTTTGATTCCAATATTCTGGACATAAAGAATTATAGGCAAAGTTTAAATTGATTGTAAATTTGTAAATTGTGTTCTAGAGAAGTATGCGCTGAGAAAATGGATTAAGGATGGAAAAGTCACACCATGGTTTAATAACAAAATTCAGAAAATGTTGAGGAAAGAGAGAGTGTCGTATTCGCAGTTCAAAATAGACTACAGAAATGCCAAAGGCAACAGTTATCAGAAATTTGTAAGCCTGCACAAAAAAAAAAAAAAAAAACACACACACAGTGCAATGGGTAAGTTGTTATGGTGTTGGACTGCCAAGAGGGTGAGCCATGTTCCAAACTTCCTTGTGGCATTTATTCATTTATTTATTTATTCTTCACAACATTATGAACTATCCGTCCAGTCACTGAAATGTTTGTTCTCTTTCTGTAGTCTTGGCAGTTGTCATACTACACAAGGGTTATAGAATATGACTCATGTAGTAAGAATACATTATTGCTGCAAGTAAATGTGATCAATAGTGAGGGCAGGCAAGCTACCACGTTGACACCTCATAGAAATGAAAACAAGAAATATATGGGTGTGAACTATGCAAGAACAAATGAATTCAAGAGTCAAGACTTCCAAAACAGAATGCAGCTTCACAAACAGATTTTGACAGAGTACAGAGAAACTGTGTGATTGTGAAACTATTGCATTCATTTGTTGCAGCTTATGTGACAAACTATTACATTTTCACCATTTCCTTGGGAGGGGTCACAGTCACATTCGTACGAACACCTGTATCGGGCAAGGAGACATATCTCACTCATCATTCGTACAAGTTATGTGCATCAATAAGAGATTCCTATCATATGACAAATGTACTGTCACTAATGCTGTGTATGACACACTAGACGCGTTTTCCGGTGGAGGATTCAGCTAACTAGACACGTGGTCCTCACATGTTTGTGGTTTTCCTTCGAAAGCCACTTCCTTTTAGCTGTTAATAAAGTAGTTGTCCGGTTTCTGATTGACTGTCCACTGGATCCTCTTATCACTAAACCTGAGGGGAGTGTGAAGGGGAGTTTCCCTTGTTAGTGAAATATCTTAAAGCCGAAGTTTTAAATTTCTCATTTAATAAATCATTCACACAAGAAAATCAGAGAGACTTTCCATAATTACGGTAGATTGTCACACTGACTCCAGTATGGAGGATGCACACAAAAGCATTACTGGTATTGAGAAGCAACTGAAAGAGTTGAAAACAAATAAGTTGCTTGGATGAAGCTTTGATTCTGTTTTACACAGAATACTCTTCAGCACTGGTCCCTTTCTTAGCTGGCATTTATCGCGAATCTCTCACTCAGTGCGAGGTTCCCTGCGAATAAAAAAAAATGTAGGTGACTACTGTAAAGAAGAAGGGTAAAAGAATGAACATTCGAAATTACAGGTAAACATCCTTGATACTGGTTTGTTCCCGAATCCTTGAGCATATTTTTAGTCAGAATATAATAACTTACCTAGAGACAGAAAAACTTCTTTCGTCAAATTAAGGACAGATTTAGAAAACATCGCTCATGCAAAACTGAGCTAGCTGCTTCTCACACTATATCCTGTGAACTATGGATGAAAGGCCACAGACAGACGGTATATTTCTAGATTTCCGGAAAGCAGTTGTTTGACACAGTGCCTCACTGCAGATTGTTAACATAGGTCTGAGCATATGGAACAGGTTCTCAGATATGAGTGGCTCAAAGACTTTTTAATTAATAGAACCCAGTACATGGTGAGTTCTCATCAGAGGCAAGGGTGTCGTCTGAAGTGTCCCAGGGAAGTGTGCAAGGACTAATCTTGTTCTCTACATGCATAAACAATTTGATGAGCAGCAATCAGTGACTATTTACTGATGATGCTGTTATGTATGGGCAAGCACCATCGTTGCTTCACTGTAGGAGGATACAGTATGACTTAAAGAGAATACGTATCTGGTGTGATGAATGGCAACATGATCTAAATGTAGGAAAATGTAAGCTAATGCAGGTAAGTAGGAAAAACAATCCGTAATGTTCAAATACGGTATTAAGTTTAGCTAAGGCATTGCAACATATAAAGTTTTCCTTAAGAACAGTTGCAGCCACTGTCAGATCAGGGTGTCATAAAACTGAAGGCACCTACGCCACAGTTAGCAGAGGAAGAGAAATCTGCTGCGATCACATTGATCTCTCACACAATGAAAACATCAGTCAAAATTGGCAGAACTCTCTGGCAGAATAATGCCAAGTATATTTTCTGCCTCCTGCCAAAGATGAAAGCCTTGTTGTGGGTCTGCCAAGGACTCCAGAAACCACGAGTCTACCACGTGCCATGCCAGGGCAGGAAATGTATGAAGGCCAGATTATCTGGACAGTACAGGAAGTAAGTGCAGAACGCAAGTGTCATACAGGTAAGCAACAAACAACAAAGCCAGATCCAAACAACATATCACAAATTATGACGGCACCAAGTTGTTAAAAACCACACCAACATCTTTTAGGATAGCTTTTTAAAAGAGTCTGTTGAGATCCGGTTATATGAAGAAATGACAAAGTCAGCACTTTCCAACTAGGTAAGGCTTGGGATACAGCCTTGAGCACCATCAACATGCAGCAAAAGATTGCAGGAAGATCCACCCATGACACATCAGTGGAAGAACTGAGGCCACACCACATCAGCAGCATCTCAACCTTCGTGATGGCTCATGTTATGACCAAGCACTTCCATTTCTGTATCACCAGTGGAGCTGCACTTAGGTACAGTGGACTCGAGAACAGCAGCAGGAGGAAGAGATTATATAAGATGGCATCCAGCAAAAGACTCTCAGTCATCAGGACCACCTGAAGCTGGCAACACATCAGATTTCCAAAACATCATACTGTTTGGACAATGTCACATGGTTCGATACCTGACAATATTTCAAAATCATCATCATGGTGGCAATTCAAACTGGGAGGGGAAAAAAAAGGTCCCTGAGAATTCCGGGTGTGAAAATGAAGAATGATGTCGAGAAGCTCCTGAGAAATTAATGGCAAGTGGGGATGTCAAACGCAATAATGGCTTTTCTTTCCTCTGAACTGAGCTATACTAACCAAAGTTTTTGAATATCAATCATCAATAATTTATATGGAATAATATATAACTAACACTCAGAAATATTAAGTATTTTAAAACTTGTGATTTATGAAAGCCAATGAAATTAAATTTCAATACTAAGCTAAAAACAGAATTCCCTGAAATTTTATGAAAGTCCTGAAATTCCATGATATTCCCCAATTTTCCCAGGTAAAATGTAATTCCCTGAGAACTCCACTTTTTCCACAAGAGTTGCCACCATGATTATACACCACAAAAGTCTACAATCTCACAGATTTTGACTTCTTGCAATTTGAGACAGTGCCTGCTGACAGAAGTGACACTATTAGAAATATAACAAATTGAAAGGATAGTTGCTACTCACCATATAGCGGAGATGCTGAATCGCAGATGGGCACAGGTCTGGCTCAGCTGCCAGAGACTGTGGTCATGTGTGTGTGAGAATTGTGTGTTGTCTATTTATGGCAGAGGCCTTGTTGGCTGACAGCTTATTTTGTGACAGTCTTTTTGTCATCCCTATCTGCAACTCCACATCTGTACTGTATGGTGAGTAGCAACCATCCTTTTCATAATATTGTTACATTCCATCCTGGATTTTCCATTGTTTGACACTATTAGGAACTGCATACAAAAATAAGTCAGAACTCCTTGAGATGCTATTCATCAAGGAAGTTCCCTGTTTCCTGAAGTTTACTTCATGAATGATGCAGCTGTTGGCAATTACATTCCGAAGTAAAACAAATTTATCATACCTATCTTATTTCACAGTTGACAGATTAGCAACAGCAATAATAAAAAACCAGAAATGAACTACATTGGCTCACTGCAGAACCAAACACACAAATGCCACACTCAAACAATGAGATACATGCTTTAAATGAGTGTGTATAAACCACCCTTTCGAATAAAATGCAAAACCATGTCTATTGCTGGACATCATCACTTAACTGTGGAAACAAAGAATGGTCAACCTACAGAGTATGATGCAAAGCAGTGAAGTTGTGAAGCTAACAGGAATGGGCCACCAACAGAGAGGCACCACATTGACAAATGGTTGGTTCCTCTCACCTTATGGTCACATCCTGAGTCAACCAGATATGGCTGATATTTAGATTGTAAAGTATAATCGATTCGCTTCAAGAAGCGTGGAGGGAAGATCACCATGCAATTGTCGACTCCTTTACGGTACATAGCCATTCTAGTTTCCAAGCCTCCAAAAGCTAAACATGTGGTGTCAACATCCTGTCTGATCCCAGTTTTCTAATCTCTAAAGTGTCCATTTCAGACCTAATTATTAACAATATTATGAAAAGGACAGATTACTACTCACTGTAAAGATGACACATTGAGTTGGAGACAAGCACAACTAAAAGTCTGTTGTTACACATTTGAACTTTCAGCCTAAGCCTTCTTCAGGGAGGGAGGGACACACACACACACACACACACACACACACACACACACACCATATGCACGCATGACCACTATCTCCAGCCAGAGTGACCACTCTGGCCGGAGTTCTGGTCATGTGTGCATGACGTGTGCTGGTTTGTGTGAAAGTGTGTGTGTTTTCCTTTCTGAAAAAGCTTCTGCCCAAAAGCTCAAAGTCTTTTTGTCTTGTCTGTCTACAACTCAACATGTCATCTAAGGTGGGCAGCACTCTATCCTTTCCATAATACAGTTGCTACTCCAAACTGGACTTTCCATTGTTGATATTAGTCATTAATTTTGATAAAGTCAAGCTCAAGACTCTGTGTCTATTGTTGTATGTCATGTCAATGGGTTTAATGTTCCATTAACATCAGTGCTATGGGAGAAGTTCGAGGAAGCATCTTGAGAAGAACTATTTTAGGAATAACCTGGAAAGGAAAAAACAGAAAGCACAGAGTTTGGATTATTGTTGCCATATCTTCATGCTGTTGGACAATCTGGGATATTCTATTTTTTTGAATATGAAGTTTAATGTCTATTACGCACACCACAAACATATTTTGTATATTACTTGTCAAGGGACAGAAATATTAAAAATTACAAAGTAAAATAGAAGCTTTAGCAAGATATAAATATTTTTATTGATTTTCTTACTTTAAAAGGTCTGAGTAAGATAGATTCTTGAGCTTTGCTTTTAATTTAGTGAACTCACCTTTGTGACCCTATAAAGCATGTAAGAATTTTTTGGAAGAGGCAAATCAAGGCGAGAGAAACGAGGTAACAGTTGGTGAAAGATTGCTGTGTAGGCCGGCAAATTTTCTGCCACAAAGTAACTCCATATGCGGATATCACATGTCACGAGAGGCCCTCTCTCAATGCCTCCCCTATGGCGTTGTTCTGTGTAGCGCCATGGCTGGATGAAACTGAGCCACAATTCGAGAACCCACCGAAATGAACCATCGAGTGGCCAGTGTTGCATGCAGTGTTGCAGAAACAGGAATATCTTCCCTTGCACTGCACCCAATATTACTCTGAAAATTCAAGGTAAATTATAAACACAGTGCATGAAATGTTCAAGTTCATATAAATGTAAGTATAAAGTACTTCAAACGGAAGTGTGAATGCATGCTCTCAAGATGGTATCCGTTAATAAAATATTCTTGGGCTTCAAGATATGACAAGTGGTCAGCTGCCCAAGACACTTCAGCAGAGATCTCCTCTGTCATTGTAAGTGGTTGACAGTCAGGACTCGGAGAATATTTTATTAATACACGACTTTTGTTCATATGGTAACAATGCATCTATGTTGCCTGCTAAAAAAATGTTTAAGATACTGAGTAATACTACTTTCAGCAATTAAAGCGAGAAAACATCCTCCTTCAAATGCTGTATTCCTGTGTGTACTGCCCCACATAAGACATCAAAAGGCTGCAATGAAGTCTATCAAAAAATGGCTCTGAGCACTATGGGACTCAACTGCTGAGGTCATTAGTCCCCTAGAACTTAGAACTAGTTAAACCTAACTAACCTAAGGACATCACACACATCCATGCCCGAGGCAGGATTCGAACCTGCGACCGTAGCGGTCTCGCGGTTCCAGACTGCAGCGCCAGAACCGCGCGGCCACTTCGGCTGGCGAAGTCTATCATTCAGATGCCTTGAGACAGTAATAACTGTCTACACCTACAAAAGTGATCAATATGAAATTCTGCATCTTAAAAATTTACACTTTATTTAGGAAGAAGTGGTCTTTTTACAGCAACAGAACCACAATAGCAGAGATAATAAGAAAAAAGAGCAAGAATTTTCAGTCAAGAGCAGGAGGAGGAATCCAAAGACAGAAATGACTATGCTACTGACAATTTCTAGTAATCATGAAAAACTTAACAATGATCTTTTACACTTAAGAAAATAGCTTCAAGATAGCTGCCAGCAATAAGAAATCTTGAACTTGTTATTATTCAAAATGGAAAAAAAATGTCAACACTGTGATTCTTTCCTCGAGCTTGTCACAATACAAGTAAAATTAAATGTTAGAAAGAAACAGAGGCAATATTTTTTATCACAAAGTGCTGTAACAGCAGACCTTGCTTTACAAAAACTTAACACAGGAGGTCATTACACTCCGCTTGATGAAAGTATATGCGAACATACACCAATGGTTCACCTGATAGGAGAGTCAAGGGTGGCCTTTTATCATGTTATTGCAAGTGTAATGACTGTCAACATAGATCAAATATTCTAAGAATCACCAGAAATAAAGCTAATGAGCCACCAACCTTTGATCCTGACTAGCTCTGAGTAATCATCTGATGTTTGTAATTATGTAGTATCACTTACCAGCCAAAATACCGCTGTGTCCTATTCAATAAGCTTGGATAATTCATCTGCTTGTAACTGCATTTGAAAGCATCACTTAGAATATGTCACTGTGAAGACTGTTGTGTGTTGAAATATTCATACTCCTCTTGTAAAATCATACGCAGAATTCTCCCACAGCTTACTTGAAACAGAGCTCTCAACTAACATGAATGAGTATACACTAGTATAGTTATAAGGAACAAAGAATTTAGTCATGTGTACGGCACACAGTGCAGCTGTAGGGACTTGAATGCTTGTCACTGCACTAGCAATCCCAAGTTTATACACACAAACACGTTCTCTACCCAACTTAGCACCAGAAACTCCCACATGGCATGGATTATGTAGCAACAGTTCGAGTGAATGACCAGTGGTGAGTAGTATGCTGTGCCATTAGATTGTCAGGTTTGGCCACAATTTGGACAGAAAACTGAATAGTTGGTTAGAGGCCATGTGCAAATACTTTCTTTTCCATAAGTTTGGAGTGTAAAATATATAAGGAAGACAGCAATAACTTGAAACAAACACAAGGTAGTTGAGATGAAAACTGAACTTTTTGCTACCACACAAAACAAACAACTACACACAAACCAGAAGTCTGCAATTCATTTGTGGCATGTGCACATTGCATAAAAGTTTCTTTTTATCTCTATTTTTTTCCGAGAGAGAGAGAGAGAGAGAGAGAGAGAGAGAGAGAGAGAGAGAGGAGGAGGAGAGGAAGAAGATGAGCTGGGATATAATGCTTCGTCCAACGAGGTTCAGCAACCATTTACTCGACGGACTACAGGTAATTCCAAAAAAAGACATCACAGGTCATTGTACTTTGTCCATCTTGTTAACTAAATCTTCTATTACTGATCTGTAGGATACATTAACATTTTTTGGATTACAAGGCCATCCTCACTCCATAAGTTACAGCCTGATGACAATCTCGTAAGTTGGTAACATGTTAATTAATTAAATTAATACTCTAGAAAATTTTTGTGCTTTTCATTCACAAGGAAAAAATGTGGTTTTGTCATCCCACACCAGATATTTGCTTTTTTGCTCTCTAAGGAGTAGAATGTTGATTCTACCCAAACCACAGTCTGATCCTTATGGGGTTGCCAAAATGCTGGCAACAGGAAGTATCATGCATGAGGATATTGCACTTGCTGATGTAATACAAAATATACTGTATATACTTACAGCATACCGATTGTCACAGGAAGAAACACATGCAACTGACATACAATGTGTACTCTTCCCTGCTGATTAATGAAGTGTCTGTCTGTCTGTTTGTTTGTTTATTGTCCTAAACAGTTCAGTATCCTCTTTACAAATATTGTTGGACACACAGTTAAAATGGAAACAAGTAGATCAAAATGAGAACTGCATACACATGCCACATATTAAAATGAAAGATTAGAATAAAAACACAGAAAATGAACAAACAGGTCAGGGCATGGTAGTTAATTGACCTTTACATAATAAGTGCATGATCCAGTCACCTACATTTCCCACTAAAATTTCCTGCCTAACAATTTAAGTAGTACACCATTTCCAGCAATATTCTTGAAATTCATGTCAAATCTATAATAATGTCATTTAAAATAGAGAGATCAGCCAAAAACTGGCTGCTGCCATCTTGTCAAGGTATAAAGCACTCTCAACTAACATGTGATGTATAGTTTAGCTGCATGTCGTAAGCACCACAAAGTAAGAGGTCTTCATGCCAGAGAAGGAAGCCACTTAACACAGGACTGTGTCCCATTCAGAGACATAATGGGATGAGTGTCACACCTAAGAGCCCACAAGATGGAATTCAACAATCTTATGAAGTTGATTTTGTAAAATACATTTTGTTATGCATCATCTTATAGTACTGCATTGTTCCTGATAGAAACAGACACTGCTGGGTGACAATCACCCTCCACTTCTGATGTATGTCCTCAGAAGTCACGCCTTGTCTCCAAATCTAACAGCAGTTGGTAATCATAAGTGTTCTGGGGTAAAGTATGTAACAATTTTAATGCATTGTCTAAAGCTTTTCTGATGGGGTACCTATTGTTACAGTTCCTGAGGACCCTGCAAGGTGGATATCAACAACCTCCTTAACAATAGTGGCTCATCAGGATGAAGCTTGCACCAAAATTTGTATTTTTCCTACTACATAGCCACATTTACATTCAGGTATATGTTCAGTGACGGATAATCTGTTGGACTGGAGGAGTCCGGTGTTGTGCTTGTGATCACCCACCATCTCTTGCACCATTCTTATTGTCTATCTCAAGCATTCCTTCTCACCATCTCATGGAATGCAATATACCCCTAGTTCAGGAATTTTATATTATCTTCAACTTTGTTGAGGAGCTCTTGTGTTTTGGCAAAAGTGGGATGAGGCAGAAGATAAACATGATAATATTCATTCCTAAAATGTCGCTAATTCTTCAGGGTGTAGAACTGGCATAGCATTCACTTTAACGCAGAGCTTAACAACTCCCTGATTCTATGTTTGAATACTCATGCCTGCTCATGCTCCTAAGCACAAGTACAACAGTAATGGCGTTGTGGGGAGCACGGGAAATGCACGCGCACACTGTGCTCATAACACATGATAAGTGCCAACTGTGAAATGGGAAAGGGTCAGTTTTGACAGTGGTGCCATCTAACATCAACAACAGCAAGTCAGTGTTGGATAACACTGCTTGACCAACAGGCACAGAGACTTTTGCTATCCACTTTGACCTGTGTGTACTGTGAGTACTTCGATTTCTGGGAGACTGTCACTACCAGAGAGAAAGGCCAAGAGCAATAATGTACCAAGAGCAATAACGTACTGATCATAAAGTTTACCGGCAATTGTCACAGGTTGTGGAAAAAAAAAGTCAAAAATCATCAAAATGTACACCAATTTAATGCTGGAAAACAAGCCTTTACTATGGGATGGGATATGGTCTAAAGATGACAATGGTTGCCTGGACTGATGATTTGTAGTTCCCGCTAATGGTAGGCTATGTTTGTTTGTTTTGTTTTGTTTTATGACACAAAAACAACTAAGTTCATATTCGTCCTTATCAGAACCATAGAACACTAAGACAAAAAAGGCGTTAAAAGTGACTACACATTAAGCCCAATTGATGGAAGGAAAGACAGCTAGAAACAGGGACTTCCTCTTCAAGAAAGGTCCATAAAATATGCTACAGAGACAGCGGAAGTCCTGAACTACATATTAAATGTCCTTTGCCATATTGCTACAATGGATAAAAAGTAAAACATGGTAGACGGCCCATGAATTGTTCACTGTAATGGCCGATACCTCACCGACAACAACCATATACTACAACATAAGTGGTTAAAAAACGGGCATTCCGTCAGCAAATGGTGAACTGTCAAAACTGATGACAGTGTGTGCAGTGGTGGGGGACCACCATTTAACAAATGGTGATGGCTAAAACAACAAGCAACCTAGCTAAAATGACCGTGGTGAGAGGGCTGAGAGGAGGTCGGTGAAGTTGCTGGGAGAGGTTTAATTCTCCAGAACTTTTTCCCATGAAGGAAGGAGCACTGGAGATGAAAAAATGACACCACATGATGACGAACAGCAACACAGAGATCAATGGAAGGAATGGAAGAACCAGAAGGCCGAGGTAGGAGGACTGCAGCCTCAACAGCAGTGTCAGCGTCCAGCGTCCTCGTTTCCCATCAGACCGACATGGCTAGGGACCCACATAAACATCACAGTGGCTCCATCAATAATGAGCATTTGGAAGCTTTCTTGGACCAGTTGCACTAAGGAATGTACTGTGTACAGCACACAGAAGCTCAGAAGGGCACAGAGAGTCAGAGCAAATGACCCAATTGAAAAACCTGAGTCGCCGAAAGTACTGCGTGGCCTGATACAGGGTGAAGAGCTCCACTGTAAATACTGAGCAATATTCTGGAAGCCAATACCAAATATCATCAGTGCCAATGACAAGAGCACAGCCAACACCATGGTCAGTCCGAAAGCCATCAATGTACACAAAGATACTACCATGAAGTTCAATGTGAAGGTCCAGAAACTTATGGCAAAAGAGCGAGTCTGGAGTAATGTCCGTAGGAAGCAAATGAAGACCAAGGTGAACACAGGCCACCGCACAAAGCCCAGGTGATGAAGGGTTCACATCCATTGGGAAAGTGGCAGGTAGCATGGAGCTAAGCTGCTGGAGCAAAAGCCAAAAGCAAACTCCAGGACATAACAGAGAAGAGGGACGCACCCCATACTGGTGGTCAATGGAGTCATTGAAGAAGGAGGCATAAGATGGGTGGCCAGGCATGGCAGACAAATAGCATGCGTATCCACTGAGAAGAACACCATGTCAGTATGACAGTGGTAGTTCACCAGTTCTGCATACAGACTCTCAACCAGGCTAGCGTAAAAGGCACCACTAGGCGAACGGATGCCACAATGGTGGACTGTATTTAGACGGTGTATGGACGGATGTCCAGATGCATAAACAAAACACCAATAGTCTAGTTTCGAATGGACAAGGGATCAGTACAAATGGAGGAGGATGGTCATATCTGCTCCCCAGGAAGCCTCACTGAGGGGACACAGGACGTTGAGGGACCGTGTACAGCAGGCCGCTAGGTGCGACACATGGGACGACCAAAAAAGTTTCCAATTGAGCATGAGCACCAGGAATTTCGTAGTTTTAGTTAATGAAAGAGCAACAGGCCCAAGATGTAAAGACGGTGGAAGAAACCCATTGTACCACCAGAAATTCATACAAATGGTTTTGTTAGTGGGAAAGTGAAAACCGTTATCAATGCTCCACAAGTAAACACGATCGAGAGATGCAATTGTACATATAAAGGACAAATGCTTGTCCCCAAGAGAAAGTTTCTGCAACCTCTGAATGTGAACACTGTGCGGCCCTGTGGCAGTGGATTGCGCTGAAGTGAGAGTATGCAAAGGGTATTGCCCATGCTGCCTCCACTCATTTTTGATGGAGGAAGGCAGATTGATAGTGGGTGGCACTCAAAATATCTGCAAAATAGTGGCCCAATGTGTTGGACATAGCAATAGGGTCCCCTATGACAACATTTGCTATTCAGGCAAGAAACTGGGGAATGGACCTTGGTCTGAGAGAGCCATTGGAAGTTGGCCCATATGATGGAAGAGGGGCTACAACTGTTAAAAGAACTAATAAATGAAACCCAGCTACCTTTTTTTGCTGTCTCGAAGAATGCAATGACACTGTGCTCACAACTGTTTATAACGAATGCAATTCGTCATTGTAGAATTATGGTTAAAAGCTCAGAAAGCACCTCTCCAAGCACGAACTGCATCGCAGCATACCTCACAGTCCACCATGGGATGGGACGTGGCGCAGTAAAGATGAAGCATGAGAAATGAAACATTCTGCGGCGATAAGGATAACATTTGTAAGGCATTCGACCTGGGAAATAAAGTCCTTCGAAGATCGCCAGCGAGGAGTAAAGCCTTCGGTCAGTCTTAGAAAGCTGCTGTTTGTGTTTGCATTTATGTGGGATAGGAGTCAGCAAATGAATAGCACATGGTTAATGGTCACTAATACATGTCAGAGAGAATGGACCACTCGAGATGATGGACAAGCTGGGCAATGCAGAATGAGAGGCCCAAATGGGAAAAAGTGTGCGAGGATTCTGAAAGGGACATAGGTGCTCCAGTGTTGAGGCAGATGAGGTGAAATTGAGTAAGGTCAGTCAAGAGGGCACACTCTCTGACAGGTTCTGGGAGAGCCACAAAGGGGATGGTGCACGTTAAAGTCTGCCCTGGAGACACCGAATGATGGAGGGATGTCGACGGTACAATGAGAAAAGATGAAGCAACGAAGGAAAATGTGAACCACAACAGCTTGCAGCTTTGTGTTCAGTGAGATGGTTTGGCTATCGACGTCTTCCCGGATGAGCAGTATGACTTCCCCATGAGATGAAATACTGACCTTGGGCGGGAGGTCAAAGCGGACCAGAAAGAAATGTGAGAGGTCAAAATGGTCACGAGAAAGCAATTTTGTTTCCTGGAGGTAGAGAACAAGTGGATGCTGCAATTCCAAGAGCAGCCATAATTCCTCCTTGTTGAATCTAAGGCCACGAACACTCCACTGGAGGGGAATCATGGCAGGGAAGGGAAGGGAAAGAGGGAAAAAAATTAAGGAGTATCACCTTGACGGTTGCCAAGTGCCAGCTTTCGAAGACACACTGCTATAGGACGCGGAGACTGGAGGATCCCGTTCAATGAGATCTACAGAGGAATCAGCATTCTCCCTTGGTCAGTTTACAGATTCCAGGCCAGAAAAGTGGTTGGCGGTGCGCTCCGGCGACACAGAGGTCGGCCAGGTAAGGGTATCATGTGAGCAACACTGTTGAAGAGGATCTCTGAGTCAACTAAATGGAAGATCATTTGCCTTTGATTTCTTGAAGCCTTTGCAGTTGACAGATGAAGTTTCAGATGTCTGTTACCTGGAAGGGCGAGAAAAGTCTTTGCAGGAGTATTCTTTCCATCCTGTCTGACTTTCTGGTTGTGTAGCAGGTGGTTTCACTGTATGGGGCAAAAATTTGGTGGCTTGTTGCATGGCTGGGGGAGGAGAAGACAGGGATGCTACCATGACACTGGGAAATTTTACAATCGCAGTGCTGAATTTGAACAATCGTGATGCTGAATTTGAGGCTTCAAGTCTGCGTGGCTATGTCCTTTCGAGAGCAAGATGTAGCAAGAATGATACTGTAAATGCCAGATGGTAAAACGCAAGGCTTCCCACTAGCCACCAACTTGCAAGCAACAGAAAAGGCACTTTTTCCTTCATCCAGACCTGGACGGCCTGCTCATTAAGACACACAGGATATTTTCGGGAGGAGGCTGCATGGTCCCCATTGCAATTGATGCAGCGGGGGAAAGAGGCAAGCAATCACCCTCATGAGTGTCCCTACCATAAATAACACATTTGGCTGGGTTTTGACAAGACATTCAAGTGTGGTTATAACGATGACACTGGTAGCAGTGCATCAGGTTCGGAATGTACGGTCGGACTGTGATGACTTCATAGCCTGCTTTGATCTCTGATGGAAGCACTATTTTATCAAACATGAGAAAAAGAGTGTGTGTGGGCACTAAGGATGCGTCAACTTTTTTCATCACCTGATGAACTGCAGCGACGCCCTGATCAGAGAGGTAAGTTTGGATTTATGCCTCTGTCAGACCATCGAGTAGCCAAGTGTAACAACACCACGCAAAGAATTCAGCATTTGATGGGCCTCGACATGAAATGGATCGCCGTGGAGAAGTGAGGCTGCAAGCAATTTTTGTGCTTGAGAATCACAAGTAGTCTACAAAAGTAAAGTGCTATTGCATAAATGAGAGCAAGAATTCAAAGGGCTGATAACTGCATCAACACCCTTCTGAATACTAAACGGATCAAACATAATAAAGGACTGACTGTCTTAAGTACGTGAAACCACGAGAAACCGAGGTGTAGCTGGGAGGGTCTTTGAATCTCATCTACGTCTACATCTACGTGATTACTCTGCAGTGTCTGGCAGAGGGTTCAATGAACCACCTTCAAGCTGTCTGTCCACCATTCCACTCTACAACAGCAAGCGGGAAAAACAAGCACTTAAATGTTTCTGTGTGAGCCCTGATTTCTCTTATTTTATCATGATGATCATTTCTCCCTATATAGGTGGGTACCAAGAGAATGTTTTCACAATCAGAGGATAAAAGTGATGATTGAAATATCATGAGAAGATCCCGCCTCTATGAAAAACGCCTTTGTTTTATGATTGCCACTCCAATTCACGTATCATGTCTGTGGCACTATCTCCCCTATTTCCTGTCGCAAAACTGAGGCAATAATCCACAGACACGCAGTTTGGCTAGAAGATGCTTGTGAGCAACAGTTTCGAAAGCTTTCTGTCGATAGCACTCATTACTTCATGAGTCTAAAGAGTTAGTTACGTTTCACAAGAACGATATTTCCTGATTCCGTGCTGACTATGTGTCAATAAATCATTTTCTTTGAGATAATTCATAATGTTCGACACAGTATATGTTCCAAAACTCTACTAAAAATTGATGTTATTGATAGGGGCCTGTAATTCAGCAAATTACTCCTATTTCCCTTTTTGGGTATCGGTGTGACTTGAGCATTTTTCCAGTCTTTAAGTACAGAACTTTCTGTGAGCGAGCAGTTGTATATAATTGCTATGTATGGAGCTATTGCATCAGCATACTCTGAAAGGAACCTGACTGGTATACAATCTGGACCAGAGGCCTTGTCTTTCTTAAGTGATCTAAGCTGCTTTGCTACATCGAGGATATCTACTTCTATGTTTCTCATCTTGGCAGTTGTTCTTGATTGGAATTCACGAATATTTACTTTGTCTTCTTTGGTGAAGGTGTTTCGGAAAACCATATTTAATAACTCTGCTTTAGTGGCACTGTCATCAGTGACTTCACCATTGTTATCGCACACTGAATGTATTGATTGATTCTTGCCACAGGTGTGCTTTATGTATGACTAGAATCTCTTTGGATTTTCCGTCAGATTCCAAGACAAAGTTTCATTGTGGAAATTATTAAAAGCATCTCGCATTGAGGTATGAGCTATATTTTGACCTTCTACAAAACTTTGCCAATCTTGGGGGTTTTTGCACTCTTTTAAATTTGGCATGCTTTTTTTGTTGCTTCTGCAACAGCAATCTGATCCATTTTGAGTGCCATGGGGGGATCAGTACCATCACTTATTAATTTATGTGGTATATATCTCTCTCAATTGTCGTTGATACTATCTCTTTAAAATCATTCCACATCTTTTCTATGCTTACAAGATCAGATCGGAAAGAGTGGAAACTGTCTCTTACAAAGGCATTAAGAGCATTTTTATCAGCTTTTTTAAATATGTGTACTTTGCATTTCTTTTTGATGGTTGTAGGAGTTACGGTATTCAGCCAAGCAGCAACTACCTTGTGTTCGTTAAACCCTGTATTCATCATGATACTCCCTATTTGTCCAGGATTATTTGTTGCTACGAGGTCAAGTATGCTTTTGCAACCATTTACGCTTCAAGAGGGCACATGAACTAATTGTTCAAAATAATTTTCTGAGAAAGCATTCAGTACAATTTCGGATGACATCTAAAGCCTGCCACTGGCTTTAAACGTATAATTTTTCCAGCATATCGAGGGTAGATAAAGTCACCATCAGCTATAATTGTATGAGTGGGGTACCTATTTGAAATGAGATAAGTTTTCTTTGACCTGTTCAGCAACTACATCTTCTGTGTCCGGGGGTCGGTAAAACGATCCAATTAATAGTTTAGTCTGATTGGCAAGTATAACCTCTACCCATACTATTTCGCAGGAACTATCTACTTCAATTTCACTACAAGGTAAACTGCCTCTGACAGCAGTAACTACTCCACCAACAACTGTATTTAATCTATCCTTTCTGAACACTGGTAGATCGTTCGAAAAAATTTCGGCTGAACTTATTTCCAGCTTTAGCCAGCTTTCCATACATATAGCTACTTGAGTTTCAGTGCTTTCTATTAGAGGTTGGCGCTCTGGTTCTTTCCCAACACAGCTACGACAATTTACAACTACAATACTGATTGTTTCTACAATTACCTTACTGTGTTTTACTTGTCCCCTTTTAGACAGAATCCCTTTCTGTGGTTTCCTGAGACCCTCTAACCTAAAAAACTGCTCAGTCCTTTCCACACAGCCCCCACTACCCACGTAGCTGCTTCCTGTATGTAGTGGACTCCTGACCAATTAAGCGTAATACGAAAACTCATCACTTGGGGCTGCAAGTCATGGAATCTGCAGCCTACACGGTCACAGAACCACCTGAGCCTCTGATTCAGATGCACCATTCCACTCTGCACCAAAGGACCAAAATCGGTTCTGTCGACGATGTTGTAGATGGTGAGCTCCGCCTTAATCTCTCAAGCAAGACTGGCAGTCTTTACCATTTCCGCTAACCAACTGAAATCAGAGAGAATCACCTCCGATCTAAAGCAACACATGTCACTGCAGTTGGCTGCACACTATATTCTTCATGATATCCACCCCTAATGTTGCAGCTCCCTCTGTGAATGCCCAGACCTTGCGGGCCGAGAAGCTTCCTCTGGAACAGTGTGGACGACTGCATTCGGCTCAGACTTCATCAGCCAAAGATAACGCCCAAAACCTGTTTGTCAAATGAACTGGAGAGGCCCTACGATCAGCACTTCGGAAAGTCTTTCGCTGGTAGCCAGACTTTGTAATGATCTTCCACTCAACCAATCTCAGTGCAGGCAGTACCTGGGGGGGGGGGGGGGGGGGGGGAACATCAGTGTACTGATTAGGGGACAAGTGGGACATGCTTGACGTCCCTCACATACCCGCGTCTGATGCTCCACAGTGATGTCCCTTGGCAGCAGCCTCAAACTGTGTGACAGAAGCCAACACAGCCTGGAGCTGTGTGCGAATGGTCAACAACTTAGCTTCCATCTGTACACAGCTATCACAGTTCCTATCCTTTACTGCAATCGCTCCTGTTTGAAGCTCGTAAAAATATGTAATAAACAAATGGTGTACTTGCCTTATCAGGAACTGGCTGTGCTCTCTCACTGACAGTCTAACGACACTTAGCTGTTCTAAGCAAAACGAACAAAAGCCTGTGCAATATGAGGGTCGATAACAATGGTGGTACTCTATGCTACACTATTATTAAAATAAAAGGTTGTGCCTAGTAAGCACTCAAACACACAATAAATTACGAAACTACACTAGTAACTACACAGATAACTGAAAGTAAGTCACTCCTGTTTGAAGCTCGTAAAAATATGTAATAAACTAATGCTGTACTTGCCTTATTAGCAGCAGGAACTTACGGGCTGTCAACCGACATCATTAGCCTCATTCTGTTTACAGTTAGTAGATGTAGACTGAAACTAAGATGATTGACTCATTGCTCCTTCTGATTTTTTTTTTTTTTTTTTTGAGGGGGGGGGGGGGGCTCAGAGGGAGCCCCTCCCCCTGCCTTAGGTAATTGTTCAAACCTCCCAAACTCATAACAGAAGGACCACTTGGCAATTTGGGATGGTAAGAGCTCAGCCAATCAGCCCTCCCTGGGCCTGGCCTGTACCAGAGGGTACATGTGTACCCTATCTGTCGACCCATGGCTGGGAATTACACATTACCCAGACACCTGTTAACACATCTGACACATGCACGAGCACAAAGGATGGAAGAAGAAAAAGAGGAACTTCAAACATTGAATTGGAGGAAGGACAGGAGAAGAGGAACACACACACACACACACACACACACACACACACACAGAGAGAGAGAGAGAGAGAGAGAGAGAGAGAGAGAGAGAAAGTAATGGAGGGTCTGTTTTGATATCAGGCTACTGAAAAATCAGAACATATTCCCAAAAATATCTCAGACATGCGCCCCAAGGGGGAGGAAAAGAATTTCAGGAGGATAGACATGCAGCACAGAACAAAAAAGTGCTGCAAATGCTGGGCCCCCTGGTAGCCAAGCACGAACTCACCACAAAGTGGTTAGCCCCCTGATGGGGCAGGCTATGTTTGGTGGACAAGCATGTATAGTGACATCTCAATTGTCATTAGGAGAACTTTCAGGCACTTGGTGGAGGTATTATCATGCGAATAATGTTTACAAGATATGCAACTGGATCCCTGAAACATCTGTCACCAGCTATCACACATGAATGATACTGGAACCTAGCATACAATCCTGCTTATGATTATTCACACACAGCACCTTGTAGCCAACCTTTACTTTTAGAAACACAATGCACGACCACTTGTTTTCCAAAACTGAGTTATAATAGTTTGAGAAACACTTCATCGACACAAGAGGGTTTGTGAGGACATTCAACCTCCCACAGTAACACCTTACCTAGATCCCAGTAAGCACAGCCAAGATGCTTTCACATAGATCTGTATGCCTTGGGCCCACTTCTGTAAGTTGTGGACATTGGTAGATCAGGATAACTTCCCACAGCTTTCAGACTTTTCTCTCTCTCTTTTCTTCAATGTCTGTGCCACATTTCATCATCAGTTCTTAGAAGATTTCAAACAAAGCATCTCAGTCTCATGATCAGCCAGAGATATATATACTTACTCAGGCAGAGGTTGAGCACCAAGCCTACTGTGTGGTAGGTGTGCCTAAGACTGCCTGTTAATGACTGTATTGGATCAACACTCATCCAATGTTATCAGCACTTGTATGATTACTTTGAGAGTTGTTTTCTTTTATATACTTTTGTACTACCTTCGCAATGAGTGGGGTTAAGTGAAAAGCCCACTTAAAGTGCACAGAATACTCTAACATTGTGTGAAAACGTGGTTGCCCAGAGTGTACGGTTACAGAGGACTTGCGGTGTTGACCAGCTGTCCGTACAGGAGCTCAGGTTCATCAAATCCAGCCAAAAGTGCTCAAGGGTTCTCAATATGCGCATCAGTTGCCATGACCCAGAGGACACGTGTTGCTTATTTAATGCAATGGATGCAGCAAGCATTAAGATAACAAGGAAAGCAACAGCTTTGAGGGAAAGAAGAACTATAATCGCATTGGTTACATTAGGAGAATACTGGAGATAAGCAATGTATGACAGTAAAGTCATGTTGGACATAACGAATTCCAAGAATTCATGTAAAAATAGTTCTGTGATAATGATTTGCCAGAATCACTAATGTTCTATTTAACTCAACAACTATAGCTCTGACGAAGTCCAATATTACCAAGTGGTTACTGTGACCCTTTCAACCACTAACTTTGCATACTATATGAATTCCATATATTCCATAAAAGCTTGGTGACCAACTGTTTCCAAAATGAAGAAAATACATTTATTAATGAATATAAGAGAGACAAAAAATACAACACAGTACCTTTTCAATTCATCCATGGTTGACATGTCAGCAGTAAAGCTATTAGCAAAATAATGGAAGTGTTTTATCATACTCCTAACAACTCTAATGTGATCCAAGGCAAGTCCTCGCTCCTATAACAAATACAAAAAGCTCAAGTCATTTGATACTCAATAAACAAAAACAACACTTTAGATGCAATATCTAAGATGCCACTTTGTGTGGAGACTTAATATTTTACATGACACATGAACTCTAATAATTTCCTTGATATTGTTATTGCAAACACATGGAGCAAAGGACATTCAACATGTATTTAAGCACTGTCACAGGTCATTTACGCAATAATTTAACAGCTAAAGGTATAGTTTGAAGAGAGCTTCACCAAAGCTGGAGTTTTATTAAGCTAACGTATCTTGCCACGAAATATGAGCCTCAAAATAAGATGAAGCAGAACATAAAAAGGTTAGAAACATACATTCATTCATTCATTCATTCGTGCATTATTCTTTGGTTCATGACACTAACTGTTGAAGGACTGCTGTATCACATGCACCCAACATATAAACAACAAACTAGTTATACCCACCTAGTATTTTATGCCCCCAACCATCACTAGCTAAACTGTTGTCCCTGTAAAATATATCAGTGTTTAAAGGATCCAGAAAGTAGCACACAGGGATACCACCTTCTGCATTTATAACCCCCCATCCCACCACCACCACCACGACCACCACTGCCACCACCATCATCCTGGTCCCCAACTAAACCAGGAATTTCAAACCTCAGTGAGCACACAAATTTGAAATAGCCATTAATTTGTCATGATGGAAATGCAAAAAACAAATAAGGGGGACAGACATGAAAATTAGTATGCTTGCACCTTACGTCAGTAGTAGTGTTGATTAATACCAGGAGCACCTTCTGGGATTCTGGAAACATTGCCTGTAGCCAAAACAATGACATCTTCATCTGATGGGTAATGGTAGTTTTGAACAGTTACTTTTTCTGACAAGCCTTTGACTGATAGCATCATCATATTCTTATGATGATTTTCTGAATTTTATGCCACCTTTCCCAGCACAAATCTCCTATTCATAGATGCCCTCCTGTAGACTTCAGAATACATCAACCCTATCAATAAATAACAAAATCTGGTTTTTGAAGCAACCATGACTTTCTAGTAAACTGCTCTAACATAGGGGCAGTTACAAATTTCAACAGAATTTCATTGCTAAAGAAGACCATGTAGTTCATTTCACTGCTGAGGTATGCCGCAGTTATGTGTAAGTCTACAAGTACGATAGTATTGGGTTCTGTAGTTGAGGACTACTAATTATGTGGATTAATAGGTTTCCGTTGTTTGATGTAGAAAAGGGATATGGGAGGGGGATGTCACTGATACAGAAGCTAATTCATGGACATGACTGCACATTCATCTATGTCTACATCTACATCTACATGGACATGCTAATCACACTTAAGTGTCAGCAGAGGTCTCATTTCGATGACACTCTATTATTCCACTCTCGAACAGCAAGCACGGATAACGAACCCCTATATCTTTCTGTGTGAGCTCTGATTTCCCTTATTTTATTATTACAGTCATCATTTCTCCGGATGTAGGTTGGCATCAACAAAATATTTTCACAATCAGAGGAGAAATTGGTGATTGAAATTTTGTGAGAAAATCTCGCCGCAACGAGAAATGCCTTTGTTTTAATGATGTTCACCCCAAATCCTGTATCACATCCGTGACTCTCTCCCATACTCCTCAGTAATACAAAATGTATTGGCCTTTTTGAACTCTGTTGATGTACTCTGTTAACCCTATCTGGAAAGGATCCCACACCATGCAACAATAGTCCAAAAGACGACAGACAAGCATAGAGTAGGCAGTCCTTTAGTAGATCTGTGTCTTCTAAGGTTTCTCTCAAGAAAACACATTCTTTGACTCATCTTCCGCACTTTTTCTGTGTTCTTTCCAATTTACGTTGTTCGTAATTATAATTCATAGGTATTTAGTTGAATTTATGACCTTCACATTTGATTCGTTTATCGTGTAACAGAAATTTAAGATTCCTTGTAGCACTCATGTGGACGACCTCACACTTTTCGTTATTTGAGGTCAATTGCCAATTTTTGCTCCATACAGATATCTTTTATGGATCATTTTGTAATTTGTTTTGATCTTTTGATGACTTAACTAGATGATAAATGACAGCATCATATGCAAACAACATAAGACTGCTGCTCAGATTGTCTCCTACATCATTTATATAGATAAGGAACAGCAGAGGGCCTATAACGCTACCTTGGGGAAGACCAGAACTCATTTCTGTTTCACTCAATGACTTTCTGTCAATAGCTACGAACTGTGACCTCTCAGACAGAAAATAATGAATCCAGTCCATAACTGAGACAATATTCCATAAGCACGCAATTTGAATACAAGCAGCTTGTGTGGTATGGTGTCTAAAGCCTTCTGTAAATCTAGAAATATGGAATCAATTTGAAATCCATTACTGATAGCACTCAACATTATGTGTGAGTAAAGAGCTAGCTGTGTTTCGCAAGAATGGTGTTTTCTAAATCTGTGTCGACTGTCAATTGGACCCATCTCTTTGAGGTAATTCGTAATGTTCGAAGATAATGTATGTTCCAAAATCCTGCTGCATATCAACATCAATGAAATGGGCCTGTTATTTAGCGGATTACTCCCACTGCCTTTCCTTAATTTTGGTGTGAGCTGTACAACTTTCTAGCCTTTGGAAAGCATACTCTGAAAGGAACCTAATTGGTATACAGTTTGGACTGGAAGACTTGTTTTTATTAAATGATTTAAGTCGCATCACTACTCTAAGGATATCTACTTCTAAGTTACTCATGTTGGCAGATGTTGTCGATTCGAATTCAGGAACATTTACTTCATCTTCTTTGATGAAGGAATTTCAGAAGGCTGTGTTCAGTACCTCTGCTTTAGAGCATTCTCATCAATAGTATTTCCCTTGCTAATGTCAGAGAAGGAATTAATTGTGTTCTGCCACAAGCATACTTTGCATACAACCAGAATCTCTCTGAATTTTGTACCAGGTTTTGAGACAAGGTTTCGCTGTGGAAACTATTATAAGCATCTCACATTGAAGTTCACACTAAATTTTGAGCTTCTGTAAAAGATGGCCAATCTTGGGAATTCTTCGTTTGTTTAAATTTGGCATGCTTTTTTCATTGTTTCTGCAAGCGTTCTGGCCTGTTGAGTGTACCATGGGGAATCAGCTCCATTGTTTGTTAATTTATTTGGTATGTATTTCTCAGTTGCTGTTGATACTATTTTTATGGATTCAAGCCACATCTGGTCAATACTTACATTGCTATTTGGAAGGTGTGGAGACTGTCTCTCACAGGAAAGCATGAAGCAAATTTTTATGTGCTTTTTCGTTTATTTTTGGAGAATTTGACAGTTGTATTCAGTCCGCTATGACAACTCTGTGTTCATTAATCCCTGCCCATTTTGATTCTCAGTATTAGCTCAGGATTATTTGTTGCTGAGACGTCAAATGTGTTTTCACAACCATTTACCATTCACGTGGGCTCATGAAATAACTGCTCGAAATAATTTTCAGAGAATGCTTTTACTACAATTTCAGATGATATTTTATGTGTACCTCCGGATTTAAACACATAGTTTTGCCAACATATCAAGAGTAAATTAAAGTCACCACCACCTATAATTTTACAAGTCAGATAAATGCTTGAAATTAGACTCAATTTTTGTTTGAAGCTTCCAGCAATTGTATCATCTGAGTTCGGAGATCAGTAAAAGGACCCAATTATTATTTTATTCTGGTTGCAAAGAATGACCTCTACCCACACTAATTCACAGGCATTATCTACTTCAATTTCGCTACAAGATGAACTACTTCTAAAAGTAATAAACACGTGACCGCCAACTGCATCTAGCCTATCCTTTCTAACTATCAGCTCCTTCACAAAAATTTTTGCTTAACTTATCTCTGGCTTTAGCCAGCATTCAGTGTCTATAACGATTTGAGCATCAGCGCTTTCTATTAGCGATCTGAGTGCTGATACTTTCCCAACATAGCTATGGCAATTTACAACCGTCATACCAGTGGTTAGTCCTAGATCTATCTTCTTCCTGTGTTCAACCTACACCCTTTTTGTATTTCTCTGAGATACACTAACCTAAAGACCACCCAGCCCACACCACACAGTCTCTGCTATCCATGTAGCCGCCTCCTGCGTCCAACTGACTCCCAACATATTGGCGGAACCAGAAACAACAACGACCTATAGTGAAAGTCGAGGAATGTGCAGCCCATGCAGTCATGTAACCATCTGAGCCTCTGCTACAGATTCTCCACTCAGTTCTATACCAGAGATTTCCAAACGGTCCTGTCAACTATGCTGTAAATCGTGAGCTCTGCTTTCATCTTGCAAGCAAGGCTGGCAGCCTTTACCACTTCTGGCAGCTGCTCCAAACCAGAGAGAATCTCTTCCAATCCAAAGCAACACACTTCATTGGTGTACCACCATAACACACTTCATTGGTACCACCATGAGCCACCACATGCAGTTGGCTGCACCCTGTGCTCTTCATGGCATCCAGAAGAATTCGTTCCACGTCCGTAATGACTCTGGTAGCACACG
The DNA here is from genome assembly GCF_023898315.1 of Schistocerca nitens. NCBI lineage: Eukaryota > Metazoa > Arthropoda > Insecta > Orthoptera > Acrididae > Schistocerca > Schistocerca nitens. The sequence continues at coordinate 898,594,828 of NC_064614.1, read as the reverse complement.
AAGTGGACACTGGCATTCTTCTCCTCCTTAGCAGCCATAACCCAAAAGAGGGCCATAATGCACCTAACACTGGTGCTCCCAGCTACCAATAAACCCATCCCCTGCAATTGCCTGGATCTTGCAGGCTGAGAGGTTTCCTCTGAAACAGGACAAGTGACTGCATCTGGATGGGAACAGTGTCAACCATAGACAGCACCGTCGGACTAACCGGGGAGGCCTTACACATTTGGGTGCCTGGGAAGTCTTTCGCCATTTGTCATGCTGTGAGGTGACCTCTCATTCAACCACAGGTGAGGGATCATCTTCAATGCAAGCAGTAACTGGGCGGGGCACCGGTGGACCAACCTGTGGACTCATGGGTGGTGCTGTACATCCATTGGATCCCCATGACCAGCTCACAACAGTGATTCCCATCCATTACAGCCTAAAGCTGCATAACCGAAGCCAGCACAGCCTGAAGCTGAGAGGAAAGTGTCACCAACTTGGCTACCATCCACACACAGCAATTACAGCCCCTATCCCTACCAAAGACCATGGAAAACTACACAGATAAATAAAGGACTATCAATACACGCTGCAGAATTCTGTAGGCACTGACAAAAAATGAAAGGACTGTGCCTAATAAATTGGATCAATATGCAGAGATTCAAAACCTGAACTACAAAAGCTCACAGGAGAGACTAAATAATTTACTCCTGGTTAGGAAATTGTAAAATGTCACAAAATCAGTTACTTCCCTACTGATGCTATGTCTTCGCCAGCAGCTGCTGACTGACTGATTCATAAAACAGAAAAAAACTATTAACAACCAAATGTTTTTTTTGTTAATAATTTTCATCAAAGAAATAATTTCAGTCCCATTTCCTTGTATAATGCAAAACGGCACAATTCCACAATCTGGCCCTAGGCATACTAATTGGGCCCAACTCATCACCATGACACCCTCTGTCAGTGTTGTCGTCAGATGCAGTGCGAAGGGACATGTGGTCAGCACACTGCCCTCCAGTCATTGCCAGGTTTCTTGATCTTGGAACCACTATGAAACAATGAAGCAGCTCCTCTGTTGGCCTCACAATGCTGAGTGCATGCTTTAATACTCCTCGCATGAAGGAAAAATCGCTGGCAGTACCGGAATCAAATCTGGGTCTGCCACATGGCAATCAACTACCGAAACAGGTATTCTTAGCTATAACAATCTTAAAAACATTATTTTTTGTGCGCTTCAAATATGTTTGTAAAAGGATTCTCAAAGTTTCAATATTTAGCTTCATTTTCATATTTCAGTGCATAATTACATTTTGTTGAAAATAAGCCTGTCTGTGCTTTATCATAATATCAGGCATTTGAAAAATGTTTGTTTCTGTTGTTCTAAATTGTGTTTTGACAATTTTGTTAAATTGTGAAAACAATGGGTAGGGATCTACTGTGCTGGAGATCTGCTTCAGTAAGTGCGAGAATCATAGCAGTGGAACTTCCATCAATTATAAATATTATGGAGGCAGGGCACAGGTCTCAACTTTAACTAGGTTTGAATTTTAAAAGTATTTTCAGGAAAGACTGGGTTGTGCTGCTGGATGTGACAAACTCTTAGAATGTCTGCAGATGATGGGTTTTGGGAAGACGAGGATGATCTTTTACCATTTGGGGTCAGAATTTTTCCTGGCAAGATCTTATGTTCCATCTGTCATTTACAGATTGAAATGGATGGCTAAGTAGCAGCTTTCAACTGATCCGTGAATTAGACGATATCTTTTATTGGGTGGGGACTGACGATTACCGTATTCTGTAGACTATAAGACGCACTTTAATTTTTGAACATTATATATAAAAAAATTTTTTTACAATTTTTGTCATTAGGTTGCAAAGCCAGACTTTAAAAAATTCTTAGTTTATATAATCGAACAGACCTTTAAAATCCCTGAAAAACATCACCTGAACTTCCTTATTATTATTATTCCTCTTCATATCTAAGATGGTGTTCACTGATCGAGAGTGTTATTTTTGCTGCACTTCTTGAAGGATTTAACAATAACATCTTCTCTTGCTCTAGACCATGACTGTTTTATCCACTGACACACTTGTTTGAGTGTAGGTCATGTTAAGGCTTCCTTCTACATGAATTCATGTTGGGTTTGATCTATCATCCATTTGTTCCATTCCTCTCTCATATATACTTTAAATGTTCTATTTATCAAGACATAAAGAGGCTGCAATTACGACGTAAGTCTGCATGGAATAACAGCAAGCTCTGTATTCCTCTTTCACAGAATTTTTCAAATGAGTATTAAACTGATATAGCACCAGAAGAAAACTCTTCTTCAATACACTGCCTTTCCTTCTCTCTCATGCTCTATTAATCCACAATTTCATACCAGCCTTGTCCACCCAACCCTTTTCATGTAGGCGAACACCACCTGACAGTATTTCAGAAGGTTTTGGCATTGTTTAGCACATGAAAAGGATCATTGGATTAAGATTAGTACCATCATCACAACATGAAAGGACAACAATATAGAACATTTTTTCATGTCCAACTTTTTTTATAGTTACAGTTTCAGCACTTTCATGGCAACAGCTCTGTTATCTCGGCACATCAGATGTCAAAGGAGTTTCATCCACATTCGCTATTTGGCTTAGTTACACACTGGCTTGCTTTCAATGTTGAATAACAAAGTGATGGAAAAGTAATATTTTCTCTTCATACTCTTGTGGCATTTTCTGCAATATTTTAGTTTCGGTTCGCTTGCAAAGTCCATGATGCTTCACAAACATGTAGCGCAGGCCAACTCCACCCTTAAAGTTTGTTCAGTTCGACTGTAGCGCTAGCTTACAATTGTGCATTTGAATCATTTTTGTATTAATTCCAATGCCATTTTGACGGTGTCCTTGAATTGGCCATTTTGCCTTCTGGAGTTGGCCATTTTGCATTCAGTCCTCTATTTGCACATTTAGTCTTCCTCATTTTTTCTGTTCTTCCTTACTAGCCTGCAACTGTGAAGGATTTATCTGTTGGTGGGGGCCCAAATGCTGCTCAGCTGCTCTGTTTTCATGTTTTTCCGCTTATGCTATTACTTTCAATTTATAGCCCATATCAAATAAAAACCTTTTACTTTTTTCCATTACAAAACTACCTACTAACAAAAGTATCCACTGTTACTGATAACAAAAATCACTTTCAATTCATGTTCCCTGGCACTGTAGACAGCAATGACATATCACGAGCTACGCAGTGTTCTAAGTTTGTGATGACGGAGCAGGAGGGAGACAGTGTTAGCAAGCTTGTGAATCCCCACAACTCATGTTCATTGCCTTGGTGCACTACTGCTGCCAGTTGAATCCAGTGCTGCCAGATAGAGAAAGGCTTCCTGTAGCATCAACTATATGGCCACTTTTAAGATTGTTTGGAATTTTAAATCAAGCACTGGATGCTGTTATTAATTAATTCCAGGTGGGCAATTCTTTTAAGAAAAAAGTGCATCTTAAAGTCAGTAAAATATGGTAGTCCTTTTAGAAGAACAGTTGTTCCAGAGCACAGAGAGATTTGGATCTGAGACACTTGGTGATTTAGTAGAGACTACAGTTTTCATAGGGTCTGAATGGGAGATCTGCTAGGGCAAAACTTCTACCACTGCCCAAACCATACAAAGACAACCAATGCCAGTGTCCCCATTGTATAATGTTCCAAATTACCTCAGCCCTTACAATAGTGTACAAATGTTTGAGAGACTAGATATCGAAAGTCCTGTGACTAATTTTCCCAAATTCAGCAACTGATATCCAAAGATAATATGTTTCATCTCTCTTCTAAGAGAAATGTCATCACTGTTGCCAAAGAATGTTATGTTCTTGTTCATGCATTCTGTATTGGGTTTGTTATACACTAACACAGGCCAACGGTGGAAAAACTTTTTTGCTGAAAATACCTTATTGTTATGTTTTTTAGGGTGGGAAATCCAAATATGATACTTAAAAAACTGTATCACCCACCATTTCTTCACGTTTTACAGTTAAATTTATTAAATTAATCAATTTTTAAAAGAATTTAGCAGATTTTATACAGCTAAAATAATTTAAAAAGTAGGTGTAATTAATGCAGATGACATTGGTAGCACTGCTGAAAAACATTTGCTGGCAAAGAAAGGTTAATTCTATTTTTATGTTAACAAATGGTGTTTTGTTTACTGTCAACCTAACCTCACTTTTCCGTTTCCTGTACATGTGCTCAGTACAATGTCTAATCATGGTTGTAAAAACTACTGACAGTTTTTGTTATATTTGTGGTGAATTTGTGATTTAAAAACAACAAAGAAACATTACAGACTTTGTGAAAAGGTTTATCTATCATACTTTGTATCTAAATTTGGTGATCAAGATAAATCTTGGGTGCCACATAAGGTATGTTATGTGTATGTTGAATATCTGAGAAAATGGTCCAAAAAGAAGAAAAAAGCCTTTAGATTTGTTCCTATGATATGGAGGAAGCCAAGAAATCAATCAGATGATTTCTAGTTTTGCAGTGTTGATATTACTGGTAATAATTCGAAAAACAAGAAGGTAATAAGCTACCCTAACCTTCCATCCGCCATCCAACCAGTAGAGTATGGTGTAGATTTGCCAGTTTCTGAACCACCAGATGATTTAAATTCTATTCCAACAGAAGTATTTTCTGATGTACAATCTGATTTAGATGAACCAGATGATGAATTCCACTGTAATACAGAAAGTCTAGAGCCCAAATTGTTTACTCGGACCGAGCTTAACGATTTGGTTAGGGATCTGGGCGTAATGAAAGAAAAAGCTGAATTGTTTGGCTCTAGATCAAAAGAAAAGAACTTATTGGCAGTTGGACCAGCAGATAAATGTATAGAAAGAGAGAGAGAGAGCAGCAAATTTTCCAAGGTTTTTCAAGAAGACGGTGATTTAGTGAACTGCTCAGACATTCCTTGTTTGATGAATGATTTTGGTGTTGAATACAAAGAGGAAGACTGGAGGCTGTTTATTGATTTACCCAAAACTAGTTTAAAGGCTGTTTTATTACACAATGGTAACATGTATGCATATATAACTGTTGGTCATTCTGTACATATGAAAGAAAGCTATGAAAACCTAGAAATAGTGCTACATAAAATAGGCTATTCAGCTCATGGTTGGATGATATGTGGCGATCTAAAAGTAACATGTATGCTCCTTGGTCAGCAAGGTGGCTTTACCAAATTTCCGTGTTTCTTGTGTTAATGGGACAATAGGGCTAGGGATCAACACTGGTGCAGAAAGAAGCATGGATATCATTCAAGCAAGTTGTTACAAAGTTCTTAGGACATTAAAAAAAACCCAGAATATGTTTCTATTATAGTACAATATTAAAGAAGTTTAAAACTTTAGGATGTTTAATGAGACTGAAAGTTCATTTTTTGAACAGTGATAGTGAGGAGCAAGGAGAGAATTTTCACCAGGACATTAAAGTGATGGAAAAACGCCACCAAGGCCGCTGGAATACCAACATGATGGGGGCTACTGTTGGTCACTTCAACGAGAAGTTCAGCAAGCGATTCATCGTAGAAAAAGCTACACAAGAAGCTTCAAAGAAAAAAGAGAAAGAAAATACAAACTGATTCCAGCTGACAAGTGAAACCTCTATTAACACATATCGTTGTTTTAAGTAGCTTACTGTAAACACAAACCATGCTTATGTGGTAACAAAGCATTTCATTAATTTCCCCATTTACCATACAGCAGAGGATTTTTATATTATATAATAAAAAGCATATTGCTTGAGAACTATTGGTGATACAAAAAAACTAAGGCTAGATTTGGATTCAGCTCATAAAAATCTACAAAGATCAGCTATCACAGTAAAAAAGTCCTTTTTTTTTAAAAAAAAATTGCTGGCCTGTGTATTTTAACAAAAATTAATATTGTATCAGAAAACATGCATATCTCAATCTAAATGTTTTTCTTACCCTAACGGGACTCATTTGCAGTGAGTCTGTCTGTCCAACAGAAAGCCAAATATCAACAAAGATTTGGACTACTGTCTCACTTCTCCATATATCAACAGGGTCATTTTGCTGAATGACGCTTGATGTATGTAATGATGTTGGCGTGTTTGTCTGATTCAGCACAGACTGACGAAATATGGTTGGAACATCGGCTAGTCTGCAACAGAAAATCAGTTTGCAACTATTCATATTAGAATGTCTTAAGAGTTTCCACACTATGCTGACATGTTTCATTAAGTTCAAGGTGCTTTCAGCTAGACTGCTTTTAGATTGTATAATTTACTACAGTAACTACAAACTTTCTTTTAAACTTTATTCATTACAAATAACTTTTTATAAGAATTTTATTCATGACTAACAACTTTTTATAAGTTTTGCTGATATGCATAATGCAGGTCGTGTATTTCGAGTCAAAGAAAACAAACTTAAAATTAGAAAATGTAAGAAGTTGACTTGTTAACACTACCCACTAGCTATAATCATATTTTATTTCATCAGTCAATAACATGAAACATGCATTGTTGAAACTTGGCATCAGAGCAGCATTGTCAGTTTTCCCAAGAAAGCTGGTAAACAAAACCTTGGATACCACTTGCTCTCCACTAAAATCTTCAATACAAGTCTGGTTTGTCTGCCAGTGGTTTCATCTAGAACAAAATATACTGGATTGTTGACTACTACTCATCTGATTTGTGACTTTCTCCATATAGTGGCTGAACTTTCTTGAAGTATTCTCAGTGGAAACAGACTTAAAGCATACTTCTTCAGATAGCATTTCAGAATGGGATGGCTGAACATGGAAAGGGGAGTACTGCATTCTAGAAAGTAGCCAATGGATCATAAAAAATTCATTTCTACTTTTTGAACTTTAAGAAGCCAGTGTCTCACTAACAAATTGCTGTCTCATTGTGCAGTTCCTTATTCTAGGTGTGTTTTGCATTTTTCACACTCTGCTGAACATAATTTTTTTGGTGCATTTAATCAACTGTGAGTGAGACACTGCAATTGCTATACATCCCTCACCCTGAATACAGTCATTACTAAACTGTCTAACAATAACACACATTCTCATATGTAAATGCACCTTGCACAATGATCAGTGTAACAACCACTGCTTGAACTGACATATCAAAGTAATATGCTTGCTTGCAACTTTTTAAATTTACTCCTGTAAAGATTAGAGATGGACATACTTAGTTTGATTGGATGTTTGTTGTTATTGCTTAGCCCACATTTTTTTTACTGTATTATCGATTATTTTTCTCTTGCATGAATCTCCCCCCTTTCCACCAAATGGTGCTATGACGACAGTGTCTTGCGTTCTTAAAATATTTCTGCAGTAAGTATTATGGTGCCTTTTTTTAGTTCTGTTGGTTCAGCGGTTGATGTGTTAACCCTAGGACTCACTGTGGGGTCATAAGTGACCCCAATCATCTTTACTATGGATAAAATAACATTTCTATTTCTTGTAAAAATCCAGAATTTTATGACTTTTACCACACAGTATTGTAGTTCTCTCACAAAAATTTTTAGAGCGCTTGACACAACATTTAAATCAATAATTAACAAAAACTACTGTTGGGGTCAATTATGACCCCAGATAGATTATATGTAACATTCATAGAATGTATAGATTATCAACTATCAATCTCTTTCTTAGGTATTTTGAGTTGGTAACACTGAATTCAGGTGTTATTCAGGTGTTACTCAGAACTAACCTCAAACTGGAAGTTCGTTTGTACGTTTGTTGTTGCAGTGTAATTTCAGGAATACGTTTTGCTCCTGGCTATAGTGTAGAACAAGCTATGGAAGACTTATTTCGTAGCAGTAGTGATTCAGAAGGTAGTGACGCCAAAGATGATGGAACAGAGACACAGGTAGACCAAAGTGATGAAATTTGTTTACATGAATTAGAAGAAAATGATATTCTTGCTGAAAATGATGACAGTGGAGAAGATGAAAGTGCAGTACTGGTAAGCAGGGGTCGGGATATTGCATGGAGTTCAAAAGAACCATCAATTCGTAGATTACCAATCCGCAACATACAACGATTTTCAGCAGGTATTCCTAGTACAGTTAGTGTTAGCTCAGCTGTTGACTGTTTCAGGCAGTTTATTACTAACGAATTGCTGGATATAATAGTTCAGTTCACAAATCAACGAGGAAATGAATTGAAAGTGTCTGGAAAATTAGTTGACTGGCGTGATACAGACAGATGCGAGCTTCTTTGATTTTTAGGCTTGCTGATTCTGTATGGCATACAGAAGAGCCGGGGGAAACCTATTGGCGAATTTTGGGGCTCTGAATATGGCACTCCTCTATTCCGTGCTCCTATGTCGAGGAGGCGATATCAGGACATTCTGCGTTCACTTCGTTTTGACGACTGCATCACAAGACTTGAAAGGAAAGAGAGGACTGGAAATAAGGCTGAAGCTGTACAGGAAATATTTGATTTGTTTGCCGTGCAATGTCAAACATCATTTATACCTTCCAGCAACATTACTGTTGATGAACATCTTTGCGTGTACAGAGGTCGGTGCAGTTTCAAGGTCTACATTCCTTCAAAGCCAGGAAAGTGTGGTATCAAGATATGGTGCGCAGTAGACTGTGAACATGGTTATCTGACAAATCTTCAAATGTACACTGGAAGGAGTGGTGATGTCAGAGAAGTGAATCAAGGCAAGAGAGTGGTCTTAGATTTAGTGCGTCATCTGGCTGGCAGTGGTAGGAATATTACCACTGACAATTTTTTCATGAGCTATGACCTTGGCCAAGAATTGTTGAAAATGAAGTTGACACTTGTAAGTACTCTACGTTCTACAAGAAAAGAAGTCCCAAAAGAGTTTTTGCCTTCGAAAACTAGGGAAGAATGCACTACCAGATTTGCATACAGTGGTAAAACCCTATTAGTTTCGTATGTTCCAAAAAGAAATAAGGCTGTGCTACTCCTGTCAACACAACATCAATCATTTGAAGTGCCCAAAGAAAACAACTTGAAACGAAAACCAGAAGTAGTGTTGTATTACAACTCAACAAAATCAGGTGTTGATATGCTAGATCAAATGAGCTCTTACTATTCTGTGAAAAAGGGTACAAAACGTTGGCCATTAGCAGTATTTTATGATCTTGTCGATCTAGCTGCACTCCATGCCTACAGACTCTTCTGTGTTGCTGTTGAAAAAACAGAGAGACGTCTTTTTCTAATGAAGTTGGCCAAAGAAATGGCAAAGCCCCAAGTGGAACGTAGTTTGAGTTTACCACAAGCAAGGAACAAGGATATTATCAGCAGTATCAAATGGTGTGGATTTGATGATCTGTTAGACAATGGACATCCAGACGTAATACCTGACAATCAGAAGACAAAGCGAGGCAGATGCTCCATTTGCCCCCGATCAAAGGACACAAAATACAGTTCAACATGCAAAAAGTGTAACAAATTTGTTTGCAAGGAACATTCTGAAATAGTTACTACTTGCAAAGTATGTGCAGATGGCTATGGTACGGATTCCGGTTAGAATTATGTTTCCTGTTGAGTTGTTCATCACATTTTCTGTAAATTTGAAGCCATTGTGAAACATTTATGAGTGAAACAAATTATGACTTAGAGTAATATTGTAACTTCTGATATGTAATTAATCTGCCATATGTAATTTAATTCTACTATGTACATACCTGTTAAAAAAGCTGTGAAATGTGTCTAAATAATAAATAAAATGTAAACAAACATTATTAAACGACAGTACGTTGTTCTCTGAATGATTAGTACACACAGTCAATTATATATTGATTGGGGTCATGTATGACCCCAGATGGAGTACTAGGGAAATTTTAGCAGAGTGAGTCCTAGGGTTAAACAAAGTTTTTCCAAGATAAACAAATTGCTAGAAAGATAAGAATGTTCCCTTTCATTAGATTATATGCGAGTTTGACGAGGAGGCAGCCAACCAGGAGACAGCAGATGAGCTGTTAGGCGTATAAATGCCAAATGGGATATCCAATAAGGCTGAAAGTCCCAGATACAAACGTACGAGCATTTAATATGAAGAACCTAAACAGTAGATCTAATCTCAACAGCATGATTTAAAGTGATTGGAAGCATAGTGTCACGTAACAGTCATATGGTGCCATGTCTTGGTAGAAGTCTTTCAAATTAATGTCACTTTGGCTACTTCTGTGTCCCTGAGGCAATGGCACTAGTTTTTCCAGGCGGTCACCCATTCAAGTATAAACTAGGCCCACCATTGCTTATAATCGATAATTGGGTGACAACCAGTGGCAATATTGAGGCATTATATATAAATTGAATGGAGGGAGGAAAGGAAAGGGAGGGGAGGGGATCACTGCTGTCAGCTGTATCGGGATGTTATGTAGAATCAGCAGTGATGAGTGAAAATGTGTAGCTGACTGGAATTCGAACCTGGGGTCTCCTGCTTACTATGCAGGTGTGTTAACCACAGCGTCATCCGAGACACAGCATTATCGTGATCGCATGGCCATTCCACACTCCTGTAAAATGCCACCTAACTGCAGTCACTGTTCATTTCCTCCAAGTTCGCCACTCCGTCCCACAGGAGGTCAGACGTATCTGTGCGTCTGTACTGAAGAAGGTGGATCCATTGCCCAGCTAGGTGTATCAATAATATGAATGTGTGGTATCTGATCTTTTGGACATGTCCGAAGGAACAGGCACCACGCATTCATATATTGAGGCAGTCAACGTAAAAGCACTTTGGGAGAGAAATGGGTACTTTGCAATATTCTACGAAAAAAGTATTAACAAAGAATGAAAGTCTGGCGATGAAATATTATTAATATTGTAAGTTCATTACCGATGAGACAAATATTTACTTTCAATCATATAATGGAATATATTTCAGAATACCTCTTCCATGTAATAGCCAACTTCGATGCCTAGAGGGGTACATTTTTCTGTCTTACAGTTTTTCAAAAACAAAAATTACTGGGCTAACTCTTGAATATATGTCTTTCATGAGAAATTTTCATAGATCAAAACCCAAACATTTAGCAGAGAGTCTAAAAAAAAAAAAAAAATCATCAGCCATGAAAGAATTAAAGGGTTGGAGGTAGATAAAGATTGTTACAAAATATACTGACCTGGGGGCGGGGGGAGCTTATGCTGAAAAAAAAGGTGCAACAAAATCACTATAATGTTTACTGCATGGTTTCTTTGCATGATAAGTCATTTACAACCATTAAAAAATTTGCAGCACTTAAAAATAATAGTGCCACTATTTACATACCGGATTTCTGAGCATTTGTAATACACACCTAAAACAGTAATTTATTTACAAGTTTAACGCAACAGACTCTAGCACGCTGCTTAAGATTCTGAGAGAGGAACCAGTCAAAGAATACAGAATTGTAGACTGTCCTCAGTCTAAAGCTACACATGTGATAGAATTTGAAGATGTCTGCACCCATAAACTCATATTTTATAGATACCCAAAAATCATTTCCATCCATTCACAGGAAACCCAATATTTGAAAAATCTGTTGCAGATTATGGATGCATGCATTAATGACATGGTGGATCATGCTGGTGAAGTGTTTCAACAAATCCTGGGCCACATTCCTACAAAGACAGTTAGACAGCTAATAAGGCTTCCAGTTTGTTTTTATGAGTACCCTTTTGTGCAGCTTTGTTTTAAGCACTGCCCTACCTGACAGATATATCCAGATTATGAAGTGGTCACAGGAGTGCAAATCGCCAACTACTTCCCACTGAGCAGTGTGTGCAAGAGCAAAATGGCAGCTGTCAATAGAGTCCAATCCAGTAACAGTACCAAAGTGAATGCTATGTTACATATTCAGTAGATGCTGGAGTCTCTTGTTAACAAGAGGCTCTCAATTGCTCTGGGGCTGGTAATAGCATAGATCTGTCATTGATGGTATGTATCTAAATCCACATTCTCAAATAATGTTATGAGAGCAGTATAATGAGGTTGTCCAGAGCATCTGCACCCATTTTTTATGAGGGGTCAAATAGAGGAAACATACTATTGCACCTGCATTGTTGTAATGACAGAGGTAGAAAACGAGAGAGTGAGTGAGCCGTGTGTGGCTCATGTGCCTGCCATGATGTATTTTACACCCTATTTTTAACGTACTTCCACCTCACCACATTAATTTAAATTACTACTGTCAATGAGTTGCTGCTTTGCTCGATCATGAGCGGCGCTAGCAGCGCATATTGATATATCCCCTCTCGTAGTATCTTTGCTCGACTGCTATTACTTCCCACTCATTGTCTGTTGTAAGTGAGTTAGTCGCAGCTCGGGTTGCGAGTTCGGTACTGCCATTCAGTTGGAACACGTCTGGAGTGCAGTCGGGAACTGCCTGACCATTGCCGCCACAGATCTTGAGCCGGGACGCAGTCTTTGTGGATCGTCGGTCAGTCGTCCTATTGGACGACGCGTTTTGGCTCGCCGATCGTTCATGAGTCAGCTCTGTGTGTGCGTGCGTGCGCGCATCGACTCCAGCTTTGTCTTCGTGCGTGCTGAATTACTGTTGCATATCGTTCAGGTCTTCGTGCAAGTGTTTGTCAGGTTGTGTGTGTAGTTGGTGTTAGTTCCACTGACGACTATTTTAGATGTTGTCGGCATTCCGAGGCGAGTCGGTCCGTTGTTGTGGACGAGGGAAGTTTCCACGCGGAGCAGTGGCTGGGGCCGCTAGCAGTCCCTGCGAAGTGTCGGAGTGTGTGTGGAGCTGTCTGAACACTACAAGCTTTGTGGTTCACCGATTCAGGACGTCTAAGTTGGGTAGTGGTTTCAACCACCCAAGCCACGTCTATTCTTGTTGTGGTGGTTCGCTTCAGTGGTTTGCTGTTGGGGAGGTTTTCTGGTGTGCAACACCGAGTGGTTCTACTGCTGAGATTTAGCTGCCATGCGGTGCAATTAACTATTTTGGTCGACTACGATTTGAGTGCACCAGTGGAATTTTCTGTCTTGTGGCCGTAAGTGTTCTGGTTACTTGCCCTGGGCACTGACTTAAATTCTGGCAGTGTTCTTTTAAGCGAGTTAATTATTAAAGTGTTTCAAATTCAAGTGTACCAGCGGAATTTTCTGCCTAATGGCCGTTAGTGTTCCGGTTACCTGCCCTGGCCACTAACGTAATTTCAGGCAGCGTCCTTTCCTCACCTGTTGTCGTTGTCCAGCATGGTGTGTAATTTTGACAGCTAATACGTACTCCATTGTGGATTATCATGTTTGTTACATTGCTGGTTGGAGTTCTCATGTACTGATTGACGGGAAGTAAGTTGTTGTGTCGGTCGGTCGGTCCGTGGCTGCCCCCCTGGTTGGGTTCCAAAGGATCAAGTATAGTTGGGCTCACCACCTGTTTCACCTAAGTGAATGAAGGCAGATTGACCTCCCTGGAGGCCTTCCGAGTGCCACCGGTGTTTAATTATCTGTTGTCAGCTATTTTAAATTTTAGGCTTATGGTTATTATTGTTTCTTAAAATTTTGCAAAATTAATATTTTTAAATTTATCTTTCAAGCTTAAACACTGCGCCCTTCTGCCTTTAAAGATTATGGTAATATATTTTGAAATTTTGAAGTTTGATTGTGGCCCTCAGCCATTTATGTTGTACACTGCATATGTTGCCTTTTGGGTTTTAAATTATTGTATTGCTATCTTAATTGAATTTTGATTTTTTTAAGATTTCTTGTTAGCCTGCTGCCTTTAAAAGTCTATGGTAATATATTCTAAAATTTTGGAAATTAATTGTGGCCCACAGCCAATTTGTATTGCACTTTGCATATGTTGTTTTTCGAATTGTTTTATTGCTATCTTAATTTGATTTTTACCTAGTTAAGATTTCTTGTTGGAGGCTTTCAGCCATGAAGGAGTTGCTAAATTACAATAAATGACAATTATAAGCAGAAACTGACCTCAACCATTGGCCCTTTCCACAATCCTATTACCTGATCTGCCCAGTGGGTTTAGCGGGTGTCTCAGTGAGAAAGGGTATGCACCAACTACAAAACTGGCTATCAGACATATAGCCTTCTGTCCACTCATTTAGTCATTCCTGTGCAGGTTGTATCCCTTGGGATACAAATGTAAGATAAGTTAAAACTTTTGTTTCTTGTAAATAGAGAAACAAAAGTATTTAACGTTACAAGTTTGAATTCTGTATGAAGCCTGAGCCTGTTAACATTCCACTGTAAAGGTGGGAAAGCTACAAGAGCCTGCTTTCGCAGTTTCACAAGTGACTACGACAAGCGACATTTACCATTTGTTGTTGTTAAAATACTGCCATCTCAAATATTAGCTGATTAGTTTCTTTACAGTGTGTGATTAAAAAAAAAAAAAAAAAAATTAATGCAAAGGTTTTCGTTAGATTAGTTTCAATGATTTGTGTATAGGCCTAACTCAATATCAATGCCTCAATTTACTCTATTCAGTTTCTTGCAATCAGTTGCATTTAGAAAAGACACTTTAAAATTAGTTTGCATAATTTTGTTTTGCTCGTGCTTTTGTAAGTCATGAATTGCAAGCAGATCAACTATAGTCAGTTGAACATATAACACATCAGCCTCAGTTGCAAATAGAAACCAATCTTTACCTAGGTTTCAGCCAAAATAATTTGGTCTTCTTCAGAAGCTATTGACACTAAACTACTGCATGTCAAAATTTGGCCATATCAAGTATAAAACTATAGCACCGTAGTAGCCAGTCATAAGCCTACATTACTTAGCTGAAGAGAAACAACAAGCCTTACTGTGCAGACGAGGTCGGTAGGCCGCGAGAGCTGCGCCGGAACTAATTGCAGCGAGTAGCTATGTACCGAGTACCACTAATGGTCATGTGCATGCACGCATGCTTAACAGTAGATACCTTTATGTTAGGAATTGGATTAATATAAGCATTAAAACTGTTAATGATGTAAGATATAACCGAACTTATTTCTGAGGTGAACGAGAACACTATACATGGATTTGGAGCCCATAAGAAAGACTAGCTATTACTTGGCAAAATTATTCCTCAATTTTGAATACATTAGATTCGACTACAGAAAGTGGAGTCAGGCATCGGCGACTGCAAAGGCAACGTAACATCAGGGTCAGTGAAACAAAGGTTGAAAACCTTCAAAACAGTTCTTATTTCTCAATTGTAGCTGGTCATTACGTAGGTTTTCTTTATCACGCAACAGGTGTTTAAAGATTTGCAACTCCTCAAGGATGTCAAGCCTTGTGCCTTTAGCCTCGCAATTTAATAGCTCTGTGTTATTTAGGATTGGGAGCATGGGCCAATTGAACAAGGTGCTCGGCAAAAGTCGAGCCACGCATGGCATCACCACTTTTCATGTGTAAAGGTTCTTTATATCTAGCTGAGATGGCTCTCCCTGTCTGGCCGATGTAATAACTCGGGCAATCACTACAGGTGATTTTGTACACCCCAGAATGAGATAATTTGTTATTAGTATTCTTTAATGAGTGGACCAAGTTCTTTTTGAGGCTGTTATTCGTAGAATAACACAAAAGTGTTAATGTATGGATGGAAATTACAGTATATATTGATATATATTAACAGGGACATTAAAACACAATGAATAACCTGTACTCCAGGAGCGACTCAGCAGTGCTTCTGCTTGGTGGTAGCAGACAGAATGGG
This sequence comes from Schistocerca nitens, assembly GCF_023898315.1. NCBI lineage: Eukaryota > Metazoa > Arthropoda > Insecta > Orthoptera > Acrididae > Schistocerca > Schistocerca nitens. The sequence goes on along the minus strand of NC_064614.1, from coordinate 898,579,193 downwards.
ACAAGATGGAGCTGTTGATGCTTGATTACAGGTTACTCATCATGTTTTACCAGCCCTGTTAATACATATCAATAAAATGAATATTACACTAGACTAATCTGAGAATGCACTATCGAATAAGTACGTAAAATTCCACTATAAAAGTAATTTTGTTTGTAAAGGAAACAAACTGACACTTTGTCTAAACTGGCTATTGGATGAAAGACATGATGAGCAATATTTGTTTGGGCTGACTCCAGCTACACACTGCAACAGCAAAATTGCAGACACTTCCTGAAATACCAGACAAAAGTGTCCGGTGCCACTTAGGACAAACAGTGAGTGAGTGAGCGAGCGAGCGCGCTCGTGCACACTTGGAAACACTGTTAGCAACACATTCAAAAGTTCTTGACGGATTTGCTTCAAATACTTAGATGCTGCTCTAATAAACATTCAGGCAGACGTAAGCTATACATATATATTTTAATATATATGGCATATAAATATCTATATAATATATCAAGGGTGAATATTTATAAGAGCATCTTCATCCTTTCGAATAACAATGATTTCATTAGCAAACAAAAGTACATTCACGTACTCCTTATTTTCTTAAATTCTTAAACGCATGTGGCCTCTATCGACCTTGAGAAGGCTTTTGACTGTGTAACACATGATAGCCTATGGAAGATTATGTCTGTCTGTGGAATATTCTTGTCACCTTATAGAGGTAGTGAAAAATCTTACCAAAACTACACATATTGTAATAAACACAGGTGGGAATAGATTACAAGAATTAATTATGAACCAATGTGTTAGATAAAGGTGTGGAATGTGTGGAATATCACCTACCCTTTTTAATATTTAGACTGACTTCTTTCTTTGCAGATGGAAATGTAAAGTAAATAAAGGAGTTAAAATAACAAATGATTGGTTGGTTTGTGGGATTAAAGGGACCAGACTGCTACGGTCATCGGTCCCTTTTTCCAAATACTAAAAACACCCACAGAGAATAAAAACGATCCACAGACGAGAAGACAGACGACACAGAACAAGAGAAACTTAGACAAAGACCAGACAAGACGAACTAAAATCACACAGATGGTGACGGTGGTTGGCCGACCATAGAAATAAAAAAGGAAAAGCCAACCACTTATAAACACATTAAAAAACCAGTTTAAAATCGTAGGCCAAAGGCCAGAATCAACACAAAACAATAAAATAAAACAGAAACACTCAGATTAAATGATAAAAAACCCCTGCCCGAATAAAACGTAAAACTAAGTCAGCCATAGCAGAGTCAACTGTTAAAAGGGCAGGGAGCGTGTCAGGCAGTGCGAATGACTGCCTGAGCACAGCTAAAAGCGGACACTCCAATAAAATGTGGACCACAGATAAAATGGAGCCGCAGCGACACAGAGGTGGGTCCTCACGGCTGAATAAGTGGCCGTGCGTCAGCCGAGTGTGCCCAATGTGCAGTCGGCAGAGGACAACAGACTCCTTGCGAGAGACGCGCAAGGAGGAGTGAAACACAGTCGTCGTCTCCTTGACGGCACGAAGTTTGTTATGGGTGGCCAGACCGTGCCATTCAGCGTCCCAAAGCGAGGAAATGTGTGGGCGGAGGACTGCCCTCAAATCAGTCTCCGGGAGGCCAATGTCCAGAGATGGTGTACTGGTGGCCTTTTTCGCCAGGTGGTCAACATTTTCATTTCCGGGTATCCCAACATGGCCTGGGGTCCAAACAAAGACCACAGAGCGGCCGCAACGCGCAAGAGTATGCAGGGACTCCTGGATAGCCATCACCAGACGAGAACGAGGAAAACACTGGTCGAGAGATCGCAAGCCGCTCAGGGAATCGCTACAGATCACGAAGGACTCACCTGAGCAGGAGCGGATATACTCTAGGGTACGAAAGATGGCGACGAGCTCAGCAGTGTAAACGCTGCAGCCAGCCGGCAATGAACATTGTTCGGAATGGTCCCCTAGAGTAAACGCATAACCGACACGACCAGCAACCATCAAGCCGTCAGTGTATGCAATGCCAGAGCCCTGATACGAGGCCAGTTCAATAAGTAATGCAACACATTTTTTTTCTCAGCCAATTTTGGTTGAAAAAACCGGAAATTTCTTGTGGAATATTTTCAAACATTCCCGCTTCGTCTCGTATAGTTTCATTGACTTTCGACAGGTGGCAGCGCTGTACGGAGCTGTTAAAATGGCGTCTGTAACGGATGTGCATTGCAAACAACGGGCAGTGATCGAGTTTCTTTTGGCGGAAAACCAGGGCATCTCAGATATTCATAGGCGCTTGCAGAAAGTCTACGGTGATCTGGCAGTGGACAAAAGCACGGTGAGTCATTGGGCAAAGCGTGTGTCATCATCGCCGCAAGGTCAAGCAAGACTGTCTGATCTCCCGCGTGCGGGCCAGCCGTGCACAGCTGTGACTCCTGCAATGGCGGAGCGTGCGAACACACTCGTTCGAGATGATCGACGGATCACCATCAAACAACTCAGTGCTCAACTTGACATCTCTGTTGGTAGTGCTGTCACAATTGTTCACCAGTTGGGATATTCAAAGGTTTGTTCCTGCTGGGTCCCTCGTTGTCTAACTGAACACCATAAAGAGCAAAGGAGAACCATCTGTGCGGAATTGCTTGCTCGTCATGTGGCTGAGGGTGACAATTTCTTGCCAAAGATTGTTACAGGCGATGAAACATGGGTTCATCACTTCGAACCTGAAACAAAACGGCAATCAATGGAGTGGCGCCACACCCACTCCCCTACCAAGAAAAAGTTTAAAGCCATACCCTCAGCCGGTAAAGTCATGGTTACAGTCTTCTGGGACGCTGAAGGGGTTATTCTGTTCGATGTCCTTCCCCATGGTCAAACGATCAACTCTGAAGTGTATTGTGCTACTCTTCAGAAATTGAAGAAACGACTTCAGCGTGTTCGTAGGCACAAAAATCAGAACAAACTTCTTCTTCTTCATGACAACGCAATACCTCACACAAGTCTTCGCACCCGAGAGGAGCTCACAAAACTTCAGTGGACTGTTCTTCCTCATGCACCCTACAGCCCCGATCTCGCAGCTTCGGATTTCCATATGTTTGGCCCAATGAAGGACGCAATCCGTGAGACGCACTACGCAGATGATGAAGAAGTTATTGATGCAGTACGACGTTGGCTCCGACATCGACCAGTGGAATGGTACCGTGCAGGCATACAGGCCCTCATTTCAAGGTGGCGTAAGGCTGTAGCATTGAATGGAGATTACGTTGAAAAATAGTGTTGTGTAGCTAAAAGATTGGGGAATAACCTGGTGTATTTCAATGCTGAATAAAACAACCCCTGTTTCAGAAAAAAAATGTGTTGCATTACTTATTGAACTGCCCTCGTACATCGCAAGGAGGGAAAGAAAGCGGCGGCGGAAGGCCTCCGGAGGGACTGAGTCCTTCGGGCCCTGTGCCAATTTCACCTGAAGGCGAGGGCGAGGCACACACCATGGGGGTGTACACAGAGGTGCCCGGAAAGGTGGCGGAAGAGGTAAAGCGCCAAGCCCGGAGAGAAGCTCTCGGACGCGGACCGCGATCGTACAGCCTGACAGGGGCCGACGTTCTGGCAGATGGATGACCGATCGCGGGAACACAAGACGACAGTTTGGATGCCCGGGCAAGCTAAAAACATGGGCAGCATAAGCGGCCAATAAATTTTGGCGCCTGAACCGCAATGGAGGGACACCTGCCTCTGCAAGTATGCTGTCCACTGGGCTGGTTCGGAAAGCACCAGTGGTAAGCCGTATGCCGCTGTGTAGGATTGGGTCCAGTACCCGCAGCGCAGATGGGGATGCTGAGCCATAAGCCAGGCTCCCATAATCCAGACGAGACTGGATTAACGCCTGGTAGAGCCATAACAGGGTAGATCGGTCGGTGCCCCAGCAGGTGTGGCTGAAGCATCTCAGAGCATTTAGATGCCGCCAACACACCTGTTTCAGCTGCCGAATGTGAGGCAGCCAAGTCAGCCGGGCATCAAAAACTACACCCAAAAACATGTGGGTCTCCACCACAGCAAGGAGTTCGTCAGCAAGATAAAGGCGCGGCTCAGGATGGACTGTTCGGCGCCGGCAGAAATGCATAACGCGGGTCTTGGCAGCCGAAAACTGAAAACCATGCGCTACAGCCCAAGACTGCGCCTTGCGGATAGCACCCTGTAGCTGACGTTCAACAGCTGCAATGCCAGTAGAGCTGTAGTAAAGGCAGAAGTCGTCAGCATACAGGGAAGCGGAGACAGAATTTCCCACCGCTGCAGCGAGCCCGTTTATTGCGATTAAAAACAGACAGACACTGAGGACAGAGCCCTGTGGTACCCCGTTCTCCTGGACTCGGGAGGAACTATGAGAGGCCGCGACTTGCACGCGGGAAGGTACGATACGACAGAAAATTTCGGATAAAGATCGGCAGAGGGCCGCGAAGACCCCATCCATGAAGCGTAGAAAGGATGTGATGACGCCATGTCGTATTGTACGCCTTCTGCATGTCGAAGAAGACAGCGACCAGGTGCTGACGGCGGGCAAAGGCAGTACGGATGGCCGACTTCAGACTCACCAGATTGTCGGTGGCGGAGCGGCCTTTACGGAACCCACCCTGAGACGGAGCCAGAAGGCCCCGAGACTCGAGTACCCAATTCAAGCGCCGACTCACCATCCATTCAAGCAACTTGCAAAGAATGTTGGTGAGGCTAATGGGCCGGTAGCTGTCCACCTCCAAAGGGTTCTTCCCAGGTTTCAGAATGGGGATAACAACACTTTCCCTCCATTGCGGCGGAAACTCACCCTCGACCCAAATGCGGTTGTAAAGGTCGAGGAGCCGTCGCTGGCAGTCCACTGAAAGGTGTTTCAGCATCTGACTGTGGATGGCATCTGGCCCAGGAGCGGTATCAGGGCAAGCAGCAAGGGCGCTGTGAAATTCCCACTCACTGAATGGAACATTGTAGGATTCCGGATGGTGGGTTCGTAAAGAAAGGCTCCGACGTTCCATCCGCTCTTTAATGGAGCGGAAGGCCAGTGGGTAATTGGAAGAAGCGGAACTAAGAGCAAAATGCTCTGCCAAGCTGTTGGCAATTTCGTCGGACTCTGTACAAACTGCTCCATGTAGCGAGAGCGCAGGGACGCTGACAGGGGTCCGATAGCCATAGAGGCGCCGGATCTTGGCCCAGACCTGCGATGGAGTGACATGGAGGCCAATGGTGGACACATACCGCTCCCAGCACTCCTGCTTGCGTTGGCGGATAAGGCGGCGGGCTCGCGCACGTAGCTGTTTGAAGGTGATAAGGTGTTCGATTGAGGGATGTCGCTTGTGACCCTGGAGCGCCCGCCTGCGATCTTTAATCGCTTCAGTGATCTCAGGCGACCAACAAGGCACAGTCCGCCGCCGAGGGGACCCAGAAGAACGGGGAATGGCAGATTCGGCGGCAGTAACGATACCGGTGGTGACCGATTGAACCACCGCATCAATGTCATCACTAGAGAGAGGCTCAATAGCGGCAGTGGAGGAAAACAAGTCCCAGTCAGCCTTATTCATAGCCCACCTGCAAGGCCGTCCAGAAGACTGACGTTGTGGCAGTGACAGAAAGATTGGAAAGTGGTCACTACCACACAGGTCGTCATGCACACTCCAGTCAACAGACGGTAAGATGCTAGGGCTGCAAATCGAAAGGTCGATGGCGGAGTACGTGCCATGCGCCATGCTGAAGTGTGTGAAGGAACCATCATTTAAAAGCGAAAGATCGAGCTGTGCCAATAAATGCTCAATGGTGGCGCCTCGACCTGTCGCCACCGAACCACCCCACAGAGTGTTATGGGTGTTGAAGTCACCCAGTAACAGGAAAGGGGGGCAGCAATTGGGCTATCAGAGCAGCCAGGACATGCTGCGCAACATCATCATCCGGTGGAAGGTAAACACTGCAGACGGTAACAGCCTGTGGTGTCCACACCCGAACAGCGACAGCCTCTAAATGTGTTTGTAGAGGGACAGACCCGCTGTGAAGAGAGTTAAGGACATATATGCAGATGCCACCAGACACCCTTTCATAAGCTGCCCGGTTCTTATAATAACCCCGATAGCCACGGAGGGCGGGGGTTCGCATTGCTGGAAACCAAGTTTCCTGAATAGCAATGCAGAAGAAAGGGTGAAGGCTGATAAGTTGTCGGAGCTCAGCTAGATGGTGGAAAAAATCGCTGCAGTTCCACTGGAGTATGAAATTGTCCATGGCTGCTGAGAAGGCGTGAAGGGACTAGGAAGGCAATTTACGCCGCTTGTTCACTCGCTGCCACCGATTCAAAACCCGCACGAGTGACATCCATGGCGTCTGAGGGACCGGCGAGATCCAGGTCTTCAGCAGACGCCAGAATCTCGACCTTGTCCTCAGACGCAGAGCTTGTAGAAAGCGGTGGGTTCGGGTGCCACCGCAATGTAGTTGGTCTTGGGGACTTTCTTCTTTTTCGGCTTCTCCCGCTGTGCCTTCGGTGGCTCAGGCTTCATGGGCTTCACTGGGTCAATCTCAGGGACGGACGACGACCGCGAGGCCCTACGACCAGGGACTGGTGGTTGTTTCAGCCACTTGCAGGTGTCCGCGTTTCCACTGGTCGGAACTTGCGAAGGGAGGTCCCCAAGGGACCCCTTCCTGGTGAGAGAAGCCAAAGAAGTCTTACGCTTCTCCGGCTGGGAAGGGGGAACTGATGTCCCCGATGGTTTGGGGGGTGTTGCTCCTGAAGTAGATGGAGCAGGAGCAACAGGGAGTGAAGTGCCCCCCACAACCAAGGGGGCCGGTGAAGTCTGACATAGCTGAGAGGCAACTGTACGTGATGACACGGAAGTGGATCGTACCGGTGTTGCAGCAGCGGCATAACTTGTTGGCATTGGCACAGGATGTAACCGCTCATATTTCCGCCTAGCCTTGGGGTAGGTCAGGCGGTCCAAGGTCTTATATTCCATTATCTTCCTTTCTTTCTGGAATATCCTACAGTGTGGCGAGCAGGGGGAATGGTGTTCTCCGCAGTAACACAGATAGGAGGCGGGGCACATGAAGTATTGGGATGCGAAGATGACCACAATCTCTACACGTGATGCGGGAAGTACAGCGAGATGACATGTGTCCGAACTTCCAGCATTTAAAACACCGCATAAGAGGAGGGATATATGGTTTCACATCACATCGGTAAACCATCACCTTGACCTTTTCAGGTAAGACATCACCCTCAAAGGCCAAGATGAAGGCACCGGTGGCTACCTGATTATCCCTCGGACCCCGATGGACGCGCCGGACGAAGTGAACACCTCGTCGTTCTAGGTTGGTGCGTAGTTCATCGTCGGACTGCAGAAGAATATCCCTGTGGAATATAATACCCTGGACCATGTTGAGCCTCTTATGGGGCGTGATGCTAACTGAAACATCCCCCAACTTGTCACAAGCGAGCAAACTCCATGACTGGGCAGAGGATGCTGTTTTGATGAGAACTGACCCAGAGCGCATTTTGGACAAGCCCTCCACCTCCCCGAACTTGTCCTCTAAATGCTCCACAAAAAACTGAGGCTTGGTTGGCATAAAAGATTCACCATCAACCCGCGTACAGACAAGGTACTGGGGTGAATAATCTCCACTGCTGTCTTTAGCCATGCGTTCCTCCCATGGAGTGGCTAGGGAGGGAAATGATCTTTGATTGTATTGCTTGCCGTTGAGGTTAGACCTCGATCGCTTAGAGACTGCTGGTGGAGGCCTACCAGCGAAAGATGATGTACCACGCTTCATTGCGGGTCATCCGCCCTGATGCCACCCACTCCGACCAGTGGCTCTCCCCACGGGCACCACCCAGCCGCAGCAAAGACCAGCTGGCAGGATGGCCTTTGCCGGGAGTCCCGATGCCCCAGAGGGATAGGCATCTACTCCTCGGCATACGTGGGGAGGTAGCAGCTCAGGCATCAGCAGTGCGATCCCTGTGTAGTCAGGGGGCTACCATCAAGGGGATACATGACGACCCCACCACAACGGACTGGCTACCGTGCTGGATGTCGGGTGTCAAATATCCATATGTGTCATGAGTGCGAAGATGGAAGTGCATAATGGAGGGCACGTATGGCACCCGGAACACACTGCAGCTGATGTGGCCGGATGCTCGGTGTAAGGCCAACTCCATGACAATATCGGTTGTGCCAGATCTTAGGGCAAGATGGATATAGAATGCACCACATAAGGTGTCCTTCCCCAAATGGTACGCACTAACAGAAAATTTTGAAATCTAGTGGTCAAACCACTTAGGGGACCATCACATTAAGGCTGAAAAGTTTGAGACTCCTTTTAGTCGCCTCTTACGACAGGCAGGAATACCGCAGGCCTATTCTTACCCCCGAACCCGCAGGGGGAAAAATAACAAATGACGAATACCTGAATGTACTTTTGTTTGCTGATGACATCATTATTATTCAAAAGAATGAAGATGACCTCCAAAGATCAGTATATCAGCGGAACAAAACATGAAAGAAGTACAACTTTAAAATTTGTAGCAATAAAAACAAAAATAATCACATTCTGAGGAAAACATCCAGTCAGATCAAAAACTGTTTACGATAATTCAGTTTTACAACAAGCGTGTCACATCTTTTGTTTATGCTGTGCTGTAAGTTTTGATTTTGACTCTGATTTTGAAAATAAAATACACAAATTTCAAGCTGTCTGTGGTACCATTAGCAAAACACTGGGCCATAATCTACAATAAGAGAGCATCATGAAATTCTATAAAATGACGGTTCCTGCATTATCCTATGGAAGTGAAAGCTGGGAGAGGGGGTAGAGGGCATAGAGGACGTAGAGGGGTGGAGAGGGGTGGAGAGGGGTGGAGAGGGGTGGAGAGGGGTGGAGAGGGGTGGAGAGGGGTGGAGAGGGGTGGAGAGGGGTGGAGAGGGGTGGAGAGGGGTGGAGAGGGGTGGAGAGGGGTGGAGAGGGGTGGAGAGGGGTGGAGAGGGGTGGAGAGGGGTGGAGAGGGGTGGAGAGGGGTGGAGAGGGGTGGAGAGGGGTGGAGAGGGGGGAGAGCGAGAGCGAGAGCGAGAGGGGGGAGAGCGAGAGCGAGAGCGAGAGGGGGGAGAGCGAGAGCGAGAGCGAGAGGGGGGAGAGCGAGAGCGAGAGCGAGAGGGGGGAGAGCGAGAGCGAGAGGGGGGAGAGCGAGAGCGAGAGCGAGAGCGAGAGGGGGGAGAGCGAGAGCGAGAGCGAGAGGGGGGAGAGCGAGAGCGAGAGGGGGGAGAGCGAGAGCGAGAGGGGGGAGAGCGAGAGGGAGAGCGAGAGGGGGGAGAGCGAGAGCGAGAGCGAGAGGGGGGAGAGCGAGAGCGAGAGCGAGAGGGGGGAGAGCGAGAGCGAGAGCGAGAGGGGGGAGAGCGAGAGCGAGAGCGAGAGGGGGGAGAGCGAGAGCGAGAGCGAGAGCGAGAGCGAGAGCGAGAGGGGGGAGAGCGAGAGCGAGAGCGAGAGGGGGGAGAGCGAGAGCGAGAGCGAGAGGGGGGAGAGCGAGAGCGAGAGCGAGAGGGGGGAGAGCGAGAGCGAGAGCGGGGAGAGCGAGAGCGAGAGGGGGGAGAGCGAGAGCGAGAGCGAGAGGGGGGAGAGCGAGAGCGAGAGCGAGAGGGGGGAGAGCGAGAGCGAGAGCGAGAGGGGGGAGAGCGAGAGCGAGAGCGAGAGGGGGGAGAGCGAGAGCGAGAGCGAGAGGGGGGAGAGCGAGAGCGAGAGCGAGAGGGGGGAGAGCGAGAGCGAGAGCGAGAGGGGGGAGAGCGAGAGCGAGAGCGAGAGGGGCGAGAGCGAGAGGGGGGAGAGCGAGAGCGAGAGCGAGAGGGGGGAGAGCGAGAGCGAGAGCGAGAGGGGGGAGAGCGAGAGCGAGAGCGAGAGGGGGGAGAGCGAGAGCGAGAGCGAGAGGGGGGAGAGCGAGAGCGAGAGCGAGAGGGGGGAGAGCGAGAGCGAGAGCGAGAGGGGGGAGAGCGAGAGCGAGAGCGAGAGGGGGGAGAGCGAGAGCGAGAGGGGGGAGAGCGAGAGCGAGAGGGGGGAGAGCGAGAGCGAGAGCGAGAGGGGGGAGAGCGAGAGCGAGAGCGAGAGGGGGGAGAGCGAGAGCGAGAGGGGGGAGAGCGAGAGCGGGGAGAGCGAGAGCGAGAGGGGGGAGAGCGAGAGCGAGAGGGGGGAGAGCGAGAGCGAGAGCGAGAGGGGGGAGAGCGAGAGGGGGGAGAGCGAGAGCGAGAGCGAGAGGGGGGAGAGCGAGAGCGAGAGCGAGAGCGAGAGGGGGGAGAGCGAGAGCGAGAGCGAGAGGGGGGAGAGCGAGAGCGAGAGGGGGGAGAGCGAGAGCGAGAGGGGGGAGAGCGAGAGCGAGAGGGGGGAGAGCGAGAGCGAGAGGGGGGAGAGCGAGAGCGAGAGGGGGGAGAGCGAGAGGGGGGAGAGCGAGAGCGAGAGGGGGGAGAGCGAGAGCGAGAGGGGGGAGAGCGAGAGCGAGAGGGGGGAGAGCGAGAGCGAGAGGGGGGAGAGCGAGAGCGAGAGGGGGGAGAGCGAGAGCGAGAGGGGGGAGAGCGAGAGCGAGAGGGGGGAGAGCGAGAGCGAGAGGGGGGAGAGCGAGAGCGAGAGGGGGGAGAGCGAGAGCGAGAGGGGGGAGAGCGAGAGCGAGAGGGGGGAGAGCGAGAGCGAGAGGGGGGAGAGCGAGAGCGAGAGGGGGGAGAGCGAGAGCGAGAGGGGGGAGAGGGAGAGCGAGAGGGGGGAGAGGGAGAGCGAGAGGGGGGAGAGGGAGAGCGAGAGATGGGAGAGCGAGAGGGAGAGCGAGAGGGGGAGGGGGAGAGGGAGAGGGAGGGGGAGAGGGGGAGGGAGGGGGAGAGGGGGAGAGGGAGAGCGAGAGGGGGGAGAGGGAGAGCGAGAGGGGGGAGAGGCAGAGCGAGAGGGGGGAGAGGCAGAGCGAGAGGGGGGAGAGGGTAGAAGGGAGAGATCCAATAGCAGTGACAAGGTTCCTAAAAGAAATGAAGGGCTACACAAAGAGAGACATGATTAGAAATGGCTGTATTAGAACAGACTTAAATATTTTCAACACAAATGAAAAAATTCAAAAATATCATGAAGATTGGAGACAACACCTTGCACCAGATCACAGTATTCCACAGAAAATCCTGAACTATAAGCTGAATGGGAAAAGAGATATCAGAAGACCTCGAAAAAGATGGGAATGATTTTGTTCGAGAGTAGGTAATAGCCTAATCCTTGAAAGGAAGATGGTGATGAATATATAAAGGGGAAACTTAGAAAGTATCTCTAGGAGCTCTTGAGCTATTTACTTGAAATTTTTACTTGGTACTCTAACAAGTATTTAGAAGAAAATGCTGTGCTGTGAAAACGTGTGGTTTTGTTTTCTTTCTTGGAGTCAGTTTTCGCTACAATAGCAGGGCATTTAACTGTCAGACAAATTGTGCCTCACATATATATAATTTTAAACAAAAATTGTTTACACAACTATGTGCTGTTTTGTTTTCTTCCTCACAGTCAGTTTTCACGGCAAACAGGAAAGTTGTATTTATGATTTACAGGCTTACGGTTATAAAACTACTGCAGAATCTGAAAAATCCAAAGTTTGCAGATTAAAACTATGTGAAATACTGTCAATGAAGCTGTTATCCTCACAGATCCAGCAACAGAAGAGGTGTCTCACACTCCATGCACCAATGATCCCAACCATTTACCCATTTATTCTAAGCAATGTCAATTCCCAATCAACGAGTCATTGGCAATAACAATAAACAAGGCTAAAGATCAGAGAGAGAAGAAGAAAAGATGGACAGAATGGTGGCACAAGATGGATAATGAGAGGGTGAAAGAGGAGATGGACAGAGAGAGATGGAGGGAAGAGATGTAGAGAGATAGAGGGAGGAAGAGGAGATGGACAGAAAGAAGGAAGGGGAGAGAAGGAGATTAGGTTTATCCAATTCCATATATATTTAGCAATTGCGAAACACTGCCGGGATCACTAATTGCAGTTTACAGTATTCATAAAACTTACTTGCAAAACCCAAACAACATTCATAGATTTTTTAATTACACCACAGTCACCTTCCTTCCCATACAAACCATGCCTTTTTTCCCATATGAACCAATATCTACACCCACCTCCTTAGTCAAGATTGCTAATGCAAGGCTGTGTGGTGGCACTCATCTGAGAGTTAAGTAATTTTGAATCCTAGCAGTGGCTGACATTTTCACTGCCTGTATTTGGCCAGCAGAGGAGGAGAGGAGAGTTGGTAGCGTATAATTTCTTATGATTCTTTGTGTCAATGTCCTGTATTAAATTCAAAAGCTCTCTGCAATTCTCATGAAGTGAGGGCATGTGATACTTTTGATTGTGGTCCATCCATTGGATGCAGTCATTAAGCTTGGTGGCTCCCTTGGTGCTATCCAGGAGATGTGGGCTATGTGCTGGCTCTGGGTTTCATGCTCTTCTGTCTTCATATCTGCATGGATAGGGGTGAATAAGCATGGAGGAACAATGTCCCTTCCAACAAGTGGCTGACCATGCCCTGTGATCTGTATCAACCAACAATACCATACAAAACTTTTTTTAACCCATATCTACCATTATACAAATTTGCAGTTAGCATTTACAAATGCAAATCAGGCTAAAGAGAGAAAAGATCTTGCTGATGAAAAATGAATAGTAACTTTTGATCAGACTAAATGTTCTAACATGTTTGCCATCCACTGACTAAAGGTAATATTTTCCTACAAATTCTTTGGGTGCGCATGTCCATAAACTATTTTTCACAGTGTGTATTATGTTAACTCTGTGATAAGTGAAATGCAAATGACAACTTAGATGGGCAACTTTCTCTGCATCTAAGAAGCAGGGGAAAAGGGAGGAAATAAATTAATCAATAAAGTCTTCAAATATCACAATTATTTTCTCATGTATATCAAAAGGCACAATATTGTCTCATAACTTAAATAAGTATTATAGGGCATGTTACCTTTGGTGTTGTCTGTAACATCAATTTTAGAAGGTGATTTTTTTTTATTTTTTATATATATATATTTTTTTAAAAAGGTATGTGGGTTAGTGCGACAAAATAAGGTAATGAAAATGAAGAACAAAAATGTAAAGAAGGAAAATTCAAGAAAAATGAATAATTAATCATATGACAGCCCTAGACGAGCTAACTGGTCATGCTCCACAGCCCTCCAGGTGCTCTTGGAAAGTGGACATGTGATCCCTCGGTTTTCATTCAGTGTTACTGAAAAATTACCTCTGGCTTCCACGATGGCCACTGGTTGCTGTTGAGGGGTGCACATGTGCCACCCCTCGACACCTGAATGCTGTTGACAAGTTTAAGCATACATCAGAATTTCACCCCATATCACAGTAGATTTTCACAGTTCTGGTTGCTAAGATTTGTTGGGATACTTCGTTGTGATTTTGCTTTGCTGCATTCCACTTTGCTTTACGATACACTGTTCATGAGGACTGGCGTCAGTGTTTTTTTCACCATCCATTCCACAAAGGAAATGACAAGGCATTGTAGCTACACTGAGAAATAGCTCAGTGAGGACAAACTACACTCTGTTCATCGTAAGATTAAACTTGATGTGAACAAACACAAATGCAATGGTTGGTCGGATCCCATAACATACATGTAATGGTGGTGTTACGATCTTTGAAGTAGGTCCTATTTATGTATTAGATATATTATTACTAAGTTACGTTAAATGAAACTTTACGATATTCTAATGTATTAACAGCCATGGAAGTTTTTCTTAATCTTGCTTTAGCTATGTAACTTTTATTTCAAAAATCATGTACAGACACAGTCTCTGTACTGTTGTGCTCCGATTGTCGAGCTGTTAATACGCAGTATGAAAATGGCTTAGGCTGATTCTTGTTCTGTAGTGAAACATGCGTATGGAACACGAATAAAAAGTGCCGAGAAAGTATGTTCTTAATGTTTTTGATAAATTAACAGAAAAAAAAGGCTTTGGAGTTTTACGAGGGACTGTATTTAGTTGAGTTGAGATGAGTTAGTAACATACATTGGATATATAGTGGAATTGGTAGCGCAGTAGATGGATAATCGAGTGTAGTTCATCTATCGCTGGTTCATGTCTCGCCTTAGTCATATTTATTTCCTTTCAATCTGAAATACCTATAACGCATAATTGTAAAATTCATCATCATTTCTTATGAATAACACATGTCTTATTTCTGATTACATATTGCATGCGAAATTCCTTTTTTCGTTTCAAATATAAATTCTTAATATTCAATATTTTATGAGATCTCATATTGTTAATAAAGGTTGCTTAATTAAGAAAATATAACAATTTAATTTTTTAGGGCAAAAATGAGAAACCAAATGCTCTCTATTTGGACTATGCCCATTGTTTTATGCCATACAAATTCCGCATTTTTACATTTGCCACTGTGCCATTGCAATGTGAACCCAACAGAACTGATCTGGAGCCAAGTTAAGAGATTTGGCCTGAGGAATAACAAGACTGTAAGCTGCCAGATGCACTGGAATTAATGCACACAGCTTTTTCATGTCACTGCGAATGTTGGTGGGATACAGAATGCAACATCATAAAAAAAAAGAGGAGAAAATGCGGCGCCTGGTTAGCTTTTTAGATTCTGTTGTTGATCGACTTGTTATCAATGTAGCAGATGACAGTTCCGCAACCGAAATTTATTTCTTGGATTTGGATAAGGAAGGAGTCAAGAGTTTACCAAAAGACTGACTGTAATTAACACATTCAGTGGCTTCAGTATTCAACAATATGGTGAAATCCCAGCAGTATACTTTTGCATCACACATTACTCACTCACAAAAATTATCACGTGTTTAAGTTAGGAATTTTCGTCACTCTTGTTTGTAATTGGAATACTATGTTAGATGAGAATGAGAGCATTTCATGCTTTCCATCTGGTCACCTAAGAAGTGTGTGGTAGTGCTGGAGTTTTGCTGAATATTATTCACTCTCTTTAAAAATTAAATTAGATTCGAAGCTGTATTGTTTCTTTGCTCATCTCTTTTTACTTCTGAACTGCAACTGCTCACATCACTCCAGGTTTGTTGGAACAGCTGGCTGGCCAGTGCTGTCCAAGTTAAATGCACTGGTAAAGCTGTTGTCCCGTATATCGCTCAGTCTCCATGCATGTAACACAGCATAAAACGTATCCTTATGGCCGTACTTCACTGCTCTGGACACAACTTGGCCTCTGCTCCATGTGAAACAAAATCCATTGAGATTCAAAGAGACATGAAAGAATACAAGCCATCATGTTTACATCAGGTTTATTCTTATGATGTACAGGGTATATTCAAAGTTGACATAAGTGATAACTCCTCCACAATTCTGAAAGCAACAGTCCTATGCTGCCTTTATCAGCTGGTATAACCTTAGAGCATTAAGTTTCAACAAGAAATATAATTGGTAGTTCTTTCGAATCCAAAGAATCTGAAAGTGACAGTAACTTTTGGACTGGGCTACCAAAACTGAATCACACTATTGAAGAAAAACCCATATTTACATCTCTATGGATCCGTAGCAACCATAAATTTGCAGAGATGTTTCAGAGTCAGAAACTAATTTTTAAATATAAAATAACATTCTTCTCAGTGGTGACTTATCTTGGAGCGAGATAATAAGGCATCACATAAAATACCCCAGAAATGTTCAGTGCAGGGCAAGGCAGGCCCGTCTGGTAAATCTCGCCCAGGGGCAAGCCAAACACATGATACTTAGTGCAGGCAATAATGATCTACCAGTCAATTTGGTCTGTACCAGGCATGTGTATAGAACCAAAGGGTTGAAGGAAGCTGAAAAAGAAGTGCTACACATAGAAGTGAGGAATTTATTATGTAAAAAGGTATAGACATTTTGTGTAAAACAATAAGTGTGGACAGTGAACGTAGGAAAAAAATGTGTGTTGGCATTTTCAGAAAGAAGGAAAGCAACATTTTGTAATACGATTGAATGACTCGAAATCTAAAAAATAAACAATACACTTAAGTGAACAATGGAAAATCCAGCTTGGAATATCAACAATTATGAAAAGGATAGATTGCTACACACCTTAAGGGGCTCCGGAAAGGCTCAAAATCATGAAAAGTTCAATTTTTACTTTTTTGCGTTTTCTGAATCTGCAGACTATTACCTTTTAATAGATATATAATTTATTCAATTCCGAAGACTACAACTATTTTTAAATTTTTTTTGAAATGTGTTCTACATGGGCGTGACCCACTGTGGCGCTGTTAAACTGCTGTCAAATGGTGGTATTATTAACGTCCGTGTTCATCAGGTACATTTTAGTGATGTGAGATAAAGTATGTGTTGTGGCTAACCTGTGATGGTTCAATATATATCGCTGGTGTGATTGTCGATTGTTTCATGTTTATTTACTCTGTCGTTATCTCGAAAATATTCGTAATTAATTCTGTTTCTTGAGTCTCTGTTTTGTTGAAGTATAATAATGAGTAAAAGTAAAGTTATTAGAAATCCTCTGAAGGCTTTTAAGAAAAGGAGAAATGTTGGGAAGCCAAAGGTATGTGTTATTACTGTAAACAATAAAGATGATGAAAATCCCCAACATAGCTTGTGTCCCAAAGAAGAAGACATTGGTGTAAATATAACAAAGGATTGCTAACTGGTGAAGTCTACACTCATAAGCATAGTCTGCCTCATGCAATAATGGAGGTGATAAAACCTATTTTCAGAGACTTAGCAGCACCTGAACTGTTGAAAAAGTGTATTCACGGAAAAACTCAAAATCCCAATGAAAGTGTAAATAGTGTTATATGGTCGAGAATCCCCAAGACTGTATTTGTTGGAATAGAAACACTTCACTTTGGTGTGTATGATGCTGTTGCGACTTTCAATGATGGGAACATTGTAAGGTGCAAGGTATTTAGAAATATGGGAATGAAGATAGGTTCTAACATGGTACAAGCGATGCTTGTTTTAGACAAGGAACGCCTTCGGGCTGCAGACAGGGCTGTAAAGAGTCTAGAAATACAAGCAAGAGTAAACAGGAGGAGGAACAAGAGGAAGCTGGAGGAGGAGTTTGCAGAGGATGAAGATAATCCATCCTATGGACCTGGAATGCACTAAAAAGTTAATCCAATCTTTGTCGCTCGATTCCCAAAACTTTTATTTTCTCATACTAATTACATGTTTTCTAAGGATCTTCCAAACATATTTGTTTCAAACTTTCAGTAAATGTTACACAGTACCTTCTGCATAATTTAACACAGCCTTTTTCCAAAAAACTGTATATTTTTGAATACATAAATAAAAAATTGCAAAAAATATTGTGAATTTTCATTACAATTGAAAAAAAAAATCATCTTTAATAACTGAACTAAAATTTTGTAAAATCCCTGTGTTAAGTTGTAGCCAATATTCCAATAAATAATCTGTAAAAAGTTCAACTTCCTACCTCAAATACTTTGTGAGGAAAGATGTAATTTATAAGCGTTATTTTAACATTGCAAGTATAGGGCATTCCGGAGCCCCTTAAAGATGACACTCCGAGTTGCAGACAGGCACAACAAAAAATACTATTACACAGTAAGCTTTAAGCTGAAGCCTTCTTCCTGAAAATGCCAACACACATTTTTTTCCTATGTTCACTGTACACACTTCTCTCTCTCTCTCTCTCTCTCTCTCTCTCTCACACACACACACACACACACACACACACAAAATGTCTATACCTTTTTACATAATAAATTCCTAACATCTGTGTGTAGCACTTCTTTTTCAGCATCCTTCAACTCTTTGATGCTGTAGACATGCCTGGTACAGACCAAATTGACTGCTAGATCATTATTGCCTGCACTAAGTGTCATGTGTTTGGCTTCTACCTGGACTTGGGAGGAACTATGGGAGGGACCAACTTGCATGCGGAAGGAACGAAGCGACAGAAAATTTTGAATAAGAATCGGGAGCGGGCCCCTAAGACCCCACCCATTAAGCATGGTGAGAATGTGATGCTGCCATTTTGTGTCGTATGCCTTCCGCATGTCGAAAAAGATGGCAACCAGATGCTGACAGCAGGCAAATGCTGTACGGTTGGCAGACTCCAGGCAGACCAGATTATTGGTCGCAGAGCGGCCCTTACAGAACCCACCCTGAGACGGAGCCGGAAGGCCCCGAGACTCAAGTAGCCAACTCAACTTCTGGCTCACCATGCGTTCGAGCAACTTGCACAGAACGTTGGTGAGGCTAATGGGGCAGTAGCTGTCCACCTCCAGTGGGTTCTTGCCAGGTTTCTTGCCGGGTCCGATATCCTCATCAATTTTGGGGGTAGGTCTCTCAAAGGAAGTACCTGGGGAGCACCGTAAGAAGCAGCGTCCCCCATCATGGACATGGGTGGAAGAGTCGGTGCGGCCCTGGGAGCCTACTGGAGGTTTAACAAACACAGGGACAGCTGTCGCCAATGGGGACGATGAAGTCACAGTCGCAGCATATGATGTAGTCATTTGAACAGGATGAAGTTGTTCGTATTTCCTCTTTGCATCTTGATAGGTGAGACTGTCCAGGGTTTTTATCTCCATTATATGCCGCTCCTTATGGAGAACAGTGCAGTAAGGTGAGCAGGGCGAGTGGTGCTTCCCGCGGTTGACAGTAGTGGAAGGAGGCACACACGGAGCGCCCGGGTGCAGAGGATGACTGCAACCCCTGAATGTGGCACTAGAGGTACAGCGAGATGACATGTGGCCGAACATCCAGCACTTGAAGCACCGCATAGGAGTAGGTATGTATGGTTTCACGTCACAAGAGTAAACCTTCACCTTGACTTTTTCAGGTAACAAGGCACCCTCAAAAGCCAAGATGAGGGCACCAGTAGCAACCCTGTTGTCTTTGGTCCCAGATGCACGCACCGGACCAGGTGGACACCCCGTCGCTCTAAGTTGGCGTGTAGCTCCTCATCCGACTGAAAAAGGAGGTTGCGATGGAAAATAATAACCTGGACCTTGTTAAGGCTGTTATGGGGCGTAATCGGGACAGGGATGTCACCCAGCTTGTCACAAGTGAGCAACAGCCGCGACTGGGTTGGTGAGGCCGTTTGCATCAAAATCGATCTGCTGCACATATTGGACAATGCTACCACTTCCCCAAACCTACCTTCAAGATGGTCGACAAAAAACTGGAGCTTCATTGCCTGAAAGGTCGCTTCATCAGTCCTGCTGCAAACTACGTACTGAGGTGAATAAGGCTCGCGAGACCTGGTCGCCCTACAAACCTCCCAAGGTGTGGCCAGGGAGGGGAACAATCAGAAATTGTAGGTCTCAGCATCAAAATCATTCCTTACTTGCTTTGAGACTGCTGGGGCTGAGCAACCACCAGCTTCATTCAATTTAACCCATTTCATTGCACATCATCAGCACTGATGCCACCCAAGGGCACCACCCAGCCTCAGCAAGGGCCACCTGGTGGGGTGGCCTTTGCCAGGAGTCCTGGTGCCCCCGAAAGGAAGGGCATCTAGTCCTTGGCATACGTGGGGAGGTCTCAGCTCTGGCATCAGCAGTGAGATCCCTGTGTTGTCAGGGGGCTACCACCAAGAGGGTACATGACAACCCCATCACGACTGACTGGCTACCACGCTGGATTTTGGGTGCCGAAATGGTCCAGAACTGTCGTGGGTGCGAAGGATGGGTCGGAGCAGGAGACGAGAAGTAGGTAACCCATAAGACGTTGGGTGCAAAGCCCGCTACACGACAATAAAGAGCATGCAAGATCTGGGGGCACAATGGACAAACAAAATACACCACGTAAGGCGTCATTCCCCAATTGGCACACACTATAAACAGAAATTTGGAAAAGGTGCAGGTCAAATCTGAGAGTGGACCATCACAGAAAAGTCGAAATGTTGGGGACTCCTTTTAGTCTCCTCTTACGACAGGCAGGAACGGGGCCTATTCTAACCCCTGGACCTGCAGGGGGGGGGGATCGGATTTTCCACAGCACAAAATATAGTTGTAATGACCTGTTCAATCACAACATCGATGGCACCACATGGGGGAGATTCAACGGTGAAAGCAGAGGTGAAGGCTACCCAGTTTGCCTAGTTTAAAGCCCATCTGGGTAGGCAACTGTGGGCATGACGCCAGGGGAGTGACAGGAAGATGGGGGAAGTGTCACTATCACACAGGTCGTCATGTGCTCTGCAGTGGAGAGATGGGGAAGTCCTGGCTACAAATTGATAAATCAATGGCTGAGTAACTACCATGAGCAACACTGCAATGTGTGGTGGCCCAGTATTTAAGAGGCAGAGGTCGAGTTTGGACAGTAAATTTTCGACATCTCTGCCACGGCCAGTAACCATGGTGCTACTCAATAGGAAAATTGCCCATTACCACCTGTTCATTCCTAGGGTGTCCACCATTGTACACCTACTGCAACTCCTTCAATGCAAAGGTGTTCCCTTTTTCTGGTCTCCAGTGTGCAACTGGGTCTTCACCATGTTGAAGGGACGCCTCCGTATAGCACCGTGTCTAGCTACCATCGATCCTAACGAACCACCAGTTTTGATTCCAGATGCCTCGCAGTATGGCATGGGACTGATCCCTACCCCATGGGAATGCAGATGTCTCAGAGCTTGGCTGCTGTATGTCCCCAGTGTGCTAGTCAACAAGGCTCCCAGAACATCATTCTCTACATGACCTCCAGCAATCCAACCCTGGGAACACATCCATGTAGATTTTGCAGGTCTGTTTCTGAATCTGTTCCAGCTGATTGTCATTGACATGTTTTCACGCATTTTCCATACATGGTTCAGTGTTCCTGTCACAACTGAAGACGCTATTCAAGCTCTCTCCACAATTTATTCTGTGGAAGGTATTCTGGTTACTTCTGTTTCTAATAATGAAGCCACTTCCTATCTCAGGCATTTCATGAATTCTATTTGTGGTCAGGATTCACCATGTTCACTCCACTCCCTTTCACCCAGAATCTAACAGGTAGGCCGAGCCCATGGTTCACACTTTTACGGCTAAGATGAAAAAATATCTGCAAGACTCCCCTGCCAAAGGGGTATTAAATTCCTCTGACAGCCTTGCACACATTTCCTGTTGGTTCCCATAACACAGCAGAGATCCTCCACAGGCTCCAGCCAGGACACTGCTCCATTTCCTCCATCCTGGCTCTTGTCCACCATCGTGTTCTGGTGTATTGGGTTTTATGGCAGGGATGGCAGTCTAGATGCATAGTTTTGGTCGGTGACCCACTGGATATTGCAGTCACCATGCGCCAAAATGACCGCTGTGTGTATACAGAGAGTGGTCTGGGAGGTCCAGTACCATTGAAATCAACTCCACATCTGGGTGAGCACCCATCTCCCTGTCCTGGCCACACCACCAATTGCTGGGTGTCACCTACCTGCAAGGGTTCCAGCCTCCTCTTCCACCTGCAGCAGTACCTCCACATGAAGAGCCTATGTCTATGCAAGCTCCAGCAACAGCTCTGCTGGTACTCCAACCAAAGTGCATATCCCTCACCAGTCCAATGTCACAAGAGCAGCCTTAGCCTGCAGCTCTTTGACCTCTCCCTTATGCACTGACGCTGGACATTGTCATGGGCCCCAACTTAAGACTGCCTGTCGCCAGTTCTGTCATCTCATGCTCCAACAGGGAAGTGTCAGGGCTCTCCACATGCTGGCTACTTTCACCTGTGTCCCCAGACTCCACCGACTGTGGGTTTCTTGCACCTCTAGCTGCTAAGGCCTCCATGTACATAGATGCCGTCTCCACATGGGGCCAACCACAGCTTGTCCTAGGAATCAGTAACAGTATGTCCCCCCCCCCCCACCGCCCCCCCCCACCCAAAGGGAAGAGTGGTGTAGTGACATGCATAGAGTCACATCCGAGACTGAGGCGCACAGCTGTAAGGCACACCATAGAAGCGGCAGGTGCAGTCAGAAGTTTGAAGCAACAGAAGCCACCACACGTGGACGTGCACATAGCCTCTCACCCGTGTACTCTACCAGCTGGCCAACAGCTTTGAGAGACAGGTGCAGCCAGCTCTAACACAGTTACATATTTACCTCTGTACGTGTTTTATTGGGTTATTATTGTGAGCCAGTCTGTGGCTAGTGTACCCACTACAATAAGTTTTTTCTACTGTCTTGTCCATTGTCATGTGGAGTTGTCTTGTGGGAATAGAACATTAACTACTTCATGGTTTTTGTTGTTATTTACAGGTAAATGGTAATTTGAAACATAATATGAAAAAGTAAATATAAGAAGCAATCAAAAAGGTCCCATTTGAGAGCACTGCTGCAATGTAGCCCAACCCTGACGCAGGTATACAAGCACCAAAATCTAAGGAAGGGATTAGTGTGGCATTCATGTCTTTCTGACGTGTATGCAGTAAATGTGGAAATATAACCTACGGCAACATTATTACTAAATGCACCAAAACAGGACCAACAGACTGCTATTCTTTCCTTGGCATCCAAGGGACCAAATCCAGATGACATCCTCCAGAAAATGAAGAATGTTTATGGGACAGCAGATCTGTTGAAAACCACTGTTACAGAATGGCGCTGCTGTTTCATGATAATGTACATCCCCTTATCAAAAATGTAATGCCGGAATTATGCCTACTCAAGTGGGAGACAACTGAGCACCTGCCCTATAGTCTGACCTCTCTCCATGCAACTATTTATTATGCCTTTGGGCCCATAAAGGCCATGAAGGGTCAACAATTCCTGTTGCCTGACGATGTGCAGCTGCCAGTTATGGACTTCTGCATGCAGCAGGACATGATGTTTTAAGAAATGGGTATCTTCAACCTGGTGCAATGGTGGGATGACTGCCTCAATGCCCATGGCAATTTTATCTGATTGGTGTACCTATTCTGGACTGTACAGCCTTCAAATAGAAACTTTTTGTTCACCACTTATAATATAAAGTCAATCAAATGAGATTCTTACGAGTAATGCTTTCATGCACAAAACGATTTGTATTTTTGTATGTAGCTATAAAATAATTCACCAATGCTTTGCTATCCTAAGTTAATCCACAATAGTATTCCCCATATTATAATACTGCTGCCATTTACTAATAATTAACAAAAGTTAAAATTTAGACTATGTCCCTTAAAATACAGGGTATGGCAAATCTAAAACCACTATCACACTTGGAAAACTTGACACTACAATATTATTGAAAGCAATTTTAGAAATAACACATGAAATAATGAAGGGTGATGCCCCAGGTCTGATCTTTTTTAACTAGTAACTTTTAAAATATCTAATTCTGAGAGAAACTAATTACTTTCACAAAATCTGCAGAAACTGGGCAACAAATCTAGTTAGATGGTTGGGTCTGAAGATTAAATTCTGACTTTTAGATTGCACAGTGAAGAACTTACGAAATATTCAAATTAGGAGATCTTGTGAGCTAACGAACTTCATGCAAAACCAACTCCACACAATGGTCCAAATTGATAACTTTATAAATATAATAACAAGAATTTAAAATACTTCACGAATGGGAAAATTTGACAAACAAATGTAGACATTGCAATTTAGCACATAATAAAAAAAATTAAGGGTTGTTCACAGAACGTTAAGTTGTCTGAAACTTGCTGCATTTCAAGAGGTGGAGGAAAAGAAGAGTTGATTGCTGCGAGGAACAAGCCAGAAGGTGCACAAAGCAGAAAGTAGAGGGGTGGATTGGCAATCGGTGAGGAGATTGGAGATAGGATAGAGAAAATGAAAAAAGTGTTAATGTAGATGAATGGAGTTAGAGGTGCAGGGACATGAGAGAAGGTGGGGTGGGGGATAGGGGCTAGTGGAAACTGAGGCCAGGAGGACTGTGGTATCAAAGAATTTGTCGAAGGTACAGTTCCCATCTTTGTGATTTAAGAGAAATTGGTATTTCAGGGGTGGAGGTCATTCAGATTGTGTGGGTTGTGAAGCAGACAATAAAGTCAAGCACATTGTGCTCAGCAGCATGTCCTGTAACTGGACAATCAATAATGCTGTTGGTCATAGTTTGGCTGTATCCTTTCATTCAGGTGTTGGTGCTAGTGGTCAAGCTCACATACAGAAGTTGCAGTAAAATCTGTATACGACAGGATTGCTTTCATATGCATTTATATCTACATTCACATTCTGCAATGCTTTCATATGCATTTATATCTACATTCACATTCTGCAAATCAGTGAAGTGCACTGCGAAGGGTACTTCCCACTGTACCAGTTAATAGGATTTCTTCCCAATTCATTCACACAAATATCATGGGTAGCACGTTTATTTAAAATTCTCTGTGCACTGTAGTTAATTTAATCTTATCATCACGAGCACTATGGAAGTGATGTGTAGGGGGTTGTAATATACTGGTCAAGTCATCATTTAAAGCAAGTTCTTGAAATTTTGTAAGCAGGCTTGCTAAGGATAGTTTGCGTCTACTTCAAGCATCTGCCAATTCATTTCTTTTGGCATCTCTGTGATGCTCTCCCACATGCCAGACAAACCTGTGACCTCTCATGCTGCCCTTTACTGTATATGGTTTGAAAGCAATCTGCTTTGTAGACTGCCTGCATTTTCCTAATATTCTATCAATAACTCTAAGTCTGCCGCCTGCTTTACCTATGACTGAGTCTATGTGGTTGTTACATTTTGCATCTTTACAAAGTGTTACACCCAGGTATTTGTATGAGATGACCAGTCCACTGCGACTCATCGATATTTTAGTCATTTGGTACTACAGTTTTCCTTTCAGCAAAGAGCACAATTTTATATTTTTGAACATATAAAGTGAGTTGTTGATCTTTGCAACACACTGAAATCTTATGAGGAGCCAAGTGAATATTCATACCTACAGTTTTTTTTTTCAAACAGTACTTCATTATAATTACATCATCTGCAAAAAACCTGAGGTTACAATTAATATTGCCTGCAAGGTCATTAACATACAACATAAACACCAAGGATCCCCACACAGTTCCCTGGGCACATTTCAAGTTACTTCTACCACTGTCGATGACTCTTGATCCAAGATAACATACTGCATCCTCCCTACCAAAAAATTCTCAATCCAGTCACAAATTTCACTTAATACCCAAATATGATCATATTTTTGATAATAAGCATAGATGTGGTACTGAGTCAAATGCTTTTCAGAAACAGAAATATTGCATCTGCCTGACTACCTTGATACAAAAATTTCAGTACGGCACTTGAGGAAGTGAGAGTTGAATTTCACATGACTGATAATTCTGGAACCCATGCTGGTTGGCATGGAAGAGGTCATTCTGTTCTAGATACTTCATTATGCCCAAGCTCAGAATATGTTTTAAGATACTACTACAAATATACGTCAACAATATTGAACGGTAGTTTTTTCAACCATTTCTGCTACCCTTCTTGTAGACGGTTGCGACCGGTGTTTTATTCCAGTTACTGGGCATAGTTTTTTGTTAAAGCGATCTATGGTAGATTATAGTTAAAACAAGGGCTAACTCGGCCACAACTTCAGTGCAGGGGCTTGGAGCTTTGTTCAATTTTACAGATTTTAGCTGCTTCTCAATGCCATTGACACTAATATTTACATCCCTCACCTTCGCAGTGGTGCAAGAGTTGAGGTGAGACAATACTCCTGGGTTTTCATTTGTAAAAGAATATTTGAAAACAGAGTTCAGTGTTTTTGTCTTTGCTTTTCTACCCTCATTTTCAGCCACTGTTTCATCCATTAGTGTCTGGACACTAACTTTGGTGCCACTAACAGCCTTTAAATATGACAAAATTTCTTTGGGTTTTGCAACAGGTCCTTCCATAATGTTCTGTTATGGTAATCACTGAAAGCTTCACATATTGCCCTCTTGACAGTCAAATGTGTTTTTTTCAGTATTTCTCTATCTAAAGCCCTATGCTTTGTTTTATATCTATCATGTGGTAGTCTCTGTTTCTTTAGAAGTTTATTTGCAGTGACTATACCACAAAGGGTCCCTCTCAACATTAACTGTTCTACTAGATACAAACCTATCAAGTGCACTGCCAACTATTCTTCTACATGCTCCTCTCCAGAGCTAAATACTTCAAGTTCCTTTTTGAAATACGACACTACTGCCTCTTTATCTAGTTTGCTGAAAATGTTAATTCTTCTACTTGATTTAGTGGCTCTTTGTACGTTGGTAACCACTGTTTCTCAACACCGTTGACACTAATATTTATATCACTCATCTTTGCAGAGGTGCACTGACAGCAGTTCCAATGTGGACATCCTCAAAGAGGTCAAGTCTGTTTTTTGCTTCCATCATGAATGGGCCACTGAACAATATGTTCTCTCACAGAATGCATTTATAAATGTTTTGCAGAATGCCTTGTCATGCTCACCACACACAAAACTGTAATTATTCAAACTCCCAAAACTTTAATTATTCAAAGTGATTATCGGGCAATTAACACTTCCTCAAATGATGATGATATGATTGGTGAACTTACTTACTATTGACCTTCGGTTTTCTCAAAAGTTGTGTGTTTTATCTGGAAGTGAGTCTAGTGACTGATAGAAGAATCTGATTACAAGTTTGTGTCCACTCTTGATACTGCATATTGCCCACACAATCTCACACACAGTTTCAATTTCTATCTCTGTGGATTTGAGTTGCTTGTCTATTGTGACAAATACACCATCCCCACTTACTGTTAGCCTGCCCTTTCAATATACGCTTAAACTTCCCCCAAATGCCTCGCTGTTATCAATTTCAGGTTTTACCAGCTTTCTGTACCTAGTATAAAAGGAGCTCCAAAGTTTTTAGGAGTACTTCAAATTCTGACACTTTGTTGTGGATGCCTCAGCAGTTAAGCACAAGGGTTTTAGTACTCTCACCTTTACGGGCCATTTCTTTGAATCACTTCTAAGTCCCCTACAACTACCTGTATGCACCCCAAATGCTACCTGGGCAGAAACCTCCTCTGATATTTAATGCATGCATGACCCATTTAGGTGGGACCCAACAGTTCACAACACAATGGTGCAAGTCCAGAAAGTCTCAGCCCAGCTTGTCACAGAACCTTTTTTCTTTGGCTGAATCCTTCCACTTAGAACTGGGAGGCCATAATCAGTTCTGGGACAAAGCTGCAAATAGTGAGCTTTGTTGCACATCCCTGTGCAAGGCTGATCTTCTCAACCTCCTCTGCCAGTTGCTGGAATGATTTAAGTATGACTTCAGAGCTCAGATGGCAGGCATTCTTTGTTCCCATGTGTGCCAAGATCTGCAGTTGATTGCCCTGTTTCCTGACTGGCTGGTGGAACAGCTTCTTCAAAATGGTGAATGAGGCCCACAGGCATATACACAGAGTCCATCAGTGTTCCTTCACATCCCTTGCTGTCATATCCCTAAGGGATATCATTATTCACCATATATCTGAAGTGTTGACAGCTCATAGACCCCTACCCTTCTGAATTTACTTCCTCTTGACATAGGACACGGCAGGTTTCTCAACAGGTGAAGTGGGTCTTACAGGCTCAGTTCTGGTTTCAGTGAAAGACAGCTCCTTTAAGTAATTGGTTAGGGGGATCAGTATAACATCTTGAGTTCTCCTTGGTCCATTTCTCCCTTGTACAGGTGCCTAGGCCTGCCACAGACAAGTCACTGACAGTAAAGTGGATGAGTGATGGTAAGACCCTGTACGTAACTGTAGAGGAACCTGGATATCCTGTATGTAACTGTAGAGGAACCTGGATATCCTGTATGTAACTGTAGAGGAACCTGGATATCCTGTATGTATCTGCAGAGGAAACAGGATCCACTCAAGCAGATAGCATGTGTGACATCTTTGGTATACATTTGGTACAGAACTCTTGCGACCACTCCCACTAGGCCCATTTGCAGGAGCTTCTAATTATTGGACAGCAGTCATGGTGATTTCCTGCTGCTTATGAATGTCAACTAACCTACCCTGGATTCAAGAACAGCATTCACAGTGAAGCTGCATTGTGGCTAGTGCAATGCTTTAAAGAGTTGTAAAAATCTATAAAATAACCCTATTGATATTCTTTTAATCTGTTAAGCAAAAAATATTAATAACTTCCTTTAAGAACTAAAGCAGTTTGATGGTAAGCAAAATGCATAAGCAACAAACCTAGGATCAAAGTTACTAGTTTCCTGAAGCTTTTATGAGGTGATAGTCACTAACAAAATTGTATTACTTTATGATAAGTGCAGATAATATAAACTCCTTTTAAGGAAAAACTAGATGTAACATTAGTTATAATATGCATTACAGCAACTAAATCACAAATGAAAATTTAATATGAAATTGGTTAAGTAAACAGCAATCACAGCTTATGAAAATTTGAGAGGAGAGAGAGAGAGAGAGAGAGAGAGAGAGAGAGATATGATAATACAACAAAATTAGGGAATGGGTGTTTCGAATGAGGATACTGTTGTAAAAAGTTTTTAAAGACACAATTTATGTTTCAGGCATACAACCGACAATAATAGAACACGTTTTCCACAGCATTCACGATGTTCTAAATTTTACATTGTATTATGATACACGATCAATGTAAGATGAAGCAAAACAATAAACTATTGGAATCTTGAATTTTGAACCAACACCTGAATCTGGCATATGCAGTTTCACGGAAAGGAAAATTTGAAAGTCAACTTGTTTATGTAAATTAAACTGCAAATTACATTTGCCTTTTTTTTACTTAGCTGAAACTATGATAACTTCTACAACAATGTGCCAAAGACGAACACTGGAGCATTATTTTATCACAATCAAAATAATGTAAATTGTGGGGTACAAAGGACGCACATCTTATTTGGGCAGCTAACAACATGCATTACCTTTCACCAGTGGACTTGCATCTGATAGAATGGGATATGCCTGTGACAGGAATGGAATAGGATATGCTAGATGGATAGACCCAAGGCAGATCTTCTATAGAGAAGGGATTGCGAGCAGGTGTGGCACGTGGATGGACCATGATATTACGTTGATTGGGTGGGAGGAGATTTTGGTGGAATTGTGAGAAGAGAAACATGTTCCTCATTCCAGGCAGTCAAAGATCTGGTGGAGACTGCAGTTAAGTTAGGATGCTACTGGCTACATTAGGGTGATATTGGATAATGAGAGGGGGACTCCCTTGTAGCTGGATTGTGGGGTGGTTAGACAAGTAAGGGAAATGGGAAATAGGTTTGTTCACAAACTAGGTGCTTCTACATACTTATACCTAACTACATGGTATCGCAATACCTCCTTTTGGTAATCTATCATCATCCACTGATTCCAAACAATTTTTCAGTTTTATAATGGTCATAGTCAGCTTTTGCTATTCAGTTGTCTATGGGATGCAGAAGAGTGAAGGTATGGGACAGGAGCTGAAAACATACACTCTGAAAGATACAATCCAGCAACACAGACAAAAATGGGAAACCCACTTGGAGAAAATTAATTTTATATTACTGAATAGTTCAATATGATAACTTTTGTTAATGATCACTCACGTCCTGAATAAAACCATTAATATATGAAAACAATTCTGTTGTACTAGAAGAAACAATGTATATATGTACTACTGAGAACTTGCCAAAGGGATTACCTCACTGGAGTATGTCGCACCAATGGTACTGCCAATGCAGGACCTGGCACATGTGGACGCACCTGTGCACCTGGTGCACAAGGCAGAAAATGTGATAGATATTCTTCCGCTACCATAATGTAAACAGAATCCCAAAAGCCTTCACTCGCTTCTGGTGGTCGCCTCAGCTGGAGCCATGGGTCTACCAAATGTGTAGCGAAGTGAGTCATGTAGAGTTCAAATGGATCTTTCAATTGTTAAGTAACATACAAGAAAATTAACAACATTCATAGATGTCTCAAAATGTTATGGTACAGGAATACAAAGTTCGTTATTTACTTAAGGTTTTTCTTCCCTAGGTAACGCCAACAAATATTATAACCTTCAGTTTGAATAGTTGGCTACTAGAGTGAGTCTGAGTGAATTAAATGAACAATGGAATATACAATTATAAATAAATTCCTTTAAAGAACACTTCAAGTATATTTAAACTGATATCTGTGTGTTTGGGAAGTCCTTAGTGAAATATAAATAACTTAAGGAGTAAAAGTAACAACTCACCAAATAGTAGAGGTGCTGAGTCATTGACAGGCACATAAACCTGACTGGAGATGTTGCAAGCTTTCAGATCGAAAAGCCTGCATTATTATCAAATTCCTTAAATTATGTAAATGTTTATACTTTAGACATGCAGAATTAGCTACAGATTCTTAGTCGTTCCTGGATATTTCACAATGAGTACAAAGGGTAGGGCCATAACACACTTTTAAAATTAAAAACAAGCTTTGATGTAAAATTTTTATTCATCAATGTGCTAGTGAAACATACTGTGGATATTAAACAGGAAGATGCAGCACTGGCCCACATGAGATCTTGCAACTTAACCTCACAAATACTTCCTGTGGAAAATCAGTTTTAATGAGCAGATGAACATAACTGTTATGAGTTCTTTGTTCTCATAATAGCAGAAGATGTGCTCACAGAGGCATTTAGAGAGGTGGCACTACTCTACTTTCCTCCACATCACAGATGTTGCCTCCATTATGCAGATATGATAGGTGTCTTTACACTTCCTTAGACGGATTTTGTATTTCCACTCTGAGAATATTTGTCAGTATCTCGCAAGCAACTACTTTTGAGAATGTCAACACAGGCCAATTTTGTCTTATTTTATTATTTCTTATTAATTTTTTTACTCAGGAACAGTGTGATCCAAAGCGACTATCATTGTACAAGTCACTACTTCAGTTCATAGCGTGTTACCAAAAAATTAAAAGATGATAAACCACAACAATGCATCTCAAACAGTCAGTATAACTAAGTAGAAAAATGCAGTGGGAGATTTTTAACTACTGTGAGATATTCCTGTAAAGAATAGAAGTGGTACACCACAAGGATGGCTTTCAACTTAGATTTTAAGATCTCTTTCAGTTTTGCTGGTAGTCTACTGAAAATGGAATCTGCAACTACATGTGGCATATGACTGAGTTAGCCTTCAAAGATATCTTGAATAATTTTCTAAGAGCTTGCTACCCCTTGGATATAATGTAGATTTCAGCATGTCGTGTCTAAAAATACAATGGTTCTCTTTCATAGAAGTGAGACCTTGACAGTAATTAACACCATCAACTGCTGCTGGGATTAAAAGAATGCTTCTCATGATGACTCATGTTGCAGATAGTCTTTTCATTCTGTAGTAACTGCTTTGCAAGAGTTTACCTGATGTACCAGGAAATTTATTTCCTGTAAATGTTCTGGCTAATTTCTCATCGAAATTGCCTGAAATTGTTTAAGATAATCTACAAATATTTCAGTGATGAAATTAACAGGCAATTTCCTTGTCAAGTGTCTGTATATGTGTGGATGGATGTGTGTGTGTGTGTGTGTGTGTGTGTGTGTGTGTGTGTGTGTGTGTGGGCGCGCGCGCGAGAGTGTATACCCGTCCTTTTCTCCCCCTAAGGTAAGTCTTTCCGCTCCCGGGATTGGAATGACTCCTTACCCTCTCCCTTAAAACCCACATCATTTCGTCTTTCCCTCTCCTTCCCTCTTTCCTGATGAGGCAACAGTTTGTTGCGAAAGCTTGAATTTTGTGTGTATGTTTGTGTTTGTTTGTGTGTCTGTCGACCTGCCAGCACTTTCATTTGGTAAGTCACATCATCTTTGTTTTTAGATATATTTTTCCTACGTGGAATGTTTCCCTCTATTATAATCAAATTGCTAAATTCATAGCGTGCCAGGCGGCAGTAAAAGTGTACACCCCTATTGGCATAGTAGGAACTGCGCATGCGCAACTAGGCACACACACAGCCAAGGTCGGCAATACATTTGTAAACTAGAACCACAACACAACCCAATTGTGATTTGTAAACAACATTTCAGGTTACCATTCACTGATCGTTTTTCTGACACTAAAGGACACAGTTACTATTCTCTTGAATTAGCCACTGAAGTAACATCTATTACAAATTATCAGCTGCATTTTGCAGTATTGGTAAGTACTGCCAATACAAATAAAGAGCTGAATTAATATTTACTGTGCTTCTGTAAGGCATACCTTTTTTTCTTCCTGTTTCACAGTAATGTGGAATCCAATTAATGTTCTCAATTTAGCAATGATGAAATATGAAGGATGTGGTTTCCAGCCGAAATCACCTATTTCTCCTGAGGACATACAGGGTTTGTATACAAAGTAATGAGGCTGAGCTTGTGAATCAAAATTTATTGTAGTTATTGCTACAACAACTTAGTACTCTTCAATGTATGACCCTTGAGAGTCAACATTCAGCTGCATGTAAGGTTTCCATGCTTCAAATGCTGCCGTGAACACTGAGTCCGGGATGGCAATGGTTGGCCTCACATGATGGACCCTTGCTTCCAGCCTCTTGAGCACTTTGCAATAAAAAGCACTATTGACAGTTTGGCCTTGGTGCACAAACTCATGATGAACCACGCGCCTAACATCACCTTCGCGTTGCGAATGCGAGCCTTTTTTTGGACGTGGGGATGCTGTGGTGTGCCCTTCGGCACTCATGTGCTTTGTCTCCTGGTCGTACTCGAACACCAAAGTTTCATCTCCAGTGATAATGTTATCTAAAAATTCTGGATCAGCTTCAATGCTCTGGAGATTATCTTGGCAGGCAGCCACACATTATTTGTTTTGAACATCTGACAAAATCTTTGGGACCATCTTGGCGCAGATTTTCCTCATCGACAATGCTTTGGTGGTGATGTACAATGTTATTTTATCAAGTCTGAGGTTGTCTCCTATCACCCTGACACTCATCTGACGATCCATGTTCAATAAAACGTGCACGGGGTCGATGTTTTCGTCAGTTTTGCTGCTTGACGGGCCTCTACGCTGTCTTGGCCCTCTTTAAAGCTCTTCATCCACCTGAAAACTTGGGATTTTGACAGGCAATAATTGCCGTAGGCTTGTCGACACATACCCAATGTTTCTGTACCCAATTTTCCTAGTTTCACACAAAACTTTATGGCATAACGTTGCTCGAGCATTTGCGTCACGACCAACGACTCTGCGACGTGTCCACTCAATACGCGACGCTGGCAAGACATGAGCCCACAGGTGACTGGCTCGCCTCGCATTTTCAGCCAGACACCCTCCACCACCAATCCCCCTGGGTGAGCACACCCTGCGAAGTACAGTAGCATTAGAAAAAGACCTGTCTCTCTCCTTTTTATGCAAACACTGTATGCATCATTTGTTAGTTGAGTTCCTTGACATTCATTCGAATAATATCAAAATTTCGTTTGAAACTGTGGATACGTTAGAAGAAATAGGAAATAACTGCGACGATCCATGAATTGTGGTTCAGATGACATCAGTTGTGCCAGTAACAGCTCTGATGAAGAATACCTTCCAAGTCTTTAAAAAACACACACACACGTACTGCAACAGCTTTCAGTGACAAAGAAAATGCAGTGAAATATTGGTTAAACAAAGCAGTGAAAAATGCTTGAAGTTACGTAGTGTTCAAAAGCATTTTAGTTTCATAAAATTGGAGCATGACCTGTACAAATGGAGGCATGAATTACATGAAGTAAGAAATATGCGCCAAACGGAAACTCAAAACCATCTGAATGAAAAACTGTTTGAAATATTTAGAACTGCTTATGAGAGGCTATGCAGTGTTACCAATGGAGATCTACAAGACTGGGCCCTCCAAATTGCATCTGACATGAACACTGCTAATTTCCAGGTTTCGTCTTCCTTGCTACACAGGTTCAAGAAATTGTACAGAATAGGAAGTCGCAAAGTTACCAAGTTTATGTCATGTAAACGTGTAGAACAGCTGCCAGTGATAGCCAATACGATAGAGAAATTCATAGCTGACATAAAAACGAAACTTGCTGTTATCCCCGCAACTTCTGTTTATAATGCTGATCAGTCATGTTTTGTGAAAGAACTCTGTTCTCACTGCACTTTATCATTTCAGGGTGAAAAAAAGATGGAGTCAGTTGCCCAATCAATGAATGCGGCGACACATTCATATACGATAATGCCAGTGATAAGTATGAATGGTTTACTGTTTCCACAGCTGTATCTCTGTCTTCAAGAACCACAAGGCAAATTATGACCAAAAATTAAAAAAAAAAAAAAATGGACTGTTTAGTTGCAAAAATCTTGTAATCAAACATATCAAAATCTGGAAAAATGGTAGAAAATAATTTTCAACATTTTGTTCAAAACGTATTCCTGCCATCTGCAAAGGTTAATTCATTGCTTTTGTTGGATTCATGGTCTGGATGTAATGATGCCTCTGTTTTTTTGCGGAGGATGACGAAAAATCTGTAGATATAATGTGGATCCCACCTGCAACTACTAGTAAGATTCAACTTCTCGATAATGAATTTTTTCGACAGTCACAAGCATTTTTCAGGAAATTATTAGACAACATAATTTCTGATACCTCTCTCTCATTTCAGGTCTATCAGCGGAACAGTATTCTTAAGCTCCAGTCATTTGTGCAATACCAGTTTTCTTCGCCACATTTTACGAATTTGATCAAGTATGCCAGGTATGCAGCGCAATATGCAGAACAATAACTGGGACCATTTCTGACTCCATCCCAGTTCTGTCTAAATAAAACTAGTGGTTACTCCGAAGTGCCTGACTGCATCAATTTTTCCTTTGTCTGGTGTGCCTGGTGCAAGAAAAGTTTTTGTTTCTGTCGTCCAATAGACACTTTGCGTTTTTGTGATGACTACAGGGAATAAACAAAGTACTGTTTCGCTAACAGTCAAATGTACAACATTCAAACATTATTATAAGGAATGGCCTACAAGAATTGTTATAAAATGTAGTACAGCAAGACACATTTCATTTCAACACATTACAAGTCCTCATTGATGGAAGTCATCTGTGACATCAAACATTGCAATAATTTTATTTTCTCTGCTAGCCACTTTTATCAGAATTACATGTGCAAGAATTGAATTGTCGAAATGAAGTTATTAAAAAAAAAAATGTCTGTATAGCTTAAACCAAATTTTCACTGGAGCAAATAAGTTAACAAGCACGAGAAATAGAGAATTCTGTCTGGTGTATCCAAAAGGCCTCTTGCAGTCTTTCAACTGGATGCCACTGCAGTTACTTACATGTCCCTAATCTTTCCTAGTTACCTAACTGGAAAATGGAGACCTGCCGTTTAACATGGAATCCGAACCACAGGTCTTTCGTGGCCACTCCAACATCTGTGAGAAGTGAATGTTCAATTAAAAGTCATAGTGAAAAAGCTGTGGTCCAAACGGGATTTGATCCTGCACTTTGTGGATCACAAAGCACACGCTTTGCCACTAGACCATTTTCTTTTTCTTTTTTTTTTTTAAATAAATAATATGACCATTAGACCTTACACGCATAGTGGAAACGCTAACTGCGTCACCTCTTGAGATGATGCTCAACATCAGTAATTAGTGTTTATAAATTTCCCCTCAATGGTAATGAGAAGCCAGGGAAAAATGGCAGTGACATACATGGAAAATTTTGGACAAGTGCTAAGTAGAGATGGAGATGCAATTCCGTGTAAGAAGCATGATCTCCACGCATGTCACGCTTCCATACAAGTTGAGACACTCAAATTCTTCCTCCTCTGCAGCATTTTACATTATCCATCAAGAACAGTGAGCTTGAAATGCAAAATAACCCTTATTGAACAGCAAAGTTTCGCATTCTGGCTCTAACAAGATAAAATTGTATCCTGTACACTGAATATTAGCTCCAAAAACTAAAAACAAAGTTTTCATAGGCAATGTTCCCTACCTTGTGTTCTCTTCCATTCCCTCCAGTATATACGATTCTATCCATATTAGTGAATTTTCTGCAAATGCTCATTCGTACATGTTCACTTCCATTCGTTCCATGATAAACCAGGCTTTAGGTGCTTAAAACTGGTGTCTGTGAACTCCGGATAATTCTGCTATACGCCGCTGCGTGAGTGATTTGCCGAGTCGCATGCTATACAGGCAGGGCACTACAAACTGCTGTTATAAACTGTTCTTCACATGGGAAAAATGTGCAACTTCAACATTTTTTACAAAATACTTGCAGCGCCTCTTAGCAGCTAAAATTTTGGCTTCCATCAGCTCCAAACAAAAGTCATTATAAGTTGCTGATGGATTTAGTCACAATTTAATATTCTCCTCGCAATTTGGAATATGTCCAGTTATAGATGTTAGTCTTATTATTACTATTATTACCAATTCTGTCATTTACTACAATAAAACAAATACAATATTGCAATCTAAACGATGATACTAAAATGGATACTGTAGAAAACAAAGTTAAGAACTAGATTACAGCATACTTTAAAATTATAAGACAATCAACATTAGAACATAGTTTAGCAAAATAACAGGGTTGCTGCTGTTTTTATTGGCACTGAGTTGCAGCTCATGTAGACATTATTCTATTACCAGAGAAGTATTCTATAATACTGTACAAAGGTTGCTCTTTCAATATACACATTTTAGTTCTAATAGTTCGAATGGTAATGATTAAATATTCTTAAGTAGAGCATTAAATAATTTTAGGGTCACCATTGGGAAGCAGTACTGTGTCTTAGTTAATCAATATCTGTACTGTCTTTGAAGTGAGTGATCTGTTAATCAACTCTATCTGCAAGTCCGAAGATTTGTCTTTGTGTGAACAAGGCAATCTTATCATCTGCAAACTGCAAGGAGTGCCCATTGGCGTCGGTGTCCTTAAAGAAAATTAAGAATAGAGGCCCTATTACAGATCTCTGTGAAATCTGTGACACAACATGTTTTTATTTCATTTCACCTGAGTTTGCTCACTGAACCGATACATTCTGCCACTTGTTATTTAAGTAGGATTTGAGTTTTTAGAACAGATGATTTTAACTTGCTGAGAAGGGCCTTATGTGGGATACAATCAAATGCTTTACTAAGGTCACAAAGTAACACTGCTATAGATTCCTTTCCTTCAAAACCCTGACTTATATTTGCAACTAAGTACTGCAGTTGTCATTGACTTGCCCTTCTGAAAGCAGTGCTGCATATCGTAAAAGAGGTTATTTCCTTCAAAATAACCTCATAGGTGACCTCTCATTATGGACTCCATCACCTTAGCTAGCACTGGTATTATAGATTTAGACCTGCAGCTTGACATTTCATGAGGATTACCTTTTTCGTAAACTGCTACTGTACATGCTACTTTCAGGAAGTCTGGAAATTCATTGGCATGGAGGCATTCATTTATTACTGCTGTCAGTGGTTGAGAAGTTTTACACATTACTCTGTTTAAAATAGTACAGGACATGTTGTAAATATCAGGACTCCCTGAGGGTTTGTAATTTATTTATTATTTTCATTGTGTCTTTTGGACACACTCCCTTCCATATTACCATGCTGCATTTATTTCCAAATTTCACAGCAACTGCAGGATCTGTCCCAAAGTCTGGAATTTTGTCTACTGTGCTTTCCACTATGTTTATAAAATATTCATTAACTTCATCTGGACCACAAGAAGCAGAACGAGAGATGGGTTTTTGCCTATGTTCATTAACCAGATCCCAGCTGCCTTGCAAGAATTTGTGAGCTTCTTCTATAAATCTGAAATTTTTTCCTTCTTTGCTTTTTCTACTTCTATTCCACACATCCTTTTGGACTCTTGCAGTATAGTCTATCCTCAATGGCAATATCTCCAGTAGCTTTGGCTTTATCATTTAGTAGTCGTACAATGCATTTTTTAAAACTAATCTAGAGGTATACCAGCTCTTTACTTTGACAGTTTTCTGTGTGTATTTTGACTTGGCAAATGCATCTCTCTTGAGTTTTGGTGGAACATTTTCATCAAATTTGGCTTTAGGAGCCTGGAACATGAAACAACATATCATTTCAGTTCTTCAGACATTCCATACCAATCTGTAGAAGACACTGCACTTTTGAAATCAACTAAATTTTTCTTTACAATAATCTTACTTCCAAAGACATAATCTGAAAGCCAGTTGGGAATTTGTAGTGTCGTGTGCTTACTGAGCTTGTCCATAGCTTCATGGTTACTGCAATGTGATCTGCATGCAAAGGGTGAACCACACTTACTTTGTAGCCCCAACTCTGTAGGTTCATGACAGCTGTATGAAGACATACAACATCTCTTGTTGGTAAATAACTTGCCACAAATAGTCCATAGCTGCTTACTAAGATCACAGAAGCTCTATTTGTCACTGCCTTACCCAGTCTGAACGCTGAAGTATCCACTTAAGGCAATTTTTGCTCCTAAGCGCACTAGATGACACAAACAGCTTCCCATTTTGCTGATGAAGTTCGCATCTAGTAGCCCCGGACAAGGCAATTCTAGAGCCAAGCCCACACAGAGTTACATCAGTTTTCTTAGTACTGAGCTTACTATCTGCATACATACACACACTATCATGGGCAGAAGTTTCTCTAACCATGCTTTCACCATTTCCAGTTATTCAATATGCCCATAGTATTCTATTTGTGGTTGGGCTAGCCAGTGATGACAGACATAATACATCAGGTCTCACTTCATCAATAAACAATGGTAGTTTATAAAGTTTTGTCCTAAGGTACAGCACATTTGCACTGGCTATAACAAATCCTGCAATTTTTCAGTGGTGACATTTACTTTTCTGTGCATCCTCTGGAATAAAAAAGTCTTATCACCACTTTCTTGGGCCATATATTACCCATTATTTTAAGTAAAAATGAATACCAGTTTTGAAGCTACTATTCAATCCCTTCATTAATCAGTTTTTCAACTGTAAAACTGTTGTGATTCAGGAAAAGTGTTTTATAAGAAGTTCAATATCTCATTGATTTAATATTATCAAATTCATTCATATCAAAATTCACCCCATAGACTTTTGTTATCACCCTTTTCATCTTGTCAACCATTGCCATGCCTGTTAAAAATAACTAACACATGTTGCGAGGTGCAGTAGTAGTGGTAATCCTGACCAGGCCATGAAAGAAAGGAAAAATAGGTATAACATTTTATTAACAACAAAGGCATTTAGAGGGCACACGCTCAGACCAGGGGAGGAATATAGCTATGTCTCCTTTAAAGGAATCACAGCTTGCCCATCATAATTAGGCCACTTAATTTTCTGTGGCTTAGATGTAGGCTATAAACACATTCACAATCTCGATCAGTCACACTGAAAATCAAAAAAGTCTTGAAAATTAATTATTTTAGTTTCATGCATTAATGATAAGTGTGTTGGGCAGTTTTGTTGGTGTACACAAGTATGCCTTATAAAATAGTGACTGCGCTATATTTATGACAAAAATAAATTGACTTACTATGCTACACAAAGGCAAACACAGTATTCTGTAATTTATGGTACACAAAGAAGCCCAATCTCTGCATTTCTTACAACACTTCCACAATAAACCAATACTTGCAGAAAAACTAAAAGGATACTCAACACGACTGATACACGTGTTCGTGTATTTGGATCTATTTGTATTTTTCCAACATACAACTGCGGCACTCCACCATCCTCAATGATATGCCGTAAGCTTACCTAAAACAAAATTAGACATTTTCTATACATGTAAGAATGAGATTTAAACAACGTTTAATGACTGTAATGTAATATACAATCTCTGCTCCCTGGTGAAATTAATGCAGTTATACTAATTTGACAATATTAAGCATTTAACAGTGTCTTCAGTATCACCACCAGACTCGTGTACATCAGATGAAGATGTTGTTCGCAGTCGAGGGATTCATGGAATGTCATGCACATTGGGTAGTGCCTCCGGAGTATTAGCTTTCTTGGTCAAACACAGACACCGAAGTTAGTCACAAACTATCACGAACCCATATCTTTTGTACTTGGCCAATGCTCACTTTCCATAAGGGTTAAA
This sequence comes from Schistocerca nitens, assembly GCF_023898315.1. NCBI lineage: Eukaryota > Metazoa > Arthropoda > Insecta > Orthoptera > Acrididae > Schistocerca > Schistocerca nitens. The sequence continues at coordinate 898,539,251 of NC_064614.1, read as the reverse complement.
TTCTTTGCACAATTATGCGGACGGCTGCCCTTTCGAGAGAGGAGATGTTACTCCGTGGTGGCGGCGCCCACCGCAATGTATGTGAGGCCTCTTGCCTAATCTCTTCCGGTCCACTAGAGAAGACGAAGATCTGATAGTTCTACCAGCGGACAAAGGCAACGCAACGGTTCTTCTGTCATGTGATGACTATCTGGGAAAGATAGATCTCTTACTTGAAGACTCAGCATACAAAACATTGCAGGATGACCCAACTGAACGGATAAAACGGAAGACGCTTTCACTGCTGAAAGAAGAGTTCTTTACCTGACGACGTTCTGAAAAAACTTCGTCCTGGTGCTGCCATGCCACCGAGATTATACGGTCTACCGAAGATTCATAAGGAAGGGGTTCCGCTTCGTCCGATCGTGAGTAATTTGGGTGCTCCTACCTACAATCTAGCCAAGTATTTAGCATCTGTTCTTGGCCCTCACGTCGGTAAATGCGAACATCACATTTCCAATTCTATGGTGTTTATTCAGAGATTGAAGTCTTTGTCTCTTAGTCCCTGGGATTTGCTTGTGAGCTTTGATGTCGTCTCGCTTTTTACCCGGGTTCCTCTGCAAGAATCCTTGCAATTAATTGGTGAGAAACTGGATGAGGAAACGACTAGGCTTTGTCGCCACGTGTTGACGTCGACGTACTTTCTATTCAATGACAAATATTTTGAACAGACTGACAGAGTGGCTATGGTGAGCCCATTGTCCCCAATAGTCGCCAACCTTTTTATGGAAAATTTTGAGGACATGGCGCTGAAGACGGCGTCCTTAAAACCAACCTGTTTTTGGAGGTACGTTGACGATACGTTTATGGTGTGGCCTCATGGGAGAGAAGCTCTTGACCGCCTCCTAGATCATTTTAATTCCCTGCATCCTAGCATCAAGTTTACCATGGAGGTGGAAAGTGATGGAAAGCTTCCGTTTCTGGATGTTCTGGTGTACAGAAAGGATGATGGGACACTGGGACACAGTGTTTATCGAAAGCCTACGCACACGGACCGTTACCTACATGCTTCTAGCTGTCATCCATCGTTCCAGCGTACGGGGGTCCTGCAGACGTTGGCGAGAAGAGCTTATGCCATTTCAGATGGAGAAAGCTTGACACAAGAATTGGACCATCTTAAGATTGTGTTCAAGCAGAATGGCTATACAGATAAACAGATCTGTCGTGCTTTCCAGTTTGGACCTTCGCCTGAACCACCAGAAGATACCTGCAAATCGGCGGGTTTTCTGCCTTTTGCTGGGAGCATTTCCTCGAAGATAGGAAGGATTCTGAAAAGATATCATATCAAAAGTATTTTTCGTCCGCCAGCCAAGATTAGAGCGCTCCTTGGCTCTGTTAAGGATGACTTGGGTTTGAGGAAGCCCGGTGTGTACAAGATCCCTTGCCACTGTGGGAAGGCTTATATTGGTCAGGCGATCCGGACCATTCAGGACCGATGTGTTGAGCATCAGCGGCACACACGGCTACTTCAGCCTGAGAAATCTGCAGTGGCGGAACACTGTCTCACCGAGGGACACAGAATGCTATATGACGAGACACAAATGGTTGCCCCTGCATCTCGTTATTGGGACTGTGTTTTAAAAGAATCCATACAGATTCGTTTATCAGACAATCTTATTAATAGAGACAAGGGTTATCTTTTAAGTAAGACTTGGGACCCAGTGTTATCTGACATTAAAAAACAACGGTCTGTGGTTCAATCGTCGGAATAAAATTTTTTAATTTTTGACAGCGATATATCGATTTCGCCTGTTTCCACCACTGGCGGCGGGGTATGTCTACTGCGCTAGAGGGCAATTACGGCACCTTCTCGCGCACGCGTTGTGGGTCTTCTGCGGCCTATATAGGGGCCGCCGCTTGCGCTGGGAAGTCAGTTCCGGCGAGATCGTGCACCAGCACTCTCCCCTGAAGATGGCGGCCAGTTGGACTGCGGAAATATTGTGTCATGAAGACGTAATGATCCGGCTGCATACCCGAGAAGAATATTATCAATTATTACGCCGGGAAAGCCTTCGTAGTCACATTGTTAGCAACTGTTGGAAAATATACTGTGTTGCAGATTATTGCTCCTAGAGTGCAGTACATAGGGCATGTGTTAAGAAATGATGGTCTAGTACAAATTGCAGAGCATTTTGCAGCTATAGAAAATTTGCCAGTTCCCTAGAATATCAGGAGTTAGTCAGTTTTGGAGAATATGAATCCATATGCAAAATTCACTCCATGGGATGCTCACCTTAGTCATCCATTGAATCACCTTTGCAAGAAAGGAGTGAAATTTTGTTTGGTTAGAGGCATATGGGCTAGAACTGCAGAAACTGAAGCAAAACCGCTGCTCTGTCCCGTGTTTGGTCACATTCACCCCTGGCAAACCTTTGACACCGGCCAGTAATCCATCTCCGTACAGTGATCTATCTCAGAAATATCAATGGCTCAGAGTTGCCTACTGCATTCATCTCCAATCAAAGATAAGTTAGTCTCAAATTGAGGAGGCGGCACTTGCAATCATATATGGAGCAAAAATGTTGCATGTTTTCTTGTACAGAATGAAATGCCACCTCCTTATAGACAATAAGCCACTCATCTCATTGTTTGCTTTGGTCCAGGCTCCCTAACAGAATCTCACAGCTTTTCCAGTGCTGCATCTTGTTTCTGAGTAATTATTCCTACGACATTCACTACATGCCCACCTCACAGCAAGCAAATTAGGAAGCTTTGTCATGGTTAACAGTGGGTCCTGACATTTAACTTTGACAAGGAGGCAATCAGTTTTGCATTGGACCAGAACTTTCAGCATATTCTCAACAAATTTCCTTTGACAGAACAGGAAGTCACAGCAGTTACAATTGAAGATCAATTATTATGCAGAGTAATTCCAGAAGTCCATCATGGATGACCGCAATGTTTTCCCATGGGGTCAGACCAAGCACTCCAGATGTATTTCACACTTCATGACAGCATCAACATTGCAGAAGATATCCTACTGTTAGCTACAGAAGATTGGGACTGCCATATAGTAATTGTACCATCATTGTAAGAACACACTCTGCAGGAGATACACTCCAAGCAGAGATGTCACACATGAAAGCGATGTTTCTATTGGTAATAATTAATCACACTATCAAGCAGTGTGCCCACAACAAGACAGCTATGCTACAAAAATGTTCTCCATGGCCCACGTTACAGCACATGTGGACTTCACTGGTCCCTTCTCAGGGGTCAATTGGCACCTATACCATAAGTAGCACAAGTCAAACAATGGAAAATCCAGGACAGAATGTAACAATTAGAGAAGAAAAGTTGCTTCTCATCATATAGTGGAGATGCTGAGTCGCAGATAGGCACAACAAAAAGATTCACACAATTATAGCTTTCGGCCATTCAGGCCTTTGTAAACAATAGACACACACACACACACACACACACACACACACACACACACACACACACGCAACTCGCACAAACGACTGGAGTCTCAGGCAACTGAAACCACATAAGAGGCACAAGTGTTGCACACGTTGGGCAGTACCTCTGAAGTCTTAGCTTTTCTGGTTCAACCACACTGACTCTGTAGTCATTTGCATCCTAACACAAGGCAGAGTCTTGTTCACTCAGCCTATGCTCATTTTGTGTAAGTGTTCAAGTCTTTGCACTATCGCAGTCTTACAGTTTCCCTGTTGGTCCCTGATGATGCCTCCTAATACACTGCTCACAGGTTAGTTTGACAGCAACATTTTTTGCAGGTGTCACATGTTGTATTCCACGCGCTTCCCAAAGTATTTTTCCATCGATGTTATCATCTTGCTAACTGAGACGTAACAGCCTGCACCAAAATGCAGCAGGAAAATGGTTTGATTTATGAAGTTTTCTTGTTGTGATTGATCAATCAACAGTGTTCATTGTTTCTTTTAAAGTCATTAAGTGAGTTGACCATTTTATTTCATATCTACTACAGTGGAAAATGGTTTGTGATATGTTCATTAAGATTTCGCTGGACATCTCACTTCAGAGTTGGAAAATACTGAAATGTAACTTCCACACAGACAATGGGGCACAGGAAAATAAATATGTATCAAAGGACATAACAGACAATAGGAATTGAAGTTTTGTACCTCACATTCCTGTCGGAGTCCAGCCAGTAAGCACACAAGACAACTGTTCAAGGCACATGAAGCTGAATAGGCCAGTCGTCTAAATACTGCAAGACGGGACAGTTTAATTGGCAGCAAACCCAAAAAACTAATATGAGGTACAAAACTACTTTAACATCTCATCGCTAAAATCATCCACGATTGCCACAAGTTTCCCCAAGTGAAATTCCTTGATATTTCCCCGATTTCCTGACAAGTCTTAGCATTTTTCCCTAACAAATTTTGAGATTTCAAGAGTAAGTTATCTTATGAGTTGACAATCTGTATTTGCAGCTGTGGTACAAGAAACAACAGTGCAAATGAGGAAATACCTATTAAAAAAAACTGGTTAGCAGATGACATTTCCTGATGTAAGCAAAAATCTTAAGTACTAACATCAACATCCTCTGTAACGAGTTGTTTTTAGATGGAGAAAGCAAGCCAAATGGTACATGTGTTTCATTAAGACCACTGATGTTATTTTATTCCAATATAATGAAATGCATCTGGTGATAAAAATGCGCACTTCCTTGGAGTCGCAAGACAGATTTAAAATACCTTCACTGATTTCAGAAATAACCTTTGAAAAAAGTAAGCCTCTTGAAAGAAGCACATAAGGTGGGGAAGAATTGCGTAAACCAACACTGTACACGACCGCTAATAAAATTTGCTTCTATTATGTTCGTTATTGTTGGTTATTACCCACTGAGTTATATCTATTATTTTACAGGTATTTTGGGATTTTCTTTTGAGAAATGTATGAGTATAGAGCGTACAAACTGCCTGCAACTGACTATTTTCTTCTTCTTATTGTTCATACTTTCTAACACAAACTACTTTTTAAGTGCCAACATATACTAGAACAAATAAAATTTCTATAAAACACCACACTACACAACATACTTGCAGTGAGACAGTTGCAATTCCTTAAGTCCAGAGCCCATGGCCACTGGCCTGCTGAAGAGGACCGCAGTCCTGAAGAGGACCGCAGTCCTGTGTCCATGGATAAACCATGAAAATCTGCTGCATTACACCACACACAAACTGAGCTGGCCTTTGGGCAGATTGTTGTTTTTGTTGTGGTCTTCAGTCCTGAGACTGGTTTGATGCAGCTCACTATGCTAATCTATCCTGTGCAAGCTCCTTCATCTCCCAGTACCTACTGCAACCTACATCCTTCTGAATCTGCTTAGTGTATTCAACTCTTGGTCTCCCTCTACGATTTTTACCCTCCACACTGCCCTCCAATGCTAAATTTGTCGTCCCTTGATGCCTCAGGACATGTCCTACCAACCGATCCCTTCTTCTAGTCAAGTTGTGCCACAAACTTCTCTTCTCCCCAATCCTATTCAACACCACCTCATTAGTTACGGGATCTACCCACCTAATCTTCAGCATTCTTCTGTAGCACCACATTTCGAAAGCTTCTATTCTCTTCTTGTCCAAACTATTTATTGTCCATGTTTCACTTCCATACAATCACTTTCAGAAACGACTTCCTGACACTTAAATCTATACTCAATGTTAACAAATTTCTCTTCTTCAGAAACGCTTTCCTTGCCATTGCCAGTCTACATTTTATATACTCTCTACTTCAACCATCATCAGTTATTTTGCTCCCCAAATAGCAAAACTCCTTTACTACTTTAAGGGTCTCATTTCCTAATCTAATTCCCTCAGCATCACCCAAATTAATTCGACTACATTCCATTATCCTCGTTTTGCTTTTGTTGATGTTCATCTTATATCCTCCTTTCAAGACACTGTCCATTCCATTCAACTGCTCTTCCAAGTCCTTTGCTGTCTCTGACAGAATTACAATGTCATTGGCGAACCTCAAAGTTTTTATTTCTTCTCCCTGGATTTTAATACCTACTCCAAATTTTTCTTTTGTTTCCTTTACTGCTTGCTCAATATACAGATTGAATAACATCGGGGAGAGGCTACAACCCTGTCTCACTCCCTTCCCAACCACTGCTTCCCTTTCATGTCCCTTGACTCTTATAACTGCCATCTGGTTTCTGTACAAATTGTAAATAGCCTTTCGCTCCCTGTATTTTACCCCTGCCACCTTTAGAATTTGAAAGAGAGTATTCCAGTCAACATTGTCAAAAGCTTTCTCTAAGTCTACAAATGCTAGAAACGTAGGTTTGCCTTTCCTTAGTCTTTCTTCTAAGATAAGTCGTAAGGTCAGTATTGCCTCACGTGTTCCAACATTTCTACGGAATCCAAACTGATCTTCCCCGAGGTCGGCTTCTACCAGTTTTTCCATTCGTCTGTAAATAATTCGTGTCAGTACTTTGCAGCTGTGACTTATTAAACTGATAGTTCTGTAATTTTCACATCTGTCAACACCTGCTTTCTTTGGGACTGGAATTATTATATTCTTCTTGAAGTCTGAGGGTATGTCACCTGACTCATACATCTTGCTCACCAGAAGGTAGAGTTTTGTCAGGACTGGCTCTCCCAAGGCTGTCAGTAGTTCTAATGGAATGTTGTCTACTCCCGGGGTCTTGTTTCGACTCAGGTCTTTCAGTGCTCTGTCAAACTCTTCACACAGTATCTTATCTCCCATTTCATCTTCATCTACATCCTCTTCCATTTCCATAATATTGTCCTCAAGTACATAGCCCTTGTATAGACCCTCTATATACTCCTTCCACTTTCTGCTTTTCCCTCTTTGCTTAGAACTGGGTTTCCATCTGAGCTCTTGATATTCATACAAGTGGCTCTCTTTTCTCCAAAGGTGTCTCTAATTTTCCTGTAGGCTGTATCTATCTTACCCATAGTGAGATAAGCCTCCACATCCTTACATTTTTCCTCTAGCCATGCCTGCTTAGCCATTTTGCACTTCTTGTCGATCTCATTTTTGAGATGTTTGTATTCCTTTTTGCCTGCTTCATTTACTGCATTTTTATATTTTCTCCTTTCATCAATTAAATTCAATATTTTTTCTGTTACCCAAGGATATCTACTAGCCCTAGTCTTTTTGCCTACTCGATCCTCTGCTGCCTTCACTACTTCATCCCTAAAAGCTACCCATTCTTCTTCTACTGTATTTCTTTCCCCCATTCCTGTCAATTGTTCCCTTATGCTCTCCCTGAAACTCTCTACAACCTCTGGTTCTTTCAGTTTATCCAGGTCCCATCTCCTTAAATTCCCACCTTTTTGGGCAGATTGGTGAGGCTAAATTCGACGGGCGGTGCCTGTGCAGAAGTGGGACCTAAATGGCTTTAGATTGGCAGGCCCGATCCATTACAGATATCCTCAGAAATGGCCTGCAGTTTTGGCCCCTCACAGAAATCCACTTGTGTGGCCAGCTATTCACGAGCCACAGAGAGCATGTAGATGAAATGAGACCGTGGTGATCAATCCATGCAACAGATAACTTGTTCAAATACTCTGAGAATTAATAATAACGAGGACAGGTAGCAATTCACCATGAATATGATTGCTGAGCCGCAAACAGGCACATAGAAAAGACACTCTCACAACTAAATTTTCAGCCATAGCGTTTGTCAGAAAACGAGAGAGTGCGCACACACACACACACACACACACACACACACACACACACACACGTCATGGACACACGACCACCGCCTCTGGCCATTGAGTCTACAGTCTCACAATCAGATCCAAACAAACCACTCCTCGTGTTTCCCTGCCTCTCATCAGCAGCAGCCAGACTAGCACCAAGAAGTAGTGGCAGCACTGACTGCAAGCTGAGGGAGTGGTAGGAAGGGGAGAAGAAGTAGTAATGAGTGAGTAGGGAAATGGCACCTGTACCTCAGCTACACCAAGCCAGCAACAATGCACGACACCTCAGTAAACAAACCATTTCATCTGAGACAAAAATTAAATTTTTCCAGTGTCTTTTTTTCTTTTTTTTTTCAAATTTCCCTGATGTGTTTGAGAGTCCATGATATTCCCTGATTTCCAGAACCTGTGGCAACCCTGTCATTTCAAGTAACCTAGACAGGACTACTCAATAATCTTAGCTTCACCTCACTGATTGATAACCTGTCACATGCCAAATAGAAATGAAAAGATCTGTCAATTGATTATATAATTTACACTGCTTAAAAATATCTCTTCACAATGCAAGGCATCTTAAATACAATTTATGTGCTGTTACATGCTCTTTATGAAACAAAGATATTACATGAAACAATTGTCAATCAGCTCTAATCAACAGAGTATCATCAGGATACCTCAGAAATTGAACGGGCACACTCAAAAGGTACAAAACTAATTCTTTTTGCTGTAGGTGCAAACTGATAGAAGGAAGTGTGGCAGTTTACACGCACAACTCTCTTAGGTTGCAGTAAGTAAGTGAACACAACATTAAACAAAATTTGTAATGTGGCTACAAGGATTTTGCAACTGAGTCCTTTCACAGAAAGTTCTAGGTTTGCTTGCTGTGTCAAGTTCTGATAAAATTTCAAGCTTTCAATAACAGCCTCCAACATCTTTATGCGGGGCTAAAACTGACTGTCTTGACTGGCAAGGCTCCCACTTTACATCCACAGGACAGCATCTGATTGGCTGAATTAAGTCATTGTCAATTCAGAAATGGCTTGTTCCCAGGTGGCACACTCTACATCCAAATATGTTGTTTCTGCTCTCTATCTAGCTTGCTTGCAGTGCCAGCCCTCACATCAGGCGGTAAACCACAAGAAGTCTTCCTATGTGCTTTTTCTTTATGAAGTGCAAAGGCCACGTCTCTATTGAAGTTGTTTTAACAAAGTCTAATTTAAACTGCTTCTCCGTTCACAGAGTCCCAATAGATCGATGCATGACCAAGTATTCTTGCTTGTTCAAACACAAATCTTGTGCTTATCTAACGGGCTATGCTCTGCCACTGCTGATTTATCCAAATAACTGTATTTAAGGTGACACATGCTGGACGCAGTATTCAGCAACAGTGCGTACAAATCGGCCGATATAATTTTTGCCACACTCTTAAGAAGTGTTATAAATCCTTGGCATTCTCAGGTGGAGATTATCCTGGGACTGGTTGCAAGATCTCTCTAATTCTTCTAGGTGGCTGGAAGATTGGTCTGATCCCTTGCCTGTTTAGGACTCTACCTATCTTGGTAGTTATTGTAACATAGAATGAAAGCCACACTATGTGTTGGTCCTCTTGGCTTGTTTGAACAGCATTGCATCTTGGTTTCCTTGACAGCTTTGATCCAATATCACTGACAGAATACCCATTGTTTCTGAACACCATCGTAAGATGACTGATCTCAGAGCCTACGTGGTCATTGTCCAAAATAGTCCTTGGCTCTGAACTAAGGTGTTCAGCACAGCTCTATTCTGGATGGTGAAAGCTACATCCGTTGAGATCCAGATCTGTATGCGTTCATTTCCTGTACATCCATCAGATTTCCGTTCAACAGACACATCTAAGAAAGGTAACTTACCATCTTTCTCCCCACCTTCACTGCAGGATCGCTGGAGAGCTTTTGTAAAGTTTGGAAATTAGGAGACAAGGTACTGCTATAATTAACCATCGCTGACATCACAATAAAAATTTACAAATGTTTCTTCTCATAATGCAGATGAGGATAGGGTCCAATGAAGACATGGTCAGGCTTGAAGTGCTCTCCCTGTTTACAAACGTACCAGCAGATGATACATTAAAAGCGTTGGCTGCTCATATCTCCCCTTATATTTTGAAATCATTTCAGTACACTTTGAGGTCCCCTTATTTCTTGTACAATGGAAATTACTAACAACTGATGGAACAGCCATGGTTCAGCACTGTCACCTGCCATAGCTAACTTTTTCATGGAAGATTTTGAAAAACAAGTGATGAACAGTGCTCCCTTCCAGCCTTCTACTCCTTCAAATATGATGACGATACATTTTTAATCTGGCTGCATGGCCTGAGGTGCTGCAGCAATTCACTGACAGCTCGAATGGGACATATCCTAGCAAGATTTACAGTGGAGGTGGAGGACAGGAAGTTACCTGTCTTAGATATGTGTGCTGAACAGAAATAAGATAGATGACAAGGCCATTCTACATTTAAAAAAACTGGCACCAACAGATCTGTATCTCAATGGGCATAGCTTTCACCCTCCAACTCAGATGAGAGCTATGCTGAACACATTAGCTCACACAGTCAGGACTACTTCAGACAAGGGCCACATCGGCTCTTGACATAAATCATCTAACAACGGTGTTTAGAAGCTACGCGTAATCTGCCAATGATCACACTGTCAAGGAAACGAAGACATGATGCCATTTAAACAAGCCAAGAGGACCAACAAATAGTGTGGCTTCCATTCTGTGGTGCTAAAACTACCAATACAAGTAGACTCCTAAAAAGGAAAGGAATCAGACCAGTCTTCCAGTTACCAACAAAAATTAAAGAAATGTTGCGACCAATCAAGGATAATCTTGGCCTGACAGCACCGGGGATTTGTAACATTTCTTGCGAGTGTGGCGAAAATTATGTGGGTCAGTCTGTGTGGACTGTTACCAATCGCTGTCTCGAGCATCAGTGTCACCTTAAATACAGGTATTTGCATAGTTCAGTAGCAGCAAAGTACGGCCTGTTAAATAAGCACAAGACTGTGTTTGGACAAAGGAGAATACTTGCTCAGCTACTGGGACTGTGATCAGGGAAGCAGTTAAAAGACTTTGTGAAAACAGTGTCAATAGAAGCACTAGCTGTACATTTAGCAATCCATGGAAGCATGCACTCGATAAAGGAAAAGCACAGAGGAAGGCTTCTCACAGTTCACCGCCTGATCTGAGGGATGGTGCTGCAAGCAACACTGGCTAAAGAGACCAAAAAGAATATATGGACATAGAGACTGCTACCTCAGTACATGGGGGACTGATGACCTTCGCTGTTTAGTCCTTCTTAAACATCCCAACAACAACCACCACCACCACCACCACCACCACCACCTCAGTACACAATATTCCCAGTGCTGACATCACAACATAATACAGCCAATCAGATGCCATCCAGTGCGTATAAAAATGGGAGCCTTTCCTCTTCACGGTAGTAATTTTTACCCAGAACGATAATGACAGAGGTAATCATTGAAAGCTTAGAATTTTATCAGAATTTGACACAGCAAGTAAACTGAGAACTTTTTATGAAAAATTTAGAATGTTTTGCATCCAAAGTACAGCTATAAACACAGCCCTGCTTTATTATAACATTTTACTGCACACAAAAAGGAAATATTATATACAAAATATTGCACTACAGACAACAATGAAATGTTATTGCCAACTTTCTATCAAATAAAGAAACTTAAGACAGATTTGTTACTGCCTGGTTTAATTTAATTTCTGAGCTTATTTCGAACAATATTAGATTGCACAGATTGTTATTAACCATCTGTTACTAGATCCTAAATATTATGAAACTGTAAAAACATGCTACAATAAATTTTGTGTGTGTGTGTGTGTGTGTGTGTGTGTGTGTGTGTGTGTGAGGGGGGGGAGAGAGGGAGGGAGAGAGAGAGAGAGAGAGAGAGAGAGAGAGAGAGAGAGAGAGAGAGAGAGATATCATGATGGTTAAACTCAACTTCATTACATGGAAAATTAATGCTAATATCTAAATTAACAACAGAGTAGAGGTAGGAACTTCACCAAGAAACCATAGTGCATACAAAATTTAAATTATTTCTAAAACATACTTCTCCAACACCTTCAAGTCAGTAATGTGTACGACAAAGAATGAGACCTTATTCTGGTAAGGCTACATGGAAAATAATTAATGTTCATCTGAGTACTGAAATATTCTACAAGTTATACTGGTAAACACAATGTTCCTTCTTGTGTGTTTCATTGTTCTTAAGCTGTTTATGCTACGATGAGTTAGACTAATAGTTATAATTCCTCAAGAAAGGCAGAGTGTACTCCTACACCACTCTAGCTTTCCTGACCAGTGGTCCCATAAGCATTCAAGAAACAGTTGAAGCTCTTATTTCAGAATTCAATTAACGAGTTCAATGAAAATGTTGAAAGCTATAATCTGGTCTGATACAATGAAGCAGATAGTTTTGAGCTACCAGTAGTTCTGCACCTATCACAACCATTTTATAGCTGTCAGTAGAAACTTAGCACTCACGGCTTTCCACAGTAAGAAGATAGATAGGCACTGACTGTGTATACATGGATTCAATGTAGTGCAGCACCTGAGAAAATAACTGAACATTATGGGTAACGAAATAACAATAAAAAAAAAATCTAGTGTCATACAGCATTATTCACGTTGAAACCTCTGAACAAATTAAAAATACGTCAAAAAACAAACTTTACATGTTAAAACTTTAAAGAATATACTGACTACCCCCATTCACAATGAGCATTACCCTGATGGATTGCGTAGTGAGGATGTTCCATCCATATTTTGATGGTCAGTAATACAATGAACTCTACCAAGAACATCCTCAACATCAGTCCATAAATGCCACAGACTCACTGCGCCAAAAACGCCCATACCATAAAATACTAGTTGATATTACAAACAACATACAACAAACAGAGATAAGGACAGCTCACAACTGACAGCTGTTACTACTAATTGTTAACCTTTATTCATCCAAGGATCATCTCACAATGATATGGGAATTTTCACATGAACCAATAATGCAACATGAAATCCTTTACGAGAATAGAAGTGAACAGAAAAAAGGTAACAAAACAAATAACTACAAGTGCCTATTTCCAGAGCAAATGAGAATTTAGGGTATCACAGAACACTCATAACATGTCATATCAAGCCAGACTAAGAGATTAAAGATGGTTCCTCACAAAGCCAAATACAATTTGTCGTCCGAGCATTCAAATTTCACACAATTTCTTGCGAAGAGAAAAAAGACGATAGGCCTACATAGATGATGGTACTATATTCATACTTTAGATAATCTTGTGATTTGAAAGAATTTAAAATAGAAGAAAATAATGTGAATGAGGAAATAATAAGTTTTGAAATGAGGGAAATAAAAAGCTTTGAAATGCAGTTTGGTGGTTGGCCTGAACAGAATTTCAGTCAATTGATGTTGTACTACGGATCTATAGCCTGGTGTTATAGCACAGGCTTTCAAAGTTTTACTCACCAATTCATTACTGTTACTGAAGAGGAAGACATAATTAAAAAGCCCAGACTCCTTTACACAAAAACTCACAGATTTTTAAAAATATATCAGTAACTCTTCACACCATGTTTGAGTTATATTAATTTTTTACTTGAAAATTTGCATGTTTTCCAAAGCAGATACATGTTAAATTCCTCACAGCACCATAGATTACACACTATACTCACAAAATGTAGGGTTAAATAAGCGTGACACCACATACTACCACACAGCAACTACAGTATCCTGAGAAATTCTAACATTGCATCTTTCCGATAAACACACCATTTTTGCATAACGATAATTTACTTACTGGCAACCACGCGACAGGGAAATCGTATCGTAAGTAGTTGTCACTTATGAGTCTGTAGCACATGTGAAACAATGGCCCATACGGCCGAAGGAAGTGGTAAATTATCTCATACTCATGCGGGCTTTGATTCTTATAAATCGAATGCAGTCCCCATCCACAATGATCGGCTGAACCAAAAATACTTTCCAATATCAATGGATACACAATCTGCATTTCTTTGAAAGTACATTCGTTCATAATTCTAATTAGTTCTTCGCATCTCTGCTCCAATGGCAGTCCAAAGACAGTCTGAAGGCGTCCCTGTAAAATATTAATTGTTTATACGAGAAAATTTTAATAAATTTACTCTGTAGACAACACTTTTAACATATGTAAACTTACGTTTTCTCGAGTAATGTCCATCATACGCCCGCAAATTATGACAATTTACTTGATCACAGTTTCCAGAAATGCGCAGTGGTACATATACATATGCTTGATTTCTTATGCAGCAATGTGCACAAGACCACTATTAAAATGCCTTTACATTTAAATTAGGCGCGCTCCACAATACTGTGTACAAGTGGCAGACATATTGCAATTCAAAGAACTTTATCCTGACTCTCGAAGAGAGCACAGTCGAACGGGTATCTGCACAGATTCAGTATTTGCCAAACCAACTCAATATATTCAAACGACCCTCAAGCAACAATAGCTGGATGATGATATCTCAAGGTGAGTTTCCACAGGCATTAATTTTTCACACGTGCATCCCTCGACAATACCACATTTGTGAATCAACTTCATGTGGAAACACCCCACTTCCACCCTACCATACTAACTTTAGCGTCAGTTACGAAAGTTGGAAAACATGCTACTCTCTTGCAAGATGTCGCTTCTTTCACTATCGCATACGAGCATTAAAAACTGCCAATAGGTAGAGCATATTGTTCGTAATATATATTAATGACTTGCCATTCTATATTCATACTAGTTCTTTTTGCTGATGATACAACTATAGTAGTTACATCCGATAAACAAGAATTACCCGAGGAAATTGTAAATAATGTCTTTCAGAATATTATTAGCTGGTACTCTGCAAATGGACTCTCAGTAAATTTTGAGGAAACGCAATAAATACCATACAGTTCTGTACAGTAAATGGTAACCACAGACTTTGAAAAGAAGTCTGTTGCTAAGGCAGAATATTCAATATTTCTGGTTGTGGGCATTGTTGAGAAATTGCACTGGATGAAACACACTGATGATCTACTGGAACGCTTAGGTTCAGCTACTTATGCCATTATGTTTATTGCAAATTTTGGTGATAAACATATCATTAAATTAGCCCACTATGCCTGTATTCACTCTCTGCTTTCATATGGCATGTTTTGGGGTAAGTCATTATTAAGAGAAAAGGTATCCATTACACAAAATCGTGTAATCAGAACAGCATCAGGGCCACACCCAAGATCACCTAGAAGATATTTATTTGAGGAACTCTGAACATTCACAGTACCTTACTTATATTCACTTATGAAATTTATTAATAACCCACTTCAATACCAAAATAATCCAAAGTAATCCCTCGAACTGCAGACCTATATCATTGACATCGGTTTGCAGTAGGGTTTTGGAGCATATACTGTATTCAAACATTATGAATCACCTCGAAGGGAACGATCTATTGATAAGTAATCAGCATGGTTTCAGAAAACAACGTTCTTGTGCAACGCAGCTAGCTCTTTATTCGCACGAAGTAATGGCCGCTATCGACAGGGGATCTCAAGTTGATTCCGTATTTCTAGATTTCCGGAAAGCTTTTGACACCGTTCCTCACAAGTGATTTCTAATCAAGCTGCAGGCCTGTGGGGTATCGTCTCAGTTGTGCGACTGGATTCGGGATTTCCTGTCAGGACAGTCGTAGTTCGTAGTAATAGACGGCAAGTCATCGAGTAAAACTGTAGTGATATCGGGTGTTCCCCAGGGAAGCGTCCTGGGACCTCTGCTGTTCCTGATCTATATAAATGACCTGGGTGACAATCTGAGCAGTTCTCTTAGGTTGTTCGCAGATGATGCTGTAATTTACCGTCTAGTAAGGTCATCCGAAGACCAGTATCAGTTGCAAAGCGATTTAGAAAAGATTGCTGTATGGTGTGGCAGGTGGCAGTTGACGCTAAATAACGAAAAGTGTGAGGTGATCCACATGAGTTCCAAAAGAAATCCGTTGGAATTCGATTACTCGATAAATAGTACAATTCTCAAGGCTGTCAATTCAACTAAGTACTTGGGTGTTAAAATTACGAACAACTTCAGTTGGAAAGACCACATAGATAATATTGTGAGGAAGGCGAGCCAAAGGTTGCGTTTCATTGGCAGGACACTTAGAAGATGCAACAAGTCCACTAAAGAGACAGCTTACACTACACTCGTTCGTCCTCTGTTAGAATATTGCTCTGCGGTGTGGGATCCTTACCAGGTGGGATTGACGGAGTACATCGAAAGGGTGCAAAAAAGGCAGCTCGTTTTGTATTATCACGTAATAGGGGAGAGAGTGTGGCAGTTATGATACGCGAGTTGGGATGGAAGTCATTACAGCAAAGACGTTTGTCGTCGCGGCGAGATCTATTTACGAAATTTCAGTCACCAACTTTCTCTTCCGAATGCGAAAATATTTTGTTGAGCCCGACCTACATAGGTAGGAATGATCATCAAAATAAAATAAGAGAAATCAGAGCTCGAACAGAAAGGTTTAGGTGTTCGTTTTTACCGCGCGCTGTTCGGGAATGGAATCGTAGAGAGATAGTATGATTGTGGTTCGATGAACCCTCAGCCAAGCACTTAAATGTGAATTGCAGAGTAATCATGTAGATGTAGAATACTAAAGTGCATAGCTACAAAACTAGAAGAAAGGATAGTCATAACTATTCTGCGCTAAATCATGAAGCTATCGCTAAGGTAAGTGATTAATACTGAAATAAGAGTTCATCTAGTTAATACTACACTTTAGACTAGTGCATTTACTTCTCTATGTTATCTATAGAAGGTTTCGCTTTTCTGAGCGTATTTAGATCGAAAAGTAAAGGATTTCGTAAAGCCTGGTAGCCGTTAGTTTTGTTTACGTTTTAGACGTAAATTACGTGTGAGTGAAGATCATTATTTTTGACTAGACTTAGCTGTTCAAAGTTAAATTAATTCGTCTCTGTTATACATAATTTAGATAGTTAGCTAAAACTTTGGAGGGCAAGTTAAAAAGTTTGTTCACATTAGCGTTTAGTTACGTATTAGTACAGGTTGCGAAACTTCAGTGGTCTTGCATCAAGTTACTCTCCGCTTGTGCGTAAATTTTTCGATATTAAGGTGCATTTACACTGCGATTTGTATCGGCACATGTATGAGATACATGTATATGCGACTTTGCAACATGTATCGCGACTTGTATGAGTTGACAAGTATCAATTTCATACATGTATGAGCGTGCGTTTACACTGATTTGTATCACTGTGCGATGGCTTCCGACGACGATTTGGAAGATTTCACATTTTTATGTGCTGGTACACTTGCTCTTTTGGAAGATGATAGGAAGAAAAGGCGGAGGAAGCGTAGATGGTGGCAGAGAGAGTTTCTTCGCAAACGCGCTACTCACGGAGCTTACGCAATGCTCGTTCAGGAATTAACGCTAGAGGATGGCACATATTTTAGAAATTATGTTAGGATGAGTATGGAGGATTTCCGCGGTTTGCTATCTCTTGTTGCTCCTCTTGTGTCCAAAACCAACACAAACTTTCGGGAAGCGATTCCACCAGAGGATCAGTTGGCAGTAACACTCCGTTTTTTGGCCACTGGGGATTCCTTTACGACGTTAATGTATCTGCATAGAATATCAAAAAGTGCCATACGCAACATTATTCTTCGTGTTTGCGAGGCCATTGTGCAAGTTTTATCCCAAGAAGTGAAGGTAAAAGTTATATATATATATATATATATATATATATATATATATATATATATATATATATATATATATATATATATATATATATCAGAGTATGTAATACATTATATAATTTTTTCATGCATCTGGCACGTATATCAGTTTTTTGCTATTATTCCGGCGGCCTCGCGTGATAATGTTGACAACGGATGCTAATGCCGACAATCGTGTGTGAGACGTTGGCATTAGCAATCGCGCGACAATGCAAATGTTTTGTCATGAAATCTTCGTTTTACGAGGGCAATTACTTCTAACGAGCGGACGAGGGTACATACAAGTAACTGTCAACCAGGAACAGCAGCACAAATTTTCTACCGCGCCGTTGATGTTGCCAACATAACCACGTGAGGATGCTGGAATAGGAACTAAAATTTTAACGGCACATACATTTTGCAGCATAAATTTCTCAAATTTTGCTGAAATGGGTTAGCTTTTAGTTCTTTGGATCGACTGACATGCTTCACTCAGTAATACAATATCACAATTTCTGAGGACACTTTCTTCACAGTAAAGATATCCAACAACATTAATTTGTATTTAGTTTTATTAAGTAGTACTTGACAGCACATTACATGCATATTTCAACATTTATACATGTTTTTAAAGAAGACATAAATTATGATGCATTTGCATCTATTAGTTCATCGTTTGCCTCCTGCAAACATCTGTATATTCCGTTCTCAAGTCTTGCCATAATTCTAGTATGGCCATTTTCATACAGAAATCTGAGCTTATTGGCGACCAAGTCACCCAAGTGGGTAAACTGGTCCCTTTTTCCGCCTGCTAAATTGTCGCCAACTTTTCTTAAGGTCTGTAAGAGACCTTCTCGGTCTTCATCCAGGTCTCTCCTGGCTCTCTTCAGTGCACTTGATCTACCACTTCAACTCGGACTTGGAGTGGTACAGGGTGACACGGTTGCACATCCACTTTCATGTGGAGGCACAGAGATGACTGGAGTGGTTTCCACTTCCACAATGTCTTCTGGGGGCGTGGCAAATGTCACCTCCTCCATTTCTGTGACATCGAAAGGGAAACTAATGCTTCCTTCTTCTTCTTCTTCTCCTTCTCCTTCTCCTTCACCATTTCCTTCTGTGGCTGGGGCTTCCATGACCTTTAAAATACATAACACATTTCTAAGGCAAAGTGAGCTATATGTTATACATACATTATAATCAAAGTATCTTAATGTATTTAGAATTTTTTTGAGTGTCCATGCGTAAATTAAATTAAAAGAGTAACAATTTTCTTTCCAGCTTCCTGCTACTGCAGAGGAATGGCTGAAAATTGCCAAAGAATATGAAGAAAAATGGAATTTCCCCAGGTGTTTGGGAGCTATAGATGGGAGGCACATTGACATTGTGGCACCACCCAACAGTGGAACAGTTTATTTTAATTATAAAGAGCGCTTCAGCATTGTTTTGCTAGCAATTGCTGATGCTAATTATAGAATAATTTACGCTGATGTTGGCACACAGGGGAGGATTTCAGATTGTGGTGTCCTTAAAGACACCACATTTTACAAAATGTTAGAAACCAAAACTCTAAATATACCACCATCAACTCCTCTTCCTGGTAGGAGCAAGCCTTTTCCGTATGTTTTCATCGCTGACGAAGCCTTTGGCCTAGAGGAAAATATTGTGAAACCATTTCCAGGTCTGCATGAAAAAAATAGTTGGCAACGTATTTTTAAGTATAGAGCATGCAGGGCAAGAAGAGCAATAGAAAATGTATTTGGGATTATAAGTGCTGTTTACAGAGTGCTGAGGAAGCAAATGCTTCTCAGTACGGAAAAGGCTACAGTGGTGGCACTAGCCTGTGTTTATTTACATAATTTTCTTCAAAACAGAAAATCTCAAAGTTATTGTCCAGCAGGAACATACGACAGAGAGGGAGATGATGGCAACGTAATACCTGGGTCCTGGAGGGACACCCCTACTGTGCTGGAGCCACTGCCCAGAACTGGCCGAAGAACTTCATTGCTGAATGACAACAGAAGAGAATATGCTGAATACTTCTGCAGTATTCAGGGCTCCATCCCATGGCAGTATGGAAAATAAGTTCCACATCATTGTTAAATGATGACATAAAGTAATATGCTCTATTCTTCTGCAGTATTCAGGACTTCAAACCATAGCAGTATGGAGAATCATGTTTTTCAGTGAAATTGTAAATATTCACATTATGTTAAGCATTAGCACGAAGAAATGTTGCCAAATATATGATTAATAAAATAATATAACAAATTTACTTACTGGTACTACTTCATGTGTGCTCCTATGAGAGAGTGGTTTGTAATTGTCTCTTATGAACTGCATACTTTCAAAAGCATACCATGAAGTGTGGTACACATTGCTTGTAGCACTTCCAGTTCCTTTGCTGCTCTTCCTTTTCGCTAACTCGCGACTATATTGGCTTTTTAAATTATGCCACTTGTCCTCACATTCCTTGCTTGACACGTTAAATGCCTTGGCAATTTCCTCCCACTCGTCATACCTTTTCTGAGTGTTCTTATAGTCTCGTAGTTTCACATCCCATATACGGGGATGCCTGTGCACTGCCTCTATAAAATGCAGTGTATTTTGTTTGGACCAAGAAGTCATGGCAAATTTTAAAACACGCGGGCACAACACACGACACAATACACAAATAACTACACAACAAACGACAGTCGGCACCTCCAAAACTCAAACAGCCGCCAAAGAGCCTGGTACTACGCATGCGCTAATCGTCAAAATAAGCGGCAGGCGACAAGACGACAGGAAATGGTAGTACTGCGCATGCACGAGTTCTTAAAATGTCGCTCATACATGTCGCATATATGGCCAAAAAGCGATATACAAAATGTATACTCGACATGTATGAGCTCGAGGGTCCGCATACAAGTTCCGTGAATTTTTGTATGAGGTGATGTATCGCGACATGTCAAATTGACATGTCGCTCATACATGTCGCGATACATGTATCCCAGTGTAAACGTACCTTAAGATCTACACCATTCATTTAGAACCCCCCTGATTCCTAGTGCTTCAAGTTTACCTAGTAGTATTGCAGCATGGGTTTGGAAAGAACCTAAGAATGGCCACTGCTGTTACCAGTTTCTTTGAATGAAGTATATAGAATAGGGTATGCACACAGCCAGAATATTCTTTAACCTGAGCAAAGCTTTTAACTCAGTAAACCATGAGATTCTCTTAAAAAAAACTGTAGGCCTACAATATCAGTGATGCCCTAGTGTAACTTTATCCACCTATCTGGCGAATCTGAAATAGTGTACCAAACTGCACATCAAATTGACAATAAGATCTTAACTTTTAAATCCACAAATGAAACAGTGACACAGGGAGTCCCTCAAGGCTCAATTCTTGGACCTTTCCTCTTTTTAGCATAAATTAATGACATTGTATACCCCATTAACTCGCACATTGTAAATTATGCTGGTGACACCTTAGTTTTATTTCCTGGTAAAGATTGTGAGGAACTGAAATTTCCGGCAAGTAATGGGATACTAGAATTAAGTTCATATTTTCATGCAGAAGAATTTAAGGTCAATGTAAATAAATCCCAGATTCTAATATTTACAAGTGGCAGCTCACACCACTCATGCATACATGATCTGGGACTCAAACCTCCGGTGGATTACCCACATTAACACTCTATGTAAAAAAGTCAGCAATGGGCTGTATCTTCATAGCCAACTGTCCAAAATAGTGCCCACCCCACAGGCTTAAAACTGCATTTTGTAGGACAATCGGTCTCCTTCTTACCTACTGTACAGAAATATGGGGCTGTGCTGCTGACATCCACCTTAACAGAGTACTATTGCTACAAAAAAAGGGTTAAGGATTACACATGGACTAAGATATAAAGACTCTTGCCGTGATGTTTTCAGACAACACAAGTACTTCACCATAGACTCTTTGTACCTTTATATATTAATTACCTTTTTGTCTCATAGAAAACTGAAGTAACTAAATGTAGTGATGTACATGACCACAACACCAGGTCCAAAGAGAATTATTACCAACAAAGAACAAGATTAAAAATGACGGACCTGAACCCATATACTAATGGACTGGTATGGTATTATAAACTGCCAGAGTCCATGAAAAACAGTAATAAAAAGCAATTCAAATCAAATCTAAAAGAATTCTTAATTGAAAAGAGTCTCTATTTACTCAACAAATCTTAAATGGTTAAGTCTAAGATCTGTAAAATAATGTATAAAAAAATAATTGACTGTATTAATATGTGTAAGATGTAATATGTTTTGGCAAGCATCAATTTACTGTTTAATTAGTACCTGTAAGGCTAAGATCTAAATGTATTTTATGTTTGTAACTGTTCATGACATTTGCAAAAGCCATCATATTGATGACACCATGCAAAAAATCTAAATAAATAAAATGACTGTTATGTACTGTAAATATATCTGACTTATCAGTAACAGAATTAATTTTACTTTTATTTTTATTTATTTATTTATTTCATGTTCCATAGATCCAGTTAGTGAGTCAATCACAAGGATATGGAACATGTCAAATTGTAAGGGTTTCAATTTAAACTTACTATAAACACAAGGGCAATTCAATGCCAAATTGTACATAGTTTAAGTAAGACATACTATAAATACTGTAATAGATACAATGTCAGCTAGATAACATAACAACCATTTAACAGAAAAAGGAGTTTCAAATAAAGGTTATAAATAAGAGCACAAAGTTAAATCAGATATTAGGCCTTCAAGAGTAAATACAGGTACAGCCAATCAGTTGTTACAAAAAGTGTGATAATGCTCAAATGCTCAATAAAATCAATTGAACTAGTTCTAGACGCAATAAGTTTAGTGATGGTATAGATTTTCTTTCAAATATTCATCCACAGTGTAAAAAGATTTCTCTGTCAGGTAATCTTTTAGAACTTGTTTAAATTTTGGCAGTTCTGTATGAACACATTTTATATATAGTGGGAGACCATTGAACAGCTTAATGCTGGAGTAGTAAACTCCTCTTTGTACTAAAGTGAGACGTTTCATTTCAACACGTAGATTGTTGTTGTTTCTGGTGTTATAGCAATGGAATTTACTGTTGTCTTGGTAGATAGAATAATTTTTGCACACAAAGGTCAGCAAGGAAAAAATATACTGTGAGGCAGTTCTTAGGATTCCTGTCTTTCGAAACAAGTGCCTGCAAGACTGTCTTTGATGGACCCCATACATTATTCTGATTGCTTTTTTTTGGACGGTGAAAACTTTTTTTGCAAGTGGTTGGTTCCGCCAGAATACGATAGTATATGACATCAATTAGTGGAAGCAGCGAAAGTAGGCAACCTTAATGGTGTCAACTTCAGCCACTGAAGAAATTACCCCTAATGCAAATGTTGCCAAGCTAAGTTTTTTACATAAATGAAGAATGTGAACTGACCAATTACATTTGCTGTCTATATAAGCACCCAGGGATTTTGTATCTTCAACTTTCTGTATTGGTTGATCTCTACATTTTATGTTAATTTCATCGAGATTACTCTGTGATGTATGGAACCTCATATAATGCGTTTTATTTGCATTGAGCGAGAGACCATTTGAGGAGAACCAATTTAAGATGTCATTAAAAACAGTATTTGTAGTTTATTCGAGATTGTGATCTATCAAATCGTCAGTTAGAATTGTGTTATCATCAGCAAACGGGGTAAATTTGGTGTTTGTCTCAGAACAAAGAGGAAGATCATTAACGAGGAGTGGAATAGCAGTGGGCCCAAAACGGAGCCTTGAAGGCACACCACACGTTATCGTGCTTCACTCAGACGAGGCAGGTTCTCCAGAGGAGCCATTTAGTATTACAGTCTGCTTCCGATCCTTTGATATGATTGTAGCCACACGCCAACAGTACCACCTAAACCATAGTATTCTGCCTTTTTCAAAAGAATTTGGTGGTTTACACAGTCAAAGGCTTTCGTAAGATCACAAAAAAATACCCACTGGAGACATTTTTTGTTAATGGCTCCCAAAACTTGGTTGCTGAAAGGGAATATTGCCTGTTCAGTACAAAGACCAGCACGAAAACCAAACTGATTTTTGCTTCAGATAATGTGGAAGTTGAGATGATCTACAATCCTCCTGTGCATGAGTTTTTCAACAATTAACGAGAAGGTAGTTAATAGTGATACTGGAAGATAGTTTGTACTATTGTTTTTATCGCCTTTTTTAAAGAGTGGAATAACTACAGCCAATTTTAGTCTGTCAGGGACAATCCTTTCTTGTAGGGGTGTATTGTATATGTTTCATAAGACAGGACTAACAAATTTATAACAGTGTTTCAGTATTTTACTAGAAATATTGTCCACACCAGCAGAATTTTTATTTTTTAATGATCTAATTACTCTTATGACTTCGTTTACAGCAACTGGAGGTAAAGATAGCTGTGGAATTCTGTTGCTAATAGCTTTCTGTAGGAGGGACAATGATTCTTCCATAGAACCATTATAGCCTGTCTTCTCTGCTGCTCTCAAAAACTGGTTATCAAATTTTTCTGTAACCAACTCAGGTTCCTTTATGATACTGTCCCCTGTTTTAATCTCTACCTGAGACATTTTCCCTGTTTTCTTACCAGTTTCCCTCTTGTAGTGGGAAGAAATTAAGCATCACCCATCCACCACTGTCAGCCCAGTTTGCAGGTGACTATAAGTTTAATTTAGTTTTGTTTATGTATTTTTCTTAATATTTGTAATAGCTGTGAATTATCTAAAAGTTTTGTATTTTTTATGTTTCATGTACGGAGAAGGCGGCGCAACGAATGGAGACAGCATCTTCATTGCCGCGACCAGAGTGGAAATTGCTGGCCGCTATACGTCGCGGGTCGACAGCCAAGGAGCAACAGAAGATCCTGGAACCGAGTTGTTGCGTCGTGCTTCTAAAAATTAAAAATGAATTTTTTGTACTCTTTTTGTACAACAATGACGTCATATAGAGCTTAATCTTATTGAAAAGTCAGTCCTAGTTTGTCAACGGTCAAGTTCACATCTGTATGTGTAGTAAGCAAATAAAATAGTGAATGCTACTAAAGTTGAAACATGTGTTCTGAGGATTTATTTATGAAGAATTATGTGAACGGATTAATAATATATTTGACAAGATTATTGAATTCTGACAGCGTTCATTGAAACTTTGAATCTCAAAGGTTTATTCAATGTGTGATTCTGATATCGATTAAATCACGATAACGTGTGCCAATATAATTTCTGAGGAGAAACAAACGAAATTTAAATCGAAAAAGTTTACAAAAGACAAATTGGCTCAAGTGATGTAATTCTTTGCAAACGATTCAACTGATGTTTTACAGTTTCGTTCAAGAACCATTCTGAGACAATTTAAAAAGAATATAAATAATTTTGAAGTGGGTTGTAACTGACGTAGGTGACGAAGTCCACACATGGTCATATATCAAACGAAAATCGGTTATAAAAAATCTATACGTTGTTACACTACACCGTGGCGACCTTAGAAACAGGACTTGTGTGCAACTAAGGCACACAGGTACGAAACAAAACATCAAGAGTCCTTCGGAAGTCAACGCGAGTCTTCGTGGAGCCTTTACCAGCCAGCGGCGACTTCGCGAGGGTGGGCATCTGACGGAGCGCAGCCAAGCAGTACGGTCACGCAGTTATTCCACGAGAAGGCGCATCTGTTGGGCAGGAGCTGAACGCTGCATGCCGGCCGCGGTGGTCTCGCGGTTCTAGGCGCGCAGTCCGGAACTGTGCGACTGCTACGGTCGCAGGTTCGAATCCTGCCTCGGGCATGGATGTGTGTGATGTCCTTAGGTTAGTTAGGTTTAAGTAGTTCTAAGTTCTAGGGGACTAATGACTACAGCATTTGAGTCCCATAGTGCTCAGCGCCATTTGAACCATTTTTTTTTGAACGCTGCAAACCCCGACAACCTTTTTTCTCCCTAAACTAATAGGCCCAGTACATCAGCTGCGGGGCGTTCCTCCGGCTGGTATTAGAGGTGTTGCTGAGGGCTTGCCTGTCTACGGCGGTGCCGGGCGTGGTTGCAGCCAGTGACGTCTCCGGTGTTCGACTCAGCGTCCTGCCGGTTGCGGAAGCAGGGTCGCAGCATCTCAGCGGCTGCATCGACGGCTGTTACATCTGCAGCCCATAGCAGTACACTGATCATCGAGAACTACAAATTACAATATTAGTGTCCAGTGAGTTTGTTTCAAGTTGGAAGTGGAGCGTTGCACATAGGGAGTGTGCTTTTACAGGATTGTTGATTACAAGTCTGCGTGTGTAACTAGTTAATATCTTACAATAATGTCGGGAAGTGAAATGTCAGACGAAGAGCAGTCTATGTCCGATAGGAGCATGAGATCCCTTTTTAGGGCGATCGCTAAATTAAAACAATCTAACGGGGATTTTTAGCTGAATTAAAACAGTCTAACGAAGAATCTACTGCTAGATTAAAACAGTCTAACGAAGAATCTATGGCTAGATTAAAAGAGGAACTTAAAGGGGAGCTAACAAAATCGACAGACAGGTTACAGGAACATCTTAATGAAACCAGTCGAGAATTAAGTGATAAAATAGAGGCTTCTAAAGTTGAAATGCAGGAAAAACTAGTAGCACTTAGTAATAAGATTGCAGATAATTGTAAAAGGTTAGAAGAACATATCCAGGAATCGCGCGAGGAAAAAGCTCGCATGCGAAAAGATATTACTGACTTAACCGAGAGACTAGATAGTGTCAATATCTTAGTTGTAAATGAAATACAGAAAAATAACGATCTGTTATGAGATGAATTTTCTATGCAAACAGAAACTGTTCGTAGAGAGTTATTGAAATCTATTAAAGAGGTCTCTACCAAACCTGTAGAGATTTCGTCAATAGATAATGTAGAATTAGAGACATTAACTCATCAAGTAGAAAAAGATCATACCGAAATCGAAAACATGAAATTTTTAATTACTGAAATATGCAGCAACCTTGAGACTGCCAAAGATAATAACATTGACGAAGGTACAGAGCGTTCACATCGTGAACACAGTGAAGAATCGATATTAGCTCATCGCATATCCAATACAGAAATGCGAATACAGGAAATTACTAAACGGTTATCGGAATTAGATAATAATGAAAACATTTCAAGTAGTAGAAGTAATAACGTAATCAGAGACAACAGTCGTATCGTGTTTGCTAGCTCGGACGACAACAATACAAATAAAGAAATCACGGCAAGCCAATCCGATGCAACTCCATCTCTGCAATCTAAACAAAATCCAACTATGTCTCTCGCAGAATGTTGGGATGATATAACGGCAAATTCAAATGTAGCAAGTCGATTTCCTGTATTCAACCCAGGAGGCGAACTTCACCCTGTAATCTTTATAAAAGCTTTTGAAACTTCTTTATCTCCTAAATGGAGTAATGAAAAACGGATTCAATTTGTAATAGGACATTTAGAAGCAGAAGCTGCGGAATGGGCAGTACTGCATAGAACTGAATTTAGGGACTGGGATGATTTTGTTAAGCAGTTTAAACAAAATTATTGGTCAAGAGGAAAACAACAACACTTAACTTTAGAGTTGTTAGACCCTCCTCCTTATTCTAAACGGTGGGGAGGTTATAGGAATTATTTCAAATGGCATTTAAACCGTGCTAAATTAATTGAAGAACCAATTATTGAAAGTCATCTACTACGAGTCCTAATTAGTAGATTACCGTATTATGTAAAGGAAAGAAAAATGTTATTCTACGAATTGTCTATCCAACAATGCATCCCAGACGAAAAAGTTTGCGAACAGATTGTTAAAAATGCTGAACGGAGAATTAAAAGTTGTAATCAACGTGCTATAGAACCCTCATTTCAGGTAGGAGATCTTGTGTTAGTACGATCTCATCCTAAAAGTTCTAAGATCGATAAGGAATGTAGAAAATTCTTCTTTATCTTTGAAGGTCCATATGTTGTACATAAGATTGTACATCCCAAAGCGTTACTTCTTGTGGAACCTTCATCAGGTGTAATTAAAGGATTATATAGTGTTGATCAAATGAAACCCTTCATTCCTAAATAAGTTAATATTTAGTATAGGTTACACATGGAAGAGCGTTCATAGTTTATTCATGTGAAGTTTTTCGTGATAGTTACGTATTATTTTAAAGAATTAAACAGAAAGCTTAAACAAGTGTTCTACAATAATCTACTGGTACTTCAGAAAGAGAAAGATAACCAAAAGGGCGATTTATATGGAAGAAATTTTGCTATTAGGTCAAAAGGAATTTTGTATATTTGAAATTTACTTGGATAGTAGGAACCAAAGGGGATGGTTAATAATTTTAGGGACCATGGGCGTCCAAAGCTATATGGCTCACGAGAACATAGCAGAGTGCCTTTAATAGAGATTTGTAATAGTGTTAATATAGAACACACCAAACGGGGCTCTCTCGCTTGTTTCTCCTAAATAAATTGCCATTACCCAACAAGGTGTCCGAAGGTAAAGAAAGCCGTGCCGAGATTCTAAAGAAAGTTTTGCTTGATTTCTTCTTGACCTCAGGCATAAATAAGGCATTAGGGAAAAGAATGACGTAAAGTAAATAGTACCATTAGTTATTGTGAGAAACTTATTAGTAATATACAATTTTGGAAAGAATAACTCTAGTAAGTGAATAAAACTAAAACTAATTTATCATAATTTGAACGCTCTGTCCTAATGTAACAACGTTAAAGAACGTACTAAATCAGTATTTATTAGCAACTATTAAATGAAGAGGAGTAATCTCCATATATTCGGTTATGAATTACCATAATAGCACAATTAAGAGTAAATGACAAATAGTCACAACAATATCGTATTAAAAGGATTAAATCTATCTAAGAGCAAGGATTCTAGAGTACGTAAAATGTGAGGAAAATGTATTAACAGTTAAATATTGTACATTGAAAAGTTTATTTTCGGTTAAAACCTGACAAACTGAGCTTGTGGGTGGGGTATGTAGTGGGACGAAATTAAGCGTCACCCATCCACCACTGTCAGCCCAGTTTGCAGGTGACTATAAGTTTAATTTAGTTTTTTTTATGTATTTTTCTTAATATTTGTAATAGCTGTGAATTATCTAAAAGTTTTGTATTTTTTATGTTTCATGTACGGAGAGGGCGGCGCAACGAATGGAGACAGCATCTTCATTGCCACGACCAGAGAGGAAATTGCTGGCCGCTATACGTCGCGGGTCGACAGCCAAGGAGCAACAGAAGATCCTGGAACCGAGTTGTTGCGTCGTGCTTCTAAAAATTAAAAATGAATTTTTTGTACTCTTTTTGTACAACAATGACGTCATATAGAGCTTAATCTTATTGAAAAGTCAGTCCTAGTTTGTCAACGGTCAAGTTCACATCTGTATGTGTAGTAAGCAAATAAAATAGTGAATGCTACTAAAGTTGAAACACGTGTTCTGAGGATTTATTTATGAAGAATTATGTGAACGGATTAATAATATATTTGACAAGATTATTGAATTCTGACAGCGTTCATCGAAACTTTGAATCTCAAAGGTTTATTCAATGTGTGATTCTGATATCGATTAAATCACGATAACGTGTGCCAATATAATTTCTGAGGAGAAACAAACGAAATTTAAATCGAAAAAGTTTACAAAAGACAAATTGGCTCAAGTGATGTAATTCTTTGCATACGATTCAACTGATGTTTTACAGTTTCGTTCAAGAACCATTCTGAGACAATTTAAAATGAATATAAATAATTTTGAAGTGGGTTGTAACTGACGTAGGTGACGAAGTCCACACATGGTCATATATCAAACGAAAATCGGTTATAAAAAATCTATATGTTGTTACACTACACTATTACATTCCATATCGTTTTAATTTTATTTTCTGAGCTTTCAATTTCCTATTTTATGCAGGGATAAAATACAGGGAGCAAAAGGCTATTTACAATTTGTATAGAAACCAAATGTCAGTTATAAGAGTTGAGGGGCATGAAAGGGAAGCAGTGGTTGGGAAGGGAGTGAGACAGGATTGTAGCCTCTCCCCGATGTTATTCAATCTGTATATTGAGCACGGAATGAAGGAAACAAAAGAAAAATTTGTAGTAGGTATTAAAATCCATGGAGAAGAAATAAAAACTTTGAGGTTCGCCAATGACATTGTAATTCTGTCAGAGACAGCAAAGGACTTGGAAGTGCAGTTGAACGGAATGGATAGTGTCTTGAAAGGAGGATATACTATGAACTGACTTTATATCGTTGACCTTGTGTTCTTGACCAGACACTTACCTTGTCAGAGGATTCAAATTATAGTAGTTTTATTTCATAATAGATATGTTACCATGCAAACTGCAAGCTGAAGTTTCAGTGTTGACAGTTTTTTCCATATAAAGTAACATGATAGGTTGCTCTTTCTGCAGTGATCTACACATAACTAAATTGAATTATAGAAAAACTATCTGCATGTGTTTCTTTCTTGTATACACTCCCTCACAAGACCACTTTTCAGATGATTTTCTTGTTTCCTCTCACCTCACACTTTCATTTGGCTAGTGTACTTGTATCACTGCATACTTTCTTCCAATTGCCTTGTCTCCAGATGAAATCATTCACCCTGCAGCTAAGTGTGAGCTGTTTTTCAAACATTAATGGGATATTAGAGTGTCCCTACTAGTGAGCGCACTGCTTTAGATAATCACTTATCTGCATCAACTTCCAGCCAGTTCACAATTTTGATGACCTGTTAATGTTTCAAGTAAAAATCTAGCAATCGAAAGTCAACAATATTATGAGAAGGATAGATTGCTACTCTCCATAAAGATTCTTTGAGTTGCAGACATGCACAATGAAAAGACTGTTACATATAAGATTTCAGCCAATGACCTTTTCAGAAAAGAGAAATGCACACACATTCACACAAGCTAGACTACCCCACACCACAACCTCTTGCCAGACTGCAACAGAAACATGTTGAACAGGACCAACAATCCAGAGCAGGACGGGGAAGGGGGAGGGACAGTCAGATATGAGTGAGGGAACAGGAATTGGCCCTGCCTCGCAGAGCACAATGCAATTAGACATGGCAGGATAAGGCTGAGAGATGCAGCATTGGGAGGCTGTGGCATACAGAGAAGATGAGGAGAGTAGCAGAGAAGGACAAAAGACTGATTGATACAACGGCAGAGAACAGCACATAATAAGGGTGAGGGGAGGGGAACTGTGAGGTGACAGTTGAATGGAGGATTAGGGGTCAGTAGGTTAGTATAGGCTGAGGATGGGATGATTTTGGGAGTTAACAATAGTCTGTAAGAATGACTCCCATTTGTGGTGGTGGAAGGATGATCCAGATGGCTTGGGTTGTGAATCAGCTATTGAAATTAAGTTCATTATATAGGCTGCATGTTGTGTCACAAGGTGGCCCACTTTGTTCTTGGCCACAGTTTGGTGGTAGCCATTTATCAAAAATGGCTCTGAGCACTATGGGACTCAACTGCTGAGGTCATTAGTCCCCATGTAGCCATTTATCCTCACAGACAGCTGGTTGACAGTCATACCAACTTAAAAAGCTGAAGAATGACTGGAGCAGAGCTAGTGTATGTAACAGCTGCTTTCAGAGAGGCGAGGCCTCTTCGATGGTATAAGATAAGCCAGTGACAGGACTAGAATAGGAAGTGCTGGGTGAGTGGATTGGGCAGGTCTTGCACATGGATCTTCCACATGGATATGATCCCTGCAGCAAGGGGTTGGGATTAGGAGTGGCATGGGGATGCACTAGGATGTTGCATGGGTGATAGAACACCACTTTAATAGGGGTTGGAGGGAGCTTGGATACAATGTCCCTCATTTCAGAGCATGATTATAGTCAAAGCCCTGAAGAAGATGTGCTTCGGTTGTTGCAATTGAGCATGGTATTGGGTGATGAAGAGGACACTTCTATGTAGATGATTCTTGGGGAGTGTGGGGATATGGCACAAGAAACCTGTCTGTGGACTAGATGTAGGGGTAGTGTCTGTCTGTGAAGGCCTCTGTGAAACCTTTAGGATACCAGACAAGGGAGCCCCCATCACTGCAGATATGCCGACCCAGGTGACCAGTCTCTATGGGATGTATGCCTTGTTAAGTTTGGGTCTGCTAACGTTCAATACGATCTAGACATAAGTATCTCAATCTGACACCACAAAAACTGGACAGCATTGCTGCACATGTTGCTGTAGGAATCCTGTTTCTCACTGTTCTTGACCAAATTTGATCAACAATGCAGGATCCAAATTTGGAGACAATACATTGCACAGTGATGCAGGACTTAATATCATCGCAGTTTCTTATAATTTGGCTTCATAGTCAGTCATAAATGAATGATGCAATCACTGTCAAAGCTTAGGTACAAAAAATTAAGTATAGCAATAATCTATGTGTACTGCTTTTATAAGCCATGATGACCTGTACCTGGAATTAAAAAGCGAAGGTTTCATGTTTCCTGCACCTCGAATTAAGAAGAGAAGATTTCATGTTAGTAATAATTAACATTGCACAAGGTGAATTATCATAAAAATACAGAAATGATTATATTTGTGTTGAAGGGACTTTTGGTTTTAAGTGGCTATGATTTTGAACTTACCATGATAATACTGCTGAATAATATGAGACAAGGATTCCCATGCACTTTCCTCATTTCTGAAAGAAATGACAGTGATGTGTTGACTGTATTTTTCAACTACATAAAGTCACAGGTTGGACGGATTTTCCCCAAGGTATTCATGTCAGATCTGACAGAATACTACACTACTGCTTGGAACAGAACAATAGGAGCTCCTAAAATGGGACTTTCTGCACGTGGAATGTGGATAGAGCATACAGAAACAACATCAAGAGTAAAATTCTGCACAGGTACAACACAAATGAGGTGCAAAAGCTTGTTAAGACATTAATGAAGGTGAGAGATGTTGCTATGTTTGAAGAATTGCTGCAAATGCACTCCAGAAGCTCTGTAGTGATCTAGATGCATTCGAATTTGGTCATTATTCCAAGAACTACAATGAAAAAATACGAAGTGCTGGGCATACTGTTACAGGGTGCAAGCTTGTCCATGCACCTGGAGAGTATATGCGCAAGGCTTTGAAATAAGCAAATGGTAATGCAAAGTAACTGAAATGAATGGACAAAGGCGTATCTGCAATGATGTCATTTTTAACAGTGAAGCTGTTTGATAGGCTTATTGTGATCGTGAAAAGAATGGTAACTAGTAAAATAAAAGACATTTGCATTAGGCAGAAGTCTATTTTAATGGACGAATTCATTACTAAGGTAGCAGTGGTTGGGAAGTACTGCTTCAAGATCATCTGAAGTTCATCTTGTGAAAGACAATAATGTCCACTTAAGTGTAGATTAATGTGCAGTAAATGTGAAGCATGCATTCACTGGTATTCTTGCACATGCGTTGCATGCAATATTAAATATGTATAACCATATCCAGAATGTTAGCTAAATGGAAAAGGAGATCAGAGGTGATATTCCCTTGTAAAACCATGAGTTGTCAGATGCACTTGTTACGATGCTAGAGATGTGTCTAGGATTAAAGAGAGTGTGACGAAGCAAGCTGGGGTAATTTTAATTCTCCCTCTTTAAAGTCGTTTTTTTTTCAATTTTAACTAATTACCATTAACATATGTGAATATAATCTGCATTTTCATAATAGAGAAAAGTTGACCCTCAGTTTTTAGATTATAGCAACAGATCTAATTTTGAGCTTACCCTTATGTATATAAATGATTTTCTAATTTATTTTAACTATTCCTAGTTAGTATCTTTTGCTATACGGTGAAATCAGTAACTGTTTCGTAACGTGAAATCTATTGTTGACATATAAACAAATATAAATTCTTTAATAATTGCAAACATTTAGAAGATCAAATGCTAGTATTCTTAAAGTATCTATCTGGCTCTATTAGAAAATATGTTAGCAAAACCAACTCGGAATTAATTCCAAGGTAATTAACAGTTTTATCAAAAGAATTGTTAGCGTAACTACAGTATATGTCAATTTCATGATTTAAACAAATAATTCAGCCTAACTCTCGCAGTAGAAGAAATTGTTAAAAAGGACCAATCTTTCAATGTAGTCAGTTAATTTAATGAGTTAATTTTTATTTGTAATTTCTGTAAATTTAACTTCGAACAATGTGTGGTTTCAGTACCGATTATTGTGATGATATATGAGGGCCCGATTTTTCGTCATAAGGCAGTCAGTCCACAGCTGAGTTTCAGACAAGAAACCTGTGTTGGTTAGAACAACAGCAATGCTTCAAATTAACTGTGGAAAAAGCGTTAAACAATTAGGCTGTGTGTAAAAACAGTGACAGTGTCTGCTCCATACGTACCTGTGTATCCTTCAAGAAATGTGATCTTGGCGGTTAGGCTTTTACTGCGTGTAGATGTTCAACAGGAAACTATTGTAGCAGTACGTGGGATTTCGCCTGCAAACTAATAATGGGGCTTCACGAAAGTTAAACAATAGTGCACTGGCCATTTAACTGTGTATTATTAGGGGGTTGTGAACAGTGAAATTAAAGTACTGAAAAACGTAACTGTGCATCTGTCAGCTACATCATTTAAAAAAGTAGTCAGTGTCGGAATCCACAACCCATTTTTTCAGCCAGTGTAGCAACGCAATATGACAACAGCGAGGACAATCAACAAGCTAAAGAATTAAAAAGCAAGGAGGAGCAGCTACAACAGGGAAGCAGTTTTGGACCGAGTAAGTGTAAATGCTAACTCCAGTACCCAAGAAGCACTGTCAGATGAAAAGAAAAAAATTATTTCAATATTGCTGGAATGTCACCTAGCCAAAAAATGGTGACATGCAGTTCTTTCACTAGCCCAGAAACGAGTCACAAAAGAGGAAGCTGACTTCTCCAAAGAAAACAGATCATCATACCACATCCTACAGCAATGGTTGCAGCTATGCTCTCACATTTTTGTGGTGTCAGATTCCAATGACTTAAGTCTAGATCGTATTCAACATGAGTCAACACAAACTTGACAAGGCACCTTCTCTCCTAATGGAGGACTTTCTTTCCTGCAGGCCACTTTCCATTAACTTTGTTACTACCTAGCATTTTTAGGTGTCTTGTCCCTTCACCTTTGGTAAAAAAGGTTCAAATGGTTTTAAGCACTATGGGACATAACATCTAGAACCGCTTGGCCACAGCGGCCAGCTCACCTTTGGAGATTAACTGAGCTGAATGATGGCAAACATAGGGGAGAGTAGGGCACATTGAACCATAAAAAATATTTCTCCGTGTTACTCATCCAATAATTTTATTACAGAGTTGTGATTTACAGATGTTACAGTTTAATCATTCAAGTATCAAATGGCCTTATGTGATTGCACTGTCATTAATTGTTTTTTAGCTGCATGCCATTGAAAAAATTTGGTAAATAGTTCATTGTGTCCCACATTCATTGAAAAAACCTATTTAGCAAACAAAGTAAGTGTAAATGTACTTTAAAGATAATGTGTACATATATTCCATGTGTGAATCATATAATTAAATCTGTAGGCACACAATCATGTAACTTATTTTGGAATTACCTAATGGCAGTGGCCTCAAAGCTGATTCCAAATTTGAAATATGATTTTTGTCTCTTTGGCACATCATCAGTAGCAGGTCATGGGAGCATGTAAAGTATGTTGCTAGCTGGAAAAAAAAGCTTTATCCTTTACCTGAGGAAAATAAATCTTCCCTCCCAGTTTTTTACTTTTTCCCAAAAATGATACCTGATAATCTCCTGCGTCATCCTTTGGTTTCAAAATCTTCCCCACATAGTAAACCAGTGTTTTGTTTTTCAGTTCAAAGGTCTTTCAAGTTTTTGAAGAAATTCGAAACAGTATACCGATTAAAGTACGTTGCTCTGCATAAGCTGCAGCCTTCCGGGGCTCGGATACTTAAACTTGGATTTAGTTTCATACAACCAGTCTACACCAGCCATTCCCTCCATCCAGTTCACAGGACATTTCAGACCATTTTTCAAAGCCAGCTCACTTGCTAAGCGCCTGCATGTTTTAGTGCCAACACCAAAGCATATCTTAGAAGAATGCAGCAAATACTCCAATAATTCTTTCTCCTGCTCCACAGAAAATACCTTACGATTGTCATAGTTTGGTGTCTATCTTTCACTGGAACCACATTTAATCTTTTGAACATATCGTTGAATAGGAGGGTATGGTATTGAATGAGATTTAGCTGCTTGGCGAACTGCCATGTCCTTATTAAGAACATCCTGTACAGCTTCTTGCATAACATCATTGTCAGCTTTACCTCTGTGCATCTTCCTGCGGTACGAATGAACCATCTTCAAACCTGATAATATAAAGCAGGACTGCTGAACGTCTGTAATTTAAATGCCTTAAATACCTACACATATGTTTTTACCCATGCTAAGGAAACAAAGTACAGAGTGCTTGTATTGGACAATTAAAAGATTCCTGGGGCACAATGGACCACCATAGGGCACAATGAGCCATGGTTCATTGTGCCCAGGGAGAGCTTGTTCAATGTGCCCCAACAGTACATATTTCAAACAAAGCTCATGTGAGGTTATGTACAAAAACTGTTAATATTTGAAGATCTATATCATTAAAATACAGTATTGATATTGTTACAATGACTTACTTTCTCTAAAATTTGCTGACAAAGGATTGAACAAAATTCAATCAATATATGTCTCCAAAAATTACTTCGCTATCGCACAACTAACATATCACCAGTACAACACTAATGGCGGGAACTAGATCCTGCAGAAAACAAATGGCAGTCGGTGGAGCAGTACTGACAACATATGCACAGAGGAAAAAAAATTTACCACCTTATACTGAAATTATGCTGCCTTATTCATTGCGCCCCGTGGTTCAGAGTGCCCCACTCTCCCCTACAGGTTGAGTAGACATTAACAAACTTAATGCCACAGTGTTTGAGGAATCTGGATTGTGTAACATGTTCCACTTAAAAAATTTACCTTCACTAGAGGACTCCAGATTTCACACTATTTGATAAACGGATTGGAAATGATCAATCCAACGCTTTTTAGACTCAGCTTCAAATGTATACATCACACATTTCAACCTCTTGTGCTGCTGCATTACGCCATGAATGTCTTGTTGGTAGCGTTTTAAACTCCTTTTGCAAGTAAAACTCTTGTTGCTTATGTAGCACTGGTAGGAACATGAGAGGTCGTTATTTGTAACATGAGGTACAATTTTGTTCCAGATTATGTGGGTGTGCTTTGCAAATATGCTGCCTCAGAGACTTGCGGTAATTGTATTCATTGTCATAAATTTCGCAAGGTCAATGGAAGCGTCCAATCCCACCTGGCTGCTTTGTGCCGTGACATAAGGGTGTTACGGGGTGCCATAATGGAGTGGAGTTTATTTTATGAGTTGGTTATGTTTGTAGATGTCATCTTGTTGCGGTTCATGGTGTCCTCTGGTGGTGGTGGTGGTGGTGGTGTGTGTGTATGGGCCGAGTATTATATGGTATGTTGGGTGCATTTGAGCTTTCGTGGTGGCACTGCGCAGTTTTTCGGATTTTCTGGGACTGAAGAATTGAAACTGGTTTCAGTGGGTTATCAATTATTTTTTATTTATGTGATTGTGTTGTTGATACGTGTTACTGGTTTGCTGTTTGTCATTCAGTAAGGCGTTTAATTTATTGTGTGGCTTCTGTTGTTAGGTATGGATATGACTATGAAATATAATAGCTTGAGGTTGCATGCTACAGGGTCCGGCAAAAACTCCCCGATTACAAAGTAACGTGCAGCGGACAGTAGAAGGAGCAGAGTGGTGGAGGGCGCGTCGTTAAGTAGCTGCCTACGTGCCGTTTTCAGTGTACGCCATGGCGTGGTCTGGTGAACATCGTGCCTTCGTAGTGGAAGATTTTATTCAAAATGGCGAATCGCCTATTAATACTCAACGTGCTTTTCGCGTTCGCTTTGCGCTCGGACGACGGGACCCTGTTCCCGATAAGAAAACAATTTATTCTTGGGTTGCTAACTTTCGTGAGACAGGTTCCGCATTAAAAAGGAAACCACCTGGACGACCACGGACTGCAACAGGCCCCGGAAATGTTGATGCAGTTAGAGCTTCAGTTCAACAATCTCCTCGACGATCCGCTAAAAAGCATGCGGCAGCATTACGGATATCTGATCGAAGTGTGAGAAGAATCTTGCATCGAGATCTTAAAATGCATCCTTACAAAATTGTAACTACGCAGGAATTGAGTGAACGAGACTGTGGTGTCCGTGTAAGTTTGTGCCAAGACCTTCTTCGGAACATTCGTCCCAACGATATTGTGATTTTTTCTGATGAAGCACACTTTCACCTTGCCGGAACAATGAACAGCCAAAATTGCAGGTACTGGTGTGAACACAATCCCCAAGAACTTCATCAACGACCACTTCATAGCCCTAAAGTAACAGTATGGTGTGCTGTTTACAATTCCGGAGTGATCGGTCCTTACTTTTTCGAAGAAAATGACAGGAATTTAACCGTCAACAGTGAACGCTATTGTGCCATGCTCCGCGACTTTCTCCAACCGCAACTAAGGGAGCTTTTTGGTGAAATAGAGAACGTGTGGTTCCAGCAAGATGGTGCTACAGCCCACACAGCGCGGCAGTCACTGGCATTGGTGAAGGAAATGTTTCCTGGACATGTGATCTCGTTGCGTGGAGACATTGGCTAGCCCCCACGATCACCGGACTTAACGCCCTGTGATTTCTTTCTTTGGGGCTATTTAAAAGCAAAAGTTTATGAACAACGTCCACAATCTTTACGAGCCCTGAAAGAAGCAATTACACAAGAGGTTGAAGCTATTCCACCTGAAATGACTCAAAGAGTAATGAATAACTTCAGGGAAAGACTCAATCAGTGTGTCGACAGTGCAGGAAGCCATTTAAGGGATGTTTTATTTAAAAAGTAAGACCATAAGAGTATTTTCTAAAATGGCATAATATGTACTTTTATTTAGTATAAATAAAATTGTTCTACCTTATTTGGTTTTGTTTTTATTAGCTTTCCTTAAAGGGGAGGTTTTTCTGCCGGACCTTGTATAACGAGTCACCCTCCTCTAACATTAACTTTTTTTATAGAGATAATTGATACCATGTGTACTATCGATTCTTGCATAGATTAAAATTATCTCAGCTGTTTCACTAAAAGAATTCATATGATTTTGTATACGGTTTGATGCAGCTCTCCATGCTACTCTATCCTGTGCAAGCTTCTTCATCTCCCAGTACCTACTGCATCTACATCCTTCTGAATCTGCTTAGTGTATTCATCTCTTGGTCTCCCTCTACGATTTTTACCCTCCACGCTGCCCTCCAATACTAAATTGGTGATCCCTTGATGCCTCAGAACATGTCCTACCAACCGATCCCGTCTTCTGGTCAAGTTGAGCCACAAACTTCTCTTCTCCCCAATCCTATTCAGTACTTCCTCATTAGTTATGTGATCTACCCATCTAATCTTCAGCATTCTTCTGTAGCACCACATTTCGAAAGCTTCTATTCTCTTTTTGTCCAAACTATTTATCGTCCATGTTTCACTTCCATACATGGCTACACTCCATACAAATACTTTCAGAAATGACTTCCTGACACTTAAATCTATACTCGATGTTAACAAATTTCTCTTCTTCAGAAACGCTTTCCTTGCCATTGCCAGTCTACATTTTATATCCTCTCTACTTCGACCATCATCAGTTATTTTGCTCCCCAAATAGCAAAACTCCTTTACTACTTTAAGTGTCTCATTTCCTAATCTAATTCCCTCAGCATCACCCGACTTAATTCGACTACATTCCATTATCCTCGTTTTGCTTTTGTTGATGTTCAATACGATGTATTATATTTCAGGTTAAAATGTATAAAAAAGAAATTAACCTCTTACAATCAATATGTACTAAGAGTTAATATTACTCTTCTTTTAAGAATAACTGAAATTTCAAAATCTCTGGCATGCATAAAATTCATTTCATTAATAGCACAATCTAATGCTAATTATTAAATTTATTTATAAATTGATATATTTTAACAAAGATTCTTCTTTGGTAGAGAAAGTTCGTAAACAATTTCGCTTTGTAAACTATTTGGAATAATGCGAATACTGCAGAATGTAAGTAGTGGTGGGCATGCCTCTGATGGAAATTCACATAGTTTGCAAACTTGTCAACAACATCTAATTTGTGATGTGCTAGAAGTGAAAATTGTAGAGTCAGTGTGATTTTGAAGAATGGGATACAATAAAATACAGGCAAAACTTCAAGAACCTAAGAAATCGAAATTTCAGCTGCAAGAATGTACCCCTACATGTTTTAACTAAGTGAAAGTGTAGAAAGCAAAGAAACAGTTAAAAATGGCATTATGCAGTTGATTCTGGTAAAACTGAGTGAAAAAAAAGATGAAATGGACAGGGTACAATACCAAATAGATCAACTTAGTAATCAGGTTTCGGTACTAAAGGATGGGTTGTCGGAGGGATTAAGAAGTGTGATTGAAAAAGTCGATGTATTAGAAAATATGTATTGGAAAATGAGTTTGTGGCCCAATCTGCATAACAAACAAAGAATGCTGATGATGTCAGAGTTGAACAGAAAGCCATAGCAGAAAGAATGGAATAGAACTTTAGTAGTTTAGATCAAAAAAATGTAAATGTTGACAACAGTATGCTACCTAATGTAAATGTTTTAGACCAAAAAATTTCATTAGTTTAGGATAATTGTATTCACAACAATCTGTATTCAAATAATGGTATTATGTTGTCCAACATTCCAATCAAATGTGTTCCATCAGACTATTTACATCTAGTGGATCTTCTACACCACTGTAGGGATAGTTTTGCGTTGGGAATGAGAGACGACCAAAAGATAAAATTTGTTAAAAGATGACTTGAAGTGTAAATCTAAATTTAAGTGAGTGGGAGACATATAAAAGTTTAAAAAAAAAGTTTTTAAAATACATTTTGGTCAGAAGCTGAACAAAGGGGAGATAAAAGTGAATATCTGAACGGTCCAAATTATAGGAATCGGGGCTGTACACTGAAACAGTTCTGTAAGTATCAACTTATGAAATTAGCACACCTTGACAGGCCATTTGATGAAATGACATTAACTGATGCAGTAAAAAGGAGATTACCAGAAAGGTTGCAGTTGGATTTAGTACACGGACCTGACAATTGTCTAGAACAAATTTTACGATATGTAGACAGGCTGGATAGGGCAGTTGAAAGAGACATGTACCATAATAACCAAAATGATTGAGATCACAATGGTAACAACTCAGAATCAGAGATGGTGGTAACTTTAATCAGGGTCAACATGGCAATAGAGACAGAAATTTTGAACCTCAACAGAACAGAATTAGTGTGGATTACCGTGGGCAGTACAATAGGAGAAACTATCATAGAGACAACTATTTGGGAAACAGTGGTCCACCACAATGTAGGTCCACAGTTTTGGAGCAATGAAACACAAGTACAGTACCTAAACTTACACATATATTTAGGCAATAATAACAGTACTAATAATGTAGCAAAAGTGCCTGAAGTTGAATAAAAAGAACATCACATTTATCATTTATGTTTTGATCAAAAGTTTTGGAATATTATGTGTAATTATAATGATGTAGATACTAATCACACACCAGAATGTCGGAGTAATGAGAATTTTGATGTAGTGTGTACTAATGATTTCTTCTCTTGGTCAGAAAACA
This sequence comes from Schistocerca nitens, assembly GCF_023898315.1. Lineage (NCBI taxonomy): Eukaryota > Metazoa > Arthropoda > Insecta > Orthoptera > Acrididae > Schistocerca > Schistocerca nitens. The sequence continues at coordinate 898,497,934 of NC_064614.1, read as the reverse complement.
ATGTTATTGATGTATGCAAAACAGGTGATGACTGTATTGGATCTGAATTATGTGGTATTTTTGATGTAGATGTGAATGACAGCTATAAAATGACTGAGGTTGGCAAGTCTGTGACTGGTAGCTTATTGCAAATGAATGTAGGTGAAGTGTGACTTTGATAGTGATGAGAATTGTGTTGTTAATGATGTTGTTGATGAAGTAATTTTGGAACAGGATGATCATGATGATGATAAGTATCAGGTTTTTGTGGAGGTTAAGAATAATGAAGTTTCAAGAGTTGTTTGTGAATACAGGTAAGATAAGTGATGTTTGTGATGATGTAAGTGAGAGTCATGGAATACCAGTCCAGTCAAAGCAGTTTTTCATTAATGTAATGCAGAGTAATGATCAGAACAGTAAAGGTGGGTTATATGTAAGATTAGAAAATAAAGGTGAAATTTTTTTGAAGTTTGTTTGGTACGATACTGATGATAACATAGATAAATTTGTGTTCTGGAATAATTTAGCTGTGGTTAGTCCAAATTTATAACCAAATTGGTGGAATGAAGTGAAAGAAGACCTAAGTAGAAAGTGATCTTAATTGCGCTATGGAACCCATTCAGTGTGTCCATTCTTTACATGACAACAAGTGTAACCAAAGTAATGCTGTGAATGTAGAATGAATGAACGTAGAATGTAGTTTACTCGCCCCATAATGTACAGTTACGAATCAATAATTTTGGTAGTGGAGATGCATCAAATTCCTTTAAAAAAATAAGGTTATAATAACTAACATATTTAAGCATACATAATCTTTATTGTTTCTGTTCTTGCCAAACTGTCCTCCATGAATTCTTCAATTGAATAATAACATTTATCCACTATTAAATAACAATCTTTTTAGTGGGTCAGATTCCATTTTTAATAGATTTGTGTTATTTAATTTATTGTAAATTTTCAATCCCATGTACAATGGTGTTTGAGTGTACAGTTTTAAATTATGAGATGAAGGTTTGAAACTGTGTCTATGATGAGTACTGTAACTGTGGTTGAGATGAAAATTGTCAATTGAGTTTTGATTTTCAAATATGAAAATAAAAATTTCATTGGTATACTGAGAAGGAATTGTTAGTATTTTTAATTTTTTGAATAATGGCGACATGATATTCTTTTTTGGACTAAGCACATTTCTTATGATTCTTTTTTGAAGAGTAAGTAATCTCACGCTGTTCGTAGAGTTCCCCAGAAAATTATTCCGTATCAAATTATAGTCTCAAAGTAGCTGTGGAAGACTATCTTCCTGGTGTCCATAAGGGTGGAACCAGATGAGACATTCATCACATAAGCTAAGCTGTTTGGTTTGTCTGCTAAGAGTGAACATGTGCCTTCCAATTTAATTTTTTGTCAAGATTTAGACCTAGAAATTCTACATCACTTGCTTCTGTAATTTCTTGATCACTGTGCACTGTGTATTGATGATGTTTTAGCACTGAATTGCACTAATTGCGTTTTTGTGACATTGGGTTTTAATTCGTAATGCTGAAACTATAATTCTAGGTTTCCCATTTTATTTTCCACTGTATCAATAATTTTTTCTAAATTGCCATTTTCAATTAAAACCAAGGTGTCATCTGCAGATAAAACTGAGTGAACATCAATGCTTAAAGGTAAATTATTTATGTACAGCAGGAAAAAATAAGGCCCTAAAATTGAGCCCTGTGGGACCCCTGTACAAATCTTTTTCCAGTCCAAGAACGATTTTTTTTTCATTTGAATTTAGAATAACTCTGTTTCCTTTCTGATGAATAAGCTATGACCCACTGCAGTGCCCTGTCCACAATCCAATATATCTCTCTAACTTGTGCAGAAGTAGTAAGTGATTGACTAAGTCAAATGTTTGGTCAAATTGCAAAAAATACCTGTGACTTTTTTACCCTTGTCCAAAGCAGAGCTTATCTATACAGTGAATTCCCTGATAGTATTTTTTCCCTTTTTGAAATCCAAATTGATTTTTAACTATAATATCGTTTTCTATAAGAAAGTTTTCAAGATGTTTTGCAACAATCCTTTCTATCCCCTTACCATAAACTGGCTGCACGGAAATTGGTCAGTAATTTCCCTTGACATCCAGTGAGCCTTTCTTAAACAATGTCCTTATTTCACCATATTTTATCACAGCCGGGAAATATCCTTCTTCAAATGACTGATTAACAATTTTAGATAATGGATGAGAAATGATGTTATAAACAGCCTTGACTACAGTGGTTGGAATTTGATCCCACCCAGCTGATTTCTTGTTTTTTAAAGACAGTATAGCATCTTCTACATCTTTTGGGATAATTATTTTGAATGTTTTAAGGCTTGCATTTTGTTTTATATTTACAAAGTTGACATCTACCTTGTCCTGGTGGGCTGTGACATCTACTTCTGATTTTTCCATATTTATGAAGAAATCATTGAAACACTATGACATTTGAAAATGATCTATAATTATATCATTTTTAATTTTTATTTGGACAATTTCTTGGGACTTATTCTTTACTCCCAACTCACATTTGATGACATCCCAAATTGCCTTTGATTTATTTTCATGTTTACTAATATACAGGTTCTTAGCCATTTTTTTGCTGCCTGTATCACTTTTTTGAATGTACTCTTATATCTCTTTACATACTCCACAAAGTAAGCATTTTTGTTATGTTTTAACTGATTGTGAAGCTGTCTTTTCCTGGCACTAGAATCTTTTATTCCTACTGTAATCCAGTTTATTTTATTGGTCACTCTTTGTTGACAGGTTTGAGGGGGAAAAGTTTCATTGAAAATGTCTAGGAAACACTCTATTCTCTAGAGACCAATTTGTAGTTCTTATTTTGTTAGAAAGTATATTTACATTCTCTTTGTAAGAACTCATTTTAAAACATGTTTTCACATATTTTGGTTTCCTGTTTTTGGAAGCTCTATGAGCACTGCTGAATGATCTGATATGCCTAAATCTAAACAGAATTTACTTCCATTCTCAAACTGATGATTTGTCAGAATATATTGTCAATATATGATTAAGAGTGGCTATTTCTTCTAGTACATTCAGTGAAATTTAAATTAAAAGCATATTTCTGAATTAAGTCACAAAAATTTTCAGTATCGTCATTATTATCTAATACATTTATATTAAAGTTTCCTGCAATTACACTTTTTTCTTTCTGTCTTTCTGAAGTGTTCCATAGCACAACTTTCAAAATTACCTTCCTCATTCAAACAACTGAACTTAAAATTTATTGAGTCATGTAGAAGGATGCAGCAGCCCCCATGAGATAAAAACTAATGGCAAATGTAAAATTTTCAGTTTTGTTTAGCATCTCTATACTGTCCTTTGTCAGCGAATGTTCATTTAAACACACAATTTTTAAGTTTGAACATTCCGAAAGTAAAACGTGAAGTTCATCAATTTCAGAATAACTTGGGTCACAAAAATTTGAGGCTATGCCATTTGTATTCCAATGCATTAGAAAATGTTTATCACTGTTTTGAATGCTATGAAGTAAATCTTTTGTTGGAATATATCTATATTTTTTATTTCAGTTGATTCTTTTGTTTTAATATCCCTTGCACACTTTGTCAGTTTCCCTGATTATTGATGATTTTGCACACATCCAAAAACATTTTACTTAGTGATCTCTTACATGAAATGTCTAATAATAGAGATGATTTAGATTTTGGATGTCCATAGATTAAGATTGATGAGTGGAAAGGAAACTGTTTGATTGATACAGGTAATCTGATTTGTGGTATATCTGAACAATTTAGAGACAAAATCTAGTATAGTAAGAATTTTGTGGAAACGCCTGTTGTAGGTGTAAAAGTAAGAGGAGCTACAGGTAAGCAAAGCAAGTTGGTAAGGTGTCAGGTACTTTTAATATTTAGTATAGAAGGCGAGACCTTTGAACATGGATGCTTAGTGATCCCTAGTCTGGAAGGAAATGTATTGTTGGTATGGATTGGATAGTGAAAGTTGAAGCTTGTTTTGGATGGAATGCTAAAGAATTGTTTATTTTGGAACCTAATAGTAATACTTATGTGAAAACTAATTTCTGTATCTTAAACTGTGGGAAAAGTTGTAACTATTTGCAAAACATTGTGAACCGGGTGTTTGATGATATAGATTTTGATGAGGCTGAGGGTCAGGATTTTGATAGTGTAGTTGATTCTAAAGTAAGGGAAGGTACAACTCTTAACAACATATGAAAGGAACAACTTTGGAGTTTGTTATTGGATTTTAGAAATGTGTTTAGTGAAAAACCTGGGAGAGTGAAAGACTATCAGTGCATGCTTTACCTTACAGATCATCAACCTTTCTATCTCAAGCCATAATTATAATGTACCATTTTCAAAAAGGAAAGATGTAGAGACAGGAAGTCAGAAAATGGAAACATAGGGTGTAATAGAGAGAAGTAGGAGTTCTTACAATAATCCTGTAGTTGTGATACATTTTAGAAATGGTGGAGTAAGAATTGTTTTGGACTCTAGACATCTTAATAAATTATTATCAGTTAGAATGATCATCCTGATAACATGGATGAGCTGTTACACAAATTTGATTATGTAAAATACATGAGTAGTTTGGACTTGACTTCTGGATTTCACTAGATCCCACTTGAAATTAATTCTAGAAAGTATACAGCATTTTTGTATGGAGGTAAGTGCTTTCAGTATTGTGTGGTACCATTTGGGCTAAATGTATCTGTAGCTGAATTCATTAGAGCTCTGGACTCTGTCTTTGGAAATGAAGTTAGTTCAATATTAATTGTGTATGCTAATGACATTCTGGTCACTGAAAATACTTGAGAACAACATTTGGATCTGTTAAGAGATGTATTTTCAAAATTAGAATCAGGAGGCATGACTTCAAAAATAGGTAAGTGTAAATTTGGTGTGGAAGAAGTTGAATTTTTAGGATATGTTATATCTGAAAAAGGAATTGCACCTGATAAAGAGAAACTTGATGCTGTTGCTAATTTTCCTACTCCTCGCAACAAAAAACAGCTTACATCATTTTTTTGGGTTAACTGGATTCTACAGAAAATTTTGTAGCAGCCAAGCTTTGAATGCTCCATGCTTGTGTGAACTTTTTGTTGTAACTGCGACTGGAATGGTCACGGGGTTGAAGTGACGGAAAGCGCGGTGGGACCTGCGGAGCGGCCCGCGAACAACAACACAACGGGAGAAGACAGACACGACCAACGAAGGACAGAACGAACAACAACAATTTCGAAACAATGGAGTCACAAGGCAACCTAACAACCACCTCCACTCGTACACAGAACAAGAAAGTAAGTAAGCTGTCTAATGCGAGGCGATGTGTCCAGAGACGTACGCAAGATTAGACTCGCTGGCTGAGTGAGAGGCAGGCACTTAAATACTCTATCGGGGGCGCCGCTATTGGCCGCTAGAACCACGTGTTCCACTGTGGCACCCTCACACTAAATGCAGGCCAGGAGGTGCGCGCCACCTCTAGGGGTCTTCGATGTCCATGACGTCTGGTGGGGATTCAAATTCCACGCCGCACAGGACCAGATCCCTCCACCCTGAAACTTGCTTGTGGGGGCGGAAACGCCCCGAATGGTGCTGAGGTGGGCGGCAGTGGGAAGAGGAGCTGGGCTCATCAACTAATATTGGCAGGGAGGAAGGGACGCCCGAGGGGGATCCACGACAGTCCAGGGAGTGGGACGGAGCCGCCCATCCATCCGGGGGCGGAGAGGGCTGGTGGCAGGCTCGCGGGGAGATGGCAACTGGGGGCAGGGATGGTGACTCAAGGACCATGTCTGCACCCGAAGGTGGTAGGGGAAGAGGCAGTGGCGTGAGTTCTGCGGGGCACTAGGACGGAGCTGATTATGATGGCGGCACTCCAACCCTTTCGACATCTGCACTGACATCTCACGCTGCCCATGGCCTGCGACAACCGTGGCAGGCGTCCAACCCACATTGCGCCCATACTGGCCCACCTGGCTGTGCCACGGGCATACTGCTGTGAGGGCTGGTAGTGGGGGCGGGACAAGGATTACATCAGCAAATGTAGCAGGGTCTGTGGCTGTCGTCCTTAAAGGAGCTCTGCCGGACTGAGTCCGTCAATTGGCGTAATGCGATAGGTGCTCAAAAACAGGGTGAGGGCCGACGTGGTTGGAGATAAGTCGACCACCTTAGTCAACTGGTGTTTAAAAGTGCGGAGAAGCCTCTCTGCCGCACCAATGGGTGAAGGGTGGAAAGGGGGGCTTCGGATATGTTAGATACCATTGGCCTGACAGAAGTCATGGAAGGAGGACGCCGTGAATTGGGGACCATTATCTGAGAACAATGTGTGTGGCTGGCCTTCAATTGCGAGAACCTGGTCGTAGGCTGTGAGTGTAGCCTCCGTGGTGGTGGATGCCATGTGAACAACATACGGGTATTACGAGTAGGCATCAATGATGAGTAACCACATGGACCCCAAAAACGGCCCCCTCAAAATCGATATGGATGCAGTCCCTGGGCCAGCGAGGCACAGGCCAGGGTGCAAACGACTGAGGGGGGCTTGCCTGGTGATGTGCACATACAGTGCACCCACGGACCAGGTGCTCAATATCGCCAGCGATGCCGGGCCAATACACATGCCAAAACTTTCATACAGGACATACCCCAGTGCCTGCAGTGTAACAAACTGAGCACCTGAAGCCGCAAGTCCGGAGGGGTGACCACCCGATGGGCATCTGAATCAGTGGCCAACAGAAAGACATTATCCACCACGGAGAGTCTGTGGGACAGGTGGTGCCAGGGGCTGAAATCGGACTGCATCCAACAAGTAACATAGGAGGGCCACCTGTGGACCACGTAGTGGAGAACCTGCCACAAGACAGGGTCGCAGCGGGTAGCCGCAGCAATGTGAGCAGCCATGAGAGGCAGTCTTTCCATCACATCCCGGCGGGCGGAATCAATGTGAAAGCAGAGAACCTGCTGTTGGTCAAAGGTAGGATCGGGGCCTGCTGGGAGATGTGACAAAATGTCCGTGTTAGCATGGTGGGTGGTGGGCTTATACTGGATGGTGTAAGCGTACTTACGTAAAAACAACGCCCCATGCTGGAGACGTTAAGCCATCCACTATGGAAAGTGAGAGTAGGGTCCAAAAAGCGTAACCAAGGGTTTATGGTCCATCAGGAGGGTGAACTTTGCCCCAAAGATATAGGTGTGAAATTTTTGGATGGCGAACACGATCGCCAGGGCCTCTTTTTCAATCTGGGAGTAGTTCCGTTGTGCTGGGGTCAACGTCTTAGAGGCATAAGCGATAGGCTGTTTGGAGCCATCAGCATCCCGGTCCAGGAGGATGGCCCCAATGTCGTATGGCGATGCGTCAGCCGCTACAACCAAGGGGAAGTCCAGAGAGAAGGGATTAAGGCAAGGGGCGGACTTCAGCATCACCTTTAAATGGAGCAAAGCCTGGTCACAGGAAGGAGTCCAAACAAAAGGTACCCCTTTGCGATGCAAGTGATTAAGGGGTTGAGCAACGGAGGCAGCCTGGGGCAAGAACTTTAAGTAATAAGGAACCTTGCCCAAAAACACCTGCAGTTCAGGTAAGTCCTTGGGATGAGGAAGGGCCTCAGTGGCCACGACATTACGACCCGAAGGGCATATGCCATCTTTGCTAAGTCAGTGGCCTAAGTATTCCACTTCCGGTTGAAAAAAAACAACACTTGTCCAGCCGACAGTGTAAACCAGCAGATTGCAGAGCGTGGAATAAGGCGCTGAGGTTTTTCAAATGTTCCTGGCAGGAACGCCCGGTGACCAAGATGTCATCCAGATAATTCACACAGGCGGGAATAGGCTGTGTAAGCTGCTCCAGGAATCACTGGAAAATGGCCAGTGCTGAAGAGACATCCAACGGAAGGCGCTTGTACTTATACAATTCGAAAGGCGTGTTGATAACCATGATGTTCTGAGATTCGGCATCCAAGGGCAACTGGTGGTATGCATCAGCTAGGTCGATCTTTGAAAAATACTCTTCCCCGGCAAGCTCAGCGAGAAGGTCTTCCCCTCGGAGAAAGGGGTAAGAGTTAACAAGGGATTGAGCATTGACTGTAGCGCCGAAGTCCCCACACAGCCGAAGGGACCCATTGGGTTTCTGTATGACCACCAATGGCGTCGCCCAGGCGATATAAGTTACAGGCTCCAGGCCCAGGCCTGGAGCCAATCATGTTCCTGATTGACCACCAGCCGTAAGGCTACTGGAAGGGGCTGGGCCCGGAAAAAGCGAGGCTGCGCATCCGGCCATAGGGTGATGTGCGCCTGAAAACCAGAAGCACATCCGAGATCCGTTGCAAACAACGACGCAAAAGCTGAGAACAGATCGTCCAAGTCTTGAAAAGAAACAGCCATGGAAATGATCTTAACTTCATCAGAAATGGAAAAGCCAAACAGTTGAAACGCATCCAGGCCAAAAATATACGAAACCGATGGATGGTCGACGACAAAGAGGGTAAGGAGCCGGGGAACACACTTGTACGTCGCCTGGACGACGAACTGCATACAAAGGGGAATGGAACTGTCTCCGTACGCGACCAAATGGCGAGAGGGAGGTGGCAACTCAGGAGAGCCCAGCCGGTTATATGTCGCCATATTAATCAGGGAGACGGTGCTCCCAGTGTCGACCTGAAAACGGACATCCTCAATGAAAAGGCAGAGCATGAGAAAAAGCTTCCATGCTGAGGGGTCATCCTGTGGGATGACCGATTGCAGAGCATGGACTGTACCTTGAGGCCCAGGCAGGGCAGGACTGGAGCGAGTCGAGCGACTATGACAAACTGATCGGATGTGGCCCTCCTTGTGACACAGCATCCACGTCTTCCAGTGGTGGGGACGATCAGCCCACGAATGTGGAGTAAAGCACTGTGGGCAAGATCGAAGTGGGCCACGCGACCAGTGATAAGGGACGACCAGTGACGATGCCATAGAGACATCGGACAACGAGGAGTCCTGAAGGCGCTGGCCCTGGTCGGCCTGTCCACGTCGATGCCGCGAGGGCGGAATCTGCTGTGACGCCGCGATTGCCGCCACCTACGGTCGCGCCATAAGACACTCATTAGCCGCCTGAGCAATTTCAAAGGCGTGAGCAATGCGGAGAATCTCTTCCAAGGAGGGCTTGTCGAGTTTCAACGCCGCAATACGGACCTCAGGATCGGGAGCCAGCTGAACCACCACATCCCACATCAGGGAGTCCACATACGAAGCCTTACACTGCTGATTGGTGCAGGTAAAATCGCATCGACGGCTGAGACCCTGCAAGTCCGTGACCCAGGAACAATACGATTGTCCAGGCTGTTAATGGTACTGTTGGAACTCCATCTGGTAGCGTTGGGAATAATAGTTTGTCAGCAAAAGGCATCTCCTGGAAAGAGAGAGCCACAGGATTGGACAACGGTGCCCACTTGCGGAGAAGAAAGAATGTGTCTGGGGAGGCCCAAGACAGGAACGACGACCACTGCAAGGAGTCGTCCGTGACTTGAAAAGCCGTGAAATGTTGTTTCAGCCGATGTAAGTAGATTTCCCAGTCCTCTTTAGCGTCATTAAAAGATGGAAATGGCGGCAGACGTGGGAAAGCATCGGACACCCGAGCACTCGGAAACTGTTGTGGTAACGCGTCCCAGGCATCAATTTTGTCCATTAGAAATCACAGCGACTGCTGTAAGATGTCTAACTGGAGCTGCTGCTGCTGCATGAGCTGTTGCTGTTGCTCCCGCAGACAGACCAACTTCGCTTCCATACCAACAAAGACTACCGTTTACCTCGTCGCCAAAATGTTGTAAATGCGACCAGAACGGTCGCGGGGTTGAAGTGGCGGAAAGCGCGGCGGGACCCGCGAAGCGGCCTGCAAACAACAACACAACGGGAGAGGGTGGACACGACTAATGAAGGACAGAATGAACAACAACAAGATCGAAACAACGGAGTAACAAGGCAACCTAACAACCACGTCCACTCGTACACAGAACAAGAAAGTAAGTAAGCTGTCTAACGCGAGGCGATATGTCCAGAGTTGTACGCAAGATTAGACTCGCAGGCTAAGTATTTTTTTTTTCTTTATTGTTATTTTCAAACCTGTTGACAGGCAGGCCAGCAGCAGCATGCTACGCCGCTCTTTGGCCTCAGAGAAACACACAAGATACAAATGAAGACATTGAGAGAAAGAACATGGTGGACATAGAAACGGAGACAAACACTTTTTAAAATACATGGAGCCGTTCACGGGCGTAGAGTCCAAGATAAAATTTGTTCAGACACTTGGACAGAGACGAATATTTGTCTCACGTGAACGTAGGTGCACAAAAACGAATAACACTGAACCACTTAAGCACAAAACGACGACATACACAGAACACGAGGCATTCATCTCCAGCGCGCGAATGTTCACTAACCGTGTACGAGTCCGGGGACCTGCTAAGAGAGGAGGAGGGGGGGTGGGAGAAGGAGAGGGGAGAGCAGATGCCAAGGGCAGGGGAGATAGGGGGAAGGGAGGAAAGGGGAGGGGAAGCCCGGGGGAAGAGGGGAGGAGGGAGGGGACGGGGGAAAAGGAAAGAGAAGGGAAGGGAAGACAAGGGAGGGAGGGTGCCTAAAGGAAAGGACACAGGAAGTAGGGGGGGATCAAAGTTGATAGGAGGGGTAGATGGAGGGGAGGAGGACATCATCAGGGAGTGGGAGCTATCGGAAGCCACCTTGGGAGAGGGTAAGGAGGGTGGAGAGATGGAGACCGGGTGGGACGTGGGAATACAGGCGCAGCAGCGGGCGGGGGTGGGAGAGGATGGGTGAGACAAGCGGATGAGGAGGATCGAGTTTGCAGGAGGTGTACAGGATCCGTATCCTTTCAAGGAAGAGGAGGAGGTGGGGGAAGGGGATGAGATCATACAGGATCCGCGTGGGGGAGGGGAGACGGATGCGATAGGTGAGGCGGAGAGCATGGCGTTCAAGGATTTGGAGGATTTGTAAAAGGTAGGGGGGCGGAGATCCAGGCCGGATGGGTGTAACAAAGGATAGGGCGAATGAGGGATTTATAGGTGTGGAGGATGGTGGAGGGGTCCAGACCCCACGTACGGCCGGAAAGGAGCTTGAGGAGTTGGAGTCGGGAGTGTGCCTTGGCTTGGATTGTCCGGAGATCGGGAGTCCAGGAGAGGCGATGGTCAAGGATTACACCAAGGTACTTAAGGGTGGGAGTGAGGGCCATAGGACGGCCATAGATGGTGAGATAGAAATCAAGGAGGCGGAAGGAAGAGGTGGTTTTGCCCACAATGATCGCCTGGGTTTTGGATTGACCTTGAGCAACCACTGGTTGCACCAAGTGGTGAACCGGTCAAGATGGGATTGGAGAAGGTGTTGGGAGCGCTCCAGGGTGGGGGCAAGGGCAAGGAAGGCAATGTCATCGGCAAACTGGAGGAGGTGGACGGGGGTGATGGCAGTGGTATGTCCTCCGTATACAAAAGGTACAGAAGGGGGGAGAGGACGGAGCCTTGGGGCACACCGGCGGAGGGGAAAAAGGTGTAGGAGTCAATGTTATGGATGGTGACGTAGGAAGGACGGTGGGAGAGAAAGGAGCCGATCAGACGGACGTAGTTAATGGGAAGGGCGAAGGTTTGGAGCTTGAAGAGGAGACCAGAATGCCATACGCGTTCATAAGCTCTTTCGAGGTCCAGGGAGAGGAAGATTGCGAAGCGACGGGAATTAAGCTAGCCGGAAAGGAGATGAGTGAGGTGAAGGAGAAGATCGTCGGAAGAGAAGGACGGCCGAAAGCCACACTGGGTAACGGGAAGGAGGCGGTGCTGGTGGAAATGCTGGTGGATGCGGCAGGTGAGGAGAGATTCCAGGACCTTGCTGAAGACCGAGGTAAGGCTGATGGGACAGTAGGAGGAGACGGCAGACGGAGGTTTGCCAGGTTTAAGGAACATCAGGATACGGGAGGTTTTCCACAGGTCAGGGTAGTAACCGGTGGACAGGACTACATTGTAGAGCCTGGCCAGGATGGAGAGGAAAGAGACAGGAGCTTCACGAAGGTGACGGTAGGTGACACGATCGTGATCAGGAGCGGTGTTGCATTTCATGCGGAGTGTAGCAATTAGATCCTGTGTACTGATAGGGGCATTGAGTTCCATGTGTGCAATGTTGTCCAAGTACTGGAAACCAGGAGCGAGGGGAGGGACAGAGGTGTCAGTTCGATCGCGGACATCCGGGATGAGGGAGTAATCGAACTGGGGATCATCGGGGATGGAAAATACATCGGAGAGGCAAGAGGCAAAGTGATTGGCCTTACTAAGGGAGTCAGGGAAGGGGTGATCATCATGGAGAAGAGGATAGTAGGGGGAGGGTTTAGTTCCGGTAAGGCGACGGATGGCTGACCAGAACTTGGACGAGTTGATAGGTAGGGTAGCATTTAAATGGGTGCATGTCTGTCGCCAGTCCCGGCGTTTCTTAGCCGCGAGCAAATTACGAATGTGTCGCTGGAGTTGCCGGTGGCGTCGTAGTGTGTCCGGGTCATGCGTGCGGAGGAAGGCACGGTAGAGACGGCAGGATTCACGGAGGAGGAGGACGGCCTGTGGGGGTAAGGTAGGACGGTGGGGGTGGACAGCGACAGTAGGGACGTGGGCCTCCATGGCCTCAGACAAGGTCTGCTGGATAAAGGAGTCAGCATGGGTTACATCGTCAGGGTGGTGGTAGGTGAAAGGGTGGCTATCGACCTGGGTGGAAAGAGTATCCCGGTAGGCATTCCAGTTGGCACGGGAATAGTCATGGATGTACTTAGGGGGAGGGTCATTACGAGGGTCGGGGCGTGGGCGACAACTGTCTGAAACGGTGAGGAGGACAGGGAGATGGTCGCTACCAATAGGCTCCAGGACATCCACTGTTATGCGTCCAAGGAGGTTGGGGGAGGAAAGGATAACATTGGGAGTGGAGTTGGATTTGGGACTGGTGTGCTGGGGGATGGGGATGAGGTCGCCTTGAAGGGAGGAGAGGAGCTGATGCCACCGCCGTAACTGGGCGGCGGAACGACTATGGATGTTGAGGTCGGCGGTGATCACATAGGAGGAGAAGGTATGGTCAATGTGGGAGAGGAAGTCGAAGGGAATAGGGGCGTTAGGGCGGACATAGATGGTGGCGCAGATAACGGTAAGGCCGGGGAAGAAGAGAGTAAGGATCAGGTGTTCGGTGGGGTCGGGAAGGAGAGGTTCTAGCCGAACGGGGATCTGGTGGTGGTGACCAATGGCAACTCTGCCATGCGCAATCGGGAGGGGATTATCGGAGCAGTGGAGGAGGTAGGGTGAAGTGTGGATGGTGTGGTGGGGTTGGAGGAAAGTTTCATTGAGGAGGAAGGCATCCATGCGGCGGGTGGCAAGGGTGTGCAGGAAGAGGTTCTTGTTGGCGGGAAGGGAGCGGATGTTGTTGAAAAGGATACAGTGCTGTCGCACCAAGACAGGGATTTAAACGAGGGTGTCAAGACGGGAGAAGGTGAAATGGGCCTGGTTGTTGGAGTAGGTGGCATACATTTTGAGTTGGAGAATGGAACGGGTGGTGAGGGAGATCTGTTGGAGGGTGTGCGGGCGCTGAAAAGGATGAACATTCTGAAGGACGATGGTGAGGAATCTGATGATGTCCTCAGCGGTAGGGGGTGGGCGAAGGGAATTGCCGGGAGGGGTGGGGGCGTCTAGAGGGTGGACAGGAACGGTGAGTTCAGGAGTGGTAGGAGGGGGTTGGGCCGTACATTTCTGGGAGTAGGTAGGATGAGGGAGGTTACAGGTATTACAGAAGGGGGGGGACTGGAGATTGGGGCACTGCCGTAAAAAGTGGGCTTGCCTACAGTGCGGGCAGGTGGGGGCCTCGCGGCACTCAGATGTCGGGTGTGCATTATACCGCAAGCACCTTTGGCAGCAGATGGATTGAGGAGGGGAACGGGAGGGGTCAACTTTATAACGTTGGTTAAAAAGGAGGGCACCCTCCTTCAGGAGACAGTCTATGGAGGGGGCGTGCTCGGAAAAGACCCGCATAAGGCGGGTGCAGCCGGCAGCGTTGTGTATGTGACAAACCGCACGCACCTCCAGGTGGGGATGTGCCTGAAGCTCCGCCAACACCTCCTCCTCCGTGATCGTCGGACTAAGCCGAGTGATCACGGCGGTGAGGGTCAGCGGGCGACGTGGGGGTTGGGGGAAAGGAGCGGGGAAGGAGCAGGGGTGAGGGAGGCATTAGGGCCAAAGCGGGTGACAGGGATGAGGGAAAGGAGGTCTGTGTGGAGGGTAGGGCTGGGGGAGGAGATGAGCACCGAATCACGGCGGGGAGTGAGGAGGGAGATGGGGGCACCAGGAAAACGCTGGCAAAGGAAGAGGGTGAGGTTCCAGGCTTCAAGAAGGAAGACATCAGGACGGGAGAGGAGGTAGCGGTAGGAGGAGGGGGTAGAGGAGGTGGAGGAGGGGGCAGAGACAGGCGGGGAGACATCCATGGCATCATGGGTGGGGGAAGGGGGACGAGGCGGAGCCTTTTTGGGAGTAGAGGAGCAGGGGTGACACTGGGGTGCTTGACGGCGACAAAGGAGGTGTGGGGGATGGGAGCGACTGGAAGGTGGCGGGGAGTGGCAGGTCCCGGTGCTGGAGGCGGCGCCGGAGATGGTGAGGGTGATGGCGAAGGCGACGGTGAAGACGATGACGATGAAGTCGAAGGGGAGAGTGGAGCGTGGGCCATAGCCCTCCGGGCGACCACCCGAGCGGGGGCCGCAGAAACGGAAGGAGCAGAGGGAGGGAGTGGAGGGATGGGATCAGAGGAGGCGCGGGAGGGAGGAGCCGGGGATGGGGCGACAATTAGGGAGGGAGACGGGAGAGTGAGGAGTGGGGGGATGGACCGAGGGGGGAGTGATGCGGCACACCACGTGATAATGGTGGCAGCGGCGGAGGGGGAGGTGTATATGATGGCAGTGGTGGTGGCTGTAGAAGAGGTGGTGGGGGTCGACATTATGAGAAGGGGGAAAAAACACAGGACAAGACAAGAAGCAAACAAGAGATGGGCAGGGCGATGAGAGACACAGAGTAGAAAGGGACGGAGAATGACAAAGGACGAAGGAAACTGGGGCCAAAGCCCCACTCTGCTGATGCTGGTGGGGTGGGCAACCCGGCTGGCAGGACAGTGGGGATGCCTCCGCTGCTGCTGCTGCTGCTAGTGGTGGTGGTGGTGGTGGTGGTGGTGGCGCTGCTGCTGCTGCTGCTGGGGGCAGCTAGGACCACTGCTGGCTCCCGGCTGCAACCGCTGGTGGCTGCGACCGCTGGTGGCTGCTGGCGGGGACTGCTGCTGGCCGCTGGCTGCTGGCTGCTGGCCAAGACGGGTGCTGGCGTGGACCACTGCGGGCTGCTGGCGGGGACCGCAGCTCGCTGCTGGCGGGGACTGCTGCTGGCTGCTGGCGGGGACCGCTGCTGGCTGGACTGCTGCACGCTGACAGGATGGCTCGCTGGCTGGCTGGCTGGCTGGCTGGCTGGCAGGCTGGAACCTGCAACACCTAACGCTTTGATTGGTACCGGAAGAGCACAATCGAATGGCGGTATTCAACCGAATTACTGCCGGAGATGCAGGCTGAGTGAGAGGCAGGCTCTTAAATACTTTATCAGGGGCGCCGCTATTTGCCGCTGGAATCACGTGTTCCACTGTGGTGCCCTCACACTAAATGCAGGCCAGGAGGCGTGCACTGCCACAGGTTACAGCACGATGGTGCAGAGACCTCTAGGGGTCTTCGACGTCCATGACGTCTGACAGGGATTCAAATTCCGCGGCGTGCGGTACCAGGCTTTTGAAGAAGAATACCGCTTGGGATTGCAATCAGGAGTGTCAGGATGCTTTTGATGAGATCAAACGACAGTTCTGTCAGAGTCAAATATTGTTCAGACCAGATCTGTCTCTTCCTTTTTGTATTATGACAAACAATAGTGATGTTGGATTGGGTGCTCATTTATTTCAGCAGGTTGAAGTTGATGGTGTTATTGAACATTGATCTCTTGCATTTGCTGGTAGAGTATTGCCGGAACCTGAAAAGACATACACTGTAACTGAGAAAGAACTTGTGGCTGTACATTGGGCGTTCAACAAATTTAAAAATTATTTACTAGGTCATAAAGTCATCATCTACATTGATCATAAAGCATTATTTTATCTTCATGTGTGTAAACTCTACCATAACAGAATTACTCATTGGGCCTTGTTTTTACAACAGTTTAATTGTGAAGTCAGGTACATTAAAGGCACAGGCAGTTTAGTTGCTGATGTTTTATGTAGACTACCTTTAGGGAGTGAATCATCTAACAGCTTTGGAGGAGGGGAGAAAGAGTTTAAAATTATGTACTTCAAAGGTGTAAAAGAGGAAAACAGATCTTGAGAGTTTACAAAGACATTTGTAGGTATCAAAATCGTGATCAGAATTGGAAATTGGTTAAGAGCATGTTGGGTAAGAAAGGAGGAGAAAAGACAGAACAGTATTATAAGGTACACAAGAGTATTTTATTCAGGAAACACAAGACTGACTCAGAGTATTGGAAACTATGTTGGTCGGAACAGTGTATTGATACTTTAATTACTTGTACACATGAGAGTTTTGGTCATTGTGGAACAACCAAAGACCCAAAAAAGATTAAGGAAAACATCTATTTTTATAACATAGAAAGAAGAGTCAAGAAGAAGATTGCCAGCTGTGGCTGACATCAAAGAGTGAAGGTAAGTAACCAACATTTAGAGGCTAAATGCAAAACATATTGCCTAATGGTAACCTAGATCTCAAGTCTGTGGATGTCTATGGTGCTTTACCTAAGTCTAAGAATGGATTTTGTTATGTTTTTGTGGTGGTTGAGATATTTTCGAAGTTTATAAAATTGTTTCCTCATATGAAAGCTACCAGTAAGCAAATTGACTCTAAGTTTGAAAACACAAATTTTCATCAGGTGGGTATCCCAAAAACAATTTTATCTGATAATGGTTCTCAGTTCACATCATAAGCTTGGAAAGATTTTGTTGATCATGCAAAAATAAGGCATATTCTAACCTCAGTGTATCATCCTTCAAGTAACCCTGCAAAGATATATGAGAGAGAGTGAAAGACTGTTTAAAACATATAGCAGTAAGAATTATACCAGTTGGATAGATTATGTTAGTGACTTTGAGGATGTTATGAACAGTTTACAACATTCTTCTACAGGTTTTTCACCATTTGAAATCATGTTTAACTGCAGACCAGTTAACATTATTTCTGAAAATATTGAGTGTCCATCATGTAAAATTCTGTCATCACAAGAGGGGGAAGAAGGTGTTAAGCAAATGATGAAAGAACAGGGGGATAGGAGAAAGCAGATATACAATGGTAAAGGTAGATTTTCTAAGTTTGGAGTAGGAGATCTTGTGTTGGTTCAAGCCAAAGACAAATCTAAAGTGTTGATGACATCTGAGATAAAGAAATTTTTTGATATTTATATTGGACCATTCAAAGTTCTTTAAAATCCATCTCCTAAATACAGATTTGTGTATCCAAATTCTATGAAGTTGTTTGGATTACGCAATATCACTGAACTGAAAGTATACAGACATGATCCATAAGTATCTAATTTTAGTTTGTTTGTTCTTCTTCCATTATCATGAATTTAGTGTGTAGTTTCTAGAATTCTATCTTATTCATTGACTGAGCTTAAATCTATCTGTAGATTCGCAAGACTAGATGTAAGATGTCATGATTTTTAAAGTTTTGTCTTATCTATTGACTGGGTTATAATCTATTATACACTATATAATTATGTTCTGTAATAGATTTGTGCTTTAGAATTTAATATATAGATGCCATGAGACTAAATGAGAAAGGATGTTTCAGTTTTGAAATGGGACAATATTCATAACTTGTACTGCAAAGATTAGGATAGTATCTGAGCATATTTGTTTGCATTACCTTATTAGTCTATTTTTTATTGCATTTAACTGTGTGTGATGATAACTCTAAGGAGGAAGCTAAAAGATGTCGGCAGATCCACTCCTCACTCTGCTATATGGCTGTACCGTGCTGGACCAGTCATCTTGCAAGAGATTGTGGGTTCTGGGTAACATACTAGAGCATCTGTCTACTGGAATGTGTGTTGTGTCTGATATTTGTGAATTGTTAACCAAGACTGCTAAAGCCGGCCGGAGTGGCCGAGTGGTTCTAGGCGCTACAGTCTGGAACCACACGACCACTATGGTCGCAGGTTCGAATCCTGCCTTGGGCCTGGATGTGTGTGATGTCCTTAGGTTAGTTAGGTTTAAGTAGTTCTAAGTTCTAGGGGACTGATGACCTCAGAAGTTAAGTCCAATAGTGCTCAGAGCCATTTGAACCATGTGCTAAAGACAGTGTTATTCAGCATAAATGCATGTTTTTTTTTTAAATTTTTTTAGGGGGGATTGACTCTCCAATCATTATATCATTATGTAACTTTAAGTCAGTATGTATATTTTTTTATTAATTGTAGATGAATCTTCTAGGTGTTTGTGTATGTAGGTTAGTGTGGAAGACATTTACTAGTATGGACAATATGAAAAGATGTATTTGTCTGCTTTCGTACTCTGATTTTGGTTATCAAGCTACTGGATTGTGTCGTCATTCAAAGCTAACTATGTCTGTTTACTTGTATTTATGCTGAATAGTGCAATATTGTGTCTGATTGGGTCTTGAGTTGTGGACAGATTGATGCTTAGCTATGTTTTGGGTATCCCTGGCCATCGTGACTGTGTGTGTGTGTGTGTGTGTGTACTCAAGAAGAGTGTACAACCATTGATTGAAGCTAGATGCTTCTCACAATTACTCTTTGCATATAATTGAACTTACTGATATGATTATGAATTTTATTCATTTTGTTGTGTTGAAGCTTTTTGCTAGTTTGTACCCAGTATGGTTTGGATTCATGTGTCGATCTCCACACCACAAACGTAGGCCCCAATATTTTTCTATTGTTCTTTCATGAGGCAACATATATGTAAATACTATGGTTTATAAGGCTGATTGATTCCTACTCATGATCGAGTATACTCTTCTGGTCTGTACCTGTCATTGTGAGTTTTTTTGAGTTGATTCATACGTCATACACATAGGCTCTGAATTTTTTTCTCTTCTCTTTTGAAGATTCTGAAGGCGTGATTATATAGACCTTAACTTAAAAATTGCAATACTAGTAATTTACATTTTTTCTGTAATTATTTCTATAGTTGAGTGGTATAATGTAGTTTTGACCTTGTGTTATTTGTCTTGTAACAGTATGTTCCACAGATATGAAAATATGAATGCCATATCCTGATATATGTATAGTTTATGACTTTTATAGTAAATATTTTTCTTACGTTCTCTGTAAGATGTTATGTATCATACACTTCTATACATCTATCTGCTATTGTGGGCATCATTTTGTACACCGTTTGGCAAACCTTATAGTCTGTCACAAGATATTGTGAACGCTATTTACAAATTTTGCGAGAGGATATTCTAACGACTCATACTCCTCTAACATTACCTTTTTTTTAGGTTAAAATTATCTTAGTTGTTTCACTAAAAGAATTCATATGATT
Source organism: Schistocerca nitens (assembly GCF_023898315.1). NCBI lineage: Eukaryota > Metazoa > Arthropoda > Insecta > Orthoptera > Acrididae > Schistocerca > Schistocerca nitens. The sequence goes on along the minus strand of NC_064614.1, from coordinate 898,478,350 downwards.
TTGTATACAGTATCTTATACTTCAGGCTAATATGTATTATAAAGGAATTAATGTGTTACAATTGACCTGCACTAACAGTTAAAATTATTCTTCTTTTAAAGATAATTGAAATTACGAAATTTCTGGAATACAGAAAAATTCGTATTATTAATTGCACAATCTAACACTAATTGGTGGTGGGCATGCCTGTGATGGAAGTAGACGTTTTGCTAAATTTGTCAACAACAATTTAATTATTGGCTCTGAGCACTATGGGACTTAACTTCTGAGGTCATCAGTCCCCTAGCACTTAGAACTACTTAAACCTAATTAACCTAAGGAGATCACACACATCCATGCCTGAGGCAGGATTCGAACCTGCGACCATAGCGGTCGCGCAGCTCCAGAATGTAGTGCCTAGAACCGCTCGGCCACTCCAGCCGGCCTTTAATTATTGGATTTTTTTTGAATGTGGAAATTGTAAAGTCAGTGTGATTTAGAAGAATGGGATAAAATGAAGAGGATATTCATAGCAACAGGCAAACCTTCATCAGTTATTTAGTGCAACAAGAACCTGCAATATTAAATCATAATTTTGCAGCAGCAAGAATTTACGCCTAGACATGACTTTGAGTAATCGACAACAACAAAATAATGAAGATAGTTGAAAAGTTATTATTTTGTATATCTTACACATCTCGAAGCATTTGAGAATAGTCAAGATTTAATAGTGTTCTGTGGGAGGGTAAGATTACAATGTGGAGATGGGCGAGGACATGATATCTCTCCTCAAGTTTCTCCAGATGTTTGGACTCTTAGCAGAAATTGTGAAATGTTGTGTGTGTAAGGAAACCGTGAGGTTGGTGAGAGTTCCAGCGTCTTGGACCTGGGACTGTTATGTGTGGCGGTGCCGAAAGTATGACCTTTGGCACTCCATTAGATACTGTACCTGGATTCAGAAGTCTATGTTGGCCATGAGAGAGATTGTTTTGATGACTTATTATTTTTGCTAAGGTCCTCTATCACTTTTTGCGTGCATGAGACTGGAGTGTGTGAGAGGACGGTTTTGGATTGGCTTTCTTTTTCTAGGGAAGTGTGTTTGGAAAATGTGAAGTATAGGGGTAAGTTGGTTGGGCTGCGGCTGGTGGTTGAGATAGATGAATCTCAGTTTGAGAAGAGAAAGTATGGGAGGGGTGAATCTCTGGTTGGTTTATGGGTGTGGGGAGCCATTATTTGGGGGGGGGGGGAAGGGTATGTGGATTGTGTTTTCAAGGTTTTTTAGGGGCATACTAAGAGGGAATTGGTGGGACTAATTTAAGAGTATGTAGAGGAGGGAAGTACTGATGTGTCAGATGCGTTTTCATTGTATAGGGGGTTGGGGAAGAGGGGTTATGATTATTTAGTTGTAAATCATGGTTTCCAGTTCAAAAATTACGAAACTGGTGTGTGTACCAATACAATAGATTTTGGGGTGGTAGTTAAGCCAGTCACAAGGAGGGAGAAGAGGCGCTCTTCTAACCTCTAATCTCATTTATATGAGTCCCGCTGGCGGAAGGGCGTCCCTGGGGAGTATTGTATTTTTCACTTTTTTTAAGGGCAGTTAGTAAGTAGTACAGGCCTAAGGTGGGTGCTTGAGGGGGTTTCATACTTCCGGAAGTGGTGGGGGTGTGTGTTGTGGGTAATGGTTGCAGACTTAGGTGGCTTGGATGGTGGTGGATTGTTTTATGATTATGTTGCAGGGGATCTGTTTTGTTGCAGTTGTTTTTGAGTTTTAATGTGTGAATGAGTTTCTATTATTTTGTGGTTTTTATTTGTTGGTGAATTTTTGATTTTGGGGGGAGGGTCGTTTGGTCATGGGTAGTTTGGATGTTTTTTTGGTTGTGTTTTTTTGTTTGTTTGTTTGTTTGTGTGTGTGTGTTTGATTGGGATGGCAAACCTAGTGTGTGCCGCCGTAATTTGTTCATGATAAGTAATCATTTTCTTGGGTCTGTTGTTCGTGAGTTGTGATGTTTTGTGAGGCTTTTGATGTGTTTTGAGTTTGCTTTTATTTATTGTAGGTGAAGGTGTCTGTTTTTTGGTATCATTATCTGTGGTTGACCTATATTGGTTAAGGGAAGTGTCAGATTCCAAGTTTTGTAGGTGTACATTTCTTTGGTATCGTCGGTTGTAGTTGACCTATATAGATCAAGGGAAATGTTCGATTCCAATGTGTGAGTCATAGCTGTATGTGTTTTGTATTGTTGGTTGCAGTCAAGAGAATTGTTCGATTCCAGTTTGTGTTTATATAGTGGCATCATAGGCGCCATACTGAAGACGCTGAGAAGTTCATTTCCGCCATACTGATGACGTCATGGGTCAAACCAGCCAGGTGAAATCGGACGTCTGTAATTCCATTTCACACTAAAATGCATTCATTTAAAATACCTTTAACCATGCAACACTACTAGTACAAGCAACTGTGGTAAAAAATGCAGACCACAAAAAGGTGGGGAACAAGGAAATTCTCACACTGCAAAACGCGACGAACAAACGATCACGCTGTACAACATGACAAACAAGCAAATGCTCACTCTGCAAATCACTACAAAAAGTGAGAAACAGACTCTCGCGGTAAGACTGCCTCAATAAACACAGGCGCCCCACACAGCTGCAACGATCAAAGCCCATCCAATAAGCGCTACATGGTTTGGACCAAAGACTTTACCCACAACTGCTCCAGTTAGCAGAGGGACAAGTGTGGAGGGTGGTGAATGGGCGAGTCTTATTCCACGTCCGGGGCTGTCGCTAGCATTGCCTGTTACATTTGGAACTGTGATTGTTGCATCTGCTGTCTCTCTAACTTAGTGGCCAAACTGAAAATTCGACATGTTTCTCACGGAAAAGAGTTAATTTTGCCATTCAAAAGAAGGCGTGTACAAATTATAAAGGCGAAATCACGAAGTTAAAGGAAAGTGTGTCGAGCTTACAATTTATAATTAGAGCTCTGTAAGGGGATATCTCGAATTTTCAGCTTGGGAAAAGTGATCTGTATACATGTCATGCTCTGTGAAGCATCATACCTGCTAGCAAAAAGTGAACTAAAGTCACCTACAAAAGCAGCATGTAAGAAGTGCAAAAGCGTGTAAACGGTAAACATACCGGTGACACAATCTCTGTGCACGAAAACCCTTTTGAGATGCTTTCAACTGTAGACCGTCATATCTCAGCCAGCTGTGTTGAACCATATGAAAATAAAAAGGACATCAGAAATAAAGAATGACAGAGTCGCTTTGAACCACAAGAAAAAAACAATTCAACCATGAATCTAGCTGCCGACAGTGAATCAAAATCAAGGGTTCCTCAAGCTGTATTATCGACTAATATGGACATAAAAGACAAAACATACAGCACCACCACGCAATAACCAAAAACAAAATGAAAGACCTTGTGATGCCACTCAAAATAAGACTACATGAGCTAAGAAGCTCAAACTTGATGGTCTTTTCTGTTCCACATCGACATGACCAGCCAAGCTGGTCATTTGTAAACAAAGAAGCGTGAAGCGCAAATAAACAGATCTTAAATATCCACGAGATTCAAAAATGTCACATTTGTGGACATAAGATACATAGGTAGAAGATCCACACATCCCATGGCTTACATCTCAACAGTCTAGGATGGACTTAGTTATGAAGAGCTAACTGAATGTGCAGTGTTGTGCTACAGAGGCCATCCCTCTCACGGAAATGGCGGCAGTAGAAGATTTACGATTTGTGAGCTCCGTATATAATGGTAAAAAACGCGTGCGTAAATGCTCTCTGTGCGAGAAATATAGTGCAGTGTACGAAAATATGTGTGTGCCATGTCATATCATAATAAAAAACACTAGAAGAAAAGAAGAAGCAAATCCATGTGCAAGTAAAAGTGACAGTGACCAACTCTCAAAATGCGGACCTTTGCAGAGAATCAAAGACGAAATACTTCGTGAAATAGATATAAAAGAAAAAATTATTAACATCTTGTGTGATCAGAATGAGATTTTCACTCTGCAGCGGAGTGTGCGCTGATATGAAACTTCCTGGCAGATTAAAACTGTGTGCTCGACCGAGACTGAAGCACTTGCCCACGAAAGGCAAAGGTCCCGAGTTCGAGTCTCGGTCAGGCACACAGTTTTAATCTGCCAGGAAGTTTCATATCAGCGCACACTCCGCTGCAGAGTGAAAATCTCATTCTGGAAACATCCCCCAGGCTGTGGCTAAGACATGTCTCCGCAATATCCTTTCTTTCAGGAGTGCTAGTTCTGCAAGGTTCGCAGGAGAGCTTCTGTAAAGTTTGGAAGGTAGGAGACGAGATACTGGCAGAAGTAAAGCTGTGAGTAACGGGCGTGAGTCGTGCTTCGGTAGCTCAGATGGTAGAGCACTTGCCCGCGAAAGGCAAAGGTCCCGAGTTCGAGTCTCGGTCGGGCCCACAGTTTTAATCTGCCAGGAAGTTTCATCTTTTGCGATGATATTATAAAATTACGGCAAGACTTGAAATATTTACAGTCTTGCAAAAGTGCAAATATGACACATGTTACGCCAAGCAAAAGCTATGCCGAGTCTGTGAGACCTAAACAATTCAATCGTGGAAAACAAAGTGAAAACATATTCGAAGTGCCATTAAAAAACAGTTTCAGTGTTTCAGAAACAGGCGAAAAACCTGAAGAATTATATGCAAATCAAAACACAACCAAAAGTACATGTATAATTTCGAAGAGAAAGGTAAGAACGAAATTTTCCAAAGTAAACATACACTCGGATAGCCATGGGCGTGGATGTTATGAACATGGTACAAACGCATCTAGTTACATGAAACGAGGGGCACCTATGCACGAAATTACAAAAAACATAAAAGCCGGAATTTCATCAAATGCAAATGAGTGCACAGTGATAGTGGGGGGAGCCAATGATGTTTACCAAAATGAATTATCGAGTGCCCTCGAAAACTTAAAAGAAATAGTGAATACCAATAAGAGTAAAACAATGATCATCATTGGTATTCCGCATAGACACGACCTCATAAACGTTTCGTGTGTAAATAAAGAAATCATGAAAGCCAACAGATAGTTCGAGAACATATGCAAAATGTATGAAAACGCTCAATTTCTACCTGTTAACTACCTACAGAGAGACAGTTTTACAAGACATGGTACGCACTTAAACGGAAAGGGAAAGAGACTTCTCAGCTTTAAAATTTTAGAGACATTGATGACAACGGTAGAACCAAGATTACCATGCCAGCCACAAGTAATAGTACAGCAACCACCACCAACTACAGCAGTGAAACCATCAAAAACTACAGCAACAAAAAAACACTATCAATATCAGAAACAAAACCACCATCATCAGCTGATTCAGCACAGCCCTCACCAGTGGCAGAAAAACCAGCATCAACTGAAGCAAGAAAATCCTCATCAACAGCAATAGTAGGCATAGTCACAACATTAGTTGACAGTCCACCATCAGTCATGGCAGAACCTCTACCACCACCAGCAGCAGCAGATGAATCAGCATCATCACTAATCCCAGTAACAAGACCAAATACTAACAGGGTGAGTAAACGGAAAACAGTGCTTCCCTCCCATCTAAATGATTTTTTAGTGGTAGGCTGAAGGGGGAGGAAGATCTCAAGGTAAACAGACTCAGGCACAGATCAGACAATTTTAATGTCCTTCACTGGAATGCACAGTGTTTATCTAATAAGTTGGAAGTAGTGGAAGATGTCATAAAGACTTATCACTTAGATGTAGTCTGTCTCATAGAACACTGGTTAAAGCATGATGAAACAGATCTATACTGCCCTGAGGGCTACACCCTAGCTGAGAAATATTGTAGAACTAATAAAAATCATGGTGGGTGTGTTATATTTGTAAAACAAGGGATTAAATATGAACCAATAGCAAAAGTTAAAGCATTATCTCTAGAAATGTTATGTGAAATTGCAGCTGTTAGGTTAACAGATTTAAATTTAATAGTTGTAGCTTTGTACTCAACTAAGACTGGAGGCAATTGAACAGATGATTTTGTTAACAAGTTAGTGTCTTTATGTGAGACAGTCTGTTAGTATAAGTGTAGGATACTAATCTCTGGAGATTTCAATTTGAATTTTCAGTTGTCCACTATCTATAACTCATATGTAAATAATTTATTAAATTCTTTTGGTCTGTATATTACAACCACTGAAATAACAAGGCCACATTATAAATGTACTGGTACCTGTATTGACAATGTAGTCGTATCAAATGAGCTAATGCATCTCAAGTCAGAGGTAATTAAGACCTGTGTATCTGACCACTGGCAACTACTTCTTAGAACAGATATAACAAAAAATTGTAACACTGACTCAGTGCACATGGCAGTAAAGAAAGTATGTGTGGTCAATTATGATAATCTAAATATATTTAAGTCTCATATCGATAAAAGTAATTGGTTGCAGGTTTATCGAGAATATCCAATAGATAGAAAGGTGGAAGAACTCATATCTACTCTTACTGTATATACTAGGATGTCCTTTCCCATTAAGTTACTAAATAATAAAAAGGCACTTAGAGTAAATAAGGTCAAGGATGAAAAGGTGTGAAGATCAAGAGGGAGTGTGATCAATATTATGACTGGTATAGAAGTACAGGTTCTCAAGTATTTAAAGACATGCTCACAGTGAAAAGGAAAAGATTAAGACAGGCCTTAAAGGAAACTAGGTGTAAAAAAAAATGAAGGTATAAAACTAACGTCTGAAAATAAGACATGTGAAATGTGGAATATCATTAACAGTCAGTGCAACAGGAAAATGACTTCACAGGCTGAAAGCAGTAATCTGAATGCTGCACATTTAAATACATTCTTCACTGAGAAGGTGCAAGAAATAATAAAGCTGATTGGCACTTCCAATATAGCCTCTGACCATAAATACTACCTGAGAAACACCACAAGGCCTGAAAGTGCATTTAGCTTTAAACTGGTCAAAGTACAGGATGTTACTAATATACTGAGGAAAATAAAGAACAGTTTTAGTAATGGTGTTTATGGTTTAAGCTCAGCCATGTTAAAGTGTGATTCAGTTCCACTGCCAGAATTGATAACACATGTAGTAAATACATGTATTTTGGAGGCTCAGTTCCCAAAGGCATTAAAGTTTGTTAAAGTCACTCCAATACACAAAAAAGGCAGTCTCTCAAGTTGTGATAATTTTAGGCCTGTTTCAATTGTGCCAATCTTGTCTAAAATGATAGAAGCTATATTAAATAATCAAATCAGAAACACTGAAACAGAAACTAAAATTAATAATGTACAATTAACTGTGAATAACGGAGATATCTCTCATCCCCTTCTAGTCAGCAGTATTTTTAATAATTACTTCATAGATACTGTTAAAAATGATGTCTCTATGAAACAGGATATACAGCAGACATTTGAGTCCAGTAACAAACAGAACTACAGTACATTACCCAAAGTAAGCACATATGATATTCTGTAGCTTTTTGATAGCCTTGGAAACAAAAAATCAGCAAGATTACATGAAATTTCTCCACATCTATTGAAGAAATGCAAACATAAACTAATGAAACTACTAGTTCATCTAATAAACTGTGTTCTCAAAGATGGTGTGTTCCCTGACAACTCAAAACTGGCTGTAGTTAAACCAATAGACAAAAAGGGGGAAATAACATATATGCAGAACTACAGAACCATTGCCATAATCTCAACTTTCAGCAAACTGATAGAGAAAATAATATTTCAAAAATCATGGAACATTACAACAAAGCTGACATATAAAGCGAAATCCAGCATGGTTTCAGAAGAGGTCGAAGCACAACGTCAGCAGCAGTGCAATTTGCCCATCGTGTACTTGAAAAAATAAATGAAAAATCCCAAGCAGCAGGAGTATTCCTGGACCTCTCGAGGGCTTTTCATAGAGTATACATTATGTCACTGGGAAACTCATGCAACTGCTAGAAACATATTTAAAGGATAGACAACAATGCACAGAGATTATATACTCTATTGGGGATATACTGGAGAGGAGGTGAAGTATAAGAAATATACATTTTGGTGTTCCTCAGGGCTTCATTTTAGGCCCAGTCCAATTCATATGCTGTGTAAATGATTTCCTGAGTTCTCTTGACAATAAGCAATTGATGACTATGTGTATGCAGATGATACATCTGGTGGCAGTCAGCCCAATCTAGGTACATAATATTACTCAAAAGGCAAGAGCTCACTTTCAAAGAGATTGCCTAAAATTAAACATAGAAAAAACTAATATTATTCATTATAAACCAAGGGGTCCAAACAGACAAAATATTGTGACTTCTGAAATTCTACCAAAAACCTGTACGCATTATAAATTCTTGGGTTTACGCATAGATGATTGACTTTCATGGAAGCAGCAAGCTGATAAAATTTGTTAAAAAAAAAAAAACACCCAGTCTATATGTCTGAAACCCTTATGACTGTATATTATGGATTAGTGTACGCTTTCTTGTCTTATGGAATGGTACTGTGGGGTGGGACATGCCAAACTAATATGAAAAAGGTGTTCATACTGCAAAAGTGAGCCCTGAGGATCATAGAAAAAGTAAAACCAGGAACTTCTTGCAAATCCCTATTCATTAGACACAATATTCTCAGAGTTTATGGCATTTATATGCTAGAAAGTACAATGCTAGTGAAAGAAGACACTAAGATCACAAAAACATATGTGGATATTCACAACTATGAAACAAGGCATAGAAAAGACTCTCATATGGTTGGTAGAAGAGTGACTTTAACAGCAAAAATGCCATATGTCAAAGGAGCTGTTTTTAATAACTTCGTACCAAATGAAGTTAAGATATTGATAGGGGATACTTTTAAAAAGTGAATCAAGCAGTGAATTATCAAAAAATGTCCTTATAAATTGAATTTATCATGAATTATAATGTAATAAATAATGTAAACTAAAAGAAAAATTGTAATTGTAAAACATTTATACTCAGTGGAAAATGCATATGCATATGCATGTAAAATTACATGTTACGAGCAATAAATTGAAATTAAACAGTATAACTTAAGGCTTTATGAAAAGACAATTCAAAATATATAAATTATCATGCTATCAGACAGACACTCAGTGTACACTTACCCTGCTACAAATAGTTATGTAAGGACAAACCTAAAAAATATTTGTACCTATTTTCTGCAAAATTCACATTCTACATGAAAAGATTATTTTTGTCGTAAGTGAAAAGTGTATGAGTTTCTCAACCTTGGACAACTTTTCTTTTAAGTAACTTCTTACATACTTCAGAAACACTTGGGCAACTGAAATGTTGTGCTCCAAGTAGTCGATTAGAATGCAAATTGAAGAACTGCACACTTTGTCTTTCTCATTTTTTAAGTACAGAACAAATGAATACACATTGCCTGGTCATTGATCCAATGGTACCCTTGCATCTCACCCTGAACGACAAATGTAAAGTTTTTTGCATGATCAACTAGGACTATGCATCCAATTTCATAAAGTTGTTCTTTTTTGGCCTTCAAAAACTTACTTTGGTTTTTATAAACACAGTGGTGACTTTTGAGATTTTCTAAGTTATTAATTAAAGATTGAGAGTACTCTTCCTGAGATTTAACCACTGTCATCACTTCAGCCCTGTCACTTGTGACCCACTGTTTGAAGGTAACATAGTTAGGTATTTCCTCCTCAGATTTGTTAACCAATTGAAGAGCAGTTTCTTTACCATGGCATTTATCATACGAACACATCATGCAGTCATATTTATTAGCATCACAGATCATTGAATCTAGTAACTCTTTGCAGTTGACATAATTGAGTTTTGCATAGTAACTCTTTGTAGTTAACATAATTGAGTTTTGCACCCACAGTCATCAGTTTGATATTTTGATGATATAAAGAAGCACATATGGAGTGTTTTCCTGAGGAGTTGGCCAAAATATACCACTTAGAGTGAAGGTCACAAAATTTTGATCTTCCAGTTTCGCATTCAGGATGAGCATTTTTCAAATGGCCTCAGTATTACTGTATTAGAAATGTGCAGCCAAAATGTCTCTGTATCTCTGTCTGTAGCAATAAATAATATAATAGAATCAGGCATCATCCAAGACAGACTAAAAATACCTCAAGTAACACCTATCTTAAAAAAAGGAGACAAAATCGAAATTCAAAACTACAGACCAATCTCCATACTTCCTGTCTTTTCCAAAAAAGTTGAAAAAGTCATATACAGCAGGATTATAAACTTTCATCAGATGCACACCCTAATTTTTGAAAATCAAAATGGATTCTTAAAATGTAAATCAACTAGCACAACAGCTGCTCAATTGATTGAAGGGATAATAAGTGGCATCAAAAACAAGAAACACGTTGCACGTATATACCTCAATGTTGAGAAAGCTTTTGACTGTGTAGATGCCACAATACTATCAGAAAATCTATGGAACATTGGCATCATAGTCATTGCTCATGACCTAATAAAATCATACAAGAGGAACTGAAAACAGTTTGTACTCCTTAAAACTGAAAGTGGTGACCACAAATCCAAAATCACTTATATAACATATGGAGTGCCCCAGGGCTCAGTACTGGGTCCTCTTCTGTTTTTCTTTTATGTAAATGACGTAAGATATTGCACTCAGAGCTCCAAAACAGTTCTGTATTCGGATGATACATCCATTGTGTTAAAAAGGAATCATTTAACGAACTAGAGACCCACTGTAATAAATCACAAATGACATTGTTCAGTGGTTTAATGCAAGCCACATCAATGTAAGCAGTAGTAAAACATGCCTCATAGAGTGTAACAGTAGTTTTAATGAAAAAATTAAACTATACATACGCAATGAATTAGTAAAAAATGAGTTTAGTATAAAATTCCTTGGTTTAACAATTAAAGGCAATCAAAAATGGGACATACATGTTCACATTCTAGCACGCAAGGTGCCTAATAATATATTTGCAATTAAAATGATTAGCAAGTTCTGCAAAGCCACTGTTATCCTAAAGATTGCATAACATGCTCTATTTCCTCTCACCTGAATTACGGAATAGAAATTTGGGGAGCAACGAAAAAAGCAGATCTAAATAAGCTATTACTGCTACAAAAAAGGGCTATAAGAATCAACTGCGGAACAAAATATAAGGAATCATGCCGTGGCTTATTTCCAAAAACTGGTGTAATAACGGTAGTAAACATGTACATTCTAAAAGCCATATTACTTGTTAAAAGACTGCAGCACAAAATTTGTTCCGATTTGTATCAGTACAATATCAGAAATAAAGAAAAAATTTACATCAGCAGCCACAGAAAAGCACTGTATGAAAAGGGTTCACAATATGCAAGTTTTGATTGATTGATTGATTTATATTTGGTCCCATTTGATTAAAACCTATTTTCTTGCAATATTTAACCTATTTATTACAATTTAAGACATCAAAATGGCAATGTTTATAATATTGTTACATACATTTTTCAACAATTTTTTAGGTGCTAAAAATTATTTAGGTATTACATTATACACATATTTACCTTTTTCTCTCAGTATTCATGTTCTCAAGTTATTTGCATATCATAATATGTTCAGTTAGTTACAGTATCTCTATAACAACAATAGTAGCATGTTTCATTCACTGATAGATATACTCTTCTACACTATAACATTCTTTTTCCATTAAATAATCCTTTAAAAGTTTTTGGAATATCTTTTTTCTCACATTGTCCTGTAAAGTCTTTGGAAGGCGCTTTATGAGTCTAACACCTAAGTATATACAGAGAACCTTTTTCAGCAACTCTCAGTTGGTGTACTATACTTCTCAGCTGGCCTTTATTTCTTGTTTCATATGTATGAACGTCTGCATTTCTTTGTAGTACTGCAGTTCCTTTTATTAATGATATTATTGTTTTGAAAATGTATAGAGATGGAAATGTTGGTATTTTTAGACTATGGAAAACAGTTCTGCATGAGTCTCTTTGTTTCTTGTTCAAGATGATCCTAGCAGCTTTTTTTGCAATGTAAATATCCTTTTTGTATTTTTGCAGTTGGAATTTTCCCAACCAGTTATTCCATATTATAGGAATGGCTCCAATAGATCATGGTACATTGTACATAAAAACTTCTTGCTGGCATAATGTGGAAGCTGTTTCACAACAAATACTGCAGTGCTTAATTTACTGCAAACATTATCTATATGTTGACTCCACAGGAGCTTATTGTTAACTGTAATCCCAAAATATTTAATAGTGGTAACGTCTTTCAGTCTTGTTTGATCTATGAATATATCTATGTGTTCTCCCTTTTCTCTGTTTGTGAACACCATGAACGTTGCCTTTATTAGATTTAGAATTAAGTCAGTTTGTATAAACCACTGTACTTTGTTATTTATTGATATAAACACACTTCTTTCCACTGTTTCCACTTTTTTTACATTCATTAGTGTCATGTCATCTGCATATACTATTTTTTATCTTTCTCACAGACATCAGTATAGTTTACAAATAGATTGAACAGAAATGGGCCAAGTACAGATCCTTGAGGCACTCCATACTTATTATTTCTGATTTCAGATCTGCATCCAATTTTTGTTTCCACATACCGCTTTTGTTGCTGATGTGTGATTTTATCCACTTTGCTGCGTGTCCACAAATACCATAGCTTTCAAGTTTTCAGTAAGTGTAGTATGGGTGATTGTGTCAGACACTTTAAACAAATCCAGAAACATAGCAGAACAGACCTCTTTGGTCTAATGCATCTATAACAGATTTTGTGAGGCTCGAGATGGCAGTTTCTGTAGATTTCCCTTTATAAACCACGTTGTGCTGGAATCAGAATTTGTGTTTCTCCAGAAATGTGGTCAACCTATTATGCATGAACATCTCTAGTACTTTCGAGAAACCAGAGATTAAAGACACTAGTCTGTAGTTATTTGGGTCATTTTTGCCTCCTTTCTTAAATATGGGTACTACTTTACTTACTTTGAATTTTTCTGGGAATAATCCTTCTCTAAATGAGCAGTTTGCAATATCCAAAAAGAGTTTGATTATTTCTTAATTCACATGTTTTATTAAATAATTTGATACTTTGTTATCTCCTGCAGACTTTTTGGGTTTTACTTTCTGGATTATTTTTTAGTTCTGTTTCTGTCACTGGTTCCAGGAAAATTGGATGGGTTGGTTGGCCAAGTGTTTTAGCACGCTTTGACCAATGATGATTTGTTTCACCTTTTAAATTTTGCACAGCATCCATAATGTTGTTCTTTAATATATTAGCAACTTTTGTTCGATCTGTAATCATTTTGTCATCAGCTCACATTGACTTAATAAAATTTTTGTTTTTACACTTCTTTGATTTGAATTTGCTATGGCTCTGTTTATTGAAATGGCTTTTGTTTTCCTTATCAGTTGCCTGTATTTCTTCTGATGCTGTTTATATGTCTCCATATTTCCTGTCTGTCTGAGTTCCTTCACTCTAGTCCTGAGTTCAGTTATTCCTTTCGTAATCCATTTCTTACTGTGACCCAGCTTTTTCTGATAAGCTACTTTAGGGAAGACTACATGAAAGTGATGCATTAGTGTGTTAAAAATGCATCATACTTCTCATTTGCACCTTGTACTTGCGTTTTTTAATCCCATTCTTCTTTCCTCAGTGTTGTTTTGGAAAGTTCATGTTTTTTTCTTATCTTGCATTTCTTCTGTTTTTGTTCATAAATGTACATGTGAATTATTTACCCATGATGGTCAGAGATTGCTGTCTGTAGAACTTTTGCCTCACATTTACTATTTTCAATATTTATGATTATGTTCTCAATGATGTTCTGACTATGATCAGTCACTCTTGTAGGTATATCTGTTATTGGCTTCGTGTTACACTGTAAAAATGTCTCTTTCAATTTTTGTTTTGATTTTGATTCTTTACCTGTATCTATGTTATAGTCTCCACATATTACAACATCTTTCATTTTAATCTTCAGTAATAATTTTTCTAGTATTGTTCAGAAATGTTGTAATATTACCACTTACGGACCTTTATACACAGGTAATTCTGAGCTCTTCACTCATTACACCAGTAATTTCAAATTATTTTTTAATGCAAGCTGGAAGGGTTACATATTTACAATATTCAGTATCTTGCGGACTTCCAATTTTTTTCTTGTATCTGGCAACATCTCCACCTTTATGTTTTGATCTACAGAAATAATTAAGCAAATCATAATCTCTTATTATTAGGCTGCTAAGTTCTGCTTCATTTAGCTGACACTCACTGGTGTATAATATACCTGGTTGAGTTTCCTTCAGGACCACTTCCACTTCAAGTTTTTTGTTGCCTAAGTACGGAATATTTTGGTACAAGATTTTACTGGTTTTTTTTCCTCTTTATGAGTCCTGGGTTGCTGATTATCTGTTGCAGTTGGAACTGGATATGTGACTATGCTCTGTTCATTATTATTTATCTTGCCCTTCCTCTCTTTCATTGGCTGCGGAATAAAAAGTCTTTTGCTAAATAGTGGGGAACTGCTCATACTCTCTGTGAAGTCCACAGTGGTTACCTTTCTATTTGTCCAACTTTAGAAGTTGTTGGTTGTATGCTTTCATGTATTTCACAATCTGTTTGTGGTGCTGTGTGTGATGGTTCTTTATTACATTTAATCCACTATCAGTTGTTTCTGTTGACACATTGTGGTCTTCCTGTTTTTTACAATGTGTTCATTCCAATATTACTGTTAATGCTGCATATGCTTCTAATTTTGTTGATTTAGTGTGGTCTATCTCAATATTGGAATGTGATGGTCGAGTTTTTCCATCTTCCTGGTTTTTTGATTCTATAGATTTTTCTACTTCTGGCATAATGGCTACTGCTATGTTTTTTTCCCATGACTATGGTCTGATTTTTAGTTGTTATTGCATACTTTAATCATCTGCATGGTTTCTTTCTTCCTCTTTTGTTTATATGCAACACTTGCCATCCAAAATCTTGTATTCTTAGGATTATGTTTACATCAAGTACTGTGGCATGATTGTATTGTTCACCTGCTTTTTACAAAGTACTTGTTCAGCTGATATATGACATAATTTGTCTACATCCTATCTTGCTGGTATGGAATTGTACACAGTATCACCCTTGTATGTAACATATTCCTGATTAACTCTTCTACAGCATTAAAGTCAGCCATTGCATTGCCCAGTAAAGTTATAACCCTACCCACAACGAAGCTTAAATTTCAGCTAAAGAAATTCGTGTTACAAAATCAATTTTGCATATTACAAGAATACCATACTTACTTGCAGAATAAGAAGTGCTTTGAAAAAATATGTAAATAGTGTTACGCAAACCAATTTCTTTGTAATTTAATCATTTTTTAAATCAATGATGTATTCAGAAAATGTATTATTGTGCTACATATCAAGAACTGTAACCTGTTTTTATACATATGCAATGAATCATTTGATGTTGAATAATGTATTATTATTACTATTACAGCTACATAAAGCTTACTTAAATTTGACAGCACTAGTTGTTTCTGCTTTGTTACTTTAACCCCATTTATAATAATTCTTTTGCTACCTTTGCTACCTGGGAAAATTCTGCTGTTTTCATTGTCTTCAAAAAACTGCTAGATCTTTTCAGTTGTTTCTTCAATTTCACCTATTCCTTTCTTCTTTTCTGAAACTGGTAGAATGCTGTACTCGTTCACTAATTTTGGGGTCACTCTAACCAAACAATCAGAAATGTTGAACTCATGAACTATTTTTTCTTTTGACCATGAGTCAGGGAGCAAACTTAAAATTTTAACTTTTTCCCCTTATGCATCACTGAACACTTACTTTTTAATTCCTCAATTAACCTTAAATATTCAGTGTCAGATGATTCTGCAGGTAGGATTTCTTCTTTCTTAGAAATACTGTTGGTATCTGCATTATTAAAGCATGATTCTAAGTCTTTTATAATTTTGTCTGAAATTTGTTGTACCTTGCTTTCAATAGCTGCTTTCATTTTTCCATAACTCAACTTCCTCAGTGTCAATGCAAGAGATACCTCTAAATTAGAACAAGCAAATTACAATTTGCTAATAACTCTCTCATTAGGAATAGACACTGAAGCACCAACGAAAGTGGTATACACTTGCCTATTCAAATACAGAGATACGTAAGCAGGCAGAATATGGCACTGCAGTCAGCAAGCCTGTATAAGACAACAAGTGTCTGGTGCAGTTGTTATATCGGTTATTGCTGCTACAATGGCATGTTATCAAGATTTAAGTGAGTATGAATGTGGTATTATAGTCAGCACATGAGTGATGGGACACATCATCTCCGTGGTAGTGACAAAGTGGGGCTTTTTCCACACAACCATTTCACTTGTGTACCGTGAACATCAGGAATCCAGTAAAACTTCAGATCTCCAACATTGCTGCAGCCAGAAAAAGATCCTGCAAGAACGGGACCAACAACGACTGAAGAGAATTGTTCAACATGACAGAAGTGCAACCCTTCTGCAAATTGCTGCAGATTTCAATGCTGGGCCATTCACAAGTGTCAGTGTGTGAACCATTGAGCTAAACATCATCAACATGTACCCTTGATGACTGCATGACCCAAAGCTTTACATCTCATTTGGGCCTGTCAACACCACCATTGGACTGTTGATGTCTGGAAACACACTGCCTGGTAGGGCAAGTCTTGTTTCAAATTGTATTGAGAGGATGGACGTCAATAGGTACGGAGACAATCTCATGGATGCATGGACCCTGCATGTCAGGAGGGGACTACTGAAGCTAGTGGAGGCTCTGGAATGGTGTAGGATGTGTGCAATTGGAGTGATGTAGGACCCCTGATGTATCTAGATATGACTCTGACAGGTGACATGTACGTAAGCTTTCTGTCTGATCACCTGCATCCATTCATGTACATTTTGCATTCTGATGGACTTCTGCAATTCCACCGGGTCAAAGCAATACCTCACATGTCCAGAATTGCTACAAAATAACTCCAGGAACACTCCGCTGGCCACCAGACTCCCCAGACATGAAATTATAGAGCATATATAAGATGTCTTGCAACATGCTGTTCAGAAGTGATCTCCACCCCTCTTGTACTCTTACGGATTTATGGTCAGCTCTGCAGGATAATTGTGTCAATTCCCTAAAGCAGTACTTCAGACATTAGTCAAGTCCATGCCATGTCATGCTGTGGCACTTCCCGTGCTCGCAGGGGCCTTACATGAATTAGGCAGGTGTACCAGTTTCTTTGGCCCTTCAGTGTAAATGTCATTAACAAGGTTACATGATTCTGCTCATGCATTTGTGATAAATATTTTCGAGTAACAATTTGAGCACTGGGAATTTCCAGAAATCACATTAAGCTTCACTCATGAATCTGAATTACTTGCACTTAACAAGGACAAATGTTGAACTTTTATTTCCCCTAAACTGACTTTTTATGAACTCTGAGTGGTTCAGAGCATTTTTTTTCGAAAAATGTACATCAGGATGTATTTTTTCTCATGATTCATAGTGATGATTCAGAAGAACATACTTGTAATTTAAACAAAGTCTGTCTATCTCCATCAAAGTCATTGACATTTCTTAATTTTTTGAAAGTGCACCATAAACTGTTTTGAGACATGCTTCACCCACTATATGTCTGATAGAGCACTGTTCATCCATTATATTGCATTCCAATAAGTCTTTCAAATTTATATATTATCAAATTTTAAAATTATTTTAGTTAATTAAAAATTTGACTCATGACAAAAGTGCACAAAATATTCTACACTCTCAGTGAAGTATGTACATCAACTATAACAGAGATTTCTGAACAGACTGACTACAACAATGACATACCCAGCAAATGTAGCGAGAGTACACAGTTCATATACAGACTTATTACTGACTACTGGGCTCCTGTGCAGACTTGTATCACTGTCCACTGAGCTCCAGTACACACTTGTCTTGAGGACTAAACTCGTGCACAAAACTGTAGCCTTCTCAACAACAGAGAAATTTCACATGTTTATTATTTTACTTTTACCATTTTGAATTTGTAATATGCGCTGCTTAATTGAGAATAAACCTAAATGTAAATCGGAAATTTTTGAACATAGAACTAAAACAAAGCTCCTATTGTTTAATATTGTATTGTTAAATTAAATAATACTAACTAATTATAGGATGATAGTGTTAAATAAATATAGGTTACAACTAAATTTTATTACAATGAAACAATAAACCATTTAAATAGGCAACAACCGTAAGATCAATTGTAGTGTAATGTCAATTATTTCAACATTTTCAAAAATTCATATCTTTGTTGACACTCATATATCAATGTTGAAATTTTTAAAGTACTTTGCTGTTACATAAGAGTACAAAATGTGCAAAAATCAAATTTTCATATTCAGTTCCATCAGAGACAACTACCTCCAAACTTAATAAAAATAAATATTTTCAAATTTCAAAAATTAATAAAAAATTGAGGAACCATTTGTATGTTCTTGCTCTATAGAAGGCTGGTAGTTTATATCCAACTAGAGAAAAAAAATACATTCTGATAAATCACTCCTTGGTTGTTATTTTTGGGTCTAAAAAGTGGATTTTCTAGATTTCCAATATCATAGTTTGGAGGTCATTTTGACTGGTTATTTTTTAATTTAGGGTAATAAACCGTGTTGCAGAGGATAATTTTCTAAAAACAATCATGTTGATTACAGTCTTGTGACTTAAAGCAGTGAAGAGATATTCCAATTGATGGTAATGTCTCCAAATTGAAAAACTATCATGCACTTACAAATAAAAACAGCCGTCATTCAGTAATGGTGCAGGGTAATTTTTTTTTAAAACTGTTTTGAAATTTTAAATTATAGGGTAATAACATTAAAAAAAATAAAGATATTAAAGACAGTCGAACAACCCTCATTGAACCACCCGTTCATGTGTCTATTGGTGGCAGTTCATGGACAGTAAGTCATCTCCACTGCTATCTCTTGCCACAGGCTGTTGATATGAGCATTTACTAGTTCATGCGTCTGCAATATGTCATGCTTTAATTCAGTCATAATCATTATCATTTCACTTGTTACTAAATCATTAGAGATACTGTACTGACACACCACTTTTTGACTTACACTTTGTGCAGCGGCATGTAGTTTAGTGTCAAGCAGTTCACTAATTTATGTCTCTTGTGTCCTTAATCAAGACAAGAAGTCATTTGCAAATTCCATGCATTGCTCATCAAAACTCTGATCTTACCCTCTGGCTCCAAAACCAAATTGAGTTGTGAGTAGTTGTACCAATGTTTCCATTCTTGTCTGCACTGTTTTAAGTGTGCTCACATCATTTGATAATTGTTGTATCACATCTGGTGTGATATGCATCTTTTAATGCTGTAATTTTGGAATGTATTCCTGTGAAATTGACAGTGATTGAATTGAGCATTGATTTGATTGGATCTTATTCTTCTTCAGATACCTGATCTTGTGTGAACTGTATTAAAATTCTCACCCATTCATGTGTCCAAACCTTGGGCAATGTGATCAAAACTTTTCTTTAATTGTTTTGACTGTTCTTTCACAATATTAAATCTAATTTCAGTTGGAGGCAGATGTACTTGCACTTCTGTCTCAACAGGGTCCACATTTTCAGTGGTCACCTGCATCATATTGCTGTCTTCAACATTTCCATGAGTTTGTATTTTGTCTACATGTTCCATATTTTGTACTTTGCCAATTTTTTATTGGAATACAGTTAATAGTTTTAAAAAATGATATTACTCATTTCACTTGCACTGGATTCATGAAATCTGATAGCAAGAGATAAAACAAGGATAGAGTTGCCATATCTAGGTGGGACCTTGTTGGGACACTTTGAGCTGGGGGTGTAGAAATGAAGTAAAAAATTTATTTGATACAATTATTTTTTTATTTAGAACATAATTACACGGAACTTGTTGCAACAGAAGTGGTTGGTACAACACATTTTTTGGATCATTTCACCTTTTTCAGTAAATCTTTTTTCCCTTTTACATATTTATAAAACTCCATGGAAGTCAGCTTGTAGGTAAACTGGCAATGTAAGATTGACTCCACACTCCCTAGCAGCAGCCTACTCCTTTCATCAGTACACTAGGCCAACATAATTGAAAATACTCTTTCCATGGTGGATTGCATGTGGCAATAGAAAACAAATATTCACATAATTTTTGCAGTTGACATGGGCGTTCACAAATTTCGGTTTCCTTACGTAAGTAAATCCGTTGTTTTTCCATGGAGTGTTTAGACTTCCATTCTTGTGAGTCACACTTAGTTTCTAAAAAGCTCTTGAGATACATATATTCCTGGAAAGATTGTCACCTGAAATTTTCACACATTTGTAGTCATGCATACAATAGTATTTTCGATCACCACCCAAACTGCGGTTTCAGATAGCATCATCCTATCAAATACTGGATATTTGTTAAAAGAAATAGCCCATTTCTCTAAGTAATTAAATGCTATGAAAGCCATTATCTCTTCCTCATTATTATTTCTTGGTTAGGGGTCTCATTCTTCAATTTGTTCATATTCATCTGGGTTTACATGCCAATAAAAATGGGAGTCTTCCTCTCATTCAAATATCTTTGAGCGTTGATTAATATATTTCTTATTTTTATTATGAGACTTTATTCTTATCCAAGCATTTTATATATTTTTTCAATTAGAGCCATGTTTGACTACAGAAACCTGAAGTAAAATTCACTGATAAGACTACTGAAATAATCTGAAATTATTTTAGGTGGCCTTCTTCAGCATCAAATAATTGTTTTAATGGAATCCAAAACTTGATAATTCTCTCAATATTAGGTATTAACAGCAGCCATCTTGTTTTTGAGTGAGATAGAAGAGTCTGATAACTGACATCAACATATAAGTAGAAATCTTTCAGCTTCTCTGTCCTTCCTTCTACATATGTCCTTTCTACATTTTCTCCTAGTTCTTCTCTAATTTTGTGAAACACATTCTGCCGGCCATGTCAATGAATCCCTCCAAAGTTGGTTATGGGTACTGTCTCCTCAAAAAGCAATTAATTTATTTAATGGAATTTTCAGTTGTCTTAAATTGTCTAGACAAAACTTTACAATTGTCTCTAATGTTTCGTTATTCCGCAAATCAAACTCCCACAGCTTCTGTCAGTTTCAGTTAAGTATTGAAGAACTAAAGGAAACACCTTTCCAGCCTTGTGGTTCGATGTGTTGGTGCCTATGCCATAAAATGAAAATTCTAGCAATTGTTTAATCCATCTGGACATGGAGTGTGGTGCGAGAATATTTTTAACAATTGCTGTAGCTTTGGTCCTAGCTGTAGACTACTTTGCAGCAACTTTGGAGTCAGGATGCATTGTGGCATCCAGTTTTATGGTATGGTTGAGAGAACTGAAGGACTGATGATGCTTGACAACTTTATAAGCTGTTGATAGTTCTGCAGCAGCAATGAGCAGTTCTTCTTGGGTGTCTTTGTTAATCATGAATGTGGAAATAGACTTTGATGTCGATGCTACTGCTAATTTATTTGTATGATTCTTCATAGAAATGTGATGCCTCATATCTGCCTTAACTCTGTGAGTTACTGAGATGAAATAGCCACAAATCTCACACAATGCTTCCTGACCCATACGTCCTTTCTTGACAAAAGATCAGTCTTTTGTGTAATAATCTGAAAATCAACACTTTCTCTTTCCATCCTTAGACATCATCTTAAGATATGATAAATTTATTAGATAGTAAACAGTCGAAAATAACACTCAACTGACATATCTAATATTTCTCATGTAACTCACATGCTGTGGTCTGTCAGTCCTTGGAAGTTTATTTCAAATAAATATGGGCTGTCTTTGCCAAAAACTATTTTATTGCCAAAAGTAGTTACTATCAAGAAAAAATATTACATATTGAAAAAAAATGGGCACTCTAAACTGTAGACTGAAGCCTGTGACTGGATAAGAACTCTCTCATTTTGTCATTTCAAAGCACATTTTACACATTTTTTGTGCACATTCAAGACATAATGCACATCCACATTGTTAAAAGGATATTTAGTCTTTCTCTTCAGTTTCGAGGGGCAAAAATTACAGGTTTTTCGTATTTTAAAAGGGTCCTCAAGAGCCTGAAGTTGTGGATGTTTTTCATCTGATATCTGCAGTATGCGTCTGATTGAAACAGTAAGTTGCCTTGGAAGACTTCTTATCTGCAATTGGCATGCATAAGGGGATTTGCTAGTGGCTTTGCTAATGATTTCATGAAATCAAGATGTGTTATGTCTGGAGTCTTCTTGAAAGATTGGGACAGATGATAAGCCTTTACTCTGCAGGCAATATCTTACCAGTGCGAAAAAAATTGCTGCGGGCCATCTTCTTGTCATTTGGCTTGTGGGGTAGGCTACACATTTTTGATCCAGGGAATCCACACCGCCTTTTGTTGTGTTATAGAAAGAGACAATTTCTGGTTTACCATTCTCTGGGTCAAGGCTCTCACAATGGTGCATACTGGAGATCAGGAATGTAACAGAGAAGTGGCATCTCTTCTGTGAAGCCGTACATGGCAGTCTTCTCCAGTCTTCCACTTTTAGGAAGAACAGACTAAAAATCTTTGAAATTGCTGCTGCAGGATCTTCCTTCTTTCTTTTCTCCCTATCTCCTGGCCAATCAAACCTAAGAGTGGCCAAAAAGGACAACATCCTTTTTTTCTTTTTTTTTTCTCCATGGCATGTAAAAAATGTCATGTCGTGTCCCATCAGTTGCAAAGAGACAGTCCAGGGACATGTTTCCTTATCTGAAAATCACTGTATACACAGGAAGACCAATGAATACTTATAGTTTGGTCATGTCAATTTCATGAAGGTAAGTCAATCTTTAATGGTTCTCATAATTTGTTCTCATTTTTGATATTTTTGCATTGGTCCATGAGATTTCTGGATTTTCTCCCAAATTTATAGCCAGTGGTTGAAACCAGGGACTTGAACAATTATGTTATGGTGCCTCATCCTTACATTCAAGGGGGGTTGTTTTTTCCAACACTTGAAACACTTATTTTTTCCATAAAATATGTGTAAGAGTCTTCATTACTACTATAACTCACAGTATTTTCATCATCTTTATAATCAGTAGGCCTATATTCCATCTCTGGATGTTCTCTAACTCTCGCTTAGAATCTGATCTATGACTGCTTTCAATTTGGTAAGATTCTTCTGCGTCACTATTATTGTCTAGACACTCAGCAAGCCAAGCCTAAAGACGAACTGCAAAACTAGGATTACTTCCCCTTACAGCGCTTGATAAAGACAGTCTTTCTGCCACCTTCCCTGTAATGAATAAACCTGGAGCTAAGTTTCCTTATTACACAATATTTGAAGCTAAAGAAATAAAAATGAATTTAAATATACAGAAAACAAATTACCTGAGAAAAGTAAGGGAACTGCTATGCCACAATCTCAAAGACCATTCCACATAAGAATGACGGAACTTACAATGGTAAAAACACAAGCTCTTCACTGCACAGCCTTCACACTCAAATGGAAAGGTAGGTAGAGGGTAGAACTTGTAGCTCAAATACTTCAACTAAGGGAGGTGATAATAAAATTATGCCAGTCTACGAGACTGCTGCATGTCAGTTAATGGATAACACTTTGCTCATCAAAGTACACATCACTATACACTTCACAACCTCTATACCCATAGTAAACACTTCGAACATTACTAACTTGCACTCATTGTTTGTATTATGTTTAGAAAGAATTGTCTTATCAGATCACTATTCAAATGGGAACTGACTGTATCTTCCGCACATTGCTGCTTATAT
This sequence comes from Schistocerca nitens, assembly GCF_023898315.1. Lineage (NCBI taxonomy): Eukaryota > Metazoa > Arthropoda > Insecta > Orthoptera > Acrididae > Schistocerca > Schistocerca nitens. The sequence continues at coordinate 898,454,535 of NC_064614.1, read as the reverse complement.
AATAGTTCCACCCCATACAACTGGAAAAGTTGAGTATTACTTCGAATGATGGCACCACATTTAGAAGGTGCTTGCATCATCAATACAGGTTATTCAAATGAAATGCCATCTGTGAGATGACCTTGTCAACACAAACTTATTGACATAACGTAACACAAACTTATTGACATAAATACTAACTGAGGCTGCGTTTACATGTGTTCGGACAGGTAGCATTGCTTTGGTACTTGAGCTGAGCTCATAACAGTATTTTGGAAAATCGGGACAAAATTGGGTCCTGTCAGGATGCCAGAACAAGAAAGTCCATAACAGTGACTGTCCTGATATATTGGGTCGGATGGCAACCCTAAACAAAGATGACCTTACCTTGAATTTTTATATGATATAATTATCTTTTTCTCTCAACAAATGTAAACAGATATTTCTTGTTTTATTTCTTTCTCCTATGTGGAATTTTATTTCATAGACTTTACACACTCCATTCCCAAAATTTTTTTTATCTTGTTGGTACACAAGTTCCTGATGTTTTTGCATTTTCAGCTGTTTCGAATGTTTAGCTTATTGTTGACAGCTGAAGAGATTATATGTGTTTTCAAGTGTTCTGCGAATTTTTACTTTTCGAAAAGATGGATTAAGGAGTCTGCATTAAATTCTGCATGAAAAATGTTTTAAACTGCAGTACACATTCAAAATGTTGAGTGAGCCTTTTGGTGAATCTACTGTGAGTAAGACCTGAGCTTACAAGTAATGTAAATGTTTCAAAGTGAGTTGAGATGTTGAACAGGACAGCTGCCATAGACGCTCTTGCTCACCAATTACAGATGACAGGGAGGAAGCAGTAAAGAAAATAGTTGTGGAAAATCACCAGATCATCATAACAGAGGTTGCTGATGATGTCAGAATACTTTTTGGCTCATGTGAAGCAATTTTTTCTGATGTTTCGGGCACGAAACGTGTAGCAGCAAAATTTGCTTCAAAATTGTTGAGTTTTGACCAAAATCGATGTTGCATAGACATTGCTCAGGAATTACTGAATGAAGTCCACAATGCTCCAGAATTTATAAAGAAAGTAATAACAGGCAACAAAACATGAGTACATGGGTATGATGTTGAAACCAAGGCCTTGTCAACCAATGGAAACTGCCTGAAGAGCCAACACCGAAAAAATTCGTAAGTTCAATCATGTGTGAAGGTTCTTGTCACTGTTTTCTTTGATTGCAATGGGATAGTGCATCATGAGTTCCTGCCTTATGGTAGTACAGTCCATAAGGAATACTATCTGGAAGCTGTGCTCCATTTGCTTGAGGCAATCAGTAGAAAACGACCAGAATTGTGACAAACTAATTGTGGAAATTGCATCGCGATAATGTTCCTGCTCACACCTCATTGCTTGTTCATGGTTTTTTGAGCAAAAAACGAAACTGTTGTGTCACCTCAGCCACTGTATTTACTGGACATGATACCCTGTGATTTCTTTCTATTCCCGAGGCTGAAGAGAACCTTGCTAAAACCAAGGCCTTGTCTTCCCTCTGCTTCTGAGATTGTATAAAACACTGGCACAAGTGCATTATATCTGAGAGGGTTACTTTGGAGGGGATAAAGTTGATGCTCATGAATAAATAAAAATTCTTTAAGAAAAATGAAAATTCCCATTACTTTTTGATCACATATTGTTTTATACTACTGCACATAAATGTGTGATTGCCTCCAGAAAGACACATTACAAATGTGATGGCACAATATGGCCAGTAATTTCTAACACATATCACAAGGTATTTAATTTTTTTATAATACTCATTCACTGTTGTATTAGATTTTTATGCCATCATCGGTTATATTTCTTTGTTGTGTCAGGCTCTGGTGGCTATTGAGCTTCATCATTGTTTGAAGGTTTGTTGACCATAAATATACCGTTGTGGCTTCTACATAAAACATGGTAATGAATATTCAATCACCTTACATTACAACAAATCTGCAGGTTGAACTTGTGAACAATAAAACAACTAAATGGAATGACATGATGAGGCATCAGTTACTTTGCCCTCAAAGAAACTGAGTGCAATTTCCTGATACATCCAACTGTGAAATGTGATTTCAATAACAAATTCAATATTGTGACATTGAAAGGTTATTTACAATGACTGGCAGCCACCTGATATTTAAGAATGAAAGTATTACTATTTCATAAAAGTACATAAAATGAGATTCGGCAACATTACCCCTTACTATATCGATGGTGAAAACTGCAGTAAGTTACAAGGTGAGGAAGGCTCCACTTCATTAAGAACTCATTTGTTCCTTTAAGAAAAATGAATTGCTTTTTTTTCTGTCTATATCCTTCACACGTTTCAGATACACAGTCCCTCAATTTTCTTTAATGCTTGTTAATTAAGTATTGATATTATACCTCATTCAAAACACAGTACTTTTTAGTAAACTGAAAGTGCTTTGGATTAAAAAGTCTTTTTAAGATACATTTTAGTAGGTCAGATTTTAGAAGAGTTCACTGTCAATGGGGGTATTACACTCTTATGGCCATATGTATGGCTTAATTTTGTGTGAATCAAGCTTGCAATAAAGTGTCAATTTTAACTGTGGACTCCTGTTTTGAAAGAAGTTAGGAGAATTTGCTCCTCCAAATGATTGATCTAGTGGTGCACTGTTTGTATGGAAACCAGACAAAGACAACAAGTGAGGAATTCTTCACAGCCATAACCCCATATGTCTCTGTGCACAGCTGTAATTGTATTAGGGATCACCTTTGCAGAAATCTAATTGCATTGTTGAGTTTTCTGAAGTAAGACAATTTCTGAACTTAATATGCAGAAATTATCAATTATTCAGAGATAATTTTTTGCTGATGCTAGGGAATTTTGAATTCCTCCTACATCAATAGACTCCAGTAAGATAAAACACTCTAATTCACTCTCTTCTAGCAACATTAACACTGTAATTCACTTTGATCTATTCATTTCACAATGTAACCAAATTACTCATGTCAAGAGATCCAGTTTTAGAAATAGTCCCCTCCCTACCCACTCAAATTCTGTACATATTTGGTGTGTAGCTGCATAAACACATTGTAGGCGAGTCCACAAATTCTTAGCTGTCAGCATTAGTACTTGTGTCCCTTTGTCAAGAATGTACACTCCTGGAAATTGAAATAAGAACACCGTGAATTCATTGTCCCAGGAAGGGGAAACTTTATTGACACATTCCTGGGGTCAGATACATCACATGATCACACTGACAGAACCACAGGCACATAGACACAGGCAACAGAGCATGCACAATGTCGGCACTAGTACAGTGTATATCCACCTTTCGCAGCAATGCAGGCTGCTATTCTCCCATGGAGACGATCGTAGAGATGCTGGACGTAGTCCTGTGGAACGGCTTGCCATGCCATTTCCACCTGGCGCCTCAGTTGGACCAGCGTTCGTGCTGGACGTGCAGACCGCATGAGACGACGCTTCATCCAGTCCCAAACATGCTCAATAGGGGACAGATCCGGAGATCTTGCTGGCCAGGGTAGTTGACTTACACCTTCTAGAGCACGTTGGGTGGCACGGGATACATGCGGACGTGCATTGTCCTGTTGGAACAGCAAGTTCCCTTGCCGGTCTAGGAATGGTAGAACGATGGGTTCGATGACGGTTTGGATGTACCGTGCACTATTCAGTGTCCCCTCGATGATCACCAGTGGTGTACGGCCAGTGTAGGAGATCGCTCCCCACACCATGATGCCGGGTGTTGGCCCTGTGTGCCTCGGTCGTATGCAGTCCTGATTGTGGCGCTCACCTACACGGCGCCAAACACGCATACGACCATCATTGGCACCAAGGCAGAAGCGACTCTCATCGCTGAAGACGACACGTCTCCATTCGTCCCTCCATTCACGCCTGTCGCGACACCACTGGAGGCGGGCTGCACGATGTTGGGGCATGAGCGGAAGACGGCCTAACGGTGTGCGGGACCGTAGCCCAGCTTCATGGAGACGGTTGCGAATGGTCCTCGCCGATACCCCAGGAGCAACAGTGTCCCTAATTTGCTGGGAAGTGGCGGTGCGGTCCCCTACGGCACTGCGTAGGATCCTACGGTCTTGGCGTGCATCCGTGCGTCGCTGCGGTCCGGTCCCAGGTCGACGGGCACGTGCACCTTCCGCCGACCACTGGCGACAACATCGATGTACTGTGGAGACCTCACGCCCCACGTGTTGAGCAATTCGGCGGTACGTCCACCCGGCCTCCCGCATGCCCACTATATGCCCTCGCTCAAAGTCCGTCAACTGCACATACGGTTCATGTCCACGCTGTCGCGGCATGCTACCAGTGTTAAAGACTGCGATGGAGCTCCGTATGCCACGGCAAACTGGCTGACACTGACGGCGGCGGTGCACAAATGCTGCGCAGCTAGCGCCATTCGACGGCCAACACCGCGGTTCCTGGTGTGTCCGCTGTGCCGTGCGTGTGATCATTGCTTGTACAGCCCTCTCGCAGTGTCCGGAGCAAGTATGGTTGGTCTGACACACCGGTGTCAATGTGTTCTTTTTTCCATTTCCAGGAGTGTAGAAGTTTTGCAGCAAGAATGCAGAAGTCTTGGCCGTTACGTGAGCATGTCTTTCATTGAATAGTTAAGTTGCAGACAGGCACAACAAAAAGACTGCTAAACAAGTAAGATTTTCGCTAAAAGGCCTCTTTGTGAATTAGACCACATACAAACACACATTCACACAAACGCAACTCATACACACAACAACCATCTCTGGCTGCCAAGACTGGAGTGAGGGCAAGAGGACATGATGGGAGAGTAAGGTGGAGGCTGGGACGGGGAGGGGCAAGGATAACAGGGCAGGGGTACGTGATGGAAAACTGGTTGTGGGAGCATATTGGGACGAGACGGAAAAAGGGTAGGGCAACTAGGTGCAGTTGGGAGGTTAGCTGGGGGTAGGGAGGAGGAGGGAGAGATGAAACGCAGAGAAGTAAAAAGACTGTGGGTGCGCTGGTGGAATAGAAGGCTTTGTGGTGCTGGAGTGGGAACAGCGAAGGGAATAGGTGTGTGAAAGACAGTGAGTAATGAAGATTTAGGCCAGGAGGGCTACAGGAATGTAGATATATTCAGGGAGAGTTCCCACCTGGCAATTCAAAAAAGCTGATGTTGGTAGGAAGGATCAAGATGGCACAGGATTTAAAGCAGTCACTGAAATGAAGAACAGTGTGTTGGACAGTGTGGGTACTCCAGCTGTTTCTTCACCATAGTTTGTTGGTGGCCATTCATGTGGTCAAACAGCTTGTTGGATGCCATGCCCATATAGAAAGCAGCTCAGTGGTTGAATCTTAACTTCTAGATAATATGACTGATTTCACAGTTATGTTGCTAAGTTTCTTGCTAATGAAGGTGTCTCCCTGTTCAGATGTATTTTTGCTTCTGATGAGGGTATATTTAGATATACCGAAACTGTGGTCAAGGATTTCAATAAATCTTTATCCTGCAACTGTTTGGCTGTTATCTCATCCTGGGTGGTACTGAGTCATATGGGGAATGCTACTCTGCTGCTGGACAGTTGGACTTCGGGAGATGGTGTGTGACTGGAGAGATAAGGCATAGGAAATCTGTTTCTGTACAGGGTTGAGAGGGTAATTACAAAACTTCCTGGCACATAGTTTTAATCTGCCAGGAAGTTTCATATCAGCACACACTCCACTGCAGAGTGAAAAATCTCATTCTGCAGGCTAATTATGGTCTGTGATAGCCTCAGTGAAATCTTTGGCGTATTTTGAGAGGGTCTGCTTGTCACCACAGATGAGACAGCCATGAGTGGCCTGACTATATGGAAGGGACGTCTTGGTATGTAATGCATGGTAACTGTTGTGACAGTTCACCTTCTTTATTTCTTCATTTGTTGTCCTTGGTGTCGACGTATTGCATTTTGATACAGGCTGAAAAATGGGGTGTGGAAGTGCAACACAGACTACTTTAATCAACATAGCCGACAGGTGCACTGTTGCGTTTCACAGTAGTTTACTTTCACAGTTCACAACCCCCCAATAATATACAGTTACATATGGATAGTGCACTATTGTTTTAACTTTCCGTAAGCCTCATTAATAGTTTGCAGGCAACCCTCCACATACTGCTACAATAGTTTACTACTGAACATCTAAACAGTAAAAACCTAATCACAAATTTCACAATTCTTGGAGAATAGAAAGGTACATATGGAGCAGACACTGTCATTGATTTAACACATGACCTAATTGTGTCCACTTATTTCACAGATCATTGTTGTTGATCTAACCAATACAGGTTCCTCAGCTGAAACTTGGCCGTGGACTGACTGTCTTGAGACCAAAAATTGGACCCTTATATATCCTCACAATAATAGGTACTGCAACTTCACATTGTTTCATCTACATCTACATCTACATGATTACTCTACAATTCACATTTAAGTGCTTGGCAGAGGGTTCATCGAACCAAAATCATACTCACTCTCTACTGTTCCACTCTCGAACAGCACGCAGGAAAAACGAACAACTAAACCTTTCTGTTCAAGCTCTGATTTCTCTTATTTTGTTTTGATGATCTTTCCTACCTATGTAGGTTGGGCTCAACAAAATATTTTCGCATTCGGAAGAGAAAGTTGGTGACTGAAATTTCGTAAATATATCTCGCCGCTACGAAAAACGTCTTTGCTTTAATGACTTCCATCCCAACTCGCGTATCATATCTGCCACACTCTCTCCCCTCTTACGTGATAATACAAAATGAGCTGCCCTTTTTTGCACCCTTTCGATGTCCTCTGCCAATCCCACCTGGTAAGGATCCCACACCGCGCAGCAGTATTCTAACAGAGGACGAACGAGTGTAGTGTAAGCTGTCTCTTTAGTGGACTTGTTGCATCTTCTAAGTGTTCTGCCAATGAAATGCAATCTTTGGCAACATGGCACCATCCTATGCCAACCTATTCATGGGCATCTAGGGGTATCCTTCCTAAAAGCCCAGAATCCTAAACCCCTCACCTGGTTCAGATTCATTGATGACATCTTTGATACCTGGATTGAAGGTGAGGACACCCTATCCACATCCCTCCAGAACCTCAACAACTTCTCCCCCATTCGCTTCACCTGATCCTACTCAACCCAACAAGCCACCTTCCTAGATGTTGAACTCCACCTCAGAGATGGCTACATCAGTACCTCTTTCCATATCAAACCTACTAACCACCAGCAATACCTCAACTTCGACAGCTGCCACCCATTCCACACCAAGAAGTCCCTTTTGTACAGCCTAGCTGCCCATGGTCATCGCATCTGCAGTGATGAGCAGTCCCTCTCAAAATATACCGAAGGTCTCACTGAAGCTTTCACTGATTGTAATTATCCTCCCAACCTTGAATAAAAACAAATCTCCCGTTCCTTATCTTGCGCAGGTGGGAACTTTCCCTGCAACACATCCTATGTTGCATAACCCTCCTGGCCTCAATCTTCATTAGTCACTGTCCGCACCCATCCAGCCCCCTCCCTGTATTCATTCCAGCACTACACAGCCATCATTTCATTGCCATACCCAGTCTTTTAATTTCTCTACTTTCCACTACTTAACCCCCCCCCCCTCCATACCTTTCTCCTGCCCTCCATCTAAACTGCAGCACTTCACTGTCACCCCCCCATACTATCCCTCCCACTCCCCACCCCAGCCTCCGCCTTACCCCCACCCAGTCACCACTCCCATCATGCACTGGTGCTGCTGCTCGCAGTGTGGTTTCAGTTGTCTGAGACTACAGATGTGTGTGCAAGTTGTGTTTGCGTGTGTGTATGTGTGTCTATTGCTGACAAAGGCCTTAATGGCTGAAATCTATAATTGTGTGAATCTTTTTGTTGTGCCTATCGCGACTCAGCATCTCCACTACATAGTGAGTAGAAACTTTCCTTCTCTAATACTGTTATATTCCATCTTGGATTTTCCATTGTTTGATTACTTCTAACTTAAGTCTAAGAAAAACTGTTTCACACTAAAAATGAAAGTCATTACTTCATAAATGAATACTTTACATAGTTCTTGTAACACTACAATAATTAACACTAAAATTGACTATACTACAAAAGTTGTGGACTAGAAAAAATTTTAAAATCAATTGCACATTACACTACAAAACATTACTCTAAGTCATAACTGTCTGTAACTGGTTAAACTAGAAAGATTTTTTTTTCTTTCTCATTTTCAAAATAGCTCAAGATGTGCAGTAGCATAGATTTACTAATCACTACAATATGAAAAAAACGGAGTCACCATTAAATACCTTAATTACTATTCAAAACAAAATTAAGAGGATGGACGCTGTACCAAATCATTGCACCATTTCTCTACTCAACTCTGAACACTACTCTCATTCAAACAGAAAATTAACTCCTCACAAAATCCTACCTAATAGTTGATCTGTCAGAAATATTCACATCAGTCTAGCACCACAGTTATCAGCTAATCAGCAAACTTACTGTTCTTTGAAACTTTGGGTGTGAGTCGTGCTTCGGTAGCTCAGTTGGTAGAGCACTTGCCTGCGAAAGGCAAAGGTCCCGAGTTCGAGTCTCGGTCGGGCACACAGTTTTAATCTGCCAGGAAGTTTCATATCAGCACACACTCTGCTGCAGAGTGAAAATCTCATTCTGGAAACATCCCCCAGGCTGTGGCTAAGCCATGTCTCCGCAATATCCTTTCTTTCAGGAGTGCTAGTTCTGCAAGGTTCGCAGGAGAGCTTCTGTAAAGTTTGGAAGGTAGGAGACGAGGTACTGGCAGAAGTAAAGCTGTGAGTAGCGGGCTTGAGTCGTGCTTCGGTAGCTCAGTTGGTAGAGCACTTGCCCGCGAAAGGCAAAGGTCCCGAGTTCGAGTCTCGGTTGGGCACACAGTTTTAATCTGCCAGGAAGTTTCATATCAGCACACACACCGCTGCAGAGTGAAAATCTCATTCTGGAAACATCCCCCAGGCTGTGGCTAAGCCATGTCACCGCAATATCCTTTCTTTCAGGAGTGCTAGTTCTGCAAGGTTCGCAGGAGAGCTTCTGTAAAGTTTGGAAGGTAGGAGACGAGGTACTGGCAGAAGTAAAGCTGTGAGTAGCGGGCTTGAGTCGTGCTTTGGTAGCTCAGTTGGTAGAGCACTTGCCCGCGAAAGGCAAAGGTCCCGAGTTCGAGTCTCGGTCGGGCACACAGTTTTAATCTGCCAGGAAGTTTCATATCAGCGCACACTCCACTGCAGAGTGAAAATCTCATTCTGGTTACTGTTCTTTGTTTCAGTATTACCACTTTAAGCCCATAATACCTCAGAGCACAAAAAGAACTTTTCAGTTAGCCTATAGATCCAATGATGCAGCATTATATTACTTGTACCTCACTAGAATATTGCCCTTTCTTTTAAGCTCTCATTTCCAGCCGCAGTGTCATGAATTGCACAATATACACAGTAGCCAATGTTGCCTAGTTCACAATTAGATCATCAATACAGTTACACCACATTTGTTTGTATAAGGTTATCTTTTTCATTACTCAAGCATGCCTGTCAGCTCCATTATTTTACTTACCTTTCTTACCTCTTTAGCTAGTGGAGTGCAACTCAAAAAAAATTATCCCTTCTGCAGAGACAGGCTCCCTAACCATTAAGACCCTAACCTTATTTTATTATTTCGCTATTGCTTCATTATCTAATAAATACCTGCTGTGCTTATCTAATGTAAAACTGACTGTACTGAAAAACACTCCACAGTAACAGATCCTTATGCTAAGGCAAACATAACTCTACTTACTGACCAGACAAAATTATCACTCAGAAAAACTATTATTTCCCTGTATTCCATCAAATTGCTTAAGATTCTAGCCTGAAGAGTGATATACATACAAATCTTGCTTTTTCTTTCCACACATTACTCCGGGCAACTAAGTTTAAGGTTGTAATTCCTTAATGTTAGAAAAGGCTGTACCGTGACACAAATAGATAGTTATCTCCATATACTTATTGCACTAAACACAAAAACTTCTATTATACCACAATTAATACTAAGATCTAGTATTCAAGATGATTTTCACTGCATATTGCCTCTGCTGTTGCACCAATGACCTGATTACTTCAGATGTTAATTATTGTTGTTGTGGTCTTCCGTCCTGAGACTGGTTTGATGTAGCTCTCCTTGCTACTCTATCCCGTGCAAGCTTCTTCATCTCCCAGTACCTACTGCAACCTACATCCCTCTGAACCTGTTTAGTGTATTCATCTCTTGGTCTCCCTCTATGATTTTTACCCTCTACGCTTCCCTCCAATACTAAATTGGTGATCCCTTGATGCCTCAGGACATGTCCTACCAACCAATCCATTCTTCTAGTCAAGTTGAGCCAAAAACTTCTCTTCTCCCCAATCCTATTCAATACCTCCTCATTAGTTATATGATCTACCCATCCAATCTTCAGCATACTTCTGTAGCACCACATTTCAAAAGCTTCTATTCTCTTCTTGTCCAAACTAGTTATCGTCCATGTTTCACTTCCATACATGGCTACGCTCCATACAAATACTTTCAGAAACGACTTCCTGACACTTACATCTATACTCGATGTTAACAAATTTCTCTTCTTCAGAAATGCTTTCCTTGCCATTGCCAGTCTACATTTTATATCCTCTCTACTTCAACCATCATCAGTTATTTTGCTCCCCAAGTAGCAAAACTCCTTTACTACTTTAAGTGTCTCATTTCCTAATCTAATTCACTCAGCATCACCCGACTTAATTCGACTACATTCCATTATCCTCACTTTGCTTTTGTTGATGTTCATCTTATATCCGCCTTTCAAGACACCATCCATTCTGTTCAACTGCTCTTCTAAGTCTTTTGCTCTCTCTGACAGAATTACAATGTCATCGGCGAACCTCAAAGTTTTTATTTCTTCTCCATGGATTTTAATACCTACTCTAAATTTTTCTTTTGTTTCCTTCACTGCTTGCTCAATATACAGATTGAATAACATCGGGGAGAGGCTACAACCCTGTCTCACTCCCTACTCAACCACTGCTTCCCTTTCATGTCCCTTGACTCTTATAACTGCCATCTGGTTTCTGTACAAATTATAAATAGCCTTTTGCTCCCTGTATTTTATCCCTGCCATCTTCAGAATTTAAAAGAGAGTATTCCAGTCAACATTGTCAAAAGCTTTCTCTAAGTCTACAAATGCTAGAAACATAGGTTTGCCTTTCCTTAATCTTTCTTCTAAGATGAGTCGTAGGGTCAGCATTGCCCCACGTGTTCCAATATTTCTACGGATTCCAAACTGATCTTCCCCGAGGTCGGCTTCTATCAGTTTTTCCATTCGTCTGTAAAGAATTTGCATTAGTATTTTGCATCTGTGACTTATTAAACTGATTGTTTGGTAATTTTCACATCTGTCAGCACCTGCTTTCTTTGGGATTGGAATTATTATATTTTTCTTGAAGTCTGAGAGTATTTCGCCTGTCTCATACATCTTGCTCACCAGATGGTAGAGTTTTGTCAGGACTGGCTCTCCCAAGGCTGTCAGTAGTTCTAATGGAATGTTGTCTACTCCGGGGGCCTTGTTTCGACTTAGGTCTTTCAGTGCTCTGCCAAACTCTTCACGCAGTATCATATCTCTGATTTCATCTTCATCTGCATCCTCTTCCATTTCCATAATATTGTCCTCAAGTACATCGCCCTTGTATAGACCCTCTATATACTCCTTCCACCTTTCTGCTTTCCCTTCGTTGCTTAGAACTGGGTTTCCATCAAAGCTCTTGATAATCGTGCAAGTAGTTCTCCTTTCTCCAAAGGTCTCTTTAATTTTCCTGTAGGCAGTATCTATCTTACCCCTAGTGAGATAAGCCTCTACATCCTTACATTTGTCCTGTAGCCATCCCTGCTTAGCCATTTTGAACTTCCTGTTGATCTCATTTCTGAGACGTTTGTATTCCTTTTTGCCTGCTTCATTTACTGCATTTTTATATTTTCTCCTTTCATCAATCATATTCAATATTCCTTCTGTTACCGAAGGATTTCTACTAGCCCTCGTCTTTTTACCTACTTGATCCTCTGCTGCCTTCATACTTCATCTCTCAAAGCTACCCATTCTACTTCTAAAGTATTTATTTCCCCCATTCCTGTCAATTGTTCCCTTATGCTCTCCCTGAAACTCTGTACAACCTCTGGTTTCGTCAATTTATCCAGGTCTCATCTCCTTAAATTCCCAACTTTTTGCAGTTTCTTCGGTTTTAATCTACAGTTCATAACCAATAGATTGTGGTCAGAGTCCACATCTGCCCCTGGAAATGTCTTACAATTTAAAACCTGGTTTCCTAAATCTCTGTCTTACCTTTATATAATCTATCTGAAACCTGTCAGTATCACCAGGGTTCTTCCATGTATACAACCTTCTTTTATGATTCTTGAACCAAGTGTTAGCTATGATTAAGTTGTGCTCTGTACAAAATTCTACCAGGCGGCTTCCTCTTTCATTTCTTCCCCCCAATCCATATTCACCTACTATGTTTCCTTCTCTCCCTTTTCCTACTACCGAATTCCAGTCATCCATGACTATTAAATTTTCGTCTCCCTTTACTACCTGAATAATTTCTTTTATCTCATCATACATTTCTTGGCATATAAACTTGTACTGCGTAGTAGGTGTGGGCTTCATGTCTATCTTGGCCACAACAATGCGTTCACTATGCTGTTTGTAGTAGCTTACCTGCACTCCTATTTTGTTATTCATTATTAAACCAACTCCTGCATTACCCCTATTTGATTTTGTATTTATAACCCTGTATTCACCTGACCAAAAGTCTTGTTCCTCCTGCCAGCAGACTTCACTAATTTCCACTATATCTAACTTTAACCTACCCATTTCCCTTTTTAAATATTCTAACCTACCTGCTCGATTAAGGGATCTGACATTCCACACTCCGATCCGCAGAACGCCAGTTTTCTTTCTCATGATAACGACGTCCTCTTGAGTAGTCCCCACCCGGAGATCCAAATGGGGGACTATTTTACCTCCGGAATATTTTACCCAAGAGGACGCCATCATCATTTAACCATACAGTAAAGCTGCATGCCCTCGGGAAAAATTATGGCTGTAGCTTCCCCTTGCTTTCAGCCGTTCACAGTACCAGCACAGCAAGGCCGTTTTGGTTAGTGTTACAAGGCCAGATCAGTCAATCATCCAGACTGTTGCCCCTGCAGCTACTGAAAAGGCTGCTGCCCCTCTTCAGGAACCACATGTTTGTCTGGCCTCTCAACAGATACCCCTCCATTGTGGTTGCACCTACGGTATGGCTATCTGTATCACTGAGGCACGCAAGCCTCCCCACCAATGGCAAGGTCCATGGGTCTTGGGGGAGGGGGGGGGAGATGTTAATTATCCTCCACATATGCTGACACCTTTTATTTTCTGTTTTTACCTTACCTCTTTGTTTGACAGAAATTCTTTAATCATGGTACCAATTTACTTTCTTCCATTCTCTTATGATTCCATTACATATATCCAACTTATACTGCACAAAATTAGACGAAAGTCAAAGAGTGCTTCTGATTCACTTATAAACTTCATATAGGATAGAAGAAGAGTTTGACTACCTCAGGAAACATGAAAAATAAGACAGACAGCTGGGGTAAGCATTATCGCCACATAATGAATCCAACACAGAATCTGAAACCCCTTACCTGATATTTGCACAAGAAATTAGTTCCAAATATTACATCAACGCTGAGATTTTGAATCACCAAGAAATTGTATTCCAACAGTCATCCTGCCAATTCCACAGTTAATAGTACCTCTTGTTTCACACCCTTTGATAGCTTACCAGTAGCACCAATAATTTTTATTTCAGAATCATGCATCACCACTATACCCTCAATGTTCTTAATAGATTCAAAAAAATGCCTGTGAAATACTGTTCAAATCACTACCACTGTCCAGTAAACACTTAATATGTATATCTTGTACACTTGCTGTGATTACAGGGTGCCACACTCCCTGTTTACTTACCACATTGCTATCATTATTGATAATAAAGTCAAATATCCCATCCTCACCACTACTGGATTCATCATTACTACGATCATAACACCAACTGTCAGAATTAGAATCAGACCCACTGTCACTTTCTCTATGCTTTAGATTTGTACCTCTTCCATGTTTATCTTCATTTCAGTCAATTTTGAATATACATTTTCAATTACTTTTACCATTTTTTCCTCTACCACTTCTGCACACTTGGTTTCCATCATCATCATCATCATCATCATCATCATTTAAGACTGTTTATGCCATTCAGCGTTCAGTCTGGAGCATAGTCCCCCTTATAAAATTCCTCCATGATCCCCTATTCAGTGCTAACATTGGTGCCTCTTCTGATGTTAAGCCTATTACTTCAAAATCATTCTTAACCAAATCCAGGTACCTTCTCCTTGGTCTACCCCAACTAATCCTACCCTCTACTGCTGAACCCATGAGTCTCTTGGGTAACCTTGCTTCTCCCATGCGTGTAACATGACCCCACCATCTAAGCCTGTTCGCCCTGACTGCTACATCTATGGAGTTCATTCCCAGTTTTTCTTTGATTTCCTCATTGTGGACACCCTCCTGCCACTGTTCCCATCTACTAGTACCTGAAATCATCCTAGCTACTTTCATATCTGTAACTAACCTCAACCTTATTGATAAGGTAACCTGAATCCACCTAGCTTTCACTCCCATACAAAAAAGTTGGTCAAAAAATTGAACGGTGCACAGATAACTTAGTCTTGGTACTGACTTCCTTCTTGCAGAAGAGAGTAGATCGTAGCTGAGCGCTCACTGCATTAGCTTTGCTACACCTCGCTTCCAGTTCTTTCATTATGTTGCCATCCTGTGAGAATATGCATCCTAAGTTCTTGAAACCATCCACCTGTTCTAACTTTGTTCCTCCTGTTTGGCACTCAGTCCGTTTATATCTCTTTCCCACTGACATTACTTTCGTTTTGGAGATGCTAATCTTCATATCATAGTCCTTACATTTCTGATCTAGCTCTGAAATATTACTTTGCAAACTTTCAATCCAATCTGCCATCACAACTAAGTCATTGCATGTGCGAGACTGCTTATTTTGTGTTCACATATTTTAATCTCCACCAGCCAGTCTATTGTTTTCAACATATGATCCATAAATAAATGAACAGCAGTGGAGGCAGGTTGCAGCCTTGTCTTACCCCTGAAACTACTCTGAACCATGAACTCAATTTACCGTCAACTCTAGCTGCTGCCTGCCTATCTATGTAAAGACCTTTAATTGCTTGCAAAAGTTTGCCTCCTATTCCATAATCTTGTAGAACAGACAAAAACTTCCTCCTAGGAACCCGGTCATGTGCCTTTTCTAAATCTATAAAGCATAGGTACAATTCCCTGTTCCACACATAACACTTCTCCATTATTTGCTGTAAGCTAAAGATCTGATCCTGACAACCTCTAAGAGGCCTAAACCCACACTGATTTTCATCTAATTTGTCCTCAACTAATACTCACATTTTCCTTTCAATAATACCTGAGAAGATTTTACCCACAACACTGATTAAAGATATAACTCTGTAGTTGTTACAATCTTTTCTGTTTCCATGTTTAAAGATTGGTTTGATTACTGCTTTTGTCCAGTCTGATGGAACCTGTCCCAACTCCCACGCCATTTCAATTATCCTGTAAAGCTATTTAAGACCTGACATCCCACTTTATTTGATGAGTTCCGACTTAATTTCATCCACCCCAGCCGCTTTATTGCACCGCAATTTATTGACCATTTTCTCCACTTCCTCAAATGTGATCCTATTTCCATCATCATTCCTATCCCATTGTACATTGAAATCTGAAACATTACTGATCGTATTTTCACCTACATTGAGCAACTCTTCAAAATATTCTCCCCATCTGCCCAAGGCATCAACAGGATTCACCAGCATTTTCCCTAACCTGTCCAAAATACTTGTCATTTCCTTCTTACCTCCCTTTCGAAGACTGCTAATTACACTCCAGAATGGTTTTCCAGCAGCTTGACCCAAAGTCTCCAACCTGTTTCCAAAGTCTTCCCAAGATTTCTTCTTGGATGCTGCAATTATCTGTTTGGTTTTGTTTCTTTCTTCAACATTACTTTCTCTGTCTACCTGATTTCTAATATGTAGCCATTTTTGGTACGCCTTCTTTTTCCTTTTACAGGTGCCTTGACTGTGTCATTCCACCAAGCTGTTTGCTTCATCTTACCTTTACACACTACTGTTCCAAGACATTCTTTAGCCACTTATAGTACTGTGTCCCTGTACCTTGTCCATTCATTTTCCAATGACTGTAATTGACTACATTCAACTAACTGGTACCTTTCTGAGATCACTGTTATGTACTTGTGCCTGATTTCCTTATCCTGAAGTTTCTCCACTCTTATCCTCCTACATATGGACCTGACCTCCTGCACTTTTGGCCTCACAATACCAATTTCACTGCAGATTAAATAGTGATCAGTGTCATCAAAGAATCCCCTGAATACACGTGTGTCCCTCACAGCCTTCCTGAATTCCTGATCTATTATTATACAGTCAATGATAGATCTGGTTCCCCTGCCTTCCCAAGTATACCAGTGAATGTTCTTATGTTTAAAAAAGGAGTTTGTGATTAATAAGCCCATACTGGCACAGAAATCCAAGAGTTGTTTCCCGTTCCTGTTGGCCTCCATATCCTCTCCAAATTTACCCATAACCTTTTCATACCCTTCTGTTCGATTTCCAATCCTGATATTAAAATCACCCATGAGCAGAACACAGTTATTGTCCTTTACACTATCAACTTCATCACTGAGTGCGTCATAAAAACTATCCATCTTATCTTGATCTGTCCCTTCGCAATGCGAATATACTAACACAATCCTAATTTTCTTGCTAGACTCTGTCAAATCTATCCACATCAGTTTACATACCTTATTGCAGCTACACTGTGTTCCATTTCTTTCCTGATGTAAAGCCCTACACCCCATTGTGCTATTCCTGCTTTGACTCCTGACAGGCAGACCTTGTATTCTCCCACTTCCTCTTCTTTCTCACCCCTTACCCGAATGTCGCTAACACCTAAAATGTCCAACCCCATCTTACTTGCAGCCTCTGCCAGCTCTACCTTCTTCCTAGAGTAGCCCCCATTGATATTAATAGCTCCCCATCTCGTTACCATTAGTCTGCCGAGTCATATCTTAGGAGTCCCTGGTTTGTCAATTACATGTGGGACTCCGTCACCTCCAAAGGCCCGAGGCATTTTGCTCTGATTGTTGCCAGCATCATATTTAAAGTACCAGGGAAGCAGGTTGCTAGCCTTACTTGCCCAGGTCCCATTGAGTTTTACCCCTAAAGGTTGAGGGACACACCAGTGGATTTGGTAGTCTTTGCCGTCTGAGCACAAAGGTGACCACAACTCAGAATTTGTCCAAGATGGCCAGCCTTATTCAAAAAACTGGTATCCCAACTGTCAGGACCACTTACTTGGCCACTCATACGTTGCCCGTGGTTCGTGAACTAGGACATGACAACAGAAACCCACACCATGAACCAGTTCTACCACTTCTACCTCCATTTCAAAATCATTTTTAATCTGATCAATTTGGTTCTCAAGTTTAAACATGTTTCCAGCACAAAATTTCTCGGAAGCCTGTACCTTCTTACTATCTTCTACACATTTACTACTTATTACTGTTAATTTCTCATTAGTGTTACGTACTGCTTTCTTCATACTATTTCCCAACCTACTAATGTCCTTTTTCATACTATTTTCCAACCTATTAATGTCTTTTTTCATACTACTAATGTCTTCTTTCATACTCATATTACTCAAACTACTCATAATTTGCCTTAACATCGCTTTCAGTTTCCGTCTGATATGAACTTTTGTTCTTGCTGACTTTCGCTACCAGGTTCCTCCTCCTTAAACTTAACAATCTCACCCAATTCAGTACTGTTTTCATCCATTTCGTTCACATCACCACACAATGTAGATGACACTTTTATCATTCCATCTACAATAGGACATTCATTCCATTATTCAAACTAACATTCATGTTTGATTTGTAATCAGTATCGTCTGCTGAACCACGCCCTTGTTTTGCCTTGTCTCTCATCACACTGGCTTGTTTATTACAGCCACTCATTATTTATCACTTAATACAAAACAGATTTTGTTATGAAATTATCTTATTTTTAATCACTTGTCTAATATTGCTGCTTTTGTCATCTCGGCATGTCGTTCTGCATGGCTGTTGCAAGTTGTAATTCTCTCGGCAAGGCGTCTGGTTTATTCTGGTCAGCTGTGTCCACCTGTGTGCTAATTGGTGCTCCAGTACTCAATGGCTGCTTCCACAGAACCCGCTCCCTGATTAGCTGCTGTTACACTGTGACCATGAAACCCAAGTGCTGATTGGATGCTGCACCTTCTTCGTTAATACTGTATTGCAAACCACTGGAGTCCACTGTTCAAAGTTATTGTGCCCACATACAATAGTCTTCTCATTGGGGCACCATATGTGATGGTTCGCCTTCTTTATTTCTTCGTTTGTTGTCCTCAGTGTCGACATACTGCTTTGAGATAGTGGATGAAAAATGGGGTGTGGAAGTACAACACTGACTTCTTTAAATAATATAGCCGACAGGTGCCCTGTTGCGTTTCACAGTAATTTACTTTCACTGTTCACAACCCCCCAATAATATACGGTTATATATGGATAGTGCACTATTGTTTTAACTTTCTGTAAGCCTCATTAATAATTTGCAGACAAACCTCCACATACTGCTAGAATAGTTTACTACTGAACATCTAAACAGTAAAAACCTAACCACAAAGTTCAAAGTTCTTGAAGAATAGAAAGGTACATATGGAGCAGACACTGTCATTGTTTTAACACATGGCCTAATTGTGTTCCACTTATTTCACGGATGTATTGTTGTTGATCTAACCAATACAGGTTTCTCATCTGAAACTTGGCCGTGGACTGACTGTCTCGAGACCAAAAATTGGACCCATATACATCCTCACAATAATAGGTACTGAAACTTCACATTGTTTGATGTTTAATTTACAGAAATTACAATTAAAACTTAACTCATTAAATTAACTGAATACATCGAAAAATTCTGTCTTTTTAACAGTTTCTTCTACTACACGAGTTAAGCCAAATTATTTGTTTAAATCATGATGTTAACAAATATAAATATGCAAACAATACTTTCGACAAAACTGTTAATTACTTTGGAATTAATTAAGAGCTGGCTTTGCTAACATGTTTTTTAATAGAGCCAAATAGATCCTTCCTGCTTCCCCATCCACTGTCTGCAAGAAATGGTGTACTCTACCATTTCTAGGTCAGGTATCACAGACTGTAGCCAAAGCACTGAAATCCTGCAAGTATAGGGTTTCCTACTATGTCAGGAACACTACAGCCCAGTGTGTTTTTAATAGCAAAGACATGATCCAGTTATTAGCCAACAGTGGGGTATACAAAATCACCTGTTCTGATTGTGACAAATTTTACATTGGTCAGTCAGGCAGAGACATATCAACTAGGCTGGCTGAACATGAACGTAAGTGGAGGTTGCAGAATTCAGACTCTGCATTTGCTGAGCATGTACTGAGTGAGGGTCACAACTACCAACCAGTGTCCCATGTACTTCACTTAGCAAACAAAGGCCATAAACTCAACCTGCTAGAAGCCCTGGAAATTAACAAACATCTTGCTCACAGTCCAGATCTCATCCTAAATGACCAGACACAACTCAACACTTCCCCTCTCCTAAACTTCATATAATCATCTTTGTTGTTCATTACTTCCCACACTCTCTCTTCCTACATTTTCCCATTTTCCTGTACTCATTAAGTTGTTTTATTTTTTGCAGTTGTCTTTGTATTCCACATATGCTGTAGTTTCAATAGTTAAGGGTTTGCTTTTAACATGTACTTGTATTACTATCCATGTTTAACTCCCCTTGTAGTTGTCTCATCAAAAACTGTTCATATTTTACTTGGCTCATTTATTTAATGTAAACTGGTATACAGCCACTGCTTTGATTATAATGTTAATGTTAAAATGCAGTACCACCACACTCTCAAACTGTAGGTTCCCTCAAACACCTCAAATTTCCTGCATTTACTAATTTCTGTTTATCTAATTGATATTGTTTAAGTTCCTCGTGTATTATGTATTTATATTGACAACTGTCTCTTCTTTTTTTTTTAATTGGTTGTGTATCACTCTCCATGTTTCATACCTCTTGATGCAGCCTTGTCTAGTACTAATTTTATCTTATTTCATTAGTTTTGTTTATTAATAGAAACTGTTATGTAGGCATGCTATTCCTATTTTGTGCTAAAGGTTTTCCTGTTAACTCCATTGTTATTTATGTACTGTTCAGTTTTTACTATTTCATTGCAAAGATGTTACTCACTGTATGTTTCTACTTCACTCTAGATGTGTTACTTCTCTTCCAATGTTGTCTGCTAACATTTAACTTCTTTGGTGATAATACTCAGTAAATGTCTGAAGATGGCCTTGTAAGCCAAAAAACGGTTAGCAATAAAAATAATATTGTAGAACAAAAGCAAACTGGTGCTTTTCATTTATTATTATAATGTTGTTCTACCAAGAACCGACGGAAAATTCTGTTAATATTATGACACATTAAGTTGCACACAAGGTGTGCATGGCTTTCATTCGTTGTTGTTGTTGTGGTCTTCAGTCCTGAGACTGGTTTGATGCAGTTCTCCATGCTACTCTATCCTGTACTCCCAGTACCTACTGCAACCTACATCCTTCTGAATCTGCTTAGTGTATTCTTCTCTTGGTCTCCCTCTACAATTTTTACCCTCCACGCTGCCCTCCAATACTAAATTGGTGATTCCTCAATGTCTCAGAACATGTCCTATCAATCGATCCCTTCTTCTAGTCAAGTTGTGCCACAAGCTCCTCTTCTCCCCAATTCTATTCAATACCGCCTCATTAGTTATATGATCTACCCATCTAATCTTCAGCATTCTTCTGTAGCACCACATTTCGAAAGCTTCTATTCTCCTCTTGTCTAAAATATTTATCATCCACATTTCACTTCCATACATGGCCACACTCCATACAAATACTTTCAGAAACGACTTCTTGACATTTAAATCTTTACTCGATGTTAACAAATTTTTCTTCTTCAGAAATGCTTTCCTTGCCATTGCCAGTCTACATTTGATATCCTCTCTACTTCGACCATCATCAGTTATTTTGCCCCCCAAGTAGCAAAACTCCTTTACTACTTTAAGTGTCTCATTTCCTAATCTAATTCACTCAGCATTACCCAACTTAATTCGACTACATTCCATTATTCTCGTTTTGCTTTTGTTGATGTTCATCTTATATCCTCCTTTCAAGACACTGTCCATTCCATTCAACTGCTCTTCCAAGTCCTTTGCTGCCTCTGACAGAATTACAATGTCATCGGCGAACCTCAAAGTTTTTATTTCTTCTCCATGGATTTTAATACCTACTCCGAACTTTTCTTTTGTTTCCTTTACTGCTTGCTCAATATACAGATTGAATAATATTGGGGATAGGCTACAACCCTGTCTCACTCACTTCCCAACCACTGCTTCCCTTTCATGTCCCTTGACTCTTTTAACTGCCATCTGCTTTCTGTACAAATTGTAAATAGCCTTTTGCTCCCTGTATTTTACCCCTGCCACCTTCAGAATTTGAAAGAGAGTATTCCAGTCAACATCGTCAAAAGCTTTCTCTAAGTCTACAAATGCTAGAAACGTAGGTTAGCCTTTCCTTAATATTTCTTCTAAGATAAGTCGTAGGGTCAGTATTGCCTCACGTTTTCCAACATTTCTACGGAATCCAAACTGATCTTCCCCGAGGTCGGCTTCTATCAGTTTTTCCATTCGTCTGTAAAGAATTTGCATTAGTATTTTGCATCTGTGACTTAATTAACTGATAGTTCCATAATTTTCACATCTGTCAACACCTGCTTTCTTTGGGATTGGAATTATTATTTCCTTCTTGAAGTCTGAGGGTATTTCGCCTGTCTCATACATCTTGCCCACCAGATGGTAGAGTTTTGTCAGGACTGGCTCTCCCAAGGCTGTCAGTAGTTCTAATGGAATGTTGTCTACTCCGGGGGCCTTGTTTCGACTTAGGTCTTTCAGTGCTCTGCCAAACTCTTCATGCAGTATCATATCTCCGATTTCATCTTCATCTACATCCTCTTCCATTTCCATAATATTGTCCTCAAGTACATCGCCCTTGTATAGACCCTCTACATACTCCTTCCACCTTTCTGCTTTCCCTTCGTTGCTTAGAACTGGGTTTCCATCAAAGCTCTTGATAATCGTGCAAGTAGTTCTCCTTTCTCCAAAGGTCTCTTTAATTTTCCTGTAGGCAGTATCTATCTTACCCCTAGTGAGATAAGCCTCTACATCCTTACATTTGTCCTCTAGCCATCCCTGCTTAGCCATTTTGCACTTCCTGTCGATATCATTTTTGAGACGTTTGTATTCCTTTTTGCCTGCTTCATTTACTGCATTTTTATATTTTCTCCTTTCATTGAGGAGGAGTGATAGTTTGAAGTCCTCTGATGAACACTTGCCAGTCGATATGCAGAGAGCAAATTGCCATAGGAGGGTGATTGTGTGTTGCAGTTGACAAGAAATAGTATGGCTATTGAGGCTGAAATTTGGTCTGACTGCAAAGTTATCTCAACACGAGTGACTGACAGCTGAACTCAGATCAATTGATGGTTGTTTTTACTGGCCAGCTGATTCCACCATAATGCTTGTAAAATCATTCAAAGGAAGCCCACATTAAGGAGCAAGGAAGACCCCAATCATATGATATTAGTTGGAGGTGACTTGAACCTACCGATTACAGATGGTCTCACTGCACGGGGTGTGGACAGACACCATTGTGAAGTATTTCTGAACATACTTTCCAGACAGTGCCTTGAGCAACTAGGTCAACTACCCACACGTAATGGGAATCATTTTAGATCTTATAGCTATAAACAGGCCTGATCTTAACAACAGTGTCAGTAATGAGCTGTCAATTAATGATCGTGATGAAGTTAATAAATCCATCAAGAAAGCTAGGAGATTTTTTATGCTGGAAAGAGCAGATAAGCTGTTGTTAGCAGTCTTGATAGACAATGAATAGATGTCATTTAGTTCCCATATGGTAGACATACATGAATTCAGGCAAAATTTAAAATGATTGTAAATCACAGTTTGGAGAAGTGTGTGCTGAGTAAGTGGATTAAAGACAGAAAAGACCTGCTGTGATTTAATAATAAAATTTGGAAAATGCTAAGGTAACAGATTTTTTGATTCTCAATTTAAAAAAGAATGTAGAAATGTGAACTGGCGGCTATAAAAAGAGCAATATGCAAAGCATACAACTTCCACTGTCATATGTGACTGAAAAATCTTGCTGAGAGCCCAAGAAAATTCTTGTCCTACGTAAAATTTGTAAGAGGATCAAAGGCTTCTGTTCAGTCATTTGTCAACCAGTATGGTGCGGCAATAGAGGACAGCAAAAGTAAAGCAAAATCTTTAAATTAGAAGTTAAAAAATCATTTAGGCAGGAGATGCTGACTCGCAGATAGGTGCAACAAAAAGACTGTCACAAATAAAGCTTTCAGCCAGTAGAGCCTTCATCAAAAATAGTGTGTGTGTGTGTGATCTATTTTTGACGAAGGCCTTATTGGCCAAAAGCTTTATTTGTGACAGTCTTTTTGTTGTGCCTATCTGTTACTCAGCATCTCCGCTATATGGTGAACAGCAACTTTCCTTTTCATAATATTGTTACATTCCATCCTGGAATTTCCATTGTTTGCTTTATACAGAAGAACTGTATGTACATACCATTGCTTGACCATTGCATAGCCTTCTGTATAGAGGATACAGAAGTAGGCATTTAGAAGGAACTACAAAAGTTGAAAACAAGTCATCAGGTCCAGATGGAATCTCAGTTCTGTTTCACAGAGAATACTCTTATTGTTGGCCCCTTACTTAGCTAGGATTTATCATGAATCTCTCACCCAGTGTAAAGTTGCAATAAACTGGAAAAAATAAGAAGGGTAAAGAAACAGACCTGTAAAATTACAGAGTGTATCCTTAATGTCAGTTTGCTGCAGAATTCTTGAGCATATTCTGAGTCCGATATAATACATTTTCTTGAAACAGAACAGCTTCTGTCCTCAAATCAGCATGGATTTAGAAAGCATTACTTCTATGAAACTCAACTTGCTCTTTCCTCTCATGAATGCTGTGAACCATGGATGAAGGGCAGCCGGCAGATTCCATATTCCTAAATTTCTGGAAAGCAATTGACACAGTGACCCACTGCAGACTGTAAAGGAAGGTCTGAGCATGCAGAATAGGTTCTAAGATATTACTTTTTAAGTAATAGAACCCAGTACTTTATCCTGGGTGGTGAGTACTCATCAGAGAAAAGGGTACCTTATGGAGTGGTCAAGGGAGATTGAGCAGCAATTTGTGGCTGTGTGCTGATGACACTGTAGCATACAGGAAAGAATCGTCATCAAGTGACTAGGAGGGTACACGATAACTTAGAAGTTCTATTTGTTGTGATGAGTGGCAGCTTGCTCTAAATGTAGAAAACGTAAGTCAATGCTTATGAGTGGGAAAAACAATCCTGTAATGTTTGAATGCAGTACTAGCGGTGTGTTGCTCCACACAATCATGTAAATTAAGTATTTAAATACAGTGTTGCAAACTGATAAAATGGAATGAGCATGTAACATTGGTTGTGAGGAAGACAAATTGTTATATTCAGTTTTTTGGGAGAATTCTAGGAAACTGTGAATAGAACACTTGTATGACCCATTCTTGAGTACTACTTGAGTGTTTGGGATCCCTACCAGGTTGAATTAAAGCAATTCAGAGATGTGCTGCTAGATTTGTTACTAGTAGGTTTGATCAACTTGTGAGTATTGCAGAAATTCTTTGTGAACTCAAATGGGAATTCCTGGAGAGACGATGACATTCTTTTTGTGAAACACTATTGAGATAGTTTAGAGAACAAGCATTTGCAACTGAATTCAGAATGGTTCTACTGCTACCAACGTGTATCTTGTGTAAGGACCACAAAGGCAAGAAAAGAGAAATTAGGTCTTGTGCAGAGACATAAAGATTGTTGTTTTCTCCTCACGCCATTCATGAGTGGAACAGGAAAGAGAATGATTGATAGTAGTACAAGGTACCATCTACCATGCACCATATGGTGGTTTGCAGTGTATGTACATGGATGTAGATCCTATAATACAGAATAGCTCCTATCAGTTTCCACATCTTGCTCACACCTGTCTAATAAACATTTTCACATTTACAGAAAACTGGAGATAGCTATCACAGATGTGTTCCAGTCCAGCCAGCAGTTTTCAAGGGCACACCCACGATTTAGTAAATATCACTTCCAGGTGTTGTGCATGATGGAAAACAGCTTGACATTTTCTATATCTGTGGTAACAAATATTTTCTCTGGGCCTATTAGTTTTTGCTGTGGCCTTGCGGCCATTTGCTTCATGGATAACACTAATAAGATTCTGCTGTGAAAAGTCTGTGAAAGATGTTATGACATTAGGAGTATTTTGGAGCAGAAGAGGAATTTTGGACCAGAAGAGGGGTGAAAACTGCAGAACATTTACTGTGGAAATATGTACTTCATAATTAGACTTTTGTTCAACATACACAAAAATAATTAAATATAATAACTGGGATGCTTAAAGGAACCAAGCAAAGAAACAATGAGAGGTACAAATCACAAAATTTTATTCATAAAAATGACTCAGAATCTCATTGTGCACATTTGTAACATGAAGAACATAAAAGTTTCAGTTCAATGAAGTAGAAAATTTTAGTTAAATTTTGTCACTGAGAATGTGGAGTGTTTTTAGAAAACACATCCATGGAAAGCTCACGTAATTACATTTTTATATATAATATATAAATACTAAAAATACTAACACTGTATCTATATGACCAATGACATAAATATACAGCTTTTTGTCCAGATGTTCAAGAGGCAGAAATTTAACAGTCATAGTTCAAGTAGTAAAAAATTTGAAGTAAAGGGCACATCACCTGCAAATTTCTACCAGTCAAACTACCTGGACATGTGTTCCAAAAGCTCACTTATTCAAGATAGAATAAACAAAAAGCGAGAAAATGGAAGTGTCTGTTTGTTATACCTATGCTTACACTGAGATAAATAGTAAAAAAATATTTAAATAGTATAAATCATGGAGATTTTGTTAAATATCTTCAGAATAAGTGGCTATAATGAACACCAAATATTAAAAAACAGGAAGTGCCACATCTCTGAATTTTCTCCTCCAACCCTTCAACTTGTGTATAAAGTTTTTCCTTGAATAATATTCGGTTGGTACAATGTGTGTAGCAAAAGATTTTGTGTAAAGACTCAAAAAGACACAAAATATGTAGATGTAAAATGTTCATAAAAAGGAAGATCAGTCTACCTGTATCAGTGTGTGGGGATAATCTTTGCTTTGATTATCCTCAATAGCATATCACTCATAAAAAGAAAACATTTCATGAGTGTTACCAGTTTTTACACAGCAACAACTGTCTTAAATTTGCACTAAAAACTGTGCAACTCAGAAGACTGAGGGCTGCGTAGGGCAGAGGTAAAGAGGAAAGGCACAGTCTTCTCAGATCCTCTCCTAGCTTGTCCTACTAGTTTTGGCACCCAATTTAATCTCTTTTAAACAACAACATTCTTGAATTTTAAAACAATATATGCATGTGTTGCCACAAGATTCACTGTCCACAATAGTTTTCTTGTCACAACACAGTCAATGCACAAATATTAACTTTGCTTCCATTATCACCAAAGGAAGCCTCTTCAATTGAGCACATCTGTGAGAGTTTCTGTACTCTTCTTCACCTTCTTCTGGATGCTGCTGCCATGATCATTTTTCGTAACATTGGTTCTGGACTGCATTCCTTAGGGTCACACTTCATTTGGCCATCTCCACCACACCTATGGGAAAAAAACATAAATTTGTATAAATCTGATTGTCTATTGCAGAAACAAATTAGCTGAAATGAAATGAAATGATCATATGGCATTTATTGGCTGCGATATCCCCTTCGGGGTTCGGCCTGGCCTCATTGTAGAGATATTTTCTGAAATGTTAAACAGACTTAATAGTGATATTAGTATACAACCACTGAAGTTGGCCAGTGGCTGTTCTGGCCTCATAGTCTGGTTGCAGACTGTTTAGCAAGCATAACCAATATTATTACATGTAGAATATAACCAAGATAACTAGAGCAGTTGTTGAAATATTATGTAAAATGTAGCCATGGCCAAAACAGTGACCCAAAAAAGTGTCTGGTGTGACTATTATTGTCAGGTGTTCACTTACAGCTGAATAACTGGAAGAGCTACTTTGTCTATTTGTTACTTTTATTTTCATGGCCTATTCTTTTAGTATCTCATTTTTTGTTCAGCCAAGGGTAACAAATAAAAATGATGGCCTAACATAAAAGAATGAAAAAGTTGTCTGCAACAGACCAAGGCTATAATTTTATGATTTTCACAGAATACAAAGAACACAAACTATGTTCTGTGAATATTCTCTTGCTGAATTCTTTTATTAAATTTGTACTGCTTTGTACTTTTTTTTTTGCCTATAAAGTGTATGTATTTTCCAGTTTGAAATCAGATGACTGCCATTTTTTACATTTAGAAAAAAGTCAATGAAAACACTAAAATTAACAGAAAAGTTTATTTATTTTCCACCAATATTTCTCTCTCACTCATGTGTATTATTCTGTTTAGTCCCTACAACTCACTTTTTTGCTCTTTCTTAATTGTTTGTTTTCTAACTGGTGGTCTGCCTATTCTGTTCCCATGTTTTGCTGTGAACTCTCATCTGCTGCATCACACTAGCTGTTTGAACCATATTGTATGTTATACTATGCTGTATCTCTTCTTAGTGAGAGGTATGAGTAAATTATCACAGTCTCTAATTAACATTTATATTTGTGTCTTTCATTTTTCTCTTTTTTATCTCCCTTAACCCTTTTGGTCTTGGTGTCCTCATATAAGGACATATTAAATAAATGCTTAGTATATTAAAATTCATTAAATTTTACCATTTATGACTGTTGTCCTCATATTGCCACAAGCAGAGAGTTTATCTTAGCACAGTGTCACCATCTCCTGTCAATCTATGTTATCACAAAACCAAACTGCATGTGTAGTCACATGGACACTTCCCAGTAATTTTTGTACCTCCCATCAGTCAGTTAATATCTTCCGAGTTTAGCTAAAAAAATTTATTTGTGCGTAGAAAGGTGCATTCTTGAAGGTGAAAACTAAAGGTGTCTTTCAGAACGAAAGGTAAGTGACATATTTATAACATTATACATGTCTCCAAATGAGGACATTGTGATTGAAAGGTTGTAATAGCATAGAAATTTAGGACATTATTTTGCTGTTGTTTTAGGACTGTCAATTTGACTAAATACCTAGGAATTACAATTACGAGCAACTTAAATTGGAAAGACCACTTAGATAATATTGTGGGGAAGGCGAAACAAATACTGCGCTTTGTTGGCCGAACACTTACAAGATGCGACAAACTCACTAAAGAGACAGCCTACATTACATTTGTCCATTGTCTGCTGGAATATTGCAGTGCAGTATGGATTCCTTACCAGGTAGGATTGACAGAGGACATCAAAAAAGTGCAAAGAAGCGCAGTTCGTTTCGTGTTATTGTGCAATAGAGGTGAGAGGGTCACTGATGTGACACGTGAGTTGGAGTGGCAGTCACTGAAACAAAGGTGGTTTTCTTTGTGGCAAGATCTATTTATGAAATTTCAGTCACCAACTTTCTCTTCCAAATGTGAAAATATTTTGTTGACACCCACCTATGTAGGGAGAAATGATCATCATAATAAAATAAGACAAATCAGAGCTCGAGCGGAAAGATTTAGGTGTTCCTTTTTCCCATGCGCCGTTCGAGAGTGGAATGGTAGAGAAGTAGTATGAAAATGGTTCAATTAACCCTCTGCCAGGCACTTAAGTGTGAATTGCAAAGTAACCATGTAGATATAGATTTGTTACAGCACAATCAACCTAAAGCTGAATACGAAAAGTATCCATTCTTATCATAACAGACTGAAAGGTAGCTTTGAATGTCCAGATTTGTAAGTCTGATGTCTATTCACATGCTTTGCATCCAGATGTGGCAGGGTGACAGCCACGCCTATTGGGCATTTAGCAGGCTTTGTACATGAAGACAACATGCAGTTAGCTTCTTTTGAAACTGAACACAAATTTTGACAGCCATGTTTGATGGTTTATAGCCAGTTTTGCAACCCAAAACATATTCCATCATGTAGGTGCTGAAAAAATGTATATGGTTGTGTGCTCACCTCCTTCGTCGGAGCACAAAACAATGATGACTATGAACAAGACCATTCTGAAATAAATATTGCACCTGAAACTGGTGTGATGGACGTTGTTGGTCTAGCGTGGCATCATAATTTTGGACAATTAACACCTTATAAAGATATGCAATGGAGGAAAAGAGGACTCACTTATATATCTCCTACTATCGAATGGTACAAATGTTACTCTGAGCCAGTGGATAACATTGAGAGTGCCT
Organism: Schistocerca nitens; assembly: GCF_023898315.1. Classification (NCBI taxonomy): domain Eukaryota; kingdom Metazoa; phylum Arthropoda; class Insecta; order Orthoptera; family Acrididae; genus Schistocerca; species Schistocerca nitens. The sequence goes on along the minus strand of NC_064614.1, from coordinate 898,424,798 downwards.
ACCAATTTTTTAAAAAAATGTTTCAATTGTGTTCTTTGTACAGAAATGTGTGGAATGCACAAATATTTATGCAGTTTACAGAAGTGTAGATAATTTTGCTCCTAGAACAGAAAAACAAATACTTCCACTTATAGAAATTCACATTCTGATGGGAAATTTGAAATACCCCAGGATTGGATGTTACTGGAGGCCACAGCTACATATTTCCCAAATAGCACACACTGTGTCAGTTAACTGTTTCTTAAAATTGAGACAGAACTTCCAGTTTGTTGACATAACAAGTGATTCTGATAAAAATTATTGATTTTGGAAAGTCAGAGCAATATACAATTCCATAAGAGAAAAGTTGCTGAGTTTACCTATAGAAGAACATCTTAGTGTTGATGAGCAAATAGTGGCTTTCAAGGGATCATTGAATGTAAAACAATATGTTAATGTCAAACCGAAACCACATGGAATAAAAACATTTGCACTCTATGGAACAAGGGGTCAAATGTTTGATTTTATAGTAGATCAAGGCTCGACAACAGAACTTGATCCAGCAGTGTTAAACATTTTCGGTCTTGGTCCATCAGTAGTGGTGAAATTAGCAGAAAGAGTCAATGAAACAAATGTGCTTCTCATTTTTGATAATTATTTCTCAAATTATAGTCATCTGCAGTACTTGATAAATAAGAATATGTACGCAATGTGTACTTTGCCAAAATCACTTCAAGAACTTACCATTTTCGAGTGACAAAAACATAATGAAATGTGGAAGAGGCTCTGCTTAGGAACTGATAAGTGAAGGTGGTGAAGTTATAGTAACAAAACGGCGTGACAATAAGCCAGTGGTAATGGTGTCGAATTTTGTGGGAATTAGAAACAAAGATGTGTGTAAAAAATGGGATAAAACTGAAAAGAAATATGTTGAAATTAACTGGCCATAAGTTATTCAAGGTTACAACCAACATATGTGAGGGGTCAACAAGATGGATTTTCTGATCACATGGGTTGAGTACAAGAAAAACACATCAGAATTAGGTGTTCCTAAAAATAAGACCCTTGATTTACTTCACTTTAGGACAAATGTGGGAAAAGTACTGATAAAAATAGATACGCCAGCTGCTAGGAAAAGGAGGCACCCACTAGTGAGAGTCCAATGCCATCTCCAAGTACTTCAAAATGAGCCAATGCGGAAGTTCATCCAGAAGCTCATGTTCATTTGAACAATATAGGGCATCTTCCAGTGGTCAGTGACAAAAAAATCATTTGACAGGTGAAAGAAACAGGGTTGCAAAGGCAAAACCAAATTTTGTTGTGTAAAATGTAACATTCACTTATGTCTGGATAGAAAAAAAACTTTGATTGTCGTTCTTCACAAGTATAAAGCCATAGTTTATGTATATACAGTCGTTAAGTATGCTTTGTGTAATTTATGTATTTTGGTGAAATAAAATACTTTGAGTTTGGACTTATACTGCACCCACTTGAATACAATGTCCTCATTTGGGGACGGGTTGTATCCTCCCTTGGGGGCCACCTCGAAATATTTTACGCAACTGAAAAATCATAATTTAATTTGAAGAACTGGATAGCAAAGCCATGATTTTTTTTCACAAAAAAAAAGAAAAATAATAATAATTTGTGGCCAAAAGGGTTAATAGAAGTTTTTGCTGTCCTCTCAAAAGAAGAACTTAGGTGTTGAAAAAGCTGGTATATAATATGCCTACTGCAATAGGTAAACTTCACATTTTCATGTGCATTTTTACTTTAATAAGTTACTCATAGGAGGGTGTCAATTTATAGATAACATTTAGTGATTTTACAACTAAAATTTTGAGAACCAATTTTTCACATACATGTTCAATGCTGGAAATGTGTAGAAGTAAAATGTAATCACTTCCATCTCAGTTGTGTATCACACTCTGTTAATATTAACATTTTTTGGTTGCTGTTACCTAACTTGAACAGCAGAGAATGGAACAAAAGAAGAATAGAAAAAGCTACTTATCAGGCAGGAACATGCACACACACTAGTGAAAGTTGACACAAACTTCTACCCTTCTTGACCAAGGCTTTTTCAGAGTGAAGAAACCTCTGGTTTCAAAAACTACAATTTTTCTAACACTTGTTTATTTGTTTGTTTCTTATCTGAAGTTTGTTATTGTTCCCTGATAATTTCATATTTATTTTTATTTGAGTGCAAATCATTTCAGAAGTCACTTAGAGCAGAATTTGTGGTCCTGTGTAGCAGGCTGTCCAAATTACTTAGTTCAAACTGCACCTCCTTAGTTTTCACATTTTAATGTTAATGTAAACGACATCAGAACCTCTGAATGACTTCAGTTCCTCATAGTGTGCAAGATAAGAATAGCAAATGCATTCCTAAAGGAAATAATTAAAACACTGCACATGATGGCCATTTTTAAGAAATCTACCTGTGACATATTATGAATTGAATGTGTCATTATAACTCAAGTAGAGTCATGTTTAATCAATAGGCCACTATATAGTTTTCATTTGGTGCTAATGGTTTTTTGGTCCCTTTACTGTATAAAAAGAAGGAATCAAACACCTATAATCTGTTAGCTCTGTCAGTATATCAGATGTTGGACATTGATTTGAATACAAACAACACTTACAGTGCAGTTAAAGAACAATGTTACAAAGACATATAATAAATCACAACAAATTATTCTCTACCCTTTTCCCCAAACACTTTAATAAATAATTTAAGTAGGTGGTCTCACCTGCACTCCAAACAGGGACCCGAGGCAGAGTGCACCATTTCTCCAACACGATATGCACTTCCCTGAACTTGACACCCAGTCCTGTGGGCTGCACCCTTGTAGTGGTGCGCTAGGAAATGTGGTGGCAAAGTGGTAGTAGTGGTGGTGGTAGTTGTTGATACATTCAGAACAGTTGCCATAGAGACAGGGCACTCATATCGTGGACAACAAAAGCCTTGGATTGGCTCTTCGTGACAACCTGGGATAGGAGGAGGGCAGCTCTGTTGAAGACATATGATATCACTTCGGAAGCAGAAACAGAAATCACAAGGGTCATCACGAGGTATTTGTTGAGCTGATACGTAGACCTTTCCCCCATAGCGACAGGTTCCTGGACCAAAGGCAGCTTGTTCTTCATCATCATAATCTGTATCACCTCCTGTTGGGTACTGTCCTTCTCCAAATGGAAACTGCTCATATTGATCTTCAGGGTGTTGACTTGGATGATGGTGTGATCCTGTAGTTAATGGTGGTCTAGTTGTGAAATGATGTGATGGTCGTTTCGTTGCTTCCGTTATGTGTTCGATTCCTTCACCAGTTGCCAAAGTATGATCTTCTGGGAAATGTTCGTAAGCTGGATGTGATGTTGAAGAATGAGCAGGCTGCTGATCTGGATGAAATGGTGAAGACGCATTAGCTTCTAGTTCATTTTCCTGTACAGCTGATGCTTGACTAGTATCAGAATGATCCAAAGAAGTTGGTGCGGGCTGTGCTGTAGTGTGCAGTGGATGTTCGGAAGAGGCAGGAAGAATCTGATTCCCTTCTGTAACTTCCACAGGATGGACATTATTGGCTACTTGTTCCTCTTCCTCTTCATGGACAGGTGGCTTAACAGGAGCTGAAGTTGTATGTTCATGCTGAACCGTTGTTGCTTCTGTAACTGTACCTTGGGAAGACTGTTCAGAAATTTCTATATGATGATCTGCTGATTCTATAGGAGCCTGAGAAGGGTGTATGATTGCCAGTGTTACAGTGCCACTTTCCTGCACACCACTAGATTGTGTGAAATCACTAGTTGTATCCTGCACACCATGATCTACATCTGGAGCATTGGAACTGCTTGATTGAGACTCCAAGTCTTCCGGAATACTTGTTGATACAACAGTCTCAATTAAATGAGGTTCATCTGATGTCTCTGTACTTTCAGACACAGATTCTTGGTCAGCAGGTTTGCTGAAACTAATGGATGTGTCCTTGTCAGATGTAGCTAGCTGTTCTGAAATGCTTTCTGTAGCAGTGGCCTCCTGGACATGACCCTCTGTGGGCCTAGCAGTTTGTTCCAATGATTCTACCGAAGAATGCTGTTCTTCCTTAGAGGGAGTAGGCTGCTGAACTGCTGAAGTGGCAGTTTCTACACTTGTTTCTGCCACAGAGGAACTATCACCTTCTGCCAGTACTGACTGTTCAGTGTTTGCTGCTTGCTGAATTTCAGGCTCTGAAGGAGATGCCGGCTCTTGTTCCACATCAGGTGCAGAGACTGGCTGATCAACATTTACTGTGTGTGCCCCTGACTCAATAGGAGAAATGGTGTTTTGTGATCCTGTGTCTTCAATGACTGATGCTTCCTGTTCACCAAGTGTACTTGCTTCCTGAATTCCAGTCTCAGATGACACAGAACTCTGTTGTATTTCTGGTTCTTCTAGTTCAGCAGGTTTCTCACTAGAGGTTTCTGGTATATGAGCTGTAGTGACCTGCTGGACTTCTGTTTCCTCTGGTGTTGAGGGGTGGAGTTCTCCTAATTCTTGTACTGTTGAAACAGTCTCTACAGGAGACTGTGATACAAGAGAAGTAGTAGTTTGCGTGTCTACATTTATTTCTCCTGCATCATCAACATTTGCTTCAGCAGCATGTGATACATGTTCTTCAGGGACGTTAGTTACTTGTATTTCATCAGCCGTACCTGCAACTGGTACTGTGGGTGTTTCAGATATTTCAGGTTGCTCAGGGCTTGCTGTACTTTGTTCATCCAATACATCTGTGACGATTGTTTCATGCCCAACTTGGTTTTCAGGGTGAGATATGTGAGTTGGTTCAATATCAGGTATAACAGAGGGGATGCTGTGTTCCTCATCTGAACTACTTACTGCGTTTGCCACTTCCTCAATAGTAACAGGTTGTGATGGAACATCAGTTTGTTTGTTTTCTGAATCAGTGGGTGAAGTAGTCTGGACTTCCACAGCTTCTGTTACTTTTTCTATTCCCTCCTCACCTATCAAGAATTGCTCTGTTTCTGCGTCTACAGGTAAATTTGTTACTACGTCTGACAGTCCTGAAATCTCAGTGACCTGCTGACCATCCAGTGATGGCTTTTGTGTGTTCTCAATGTGCACCATTTCATCCTGTGCAGTAAATCTAGTCTGTTGTTCTGCAGGTTCTGTGACAGGTGCACCCTCTTGAGGGACCACAGAGTGTTGCACATTATGATCTAGTGGTGCTACTGTCTGTTTACTTGTTTCCTCTGTAAATCCAGGTGCCTTGTTGTCTTCACTAACAGTGACTACACTTGCAGAACTCTCTTTGTCCTCAAATACTGGTGAGGATGTCTGCAAAATCATTTCTTCTGTAGTTGGTGCATGCTGGTGTGGTATGGAAACATGTTGACTGTCTTCTCCTGGTGGGAGCAGAGTCTGCAGCTTATCTAGTTCCTCTTCTGCAGAAGATATGGGCTCTACAGAAACAACTGTTGTCTGTGTATCAGAAGCTAAAGATGTAGTAGTCTCATGCTCAAGAATGTCAGGATTTTTGTCACCTGTAACAGGCTGTAAGGAAGCAGGTGTGTGTTCTGAATGACTATCAGCTGCAAATGTTGTTTGTTCATGTTGTTCGTCAACTACAGGCTCCTGAGAAATAATGTCATGCTGAGAACTGACATCCCCTGTTAATGAAGTCTGTTGTTCCACATAATTTTCAGTAATGCTGTCAGGTGTCTTATCATCAGACACAGATTCTTGTTGGGATACTGCCTGTATTGGTTGCTGAGTAGTGACAGATTCCTTTTCTTCTTCTGATGCCAAACCTTCTTCTTGCCCTGTTTCTGCAGCTGAAACAGCTTCACTTCCAGGTAATGTAGATTCTTGTGAAACAGTGCTTGATGCTTCTTCCACTGTGATAGGAGACAATGTTTGAATTTCTGCTGTTTCCATGGCCCCTGATCCCTCATCCGATTCATGAGGATGTGAAGCAACAACATGCTGAGCATCACTTTCTGTAGGGGACAATGGCTGTTTGTCATCAGGAATCCTGTCTGTAACCTCCTCCTGCATTACTGTATCAGGCTGCTGTGAAGCAGCTATGGGTGCAAGTGTCTGCTGTTCTGCGGTTTCTTCTGTGTCAGATGGCTGCTGTGCAGGCTGCTGAGAAACCAATTCTTGTTGAGCAATATCATCAATTGGGGAAACTGTCTGCATTTCTTCAGGATGTTTTTCAGTCTGCTTTTCCTGTTCTGTGAAGAGAGATTCCTGTACAACAGTACTATCCTCTTTGTCACTGGTAGGTAGAGTCACAGACTGCTCATTAGATTCAGCTTCTCCTTCAAGTATGACAGGCTGCTGTGGTAAATGTTCAGTAACGACCTCCACAGATGGCGAGGATTGCTCACTTTTTTGGGTTGTTGGCAAATCACTATCAAATAGTTGGTTCTCTGTAACAGAAGACTGCTGAGAATCACTTTCTAGAGGAGAAGTGGTGTGCACATCACCAGATGTTCCTGTGAGAATTGTGTCTTGTTCAGGCAAATGTTGATGAGCAGAGTCTGGCTTGCTGGTCTCAGGATGAATGGAAGATGCTTCTATTCCTCCTTGTTCTTCTCCAACAGGCTGCACTGGAGGTACATGCTCAGTAAATACAGGAGATTGCTGGGTTTCAGATTCACTCTGTATAGTTGTTTCTTCTTCAGACAGCAAAGATCCTTGTGACACGGTCTGTTGGTGTTCTTCCATGGTTTCAGGGTGAGAAGATGACTGTTGCTCTAACTCAGATGCTTCAGTAACTACAGGGTGAATAGGTTCTTCATGTCCAGATCCTTCCTCTGAGTCTACTTCTCCTGACTGTTGAGGAAAAACTGTTTCCTCAAAGCCAGTTATTGCTGGAAAATCAGTCTGATGTTCTGCCTGTTGTTGGTGATCAGAAGGTTTCTCAGATGGTAAATGATGTATCACAGAAGTTGTACCTTGCTGTTCATCATCATTTGATGATGAAGCAGTCACTGTTTCTGTTTCATAACTTTCTGGACTACTGCTAGATACATCAGGTTTTTCAGTGTTAATAAATTCTTCTGGTTTCATTTGTTCAGAAGATGCTGTTGTTGGTTGTTTTGACTGGCTATCAGATTCAGGTGGTGCTACGGAAGGAACATCACTATGTATTATTGAAACAGTTTGCTGACTATCTGTTACTGTTTCAACAGGTGGAAGTTCTGCATCAGGGATACTTTCAGAAGGAACTTGCCCACTGGTAACACCTTCTGCATCAGCTGCTTCCATATGTGGGCTAGAAATAGATACCTGGTCAGTACTTGAAACAGAAGTTTGAGATGACTGATCTTCATGTGCACTTCCTTCAACAGAAGCTGTAACAGCTGCTGGTTGTGTGATATGGTCAGTTGAAATAGTGAAGTGTTCTACATGTTGTTCGTCAATGACTGATGAGGAAAGACCTGGAGAACTGTCAGTGTGTTCAGTGACAGCTGCTATTGGTTGTTGTGATCCTTCAGCATCAGGAGCAGTTGATGAAGAACCTGGGGAAAGTATTGCATCACTGGAACCAGATGAATGTTCTACCACTACAATTGTAGCTTCTTCAGCACTTGAAGTTGGAGTATATGTGTGGTCTTCTTTGGTTTCTGAAATTCCAACAGGAGAAATTGTTGGAACATAGCCATCTTCAGTGGATGCTTTTTCTGTTGTCACTTGATGATCCGCATTTAGGCTTTCTGATGGGCTAACTGTATGCTCTAAAGTATCAACTCCTTCCTGAATTACTGCCTCAGTAGCCTCTGGCTTCACCTCGCTGGGGGCCTGCTCCTCAACCAGTCCATCTTCCGCTGGTTGAACCGTTTGCTGTACTTCAGTGCTCTGTTGATCTTTCTCCTCTTGCTGCACTAAATGTTCATCAGCTGGTTTCTCAGAGCTGGGAACATGACTTGTCTGGGTTTCAGTAGGTTCGGGGGATGCTGGTATGTGTCCTTCCTGTGCAGAAGAAACAGTTTCTGGTTTTTCGGTGACAGTGGTGTCATGTACAGTGTCTCCTGTGTTCTCCTGTTCCTCCATTTCTGTACCATGGTAGACTGGATGTGCCTCAGTAACTACATTAGAGTCCTGATCAGTATCCAGTGAAGAACTACTATCTGTAATTTGTGGTTTTGTATCTTCTTGATGTTCTTCAGAAGGTGCAGCAGAAGTCTCGCTACTGACCATTGGTCTTCCTGTCGCAGCCACCATGCTGTCTGCGACTAGTGTTACTTTATGCTCGACATCTGAAAATTTAGAATTTATTAAAGCATAAATTTTTAATTTTACCATCAGCATCATAGTTACTGAATATGGGTTTTAGCAAATGTACTATTGAAAATCAGTGAAATTGACTAATTTGTTAGAATGTTATTTTGAGATAAAAAATGCTTTCAGCTATGAATTTTATTTTAAAATTGGTCACAGATGACTGTGAGCAAGGTTGACATTGTTTGCTTTAATTTTATCTTGTGACCAGATATTGTCATTAAAGAAACAGTACCACATAATTGACATTTATGATTTTGTGGCTTTCGGTCAGCTGGCTTACTTGATTCGGAACATATGCTGGTACTTCAGGGCTCACAAATTTTTGAATTCATTACAATGAAAATGAAATTGAAAGAATGATAGTTGGTGCAATGGGTAGCAGCTATCAACGACTACAAAAAATTAATCTCCACTTTCGTACATTACTTTCAGGAGCTATAATTTCTTCTTTGGTGAAAAATTTTTATTATAAAATGGTGTCCATTTCCATCCATCTTTTGAAGCCATGACTCAAGAATTGCTTTACAACATGGAGAGATGTGTAACAAGCAATAACAATGTACTTGGGCTCCAAGCACTTTTACATTCATGAGGCAAATTGACAAAGAGTCAGGTATGGGATATTGTTTTTTTCAACAATATACAGAATAACTTAGAGCAATTTTTTATTTATGATATGCATTTGTTCAATGCTGTAAACTATGTATTTTCAGTATATGTTCTCTGAACTGTAACCAACCTATTTATATTACATTAAAATACCAGGAACAGGAAATCAGCTTTTCATACATTCATTTACACATCACATTTTATAGCTCCATCATGAGGGAGAAATCTCTGCATTGTGGAGTTAGCAAGATATATTTCAATTGAGATTTAAAATCAAATAATGAAAATCTGAGATGGAATAATTTTTTAATTGAGGGTTACAGTTACAATGAACTGCTTCTGTGCACTACAGTAATTACTATGATTAATGATACATGAATTATATAATGTCTTCAAGACACTAGCAGTGCAAATTATGTTATGTTTTAGTCTTCAGCTGCTTTACTTCAAACTTAGTAATGATGTGAAAATATTGATTATGGTGGAGGACAGCAATTATTATGTACCAAGTGAATAGGGGCTTAGTTATAATAAATATTGTTTTATACATTTTAACTGGCATTTGCAAACCAAGAATCCAAATTTCTGATAAAACAATTCAATTTAGTTTTTAACGTCTGGAGATTCTCAGTGTCCTCTTTTGTACCTGCAGGCACCATAAAAAATACCTCTGGTATATAAAAGAACATTTCATAAGGAAACATATTTTATGACTTTTATTGTTTGCTATGAGTAAATGTTATAGGATGAACATGTAAAAATTGCAATGTTGTTGTAGAGGCATGTAAATACAGTATTCGTATTGATATTTTGTGTTATGCATACTTGCACAAACAGTTATCTATAATATAGCAAGGAACAGAATTAAAAAAATAATAATAATAATAATAATAATTTTTTAAACTGCAGCTAAAGATAATGTTTTCTAAGTGACAAACAAGTGGAAGAGCATCTTCCTTTTCATCAGCTCATCAGTGTATTGATTCCATTTTAATTTGTTGGCTATTTGAGCAACTTGGAATTTTAAAAGTGAAGTGATAAACAATATCAACTCCTAGGACTATTAAATCATTGCTGTTGGTGTAGAAGAAACATAAATTAAAACTTCAGTATTCTGCCACTTACAAAGCCATTAGATATGGGACTCATGCTTGGATAGGACAAGAATGGGGAAAGAAATCAATTTTATTGTTTCTGAAGAACATTGTAATCAATGCCTTCATAGGGACAGGGAAACCAAATTACAACTCTGCTAAGCGATACTGAGTGTCATGTGCTTCTGACCAACCACCATGTTATCCGCAGCAGTGATGTCATTTGGACGCAGCAAGGGGACAGCACATTTTGAACTACAGATGAAGGGCAACAGGCAGACCCCATTTTTATAGCTTCCTGAAAAGTATTTGACACGGTGTCCCACTGCAGATTGTTAACAAAGGTATGAAGATGTGGAATAGGTTTCCAGAATACATGAGTGGCTTGAAGACTTCTTAAATATAGGACACTAGTGTGATCTGTTCTTGAGTACTGCTTCAGTGTTTAGGATCTTTGCCTTGTCATATTAAAGAAGGACATTGAAGCAATTCAGAGGTGGCTGCAAGATTTGTTACTGATACGTTTGAACAATGGAGAAGTATTATGGAGATGCTTTGAGGGATAATACTGAAAAAATTTAGAGAACCATCATTTGTGACTGATTGCAGAACAGTTATACTCCAGCCAACATACATTTTGTGTAATGATCACGAAGATGAGATATGAGAAATCAGGGTTCATATGGAGATGGAGGCATATAGACAGTTGTTTACCCCTCACACTGTTTGTGACTGGAACAGGAAAGGAATGACTAGTAGTGATACAGCATACTGACTGCCATGCACCAAATGGTGGCCTGTGGAGCATGTATCTTGATTTAGATGCAAGTGCTCGTCTGGTCATTTTCAGCTTAAGGAAACACAAATCTCGATGCAAGATGGCGGTGCTCAAACCAAAAATCACAGCATAGAGCAGTACCTGTACAAACAAGTGTTCGAATGTTCTTTCAAGACATTAACCTGTGCATTTCCTGTCCTAGGTCACAGCTTTCTACTCTGTGACTGGGGCTTACGAAAGAAGCAAACAAGCAAAGTGTTAGCTTGTTGTTTTTTAGTTACTTATTTATTCATTTGACATCATATTCACAAAACACAGTTGTTGTGCAAGAAAGAGAGAAGTTCTTTTTTTCAAATTCAATGAGAATCATAGTAAATCTTTGTTTTGTTATGTAATGTGCTTATTACAGTCTGTTGGTGGCCTGAATAAAGGTTGGGCAAAGAAAATGTATTACCAGTTTGTGGAAAGTTATTGTATTTTAATCAAAATAATGAAAAAGTGACGTAACTGCTTACTGAACCAAAACCCTCTATTATTTCCCATTAACCCCAATGCTGCTGAAACCGATATGCCCTCTTATTTCATGGAGCTCACTGATCCTCTTACTCTGCATGTCTTCCTCTTTCCCAGTTGTCTTAGATTGCCCACTTCCCTGTCTACACCTGGACAACTGTCCATAAACAGTCTGTGTAGCGATGATCACAGCAATGTGTATTTGGGTGTCTGTGTTTGTAAGTGTATATGGGAGAGAAAGACTAGAAAAAGAGAAAGGCCTTCAAAGCTAATGCAGTTTTCTGATATGTTACATGTGCGTAGCCATTATCCCTTTGTCTTTGTAATACTCATAGTTCAGTAGAGTTCAGTACACATTTTGTAGTAGCCACCAGAAAGATCGCGGGAGGCGCACATTGGCACGGCGCGTCACAGGCGGTAGTTGCCGCAAGTAGAGTCCCGTCCACCAGAGGGCACGCGAGAATTCGGACGCGACCTCTGCCGGCGTAACAACAAGAACAACAACTCCAGCAGCACGGGCCGTGCCCAGTCAGTCAACATCGGGCATGCCTAGGACACAGTCCCGGTCTACGCTAAGTGAAGTGCGACGTAAACGTGAACAGTGTTACTACACAATTGGCGACGAGTAGGGTCGTTCCTTCGCGTGTTGCGTCGTTGTTCCGGTTTCGCAGTTTCTCCACGGCATGGAGGATTTGGTGCGAGTTTTGGTTGCGCAGCAGACGGAACTCACGGCCACCATGAAACAAGTGCTTCCGGCGTTGCTCTCCACGCCGTCTGCTCCGGCGCAGTTCCCTCCTCCCTTTCCCCCGTATGACGAGACGGCGGAGGATTGGGACGCATATGAACATCGCCTTCGGCAGCATTTCCAGGCGTTTCATGTTGCCGAGGCGGAGGTATGTCGTGCTCTCTTCTTGTCTTGGATATCTCCCTCGCTGTATCAAGTTTTGCGGCAGCTAGCGCCGTTGCAGGAACCCTCGTCCTTGACTTTTGACGCATTGTGTTCGTTGCTGTCTTCCTATTATCGCCGCCGCACGCATGTTGTGGCGGCTAGGGTCGACTTCTATCAATGCAAGAAACGGCCCCATCAGTCTTACCGGGCGTGGGCCGCTACCCTGCACGGTCTTAGTCGCAAGTGTCATTTTGTCACGCAGCAGTCGCGGGAGTCGTATGCCCACGTTATGGTACGCGACGTCATTGTTCGTTCGGCCCCTGATAGGGAGGTCCGGCAACGGGCCCTGCAGTTAGAAGACCCTTCCCTCGAGGAAGTTCTGTCCATTGCTAAATCGTATGAAGTCTCTCACGCGGCAGGTCAACAGCTGGAAGCGTGGTGCGACGTCGCGGAGGTTCAGGGTGGCGCGGCCGCGTCCACTGTGTCCGGGGTGGACGACGTGCGAGCGGTACAATCCGGCCGTTACGGCCGCTCCCGCACGGCGCGTAAACAGAATTCCGGCCGCCGGCCCCTGTTGCCGTCCTGTGCGTCGTGCTATATACATCACGATCGGTCAGAGTGCCCCCAGCGTTGGGCCGTTTGTCGCAAATGTAATAAAAAAGGTCACATTGCTACAGTTTGCCGCTCAGCCTCAAAGGCATCGAAGGAAGCAAGTACAGAGGACATGGACGTTGACATTCAGGAAGTTTCATCGGGCCAGGCTCCCGACGCATCGGCCCACAAACTCTTTATTGAGGTGTCGGTTCGGTCGCGCCGGTTACAACTGCAAGTAGATACGGGGGCGGCAGTTTCGTTGTTGAATGCACAAACTTATTCCGACCTTGGATCGCCCCCGTTGGCGCCAGTTTACCGGCGTCTACGCGGTTATGGTAAACAGTTCATTCCCCTACTGGGTCAATTCACTGCCGACGTGACTTACAAATCAGTCACTCGGCCTATTACTTTTATTGTTGTCAGTGATGCGAGCTCCGCTAACCTTTTTGGCCTGGACGCCTTTCAGGCTTTCGGTTTTTCTATTGCTGACACCATACAGTTGGTCTCCGAAGACGTTCCCTATCACTCATTGGAATCTTTGATCTCAGACTTTCCAGATATTTTTGAGGAGGGCCTGGGGCGTGTTTCCGATTTTGAAGCTCACTTAACGTTGAAGGCGTCGGCTCGCCCACGTTTTCTACGCGCGAGACAGATCCCCTTGGCTCTCCGCCCTCAGGTAAAGGAAGAGCTAGACCGGCTGACAGCCCTAGGGGTCGTTCTTCCCGTTTCTTCCAGTGAGTGGGCTTCGCCCCTCGTTATTGTCAAGAAGCCCTCAGGAAACTTACGTCTTTGTGGCGATTTCAAGGCCACCATTAATTCCCAATTGGTGGTGGACACCTATCCTTTGCCTCGTGCTGATGAATTGTTCTCCGCCGTGGCGGGTGGCCAATATTTTTCGAAAATCGATCTGTCGGAGGCTTATCATCAGATACCTCTTGATGAGGACTCCAAACGGCTGGCGGTCGTCAATACCCCGTTTGGCCTTTACCAATACCAGCGGTTGGCTTTTGGAATATCCAGTGCCCCGGCGATATTCCAGCGTTATCTTGAGCATGTCACGTCGATAATCCCTCATTGTATTAATTACTTGGATGACATAATTGTCACAGGCCGCAGCACGAAGGAACACTTGCACAACCTTCGCACCCTCTTTCTCAAATTCAGGTCTGTGGGCTTGCGTTGCAACCTGCGTAAGTCAACCTTCTTCCAACCGTCCATTGAGTATGTGGGCTACACCATATCTCGGCATGGCATACAGCCACTAGGAAGTTTGGTCCAAGGTATCGTCAACCTTCCTCGGCCCACTTCGCTGAAAGAGTTACAAGCCTTTTTAGGCAAGATAGCCTATTACCACCGGTTCATTCCCAGGGCTTCCACTATAGCCCACCCCCTGTACTGCCTTCTGCACTAGGGTGTTCCTTTTGATTGGTCGCCTGCATGCGAGCGAGCGTTCACCTCGTTGAAGGGCCTCCTCACTTCAGCCCCTTGTTTGGCTACTTTTGATCCCCGTAAGCCGTTGGTCCTGGCTACAGATGCTTCGCAGTATGGGGTGGGGGCGGTCCTGGCCCATCGCAATGCAGACGGTTCCGAGCAACCACTGGCGTTTGCGTCTAAAACGCTTAGTCCCGCGCAGGCCCATTACTCCCAGGTGGAAAAAGAGGCTTTGGCCATTATCTACGCTGTTACCAAGTTTCACCCTTTCTTGTACGGCACGAAGTTTCAGTTAATCACTGACGATAAGCCGTTAATATCGTTATTTGGCCCCACCTCTCAGATTCCGGATAGGGCGGCCCACAGACTACAGCGCTGGGCCTTGTTCCTCTCTAAGTACCATTATGACATTCATTTTCGCCCTACAGGACAGCATGCCAACGCCGACGCTCTTTCCCGTCTTCCGGTGGGCCCGGATCCTACGTTCGATCGAGAGGAGATTGTGTTTTCATTTGGATGTGGCATCCCGCCAAGCAGTTGATGGCTTTCCGATCACTAGTTCTCGAGTCGCCAGGGAAACGGCGGCTGACCCAGTTCTCCGGCAAGTAGTTCGCCTCATTCAGCAGGGGTGGTCCTCCCGCCCTTCAGGCCGGGCCTCGGACCCTCTTCGTAATTATTTTCTTCTACGAGACCGCCTCTCGGTCTTGGAAGGAGTTCTCCTTCTGGCTACCGATGATACAGCTCCTCGCGTGGTTGTTCCTGCAGGTTTACGAAGGGAGGTCCTCACGTTATTACATGCGGGGCACTGGGGTGTTTCCCGTACTAAAACCTTGGTTCGCAGACATGTGTACTGTCCCGGTATTGACAGAGAAATTGAGCACTTGGTGGCCGCCTGTTCCCAGTGTGCGAGCCAACAAGCATATCCCAGGGCAGCGTTCTCTTCATGGCCGCCGGCAACACAAGCATGGGAACGTGTTCACATCGATTTTGCAGGCCCGTTTCTCAATGGCTTTTGGCTCATTGTCATTGATGCTTATTCCCGATTCCCATATGTGGTTCGCTGCTCCTCAACCACTTCAGAAGTTGCAATCCAGGCACTAGCAAAAATCTTTTCTGTGGAAGGTCTGCCAATCACCCTGGTCTCAGACAATGGACCGCAGTTTATTTTGCAGACCTTCCAGGATTTTTGTAGGCGCTTCGGTATTTGGCATGTTTGCTCTCCCCCCTTCCATCCACAATCGAATGGGGAAGCCGAGCGCATGGTGCACACATTTAAGAGGCAGATGAAAAAGTATGTGCACGAATTTCCTGCAGAGGAAGCCTTGACGTTTTTCTTGACGGCATACCGGACCACACCAATGGGCGACCGCAGCCCCGCAGAGCTCCTCCATGGGCGTCAACCTAGGACTCTGCTGCACGTCCTCCGGCCTGGTCCTCGCCAGTCTTCACAAAACGAAGTACCTGGCTTTCCACTGGGTATGTCGGTCTGGGCCCGTGGGTTTGGTCGCAATCCACGTTGGATACCGGCGGTGGTCCTGCGCCGAAATGGCCGCCGGCTCTATACCTTGCAGGCGGGGGATCGGGTGGTACGTCGTCACCAAAATCAGCTACGTCCACGTTCGGGCACCCACCCTCCGACCTCTCGGACACCGGCTTCCCCATTGCCGGCACCTGTATTGGTTTCACAGGGGACGTTACCTCCTCTCCCCGCTGTGACTCTGCCACACTGTGATGGTTCTCAGCCTTGGCAGCCTCCAGTAGCTCCAGCACCGGCATCGCCATCATTCGAGATGCCCCAGCGAGAGCCGGCCCCCCTCGCAGGTTCGGTTTCTCAGGGGGCTAGTTCACCTGTGGTTGTCCCTTCCCCTTCATCCCCACCACTGGGTCTTGCCCCTCCCGAGGTGGAACGGGATCCGGAGTTTGACAGCTTGTCACCCGTTCTGTCCCGAGCTCCGGTTGTGGGACGACGGGGGCCTCTTCGTGTGGGTCACTTCCAGCCGTATTCGAAGGTTCCAGCTCGAGGGTTGGCAGATCCCCTCGACTCCGGCCATCCAATGGATGTGGAGGTCATCGCTCCTGCCCGACGCTCCACCTTCCGACGCAGTGGATCACAGTGGCTTCACCCCCCGAAGGAGGAGGAGTGTAGTAGCCACCAGAAAGATCGCGGGAGGCACACATTGGCACGGCGCGTCACGGGCGGTAGTTGCCGCAAGTAGAGTCCCGTCCACCAGAGGGCATGCGAGAATTCGGACGCGACCTCTGCCGGCGTAACAACAACAACAACAACAACAACAACAACAACAACAACAACAACTCCAGCAGCACGGGCCGTGCCCAGTCAGTCAACATCGGGCATGCCTAGGACACAGTCCCGGTCTACGCTAAGTGAAGTGCGACGTAAACGTGAACAGTGTTACTACACATTTCCATATCTGATTTGTTATTAATTCTCTCTAAGAATCAGCTTCCTTGGTTTGCACTTCATGTGAATGACTGCATTGCAAAGTATACCATTCATTGTTCTTTATCGAGACACACCATACATAATCTTGTTCTTGGGTGCATTTAACATAACTTTTGATGAAAACTACTGTAGAGTCTAATATATACAGTACAAGAACTTCAGCTTCAAGCATTTTTCACTCATATTCTGTTGTAGAGTTACTGTACTTCAATATGTATGGAGTATGATTACTTTTCCCAGTGGCTTTACATTGACAATGAAGCCAAGTACTAAGTCACTGTGGTGCCAAAGAAATCAATTTAGATATTTCAGTGCACTTACCACAAGTATATGTTGGACAGCACGCATCATCACTGTGTCGAACTGGAGTACAGTTTTTGAGATGTGTTGGAGGTGGTGGGCAGTTCACACTGACACAGTGAACAATACTACTTATACAATGACAGCTGACGTGGCAGTGGCTTGGAGGTGGGATTTCTGAGTTATTGGCATATGTTTTACCATCAACCAGGCAATTACCTGTTAAAAAAATAAAAATATAAATTATAGAGCAAATTAAAATGACAAAATATTATTTTAATATTTAAAAGTAGCACATTACTAATTTTGTTAATGATGTATCTGATTGTGACTTCATTAGTTTGATACTAAAATGTAGACTTTGTTTGGTGAGAAATGAGTCATAATTCCTGCAATTTGGCTGTCTTGTCATGGCTGTCATTGTTCACTCACTCACTGATTTGATTACTTGTGAAGAAAGTATGGTATTAGTTATATTAATAATAATAGTGATAATAATAATTATAATAATAATCTCACATCAAATTATTCAAATATCACAAGAGTTTGCAAGTACTGACTCAGATGATGCTCAGAACTTAGGTTTTAAGTATGAAAATCACACATCGGAAGTAATATTGGTTTTTGTATGCAGCCAAACCTATATCGTGTTGATAGTGTCTCACGTATTCTTATACCCTAGTAGCACTAAAAAACTTATTCAAAGCAAACGAGTTCTGCATATTTTTACTGTAAATCTGAGTGATGATATAATGGTACATTATACTGTTCTCAAGTAACATCCAGTCGATTACAGTGGATGACTATCGTGGGAGCTCGGTATCTGGTATGGATCTGCACTGTGGAAGTGCATGGCATGAAGCAGTCACTATACTTTCCCAGTGATGAACACCTAAGCAGTAGCTGCTCTTTACTTGAAGAAAAGCAATATCATTTTTCATTGAGGTATTTTCTAGGAACAAACTCTGCCTCATATTTCAATATATAAGGTGTATCAAAAAGAATCATCCAATTTTGCACGTCTAAATTTTTGAAACTAATAAACATATACAATGAATTTTGTTCTTTGATGAATGGGAAACTCAGTTTTTTTTTCATACCTTTTCATAGGCATTCAATATGCCCCCCCTTGAGACGCATGGCATACGTCAATGTGGTATTCAAATTGTTCCCACACTGTGGTGAGCATGTCTTGATTTACAACTTCCACAGCTAGTGTTATTCAATGTCTCAGTTCACTCATTGTTTTTTGTAATGGAGGCACGTAAACAGAGTCTTTTATAAACCCCCACAAGAAATAATCACATACAGTCAGGTCCAGTGACCTTGGAGGCCAGTAATGTAAGGCTGAATCATGTGATCCAGTGCGTCTGATCCACCGTTCAGTAATCCTTTGATTTAAAAATTCCCACACTTCCAGATGCCAGTGTGGTGCCTCTTTCCAATAGTATGTTGTACCCACACATATGTCAAATAACATAATATTTATGATTTTTTAAAATCAGATGGTTCTTTTTGATACACCCTGCATTTAAAATCACTTTTTAATGGTCCATGTACAATTTGAAGCTAGTTTCACAAGTCTTTGATTCTGTGAGATCTTTGTATGTAAGCACACTTTGCTACTGCACAGTGAAAACAGCGACCACATACTTCAAGTACACTTCAGAATGAACATGTGTAAAAGAAAAAGTGATTCTTTTGTTATCTGCATTCAAGAATAAAATTTAAATGCAAATCAAACTTACCCTCTCCAGGAATCAGTGCATGTGGAGGTCCACTTGTGGGGATTCCTATTGGGCCTTGTATAGATGTAGCTGTTGACAGTTCCTGTACAAATCCACCAACTCCACTGGTTGTCAGTGGAAGTTCATTTGGTTGCTTCTCTGGGTCAGTTGACTCCTGAGTTTCATGGTACTGAGGAACATCATGTGCTGGGGTTACAGTTTCTTGAGTCACTGCACTACCTTCTGCAGATGGCAGTCCTCCATCTTCAGCAGGCTTCTGTGGTTGTTGTTGCTCAGAAGCAGTGTCACTGATTCCAGATGCTGAGACTTCTGTGGTATATTGATTTCCATCTGCTTCAATTGGTTTCTGGGTTTGCTGCTGTGATAGCTCATGCTCAATTTCATCAAATCCTGGTGTAGATATTATAGAAATTCCACCTGTACTTGGCTCTACAATGCCAGTTTCAGTAGGCTCATGTATCACTTGTTGCTCCACAGGCTCTTGATGGAGGCTTTCAGACACAGAAGCTTGTTCAGTTGCTACTTCCTCCAGTGTTCCTGGTTTCTGATTGGCTTCAGAAGATGTTCCTGTTTCTTGAGCTGCATTAGTCTCCTTTGGAGTAGATTCAGTTTGATGTTCCTCTGATGGAATGGATCCACCCGTCACTACTTCTGCATCTTCCTCAGAAGCTGGCTTTTGGGAGCCTTCTTGTTCAAACAGTTCTTCTGATTCAGTGGATTGTTGCACTACTACTGGTTCATTTGGTGGCACAGGTTCAGTTGCACCTAAACCTTCTTGTTGAGATACTTCTGACATTGCATTGGTCTCCTCATGAGATGGCTGGCTGTTCAAAGCACTTTCTGATGGTGTTGTATGTATTTCAGTAGGTTTACCATTCATTTCACTTACTAAATGATGAACTGACTCCTCAGTTGAATCCCCAGATGATTCAAAAGATACTTCATTCGAAATGCTAGGTTCTGCTGTTTCAGGAGGATGTGTAATTAATAACTCTTCATCAATTTTTCCTGTACTAGCTGAGGGTTTTACCTCAGTGGGTGCTGTCACAGGTTGCTCTTTGATATCCTCCCCTGTTGTTTCAAGATTTGTTGTAACTGTGCCTATGATGTCTGTTACTTCGGCAGATGCTTCACTTTCATCTGCTGTCTCTCCAATTGCAGCCACACTTGCTTCAGTTGGCTTACCTGCTTCTTGACCTGGCTGTGAATCAATGCTGCTTTCTTGAGTAATACCAACAACATCTACTGATGGTTGCACAGTGGTTAGTACTTCATTGAGACCAGTGCCTGTGTCACTTTCACTTGATGAAGATATGATATCATGCAACACTGTCACATGTTCTGTTTCATCTGCCTTCGTTGCTGAATCCAAATCATTATCAGTATCTTCATTGAGTACTGTTTCCGTTGCTTGGAAACTGCCCTCTTCTTGCTTGTTAGGACTGGTAGTTGTAACTAACTGAGAGACAAAATCTGCAGAATCAGATTTACTTGTTGTATGATGGATGGATTCTACACCTGTTGACAGTTCTAATTCTTCAGAAATTGTAGCATGCTCTTCCATTGGCAGCTGAGGTGGTTTACCAGATGTCTGCTGTTCTTCTTCATGTACTTCACTCAGTACATCATTTGGTGTATGGCCTGCTTCTTCAGCTACATTGGCCTCTGTCACAGACTGTTCATGAGATACTTCATCAATCTTGTCTGCTTCAGGTGAGATCTCTACTACTGGCCCATTTGTGACATGCTCTTGTGTGCTTTCAGTGGCAGTTACTCTATCGCCTGACTCAAAATCAGTTGGCTCTAGACCTTCAGTTACAATTTCACCTTCGGCATCCTGTACTGGTATTGTGATTCCACCTGTTTCAGGTGCAATTGACGTTCTTACTGGAGTTGCAACAGTGTGTTCATCTTCGTGTATTTGTGTGTCTGTAACATGTGATATTGCTTCCTCACCTTCTGATGGTTCAAGAGCATCAGGAATATTTTCAACAGAAGCAGATTCTTCAGTCTTATCTGTGGAGGATTGAATGTCAGCTGCTGAAGTAATGAATTCATTTGCTGGAGAGGACTGTGGGGAAGGTGGTGTGAGATCTTGTTGTTCCACTTTTTCTGTGGAATCACTTTCTGCTGCTATGATTTCATGTGTGACAGGTTCACTTCCCTCATCTGTATCACTCACTGTCTGAGCTGTGGAAGTGCTCTTGTGAGTAAAGCCTATTTCATCTTTCAGAGTAACAATATCAGGTACATTTTGTTCAGTTGTCATTTGACCTTCTGGAAGCTCACCAATGCTGCTAGAACTCACGGATTCTCCTGATAATGTTGTTTGGGCAACTGATGGATGGTTGTCTGCATCAGCTGTTAAAGACTGTTCATCATGTACATCTTCATTGCCATTTTCTGTTGGAGAAGAAGTAAACTCTTGCTGTGGTACCTGTTCAATAGTTTGAATGCCTTCAGAGATGCTTGCAACATTGAGTTCTGTTAGACTTTCAGTAGCAGTTTCTGCACTTTCCAATGTTGTTCTTTGTTTCTCACTTGAGGCAATGACAGCTTCAGTCACAGAACTGTCACTCTCTAATGTAATATGCCCACTGCCCTCTGCTGGTAAGTGTTCTACAGCTTGTGTGAAATGCTCAACTGTGCCTTGTCCCTCATGTTCTGCAGGATTTGTGATGTGCTCTATTTCTGTTCCCTTTTCAATCTCTTCATCCTCATAGTGCGTATGTTGTTCTAAACCTTGCTCAACTTCATTCAGATGTTCCTGTGTCTCATCAAGACTTCCTTGCTGCTGGACATGTTCCTCTTTATCCACAGTAGAGTGCTGAACCAGAGTAGCTTCAGTTGACAATGAAACCTGTTCATCAGATTTTGTTGAATCAGTTGATTTTGATGGTTGAGCTGTTTCCATTCCTTGTGACAGAATGTCAAATGGAACTGTCACATTATCTGAAATAAATATGAAAATTCACATGAATGTACATATTTATGCTTATGCACAGTTATTTAATGCTTTGCCATGTGATTTTCAAAAATGCAACACAGAACTTGCTGCACAAAATGATCTTAACAACATGAATTGTGTAAATCAAACAATGGAAACTGAGGATGAAATATAAACAATTTTAGAAAAAGGATAGATTGCTACTCACTTTAAAGGTGACACATGTTGTGGACATGAACAATGGAAAGACTGGTACAGATTTTGCTTGTGGCCGCGCGCGTGTGTGTGTGTGTGTGTGTGTGTGTGTGTGTGTGTGTGTGTGTGTGTGTGTGTGTGTTGTGCAGCTCAGTCTGAGTGGCCGGAGATGGGACTCAAGTGTGAGTGAGGTGTACTTGTTTATGTGAATGCGTGTCTGTGTTTCTTTCTGGAGAAGGCTTTGGCTGAAAGCTAAATGCATAACGGACTTTTCGTTCTGTCTGTCTGCAACACCATGTGTCATCTTTACAGTAATATTTTCCCAAGATTGTTGACATGGTAAATTTATTTCTGAGAAGTGAATAATGACTATTACTGCATTTATCAAACAATGGAAAATGCAGGATGGAATGTAACAATATTAGAGAAGGAACTTCCCTTCTCTAATATTATTACTGCATTTAATTAGTGCAAACCACAGTACCACAAAAATTTTGTATCTTACATGCATGGTAAATGTTGCATTTATTTATGTTTCATATATCACTGCAAATATTTGTTTACAGTAAGAGAAATGAAAACATGATACATTTTATAGATGAGAAGGAAGAAACAATACTGAGAACGTGAGGAAAATCTGTTCTTTTTTTAGCTAAGATGTGGATTTGATGTATGTTTGTGGATCAACAGTAGATTCAAATGTGACCTCTATAGACTTCTTTTTAGAGAAAATAAATTTATCTCAATCAACTGGAAACTGTGGAATTCACATTCTTGAGGCACAGTGTGACTGACCTATTAAATCCACAAAAATAACTGTTTAAATTAAACTTTGTGAGTCAGAAATAACTCCCATATTTGGAGAAATGTAATCCATTGTGTGAAGAGCAATCTAAATAAAATGAAATTAAAAGCACTAAACTACATTATTTTTTAAAAAAAGGAACACAGTGATAGAATTAAATGGCTATTTTGATATCACTTGGACAGAAATTCAGCATATGGTATTCTGATGACAGTAGTCACTAGTGATGGGAAAAACAGGAAGAAAACATTTAACTCAGTTGGCTCGTGGAAAAAAATTGAGTAATTTAGATGTATTTTTATGTGTCAGTTGAATTACTTGTTTGTTCTTTCGAGTGAAATCGGTCTGTGGGAACAACTAAATGAATACAACTGATTCAGTTGGTTGTAGCTTTATGTATTGGTTAGACTACTTGTCCTTTTTTCAACTGACACCATTCTGTGGGAGCAACCAAATGAAAACAGTTGAAACAATCTGGAGCATTCAGTTTTCAGAGGAGTCATTCATATAGCTATTCCAATATTTGCTTTTTATTGAGCACCAATAAGTAGTTTTTAGTTCAGTTTTTCATCCATTTTTATTAATACTGTGTTTATGAAACAGTGAACTTGGTGTCTGAATCAGAATGCTTAAGTGCCCATTGACAAGGGAATGGACGAAACATATGACTGGTTAAAAAGTGATCATCAAGATAAATTCAGTGCGATATACATTATCTGCAGGAGTGATCATATTATGAAACAATGTTAATTAAAGAAACTCAAAGAAAAGTAACGAATGATGACAAATATTTCTTGCAGAAAAAATGCTTCCGAAAAGTGACAGTATATGCTTAAACAGAAAGTGATTAAGCCACCAAATAATTTAAACATTCTATCTTATAAACTTTCTGTTTGCATCACCTCAGCATTTACCAAAATAGAATTGGGGTTGTTGGTGATGGGTACAAAGCAGCAGGATGACAGAATGAGGAGGGGGGGAGGGGGGGAGCTTCAATAAACTTAAATAAAAAAGTAATTGTTCATTTATACAAACATAAATTTATAGTGCAGCATCAGTTATTAACTTTTTTAAAACAATAAAAATACATATTTTTAGTGCCAGAAGCATGAACAATTTGTATTGAAGTGAACAAATACATAAATTGTGAAAATACTTCATTCTTTGAACTGAGATTTTTATTCACCTCTCACTGAAATATGTTATTGCTCTCTAAAAAGATGGCATCCCTTGTCATGGCTCATCTATAACCAAACAAGGCTGAAAAAGTGTGTAAATGAAATCACTCAAACATGGAGAATGGGTGAAAACATTCATATAACTGCCATTACTGTCACAGACTTGTATCAGGTAATTGTTATCTGGCAGTTGTCTCATATTAAGTGAAACACTCAAACATTGAGTCTGAGTGGAAACTTTCATGTAGCTGATATGACTGAGGAGGCTAGTTTCATTCAGTTGTTTGATTCAAGTGAAAAAAATAATGTATATGAATGAACAAAAAACAGTCGACTAGCCAATCTGTTGTTAAAACCAGATGTTTGTCACCATCACTAGTAGTCATAGAAAGTGAACAGCAATTGAGTTGAGTATGTAATGGAGTGGAACTTTTGCTAATGATGACTATAATACGCACATAAACAAAATCGAAACAAAGTTAGTGGTGCATACAGTGGGTGGGCATGCTGGATATCTAAATATTGGACAAGAGAGTCTTACAGAAATGCTTGAGTTCACAGTCTTGAAAAATGGAGTAAATAAAGAAGGGATATCACAAAGTATATAGCAGTGCTGACTGCTCAAGGCAAGAGGACTTTCTAAAAGACAAATATCTGCTAGAACAAAAAATATGAAACATGAGATGAGAAAGGTTAATGAAAAGCTATGTATGGAACATTGCTTTGTGTGGATGGACAACAGGGTGAAGCCTAGCAAATGTTGTGTTACAGGAAGTGTGGGACATTAGGTAGTTTGATCAGGTAAGAAATGAATTTGCCCTGCAGTGACTTAATGAGAAAGAAAAGGCCTGGTAAAGTACACAACCAACTGAAGAGGTAGAATAATTAGGCACATATTATGAAAAGAGTCACTGAAGAAAACTATGGTTCTAGGAACAGTGAAAGGAAAGAATTGCAGAGGTACCCATAGACATGAGTGTCAAGACTGTTGATGTTAGATGCAACAGCTATAATGAAATGAAGTGGTAATTGGTAAGCAAAACGAATGGAGAACTCATCAATCACCCTTAGTACTGAAAATAGAGACAGTTTCACCTATATGGGCGACATTATTGATAATGTCGCATCATGTGATATCTATGTGTGGAGACATTTGTCGGCCTTCCTGATGTACTGTTTATCCCTGTGTGGCTTTGTTCTTTGAGGATACTTTAAGACCTGAGTTAAAAATGCATGCCATCTTTAAGCTATTGCACAACTGAAGGAAGCAATATGTCAAGTGGTCATTGCCTTTTGGCTGTGGTCCATCCAAATGCAGATGTGTTAACATTTGTATTTTACATTTATTTTCAGTTGAAAATCATTTCACTGACCATGGAAAATCATGTATTCTGCTATTACCATAGTCTGGATAAGTTATGCTCCTCTGGTAGAATGAATGACCGTTTTGTGTCCATAGTATTGAAATATTAGTGTTCAAAGAGAAAGTTCAAAAATAGGTAGTGTACTAGACATTTGATACCTTTTCACAATAGATCTCTGATTGCAAGGGTATGTTGTGTTTTGTATACAATATTTCAATGTATTTCATGTTTGTTTGACACACATTAATCACGGAGAAGTCTGCAAATCTAGTTTGTTTCCTTTATTTAATGGAACTGTCTCTTTACTAAACGGAATCTGAAATGTTTCCATTCAATTTTTTAACATGCTTACCACACTGATACTGTTGGGGGCAGCACTGTCCAGGTTGTGGAGGTAAAGCAGTACAGTTTCCAGCTTCTCTCTCAAGTGGTGTGCCACATTCTTGGACTGCACAAACAATGTCTCCACGCATGCAATAACAGTGTTGGCAAGGTTCTTCTGTTTCAATGAGTGCACCATCAGCATAGGTCTCTTCTCCATAGCGACAATCAAGTGGGCCAGCCATTGTTGTTGTGAACAGCAAGCCTGGAGTTGGCCGCAATGTTGTTTCCAGTAGCGGTGCAGATGTCGTGTACTCCTGGTAATCTGTAAGATAAATGTTTGCACGTATAAACTTCTAAAATATGATAAAATGTGACAGACTTTACCTTCCTATTACATTTTTTTAATTTTCATCAACTGAATCAGCTTTTACATTATGCAAGCCATTGCTTTGGCTCTTCAGAGGTTACTGAATACCAAGTATTTTACTTACACCAGTCATCTACTCCATTTCTTCTGGGTGACTCATCAGAAAGCTTCACCATGAGCCCCAGTGTCCTTAAATTAATAGCTGTGGCCTCTTCACTAAATTTATATGTGGGACTGTAATAGACCCTGCCATAAAAGCATAATCTACAAATTTCATATGTAGTCCTTTATGTTATATATGGGGATCTTGCCAAGCATTGCTGAAATGTGCTCATGTTAATCAAAACTGATCATCACAGACTCTAAAAATCTTTGAATATTTCTCAATACCTTCAAACATAAGAAACTCTGACAGAAGCTACACTCAAGATTGAACTACACTTCTTTGGTGAGAGGATATACATGTGCAGAAGCCTTCACATGATTTGCAAGCTGTATTTGCCTTTCTGTTTGTGAGGCTCACATAGTTATTTTATCTTGTGTAGCTTTGAGTGTAATGAAGCCTAGTCAATACACAGTTCATGCCACGCAATACTAACACTGTATACGTTTTTACATTTAAACCTTTTAATTATTTTTCCAGATATTGTGTGGCATGTGACAAAAATTTTGTTACAAATATATAGGATTTTAATGGTCACAAGATTAAATGTGAGAATCATAACGTTATTTACAGTGCTGTTATGCCTGCTGTGTCATCATAAATGAAGTGTGGAAATACGTTTAAGAATAAAGCACTTTGTAATCAAGACGTTTATAAGAGATTGATACTACTCCAAAATTATCTCTATTAACTGAACTAAAACTGAAACAGGGATACAAACATGCAATGGTGGTGCAAATATGAATGAATTTTTAGAACAAATATGTGGATAAAGTCAATTAAAACTACTATGGGCATTTTTAATCTGTGATAAATCACCATACCACCAGCATAGTATTGGGATTATTATCATTAGTGTTCCATAATTTGTTTATTGGGAAGAACTTGGAGTAAGTTTTGATGTGTTTTAAAGGGTGACATAGATAATCAGATAGGCTGTTGTAAAATGGATGACCCCATACTTGGTTGTAATGGAACTAATACTCACCACAGTCATATCTCACAGGACAGCAGACACCCTCAACATACACAGGCCTGCAACCCTCGACATGCAGTGTGCATTCTTGCATGACACATGCTGTGTGGTTGCGAATACAGTAGCAGAGTTCACATGGCTTTGTGGGGTCCCCCGGTATCTGAAAATTAAAAAAAAGAAAAAGATACATGTTTGAGTAATTTTGACAATGATAATTTCCAAGTGATACTTGGCACTTTAAGTGTAAAGTGTATTCACCAAAACCAGAATTGTTAAGATGCATTGGAAAGAAATGGCATCCCAAGAGCTATCAAAGATGTACCGCACCTGTAGTAATAAAAGTGTTTGAAACTGTTGTGTTAAGCTTAATTGTTGTCATGATGCAATTCTTCATGGTATTCCTAGTTGTACTACTTGTGTATCCATCATTGTCTAAGTTTCTAGCATTTATTACCTTTTTTCTGAGTAGTTAATAGTGACAGAATCTCTGATTCAGAAATGTCGTAAGTGAGTAAAAGTAAGTGCTTTTGCTGGATAGAAAGTATGCTTATTGTATGTGTTTATCATTTACTTTGTGTGTTGTGTATACACTCATTATTAGTGTGTTCTACTTTTATTGTACACTAAGGACAATTGCTAATATGTGGATGTTAGAATCACTTTACATGACTCAACAGTCTGAATACTGTAAACAATTTGTTTTCAGCTTGGCTTATATATACTGTATTACTTTATTAGTATTTACCTGAGATACATATTTCATAAACTCATATTCAGTTACAGTCATATGTCTAGTTCTAAAAACTTGCAAAAATTTAAATACCTTGGTGCCGTCGGAGTAGAACACTTCATCAATTGTGCAACCATAATTATCAGGATGTCCAACAGCTGTTGACCCGGTTGGAGCAGGTGGAGTAGTAATGGTTGTTGACCTTGTTATAAGTTGGACTGGCACTACAAATTGTGGAAGATATTACACTTCGTCTAGTCAAAAGTCAGATTAATAATTTTTGGCAAGCACAAAGCAAAGCCATCAAGCCAAGTATTCTGCTAGTTGTGTGGTTGTGTAGTAGAATTTACATATATGAAGCTTGCTCAGAACAAAATGAATACATAGAAAAAATGTCAAAGGTAATGAACTAAATGGAGCAAGAAGTCATTTAGAGGCATGAGAAGTAGTTCAGAGACAGTTGAATCATTTTTCTAGATTACTCATAAACCAATAGGAAGTTAGCAATTATGATGACAGTAAAAATTTCAAATGATAGCTAACATATTTGTGTATGAAATACTCATGTAACAACAAGAAGGGATTATCAGTCATGTCATTCACGAATGTACATGTGAACACACACAAGGATACATGAGTTAATTCAGTCTTTTCCATTTGTGGGCTGCATTTTAGCCATTTGAAAAAAAAAAGTTTCAATGCATTACTATAACTGCTCAAGATAGTTAGTGTTTACTACTGTGGTTTCATGTCCATGACACATGTTAAGGAATGTTTTGAAAGTTGTTCCACATACCAAATAATATGAAAGTGGCCAGTATATCTTAGATGTTCTCAAAAAAATCTGGGAATATTTTCTTCTGTTTTCTTTTTCATTAAATGTGTTCTCTGAGTTTATTAGAATCGTTTTATATTAATTTGCAACTAAGGAACAAAATTTGGATTTCAAGAGCAAGTGTGTTAGCATTCTTGTACTAAGTTACATTTCTTTAAGATGTTTATGTAAGATCCATTTGGTATAATCACCTTCAGGACATGTAATCACTGGACAGCACTGGTCTGGTTTCTGCTCCACTGTGCAGTCTTGCCCGATACCTTTGCTGAAGGGGCAAACACGAAGGTAGCACATTAGCATGCGGTTATGGCACGTGCAGTTTAGACATGGCTCATTGGTCATTATACGGTCACCCTCTTCATAATGTATAAAGTTGTAATAGCATCCTGTTGCTGTTGAACCTGCAAACAAACAAAATTAATTTTAACTATAATACTGATCCATCAAATAAGCCTCCTGAATGTAGAGCAAATTTTGAAATCACATTGGAAAGTGTGAAATGAACTGGATATGGATTTGTTTGTTGGCTTTGTGACAGTGGGTTCACTGGTAGTCATGACATTGAGGGACTTAGTTGCTGCAAGAACCTTTGACTGTTATACTGACCATGTACTGCAACTTCGTAGAACTATGGTAGTGAATTAAAAAAGTTGTAGCAACTTGTACATTTTCTTTCCATTAAATACTTTCAAGCAAGCAAAAATTATTTTTATAAATCATATGATAGTCAAAAGACAAAGAAATGCATTTAAAGAAATAAAAGAATTCAGTTCATCAACTATTATCTTGCAGCACAAAAACACTGTTTCTCACTCAAAGGTGATAGCAAGAGAATTCACAGTACTCAGCTTGAAAGAGCAGGGTTCAGTGACATTATTTTCCATTTATGACAATATAAGCCACCACATGCTCAATCCTAGCCATTTAACCAATTTAATAAAATATGTATGACATATTAATTTATGATTCATTAGTTGTGAGGTGATGTGTCTAATTTGTTTTGCATAAGAGACGGAATGTTCAATTCTATACTTCAAATCTCATGTGTGTGTGCCTACACAATTACATGCACAACTTGAAGTTAAAGTAAGATGTCAAACAGTGAAGTGTATTCAATAGACACAATGTAAGGCACTGCTTACCCAGCACAAACTGGAAAGAAAGGTGAAACTAATGATGTCATTCAAGGTTAGTAACATGGGTTGACGAGTGTTTTGTTATACAATATTTTGGATTGTGCTGCTGATTTTTCATGATTTTCAACAAAATTTTTAAGTTTATGTTCGCTATGAGTTATGAGCCAGGCAAAGAGAGATGTTCTCTGAATGAGCTATATCATACGAGAGATGACTGGAGTGCAGAGAAGTACATGTGACCATAGACCGTGATGAGGTTACAAGAACAAAAAGTTATAATTTCATTTCAGGTGCTAAGGAAACATAATCACTGTTAAGCTAAATGACTAATTACACCTGTAGTATACAGTTATATGTCATCTCAAGGTAAAATGGCCTTAACAGCTTATAATAGCGATCACATAGGCATTTTTCTGTTGGTGGGAAGGTAAGCGACTGAACTTGCTGTGTATTGTACCACTAAGTGGCAAAATAATAGATATCCAAGCAGGACAGCACTAGTGTGAATGGGGTACTCTGTGTTACAAATTTGCTGCCCACAGTTTCCAAGAGACGAACAATGTAATACAACTGGGGAGACCTACAACTTAATCATGCACCATAACTAGCATATAACATTTGAGCACGCATCTGAACAATAGTATTAAGTGGCTATAAGGATGACTTAATACGTTAAAGCTGAATTAATGTAATCCTGTTAAACTGGTTCATTTTCTCGGTGAATACAAAGAAAAGCTGAAATCTCATTTAGAACATACTTCAGTGTTTACAGGAGTGTAAAATCTAATACACAATGACTTGGCAGCACAGGCAGATCCAAGATGGACTCTTGGGGGGTAGTGGAGGGGGAGTGTGAAAAAAAAATTCCAATGGTATTGAAGCAGTTGTATATTACCAATTAATTGAAATGTTTATAGCACTTTTCAGTACCAATAGCCATGTTTAGGACATTTGGGGCTGTTTGAAAAAATGAAAAAAGTACCTTATTTTGAGGCTGCATTATGAGGACCTGGGCATTTTCAACATTAATCCCTGTGGTGCTGGAGTGGGGTAGAATTACGCTCCCCCTAGCCTCTCCCCACCCCTCCCCACCCCAGACCTGCCTGTGCTTGACTGCCTCTGTTTCAAACAAGCTCACATGAATACAGTAAGAAAGGAGATCAGTGAATGAATTTTGTCTCAGTTGTTGAGGGTGAAGTAAGTAATGTATTTAATTTTTGATATGTCACCTAAGTTTTCTACTGTCACTTCTCTCGGTCATGTCGATGGAAGACTTTTTAACTACAATGCACAGTCATTGTGCTTACTGAATTAATGGTAACACTCACAACTGATTCCTCCTGCTGATTTCGTGTGATTTATTACAACTATCTTCCACAATGTCCAAAGGCCCTTGTCTATCAGTATATGAGATCTGCCTGGTCTTGATTTCCCAGTAATTGTTCCTTTGCATTTCCACTTCACAATTACATCATTAACAGTGGAACTTGGGCGTTTTAGGAGGGCTGAAAAGTTTCTGATGGATATATTACTTCGGCTGCCTGAGGCCAAACGTTCCAGAAAGCTCTGAGCTGGAGCCACTGAGTACTAGCAGGTGGGGTGCTCAAAGTCGAGGTCTCAATTAGCATACCCTGATGTCACGACAGTGTTACTTGGTGGTGATCATGGGTGACGTCACGTGGCTGCGAGCATCTCTGGCACAGTCCACAAAAACTGAAGGACGAACTTACGTGATTTTTTTTTTTTCCTTTACTATGTGTGTAAGTGGCTGACGGGTAGATCGAAGATCGAAGTTGTGGTACTTGATGAGTACACTAAAACACGATAAAAGTGAAGTTGTCCAGTAAACATTCAGCAAAAGTGTTGTCAAAACTTTTCCCTGAGGTTTTACCCGTAGCAAAGTATTTTTTAAAACATGCAGCTGTTATTTGCAGTTCATATTAACAAAGGCATGGCGTAGTACCACCATTCGGACGATTCATAAACAATTTCGTTTTTGGGCTGGACAAGCAGAGGCGACAATAGGTTCAAATCATTCAATCGTAATAATGCTGGTATTACTTTGACTTTATGCTATCTTTGATTTCCATGATTAATTTTAGAAGAATGTTCACGTCCTATCAGGACATACACCGGTAAGTCAAAATGTTATTACTATCGGCCACTGCAATAGCTAATCAGTAATTCTTAAATGTGTGACTCACAATTTCATCTGTTGCTGCGTGTCTATTGGGATTAATTAAAGTACATATCAAGACACAAAGGAATTAATTACATGACCTGCCAGCGCGCATTGATTTAAATAAAAAATTGGGATTTGAACCCTGGTCTCCTGCTTCCTAGATAGATGCACTGACCAGCGCACCATCCATACACAGTGGTCATCATAACTGCACGGAATACTATAGCACACCTCCCGCCAGACCCAAATTCTCATCTTATCCACGCACTACTGATGTAGTGCCCCTTACTCGAGGCATATCGCTGATTTCCTTAAGAGTTAGAACATAATGTGCATCTGCACTGAAGTGGCCGCCCTCCTCTTAATCATATATGTGGTGTCTGTTCTTTCGGACATGTGATCTGAAAAAATAACTAATTTTATTCTATGTGTATTAAATGAATGCGATCTGATGCTGAAGCTTCTGGAACTCCATTGACGATATCCTACCAATCAGAAATAATAACGCAAATCCTAAGTTATTGAAATATATGGTATAACATATTACATTCTTTCTCGTAAGTATGATGTAAGCCATTTGTTAACTATACCATTAAATCCATAAAATCCCAGTATTTTTAACAAAATGAGATTTACTCATTTAAATAGTTATCAGAAAACATCGACTGGTGCTGTTCTGTTGTCTAATGCTCGTCAAATCTGATTAGTGTTTTTGTAAATTGTTTCAGCAGTTGGGCAACTCTTCTGAAATCCAAAGTGTGGTATCACAGAAGCAGACATTAAAAGAAAATGAGAATCACAGCTGCTTTTGTAGCTGTGTGTTGCGTAATTTACTTCCAAAAGGCAGAAGGGAATGGACAATTTTGTGTGGGGACGTCTACGGAGGGCATAATGTGCTAGAGGTGCGGCACGGCAGGTCAACGCCTGGCGAGAGGGGCAACACGCCCGTGGGAACCGCAGCCCCACAATTATCCTGTGGATCCGTTAGCAGCCGCCTCATCGCTGTGGGAAGGCAAATCCCGATGCGGCCCCTTCTCGGTTTCCGCACCTTTAGCTCCCACCACAGTTCGCTACAAGCTATAAAAGTATCCTCACAAAACAATGGCCTTTCTGCGCA
Organism: Schistocerca nitens; assembly: GCF_023898315.1. Classification (NCBI taxonomy): domain Eukaryota; kingdom Metazoa; phylum Arthropoda; class Insecta; order Orthoptera; family Acrididae; genus Schistocerca; species Schistocerca nitens. Next base: position 898,391,790 of record NC_064614.1, on the reverse strand, counting down.
CCAAATTTTATCTTCCTCACAACTGTTCTAGCGGATGGTGAATGAGTGCAGTGACGCTGAGGCACACCATACAGTATATCCTCTTGTGGGCGCGGATATTGCCGGTTCGGTTCGTGGAAGTGAGGGGAGAGGATCCGGAGAATGATCTCTATACATTAAGCTGTATAGTATATCAATAATTTTTGACTTACCTCCATAATATTCGTCAAGTTGATGCTGTACTTGTTGAGCGTCGTGCATGGGTGCTGCAATAAAAACAAAGAAGTGTAAACGTGACAACAGAAGCTGAAACGTGGAATTATTAAGCGGATGTTTTGTTTAACCATTTCAAACGAGCAAAAGGAACATCATTTCAAAAATTTCAGAAGCGAGGTGAGGAAAAAATCAAGTTTAAATTTAGATCAGAGATAAGCCTGTAAAGATGTAGGATTCTAATGATATTAGAAACTAATCTACAATTAATACCTGCTGCACATTTTCAGTTTTACGGATTTATTATGTTTGGATGATCGTATCGCACTATTACAGCGTTGCGCTTTCAGAAATTGAGCTTTCGCAAGAGGAAACTTTCACATGTTTTTAAATGTTCCTTTACTAAATGATTCAGTTGTTTAGAGTGGGCTGTCGGATGCAACTAATGCTATTGTGAAAACTGCTGAACTATTGTTCTTGTCTGTATGCTTCGTCAGTGTACATCGTCAGGAACAATATCTCAAGGTCGTAAGGTGTGGTTGTTTCCTGTCGCAATAGGACAAACTTCGTTTCACTACGTCACAGGTAAGCTCATTATTGACATGTAGCTTTCAACGGGCCGCGAAATGGAACGGAGGGTATCAAGGTGGTGGTGTTGCATTAGTTTTCTCTATATCTTGATGTACAAGGTAATGTCACGGGATGCACTTCTGCACCTTGATGACGTCTAATAATACACTGAATTATTTGAAACGGGTGGCACTAACATGAATAAATGAGGCACAGCTTAGATAACTCGGTTTAATAAAAGGTGCTATTACACCTCGCATACTAAATTCTGGCCTCATGTGCAAGTGAAATTTAATGCACTCATCCATGTCGCAACTGATTAACGGCGAAGAACTTTTATCAAATAGGCATTCCCACATTGGGGATTGTGTAATATTCATAAACAATTCATGTAATTATGAACACAGAGAAAATGATGCTAACACGTTTTCAAATCTTTGGATCCCGTGTGAAATGACAGGCATTTTATGCCACGTCGGAAATCAAGATCCGACAATATTTTACGTACTAAGACAGATGACGGACGTTGTGTACTGTCAACATATTTCAGTGGCTAGCTAATTTAAGAGGTGGTGTTCGGAAACGAACAGTGAGTAACTTATTAAATAGAATGTTTTGCTCTGAATCTAATAATTTTAGGAGCGGATTAATAGTGACCGTTGAAACACACAAACACTTGTAGTCAGTCGCTTTATTGTTTCCATGCTGTGATCAGTGTATGATACCTCCATCGTTAGTTGCGTTTAGACAAATTTAACGGTGTTTTAATCTGGAATTTGAATTTAGGAGTTTGTGAGGCATTTGTGTGGTACCGTGTTTCAGCAGGATTAGAATGGATTCCAGAATCGCGTACAGACGACACGCCTCACTTTTCCAGAACTGTCCACAGTGTAAATTTACGAAAAGTAACACGTGTTATATGCTTACGATTATGGAAAACATGCTGTGAACACAAAAAGGTAATGCAGCATGTTTACCACAAAATTGTACACTTAAAAACAATATTTACATTAATTATAACTGATTTCACTTGAATATTGAGACAACGCACCGAAAATAAGGACCGAACCGTAGTTAAAATTACTGGTATCAGATATCTGTGCATTTCAAATGAATATTTTGGTATTACAGTTGGTAAAGCAGTTTGAGTCCCGTTGAAGGTGGGGTGCATGTACAGGTTGTTTACCCACACGTCCGAAGTGTGCAGTTGTCCGAGGGAACATTAACGGTTATCAGTTCTATATTGTGTTTAGGACTGTGTTTACATGATTGTGCAGTGTTTTTAAAACAATGGAAACAATAGATTGTTTGTATTTTCGAACGATTGTTGAGTACATTCGTCGTAATCCTATTTATTAAAACAGATTTTATGTATTCCAGATCGGTAGAAGAGTCTTTTCTATACGTTCTGTTCCACAGTGGCAGGCTTTACGTTATTCCGAATTATTGCGGGGTTGCGACGCAGTATTGTCGACAGAGATTCTTTGCTTTACGTTGTTATCAAAGCTCACTTAAAAATCCTTTGTTGACATACCCTCGCACCAATTGCTGCCAAGCGAAAGAGTTGGACAGTCCCTACGCTCCCAAACTCTGACAGCTAATCGTTGTCATTATCATTAGTGGTAATCTAACTTTCTTACTGCTGGTTTTACCATCTTGTCCGGAACCACGCGGCTGCTACGGTCGCAGGTTCGAATCCTGCCTCGGGCATGGATGTGTGTGATGTCCTTAGGTTAGTTAGGTTTACACAGTTACAAGTCTAGGGGACTGATGACCTCAGATGTAAAGTCCCATAGTCCTTAGAGCCATTTGAACCATCTTGTTTTACGTCTTGAAACGGTTGGCAGCTGTTAATTGCGCTTGCCCTGCACTTCTAACTACAGCGTATACCTAGGACACTGGGCTCTCTACTATTTCCACTTAAGTGAAAACAAGAGTAAGAACGCACTAGTCGCTTGGTCAGTTTGAGTGCAGTGTGCGTAATTTAGGTATTGGCCTAAAAGTTTTGTTTCAATTTGGTAAAGGAGAGACTTATTATTCGTAAACAAGTGATTTCCTGTTAGTTTCAATTTAGACGGTAAAAGTCAAACGTGACACGTAATTTTAGTGATTCAACAAGTGTTTAGAGGTCTGTAAGATCTTTTAAAAACTTTTAACGAGAGATATAACTGAGCAAGGTATTGCACCAGTGCAACTGGCTCCGCGATTTTAAACTGGCGTGGATGTATGAGGCAAGTATTCATCTTCAACCCCGTTTCACTGTGAGATAACCAGGATTATGTTTGTATTTTTCTCGTACTGCTTCTGTTAGAACAAACAGCAATCAGATCTTCGAGTGATTTTCGAGGTTAGGGGTTTTCTTAGGTTCCTTAGTACATCTGTGTTTCCTTGCCACAGCCAATTGTTTTTTTAATCTTAGCGCAACTGAGCTAGTCGTCTATAATGATATAAACGTAGACAAGTCATTAAATTCTAATCTTTCTTACACCGTATTTCATTTGTACACACAGCAGAACTAAAACCTCACGACTACTGCCCACCTAGTGGCGTTGCGGTCACGTGACACGGTAGGGAAGTATATATCGTAAAGGCAGCAGAAACGAATGGAGAAATCCAGTGACAGTTCGACAAAGGGCGGAGTGTTATGACCTGGCATTGTTACAGCCCGGGAATGTCCAACGACCGTCCCAGAAACGGCGTAACTGGTCGGATGTTCGCGTGCTACTGCCGTGGGCATCTATCGAAAGTGGTTGAAGGGCGCTAAAACGACGAGTAGGTGACACGGTGTTGGACATGCACGCCACATCACAGGATATAGACGTAGATTGCTCGCTCTGTAAAGCAGGATAGGCGGCGTTCTGTTGCTGATCTGACGACGGAGTAGATGTTGGTGCAGGCACAAGTGTTTTGAGGCACACCGATCAGCACACATTGTTGAATATGTGACTCCGCAGCGGGCGATCCCTAGTGTTCCCATGATGGCATAACGATGGCTTGAATTACGACTGCAATGGGCGAGGGATCATAGAGACTGGGTTGTATATCAATGGAAACGTGTCGCCCGGTAGGAAGAACACTTTTCTTTTTAGACCAGGTCGGTGGTCGTACCCGGATATTCAGTCCTTCAGGAGAATGGATGCTCGGGACGTGCACCACGCCACTGACACAGGCCTTTGGGGGCAGTAATTTGCTATTGGGGACATTCACTTTGGCTTCCATGGAGCTTGTTGTAGCAATAGAAGGCACGACGTCAGCTGTGGATTACGTGAACGTTATTGCGGAGCACGTGCAGCCCTTCAAGCTTGATGTCTTTCCTGACGGAGGTGGTATCTTCCATCAGGATAACTGCCCGTGTCACGAGGTCAGAATCGCGCTACAGTCGTGTGAGGAGCATGTTAAAGAAATCACGTTGATGCGTTGGCCATCAAATTCGCTTGATGTGAACTCGATGGAACACGTCTGGCATGTTATAGTGCGCCAGCTCCACGCTCACAAACTGCCGCCTTTAATTTATGGGGATCGATGTGACCTCTGCGTAGACATATGGTGCCACGTACCTCCGGAACCATGTCTTGCAGAATCACTGCTGTATTGCATTCCAAAGATTGACCAAGAGGCTTTTGCGCAGGTGGTCATGATGTTTTGGCTCGTTAGTGTATGTTTCTCGTGCCCTATTTAAAATTGATTCGAACGTTGCTGCAGAGAGGCAAGATTCGAACGTTGCTGCAGAGAGGCAAAAAACGAACACAGAGACTCTGAATGCGTGTATCCGCGGCGAGGTCAGTACTTCCATAACGAGTGTCGGAGGCTAGGGGGCGGGCAACTTTACATAGAATGCCGCGATAGGCGGCAGCCCATGTGCCAGCCTAGGTTATTGTCCGCGACAGGTGCGGCCCACGTGTTGTCCGCCCGACTTATGAGCACAACCAATATATCTGCCTGCGTCCCTGGAACCACCGGTTCAAGAAGACGCTACGAGATGGAAAAGTAATAGAAGTTCAATATAGTCAGTGATCCTATACAGGGGGTAGAAAAACCATCGGATAATAATGTCAGAACGGGATAGAGAACGCGGAACTGAGGAAAACTTTTGCGACAACTACAGGTAGAAAATGCATCGGCATCGGCAGCCAAACAGCGACGAGTGCACAGAAGTTTATCCAATACGCAAACGTGCTGAAATGTATTTAGCAGTGCGTTTTAGTCCGACTAAGCTGCTCCTATGTTATGATATGGTATTTTGTGTTCCTTATAAATGTACTTTTTAGAACAAAAGTTGACCCGTCCGGGTAGCCACTCGTGTTAACGCGACTGCTTCCGGGACGCGGAGATACGCCGGCCTCGGATGGAATCCGCCAGGCGGAATAACGACGAGGTGTCGGTGTGCCGGCCAGCCTGGATATAGTTTTTAGGTGGTTTCCTACATATCACTTTGCCCATGTTCCGCTTCAGGTACACGTCACGCAAACATTGGGACACTTTCTCACACTTGCACACAGAATTCAAATAATTTACTGCATATGCAGAAAGATTGGGCACACTGCTTCTATCCTTGGGGGGGGGGGGGGGGGGATAGGAGACTAATGACCTTAGCGGTTAGGTCTTCTTAAACACTTGTTCAGCAACAGAAAGATAAAAGTTCATTTTTGCTCTAGCCTTTGGCCTTTAGTTTTCATTATTAACAACACATCACCTTAAGATACCACAGAAAATTCACATCTGATGTAGCCAGCCAGGCACAGGAATTTAAAATTTGGCTAGCTTTGTCTGTCCAGCTTAAATCATTAACTTCAGCTAATTTAATAGTAACTGCGCTATTTACTAAAACAGGTATTAGCTGACACGAGTTAGTTTGGATGCCGACTGGTAACTTCACAATGGTACATTTCCGACCTACGGTTCTGAAATTAACGTCCCGTCCCTGGACTTATTATCAGATCTAATTACTGCAGGTGAGCTGTTATTACCTTCCTCCGGAATAAATATGGGTATAACCTGTCTATAAGTGGAGATCGCAAACGCACTACAGTATGGAGGTGATCGATCCAGACCTACCAAGATCGATTCCTGGGGTTGGAAGAAGTAGTATTTGACAGGCAAGGGAATAAGATACACCAGCTCCCGATCCTAACAGATTATTAGTGCCGACTGGGCGCCATGTCGTTCTCTGCCTATGGTGTCATTTGTATGTGGTTCGGGAGCGTGGGATCAGCACACCACTCTCGCGGCTGTTATCGGTTTCCCAGATCTTGGAACCAACCGCTGTTTCTTAGTCAAGTAGCTGATCAACTGGCATTACGAGGCTGAGGGCACCCCATTCCAGTTCTCCCACCGAGAAAAATTTTCTGACAATACTGAGAATTTAACCCGTGTCCTGTGCATGACAGTTAAGTTGACCACTTAGCTACGGAGGCAGACAAGGGATAATATATAATGGTATAAAATTACGAATCATCGGTCCCTGTGCGTCATTTAAATCCCGAAACTCTGTAAGGTCTTATGAACTGTGGACATGCGACACTGTTTAAACTGATCCTCCCATTTGTTGCATTCGTGAACTGATACCTGCCTTGTTATCAAGAGAGGATTTCGACCCTTTCCTTTTTTTTTCACACTCATCTATAACAATACAAACACGAAATGGAGAAAATAATCGTCACAGCCATCCACACTATATAAATGAACGCTGAAGGCTTCTTAACAGATGGAAGGATCGTGGCAGTATACTATAACCACTAAAAGTTTTCCCGGACTGCAAACTATAATGCGAGATTCATGGGTTGTTCTCGACGCTCATTGACTTTTACTTTCGAAGAATATATGAGTCCTCACGAAATATACTTTTTTTGCTGTTAACATTAATAAATGTAAAAGACAGGAATGAATTATACTTAGTTACTGCCTGGAAGGTAACCGAAGGTAACTGTTGGAAACTTCCTCAATCGATGAGTGGGGAGTCATCAACACGTTCCAACGCCTAACTTCATATAATTTTAAAATGCCGGAGTTTTAATATATGGAGAGGAGGGATCAAGGAAATGAAGAAACGAGAAGCTCTAGATCGGGTGGACAGGTGGGGGGAAAGGATTCGACCGTGGCCTTATCGAAAGAACATTTGGAGTCTGCCAGAAGTAATTTGGGAAAAAATCAGAAAACTGTAAATCATGGTGGCTGGACAGGGGTATGAACCGCCTCTTCCCAAACACGAGTTCGCTGCCCTAACTGCAAACCCGCACTATGGGCTACAACAAAACCATAGAGCGAAATCCACTTGTCAGAAACTGTAAATCTCATTTTTACTATTCTAGTTGGACAAACTCCATTTCTGTCCATGAATTTCTCTAAGAACCCTATATCTAATGGGGAGAGCGGTGTTCAATAAGTAATGCAAGGCATTTTTTTTCTCTGCCAATTTCGGTTGAAAAAATGCGGATTTGTTGTGGGACATAATGGAATATTACCGATCCAGCCCCTATAGCTTTATGAAGTTACGATAGGTGGCGGTGCTATACGTAGCCATCAAAATGGCGTCTGTAACAGAGATTCGTTCCAAGCAGAGAGCTGTGGCTGAGTTTCTTTTGGTGGAAAACCAGAGGATGGCAGATAGCCATAGGCGCTTGCAAAATGGAGACATAGCGGTAAACAAACGCACGGTGAGTCGTTGGGCGCGGCGCCTGCCATCAGCGCAAGAGCGCTGCGTAAAATTGTCTGATCTCGCCTCAGCCGCGCGGGGTAGCCACACGGTCTCAGACGCTTTGTCACTGTTCGCGCGGCTTCCCCTGTCGATGGTTCGAGTCCTAAGGCATGCGTGTGTGTGTTGTCCATAGCGTAGGTTAGTTTAAGTTAGATTAAGTAGTGAACAAGCCTATGGACCGATGACCTCAGCAGTTTGGTCGCATAGGAACTTACCACCATCACCTTCTCCCCTCAGGAGACTAACCCTCACGAAATTCAAGAAACGACTGCAGCGTGTTCGTCGCCACACAAATTGAAACGAACGTCTCCTCCTCCATGACAACGTAAAGCCTGAAACAAGTCTGAGAACCCGAGAGGAGCTCATAAAACCTCATTGGACTGTTCTTCCTCATCCACCCAACCGCCCAACCGCCCGGATGTCACATCTTGTGACTTCCACCTGTTTGGCTTAATGAAAGATGCTCTCCGAGGGATGTTGTACGTCGATGATGTGGAGGTTATTGATGCAGCAAGGCATACAGACCCTTTTAATGAGTTGGCGTAGGGCTGTAGCATTGAACGGAGTTTACGTGGTAAAATAGGGTTCTGTAGCGCAAAGAGGGGGAATAGTATGGTGTATTGGAATGCTGAATAAAACCAACCTACTTTAGGAAAAAAACGTGTTGCATTACGTATAGAACGCCTCTCTACGCTGGCAATATTTTATGAATGATTAATTTTTCAAAGTTCTGTTACTTGAGGACTATCCGTTATACAAGACGGCTGGGAGTGGGGTAATTCTCTTATTCAATAGTGCAGAATCGTTGCGAATGGGTGGAGCTGCATGACAGGAAGAACATGACCGTGATCAACATGTAAATGAAATCGTGCCTGAGGTTTCCTACCAGCCTAGAAGCAAGGAAACAATGAATTCCTCGACACACAGGATTAAAACCGAGAATGATTTACAGCAGTTCCTTACCTCAGCAACAGGAAGAATCTCCACAACCTTCCACTTCTTCTTTGGGCGCACGATGGAACATAGAACTCATCTTTCGTAAATAACGGCTTTCACCCGCCACATGGCGTGAAAGTCCGTTGTGTTAGACCGTAAACAGTGTAGAATTGATTACAGTGAAACAGGGTCGCCTTTCATGCATTACGCAAGCAGCGCGGGCTATGAAATGGCAGAGCCTGCCACAGCAGACATGAATTAGCGTCGCCCGCCGCTGATAGCAAATGAGTTGTCATTGCGGCCGGCGCAAACGTGAGATGACGACAGCTCTCATCCGTAAAACAGTTTCGCGCTTTACAGGATGGCTAAAATGGGGGGCGCGTAGTAAATTTAAGGATGTGCATATCATGTCAAACGGTGTGATATCGGACAAAGTCGTGATTACCGTATAGTCTTATCTTGATTTAGTAGCAACTATATAGATTTAACTACAGACTACAGTCTGATATCGAAAATATATTTTGGTAAAGTGGGATATGCTGTTAGCGAAACAAATACGTCAGTTTTCTCTGAGCGAAGTACGCATGCCGGCACGGTAGCTCAGCGTGTTCGGTCAGAGGGTTTAGCTACCCTCTGTCACAAAAAAACTGAGTGAACGAGTCAACGATCAACCTGGACAGGCGCCATCGGAAGTTCGCCACGATCAAATTCAACGAACAATCTAGAACAAAATGAGATAAAAAAAACGCATATATTACGGAAGGAAACTTCAGTAACAAAATGTAGATGCATAAAAGTTTGAGCAGAGCAAGTGTTGAAACGGATGCTCACGGCAACGAAGTACTTCTTCTTCTTCGACACCGCGAAACAAACCTCTTCTACTGCAAGCTCTGTATTTTCATCAGGTTACATTCCCTTCGGAAAGAGGGTGCACTCAGCGACTGTTATGAGACTTATAAATTACCGAGTGCAGCAATCAGTCGCCCTTTTTTAGATTTCATTACGCAAATCCAGATTTCGGCTAGTGGCTAGCCATTCTCAATGCACTATTTTCTATTCTCAGTGCATGTAACTCCCTGTTATTCGGGCGTCAGTCAAAGTTCTTTGAGGAAAAGGACGACTGATTGCTGCACTCTATAATTAGTAACGCTTTATTTTCAATAATTTGAGAAGAGGTAATATGGACCAAAACAAGAAAAAAAAGATGTCCAGTAAACGTGAGCTCTAAAATGCTTAACTTGAGAGCTATGAGCACTGGTTAATCTTTGCTACTGTAAAACACATCTTTTGTACTGAACAAGTGCTGGAATGAGTAATACATCCGCCATCCTCGATCAATGAGGCAAGTAACGACGTTCGTTCTCTGACGCAATAGCTGTTAGTATCTGCATACCATAGATCTCCCGAACGCCAAGTTATTTGTAGATAGCATGATTACTTGAGATATTAGATGGGGGTTCGATATAGTAGTAGATCCTTGTAAGTGTTCGACAAAAATGAGTTATGCACTTATTGACAAAACTAAACCATACGTCCGTACCGAAGAAGGGGAGTGATACGATTCTTGAAATTTCAGTGACAGAACCAACGCACTATACGAAGTCAACACTAAAAAAGGAGTTAAAAGAAGTCTCAACCTGGTTCTGTATTAAGGCTAAGAAATCAAAACTGTAGACGCTGGATAATACTGCTGTGGTACAAGTGAACTGAATTATGAACCTTTTACACCTCGTAATTGAACTTTATGAAAAATAAAAGTAATCGAGTAAGATAGACGACTAGTTAAAACAGTTATTCGCGTTTGTGTGATCCTTGAGTCAAATCCCCGTTCAGCTATCCAAATTTAGGTTATTGTTTCTCCTCTCTACCGACCGAGGTGGCGTGATGGTTGAGAAGATTGCCTCACATTCTGTAGGGGCAGGTTTTGAATCCCTGTAAAACTATCTAGGTTTAACTTCTATGAGATTCTTCCAAATTGCGAAGTCGAGATAGTTTCTCTAAAAACAGCATGGTTAATTTCATTTCCTATCCTTGACGAGTCCCTGCTAGAGCTCTAATGACCTCATCGTGTATGGGACGTTAAGCTTTAATCTTGGTTTTCCTTCCTAAATGGTCCCAAGAAATTGCCAGAATCGTTTCTTTTAATAGGTCCCGACGTCCTCTTCCTCGATCTTCTCTTCATTAGTTGTAACTAATGAAAATGCGCAGCGCTTGTGTGATACATGTGGTTTTACATACGTGAAGTGGAAGACTGATGGTGATGGCCAAAAGACCATTTACAAACAAGAAAAAAAAAGTATTTAGTGGTGGCCAGTTGGTGGAAATACCATTCCCTTGCGTCGTGTTAGTTAAATAATCATTGTCACACTCTTTTCTTCTGTTGTCTACTTTTTTAAATTTTTTTATTTGCACACAGTAGCGATTTCTTGTGTAGCTCTGTTTCCCAGCTTATTTTCTTCTCATATCAACCAGATGCATTACTAGTGTATACCAGACAGTTTACGTTTGTTTATGTCTGAAATTATGGACTCTCTCTCTCTCTCTCTCTCTCTCGGTACTGTAATAAAGAGATAGTGATTAATAAGCTAAATCTGCTTCCATTCATTCACCACTACTTTGGCGTTTGAACACGACGTACGCTATGAACCTCCGCCCTTCCTCCGATCGACACGATGACTTTGCCGGGAATACTTGTTCGTAGTTTGTAGGCGACTTAGTTTCGCTGCTCAAAAGAGGTGGAGCAGTGGAAAGAGCGCCAACATGACCCCACAGCCCGGAGCAGACGATGCCTTCCACTTTTCATGGAAAAGTGTTCTAATTGTTTTCACCCGCAACGTGTTTGAGCGACAAGGACCAGAGGCAGCCATTATGGTCTGTGAATTATTTGGGCAGCCGGCGTGACCTTTGGCCCGCGAACTGACCGGCAGTAAGGGCAGTCCGCCTGCGCTGTTCCGAATACGTCGCCGGCAAATGGCAATCGCATGTTGTCGGCTGTGAACGCCTGAACAATGCAAGGCTTCCTCCTGTATGCGGTCACAGCGGTAGCTACCAGTTAGGTATTGTTGGTCGGTTCAGCAACTCTAGCTGCTGTCTTCTGAACGAAGTACGTTTTCTTATATATAATTAGAAATGCTTTCTTATTATACAGGTTGTAAAAAAGACTGCACATGTAAAATTTTCAAGTGTTTAGAGGCGATAAAAAGAAACACTTTTTTATGTCACAAAAATATCATAAAGGCACTGTTTCCCAGCCAAAGTTACAAGAAAATTTTGACGCTAATGATTTTCAGAGACGGTGTTCAAATTGTATGTATTGTCTATCAGTGTCTCGTACTTCAAAAAGAAGTCCATAGAAGTGAGATCGGGAGAACGTGGTGCCCACGGTACTGGACCACCCCTCCCATTCCAACAATGAGAAACACAGAGAGGGGGGCCGCGCGGGATTAGCCGAGCGGTCTAGGGCACTGCAGTCATGGACTGTGCGGCTGGTCCCGGCGGAGGTTCGAGTCCTCCCTCGGGCATGGGTGTGCGTGTTTGTCCTTAGGATAATTTAGGTTAAGTAGTGTGTCAGATTAGGGTCTGATGACCTTAGCAGTTACGTTCCATAAGATTTCACACACATTTTTTAACAGAGAGGGGTGGGCCAGAACCGTGACCGCTTGTTTTCCTCACCTCATTCCTATATACTTCTTTTTGTGGAAGGAGATCAAGCATTTGGTGTACTGAAGCTGCAGCCATTATTCATGAAGCACCTGGTTGTTTTGAGCATGTTAGACAACCATTGGCACGCAGATGCCAGTTGTGCATTAAAGTAAACGAACGATATTTTCAGCAACATCTCTAAAACAATATTAATCACACGGAAGTTTGAACACCGTCTCTGAACATCATTAGCGTGAAAACGGTAGAATTATGTCATTTTTGTTACATAAAAAGTGTTACTTTTTGTTTCTTCTAAACACTAAAATTGTAAACGTTATACTTTCATAAAAATTGTGCTTTTACATTTGCAGATATATGTTCCTTTTTTGTTCAGACATGCTTCACCTCTAGCTGTCGGTCATTTTCAGTGGCTCAGACTCTGCCCTCGCATGAGAAGACGCAGTTCTGTTAGCTTAGGTTTCCGTGACACGAGAATCTTGAGTGGTTTCTTAAAGAAGACCTAGCCCGTTTCCTTTCGTATCCACGCCCGTCTGAACGAGTGAGTGGTCCGTATCTATCGGTCACAGTCGCAATGGAATGGTACTCCAGGTGGACTACGTTCTGCGCTACATTCGCGATGTACAATACCATAGATTATCCTTATTCTCTACTACACTGAGGTGATAAAAAGTCATGGGATACCTTCGTAATATCGTGTCGGACTTCCTTTGCAGCAACTCGACGTGGCATTGACTCAACAAGTCGTTGGAGATGCCTCTGTCAGCAATTAATAAAGTGTTGCCGGTGCAGGATTTTGTGCACTTAATGACCTCTCGATTACGTCCCTTAAATGTTCAATGGGATTCATGTCGGACGATCTGGTTAGCCAGATCATTCACTCGAATTGTCCAAACTATTCTTCAAATCGGTCGCGAACAATTGTGGCCTGGTGACATTATATCTTTATTTGGGAACATCAAGTTCATGAATGATTGCAAATGACGTATCATTTTCCAGTCAATGATCGGTTCAGTTGAACCAGATGACCCAGTCCAGTCCATGTGAATACATCCCACACCATTATGGAGCCATCACCGGCTTGCACAATACCTTGTTGACAAGTTGGAGCCGGCTGCTGTGGCCGAGCGGTTCTAGGCGCTTGAGTCTAGAACCGCGCTACCGCTACGGTCACAGGTTCGAATCCTGCCTCGGGCATGGATGTGTGTGCTGTCCTTAGGTTAGTTAGGTTTAAGTAGTTCTAAATTCTAGGGGAGTGATGACCTCAGATGTTAAGTCCCATTGTGCTCAGACCCATGTTTATTTTATTTATTTATTTTTTGACAAGTTGGATCCAGTGGTTGGTGGGGTCTGCGCTGCACTCGAACCCAATCTTCAGCTCATACGAACTGAAATCGGGACTCATCTAAACAGGCCAGGTTTTCCAGTCGTCTGGAGTCCGACTTACAAGGTCACGAACCCAGGAGAGGTGCTAAAGGCGATGTCGTGCTGTTTGCAAAGGCACTTGATTCGTTTGTCTGCTGCCATGACTTATTAACGCCGAATGTTGCCGCACTGCCCTAAAAGATAAGTTGATCGTACGTCCCACATTGATTTATGCGGCTATTTCACTCGATGTTGCTTGTCTGATAACACTGACAACTCTACGCAAACACTGCTGCTTTAGGTCGTTAAGTGAAGGCTGTCGGCCACTGCGTTATCCGTGCTGTGAGGTAATGTCTGAAATTTGGTACTCTCGGCACAGTCTTCCCGAAATGGAATATCCCATACGTTTAGCTACAATTACCATTCGGCGTTCAAAGTCTGTTAGTACCCGTCGTGCAACCATAATCATGTAGGAAACGTTTTCACATGAATCACCTGAGTACAGCTGCGCCAATACACTATCCTCTTACACCTTCTGTACGCGGTACTACCGCAATCTGTACAAATGCATTTCGCTATCTCATGACTTATGTCACCTCAGTGTATATCTGACTTTGCTGAAAGAAATTCTCACATAATAACAAAAGAAGGAGGATTAGGGTTTAGTTTTCTGTCGGCACCGACGTCATTGAAGATGGAACATAAGCTTGAATTGGACAAGAAACGCTGAAAATCAGTCGTATCTTTTTCCAAAGAACCGTCTCCAGTATTTGTCTCAAGCGATTTTAGGAAACCACCGGCACCCGAACCTGCTTCCTCCCGAATGTGAATCCAGTGCTCGCAAAATAGCAAGGTTGATAGATTACAGGGGGGAAGTTCCAGAAATGCCGTAAATGTTTGATGTTTGTCAATTCCTCTCTTTGAATGTATCGAGCGAATCATCACTTTAGACAAAGTGCTGGACACGTGTTGTAGAGGAGCACTCTTTGAATTACGAACCGGCCACTCTAATTTAGGTTTACTTTAACCACATCATGTGAATGTTGGTGTAAAAACTTCATCAAAAATACAACAGATTCCTTCTCACACACGTTTTTCAGACAAGACTGTTTCTCCATTTTCAGTAGCCTCGAAGTTGGCGGCTCATATAGCCTCAGGAGGTATGGGAAAACCATACTAAAGAAGTGTGGACAGTGTGTTATTTAAAGCCACCACAAAGCTACATTTGTTGCGGTATGAAGTGGTCTTAGAATCTACTTTCGACCCTTTTACATAGTGGATTTCAGGTGAAAGGCGGCTCTTATCTCATTTGGCAATGTGTTACGAAATAAACACAGTTTGACATGGGACATGTGTTCCAGTTGGTGTTTGGCCGTGTCCCGTTACTAGGTCAGGGGCGTAACAAGGGCGTTGTCAAAATTCGCTGTCCAGCCCGGATGTTTATGCAACTGCAGACAACGTTCGGTGAGCTGTCCTGAAATCGGACCGAAGACCTGTCGCGTTTCGCAAGAGCGATAGGGGATAGGAGACGTATCGTCCCCGCGGGCGGAAAAGTGGTCCGAACCCGATAGCCGTGCCAGGCTGCGCGTCCCATAGAGCGGAACACCAGCAGCGGATCAGTGCGCGCCTGCATATCGACTCGCTGCAACCCGCACAGTCAGTTGACCACACCACGGAAGTATGCTTGTTTGGCTAAACGCCGGCTAAACGCCGCCACTATTAACTGAATTAGAAGATATGGTTTAGCATTTCTGACTCACACCTAAATATTTCTTAAAAAATATTTTCCACATGAACTGTATTTATTGACAAACATGCATCACTCAATTTCGGCTTTAAACCATTTTCAAGCGGAGATGTATGTATGACAAATAGTACGTCAAGAATCACTGTAATGAAATACTTCGTAGGCCCACCTGCATACGAGGACGAAATTTTATGCTTGGAAAATATAAAGTAAACACTACCGCAAGATGATTACCACTACATAATCCCACGAAAACCTGCATAGGACTTATGCTGAGGTAGAAATGAATTTATCTTGTATTGTTTGAGCAGAGTACAAAGCAAGTTAATTGCGTAAAAAATGTTCCTTCTCTGGAGTTTGGGATCGTTAGTTACATGAAAATACCTTTATTTTCCATAATATTCTGAGCTCACTACTTGTGGAAAACTGTTTTGCAGTACGCATAGCACAAACTAGCAACATCAGACGTCGTAAGCTTAATGTTCCTTCTCTGGAGTTTGGGATCATTAGTTACATGAAAATACCTTTATTTTCCATTCTGAGCTCACTACTTGTGAAAAACTGGCTTGCAGTACGCATAGCACAAATATCACACGTCGTAAGCTTCCGTCTGACCAGTATAATATGCCTGTGTGTGTACTTTTGCAAAAAAAATATCCAAAACAACCGTTTAGAGAATATTTTGGGGAATATTTTTCAAGCGTTCGTTCTCACCCAGGGGCACAGTTCCAAATCACAATGTTCGGTCTAATGCCGTGAAAAGTTTTTTTCACTTAACTGTTGGCAGTAGCTTTTCGAAAAGTGTATGGACAACGGTAGTTTTTCCGTATGTCTGTCCTTTGCCCAAGATGCAAACTGTTCAGACACTTTGAATGCACAAATCATAAGCAGTGTTTGGCTATGTCAGTAATATGACACTTTATCACTGAAAGGGAAATAAGGTGGTAAGTTTTATGGCCATTTCCTTAGTTTAGGAAGTCCTTTTCTGCGACATTATAGTGTGTCCTGTATGCGAATAAAAATTCACGTGTGACAGATGTTGTGGTTTGGCTTCTTATTTGTAATTTCAGTGAACTACATAATTCAAGATGTACGAGAAAATTAATTACCGCTTCGATAAGACCTGTCGAGACTTCATTAATGGCACCTTCAGGTCAAAGATTTAGGCGGGATTGTTATCTACATATTATTGGGGATCGTTAGTTACATGAAAATATCTTTCCTTTTCATAAGATTCTGAGAAGTTCACTGTATGTGAAAAACTGTTTTTCAGTATGCGTAGTACAAGCTTGCAGAGTCAGACGTCGTAAGCTTCCACCTCAGCTAATTTTAAAAAAGAAACTTTTTAGATTGGATTCGTGTGAGTGAGCAACACTATTATAAAGTAGGCCCTACTTTACATATGATAGACGTTACTTTCTGTACCTGAATCCAGCACTTGCAAGTAAAGCTCACACATTGCAGAAACAATTTATATTGTTAGGACATCGCATCTTTGGCATCAGTCGACAGTGAGAGCCTGTAGCGTTCGCGTTTTGAGCCTCTGGGAAGGCTACAGTATCTGTACAAGTGGTTCCATCTATTGAAATTGTACTTTGTAATATTTAAACCTTTCTTATTTGTTACCAGCCTGGTCGATGGTTGAACTACTGCAAATTGCTCATATAACAATTATCTCGACAGCAGGCGAACAAGGTGGTGCAGTGATACGACACCAGAGGACGACGGTTCAGTGTCCCGTATCCATCATACTGATTTAGGTTTCCTGTATTTCCCTGAATTGCTCAAGGCAAATGCTGAAATGGTTGCTTTGAAAAGGAAAGGGTCGATACTCTTCCCCGTTTTCCCCAAGTCACAGTTTGTGCTCCGTCTCTAATGAGCTTGTCATTGACGGGTCGTTACACCTTTATCTTGCTTCGAAATAAATGGTGTTTTTTTTACATAAAGTTAGTATACATAATTAAATTCGGTCTGACGCTGAATAAAATGATGGACAGCTAGCTATATGAGAAGCTGCACAGCACAAAAAGACGTACTCTTGACATTCCAAAAGAGCGCTTTCCAGACTCCCACTGCCCAAATTCCTATACAATTCACCTAACAATCGCGATGGTAAACCGAAATAACTTCTAACTTATTTATTCTTTATCCACGAATTGAACGTGTAGGAGAGAAATAGACATGCTTAACTATGTATCCTTCGCCACGTACTGTACGGTATGCAGATGGAGATCCAGTGGGCCCTGGTGTTAGGAATGATGGCAAGGACGCACGTCGCTGTTGCGGTGCCGTTAGCAGTGCATCCGCTGCAACACTTGCTTCAGAAGTGGTGGGAGAAGCCTTAAGCAAGAAGCCGAGCCTTGCGTCAGGATAGCGAGTAAAGAGCCTTAAAACGCGTGACCGGAGTAATGCCGTCTGCGGCCTCTCCTCTCTGAACAAGCGGCCGCAGCGACCACTCTTGCAGCACTCGAGGATGTCCCCCCCCCCCCTCCCCGCCCCCCTCACCAACCACCGCTTATTGGGATATTTTCCCTGTCCCACTGCTCTGCCCCAGACAAGTCGCTCCAAATTGTCTCCTATCTGCACCTCAGTACACATCCAGACTGAAATGCGGTTTCTGCTAGTCGGGAGATCCTACTTACTTCTCAGTCTGTTGTAACTTCCAGGGTCATTTTCGAATGTTTTGTAAACTGATGTCGAAAGAGGGAAAAACAATGTTCGCTAACGCATAACGAGATGTGAAATAAGGTATTATAAGCTTGCTGCGACCGAGGCGGTAAAATAGCGAATGCTTCAGTCACATTATGCAAGGAATACGGGGTTTCTCTGCTTTTAGGTCTGTAAATGGCAGTGGGTTTGCCGCCATCACCTCTCCGTTACTGGTGAGGTGTTATTGCTTGTGCTCAACAGTCGGGCAAAGAAATCGACTGTGGCCTACATAAGGCAACAATTCGAGAACACAGCTACATCACTTAAGGCTGATAAGCTTAATCCTCTTGAAATGTCTCGCAGCTAGCGTGGCCTGTTTTCCCGCTGCATTATGACAGTCATCTGCTTAGCGTGCTGTTCTGTTTAATGAGATCCTTTTTGTCGGGCAAATAAAAACAATAAAATTTAGGCTGCTCGTTTGTGCGCTCTGCGGTTCCCCATTTGATTTCGTTGAGAGGTTCCCAGAATTGTCATTGGTGACCTCCCTTTCATCATTAATTATGGGTATAGCTTAATTATCCTCTTTACCCTATTGAGTGTGATAGATTGATCTTCTGTAACGTCTTGTGCGACGAATAAATTAATTCACAATGGCAGAGGATGAGAATTTCTTTTACACTGCTGATTTCAATATGATTTGCTAAAATGACGTGAAAATGCGGGACCTGACGATAGAATAAATCGCTCAATAGATCTCAAGAGGAAACGCTTTATTTGTAATCAGGACGATATGGATTCAAATTTTGGTTCTATCAGTAGAAGGACGGCTGGGAGGACATTCCTAATGTAGAAAACTGACACGGAAGACTGAGGCTGCCATAGCGAAACATTCGTAACATATGAAATTTCTTGGCAGCTGATAATGGTAACAATGTGAAACGCCTTCAAATACTGAAGAACTGACCCTTGTCACAACGCCCTGTCCTGTAATATTCGCTGAACTCTTATGGTGGGTACCAATCGGGCTACACGATGAGGTGTTCCTCTGTCATAAGCCGGTTAGCTTTGAACACTATCGTAGCAAACTATCAACGTAGAGGTCAATTTAAAAAGTCAGCACATCGCTATATTTATTTCAAATGGCATCTTTAATTCAACTACAATTCAATATCACAGGAGGAGATGACTTGGATTACGGAGGCGCTGGCTTTAAACTAGTAAACGGGCGTCCAGATTTAAGTTTTCCACGAATTTTACTGAATCGTTTTAAGGCCATTCCGGGAAGATCCTATCAAAAAGACACTTCTGATTTCCTTCTCCAATTTTTCCGATCCTATCTTACGCTTCGTCTGTAATGACCTCATCGTTGATATAACGATAAACCCTAATGCTCCCCTTCCTTGTAATGATACCCTTCTTAATATCTTGGACAGACTAGAATAACTTCATCGCCTTCCGATGTAACACACATGACACATCACCGATACTGGCACACGTCAAAGACACAGGAAGTAAATTTGAGAACATAAACACTAATACGAAAATACTGTACAGATAACGAAAAGCCCGTATGATACATTTATATGAAGAGGAGAAGAAATGTATTCGCAATTGCGAGTAGGCTTAGACATCAGCTGCACAAGGCGATATATGAAAATTGGTGCCCGACAGGGACTCTAACCTGGATTTTCCGCTTTACGCAAGCGGTCGCCGTAGCCACTTCACTATCCGAGGAGGCCTCCCAGATCGACCTAAACCCTCATAGGTCCCGCACAGGGCAAAACATTTTATTATTACGCGAGCGCTCGCCTCAACCACTTCGGCTGTCCGAGCACACCTTCCGAGCCGACCCAAACCTCCATATGTGGCCGTGTGTCTTACTCGCACAGTTGCTCTTATTGCCGCAAAGAGACTTACTTGTTACTGTCACGGCCTCTCTGGGCATGTAATACTATTTTACAGTGTCTGTGTATCAGTGTACTATGCAATGTCTTTCAGACATGCACGTATGCTGAAGGAACAGGCACTCCTACGATGGTATTTTCTAACGGAACGAGTGTATTTATTCAGTTATGCAGTAACTAAAACTTCTGCTTACTTGTCGAAACGTGTAAAACATCTTTCGAAGCCATAATTGACGCTAAGGGTTCTTCACAAGTGCTTGTTACATCGCTATCTGTGAAAATAAACAACAGACGTGCAAGCCAGAAGTGCATTCCCTGATGTAACAAAGAACGAAATCCAGCTATTGACGATGTGACCTGTCGATGTGACGCTGTAGTTCACACACTGCTCTCGCATTCGGGAAGATGGCGGTTCAGATTCCCGTCCGGCTGTCCAGACTCAGGTTTCCCATAACGTTTAAGGCAAAGCAAGGAATGTTTCTTTTGAAAAGGACTCAACTGATTTTCTTCTCCGTTTGTTTCCAATCAAAGCTTTTGCTCCTTCTCTAATAACCCCGGCTTTGGCCGGCTGTTAAACCCTAACCTTTCTTTCCATCTTTTTCGCAGGTTATCGAAAGGCGTAGTGGCCTTTAAAATAAACAGTGATTAAGCAACAAACCGATGATTTTTTGTGTATATTTCTCTTTCTTTCCACGTAGGTACCGGAAGAGGCCGTGAAGTTTGCCGTTTTGAGAGATATTGCTGCCTTTAGCCTGAAAGCAAACGATGCTTTTTATTTAAGCTGAAAAGTGTCGTATTAATGTATCTATGTCAGCAGTGAGCGTAATGCGTAAAGACAGCTTGTGTACCTACTTCTCCAGTGAACATTACGCAGCGCGCCCCATGAACGTCACTACTACGAGGTGATCGCAACAACGTAGCCCGAGTGCGAAGAGTTGTCAGCAGTAAGAGTCGACCTTGCGAATTCGCCGGGCCGCGTGTCCTGGGAAGGCGCAGGAGAGCGCGCCAGGTGTTTGCGCCGTCCGCCCCCGCAGGCGTCCGCGTCTCGGGAACCAGTTTCATTGTCCGGCAGCAACCGCCTTCCTGTGACTCAGCTCTCGTCGGCGGCGACCTCGCGCTTCCGGCCACCGCTCCCGTACGTTGACCGCGGCCGCAGCTGCTCAAAATCTTGACTCAGCACGTCGGTAATTCGGCAAGTACGCTTCTCAAGACGTCTGTATATCTAGGGCAGTTTTGTACGTGATGTAGTTATCGGGATATGATGGCAAATTCTTTAAAGCACATAGTCGATAACATGACTCACAGCGCTTCCCTTTGGCTCCCTGCATCTTGAGAACCGGCTCACTTCGCTAATCGTAACGAAACCTGTAGTATAATGTGGACTCTGGACAACGGCGTAACCAAGTATTTTTCACGTACACAAAGCCTTATTAAGGGAGCAATGTCAAGGCAACTTGCAGAGGAAATTCTAGGACCAATTAAGGATTGAAACCTGAATCTCTCTATTGATAGTATAATACATCAAAAACTTGACCGGTTTAAGGCCTAAGTGACTCAAGCCGGCACTTAGGCGCTAAGCTGAGAGGGGTATGAGAGACACCACAACTGTCACAACTGTACGACTTCAATATGGGACTCATCACAATTATTAGCGGCCTCTGGGGCCACCAGGTTGAGAAGGGCGCCAGGGGCGCTCCTGTTCATGATTTATATACAGCGGACGTCACAAATTAGTAGCGGGAACGGGCACGGGTGAAAGCGCTCGAGAAAAAAGGGAGGAGGGTGGGGGGTTGGGGGCGCCAAATGATAAGTCGCTTATGTGCAAAAATATTCTCGAACTGGTACTGAACTTGCAATAAACAGTCATAGGTTTTCCCTAAATCTTATAATCCTGGCTGGCAGTGTAATTCATTTCATCAGTGCATTACTTGTAACTTTGCCATAATGCTTTTCACATGACGGACTGTTATTGTATTACCTGATTGTTAATAACTTTAAAATATTGAACTAGGTTATCGGTAGTACATTTTCTCATATACCAGGAATAAAATTTCAGTAATTTTTCTGAAGACTTGTCACTTGTCTAGTTGACTATAACATTTTCAGCTAAGTTTGCATTTTGCGCTAAATATGTCTACTAAGTCACGGAAAAAGCAATAAGAACTCTGCGGTATATACTCATAGTTGCTCTGAAATTCTCGCTTTCGTGTCAGAGACGTAAGCTAGCTTTGAATTGATTACGTCTACCAATCCAGTGGAACATAATCCAGTGTGATTGTTATTACTACTATGTGTTTCACGTCTATCCAGGTGAATGTTAAATTATCTCTTCATTCCAGCTCCGCTAAACCACATGAATACGAGTACATTTAAAATAAAAATATACAGGAGAATACGGTTGAAACGATCCTTGTAAACCTGTCGTGTACAAATTTCCTACTTACTGTGTACCATATTCGTTATCCTGGTCTAAAGCGAAATAAAAAATGTTGAAAGACTGTTTATGAATGACTCAAAGTGAGTTAAATGGAGAGGAAAAGTTAACACAAGTCTGTGCTACCTGTAGGCGTGTTCGTGTCTTAACCGTGCATTCAAGTCTCCAGTATGTTGTGTCTTACCACATGTATCGAAATCCTTTGAGGGATAAGTCGCAGCTCTCAAAGTGTACTTTCCTGTCTTCGGTAACAAACTATATGAAACAGACAGAAAAACGGATATTTGAAACGCGCATCGGTATCTCCCTTTTCCTGCTACCGCTATTCGGGCAGTCCTCTTTCACGTAGTTGCCTGCTCCAGCTGCTGCTAGCAGACAATGGCGCCGTGGTCGGCGGCCACTAGTATAAACATTGGCACGGCGCCAGTCGGCAGGCTTGTTGGCAGCGCGTGGGTGGCCGATAGGGAGTCTGATTTACCGCTCTCGCGCCGGAGCGCGTGCTGTACGTGACGTATCTCTCCCCACGACCTCCTGGCACGCTGAGACATGCAGGTCTAGCAGCACGTGGCGGATCTCTCTCCCTCTCTCTCTATCCTTTTCCTTCGATTCTCCTGCTCTCTTTAGACTCCATCAGAAATACGAACTAGCAAAGATCAAAAGCAAAGCAACATTTTAAGAAGAACTGTCTACATCATTTAACGAATTGTCGAAATTGTCTTCAAGGTCACAATGCTTGAATAAAGGGTAGTTCACATAAGAAGTTGTTGCTAAATTTTGGTCGACCTGTTCAAAACAGGAGTCCACTGATTGCGAAACCTGATACGTTATGGCTTGCGTAAGTTCTCTAAATTTATAGCTGCTGTTCTTGATTCGGACTATATCTGCCGCCTACGTGTCGCTCTCCTCGCAGAGCACACCAAGGCAGACTCCGGTCGGCCACGCCTTCTTCCCACGCGCGAGACAGCCTGACGGGTAGGAGCGAAGAGGGGCTCTGTCGTCAGCGCCTTCGGTCTCCAGCGCTCCTTCGGAACTGCGGATGCAGAGGACGGACAATGTGTCGGTGTCGACACCGGGACCTTATACGGGTGGTGCCACCGGGTCGCGGCGTGGGCCGCAAGCCGTGTGGGACGCGCCGGTTACGCATAGTGCTTGACCAGAAACTGAAAGTTCCGGCGCTTCAATTTTACGCCCCAGAGTACATCCCTACTCGCAAGACATATACAGTAATGTACTTGAAAATGAGCTTATGACCCTAAACCTAGGTTGTACAGTGAAACAAGGCAAAAAACAGTGTTTGGTTAGTTAACATATTTTTGTCTCTGTTAGCAAATTATTAATGGTTTTGAAAGTTGGTATTCTACAGAAACGATTAGCCAAATACGTGCCTGCAGTCGATCCTCCTATTTATTGATGAACTGCCATTTAACCTGGAGAGTGGTTCTAGCCGCGCAGCCTGCTGCTGTGACCGAGCGTTTCTAGGCGCTTCAGTCCGGAACCACGCTGCTGCTACGGTTGCAGGTTAGAATCCTGCCCCGGGCATGGGTGTGCGATGTCCTTAGATTAGTTAGGTTTAAGTAGTTCTAAGTCTAGGGGAGTGATGACCTCAGATATTAAGTCCCATAGTGCTCAGAGCCATCTGAACATTCTAGCCGCGCATTCATTTTGCGCATCCGTTGGAAAATTTACAGTTTGCCAATAAAGTGAAAAAGGGCCGATATGGCGGCTTCAGCATTCTCTGCTGGGACAGCACCTTGTTAGGAGTACGTACGCCACTGTGTATATTTCCTGGAGGTTCCGTGCTGAGTGCAGTATATAGGGATGGCACCTGCAACGGCACGTAGATCTACAGTAGATTTTTCCATCTGTTCGATGATAATACTTGATCAGCAGGACTAATCTGAAAGGATGATGATGTAGGAACAGCAGAACTGGTCTGATGGGCATCTCGACTCTAAAAGCGCCGGTTTGTTTCTCGAAAGAAGTTCTAACATTCCTCCAAAAATGGTTCAAATGGCTCTGAGCACTATGGGACTTAACTTCTGAGGTCATCAGTCCCCTAGAACTTAGAACTACTTAAACCTAACTAACCTAAGGACATCACACACATCCATGCCCGAGGCAGGATTCGAATCTGCGACCGTAGTGGTCGCGCGGTTCCAGACTGAAGCGCCTAGAACCGCTCGGCCACTCCGGCCGGCTAACATTCCTCCCCTTCATCCTTAACAGCCTATCAGAATTAGATAACAGCCACGTTTGCACGTATGTAAGAAAAGAAGTTTTCTCGTTC
The DNA here is from genome assembly GCF_023898315.1 of Schistocerca nitens. Classification (NCBI taxonomy): domain Eukaryota; kingdom Metazoa; phylum Arthropoda; class Insecta; order Orthoptera; family Acrididae; genus Schistocerca; species Schistocerca nitens. The sequence continues at coordinate 898,367,352 of NC_064614.1, read as the reverse complement.
ATCAGTAAACAAAAACACCCTGAAGAACGTCACTCGCAACAGTGACCGAAACGTCGACAGTTCTACATATTAACAATGTAGCCACCAACCCAGAAAAAATTTATTGACTGTGACACTGGCTGCAGAAGCCTACGTTTACGATCATTTAATCGATTTTTATTTCTGACTTCTGTTTTCAGAAGCAGTTGTGGCCTCGCACGGTGGCGATGAATGTGGAAGCAGGGCTTGCACTCGTTAACTTGCATCGAACTCAGAAGCGAAACAACTGGTTATTCTTACTGATGGTGAAACATTTTTGCAATTGGATTCACCGATTCATGATCAGATAGACTGCGCACTGAAGTGTACGCCTCTCATAGATTAATGTATCTCACTGAGGTGAAACTGACATTAAAGGCACACATTGAAAATGTCGATTTTTGTTAAAGTTAAAAGTATCGTGTACGAAAAAATCCCGAATTTCGTGTAGAAAAATCTTTTTCCACGTACGCGTACACCATAATTACTCTACCACGCAAACATTGGGGCTATACTCGTATGGCGTGATAGGTTCCCGACGGGGAGGGGGGGGGGGGGGGCGAACCGCAGAATAACCCTGGGTTCAGTGCGGGGTGGCAGTGGGGTGAGTGGACTCCTGAAGCCTGTTGTGGGGTTGTGGAACACTTAGGGCTACAGCGGGGACGAAGCCTCTCCGTCGTCTCTAGGTCCCCGGTTCCATGCGTACGAACAGGTGGCATCTCTATAATCGCAGTAAATGTATTCGAAACCAGCGGCAGACAGTATCGAAACCAACCGTCACATTACGAGCGCATCCGAGGGTGGCTCGGTACCAGCGCAAGAAACATTCAGTGTGAGCATGGCCGTTCTACAAGACGGATGTAAGCAGAGTTGAACAGCGAGCATGCGTGAAAATAGCCTTTCTCGCTTGCAGAAATGCTACTCAGTGTCATGCGGAACTACAAGCAGCTGCAGTTGATGATGGAAACGTCCGGCACTGCTGGACAATGTAGTCATAGTCTGTGATAACACTACAACCCACACTCGTACAACGATAAGGGTGGATAATCCTCGACCACCAACCCTACTCAGCAGACTCCAATCCATGCGACTTCGACCTCATTCCACAACTCATCAAACCACTGTTTGGGAGGCGCTTTGCAAACTGTGCGGATATCCTCACGGTATTTCGGCGACAGGCGGCACAAATTGATAACATTGGAAATGGCATTCAGCGGCTACCCCATCGTCGCCAGCGCTGTGTGTATGCACTGGCGGGAGCTATTTTTGAGGACAGTAGTTGATTTTGATACATTTTTGTTCCGTTTGTTCTCGTGCACAATAAATTTACACAGAGTTCCAGGGCGTGTGGTCCATTTCACCCTCTGTCGCGACCTTCTGTTCTGGAACCCTGTTATATGTTGTCATTCAGTTACACAGTGTCTTACCGGTTCAACGCTTATCGTTGAATTCCCATTACCGTAAGATACTCATATATCATAGTTGTCGTGACTTACGCAATGACTCTCGTAGAAGATACGGACGTGAGTGTGCGTGATATTAAGGTTATAAGGAGAAAGTGCGTCCGGCGCGCTCTCGCCAGGTGGACAGGTTGTCGGGTGGCACCGGCGCCTGGAGGCTGTCCGCCGGGCGGACTGGGCGCCGCGTTGCGATGCGCGTCGCGCGCGGGCGGCCGCTACGTGCGCTGGCTGCGTCCCCGCCGGCCGCGCCGCAAGTCTGCACGCGCGCCAGATCGCCTCGCTTGACCCGGCGCGGCCCGTCCGCACGCACCACGCCCCGCGCCGGACCCTCCCTCCTACTCTGCGGAAACCTGCCAGCGGCGCCCCGATTCACGCACCTCCGAGTGTACACGACGAGTCTGCAAAGGCGCTCACCAATTCCAGAGGCGCCCGTTAATACTACACTACTGGCCATTAAAATTGCTACACCACGAAGATGACGTGCTCCAGAAGCGAAATTTAACCGACAGGAAGAAGATGCTATGATATGCAAATGATTAGCTTTTCAGAGCATTCACACAAGGTTGACGCCGGTGGCGACACCTACAACGTGCTGACACGAGGAAAGTTTCCAACCGATTTCTCATACACAGACAGCAGTTGACCGGCATTGCCTGGTGAAACGTTGTTGTGATGCCTCGTGTAACGAGGAGAAATGCGTACCATCACGTTTCCGACTTTGATAAAGGTCGGATTGTAGCCTATCGCGATTACGGTTTATCGTATCGCGACATTGCTGCTCCAATGACTGTTAGCAGCCGGCCGGTGTGGCCGTGCGGTTCTAAGCGGTTCAGTTTGGAACCGCGTGACCGATACGGTCGCAGGTTCGAATCCTGCCTCGGGCATGGATGTGTGTGATGTCCTTAGGTTAGTTAGGTTTAAGTAGTTCTAAGTTGTAGTGGATTGATGACCAGAGATGTTAAGTCCCATAGTGCTCAGAGCCATTTTTGACTGTTAGCAGAATATGGAATCGGTGGGTTCAGGATGGTAATACGGAACGCCGTGCTGGATCCCAACGGCCTCGTATCACTAGCAGTTGAGATGACAGGCATCTTATCCGTATGGGTGTAACGGATCGTGGAGCCACGTCTAGATCCCTGAGTCAACAGATGGGGACGTTTGCAAGACAACAACCATCTGCACGAACAGTTGGACGACGTTTGCAGCAGCATGGGCTATCAGCTCGGAGACCATGGCTGCGGTTACCCTTGACGCTACATTACAGACAGGAGCGCCTGCGATGGTGTACTCAACGACGAACCTGGGTGCACGAATGGCAAAATCGTCATTTTTTTCGGATGAATCCAGGTTCTGTTTACAGCATTATGATGGTCGCATACGTGTTTGGCGACATCGCGGTGAACGCACATTGGAAGCGTGTATTCGTCATAGCCATACTGGCGTTTCACCCGGCGTCATGGTATGGGGTGCCATTGGTTACACGTCTCGGTCACATCTTGTTCGCATTGACGGCACTTTGAACAGTGGACGTTACATTTCAGATGTGTTACGACCCGTTGCTCTACCTTCGTTCGGTCCCTGCGAAACCCTATATTTCAAAGGATAATGCACGACCGCATGTTGCAGGTCCTGTACGGGCCTTTCTGGGTACAGAAAATGTTCGACTGCTGCCGTGGCCAGCACATTCTCCAGATCTCTCACCAACTGATAACGTCTGGTCAATGGTGGCCGAGCAACTGGCTCGTCACAATACGCCAGTCACTACTCTTGATGAACTGTGGTATTGTATTGAAGCTGCATGGGCAGCTGTACCTGTACACGCTATCCAAACTGTGTTGGACTCAATGCCCAGGCGTATCAAGGCCGTTATTACGGTCAGAGGTGGTTGTTCTGGGTACTGATTTCTCAGGATGTATGCACCCAAATTGCTTGAAAATGTAATCACATGTCAGTTCTAGTATAATATATTTGTCCAATGAATACCCGTTTATCATCTGCATTTCTTCTCTGTGTAGCAATTTTAATGTCTAGTAGTGTAGTTTACGGAAGATGCTGTGAAAGCGCTATCACTCGGCTCTTATCTACTTTATTGCTAATGCGTTTTAAACAGTCCAAGTTTGGAAAGAGGCCTTTCTTGACGAGCAATTGAATCATGCCTGGTCCGAATTCCCTGCCTGGTTTAATCCCTCGACTACCACTTTTTTCAGAGTAAAAGCAGTTAGTATACGGTTGTTTTAATTACTACCGTAGTCAGAAGTAACAATAAGGAAAATCTATTTCTCTGCTCCGGAAGGGTTGAGACCTAGAGGGTTATTCGTAAGATCCTACAGCGTTTGAGAAGCGGACTGCGCAAAACCTACAAGATGTACAGAAAACAGATAAACATCAGCTGATGGAATATCTTTCCAACTTTTTGTCGCACACTACCGGTGCTCACTACGGGCACCGTTTGTGACGCGCTAAACGTCACTTCATTGACGCGAACTGTCCAGGAAGGTACAACGATAGCCCGCTTTGCAAATCTCTTCATTGGGTTGCCTATTTGTAGGCAGGAACTAATTCGATGCAACAATACAGAACAGTGGGTTAAAATCGAAACTTGAAAACGAACAACCTACAGGTGTAATCTGTAATTATAAGTACGCTGTAAACCATTAGCAGGTTTCCCTTTAGCAGTGGGTCATTGATACATAGCAACAGGCAACAAATTCTCATTGTTTCTCTGATAACTGTCGTGGGACACATACTCCCCGACTGTAGTTAGAGGGTTAAAGTCAGGTTACCTGCATGTCAGCTCTGGCCACAATTTCTGGGCTATTTTCTACACGCGACTAAACGAATACTCTGTCGGTTTCTCCTTTGCTTCTGCAAGAGAGACCACGCAAATGCTTGTTAGTTTAACGGTTTTCGGTCACTTGGCAACACTGCTGAAGACAGAGGCGCCTAGGTTGATACCGTGTTCCTTGTCTTCCGTAAGGCATTCGATACAGTTCCACACTGTCGTTTCGGGAAGAAAAAACGAGCTTACCTAGTGTCGAACCAGATTTATGAATGGATTCGGTAGTAAGGTATAGGACTCAATACATTACTCTTAACGGGATAATGTCTACAGGTGTAAAGGTAATTTCTAGAGTGCACCATGAAACTGCTATAGGGCCACTATTGTTTACAATGCATATCAGTGGTATAGAGGTTAAAGACTGAAGCAACAGCATTGTCTGCTTTTTGCAGACCATGGTGTTATCTATACGAAGGATGCAATGCCAGAAGACTGTAACGAAATGCAGAATGACCCACAGAAGATCGATGGTTGGTGCAGGGGCAGAGTTGCTCGTTGCACCGTAAGGAGGAACTTTTTCTGTAGAGGAGAGGTGGTAAGGCGTCACTCCACGGATTGCCGCTTTGTTTGCAGTTCGAAACGATGATCACCTGTGGCAGTGTTCGACTAAAAATTATGTCGATCAACCTCGTAACGCGCAAGCAGCTCCGCGCGTTTGGTCCTTTGTTGCTCTTTATGATCTCCTTTTAGGGAGCGAGGAAACTAGCAGGCACACACCTGTGGTGGACGAGCACTACCAACAGACACGTCCAGTTGTCCAGCGAGACATTTGATTGTGATCCGTCGAGCACCTCGAATGAGAGTGTCCGCACGTTGCAACATTGCAGGTATCACAACTGTGTGTCGCCGGCCGACACGCGGGAGTCGGACAGGTTTGCGCGAACTGACGGCTCGCCCAACGCCTCACCGTGCTTTCGTTCACTAACTGATCTCCGAAGACATTCTGCAAGTGTGATGCTTTAGTTTTTCTGCGAAGCTCTATTTTTCCGCCAAAAGTAACTAATAACAGCTTTCTGTTTTGCACCTCCATTACAGACGCCACTTTGAAATCTACGTATAGTGCCGCCATCTATCGGAACTTCATGATATTATCATTAAACTGTAGGGGCTGAAACACCCCCCCCCCCTCCCCGCCCCACGAATCGCGGACCTTGCCGTTAATGGGGAGGTTCGCATGTTCGCATGACTCAGCGATACAGATAGCAAGTCTTTTCAGTAGTTCCAGGGGAAACAGTCTCTATGACTGACTGATCTGGCCTTGTAATATCAACCAAAACGGCCTTGCTGTGCTGGTACTACGAAAGGCTGAAAGCAAGCAGAAACTACAGCCGTAATTTTTCCCGAGGGCATACAGCTCTACCGTATGGTTAAATGATGATGGCATCCTCTTGGGTAAAGTATACCGGAGATAAAGTAGTCCTCCAATCGGATCTCCGGGCGGGGACTACTCGGAAGGACGCCGTCATCAGAAGAAACAAAACTAACATTCTACTGACCGGAGCGTGGAATGTCAGATCACTTAATCGAGCAGGTAGGTTACAAAACTTAAAAAGGGAAATAGATTAAAGTTAGATTTACAGGGAATTAGTGAACTTTGCTGGCAGGAGGAACAGGACTTCTGGTGAGGTGAATACAGGATTATAAATACAAAATCAAATAGGTGTAATGCAAGAGTAGGTTTAATAATGAATAAAAAAAATAGGAACGCAGATAAGATACTATGAAAAGCGACGTGAACGCATCATTGTGGCCAAGACAGAAACTAAGCCCACACCCGCCACAGTAGTTCAATTTCATATGCCAAGTAGCAGGAGATCGAGAAAATGTATGATGAGATAAAAGAAGGGAAGGTAGTGACACATAGTTGTAGCCTATCCCTGATATTAGTCAATCTGTATACTGAGCAAGCAGTAAAGCAAACAAAAGAAAAATTTGGACTACGAATTAAACTCCAAGGAGAAGAAATAAAAACTTTGAGGTTTGTCGATGACATTGTAATTCTGTCAGAGACAGAAAAGGATCTTTATGGGGTTGGGCTGTTTGGAGAAGATCAGACAGCGAGGTCATCGGTCTCATAGGATTAGGGAAGGATGGGGAAGGAAGTCGGCCGTGCCCTTTCAAAGGAACCATCCCGGTATTTGCCTGGAGCGATTTAGGGAAATCACGGAAAACCTAAATCAGGATGGCCGGACGCGGGATTGAACCGTCGTCCTCCCGAATGCGAGTCCAGTGTCTAACCACTGCGCCACCTCGCTCGGTGATCTTTATGAGCAGATAAATGGAACGGACAGTGTCTTGAAAGGAGGATACAAGATAAACATCAACAAAAGCAAAACGAGGATAATCGAATGTAGCCGAGTTAAATCAGGCGATGCTGAGAGAATTAGATTAGGAAGTGAGACACTTAAAGTAGTGGATGAGTTTTGCTATTTGGGAAGCAAAATAACTGAGGTCGAAGCAGAGAGGATATAAAATTTAGACTTTCAATGGCAAGAAAACCGTTTCCGAAGAAGAGAAATTTGTTAACGTCGAGTGTAGATTTAAATGTCATAAATTTCTTTCTGAAAGTATTTGTGTGGAGTGTAGCCATGTGTGGAAGTGAAACGTGGATGACAAATAGTTTGGACAAGAAGAGAATTAAAGCTTTTGAAATATTGTGATACAGAAGAATGCTGAAGATTAGATGGTTAGATCACGTAACAAATGAAGAGGTACTGAATATCCGGGCGAAGAGAAATTTGTGGTACAACTTGACTAGAGGAAGAGATTGGTTGGTAGGACACATTCTGCGGCATCAAGGGATCACCAATTTAGTACTGGAGGGAGGCGTGTGGGGTAAAAATCTTAGAGGGAGACCAATAGATGAGTACAGTAAGGATTGTTGGTAAGGCGGGTGCTAGGTTGAGATTCATTGGGAGAGTCCTTAGAAAATGTAATCCATCAACAAAGGAGGTGGCTTACAAAACACTCTTTCGACCTATACTTGAGTATTGTCATCAGTGTGGGATCCGTACCAGGTCGGGTTGACAGATGAGATAGAGAAGATCCAAAGAAGAGCGACGCGTTTCGTCACAGGGTTATTTGGTAAGCGTGATAGCGTTACGGAGATATTTAGCAAACTCTAGTGGCAGACTCTGCAAGAGGGCGCTCCGCATCGCGGTGTAGCTTGCTGTCCAGGTTTCGAGAGGGTGCGTTTCTGGATGAGGTATCGAATATATTGCTCCCCCCCCTACCTATACCTCCCGAGGAGATCACGAATGTAAAATTAGAGAGATTCGAGTGCGCACGGAGGCTTTCCGGCAGTCGTTCTTCCCGCGAACCATACGCGACTGGAACAGGAAAGGGAGGTAATGACAGTGGCACGTAAAGTGCCCTCCGCCACACACCGTTGGGTGGTTTGCGGAGTATACATGTAGATGTAGATGTAGAGATTCAGAAGGATGTAGGTTTCAGTAGTTACTCGGAGATTAAGAGGCTTGCACAGGACATAGCAGAGTTGCATCAAACGAGTATTTCGACTGCAGACCAGAGCAACAACAGGAGCTGAAGCGAGAATATTCCACGACGTCCCACAACAAATGCCACGTTTTTTCAACTGAAATTGGCCGAGAAAAACGTGTTGCATTAGTTACTGAACGCTACTCGTATGCTTCCTTTGTCAGTGGCAAGTTGAAGCTTTCATGCAGTCCGTGAGCTAGATTTAGGTGTCGGGATTCGAGTCTTTGCCCACTATATAGTTTGAATTATAACATGGAACCGACACAGCGTATATTGTAACGAGATGAAAATAAGTCCATCTCATATTCATGTGGAGTTTCAATGCAGATACCGTTACCAGTCGGGATTTGAGCTGCAGCCTTGTCGATATGAGAGGTCGGCGTTTTTTCGTTAGTGACTGGTGGTTTGGCGCCGGGTCCGAGAATAGGCCCAGAGGAGTGTGTTTTTGCGGCGGCGGCTCAGGGGCGTTGTCCCGTGTGAGCACCCCGCCCCCGCTCCGCCCCGCCGCCACCACCGCCGCCGTTCCGCGCGAGCACCTCCTAACAGTTCTCGGCGCCTGCTGCCTGCTGCTGCTGCTGCTGCCTCCAGCCGGCAGACCGGCCGCGGCCGTCGGACGCCGGACGCCGAGCGATGACCCGACGGGCACACCAGCTCAGCCCAGCCCAGCCCGGCCGCGCTTCCCACATCTGAGCGTGCTTTCTTGCTGCCCTCCACAACTGCCGCCATCTGCGCGACACAAAGCCGCGACACGACGTCCAGACGGCAAGACGTCGGTCTGCTTTACTCTCGGTCCACGTCACTCCACTAATATTTCTCTGGGGGTAGGCAGGGAATGTCGCCTCCACTCGGACAATGTCTCGGTAAATGCCCAAGCTAGATATCTTTGCTCTAGTGCGTCGGTCGTCTCACTGAAACTTCGCCATCGTAGGACCGCCGCACTTGTAGTCAACCGCACGATCTGCATTGCACTGTGTGTTGTCGAATGGGGAACCCACACAACTACATTCCTGTAGGTCTCACACCATCCACTTCTCATACTATACGAAGTAGCCTCATTGTACACTGCCGAAAATAGAAAGCGTTACACCGTGAACACCTCGATCGAACTGATGCTCCAGTATTTCGGTGCCTGTGGAATATGTTGATTAAAATTTCACCCTTATGCGAGCTCATTTTCATCACAAAAGAAAAGCTTCGCCTACAGATGAAGAACGGTGTGAGTACATGATGAGTGTGTTTCATATTACTGGAAAATTTCTGGCGGCGGTCGCCACACAGCATGCCCGGAGGACTTGTGCGTCCATCTTATCGCCACCTTTCGGAGTTTGAGAGAGGTTATCTTGTTTCTAATATAACCACACGTTCTCATCTTTCTGGTGGAAATGGCCGCCATCAGAGCAACCGCGGAAGAATGGCGTCCTGTATCTTTTGGGTTTCCTGCGCAAATTGAGAGGCTAGCACTTAGCTGTGACTGGACCCCACTATGATGCGGGGTTGCGGCTAACTGAAAGGAGGTGGGGCTGTAACCGATCTGTTCTAACCACTGCTGCCGTTGCAGAAAGTGCTGGCCATGGAGGTTCAACACCTCTGGCAGAACAAAGGAGGAGACACTGACACTTGCCGCCAAGCCTAAACCGTCGCTACTTCGTGTTCGCTTTTATTTAGACTGATTTATTTACGACACGTTTGTATCCAACGCTGCTCATTTTCGGACTTCAAGGGATACAAATCCTGTAAATACTGACAGTTCCTACCAATTTAGATCGTGCGCCCGACTAGGACTCGAACCCGGGGTCCCTGACTTGAAGACTTTGGCAGGAGAACTTCGATTAGGTTGGGGAGATAGGACATGAAGTACTGGCGGAAGTAAAGCTGTGAGGAGTACTAGCCTGCGGAAGGCCAAAGACCTTGGTTCGAATCTCAGTCCAGCATACAGTTTTAATCTGCCAGAAAGTTTCATATCAGCGCCCATTCCGCTGCAGAGTGAAAATTCGTTATTGAGGTAAATACTGCTCAGCGACGTAGATAATGATTAGTATTCTTTGATGCCCGAAGATGACTAGAAGTGGCTGGAGGTATGTCACGAATAAATTAATATTTCAACATCAATATGCCATAAACAGTGTGATTGGTTCCGGTATGTACATGTAACCTTTTAGCAACTGCATAATGCAATACACTACTGCACTTACTTTTATTTTCACTATGAATTTCGGGCACACTTTGACTATCAAAAATGGCTCTGAGCACTATGGGACTCAACTGCTGAGGTTATTAGTCCCCTAGAACTTAGAACTAGTTAAACCTAACTAACCTAAGGACATCACAAACATCCATGCCCGAGGCAGGATTCGAACCTGCGACCGTAGCGGTCTTGCGGTTCCAGACTGCAGCGCCTTTAACCGCACGGCACACTTTGACTATCCTTGAGTCATAAAACTAGCATTATTTAACGGTGCATTTCACAATTGCAATAACTAGTCATTGTTGAACTGCTCCGTTTTGACGTAACATGTGATATCATGATCATATACTTCTGTCTTCAAATTGAAACGTCGGCTATTTCCGTGGTAGGTGAGTATTCTCAACGCCACTAGGCTGTAAAAACATGTGCGCTATTGCTTTGAAATCTCTGTTCGGTCATCATGAATTAGGTTTCCAGCTATTTACATACACAGAGTGAATAATGATGATGCTACAAACTTTCAGGAATGAGGGAGAAGGATATATGTATGAATTTGAAGCAAGGGACCCTGGTCCGGGACAGAGTCGAGAGACATAACTGAAAATCGTTCTAGTGCCACTGACAGTGGGATACAATTGCCCAGAGGCCTGGAACATATCCCACTTGTTATTCGTCCGTCATGTCGTTCCAACATGATGGAGCCCTAACTCACTTTGGATCAAAATGGTTCAAATGGCTCTGAGCACTATGCGACTTAACTGAGGTCATCAGTCGCCTAGAACTTAGAACTAATTAAACCTAGCTAACCTACTAAGGACATCACACACACCCATGCCCGAGGCAGGATTCAAACCTGCGACCGTAGCGGTCGCTCGGCTCCAGACTGTAGCGCCTAGAACCGCACGGCCACTCCGGCCGGCCTCACTTTGGACTGAGGCTTCCTGAACATCTGAACCAGACACTCCCTGACACGTGTATAAGCAGAGGAGATCTTGTTTAGTGGCCAGCACGTTCATTTAATCTCACCCCCTTGATTTCTTAGTGTGAGGCCATGTGAAAAGTCTTGATTACGAGGCGCCTGTCGAGATTGAAAATCTTCTGGCAATAATTCACGATACCTGCGACACTGTTGAAACGAAGCCGGAGATTTAGAATGTGTACGTCAGAATTTTGTGAGACTATCCCATGTTTGTATTGACGGTTGAGGATGCCATGTTGAACAACTATTGTAAACGTAGCAGTTTGTTAAACTTGTTGCAGGAAAATGGAATTCATTGTTATTGTTCCGAAGAGAGGTTTTTCGGGGTCTCTGACATTAAGATGTATGCGCCGTTACTAGTTAATCAAAATGGGAAATCTGAGGGTTGTTGTTGTTGTGGTCTTCAGTCCTGAGACTGGTTTGATGCAGCTCTCCATGCTACTCTATCCTGTGCAAGCTTCTTCATCTCCCAGTACCTACTGCTGAGGGTGTAGGGCAGTATTCAGCGGGAATTCTGTACGTCAGGACCAGTGTTCGAAAGTGGGGCCCGTAGTTTTAGTTCCGCGCGAGGCCAAGGCGGAACTTGAGAAGACTTTCGGTTATACCTTTCGATTCAGTAGTTTCCGGACTAGTCTTACCTCAGACTGAAACATTTATCCTTCTCCATCATCCCTGAAAGTTTGTAACATCATCGCGAAATTAACTGTATACAGCGAATGGCGTGAAGGTTCCTTCAGCAAGACCAATTTTAGTTTCCTCCCACACTCAGACTCAGCTAGAGTTCTCACCCTGATGGCCACGTTCTCTATGGAACGTCGAGCACTACAGCTCCCTCCCTTCTTTTGCTAGAGCGTTGCCAAACGTATAGCTACTACCTGCATCTTATTGAGCCATACAGAGCCGACTGGTCTAGGGTCACCACAGGTGTGTTTCAGCTTGGTGCAATTGCGCAGCACGATGCACTCCCGACCTAATCTCTGGAGCCGGCGCCTTCCGGCCAGCCGACAGCCGGTAGCCATCAGCGGCCGAGGCGCAGCGGGAGCAAAGAACGCGTAAAGGCGCGGCGCCGCCGCCATATGGCGAACGAACATGGTGTGCACATGCAGCGCTGACTGCCGCACCGCGGTGCGCACTGCCACACGCGAAGTTTTACTCATCACCTCGAAACAATAAAGTTATGTAATTGATTACTGTTTGTTTTCTGGCATCAGGTGGTTATAATTAATGTGCAGCTACTCACGGAGGTCCATTGTGGGCTGTATCACAGTATCGCGGCGAAAGTTGGTCGATATGTTAATGTATTAATGAGGAACCGATTAACGCTAAAAAAATAATTTCCAGTTTTGGTCACCAGATGCAAATCTGGCGCTGTACAGCATCTCGTCGGCGTCTTCTGTGCTCATATTGAACAAACTGTCTAAGAGGCAGTTAACAACAAAAAATCAACATACTTTCTTTATTACTTGTTTGGTCTTTTCTGCCCACGTTCTATTCCTAATCCATTACATACTAAAAATTTCTATAGGTCTTCCTTGCGTTCACAGTTCCAGATTTGCACCTAGTGACCAAAACTGGAACTAAATTTTTTTTTTTTTTTTTAAAGCGTAAATCGGTTCCGTGTTAACGAATTAGAATATCTTCCAAGTTTTGCTGACATAGAATACAGTTCACACTGCACCTCTTTGAGTAGCTGCAGTCTTAATTATAACCACCCAGTACATATTTGCTCTCCTGGTACCCACTGAAATCCCCGCGCCAAGGTACGGTAACACCCCCGCTGTATAGGCCGAAAAAAAGTGGCGCAGACGATTGATAAATTAGGAGATGGCTCCACTATCGTTGCTTGAATCCTCTAGCGGTGTGCTAAGGTACTGTGGTGGGAGTTTCATTGTGTACTAGGACTGCAGACTGAAAACGGGCAAACATTCTGTGCGTAACCTTATTATTTCGAGGTAACAATTAAAACCCGATGTCTATACAACGTAAAACTACTTTTCCGTAAGGCTGGGGATCGGACTGTGGTTTTCTGCGCAGTGCACCTTAACAGTGAACACAGAAATCGTCTAAAGTTTCCTCGTTGTTTTACCACTTCAAACACAGAGCTTCGCTGAAAGTTCGGAGGGATGCCATCATTCGCATACATTCAAGGTTTCCTGAATGAATTAAATATGTGTGTTTTGCCTATTTTCCGCAGTCTTTTCAAAGGACAACTGTTTGCCGACAGCCGGCCGGTGTGGCCAAGCGGTTCTAGGGGCTTCAGTCTGGAACCGCGCGACCACTACGGTCGCAGGTTCGAATCCTGCCTGGCAGAGGTGTGTTGGTGCATGTCAGAGTACGGTGCAGCGAGTAAGTGTACAGACGTTTTCAGAGGTGCTAATGGTGACTGTGTGCTGAAAATTGCTCAAAGAACACATACTGATGACATTATGAGGGGCAGAATGAATACTAGGCCAACTGGAGGCTGGTCAAACACAGCAGGTCGTAGCACGGGCCTTCCGTGCGCCACAAAGTGTGAGTTCAAGATTATGGCAACGATTCCAGCAGACAGGAAACGTGTCCAGGCGCTACAGTACGGGACGTCCACAGTGTACAACACCACAAGAAGACCGATATGTCACCATCAAACAGACATGGTTTATTCGCCAGGAGACCTGCAAGGTGCATTCCACTGACCCCTGGTCACAGGAGACCGCGTAAAGCCTGGTGTCAAGAACACAGTACATGGTCTTTGGAACAGTGGTCCCAGGTTATGTTCACGGACGAGTCCAGTTATAGTGTGAACAGTGATTCTCGCCGGGTTTTCATCTGGCGTGAAGCAGGAAGCAGATGCCAACCCCTTAAGGTCCTTGAAAGGTACCTGTATGAAGGTCGTGGTTTGATGGTGTGGGGTGGGATTATGATTGGTGCACGTACACCCCTGCATGTTTCTGACAGAGGAATTGTAACAGGTCAGGTGTATCGGGACGTCATTTTGCACCAGTATGCCCGCCTTTTCAGGAGTGCATTGGGTCCCACCTTTCTCCTGATGGATGATAACTCACTGCCTCACCGAGCTGCCATCGTGGAGGAGTACCTTGAAACAGAAGATATCAGGCGAATGGAGTGGCCTGCCTGTTCTCCAGACCTAAACCCCATCGAGCACGTCTGGGATGCTCTCGGTCGACGTATCGCTGCACGTCTTCAAACCCCTAGGACACTTCAGGAGCTCCGACAGGCACTGGTGTAAATATGGGAGGCTATACCCTAGCAGCTGCTCGATCACCTGATCCAGAGTATGCCGACCTGTTGTGCGGCCTGTGTACGTGTGCATGATGATCATATCCCATATTGATGTCGGGGTACATGCGCAGGAAACAGTGGGGTTTTGTAGCACTTGTGTGGCATCATATTCTGCAATTATCCTTAAATTATAAGTGTAGTCTGGAACTTTTCCGTTCAGTATCGTACCGTAGACTTAGTGTATGTTGGCGTTATTCCGCAAAACAAGCCCTAACGGTTGAATTTAACCTTGAATCAGGCGGCCATTAATCGAAATTGTCAGCGCAACTGAAACTGAAAAATAAAGTAGTACGACTGAACAGCTGCGGATCGTATTACCGACGCAACGGATATCAGAAGAGACAGACGCGTATGCCCGCGGAGTGTACTGACAGGTTTGTTGCCCTTTCCTCCTCACTGCCAGGAAGAGCCGGAAGTGGCGGGACGCCCAGGTCTGCAGTGCAGAGCAGATGAGCGGCGCGGCCGACAGCTGTTCAATGTGTAATGCAGTAGGCGTCGGTGTGTGCGCCGCTGCGGTACGCACCGGGGGAGAGGCAGCGCGCAGAGGGCCGTGAACCTGCCTGTTTGATCCGGTCCGACCGCGGCAGCCCGAGATACGTCACGGCGGGCAGGCCGGGTACCTGTCGCAGAGACAGCGACGACAGCTGTTGCAGCGGCGCGGCGCGGTGCGCGCGGTTCGATGACCGAGCGGGGCGCGAGCGCACAGTTGCCTGCCTGCCAACCGGGCTCTCGCCTCGCACCACTGCAGCCAGAGAGACGACGCGCCCCGGCTCTCTCATCTGCATCCTAATGCCGCCGGCTTGTTTTACCTTTTTACGGCCCAATACGTTACGGCGCCGGATAACGTTTACGGGCCTTCTTTGGAGTAGCGACAGGGCGAGAAATTAAATCCTCGGTTGGGCTGGCGCGGGTCAAGGAGGCTGCCAGGTGCGTCTGTTACGTCAGCGCTGCGACCCTATCAACCGACTGTCGTAATGCTTTCCAACTGCCGTTATAGAGGCAATGCTGAGTAATTTTCTTCGAAAACGGCGCTTGCTTGGTGGACGATAAAAAAAAAAAAAACTTTTGCCTTAACGATCGGGCTATGAAAGTAATTTACCATAGAGTGAGATGTTTATAAATGGGACTAAAAGAAATGGAGTAATCAGACGAGACAAATTTTATTATGATTACTAGTTATTCGAAACCAAGTATCAGGTATAATTAGATAACTTAGATTACGTTTTATTGGGCTTTAGGGAAGCAATGACGGACGACGCGGTTAATAACTGGAACAATTTAGCTGCGTCTGCTTTGTGCGTACGAATCCGAATCTGCTGATAAGAGGACCCGTCAGATAGAGTAGTTTTAGCTTAATTTAATACAAACCGTTTAAATTGCATGTCTTGAAGTAGATCAGTAATAGATTATGCTGCAATTTATGTAACTACAAAGACTGTACAACGAAATCACGGTGTACAGTTCGTTTTTTGGACTAGGTAACATGGTTTGCCATAGTCACTAGGTGTCACACCTTTCTGCTACAAAACTTTGCGCTTTTCTGACCTGCTAGATGAGGAGTCAAGTATAAAGGTGAACACTCAACAGTCAGTCGGATGCGTGCGGTTCTAGGCGCTACAGTCTGGAGCCGAGCGACCGCTACGATCGCAGATTCGAATGCTGCCTCGGGCGTGGATGTGTGTGATGTCCTTAGGCTAGTAAGGTTTAATTAGTTCAAAGTTCTAGCGACTGATGACCTCAGAAATTAAGTCGCATAGTGCTCAGAGCAATTTCTGAGTCAGTCGGATGCGTAATTCATTTTCGAAATGTAGATTTCCCGTCATGTGCCAAGAAACGGTCAATGATCCCGACTTTTATACCTACCGAGATACTAAGGCAACTATGTAATTTTCATTTAATCTATGCTAATATACAAACGGGACACGTTATTAGCAGTCGGACAGTTCTTGAACGATTTACGTCAGTCTAGTAAGCATTCGGACGGACATACGCTACATATGTTTTCCCAAGCAAGAATGTAGAGGTTTTCTGTTAGAACCGACTGCGAGGAACAAAATGCTGTGGTGTGCTCTAAAAATGTTATAGTTTCTTTTCCTTTTTGTGGTCGGTTTTAACGCTGTAGCCATAGAGTGGTGTCTACATAGAACTGTACGCTTGAAGATTTTTTTTTTTTTGCTTCAAATGCGTTTTATGCATTTTTAGTGCATAATGCAGTCGTTTATGTTAAATATTAACATGACCAGACGTGTTCCATTTTTTTATGAAACGAATTTGCTTCGTTATCTCTACAGACATAAAAGTAGGACTGGGCTACGAAAAGATACGAATAAAACGAAACTTTGCATATTATCACTTCGTGAAAACCGTGTTTTAATATCTTGAACAATTGCAGATATATTTAACAGCTGAGATGACACTCCGCGCATAAAGCCACGATCGATTTTTTCCACCGAACTATGGGGACGCAGTTGCTAAGACATGGATTTATATTCCAGAGAAGCAGGAAAGCGATTACCACCTGACAGTAGCCAGATGTAGGTTTTCCGTATTTTCACTACATCGCTAGAGATGAATGGCTGGTTGAACCCATCAGTAACGCCATGGGCGGTTTTCCTCCATAAAGACCAGTGTGCTGACTCTGAAGACTTCGGTTCCTTCCGACAACTTTCCATAACGACTTAGCTGTCGAAGTTACGCAACAGAAAAAGTCCGCAAAATCTGGTAAATGCTTTGGGGCTATCCAAACAGTTCACGGCCAAGGGCACAATCGAGTTGGATGAAACTTTTTGGCAGATTAAAATTGTGTGCCGGACCGAGACTCGACCTCGGGACCTTTGCCTTTCGCGGGAAAGTGCTCTACCATCTGAGCTACCCAAGCACGACTCACGCCCCGTCCTCACAGCTTTACTTCTGCCAGTATCTCGTCTCCTACCTTCCAAACTTTACAGAATCTTTCCTGCAGGAAAGAGAAGCAAGATTTTCCACAGCTTCTTTTGTTTACGTTTTGCCCCTGCTGGAATATCCTGAAAAATCTTCTCCTTCTGCTTGTTTTCTATTCCCACCTAGGCTCTTAATGGCTCGTTGTCTGCACTCTCACGGAATGAAATCACACATCAGTCGCTCCGACTCTGGTTAGACGACGTCTAATTACGCGATTTCTATGGCGGGTATTGGCACAGATGTCATCACTGAAATTCAGGTAGCTCAGAGTTGTAATTAAACCATAATGGAGTCGGCCTCTGCAAAATTCACAATTAAGGCTGCTGACATTTATTGGCATACCCCGCAGTTTGCCTACACTCAGTGGCAATCCGTGTGGCTCGAGGAGCTGTTAAATGCTCGTTTACACGTCTCTTGCAATTACGACAGCAAATAACTCGATAATTGCTTTGTGGAGGGTTTCGATGATACGTATAAGAAAACGAATGGCAAGATTCATGAAAAAACAGGTTCAAATATTGAAATTGTTAGATATATGTGACGTGTGGCGGATTATGAATTGATTGATTTCGTTCTACCGAATTGGCTATCCAAGAATGCGTCACAATGCGAGCTAAAATCTTAATTTGCTGGTATGCCTTTCTTCATTTCCAAACTCTTTGTAGGTACCCCTGCAAGCTTGCTGCACCTTCATTCCTAGAAATAACCTCTTAGATGTACTTCGACTAAGCTTCCCTTTCTCTGAAAAATGATGGAAGCAACAGTATATAACGGATCAATTGATTACCCTACTCTACTCTAGTTACAAAGCAGCTTACACAAATACCAGTGGTGTGTACGTCGATTAATACAGACGATTTCTGATCGAGAGCAGTGTAGTTCAAATCGCAGTCCAGCTACTTGACCCACTACTGTTTCACCACACCATTGCCGGAGTGATTTCTTCGCAACGCCGTATTCGATTCCTCATTCGCCATCATTGCCCCATTCCTTTGGACTTCTAATGACTTCGACGTCAACAAAACGCTATAGTCATAGCCTTTTAAATTCTCCTTTTTCGCTGACTTGAAGCATGACGAAAAGCGTCCATCAATGTCGTCCTTCTCGTCGTCATGCGTCACGCTAAGCGCAATGTAAACAGTAATGCGCCTATGGAGGAAGTCGGCTCTCTTATACGTATTATGGACATTGGCGATGGTGTCTATTGAGTCATGGGAAATCTTTATCTTCACTTTCGTCTCAGAATAGAAACCTTCATGTACGGCAGTATGTGTACGCGAATATGCAGGGTGACTCAGTTGCTTCTACCTATAGGTTTTATAAAACCAGCAAAGCCTTCAAACTCGGTGCGCGAAATTTTTAAATTCTTTCGCTCGCTATTAGTCCTACAGAAAAAATTGAAGAGGATTTTTCTGTACGAAATTTATTGTAGTTAAATTTTGTATTGAGATATATTTTCGCTGTAGGCCACAAGAAAAACGAGTTTGAAGGTGACTTTTGTACGTTTTTCTTGAATAATTGGAAAACTACAGTCTCTAGCGAGAACGTATCCCAGTACAAAATTTAAGCACATTAAATTTCCCGCAAAAAGGTCCTGTTCAATTTTTTTCTGTAGTACTAATAGGTTGCGTGTAGTGAGCGAGAGTGAAGGAAAATCTTCAGCATGGCGTCTGAAAGTGCTGAGGGTTCATAAAACTAACTTGTAGGGGCAACTGAATCACTTTGTGTATGAATGGAGAGTCTCTGACCTGAATCAGCGATCATCATATTTCCATTCAATGAACAGGAACCACCAACAAGTTTTTTGGGTGGGTTGTCGTATGCGTATAGATATTGTTCTGTGAGCTCTGAAGCATTATGATACTTACATGGCGGTTCACTGACCTGAGCCACTGATTTTCCCATGTCGATTGAGCAAGTGGGAAATCGACAAGCAGCAGCTATGCTTTTTTTTGCTGGTTTTCCGCATGCCTCAGTCGCGCATATTCCCAGGCTGCCTCGCTACCGGAAGGCATCTGGGAAGGAGCGGCCGGTGTGGAGATCCGTGCTTCAGCACCTCGCCGCTTATGTTTACAGCGCAACGAGCGCCGTTGCGGGCTGGGACGGGAAGCGGGCTAATCACTGGGCCGCATAACAGGACCTGCTGGCTGCGGGTCAGCTGAATAATTCCGGGCCCGACCGGTTACGTCGCCCAGCCTCCAAGGCCGCCGCTCGCATCTCGCTGCTTTGCTTCCGCTCGCGCCTGCTTTCCTCGCCACTCTTGCCTGTCGTTCGATGTTCCGTCATCGTTCCGCTTTTTGATGTTTGCTTGGCAGGATGGCAACATAAGGACGTAGACTTTCGTAGCCGTTGTGGATTACGTTGGAAGTGCTCACTTTCTCTAAACCCCGTAATTGTCTCCCATTACGATGCATAGTTTGAAGTTTCGCTCAAAGGTGCCTAAAATCTTCCTAGCCGAAAGCGTGGCGCACTGCGACGTCATCCTCGGGTTCGATGACGGTTCAAACAGCAGCAAGGTGTCGACGCATGCGAAAGAAAGGCCACAGCTCACAAGTTCATGCGACTTGTAAGGTGGATTAATGATGTCACGTTAGCACCAAATTCAGGCACAGTTCTGCCCAACTCCGCCGTGGCTGTGTCACACGCTGGGAATGTCTTCATATCCCTCCTTACACACATTTCACCCATTTCTTGCTGTCTCTGCGATGGAGGTCAGAACCGCGACTCATAGCTTTGAAATGTCCGCCCCGATAGCTGAGTGATCAGCGTGACGGATTGACGTCCTACGGACCCGGGTTCGATTCCCGGCTGGGTTGGGGATTTTATCCATTCAGGGACTGGGTGTTGTGCTGTCTTCATCATCATTTCATTCCCATCTGGCGCACAGGTCGGCCAATGTGGCGTCGAATGTAATAAGACCTGCACCAAGGCGGCCGGACCTGCCCCGCGAGGGGCCTACCGGCCAATGGCGCCAAAAGCTCATTTCCATAGCTTTGAAATCACGTGATTTTCTTATGAGTGACCGAGGAAGACATTCCATACACACTGCGCTCAGAATCGGCACGAAAATGTCTCAGGGGGTCGCATGGAATCAATGAAACCACCGTTTCCCTGATGCATTGATTCCCACACATTTCAAAGCCGAAAACGACAGTTCGCGGTGAGATGAGCAGCAGGAAGGCGTAGCTGACAAACTTTGACACTGCTGACACTTTCTAACGCTTCAAACCTTCCCTAAGGAAACTGTGGGACTATATCTCCTTGTGATCACACCCCTTCGAAGCGCAGCGCGACCGCAATTTTTGGTCTCGTGCCAGTTTGGGAGGGTTGGAAAAGTATAATCACCATTTGCTCCTTCGGAACACGTTCAGATTTCGTTGAATAATTCTGAACGGTCTCTAGTGCTACCAACCTGTACATGAGAGCAAAAACTGTGGTCGAGCTGCTCTTCAGTGGGGAGCGATCACGTTTAATGGAGATGCAGCTACACAATGCCCGTACAAAAGGGTTGAAGCGGCGCGGGGTGTTAACAGTGTCAAAATTGTCAAAACGTGGCCCTATTGGCCATCACACTGCGAATTGTCAACTGCGTATCGCTTCATCTCCCAGGAAAGCGGTGGCTTCACTGACCCCCATTGTAACACCTCCTGAGACCTCTTCGTGTCGGTTATGGGCAGTGGTGCGTCTGGAATGTTTTCCTCGGCCGCTCGTACGAAAACCGCTTGATTTCAACGCTGCATGTCGCGATGGGAGGCTGTGGTGACAGAACCACGGTGGCGTTGGACAGAATTGTCGTTAAATTTGGTAACAATGTAACACAATTAACCCTCCTTACACGTGGCATGAACTTCTGAGCTGTGGCCTTTTCTTCGCACGTGTCGACACTTTGTTGTTTGAAATGTCGTGTCGAGTCCGAGGGTGACGTCGCAGGGCGACATGCTTTTTCACCATTCCATAGGAAGATTGTAGACATCTTTGATTCAAATTTCGAACTTATGCGTCGCAACGGGAGGTAATTGCGGGCTTTCAAGAAAATGATTCTTTAATTCTGTTGCGCAGTGTAGTTACACGCTGTGGGGCGCAGTCAAACTTAAGGACAGTATCTCCCTCTTTCATCGCCGAAGGTGTGCTAGTGGCTAGAAGGAAGGAAGCTTAGGTTTTATCGTCCCGTCAGCCAAGAGGTCGTTAGAAACGGCCCACGATTTCGGATTGGGGTTGGATGGGGCAGGAAATCGGCCGTAACCTTTCAAAGGAACTACCCTGGAATTCGCCTTGCGCGATTTAGGGAAATGACGTAAAACCTACAACTGGATAATTGGGACGTCCAACAACTCTGTCAATCAATGCCAAGTCGAATAACTGTTGCACAAGCGCCAGAGGTGGACCACCGCGTTGTTGAATTACTTAATTTGTGAAGCTCTTTGTCTTGAATAAATCATCCTATCTTTATGAAATTGTGATCATATGTTTGCCTGTACATATACATAATATCTACCAAGCTCCGTCCCATTCAGCTGTTTCCTTCTTGGTGCGTCATTTTTTTATGTCTTAGAGTGTATTTGCTCTTTACTTTCGACATAGTTAAAATCCCATCTCTAACATAAAGATATTTTTCTACTCTCGGTACTTGAAACGCCAAATTGGCCAAATACTCGGAGCCTGATGTGTATGTACTCCATAAATGGGAAGATTTGTACAGCAGGGTTATTTTTGTTTTTCTCATGCACAACTATTTCACTTTGTCAGAAATTCGCCGTCCTGGACCCGGGGCCATATTACCGTTACGAAATACTGGGCTGTATGTACTCGTTAAATGGTGCACATCATCCATGGAAAACAACTGTTTCAACTTTCGTGCCGCGATGACGAGGCTGATAGTCAAACGAACAAAAATTCCAAATCAGATGTAGAACAGTGATAAGATTTTCAGATCAGTGGACATTTGTGTTGCCTCAACGACAATGTGAGTACGCGGTTGGATGTATGTGTGTCAGCGCGTATGCACCCTGATATGTGTGTGTGTGTGTGTGTGTGTGTGTGTGTGTGTGTGTGTGTGTGTGTGTGTGAGAGAGAGAGAGAGAGAGAGAGAGAGAGAGAGAATAAGTCTTCGTGACTACGTCAGCCTGTGTTTGTGTTGATCCAAGTTCTTAGAAACTGGTGAGTTATCAAAAAATTTACGTAAAGGATATTCCTTAAACAGTGAATGGATGCATCATGTATGGTGCTATACGAACAGCCTTTATGAACTGTAGACAAGGCAGCTGTTTACAAGGAGTCTTCCAAATGCCGGTGTTCCTTAGGGAAGCTAACTGAAAATTACGGTAAATAAACAAATTCGTTTCTTCACCTATGACCAACAAAATGAAGACTCAGTAAAACTGACAGCGTCATTTTGTGGGAAATAAAAACGAGATATGGAATGCGGATTTGGACACAGAGGAATTTAAAGGAGGTAGTATAACTGTCATGTTATGAAAGTGTAGAATAAGCGTAAAATATAGCTTTCATATCGTCAAAATGTTAATAAGACAGAAATAGCAGATAATAATTTTCGTTACAAGTTTCACCTATATTCTTCGGCTCACGTGTATCAAGAGAGGAAAAGTATAAAATATACATGAGTGAGACGAGGACACCTGAACGAAGGAATGGCCACTCATTCGGATTTCGAGGAAGAGCAGTCGACCATAACGAGTTGTAATGTGCTCGTAAAGGAACGACTTGCCGTAAGGCGGCAACGCAGTAGGCAACCCGGCGACCCGGGTGTGTGTTGCGGGCAGCTCGCGAACACAGCGGAAGTCTGCGGCGCCACGGCACAGGACAGGTGAGTCGGGGACCAGCCCAGAGCGGGCTGTCGGCACAAGTCGGGTTCGGGGAAGCTTAGAAGATGCTGTTCCGTGTGACTTCGTGTTGTGTAGAACTGTACAGAACTGAGAGCAGTTATAATCGCATTTTGGATACTGTAGTTCTTACTTTTCGAGCTTGTTACGAAAAATTGGAGAGAAATTCCGTTATGTAAGACGTTGTGTGTTCACCTTTCCGTTGAACAGACACAGAAAGTGCTACAACGTATGTGGCCGAAGCGGAAACAAACAAATGGTGTCTTGTAGGAGGTAGAACTTTTAAGAGGGTTCACTTGACATGATGCCACACATTTATGACGAGGTTTTGTTTACTTCCTACAGCACGAAAGATCGTAAGAGAGGGTAAAGTCTGAAACATGCCCTACGACAAAGGACTGCTGCTTTGACAAAATCTGTCAATACAGCGTGACGGATATGGTTGGTAATCTTAGTGGTCAGTTTGATGCAAGACAATAACAAAAAATGTTTTCTTATAACTTTTCGTAATTTGCAAGAGCGATAAAGTGATGACAGGATACTGGTGCATATCGAGTATCCATGTATGGACCTGTTTGATTATATCGATATAGATGTAAACTGCCGTATAAGCTATAAGCATGGAGAGCTACATTTGACATTTCTATTGTTGAATGTACACGAATCACTTGAAAACGGCCTCTAATACTGAAACTCTGTACACATTAAGTCTCGATTAATTTTAATTGTTGACTAAAAGGCCACGGTCCTGTCAGAACCACGTTATTTAAGTTGTACAGAGTTCATACCGACTGTGAAAGATAACGAAAGAACATTGAAAAGCTAAACGATTTGCAGAATCTAAATCTGTCTCGAATTCAAGGCGTGTATATTGACCATTACGTCACATCGCCGCCTATGGCCACAGAATGATACAGTAATGGTAAGTATAAAGCAAAGGTGAAACACTGCAATATACTTTCTGACAAAGGAGAAATATGGGATGTAAACATTCCAGTCTTAAAGCCCACAATCCTCCCTCTGTTCTGCAAATTCCACTATGATACATAGCCGCTGTGATAGTGAGATTGCTTCCTGCGTTCAAGCGTCATTTAACACAAAGCGTTTCTTTACCTCAGCACTAAGTGTAAAATATATTTTTAGATTGATTCTTTTATATGAGTTTGAGATCAGATATTTCATGAAATAAAATAGTTGCAGTTGTACCTATTAAGGGGCCACGAGTAGACGTTTAGGTACTTCACTTAATCGTCTGTGCAGTGGCAGAAAAATGCAGCAGAAATTTGCCTTGTACATAGATCGTAGCGCCGGTGTCCACACCTACTCTAAAATTTATGTTGTATAAAGGTAGCTGAACAAGAAGTGAAATACTTTCTGTGGAGCTCCGTTGTGCATCTCCTAGTCAACTAGTGGAAGATTTAAATTTCTTGAAGGTGTAGTGGACAACGTTTATAGCAGAGAACGGAACGTCAGATGTAAATACCACACCTTCTTAATCACGACAGCCAGGGAGGTGGCGCAGTAGTTAGCACATTGTGTTCTGGTTCTGGAGGATGACGGTTCAAACCCTGTCCGCCTATTCAGATTTTTTGTTTTCCGCTAGTTTCCTAAATTGCCAAAGTTAAAT
This sequence comes from Schistocerca nitens, assembly GCF_023898315.1. Taxonomy (NCBI): domain Eukaryota; kingdom Metazoa; phylum Arthropoda; class Insecta; order Orthoptera; family Acrididae; genus Schistocerca; species Schistocerca nitens. Next base: position 898,342,687 of record NC_064614.1, on the reverse strand, counting down.
GCCGAGAGAGTTCATTTGAAAGTATGTGCTCTATCTCTAACGAATTCGTTGTCGACGGGAAGTTAAGCCATAATCTTCCCCGCAGGTTGAGAATCGCTGCTCTGGATCATACAGCACTGCACCATCGCGGTCATGGATGACTGTGTGCTCGAATGTAAATCAATAAAACGCGGCAGTAGAAGCGTTCAGTGTGTTATATGTCGTATGTGTGGATAGGTGAGAGAGGCATACAGAAGTACTCACCGGCAGAGGCGGGAAGGCACGTCGCAAGGAGCAGCAGCAGCGTGGCGGCCGCTGCTGTCGACCACAGTGGCGGATCAGACATGGCCGACCTGCAGAACACCAAAACAAGACCATTAATGCAACGCTCCAAGGACATACACAAACGGAAAGTAGCGCCTTCATTAGCAAATCAAACTCTGTGTCTTCTATACACTCGTTTTGTCATCGGTTAGATTCTATTGGAATAGAACAGTAACAATCGTACAATATCTGCTTGAAACTCCACCGTCCGCAGCTCGTGGTCGTACGGTAGCGTTCTCGCTTCCCACGCCCGGGTTCCCGGGTTCGATTCCCGGCGGGGTCAGGGATTTTCTCTGCCTCGTGATGACTGGGTGTTGTGTGATGTCCTTAGGTTAGTTAGGTTTAAGTAGTTCTAAGTTCTAGGGGACTGATGACCATAGATGTTAAGTCCCATAGTGCTCAGAGCCATTTGAACGATTTTTTTTGAAACTCCACCGAGCGAGGTGGCGCAGTGGTTAGCACACTGGACTCGCATTCGGGAGGACGACGGTTCATTCGCGTCTCCAGCCATCCTGATTTAGGTTTTCCGTGATTTCCCTAAATCGTTTCAGGCAAATGCCGGGATGGTTCCTTTGAAAGGGCACGGCCGATTTCCTTCCCAATCCTTCCCTAACCCGAGCTTGCGCTCCGTCTCTAATGACCTCGTTGTCGACGGGACGATAAACACTAACCACCACCACCTTGAAACTCCATCTACTCCATGGACAAATTAGCTACATTAACAAGCTTGAGTTGCCTAGTAACTTTGATCGTTAGGAAGAGATCGACAGCAGTACACCCCCCATTTTTTTTTTAAAAAAAATAACACCTTGTATTTAAATTTATCACTGTCAACCTCTTCTATCTGCATGTCTTCATGTGTTATACACATACTGGAAGGAAATATGTTACAGGCTCTGAAGTGCATATAGTGGTTCTTTTCAAAGTTTAACGCACGTATCTGGGATAACGCCACTCGTCCATGCGATGGAGTTGACAGTAAACGGATGCAAACACAACGGAAATGCACACAGGTCATTCAGTCAACACTATTCAGTTGTTTGCCAGCAAAGGAAACGTAGAAATGCTACTAATCTAAGGAGAATGTAAGTTAGCAAAGCAGTAATTACCTGTGTGAATTTGCGTTCTGTTTCAATTTTTTTGTCGTCAGTTCTAGCAAGTGGAAAATTTATATTATCCCTGATACCTGAATTGTGCGGTAGTATAAGCGAATCGAATTCAACTTTATGTTAAGGTTTACAATAACGTCATGCTTACGTGACACTGTCATATGTTTTTGAATAGGTCTTGAGGAGAAGAAGTGGATTACATAATGAAAAGTATTGAGTGATACTCAAAACAGACGTTCTGCTTAGGCCTGCGAGAAAAATTAAAGGAAGCTAAAGAGCTGGTATCCAGTATCCATCGCTCTCAGCCTTAGTGTGGGACAGAAACTAGTGAGGAATATAGTCATTAACATTATTTGACCACTTAACCAGTGTTATGAACAGTGTAATAGATAACTGCGTCAACTTCAAACAGAAACTGAAACCTTATCTGACAGACAATTACTTCTACTGTATGAAACAATATCTGAATGTCTGTGTGTGTGTGTGCGTGTATGTATGAGAGAGAGAGAGAGAGAGAGAGAGATTGAGAGAGAGAGAGAGAGAGAGAGAGAGAGAGAGAGAGAGGGGGGGCTCGGCTGTGGGGGTTGGAGAGAATGCGACAGAACATAGTTAAGTATAAATCACTGTAAAACTACGCAATAAAATTAAAGGTAACCTAAGATTAATGTAAGCAGACAACATTGTAAATGATGAGCATGTTGCCAAATTTTTTCACAGTGACAGTGTATTATAATTTTAAATTGACTTGTTGCAGTGGCGATGTATGGAAAACGTAGATAACTAACTACTTGATTATAAAAGAGGTCAGATGTCACCCCACCGACTTTTCTGAAGACATTCTAATTTTGGTTTCACGGTAGGCACGTTGTCAGAAAGGAAACTAGTTGTCACTAGAAAAGGTCGATTTAATCCTTTGATGCTAACCAAATGCTTTTAAATCAATACATTTTGTATGTGCCCAGTTGATACATCAATCTAAAATTATTCACGCGATATTCAGTTCAATGACTTTCATTAACAGTGGGAACAGAAATCAATGTTTCCCTCAGCGACTGTGTCGCCTTATACTGTCTTCACACCTGTACCAGAGTGCTACATAATGGAATGATGAAGTCAACACACACTAGGCTAATAAGATTGTTCTGTCGATTGGACACAAAAAATTACAATTTAACAAGAATTGAGAGAGAAATTGAACAAGCTGTATCAGAGTGCTGCATGATGGAATGATGAAGTCAACACACACCAGGCTAATAAAATTGTTCTATCGATTGGACACATAAAATTTCAATTTAACAAGAATTGAGAGAGACAATTATTTTTTTTCCCGACACTTTATATGCCGTGGAACATCACTGAGCAGTTTTCTTTTTTTGGGATGACTATCAAGAAATCACCAGAACAACATTGTTAACGTCTCAACCACTGCGGACCACACTTTTTTTCACTGTTATGTTGTCTTTTTTCTTAGTTATTTACGCTTTTTAATTAACTTTAGTTGACCACATTTTTAATTTAAGTTACGTTGCTGCCAATTATGTAACGCAAATATTCCTATAGTGTCAAGCAAAAGGTTTGCTTTTCTTCTACTGTTAAGTTTGATGGATTGTAAACGTACAGTTTTCAAGTTACTGTATTTGTTGTGATATCGTTGCTATTACTCATCAGCGAACTGTTGCTATTCAAGGCGGTTTACGAGTATCTTGTGAACATATTCGAACATACCAACGCTGGAACAGTAATTTTCGTTCTTGGTTCCTGGTACATGGAATGTTAGTTGTTCTGCGTTAATCTTTCTCCCCCGTAACACGACTACAACCAAAATTATGATACTTTTGGCTTCCCACCTTCACTTTCATTGTCTTGTAGAAATGAGTTTACAGTGAAGCAAGGAACCTGAGATTTTCTCGAAGGAAGAACTGGGCCACACTAAATTAGAGCAAAGCTCATTTTTAGCGCTGGTCTGAACCTTCCGGTGTCAGGTCTAATTATATACTTCATTAATTATCGCATACACACAAAATCCTATATGTGCGGTAGTGGAGTATCCTAAGTTTCGAATATTCCCGAAACAACAAAAGGCAGGCTGTTAGCATCTCCTGACAATAATAGTTCAGACAGTAAACACCCCCCCCCCCCCCCACACACACACACAGAGTGAGAGAGAGAGAGAGAGAGAGAGTGATTGGGAGCAGGGGGGGGGGGGGAAGGAAGTGAGGAGTGAAGGGCTAATGGTTTCCCTTGTATGGAAATTAGGTTGCGTTAACATGAAGCCTTCAACAGATTTTTAGCTTTTCACAAAGCAGTAGAGAGCTAGTTCTTTATTTTTCTTCGGAGAGCGTAATTGTAATGAACTATGATCTCTAAATGCTTTCAATTTTTGAAATGTACATTCCGAGAGAAGTCCCAGAACTGCACGTTAAGGGTTTCAGTCACATACGTAAAATGCTACAATAATAATTTCATTCGGCCGGCCGCGGTGGTCTCGCGGTTCTAGGCGCTCAGTCCGGAACCGCGCGACTGCTACGGTCGCAGGTTCGAAACCTGCCTCGGGCATGGATGTGTGTGATGTCCTTAGGTTAGTTAGGTTTAAGTAGTTCTAAGTTCTAGGGGATTGATGACCTAAGATGTTAAGTCCCATAGTGCTGAGAGCCATTTGAACCATTTAATTTCATTCGTTCCTAAACATCGTGCAAAATTTTGTGAGAAATAAGAATAGAAGGATAATGGCGATCTGAGAAAAAAGGGAACATTCTTCTCCGGTTACGTAAAACACAAGTGTAAAGAAGAAACAGCAAAGCTTGGTAATTTGATCAGAGCTGAATACTGGTGTCGTTACCCGCGGATTACGTGAGACTGTCTTGGTAGTTATTACTCATCAGTCTCACAAAGCTACTATTTTCCAAGTCTCCTCGATAAGCAGCCAAATCTGAGAATGCAAAAGCGCCGCATTTTTAACGAAGTTCGCGTACATTGGAAGACCCGCCCAAAAGAGAAACTGCAGGCGTTGTTCAAGCTGTGGCGTTGCCGAGCACGCCCTCGTGATAGCGCTTTAGGTGCGTTGCTCGCGGATAAACGCTTGCCCATCCATCAGGCGCCGCCGTCCCCGCTATCTGTCCTCCAGTTTCACGTCGGCTGTGCTGGGGCGCGGTGTACCAGTCTGCTGGGGTTAGCAACTCTCCCGCCTGCAAGGGGATCACTTACAACCTAATTATGCCACGGCCGTCACGCCTGTCTCTTCTGCAGCCAAGATAGATGCGAGCGCGCCAGATAAATAACGAGAGCCGACAAGCAGCAAGTCACTGTGCGGCCTTAACGTCTCTATAGCGAGGCGCATTTCTCTCTCACATTCGCAAGCTGCTTGCGAGCAATATTTTGGTGAAAGTGTTTACACTGTCGTCTGCAAAGATAATCAACGTCTTACCCGAAGTTTAAGGACCTGAATAGAAAGAAAACAGTCTTAAATGTCGATTGACTGACTGTATTCGATTCCACATGTATTTACGAAAGGACTTCCGCACTGAACGTATACGTAACTATTTTAGATCAACAAAATTAAAACAAAGGCAATAACTTGTAGTAGAATTGAATCAGGCGATGCTTAGGGAATTAGATCAGGAAATTAGACATTGTAAATGGTATATGGGTTTTGTTCTTTAGGTGGTTAAATGAGTGACAATGGCCAAAGTAAAGATATGTAAAATGCAGATTGGCAACAGAAATCTGTTAACACCGAATTTAATTTCGAATGTAAGGAAGCCTTTTCTAAAGGTATTTGCCTGGACCGCGCCTTCATCCGCAAGTGAAACGTGGACGGTTAATTGTTCAGAGAAGAAGTGAATAGAACTTTTGAAATGTGCTGCTTAAAGGGAGTGCTGCAGACTACGTGAATAGATTGGATAACAGAAGTACTGAATCGAAAGGTGGACAAAAGAAATTTATGCCGCAACTTCGTAGATTGAACACACTCTCAGGCAGCAATAAAACACCAATTTGTTAATGGAGAGAAGAGTGGAGGATAAAAGTTGTAGGGGACTCCAAATCTTGGCTCTAGTCATCAGGCTCCAAAGGATCTAGGCTACAGTAGTTGTACAGGCATGAAGAGGCTTGTACGGGACAGACTAATGTGAACAACTGTGTGTAACCAGTCTTTGGGTTGAAGTCTACAGTAACTAACAACAGCTATTTTACATAATTTACGCATCGCACATACTTAAGAATTTTACATGGTTGGTCATAGTCCTTATTAACTCATTAATGGACATAGCAAAATGAACTTTTGCAAATAATACTGTCTAGATCACTTAACAATTTTTCTGTTATTTTATGACATGTTTCGGCCTCTACCATCTTCGATTCCAAACTCACAGCTTCTGAAACAAGGTTCATTGTCAGTGTAGAAAGAAACATACGCCGAAGTGGGGCGTCACTTCACAGCGAATCTTGTTTCAATGTTTAAGAGTTTGGATCTGGATGCAGACACAGGGGAATGAAGGATCAGACACAACCAGGAGCTTGAGGAACTGTACCAGCAGCCCAACATAGCAGGAACTGTCAAAGCCAAACAAATGCAGTGGGCCGGCCGTGTGGCCCGGATGAAAGATCACAGATGGCTCCGGAAGATCCTGGATTTCACACCTACAGGAAAGAACCCTCCACGGAGACCCAAGAAGCGTTGGAGGGATGGCTTCCATGAAGATTTAAACCAAGCATCAGCAGATGTGGACGGATGGCGGATAGCAGCAATGGACAGAATACAATGGAGGGGGAAACTTGCAGCAGCGTGAGGTCCACTGAGGTTGATCACGTAGAAGAAGAAGAAGGGTCTGTCTTGGAACAAAGTGAGTATTCGCAAAAGTTCATAATAATCGCAGACTCATTCATTCTACTCCCTTTATTAACTGATAAATGAAATGGTGTGTGTATGTGTGTGTGTTTGTCAGAAAGAGAGAGAGAGAGAGAGAGAGAGAGAGAGAGTAGAGAGTAAGAGAAGGGAAGGAGGTTGAGTGTGAGATAGGGTTTATGGGGAAAACCTACAGAGAACATCGGAACTAATTTGACAGCGTCTTGAAAAGTTAGTGTCCTAACCATGCATTGAAGTTACCAGCATGTAAGAATTACTTTCTTCACACCAAGCATTGCTTTTATATTTTGCTTCCTTCTCATAAAATACCCTGAGGCAATTAATTCATTTTATGTAGGCCTTACGACAAGGAAAACTTGGGTTATGATTCATCACGTCTGTTTTGAGTGCTCGTTATCTGGATCAGCAAAAATTAATCGTTTAGTGATCCAAATACGTATTCAAGTTATAGTGTGGTAAATAAATTTTGTTGCATGTACACGGACTTTTTTTACGGTCGTTAGTTTGAATTTGGACGCTCCAGCCCATTTTGTAAGTCTTCTATGCATATAATTTTTTAATTTCGTTTCGTACTACATTGTTTGGAAACAACTTCGATTTCTTTCTGAGGCATTCTCAGCGCGTACATCTACGCCATCCTACTTGACGTTACCCACACATATAACGAGACAGTTCCCCTAGGGCATCAGCCAACAATTGGGCAATTTTGTGCGAGCGACAGTCGCTCTGTGTTGGTTGATGCCCCGCGGCGGGCAGACTGGTTCCCAAGAATGCCGCCAGGGTGGCGCTAATTGTGTTAAACGGCTTGGCGGGCCTCCGTGCAATTAGCGCCCCGTCGCGTGGTCCCTACCGCTGCTCGTATAATGCCACATAATGAAACAATAATTACGAGGACGCGCTTCGTCAGATCGGCCAATTTAGAAGCCGGCCACTCGTTCGCGCTATTTTTATACGAGCCCTCAGACATAGAACGTGGCGCCGCGAGAGTAGATTATTAATTAACAACTGACTGCTCTATGGAGCGCCGGGAAGCCCGCCTGGCAGAGATATACTGTTAATTGCATCATGCCATAGGGGGTCACGTTCACAGCAACCGTTTCAATTAACGGGCCACTGATGTTCCCTGGTGCATTACAAAGCCAATTTGATAGAAACGGTCCTTCAAGAAAATGGTAAAACACGGTGCGTGTTTTACGAAAATAGACTGACCAAACATGGCACTTCTGTTCATAAATATGTATACATTAACAATCTGATGGTCATGTATTGCTTAATACAAAATATATGTACAGAAAACAACACATATGCATCAAAGCACGCAGTAATAATAAAAAAAAAGTATAACGATCCATGAGACAGATGCTATCACATGTAGCGTCAAAAAGACGTGGAAACGTATGTAAACAGAGACGTACCACTCTTTCTTATCAACTACTGCTCGTATACGAAATTCTTTCCTAGTGGACTTATTTTTGAAGGAGCTGTTACAACGAGGCACACTGTTCAGAAGAAACTAAAAATATTCTCTATTTATTTTCGAAGCATTAGACGTAGTTAGGTTGGAACACACAATGTTTGATTACAACGTAGGCAACTATTTATTTACAGCTCGCACAAAATAGATACGCGTTTCAAAGTTTTACTGATCTTCAAAGTAATCACCAGCATTGTGTACAACCCGTTGCCAGCGATGTGGAAGTCGTAGGATACTCTTAGGTGGTGACTACGTTGAAGGTCAGTAAAGCTTTGAAACACGTATCCATTTTCTACGAGATGTAAATAAATAGTTGCCACTATTAAAGTTCCAACCTTCATATATTGTACCATAAACGGCGATCGTAAATGATATATGAACATGACTAATTAGTATCATTTTGGAGTGTTGGGTTATCCTCGACCAAATAGCTATCAACAATTGCTGAATCAAGCAGTTAACCTACTTTAACGACGACGTGTAATACGTATGTGTTTCACCTCCTGCTTTACCCTCTTGGTAGTCTCACCATTTCATGCAATGAGACTGAATCTCTCCAAATGGTGAGTCTTGTAACCGAGGTTGCAAAACCGACTGCTGCTAAGCTGATTCTGAAAGCAATGCTTCTGTAACAATATTTTTGATAACCTTCATTTTCTCAAAATTCCTTTTACTTCGTTCCCATAGCCAAGAGAGTGCAATCCTGGAATTTTCATAGGTTATCTTAGAAACTCTGTATTGCAGTCAACAGAAGACACGGAGCAATCCTGAAACAGTCAGTACGGTTTCGATAAGTTCTACTGGAGAACAATTTGTGCTGAAAAAATTCTGGCTGCAGGCTTACTTGACGGATAAAATTAAAGAAATTTTACCGATACGGCGTGATAAGAAAGTATCGCGTAGCATTTGTGAGTAGGAGATACCAAGACGCTATTGTGCCACATAACCGGAAACGATTTATTCGCACTCATTGGTGCTTTTGTTTAACTGTGTGGTGGCTGGGTTTAAGAGAACGTCTTTGATGCAGGTGCCTGTGGTGGGTTCATATTGATGGTAGTAGTACAACGTCTGTACTGTTGCGATGAATGAAAAGGGTCATACCGTCATACGGGGGCCAACATGTACCTCACTCACATTGAACAAAACCGAGGATAATGCGTGTCACCATGTGACGGAGCAGCATCAGTGGGTTCACATGACGCACTCAATGAGGGATGTATGGTAAAGAAACTTGATTTGTATTCCTGAGGAGTGGGGCACGAAGCCTCCTTCGGCCCACCATATTCAGATTATCAACATTTACCCTAAACAAAAACATCGAGTGCCAAGATAGTTCATAAAGGCTACTGTCGAATTACTGTCTCATTCTTATGCAGCCTGGCCTTGTGCTCTTTTTACAGTTAATTTGTTGCAGATGGGACGCTAAGCACTGCTTTTTCTTCCGTCTTTATCCCAAGAGGCATAACGAAGAGATATTTTAATCCAGACAACGACAGCCAGAGTGACAGATTTTTGCCAGTCGGTAAATAGAAGGCTGGAATTTAATTAAGAGTGGTCCATGGGAAATGACTGCATAAGAGAGAGCTGACGTGCGGAGGAAATGGTTCAAATGGCTCTGAGCACTTCTGAGGTCATCAGTCGCCTAGAACTTAGAACTATTTAAACCTAACTAACCAAAGGACATCACACACATCCATACCCGAGGCAGGATTCGAACCTGCGACCGTAGCGGTCGCTAGGCTCCAGACTGTAGCGCCTAGAACCGCACGGCCACTCCGGCCGGCCCGTGCGGAGGACTCGGGTTCGATTTCCAGTACTGCAAGGATTTTTCCTTGGTCTGAGGACTGGTACTATGAGCACTCAGCCTTGTGATGCCAATTGAGGAGTTGTCGGGAGAGCAGTATGCTGAATACATGTCCCTCCATAGCGCAGTCGAATGACGCCGTAAGGCAGGGGATGACACGGCGGCTGGTGGAAATCCCTTGGGCTTTCACGGCCTGGAAGAGCAGCTTGCTTTCTAGGAAATGTCATTCACACAGTCGTGTCAAACATACCCTTGTCATTGGGATCAATTAAGTCCAGATTGACCGTCACCGCACGAATATGTAATGTCGAATTTTAATACAAAAACGGCTTGGTAGGTGGTGCAGTGGTGCTTCAGCGTCGTGGTCAATTTGACACTGTGTTAAGCAGGAGGTGATTGTATTCACTTCTCCTGCCGTGCCGCACAAAACCTGTCGATTTGAACCATTTGCATGAACTAGTGCACTAGACATCACAAGATACTGCTGTGGTGGTCACTGATGCGCATACTGTTAGCTGTGACTTCTTCTGTTGCATCGGAAACAAATAAATTAAAAAAGAACGCAGTTAAGTCCAGATCGACAGCCACTGCGCTTATATTGCTACGTAACGCTGCAGGTTCAGCATAACGTGCCACATCAGATAGCGATTTACACTTATAGTCACTTACTGGCAAGTATGTTACTTATATGCAGAGGCGCTACTTAATTTAACCCTCCACCCCTGTAACACAAATTAGCACCGGAAGTTTTGTACAGCGTAAAGTGTTTGTCAGTGACTGGGCATGACGCCGCTGCGCAGACTTGACGACAGAACGTAGCTGTCGATGTGTGAAGCAGAGTGCCATGGCAGGCGGCGTGGGACAGCGCGGGAGGCGCGCGCATGTTTGATGCAGCAGGCGCGGCGCGTTCCCAGAGGCGCTGCCAACTACCGTCGCCGCCGCCGCCGTGGCCTGCCAAACTGGAACACGCGGCTGCGCGAGTGTGGCTAAAATTATCCCGCGCTTCCGCACGCGTCGCCGCAGCCGCTGGCGCAGCCGCCGCCGATGCCACCACGGCCAGGGTCGCCCCACAGCACGGCTTCTCATTTGCATCTCATTGACCGCCGACCGGCGCGGCGTGCGGCTTGGCCCCTCCTCGTCCGCACGGCTGCCCCTCCTCCTCCCGGCCGTGGCTTACGCGCGCCAGGCTTCCCACAGCACGTCTGTCGCGGCTGCCGCTGCCGGAGTCAGATCCGTCACGCCGCTCGTCCCTCGCGTATGCAAACTGTAGTCTGGCTACCCCTACTCTGCTGTGACACTGCTGAGCTCAGTGCGGAACTACGACCACTCCCGCCGGTAAATTAATATACAAATCGTAGTAACCTACATACCGGGTGATCAAAAATTCAGTATAAATTTGAAAACTTAATAAACCACGGAATAATGTAGATAGAGAGGTAAAAAATTTACACACATGCTTGGAATGACATGGGGTTTATTAGAACCAAAATAAAAACACCCCAGGCCTCAGTCCGTGCGATTATTGGCTCTGTGGTTACCTCAAGTCGCAAGTGTATCGTGATCGACTGACATCTCTAGGGATGCTGAAAGACAACATCCGACGCCAGTGCCTCGCCGTAACTCCGGACATGCTTTACATGCTGTTCACAACATTATTCCTTGACTACAGCTATTGTTGAGGAATGATGGTGGACATACTGAGCATTTCCTGTAAAGAACATCGTCTTTGCTTTGTCTTACTTTGTTATGCTAATTATTGCTATTCTGATCAGATGAAGCGCCATCTGTCGGACATTTTTTGAACTTTCGTATTTTTTTTTTGTTCTAATAAAACCCCATGTCATTCCAAGCATGTGTGTCAATTTGTACCTCTCTATCTACATTAATCCGTGATTTATTCAGTTTTCAAATTTATATTGACTTTTTGATCACCCGGTACTTGCAGGTGAAGTAATCCATTCCCCCCCCCCCCCGCCCCCCTCTCGAGGCTGTGGACGTTAACAGGTAGCATTATCATCCCATACCTTCAGAGTGCATTACTTTGCAACATTTGGGACGTTGCGGTTTTATGCCATCAATAAATGACATTCAAAGCAGCATTAGAAATTATATTTGTTTATCTATGAGAATTTGATCAGTACAATTTATCTGCAACATGAATTGAGGACCATTTTAACAGAACTCAACAAATGCCATTTACAGAATTTTACTAGAGACGGATTTTTTTATTTATACTCAATATCGTTCATTCAAAAAAAAAAAATTCAAAAATTGATACTCATCATCCATAAAAAATAGGAATTGCTGTAGGAGTAACTGCAGTTCAGTACTAATCTGCTTATTGAGAAAAAATTTAGAAACAACAAATTTTTACAGATCTCAACATATCCACTTTGTCATGTTTTTTCTTTATTGATACGAATATTTTCGCATTTGTTTTTGTATCTTTGCAAAGGGGAGAGTGAATTTTACAATTTAGGAGTTCTTTTTACACAGAAACTGATGCCGTACAACTTTCATGGAGCAGCCGTTTTTGAGTTACAGGCGTTGGAACGTGAGCATAACTCACTTTTCCGCGAAACTGGTAAATAATTTTCTTGAAGCAGCAGTCCACAGCTGTCAAGTACTTGAAATAATCCATTGGAAACCACTAGATGTACCATCACAACTTTACTCCTCTACTGGTTTCGGTTCATACAAAACTCATCACTGGGGAGGAGGGGGAGGTGAGGGAGGTAGGGCGGGGGCAAGCAGGACATTGGTGGTTTACACATACCTATCGGTACAACGGCACTTCACTATAAACTTGCCTCTGCCTAGGCTCACGCAATATTAGCAAACTTGCCTCTGTCTCGGCTCACGCAATAATGGCTAATCATTACAGCAACTTGTGTCAGAAGCTCACGATCACAAACTTTAAGTATTTGATATATTCCAAACTGTAATTATGTTAATGTTGAGTGATGCGTGGCACAATATGAGCGATATTAGGCACATGATGCACCAGATAATGATACAGAGGCCGGCCGGTGTGGCCGAGCAGATCTAGGCGCTTCAGTCTGGAACCACGAGACCGCTACGGTCGCAGGTTCGAATCCTGCCTCGGGCATGGGTGTGTGTGATGTCCTTAGGTTAGTTAGGTTTAAGTAGTTCTAAATTTAGGGGACTGATGACCTCAGATGATAAGTCCCATAGTGCTGAGAGCCATTTGAACCATCAATGATACAGAAAACTGAACGTGCAGTTTCAATTGATGTCGTACGCAAATTGTTATAATTAAACTTTCGTAGGGAAATAAATGTTTACTGCAGAATCACTTGAAAATGGCTGTAGAACCGCAATTGCAATAGTGTCCGAAGGCGAAAGCGTTATCATTTAGACAGTTTTACATGAGTGTTTTTGTTATTGTTGTGATCTTCAGTCCGCAGACTGCTTTGGTGCAGCTCTCCACGCTGCTGTATGCCGTGTTAAGTCTCTTCATCTCCGAATTACCGCTGCAGCCGACATCCTTTTGAAGCAGCTTACTGTATTCACGTCACGGCCTTCCTCCACAATTTTTATCCCCCAATTCCCTCCGTCACCAAATTGAAAATTCAGCCAATGTCTTATGAATCTATCCCTTGTTTTAATCAAGTTGTAGCAAAAATTTTCTTTTCCACCAATTCGATTCAGTATATCCCCATTAGTTACGCGATCAATGCTTCTAATCTTCAGCATTCTTTTGTAGCGCCTTATTTGTAAAAACTTTTTGCCTGAACTGCTTTTCGTTCATGTTTCAATTGCATACAAGGCTAGACTCCAGACAAATATCCTCAGAAAATACTTACAAATACTGAAATATAGATTCGATGTTAACAGAGTCCACTTTTTCAGAAATGCTTTTCTTGCCATAACTAGTCTGTATTTCATGGCCTCTATACTTCTTCCATCGTCAGTTATTTTGCTGCCCAAATAGCTAGACTCGTATATAACTTTTAGTGTCTCATTCCTTAATCCAATTCCATCAGCATCGCTTCGATTATATCACATTATCCGCCATATAACAATGCCTTCCGAAAATAGAAAAATCATCGATAACAGTGATGGTACACTCAGAGAGGCAATTGCTTTGAAACTTGCAAGTGTTCGCTTGAAGACACAAGTGGAAAGAAATGAGAGCTGTTATTAGTGTTCTCCGTGCAGCGAGCGGACGGGGTACCGGCGCGGAAGGCGAGAGCAGCCGGCGCGTGACGCGAGGCGAGGTGGCTGGGCGCTCTTCCGGATGATGCGCCCGCGCGACGTCCAGAATGCAGCCCAGCGGGATTCCCGAGGATGAGCCCTCTCCCCGGGCGTTCATCTGGATTGGGGATCGTAACGGGAGAGGGCGAAGCGGCAGAAAAGGCGTACCATTCCAAATGTGGCAGCAAAGACTCTGAGTCATGTCAGGGGGTAGGTGCCACAGTATAGGGGGGAGTAAAATAGAAATGAACAGCTTTGCTTGCAGCGACTAATGTGCTGTACGCTACGAGCCATTGTATAGTGCACTTCCTTGTTCCTTGGATAGCGACGGGGAAATGATTGCCGGTATGACTCGTACATTACGTAATCTTGTCCTCAGCTCTCGCCACTGGATATGGGAAGGAGGCTATACAGTTGCTTTAGAATCTGTCTCAAATGCTGGTTCTGTAACCTTTTCTAACGGCATTTTGCGAGAAGGAAGTGTTCTGAAGGTAAGCTTCCTACGCACCCTCTTAACACTTTCATATGGCCAATAATTTCGTGTGGCTCAGTGGCCAGGTGCAAGTCTTTAAATTGGTCGACACTTAGGTGACTTGCGTGTCCTTAATCTACTTGAGTTAACCACCTGGGGAAAGGGTACCTGAAATTCGATCCACGTGTCGTCTTGGTGACTCCTCACGTCATTGAGAGGTGAGGGTTAGACTAGAGGCAGATTGAAAATTTCAATCCCGCCACCTCTCTGTTTCTAGGCACGCTTTACCTTTAGACCATCAGACTGTGCTTCGTAGGGAGCTGAAACAGCCTCTTACAATCTAGTGTTCTCTGCCTCGTGATGACTGGGTGTTGTGTGATGTCCTTAGGTTAGTTAAGTTTAAGTAGTTCTAAGTTCTAGGGGACTGATGACCATAGATGTTTAGTCCCATACTGCTCAGAACCATTTGAACAATCTAGTGTGACGCCTTCTTGTTCTGTCTGGCAGACTTGATGAGAATCAAATACTTGCCGAAAACTCGCGAGTAGGTAGCACACGAGTCTTTAAGCCGCCCATTCGCAGCCCGATCGGTACGAGGACTCGCTCGCCGATCGGTCCCAGTGTTTGTACACAGAGGCGGCTGCTTGGCCGACCCTAGCTGCCTGCTCTGATGGAGTGCGATCTGGCAGGTAGCGGTCTGAGCTAGCAGGTAGAAGTTCGCCGATTAAAGAGGCACACCCGGACCACAGACCCGACTGTGATCGTAACACCAAAGAGCAGGTATAACTTTCTCAGGCTCCACGAAAAGCTTACGGCTGATTAACATGCTCATTCCGTTTCTCACTACTTTGCAGTCCGCCCCCGGTAGCTGAGTGGTCAGCGCGACGGAATGTCAATCCTAAGGGCCCGGGTTCGATTCACGGCTGGGTCGGAGATTTTCTCCGCTCAGGGACTGGTTGTTGTGTTGTCCTAATCATCATCATTTCATCCCCATCGACGCGCAAGTCGCCGAAGTGGCGTCAAATCGAAAGACTTGCACCAGGCGAACGGTATACCCGACGAGAGGCCGTCGTCACACGACATCATCATCATCATCACCACTTTGCAAAAACTACCTCTAGAGGATTAAATTTGGTTTCTTTTCATCTTTCCTAAACATAATGATATCAAAGTCGATAGCTTTTCAGAAACGAAATAAATACACAAGTAATTATTTTATCAATCGTCAGTGCCATTACTGGACCTTACAGGTTTCATCGTCTTTACAAAATGCAACAATTAGAAAAGATTGATTTACGGTAAAATGGTTCAAATGGCTCTAAGCACTATGGGGCTTAACATATGAGGTCATCAGTCCCCTAGACTTAGAACTACTGAAACCTAACTAACCTAAGGACATCACATACATCCATGCCCGAGGCAGGATTCGAACCTGCGACCGTAGCAGCAGCGCGGTTCCGGACTGAAGAACCCTAGAACCGCTAGGCCACAGCGGCCGGCGATACACGATAATACATTTCCATTCATAAAGTTCAGAGAAACATTGTTGAAAAATCATTTTTGAATTATTAATGAAACCAAATTTTAGAAAGTATTCAAGTCAGAAATGATTAAAAGGATATTCAAAATATCTTCCACTTGTTCAGTGCTTGTTATCAGATGAAAATCCTCATGAAACATTTGAGGGTAGGCAGCACCAGCTGTTTAAAATTAATGTTGGGTCTGGAATGCTTGATTCATGTCCTCTGCAGACACTTCTTACAGGGTGTTTCAAAAATGACCGGTATATTTGAAACGGCAATAAAAACTAAACGAGCAGCGATATAAATACACCGTTTGTTGCAATATGCTTGGGACAACAGTACATTTTCAGGCAGACAAACTTTCGAAAATACAGTAGTTACAATTTTCAACAATAGATGGCGCTGCGGTCTGGGAAACTCTATAGTACGATATTTTCCACATATCCACCATGCGTAGCAATAATATGGCGTAGTCTCTGAATGAAATTACCCGAAACCTTTGACAACGTGTCTGGCGGAATGGCTTCACATGCAGATGAGATGTACTGCTTCAGCTGTTCAATTGTTTCTGGATTCTGGCGGTACACCTGGTCTTTCAAGTGTCCCCACAGAAAGAAGTCACAGGGGTTCATGTCTGGCGAATAGGGAGGCCAATCCACGCCGCCTCCTGTATGTTTCGGATAGCCCAAAGCAATCACACGATCATCGAAATATTCATTCAGGAAATTAAAGACGTCGGCCGTGCGATGTGGCCGGGCACCATCTTGCATAAACCACGAGGTGTTCGCAGTGTCGTCTAAGGCAGTTTGTACCGCCACAAATTCACGAAGAATGTCCAGATAGCGTGATGCAGTAATCGTTTCGGATCTGAAAAATGGGCCAATGATTCCTTTGGAAGAAATGGCGGCCCAGACCAGTACTTTTTGAGGATGCAGGGACGATGGGACTGCAACATGGGGCTGTTCGGTTCCCAATATGCGCCAGTTCTGTTTATTGACGAAGCCGTCCAGGTAAAAATAAGCTTCGTCAGTAAACCAAATGCTGCCCACATGCATATCGCCGTCATCAATCCTGTGCACTATATCGTTAGCGAATGTCTCTCGTGCAGCAATGGTAGCGGCGCTGAGGGGTTGCGCGTTTGAATTTTGTATGGATAGAGGTGTAAACTCTGGCGCATGAGACGATACGTGGACGTTGGCGTCATTTGGACCGCAGCTGCAACACGGCGAACGGAAACCCGAGGCCGCTGTTGGATCACCTGCTGCACTAGCTGCGCGTTGCCCTCTGTGGTTGCCGTACGCGGTCGCCCTACCTTTCCAGCACGTTCATCCGTCACGTTCCCAGTCCGTTGAAATTTTTCAAACAGATCCTTTATTGTATCGCTTTTCGGTCCTTTGGTTACATTAAACCTCCGTTGAAAACTTCGTCTTGTTGCAACAACACTGTGTTCTAGGCGGTGGAATTCCAACACCAGAAAAATCCTCTGTTCTAAGGAATAAACCATGTTGTCTACAGCACACTTGCACGTTGTGAACAGCACACGCTTACAGCAGAAAGACGACGTACAGAATGGCGCACCCACAGACTGCGTTGTCTTCTATATCTTTCACATCACTTGCAGCGCCATCTGTTGTTGAAAATTGTAACTACTGTAATTTCGAAAGTTTGTCCGCCTGAAAATGTACTGTTGTCCCAAGCATATTGCAACAAACGGTGTATTTCTATCGCTGCTCGTTTAGTTTTTATTGCCGTTTCAAATATACCGGTCATTTTTGAAACACCCTGTACTAGCGTTGTGTACAAGAACTTATTCAAAACACTCTTCCAGAATTTGCTTCAGCCCACAAGCGTTTGGGTATGCTTTTTGGGACTCCATCAACGTAAATGATTTAAACCGTTTGACAAGCACCGGGTAACATGTATTGAAACAGAAAAGTGGGGAAGGGCCAGTTCCACAGCCTACACATTCCCCAGCCGCAACGTCTTAGACTATTTTCTATGGGACCAATCAGAACGTAACGGACATCCTCATGCAGACAGCTTCTACAACATGCCTCGGAATCCTGCGAGATCATTCAACGCTCTATGAGGTTTAAACAGTTCCGACAGTCCAAAATCTGACTAGTACATGCATCTGTGGAATCAGTGGGGGACAGTTTGACATTTATTTGGCGTTTGTGAACCTTTTTAACGTTCTTCAATTAAAAGATCAAAAATTATTTTCCACTTATGTTTATAGGAAGCTTTTTCTTGTTCTGATGTGAGAAATCCGAGCAAAAAGTTAGCAAAAGTGTTTCCCATATATCTAGTAAATTATTTAAAAATCTCATCTAAACTACTTACGCGAACTACTGAGCCATCACAGAGCTGAAAAGCGTTTGCTCATAAATCACGCAAAGCCACTGAATTTGTTAATT
Source organism: Schistocerca nitens (assembly GCF_023898315.1). Classification (NCBI taxonomy): domain Eukaryota; kingdom Metazoa; phylum Arthropoda; class Insecta; order Orthoptera; family Acrididae; genus Schistocerca; species Schistocerca nitens. The sequence goes on along the minus strand of NC_064614.1, from coordinate 898,324,503 downwards.
ATGCTGCTTAGTGGATACTTATCCGCATACGTATATAACTAATGATAAATCATATATCAGATAACACGTCTGTAGAAGAACTTCTCATCTTCAAGCTAAGTGTACAAGAATTTTCATATATTAAAGGTTAGACGTTAAGAAGTCGGACTAATCTCAGTTTAGGACTAAAATCAGCTCTTTTTATGCTCCGTCGGATACACAGGTTTTCACGAAAAGGACTGAATTTAATGTTGGACAGAGCCAGTTCACTCCGGTGTTTTAGTGTCTAACGTTTGTTACTACATGGGGACTTCAGAAAGTTACACACGTTTACCCACACTAAAATCATTGCACAAGAAGCCGGCCGTTGTGGCCGAGCGGTTCTAGGCGCTTCGGTCTGGAACCTCGCAACCGCTACGGTCGCAGGTTCGAATCCTGCCTCGATCATGGATGTGTGTGATGTCCTTAGGTTAGTTAGGTTAATTAGTTCTAATTTTTAGGGGACTGATGACCTCCGATGTTAAGTCCCATAGTGCTCAGAGCCATTTGAATCATTGCACAAGAAGAGTGGCGCGTTGTCAGGAGAGCGCACATATTCTGAGTTCCCTGCAGCCATAGTTCCGCTGCGGCACGGATAACAGGTGCAGTGTGGGACGGAAATGGTGCAAAAATTGAAACGTGCTCCAGAGTTGAAGTGCGTGCGAAAAAGAGTAAACTGCATACAGATTTACCGTGAAATTCAAGCGGTGTGTGGACCCAATGCAATTTCACGTCCAGCCGTAGTGAAACGATTCCAACAATTCATCAAGCTATCATATACGTGAGTGATGTTTATCTGGCATACAGTCCAGATATTGCACCATGCAATTTCTATCGTTTCGGCAACATGTGGACGGAAAGAGATTTTACCGTCATTGTGGACGTGTACACAGTGGTTCTCGAATGGCTCCGTGACCGATAAGCAGATTCCTATCTTTGAGAAACTGAACGATTGGTAAAACATACCGGCTGTCGTTTGCGAAAAGTTGATCACTATCTTGAGAAATAATGCCATGTATCCGTCAGTGTGAAGTCTGATATACCATTCAATGAAAGTTACTTTGTATGCCATAATAATGTACAACTTACTTTTGAAGTAGCTTCGTACGTATTACTTTGTCTTGCTGCGCGGAGTGGAGAGTGGTGTAGTGGTGTAGCTGCTGCGGCGCTAGCAGGGCCAGACTGGTGGAGCGCCGCCCTCTCCCGTGGTGGTGGCGCGACACGGAGGAGGTGGGGCCGTGGGACTGTCCCGGCTGGTATAACGGTTACCCGGCCCAGCAGGGCGCTGGCACACCGCTCTGCTCAGGGATTCACGAATTCCAGGGCCGGATTAGAGGGACAGCCCCAGCAAGCCGTTTGGCAGCCACGCGGCACCCGGCCGACACCCTCACGCGTGCCGTCGTAGCCGGATTCGGTTCTCCAGACGACTCCAGATCGAACACTGGCAATTTCAGGATAAATTCCCTCGACGTTTAGGCTTACAGCCGCCAGAGTCGCCTCTGTAGATAACGTTTATGGGCGACGCCGGCATTCTCAGTTCCACTTTCTGCTTTCCCACTTCGAAAATGCTCTGTTGGAGGCTCGTTCTTTGTCCACTTAGATAGATCTCTGACATATCGACCACGTTGCAAAAAAAATCCTTTAGAAGGCGGCCTCTCAGAAATAAACAGCAAACGGGAAGAAAAACCTGCTGTCCTGAAAACCGCCACACAAACACTATGCTTCTCTAGAGCTGAGTACGCCTGCCCGATATGGACCAGTTCAACCTGTCTGAAGAAAGTCGACATAAGCCTTAACGAAACCTGTCGAATTACAGCAGGGTGTATGAAACCTATTCCTCTACCACAGTTTTACAGAGCTGCTGCTTCAGCTCTCGAAGAACATACCACAGGTTCGCCGAGAGGCTCAGACCAATGATGATCGACATCCTCTCTTCGGCACTGGATGGCTGAAAACTGGAGCATCGCAGGTATTCATAGGCGCTTGCAGCATTTTTACGGAGACCTGTCGGTGATCAAAAGTACGGTGAGTCGTCGGGCGTTGCGAGCGTCTGCGTACCCAAGAGGAGTTCACGAAACTTCATTGGACAGTTTTGTCTCATCCACCCTGCAGTCCGCATCTTACACCTTCCGACTTCCGTCTGTTTGGCCCAATGAAAGATGAACTCCGCGGGAAGCAGTACGTAGATGATGGCAGGTTATTGACGCAGTAAGACGTTGACACCGACCAGTAGAGAGGTGCCGTGCGAGCATACAGTCCCTTCTAATGAAGTGGCGTAATGCCGTCGCATTGAGGAGAGATTATTTCGAAAAATAGGGTTTTGTAGAGCAAAGAGCCGGGAATAATGTAGTGTACTGGAATCCTGAATAAAACTGACCTGCTTTTAGAAACAAAATGTGTTGCATTACTTATTGAACGTCCGAGATAAAAATTCTCGCCGGCCGTGGTGGCCGAGCGGTTCTAGGCGCTTCAGTCCGGAACCGCGCGACTGCTACGGTCGCAGGTTCGAATCCTGCTTCGGGCATGGATGTGTGTGACGTCCTTAGGTTAGTTAGGTTTAAGTAGTTCTACGTTCTAGGGGACTGATGACCTCCAATGTTAAGTCCCATAGTGCTCAGAGCCATTTGAACCATTTTTGAAAAATTCTAAAACAAAGGATTTTCGGACCCTTGTTTCCCCGGACTTTTGTTTTCAAAAATGGCTCAAATGGCTCTGAGCACTATGGGACTTAACATCTGAGGTCATCAGTCCCCTAGAACTTAGAACTACTTAAACCTAGCTAACCTAAGGACATCACACACATTCATGCCCGAAGCAGGAATCGAACCTGCGACAGTAGCGGTCTCGCAGTTCCAGACTGTAGTGCCTGGAACCGCTCGGCCACACTGGCCGGCCCTTTTATTTTCTTTTTATTGTGAGGATTCCGTTCCCAAAGCTTGTAAAACTGTTTCTGCTCCACACTCAAGAACGTAATCGGGATCTGAGCTTGAGGGAGGAGGGGTGTTGCCGCTCATATTAGGTTCGTGGAAAGGGGGAGTAAATCACAGTTTCTTGGCTGGTGCGGATATACATGTTTCGGCTGAAGTGAATCTGAATTCCAGGCACATCTGAAAGATAATGCAGTCAGTGCATTTTTATATTTAATCAGTTCATATTGGTGCACCCATTTTACGGAAAATTAGAGCTGTCAGTTGCGTTGGAAACCCGGAAAGACAGTGACATATAAGTACAGTGGAATAGAAGCCGTACATAACTTGGGAGAGCGGTGCCGACCGGCCGCCTGACGCGGTACAGGGCCGCAGTGGCTGGGTTTATCGGAGAGCGAGCGGCCGGCGCCGGCGGCCCGCGGCGGGGAGACGTATTGCCGCTCAGACGGCCGCGTCTGGCCGGCAGGACAGTGCTTTATTGCGGAGCAGCGCACGCCGAGAACAAAAGACTCGCGCTGTGCGGCCGCGGCTGGGTCACGCCGGAACGTGACGCTGGCGCCGCAGCCGCCGCCACGTGTTCTGCACGCGGGCCGTCTGGCGCTATTCCCGCGTCCGGCGGGCTATCGCCCTCTATCCCAAGTTGTATGTAGCGCTCATTTGTGGGGCCCTAGTTTGGCTTGGTCCCAAAGAACAAACAGCTGGATGAAAGAGCTTTCGCTGTGGTTAATGAGAGTAGAGGAAATGCATTCGCAGTTGCGAATATAAACCAATTTCAGACGTGTATTGGAATGACGATATTGAAATTTTATGGCGGACCGAAACTAGAACCAGGATTTCCCGATTTACACGAGCGGCCGCCTTAATCGTTAGGCTATCCGTGCACAAATGTTCAAATGTGTGTGAAGTCCTAAGGGACCAAGTGCTGAGGTCATCGGTCCCAAGACGTACACACTACTTAGACTAACTTAAACCAACACACACCCACGCCCCAGGGAGGAGTCGAACCTCCGGCGGGAGGGGCCACGCTATCTGTGACATGGCGTCTCTAACCGCGCGGCCACTCCGCGCGGCTATCCGTGCACGAATCACGGCCAGATCCAGACTTCCGTGTGTCGTCATCCTTGTGTCACAGCTTGCACTCGTACGTTGCCTAGATTCCCGTCCAGGATGGATGTATTCATTGAAAGTAGAGGGGGAGTAATGGCGAATAAATACAAAATAGCGCTTATTAAGAAGGGCTGTGCAATGAAGCAACATTACATCGTACTTGTTAATAAAACAGACACTGCTGTTTCATAATGAGAGCGTGCCTTACGGCGTTCGCAGCGTCAAATCGATAAAGCTTTTGTTTGTGTACGGATTTATGAAAGCAGGACGCCACTGTTTTATTCATTCAAGTTAGGGAAACAGTCGCGGCTTTTGGTCCTCAGAAAGTTTATTCTGGATGACAGTGGACTCTAAAGGCACAATTCTACAAGACGCACCAACCTACTGCCAAATGTCTAGCTTGGAAAGCACGCCGGACTCTTTGTCAAACGGTGACACTTACAGTTCCTTACGCTCTTATGAAGTGCAGGTCATTGCATTGTAGTGAAAAAAAGATACATTTAGATAGAAGATATATTTAGAAGAACCGGCAGCTTATGTTATAAAATCACGGTTTAATACCCATATTTGTTTCCTGACTTTTTTAAAAAAGTAATACTATCCCATTTTTCATCAAATTGCAACAAAAATGGCTAAATATACCTTGCTACTTCCCACAGAACGCACGCCCCCTCTAAACTGTACATATAGTTTACAGAGAGGGGGGGAGAGAAAATTGTGATAGAGAGGAGAAGGAGGACTTGGATAGATGTAGGTGATGACAAGGTGGACAGAGAGGGGGAAGAGGAGGTGCACAGATAGAGATCGGGGAGGAGGAGATTTACGGAGACAGGAGAGAGAAGAAGATGGTCAGAGAGAGAGAGAGAGAGAGGGGGGGGGGTGGAAGAAATAGTCACAGAGTCTGGACAGGAGGAGATGTGTACAATATACTTATCGAACACGTACGCGAATGAAGTCGCAGGGAAAAGGCTAAAGATCCTCTAAAATTTGCAGTGTTTTTCAATATACAGGAGAAAAATAGACTCCAGATGGAAACCCGTGTCTGAAGCCGTCATCCACTGACGCAACAAAGCATCGCATTCATAGGAGAAAAGGCCTTTCTACGCAGCAGCTACCTCCATCTTCTCTACTGGCGATCGTGGCAATCAGTCGGTATTACTGAATAATAAACGACAACAGTCAGGATTGGCGCCGATGGGGTGGTTAAGTGCAGGCGCCGGCGCCTATAGCTCCGACGCTCTGTAGCGTTTCCGTAAAGGGATTGCAATCTTCGATTTGTTCCTCAAGACACCCTCTACAACTCCTCGAAGTTTGTTGCAATATTTCTGGGGCACCCTGTATAGATCAATGTGTGCATCGTTAATACAGGGTTATTCAGAAGCACTACTGTCGTTTCGGTAAACGACTGCATGAAAACTAGAGGACATACAGATAAAAGACGCGTACCAGAAAAAAGATCATGTCTCCTTTCAACTTACAGTACAGGCGCTCAGTATGGGCACCGCTTGTGACGCATCGAACGGCAATACGTATGCGTTATTCATTGCAGTCGCTGTTGCAGGGCGTTGGTTCGCCCACCTGCAAGCTCAAACTAATTCAATGAGGCAATTCGGTGGGGATGAATTTTCAGCTTGTTCTGTCACGCCTACCCCCTAGTCGTGCGCTCTGGAACTACATGACAGTGCATATTACGAATAGTAACTTATAGAGATGCTCTATTACTGACATAGTTTTCGCGCATTCGTCTTCTGAAAAAAGAAATACAGGGTGGTTATAATTAAAATACAGATACTCACGGATGTCCAGTGTGAGCTGCAATTATCGTATGGCAGCGAAACTTGGTAGATATGCGAATGTGTCAATGAGAATCGCTTTACGCTGGAAAAAATTAATTGCAATTTTTGCGACCAGAGGCAAATCTGGGGCTGTACAGCATCTCGTCGACGTCTCCAGTGCTCATATTGAATAAATTGTGTAAGCGGCGGTTAATAATAAATAATATTAACACTATGCCTTTCTCACTTGTCTGACTTTTTCTGCCCACATTTTTTTCCTAAGCATTTACATATGGAAGCACTTCTATACATCTTTCTTGCATTCACAGCGCCAGTTTTGCACTTGGCGGTCACAACGGGAACAATTTTTTCCGCGTAATTCGGTTCTGCATTAACGCGTTAGCATATCTTCCAGGTTTCGCTGTCATACGATAATTACATCCTACACCAGACCTCTGTAAGTAGCTTTACTCTAATTACAACCAACCGGTACTTGTGAATAACGCTGTATTACGAGAGCTATTCGGAAAGTAATGTCCGATCCCTGGCGAAATGTTAACCACTGTTAACATCAGAGATGTTTTCTTTGCAGCAGTTAGGTATACCTACCAACTACTTCTCTACATAGTCGCCGCTTCGACATTTATAGTAGCGCTCTAGAAACTTTCCAATATCCTCTGCATAGAAGGATCAACCTGTGCTTTTCGCCAATTCTCTACGCTGGTCTACAGCACGTTGTCAGTGCCAAAATGTTGTCTTCATAGCCAGAATTTCATGTGAGGAGAGATGAAAGTCAGGGGAAGCCAATTAGGGGTTACCCTGTTGGTGATCAAATAATCCACATCTAAAAGGCTGCCGGAGTATCTTCATTGCCCTGCAGAGTGCGGCCGAGAATTTTCATGGAGAACGAAATGCATGACACTTATGTCGAGCCGGCCGAAGTGGCCGTGCGGTTCTAGGCGCTGCAGTCTAGAACCGCGAGACCGCTGCGGTCGCAGGTTCGAATCCTGCCTCGGGCATGGATGTGTGTGATGTCCTTAGGTTAGTTGGGTTTAACTAGTTCTAAGTTCTAGGGGACTAATGACCTCAGAAGTTGAGTCCCATAGTGCTCAGAGCCATTTGAACCATTTTGAACTTATGTCGAGTTACGTGGGGTTGCGTGAAATCAGGCGAAGTCTTTCGGTAGGGATCCGTACTTGGCGGGGTACACTATTTTCTTGGCGTCTTTACTTGCTCACTGTGCGCTCAGAACTGAAAAGAGCGACGCGACGCGATCGAAGGGCATACTGTGAGACTACTGCCCAACACATCTGTTCAAAGCTTCATGGATTTTCGCGTCCGATCAGACCTTATTTTGACAATACCCCTCGTATTAAGGAAAAGAAAACGAAGTCATTGAAGTGATAGAACGTGTTACAAACAGTAGATTGTAAGCTCTAGCCTATACTACAGCTTATTTTAGATCTATGTGGCGATGCTGTGCTGATTATATTTATATGTTTTGACGATGCCATTATGGCCTTATCACTTTAGGACATGGTGTAAAAAACATCTGAGGATGGTCATTATGGACTGAAACCGGTCATCGTCTAAAGAATTGATATTGTGATCAAAGACTGGAATATAAAACATTTGACTGTAAGCTCTGTTTATTGCTCTCCGCGTACGTCGCTAGCGAGCGACGTCACTACAGTGCGAGTAATCACCTAAGCCGAGCGAGCGCTGGAACGGGAGTTTCCTGCGGAGGCAGCCGCCTCGCCACATAGCAACGCCGCCGGCCGGAGTTTTAAGTGTAAAGCGATGTAGTGGGATGACCGGAACGATGAATCACGGTCCCCGGCGGTGGTGGTGGAAGTTCGCTTTGGACACGGCCGGAGGCTAATGACGAGGACTCCGAATGTTTTGCCGGCGTTAAGCGGCCGCGGATGCGGATTAGCGGTTTCCTGCGAGCGCCTCGCTCATTTGCTCGCGGCTTCCTGGTCTGACCACTGCTCGGCCAGAAATGCTAAACAGGCTGCGCGCGAAAAAAGAGCACCAGGCGAGGGAACGGGCGCCGCAGGTCGCCGAGCGTCCGCGTCCGGGTCAACCTCCGCTTCACTGGGCGCCTGGCTGCACCGCGCTGCAAGCAGCAGCCGCGCGCCGACAACACCTGTCCCCGCGAGAATACGCTTTCGCTGCTTGTCCTTAAATGGCATCGAAGGCACTGAATCCATCGAAGGGTCTGCTGCGGGGGAACTGGGACACTAAGTTATTTGCCAGTTCAAAGTCCATTAGCCGACTGTAATGTCTATTTATTAGAGCCTATACATCGAAGTGAGAGCTCCATGTTAGAGACGTACAGCTTCGAGAATGAAACTTCTGCTCTACATCGGAATTTGTGCTGTTTTGAAACTTTCTGTAGTCAAAATGGCTCTGAGCACTATGGGACTGTCCGCCTCAGGTAGCTAAGTGGTCAGCGCTACAGAATGTCAATCCTAAGGGCCCGGTTCGATTCTCGGCTGGGAGATTTTCTCCGCTCAGGGACTGGGTGTTGTGTTGTCCTAATCACCATCATTTCATCCCCATCGACGCGCAAGTCGCCGAAGAGGCCTCAAATCGAAAGACTTGCACCAGGCGAACGGTCCACCCGACGGGAGGCCCTACTCACACGACATTAAAAACTATGGGACCGAAGTTCATCAGTCCCCTAGAACTTAGAACTACTTAAACATAACTAACCTAAGGGCATCACACGCATTCATGCCCGAGGCAGTATTCGAAACTGCGACCGTAGCGGTCAGGCAGTTCCAGACTGAAGCGCCTAGAACCGCTCGGCCACAGTGGCCAACTTCTGTAGTCGTTGTTGTGATAGTCCTTTTGGTTTCACCGTAAACAATCACTAATCAAGACACGTTTGTAGTATTTGCCGACCTGGAAAAACCGTTCCACAACGTAAAAGTAGTGCAAGATGTTCGAAATTATGAGAAAAATAGGGGTAAGCTACAGGGAGATGCGGGTAATATACAATATGTGCAAGAGCCCAGAGGGAATAATAAGAATGGACGAAGTGCTCGGAATAAAAAGGGTGTAAGAGAGGGATATAGTCTTTCGCCCCTACTGTTAAATCTATACATCCAAGAAGCAATGATGGAAATAAAAGAAAGGGTCAGGAGTTTAATTAAAATTGAAGGTGAAAGGATATAAATGATACGATTCGCTGATGACATTGCTAATCTGAGTGAAAGTGAAGAAGAATTACATGATGTGCTGAATGGAATGGACAGTCTAATGAGTACAGAATATGGACTGAGAGTGAACCGAATAAAGACGAAAGTAACGAGAAGTAGCTTGCTGAGCACATACCTTGATTTAGATGAAAGTGCTTTTCTGGCCTTTTTCAGCTTAGGTTCCAATGGCTCTGAGCACTATGGGACTTAACTTCTGAGGTCAGCAGTCCCCTAGAACTTAGAACTACTTAAACCTAACTAACCTAAGGACATCACACACATCCATGCCCGAGGCAGCATTCGAACCTGCGACCGTAGCGGTCGCGCGGTTCCAGACTGTAGCGCCTAGAACCGGTCGGCGAGCCCGGCCGGCTTCAGCTTAGGGAAGCTCAAATCTGGATTCAAGATGGTGATGCTCAAACCAAAAATCATAGCATAGTGAAGTATATGGCTTGCTGAGTATCTGTGTAGATGTAGATTTAGATCTGCATATGGTGCAGAATACAGGGTGAATCAGAACTACACCGAAAAAGTTTCGGAGGCTGTTCTTGGTTATCTGAGATGGTACGAGGAACCGTGGTCTCCAGTGGTTCGTTACAGTTATTGAATTTCGTTTGATTTTTCGCACACATTTATTTTCGCGTCTGTATTGCACTGAAAATATCCGCATAACACTGCAGATGTCGACTGTGTGCATTGTGTGTCCTATCTGGGAACACCTGTTCCGTTCACTCATGGTATTCCATTCACTCATGGTACCTGTTGCTGCCAACAGCAAAGCTGGTTACTTTTCGACCTCAGGATTGCATTCAAAACTTTACAGTTCTGTCTCGTTCTGTTTTTTTCCTTCTCCGGCTGTATTAGTTGTTTCGTTAATGATGTAAAATTTGTGGAAATGCTCTTCGTGTTGGTTCACTGAAAACAGTGGAAGAGCGGCACAGTGCGCTAGGATTAGATCATCTTCCATCGAGATAACCTCATTACACTACTTTTGCGTCTGTTTGAGGGTTGTTGCAATAATCAGTTTGTATTGTCACTTTACGGGCTTTTCGTTATTATGAACAAGTTTTCCTATAAATAAAGCTAATTTGGGTGACAAACTGAATGAATCATAAATAAATCATTTCGCTATAACGAGCCACCAAAGACGATGGGTCGCTTATACCAAAATACACAGAAAACATCCCTGAACAACCCGAGAAATTTTGTCGGTGGAGTTGTGGTCCACTCTGTATACCGTTCCTGTGACATCTTCATTTGATGATGAGTCTGCAGTGGTACAAAAAAAGTATCGTATCCAAAAAGCGCCAACTGCCTTGCAGCAGCGGAAACACCAGTTACCACTAGATCACCAAAGTTACGCGCTGTCGGGCTGGGCTAGCACTTGGATGGGTGACCGTCCGGATCTTCCGCGCGCTTTTGGCAAGGTGGGTGCTCTCAGCTACATTGAGGCCAATTGAGGAGCTACATGACTGAGAAGTAGCGGCTCCGGTCACGAAAACTGACAACGGCTGAAAGAACGGTGTGCGGACCGCATGCCGCTCCATATCGGCATCCAGTTACGCCTATGTCTGAGGAAGTCATGGCGGCCGGTCGGTACTATTTGGCCTTCCGATGGAGAGAGAAAGAAAGAAATTCAAAAAGCAATTGGTTGCTTATTATACTTAGGCTACATAAACCACCAGTTTAAATCACTATTGCATTTCGGATATAATGAATATACTGTTACTTTGTAAATTAGCCACTACAAAGCGTCTATGCTCTGCACTAATACCAAGAAAGTGACCACGATGAAATTCTCCACCTGAAGACTGAGAGGAGGGTGGAGGAGGGGGTGGGTGACGGGAAGGGGGCGGGTGGCGGGGAGGCGGAGGGTGAACCACCAAATTGGCTCAAATGGCTCTGAGCACTATGGGACTTAACATCTGTGGTCATCAGTCCCCTAGAACTTAGAAATACTTAAACCACACATCCATGCCCGAGGCAGGATTCGAACCTGCGACCGTAGCAGTCTCGCAGTTCCAGACTGAAGCCCCTAGAACCGCGAGACCACCGCGGCCGGCAAGAACCACCGAATTTCGTAATGGTACTGCTGCAGAAACTGTTTTATTTATATAGTGAATGTTTTTATTTTTGATATTAAGTAAAACATGTGCCTACCTGAATACTAGTACGATTCAGCTGCCGTGAAAGGTGTGCACTCTGCGTAACGTTTCATTCAACTCATTCTACAGAAAGCGATTCCCTGCACTGTGTGAGACAAATTGTGTTTGGCGTTTTTTTTTTTCTGTTGGGGGGCCTGCGTTTCATTCTGCCGGGACCGTTGAAACCAATTCAGTACTCGCTTCCTCACGCATGTATGTTTTCCAGCGATCCATTCGCGGCTGCGAGGCGCCAGTGTCACGCCGGGTCCCCGGTGAGTAATCTCGGAATTACAACGTGGCGCGGCGAGGCGAGGATGACGCGCGGCGCCCGAGGTCCGTCAATATTGCCCTCGCGCCTCCCCCAGCTGCTTTCATTAGAGGGCCGCACCCCTCCGGCTCTGCACTTCTCACCACCTACCACCACATACCGTGCGACCGCCTAATACGCTTTCCGTATTCGCGCCACCGTCTTTGTGGCTTCCGATAAGCTCTTACTTAGTTTCGTTTTATATATGTTTACATGCAGTTAAGGTCTATAGGATTCAGCCGTACATCTCCTATACGGCTGGTTGCTCTCGTGTACTTGCGAGTAAACCAGAGGATGATTAGTTTTATGACGTGGTGGACCCTAAAACTATAAAATTAATCATATTGATCTTTCGAAAACACTGCAGAATTCATTACTCTCTACGCAAATATCTTCCAGCTGTGAAAGTGGAATAATAGTATCTTCAAATACCGAACTGTGTCAGTCGAATTGCGCCATCACTGATCTTGACAGAATCCTTAACAACGTTTTTATGACACCTCTTTCTTAGTCAGTTGATAACTAATAGTTTGAACATGAGACACGCCGCTGAACACGCATGAGAATGCGTCGAATTCTGTAAAACTTATCGCATAAGAAAGTAACATGATCAATAATCTTTTTTTTAATACTTGGCTCAAATGTGTAACTACAACTGATCGCTCTTTTGATTGTAAGACGGGATTTGTGAAACGAACATTTGAAGGGGACACTGGGATTTTACAACATCGACAAGCTTATACCCACCCCACGGAATAGTTTAGCAAATTTTGTGCATGACGATGATGTTCTTTGCAATGATGTCAATAATACCCTAGTTGCTTGAGAACGGCTATACCGAGATACGTGGAAAGGGAAACATCTTCGTAGTATTACTAAATCAGTAAGTGATATTGCAACAGTGACTACCAATTCAGGCTAATTTCTTAAAAGGTTTTGGTTTTAGTGACTTCGGAATGCAGGACTTCATTTTATGGACCTACGTCGTCTCATCCAGGAGTAGGCTTTTTGATATTTGAAAACGTTGCTACCCCAGCAAGCAGCTATCCTTCTTTCAGAAAGTAAAGCCAGTAGGACGGTAGGCTGTGTCTAACGAAACTTGTTTATTAATTCATCTATAAAAAGGACGTTCGGGTTCCCTACCAACTTTTGATATAACATTGAGAGAGCCACCACACCTACGCTTCCATCCAAGTAATGAACCACCGTCGACATAACCACATGCCCCACTCGATATGACACTGCAGAGAGATTTGGTATCCAGCCCACGTTCACATAGAGGTAAGTAACGATGTCATACATCACCACATCTCCTCACCATTACAGGCAAATCTTGGCGATAAAATCTATTCCTCTTTTTTAAATTTGATATCTGGCAATGATACCAGAATAGTGAAGTCTCTTAACGCCCAGCTGTAGGGACACGTAACAGTTGATTCGGAAGAGATTGGATTCACTCCGTTGCGAAGCGAATGCCATTTGAACAGCAAGACTCATTGAGAGCCCTTAACACATAAATCCGATTCACCGTTCCAAAAAAATCCGTGGTAAATCAGGTTCGGTATACTATTAATATTACTGCACGTGACGATTAGCTTCATAAGCTTGCACCAATTGGACTGTTACTTTTTTCTGTGCACTATGTGTAGTTTCTGTTCCAAACGTATGCCTGTTTTGACAGTAGTTATGTAAGGCGAGAGTAAGGACTGATTCCTCCTGGGATCTTTCAAATGGTTCAAATGGCTCTGAGCACTATGGGACTTAACATCTGAGGTCATCAGTTCCCTAGAACTTAGAACTACTTAAACCTAACTAACCTAAGGACATCACACACATCCATGCCCGAGGCAGGATTCGAACCTGCGACCGTAGCAGTCGCGCGGTTCCAGACTGAAGCGCCTAGAACCGCTCGGCCACTTCGGCCGGCTGGGATCCTTCCCTGACCTCTATTGGTACATGGTCTGCTGTTATTTTTATTCTGTTTCATTCTCTTGCATGATTAATGTAGATAGCACTACATATCGTTGGCTAGGATCCGGAGCTTGGTAGAATAAATCTTGTAATGTTGGTTTCTTGAAAAAAGTTTTGTCACAGTTCTGATTCGTTGGTGTATTTCAACTATTGGCTCCCAGGAAAGAGATAAACTGAATCGAACTGTCTCATCTAATATGCCGGCCGGAGTGGCCGAGTGGTTGTAGGCGCTACAGTCTGGAAGCCGCGCGACTGCTACGGTCGCAGGTTCGAATCCTGCCTCGGGCATGGATGTGTGTGATGTCCTTAGGTTAGCTAGGTTTAAGTAGTTCTAAGTTCTAGGGGACTGATGACCTCAGAAGTTAAGTCCTATAGTACTCAGAGCCATTTGAACCATTTCATTTAATATTTTGCCGCAGTACATGAAACCGTACATCGGTGTAATATTGCTGGCAGCATGGTAGCTTCGTAAAGACGCAGTTTAGTTCGTGTTGAAAGATCGACACTCAGGAAGAATGACGCTATCTATCTAACTATTTTACACTTTGTGACCTTTTCTCTGATGTTTTGTTTTAATGTCATTTGTTGTTCTAGAGTCATACACAAATATTTTACTGCTGTCGACCAAGGCCTTACTGTATATCGTAGTCGAAGCATTCGCTTAGCTGTGAACAGTTTTTTCGTTGTAAACTACACAGCTGTCTTCTTTCCTGCATTTAGTTTATCAGGTTGGACTGTTAGAAGAGAGAGAGAGAGAGAGAGAGAGAGAGAGAGAGAAAAGATCCAACGAAGAGCTGGACGTTTCATCACGGCATCGTTTAGTCAGCGTGAGAGCGCTACTGAGATGATCAACAAAGTCCATTGGCAGACGCTGCAAGAGGGGGGTTCTGCAACACTGAGGTTTACTATCAAAAAGATTCGGCAATATTACTTCCTCCCACATATATCTCATTCTCCCCACGCGCCATTCGCAAGTGGAACAGGGTAGGGGCACCCTCCGCCACACACCATAATGTGGCTAGCGGAGTACGATGTAGACGCAGACGTGGTTTCATTTTTATTCTCTCAAAAAAAAAAAAATGGCTCTGAGCACTATGGGACTTACATCTGAGGTCATCAGTCCCCTAGAACTTAGAACTACTTAAACCTAACTAACCTAAGGGCATCACAAACATCCATGGCCCGAGGCAAGATTCGAACCTGCTACCGTAGCATTCGCGCTGTTCGGAACTGAAGCGCTTAGAACCGCTAGGGCACAACGGCTGGCTTAGATGTATAATTCCCGTGTTTTCTCTAAAAGGCTTAAGCCAAATTTCAGGATGGTTCTTTTGGAAAGGACGCGCCAATTTTCGTTCCCCATTTCGAGTCCGTACTCTGGCTCCTATGACTTCGTTGTCGACTGTAATTACAACTTCCCTTTTACCTCCGGCTCGAGCGGCACCACTCTATATAGTACGCGGCAACGACCTTGGCTTTGGATGCGGATACGGAACAAAAAATGGCCTCCACGTCAGGAGGAAGGAAATGGAGTGTGGAACGCGCGGCGGATGAGGTCCGCCTGTGGCTTGCCAGACGCAATTGGACAGCGGAGGTGCTGGCTGCCCACCCCCCAGACAGGTGGTCCTGTGGAACACAATGCGACGGGACGGGGAAAAAGGCGCCCACCGTACGTGCCTTAACGGCCCGCAATTAGAGCGGCGGTGTGGCCGAGCAAGGCAAGAAGAGCCGGCACCGTTAGCGCAGGTGCCGCCGCCCGAACCGCCCAATCCGGCGGCCCATCGCGGAAGCTGCCCGCTGCCAGGGTGTTGAACCCGCCCAAAGCGCCAAGGACGCACACGAGCAGGGGTCCAATCCGCCCTCGCCTCTTCCTCGCTGCTCCGACACAATGAGCAGTCTTCCCAGGCGGCTGTCGCGACCACAACTCTGGGAAGCTCTTGACCTAGAACTCAACTGCCAGTGGTGGCTGTCAACGAGCAGCGCACCTCTTACCTTAAATGTGAACATTTTAGGTTAGGCTTTACCGTGACTGCTATTGATATCGAATGAAACAACAAGTTTACTGTTACCAGTCACTGTTTATTTCTGTATACAATGCATTTCGAAGATTTAAACCTGCATCATCAGGTGGATTTATACGTGTTAGTATGTCAGATGTGCCTGTAGTTTTACGATTTAGGGGTAACTTGTGACATTGTCTCCAATGGTCATAAATTACCCCAATATCGTAACACAACACACGTATGTCTAAGTAACACATGTAAATCCACCTGATGATGTTGGCTTAAACCTTTGAAACGCGTTGCGGATATAAATAAAGAGTGAGTGGTAACAGTAAATTTGTTATTTCATTCTACACCTGTTGTATTCTAGACAACATTATTTTGCATCTCAAAATATTTATCTTTATTTGGTCTTTTCAGGCACTCTCTAACGCAACCGATAGTTATAACCGTGGACTGAAGCTGGATATTTTAAGCGAAAGTAAGTGTCGTATGCCGTCGTTGGTTAAGAAGCCTGGTGGTCTGGGGGCAAAACGCGTGTCTGAATACGGAAAGGTCGCGGGATAGAATTCCACTGAGACTATGGAAAATTTTTAGTCTGCTTGTAATGTAGCCTTCACCTGTTAATGACGTGATGATCCATCGGGAACGACACGTGGATTAGATTCTCCCTTCCTCGACAGGATTAATGGCGTATGTTAAGAATACGTATTCCGCCGAGACAGGGTCAAATTCAGAGGCTTGTAACAGGTCGTTGAGCCACATCAAATTATATTATTTATTATAATGGTTAAGGAGGTGATAATGAGTTTTACCTCAAACAAAAACTCAAGTTTGGTGGTGAACTAATGAAGAGAGTATGAATAGGAAAGGAAGTCATGCACAGATAACGGTTTTCACCTACGCTATTTAATATCTCCCTGAAAGTTATAATAGGAGAGTTAATGGACGGAAAGGGAAAAGGATGGAGTATCTACAGTTTTATGACGACGTGAATGTTTAAGGGAAGTACAAGCATCAAGGTATTTAATAAAATGCTGTAAGACGTAAATAGCACATTCTAACGAAAATAAATAAGAGAAAAAGCAAAACCATGACAAAAAGGAGACAAGGCCAAAATCAGCCTGCAGGGCTGTCCATAAATTCGTGGGAGTACGAGGGGTTGAAGATTTCTTCTGGACAGCACGTTGCAAGGCATCGCAGATATGCTCAATAATGTTCATGTCTGGGAGTTTGGTGGCCATCGGAAGTGTTTGAACACAGAAGACTGTTCCTGGAGCCACTATGTAGCAATTCTAAACGTTTGGGATGACGCATTGCCATGCTGCAATTTCCCAAGCCCGTGGGAAAGCACAATGGACATGAATAGATGCAGGTTATCAGACAGGAAGCTTAAGTACATGTCACCTGTCAGAGTCGTATCTAGACGTATTAGGGGAACGATATCACTCCAACTGCACACACCCCACACCATTATAGAGCCTCCACCAGTTTGAACAGTCGCCTGCTGACATGTAGGGTCCACGGATTCATGAGGTTGTCTCCATATCCGTACACATACATGCGCTCAACACAATTTGAAACGAGACGCGTCCGATCAGGCAATATGTTTCCAGTCATCAACTGTCCAGCGTCGGTGTTCATGGGCGCAAAGAGGCGTAAAGCTTAGTGACGTGCAGTCAATCAACCGTACGTGAGTGGGCCTTCTGCTTCGAAAGCCCATATCGATGATGTTTCATTGAATGGTTCGCACGCTGACGCTTGTTGATGGCCCAGCGTTGAAATCTGCAGCAGTTTGCGGAAGTATTGCACTCCTGTCACGTTGAACGATTCTCTTCAGTCGTTGTCGGTCCCGTTCTTGCAGGATCTTTTTCCGGCAGCAGCAATGTCGGAGGTTTGATGTTTTATCGGGTTGCTGATTTCTCTACTCTCGTGAAATGGTCGTAAGGGAAAGTCCTCACTCCATCGCTACCTCGGAGATACTGTGTCCCATCACTCGTGCGCCGGCTGTAACGTTCAAACTCACTTAAATCTTGATAACCTGCCATCGTAGCAGCAGTAACCGATCTAGTTACTGCGCCAGACATTTGTTGTCTTTTATTGGTGTTGCCGACCGCAGCGCCGTATTCTGCCTGTTTACATATCTCTGTGTTTGAATCTGCATGCCTGTACCAGTTTCTTTGGTGCTTCAGTGTAGAATACCCAGCATGAGGTCTGAGTCTGGTTCCTACGGTATTAACACTTAAACCTCAATATGTGGTTCCATACCATCCATAAAAGTTGCACCTCTTTTGTCACATAAACAGCCATCTGTTTGCATAACAGAACATGCGCTATGGCTGCTGCGTTCACGTTTATATTTAACAAATTCCCAATTGCGAAAAGTTTCACTGTCATCCATGACAACGGCGATACCATTGTGCTCTTCTTATCAAATACTTTTCGTATTCCGTAGACAGTACGTAGGTCTATTAAATGTGAGGGAGTACATCGAGAGTTCCGCTTTCGAGTAACAGCAACAGAGCTAAGTGGTGCCGTACGACCTGCAGTCATACGCTGAGGGAACCGGTTAGGCAGAAGGACCGCAGCTCGGCAGACGCGGGAGGGGGATCAGCTGTTGGCTGGCGTGGTCTGCCGGCGCCCTCTACTCGCGCCGGGAGACTGCACTGCACTGCCGCGCCGAGCGCCTCCCACGCAGTGAATGTCCTTGTGCTGCCGACACCGTCTGGGCGTCGCGTCTCGCACAGCCTGCATTGTCGGCCCAGTCACCTGTCACTCTGTCTTTTGACCACTGTGGCTTCGTGCAGTTTTCTTCTCGGGCCTGTACTGCCTTGGAGTCTTCAAATAATATAGCGGCGAAAAATAAATGTTGTTTACCCGCTATTTATTTCTTACTCCAAAGAGCTGTGTTTATTGCTTTTCCTATTTAATTGTAATCGATTTATTAGCTACAGATCTCCATATTTAGGAATAAAACGTGGAAATTAATCATTTTAGTTGAACCTGTTAATTTTTTTTTTCACACCTGTTGATAGGTGAATGAGCTGCTTCTCACCCAGGTGATATGCTTCCTCGTGTACTCTATGTACATTGATTGTGCGTTTTACAACTGAAGATGGAGCCTTGTGGCTTCTCAATAAATTGAACTTCTTTTGGGAAGCAATAAATAGAACTGTATGGATTCAGTAAAAAAGGAATAAATAGTATTTGTTGGTAGTCGAGTAAATGTTGGGAGCTGAAGTCGTTACCTCTTCCATCACAATGGAATGTGCAATATCATTAAAATATTAGGCAGACGACATCGATGTGGTGAAAATAACACCCGTGAAGTGCTAAGAACAGTTGCTGTACACGGTTCTAGGCGCTTCAGTCCCAAACCGCGCTGCTGCTACGCTCGCAGGTTCGAATCCTGCCTCGGGCATGGATGAGTGTGATGTCTTTACGTTGGTTAGGTTTAACTGGTTCTAAGTTCTAGGGGAATGATGACCTCAGGTGTTAAGTCCCATAGTGCTTAGAGCCATTCGAACCATTTGAAGTTTCTGTACAATCCACGGACAGCCGATCAGAATTATTTTCTAGGACGTTTCTGGTCGTCCATCTCCCCAAAACTGTTAAGAGTCAAGGAAGTGCGATCCAAACGCAGATTGGATTTTTGTGTAGCTTTAACTGAGTGAAAGCTGCTAATTTTTGGAAATAATCAGATATTATTAACAAGAAACGACAATAAGGAATATATATATATATATATATATATATACATCTATCTATTGTTATATATATATATATATATATATATATATATATATATATATATATATATATATATATATATATATTGAGAGGCCATCGTCAGAATACCCAGACTAGTGAACAGTGGTCGACAAGGTGTTCGCGAACTTACGCCATTTATTGCCCGAATTGCCCGTTTCTGAGCCAAAAATATCCTTTGAGAATGGCAAGAGATACCCCAAAATATAATACCATACGACATAAGGGAATGAAAATAAGCAAAGGAGACTAATTGTCGTGCCGAACGGTAACTTACTTCAGATACCGTTCGAATACTAGAAATTGCACGATAAACTGTTTGAACAAGATCCTGAACGTGGGCTTTCCACGTCATTTTTCTGTCTATCTGAAAACCTAGAAATTTTACCTGTTCTGTTTCACTAATTATATGCCCATTCTGTGAAATTAAAACGTCGGGTTTTGTTCAATTGTGTGTTACAAACTGTAAAAGTTGATACTGTGATGTAGTGTTAGTTTATTTTCTACAAGGCATGAACTTATGTCATGTACTGCACTATTTGAAAAAGAGCCAATGTTGCACACAACATGCTTCACTGCCAAGCTAGTGTCATGAGCAGACAGAAATACTTTAGAGTTACCCGTAATACTAGAAGGCATATCATTTATATACACTACTGGCCATTAAAATTGCTAAACCACGAAGATGACACGCTACAAACGCGAAATTTAACCGAAAGGAAGAAGATGCTGTGATATGCAAATGATTAGCTTTTCAGAGCATTCACACAACGTTGGTGCCGGTGGCGACACATACAACGTGCTGACATGAGGAAAGTTTCCAACCGATTTCTCATACACAAACAGCAGTTGACCGGCGTTGCCTGGTGAAACGTTGTTGAGATGTCTCGTGTAAGGAGGAGAAATGCGTACCATCACGTTTCCGACTTTGATAAAGGTCGGATTGTAGCCTATCGCGATGGCGTTTTATAGTATCGCGACATTGGTGCTCGCGTTGGTCGAGATCCAATGACTTAGCAGAATAAGGAATCGGTGGGTTCAGGAGGGTAATACGGAACACCGTGCTGGATCCCAACGGCCTCGTATCACTAGCAGTCGAGATGACAGGCGTCTTATCCGCATGGTTGTAAAGGATCGTGCAGCCACGTCTCGATCCCTGAGTCAACAGATGGTGATGTTTGCAAGACAACAACCATCTGCACGAACAGTTCGACGACGTTTGCAGCAGCATGGACTATCAGCTCGGAGACCATGGCTGCGATTACCCTTGACGCTGCATCACAGACAGGAGCGCCTGCGATGGTGTACTGAACGACGAACCTGGGTGCACGAATGGCAAAATCGTCATTTTTTTCGGATGAATCCAAGTTCTGCTTACAGCATCATGATGGTCGCATACGTGTTTGGCGACATCGCGGTGAACGCACATTGGAAGCGTGTATTCGTCAGTACCACCCGGCGTGATGGTATAGGGTGCCATTGATTACACATTCGGTCACATCTTGTTCGCATTAACGGCACTTTGAACAGTGGACGTTACATTTCAGATGTGTTACGACCCGTGGCTCTACCCTTCATTCGACCCCTTCGAAACGCTACATTTCAGCAGCATAATGCACGACCACGTGTTGCAGATCCTGTACGGGCCTTTCTGGATACAGAAAATGTTCGACTGCTGCCCTTGCCAGCACATTCTCCAGATCTCTCACCAATTGAAAACGTCTGGTCAATGGTGGCCGAGCAACTGACTCGTCACAATACGCCAGTCACTACTCTTGATGAACTGTGGTATCGTGTTGAAGCTGCATGGGCAGCTGTACCTGTACACGCCGTCCAAGCTCTGTTTGACTCAATTCCAAGGCGTATCAAGGCCGTTATTACGGCCAGAGGTGGTTGTTCTGGGTACTAATTTCTCAGGATCGATGAACCCAAATTACGTGAAAATGTAATCACATGTCAGTTTTAGTATATTTGTCCAATGAATACCCGTTTGTCATCTTCATTTCTTCTCGGTGTAACAATTTTAATGGCCAGTAGTGTAAATAAAGAACAGGAGTGGCCCCAACAATGATCCCTGCCCCCCCCGCCCCCCCCCCCATTTCACTGTACCCCACTCAGACCCCACATCACAGCTATTCTCAACACTGTGAATAGTGACATTTTGCTGTCTGCTGTTAAAGTAAGAGGTGAACCAGTTGTGAGCTACTACCCGTATTCCATAATGGTCCTACTTCTCGAGCAATATTTTGTGATCAACACAATCAAACGCCTCAGTTAAATAAAAAAAAAGATGCATTTGAGGAAATTCGCAGTGTTTCAAGTGTGGTGGGACTGAGGATAGTATCTGCTGTCGCCTACTGCTGCAAGCGTCAGAGCCCGAGGCTAAGAGCTGAGGCGCGGGTCCAGCAGTGAGCGCCAGCGGGAGCGCCGGCACGCGGACTGCTCGTCCTTGAAGACGCGGCGGCGGCAGAGGCAGCATCAGCGGCCCAGGGCCAGAGGCGGCGGAATGCAGACTGCGGGGGCGGAGACGTGCGTCGCATGGCGCGCCCTATTACATATGTAATGCAGCTGCTCGCTGTCCGCTGTCCGAAACGGCGCATACCGGGCCCCGGCTCCCGGCCGTCTGGGCGGCGCGCGGCGCCCGCCGGCCGGCCGGCCGCTCTTCCGGCCGATGAACCGCGTCTCTCGTTCCCCAGCTCCGTCGTGGGCGGCTCGCGCCGGCCCGGGGCTGCGTGAGTATGTCGGCCATTAATTTAAGTGCCGCTTGTGTATATTGTCGTAATAACAGGGCCGGCTCACCAAATAACATGTCGTCCAGACTGATTCCGTCCAGGGGTCGTCCCGATGGCCGCACGTCTCGAACTTATTGACCCCGGGCGGTAATACTGCACTGCCGGACAATAGACGACGCTTCGGAACTAGCGCTCTTCATTTCTCGCCGTCCACTTTAATAGGAAAAGCGTCGTGCCTGCGGCGAAACACAATTCCCGAGACCCTCGATGCAATGGTATGCGTCTATGATTGCTACAGATCTATGATCCAGTTCGTATTAATGGCGAGTTATATATGACCGCTCTGAGATACCTGTTTTCTGTGACCGTAATGGCACCGAAATCCGTCTGGCGCCAGCTGACACGACACTGAAACATACTAGCGCATTGGTTTCGTAGTTACAAACATTTCCTAATGACCACATCATGAGCAAATGTTATAGTGGCGTAAAAGGCGAGCACATGATGCATTCTACGCAGCGAGGGACAGGGAATGCTTAGCGGTGTTACCAATGTGGTCACTCTATCGGTCCCACGCTACATGCACTGGACTCGCATTCCGGAGGATGACGGTTCAATCCCGCGTCCGGCCATCCTGATTTAGGTTTTCCGTGATTTCCCTAAATCGTTCCAGGCAAATGCCGGGATGGTTCCTTTGAAAGGGCACGGCCGACTTCCTTCCTCGTCCTTCCCTTATCCGATGAGACCGATGACCTCGTAGTTTGGTCTCTTCCCCCGAAGAACCCAACCCAACCCACGCTACATGCTCCAGATGTCGCCTACGCTGGTAACCGTCAACGATGGAGTAAGCACCGCGCTGGGCCATTCATTCTGCTGCTGGCTCTCCCTAGACTTATTTACGTTGTACGTTGCTGTCGTTTGTTAACTTGATACATGAAGTTTCTGCTTCACGTTACCCAGAATGAAGAGTACGGTGGCTAAGTACGTTCACCATACTTCAAAGAACAAACCATTCTTGTGTGTGTGTGTGTGTTTGTGTGTGAGGGCGTGTGTGTCTGTCTGTTTGTCTGCCGTGTTTTCAAAGTATCATCATCCGTGTGACTGGATTTCTGGGGTGAAGTAGTCTTAAGCAGAGCCGTAGACCCTATTAAGGTGGTGGATTCTGATTAATTTAACCTTCAATTTTATTTCTTTTGTCTTCACTTAGCTTCAATCGACATCATCTTCCACGGTGGCTTGCGGTACCTTGACCCTGTGCCACCGTGCACATGCCACGGAACAGACATATTCGAGGTGGACTGATGTCGGACGTAATACTTCAACCTTGTTGACGAGTATCATAGTGGATATTCGAACATCTTCTCTGAAGAGGTCCTGGACCCGAGACCAACGAGGTGCAAAGCACCGATTCTGGACTGCCCGGAGTAGGCGTATTGATGAGGGACAAAAGTGCTCCATGACGAGCAGCGGTAAAGAAGCGCCGGGAGGACTGTTGCAGAATAATAGCGGAGCTCGGGCTTGGTCCATAATTGCGTGCTGGCCAGTGTAGGGTAGATCTGGTGGAGAAGTTAGAGCAGCTTGATTCGTTTCTCTCGTACATGTGTGTTAAAAATTATCGTGTCGTCCAGGATAGTACCAAGTATTTAAGCCTGTTCGTCCGTTTGAGTGGTCGACTGTGCAGAATCAATCACGGAGATCGAGGCGTCGTCATAAGAACATTAGAGCCTTCATATTTTCTACATTGAGTTTATTACAGTTTTGTGCCGCTCATTGTTCAGTTAACGTCAGTTCTCGCTACGGGAGCACTCGTCATAGACATATGCGGCAGAATGACGCTCTTGGCTGGCGGGTCACGAAGCACACTAGCCTTTGCTGCTGCACTTCACCCAACCACGCGCCTTCGTAGTGCAAACCGCTATAGACGTCGAATAATAAAGGTCTCCGCAGTATATTATGGAGCTGGGGCATGGCGGACAGTAAACACCTTTACCTGTGGAGCCTAAATTCTGGTGTCCCTTTGTGCTCTTCGAAAGGAGCTACCTGTCTTCCGGCTCATGCTTCACCTTCTCGCTTTTCCCACTGCCCTCATCATTAACAGATACGCAGCTCACTCGCAACACTCTCTCATCGTCAATATTTACGCATATCTCACGATGGAAAGTAAGTGTGTTCGAATATTGGTGAGCTGTTCAGTCAAGTCGTTTAACTACCGTGAGAGTTTTCGTCTACAACAAGGCCATGAGGCTTTCCAATACGCCTGACTAAGTGCCTTACCAGAATTACCTTCAATTATCCTGACTTGCTTCAACACAGAAAATGTGCGTTAGGGAGAGGGAATGCTGATGTTAGACACTACTCAGCAAGTATCAGTCGTTTTTGTGTCAATTAGATAAAGCTATCTGTTACTCCGATCTCACAGATCCTGATGCTGTTCTGTGCCACTTCTTAGACAGCTGCGCATCTGAAAACGCTGACATGTAGAATACTCGAAAAATCAATACGCACTTAAAAAAAACATCTTTACAATCACAAACGGCATTACTTTTACGAAAAACGTATACGGACATAGCAAGCTTCACCGGTTGTGGTGAATCTTTGTCAGTGATCTAAAAAGTTATACAGTGTCCCCATTTCAACTGGTGAAACTCTGCTCCAACCATCTCCTAGCAACAAGCTCACAACACTATCCCTCATGACCTCGATATCAACCACAAACTCGCTCCGAGCCCAAAACAAACCTGGCGCCCCACGTCTAGGTAGCCACTTTGCCCTAGCGATCTCGAGACTCGTTTCACTCGTAGAAACTCCGTAGCTGTACATTCAACTATACCGTTACCTTGATTGTCGAGAATTACTCGTTGGCTCCGCATAAAAAAGAAGAAATACAAAGTAATGCTACAGACCCCCACGCTGCCGACAAGAACACTGCGTCTTTGTGGTGGCGGAGCTCGGCGTGGCGTTATTAAGAGTAATACGCTGATGGGAATCGAGCCCTGGACGGAGGGGCGCCGTGGCCACACCTCCCGTACGTCGCCGTGTTTTTGTAGCGCGCCCGGCACCGCAAATTGCCGTACTCTTCATCTGGCCTATTTGCGGTCGGCCCTGCGGGGACTGTACGTCATGCTTGTTGCAGTAACGCTCTCAGCGGTCTGCCGGGGCTCCGCGCTGCTGTCATCCCCAATCCCTCGGTTCCTCCTCTCAGCGGTTCACTGCCCAACGATGACCTTCCGGTATTCTGTAGCACCTACACAGGTCGCCTTGCAATTCATCGAACCAGATAAATCAGTTCTAAACGCAACATAAAGAAGTGAACATCTATGGCAACTTCTTAATAAGGCTTCCAATTCCAAACCGCAACTACTTTTAGACTGATGATGATGATGAGGTCCCATACACCGAGGAGCGTAGGGAACGATGCAGGAGACCCGCACCGGCGACTACGTAAGGACCTAGCGGAGGTGGTTTGCCATTGCCTTCCTCCGACCGTAATGTGGATGAATGATGATGTTGAAGACAACTCAACAACACCCAGTCATCTCGAGGCAGGGAAAAATCCCCGACCCCCTGGGAATCGAACCCGGGACCCAGTGCGCAGGAAGCGAGAACGCTACCCCAAGACCACGAACTGCGGACACTTTTAGACTGTGCCATTATAAAACCAACCGAACAGTGCTAGTACCTCGGATTAGTAATAAAATCCACAGCGTCCACGGATAAAGGCACTGAAAATGTTTAAAAACTGGTTGGTTGAAATCGCTAACGTAAGTTGTCTGTTATGCGAAAAAGCCTATCAAAGTTCAAGGAAATATAAGACAAGCTCTGACGTACCGTTCAAAATACTGGGCAATGCGCAAATCACACGAATGGAAGCTCCAAAGTACGGAAACAAAGATGTGACGCTGATTTCGTAGAGTGGCTCTGAAAGTCAGAGAAAAGAACGACTGCACTACATCCGAGGCTCGTTAACAAACCCGAAAAACTTCAAGAGAATCACTTCGTTGGTATGGGCTTGTCGTGCAACGCGGACTTAACCATTACACAAGGAAAGTCCTCGACATATAACAGCCGAGAAGAGACCCTGGACGCCCACCACACAAATCGTTTAGGACCCCAAAGGTTAACATGAAAACGATAGGAATGCTTCCTGAAATGAGGCATGTATCTTCAGAATGGCGTAACAAAACTAGGAGTTCATATTCCAAGAGGTATGGGAAACAAGTCACGGAAGAAGAAGAAGAAGAAGATGGGGAGAGAGACACACAGAGAGAGAGAGAAAGAGAGAGAGAGAGAAATTTTTCTCGTTGTAGTGTATCCGCAATACCCCACAGACTTTTCTATCCACAATGAACCTGAATCAGAGAATCAAATATGTGTGATATGATCAGACTCAAAAAGCAAATTTGCTAGTGTGGCTGTTTTCTGCGGCAAGTGTATGAATATTCGTTTCATAAATTCTAAAACAAAACTTTACTATTCACCGAAAAAATGCATCTGGCTGTAATATAAAAGGCGAAACGCCTCTCGAACGTACATAAATATAATATTTCAGCAAGGAAAAGGCGTTTACATTCATGAATGAATGATTACTATGTATTTAGAGGAAAATTTTTGTGACACCTGGGATTGAAAGTCCTTTATTCTATTTCGAGTAGAGGATGTATTAGAGACGGCAGGTAAGAATAGGACTCAGACACACTGACCCGCGTCGAGCAGGCAGTGCTCTTCTGGTTTGCGCTCTGTGTGCGTACTGTGCAACGCTTTGCCGTAAAAGGCAAAGCGCAGTACGCCATTTTAAGGAGGCAGGGGCGCGAGCGAGACCCGAACCTGATACGCGCGCCGTACTGATCACTTTTGGTCTGGTGCACCAGCCGCCCCGAGTGTGGTTTTTGAACAGTAGTGGTCTCCCTTGTACACGAATGGCTCGTTGCACACCAATCTTTTTCTTAGAAAATGTGATAGACAAACAGGTAAAAAATGACAATATGCAGAAAAAAGTTTACACATTTCACAGACGGCGCACACGAATTCCCACCACTTGGTATTTGACAAGGAGGAGCATCCGGACGCAGGAGCGAAGTAATGAAAGTATCTTCAACTCATGAAACGAATCGAGGCCCGTGACCTCAGCAGAACGCTAGAAAGAAGAATAGGAATATGTGTACTCTGCATTTCATCGCTTGCCATGTGCACCGTCTTCTTTTGGGGACTGCACGTAGGAAGAAAGAATGTCGCGCTCTGTTACATGCTATGGCTAGGAAAATTCTACTCTACATCCATTTTCCCGGCATGTTAATCCTTTAGCATCGAGGGAGAAACGTAAAGTAGATGGGAAGGTATGGACCGAACCAGTGGCAAGTTCAAGTCGTTCCCGGAGGCATCCTCGGATGACTCGATTGGAAGAGCAATGCTGAAGAATTAGAGTTGTCTAGATTAGACTCCCCGCGGGACACAGGATGTTGTCACACAAGTTTGGTAGAAAAATAATTACAGGAAGAGAATACTAGTCACCTAGTACGTTATACAGATTAATCCATTAATTTTCGGGCATTCAGCCGTGTTAATCCATCTGTTTCGGAGACGTTTAATGGATTATTCATTACGCCGTGAGAAGCTTGAAATAAACGAAAGTAAATTACTTTGCTACTGGAACGTTCTCCAGTGCCTCGGAGAGTACAACACAAAAACTACCGCAGGTTTATTCCTTCGACATCCGAACTGTGCTACTATCTGATCTCTAAGTCACACTGCTCTCGCCGAACACCAACAACGTCGGAGCACACATCAAAGAAAAGTTTTATTTGTACATCTTTCGGTTTTCGTGGCATTGCACCCTACTGCACCTAGGATGAAAGGCATGTCTGCAAGATGCTGTAACGGGTAACGTTCCATCGTCGCAAATCAGTCACGAACTGTAGAGCGTGGGTGCATCTCAGGCGATTGTGTATTGTCGATGCATCAGGCCATATTATTTACAAAATATAAGCAATTTACAAATACGTCCGTTCCACGCATTGAGACTTCCTACCAGATGAAATATTTACACTCAAGAGCCAAAGAAACTGGTGCACCTGCCTAATATCGTGTAGGGCTCCGGCGAGCACACAGAAGTGCCGCAGTACGACGTGGTGCGGACTCGAATAATGTCTTAGTTAGTGATGAAGGGGATTAGCACCATGAATCCTGCAGGGCTGTCCATAAATCCGTAAGAATACGAGGGGGTGGAGATCTGAACAGCTCGTTGCAAGGCATTCCAGATATGCTCAATAATGTTCATGTCAGGGGAATTTGGTGGCCAGCGGAAGTGTTTGAGCACAGAAGACTGGTCATGGAGCCACTATGTAGCAATTCTAAACTTTTGGGGTGTCGCATTGTCCTGCTGCAATTGCCCAAATCCGTGGGAATGCACAAAGGACATGAATGGATGCAGGTTATCAGACAGGATGCTTAAGTACGTGTCACCTGCCAGAGTCGTATCTAAACGTATTAGGGGTCCCGTATCACCCAAACCGCACACACCCTACATCATTATACAGCCACCGCCAGCTTGAACAGCCCCCTGCTGCAATGCAGGGTCCATGGATTCAAGAGGTTGTCTCCATACCCATACACGTCCATCCGCTCTATACAATTTGAAACGAGACTCGTCCACCAGTCAACATGTTTCCAGTCATCGACAGTCCAATAACGGTGTTGACGGGCCCAGGCGAGGCGTAAAGCTTTGTGTCGTGCAGTCATCAAGGATACACAAATCCGAAGGCCCTTATCGAGGATGTTTAATTTAATGATTCGCACGCTGGCGCTTGTTGAGGGCTCAGCGTTGAAACCTGCAGCAATTTGCGGAACGGTTGCACTTCTGCCACGTTGAACGATTCTCTTCAGTCGTCGTCGGTCCCGTTCTTACAGGAGCTTTTTCCAGCCGCAGCGATGTCGGAGATTTGATGTTTTATCGGATTCCTGATGTTCATGGTACACTCGTGAAATGGTCGTAAGGGAAAGTCCCCACTTCACCGCTACCTCGGAGATGCTGTGTCCCATCGCTCGTGCGCCGGCTGTAACGTTCAAACTCACTTAAATCTTGATGACCTGCCATAGTAGCAGCAGTAACCGATCTAAAAACTGCCGGCAGACACTTTTTGTGTTATATAGGTGTTGTGTACATAGTTCCGCGTAGTCAGCGCATACACAACTTTCCCACTAGAGCGCGCCCCGCTAAGCACAACAGCGCAGGCACAGCGCTCGTCCGTCTCTGTACTACGAGATGGCGCTGTCTTCGAGACGGACCAAATTCTGCTTCCGCCGATCCGCGTATTAATATGTAACGCAGCCAATGAGATTGCTGCTAACGTAGAATCTTTTCTCCTCGCGGATCACACTCGCGCAGTGATACCTGAACGCTCGAGGTATTATAACGAGTGTACAGACCTCCGATTAGTCAGTCTGCATTAGTCTGCATTAGTCTGCATTAGTCTATAGTCAAGTTTCAGTCTGCGCCTAATAAGATCATCATATTCCTGTACATAGCCACGAAGAGAAATGTATAGACACTTTGTCAAGTATCAGAGATATGTGAGAATAAGATTAACATACCAAGACCAAAGGAACTTCAGATTGTCAATTGTAAACAGCATCCAGAATCAAGTTACGTAATATCTATGCTTTTTATTATTTTAATAAATCTGTGTGAAAATTAATCAAGTTCTGTTTAAAGTTGGTCACCGTCAATCTGCTACTCTGAGCGTGCAAGTGGCATTTCTATCGTCTGACCTAACGGCAGAAGATAAACACGCCACGATAAGACATATTGCTGACACTCGCCTACTTCGTTAGAGCGACAAGTCAAGTAATCTGATGGTGTGTGTACCGAAGGTCTTACAGTACGCACACCACAATAGGCGTTGCCGACCGCAGCGTCGTATTCTGCCTGTTTAAATATCTCTGTATTTGAATATGCATGCCCATACTAGTTACTTTGGCGCTTCAGCGTATTCCCATTTTTGGTTTCTTATGTAAGTGCTTCGTTTTGGATACCTTGCCGTGTATGCAGTGTAGAGACGAGAGGTTTTGAGTTGGATTCGGGTGGTATCAGCCTGTAATTGCTGTGCGGGTACATGAAAGAAATGAGAGTTGGCAAGGCAGCGGTCGTGCACGGAGTCTGTCTCTCCGGCGCAGGGACAGGCGGCTTCGGCGGAGGCAGTGCTGACCTCGAGACGGCGTGTTGCAGCAGGGATTGAGGGGGCTGTATCGGCGCCGCTGCCACCCACGTGGCGAACGCAGCGGCCAAGACGTCCTCATTACACGCGCATCCAGAAATCATTAGCACGGCACCCTGCCTGCTGCCTGCTGCTTGCTCCCTGCCCGGCCCCCACCCTGCGCACGGACACCACGCCAGACAGCGTGGGCGGACGCCGCCGTTGCAGCCACCACTTGAGATCTGGATAAGCACCTGCTCGCTAAGCTCAAGGTGGTTCAAATGGTTCAAATGGCTCTGAGCACTATGCGACTTAACTTCTGAGGTCATCAGTCGCCTAGAACTTAGAACTAATTAAACCTAACTAACCTAAGGACATCACACACATCCATGCCCGAGGCAGGATTCGAACCTGCGACCGTAGCGGGCGCTCGGTTTCAGACTGTAGCCCCTAGAACCGCAAGGCCACTCCGGCCGGCCAAGCTCAAGGTGGACACAGCATCTGCAGAATAAGATCTCGTCTCGTACGCGATGTTTTCAATTTAATGTGCGGGTAGTTCGAAAAAGAATTTTAAAAACTGTGGGGACAGGTTCCTTACACAAAAAAAGGATCTAAAATTCTTCGTTCTAGAGTTCATAATAAAGGTTTACAATTTTAGTAACTGGAGTTCATGGACTCATAAACTCATAATAAATAGTCGAAAGATCCCCCTCCTGCGCCGGCCGGAGTGGCCATGCGGTTCTAGGCGCTACAGTCTGGAGCCGCGCGACCGCTACAGTCGCAAGTTCGAATCCTGCCTCGGGCATGGATGTGTGTGATGTCCTTAGGTTAGTTAGGTTTAAATAGCTCAAAGTTCTAGGGAACTGATCACCTCAGATGTTAAGTCCCATAGTGCTCAGAGCCATTTGAACTATTTTAGTTACGTGTTTGTTTAACCAACAGAAACGCGTCGACGAAATCCTGGAAACCTGAACTGGTCGACGCTTGAAGAAAGACACCAACTAACCTGCGAAAGGCTATTTACAAGTTTTAAGTGAGGAATCTAGGATTACACTACTGGTTCGTACGTATCGCTGCGCGGTGACAGCGCGCACAAAGACAGTTCATTCTTCGGCGCTCCATACGAGAATGAAGTAGGAAGTATCCTTTGAGACGCTCTTTACAGTGGTTTGCAGAGTATGATGAGAACAGTTGGTATGATGATGAATGGTGTTTGGATTTTTTTTTCTGTATATGTCCTTCGTAAGACCTCTGAGACAGCTGTTTGCCAGGAATCGAATACGAACAGTAACTTGCCTATCCGCAGTACATGACGGTGATGCAGTACTGTATGAATCTCAGTAGAGAACTTGGATCGTTTATGTGACAGGGTTATGGGAAAGGGTGCTTGTATAATGCGTGGACATCCTAGAGCCCATTTCCAGTTTAAATATGCAGCAGGTTGTCTGGGCTGTAGAATAACTAGTCTGACGGCAGCAGAGGATGCACAGGGCTGGGAAGATGGTCTTGCCGCGGAGGGGGTCCTGGAATTCCCACACTGGGGTGCCCATGAGCCGCTCCGTCAAGACAATTACCCAGACACTTTATTTCACGGTAATTCTCGGCCATTATAATTGGCTGGTCATTGTGATACGAACGCACGAGCGGCTAGTTGTCAGGTTCTTGCTGCCTGCGCCGTAAATCTCCATAACCATTTCCTTGATATATTACTTCTCGGGAGCGTAGCTTGTGCTTCATTTACTGGGATGCAGCCTATCGCAAATGGAACTGATATCAAATGTTACTGCAGTCATCGAGTGGCAGGGCATAACGAATTAAAGTATGGTCTTTTCTCAGCAAATGCCACAGTCTGCGTCCTACACATCTGATTCTTTCTATTAAAATTTTTTCACCCGCTACCGTTAAAGAAAGAACAGGCTATTCGGTTAAAAATGAAGCGTAAGAGACCTTTCAGCCAAATATGTGGCGATCTCGTAATGGGTCAGAGGCAATCAAGATTGAGATAATTTGCGACATTTTCGTAACAAACGAGAGAAACCTGCCGAAAATTCTTGGTCAGATCTGGTGAATAGAAATTTAATTCTGGTCAAGTCTAGTGTATGTGTGTTCATGTGTATACAGAATAAACTCGATGAATTGCTCTATATGTGCTGTGTATTTACGCCCTCTCCGTTTCTCCTGCCCGTAATTGAGATGTATTATGTGAGTTTTTGTTGGTTTTATGCTGCGAGGACGATAAGCTAAGCGCTTCTTTAGAGCTTAAAAGACACTATAGAAATAATGACTCTGTCTAAGCATCAACTAGTTAAAGCTACACTAGTAGTATTAGCAGGAGGATGGATCAAAAAGTAATGCCTCCCGTGTCACAAAAAAATATATAATAGTGAACAAGTAACAGCGTAATTAGTGTAGAGCGTAGCCAGAGCTGCCCTGAAAAATTCATGGTTTTGTTTCCTGATCCATTTAACTCAGAATGATTTTAAAGCTGTTGATTGTGAACTCTAACGTGTCTGTCTCCTCGAATCACATCAGCATGACCGCGACTGGCATCTGTGAAAGATGCCAACGGCCGGCCGCTTCGTGGTTTGTCTGTAATGTAAGTTTAGTCGCTACCAAACTTGTTCACCCAACGCCACACATTACTGATGTGCACTACAGAGTCTTCATATACTTGCTTCATGAATGGGGTTAAAACAACTACAAAATCGAAGCAGCAAAACCCCGAGTTTTTCCAAACTGGTTTTGATGCCTGAGTTCAACCAAGGCGCAAATGTCTGCTAAGGCACGGTGATTACGTTGAACGGAAATGTTGCCAAGAGGACAGTTCAGGCTATTACCTCTAATAATTACGCTTTATATGTTCATCATTAAATTTTTGACGATACAGGTGGCATTACTTTTTGAACTTCCATCGTACTTGAGAATACAAAAAAATGGTTCAAATGGCTCTGAGCACTATGGGACTCAACATCTGAGCTCATCAGTGCCCTAGAATATAGAACTACTTAAACCTAACTAACCTAAGGACATCACACACATCCATGCGCGAGGCAGGATTCGAACCTGCGACCGTAGCAGTCATGCGGTTCCGGACTGAAGTGCCTAGAACCGCAGGCCACCGCGGCCGGCTTTGAGAATACAGAGTAACTGTTAATGTTCTCACTACGTCAAAGATGAGCATATAGTGTAGAAGCAACGCATAAATAAATAATATACCTTGCGTACAGAAATAAATACGCGAAGAGGTGCATAAAATCCCGCATCGGCTGGAAACATTTAGCTCTGCTTTTTCTCTTTCGACCGAGCGAGGTGAGGTTGTGTAACGAAATTGGATTCGCTATCCGAAGGAACAGGGTTCGAATCCCCGACTGAAAATCTGGGTTTATAGTCTTTTACCTGCGGATTTCTTTAGTACCTTGAGGTGAATAGTGCTTGAGAAGACCACCGGAGTTCTGGCTCTATTTTTATCGTGTCTGATTTCATCGATGATCACCTCTCTGTTGGCGATAAAATAACCTTACAAGCTTCCTTGTGATGTTCGATGTAAAATTTTTTGTTACATATTTTACTTTATTTGTTACCATATTAGAATGGATGTGTGATTCGTATAAAACGTTGCAGACCTTGACGTTAAAATAAATTCCTGTTTTCGATTTTCTACCTCGCTTCTGATTCATGGAATAGAACCACACTATTTCCAATTGGTAGCAATACCAGGAGTAAGTCTTTGACCGCACATCCAAGTGCTTTGTGCGTCAGCAAGAGAAACGTACTCTTCCCTTGGTCATGGTACAGTAACCTAGATTACTGCTATGAGGCCAAATTAATCATACTTTAATGCTCCGGTTTTTTAGGAACAATTAAATTTTAGTAGGTACTCTTTTGCTTTGGTGAAAGTGGTTCAGTAAACCGCAACAAAAATGTGCTATATCATTGCCACCATTTAGAGGCGCTGGCTGGTGTCAGATCTGTCCTGGGTTCGATTCCTCTGATCCTGTATCCTTTCAGCCTTGTGGAGACAAGTGATAAAGTGCTTGAGTAAATAAATAATGTCAGTTATACGTAAGCCAGAGAAGTGGTAAATCGAAAGTATTGTATTAGCACGGCTGTCTCGCTTATTTTCACTTACCAGAAAGTGAAAAAGACTGCTTCACGCTGCCATCTGAGAACGAATCTCAGGGGGTTCGAGCCTAGTGACGGCACTATTCCTCGGAACTACATGGAGCTGCGATAGGAGTGGAGGTGTAGTTGCACGGGTTACGTAAGGCGAGCAGGGCGCCCTGGAGCGAGGACGGGCTGTTACCGGCGCAGATGCTCCGATAAGGCGCCACTCGTCCTCCTCCATCTGAGTCATCTTCCGAGGGACATCAGTGCCGCACACAATGGCTCCTCTGCAGCCCCGGGCAAGGAAAAAAGAAGCAGGCGAAACGGTGAACACATGTTAATTGGCCATCTCCCTCCCGTCGTCCTTGTGCGCCGCTTAAAGGCTCCCCTTCAGCCACGAGTCTCTCTCTCTCTCTCTCGCTCTCTCTCTCTCTCTCTCTCCTAGGAGCAACGAGTCTGCTTTGTTCTCCAGGGCTCCCCGGTTCGAAGCCAGGGCATTACCTTTTTGAAATACGCTGTGCTCATACATATTCATTGTCATTGTGCCTCGTTTGCAATATATCATACTGAAAATTAATGCAATTTGTCTTCAGTTTCTAGAGAGAGAGATAGAGAGAGAGAATTTTGAAGTGCAAATAAGGCAAACACAGCAAAAAGGAAAAGCAAGTTCATAGACGCCGAAAGAAATGAGGGTGTAAGTGAAACCAATCTTTCCCATTATAATTCTGTTAGCAGCAAGGGAAAAGCCCGCCGGCTTCTATGTAAATAAGAAGGAGTAATAAACGTAAACCACCGCAGGTGGTGCTTTGTCAATAAAAATGAAACACATCCGCTTTAACATACATAAATTTCAGTATGTTTAAGGGAGAAAAATGGGTACTATTTACTTCTTTGTTCTTCTACTTTGTGTTCCTTGCGTCCAAATGACACCAAGATGAAACTTCTCGGCAATTCATAACCGTGTGCTGAACCTGGCCTCGAACCCGGAACCTTGCCACTGACGGGAAGTGCTTTTACCGACGGGCGTTACCTCACTCATACAGTTTATATCTTCCTCTTAATTTCGAAGTAGTGCAAACACTTCGCCGCAGAGTGAAGTTCTCTTTATGAAACCATTCTCCTAGGCTATGGCCGAGCCAGTTTTCAACGATATACTCCCAGTAATGACGATTCCACGACTTAGCGTGAAAATTTATGTGAAATTTGGAAAGTAGGAAACAGATGGTGTCAGAATTAAATCTGTGGGCAGAGTTTGTGAGTCTTACCTGGATAATCCACAGAAAAGCTTGTTGCCCTGGAAAGGCAAGGTTCCAGTTTCGAATCCTGCATAGGTACTTGGAATAGATTTTCCAGTACTGAACGGAGCATCAGCAATTCAGAAGTACAAGCAAATATCACGATAGAAACTCAGGATAAGCCTGACCAAACGCCCTCACTCGCAGCTACAATAATATTGTGATCGACTAATACATATATCGCAATGGAAATATCTCCATAACGGTGGAAGTGGCTACGTTATATGCTGTGCATCCTTGTTTCATTCATTCACGGCACTTGCTATTGACAACAGTAATGTCCACTTTATTCTTCGTCCTCAGAGTTGCATTCAATGTTGCTCGCTTATATTTCGGTTGATTCTCGGGTAGCGTTATTTGTGCGTTAACTATGGTACACGGCAGTATGGATAGGTTTACTGATAGTGAGTTGACGGGTATTCACCTCGGATTCGGGTACACTGTACACTGACAGATCGGATTGAATACACAGTGATAAAAATGTATGTGTTTTGTGTGAGGCATTACTCCGTGTTTTGGCTTTTACGTTTTTATGATTGCATATTATACAGGCTTCTTCGCTGTTGTGGAGGTATTTTCAACTGCTAACGAGGCACCAGAGTCCCTTGCACAAAATATAAAATATCCCCGAACAACCTCCAAAATTTTGAACGTTGGTTGTTTGATTTGGCGAGGGGTCAAACAGCGAGGTCATCGGTCCCATAGAATTAGGGAAGGAAGTGGACCGTGCCATGTCAAAGGAACCATCCCTGCATCTGCCTGAAGCAATTGTAGGGCAATCATGGGAAACCTAGATCAGGACGGCCGTACGCGGGTTGAACCGTCGTCCTCCCGAATGCGAGGCCAGTGTGCCAACTATTGCGCCACCTCGCACGATATTTTGACGGTAGAATTCGGGTTTACTCTGTATAGTACTCCTTATCCAGTCCTTTAACGGATAAGAATAAAAAATTACTAGTCGAAGATACACAGACGAAAATCTAGAGATGCAAATCTCAGCACTGAGGTGTCTCTGGGACCAGAGTTGGTTTTTTCGAAGGGAGAACCTGGTTTTTACTCTTAGGTAAACTGCAAGAATGGTGAAGCGAGAGAGAAGGCGAAGTAGAGGGTACGTACATTCTAGGTATGAGGAGCATGCTACTCCACACATTATTAAGGAAGGAAGGTTCAAATGGATCTAAGCACTATAGGAATTAGCATCTGAGATCATCAGTCCCCTCCTAAGGACATCACACACATCCGTTCAAAAATGGTTCAAATGGCTCTGAGCACTATGGGACTTAACATCTATGGTCATCAGTCCCCTAGAACTTACAAGGGAACCACCCCATCGCACCCCCCTCAGATTTAGTTATAAGTTGGCACAGTTGATAGGCCTTGAAAAACTGAACAGGGATCAATTGAGACAACAGGAAGAAGATGTGTGGAACTATCAAAAAATAAGCAAAATATACAAACTGAGTATCCATCTGTAACATATACAACATCAAGGACGATGCTCTAAGGAGCGCCGTGGTCTTGTGGTTAGCGTGAGCAGCTGCGGAACGAGAGGTCCTTGGTTCAAGTCTTCAATTGAATGAAAATTTTAATTTTTTATTTTCAGTTTATGTGACAAACTCTTATGTTTTCATCACTTTTTTGGGAGTGATTATCACATCCACAAGAAAACCTAAATCGGGCAAGGTAGAAGAATCTTTTTACCTATTCGCCAAGTGTACAAGTTAGGTGGGTCGACAACATATTCCTGTCATGTGACGCACATGCTGTCACCAGTGCCGTATAGAATATATCAGACGTGTTTTCCTGCGGAGGAATCGGTTGACCTATGACCATGCGATCAAATGTTTTCGGTTCCCATTGGAGAGGCACGTCCTTTCGCCTACTAATCGCACGGTTTTGCGGTGCGGTCGCAAAACACAGACACTAAACTTATTACAGTGAACAGGGACGTCAATGAACGAACGGACAGATCATAACTTTGCGAAAATAAAGAAAGTGAACTTTTCACTCGAGGGAAGACTTGAACCAAGGACCTTTCGTTCCGCAGCTGCTCTCGCTAACCACGGGACCACGGCGCTCCTGCGCTCACATTCTCCTTGATGTTGCATATCTTGCGCATGGACTACTCAGTTTGTATGTTTTGCTTATTTTTTCATAGTTCCACACAACTTCTTCCTGTTTTCTCTATTGATCTGTGTTCAGTTTTTCAAGGCCTATCCACTGTGCCAACTGACAACTAAATCTGAGAGGGGTGCGATGGGGAGGTTCCCTTGTTATAACTACTTAAACCTAACTAACCTAAGAACATCACACAACACCCAGTCATCACGAGGCAGAGAAAATCCCTGACCCCGCCGGGAATCGAACCCGGGAACCCGGGCGCGGGAAGCGAGAACGCTACCGCACGACCATGAGCTGCAGACACACACATCCGTGCCCGAGGCAGGATTCGAACCTGCGACCGTAGCAGCAGCGCGATTCCGGACTGAAGCGCCTAGAACCGCTCGGTCACAGAGGCCGGCAAGGAAGGAAGTAAGTTTAGCTTTTAACATTCCGTCATGCGCGTGGTCGGATTATGAAAGGATGGGGAAGGAAATCGGTTATGCGCTTTTCAAAGGAACTATCCCGTCATTTTGTTAGAGCGATTGAGGGGTTGGGTTGTTTTGGGGGAAGTGACCAAACAGCGAGGTCATCGGTCTCATCGGATTAGGGAAGGATGGGGAAGGAAGTCGGCCGTGCCCTTTCAAAGGAACCATCCCGGCATTTGCCTGGAGCGATTTAGGGAAATCACGGAAAACCTAAATCAGGATAGCCGGACGCGGGATTGAACCGTCGTCCTCCCGAATTTCGAGTCCAGTGCTGACTCCTGTGTGATCTCACAAGGAACATTATGAAGAGACGGGGCAGAGACATAGGGATGCGATCACACTAGCATGCTGTCCAGGCCCACAAGCCGGCCGGTGTGGCCGTGCGGTTCTAGGCGCTTCAGTCTGGAACCGCGTGACCGCTACGGTCGCAGGTTCGAATCCTGCCTCGGGCATGGATGTGTGTGATGTTCTTAGGTTAGTTAGGTTTAAATAGTTCTAAGTTCTAGGGGACTGATGACCTTAGAAGTTAAGTCCCATAGTGCTCAGAGCCATTTGAACCATTTGCACCAATGTGTAGCCGGCCGTTGTGGCCGGGCGGATCTAGGCGCTTCAGTCTGGAACCGCGTGACCACTACGGTCGCAGGTTCGAAACTTGCCTCGGGCATGGATGTGTGTGAAGTCCTTAGGTTAGTTAGGTTTAAGTAGTTCTAAGTTCTAGGGGACTGATGACCACAGATGTTAAGTCCCATAGTGCTCAGAGCCATTTGAACCATTTTTGAACCAGGCCCGCAATGCTCGGTCGTCGCGTAGTCCCAGACTAAGTAAATGTGTGGAGATAAAGTGAGCTGTCCCTTGCAGGCGTTACATCTGGCGACCTCGTGATATGTAGCGTTTTTCAGATTACAGGTGCGGAGGAAAGAGAGATCGCTGCGCCTGAACTGGCAGCCTTCTCCTCAGAGGACAAGCACGCTGAGTGCCGATCGCGTGCTGTCCGGTCGCGCCTGTTACGTCACGCCGGTGCAGTGCGGCGCGGCCAGGGAGAAAGTGACGTGCCGTGGCGGCCAAGTTCACGCTCGTCCTCAGGGTCAGGGGCTCGCCTGGTACAGCCGCGCACGCCGCACGACTCGCTCTGCAACCCCTGGCAGTCTCGAAGCTCACACCTCACTTGTTTACGGCCACTACGGACTGCTTCAAACGGATTAATGACAGCCTGGCGAAACGAAGTACCACCAGCATTTGAAACAAAGTGAGTTCTGGAGCAGACAGAGCAAGTCAACAAATAGCGGTAGGCGCCAATAAATCATCGTACCCACCTTTGTTTTCTTTGGTATGTACGAGGGCGTGCTGAAAAGTAATGCCACCGAATTTTTTATACGAAAACTCTTAAATATTTTTTAAAAAATAAAACGAACGTTATTAACATTCTACACCTTTATCCTTCACGTCTACATATCTATTTCTAAATATAGTCGCCCTGGTGACAAACACATTTCTCCCAACGAGAGACCGCCGGCCGCGGTGGTCTAGCGGTTCTGGCGCTGCAGTCCGGAACCGCGGGACCGCTACGGTCGCAAGTTCGAATCCTGCCTCGGGCATGGATGTGTGTGATGTCCTTAGGTTAGTTAGGTTTAAATAGTTCTAAGTTCTAGGGGACTGATGACCTTAGAAGTTAAGTCCCATAGTGCTCAGAGCCATTTGAACCATTTGCACCAATGTGTAGCCGGCCGTTGTGGCCGGGCGGTTCTAGGCGCTTCGGTCTGGAACCACGCGACCGCTACGGTTGCATGTTCGAATCCTGCCTTGGACATGGATGTGTGTGATGTCCTTAGTTTACTCTGGTTTAAGTAGTTCTAAGTACTAGGGGACTGATGACCTCAGATGTTAAGTCCCATAGTGCTCAGAGCTATTTTTGAACCAATGTGTACCGTCACTGTAGAATGTATGAGTTTTTTGACGGCGTCACAGCCTCACTTCTGCTTGCACCGCTTCATTACTACCAAACTGAAGTCCTCGAAAGTGTTCTTTAAGTTTTGGAAACAGATGAAAATAGTATGGAGCCAAGTCGAGACTGCACGGAGGATGATCGGCGACAGCGAATCCACAGCGTCGGATTGCTACAGACGTCGCAGCGCTTGTATCTGGCTAGGCATTGTCATGTGCAGGAGAGGGCGCTCCATGGGTGGACGAACTATTCGAAATCGAAACTAGATTACAGCACGCTGTTTCTCACGCATTGAATAGTTGCGTCACACACCGCCTTGTTATACGCTACAGTTCGAAGCCCTCTAGCGACAGAGGGCTCCAAATATGTAGACAAGAAGAATAAAGATGTAGAATGTTAATAACGTTTTTATACTTTTCAACACGCCCTTTTATCGGGAACTCCGAAGTTTCCTGATAACATGGTCGTAAATTAGCTAATGGAAATTGCTCCTTATATATCCTTTTTGCTTACAGATCTGAAAATGCGTGCTGCCGAAACGCGTCTCGCCGGCCGGGGTGGCCGAGCGGCTCTAGGCGCTACAGTCTGGAACCGCGCGACCGCTACGGTCGCAAGTTCGAATCCTGCCTCGGGCATGGATGTGTGTGACGGAATGCCGGACATTTGCCACACCGGACATTTGCCACACTTTGCACAACAGGCTTTGGACCGTGAAAATGATAAATGACCATCTACCATTCTGGCGTGTGTAAAATCAGCCTAAACACGCTGAACTAATGTACACTCTATTTACAATTACAACTTAATATTAGCTCCGATAATGCTGCTTCAATGTTTTAATAATTTTATCTTAGTAATCTGCGAGGACTCAGTGGTCTTCATAGCTTTTAATACATTTTTAACGTATTTTAGTCCAGTTTCTGAATATGGGCAATGGCTTTCAAGCAAGGCCTAATGTTGCCAGTCTCTTCATAATTCTTTACGATTCTCTCTATCCTGTTGTCCAGCTCCAAGTACTTCTTCTTCCTCTTCTTACCTTCAAGATTCATTTCCAATTTCATGTACATGCAGTTTGTGAGCTCTGCTTCCTTTTTCAAGCACTCCACCAAATAGTTGATTCTAGGGTGAGGGTTTCCAATAATACCTTTTATTTTGTTTTGCCACCCTTCAACAGCATTCGTCGTTCGGTGCCTTTTTCCGTAACAGTCCCACATTTCTATTGCGATATTCTCATTCTCTAGCCAGTTATCCACAAAGTAGTCAAGAAAATGAGAGAACCTTCCGTTATCAGGAGCTTCTGCATGAATCTCAATCCATCCATTGCTTACGTCCTCCGGTTTTACAACTGCCAGCGCTGCACACACGCTGACGTGAAGTCTTAAATCCTCGTTCTAGCGGTACTCCTCAGTTAGACCGAGAACTTTAATTCTTCTCCATAAACTCTTCTTCATATGGAAATAGAATCCACATATTTCAGTTGTGGGAAAAACTTGACGAATGGTCGATATCGCAGCTGCCTCAAAGTCCACCTTTACTTGTTTAGTACACCACTCAGACACTGTCTGTTTTATCAGACGAAACAGACGAACATATGTGTCTTTTTTCTTATTAGGGAGCACTGCAAATACAATAGGAAGAATGTTTTGTTTTAATTGGGCCTCCTAAGTCTACGTGTATGGTGAAGGTCTGTACAAACTGCTTGCTGCATCTCT
This sequence comes from Schistocerca nitens, assembly GCF_023898315.1. Lineage (NCBI taxonomy): Eukaryota > Metazoa > Arthropoda > Insecta > Orthoptera > Acrididae > Schistocerca > Schistocerca nitens. The sequence goes on along the minus strand of NC_064614.1, from coordinate 898,282,718 downwards.
TAAGTGTTCCATCCATAAGAAAATGGGCACATATTTTTAAAATTTCTTTTCCTTTGCTTCCACTAAAAATCATTATTCTCGCCTCTAATCGATCGTCTTCCAGAAGAAAACTACTGCCATCTCCCATTTTTAATAGATCTTCATGAAAATCAATTTCATAAGAGTTTTAGGCTGTTGTTGGTTCCCCCGCTCTTGACTCCGTCGACGACGCATGGTTCTCTTAATAGATTCTGAATTAGGCATCACTGTAACAAAGTCACAAACTGTATTATGTAGATTTCCCATTTCATTCGCGTATATATCCGATAACTGTGTAGTTTCTTCTCGAGACCTTCTCTCCGCCCTTTCCACTTGCTTTCTCACTTTCAGAGCTGCATCGTCAGGTGGTCCACAGAGATGTTCTAATAGGCTCAACACTTCTGCGTTCCTCGAAAGCAGCTTTCCCTTGCAATGATCCGCTTTTCGGGGTAAACACATCCATGTAACAACACCTTCTTTAGATTCCCTCTGTTTAAGATACGCGTAACCTTTGTAATGAGCAGGAGGCCTGCCCTTGTTTGTTGTAATATCTTCCATACTGATGTCACGTCCGGAACATCGAAAGCAAACTGGGCGGCCGGGTGAGGAGGAGGAGGAGGAGGAGGGGGGGGGGGGGACAAGGGACCCGACCCTTCGGAGCAGGTAAAACCGTGGCAAATGTCCGGTGTGGCAAATGTCCGGACACCGTGTGACGTCCTTAGGTTACTTAGGTTTAAGTTTTGGGGGACTGATGACTTCAGAAGTTAGGTCCAATAGTGCTCTGAGCCATTTGAATTTTTGAAACGCGTCTTAATAAAAAGTCTATGACGCAAGTCCGTGACCGGTTATCGGCCTGACTGCAGGTAGAATGCCACCGCGGCTTTAGGAGCAGGGGGATGGCAGACCAACCCCCCCCCCCCCCACAAAAAAAACTTCATTAACATAGACAATAGACAATTCTTTGTGTAAGTGCAAAGAGTGATAGCTGACCTATTCAGAGATCTTTTTCCTATTTAATCTTTACTTGTAGTGGATCGCCGCCCTACGATAGCTAAATTATTTCACACAAGGCAATCACTCTAACTAAAAAAATGATTGGCGGAACAACCAGTTATCGTCTATTCTCTTTCATTGTTTTAATGAATGGTCGGTCTGGAACGCTGCTAGAGTGATGCGCGATGTGTGTTACACTGAACGATTGACCATTTAATTCGTAGGCCTACGCAACACATCGAATAAGTTGGCTCACATTACAATGACGTTTCAGTTATTTGGGCAGTCACGCTACGAGTGATCCTCCCAGAGTGAACTCAGAGAAAAAGAATACAGATGCAATCATTCACTATGCAGCGGACTGCTTCCCGTTCCGGAACTTGCTGATGGAAAGGCGAATGTCCAAATTCGAAGCCCAGTCCGGCACGTATTTTATGTGTCAAAAATTTCTAAGATAATATACTTACATTGTTATTTAGGTATGGTTTTTTCCGTAATGGTTTAAGTAACAGCTTAAATACTGAATGTCACTCTGATAGGAACTGCAACAACCAGTCGCTATTGATGTTATCAAATTTGTTCTATTACCCGCTGCCGGTTTCGGGTGTTTTCACGTCCGTAGACACTTATGTCGTGATCGGAGTGTCCATCTTGTCTATACGGGTGTGAAAACACCAGAAATCGGCATGGACAATGGAACGTCCCCCATGAATTTTTAGCCTAGAGCGGACTGTGCGCTAGTATGCCACTTCCTGGCAGATTATAAAAAAGGGACACGAACCTGGGACTTTTCACGGACACGTGCCCTGACGACTTAACTATCCGAGCACGTCTGACTACCCTCTCTCAAAGCCTCAATTCCGCCTGTACCGGTACCTCTCTCTTACCGTCCAAACCTCACAGACTTCCAAACTTCCTGCATAAAATGGTTCAAATGGCTCTGAGCACTATGGGACTCAACTGCTGAGGTCATTAGTCCCCTAGAACTTAGAACTAGTTAAACCTAACTAACCTAAGGACATCACAAATATCCATGCCCGATCAGGATTCGAACCTGCGACCGTAGCGGTCTTGCGGTTCCAGACTGCAGCGCCTTTAACCGCACGGCCACTTCGGCCGGCAAACTTCCTGTATACCTCGCGTGGTTAGCACTCATTTGTGTCACGAATGCTAGTCCCGCAAGGTATGCAGGTGAACATTTGTGTCAATTTCTGGAAGGAAAGGGCGGTAGAGCAATAGCCTGCGAAACGCAAAAGTGCTAGGCTCGAGTAGGTTCTGGCACACAGTTATGATCTGCCAGCAAGTGTCTGCTGCAGCTGCTTTACAATAATTGGTATTTAGACCCTTAGGAAGCGAGCTGAAATTAATCATAGCACAGATGTCTGATGAGGAGTATAGACCAGTGTTGCTTCTTTTATATAAACCAGGTTAAATGGTTCAAATTGCTCTGAGCACTATGGGACTTAACATCTCAGGTCATCAGTCCCCTAGAACTTAGAACTACTTAAACCTACCTAACCTAAGGACATCACACACATCCAAGCCCGAGGCAGGATTATAACCTGCGACCGTAGCTGTCGTGCGGTTCCAGACTGAAGCGCCTAGAACTGCTCGGCCACCAACGGCCGGCAAGACGGGTTACTGGGCGTATTCAGAGAAGGGCAACACGAATGATCAGAGGTTCGTTTGAACCGGTACAGAGCGCCAGTGAAATGACTCTCAAACCGGACCTGGCAGACGACCCCTGTACATGGAAGTCGACTATCCTATCAAAGGCTATTGAGTACAGGAATACACTAACACGGGGACCGAGAAGACAAGACCAGTCATAGCACTTACAGACGCATTTAAGCAGTCATTCTTTTCTCGCTTCATATGCGAATAGATCTTGAAAGTAATCTTACCGTGTAGTACAATGGGAACTACCCTCTGACATTCATAGAGATTTGTAGAGAGTTGAGTCGATGTCGATATGTGTCAAGGAATTTCACTGCGGGTTTTCAGTTCACTGAATATTAGTATACCAAAGACATACTGGCCACATTATTGCATACGACGTGATAAAACTGAGCACCAGTTTGAGGACCCAACGCGGGCTATCTGCCTCCGCGCGTGGTGTGTTATTAACTTCGTTCTTCAACCACACATCACGTACCGCTTCGAAGCTTTAACTTGCGACATTGTCTCCCTTCTGTCCGGATTAGACAAGTAACGGGGTTCGAGGGTCGAGCCCGGCACATGGTTTGAATTTGAGCCTCGGAGCTGAAAAACCTGTGAGTTGTGTGCCTTGCGAAGGCACAAAAATGAACTGTAACGGAAAAACTCCCGGGCGGTAGCATTCCCTTCTAACTGAAATTCCGTCATAATTTGAGAATGAGCACGCCCGACTTATAGGGGCGTTAAGATCTGCAGACCGTGTCCCGAGGCTGCAGCCTTCCCCTGGAGACGGAAGAAATGTGACGGAATGGTCCAGAAGAAGGCCCAGCCAGGCAGCTTCTGTAGCCGGGCGTCCGCCCGTTGCGGCCCGGCCCTCTCCTTTGTGCGGCTCTCAGAGCTGAGAAGCCAACGGGTCTGCGCCGACGTGACTGTAGCTCTACAAAAGCGCCTGTGGCCTTAATCGCCCCGTCCCCGTTAACGTCAACAGAAAACCTAACGGCCCAATAATCTCCAGAGTCGGCGAAGAATTGGACCGATGAGCTGCGACGTCAGGGTCGCCACGCAGATCGCAGAGGACACTGCTGCTGGCACCAGAGCATCATTGTGAAACTGTACTCAATTACCCACTGAACGAAATTGTTAGAGAATTTTACTGACAAGTTAAAACCGTGTGCCGGATCGATACTCGAGCCCAAAATCTTGCCCTTTGCCAGAAATGTTATTACCGATTGAGTTATATACGACTTCCGGCCACGCTCCACCATCCTCCCCACAACACTCAAACTTCACAGACGCTGTCGAACATACCTTCAAAAAGTAAGAGAACGAAAACTGTGAGAGCGTGTCCTGAGTCGTACCCGGGTAGCTTTATTGGTGACAACAACACCCGTTCAGGTTCAGGGTTTGATTGTCGATCGAGCACACAGGACGAAAAAGAGGCAAATTGGAGCTGTTCTAAGCGAAGCACAGTCTAGATGACGTATTTTGATGGTGTGTCCGGTTTTAGATGAACTGGTACGGCCGGCCGCGGTGGTCTCGCGGTTCTAGGCGCGCAGTCCGGAACCGTGCGACTGTTACGGTCGCAGGTTCGAATCCTGCCTCGGGCATGGATGTGTGTGATGTCCTTAGGTTAGTTAGGTTTAAGTAGTTCTAAGTTCTAGGGGACTGATGACCACAGCAGTTGAGTCCCATAGTGCTCAGAGCCATTTGAACCATTTTTTTGAACTGGTACGCCTTCAGATTTAAAATATGCATAGTAAGATAGCCGTCACTACATCGGTTAGTATGCGCAGCCGAAACTTCTACTTTCCATACCCTGTAGTCCAATTCTGCATATTTTAGATATGGAGATAATCTAGTTCCTTCGAAAACTTTCATATCAGCAAAATTAGTGATCTAAACTGTACTTAGGAAACCACAATATAAAATCACGATTTCAAAAATGGTTCAAATGGCTCCGAGCACTATGCGACTTAACATCTGAGGTCATCAGTCCCCTAGAACTTAGAACTACTTAAACCTAACTAACCTAAGGACATCACACACATCTATGCCCGGGGCAGGATTCGAACCTGCGACCGTAGCAGTCGCGCGGTTCCGGCTGAAGCGCCTAGAACCGCTCGGCTACCGCGGCCGGCAAAATCACGATTTCTCCTAACGACACAATGCTGACTTTTTGTAAACTGAATATTCATTTTATTTGGGGATGTTACCCGCAGTGTACAGTTATCACACTGGTTTTGGATACTTTATCCACTGGCGATGCGAATAATACAGAGTGCAGTAAGTTAACTAGGTGGTACGTACAAGGAGCAGTCAAATGAAAACAAGACAGACGGGGAGAAAGTAAGTTAACTGTTTATTATTTCAAAAGCAAGTGTTAGCACATTTATCCCGCAGTGAGACAAGACCGACCATCCCTCCATGGAAAAATGTTTGCAGTTGCGGAGGGAACCATGACTACCCAGGTGGGCCCACGTGTTGCCAAGGTCATTTCGAACACGCTGCAGAAGTTTCGCCGGGAAGCTCTCAAACATCCTGCATACAGTCCCGATCTCTGCCTGCGATTTCCATATTTCCGTAACCCTGAAGAAAGGCTTTCGTGGCTCTCGATTTGCTTCGGGGAAAAAGGTGCACACCTGGGCACGACCATCGTTCTATAGGACACCGAAAATATATTCTCATGCAGGTTATCTCACAGTGGGATGAATGTATTAACAGTGATGGCGATTACTTTTGAAATAACAAACGAGTGTGTTTTGAAGCGGATACTGTTAGTACTAGAAATACCTTCACTATCTCTTAATAGTGAGGTGAGCAGTTGAAGAAATGAAGCGTGAAAGCATCTGGTGTCGGATTAAGAAAACAGAAGACACAGAGAGGAAACTGGCTTCGTAGCAATGCGTTGAGAGCTACGAAAGCCTGGTCAATAAATAACTTTATGTGGAAAATACAGCCACAACTCGTCGCAAGCATAAACTTGGTTAATGCATGCTACTGCTACATTGCTATGCATTTTACATTACTATCAGGATCGGAAGGTAGTTGGGACAGGCTCATGAATACTAAGGAGTACCTACTACTAGGAGAAATAGCGACTCGTGTTTCGGAAGCCGACACCTACCTCTCTACATAACTGTGCAACGACACCCCAGGCTGAGAATGATATGCGGCATCACTTTGTCTCCCGGGTGCATTCGTTGAGTTGGCTTAGGTTTCCACAAAATACTGGCAGGGACAAAAGTCGGCTGAACTGGCAGAAGAGATACTAGGGTCAACCGGGAATAAATACCTACATCCAGTGCTGTTTTTCTGGGGGAACGCTGGGGGATGCGTACCCCTAAACTCGACAAAGTAATTTTTTTACGATGTTGAGAACTTGGAAGAGTGCCAAAGATTTATTGCACGGACGTAAATTTTTCATTTCATTTTTTCGTGTTGGTAATTGCAACACGAACGATACCAGTGCAGTTTTTGGTGGGAAAAGTGATGTCATTGACTGTTTCAAGCATTTCGATGCTGTGGCGACCGTTCTCGACAATTGAATCGCTGGCAGTCAGTTCGACAAGCATGCAGTGTCCTCGCCTGCTAATAGTGGGCGATGGTAGTGCTAAACGGATATGCGTATGCTCAAACGCCGAGCTACCGGTAGATGTCTCTACGGTCCCGCTACCATGATGATGATGATGACGTCATGGCTAAAAGCAGACGGGTGGTATCCCATGCTTCAGTTATAAGTAATTTTGGCTGCAATATATCCAATGTCGGAGTAACCGCAAGCTTTTTTTTTAGAAAAAAAGCACTGCCTACATCTGTCAGGTTGTCAATGATTTTTCTTAAAGAAAAGCACTTCAGTCGAATGTCAGGAAGATTCCTGAACCAGGTCACGATCGCCTCGTTCCCTCGTCCTTCCTCTGAACTCCTTGTCCAGTAATATCGTCGTCTACAAGAAAATCTCTACGTATCGCCAGAGATGCAGCGCCTGTCAGGATGCATCCTTGCACGCATGCGCGACTGTATATCTCACGGTCGTGAGAGCGAGTCTCGAGGTCGCAGACCTTTTTATTACAGTTTCTCGAATACAGTGTTAAGGCGCGCGCCGTCGCGACTATGTTGTCGAGCGCTCGGCTCCGGAGGAAATATGGCTCGATAAATCTCGCGCGGCCTGTCATTACGACCCGCCGCCGATTTTTATGGCGTGCTCTTTTGTCGACTTGAGGAACGGCCGTCGCCGGGAAGACGAGAGGACCGCGAGAGCGTGGAGGGGCGTCGCGCATACAGCGCGTAAACACGGGCTAGTAGCGGGATGTCCGGTACCGGAGGTGCGCACCGGGTAATCCGCGGCGACGACAATGTGGCTGCGAGCGTGTGGCGCTTGGGGCAGGTCGTGCGTCAACACGGCAACGGGCGCTCGTGCTGGCTTCGCCGGCCGCGCCGCACAAAGGCACAAAGCCGGCCAGACGTGCCCGCGGCCGCGCTGCGCTGAGCCCGCCGCGTTTACGACCGCCGCCGCCGGGTGACGTCTGCTCACAAAGCCACCAGCCTACTGGCCCACCGCCTTCCTGTCACCGCTCGCCTTCTACAACAACTCGCCGCCTCAAAGCTACACACGCCAACAAAGCTTCCGAAGACCTCTTTGTGGAAATGAATGAACGCATATTGTCGAGATGCCGTAGGAACATTAGCACCAAATTGTCATCAAAACACGCTCGGTTCACAGGTTGGCTAAAATGGTTTAAATGGCTCTGAGCACTATGCGAAGTCATCAGTCGCCTAGAACTTAGAACCAATTAAACCTAACTAACCTAAAGACATCACACACATCCATGCCCGAGGCATGATTCGAACCTGCGACCGTAGCGGTCGCTCGGCACCAGACTGTAGCGCCTAGAACCGCACGGCCACTCCGGCCGGTTCACAGGTTGTGCGCTATAATTAGTACAAAACTTGACTCTCGATTTTACACTCGGGTTGCTCCGCGTGGCAGTCTTGTGCCAACCATTGCATCAAGGAGTAACAGGTACACCGCCGGCCGGAGTGGCCGTGCGGTTCTAGGCGCTACAATCTGGAGCCGAGAGACCGCTACGGTCGCAGGTTCGAATCGTGCCTCGGGCATGGATGTGTGTGATGTCCTTAGGTTAGTTAGGTTTAATTAGTTCTAAGTTCTAGGCGACTGATGACCTCAGAAGTTAAGTCGCATAGTTCTCAGAGCCATTTAACAGCTACACCCTACGCCCTCAATTTATTATTTGTTCAATGATTCTAGTCCCTGTGTTCCCCTACAGTTTTTACCCTCTACAACTTGTACCATGGAAATTATTCCTTGATCTCTTAACACATGCCGCGCGGGATTAGCCGAGAGGTCTGAGGCGCTGAAGTCATGGACTCTGAGGCTCATCCCGGCGTAGGTTCGAGTCCTCCCTCGGGCATCAGTGTGTGTGTTTGTCCTTAGGATAATTTAGGTTAAATAGTGTGTAAGCTTAGGGACTGATTACCTTAGCGTTTAAGTCGCATAAGATTTCACACACATTTGAACATTTTTTTCTTAACAGGTGTCCTATCATACTGTCTCTTCTTCTTGTCATTGTTTTCCATATGTTCCTTTCTCCTCCGAGTCCGCAAAAGAAACCCCGCATTACTTATCAGAGACCGAGTGAGGTGGCGCAGTGGTTAGCACACTGGACTCCCACTCGGGAGGACGATGGTTCAATCCCGCGTCCGGCCATCCTGATTAGGTTTTCCGTGATTTCCCTAAATCGCTCCAGGCAAATGCCATGCCCGAGGCAGGATTCCAACGTGAGACCGTAGGAGTCGCGCGGTTCCGGGGCGAAGCGCCTAGAACTGCTCGGCCACCGCGGTCGGCTTATAGATTGAACTGTAGCGGCGAAAGACTACAGCTTCCTCTTACACCATTTTTAATCCGAGCACTTCGTTCTTTTCCATTCTTATTTCCCCTTCTTGGTTCTTGTGCATGTCGTATATTACCCATGTTTTGCCTGTGGATTACACTTATGTAACTGAGCGTTTCAAACATCTTGCACCATTTCACGTTATCGTACGCCTTTCCTAGGTCGACGAGTCTTGCTTCCACTTCCAACCGCAACTTTGGAACTTCGTAAGGGCACAGCCGACATCCTTTCCCATCCTTCCCTAATCCGATGAGACCGATGACCTCGCTGTTCGGTCTCTTCCCCCAAACAACCCAACCAACTTATCAGAGTGAATAATTCTCAACATACTTCTATAGCACAACACCTCAAACGCTTCGATTCTCTTCTTTTCCGATTTTCCCGCAATCCATGCTTCGTTTCCATACAATACAGTGCTCCAAACGTACATTCTCATTAATTTTTTCCTCAAATTAAGGCCATTGTTTGATAGCCTTACTTTGCTGAGGAATGCACTCTTTGCCTCAACTAGTCTGCTTTTTATGTCCTTATCGCTTGGTATACCAAGTCTTATTTTACTTCCAAGGTAGTGGAAATGCTCCATTTCGTCTACTTTGTGATTTCCAAGTTTAATTCTAAGTTTATCGCTAATCTCGTTTCTGCTACCCGTCATTCAGTTCGAACCTGCCTAGAGATGACTGGGTGTTTGTGTTGTCCTCCTTATTTCATCATCATTCATGAAAGTGTCGAAACTGGACTGAGCAAAGGTTGGGAATTTGTACGGACGCTGATAACGGCGCAGTTGAGCGCCCCACAAACCAAACATCATCATCATCATTCATTTCGAAATGTCTTGCAGTTTTTCCACACCTTCACTTAGGATAGCAATGACATCAGCGAATCTTGTGACTGATATCATTTCACCGTGAATTTTAAAACCAGTCTTGAGCCTTTCTTTCATTTTTCACATTGCTTCTGAGATGTATAGATTGAAAAAAATCGCTCTGAGCACTATGGGACTTAACATCGGAGGTCATAAGTCCCCTAGAACTTTGAACTACTTAAACCTAACTACGAACATCACACACATCCATGCCCGACGCAGGATTCGAACCTGTGACCGTAGCAGTCGCGCGGTTCCGGACTGAAGCGCCTAGAACCACTCGGCCATCGCGGCCGGTTTATAGATTGAACAGTAGCGGTGAAAGACTACAGCTCCCTCTTACACCATCTCTAATCCGAGCACTTCGTTCTTTTCCATTCTTATTTCCCCTTCTTGGTTCTTGTGCATGTCATATATTACCCGTTTTTTGCCTGTGGGCTGCACTTATGTACCTGAGAATTTCAAACATCTTGCACCATTTCACGTCATCGTATGCCTTTCCTAGGTCGACGAGTCTAGCTTCCACTTCCAAGCGCAACTTTGGAACTGCCTCTCTAGTGCCTGTATCTATCCTAAAGCCAAACTTATCGTCATTTAGCACATAGTCGATTTCCTTTTTCATCTCAACCCAAAAGTCGTCATTCGAGGAAAATGACACGAGGATTGATCAGCACTTCCTGACACTCCAAAAGCCTAATCTCAGAGGTATTTTGTCACCTGAAAACAAGCAGTAGTCTTCCTGGAGGCCTTGAGCGCTGATGTTAACCAATGTCGTTTGCTCCAAAGCGGCCTCTGATGCAAAAGCACCAGAAATTCTCCCCATGAATACACTAGGGAAGCTTCGGCTGGTATTACCACCATTCATACAAAGGTTTTTCTTCATGACATAGTCATCTGCTGTACGGACGTTATCTTCCATGTTAACTCCAGTGACTGATCCAACATAAACGCTGCTTTTATTGGTATATTCAGCACATATGAGCCTTTAGAAAGGGTCATGTGACATTAAGCGTAACGAACACACAGGACGTAACAAAAGTATATGGTCAAACTTTCATGATACATTCCTCGCACATAGAAGAAGGAAATATGTTGTATGGACATGATTCCAGAAACTTTGTATTTTCATATTACAATTCTCTATCTACAACTCTTCATAGTACATTAAACATGCGAACGCTGGGGAAGAGAACGTACCAGCGTACAACACAAAACTCATCGTTATACGAAACTGACCACGTTCTCTGGAAATAAATCCACAACGTTTATAAATCCATTATACTTGTATCCATGAAGCATTGCTCTTGTCTACCAAATACTGGCACACAACACAGAGTGTCTTCATGTAAGTATTATGGGAGGTGGCGAAACGACACACAGTATTCCAGGCGAACATCAGCGTATCCGAGATTCAAAGCAACAGTGGGTTTACGCATGTATCAATACTAATGTATGGCATTTTGGTCCCCTCGTTTAAGAAGGAGTTCCGTGCGCTAGGTTTATACGCTCTTTTCCCGTGTATTTCAAATGCTTAATTTACTACGAAGAGTCGTAGAAAATAAGTTATAACATGGAAATATTCACTGACCCATATCCATATGACATATTTTTATCTTTTGTCCACACATTTTTGGTACATCCTGCACTTAAGTTACGGACAGTATGCTCAATGATGGCTGTGCGTTACCGTCTCAACACGTGCCTCTGTCAAATACATGAGCAAAAATTGCATTCATGTTGCGATGTACTTGTGGATTTAACATTAAAGAAAGGTCCGTAATGAGTATATATAAAGGGTAGTTTGAAAATAGCAGTAATTGCAGAAAGACATCCTCACTTATATGGTTCGACCGTGTGTTAAGCTGATCGTTTCCATCGCTGCAGGCAAAAGAAGAGAGGCCATCTATCCACAAGGATACGAATATGAGCTTGGTAGAACAAAATGCAAACAAAAGACGCAAATGGCGTCTGAAGGATTAGGAAATGTGTAATGGTGCTTTGCGGGGTGGAAGGAGAAGCTCGGCTCACGGATAGCAACATAGTGAAGATGTAACAAGCATATTTATCACACTCAAGGAGCACTTTGCGGGAGTACACCACACGTCCGAATGTAGCTTACTCTCAAATATCATGCATACAATAAAGGTACAGATTTCATCACACTGTTCGCTTCAGGATCGTCCTTTAACCTGTTGCACGTCTTAACTAAAGGGACGTCATAATAATCCAATCGTCTACGATATGATGGAGCCATTTATCGGTTGAGGCGACTGCATAAACACAAGAAACTGGTTTTCATAATAGCGTGGTGTGGCCTTTCTGGTAACAATTTAGACACGGAACCAACGCGCAGCACTGCTGCGAGTAGTTACTAAACTCGCTCGGAATATTCGGGATACTTAAAAAGGACTGGGGTCAAGTATGGCTGTGGATTTCTTTGATGATGAACATGAAAATGCAGCTGGACTCAGATCCACCACACTCTCTCGGGATAACCACTCTACTGTGGTAAGCAGGTGGTCCCAGAACAGGGACTTGAACCGAAGCCCGTACTTTCTCAAATATTTGTACACGAATGACGTTTTCAAGAAAATAGCTATGTTACCTTAATATTTGTTATAGTTACTTCTATGTACTCTTTTCTAAAATAATATCTGAAACCTCTATACGAGGGGTAACCGTAAAAGTTTATTTATTACCTCGAAAAAACAAAGATGTTTGTTTTTCGTTTGTTTGCACGTACATGCATGTAGCCCCGGTACACAAAGATATCCCGGTGTCAGAGTATCACAGTACTTTTCTAGAGGAGCCAAAACAAAGTGGAATTTTTCTATCGACTACCGATGAGCTACAGTTCTGTGATGTGGGTATCTGAATGTTTACCAGGTTTGTATACATCTAATTGCAAAGAAACAAAAAAATTAATTAAGTAACTTTATTTCTTCGAGGCGGTAATTAGAGCTTTATAACTACTCGTGGTATTTATATTGTACAGACGTCTGACAAACACTCACTGAGGTATTTACTTGTCGCTGGATAGGGCATGAAGGAAATTACGCATTAGAAGTGAGGTATCTCTTGAAGGAACGGGAACTGAACCTACCGTGGCCTTGTGGAGAACATGGAGTCTGTTATGAGTTTGCCGTAAAGGACTATGAGTGTAATGTATGCAGTCCGAGCAGTGGAGAGGCATGACGTAGCGGAAGAGCAGCACGATGAGTGGGCTAACGGTGCGGTGAGCCAACATCTGCAGGTACAGTACAGTGTTTCGCGGGTCGGGTTAGTGGAGCTGGGGCTGCCCGAGGCCCGTGGAAGCTAAGCGTGCGACAAGTGTAGCCGTGACAACGCGTGGCCCACATAGCGCGGCCCTAGCGGTCCAGCGCGCGGCAGGTGATGGAGGACATTCCTGCGGTCAACGCCAGAGCTGTTTCGTGTGCGCGGCCGCCCGCAGCCGTTTCCCAGTAACCTAACGGTGGCGCGCCGGGCTCTGCCAACCACCTACGGGGAACCTGGCAGCCTTCTGCTGCGTGTTTCATATTTATTGCCCATGACCAGCTGTCTCCTTTTTTTCCCTTTTTTTTGCAGTCGCGAACGAGCCGATGCAGTGAATAAACTCTGGGACAGTGCGTCGAATCCCCGTCGGCTCACCCAGATTTCGGTTTTTCGTGATTTTTCCTAAATCGCTTAAAACGAATAACCGAGATGGTTCCTAGAAGGGACGCGGCCGACTTCCTTTCCAACATTTCTCCAATCCGAGTTTGTCCTCCTTTTCTAACGACCTCGTCGTCGACGGGTCTTTAAACCTTTATTCTCCCTTCCCCCCTCCCCCTCACCACGTTCTTATTTCTCTGTAGTTACCGAAATTGATGCGTCACATCTGTGACGTCAGTTACTCTTCGACAGTGTGTTGGTACTGCAGAAAACTGGATCGTTCTGAGATATTTATTCCCAGTACCTGACGTGAGGCAGTTATTTAGTACTGATCAGTAGTGGGATTACTGTTTCAAGGCGGCTTTACGCACTCCTGAACGAACGCGTTTGCCATGTCTGTGATATAAAAATAAACACTGTTCGATATAATAAATCTTAATAGTGCTCACTAAAATACGGAATACACTCCTAACGTGGACAACAGTAGCACCTGTTTTGCTGCAATGTAAAGTGGTTGTAATTTTTAAATCGAGATTACTTAAACAATCAAGACTTTAAACCGAATTTTTAACACTATATTGGAACGAAGACTGTGGAAATACTATTGTTTGCTGTGAGACTTCTTTTTTTTGTAAAAGGAAGCAGCTGCACAAAATATAAAGGCTAACACTGTCGCATAAATACCGAAAATGTTTGGATATTAAGCAGTTTATGTAATGTTGTGAGTGGACATCATGTTTAGTGATTTCATATCATTTCACCAAGCTGGAAATACCAGTCTATAAATAACTATGATGAGATATCAGGGTCGCGATTGTGTGTGTGTGTGTGTGTGTGTGTGTGTGAGAGAGAGAGAGAGAGAGAGAGAGAGAGAGAGAGAGAGTGGTTAAAGAGACATACAGACACACACACAAAGTGAGAGAGAGAGAAAGAGAGAGAGCGATATGCAACGGATGAAGATATTTCGTTGCATATATGGCTCATGGTATCAACGAGGAATGGACTTAACAAGGCTCTGGAAGATAATGAGAAAGATGCAATTACGAAGCAACATCGTAGCGCCGCAAATGAACACAGATGTCTTAACATGGCCAGTCACTTCGTCGTACATACTTCCCTGTGCAACGTGAGTATCGTAACAATAATCCTAAAATATTAAATTTTTGCCTTTAATAAGAGACAATGCGAATCAAGTAAATAAAGACGCACAACATGTACAGTAGAAGAAATTGATAGCCGTAGTACCTTCTACCTCTTAGCTAGATCACCGTGAAGCAATAGATCTTTCGTCAGATGAAAGAAATAGAAATAATCGCTACTGCAGTAATTACGTTTTCTTACCTTCTGAAGTAACTGCGATGTATTGTTCAAATCGTCTTGGAAGGCCACAGAAGGGGCGAAGGCACTGCAAATGAGAATTAAAATTATTTATAAGTATGAAGTTATGTTAATCGTAGTTGCAAAGATAGTCTACTTTTTTAATGCAGGTTATATACATATAATTATATAAGTGAATACAGATTTCTTTTAAGGTGCATGTCACATATGGTACTTAGGAGCAATGTAGTTAAAATTTAAAAAAAATGAGTGTTCTGCATTGGGCCTTGGCTCATAGTTGAAGGATAAGCAGTGGTACGTGTGTCTTTGTTAATTAACATTGTTTTTAATTTGGTAACAATGGTGAGTGGAACATATGCATCTAAATTTGCGACCCACTTGTTTAGCATTATCAGAACCTCTCTTACGTACTGTTGTTCCAAGAATATGCATCGCGAGCCACACACCGTAAGGTGGCTCGCGGAGTATAGATGTAGATGTAGAATACTGATCTCAAGAAAATTTATTGCGATCGACGATCGTCCTCAGCTACCGGTCACTTTTATAATAATTTATTCCAATGACGTGTTTCGAAGACTTAGGTCATCATCACAGAGTGTCGATTATCCGTATATTTGCTTCGACAAGCTGCTTCCGTATGCCAACTTTTTTGTTGGGCTGTTCCGAATCAAAATGCAGGCGACTGCTTTCAAGACGGTAGCTGGACGATTTCAGATAAAGTGGTTTGTACAGAGGAACTTCGTGTTAAAAAAGATCGTGAGGGAATTCAATTTTCTGAGATCCACACTCTCACCACGGACAACGCACTGAGCGGCGGTGGTCACTTAACGACCGAGAGCAGCGGCATTTGGGTAGATCGTACTTCTAACAGACAAGCACCACTGTATGAGATAACCGCAGAAATCAACGTGGAACGTACGAAGAACGTATCCGTTTGGACAGTGTGGCGAAATTTGGCATTAGTGGGCTATGGCAGCAGAAGACCGACGCGAAGTGCTTTGCTAACAGCACTACATCGCCTGAAGCGCCTCTCCTGGGCTCGTGACCACATCAGTTAGACTCTTGACGACTGGGAAAGCGTGGCCTGGCCAGATGAGTCGTGGTTTCATTGGTAAGAGCTGATGGTAGGGTTCGAGTGTGGCGCAGACCCCTCGAAGCCGTGGGCCCAAATTGTCAACAGGACTCTGTCCAAGCTGGTAGTGGCTCCATAGTGGTGTGGGCTGTGTTTACATAGAATGGACTTGATCCTTTGGCCCAACTGCAGCGATCATTGACTGGAATTGGTTATGTTCGGTTACTTGGAGATCATTTCTAACCATTCATTGACTTCATGTTCCGAACCATGTCACCGGGCCGCAATTGTCCGCAAATCGTTTGAAGAACATTATAGACGGTTCGAGCGAATGATTTGGCACCCACATAGAAAATTTATGCGACATAATCGAGAGATCAGTTCGTGCACAAAACCCTGCACCAGCTTTCGCAGTTATGGACGGCTATAGAGGCAGTACAGGTTCTGCAGTGGACTTCCACTAACTTACTGCGTCCATTCCACTTCGATTTCATGCACTATTCCGGGCAAAAGGCGGTTCGACATGATGTTTTTTAGGAGGTATGCCATGACTTTTGTTACCTCACTGTACTGTTAGTTCTTCCCGTTTCATTCACGGATAGAACGTGGGAAAATTTTCTATTTCCTGACAGCAAAATAAGTATCCTTACAGTTTTAACGAAACTCTACGCACTGAGATATATCATAAGCTGTATGCAAAGTAATTTCTGTCTAACTGAAGATACCATCTTCTCGACACGCCCCTCGAAAAGCTGTGACTGGTTACGGTACATCTGAAGAGATGAATCATTTGCACAATCGTTGCGTTTCGTCTGGTTTCGGTGAGGACAGTAATGTGAAGCAGCCTTTGGTAAAGAGATTTTAGCAGAGACTACACGGCGTGCAACCTTGGCAATTTCGCACGGTCCCGCCCGGCGGGAAGCGGCGGGGTGGCCGCCTGGACGTATACCTGCGCCTGTCGCAACACAATGGGCCTCCAGTAAACAGCTCGGCCGCCCCCGGCCATCCCTGCCGTCGTGACGGGGCGTTTCCTTACAGAATACAACTATTAGCCCGGCGCGATTGATTTAGAGACAGCCTTGCCGTAAACACAAACTGGGGCGTCCCAAAGGAGCGGCCGCCAGAACTGGCCTGGCCGCAGCTAGGGATAACGCGATAGGACTGTTGCCATCTGGTCCTGCCCACTGCAGCTGCGCCGGTGACAGGTCGGGTCGCGATCAGCTGGTCCACACGTCTCAGACAACCATCACTTATCACAGAACCGTTCCCTTCAATATTTCTGTCGTCATGTTATCGTTTCTTGGAACACACTGGTCGGGGCTAAAGCTTGACCATGTTATGGTATAACTAACTTCTTAACTATGATGTTGGGAAGTTACCAGAAGAGTAAAAATGACCTGGAATGCTTTCGGTAAACTAAACAAATTTTTAAAAACAGAGCTTTGGGTCTGTCTGCGAAGAAAAGTTTAGAATTAGTGTGCTCAGTTTTGGTTTATGAAAAACATTCAAAAACTGAGAATGGATATCTTATATTGGGAACTGCTAAGAGAGGTAGGAAAACAAATAATTCGATGAGGGGAAGTCCTGGTATAGTGATTCTGGTGCAGTGAAATGGAGATGGACATGACATGTACTCAGTAAATGGTTGGTAGATGGAAGACCTTTACTGAATGCTAAGAGGTAAAAAAAAAAAAAAAAAAAAAAAGAACCGAAACTACGACTTCATCGATGGTCTTCGGTCCGGAGATTGGTTTGATATGGTCTATCCAGTCTCTTCACCTTCATTTCTAAATGCAGCCATCTGAACCTGTTTAGATTCTCTAACCTACCCACCCAGTTAACGGATCGACCATTCCACGCCCCGATCCGTAGAAAGGCACTTCTGTTTTTTCATCATAATATCCTTCCGAGAAGTCACCGCCTGGAGATCCGAATGTGAGACTATACTTACGGAAAAATTTACGTAAGAGGATCCCATCAGCATTTAACCGTACAGTAGAGTTGCCTGCCCTTCTGAAAAATAACGATTGCAGTTTCACCTTACTTTCAGCAGTTCAGCAACGCCATGTTGCGTGATGTTGCAAGACTAGATCAGCCAATCATCCTGACTGTTGCCCCTGTAACTGCTGAAGGCCCTCTGCGCTTACTGCGTACATTTGGATTTTTGGTAAGTTCCTGTACGATGTCATCGGTCCCCTCCGGCCGGCGGAGGGGGGGGGGTCCGGAGGGGGGAGTCGCTCGAACCGTGGCAAGGCTCCCAAGACCGAGTGGCTACCCCGTGCGCCTACTGTGTACTGGGCGCACAATTCACCCCACGTCGACAAGGTTCAAAGTTCTTGCGAGGGGGAGTGGAAAGGAAGGCATTTGTAGGTATGCAGGAGCATATAGTTGAAGAATGCGTGAAACAGTCTAGACTAGATGAGGCCTTTATCCAGCAGTGAATGTCAGATGTCTGCTGGTGATAATTTGCTGACTGTCACGAACAAAAGATCGGTTTCAAACAAATGGATCGAGCGACGTAGCTCAATGCTCAACACATTGGAATCGTATTTGGGAGACTGCGGTTCACATTCCAGTCTGGCCATTCGAATTTAGGATGCCCTTCCCGTGGCCCCCCTCACCCGACAAACGGAATATATATATATATATATATATATATATATATATATATATATATATATATATATACCCCAATTGTCTGCATGTAGTATTGTTCATATGAAAATGTTCGGAAATCTCAGCGAAACGTGTAACTGACGCGGGAATTGAGTACAGCTTGGCATTCACTTAGTGGGAAGTGGGAAACTGCTTAGAAAGCGCAGCAAGGCACCTGGTACATCGACCCTCATCGTCAATTCTATGTGCGGATTCGATTCGGGGCCAACGCACCTCCCTGACCCGGGAGCAGCGCTTCAACGAGCAGGGTTGTCGGGGTGGTCGTGGGGTTATATAGGTCTACGCTGGCGCCCTTTCTTTCCATTTTCGGATGGCATCGTCTCTATAAATACTAATAAGTGTAGGCGATAAAATACACCATTGTCTCACACCTTGGTCTATCAACCTCTTTTCCCCTGCGTAATTAGGGACGCCAAGTATTTTATAAGTCCCAATATTGTGCAGACGAAAATTTCTACACTTGCAACGTTCACTATATTTGTGTCGGCGGGCGTCTAAAAACGTGCCAGAAGTGGCCGAGAATGCCGTAACTGTGCTTCGTGCCTACGCTCGGCTCATAGCACGCTCCCCACTAATGAATGCATCGGCAGGCTGGAGCCGGCCGTGTGCCTACACGCGGGCCGCGCGCGCCTTCAAATATTTGGGCCGTGCTGGCGCAGGTTGGAGCGGCGCTGCTGCGGCAGCGAGAGCAAAGGCGCCGGCGGCCTTTGAACGGGAGCCAACTGTTGTATTATTTCTTGGCTCTCGTGGGGAGTGACTTCCTGCCTCCCCCGCGTGGCTCTTGTTGGAACAGGGGCGGGGGCGGCGCAGCCTCTCACAGGCCCCTCCCCTCGCCCCGGGGGCCAGCGCGACGCTCCCTCGCGTTTGGCGTCACCCGCTCCACTCCGCTCAACTTCCGCTTCGACATCACCTAGCTGCTGATAAATTTCACATTGCTCGTTCTACTAGCATACATTCTGCCGACATGAAGTGAGATGATAATGCACGATTAAATTCAGTTCCAGATACCATCTGCACCGGTTTATTGGTAGAGTACAGAGAAAGTGTCCATAAAATGACTCCTTAGGAAACACTTTTACCGCCTAGGCTGGAATACTGCCCTGCTGTGTAAGACCACTGCCGATGTACATGACAGCAAAAACGGTCAAGAATGAAGGTACATGATAATGATAGCAAAACCTTTGTAGTAAACGTGCATTTGGAAACGATCTATTCGCGAGGTGATTATGTATTTCTGGTTAAAAACCGACACTGTCTTCAGAACGAACTATAGCCCTAGCCAGTGCAATCTTCTTAAAATGTAAACTTTATCTCACAAACAGCTCGTTTCTTGACCCATTTTAACGGGAAACTTTTGGTTCTATTATCGTACTTTTTCACTTGTGTCGGTTCTCACTGTTAATTATGACACACCCTGTATTACACAGGAAGATTCAGCTGCCCCTATCTGTAGTGTCTATGCAGCCCGCAACGCCTTCGAAAACCGAGCATGAGATTTTCATAGTCTCTCACTCGCTACGTGCAAAATCTTAATCTACAGAAAAAAGGAACAGGCCCTTTCTGTAAGAAATTTAGTGTAGCCAAATTTTATACTGGGATAGGTTTTCACTAGAGGTCATAATTTTCGAATTATTCAAGAAAAACCTGCAAAAGTTACCTTCAAACGCGTTTTTCTCGAATAACTCGTAAACTATGATCTCCAGCGAAAGCGCATACCGCTACAAAATTTAGCTACGTTAAATTTTCTACTAGAAGGTCCTGTACATTTTTCCTGTAGGACTAAGAGTTTGCCATAATTGCGATTAATTTTGTGGTCATTCCATTTTAAATCACCCTGTACGCATACTCCTAGATATCTTTTGGAAATAACTGCTTCCAGTGACTGATCTGCAATTGTGCAATCACACAATAAAGGGTATTTCAGTCCATGTATTCGCAATACGTTACGTCTGTTTATGTTAAGAGTCAATTGCCCTCTCTGCAGCAGGTGTCGATCTTCTGCAGATCTTGCTGAATTTCGCTACGATTTTCTCTCTTAGTGACTTCTCTATGTACAACAGCATTATCCGCGACAAGCCTCATGAGAATTCTGACGTCATCTACAATGCCATATATATATAGACCCGCAGTTAGTTTTACGTCTGAAGACTCCTTTCCTTTCAGAATAGGAGTCTTCGAACATTCTTCAGCTCCTTTCATATCGTTCTCATGGAGACCATGAAGATGAAACAGCTGTCACGGATGTGCCCTAGCAGTTATTTCCTCATACTTTGTGGATATAAGTAGCAGGAAAGCCAGATAATAAGTGAAGACGTACGCTGCAACTGCTACTCTGAGATGAAAAGCTTGGAATGGGAGAAGAGTTCGGGCCACATCAAACGAGTCATAATAGTGATTAAAAAAATTTTGAAAAGTAAAGAAAACGCATGATACCCCTCTCGTGGTCCTGCCTGTTAGGATGTTTTACGATTATGGTTCTGCTTTATTTTATATGGGCAAAAAAATAATAAAAAAGTCTAAGATATAGTATAATGAGCAGTATCCTGTATCATGTACTTCTCAATAGCTTCCAGAGTATAGCCGCAAAAACACTCAGTGGTACCTGAAATGAGGACAATTTGCGAACGAAACAACAGCTTTTAGAAACCAGCGCAGTAAAGAAGTATCATAACATGACGCAACCCGAGCCCTAAAGTATGACAAAAGAATAGACTATTTCGCTACCTTCGTAACAGAGGTCGCTGGAGACTTTTGCTGCAATGTTCGACCCAGAAGCAGCCGAATTCGAACCCTCTTCGTATACAAAACAGTCAGGAGTATTTGCGCCTCCGGTAGCTTACTCTCGACTCTATCGACTGCGCTACCAACAGTACACCAAAGTATGATGTATCACCTATCAGCCAGGCGCAACGAACAACTGTAAATACAAGTCTCTGTGACGCTTCAACGAGAGAGCTTTCAGAACAAACAAGACATCGAATAATTTGTGATTAATGTACTGTAAAATCTGTCGTTGTTTTAAAATAATGGCTAGAAATAGGAAAAGCAGCACCGTGAGATGCAGGAAAGCACACGACACAGATGTGCGCTAGATTCTCTGCTCTGAACAGGGAAGAAGAGGTTTCCTTTAGTATTCCAGTACGTCCTGCGATACACCCTGCAGAGGGAGAAATAGAAAATAAGCGAGCGACACACCGGCACATATTACATCATTTTGCCAGCCATTGAGACTGTCATTAAGTGTATTTTATTTCGCATTAAGACGTAGCTAACGCTGAATAACCAGTTACGAAAAATATATAAAAAAATAGCGGTACCCATAGTGAACTCGGTACTTGAGAACGCAGTATATTTATCGCCTAAGGTAGGCCTCCGCTGTTCTTTTTATGATGCATGAAACAATGCTAACTATTTTTCGCGCCCTTCACCTGTTAACGCTTGTAATAAACCGCGCTTTATACTCGAAAATAAAACCTAAATTGCTTCTGCGGATTATTTTCGTCGTTATCTGGAGAAGTGCCCCTGCTGGTAATTATGGTAAAGCATCAAAACAGGTCGTGCTCGTACTCGCTTCCTTTAGTACTCAGACCCGATTTATGAAGAAGGAAAGCTGCATCATTACGTCGTGCCAGCACTGGGGTTATTCGCAGTTGCGCAATACCTCGGGTGCAGAAGGGTGCTGTAAGGAATCGACCGTTGCTTTGTTAAAGAATAAAGGGCGCATAATGGCACTCGCATATAAAGTTTTGGGCAAACCTATATCTGTGCTTCCGGCCGGTGTTTCAGAGCCTGTTCCTGCCGAATATGACTCCAGTGTCACTTAACTGTCCTCGCTCCACATTTACACTTTCCCGCCGGCGTTCCGCCGGTACCTCACGCTCGCTCTGCTAATTATGTCACCAGCAATACATTAAAGTTTGATATATTTCTTATCAGCCAGGCGCAACGAACAGCTCTGAATACAATTCTGTGTGACCATTCACCAAGAGATATTTCTGAACAAATGAGATAGCACACAGTTCTTGATTAGTGTAACACTATTTTATGTGATCTCTCTTTGTTTTAAAAATAAAATCAGTGTATTAAAATAGTAACCTAGGGCGTTTGATTATGATCGCCGCTCCACAGCGAGAAACACAATTTGCCGGCGTGAACGGATTGAAGGGCAACTGGTCGACGGTACTTCATTGTCGGGAGGGTTGGGATCTAATAATACATTCAGTGGATTACTTGTAACAGCTGACGTGCTGCAGAACACTGGTCTCACCAGGTCTATAAACTAGCGAACTCAGCGTTACTTAATCTGCCACTTCATGGATAGCCATGTGTGACACTTAAAATCTCGAAGTTTCGAGTCCCTTGATTCCTATCTAGTTATAGTATCTACGAGGGGTGGAGCTTAATAGTGGCAACTATTTATTTATATCTCGTACAAAATAGATACGTATTTCAAAGTTTTACTGACCTTCAAAAGTAGTCACCAGCATTGTGTATAACCCGTTGCCAGCGACGTAGAAGCTGTAGGATAATCTTAGCAGTGCTAGTTGTGTTGACAGTTCGAGCTGCGCGGTCTATTGCCCGACTAATATGCAGAGTTCTCAGCGAATGTCGTGAAGTGTTTCCTTCAGTTTAGAAATCGAGTTTAACTTACGAGGACTTAAGTCAGGGGAGTGCAGTAGGTGGTATAGCACTTAGCAACCCCATCAGTCAAACATACAGTAACAGCTTGCACTGTACGTGCTTGAGCATTGTCCTGCAAATTGATGGTCAGCTCCTGCAGAAAGTGTCATCACTTCTGTTTCTATGCTGTTCATTTTTGGAACACAACCTACGGACAGCATTGTTCATTCTCCGATGGATGTCTATTGGTGTTTGTCTTTTGGCGAGAAAGAAAAGAATAACAGCGCTTGGTCCTGTTTGTACGCCTTTGGTAATGTTGTTGTTGTTGTTGTGGTCTTCAGTTCTGAGACTGGTTTGATGCAGCTCTCCATGCTACTCTATCCTGTGCAAGTCTCTTCATCTCCCAGTACCTACTGCAGCCTACATCCTTCTGAATCTGCTTAGTGTATTTATCTCTTGGTCTCCCTCTACGATTTTTACCCTCCACGCTGCCCTCCAGTACTAAATTGGTGATCCCTTGATGCCTCAGAACATGTCCGACCAACCGATGCCTTCTTCTAGTCAAGTTGTGCTACAAACTCCTCTTCTCCCCAATTCTATTCAATACCTCCTCATTAGTTATGTGATCTACCCATCTAATCTTCAGCATTCTTCTGTAGCACCACATTTCGAAAGCTTCTATTCTCTTCTTGTCTAAACTATTTATCGTCCACGTTTCACTTCCATACATGGCTACACTCCATACACACTTTGGTAATAACACCGCCATAATTCACGTTTCCGCATTTACCGCACGCATGTCGGAAAGACTCAAATACCACATCAATCTCTTGCCTACGTGTCGGTGCTTATATACGCGCATCGGAGTCGCGCTTTGTTGTACATGCGCTGCAGCAACGCTCTCTAACCGAAACTCTTTGACCGTCTCGTATATAATCAGTTACTCACCTTGTTAGTATGGTATTCGGAGGTTTATGTCTCCATTACAAAACGTATTTATTTAAACAAACAAAGACATAGATTATTTGTACGAACCACTTTCGTGGGCAACATGTGAAACTGCCTGCCTAAACCGTATGTAAAGGCCTGCAAAATTAGCCAACTTCGGGCTGCTTACCTACCTGAGATCAGAAATATACGGCCCAACTGCAACGCCGGGCAGGAACGTGACTCACTTCCGTAAGTAATTAATTGCTGTGTTAGTGCCACAAAATGCCTCCCCCCACGACCTCATTCCCCGAAGAACCAGTTCCAGTCTTGCAGTTTCCTGGAGAGCCGCGAGTACCAGTCCATTCTTGGCTGGGGACGCAGCTCTGTGTAGCTGTGGTGGCGAAGTGGAGTGGACAGCGGCCGCATAACCGGGAGACGACGCCGGTAGCGGCGCGGCCAGCGAGTCTATTTTTACGCGGTCCTTCCGATGCGGCGGCCGGCATTGGTTCAAGGAGAACGGGTGAGCGCTCCGCCGCACACGTGGTGCTCGCGAGCCAGTGTTGGCCGCGCTAATAGCTCATGTTTATGCATGCGCGTATGTCATGTCGGGCTCCATTATCTCGACCATAAGAGCGGCGCGCCGCCGTCCGCAGACGCCGGCGACCGGGGCACGCGGAAAGAAAAGTAACGCCGTCCACTTGTTGTGATAGCTGCCGCACAGTCGCCGCTATACATCAGCCGGCTCTTCTCTGTGTGGCGTTCACTGATGAGCAATTGAACTGGAAGTACCTGCCGCGCCAGCGAGACAGCGATCCTGTCGCCTCGGCGACTGGAATATTTCGGTGCACCACGTGACTATGACGTCAGCAGGACCTGTACTAGCCGTCTGTGCGACGTTCACGCGGTGGACAGGACACGGAATCTCAGTGCGTTTGATCGCTGCCGTATAACTGCAGTCGCTCCATCTCCAAAATCGTTTACTCTCTGGCCAACTTCTCACGTTCTCTGCGACAACGCTCAGTTCCTCAGCTACAGTTGTTTTATGAATTTTATCCATAGTGGATGCTGTCGAACTCCGTGACTGTTCCTTTATGGGGTTGTAGAAAAATATCCGCTACCAGTCACAATAAAAGGTTGTTTATTCGTCCCACGACCGGTTTCGGGCTTGCGCCCATCTTCAGGTGTTTATACATTCATGTACATGTTTGTACTGTTGGAGATCAACATATGTAAACATAGTGTACACATCATAATAGTGTAATATGGAGCTATAACTGATATATGGACGTGAAAATGACCGTAAGTGTGTAACTAAGTGACAAAACTATCACCACAGCATAACTGTAATAATGCTGCTTCATCTTTTTTGATTTCCAATAGTACCAACATGTACATGAATGTATAAACACCTGAAGATGGGCGCAAGCCTGAAACCGGTCGTGTGACGAATAAACAACCTTTTATTGTGACTGGTAGCGGATATTTTTCTACAACCGCAAACAGTTGTTGTACAGTAATCTTGCCCCATCACCTTTGTGTTTGTCCATCAGGATACGAATGTGTCAAACAGCGAAAAGTATCGTTATGGTGTATCTATCGAAGCGACCACACAGTCTGCTCTATTCAGGGAAGTCAGTTTATATCCCCTAACTGTCTGATATGAACAGAATGGAACCTAGTAAGTGTAGAGGAGGAATCACTCGACAGTGAGTAAAGCAGTAATCACTCTACAATCAGTAAGACTCATTGCCTATAAATTTACTGCGTATTCTATTTTGCGCGCAAACTGCCTGTCTACTGACCAGTTTACATTCCAGGAGTGTAGCAGCCCGGTGTAGTTTAGTCAGTAATTTACTCTTTCCGTTAAATTCTTTTGAGCTGTAGACCGTCTCGTGTTGTAAATTGATGTAGCAAAGTACAGGTCACTTCTGAAAGTGGCGTTCATTCACGTGTTGAAATGAGTTGCAATACATGGAAATGCAATGCCTCAGTATAAATATAGTGGGGGTCAGTGAAGTGAAATCGAAGGAAGACAAAGATTCCTGGTCAGGCGAATATAGGGTAACATCAGCAGTATCAGAAAATGGTATAATGGTCGTGGATACTGTATGTATAGGAAAGCAGGGCAGAGGGAATTATTGCGAACAGATTAGTGATAGGGTTTTTCTAATCAGAATCCCCAGCAAACCAGGCCCAACAGCAATATTTCAGCTATACATGCCGACGTCACAAGCAGAAGATAGACAAAATATGTCAGGATATTGAAAGGCCAATTCAATATTTAAAAGAAGATGATAATAATCATGGGGAATTGGAACGCAGTTGTTGGAGAAGAAAGAGAGGAAAGAATTGCGGGAAAATTTGGGCTTGCTGGTTGAAGTGAGAGAGGAGATAGACAGTGTTCTGTGCGAAATTTCAGCTAGTAATAACGAACACCCTGTTTAAAAATGATGAGAGGAGGAGATATACTTGGGAAAGACCTGGAGAAGTGGAAGATTCCAGCTCATTTATATGAAGGAAAGACATAGATTCCGAAATCAGATATTCGATTATAAAGTGTACCCCGCAGAAGACAGAGATTCGAAAAATCACAATTTAGCGATAATGGAGACAAGGCCGAAGTTTAAGAGACGCACCCCGAGGAACTAGTGTGTAAAGAAGTGGGATACTGAAGTAGCGTGGAATGATGAGATTTGTTTGATTTTCTCTAGGGAAACAAATTTTGGAGTAATGAGTCCCACAGCAAGCAATTCAGTTGAAGAGGAATCGACATCTCTAAAAAGGGCAATCACAAAAGTTAGACAAAAATAGATACAAGGAAGTAATTGCGAAGGAATATTGGATAACTGAAGAAGTACTTCAGTTGATCGATGAAAGAGGGGAGTACAAAAATACCAGCCCAGAAGGATCTTACGGAAGCTCACTCGGACCGTGAAAGCCTGCCAACTTATATTCACTTTCTCATTCGTATGGGAACACTAGTCAATATAGAACGCAGAAACAGACGAACGAATGTTTAGAGCTTTCCGGAACCGTATATCTTGCATGCACTTAGAACTTTTGAAGAAACCGGATACAATGGCCACTTACAACCTTGTCGATCGTTCGATTATTCGCTGCTTCGTTATATTCTGTGGGCCTTGTGCGCCGGTTGATAACTACAAACTTCGAGGTTACGTAGGAATGCTCCCATCACAACTCCTCAACCGTCACAGTACTGGCGAACGTGTTGAACTGCACTTTTTGGAAGATTATATGGCATGTCTTTAAATGATGAAATGTTGTTGCGCATCAACAATCACATGATGCCTTGTAGGTCATGTTCCTAAAACGACTACTTCAGCTGCAGCTTGCCTGCCCCGACTCCGTCTCCGCAATCTATTCAATTCGGTCAGTCATCCTTTGCTGTTGAGTGTCATTCATTCATACGTTTCTAGTGGTCGCCAAAGTGCAGCACGGTACATTTCGTAGATAATCAGATAATATCTCTACATACGGCCTTAAGAAGCACTGGTATTCGAAGCTGAAATTAAAATGGTGGATTTTAACGGGCGTTTGTGGTGGTGTGCACGTAAGAAGGTGAGTGGTGCGTTGATGTGCGGTGGCAAGTATACTATTTGACACTGGTGCTAGTCGTCTCATTCTACTACGTCTCTCGTGGCGTGGGCTTCGGAGTGCACGGGGAAATTCTAATGTTAATTCAGTTATGATGAGGGTACTTTGCTACTGTAGGGTTCACTATGGGTGGCCTAAAGCAAATAGAAGTAGTGCGTCAAGAAGTGACAGTGATAATTTTCCGAGCGTACAACAGTTTTTAGGGAGAATGAGAAGCAGAAATAATGGCCCCGTGTGGTATTCCCCAGCGTAGCCAACGACTGGTGAGTGTGACGTGGGACAGGGACACCGCAAAGTACTCTCTCTCTCCCCTCTCCACGTAGAATGAACCATGCAGTCGTCTTCCTAGTTGCACACAAGATACAGGAGCTGCTAGAGACAAGTTTAAAAGAGAAAGGAAATACTGGGTAGTTGTTTAAGCTTCTGCTACCTGAGACGGCCTCCACGAAAAAAACAAAGGCATGCGGAAGAGAAATAACGAATAAGCCATTGAATGAAACGTATCTGAATTTCCACAGGAGAGGTTAACATTTGTTAGTTGCGTGCCGTTACGTTCCTGGTTACGAACGTTGCTCACTGTGATGACCGTGTACGTGCACGACAGTCTCGGACCGTACTGCAGATTGTTCGCAGCACTTTTCGAGCGGTGGATCACGGAATGTTCAGCTATCGTGACACTGTTCGCGCACTGCTGGAAAATCGCACACTGCTTTCAGAATTCTCAGCCATGGCAACAGTAACTTCTCCGACAAATTGTGGCGCAGTCGGCTGTCGGCCTGTCCCGGGAGCAATCCCCAAATCGCCATTTAATTCGGACTTTCGAATGATGTTCTTCAACCACGGTGCGAAAAGAGCACCTCTCCGTATTCCTTTAATGCGTCGATGCTCGCAAAGTGCAGCGGCACTATTGCCGTTTCTTGATAAAATGGCTTTAAGAGTAATGCCCTGCTCACTTTGTCCAGACCCATGTTGTATGTGTGCAACTGAAATGCTCACTGATGCTTGCGTTTCAACACTACGTGGCGGTATCGATATCGGCACCCAACGGCAAGTAATGACACAAACACAACTACCAACGCAAATACTGCATCGCCCAGTCTGATCATCGTTCCTATAAAGTTAGATATCCATACGGAACATAGTTTTCTGTCTACACTAGCTCAGGGCAGCGAAAGTTTATGTCCATCATTTGAAAACAGAGAAAAGTGACTGTGAGACGAAAACTGATTACAGACTCACGGAAGAGTACAATATGAGGACGTTAACAAAAGACAGGGTTGCTAAGAGATGTCTATCCAGAACTAAATGTCTCGGGAGTTAATTAATGGCCCGAAAGTGGCAGCCGGCATGCAGTGTCACGGTGTTAACAGATTACGTGGAACCGGTTTTCGGTGGCGGCAAGGAAAAACGAGCTGTACGGGATCCTGCTGACGAGGCAGCGGTCTCACTACGAGTCGGCTGGACGCCGTCTGCAGACACGGAAGGTCCTTCTCAGCGACGGTAGGGGCCTGTCCGTCGCCAAGGCCGGCGCACCGGAAGTCTTTGGTCTGGAGCCGCCGCTGGAGACGGATGCGTGATTGATGCGAGCCACGCCCGCCGCCAGCGGGCAAAAACTGGAGGCTGGAGGCGGCAGTCCCAAACGGGGCTCACCCCTGCCTTCTGCACGGGACTCCGCTATAAATAGCCTCGCCTGCACGCGATGCGGGGTGTTCGGCCCGAGGGAATAGGCGTTGACGGACCCGAAGACTCGGAAACTGTGCTTGTACATTGGGGATAGTGCCGTCCTGCCGCATGGTTATCTGGAGGCAGAGCTATCCATACTATCTCCTCATGATGGAAGCTATGGTAGGTCGCCCATCAGAGACGAACCTCTCCATCCATTGTCTGCAAGACGGACTTTGAGAACAAGCATAAGCATTAACACACGTGCGACGCACTAAGCGTGGATTAGATAAATTGTAGCAGCACTGTTTTCCTTCTCACTCTTCAGGGGTAAATTTTTGAAGAAGGCTGAAATTGTGCTGTCGTGTTGCGAAGATTATGCTCATCTTTTAACTCGCACGATGACTATTACAAGAGAGGAATAAAAACTTTTAAACTGTGGTGTTGCAGGTAGTCGTGAAGCCCGAGTGTATAATGAAAAGATGCTGAACAGAACTGGGAGGGATAGGGAATGGGTTGACAGAACACATCCTAGGGCACCAAAGAATAAATTAGGGCTGAGAACTGTAAGGGCCCAAAGAGCAGAAACAAAGTTTTGAGAAAAATTGGTGTTTATGAAAGTCAAATTTATAGCGAAACCACCAGCCAAATAGTTCAAAACTGTTTTTTTAGCCAAGTCTCAACAACCTACACTTCCTATGAAAGACCAATGTACCCACCTTGCTATGAAATGTTAATTATTATTTAAGATTATGTTAGTTAGAGTTAACTCGCAAAATTTCCATATTTAGGCTAGTCGCAATAGTGTCTTTTGACATTTCTCCACGAGAAATGTTCCCAAAAATTATTAGTGGAGTACATATACTAAATGCACCACTTTGACTTTGGGGTAGCAGATACATTTTGATACAGCAGTCACGTATTTTCGAGCAAGACCTTTGAGGGAAAACTTGGGTAATGAACGTAGACGAAATGATAGGGAAGCTGACTTTCTTGTACCACGGTCTGAAACTACATAATGCTGTAAAGCCCCACGTATAATACGAGGGCCTTACGACGGAGATATGATTCGCACACTTTTTCACGAAAAATGTAGTCGCTGAGGCACAACTTCGATCACAGCAGAACTGAAGGAAGTGGAAGTGACCTGTGCACAAATACTGCGTTGGAGACAATTTCTCAAATTCATACTCACTGCATGCCTTGACATAAAAATTCTTACTGCAGAGCTGAATGGCATCACAGAAGAGGTTTTGGGCCGCTGTATCTCACGTGTCCATTAATGATCCGAGAGAGAATATCAATGGTAATCTCAGACTTCTCGCAGATGATGCAGTTATCTATAATGAATTAATGTCTGGAAAAAAGGTTGTACATATACTTAGTCAGATCGTAATAAGATTTAAGTCTTTCTTTAAATTTTCAGTAACGTATGAATATGCACTTCATGAAAAACAAATGTAAATGTCCCCGGCACGAATCCGTCCGGTGGATTAGTGTCGAGGTCCGGTGTACCGGCCAGTCTGTGGATGGTTTTTAAGGCGGTTTTCCATCTGCCTCGGCGAATGCGGGCTGGTTCCCCTTATTCCGCCTCAGTTACACTATGTCGGCGATTGCTCTACAAACACTTTCTCCACGTACGCGTACGCCATCATTAGTCTATATACCACGCAAACATTGGGGGTTACACTCGTCTGGTGTGAGACATTCCCAGAGGTTCCACTGGGGGCCGAACCGCACAATAACCCTGGGTTCGGTGTGGCGCGGCGTTGGGGTGAGCGGACTGCTGTAGCCTGTTGTGGGGTTGTGTCCCACTGTGGGGCTACGACGGGGACTAAGCCTCTCCGGTCTCCGGCATTTCTAGATCCCCAGTTCAATACAATACAATACAATAGGTAAAACAGTCAGCAGACTTCTACTCATTGGTAGGATACTGGGAAATGAAAGTTCAAATGGTTCAAATGGCTCTAAGCACTATGGGACTTAACATCTGAGGTCATCAGTCCCATAGACTTAGAACTACTTAAACCTAACGACATCACACACATCCATGTCCGAGGCAGGATTCGAACCTGCGACCGTAGCAGCAGCGAGGTTCCAGACTGAAGCGCCTAGGACCGGTCGACCACAGCGGCCGGCCAAATGAAAGTCTAGATTGACGGTTGCTTACAAAAATCTGGTCTGACCCGTACCAAATAAGACTTGCATGTATTGAACGTATACAGATAAGGGCTGTACGAATTGTCACATGTTTGTTTGTCTGAGAGGAGAGTGGTATGGAGACGTTGAATAACCTGAGCTGGCAGGCGCCTGATACCTCTGGAAAGTCGTGTTTACAAGATTTCAACAAATCAGTGTAGAATAATGAACACAGGAATGTACTACAACCCCCCCCCCCTCCCCCTTTATCACTCGATTAGGGAAGCGCGAGGACAACGTCAGACTAAGAGGCGTATTCATTCTTCCCACGCTCCATACGAGAATAGAACGGGAATGAACCGTAATACGTGGTACAATCGGAAGTCACCTAACAGGAGTTTGCAGAGTATATACGTGGATTTTTTTTAGCTATGATTGTAGCTGTAGTAGTGTTACACGTAAATAGTCCACGTGTCTCACAATTAGTCTCGTGTGACACGCTTATGGAATTATATTGATAATTTCATCTGTGCCGCATTTTCATTGGCCAGCGGTGTTGCCGATGGTCGCATGTGGTGGGCTGCATGATCAGAGCCAAGTCCACCTGTGGGGCGGTGTGCAGGTTAGGAACGGCGGGGACAGTAGTCTGTGTGTGTGTGTGTGTGTGTGCGTGTGTATGTGAGCGCGCGCGTGTGTGTGCGTGCGTGCGGGGGCGAGCCGGCGGGTTCCCACGGCCGGCCGTGACCTCTGGGCAGCGCCTCGCCACAGTACAGCACGGCGCAGCGCGTCTCTGCTGGTCACAGGCAGTCGCTGCACGCTTGTGTCCCAGGCACGCGGGGGCGGCGGGGGCGGCGGCGGCGGCTGCAGCGCTCAGCTGTGCCTGCACTGTCTCACGCCGCCTGCTACACTCCGCGTGATCAGATTTGCAAACACTGCTTGCTTAATCGCTACGCTGTTGGCAGATGGTACATGGGGCTATATTTGTGGCGGCTGTTCCTCAGTACGTGTCGAATGTTACTGACTAAGCGACTTGAATAAGGGGCAATCTCAGACATTTTGTAGACCTTACAATTATGTGTCTGAGAACTTTTTGTAATGTCCAGTGAGGTAATTCGAACAAAGAACCGTTACTGTCTGGCAACGTGATCGTTGAATAATCACTGGGAACAGTCAAGTCCATTAAATATCTGGGAGCAGGCGAAAAGGAGTACAGACGTCTAAAAAATGAGATTGATGAGAAGTGCAAAATGGCGCTAGATATCGCCTACAGGAAAACTAAAGAGACCTTTGGAGAAAAGAGAAGCAGCTGTATAAATATCAGCGGCTAAGGAAAGAAGGGCAAGCTGAAAGGTAGAAGAAGGGCGTTAATGAGGGACATGTACTTAACGACAATAGTCGTATTATAGAAATGAAAGACGATGTAGATGAAGATTAAGTGGGAGATGTGATAATGCGAGAAGAATTTTACAGAGGACTGAAAGAGCTACGCCGAAACAAGGTCCCTGGAGCAGACGACATTCCATCAGAATTACTGTTAGCCTTGGGAGAGCCAGCCATGACAAAACTCATCCATCTGGTGTGCAAGATGTGTAAGACAAGCGAAATACCCTCGTACTTGAAGAGGAATATAATATTTCGAATCTCAAATAAAGCAGCTGCTTACAGCCGTGAATATTACCGATAAATTTAACAAGCCATTGTTGCAAAATACTAATACGAATTCTTTACCGATAGAAACTTGGGATGGATTGGAGGTTTCCACAGGATAGAGTAGCATGCAGTACTGCATCAGACCAGTTTTGGGACTGAATACCGTGCGTACGGATCGATTTGAAGGGAACGATCACATAAAATTAATCGTAAGAATGGCAGATCAGACTTGACATTCATCGGAAGAATCCGCGAGTCGTGGTCCACTCAAGGAAAACTCTCGGAAAAGGTAGCTTTCAAACCCCTCATTCGAGTGCTGCATGAGTATTGCTTCTGACGTCTGGGACCCTACCAGGTAGGAACGATAAAGGAAACAGAGATGATTCAACGCAGAGCAGCGCTTTCCGTCGCGGATTCGCGTGGTAAACACGAAAGTATTGAGGAGATACTCATCGAGTCTAACGGCAGACGCCAAAAGAGAAGTGTTGTGCATAACGACGTCGCTTAACGTTAATGTTCCGAAAGGATCTCGTCCGAAAACCCACATGTTTTTTCCCACTAAATATATCTCACGAAAATTGCCATGAAATTGAAAAGTGGAGGCATTCGAGCTCATTCGTCGTTCTGGAATTATAACGGTAAATTAGGTTTAAATGGTTCAAATGGCTCTACGCGCTATGGGACTCAACATCTGAGGTTATCAGTCCCCTAGAACTTAGAACTACTTAAACCTAACCTAAGGATATCACACACATCCACGCCCGAGGAATGATTCGAACCTGCGACCGTAGCAGCCGCGTAGTTCCGGACTGAAGCGCCTAGAACCGCTCGGCACAGCGGCCGGCTCCTGCTACGTGCAGGATTCCCTAACTGCACGCTGTACATCTATGTTCGACAGGAATCGTAGACCTTTCTGGGCCTTTTTTAAGGGACCGAAGGCGTGATAATCGCATGGGGAGAGATCAGGACTATAGAGCGAGTTTCTCCCAATTGAGTTGGCGTAACTTCTTCGTTGCGATATTTGTGATTTGGGAACGAGCGTTTTCATTATGAAACTTAGCGCGCCGTACCACAATCGTGGTTTTCAGCTGACATGTTGCTCCATATGAATTTTTCAATCTCCGATAAATATCTACAGGTGTTTGTTCTTTGGCAGTCAAGAAAAGAATAACAGTGCGTTGGTCCTATTTGGACGGATTTGATAATAACGTCCACACAGTTCACGTTTCCGCATTCACCGCTCACGCATCGGAAAGAAACGATGGTACACCAATCCCTTGCCTGCATGTCGATACTACTGCACCCGCAACTGAGGCAGATGGATGTTAATTTGTACTAAGATGAGGCACCGATCATATACAGAGAAGGACAGCACGAATGGGGATATATTTTCATTCGCAAAAGACTATCAAAGAACTGCTGCGAAATCCGGACGGGCAGAGAGTTGCACAAGGCGGCTTAAAAGATGTGGCCCTTAGTTACGTGGTTAATAATTAACTGAATTTGGTATTGTTACTTGTTGTAATGAGTAATGAAACTTTGCATTTACGCTGGATCTGCTTGATCTAAATAAGGCAAGCTAATTAGAAATGAAACATTGCATTTACGCTACCTGCTTGATCTACATAAGGCAAATAATATGTAACTCGGAGGAATGCAGAGAATAATTGTTCTATACTTCGTTACTGAAATGGCCTGAAGAAAACTTCAACACGTAATACCATTAAAAGCACCGCCTATCGCATACCGTACATTATTTCACCGAGTACGACTGTGAATGAATTACGCAAACGTTAAAATAGCCTAAACCCAGGCACTTACAGTGCTGAGATTTGGTATGTGAGAAGTGCTCAGAGTACTTAGTTCTAACAGCTGTAATATAGCTAAAAATATGCCGTTCCGAGACGACGCACAGGAGATGCTCTACGTAACTTTAGAATTAACCTTCAATTCCGAGAGAACTAAGCTGGAAATAGTTGAAATGGGACACTTTTCTACCCGTCCAGTGTGTTTCATCTGCAACTACTCGAAACTTTAAAATTCCTGGATTGGAATTGGCTTCTGTTGAAGGGTGTCAACAAATTCCATCATTCTGCCCCGCCTACGGTTTTAAAAAATACTTGAACGGTGCACGAAAGAAGGTATGCAATGCCATTTTGAAACCGTGATATGGAAATCACAGACAATACGTTTTTATTTTTCTCATTCCATCTCTCTTAACATCGACTTTACCTCAAACCAACGAAAATAAAACGCTATGGAGCCTACATCATGCAATCATTCAGCAGCTGGAACATGACAGAGGATGTTGTACAATTCACAGTTCTAATTAGGGCGAGGATTCATCTCCTATGCTTTCATGCTGCCGACACACCACGTCCTAGGTCATAATCGAGGATGGTTCCCTCAGCACAATGTTTAGGCCATATGCGTGTGTGACGCACGACGTTCCTTGCTGCCTGCTTCCGCTTATGTGACTGACCCGAAAAGTGGGTTGCGCGCGTTGACCTTTGCCTGTGTTAATCCGATGGCGGCGGCAATGAAACAGGCATTTGCTTTACGATTCGTCCTAACGACTCTCCATATGGTGAACATGTGAGCCCGTTCTCCCTTTGATCGTCGTGTCCTCTCCGTGTGGAGTAGCACATTGCAGAAAGGGCAACTGATTTAGCGGGTATTCAAACAAGTCATCGGCCGTACCAATAGCTTCTTACGCTGCTGTGTGTTCACACTTGCACTTGCACTCTCATTCCAATCAGTACATTTCAGTTCTAAATCTACTTATCGGTCAGCTGGTGAAATAGGGTCTTTACGATAAAACAGTAATCGCTACGTCTGGTGGTATAAGAGTCCATTCTGCCTTGAAATTGGGAATTTGTGCATATAAATATACAAATGTAAAGGTGTATTTCTACAAAAACACGAATCGTTGACACGGTGCCATGAAAAAGAAGCGTTTTATTCGACGTATAAAGAGTATTTGTTACTGCTGCGACAGCGGATTGGAGAACAGTTACCCACATGATAGAGAGACCGCAATTTATTTCAGTTAAATCTTAACAGAAAGACACTCGTGTTGCTGATGTTACGTCACAGTTTTTATCTGTAACTACATTGCAATTATTTCCTGCGTGGGAGTCCGTTGTTTCTTGTTTGCCTTTACTGTACTTGGAAATTAAAACAAGCGATCTTTAGAATGAAGAATTACCACACTTAAAACTGTGATTATTTACGCCAATAAACTAAAATTCCAGACTAAGAGGAAATAAATTGAGGTAGCTATTGGAATACACAAGGAAAAAAAATGAATTTTTCTCATGACAATTACGCTATGTACTCTAATCTGGCTCTGAGCACTATGGGACTTAACATCTGTGATCATCAGTCACCTAGAACCTAACTAACCTAAGGACATTACACACATCCATGCCCGAGGCAGGATTCGAACCTGCGACCGTAGCAGCCGCGCGGTTCCGGACTGCGCGCCTAGAACCGCTAGACCACCGCGGCCGGCTCTAATCTATTATTTCCTAGCCGTAGTTGTGAAAGAAAGTAAAGGTTGTCACCGGATTGTCGAAGGCTGAAGGAGGAGGTCGGCGTGACCTTTCAAAGGAACCATCCCGGCATTTGCCTGAATTGATTTAGGTTAAAATGGCTCTGAGCACTATGGGACTCAACATCTGAGGTCATCAGTCCCCTAGAACTCAGAACTACTTAAACCTAACTAGCCTAAGTACATCACACACATCCATTCCCGAGGCAGGATTCGAACCTGCGACAGTAGCGGTCGCACGGTTCCAGACTGAAGCGCCTAGAACCGCTCGGACACACCGGCCGGCATCGATTAACGAAAATCATGGAAAACCTAAATCAGTATGGCTGGACGCGGGTTTTGCCGTCGTCCTCCCGAATGAGAATCCAGTGTGCTAGCCACTGCGCCATCTCGCTCGGTATTTTTTTTTTTTTTCAGAGCTTTTAGGCAGCCTTGTTAGACTTTATCAACTATCGCAGTCTCATCTTCACGACAGCATAGTTGCAACTATGTAACACAGCAGTATTGTGAAGGTCTTTGTTTGATTTGGTAAAGTGACAGCGACCGCTTTAATGACAAATGTACTTATCAACAGCGCCAATCGATTGCAAATAAACGTATTTCATTTTTGTGTGTGAAAAAGAGATAAAGATGAAAAAGTTATTTCCGGCGCAGTGTATCCTGATCGGGATCCCAGTTGCGTTTCTCTCGAAAGCCGCAGTGGAAGCTGCAGGAATATTCCGTTTTGTGAACAGGTCTGCCACGGCAGGTTAACCGCTGCAGTTTGCCACGGTGAACTCTGCTGTTCGCTTCCGCGATGAGCTAAAATGAGCAGCCTTGCGGCTACTTGGCTACAGTGAAGACACGACTCCTCCCCTGCGTACGTGTAGCTAAATAAGGCGTCTGCTAGTTACGTGCAGCCCAGCAGGCGGTACGCTGTCGGGGACTGCAATCACCGACAGCAGATGTCACTGCTGATGTTTAGTCTGCAAACAGAAGCGGCCGGCCAGGAGTCTGTTTACGGGACCGGCGGCGGATGCTTTATTGCGAACAGGCCATCTTCCCGAAACCCCTGGAATGATCTAACGGCGCGGGGGCTGGCTGCGTGGGAGTGGGGATGGCTGAGCAAATATTTTGCTACAAGGAACCGGCGGCCCCAGAGTACGTCGAAATTCCTAGCGCTGAAGTGCCAACAAACATTGGCGAAAGCGACAGCGCAGAGAGAGAGAGGGCGAAAAAAAGTCTTAAGTGGGAAATATTGCCCGCTGACGTACGTGGACATTTTATGAGGAAATGTGTGATGTAATGAGGAATGCTACAGCTGCTGCCGCGTCTGTCAAGAACACAAATAACGGCGAGTTGCCTAGTGCACAAGATGGTGTCTTCCAGCAGTTCAGCGGTTTACTTATCTGTAATCATCACGTGATAACCTACTGGGTTTTTCCCTCAAAACGTGTGCCACATCTTCCAGTCTATCAAGCCTCTCGACTCTTCTGACAGTGTGACGCATTTGTTGAGATACAGGGACTTGCTCTTTCAAACAAGCTGAGATCGGATCGCAGTCACGCCTCCGTCACCTCGCCTTTCCACGCTCTCCCTAAATCACTTGAGACGCATTCGACAGCGGTTTCTTAAACTAGGCCAAGGCTGATCACCATCACTCTGCCAATAGGAGCTAGTGCTCTTGTTTCTGATGAAGTCGATGCTGTGGCGGTCCAGTTACATAAGTCTTTTTATTCCCTCCTTGAGTACTCAATTCTGCTGGGTGATGGGAAAATGGCGACAAGTGGCCAAAAATGTGTTGCATGGCTATTGGAAAACGGCGACTAAGGCGCTCACGTTCCGGGGAATGAAGTACCCGCGAGAATTGTGTCAGTGTGTTGGAGGCGCCGCACAGTGACCTAAGAAACAAGTGGCTTGACATCAAGACGAATGTGACACTGGGAAACAGACAGTCGCTGCAATCAATTCATTCTGGACTGATCCTTTATAGTTGGGCCAGGCCAGTGCTATTGTAGTTAACATTAATATTTTTAAAAGCTGTTAGGAAGTTCAGTACTACGAGATGCAGTGCCTATAATTCTATTGGGAGGATACATTATGTTTCTAAATAAATTATCGATAGTTTATTTTATAACATTAACTAATATGGAAGTGTGCTCGATTTATTTCCAAATAGTTTTGCCACGTTTTCAGTTTTTTAATCGTGCGCTAAGCTGAAATTATTTAATGCGTCGATTAACGTTTTGTGTTCAAATATTTTGTTAGGGGTGCAACATTCTGTTGCAGTCAGATGATAAATCTAGGCCCCGTTATGAATTTTATACCGTTAATAGTAAAGTTTTCAGGTGATTTTTCATTTGGCTCCTATGTGCCGTGATCCAAGCCAAGACAAATTATAAGTACTAACTTATATGTATGCTGAACATTTGCACATGGATTTGGAGCTATCCAATAACCTTTAAATAAATTCCTCCCCCGTTTAAGGAAGGCAACCGCCGTAATGCAGCCGGGACGTCGAACTCTGTGAGCTATATGACGAGGAAGTAGTTCAGAACATATTCCACCGTGGCGTTCCTAGCGAAGGAAGGAAAACGGCGGTTCAACGTCCCGTCGGCATCGAGCTCATTAGTGGAAAAAAACAGGCTCGGAATGTTTCAAGGATAGGAAGGAAATCGGTCGTGCCCTTTCAAGGGAAGCATCCCCGCATTTGCCTGAAGAAATTGAGGCGAATCACGGAAAACCTAAATCTGGATTACAGAATGGGAGTCCAGTGTGGTAATCACTGCGCCATCTCGTTTCCAGCGAAAGGTAGCGTCACAGCTCTCTTTAAAGGTCCAGAGGTGCGTCATTGCTCATTGCACTCACGGTGTTGCAGCATGATTTGAGGCATTGACTTTGGACCAACTGTTCTTGCTACTGGAGGAATAGTTAGTCACTAGTTTTGATTGCGTCTTTTATACTGTGTGCTAGTTCAACGGGTTATTAGATGGACATATGGAAAGAAAGAATCAGAAATAAATGACCTCAGCTTTACAAATGCTGTTATAGATGGGTTCATTGCTTCGAATCAGAAACGGAACAGGAATTGATGGAGTGGCGCCACATCACCTCTCCTCCATAGAAAAACTAAAAAGCTGCACCCTCAGCTGGTAAAATCGTGGCGATGATCTCTTGGGAGTCTGAACGGTTTATTCTGTTCGATGTCTTTCCTTAAGGTGCAACGATCAACTCTGAAGTGTATTGTGCTAAGCTCAGGAAATCGAAGAAATGACTTCACCCTGTTCATCGCCACAAAAATGCTAGCGAACTTATCCTTCTCCATAGAAGTCTGCGCCCTCGAGAAGATCTCACAAAACTCCATTGCACTGTTGGCTCAAATGGCTCTGAGCATTATGGGACTCAACTGCTGTGGTCATAAGTCCCCTAGAACTTAGAACTACTTAAACCTAACTAACCTAAGGACATCACACAACACCCAGCCATCACGAGGCAGAGAAAATCCCTGACCCCGCCGGGAATCGAACCCGGGAACCCGGGCGTGGGAAGCGAGAACGCTACCGCACGACCACGAGCTGCGGGCCCATTGCACTGTTCTTGCTCATCCACCCTACAGCTCGGATCACGCACCTTGTGACGTCCATCTGTTTGCACTCCGCGGGAAGCAGTACCTGGAGATAATGGGGAGGTTACTGATGCAGCAAGGCGTCGCCTCCGATGTAGACCAGTGGAGTGGTACCACGCAGACATATAGGACCTCCAAACAAGGCGGCGTGAGACCGTCGCATTAAACTGAAATTATGTTGAAAAATAGGCTACTCTGATCAAAACAGTAGGGAATAATATGGTGCAGTGAATAAAACCAATTTTCTTTTAGAAAAAAAAGTGTTGCAATATTTACTGAACGCTCCTCGAACGAGAGTGTCCGCACGTTCCAACATTGCGCTTCGAAGGAAGAAAAAACGTGCCATTAGGACGCTTCTTGCGAACAGCTGCGTAGCCACGACCTTCTAGTGTGAGAGGCGGACGCGGCTGGGTCAGCGCGGCGCGGTCGCTGCCCCGCTCCACCCTGTGACGGGAGTTGCGATCTCGCGCTGCAGCTGATGGCGATCGGGACGCCCCGCCCTGCCGCCTCGTTAGCAATTACACGTCACCCGCGTGCCGCCTGCTAATTGGCCGTCGCCGCCCCCTGCCGTGTCTCCTGGCGCCGGGCCAGCGCTACGCCTCGCCGCACAGTTTCTCGGAAAGTGGCACTTCCAGGCGTCTCTGCTCGCAAGCGCGCCATAATGCGGTTCTGTCCTCTGCCCATTCCTACTGTCCGTGGAGCGCACTGTAGGCTATCCACTTTCAAGGCGATCACGTCGTAGAAACATAACAAGCCAATTTACTTCCCGACCCTTCTAACGTACAGGGTGAGTCAACTAAGCTGTTGAGGAACGCTAAACACAAAGTATGTTTCCAGAATGAGATTTTCACTCTGCAGCGGAGTGTGCACTGTAATGAAACTTCCTGGAAGATTAAAACTGTGTGCCGGACCGAGACTCGAACTCGGGACCTCAGTGGGCAGAGCACTTGCCTGCGAAAGGCGAAAGTTCGAGTCTCGGTCCGGCACACAGTTTTAATCTGCCAGGAAGTTTCAAATCAGCGCACACTCCGCTGCAAAGTGAAAATCTCATTCTGGAAACATACCCCAGGCTGTGGCTAAGCCATGTCTTCGCTATGTCCTTTCTTTCAGGAGTGCTAGTTCTGCAAGGTTCACAGGAGAGCTTCTGCAAAGTTTGGGAGGTAGGAACGAGGTACTGGCAGAAGTAAAGCTGTGAGGACGGGTCGTGAGTCGTGCTTGGGTTGCTCAGTCGGCAGAGCACTTGCCCGCGATAGGCAAAGGTCCCGAGCTCGAGTCTCGGTCCGGCACACAGTTTTAATCTGCCAGGAAGTTATAGAAAGTATATTTGTCTTTTAAACATAAACGTAAACAATGACTGCTGCCCTCAAGGCAGCACGAGGAGCGATCTATGATCGTGAGACATATGGTGAGCAAGTCGCCAATCCCTCGCGCCGTTATTGCCAGTAGAAAGAATGCTGATAATGCCGCTGCTTCTTTACTCAAGCAGCTCCTCATTTGTCGTCACGAGACTGAGTGGGACCCGTGTCAGAACCCCCTCAATAAATAAATAAATAAATAAATAAATAAAATAAAAATGAGGAGGTACCAGGAATCGATTCTGGGTTCTTCCTCGCCGAAGGCAGCGACGCTAATGCCCATTTTTTTTATCTACCGGTTTTTCCTAAATTTTTCATCAGTATTCCGTGCAGATGTCGGAAGACACTTCTTAAACACTATCAATGAAAACTTCACTCATTCCGTTTTATTACAGAGCGGGACCAGCCCTTTGATCGAACACATTGAGCCATCATTTGTGTAATCAGGCGGTTAATATTTCGTCTTTTAACCACCTGGATTCAATACTCGTCGTTACAGATACAGTATCGAACTAAAACTATCAACACGTTGCTCGTGAGTAGTATCGCAGGAGAAGTATCGTACTCACTAAAAGTATAAAAAGAAAACTATCGATAACTTTGCCAAAAAGGTTAGCGTAGATACTCTCTATTGTCCCAGTCGTTCCATCCGTTAAAATAAATCTATAAAGAGATAGTCGATTTTCACAAGTTTTATGTTGAGTAATACGAAAGTTAATCAAGCAATTCATTTCACTGTGGTTTACAACTAGTATTAAAATATTGCTAAGTTTCACTTGCGGTAGCCGCCATTCTGCCTGCCCATGCATTAATTCTTGCACGTTCGCTGCTCTCGAAAATTTTTATCACAGACTTACAGCAGCGGTTGTTAGGGTGCAGAACCATATCTTCCAGTCGTTTTAACAGCAGTATGGCGAGGGACCGAGATCTTTTGCATACGGTAAGTACCTCATGTACATTTCACTGCACTTTCGCAATAACCGGGTCCATCTTTTGTCTGTGTCGAAAACTTTTTTATGTTCCCGTCAACCCCCACATTTCCGGTAATATTCAAGAAACAGAAACTATGTTTCCATTATATACGCAAAAGGGCGTTCTTGTACTGCGTGGTCAATGGTCGTAGCGTCTTTTAGTAATCATCCAATGGAACAACTGTTACTTTGTAAGTTGACCTATACACGTATCTTCATGATACACTTCACTTTCTGCAGAGAGACACAAATCTTCCACAGTCACACTTCTTTATTTATCATTTATTTTGTCATAACTAGTTTCAAGCGTGCAACCTCATTATCAATTGCTGCATGAAGAGATGAGCATTTGATAACGAGATTTTAGTATCGTAAATAGTTATGATAAAACTGATAAACTTAACCTCTGGAAGATCTGTGTAACGCACTTACCTTAAACTGCCTTGAAGAAATCTTGAATGAAGGAAATGGCGATATGATGTGTGTTGTGATTTTCAACCTGCTTCCAGATGTTTCGGCTTGATTCGGGACTTCATGACGCAGATCCGAACTCAACTAGTATGATATAGAACGAGTTAGTGCAGACTTTAGTTGCGTTAAAACCGTGGTACATAATGACTACAGCGTCGACCAGGCTAGGAAGTGGATCGTACATATAGTATGGTTAGGTTAGTGTTGTTTAACGTCCCGTCGACAACGAGGTGATTAGAGACGGAGCGCAAGCTCGGTTTAGGGAAGGATGGGGAAGGAAATCGGCCGTGCTCTTTCAAAGGAACCATCCCGGCATTTGCCTGAAACGATTTAGGGAAATCACGGAAAACCTAAATCAGGATGGCTGGAGACGGGATTGAACCGTCGTCCTCCCGAATGCGAGTCCAGTGTGCTAACCACTGCGCCACCTCGCTCGGTATAGTATGGAAACTGACCGTCAGATACGCTGACTCTACTGCATTTTACACTGCGGGTACTCTACCTGCGGCAGCGAGGACTGTTGCTTATACCTGCTACTCTTACTGCGATTCTTAGACTGCAGTCGCTGTGACCAGTGACCCCACAGGTTTCGTGTCCGGTTGCAACGATTGGTCGTTAATGAGTCTGGAGTGTCAGTGATGGTGCAACTGCGCAACAGGCTTCACCTGACGCAGGTGTCTGACGGCATTTCCGGACCATGAGGAGCCCAGCTGTTCAGAAAGAGTGATTTCCCTTGCTGACGCACCTGGGCGAGCTGGAAATGTTGCCAAGGTTGCGTCGTACTGTTTCAGCAGAGCTTCTGAAAAGCCCGGAATCTTGAGAAAACTTCAGGGCGTTGGAGGAAAGTCAGTTTCTTTTTCTTAGTATCAGTTGCGTGTGAAGTTAGTAGTTGGCGGAAACGCTTGATACGCACGACATTGTCCGTGAGGTATCGGCAATACGCCGAGCAGTACGGCAAACCGCTAATCGGTGAGAACGGTTCAACGCATTATGGCTAAAGCACAGGGTGGCTCCGGAGATGTTGAACCATTTTATATTTATTTCATGGTCATTCTATTGAAGCGACATATTTGTAAAACCCCGTCGTACACGCAGTGGTTCCTGCAGAGCCTCCTAGGAATCAGGTTGATTAAGCTGGTGGACAAAGGACGGTTGACTTCTCAACAGAGGACCAGATTAGTGATTTTACACGTAGAAACAAAGGGTGTTGTCATTACACAGAAACGTTTCCGTCAACATTTTAACACAAGGTAGGTTCCGGCTAAAAACACACCCTTTAGGGCCCGCATCTCGTGGTCGTGCGGTAGCGTTCTCGCTTTCCACGCCCGAGTTCCCGGGTTCGATTCCCGGCGGGGTCAGGGATTTTCTCTGCCTCGTGATGGCTGGGTGTTGTGTGATGTCCGTAGGTTAGTTAGGTTTAAGTAGTTCTAAGTTCTAGGGGACTGATGACCTAAGATGTTAAGTCCCATAGTGCTCAGAGCCATTTG
Organism: Schistocerca nitens; assembly: GCF_023898315.1. Lineage (NCBI taxonomy): Eukaryota > Metazoa > Arthropoda > Insecta > Orthoptera > Acrididae > Schistocerca > Schistocerca nitens. The sequence goes on along the minus strand of NC_064614.1, from coordinate 898,238,486 downwards.
AACCATTTTGAACACCCTTTAGGCTGCGTCGGCACGGGAAAGCAATGGAATGTTAGAACCAAAGCTGCTACGTGTATCTCAAATCATTTGAAAAGGAGGGAGCTGTGAGTGTGGCGACGCAACTCAGTCCCGGAGAGTCAACCAGGAGAGTAGCACCCGAGTTTGGAATATCGCGCCGCTCTATTCAGCGTATTCTTCATTCAGGCCTTCGTTTATTGCCATACAAAGTCACAGTGTTCTACTCTCTCGAACAGCAGAAAGAAGGCTGGCGTAATTTTGCTGCTTGGATAATCCAGACTGATGGGGACGGATTTAGGCGGAGCATCTGCTTCTCTGACGAGGAGTGCATCCATGTTAATGGCGTGACCAGTAGACGACGTGTGACGTTTAGGGCTATTGTACGTCGAGTAACCGTCCACGAAAGGGACAATTACGGTCAAAAAGTGTCTGTTTGGGCTGCCATATAAAGCCACGGATGAATTGGACCTTTCGTTTTCGATGAAACGTCCTGTTCTGAACGATACATGGGCATGTTTCGGAACCAGTTCCCTCCTGAACTTTATCCCACTCGACTTCCACGACTTCCAACGCACACGCTGTGTGGTATATGTAGGATGGAGCGCGCCCACACTCTGTCAATGTTGTTCTCATTTTGTGAGTGATATGTTTGGTGAAAGAGTGCTATCTCACCGCTTCAGTGCGACGAAATTTGCCCACCTCACAGCCAAGACACCAGCCCTTGCGACTATTTTCTGTGAGCACACTGAAAAGAAGCAGTCTTCAATGAGCATCATCGAGATCTAAGGGAACTCAGAGCGTGCCTTATGGAAGGCTGAAGATCCGTGCCAGCGAATAGTGCGGAGTATGTGTTCGTCTTGAACAGCTAAGGTGGAAAATACTGGCCACATTGCGTACGTTCTCTGTTGAATCAATTATACATGAGTTTGTGATTCTGCGTTTATGTAGTTCGTAGCGTTATGTGTCATACTATTCAGATAATTTTAAGTACAGATGATTCAACATCTACTGCGGTGCGCTATATCTGGAAATCTCGTGCTACAGTCTAGAATTCTAGACGTTGCATCAGTTGTTGTCATTAAATATAATTGTTGTTCATAATCATAGTCCCGACGAGTATTTGTGACGCCTGGTGCAGAGATGAGGGGGATCGCGGAACCGTCCAGGCTGAACAGGATGCTTATGCAGGCGGCCGAGGAACTTCGATACGCACCGTTGCCCGCCGCCTGCGTCTAACGGTGAACCTCTCGCCTATTGTCCACCGTCTTCACAGAGGTAATCTCTTCTGACCACAGCTTCCTGAAATTCCAACGCATTAGGAATGCTGTGCTTAGTGCCCACAATTGACAACTTCGCCAGTGTCCTATTAACGGTTCGAATAGCTCAGAAGGTCTCTGAGGCATTTTAAGAGGGGCCGTTTTATAAGCGACTTCAAAAAGTAAATTACACGTTTTTGGTAGGCGGTCGCGTAAGTTACACATTATTACGGCAGGCCAAGTAACTTTTACTGAATACCAAGAATACTTGTCAGAGTGACAAAGATACGTTGCACTACTTTTCAACATAGTCCCCAAGTCTCTGTAGCAACGGCCGAAACGCTATGCCAGTCGTTCAATGTTTCACGACGATAGAAACCCGCTGCTGGGTCACGGAACAATTAGAGAGCAAAAGTGAGAACGTTCTCGTCGTTGGAAAAGGTGCAATAGCTGTTCCTTGACTGCCTAGACGTTGTCGTCTGTAGTCATTGTACGGCATTTCTTCCCAATTAGCGCCACCCATTTCTACGCGGCCTTGGTCAAATTGTTGGCACCATTTCACAGCTGGTAGAACCGACAATCCACTTGGTCCATACAGCGCCAGAATTTCACGGTGCCGTGCGGGATTAGCCGAGCGGTCTTAGGCGCTGCAGTCATGGACTGTGCGGCTAGTCCCAGCGGAGGTTCGAGTCCTCCCTCGGGCATGGGTGTATGTGTTTGTCCTTAGGATAATTAGGTTAAGTAGTCTGTAAGCTTATGGACTGATGACGTTAGCAGTTAAGTCCCATATGATTTCACACACATTCAAAAATGAATTTCACGGTGTATCTGTGTGCAGTTTAGGCGTTTTGCCTAGAAGAATCGTTCCGTCCCGTGTACTTCAACTTGGAGTAGGTTTCCAGTAGCCGCAACATTTCACTTGCGCTAACCGTGGTTCACCTGTTAACCGCACCGCGGCAGAACTGTGTCTGCGGAAACCCCACAACACGCACTCTCTTTCCATAAAGCTTGAACGATATACCATGAGTGTTTGAAAGTCAACTGAAACATTTATTACATTTTCCACGACGGTTTTCGGAGGGTTATGCCTCCTTCCCCCACGCGCTTTTATGTCAGTTAATAGCCACCTTACAATGTGGTGCTAGTTTGAAATTATTTGCGGAGTAGGGAAGACGGTACAGGCGTTGTGGCCGCGGCCCTCTGCTCTTGCCGGAGCCGCCTCTTCCATCTTGGCAGCCTCCGGGCACGGGGCGGTGACTCAGAGGCTGGGGTGGCACGCCGTATCGACCACGGAGCAGAGAGCCAGACCGCACACCACTGTAGGCCCGTCCCGTACGGCAGCCCTCGGCGCGACGAGCACGCAGGGCGTCCTCTCGCCGCTGGGACAAAGTGTGCTTCCGTATGTGAAAGCCCTCCTCTGCTCGCTCTCTTTGAACGGGCTCGGCAAACGAGCACGCGAGGGGACGTGAAGACGTAACTGCACGCTCCGATTCTCTTATTCGGATCTTAACGGTAGGGGCTGCTGTTCCGCGACTAATCATCTCGCGGGGGTGCAGTCTCCTTCAGAGATCCGCGGCACGGAAGTAAACATTGTGGTAGCTGTTTTGTCTAGAGGAAGACGCAGAGTGCTGTGCTCAAGCAACGTAGGAAGCGGTCGCTCGTTGCTCAGCTCCAGTCACGAATTTCTGTTCCCATAGTAAGATCTGTACGTTGTAAGCCACGAGAGTAACTTGAAAATTTCGGGGACTGACCGCTAGGTGTCAGCTCTAGCGCAACGACGTTCCCGTGTGGAACTGTAAAACTACCGTACACTGTCATAAGTAAGTGTAAATTACACCACTGGCCATTAAAATTGCTACACCAGGAAGATGACTTGCTACAGACGCGAAATTTAACCGACAGGAAGAAGATGCTGTGATATGCAAATGATTAGCTTTTCACAGCATTCACACAAGGTTGGCGCCGGTGGCGACACCTACATTGTACTAACACGAGGAAAGTTTCCAACCGATTTCTCATACACAAACAGCAGTTGACAGGTGTTGCCTGGTGAAACGTTGTTGTGATGCCTCGTGGAACGAGGAGAAATGCGTACCATCACGTTTCCGACTTTGATAAAGGTCGGATTCTAGCCTATCGCGATGGCGTTTTATAGTATCGCGACATTGGTGCTCGCGTTGGTCGAGATCCAATGACTGTTAGCAGAATATGGAATCGGTGGGTTCAGGAGGGTAATACGTAACGCCGTGCTGCATCCCAACGGCCTCGTATCACTAGCAGTCGAGATGACAGGCATCTTATCCGCATGGCTGTAAAGGATCGTGCAGTCACGTCTCGATCCCTGAGCCAACAGATGGGGACGTTTGCAGGACAACCATCTGCACGAACAGTTCGACGACGTTTGCAGCAGCATGGACTATCAGCTCGGAGACCATGGCTGCGGTTACCCTTGACGCTCCATCACAGACAGCAGCGCCTGCGATGGTGTAGTCAACGACGAACCTGGCTGCACGAATGGCAAAACATCATATTTTCGGATGAATCCAGGTTCTGTTTACAGCATCATGATGGTCGCATCCGTGTTTGGCGACATCGCGGTGAACGCACATTGGAAGCGTGTATTCGTCATCGCCATACTGGCGTATCACCCGGCGTGATGATATGGGGAGCCATTGGTTACACGTGTCGGTCACCTCTTGTTCGCATTGACGGCACTTTGAACAGTGGACGTTACATTTCAGATCTGTTACGACCCGTGGCTCTACCCTTCATTCGATCCCTGCGAAACCCTACATTTGAGCAGGGTAAAGCACGACCGCATGTTATAGGTCCTGTACGGGCCTTTCTGGATACAGAAAATGTTCGACTGTTGCTCTGGCCAGCACATTCTCCAGATCTCTCACCAATTGAAAACGTCTGGTCGATGGCGGCCGAGCAACTGGCTCGTCACAGTACGCCAGTCACCACTCTTGATGAACTGTGGTATCGTGTTGAAGTTGCATGGGCAGCTGTACCTGTATACGCCATCCGAGCTCTGTTGACTCAATGCCCAGGCGTATCAAGGTCGTTATTACGGCCAGAGGTGGTTGTTCTGGGTACTGATTTCTCAAGATCTATGCACCCAAATTGCGTGAAAATGTAATCACACGTCAGTTCTAGTATAATATATTTGTCCAATGAACATCCGTTTTTCATCTGCATTTCTTCTTTGTATAGCAATTTTAGTGGCCAGTGTTGTATATGTAAATTGAAGGTGGACGGAGGAGAAACGAAAGGAAGGAGAAGGAATTACTGACGTCAGCTGCATCGGGACATTACGCTGAATTATGCGGCGACGAGAGAAAATGTGTGCCGACCGGGATTCCAACCCAGGATCTCCTGGTTACTAGGCAGGTGCGTTAGTCATTTCGCCACCCGGGACACAGTGTTATCTCAACTGCACGGACTATCTCAGCTCGCCTCGCACTCCCATCAAGCGCCACTTATCCGCAGCCCCTATATCCTCCAAATTCGCTCTTCCGAGATTCTCACAGGAGGTCGGACGTATTTGTGCATCTGCACTGAAGAAGATGGATCCACTGCCCAAAAGAACAGACACGCCGCATTCAAGTAAGCGTAAATTACTGAAGTTTTTCTAGTATATTTGGTCAGTTGAGGTACTATCCGCGTTAGCTGTACATTATGTTTGTTGTACATCTATCGGGAGTTACCGCAAGTGTCGTTGCCACGGAAAAACTACATGAATTGAGATATGAGTTGTTCCCATACCGTCCTAATTCGCCTTATTTAGCACCTACGGACTTCCGTCTCTTCCTCAACCTCAAAATATTCCTCGGTGGATTGATATTGTCTTCAAACGAAGATCTGGCAGCCTAAGTTGACGGGAATTTTGCAGGCCTGGAGGAATCTAATTTTCTAGTGCGATCAAGGCACTGGAACATAGTTGGACCAAGTGCATTAGTGTTCAGGAATACTAGATTGAAAAATAAAAATGTTTCACGGGGATAAATTGTTTCTTTCTATTCCGTTATTCGAAATCTTCAAGCTACGCTCTACTGCACTTCTCATACTTTATTAACGATCATTTCGTCATCTGGAAAGTATGCTCTCCTTAATGCTCACAGATTTATAGAAACTTAAATGCATTACGAACCTACAGGATCACCTCATGAAGGACCCGCTAGAGAGCATGATCAAATGTACACTGATCTCGTCCAGTATAGCGACTGGATATTCCCCCCATTTAAGCGAATACCCCCACTGACTTCCCAGATAAACTTCACAAACACGACTCACATGCGAAAATATCATAAATCGAGATTGAACGATTCTCTAACAGGGGCTCTGTACGGTGTTTTTTTTTCCTTATATTAAGGTGACGTTTTTAGACAGGTGATTCTGTCGCAAGAAGTTAAGTGACAGATTCGCTGTGAGTAAAAACACAGACACGGACACGTCGATAGCAGGACAATGCCGTGGTGGAGAAGAGTAGGCGGGGTCTCCCATGAAAAGTACCTTGTATTCTTGAAAATCCATTTTACGAGGAGGTATTTGACTTTTAGATAGCAGACCTACGTTGAATGAAACTCCGAGGCGAGGTGAAATTATCTAGTCGATATTTTGGCACAAGATCACCTGTGAATAAGTTTCAACAAGCTGCTGACATATGACTATCTATAAGTTGTGTTAAACGGAAAACGATTGCAACTTTTCGACAAAAATTCGCAGAGGACGATAGCTCGTCATCGGAATAACAGATAAATTTGCACCATTCTTAAGATAGACGAGACAATACTCGGTTTTAAGTTCTCTTACCTGATGATTGGCTGTACCCGAAACTCGTTTCAGCAAATTTACTCTAGCGTCAAATTAGCGGTGGAAAGCGCGCTCAGCAAGCAGAAAATGACATTCGGCCTAAAGCCACTTGTGCATGGATGTTTTCATTTATTACAACAGCGGAGCCATCTATCTACCTATCTCGTTACTCGCCCATTGTGTCAGTTGACTGCTACACCGACAACAGTTTAAAACTTATACGGATATAGTTCTGGCAACACCAGCCATGACCTCCTTCTTCTGTGCGGATGCACACATATTGCGCGAACTCTTACGGGACTTCTTAAGAATGTCGTCCACGAGTAATGAGTGTGTTGGGGTGGGACACTACAAATGTAGTGTGTGGACATACAAGGTGAGAATGTGAGTCTCGCGGGAGGCGTGCGTGAGATAGTCCCTGCAGTCGCGCTCTCCTCTGTGCCCTCGGTGGCTCAGATGTATAAAGCATCTGCCATGTAAGCAGGAGATCTCGGGTTCGAGTCCCGGTCGAGGCACACATTTTCATCTGTCCCCCCTGAAGGTATTAATGTAATTCTAATTCAGTTTAAAACGTCGGTATAGCCGACATATACGTCTCGAGAGAAAGAGCAGCTATATTGATATTTAAAACAATTCTCATTTGTTGTTCAGTCTCTGTTTCACATTTTTAATCATATGACATGTTTCGAACACTCTGGAACATCTTCCGATTTAAAACAAAGTGAAACTAAATGTGTACCTTCTAATATCATACACTGAGTAGAAAAAATAATTATATATACCTGAATAATTTTATTATTTTATCCTGCTTAAATTTTACACGGCCATTGTTCTACACTACTATATTTTAACAAGAATTTTTACACGATTATACTTTCTACAATTTTAGCAAAACTCCTCTTGGTAAAGAAGTAACACCCCCATCACTCCCCCTCCTCTCCTCCCCCAATGACTCCCTCTCTATTTTTCACTTTCTCTCCCCTGTCTTTTTCCCCTTTCTCCCTGCCCTGTACACCACCTCCAACAGATACCCATTTAAAACATTCACTGCAGTTGCAAAGCACAAAACTCTGAAATGAGTTCCTGAACAGACAAGAGAGGTAGCCGACCGAACTACTTAGGGAAAGTCGACATGTATGTATAATTATTTTTTCTACTTACTGCAAAATATTTCATGGTGCATATTTAGCTTTACTTTGTTTCAAATTTGAATAGGATTCAGGGTGATCGAAACAAATGGTTCAAATGGCTCTCAGCACTATAGAACTTAACATCTGAGGTCATCAGTCCCCTAGACTTAGAACTACTTAAACCTAAGAAACCTAAGGACATCACACACATCCATGCCCGAGGCAGGATTCGAACTTGTGACCGTAGCAGTCGCGCGCTTCCGGGCTGAAGCGCCTAGAACCGATCGCACGCAGCGGCTGATCGAAACATGTCACATAATAATGTACAACTGAGACTGAAAGACAAATGAGAATTATTTTAAATTTAGAACGTCATTAGAAGTGCGTGTGCTCAGCACACCGGTCTCCAAGCCGACAGTTTGTTTTCCGAATTCATTTCCATCAAGTGGCACGTTTGAACTAGCGATAGTGTGTGGATCACAGGTTCTCCCACGAAGCAAAGTCCTGTGCGACAGAGGAACTCATACTCTGTAGGCCAGTGAACCAGTCAAGCCTGCAGTAAGACTTTGCCCCAGTCGTCTCCCAACGTCATACGAATTCCGCCAGACAGCGTCCACCGCTACACAGACAGCGCTTCTCAGAAGGTGGTGCGAGCCGATGACGGCGAATTCCTCGTACAAGGACGTGCGTTACTCCGGCACCACCCGACGGCCATTTCTGAATGAAGATGACGCAAATCCACAGGACGGCGCTATGCAACAGCCGGGAAACACCGGCGTGGGCTCTCCGAGACGATGGGCAGCGGCGATGTTGTTTATAGGGCGATTCGTAGTCCCCTCCCGGCGCAAGTCTCTTCTCTTGCAACATACCGGTGGCGTTAAAATATTCACCGCGAGCGTCGCAGCCCTAGCGCCACGAATTTACTAGACAATTAAAGCGACTAGCGAGTCTTTGGCCGGGCCAATAAAAAGATGAGACGCGTGTGAGTCAGCACCTGTGGGAGAAGAGACGGCACGATGTTGCGCCGCGTACGTGCGCGCGATATTGGCCACGTCTCGGGACGACAAAAATGTTAAGCTGCTCGCGGAATAATAGGCGGACCACAGAATGGGACGGCGCATCGCTGTCCATTTTCTGGCGGCGTGGAGGACGCGTTACAAATTTCCGCAGTCATCGCTCCAGTGCGGCGAGAATTGTCCCGGTCGGCAGTGTACGGCTCGGCCCGTAGCCGCAGATTGATTCCTTTGTTGCGCCGGCGCCAGCTGTAATACATCCCTTCTTTAGATAACGGCAGTCGCGGGCTGCGAGCAGCGTGGGAGGGAGGAGGGGTCCAGATCCCATTGTGAGGTACCGAGCCAAAGGCTTCTGGTGTAGATCATTAGGAATATCACGTTTCCCCGGCTGGCCAGGCGCACAAAGCTCTTCTGGGAAGAACGGAACAATAGGGAAGGGCGCAACGGCGCATGCCGGGAATCTTAAAAAAATAATCACGCCAAACTGGGGGTGGCACGGCTCAGCTTCCTGTCAGTCCCCCTCCCGACCCGTCTGGAGGACGTCTGACGGGATACACCTGTCACTTCAGCGTCCAAGCCACGAGACTGAGACACCACAAAGGAACGCGAAAGAGCGAGCCTATTTAGTAGTACACCATCATTCATTATCATCATCAGCTATTTTACAGACACTGCTCGATAAAGGCCTTTTCCATGTGTAACAATTTCCAGCTATACGCATGTACTCCTACAAGTTTCCTAGCGTCACCTATCCGCCTTCCGTTAGGTCGTGGCCTTGGTATTTTCTTGTCAGCTGGAATCCAGCAGAGAACTCCCTAGGTCCACCTACCACCCATTCGCATGGCTACATGTCTCATCCATCGCCATTTGTTTATCTACATCTACATCCATACTCCGCAAGCCACCTGACGGTGTGTGGCGGAGGGTACCTTGAGAACCTCTATCGGTTCTCCCTTCTGTTCCAGTCTCGTATTGTTCGTGGAAAGAAGGATTGTCGGTATGCCTCTGTGTGGGCTCTAATCTCTCTGATTTTATCCTCATGGTCTCTTCGCGAGATATACGTAGGAGGGAGCAATATACTGCTTGACTCCTCGGTGTGTCCGCAGCTCGTGGTCGTGCGGTAGCGTTCTCGCTTCCCGCGGCCGGGTTCGATTCCCGGCGGGGTCAGGGATTTTCTCTGCCTCGTGATGACTGGGTGTTGTGTGATGTCCTTAGGTTAGTTAGGTTTAAGTAGTCCTAAGTTCTAGGGGACTGATGACCATAGATGTTAAGTCCGATAGTGCTCAGAGCCATTTGAACCATTTTTGAACCTATTCATCTGCTAAATTTTCAGTAGGACGGTAGTTAGTTTTTCAAGCTAAGTCGTCTTACTTGTTAGAAACAAGATCACTATCGCCAAACCGTACATCTATACTACGTCTTTGAATTACTGCTGCAAAACTAAAATTAAAGTCGTCCATTTAGCTTGAAGTACTCTTAAGGGCATAGCAACACAAGGACACAGAAACACGTAACTTATGCAAATTGGCCGAAATCGAAAGTACTGAGATAAAGGTAAAAACAAGGGCAACTTCGATAGAAGCAAGGCTCATTTGATGCGACTCGCCGCGACTTCCTTTTCCGTGTCAACCTCTTCGCCTCAGCGAAGAAACTACACCAAATGTTCTCCAGTATTTGTTGGATGTATTCCAATCTCTATCTTCCGCTACAGTTTTTTCCCTCCACGGTCCCCTCTAGCATCATGGAAACTGTTATCTGATGTTTCAACAACGACTCATGACCTGCCTGTCATTGTAACTGCCGGCTCGTAATTTTCATTTGTATTGGAAAGGAGCCTGCAGAATAGCGCCTACCTTACCCTCCCAAAATCATAGAGGGCGCTTGGTGGGGACCAGTTTCCCACCAACGGCAGGCCTTTCCTTGTATGAAACTGTTCCAACAGGACAGCGGCTCCCAGACCAAGGCCGAAGCGGCGGTCTCAGTCCTACGCAGAACACTTGCCCTCCCACTGCTGGCTGGAGTACTGGTCTTAGCGAGGCGTGGCAGCTGACTCACGGAGCAGGGAATTTTGTGCGGTCGAGAGCCGGCTGCCACGGCGAGGTGACGCACGAGCAGCCTACCCACTGTCTGCATCCAGGGTGCAATACCAAATTTTTCACCTACCTGAAACCTGCCGACAGAACCAGTTGCTGAGAGCTTTACGAGGTCATGTACAAGTCAAAAATGTAACATACAAGGCGTCCAGGAGGTATGGTCAATACTCAGGGATGCGAGAGTAACGAGCATTCGAAGCAAAAAATGTCTAATGGGCATGGACTTTAAAAATCTTAACTTACGACATTTGAGCACTTACATATCTTCGACTCTGTGAAACAAATCTCTTCTGCTGCAAGCGATTTAGAGTTGTGAGCGAAGATGAACAAGTGCTCATAGCTCTTAAGGTAAGCGCTTTAGAACCCATGTTGACTGGACTTTTTCGCTTCGGATCATCGGTACTGTCACACCCCTGAATATTGACCATTTCTCCTGGGTCATCCTGCTTAACGCACTGGTAAAACGCTTTTTACTAATTTTCCCACAAACCTCATACAAAAAATCGTAAAATGGCAATCAGCTTTCTTTGTGTGGTTGCAAAGGTTACTTGCAACCTCAAAATTTATCCTTTTCTTTTTTGGCATTTTGGTTTCGTTCCATAGATACAGTAACCACTAATTATCACATCGTAAAGTTAATTGTTATTGATGACAAACTAATAACAGTTGTGAACATCAACTTATGAATGACGTGGCAGATTTTTTGCACGTTAACTGACCTAGGAAGTCAAACAAGCGGCGAACATGACACTTTCGTGATGCGGATTGTTCGTTGGGGCAAAATGTTTACAGTATGAAACAGACAGTGCGTTCCTTGAGGGAAACAGTGTCGAAAACGTTCGCCTGCGCACTGTTATTCTGAATATTAGTTAACAAGGTAGCGCGTTGGTTAACACATTGTCATTGCATTCGATGTACTGGGATTCAAACAACCGCTTGGCTGTCCAAATTCACGTTTGCTACAGTTATCCTAAATAATTCCAAGCTGATGCTTGAGTAGGTCACGTCCGAACCGTACATTTCCGTCCGACTGAGCCTGCGCTCTGTCTATAGTTACTACACTGTCAAAAGAATTTTGTATTTTAGCCCTTCTTCTCCTCCTGAGTACCCACACCGAAAGAAGGAGAAAAGTCACCCTCTTTGCTTAGCCAGCTACTCTGCAGTAGTTGTTTGATGTGAAAGAGATTTAATGCAATTCAGTACTGTAGAACCGGAGCGAGCGCTCTATTTAAAAAAAAATGAGAACTAGGATGTTGTTGCGAACGTTACACGTCAGAAAGTCATCTAGCGTCCATCGTAGTCACTTAAAATCAGCCTCGGTCATCGCAAGATGGGTATTTGACGTATTATTTTCGATGAGTCATAAGAGACAAAACTATTAAACTGTCATAAACGCAACAAACGCGATCGAGAAAGTTACAAAAGAAAAATATTTGGATTCTCAATACCTGATTTTAGGACTTCGTCTCACTTCATACCTACTCGAAATGTAGATGGAGGTGACAAAAGTCATTGGATAGCGATATAAACACATACATACGACGGTAGCATCGCATACACAAGTTGCAAAAGGGCAGCGCATCGGCGGAACAGTCATTTTTCGTCAGGTGATTCATGTGAAACGGTTTCCGACGTGATTATGGCTGCCCAACGGGAATTAACAGACTTAGAATGCCAAATGGGAACTGACACACTCTAAACGTGAAACAGTGGTTGGAGCTAGACGTATGAGGTATTCTATTCTGGAAATCGTTGAGGAACTGAATATTGCGTGATCCACAGAGTCGAGAATGTGTCGAGGATACGAAATTTCACGCATTACTCGTCACCACGGACAATGCAGTGGCCGATGACCTTCACTTGACGACCGAGAGCAGCGCCGTTTGCGTAGCGTTGTCAGTGCTAACAGACAAGCACAACTGCGTGAAATAACCGCATAAATGAATGTGGAGCGCACGACGAACTTGTGCGTTAGGACAGTACTGCGAAATTTGGCATTAATGGGCTCTGGCAGCAGATAACCGACTCGAATGCCTTTTCTAACAGCACAACATCGCCTGCAGCACTTCTCCTGGGCTTGTGACCATATTGGTTGGACCCTAGACGACTGGAAAACCGTACTATTTTCAGTAGTGAGCGAGGTGGTGCAGTGGTCAGTGCACTGGACTCGCATTCGGGAGGACGACGGTTCAAACCCGCGCCCGGCCACCCTGATTTGTTTTTCGTGATTTCGCTAAATCGCTTCAGCCAAATGCCGGGATGGTTCCTTTGGAAAGGGCACGGCCGGCTTTCGTCCCTAATCCGATGGGATCGATAACATTGCAGTTTGGTCCCCTCCCCCAAATCAATCAACCAACCAACCAAACAATCGATTTCAGTTGGTAAGAGCTGATGATACGGCTCGAGTGTGGTGCAGAACCCACAAAGACATGGACCCAAGTCGTCAACAAGGCACTTTGCAAGCTGGTGGTGGCTCCATAATGATATCGGTTGTGTTTACAAGGAACTGCCCGGGTCCTCTCGTACAACTGAACCTATTATTGACTAGAAGTGGTTATGTTCAGCCGCTTGGAGACCATTTGCAGCCATTCATGGACTTCATGTTCTGAAACAAAGACGGAATTTTTGTGGATGCGAACGCGCCATGTCATCGGGACACAAATAATCGCGATTGGTTTGAATAACATTCTGGATAATTCGAGTAAATGATTTCGCCTCGCCGAGCGCCCGACATAAATCCCGTCGAACGTTTATGGGACACAATCGAGGGGTTAGTTCGTGCTCGAAATACTGCACCGCCAACAATTTCGCAAATATGGACGCCTGTAGAAGAAGCAAGGTTCAAAAATGGCTCAGAGCACTATGGGACTTAACATCTGAGGTCATCAGTCCCCTAGTCAATCCTAAGGGCCCGGGTTCGATTCCCGGCTGGGCAGGAGATTTTCTCCTCTCAGGAACTGGGTGTTGTGTTGTCCAAATCATCATCATTTCATCCCCATCAACGCACAAGTCGCCGAAGTGGTATCAAATTGAAAGGCTTGCACGAGGCGAGCGGTCTGCCCGACGGGAAGCCCTCGTCACACGCCATTATTATGTCCCCTGGAACTTAGAACTACTTAAACCTAACTAACCTAAAGACATCACACACATCCATGCCCGAGGCAGGATTCGAACGTGCGACCGTAGCAGTCGCTCGTTTCCGGATTAAAGTGCCTAGAACCCCTCGGCTACCACTGCCGGCAGAAGCAGCAAGGCTCCATATTTCTGGAGAGGACTTCCAACGACTTGTTGAGTCCATGCCACGTCGAGTTGCTGCACTACTCCGGGCAAAAGCAGGGCCGACACGATGTTAGAAGGCGTCCCATGACTTTTGTCATCTGACTGTAAGGTAAAGACAGGCGTAAACCAATGTCAGTCAATCGAAATTTCAATGCAGGTTCATTCATAATGGTTGGACGTTTTCTCCTAACCAGTGTCATTGACTTGCACTCATCTAAACTGGATATGAGCTCCACGTCCTTGGCCGGCCGAAGTGGTCGAACGGTTCTAGGCGCTACAATTTGGAACCGCGCGACCGATACGGTCGCAGGTTCGAATCTTGCCTCGGGCATGGATGTGTGTGATGTCCTTAGGTTAGTTAGGTTTAAGTAGTTCTAAGTTCTAGGGGACTGATGACCTGAGAAGTCCCATAGTGCTCAGAGCCATTTTTTTTTCACGTCCTTGTCGCGGTACCGAAGACGATGGAGTGCTGCACACAGCGTCTTTCTCTAACACCGTAACGTTAACGAGACTGTGCACATGACAGCGACAGCACAATTAACAGTAGCCACGGAGCAGCAATGGACGAGCAGTCGTCAGCGGGAATTGTCCTGTCACCGAAGAGATCTCTGCGCGTGATATCAACCTGTGAAGGCGACTCATCAATCACATTTTACTTGACGCGTCACGCTTCGTGGGACTGCCGCAGGCCATCTGCTAGCTGTAGCGTTATATCAGGCGGCGGTGACAGATGCGCGGACGTAATGGGCGCCGCAGCGGCGAGCGTGACTGCGCTTATAGCTGTGGGCGCCACGTCACTGTATCCACCCCCTGGGGCGGGAGCCACGCCCACGGCGAGGGTGCGGCCGGCGGCAGCGCCGTTGTCCTCTGCTGGGATAAGGGCGCAGATGTTGGGGTAGGCCCGCGCGCCGCGGACATCTGGCGGCGAGACGCGGCCCGCGGCACGTACGACCCGAAATATCCCGCCGGAGGACGTGCCGCCCACCCCAAACATACTCCCCGCCGCTGCACGGCTTATTCGCTTTCACTGACACAGAGCACCGGAAACCCACGCACAGACTTTTTGTCCGTCGAGTTAAGAATCACGTGCGAGCACTGTCTAGGGCGTCTTACTTTTTACAATAACAAGGAAAAAATATAGCTGCAATTGCATCCAGTGAACTGTTAATTCGGCTGTAGATAAATCCCGATCTAAGACGGTGGCACACACTTCTTAAGCAAATTACTCATTACGTCTTGCGCAGAGAAAGGGCGTCCTTGTCCCGAAATAAGGGCTTACAATGTACTTCGCGCTACGTTGGTAGAAAGTGAACACTGTATTCTATCACTTTTTTAACTGGACACACTTGTCAGTAAGAGGCGATCCACGATCCTTACATCTGAGTTTATTTTTAGAGTGCTGATCGCTTCTTATTGCACAAAATTACCAATTTCAGACATTGTCACGGGCCTTCAGATCGTGTGCACAGTTACATATTTGTGACATGGTCAGTATGGGGGCTGCACTGTACGGTAGCAGAAGAAAACTTCACAACCCAAGATCGCTAAAAAAATCGTTTTATTGGATGATACGATTCCACAGAGCTATGTTGTAATATTTTAAAGTGTAATGTCCGATGATGACAGCATGGATCTTTCGAAGGCGGTCATCTAGTAAAATGCTTTTTTATCGTGCTTGGATTGTGACGTTTTCTTCAGTTGCCAATATTCACAGTTACACAGTACCCTATATCATAGACTAATAGTTTCACTGTTCCACAGACGCCGATTGCATTCTTGTGCTGCTACAGTGGCAGGTTCGAATCCTACCTCGAGCATGGAAGCGGGTGATGTCCTTAGATTAGTTAGGTTTCAGTAGTTCTAAGTCTACGGGACTGATGACTTCAGATGTTAAGTCCCATAATGCTTAGAGCCATTTGAACCACCCTCGTGGAGGATTAACGAACGCTGCTTTTGTACATTAGTCAACTTGAAGTATGGGGGTTTAATGCCACACACGCCTTGTCCCCCCCCCCCCTTCCTTCCCACCACTCTACCCCCCCCCCCCTGCTCCATTAGGTTATTAACTACTGATGACTGTAGCGAAATAATGGAAAGAGCGGGACATGTACGACGATATATATATATATATATATATATATATATATATATATATATATATATATATGCCAGTGAAACTGGCAGTGTTTCTTATGAATGTGAAGGGCGAATAAAAAAAATGGCTCTGAGCACTATGGGACTTAATTTCTGTGGTCATCAGTCCCCTAGAACTTAGAACTACTTAAACCTAACTAACCTAAAGACATCACACACATCCATGACCGAGGCAGGACTCGTACCTGCGACCGTAGTAGTCGCGCGGTTCCAGACTGTAACGCCTAGGACCGCTCGGCCACCCCGGCGGGCAGAGCGAACACAGGCGACAGTGTTTCAAACTGATAATTTTTAATTAATAAAGGGACTGAGAAAAGATGTGTTTTTCTATGTATGCTGTCGTTTGTTGGTGAACATACAGCCGAATTGTTGCTCTACTGTACACAGTGCTGTAAAATGGGTTCATATTCTTCTGCATTTAGCATTTTCTTAAGCGCTGTAACGGGACAACATTCTAAACCCGAAAAATGTCGCCATCTCGTAACATAACCAGATCCTTATTTCACTGTTGCCGCTATGCATGATGGCAGGTGTCGCTCTCCAGGCATTCGGCAAATTAAAATCCTTCCATCGGATTGCCGCAGGGTACAACGTGATTCATCAATACAAATCACTCGTTTCCAGTATTCTGCTGCCCAGTGGCTTCGCTCTTTACCCTATCTCAAGCCTCACATATCATTGGTTACTGAAACGTGTGATTTTTAACTGCCTATGGACAGTTATTGTTCTAGCTGAAATGCTGGAAGCACTTTTGAGCTCACAAGTGATTCACTCAACTGATCTCATGAGACGTTTTACAACCACCTTCCGCAGCGCTCTACGGTCCTTGTCCGTCAGTGTATGAGGTCTACTGGCTCCTAGTTTAGCTGTGGTTGTTCGTTCGTGTTTCCGCTTCACAATCTCATCATCGACTTGGTCACGTTTAGAAGGTTTGAAATGCAACCGATGGATTTGCTACTGTGGTGACATCCACTGGCTAGTCCACGATCGAAGTTACTGACAAGGGAACCTCCCCGTCGCACCACCCTCAGATTTAGTTATAAGTTGGCACAGTGGATAGGCCTTGAAAAACTGACACAGATCAATCGAGAAAACAGGAAGAAGTTGTGTGGAACTATGAAAAAATAAGCAAAATATACCAACTGAGTAGTCCATGCGTATGATAGGCAACATCAAAGCGGACGTGAGCCGAGCAGCGCCGTGGTCCCGTGGTTAGCGTGAGCCGCTGCGGAACGAGAGGTCCTTGGTTCACGCGTACCCTCGGGTGAAAAGTTTAACTTTCTATTTTCAGTTTATGTAACCAACGCTTATATTTTCATCAATTTTTGGGAGTGATTATCACATCCACAAGAAAACCTAAATCGGGCAAGGTAGAAGAATCTTTTTACCCATTCGCCAAGTGTACAAGTTAGGTGGGTAGACAACATATTCCTGTCATGTGACGCACATGCCGTCACCAATGTCGTATAGAATATATCAGACGTGTTTTCCTGTGGAGGAATTGGTTGACCTATGACCTAGCGATCAAATGTTTTCGGTTCCCATTGGAGAGGTACGTCCTTTCGTCTACTAATCGCAAGGTTTTGCGGTACGGTCGCAAAACACAAGACACTAAACTTATTACAGTGAACAGAGACGTCAATGAACGAAATGACAGATCATAACTTTGCGAAAATAAAGAAAGTAAACTTTTCACTCAAGGGAAGACTTGAACCAAGGACCTCTCATTCCGCAGCTGCTCACGCTAACCACGAGACCACGGCGCTCCTGAGCCCACATTTTCCTTTATGTTGCCTATGTTGCCCATGGACTACTCAGTTTGTATATTTTGCTTATTTTTTCATAGTTCCACACAACTTCTTCCTGTTTTCTCGATTGATCTGTGTTCAGTTTTTCAAGGCCTATCCACTGTGCCAACTTATAACTAAATCTGAGGAGGGTGCGATGGGGAGGTTCCCTTGTGAGCTCTCCTGGTCGAACCACTGCTGTCACTGCTTCTCTGCTAACAACACGGTACTGCCCGCTTCCCTTTATAACGCCGTCTGCGCCTCTCGTGACATCTAGTGGTAAGTTCGGAATTACATAGATGTGTCCGCACGCTTGTGATCAGCTAATGTACTTCGATTTTACAGTGTCTTGGAACTACGGAGTTCATAACGTAGTCTCGAATGCCTTTGAGTTCTCTGCAGAGTGATAATTGCAGCTATGAAATGTCCACTGCACAGAGAAATGTGTACTGGTCTGAGTTTCCTAAACAGACTGAAACGCAGGGCTCGTAACAGGCTGTGATACAGCGTTTAGAAAAGTAGGAGATACTAGCAAATTATCAGAAGTGGTCTTACTACTTCAACGTTGTTCCCCGTATTTAAAAGATACAGCTGCGAGATAGATCAGCGTTAGCTCTGTCCCTGTATACTTGGTATTGACATTTTTGTGGAGCTAACTGCGGCGTCTAGTTGAGAACATCATCGGGAGCCTGAGCTAGAAAATCCGCAGTCGCTAACGGAGAATTCGCACGCCAAGTTTGGCAACGCCGTTGCGCATTCCCCACGGCGAGAGCTTTGAGGGATGACGGGGCGAACAGGAGGTGCACGGCCACCCCCTCCCCTACCCCCTCCCCCTTCCTGCGCTGTCTGAACTGCAGCCTCCACAGGCCGAAATATGTGCTGTGTTTTGCCAGCGGCAAGCTGTTTCAAGAGGTAGTCAGTCTGCTAGAATGTTCTGACTAAAACACCCTAAGAAGTTTTGGTCTTTAGTGAAGCCAGTAAGCGGACAGAATTCACCTGTTCGATCTCTCAGTGACCATACCGGCACAGAATCGGAAGATGACGGAGTGAAGTCTGAAATACTGAATTCGATCTCGCTAAATTGCGAAATACGGTTCCTCCTTTCAGTCACTGCACAAACTAGCACGAAATGGCAGATACTGAAATAATCGATCACGAATACAAAAACAATTAAAACTGTTTAATAGTGAGACCGGTAATTGGACCGGTTGAGATACCTGTAAGATTCTGCAGAGACTACGTGAAAGAACGTACTTGCCTTCTAGTTGTAATTTTTCACAGATAATTATACACCTGTACCGCTGAGAATCTGTTGTAGAATTATTGATCATGTTTTCTGGTCACATATAATGAAATTTTTTGGAGAACGGCCTCCTGTACAAAAATTAACATGTTTTCTGCAAATAGAGATATTGTGGAACTTACTTTTCTATTTTCGTCCATGGTCTGACTCTCGCGCCGTAGACGCCGCTGTCCAGGTCGATACTGGTCGCTTGAATTCAGGAAGACTTTTGATACAGGTCCGCACTGTCGTTTAGGGAAACGAAATACTAGCTTTCCGAGTATGAGGTCAGGTTTGTGTCTGGTTCCAGGAAAGGCTCGCAGAAATACCAGAACACTAGCGAACTGAAGAAGACCTGATCCAATGAAGAGCGCCGACTTTTCGCTACGGGATTGTTAGTCTGCACAAGAGCATTACGGTCATGCTCTACAAGCTCCAACGGCAGACGCTAAAAGAGTCACTGTGCATCACCAAGGCGTTTACTATTAATACTCTAAGAAAATATGTTCCGGGAAGAGTCTGGTAACATATTACTTTCTCCAGCATACGACTTGCGGAATAACAGTGAGAAAATCCGAGGAATTAGGACTAATATGGAGCTTTATCGACTATCTTTCTTCCCAAGCGCCATTTGTAAATCCTAGGGAAGGGGGCAAATATCCTTGACCACACACCATTAGGTGGCTTACGAAGAGCAGATGTATTGACGCTGTTGCTACATGAAGTATACTAAGCTGCAGAAAGTAACCTAACTACTGTAGACCAATTCTTTACTAAACGCCAACGTCATGTGCCGACGTAACGGAAACAGTAAAACTGCTAACCTGTCTGCAAAGTATCACGTGAATATGTGTTTGGGAGGAAAAAGGCTTCCTGTGAATACACTGAATTCAGAAGCTAAATAGGCGTTTAGAAATGTACTTCCTATCTTTCGAGATACTACTCCTCTCTTTTTGTTTATTACTTGCTTGTCTGATTCCGTTATAATGTCATTTCGCACATCGCTCAAGGAAGCCGCATAGAGTCTTTTGTGACGTTTCGCATGCTCAGTTTCTTGCCTCCTACATGCTGTTATGTGATGCATCAAACCAATGCCAAGACCGATTCGTCGCTTTTCGAATGATCTGTTGTCAGAAAGTAGAGTAGTTCGGGTCAATTTCATGGAGTGAGGAACGATGAGCGTTATACAGTGCTCCGTTGCTTCATACGTAAACATAACCCGAACAAGAAACGCGGAACTACAGTCACAATTGCTATATTTCTTCTAATCGGATAAGTAAGTTTACGTAAAAATAAAGTGACACCACGTAACATAATCTTTATTTACACTTAGAATGCCTCAACAGTAGAGCTTCTAACCGACTCTCGAATGGGCCCTGAATGTTTCACTCACGTCCATCTTAGATCTACCGTTGGTATCTTACAAATTTAGTTTTCTAGCGTGCATTTATACTACCTTCCTCATTGTCGAGCGAAAGTAACAGGACATTATTTGAAAATAAAAGGGCATCTTGTCTTTGAGAGTATGCGATTTGTTTCATTTGGCAATCTTCATATCTGTTTTGAATTACAAGCTATAACTTGCCTCCGTGACCTGCTTAGTCACCGTAAAGTCTTAAGTGAAGAAGAAGTTCGCTAAGGTACTTTATACCTTCGGCAGCATACCATTATCGTTATGGATCAGGAGTATTTGTAGATATATATGTGATACCTGTGCTGGCGCTGATGATTTAACTTCTCTTTGCGCATGATGTACCACCGCTATTATAACCCTGCAGACTAACAGCAGATTGATCTACAGTCTCGTGGCCATCGTTGTGGAGGTTTTTACCTCACCAACTGACATGTCTAGGATACAATGTTATTAAACGCGGTTAATTCATAGTCCAGATTGGTTGATAAAACCACGTTCAATCTTGGAAATGCTTAGATAAAAAAAACAAATAAACTGATTTCTAGGGTAAATATCTATTCGTATTTCTGACTGAGTGGAGCTAGCACACTGAGGACATAAGCATCGCTGAAAAATTATTATCTGTCCGGGTGAGAAGCGCGCACGTAGCTAAAGCGGACGTACAAGAGAAGGGAACACGGCTTATAATCTCTGGAACAAACAGGGCCAGCCCATTTTCCTGTCTTTCCGTCCTAGCAAACATAGTGTCCCCCCCCCCCCCCACTTTAGACGATGACAGTTAGCCACAAGAGGCATACACAAAAAATCTGAACTCAAGCCTCCCTATATGCCAAGACCTGGCCCCTACAATAAGTTTTAAATCTGGGTCACATTTATGCAAAATCGGCGAAGAACTGCAAGGCTTTGATTTAAAGACGGTCTGGATAAAACTATGGGTTGTATATAAGTAGAAATTTGGTGGATGGTCCCAGTAGTAAGATGGAAGGGTTCAACGTCGGAAGGAAATCGTGGATAACTTTGAATCGTGTCACTACCAATGTTGGTAGACGAAAGCTACTGATGAACAAATGCGGCCTATCAGGCAGTCCTGAAAGTGATTGCAGGGGAATCCAATCAGCGGACCATTCTGCTGTGAAGGTGAATTAAAGTACATATACAAATTCTCTGACTCAGCCATAGAGTTTCTTAAGAATATTTGTAAGAGTGTTGTGATTCAGTACAGAGGTATAAGAATGTTTTAGTCAATAGATTAAACAAAGTATTTAATGCGATGATTGCCTTTATAAATGCCAAACGAATAAATAAAAAAGCCGATCGAGTAAAGTCACATACAAGCGAATGCTCCTGAGCATGGTTCGCCGTTATTTTCTGTGTTATTTCTTGGTGCAATCAAAGCGCAACGCCGTATTGCGACAAGCTGACAGTGCGGCTTGTGACAGCGTTTGCCTGTCGCCGGCGAGATGCTGAGTGTGGGGCGGAATCCCCCGTGCGACGCACGTTGGCGCGCGCGGCGTGCATCTGCCTTTCCGAGAAGCGGCCACCTCGGCCTCACCTCTGCTCACAGCTCACTGAAGATTCCTCACCGCTGAGGTCACGCGCGCCGACTGCGCGCCCTAACCGCACTTCCACTGTCTGGTCTATTACAGGACGCGGGAACAATGGCGCTGCACAAAATGCTCTCCCGAGACACAACAGTCGATGACACTTTCAGTGTCTAAGAGGTAAGTACTGCTTCCGTATATGCAGGTCACACAAAGGCACCCATCGGAGTGTTTCAAGTGCGACGGGAACGGGATATTATTTTCGTAACATTCCTCGGTATTTTTCTCACATTACGTATGGTAAAAGATTGCTTTACTGCATTATTCCCATTCTTCTCAAAACTAATACGGACTTTGGGAAAAATCATTGCTCCAAGGACAATTTCTAAGTTTGATTTCAATATCACAGTGTGGTAGGCATGTTAAAGTAACATGAATTTACTGACTCATAAGACACTGGGTTTGCTTTCGGGAGGGAATATGTTCGGATCATAACGATTTCAATAAGTCACCAATAATCAATTTTTAGAAAAGGGCACGGCCCTTTTCCTGCTCGATCCTCGTCCGTTTCCAACTTGTCTAATGGCCTCGTTCTTGAAGAAATTAGAGCTCATAGCTAGATACTGAAAACCCACCACGATAAAGGCGCGCAATGGCATGCCGCACCCGAGATTCAGGGAGACTTGCCGGTCCCGAATCGAGTCCACCCGACGGATTAACGACAAGCTCGATGTGCCGGCCAGCCTGGATATGGTTTCAGGTGGTTTCCCACATCCGACTGGGTGAAAAGCGGACAGGTACTCAGATCCGCCTCAGTTACACGTTTCGTAAACCATGATCTTCTTGAAGGGAAGGAAGATCAGGTTTCAATATAATCTTCTGTTGTGATACTGAACGAGTTCATGTACTGGAGGATAGCGCTTCACATCCCCGTCCATAAGTATTGGTTAAAGTGTTTCCCAGACCACTTAAGGCGAATATATGCTTGGTTCCTCTGAAAGAGCATGCCCTTTATTATTCCGAAATGTGAGCAGTACTCTGTACTGGTTTTGTTTGTGATTTTTTTTTTGGCCAAACTACAATCAATTCTAATACGATGAGGAGCAACCTGCGACTGTTTACTGATGATACTAGTTTACGGGAAAGTGTCGTCGTTTAGTGAATCTAAGAGGCTGCAGAATGATTTTATCAGAATTTATATTTCGTGTTATGACTGACAGCTTGTTTTAAATGTTAAAAATCTAAGTTGATGTGGACGAGTAGGAAGAAACAATCCTATAATATTCGTGTGGTATCGATAGTAACGATACCACATAGTTTCAAAGGTTGGCACTACCACGAAACACCGACGGCAGCGCCGTCTAGCTGGCGCTGTGCATCCCTACGAGCTCCGCTACAGATTCAGCCCATTTCATCAGGTGCAGCTAGCCAGGACACTTAGCTTCGACTTCGCACCACCTTGCAAGTTATGTATTCTTATTGCTTGAGAAAAGGATTTAAATTCATTCAGTAATACCGACGTGTTTTACCTTTTCCTGATCCAACCCACGCGCCACCTTCCAGGCGGGATACAAAAATTCGAATGCAGTGTTAGCGGTGTGACGCTTGACACAATCAAGTCGATTAGATAGCCAGGCGTATCGCTGCAAAGCGACATGAAATTAAAAGAGCACGTGAGGACGGTTGTACTGAAGGCGAATGGTTGACTGCGGTTTTCTCGGAGAATTCTAGCAAAGGAGACCTCGTGGAGAACATTTTCACGGCAGACTCATCAGTACTGCTCGAGTGTTTGGGATCCCCAGCGGGTCCTATTAAACGAATACAATGCATAAACATGTTGCTAATTTGTTACTGCGAACGATCCTACTGCCACCAACAAGAATCTCGCACAAAAACCGTAAATACAAGAGAAATTATGGCTTTTGCGGAACCGCGTAGACTATAGTTTTTCCCACGCCCCCTTTGCCAGTGAAGCAAGAAAATGATTGACTAACAATGGGTAAGGTACCCTCCGCCATGCACCGTGCGATGACTCGCGGGGTATGTGTACGAATTTAGAATTTGCTCTCTGTTGATAGTCTTAAAAAAGGAAAAATTGTGACTTTCTAGACTAGTCATCACGCTGACCTAGCTTCTGTCGCTTCATGTTGTAGCGCACACGGGAAGCGTGTGTCAGAGGAATCTGGTCTGCAGGATCTGTACCCAGAGGCAGCGTCGGATTATGGATCTCGAATCTCTCCAGAATCGTGTCTGCAGAAGACGAGCTGCTCGCCTCCCGCGGGGTCTGCCAGAGCCACCCCAACGCCTGCGGGGGCGGTCTTTTCTCGCGCCCGGGGGACCACCCACACTCAGCCGCCCCCTTCCCGCGACACATGCTGCTGTGGGCAGAGTGCTTATCTTGCTCCCATGTCTGTCATCGTGTCTCCCACGTAAACTAAGAAGGGACGCTTTCAGTCGGCAAACGAAAAGCCGCTGACTTCGACTTTACTTGGAACAACGAACCTGCGCACTGGACCGAGTAGGAAAACTCAACTGCCTATGTGATTGTGCATTTGGTTTATGAGAGTGCATTTACCATCAACTTTCGAAGTTGTAGTGCGATTCCTTCGATTCACCCTTTCTACCCTCAAAACGATTTTTGGTGTCCCTTCGAGGAGATAAAAACGCCCTACGGCTAGTTTGAACTCTGATCCATCTGAATAGGCCTTTGTCGCGCTGTCTGCACAACAGCTTATACATACAAAAACGAAGCTGTTAATAACAATTGATTTTTTACAAAATGATAGGCCCTTCCAACAACATTCAAAATAACTGTCTTCGATTAAATTCGCAATATACAGGAGTAGCTCGAAGTTACGTGGTTGTTCCATTGTATTACGGAAGCTACACCAAAAAAATATTGTAGTTCCATGTATGATAGGTGAACTAATGAACTATTATTGCAGCGTTATGGATTCTATTCCTATAGAAATTTGGAGCTATACTCTGCAGCTTCTGTACTACATAATCGTACATGTCGCTTTATTCGCGGGTTTCGCGTTGCTCTGCAAATTACGGAGGCTTTTATTATTTTTTAGTTGAAAAAGTCTTTAAAAATTGATGTGGTGTCGCCATTCATGCTGCCATTGACACCATTGACACCACGTACGTTCAGTACGACGGACATGTATATGATGTGTAGTGATGATTACCTGTATCGACATGTTCACCCGGTATTATGGAAGCGCGTGGAGAAGGTGTAACGTAACATTGTAATCGATTGCAGATAACTGCAGAAAAATATAGTAGCAGCTGTCGTCCCAAGACGTAGCGGAAGAGAGATCTACAGAGTCTAAAATCGCGCCTCTAAACCAACGAGAAAGTTAAAGCCGAGAATCCAAAATAGCTGATGATACGGGCCATCACCGGCTATCTTGAAAATAATGAGAAGGTAGCGATCGAAACCAATAATTTCTTTTTGGGAATGGTATGTCATTGCCCCACAAAATAAACTATTTTAAAATACATTAAAATAATATGTTAGTAGACTACAATTGGTGTATTATGATAATATGATGGTATATTTTAAATAAGTTACAATTACGATATAAGCTAAAGCGAGCTGTTGTGGTTTTCAGCCTGAAGATTGGTTTGATGCAGGTGAAGCTTATGTATAATTAACTAAATGCTGTATGTTCTGTTGCACATGTTTATGACTTTGTATAAAGTGTGTAACATTTACGGTATAACATACTCCTGTCGTGATCTAAGTCACTAACGCACGAATGTGCGGTGGCGCTCGACTCGGTGAAAGGGGGAGGGGCGATTAAGCCGGTTAGATTCTTCGTCGTGGATGAAATTTTCACTGTCAGTGTCTGGCTGGCATGGGGAGCAGACGTGGTGGTGTGAAGTTCGTGAATACCATTCCTTGCGCCAGAGCCCTCGATCAAATGCCAAACGTCTCCGGCAGTGTCTCTCATGAGGTGAGGGGGCGGACTCTATAGGCGATGATTCGCCCTTCTGAAAGACGTTAAGCTCCGCGGCTCTCTTCGTGCTATGCGAGAGAAGCAGGCTGTGTGCTGGCACCGGTTTCACCCTCTCCCTCCTCTCATCATCATCGCCATCGTACACCACAAATAACACACTTCATTATATACGCATTCATTTCATTTACCTACACTCTACATGCACATACGACACAACCCTCGCATATTCGCAAGGAAAAACGGCCAATGTACGTGGGGGAAAACGCCATATATCCGCCCCGTGGGATATCCCAGCCAACAATACCATGTGACATTTACTGTGTAGCATACCCATACGAGAAGAGCATGAAAAAATAAACCTATGAGTTTCAACTTCGACTCGGGTAAGGAAGATCTTGTCTGTAACCCCTGCAGCCAGTGTACAGTGTTCTATTGCGGCATCTAACTGCGGGGCGATCAGACAGCAACATGTACATCCGTCACAAAGCCAGGCATCCTCCTGTCATCGCACTTCGTTTCGTTAGGAGTTCGCCCGAATCTCCCTTCCCCGGCGGCCAAAATCTGCACCCCCTTCGGCTCGGAGAAGACTCACTTGCGTACCAGTGTCATTTGCCAACACTGTATTATTGATGATTAAGCTCTGCCATGAACCACAGAAACCCGTCCAGCTGAGGGCCGGGTGTCACGTGCGGGAAGTCGAGCCCTGCCCTGGGTGGGTGGCGATGACCGGCGGGACTGGCGGGGAATGCACCAGCGAACAAACACTCGGCACTGGGACGGACGGGCGGACAAGCGCATGGGGACGAAACGAGTTTGGTGGGACGGCGAGCTCCACCGCGCTGCTCAGCTTCCCACGCCCCCCCCCCCCCCCCCTCCTGCGCCGGCTTGTTTAGGCGCGGGGATTCCCCAGCCATTTGGAGAGCTGACCGGCGCTGTTCTTCGGGCTTCGAGTCGTCCGCAAACACTGTGGAAGTGACGCTGCGCGGGAGAGAGGCGCGAGTGGGGGCTCAGTGGGTTACAACCGCGCGAAACATGGAGAAGCCCTCAGGACGAGAGGCAAGGCATTCGTCAGAAGGCTTCTACCTACGAAAATACAAATATACGCAAATGTGTTTTGGGGGTCTTTGACGTAGGCTAAAGCGACCGCCAGTTGGAAGTTTCGTTTTAACACCACAGAACTTGATTAGGCGTAGAGTCTAATATGCCATTGCCTTCCTCCAATCTTTGAAATAACTTTCTCAATTACACATTGGGAGTCCTACAGTTTCACGTGGACTAAGAAAATTGGTGCGGATCGGGATTTTCCTCATCAACAAATATTGCCAGTGGGTGGGGGTGGGAAATTAAGTGATAAGTAACATATAAAAACCCTAGGACTGTCTAGGTATCAAAGCTCAGTTCTTAGAATCTTTAGTCTGGCATTTAACGGCTGAGCCACCGAAGCACAAACAACAATGAGCGGCGAATTTACATCGATATGCTTTGGCGGTATTGGAAACTAGCATCGAATACGTCAGAAGGGCATCCCTGCGCAATCGTGTCGGAGGAAAACAATTCCAAATGAGCTGTATGTTTCGTGGCAGTTAGGTTCTAAATTCTAAAATTTTAGCCCTGCTAGTTATTGGCTTGGCCCTACCCACTTCATCTTCTCTTTAGGGCATCATTAAATGGTGCTAATGGAGTAGCATGTCATCAATGTACTGTTTTCTGCGCCATTACTTTCTGTTTTGGAAAGCAGAACCACTACTTTTCGATGTAGTTTTGCGATTTTTCTCCCTTTTATTTATTCCAACAGTAAGGGTACTCGTAGGGCACTATTAGTTGATCTATTAGTCTGCGTAATCGTAAAGGCTTTCCTAAATTTTATGTGACGCAGCATGTGAAAGTTGCTGGATTTGGACGGGTTACTCCTGTAACTGAAATATCAGATCTGAAGATGGTTCTGAATGAACCTAAACCGGTCATATGAATAAAAAAATTTGCAATAAAGACGGATTATAAGTAACATTATAAATCACTGATTGCTGCTGTCCCATCAGACATTATGTTCAAAAAATGGTACAAATGGTTCTGAGCACTATGGGACTTAACTTCTAAGGTCATCAGTCCCCTAGAACTTAGAACTACTTAAACCTAACTAACCTAAGGACATCACACACATCCATGCCCGAGGCAGGAATCGAACCTGCGACTGTAGCGGCCGCGCGGTTCCAGACTGTAGCGCCTTTAACCGCTTGGCCATCCCGGCCGGCAGACATTATGTCTGCTTTTGCAAAGTTTCACTAAAGAGTGAGCATTGAGAGGTTAGCTTGCTATAGTCCTTTGTGTGGAGTAAATGGCGGCTCTCTTGTGAAACTATCTCATATATTAATGAAACTACAGTGAGTTTATTATGTGGACTTACAGTTACTTCTGGAAATCAGGCTTGTTTCGGCCAGTCAGTGATTCAGGCTGCCAAAGCAGGTTCTCCGGCGGCAGACGACACGCTGCACATGGAACAAATAAACACAAATTAGAAAATGGGGCAATGTGAAAGAACTAATTCAACAAACGATGAACAGTTAAAATAAAGTGAATGATCATGTATGCACCACTCTTCTCATCATGTGTGTCCATGACTGTACAAGGAATGTTGAGTTTAATTTTACCGATACCAGTACAACATCATACACGAATTGGTAGTATTCCATTTTCGTTTACTAGGCCACACGCGCGGAAGTATAAACAGGCGAGGTGTGAGATCATCAGATAAACATGCCAACACAACAGTATTTCACACGATTCACATAGATTTCAGTGTAGTGGTTTTCTATCTCGACGGTTATTGTATATTGTTTTGTTTATCAGAAATGCATATTCATGTTGAATGTTTTTGTGTTATTATTGTTTGTCTGATCATGAGGTAATACCTCGAATTGCGTTGCAATTTTAAATTAATTTAAATAAGCTAACAAAGAATTAGTGACTAGCAGCTGCCTCTGAAAAACGTCATTACAAAATTTAAATTTTCGCTTTGCGGTTAAGACGTCATGGTATTACCAAAGCGCCACTCATATTACATTAATAATATTTCACTGGACAGTCTATACAAAACAGCTGCAACAAGACAAAATGCATCACATTTATCGGCAGCTACGCGTCAGCAACGTCTTACACAGCATCACGCGTAACGGAAGTCTCGAAATTTAGATAAACAGGAACAGTACAGCGGTATATTTGTGCTACCTGAATGGTTTTCTGATGACGAGCTGATGCTTGAAACACGTACCTGCAGATTAAAAATATAGCAGTTAAATGAACATAGCATTATTGGATGGCAAACCCAACCCTAATCAGGTAATATTCTACAAACAGAAGATTCATAACTTATTGCGCCACTTTAGCGAGGAATAAAGGGGAATAACGGAAATTTTTGTCTGCCTGTTATCGATACCACTAATCTACTTATTGCCCAAACATGTTTCGACACTTTCTCTACCATCGTCAATGGATATTTTTATTCAGATTTTATTCTCTACACAGTTATGCTTCCATTATCATACAACTTGCAACAATTTTTCTCGTGATTTCTGCGATACACATGTTTCTCTGTTGCAGAAATAATCACAGAAATACGATACACGTTTTTAATGAACAACAGTTCCAAGATTAAGTGTAGAACTTCACAAAACATACAGTTTCCGTTCCTGCTGCTTCCTGAGTCGCTGTTCATGTTTCAGTGATCGTTAGCTTATTCTCTAGAAATGTTTAGTAGGTCCTTCTTTAAGTTTTCATAGAGCTTGCCACCTGTATGACGAGTTAGCAAATCACCTGGTCTTTAAACGGTAATTTCTTTCACAGCAAGAACATAAGGATTGTGTTTAGTAAACTTATCAGTGTAGCTTACTGAAAGTATGTACGGTGTTTTGTACTGATTTCTGCAGGAGAAAACCCCCCAAAGAACTGTGGATCGCTACGTGGTAATGTTAAGAAGGCCCTGCAGAAAATAACGTTCTATTGATAAGACCCGTATAAAAGTAATTAATACTAATGCACGGAAACGTGTTTGGGCAGTAAAAAGATTAGTCATTGCCGTAAGGGGCGTACCTGAATTCCGATCATTTAGCTTGAAAACACCGTTGCTGTTATAGCTTTACAAACAAAAACTGATGATGGCTCAAATGGTTCAAATGGCTCTGAGCACTATGGGACTCAACATCGTAGGTCATAAGTCCCCTAGAACTTAGAACTACTTAAACCTAACTAACCTAAGGACATCACACACACCCATGCCCGAGGCAGGATTCGAACCTGCGACCGTAGCAGTCCCGCGGTTCCGGACTGCAGCGCCAGAACCGCTAGACCACCGCGGCCGGCAACTGATGATAAAGGGGACTATTTTGTATTACGTCTGATTCACTTGCTGTGGGGTTTATTTTAGTTGAATATTCGCGTTTGAAGCGTGCCTCGATTTCCTCAGCCAGTTTGTCCTTGTGGGTTCTCCATCCGCTTGGACGCCACAAAAGTGGGCGAAGGCGACGAAACCGGAGGCTGGACGCGTTGCACAAGCAGATTGCAGAAACCGCTGCTTCTGCCGGGATTACTATTCCGCGCACGGAACAACCGCGCCGAATCCGTTTATCCGAGCGACGATTAAGAGCGATTATGTGCCGGCACCTTATGCATTCTCGACCCGATTGCGGAATTTAATTTCTGCCACCGCCGGCTCACAGGCCATTCGTATGCAGGGCAACGATCCTCTCTGCCATTCCGAAAACCGAGCTCAGTGGCTCAGCTCAAGCCAACGGCGCAAAATTTGACAGAACCTTTATTTTACGATGCGACGGAGGCTTGAGCGTAATGTGAGGTAATGATGTTCGAGCATACCATTCAACGCACTCACGGCGAGCTAATATGAAGTAATGATGGCTTACATTCACAGTTGTTATCACTTGCATTTCGTAGCTAAGAATTGTAGAATACGTTTGTTACACACAAAACAATTTTATTTCTCACGCACTTCACATAGAACTTTCTTTGTGTTATTTCAGCAAATGCTGTGTAGCGTATCAATCTAATTTCAGATACCACACTTAACGAGAAAGTAAATTATGTGTTTGGACTAGCAGTTTACTCGCAACGTCGTACTTTAAATTTCTGTAGCCACATATACTTTTGATCGCTGACGTCGATCTCGTAGAGGAAGGCGCTATTGTTTTTTTTTTTTTTTTTTTTAATTTTGAATGTACTCAAGGGCGGTATGCTTTAATTGTTAAAAATCATTCAACAGCCAAAATGGCATAAATTATTTGTTTACTGTCATCTTCAGGCCCTGGAAATCTTTTTTCTGTAAAACATGTTCATTTTACGCCGAACCTCACGCACAAGATATAAAGCGGATAAAAATCAGCATACTGTTAAAGGTTTGTCGTCGCTAAAATATTTAAAAATATAAAGCACATCACACCTTGTGCTTGAGGCTCAGCGTAAAATGTACATGTCTTACAACAAAAAGATTTTTAAGACCTGAAGATGACAGCAAAGTCTGTTGAAACCGGTTGTCTTAAATAAATCCTTGACATTACTGGTAATGCATATTCATGCTACAATGTAGTGTTTTTTATTGGTTCCTGTGAATCTTAGGTGCATATGCATGAAGAAATAATTTCATTTTAATGTGCTATCTCTTTTTAAATAAGCGTTATAATTACTAACCGACTTTCAGTAACTTTCACCTCTGTAAGTATTACGATTTATTTTGTCAAAGATAATGTTCTATGATTCCATTTCATTACGTATTTAGCCAATACTAACATGTGGAAAGAGCTAATAACATTATTAATGCCGATCATTACAGAGATACGTTTCCCTTGAGAGGACTAAAGATCAGCTGACCTGAGTCGTGACACTTACATCGTCAACGGTAGCTATCTCAAGTCAAACAGAAAAAGAGGTGTTTAATATGAACGTTATGGATCTTTGTCATATATTTCCACTTGTATTATGCAGGACCTGATTTGCGAGTACAAGCTTTTAGTGTAGCTTACTGGGCAAGTTAGTGTTTAAAGGCGAGATCGACCTATGAGCCATGCTTACAGTTACGGTAATTGGGGAGATGGTGTGAGCATGCTGAAAATTTCTCTGTGTATTACTGCTAAAATGTGATGTCACGTTGAAATTGTTTAATCATAAAGTAGATACTGAAGATTATGTAATATTTCTATTAAGAGAAGAATTAACAGCCGGGAAAGTAGGACCAGCGTCTACTCTCTTCATAACGAATGTTACAGATGGCGATCAAAGAAACAACTAGGTCGCCTAGTATCTTCAGCACGACGGTCAACTAATGGTCTTTCAAGAAGGAACTCACGTCCGGAAATTGACAGTGCTGTTGTGCGTAAGAGAACAGTTCGGGTATGGTATATTGGTCGGTTTTACACATCACACAACCAAAGAGAGCGTTACCCTTGCATCACATTACAAAAGGGGTTCTAATTTTTTATCTCCAACTTTTTTGCAGAGAATATATCGACAATGACTTTAAAATGCTAATGATCGGACATACAGTACCAAAGAGAGCGTCACCCTTGCAGAACATTACAAAAGGGGTTCTAATTTTTTATTTCCAACTTTTTTGCAGAGAATACATCGACAATGACTTTAAAATGCTAATGATCGGACTTACAATATTTTACAAGGGCGTGCTGCAAAGTAATGCCTCCGATTTTTTTATGTGAAAACTCTTAAAGCTTTTTAAATAAAACAATAGTTATTAATATTCTACAACTTTATTCATCATGTTACACATTCGCAGCCCTCTGGCGCTAGAGGATTCCGAACTGTGGAGTGTAACGTGGCGGAATGTAACGTAACTTCGTCGGTCCGTGAGAAACAGAGTGCTCTAGTCCAGTTTCGAAGAGTTCGTCCTCACATATAGCATCCTCCCCTTCACCACGATAAAGCCAGAGCACATGCGAGCGTTGCGACATGTGCGACAATCCGACGCCTTGAGTTCACTGTCACTGATCGTCCTCCATACAGTCCCGGCTTGGCCCCATCCCATTTTCATCTGGTTCCCGAACTAAAAAGAGCACCTTCGAGGTCTTCACTTTGCTAGTGATGAAGCGGTGCAAGAAGAGGTGAGGTTGTAGCTCCGTCAACAAAGTCAAACATTTTACAATGGTGGTGTCAACAAAGTAGTCTCTTTTTGGAAGAAATGTGTTCGTTACCAGGGTTATTACGTTGAGAAATGCATAGCCTTAAAAGATAGAGATGTAGAATTTAAGAGTTTTCACATAAAAATTCGGAGGCACTACTTTACAGGACAGCGTCTTACACAGAACTCTAGTCATGGTCCGCAAAGACAGTTTTCTCTTTGTTCGTTCTTAGTTCCTGAAAAAAAGTTTAATTATAGGAAACATCGAAAACATTTAAAACTCCAGCGGATTGTGCCGTAGTCCATTGTATCCTTCTTAGATTTCAAGTAACATTTCATTTTGAACGCACAGGGATATCGATCATACAAAATGAAGAGCAGCTACTCCAGTTTCTGATTTCATTGGTTACGAGGACAGTAACGCAGAGATGTAAGACAACACTTGGCTGACGGGAACACAGCTTTTGGACGAGGGGTCTAGGAATAGCCTTTAGCCTCCTGTACAGGACTGGTGGACTGGCAAAGATGCGTTATGTGCGGTTACGGCACGAGGAATTCTTAGCAGAATTATGGTCCTGTATTTTTCGCTAACACTGACACGTAAGGTATATGTACAGCGCTGGTTACCAGAAAGTGAAAGACAGTAATCTACGAAACAGGTCAAACTGTATATTCCGAATTGAAAAAGTAAGACTGTTATCAACCCAACTGTTTATTTGAGTACAGCACTGCTTTGCTAGACATGGTCCTATTGGAGGCGGTATGCCCTTGCCTTCTTCCGACGTTTGGGCTAATTAACCCAGCCAGTTGTTTGGGGACGTTGATCTAATTGTGTACTCCGAGTCACGACCCAAATCGCCATTTTTTATGTAAAGAACATTGTCGGAGGGGAAAGAAATGGTAACTGACAATTAAAAATCCTAAGAGTGCCAGGACCTTAGGATCGAAGTCTATCTAGCCTTTATTCATGAGGCGTACTTACTGATTCTGAGCATTATGGGACTTAACATCTGAGGTCATCAGTCGCCTAGAACTCAGAATTACTTAAAACTAACTAACGTATGGACATCACGCACATCCATGCCCGAGGCAGGATCCGAACCTGCGACCGTAGCAGTCGCGCGGTTCCGGACTGAGCGCCTAGAACCGCTCGGCCACCACGGCCGGCGCGTACTTATTGACTGTGTAGTTTGGGAACGTACTTACGTTTCAAATGGTTCAAATGGCTCTGAACACTATGGAACTTAACTTCTGAGGTCATCAGTCCCCTAGAACTTAGAACTACTTAAACCTAACTAATCTAAGGACATCACACACATCCATGCCCTAGTCAGGATTCGAACCTGCGACCGTAGCGGTCGCGCTGTTCCAGACGGAAGCGCCTAGTGCCGCTCGGCCACTTCGGCCGGCCCTACTTAAGGAAATGATACACAGGTCAAGACGCTGAACTCGTATTTCGGAGGAATATCCTACTTTTGCCACTTCTGTGGCTTTCTTAAATCGCTTCGGGAGAATGCCCAATGGTTACAGACGTACGGCCACTGAGCTATTGGTAAGTTTCCACGACGCTGTCAATGAAACATTAAGGTTTTTACCTTGTTTTCTTTTCTGCTTGCCTGTGAACGTTCCGATGTCTGCTGATCTATGCTTCCCGTGATTTTCAGGAAATTACGCGTGCTCCACGCCCCTGGAACTAAGGAGGTGTCAACTGGAGAAATCTTGGACGACAAAGGATCTCGCCTTTGTGGATCTGACGGCGGGGAATTTCGCCAATTGCTTTTCACGGTGCTGAGGCTAGCAGGAACTCGGGAACGAGATACAAAAAAAGGTGCTTTCCGAGGAAACCGCGAGGCGCTGCCATCTGGTGGTGACGCCTGACAAAAGAGGTCTAGCAAGGGTGCGGGCCAGGCCGGCCTGCGTGGGCGGAGGGCTGGTGCAGCCCTTTGTCTGGCGGGGCGAGACACCGAGTGGAACAAAGGGCGGGCGCGCGCCCAGATACGGTCTGGCCAGGGCGTGGCGGCCGGCAGCAGGGATGACCGACTGTCTGAGCCCGGGGACACACGGTAAACACTGCTCTTTGTCCGCCGGCCGGGGAAGCACTGCGCGCCGGCTGCTGACGGCCGCTCGCCGGCACGATTTACTGCTAGCCACCGATGCGGAGGTCCAGACGTGCGAGCGGCCGGGCTGCGCGCCCAGGGGGAGGATGGGTGGATTTCATTCTTGTCAACGACGAGGTAATTATAGGGGTAGTCGTAAAAGCTTTAACTATCGTCTCGAGAAAATGAAGTTACGCAATCAATTTTTTTGTGTTTACGCAAGTATATGTCTGCAGTCCTGGCACACATTTAAGTCCCCACGCTACAGTATCGCAGCACACCGCTACATGAGACAAAACAAAACGACGTAGATGGGCTTCGCCATTTTGCCGTATAGGATGATGGATGTATGTACACTGATCGGAAAAAAATTGCAAAACCAAGAGCGAGTTGTGCGACATAAGCGAAAGTTGGTAGGCGTCTTTCAACACCTGAAAGATG
The DNA here is from genome assembly GCF_023898315.1 of Schistocerca nitens. NCBI lineage: Eukaryota > Metazoa > Arthropoda > Insecta > Orthoptera > Acrididae > Schistocerca > Schistocerca nitens. Next base: position 898,203,067 of record NC_064614.1, on the reverse strand, counting down.
ATGTCTATTCAAATTTTACGTCAGTCGCAAAAGAGGATGCAAATCAGGAACTTTAAATACGCTCTGGAACGGTCGTGAGAGTTAGTTACCGCTGAGATTGAACGTTGTGAGTTGATGTTACTCAAGAATGTTTTTAAGGCGACTAAGACGCCATTATCGACGACCTCACTAAGTTTGAATGATAGGGCTGCAAGAAGCTGGATGTTCAAAAATGGTTCAAATGGCTCTGAGCACTATGGGACTTAACAGCTGAGATCATCAGTCCCCTAGAACTTAGAACTACTTAAACTTAACTAACCTAAGGACAGCACACACATCCATGCCCGAGGCAGGATTCGAACCTGCGACCGTAGTGGTCGCGCGGTTCCAGACTGAAGCGCCTAGAGCCGCTCGGCCACTTCGGCCGGCTAGCTGAATGTTCCTTCTGGTTTCTTGATGTTGCGATTTTTATTGTTTTTCGTCAGTGTATGAGCGAAGGATGATGCAACTGACTTACTAGTTTTTAAATTCATTTTGTAGACCCCGAAAACCCTTGGACTACATTAAAAGAAATCATATGTGGAAATACCGAGTCATCCCTCCGAGGGTAAAATTACAGGACCGTTCACAGTTAAGTCTGGAGGTCATCAAGGAAACCTTCACAGTTAAGTCTGCAGTTCACCAAGGATCTCCGACTATATTTTTACTGGCACTGGATGAAATGATGGGGATTGCAGAAGAAGAAGAAACGGATGCAATGGGGGATTGACTGAGCGATTGGAAGATATTGATTTTGACGACAACGTCTGAGCCCTCTCGTAGAACCGTGTTGACATTGCAAGAAAACTGCAAATCCTTCAACATGAAGATTTTTGGGTTGAAAGCGAATGCCACAAGTCGATCGAAGGTGAATGGGGCCTTGAACCAACTATATCCATTATGAGGGGCACGAAAGATTTCCATAAAAACTAAACTACGAATGTTTAGAACAACTGTGAAAGCAGTGCTGCTATACCTCTACAGCCACGAAAAGTTTGCAAGTCTTCCTCAATAGCTTTCTCAGGAAAATTTTAAAAATCTTTTGGGTAAACGTGATAACTAACGAAGACCTTTGTAATCGTCCGAGAGAATAACTTATCACCAGCCACATCAAGAGATGGAAGTGGAGCTAGATCGGACAAACCCTCTGAAAATGCCAGGATGCTGGAACTGAGAGGGTGAAAGGAAACGAGGAAGGCCAAAGACATCATGGAGGAGGGCAGTGCACGAACAGTCCAAGAAGGAGACGAAAACGTTCGCGGAGTTGAAGATCCTCGCCCGAGATCGAGTGCACTGGCGGAACTTCGTCGAAGCTCTATGCTCTCCACAAGAGTAACAGAAAGCGTCTTGATAGTAATTATGAACTTCACGTCAAGAAATCTCCCTTGAACATAACATAATGCTATCCGTGTGACGAAGATGGGCTGACGTACACTCGCTGCCCGTATATAAATCATTGAAAACTATTAGTGATTTCGGGATGCCGTTCATTAAATGCATTGAAGCTGTGCAGCACAGTTTACAGGGGAAAAAAATCACTAGGAGACTTGATACACCCATTTATCCCTCCCTAATGGATATCGAACCTGGCTCCTCCAATAGTCGCTGAACAATGGAGGCGGCCGTTTATTGGACGCATAAACAGAAAATAGTGAAGTTCCTAGTCTGAACGTAGCTCTGCCTCGGCTTCGTAAGCAGTTGACGAGAGGAGGTCGGGTAACGCTGTGAGGCATACGCGGAAATTGGCAGCGGGAGGCTTGACGCGCGCCATTAGCGCTGCATAATCCACTTGTCACGGATCGCTTCCGCGATCCGGACGGCGCGCTGTCGCTTTACGTCAGCCGTCAGCGCTCTGCAGCATATAAACGCTTTGGCATGACCTCTTCCCCCCTGACCGAAACAACACTCATTGTATTTATATTTTTACGTATACGAATCCCCAAAAGTCCAGTCATCAGAAATTAACAAAACAGCGTGCAAATTGTGGACCTCGAAGCTAACGAAGGATTCTAGAATCTTACAAGTAGAACGCTGAGTAAGCAGGAACAGGAATGGAGAAACCCTCTACTAAGAAAAAAAATAACAATCTGACTTTTCCAAGTACTGGCAGAAACGATTGAAAGAAATAATATTTCCGACAATACACACGCTCGCGTAACCCTAGTCTGCAGATATGTGTTCACATTCATAGCGTTAAGTGAATTGCTGATAATGCAGAGTGCACATTTCTATTTTATTTCGTGCAATGTATGACATTGTCGAACTTGTCAGAATTGGTTGCAAGGCAAGTAAATTTTAATTTTTGTCACCAATGATTTTCAAATCATGCAATTCTGTATATTGCAGTTTTTGGGAACTTATGTTAATACGGTGTACTAAGCAACGATCTAAACAAATTGTTATAATACGAGGGTTGCCCAGAAAGTAATGCACGGCACTTTTTTTCTTCAACAATTATTTATTGAACATAATGAGAATTACACACATGAAAGAATGGTGTTTTATTTACACATCCTAATTTTTCACGTTTACTTTCGGCTGAGAAAAAAATATGCGGCGCATTACTTTCTGGGCAACCCTTGTATTTAAACGTTCTATATATTTTATTCTCATTTGTAAATTATAACCTTCTGTGCCATGTTGATAGAGAGAGTGACGGTAAGTCATATTGGGAAAGGGGGGCGGGGACAGCGGCAGGAAGGGCGCGGGTTAGAACCAGTAACAAACTGAGACCTGGATCCGAGCTAGCAAGCAGTACTCACTGGGTTATTACGTTATTAGGAGACACTCTCTAAAGAAATGGCCGACTCGACACAGTTAGTATTAACTTGGAGTGTTCAAATGGTTCAAATGGCTCTGAGCACTATGGGACTTAACAGCTGTGGTCATCAGTCCCCTAGAACTTAGAACTACTTAAACCTAACTAACCTAAGGACATCACACACATCCATGCCCGAGGCAGGATTCGAACCTGCGACCGTAGCAGTCGCGCGGTTCCGGACTGCGCGCCTAGAACCGCGAGACCACCGCGGCCGGCAACTTGGAGTGTGGTGGAACATTATTCCAGTATACCCAAATGTTACTTGGCATCTATCTACTATGCCAATCGAGCCTATGGTGCCGGCCGCGGTGGTCTAGCGGTTATAGACGCTCAGTCCGGAACTGCGCGACTGCTACAGTCGCAGGTTCGAATCCGGCCTCGGGCATGGATGTGTGTGATGTCCTTAGGTTAGTTAGGTTTAAGTAGTTCTAAGTTCTAGGGGACTGATGACCACAGATGTTAAGTCCCGTAGTGCCGGCCGGAGTGGCCGAGTGGTTCTAGGCGCTACAGTCTGGAACTGCGTGACCGCTACGGTCGCAGGTTCGAATCCTGCCTCGGGCATGGATGTGTGTGGTGTCCTTAGGTTAGTTAGGTTTAAGTAGTTCTAAGTTCTAGGGGACTGATGACCTCAGATGTTAAGTCCCATAGCGCTCAGAGCCATTTGAACCATTTTTTAAGTCCCATAGTGCTCAGAGCCATTTGAGCCTACGGTCCTTAGGATACTGAACTGCATAATGCGAATACAACAATATGGGCATACGAATGAGGATGTAGCTTTGCTGCTTTTCTGGAGACGTTGTCAGAAATGTTTTCACGCTCCTTACTGTCGTACGTTAAACTTTCTTAAACTCCAATTGTCAATAAAATTACAGACAATCTTCAGGTATAGAAAGTTGACATATACAATGTAAATCTAGTGCACATAAAAGATTTTTTGGTCGCCCTCACGGCTCACAGTTGATCTTTTGAATGTGTATACATGAAGATGGTCTGAATCTGATGGAAACTGGTTGCATTGTAAAGATTATTAATGTAAGCTGTAGATCATCGCCTCCTAAAGATAATTCTACGTTGTTAATAATTCAGAAGACAATAAGCTCTTATAGTGCGCACAACCGTACGCATAAGAATTGCATCATCTGACATGAGATAGGAAAGATACCCTTAAGACTTAAAGGAAAAGTAATTTCACTACTAAAAAAGTGTGTGCTGCACAAGGGGGGGGGGGGGGGGCGGAAGAAATCGGTGTGGCCTTTGTTAACAAACCATACTAGTTTTCGTTTAAAGTTATTTTGGCAGACCTCGGGAAACTTGAATTATGGTTACCGTAAGGCGGCCTGAATACCGCTCGCTTCTCCCAGGTATGAAAGGAAGAAGAAGGAAGATTAGGTATGCACATCCCGTCGACGGAGAGGTCGCTAGAAAGGGATCCCGTGTATGTCCAGAGACTTAATTTCTGCGCCGTCTCGCCGGTGCTACCGTCACAACGAGTTTTATGTGACGTGTTTTCATCAGACGAAAGCGACATTATTTTATAAAATACTTTATGAATTTATGAAAGACAGATATAATTTGAAGATGTCATCCTAATTACTAGGACCTACGTTCACTCTTAAATTCTCAAACAGATTTTTTTTTCCATACACCCAAGTCCAGTCAGAAACGAATCTTCCAGACTGTCACCACTACGCAGACGGGCATTAACCTCAACTGTCGCAACAATTTCTTCATTTTTCACTGTGCCGTGGACTCCTGATTGGAGTGAAAGTGTAGAGAACACTGCTTTGGTTGCTCAGTGACAACAAAACAACGTCGGAGGACGAGCGAAAAGTGCTGCTAAAATTGATACCGTGTCTAATTTTATGACCATCTGAAATCAAATTAGCTTTGGAGTAAAACATTTTAACGTTGCAAAGGTCTGCAGAGGTAATCTGAGCCGGCTGCGAGTCTTGTACGTATTATAGCAAGTCAGGCTTAGTTAAAAAACGGCTATGAATTAGATCTTTGAGAAAATCTAGACTTACGAGTTCGCGCAAAATAGGTTTTGCTGTTATTTATTCATTTTTCTGCAGTTTCATCGCTATGGTAAAACTGTGTGTATTAAAAAATTGCGTCGTAATATTGTAGCAATTGTGGCTTATCGATAAAAGCCAGATAGGGGGAAGCATGCAGTGGTTGACGCACCGAACTTGAAGGAGAAACCAAGTTGAAGTCGCTGTCGGTTCGTCCAAATTTAGGCTTTCGGTTGTTCCAGTTAAGGAAAAAGTCGGTAAGGTTCAAATGGCTCTGAGCACTATGGGACTTAACATCTAAGGTCAAAGAACTGTTTTGTGTCTCTCAGTTTTTACTTTTGTTACTTTTTAAGACATGTATTTAATTCGGTGGAAAACGTGAAGGGTTGTTAGAAACAGCCGCGCGGGATTAGCTGTGCGGTCTAGGGCGAAGCAGTCATGGACTGTGCGGCTGGTCCCGGCGGAGGTTCGAGTCCTGCCTCGGGCATGGGTGTGTGTGTTTGTCCTTAGGATAGTTTAGGTTAAGTAGTGTATAAGCTTAGGGACTGATGACCTTAGCAGTTAAGTCCCATAAGATTTCACACACATTTGAACATTTTGAATTTTTTTGTTAGAGACAGAAATCAAAAATTAAACTCATGATGCCCTTTGTAGCGAAAATGTATTGTGCGGCGGATAAAAGATAAAATGCTTAAAGCTACGACTACACATTATATACGTAGTAATATTTGTTTATCTAAAATATTTTTGTACAATCCCGATTCGGTTACACATTTGACAACAGATTTCAAGAGCTGAATAATACCATATAGTTCTATATTTTTTAACATATGCACTATCTAGTCATAAGTAATCATAAGTATCCTTATGTAATGCGGAATAGAACACTAGTGGCGACGAGAAGCGGCCTCGCCAGTGTAAAAGGAGGTGGGAAGTATTGTGTTGTCAACAGAGGAGTAACAGCAGAGTGGTTCGGTCAGGAAAACTAGGTGACTTCGAACGCGGGCGAGTCATTGCTTGTCATCTACGTAACAAAGGCATGAGGGGTACTTCAACACTTCTAAAGCCGCCCAAGTCGACTGCTGACGACGTCGCTGTGGAGACGAAACGCGCAGGAGCGACCACAGCTGAACCAAGACGACGTAAAGCTCGTGTGCTGTCGAGCTTTGCTGAGGGTGGTTGTAAAAAATATCACGAGATCAGCGGAATTAATCTCTAGCGAGTTCCAATTTGCTACTAGCAGTGCAGCTAGCGCTAAGACTGTGCGTAGGTAGTTAGAATGGTGTACAGTAGTCGAACAGTTACTCATAAGCCACACATTTCCGTAGCCAATGCTAAGTGACACTTGACGTGCTGTAGAGAGCACAGCCTCTACACAGTAGATGACGGGAAATTGGTGATTTGGACTGATGAATCTTCTGGTTAATGTTCTGTCTCCTCATTGCACTTAGGAAAATGGAAAATGCGGAAGGGTAGGAACTTATTTCACGATACTGTGTATTGCGTACACTAAAGATACATTTAGGAGACGATGGTCGCTTGTATCAGCATGACAACGGAGCCTGTCATAAAGCAGCATCTGTGAGGTAATGGTTTGAGGAGAATAACATTTGTAAATGGTTCGGGCTGCGTGGAGTCCCAGCCTGAACCAAATGGAACACCTGTGGGATGTGTCAGGACGTCGCATTCGCAGCAGACACCAGCGTCCAACATGACCACCTTCTCTGGCTTCGGCTCTTGAAGAGGAATGAGCTGCCATTCCTCCACAGATGTTCCGACACCTCACTGAGTCTCCAACAGAGTTCAAACTACCGTAAAAGCGAAAAGTTGACGCACCTCATATAAATGTCCACTAACAGCTGCCCGGATACTTTTGAGCCGATAGTGTACAAGGTGTTCTTTAAAAGTTTCCACTGTTGACAGTCTTCTCCAAAGAGCCATGCTTTCACTTGTCACGTGTGGAATATTTAACTAGCCGGTAGTCAGGAAGTGGACGTTAGGCAGCCAGCGTAACGTCAGCGTCGAGCTACTCAGGCGGTCTCCTTCAGCTCTCTATTATGCTTCTAGTGGCCCACCGGAAATACGGACACAAGGGGAACGACGGAATATAATAAAAGCGGCGCGTATATTTGGCTTTATAAGCGGCCAAAACTGTTTGATGAGCTAACAGGCCAGTAAATGTTTGCAGTGACGACATAACGCGCACACAAACGCATGTGGGGACTTAAATAAACGCCCACGCAGCCGCACATGAAGTGCGTGCGTATCGACTGGGCAGAGCGCAGGCGCAGACGAGACGGCCGCTGGCTACGCGCCGTGCGCTGCCCACAAGTTAATCAGCACAGGCCGCAGCCATTAATGGTGTTCCTCCCTCAGCACTGTCAGTAACGCCGCCCACCCAAATTGTGGGTCCTATCACAAGCAATGCAGTAACAGACTCATTTCAAATGGCCAGTACAGTTAACACTTAGAAAACAATCACGTCACTTAAACTCCTGTAACGAGACAGCTCTTTTCAGCTTGTATATACTAGACGTGTCATCAACACTTTTCAATGTCAGTTGGTCTGGTGGTTGATTCGTTCGTGTAAAAAGACATTCTAACGGACATGGTGAATACTGGCAACCACTTCATGTGAGCAGGACTGCTACTATTTATTCAGCTCGGGGATAGAAAAAATGCATTCGTTTTGACTGAACCAGCTATAACGATGAATGTAGCACAGTATGCAGTTGAAATACTTACAGATTAACTCGAAATCTTGACACAAAAAGCGTCAAAAAGATTGTGACGATTTGAGGTTATTGATTTTAAACATGGTACACCCCCAGCAACCAACTTAGTACAGGACTGCATTCACTGTAATATATCTGCGTACTAGACAAGTAGCCCCTACGAAAACAAAACAGGTCCAGACGTATAGTTGCTGGAATAATTGATTCACGTAAAAAATCGCAGCTGCTGCTCCATCCCACACCATAGCAACGCAGATGTAACCAAAATGGTCCTTTCATGAGGAGTCACCGTTACTTACGCGATCTTGCCCACGTTATTTATCAGCAGTTTGAACTTAACAGATGTCAGAACACGAGAGTCGCCGGCTTGTGTGGCCGACCGATTCTACGCGTTTCAGTCTGGAACCGCGCGATCGCTACGGTCGCAGGTTCGAATCCTGCCTTGGGTGTGGATGTGTGTGGTGTCCTTAGGTTAGTTAGGTTTAAGTAGTTCTAAGTTCTAGGGGACTGATGACTTCAGCTGTTAAATCCCATAGTGTTCAGAGCCATTTGAACCATTTGAACACGAGAACGAAAACACTTTCTCCATTAGGATGTCATAATGGGAAATACGTTATCCGACAGAATACCCATCGCACTCATGATAACAGACAAACTGCGAAGTATCACGTGCGAGAGTAGTGTTTGAGATAATACAGAGCTACATTCTTTATTCACGCCAATATTTGCATACTATGTTTGAACACAAAACGTGTTTTCTAAACAAGAAGCTAATTTGACGACGCGAAACGACAGGATGAGCCAATTGTTTACAGAGTTACTCAGTAGCCTCGTTTCTTCCCCACGAAGCTGACGTAATACAGAAACACCCGCCCTTTACCTTCGCGACTGAAATAGCCGAGAATGGCAGTGATTATTTTAGAGCGCTTGTTGGTGTTTCATGCGCCTCTGTGTGTCTATTTGTTGTTGTCTGAGCAGTGTGTGTCGCCGAGCCATTTCTCAGCCAGCCACGGCCGTATTCAGTGCCTGGAGCTGACGCAGAATGTGGCCTCGGACAAGGCCGTGCGTGAGACTCTTCTAATTAACTCACTATTCACGCTCTGCTGGGGAACAATTGTGTTTCTAGGCGAGGAGATGTCAGAGATGCGCTGCCTGCGGAAATCCGTCTGCTTCGTAGCTGCTTCACCGTGGAATACAATTCAAATACGTAAAATACCAGTCGACAGTGACTTTTATATGCAGGCCTGCGGTCCTTTTTGAAGGTATTGGTCCGATGGCTTCTTGATCCTCATTGACACTGTTCATTAATTTTTAACTCTGGTCTATAGAGGCCATCCTTATAGGAGCTCTTGAATGAAATGGCGATCGTGCCATCGGTATTCTTATAACTTACGCGCAGTTTTTGCGTGTTCCACCGGAAAAAGGACAACCCTGTAAATCAGTATGAAGCACAGCTGTTGTGACGGAAAATTATGAGCTAGATCAAATTACTATCGGTATATTCTGTATTTCATAACACTTTTTTGTGGACACGTTGCATATAATATATGCCTGATTTGATATAAAACTGTAACGCAGAAATTAGATACATGTGATGTTGGAGATATGGTGTGTGTTGGAATTGTGAAATGAAACTGACTGTTGCAGTTACTTCCTAAATTTTGACTTTCATAGTGGTCCCCAAAAGGTCTTTATCGAAAATGACTTTTTAACCGGTATGTTTAAAATTTGACGAACTATCTATTGTCGCACTAAACAACCATGACATGAGTTTTTTTGTTACGTTACTGTTGATACGAAAGTCACTGCCCTAACACGCTCCATGTAATCAGTAATCACCTTTGCCGTTTCCGTCACTGAGCGTTAGATACTAATAAGATGTCTTTTCAGTTAACGATCAATGAAACAACTTCAAAAATGCATTAACGGATATCGATAAGGGGTGAAGGTATACGACATTGGCATGAGTGAAAGGAGGGGCAGTGAGGAATACAGAGATGGTCGGGGAATCGATCTCTCTCCGTGTGTGAAGCGCTTCTGCTAACCAAAAACTGAAGGGGGACTGAACTATTAATAGCGTTGTTCCGGAGTTGACAATAGCGCGTTGACATATGCGCGGGTTGCAGCGAGCGTTTGAAAGGGCTCTGCTGCGCTGCATTGTGTATTCTTTACTGCTTTCGTATCTGCACGCCTTCGTCATCACGAAATGAATTCACACATACCGTTGTTTCAAACACTACGCCTGCTGCAATGTGAGTTCTTTGTTACGTTTGCAGCGATGCTCCGAGAGAAGAACACAACTGTTGAAATTAAACAAACGGTTTAAACTAGAATGAATTTTCACTCTCTGCGGAGTGTGCGCTGATTTGAAACTTCCTGGCGGATTAATATTATAGGGTGGTCAAGAGTCATGGGTGGATAGGTCAGTTGGTTGAGCACCTACCCGTGAAAGACAAATATTCCACGTTCGAATTCCAGTCTGACACGCAGTTTCAGTTATGTAAACGTTGTCAGAATGAACATTGCATAATGGAATGTAATTTTAATGGTAATTTACAGCATTCTCAACGAAAATAGTGTAACGATTCTTGTGGATTTGTATTTCCATCTGCCGCAACCATTCGAGGCTTCTGGGTACGTGTTTTAGATGTTTCTACGTCTTTGTGACGGTCATGTTCCATATTATTTACAGTATCTCAATATAAAACTATCCCTGTCGAACTCTAATGTATCAATTAATAGTTTGCCAAAAAGATGACGTGAAAAGCATTAAAGTCTAAGATGGGCCGTAGTTGTTTGATGCCTTGATGATTTTCATGTGTCTTCTTTCGCAGATTATTCAGAGAGCAAGAATAAAGGGAAGTATACTCGTAATAAACATTTTCATTATCCTGGAATATCTAGGATTCACGTTTATCGCTACAACGATGCAAAACCAATGTGGGCAGCGTGTCTGAAGAAGTGAACGAAGATATCCCGTTTGAGCAAATGTCGGTATCGTGACAAAATGAACCTGTATGCCGATTTACAATTTGAGCACTGCAAAGGAGCTACACTCGCCGTTTGCCGCAACAGCACTATGTAAAAATCTCTTGCACATGCTGCCAAGTTCAAAAATGGTTCTGAGCACTATGGGACTTAACATCTGAGGTCATCAGTCCCCTAGAACTTAGAGTTCCACAGTCCATGTTTCACTACCATACAAAACTGTGCTCCAAATGTACATTCTCAAAAATTTAGTCCTCCAATTAAGGTCTATGTTTGACACTAGTAGACTTCTCTTGGCCAGGAATGCCCTTTTTGCCAGTGCTAGTCTGGCTTTGATGTCCTCCTTGCTTCGTCTGTCATTGCTTCCTTAACTTCATCCACTTCGTGATCATCAGTCCTGAAGTTAAGTTTCTTGCTATTCTCATTTATGCTACTTCTCATTACTTTCGTCTTTCTCTGATTTACTCTCAATCCATATTCATTAGACTATTCTTTCCGTTCAACAGATCATGTAATTCTTTTTCACTTTCACTCAGGATAGCAATGTGACCAGCGAATCGCATCATTGATGTCCTTTCTCCTTGAATTTTAATTCCACTCCTGAACCTTCCTTTTATTTCCATCATTACTTCTTCTATGTATAGATTGAACAGTAGGGGGTGAAAGACCACATCCCTGTCTTACACCCTTTTTAATCCGAGCACCTCGTTCTTGGTCGTCCACTCTATTATTCCTTACTGCCTTTTGTATGTACATATTGTATGTTACTCGTCCCTGCCTATAGTTTTCCCCCATTTTTCTCATAATTTCGAACATCTTTCACCATTTTACATTGTCGAACGCTTTTTCCAGATCGACAGATCCTATGAACGTCTCTTGTTACTTCCTTTCTCAACCGCAACGTCAGAACTGCCTCTCTGGTGCCTTTACCATTCCTAAAGCCAAACTGAACGTCATTGGACCCTAGACGAGTGTACCCCAGACGACTGGAAAACGGGGGCTTGGTCAGATGAGTCCCGATTTTAGTTGGTAAGAGCTGATGGCAGGGTTCGAATGTGGCACAGATCCCACAAGGTCATGGACTCAAGCTGTCAACGAGGCACTACCCAAGCTGGTGGTGGCTTCATAAAGGGGCACCGATCGTTGACTGGAAATGGTTATGTTCGGCTACTTGGGGACCATTTTCAGTCATTCATGGATTCATGTACCCAAATAACCACGGACGTTTTATGGATGACAATGCGATATGTCACTTGGCCACAATTGTTCACGATTGATTTGAAGAACATTCCATTCGATTCGAGCGAAAGATCTGGCCACCCATCAGACACTTATGGGACATAATCAAGAGGTCAGTTCGTGCACAAAATCCTGCACCGGCAACACTTTAGTAATTGTGGCCGGCTGTCTCTAGGCAGCATGGCTCAATATTTTAGCGGGGGACTACCGACGATTTATTGAGTCCATGCTACCTCGAGTTACCGAACTGCGCCGGGCTAAAGGAGGTCCGGCACGATATTGGGAGGTATCTCATGACTTCTGTCACCACAGTATAATTGTGTAGTTGTAATTTTGCAATGAAATCTTCCTTAGACCCCCTTAAAATAATGGTCGGATGTTGATCACCTCTGTTAAAATTACGATAGCATTTTGTCGCTCTAGTTGCAGAAGTGGCGGCAGCTGCGGTGGGAGCGAAATTGGAACCGTTAAGTTCGGGTAGCGCAGTGCCAAAGGACCAACTGCGAAAGTGAGGTTTGCTTCTGCAGAGTACATTAATATGGCATCGTCACTCAGTTCTGGAGGCAGGCGCGCCTGCAGCGTTGACGCGGCCGACTGGCTGTCGCTCGGTGTCAGAGACGGACGCCCGCACGCCGTAGCTCAGGGGCTGCGGCGGCAGATAACGCGATTATAGGCTGCTGGGCCGCCCCTAATGAGGGCTTCAAAGTGGCGCCGCCCGTCGCCGCCACGTGCGCCTTGCTTAATTGAACTCCAGCCCGGGCATTACATTCACACCCTCCCACTTCCATTACCTCCAGTGATGCGACACATATTACGTAACAGGTGGCAACCTCGTCCACGTGTTGCGTTCACGAGTGCGCATACAATCAAAATCACGTTTGTGAAACACACGTATGCAAACTCTTCACACTGTGTAATTCTTCATACTTTTGCAGCGATCGGTTAACATCTTGAGGTGTCGGGTATTCTGCCGGATATCAACGTTGTTCTTGCGCAGTATTTCGACAACGTGATTCGTTATGTTCATCACATGCTACCTGTGACTTTTCATCGAGTGAAATATAACTGGGGCATAGGGATAAATAATGGACCTACTCTGCCAGACGAAAAAAAGGAAGAAGGAAGATTGGGCTTAACGTCCCGTCGACATCGGGGTCATTAGAGAGGGAGCACAAGCTCGAATCGTGATGGGGAAATCGGCCGTGGCCTTTCAAAAGAACCATCAGGTTAGTTGCCTACAGCGATTTAGGGAAATCACGGAAAACACAAATGTGAGTGGTAGGACGCGGGTTTGAACCGTCGTCCTTCCGAATGCGAGTCCAATGTGCTAAACATTGCGCCACGTCCTGCGGTCCACTCGAGGAACAATCGCAGTTAGTACCTGTTGAAGCTAACGTATCACGTCGAAATATCGTGCAACAACCACGCTGATATCCGGCAGTATACACAAGCCTCAACACATCAACAAACCTATTTACGAAACACAAATATTGCAACTCATCGAAGGCACAAAACACTGCCGTATGTTGTAAAACTTTTTGCATATTGCCTCTAATCTTCGATCTGTATGTCGAGAAAGCAATGATGGTATATAAAATTAAAGGTCAAAATTCGAATTAAAATTCTGAGTGATAGAATATCGGTATTAAGATACGCTGATGACATTGCTGCCCCACAGTCAAAGTGAGGGAGAATTGTAGGATCTAGAGTGAATAGTCTAATGAGCTCATAGTATGTATGGAGAATAAACCGAAGGAGGAAATGAAGAATATTAGCTACGAGAGATTAGCAGTAGAACGAACATGAAAATGGAGGACCCTGAAGTAGATGACGGTATTCTGCTACCTCGGAAGTACGATAAATGGCGGACGAAGCAAAGAGGAGATAAAAAGCTGACTAGCGCAGGCAACGAGGGTATTCCTGGGCAAAAGAAATTAACTAATATCAAACATCGGCATTAATTTGTGGAACAGATCTCTGAGGATGTATCTCTGGATCACAGCATTGTGTGGAAATAAATCACAGACAACGGGGAAACCAGAAAAAAAGAGAAGCGAGTGATTTGAGATGTGGCGCTGTAGGAGAGTGTTGAAAATTAGATGGCCTGATGAGAAGTGACGAGATTCTGGGCAGAACAGGCAAGGAGGGTAACAAGTGGAAAACATTGACAAGAAGAACGGATAATTTGACAGGACATGTGTTAAGACATCAAGTAATAACGCCTGTGGTATTAGAGGGATCCGCAGATGGAAAACTGCAGGAGAAGACAGAGATTGAAGTATATCCAACAAATTATTGATTACCTTGGGTGCAACTGCTAATCTGAGATGCAGAATCAGGCAAAGCACAGGAATTCGTGGCGAACTATATCACGGCAATGAGAAAACTGATGCCGTTAGAAATGCCAGACGAAATGTAAGGTAGACTTCACACTTCAGTTAAAACTTCCGGGCAGAGAAGCCTTGGTCGATTGGTAAAAAACTGTTCACGGACTTTCGTCCGCACCTGTGGCGAAACATCAGAGAAAAATCGTCACTCTCTGAAGATTTCTCCCGCAGTTTGGGACGAAACATCAGTGACTAGTTTTGTGTATTGACCACGGCCTCTCATCTTCCCTACAGCTTGGCACTGTTTTCCCCAATTCGTTCCTGTTGTTCAAGACTGATGCCCAAAGCAAGGCTGTACCTTGAAGCAACAGCTCAGTTAAGGTATTTGTCTGAAAATCGGAAGTAAGCCTTATCACTGGGAGAACTAATTGTCTCTGTAGTGAGGCCGCGAATGTTGCCTAGAAATATGTAACGTGCTCAAATTCTGGTAATTTTCATCGACAGTCTTTAGCCGGTAAAACAGAAGTTGCGTAATATTCTTCATGACTAGATGTTGCCTCTAGTCATCGGGTTAGGTTCAAAACCTCTCGGCATTGTCTCACGAAATGAGGAAACTGTGACACTGTCGCTGTTGATCTTCCATGAGACGGGACTTTAAACTCGGCAGTATTATCCAAGAACAGTTGGCTAAGTACTGCAACCGGCTTCACGCTTTCGTTTTCTTTCATCCCATAGTAATTCATAACAACACGAAAAGAGTTCTGTACCGCACTAGACCTTGTCGCAGTAATCTGTATCGTACAGTTACACAGCTGAGAGGTCGGACAAGCAAGCCGTCGTAGAGGTCCCCAACAGGAATCTTTGAACTAGCGTACGAGTCGTAAGACAAGCAACAATTGTGCTACAATGCTGCTCGGCTTGGTAACCCCTCAGGGGAGAAAGTGCCCGTGGCTCCACAACTAGCACACAAGTCTGAGTATTCCTGCATCTCCTACACGAACATCGGTGACGCGGTAGCACAGCCGCGCATTAAGCCGCCCGCGGAGCTGTTGGCCGTACTTACGAGTCCACGGGGAGCGCGAGTGTTTGGGCGCCGCTGCCGCCACTGCCGGCGTAGCAGACGGCGCGCGGTCCAGCACGGCACGGCACGGCACGCGTTATTGATCTGTCGGCTCCGTATCGCCTCGCCTCCCGCGGCTCCGTAGTTATGGAAACCGGCCGTGCCCCCGCTCCCGCCGGCTTTGTCTCCAGAACAGCCACTTCGCCGAGTAACAACGCCTTTTGTCTCTGGCCGACGAGATTTCCGGTGTTGGCCCCACCCTCTTCTCTGTCTCTCTCTTCCTTGACATCTGTCACCCTTCCGGCTCGCCTCAACTAATCGCGTACAGGCATCTGTACTTCCCGACAATTCCTCTATGGCACTATAAGGATACAAAGGTTAAGCACTCGATGAACTTCGCAGCTGCAGCAAATCCCGATAAGTGGTGTAGAGAAAAGCTCGAAACTTTAGGGGTGATTGATGTCACCGTGTTCACCCACCGTGCCTGAAAATGTCACTCTATTCCGCTGGGTACGATTCTGTTGGGAACTAAGCCCTCTCGTATAGTCAGCATCCTCCCCCCCCCCCCCCCCATCCACCCCTCGCCGTTTACAAATGTCAGCCCAATGCTGATTCCTGTAACTGTCCTTCCGACTTGTAGGGGATGTAAGGGCATTAACTTCCCTGCTAAATGTCAAGTACAGGCCGTAAAATACACTTATTAAGAGTTAACGTTCAGCCGTGACGTACAGCTCAGGACTATACAACGTCGTTTAAAACGTTCTGACCCCAAACAAAACTAATTACATTTTACGCTTCTCTAAATGCAGATCTGAGCACTCTCAATTGCGTTTTGTCACGGTGCAGGAAATCTACATTTTAAGAAGTATTTGCTCGGGTGAACAGTTTATTTGTCTCTGTTGACTGGTTGGCGGAACGCCAGTCAAGTAGCCTGCAAGTGTTACCTTTCTATCCTTTTTTCGTATTACACGTGAACCTACGCCTGTAAAAGTTTCAAGTGGCAAGTGTCGTTGCGATTTGGAGTCGGCGTCAGCTTTCGTGTTCTCCCAGAACAGCATGAACAGATTAATTAACCAGGAAGGCATATCCACTGAGACAGAAGTTCCTAGAAAATGAGTAGAGCGATTTGGAAAATGCTCATTTGTACCATCAGCTGTACAATTTTGTGCCTATACACAGTCCATATAAACACGTTGTGCCTACGCATAATTACAGTGATGCCCATTTAGTGATAACTTCACACTTAAATCGAAACCGGTGGAGAATAAACAAACTTTGTACAGCTGATAGCACAAATATGCATTTTCCAAATTATTTGATTGCTGCGGAAATAATCAAAAACTGCACCTACGAAAGACTCTAGGAGTATAATGACTTCTCCGATAACGAGTCCATTTTTGGGTTCGATCATCGAAAGATACAGTCAGTAAAACTGAACGGAAGTCAGTTAGCGCTAAAGAGAACTGGAAATGCGCAGGTAAGTTATTACGCGAAAATAATCTTTCCCTTCTCTTCTTGCATTTCTGCTGGTGCTTCCACTGTTGTAAAAATAATTCAGTCAACGAGGAAAAGTTACGAGAAACAGTTCGTGTCGTCGCAAACTTTTGTGCAGTGGTAGGAGGGATTTCCATGAGCAAAATACTAAAAACTCCAACCGGCGGCGGTGAGGTGCGGGTGGGGGAAGAAGGGGTAGGGAGAGACAGTCCTCGAAAAGTACATTTTCATGTTTTTCTTGAAAAAATCGAAAACCACGACTTCTAGCGAAAATTTTTCTCAGTACATAATCAAACTACATTAAATTTTCAGCAAATAGATGATATTCAATTCACGTCTTCGACAAGTAGTTTCCGCGTTTCATGGCATGTAAAAATTGCAGGCTATTAAAAATAGTGCATTAGTGGTATAAAATTACTTTTTACTCTTAAATGAAGTGGGTTGAGAACAAATATTAAATGTGCGTACCGCGCTTAAGTCCAGTAGATCCGTATTAAGGGGCAAATTATGTTCTGAGAGTGTAGCAAGATGGATGGAGAGTAGATATACGAAAGGAGATAGGTCGCCGGATTGTGGCTATCTATTTCCCTCCTTCCGAAGAGCGAGCAGGTGATTGACGACACCATATACCTCACTACGTCACAAGAAGCACTAAAGAGTGTTCCACGTAGCTATACTGGCATTCCGCAGGAAGTGTTTGGTTTTCAGAACGTGCTTTAACACTACATCCAATACAGATATCAGTTGATGATTTAAATAATCAAAAACTGCACGAATTACTTATTTTTTCGTGCTTAGCACAACGCGTTTCAAGAATTTATTCTAATTTTTATATGTATCTGTTTACATAAACAGTTTTTGTGACATTATCATATGTTTTTTTCTTCCTGCCTTGCACTATAGTTGTCTTTTTGAGGTTTCGCTGCAATAGGAAAATCGGACAAAAAGAACCTTGGAATGTTTTTATACGCTAATGTTAGAGATGGGGATGGGATGTTATCTCTGACACGAACATATAAAAACACTCCAAAGTTCTTTTTGTCTGATTTTCCGATTGCAGTATAACCTCAAAAAGACAACTACAATGGAAGAGAGGCAGAAAATCACACATGACAACGTTAGGAAAATGTTTATGTAAACAAATGTACTTGAAAATGAGTTCTCGGAACGCGTTACGTTAAGCACGACAAAATAAGTAACTGGTGCAGTTTTTCTTTATTTATATCATGAATGACACAACTGCCGTCTTTCCCGACTATGATGAAGGAAATTCAGATAATGAATGAAGCACGTATGGACAGAATCTACGTAAATCTCTGCACACTGTTCTAAGCTGTAAGAAGATTCAAAAATGGCTCTGAGCACTATGGGACTTAAATGCTGAGGTCATCAGTCCCCTAGAACGTAGAACTACTTAAACCTAACTAACCTAAGGACATCACGCACATCCATGCCCGAGGCAGGATTCGAACCTGCGACCGTAGCGGTCGCGCGGTTCCAGACTGTAGCGCCTAGAACCGCTCGGCCACAATGGCCGGCGCTGTAAGAAGGAAATTGATTCTTAGTCACCCTGTACAGCAGATGTAGCGTTCTTACGGCAAAAGGATGTATTACTTAATACGGCACTAAACAAGCTGCTAAAACAAGTTTCTGCCCAGACCACAAAGTGGTCCACATAGACGGAAACTAGTCTTTTATACAGCAGCCGATGGCATATATACACATACCTTTCATCATTTACTGATATATTTTAGTTGTCACGCTCTTAAGGTATAAATAGGAAGCAGCACGACACTGCAGTGGCAACAGAGGAGCTGCGGCATGAATGGAACGTTGTACGCTACGCTTGCGAGGGCTAACAGGAGAAGGTGAATGATAGGCCCCAGTTGTCAGAGCGTATGCAAATGAGTCTTTGTGAGCGCCTTAGCGGCGGCGGCAGACGTGTCGGCCACGCCCTAGCGCCCCCGCAGTCTGGAGTGACCGCGCGGAGCGGCTCGCCCGCAGCGGGCGTGACGGCCGCGTATGCTAATGGCGCGGCCACCAGAAGGACGGCGGACTCGCTTAGTCTCGCCTCGGCCTATTGAAACAAATTGCGGAGGCCGCCAGAGTTGCAAGGACGTGCCGGCGCAAGAATCATCGGGTGCAAGAGCGTGCGACGTACGTACCTACTGGAAACAACGAGGCCTGAGGCTGGCCGGGTCGGTAGCGCGCTGCGGGCTGCTCTGCTCGACTGGTGCTTTCGCTGCTGGCTGCTGGTTCCAGCGGCGTCGGTAGGCAGTGCAAGTTTCACGCAATGCGGAGGCGGCGGGCGTACCTTTAGCGACGCTCACGGGGAAAGTGCTTTCGCTCTCGCAACCGCCGACCTCTTATATTTTGCTTCCTCCTAGTGGCACACTTCTGTCTGCCTCTTACCGGTGTTTCAAGTCACCGGTGGTACCCCACAAAAGACAGAATTGTTTTCAATCTTTAATTGGTGCTCACGCCAACAACAAATCTGTTATTAGCGGTATATGTTGGAAAGCGATAGCACGGAACGGCTTATAAGAAAAGCGTAATACAAATGCATGTTTCTCGAAGTGGTTTCACAGTTATAACTATTTGTGCAAGTTCAGAAATAAGAACCCTGCAGAGACAGTATATTAGCACATCAAATGTTTTTTTATTCCAGTCTTTGATCACAATATGAATTCTTTAGACGATGACCGGTTTTAGTTCGTAATGACCATCCTCAGATCTATAATATACAAATATATACACCTAGTGAGCAGTGTGTCTTTCAACATAATACAGCAATACGTATCACAATATACTATCATACAACCAGGGAGATGTACAGAAAATACGCCGGCCGGAGTGGTCGAGCGGTTCTAGGCGCTTCAGTCTGGAACTGCGCGACCGCTACGGTCGCAGGTTCGAATCCTGTCTCGGGCGTGGATGTGTGTGATGTCCTTAGGTTAGTTAGATTTAAGTAGTTCTAAGTTCTAGGGGACTGATGACCTCAGATGTTAAGTCCCATAGTGCTCAGACCCATTTGAACCATTTGATTTACAGAAAATACAGTAAAACGTAGCTTTTTTACACCATGCCCTAAAGTGATAAGGCCATAATGGCACCGTCAAAACATATAAATATAATCAGAATAGCATCGTCATGTAGATCTAAAATAAGGTGTAGAATAGGCCGCATCGTCCACACAGTCATTATTACAACTGGCTACTGAAGTACAGTAGCTACCAGAAATATGTTTGCCTACATCATCCCTAGATGTCGCTACTGTCAGCTTAGCTGTAGTCATCATTTACGCAAAAAACATAATCTGATAAATACACATTTTGTAAAATACATGTAGCAGACTTTTAAAATTGATAACTATCATAACTAAATTGTGATACATTAAAAGACGAATACAGTCACCCATATAAAATAATTAAAAGGAAATATAGAATAGGACCGATCCTTTTTAAGGCGAAGGAACACCTTATTTTAGATCTATATGACGATGCTATGCTGATTATATTTATATGTTTTGAGGATGCCATTAGGGCCTTATCACTTTAGGACACGGTGTAAAAAAAGGTACGTTTTACCGTATTTTCTGTACATCTCCCTGGTTGTATGATAGTATATTGTGATACGTATTGCTGTATTATGTTGAAAGACACACTGCTCACTAGGTATATATATTTGTATATTATAGATCTGAGGATGGTCATTACGGACTGAAACCGGTCATCGTCTAAAGAATTCATATTGTGATCAAAGACTGGAATAAAAAACATTTGACAGTATTGGGTCACTGTTTGTATACGCGACCATGTCGCAGTTGGTGATATTAGCACATCGTTCGTCGTGTTTTATTGTTTGTTTGCCTTTACTACCCATGTTCTAAAATGCTGTTACCCACTTCAGATAATTATGCGACACTTGTAGGGATACGCATTATTGGTGACCGGAGCTGTTACGCACGTTATTGAATAATGCGGGCACTAACTCCCATTACTAATTCAAACTGTTGTGTCTGGAAATTAATTGTGAACTGAGAATAGGTTTGTGTGGGAGTTCCCCTAAGAATGGCTTTTACTATCAAGTCATAATGTATGCAATTTCCTTCTGAAACGACCTGTATATGCTAAAGGACAATGTCTGAAGATTACCCTTTTATTCTAGAATTGTTCTACACTTTTACTCATTTTAACCACATTTGTCTTCCCAGACTTCACGCTTCGGTATCGTGGTCCAGTACAATTCTACCACTCGGTCTTACTAACAACCTCATCCTAAAAACGTAGAAAATTTTGCGATGAGTAATTTCATATATGATACTGTTAAAAAAGTTATTTCCAAGCGCGTTAGCACGTCGCATTCTGGACCCGAGGGGTGCGCGCTGTTCGAATCCTCGCGGCGGATTAGCGATGAGACCCGGTGTGCTGCCAAGCCTGGATGTGGTTTTCAGACAGTTTCCCACATCCGACTGGGTTAGTACTGGGCTGCTACCCACGTCCCACCACAATTACACCATTCACACGACTCGCAAGGAATTCGAAAACGTTGTCATACATTCACATGGGTAACACTAGACGCAGACGGTTGAGGTACACAAATTTCGTTCCAGGGTGGTGGTGGAGGGAAGGGGGTGAGTACAGGGTGTTGTGCGGAGTGGGGGTGATGGAGAGGGAAGGCATACGGCCACCCTCTACCATTAACAATGCCAAATCCGGAATAACATGCCGGCCCCGCTGAAAACACGGGATACGGCAGGGGGGAAAAAAAAAAAACTTTATACTGTACAAATGAGAAAACTCCTCAATATTGGCCACATTGGAACGGAAGATGTTATTTCTTTTGAATTTCAATCACGTCAGGTACCCATCTTTTAAATAACCACTTTTTTTAAAGGCTATTATGTACTAGACATCAGCAACAGCTCATGGTTCGAACTTCCTCCTCTGCTGTGAAAAACTGAGAAGGTGTTTTCGAACAGTGTTAACTCACCGCGGTACCTGCATTCAAATAAATGAAATAAATCTGTGATAATGTTTCCTCCCACTAGTCAAATAAGAGCCAAAACTGGCCGGGCAGTGTAGAGACGTTTCTCAACAGTTGTGACTGCCAACACTCCTGTAGGAAATTACGTAACTCATGGTGCTGCACAACGCTAACAATATTTTGAACAAGAATTTATAGTAAACCGTATGTAAAATTTTCAGTTATTCTACTGCTAATTCCGAAGAATGTAGGTGGAAAGAAAAACGGAGGGGGGTTAGATGATCTCCATCTGCGCTGTGTGTGATACTGCTGATTAGTGTGAGGCGTGTTCAAAAGCTTTCCATGTTTCTCAAAAAAATATGATAACTGAGTTACTGAAGAACCATTGCTTTCACAAAATAAACCGAACTCTTTTTGACATTTCGTGGTGCAATTGTTTCAGGCTTAACTCCCTTACGGTTTTTTTTTTTCGATAAACCCAACGTAATAACAGACGAACGATAAAAAGTAGCCGCCATGTCCACAGACAGAAGAGACCCGTATTTCGTTTTATGTTTTGGCTTTTTAACATCGATATGACAGTCATTAGAGCATGAGTCGAATTCGAGGAAAAAATGGTTCAAATGACCTTGAGCACTATGGGACTTAGTTGCTGTGGTCATCGGTCCCCTAGAACTTAGAACCACTTAAACCTAACTAACCTTAGGACATCACACACATCCATGCCCGAGGCAGGATTCAAACCTTCGACCGTAGCGGTCGCGCGGTTCCAGACTGTAGCGCCTAGAACAGCTCGGCCACTCCGGCTGGCTAATTCGAAGTGGATAGGAAAATAAGGTGCGGATTCACATTAAGGTGAAAGACGATAATTTTCTGTCAATGAAGAGAAGGTTTGTAGTCCGCTACTCGCAGGTACGAGGCCAATCACTGTGCCTACTTGTGCGGTGCTGAAGATGATGTAACGTATTTCGAACTTCGGGTCTGGATAGTGGCACTAACATGGTTCCAAAAATGAACACATAATTACCAATTTGTCATGCGTTTCGTATGAAAATTAGAAAAAAATGTCACTTTTTATTTACTTATTTGTATGAATCTTGCCTAGTTGCTTTAAATTCAACATTCTGTGATCTACTTCAACAAAACTTTCACACGTATGTGTCCGCATTTCGAACGTTCGTGCAGGCAGTGAATACACGGCCCGTCACTCTGATGAAGACTAGTAGGAATCATGTCGCAATCGTCGGGCAATAGCTCAACGGTTTTTACTGAAAATGACAAAGCCTATGGTATCTAGTTCTGTCACTATGAGTCTCGGCTTATCGCCGTCTTGCATTAGGAATATATAGTCCAGAGTGGAGACTGATGCACTCCGTTGCCGACTGGACTTACTCGATTTAAAAGAGTAATTAAATGTCTATTTATTGGCGTCTCTTTTAATAAACGAGCCTTTGATTTTGGTGTCCTGCGGCTGTGTTCCCGGCTGCTCGCCTTCCCCGCCGGACAGGAAGGAGCCAGACGGGTGGGGCTGGGCGGCAGTCAGAGTCAGCTGTGCGGCACAGACGACATGCGTCGGCGTGCGTGAGCGTGTGCGTGTGTAAGGCACGCGCAGGCACGCGGCTCCCTACGCGACGATATGTCCCGGCCCGTTCACACGCTGACTGCGGGGCCCGCGCCCAGACTTCGACAGCCCCAGCGCACACTCTGTCCGCTGCCAACGGGCGACAGTTGTGAACGGTCACTAGTCAACACGTAAACATTACCTCCTCTCCGTTGCTACCCCTTAGAAAACAAACTCAACTGGGAGCAGAAACTTAGACGGAAAAGAACGATAACGTCTTTAAAGAACATCACAATTGTAAAGATAAACTGCTGCTACTATAAATTTTGTTGTTGAATGTAAGTTTCGAACATACAGATCACCATCAGGTACATAAAAAGTCAATATACTGAACATAATACAGTCACATCTGTAATAATCTGTAATTCATTTGCCGGCTGGAGTGACCGAGCGGTTCTAGGCGCTTCGGTCTGGAACCGCGTGACCGCTACGGTCGCAGGTTCGAATCCTGCCTCGGGCATGGATGTGTGTGCTGTCCTTAGGTTAGTTAGGTTTAAGTAGTTCTAAGTTCTAGGGGACTGATGACCTTAGAAGTTAAGTCCCATAGTGCTCAGAGCCATTTGAACCATTTTAAATTCTTATACAAAAACGCAGTCAGATAGCTTATCCGAATGTTGGTTTTAAGTTTTTCATGTAACAATCTGTTGAGGGCTTAAAGAACAGTGAACTGACACTCACACAAAACGCACACAGTGTTATGCAGGTTAGATTCCGTTTACTGATAGCTCAGGTTTCTTATCAAGTCTATTTTCACAGACGAACATAGGCAATATTGGTTGTAGCTACATTAGATATTGGCTGCATATACGTTACAACGCTAATTGTGGGTATGAATACATTACACAGCATTGTGTACTGAACACAGCAGAGGAACAGTTCGAAGACGACAATTGTATCAGAATAACAGTGTACCCTGTCATGAAGCATCATTTTATTCAATGTTTTGTGGACAATAGCTCCTGAGAAGGACTGACTTGCACAGTCTCGAAATGAATCCACTGGAACGTCAACTCTGCTCCAGACGCCATCGTCTACATCACTATTATCTCAGGTTTCGACGCTTGAGGAAGAATGGGCTGATATTCCTCCAGGAGATTCAGACACCTCAGCACAGTTCAAGCCGGCATAAAGGTGAAGAACGGTGGACACACCCTATGTTAATGTCCACTAATAGGAGTCCGCCTACTTATGATCAGATGTCAGGGATGTAAGCTGAATTCACGCAATGGTCAAGTCACTGGTTTAAATCTCACACTGACGCTTCTACATCTACATCCATACTCCGCAAGCCACCTGACGGTGTGTGGCGGAGGGTAGTTTGAGTACCTCTATCGGTTCTTCCTTCTATTCCAGTCTGGTATTGCTCGTGGAAAGAAAGATTATCGGTATGCCTCTGTGTGGGCTGTAATCTCTCTGATTTTATCCTCATGGTCTCTTCGCGAGATACACGTAGGAGGTTGCAATATACTGCTTGACTCGTCGGTGAAGGTATGTTCTCGAAACTTCAACAAAAACCCCTACCGAGCGTCTCTCTTGCAGAGTCTTCCACTGGAGATTATCTATCATCTCCGTAACGCTTTCGCGATTACTAAATGATCCTGTAACGAAGCGCGCTGCTCTCTGTTGGATCTTCTCTATCTCTTCTATCAACCCTATCTGGTACGGATCCCACACCGGTGAGCATTATTCAAGAAGTGACCGAACAAGTGTACTGAACCTACTTCCTTTGTTTTCGGATTGCATTTCCTTAGGATTCTTCCAATGAATCTCAGTTTGGCATCTGCTTTACCGACGATTAATTTTAATGGTCATTATATTTTAAATCATTCCTAATGCCTACTCCCAGATAATTGATGGAGTTAACTGGGTGCAGTTGCTAACCTGCTATATTGTAGCTAAATGATAAAGGATCTTTCTTTCTATGTATTCGCAGCACATTACACTTGTCTACATTGAGATTCAATTGCCACTCCTTGCACCATGCGTCAAAAAAATGTTCAAATGTGTGTGAAATCTTATGGGACTTAACTGCTAGGGTCATCAGTCCCTAAGCTTACACACTACTTAACCTAAAGTATCCTAAGGACAAACGCACACCCATGCCCGAGGCAGGATTCGAACCTCCGCCGGGACCAGCCGCACAGTCCATGACTGCAGCGCCGTAGACCGCTCGGCTGCACCATGCGTCAATTCGTTGCAGATCCTCCTGCATTTCAGTACAATTTTCCATTGTTACAACCTCACGATATACTACAGCACCATCCGCAAACAGCCTCAGTGAACTTCCGATGTTATACACAAGGTCATTTATATATATTGTGAATAGCAATGGTCCTACAACACTCCCCTGCGGCACACCTGAAATCACTCTTACTTCGGAAGACCTTTCTCCATCGAGAATGACTTTCTGATTCACGTTTTCGGTAGTTTTCCTAGATCACTTCTGGCGAATATCTGGTTTGTTCGTTCGACAAGGGTATGGCCGATTTCCTTATCTGTGCTTGTCCGATGACCTCTACACCGACGTGTCCTTGAAAAATCTTTCTTTCCTTTCTGCGTTTGTGAACGGATCTAGAGGGAAGGCTTCAACTACGTGGAAACCAGTTTAGCCGAGTGAATCGGCTGCTGATAACAAAGTTGTGCCTGCACAGTTGCCTCGCGAGGAAACCGGTTGTCTCATCGGCTGATCGGCTATTTATGTGTAGGGTGGTGTGTTTTGCCTTTCCGGTAGGGGAGCGCGCCTTTGTGGCCGTGCCGGCCGCTAGGTGCACACGCGGCCGCTACAATGCGGAAGGCCTGCGCCGTGCCGCGCCGCGGATGGCCGGTTTGCGGGCAGTTTCCTTAGCAGGCAGGCGGGCGCTCGGGCCTCTGCTCTCGCGCAGCGCGCTTGTCGCCAGCTGCGCCGCGTCACAGCCGCCGGCCTCCTCCGTATTTGTATGCACCTCGCACACACGAGCTAATTGCGTAACGGTGCCGCGGAAGATCTCGATCTGACGACAGCTCCCCTAGAACGCTAATTAACGACGCTCGCCTGTCCCCGGCAGGTGCCGTGGCATTGCCTTTCTGCGGTCCCAGTGCAAGCAGTGGTTTCCGACTCGGATTGCATCGCTCGTAAATTAGACACGGTTGTGTGCTACGTGCTTTAGCACCTACGAGCTGGCCGTGGCAGTGGACGCTAGGCCAAGGACACATCGAAATAAGGGCAGACTTCTTATCGATATCTAAATTTTTACTTACGTTCAAGCAGGCACCGAAGAGCTCAGCTGACGATATTTTTCGTTTTTTCTCTCTGGTTGAGGTGTTGTAATGGCTAAGACGGTACACTCGTATTTGGAAGAACAAATGATCAAATGGTCATCCTAACTTAATGAATAAAAAGCAGCGTCCTGATCATTTTTTATTATGACCTGTTTTGACCTGTCTAATAGGTGACCTTCAGATCTGGTTATGAAACTTTCCCCATTACATACTCTATACTTTTATACGTAGTACTGAGTTACATGTTTACCGCTACTGGGAAATTACACCTTGCAGCACTGTGTATGTAGCTTCGTGTTGTTTAGACTTTATCTATGGCTCTGAGCACTAAGGGACTTAACATCGGAGGTCATCAGTCCCCTAGAACTTAGAACTACTTAAACCTAACTAACCTAAGGACATCACACACATTCGAACCTGCGACCGTAGCGATCGCGCGGCTCCAGACTCAAGCGCCTAGAACCGCTCGGCCACTCCGGCCGGCTACTGTATCTATCGTATCGTTGTCGATATTATTTACTAGCTGCATTGCCGGCATTACCCGGGACGTTCAGTATCTGCCACACAAACTGATTGGCTCTGTGACTTCTTGGTACTCATAGCCACAGCAAGCCGCATGCGAAATTTCAATCGCTTTACATCGAAGGGCGTGTTTAAATTACTGGGTGTCAATGAAACGAGAGGATTGAGTACATATCCACCTACGACATACTCCGTGATGTGGTGGCCTCTATTACGTTGCGTGATATGTGCTACGCGGCCAGCCCTGTTCCGTTCTACATGTAACAACGAAAACTAACCAGTGACAAAGAGTTTGCGATCATGTTTCTGTCAAATTTTCGAGCTTTCGATTGCACTGCGATCTAGTAACATCTGAAGGTGCTATCCCCTAGACGGGTATTGTAGTTGTAATTTATTCTCGCGATTGGAATTACAGTCGGTCTACCACGATATATTTCTTTTTTGAGGTATTTAATGTTTCATTAATTTTCAACATTGTTTCATCTGAATGTAGAAATTTAAAGTAAATCGGCGAAAAACTTGTAGTAAAACGGCCATGAACTTTGAAGTAAATCGGTCAACTACTTTTAGAAATGTTTGATAACAACACAGGGACAGACAGACACACACACACACACACACACACACACATATTCATTAGAAGATTTATAGAAATTTGAAGTAACTCGGCCAACAAGTATTAGAGAGTTTCATTTTTATATATTTTTATATGTATGTAGCAACATACATACATGTTTCAGATCAGGTTACCAAATCTTACGTAGACAGTCATCTTCCACTTGTCTTGAAGGTAAAGTGTGCAAAATTTTATCAAGATCGGAATTACATTCCTGTAATTTTTATATCGTTGCACCTTAGTCTTTGCATAAAATTCTCGTATTGCTTCCTTTTCCCAACTTAGAACTGCAGACGATCTTCTAGTCAGATCGTCCATCCTGTTTTAGCTTTCCCGTGGTTTCCATAAATCGCTTCAGGCAAATGCCGGGATGGTTTTTTGGAAGGCCGCGGCCGACTTCCTTCCCAATCCTTCCCTATTCCGACGGGACCGATGACGTCGCTGTTTGGTTCCCTCCCCCGAATCAACCAAGCAACCAACCAAGCGTCAACCTCGCTTTGCAGTTTTTCGGGATGTAATTGACCTACTGTGATGCAAGCGAAGCCATTGTTTTTGTGATTTTTCATGTTACTGATTACATAAGAAATAACACGAGGTGCCCATTAAAAAAGAGCGAACGTAAATTTGTGTTGAAAATAATATTTGCTTACGTTTTAGAATGTATTACAATATTTGTTTTGAGGAGCCCCCACCTTATATACATACCCGTGAAAGTGGGCCGTTGTCCCATGGACATTTGCACTTGAACGCTTAACTAGGCCACCCTGTGTAGTATCTTTGCTCTTGACAGAAGATGAAGTGGCATGGCCTCTCTACTCTGTCTTCCAACAGAGCAGCAGAGCGATGGACAGTTTTCTTGCAAGTAGTCTGGACGTCCCCGCCTAGACTCATTTGCGTCTTAATGAGGTTCGAAACGAGTTTCACCCAGTGCGAGCTTTTAATTTTTTCCCATTTAGTTTAAGACCGCAACTTGTTCGTTATGCATTCCAGTGGAGAGCGCCGCGAAGAGCGCTTCCCTCCAAATGGGCCGGCAGCAGACGGGACAGCCGATGGCTGTCGAGGGTGGGACCCGGGCAACGGGAAGCGCGCCGGCGCACAGCCAGCCTAGCAATTAGTGGGGCCCGTCTGCATCTACTGGCCGGGCAGCCGCCGCTACACGGCAGGACTCCGGGAAACAGAGCGTCCGCGTCCGTGTGTCGAGTGCTGCGGGCGGGATATGGGCCCCAGGCGTAGCGTAAACGCGATACGGCGCAGTTACTGATACAACGCGAGGCCCGCCGCTCCGACTGCAAAAACCAGCACTATGCGGTTAAGAGTAAAGTGTGGTGGAGTAAAAAAGTTGCATATGCTTTCGTGTTTGTTCTCCCCTGTCTTATCAAACAGGAACAAAGCGCTTATCTTTATTTGTTAACTGGTTATGGGCGGCCTTTATTAAACTCTTAAATACATAGGTACTATCTGAAAGGGAAGAGGACAGAGAGAGATGAGAGAGAGAGAGAGAGAGAGAGAGAGAGAGAGAGAGAGAGAGAGAGAGAGAGGGAG
The DNA here is from genome assembly GCF_023898315.1 of Schistocerca nitens. NCBI lineage: Eukaryota > Metazoa > Arthropoda > Insecta > Orthoptera > Acrididae > Schistocerca > Schistocerca nitens. The sequence goes on along the minus strand of NC_064614.1, from coordinate 898,173,828 downwards.
AGAGAGAGAGAGTGAGAGAGAGGGAGAGGGGGGGGGGAGAGAGAGAGAAAACGAAAATGTGAAGAAGAAGAAAAAATACGAAACTTCCTAGCAGATTAAAACTGTGTGCCGGACCGAGACTCGAACTCGAGACATTTGCCTTTCGCGGGCAAGTGCTCTACCAACTGAGCTACCCAAGCACGACTCACGCCCCCTCCTCACAGTTTTACTTCTGCCAGTACCTCGTCTCCTACCTTCCAAACTTTACAGAAGCTCTTCTGCGGACCTTGCAGAACTAGCACTCCTGAAAGAAAGGATATTGCGGAGACATGGCTTAGCCACAGCCTGGGGGATGTTTCCAGTACTGGCACACAGTTTTAATCTGCCGGGAAGTTTCATATCAGTACTGGAAACATCCCCCAGGCTGTGGCTAAGTCATGTCTCCTCAATATCCTTTCTTTCAGGAGTGCTAGTTCTGCAAGGTTCAAATGGTTCAAATGGCTCTGAGCACTATGCGACTTAACTTCTGAGGTCATCAGTCCCCCAGCACTTAGAACTACTTGAACCTAACTAACCTAAGGACATCACACACATCCATGCCGGAGGAAGGATTCGAACCTGCGACCGTAACAGTCGCTCGGCTCCAGACTGTAGCGCCTAGAACCGCACGGCGTTCTGCAAGATTCGCAAAAGAGCTTCTGTAAACTTTGGAAGGTAGGAGACGAGGTACTGGCAGAAGTAAATCTGTGAGGACGGGGCGTGAGTCGTGCTTGGGTAGCTCAGTTGGTACAGCACTTGCCCGCGAAAGGCAAAGGTCCCGAGTTCGAGTCTCGGTCCGGCACACAGTTTTAATCTGCCAGGAAGTTTCATATCAGTGCACACTCCGTTGCAGAGTGAAAATCTCATTCAAGAAACAAATACGTCACTTCTGCCGTAAAGGATTTGTCTGGAAATACATGGTTGTAGCTCCTCATAATCTGCATTGAGAAGTATCTTTATTCTTCGTTATCTCTTGAGGGTGACTAATGTCGAACACCTGTATCTGTTTTCACACCATCCGTATCGTGTGATAAATACAGGCGACAGCCTATGTAGAAAAACTGCCTCTACAGTGATGATCAAAGCGGCAGAGTGGGCAACAGTAAACTCACCTTAGGACGGACATAGAGTTCTCTCATGTCCGTCCTATGTGGTGTATTTACTGTTGTTGAGTCGGCCAGAGTGCCGCTATGATCATCACAACCCTACCAACCTTTCTCCCTAGAACTAAGGTCTTTGTCAAAACCGTTTGGTCAAATAGAAACAGAAATTTCAGCCCTCTTCATGTTTCACATTCACCAGTATCACTGGTGGAAAGCGACGTCCCGTGCTTCTGCATAATAAACTTTAGCTGCAGTCTGTATGTTCAAAAATGTTCAAATGTGTGTGAATTCCTAAGGGACGAAACTGCTGAGGTCATCGGTCCCTAGACTTACACATTACTTAAACTAACTTACGCTAAGAACAATACGAACATCCATGCCCGAGGGAGGACTCGAACCTCCGGCGGGAGGGGCCGCGAAATCCGTGACATGGCGCCTCAAACCGCGCGGCCACTCAGCGCGGCGCAGTCTGTATGTATGAATCCGAATAGCGTTGTAACGAATAGTTCTTTTGCGCAAATTAAGTTTTATTAATAACTGTAAGTGACGTATATTAAACGGCAAGAATATAGTTTCAACTGAGACTGGAACAAGGAAACTTTACATTTTAACCCATACTTTACTGACAGTTACAGCCTCTTAAATTAAGCAGTCTGCCGGAGAAACTAAATTCTGATCCTCTGCTTTGATTGATCGGCTTTCTATCACTTTCCCCTCCTCGCTCCTCTTTTCTGCAGATTTAGTATGTGCTCCTGTTGGTATAAAGTAAAACTGAGCCATTTGGTTTACGAAATCCTTGCGTTAGCCCTTCACATTGGCCCTTTTGTGCCCGCAATTAGCAAAAGCACTCGAACTCAGCGCTCAGCAATTTTTTGTGCGTAGGCGCGCCCTCCGCGAGGCGGGTACCAGTTAAGTATTCGCCTCCGTCTGAGAAGTTGTGTTCCGCGTTGCGTTAACAGCTCCCCGATGTGCCGTTTCCGCCGCCGTGCTGCTAACTGCCATTACGGGCTCGCCTTATTCGCACACCCGGCCGCTAACTGCCTCTGGAGTCGCGACCTGACCCGCTGATATTCACCCACCGTGCATCTGCCGACCGCCACCGCGACGGATTTCCCGACTTTTTTTTCCCACCAGAAGGCGTTGGGCCGAGCACTAGCGCATCCTGTCGCAGCGCCAGAGGGGGAAACAAAGGGAGTCGCCGGGGCTTATCTCGCTTTCACAGGACATTAAGCCTGTTGTCTTGTCTCAGAAGTGGCCGCAAGAATTACTACACTGTCCGAAAGGCACCACATATCTCCAGATGGTATCCCTTTACTGCGCACGGGTGATCCGGGAAAGCTGCTTCATAAGCTTCGTCAGGCAGATGTTCTGTTGCGTTTCATAAGCTATCTGAATTTGCAATGTGTAGATGGATTGAAGCCTGTTCATCATGTTTTCATGTGACACTGAGTATCAATGGAAGAAATCGGTTTGTGTCCTCAGTATATCAAACGAGTACTTTTGCGAGTGGAGTCTCCAACCAAACCCAAGTCAAACAGAGGTAACAACGTTCCATCTCCATAATAAAGTGACTCACCGGAAGTTGCACTTGTTATTTAACACGGGTCTAAGTTTTTCTGTAACTATGTTCCTAAATATCTAGGTGTCACTCTCATTTAAGCAGCACTAAACGAACCTGTCAAATAAGCTTGACTCAAGAGTAAGCCGGAAACAGCTGGGGAGTAACTGCAGATACGCTATTCAATGGCCGGCCGCTGTGGCCGAGCGGTTCTAAGCGCTTCAGTCTGGAACTGCACGACCGCTACGGTCGCAGGTTCGAATCCTGCCTCGGGCATGGATGTGTGTGATGTCCTTAGGTTAGTTAGGTTTAAGTAGTTCTAAGTTCTAGGGGACTGATGACCTCAGATGTTAAGTCCCATAGTGCTCAGAGCCATTTGAACCATTTGTGCAGTGGTTCGGTTTCAACGAAAAATTGAAAGATGGTAATATAACAATGGCCGACCTGATTCATTGGTGGAGTGCAGGAAAGTGATTATCACCTCCAGTACGACCATGTTTGTTGATGCTCAAACTAACCTGCGAGAAGATGGCCGTAGTAATTCACAGGTACGCGTTTTTTCGTGTATCGATCTCCTATATTTAGTTAACAAAATTTTCTGATGTTATTTTCTCTTTAAATACGGTATTTCATTGCGGATTCGACGTGTGAACATTTTATATCGTCACGAGTCTCATTATTTAGTATTTTTAAGATTTTTTAAAATTCTTCTTCTTTTTGGGTGCATATTGGGGCAACGGTAGTCGTACAAACAACGGCTAGTTAAGTTGTATCCAGGAGTAAAAATAATCTTTGCCTGTTGAGGATAGTTTATGAATTCTTATTGCGTTGTGCTCGCGCTGGGCCCTTCGTCGGTCGGCTGCATTCTTCAGTTGCGGAAGCGTTTAGCTGTGTGAGTGTGTCGATGTGACTGGTATGAAATTGCACCCATATCGAGATTATGTTCAGTGTGAAGAAATTCATTATGTGCTGTGGCAAAGGGGACTTTTCTAAATCGATGTAATTCGAACTGGGTTTTTGCAGAAGGATCAATTCCAATAATAAATTTGTGATCCGCAGTTAACTGTTGTCAGTTAAATCGTTTATAATCGATTTCGTAATACGCTACTCAAGGAACCGTATGATTGCCCAATTGGAGAAACGGACGTGGAGAGGAATAATGTGCAATGTCGCTGTTTCTTCGTGGCATTGTTACAAACGTTAAGGAAATATCTCAGTGGAGTTATTGTTGTCGGAGTGTACATGATTCAAAACAAAATTGGTATCGTGTGGCCCATTAGACTGAACCCGCACTGTCGGGGGATTATTTTTATTTATTTTTTAATCCGTGAGTGAATTCCGGAAGCGGCCTCGTGCGGGGATTGCTGCTAATGACGGCGACTCATCGATCGGGATGGTCTGTTGGCTGCGGTCTGAATTTTCAGCCTACCAGCTGGCCCGTACCCTGCTATAATTACCACCGGGGGGAAATCACCGGCGAATGCTGCAGGGGTTGCACGGGGAACCAGCAGCCGCGGTCGTCCTCTCTCTCGCCCCACAGCAGCGGCTGCCCTCTGTCATCATTCACGCCCTCTTCCTAACTGCTCGCTAGCTATGCTCTCCTTAGCTTAGCTAGTCCGATCGAAAGGAGATGAATTTCAGTAAGACCAATAACACGTTCGCACACTCAAACGTGGCTACTCATCTATAATTTTTTTTCCAAAGATGACCTTAATGCCACACCGAGAGTCCGCGATGATGGTGGCATTTTCACTACAATTTTTTTTTCGGTCATTGAACGTATATGCACTGTATAGTGACTACCGATTTCGGCGGTGGCCATCTTCAGATCTGTTGCAGTAAAAGTAAAAGTAAAACTATGATTTACGACTGAATCACAACAAAAATAATGAACTGCAATTCACGTTTGTGTAGCCTCTACGAGTAATGTAAGTAAAATGTTCAAACATGCCAGTTTTATCGCGATACTCAGTATGAAACGCATGCTGTACGGGATTCACACGTTACAGTTTAATGTAGATGGGTGGTACTGGGATCTTCGCATAATTCTACACAGACAAGGTAGGTGACGAACGTCTAATGACTGGTATTTTGAAAATATACCTAGCTACCTTCTCTGTGTATACTTATGTAAAGATACCAATAACATCCGTCTACGGCACTTTTAAAATGTGACCTGTGCATTTTCTACAGTGAAACGAACGACAGGATACATTCTGTACTGAGCATTTGTATGATACTGGTATGTTTGCACATTGTACACACCTTACTTGTAGACGTTATACAAATGTGAATTGCAATTTATTACTTTGGTTGTGATGCAGTCGTCAATAGTGGTTTCCCTTTTATTGTTGCTGTAACAGATCAATTGCTCAATTTTCGCTGGTTGATTTGGGGAGTAAGGGCCAAACAGCGTGGTCATCGGTCTCATCGGATTACGGAAGGATGGAGATGGAAGTCGGCCGTGCCCTTTCAAAGGAACGATCCCGGCGTTTGCCTGAAGCGATTCAGGGAAATCACAGAAAACCTAAATCAGGATGGCCGAACGCGGTTTTGAACTGCCGTCCTCCTGAATGGAAGTCCAGTGTGCTACCACATTGCGTGATCTCGATCGGCAACAGATCAAAAGATGGTTTACGGCGAGAACGGTAATCACGATAAAGCGCGTATGCAATCATTCACTGAAAATAGTTACTCTATAACTACCGAAATATTACATGGATAAACGCAGCGGTATACTCTAATATCAAACATGCAAACAAAAGAGCTGTTGTAAAGCAAACATGGGAAAGACGTATTCAGCACGAGGAACTTAGCAAAATGTTAACGCATCTAAGCTTTCTAGAACATGCGCGCTGTAAACGAGAACAGAACACCAGGCATCAACTGGAGGAGAGGAGACATTATGCACAGAAAAGTAGAGCAAAGTGCTAAAACGCAATCTAGGTGACTGTGAGATGTATGTGGAAGTGGTTGTTACGAAAACTTTCTTCCCTGGCTGAGGTCACCAGATGGCGGTAACAGTGGGCCGTTGGTTAGGGTCATGATGGCGGAAGAAATTATCTTAATAAGTTACCAGTGAAGAGGGAATACAGTGCTTCTTCTTACCACTCTACGGAGTAAAGACATTGGACACTACCAAAAGCCGGCCGCGGTGGTCTCGCGGTTCTAGGCGCGCAGTCCGGAACCGTGGGACTGCTACGGTCGCAGGTTCGAATCCTGCCTCGGGCATGGATGTGTGTGATGTCCTTAGGTTAGTTAGGTTTAAGTAGTTCTAAGTTCTAGGGGACTGATAACCACAGCAGTTGAGTCCCATAGTGCTCAGAGCCATTTTTTGACAGTACCAAAAGTACTGTTACACTTAGGACAATGTAAACAAATAACTGATACTAAAGGTGTGTCAGCTGCACCTATCCTTCTGCATTTTTCAAAGAACAACGGATCGCTTGATTTTACTTTGCTTTTTCTTACAATTGCCACCACTGTACGGCTACAACACTCATATTGAGGGAAAAACTGGTAAACAACTGGTGTCACGACAATGTCATGTGACCAGCGGGGGCTATCCAATGTTGTCATGGTAATCATTCTGTCTGTAAACGGCCTAACCTGAGCTACTTCATAGTACGTGGAGGCGTGCATGATACGATACAGTATGCACCATACAGTAGGCACCAACATACTACTGAATGGCGTAATGCTCGACTTCTAAGCTGGTGGCGTGACTGGAACGGTCACGCCACTTACTAACATTGTTGTCAAGACATTCTCGCGCGACTTCGTCTGATTCTTGATTCCCAAAAACCAAGACGGAACGTCGGATCCCCCCAATTTGGTAACATTTTTATTTCTTTCCTTTTTTTTGAGTGAGGTTAACAGGCAAAGAATTTGATTGGAAATGCAAGTCGCATTTTTACTTGGAGGAATGTAAACGCCACACAATGCACTTCATGTTCGATTTCGAGGCTCTCAGCCTCATTGTTAGACGATCCTTACTCACAACGAATATGCAGCAAACAGATGAAATACGTAATAGAATTGCATTCCGTATGTACTAACATACTTGCACTGTTCTTTCGTTAGTGCGACTGATTAACGGCCCTTACATTGATATCAAGCATATAGACCTACACAGATTACAAATTGTACAGTAACTGACAACCCAGTTTGTAAAGTGACGCTATCTATCTTACGTATTTGAGAATAACCTAATGGTGTTGGCACTTTGTTTACATCTTAGTTTAACAAAAATTGCCAACACCATTATGTCACACCTAAATACATAACTTAAACAACTACACCTGTATGTACGAGGCTTGTCAGTTACTACATATATTTGAAATTTATGTATTCTTGATATAAAACTCACGGTTGTCAGAGGTCAATAAATTTGTTGGCACATACCGTACACAACATTTAATGTAACTGTATTAGTTTTTTCACTGGTTTATCATATGTCTGAGTTGTGACAAGTATGTCCCGTGATGCGGCTAGCGTCCTCGAAATCTACCACAGTATAAAAAGGAGAAAAGCAGTCTGAGGCATTTTTTTCCCCAAATAAATCGTACGACTGCGTTCGCCCTAGCCTCACGAACGATGGAAAACTTTAATCTCACATATTTCATCTACATCCACTCAGTTTGCTCGTAGAGCGCAGAACGTAGCTGTTTATTTGACGAGAAAGTGCCTGAAGCCAGCCGGTAGGTCAGCCACCTTCCGCGCAGTCGCCTTTAGGAAGCTGCGGCGCTGTACCGAGCCGTTGCTCCCTGTTCACGGCGGGTCCTACTTGCTCGACCAGGCACCACCATTAACACGCGACACAATCCGCGTTCGTTAAGGCGTCTACAAATTAGGAGGAGGCAAAAGGAGGTCGATGGCGGACCGGCAACTGAACAGTCTGCTCCCTGCAACCGAAGCGTGCTCGTGAAATATTTACATCATCGGTATTTACAAACCAGCGGTGCGTACTGAATGTGTAATGTGGGAAACAGGGGAAAAAAGGGAGTGAAGAGCGCCCGCCTGCTTAAAACAACACGCGCGTATGCGGTACAGAGCCATGTGGAACAATGGCTTGTTTAAACATCGGATCGCTGAATTATCAGAAAAGCACTGCACGAAAGCGGAGCGGGCAGTATAAACATTTTTCTCTTTCAGCTCCAGTCACACATCGCGACGTTTCGCCTTTCTTTCTACATCTAAATATTTCCTTTAGCACGGTACAGAATAGGTCAGAGTCTACTCTTTTGGATCATCAGTCCTCTGAGTAGCATCTTACACACACACACTCTCAAATGCACCCATCCCCCCCCCCCCCCCCCCGCCCTACTACACACACGCACACACACACATAGACCGACACATACATATCGGGGGTATTGCACTGCTATAAGTATTCTAAATTTAACTTACGCATCCAATGTAGTCGAACTGCCGAGGACCGAACCAGTAGCATTCGTCTTAGTACATGGAATGTGAACAACTGCTTCATACTATGCGTAAAAAAAAAAAAAAGTGTGAGAAATCTTATGACCCATATCCATATGACATATTTCTATCTTTTATCTGTGGGGATATATGTGGTGAAAGTTTGCCCATACATTTTTGGTACATCCTGTACGTTAGTTACGGACAGTACGCTCAGTGATGGCTGTGCATTACCGTCTCAACACGCGCCTCTGTCAAATACATGAGCAAAAATTGCAAATTCATGTTGCGATGAACATATGGATTTAACATTAAAGAAAGGTCCGTAATGAGTATATAAAGGGTAGTTTGAAAATAGCAGTAATTGCAGAAAGACATCCTCACTTATATGGTTCAACCGTGTGTTAAGCTGATCGTTTCCATCGTTGCAAGCAAAAGAAGAGAGGCCATCTGTTCAAAATGTTCAAATGTGTGTGAAATCTTATGGGACTTAACTGCTAAGGTCATCAGTCCCTAAGCTTACACACTACTTAACCTAAATTATCATAAGGACAAACACACACACCCATGCCCGAGGGAGGACTCGAACCTTCGCCGGGATCAGCAGCACAGTTCATGACTGCAGCGCTTTAGACCGCTTTTTTTTTTTTTTTAATCTCATTCTGTTCGCTTTTGTTCGTTGCGTCTGCTCGGAGCGGACGTCGTAAGACATCCGTTTAAGTTCGTTGATGATCGATTAACTCAGTTTTTTTATTACAGAGGGCACGTAACCCTCTGACCGAACACGCTGAGCTACCGTGCCGGCAAAAATTAAATGCAATGATCATGTGGCACTGATGGCTGGGAGGTCCCCGTCCGAGGGAGACCGCTCGGCGAATCCCGCACTGCTATGCGTAACATTTATTTCAGAAGCAGCAGCTATGTTTATAACGTTTTTTTTTTCTTTTTACTTTGAACCTGGTCCCCTGTTTAGAGAGGTGATAGTATGCGCCAAAACAAGGAAAATTTTCCAGTAAACATGACCTCTACAATGAATAACTTAAAGTGCTTTTAACACTAGTTCTTTACCGCTTCTGTGAAACACATATTTTCTATTGCAAGCTCTTTGCTGGCGTGAACGACCTACAGGCACAGGCACTGAAGAGGTAAGTGAACAAACCGCAACCCAGAAAAAAAATGGCTCTGAGCACTATGGGACTTAACTTCTGCGGTCATCAGTCCCCTGGAACTTAGAACTACTTAAACCTAACTAACCTAAAGAAATCACACACGTCCATGCCCGAGGCAGGTTTCGAATCTGCGACCGTAGCGGTCGCGCGGTTCCAGACTGTAGCGCCTACAACCGCTCGGCCACCCTGGCCGGCGCAACCTGGCAAGAAATGTCACTGATAAATACGTGTGAAGTGCTCCGACATGCACGAAAAATGTAATGGAATTTACTGCCAATTTCACGGAATCTAATACAATTTCAGTATAAGTTTTATAGAATTAATTCTTGAAGTCGTGTTTTATTCAATATTGCATTTTTGAGTTGCGTCACTGTTCTTGTCGGGGTGCAAAATGGGAACACATTGTTGCGTTAATTTGAAGCAGCAGAGCCTCTACTGTGAACTACTTGTTGTTCCATACGACCCTGCGTTTGTCAGTCATTGCTAAAGAAGGTGCTCAATGGGGTGGTCCCTTCATAGTAAGGCATGCTTGTGTCTGACGCATCAGGAAATCACGAACACTCTCAAATATTCCAGGTTGGTCTCGGATGAGCTGGCAGGTATTGGTGTATTCGTGTAGTGTTTGTACATCAATAATATGGATTGCACTAATTTTTTCAAATGTTCCTACAACCAAATTTCAAGGTATTAAGATAGGGGCTACGAACTGCCCAACGTAATGGACCGCCCCAACCAATCCATTGCCCATTAAATGTCTGTGCGAGGTGTTCTCGGACGTTTCGTGGAAAATGGGCGCTGTCATGTATGAAGCACATCTAGCATGCTGTATGCATGAACTATAACAGAGGAATGTGTCCTCATTTGTTTACTTCGTTCTGTAAGTCGTTCATAATAGCAAAGAATTAGCACTAGAACACATGTGCTTCACAGTAGCGAAGATGAACAATAGCGCGTAGCTCGTAAGTTATATGTTTCAGAGCCCATGTCTACTAGACTATTTTGTGTTTTTTTGGTCCATACTGCTGCCTCTCAGAGTATGGAATACATTTTGTTAGTATAGAGTGCTAAAAGTAATATATTAAGAAGATTAGCAGTAAGTTTTTGTGTCAGTTCCTCTAACCTGCTTTCTCGGAACGTTGTGTGGTCGGTAACAATTTAATATTCGTGGTTAACCTTCAGACCGTCAGTTAATTGTTTGAGTCGTTTATTAGACAGCCACTTGTAATAGACTTTAGTGTCTCAGCTTCTGATTCTTGAGCGCTTTACTTTACTCATTTTTAGGGGATTCATATAACTTCTTTTCCGTAGACCAGGAGCCTATCTTTATGTAGGGCCAAATGGTGGATCTATACGTGCTGTACGAGTTACTCTGCTAGATGAGGCTGCGTAATCTGGGTCGACAGAATTCTCCTCCGTAATGTGACACCGGTCGTAACAGGACGCGGCGAGGAAGCGGAAATCCTTTCGTTGCGTGTCGGCCCGACGACAGTAGTTGTAAGTTCTTTCTTGCCGTTAAGCCCGCCGGAGAACTGGAGGCGCTGTGAGCCCGAGCCGGCTCACAATGGAGGCGGCAGTCGATTTGGCGTTTTTCCGGCGCATTCCGTGACTGCGCTTCTTCCTCCCGTTTCGCGCAGGCGGTTCCGTTGGCCGCGGCGAACACCTGCAGGCAGGCGGGAGAGCGAAACCGCAGCCGACCGGAGAGGAGGCAGCAGCCATGTGTTGCTTCGCCTCGCTGGCTGGAGGCTGCAGTCGCGGCCTAAGACACGTTCCTCCAACCTCGAATCTACAAACCAGTCGACTCCAACCGAAGAAGCACTCGCACTTTGTAAGCGTTGTTTACGTCGGGTCTCTTCAATAACTAAACATCTGATGGTATGGATTTTCCATTACCCCAACGTGCTCACATCTAGGTGATTATTCTGCAAGTCACAACTAGGTGTTTGGCAGACGGTTCGTAAGAACATTTTCAGATTCTTCTCGACTGTTCCACTCTCCGATAGCAAGTGATAAAAAGGAACTTATATCTTTCCCGCGACCTTTGATTTCTCTTGTTTTATTACGATGGCCTTTCCTCCTTATACAGGGTAATTCAGTTGCCTCTACTTATGGTTTTTTTGCAACCAGCAACGCCTTCAAATATCACACGCAAGATTTTCGCATTCTCTCACCCACTACACAAAAACTATTAGTCTTACAGAAGAAATGAACAGGACCTTTTGGTCAGTTAAATTTTGTACTAGGATACGTTTTCGCTAGAGAGTGCATTTTTCGAACTACGCAAGGCATCGTACAAAAGTGATTTAAAAACGCGTTTTTCTTGAATAATTGGAAAACTGTGACGTCCACCGTAAACGCATACCAGTACAAAAGTTAATTACATTCATTTCCATATAAAAAGGTCCTGTTCATTTTTTTTATGTAGGACTAATACTTTGCGCATAGCGTGCGAGAGAATGTGACAATCTCGCACTTGGTTTTGGAGAGTGTTGCAGGTTACACAAAACCCATACCTATGGGCAACTGAATTACCCTGTTTAGAATGGGGTAAACAAAAATTTTTTGTTTCGAGGGAGAAAGTTGGTGATCGAAATTTCGTGAAAAGCTCTCGCTCTAATGAAAAACGCTACTCTTAATGATTGTCGTCCCAAATCGAGAATTATACCCGTAGCACTCTCTCCCCTGTTGCTCTACAATACAAAACGTGCTGGCCTTCTTTGAATTTTTTCGCCGTCCTCTGACAGATTCCATACTACGCAGGTGACAATAAATCACAGTCTTTAGTTCGCCTACCCTACAGTATTTTCTATATAAAGGCTCCAATTTAAGTTTTTCGTAATTGTGATTCCTAAGAATTTACTTGAATCTACAACCTACTAATTGGTGTTTTTTTATCGTGTAACCGAAATTTAATGGGCTTTTTTTTGTTTAGAGTCAACTGCCACTTTTCGTACCTTGCAGATATCTTGTCTAAATCATTTTACAATTCTTTATGATCTTCTGATTTCACTAGACGCTGATTGTCTCAAAATAGTTTAAAAGGGTAGCTCAATTTGTTTCCTAAATCATTTATATAGGTTAAGAACAGCAGAGGGCCTAAAACACTTTCTTGGGCAAGCCCAGGTATCATTTCGGTTTCAGTAGACGACTTCCCGTCAATTATTACGAACGGTGACACACCTGATATGGCACTTTTCACCCACCATTGCTGGATATTTAACTGCTGTTTCACTTTCTCAATAGGCACACTCATTTGTACAGTCACTGTCCGCCTGCTTAGCTCAGTGATAGCGTACTTGCCTTCCATGAAACGGGCCTGGGTTCGACTCCCGGCCGGGCTGGAGATTTTCTCCGTTCGTGGAGTGGGTGTTGTGTTGCCCTTATCATCAGCGGCACGCAAGTCGCCCAATGTGGCGTCACCTGAAATAAGACTTGTAACTCGGCGGCCCAGTTCACTCGGAGGGGGACCTCCCGGCCATCAATGCCACACGATCATTGCATTTAATTTTTTTATACATTCACTTGTGTGATAGATAGTTTATTTGTTACTATATGTATTGCCAGTCACTTCGAACTTAAGTTCAACGTCAGGAAAACATTCAGGGACAGTAACGGAGAAAAAGTAATTCTGGTGTGTTATGTACCCTTCGCACACACCGCAACAGAAAATTTTGAAGTACAGACGTGCATAAGCATGGACAGACTCGTATCAATCTAAATACTCACCTGACGATGAGCTGGGACTCGTAATGCCTAGTGGCAAATGCATCTATGAAATATACATGACATAAATGTATGTAAGTTTTGAAGCTGACAATAGGTTTGCGAAATCCAGGTCTCATACTACAGTAAAGGACAATCTAAAATCGCAATAAATGTGTCATTCCTGCGTGCTGACGTGCGAGGCTGCACTGAGATGGAATGTCATAGACGTCCCACGAACCGAAAAATGGTTCAAATGGCTCTGAGCACTATGGGACTCAACATCTTAGGTCATAAGTCCCCTAGAACTTAGAACTACTTAAACCTAACTAACCTAAGGACATCACACACACCCATGCCCGAGGCAGGATTCGAACCTGCGACCGTAGCAGTCGCGCGGTTCCGGACTGCGCGCCTAGAACCGCGAGACCACCGCGGCCGGCTCCACGAACCGACTTCATGCAACACTTCTACCCCATTATTAGGTAAGGAACTCGTTCCTTTTGGAATTTTGAACAACATCAACACAGATAGCTGATCCTGTGAAAAATTGGTGGAAAATATTCAGCGATCAACGGGCAGGATTACAATTCGAGAGAAGAAGGGTTCAGAGTTTCATCTGGCAATCCGGACTAATGTTTTCCGTGTACCTCAAAAACATTTGAGACGAATCTGGAGGACTCGGACGGTATTCTTTCTCGACCGTGTTCACGCGATCTACTGACCTCGTCCCTGACGAGGCGAATACCACGATCGTCCTTCCTTCGCAACAGACCGTCTCCGCAGCAAGGCAGCCCTGTGTGTTGTTGCAGCCAGGAACGTGATCGCCGTCACCGATTGCGAGAGCTGAAGCCACTCAGTGAAAGCGCAATGGAGACGCCGGAGGGCTGCCGGCGCGTAATCGCGTTCTGGGAGAGGAGACCGCAGCGCGCCAGACTTGCAAATGCGGCGGCGGTGCCTGGAATCACATTAGCGCCCCGACTGACGACTGACGAGCAGCCTGAAGCCCCGCTCGCTGCCTGTCTTATGCAAGGCCCTTCATACCTGCGTGACTACTGCGCCCTGCGTCCATTCGAACTTGCTTACTCAATTCAAGCCTGGGCCTCCCTAGACAGTCACCCCCTCACACCACATCTCGACACCCTAACCCTGACCCTAGACCACCACACAAGCAATTATCCGTCTTTCGCCCTGAATCTCATTCAATGGAGTAGAATTGCCTTCAGTGATGAGTTGGGCTTCGAGCTGAGCCCCCGTGACCACCGAAGACCTGTCTGAAGACATCCCAGGCAGCCATGGAGTAGTACCAACCTGACTGTCGCCCGTCGACAACCAGAAATGACAGTCTGGGGTGCCATTCTGTTTCATAGCAAGACCCCTGTGGTTGTCAGCTGCGGTACCCATACAGCAAAGCCGTGCATCGACGATATTCTACGTTCCCTTTTGTTGCCCTTCATGGCAGACTGTCCTGGGCTTACATGTCAGCAAGATAATGCCCGCTTGTCTTCATGCTTGCCGAACCCTAACTTGGCCAGCAAGGTCTCCAGATCTATCCCCGATTGGAAAAGTTTGGAGTATTATTGGCAGGGCTCTCCAACTACATTGGGATTTTTGACGATCTAATGTACCAATTATACGGAATTTGGGGCAATTATCCCTCAGGAGAATGGCCAACAATTCTATCTATCATTGCCCAACCGAATAAGTGCTTGCATAAGGGCCAGAGGTGTATCAAAGCGTTATTGAATTGCTCAATTTGTGAAGCTCTTTCTCTTGAGTAAATCATCCAGTTTTTCTGAAACTGTACTCATTTGTTTGTCTGCGCATGTTCATTAAATCTACCAGTTTCCATACCATTCTAATAGTTCTTTCGTGGTGTATCGATCTTTTTTTGGTGTCGAGTATATTTACGTTCATACGTTTCTTTACTATGCTTATCTACTCCTTATACTTCAAAATTTTCCGTGTGGTGTATGGCGGAGGGTACTTAACACACCAGAATGATTTTCTCTCTTTTACATTTCTTCAGTGGTCTCCTGATCACGAGCTTGGATTCGAAATGATTGTCAATAAACAGAGTATAGTAATAAAGAATATATATATATATATATATATATATATATATATATATATATATATATACATACGAGGAAAGTTTGTGTATATAATTTGCTACCGCTACGCCAGATAAGTCGTTCAACAGTAGGTATTTAGTGCTTCCCGTGAGAAGCCGGAGTAGGTCGCTAGTAATATATAAATTTGTGTTTGTTCCGTGACTATTAATAGTATCTTGAACCACAATTACCGACGAAAACGAATATAAAAAATACTACTGTCCAAAGGGAATTTGAATGTGACGTTGTAAACGCAATACACACAACTATTTCTTAAAAAATCTTGCCATTCGAACGAAAATCTTAGTTAGGTATTTCTTTACTCATAATGGAAACTGTTCCATAGGTCCGAATGCCATTTATTCTTGGTGGTGACGGATGGTGGTGTACTCAACACGCACTGAAACTATTTGTAGCACTATTGTCGTCGTGCAACAGTTCTTTGCTCAGGCCGCTCTTGCAGACGCGACTTACAGAGCAATGGACTGTTGGCTGCTCCATGTATCCCGATTCACGTCGAAACAGTCAGCTCTAAACTGCCGAGTACCAAGAGGAGCAGTCACACCAAGTCGACAAAGTCCAAATGCACAAAATTTCTCGATGGCTCTGTACGTTCCTTTCAACGTCTTTCTTCAAGTCTAGGGGCTTACCCTCGAAGAAAGCGAAGTGTTCTCTCTAATCATGTCGTTGCTGAAAATACGCTGTTACACTCATGCCTCTGTAGTGTACGTATATCTCGCCGATAGTAATGAAGGCTTAAAATGACAGTAGAATGGTATTGGGAATCTACGAGTAAAGTTTGTGGTTAAGGATAAACAAAACGAGGGCAAAAGTGATAATGAGTAGCAAAGATGAAGAATGCGAAGTGGCAAACATCTAAATTAATGTCACAGTAGAAGAAGTGAAAATAATTCTTGTATCTAGGAGTAAGATTACGCAAAATGGATGACATGAGAAAGCTAAAACAATAAAAGGAGTATAGTGCTACAATGCGGGATTGATAGAGAAAGTTAACGCCAGGAGCTCAGTCTTATACAGAAATGAAATGTGGACGATGGAAGACTGGTGAAGAAGACAGAGGAAGCACTTGAAATATGGCGCTGGAAAAGGACATTAAAAAGTGGAAAGGTACTAGAAACGAAAGGCGAGCTTAGATGTCTAAGGAGAGCCCGTACCATATGAAGTGGTCATTTTCTGGGCACGTAATAAATCATTCAAGGATATTTATCTTGACAGTGTGGAAAAACTATACAGGAATCTAAAGAATGTTGAGTGTAGGAGATGAGCTATTATGAAGAGATTAGCAATGGGTAGAAACAAATGGATCGTGGCATCAAACTAGTCCAAGAACACATTGTTCAATATGGGAACTCGAAACGATGAAATTGTGTTTGGGACGAGGCGGATTCAAGTCTTCGAATGATAATCCTAATTTAGCTTGCTCTAAATCACACGAACAATGCTGGGTTCATTCTTGTGTAGACCGTGGCCTTTCTGTTCCGTCGAAGTTATTCTTTTGAGCTATCACCCTTACTCTAGTGACCTCGACGCCGACGAGTTTTTAAGCTTAAACCTTCCTTTGCAATACCCTTTATTGGGGACAGTTTCATCGTTAAGTACCTAGCCTTTACACCGATGATCCTCTTCACATGAGTCTGCTAAAAAGGTATCACTGTCCATGATTTATTACCAAAGCTGCCTTTCGCTGTGCCTTCTGATCTCGATTATCATCACTGCCGTTTTCGTGTTGCACTTTGCTTCTGCTAACATGCAATATCAGCGTTCTGAGGAATCACCTCAGTTTTTCGAGACAGAGCGCGCACACGCTATCGCACAAGGTACAGCACGCGAAAGCTGTGCACATTGCAAGTGAGCAGTAAAGCACGGACCTTGCAGCGATCGTGGCTTGGAGGAGGAGTCGGACAGACTATCGACCTGCTCCGTCGACCGTGACGCGTCGGCAGCCAGTGAAAGTCGCGGCTGAACTTGACCGCCACTCTCAGCCTCTGGACCTCACGAGTTCTGCGAGCCGTGCCGCCGACCGACAAGTCGCCACCGCAGTCAGTCGAGAGAGTAATGTACGCCGGCGTCAGAAGTCATCTGTTACAAAGCTGTACTGGTAACTGTATAATCCGAAAATACCCATGTCCTTCGCTCCAGGACCCAAACACATAGTATTAGGCAACGATACAGGCTTCCTCTCTTCCATAATTTTTACTCTCTGGTACTCTCTCTCATTTGACAGGTGAGATACATGAGATCATCTCAGCACGTGCTTCAGCTACCTCTTCCGTCTTCTGGGACGAGTCTCAGTAAACATATCTTGCCTGCAGAGGTCATTATCATGTATTGGTATTTGTCAAAAACGTTCTGGATTATTGTATAAAAAGAGCCGCCATGTGCATTGTTGCTTTTAATATTAGTTGTGGTGCCCAAATACCGCTAACGAGAATCTGATAAATATACTGAAACAGAATTTTGAATCAGTTCTGTGTGTGTGACATGTTCACCTCCGTCCACCAATAACGATTTCAAAACCAACATTAAAATATGCAAAATTCTTGTAGAATAACCGTATGTGCAGTAATATACATACATGAAAATTCCTCTGAAACAGACTGGTTGCTCAGTACGTCCTCATACAAACGCATGAGATATTTTTACGCCAGATTTTAAACACTGTCCTCCAGTATAGTTAATCGCTCATACGTGAAGGCGTACGCCGAAGGCCGCGCGGGATTAGCCGAGCGGTCTTAGGCGCTGCAGTCATGGACTGTGCGGCTGGTCCCAGCGGAGGTTCGAGTCCTCCCTCGGGCATGGGTGTGTGTGTTTGTCCTTAGGATAATTTAGGTTAAGTAGTGTGTAAGCTTAGGGACTGATGACCTTAGCAGTTAAGACCCATAAGATTTCACACACTTTTGAACGTTTTTGAACGTACGCCGGACTCAAGTCTTCACAGGTGACACCAACCGCTTGCAAGCCATCAAAAAGCTTCCCTATGCTTTAGCTTATAATAAGGGAGATTAGGGCACATTTCGAGGCATATAGATAGTGATATTTTCTTTGCTCAGTATGATAAGGGAACAGAACAGTAATCACTTTAGCCGGTACGAAGTACACTTCGGTACGCGCTGTACAAGCGCTTACGGATCATATATAAATTGCCTCATTTATGGAGGCAAAATACATTCCTCCTGGAAGCTCAGAACCCTCTACGTAGATTTCAGCTTCAATGCATTTGTGCTTCAGTCGCTTACAAGGGCATTTTCGTTAGCACCTACGAAGCTATTTCATTGTGAGCACCAAGCAGTTATGTGCAATGGCCGTCCTTATGGAACATTAGTACTTTGTACATCTTGTTAAGAAACCAACGGCTTGAAATTTCCGGTACATCTTGTTAAGAAACTAACTACTATAAAATTTCCCACAATGGACAGTAAGGGGTCACAGCAGAACACGTGCTGGAGTTGGAATGTGGATGCGGAAGCAACATATATGAAGTAATTGTCATGATTCCCACTGCGACTGTGTGACACTGAAAAGCTTCGCAGCCAGCCTGCTGTGGACGGACAAGCTTAATTAGGTGGTACCACACAACTTGTCACAGATCATTTATCATGCTCGTAAGTAACCATGCGAAAGTACCTAACGTAAATTATACTGTGACTCCAATCACTAACATTTCATCTAAGAGGTACTTTATAATCACATCCATTGATTTTCTGTCGGTGTGTCGGATATAAGAGAACTATTCACATTAAATTTTAGTATTGTTGTCGTCATAGTATTATTTACATTCAGTAGATTGGCTTGATACATTACAGACCGATGAACTGTGTCATCGAAACAGGTAGTCAGCAAAACTTTGTTATTGAAGCAGCAGCATATCCTGCCCATCATGACGTTCGGCTGCCAGATCCGAACTGTGTATCACGAGCAGTTATCGACTAGATTGGATATTTCCTTATAATGATTGACAGTTTGCATTACAATTCGACAGCAGCAATTTTTACGTTTGCACACAGATTTAAAAAACGGCTCCGTTGTATATACATATACGAGTAGAAACAACCAGAGGAAGATACTTCAAAGCGGTGTTGTGTGCAACAGAAATCAGCAAAACACACAGATACACGTTTCTATAGGGTTGGTAGCAAAGTGAAGCTGTTTAGCCTATGGAATCTCTGTGACGAAGCTGTGCTTCGAAATGTACGTTTGCGAGTAAAATATTTTGGACGAAATATTCCGGACGGAAGATTGGCCATATTATTAAGATATTTCTCACCGATTGAATTTAACTGGCGAGTATTGTGCATGCAAAAGATATGCCATTTTAATGCATAACTAAGAGAAAAGTGTAAGTAATCATAAAATATTAAATATTGCACGAAAATGAAAGGAAAGCGATAAGCAGTTCAGTCAAGAAGAAATAGAAGATTTGGAAATGTGGTGCGAGTGGACAATTAAGTGAGAAGATCGAGAGACTATTGAGGTACTGAATAGAACAGGGGGAAAAAGAAATAAATGGCCCAACTTGACTGAAAGAAGTGATCGGTTGATAGGAAACATCGCTAGACAACAAGAAATCGTCAGTTTGGTAATGGGGGAAATGTGTGTGGGGGGAGGGGGGTGGGATGAAAGCTAAAGAGGGAGACCAAGGCTTGAATACAATAAGCAAGTTCAAATGGTTATAGACTGCAATAGTAATCCAGAGATGAAGAAATCTACTCAGAATAGACCAGCATGGGGTGCTGCATCAAATTAGTTTTCGGATTGAAGACCACAACAACAACAACAACGGCGAAATTTTCTACCTCAGCAACCACCCGCACTGAAACATCATTCCGTTGCATTTGACATCATACGTTATCAGAGGCTAACAGTTTTGAGTACGAAACTACTACCTGCGTTTTATAGACACTGACGATGTCTCTAGCTTTACAATACTCAACATTATGTATAAAAATACGCTTTACAACACAGCCAAATACCAATACAACAAAAGAACAACAAGGTCGCAAATGACAGCTGTGAAAGCCAATTTTCCTCTCGAGATGTCCATACTTTTTTTTACACACTTTTCTTACATACCGTAAAATGGGCACGCTTTGACCGATTTTCAGATTCAGATATGATTATCATGACTGTTCTTTAATTTCTGTGATATTTATGTTAGTGAGCATAGCGGCTCGTAAAAAATATTACATACTAATTGGAACAATACGTTTTCAAAAATGCAAAGGAAGCGACGGAAAAAACTGTAGATGGTCGAAGTTAGAATGGATTTGAGGATTGATCGTCGCCGCGCGGGATTAGCCGAGCGGTCTTAGGCGCTGCAGTCACGGACTGTGTGGCTGGTCCCGGCGGAGGTTCGAGTCCTCCCTCGGGCATGGGTGTGTGTGTTTGTCCTTAGGATAATTTAGGTTAAGTAGTGTGTAAGCTTAGGGACTGATAACCTTAGCAGTTAAGTCCCATAAGATTTCACACACATTTGAACATTTTTTGATAGATTGTCCGGCCCATACTTCCACCACAACTGTTCTAGCTTTCTGTTTGTGGCCAATATTTCATACACGCAGTGAAACATTGACCACCCAGAAATAAATACGTTGATTTAACTTTTCTTAAATCCTTTATTAATCCTCAAAGCAGAAAAAATCCTAGAACGGTACATAAATTAATGTGAATTATCATCAGAACTGTAAATATAACCGAAGTACTAAGACAGAGTACCAAACACATAACTCCAATTTCAACAGAGCATAGCACCTCCAGTTCCATCCATCTTAAACCTAAACCCTTGTTTCAAAACATCCGTTGCAGTTACAACTAAGGTTATCTGCTCTTCGTTTATCGAGTGAACATCTGGCACCTGTGGCCAAGCAGACTTCATTCCTAGTTTCCGGAGATATTTGGCATTATATGTTATACCTGAATCTTGGCGTGAACCACAACAGTTTGTGATTTGAGCAAGGTATGACTGACACTTGTTTTTGCCGGCCGCGGTGGTCTCGCGGTTCTAGGCGCTCAGTCCGGAACCGTGCGACTGCTACGGTCGCAGGTTCGAATCCTGCCTCGGGCATGGATGTGTGTGATGTCCTTAGGTTAGGTAGGTTTAAGTAGTTCTAAGTTCTAGGGGACTGATGACCACAGATGTTAAGTCCCATAGTGCTCAGAGCCATTTGAACCATTTTTGACACTTGTTTTTCTTAGTTGTAGGCACACTATCAATTACAAATGATTCTTTATGTATATACCGACGGTTAATGCTTGTACTTCTTAGTTCCACACTGTCATTGCCGTCAGCACTGTTTAATAAATTGTATATCTGTAATCCTGGGTCAAAGTAATCCGAAGTAGAGAAATCATGCACATGACCACAGAGATCGTACTATAAGGCATATATATATATATATATATATATATATATATATATATATATATATATATATGAACAAATAACTAATCATTGGTCTGTTCTGAGAATTAATCGAGTAACGTACATGACATAGTTGAGAACAATGATGGGTTAGCAGTAACTGACACCGGCGTATTTAGGACAACCAGATTTTAACACAGTTTGTAGCATACAATCATAAATCACGAAATGTTCGCCAGCTGCTGCGCAAAGAAATCGGCACTACGTGGCCCCATCTAGCGTATATTAATGGAACTTTATCATCAAACAGAATATACTAAACACCCAATTGAGAGCCAGCAGAGAGCTGTAAAATTTTTTGTGTATAAGTGGTCAGAGTAGCCAATACTGTCAAAGTATATTCGGTTTACGCTATATAAAGCATTGCCGCAGATGCAGTCAAGCTAAGCGCCAAGAAAAAACTGTGAAGATAGCCGGATATTCGATCCCAAAGTGTTGGATTTGTAATGTATCGCTTATTCGTGCAGCTACACCGCGGGGAAAATAAATACCTGGAAGGGAACGTAAAATGTTCGCGTCAGGAGTGAGCAGAGGAAGTGTTTTAGAGCAGAGCGCTCGAGCAGTTGGCGCGGTGAATCACTCGGCCTAAGAAGACGGCCCTCCTGCGCGCTGACCGCCAGAGTGAAGTTCACTGCCTCCTCCTCCTCCTGCTGCTGCTGCTGCTGAGCAGCGGCCTCTGCTTGCGCTGGCAGCGGGCGTTACTGGCTGCGAAGCCCAGGCCCGCAGCGGCACAACTAAAACTCTTTTCCTCTGTGGCACGATCACGTACATTTTCTGTATCGTCTTCCACGTGCGTCAGGCGGAAAAACTTCGTTTACGTGACGCCAAGAACGCCGATTCACGTAAAACTTCTTCTGGAGCTGTTACGCTGCACGATTAACTTTCACTAAACCGTGTTGCACGCTCAAACGGATCTGGGGTTACTACTATGTGCGACGAGGTACTGGTAAGCGGACAAGCTGCTGAGTCCAAAGACAAACTTCGTACTTCTGGAAGCTGCGCCAGAATTATTAATAAGATGCCTAGAATACCGACGGTTAGATGAACAGATCCAGAAAGTAATGAAGTACAGAGTCGAATTGGGTAAAAAATAAACTCGATAAAAATGACGCTAACTGGTGCTTATACAGACATTCGGAACGTTGAACACTGAAGATTGCTTGGAGTTACGTTTAGGTGTAGAGTCTTGTCAGGCGTCGCTGTGTTGAAAACGTGTAAGTCGGTCGCTTTTCCCACTAGAGTCGTACTAATCTGAGTTACCAAACTTCAAACTTCTCAAAACAGAGTATTATGTCGAGAATCAGGAATAACAGGATAATTTATGAGGTTATGAAACAGTGCCAGATAAAGCAAATGATGAAGTTTGAAAGATTAAAATGGATAAGGCATAAAGCTGGAAATGCAGAAATTAATTACCCGACCTCGATCTAAATTTTGCCCAATACGAGTACTAGGAAGGATTACAACACCAACAATCGGTAAAATAACTACAGATATATCAACTGACTGACAAGATTCAGCAGGCGATACTGGAGGCAAAACGTTGGGGCAAAGCTTAGTCCTGTGATCATTGTGCAAGTAACCACTGCAGTGAGTGTGATGTGAGGAAGAAATAGAAAATTGGCGTCTAATAGAAACGAAAAAGAAATTGCAACATTTACTGCAAGCACTCACTAATTGGGGTAGTAAAACTTTACAGCTACCTTCAACGTGAAGGTTAGTGTGAACACCACAGAACTTCACTAAGTACGATAGTATTGGAGGTGGTGCGCTCCGACCTTTGAACCAATGTAGTTGTAGGCAGACCCACACTTTAACTCGGACTCTGAATAACTGTGCACCACACTTTGCCAGAGGTGAAAGAGGTGATAATTGACAAATAAAAAGGACTAGGACTGCTCGGAGATCGATTGCGGGTAACCACTCAGGAGTAACACACAAAGAAGCAATGGATGTCCATCCGTTGAAGGGCAAAATAGCACACGACAGGAAAAATATAAAATACTTTTTTAAAAAGGAAAAAACGCGGTCGAATTGTTTTACTGTTGACGGCGTATATGCTATCGGGAGTCGGACCAAGTCACCTGCCGTTAGGGGCCAGTTCTCTGCCAGTCGATAGTTGGGAGCTGCTTACCGTGGAGTAAGCGCAGGTGTTAGCCACCAAAGGGTAGTTAATCACTACACCACTGACCAAATTAGCGGAGGGGCTAGAAGAGCAGCACAGGCGGCAAATGGATCGGAAGGCAGCCGGGCAACGCTGGACTCACCTTGAGGGCAGAGGCAGCAGACCGGTGACCCGTCCGTCGATGGTGCAGCTGCGTCGCGTCGCCTGCGTCCTTGTGGTCCCGCCGCGCGGAGGGGACTGTGTTGCAGCGCGGCGCGGCCCGCGCGTTTTAAACGCCGCCGCCTCCGGGGTGGGGAGGCGCGCCACGCCATTGGCCGAAGGGCAGTGCCGCGCCAAGGCGCCCGCCGTCCGCCCCCGCTGGTCGCCGGCGGCGGCGGCGGCGGCGGCGTCTGCAGCGTCGCGGCCGCGATGGCCAGGGTACACACACACGCCGCGGCCGACCGCTGCACCGGCGCCGGAGGACGTTCACTCCTCGCGGAGCGCCAAGTCGCTACCGCTGCCGGACTCCTGCGAGCGCCGCCAAAGAGCGGAGGTTGCTCTCGCTTCCAGCAGGGCGGTGGCCCCGGCCGCTTGCCGCGCGGAGAGCCGTTCCCGAGGCGGTGTGCGACCTGCCCGGTCAGCCCAGTGGAAAGTTGTGGTCCCCCTCGAGACCGGTGCTAAAATCATTTACGGTACCAAGTGTGGCCCACAACGCGCTGCCGGAGCATCGCTTGGGATATTTTGTGTGACGTGGTCAGTCCAGAGTGAGTGCAAAGCTCTACGGATGAATTTACGGAGGTTGAACACCATTTGTTTGTTGAGTGTTTTGATGTCCAGCGGACAGCTAGACAGTTACACAAGACATGTTCGTGACTGTAATACCGTGATAACGCTTTAAGACCATGTCTTACACGTGCAGTTTTATATGAGTCATTTAGAGTGGTTTGTTGAAAGTCTCGAAATTTAAAAACAGTGGTTCTGTTTGTATGAAATAACGTTTGCCATTCATGACTTTCTCTTTACTTTCCGTAAGACTTCTTTCGGGAAGTATTCCCCGTTATCCAGGGCGTTTTCATTGTACTGTGACATGTTGAGGCGCGATTTTTACCATTTGTGAGCTGCTGCATTATTCTGGTAAATTGCGCGTGTATACATTGCACTGCCGGCGTAGTTCTAGGCGGTACAGTCTGGAACCGCGCGGCCGATACGGTCGCATGTTCGAATCCTGCCTCGGGCATGGACGTGTGTGATGTCCTTAGGTTAGTTAGGTTTAAGTAGTTCTAAGTTCTAGGGGACTGATGACCTCAGCAGTTAAGTCCCATAGTGCTCAGAGCCATTTGAACCGTTTTTTTACATTGCACTAAAGTCACCAGAATAATGTCGCAGCCTACATTTCGCAAATATAACGCCGAGAAATGTCAAAAAACGCCCTCGATAGTGGGAATTACTTCCGGAAACGCGTCGTGCTGAAAGTAAAGAGAAACTGTGACTGATAGCAGCCATGTTATTTTATAATACACCAAGTACTTGTAGCATGTGGGTCAAAAGCTTTTTTGTTAAAACTATCTAGATCGCAAAAATGACTAGTATCCAGCTACTAAGCCATTATCATCATCATCATTATCATCATCAAGAAGAAGAGAAAAGGCAGCAAGAATTTGCATTCTGTATTTTCTGTTCTTAGCAACTGAAACCGGTCAACCTTATTACTAATTCTTGCTGTCAAGACGATCTCAATACAAACATTTGTAGGTATTCGATATCGTGCTCCGTATACAATGTTTAGTTTCATGGAATGGTGATCACGATTATAAGGATCTGTTTCCTTCTTTAATGTTGATGATGCAGATGAACGCCTTGAAACAGATTTCGGAAGCCTGTAATTCTGATTACATTATGAATGACTAGGTATACCCATATTCTTAAATTATTGAGGATGTAAGACGGTACATGGTAGATCGCTGCATAATCTATCGCGATCACGACGGGCTATATTTTGAAACGTGTGTGCTGCACTTTATGGTAACGTGTTCTTTTTTTTTTTTAAGTTTTCATTGTCGGTTCTTGAACACCTCAAATATTGTGGCGAGGATAGCAAAGCGAGAGAGCATTTAGCGCCATTCTCAACACACTTTCCATATTAGACACGTGTGCACTAATGCGCGGTTATTTTCAGCAAATTTAATCAAAAAGATAAATGGGTAAGGAAATAAACGTATTGACATCTAAGGAGGCACTGGGGATAAAGAGCTCCTTATACCAAAACACTCTGCAAAACGTGATAAACTTCTCAAAGTGAGTAGCTAGAGTTGGGGGTCTTTCATTAACCCATTGCCGAATAAAGTTTTATTTATTTATTTTTTTATTTTAAGGAAACACTTATCCTGGGAGATAGACTATCACACTGTAAAGAAAAGTATTTTTCATTCTACTGATTTTCTCGTTACCCGAAGTTAGGGACCAGGTCACGTACGATACAGCAAAAGACCTCTCTCTCTCTCTCTCTCCTCCCCCCCCCCCCTCTCTCTCTCTCTCTCTCTCTGTGTGTGTGTGTGTGTGTGTGTGTCTGTGTGACCGCATCATGAAGTAACATAAAATTATAACAAACGTTCCGGCTCTTCCTCAATACTAAAACTTGCGGTCTGTCATTGTTACAATCCCTTTTGTGTCCCTAAAAAAAATTAAGAATAGATACATCGTATCTGAAAATTTATGCCAACTCATCGAGTAGTGCAAAGTTGGCGAAAAGTTACTGACGATGTGACTTCGTTCTGCATAAAAAAACGAAGAGAAGTTATAAGTATATTAGTCTCATAAACATTTTTGTAGCCTTATGTCAGGTGGCTGACCTCGCGTCTATGTGTGGATTTTGACAGCCTGGAGGTTTCGGGTGGATGATTGCTGGCCATCAGTGTGATATAATGATTTGTTTGTTGAATGAGGCTTTTACTTAACATTGTTGTGCAGGCGGAACTGGAGGACAGTCGCCTATCGATCGTCGTCCAACAGCCTCTTTAAGGCTGTATGGGAGCGGCTAGAGGTCGACCCAGCGGTCTTTCGTCGGCTAATGCGCCTTTTGAAGCACTAAGCCCTTACGCCCTCTTCATGTATGGCCTAAGTTGTCTGCACGTGACCTAACACCTAAATTGTGGAAGAGAACTAAAGCGAGCCCACCGTGTGCAAGTCAGTCATGCTGACTCCTCAGTTTTGAAGGTCGCTGTGGCTTAAGCACATCAAACGCGATATATTGTTTTAAGTACGCCTGACTTTGTCAGAATAGGAGAAAGCGATCGAAAGGAGTTAGGCTAATACAGAATTATAAAACTTTTTAAACTTTCCATAAAACTTTTCAAAATTTTTCTATCGGTTGTCTCACTCGCATTTAACATAAAAAGTTTTCACAAAGTGATGACCAGTTTCGGTAGCTTAACTATCATCTTCAGATTGGTTCAAATGGCTCTGAGCACTATGGGACTCAACATCTGAGGTGATCAGTCGCCTAGAACTTAGAACTACTTAAACCTAACTAAACTAAGGACATCACACACATCCATGCCCGAGGCAGGATTCGAACCTTCGACCGTAGCGGTCGCGCGGTTCCAGACTGATGCGCCTAGAACAGCTCGGCTACAGAGGCCGGCTCCATCTTCAGATCACAAGTAGTATTACAAATGTAATTGTCAGTGTGTAACATCATCACAGCGTCCACAGCATTCTTATTTTAAATCTTCAGGAACAATAAAACGTCTATGTAATTGTTTTCTTTACAGTGAGTGACTGCAAACAGAGATTTACCATGCTGTTTGTGACAGCAATAGAAGCAAGCACCCTGTACAGAGTCGTAAAAATTTTGTACATTTAAACATCTATGTAATTATTTTCGTTATAGTTATGAAACGTCCCCTTTTTGAACAATTTTACAGGACTGTGCTTAACCTGACACGCAATATTTTTTAGCGCAACGCAATCTGACTTTCACAAAATCCCTACAAAAGAATGGCCCTGACTAACATTAAACTATACCTTTCACAAATCACTAAATCACTTACCTCACAATAATCTTCGTTTCTCCCACTACTGCAATACAGCAAGCGCCACTACTGCCAGCTAAATAAAAGATTCAAACTATGGAAGGCACTAACTACTGATAGGGATAGTTAGCAAATGAAAGATATTAATAGAGAACAAACAATGTATTTACCTTGATATCATCATATATAAATATAGCAGTTCATGACAAATTTCAAAACTCCGCCATCTCTCTCCCCACATCCACCACTGCTGGCGGCTCACCTCCAACTGCGCAACGCTACGCGCTGTTCACAGCCAGCTGCCTAACACTACAATGGCGAGTATTACAACAATGCAAAGCAGCCACAGAAGCACACAGCACAGCCAGTGATTTTCATACAGAGGTGGCGTTACCAATAAAAAAACTAAATAGCCTACTTACAGTTAGTAACTACAAACAGAGATTTGCCATGTAAGCTCTACTTGACGTCAATTACTTATCTTTTACTTTTGACTTCAAGTACAGCTTACATGGCAAATCTCCGTCTGCAGGTACTGACTGTAACGAAAATAATTACATAGACGTTTCAGTGTACGAGGGCTGTTTGGAAAGCAATTTCGGATAGGTCGCGAAATGGGAACGACAGTGGAAACCCGATGAAGCTCTGCACATATGTGTTGAAGAGTGTCTCTAGTATGCCTGTCGATCGCGTCACGTTGCTCTTTTCAGTCCTGAGCACACAGTGAAAACGTCAAACTGCCTAAAATAATAGTGTCTCCCGCCAAATATGAGTGCCCGCTGCGAGTTTTCGCCCGATCGTGCATCCCTACGTAACGTGCCTTCCATGCATTTCTTTCTTCGTGATAATTGTTCAAATGTGTGTGAAATCTTATGGGACTTAACTGCTAAGGTTATCAGTCCCTAAGCTTACACACTACTTAACCTAAATTATCCTAAGGACAAACACACACACCCATGCCCGAGGGAGGACTCGAACCTCCGCCTGGACCAGCCGCACAGTCCATGACTGCAGCGCCTAAGACCGCTCGGCTAATCCCGCGCGGCTTCGTGATAATTCTCGGCCACACACTGCAGGGGCAATGAGGATGCCCCCGTGTTTGAACACCCACCATAAAGACCGGACATGACTCCCTCTGATGTTCATCTCTCTTCACACGAACCGGTAGCTATGAAGTAAAAATTTTGGCACAGAAAATGAACTGCAGACCAGCGTAGAGAAGTGGCGGAAAGTAAAGGCGGCTGTCTTTTATGGGAGGTATTGAAAACTTGATAGAAAGCTACGAGACATGTCAAACTCGGAGCGGCTACTATGTGGAGAAGTAGCTGGAGGGTGTAGCAAACTGTTGCAAACAAAACAGTTTTGATTTTCGCTGTGGTTTCCATTTAGCAACCGATCGGACCTTAAATTCCGAATAGTCCTCGAATAAAACTTTTACGACTCTTTACGAGCCTCTTCTTTTTTTCTTGTTTTTAAATACAATTTAAAATAAGAATTTTATGAACGATGCAACGTTACTGTACTCTGCTAGTTGCATTTACCGGGTGATCAAAAAGTCAGTATAAATTTGAAAACTTAATAAACCACGGAACAATGTAGATAGAAAGGTAAAAATTGACACGCATGCTTGCGATGACATAAGGTTTTATTAGAACAAAAAACACCCCATATTGCTAGACGCGTGAAAGATCTATTGCGCACGTCGTTTGGTGATGTTCGTGTGTTCAGCCGCCACTTTCGTCATGCTTGGCCTCCCAGGTCCCCAGACCTCAGTCCGTGCGATTATTCAAATGGTTCAAATGGCTCTGAGCACTATGGGACTCAACTGCTGTGGTCATCAGTCCCCTAGAACTTAGAACTACTTAAACCTAACTAACCTAAGGACATCACACACATCCATGCCCGAGGCAGGATTCGAACCTGCGACCGTAGCAGCAGCGCGGCTCCGGACTGGAGCGCCTAGAACCGCACGGCCACCGCGGCCGGCTGCGATTATTGGCTTTGGGGTTACCTGAAGTCGCAACTGTATCGTGATCGACCGACATCTCTAGGAATGCTGAAAGACAACATCCGACGCCATGCCTCACCATAACTCCGGACATGCTTTACAGTGCTGTTCACAACATTATTCCTCGACTACAGCTATTGTTGAGGAATGATGGAGGACATATTGAGCATTTCCTGTAAAGAACATCATCTTTGCTTTGTCTTACTTTGTTATGCTAATTATTGCTATTCTGTTCCGATGAAGCGCCATCTGTCGGACATTTTTTGAACGTTTGTATTTTTTGGTTCTAATAAAACACCATGTCATTCCAAGCATGTGTGTCAATTTGTACCTCTCTATCTACATTATTCCGTGATTTATTCAGTTTTCAAATTTATACTGCCTTTTTGATCACACGGTATTATACCACATACGATCTGAAGTTGGTAGTTAAGCTACCGAAACTAGTTACCTCTTTGTAAAAGATTTTAATGCTAAATGAAACAATGCATCGAAAATTTTCGAAAATTTTGAAAAAAATTATAGAAAGTTGCTAAAAGTTTTATAATTTTGTATTTGAGTACTTCATTGTTTCGTTACAAGGAAATAACGAAAAAATTTGTCCTTCAAAAGATGGTTCGTTGTTAGGTTATCTCGAACGCCATTCGAACCGGCGCAATCTCGTGCAACCGATGTCGACCGCCGACAGCTGGTGTCGGGACGGTGGAGCGGTGGAGTGGTGGTGCACACGCGCTCTCTGGACAGCCAAGGGCGAGTGCAGCGCGATCGTGTCGGCCCAGCGAGGCAGCAGGCAGCCAGCGGCCGGTACGGTACAGTTCTGCAGGCGCCAACGGCGCGGCGGCCCAGGGCGCGCGGGTTGTGCGGGTAGCCGCCAACGTTCTCACGGCCCCTGCCGCCGGAGCCGCGCGTGGCCGCTGGCAGGGGCACAAGCGCCACGCCACGCACTCGTACCGTACAAGGCGCAGGCGCCGATCCAGGGATCGGTTCTGGGGCGGGGGCCACAAGTTTTTTTATCGTCTCCATCTTCTCCCACCCAAGCATAGCTCGTTGCCTCACTCACTTTTGACGTGTCAGACGTGCCGTATATGGCTACAATTTCAATAACAATAAAATACAGGGTGTATCTAAAAGGATCATCCGATTTGGCACGTCTATATTGCTGAAACTAATGAACATATACAATGAATTTTACATCTATCTACATTTACATTTATACTCCGCAAGCCACCCAACGGTGTGTGGCGGAGGGCACTTTACGTGCCACTGTCGTTACCTCCCTTTTCTGTTCCTGTCGCGTATGGTTCGCGGGAAGAACGACTGCCGGAAAGCCTCCGTGCGCGCTCGAATCTCTCTGATTTTACATTCGTGATCTCCTCGGGAGGTATAAGTAGGGGGAAGCAATATATTCGATACCTCATCCAGAAACGCACCCTCTCGGAACCTGGACAGCAAGCTACACCGCGATGCAGAGCGCCTCTCTTGCAGAGTCTGCCACTTGAGTTTGCTAAACATATCCGTAACGCTATCACGCTTACCAAATAACCCTGTAACGAAACGAGCCGCTCTTATTTGGATCTTCTCTATCTCCTCCGTCAACCCGACCTGGTACGGATCCCACACTGATGAGCAATACTCAAGTATAGGTCGAACGAGTGTTTTGTAAGCCACCTCCTTTGTTGATGGACTACGTTTTCTAAGTACTCTCCCAATGAATCTCAGTCTGGCACCCGTCTTACCAACAATTAATTTTATATGATCATTCCACTTCAAATCGTTCCGTACGCATACTCCCAGATATTTTACAGAAGTAGCTGCTACCAGTGTTTGTTCCGCTATCATATAATCATACAATAAAGGATCCTTCTTTCTATGTATTCGCAATAAATAACATTTGTCTATGTTAAGGGTCAGTTGCCACTCCCTGCACCAAGTGCCTATCCGCTGCAGATCTTCCTTCATTTCGCTGCAATTTTCTAATTCTGCAACTTCTCTGTATACTACAGCATCATCCGCGAAAAGCCGCATGGAACTTCCGACACTATCTACTAGGTCATTTATATATATTGTGAAAAGCAATGGTCCCATAACACTCCCCTGTGGTACGCCAGAGGTTACTTTAACGTCTGTAGACGTCTCTCCATTGAGAACAACATACTTGTTTTGTTTTTTAATGAACGGGAAACTGAAAAAGTTTCTCAGACCTTTTCATAGGTGTTCAGCACGCCCCCCTTTAGATTTACGGCATATCAATGCGGTATTCAAATTTTTCACACGCTGCAACGAGTATGTCTTGAGTTACAGCTTCCACAGCTGTCATTATGCGATGTCTCAGTTGACTGATCGTTGCTCATAACGGAGGTACATAAACATAGTCTTTTATAAATAATCACATACTGTTAAGTCCGGCTACCTTGGAGGCCAGTAACGTAAGGCCGAATCATTTGGTCCAGTGCGACCGATCCATCGTTCGGTAATCCTTTGATTAAAAATTTCTCGCACTTTCCGATCCCAGTGTGGCGGTACCACATCCTGTTGGTAAATGAAGTTGTGCGAATCTATCTCCAACTGTGGCAAAAGAACGTTCTGAAGCATATCGACATATGCGCTGCCTGTAAAGCCGTCGGCACACGGACCGTGCTGTCGAACGTCAACGTTGAGCGTGCTAAGTTCAACGTGCTGCTGGACGCTCAGAAACGATGTGACTTGTGCATATTGTACATGGGCCCTGACGTGGTACACACGATCGCAACGCACTCCGGCGGCTGTTGCGGGAAGTTTCTAGTTCGTAAATCACACTGTTTACTAAACGGGCGCGCGTAAAATTCCCACGTTAGCTTTATTGAAACACACATTTTCCACCATTTCCACAAAATGGAAAGTTCCGTGTCCAATCAATAATGACACATGTTTATAAAAGTTCAAATACAAACAGTGCGATACAAATTTGCAATATTTATTCACATAAGATAAACATTATTTCATCATTCCCACATTTTAGTAAAACCCCAGGTCAGTCTTACTTGATCACTGTTCCTAACCAATAGCAGAATCTCTGCAACACGTGAATTACGAGAAGAAAAAGGAGCAAAATAGCTTTACACAAGTAGCCCAAGTCTCCTGTAGATCAAGCCAATCGAACACCCAAAGAAAGGTGAACTTATATTTACGTGACATCAAGAATTATAGTGTATACTTATATTAAATAAGATTAAAAACAGCCGACCAGTTGCAAAGGATAAAGTAATCTTTACCTAGGTTTCGATAGATTTAAATCTATCTTCTTCAGAAGGCGGCCTGAGGACAATGAACATCGTAATTTATATTAAAAGGTATGAAACATAAGTCAAGAATAGAGTTTAACATATATTAGGAGAATCTTGTATTACAAAATATGAGAAGGATTCCTGGTACTTACAGTATTACATTAACATGGAGTGATATGTCATTGTCGTTCTTACAAACATCTGCATAGCTCCATTAGTCCAAATAAAATATAGCCCTGAGAATAGGGTTTGTCAGACAAATAAAAATAAGTACATGGAAGTTGGAGAGCGCATAAGCGACTGAGTAAAATCGGCCACCGTAGTAGCACTGCGGCCAGGGCAGGTGGCGCTCAGGTCGCGAACTATGTGCCGATTGGCGTACGGAAGCAACATGTAAAATATCAATATTAATTGCGTCCTTAGATAGAGTGACAATAAATAAAAGGAAAGCATTTAACACTCCCGTTATGACATTGTGGGAGCCTTAAGAACAATAACGTAGATACATACATCAAAAAGGCAGGTGGCGCTTACGCCGTGAGTTACATGCAGTGGCATATACAGCCAGAATATAAAAGTTATATTACCATATTAGTGAAGCACACAGAGCGTATATAAGTCAAAACTTTAAGAATAATCAGTAATGGCTCTTAAGACAAATTACGAAACCTGGTCCACAATCCAGTTAATATACATTCTCAGGGAGCCAAGGTTTTAGAATAAGAGAAAATTACATAAGGACCGATGTAGTGGCAGCCATAAATCTTGAGAAAACCACATTACATAAAAGGTAGTGAGCTTAAAGATTTGAAAGTGCATTATAGCTTCCTGAGGAAATAGACTACTGAGTTTACCAACATTAATGTTATATATTAAACAGTACGGGTTTAAAGCCTTCGAAAAATTGTCTACAGGCAAGGTTCAACTGATCGTTCAGTATATTACCGTCTTTGAGCTCTAGATGTTTAAAAATAAGTAACTCTTCCCACAGATCTAGTCTCCGTCCTTTGACTTGTCTGTGTAGGATAACCGTGTCTTCCAACTGTTTAGGCGTATGGCCAGCTATCAAGAGGTGTTCAGCAAAAGTAGAGTTGTGAATATTCGCTCCTTTTTTACCTAATAGATGTTCTTTATATCGTGTTTTCACAGCTCTGCCTGTTTGACCAATATAATATGAGGGGCAGTTATTACAGGTTAGTTTGTAAACACCTGAATTCGAAAACCAATCGCTGGCAATCTCTACTGACAGTACAAGATTTCTTTTTAAACTGTTATCTGTAGAGAAGGAGACGTTACAGTTATATTTTTTATTTAGAAGACGTTTAATCCTATACGATATGTTACCCAAGAAAGGGATGGAAATAAATTTTTTAGTTTCTGTGGTATCTGTGGGGAGGTTATTGCTCAAAGTCGAACAATTTTGGGAAATTTTATTACTGAGCAGGTAATCGATCATATTCTGGTTGTACCCATTATTAACAGCAATCGCTTTGATGACATTCAATTCCTTTTGTTGATCCGCAGGTGATAGAGGAGTGGTTACCATTCGGTGAATGGCGGAATGAAAAAACGCCAGTTTATGAGCTTTTGGATGAGTTGAGTCAGCAGGAATGACATTATCTGAATATGTTTCCTTGCGGAAGATACTGAAATGGAAGGTATTATCTTGTATAGAAATTGTTAAATCAAGAAAATTAAGTTCACGTTTATCATTTTGAAGTTCTTTTGTGAAGGAAATTTTTTCATGTAAACCGTTAAAAGTATTGAAGAGCTGCTCTAACTCATGGTCAGTGCCATCAAAAGCAATGAAAATGTCGTCAACATAACGTGCATGATAGTGGATTTTGTGGCGTAATTCTGAACTTGAATTGAAGAATGTTGTTTCCAGGGCGTTGATGAAAACCTCTGCTAGAATACCGGCGAGGGGGCTACCCATTGCTAGACCATCCGGCTGTACATACATTTTACCGTTAAATGTGAAATAATTGTATTTTAAAATGACCTTAAGCAAACCAATGAGTTCCGCAATTTGAGTTTCACTCTTTTCCAAGGTCTGTGGTTTCATCAACCGGGACATTTGTATTCAGATAATGTCAGATAATGTCATTCCTGCTGACACAACTCATCCAAAAGCTCATAAACTGGCGTTTTTTCATTCCGCCATTCACCGAATGGTAACCACTCCTCTATCACCTGCGGATCAACAAAAGGAATTGAATGTCATCAAAGCGATTGCTGTTAATAATGGGTACAACCAGAATATGATCGATTACCTGCTCAGTAATAAAATTTCCCAAAATTGTTCGACTTTGAGCAATAACCTCCCCACAGATACCACAGAAACTAAAAAATTTATTTCCATCCCTTTCTTGGGTAACATATCGTATAGGATTAAACGTCTTCTAAATAAAAAATATAACTGTAACGTCTCCTTCTCTACAGATAACAGTTTAAAAAGAAATCTTGTACTGTCAGTAGAGATTGCCAGCGATTGGTTTTCGAATTCAGGTGTTTACAAACTAACCTGTAATAACTGCCCCTCATATTATATTGGTCAAACAGGCAGAGCTGTGAAAACACGATATAAAGAACATCTATTAGGTAAAAAAGGAGCGAATATTCACAACTCTACTTTTGCTGAACACCTCTTGATAGCTGGCCATACGCCTAAACAGTTGGAAGACACGGTTATCCTACACAGACAAGTCAAAGGACGGAGACTAGATCTGTGGGAAGAGTTACTTATTTTTAAACATCTAGAGCTCAAAGACGGTAATATACTGAACGATCAGTTGAACCTTGCCTGTAGACAATTTTTCGAAGGCTTTAAACCCGTACTGTTTAATATATAACATTAATGTTGGTAAACTCAGTAGTCTATTTCCTCAGGAAGCTATAATGCACTTTCAAATCTTTAAGCTCACTACCTTTTATGTAATGTGGTTTTCTCAAGATTTATGGCTGCCACTACATCGGTCCTTATGTAATTTTCTCTTATTCTAAAACCTTGGCTCCCTGAGAATGTATATTAACTGGATTGTGGACCAGGTTTCGTAATTTGTCTTAAGAGCCATTACTGATTATTCTTAAAGTTTTGACTTATATACGCTCTGTGTGCTTCACTAATATGGTAATATAACTTTTATATTCTGGCTGTATATGCCACTGCATGTAACTCACGGCGTAAGCGCCACCTGCCTTTTTGATGTATGTATCTACGTTATTGTTCTTAAGGCTCCCACAATGTCATAACGGGAGTGTTAAATGCTTTCCTTTTATTTATTGTCACTCTATCTAAGGACGCAATTAATATTGATATTTTACATGTTGCTTCCGTACGCCAATCGGCACATAGTTCGCGACCTGAGCGCCACCTGCCCTGGCTGCAGTGCTACTACGGTGGCCGATTTTACTCAGTCGCTTATGCGCTCTCCAACTTCCATGTACTTATTTTTATTTGTCTGACAAACCCTATTCTCAGGGCTATATTTTATTTGGACTAATGGAGCTATGCAGATGTTTGTAAGAACGACAATGACATATCACTCCATGTTAATGTAATACTGTAAGTACCAGGAATCCTTCTCATATTTTGTAATACAAGATTCTCCTAATATATGTTAAACTCTATTCTTGACTTATGTTTCATACCTTTTAATATAAATTACGATGTTCATTGTCCTCAGGCCGCCTTCTGAAGAAGATAGATTTAAATCTATCGAAACCTAGGTAAAGATTACTTTATCCTTTGCAACTGGTCGGCTGTTTTTAATCTTATTACGTGGAACCGTTGCTGTTGCGCAGCTATGTTTAAAATACTTATATTAAATTAATAATAAAGTAACAGAACCTAATAAAAACACAAATGTTAGGAAAAAAATTTATGTACTGGCGAGACGCGAACCACCACCCAAACATAAAAATTTCACTTTGGTGAAGCTACTCACCACTCTTTTTCTTTTTTCTTTTTTTTTCCAAAAAAATTAAACTTTTCACTCGAGAGAAGACTTGAACCTAGGACCTCTCTTTTTTTTGTTTTTTTGTTTGTTTTTTGTTTTTTTAAGGTGGTGGGGGAGGGCGGGGAAAGCAGAGCGATCAGGGGTCGTAACCCGAGGCCTGGTCACAGTGTCCCCCTCGTCCGTCAAGGAATCAGGGATGGGAAGGGGAAATCTTTTGTGGGAATTATTATTTATTTTTTATTGTTATTTACTGTTTTTAATACATCTTAACGTCGTTTTACTTTATACCACAACAAAAATAAATGTATCTAGCACCGCATCGTGCTCTGAGACAAAGAAAACAATATCTCGGCACGTTCCTACACCGAGGTAAAGTATATGGGGAAAACGAAAAAAAAGGGCTTCATACAGGGTGCAGAAGTGTGTGTCGCTACTCTCCTTACGCTACATCATCCAGGTACGTCTTCACGTATATCATGTTATTCCACCGAGAATCGAACTTAGTCTTGTCAGCTCACTCAATGGGTATCTTCTCCTACCTGTTGATGATCCAACTGCGTGGAGGGTCGCGTAGGGCACTCCCTAAGTAATGAGAAAAATACTGTCTGTATTTTGGGTTCCGTACGATCTTGCAATGACGTTCTTGTAGGTAGTTCCAAAAGTCGAATACATCTTTAGGTCCTTCATGAAATAAGTAGTGTACCGCATGCGCACGGATCCACGTGACAGCGTTGGTCTTGGCGCGCGGGAAATACTGTTGATCCGGAAATAGTAGAAACCGAGGTGTAATGTGTTCCGGAGTCACTCGTAGAAAATACGACAAAATTTGTCGCACCAAGCGCCATACGTCTTCTGCCGCGCCACATGTGAGACGGTGTTCGTCCGTGTCTGGTATCCCGCAGTCAACGCAGAGAGGCGATTCCGCCATGTTTATCTTGTGGAGGCATGATCGGGTGATCTGTTTACCATTGACTGTGATGTACCATGTGGATCGGACGGCTGTGTCCAGTGTAACCGAGTGAATCGTCTTCCACACCACCTTCCAATTAACCTGAGGGCTTTTGGTCTCCACGATGTTCGGTGGGCGCCTCTGCTGTAGGACATGATATACATTCCTGGAAATGGAAAAAAGAACACATTGACACCGGTGTGTCAGACCCACCATACTTGCTCCGGACACTTCGAGAGGGCTGTACAAGCAATGATCACACGCACGGCACAGCGGACACACCAGGACCCGCGGTGTTGGCCGTCGAGTGGCGCTAGCTGCGCAGCATTTTTGCGCCGCCGCCGTCAGTGTCAGCCAGTTTGCCGTGGCATACGGAGCTCCATCGTAGTCTTTAACACTGGTAGCATGCCGCGACAGCGTGGACGTGAACCGTATGTGCAGTTGACGGACTTTGAGCGAGGGCGTATAGTGGGCATGCGGGAGGCCGGGTGGACGTACCGCCGAATTGCTCAACACGTGGGGCGTGAGGTCTCCACAGTACATCGATGTTGTCGCCAGTGGTCGGCGGAAGGTGCACGTGCCCGTCGACCTGGGACCGGACCGCAGCGACGCACGGATGCACGCCAAGACCGTAGGATCCTACGCAGTGCCGTAGGGGACCGCACCGCCACTTCCGAGCAAATTAGGGACACTGTTGCTCCTGGGGTATCGGCGAGGACCATTCGCAACCGTCTCCATGAAGCTGGGCTACGGTCCCGCACACCGTTAGGCCGTCATCCGCTCACGCCCCAACATCGTGCAGCCCGCCTCCAGTGGTGTCGCGACAGGCGTGAATGGAGGGACGAATGGAGACGTGTCGTCTTCAGCGATGAGAGTCGCTTCTGCCTTGGTGCCAATGATGGTCGTATGCGTGTTTGGCGCCGTGCAGGTGAGCGCCACAATCAGGACTGCATACGACCGAGGCACACAGGGCCAACACCCGGCATCATGGTGTGGGGAGCGATCTCCTACACTGGCCGTACACCACTGGTGATCGTCGAGGGGACACTGAATAGTGCACGGTACATCCAAACCGTCATCGAACCCATCGTTCTACCATTCCTAGACCGGCAAGGGAACTTGCTGTTCCAACAGGACAATGCACGTCCGCATGTATCCCGTGCCACCCAACGTGCTCTAGAAGGTGTAAGTCAACTACCCTGGCCAGCAAGATCTCCGGATCTGTCCCCCATTGAGCATGTTTGGGACTGGATGAAGCGTCGTCTCACGCGGTCTGCACGTCCAGCACGAACGCTGGTCCAACTGAGGCGCCAGGTGGAAGTGGCATGGCAAGCCGTTCCACAGGACTACATCCAGCATCTCTACGATCGTCTCCATGGGAGAATAGCAGCCTGCATTGCTGCGAAAGGTGGATATACACTGTACTAGTGCCGACATTGTGCATGCTCTGTTGCCTGTGTCTATGTGCCTGTGGTTCTGTCAGTGTGATCATGTGATGTATCTGACCCCAGGAATGTGTCAATAAAGTTTCCCCTTCCTGGGACAATGAATTCACGGTGTTCTTATTTCAATTTCCAGGAGTGTATATCCCGCGCCGACACCTGTTTCGTCGGTGGTACTGCGATACGGACATAGCTGTTTTCAATGTAAAAGTTCCCGAAGTAGTAGAAGGGTGGGGGTATGTCTTGCGTCGTCAGTGGGGGCATAAGGGAGGGCGGAGATAAGGACTCCAACAGCAAATCTGTCAAACTTTCCGGGTGGTGGCGCCACAGCTTGAAGTGTGAGCTGACATACAGGGCCACAGCTCTGTCGTGGACATGGATTAGACCAAGACCTCCCCTTTCTGAGGGAAGAGTCAGTGACTCATAACTGACTTTGAAGAGCATGCCTGTACTGACGTAGGCTCCGAATGCCGCTAATAGACGTCGAGCCATCAGTAACGGTATTGGAAGAACACGTGCTATATGTGGAAGGCTCGATGCGAGGTAAACATTGACGAAGTGTGTCCTTTGAAGAATGTCGAGGGTCCGCAGACGAAGGTTGAAGATCTGGACCCGAATTTGTTGTAATAAGCGGCGGTAGTTAAGAGCCGCAGTGCGCCGTATGTCGTCGTGAAACTCTATTCCGAGACATTTGATAGTGCCACGAAGCTGTAGGGGTTCGACACACGCTGGGGTCAACCCGTCTCCTATGGCCATGGCGACCGATTTGGCGACGTTGAGACAGCTGCCGGAAACCACACCGTACGTGGTAAACCAGTCGAGTGCTCTGTTGACATCGTCGCGATTGCGGAACACGAGAACCAGGTCGTTTGCATAAGCTGTACAGCGAAATGTGACGTCACGTATGGTAAGACCGGTGAGGCGTTGACGGAGGCCACAGAGGAGCGGTTCCAGTGCCAGAGCATATAGTAACGTCGACAAGGGGCAGCCTTGACGCACGGAGCGGAAAATCGGGAGGGACTGCGAGAGACGCCCGTTAACGAGCACTTTGGAAGTCGCCCCTCGGAGGAGGCGCATCACGACGTCTGTGAATTGCTGTGGGTACTGCATGTGCTGGAGAACGGACGTTAGGTACGCGTGATCCACTCGATCAAAAGCTTGGGTAAAATCTAGTGATGCCAGCGCTCCCGGGATGCGGCGTGCCCTAGCTAGGGCTATTAAGTCACGGTATCGACACAGTGCTGTGTGGATGTTTTTGATACCCCCTAGGGAAGTCTTATCTGGCGAGATGACGTAAGGTAGGGTCGGTCGTAGGCGGTTTGCTAATAGTCTGGTGAATATCTTCATGTCGCAGTTGACGAGTGTTAGCGGGCGGTAATCTTGTATTCGAGCCCCACCTTTAGGTTTGTGAACCGGTATAATTATTCCTTCTACGAAGGTCGCAGGGAGCGGCACCGCGGGGGACATAAGCTCCCGACAGATGTCTGTTAACTTGGGAGCCAGTAAATACTGGAAAGCTCTATAAAACTCCACAGGGAGGCCGTCGGGGCCAGGAGACTTATTCGCCGCTCCTTTACCGATGGCGTCGATAACTTCGTCTTCCGTTATGTCGTTCAATAATTCAGTTTGTAAATCCTGTGGGAGAATACCATAAACCAGTTGTGAGACTGCTGTCACCGTCGTCGGGTCGGAACATTGAGCAGAATAAAGTCGTGCGTAATGGTCGAAGATGGCTGCAGCAATATCGCGTTGTGTGGTGTGATGACGGCCGTCCTCTGTGGTGATGGCATGTACGTTCTCGGATGACGTGGTACATTGTGGGTCGTTCCGTTGCGAGTCTGTCTTGTGTTCGCGCTCGGACGATCGTCCCTTCGAGGTGTCGGCGCATATGGGCTACGATCTGTGCTTTCGCACGCTGAACTGTCAACTGTCGTTCCAGTGTGGGTGGCAAGGAGGCGCATTCGCGAAGGACAGTGAAATAAAAATCAAGCGTCTGCCGCCTCCAAGCAGCAGTCTCACGACCATATGTAATAAAGGTTCGCCGTAGGGCCGGCTTGGCGCAGGTTAACCACCAACTAATCGACGTAGGATACGTTGGAAGGCAGCGGACGCACAAACTCCACGTGTCTTCGATGGCGCGCCGACAATCCGGAGAAGCGAGATGAGCAATGTTTAATTTCTAGGGATGTCGGCTGCGCCACACCCGTTGGCGACGAAGGGTGACGGTACATATATAGGCCTCGTGATCAGAAAAGGCTACTGGCCACACCTCCGCATCACGCACTGTTGCCGCGAGATAACGGGAGACGTAAATCCTATCGATGCGACTAGACGAGTGACTCGTGAAATGGGTGTATCCCGGTCTATTTCCTCGGACATTTCCCACGTATCTACCAGCTGGAGATCGCCGATGAGTGTCCCAAGTTCGGGGCACGGTGAATGGAGTAGCAGCTGATCTTTAGGTGCTTGGGTGCAATTGAAATCGCCTCCTAATATCGAGTCATCGTGCCTGTCCTGAAAAAGCGGTGCTATTCCTTCTGCGTAGAAGAGCGATCGGTCACGACGGCGATTCGTTCCGGAAGGGGCGTACACATTGATAAACCGGACGCCTTGCACCGTTACGGCCATTCCTCTAGCGTCGGGGCGATAACGGACCCCGTCCGCCTCGAAGCCCTCTCTGAGGAGAATTGCGACTCCACTGTTAGTTGGCGAGGCGTGGGACACATGAGCCGTATAACCATACATACCCGGGAAATCGGCGAAGAAGACTTCTTGGAGAAAGACAATGTCAACGTCTGCTGCATTGAGCATGTCTTGGAGCAGCGACAACTTCGTACGTGTCCGAATGGTGTTAATGTTGATGGTCGTTAAGCGATAGGTCTGTAGATCGTCTCCTGCGGTGGACCCTCCGTCAGTGTCGCCGTAAAAGGTGGGGCCTGTGATCTGCTGGCCGCGTCCGCGCCGTCATCTGTTGCTACTCGGGAGGGGCCGAGGTGTTGGAGAGAGACCTCTCTCCTCATCCACCACAGCGGCAGTAGAATCGTCTTCAATGTCATCCGCCCAAGGTCCGTAAGTTAACGGTGGCTGCGGTAGAACACTTGTGGGCTGAGTGACTGAGGGTGAATCCGCAGTCGTTTCCGGTTGTGTACTAACGGCGGGCGCTGTGCTGGCCATCCGTTTGTCCGAGAGAGCGGAATCGGGTTTGTCAAAATCAGACAAAGTGACAGGTGAGGGCGATCTCGTGTCATCCATTTTCCTCGTCGTTTCGTCGGCCGTCCGGTCGTCAACTGGAGAAGACGTCCGCTGGAGGCAATCGTCTGAGGGTGTGCGACGTCGCTTTTTATGTTTTCTCGGTGACCTTTGTTTGCGGACGTGGGTTTCTGTGTCCGAAAGAGTTTGTGGTTCCCGTATAGCATCCCCTTCAGGTAGAAAGGCAGAGGTCGGTACAACCCTAGCGTCGAGTTCCATTCTCTCGTCCGAATCTTCATGTGGAGTCGATGGGCGGCGGTCTTCAACCTCTGCAGACACCGTAATGGTGTTGGTCAATCCAGGACCGGCGACAGGTGCGCATTCTAACGCTTCCTGTCTTCCGGGGGGGTTGTCGTCTGTCATGACGGTCGATCGTGTCACCTCTGCGTAATTGAGGGGGAGGGCCGTGAGCCTAGGAGGTGGTGTCGTGTCATGCAATGGAAGTTGTGTAACCCGACGTTGAATACACGCCGAGCGCACATGACCCTCCTGGCCGCAATCAGTACGAGGTTGTCCGTCGTACATTACTATTGCTCGACAGCCACCTATGACTAAGTAGGACGGCACATTTTTCTTTAATTCAATTTTCACTTGTCGGACGCCGTTGAGGACCTGGTACGTCTTGAAGGTGTTCCATTTTTCGGCCACGTGGCTAATTACCGTCCCATAAGGGCGGAAAGCTGAGGTAACGACGTCCGGTGGTACTTCGAAAGGGAGTTCGAAGACTCTTAGTGTGCGTAATCCTAGTCCAGCATGGTCAACAGTAACCTCTCCGATGTGACCATCGGAGTGTTTGAACTTGAGAGTGTTCGCGCATCTGTTCACAACTGCGTGACATAACTCGTCATCGACCATCTTGACGTAAACGACGCTACTTGTGATGGATAGGTGGATACCGATGATGTGCTGTGTTGGTATTTGAACTTCGTCACGGATGAATCGTTCGACTTCAGAGGCTCGTGGTCGTGCGTAGTCGGGCTGGAAGCTGATCTTGATAGTAGCTTTTCTGTACGAATGAGCCATGGCGACTCAGTGTTCACGGACGCGAGTATTAGTTGTGGCGAGGAAGTAAACAAACTACGCGCGCTCGCGACTCTGCGGACGGGACCGCGACTCTGCGGACGGGACGTAAACAAGACGTCCTCGCCGCTCACCG
Organism: Schistocerca nitens; assembly: GCF_023898315.1. Taxonomy (NCBI): domain Eukaryota; kingdom Metazoa; phylum Arthropoda; class Insecta; order Orthoptera; family Acrididae; genus Schistocerca; species Schistocerca nitens. Next base: position 898,130,143 of record NC_064614.1, on the reverse strand, counting down.
GCCGAAAGCAGACTGTGATCTAAACCATCTTCATGCAGTTTGTTGCCATTTCTAGGATCTTACCGTTACAACTCTTAGCACTTGCTGAAAGCGTTAATCGTAGTTATGTTACTAACTGAAATTTAATTATAACGAATTGTACCAAGAACAATGCGTTTTGGGTGCATCCTCTGTGTATCGCTGCCTTCAAATAGCATACTCTCATAATACATAAGTTACAATAATTCTTTCTCATTATTTTATTGCAACGGATCACACAGTTAATAACGGGTTTTCTAGTGATTCTTAATTTGCTGGTGCTCAGAAACGGCATATATATGTATAGGCTTGAAATGAATGCCAATATGACGCCTCACAACTTCGTGCTGAAGGGAGATGGCGTGCATGTGACGTAGGTGGCGTTGTGCCATCTCATTGGTCAACGCTCAGATGCACGCTCAGAATATCTGACATGCTGGATACTGATCGGCACGTCCGAAAAGACTCCCGAACGTGGTATTCCATGCTATGACGTCAGAAACTCGGCACGCTCAACGTTCGGATGCACGGTCCGTATGCCGACGGCTTAACAGTATTCTTGGCAAAGAAAAATTTACCATACACCTTTTCCTCTGAAACTGCACAAAACGCATTACATTCTGCTCTCATGTTGTACAACTTCATGTGGTTGTTCCGAACCCCATATTCTGACATCATGACGGCTTACCTTTCCATTTAAATGGAATGTTTCCTCGTCGCTAAACACTAAGCGTGGAAGAAAACTGTCATCCTCCATGTTGCCCAAGACAAAATTAGAGAACTCCATACGTTCTTATTTGTCACCTTCACAAAAAGCTTGCAGTAGCTGGATTTTGTATGGTTTCACGTGTAAACGTCGACGCAACACACGTCAGTGAGACATTTGCGGCATGTTGAGCTGTCGAGCTGCACGGCAAACGGATTTCTGCGGACTCCTTGTGAAACTATCGCGAATGCGTTCGTCGTCTTTGTCAGACACTCGAGGACGTCCCAGCGATTTGCTTTTACACAAACAACCTGTTTCTCGGAATTGTCCATGCCATCGTCTAATGCCCTGTGCTGTAGGAGGATTCACACCGCACCTAGTACGAAAGTCATGCTGAACAATTATTACCGATCCGCACTGCACAAAACGTAGAACAGATAAAGGCTTTCTGTTGTCCCGACACCATTTTTTTATTAGAACTGAAGTGGGAATACACTGCAGCTACCTAGCGGGAACCATGAAAACTCGAGAGATTGCTCTTTCCAACACTATGCTGTTCACGCACGTATCTCAAATAACAAAATAGACATGATTTTTTTTAAAAAATCGGATGGTTCTTTTTGATACACCGTGTATATAAAATATTTTAATACCGGGTGTTTCGAAATGAATGTCTGGATTTTAAGATTTTGTAGCATTTATTACAGTCGACTTACAATTCTAAATAAACCATTTAAATGAAAGAGCAACTCAAACAGTTTTTCTTACAAGTGTTCACTGAGAGCACCATTCGTCACACGGCACACATCACAGGCGAGTTCTTCCCAAACTTTGATCAGTGTGTCTGAAGTAATTATTCAAATGGTTCAAATGGCTCTGAGCACTATGGGACGTTCCTCGGACATGGATGTGTGTGATGTCCTTAGATTACTTAGGTGAAAGTAGTTCTAAGTTCTATGGGACTGATGACCTCAGAAGTTAAGTCCCATAGTGCTCAGAGCCATTTGAACCATTTGAACTATGGGACTTAACATCCGATGTCATCAGTCCCCAGAACTTAGAACTACTTAAACCTAACTAACCTAAGGACATCACACACATCCATGCCCGAGGCAGGATTCGAGCCTGCGGCCGTAGCAGTCTCGCGGTTCCGGACTGAAGCGCCTAGAACCGCTCGGCCTCCGCGACCGGCAAGTAATTGTTGCAACAACTGCTTCAGTCGTGTTTGTTAAGTCGGGTAGATCAGCTGGTAGCGGAGGTATATATACAAGATTCTTTGTGAACACCCAAAAGTAAAACTGCATGGCGTCAGGTCGGATGAACTTGGGAATACATGCAAACAAGCTCTGCCATCCGGCCCCTTGTGGACAATGCAACGATCGGGTACAACGTCATTTAACCAATTGGATACTGAATTACCATGTGTTAGTGCGGTGGCACACCATCACGCTGCCAAAAGAAAAAAAATCAGTTTCGTCCAGTTGAGGAAAGAGCCTAGTTGTGGCGCGTCGATGTGAAAAACACCAGTTGCACTTGCTTCACTTAAAAAGGATAGGCCCGTAAACTTTACGGCGGGATGCGGCACAAAAAAACATTCACTATGAGAGAGTCTCATTGTTCAAATGGTTCAAATGGCTCTGAGCACTATGGGACTTAACATCTGACGTCATCAGTCCCCTAGAACTTAGAACTACTTAAACCTAACTAACCTAAGGACATCACACTCATCCATGCCCGAGGCAGGATTCGAACCTGCGACCGTAGCGGTCACGCGGTTCCAGACTGAAGCGTCTAGAACTGCTCGGGCACAACGGCCGGCCTCTCATTGTAAGTGTACCATATCGTGGAGGTTTACTGACTCTTAGAAGAGGACATATGAAGGGCTTATTTCAATAGTGGTACAAGTCCATTTTTGTTCATTTAGAGATACAGAGTCCTAAAGTTAAATGAGCGCTGAAAATCTGCAGTTGAGATTTGAGATACAAGAAATATTCAAGCATATGGCTTCTTGCTAGAGATGAACCTTTCTTTGTGTTTGTTTGTATCATTAATTTCAGAAGCATTATATGCAGAAAAGTGGAGGTAATGGACTTGTACCACTACTGAAATAAGCCCTTCATATATGCGTCTACTTAGGTGAAGTATCGATTCATCATTGAAGACGAACGATCTAGAAAATATTCATGGTCATGCAGTAACACGTCGTTTTCAAAGTTGGCACGTATCGACTCGATGTATGCCACGTGGCGAACGGTGGTCACATTGAATAATAGTAAGAAAAACTGTTTGACTCGCTCTTTCATTCGATATATTGTTTACAATCGAAAGTTGACTTTAATAAATACTACAAAGCTTTAAAAACCGGAAATTCATTTTGAAAGTCTCTTTATAATAACAACAACAATAATAATACTAATACTAATAATAAAATATGTGGAATACTTTAATGTAATAATAATAACTTACATCTACATACATACTCCGCAATCCACCATATCATGCATGGCGGAGGGTACATTGTAGCATTACTAGTCGTTTCCCTTCACGTTCCACTCGCAAAAAGAGCGAGGGAAAAACGAATTTCTAGAAGCCTCCGTAGGAGAACTAATTTTTCTTATCCGTGTGGTCCTTAAGCGAGACGTACGTTGGCAATAGTAGAATTGTTGTGCAGACAGCTTCAAATGCCGGTTCTCTAAATTTTCTCAGTAGTATTTAGCGAAAAGAACTTCGTATTCCGTCCAGGGATGCCCACTTGAATTCACGAGGAATCCCCGTTTTGATCGAACCTAGCAGTAACGAATCTAGCAGTCCGCCTCCGAATTGCATTAACGTCTTCGTTTAATACGACCTGATGACGATCCAAAACACTCTTGCGTTACTGGAGAATGGATCGAAGTAGTGTTGTTTACACAATCTCCTTTACAGTGGAAACAAGGCGACACTTTCCCGTACACCCAGCATCATCAGCAAGTCCGCAGACTGCTGCTTACCCTGTCCTTCCGATCATTTATGAGTACAGGGAATAAGAGCAGTCGTATCACCCTTCCCAAGGATACTCCTACCCACCCCTTGTCTCTGATGAATACTTGCCGTCGAGGACAAGGTACTGGGCTGTGTTACTTGATAAGTCTGCAAGCCACTCACACATCTGACAATCTATTCCGTACCCTCGTACCTTTGTATTTAGTCTGCAGCGGGGCACCATTCAAACGCTTTTCCTGAAATCTTAATCTATTTTATCTGCAACGCTGAGTAGTACATAATAGCATATTGATTTAGCACTGAGTGAATAGCAACAGCAGCTCAGAAAAATTAAAAACAAACAACCTGAAATTTGAAAGTGCATGTGTCACGCGGTTAATTTAAGAACTGTAATAGAAACAAACTTCCACAACATAAAACGAAGTGTGCAGTCACAGTTATAAGTATTTCATCGAGCTTCGACTGCCACAGTTTTCACGAGGTCATCACTGTCAATCTCCTTATTGGTTTGATGTGCCTTCTCACGAATTCCTCATCTGTGAAAACTACAATATCTGAGAGCAATATTTGCATCCAACGTCCTCATTTGTTGGATATTTCCCAATCCCGACAGTTTTCGCCCTCTACAGCTCCTTCTAGTACCATGGCCGTTATTCCTTGACATCTTCAGACATGCCCTCTCATTTAGTCCCGTGTTCTTGACAATATTCCGAATGTTTCTCTCTTTGCCTATTCTGGGGAGAATCTCCTCATTTCTTAACTCATCAGTCCATCTAATTTTAATTATCCTTCTATAGCACTACTCTTCAACGCTTCGATTCTCTTCTTTTTCGGTTTTCACTTCCAAACGTACATTCTCAGAAATTTCTTCCTCAAATTAAGGCCGATGTTTGATACTATAATAGTCCTCTTTCGGCCAGGAACGTGCCCTTTGCCTGTTCTAGTCTACTTTTTAAATCCTCGTTGCTTCCTCCATTCTGTATTATTTTGCTTCGAAGGTAGCAGAATTCCTACATTTCGTCGTCACCAGTTTTGATGGTTAGCTTCTCACTAATCTCATTTCTGTCACTCGTCATTACATTCGTCTTTTTTCGGTTTGTTCTGTCTGTATTCTGTGCGCAATAGACCATTCCATTCAACACATCTTTTAATTCTTCCTCGCTTTCACTGAGGATGGCAATGCCATCAGCGAATCTTACCAGTCTTATCCTTTCACCCCAAATTTTAACTCCACTCTTCAACCGTTTTTGCTTCCATCTTTGCTTCCTCGATGTGGAGATTGAACAGTAGAGGCGAAAGACTGCATTTATGTCTTACACGCTATTTAACCCGAGCACTTCGTTATTGGTCTTATGTGCTTGTTGTTCATTCTTGGTCCTGGTAGAAAGTTGCCTATTCCCCCTCTTTCCCTATGCCTTAATCCAATTTCTCTGTGAGTGTCGAATACCTAAGTGTCCACCTCCGTAGTTAAGCGATCCGTTTGGCTGACTTCCAGGCGGAGGACTCGGATTCGATTCCCTGTACTGCCAGGGAGTTTTCTTCGGTGGAAGGACTGGTGCGGGCTGCACTCAGCCTCGTGATGTCACCTGAGGAGCTGTTTGACCGAGTAGTAATGGCACCGAGTCTGCTAAACTGAACACGACAGGGAATGCACTGTTTTTGCCCTCTCCCCTCCATACCGCGTCCACATGACGCCGTTGGCTGGTGGATAAACGGCGTTCGGTCGGCCCCGATCGACCGTCCTGTGGGCAGAATGGCGGTGTTTATCCATTTTCAAACGCTACATCAGAACCACCTCTCTGGTGCCTTTACATTTCCTAAGGGCAAACTGATCATTTAATAGAACTTCAGGTTTCTTTTACATTTTTATTGTCATCAGCTTGGTTGCTCGAGCTGTTAAGCTGTGAGTGCGACCATTCTTGCAGATACGTGGTATCTTCAGGATGGTATGGCTCATATTTTTCCGAAAGTGTGATGGTGCGCCTCCAGAGTCATAGATTTCACATAACGACTTGAACAGTTGTTTGGTCGCCATTTTCTCAAACTATTTTAGAAATTTCGAAGGAAATACATGTATTCGTTCCGCAAGGCTTCCAGAGCTCTGTTAAACTAATATTGGATTCCATATGTCTTCCATATCAGCTCCCGCTTGTTCCTCTTTCGCGTGATCGGACAGTTCCTCCCTCTCTTGAGGCGTTCAACGTATTCCTTTTGTATATCCGTTCATGGTATGATGCCCTTTTTTTTACAGTTCTGCGAAGGTTGTTTGAAATTTTCTGATGGCCATTTATTTCGATTTCTTCGCATTTTTTATGCAGGCATTTCACCTTCGCTTTAATTCACTTTCTGTTTATTTAATTTCTGATCGACTTAAACTTTTGTTTTGAAAATATGCAGGACAAAGAGGAGTATTGCGTTCATTTATTTTCATTTATTATTACTCTCCGTTTCGGTCATGAACCGTCATCTCGGTATCTGTAGCAAAGCAAAGTAGGAATCAAATGCAGAGACACCAAAAGCCACACATCCTTTTCGTATAAGTGGCAGAACATATAGTGACACTAGAGAAACAAATATATTACTCACATATCAAACAAACTGAAACATATTTACTGGAAAATTCACACAAGTGTGTGAACTCACAGCCTCAAAGATGAGGCAAGGTAGTTGATGTAATCAATGTCAACGTTACCGTATGACAATAGAATTATCAAACGGGAACATTTTCTTCATGTAATTGGTAACAAAGTGTGAAACTTGCACACCTGATGAATAAAGAAAAGTCAAATACAACAAAAATAATAACAGTTTAAACACTTTAATTTCAGTATCTGATATGGAAAAACTGCTATAAAAGACACCAAATTAAACTGAAAATATTCTCGGTATAATGATAACGTCACTTAACACGTAAAAGTGTATACAACGTCTTATCGTTTGCTAAAAAAAAGCTGAGAGACAACTATAGGAGACAGTTTCCAGGAAAAAAACACACTTAGTGTATATTCAATCAATAATAAGAGTAGGTTATTACAAAGAAACACAATGTAGATAAGTATTACATATTAGCAACCTGAGGAGGTCATCAAAAACCACAAATAAAGTGGATACAATCCTTAAGCTTATCGTAAATACAAAAAGTAAGCAATTACCATGTGAACTATATTATCATTGATACTTTTTTTTATCTACATTCGACGCACCCACTGACAACAAATTTTGTTTTCTGTAACAGATGGGTCGTGAAAACGGGCAAAATATGAAACCAGAAAGCAAATAAATAATTAGAAGCTTTGGTGTAAACTTCTATAAATGCCTTTTCTTCAAAAGTGGTAGAAGACATTGCAGTCGATATGCAAGAAATGGGGGATGCAGTATTACAGCCACAATTTAAATGAGCTTTGGAAGAAGTCAAATAAGGCAGAAGGGATAGGTAACATTACACCGGAAATTCTAAAAGCATTGGGGGAAGTGGCAATCAAACAACTGTTCATCTTGGTGTGTAGCATGTATGAGTTTGGCGATATACCATCTGACTTTCGGGAAAAAAATATTCCACACAATTCCGAAGGCTGCAAGAGCTGACAAGTGTAAGAATTATCGCACTATCAGATTAATAGCTCATGCGTCCAAGTTGCTGACAAGAATAATACACAGAAAGATACAAAATTGAGGATGTGTTGGATGATGATCAGTTAGTTTTAAGAAAGGTAAAGGCACGAGGGCCAGTCCTGACTTTCCGCTTTATAATGGAAGCAAGACTGAAGAGAAATCAAGATATGTTCATGGAATTTGTCAATCTGGAAAAGCGTTCTACAATGTAAAATGATGCAAGATGTTCGAAACCATAAGAAAAATATGAGAAACCTGTGGAGAAAGACGGATACGAAAATGAAGAGAGACGACAAGTTTGGAAGACCAAGAGCGAAGTGCTCGGATTAAAAAGGATATGAGAGAGGGGTGCAGCATTTCGCTCCTGCTGTTCACTCTACGCATCGAAGAAGCAATAATGAAAATAGGAAAAAGAAGAATTACTGGATCTGTTGAATGGAATGATCATGCTAAGGAGTACAGAGTATGGACTGAGAGTAAATCAGAAAAAGACAAAACTAATGAGGAGTTTCAGAAACGAGAATAGCGAGAAACGTAAGACAAAAATGGAGGATCACAAAGTAGACGAATTTATGGAATTCTGCTACCTTAGAAACAATATAAACCATAACGGACGAAGCAAAGAGGACATAAAAAGCAGACTAATACGTGCGAAGATTCCTGACCAAAAGAAATCCACTAGATTGAAACACAGCTCTTGATTTGACGGAGAAATTTCGAAGAACGTACATATAGAGTATAGCACTGTATGGTAATGAATCATCTACTGCAGGAAAACCGAAAGAGAAAAGAACCGAAACGTCTGAGACGTGAAGCTACGGACCAATGTTCAAAATTAGGTGAACTCATAAAATAAGGAATAAGAAAGTTCTCCTAAGAATTGACCAACAAAGAAACATAGTGAAACAGGATGAAGGGGAGGTATAGGATGATAGGACGTGTGTTCAGATATCAGGTAGGTGCGACTACGACAGAGGGATATCTGTGAAGATGACAGACGTATGTGTGGTTCCCGGAGGGGGCAGAAGCCTTTTCAGTTGTTGCAGGGGTAACTGTCTGGACGACTGAATGGCATGGCCTTGTAACATCAGCCAACTTGGCCTTTCAGTGCTGGTACTGAGAACAGATGAAACCAAGGGGAAACTATAGTCCATTACTTTTCTCGAGGACGTGCTGCTCTGCTGCGTGGTTAAATGATGATGGCATCCTCTTGGGTAAAGTAATCTTCAGGTAGAGTACTGTTTGGATATCCGGGCCGGGACTATTCGCGAGGATATCTACAGGTAAAGCAAAAATGACATTCTACGGTTTGGAGCGTGGAATGTTAGATCCCTTAACCGGACAGACACGTTATAAATTTAAAAAGGGAAACAGATAAGTTGAAATTAGAGTTAATGAATTTTGGTGACAGTATAATCAGAGCTTCTGGTCTAGCGACTACGGAATATTAAGCACAAAATAAAATAGAGGTAATGCAGGAGTAACTACCTCCGCAGATGACGATTTACCTGAAGAAATGTGTGATGGGATGAAAGAAATTATTTAGTTGGTTAAAAGAGAGGAAAATTTGACTGTGTTCGGTAGATGGAACTGTTTATTGGGAAGAGGTTCAAATGGTTCAAATGGCTTTGAGCACTGTGGGACTTAACTTCTGAGGTCATCAGTCCCCTAGAACTTAGAACTACTTAAACCTAACTAACCTAAGGACATCACACACATCCATGTCCGAGGCAGGATTCGAACCTGCGACCGTAGCGATCGCGCGGTTCCAGACTGTAGCGCCTAGAACCGCTCAGCCACCACGGCCGGCGGGGAAGAGGAATAGAAGGAAAAATAGTAGGAGAACATGGACTGGGGGAAATAACTAAAAGATGAAGCTGCCTGGTAGGATTTTGCACAGAAGATAATTTGCTCATCTTTAACACCTGGTTTCAGAATCATGAAAGAAGGCTGTATACGTGAAAGTGACCTTGAGACACAGGAAGGCTTCAGACTGATTATATAATGGTAAGGCAGGTGTTGAACTGTAAGACATTTCCAGGGGCAGAAGTGGACTCCGACTAAAAATGATTGCTTACGAACTGCAAATTAAAACTGAAGAATTTGCAAAAATAGTGAAAGTAACAGAGGATCAAACAGGTAAAAAGACAACGCCTAGTAGAATTTCTTTGATGTCACAGGAGATACCGAATGTAACTGATGAATGCAGAAAGCATAACAATGCAGCAAATGAATGTCTAAAGAATGTGACTGACAATTGTGCGAAATGGCTAAGCACGAATGGACAGAGGACAAATGTAAGTCTGTAAAAGCATGTATAGGTTGTGGAAGATGGATAAAGCCTACAGGAAAATTAAAGGGGCCTTTGAAGAAAGGAGAAGCAGCTGAATGAATATCTCACATGGAAAACCAGTACTTATCAGAGAAGGGAAAGCTGAAAGTTGGAAGGAATGTATAGAGGGGCTATACAAGGTAAATGAACTTGACGGTAACATTATGGAAAGGGAAGAGGAAGTAAGCGAAGATGAGATGAGAGATGTGATGCTGCGAGAAGGATTTAACAGGGCCCTTGGAGTGGACGCTATTCCTTCAGAACTGCTGATACCGTTGGGATATCCAGCCATGACATAAGTATGCTAACCGAGTTTGTCCCGGCGTATACATTGTTCAAATAACTTACGGGAATGCAACCGGGTGACGCCGTCGACTACCGCTCATATTTCAGGGCGTAACTGAGTGAAGAGCATGATATATGAGACATGGAAAATGCTCTTACACATTAATAGAAATGTAATAATTCCATTTCCAAAGAAAGCAGCTATCAGTTTAGAAGATCATGGTTGCAAAATGCTGAAACGAAGTATTTGCAGAAGAATAGAAAACTGGTAGGAGCCGACCTCGTTACACTGTAGATCAGTTTGGGTTTGCAAAAATCTTGTAGCACGTGAGGCAATACTGAGCCTACGACTTATCTTAGAAGATAGATTAAAGGGAAGCAAATCTACGTGTATAGCTTTCATAGAGTTAGAGAAAGCTTTTGACGATGTTGACGGGAATACACGCTTTGAAATTCGGAAGGCAGCAGGGGTAAAACATCGGGAGCGAAAAGTTATATACAACTTGTACAGAGACCAGGCGACAGTTATAAGAGTGGAAGGGCATGAAAGGGAAAGAGCAAAGAGTAAGGTAATCCAAAGAAAAGTTTGGAGAAGGAGCTAGAGTTCAGAGAGAAGAAATAAAAACATAGCGGTTTACCGATGTTGTATTTCAGTCAGAGACAGCAAAGGACTCAGAACTGCAACTGAATGAAATGGAAAGTATCCTGAAAGGGGAATGTTAGATAGAAATTAACAAAAGTACAACAAGCATAGTGGAACGTAGTCGAATTACACCAGGTGATGGAGGGAATTCGATTAGAAAATGTGCCACTGAAATAGTAGCTGAGGTTTGCTATTTGGGTAGTAAAACAACTAAGGATGGTCATAGTAGAGAGGATATAAAATGTAAACTGGCAGTGAGCAGAAACGCCTTTCTGAAGAACAGAAGGACAACAGAGTCTTTTCTGAAGGCATTTGTCCGAAGTGGAACCGAGATTGTTTTGGAGAGTAAAGGGCAAGACTGTAGGGTCATCAGTCCAGAGTGTAACCTTGTACGGAAGTGACACGGGCAATAAGCGGTTCAGACAAGAAGAGAACAGAAATTTTCGAAATCTGATGCTACAGAATATTGCTGAATGAAACTGGGGAGAAAAATTGTGGCGTAACTTGACTAAAAGAAGGGATCGGTTGAAAGGACACATTCTGACACATCAAGGGATCCTCAGTTTACTCTTGGAGGGAGTAAAAATTGCAGAGTGACACTGAGAGATGAGTACAGTAGGCACTAAGCAGGATCAAATGGATTTAGTTTGCACTTGTTATTCGGAGATGAAAAGGCTTGCTTAAGACAGAGTAGCGTGGAGAGCTGCATCAAACCAGTCTTTCGACTGAAGACAGTTACAACATAGTATTCTCGTGCCACTTATCTTTACTTTGATTGCAAAATTTCATTCACAACGCAGATATAAACATTCAAATACGCGACAACGGCAACTGTAGCACTTTACAAAATACTGTATCTTCTGCTAACTCAAATTCGAATATTTTATGCCGTTATTTTGTTATTACTGCGTCCAAAATGTTTCGCATTGTAATGTATCGCCAGCATCAAAGGATAATGACAGTTCTTCACTCTAAATTGTTGTTAAAGAACCGCGATGCTATTATGTGCTGAAGAAAACCAAATCAATATATTAACTGTCTAATTTCGGTTGCGAGTTTGCTTCTAAATAAATAAGAGCAATGTACAGTTTTTTCACTTTCGTTGTCAGTGTTTTCCAATGGCCATATAGATGCAAAGAAGTCTTGCTACCTCGCGAAGTTTAAATGATGCTGCAATCCCTCCCTTCGGTGATTTTGCTAGGATGGCATGGCAGCTTTCTTGATTTTACGTGAATATGTACCAAAATGATTACTGACGCTCTTGGGCGGTAAATTGGCTGGAATCAAATAGCCTTTTTTTTAAAAACACAAAAAAAGTCGGAGCAGTACATGAAGCAATATCCAGGTGGAGCTAGTGTTTTCAGTTTACTCACAATCGCCAATTTTCAGTACTTGATCGCAACGTCCGATATGTAATTTTAGGAACGCGATCCCTTGTTTGACAGAGAAGACACATACAACAATTAGATGTGCTAGCCTTCAGAAATCACTCATTCTCCACTGTAAATCAGTACGGAGCCACTATCTTCCATCATTTATACCTCAAACTTCAGCTCCTCTATGCTCATAAATCACATCAACTTTAATCACTTGGAATAACACATTCTTTACTCCACCCGTATTGAATCAATTTGGTCTTCGGGAGGATAAAGGGACCAAAGCGACAGTTCTAATAGTTGTGTTCGATAATGGAAGACAGACTTAAGAAAAATAAAGACTTATTCATAGTCGACATGGAGAAAGCGATCGAAAATGTAAAATGGTGCAACATGTTCGAAAGCTTGAGAAAAACAGGGGTAAGCTATAGGTAAAGACGGATTAAATATGACATGTAGAAGAACCGAGAGATAAAAATAAGAATGGAAGATCAAGAAAAAGTGCTTGGATTACAAAGTGTTCGACCAAACTGTCCAATCTATACCTCAAGATGTCGGAAATAATAAGATGAATCAAGGTGACGCTAAAATTCAGGACGAAAGGATATCAGTGAACAGGTGACCACGAAGTAGACGAAGTAAATCAATTCTGCTAAATTGGAAGCAAATAACTTAGGATGGATAAAGGAGGACATAGAAAGTAGACTAGCACAGGCAAAGATGGCATTCCTGGCCAAAAGTAGCCTACTACAGGATCAAACATAGACCTTTATTTGAGAAAGACATTTCTGAGAATGTACTTTTGAAGCACGATTTTGTATGGTGGTGAATCACACATTGTAAGAAAACCGAAAAAGAAGAGAACTGAAGTATCTGTGATGTGGTACTAAAGAAGGATGTTTTAAAATAAATGGACAGTAAGATAAGGAATTAGGAGGTTGTCCACAGAATCGACGAGGAGAGAGGGATGTGGATAACATTAACAAGAAGAGGAGACAGAATGCTAGCAAATGGCTAAAGAAATCAAGGAATGGGTCTAGATGGAGCTGTAGATGTTAAAATTGCAGGGGAAGACAGAGATTGTAACACAACCAACAAGCAATTGAGGATGTGGGGGGCAAGTGCTATCTGAGATGAGTTTGACACAGGAAAGGAGTTCGTACCGGGCCGCATCAAACCAGTGAGTTAGTGACACTTGCACGAAGAGGGAATGTGTTGACATTTGCACGGAGCCGAGGACGCTGTAGGCAGTGGACAGTGTGTTTCAAAATTAGGATACAGCGGTCTGCCCTCCACTACCTTCGACGTATTCTGGGGAAGGTCAAGGCTCATTCCCTGCACGGAGTTCCCTGTCACCTCACCAGTAGTGTGCGCGACTTTCTCCCAGAGTTCAGTACTGCAGGTGAGCTCTGACTAGTACGGAGTGTTCCATTTTTTAGTGCTGAGATAATGGAGTTCACTGAGACCACCAAAGCGAAGCTTTTACTGATTTATAATGAGTGTCCGCATGTAGTGGGCTATACAGACAAACAAGAAGTGACTGGCGTTGTGTAAATTTTAAAAACAATAAATGGAATGGAATATTATCCGCAAAAATAACACAGTTTTAGGAGAAGGTAGCCATGGATCTAATCCAGATGAAGAAGCAAATGAAGTGCGAAAACATTTTGGCAGTGCGAAGAAGCGGATAAAGAAACAGACTCTATAGTTTCATCAATTTATGTTGAAGAAATAGGGCAGCTCTTCAATCGAGACTACGACTTAGTAACATCATCACCCTCACACAGATGTGCGAAACAATCGTTACATAGCATTGGGCGAAAATATATGTGATCTACACAGGATACCACGTATTCTGGAGGAATATTCTTCCAATAACATTTACTGATGAATGATGGTAACAATTTTTGCTTGCTTATGATAACAGGGGACCGAATGACAGAATACTGGTGTTTGGCAGCAAAAATAAAAATTCTTGTTTATCAAACTGCGCGAATCATTCTTGTGGATGGAACTTTCAAGAGTTCGACCAAGCAGTTTGTGCAATTGTTTATACTCCAGGCTAACAGCAATAGTTCTTGGGAGGAAACAAAAACCATTCCAGTTGTTAACAATTTGCTGCCAAATAAGATGCGAGAAACATATCAACTTTATTTTAAGCTATTAAAACTAATGTGCCTGATTGGAACCCTGCATCTGTGATGATGGACGTCGAAATTGCCCACAAAAATGGTTCAAATGGCTCTGAGCACTATGCGACTTAACTTCTGACGTCATCAGTCCCCCAGAACTTAGAACTACTTAAACCTAACTAACCTAAGGACGTCACACACATCCATGCCTGAGGCAGGATTCGAACCTGCGACTGTAGCGGTCGCGCGGTTCCAGACTGTAGCGCCTAGAACCGCTTGGCCACCCGGGTCGGCCGAAATTGCCCTCATCCAAGCAGGTAATAGTTCGTTTCCCGGAACAGAGGTTACTGGTTGCAATTATTATTTTAATAAATGTTGTGGAAACAAGATCAGTGATGCGACCTCATTCCAGTCTACAAGGAAAACGAGGAGTCCTCTAACACATCTTCTCCTGGAAATGTTGGTTGGCATTGTTTTCAGGACAGCACGCCTGAAAACCATAAGCTTCAGGACTTTTATGACTATTTAGTGGACCAATGGCTTGGTAACGAACACGTCCAAGAGAGATATGGAACTACTGTGGCCGGCGCCATTGCGTTAATAACGTCTCAGAAGGACAGAATCGAAGAATAAATACAGTAATATCAAAAGTTAATCCGAACGTTTATTCACTAGTGAAAAGTCTTCGAGAAGATGCAGAGTACTATGGACACCAGTTCGACCGACTGCTTATAAATTTTGATGGTAAAAGAAGACTGACGAAACGATAGAAAAGGATTTAAGGAACTTCGAGCCGATGAGACCTCAAAATCATTTCTAACTTGCGTAGCCTTTGCAAAGAATTTACGATGACGACCAAACCGCCATAATCATTGAAAAATTAGTAAATATTGAAAATTAGTTTAATGTAATCATTGGGAATCTCGTAAGTATTGTAAATAAAGTTACTAGGGGGACGAAAACAGACTAGCTTCTCGTGGTGTTCCCTGGAAACGACACAGAGTGGTCTAAATGTCTTCTGAAATTTGTAAAATATTCTCTAATGAAGACTGACAAGACTATCTCATAGGCCAAGCCTTTTCTAGGTAATATTTGCAGCTTTTGCCTTAGGTGGTTCTTAGAATCAAAATGTGTTTCCGTAGGCATGGAATACAAAATCTTTGCATTTCAAACGCAGCCAAATGGCATGCAGTTAAATCCATGCCTTCTCCCTCTCTTAGAAAATGAACAAACCAGCATGAAAGTAGTAAAGACAAAATAAATTCCCATAAAGAAGTGACTCGTCGCAGTTTTGCAGCCTTTTAACATGTGTTAAAACTAATTTCTAGTAACACGTGACTACAGCTGGCATGTTGAGGATGCGGGTAGACGAGCAAGTGCGCTCACGCTTGCTCGCCGCCTGGGTTGTGAGCGATCGCGGTGAAATGGGACGGCCGACTGGTAGTGCAGGAGAACTGTAAACAATACTTTCAGAGAAATGATCAAAATTAGGTTCAGCGTAACTTCGGACACGAACATACAGTTTATACAGCACGGTGCTTAAGGAGAGATCCCACCCAAAAAATTTAGTTTTTCTTCTACTTTGCCGACAGAAACCAAATTTTAAAATCGTGTCTACTATATGAAGATGTAGCAGTATCCAAAGTTTAAAGTCCGTAGCTTTATTGGTTTTCGAGTTTTGAATTTTTAATGTGGTTTTAATTGTATTCTTGAAAATCAACTTTTGGTACTCATACCACAATTTTCATAGCCGGATTTTGTAGATACATTCACAAGACATAGCTCAACGGTTCTGTGCATTCATTTTATGAGAAATAATAATAATTTGTTGTCAGTGTTTATTTCAAATTTGAGCCTTAAATTTTACTTAACTATCGATACGTGAATGTAATGATAGAATAAAAACATACATTTTCGATAATATTAATGCATAGAAGTATGTAAACACATCAAGACTATTTCATGCAAAAATTTCATTTAGACTGGTTAATGTTTGTTATAAAAAGTTGACACTCAGCTTAGAAAAACAAACTTGTGGTAAAATGGATTTTAACATTTTATCGAAAAATGAATGTTGCTTCAAGACATATACCCAATTAATTTCAGCGGCACCTTAACATTTTCCCTTCCTGCTTATATGAATTTTCTTATTGTAATTTCAAGATTAGGGTAGCCTTTTTCTTGAATTTTCTCAATACAAATGAACTCAAAGTTTTCTTAAGGAGGTGCAATGGTAGGAGTATCCGATTGTAGGCCGATGCCTAAACCCTTGGAGCTTGTTGACTGTACTGAACAGGACTTCAGTGTATACCCTAAATTTATTTTACGCAGACAACGAGCAAAGTAAGTGGTTTGCAGTGACTGGCTGCCAACTGTTTCGCTTCAGTTTTCCTGGAAATCTTGCAACTTGTTTTTCCCAGTTTGAGTTTATCCCAAGGTTGGAGTAAAGGTGGTTCTGTTTGACGGTGATAGACATCAAAAATTATCTTTGGTGTACTTCGGTGTGCTACAGCTCCTTACGCAACCAGCATTTCAAACATTTCTTAGACATACTTGTAATTTGAATACAGCCAAACCGTTTTGGGATCTAAGTGTAAATACTCCAAGGATCAAGGATGTGAAATATTTATTAAGCTTTTTTTTTTGAAAAAAAAATGAAGCTTTAGTGTGGAGTCTCCTCTTAAAAACGGAGAGCAGCTGTTTTTAAAGGGATGAAAAGTAGCATGTTGGTTGGGTTAGGAACTTCAAAGCGGTCAGACACGTCAACATCTACGTATCAGTGCAGTATCCCTGGTCTATGTGTTTATACTCTGCGATGGTGTCTTGATACGTTTAGTGTTCTATTAATATGCTTCATAATCTTGACCACGCCGAAAAAATTAAGTTTACACCAATATTACAATAGATTTCCATGCAAAAGGTTATGGACATTTGGAAGGCGAACAGTGAGAAGCCGAAGTGCAGAAATTAAAAACGAAAAAACAGTATAGAACTCCACTTTTAAGCAATATGGCTGACGAAAGTGAACGTCATACAGGATCAAAGAAACAAGCATTTCCCAACAAATGTTTCCTAACATTTTCACTATGAAAACATATTTTTGTATTCAGAAGGAACTCTCAGCGAATGAATCTACAGTTAGATCATGTTACCATACTGCTTTTCAGATTGAAAAGGATTGCACAGTTTCACTGATTTTCGGGTTATGTTAACAATGTGACAACCATGAAACAACTAGACTTTACACACCTACAGCGTGACGTTTGCTTGATTAGTTTCGTAGCAAAAGTAGTCTTGTAGACTCCTGTTTACACAAAGCAAATTTTCGTGACTCTACAAGGCTACAACTACGGTTGTGCGAATGTTTAGACTTGCTTGTACATGCAGCTTTTTATGCGATGAAATGAACGAAATCCAGCCATAGAAGCTCACTGGCAGACTCCAGGTTAAGAGCTTGTCTCTGAATTAGCATTACTCGAAAAATGGTAACAGTCACTGACCCTTTACAGAAAATCAAAATAAGCAATATTCATTGACTTTCTACGTTTTTATATTTAACGTTTGAATAAAATTGTAACGAGATTAAATTTGTCAGTTTACGTTTCGTCCCGAACAGCAGTCCTCCTAAGGCTGCAACAGCATAAGAAATATGTTTCTTATTTAGCTGTCCCCAGTTCTTTTCATCATCAAGGTATTAAAAAGAGACTTCGAATTTCATTGTTATTTTTCATTAATAAGTCTTAAAAATAAATTTGCCACGAAACGTGTTAATGAGTTTTTCTGAAGCGATACATGGTTGCTCATTTCTGTGGTGTGAGCGCGAGCCAGCTTGCACGAGCAGCTAGGCTTAACTGCTAGACTTCTTAGCGTCCCTGTACTTGTCAGAGGCTGGTTAGCCCGGCAAGCCGGCCGATATGGCGACCGCTACGGTCGTAGGTTCGAATCCTGCCTCGGGCATGGATGTGTGTGATGTCCTTAGGTTAGTTAGGTTTAAGTAGTTTTAAGTTCTAGGGGACTGATGACCTCAGATATTAAGTCCCATAGTGCTCAGAGCCTTTTGAACCATTTTTTTAGTCCGGCAAGAACCCCAGCCTCCATGTAAGTGTCACTCCATGCAATGTCACTCCGTGCAAGTTTTCCAACCGCAGGTGTTCCAACCCCCAAACCAGTCAGAATACTGACGACTGAAAAAAAAATCGATATTAAGGATTGTCGTGGAAATCCTTCTTTGTGGTAAAGCTGCCCAATAAAACGTGCAGACTAATCGTGTCGCGTCGCTATACAGTGCCAGACGTGCGCTGCCCGGTTTTACTGCAGCTGCATCGCTTTCCTTCCTGTGTTTACGCTCGTTTCAAACAAACTCTGACTGCAGTCCAGACGGTATACATTACAAGTCATTCGCGCCTGTAGCTACCGGGAAAGACAATGTAGCCAGCTACTAAGCTTCTTCTTCAGATTCACTCACACTGACTGGAACATGGGGTTGATGTTATAGGCAGTCCAGACCTCAACGTCTATGGAGGAGTCTCGATTTTAAATAATGGATTTCGAATTATAAATCGTACAGCGTTCTGGTAAGACAATAGCCGACTGTTCTGCAGTCTCACCGAACATGTGGCTAAATAGGTTTCCGTGTGTGACGGTTTTCCTGTCCAAGTTGTCCCCTGAGTCAGCGTTTTTACACCTGCAAACAGTCTTTATAGGAAATTGATTGAGGTATTGCGTATTTGGACGTTCGCAATGTGGTGAGGAAACCGCAGCGTTCTCTTCAATAATCACGTTTTCCTGAAAGCGTGACACGCGCTTGGTAGGCTTTACAGTTCTGTTAAACTGTACAGCCGTTTATAACGTTGTCTCTCAAGTTTGTCAATACTCGGAAGATGCGAAGCAAAGGATTTTTATTTTTTGGCTATTATTTGCCTGTGTATTTCTACATATATAATGAGTATAGGTCTGCACTTCTTTGATCTTCTCTATCTCTTCAGTTAATATACCTTTAGAAGGATATCAGATCTCCCGACGCTTCTGTGAGTGAAATCTTCATTGTCCTTTAAATCACTTTTCTTGAAGTGTTCTTTCCTCCCAATTAGAATTATGTGTTCTTTTCTGAATTGATCCGGAAAGATACCACTTTATATCTGACGGTTGTGATTCATTGCAGAATCTTTCTACGCGAAGGTGTAACGAAGCAATATTGGCTCTTTTCACCTACTCACGTGTATGATATGAGTATTAATTTGTTTGTACTGGTCAGCTGGCAGTTTTGAACAAAGCCTTGATCGTCTGTAACAGAGCTGATTCCGTCCCACATCCTTGCTGTGCCCCCACGCATCTGGCGATGATTCTCCCTTCTAAACGACATACTGAACTCTGTCCGATAAGTGTACTCAGTTTCTTATTGTTTTCACAGCCCGCATTGATTCTACATGGGAGATGTTCGATGTAGTAGAAGTGTTTTTTTTTTTTTTTTTTTTTTTTTTTTTTTTTTTTTTTTTTAGAGCCGGCCGCGTAGGCCGAGCGGTTCTAGACGCTTCAGTCTGGAACCGAGAGACTGCTACGGTCGCAGGTTCGAATCCTGCCTCGGGCATGGATGTGTGAGACGTCCTTACGTTAGTTAGGTTTACGTAGTTCTACGTTGTAGGGGACTGATGACCTCAGATGTTAAGTGCCGTAGTACTCAGAGCCATTTTAACAATTTTTTTGTTTTCTAGAAAAGATGACATAGGTTCTAACAACTGTTCCGTCAGGTTCAGTCACCTCCCCCTTGTTCCTGTATTATTTTCAGTTGCCTTCGAATTCTCAAACGTATATATACATACTTTCTGATCAAAGGAAACTAGGAAAATTGGAATTTACGATTCCACCGACAGCACCGTAATTTAGACGCTATCTGGCCAAAACTATCCGGATACCCCACGTAATGTGGAATTCAGTACTAGATATTACGAGAGGCTGACCTACCAGTATAAAGGAACGCGAGGAGGACCGCGTACTGTGCGGCTGGTCCCGGCGGAGGTTCGAGTCCTCCCTCGGGCATGGGTGTGTGTGTTTGTCTTTAGGATAATTTAGGTTAAGCAGTGTGTAAGCTAAGGGACTGATGACCTTAGCACTTAATTCCCATAAGATTTCACACACATTTGAACATTTTTGAGGATTGCGTTGTCATTAGAGAAGCATTAATGGCATAATGCGTTGTTCAGGACAGATATGTGACTTCAAACGTGAGCTACTCATTGAACGCCACCTGAGTGACAAATCCGTAAGGGATATCTCAATCATTCTAAAGCTGTCAAGGTCGACTTTTGGGGATGTGTTTATGCAGTGGAAAGGCGATGAACAACCATAGAAAATCATAGACGAAGCAGACCTCATTTACTGATAGACAGCGAGCATCGAGTAATGCAGAGGGAGACAGAAAAAAAAAGTCGTACGAAATCAGTGGAAGGGATCACTTGTGATCTCTAGAGTACTACTAGCAGTCCAGAAAGCACAGTGAGTGAGCGAAGGGAGTTGAAAATAATGGAGTACAATGGTTGGGCAGCTATTCAGTATTTAAAATGGTTCAAATGGCTCTGAGCACTATGGGACTCAACTGCTGTGGTCATAAGTCCCCTAGAACTTAGAACTACTTAAACCTAACTAACCTAAGGACAGCACACAACACCCAGCCATCACGAGGCAGAGAAAATCCCTGACCCCGCCGGGAATCGAACCCGGGAACCCGAGCGTGGGAAGCGAGAACGCTACCGCACGACCACGAGATGCGGGCTTCAGTATTTAGCAACGTTGGGATAAAGAGGAACACGAATGGACAGTGAGTGGCTGGAAAAGAGTGAATTACATCATACGCCGCGGCAGTCACATGGGAAGGTTCGGGTTTGGCGAATACCTGGCGAACGTTATCTACCATCATGTGAGGTGCCAATGTGAAGTACAGAGAAAGTAATGTTATGACGCTGGGGTAGCAGTGTGGTCCCAGTATTGTGCTTAAGGAAAAGCTAAATGCTGAAGGATATGAACACTTGTTGCAATACTGTGTACTGAGTGCGGTAGAGAAACATTTCGGAGACGATGAGTGATTTCATCAGCATGAAAAGCAGCATACTTGTGGCAATAGTTTGTGGACAATAACATTCCTGAAACTGACTGGCCTGCCCAGAGTCCCAACCTCAGACCAATGAAACTGCTTTGGGATAAGTTAGAACGTGGACCAAACTCCAGACCCCCGCGTCCAGCATTACTGTCTTCTCTGGTTTCGGCTTTTGAGGAAGGATGGGCTGCCTTTCGTCCACAGACAACGAGACACCTCATTGAAAGGGTCCTCAGCACAGTTCAAACTGTCATAAAGGGACAGTGTCGATACGCCCCACGTTAATGTTGACTAATTAGTGTCCAGATTCTTTTGATCAGATACTATTTGTGCAGCTTAATGGCAGATTAAAACTAGGTGCCGAACCGTAACTTTTGGCTTTCACAGCAAGTGCTCTGAGGTACTGAAGCACGACTTAAAACCTGTCCTCACAGCTTTACTTCGGCCAGTACCTCATTTTCTACCGGCGCAACCCACCCCCCCCCCCCCTAACCCCCGCACCCCCACGACATTCCTTTCTTCCAGGAGTGCTGGTCCTGAAAGAAAGTTTCGGCGGAGAACTTCTGTCAAGTCTGGAAGGTGGGAGATGAGGTAATGGCGGAAGTAAAGCTGTGAAGACGGGCCGTGAGTCGCTCTTGGATAGGGCACTTACCCGCGAAAGGCAAAGGTGCTGTGCGGCATACAGTAATCCGCCAGGACGTTTCGTATAAGCACACACTCCACTGCAGAGTGAAAAATTCATTTTAGATAGTGTATGTGTTCCCTGCTGAAGACGCGGTATGTTCAGTGATACGGATGATGTCTCCTGCGTAACACTATGTCCCATCATAAAGTATCTTCAGTTACTGTTGCTATGCCGCACTATATGTGGTCAAGAAAATCCTAGTTTGAGTCTTCTCTATCTCGTGGATCCGACTTAAAGTCTTGATGGAAGTATGCAGCCCTAATCACAATCAATATAAATATGACTTTAAAAATGCTGATAGGCTGCTGTAATGAAGGAGATCCAGATGGTAGTAAATCTTTTATTGTTCTGCCGCGTTTCGAGCAAATCCCGTGGTCAGAGCGCCTAGTAAAAAATACAAAATACAATACAAATAATAGTAAATAAGGCGAGATAACATTTTAACTTGCTGAAAACAAGTAGGGCAACTAAAAGAATGCATATACATGGCACTTCTTACAAAAGAAGTTAAAGTGGACTCTTAATGACGTCCATACAAAACTGACAAAAAAGCCTTGTTGTCGAAAACTGTAAGTGACGTAGATCAGTCGAAACCAAAGCGTGACGTGAGACTGAAAGCACTGAGTACATAAGCTGAGTGCCCTCTCCATCGTGTTATGCGTCATAAGATTAAGAAATAAAATCAGTAAAATAATTTTTATGTTATTTTATGTACACTGGGCCACCTGAAACTTTGTAGTTTCCCTTGAAAGAAATACGCCGCAGTTGTCAGAGAATAGCTTACCATACTCCCACTACAGGACCTCACGACTGACTATAGCTTTGAGTACACAAAATCTATAGCCAACTTATAAGGAATTTCGCAATATTTAGATTGCAGCCTTAATACAAAGCAGTTTATAACAAAGTAGTGGAAGGTTAACGTATAGTAAAAAGCCCTTTTTTATCCATTATTACATCTTGGAAGAATTCAAAAAATCATTTACGATAGCTTGCTACCTGCACATTTATCAAAAGATTCATGTCATCCTGATAGCTCACGTGGATTTCAATCTCCTCAAAAATATCTATGATCGTGCCTTTATTATCACAGTGCACAACAGACAGGTCATCGGTAGTGCTTTTTAAGCAATGCTTGGATCCTCTTAGATGGTCCCCTAATGCACTACCATTTTAGCATATCCATTCTCATGATACCTGCCCTGAAAATCTCTTCCAGTCTGTCCAGTGTAATGTTCCGCACACGACCCCCAATTGATCTTGTAGACTCCTGGTCTGCTAAACTTATTAATCGATGGCTCCTAGCTGTGTCACAGTATTTTGTGGAATTTTGTATTTGTCCGGAAACCCACAGCAACGTTGACTTTACCGAACGCATTAGCAATTTTATCTGACATAGTACCATAGTAAGAGAGAGATACATACTGTTTCGTCATCGGGTATCCGTAACCCCACATTTCCTTTCAACTTTCTTAAAAACCTCCTTCGTGGTGCCTAATTTTGCTACACAATAAAACATGTAATTAAAAAATTCGCGCTTTTGTGTCGGTGGATGACATGAATTCTTTGCAATGATCAAGTAAATGGCTATCGGTTTACGATAAATACCAATCTTCAATATCTGTTCAACCCTAATGATTTGCAAGTCCAGGAAGTTAATGTTACCCTTCACTTCTATTTCCATCGTAAATTCCACATTTTTATACAATGCATTAAGGGTACTTAAAAGCTCATGAACATCGCCCTCATCACCTTTGACGACCAGAAAGACGTCTTCAACGTATCTACGATACAATTTTATCTCCTTTGAAATATTAGAGTAAGTAGCGAAGAATTTATTTTCCAGGTGATTAACAAAAATTTCTAAAAATATTCTTGATAAACTTGATCCCATAGCTAACACTTCCTTCTGGTAGTAAATTTTCTGATTCATAGGAAAGTAATTAAATGACAGAGAAATTTTAAACATTTCCAACAGGTCAGTAGCATTCACGGAGTCCATTTCTCCAAACCACCTTAATTTATTATAAACAGTTTGGAACATTTCATCATTTGGAACTTTCGTGTATAGGCTCCTTATGTCAAATGAAAGGTTAATGCTGTTTGGGAAGGGAGGTTCAGTAAGGTGATGATGTTCTTGTGGTCTCCCGTATGAAGACTGTTTCGATGCAGCTCTCCACTCTATTCCGTGTACGTCCTTCATCTCTGCGTAAGTGCTTCAGCCTGCATCAAATTAAACCGCTTACCGTACTCAAGCTTTGGTCCCCTATGTAGTATGTATCCCCAACGCTTCCTTCCATTATGTGTGAAATGTACACCGAGGCACGTGAAACATAATATTTCTTTAATGTTCCTCAGCTGTCTCTGCTCAGTTGGTACTGCAACAGGCATAACATAGGAAACATTAAAATAACTGTGTTTGAATCTGTGTGTTGGAAATGCGGTCATGTCCACTTTTGTTCTCAAATTGCGTTTACTGGAGGTAACTGATCTTTATGTTTGTACACATCGTTTGGTATAACAAGGGCTTATTTCTTCCCAATAGAAGCGCTGGTTAGATAGATTGTGAGGTAGAGAAGAGACCTTATCGAGATAAACAATAAAAAAAGAAACTAACGATTTAAAGAAAATTCTAAAATACATAACTGACAAGAAGAAACCATTTTGTAACGTATCTTCCAATGGTCAGCGAAGACTGGACAAGATAAAGATGAAGCACACCGACAATTGTCTGCTTTGTTGTATTTCGATTGTGGTTATATTCTGAGTACGGCATGAATAAACCTATACACTTATAACACACTATTTTATTGCTACAATGAATAGAATAATATAAACTTGCATAACACAATATCTTCCGCCGAAAACAGAACGCTAGTTGCCTCATCAACATTATTAGGTTCGAAAAAAAGAGTCATCTCCTGTATATTCAGTTTGGATTCCTGACCACACACTGTGGCTAAAGTATGTTGTAATTGTATATATTGTTTCATTCTGGAGCCGATTGTTATATGGCAGCTCCACGACACCATGCTTAAACTCGTTGTATAGTGAAACAGTTTTTGTGTCTCCTGGAGAATTTACTTTGTGAGACATGACACCTTTTCCTACTCACCGATCCATTTCTATGTAGAGCGATGCTCAATAGTTTTGTTCTTCGTGAGATATGACAGCTTTTCCAACTTACCGATTCATTTACATGTAGAGCGATGCTCGATAGTTCAGTTCGAATGTAAGGTTCTTAATGAGAGACATTCCGACAGTTCATTGACTCCTGTTGGTAGCTACCCGAAAACTCCTCAAAACTAATGTATGTACCAAAGTGAGGCATAACGGAATAATCGGAAACAGTTTTCAAATTTAGTAAACCAAGATACGTATTGCTCGAAGATATGTGTGAGTTTGTAGTGTTAAAAGAAACACAATACATGGTAATAAGAATAAATATTCAATTCCTGTTGTGGGAGTAAGCTGCCTGTAGCCCTGCCGAACGTCACCTCTAGTTGACCATCAGTGGTTGTTCCCAGAAGTGAGAACCGTACCGGTCGGCTGACTGGGCGCTTGTCCTCTCGGAACAGGCCATCAGATGTACGTGCTGTTAGGTGCCTGAAATTCGCAGAAGCATCTGAACAGCTGTCTTCTTCACCCACAGCAAGTGTTCGGAGAATACCTCAGCGTGCTTTTGTCGTTGATGATTTGATGTGAATTACAAGTCAGGGAGTTAATCTCTCCTCCTATTCTGACTCGTACTAATGTCCGGTTGTGTTACTAGGACTTTCACACCTGGTCGCCCCGGCACTAAGTTGTATTTACAATATATGTCTACAGAAGGGCTACTATCCACTTAAATGGAAAACGGCTGAAATAGTAATTATCAAGAAGCGCCCTGACAAGGATCCAACCATGCCGAAATCTTATGGGCCTATTTGTCTCCTGGGTGTGATGGGCAAGGCTTTTGAGAAGTTTCTGGCTGACCGACTCTTGAGTCACCGGGCTTTGCATGGTATGAGTGATAGGCAGTTCGGCTTCCGAAAGGGTCGCTCCACTCAGGATGCGATCATTGAGGTTTGTCGGATTGTTCACTCAACCACATCAAGGTATGTTATGGGTATAATGATAGACATCTCGGGGGCCTTCGATAACCTGTGGTGGCCGGCACTCTTCTCTCGTCTTAGAGAGATCGGGTGCCCGCAGCTACTGTATGGTTGTCTGGAGGCCTACTTTGATGGGAGAACTACTAAGATAACGGCTCCTGGAGCCGTTGGATCTAAGAGAATATCCCGGGGTTGTCCCCGGGGATCTGTGTGTGGTCCCATTTTCTGGATATTAACATGGAACCACTGCTGGATGTCTTGTAGGGGGATACTGCAGTTCTGGGTGTCGTTGCATATGCGGATGATCTCGTGATTCTGGTAGAGGGCGGTACTCGTAATGCGATTGAGGAACGCTCTCGGCTACCTATTTCCCTGTTAACACGTTGGTGTCAGAAGACTAAATGTCTATTGCGCTACAGAAATCACTATATATGCTTCTGAAAGGCAAGTTAAACGGGGACCATATAGTCAGAATTAATGGGCAGATAGTATCGCGTCAGAGATATGCACGCTACTTGGGGGTACATCTAGATGAGACATGGAGTTTCATTCCGCATATCGAGCAAATGACATCTAAGTCCTTAGCTTTGTTCAACAAATTAATATTAATTGGACAAAGAAGATTCCATCTACCATCAAAGGCAATCAATATTTATCATAACAGTATACTGGCTCCAATAGTAGGGCACGCATCGGGTGTGTGGGCCCATAGGTTAGCTCTAGTGCAGCCTGCCGCTGCTGTCAGGCGAATACAGAGGAATGTTTTGATGAGATGTATTGGTGCATTTAAACCTAGTCCCACAGATGCACTACTGGTAACCATAGGGCTATGCCCACTAGATTTGATAATAAGGCAACACGCAGCCTTCTATTGCCTGCATAAATAAAACATTTACAAAGTGCAAAATATTATGGGTGTTATATTAAAGAGAGAAAGGTCGACATCTGGCAAGGAGAATGGGATAGGCCTAATAAGGGCCGTAGAGACTATATGTTTCTACCTACCGCAAGGGAAAGGCTTAAGACCAAAGTATTGAAGCCCTCTCAGGGCCTAGTTCACTTCCTTACAGGTCTTGGTCCCTATCCCATGTACCTACATCGAATAGGGAAAAGGCCAACACCAGACTGTGACTGTGGTGCCCACGAGGGATCATCTGAACGTACAGTGTTTGACCAATATACGAACAGCCTGTCTCAGTTGACAGGCAGCTTCTACAAACAAGAAATGTTGAGGAAATATTGAGGAATCGTGAATTGTTCGACAATTTCGTAAAATTGATAAACAAAATCTCAAAGGAGGCTCAGCGAGCTTACCTTGGGAGAGGTTAAATAGCGTGTGCGCGCTCAAGATCTACAGCGTAAAATGTAAATATATTGTTTGTTTAAGTCTCTGACTTGTAGTAGCTTGTACTTGTAGTTATCTCAGTATGGTGGTGGAGGTACCAAAAGAATGTTATAAATGCAGTGGTTTCCTGGTAGTAGCGGCCCACCTCCCCGCGGCTAGGGACGGGCAACTCTCGGGGAAGATTCCAGAGATGCTAAGAGGTCGTTCATTTGATACATATTACTATTTAGTTTATTTGCTTGGAAGTGTGCTCATATTAATAAACCACTTTTGTAAAACCAGTAGTAAAGTTTAGTGTTGATCATGATGATCGTATGGCATTGTTGGCCGGGAGGCCCCATGCGGAGAAGTTCGGCCGTCGTATCGCAAGTTCTTTTTAGTTGACACCACTGCGGCGACTTGCGAGTGAACGATGATGATTAAATGATGATGAAGGACACACAACACCCAGTCATCACGAGGCAGAGAAAATCCCCAGCCCCGCCGGGAATCGAACCCGGGACCCCGTGCGCAGGATGCGAGAACGCTACCGCAAGACCACGAGCTGCGGACAGTTTAGTGTTAATACACCCCCTCAAAAGTGTTAGAAAGTGGGTTATGTATGTATCAATAATTCTAGTTCTGTATTACTGGGATGAAAAATTAAAAAAAATAAAGATGTTAATGTGCGCATCATTTTTTTGGCAAGGGGAAAGAGAACAGCAACATAAATCTTCACATATTGTCTAAAATTCAGTGCGAAAAGGATATGACCAGTACAGCTCTGGTGGTCAAAAAGTGACCGAATGATGTGGGTCGCTCTGAAACGTCCCCTTTAAACATTTATACAAGACTGTGCTTAACCAGACACACAATATTTTTAGCGCAACGCAATCTGACTTTCAAAAATCCCTACAAAAGAATGGCCCTGACTAACATTAACCTATACCTTTCACAAATCACTTACCTCACCAAAAATCTTCGTTACTCGAACTACTGCAAAACAGCGAGCGCCACTACTGCCAGCTAAATAAAAGATTCAAACTACGGAAGGCACTAACTACTGATAGGCATAGTTAGGAAATGAAAGATTTTAGTAGAGAACAAACAATGTATTTACCTTAATAGTGTTGAAAAATCATAATATACATAACAGATCATGACATCCAGTCTTACAAATTTCCAAATTCCGCCATCTCTCTCCCCACATCCACCACTGCTGGCGGCTCACCTCCAACTGCGCAACGCTACGCGCTGTTCACATCCAGCTGCTCAACACTACAATGGCAACAACAATGTAAACTAGCCACAGACTGCACACAGCACAGCCAGTGATTTTCATACAGAGCGCTACGTAACGTTGCCAATAAGAAAACATAAAACAGCCTACTTACATAGCCCCCATGCTCCCCACAAAAAATTTTACAAATTGTTTTGGGCAGTGGCCAATAATGATTTGGTAAAATTTTTCATAATTACGATAACAAAGATATCAAATACACACACTTATTGATACAATGTTGGTCAAAAGCTAAAATTTTCTCACAGTCCATAAAGACAGTCCTGATCATTCATCACGGTAAAATTGCAGTGTTTTTTTTTTCTCAAAGTATGAGCAGTAAAAGAGAATGCACACGGAAGTAGTGGATTTCCATGCAGTCTTGAAGAAGTAGTGTTGTCCTTCCAATGGAAAGACAGTGCTGACTCTTGACATGCAGACAGGTAATGGGCAACAACAGAGCAAACCCACAGCAGAGTCAGTCGAAGTTTTGAAGAATATTGGTAGGTAGGTCATCACAGAGCAGACCCACTGTAGCCCTGGTAGAGATTATGGTATTGGTGGGCCACCAGAGGTGCAGACCCACTGCAGTCCTTGTAGAAATAATGGTATTGGTGGGTCATCAAAGGTGCAGACCCACTGTAGACGTTGTAGAGACGGCCAGCAGCCATCTGTTGCGACTGTGCAGGTGCACAATCACCATCGAAGAGTCTTGCGGAGAATATAGCAAGTCCATAAACCACCACTTGTGCACTCACGAAGTTTTTGAATTGTCCTTAGAACCAGCAATACTGTTAACCAGTCCCTTGCTGAATTATTAACACACATGCAAGCACAAACAGTCCCAACTTCTCACATATTGTCCATATACTATGACCAACAGAAACGTGTGCAGTAAAATGTAACTCACAAGTTACTTAATTTGATGAACTGGTGTCAATTACAATTTTATGACATAAGAATACAATAAGAAAGGTACAAAATACATCATTAAAGAACATAACAATACAGATAACATTTGTAGTAATACGGGCTTTACAAAAGAATCGAAATAACATATACATCAGTGTTACAAGAAATATGACGTAAGTAAATACATAAAAGATCAGAATAACTTTTGAAACATCAACTTCACACGTGAGTATTAAAACAAAACAGAATAAATAATGTCTAAACATCTTTACAAAGTAAATAACATATTATTAATGCAAATTATATTTGAGGATAACAGTATTCCTCATCATAGTGACTGTAGCTTAGTATTAAAAGAGAAAAAATTCTATGAAACAGTACACAGAGACAGGAAGAAAACAAATACACAAGGGTACACAAACACATAGAGGGATAACACAAAAGGAAAGGACAGGGTTTGCTCTCAGTGTAACATTTGGTACTGCAGTCCAACCCAAAACTTCATTCCATAGATCTTTCGTCTTATTTCAACATTTGTTTCCAACAAAAAAAATCCTATCCAAGCATGCTTTCTGTATTTATATGTACACATATTTCTTACCTCATTATTTATTTTCCATTATCTTACCTCAACATTTGTTCCCAAGAAAATCCTACCTATACCTGCTTTCTGTACTTTTTTCGTATAACTTCTCAATGCATTTCTTCCAATTCATCGCAACTCATTCTCTTATATAGTCTACCCCTCTTAAGCTAACTTAAATCTACTGAGCTCAGATGGAAAATGGCGAAGCAAGCAGCATTATAGAAATTAGCAAAGCAATTGCAATATTACAACTAATATAAGGCAATGTGCAGCAAACAATAAAAATAAATCAGTAGTAAAATTGCCTTAACAGAGTAATACAAAGTCAAATTCAGTAACGTTATGCCTGGCAAAGAGCAGTAGCAAATGTAATAACTTATATCTAAACATGACAAAGCTCAAGCAGAAAAAATATTACAGTAAAGATGGCCATGTCTAATACCTATGTCACATCTTAGTGTCTATGTAATTAAAGTGGTGCACCACAACAACTTACTGTAAAAAAAATATTACCATGTACTTGAAAAGAAAATTATGCATGCAGTTACTGTTACTAGTACCTTCTTATTGTTCTTTCCTTTCCAAGTGCTCCTTTTTTGAAGAATGTGGATCACAAAATTATTATTTAATAGATCTTAATATCATCAAAAGTCATAATATATATAGCAGTTCATGACATCCAGTCTTACAAATTTCAAAACTCCGTCATTTCTTTCCCCACATCCACCACTGCTGGCGGCTCACCTCCAACTGCGCAACGCTACGCGCTGTTCACATCCAGCTGCCCAACACTACAATGGCAACAACAATGCAAACTAGCCACAGACTGCACACAGCACAGCCAGTGATTTTCATACAGAGCGCTACGTAACGTTGCCAATAAGAAAACATAAACAGCCTACTTACAGCTCGACAGATTAGAACACCGGACAGATACTTCGTCAGCCGACAGGAGGCCTGACACTAATACCGTGTAACATCCAGTTTAGGCTTGATAATGGCCTCAATACGACGAGCAAGAGGGTTCCCATGATTCTTCTCATGTTCTATATCTAGCTGGAGTTACTGTTGATCAGACGCCGTGTAGTTACCAAACCGCGGGCAATCACCGGCTTTAGCAAATAGTCCCAGACAATTTTTATGGGCACCAGGTAGGGTGATTAGGGGGACAGTCGAGGTACCGTGTGGTGCGTGAGTGATCGACAAACAGAGAACGTAACAGCACTACTATCATCTGGGAAAAAAGGTGTACCCACTGCATATTCATCACGGACATGTGGAATAAAGAGCAACACTTGGTCATCGATAATACTGAAATAAACAGCGGCCGGAGTGGCCGTGCGGTTCTAGGCGCTACAGTCTGGAACCGGGTGACCGCTACGGTCGCAGGTTCGAATCCTGCCCCGGGCATGGACGTGTGTGATGTCCTTAGGTTAGTTAGGTTTAAGTAGTTCTAAGTTCTAGGGGACTGATGACCACAGCAGTTACGTCCCATAGTGTTCAGAGCCAGCCAATACTGAAATAAACAATCTATTTCGTTTTACCGGTAACCTTAATGAGTGGCCGTATGTTGTAGAAGAACATCAGAGAACCTCCTACGAGTCTCACTGTGCGACTCAAATGAAACGACCAGGAACATAGGTATAAGGAGTTTTCTTGGGCTCTTGGGACACGGCAATGGTCGTCTCCATACGTGTCGGACAACCACGGCTGTTATCGCTGACATAGGGTTCCCGGTAAAGCCACAAACAAAATATTCTCCTGACTTGGCCCTTTCTGATGATTGCCAGCTCGGGACAATGAAGAAACCTCTGCGAGCACACCATTTCGTATTTATTTATTTAGCGTATGGCAAGTACAAATCACGTATGAAAAATCTGAAAGTACATAACACACAAAACAGTTACAATATCACAAACAAACATCTAGGTTAGAAATATAATCGATTGCACTGTTAGTCGCATCCATGAAGTCCCTTGTTGGCCCAGGGTAGGCCCTCAGAGGGCATTCTACCACGATATGGTGAATTGTCTGCCTGTCAGCGCCGCAGTCGCACTGTGGTGATGGCATTATGCTCCATTTGGACAAGGAGTCCGCACAACGGCCGTGGCTCGTCCTGATCCTGTTAAGGGTAGACCAGATTTTGCGGGGCAAATCAAAGCCCCGAGTTTTGTTAGATGTTCCCAATAAGGTGTTAACCTGAGGCGGTGTCTTTTCCTCCCATTCTTCTCTCCAGCGGTCCTCAAGAATAAAAGCGTTCTTTACCAGATCTTTGGCACTTGCGAGAGGGGGGTGTCTGGATTTCAATCTCTTTTGCTCAATTCCATTCGTAGACGTGCTGGAACAGTGCGCAACTGTCCTGCCCTGGGTGTGGCAGACTCCGGAAAATACGGTATTGCAGTGCCTCGGTTGCCAAGAAGAACGGTTCGATGTTCCTTCAGACAAGCATGCGTGTGTGAAGGAGCATTGCACCTTTATTCCCAACAACACAGGCTCTGTATTTATCCGCCGAGAGCATGCTTCCTCTTTCAATTAAAATGTCCTCCCTCGTACGGGAATTGCATAATGTGCGTGTGAGTACAGTTCGTGAGGCAGGAACGACAAGATACGGAAGCTTAGGTCTGACCGTGAGGTCGTGCTCGGATAGCGAAACGGTTAAGGCAACCGCTCACATAAAGCGAAAAAATCCGGGTTCGAGTTCCAGTCCGACACAGGCCTTCACTGCCGTCATCCCTTATACAACTGATGGTTGTCCGTATTCACAACAGCGAACACATTTCATGTATTTCATAACGACTGAAGTCGCCACAGTGCCTGTTCCGTCGGATATGCACGAGTGTCCGAAGGAACATCCCAACATTCTTAACAACAAGCAGCCGATAACAGGTAGCGACTTTCAAATAAAATGTCCTCTCCTGTACGGGATTTAAATAATATACACTACTGGCCATTAAAATTGCTACACCACGAAGATGACGTGCTACAAACGCGAAATTTAACCGACGGGAAGAAGATGCTGTGATATGCAAATGATTAGCTTTTCAGAGCATTCACAAAAGGTTGGCGCCGGTGGCGACACCTACAACGTACTGACATGAGGAAAGTTTCCGACCGATTTCTCGTACACAAACAGCAGTTGACCGGCGTTGCCTGGTGAAACGTTGTTGTGATACCTCGTGTAAGGAGGAGAAATGCGTACCATAACGTTTCCGACTTTGATAAAGGTCGGATTGTTGACTATCGCGATTGCGGTTTATCGTATCGCGACATAGCTGCTCGCGTTGGTCGAGATCCAATTACTGTTAGCAGAATATGGAATCGGTGGGTTCAGACGGGCAATACGGAACACCGTGCTGGATCCCAACGGCCTCGTATCACTAGCAATCGAGATGACAAGCATCTTATCCGCATGGCTGTAGCGGATCGTGCAGCCACGTCTCGATCCCTGAGTCAACAGATGGGGACGTTTACAAGACAACAACCATCTGCACGAACAGTTCAACGACGTTTGCAGCAGCATGGACTATCAGCTCGGAGACCATGGCTGCGGTTACCCTTGACGCTGCATCACAGACAGGAACGCCTGCGATGGTGTACTCAACGACGAACCTGGATGCACGAATGGCAAAACTTCATTTTTTCGGATGAATGCAGGTTCTGTTTACAGCATCATGATGGTCGCACCCGTTTTTGGCGACATCGCGGTGAACGCACATTGGAAGCGTGTATTCGTCATCTCTATACTGGCGTATCACCCGGCGTGATGGTATGGGGTGCCATTGGTTCCACGTCTCGGTCACCTCTTGTTCGCATTGACGGCACTTTGAAAATTGGACGTTAGATTTCAGATGTGGGATGTCCCGAGGCTCTACCCTTCATTCGATCCCTGCGAAACCCTACATTTCAGCAGGAAAATGCACGACCGCCTGTTGCAGGTCCTGTACGGGCCTTTCTGGATAACGAAAATGTTCGACTGCTGCCCTGGCCAGCACATTCTCCAGCTCTCTCACCAATTGAAAACGTCTGGTCAATGGTGACCGAGCAACTGTTTCGTCACAATACGCCAGTCACTACTCTTGATGAACTGCGGTATTGTGTTGAAGCTGCATGGGCAGCTGTACCTGTACACGCCATCCAAGCTCTGTTTGACTCAATGCCCAGGCGTATCAAGGCCGTTATTACGGCCAGAGGTGGTTGTTCTGGGTAGTGATTTCTCAGGATCTATGCACCCAAATTGCGTGAAAATGTAATCACATGTCAGTTGTAGTATAATATATTTGTCCAATGAATACCCGTTAATCATCTGCATTTCTTCTTGGTGTAGCAATTTTAACAGCCAGTAGTGTACGTACGAGTACAGGCTGTGACGCAGGAACGACAATATATGGAAGTTTGCATCTGGTCGTGAGTCGTGAGCTTAAACGCTTTGGCTATCCGTGCACGACCGCGACCGCTCGCTTAATATGGGAAATCTGGGTTCGAGTACCCAGGTGACCCACAGAAGCTACCACTTCGGTGCGCAAGTGTGTGCAGATTTATGGAGATTGTATTGAACGGGCACGTATATGCCGGGACAAAGATATTTTTAGCGACTGTAAAAAAATAAAAAAATTAAAATAAATAAATAAATAAAATAAAGGATGAATCAGTATGGAACGCCGCTTGTTTGCAGTCAAAGTACAGGCAATTCCATAACTAAAAAAGCCATGTGATAGACTTACTAAAACAGTTAGGGGCGGCCATTCTCGTCGTAAGAATAACTTTGTGGATATAGAAATCAGTAAATTAACATATTTTGCATATATTCATTCACTGTTGTCTTACGAGATAATATTCTCGCGTAACTTCCCGTTTAGTCAAAAAGTATTCGCTGCATAAAAGAAAGTAATTAGAATTATGTGTGAAGTACATGTTGCTGTTATCTCTTTACGCATTTGGGAATATTAACCACAGCCTCGTAGTACATTTATTCGCTTATGAAATATGTTTTCAAGTATCCATCGGGGTTTGAGTCTATCAGTGATATTCATCAGTACAGCACGAGAAGGAAGAATGATCTGCGGTACTCTCTTACGAATCTAACTTTAATACAGAAAAGAGTGAAATACGCAGGTATAAAACTCTTTGACAGTCTGCCCATGATAGCAGAAATGTTTCCAAATGTAGATAAAAGATGTTTCTCCTTAACAACTCTTTGTATACCACAGGGGAATTCTTGAGCAGAGATAATTAGTGATCAAAAATCTGTAAATGGTCACCATGTGTCTATATAAATATTATTATTATTTGTCTTAAGGTTGTGTAGTTGTGTTGTCACGTTCCGCATCATAATCTTTATTGTGAAATTGATCTGTGGAACAAGGAACTAATTGCTTCTTCATTCCGTATCTTCTAGTATTTATCGTGTGCTGTCTTGAGAGCCTAAGTAGACAATGCTAAATTTTTCAAGAAAAGACGTTTATCGCAGGAAAGGCTAGAGTCATTGCTCGTCTACAAAAATGGCGAAATTATAACAAAAACGCACAGTTATTTATTCTTTGTCCATTTTCTGTTTTGTTTGATTGTTACTATCACTACTACTAATACGAATATTTACTTCTTATAACAAATTCTAGTATTAGCTACTACAAAGCGCTAAGTATCTAAGTAGAGGTCACTGTATTGCTGTAGTTCCTCACGCTTTGTGCACCTAGTTCCCTCACGCCTGACCTTACTACATTCTCAATATTACTCATCAGAATCCAGGTACTATTTTTTAAATTGCTAATCGAGCCCTGGTACACGAAGGCAGTTCTTGAAATACCCCTGTCGTCTGACATATGTGATTTCCCTGAAGCGATACATGCCCTTATTCAAGTACAACTGTTACTCAAGTGATTCTGTTTCCTAAGATGCTTCTCTCTCCACATACTTATCGTATATCACAAGCAGCACTGTATCTGTAATGGCAAACTAGAAAATCTCTCGCTGAGCAGCGTTGGTCGGGTCGCATTTCCTAGAAGCTTACTTCATCTTGTAACTTTACTCTTCACACACATCGTTGTCCATTAAAAAGATCTGCTAATCGTTAATTTATCCACGTTATATGGAAAAGGGTGAGAGATTTGCGACTTTCTTACGAAATTAAAAACAATGAGCTTTTCTCTTTCGTTCACAATGTTTCGTATGGCAAGAAGCGTTTCGGCAACGTGGTGTTTTTGTTATTGTTGGGTGCGCCGTGAAGTTGGGTGCAGAAATTCCGTTGGGTTTCGCCTAGAAATTTACAGTGAGTTATTGTGTACTTTTATATGTGTTATTTTAAATGAGATACACTTTAACTTACGTCTGCTAAAAATATCAATTTTGCACATAGAGCACTAAATAAAATAAAAAATATTCTTTACACTTACACAGAGTATTCTTTACAATGGATTAAAGTGGGTGTCTGGAAGATAATTACAGCGTTAATGTATTATACTACATTACTTCCCTAAAGGTGGAAGAATCAGCAATGATCAACGACATGAGGATGCAGAAGGCAATGGAAACCACTGCATTAAAGACACGTAACGTGTATCCACAGGACATGTGGCCTGTAATTGAAGAAGTATCATGATGTTCTCTCCATTGGCAAAAGATTCCGGAATAGTTCCCCATTCGGATCTCCGGGAGGGGACTGCCAAGAGGGAGGTAACCATGAGAAAAAGATTGAATAATCAACGAAAGGATAATGTTCTACGAGTGGGGGCGTGGAATGTCAGAAGCTTGAACGTGGTAGGGAAACTAGAAAATCTGAAAAGGGAAATGCAAAGGCTCAATCTAGATATAGTAGGGGTCAGTGAAGTGAAGTGGACGGAAGACAAGGATTTCTGGTCAGATGAGTATCGGGTAATATCAACAGCAGCAGAAAATGGTATAACAGGTGTAGGATTCGTTATAAATAGGAAGGTAGGGCAGAGTGTGTGTTACTGTGAACAGTTCAGTGACCGGGTTGTTCTAATCAGAATCGACAGCAGACCAACACCGACAACGATAGTTCAGGTATACATGCCGACGTCGCAAGCTGAAGATGAACAGATAGAGAAAGTGTATGAGGATATTGAAAGGGTAATGCAGTATGTAAAGGGGGACGAAAATCTAATAGTCACGGGCGACTGGAATGCAGTTGTAGGGGAAGGAGTAGAAGAAAAGGTTACAGGAGAATATGGGCTTGGGACGAGGAATGAAAGAGGAGAAAGACTAATTGAGTTCTGTAACACGTTTCAGCTAGTAATAGCGAATACCCTGTTCAAGAATCACAAGAGGAGGAGGTATACTTGGAAAAGGCCGGGAGATACGGGAAGATTTCAATTAGATTACATCATGGTCAGACAGAGATTCCGAAATCAGATACTGGATTGTAAGGCGTACCCAGAAGCAGATATAGACTCAGATCACAATATAGTAGTGATGAAGAGTAGGCTGAAGTTCAAGACATTAGCCAGGAAGAATCAATACGCAAAGAAGTGGGATACGGAAGTACTAAGGAATGACGAGATACGTTTGAAGTTCTCTAACGCTATAGATACAGCAATAAGGAATAGCGCAGTAGGCAGTACAGTTGAAGAGGAATGGACATCTCTAAAAAGGGCCATCACAGAAGTTGGGAGGGAAAACATAGGTACAAAGAAGGTAGCTGCGAAGAAACCACGGGTAACAGAAGAAATACTTTAGATGACTGATGAAAGAAGGAAGTACAAACATGTTCCGGGAAATTAGGAATACAGAAATACAAGTCGCTGAGGAATGAAATAAATAGGAAGTGCAGGGAAGCTAAGACGAAATGGCTGCGGGAAAAATGTGAAGACATCGAGAAAGATATGATTGTCGGAAGGACAGACTCAGCATACAGGAAAGTCAAAACAACCTTTGGTGACATTAAAAGCAACGGTGGTAACATTAAGAGTGCAACGGGAATTCCACTGTTAAATGCAGAGGAGAGAGCAGATAGGTGGAAAGAATACATTGGAAGCCTCTATGAGGCTGAAGATTTGTCTGATGTGATAGAAGAAGAAACAGGAGTCGATTTAGAAGAGATAGGGGATCCAGTATTAGAATCGGAATTTAAAAGAGCTTTGGAGGACTTACGGTCAAATAAGGCAGAAGGGATAGATAACATTCCATCAGAATTTCTAAAATCATTGGGGGAAGTGGCAACAAAACGACTATTCACGTTGGTGTGTAGAATATATGAGTCTGGCGACATACCATCTGACTTTCGGAAAAGCATCATCCACACAATTCCGAAGACGGCAAGAGCTGACAAGTGCGAGAATTATCGCACAATCAGCTTAACAGTTCATGCATCGAAGCTGCTTACAAGAATAATATACAGAAGAATGGAAAAGAAAATTGAGAATGCGCTAGGTGACGATCAGTTTGGCTTTAGCAAAAGTAAAGGGACGAGAGAGGTAATTCTGACGTTACGGCTAATAATGGAAGCAAGGCTAAAGAAAAATCAAGACACTTTCATAGGATTTGTCGACCTGGAAAAAGCGTTCGACAATATAAAATGGTGCAAGCTGTTCGAGATTCTGAAAAAAGTAGGGGTAAGCTATAGGGAGAGACGGGTCATATACAATATGTACAACAACCAAGAGGGAATAATAAGAGTGGACGATCAAGAACGAAGTGCTCGTATTAAGAAGGGTGTAAGACAAGGCTGTAGCCTTTCGCCCCTACTCTTCAATCTGTACATCGAGGAAGCAATGATGGAAATAAAAGAAAGGTTCAGGAGTGGAATTAAAATACAAGGTGAAAGGATATCAATGATACGATTCGCTGATGACATTGCTATCCAGAGTGAAAGTGAAGAAGAATTAAATGATCTGCTGAACGGAATGAACAGTCTAATGAGTACACAGTATGGTTTGAGAGTAAATCGGAGAAAGACGAAGGTAATGAGAAGTAATAGAAATGAGAACAGCGAGAAACTTAACATCAGGATTGATGGTCACGAAGTCAATGAAGTTAAGGAATTCTGCTACCTAGGCAGTAAAATAACCAATGACGGACGGAGCAAGGAGGACATCAAAAGCAGACTCGCTATGGCAAAAGAGGCATTTCTGGCCAAGAGACGTCTACTAATAGCAAATACCGGCCTTAATTTGAGGAAGAAATTTCTGAGGATGTACGTCTGGAGTACAGCATTGTATGGTAGTGAAACATGGACTGTGGGAAAACCGGAACAGAAGAGAATCGAAGCATTTGAGATGTGGTGCTATAGACGAATGTTGAAAATTAGGTGGACTGATAAGGTAAGGAATGAGGATGTTCTTCGCAGAATCGGAGAGGAAAGGAATATGTGGAAAACACTGATAAGGAGAAAGGACAGGATGATAGGACATCTACTAAGACATGAGGGAATGGCTTCCATGGTACTAGAGGGAGCTGTAGAGGGCAAAAACTGTAGAGGAAGACAGAGATTGGAATACGTCAAGCAAATAATTGAGGACGTAGGTTGCAAGTGCTACTCTGAGATGAAGAGGTTAGCACAGGAAAGGAACTCGTGGCGGGCCGCATCAAACCAGTCAGTAGACTGATGACCAAAAAGAAAAAAAGAAAAAAACACACACACACACACACACACACACACATATATATATATATATATATATATATATATATATATATATATATATATATATATATATATATATATCCATTGTAAAGAATACCTTGTGTTTGTAAACGATGTTTTTTATTTTGTTTAGAGCTGTATGTGCCAAAGTGATGCGTGTATTCTTAGCAGACGCAATTTAAGGTTGGTTCATATAAAATAAGACGTATTAAAGCAGAAAATATTATAGATAATAAATGTAATAGCAGTATAATGTGTGATTAGTAGATGGGCACCTGATAATGACAGCATGTTGCCAGAACGCGTCGTGCTAAACTGGATATTGGTATTAAAACTGACTGAAGCAGACAAATGTATTGTTTATTGGAATCTGAAAACGTGTTCTATTATGTTCATTAGTTCACGGCTATTACTTCTTGTAGACTGGTTCATTCAGTCGACATTAGCATTAATAGAGGCATGGAGTCGAAACGGTGCTCTGTTTAAAAGTGTCATTAACCAGGAGTTAGCCAAAACTTAACGTCACGATTTCAGTTGTGCAGGCATCAAGAAAGCGCGAACACGCGAATGTTTACAAGTTGTAAGCAGGACAAGGGGCCGTAAGTCAGCAAAAACTCGAGACAAGCGAACTTGTCTGGATGAAAGAGCATTATACTGTTAAACGGTTTCGATTTAAAGAGGTAAGCAACTGGACAGACTGCAACAAAAGGAAGCTGGGCATGACGCCAAGTGGCGCATGAATAGGCAGTCTGTGCCGGCCGCTCGCCGAGGCAACTTGTAACGGCCAGAGTGAGGCGTCGGCAACGGGAAGGGGCCAACCTGCTGCTCATCACGTGTTTGCGTGCGCGCCCACACAGCGGCAGCCTCTACCCGTAAACACCTGTTGGCGCTCTGCAGGTACCGCTACAGTCCCAGTTCCCAGCTCTGCAGTGTCACACAGTCCGCAGGCTCACTCCTGTGCTCCTAATTGCTACACGAATTACCGCTCTTCAGTTTAGTGACCTTTATCATGCGATTAGTTATTTTTTCAGTTTTAAACTTTTGTAGGGATATACCGATACCGCAGCGTTCCTAGCCCTCTATCCTACTCGCCGAAAATCCCAACGGTCCCTTCAGCTCCATCTCAACCAATTCACCTGCTGGAACAACAAGTGGTTCCTTGAGAAAAACCTATTCAAACCTAGGTAATTACTTTAGGACGAACCATTCGCACCTTCTGTCTGCATGACTTTCCCTAACCATTTATGACAGTTCCATCCAATTAACTCATATATTAAAGCATTTAGTCCTAGCCTTCGATCGTAAGCTAACGTCGGAAAAAATGGGAAATTTGTGGTAAGGTCTTATGGGACCAAACTACTAAGGTCATTGGTTCCTAAACTTATGCACTACTTAATCTAACTTACGCTAAGGACGACACACACACCTATGCCCGAGGCAGGATTCTCGAACCGCCGACGGGGGGGGGGGGGGGGGGGGGAGCCGCCCGGACCGTGACAAGACGCCCTTAGACCGCGCGGCTACCCAGCTAACGTCGGAACCCAGCCTATTAATCGCACAATAGAAATCCCACAACAGACTAAATTCCACGATAGACCAAAACTGCTTAAACAAGGGGATTGCATTCCATCATCATTCTCCACGCCTACAAAGACTTGATTCGTCGAATCCTCTGCTACGTCTGTGTAGGCCAGATATCCGCTCCACAAAGTTCTACCATTCAGTCCAAATCGTTAAACGCCACGCGCTCCTCCTTGCTTTCCGTATTCGTTTACTCCCCCTCCGCACGCACGCACGCTCACGCACACACACACACACACACACACACACACACACACACACACACACAATGTCAACTCTAATTTTCAATTCTTGCATGTTACCGCTCCTGTACAGACATTTCACCGATCCTATACGTGCAAACTTTGCATATTTTAGCAGAGACCCACTCCCAGACAGTCTTCCGGATCATTTAGTCCTCCTGTCAGATCTGACCCACACTAGGGCTCACTCTTCCCTTCTCACCCTCTTCTACTCTTTCTTCCCCATAACTACGGCCGGCTCTCCAGTGTAGTTTCACCTATCCCAAATACTGTTTTTTCAGTACTACCCACACTCCCACAAGACACCTTTTCTCAAGTACCAACCCTCCTGCTCTAGTGATACTACACATCTTATATCACTAGACTTTCTCCTCTACCAAATTACCATCTTCCGGTGAAATTTTGGTGTCATGAAGTACTGTCTTAGTTTTTTTCGCTATTAAAAGGACCCATCAATTTGAAATCATTTTATTACTTTAAGAAATCGAATAAAATTTTTAATTACTTAATTCGACTTATTTTTGTATAAAAATGGAAATGAGCGTGTAGCATCGTTGGTCGGGAGGCCCCATCCGGGGAAGTTCGGCCGCCAAGTGTAAGTCTTATTTCATTCGACGCCACATTGGGCGACTTGAGCTCCGGTGACGAGGACAACACAACAGCCAGTCCCCGAGCGGAGAAAATCTCCAACCCGGCCGGGAATCGAACCCGGACCCGCTTGCATGGGAGGCGAGCACGTTACCACCCAGCTAAGCAGGCGAACATTTTTGTATGATATTTCTTAAAAGACATCATGGTCGCCGTTGACTGTATAAAATATTTATTGTTACTATAGCAATTTCGGCCTTCTGGCCATTTTCAAGTAACACTGCAAAGTTACATTCTATCAGAATATAAAACTATCTGACATGTAAGTTAGCTGTGTTACTTGAAAACTGCCATAAGGCCGAAATTGCAATAGTAACAATAAATATTTTATACAGTCAACGGTGACTATGATGTCTTTTAAGAAATATTATATGACTGTGAATCCCAACCATGAGAAGTTAATATTTGTATACATTTTTGTTGGTGAAGAATGGAATGCTGTACTGCTGCCAGCCCCCCACCCCCCCTTGCTGGAGAACAACAAAAAGAAATAAATAAAAAATAAATGACGTTCTTAGCTTATATGGGTGTCTCGTATAACCAAAAATCTGCAAAAATCTAGAATGATGTCACAGAGCCTAGACTCATTAAATCTGGTCTGGGTATCGGTCTTACGAAACAAGTAAATGTCGATACTTTGATAAGACTTCTTTATAAAAAACATAATTTGGTCACGTTGATATGTTTCGACTCTTGATGCATCATTTTAAAATGTGGCTGTTTCTTCGCAACCTTTCTTTGATCTTGTTTTTCCGTTGAGACAGACTGTCGCGGCATGGACCGATGTCTCCTCAAACATCGTAGTGTATGTGAAGTTTGCGCTGCTGGTGGATGTGACGTTATGCGATTTCCGTCCGCAAAGTTAAAAAATCGAATAGGGCGCGGTTGCGACCCTTGCTGGTGAGATGTTGAAAGTGTTGGACATTGGATGCAGCGTATAGGAGATCACGGGATACTTCCTACAGATATTCTGCACATTTTCAGCTCAAATGGCATGATCCAGTTACTTTCACCTTTGGTTACTGGTGTAATTAATTAAGCAATTAATATATACATAATTCAAAAGTCACCATACGGGACATGGTGATGGGTACTTTGTATAACTACCAGTCATCCTCTTTCCTATTCCACTCGCAGATAGAAAAACGAGTGCATGCTTCAAGAAGAGACCTGAATTGGCTTGTCTTCGGGAACCTTACGCGAGATGTGTGTCCGTGGCGGCGGGATCGTGCTACAATCTGTCACAAATGCCCGTTCTCCAAATTTTCTCAGTAGTGAAACTTCCTGGCAGATTAAAACTGTGTGCCCGGCCGAGACTCGAACTCGGGACCTTTGCCTTTCGCGGGCAAGTGCTCTACCATCTGAGCTACCGAATAACGACTCACGTCCGGTACTCACAGCTTTACTTCTGCCAGTATCTCGTCTCCTACCTTCCAAACTTTACAGAAGCTCTCCTTTCTTTCAGGAGTGCTAGTTCTGCAAGGTTCGCAGGAGAGCTTCTGTAAAGTTTGGAAGGGAGGAGACGAGATACTGGCAGAAGTAAAGCTGTGAGTACCGGACGTGAGTCGTGCTTCGGTAGCTCAGATGGTAGAGCACTTGCCCGTGAAAGGCAAAGGTCCCGAGTTCGAGTCTCGGTCAGGCACACAGTTTTAATCTGCCAGGAAGTTTCATATCAGCGCACACTCCGCTGCAGAGTGAAAATCTCATTCTGGAAACATCCCCCAGGCTGTGGCTAAGCCATGTCACCGCAATATCCTTTCTTTCAGGAGTGCTAGTTCTGCAAGGTTCGCAGGAGAGCTTCTGTAAAGTTTGGAAGGGAGGAGACGAGATACTGG
The DNA here is from genome assembly GCF_023898315.1 of Schistocerca nitens. Taxonomy (NCBI): domain Eukaryota; kingdom Metazoa; phylum Arthropoda; class Insecta; order Orthoptera; family Acrididae; genus Schistocerca; species Schistocerca nitens. The sequence continues at coordinate 898,086,183 of NC_064614.1, read as the reverse complement.
CAGAAGTAAAGCTGTGAGTACCGGACGTGAGTCGTGCTTCGGTAGCTCAGATGGTAGAGCACTTGCCCGCGAGAGGCAAAGGTCCCGAGTTCGAGTCTCGGTCGGGCACACAGTTTTAATCTGCCAGGAAGTTTCATATCAGCGCACACTCCGCTGCAGAGTGAAAATCTCATTCTGGAAACCTTTCTCAGTAGTGTTTTGCGACTAGAACGTCTCCTTCCCTCCGACGAATCCGAGTTCATGTAGCATTTTCGAAATAGTCGCCTGTTGATCCAGCTTACTAGTAATAAATCTGGCAGTCCGCCTCTAAGCCGTCATGTCACGGTCCGCGCGGCTCCCCCCGTCGGAAGTTCGAGTCCTCCCTCGGGCATGGGCGTGTGTGTTGTCCATAGCGTAACTTAGTTCAAGTTAGATTAAGTAGTGTGTAAGCTTAGGGACCGATGACCTAGGCAGTTTGGTCCCATAAGATCTTACTACAAACTAACAACTAATTAGTCCGCCTCTGAATTATTTCGAGCCGGCCGCGGTGGTGTAGCGGTTCTAGGCGCTCAGTCCGGAACCGCGCCACCACTACGGTCGCAGGTTCGAATCCTGCCTCGGGCATGGATGTGTGTGATGTCCTTAGGTTAGTTAGGTTTAAGTAGTTCTAAGTTCTAGGGGACTGATGACCACAGATGTTAAGTCCCTTAGTGCTCAGAGCCATTTGAACCAATTATTTCGATGTCTTCCTTTAATCCGACATGTTTGGAATCCCAAACATCATGGCAGTAATAACGAGTAGTCATACCAGTGTTCTGTGTGCGGTCTCTTTTACAGATGAGCTACACTTTCCTAGAATTTTCATAATAAACCCAAGTCGACCATTTGACTTCCCGACAACCGACATTACAGGCTCGTTCGAGTTCATGCCACTCTGAAACGTTATATCTAATCAACGTGAATACCTCAAGCAGCACACTGCTAATACTGTATTCGAACATTATAGGATTGTTTTTCCAACTCAACTGCATTACATCACAGTTTTCCACATTTAGGGCAAGCTACCATTCATCACACCAGATACGAGTAGAAATTGTGTCCAATTGGTCCTCTGTCCCTCAACAGTCATTCAATGACAATATTGTCCTGTAGTGCACAGCATCAACAGCAAACAGATAAAGGTTGCTGCTCCCTCTGTTTGGTTGTTTATGAATACAGAGATCAAGAATGACCTCATCACACTCATGATTTGCGTTTGTTTCCAATGAATATTCGTGCAGGGCAACGTGCCGGGTTCCATTACTTCAAAAGTGTGGAAGATTCGTTTTATAGTATTTATGAGCCAGTGCCCGAGCCTTTCGCTCGCTTGGTGATCCACATAGTCTGGCTGCTGGATCCCAACAGTCAGTGATTTCGAGTTTCCGTTACTTTTATTGCGTCTATAGACAAAGTAAGTTAGATAAAGCAAAGACCAACTTCCTTTTTACGCCATTACCTCACCTGCTTTGACGATTCCTAACACGAACTCATGAAAAAACACTTACAGAAATTTTTAATTTTTTTTTCAATTTTTAAATTTTGTTTTTGTGGGGATCGAACGCTTAAGAAAAAAAAGAAAAAAACTTAGTTCGTAGTAGACTGTAATGCTGACGATCCTTATTTGAATCGTGCGATTAGGTAATTTCGATGACTTGTAATTTTCAAGCAACTGTGAAATCGACGTGGAAGAACATCACATTGCCGGCGTGCATCTCCATACATCGCCATGTGTAACTAAAACATCACGCGCTTCACATTAACATACCACCTTGCCGTGCACGTAATACTCAAATTATTTTTCACTAAACGTAAGAAAGTGGACTTTTATACCATCCTTACATTGTGAATGGATCCATATTAACGTGCCAATTTTAAGCATCATATTGCCAACTTCGCTCTATGTAATACAGCTTCACAACTAATGGCAGCTAATATTCTGTTGTAACCTCCCTATATATCTGCTCCTATAAGACATTTTTGGCCCAGCCCAGTGCAATGCTGGCAACTACATTTTCATTTGTAGGAAAACAACTGATTTTCTTTTGTTTAATCAACTTGAGTATGCATAGGAAGAATTCGTAAAATCTTTAAACTCAAGTGCTCTGTTCTGGAGCTGCTCTCTGCGAGCTACTAAACTCGACTTACTGCCGACACTGCTCTGACCTGCGATACTATTGTAGCATAGATATTCCATATCGCAGGCAGCGCGTGAGCAATCCATCAAAATTACATCTGCTCAAGTGCGCTAGCGGATAGTAATGAACCCCTAACGAACCCCTTTACACTGTTGTCAGGGATAAACGTACATCCAGACACTGTAAAACTATCGACAGCAAATGTCAGAGACGCATTACACATACTGCAGGCGTGCCAGGCTTAGTTGATATGTTGTATATCAATCAGCGACTGAAGACTACTTAAGGGCTTACATACAGACAAATCAAATATTTCATACAGTACATTAACAATAATATACACTACTGTCCATTAAAGTTGCTACACCACGAAGATGACGTGCTACAGAAGCGAAATTTAACCGACAGGAAGAAGATGCTGTGATGTGCAAATGATTAGCTTTTGGCCATTCACACAAGGTTGGCGCCGGTGGCGACACCTACAACGTGCTGATATGAGGAAAGTTTACAACCGATTTCTCATACACAAACAGCAGCTGACCGGCGTTGCCTGGTGAAACGTTGTTGTGATGCCTCGTGTAAGGAGGAGAAATGCGTACCATCACGTTTCCGACTTTGATAAAGGTCGGATTGTAGCCTATCGCGATTGCGGTTTATCGTATCGCGACATTGCTGCTCGCGTAGGTCGAGCTCCAATGACTGTTAGCAGAATATGGAATCGGTGGGTTCAGGAGGGTAATACGGAACGCCGTGCTCGATCCCAACGGCCTCATATCACTAGCAGTCGAGATGACAGGCATCTTATCCGCATGGCTGTAACGGATCGTGCAGCGACGTCTCGATCCCTGAGTCAACAGATGGGGAAGTTTGCAAGACAACCATCTGCACGAACAGTTCGACGACGTTTGCAGCAGCATGGACTATCAGCTCGGACGCCATGGCTGCGGTTACCCTTGACGCTGCATCACTGACAGGAGCGCCTGCGATGGTGTACTGAACGACGAACCTGGGTGCACGAATGGCAAAACGTCATATTTTCGGATGAATGCAGGTTCTGTTTACAGCATCATGATGGTCGCATCCGTGTTTGGCGACATCGCGGTGAATGCACATTGGAAGCTTGTATTCGTCATCGTCATACTGGCGTATCACGCGGCGTGATGGTATGGGGTGCCATTGGTTACACGTCTCAGTCACCTCTTGTTCGCATTGACGGCACTTTGAACGGTGGACGTTACATTTCAGATTTGTTACGACCCGTGGCTCTACCCTTCGTGCGATTCCTGCGAAACCCTACATTTCAGCAGGATAATGCACGACCGCATGTTCCAGGTCCTGTACGGGCCTTTCCGGATACAGAATATGCTCGATTGCTGCCCTGGCCAGCCCATTCTCCAGATCTCTCACCAATTGAAAACGTCTGGTCAATGGTGGCCGAGCAGCTGGCTCGTCACAATATGCCAGTCACTACTCTTGATGAGCTGTGGTATAGTGTTGAAGCTGCATGGGCAGCTGTACTAGTACACGCCTTCCAAGTTCTGTTTGACTCAATGCCCAGGCGTATCAAGGCCGTTATTACGGCCAGAGGTGGTTGTTCTGGGTAGTGATTTCTCAGGATCTATGTACCCAAATTGCGTGAAAACGTAATGACATGTCAGTTGTAGTATAATGTATTTGTTCAATGAATACCCGTTTTACCATCTGCATTTCTTCTTGGTGTAGCAATTGTAATGGCCAGTAGTGTATGAAATGTGTGAAAATTTCACAAATTATTTAAAAATGAAGACTTTCTGATGAGTAAGGTTTAACTTTAGCAGTTACAGAAGTACAGCAGTACTTACAAGTAACGTTCAGTTGGCACTATACTTCCCTTAGTCGCGAAATTTTAACGTGAAAACGCTTTCATCTCAGTGGGGTGTGGTGCTGGGCGTGTCGCTACTTGTGTGCTGGAGTCGGGTGGAGGGCGCACCGGACGGCAACGCGTCCTTGCCCTTGCTGTGGCGGCGTGGCGCGCCGCGGCCGCTTGCGGAAGCGCGCCTTCCCAGCGTCTGTGCTGCCGCCTCGTCTTCTTTCGCCACGAGGGCGGGCAGCGTCCAGTAACGCGACTAACGGCACCGCCGCTGGTCACAACCTGGCGCCACGACCTCAATTTTACTTTCGACACGTGCTGCCCCCAACAGGTGCTGAGTGGAACACAGAAACACTGTACTTGCCTTGTTGTGCACCGTTCTGCCGTTTGTTACGAGGGCCGGCGTACTAGACTCCGCGCCATAAAGGCCCCCTCGATCCTGGAGCTCCTACGACGTTGCTGGAAGCCGCTTCTCTCAGCAAGCAATTGCGTTGACCACTCACTCATCACACAAGCCCTGCGTCGGCTACGATCGGTAGCGACTAGAATTGCGCTCTGCGAAAACTATGATTCAGTACTTTTGATACACTGCATAAATGACGTAGTGAATGCTAGATTTACCAAGAGTATTGGTAGCATTGGTAGGGAAAGAAACATAAATGAATGTATAAGAGACAAAATGGGAGCCGACGACTTCTCGTTCTTTTTTTTCGGTTTTCTGTTTTGCACATAATTAGGACCGCACATCATTCACTGTTAGTCCATTGTGTACTTTATATCTTTAACGAATATGAATTGCCAGCCGAAGTGGCCGTGCGGTTAAAGGCGCTGCAGTCTGGAACCGCAAGACCGCTACGGTCGCAGGTTCGAATCCTGCCTCGCGCATGGATGTTTGTGATGTCCTTAGGTTAGTTAGGTTTAACTAGTTCTAAGTTCTAGGGGACTAATGACCTCAGCAGTTGAGTCCCATAGTGCTCAGAGCCATTTGAACCATTTTTGAATATGAATTGCGTTTTATAACAATAAAAATTAGTTGATCGCGTAACTTCTGCGCTTTTATGTAACCAAAGCAATTACTTTTGATGCAAGAACAGTTTACATGCAAGAGCATAAAAGATATACAATTATTCCAGAATGATATTTTCACTCTGCAGCGGAGTGTGCGCTGATATGAAACTTCCTGGCACATTAAAACTGTGTGCCGGACCGAGACTCGAACGCGGGACCTGTCCCTTTCGCGGGAAAATGCTCTTACCAACTGAGTTACCCAAGCACGATTCACGCCCAGTCCTTTGGAAAGTAGGACACGAGGTACTGACGGAAGTAAAGCTGTGAGGAGGGGGCGTGAGTAGTGCTTGGGTAGCTCAGTTCATAGCCGGCACGGTAGCTCAGCGTGTTCGTTCAGAGAGTCGGTTGGCTTCTGTAATAAAAAAACTGAGTGGGAGGATCAACCACCGAACTTGACCAGGATGTCTTGCGACGTCCGCAACGACCAAACACAACGATCAATAACGAGCAAAATGAAAAAAAAAAAGTTGGTAGAGCACTTGCCCGCGAAAGGCATAGGTCCCGAGTTCGAGCTCGTTCCGGCACACAGTTTTAACCAGCCAGGAAGTTTTATACAATTATTGTTGTCATTTTGTACTTAATACAACATTCTACATCATGACCGTAGGCAAGAGTTTCCTGTTATTATTGATAAATGCGAAAGTTGTTTGTAAATGACAGGAACAAATTTTATATAAGTTCGACGAAATAATGGAACGATGTTTCACATGTTTTTATCTTGCGTTTTTTTAAATTTTACTTTTTTGTTGAGGAAATTACGTTTTATAGCGCCATACGATAAATCTGTATTGTTTTCGTTATTTCTACTGCAACAGCCTATTGTTTCACGTTACATGCCGGCCGCGGTGGTCTAGCGGTTCTAGGCGCTCAGTCCGGAACCGCGCGACTGCTTCAGTCGCAGGTTCGAATCCTGCCTCGGGCATGGATGCATGTGATGTCCTTAGGTTAGTTCTAAGTTCTAGGGGACTAATGACCTCATAAGTTGAGTCCCATAGTGCTCAGAGCCATTTTTTTTCACGTTACAAATAAACAATTTGAGAATAAACCTGAATTAAATGTTGACAGTTTCAGTTATTCTACAAATTCTGATTATTTTTAAGTAAAAGACTGGAACATAACAGTGTGGAACAAAAAATGTTCTGTAGTTTACCGCCGGCCGCGGTGGTCTCGCGGTTCTAGGCACGCGAGTCGGCTTTCAGCCGTGTTACCGTGCGGACGGGCTCGGCGCGCCGGGCAGTGCTCCGCAGGTGTTGTTGTTTACCCGCTAGCGCGCGGTCGCGTCGTTGTCTTGCCGTATAGTACCTGTACCGACCCGACATGGCGTTCTCATATCGAAAAGCTACAATCAAACTAACGTTCAACGCATCGTACACGCGACCGAAGGCCCATGAAATTGAACGGTTTCTACGAGACATCATGCACATCGAACCACAAGAACTGATAGGAATTCATCTGTCTATTGTAACCAGCACAGTGTACCTGATTGACGAAGCGGCCTGCGACAGACTACTCCAACGATCTGCAAACGGCTTTCGCTTCTGTCACGCAGACGGTAACGTGAGCGTGGTAGGAGTTGACCATGCTGGTCTGGGGGTGCGTACCGTGCGCATCTTTGAACTACCGTTCGAAGTTCCTGCCAACCTAGTCGTTGATGCGCTGCGGCCGTATGGCACAGTTCTGAGCCACACAGAGGAGAAATGGAACACATTCGAAACGTACCCTGTCCTTAACGGGGTACGACAAGTGCGCATAGAACTTAAGAAGCACGTTCCATCGTATGTTTTCGTTGGTGGCTGCCGCGCAATTGTTATATATGATGGACAACCGAGGACCTGCTCGGGCTGCGGCCAGGAGGGCCATGTTAGAACTGAGTGTCTGCAGCGCCGCCTCGTTCAGGTGCCCCGCAATGAACTTCCCCAACGATCCACTATGACCTCTCTCCCGCTAACATATGTGGAGGCGGCACGACATGATGTGATGGATGATCAAAACCTGCTCCCTCCTTAAGCCGCTGCCAGCTCCGTTGGAGAGTCAGCGCCGTCGACGACGCCGCAGCCCGACGGTGCAGAGGTTCCTACGGCCTCCGCCCACCGCAGCGTCGTGGGCACCCAGCCACCGTCGCTGTCGGGATCAGACACAGGGGTTCCTAGCGACCGAGACTGTGTCGAGCCCCGCCCTCCAGTGGATGTCGAATCTCGGACCCGAAAGCAAAAATCACCCAAGCGACACAAGAAGAGGCGATTGTCAGCTGACGAACAGGACAGGAATGTGAAGCCGGCGGAAGACATCGACTTCGTTGACTCGCCCACAATTGCAACGGACTCCAGTGGCATCATTCACCAGAAGGTGCCTGAAGACAGGGTCACCAGATTTAGGAGAATCTGGTGACCCAGAAAACGAGGCGCACTGCGTCGACTCCCAAAATGTGGGCTCCTGTGAAAGCGTCCAGCCCCCAATGACATCACAATCGTCTCTTGGTGATTGGGCAGACGATATGGAGGCAGATGATGCACAGCAAACATCGATATCTCCACCAGAGCCCATGGCTGCCATTGAGCCCGGAGGGCTCTGCCAGTCAGGGACTCCTACGGCACAGTAATGCACAGCATGCAGATGGCTGGCTCTGTGGTGTGTGGTGTGTGAGATCACTGCGGGACTGCACCGGCACACTGCCTCCGCCACTTGATATGTCTCAGTCATACCGTGTGGGAACAGTCAACGTAAATGGTGTCCACTCCACTGTCAAGACCCGCATGTTACACGACATGATCAGAGCGGCAGACTTGGACATTGCCCTTCTCCAGGAGGTCCGTCCCGAGCTGTGTTTAGACCTATATGGCTACACCACGTACAGCCTACCCGTTGGTGATGGCGCAGGAGGAACGGCCATCCTTCTCCGAGATGGCATAGACGCGACGGACGCGACGTACTTGCCGAACGGGCGAGGCATCGCACTCACACTTGGCGCAGTGCGCCTCATTAACGTCTACGCTCCCTCCGGTAATTCGCACCGTGGTGACAGGCATGTCTTCTATTCGGAGGAGTTGGCCCCACTTTTGCAAGGAAATATGGACCATTACATAGTGGGCGGCGATTTTAACAGTGTTCTGCGGCCCGAGGACCAGATACCGCATTACGTCCCATGCCCGGCTCTACAAGCATTGATACGTGACCTCGCGCTCCACGACACATGGCTCTTACATCATGGGACCCAGAGTGGATACACGCACTTTACCAGCCATTCTGCCAGTCGTCTGGACCGGATATACGTCTCGCGTGCCCTCCGCACAGCAACCCGTGATGCAGAACTCTGGCCGACGGCCTTCACGGACCATCTCGCGTACATCTGCACTGTCACCTTGCCCCGACAACTCACAAGACGCAGCAGGGGCCCGTGGACGCTAAACGTCTCCCTCCTTCGCGAGGAAGCGTGTCGGCGAGCAGTCACTGACACGTGGCGTCGATGTATCGGGCGCCTGCCTATGTATGCTTCCACGTTGCTGTGGTGGCTGGGATGTGTCAAACCTGCCCTCCGAAAGACCTTGATGGCCTACGGGCGTGACAGATCGAACTGGCAAAGGGCAACATCGGAATTTTACTATACAGCGTTACGTGAGCTGGCGACGCAACCGCCGTCTCCCGAACGTCAGATGTCCGTACAACGCATCAAAGCTCGTCTACTTCGCATCAGGACAGAGCAGCTAGACGGTGTCCGCATCCGTGCGCGAGTGCAAGACTGTATCCCCAACGGAACAGCGTCAGTGTATCACACTGTGCGCGAGAGGCGCCACCGCAAACGTCAGCTCATTACGGCGGTAAACACGGAGGACGGCGGGCGCGCAGTGACACAAACGGACATCGCGCACACGTTCGCCAGACACTATGGGACCTTGTACATGGAAGATTCGCGTAATGTACGTGATTATGACGAGCTGTTGCACGATTTTCCCGCCCCTCGGGACGTGGCACCCGATGATAGACTGCTGTTGCCCATTACACCCGACGAGCTGACATCGGCCTTGGCACGTGGAGCACCGAACAAGTCGCCTGGACCGGACGGTTTACCTCTGGAATTCTACCGCACTTTTTACCACCTTATGGGTGACAAGTGGCTCCACATGTTTCAAGACCTGATCCGCCCTGATTTCACTGTCCCCACAGAATTCACAGAAGGCATCTTGATCCCAGTTCCGAAACCGAATGGTGGTTGTAGGTGGCAGGATTTTCGCCCACTCACACTCCTCAACAACGACTACAAGATCTTCGCCCGTATCCTCCGCGCGCGTCTCCACACCGCTATCGGGAAAGCCATCCACACCGATCAGACATGTTTAGGTGGTGTCAGCAACATTCATACGGCGTTAGGAGCATACCGCGACGTAATTGCTCTGACGACGGCCTGCAAAATTCGAGGCGCCCTTGTCGCCGTAGATTTTGACCACGCATTCGACCGCGTCGATCACGGCTTCTTACGCGCAGTTTTGCAACACATGGGCCTCTCTTCGGAGTCTGCACAGGTGGTCCTTCGACTGGTCCACGGAGCGCGCTCCCGCATGATGGTCAACGGTTATCAGTCTGGTCACATTGTTGTTGGACGGTCAGTGCGACAAGGGTGCCCCCTGTCGGGCATATTATTTGCTGCAGCGCTTGAACCAGCTTTACATGGTCTACGGCAGCGATTAACTGGTATCTCCTTGCGGGACGTGACCTTTTGTTGTGGTGCATTCGCCGATGACGTGGTGTTCCTGGCCAGATCAGAGGATGAAATGCATATGGCGCTACAGTGGCTACGCCAGTACGGGGCGGTCGCTGGGAGCGTCATCAACGTGAAGAAGACAAAATACATGGATGTCGGAGGGAGGATTTCCCACACAACGGCGGTGCCCTTTGACAAGGTGCCCGTACTCAAGTGTTTAGGAGTGCAATTCTATAGCAATGTCCGCCGCACGGCGGCGGCTACGTACCGCCGGCTCCTACACCAGACACGTGCTCTGCTGCAGGATAACAAACTGCGTCGCTTGGATATGCTCCTCAGAACACGTTATGTCAACACCTATCTTGTCTCAAAACTGAACTATTTTGCGCATATCCTTCCCTTGACAGCTACGATGGCCGACAGATTTCAAGCAGCATATGGACATTTCGTAAGCACCGGTCTGGTTTTTAAAGTCCGATACGCCACCCTGACACTGCCGCAGCGGGCGGGCGGTATCGGTTTAATTCACGTATATAACCGTGCGCGATCGCTTTATCTCAATGCTATGCGTCGCACGTGGACCTCTGCCCACGCCACTCTGACGGGCACCCTGATAGCGGAAGTGGCACCACACTCTCTGCATCCCCCGGTTTCTGTAGGACACATTTCACCGGCACTCACCCACATCAGAGACTTCTTTATTGACTTCAGCTACTTACGGTCAGAACTTCCGACGACACGGAAGCCCAGCACAAAAGACTATTATCGCCTCTATCAGCAGCGGCAACCTGTAAATACGGTCACCCACAGACATCCTGAAGTTGCCTGGAACACGGTGTGGCGAGCGGTCCACACGCCTTTTCTACCTACGACGGTGCGTTCATTGTGGTACGTGGTTGTGAATGGGAAGTTCGCTACTCGTCAGAGGTTACATTCCATACATCTGACGGACGACCCCTTGTGTCCGACATCCTCAGTCGCTGACTCGGATGCACACCGTCTGACGTGTGCCGCGACCAGCGAGTGCTGGCTACTGACGCAGCGCATGCTGGCATTACTCTTGCGGCGATTGCCGGAGTCTATCTCCCCTGATGACGTATTGCGCCCCGACGTCGTATACTTTCCATCAACCAGAACGAACGCCGTTAACTGGCTAAAAGGCATGGCCGTTTACTACATATTTTGCGATGCTCCTAAGGGCACACTCGCCTTTTGGTCCCTATTGATGACGACACATGCAGCTTTCAGCCGCCACCCGAAGTACAGAACTCGTTTAGCAAATTATTTAGGTTCATTATTTGCGGATCCTCCTGCTCACTGGGGCGTTCCGGGTATGAGACGCTGAAAATGAAGAAGAATCCTGGAGCATATTGATCCTCTACGGACGGAATAGGGGGGACCCCTCCCAACAGACGAGAAGACGACACGGACACTCGGCTACGGCAGTTGTAGGATCTTTCTTTGTAATGAAACAAAAATAAATCTACAATACAAAAACCAAAATGTTATAAAAATTAAATAAATAAATAAATAAAAAGAACAACATCGACAAACCCACTCCATCCTCTTCCTGATCCTTCGATCCTCGAACTCGAACACGTTGCTTGGGCGTGGCGGCGGGATGGCCAGGCTTCGGGTGTCGACCCCTGCCCTACCCGTCGTCCTGCTCCTGCAGCGGTTCAAAAAAAAAAAAAAAAAGAGGCACGCAGTCCGGAACCGTGCGACTGCTACGGTCGCAGGTTCGAATCCTGCCTCGGGCATGGATGTGTGTGATGTCCTTAGGTTAGTTAGGTTTAAGTAGTTCTAAGTTCTAGGGGACTGATGACCACAGCAGTTGAGTCCCATAGTGCTCAGAGCCATTTGAACCATTTTGTAGTTTACCTGTCTCTTTATATATCCTCACTCAGATTCTAGACAGTACACCACTTCCTGTTTTTAGTGGAATCTAGTAAGACACTGACCAAATACGTAAAGAAAGCGATCGTGATGAGGTAACACACAACAGATATGCAATACTCCTAACGTACGGGTATGTGCGTACTACCTTAGGCGATCTCTGCTACTAAGAAAACTACATTTTTATGACAGTCTACGGTGGCTTACCGTAGTTTTACAACTCTAGTAGCAAGATAAGTACACTGCGCTTAATCAAATGGTTGAAATGGCTCTGAACACTATGGGACTTTGGTGGGTGGGGAGTGCGGTAAATTGACCTTGGCGCACCTCGAACCACGCACATACACTGCGAGGTGTGTGACACATTGCAGTGTCCTGCCGGTAGATGTCATCGTGTCGGGGAAAGATGTAAAATAAAGGTGGTAGACATGGTTCCCAATGATAGATGCATACTTGTGTTAATCAGTTATGCCTTCCAGAATGACGAGATGACCCAGGAAATGCCATCGCTTCTGGACCTTTCCTACGACTGTTGCAGTGTGTTTGCTTTCAGATATTTCAAGCTGCAGACACCTGCGCCATAAAACGTGATTCATCTGAGAAGGTCACCTGTTGCCACTCAGCGAACGTCCAGTTGCAGTAATGGCGTGCAAATTCCAGCCTACGTTGCGGATGACCTGCAGCCAGGATGGGTGCATGAACTAGGCGCCTGCAGCAACGTTCACTGAACAGTCATTGACGAGACACTGTTGGTAGCACCTTGGTTTTTCCGGGCAGTAAGTTGGTCAACAGCTGCACGTACACTCGCCCGTACACATCTCTGCATCCATCGTTCGCCTTTGTCATCTATGATCCACGGTGCATTGCCTCGGCGCCGTTTTTGGATAACGCCATGTTGCCAGCACGGTATACCTTAACTATGTGGCACGCGAACAGTTTACACAAACTTAGCCGTTTCGGAAATGCTCCCATCTTTCCCCCTTTGCCGGCCGGGGGGCCGAGCGATTCTAGCCGCTTCAGTCTGGAACCGCGCGACCGCTACGGTCGCGGGTTCGAATCCTGCCTCGGGCAAGGATGTGTGTGATGTCCTTAGGTTAGTTAGGTTTAAGTAGTTCTAAGTTCTGTGGGACTGATGACCTTAGAAGTTAAGTCCTATAGTGCTCAGAGCCATTTTTCCCCCTTTTGAGCGCTAGATAAATCGCTCCAGTGCTACCAACTGCCATATTGACTGGTTATTGTACGTTGACATCGAACGTAAGCGGTGATCACGTTAATGTGACTGGACCATGTACACAGCAAAGATAGGCTAGATGTCAATCGCAGTGGTACATTTATTGCCGTAAGGTTCAAATGGCTCTGAGCACTATGGGACTTAAGATCTGAGGTCATCAGTCCCCTAGAACTTAGAACTTCTTAAACCTAACTAACCTAAGGACATCACACACATCCATGCCTGAGGCAGGATTCGAACCTGCGACCGTAGCGGCGGTGCGGTCCCAGACTGAAGCGCCTAGAACCGCTCGGCCCAAGGCCGGCTTACCGTAAGGAACTCGGTAATATCTAATGAGGCTATTACACATACCGACTGTGAAATAATCTGGCTAAGAATAAGTACTAAGAATGCTTTTACAGACCACCAGCCTCATTAGCCGTAATGACACAGTGATTCAGAGAAAACGCGAAATTATTTCGAGTAACTTCCTTCATCGTTCTGTTGTACTATGAGGACTGCAGTATGTTCAGCTGTAGAGCACAACAGAATACAAGGTCGAGAACGAAATGCTGGGATTAGGAAGAGTGTAACATATGGTTGCAGCCTTTCGCCCCTGCTGTTCAATTTATACATCGAAGAAGCAATGACGGAAATCAAGGGAAGGTCCAAGAATAGGATTAAAATGCAGGATGAAAGGGTATAAATGATAAGATTCCTTATAACATTTCTATCCTCTCTGAAAGTGAAGAAGACTTGTTGAATGGAATGAACAGCATATTGAGAACAGAATTGACAGTAAAGCCGAACAAAGACGAAAGTAATGAGGGATAGCAGATATGAAATTGCTATTTTGTCAAAAAAGCGATAAATATGAGAATTGGGAACCACGAAGTAAGCGAAGTTAGGGAAATCTGTCTCCTTGGAAACAAAATAATGTGTTGGATGAAGCAAGGAGGACATAAAAAGCGGATCAGCTAAGCAAAGAGGGTATTCCTGGTCAAGAACCGAGCGAGGTGGCGCAGTGGCTAGCACACTGGACTCGCATTCGGGAGGACGACGGTTCAATCCCGCATCCGACCATCCGGATTTAGGTTTTCTGTGATTTCCCTAAATCGCTCCAGGCAAATACCGGGATGGTTCCTTTGAAAGGGCACGGCCGACTTCCTTCCCCGTCCTTCCCTAATCCGATGAGACCGATGACCTCGCTGTCTGGTCTCCTTTCTCAAACAACCCCCCCGCCCCCCCTCCCCTGGTCAAGAGAAGCCTACTAGTAGCAAACATCGGCCTCTTAATATAAGGAAGAAATTCCTGAGTAGGTACATTTGGACCACAGCATTGTGCTGTCGTGAATCATGGACTGTGCGATAAAGAAGACCGTTTCTAATGACACCGATGTCAATGAGACGTTAAGTGCTATTCTTTTTTTTTTTCTTTCTTCGAAAAACGAAAACTCGAAGGATCTGAGAGTTGGTGTTATAGAAAGATTGTGAAAGTGACGTCTCCCGCAATTCTCCGCAGAATAGATGGAACACGTCTTAAGACATCATGGGATAACTTCCATCGTACTAGAGGGAGCTGTAAAGGATAAAAACTGTAGGGGAAGACAGGGTTTGGAATACATGCAACAAATAATTGATGACGTAAGTTGTGTTACTCTGAGATGTACCGGTCGGCACAAGAGAGCAATTCGTGGCGGACCGCATTAAACTAGTCAGAAGACTGATCACTCAAAAAACAGTGTGGTTCAAACGGATGCCAGAGACAACCGATTCACGGGAAGTTGTTATGAAAACTACGTCGCGTAGACAAAGAACCAGCTGTTTGGGGTAACGTTTAAAACCCTCTAGCAACTAACAGACCCGGACTTTACGACCAGTTAAATTAGATGAATGCATCAGTAATCAGAAGCCTGTTGTGGCGTCAGTGAAAACAGATGTTAGAAAGGATCTTAATAAAGGTGGGAAAATACTTTCGATTAGTCAGAGTGGTTCGAATGCAGAGTATCTGAGTAGCCGACGTCAACCACTCAGCACTGATGACGAAGTTGAGCACAAGTGGATAAAATTCAAAATTGACCTGATTGTCGTATCGCGCATGAGATCTGTGTCTACCGAGGAAGGCTGTGAGGAGTGAGGAACACCCACAGTGGCTTAATAGCAGTTTTAGAAAGTTGGTACGAAAGCAAAGAGAAACACCGACAGCCGTAAATAACATTTGGAATGTGATATGATGATACCTAGACTCTACATTACGTCGGATCCCTCTTCAGGGTATAGAGTAAAAAAGTGTATTCAATTCCCCTCCACATACACACTAAACACACTAACACAGGATAGAGGATGAAAATTGTATATACAAATTCGGCCATTTACGCATGAGTCGTGTCAGTGCGAACACAACCTCGGTATTGCATATTCGAGCAAGTAATCGACATTACTCTCTGACACGGTTAAATAGATATTCAAACATGCACCATCTGTTCATACTTTTCTATTGGTCCAGAAATAAATTAAATGTAACTATCTTGTATGGCATACAGAGCATTGTGTAGCAGGTCCGCAGTTGTACTATTGATTTGTTATTCAATAAGCACACCAGCTCCCCTTTTATTTATTTTTTAATTTCTACGACCGGTCTCGGTCCCCAAGGCCATTTCCCAGTGTCTATATCTATCGCTGTGAGAGTATACTGACACAGTGTTTCACGGCGATAGACATGTAGGATGTGGCCAATTGATAAATAAAGAAATAGTCACTGCAAAATGGCCTTTGGAACTGAACCCATTCGTGCTAATTAACAGCAAAATAAAAATGCAAATGGTGTATTTATTTGATTGCTCCATGACTGTAAGGCAAACGCTGCTTCCAGTTCTGCGAGGTGTCC
Organism: Schistocerca nitens; assembly: GCF_023898315.1. Lineage (NCBI taxonomy): Eukaryota > Metazoa > Arthropoda > Insecta > Orthoptera > Acrididae > Schistocerca > Schistocerca nitens. Next base: position 898,070,425 of record NC_064614.1, on the reverse strand, counting down.
AAAAGAAAAGAAAGGGGAAAAAAGAAAAAAAATGCACCCTGGTACACAATTTGATGACTTAGCGGAACCTGAGAAATACTTTATTTTCTTTCTCGGTCTGAACGAAATTCCTTGGCTTCTGATATTCCTTCGTATTGGTGCACGGCAATTTTCGATCTGCTTAACCGTTATTCTGGTCTTATTAAACATTTTCTTCCTAATAAGAGATTTTATAGTGGCTGGTTATCGCTTGAAAGGATGTTATAATGAGAAGAATGTATCGAAAATATCTACAAGTAGTGGGATGATTTACTTATATGGATATGGTGTCTCTTCTTCCGGACATAGTGGGCTAATGCTGAACGATTGGAGGGATCGAATGGTATATTACGAGCAAACATTACCGGTTGATGTTCGCAGTCCCACAGAGGTGTTTCAACGTATTTCCGCTGGGATATGAAGTTACTGTTATTTTATCGCTACCCCATCCCAACAGTGCCGTTCATGCGGTACGCAGTACCCGCAAGAATGCGGTCTCTTGAATGTCTTTCTTCAGTCCCAAGCTCGATTAAGGCGGACGCACCTGAGACTGCGGTGAGCGTAGGATTAAGTGGCCTGAATGTTTTTGGTGGAGCCATTCCGGCTGCTAGGAATACCCGAAGCCGCAGTAATCGAATTGTACAGCGCGGCGGCAGCGGCTGACCCGCCGCTCTGCGGTTCTACCCGTACCACACACGGAGCGCAGCTGTGGTTTTGCCCGCGTGGGATGCGAGCGGAAGCTGGGACTCAGATAAGACTCCGCGGCCTGCGTCCGGTAAGGCGTGTTCTCTCCCGAATCACACAACGTTCCTGAAATCAGCTTTTTAAATGTGGAATCAGTGTTTCGGGTAAGCAATATCGTCTCCAGTACCGTGAAGATACGTTCCTGTAGTTATTCTAAGCATACCATACTTCTTATGGGCATCCATTATCTGCTTAAGATTGCGGTATATAAAATTGATCGTTTATTTGTCTCCGTTGTACTTCTTTTTGACATGACCATTTTCGATCCAAAATTGACCATCTTAAGATCTACGTAGTTGCATAGGCAAATCGTCGAATTTGTACGAAAGATCGGTTTTCTAACGTGCAGTTCCATGCCTATGCAACTTCACACATCTGAAGATGATCAACTCCGATCGAACTGGTCATATCATAAAAATAGACGCGCAACTGAGACTGCAGAATAAACAATAAATTTTAAATATCAGTACAATTATGGAACCTCTCGCGACGAATCAGTGAATGATTACGGTGCTCTCTCGAAAGGACTTACCAGGAAAGATGACCACGGGGGAAGCTTATCAAACATGGGCGCTGGTTTACAGTAATACATTAGCGCTCCAGCAGTGACTCCCCAAGCCGTCCTGGCCCGCACTGACTGCTAACGCCATGCGGCAGCGCTGCCAGTGTACTGGTTATTCTTCCTGTCTTTCTGTTCCTATCAATAGATATCGATGAAACGATTACCACAGTAGCGTAATTAGCGACCGATATATCTAATGGACAAGTAATATTCCGATTTAAACATAATTTCCTTCGTAAGAAGAAACAAACTGACGCTTTCCGTTACCACTGGGCGTCGCATGAACAGTATTTGTTTGAACCGAATGGTTCAAAATGGCTCTGAGCACTATGGGACTCAACTGCTGAGGTCATTAGTCCCCTAGAACTTAGAACTACTTAAACCTAACTAACCTAAGGACATCACAAACATCCATGCCCGAGGCAGGATTCGAACCTGCGACCGTAGCGGTCTTGCGGTTCCAGACTGCAGCGCCTTTAACCGCACGGCCACTTCGGCCGGCGAACCGACTCCAGTTACAAATTTCAGTAAAGAAATTGCAAATACCTGGTCAAACACCAGAGAAAATGAGCCTGACGACTCTTAGGATAGACTTCTTGTATATACGAGTATATTGTTATAATTACATCGTTAGTTAGCACCAGACATTATCAGGAAATAGAGAAAGTGGTCTTAAGTATTTTCAGAAAATGATGAAAAAATTGTACAAAATCTTTTAATTGTCTAGCTCGCAAACAATAAATCTGATAACTAGTTTCGGTTGTTCAAACAACCATCCTCAGATCAAACATGGAATAGACGTTATGTCATTGTATACAGTAAGGGTAGACCGCATCGTCTGCATATCTAGGTACATTCTGAAATAAGAGGGAACTTCTATAAAGTTTGTTACGCAGCACTTGACTGAAGTTGCCACTTCTGTGAGAATGTACCAAGATATGCATACGACATGGGTTAACCTTGTTATATACGTTGAATAAGTCCTCCATCGTGATTGAGCTGAGGATGGTTGTGTGAACAACCGAAACCAGTCATCAGTTTTTATGTTATAGACTGGTTGCGATCCTGATTTAGGTTTTCCGTGGTTTTCCTAAATCACTGCAGGCAAATGCCGGGATGGTTCCTTTGAAAGGGCACGGCTCCCTTCATGGCACCAATGACCTCGCTGTTTGGTCCCACCTCCCGAATCAACCAACCAACTGGTTGCAATCAAGATTTTGTATCTTTTTTTTAAAAAAAAACTTTCTAAAAATATATAGTGTTGAAATGTTTGGCACTTAAGCATCTGGATATTACCCCCCAGAAGTGTCTACAACACGAGCATACGAACGACTGCTCTTAGGAAAACTATGAGTTTACCAGGCGCTGAACTACGCAGTATATAAAATAAATAAATAAATAAAATAAAATACTAATTATTAATTATGTATGATAGTGATTGGTTGTAATTAATATTTGCTTATCTGGAACGTGGACGTTTAATTATTTGGTATCAGACGCTCGACAATGGCTTTTTCGTAAATGCAATGTTACTCGTAGTTGACCGTGAAATAAGACTCAAATAATCGGACTTCGTATTTAAATCGTTTCCAAAGACTGCTGCGGTAGGTGCGGACTCAAAATCTAAATCTCAATATCAGAATAATTTGCCAGCCATATCAATACGTCGTACAGAGGTGACTGTCTACTAAACATAAAAAAGTGTACACAGTTAGTTAAATCAGATATATTCAGCGAATAAGCCTACAGTTAAATAATTCTACTTACTTTCATAAATATAAATTCTTTACAGAATCGAGTGCCTAGTAAGATTGCAACTCGCAGTGTTCTTATATAACATCAAATAAGGTGGTGTGCCAGTTAATAAAATAAAAGTGCTTCCAGCCTCAGCTATTCTCCTCGACCTCCTTCTTCTTAATCAAACATAAGAGTGTCATAATTGTATTTTGTTTTATCAGCGGCATAGCGCTGTAGTTCTGTGCCATAGGCTTTATTTATTTGTCAGACATTAATTATTTAATTAAGATTTCGCGTTTCCGAGGAAACTCACGCACGGCATGCAAATGCGCCTTTATAAGTACTATAGACCTTTACACATTAGACTGCCGTCTTCGTTCATTGTACGTAATACTTGTGATTCTACCTTGCGGTGCCAGATCAAATAAATGCAACTGTGTATAGAGACACTTGTGCACTTGGTTACATTTTGATGTACAGATTTTTATCCTCCACGCTGCCCTCCAATACTAAATTGGTGATCCCTTGATGCCTCAGAATATATTCTACCAACCGATCCCTTCTTCTAGTCTATTTTTGTCTAAACTATTTATCGTCCATGTTTCACTTCCATATATGGCTACACTCCATACAAATACTTTCAGAAAAGAATTCCTGACATTAAATCTATACTTGATATTAACAAATTTCTCTTCTTCAGAAACGCTTTCCTTGCCATTGCCAGTCTACATTTTATATCCTCTCTACTTCGACCATCATCAGTTATTTTGCGCCCCAAATAGCAAAACTAATTTACTACTTTATCGTCTCATTTCCTAATCTAATTCCCTTAGCATCACCCGATTTAATTCGACTACGTTCCATTATCCTTGTTTTGCTTTTGTTGATGTTCATCTTATGTCCTCCTTTCAAGATACTGTCCATTCTGTTCAGCTGCTCTTCCAGGTCCTTTGCTGTCTATGAGAGAATTACAATGTCATCGGCGAACCTCAAAGTTTTAATTTCTTCTCCCTGGATTTTAATACCTACTCCGAATTTTTCGTTTATTTCCTTTAGTGCTTGCTCAATATACAGATTGAATAACATCGGGGAGAGGCTACAACCCTGTCTCACTCCTTTCCCAACCACTACTTCCCTTTCATACCCCTCGACTCTTATAACTGCCATCTGCTTTCTGTACAAATTGTAAATAGCCTTTCGCTCCCTGTATTTTACCCCAGCCACCTTTAGAATTTGAAAGAGAGTATTCCAATCAACAATGTCAAAAGCTTTCTCTAAGTCTACAAATGCTAGAAACGTAGGTTTGCCCTTCCTTAATCTTTCTTCTAAGGTAAGTCGTAGGGTCAGTATTGCCTCAAGTGTTCCAATATTTCTACGGAATCCAAACTGATCTTCCCCGAGGTCAGCTTCTACCAGTTTTTCCATTCGTCTGTAAAGAATTCGCGTTAGTATTTTGCAGCCATGGCTTATTAATCTGGTAGTTCGATAATTTTCACATATGTCAACACCTGCTTTCTTTGGGATTGGAATTATTATATTATTAGCCGGCCGTCGTGGCCGAGCGGTTCTAGGCGCTTCAGTCTGGAACAGCGCGACCGCTACGCTCGCAGGTTCGAATCCTAATGTCCTTAGATCAGTTAGGTTTAAGTAGTTCTATGTTCTAGGGGACTGTTGACCTCAGCTGTTAAGTCCCATAGTGCTCAGAGCCATTTGAACCATTTGTTATATTATTCTTGAAGTCTGAGGGTATTTCGCCTGTCCTGCTCACTAGATGGTAGAGTTTTGTTAGGCCTCCCAAAGCTGTTAGTAGTTCTAATGGAATGTAGTCTAGTCCCGGGGCCTTGTTTCGACTGAGGTCTTTCAGTGCTCTGTCAAACTCTTCACGCAGTATGACGCAGTATCTCCCATTTAAGGGTATTAAGAAATATTTCAATAGCGACCGGCCACGGTTTCCCCTACTTATATTTAATTCAGGTAATGATGTTCTGTATAATTGTGTCCTTTCTTAGTGGAACCTATCGTCAGACCAGGCAGCTGCTAAAGCCTTGACCTGATTTTGGGGAACAGTTAGTCTGTGTTGAACCGACGTGTTTAGGTAAGCAGATCCGTGCGCCACTTTCTGGGGACCTCCCGGCGTGGGCGGGCGCACAATGGCGCTGCCTGCTTCTTGCCGGGCCAGGGATCGCACTGCTCCGGCGGCGGCGGCGGCGGCATTTCCTCGTTAGCGTCCAGAAGGCCGCGCTCCGGGCCGTGCTGCCTCCCAGAAGGCGACGCGCAGGCGCGCTGCGCTGCGCTGGCTGCGTGGCGTGGCGTGGCGTTGCGTGGCCGCGCATAGCTGCCCGCTGTCGCAGCCGCGGGGTCTGCCGCCTGCTGCAGCTGCGCCGGCGGCGTTCGGTTCCGCATTGCATTGCAGGAGGAGGGCTCTACAGTCTGCAGCCGACCAGTGCACGCCGCTTTGTTTCTTACTCGCGAGAAGCTACCGGAGGCAGAATCCCTGTCCTAGCAGAAAAGAAAGCTATTAGAAAGAACCTCTACAAGTCTTTGTCATCCGCTGAAAATCCAGTCGTCGTACCACTGTGAAATCCGGGAATTGTGGTCCCATTTCACGTTCTGCAATAAATCAGTGAGCAAATGGGAAACTCGTCCGTCTTCGAAGCTTCCTAGCCGAGTCTCACGCGAGGCCGTGTTCAGAATCCACGCACTTTTAAGCCGGCCTTATGCCGTCGGTACACGCATCGTGTATTCGAACGTTGAGTTTCTGACGTCATACCTCGGAAAAAGCATGTTGACGAATCTTTCCGAAGAATTCGGCTCGGGAGCCGTGTTAGGGCCCGAGTGCCCATAGCGCTCAGCCGACAGGCACATCTCCTCCACCGCCACGTCACTCTGAGCGTGAGGAGGGGGCAGAGGGGGAAACCACGAACACGCCTCATTTAAATGGCACTACAGCCGAACTACATGCGACTTGGTTTTATATTTCACATTTCTCAACAACAAAGATCACAAACAAAACAAATTTGCAGGATCATTGAATTGTTTCTGGGGCAGCGAAGACATAATTTTTATTTGGTACAAAGTCTGGCGTGCGGGCAGATGCTGATAATTTCAGATTTTCGCTTTTATCTTGCTACATAATCCTGACTTACTTAATTTGTTTCTTTCTTCCTGGAAGCCTTAGTCCCGCTCCACCGCGGGATCGGCCTTGTCCCTGTTGATTTGGCAGGTTTAGTTACAGAGGGTGGCCGCATGCCCTTCCTGCCGCCACCCCGAACCCCACGGCACGGAATAAGTGTACCCCAGCTATCTGCGTCTGGTGCACGTCATGGAATAGTGCGAATCTGTTTCAAATGTCGGCACGGCGTGTAACTAAGGCGGAACGTGGGGAGCAGCTCGGTAGTCACCTAGCGGGATGAGGAAAACCGCCTAAAATCTACACCCAGGCGGGCCGGCATACCGGCCCCCGTCGTTAATCCGCCGGGCGGATTCGATCCGGGGCCGGCGCTCCTACCCGAGTCGAGGAAGCAGCGCATTAGCACTCTCGGTTACCCTGGTGGGTGTCTGTCACACACACACACACACACACACACACACACACATGTTGCTCGAAATATCGTAGCCCTTTTGCAATTTCGTTTCGGAGACGTGAAAACTACCTGAGGAAAGCAATGTAGATGTCTTGGACAGTTTTAGCCGTAAAAGGATTTGTCTTTAAAACGGGAACTACTTTGCAGATCAGTCAGTTACATCCACACATGCACAGGGGCGCTTTCAACTGGAAGGGCAAACGGTCTCGAAAACCGTTCGGAAATAGGTGCAAGGTTGTCAGTGTCCTCAAAACGTTTAGGAAACTCTTCTTGTAATTCTTTCAAGGCTACAATAAATTCTTCAGACCTCGCGTTTCCTCTAACGGCAGCGAGCATAGGGAAGTCGGCTGTATTTGAAAGAATGTGTACCTTCTACAATGCGGTTTACTTCTTAAAGGCATCCCCATAAAATCTGAAAGAAGTCGTTTCTCCCTTGCAAGCATGCGGTCAAGTTCACTTAAAATGCGAGATCTGCAATCCAATTCGGATGTTCTAATTTTCTTTGTAAAAAAAAATGTTAATTTGTGGTAAGAGCTTACGCTATGGACAACACACACACACACACACACACACACCCATGCCCGAGGGACGACTCGAACCTCCGACGGGCACAGCCGCGCAGACCGTGACAAGATGCCCCAGACCATGCGGCTACCCCGCGCGGCTCTAATTTTCTCTCCTGCACTCCTTTTTATTTCATAAAATAGCGGATATTAAGTCGAAAAATCGTTCCAGGCATGCCCTTTGACTAAACCAATGTACTTCGCAGTACTATATAAGGCCTGCATACTCTTCGTTCAGTTCCTACGATAACTGTTGCCCCTGAGAGTGGAATAATGCGAGCGACTTCAGAAATTTTGCTATTCGTACCACCAATTTCTTCACGTGTTCCATGACTGCAGATTTGGCACAAAGTGATTTTTACTGTGCAGAACAATGAATCTCGTCCGTCGATTGTTGCAATTTTTTGCTCTTTCATTCTCAACTAAATCTTTAAATTGTTTCAGCATGGTACAATAATTCGCAGCGAATTTGGAATAATGCCATTTCCATTCCTTTTTAAAGGCTTGTGACAATAGATCGCCAGAGTGCCTCTTTTTTTGTACTAACAGCCATTGGTCCTATGAGACTCTTTGGTATCGCTAACAAATAGCGAAGGGAAAACGGTGCTGACGCGACGGCCCTGCTGAACTGAAGAGAATCGTACCCACCGAAGAATGCGACACCACGACGACAAAATGAAACGTCGCGCTCTACCAGGTGCTTCCGGAAAGAATTGAGCAAAGCCGGGACAGGCAGGGCCATGGTCCGCCCGCGGCCCGCGCACGCTGCACGCGTCAAGTTTGCCACGCCCTCGTCGGTCCTACTGTAGCAGGTCAGATATTCTGCACTTAAGTTTGAACGTAGTCTAATGAGGTGGAAGAACGCCACCTACATCAACTCTTCAGTACAGAGTCGCGAGACACCATTTTCCGTTTCAATTGAAGCTCCATACGTTTATATGCCATTTCTAAGCCCAGCAAACCGCGGATATCTCGAAAACCCTTACAATGTATTGTAATAAATCGACGGGAAACGTCATTCTTTTGCTAACCTACGCGTTTTCAACTCCAATTACAAAATGATCTAGAGAGAATTTCTGTATGGTGCGAAAAGTGGCAATTGGTACTAAACAAAGAAAAGTGCGAGGTCATCCACATGGGTACTTAAAGAAATGCGATAAATTTTGAGTATACGATAAATCGTACAAATCTAAGGGCTGTCAGTTCAACTAAATACCTAGGAATTACAATTACGAGTAACTTAAATTGGAAAGACCACATAAATAATATTGTGGGGAAGGCGAAACAAAGACTGCGCTTTGTTGGCAGAACACTTAGAAGACGCGACAAATCCACTAAAGAGACAGCCTACATTACACTTGTCCGTCCTCTGCTGGAATATTTCTGCGCGGTGTGGGATCCTCACCAGATAGGATTGACGGAGGACATCGAAAAAGTGCAAAGAAGGGTAGGTCGTTTCATGTTATCGCGCAATAGGGGTGAGAGTGTCACTGATACGATACGCGAGTTGGGGTGGCAGTCACTGAAACAAAGGCGGTTTTCTTTGCGGCGTGATCTATCTACGAAATTTCAATCACCAACTTTCTCTTCCGTATGCGAAAATATTTTGTTCACACCCACCTACGTAGGGAGAAATGATCATCATAATAAAATAAGAGAAATCAGAGCTCGAACGGAAAGATTTAGGTGTTCCTTTTTCCCAAGCGCCATTCGAGAGAGAGAAGTACTATGAAAATGGTTCGATGAACCCTCTGCCAGGCACTTAAGTGTGAATTGCGGAGTAACCGTGTTGATATAGATGCAAATGTTTCTTGTTAGTTTGACAGAAGAATATTCTATAACATTTGATGTTACACAAATATAAGTGTGCTCTTTCCGAGAAGTGAGCTTGTTCTATTGGCATTATCTGCAAGGCATCTTGCAGTACTTGCAGTAATATATTTTGCACCTTCTTGTTTCACGTTTTGTATTTCACATGTTGTAAAGATTCTGCTGCTGAATGGGAACAATGATGACGTGTGAATGACGTCAAGAGATAAGCAGCTTGGACCCTAGCAAGCAGAGCTTCATGCTTTTCTACGGGGATTTCGTTCACCAACGCCTTGACCTAACCCCAGAGGAAAAAGTCCAGAGGATTTGTAACCTTTCTATAAAAAAGTCTGTTCGTGAGAAACTGAATGTATTGATTTCAAAAACTTTCTCCTTGTGTAACGTGTATTTTAGATACCGCGTCCAACTGCTGTGCAATACTGACTGTTGGTTGACCTTGAGTTACGTATGTCGGCAGCGTTGTGAAATAAAACTTTAAACTTCATGAAATGCAGTATTTGAAACAAAGAAAACGAATCCACTTAAATACCAAAAGAAATTAGTTGTGTGCTCAATGAAAACTATGTAACTAAAACTCAGTATTGGAGTACATTATGAACGTTGCGTGATGCAAAGTACAAGGATTGACTTGGAATGTGCACAAAAATAAATTACTGCTCTACGCGGACTAAGATAACTGTTTGAAACTACCCTTGTCCTCGCTTGCAGAGTATTTACTTAAATCAAGTCCTCTCCTAACAGCCACTATTACTGTCATTCCAATTTTCTTGTTCTTCATCGTTTCTTTTTCTGACAATACTAAACATGATTTAAGTTGTTCTAAACTAGTCTATATTATTTTTAATGCACTTTGTTCTATTAGTACTGTTATTGTTGCCATTTATCCTTACTTTCATTATTGTCAACTGTTATTATTATTATTATTATTATTATTATTATTACTATTATTATGCTTGTTATCATCTCTAGGATTGTTATCATTTTCATGAATGTTTTGGTAATATATCTGTATGTGTTGTTCCTGGACAGATGTAAGAGAGGGCCTTAAGGCCCCAATCTGGTCAGGCTAAATAAGCAAATAAATATATCAAATAAAAACACTGTTCACTGGAAATTAATCTGCTTGCTAGCACGACACCTGACAATCCCGACTACATAATGTTTGCTGAAGAATGCAAGGCGAGATCTGTCCTGAAATAAAAATGACTCACTTCTTGCTCAGCATGCTGTTTTTGTGTTTAGAACACCGACGTTCTCGAAGCAAATAAAAATCAGCAGATGTCGCTGCTAAAGGAAAATAAACTACTCACCACTAATTTCTTTCTTTTTGCTTGTCACAATCTGCGACTTCGTGTGGCGTACGATGCAATGCACACAGAAGAAATATTAAAAACCTTACTAAGATTCATGGAGATGGATATCACTTTAAAGAAAACCGTTCTTGAGAAATCGAACTCTGATTATTGACAAAAAGACTTTACAACATAAGAAGACACTAACAATTACGAAACTCTCATTACAAAAGTTACAGACATCTCCACGAATTGCGTAATTTGTGGCATAGTGAAAACAAAGGAACAGTTATCATAAAAGATATTAGTTATCCGAGGAACAAAGATTTCCGCAATTAATAGCTCTGACAAACAAACATTTCATTCTTGCACATGTCTTCGTTACCTTTAAAATTCCTCCACAATCTTCTACATCAATGTATAGAACGAGAAAGTATCATAACGAGTTTTCATATCCATAATAAAATATTCCAGATAGTTTCTCATTCACTGAGAACTCAACTGCACGCTACTATGCCTCAAATAAGAAAGCCCATGCGCCGCCCAACAACAGACAAAACTAAACACGGAGTCAAGGACCTTATTCACTATTTATGCAGTGCGGTCATTCATCTGTCCCAGCACGGCAAAGGTGAATTATTTACAGTAGCGGACAATATGTGAGAACCTTACACTGTGAGACCCAACGACCGCGTTAACCATGTGACAGGACCTCCTCTTCCAATCCAACGATGAGGGTACGTGTTGTTCAGGTACCTGCGGACATTAACGTCGAAGTGATCTGGTCCACCGTCGAGTTGTAGCCACATCCTTTCGCAGACAACAAGGGTACAGTCTTCAAGAACTGTGGCAGCACATCTCACAGGAACATCAGGTAACGTGGGCCACTCAACGTAGAGGCAGCAAATAGGGTGCTGTGATGTGATGTTGGACAGTGCCCGTCCATACATTTACAGAGACGGTGGCCACCGATGTGGATGCCGTGGGGATTGTCCTCACTCCACACATGGCTGTTGGGGCTGTTGAAAACACCAACACAGGTGAATGTGGCCTCATCTGTGAACCATACAAACCGTATAAAGTTCGGCACTACAGGACTGGGGTGGATAATATATTGAAAGATGTGAATGTGCAGCTCAGAATACGTTGGTCCCAGTGTTTGCACACTCTCCTTATGGTAGGTTGTAAGGTGGCTAAAATTTCGCACCTTGCAAGCACTCATCTACATACTTTCCCATGATTTACTGTTACCAACTTATACGATTCTGGACTTCGCCTTCGGGTAGGGAGTCGTCGTTGAGTACGCATCGTACGGTGATTGAGAGCACTTCTTCTGCCTATACTCACGTTGAGATTATCTGAACCCCGTCCTTGTGGCTGGGAGTTCGCGCTTCTTGTCTGTAGAGCACAGAGAGGAGAAGGCAGTATTAGATTACATTAGTCAGAGGACCGCCTTCTGCATTCCATGTGTTTGAAAGATTTTATTTTGTGGCTGGCGTTCTTCCATCGTCCCACACGTGTACGAGAACCATCACTCCGACGCACTGGACGCAGTACATACGATGATATTACTAATTGCTTCGGCTTATTAGGGTTATAAGACTAAACAGCTGTGATCACGTAAGTTTTATTTCCCCGAGGTAGCCCACCACTGTAGATCATCTTTGAAAGTAGTGTCTTCCAGTGTTTGGTACGTAGATGATGTCAGTCCTCTCGCGTTATTTGTATTAGATCATGTATCTGTAAAAAGCAGCAAATTTGGGCAATTGATCAGTGACATTAGTTAGGAAATATAAACACCTGTAATATAAAGGGGTTTTTAATCTACAATTAATGTATAAAAAGAAACAACATTTATCATTTAGTAGTTACTAGTTCCCTTAATCATTTATTCATGTTTAGGTTGTAATTTATACGTTAAAGTGCAAGAAGGAGAAAATAATATCACAATTAAGAGATCCTAAGATCTGCTTCAGGGGATAGTCAGACAGGGCCAAATCTTGATTTTAGCGTTCAGTATTTTCCGTTGCGCACATTCATTTTACACTCGCCTGGAGTAGCATCTTGGATCTGATTCTTCCAAACGCCGACCAACCGTATTTTAGTCTTTTGTTGTCCAGCGCGGAAAGTTTGCGAGGAAATACCTATCCCCATTAATCAGGAATTCATACAATGGCACCCTTCTCAGAGTAAAAATCCTTGGAAATAACCCAGCCTGCGTGATTTCCGAAGTAACGCTTCCTTGTTCCTCTCTGCTGCGTCCAAGGTTTTCAGAGCTTCCGGTTATCCTTCCGGCCTACCTGCAAAACCGGCCAGCCGCCACGCTATTGTTTTTCAGCGCTCAGGTGCCCCGACCGTCCGTCTAGGGCTACTTCCTCCGTTAAGCAGGACCAACACACCTGTGCGGTCTTTTCCACCCAGGGCCTGAGTTACGCCTGCCGCCTGCAGGAAAATGGAAAAAAGAACACATTGACACCGGTGTGTCAGACCCACCATACTTGCTCCGGACACTGCGAGAGGGCTGTACAAGCAATGATCACACGCACGGCACAGCGGACACACCAGAACCGCGGTGTTGGCCGTCGAATGGCGCTAGCTGCGCAGCATTTGTGCACCGCCGCCGTCAGTGTCAGCCAGTTTGCCGTGGCATACGGAGCTCCATCGCAGTCTTTAACACTGGTAGCATGCCGCGACAGCGTGGACGTGAACCGTATGTGCAGTTGACGGACTTTGAGCGAGGGCGTATAGTGGGCATGCGGGAGGCCGGGTGGACGTACCGCCAAATTGCTCAACACGTGGGGCGTGAGGTCTCCACAGTACATCGATGTTGTCGCCAGTGGTCGGCGGAAGGTGCACGTGCCCGTCGACCTGGGACCGGACCGCAGCGACGCACGGATGCACGCCAAGACCGTAGGATCCTACGCAGTGCCGTAGGGGACCGCACCGCCACTTCCCAGCAAATTAGGGACACTGTTGCTCCTGGGGTATCGGCGAGGACCATTCGCAACCGTCTTCATGAAGCTGGGCTACGGTCCCGCACACCGTTAGGCCGTCTTCCGCTCACGCCCCACCCCCCAACATCGTGCAGCCCGCCTCCAGTGGTGTCGCGACAGGCGTGAATGGAGGGACGAATGGAGACGTGTCGTCTTCAGCGATGAGAGTCGCTTCTGCCTTGGTGCCAATGATGGTCGTATGCGTGTTTGGCGCCGTGCAGGTGAGCGCCACAATCAGGACTGCATACGACCGAGGCACACAGGGCCAACACCCGGCATCATGGTGTGGGGAGCGATCTCCTACACTGGCCGTACACCACTGGTGATCGTCGAGGGGACACTGAATAGTGCACGGTACATCCAAACCGTCATCGAACCCATCGTTCTACCATTCTTAGACCGGCAAGGGAACTTGCTGTTCCAACAGGACAATGCACGTCCGCATGTATCCCGTGCCACCCAACGTGCTCTAGAAGGTGTAAGTCAACTACCCTGGCCAGCAAGATCTCCGGATCTGTCCCCCATCGAGCATGTTTGGGACTGGATGAAGCGTCGTCTCACGCGGTCTGCACGTCCAGCACGAACGCTGGTCCAACTGAGGCGCCAGGTGGAAATGGCATGGCAAGCCGTTCCACAGGACTACATCCAGCATCTCTACGATCGTCTCCATGGGAGAATAGCAGCCTGCATTGCTGCGAAAGGTGGATATACACTGTACTAGTGCCGACATTGTGCATGCTCTGTTGCCTGTGTCTATGTGCCTGTGGTTCTGTCAGTGTGATCATGTGATGTATCTGACCCCAGGAATGTGTCAATAAAGTTTCCCCTTCCTGGGACAATGAATTCACGGTGTTCTTATTTCAATTTCCAGGAGTGTATTTCCACTGGCGTTCTAACCTCTACTAGTATACACAATCATTCATTAAGCCGTTTTGATAATAAAGACACTCCATCACCTTTCATGCAATAAGCGTTAACAACTATTTACAAGGTGTACATGACAATGTCAGTCTTCTTTAAATATTCATGTATACGACGTACAACCTGTCAAATGATACCTAATTCCGGTCGTACATCACGGCAAAGTATGTAGATGAGTGCTTGCAAGTTGCGAAATTATAGCCACTTTACAAGGGGTGATATATCTGTTCCACCAGTACTCTCCACACTGTATCCTTTGAAATGTGCGTGTCACGGGCAAGTTGACGGGTGTTTATTGCTGGATGATCGGCCCCACGATGTAACACAATCTCCTCAAAGTCTGGTGTTCGGACATGTCTTTGGCGAGAACATTGGCCGGCTCTCTGCGTCGTGAACGACCACGTACCTCGTAGATTGATATCCACACAGACAGGGTAACTCCTGTTCGGAAAGCGATCTCTGTACATTTGTGTTGCCTTAAGGGCACTACATCCCTCCTCATCGTATCTTAAATGCATGTCTCCCAACTTTCGTGACGAGTAACTTTTCATCTTTGACTATGCATCATACTCTGTACACAGTAACACACCTCACTATGGACACATCACAAGCTGTTTGATGCAGTGGACAACTGACACCAGAGATAGTGTTGTCCGTGCGGCACAGGTTAATGGGCCGGTCTGATGCATGCAATTGTCACGTGACACACTTGCTGTGTGTTAAGTTGTGTACAGAATGTCTGTTTGATGGTCAGAGGTGCAAGGTGCTTAGCATCCTCTGTCTGTTCCAGTGTACGAGTACAATAGACACACGAGACCTTTGGGAGAGTGGGGCAAAACTGCGTGCACCGTTGCAATTCTGCTGTCGTCGCTTTCTGAGAATTATTTTGAGCTACGTTGTTGTTACGCGGTGTGTGCTGTGTATGTTCATAACACAATAAATATGCTTTTCAGAAGGCTGGTTCCTTATCTCAATATAATCCATTGTGGACTCACTGTCGCCTGTTTCAGTTTGATCTAAACGGTTTGAGAAACCCTTTATTATGTGCACTATATTTACAGAAACACCAATGATGATGGTTTGTAAATAAAAATGAAACGAGAACGGTATCTGGGCTCTCCAAACTGCAGTACGCTTAAGACGGAAAAACTGAAATTAAGTAACTACCGACGCTGTAGAGTTTCGCTACAAATGTTTCAGAGAATCTTCTGCGAACATTTGTTCTCTCGAATTGTGATGGATGATTTAGTAACAAAATCGGATGATCATTTCTGCTCAACAAACCCTCTACAGGGCGTCAAGAGATCACGCAGAAGTAAAAAAAAAAAAAAAAGAAAAACAACATACAATTTTGAACAAAACACACCATCGCCTTATACCGGAGAATTCTTCTTTATTTCCTAAGAAAACATAAGCAAGTGCACATTGTTGTGAAGGTAGACATTGCCTGAGTTAAATCTGCGGTTACAAGATACAAAGGAGGGTCGGGATTCGAGGCACATACCACTCTGACCAAATATAACTGTACAGTGAAAATAATTTGTATGGATGACGACTTGCAAGCATAGTAACAAGAGAAGTAAAAAAATAAAAAAAGAGCTCGATAGGTGGGATTTTCGAACTGAGTGAGGAAATGTGATAATGTAAAATGGTTCAAATGGCTCTGAGCACTATGGGACTTAGATGTTAAGTTCCTTATAACTTAGAACTACTTAAACCTAACTAACCTAAGGACATCACACACATCAATGCCCGGGGCAGGATTGGAACCTGTGGTAATGTGGTTAAACTTCCTGAATTACAATACTTGTGGACGCTCGTGAAAATAATATTGATTGTTAGTAAAGGAAAGAGCACGAAAAATCTTCTGTAACATTTAATTTTTAACTTGATTAGTTTATTTTTTATAATAACAATCACTCTAGCGAAATTGTCATAGACAAGTAATTGCAAGAAAGAAAATAATGCACGCCATTTCCCCACTGATACACGGTTATTCAAAGAATACAGGATGAAATGGACGAAACTGGAGATGTGTCGTAAAGGAGACTAGCCACTTGCTAGTCATGAAAGCTGGGTAAGACATCGTTACAGAACAAGTGAAAGGATACTTAAATCTAGAAAATAGGAGAAATATGAAAACTAAATACACGCAGCGAATAACTTTTTTTTCAGTAATGACGTCCATTATTGATAGGTACCTTACACGTGTTGGGTGTTGGGAAGTGATCGGCTTGACTCTTATACACACACACACACACACACACACACACACACACACACACACACACATATATATATATATATATATATATATATATATATATATATATATATATATATATATATATATATATATATACCAGGCCTTTACATTTGCGTCTGGGATACATTCTAGCAGAAATAAATTTAAAAAAGCTCCAATCCCTCTGGTCCGATCAAGGTTTTCGGAAACTTTCCCTTTATTTTAAGGCAATTGCAGAAATTTTTAATTCATTCTCAAATATTTCCAAGTGGGAACCCTCTGCAGCAACCCGAGCTAAATGGAATTTTACTGCAGAAAAAAAAATTCAAACTGAAGCCTCAACCGCTACAGTTGGCTAAAGCTGAAACAGCTTTGGTTCAAATGGTTCAAATGGCTCTGAGCACTATGGGACTTAACTGCTATGGTCATTAGTCCCCTAGAGCTTACAACTATTTAAACCTAACTAACCTAAGGACATCACACACATCCATGCCCGAGGCAGGATTCGAACCTGCGACCGTAGCGGTCGTGAGGTTCCAGACTGTAGCGCCCAGGACCGCTCGGCCACCCCGTTCGGCGAAACAGCTTTTCCACCGTTCAGGGTTGCGAATGAAAGATATATATAAGAATCACTGACACAGTACAGAAGGTCGGAAATATTTGTTAGTCTGCAGCCTAGCAGGGTATGAATGTGAAACATATGCTGCGAGAAGCAAGAGGAAGACACTAGAAAGTAGTGAAATACGAGTCTGCAGAGGAATGTTGAAAATTAAATGGTCAGATTATGCGTTTAATAAAGAGCTGTTAGAAAGACACGTGGGTTAAGAAGTCTTAGTAAAATATTTAGCGCCAGCAGTGAGATGTTAGTGGTGTAAGACGGAATTAAGCTTTAGATCAGTGTAACGCGTAGTATTACGGATGAATGCAGTTAGGATTGTTTTGTTTCACAAGAGTGTCTCTTTGCGTTTCTATTTTTGGCCCTTTTGGCACCCGGTGCACTAGTACAATTTTTTGATACTGGTACATAG
Source organism: Schistocerca nitens (assembly GCF_023898315.1). NCBI lineage: Eukaryota > Metazoa > Arthropoda > Insecta > Orthoptera > Acrididae > Schistocerca > Schistocerca nitens. The sequence goes on along the minus strand of NC_064614.1, from coordinate 898,052,908 downwards.
CTCCACACTCAAGTGCACACACGCACCCGCATAACACAGACACACACACACACACACACACAGACACACACACACACACATACATGCACTAGGCCTAATCAAGACAAAATGGTTTCACTCTAATTATGCCGAGTCAGTGGGACTAGATAAGTACTGGTATAACACAGTGCAGGATGAAGATTGCCTGCTGAGCGCCGGGGCTATCAGGCAGCCGTATTAAACAAGTGGTGCTGTGCTCCCGTCCTTCAGGTCCATCGCCAGCATTACGGAGTCAGCGTGGCGTCCGTGTGAGGCGGGCAGACAATGGACATGAGGCTGCACATCTGATCGGTCCATCTTAACAGCCGACTTCCCGCTAGCGTGCCGGGCGGGCGCCTGCATCTGATGGGAACGGTTCCCAGCCGCGGCGAGAACGCCAGGAAGTGTCTGCGGTCGAAGCCCGACAGTAAATCCACATCGGCCCGACGTGACGCGCCGCTGCGTCTTACGGCCCGTCTCGGTCTGCACGCCTACGCGCAGTCCAGAGTGCACAGGGCACCACCTGTCGCTCGCCTGAAACGCTGGGCATCCAGTTTCTTCAATCCAAAACATTAAATCGTTATATATTTTCCAGAAATTCGCCAAACAGCCGCGCAAATTGAGACGTTATTTTATTTTATTTTCGCTACCAGTTTCGGCAATTCAGTATGCCATTTTCAGCCCCCTGCATAATAAAAAGAATATACATGTAATGTTTACCAAGGAGTACCACAGCAAGTTTTACAGTAAGTGGCGGGTAATAATAAAAATACTTAAAAACTATATAATGCAACTGGTTAGCATTGAAACTATTTTAACATCACAGATTTACAAGAGAACATGCAAAATTAAAATAAAAAAAACGAAAATATACAATATACCATCAGAAGCTCGCCCGAACAACTTGTCAATTTTCTAACACGTATGCTACACTGAGGAGCCAAAGAAACTGGTACGCCTACCTAATATCGTGTAGGGCCCGAACGAGCACGCATAAGTGCCGCAGCACGACGTGGCATGGACTCGACTAACGTCTGAAGTCGTGCTGGAGGGAACTGATACCATGAATCAGGACTGTCCACAAATCCGTAAGAGTACGAGGCGGTGGACATCTCCTCTGAACAGCACGTTGCAAGGCATCCCACATACGCTCAATATGGTCATATCTGGGGAATTTGGTGGCTATCGGAAGTGTTTAAACTCAGAAGAGTGTTCCTGAAACCACTCTGTAGCAATTCTGGACGTGTGGGATGTCGCATCGTCCTGCTGTAATTGGCCAAATCCGTCGGAACGCACAATGGACATGAATGGATGCAAGTGATCATATAGGATGCTTATGTACGTGTCACCTGTCAGAGTTGTATCTATACGTATCAGGGGTTCCATATCACTCCAACTGCACACTCCCATTACCAAGCCTCCACCAGCCTGAACAGTCCCCGCTGACATGCAGGGTCTATGGATTCGTGAGGTTGTGTCTAAACCTATACATGTCCGTCCGCTCGATACAATTTGAAACGAGACTCGTCCGAACAGGCAACACGTTTCCAGTCATCAACAGTCCATTGTCGGCGTTGACGGGCCCAGGCGAGGCGTAAAGCTTTGTGTCGTGCAGTCATCAAGGGTACGCGAGTGGGCCTTCGACTCCGAAAGCCCATATCGATGATATTTGGTTTGTCCCGTTCTTGCAGGATCTTTTTCCGGCCACAGCTATGTCGGATACTTGATGTTTTACCGGATTCCCAATCCTCAAGATGACTCGTGAAATGGTCGTATGGGAAAATCTCCACTTCATCGTTACCTCGGAGATGTGTCCCATCGCTCGTGCGCCGACTATAGCGCCACGTTCAAACTCACTTAAATCTTGATATCCTGCCATTGTAGCAGCAGTAACCGATCTAACAACTGCGCCAGGCACTTGTCTTATACAGGCGTTGTCGGCCGCAGCGCCATATTCTGCCTGTTTACATATATCTATATTTGAATACGCATGCTTTTATACCAGTTCCTTCGGCGCCTCTAGGTATAAGGGATTTCGCAAATCACAACAGGCATACATTTTCAGGAAAGCTCTGTGCGTTTCTTCATTTATTTCCAGATAGTTACAAATGTGTTTGTTCTAATAATGAAATTTATTGGCAAATAGTAAATAAAATAACATAAAGTTCACTAAACCTTCATGAAAATACACGCGCTTTTTAAAAAATTATATTACCTCTCAAATGTCATATAAATTAAATAATATGACCAATGACGCAAACAATGTAGATAAAAAATTAAGCTTGAGCAGGAGTCGAACCGTCGCATCATAAACGTTCTTTCGAACACTAACCGCCAGGTTACCATGAACTCTAACGTCAGGCACCTACGCAAAACACATGAGTTACGTAACAGACGCGTAAAACTTCTCTTGCGATTTTCTCGGGATTTCCAGAGCGGTGCACCTAACTACTTGCACATTGTGTTGTTTTAATGGCCTACTAAAGGTGCACAAAGTTTGAATTAAATCTCAGGTCCCAACGTCATGGCCTCCCTTGTCAGTAATTTCTACCTCAAATACTGGCCTATGTTTGATACTAGTTGATTTCTCTTGGCCAGGAATTCCCTTTTTGCCAGTGCTAGTCTGATTTTTATGTTCTCTTTGCTCTGTGCATCATGGGTTGTTATGCTGCCTGTGGAGCAGAATTCCTTAACTTCGTCTGCTCCGTGCTCCCCAATTCTGATGTTAAGTTCCTCGCTGTTTTCATTTCTGATACTTCTCATTACTTTCGTCTTCCTTCGACATACTCTCAGTCCATGTTCTGTACTGACTAGTCATTTCATTCCATTCAATAGATCCTGTAATTCTTCTTCACTTTCACAGAGGGTAGCAATGTCATCAGCGAATCATATCATTGATATCGTTTCATCTGTGCAGTCCCCAACGTACATTATACGATACAATAACTTCTGATTAACTTTGATGTGGATTGTAAACCTGGTACAGTCCACGGCGCGTTGCTCAGTAATCTGGAACTGTGGATCTTTTTACATACAATTCTTACTTCCCTATGAATAATTTATTGGCATGTTATTCGTCCTGCAACTATTTCTCAACGCCCTTGTACAGCAACATCACATAATCATTCCAGCAACAAGATTCTTGAAAGCAGGTTCTCCGTGCGCTTAAGAGGTTTCATTGAGCTCCGTAAATGCACATGTACGCAGCAGCAAATCTTGTGAATCAGTTGATACACTAGGTATTAGAGCTGTAGTGACAATGCTTATGTAAATCAGTGGCTGCGCTTGATTTCATACGCAGCTGTGGAGCCTTCAATTTCAGGCATGAAGGCTGAGACGGAAGATGAACATTAGATTAGTACAGGAGGCAGATAATGACGCACTACGTCCATCAAAAGATAATTTAGCAGCCACTGAGAATTTGTTGGGCAGCTTCAACCTTTCAATAACCGGGAAGATGTATTATAACGTGTGGATTGTTTATTTGACTTCTCCTGTAAACTGCTTTTTTCAATGATATGATGCAGTTCTGCACAATTATTGTCGTAATTTACAGTTAGACAAGTGCCTTTCTAGTACATGAATAATCGTTTGGACTCATTATCGGCCTTTGATTGTAAATTGTACTACCACTATATAAACCGATTATCAGATAAAATACTGAGATCAGCAAATACCGTGATGTAGAAAGAGTGATCTGTTTCCACAACAGAAAAGAAAGAAAATACAATTCGGTAAACATAAGCAGATGTGGTTCATAATCTTCCGTGAGTACCACACTCCAGAACTTAGGTCAAGCGTTAAATAAGCTATTTAAGATAGAATGACGATTAAATCACGTGAGGAAATTCATCTAGTTATTCAAAACAAACATTCGTGATTTCGCAGTTTTTTATCGATATCATCGTGACTTATGCAGACTAATATCCACAAAATAAGAGTAAACATTGTTGATCTTCCAGGAAACACGGAACACCTGACTTCACTGCGCTACTTGAAGAAAGACATACCTGCTCACTAATTTCTTCAGACACAGGGGGTGTGCCGGAAGGCACGTACTGTGAACATCGGAACCTCATGGAGGCACACTTTTTAGCATCAGCTTGGTGATTGCGTGATATTTATGCAAATGAATGGACATGGAGCTGCAGCACACCGCCGACAACATTCAAAGTCAAAAAGTAGAGGTATAAAATTTCCCACAATGTGACACTCGATTTTTCTTTGAGCTAGGGAGGAGGGGATAAGGAAGGCACCAACTGTTTGTGATACGTGAGTACTTTTCTTGTCACGAGGGTGAATACAAGTTTCAGCCGCCATAATATTACTTACGTATAATTTTCCTAAAACCATTAAGCTCGTTTGAAACCTTGATCATCACTACTCGTAAAGCGATCTTAAAGCATTCGCAGCACTTAAAAAAAAGACGTTTCACTTTTTTAATCATAGTGCTAAATGCACTTGTGGATTAATGCGTGTCTTGAACAACGACAGTAATTCTAATCCGACATTACGCTAAAATTTTTGTCCCAGATTTGGACACCTTGCCTTCGAAGGTTCTATGCGTGAAGCACAAAGAAATAAGATTGTTAATTGTAGAACGTAAACTATATTTCGAAATGATGATGTCCAAGTTTTAGAAATATCGTGGAATATATTATTACGGAAATGTGAAATGGTTGTAGGAAAGTAGGTCCCTTTACTCCAAGATAATTCTTAGGAAAGAGATACAATTCATAGATATTCGCTGACAGTGTTGACAGAAGAAAATTATGAGGCACAATGAAGACAAAATGGTTCAAATGGCTCTGAGCACTATGGGACTTAACTTCTGAGGTCATCAGTCCCCTAGAACTTAGAAGTACTTAAACCTAACTAACCTAAGGACATCACACACATCCATGCCCGAGGCAGAATTCGAACCTGCGACCGTAGCGTTCGCGCGGTTCCAGACTGTAGCGCCTAGAACCGCTCGGCCACCCCGGCCGGCAATGAAGACAAGAAGTGCCCCGTCGCTTTTTATGATGGTAACGGAGAACACAGAACCATACATGTAGATAGAAGCTTGCACATCACCAACAACGAAAACTAACATAGGGATACAGTAAATATGAATATGAAGGCATGTCAATCGACAATACCAAGAGAAAACACTACACTCAATTTTTTAAATTTAAATATCGAATTATTTGCAAATAAGCTGATTTCAGTATTATATTTACGGAGAAATAGGTCACCACAACCAGACAAGGAACGAATTTCCTAAGAAGGATTTTTACGAACTGCTAAAGATGGAAAGCCATATAATTTCGACCCCTCTGTATCTGTAAGGAAAGTGATACTTTTTGTAGAATCCTCGCTTGCCAATTGTCAATTGGAACTAAAAAATAAGGAAAACAGAATCCTGGCTGCGGCTGTGGAAGTGAGAATTTTTGATGTCAGTTCTAGAATAGAGAGAGAGATTAGGATATACTGCAACTCCTGACTTCTACGGCTTAGACGAGAAGATGAAAAGACCATAGTGGATTATAAATACAAACCATCAGTGAAAGAAATTAAAGAATGCTGTTTTATCATCTAGCAGAAAGAATAAATTTTCGCATTTGCTGATGATACAGAATTCTCCTACTCTACGTGGAGCATGTACAGCGTTCGTAGTATTTGACGAGGTTTGATTTCCAGTCGGGAACAGTTTTAACTAAGCATAAACAGTAAGTCAAGGTTGGGTTATTTGGGGGAAGAGACCAAACAGCGAGGTCATCGGTGTCATCGGATTAGGCAAGGACGGGAAGGAAGTCGGCCGTCCCCTTTCAAAGGAACCATCCCGGCATTTACCTGGAGCGATTTTAGGGAAATCACGGAGAACCTAAATCAGGATGGCTGGACGCGGGATTGAACCGTCGTCCTCCAGAATGCGAGTCCAGTGTCATAAACAGTAAGTCTGCAATGCATTATTTTACTGTCGACACATACTCGTCATTCGAAACAAACTGTTTCCAAGAATTTGTGAGAATGACTGCTTGCAGCCATATCATGTACGAAAAAGTTGAGCTCTGCAACAACGCCACGTCAATTATCACATCATCATCGTATGCACAACAACAGACAAATTCCTTTTGTGCAATTAGGAACGTTCTGAAACCACAGAAACTCATAAAAAAGTTCTCTGTGCTTAGTTCGGGTCTGCACATTGATTTTTTGGAAAAAAATCGTAATAAAATCATAACAAGTGTTTCGTGTTAGCATTTAGTTTAACGATTGACAACAAGACGATATTTGGTGGTCACGACACATACTCGTCTGGTACTATCACGTTGTCTTCTACGTCTATATTATTACTGTTTTCTATATTATCTTTCAGTGACGCTGCACGTGATCTATAGACGTCGGGACTACCGCTGGCCACTGTATGCACGATGGGCCAATTACGTAATCGCTTTGCGCTCTTTTTTCATTTCCTTTTCGACGCGCCGTAGTTCTCGCAGCCTGCCACTAGACTTAATAAGCTTTCTGGATTCCTTTCGACACGAGGTGTCCTCTGACTTGCGTTTACAATAATTCCGAATGTATTTTCGATTCATATGAGACGACGACTTTCAGTATTTTGTAATTTACAGTTTAACACCGATTTTCACTTATATTCCGGCGGATATTTTTATTGTCTCACTTTGAGTCCTGGTAGCACTTCGCAATCTATTCACAATGACACCCGAACCAATGCCTTAGCTCAACGCATTTCCACGCTACACTGATTTACTACTTTACACGAAACTAACTGGTAGCAAATTCCCTGCATGTGCCTATTCTTTTACCCTTGTAACGCCGGAAATGCATATCCTCCTATTTCCATCTATTGTACTATAAATTTTCTCCTTATTTTGTTACCTGAAGATATGACGTTTTTGTGTCTTTATATATTTTAATTGTTTTACAACTTATATATATATATATATATATATATATATATATATATATATATATATGTCGATGAATAGTTGGTTTGTTTTGTAAATATTATTTGTATTTTTACGCTGGGTCTTGCCTAGGGAAAACTATGCTATCGAACGATTACATTGATAGGTCGTGTGGAGAACCAAAGTGTTTAGGATCTTGGATGGTGTTAACTCTGCCGTGGAGCGCTGGCAAGCATGTAATTCCGCTCGACTTGCTATGATAGTTTCTGGCGCGGTGTCGCGGACGGGAAACATTAGCTGGCACACATCAAGAGCCCGTTTCGCCTGGTGACCGTGTCGATAAGAAGGCGCGCCAACATCCAGCTTCTGCAACAGCGACGGCCGACAATAAGTGATTGTCGCCACCTCCTCGATCGACGACTTCAAACCTTCAATCAACCAACAAGGAAGACTGAAAGTACGTAAAGTTTTAGAACTGTATGTCACACCTCAGCTTTTCAAACCGTTCCATTTGCATCACTAAAATACAGCAACTTAGCATGAACCTTTGTTGCTCATTGTCCCAATTGCATTACCAAGCAGGGTCCCTTCCTTTTCCGAAATGAAGCCGTATGTCGTGGAAATTCAAACGTCAGCATTAAAGTAACATCATTCCATTTCCCAGCTTTAATTTCAAAATTCAGTTAAAGTATTCATAGCTGGCTACATAAACCAAACAGAACTATATTTAGATTACACAAGCACAAATTAAGAGTGCGAGTTTCGTTACCATATTTGAACTTACCTGTGACTGCAGCTCAGCTTGGTATGAACTAAATTTTACTATTGTTAATTTTCAAAATCATTTAATTCAAGCTCAAAGTTAAATCTCTTATTTCTAAATTGCGTAGATTCAAGTTGTATTTGAGATGAATGTTGAGGTATCCCAAGACTAACCTTATTTTATTTAATTTCGTAGTGCTTCAGAAACAATGCTCACTATTAATTTCAGTCACTAAATTAACTTTCAGTTTTCCGTTTTTATTAATTCTTTTTCTAAATTAAGTCAGAGTGTAGCGAAATTATATGTGCATTAACCTTTCTTTTTCTGTTGTTATAATAGTTGTCCATAGGACTGGCGACCGTAATTTTCCCCAAATCTCAAATATCTAATTAACACCAGTTGATTGTTAACGTAACGACCGCACATTTACTTTCTTTATTAACTTTACCATTTTTCAAAATTATTTTCCACCAATTTCATTTGCATTTTTCTTTCATTTAGATGTAACCGTTCCTCCCTCTTTACCGACAGATTAACTTCGGTGACGATAGCTTTTCCCAAATTTCCGTTAGGTACACGCGGTTTAGTTTTTCACTGTCATTAAGGTCGACAAGTGAGGGGGAGGTTACACCCTGACTTTACATACGAAACAAATACTATGCGACAAACACGTATAGAGGTTATATCCATCATGGAATCAACCGTCATTTACGCTTGGTTTGTCTCGTAGGTTCTAGTGATCGAAGTTTATGGCATTATGTCACAGAAGAAAGTTCGACCGACGAGCAAACGGATGTTTTCAAGTCAATACACCGCAAACTCTAAATCGGGTTCCAAACGGCCTATTTGTAGCATTGAACTGTAAATTTCAGAAATAGACAGCAGTCGGCTCATAAGGGAAGCGCAAACACGACTGTGATTTCATTTGCTTTGTAATCGGAACGCGTCTAGTCGAAGCAGGGGGAACTCTTATCACACAGCTAATACATTTAGGTGGCAAAAGTCATGGGATGCCTCATAATATCTTGTCGGACCTCCTTTCCCCCGTCGTAGTGCAGCAGCCCGACGTGGCATGGACTCAAATGGACTCAACAAGTCGTTGGAAGTCCCCTGCAGAACTAGTGAGCCCTGCTGCCTGTATATCGGTCCTAGTGCGAAAGTATTACCGGTGCAGGGTTTTGTGCACGAACTGATCTCTCGACTATGTCCCATGTATGTTCGATGGGATTCATGTTGAGAGATCTGGGTGGCCAAATTATTCGCTCGAATCCTCCAGAATGTTCTTCAAACCACCCGCGGACCATTGCGGTCCGGTGACGTGACGTCGTTGATTGAGAACATGCAGTCAATGAATGGCTGCAAATGGTCTCCAACAAGCCAAAAGTAACCATTTCCTGTCAACGATGGGTTCATTGCATGTAAACACAATGCACGCCGTTATGGCGCCACCAACAGTTTGCAAAAAAAGAAAAAAAAAAAAAGAAAAAAAAAATGGTTCAAATGGCTCTGAGCACTGGTCATCAGTCCCCTAGAACTTAGAACTACTTAAACCTAACTAACCTAAAGACATCACACACATCCATGCCCGAGGCAGCATTCGAACCTGCGACTGTAGTGGTCACGCGGCTCCAAACTGTAGCGCCTAGAACCGCACGGCCACACAGTCCGGCAACAGTTTGCACAGTGCCCTGCTGACAACTTCGGTTTATGACTTCGTGGAGTCTGCGCCACGTTCGAACACTACCATCGGCTCTTACCAACTGAAATCCGGAATCATATGACCAGGCCACGGTTTTCCAATTCGTCTAGGGTACAACCGCTATGGTCGTGAGTCCAGGAGAAGCGCTGCAGGCGATATCGTGCTGTTGGCGAAAGACACTCGAATCAATCGTCTGCTACTACAGACCGTTAACGCCAAATTTCGCCTCACTTTCCTAACGGATACTTTCTTGTACGTCTCATATTGATTTTTTCGGTTATTTCACGCAGAATTGCTTCTCTGTTAGCACCGACAACCCTATGCAAACGCCGCTGCTCTCGGTCGTTAAGTGAAGGCCGTCGGTCACTGCACTGTTCGTGGTGAGAGATAATACCTGAAATTTGGTATTCTCAGCACACTCTAGATAATGTGGATCTCGGAATACTGAATTTCCTAACGATTTCCGAAATGGAATGTCCCAAGCGCCTTGTTCCACCTACATTCCGCGTTCAAAGTCTGTTGATTCTATTTGTGCCGCCGTAAGCGCGTCGGAAACCTTTTCACGCGAATGACCCGAGTACAAATGATAGATCCGCCAGCGCCTTTTATACCTGGTGTACCCGATATATCGACATCTTTATATGTGCACATCGCCATTCTATGAGTTTGGTCACCTCAGTTTACTATTCCAGTGCCTGAAGAAATCTTGACCACCGTTTGAGATGATTGCTCATCTTTCCTTTTCCGGTTTTTCCTAGGTTATGCTAGGCTATTGGACACTAGTGCATTTCCTTTATTAATTTAAAATTTGAACTTGATACGTCGTCTTGTTTTTGCTCCCCTCTGTCTTAATGAAACTATGGCGAACTGTGTTGAATAAAAAAGATTCTGTTTGACTTCTCCCTGTCGTGCCGGAATGCGAGACTGAGTCATCGTTGTGAGGTGACGCCAGTTGTCCGCACGATTGCAAGATGGTGACCTCGCCGCTGGTTGGAGGAAGTATCGGGCGCTACTCCACACTTTGCCTCCTGAGGCAGCAGCTAATCTGCGTACTCTAGATTTCGAAAAGCAGAGTAGCGAGAACACTCCGTGTGTATCACGCGTACTTCCCTGGGAAGCACCTCATCTCAGCTTGCCTCACTCCATTGGAAATCACCGGGCGAGGTGGCGCAGGGGTTAGCCCACTGGACTCGCATTCGGGAGGGCGATGGTTCAAACCCGCATATGGCCATCCTCATTTAGGTGTTCCGTGATTTCCTAAATCGCTTCAGGAAAATGCCGGGTTGGTCCCTTTGAAAGGGCACGGCTGATTTTCTTCGCCATGCTTTCCTAATCCGAGCTTATGCTACGTCTCTGATGACCTCGTTGTCGACGGGATGTTAAACACTAATCTCCCTCCTCCTCCCCCTCCTCCTCCTCCTCCTCCTTTCATTGGAAATTACGGGGAAGTTAACTCGTACGCAACGCAGGGGACATATAGCACACTGGCAAGTAGCAAAGAACATTTTCGTTCAGTATTTCTCAGGGACATGCATTTTTCTTTTCGTGAGATAATGACCAGTAAATCATGGATTCCCTAGATATAAACGGTTCAGTTTTTTTGCAGCATAGGCGTAAGGGGAGATGTGAGACCTTGTTCAAGAAGTCCTACGCTCGCGATTATAGATATCGCAGTAAGCATTGAACACAATTATCTAAAGGGATTTGAAGCGTGCTATCACAAAACACAGGTCTACTGTTGTATCACTGGAATTTTTTTCCAACTGCAGATCATCTTCAACAAACACTTGTTTTACTTAAATCCACAACACATTTCATAGCAGTAGATGTAGTTCAGACCCTTGCTTTTCGAACTACTTTTACCGTTTGTAATCGAAAGCAATCAGAAAAATTCTTTACGCAACACTAGCTGCTCATGAATCATTAAGGACAATTTTATTCATTATTTTACAGGAAAATATATTTAGGGAAAACAAGATCATGTTATTTACTGATCAGTCACGGGACGTAACGCAAACGACGTGCAATATCGGCACTTCATTAAAAGAGACTGATACAATATAAGTTAGCAGATTTTGATCGATCAGAAATATTTCTTTCTCGGCCAAGTAAACGTATTTCATTGAAAGTTTTTTTTTCCTTCTGTGATACACAAAATATTTGAATGTTACTGATCTACTGGCTTCAAAAATGTAGGTGTCAAGTTGCATGACGAGAAATTCGTGACAATAGATATATAGCTGTATTTGAATCTTTCTGAAACAATCGATTACAGTTAATAGATATGATTATCTTCAGTTTACCTGAAAATAGAGCTAAGAATCGAGGGAAATCTGTTGTTTTTAGGAAGGGTCTATCACATCCGACTGATTACGAAATTACTGAAGTAGTTAAACCTGTCCATCATCACCTACACAAAATGCTGCTTATCTAAATAACGTGTTTGTTCGAGTTCCGTTTTTGGAGGTCAGCTACATAAATATAATAATTTGAAGCCATATTAACCATTAATCGAAAAAAATATTAAAATGTGTGTGAAATCTTATGGGACTTAACTGCTAAGGCCATCAGTCCCTAAGCTTACACACTACTTAACCTAAATTATCCTAAGGACAAACACACACACCCGTGCCCGAGGGAGGACTCGAACCTCCGCCAGGACCAGCCGCACAGACCATGACTGCAGCGCCCGAGACCGCTCGGCTAATCCCGCGCGGCTAACCATTAATCGACCGTGACTACTTCGAAAATATGAAATGATTTTAAAATACCGCTACCAATCACAAAATTTGTTGACCACTAAACTATTTATTTAGCGACGCGATTCGAGGCGATACCTCGGCAGCATTACACGAAAATTTGACATAATTATATACATACATTAAAATTTCTTTACATGACTGCTGTGATCATTTTTGTTCTTGTGGCATGGGATTCTTTTTGTGATGGGCTGAGATATCGCTATTTCCATGACTCTCTTGGACGTCTTCACCATTATTCACAAAGGTAACTTTAAAACACGGTGTGTTATCGTGTTTTAAAGTTACCTTTGTAGATTGTGAACAATAATGAAGACCTCCAAGAGAGCTATGGAAATAGCTATACCTCAGCATATCACAAGAGGACTGTCATGATGTGTTATCGTGATTTAAAGTTATAAAAAATGGCTCTAAGCACTATGGGACTTAACATTTGAGGTCATCAGTCCCCTAGACTTAGAACTACTTAAACTTAAGTAACCTAAGGACATCACACACATCCATGCTCGAGGCAGGATTCGAACCTGCGATCGTAGCAGCCGCGTGGTTCCAGACTGAAGCGCCTAGAACCGCTCTACCACAGCGGCCGGCGATTTAAAGTTACCGTTGTCGAGTTTGTGAACAATGGTGAAGAATTAAAGAGAACTATGGAAATGCGATACCTCAGTACATCACAAGAAGGCTGCTACGCCACAAGAACAAAGAGGAGCACAACAGTCATGTTAAGAAACTTTAATATATGCACACAGTTATGTTAAACGTTTTTGTAATTCACTGATGATAAGGTATAACCTTGAAACATTTCGGTAAATAAATAATTTAGTAGTCAACAAATTTTATGACTGGTAGCGGATTTGAAAACCTGTTCGTGCATAAATACACGTAGTTGTAACAGAGCATATGACGTAATATCTCGAGGAAGAAAAATGAGTAATATAACAGAATACGTGGACAACGTTCGAAATGTGAGTGCAAGCGCAACTTTCACCCTATGGTGGTATGGAGCAGAAAAAATCAAAATCATCAAGAAATAAGGTAAAATAGATTTAGCTAACAATCTACATAGAAAGCATCAAACAAGATGTGTTAGAGGTTCTAACAATACCACCACTTGCAAAGTAGGTTAGAAATCAGATTAATAATGTTGCTCACGCAGCATATGTTCGCTTTATCGGGCAACAACAAAGTTATTGACTGTGGATGGTATGGTCAGAATGGAAATAATGAAGTCACTGTAAAAAAGTCATTAATTTTGGCACTTATCTTGAATGGATTCCCACGTAGATTTCGTCGAAGTTGTTACGGATCATCTTGTTAATTCTAGGGTGATTCTACTTTGACTGCTAGTAGGTCCAGATCTGTATTTTAGCAATATTTGAAGACCTAACAAATGCGTTTTTCAGGAAATTCTTAATGGTCAAGCAATTCCAGATCAGAACAATGGTATGGTAGAAATAATTTTTGACTTGGTGTTCACGATCTACGTTTTTATTAAACTGCTTGTAAATTCACATATACTTCTTCTTAATTGTCACATCATCAAGAAAATAGTTTTGTATCAATCTCCATATATTTAATTTCCACTTTAACCAAACACAAGACTTGACTGTTCTTTTACAAAGCGAAATAACAACTTAACTACTGTAAAGTGAAACAAAGACTGCTCTGTGCGCATTCGCTCCAAAAGCGGTTACAAGTAAGTCAAGGATTATGACAGTCTCACAGAAATGAATACACACAAGAACCATATCACTGTAATATATCGATACATCGGAGTACCTATACATTAATAAAACCAAATGTGAATATTGTCACAAAAATATGTCTGTTACTTCGCAGAAAAGTAGTACGATATTACTAGTATCGAGAACTGGGGTTGGAGTGCCGTAGTGGTCACGTAAATAAAGAACCTTTACAAGGTCAAGGGAATCAGTTGGATTGTGGAGGAGCGACAGCCAAATTACAGTCTAATCGTTCCGAAAATGGATTAAAGCGGCTGAAGGAATGATTACTTCGCAGTAGTTGACGGGACAATAAACTCTATTCTTCCTTTTTTCTTTCATGGAAACCAAAGACGGACTTCTATAAATCTGTAATAATATTCTTGTAAAGTCAAATATGTCTAATATGCAGACCCAACGAGGTATTTTCCTTGAACGAATCCGGAGCGTGATTTTTGTAAGGAAAAAACAATTTCTTCAACTGAGTGGGACCATCACAACCTTCGGTCTGCCTTCCAGGTTTCTGCTGTCTCACGCTTGACGGGTTGTTAATAACTCACACTCTTTATGATCTTGCCGTCTGATGCAAGGAATGAGTAGAATGCGAGGAGTCAGTTGGGACGCTGTGTGTGGGCGAAGCAATGGCGAAGGGGGGGCGGGAGGAGGGGGAGGCGCTTAGTAGTAGTATTACAGAATGAATGAGCCACCTCCTGTGTTGAACACATCTCTTAGTTCCGTGAACAGCCGCACGACGTTCACTAACGTAGCAGGTGAGTGGAGGTCAGCGGGTAGCGATAAAGGACAAGCAATCGGTCCGACGAATTGCAGTACCGGCTAGCTGCTTGCGTCACTACCATTGACTAGAAGATGTAACTAACGGACCATGACGTCTGATAATGAGTCAATCGGCTGAAACCACCTCGCCACATGGCGTACGTCAGCGTAGGTTTTTCGTATTCGATTACCAAATGTCCTTCTTTCTGACCATCGTGGCGTATTCTGTTTAGTAGTTCTACCTGTTCTATTGACTAACTTTAATCTTAGTTTACTAGCAATGGTAAAATGAAAATAGGAGACAGATTTAGTACTGATTGCTACGAGTGGAATCACTGATGGAAAGTTCCGTTATTGGAATGTAAATACAGAGAACAGTTTTAACGTACATTAAGTAATATTTCGGTACCACAGAGCCCGCATGATACTTTTTTGGGTAATGCAAATAATAGGACAATGTTCTATTCAAAAAGTCCACAGCTGTACACTCCTCTCCTGCAAGGCGTCTGGAGATTTCGATGCACGGTTTAGACAGTAACCTGAAATTCTGTGCTGAAGGAACTGCTTTTGCGGGTCGAAACCTGGTGCCTGAGTCACGATCTTGCTTCCGATGTTCTTATTTCTCGTTGTTGTAGGAGTAGGTTGTTTAAGTTGCATAGTTACAGAGTGCGTTTAACTTCTCTCCTACACTCCAATGGCACTTTTCTTTGTCTGTGGGTTATAAATCCAACGTTTGTTGTATATTTTCATCGATACATTTTCTAGAACCCCCACAGATATTCCAATTTAATTTGTAGCTTCTAAAGCCTGAAGAATCTGAACCACAGAGGAAAAAAGAAAAGACCCTTAACATGAAAAAAATTGCATTGCTTTCCTAGCTTTTCCTTTAAGCTTCTCTGCTGTTGTGCTTTAGACAGTTTGAGATTTGTTCTTTTACCTATTTTTCGTTAGAAAATACGTGAAGCTTGATATATTAAACATGTGCTAATGTTTTACTATGTGTTCTTACTTTTATTATTACAATGCTGTCTTCTATGAAAGTGGTTGCATTCTTTTGCATACTACGATTATGTAATAACTAATAAGCAATTCTTATAACCTGAAATTTAAGTCTGTATTATAGGCATAGCCTCGTGTTATTATTAGCTTCTCATCGACGTCTGGGAAAAAATATCTTTTTACTGGAAATGATAAATGCGTAAGTACCTGCGTTCTGTGCTGTAAGTTTCCAGAGATTCTGGTCTGTTGCAGAGTTTTTTTATGAGCGATAAAACAATGAAGACAATATGAAACACTGTTGTAGTATTCTTAGTTCACCGCAGTGGGCTAAATATATTATACTGCTTGACAACTGCTAAGGAACAACTGCGACTTGCTAAGGAAAAACTGCCAATTGCCATGGGACAAGCAACAATTACTACGGAACATCCGACCAGTGATAATAAAAGGAAATGTAGAGGGCAGTACGTGTTATCAGCAGCGACGTCTGTGCATGAACGCTCTACATGCATTCGACAGTCCGTACAGTACATTGTTTGACGAACGTTTTTGTGGAACCGATAAGCGCGACATTTTGTGTAGTACGGCAAGATGTCTGCAAGGCATTATTTGAGCGTGTACGGCAGTTGGACGGCTCGAAGCGGTCAAAATGTCACTACTGTGGCCACAGTAATGGGTACGTCCAAACGAGTCGTCTCCTGATTAGAATAGCCCACTGAAGATGGAAATGCTGTACAAAGCATGCCATTAGTAGTGGACGGACCACCACATCGCAAGAGGATCGATATGTAGCCCTATTGGCGAAAAGGAACATACATAGCACTTCTAGGCAAATCACTGCAGACCTTGCAACCGCTAACGATACACGTGTCTCTGACGGAACCACCGTGGCGATTAAATAAGGCTGGTTTGTGTTCTCGGAAGCCTGTTAAATGTTCCCATTTCAAGCACATCATCAAATGGCTCTGAGCACTATGCGATTTAACGTCTGAGGTCATCAGTCGCCTGGAACTTAGAACTAATTAAACCTAACTAACCTAAGAACATCACACACATCCATGCCCGAGGCAGGATTCGAACCTGCGACCGTAGCGGTCGCTCGGCTCCAGACTGTAGCGCCTAGAACCATACGGCCACTCCGGCCGGCTCAAGCACATCATCGTCGAGAAAGAGTTCGTTATTGTAGGGTACATGTTGGTTGGGGTCAGCAAATATGGTCCAAATTGATGTTCTCCGACGAATCTTGCTTCACCGTGTCAAGTGATTCTGGCCACCTGTTAGTGTGGAGAGATGGTTCATGAACGTCACAATGATCGAACACCGCTGAATGTCCTTGCGCGAGATACAGTTACAGCACAGCGGTATTTCGGGGAGATTACACCGCATCATGCACGTCTGTTTGGGGTGCCGTAGGTTCCGAAATTCTGGTAGTGGACAGCAATGTCCACCCGCGCAGGACTGCCGAGGTGTCCGACACAGTGGAAAGTGAAGATACTGAACGTATGGAATGGCCTGTATATGGAATGGCCTGTATACTCCCCGGACCTAAAGGCTATAGTGCACGCCTAGGATGCTCTTGGCAGATCTATTCCTCAGTGAATACTCTCTCCCTGAACCGTACAAGAACTGAAAACTGTCTTGCCGGAGGAGTGGGGCAATATCCTCCAAGGACTTCTCAACAGTTCATTAGTCAGCATGAATAACAGGTGCAAAATGTACATTAGTACCCGAGGAGTGCATATTCCGTACTGAGGGTTCGTTATCCAACTTTATTTTGGAAGTCTGAACCGTGTCAAAAAAGAAAGTTATTTAAGTCTGACATCCAGCTTTCCCATCTGTACCGTCTCTATTACGTACTTATGTGTTTCATGTCGTCCATCATTGCCTGTGATTATTCATGTCCAACAGTGTCTCTGCTCCTTAGCAATGATCAGGCATTGTATGTTCTATTGGTAGCTGTTTTGATGATCAACTGGTTCGACTTCTCAGTCAGTTCTAACGAAGAATTAACACGGTTCTTAAAATGACAAGAAAATTTCTTGTATTGCCAAACGGAGGCTGCTCAACCTACATTTCCCACATTACCGATTATATGAGTGAAATAAGAAATTTACGTAGAACATTATTATTTTAAAGAACTTATCCATTCGGACGATACAGTGCAAAGTATTGGTGAGATATACTTGCGGAAGTGGCACCGCGCTCACGGCTGACCACTGACGTCATTGACGGTGGGCGAACAGGTCTCAACTGCTGAAAGCGAGTTGTGCCACGCACGGAAGAAGATTCCTGACCCGCGAGGGCACGCAGGTCAACGTGAGCGCATTGCGTTAGTACTGTTTTCCATAAGGAGGAGGGAGGACGAGGGAAAGGGGGGGGGGGGAGGAGGCACGATGGAGTTTATCGCTCAGATGACCTCGAGGTCATCAAAGGTGTAATAGTTATTCGCTTACAAAAGGCCAGAAATCATCGGCCATGATCTAATGAAGGAACCAGAACGGAATTTTACAGAAATGTTGTAGGGAAATAGTATGAAACCTGTATCAAGTACAAAAACAAGTTGTATGAAGTTACCAAAGAACTACCATTCTCGACAGTACTTTCGAAGCATTGAACACAAGTAGTGGAATCTATAATGCAAATTTATAGGAGATATGCTCGACTATATCTATCAAGAAACAAGATATCACTTGTGAAATCAAATGTTATAAAAGTTTAATTGGTTTAGAAGCTCATTTTGGTTCTATTTATACAAATTTTTGCTTATTTATTCCTGTTGCCTTATCGATCCTATGTTGCTGGTAATAGTATATTATTTTTTATTTAGTCACATGTACACAGACGTAATGAAGCAGCTTGTTTTGTTTTCTGCAGGTCTTATGTGTGCGACAACACACATCAGAAGAAGACAGAAAGGATGACTCCTGTAAGTTATGTAACTGTTCGCAGTCACGATAACATATTGTTGTTCCATGTGTAGCACGTCTTACATTCGCAGTTCCGAGTTATGTCTCACTGAATCTTTCATCGCTCTCCTTCTGATAAAGGCGGAGTGAACAGTACGTCAGCAAGAAGTCGTAGAACAGAACCAAAAAATGAAACAGATCTTCAAGTGTTGAATAAATTCTGGCAAGCGTCACACCTCATCTCGAACTGCCAACACCGAATAAAAAGAATTTTAAAATACAGGATGTGTCTGTTCTACCATCCACCAAGGACATTTATCTGTAAAACTATGTATTTGTGTACAATCGATGTTTGAAGGTTACCGAGCATAAAGCTTATAAAATCCGAAGTCAGCGATGAAGAAATACCGCGCAACAGGAAATTATGACCAACATATGCACAACAGTCATGAGTGAGACATTATGTGGCAAAAAGTTAAACATTTGCTTGATACAATATATGTTGACACAAGAAGTACTAACAAAATCCTGTTTTCCAAAGTAGAAGTTGCTGTTTGGGATTTTAAATCCCGAAACCGGTCGTTGTTTGAATGAATAATTAGTGTCACTGAAGAGAATCTTTTTAAATTAATTATCATGCTTCTCAGCTGCGGATGTCCTACATATCAAATCTTGTGCAGTAATTTGCTTTGTCGTCGGACGTTCTTCCCTTATTCGCCATCTAGGAGCAGATGAGAAGTTTGAATGAAGAAGTTACAACACAGTGGATTTGAAGAGTTCATGACAAAGATCGCTATAAGGTCGTCAGCCTGAACTTTGATATTTGTCTACTGCAGAGCGGACTCACAGAACACGACGTAATATGTCCACGTGCTACCCTTGTCATATGTGTATGCTCTTTCATTCTGTTAAATTTTCTTCCGCATCCTTGTGATGCTTATACAGCGTGCCGCAGATTAAAGTAGGCCGTGTAAGTATAAAGGAAATGCAGTGAAATTACAGAAATAAAGAACAGAAGTGGACTTACATTTATTTAAAATGAAAAAAAAATATTGAAAATTAGATTTGTGACACCCTGTAACATTAGTACATAGGTATGCACGTCTAGGCATATTCAGATACACCCGGTGTAAAATTCGTATATCGATGGCGGCAACTTTACGCCTGAGACTGACTCTCAATTCGTGTATTGTGTGTGGATTTTTTCCAAAGACCATGTTCTTCAAGTGTCCGCATAGGAAAAAAAAATCACATGTTGTTAGGTATGGCGAACGTGGTGGCCATAAAGGTTTGCTCACAGTTCGTTCTTCAACAAAGACATCATGGACTCTTTCTAGGGATACCTAAGACATGTGGCATATCGTCCCATCTTGCTGAGAGAAGCGGTATTGGATTTCATGTTCAGTGAGTTGAGCACAACACGCATCAAAACCGCGTTGACATTAGTGTCAAAAATATCGATCCTATGACGGGCGTTCCTGTTACGCCGCAACAAACGCCGATTTTTTCATTACGGGCTGGCCGCTGACCCACAATGTTAGGGTCCTCCGTTGCACTGCACCCCATGTTCTGGGAATTTACGTGACCGGGAAGATGAAACAGTACTTCGTCACTTATGATGCAATCAAAAGGTTCTAACAAATCATAGTTGATGTTATTCAAAAGCAACGTGCAGTAATCTACACGTTTCTGACTGTCATCCCCCCGTAATTGCTGAACAACTGTCACTACGATATGCTTCGAAGACTTTTCAATATCTGCTGCCAACTCATACTTACATGGGTCTCTTGGGCCAATTTACGTGTTGACTTCTTTGGGCTATGAATAATTCTTCGGCGAATGTCTGCAATGAATGTGCAAACTGGAGGAATTTTTTGTCATTTTACATTTTGCACAGATACGTAGGTGTGCCGTTTTTTATACACACTCTGCATTGGTCTCTTCCTGCTGGTCGTCCTCTATCCAGATAGTTGACCCCGAAAATTTTGAGAGTTTTCTTAATCGAACCTCTTTTGACACATGCTTCCACAATTTCAATTCTTTCTTCTACCGTGAAAGTCATTTTGCAGACGGCAAAGAGAAGCGTCTAACTTCACTGATGAAATAAATTGAAATGTTGATAGAGGAATGCTAACAATCGATTATTGCATAAAACTGTCCGTTGTTGTAGCTCTTTATTTCAGAAGTCGAAATATTGCATTCGCGTTGAAAGGGAGGACGGGATGCTTTTAACTGCGCCAACCTGTATGGCGATCTCTTCGACGGGACATTAAACGCCAACCTTTATTTCTTCCTTACATAGTTTCTAGGACTGTTGATATTTCTAAAAATATCAGGAAACCGATTTATCGATATTCAGGAAAATATCACTGTCGGCTCTCGATATATCGGGAAAAAGTACCGATATGGTTGAGTGCCTAGCAGAATATTAAAGTTAGCCCTGTATTTAGCCATATTTGTAACTTTTCCTTTAGGAATGGTCAGTTTCCTGAACGATTAAAGTACCCAGTAGTAAAGTCGCTTTACAAAAAGGGAGAAAGGGATAATGAAGGTAATTTTAGACCTATTTCTATGCCATCAGTGTTTGCTAAAGTTACTGAAAAGGCTGTATATGTAAGGATAATTGATCATTTTATATCACACGATTTGCTATCAAATGTACAGTTCGGCTTTAGTAGTCGTTTAACAACTGAAAATGCTATATTCTCTTTTCTCTGTGAAGTACTGGATGGGTTAAACAAAAGGTTTCGAACGCTAGGCATATTTTTTGATTTAACTAAGGCTTTAGATTGTGTTGATCACGAAACATTGCTCCAGAAGTTGGACTGTTAGGAATATGGGGAGTAGCGCACAATTGGTTCACCTCTTACTTTAGCAACAGACAGCTAAAGGTCATTATTCACAGTGTTGAGAATGGCTGCGATGTGGGATCTGAGTGAAGTACGGTCAAGTGTTGGGTGCCTCAGGGATCAGTGTTAGGGCCACTCTTTTTCCTTCTTTATATAAATGATATGCCCTTTTATATTACGAGTAACTCTAAAATATTTCTGTTTGCTGATGACACTAGCTTGGTAGTAAAGAATGTTGTGTGCAACATTGGCTCGGTTTCAAATAGTGTTCTTCATGACCTAAGTTCATAGCTTGTAGAAAATAAACTAATGCTAAATCACAGGAAAACTCAGTTTTTACAGTTTCTAACAAACAATTTAACAAAACCTGATATTTTAATTCCACAGAATGGCCATATGATTAGTAAAACAGAACAGTTAAATTTCCTATGCATTCAGATAGATAGTAAACTGCAGTGGAAAGGCCACGTTCAGGATCATGTTCAAAGACTTAATGCTGCCATTTTTACTATTCTAACGCTATCTGAAGTGAGTCTACTTTACTTATTTTCATTCGCATATGTCGTATTGTATTATATTTTGGGGTAACTCTTCCCATTCTAAAAGGATATTTTTGACTCAGAAACGAGCGGTTAGGGCAATAAGTGGTGTAAGTTCACGAACCTCTTTTCGATCCCTGTTCACGAATTTGGGTATTTTAACATTGGCCTCTCAATAAATAAATATATATATATTCCTTACTGTCATTTCTTATTAACAATGTTAGCTTAGACCCAAGAATAAGCAGGTTTCAATCAATTATTACTCGGCAGAAATCCAATCTGCATCTGGATCGGACTTCCTTAACTCTTGTGCTGAGAGGTGTGCAGTGTATTGCTGCATCTGTTTTCAATAAGATACCACTCGAATTCAAAAATCTTTGCAGCAATACACGTGCTTTCAAATAGAAGCTGAAGCGTTTCCTCATAGGCCAGTCCCATTCTGTCGAGGAGTTCCTTGAAAAATTAAACTTATTCTTGTTGTATTGTTGATTGCGTTTACTTAAACTTATGGATTGACTTTTTTCGGGTTCATAAACATTTTATTTTTATCTGTTATTACTTTTATGTTGTAATTTCATGTACTGACACGTTCCATGACCTCGGAGATAAGCTCCTCAATTTGGTCCTACGGAACTTGACGTGTAAATAAAAAATAAATAAATAAAAAAGTATATCGATATATCGACGGAAGAAATATCAACAATCCAGCCTATAAAAATACCGGCTGCACATTGTAAATATACTGCCGGTTTTAGAGCTGTATATTTAAGTACTGAATTATTTTTCGATGTTTTGTACATCACCAAGCTAAAAGTCTGCTTATTCCCCTAGGAGCAAGAATTGAAAGGAAAACGACGCACGTACACGCTTGGCGAAAACCACTTTGTGAACAGTGGTAACTGCATGTAAGTGACACGATAAAAGGTGTCCAATGGGTCCGTCGTTCGGTTTCGTCACGTATCGGGTTTGTCGAGAACACTTAGCGTCGACTTCCCTGGTTTTTTTTTCTTTTTTTTGTTCAGTTCTGCCACAGCCTGCGACGTAGCAGTTGTAGTGTCATTACTGCGTGGTGACGTTAAACGTTGCCGTTTCTGGCGATACCGCCGAGGGACGATTACGTCAGCATTTCCCCCTCACACGTCTCCACCCACCGCAAAGACCAGTCCTGCCATTCAGAATTTTGTTCATCATTTTCAGCAACTGTTTTTGCAGAATGCCGATGTGAAAAAATAACATACTAATTACGTAAAAAACTGTTTTTAAAGCAACTGGTGTGCTGTTCTTCACATCGGAAATCTTATTATTTATTCCATTCACACGAGCACCCCCCCCCCCCCCCCCCTCCAATGCATTCTGACTTCTTCTTTTTGCCACCCTTACTTGCTTCGCAAAGACAAAGAGAAAGACTGGGCATGATGAAAGCTCAAAGCGCAGTAAGGCTCCTTCACACAGTGTAAGTTGGGACTGATGACCTCGCTGTTTGGTCCCTTCCCCAAAATCAACCAAGTAACAGTGGAAGTAAAATTATGTCCTACTACAATTTCAAAAGAACAATTCCAAACATTTACCGAAAATTACGAATAAATATAATATAAAATCAAAATATCAGCAGTCGATATTGCTTGTTCGATATCGATACATCGTGGAAATATATACCGCCGGTATATATCGGTATATTTTGGAAAAAGTATCGATATATCCATACTTTACGAACAGCCCTAATAGCTTCCACAACTAACGCAAGAAACAGTTTGCTCACCTTCAAAAGAAACTAACAGTGTTCATAAATATCATATGCTAAAAGCAAATGAAGTAAGATCTTCCTTTCCGTCAAATGTTTCCAAACAAAACTTACAGATTCACAAACAGTAATGTATATTAACGTTTTGTTTAGTTTAGTTATGTGCTGGTTCCATGAATCATAACTGCAACCTCTCGCAGTGATGTGATACTAATCAGTTGTACAAGTATAGAATAGTCTCTTTGTGAAACATGTGCCCACATGATAATCAATCTCATGATTGTCTTCAGTTACTTTTTTCTTCATTCACATACAATAACTTACATTTAAGTGCGTTGAAACATCCTCTTTCCTTCTCGTTCTTAAACAAATATAAACACAATATATTGCATAATCAGGAATTCTTCGGTGGAGTAGAAGGTACTGTCAAGCAGATATTATTTCGATTTGTATCTGAAGTTTTTTATTATCTGTTAAAATTTTTTCGTCACTGGGTAGGGTGTCAAGGACTTTTACGGCTGAATGTCTCAATACTTCACTAAGACTAGATTAAGGATACGTAAATCGTTTCTTCATCTAGTATTATGTTTATGAATGTTAATATTCTGTTCGAGCTGTAAGCCATTTATGACAATAGAGTAACAATAAAGTAAACACATTGGGAAGATATTGTCGGTATGTAAAACTGTTTACAGTATATAATTGGTATTGTAAGACAGTAAAGACGCTAGAATCAGTCATACTGTGTGGTTTCTACTTTTCGGTTATTACTAGACTGATTCAAAAGAGTCGTAGTGCAATAAAGAAGCGAAAAGACACCGAAACAAAGAGTGGATCTACACATCATCATCATTATCATTATAAAACAATTGCGTTTTCAGTCACAATCGCAAACTGGTTTTACAAATGTTAACGTTTTCTTTATTTATCTCATTATCAGCTGTATCGTGAATCTTAGTTCTTCTGAGGACGTTGTCTGCCCTAATACTCCTCAGATAAGCATACAGCTGCTGGCTGGTTCTTCGGGTGTGTGACTGAAAATGATACACGACAATCGTTGAGGCTCCGTCATCATATGGCTAATTTAAACATTATGATCGTTATCATCCATTCGACAGTTACTGCAGGCTAAAAGTCTCCACTATTTTCCAGGCAATTTGGTTTTCATTTCTATCTATCCCTGCTCCTGCGTGCTTGATGTCGCTAACCATTTTCTATATTGTTTTCATTTTGAAATCCAGCCAGCAAATTCCTTGGTATGCCTACAGTCCATTTGCGTGGCTACAGTCCTATCTTCATTTAATTTTAATTATTGTCTTTCCACTCAAATTTGTTTCCTCATCCATGACATTAATTTTAATGTCTGATTAATAGAAGCCGTTTGCCTAAGCACGAGAAATTATATTCTGGCTAAGGTCAGAACATACTTTTCGTGGTTGACTAACTTGATTCATCTATTACTTTCGGATACACTGTACTTCGTATTAGATATTGGGACAACAGCAGGTACAGCATTGGCGTCAGCTGATGATCCTCATAACGCACCGCACCTAATTAACTGAATTCTTCTAGTGCAACGTTACCTTTAGCTGGCTTACACATGACTGACAAAGTGATTACAGCTTTCTGAAGGACTGTAATTGCTTAGTGTCTAGAATTTGCTTTTAAACTATAACCAAGAAAATTGACGACTTGTTCATGTGAATTCCCTAAGTTCCGTGTATGGGAATGGTAATGAAAAGACATCATTGTCTTCCACCTCTCTTTCCTATGTCCGCATATTTTGTAAGTCTAGGTCGGAGCGCTTTTGTTTCATTGTCGAAGAAATTCTCAGACTGCTTTCACATTCATTTCATCAGCACCTCTTGAAGCCCATCTCCGACTCAAAAACTCTTTTCAATCATTTCAATCATGTACTCCAACTTTGTAATAAAAAGCGGAAGTTACTTGAGGCTTTTCCTTTCTCGAGGTTTCAAAAAACAGTGTTTTGCGTCTTTTAACTCCTTATAGTCTTAAGGATAAGCGATAAAAGTGATTTTGCCGGGACATTATTTTTTATGCCTGAAAATTACGTTTCAGTGGAAGCGCGCGTACACCCATTCTCGCTGCTGTCGGCGCTTGGGCCGTTCGCGACGCCGATCGGTTTCTCCTGGTCTCTAAAGCAATTGTAGCATTATAGGTCGAAGCAAATATTGATACAGGTGTTGTACTTGCCCATCAGATGTCTCAGGCATGCGCTTTCGACATAAGCGAGATGAAAACAGCAGTCATGATGACACTTCATCGCAGCCAGCCGTCGTGGCCGAGTGGTTCTAGGCGCTACAGTCCGGAACCGCGCGACCGCTACGGTCGCAGGTTCGAATCCTGCCTCGGGCATGGATGTGTGTGACGTCTTTAGGTTAGTGAGGTTTAAGTAGTTCTAAATTCTATGGGACTGATGACCTCAGAAGTTAAGTCCCATAATGCTCAGAGCCATTTGAACACTCCATCGCAGAAATTCTGCAAATGACAATCCGCAGAACGATTACTGTTCTGAAAGTTGCTGGAAATGGAAGCAAGCTGAGAGTAACTGGATATTTTTGATCGTATGCCACCACTGAGGAGTGAAGTTATTGAAGCTATAGCTGTTTTGTGCAAACATCAAACTGACGCCAATTTGATGGACGTCTAGGAGCCTATACACAGGACAACAAAGAAGCACTGAATTTATTAATTTGGACTTACGTTGAAAAACACATACTTTCGAGTGTAAAAGTTATTCAGATAGCTGACAATCGGGCATGCATCATTTTAACGATGTATTTAAGGATGCCGGCCGCTGTGGCCGAGCGGTTCTAGGCGGTTCAGTCCGGAACCGCGCTGCTGCTACCATCGCAGGTTCGAATCCTGCCTCGGGCATGGATGTGTGTGATGTTCTTAGGTTAGTTAGGTTTAAGTAGTTCTAAGTTCTAGGGGACTGATGACCTCATATGTTAAGTCCCACAGTGTTTAGAGCCGTTTGAACCATTTTTTGGATTAAATGGTATCCTGCGTAAAATTAAAGTCATGGGAGTCGTTATCGGCACAACGGCATGCTCATTCGCCACGAAAAGGGACGAGAAACGCCTGAAGCGTTCGGGCCGGTGTTCGTTCCAGAGCAGCATCAAGATTAGAATTCCGCATTAGAAAGTGAGATCTCCGGAAAGGAGGAAGACGGCCCACGAATACCAGATTAACGGTAAGTTAAAAAAATTTTAAAGCCATACACACAAAAATCGAACACAAAATCTTAAATGCGTGCTTCTCGAGACATATTTTGTTACACTGGTTCGCATGTAAAATTTTGAATTTAATAAAATAGGCACTTGTAATTTAGGCTTGAACCTTTACATTTAAAGCCAGCAAAATAGGTCGCTTTGCAGTACCTACTTTTCAAGCTCGACGCTATTTTGGAAAGCAGTTCTGGAAATTTGGTTTTCGAGTTTCACGTTATAGAAAATTTAATTCTGATAATGTTGATATGTTTAATATTAACTGCAGACCTATACTTCACCCTCGACTGTGCGAATTGTTTAGTTGCGCAATCCGCGCCGAGCTACACTATGTGGTCACAAGTATCCGGAAACCCCCCAAAACATACGTTTTTTATATTAGGTGCATTGTGCTGCCATCTACTGTCAGATACTCCACATTAGCGACCTCATTATTCATTAGACATCGTGAGAGAGCAGTATGGGTCGCTCCATGGAACTCACGGACTTCGAACGTGGTCAGCTGATTGGGTCTCTTGTGTCATACGTCTGTATGCGAGATTTCCACGCTCCTAAACATCCCTAGGTCCACTGTTTCCGACGTGATAGTGAAGAGGAAACGTGAAGGAACACGTGCAGCAGAAAAGCGTACAGGCCGACCTCTTCTGTTGACTGACAGAGACCACCGACAGTTAAAGAGGGTCGTAATGTGTAATAGGCAGACATCTACACAGACCATCACACAGGAATTCCAAACTGCATCAGGATCCACTGCAAGTACTATGACAGGCGGGAGGTGAGAAAACTTCGATTTTGTGGTCTAGCGGCTGCTCATAAGCCACACATCACACCAGTAAATGGCAAACGACGCCTCGCTTGATATAAGGAGCGTAAACATTGGACGATTGAACAGTGGAGAAACATTGTGTGAAGTGACGAATCACGGTACACAATGTGGCAATCCGATGGCAGGGTTTATGTACAGCGAATGCCCGGCGAACGTCATCTGACAGCGTGTGTAGTGCCAACAGTAAAATTCGTAGGCGGTGGTGTTAGGGTGTGGTCGTGTTTTTAACGATGTTTTAAAAACCTTCTTACTTCCCACTGTTGAAGAGCAATTCGGGGGTGGCTATTGTATATTTCAACACGATCGAGCACCTGTTCATAATGCACGGCCTGTGGCGGAGTGGTTACTCGACAATAACATCCCTGTAGTGGAATGGCCTGCACGGAGTGCTGGCCTGAATCCTATAAAACACCTATGGGACGTTTTGGAACGCCGACTTCGCGCCAGGCTTCACCGACCGACATCAATACCTCTCCTCAGTGCAGCATTCCGTGAAGAATGGGATGCGATTCCCCAAGAAACCTTCCAGCACCTGATTGAACGTATGCCTGCGAGAGTGGGAGCTGTCATCAAGGCTAAGGGTGGGCCAACACCATACTGAATTCCTGCATTACCGATGGAGGGCGCCATGAACTTTGAAGTGATTTAGATCATGTAGTGTATTTGAAGCGAAGTGCCCCATTCCTGTCTGAATTGCTGTTTACACTTTCTTTGGTGTTGTGTGCCGTGCCGTTCCACTGATCGTCGCTTTTTCACGTGTGCAGTGAACTACCCAAGTTTAATCTGGCGTCACAGTGCGGTCAAGCAAATCATCTCCTAGTTTCATCACATCGTGAACAATAAACGTGGCGGGATATTGAATCGTCTCACTCAGTTTGAACTTAGTTTTTGACTTCTACAGTGGCGCAACCGAGGTCTAACTGCGAGCAGAAAGTAAATGAATCGACAGAGTAACCTACGGCGAAAAATAATTATTTTCGATTGTTAGCAGTTTCTATTTCTCATGTTGGGTCTAAATTTGCAATATCTTCATGACTGTACTAACATGTATGTTGCGCAGTTAAACACGTAAACAGTTGCTAACACGAGATATGCGTATGCATGAAAATATTGAAGCAGGAAGGAAGAAGAAGTATTAGGGTTTAACAACACAAAGAAGGCTAGATCATTAGAAACGGAACATAAATACGAATTGGGGAAGGAAATCGGTCATTCTCTTTCGCAGGGACCACCCCACCGTTCACCTTAAGCGATTTAGTGAAGTCACGAAAACCTAAATGTGGACTACCGGACAGAGGTTTTGAATAACCACCACTCCAGTATATTTTCCCTGCGTCACTTCGCTCAGTAAAACTATGGAAAAGAAAATCCAAAGGTAATACTTGAAACTGAAAGTTCAACTTCCAATGGACGAAAAGCACACGACTGCAAGTGGCTGAAACTAAAGACAACATTGGGGAAGAATGGGAGGGATTGAAATGTGCAGTTTTGAAAACAATTAATGAAGCAATGAGGAAAAATAAAGTATCAACCTGAAAAAGGATCGGAAAATGGGAATAAAGAAATAGCCGACAATACAAAAGAAAACAAAATGTTTACTACAACACAGACTGACAAAGTCTGGGAAATATACAAACAAAAATAAAACGAAAAGAAAAAATTGATAAAAAGATAACACCGTGAATCCTGGGAAGGATTCATTGCTAATGTTCAACATAACATTCGCGGAAGACAGAATGTAGCATTTAAACCTTAAAAATGTAAAATGGAAAAACATAGTGCAAGCAAAAATGTAATAACACGAAATCAGTGGGTACAGCACTACAAAAATTTATGGTATGTCTAGCTGCTCCCGGCCACGCGTTGATGCGGCTTAGTCTGGTTAAATGGAAGAGAAGGAAAAGATAAAGCATACGTTCCTAACATGTATAGGCACTGGATATGCGTCCCAACCTCCTTTTCCCTCCTGTCTCTGTCTATCTCCTCCTACCCGTTTCTTTGTTCAATTCCTCCTCCTTCAACTTTGACCGTTACCTTCTTCCCCACTCTACATCTTCTGCACTGCTCTCTGTGTCCATCATCTCCTCCCCATTTGTCCATCTCCGCCTGCCCCATTTGTCTGTCTTCTCCTTTTCGCTTTCTACGTCCATTTCCTCCCATCTCTTGTCCATCTTCTATTCCCTCCCTTCCCCCCCCCCCCCTCCCTATCTGACCTTGAGCCTTGTCTGTTATTGCTGCAAATTCAGATTCTGTAGCAGCATTTTTATCATATGCCGATGAACCATAAATACATTCGTGTTTGCTAACAATGTGTCACTATTATGTGTTTTATACATACGTATAATTATGATTTCATATATGTACTTAATAAATATTAAAAATATAGCCTACATGCCTCCAGACATATATTACATTGACTTGTAAAAATTTGATGTAAATAGGCTAAGTAATTTTTCAGATTTTTGGTAACAACATTTCCCATATATATTGGAAATTAGGTATATAAGGCACAGGCATGTTCGAATGCAACGTTGAGTAAAAATTTCTAAAGAATCAGTGAAGAACTTTCGCAGATATAAGTTATTGAACAAAGGAACATAAAATTTTTCTAACGACATATCCCGTTTATATATTACACATATATGTTCATAGGGTGACAGTAATTGAACTATATGAAATAAAATCGTCATAACGTCTGAAGGGTTTCCGTTAGGACGTTCAAACTGTACCTTTGCCCGAGAGGTATGATGGGAATTACAATGCACTGTATGGTTTCGTTTACAGATGAACCACTTTCATTTGGGTGGGTTCGTCAATTAGCAAAACTGGCTCATTTGGGGGAATAAGAACCCGCATTTCGCAGTTGACAAGTCTCTTCATCATCAATGGGTGAATGTATGGTGTGCAATGTCCAGCCTTGGAATATTCGGTGCGATATTCCTTGATGGCACGGTGACTAACGAACGGTTTGGAAGATCATTTCATCCCCATTATTCAAAGTGACTCTGGTTTCGACCCAGAGGTCACCAGCGTGGGCCTCGATTGGCCGCCATATTATCCGGATCTGAACACTTGCGACTCCTTTTTGTGGGGTTATATTAAGGACAAGGTAAAGAGCAATAACACCAAAACCATTACTGAGCTGAATACAGCCATTCAGAAGGTCATCGAAAGCATCGCTGTACCGACACTTCAGAAGGTCATGCAGAATTTCGCTATTCGTCTGCGCCACATCATAGCGAATATGTCATAACCTAAATCCGGATATCAGTAGCGTCGTTTATATGTTGTAAGAAGTGTGTGCATACCGTAATTTGTAACTAATTTAAGTTTTTTTCATTTAGATCAGTAATTGTCACCCTGCCGGTACCATATGGCGCACCAGTAGGTCCATAAAAACGCGTTCGTGTTAGAACACAACGTTGTTACAAAATTTCAAAGCAATCGGTAAGGAACTTTCGGAAATTTAAGAGTTTGAACACAAGAACATTTTCTTCTGTATAAATAAAACTGTAAATGTTTGTTTGTTCAGAATTGTAATTTTCCTAAAGTTATTCACCAGTTAGTTTGAAATTTTGACACAACGTTGCATTTGAATATGAGCGTGTTTCTATATGGCTATTGGACCACCACATACATGGTGTCCCAGCTATCTCTGCCACCTTATATACACTGAAGCGCCAAAGAAACTGTTATAGGCATGCGTATTCAAATACAGATATATGTAAACAGGCAGAATACGGCACTGCGGCCGACAACGCCTGTATAAGATAAGTGTCTGGCGCAGTTGTTAGATCGGTTACTGCTGATACAATGGCAGGACATCAAGATTTAAGTGAGTTTGAACATGGTCTTATAGGCAGCGCACGAGCTATGGCGATGAGATATAGCATCTCCGAAGCGGCGATGAATTGGGGATTTTCCCTTACGACCCTTTCACGAGTGTAACGTGAATATCAGGAATCCGGTAAAACATCAAATCTCCGACATCGCTGAGGCCGGAAAAAGATCCTGCACCAACGAGAATGACGGCGATTGAAGAGAATCGTTGAACGTGACAGAAATGCAACCCTTCTGCAAATTGCTGCAGGTTTCAGTGCTGGGGCACCAACAAGCGTCAGTGTGCGAACCATTCAACGAAATATCATCGCTATGGGCTTTCGGAGCCGAAGGCCCACTCGTGTACCCTTGATGACTACACGTGAAAAGCTTTACACCTCGCCTGGGCCCGTCAACTCCGAAATTGGACTGTTGATGACTGAAAAAAATGTTGCATGGTCGGACGAGTCTCGTTTCAAATTGTATCGAGCGGACAGACGTGTGCAGGTATGGAGACAACCTCATGAATCCATGGACCCTGCATGTCAGCAGGGGACTGCTCAAGCTGGTGGTGGCTCTGTAATGGTGTGGGGCGTGGGCAGTTGGAGTGATATGGAACCCCTGATACGTCTAGATACGATTCTGACAGGTTACACGTACGTAAGCGTTCTGTCTGATCACGTGCACCCATTTATGTCGATTGTACATTGAGATGGACTTGGGAAATTCCAACAGGACAGTGCGAAACCCCATTAAATGGCCCCACAGGCGTTAGTCAATACTTTGAATAAGTGGAAGTTGTGGGGGGTACGGGCAGGCACCGTTTCTCTAATAAAAGACTATTTTTGCCTCAAAAGTTTTACATCTTTATTAACTTGATTTTAAAATACACTCCTGGAAATGGAAAAAAGAACACATTGACACCGGTGTGTCAGACCCACCATACTTGCTCCGGACACTGCGAGAGGGCTGTACAAGCAATGATCACACGCACGGCACAGCGGACACACCAGGAACCGCGGTGTTGGCCGTCGAATGGCGCTAGCTGCGCAGCATTTGTGCACCGCCGCCGTCAGTGTCAGCCAGTTTGACGTGGCATACGGAGCTCCATCGCAGTCTTTAACACTGGTAGCATGCCGCGACAGCGTGGACGTGAACCGTATGTGCAGTTGACGGACTTTGAGCGAGGGCGTATAGTGGGAATGCGGGAGGCCGGGTGGACGTACCGCCGACTTGCTCAACACGTGGGGCGTGAGGTCTCCACAGTACATCGATGTTGTCGCCAGTGGTCGGCGGAAGGTGCACGTGCCCGTCGACCTGGGACCGGACCGCAGCGACGCACGGATGCACGCCAAGACCGTAGGATCCTACGCAGTGCCGTAGGGGACCGCACCGCCACTTCCCAGCAAATTAGGGACACTGTTGCTCCTGGGGTATCGGCGAGGACCATTCGCAACCGTCTCCATGAAGCTGGGCTACGGTCCCGCACACCGTTAGGCCGTCTTCCGCTCACGCCCCAACATCGTGCAGCCCGCCTCCAGTGGTGTCGCGACAGGCGTGAATGGAGGGACGAATGGAGACGTGTCGTCTTCAGCGATGAGAGTCGCTTCTGCCTTGGTGCCAATGATGGTCGTATGCGTGTTTGGCGCCGTGCAGGTGAGCGCCACAATCAGGACTGCATACGACCGAGGCACACAGGGCCAACACCCGGCATCATGGTGTGGGGAGCGATCTCCTACACTGGCCGTACACCACTGGTGATCGTCGAGGGGACACTGAATAGTGCACGGTACATCCAAACCGTCATCGAACCCATCGTTCTACCATTCCTAGACCGGCAAGGGAACTTGCTGTTCCAACAGGACAGTGCACGTCCGCATGTATCCCGTGCCACCCAACGTGCTCTAGAAGGTGTAAGTCAACTACCCTGGCCAGCAAGATCTCTGGATCTGTCCCCCATTGAGCATGTTTGGGACTGGATGAAGCGTCGTCTCACGCGGTCTGCACGTCCAGCACGAACGCTGGTCCAACTGAGGCGCCAGGTGGAAATGGCATGGCAAGCCGTTCCACAGGACTACATCCAGCATCTCTACGATCGTCTCCATGGGAGAATAGCAGCGTGCATTGCTGCGAAAGGTGGATATACACTGTACTAGTGCCGACATTGTGCATGCTCTGTTGCCTGTGTCTATGTGCCTGTGGTTCTGTCAGTGTGATCATGTGATGTATCTGACCCCAGGAATGTGTCAATAAAGTTTCCCCTTCCTGGGACAATGAATTCA
Source organism: Schistocerca nitens (assembly GCF_023898315.1). NCBI lineage: Eukaryota > Metazoa > Arthropoda > Insecta > Orthoptera > Acrididae > Schistocerca > Schistocerca nitens. Next base: position 898,019,045 of record NC_064614.1, on the reverse strand, counting down.
CGGTGTTCTTATTTCAATTTCCAGGAGTGTAGTAAATGAACATTCATTATCATGAACAACAAGATCGTTAATGAAAGTTCCTGAATATTATTTTAACAGATCAAAGAACAGCTCTCAGAATCAGTTTACAACTCTTAATACTCAAATTCTCTTTCTAAGAAAAGGAAAAAAATACAAATTACACAATCCGAGGTTAAATAAAAGAGTCTAACGCCACATGGCAATACCCAAATTTTCGTAGATATCACCTGTGATCTCTAAAGGCAATAAAATATTGATGAATTTTTTAAAAATTAAAACAACTTAAATTCAATAAAATCTGATTACTATGAACGTACACTCAACCCCGTACGATCTTGGGAGGGCCACACCAAGCCACAGAATGACGTGCCAAGCTAAATTATGAAAATACTATCGGAGATTTCGCCACGACAAGTAGAACCGTGAAGTACTATAAGAAGTGAACAGCAGTTAACACGATTCATAAGCGTCCGACTGAAAAGCTCCACGGTCAGTCTTTACTTTACTACAAAAGCCTCGCGGTACCTCCGAAGTTCATTCGTGGACGCTACCAGAGTGTCAATTACTCGTTATAACTGTAAATAACGTCCGCAGCTCGTGGTCGTGCGGTAGCGTTCTCGCTTCCCGCGCCCGGGTTCCCGGGTTCGATTCCCGGCGGGGTCTGGGATTTTCTCTGCCTCGTGATGACTGGGTGTTGTGTGATGTCCTTAGGTTAGTTAGGTTTAAGTAGTTCTAAGTTCTAGGGGACTGATGACCATAGATGTTAAGTCCCATAGTGCTCAGAGCCATTTGAACCATTTTTTTGAACTGTAAATAACGGAGTTTAACACGCTGGGGCCGACTTAGGTTTCTTAATAAGACAAGTAATGATTTGGTCCTTTACTTGATTACACCTTCGATCCAAAACAGTCATTTACTTTAAAGCAGCTAAATAGATGACAACGCCGATATCAAAGCTCTGCTCCCAAGCAGCGCTTTAACTGGAAACTGCAGTACCGAAGCAAAGTTTACTCCACTCACAAGTCTGATATAAGCGCCACCAACGTGCACCTTTTTAGAATTCTTATGTTCACCTAGTACAACACACTTGCCGTAATTCTTCGTCGGAATCCACGGGCAGAAATCACTTCTCAGCCCTTGAATGACCACACAATGATCGCCATCGAGAGAACACCGGCCCTCCACGCTAGGATCCTCGAGCCCACGGCGTTCCGTCCCCAACAGACTGCTTCTGTGGGCCCACCGACCAAGCGGCCTTGCCCTCCGACCCCGACGTCGCTCTTCACGCACCATCCAGAGCTAACTCACAGCGAGCACCTTCCTCCTCCTTCTGACCGCCTCGCCGATTCGCCAAACATTTATGGCGACCAGAGACTCCAATCCGATCTCGATATTGACATCGCAGCGAGTACTGAGAAGGCGGGTGGTTTCAAAAAACAAAAAAACAAAACAAAAAAATTAAATAGCGAGCCGTACCGTCTCACCCAACATATTCACAATTGCTACAGAGTGACTCTTCTGAATTTAAACACTTCCGCTGGCCACAAAACTCCCCAGACATGAACATTATTGAGCATGTCTGGGATGTCTTGCAACGTGTAGCGTGTTGTTCGAAGAGATCGCTACTCCCCGCCCCCCCCCCCCCCTCCTCCTTCACCTTCCGTACTCTTACGGATTTACGGAAAGCCCTGCAGTCAATTCCTTCCAGCACTACTTCAGACATTAGCCGAGTCCATGCCGCGTCATGTTGCGGCACTACTGTGTGCTCTCGGGGGCACTACACGATATTATGCAGGCGTAACAGTCACTTTGGCTCGTCAGTGTATTTCCGTAATGAAAGAAATGTTGAAAAATATTAGGTTTTTTTCTTTTCTTTTTTCTTTTCCTTTTTTCTTTTGGCGGCACATGTGTTTTTTTTTCTATAGAAATGAAAACTAGAGGTACAGTCAGTGATGGCAGACTTGGTTTCACTGTTCTAAAGCTCATACAATCTGAAGTATGAGACTGTAAAGGACGGCAACGGTGCTGCGGGTTGTGCCGTAGTGCACAGGGCGTGGGTTGCCTGCACTGTCCTGCAGCCTGCCGTCAGGGGCTCAAACAACGGCCAGCAATGCACAACTTTTAAAAGTAATCAAACACAAAGGTGCCTATTATTTAAATGACACAAGCATGTTTTTACTGCAGAAATGAAAACCAAAGATACAATTTAATGATAAGAAGTGGTTCTACAATCCTAAACACAATTTTTGATGTCATATAGGCCGTGGTCTATGCCTAGTGTCTTTGATTAATTTTAAAAATGTTCACGGTCCTGGATTCGAATACTGCCACTGCTTAAATTTTGATTAATAATCAGCCCTGGCGGCCGAAGACTTCTGGCATAAGGAGTCACCCTCATCTTGCAACGGCATTGTCAAAGAGGGCGGAGGAGCGGACAGAGGTTGTCCTAGGGGTGGGACACTGCCCCTAAAGGTGGAAGAGGATGCATGAGGATGCAGAAGGAAATGGAAATTACCGCATTAAAGACACGTAATGTGTATGCCCAGGGCATATGGCCTGTAATTGAAAAAGTGCAATGATGATCTCATCATTGACAAAATATTCCGGATCTCCGAGAGGGGATTGCCAAAAGATTGAATAATCAACGAAAGGATAATGTGGTGTCACCGCCAGACACCACACTTGCTAGGTGGTAGCCTTTAAATCGGCCGCGGTCCGTTAGTATACGTCGGACCCGCGTGTCTCCACTAGCAGTGATTGCAGACCGAGCGCCGCCCCAGTTGTACAGCCGACTTTGCTAGCGATGGTTCACTGTCTCTAATTTGCAGAGACGATAGTTTAGCATAGCCTTCAACTACGTCATTTGCTACGACCTAGCAAGGCGCCATATTCTTCAAAATGTATTCTGAACAGATAATATTGTGAATAATGTACCGTCAAGAGCGACGTTCATCATTAATGGATTAAAGTTAAGTATCAAACTAATTGCGTCCGCTTTCTGAATTTTAATTCCTTGTCATGTTCCAGACCTCACGTCAGTATAGTTCTTCCCTCCTCTCGCCAGCCTGCGTGAGCTAAAACGCGTGCATTTCGGCCTCCTCTAGTAACACGGTGTTGGCTCTTCAGCCAACACAACAGATAACGTTCCACGAGTCGGGGCGTGGAGTGTCAGAAGCTTGAACGTGGTAGGGAAACAAGAAAATCTGAAAAGGGAAATGCAAAGGCTCAGTCTAGGTATAGTAGGGGTCAGTGAAGTGACCTGGAATGAGACAATGGTTTCTGGGCAGATGAGTATAGGGTAACATCAACAGCAGCAGAAAATAGCATAATGGGAGTAGGATTAGTTATGAATAGGAAGGTATGGCAGAGAGTGTGTTACTGTGACAGGATTGTTCTTATCAGAATCGACAGCAAACGAAACCGGACAACGATAGTTCAGGTATACAAGCCAACGTCGCAAGCTGAAGATGAAGAGATAAAGAAAGTATATGAGCATATTGAAAGGGTAACACAGTACATAAAGGAAGATGAAAATGTAATAGTCATGAGGGACTGGAATACAGTTGTAGGGAAAGAATATGGGCTTGGCACAAGGAATGAGAGATGAGAAAGACTAACTGATTTCTGTAATAAATTTCAGTTAGTAATAGCGATTACTCTGTTCAAGAATCACAAGAGGAGGAGTTATGCTTGGAAAAGGTCAGGTGATTCAAGAAGATTTCAGTTAGATTACATTGCGGTCAGACAGAGATTCCGAAATCATATACAGGATTATAAGGCGTATCCAGGAGGAGATACAGACTCAGATCACAATATAGTAGTGATAAGTAGTAGGCTGGAGTTTAATACATTAGTCAGGAAGATTCAGGATGCAGGGAAGTGGGATACGGAAGTACTAAGGAGATACGCTTGAAGTTCTCTAAAGCTATAGACACAGCTTTAAGGAATAGCTCAGTAGGCAGTACATTTGAAGAGAAATGGACATGTCTAAATACGCCTCACGGATGTTGGAAGGAGATTCATAGGTACAAACCTAGGTACTGCAAAGAAGTCATAGATAACAGAACAAATAACTGAACTGATCGATGACCGGAGGAAGTATAAAAATGTTCGGGGAAACTTAGGAATACAAAACTTCAAGTCGCTGAGGAGTGAAATAAATAGGAAGTGCAGGAAAGCTAAAACGAAATGGCTACATGAAAAATGTGAAGAAATCAAAAAAGAAATTATTGTCGGAGGGAAAGACTCAGCATACAGGAAAGTCAAAACAACCTTCAGTGACATTAAAAGCAAGGGTAATAAAATTAAGAGTGCAACGGGAATTCCCCTGTTAAATGCAGAGGAGAGGGCGGATAGGTGGAAAGAATAGACTGAAAATCTCTATGAGGGGGAAGATCTTTCTGATGTGATAGAAGAAGAAACAGGAGTCGATTGAAGAGATAAGGGATCCAGTAGTAGAATCAGAATTTAAAAGAGCTTGGGAGGACTTAAGGTCAAATAAGGTGTAAGGGACCGGTAATATTCCATCAGAATTTCTAAAATCATTGGGGGAAATGGCAACAAAACGACTATTCACGTTGGTGTGTAGAATGTATGAGTCTGGCGACATACCATCTGACTTTCGAAAAAGCATCATCCACACAATTGCGAAGACGGAAAGAGCTGCAAGTCCGAGAATTAGCTCACAGTCATCTAAAGAGCTCAGGCATCCAACATGCTGACAAGAATAATATACACAAGAATGGAAAAGAAAATTGAGGATGCATTAATTGTCGATCACTTTTCTCTTAGAAACAGTAAAGGCACGAGAAAGGCAATTCTGACGTTGCGGTTGATAATGGAAGAAAGACTAAAGAAAAATCAAGACACGTTCATAGGATTTGTCGACCTGGAAAACGTGTTGGACATTGTAAAATGGTGCAAGATGTTCGAAATTCTGATAAATATAGGGGTAAGCTATAGGAAGAGACGGGTAATATACAATATGTACAAGGGTCAAGAGGGAAGAATAAGAATGGACCACGAAGAACGAAGTGCTCAGATTAAAAAAAGAGTGTAAGACAGGGATGTAGTCTTTCTCCTCTACTGTTAAATATCTACATCATAGAAGCAATGATGGTAATAACGGAAAGGTTCAAGAGCGGAAAAAAAATTCAACATGAAAGAATACCAATGATGATACTCGCTGGTGACATTGCTATCCTGAATGAAAGTGAAGAAGAATTGCATGATCTGCTGAAAGGAATGAACAATCTAATGAGTACAGGATATAAATTGAGAGTAAATCGAAGAAAGAGGAAAGTAAAAGAGAAGTAGCAGAAATGAGAATAGCGAGAAACTTAACATCAGGATTGATGGTCACGAAGTGGATGAATTCTGCTGCCTAGGTAGCAAAATAACCAGTGACGGACGGAACAAAGAGGACATCACAAGCAGAGTAGCAATGGCAGAAAGGGCATTCCTGGCCAAGCGAAGTCTGCTAGTATCAAACATAGCCCGTAATTTTAGGAAGAAATTTCTGAGCGTGTACGTCTGGAGTACAGAATTGGTCTTTAAAAAAGAATGAAATAATAAAATTGACAACTACGTTGAATGAATGTCTGGACCATGGAATGGGTACTGAAACTGATTTATCGTGTTGCGTATTGAAAATGCAAGTGGTGTGCTTACTCTGTGTTATTGTTGGTAAAACTTTACATGAACTGATTGGGCAATGCAACTCTCAATACCAATAAAGAAATACAGTCACTGCAAAATACATTCAGCCCCTTAGGCACTGAGTCATCTAGCCCTGTTCCACTCTGATAACTTTGGTCCCTGTGCACATAACAAATAAATTAAATTGTCTTGCCTCTAGAGCAGCAACGGTGGAACGCGATGTATACTGGTCTCTCACAAAAAACATGCATGGTAGCTACAGGCTGGCCATAATACGTGAAATGCACATGAAATTCTTTTGGCTGGCCGGCCGCGGTGGCCGTGCGGTTCTAGGCGCTGCAGTCCGGAACCGCGGGACTGCTATGGTCGCAGGTTCGCATCCTGCCCCGGGCATGGATGTGTGTGATGGCCATAGGTTAGTTAGGTTTAAGTAGTTCTAAGTTCTAGGGGACTGATGACCTAAGATGTTAAGTCCCATAGTGCTCAGAGCCATTTGAACCATTTTTTTTTCTTTTGGCTGATAAACGTTAACATTTAAGTAAATCCAACTTCTTTAAAAAATACGTGACCTGGATAAGAAGGCGGTACTGATTATGGTGAATTACTAACACTGAGTTTTTTTTAGCAAAACTGTATTGCAAGTTAACTTTGTCTTTTCAGAAACATCTGACAATTGAAGCTACATTACTCACAATTGACCCACAAACAATGAGATTTAAACAGGAAGTATTATCTAACTTCACATAAATGCAGATCATCAAATTACAAATAGCTGTGTTAACAAATTTTAGAAGCATTACAAAAGTGAAATACATAGCTAACCTTTTTGTCAAAACAGTTTGCATGCATTCTGGAACTACACGAAGAGTTCTGCTTCCAAGTTCAACAATATTGACATACCTAAATCAATATTACACTTAGTGGCTTTACACAGCACACCACCAAAAAATTGCCTACTGCGTCGTCTTTCCCCCACACTGCGCGCCAAGCGCTCTCTTACTCCAACACTGGCAGTATCTCTGGGTCTGCGGTCTTACATAGCGATATAAAGCCTATCAAAGACATAGATCGTTTATAAAATGAGATGTGGAGCTACAGACGAATGTTGAAAATTAGGTGGACTGATAACTGAAGGAATGAGGAGGTTGTGCGCAGACTCAGAGAGGAAAGGAATATGTGGAAAACACTGGTAAGGAGAAGGGACCGGATGATAGGACTTCTGGTAAGATATCAGGGAATGATTTCCATGCTAATAGAGGTAGCTGTAGAGGGCAAAAACTGTAGTGGACATCCAGCAAATAATTGAGACCTTAAGTTGCAAGTGCTACTCTGAGACGAAAAGGTTGGCACGGGAGAGGAATTCGTGGTCAGCCGCATCAGACCAGTCAGAAGACCGATGACACACAAAAAAAAGAGGCCACAGAATTTCAATTTTGCGCATGACATCGAGCACGGTATACGCAAGCCCATATAACTGGTAACGTCACGTCCTGTAATCTGTGTCACCTCAACAGATTTTCTAAGTGCTTTTGAGGACCGTGGACAAGCGAGTGTTGCACAGATTGCAGTGATTCCACAGATACTGCCGCAAGCGCAGAGGTAATATGTTGCTGCATATCCTCTGGTGCCGTTTGGACTTCATGGTACACCCAATCTTTCGCTACACCCCAGAGAAAGAAGTCTTAACAGCGTCACGGGCTGGCCAGCTCACCGGACTTCCTCGTCCTACCCACCTGTTTGGAAACATTGCATCCACAACGCCCATGGAAACATGTGTGTAGTGTCGGGGCATCCATGATGTCGGAACCATATTAAAGGACGCTTTTGCAATCCCACGTCCTCCTTGAGAAGGATAGAGTGTAATGCAGAAATGTTGTATATCGCCTCCGTTGTCGTTTATGAGCAACCGCTCGAAGCCAGTGAGAATTTTGCTCAGATCAGTAATGGATGTTTCGCAGATTCACATGACCAACTTACATTTTTATTTATTATATATTAATATATTTTACATTTTCATGCCAGGTGGCACTTCAGTAGGTATGTAAATATCCTGTATTCACGTTGTGCTAAAGTACCAAAGCAATCGGTGTATAACTTTTGGAGATATACGATTGTAAATAAACAAACATTTACACTTTTATTTTTATAGACGACGATAATTAAGAAAGTTATTATACATGGTGCATCATAATTAATGATATAAACGTGTACAGTTAAAAGTACGCGATACTAGTAGCAAAACAGTTTGTGACGATAGACTATAAACCGCATACGTTAAGAGGTATGAGCACTTATTCAGTAGAAGAGATGTGCTTCATGGCAGCGGAGATGAAGAAGTGCTCACAGCTCTTAAGTATGCACTTTCGAGCGCAGATTTAACTTATTGTTTTTCTTTTTTTGGTTCGTACTACCTCCTCCCAAAATACGGAAAGCAAAGAGTTTGCAGTAGAAGAGATTGCACAGTATCAAAGTTGAAGAAATTCTCGTAATTCTTGGGGTATGCGTTCTAGAGCCCACGTTTACTGAGACTATTTGCTTCTGGTATTTGCTACTGGCAAGATGTATCGTAATTATTGTCTTAAACGCCTGCAGTTGTACTTTCAACTGCACGCTTTTAAGGCATTAATTACGATACATCCTGTATAAAAAAATGATCAAATTGAAATAAAACAAATAAATTTAAAAAAAGAAAAGCTATTGGTCTAGATGAAATTAATCGTATACTGAGGAATCATTTCAGAATTTTGATTTCTACATTTTTAGGATTCCGTAACTCAGTTGGTACAAACGGAATCCTTAGAAGATCACCTTGTCCATCTGAGCGTCTGTCCGATTATTAAGAACCTTTCTCTCAGGAACAGGAAGAGGTATCAAGGGAAAATTTGTGTCACTTATTAAGAGGTATGGTGTGTGATGTAAGCAATTTAAGGCTCTAAGTCAACGCCTTCAAAAGACACGACCATTTTACATCACATATTTTGACAGTCACACACCCTCTCATCAAACCTGAAGAGTCTTCCCGTTGATCTAAAATCATGAAATTTGGTAAGAAGTAAGGTTCCACAATGCGACTCAGGAAAAAAAACTGAAAGTGGTTAATTTGTAATTATATCACACAAAAATTTTTTTGTCATTTGTTATCCGTCTGTCTGTTAAGATCCCTTTTTCTCTGGAACGGGTTGACGTATCAAGGTAAAATTTATGTCCCATATTAAGAGATTTGGTGCCTTTCTGTAAGAAATTTAAGCTTCTACATCAATCCAGTCGAAAGATACGGCCGCTTATGTCACATATTTTGATATCTTGGCAATATAGATATCATTAAGGGGCAAAAATTGTCGAAATTCTCCGCCATGGATGAACTATCTGTATATACCGAGAGGTTATAATTAAACTTTCCCTGTTTAACACGTTATGACACGGAAACTAATTATCGTACGAGTACCAAACTTGGTAGCATTAATGTCAAGGATATGGGGAAGAGAAACAATGCAGGGTCAATTCAATTGAAACACTTTTAATATGCTGCTACGGTACATCATACCATTACATACCGGTACCATTACTGCTACTAAACGGACTCAATATGGTGCCCGTAAGTGTCCAGAAGAGTCTGAAAGCGCAGGATTGCATTCTGCACAGTAGAACGAAGCATGTCCGTAGGTATGCTGGCTACCTCTGCTACCAGATCAGCCTGGTAAACCCTGTCCTTCAGGTATTCCCACAACCAGAAATCACGGGGAGTGAAATCAGGTGATCATGCCGACCAAGCTTCTGCAAACTATCGGTTCATAATTCGATCGTTTCTAAACGTGTTTTGGTGAAGCAGGTGAACTTCACGAGCGATGTGCTGTGGGGCCCCATTTTGCATGAAAACTGTTGAGTTCAATGCGTCTCTCCTTCTCTTTCCTATAGGGCAAGTATGGCATGCTGGTGAGGCGTATCTCAGTAATGCTGTCCAGTCACACTGCACTTCTTTGCCCCTTGGGCGTCTACCTGATCAAAAGAGAATGGGCCAATGATGAACGTAGCAGTGAAGCCACACCATACGGTGACACGTACACCATAGGAGGAACTTCATGCACAGTGACTGGAGGTGATGATGTCTACACTCGAAAATTCTGTGTGTTCATCTCACCCGTCAAAAATGAGCTTCGTCTGTTCACAGGATGGTCCAGGGCCAGTCCTCGTCAACTGCAATACTTGCGAGAAAGTGGAGAGCGGAGTCAACACGTCGTTGTGCGTCCTGTGGTGCGAGCTGCTGTACGATATGGATGTTGTACGGACACCATTTGAGAATTGTTCGAAGCACCTTCCGTACAGTAGACCACGGGATGTTCACCAGTCGTGACACAGCACGGGAACTGCCTGGCGGTCGGGAATTGCGCGCAGCGTTGTCTGCCATAGCAACAGCGATTTCATCAACCTCCTGTGATCCAACCGGTCGTCGGCCTCTTTCCGGAGGGACCCCCAATTCTCCAGTTGATTCGAATTTATTCATCATGCTCCGCACAGCAGGTGGAGAAAAAGGACACTTCTGTAATCATTTCAGCCGGCGATTTTCCTGAAGTATAACTGCGTCATTACTGTTGTTTTGATAATAGAGCTTCACCAACAACGCCCTGCACCTTTTGTCCAAGCTCATGTTGACACGTCAACAAGTGCATTGCGACTAGTCAGGCGTGTGAGACAAAGAATCACGATAACTGATCACGGCACCTGGTGGCCATAGTTGGAACTGGACGGTGGCGCTGTGACGCAAGGAAATCATGCTCATCATACTCTGGACATTAATGTTACCAAGTTCAGTACTCGTACGTTAATTATTTTCCGTGTTATAACGTGTTCATCTACATCTACATCTACATACATACTCCGCAATCCACCATACGGTGCGTGGCGGAGAGTACCTCGTACCACAACTAGCATCTTCTCTCCCTGTTCCACTCCCAAACAGAACGAGGGAAAAATGACTGCCTACATGCCTCTGTACGAGCCCTAATCTCTTTTATCTTTCCGCGAAATGTATGTTCGCGGCAGTAAAATTGTACTGCAGTCAGCCTCAAATGCTGGTTCCCTAAATTTCCTCAGTAGCGATTCACGAAAAGAACGCCTCCTTTCCTCTAGAGACTCCCACCCGAGTTCCTGAAGTATTTCCGTAACACTCGCGTGATGATCAAACCTACCAGTAACAAATCTAGCAGCCCGCCTCTGAATTGCTTCTATGTCCTCCCTCAATCCGACCTGATAGGGATCCCAAACGCTCGAGCAGTACTCAAGAATCGTATTAGTGTTTTATAAGCGGTCTCCTTTACAGATGAACCACATCTTCCCAAAATTCTACCAATGAACTTCCCCACAACTGCCATTACATGCTTGTCCCACTTCATACCGCTCTGCAATGTTACGCCCAAATATTTAATCGACGTGACTGTGTCAAGCGCTACACTACTAATGGAGTATTCAAACATTACGGGATTCTTTTTCCTATTCAGCTGCATGAATTTACATTTATCTATATTTAGAGTTAGCTGCCATTCTTTACACCAATCACAAATCCTGTCCAAGTCATCTTGTATCCTCCTACAGTCACTCAACGACGACACCGTCCCGTACACTACAGCATCATCAGCAAACAGACGCACACCACTATCCGCCCTATCCAAAAGATCATTTATGTACATAGGAAACAACAGAGGACCTACCACACTTCCCTGGGGCACTCCGGATGATACCCTCACCTCCGATGAACACTCACCATCGAGGAGGGAAACTTCAATTATAACCGCCCAGCGTAATTAGGTTTGTACTGAACCTTCGGTGCGCAAGCCCTACTCGCGCTTATCCTGATTTTTTAAAATATGTGCTTGATGAAATGTTCCATATCTGAAGAATGGAGCACAGCAAAGTTATATCTATAATTAACAAAGAACAAAGGCATGCTATGGTAATATTAAGACAATACAAGACAAATTATTCAGAAATGTTGGGAATTTTGCTTAGAAATGCATTTAGCATTTATCGATTACGAGAAAGCCTATGATAAGGTAAAAGATACTTTTTTTGAAAAATGTTAGAGGTAAGAGATTATTCTAAAAAAGAGTCCGCCTGTAAATACGAAAATAGTTGTAAGTTTCAGGTTCGAAGTCCGCCTCGACAGCTGAGCGGTCAACGCGGCGGTCTGTCATGTCAAGGGGCCAGGGTTCGATTCCCGGTTGGGTCGGAGATTTTTCTCCGCTGAGGGTCTGGATGTTGTGTTGTCCTCAATATCATTTCCTCATCTTCAGAGGAAGGCAACGGGAAACCACCACTTGAATCACTTCCCTAGACGCTCATGCGGTGGACCTCTCTGATGTGGCTTCCCTCCTGACAAGACCTGCCGTAAGGCAGAACACAAACTTTTCAGGTTCGAAAATATAGGATGACTTTTTAATAAACCAAAGTGATCGACGAGGATGTCGTCCCTCACTCATTTTACGTAATTTATACACGAAGACCTAGTTATAAAACGTAAAGATGAAGTACAGTTCGACATTAAAATAGTATCTAGGACACCATTAACTACTCTGTTATATGCTGATGACCGGAAGGAAGTAGAATGTAATTTACGAAGAGTGGTATACAGATTGAGTCAAAACACAAAACAGTTTGACTACATTTTTAAATAAGATGGCTTTCAAAGGGAAGAACCCAGTCAAACCGAAAAATAATACTAAATGAGAAAATTTTAGAGCACGTATCCTACATGGATTACCTACGACATGTTATTAATTTTAACTATGACAAAGACTTTGAGAAGAATGTTGATGAATTTAAAACTACACTCCTGGAAATGGAAAAAAGAACACATTGACACCGGTGTGTCAGACCCACCATACTTGCTCCGGACACTGCGAAAGGGCTGTACAAGCAATGATCACACGCACGGCACAGCGGACACACCAGGAACCGCGGTGTTGGCCGTCGAATGGCGCTAGCTGCGCAGCATTTGTGCACCGCCGCCGTCAGTGTCAGCCAGTTTGCTGTGGCATACGGACCTCCATCGCAGTCTTTAACACTGGTAGCATGCCGCGACAGCGTGGACGTGAACCGTATGTGCAGTTGACGGACTTTGAGCGAGGGCACATAGTGGGCATGCGGGAGGCCGGGTGGACGTACCGCCGAATTGCTCAACACGTGGGGCGTGAGGTCTCCACAGTACATCGATGTTGTCGCCAGTGGTCGGCGGAAGGTGCACGTGCCCGTCGACCTGGGACCGGACCGCAGCGACGCACGGATGCACGCCAAGACCGTAGGATCCTACGCAGTGCTGTAGGGGACCGCACCGCCACTTCCCAGCAAATTAGGGACACTGTTGCTCCTGGGGTATCGGCGAGGACCATTCGCAACCGTCTCCATGAAGCTGGGCTACGGTCCCGCACACCGTTAGACCGTCTTCCGCTCACGCCCCAACATCGTGCAGCCCGCCTCCAGTGGTGTCGCGACAGGCGTGAATGGAGGGACGAATGGAGACGTGTCGTCTTCAGCGATGAGAGTCGCTTCTGCCTTGGTGCCAATGATGGTCGTATGCGTGTTTGGCGCCGTGCAGGTGAGCGCCACAATCAGGACTGCATGCGACCGAGGCACACAGGGCCAACACCCGGCATCATGGTGTGGGGAGCGATCTCCTACACTGGCCGTACACCACTGGTGATCGTCGAGGGGACACTGAATAGTGCGCGGTACATCCAAACCGTCATCGAACCCATCGTTCTACCATTCCTAGACCGGCAAGGGAACTTGCTGTTCCAACAGGACAATGCACGTCCGCATGTATCCCGTGCCACCCAACGTGCTCTAGAACGTGTAAGTCAACTACCCTGGCCAGCAAGATCTCCGGATCTGTCCCCCATTGAGCATGTTTGGGACAGGATGAAGCGTCGTCTCACGCGGTCTGCACGTCCAGCACGAACGCTGGTCCAACTGAGGCGCCAGGTGGAAATGGCATGGCAAGCCGTTCCACAGGACTACATCCAGCATCTCTACGATCGTCTCCATGGGAGAATAGCAACCTGCATTGCTGCGAAAGGTGGATATACACTGTACTAGTGCCGACATTGTGCATGCTCTGTTGCCTGTGTCTATGTGCCTGTGGTTCTGTCAGTGTGATCATGTGATGTATCTGACCCCAGTAATGTGTCAATAAAGTTTCCCCTTCCTGGGACAATGAATTCACGGTGTTCTTATTTCAATTTCCAGGAGTGTATTTGCAGAACCACTGGAAGAACTATGGGAAGACAGACACGAAAGCAAACACAAAAGAAATTTTGTAAAGCTATGGCTGTAACTACTTTTTTATATGCTTCCGAAACAAGGAGAGTAAAAAGAAAAAGCCGTATACAGACAACAGTGATGAAGATCATTATATGTTGTAATAAAATTGGGAAAGAATCAATAAGATCAGATTTAAAAATCTTTTCAGTTAATCACAAGATAAAAGAGAATGAAATGAAATGTTGACGGAATAACAGAAAATAATTTTAAAAAGCAGTAAATTATCGACTCACTGGAAATAGAGAACTAGGAAGATCTCGTAAGAGGTGGATGATAGAGCACGGAAGAAGTCTATTACACCTAATCCTTGGAAACAAATGTTAATGATGATGATGATGGAAGTCGAACAAAAGTAATTGTAGCAGGTGTCGTAAGAAATTGTGAATCCATATAGAACACCTTTCCAGCCGGTAGGCCATACGTGTTGCTAAGGAACGAAAAAACATCAATATTATTTACCGTTTATTAAAACACTAATCACCATTCCCTCGTATTTCGTTCGCGTGAACGACCGTTTGTCAGAGGCAATGGTGAGGAACGAAAAATAGTATTGCTAAGTGATACAGATTTGCAAGGAAAAGTTGGTATTATGCTGGTTTGTTGAGAAGAAACCGATGTACAGAGCAAATAAAAAGAAACTGTGTTTGTATCGTTGTTGCTGCTTTTATGTTGTGGCGTGCACACGTTAACCAGAAATTGTGTATAGGAAGTAGAATATGACGCGTTTCAGAAATCTAAAAGCACAGCGTCAGCCAATGTACAACAATAATAGATTGCCGTGCTCTGCTATCAATATTGAATGCTATTTTTGGTTTCACTGCAAGAAAAGATATAAGCAACTGGCGCTTGTACGAAAATAGCAGATGCTTTGTCTTCTAGGAAAGAAAGTGGGACCAGCTACGTTCGCGCCTTCACAGCAGTACCATAAACACGACGCGTCTGGGTTCGCATAATAGTGACATGACCCTTTCCGCAAACACTGGGAGCTTGTTTGTCTCTTTACAGTGTACAGTAGCCTCGCAATAATTTTGCGCTATAAAAGGTCTCAGTGTTTGGCTAAACGCCCTAGGCGTCAAACACGCAAACTTGCCGTAAGAAGTAATTCATTACCACTACTCCTATTACGTAAGTAGAAGAATGAAGACGTATATAGCACTTCGCTGTTGCTCTGGGAAGCTAGTGTAGCGCAAAAGTGTGGAAAAAAAGTAATCAAACTTTTAGCTCAACTGCACTTAGAATATCCAGTGTGTGTGTGTGTGTGTGTGTGTGTGTATGTGTGTGTGTGTGTGTGTTTGCCCATGTCTTGGATTTTCGGAGGAATAACCCAAGAGTAAATAACCCTATGATCTTCGAACAAAACTCTGGGTTGTCATGTATCATGGAACCACAGTTACATCACAAAAAATATCAGACTTTCAGGGCCTATAGTCATACTAAGTATACTTGTACGAAAGTTATTTGCAAATACGAGCGTCAGAAGGAAATACAGTATATGGGGATGCGAGTACAAAGTTGTAGGGTAGCTCGCTCATATCAGTCGTAAGCACAATGGTGTGCAATACTTAACGACCAAAGGAACTTTAGCACGACATGATATGTTCTTCCAAGTAACATAGCTCGATTAAACTTGGACCGCACACAGAAAGGAGTTTTACGGTATGACATAGGATGTGGGTGAAAGAAATACACAAACCGACGAATAGAAATGACACTCATATTCAAAAACAAAATTATGCAGCGATATGTGATGGTCCCCTAGACATTACAAAACGCGGGGTATGCCTCTTAATAGCGTATGAGGTCACCACGGACAGCAATAGCTATCCCACGCTGCTCCCATGCTGGCCAAAAGCTTGGGAAGAAGTTCTTTTAGTAGAGTGTTCCATTCCTCCACCAGCGGAGTTGACAGCTGATGGGTGGTCTTAGATGCAGGTCGACGTACTGTTTTAATATGTCTCTCCAATGCACACGTGCTCTGTGGGAAAGTCGGGGGAACGGACAGGTCAGTTCAGTCGCCATATATCTTTTCTGCACTGTTAGATGCCGTCACCCATTGCCATCCTTAAAAATGACGCAGATGGGGGAAGAAGTACAGTGTCACAACAATGCTGGCCAGTGAAATTTGGAGACCGGTACACCCATGCAACATTATGTCTCCACACACCGTAACACATGGAACGTCAAAACGCTGCTGGGTGCATACCGGTTCCCACCACTCGTCATATGAGAGTACGTTCTGATTTACTACTCACACTATATCTGTTCTCACCCGAGAAGAGCACGCGACTCCATTCATTGTCGGTCCAGTCACTATGCTGTTGACACTACCGCAAACGGTGCCGCTGATGTGCTGGTATTAACGGAACATAAAGTACTGGTCATCGAACGGAGACCATTCCCACGCAGTCGCCTTACCACTGTGGAGTCTGACAATGTGTGCCCTTCAGTCCTGTTAAATGTGATTGTAACCTCACCCACTATTTGACGTGGGTCCTTCTTTCATGTTGCACAAGGTAGCGGTCGCCTCCTACTGTAGCTAACCATGATGTGGCACAGAAATTTCCATGTCCGCCGCACGCTAGCGGATTGGGTTCATATGTCTGCCAGCCGGCCGCTGTGGCAGAGCGGTTCTAGGCGCATCAGTCTGGAACCGCGCGACCGCTACGGTCGCAGGTTGGAATCCTGCCTCGGGCATGGGTGTGTGTGATGTCCTTAGGTTAGTTAGATTTAAGTAGTTCTAAGGTCTAGGGGACTGATGACCTCAGATGGTAAGTCCCATAGTGCTCAGAGCCATTTGAACCATTTTAAGGAAGTTTAATATTTCTTGCCGAGTGAATTTCACATATTCTTCATCCGAACCTGTGTGAAAAATAGTACATCAGCGTTAGTAACAAATTAAGTACAGACATATAGTGAAACAGCGTAAGCATGTTGCACGTAAAACATAGTTCTGAAGCCTGCCGCGCAGCCCGCAATGTCGAACGGGGCGTGGCACCACATTGTGATACAGTATGTGGGACGCACGGGTTCGAGGAAACGTTCATTATACAAGAGAATAGTTAGATTTAGGCAGCTGAATTTTGTCGATTCCATCACATAACTGATCAGTCTATAGTCTGGGAGTTCTAACTCTGCGGTATATTGCTTATATATGCCACTTTTACTCTCATTGAAAATGCAAGATCAACAAATCGTGGACATTTTGTACAAACATTGAAAAAGATATAATATAAATAGGATACCAATGAGATTTAGACTGCATTAGTGTGTGAATATGTCCTACGTACCTGTAACAATCGTTTCCATTTTTAGAATTGAATATCTTCGCTTCACTACTTAAATATCCACTCGTTAACCGAGCGTAAATTTTCGTATTTGTCACAGCGACGCGTGTGCTCTCGACGAAGGTCGCCTTTGAACTGACGTAATTCGACAGGTATCGAAAATAGGGGCCTAACCTTTTGGGGTTAGATGCACCAATGCTTCCATTACCCAACCCACCCTTCCAAATTCCCAGGATCGAAAATTCATTTTGGGGATTGTGGTCACGTTTTGGGAATTAGGCCACACTGTACCCAATGTGCATCTCCTGGTGTGCGGATCGGCGAGAGGTGTCTGGTTTTTGGTGCGACAGATGTTGTCCCTAATTACCAGTACGGCTCCTCATCAGATATCTAATCACCTGCTCCTCTTTGTGGATACATAGTTCACTACTTGTTTGGTGATGGCGAGAAAAATATCCTTGATTTTTGTCACTTCCTTAATGAACGCCGTTGCGCAGTTGTCGGCTATCCCAAATACGGACAAGTTTTCTCCAGTTATCTTTGTAGTGTCTTCCTTAATCCGCCCCAGAGCGGGGGTGCTCCTGCCATGAGGAGTTGATCCCCGCCTCTTCCATTCTTAGAACAGATATATTCTGTGGTCATTGGAATGTTCTTCTCCAAAAAACTATGCGTTGAGAGTCTCACTGAGTCTGACTGTTTGCTACACCTCCTGCTTTCGGTGGTATTAATATTAGTTTAGAAAAAATAACTGCAAAAATAAAAAATAAAAAAGATAAGAAAAAGAAATAAATAAACCATTGACGTTCATCGTGCCTCTATTCCATGTTCCCTACACTTCCTTTCGTTCCTGGGAGAGTGGGAACGTGACATGGTGTCCAGGTCTCGGGTTGTGACCCCCGCCCACTTTGTCCCTCCCCTCCCTTTGGGCGCCGGGAAGGTCTTTCTGTCGATGGCCTTGTCAAAGAGGGTGGAGGAGCACACAGAGATTCAGGGCACTCTCTTGCCCTTGGGGTGGGAAACTGTCCGTAAAGGCGGAAGAGTCAGTGGAAGGCAATGGAAACCACTGCATTAAAGACACGTAATGTGTATCCAGATGACATGTGGCCTGTAATTGAAAAAGTGTCATGATGATCTCTCCTTTGCCAAAAGATTCCTGAATAGTCCCCCATTCGGATTGGGGAGTGGAATGATAGAAGTTTGAACGTGGTAGGGAAGCTAGAATATCTAAAAAGGGAAATGCAATGGCTCAATCTAGATATAGAGTGGGTCGGTGAAGTGAAATGGAAGGAAGGCAAGGGTATCTGGTCAGATGGGTGTAGGATAATATCAACAGCAGCAGAGAATGGTATAACGGGAGTAGGATTCGTTATGTGTAGGAAGGTACGGCAGGGAGTGTGTTGCTTTGAACCGTTCAGTGATAGGGTTGTTCTCATTAGAATCGATAGTTGTCGCAAGCTGAACCTGAAGAGACAGAGAAAGTATATGAGGATATTTCAGTACATAAAGTGAGATGACAATCTAATAGTCATGGGAGACTGCAATGCTGTTATAAGGGAAGGATTAGAAGACAATTTACAGCAGAATATGGGCTTGCTACCAGGAATGAGAAAGGAGAAACACTCAGTTCTGCAATAAATTTCAGATAGTAACAGCGAATACTTTGTACAAGAAAAATATCGACACGTTCATGTGATTTGTTGACTTGAAAAAAAAAAAAGCATTCGACAATGTCAAATTGCGGAAGATACTCGAAATTCTGATGAAAGAGGGGTAAGCTATAAGAAGAAACGGTTAATATACAACATATACAAGAGCGAAGAGGAAATACTAAGAGTGGAAGAAAAAGAACGAAGTGTTCGGCTTAAGAGGAGTGTGGTCCGTCGCCCCTATTGTAACAACACATACATCGAAGAAGCAATTATGGAAATAAAAGAAAGGTTCATGAGTGGAATTAAAATCCAAGATGAAAGGATATCAATGATAAGATTCGCTGATGACACTGCTATGCTCTGTGAAAGTGAAGAAGAATTAGAGCATCAGCTGAATGGAAATGAACAGTCTATTAAGTGCAGAATATAGACTGAGAGTAAATCGAAGAAAGACGAAAGTAATCGGAGGTAGCAAAAATGAGTACAGCGATAAACTTAACATCAGGGTTGGTGATAATGAAGTGGATGAAGTTAAGGAATTCGGCTACCTAGACAGCAACATAACCAATGACGAATGGTGAAAGTACATCAAAAGCAGGCTAGCTCTCGCAAAAACGCAATCCTGGCCAGGAGAAATCTACTAGTATCTCACATAGGCCTTAATTTGAGGAATAAATTCCTAGAATTGTACGTTTGGAGCACAGAATTGTTTGGTGGTGAGACATGGACTGTGGGAAAATCGGAACAGAAGAGAATCGAAGCATTTGAGATGTGGTGCTACAGACGAATATTGAAATTCAGGGGGACTGATAAGGAATGAGAGGGTTCTGCAGAGAATCAAAGAGAAAAGCAATATATGGAAAACACTGACAAGAAGAAGGTACAGTATGATAGGATATCTGATAAGATATCAGTGGATAGCTCTCATGGTACTAGAAGGACGGATAAAAGGTAAAAGGGCCTAACTTACATCGTACTGGACGGAGCTGTAGAACACTGGACTCGCATTCGGGAGGACGACGGTTCAATCCCGTCTCCGGCCATCCTGATTTAGGTTTTCCGTGATTTCCCTAAATCGCTTCAGGCAAATGCCGGGATGGTTCCTTTTAAAGGGCACGGCCGATTTCCTTCCCCATCCTTCCCTCACCCGAGCTTGCGCTCCGTCTCTAATGACCTCGTTGTCGACGGGACGTTAAACACTAATCTCCTCCTGCTCCTCCTCCGGAGCTGTAGATAGTGAAAACTGCAGGGGAAGACAGAGATTGCAACTCATCCAGCAAATAATTGAGAATGTATGTTCCAAATGCTACTCTGAGATGATGAGGTTGGCACAGGAGAGGAATTCACGCCGGGCCGCATCAAACCAGTCAGAAGACAAATGGCTCAAGAAACAGAAAAAATAATCAGGTAGATTGGTACAGAAAAAATATTTGGCTTAACTAATGCTTAGTTTTGTTTGCATTACTCGTACGTGTAAGCTATGTCGTCGGCTTACCGACCGTGGGTTTTGCTACCCGTGACGTCAGCCTGGTGCTTCCAAGCGTAGATAGTAGCTGTGGGTTTTTCGAAAGCCAAAGGAAGCTGCAACAGTAGAGGACGATTTGTCAACTATTGTACAGTAAGAACATTCTTTCGCACTTGTTCAGGCTTTGGACTGGCTATGAACACAAGACATTTCCTCCACTTTTACCACCCACACAGCGACAGCACTGTGTGGAGTGAGACTATTTCTCCACCTCTGTATTCTTCTGTTAATCCCAGTTATGTCTTCCGCAAAAATTGGTGGAAGTGAAAATTGTAATCGGAAAGGGATGTTTCGGGGAATACTGTTTTCAAAGTTTTAACTGTAGCCATTTCAGAGTGTAACACTGAAGTTTCCGGTGAACATTTATGCATCTTATTTTTCAATCCAGAAAAAGTCTGACATGTGAGTTTTAACTTTTGTCTGGCACCAAAGCAAATAAAATATCTCCGCCTCTTCTTCTGTGCTTTCGACATCAACGGGTATGGGGTACAGTTTGAATTGTTTCGAACAATCCTCCCACGTCCCACCCATAAGAACAGCTCCATTTTCACGAAGGATTTACTCCGCTTCAAATGGTTCAAATGGCCCTGAGCACTATGGGACTTAACTTCTGAGGTCATCAGTCCACTAGAACTCAGAACTGTAGCGCCTAGAACCGCTCGGCCACCCCGGCCGGCTTTCTCCGCTTCTTAATAGTCTAAAACCAGGATTTTTGGTCAGAAACCGACCCATCGTCAGGTTTCAAAAAATTATTACCTTTAGTTAATTTCAAAATGCCTTCACTCAGCTGAACTTCCGAACTCGTGCCAAGATTCTGGATCGTCCCAGTAGCTTCCCTTTTTGCTTTATACGTTGCAGTCTTGGAGTTCTCATGATTTGGCATATTTGTGAGTAAATCCAAACCTTTATCTTTCATATCTTGAAATCCCTCTTCAATAATTTCGAAAACAGGTAGTCATTCCTTCGTGAACTCTTTTCCTGCAGTTATGCATTCGTTTCTTAATCAGCACATCTGCTTCGTCAGCTGAACAACAATGTTGCCGTTCAACCATGGTTTTGTCATTTGCAATTTTTAAACGGCCTCGGTACTTACTCCGTTCGGAATCCATGTACAACCACTTCGTGTACTAATAACTTTATCTGTGCACGCGGTAGCCACGGTCATCCTTGAGAAGTCACGGCTTTCCTTTCATTGTTGGTCGCAAAACCCACGGTGCAAAGTTGCTTCGCTGGAAGTGCCACGGTACCTACGGCAATTACAGAAAATGGGAAACAGCATGGACGGAGAGGCCACGTAGCCATGTAGGCTTTGCGTCTGCTTCATCGTGGTGACAGATTTTTAGACATGTTGTAGGACCAGATTTGCTGATTACATTTGTTTTTATCTAGATATGATATAGACGAATCGAGTGAAGGTAATATCTGGAGTTGATACTGTACACTCTAGGGAAAAAAAGAGAAACGACGCTACACGAAGGAATTATCCGAATGGGATAAGTTATGCAGGCGAAAAGAGTGTCACAAATTGAGCAAGTCAATAACACGTTGATCCACCTCTGGCCCTTATGCAGGCAGTTATTCGACTTGCCATTGCGTCTGCTTCATCGTGGAGAGAGATTTTTAGACATGTTGTAGGACCAGATTTGCTGATTACATTTGTTTTTATCTAGATATGATATAGACGAATCGAGTGAAGGTAATATCTGGAGTTGATACTGTACATTCTAGGGAAAAAAAGAGAAACGACGCTACACGAAGGAATTATCCGAATGGGATAAGTTATGCAGGCGAAAAGAGTGTCACAAATTGAGCAAGTCAATAACACGTTGATCCACCTCTGGCCCTTATGCAGGCAGTTATTCGACTTGCCATTGCGTCTGCTTCATCGTGGAGAGAGATTTTTAGACATGTTGTAGGACCAGATTTGCTGATTACATTTGTTTTTATCTAGATATGATATAGACGAATCGAGTGAAGGTAATATCTGGAGTTGATACTGTACACTCTAGGGAAAAAAAGAGAAACGACGCTACACGAAGGAATTATCCGAATGGGATAAGTTATGCAGGCGAAAAGAGTGTCACAAATTGAGCAAGTCAATAACACGTTGATCCACCTCTGGCCCTTATGCAGGCAGTTATTCGACTTGCCATTGGTTGACAGAGTTGTTAGATGTCCTCCTGAGGGCTATCGTACCAAATTCTGTCCAATGTGCGCATCAGATCGTCAAAATTCCGAGCTGGTAGCAGCGTCCTGCCTATTATGCTCCAAGCGTTCTTAATTGGGGAGAGATCTGCTGACATTACTGGCCAAGGTAGGGTTTGCAAAGCACAAACAGTAGAAACTCTTGCGTTTGCGCGAGGGCATATCTTGCTGGAATATGCAATGAGGGCAACAAAAGTGAGTACAGAATATCATCGAGGTACCGCTGTGGTTTAACGGTGCTGTGGACGACAACCAAAGGGGTCCTGCTATGAAATGAAATGGCGTTCCAGATCATCACTCCTGGTTGTTTTGCTGTACAGCGGGTGACAGTCAGGTTAGTATACCACCACCGTGCAGATACGTCTTGCTGGTCATCGGGGCCTATAATCTCACTGCCTGGGGTAAAATTGTCTTCAGTGATGAGTACCGTTTGGAACTGAGTCCAGACGACGTGCGATGACGTGTCGGGAATCGCCCCGGAAGTGCGGAGATACCAGTCTGACTGTCACCTGCCATATGGTCCGACAACTAGGAGTGTTGGTGTGGGTTTCCATTTCATAAGCTTGCTAGGGACCTTCAGTCAACAGATGCTGAGAAGAGAACATTAGTGTAATACGTTACGCTGTATCATGACTAATGGAATCGCAGCACTCCGATTCGCCTTAGATCGATCTTGATTTAACGTCTGTATACTCTCAAATGGAAACAGTAAAAAATTGTCCGAAAGTAGCAACTTAAAATCTTCTACACTGAAGAGAATGCATATGAAACTACTTAGAGGAGTACTAAGTCATTATTTTAAGGATGAGTAAGCCTAGACTTGTAGTTTAGTGCATGTTTAGTTTGAAACGTGCTTAAGAAGTAGCTGAGAAGCGTGGAAGTTAGAACACGGAAAGTGGGCAGTGCTTGAATACAGAACGAACGACGGCGTCTGAGACCTCATAAATATCGAGATCGATAGAGATGGAGCATTATCTTGGTCTTGTGTTCGTCAAACATTCAAACATATTTGCTCCGGAGGCAATACTGGCATTGTAGGGAAGTATTTTAGGCCGAATGTATACCTAGTCCCGATCGTTGAAAGTCTGTGTCATTCGGAACACTTCGTGTCCAGTCTTCTCATTGCTGCCACCCTCAGCGACCCCAAAGCTTTAACACTATAGTTGCCTGACGAAGTGTTGTCGTCTGTGGCAGGGCGTTATTAAGTCATTAATGAAATTGTCAGTACGAGACACGATCACAAATGGCTCTAAGCACTATGGGACTTAACATCTGATATCATCAGTCCCCTAGACTTAGATCTACTTAATCCTAACTAACCTAAGGACATCACACACATCCATGCCCTAGGCAGGATTCGGACCTGTGACCGTAGCAGCAGCACGGTTCCGGACTGAAGAGGCCACAGAGGCCGGCACGATCATAAATGTTTACTGAAATTTTTGTACGTCACTTTTCTACTACTAATGCGTACTGCGTTTGGAGATGACGTGTCTGTAATGCGTCTTCACTACTCCATAATACTTTCGTGCCAAAATTTGTACTGTAGCAACTGAGCGGTACGAGTCGCGCAAGCCTATGAGTCGTCAGTACTGGAAAACAAGCAATAAAATAAACATTCTCCTCCTGCAACCTTTAACCAGGCACTGGCCGCGCTACTTATCCCTTTGGCCCTGAGGTAAGCGGCCAACTTTGTTTAGCTCACGACCAATTTCACGACTGTCAATTAAAGTCAAGCACATCTTAGGATATTACTGTCTCTTTACGAATTCTTTTCTCTTACCCTTACGAAGCTCTTAACGTTAGTTTTTTTTGTACTCGGCTGTTAGCTGCTAGATCCACTGTATTATAAAAGGAAAGGGATTCTCGGCACTAACACGGGAAATATTTCGCTGACAAGGGAAACTGCCTTCACTCCTCTTCCCCCCTCCCCTCCCCATCAGATTTTGTCGTGAGATGGCCCAGTGGGTAGCCCCTCAAAAATCATCAAAAGCAGAGCACAGATCAAGAATGAAAACAGGAAGAAGGTGCACTGATCTGTGAAACAAGAAACAAAGGGCTCAAGCTCAAGATGTGCAGCAGCAAACATACTTAACTAGCCCCGGCCTCGTAATGATGTGGTTACGTTGTTGGGCTGCGAAGTGGGAGATCCGTATTCAAATCTCGCTCATGCCCCCGAGTTTTATTTCACAAAATTATGAACTGTCCGTCCGGTTATTGACTTGTCTGTTCGCCGTATTCAGATTAGTGTCTGTGTCGTGGTGTAACGTCCGTTTGCAACACAGAGGTGTGAGAAAGGAACCTCCAGACGTACGTGCTTCCTATTTGTTCTACGCAGGTGCCACGTATTAAAACTCTTGTGTTGCGCTTTGGAAGTTTTGACTTTTGAATTCCTTTGTTGTAACATAGTCCAAACCTGCTTTCAGTGAAAAGATCGTTGCGGCATCCCGCCTGCTCTCACTATCCATCACATTTACTTGCTGCAGTAATATATTCTTACCACATAACATATTATTTATGGATCATATGTTGAAAACAATAGACTGGCTGGGTGAGATTAAGATACGAGAACACAAAATAAGCAGTCTTGCATATGCGGATGACTTAGTTGTGATGGCAGATTCGATTGAAAGTTTGCAAAGTAATATTTCAGAGCTAGATCAGAAATGTAAGGAATATGGTATGAAGATTAGCATCTCCAAAACGAAAGTAATGTCAGTGGGAAAGAGATATAAACGGATTGAGTGCCAAATAGGAGGAACAAAGCTACAACAGGCGGACGGTTTCAAGTACTTAGGATGCATATTCTCACAGGATGGCAACATAGTGAAAGAACTGGAAGCGAGGTGTAGCAAAGCTAATGCAGTGAGCGCTCAGCTACGATCTACTCTCTTCTGCAAGAAAGAAGTCAGTACCAAGACTAAGTTATCTGTGGACCGTTCAATCTTTCGACCAACTTTGTCGTATGGGAGCGAAAGCTGGGTGGTTTCAGGTTACCTTATCAATAAGGTTGAGGTTACGGATATGAAAGTAGCTAGGATGATTGCAGGTACTAGTAGATGGGAACAATGGCAGGAGGATGTCCACAATGAGGAAATCAAAGAAAAACTGGGAATGAACTCTATAGATGTAGCAGTCAGGGCGAACAGGCTTAGATGGTGGGGTCATGTTACACGCATGGGAGAAGCAAGGTTACCCAGGAGACTCATGGGTTCAGCAGTAGAGGTAGAGGAGTAGGGGTAGACCAATGAGAAGGTACCTGGACTCGGTTAAGAATGATTTTGAAGTAATAGGCTTAACATCAGAAGAAGCACCAATGTTAGCACTGAATCGGGGATCATGGGGGAATTTTATAAGGGGGACTATGCTCCAGACTGAACGCTGAAAGGCATAATCAGTTTTAAATGATGATGATGATGATGACATAACATATTCTGTAACTAATGTGTAGTATGACAACTGTAAAGACTACAGAAGGAGAAAAGACATGGCAACGACCGGACGGAAAGTGCCATGGAGATAAATTAGGGATCTTCCCCTACACAGTCCAACACCGTGACAACATAACCACGGCGCCGTTGCTATGCAACTATCCTCGATACTGCACATTTTGAGCTTGGACCGTTCACTGCTTCTATCTTGCTTCTTTTTTCGCAGTTCAGTAGAACTTCCTGTTTCTGTGCTTGATCTGTGTTCAGTTTTTAACGGGGTGTCCATCAGGCTATCTTACAACTAAACCTGAGGGGGATGCGATGGGGAGTTTCCCTTATGAGAAAGCAGAAACACCCCTCCTCATTTCTCTCTGTCAACTATGCACCTTGCCACGGTTCGCGCGGCTCCCCCCGTCGGAGGTTCTAGTCATCCCTCGGGCATGAGTGTGTGTGTGTGTTGTCCTTAGCAAAAGTTAGCTGAAGCTGGATTAAGTAATATGTAAGCCTAGGGACCGATGACCTCAGCAGTTTGGTCCCATAGTAACTTACCACAAATATTCCCACATTCCAACTATGCACTGAGACTTCATTTAAAGCTTGTTCCCATAGGAACTTACCACATATATCCAAAGTTCCAACTTATGCACTGAGACTTCATTTATTGCCCCTCGGGTAGCACTTTGGGCGTGGCAGCTAGTTAACTGGCAAAGACGGCGAGGACGTTCTATTAATAGGAGCGTCTCTGTGAAATGGCTGTTGCAGTGACGCGCGACGATGTGCCGTAAGCGGGCGCGGCGGTGCAACAAACACAGACGGGGCAGCCAGTTCCCAAAACACATTCGCTGGCTGCGCACGGCGCGGTGCGGGACAATGCAAGGCCGCGCTCCGCAAAAACCCGTCTGCCCTTATCGTTTTTATCTGGCTCCGCGCTCCGCGCAAGCTGACCGACTTCTACTTCTGTCGGAGGCTATAAGGTGGGCCCGTCGATTCTTTGCTCCTGACCTCCTGCTCCTTAAGAGTATTGTGTCTTTTTGCCGTTAGAAACATTGGAAGTCTGTTGAACATTCTCGGTGGTGTGGGTCGCGTGTTTGTTATTAAGTGTGTGAGACAGATCCTGTCGTTCTTTGTAGCACACCTGGTATGCCCTTCCAGGATGAAATAGAAACTTAATGGCTCGTGCTATTACTTACTTATGTGTAATTTATTTCCTATATCGTGTATATTCCCATTCAGATTTCACTGGTTGGCGAGGCGTTTCTCAAGGCATAACATCCAAAGGTACACCAAACTAGGCAGAGGACATCGGATCTGAAATGCAAAGAATACATATTTCGTTGCTTCTCCAACTTCTTTTTTATTTTACTGGATTTTGGTGAATTTCATTTAAGTGAATGAGGAAATATTGCTGATCTCGCACATTTTTAAGAGACCTGTCTTTCGAGTGGTTTGATACCATCTTCTGTATCTTGTATTCTTTTAATTAATTCGTACTTAAGGAATCAGACATTGTCAATAAATCGTTTGGCACATTGATCTACTATGGAGACTGCCTACACTACGCTTGTCCGTCTTCTTTTAGAATAATGTGCGCGGTGTGGGATACTTACCAGATAGGACTGACGGAGTACATCGAAAAAGTTCAAAGAAGGGCAGGACGTTTTGTATTATCGCGAAATATGGGAGAGAGTGTCACAGAAATGATACAGGATTTGGGGGTTGGAAGGCATAAAAAGAAAGGCGTTTTTCGTTGCGACGGAAGCTTCTCACGAAATTCCAATCACCAACTTTCTCCTCCGAATGCAAAAATATTTTGTTGACGCAAACCTACATAGGGAGAAGCGATCATCACGATAAAATAAGGGAAATCAGAGCTCGTACGGAAAGATATAGGTGTTCATTCTTTCCACTCGCTATACCAGATTGGAATAATAGAGAATTGTGATGGTGGTTCGATGAACCCTCTGCCAGGCATTTAAATGTGATTTGCAGCGTATTCATTTAGATGTAGATGTAGATTAGTTTTGTCCGCCCCTGCAGTTTTACCATGTTCTGTGTATTCAGTTATTGTTATCCTCCAGTATGCAGTAACACGCCCCTTCTTCTGGTGAAGACTTTTTCTATTTTCATTCCTTTAGTTGTTAACATCCGTTCGCAGTCCACCTCTCATGTGGTTCCAGTGCCTTTCATAGAAAGCTCTGCTACAGACGTACGGATTCAAAAACTTCGTCATTTCCACGCCATTATACGATTTCAGTAGATCTTGTTCTGTATAAAGTTTTCCTCTTGTGCCTCTCTCTGCTATGTTGTGCAATGCTCTCAGACAGATGAGCTCTTTCACTCCTTCTACTGCTTCTTTCTTTTTCCTGGCCTTTATTTCCTAATTCACGTGGTCGCCATGTTAATATGGATTTGGCAATGCCCTTCCTGTCACCCCAACCAACCCCCCTCCCTCCACCCTTCCCCCAAATCATCCTGTCTGCCCTCCTTCCTTCCTCACGGGACGGAAATTGTGCACCCTCATCTGTTTGTGCCTAGTGTTATCTGTGCGCCGGCCGCTGTGGCCGAGCAGTTCTAGGCGATTCAGCCCGGAATCGCGCTGCTGCTACGGTCGCAGATTCGAATCCTGCCTCGGGCATGGATGTGTGTGATGTCCTTAGGTTAGTTAGGTTTAAGTAGTTCTAAGTTCTAGGGGACTGATGACCTCAGATATTAAGTGCTTGGAGCCATCTGAACTATTTGTTATCAGTGTGAAAGTGTGAGAAGCTAATTTAAGATGTATAACAAGAAGCCACTTCGCTTACAGTAATGTAATCCGTAGCCACGGAGCTTATCAACCAGCAAAATGAATAAATTAGTAAGTGTGAGAATCGTGTAAACGAGATGGGAAGTAGGTACCAGCCGGGTATTCACTTAGTGGGAGAAACCGCCCAAAAAACATCCAGGCTGGCTGACATACCGGCCTTCGGCATTAATACATCGGCCGGATTAGACCCGGGACCAGCACTCCTCCCCAATCCCGGAAGCGCTGTGCTAACGTGTGCGGCTGTTAGGGCAGGTCTCATTTTTTCCACTGCTTCTTGTCATCTTTAATGGTTAAAGGATCACTCATCTTTTTTTCTGTTCACCACCTTCTTCTAACTTGATTGTATTCAACCAATATTCTGTTCACGAAAATTATCGATTTTATTTAACAGATTTCTGAATCTACCAGGTTTACGATGAGGAGGATTATTTAGCTTTTTGTTGTTAGCATTGGTATCTGTGTCTCTTAAATGAGAGTAATGAGCTATTTTTTTAAACGTTTTTCTTTTCTGTTCAGCTTGAACAATCCCCTGCTGACATGCAGGGTCCATGGATTCATGAGGTTGTCTCCGTACCCGTACAGGTCCATCCGCTCGATACAATTTCAAACGAGACTCGTCCTACCAGGCAACATGTTTCCAGTCACCAACAGTCCATTGTCGGTGATGACGGGATCGGGTGAGTCGTAAAGCTTTGTGTCGTGGACTCATCAAAGGTACACGAGTCGGCCTTCGGCTCCGAAAGCACATATAGATGATGTTTCGTTGAATGGTTCGCGCGCTGACACTTGTTGACGGCCCAGCACTGAAATCTTCAGCAATTTGCGGAAGGGTTGCACTTTTGTCGCGTTGAACGAATATCTTCAATCGTCTTTTGTCCCGTTCTTGCAGGATCATTTTCCGGCCACAGCTATGTCGCAGACTTGATGTTTTACCAGATTCCTGATACTCACGGTACACTCGTGAAATGATCGTACGGGAAAATCCACACTTCATCATTACCTCGAAAATGCTATGTCCCATCGTTCGTGCGATGCGCCGGCCTTAACACCGCGTTCAAACTCACTTGTATCTTAATAACCTGCCATTGTAGCAGCAGTAACCGATGTAACAGCTGCGCCAGAAACTTGTTGTCTTATACAGGCATCGCCGACCGCAGTGCCGTATTCTGCCTGTTTACATATCCCTGTATTTGAATAGGCATGCCTATACCAGTTTCTTTGGCGCTTTATTGTTATAGAAAGTCTTGGCATACTAAAGACTGTGCAGTACGGTAAAACCCGTTACTCGACTATCTTCAGTAATACACTCCTGGAAATGGAAAAAAGAACACATTGACACCGGTGTGTCAGACCCACCATACTTGCTCCGGACACTGCGATGATCACACGCACGGCACAGCGGACACACCAGGAACCGCGGTGTTGGCCATCGAATGGCGCTAGCTGCGCAGCATTTGTGCACCGCCGCCGTCAGTGTCAGCCAGTTTGCCGTGGCATACGGAGCTCCATCGCAGTCTTTAACACTGGTAGCATGCCGCGACAGCGTGGACGTGAACCGTATGTGCAGTTGACGGACTTTGAGCGAGGGCGTATAGTGGGCATGCGGGAGGCCGGGTGGACGTACCGCCGAATTGCTCAACACGTGGGGCGTGAGGTCTCCACAGTACATCGATGTTGTCGCCAGTGGTCGGCGGAAGGTGCACGTGCCCGTCGACCTGGGACCGGACCGCAGCGACGCACGGATGCACGCCAAGACCGTAGGATCCTACGCAGTGCCGTAGGGGACCGCACCGCCACTTCCCAGCAAATTAGGGACACTGTTGCTCCTGGGGTATCGGCGAGGACCATTCGCAACCGTCTCCATGAAGCTGGGCTACGGTCCCGCACACCGTTAGGCCGTCTTCCGCTCACGCCCCAACATCGTGCAGCCCGCCTCCAGTGGTGTCGCGACAGGCGTGAATGGAGGGACGAATGGAGACGTGTCGTCTTCAGCGATGAGAGTCGCTTCTGCCTTGGTGCCAATGATGGTCGTATGCGTGTTTGGCGCCGTGCAGGTGAGCGCCACAATCAGGACTGCATACGACCGAGGCACACAGGGCCAACACCCGGCATCATGGTGTGGGGAGCGATCTCCTACACTGGCCGTACACCACTGGTGATCGTCGAGGGGACACTGAATAGTGCACGGTACATCCAAACCGTCATCGAACCCATCGTTCTACCATTCCTAGACCGGCAAGGGAACTTGCTGTTCCAACAGGACAATGCACGTCCGCATGTATCTCGTGCCACCCAACGTGCTCTAGAAGGTGTAAGTCAACTACCCTGGCCAGCAAAATCTCCGGATCTGTCCCCCATTGAGCATGTTTGGGACTGGATGAAGCGTCGTCTCATGCGGTCTGCACGTCCAGCACGAACGCTGGTCCAACTGAGGCGCCAGGTGGAAATGGCATGGCAAGCCGTTCCACAGGACTACATCCAGCATGTCTACGATCGTCTCCATGGGAGAATAGCAGCCTGCATTGCTGCGAAAGGTGGATATACACTGTACTAGTGCCGACATTGTGCATGCTCTGTTGCCTGTGTCTATGTGCCTGTGGTTCTGTCAGTGTGATCATGTGATGTATCTGACCCCAGGAATGTGTCAATAAAGTTTGCCCTTCCTGGGACAATGAATTCACGGAGTTCTTATTTCAATTTCCAGGAGTGTAGAAACACGTGCCACACTTCTCAGTGAAGGAACAAAGCAAGCTTCGTGTTTTTCAGAAATTACAAACTTATAAAATTAATTTCCAGTTTCACATCAAAGTTCGACAAGAATTCCGTCAACAGTGTTAAAACATGTAATGTTAATAAAATGATTCTGTCATTAATTTTGCGCGAGTAGTGGACGTACTAATTGTTGTAAATATCAATGCGTTTGACTCCAAAGTGTATTTCCTTTTTTATTACTTCTATCAATTTTGTTTGTGTTTTTCTGATACTTTAAATAAACGTATGTTCATATTTCCAACCAAGCTTCGCGGATCCCTGCGTAAGATATGGCATTCGTTTCTGTTGCAAGGCTGCACAAATTCATTCTGCAGTCGATTTAAGTGAGGCCTTGTTTTTTTTTCACTAAATTCGCTTTCCTGAAACAGGCTTAGCTAATCTCGTATTCCATCTGCACGCAATGGAAATAATGATCCGTTTGTAACTATCTAGATGTCAACAGGCGTTATAATATGAAGTTCTTCCCATTGACGGAGCGTACGAATCCTGTTTCATATGTACTTTACAATTAGTCAAAGCAAATAGCTACCGCTGTACGATTTCAAACAGCAAAACGAAAAGTGTCACCAGTTAAGGAAATATATACAGTAAGCAGAAGAAGCTGGGATTTTTCCCCCACAGCTTGCGTACAGCCGCAATGTATACCTAACGGACACTTAGTCACCGCTTACTGAGATTGCTGAACGATGCTTTTCTAGGAAAGACGCTGCTTACTACTGAAAGCTGTTCAAACAAAACGACCTTCGTTGCGCATATGGCAGAAGCTTATGTGCTTAGTTGCTAGAAAGTGAGTCCAAGAGCATTTCTCTTGCAAGTGTTCGTAATACATTACTCCAGCTCACCAAAATATAACCATGACCTTTCCAAGTAGGAATTTCTGCTGCGCAGATGTCCCTCAATGGAATCACTGGCAGCGGAATGTAACTTGTTATATCATTACAATGTGAAGCAGTAACCGTTGGATAAATGGTCAAGCACAGGTTGACGTAGAATGAAGTAGACTAGATCAACAAAGGGTACGTCAAATACTATCCTCTGTGAGATATATTTAATTAGCTATAAAGAAGTTTTATAAGATGAGTCAAATCAGTTTCAGATTATTTTTATGTCAAATATGCTGGATTGTAAAATGTCTGCGGAAACAGCTGATACTTTTCTAATTCGAAAGAGGGGCTTGAAGCAGAAATGAGCAAGAATGTCGGGTATGGATGTCTTGTCATATTTTGTACCCAGAAGATGAACGTGGAGTTACAAATATTGATCGTACTTTTTGATTGCACTCTTCTCGATTATTACGTAAAAACTTGAATATTTTTGTGGCTATCGATGTCAAAGTAACCACCATATTACTAAAAAAAAAAAAACAATTTTCCGAACATTTATTAAAACAAATAGTTGTCCAACCAGGTGAGCAAATACCATATGTTGCCGGCCGATGTGGCCGAGCGGTTCTAGGCAGTTCAGTCTGGAACCACGCGACCGCTACGGTTGCAGGCAGGTTCGAATCCTGCCTCGGGCATGGATGTGTGTGATGTCCTTAGGTTAGTTAGGTTTAAGTAGTTCTAAGTTCTAGGCGACTGATGACCTCAGATGTTAAGTCCCATAGTGCTCAGAGCCATTTGAACCAACCAAATACCATCTGTTGAGCACATGGAATTTCTATATGAGCAGGCGAAGAGAATTTTTGTCTGAAAATGTGAAAGGACAGAGCAGTGCTGCCTAGCACTTCATCGAAATTTCGTTCTCATTGGACGATAATGAAATGATCTTCTTCTGCAGTTATTCGATTTGTTTCACATGTCCATCTCTGTAGCCCTTTAACTCTCGGTTTCACACAGGGCATTCCTTCAGCGAAGTTTAGTCTCACCGAACAGACTGATTAGAAATTTTTGGACGATGAGGTTATATTTTTCATTAACTCTGAAGCTCCCTATACGATGTTTCCACCACCATGGGTGCAAGGTAGAGGTAATTTCCGGAAGACGACGCAACAGGATGGAGTTGTACAAATTGGTCACAAATTGATATTTATTCAAATATCAACGGAAAATGAAAAATTGTAAACTTTGGCGACCGATCGGTGAGTGTCTGACGCTGTAGCGCAATTTCACCGCGTATCTGGCAAGGATGCGAAACAGGGGACATATCGATACCAGGGCATAAAATCTTATCGAATTTCATTCCGTGTATTCAGCTGGACAGTAACTATGTCTCGCAGATGGATGTTTGATGATATACGCAGATGACAGAATTTGAGACAGGATGTGTAGATCGACTGGAAGAAGCAGGTTGGAATAATCGCCGAACCGCTCGACATCTGAATAGAATAGATGCCACTATTCAACGTTGTTGGCAGGAATGGTTGAACCACGGCCGAATACAGCGTCGTGAAGGAAGCGATCGACAACAGATTATGAGGACCGGGGAGTCCTCAGAAGACACACAGAGCCCCGGATTCGTCATTATCATCCATCCGTCATACAAATGGTGCTTCAGTGACCACAAAGACCATTAATAGGCGGAGCGCAGAAAGGAGCTGAGCTCACGGCGCCCCTGCACCGGCTACCATTGACCTTTGTA
This sequence comes from Schistocerca nitens, assembly GCF_023898315.1. Taxonomy (NCBI): domain Eukaryota; kingdom Metazoa; phylum Arthropoda; class Insecta; order Orthoptera; family Acrididae; genus Schistocerca; species Schistocerca nitens. Next base: position 897,984,804 of record NC_064614.1, on the reverse strand, counting down.
CATCAACATCCCCGTCTGCATCTACATCTACATCTACATTTATACTCCGCAAGCCACCCAACGGTGTGTGGTGGAGGGCACTTTACGTGCCACTGTCATTACCTCCCTTTCCTGTTCCGGTCGCGCATGGTTCGCGGGAAGAACGACTGCCGGAAAGCCTCAGTGCGCGCTCGAATCTCTCTAATTTTACATTCTTGATCTCCCCGGGAGGTATAAGTAGGGGGAAGCAATATATTCGACACCTCATCCAGAAACGCACCCTCTCGAAACCTGGACAACAAGCTACACCGCGATGCCGAGCGCCTCTCTTGCACAGTCTGCCACTTGAGTTTGCTAAACATCTCCGTAACGCTATCACGCTTACCAAATAACCCAGTGACGAAACGCGCCGCTCTCCTTTGGATCTTCTCTATCTCCTCCGTCAACCCGACTTGGTACGGATCCAACATTGATGAGCAACACTCAAGTATATATCGAACGAGTGTTTTGTAAGCCGCCTCCCTTGTTGATGGACTATATTTTCTAAGGACTCTCCCAATGAATCTCAGTCTGGCACCCGTCTTACCAACAATTAATTTTTATATGATCATTCCACTTCAAATCGTTGCGTACGCATACTCCCAGATATTTTACAGAAGTAAATGCTACCAGTGTTTGTTCCGCTATCATATAATCATACAATAAAGGATCCTTCTTTCTATGTATTCGCAATACATTACATTTGTCTACAGTATGTTAAGGGTCAGTTGCCACTCCCAGCACCAAGTGCAGTTGCGTCGGGCACATTCGGTCTGGAATCTCATTGAGTGGAGCAGAATTGTTTTCAGTGATGAGTCCGCCTGCGAACTGTGCGTCGATGACTAGAGAAGGCGGGTTTGGAGACACTCCGGATAGCGGCGCGATACCAACCTGAGTGTCGCTCGCAATACGCTCCAACAACCAATAGTGACGGTCTGGAGTGTCATTGCATGTCGTAGCCGGTTGTCATCTGCGGCACTCTCTCAGCACAGCGGTACGTCAACGATATTCTATGACCCGTCTTGTTGCCCTTCACGGCAAGCCATCATGTCCTTATATTTCAGCAAGATAATGTACATTCGCACGTGTCGAGAGTTCTATTGCATGTCTTCGTGCTTGCCAGCCCTGTATTGGCCAGCAAGGTCGCCGGATCTCTCTTCGATTGAGAGCATTTGGGGCATTATTAGTAGGGCCCCACAACCAGCTTCGGATTTGACTATTTAACGCGCCAGTCGGAGTGAATTTGGCACGAGTCGAATGGTTCTGATACCTCTGACATTGGAATACATGTACCATTGGTAGCATGGTTAAAAAAAATGTAGTTAACAAGGCCCTAAAATGCAACCTTAAGAGCTACTTGTTCATCTTCGACACTGTAAAACACGTCTATTGTACTGCAAGCTCATTGGTTTCCATATTTTTGGCGGCGGTAGCATGGACCAAAACAAGAAAAAAGTCTACTGAATGTGGGCTCTAAAATGGATATCTTCAGAGCTATAGACACTTGTTCAATAGATGATATGTGTTTCGCAGTATCGAACATAAACAACTGCTTATAGCGCTTAAGGTATGCATTTTAGAGTCCATGTTTACTACTCTTTATTCCTCGTTTTAGTTCATGCTGCCAGCTCTGAAAGTCGCTTACTATATAGTCTTAGCAACAATAGTACTGTAAGAGGCATCAGAACGCTTATCGCATATAACTTTTCTACTCCATCGATTCCGAGCCAGATTTCCTTACTTCAAGTTGATACATTTGCGCTGCTCCATCATCTCTGCAAGTTTTTGAGATCATCACGGAATCACCCTGTATAATTGGTGTTGTGGGTAACGTCGAGAGCTCTATGAGCTTTCTGTAGACGATGGTGTTATGTGTAGGAAGGCTGTATAACACTAGAAGACCGTAGTGAAATACAGAATCAACTGCTGAGGATCGATGATTAGCAGAGACTTGCAGTTGACCCCGAATGTAAGTAAATGTAAGATATTGCGCGTAAACAGGTGAAGAGATCTATTATGAAGAGATCTATTACGGTTCGATTACGCTATTGATGCAAAATCGCGGGAAAGAATACCAGGTGTGAGATACCTAGCAGTAAGCATCCAGTGCGTCCCGAAGTAAAATGACCACATAAAACAAACTGTAGGAAAACCAGTTACCAGGCTGAGATTCACTGGAAAAAACCTCTGCAAACGTAATTCATCCAAGCAAGAAGTGGCATAGAAAACACTTTTTCGACTGATTGCTGAGTGCTGTTGGCCTAGGAAGCATATCAAGCGAGATCGACAGAAGAGACAGGAAAGATCCAACGAAGAGCGGGACATAATGTCACGGGGTCTTTTAGTGAGCAATAGAACATTTCGGAGATGCTAAGCAAACTCATGTATCGCTCACAATCAGAGAGGAGTTACGTACCACGGAGTTCTATTGAAATTTCGAGAGCTTACGTTCGAAGAAGAGTCGGGCAACAGATTACTTCCTCCCACGTGTCTCGCGAAATGACGAAGCGAAAAAATCAGAGAAATTGGGGCTGATAATGAATCCGTCGGCACTCGTTCTTTCCACGCACCATTCGCGAATGGAACAGGGCAGGGGAAGGAGGAAAAGTGGTAGTAAGATGGCGTGCGGAGTATAGATACGGATGTATAAAGCTTGATGTTTTCGCACCGTCTTACATCTACTCGATATGAGGGCCACGTGTGTTGCTGTAGAATTCCGGGAGAAACTGCGGTTCTCGCTCGGCCGTCTCTAGAAGGTTGGATGAATGTTCTCGGTTGCTGTAATAATGTGCCTTCTCGGTGTGTGGAACGTCACTGTAAGTAGTGCGGTGAAGATTTCCTATTAGACATTGCCCTGCAGGAAGGAAGTACGCATTGAGCGGTCCAGCGAGCTTGTTGGCTTCGTTCAGAAAGTGTTGTCTACGAACGAAATGTGTGGAGTTATAGTAGGCGTCGATTTAGGCACTGCCAGAGTCCTGTACGACTTACCCGCGTACTCGCGTACTGTCGCAGTCCTTTAGGCCCCGAAAAATGGAACAAACAAGCGTTGTTCGTTAACGGCAAGCTTTGCTGTTGGGCTGCCACGCTCGAGCTATCCGATGGTTGGAATTTTCGGATACTGCTATCCCTGTCTACTTAAGTTTCGAAGGAAATGAAACGCAACTCATCATTCATAATACGTATTCCGACAGACCATCCTCTTTGGCATCGACGCAAAAATTTCTTTCAAAGTGTTTGTCACATTACAAGATCATCAGGCTGCAATTTTCGTACCATTTGCAGTTCTTTCGGGATTTACGCCGATCGTTTCCGTAGAATCTTTCTCATTGTTACCCCTGGTAACTGTGACAGTAGGGTGTTTCTTTGTAATGATTTCAGTGAATACCACTGGAAATTTTCACGCATGTCTACCGTATATTGACTTGGCCTCTAAGCGTGCCGTTTTCCTTTGTCACTAACACATCCTCTGTCGAGAAGCTCTATAGTCACAGGATTGACGCCGATGTTCCTTCGAGCCACCGTCTCCTTAGCCGAGACAGCTAACGTTCGCCTGTGCAGCGACACTTTAATTACAGGTGACTGTTTCGAATCCTGGTGGTCCAAGAAATTTTCACCGTCAGTATTTGGCCGGCAAGGGAAGGAGCGATGTTGGCATAAGATTTAGAATCACGAGACTGTACGACAATGTCCTCTATTACATTTCAAACTTCTCCGTGGTGTCTCATGGAGTGAGGGCATGTAACACTGTTCATAGAGTTCCGTTCGCCGGATGGAGACGATAAGTTCTACGACCTCCTTCCTGTTATTCGGGAGAAGCTGGAACTGGATTTCACCCTCTCTATTCTCTGACCATAACACAATACAGACATGCCACCACATTATATGCACACCCATAACAGTTACCTACGCTCAACATGTACGCTTAAGAAACAACAGTCAAACTCTGTACGGAAAGGGACCATTGTAGACGGAGGAGGGAGACATTACCGATTAAAGGGCTGAACTCCCTAGTTTCCAGGCAAAACGATGCCATACGACTTTTCTGTTTTCTATCTTTACGACGTAGGTCACATTACATAGTAGCCTGTAAGCCACCTCTGCTAACTAATTAAGAGACAAATTAATTTTAATTTTAATAATGAGCAGCCTCAGTTGCACCGTTTACCTAGAATTTACCTTCAGAACAACAGTATCTACCGTTTGACCTTAGTGGACATCGTCAAGCTAAAACTACAAATCCATAAATCATCGTCAGACTGTAAAACTTATCTGGCACTGCCTCGGCCCCACTTCGCGACCGCGATGCGGCAGCACTCGAGCAGGACGATGCGACATCCCACACGTCTAGAATTGCTACAGAGTGGCTTCAGGACACTCTTCTGCGTTTAAACACTTCCGCTGGCCACCAAATTCTCCAGACACGAACATTACCGAGCATATACGGGATGCCTTGCAACGTGCTGTTAAGAATAGATCTCTACCCCCTCGTACTCTCACGGATTTATGGACAGTTCTGCAGGATTGATGGTGTCAATTCCCTCCAGCACTACTTAAGACATTAGTCGATGCTTGCCACGTTATGTTGCGGTATTTCTGCGGGTTCGCGGGGGCCTTACACGATATTAGGCAGGTGTACTAGGTTCTTTGGCTCTACACGTTTCATATGCTTATTTATGGTATATTGTCAGAGAACAACATTTTCCTTAGGATGGCCGCTTCACTCAACTTTCACTAACTACGACAATGGCACAGATTATTTTTTTCCATTCATAGTCTTACGAGAGAACGTAATTAAGTGGGGACTATATTTCGGATTAATTTGCGTCGTAATTCGTTTCGTGGTATATTCCCGGATGTGCTTCCCTTTTTTTGCGACAAGCGCAGCACAAGGCCGGCCTACAAATGCTTGCCAGCTCCTGCCCAGAGGCCTGGAACCCGATACTCTCCAGCAGCGGTCTGTGGCCGCGTCCGCCAGGAAGTGGTGTGTGGCAGGGGGTTGATTTAGCGCCGTCGGAGTGGCGCCGGCGAGCCGCGGCCAACACAGCCGCACCCGCAGCCACAGTTCCGCCCCTCCTCAACCCCTGCCGCGAAACACACTCCCCCAAAGAGGATTAGCGACTTTTTCCCCGGGATCTCGGCACAGCGGGCGCGTCGGCGCTCGTGACGGAAAGCTGCACAACGCCGAAAGAGGGACGACGTGGCTTACCGAAAGCCTAAAAGCGGAAAACCGCGGCGCCCGAGGCTTTGCGCCTGCCTTTGAATACAGCTAAGATGGATAGAAAGCCACTGGGCTTCGCAGATACTTCTCTCTCTGAAGGAGATGAACAACCGTCAGAGAATCTGACAGCGAACTGACAAAATTTTAATACCCACCCAGACGTCGTTAAAAACAACACACTAACTGTGCATCACGGGCTAGATGTACCAAGTAGACGAAAATACGATTTTATTTTAATCGTTCGTATACAAGTGTAGCGAGTCGTCAGATATCTTAGACTGTACATTGAACTGAAACAGATTATCGTACGAACTGAGAAATAAAACAAACAAAGAAAAGGAAGCAAGTTACTGGCCGTGATAGTCTGCCGCCATATGTTGTGTGACACCTGACCACTCTTACGGTTGCCCGCCAGTTTCGTACATCCTTTTACGTCCGGCGGGCATTTTTTTTTTCAAGAAATATCTTGCACTTTTCTCATTATCACTGTTTTAAGAGTGGCCTGCAAGAGCTCTGCATAAAAAGCTTCATGGTTTAGTGTCGACTTGATAATTAAGTATCGATAATCAATACTTCTCTTTCACCAGTAACCTTTCAACTGGATGGCAGTTCTCCACTTGGAACTATTAGAAACTAATTTCTTCATTATTATAGGCTCTTGCATTATTCATAGCTTTTTAAAAATACCAGTTGCGTTCTTTCTTTGTAATCTTCTTTCTAGAACATTTACAAGGAAATGGTTTTATCGTATTATGCGATCAATACTTGCATCTTTTTCGCTCTGTTTTCCTAAGTGATCTTTGTTCACCAGCCTTTTGCAGAACTATCAGGTTGATGATTTTATCTGTTCACTTGATCTTTATTAGGTGTCTCCAGCACTATACCTCAAATGCTCCAAGAGATTTCATTTCATTTTTACCTATTGTGCATATTTCGTAGAATAAACTGCTTTTAACCACCTTTTTCTTCACGTTGGTATTTATATTGTCTTTTTATTCGTGAACATTGCATTTACTTCTAGGTTCTTTGTTGTATATTTCTTTCTGCTTCTTCCATCTTCAGTTATCTTATTTGGTAAATATTTTTATGGTCTCATTTCTTTTATTTTATTTCCTCCAATTCTGATATTTATTTCTTCTGGTTGGTTGTCTTTTTTGGGTTTACTTCCATTTTGTACTCGTAGTTTAGTACTGTATCCATAACTTCCAACATTGTCTGGAGACTTCTTTCATCTCTAGCTATCCCAGCTATGTCATCGACAAACTATTCATTTGTTTATTCTGATACCTGTACAGCAATGTTTGCACTCGTTTATTACATGTTCTATGTAGATGTTGAATAGAGGTGGGGACATACTGCCTCGCTGTCTAATCCTTTAAGTATTCTACCTTCTTTACGGTTTTTTAATCCATCCTATCACTGTTTGTTCTTTGTATAGTTCTTTAACTATCCATTTGTCTATATAGTCTTAGTTAATCACTTCTAATATTTCCATTAGTTTGTTACAGTTAATGTTGTCGAATGCCTCCTCGAGGTCTAAGAAAATAGTGTAAATGTTTCTATTGACTGTAACACTTTCTACTGTTGTACTACGAAGTCATGGAATAGCTTCTCTTGTGCTTCTGCCTTCTGGGAAGCCAAATTGTTCTTCAGCTAAATTGTCTTAAGTTTTGTTCTTAATTCGTCTGTATATTATTGACGTTAATATTTTCGAAATGTGGGTTAGAATACTCAAAAGCCCGATGTCTTCACATATAACTTCATTGTTCTGTTGATCTGTGCCGTTTAAAAACGCTGTTAGACCTCTTCCCATTGACGCATCAGAAAAAATAAGTCTTGAAACATGTCTCACATTTACGAGAACTCCGCCTCAGAAGTTTAATATTTCCTCCATGGAAAGGGCAGCACTACGCAACGTGGCACTGTCGGTTCCTTGTGTGTTTGTTACCAGATATTCTCTGAACTGATCTTCTCTCGTACACTGCCCCTTCATGGGCCAGTATGCGAGTCGATTTCGCTTGTTACGAGATGCTGGAATATATTACCAACAATTTAGAATTTTGTATTTGTGGGAATCCACAGCCTCCAGATGTTTAATAAACGTAAACATGGTCCGTATTACGCTGTAATGCGATTAGCTAATTTCGACTAAGTGTCATTGTCAAGCACATTTGTAACATCTGTGTTTCGTGTCGTTTTCAAATCATTCTTGATTACAAGTAAATAGTAGCCATAAACCGTCATTTCACGAAAGGATCCACACTACAGTGACAGCTTTCTGTGTACAACTGGGTCAGTTACTATGTTTTTGTACTATAAAGGCACATTTGCATGCCGTGCGTGAGTTTCCTCGGAAACGCGAAATGTTAATTAAATAATTAATCTGTGACAAATAAATAAAGCCTATGGCACAGAACTGCAGCGCTGTGTCGCTGATAAAACAAAACACAATTACGATACTCTTATGTTTCATTAAGAAGGAGAGGTCTTGTACAACAACTGGTGCGGGAAGCACGTATATTTTATTGACTGGCACACCGCCATATTTGATGTTATATAAGAACACTGCGAGTTGCAATCTTACTAGGCACTCGATTCTGTAAAGAATTTATATTTATGAAAGTAAGTAGAATTATTTAACTGTAGGCTTATTCGTTGAATATATCTGATTTAACAAACTGTGTAAACTTTTTTATGTTTAGTAGACAGTCACCTCTGTACGACGTATTGACATGGCTGGCAAATTATTCTACTATTGAGATTTAGATTTGAGTCCGCACCTACCGCAGCAGTCTTTGGAAACGATTTAAATACGAAGTCCGATTATTTGAGTCTTATTTCACGGTCAACTACGAATAACATTACATTTACGAAAAAGCCATTGTCAAGCGTCTGATACCGAATAATTAAACGTCCACGTTCCAGATAAGCAAATATTAATTACAACCAATCACTATCATAAATATACAATAATTAATATTTTATTTTATTTTATTTATTTTATAGTACATAAAGCAAAGTTCAGAATACGATCTTAAAAGATGTCACACTAGTGAGTATGCGTTCGTAAAATGACGGAATGTGGCTACATTTTACTCATAATTAAGAGCAATTTGTAAAAGAAATTAAAAACAGGTGTTACAAACGTCCTTGATAAAGGCACATAGTCGAAATTAGCTAATCGCACGAGTAAATAAGTATTGCATTACAGCCCACTATGGACCATGTTGACGTTTATTAATAAGCAAATTACTTTTTGCACAAAGGGTCACCACTAGACTATCACTTGGAAAAGAATGAAAGTAAGTTCGACTGATTTTTATATTCAAATTCTAAAGTGAAGCTGCCTCTTAGTTCATAATATGGTAGTCGTGCGGTCAGTTACATTAAAATATCATTTACCAGTAAACAAAAAGTATATTTATTATGATCACATCATCGTTACCTTAGCAGCAAGCTACGAGAAGATCCGTACATGGTGGTCCTTCGAACAGATATTTGGAAACACCACTGCACTGTTGCCTTGTGAGATCTATGACCAGAGTACTTACAGCCTGTTGAGTGAACCATTGCTCCAGAAGACTGATAAAAAACCTTACGTGAAGAGTAGAAAGAAAAATATCAGCTTTGTTGAATTCTTCCTCTCTCCCACAAAACGCTGCGAAAAGGTGAGGTCCTCACAGTTCTTTTCCGCCAAGATTGTGCAGTCTTCCAAAACTTCACGAAGAAGCTTTAACCTTACGTCCTACTGTGAGCAATATTGGCACCCATGTATGACATAGGTAGACACGTGGTTTGTTACTGAGACTTTTTATGGAAAAATGCTTGCAGCATATTCACAGTTGTGTTGACTTCACTATCAGGCTGAGAGAACTACAACTGCATTAATTGGAATGTTTGTTAAAGTTCGGCGTCGTTTCACTCTTTACTAGGGTACCTCTCATGTATTCATTGTCATTCATCTGCATTAAATTCTAAAATTGAAAATCGGTAAAGAGCGGTATATCATTTTGCCTTTTCTGTATCTTACGTTTTATTTGAGAGTGAATATTTTGAACAAATTGACGGCGTTGCAATGGGTAGTCCTCTATCTCCTCTGGTAGAAAACATTGTAGTAGTAGACTTTAGGGAGAGGGCACTCAATTCGTTGGAACTTAAACCAAAAGTTTTCTTTTAGTATGTAGATGATACTAGGACACTAGTAGGGGGACAAAGACGGCACAAGCACGTTTTATTAGTGCAGGTTGCCTACATCAGGGGCAGGTATGCACTCAGGGGCCAATCTATTGTTCTCCTTTGATTGACAGGCTATTAACCTATTGTTCCCCTTTGACTGACAGGTCCTCAACCTATTGTTCTGCTAAAAGAATCCTTCCTTTTGATTGACAGGTCCTTAACCTATTGTTTCCCCACTCCCTAACCCTCCCCCCCCCCACCCTCAGGAAACCTCAAACCCACCCCCTCCCCGTCGCTGACACAGGTTCACTTCCAGGTCTGAGTTATTTGAATAACCCCCTCCCACTCTCATCAATCAAATAGGTCAATTGGGCTACCTCCACTAGCTTTTGTAGGAGCTTTCATGATGTCTCAAATTGTCTGCACCGAAATTCTTGTCCTAACACGACCTATTTACGACAATAGCACGCAATAATGCTGAATGCATTCCTCCTGATGGTCCTACTATGGCACCCCATCCATCACATGTTACCCTTCCTAGAAATTGTTAAGTTCTGCTTTCAACATCTCTGAAATGCAGACTTTCTCACTGCTATGTAGAGGTTCCTATGCCCCAGCACAAAGGATGTCTTGTGAATGAATGGAGAATTCTGTTCAGCTGTTACTGAATTCACCCACCAAATCACTGATGCTGCCAGTGTGGAAGCGCTATTCGCCTATTTCTTTCTGCAGATGAGACAGTCTGTGGCAAAACTATTTTGTACTGATCGCCATATTGCGCTGACAGTAAGACTCTGCAAAAGTGGCCTACCGATCAACAAATACGGAAGGACTCTTGCTTAGGTACACTACTGTGCCACTGCTTAGGTACACTACTGTGCCACTGAGGAGAGAAGCTTGAATATTTCAGTATGAAACCTATCTCCATGTACCATATCGATGGAGTAAACATACAATTCGTATCCTGCGCCATACAAAATCTCCCATTTTGCATCAAGCAAATAGCTATCGAGCGCCAGACGCTAGTACATATACTGCAAAGATAAACAGCAAAAGCAGATACACTGTATATACTCCTTGCAGCACTAGACATTTTCCGTGAGGTCGGGCAGTTGTCCACTGCAGCCGACAGTCACAAGTCATTTGCTCCCGACGTGTGACCGAGGTGCCCTCAGCAGACCAAAGAAATTCTTCTAACTGTTGTACAAAGTTGGGGTCCCTTCCCTGCCCCACAAAAGCGTTGCTGTTTCTGGCCCCAACCTGCTTGCTTGCTTGCTATCTACACCTATCTCCAGACCCCAGGATTATAAGAACATGTGTAATGCAACATTGTATTGAAACAAGCGTTCAGTTCATAGTGCTGTGGAATGTGAAAAAAAACCTCAAATTGGCATTCATAAGAAGAAGAACAACACCAAAAATGCAACAGGAGCGTAATATGTAAGAAATTGTTCACGCAACCTGCCACTGATGATGCCTTGCACTAAAATTGTGTTTTATTCAGTTGCTGTAAGACGGTCCATAAGTAAAAATTATCAATATACCTTAATATTACACGCCACTGAGGAAAACAGGACTACAAAAGTTGAAGATGTCAATACACCCTGTGCTATTCTGGGAAGCATTGCATCAGATTTCTATAGTGTGTTCAGAGGGGAGATTTTGCTCTTATTTACGTAGACATGAGACGTCAGTATGACACTCAAAGGATTCTAGCTGTATACCTGAAAATAGAAGCGACTTTCACCTGCTGGCTGTAGGCGGCAGTGGCCTGAGAGCGGTGGCCTTCACCTTGTGTTCATCTATCTGGCCGTGACTCGCATCCGGAGTTTGCGGTGTCGGCGTGTGCGCGCGTTGGGACCTTTATAGGGAAGAGTTTGCTGATACGTCGTGGTTGACAATAGTTCAAAAGCGTTTTTTACGTGAACTGAGTGTTTGTGCACTGAATTATTTTCTTCAGTTTAAGCGTTGTGAGCGTGTTTGCAGAGCCTTCTACATGCATAATTTTGACAATTTAAGAGTTGTTTTCGTGTCTATAGATCAGTGTACTGCATTATTTCGGTAATTTACGAGTTGTCTGCAGGTCTGTAGGCTGTGTATTGTGACTACAAGCATGTCAGAGTGAGTGTTTTGTATCATTGTAATAAATAAACTACGCGAAATCCATCCCTAAACAAATTGCTCCAGAATAAATAAAGTACTCTCCTTCTCCTCTCCAGCAGCCCAGCACAGGCTGTCTTTTCCCACCAATTTCAAGGGAGAGGTGGTGGTCGCATGACTTAGGTTAGTGGAGGTATTCCAATTGACCAAATTGATTAATAAGAGTGAGAGGGGGCTATTCAAATAACTCAAACCTGAAAGTGTACCTGTAGCAGCAAGGGGAGGGGGGTGGGTTGGAGGTTTCCTGAGGGTGGTTGGTAGGGTTAGGGGGTGGGGGGACAATAGGTTAAGGACCTGTCAATCAAAAGGAAGGATCATTTTAGCAGAACGATAGGTTAAGGACCTGTCAATCAAAGGGGAACAATAGGTTTGCCTCTGAGTGCTTACCTGCCCCTGATGTAGGCAACCTGCACTAAACAAAAGGTGCTCATGCCGGCTTTGTCCCCTTTGTGTAATTTAGCGCCATGGTGAAAAAGAGCTGTCAAGATTCTTACAGCATCTGAATTGAAACCATGAGAATATCCAGTTTGTGATGGAAATAGGAAAGTTAGATGGACACTGTTTGTAAAAGTCTGAGATGGAAAGTGGATGGGTCATTGGGGAATTCCATGTACCGTCAACCCAGACATATGAAACTGGGATTGCAAGTGTCTAGCTGCCATCACCTTTCTTCGAATGACAGTGTGCCGGGTACATTGTATACCTGATGGAGACCCTTGCAAAGGAGATGGAACACCTACAGCCTGTGGTCAAAAGTAATGGATATTGTCCACTTCAGACCAGTGCAATTTAACGATAAAGAAACGTAACCACTCACTAAATAAATATGTAAGAAGCTGCTCAACACCAGGGATTCCTACTACAGGCCGGCAATATTTCGTTGAAAATAAGAATGTAATAGAAGCATTACTCATGCTCTGGTATGCCTCAGATGGAGCAATATTCGAAGGTGCTAAACTCAGAGCATGCTCATGCAGCAGTAACCTGCGTGCTTGTACCTCAGCGTCAGTTTTTGGTATAAACTTAGCAAAGTGCACTGGCAGTCTCCAGCATTAAAACTCACCTGAAGATGGACGAATGGTTACCAGCTGAAATATCATGGCAAGATGCTGAAGTCATCAAGCTGCAATTTTCTAAACTTCATGTAATACATTTTATGCCAGGAAAACGTCAGAACTCACAATTATTTACTAGTCCGAAGACTTCCTTATTTAAAAATAATGTTATGAAATAGGAGACGATATTGAACTGTTCAGCTGTTAGAAAAGTTGTGATTCAAGGCTGAAAGTGTTGTGAGTCCACGTTACACCATAAGTCCACTTATAGCCGTATGGGAAAGTAATTTCAAAGGTTGGAGGAGTCCACGTACAAGTGGACCATGCCTGGTAAAGCACTGTGGTGTTTAAACCAGTCTTCAGACTGATGTCAGCTTTTCCTTTTTTATCATAGATTTAAGAATTGCTCAATCTTAATGTGTTAGAGACTGACTAAATAGATTATGTGCAGAGGCCACAATTACAACCATCTGTTACCGAGCACTATTGCAAAATGTATCACCCCTAATCTGTTTTGAGTAAGGCGTCCTTCTTCATGTGTCCATACTGTTTCTGCATTCAGAGATAGCAATAGCAACTTCAAGTGTATAGCATCAATCCAGAGTAGCTATTCTGGCCATTTCTCTGATAAAATAAAGAATTTAAATCTACATGCACATAATTATTCTGCAAGCCACTGTAATATGCGGAAAGTTTGTGGAAACTTGTGGCAAGTTCCTATGGGACCAAACTGCTGAGGTCATCGGTCCCAAGGGTTACAACACTACTTTATCTAACTTAAACTGACTTACACTAAGGACAACACACATACCCATATCCGAGAGAGGACTCGAACTCCGACAGGGGGAGCTGTGCGAACCATGGCAAGGCGCCTCAGACTGCGCGGCTACACCAAGCGGCCAGTAAGGTGCATGGAGGACGGTATCTCGTAGCACTATCAGTCATTTCCTTTCTTGCTCCAACTGGGAATAGAACAAGGGAAAAATCACTATCTATATTCCTCTAAAGAGCCCTAACTTCTTTTGTCTTGTTGGTGACTGTAGCATTTTTTCTGCAATAAGGTTTAGATGCCGATCTCTAGATTTTCTCAATGGCGCTTACTTCCAGTTCACGAAGCATTTCCGTAATACTTACCAAAACTTCCGATAACAAATCTAGGAGCATGCCTCTGAATTGCTTCTATGTCTACGGTCGCAGGTTTGAATCCTGCCTCGGGCATGGATGTGTGTGATGCCCTTAGGTTGTTGTTGCTGTCTTCAGTCCTCAGACTGGTTTGATGCAGCTCTCCATGCAAGCTTCTTCATCTCCCAGTACTTACTGCAACCTACATCCTTCTGAATCTGCTTAGTGTATTCATCTCTTGGTCTCCCTCTACGATTTTTACCCTCCACGCTGCCCTCCAATGCTAAATTTGTGATCCCTTGATGCCTCAGAACATGTCCTACCAACCGGTCCCTTCTTCTTGTCAAGTGGTGCCACAAACTCCTCTTCTCCCCAATTCTATTCAATACCTCCTCATTAGTTATGTGCCCATAGGTTAGTTAGGTTTAAGTAGTTCTAAGTTCTAGGGGACTGATGACCTTAGATGTTATGTCCCATAGTGCTCAGAGCCATTTGAACCATCTTATTTTAATCCAATGTGGAGGATATCCCAAACACTCAAGTAGTACTCATTACTGAGTCGCACTAGTGTTCTATACATGGTCTCCTTCAAAGATGAGCTCCATGCCCCTAAAATTCTCCCAATAAACCGAAGTCGACCATTCGCCTTCTCTACTAATGCCCTGATGTGCTCGTTTCATTTCAAATCACTTTGCAATGTTACACGTGTTTATTTAATCAACTTGACTGTGTCAAGCAGAACACTGGAATTGCTGTATTCGAACATTAGGGGATTATTTTTGCTACTGACATGCATTAACTTACATTTTTCTGCAGTCAGAGCAAGCTGCCATTCATCAAACCAACTAGAATTTGTATCTGAGTCATCTTGTATCTTTCCACAATCACTCAACGGCGACAGCTTCCCTTATACTACAGCGTCATTGGGATACACCTGCAGATTGCTGCTCATCCTGTTGGTCAGTATACTGTGCATTACTTTCATACATAACAGGTAAATGGAACATATTTACTCCAGGATGTAAGAATTATGATTCAAAGATTTTACCAAATTATTACCCTTCTTTTTACATATTATTCTCGATGCTGCTTACTTTGTAATATAAGGATAAAGTCACTCCTCACTAATACTTGCTACTCTCTTCGTACTGCTATTAATGAATGAAGAATTCACACTAAAGCACTAAATGCGAGCATATCGCCCAAACCTATATACCTCGATTAATGTTGCAAATTAAAATTAGTGTATAACATGTGTGAGACTGGTTTTGATCTATCTTCCTACCACACTTGCGCAAGGACACCTTGTGACTGTTTTCGAATTTCGGTTGAACCTACGGACTGCAAGGTACGAAAATACCATCTTACACATGCAGAGTTCATAAGAGTGCAGCAGTACAGACAGTGGTGTAATCAGACAATGATCTCAATGTTGGCTCCACTACACTCCCTGTAAAGGAAACGTTATCGCTAACAGAAATTAGTGTACTGGTTCACGCGTAACTATTTGTTAGCAAACAATGAATATCTTAGATTTTCGTTAGTACGGTTTATTTTTACTCTTAAGTATGGCTCTGAGCACTATGGGACTTAACTACTGAAGTCATCAGTCCCCTAGAACTTAGAACTACTTAAATAGAACTAACCTAAGGACATCACACACATCCATGTCCGAGGCAGGATTCGAACCTGCGACCGTAGCGACTCTTAAGTATGACTTCATGACAGAGCATGTTAGCCAAAGTATGCACAGGAAGGTAAATTAACTCCACCCACTAGTGTCTCTGTAGCCTATCACAGGTGTCATTTCTTTTGCAGGGCAGAGTTTAACTTCTGATACGTAATAGTGAGATGAACAGCTTTTTCTGTCATCCGAGTTTTAACACAGTGAATCACCAATATTTTGAGTTGAGTTTCTCCGGATGTTTTATCTGGGTTCTTCCACCGCATTCCTGTAGAAAGGCTTTCCGAAGGTTCGTCGTTAAAAGCAGGGACTTGGGCTGCTTTTGCCAGTGTCCTTCGCAGTGGCAGCGGCGTCTCATTGTGTCCCCTAGGTATCTCACGGTGAGACTTTTGTAGCCGCGCAAGACGGCGTACCATCATAAAATTGTTCTTTCCCTCAGAACTGTGTCTCATAGCTCGGGTCAGGGAAATTACTTGCATGCGATTACTAGAGTGAGTGTTAGTGGTTTATATTCACGAAATGCTGGCTTATTTATTACATATGCGTATTAATAAAATTCGTTCAATTTCACGTAACTATGTCACATGACAAATCGAGTTACAGTGAACTGTTTCAGGAATTCAGTGTAAGGTGTGTTATTTGTTTGACACCTTACAGGTGGATAGTGCTTTTCTCTTAAATAGAAATTCCACAGACTCTTGCAGAATATAACACATGTATAATAATGGAAGGAAGGAAGATTGGGTTTAATGTCCAGTCGCCACATATGTAATACCGTACTTCGAAAAAGTTACTTCTGTTTAATGTAGTACAGTGGGAACATTAAACATTACAGCTAATCACCCAAACATCCTGATTTAGGTTTTCGTAAAGTACTTCAGCCAAATGCTGGGGTGGGTGCCTACCATTGGATCATGGCAAATTACCTGTCCTATCATCAAAATACTCGTAGACCTCTAAGTATTTCAAAGCCTTTATACAGGATCTACCTCATTTTTGTGGTTCTCAAACTATACTGCCATGACACGTACAAAACCTTTGTAAAAGTGATCTACAGTAGAATAAAATTATTACTATTCCATTAACGACTGTGATCTTGTACATAGAGCAAATTGAGGGTAATTTCAGGCAGTTTGTATGCTAGTTTATGCAAATACTGGGCTGGTCCCCAAATTTCAGCTCAAAGAATATCATACATGAACAGTTAAACTACAGTAACCCACAGAACAGAGTTTACATGATATGTGGAGTGATTACATGCAGTACTTCCCTTCCTTAGGCTACCCTGACGATTATGTCATCAGAAAGGATATCTGGAAACAGTTAAATAATAAAATAAAATTGATAAAATACTGGACAAGTGGACCCAGTACTAAATCGGATAAATGCTCGGGAAAATAAGGAGCCAAATGCGTAGTTCAGCATATCAGCATTCAGTGTTTCGTGCAGGAAATGGTGAGAGTGGTAAGTGGCTGGGGGTTGCATGAACAATTCTTAAATACAGTTGTTGATCTGTTTTAACAAATCCACAAGGCGAAAACAAATTTTGTCGTCTGGTTTTATGTGGCGGCAAGGACAGGACCTAATAAAGTCTGCACTCAGGATGGAATGAAACAAACACACTTATTGGTAAATAGATAAATGAACAGTTCGCAGTTCGGACATGGAACAGAAAATAACAGCCACTTTTTGTAGAAAGATAATGATGTGCAAGCTGCTGGTGGGTGAGGCTGATATCTCAAATGGAGCCACCTAGAGTCTGGCGTGTACACAGTATGACTTGTCGCTGTTGTTGTCTGGCGTGCACACAGAATGATGTGTTGCTTTCGTCTGGCATGTACATAGATCAGCAGGTAGCTGCTGCGGTCCACCAATGTTTCTAAGCACCCATTGTGTTCAGATAGAGTTGGAATTGCTGAGTGCAGGTTGGCTTTGGGGGACAAATCCTGGAGTATGACAGCTGTCGGCTACGGGTGATTGCACTGTTGGGGATAGTGACCAGGCGAATGCCCAGTACAGTACTCCTGCCCCCTTAACACGTTCGGTGCCCTTGCCCTCACAGGCTTCATAGCTGGGGAAACGGTGGGTGGCAGATCCACGCCTTGCGTGTTCTGACAATCAGCGCCGTCTAGTCTGTTTTGTTTACATAGCTTAGTATTCCTTTTGTAAAAACATACCAATGTTTATTTTGTGCATGTACTAAATAAAAGTACATTTTTATTCGTAATCCTAAACGCATTTCGAATAAATCCATCTTCTCCACAACAAAAGGAATAAATAAAATGCAGCCATCTATATACCTATATAGAATATGGGACTGAGATTCCTGATGTTGCTGAACCACCATAGATGTAAGCCAGTGCCTATATACTACGCCCCGCACGTCGGGAAAATATGCCTCGTGTCGTGAAAGGATACCAGCACTAAAAGTGTACTTACCTTTTTAGAAGAATTTTTTTCTTGGTAACACTTTATTGCTTAATGTATTAGTTGAAATGACTACAAACAATATTGGCGTCTGAGATATTTCACCCCAGCATGGAGGGCAGTGAACGCACTGACAGTATCAGCCAGCTGGGACGTCGGCGAGGTATCGGCGGCCATCAGGAGAAAAGTCTGACAACCGTCAGGATCAGCGAAAGAGAAGGAGACGGCCAGGTGGTCGGAGACGTGGACCTAGGCAGTGAGCGCACTGGAAAAACAAGACATTGGAGGTGATGGAGCTGGCGGTGCATAAGGAACTATCGGACTGGATCTTGGAAAGAAACTGGCACCAAAAAGAGGGTGGAAAACCTGTGCACCAATGAGGCTCATAAAAGAAAACTCAAGACTAACCTGGAAGGCGGCTTTGGATCGGGAAATAGGGTCGTACCAGCGTCGGTAAGGTACAGAAGTGCAAAACTGAAGACCTGTCCGGAAGTCGGCATCAGACCAGGTAAGGATTGTGCCAGCAGCAGAAGAAGCTGTGCTGCCAGCAGAGCGAATCATGCCAGCAAGAAAAATGAAAAGCCTTGTTGGCGGCTGAGTGGAAAAGTTAAGCCAGTGACAGAATGGAAATGCCGTGGCAGTAGCAGATTGGAAAAGCTGCACTGGTGGCAGACTGAAAAGGCTATGTCCACAGCAGAGAATAAGACAGTGCTGGCAGCACAGGAGACCATTATGGCTGCAGAAGAGTATGGTGTGCCGCTGGCAGAAGAGAAGGCTATGCTGGCAGTAGAGTTGCAGTTCCAAATGTGAGTAAATGTGAGCCCTAATTCCTAGTACAGTGGCAGAAATACAGTCGTGTATGAAAACATATGTTGCGGAAACATTTAGAGCAACATTGCGTTGTCGTGGCTCGTGGGACGTTGGCAGGGTGCCGCAAGACGATCAGATCAGGACTCGATCCAACTGTGGCCACCGAAAACCGGATTGTGTCGACGAGTTCGGGCAAGTAGCAATTTCCAGGGAGGACATGGCAACAGCGGAGACCGCAGGTAAATGGAAATGAGCATTTGGCGTCGTTGGCTGGGAGGCCCCTTACAGGGCAGATCTGGCCGCCTTGTCAGGTCTTATAACATTCGACTCCATATTGGGCGACCTGCGCGCCGGATGGTGATGAAATGATGATGAAGACAACACAACATCCAGTCCCTCAGCGGAGAAAATCCCCGACCCAGCCGGGAATCGAACCCTTAGGGCGGCAGTCCGTCACGCTAACCATTCAGCTACCGGGGCGGACTGGAGACCCCAGGTGACGGTACCAGACGAGTGCCCTAGGAATGCCGATGGAAGGCTCTTAAATAGTGGGAGGTGAAGAGTCCAAGGCGTGGAGCCACCTTTGAACGATGGCTGATGATCGATGCAGGCTTCTAACTGAAAGTGCAATCATCGTCGCCCATGGCTTATAAAGGGCAGCCGTTGTGGAGGACAGCATCGGTGGACGTGACATGTTCCATGGGGGTCGTAGTCAACAGCTGTGTGTCACTGTGGGGCTGAGCCATCTTGTCGTCAACTTTTGAATTTTGATGGGGCCTGACCATCTCGTCACCAAGATTTATGTAGCTTGTCCTTAGATGATGGCAAAAAAAGCACGTAATAAAGTTGGCTATCAGGGCACAATGAAAATGTTTCTAATTAGTAACCACATAAAAGAACAGTTTGCAGTTCTGGTGTGAAATAGAAAATGATAGACACTTCTGGTGGAACGATATAGTCTCTCAAATGGAGTCTTGGTGTTCTTGGTCAGTGTTCAGTCGTTGTCTTAGAAAGTCTCCAGCTCAGTCGAGACATAGACTGGCCAGTGGGACGTCAGCAGAGCACGGGTAGTCAGTGGGAGACCGTTACTCGAGCCACCGAGAGCTGCGGAGACGAAGGATTGAGGACGGACTCGGAGGATGGACTTGGCTGGCTGAAGATGTCCTAGGAGATGTCCAGACAGTATCTAGGCTGGAATCCAGCTGGAGTCCTGTACCACACTGGGTTGACCATAGCTCGGAATCCTGGCCAGTGTGGAATTGTTGCTGATGAATGCTACTATCAAATGGGCCGCTGGGCTGCGAGGTACGGGGCTAGCAGTGTATTTAACACTAAATTCTTCTAGAATATTCATATATAAAGGATGCCCTAAGCCCCCCCCCCCTATTCTAACTCCGACTTTTGCTGTTGCACATGGATTAAAAAAAGAAACGCGAACTGACTGTAAGCGATACTGCAAGTGGAGTAGAAAAGAGTTAGGCACCTGCAATAATTTAATTTGATAAATATGTTAAATACAGGAAAGTTTCATTAACGTAGTGAGAAATGATAGGGTTGCTCTACCGATTAACACAATGAAAGTTCTGTCCAAAATAACAATATGATTTATTATAACTCAAAATAATAAACAAAAACACATGAAACATTTACAATACATCAAATTGGCTCAAATTGGATACTCAAATAAATGCTGTGAAGGTGAAGTTGTCCCTAAACTAGATTGTGACATTTATGACGAAGTGGTATGTGGAACCAATTCCTTGCAACTCAAATCTTAAGAGAAACACACAGCCAACCCAACATTAATTGCTGCTACAGTAGTGAGAATTCAGACAATGAACACCCAAGACAGAACAAAGTTAGAAAAAGACGAACAGGCGCGCTCTGCTTAGCTCTGATTATCATCTAGGAAAATCCCTATCTGCCGGTGCTGCGGAATATATTACCAAACTGTCTTCTTAACTGCAAGAACACGATCTGGCGTACCGGAGGAGATGGCTGGTTGCTTCGACGTCCCGTCGTGGTGATGATAATGTCGCGAGTATAGCCCAAAACTGGTTGTTCCAGACTAAAGACTTCTTAGCAATGCAAATGCGCCTCTGAGGGAGACGAAGAAGGCTCGCCACACAATCACTGACAGTACGGTGATTGATTTTAAGAAGCGAAGTCACACTGTAACTCAGATACAGTCAACTTTAGCCAAAACTGCTCAAGACAGACAACATAGGCTGCTTGTACGCAGAACGCTCAATTGCCAACTGTATTCAGGAAGTTACGTTGAAGTCGAAACTTCAGCAACTTCGTCAAACAGTTACAATTAAATAAAAGTATATTAGACAGCCAACGAAAGGCAGGCTGTCCAAAGCAACGAGAGCTCAGTCTTGTAACCTACTCTGACCGAAAGGCGAGAGCCGACTCCCCACAAGAGCACCCGTACAAACCGAACACAGAACATTCCCGCCCCCACGACAGTGGCCGTGGTTAACCGTTCCAATCAGCAACTCGAAAACCGGCGGAAAATTCCACTCTATTGCCGGAGCACTACCATTCCACCAATGGAGATTCTTGGCGCCAATTTCTGCGCCGATTTTGCTATGTGACGGAGCTATGCCCTGAGCAAGCCAATCACAGTTACTATACGGCAGAAAACGCGGGAATTTGCGCTCCAAGGCTGCTTGGGAACACAAGTCATTCCCACGCCTCGCTGGTAGCCCGCCGGAAAGTGTTTTCGCTAAGTTTCTGCGAAGTAACGGAACCTCTAACCCAGCCGCTACTTCAGGCCCCTCCGGGCGTGTCTTTTGACAATGTCGGCGTCTGGAAATCATTCACTCGACTCCCTCACACCCGTCGGCTTATCCTTTCAAGATCAGCAGAGCCCGCCTGTCACCGGACCACCTGGGTGACGAGAGACGCTGCGTGGGAAGTCCGCGTGTGAAGGAATAGCAACTTTTCACCGCATGCAATTAGAGAGGAAAATCGTAAGATAGAAATATGAGAGTGGGCTCATGCCACCTCTCAGGGCGCAGATAGCTTTGAGCTTTGATGCTGTCGGCTTGTGGTCGTGAAGCGTCTTAAATAATCCTGTGAAATGGTTACCAAGATGTGTCACGTGACGTGCAGGTGCAATATAGTGCCGTGCTCACAGCCATACTGTTTGATGTGCGCGCTCTTGGAATGCAATGCTGATGCCTCTAGTGAAGTCCCTGGAGCGTGACGTGTACGCAGAGTGATGTTTCGTTGTTGCTGTCCTGCTGAGGCGTAGCACCTTGTATTGCGCCTATCTAAGTCCGGCAGTAGTGAGTAGATAGCTTCATAGGCAGGTCATGGTTCTAGCACAACAGATGTATAATCCAATCTAGTAGTTAGCTCAAGTAGTTCTTGCTGTGGACGAAAGATGTCAGCACCTTACAGACCAAAGTTATAAGCTATTTAAACGAATATTTTGAAAACAAAACGTCATCTTTTCCGACTATGACGACTTTCATGAATTATTTCTGACTTAAAATGTTTAGTTATTAGTGTGACTGAAGTTCTTCTAACAAATCCATTCCATGATCTTTATTTACCTAGAAAACTGGAGATATATACACGTTACAGAAAATACGAACACAAAATGCTAAACGAAAAACTTGAAAGTGAATCAGTGAATTTCTTCAGATGCTTCGACAATATACTTAAATAAAAGTAGTAGCACATAGAAATAATCACTATTGTAAAATAGATGTAAGTAAATCCATATTGTTAAGATAAATACCTTGTGTACAAAAGCATATCTGTGGAGGACAGGTAACATTATCTTTGTCAACTACATCTAAAAACATCTTTGTAACTGTTTGTTTATGTAAGTTATTCTCGGTGTGTGCTGTGCTCTGAAAGTTGCGAGTGATGTTTAATATGAGTGAGATTGCACAAATGGACCATAAGAAAACTGTAAGTACTAGTTCTTCGAAATTTTACCGCTATCGAAATATTAAAATCGATAACTAACTAAAAATTGTGCCTTTCTTATGCATTGCAGAAAAGTCAACAAAACAAAGCAGAACCTCACACATCGAAAGCATTACGAGAAAATAGCATAATACAAAGAAATACACTCTTGAAAATGGGTAACATTTCAAGAAACGCGTCGTGCGAAACATAAATAAAAGAAAGTTGTAGCAGAAAATTATTTATAAACATATCCATTCTTTTCTCAGTAGCAGGCCTTAAAAAAATTGTAATGGATAAAATCAGAGCTAGCATTCTGTCACAGGCAAACCGTTTCGTGATCTTTTTGGTAACTGGTTTGGTTATGTAACATAGGCTGGACTTACTTGTGTGTGTGTTTGTGCGTGCGTGTGTGTGTGTGTGTGTGTGTGTGTGTGTGTGTGTTGAAATTGTTATTTAAGACTAGCACGGGCTTGGCCGTGATTTCATATCAAACAATTAATAATATATTGAAGTTTTCACTCATAAACTGTCTATAGTTTAATATCTCTGTTAACTGGATCCCAGATTACCTTTGGTGTAACCTGTTGAGGCGTGCAGTGCGTATAGTTTCCGCTACAGCTTTCTCGAGCCGAAGAACATAACACATTTGCTAACAGGTCATGCGTGTGAACCGGACTGTTGAAGAAGAAACTCCGCAAGGTGAGTGGAACTGTTTCTTGTAGGACCAACAGTTAACCGCGCAGTTCTTTTTATCTTGTTCAGTCGAGTTATCTTCATTAGTAATGCGTCTTTTAGCAAAATATAAGTATTTAATTGAGCCTGTAGTCACCTCTTATTTGAAAGAGTTCTGCTACTCCTTTTCGCTCTTCGCTCTCAACACACTAGATGTGGTGTGCTGTGATTGTGAAGATAAACAGAATCACGCTAGCAGTAGAAGATGAACAGGACGCTGTAGGTACAGCCAGGGCAGGCAGCAGGATAGTGTGTGCTCACTGCCATGCCTCACAGCTGGTATCGCGATTTCATCTTCTCACAACTTCGCTAACACCACGTGCACGCACTATTCGAAGACAGATATTATCATTAGTTGCAACCAGAACTGTGAGCTATGATTCTTCTTGGCTGAATATTCTGAGTGGTATAGCGCTTAAAAATTGTTTTACGCTATATGAAAAATGTAAAAAAAAAAAAATTGATACAGGCCGGTCTGATTTACACTTGCATTAATTTATCAACAATCGCCTACTGTAGTTTGAGAAAATATGTACGGGTGCCACCTGACTAAGACTGGTATCCCAGCCGTCTCTTCACACACTGCCAACATTGAAAGACGTTCTGTTCTCAAACAGTTATCAGCTAAGTATGCTTGGTGCTAGCGGAATGAGGCGCTGCTGGTATGCTCGTGGTCTCGCTCAGTTATATATGGCTGCCAGGTTCCCTCGAGAGTTAGCCGTGTGACAGGAAACTTTCCTTCACTTAATTCTTAATGGGCTCTATTCTTTTGAGGAATCGTGTGCTTCGCCTCAGGATTCGATGAGTACGTGTAAAGTGTTTTTTCTCGTTGATAGAGGAAGAGGGAAAAGGTGGAACTGGATTCTTGGCACTCGACTATCTTCCTTGAATAACAGTCGAGATTAATGTTTCGTTTCAAAGAACCAAGAACTACTGGATTGGTGCATAAGTTCGTAGCGTTTTCCTATAATTTTATTAAACACGACAGATTCAGGTAACATAGACTTTAATCATCAATAAAATATTCTCATTCACTTTTTACGACAGTCTGCCAACACTGGTGTAACTTTTCGATACTGTAACTGTAGAAATCACATAGTTTTGAGGCGAAGACCTCGTCGAGAGACTTTTGGAGCGCGTTTCCATCCTAAAAAGAAGTTCCTTGAAGGTGCTCCGATATAGAGCGAATGACGTCAAAATCTGAGGGCGCAAGAGCAGATGAATAAGATAGATGCGGAATGACTTCCCAACCCAACTCCTGATTAGTGTTTTCTGTCAGTCTAACAGAATACAGGTGGGCGTTATTGTGGACTACCATCACTTCACGCAGTCATCCTGGTCGTTGTTCTGGGACTGCGTTTGCAAGACGCCTCAGTTGTTGACAATAAATGTCAGCAGTGGTAGTTACGTACGCCAACGGCCTTCCCGCAGTGGTGACATCCGTTCCCGTAAGATCACCGAAGTTGAGCGCAGTCGGGCCGGACTAGCACTTGGATGGATGACCACCAGGATTGCCGAGTGCTGTTGGCAAGCGGGGCGCACTCAGCCCTTTTAAGACAAACCGAGGAGCTACTTGATTGAGAAGTAGGGGCTCCGGTCTTCGTAACTGGCATACGGCCGGGAGAGCGCTGTGCTGACAAGTCCCTCCATATCAGAAAACCAGTGACGCCTGTGGTCTGAGGAAGACACGGCGGCCGGTCGGTACCATTGCCTTCATGGCCTGATCGGGCGGAGTTTAGGTGTTTTAGTGATAGTTACGCTTCGGGGAAGCAATTCGTAGCACATTACACCGTTGCTGTTCTACCAGATTCATAACATTATCTTTTGCCACTATTTTCAATATATAAAGTAAACAGCCAATCGGTTGCAAACATTTAATGTAAAATCTTAACCAAGTTTCAATACCACCAGAGGCATCTTCTTAAGATGGAAATCACCCTTTTTTTTTTTCTTTATTGAGTTTCCACTCCCCCCGAAGGGGGCGGGCTGGCAGCAGCTTAATATACCGCTCTTCAGCCTACAGACTTTGTTTTAAAAAGATGAAGATAATAAAGAATAAAAACAGGCGATAAAATGGGAGACTTAAATGGTAACATGGCGGAAAAAAATCGTGGAACTTAAAACATAGAACAAAGGGATGATGATGCTAATAAAATACATATGAAGCAGACAAGTAAAATAATAGACAGACAATTAAAGAACATGGCGACAGTCTGGTTTTTGTTCGCAAAAGACATAAAACTCACACCCAGCGACAGCATGGTTTCTGTTCGCAACGCTTTGGAAAGACGAACAACACGGAACATTCACTTGAAACACTGCACTAAAAAGTTGACAAATATGACAGACCACAGCCGTGAGAAGGTGGGGGGAAACGGGACAGATGATGGGGAAAAAGGGGGGAAGGAGAGGA
This sequence comes from Schistocerca nitens, assembly GCF_023898315.1. NCBI lineage: Eukaryota > Metazoa > Arthropoda > Insecta > Orthoptera > Acrididae > Schistocerca > Schistocerca nitens. The sequence goes on along the minus strand of NC_064614.1, from coordinate 897,959,059 downwards.
AAAACGAAGGGGGGGGGGGGAAATCACCTACTAAGTTGAAACATGTTATAAAATATACGTCTAAAGTACTTTGAAAAGGAGAACATGGACTAAAACATACACATACGTTAGATGACGTTAAAATTGTTTACATACATGATGCTAACGAGCTCGAGTGAAACAGCAAAAAAAAAAAAAAAAAAAAAAAAAGACATAAAGACCTGCACAAAAATTATTACGATAGGTACAGATTGTTAAAAGAGCAGACGTTAGACTGAAAGTTTGGCAGCTAGTTACGAATCCAGGTAAACATAGTATAGGGGGCGCTACTTGTTGGGCGCTAATAGCGTGATCAACACTCAAATGTATGAAATACGTAACAGTAACACATCAGTATGACACACGATTAGCTGTTTTAAACAAAGTAATTGTGTGTTGTATAAAAACAGAGGATGATTTTAATTGAATCAACTATAAGTGCGTGGTGAAACATTGTAAATTAACTAAACAAACACTGTTATAAACCGTCTTATAACCCGAAACCTAGGTTGTACAGTAACATTAATAATAAAATTGTGAAACAAGGCAAGAAACAGTGTTTCTTTAGTTAAAAACAGGATGTGTAAAAGACAAAAAATGAATAAAGTAAGTTTTTCTAAAAATGACGACAGCCATTAGCAAACTGTGTTGGGTGGTTGGTTGATTTGGGGGAGGGGACCAAACAGTGCGGTCATCGGTCCCATCGGATTAGGGACGCACGGGGAAGCAAGTCGGCCGTGCCCTTTCAAAGGAACCATCCCGGAATTTGCCTGAAGCGATTTAGGGAATTTACGGAAAACGTAAATCAGGATAGCCGGATGCGTGTTTGAACCGTCTCCTACCGAATGCGAGTTCAGTGTGCTAACAACTGCGCCACCTCGCTCGGTGCAAAATTGATTGTAATGGTTAGTGACAAATACGTGCTGAGAATAAAGAATATAATGTAGCAGGATTTTTATCAGGACGTTACAAAAAGAAAAAACAGAATGTAGTATGCAGGGCCTTCTGGCATAAGTCAGTAAGCAAGTACACTCCCTTGGAAGGATGGGAGAAACAAACGTTTCGAAATGGAAGTGAGCGGAAACACCAACCAAAGTATCATAATTTTGCTAGAAATGGCATAAAGACATTAAAGAAGCTTATTTTCGTAACTGTAGAAGTTCGTTTAAGACGAGGCCATTGTTACCGACCATATGTCTAAAGATCTCAAGTTTCCACCTGAAAGATTGTAACTCTAATTTGCTTTTCTGAATAGCGTAAGATTGTGACTTGAATTTGGTATGCTGAAATCGGGTGCTAATTAGACCATGAAAGCGGTTTAAAACTGTGAGCTGTCTTGTGAGGTTAACCGTGCGTTTACTGAGCCACTGTTTCACGACTGGGTAACTAGTCTAGGTTTACCACATTACCAATCAGACTATCATTGATTATAATCTTTTTACAGTCATACAACAACCGGTAATATATCTATATAAAAGGAGAATTTAAATAAAAAGAAAGAAATCAGTTTATATTTGCAAATTTATTTTAAAGATTGTTCATTGAAATTTCAGCATATTATACGTGAGTTATAACTGAGCTGGTGCCTTATTTACGATTGTGAGACTGTGAGATTGGAATATTACGGAACACATAAAATATGGAGTCAAGATTGGGAGACTGGGTACAACACTGCATTCATAAAACAACACACAAAGAACATTGAAACACATGCAACAGAAAGTTCACCACAACCAATAGATTCAAATTTTCAGTTAAAGAAATTATTTTCGTAGCACAATCCTGTCCGTCTTGTAATTACCCTTCACGTGGTCAACTTGGTTTACAGAAAGCGTATAACTCCACAATAATTTAGATAATAAAAAAAAAAAATAAATTAGATCAAAAAGCAAATTACAAAACAAAAACCTCGAACTGGTTACTAACGTCCTACTATTAACCTGATGGGTCAAACAGTTATATAAGCACGTGGTACTGGTCTCACAAAGTACACGCCACGTGGGTTGAACATAAAGAAAAGTTGGTATATTCAAAATCTTTTCAAGACGATACGTTATAATCACACAAGCATTTGCATTTAAGATTGATCTTACTTAGAGTTACTGACCAACACGTGGTTCCACTTTACTCACAAAGTAGTAACAAAGCAACTACCGCAAATTAATCTGAACTGGACACGAGAATTACACTCCGCTGCAATTAAAGATAACCTTAGCTATTTTAAAGCTAACCCGAAATAAAATGATTAAATTCTCAGTTAACCTGAACTTAACAAATCCATTGTCCTATGGACTTAACAGACACGCGCTTGGCCGGAGATCTTACCACTTCAGACGCTCGTTACCGCCAGACTGCTACTGCTGGACTCCAACTTCTTACTCTCCAGCTGCCAGACTCCCACTGAACTACCCAGCGTGCTCCTGAGAGTCGCTCACAAAGACAAACGGAAGGCGCCAGAGGGGCAGCTTCCTATACCAACATGACAGGGGACGGACCGGACCATACTAAGAATGGAAACCTCTCTGCTTTTAGGAACCGTAGCTACCTGTTTCAACGTTGGTCCTACTGTTCTCTAGCAGACAGCCTTGTCTGCTACCCTCAAGCATGCAGCTACAAACACATTTGATCATTCATCCTCTCACACAGAAGGGAAGGGGGATGACAGTATCTTATCATACACAGTATATAAAAGAAAGCGGATGTAGGTTCCGTATGAGACTGTGTGACATGAATTACATATAAGAATTACATATAAACTGTGCTTTAAAGTGTAGTAGTGTGAGAGATCGTTCTTGTTTACGTGTAAAAGTAACACGTTCCACTACTCAGTCTCCTCCCAGATAGTCAGAAACGCCACAGTAAATTTAGAAGAGGAATTTATTCCATAAAAGACAACAAATTTGAGAAATTAAACATGAAAGGAATCCAACAGAGACCTTTCATAACCCCAACGCTCCGGGAAAAGACTGTGCGGGGAATTTTCTGGCCATGCTAGGACATTCCCAAGCAGGCTTCTCACACCCTACTTAAACCAAAAGTGTAAAGAAAAAGGCAAAAGGTCACCAGCTACTTGCTAAAACACAATAATTTCAAACATATTTACAATCTACCAATTTCAAAGAGAGAAAAAAAAACACACAATCTGTGACACCTATTTAAAAGATCATGTAGACCTAAATCGGTCAGCAAGTAAAAACAATGGTTCCTGTGTCATTAATATGAAAACAATTTCTGGTTGTTACCCTTATGGAGTTCACCAGTATTTGCTCATTGCAAGAGCCAACTGATCACAGGCGAATTTATGACTGTTTATTAACAGGCAAAATTTATGAAAATAGCAAAGGTGCCACAGCAATTAAAAAAAAAACATCAAATAACATCAGTATCATAAAGTAGAACATTACAATGCACAATTCGCAAAAGCAAAAAATCGACAAAAAAACATGTTTTACTAAGTGGTTATCGCAAAAAATTCTATATCTTATAAAACTAATAATCTGTAGGATTAACCTAACTATGTGGCACTAATTTAATCACTCTACAATATTTCAGTTATTTAGCAAACAATGAGCACTGTGTCATTATACTGAAAGTACAATAATTGTGTGATCGTTACCCTTAAGGGGTTCCTCACAATAAATATGCCCCATGCAAAGGCTAATCGATCACAGTCCAATGAGAATGAATAGCTATCTGACTCATAAAGGAAGCATTGCCACAGCAATGAATTTTCGAAACAAAATATCACAGATCCAATACCTAACACAAGAACAAACATTGATCAATAAAACAGTACAATAGTCAACATCTAAAACAAAATACCAATAAATAAAACACCTGCAAAATACAATAGTCAAAGTTTAATAAAGACCAATAAATCGAGTCCCTGCAAAACACACGAGTCAAAGTTTCTGTGACAGAAACACACGTATATGCATTGAACTAAGAACCGTATAATCACTGTTCACTGATACACTGACTAGTTCCACTGTTCTGAGGCACAAGATAAGGGGAGGGGGAGGGGGTTCGTCGCCGCAGCTGTCAGTAGGGATTTTTGTCCATCTGTTGCGTGCGATCCCACCGTCTCTGCCCTCTCATGAAGTTTCTCTTGTGTCACGAACATCTCGATTTTGTTCCATGTTTGTATTGTCAAATTTGTGCAGTATCCTCGATTGACATGCCAGGTTGATATTCCTGGGCAAGGATGACACTTCAATGGCTCTTCTTCGTGTCACCCTTAGCGACCAGAGAACATCTAACCATGAATTACTGTCGCTTGACAGTAGGCATCCGTCAGGAAATGTCGATAGGCGTCGTTGACGTCTGCAAGTTTCTTTGGACAGTACCTGTCAAAAGGCTCCACGCCCCTTGTTTTGTTTCACCGCGGCCGTCTCGTCACGGTCGCGTGCGTGTGGTGCGTTGCCAGGAGATGGATTTCCGCGCGGTGGACCGCTCGCCCATCTCAGGTCATTCCCTTCAGCTAGGGTCGCGCGGGGCGGCCGCCCATTAGCTGCAGGTATACGGGAAAGTGTTTGCGGCGTAGGGTCTTTTGTTGTCGGCCGCGCTCCCGAAGTGGCCTGGCTGACAGCGTGTCCCGCTGGGAAACCCGCCAGTTTACAACTAGCTGGCTGCTCCCGCTGTCTCTTAAGAGTTTTGCCGGTTCGCTTTCACGTTCTCAACTGCATTCACAGAAATTTTTTTATCATCCTTATGTGATTACACAATGTCATACATAATACCACTTAGTATTGTCTTTCACAATTTTTAAGAACAAAGTTATATGAATCGACAATATAAAATTAAAAGTTAAATGACTTGACAATATAAAAAATAAAAGTGAAATGACTTTACAATGTAAAAATAAAAATTAAATGAACTGACAACATAATATTTAAATCCACATCACTAATGTGGTTCACTTGTGTTTTAATAAATCAAATGCCACTTATTAATCCACTAAAATGAATAGGGTTATGCCTTGCGCAAGTATAGGTTAGGAGAGCATGGGGTTCACATGTTATTTACACACACACATGCACACCTGTTGTCTATTCTACAAACTAACTACCCGTAAACATGCATTACTCTAAATTCTACTTCTATCCACTACTAATTAATCCCACAAGCCACTTCAATGCTACTTCAACGAAGTGTTTACACCACTACCACATTGTTCTATTTCGTCCTCTTCTTGACGCTCGCCGCATATGTCTTGTCATATAATGAATATGGAGACTTTCCTTAAACATACACATTAAAAAGAACAATGGTTATTTACACGCAAAAACATTTATACCAGTTCGCACACCTGAAAAGAGACTCGCAATTATACATTTATCATACCCATATATTCACACATAAAACAGTAAGACAATTTCATCTAAAATTACGTTATCACTAGAATTAATCACACAGATGGCTCTGAGAAGGTTAAAATGTCTGCACTATACAGGTTATACTACATTTTCTTACCCATTTTGCTGCGATTTCGTTCCTTCTTTAAGTTACCTTTCGCTTTCAAATCAGTTATTTCGCCTGTGGTGGTTATTCTGGACTCATTTCTCATGAATGGCAAAATTGTGGTCACCTCTATTCTGTAAAACAGTATCATCTTAACATATTGAACTTACAACAGACACAAAAGATCCGAATCCTCCTGTAGTTTAAATGACAAATATTTTGCTTCATCCTTATTACCTTAAACCAAGCTTTCCTTCGTTCCCATAATCAAAATTATTTAATCATCCTCTACCTTCAAGAGGGAAACTTCCTCAGTACAAACCATATAAGCTGCAGTGCATCCCGCACCAGCGAAAACAGTAGGCTGTAATGCTCACAGCATCAGCAAAATCACATAAACGTCGCTTTTCTAGGACAAGTATTCACGCAGAATAATTTTTCGGGCTTTGGCTCAACATCAATCAAGACTACAAAAAGGATCCATATTTCCGTTCCATTCTCCATTTGCTGAAAAACTGCTCGTATTTGACTACCACAATAATATTTCAGGACCACGTAAATTACACAAACCACAATTCTTCTTTCACCTTGAAGGGAATCAATATACTTACGAAATCCACAGACATCACTTTACGTACTCAGCTATAAAGAACAAAAAAAACATATATTATCAATATTAACATATCATCGCATATTGGGAAGCCAATGGTTAAACAATCGTATTATCGCATCCTGTTTTCACGATTCCAGATTTACTCATTCCTTTCTCAGAGTTTTCCTATCTTAAAATATTCATACAGCACGCATACTATAGTAAGAGATCCTCATTTATACTGACAGATATAGAATAGTAATAGATAGATAGTAGCACGGAAAGCAGAAAATCGGAAACAAGGCTACTAACAGCTGGGGACCTGGGTTTGCCAGACCCATAATACCCACAGATCGGATATTCCCCTGAGTTTTTGCAATTTCAGCAACGATCTTGCTTCTCTCAGGAGCGACTCTTTTCAATTGACACAAAAAATAGCATTTCACTTGTTCACAAGGAAACCTTTTATCTTTACGTTTGAATCAAACTAAATCCTAATTGCACAAGGAAAGAAAACAAATTAACAACATCACTTCAATCAATCACATAAAAATATCTTTATCATTATTTTTACTAACATATTATTCAAAATTCATACGCCACAAATTTAAACTAATCAATTCATTCTCCTCTCTATAAATCCTATGTACTCATTTGCCATGTCGCTCATTTGTTCCGATTGGCGCCTTCTGGGCTGATCATTTGTCATTGCCGGTTTCGTTCATTCCCATTTGTTGGATTATGTCTGGGGTTGGCCGGCCGAATTTCGACATCATGTGGGGCTCCGCCTACAATTCTACTCCCACCGTGTTCATCGTAGTAACGATGCTGGTTGCCGTACCTGTTGCGCTCACGATCTTGTCCCCATCCTCTATCATTTCTGTTGCTCCATCTGTGTTCGCGACTGTTACCCCAGTTTCTATACGGCCTGTCCCGATTATTGTTTCGTTCGCGTCGCGACGACCGGTCACGCCGTTGATTAGTAGTACGGCCACGACTGCGATCGCGCTGCTGAGCCCCGTAATAACTTTGTGCCTGATTAGGCGGGCATTCTGGTGTATTGTATTCCAACTCTTGGAGAAGCGTTTTAAATGTTTCCACGTCCTCTTTGCATCGTCCCGCAAGAATGACGTGCCGCAAGTGCATCGGCAATTTGGTGATGCATATCCTAATTAGTTCCGCAGGTCCGTATGGGTCGTATAAAAATTGATTTGCCTGCAGCATGTGGTCGAATAGGCGTGCAGGGCTGCCGAAACCAGACTGGTTCAAATTTGGCAGCATAATTATGCCATGTTTGACCCTATCTTGTGCCGCTTCCGACCAATAGGCGGAGAGAAAGGCTTGTCGAAACTCCCGAGTGGAGTTGCAGTGACGCGCTGCCGACCTCATACGACTCGCCGGTTCGCCTTCCAAATAGCCACACATATACTCTATTTTATGTGAACTTGCCCAGTCGGGAGGAAGACAGAACTCAAATTGCTCGAGCCATGCTCGTGGATGTATGCCTTTTTGAGAATTACGGAATATCTCAATTTTTCTTACCGTAAGGAAATGTTTGAAATCAAATCCCCGCATTTCCTCCTGGCGAGGCCCTTGAATGTTTCTATTTGTTTCATGTCTGCCCCTTAAATTACATTCTTCCCTGTCGTCACAATCTCCCTCGTGGCCGGAGTCCCTCTCTGCACTGTTCGTACGGCTATTTTTATTGCTATTGGCGAGTTCGGAATCACACGCCATGCGGTTTTCCAGATGCGCCACGCGTTCTTGTAAATCGCCTGTTACAGCTTTGTGTTGTCTGTTCACTTCAAACTGTCCCTTCTGGAATTTAAGAAGCGAACGCACTTCTTCGGTCTCTGCGGCCGCTACCTGTGTGATATTGTTCTCGCTTTCCGTCAGCTTCATTGTGCCTACAATGTCCGCTAATGCCGCGATCTTCTCATCTATTTGTCTCTTGTCCTCCGCCCCAGTCTGCTTCAATTGTTCGACCTGCAGTTCCAACGCGTGGATCGCTAAACTGTTGTCCGCTATTGTGTTGCTAACGGCCGTGGGACAATGCGTTTCAGCATCTTGGACCCTCGAGAGTACCTGCTGACGATCTCTTTGGCATTGTTCTCTCAGCTCTTGGAAATTCCTAAGTAGCCGTTCTTCGCTTTCTTTAGATTCCGCCTCGCCACACTGCTTGCTCTGTTCTAGGGCTTGCAGACGGTCATCGATTTGTTCAAATGTACGGCCTAATTCTTTCATAATATCGCTTTTTATTTCACTTGCCAGATTGTTTATTCTTTGTGAGATATCATCGGACACTCTCTGCATCGACTTGTCGACTTTATTTGTCTGCTGGATTAGTTTTTTGTCTATTTGTTCGCCTAGCTCTCGGATCGATTTCTCAGATTTTTGCGTCATTTGTTCGCCTAGCTCGCGGATCGATTTCTCAGATTTTTGCGTCATTTGTTCGCCTAGCTCGCGAATCGATTTCTCAGATTTTTCTGATTTCTGCGTCATTTGTTCGCCTAGCTCGCGGATCGATTTCTCAGATTTTTCTGATTTCTGCGTCATTTGTTCGCCTAGCTCGCGGATCGATTTTTCGGATGATTCTTTTTGTTCTCGGAACAATTCTTTATTTTGTTGCAATAAGGCTTTCATGAATTCCGCCAAATCAATTTGGTTAGTTGGAGGCGAATTAATTTCTGGCTCTGATGTGAGCCCGTTCGTGCTGTTTTGCATTTCGTCTGAAGTATTCCCCATTGCATTTTCGGAACCGCCCGACGCGTTAATATTGGAAATCAAATTATCCCCTTGGTCCATGTTGCTTAAGTTGTCGGACCGCTTACTTTTAGCTTGGTTACGTGTCAGCATTAGTGCAATTTACACCCAGTACGTAACACACTAATCACAATAAATGTGTCCCCCAAAAATTACGACAGTCACAAGAAAGATACCCAACCTAGTACGCAATTTTTCATACGCAAAACAAATTTTTATCTTTGTTCGAAACCGTGGAATTTACAAGCGAAGAGAAAAAAAAAAAAACAACACACATATATAGAACAAACAAATATAGAAAAAGACAATATAGAACAAGACAAACAACACAACGCCGATCAACAACGCCGTGAATCTTTTGAACGTCTGCTCGGAAACAACGCAAAAGTTGTTTGAGCGCTGTAGGAAAAAAAATTAAGATTATAACACGCTCGCAATCTAACGTATCAGAGATTCCAGAGTCTAGCGGAATCACAGAACAGGGTCGCCATGTGAAAGATTGTAACTCTAATTTGCTTTTCTGAATAGCGTAAGATTGTGACTTGAATTTGGTATGCTGAAATCGGGTGCTAATTAGACCATGAAAGCGGTTTAAAACTGTGAGCTGTCTTGTGAGGTTAACCGTGCGTTTACTGAGCCACTGTTTCACGACTGGGTAACTAGTCTAGGTTTACCACATTACCAATCAGACTATCATTGATTATAATCTTTTTACAGTCATACAACAACCGGTAATATATCTATATAAAAGGAGAATTTAAATAAAAAGAAAGAAATCAGTTTATATTTGCAAATTTATTTTAAAGATTGTTCATTGAAATTTCAGCATATTATACGTGAGTTATAACTGAGCTGGTGCCTTATTTACGATTGTGAGACTGTGAGATTGGAATATTACGGAACACATAAAATATGGAGTCAAGATTGGGAGACTGGGTACAACACTGCATTCATAAAACAACACACAAAGAACATTGAAACACATGCAACAGAAAGTTCACCACAACCAATAGATTCAAATTTTCAGTTAAAGAAATTATTTTCGTAGCACAATCCTGTCCGTCTTGTAATTACCCTTCACGTGGTCAACTTGGTTTACAGAAAGCGTATAACTCCACAATAATTTAGATAATAAAAAAAAAAATAAATTAGATCAAAAAGCAAATTACAAAACAAAAACCTCGAACTGGTTACTAACGTCCTACTATTAACCTGATGGGTCAAACAGTTATATAAGCACGTGGTACTGGTCTCACAAAGTACACGCCACGTGGGTTGAACATAAAGAAAAGTTGGTATATTCAAAATCTTTTCAAGACGATACGTTATAATCACACAAGCATTTGCATTTAAGATTGATCTTACTTAGAGTTACTGACCAACACGTGGTTCCACTTTACTCACAAAGTAGTAACAAAGCAACTACCGCAAATTAATCTGAACTGGACACGAGAATTACACTCCGCTGCAATTAAAGATAACCTTAGCTATTTTAAAGCTAACCCGAAATAAAATGATTAAATTCTCAGTTAACCTGAACTTAACAAATCCATTGTCCTATGGACTTAACAGACACGCGCTTGGCCGGAGATCTTACCACTTCAGACGCTCGTTACCGCCAGACTGCTACTGCTGGACTCCAACTTCTTACTCTCCAGCTGCCAGACTCCCACTGAACTACCCAGCGTGCTCCTGAGAGTCGCTCACAAAGACAAACGGAAGGCGCCAGAGGGGCAGCTTCCTATACCAACATGACAGGGGACGGACCGGACCATACTAAGAATGGAAACCTCTCTGCTTTTAGGAACCGTAGCTACCTGTTTCAACGTTGGTCCTACTGTTCTCTAGCAGACAGCCTTGTCTGCTACCCTCAAGCATGCAGCTACAAACACATTTGATCATTCATCCTCTCACACAGAAGGGAAGGGGGATGACAGTATCTTATCATACACAGTATATAAAAGAAAGCGGATGTAGGTTCCGTATGAGACTGTGTGACATGAATTACATATAAGAATTACATATAAACTGTGCTTTAAAGTGTAGTAGTGTGAGAGATCGTTCTTGTTTACGTGTAAAAGTAACACGTTCCACTACTCAGTCTCCTCCCAGATAGTCAGAAACGCCACAGTAAATTTAGAAGAGGAATTTATTCCATAAAAGACAACAAATTTGAGAAATTAAACATGAAAGGAATCCAACAGAGACCTTTCACACCCTTTCTTCTCTCTATGTAGAATCGTCACTTCCTCTACTCGGACTACATCCCGATATTAATAAATACTCTGCGAAAGTTGAGTTATGAACTGTAGTCCCTTTCTTCCCTAGCAATTGTTCCTTGTATCTTACGTGAAAGGCTCTACCGCTTTGTCCGGGCAAATACCACAAATTATTTTGTAGACTCCTGAGCTACGTAAAGGGTCATCTGACGTTTTTAAATGATGGATTAATTTTTTGTAAACTTTTATTTGTGGAGAAAACAATCTTCCAGCCATTTTTTTAACTAACAGACGCTGCATCCTATGCGATACAATATCTAAGTAACGTATTGAAATACACTCCTGGAAATGGAAAAAAGAACACATTGACACCGGTGTGTCAGACCCACCATACTTGCTCCGGACACTGAGAGAGGGCTGTACAAGCAATGATCACACGCACGGCACAGCGGACACACCAGGAACCGCGGTGTTGGCCGTCGAATGGCGCTAGCTGCGCAGCATTTGTGCACCGCCGCCGTCAGTGTCAGCCAGTTTGCCGTGGCATACGGAGCTCCATCGCAGTCTTTAACACTGGTAGCATGCCGCGACGGCGTGGACGTGAACCGTATGTGCAGTTGACGGACTTTGAGCGAGGGCGTATAGTGGGCATGCGGGAGGCCGGGTGGACGTACCGCCGAATTGCTCAACACGTGGGGCGTGAGGTCTCCACAGTACATCGATGTTGTCGCCAGTGGTCGGCGGAAGGTGCACGTGCCCGTCGACCTGGGACCGGACCGCAGCGACGCACGGATGCACGCCAAGACCGTAGGATCCTACGCAGTGCCGTAGGGGACCGCACCGCCACTTCCCAGCAAATTAGGGACACTGTTGCTCCTGGGGTATCGGCGAGGACCATTCGCAACCGTCTCCATGAAGCTGGGCTACGGTCCCGCACACCGTTAGGCCGTCTTCCGCTCACGCCCCAACATCGTGCAGCCCGCCTCCAGTGGTGTCGCGACGGGCGTGAATGGAGGGACGAATGGAGACGTGTCGTCTTCAGCGATGAGAGTCACTTGTGCCTTGGTGCCAATGATGGTCGTATGCGTGTTTGGCGCCGTGCAGGTGAGCGCCACAATCAGGACTGCATACGACCGAGGCACACAGGGCCAACACCCGGCATCATGGTGTGGGGAGCGATCTCCTACACTGGCCGTACACCACTGGTGATCGTCGAGGGGACACTGAATAGTGCACGGTACATCCAAACCGTCATCGAACCCATCGTTCTACTATTCCTAGACCGGCAAGGGAACTTGCTGTTCCAACAGGACAATGCACGTCCGCATGTATCCCGTGCCACCCAACGTGCTCTAGAAGGTGTAAGTCAACTACCCTGGCCAGCAAGATCTCCGGATCTGTCCCCCATTGAGCATGTTTGGGACTGGATGAAGCGTCGTCTCACGCGGTCTGCACGTCCAGCACGAACGCTGGTCCAACTGAGGCGCCAGGTGGAAATGGCATGGCAAGCCGTTCCACAGGACTACATCCAGCATCTCTACGATCGTCTCCATGGGAGAATAGCAGCCTGCATTGCTGCGAAAGGTGGATATACACTGTACTAGTGCCGACATTGCGCATGCTCTGTTGCCTGTGTCTATGTGCCTGTGGTTCTGTCAGTGTGATCATGTGATGTATCTGACCCCAGGAATGTGTCAATAAAGTTTCCCCTTCCTGGGACAATGAATTCACGGTGTTCTTATTTCAATTTCCAGGAGTGTATATTTTCCTTATCAGTATCCTCATTCAGAACGTTCCTAGAGTAGTGATTCCTTTATTGGTTTTCGCTTCGAAAACTTTTTTACGCTAGTGAGAGTTCATAGTCATTATTAAAGACCACATTTCAATTAAATTAATTTCTTTCTTTCGTTTAACTGGTGATAGTGGTGTGACTAAAGTGCAATGAACAACTGATTGAAAGGAAGCTGTCTTATGTGACTGAGAACGTGTTCACTCCGAAGGCATAATCTGCACAGTATTCGCTGCCTTACGGAAGATATCAAAAGTTATTTTATCATCAGCTATGGCCAGATTTAGATCCAAATAACTTAGCTCTCGTTTTTCATTTTGTAACTCGCAAATGAAACTAATTTTCTCATGAAGATTAATAAATATTTCAAAGATGTTGTTAGACTCTTCACTAGTTCCACTGTACATAATCAAAATATTATCTGCGTACCTAGAGTAGGACTGAAAGCTTAGTTCTGCAGTAGCATAACTTCTGGAAAACTTTTCTTCTAGTGAATTTATAAAAATGTCTGCAAGATAGCCCACTAACCGATTACCCATTACAAACCCATCTGTTTACTGAAACAGTTTTACATTAAATTCAAAATAGTTGTATTTAACTAATTGTATATTTAGTAATTGTATAGGTCCGTAACTGTTCCTCTGTTATATCCTTTTTGATGGAACTCATGTTTTGCTGCGCGATTACTACGTTGTTTGAACTGGTACATTAGTGAATAAGTTAGCAGTCTCAAACGATATTAATTTTGCCTCTTGATTGCATTCCAAGTTTTAATTTTGTTCACCATGATCTGACTTATTTGTCACGGATTTATTGTTTTGGAAGAAGTACAATTTTTTAATCATTCCACGAAGGAACCTAGCTTTTGTGGATGCGTGCAAGTCTTTGTACGTGGATTTACTGCTTTGGTTGGGCGCAGTCATTTCTTCTTTCCCTTGCGTTAGCGTAAAGACATCATTGCTCCTCAACAGTAACGACACGGGACAGAGACGGTCGGTGTTGTTCAAGAGATAATTGACGACAAACAAACAATTCAAATGTCCACGAACGCTCAATTTCTTCCTGAACGTGGAGACTCATTAATGCCAAAACGATCTTCTTAAAACGAGGAAATCATTTTCTTGCTGTGGTCTGTCCAATGGTATTATTCCCATACATGGTGTAAATGTTTCTGGCTGCCTCCGCTGCTGTCACCCCGCTGATGAAAACGAACAAAAGAATAGGCCCATGTCGGAAATTTTCAGATTTCTCACATGACTCTCCATTTTCTAGCGTCCGCAGCTCCTCTCACTATTTCCAAATGACAGAACGACAATATGAAAACTCAAACAACAGCAGTGAACTACAAATAGAAAACGACAATCGATAAATAAACCCATAACAACCGGAATACCAAACATGCAAAACGAAAGCACTACAAACTTATGCACCAACCTACTGGTAACTACGTACTTAAGCTATATTTTAACTTCCTTGTGATTTTCCGGTTGTAACTACTTTTGTAATTGTTTAATTTAAACAACAGTAAGAATTTCTAGTATTTTTGTTATGTAAGATTTTATTGTTGGAATCACAGCAATTACCGACGTGTCTGCATATTCTTCCGAGGCTAGTCGCTTCTCATGATTTAGAAGTGTCTGAACATTACGTACATCAGATCAGTATTATGTTTTGTGAATCACTAACTATAGATGAAATTTAGAGTTATCACTACGCTGCTCTGGCTCCACTCATAGGTCTACATCTTACAAAGTACGTACTTCAGCTTAGTAGCTGTGTTTATAAAAAGTACAACGCGTCTGCGACTGAGGTTGCTGGCCAGCTGTGTCAACAGTCGCCACCCGAATAAGTATGACTTCTGTTCTCAGGGTCAAGGTCTATATGCGATGATAGATGTTTGTGTCGCAGTAAACTGTTATCCTGGCCGAGTTTGCGTAGCTTCTGTCACGGGAAATGGAATTCATCAACAAAGCCCTCTCGTCGGATAATAATCATCTTCCTCGGAGTCGTCACTCACGCTCAGGCAATTCTCGCCATTAGAAATTAAGATAAAAAAAAACAGCAAACTATTACTGAAGATAGTTACGGAACGTTTAAGACCAACAGAACGTAATTCAATTCCAGCTATTTGTACAGGAGCGTTTCGCCATCAAGTGGCTGCGTGCAGGTGTGAACATTTTGTAGCAGTCTCTAACCTTGCATTTTATCGATGACAATGGCATTCATGGTTAATGAAGATTGCTCAGTTCCGTGGAGAGCTTCTGGGACAACGACAGTTTGATAGTGGCATGTTTTGGCTTTGTCGGAAAGAAATTTTTTTGTAAATATTCCTGGTGATTATGTAGGTTTTACACAATTTTTCTGAATGAGTTTTACTGCTTGCTTTGTCAATACCACTTCCAGTCATGATACATACATTTTTTGTTACAAATATACGGTATGACTATGTAAGTGTTAAGCAGATTTTCTGCACAAGTTTTGTTGCTCACACTGCCAGCACCAGTGTTTCAGGTTATTCCACATAAGTACTTAAAGTGTTGAACCTTAGTGTTGCCATAGCTTGTAATGAGGGATCCCACGTCTCCCATAAAAAATTTAAAGGCTTCTTTTGAAAGTAATCTCAGGAAAATTCTGTAGGGCTTATTTGGATTCAGTGGTAAGCCACGTAAATATTACTAGGTTAGCGGCAAAGGAAATGGGAATTTGTGGTAAATTCTATGGGACCAAACTGCTGAGGTCTTCGGTCCCTAGACTCCAACTTAAACTTTAACTTACGCCAAGGACAACACACACACCCAAGCCCACGGGAGGACTCGAACCGCCGACGGGGGACAGCCGCGCGAACCGTGACAGGACGCCTCAAACCGCGCGGCTACCCGAGCGGCTAGCGGCAGTGGCAACACATTTGATATTGTTTATTTTACTTTTAGTTCGCATATTTATTCCAGCTATTTCTTTATGCCATATTGTGATGACCTTATCTAGCATCATATTGAAAAGGAGTGGAGATAACCTACCACCTTGCCTTGTATATTAAAAGATTTGGAGATTTCGCCCATGAATATTACATTAGAGACTGTATTTGTTAAACTCTGTTGTATTACGTTACTTGATATTTTATCCACCTCATAATCATTTAGTTCATTGTGCAGAGTGCTGCTATCAATCGAATATGCACTGAAGAGCAAAAGAAACTGGTACACACTCCTAATATTGTGTAGGGCCCCCGTGAGCATGCAGAAATGCCACAACACGACGTGGTATGCATCGACTAATGTCTGAAGAAGTACTCGAGGGAACTGACGCCATAAACCCTGCAGAGGCGTGCGTAAATCCGTAAGAGTACGAGGGGATGGAGATCTCTTCTGAACAGCACGTTGCAAGGCAATATGTCTGGGGAGTTTGGTGGCCAGAGGAAGTGTATGAACTCAGAAGATGTTCTTGGAGCCACTCTGCAATTCTGGACGTGTGGGTTGTCGCATTGTCCTTCTGGAATTGCCCAAGTCCATCGGAATTTACAATGGACATAAATGGATGCAGTTCTGTTCTGCACAAGATCGGTTTTGCCGAAGGGCTACCTGCTAGTCACCTACCTTCCATTTCGTCTGCTAATTTAATTTGGTAAGCAGAGCACGAAAGAGTACTTTGTAGACGCCTGACAGAAGAGAAGGCCCTCGATAATTTTTTGGCTCCATATTGTCATGTTTTTATACTGACAGGTTTCAAGTCAGCAGCAACAGCTTTGCTCTCTCATACGTTGGCAATAATGCGTACCTGCCACGTGTCTGCCTCACACCCTGAGCTTTTTAGGAATTACACCTTCTTTCCCCAGTACTATATTGCTTTTGAGGTGGATTGCTGTATGATGTTATGTATGTTATCGTGTGTTAGTGCGACCGAGTTTTAGTTCGGGATGGATCTGTCACATTGCAATTTTTTTGTGGGAGCTGCACTGCAGTGTCGGGCCGGCTGGTGTGGCCGAGCGGTTCTAGGCGCTACAGTCTGGAACCGCGCGACCGCTACGGTCGCAGGTTCGAATCCTGCCTCGGGCATGGATGTGTGTGATGTCCTTAGGTTAGTTAGGTTTAAGTAGCTCTAAGTTCTAGGGGACTGATGACCTCAGATACTAAGTCCCATAGTGCTCAGAGCCATTTGAACCAATTTTTTGCAGTGTCGTTTCTGAAAGTAATACTTCAGGATGTCGCATTTAACTTTTATATTCGTCTTGAATGTTCCGTACGAACGACGGAAACAAATAATGGGTGGTATATAGTTTTCTAGTTCTTCCCTAAAAGTGCACCAATAGATTTTGCCAATAATTGCCTATCATTATCAATTTCCTTCAAACTAATGAAGTCGTGCGTTCGTTTAATTCGTCTGTTTTCGATGTTATTTTCTGTATTTCTTAGACTTTTTCATTTCCGTGTACTTTGGTGTCTGTTCCAATATTTCCGGGCTTAAAAACGGAATTCCATGACTCTACCACATTCGGGGATACCATCTGTGTTCACATTTTCGTAGAGGTCTGCCGACTTTCCTTGCTCATTCTTGAAAGGTCTTGATAAGTGGTTCCCATGCTTATCTCAGGGGATTCCATAGATTCCTCAGCGTATTGGTTAAAGCACTGTGGATCGATGCATGCTACTTTATGTTTCTGATATCATTTGTGATTAGGTCTGAAGCGAATTTTAATTTATGAGAAACGGTGGGCGGACCCCGTGTAGGCCCTGAATACGTGCGAATTGATGATTTACGGAGAGAATTTTATAGTGATTTGGTGTTCAGTTATATGGTTGACTAGTGATTTCCATGTGTCCATTTTCGGTTGGGGTTTATTAAAGTGACTGGACATTAACTGAAGGATAACCATTCTACATGCATTTATTAGACGCTGTTCAATGGTCTTCATGTCCGAAAAATATGTGCTGAAAGAAAGGGGGACCTATTAGTGGCGGTCGAGTTTCTTGAAATGAAATTCAGGGAATTTTATTTCTCATTGTGACAGTGATGTCGATACTGTATTTTTTGTTACTTCTCAGAAATAAGTGTGGGATGTTGCTGTACGCATTCAGCAGTTCCTTGGAAGTGAAGCATGGCGCTTGCATTTTTAACCTAAATTTTTGTTCTTATGTTTTTTAATCCTAAACTTGTAACTTTTTTGCAGTAGCTTTCCTGCCAGATGATACAGATGATGTTAAAGTTTCACAAGTGCTATTTCTTCGAATAAAATGATTTGTGATCAGAATCTCTCATTTTTTCTGTTTTCTTACATTTTGTAATACAGCGAGTTCAGCGTTACCCAATTCCAGTCTGCATACTGCCTGCACTCGCCGCCGTCCGTGGCGCACTGTGTTTCGCATAGCTGTTCCGCCTGGGCGTCGTGGTATCCGAGACGACTATCGACCTCTAACAACAAGGAACGTGATTCATGGGAACACATAGGGGTAACCTGCTGCGGAGCTTCATGTTCAACTCTCTGAGCTGAACGATGTGCTCCAAAACACTTGTAACGGTATCAGTATTGCACCATATCGTCTTATCTGCTACCGATCGCCGCTTATCCAGCTACACAGAACGGGCAAGCCTCCAATGTCTGCGTTCTGTGATCAGGCATGGACTTTCCAGCGTTTTTTCGCCTACTCGTAGATTCACAGTCCTTGAAGCACTTCTATGGATGGCAACGACAGTAGCACGCCAACAGCCTACCGGCTTCGCTGTTTCCGAGATTCACGTCCCAGGTACCAGACCAAAACAGTCTGCTATTTGTCAGTCTGTCACTGGATTTTCTCATTTGCGGCCCCTAGCGTCGTAAGTTTGATCCTCCACTCGTTCCTTTTTTTAATGCTTTACGTGCCTCAACGCTAACAAGCGGTATTCAGTCTCTCGACGGACGGTGACCATAATATTTTGGCCCTTCAATGTACGAGGGACGTTTAATAGGTAATGTAATACTTTTTTATCTGAAAACAGGTTGCTTTTATTCTGGATTGCAATACACTAAATTATCCCCAGCCTTTTAGGTTAAAAACCCTGTTTTGCAACGCAATCACCGTTCAACGCGATGGCCTCTATACCTGCATGGTACAATTCTACTGGTCGACGTCGGAGTCAACGTCTTGCTGCATGAATAACCTCCCGACCATCCACGTACCTTAGCGCGCTGTGCATCCTTCATTGGGCCAAACAGATGGAAGTCGATATCTGCGAGATACGGGCTATAGTGCGGATCAGGAAGAGCACTCAAATGAAGTTTTGTGAGCTCCTCTCGATTGCGCAGACTTGCGTGGGGCCTTGCGTTGTCAAGGTGATGGAGAAATTCGTTTGCATTTTTGTGATGACGTACGTGCTGAATTCCTTTCTTCAATCTCCTGAGGGTAGGAGAGCACATTTCAGAATTGACGGTTGCATCTCGAGGGATCAGAGGACAAGTGGCGTGGCGCCACTCCATGGCCGGCCGGAGTGTAGCCGGCACGGTAGCTCAGCGTGTTCGGTCAGAGGGTTAGCAGCCCTCTGTAATAAAAAAATGAAAAACTGAGTGAATGGCTAAATAATGAACTGCAACAGGCGTCAGGGAACATCCGCCAAGAACAATTGCAACGAACTGTAACGAACAGCCGGCCTGAGTGGCCGTGCGGTTCTAGGCGCTACAGTCTGGAGCCGAGCGACCGCTACGGTCGCAGGTTCGAATCCTGCCTCGGGCATGGGTGGATGTGATGTCCTTAGGTTAGTTAGGTTTAAGTAGTTCTAAGTTCCAGGGGACTGATGACCTCAGAAGTTAAGTCCCATAGTGCTCAGAGGCATATGAACCATTTTTGAGCCACTCCATGGATTGCTGTTTTGTTTCCGGTTCGAAGCGATGAACCCATGTTTCATCACCTGTGACGATCTTCCAACAAAAATTTCCACAGTCAGCCTCGTAAAGTGCAGGCAATTCCGTGCAGATGATTGTTGCTCTTTACGGTCTTCTGTAAGGTCCCGAGGAACCCAGCGAACACACACCTTTGAGTACCCCAATTGTGGGACACTTGGGTCTCCACTACCACCAGAGACATCCAGTTGAGCAGCAGGATGTGTGAGTGTGATCACCTCGAACGGGAGTGTCCGCATGTTCGAACGTTGCAGGAGTCAGAGCTGTGTGCGGCCGGCTGGCACTCGGGAGATAGGAGAGGTTTCCGCGGGCTTTTTGCGATGATAAAAGACGCCTCGCCCTACGGCTCTCCATGCTTTTGTTCACTGCGAGGTCTCCGTAGACATTCTTCAAGCGCCTATGAAAATCTGCGATGCTCTGGTTTTCTGCCAAAGAAACTCAATCACACTCTCGACTGTTTACTTCTCGTTGTGTCAGCGATATCAATAATGTATCTTTTTTACCGCTCAGAAATGAATGAGATGATGATGTGCACGTACAGCAATTCCTTGGGAGTGAAGCATGGCGCTTACATCTATACCTAAATTTTAATCTTTATATTTTCTAATCCTAAACTTATTACATTTTTGCAGTAGTATTCGGCCAGACGATACAGATGGCTCTGAGCACTATGGGACTTAACTCCTTAGGTCATGAGCCCCTAGAACTTAGAACTATTTAAACTAAACTAACCCAAGGACATCACACACATCATGCCCGAGACAGGATTCGAACCTGCGACCGCAGCGGACGTGCGGGTTGTAACGACAACTGTACATATAATAATTTTTTTCTTTATGAATTTCTCTAAATTAGTGTGAAAAATGGTTGATTTAATTTCTTGCTCTTTTCGTGATGTTAAAGAAACTGTGAGTAACTTTTGAAATGAATATTATTAATTATGTTAGATTTCAAATGATGTGATAATCAAAAGAAAGTGTACTTAATGTTAAAACTATTGTAAAATGTGGAAATTGTAATTTAAACACTTGGTCCATACGTAGGTAATGCATTAGGATATGTGTAGTAGAAAACCTGTGGTGAATACCCTACCTGTAGGGGAGCGGGAAAAGGTGGAGGCAGGCGAGTGCGGGAAAACGCACACTGGGCGCGGTGCGGCACAATGGGCTCAGTAGTCAGTCGGAGGCGAGCATCAGTAAGAGTCGGAGTTGTGAATCGGTCAGAGGAACACGTACTGTACCGAGGAGGCTACCCAGGAAAAGTGGATTCCATTGAGCCTCGGATGAACCGATTCCGACGACTACTTGGCATGGCTATATTCTGAGGCACAAAATTGGAAAGATAACGACGCTAAGAAGATGGAAAGTGCCGATGTAGTGTGAGCCTTAGCCGTGCTTGTATGTGCGCCGTGCTGCCCGCTATCTCGCTGCCCGCTAACCGCCGCACCGACTTGCACAGGTCAAACATTTATTTCATCTTTAGAAGTGTATCTGTGTGGACCAGTGTCGAAAATGTTTCTAACTGTTCAATAATAACGTGACTTTTACCAGAATTGCCTTAGCCATGACTTTTCCTAATCACTGACCTAGACAGGATCCTTACCTCATATTGTGCAACCCGAGTATCCTGAACTGAAAGTTTATAATTAGTGTAAATGAGAATTATCAGCAGTCAAACTTTTGCTATAAAGAAATTTAAAGTTCTATGTGTTATTGCAAATGTTGGTAAAGAACAAAAGTGTGACTAGCTTGGAAGAGAGTTTTTTTGAATTGAGTTAGCGATGCTATTTAACTAACTTGAGACAGAACTAATGACAGTTAAATTATTCAGAAGTAAGACAAAAGAGTAGTTATCCATTGATTGATAAATTTGAGTGTTAATTTGCCTTTTAGTACTTAACAGTTTCAGTATAACGACCATAACAGTTTCAGGCCCCCCCCCCTTTTCTCTTGTTCATTCTTTCAAACCTTGAAATGTGCTGATAATATTTGACCTGTAAATTTAAGTTCTTTATGGAACCTAAGAGTATTAGTGTTGTTTTCCCAATTTCAATAGTGACATTGTATGTGTGTTTTCAAAACTGTGCACTCTAGGAAAATCTATGCCCGATCTCAGTCTGATCAATATACGAAATGCATTTCGTAATAATCATTGCTGTGTGGTGTTGTGTGAATTTAGCTCGTCCAAATTAGTACAAAAAGAGAAAGCTTTAGTTCAGTGGATTTTTCCGGGTCCAAACTTTGCCATATAACGCATCATTACTACGTGACTATGCTTGTACATGCACCCACTTGTACAAGGAAAAGCTCACTCATTGCCTAAGTAGGCTGGCGACCGAATCATTAATTATAGGTAGCATCTACTGTGTATACTTCTTGTCCATGCGAACGAGCAATTATACTTTACATATGCTTGATGAATCACTGTAGTTATTGACTGATTACAAGTCCGATCTTGCTTCTATTAGGTACACGCGGTCAATTTATGTACTAAAATCCTTGATTATAAGGTGAAGCCCGTGAACTTATTACAGTACAGGCTTTATACAGCTAACGCACGTCCGTTTAAGGGCGGTAGTGTTACAGGGTCCAGACATTATACAGATGGTATGAAAGTATCATAACTTCTGCTTCTTAGAATAAAATGATTTGGAATGTGAATCTCTGATTTTTTCTGTTTTCTTATATTTTGTCATATAGCATCGCTACGCTCCGGTTTTCAATCAGAAGAAACTCTATGACAGCTCTCTACTTGGAACGCACGTCCGCTACAGGCGCTGTTTAGAAGGTTACGTTCAGCACCGTCATCTATTGCCACTTCATGAAACTATAGGGGCTGAAGAGGGACTATTCCAAGATGTTCCATAACAAATTACGTTTTTCATTTTTTTTTCAACCGAAATTGCCCGAGAACTGCATTAATTATTGGACGCCCGTCGTAGCCGCCGCTCTTCCGGACACAAGTGGCGAAAGAAGCTTCCTCCATGTCAGCTGTGCATGACGGCGGAGCTGGCCAAAACGAAGAATTGGCGCTGCAGAATCCCTCTCGAAGAGGTGTGCAGGTGATGGCGACAGCAGACGTCGAAGCATGACGGACGACTCGCCATCGATCACACGTGCGGCGCGTCGTCGCAGCCTCCGCGCCGTACGCGCCGCTCGGGCAGATCCCGACGCCGTGACAGCCATACATCAGCTCCCGCCGCCGCCCCGCCCTGCCGCTCATTCAGCCGACCCTAGGCTGGAAACCCCGGGGAGGCTGAGGAGCCGTTTTTTGTTGTGCGTCTGCACCCCCGGCGGCGGCGGGGGACCCCACCCTCGGCCGGGGCTCCTCTTTCTTCTCCGGCGTCTGCTGCCCACACGCTGCGGGTGAGAGTCACCCCCGCCCGCGACGCAGAGCCCGCTCTATTCATTCATTCGTCTGGGCAAGACGTCCTCTCTAAACGCGGGGTGGCCTGATGCGCACATGACGATAATTATGAGGGCTGTTTTTCCCGCCCTGTGCGCTGCCACTTTGCCCGTAAAGCTCGCCGACTCGGTCCCCGCTGATGAGTTATTACAAAGCTTCCGGGGAGAGGCTTCGCCTCCCCTCCGGCGCAGAAACAAAACAAAGCGACGCGTCTGCGCCGCCCTGCTCTCTAAAGCGATTCCTCCACGTCTTTACGGTCCAAAAGCAATTACATACATTAAATTTATCCTGAACGTCGCTAATAGCCCCTCATATATTAAAAGAGTGGCACTTACCTTTACCACACACATTGAAGGGGCAAACCTCGGAAGGTGAGTGAAGGAGCACGAGTTTTTTTTACTATCTCTGAGTGAAATATGAAATCCCACTCTCATTCGCATACTTGTAGACAACGGAAGCGGCAACTAAGTCACTGGGAACTGTAGTTCCTCTGAGAAAGAATGACTTGCACCGTAATGCTGCCCGAGTGTGTCGAATCGACAACAAGAGTTTTGAAACTTCCTGGCAGGTTAAAACTGTGTGTCGGACCGAGACTCGAACTCGGGACCTTTGCCTTTCGCTGGCAAGTGCTCCATCAACTGAGCTACCCAAGCACGACTCACGCCCCGTCCTCACAGCTTTACATCTGCCAGTACCTCGTCTCCTACCATCCAAACTTTCGCAGGACAGCTTCTGTAAAGTTTGGAAGGTAGGAGACGAGGTACTGGCAGAAGTAAAGCTGTGAGGACGGGGCGTGAGTCGTGCTAGGGAAGCTCAGTTGGTAGAGCACTTGCCCGCGAAAGGCAAAGGCCCCGAGTTCGAGTCCCGGTCCAGCACACAGTTTTATTCTGCCAGGAAGTTTCATCAGCGCACACTCCGCTGCAGAGTGAAAATCTCATTCTGGAAAAATCCCCCAGGCCGTGGCTAAGCCATGTCTCCGCAATATCCTTTCTTTCAGGAGTGCTGGTTCGCAGGAGTGCTTCTGTAAAGTTTGCGAGGTAGGAGACGAGGTACTGGCAGAAGTAAAGCTCTGAGGATGGGGCGTGAGTCGTGCTTGGGTAGCTCAGCTGGTAGAGCACTTGCACGCGGAAGGCAAAGGTCCCGAGTTCGAGTCTCGGTCCGCCACACAGTTTTAATCTGCCAGGAAATTTCATATCAGCGCACACTCCGCTGCAGAGTGATAATCTCATTCTGGGAACAAGAGTTTTGATAGTTGTGGGGACATGGAATGTGTCGGCATTTTTACCGACCACAAGGCACCCGGATCACGAACAGGCCGTTGCAGAAGTAGGATGGACCAGCTTATCTGCCGCTACCTGCGACATACTGCTGGGAAGCAGCGACCTGTCTGGATGGAACCCTGCCTGTTGGTGGACTACGAAATTGCTATCGCCCAGTCAGCTAGAAGCTTGCTTCCTGACACAGGGATTACAGGTTACAGTTATAAGTTTAATCGCCAACGGCCTTGCCACAGCGGTAACACCGATTGGAGGATACAAGCCCGCATCAGAAGAAGCGCCGGTCGACACGAGACACATTCCCCTCAGAATGCGACACATCAGGCTGCACCACGCCAACAAAAGTTACGTTCTGGACACCGTGGCGAACCCCAGCCACAGAACAGCCAAGAGAATATACTGGGCCCTCAGGGGGAAGCCGGCAAAAAACAAAACTGAACACAAACTCCCGCAATACAATTGGAAACAAATATGGGGAAACGTCTCGGAAAACGTGTTGCCTAAACATGCGAAGGAGACATGGTACAAAATAGTTAACAGAACGGTACCAGCCAACCAAAGACTGGCGGAGATAAAACTCGGCGCAAGTGACAAGTGCGACGTATGTGCCATGACCGACATCCTCGAGCACCGATTCACCTGCGGGAATGCCACCAACATATGGAAGCGTGCCAGCAGATGGTGACCCACATCAACAGAACGGCGCCGGGAAGCATCACAGTGGAATCAATGACCGCCCCAGACTGCAACTCATTTCCACGACCCAAGCGACTGGCGACTCTCTGGATCCTCGCCATGACGGCACACGCCATCGTAGCGAGGAGGCAGACCCACCAGCTGGCCTTCCTGATGGACCTCTGGGAGTAGAACAAGACGGCCCAGGAGATTTGGTTATAAGTTGGCACTGTGGATAGGCACTGAAAAACTGAACACAGATCAATCGAGAAAGCAGGAAGAAGTTGTGTGGAACTACGAAAAAAATAAGCAAAATATACAAACTGAGTAGTCCATGCACAAGATGGTGGTGGTGGTTAGTGTTTAACGTCCCGTCGACTACGAGGTCATTAGAGACGGCCATGCACAAGATAGGCAACATCAAGGATAATGTGAGCTCAGGAGCGCCAGGTCCCGTGGTTAGTGTGAGCAGCTGTGGAACGAGAGGGTCCTTAGTTCCAGTTTTCCCTCGAGTGAAAAGTTTAATTTTTTATTTTCAGACAATTATTATCTGTCCGTCCGTCCGTCCGTCCGTCCGTCCGTTGCGAGGTAACTGCGCCGTAGTATGGGGACGCTACACCTAAACAAACATCGAAACACACGACGTCAGTCGACTACAGCGCACGGAAGAGAGAGTATTCCTGCTAACGAGGTTCCCTGGCTGGCAGTTGACTGTTCGCTACTTTGGACGGACAGATAATAATTGTCTGAAAATAAAAAAAAATTAAACTTTTCACTCGAGGGAAGACTTTAACCAAGGACCTCTCGTTCCGCAGCTGCTCATTCTAACCACGGGACCACGGGACCACGGCTCCTTGACGTTGCCTATCTTATGCATGGACTACTCAGTTTGTATATTTTGCTTATTTTTTTCATAGTTCCACACAACTTCTTCCTGTTTTCTCGATTGATCTGTGTTCAGTTTTTCAAGGCCTATCCACTGTGCCAACTTATAACTAAATCTGAGGGGGTTGCGATGGGGAGGTTCCCTTGTTAGTGGAAAATGCCAACTACTCATAATTTTTTCTTAAATGATTTCCTTTACTATGTGCCCTACAAAGTTTATGTTGTTTACTCACCCTTTCCTCTCTGCTTCTCTTATATAATAGGACATAAA
Organism: Schistocerca nitens; assembly: GCF_023898315.1. Lineage (NCBI taxonomy): Eukaryota > Metazoa > Arthropoda > Insecta > Orthoptera > Acrididae > Schistocerca > Schistocerca nitens. Next base: position 897,932,837 of record NC_064614.1, on the reverse strand, counting down.
TTTCTCTCTTCTTGAATTTATGTATAATCTGTAGTATATGTAAAAAAGTTTGTTCCCCTTCTGCTCCATCTATCATGCTGATGTTTCCCTCATACTTCCCCACCTAACAGTGCAAACTAGAGGAAGAGATCAAACCAGAATGTACAATGTGCCTGTGGCATCACAAGTGCATGACATACAGAAACATGAACTCAGAATCAATGTGTCGATGCTACATATAAATTATTATGCCTGTCCTGCAATGTTTTACCCCCCAAAAAAGATGACAAATGGCCATGTAAAAGGGTTCAAGGAATGACAATAAGAGCAAAACGAAAAAGAAAAGAATATACAAACGAAAACCTATAAAATGACAGTAATGTTAATCAACACTAGGAATATAATAGGTTTATAGAATAAAATGTTTTTAGTGTATCGCTGTTAATATATTTAAATAAATATATACGGTTACAAAAAAAAAAAAACTTCCTGTCATACCACCGAAGTTAACCATTGTCGGGCTTGCCTACCTCTTTGGTGGGTGACCGTCTGGGCTGCTGAGTGCTGTTGGCAAGTGGGCTGCACTCAGTCCTGGTGAGGCCAATTGAGAAGCTACTTGACTGAGAAGTAGCGGCTCCGGTCACGAAAACTGACAACGGCAGGGAGAGCGGTGTGTTGACCACATGCCCCTCCATATCAGCATCCAGATTATCGGCTGAGTATGCCACGGCGATACGTCGATACCGTTGGGCCTTCCTAGGATAGTTCGGGCGGAGTTAATAATTTTAATCAATGTTTATGGAAACAGGTTTATTGTTAATTATTTATTTGTAATTTCTGCTCCCATTAACTTTTTTATTTATTTATTTATTTTTTGTTTAATCTAACATAATACAACGCTTTTCGAACATGTTCTGTTCATCTTCAGCCGTTTATACATTCATTCATACAGAGAAATGTTACTTAAAAATAAGCTGTCTTAAACTAGATTAACCTAGAACTTTTTGTCCATTGTAGTGGTTGGTGTGGTATTGGGGCTCGGGTGGAGTGAGGCAGTGGATGGCCAGAAATCGAGGTCATGTCTTCTGCTGATTTTTTTCTTGTGGTTGATTATGTATGATATCACAGCCTGTTCAGGATGCAGATAATTTTTCATCGCCTTGTAGCTTCACTTGCATCCCTGGTGTAATGGCGGAGCTGTTGATTAACATTACACATTGCACTTTGTATTTTGTCACTGTTTTCCGACGTAATTCACTTCACATGCAGACATTATGCACTTAACACAAGATGGCGGACTTGCTACAAGACAGTATCGATTATCGAGGTTTTGTATCGATATTGTTGGTACTGACGGATTTGTAGTCGTTATTTACATTGACACATCTTGAATCTATTGAATTAGTACTGGCTTAAGACTGTTGAAAAACTCTGAGTTTTTGAATTAGGTTATCTCATTAATAATATTATCTCCATGTTTTGTATTATGTATGAAAATTTCCATTTCTTAAATTCTTTTACTTTTTCCTATTTTGTGTGAAATTTCGAAGTTGTTGCAACCGTGTTCCTGCTTACAGGAAAAACGATGCTTTCCTGTGTATTCAGGAGTGCACGCCTGAAAACCAACTGCTTCTTCTGTGACTATTTTGGAGACCAGTGGCTCGATAGTGAGCGTATGACAAGAAATGTGTGTAGTTTCTCGTATTTGGACTTGGACTCATGCATTCAAATTATCGTGGAAGCCGCTATGCACTAACAACATCTCGGAATGATAGAACCGAAGAATGAACGGATAACATTAAAAGTTATCTCGCATTAATTTTCCCGATTTATTTTAAATTTCTGTGTGAAAAGAAGAAAGAATTCAACAATTAAGACTGTCGAGACTATTACAAAGGCTTTAAAAAGACTCCAAATTGACGGCAACTTAAAATCGCTAATTACATGTGCGGCCCGTGCGCAGAAATTACGAAGGAAGAAGGAAACGTCACAGCCATTGGAAGTTATGGAAATATTGAGAAGAAATTTGATGCACATTACGTTGTTTCGCAGTTTTATAAATACATGCAAATACGTTTGAGGACGAAAAGAGACCGCCTCCTCTTGGTGTTCCCTGGAAACGACGCAAAGTGCTCTAAACAAATCTTGCAACTCGTAAAATATTTGCTAATTAAGGGCTAAAATACTGTGTGAAAGGCCAGTCCTTTTCTAGCGAATCATTGCAGTTTCCCTTAGAGATACTTCGAATCAAAATCTGTGTGGGTGGTCACCGAATACAAAGCGGCCAGCAGAGATACAGGCAAATCACTTGAAACTACATCCATTCATTCTCCCTCCACAAACGCATTTTGTTTGTAAGTAGGCTGTTTAGGTTTTTTTATTGGTAACGCCACCTCTGTATGAAAATCACTGGCTGTGCTGTGTGCAGTCTGTGGCTGCTTTGCATTGTTGTAATACTCGCCATTGTAGCGTTAGGCAGCTGGCTGTGAACAGCGCGTAGCGTTGCGCAGTTGGAGGTGAGCCGCCAGCAGTGGTGGATGTGGGGAGAGAGATGGCGGAGTTTTGAAATTTGTCTTGAACTGCTATATATATATATGATGATATCAAGGTAAATACATTGTTTGTTCTCTATTAATATCGTTCATTTGCTAACTATCCCTATCAGTAGTTAGTGCCTTCCATAGTTTGAATCTTTTATTTAGCTGGCAGTAGTGGCGCTAGCTGTATTGCAGTAGGGGGAGTAACCAAGATTTTTGTGAGGTAAGTGATTTGTGAAAAGTACAGGTTAATGTTAGTCAGGGCCGTTCTCTTGTAGAGATTATTGAAAGTCAGATTGCGTTGCGCTAAAAATTTTGTGCGTCAGTTTAAGCACAGTCCTGTATAATTGTTCAAAGGGGAAGTTTCATATGTCGACCCTTAGCCGAGGATACCTCACTGGAATCTTCTGATTTTTTCTTGTAGTTTGTGTAATTAGTGTAGCTATTGTTTATTGGTAGCGCGTAATTGTAGAGAAAATCTCCTTTGTAGTTGCAGTCTTTCATTGTTGTACAGTAAAACAGTTGTGGCATGCATGTAGATTTGCACCAAGTATTTCGCAGCTGCAATTAACTAGATATTATTTTCAGTGTTATGTTAATGTGTTCTCTTATTTTTGCTCTTCAAATTGTGTTTTTCTGTGTTGTCGTGTGAAATACTGTGACAATAATGGCGTGTGAAAAACGTAACACTAGGCTCCAAAGCAAACTGAGAAATAATAGTGACGACGAGCGTAGCTTGTCAGCACCACTGTGTAATGAATTAACAGACGTTCAAAGTAGTAATTTGGTAACTGTGCATAGGGAAATGGAGCGGGCTGCAAACAATGGCGTAGGCAGTGAAACAATTAGTGAGCAGGGAAGCATTATCGATCGATCGGTCGGCAATAGCTCGGCTCAGGAATCCGAAATGACACGACACGATCTCGCAAATACTGCAGATTCAGGTTTTGGATCCTCACCGTTTTCTCAAATAAGTCAAGACACATTTTCTGCTTGTCAAAATGTGAATGTTTCCGGTGCAAATTCACTGCCGAAAAGCACTGAGGAACATGTTCCAGACACCAGTGCATTGTTATTACAATTAATACAACAAATGGGACAAACACAACAAAAGCTTCAAAAGTTAGACACAATGGAACAAAATCTTAAAAAGTTAGACACAATGGAACAATACCAGAGACAAACACAGCAACAGTTAGACACAATGGAACAAAATCTTCAAAAGTTAGACACAATGGAACAAAATCTTCAAAAGTTAGACTCATTGGAGCAAACTCTTGAACAAACACGTGAGGATTTAACTACTGAGTTACATCACATTGAATCGAAATGTCAAAAAGTCTGTAATGACGTAAAAACACAAATTTGTGAGCATTTCCAACCTATTTTTTCGCGTCATGAAAATGCACTACAGAATCACGAAGCAGCCATAAAAGAACTGCAAACTACTGTTCATGAAAATCATGAGACCTTGCAAGCTAAATTTGACTCAGTTGCATCTACCGATTCGGTTACGCAACTTGCAAAAACTCAGGAAAACTTGAAGGACACAGTAGATTCGATTTCAACACAAATGGACACTCTGAAACTTGGTTCAGAAAAACACACTGAGGAAATGTGTTCACTATCGGAGAAAGTAGCAGAACTTTCGGATCAGGTCACTAACTTATCTACAAAGGTAGATGATGATCTGAATGACACAAGACCTGTAGCCTTCACTGACACAGAAGAGTATGAACAAATTAGAAAATTCAAACAAAATCAAAATCAAATCAATACACAGTACAAAAGAGAAATCCGGGAAGTACAAGATCAGTTGACGCAGGTAATACAAGAATTACATATTTCAGAGGACACTCGCGCTCCAGTACAGGAAGAGGGACATAGAAATACGGAACAGCCACAAAATAATAACACAGCGCATTTCGGAAATTATGAAAGAAATTGGCAAGGTGCACCGAATTTTGAGATGGAACCGCCGACACGATGTAACAATGACCGATATGCTACTCACCGACACGATGATTTTGACTATTATTCATTAAAAAAAAGGGGGGGGGGGACAGAATAACTTCAGACGCAACAGTTCAGCGCGCCGTTACGATTCAGGGAGAAATTCTCCACCACATGACCGACAAACAAGAAACTATGTCAACTACCGACATACCGACAGACCTGAATTTCATCAGAACTGGCGGGATTTAAACAGGGCAGGGCCCTCTCGTCACGGTGAATTTGTAGAAGTTAGGTCTCCAAATCCCAATAACGACGCGCGCCAACAAAGAGACAGACAATGACTCGCACAGCAGGCAGCTGCGTGCGCCAGCTGGCTCAAGGAAAAATAACATAGACACTAACCTTGAGAAAAATTCCAGTATTCTTTACCGACGTATACCACTTGATAATTGCGTTAAAGTTGAAACTCTGCGTACTAGGAAGAGCGAAGGTTTACACCACATTTCACACGTAAAACCGTTTATTGAGAGATAATGTGCTTTTTTAACTTGAGATTTTAATGCAACATTTTGGTTCACTTGAAAATACATTCTGGGTTTAAAGTACTTTCTGTGAGATACCAGATGACACAGAGGTTAGTTTATGTGACAGCTACACGATTTTATCACGACGCTACTAATGAGTGACAATTTACAATGTTGCTTTTGCGCTGTATCTGTTTTAATCTGCACAGTGTTCTGAATTCCTTTGGAAAGAAAAAACATGTTTTAGTAGTAACTTTTGTGGTATAGCTACAAGGAGACAGCCTTTTCTGTAGCACAACAATACGTTACAGCACAGTACTTTCTTCATCACGGTAATAAGCGTAATAACTAAGATATCTATACACAAAGCATTTCACTTTTGTTTATCATGAGGTAAGTACATTGACTTCTGCAGAACTTAGCTTTCGGAGGACGATAACTACGAGACTTTCACAGAGGTTATCTTACAACATGACGCACAGTTTAGCGCTACAGTACACGTATTTGAGTGATTAATTTCGCACTTAAAACATTTATTTTTTTAAGATATTTGATGTACAATGATACAAGGGTTTTCCGTGATATATTCATTCCATTGCTGTAATCTGTAACACCTGAGGGTATAATTACATTAATCCTCAGTGGGGTACACGCCTACTTTGTGTACCATGTGTTTGGCAAGCACAAGGAGCCCTAGCTATTATGGTATTTGCTTATACAACTTTACACATCGGTACCATATTTCTCTAACACAAAATTACACAGCTATCTGATCATTTAACTGAGAGAGACAAACATTTATTTTACGTCAGTGACAGATGTTTATGTAATTACACCGTTGGATAACTTCACACTTATGAAATTGTATTTTGTCAGTACTTTGTGAACTGTTCATATTTTTTCGGAACCATTGTGATACTATGAGAGCTTTGAATGATGTATTTGATATGGGATCATGATTTTTAAAGTACGTTTAAGGTTGATGACACTATTGAAATGAGCGGAGAATTTTTTTAGGTTTTGAAACTATTGGAGGAAGCTACGACGATTTTGAGAGTTGACTGAGGTGTTATGATGTTATTTTTACGACGACGATGTGTATTATGCTGCTGAGGTATGTTTATGGTCAAGAAGCTGATGCTATATGAGGAATTTGATTATGCTACATATTTCATATAATGAAATATTAAAGAAGCGTCGACGAATATATATATGTGTAATAAGGTAAGGAGTAATGAGTAGCAGTTAGGGACACTGACTTGTGAAAAAGGATGTTGGAAACCAAGAATCGTACTTTAAGAGGCAGGAAATGTGTGCAAATGCGTAAATGTATCACAATGCTGGCGAAAATTTTTTGGACGCTGTTATATTTATAGGATTTTGTTTCTACAGAGTTGTAACCCAAATTCTTGACCTGTGAAATATTTTTATATGAGACTGTCACTGTAGCGGAAACTGGTGTCGTAAATATTTCGGTAAGAAAGTTCAGTGACCACCTGCACGTAATGCATCGTGGGCACCCAGCTGAGCGGCCAGGTGTGTCAGACGCCTGGAGAAAAAGCCATTATTGCGAGCCCTTTTCAGCGGCACAGAAAAAAAAAACGGGAGGCCATTATCCTGGCTATTGACGTTCCTTTGTAGAGAGCATCGCAAAAACGACACGGTAGAACTTGAAAACATATGTTTATACTGTGGAGCTCTTAATTTATGATATTTACTAAAATGCCTAATGAAACGATGAGAAACATTTCACGGCTATTGTCGTGCTAGTTGAGAGAAATGCCATATGGCTTGCTTTATGTGTTTATTAACTCATTTTGTTTAATATCTAGTTTCTAGCTGCACTGCAGCATTGGTTAAAATAAAATTTAATAGATGTACTAATATAAATATTTTATGCCTACAGATCCAGTAAATAATTTTATGATCTATTCAAAAAAACGAAGGAGCATAAAAAGATATTTCCCTTCACAGGAATTGCATTGGAATTTTCTTTTCAACTACTAGGTAAATTTTTGGTAGAATAACTTCTTGTGGTGCACCACTTTAATTACTTAGACATTAAGATGTGATTATACATTTCCCTTATCTGCATTGTTATCTTTAGTGTACTATTTTTTTTTTGCTTGAGCTATGTCATGTTTAGGTATTTCATTTTCTGCTGCTGTTTGCCAGGCATAGTGTTGCTGAATTTGAATTTGTGTTACTCTGCTAAGCCAGATTTATTTTTCTTGTTTGCTGCGCATTGCCTCATATTAGTTGTAATGTGAATTGCTTGGTAATTTAGATTTACTGTAGCTTGCTTTGCAAATTTCCATGTTTTTTTTGTCATTGCTGTTTGTGTTAATTGTTTTGTGCTGCTGCATTGCCTCGTCCCTTAGTTTAATATCTGAGCTCAGTAGATTTAAGTTAGCTTAAGAGGGGGTAGACTATATAAGAACCTAACTATGGAGAATAGGGAAAGAATGCTTTGAAAGTTATATGAAAACGATTTGGGCCTAAATGAGTATTGTACAATGAGCCATATTTATTTTGAAAGAAATATGGTTAGAATACAGAAAAGAGGTACAGATAGGACTTTTTGGGAATAATGATGAACGAAGGGAGATCTCCAAGAACAAAAAAGGTTTTGTTCGCAAAATACTGCAGTACCAAAAGTTACACTGAAAACGAACCCTGTCCTTTCCATTGTGTTATACCCCTATGTGTTTGTGTACCCTTGTGTATTTGTTTTCTTCCTGTCTCTGTGTAGTTTCATAGAATTTTTTTTCTAATTCTATTCACTATGATGAGGAATACTGTTATCCTCAAATATAATTGGTTTTAATAATATGTTATTTAACTTGTAAATATGCTTAGATATTATTTATTCTGTTTTGTTTTAATGCTCATGTGTAAAGTTGATGTTTCAAAAGGTATTCTGATCTTTTATGTATCTACTTATCTCATCATTCCTGTAACATTGATGTATATGTTTATTTCTATTCTGTTGTAAAGCCTGTACTACAAATGTTATCTGTATTGTTATGTTCTTGAATGATGTATTTTGTACCTTGTTATTGTATTCTTATGTTATAAAATTGTAATTGACAGCAGTTCATCAAATTAAGTAACTTGTAAGTTACATTTCACTGCACACGTTTCTATTGGTCATAGTATATGGACAATATGTGAGAAGTAGGGACTGTTAGTGTTTGCACGTGTGTTAATAATTCAGCAAGGGACTGGTTAACAGCATTGCTGCTTCTCAGGACAATTCAAAAACTTTGTGAGTGCACAAGTGGTGGTTATGGACTTGCTCTATTATTCGCAAGACTCTTCAATGGTGATTGTGCACCTGCATAGTCACAACAGATGGCTGCTGGCCATCTCTACAAGGACTACAGTGGGTCTGCATCTTTGATGACCCACCAGTACCATTATCTCTACAAGGACTACAGTGGGTCTACGTCTTTGATGATCCATCAATACCATTATTTCTACAAGGACTGCATTGGGTCTGCACCTCTGGTGGCCCACCAATACCGTAATCTCTACCAGGACTACAGTGGGTCTGCTCTGTGATGACCTACCCACCAATACTCTTCAAAACGTCGACTGACTCCGCTGTGGGTTTGCTCTGTTGTGGCCCATGACCTGTCTGCATGTCGAGAGTCAGCACTGTCTTTCCGTTGGAAGGACAACGCTACTTCTTCAAGATTGCATGGAAATCCACTACTTCCGTGTGCATTTTCTTTTCCTGCTCAGACTTTGAGAAAAACACTGCAATGTGATGAATGATCAGGACTGTCTTTATGGACTGTGAGAAAATTTTAGCTTTTGACCAACATTGTATCAATAAGTGTGTGCATTTGATTTCTTTGTTATTGTAAATATAATTTTTTTTTTCAAATCTGTATTGGCCACTGCCCAAACCAATTTGTAAAATTTTTTGTGGGGAGCATTGGGGCTATGTAAGTAGGCTGTTTAGGTTTTTTTATTGGTAACGCCACCTCTGTATGAAAATCACTGGCTGTGCTGTGTGCAGTCTGTGGCTGCTTCGTATTGTTGTAATACTCGCCATTGTAGCGTTAGGCAGCTGGCTGTGAACAGCGCGTAGCGTTGCGCAGTTGGAGGTGAGCCGCCAGCAGTGGTGGATGTGGGGAGAGAGATGGCGGAGTTTTGAAATTTGTCTTGAACTGCTATATATATATATGATGATATCAAGGTAAATACATTGTTTGTTCTCTATTAATATCGTTCATTTGCTAACTATCCCTATCAGTAGTTAGTGCCTTCCATAGTTTGAATCTTTTATTTAGCTGGCAGTAGTGGCGCTAGCTGTATTGCAGTAGGGGGAGTAACCAAGATTTTTGTGAGGTAAGTGATTTGTGAAAAGTACAGGTTAATGTTAGTCAGGGCCGTTCTCTTGTAGATATTATTGAAAGTCAGATTGCGTTGCGCTAAAAATATTGTGCGTCAGTTTAAGCACAGTCCTGTAAAATTGTTCAAAAGGGGACGTTTCATGTTTTAATGATAAAATGCATCAGTGGCGAATCCAGGGGGGGGGGAGACGAATGGACTGGAGGTTCATTCTCCCCTCCCCACTCCCCCCAGGACTACACCTGGCTCATTTAACCTGAAGAGAAAAAGATTTTCTGCAACACAGCTTTCGTATTTAACAGTCACGAAAATTTTCTCACTCTTGTAGTTGGTATTATTAAGAAAACATCTTCGTTTACTCTAGAGAATAGGGAGGTGGCACGTTGATACAAAATTTCTACTAGCTCAGACCCGACCGCCCTTCCCCCAGACCTTAATCCTGGATTCGACTCTCAAGCACGTATATTTAACATTATTTTATCCATATTAGATATTAGAACCCCATGACGGTTATTTATGTAATGAAAAACTGGAAAAACTGCGACCAACGATGTCTTGTGATAATTTATTTTGATGCTAGCCTCATGAATATCGTTGCTACATCATCGAAGCAACAATTTATGCAAAACTGATGTCCCTGTAAATGTACGTATGTAGCCGCCAATTGAAGGTGGGAAAGCCAGCTTGAATCTTGTAAAGACAAAATAATAATAAAAGAGCGACGTCGCAGTTATTCCAGCCTTTCAATACATATTAAAACTATTTCCAAGTAACACCATTTTAAACAAAAAGACTTCTAGGCGATCTGGCACTGATGATTTACACTTTTCTTGGACGGAAAAACGTTCTATTATTTTTCACTTCTCCCAAGACGCGTTTAGGTGCCAGATCTTATCTTCACATCATAAATAAAAGTGTCCTATTTAGTGGTGTATGCACGCGGATTGCGCAACATGTCTGCAGACAATAGTGTCCAACTTGCCACAATACAAATCGGCGCAAGAACAGTGTTAATAAAAAAGAGGTGCTTCTGTCATGTTTTCCGTAACGCGCGGCCATTCATTCACATTAGCGTAAACATGAACCAGGATGTTTGTTTCAACCTTCTCGTTGACCAGGTGTTGCCTTTACTACTACACTGCTGGCCACCGTAAATGCAACACCCTGAAGGAAGCATCCGAATCAAGTGAAATTTACACCATGAGTTTGCAGCGATGAGATGTGCAAGTGATTAGAATTTCAGCGCAGACGCACATCACGCGCGCCTGTGGCGCCACCTCATAGCGCCATTTAAGGCTTGGCGATTTCGACGAGTGTACGTTCGGCACGTGTGTCTACCTTGTGGTTGTTTCACAAGACGATCAGTTATGCCTCGTAGACAACAGCGAACATATTTTGATCAAGTATCCGAGTTCGACAGAGGAAGGATAGTGGCTTACCGAGATTGTGGATTATCATACAGAGAAATCGCTAGTCGTGTTGGACGAAACCAAACAACTGTAATGCGGATATGTGACCGTTGGATGCAGGAGGGTACGACAGACCGACATGGTCGATCGCATTCACCTCGGTGCACCACTGCACGTGCTGATAGGCAAATTGTGCGCATGGCAGTGACGGATCGCTCAGTGACATCCCGAACCATAGCACAGCACATTGCGTCTGTAACGCATCATCCAGTGTCTGCGCGTACCATTCGACGCCGTTTACAGCAGAGTGGTCTGTCCGCAAGACGTCCATTGCTTCGTCTACCATTGACGCAGAATCACAGACGTCTCCGTCGCCAATGGTGTGATGACAGACGGATGTGGACGGCAGAATGGAATGACGTGGTCTTTACTGACGAGGCACGCTTCTGTCTGCAGCACCGCGATGGTCGGATTCGAGTGTGGAGACACCGTGGAGAGAGGATGCTGGACAGCTGCATTATGCACCGCCACACTGGTCTTGCACCGGGTATTATGGTATGGGGCGGCATTGGATATTATTCTCGCACGCCTCTAGTACGCATTGCCGGTACTTTAAATAGCCGGCGCTACATATCCGAGGTGCTGGAGCCAGTTGTCCTTCCTTACCTTCAGGGCTCGGCCACAGCCATATTTCAACAGGATAATGCGCGACCACACGTGGCACGCATTGTCCAAAGGTTCTTCGTCAATAACCAGATTGAATTGCTTCCCTGGCCGGCTCGCTCTCCGGATCTTTCGCCGATAGAAAACATGTAGTCCATGGTTGCTCAACGAGTGACCCAGATTACATCCCCAGCTGTCACACCAGATGATCTTTGGCAACGTGTGGCAGCTGCTTGGGCTGCTGTACCCCAGGAACGCATCCAACGTCTCTTTGACTCAGTGCCGAGACGTGTGGCAGCGGTGATCTCCAACAATGGCGGCTACTCTGGCTACTGATTCTGGCAGGAACCACATGTCACAGACGTCTGTAAACGTAATCATTTGATACTTGGTCAACATGTTATCTACAAAATAGATGTTGTTGTGCTACCTCTTGTCTTTCTTGGTGTTGCATTTACGGTGGCCAGCAGTGTACATCTTCGTGAAGAGAATTCTGTGGACACTCCCGTCTTCCAAGACGACAACAGCCGTGTTCAGAGATTTTCAGGTGTGTTTTCCTTGTTTGACGAACTCTCACGCACCCTTCGGGACCTCGACTGGTCCGTTGAATCACCCCATCTTAACCACATATAAAATATCTGGTACTCTTTGGAACAGCAGGTAATTCTTAATAAACATCCCTGTAATTTAGTAGGTCTATGAAATCAAATTATCACTTTTTGGCTTGAGCTGGATATGGCACACCCGAAGGAACTTGTGGATTTTCTTCCTTCTCGAATTGAGGACATCATCAATGTTAGAGGCAATGTTACACAAACTAACATAATGTATTCTACGGGTAAAAAAATATTTTATCTGGTGTGCTCATGTGGAAGGACGTCGACAATGAGCACTCTATTATAAGAGCTAGATAGGAACCGTGCAAAATTTCAATCTGACGACTCTAAAACGAAGATACCGTATATACAGGGTGACAATTATTGAACTGTATGCAAAAATGAAAATTAGTTACAAACTATGGCGAGCACACTTTATTCAACATGTAAACATTGCTACAGATATTCGGATTTAGGCTGTGATATGTTCGATATGCCTGCCATCATTGGCGATGATATGGTGCACTCCAATAGCGAAATTCTGGATGACCCACTAAGGTGTTGGAACACCGATGCTGTTGACGACCCCATAAATGACTGTTTTCAGCTCATCAATGGTTATGTGGTTATTACTGTACATGTTGTCTTCAATATACCTCACAAGAAGGAGTCACATGTTCCAGATCCGTAGAATATGGCAGCCAATGGAGGCTCCTGCCAGTGGCCTCTGAGTACCCCAGAGCGAAAATGCGGTCCCCAAAGTGCTCCTCCAAGACGTCAAACTCTCTCCTGCCTCGATGGGGTCGACCTCCATCTTGCATGAATCACATCTTGTAGAAATCAGGGTCACTTTGAATAACGGGGATGAAATCATCTTCTAGAACATTCACGCACCGTTCGGTCTCGGCGTGCCATCAAGGAATATCTCACCGATTATTGTGACTGGACCTTGCACACCACACAATCACCCGTTGAGGGTGAAGAGACTTCTCGATGGCGAAATGCAGATTCTCAATCTCCCAAATGCACCAATTTTGCTTGTTAACGAACCCATCCAAATGAAAGTGGGCTTTATCGCTAAACCAAACTATGCATGCGCCTATTAATTCCCATCATGCCTATTAATTACCTCCCCGATAGCTGAATGGTCAGAGCGACGGATTGCCGTCCAACGGGCCCGGGTTCTGTTACCTGCTGTGTCGGAGATTTTCTCCACTCAGGGACTGGGTGTTGTGATGTCTTCCATCGCCATCCGGCGCCCAGATCGCCCAATGAGGCGTCGAATGTAATAAGACCTGCACCAAGGCGGCTGGACCTGCCCCGCAAGGGGCCTCCCGGCCAATGACGCCAAACGCTCATTTCCATTTCCATCATGCCCCGCAACCAGCCGTACAGTATGAACATCCCTACACAAACCTTTCAGTTGTTATGACGATTTTATTTCATATAGTTCAGTAATTGTCACCCTGTTGCATGAAATGCCATGTAAAAAAAATAGAACAGCCAGGTGTGAAAATCCTACATATTGCTCCATTATGGACTGAGTCGACAAAACTAAAGGCAATAAATCGGCAGGGAGGCGTTTTTGACCGAGCTACTACCAAAACGTTTTTATTTGTATACTGGTGTCGGAATATTCCATTTTTGAGTAACTATTATTTCATAAATATTACACCATGTTACATCATTGACCGTCGACAGTGGGAATGAGTACATCCACCCTTGTAATTGTCCATTTATTCCATAAATTAATGAAATGTTCGTTGTATTGAAAATAGAGTCACAATACGCTGAAAGCGCTATGTAAATAAATTAATTTTGATAGCTGCATGGTGAAACTTTGTCCCTTATCAAGAGTGTTTAACAATTCGTATTACAGGCTTCTACATGTACATCTTCACTCAGCAAGCCATCTTACAGAGTATGGCGGTGGGTACTTCGTGCATCACTCCTGCCTCTCCCCTTTCTTGCTCCATTCGCCAGAGGTTCGCGGGAAGAAAGATTATCGGTAAGCCTCCGTGTGAGATCGAATCCTTCTACCTTGACCTTCATGGTCCTTTTGCGTGGAACAGGTAGGAAGAAGCGTTATGTTGGTTGACTCTTCAAGGAACCTACACCACTGGGGTTGGTAGATCTTCTCTGTGACGCTTTCGCGTTTACTAGATGTACCACTAAGAGGAAAACCGGCTGCTCTTCTTTCGGACTTTTATGTTTCCTCTGACAATCCATCAGCTATGGAAACCAGGCTGACGAGCAGAGTTCAACAATTGTTCGGACGAGGGTTTTGTACGTTACGCCCTTTGCGGGTGCACCAAACTTCCTGTGGATTCTTCCAGTGAACCTGTCTGCCGTCTGCCTTACCTGTGATTACTTTTATGTTTTATGTTTTATGCTCTTCTTTAACATGACTCCGTACGCTACCTCCTAGATTTCTTATAGCTGCGACAGCTTCCAGTAAATGTTCTAAAATAGTGTAATCATACAAAGATGGGTCTTTCTACCTATTTCTATGCAATACATTACAGTAGTTTGAGGATTATTGGCTACCGCTGCATCAAGCGTCGATGGTCTACAGGTCTTCCCGTATTTCGCTACAGCTTTCTAGTATTGTGACTTCTACACTAGTGTTTGGAAAAAGTGATTCACCAAGACCGAAAGATCTGATCAAACTAAAATTTATTCCACAGCTTAGGGACATAACCTGTGACTGTGGAAATATAGTACGGAGTAGCGTCGCCACGTTCTGGAATCAGAGCTGCTAAAGGTCGTGGCATGGAATCAGTGAACGCTTAAATATACCCCTGTCGAATATTCTGCCAGGCGGTATGTAGGCGCGTCCACGAAGTATCAACTGTGGCAGCAGGAGCACCAGAAGGAACAAGTTACCGAGCGATCATACGCCCTACATGTTCGATGGGCGATATATCAGGAGAACGGGCAGAACAGCGAAACCGTGCTAGCCGTCGTTCTTGAACAAGGCTTGCACTTTCCTCTCCAAATGCGGCCCGAAGTTGTCTTGCTGAAACATGGCACGTGAAACGATTTGGCAGGGGGGACACTGCCTCGAAGTATAAAATCTCTCAGAGGTAGCGGTTGCTGCTCGGATTGCTCTCAAGTCGCAGGAGACGAGATAATGTGTTATAGGCAATGGCGCCCCAAACCATCACACTTGGCGTTTCTCCGCTGTGCCACGCAACAAAACAGTCTGCTCGATTGCGTTTACCAAGGTGACGTCGAACGCCTATGCGGCCTTCACTGTAGGAGAAATTGAAGTGGGACTCGTCCTAAGGCACTACAATTTGCCAGTCAGCACGCCAGCGTTGGCGTTCATGTGCCCATTATAGTTTGCAGCGTTGGTGGGCACTGAGCAGTGGAAGCCGACGCAACGGCATGCGTGCCGCCAGTGCAGCCCGCAGTAGACGGCGGCGAACCGTCAACGAAGACATGTCCATACCCTTTGCAGCGCTCCAGCGTCAACCAATACTGTGGACGAAGTTGTTCTGTCCGTTACGGCCAAGCGGACAAGTTGGCGGTCACCTCACTCAGCGATAACATTGTGTCGGTCTCTTCTCTCCACTGGTTCCACGTATGAATCAGGATGCACTGTACGAGGCGCAATGTCAAGGAGCGGCAGACACGCCTCCCGGAGAGCAATCATTCTGCTCATATGCCGATATTCCACCCTGTGATGTCGGTGAGGCATAGTGGGACTTGCTTTCACGTTTCTACTTGGTGTGCCGGCTCTGCATCGACTGGGCTTTGAGCAACACTGACCTGTGCGGTGACACAAAAGACGACGCTCTTGGGACTACGTGCACTCCACCTCTCTGCCACTTAAATTACTTATTATGGTTCCGTTGTTCTACACGATCTCTTATCGCCATGTGTTGTAGACCACTGCTTTTGAGTGTTTCTCTTTTTACAAGTAGTCATGTTGCGAGGTGCCGGGGCTAGCAGTGTATTTAACACTAAATTCTTCTAGAATCTACATATGTAAATGATGCTCTAAGCCCCCCCCCCCCCATTCTAACTCCGACTTTTGCTGTTGCACAAGGATTAAAAAAATACGCGAACTGACTGTAATCAACCCTGCCAGTGGAGTAGAAGAGAGTTTGGCACCTGCAATAATTTAATTTGATAAATAAGTTAAATAAACGAAGGTTTCATTAACATAGTGAGGAATGATAGGGTTGCTCTACCGATAAACAGAATGAAAGTTCTGTCCAAAATAACAATATGATTTATTAAGACTAAACACAAAATAATAAACAAAAACACATGAAACATTTACAATACATCAAATTGGCTCAAATTGGATACTCAAACAAACGTTGTAAATGTGAAGTTGTCCCTAAACTAGATTGTGAGGATTATGACGAAGTGGTATGTGGAGCCAATTCCCTGCAACTCAAATCTTAAGAGAGACACACAGCTAACCCAACATTAATTGCTGCTACTCAAGACAGAACAAAGTTAGAAAAAGACGAACAGGCGCGCTCTGCTGAGCTCTGATTATCACCTAGGAAAATCCCTATCTGCCGGTGCTGCGGACATACATTACCAAACTGTCTTCTTAACTGCCAGAACACGATCTGGCGTACCGGAAGCGATGGCTGGTTGCTTCGACGTCCTCGACCGAAAGGCGAGAGCCGACTACCGCTGAGCACCCGTACAGGCCGAACACAGAACATTCCCGCCCCCACGACAGTGGCCGTGGCTAAACGTTCCAATCAGCAACTCGAAAACCGGCGGAAAATTCCACTCCATTGCTGGAGCACTACCATTCCACCAATGGAGATTCTTGGCGCCAATTTCTGCGCCGATTTTGCTACGTCACGGAGCTATTCCCTGAGCAAGCCAATCACAGTTACTATTTTGCAGAAAGCGCGGGAATTTTCCCGCCACAACTGCCTGGGTACACAAGTCATTCCCACGCCTCGCTGGTAGCCCGCCAGAAAGTGTTTTCGCTAAGTTTCTGCGAAGTAACGGAACCTCTAGCCCAGCCGCTACTTCAGGCCCCTCCGGGCGTGTCTTTTGACAATGTCGGCGTCTGGAAAGCATTCTCTCGACTGCCTCACACCCGTCGACGTAACCCTCTCGAGATCCGCAGAGCCCGCCTGTCACCGGACCACCTGGGTGACGAGAGACGCTGCGTGGGAAGTCCGCGTGTGAAGGAATAGCAACTTTTCACCGCATGCGATTAGAGAGGAAAATCGTAAGATAGAAATATGAGAGGGGGCTCATGCCACCTCTCAATGTATATATGTAACATCATCATCCGTGATGGCTGGGTGTTGTGTACTGTCCTTAGGTTAGTTAGGTTTAAGTAGTTCTAAGTTCTAGGGGACTGATGACCATAGATGTTAAGTCCCATAGTGCTCAGAGCCATTTGAACCATTTGAGCCATCATCATCCGCGAAAAGCCACTTGGAAATTCCGACGTCATTGACTACGTTATTAACACTTATTGTGGGAAGAAATGGTCCTATAAAAGCCCCTTGGCATACGCCTGATATATTTCTGTCGAGAATGAGATACTAGAATCTCTTCAATCCACTCACACAGCAGGAAGACGGCACCAACCTGGTCGCCGTTATCTATTGCTTTCTAGGGGTTGCGGAGGAGCCGATGAGGAACCCACGTCAGGAAATAGACGGTTTGGAGATCGGACCAAGGCGCAGTCACCAGCTTCACGGTACGCTGAGTCATGATAGACCACCATAACGCATGTATCGAGAATATTTTCTGGATCGCCCGGCTACAAAAACGACTGCGAGAAACTGCTTCTTTCACAACAACGAGGGTTGACTGGTGCTCCACGGACGTGCAGCAGGGTTTCTAATCCGCGCGTATGAAAATATGCGTCTCAGACACACCTTGTGCAATTAACCCGGCGGAGGTCGCGCTCCTCCGGGTAACGAGAGCGGTCACACCGGGCCTCACAGACCTGAGAGTCATTTTAGCTGTTTAATGTTCTATATTTAGTTCTCCTAAGTCATGTTATATGTTTACCATCGTTATAGAATACAATAAAACGAAACTCAATATAACAATATGTATAATACATGTACTTACAAACTATATTTATAAAGAAATGTTATAGGAAATATATACTAATAAACAATGTTTATAAATGAGGAACAAATTTTAATTGTATGCTTTACGTTTGAACAATGTTTACTTATTACTTACTTCTAAATAGTAAATATAACAACGTTTACAAACGAATATGGAATGGTCCTTTATGAAAATGTACTTTTGGCATTTCATACATTGGTAGTTCGTTTTCCTATCAATATTACTCGAACAATGCTAACATCTTTTCCTTCCTTGGTTCGATATCTTAGAACTGGTTCCACTCGATGGTTGTGGATACAGTATTGCAAATAAGTTGTCAATCGATGATCTCAGTTGCGTGGGAAGAGTTTGCATGTATTTCATCCGTTGCACCTGCTGAGCGACAAGACAAAAACCAAGTTCTTTCAAAAAGGTAAGCCTTTTTTCGGAAGAGTATCTTTTTGCGAACTGTACACTACCATTGGATTAATTCCACTAACATTCAGCAATGAACAGAAAACGGTTATTGGCAAAAGTCGAGTATTTCTGGCCACATTCACAGAACTGCATATCCTCTGCACTGTGTCAATCCCAGATTTGATGGCATTGTAAAACGAAATTATTTCCAGCCTTTTGGCGGCTGTTTCACTTTCAATCACAGCGTTATGGTGCATACTAGATAAGAGGATAACTATTTTTTTTGGCCTGATATGTAATAAGAGCTTTTGTGTCATCATACAAGAATTGGGTGCAATACAAATTTTGTTTATTTGCAATTCCAGGTGGTAATTCTTTTTTCTTTTTTCTTACCGTCCCAACCATTATCAACCTTTTATTCAACAATTCTTCGGCCAGTGAAAAGCTACTGTACCAGTTGTCCAAAGTTACATTTCTGCCGGTATTGTGTATAGGCTTCGTCAGACACATCACCACGTCGTATGGAGACATGTCAGTCAAGATGGGTCCAGGTGGCTGTTTTCCAGGATAAATTTCCAAATTGAGGGTATAAAAGGTCCGCGCATCTGTAAAAGCAAACATGTTTACACCGTTCCTGGTGGGTTTCGAAGGTATATATTGCTTGAAAGCTCATCTTCCTCTGAAAGCCTCAAGCTTTTCTTCAATTGTAGCATATTCCCCAATAATATAGCACTTTTGGAAATTACCAGCTATTTGTTCAGAAAGTTTTCTAATTGCAGCTAATTTTGTAATAAAAATCTAAACCTCTGTATGCTCATCACTGCTCTGGCAAATTCCTCACCGGTTGTATCGTTAGCCCATATTTCCTCGAGGTTTGTATGATTCAGTTTTTTCAAACTAAGCATATATATTACACCCACAAATCCCCTCAATTCTACAGCGTCTGTATCCTTCGCATCCCTTTCTCGAGAAAAATTGTCCTTTTTTGTGCTAATATGGAAGTTTGTGCACCGAACTATAGTATTTATTATGTCGGCCTAATAGAAAAGTTCCCAACAAGCTAAAGGGGTCGTAGCATGTTGTGCTTGTCTTTTCACACCTCTTAAATGTGTAATAATGTTCCTTTACAGGGTTCTCCTATTTCCAGGCGGAATTTTCTTGGTCCATATACTTTCACCATCACGATCAAGAAGAATGTCGCCAATGTCATCCTCGTCCGAGGAATTATCTTGTTCCGTGTCAGATGTTTCCTCCCACCTTACGAATCCTCATCTTCAAATTCATTCTCACCCTCTTGCGTAAGCCCAGCTCAGGAGGATCATCGAGGAGCATCGTGTGAATTCGACGTACACTATCCTCGTCCTAAGGCGATAATATAAATCGTTCTCCCTCCATACCTAAAAAGGCGAAAGAAAAAATGTTGGCTTCTCGTGCACAAACAAAAGTGTTGTGAGAAAAGTAACATGACTTGTCGCGTGGGTCTGCCAGACCCCTGAGCCTCAAGGGCCCATCTAGGAATTCTTCTGTGCAATAAATGCATTACATAATGTCAGTGATCGAATGATAAAAATATTATACTTAGAAGGAAAAATATATAAAACTTACTGTGACAAGGAAGGTCAGGGGGCCCCGCAGATGAAAACTCAACAAAGATAAGTACACTTAGACAGCAGGGTGAGAACTGCAGTCGAGCTGAGGTTTCCCGCTTGCACAGGACGAGTGGAGGGAGAGGCTCACCGGACGTCAGGTAACTATCTCTGCACCGGATATTTCCTCTAGAGTATGTCTGGAATCCCCCCCCCCCCCTCAAGAACCATGGACCTTGCCGTTGGTGGGGAGGCTTGCGTGCCTCAGCGATGCAGATAGCCGTACCGCAGGTGCAACCACAACGGAGGGGTATCTGTTAAGAGGCCAGACAGACGTGTGGTTCCTGAAGAGGGGCAGCAGCCTTTTCAGTAGTTGTTGGGGCAACAGTCTGGATGACTGATCTGGCCTTGTAACATTAACCAAAACGGCCTTGCTTGTGCTGGTACTGCGAACGGCTGAAAGCAAGGGGAAACTACAGCCGCAATTTTCCTCGAGAGCATGCAGCTTTACTGTATGGTTAAATGACGATGGCGTCCTCTTGGGTAAAATATTCCGGAGGTAAAATAGCCCCCCATTCGGATCTCCGGGCGGGGATTACTCAGAACGACATTGTTGTCAGAAAAAGAAAACTGGCGTCCTATGGATCAGAGCGTGTAATGTCAGATCCTTTAATCGGGCAGGTAGGCTGGAAAATTTAAAAAGGGAAATGGATAGGTTAAAGTTATATATAATGGTAATTAGTGAAGTTCGGTGGCAGGAGGAACAAGACTTCTTGTCAGGCGAATACAGGGTTATAAATAAAAAATCAAATAGGGGTAATGCAGGAGTAGGTTTAATAATGAATAGGAAAACAGGAATGCGGGTAAGCTACTACAAACGGCATAGCGAACGCATTATTGTAGCCAAGATAGATACAAAGCCAACGCCTACCACCGTAGTACAAGTTTATATACCAACTAGGGATGAAACAGGAAGCCGCCTGGTAGAATTTTGCACAGAGCATAATCATAGCTAACACTTGGTTCACGAATCGTGAAAGAAGGTTGTACAGATGGAAGAAGCCTGGAGATACTGGAAGACCTCAGATAGATTATATAGTGGTAAGACAGAGCTTCAGGAACCAGATTTTAAATTATAAGACATTTCCAGGGGCAGAGGTGGACTCTGACCACAATCTATTGGTGTTTAACTGTAGATTAAAACTGAAGAAGCTGCAAAAAAGTGGGAATTTGAGGAGATGAGACCTGGATAAACTGAAAGAACCAGAGGTTGTACAGAGTTTCAGGGAGAACATTAGGGAACGATTGACAAGAATAAGGGAAACAAATACAGTAGAAGAAGAATGGGTAGCTTTGAGAGGTGAAATAGTGAAGGTAGCAAAGGATCAAGTAGGTAAAAAGACGAGGGCTAATACAAATCCTTGGGTAACAGAAGAGATATTGAATTTAATTGATGAAAGCAGAAAATACAAAAATGCAGTAAATGAAGCAGGCAAAAAGGAATACAAACGTCTCAAAAATGAGATCGACAGGAAGTGCAAAATGGCTAACCAGAGGACAATCGTAAGGATGTAGAGGCACATATCACTAGGGGTAAGATAGAAACAGCCTAGAGGAAAAAGACCTTTGAAGAAAAGAGAACCACTTGCATGAATATCAAGAGCTCAGATGGGAACCCAGTTCTAAGCAAAGAAGGGAAAGCAGGAAGGTGGAAGGGGTATATATTTAGGGTCTATACAAGGGCGACGTTCTTGAGGACAGTTTTATGGAAATGGAAGAGAATGTAGATGAAGATGAAATAGGAGATATGATATTGTGTGAAGAGTTTGACACAGCACTGAAAGACCTAACTAGAAACAAGGCCCCGGGAGTAGACAACATTCCATTAGAACTACTGACAGCCTTCGGAGAGCCAGTCTAACGAAAGTCTACCATCTAGTGGTTCAAATGGTTCAAATGGCTCTGAGCACTATGGGACTCAACATCTTAGGTCATAAGTCCCCTAGAACTTAGAACTACTTAAACCTAACTAACCTAAGGACATCACACACACACCCATGCCCGAGGCAGGATTCGAACCTGCGACCGTAGCAATCCCGCGGTTCCGGACTGCAGCGCCAGAACCGCTAGACCACCGCGGTCGGCTACCATCTAGTGAGCAAGATGTATGAGACAGGCGAAATACCCTCAGACTTCAAGAAGAATATAATAATTCCAATCCCAAAGACAGCAGGTGTTGACAGATGTGAAAATTACCGAACTATCAGTTTAATAAGCCACGACTGCAAAATACTAACACGAAATCCTTACAGACGAATGGAAAAACTGGTAGAAGCCGACCTTGGGGAAGATTAGTTTGGATTCCATAGAAATGTTGGAACACGTGAGGCAATAATGACCCTACGACTTATCTTAGAAAATAGATTAAGGAAAGGCAAACCTACGTTTCTAGCATTTGTAAACTTAGAGAAAGCTTTTGACAATGTTGACTGGAATACTCTCTTTCAATCTCTGAAGGTGGCAGGGATAAAATACAGGGAGCGAAAGGCTATTTACAATTTGTACAGAAACCAGATGGCAGTTATAAGAGTCGGGGGCATGAAAGAAAAGCAGTGGTTGGGAAGGGAGTGATACAGGTTGTAGCCTATCCCCGATGTTATTCAATCTGTATATTGAGCACGCAGTAAAGGAAACAAAAGAAAAATTCGGAGTAGGAATTAAAATCCATGGAGAGGAAATAAAAACTTTGAGGTTCGCCGATGATATTGTAATTCTGTCAGAGACAACAAAGAACCTGGAAGAGCAGCTGAACGGAATGGATAGTGCCTTGAAAGGAGGATTTAAGATGAACATCAACAAAAGCAAAACGAGGATAATGGAATGTAGTCGAATTGAATCGGGTGATGCTGAGGGAATTAGATTAGGAAATGGTTCAAATGGCTCTGAGCACTATGGGACTTAACATCTGAGGTCATCAGTCCTCTAGAACTTAGAATTAATTAAACCTAAGTAACCTAAGGACATCACACACATCCATGCCCGAGGCAGGATTCGAACCTGTGACCGTAGCGGTTGCGCGGTTGCAGACTGAAGCGCCTAGAACTGCATGGCCACTGCGGCCGGCGATTAGGAAATGAGACACTTAAAATAGTAAAGGAGTTTTGCTATTTGGGTAGCAAAATAACTGATGATGGTCGAAGTAGAGAGGATATGAAATGTAGACTGGCAATGGCAAGGAAAGCGTTTCTGAAGAAGAGAAATTTATTAACATCGAGTTTAGATTTAAGTGTCAGGAAGTCGTTTCTCGAAGTATTTGTATGGAGTGTAGCCATGTATGGAAATGAAACGTGGACTATAAATAGTTTAGACAAGAAGAGAGTAGAAGCTTTCGAAATGTGGAGCTGCAGAAGAATGCTGCAGATTGGATAGGTAGGTCACATAACTAATGAGGAGGTATTGAACGGAAATGGAGAGAAGTGAAATTTGTGGCACAACTTGACTATAAGAAGGGATCGGTTGATAGGGCATATTCTGAGACATCGAGGGATCACCAATTTAGTATTGGAGGGCAGCGTGGAGGGTAAAAATCGTAGAGGGAGACTAAGAGATGAATACACTAAGCAGATTCAGAAGGATGTAGGTTGCAGTAGGTACTGGGAGATGAAGAAGCTTGCACAGGATAGAGTAGCATGGAGAGCTGCATCAAACCAGTCTCTGGACTGAAGACTGCAACAACAACAACATGTCTGGAATTGTCGGGTCTGTCAGACCCATGCGACCGCTGCGGGGTTAATAATTTATGTGAAGTAGCTCCCGTCTGTACAGCTCAGAGTACAGAGCTGTGTGCGTACAGTGAAACGAGAGATATGGAAGTGATTCAGTTTTCAAACTTTTTTACGTCAGACCGGTAGATTTTTCAAAACTTTATCTACTATGTCCCCTGTACAGACCCTAGAAGCCAATAATAGGAATTTTGGAATACCGTTTATAATGAAGAACGCAGCCCTGGACACAGTACGTTCCACTACAATTTAAAAAGCCCTAAGCGACTATACGGGAAGGATATGATAGACACCAACGAACTAGAACGAGGTTTAGATACTGATCCTATTTCTCCATCCTAATTAGCTTTACTGTGGTTCCTCAGATCTTTTTTGACGAATGCAGAATGGTTCCCTCTCCACTCTTCTTCAACTGAAGTTATGTTCCATCTCTAGAGACGTAACTGAGTGACATGGCATATTGGTTAGCACAGTACACGTAAAAGAAGCAAGTCAGTCACCATGTTCCTCAGCGGTGAAGGACTGGTGCATTGCATTACAGCGAGGTTTGAAAGACTAGTGGTTCACAATATCACATTACACAATCTTCTTTTGGGGAGAGTTGTTTTTCCCTCTAGTAAGAGTGGTGATGCTTTCAAGTCAGGGGATCAGGTTAACTGACAAACCTACGGCAGGGCACATGATTTGTATTCATCTCCTGTAATGAGCACCTCTGTCTTCGTTATCTGTGACGGGATCTCATAGGCTTAAGTGGTGTCACCGGAGTGTAATTACCATTTAAAGACGTAGTGTATGCAGATACCGACGCTGAAAGGTAATGCGGGGCTGTAACTCACAGTTATTTATTGCATTAGGCATTGACCATATTCTAGCATCGGGATGTATGTAACTGATCTTCAGGCACATAGTCACACTTGCGGCATCTAATAAATTCTCTAAGGCCTGGGCAGAAAGTTCCTCGCACGTAACTGAATAGCGAACATCCGGGAAGTATAAGCAACATAGTTTGGTTAACTACATACTTTTTTTCATTTGTTGCAGTATCTACTTCTACAACATCATTTTTGCTCTGGCTTGCCAAGATAGCGCATCCGATGAAAGTGGCCGTTTCATTCAAAGAACAGTTATAAAAGAAACAGAAATCATTTCATGGCATTCCTTGAATGTTTATCCTCCATTAGCTACTTAGCTTTCAGACCGACTCAGATGTTGTTTTTAACAGTAGATTGACAAGTAAAACTCATGCAGGTGGCCTAAAAGTCGTATAAACGAATAGAAAGTGCGATTGCTTTAACTTAATGATTTCTTGCCGTAAACTGCCATCGTTCTCTTAAACACTAAATTATTAATATTCATTTCTCTAACGTTCTGTCGCAGTATCTATGTTTCTTTTTTTCCCCTCGTCACCTCTGTACACAAGTGACTTAATGGTCATAGTGTTGAACCACACTTTAAGACAAAGAGAACTACGCAGTGCGAAGGAATTACCCGAATGGGAGGGAAATCGGTGGATGGGGCGCACATGTATACAAATGATTACAATTTGAAAAAAAAATGGATAATTTTTTTCAAGAGAAGGAGTTTCACAAACTGAGCAAGTCGATAACGCGTCGGTCAGCCTCCGGCTCTTATGCAAGCAGCTATTCGGCTTGGCATTCGTTGATAGAATTGTTGGATGCTCTCCTGAGGAGAACCGTACCAAATTCTGTCCAATTGATGTGCTAGATCGTCATAATCCCGAGATAGTTGGAGGACCCTGGTCATAATGCTCCAGAAATTTCTTAACTGGAGAGAGAACCGTTGACCTTGCTGGCGAACGTGGGGTTTGGCAAGCAAGCACGAAGACAAGCAGCAGAACCTCTCGCCGTGTGCGGTCGGGCGTTATCTTGCTGAAAAGTAAGCCCAGGTTGGCTTGCCATGAGAGGCAACAAAACAGGGCGTCGACTTACCGGTGTGTTGGAAGTGTGCTGCGGATGACAACCAAAAGAGTGTTGCTATGAAGAGAAATGATACACCAGACTATCACTCATGGTTATCTGGCGATATTGTGGTCAAAAGTCAAATTGTTTTCTCAACGTTCATCAGTGCGTCTCCAGACACGTCTTCGGTTTGGAATCTCTGGAGTAATATTGTCTTCAGTGACGAATCCCACTTCGAATGGAGCCCGGATGACCATCGAGGCAGAATGTACTGCAAAGTTTAGGTCTATGCCTAGCTAGGGTTCGCTGGCAACGTGATTCCTCAACAAAAGAAACGGTTTCCAAAACACTATTAGTGATAAAATCACGCTACGTGGTTAGTTGTGATTGACCTGAGTAGCAGCCTCACCAATATAAATGATCCAAAGGAATCTCTGGAGTAATATTGTCTTCAGTGACGAATCCCACTTCGAATGGAGCCTGGATGACCATCGAGGCAGAATGTACTGCAAAGTTTAGGTCTATGCCTAGCTAGGGTTTGCTGGCAACGTGATTCCTCAACAAAAGAAACGGTTTCCAAAACACTATTAGTGATAAAATCACGCTACGTGGTTAGTTGTGATTGACCTGTGTAGCAGCCTCACCAATATAAATGATCCAAAGGATAATATTGAAAGCCCCACGGGACTGCTAGGATCATATTGAAAGGGTACAGTACCGCCCAACATTGAAAATAGGTACAACTTACTTCATTATTTTTGTCAGAACAACACTTTTTTTGTAAAATAACTCAATTTCAATTAATACAGCGAAGCCGGATACCAGTGTGGGAAAGAATGACAATTTATTTATTTAATTGATCACATGTGCACTCCCACAAAATAAATCCCTACATCCACTTTGGTGAGATCTGTGAAATGAATGAATGTATGGTCGTCTGCTAACCGCAGATAGTGAATGTGAATATATGATCATCTTTGAGACGATCCTTTGGCCACCTTTGGTGGGACCAAAGAGATGAAATATACCAGAGCTTTGAGCGCCTGAAATGTGGCTGACCAATACGATAGCAAGGTGCTTCCCCCACCTCAACAGAGATGGGAGATGACCTAGAAGAACGGCCATGTTTCAGCACTCTGCCACTGGATCTTGTGCTGTTAAGACCTGTTTTACTTGTGCTCCGTGATGACGAAAGACTGGAGACATGGTATGCATGTGGAATATTTAAGAGTAGTTTGAAATAAGAATTTCTCTATCTCAGGAACTTTTGTGGGGAGAATTAAATGTCAGGAAGGTAATATTAATGGGATTGTAGTAATCTACGGAAGTGACCAACGGTCACATTGAAACCACGTGTAGCAATAAGTTGAAATACTTCCGTGTGCTTAAGTTAAGCTGAATTACTAGCGTGTATACAATAAGTTGAAATATTTAAGAAATAGCGTGTGTACCATAAGCTGAAATATTTAAGAAATGGCGTGTGCAGGACTTGAAATTAGAGACGAGTACTTCCACGTGGTGAGTACTGTGTGAGTCTCAATCTGTGTATGAGACAAAAGATAAAGAGAAGTACTCGTCCATGGTATCAGTTGAGGACTCGCGTGTGTGATGATTATGTTCTTAATGTTAAATTGCGTGATATGATTCCGTGTGACGCTAGATTTAAACTCTGAGAGAGAATCAAGGTGAGTCGGCCATCTATCCAGCAACGCCACTTGGCTTGCATTGCACAGGAAGACGTGCATATATCTCCAGAGTTCACAGTAGGAAAGTAGAATTACAAAGTGGGGCAGTGTCGTGTGAAACTGGGATAAATATTAATTGAAGTGGGAAAGCTGAATGTGATAATGTTGTAACCATTCTTTGTGTAGTATTTCATATTGTTGTGTGGTGTATGTCATGTAATTTGGGTATGTGTGGCTTGCATGGGAGAGTAGCAAGGTAGTTTCAAAAGATTTGTGGGTTATGCTTGTTCCTTCTGTATCGCTCGATCTGGAGGAAAGTTTCGTGATGATGATTGTGAGAGTCGAAGCGTGAGATATAATAAAAGATCCACCATGCTAACCAGAAAGTGCACTGTAGCGTTAAATAATTACGAGACCATAATATAGAGATTCACTAGTGTAAAGCCATGCCCACTGGGCGGAATTTCTCATGTGATATTGTTGTAGGTTATAGAATTTGTGTGTTTAGGTTAGAGAATTTATCGGAATAAATAAGATAGTGAAAAGAAAAAGATTGGTGGACTTTTCCTTCGAATTGTATGTTGCCATAATGTCCCGAATTTATAATGTGTGCGCCATTCATATTCAGTGCGATGGCCACGTGTTGACAAAAGCCGTTAAATAAAAGACAAAAAGTAAATGTGGTATTGCCAGTGCGTAGTGTACAGTCAGAGTTCTGTAAATTACTGATAGTCAGATGCGTGTTTCCGTTGCGTATTATTCATACAGGAGGATAATTCGTAACTAAATAGTAAGGTACGAGATTTCATGTTACTCGATAAATTAAGAATGAATCCACTTGCTTGGCAGACCACTCAGCTTGCAGGCCTGACTGCTTGATGCCACAGTATGAGCAAGGCATGTGGGTGCCTCTCATAATTTCGACCCTGCCAGGATTCCTTTGTTAGGATATTTTTTGCCAGGATATTTTTTTGCCAGGATATTTTGCTGTTAGGGTTTGCTGTTAAGATTTTTTTATTTTTTGATGGAATGTATTGTGATAACGCTAAGAAGTAAAATTTTTTTCTGTTTGCAATTTCTTTCTGGATTGGTGAGGATCTTTTATTTTTTTATGTAATTAATTGTTATATCGTCCAAGGTTGGAAGATCGTTGTATAATTTTTTTTTTTTTGCGTAATGTCCGTAGTAACTAGGTCGCAGTCGAAAAGTGTAGTCACCATGGAGAATAGTGATTCTGGGGTGAACGTAGCAGTGCAGCAGGAAGTAGCTGTTGACCATGGGTTAATGAGCGAGAAAGACAAACACTTGGAAGGGGGTGAATTGTTCAGTGGACCGCTGCTGGGTGATCCTTTATGCGGCGGGCTTTGTCCACAAACGCGGGCTTTTCCCAACGATGTGGCGAGCCGGGACTAGGTCAGGTATGCAGTGAAAGTGCAGCTACCCTTAGCGAAGCTACGGTTTCTCAGGCGAACGAGGTGAGCGCGTCGAAAGTAGCAAATGACAATGTGATACTGCAGTTTTTACAGAGGATGGATAGAGACAATAAGGAGAGAGATAGGGAGAATAAGAAGAGAGATAGGGAGAATAAGGAGAGAGATAGGGAGAATAAGGAAAGATTTGAAGCAACTAAGGAAAGATTGGAGAAGATGGATAGGGAGTTTAAGGAAATAGTGGACGCGATGCGTAGAGGTAATAAGGAAAGATGGGAAGCGATGGAGAAAGGTAGTAAGGAAAGTATGGAGGCATTGGATAAGGGAAATAAAGAGGCAATGAGGAAGCTACACACAGTTTTCGATGAGCGTCTGCCCGCAGTTAATAATCGGTTAGATGAGGGGGAGAAGAATCTGGGTGCGTTGAAGCAAGTGTGTGACGCCGTGAAAGAAAAAGCTAATAAATTGGAGGTACAAGTATTTGCAATAGAGAGTGATACTACTGAGCGTAGGGATGTGTTGCCGGATGAACGAATCAAAGAGGTAGTGGTCAGAATGAATACGATTAGTGCAGACGTAGAAAAGGTCAGTATAAGAGGCGAGACAGGCTCTGACAGTACGCAGCGAGAGGTTTATGCCGACCAGGAGGAGGTACAATCACTATTACAACTTAAAGAGGCACAATTAGAAACAAATAGGAAACATAGGGAAGAACTAGCACAGTTGCAATTAGCGTGCAGAAGCGAAGGTGAAACACCACCGGGTAGACTGCAGAGGGAGAGTGAGATAAATTCAAAAACCGAAAATAGGCAGAAAGAGGAAGACGAATTCACAGAGTCAGAAGAACAGTTGTGTCGGATAAAAGAGGTGGCAGACCCAACTGGGTATAGTCCAAGGCTGTCTCAATTTCAAGATTCATTACCTTCATCGTGGGGACTGCTCCTCAAAACGAAGTTTGTGTATAACCATTTGAGGGACGAGGCTAGAGCGAAAATGCAGGAAGACATTAAAGACTGTAGTAGCTATTTAAATGAATTCTGGTCGAAAAGTAAGCAGGACCAGCTTAAGCAAAGCATATTGATGATGCCAAATCGTAACGAAGGTGGTATAAGGGATTCAGTGTCGTGCTATCAGGAGATGTTCAGACGAAACAGGTATTTGGATGTGACATACGAACCTGGGGAGTTCATTAGGATCTGTATAACGAAGTTGCCAGTGAAATTGCGCAGAGGTATAGTGATGGCAGGCAGAGGCTTAGACGATTCTGCGTCATTTCAGTACTTCTTACAGGAACTGGGTAATGAGAGCAACATCGTGAACGGAAACACGACTCATAGGCCAGATAGTGTCGAGGATAGGAACGGCAGAAACTATCAGAATGACAGGAGAGCATGGAATCCTGGCATTTCTTTCTTGTCGTAATAGATTGATGGACAGGAGAAACTAATCCAACATGTCAGCCCTTAGCATCTTGCCTTAAAACACATGCAGCTGGCACTGAAAATTGTCTATGTAGCAGACATACTCTACTGATATGTAGGAATGCAAATACCATACTTCTGATCAGAGAATAAAACACCAGTAATGGCATCTGTTAGGCTGGTCTCTCAGAGCAAAATTTGCAAATTTTTATATCGAACAGTAAAGTAAAAGAACTGTTTCTTCAAAGAAACCAGTTGCTAAAATGTTATGTAATAATGCCAAGGAGTCCAGTATAATTAGTGCAATTTGACTATTGCAGGTAAACATTGTGATCGAAGTTTTTAAATTAGATGCCATCTGATCTGTAGTATGTCATTGTCGTGGTGACAGTTATAATGAAGTGCTGTGTATGGTTGTTCGGAATCTGGTGTTAGTGAGAGAGGGCACTAGCGCCAAAGTTACTAACACTTGGGCTGCCCATTTCTCCCAGCTTGTATATTCTCTGCGCACATTTAATTTTCATGTAAGCACAGATTCCTAACTAAAAAATCCTTTACTGTGTACAGTGGACCATTCAGAGTGAGGCGGATTGTCCATGAAAATGCTGTACTGATTGAGACGATCAAGGGAAAACAATCTCGTGGGCTTCATCACATTTCTAACATCAAATTATGGAGAAGTTAAGGATAGATCGAAAGTAGGCAATTTATGGTAGATAGTCAGTGTATTTATTTGTGGTGTGTAACGTTGTGCAGGGTCAAATCGAACATAAGAATTTTCAGGCGGGATGTCAGGAAGTATGACGGAATAGACTGGTCGAATGAGTCATGAACAGGAGTCGACAGAGTGGTGTATGTACGTATTTTTTGTCATATGAATAAGGATCAAGCAGAAACGACGTGATGATTAATGAGTGGATAAAGATGGTAGATAGAGAAGCGACGTGATAAATAGTAGCGGATAAAGGTGATATTTAGGGAGAGAAGCGACGTGAAGCAGTGTGATTAATAAAGAGAGATTCGACGTGATGAAACAGTGGTAAATAAAGGTGAGTAGAATTAATAATGTGGAGATGTCTTAGATGTATGTTACAGAGGGACCTGTGTATGCTGCAATAGAGATTGATGCCAATGGCGAAGGAAGACCAGGAAATGATGGAGTAATGGACGGACGGAGAGCCGAAATACGAATGAAGAGATGAGGACAACTGCACAATGTGAAAGGACATAAAGGGAGTATGAGATCCAGATGGTGAACGTTGTGGAATACTGATGTAGGATGTAATATAAGTGTAAATCTAATTCTTACCATAAGATTTGCGATTTGGCAAAAATAATTTTGTTGTTGTTGTTGTTGAAGCCTGGTACCAGTATAACTAATCAAAACGGTACCAAGAATGTGTACAGTTATTTTGCAGGAGGAATAATTTGTGTATTTTTTGTTCTTAGATGAAATGCCGCAATTCTAAATTGAATGCAGAGCTAAGCCGATGGAGAAAGGTGCCAGAGTGAAAGGACGAATTCGGAGACTGGAATGCTATCTCCGAAACAGCTTCATGTGTTATGTGGTTGAGTATAAGGGAGCAAAGGTATGGTATGTTGTGAGTGTGGTGGTGTTATGAGTATAAGGGAGCAAAGGTATGGTATGTTGTCGTGAGTGTGGTGGTGTTAAGGTTAGCTGACTTCTAGACCTATTCTGTTAATGTATTAATGGATTGAATGAGAAGGAAAATGTGATGTCTGGTGAGTGAGAGTCGTAGAGTAGTGTGATCAATGCGCACACTCCTGTAAAGGGGATGCTACCGATCTGTAACTAAAACATTATTATGTATTGTTTGATTGGGATGAACCTCGATGGCAGGTCAGGATCTGACATCATGTGGATGGTTCATACATGTCCTAGAAATGTTGTTATATATAATAAAATGTAAAATATGTAAAGAGATACTAATTTCAGTCTGTCACGAGCACAAAGGTGCATTGTATGTTGTAGATTTAGAGTCACCAGTTTCTAAAATTTTTATTGTGTTAGGATGTTAAAGTAGTTTAATATTTAATAACATGTGGTAGGTAATAGTGAGCTGTGTAGATTATTTTCTCATTTTTTGTTAGAACACTTTCAAGGGATTTTAATTTCAGTCTGTCACAAGCACAAAGGTTCATTGTATATTGTAGCTTTAGAATAAACAGTTTCTAATATTTTCACTGTGATAGGATGTTAGAGTAGTTTACTATTTTATATTGTAATTATGAGTTGTATAGATTGTTTCTTATTCCTTTCGTTTTTTATTTTACACTCTCATGTTTTGTATGAGGGACGACAGGTACAATCAATAGCACAAGTGTGGGCTGTATATAGAAAAGAGATAAATGTTGATGTTGTATGTGTAGAAAACTAGGGTGTATAATTTTATGTTTTTTAGAACAAAGATTCTTTTATTACCAATGTATCTAATAGATCATACATGCAATCAATGAGTATTTAAATACTGTAAGAATATCCTTTTGTCTGTAATGTTGCGAGATGCATGGAAGGGTCTGACTGATTGAGTGTTGTAACGCCCATACCGCTAGTGGGCCGAGCTGACGTCGCCATGGCGATGGGCGACAGAGCCGTGGCACTCCCCACTCCACTGCCAGTCGGGGTACACTCCACACGCCCGCTACAGCAGGTCAACGGCCTGGGGCGACACGCACGTACCACTGGCCATTCATAAGTTCCGCCACCCTTACGACTGGGGAAAGTATCCCGCAGAGGCAACAGCGGGTGGTTTCTTCTGCTCAACGGCGCGCGCAGCGGCGCCACGGCAGAATGGACGACGCGCGGCAGAGCCCGGCATGCATTTGTTACCAGCAACTATTAGCTAGTACTGGACTGTGGAGCCGTGAAACAAGATGACTGCTCATATGTCTCCATAAGGTGGAAAGTGAAGGACTGGTGTTCCCACGTTGTGAGTGGTGGAAAAGATTTTGTCTTTAGCAGACAGGATGATCGTTTTGTTTTGTCTTGACCACTGAACGGTGGGATCCATAAACTTTTGGTAGTGACTTGTTAAGTGCGCTTTGTGAATTGCATGTGGGACGCTTGGTATTCTTGGAGAGGACAGTTGTCGTTTGGTGACTAATTATTGTATGAATGCAAGAAACTAGAGTGGGACATTGACATTTGCGTCTGTAGTAGGAGACATTTCTTGAATTGGTGCGGGAATAAGTGCTGTTTGTTGGACCTTACGACTTTTAATTACACCATGAACTGAAAGGACAGAACCGTGGGTAATAGTAGTTGTAGGGCCATTTCTGGACGACCAGATTCGTGTGGATGGTACACTGAGTGTGACTATGACATTTGTGTTTAATGTGAGATACAGTTTCCTGTTCAGTGCATGTTCAAAATGCCGATTTGAGTGGCTTAAAGACTTTCGTCTGGGTAACCATGGGAGAGCTTTGACACCGAGACAGTGTTTCTAGGGAACCTGTCAGCAACTTTTTGACCCCAAGAAAATCACAGAATGAAATGTTTCCGTGTGACTCGCAAGATAGGGAATAATGTATTTGTAATTGTGTAAATGTTTTTTTATATGTTTCATTCCTGAAGGGACAGCAAGTGTAATTGTATTTTCATTAACATTTGTGTTTAGAATAGTTAGTGTTGGTTTTTTGTTTGTTCTGGGTTATCAAGTTCACGTAGCATGTTTATTAGAATATTTGGTACAAGGATGCTTTAATTATTAGCCAGTGGCGTAATACTAACGTAGCGGCTCTTGTTGCATAGGTCAGTAAGGTTGTCACAGGGGACAAGAGTTTGCATTGCACAACAAATATCGGAATTAATTGATGCATTTTGATGTCGTGGACAGTAATGATATTGTTGGTGTGTTGACTGAAGCCACTTATTTTATTATCGCAGTGGTGATATTTCACATTAAAGTGTAACAAAGGCTAGTCGAAATGCAAGTTCTTGTCGTCTAAATGTGTGACAACAGAGAAATGAGCAGTAAAGATACGAGAGCTACTGGTGGATTCAAGCACTTATTGCTAACTATTTATTGCGTGTATTGATATGGAGCCTGACTTCTACGTGTAACTAGTGTACGAAATTTTTTTCTTTTGTTGATTTTGTTTTGTATTTAGACTTTACTGTGTAAAGGTTTTTACAGCGCAATTTATGAATGTCAGATTACTTGCTCTGTGTTTGGACGGTGAGCTATTTACAATTTCATTAGTACAATTAGTATTTTTCATTTGTTTTAGAATTATTGAAGTTTGGATTACTCCTAAAAATAACGGAGATACCGGTAACTAAGCCAATTTTTATCTCGCCATTATTTTTTATTTGTATGATGTAATGTTTTATTTGTCATTTGGATTGTTGTAAATTTGTATGTGTACGTTACTCCGCACTGTGGAGAGTACAATAATGCAACAACTGTGTCGTTAATTTGGTAAAGTAACAACATTTGGTCGTCAATTTGAGGTCACCAGGGGCTAAGGTCTCCTCCTGGTTATTTTGATGACTTGCTATGTTTGTTCTAATACAGTTTTCTTAAAAAAAAAAAAAAAGTTCGGAACTACCCTCGCATTGCAAGGATAGTACCGTGCCATTTTTTTCTGCATGGGTAGCCGGTGGTGAAAGGGTACAGTACCGCCTGACATTGAAAATAGGTACAACATACTTCATTACTTTTGTCAGAACAACACATTTTTTTATAAAATAACTCAATTTCAATTAATACAGCGAAGCCGGATACCAGTGTGGGAAAGAATGACAATTTATTTATTTAATTGATCACATGTGCACTCCCACAAAATAAATCCCTACATCCAGTTTGGTGAGATTATGAAATGAATGAATGTATGGTCGTCTGCTAACCGCAGATAGTGAATGTGAATATATGATCATCTTTGAGACGATCCTTTGGCCACCTTTGGTGGGACCAAAGAGATGAAATTTGCCTGAGCTTTGAGTGCCTGAAATGTGGCTGACCAATATGGTAAGAAGGTGCTCCCCCCACTTCGACAGAGGTGTGAGAGAACCTAAAAGAATGGCCATGTTTCAGCACTCTGCCGCTGGATCTTGTGCTGTTAAGACCCGTTTTAGTTGTGCTCCGTGATGGCGAAAGACTGGAGACATGGTATGCATGTGGAATATTTAAGTTTAGTTTGAAATAATAATTTCTCTATCTCAGGAACTTTTGTGGGGAGAATTAAATGTCAGGCAGGTAATATTAATGGGATTGTAGTAATCTTCGGAAGTGACCAACGGTCACATTGAAACCACGTGTAGCAATAAGTTGAAATACTTCCGTGTGCTTAAGTTAAGCTGAATTACTAGCGTGTGTACAATAAGTTGAAATATTTAAGAAATAGCGTGTGTACCATAAGCTGAAATATTTAAGAAATGGCGTGTGCAGGACTTGAAATTAGAGACGAGTACTTCCACGTGGTGAGTACTGTGTGAGTCTCAATCTGTGTATGAGACAAAAGATAAAGAGAAGTACTCGTCCATGGTATCAGTTGAGGACTCGTGTGTGTGATGATTATGTTCTTAATGTTAAATTGCGTGATATGATTCCGTGTGACGCTAGATTTAAACTCTGAGAGAGAATCAAGGTGAGTCGGCCATCTATCCAGCAACGCCACTTGGCTTGCATTGCACGGGAAGACGTGCATATATCTCCAGAGTTCACAGTAGGAAAGTAGAATTACTAAGTGGGGCAGTGTCGTGTGAAACTGGGATAAATATTAATTGAAGTGGGAAAGCTGAATGTGATAATGTTGTAACCATTCTTTGTGTAGTATTTCATATTGTTGTGTGGTGTATGTCATGTATTTTGGGTATGTGTGGCTTGCATGGGAGAGTAGCAAGGTAGTTTCAAAAGATTTGTGGGTTATGCTTGTTCCTTCTGTATCGCTCGATCTGGAGGAAAGTTTCGTGATGATGATTGTGAGAGTCGAAGCGTGAGATATAATAAAAGATCCACCATGCTAACCAGAAAGTGCACTGTAGCGTTAAATGATTACGAGACCATAAGGTAGAGAATCACCAATGTAAAGCCATGCCCACTGGGCGGAATTTCTCATGTGATATTGTTGTAGGTTATAGAATTTGTGTGTTTAGGTTAGAGAATTTATCGGAATAAATAAGATAGTGAAAAGAAAAAGATTGGTGGACTTTTCCTTCGAATTGTATGTTGCCATAATGTCCCGAATTTATAATGTGTGCGCCATTCATATTCAGTGCGGTGGCCACGTGTTGACAAAAGCCGTTAAATAAAAGACAAAAAGTAAATGTGGTATTGCCAGTGCGTAGTGTACAGTCAGAGTTCTGTAAATTACTGATAGTCAGATGCGTGTTTCCGTTGCGTATTATTCATAC
Organism: Schistocerca nitens; assembly: GCF_023898315.1. NCBI lineage: Eukaryota > Metazoa > Arthropoda > Insecta > Orthoptera > Acrididae > Schistocerca > Schistocerca nitens. Next base: position 897,896,138 of record NC_064614.1, on the reverse strand, counting down.
AGGAGGATAATTAGTAACTAAATAGTAAGGTACGAGAGTTCATGTTACTCGATAAATTAAGAATGAATCCACTCGCTTGGCAGACCACTCATCTTGCAGGCCTGACTGCTTGATGGCACAGTATGAGCAAGGCATGTGGGTGCCTCTCAATATGAAGGTCTTCTTTCAATAGCAGTACAAGTCCATTTTTATTAATTCTGAGATACAGAATCCTAAAGTTAAATGAGCGCTGAAAAATCTGCAGTTGAGATACCAGAAATATTCAAGCATATGGGTTCTTCCTAGAGATGGACCTTTCTTTATGTTTGTTTGGACCATTTTGTCAGAAGCATTATAGACAGAAAAGTGGAGGTAATGGACTTGTACCACTATTGAAATAAGCCCTTCATATGATGTAAATATTAACCACATGAAAATGTAGCAGAAAACTCTGGGATTCCTTGGAAAAAAGATACCACATTCCTTGCAAAAAGTTATTGGGTATTTTTAAAGGAAGTGCATTGAATGAATAGTGTGATGCCATTATGTTACCTTCATCCTATATCTGATGTAGCGATTGTAAGAGAGATTAGGATATGTATACAGATATATAGACAATCATTTTTAATCGGTGTATACATGAGTGTGGAATAGGAAAGACAACAGCCATGGGCTATACACTTGCTTGTGATGTATGGGATCATATGTTGATGTGGGCTGTTAGAGGATGATGCTTTTATCTGTGCGATGATTCCAATACTAGCAAGCTGTAGCGATTTGCATGAAGATCTGCAGAGGACTGGTACAGACACCGGTTGTAAATAAGTCTTTAAAGTACTGATCTTGTGCAGTTACACTACCAATGTAAACAGTAACAGCGGTGTAATACCTAGCAGTATAGGCAAGATCGTCGTCTCGGGAAAATTTTATGCAGCTTACATAAATTTTTGTCTGTTGTAAGCAGTATATGATCTCTTCATTTATTTAGTTCGTAATTGCCGTAAAGCATATGTCAGAGGAACACGTTATCAATTACACCTGCATTGCAAAATACTGTCTGACTGCTGCAAATATCGTGTAAGGTCTGTGGCCACTAATTACATGCTGCTGTCATACAGCGTGCGGCCTCTTGGCTGGCGCACTGTGTGTTTTACCTTGTCTGGCTGGCGGACGGGGAATTAGTTATTCAAGCATCCGCTAGTAGCGAGCGTATGGGAGGAGACCGCTTCTGTGGTGCGGTACAGCGGGGTTGGTAGGTCCGCGGCCATGCTCAGCAATGTGTGTGGCACTCCAGCGTGGTGCGAAAGCTTCGACGCAGGCAGAACCTATCTGACACGTGGATCGAGCGGAGGCCTTCGCAGTGTGGTATTTGTTTAGTTAAATAAACGTTCCTGTACCGTTCTGTCCCATCGTGTGATAATCGTTAAACGTGAAAAGTCTCATATTTGTGAAAACCTTCGTGCCTTAGGCTCACAATCTTGAAAAGTAGTTGAAAATGGGGATTTGGAATACTGGGAAAAAAATCGACAAGGAAGCGCAGTTTGATAGTGACACCATAGCGGGACGACCACTGTTGTTAACAACCGGCTGGCCTAGTTCCGACAACTGTTCATGAAGCAGATTGCACCAGAAGGTTTCCCATGATTTTAAACTTATGGTAAGTGGATTTTTTTTAAATGACATCTTTTTTACACAATCACCGCTGTACACACTCCGTGGCGCCATGTATCTGAAATGCACTTAATATTTTAAAATGTTAAATAAATCATACTTGTCTGTAGAAATGTTCCTGCTTAGAGTGTTTTTATTTCCTGCCATTATTTACAATTCTACTATAAACTTATAGTGTCAGATTCCTCTAAGGTAGCCTTATAGTGACGTCATGTTGTGTATGTCATTATTTTTAACAAATTTGATAATATTGAGCAGTAATAATAATAATAATAATAATGTCGTGTGACGAGGGCCTCCCGTCGGGTAGACCGCCCGCCGGGTGCAAGTCTTTCGATCTGACGCCACTTCGGCGACTTGCTCGTCGATGGGGATGAAATGACAACACAACACCCAGTCCCTGAGCGGAGAAAATCTCCGACCCAGTCGGGAATCGAGCCCGGGCCCTTATGATTGACAGTCTGTCGCGCTGACCACTTTTTTTTAAATCTCATTTCGTTCGCTTTTGTTCGTTGCATCTGCTCGGGGCGGACGTCGTAAGACATCCATTTATGTTCGTTGTTGACCGATTGACTCAGTTTTTTTATTACAGAGGGCACGTAACCCTCTGACCGAGCACACTGAGCTACCGTGCCGGCCACCACTCAGCTACCGGGGGCGGGCATACTGAGCAGTGAGAGACATGGATGAATTAATAATACATACGGTCTTAGGCTTTTTATTCCGCCCAGGGTCGTGGCTGGTCACTGTTGATGCTTCATGATGTTGACAGATCAATGCACAATGTGTTTGCGAATGTGTGTGGGAAGGGGGGACGGGGGGAAGGGGGGATGGGTTGATGGAGAGATCACACCAATGTTGTAACTTCCTGCCATATAAACGTGGCCCAGTTCACCTAGAGTAGTGGGGGTAACTTGAAGGTGGCCATTTTGCCCATAAATCGTGGTAATTAAGATAATTCTACAAGCTTTTTTTTTTGTTTGAGTCGTCAGTCTGCTGACTGGTTTGATGCGGCCCGCCAAGGAATTCCTCTCCTACGCCAAACTCTTCATCTCAGCGTAGCACTTGCAACATACGTCCTCAACTATTTAATGGATGTATTCCACTCTCTGTCTTCCTCTACAGTTTTTGCCCTCTACAGCTCCCTCTCGTACCTTGGAAGTCATTGCATGATGTCTTAATAGATGTCCTATCATCCTGTCCAACTTGTCCGTGTTTTCCACATATTCCTTTCCTGACAAACTGCCTATTGGCTTCTGTCTCGGGTTCTTCGGCCGACGTTCATCTAATGATTTTTCTGACGTTTCGCCAGCACGAGTGGCTGGCATTGTCAAAGCTTCACCCTCCATTGCCGGTGGTGAACTCGATTGGAGCCGAGCTCGCGGGCGCAGACTATATGTACCTGGCGCGCCAACGTCCGAGGGCTTCTCCGCGGTCATTTCCGGTGCGGTTCTCCTCTTGCTACCTGCGACGGTCGTTCGCTGCAGTACGGGAAGCCAGGATCCGTTGACCTTAAGGCTTTCCTCTTTCTTGTTCAAACTGTTCGCGTGTTTTTGTATTTCTACAGCTTCTCTGAACAAGCGCGTGTGATAGTGGTTCTCTACAGCCAGAACTTCCGTGTCGGCGAATTTTATTACGTGGTCGGTCTCATTCAGTGCGTGTTCTGCCACGGCCGATTTCTCCACCTGCCCCAACCTGCAATGTCGCTTATGCTCCTTGATCTTGGTGTTAATGGATCGTCCAGTCATCCCGACATAAACTTTTCCGCATGTGCATGGTATGTGGTATATTCCCGACATTGAAAGTGGGTCTCTTTTCTCCTTCGCCGATCTAAGACACTCTTTGATCTTCCTTGTCGGTTTGAAGATCGTCTTTACGCCATGTTTGCGCAATATACGGCCGATTCTGTCCGTCACTCTGGGAATGTATGGCAGAAAGGCCGTACCCGACATTTCTTTTTCTGGTTCCTTACTTCGCCGAGTGTTTGGCTCAGTTACACTTCTAATATAATTTGTGGAGTACCCATTGCTCCTCAGGACTGTTTCCAGGTGTTGCATTTCTCGTTTGAGGTGTTGCGGCTCACATATTCGTCCTGCTCTCGTTACGAGCGTACTAATCATGCCCCTTTTCTGGCTCGGGTGGTGGTTTGACAGTTTGTGCAGGTATCGGTCCGTGTGAGTCGGTTTTCGATACACGCTGTGTCCCACGTTTTCGCCGTCCCTTGTGACCAGCACATCTAGAAATGGCAGTTTCTTGTCCTTTTCTACTTCCATGGTAAATGTTGTGTTGGCATGGAGGCTGTTCAAGTGTCTTAGGAAGTCACCGAGCTGTTCTTCACCATGGCTCCACACCACGAAAGTATCATCGACGTACCTGTACCACACCTTAGGTTTGCAAGTGGCCGAGTCCAGTGCCTGTGCTTCGAATTGTTCCATGAAGAAGTTGGCCACCACTGGAATGAGAGGACTACCCATGGCGACGCCTTCCAGCTGTTCGTAGAAGTCGCCATTCCACGTGAAATAGCTCGTGGTGAGACATGCATGGAAGAGCTTTCTGATGTCTAGCGGGAAAATGGAACCGATGTGCTCCAGAGCGTCACTGAGTGGCACTTTCGTAAATAACGAAACAACATCAAAGCTGACCAGGATGTCGTTTGGTGCAAGTTTCAGTTTCTTCAGCTTCTCAATGAAATGTCCTGAGTCCTTAATGTATGTGTCGGTCTTCCCCACGTGTGGTTGGAGCAGAGAGGCCAAGTGTTTTGCCAGCTTAAATGCCGGCGGACATACAGAGAAACCTGCGCAACACAGAAGCCCTACCACCTCGGCTGTATGGATTACCCAAGATCCATAAGAACAACGTTCCACTGAGACCGATCGTTAGCGCTCCTGGATCACCGACATATAAGCTGGCAAAACACTTGGCCTCTCTGCTCCAACCACACGTGGGGAAGACCGACACATACATTAAGGACTCAGGACATTTCATTGAGAAGCTGAAGAAACTGAAACTTGCACCAAACGACATCCTGGTCAGCTTTGATGTTGTTTCGTTATTTACGAAAGTGCCACTCAGTGACGCTCTGGAGCACATCGGTTCCATTTTCCCGCTAGACATCAGAAAGCTCTTCCATGCATGTCTCACCACGAGCTATTTCACGTGGAGTGGCGACTTCTACGAACAGCTGGAAGGCGTCGCCATGGGTAGTCCTCTCAGTCCAGTGGTGGCCAACTTCTTCATGGAACAATTCGAAGCACAGGCACTGGACTCGGCCACTTGCAAACCTAAGGTGTGGTACAGGTACGTCGATGATACTTTCGTGGTGTGGAGCCATGGTGAAGAACAGCTCGGTGACTTCCTAAGACACTTGAACAGCCTCCATGCCAACATAACATTTACCATGGAAGTAGAAAAGGACAAGAAACTGCCATTTCTAGATGTGCTGGTCACAAGGGACGGCGAAAACGTGGGACACAGCGTGTATCGAAAACCGACTCACACGGACCGATACCTGCACAAACTGTCAAACCACCACCCGAGCCAGAAAAGGGGCAACACCTGGAAACAGTCCTGAGGAGCAATGGGTACTCCACAAATTATATTAGAAGTGTAATTGAGCCAAACACTCGGCGAAGTAAGGAACCAGAAAAAGAAATGTCGGGTACGGCCTTTCTGCCATACATTCCCAGAGTGACGGACAGAATCGGCCGTATATTGCGCAAACATGGCGTAAAGACGATCTTCAAACCGACAAGGAAGATCAAAGAGTGTCTTAGATCGGCGAAGGAGAAAAGAGACCCACTTTCAATGTCGGGAATATACCGCATACCATGCACATGCGGAAAAGTTTATGTCGGGATGACTGGACGATCCATTAACACCAGGATCAAGGAGCATAAGCGACATTGCAGGTTGGGGCAGGTGGAGAAATCGGCCGTGGCAGAACACGCACTGAATGAGACCGACCACGTAATAAAATTCGCCGACACGGAAGTTCTGGCTGTAGAGAACCACTATCACACGCGCTTGTTCAGAGAAGCTGTAGAAATACAAAAACACGCGAACAGTTTGAACAAGAAAGAGGAAAGCCTTAAGGTCAACGGATCCTGGCTTCCCGTACTGCAGCGAACGACCGTCGCAGGTAGCAAGAGGAGAACCGCACCGGAAATGACCGCGGAGAAGCCCTCGGACGTTGGCGCGCCAGGTACATATAGTCTGCGCCCGCGAGCTCGGCTCTACCACACCTGGCCCATAACGCAGACCCGCACACACTATCACGGATCCTGTTCTGGAATGCAGACTCGATCCACAACAAAAGGGCAGAATTTGCCGCGTTCATGGAGCGCAAGGGAATCCTTGTCGCGCTACTGAGCGAGACTAAACTTAAACCGCACAAACAATTAAACTTTCCTGGCTACTGTGTCTATCGTACCGACCGACCGGGCGACGCCGTGGCAGGTGGAACTGCAATCGTCATACACAAAGACATTGAGCACACAAACATAGAGCTCCCTGAACTGGAAAAAATCGAGGCTACGGCCGTCAGAGTCAAGTTCAACGGAGCCTACACCACACTGATATCGGTATACAACAGCCCTGTAGGCATTTCAACACGTGATATCAGCACATTACTCAACATCTCACCGCGAGTAATAGTCGCTGGAGATCTGAACGCTAAACACCCACAATGGAATTCACGTATACGAAATCCCAACGGCAAAAAACTGTACGAACATTCACTTGGCAGAAACTACATTATACTAGCGCCGACTGAACCGACGCACATTCCCTATCAGAGGGGACTCAGGCCAGACGTGATAGACATGGCCCTCATCAAGGGCATTACAACGACACTCAACGTTGGCGTTGAAAACGATCTGCCCTCAAACCACCAACCTGTAATACTATACATTGAGGAAACACTGCAGCACATGGAACAACGCAAGATGTTGGACTACGGGCGTGCGAATTGGACAAGGTTCAAGCAAACGCTCGATAGCCACATCCCACCTATACACGAAATTAATGAAACAGCACAAATTGACGAGGCAGTAGAAACCCTCACTAACGCCGTCCAGGACGCAATAGCAGGCACCATACCTGATCGGACCTCACAACAACGCAGTGCGGCCCTGCCCCAGGAAATCCTGGGCCTAATCTCAATGAGGAATCGCCTCAGGAGACAATGGCAGCGCACCAGGCGTCCGTACTTCAAACGGCACACTAACAGACTACAGGGCATCATACATGATAAAATACAAACACATAGAACACAACAGTGGAACCAAAAACTCGAAGGGCTGGACACCACACGACCTGGCGTGTGGCAACTAGCCCGACACTTCACCAGGGAGAAAATATACACCCCAACGCTTCAAGGGCCCGACGGACCTGCATACTCAGCGGAAGAGAAAGCAGAACTAATGGCCCGAACACTCGCAGCGTCATTCACACCGAACCTGGTACCATCAGATCCAGTGTTCACACTTGCTTCTGACCAAGAGGTTACACGCATTCTAGCCCAACCATCGCGCGACGACATTCGACATGCTAGCACAGCCGAAGTCTCCTGGGCTATAATGCATTCCGCCGCTAGGAAAGCCCCTGGTCATGATGGCATTCAAAAGCGTGTCCTCCAGGAGTTCACGGATAAAGCAACTGAGTACCTAACACACATAACGAATGCCATACTAAAACACCAACACTTCCCCGCCTTTTGGAAGACGGCCAAGGTCCTGATGTTCAGGAAGCCGGGGAAAGACCACAGCCTCCCACAAAATTACCGACCCATCAGCCTTCTGAGCTCGCTCAGTAAGATTGTTGAGAAGGTGATTCTCAAACGCATCACTAGGCACTGCATAACAAATGACATCCTGAGACCGGAGCAATTCGGCTTCAGGAATCACCACTCCACAACACAACAACTCCTACGGGTCGTTGAACATATAACACATGGTTTCAACATGAACAAAGCTACAGGGGCAGTGTTCCTGGACATCGAAAAGGCTTTCGACCGTCTATGGCACAACGGCCTCATCCGCAAACTCAGCGACGCGGGATTCCCCGACGGGCTGCTGCGTCTAATACACTCATACCTCACAGACAGGAGTTTCAACACTGATGTGCAGCGAAAACAATCAACACGACACGGTATACACGCGGGAGTACCCCAGGGAAGCATCCTAGGGCCCCTACTGTTTAACCTCTACATAAACGATCTCCCAACTACACACAACACAATGATGGCAATCTACGCGGATGACACAGCCATCCTTGCGCAAGATTGGAAACCATCAAACATTACGTCACGCCTACAGACTGCACTCAGAGTGGCCGAGCCTTGGTTGGAGAAATGGCGTGTTAGAGTAAACGTCGACAAGTGCGAAGCCGTTCTGTTCACTAGAAGACCGAAGCAACTGCGCAAACACCGTTACTGCAGACCAATAACCCTACATGCACGTCCAATACGTTTCCGCGAGAAAGTCAAATACCTCGGTGTCTGGCTGGACCGGAAATTACTCTGGGGGGACCACATACAACACATGACCAACCGAGCTAGCGCGAGGCTCAAACAGCTCTATCCTATGCTCAACAGGCGTAGCACACTGAACAGAAGGGTGTCGAGGTCCATGTACATGACACTTATCCGACCCCTGATGACGTACGCAGCTCCTGTCTGGGGATACGCTGCGCCTACACGCCTGCGCCGTCTGCAGCTCATACAAAACAAAGTACTCAAAATCATAAGCAATGCTCCACGATACACACGCATCGCGGACCTTCACCGGGAATACCGACTTGAGACTCTCACGGATGTAATCCACAAACTCACCACAAGACTATACAGAAACTCCAGACATTCGCAGAACCCGTTTATTCTGAATCTGGGGAACTACGACCATAACCATAGATGGAAACATAAAAGACCAAAAGACATACTTGTAAGGGCATAACATCTATGCCGGCCGCGGTGGTCTAGCGGTTCTGGCGCTGCAGTCCGGAACCGCGGGACTGCTACAGTCGCAGGTTCGAATCCTGCCTCGGGCATGGGTGTGTGTGATGTCCTTAGGTTAGTTAGGTTTAAGTAGTTCTAAGTTCTAGGGGACTTATGACCTAAGATGTTGAGTCCCATAGTGCTCAGAGCCATTTGAACCATTTTTTTAACATCTATGGCCAAGCATACGCAAACATAACGGCACAGGCGAGCCCCTGTTAATCAGACGCTATTGCTGGATATCCAGCTGAAATACACTGCCGAATAACTGGCACCACACAGGGAAGCCGTACCGTACACCGCATGCAAACAAGCTCCACACATCCCCCACACAGTGAGACGATCTATGGCCGATCTCCCACTACTGTATATCGATCTTGAATGTTCCAGGAATGTAGCAGCTGCAGCCACTGGGATACATCGCCATCGCTTGTCACGGTAATGATGCATGATACCCATACTAACAAACCCAACCTTGCATGAGCTATCGCAGCTAGTAAGCCACTACTGCTCTTACTACCCATCCCACTGTCGCAGAGGTTTTTTTCCCACGGCACGAGCCATGGCACTTTTTTCCCTCTGCTCTTCAAATCGCTACCCTCACTCGCGTTTCGTCCACTATCTATCACCTGATGGACCGTGTTAATGCGTAGCCTTACCCAGACGCACGGACAACATCACAGCCCAGCATCCTGTGATCCACTTACTAGATAACTAACATGTTTTACGGAGGTGACAGTAGAACTTTTGGTTTGGTCACCACGTTGGTGCGGGCGTGGAGGGGCCCCATCTCTATTAAAAAAAAAAAAAAAAAAAAAAAGCTCGGCTCCAGACACAGAAAACTATTACACAGAGCCCTGGCAGGTGGAGGGCCAGCCCTGTAGGCATTTCAACACGCGATATCAGCACATTACTCAACATCTCACCGCGAGTAATAGTCGCTGGAGATCTGAACGCAAAACACCCACAATGGAATTCACGTATACGAAATCCCAACGGCAAAAAACTGTACGAACATTCACTTGGCAGAAACTACATTATACTAGCGCCGACTGAACCGACGCACATTCCCTATCAGAGGGGACTCAAGCCAGACGTGATAGACATGGCCCTCATCAAGGGCATTACAACGACACTCAACGTTGCCGTTGAAAACGATCTGCCCTCAAACCACCAACCTGTAATACTATACATTGAGGAAACACTGCAGCACATGGAACAACGAAAGATGTTGGACTACGGGCGTACGAATTGGACAAGGTTCAAGCAAACGCTCGATAGCCACATCCCACCTATACACGAAATTAATGAAACAGCACAAATTGACGAGGCAGTAGAAACCCTCACTAACGCCGACCAGGACGCAATGGCAGGCACCATACCTGATCGCACCTCACAACAACGCAGTGCGGCCCTGCCCCAGGAAATCCTGGGCCTAATCTCAATGAGGAATCGCCTCAGGAGACAATGGCAGCGCACCAGGCGTCCGTACTTCAAACGGCACATTAACAGACTACAGGGTATCATACATGATAAAATACAAACACATAGAACACAACAGTGGAACCAAAAACTCGAAGGGCTGGACACCACACGACCTGGCGTGTGGCAACTAGCCCGACACTTCACCAGGGAGAAAATATACACCCCAACGCTTCAAGGGCCCGACGGACCTGCATACTCAGCGGAAGAGAAAGCAGAACTAATGGCCCGAACACTCGCAGCGTCATTCACACCGAACCTGGTACCATCAGATCCAGTGTTCACACTTGCTTCTGACCAAGAGGTTACACGCATTCTAGCCCAACCATCGCGCGACGACATTCGACATGCTAGCACAGCCGAAGTCTCCTGGGCTATAATGCATTCCGCCGCTAGGAAAGCCCCTGGTCATGATGGCATTCAAAAGCGTGTCCTCCAGGAGTTCACGGATAAAGCAACTGAGTACCTAACACATATAACGAATGCCATACTAAAACACCAACACTTCCCCGCCTTTTGGAAGACGGCCAAGGTCCTGATGTTCAGGAAGCCGGGGAAAGACCACAGCCTCCCACAAAATTACCGACCCATCAGCCTTCTGAGCTCGCTCAGTAAGATTGTTGAGAAGGTGATTCTCAAACGCATCACTAGGCACTGCATAACAAATGACATCCTGAGACCGGAGCAATTCGGCTTCAGGAATCACCACTCCACAACACAACAACTCCTACGGGTCGTTGAACATATAACACATGGTTTCAACATAAACAAAGCTACAGGGGCAGTGTTCCTGGACATCGAAAAGGCTTTCGACCGTCTATGGCACAACGGCCTCATCCGCAAACTCAGCGACGCGGGATTCCCCGACGGGCTGCTGCGTCTAATACACTCATACCTCACAGACAGGAGTTTCAACACTGATGTGCAGGGAAAACAATCAACACGACACGGTATACACGCGGGAGTACCCCAGGGAAGCATCCTAGGGCCCCTACTGTTTAACCTCTACATAAACGATCTCCCAACCACACACAACACAATGATGGCAATCTACGCGGATGACACAGCCATCCTTGCGCAAGATTGGAAACCATCAAACATTACGTCACGCCTACAGACTGCACTCAGAGTGGCCGAGCCTTGGTTGGAGAAATGGCGTGTTAGAGTAAACGTCGACAAGTGCGAAGCCGTTCTGTTCACTAGAAGACCGAAGCAACTGCGCAAACACCGTTACTGCAGACCAATAACCCTACATGCACGTCCAATACGTTTCCGCGAGAAAGTCAAATACCTCGGTGTCTGGCTGGACCGGAAATTACTCTGGGGGGACCACATACAACACATGACCAACCGAGCTAGCGCGAGGCTCAAACAGCTCTATCCTATGCTCAACAGGCGTAGCACACTGAACAGAAGGGTGTCGAGGTCCATGTACATGACACTTATCCGACCCCTGATGACGTACGCAGCTCCTGTCTGGGGATACGCTGCGCCTACACGCCTGCGCCGTCTGCAGCTCATACAAAACAAAGTACTCAAAATCATAAGCAATGCTCCACGATACACACGCATCGCGGACCTTCACCGGGAATACCGACTTGAGACTCTCACGGAGGTAATCCACAAACTCACCACAAGACTATACAGAAACTCCAGACATTCGCAGAACCCGTTTATTCTGAATCTGGGGAACTACGACCATAACCATAGATGGAAACATAAAAGACCAAAAGACATACTTGTAAGGGCATAACATCTATGGCCAAGCATACGCAAACATAACGGCACAGGCGAGCCCCTGTTAATCAGATGCTATTACTGGATATCCAGCTGAAATACACTGCCGAATAACTGGCACCACACAGGGAAGCCGTACCGTACACCGCATGCAAACAAGCTCCACACATCCCCCACACAGTGAGACGATCTATGGCCGATCTCCCACTACTGTATAACGATCTTGATTGTTCCAGGAATGTAGCAGCTGCAGCCACTGGGATACATCGCCATCGCTTGTCACGGTAATGATGCATGATACCCATACTAACAAATCCAACCTTGCATGAGCTATCGCAGCTAGTAAGCCACTACTGCTCTTACTACCCATCCCACTGTCGCAGAGGTTTTTTTCCCACGGCACGAGCCATGACACTTTTTTCCCTCTGCTCTTCAAATCGCTACCCTCACTCGCGTTTCGTCCACTATCTATCACCTGATGGACCGTGTTAATGCGTAGCCTTACCCAGACGCACGGACAACATCACAGCCCAGCATCCTGTGATCCACTTACTAGATAACTAACATGTTTTACGGAGGTGACAGTAGAACTTTTGGTTTGGTCACCACGTTGGTGCGGGCGTGGAGGGGCCCCATCTCTCTTTTTTAGCTCGGCTCCAGTTCACCACCGGCAATGGAGGGTGAAGCTTTGACAATGCCAGCCACTCGTGCTGGCGAAACGTCAGAAAAATCATTAGATGAACGTCGGCCGAAGAACCCGAGACAGAAGCCAATAGGCAGTTTGTCAACAAGTGGCCACGAAAGCCTCAACAATTTTGTATTCCTTTCCTCTCCGATTCTGCGCAGGACATCCTTATTTTTTTACCTTATCAGTCTACCTAAATTTCAATAGTCGTCTGTTGCACCATATCTCAGATTCTTTGATTCTCTTCTGTTTCAAGTTTTCCGACAATCCCTGTTTCACGACCACACAATGGTGTGCTGCTGACGTAAATTTTAAGAAATTTTTTCCTCAGATTAAGACCTATGTTTGATAGTACTAGACTTTTCTTGGCCAGGATTGCCGTTTTGCCAGCGTTAGTCTATTTTTAACGTCCTTTGATCCATCCATCATTGGTCATTTTGCTGCCTAGGTAGCAGAATTTTCACCCGTTCTGAAGTTAAATTTCTCATTGTTGTCATATCTGCTATTTCTCACTACTTTCGTCTTTCTTCGTTTTACTTCCAGTCCATATTCTGTACTCATTCTATTCATCAGTTTCTGTAATGATTCTTTGCTTTTACTGAGGATAGCAATGTCATCAGCAAATCATTGATATTCTTTCACCTTGAAAGGTTCTTACAGCCATGTTATTGCAGTGCGTCATATTTTAGGTTTATGTTAGTATAACATAAGAGCACACTTATACTCGTATATTTGGCTTACATAAATAGTATCACTTAAGAGCACAAGTGCACTACACAGACTGGGAGGGAGGGCAGCCACGTGAAAAAAATCCTAAATAAACATAAACAAATAACCGATAAGACCACATGTGAGCAGTTTTTTAAGCCAACAATGGAGCCCTTGTCCCAGAGAGTGGGATGGGTGACTTTCACACATGCTAGATGGATGGGTGACCTTGACACGTTTCATGATTTTAGGGAATGGGGGTGACCTTGGAAGTGACAAGTGATGTCTATTTACTCAAGGGTCCTAAATCAATGTGTCCGAATAACCTCTGTTGCACCTATGACGCCCGGGACTTGCAGATCCTTTACAGTACACAGAATTCTTTTGCAGTTATCTTTGGCTCACTCGTCAGGAATTACACCCTGAGACACCTTCATGTACTATGACTGAAACGTAGGTGCCACCACTTAAAGAAACATTGTGAGACATTGTCGACATTGAAATATTGTAAATACTTTTCTGTTAACTACAGTCGGGCATGGCCAGTGTCCTCACACTTCTATTTATTGCGTAGTCGGTCTGATGGTCGAGCCTGCAACTTTTATTTCTGGTCTGTAATTGGCTGGTCCTGTCGAACATTTACATACTGAAGTGTCAAGGAGTTTTCGGACAGATCTGGAATTGTCTTATAGGGCCATCTTTGGTACCATGAGAATACAGAGTCAAGTATCAGATAATACAAAGCTTTCGTGTCTCCGGCGGAGTGAGTGAAACGAAATGGCGGACCGTTTCGATGAATATCACTCCTATCATCTTCTGGCATAGATGCGAGGAGTAATGCCCAATGATTATCGGAATGACACTCATCGATACGTCTTGCCATTTCGACGCATTCACTTGACTGCAAACATAAGAGCTTAATATTAGTTCAACATCCGGCCGCGGTGGCCGAGCTGTTCAAGGCGCTTCGGTCCGGAACCGCGCGACTGCTACGGTCGCAGGTTCGAATCCTGTCTCGGGTATGGTTGTGTGTGATGTCCTTAGGTTGGTTAGGTTTAAGTAGTTCTAAGTTCTAGGGGACTGATGACCTCAGTTGTTAAGTCCCATAGTGGGTTGGGTTGTTTTGGAGGAGGAGACCAGACAGCGAGGTCATCGGTCTCATCGGATTAGGGAAGGAAGGGGAAGGAAGTCGGTCGTGCCCTTTCAAAGGAACCACCCCGGCATTTGCCTGGAGCGATTTAGGGAAATCACGGAAAACCTAAATCAGGATGGCCGGACACGGGATAAGTCCCCTAGTGCTCAGAGCCATTTGAGCCATTAGTTCAACCCTCCACGAAAGACGTCGAAGTGGTGTCTGCTGTCAGAGTACTTAATTCTTCTGAAATACGTTTCGCTACAACCGCTTATCAAGCCATATATTCTCTACTTGCAAGTATTTGCGGGTAAACCTGCGCATTTATCGTTCGATATCTGCCGCAGACAGGAAGAAGCACAGAAAATCGCTGTACCACCAGGCACGTCTTCGTGTGCGGAAATAAGATCCTCATGCAGAATAATTTCAGCGCTTTACAGACGATGCTCACGAGCCTTTATCGACTACAGAACAGTGTAAACTTTTGACCAATGTAAACATGCGATTTCACGATGAAGGAACACATTGTCGGGTGTCTCTTCCTTCCTTGGACAGTTTTACGCGCCCTTGCAATTTGAGTCAAGCATTGTTTCCCATACCGGCTTTATGTCAGTTACCATGTATTTGAAAACTTCTTGTTCCGAGGAGAGAAAAAATTTGGTCACGTAGCAGATTTTTAGGACTTCGAGAGTTGCATCTCCATTTTAGTACATCCAGTGTTATTTTTGAGACTGGGCTGAAAACGAATAGATATTTTTCATCCCGTGACACAATGCACCATTTTTTTAGTAGGATCCAGCGAGGGGACGTAATAATTAAGACAGTGGCCTCGCATTCAGTACAACGATCGTTAAAAAGCCAGTCCCATCATTCAGATTTAGTTGTATGTTCTGGGATGCTTTCTTTGAAAAGAAAACTACAGATTTCCTTCTCCTAAGCGAACCGGAGCTCTGTCACTAATGAATTCAACGTTAGCGGAATGTTAAATCAGAATCTTCCTTCCTCTTATTTTTTCCACGAAGGATAATTGTAAATGCTAAGAACATAAATGCGTTATTTAAAGTGCCCTTGGAGAATGGTGTGAATTACATTTGCATGAACGTTAAGAGACACCTTAGGTGTCCTAGGTTTCCTCTGGTAGTTCTGTAACAATGATATTCAGATACCGAAGAAAAAAATCGTTTTGAGTATGTGATGGGCCATAATAAGAATTTGGGTTCAAGGAAATAGCAGCCAGATAGAGGTAACCTTCAACGGGAATAAATTATGTTGTGGTTTTCTAGAAGGCTGCTATAAATAATTAATTTGTTCTCATAGCTCTATATTTTCCTAAATGTTATATGTACAAGGGTCACTCCAAAAGAAATGCACACTATTTTTGTGAAAATACAGTTTTCATTCTGCATGTGTGACAGTTTTACATTGTGTAGATACATCCTACCCGCTTGTTTTCAAACTTAGTTCAACCTGTTCCCGTGAGTGGCGCTGTCACAGCATGTCTTCAAGATGGCTGCTACACTTGACATTCATCAGAAGCAACGTGCTGTCATAAAAGTCCTGTGATGTGCAAACGAGACAGTGGGAAACATCCACAAGAGTTTGAAAAAGCTGTATGGAGATGTTGCTGTGTATCACAGTACAGTTAGTCGGTGGGCAAGCAGGTTACGTGATGAAAGCGGGCACGGCAATATTGAGGATTGTCCTCGCAGCGGCAGGCCTCGTACTGCACACATTCCAGACAATGTGCAGAGAGTTAACGAATTGGTGACTGCTGACAGACGCATCACAGTGAACGAATTGTCAAGCTACGTTGGGTAGGGGAAGGAAGTGTTTGCAGAATACTGGAAGTGTCAGTCAAAAAACTATGGAAGCGATCACAAAACTCAGATGGACAACACTGAAACACCTGTCTTACAGTCCTGACCTGGCTCCATGTGACTATCATCTCTTTGGGAAACTGAAAGACTCTCTTCGTGGAACAAGGTTTGAAGATGATGAATCGCTTGTGCTGGGAACCCACGTGGCACAAACCTTTTTTAACAAAAGGTTTGTGCCACGTGGGTTCCCAGCATGTTGACAGTGGCTCACAAAGAAACAAGAAAAACGGTATGCAGCGAACTTTTGGAACAGTACGAGAATGGTGGAGATGAATTTCTTGGAAGAATTGTGACAGGTGATGAAACATGGCTCCATCATTTTTCACCAGAGACGAAGAGGCAATCAATGAAGTGGCATCGTGCAAATTCACCCAAGGGGAAAAAAAAAAATCAAAACCACACCTTCTGCTGGAAAAGTTATGGCTACGGTGTTTTTGGATTCCAAATGACTCTTGCTTGTGGACATCATGCGAAATGGAACCACCATAAATGCTGATGCAAAGGTGACGACACTGATGAAACTTCAAGCTCGACTGGGTCGTGTTCGACCACACCGACAAAAACAGGATGTTTTGCTGTTGCACGACAATGCACGGCCACATGTCAGTCAAAAAACTATGGAAGCGATCACAAAACTCGGATGGACAACACTGAAACACCTGTCTTACAGTCCTGACCTGGCTCCATGTGACTATCATCTCTTTGGGAAACTGAAAGACTCTCTTCGTGGAACAAGGTTTGAAGATGATGAATCGCTTGTGCACACTGTCAAATGTGGTCCCAACAGGTTGGTCCAGAATTTTACCGTGCGGGTATATAGGCGCTGGTTCCAAGATGGCGTAAGGCAGTTGAGAGGGATGGAAATAATGTGGAGAAATGAAAATATTGTTCTTAAAGAATGTATCTACACACTGTAAAACTTTCAAACATGTGGAATAAAAGATGGATAAAAAAATAGTGTGCATTTCTTTTGGAGTGACCCTCGTACAAATACGATTGATGCACGAATAGAATCGCAAACTTACCAAGTTTTCATGCTGCACGCTACAAATGTTTTATGAATGGGCATCATGTCAAACGAAGCATGTCAAAGCGGCAGCCACGTTCGTTCCATACTTAACGTAGCTACATCCTGTCAATTGCCATCACAGCAACACTGATGCGTTCTCTGAGCTGTTCCAGTGTTATTAGCAGTGGGGGTACGTAAACACCGTCCTTGATGTTCCCCAAAGCAAAGAGCCACAAAGCGTTAGGTCAGGCAATCTGGGGGCCAAGGAAACAGACTCATCTTCACGGCTACACCCAATACAGCGATGCGGAAGGTTGTCATTTAGGTAGCGATGAAGATCGATGCTCCAATGAGGGGGTCCTCCATGTTGTTGGAAGATAAAATTCGCTGTGGAAACAACCAGAACTGCGACGCCTCACAGTAAGGGGTACCCGCCACAGCCTTCTCACAGAAGAGACACGGCCTGTACAGCTTCGTCTGTCACTGCACAGAAAACATAACCTTCGGCGAATCTCCTTCATGCGCCACAATTTCGTGAGGATGTTCATTCCCCCACACTCTCACATCGTGATGAGTAACCTTTCCAGATAACTGTAAGGGTGCTTCGTCGCTGAGTATCAGCTTAGAGGCGAAACGTCAATACTCAAGTGCTTCCTGCAATATGATGCAAAAAAAAAAAAAAAAAAAAAACTGAAGGCGTCGGCCATAATCTTCCGGTTTTAATTGTTGCACGAGCTGCAGACGGTATGGTTTGAATTCTTCCACACGATTTGCTGCAACTTTCCAAGTTAGTGGCTTGTGCTGACCGTTGTTTTCTTTTTTTTTTTCCACAGCTGCATCTGGTACACTTGGTCGAACGGTGTCCTTAAAATGACGATCAACGCATAATGCTCTCTTTACATGGCGGTTCATTTCATAAACATCTCGCATATTCCAAAGCACAGAAACTGTTTCCTAACTTTGTCTTCATTTTGTCAAGAAAATATATTCGTCAAAATGCTGGTCAAAATGCGAACTCGCTGAGTTTATGGTTCTACTGCTGCATCAATCATATTTTTACATGTAATACTTTGGAAAATATAGTAGGCCTGTATTACGCGAGATTGTTCTATTTTTCATTTACCATAATTTTACAAAAAAATGGTTCAAATGGCTCTGAGCACTATGGGACTTAACATGTATGGTCATCAGTCCCCTAGAACTTAGAACTACTCAAACCTAACTAACCTAAGGACATCACACAACACCCAGTCCATAATTTTACATGTAAATATTTTGTGGTGATGTAAACAGTGGTTCCCAATCTCTCTGATACCATTACCCCAGAGTGCAATCAGATATTAGCTAATGCTCTTCCTCCTCCCCCCCATAGTCATCATCTAAGTTAACTTTACAACGAAAAAGAAATGTCTTTGAACACTTATTTTAAAAATGACGAAAGATAATTATATTTTGTTCTTGTAGGTGTTTTATTAAACCGCGAACTAATGACTCAATGAGACAATTGATACTGCTTATTTGAAACACACTTTTGTTATTGAATGATGAAGTAATACAACAAATATACAAAAGAAAACAGGAGAAAAAATTGAAAAATACATCCAACTGGCTGAGGAAGTCAAGGACATGTGGCATCAGGATAAAGTTGACATTATACCAATTATACCATCAACTACAGGAGTCATACCACACAATATCCACCAGTACAGCAATGCAATACAGCTACATCCAAACTTATATATACAACTACAGAAATCCGTAATTATTGATACATGTTCAATTACCCGAAAGTTCCTAAATGCCGTATAACATATACCGTACAGTTAAAAGGAAGTCACGCTTGATCAAGGTCCGCGTCACTTTCCATTTTTAACCAGACATAACGTCTGAGAAAAGAAAGAAATAATAATAATACTGTGTAGGTCCTTCAACAGTGTAGTAGCCATTGCCTGGCTAATACGATATACTGTCAGTTAGTTCGTTTATTGTTGCGTAGTGAAGTAGTGAATAATTACTCAATTTATGGTTTTCTTCTGGGAACTAGCTACGACTTGGACAAGGCATTTTCGTGAGGTAATTTAAGCATATGTGATATATACGTCTCAGTTTTACTTAGATGTATGGTAGAAACTATAAGGAACGATGAAAAGGTTTCCGTCTGAGGGTACTGCTACAGCGTATATGCAAACATAGCGCGACTCCGATGCTGGCAGGGTAAGTTCCCGAGAGCTGGACACTGGGTGAGACGGACCAGTGCCGTATTCGACTGATGCGCTGCTAGAGAGCAGCTCCCGCTTTTTTAGAGGAACATGTTTTGTGGAGAAAGGTGGTGGTAAAGAGTTGTTGTAATTTCCATGTTAGTTCTGGAGTAAAATCGCGTTCGCTGTTCTGGTAAGCCAAAAATTTATCTTGTAGTTATTTAATTTTAGTATTAAGACTTAGTTAGCACAATATTAATGCAGTTTTTATACTGCGAGCTTGACAAATGTTTAGGGATGAAACCAACCTAAAGCGGCTGCCGACATCGCTGCCTGCGAAAAGAAATCAGGGCGGTCCATTTCTCGCAGACAATCGGGAGAAATGGACCAGTACTATTTGGGAGGGAGGAACGAAGTGTATTAATATGGGGAAGATGAACCGCAATAAAATTTTTTCTTCAAGGCATGTGGAATAGTCCCAGTGAGTATGGTCACAGTCCAGGACTATGCTTATTTCTCGGAAGATACGTCTCTGCCAACTAATGGAAAAGCAGAAGCTCATACACAGGCCAACCAACCACTTCGAAGCTCATCAAAACCTAGTGATTCCAATCACTTCAGAAAAGCAGTACAAGTCATATTCCTTCACTGACACAAATTCGGACTCCACTCCTACTAAACCTAAAACTTCCAACGTTTCCCCTTAATACTGACCACTCGTTATACAAAAGTTTTGGAAGAAATATCACCTGTTCCTTGTATTAATAAAACTATGAATTTTAACAGGAAGGCAGCAACAGTATGCAAAGTGGTAAATGCTGCTGAAAGTACTGAAACTGTAAACAAAAGGGCAGATAAAAAAGGAAACAGGAAAAAGACACAAAAAGGATCACCAAACGAAAATACCAGTAAAGAGAAAAACAGGCCAAAAGACCTAAAAAAGAAAAATACTGCGAAATTTCACTGTGAAAATAACAGATTATGAAAGTAACGTTGATGAAAGGAATGGAGATGAAAGTGTTGGGTGACGTGAAATCTATCACGAAACTAATAAAATTATATTCGTTGTGTTTCCTGTCTACTATGATACATGAATGTTGTTCAACATTTTTTTAAAGTTTAACTGCTGTGGTGAGATAGAGTAATGCTTGAACAAACCCAACAACTCATTAGAGAAGCTGATGTTCAGTCAAGATTTATAATAAAATGATAAAACTATTTTGGATTCAAATATTTAATTTTATAATTCTCTATTCATTACAACAAATTCCAAATAAAAACATGTAATTTTAATGGACTTTTTCTGCCTGTATAGCCATTTTTATACAGTCCTCTTCTCCTAGTACACTGATCAATCTCACTCATGCACTTAAGGACGAGATGGCCCTCTCGTATACATATTCATTTTATCACATCTCTTGCATTTTAAATAGCAATGTCTCAATAATATATTATACTACGTTTATATGATACTCCATGCTGCAGAAGTTAAAATAAGTTAGAAAACACACAAATTTTACACTGAAGGAAAAGAAATGGTCGAACTCTAACGGACTTATTTTATAAGTACCGATATGTAGACAAACGATTAGCGTGGCATTAGTGTCTTTCCAACGTGCGTGCGTTAAATGCGGAAACGTGAACTACTAAATACGTTCAAAAAAGGACGAACGTGCTGTTATTCTTTTCTTGGTTACCGAAGGACAAACACTGGCAGACATCCATCGAAGAATGAAGAATGTGTATGTGGCAACACGTTTGTCGCAAACTCGAAAACTGCGACGAGGGGTGCTGCTACTTCATGTTAACGTAAGTCCTCACATCGCAAATATCGTGTCGCAGAAGATAACGCCAACTCAAGAGGGAGAGACTCAAGCACCACTCTATACTCATGATCTCCCCCACGCGATTACCACGCCTTCGGAACCTTAAAAAAGCCTTGAACGGTCGAAGATTCCTGTCAGACGAGCATGTTCAGCAAGCATCTACGGTCTTCTTCACACAGCAGGACACGGTCTTTAACCAAACGGGTACCTTCAGCCTGGTGCTCCGGTGGGATGATTGCCCCATCGCTTACGGCGATTTTGCCTGACCGGCAAACCGATTCTGGACTGTACGGCTTCGAATGGAAACTTTTTGATCGCCTCTTATGTAAAGTATGTTCGTTGTGAGTGAAATTTGTGAGGAAGATGATGTTCATATATTCGTTTCACAAGCTGTAACCTCTATCACACTGTGTCACACTTTAATAATGATAGTTTTGAGATAGAAGCTGCAATGATCTTTCAAAAATAATTTAGTTTCGTGACCGAAAGACAACTGAACTCTTTTTACCCTTTAGAAAATTTCATTTTACCCCTCAATGGGACAATTATCCTAAGCTTGCAGACCACTGTTGTAGAGGAATATTAAGATGGGAGGAACGTCGGAAATGCCAGTATTGATGAAACGAAAGCAATTGGCGCGCACGCTCCATGGAGGTTAATGGAGAACGTCAGCATCAAAGATGGCCGCTGTACGAATAACACACAACAAGTACCAACAACATCATCAATGTTAAAAGTTTTAATAATAATGTTCGTTTCTGCTTTATGGTTCTTAGTTCAGAATGGTTATTCGAAATGAGATCTGGATCGGCTGTAGAGCAGATGATTGCCCCATCGCTTACGGCGATTTTGCCTGATCGACGAACCGATTCTGGACTGTACGGCTTCGCTTAGGAGAAGGAAATCTGTAGTCTCCTTTTCAAAGAAAGCATCCCAGAACGTACACCTAAATCTGAATGATCGGACTGTGATTTTAACGATCGTACTGAATGCGAGGCCACTGTCTTAATTAGCACGTACCCTCGCTCGATCCTACTAAAAAATGGTGCATTGTGTCACGGGATGAAAGAAATCTCTTTGTTTTCAGCCTACTCTCAAAAATAACACCGGATGCACTAAAATGGAGGTGCGACTCTCGAAGTCCTAAAAATCTGCTACGTGACCAAATTTTTTTCTCTCCTCGGTACAAGAAGTTTTGAAATACATGGTAACTGACATACAGCCGGTATGGGGAACAATGCCTGAATCAAATTGCAAGGGCCCGTAAAACCGTCCAAGGAAGGAAGGGACACCCGACAATGTGTTCTTTCATCGTGAAATCGCTTGTTTACATTGGTCAAAAGTTGACAGTGTTCTGTAGTCGATAAAGGCTCGTGAGCATCGTCTGTAAAGCGCTGAAATTATTCTGCATGAGGGTCTTATTTCCACACATGAAGACGTAGCTGAGGGAACGGCGATTTTCTATACTTCTTCCTGTCTGCGGCAGATATCGAAGGATAAATGCGTTGATTTACCCGCAAATACTTGCAAGTAGAGAATACGTGGCAATTCTCAGGGAAGCTCACAGATGCTGGAACTGGCTCTAAATGCCTTTGTTCATTATATTTGCTATTTTCCATTATTTCATCATATTTCATCAACATGTGCACAGGTACCCTGGTTGCGTGCGGACAGGTACAGACATTTCTACATATTCTGTCTTCTCTACAGTTTTATCTATGTACACTGTTTCTCTTATCGCTCCTTGACATTAACCCTCTAGTCTGGACAACATGGCAGAAACAAATATTTCCATCAGACCAAAATCCATTCTGTCCCAGCCTTCTGAGTAGCAAGAACCCGACTCTGGAACAACTTCCCCCATTACATTAGAGATGTGAATAATACCTCCAGCCTCAGAATACTGTTATTGACATATCTGCTAAAACAGTAATAATGATTACCATTGTCGCAGTACACACTCGTCACCCTTGTACATTCTTTTTCCAGATCTTCATTTCCCATTATTCATAGCTGGTGAAGTCTCCTTAAACTTTCTTTCCCTAGAACTCACTGTACCAGAAAGTATCTATTTGTACACTTATAAATTCTTTTTATACCTGCCACTATCATTATTGTCATTATTATTAATATTATTATTTCTATTATCACTATTATTAGTAGCAGTATGAGCAGCAGTACAAATACCCCCAGTATTAACTTCCTAAATTCGCAGTATTATTTACTCTCAGTGTCACTTCAGACGCTAAAATCATTTTAATACTGTCATACTGAAATTGTTATTTCTTAGGTAACTATGATGTAAAAAAGACGCTGTATGTTGAAACCATGGTCCGATGTAAGAGAGGGCATGGAATCCAATCAGGTCAGGTTAAATAAATAAATAAAATAAAAATAAATAAAATTGTTGTCAGTTGGATACCATCGGCTGTAGCCACAGACCAGTTCCAAAAAGTAAGGGTTTGTCGGAAAATCGAAATCTACAGAAATTACTACAAGTGGTTGATTTCTGCGTCGCCATCGCCTCAGAAAATTTATGTGAATATGTAATTGCGAAAAGGGCAGTTGTTGAGTAGTATTTCTGATCTTTATCCAAACTGAGTTAGCTATCCCGTGGCATAACCTTATATGAGAAAAAGCTTTCTATTTTTTGATTTGCTTAATTTCAGTGGCACTGAGGGACTAAAAAATAACAAAGAATAGCGTTATTTTAACTTAAAAGAGTGCTGCTTTGAGTTTTCATGTTTACTGTAACACAATACTTGGAAAAGTAATGGTAATTAGACGCTTCTCGTAGGGTACAAGTAGCCGCGGCAATACATTTTTTTCTATAGGAAAGGTCAAAATAGTACCGCAGAACACAGCTCGAAGTAGCGGGTGTACAGGTGAAAGAATAATAAACTCCATTTGCCTTACAGCATTAAAATGTAGCTTGGAGATTTCAGTTTTGTGCCTTGAATTGATAATGTGCTGGAAGAACACGGAGAAACTGGTAGAGAAATATGTTTTGCTCCCCATTAAAGAGAAAACTTTGAAATAGTGAATGTAACTATAAAATACAATACAAAGAGGAAAGATTGACCTTAGTGTAGAGATTATTATGAGATTAAGAAAACACGCAAAAAAGAAATAAAGAAAAAACTCAAAGCCGGATTAAAACTAATTCAATGAAATTAGTTCGATATAGTTCAGGAGAAACAAATAGTTTTATATCCTTGAAACCGACTTAAGAATCTCTTTAGCAAAAATAATTAAGTTAGAGTGAGTGATCTCTGACAAGGGAAGTGTAATCGCAGAGAAACAAAGGAAAGATATTTATACTTATTTATTAGTAGTGAAAAACATGATATAACAGCCTTTTTATTTACGAGACAAAGCTGGTAATTTTCAAAGACAGTATAACCATATTTCTTAACTGCACCAAATTGGAAATGTACAGTGTACAAAGAATAAATTTATTTTAAAATTGTTCAAATGGCTCTGAGCACTATGCGACTTAACTTCTGAGGTCATCAGTCGCCTAGAACTTAGAACCAATTAAACCTATCTAACCTAAGGACATCACACACAGCCATGCCCGAGGCAGGATTCGAACCTGCGACCGTAGCGGTCGCTCGGCTCCAGACTGTAGCGCCTAGAACCGCACGGCCACTCCGGCCGGCCAAAAATTTATTTTAGAATTGTTTTGTACTCAGTAGTATAAAAACACTCAGTAGTATACAAGCTTATGCAAAGGAAATTAACATTAAGGGCTGTAACTTTTCCTAGTGTGGTGCATATAATTTAATGCATGAGCTAACACCTGGCTGTTATGCTGAAACGAACATATGTATAAGCACGATATGGCTGTGACTGTGTTATTCTGAATTATGATGAAAGTTCCTTTGGATATGTATGCATGTCCAAAGCACAGGTATTGCGGCGACTATAGCCGTTAGGAAATACATTAAATGTACTCACAATTCCTGCTGCAAAATGGAATGAAGATGGTGAAAATTTGTGTCGGACCGGGACTCGAAGCCGGATTTCCCGCATATTACGAGCGGTCGCCTTAACATTTGGCTATCCGCGCACAACTCAAGGCCAGAATCAAACTTCCTTATGTCGTCAACCATGCGTTTAGAACGTGTGCCCGCACATCCATTACGTACAAAAGGAGACCTTCAAGCGCCCCCTCACTCCCACACTCAGCCTCGCCAGTCAGGATTTCCGGTACGATGTTCCTGGCACTCCCTGCTACCACTGTACAAAAATTTTCAACTGCGCGAATTATTTCCCACATTCGACCTTTTTTGGTCTTCACTGTCTGGCCTTATTACACCACCGCTTGGTCGAGAATTACAGATTGTAAAATGGACATTTGTGTAAAGTTTACCTAAAAATTTCGTAAATTTTAACAGCATAAAATAGTTATATCTTTGTATTCGACAGGCATTCTGACTACGAAAATATTGTGCTTGAAATAGGCGACAATGCTGACGGTGTAATACCCCCAATCAATAGAGAAAAAAGGTCGAATATTGAAAATAGTTTGTGCAGTCGAAAGTTTTTATACAGTTATAGGAGTGAGTGCCACGAACAACACACCAGAAATCCTCACTGGTGAGGGATGAGTGTGGTGTGGAAGTGCATTTGAAGGTCGTGTTTGTAAGTTTTTCTTGAACAACTCGAAACCATGGCCACCAGCAGAAACGTACCCAAGTACAAGATTTAACTACATTAGACGTCTTGTTCATTTGTTCTTTAGGACTAACAGTTTGCGCGTAGCGAGCGAGAGAATATGAAAATCCCGCGCATGGTTTTTGAAGGTCAGATATAACATTATGAGTAGCTGGATCGGCTGTGCAGTCAAACATCAGGGCATACTTTGGGGTAGTACAAGCAGGAGGCGTCTTCGGAGCTAATTTTTTTCCTCCGAGAGAAGGGACATTAGCGTCTTATCGGGTATTTCTGCATTTCTCCTGTTACGCAGTGTACTCTCACAGAGGATTCAGTGTTGCACAGTTATACTCGTTTGTAACTTGGCGGGAAATACTGCCACGACTTGCAGGAAGACTTCGCCTTGGCTCTGTGCCCTCCAAAAATTTCGGTACACATGTTCACAGGAGGCCAAATGCATTCTTGTGCAATCACTCGTTCTGCCGAATCTCCACTACTGCACCGAGCGAGGTGGCGCAGTGGCTAGCACACTGGACTCGCATTCGGGAGGACGACGGTTCAATCCCGCGTCCCGCCCTCCTGATTTAGGTTTTCCGTGACTTCCCTAAATCGCTCCAGGCAAGTGCCGGGATGGTTCCTTTGTAAGGGCACGGCCGATTTCCTTCCCCGTCCTTCCCTAATCCTATGAGACCGATGACCTCGCTGTCTGGTCTCCTTCCCCAAACAACCCAACCCAACTCTCCACTACGGCGATGTAATCCGAGACGGCACTATTAGAAAAATCTAGATCTCTTTGACCTTGTGAGTGGTTCATACGCTCTCTTAGGAGTGTTGCAGCTGGACAAGTTGCCAGCGTGTATGCAGCCCAGTATGCCGTATTAGTGATCAAGTACCTATCGTCTCAGAAGTCGCAACATGATGCCTCACTTATCTAGTATGCTAGCTGTGCCCATCCATAAAACAGAAATATTCTCTGATGCTGCTGCCCATCTCTGGAACAAGTTATCCTACTCTCTGGGCACGTTTCTGTGACCTGCTACATATAACAAAAAGCAGAAGCTATTCCTTTTGTCAGCCTCATAACACTTTACCTGGCAACAAGCATGGCCAGTTTCTCCCTTCCAAAAAGTAAAGGAAATGCTTCCATCTTATTCCAATTAAGTTTCTTTCTCATTTTGTTTCCCAGTCAGTCATGCGATTGTCTTTCCCAAATCTTCATTACTAGTGTTTCATATATTCCTTTTTGTCTCCCTCTTCCTCCTCACCCCATGTCCATTGCTGCCAGTACTGCCAGTTTAAATCTGCCTACACCTTATTTGTCCCTGTTGCTCTAATTTTCATGATCTAGTATAAATTATATTTTTATTCTTTTACTGCTACTATTGTTTACACTATTTATGTTATACAGGATAGTTATTTACAAGTTTTGTACCTCATACTAAATGTAAGACTTCTTAAGGCACGCGGGTTGTACTGAATGTAATGTGAAACATAGAGTACGTCTGGTTCGATGTTAGAGAGGTACTGATGACCTTCGGTCAGGATAGCAAATTCAAAGCAACCGGATTTATATAAATATCATAAGCATTAGTATTCTGTATCTGATAAAATATACGAAAAAATGACTAAAATATCATTTTGTTACAGTTGCCGATAGTATACAAAGTAATAAATTAACTGTTTTTCGTACTAATATAAACAATTCGATCTAATCTTCTGCAGCTGGCTTACTTTAGTACTTTTGCTCTATTTTTAGGCGTTTATCCATCCACTGTTCTGTCGACTTTCCCCATCTGATCAGAAGTATCCGGACGTCTGATAGTGGACATTAATGTGGGATGCGTCTACCGTTTGCCTTTATGACGTGTTGAACTGTGCTGGGGACACTTTCAGTGAGGTGTCTGTATGTCTGTGGTGGAATGACAGCCAATACCTCCTCTAGAGGCTGTAATGGTACTTGAATTACGTAACCATTGCGGCACCTCACCTCAAGCTCTCGATACCAGCAATATTCTACTGTGTTTCTGTAAAGTAGTTAACATATTTCTGAGACAACGTTCAGATTTGATTTCATTAATGTAGAGGTACTTTGATATATCGATATGTTTATATTGCAATGATATTATTCTTATGTGAATTCTTTCTTTTTTCACTATGATCTTTGACGTTCTTGTAACTCTGATTTTTGGGCGCGTAAGCGGTTATTAGAGAGTCAAGTCTTGGTCGTCATGTTGAAAAGACGCAAACTGTAGTCAGTTTATAAAATGTGTACTTTAACAGTGAGGAAGATATTTTCAAGTATGTTTTATACTGTGAAGTGATGTTTTGCTTTACGTAATGTTGCAACAAAAGTAATAAAAAATAAGTGTAACTTAAATTCTGAGTGCTGATTATTTTTTTACATCACCACTGTGCTAACTTGCAAAGGTTTAATCTTCAAGAATGGTTTGTGAAACACATCTATAAAACTTTTGAATACCGCAGAATAACACCTAGGCCTCTTTGCATCCGAGCTTGGAATCATCGCTACCTAGATTTTCGACGATTGAGCCATGAGTTCACAACGAGACCAGCGTGGGAAACACGAAAAGATGAGTGCCTAGTTTCTCCATTATTTCATGAAATGACTTTATTAACTGTGCTCTAATGACACCTGCCACATAATATAACTTTGCTGTTGCCCGAAAATGCAATATTTAGCAGCGTGAGCAACACTACAAATCATAATTAATTTTTTACCTTTGTTGTGGTAGGGTTGTTAGAAGGCGAATCCGCAGAAGATAGCGATGTTGAAACATTGGGTCTAAAGCGAAGTCGACTTTTTAACCGTCAAAGGTGTTCGCTTGCCTTCAGGCCAGTCGATTTCAGAAATGTCAGTGTCGACAAACCACTGCCTCACAGATGCATTGTCGTGCTGCCAATAATCGTCTCCGATCTGTTCCTCTACTGTATACAGTACAGAGTGCTGTAGCATGTGCTCATTTCCTGCCTCCTTAGGCGTTTCCTTAAGCGCAGTAAGGAGACCACCCGTTAATCACAAAAAACAGCTTTCCTCCATACTTTGATGTTGGCACTGTGCACGATGTCAGGGAATGTTCTCCAGCCACTCACCAAAACGGAGTTGTTCCATCGGATTCCCACTGGATATAGCATGAGTCACAAATCCAATTCACTCGCTTTCGGTCATGAACAGTTCAGTGGCATCGCTTTTTATACCACCTGTAGCGTCGCTTATTATTGACTTCAGAAATACACCATGTGATCAAAAGTATCCGGACACCTGACTGAAAATGACTTGCAAGTTCGTGGCGCCCTGCATCGGTAATGCTGGAATTCAATACGATGTTGCTCCACTCTTAGCCTTGATGACAGCTTCCGTTCTCACAGGCACACGTTTAGTCAGGTGTTGCAATGTTTCTTGAGGAATGGATCCCGTTCTTCACGGAGCGCTGCACTGAGGAAAGGTATCGATGTCGGTCGGTGAAGCCTGGCACGAAGTCGGCGTTCCAAAACATCTCAAATGTGTTCTGTAGGTTTCAGGTCAGGACTCTGTGCAGGCCAGTCCATTACAGGGATGTTATTGTCGTGTAACCACTCCGCCACAGGCCGTGCATGATGAACAGGTGCTCGATCGTGTTGAAAGATGCAATCGCCATCCCCGAATTGCTCTTCAACAGTGGGAAGCAAGAAGGTGATTAAAACACCAATGTAGGCCTATGCTGTGATAGTGCCACACAAAACAACAAGGGGTGCAAGCCCCCTCCATGAAAAACACGACAACACCACAACACCACCGCCTCAGAATTTTACTGTTGGCAGTAAACACGCTGGCAGATGACGTTCACCGGGCATTCGCCAAACCCACACCCTGCCATCGAATCACCACATTGTGTACCGTGATTCGTCGCTCCACACAACGTTTTTCCATTGTTCAATCGCACAACGTTTACGCTCCTTACACCAAGCTAGGCACCATTTGGCATTTACCGGCGTGATGTGTGGCTTATGAGCAGCCGCTCGACCATGAAATCCATGTTTCATCACCTCCCGCCTAACTGTCATAGTACTTGCAGTGGATCCTGATGCAGTTTGGAATCCCTATGTGATGGTCTGGATAGATGTCTGCCAATTACACATTACGACCCTGTTCAACTGTCGGCAGTCTCTGTAAGTCGACAGACGAAGTCGGCCTGTACACTTTGTGCTGTATGTGTCCCTTGACGTTCCCAGTTCACTATCACATCGTATCACATCGGAAACAGTGGATCTAGGAATGTTTAAGAGTGTGGAAATTTCGCTTACAGATGTATGACACAAGTGATACCCAATCACCTGACCAGATTCGAAGTCCGCGAGTTCCACGGAGCGCCCCATTCTGCGATGTCTAATGACTACTGAGGTCGCTGATACGGAGTACTTGGCAGTAGTTGGCAGCACAATGCATCTAATATGTTTTGGGCGTTCCTGATACTTTTGGTCACATAGTGTGTGTGACAATTTACTTGACCATTCTTTTTAATTCCCTTCGCACAGTCATTGTGGGAGCTGGACTGCTGGTAGCACTTTCCAACCCACGGGTGATTCCTTCCTCTGAATTCGTGCGATGCTCTACAACCACCTCCGCAATGCCCGACAGTCCTTGTCCGCCAGTACATGACGTCTGCCTTGTCTTGACTTAGCTTTGGCAGTTCCTTCACGTTTTCAGTTCACATCGCATCACCAGCAGTTGACTTGAGCAAGCTTTGAAGGACTGAAATGTCCCTGATGGTTTGTTGCTCAAGTGACATCCAGCTACTAGTCCACATTTGAATTGAGCTCTCCTGACCGACTCATTCTGCTGATACTGCTTCCCTACTGACAACTCAGTACTGCCCTGTTCCTTTTACACAGGCGCTTCCATCTCTCGCGAGGTCTAGTGGTGAACTCCTCGTGACATACGGGTGTCTGATTACTTTTGATCAGAGAATGTATTGTATCGCTGTCGGAGACAACGGCATGTGATCATATCTTTTACACATATGTATTCGCTTGTAGGTAGAATACTATAAATCATGAGTATGCTTAATACCTGACGTCAGTAAAGAATGTAAGATTCCTGGGCTGCACGTCGTATTATGTGTGTTGTCGCTGCTGCTGTGCCGGCCGGAGTGGCCGAGCGGTTCTAGGCGCTACAGTCTGGAACCGCGCGACCACTAAGGGTGCAGGTTCGAATCCTGCTTCGAGCATGGATGTGTGTGATGTCCTTAGGTTAGTTAGGTTTAAGTAGTTCTAAGTTCTAGGGGTCTGATGACCTCAGAAGTTAAGCCTCATAGTGCTCAGAGCCATTTGAACCATTTTCTAGGGGACTGATGACCTCAGCAGTTAAGTCCCATAGTGCTTAGACCATTTGAACCATTTGAACTGCTGCCGTAGCGTAAGTTCCAAAAGTCAACCAGATTGGTCCCTGATTCCCACTGAACTGTAGATTCCGTTAAGCGACAACCCGGTTTTCGGTTTCGAGTAAGTGATAACCAGCAACCAGTTGCCGAGTGCTTCCACTCTTCCCGATCTGAGACGGCAGTAAATCTACGACACATGTAGCACGCACATTGGGTCTAACATAGCTTGTAAATAGTAGCCAACAAGTATAGAGAATCCCATCGAATGATTACTTATTTTGACTAGTTTTCTCACTTGTACAAGTTCATTGTACCGACGTCTGTGAAAAGGTGTACGCTAGTATGTTTGTCTGTCTCTTTTTCTATTTTTTAATTTATCGATTGGTGCTGCATCTGGTTAGTTGACATGAAGTTAGTTACTAACAAGTTGGCGAGTGCCTCGTGCCCATGTTGCGTCGCTGCAGCGCAAGTAAATTATCAGTGTCACGTTTGTACTCTAGAGATATTGCCTCTTTTATTTGGCCGAGTGTACACAGTCTGGAAATAGTTTCCTACATTGGCATTTCCTGGTTCCAGCAACAGTACGAAGTAGATGCAATTCCTTACTCACTATCTTTTTTTTAAATTTGTTTTTTTTTTTAGTTCCTGGTCCGCGGAGAGATGTGTCCTTTTAGGGGACTGAGGTCATTATGCAAATGTAGGCGAGAGTTATGGGCCGGGAAGACGGCGTCAGCGTAAATCTGGCCGGAAAAGAGGAGGATGGCGAGGGAAGAGGGGACCGAGGCCCGGGTCGCAGCGCGGTCACTACGGGACCCGCGCTGACGCCCGCGGCCGGTGTCCAGGTGGTCGGGCCACTTGTCAGCGCGTCCCCCGTCGACACGGCCACACCGCAGCCCCTCTCGCTGCCCTGTTGCCGACCATCCGCACCACGTGCGGCCGGCCTGGTTAGCTGGTGGCACTCATAAATATGCGAGGCGCTCCTAAGACGGCGCGGACCCTCTTCCTTTGTGAGCGCAGGTCAGTACCTCCTCGTGCAGCTGGCTCGCCAGCCCGCCCGCTAATGTATGACGCACGGCAAGCCCGACGGCGGCACGCCGGCTGCTCTGCTGCGAGTGAACTGTGCCACTGTCCCACATAGATACACTTCCAACGTGCGGTGTGCCTCATAATTCGTCTTCCTCTTTGGTTATGTGAAAACCAGACCTGTTGTACGACGAGACTCTGCAGGGCCACAGGACACGCTTCTACATCTATGTCTGCACCTGCATTATCGCTCTGCAATTCACCATTACATCTACATCTACATACATACTCCGCATACCATACGGTGGAGGGTACCTCCTATCACAACTATCATCTTCTCTCCCTGTTCCACTCCCAAACAGAACGAGGGAAAAATGACTGCCTATGTGCCTCTGTACGAGCCCTAATCTCTCTTATCTTATCTTTGTGGTCTTTCCGCGAAATATAAGTTGGCGGCAGTAAAATTGTACTACAGTCAGCCTCAAATGCTGGTTCTCTAAATTTCCTCAGTAGCGATTCACGAAAAGAACGCTTCCTTTCCTCCAGAGACTCCCACCCGAGTTCCTGAAGCATTTCCGTAACACTCGCGTGATGATCAAACCTACCAGTAACAAATCTAGCAGCCCACCTCTGAATTGCTTCTTTGTCCTCCCTCAATCCGACCTGATAGGGATCCCAAACGCTCGAGCAGTACTCAAGAATCGTATTAGTGTTTTAAAAGCGTTCTCCTTTACAGATGAACCACATCTTCCCAAAATTCTACCAATGAACCGAAGAGACCATCCGCCTTCCCCACAACTGCCATTACATGCTTGTCCCACTTCATATCGCTCCGCAATGTTACGCCCAAATATTTAATCGACGCGACTGTGTCAAGCGCTACACTACTAATGGAGTAATCAAATATTACGGGATTCTTTTTCCTATTTATCTGCATTAATTTACATTTATCTATATTTAGAGTTAGCTGCCATTCTTTACACCAATCACAGATACTGTCCAAGTCATCTTGTATCCTCCTACAGTCACTCAACGACGACACCTTCCCGTACACCACAGCATCATCAGCAAACAGCCGCACATTGCTATCCACCCTATCCAAAAGATCATTTATGTAGATGGAAAACAACAGCGGACCTACCACACTTCCCTGGGGAACTCCAGATGATACCCTCACCTCCGATGAACACTCACCATCGAGGACAACGTACTGGATTCTATTACTTAAGAAGTCTTCGAGCCACTCACATATTTGGGAACCAATCCCATACGCTCGTACCTTAGTTAGGAGTCTGCAGTGGGGCACCGAGTCAAACGCTTTACTGAAGTCAAGGAATATGGCACCCGTCTGGTACCCCCCCCCCCCCCCCCCCGTCCATGGTTCGCAAGATATCATGCGAAAAAAGGGCGAGTTGCGTTTCGCAGGAGCGATGCTTTCTAAAGCCGTGCTGATGAATGGACAGCAACTTCTCTGTCTCAAGGAAATATTATATTCGAACTGAGAATATGTTCGAGAATCCTGCAACAAACCAATGTTAAGGATATTGGTCTGTAATTTTGAGAATCCGTCCTTCTACACTTCTTATATACAGGCGTCACCTGCGCTTTTTTCCAGTCACTCGGTGATTTACGATGGGCAAGAGATTCGCGATAAATGCAAGCTAAGTAAGGAGCCAATGCAGTAGACTACTCTCTGTAAAACCGAATTGGAATCCCATCAGGACTTGGCGATTTATTTATTTTCAACCCATTCAGCTGCTTCACAACTCCAGGGATGTCTATGTCCTCCATACGGGAATCTGTACGAGACTCAAACGGCGGTATGTTTGTACGATCCTCCTGCGTGAAAGATTTCTCAAATGCTAAATTTAAAATTTCAGCTTTCGTTTTGCTGTCTTCCGTTGCCAGGCCAGACTGATCAGTGCCTGGCAGAGGGTTCATCGAACCACCTTTAAACTGCTCCTCTACCCTTCGACTGTCGAAATTCGCGCGGGAAGAACGAACACTTACATCTTTCCGTGGGAGCTCTGATATCTCTTATTTCATTATGGTGGTCATTTCTCCTTATGCAGGTGGGCGCCAACAAAATATTTTCACAGTTTGAGGAGTAAGTTTGTGATTGAAATTTCTTGACAAGGTGCTGCCGCAACGCAAAAGTCTTTGTTTTAATGATCGCCAATTCGTGTATTATATCCGTGGCATTCTCTCCCCTGTTTTGTGATGATACAAAAGATCTGCCCTTTTTTCGAAGTTTTTCGATGCCCTCTGTCAACCAGTAATTGAAATTCCTAGATATTTCGTCGAATTGACAGTATTTAACTTTGTGTGATTTATCATGTAACCGAAATTTAACGGATTTCTTCTGTTTCTCGTGTGCACCGCGCTGTTGCTACGGTCGCAGGTTCGAATCCTGCCTCGGGCATGGATGTGTGTGATGTCCTTAGGTTAGTGAGGTTTAAGTAGTTCTAAGTTCTAGGGCCCTGATGACCTTAGATGTTAAGTCCCATAGTGCTCAGAGCCATTTGAACCTCGTGTGTACGACCTCATAATTCTCCTTACTCAGAGGCAACTGTCACTCCTTGTACCATACATATATCGTGGCTAAGTCATTTTGCAATTGGTTTTGAACTCCCGATGACTTTACTAGACAGTAAATGACAGCACCATCTGCAAACAATGTAGTCGATTGCTCAGATTGTCTCCTAGCTCGTTCATTTAGATGAAGAACGACATAGGGTCTATCACACATCCTTGGGGGACGCCAGATATTACTTCTGTTTTACTCGATGACTTTCTGTCAGTTACTACGAACTGTGACCTTTCTGGGCGGAAGTCACGAACCCAGTCTCACAATTAATATGATATTCCGTAGATAGGCAGTTTGGTCAGGACTCGCTTGCGAGGGAGTGGATATAAACTTTTATGTCTAATTCGTTTGCAAATTATGTTATAGATTTCCTTGCTTAAAGTGTTGCGTAAACAACTAGAGGGCGTGAGAATGTGTTTAATTCCAGTTCTGTAGTGGTAATCTCGTTCCTCCTTGCCTCATTGTAATATACGCCAACAAACGGTTGGAGGCCTGAAGTCATCGGCTGTACTTGTCGCTGAGTCCCTGATTATAACTGTGACTAGCCAGTTAATTCAAGCTTGAGTCTGCCTTTAATTATCATGTTCTATTTTCGTGAAGAGAGACCTTTGTCAAAGGTAAGTTGCTACTCTTTGGTATGTGCTTGTGAGGGCTTCATTTATAACTGTTAAGACACTTAGTTATTTAGTGCGTTTTGTTAACAGCACTAACTTGTCTCAGACTGCGGCCGATTTCTCTGTGTCTCATGGGCGCCGGGACTTGTTGATGTTACGCGCTGTCTTGTTGTTTGTGAACTTGAGCCGTGGCGCGGGGGTTGACCTGAGCCCAGTATTTCAGGCCGTTTGTTGGAACGAGCAACTTAAGTTCTCTTGTGTATTTTACGTCCTTCATTCTTATTCAGATTGCACCCTATCCCTCACATCGTCCTTATTAGTTTTAGACTTAAGTAACTGTACTTTATCAACTTTCTCTCAGGCGTTAGGGATTCATAGTTTATTAGAAGGAGTTTCTTTTAACTTGCTTTGGCCTGAGCTGCCAATATACTGATACTGCTTTCACCTTGTATCCTCTAGAGGCACTGTAGTGATGTTCATGTAAAAAAAAAAATTCTACTTTAACAGTGTATTTTCTTCTTTTCTTGGTATATACAGTGTGTTACAAAAAGGTACGGCTAAACTTTCAGGAAACATTCCTCACACACAAATAAGATGTTATGTTGACATTGTCCGGAAATGCTTAATTTCCATGTTAGAGCTCATTTTAGTTTCGTCAGTATGTAGTGTACTTCCTCGGTTCACCGCCAGTTGGCCCAATTGAAGGAAGGTAATGTTGACTTCGGTGCCTGTGTTGACATGCGACTCATTGCTCTACTGTACTAGCATCAAAACATCAGTACTTGGCATCAACAGGTTAGTGTTCATCACGAACTTGGTTTTGCAGTAAGTGCAATGTTTACAAATGCGGAGTTGGCAGATGCCCATTTGATGTATGGATTAGCACGGGGCAATAGCCGTGGCGCAGTACGTTTGTATCGAGACAGATTTCCAGAACGAAGGTGTCCCGACAGGAAGACGTTCGAAGCAATTGGTCGGCGTCTTAGGGAGCACGGAACATTCCAGCCTATCACTCGCGACTAGGGAAGACCTAGAACGACGAGGACACCTGCAATGGATGAGGCAATTCTTCGTGTAGTTGACGATAACCCTAATGTCAGCGTCAGAGAAGTTGCTGCTGTACAAGGTAACGTTGACCACGTCACTGTATGGAGAGTGCTACGGGAGAACCAGTTGTTTCCGTACCATGTACAGCGTGTGCAGGCACTATCAGCAGCTGATTGGCCTCCACGGGTACACTTCTGCGAATGGTTCATCGAACAATGTGTCAATCCTCATTTCAGAGCAAATATTCTCTTTACGGATGAGGCTTCATTCCAACGTGATCAAATTGTAAATTTTCACAATCAACATGTGTGGGCTGACGAGAATCCGCACGAAATTGTGCAATCACGTCATTAACACAGATTTTCTGTGAACGTTTGGGCAGGCATTGTTGGTGATGTCGTGATTGGGCCCCATGTTCTTCCACCTTCGCTCGATGGAGCACGTTATCATGATTTCATACGGGATACTCTACCTGTGCTGCTAGAACATGTGCCTTTACAAGTACGACACAACATGTGGTTCATGCACGATGGAGCTCCTGCACATTTCAGTCGAAGTGTTCGTACGCTTCTCAACAACAGATTCGGTGACCGATGGATTGGTAGAGGCGGACCAATTCCATGGCCTCCACGCTCTTCTGGCCTCAACCCTCTTGACTTTCATTTATGGGGGCATTTGAAAGCTCTTGTCTACGCAACCCCGATACCAAATGTAGAGACTCTTCGTGCTCGTATTGTGGACGGCTGTGATACAATACGCCATTCTCCAGGGCTGCATCAGCGCATCAAGGATTCCATGCGACGGAGGGTGGATGCATGTATCCTCGCTAACGGAGGACATTTTGAACATTTCCTGTAACAAAGTGTTTGAAGTCGCGCTGGTACGTTTTGTTGCTGTGTGTTTCCATTCCATGATTAATGTGATTTGAAGAGAAGTAATAAAATTAACTAACATAGAAAGTAAGCGTTCCCGGACACATGTCCACATAACATATTTTCTTTCTTTGTGTGTGAGGAATGTTTCCTGAAAGTTTGGCCGTACCTTTTTGTAACACCCTGTATAACTGTTTATGTTACTAAAGAATAACTTGTTGCCATTTACGAAATTTTTGGAGCTTAACTGTAGCAATTCCTGCGATTATCAACATAACTCTGTCGAGTACCGGCTGAATGTGGGAATAGGCTCCGAGGCTTCATTTTTACCATTTTCTCAATGCTCTTCATCTACATCTACATTTATACATTGTGTGTATATCTCTATTATACATTTTGACATATTTATCTTTTCGTTGTTGTTTGTTAAGAGGGAGTCTGACGATACTGTGTTTAATATTATTTGTTGTTATTTGCAATCAGACGACAAATGATACTATTCTGGGCTGCCCCCTCACTCTTTCTTGTCCTTCCGTCCCACGTAAAGAGGTTATCAGATTGTTCTGGGGAATTAACGTAAAAAATGTTTAATTGGAAGAAAACTGCAGGAGTAGAGCACTGGAATGGAGTACTGCATGAAAGAGACCAAAGAAATTCTGAGACGCGTCCCTAGATTTGAAGTTGGCCTATTCTCTCAGTACGACACTTTTGCAGAGATACTCAGGGCACTTACATGGGAGATTGTTAGACAGGTTGTAAACGATATCCCTGAATCGCATGTTTTGTGTACAGGTATAAGAACGAAATTCTAGCGATTACGAGACGTACAGAGGCATACGGGCAGCAGTTTCACCCTCAGCACTTACATTATGTATATGGATGTAGATGCGCTGTTTTTGATGTTACAGCCACGAATGAATATAACATTAACATTATTTTCGGTCGAATTAATGTAGGGAAATAGCAAGAAATACATTGCGTGTGCTGAAGTATTCCTTTAAGCACATATAATGGAAGCAAACAACTCGTAAGAGAGTAGTGCTAGTTAATCTTTCCAAGTCAGTTTAAAACCGAACGTGTTTTTCCCTTCTCGGAGCAGACACTGTTAGCTGTAA
This sequence comes from Schistocerca nitens, assembly GCF_023898315.1. Lineage (NCBI taxonomy): Eukaryota > Metazoa > Arthropoda > Insecta > Orthoptera > Acrididae > Schistocerca > Schistocerca nitens. The sequence continues at coordinate 897,857,548 of NC_064614.1, read as the reverse complement.
TGATACTGTTTAAAGAATCTGTGCCAAGAAAAACGCGGGAGATTACTTCACGTGGTACTGGGAAGAGCAAGTAGCTGACGATTGCTGGGAAGCAACTACCACGCCCCTTACTGGCGTTAGCTAAGTATATACACAGCTAGCTGGTATTACATCATGTCAAGCGACGTACTCTATTGGGAGCGTATTTAACGTGTCAGCTACACGATTATCTCCGTTCGATAAGCAAATACAGTGTACGGCGTTAGAGGTGAAGAAACGAACCAGCCGAGAAATTCGCCTTAATCGATTTGGAGGATCCACAGAAAACGTAAATAAGGATGGCCATCATTATTAGTGTAGGCAATAAATGTATTAAATACACTGCCCAGTCACGTTAATGAGACCACCTGTCAAAAGCTTGAACAAACACCTTTTGCAACGCGGAGCACTGTGGGACAATGGATGGGTTCTGAAAGGTATCGACAGGGATGTGGAGCCACGCCGACACAGGTGTCGTGGCCAGCTGCTCTAGGTTTCTCGATTTGGGATCCATGGCACGAACAGCCCAATCGAGGTGGCCCACAGATTCTCGGCTATGTTCAAATACGGTGAGTTTGGGGCACATACATTCGAGCTCCGTGGCATGTTGCATCGTCCTGCTGTTGGTGCCATCGTGCCGTAGAAAAACGAACTACATGTGGGATAAACATGGTCCCCAAGCGTAGATGCGTAGCTGTGTTGAGCCACTGTGTCTTCCAGATTGACACCATCCAGGAAATGCCACGAAAACATTCCGCAGAACACAACGCTCCCTCCTACGTCCTGGATCCTTCCGGCTGTAATGGCTGGGTGTTTGCTTTCAGACTTCTATGCTCTACACGACAACGGTCATCTGTCCGAAGGAGCATAAAATGTGTTTCACTGAAAAGGCCTCTTATTGCCAATCAGTGGACGTCCAATTACGTTACTGGCGTGCAAATTCCAGCCATTGTCGAAAATGAACAGCAGTCAGCATGGGTGCGTGAACGAGGCGCCTGTTACGGAGGACCATATGCAGCAAAGTTCACTGAATGGTTACTGAGAAGACACTTTTCGTTCACCTGGGCGGTCAGTTGCTCAACAATTTGCATGTCTGTTCGCCCGTACACACAGCCACAGCCGTTGTTCATCCCTGTCATCTACCACCCACGGTGCACCACATTACCTCATTGCAAGTTTTGAATAGCCCCATTGTGCCATGCACAGTATACGGTAACCACGGCGGCACGAGGTCGCAGGTTCGAATCCTGCCTCGGGCATGGATGTGTGTGGTGTCCTTAGGTTAGTTAGGTTTAAGTAGTTCTAAGTTCTAGGGGACTGATGACCTAACATGTTAAGTCCCATAGTGCTCAGAGCCATTTTGAACGGCGGCACGTGAACAGTTTACAAACTTAGTAGTTTCGGAAATCCATCCTTGGATCGAAAGCCAATGATCATGCCCATTTGGACGTCAAATAAATCGCTCTGTTTCCGTACTGCGACAACGACTGCACTATTTTCCGTGCCCTCCTCCGCCTCCCAACCCCCCCCCCCCCCCCCCCATACGCCCTGGATACCCTCCACTGCTAATGCTGCCGCCTGCAGTCTGTGAGCGGCTGCTGCATATTGACGTCGAACATAGGCGTTGGTCAAATTAATGTGACTGGACCATGTACATGTTAAGTAGATGAAATTTATTTACTTGGGGTAATTGATGAAATATCTGCAAAACCTATGAGAAAATAATTTGTGTGATTCCTTATCAACGAGAATGCAGTAAAAACTTACAGAAAAGAGTAATTAAGTTGACGGTGAGCAGAATAGTAATGTAACCAATGTGCTAACACAGCATGGCAACCGGATGGAAATTTCCGCTCTTGCAGCTGGTGAAGCTCCCTATGTAACTTTTTATGCCATTTTAACAATGTTTGTTGGGTTTTAGGTTTCTATCACCTGGCACTGTAGTGGGATCCTAATTTTACACATATCTCTTATAAACTTGTCTTCACTTTTCTGTTAGTAGGGGAATGTGCATGCTCTGCAGAAAAACGAAAACATTAGGGATTTGAACTATAACATGTGAGAACAATTGCCAATAAGTTACGCACCTCATAAATAATATTGGTAGTTACTACACAAATATGTGTATGGAACAGGATCTAAATTGTCATTTAGTGGAAAAATTGTAAGATGGTAAGTTCTATGCCCCTTACATGAAATCATTAGAGATCATCTAACTCACGTTGAGCGAACAATAGGGCTGAACAAAAATGACTGACAAGGCACAATGCATCTTGTAGAGGGTATAGTATGGACGTATTGGAATAATTAATGTCGGGTGATGTAAAGTAATTCACACGACATGAGAACATTGTGGAAACACGTCGATTTACTGGAGGCTAGTTTATCCCAGGGAAGTATTCAGAGTTGAACGTGACCGGCTGGGGAGCGGCGAAGGGAAGCGACAATAGGCAATTAGGGCGGCTCAAGCTCTGAGAAAGTGGTAACGGGGTGCGGTCTCCAGCTGCCTTAAAATGAGTGACAGTGATTGGGTGGTTGACCCCATGCTGGTGTACCGGGAAGCAGACGGAGAACTTGTACGCCTGTTGATAAATGTCCGTCGTCCCGTTTTCAGTGAAACACGCGAGAAAGCCGCGCAAAGCTATGGTGGAGCGGTCAACAGATGCCAAAATATGCGTGTTCGTGACTATAGCAACTTCACGCTGAACTCACGGTCCACAGAGTCTGAAGTAAATCAGGTGAAGAGTGACAGAATGAAATTCGCTGGCCTCCGATGGGAACATAGGACCAAGGAATTTGATGTACTCTCCTGAGAGTAAGATTTCCGGAAAAAATGGTGTTTTGTGCAGACGCTAACCTTGATTGGTGGCCTGGGAGGATCTAAATAGCAGAAGTTGAGAGGAAGGGAAATTTTGTGGGAATTTGTTCACTTCCCAGAGCAGGCATTGGTCGGCGCTGGGAAGTGACGCATAATTAATGCGGCTTGCGCTGCAATTGGCGTAGTGATTTCGCAGGAGGGGAAACCGAGGCGAAGAGCGGACTGACAGAAGTCTCTGTAGAGGTCTTCCGTTCCCAGCTAGCCTAGAGTGCGGACGTGGCGTTCTCGACTCAGCTTGCCTGAGAGGGAGTGAGCATCTCTGCAGTTTGGGACTTAGCAAATGGAACGATTGAGCTTGGAGATAGAAAGTTCCGGTTCAGCTATGTACTGAGCAAGATAGCTACAAGTGAATAGACGAGCGCAGTCTTGCAGCATCACGAGGCCGGCCGACGTCCTCACAACGACGCCGCCCCGCCACGCTCAATTCGGTGATATTGCACCCACTCCAGCTTGAATTAGGCCACATTAATTTGTTGGATCACGTCGCAAAGTTTCCACGAGGATTTCATGGGCCGTGTCATGGGGAATTCTTCTTGCACTTTGCATTATGCCTGGGTCAGTCGATAGGAATTAATTTTGATTTATTGCGCTTTACTCCACGTAAACGCAATTTATTAACACTGCCTGATAGGAGAGTCATGTAATGTGATGATGGAAGGTTGGGAGTTAAAATAAATTTGTGCTAATCAACTGCATCTGTTTGCACTCAAGTAGTTGAAATCCCAAGTCAATTTCTTAATTAATTTTATGTTCAACGTTTGCATCTGGTGTCCAGTAGCTGAATATAACATCAATGTGCACCCCTTTTTAATTAAAAGTGATCAATTCTGAATCAATTAATGTCAACACTGCCACCGCAATTCAATCAGGAGTCACAGGGCCTTATTACTTTCTTTGCGTTATCCGATATTGCGGCAGTTTTGCACTCTCTGTTGATCTGTTAGTCAATTAGCTGGGGTGAACACACGCCAAAACCAGATAAGTGACGGGTGGGGTGTTACAAAATAAATTTAGAACAGAATTTTCTGCAAGTAAATAAAACTGTACTACAAATCACTCGAGGTGATTAAACAGTTTAGTAAAACATAATTATATAAAAACGTAGTTAAAATTGATGTTAATGGGTAGATGGATAGGGATTACTGTGACGACATTCAACGAAAACAGCCATGCGAATAGAATGAATGAAGAAAGGATACCAAATAGAATATTACGATAGACACTACCCAGCGGAAGAAAAGGGATTTTGCGCGAAAGCAACTGGTTCGCAGGAGAGCTTCTGTAAAGTTTGGAAGGTAGGAGACGAGATACTGGCAGAAGTAACTCAGATGGTAGAGCACTTGCCCGCGAAAGGCAAAGGTCCCGAGTTCGAGTCTCGGTCGGGCACACAGTTTTAATGTGCCAGGAAGTTTCATATCAGCGCACACTCCGCTGCAGAGTGAAAATCTCATTCTGGGATTCGAGACTTTCTTGCACATAGAACTCAATACGTCGCTCTTAACGGAACTAAATCGACAGATGTAAAGGTAATATCCGGAGTACCACAGGGAAGTGTGATAGACGGTTACTGTTTACAATATATATAAATGATATAGTAGAAAGCATGTGATGCTCTTCAAGGCTATTCGCAGATGATGCAATTGCTTATACCACTCTAGCAAAGCCAGAAGGTAGTGAGAAATTGCAGGACGACCTGAAGAGAACTGATGACTGGTGCAGACTCTGGCAGTTGACCCTGAACGTAAATAAATGTAACATATTGCGCATACATAGGAAAAGAGCTCCACTACTATACAGCTACACTATTGACGTCAAACAGCAGGAGACAATGTCTGCCGTAAAATATCTAGGCGTAACAATCCGGAGCTACCTTAAGTGGAATGATCATATAAAACAGATAGTGGGAAAAACAGACACCAGATTCAGATTCATCGAAGAATCTTAAGGAAATGTAACTCATCCTCGAAAGAAGTGGCTTATAAAGCGCTTGTTCGCCCGATTCTTGAGTATTGTTCATTTATCTGGGATTCCTATCAGATATGTACTGATAGGGGAGGCAGAGAAGATTCAACGACGAGCGGCGCGTTTCGTCACGAGATCGTTTAACTGGCAAGAAAGCGTTACGGAGATGCTAAACAAACTCCACTGGCAGACGCAACAAGGGAGGCATTGTGCATTACAGAAAGATTTACTATTGAAATTTCAGGACAGCACTTTCCAGGAGGAGTCGGACAACGTATTACTTCCCCCCCCACATACAACTCGCGTATTGACCACGAAGAGAAACTTCGAGAAATTAGAGCCAATACAGAGGCTTACAGACAATCACGCAGCCGGCTGGAGTGGCCGTGCGGTTCTAGGCGCTACAGTCTGGAGCCGAGCGACCGCTACGGGCTCAGGTTCGAATCCTGCCTCGGGCATGGATGTGTGTGATGTCCTTAGGTTAGTTAGGTTTAATTAGTTCTAAGTTCTGGGCGACTGATGACCTCAGAAGTTAAGTCGCATAGTGTTCAGAGCCATTTGAACCAGCCACAGACAATCACTCTTACCACGCACTATTCGCGAGTGGAACAGGGTTGGAGGGATCAGATTAGTGGTACCAAAGTATCCTCCGCCACACACCATTAGGTGGCTTGAGGAGTATGATGTAGATGTAGGTGTAGATCGTCGATGCCCTGTTAGGTCTCTCGTGGTGATGCATGACCGTCGGGTGACAGCTGGCGCATCTCATCTTCGTGTACCCCAATCTTTCAGATGGCTCTCGGACAAACTTACCTCGTTCCTCGTCCCACGCTTCCTACTTAATCCTCATCCAGGTAAAACACCACAGTGGTATTGCCCTGGTGCATACCATCTATTGCTCACAGGAGAGGTGTGTCATGGTTATATTTGGAACCTGACGTAAGATGAGACAAAGGCGATCGGATGTTTAAACATTCAAGCAATGTACCGAAAGAAAGACCACCTGAGATAGAAGTGACAACAGACATCAGAATGAATGGCTCCAACTCAATGTCTAAAAACTGTATCGAAAATAGGCTCACTTCTCTCGAGAAGCCAAAGTTGGAAAGCTTTATGCAAAACAGTATGCAAAGCAGAAGACCCCTGAGAATCTTCTGGAAGTATCTCCAAAATCTGAACTTCTAGTCACCTCTGAATCAGAACCCGTCGATGAACTCCGAATGATCTCCGAAAGATTTGTGAATGTTCCAGTTGGTCGATTAATCAAACTCCTTCGACTTACTGACTGATCCATCTGACTGTACGCTGCAGCTCATGATTCTCATACCTCACCTTCTGCTGATCGCTCATTGCTCCTAAGGCTGCCCCTTCTTGGCAATCTTTTCATTTTCGAACACTCTCTCCTTTAGCGTACGAAACTTACCATCATGTCGTTTCAGTCGTTGGCGGACTCAGTCTGCAATGTTCCCCATCGAATTATCGAAGTTGGGTAACCACCCTTCCCAGTCTTCATTCGTGGTGTCAAACTCTCCTACCTTCCGAGCCGAAAAGTCCCTGGGCAGTGTCTGGCGTATAGCACGGGCTTCCTGTGTTTGCCTCATGTTGTCCTCATTGTAGCCCTTCCTACGGTTGGCTGCTGGTGCGCTAGGGACTTACACACTGCAGTTTTTGTTGTTGTGAAAACCACTGAGGATTCCGACTGGTGTCTCTCTGCATGCCTGCGTTGTCAAAAAGGATAGAGACCAACAAGCAGCCCATTTGTAATGGGAAAAGTCCTTAAGTCTTTGCTGAAATGTCTTAGGGCTTGGAGCACAGAAGCATACCTTATCTGTCATTCAGACTTTAAAGGGGGTACTCATTTCAGAGCGAATCAAGCGCTTCAGTTAAAGTGTACCTACCAGTCTTTTGTGATTTTCAGGAAACTATCACTATACTCAGACACGGTTTAAGTGGACTGCTTTTGTTCTGAGTGTCCGGCTGTTAAGTATTACAACAGATACATTCATTATGCTAATACGTGGGTGAAAAGCAACGACCAACTGGACGTGCCCAGAAAGAGGTATGTTCAAAATATTGAATAAATATGGGGTAGACTTTATTACTTTGCTATGTCGAATAACACGGCTATGTTGCCTGGCGCCAGTGATATTGTTCTTGGCTATATGGTACTGGTTCTAACGTTACGTGTATTTAGGCGAGATAATCTGCCGTCCGTTGTTGGTGCGAGATAAGGTGAATCCGTTGTATGGCCGAGCACTGCCCCCAGGGCCGTTACAGAGTCGCGGCCGATCCAGAGGTAGCGACCGTCGTCGCGACCACAGATTTGGGCACAAACGCTTGGCCAGAAACGGGAAAAAATCCTGTACAGGGAATTTTGATGCGTAAGAGGACAGACAATGTTTCAAGAAATGTCAGTGTAAGAGGCAAGCTTTAATATTGTTTTTTTACAATTCTTTGAAAATCTATAATAATGAACAGTCAATAACACCGCCGCAAGCCGGTCCCAAGCCCGGGCCCATCTAAAAACAAGAGGATGGGGAAGTGTGGAGGGGGAGGAGTAACAACCTCGTAAAAAAAACCAGGGTCCGTCCGGCTCCAGATGGTAGCACCCTGTCATAGGGCCCCTGCCTAGGGTTACTAGGTGAAACCCAGCCAACGGTCTCAATGGCGGAAGAGGAACAATTTCCCAACGGCAGAGAGAGCGGAAGAGCTAACTCCAGGGCTTACTACCTTGGTTTTAATGTCGGATTCGGGGCAACCCGATCCCCTAATTTATTATCCAACAATTACTGCAAAGCATGATGGGAACGTCGTCAAAGATAGACACTACTCCAAGAGGTAGACCGAATGGCAAATCCTCCGTTGTTCGTAGAAACAATGCAAAGGGGTCAAAGGATTTTGGAGGACCCCAACCAACATGTATGCAGCCCTCAACACTGAAATTTAAGAAAGCAACTATGTTTGCAACCCTAAATGTAAACTCTCTAATTAAAGTAGGAAAATTGAAATTATTGATTGAAAAGCTGAACCAGAAAGAAATTTTAATGTGTGCATTGCAAGAAACAAGGTTTTTAGATGAAACTGCTTTAGATTTTGAAAACTATCGTTTATTTAAAGGAAAACCAGGTAAAATCTTAATGAAACAAATGCCATACCTGGGAACAGCATTTCTGGTACATCACTCAATTTTAGATTCAGTTACTAACTTCTACTCGAGTTCTGAGAGACTATCCATTCTTGAGATTAAATGTAAAAACAAAGGATACTCTATAATCAACTGCCATGCACCCATAAACCAGGAGAACAAAAATAACCCGGAGAAAGTTGAAGAATTTTGGGAGATACTTGAAATGGAACTGGATAGGTGCTCAAAGAAGAACATCAAAATGTTAGTAGGCGATTTTAACGCACAAATAGGAAGGGAGAAAAAATACCATGGAACAGTAGGCCTCTTCCCAGGTCACAAAAGAACTTCAAAAAATGGAGAAAGGCTTATAGAGGTATGTAGGCATTTCAACTTGAAAATAATGACAACACATTTCAAAAAGCTGAGCCGAAAAACTAAAACACGGAGATTACCAAATCCACTTCTCGGAGAATTCCAAATTGACCATGTGGCTATCTTACTTCATTGTCAAGAAGAAATTCAAAACACTAAAGTGCTGAAAAGCCTTGATGTTGATTCAGACCACTATTTGACTACGATTAAATTCAGACCACTCCCATTTCGAAAAGAGAAGAAAACCTTTTACAAAATTCCAAAATATAACACAGAAACTTTAAAAAATGAAGAAATTAAACAACGGTTTCAAAGAGCATTGCACAAAGATAGCGATGGCATATCCACAATAAATAAGGAAGCGGGATGGGAGGAGATCAAAAACGAAATAGTTGAAATAGCAAAAGAAAATTGTCTCGTGAAAAGAGTAAGAAGACATCCATGGTGGGACAATGAATGTGATGAGAACCTGGAGAAGAGACAGAAATTGTGGCAGAAATGGAACTCCACAAAAGATCCTCAAGATCTTGACAATTTTAAAATCCAGAGAAGAGAAACAGCTAAGCTTTTCCGTAATAAAAAAAGAAGACAATTTCAGGATAACCTAGAACAGATTGAGGAAGACTTTAAAAGAAATAATTCTAGAGATTTCTACAAAACTTTTAGAAAACAGCTAACCAAATACCAATCCCCAAATTTATGTTTTAAAGATGAAGAGAACAAGCTAGGTTTGACAAACAAGACTAATTGTGAAATATTAGCAAAATATTTCGAGAATCTACTAAATTGTGAACCCCCCAAAGATAAAATGAGTTTTGAAAACTACCGAAATACTAATACCGAGTCAAAACCTCCAGACGCGGAAGAAATAAAACACATAATACACAGTCTAAAAAACAATAAAGCCCCAGGTGAAGACTCCATAGTACCAGAAATCCTAAAAATAATGGATACCAACCTCCCACAAGTTTTGGAACATATGTTTAAGAAGATCTGGGACGAAGAAAGAATTCCTGAAGACTGGCAGTGTGCCCTGATACACCCACTACACAAAAAGGGGGATAAGATGAATGTTAATAATTATAGAGGGATCTCGCTACTACCAGTAGGATACAAAATTTTGTCAAGGAAATTACTTCAAATCGTGGAGCCAGTTCTGGATAAAAAAATAGGTGAATATCAAGCAGGTTTTAGACAAGGTAGATCCTGTGTTGAACAAATATTTAACCTGAAAACACTAATTCGTTACAGAATCTCAAGAGGCCAGAGATTTGCAATAATATTTGTAGATTTCAAAAAAGCATACGAATCGGTAGATAGAGAAACATTACTGAAAGTATTGGAAGAATTTGGGGTCGATAAGAAAACAATTCAAATTATCAAACAGACGCTAACAAACAGTAAGGCCAAAGTTAAATTTATGGGTGAAATTTCAAGGAAGTTCGAAATTAAAACAGGTGTTAGACAAGGTGATGGTTTATCCCCAATCCTCTTCAACTGCGTACTGGAAAAGATATTGAGAATATGGAAAGAAGAACTCAAAGGCACCAAGAATGACATCAGAATTGGAACAAAAAAAGAAAAAATAGAAGTGGACTGTTTAGCTTTTGCAGACGATCTGGTAATAATTACAGAAAACGAAGAAATAGCTCAGAAGTACTTGGAGAAACTACAAGAAGTTTCGGCCAGAGCTGGACTGCAGATTTCATTTGAAAAAACCGTGTATATGTCTAATCATAGAAATAACAAGACAAATCTTATTACTAAATACGGCAATATTAAGAGAGTAGAAAAATTTAAGTATTTAGGTGAAATAATTCAAGTGAATGGTTTAGACAAGAGTGCAAACCAGGCGAGAGCAAGGAAAATGGAATTTGCTTTTCAAAAAACCAAAGACATATATAACAAAAAAAAACATTTCGATTCAAGCTAAATTAAGACATTATAAAACTGTCATTAGACCAGAATGCCTGTATGCATCGGAGTGCCTAACTCTTAACAAAAAGGGGGAAATAGAAAACATGGAAAGGAAAGAAAGGAAAATTTTGAGAAAAATATTAGGACCGAGAAAGATTGGAGAAGAGTACAAGCTAAAGAGTAATAAGGAAATATACAAAACTATTGAGAAAGTGAGTGATGCAATGCGTAAACGCAGACTAACGTTTTATGGTCACCTGTAGAGGATGGATGGAAACAGACTAACAAGAAAAGTGTTTGAACATAGTAACAGGAACGAAAAAACCAACAATAAATGGATACAGATGGTGAAAAAGGATTTGGCCTATTTTAATGTCACCCGTGAGTCAATCAGGGACAGGAAAAAGTTTAGACAAATAGTGAACGAAATTAAGTGTTTTCCAGAAGAAACGAAACTAAAGAATAATAACAGGAAATGGTCGGAAGAGCGGAGGAGGAACCATTCGAAAATGATGAGGAAATATTGGGAAGAGAGAAGAAAGATCAAAAAGCCGGGCAAGTGAATTGTTGAACGTGGTCCAAAGATGGCCGAAATCGAAAGAAGAAGAAGAAGAAGAACAGTCAAATATTAATGCAAATCTGAATACGTCTGCGGTCTCAGAAAAGAGGCACATCCAGTGACTCGACAACATTTCATTATTTTTAAAACTACAGAAGTTAATATTTCCCAACAAACCTCTGTATAAACAACTTTGAAACTCGTGCGATTTCACCATGTGATATCTCAGATGACAGTATTGCATTATAGCTATCGTAGTGGGATACGCGCCATTTTTAACTCATTCAAGACGGCGCACCCGCCCCCTTGCTCCCCTGGTGTGATATGGCAATGTCGCACTTTTGATATCAAATTAATTGGCTGATTAATGAAATTGATTAATTAATTACCTCTCTCCCCCCTCCACGAAGTGTGGGATCTGGAGAGGGTTAGTTGCCATTGATCGAGTGCTAGAGAGGAACTCTAGCCAGTCTCGTCAATAGCTATTCATTGTAGAGGAGATATTTTCGCTCTAGCGCTAGAGAGGTGCTCCAGCCAGTCGATCCAATAACCCTATGTAGGAGGATGGGTAATACTAATAGCACACCAAACTGTAAATTTCAAGTACAAATTCAAGTACAAATGAAATAAGTGGCACAGTTATACTAGAAGAAGAGGTTCAAACAGCCATCAATCAGATGAAGGACAGAAAGGCTGTGGGGCCGGATAAAACAGAAGCAGAATTCTTAAAATTGATGGAAGAAAATCATACAAAATGATTAACCCAATTTTTAAATCAAATTTTTGTATTCGGAAACAGTCTATTGGAGTGGTTGAAATCGGAGTTCATTACTCTGCTCAGAAAGCCAAATGCAAAGCAATGCGGAGATTATTGTACGATAAGCTTAATGAGCCCTGTCTTGAAATCATCAAAAACCAGTACTGGAATGAAACAGACTGAAACAGTCAAAATTCTCAGGGGCGACAGACAGGGATGTTTCTTGCCACCCATACAATTTGATATACACTCAGGATTCATATTTAGAGAATCTCTGCAAGAATTAGAAGAAGGAATTTTGATGAATGGAATAAGATTAAACAACATTTGATTTGCTGATGTTACTATTATATCTGCTGACACTATTCAAGCGTTACAGTTACTAATGGATAAAATTGTAAGAATTAGCACTCAGTATGGGCTTGAAATAAATACCACAAAGACAAAAATCATGGTCGTAAGTAAGGAAAATATTTCAGGAGTAAACTTAATCATAATCTAAGGAACTCAGAAAGGATAAAACAATACGTTTACTTTGGGATCATAGAAAATGAAAATTAGTACAATCAAGATTCGCATCGGGAAAGGAAGAAGTGTGTTTAAGAAAATGACTGCTGCCCTCAAAAACCATAAACTAATTCTAATCAGAACTTTGCACTACTATGTATATTCTGTCCTCCTACATGGAGTGTAGACATGGACCTTAAATAAAAACAGGGAGAAGAAGCTGGAGGTCTTTGAATTGTGGCTTTACAGGCAGATCCCGAGGATACGTTGGACCCAGAGCGTGACAAACGTAGAAGTTTTGAGAAGAATGAACACAACACCAAAATTAATGAAGATATTGACAATCTAGGACATATCATACTTAATACAAATAGATCTGATTTGATACAAAAAATATTTCAAGGGAAAATCAATAACAAAATAGGTCCTGGTAAAAAGAGGAATATCTTGATTTGAGAACCCTAGATGCTGGTTCAGTGCGTCGTCAGCAGAGCTATTCCGTGTTGCTACCAACAAGAGAAGAATCGCCGTAAAGATCATCAACACGCGACCCGGACAGGCACCGAAAGAAGAAGAAACAGTCACTGAAGTGCGGCGGAGTAGCATTCTGCCGGCCTACAGGTGAGTAGCTGCCAGGCGGAACATCAGGATGGGTAATAAAATTAGAACAGCGACTCACTATTTCAGTGTTGCTATATTTTTTCTTTATTGTAATTTCGTCCCTCTGCCACATGTGGGCAGGGGTGAGCTGGCAGCGGCACATTGACACCGCCGCAGTGAAAACATACAAATATAAAACAGAAAAATTTTGGAAAAATTACAAGGTGATAAAATGGGAATGAAATGCACAAAACATGGAGAACGTAAACGGGGGATATTGTCACAAGTTAAGACCGCAGAAAGCGTTGATAAAAATCACACTGTTCGAAGATATTCTGGAAACGCCTGCGCCACTTACAACACGAGGTAAACGTAGGGAGCAGGGGCTGGAGGGAGGGAGGATGGAGATGAGGAATGCAGTACCTGCCGGCCGCGGTGGTCTCGCGGTTCTAGGCGCGCAGTCAGGAACCGTGCGACTGCTACGGTCGCAGGTTCGAATCCTGCCTCGGGCATGGATGTGTGTGATGTCCTTAGGTTAGTTAGGTTTAAGTAGTTCTAAGTTCTAGGGGACTGATGACCACAGCAGTTGAGTCCCATAGTGCTCAGAGCCATTTGAACCAATGCAGTACTGCTGTATTTTTTTCCCCTCGATTGTTATTTCAAACCCCCGCCCCATTTAGGCAGGAATGGGCTGTGTGTTGCTATAATTCCATGCTTCCTATATACAGGAGGGATTGAAACACACTTTTACCTATTTACGAGTCGCAAGTCGCATACTAGCCAACAGAAACGTGCGAAATACATACTGCGACATATTTTACGAGTGCAGTGCTCATTATGTTACTTGAACACGGCGTCTCAAGATGAATAAACTAGAAGTCACCTCCAGTCTAGACCAGCACCGTATACCGGGAGTATTGTGTACCTGAAGAAACTACCAGACGGAGGCTGCCAGGTCGCGACAGACTAAGCCGCGATTCCGGTCGGCCGAGGTCTCGTGATCACGCGTGCCCCTGGTCGCAGACTGGCGTTGCTAACTTCTGGCACACTGCGGGACAAGCAGGCACAGATGTAGAGTTTTAACTGCAATTCCACCCCCAACATGAACTCCTCAGTTTAAAAAATCCACTTTTACAAGACGGCGACCAAACTGCTGGGGTCATCGCTCCCTAGGCTTACACACTTACCTAACGTTCACTATCTTACGCTAAGGACAACACACACACACCCATGCCCAAGGGAGGACTCGAATCTCCGAGGGGGGTAGCCGCGCGAACCGTGAGAAGGCGCCTCAGAACGCACGGCTACCCCTCGCGGCCCAAGACGAAGGTATTGTTGTCTGTTTACCTCGAATTTCTCACGCGAAATGTAGATTTCTCCCTTTTATGCATGTTATTTTCGAAGACAGAGGAAATCGGAGCACACACGCGTTTTCAAGTCGCTAAAGTATCGTTACTTGTTGATTCTTAGTGTGAAAATGCTGTACTACAGTACGGCATGGACTACATTTCCTTTAAGTATTCTCTCATTGGTAAAAATTCTCTTCACATCAGGTTAATATCGGTTACGTCTTGCCTCACAGGATTAGAGTATTAAACTCATTTTTGGCTCATGACAAAGTGCAAAGAGGATGCTCTACCTCTGTCACAGGATGCCTCCTCACTTTCGAACTGTATTAAGGTGGTCAAATGCCTTGTCACCAACGAAGTCTCTTAAGCACCACAGCGGAGTTGTAAATATGTGGTTAATACTATGTAACGCTTTACCAATTCGGTAATAAATTTACAGGACATCCGGCCTGTAATTGAAAAAGTGTCATGATGATCTCTCCTTTGGCAAAAGATCCCGGAATAGTGTAGTGGTTAATAAAAAAAAAGGAAAAATAAGAGAGAAGAAAAGGTTGAAAATGTGGGAAGAAATGGTGAATAAAAAGGGGGGTTTTAAAATCGTAAATGACCGTGAAAAAGGGGAAAAATGAAAAACAAATCGGACTTCGTATTACAGAAAAGCTATCGGACTTCGTGACTCGGAAAAGCTATTGTTAGGGTGGTCCTTGTGGCGTTTTTGAGCAAAAGTTAAACCAATTTCCACTACAAAAATTATTGAAGAAGAACAGAGAATAACCAAGTGTAACCGACAGGGGGAAATGGCGTAGCTTAGAGTTAATTCTTTACCATGTAAACATGTCTTCTTGTTTCGTACGACGTCCAGGTCTTCAAAAATCTCCTACTTCATTTCTGCGTGAAAAGTCTGCTCCGAAATCTTGCAATAAGTTTCATTGTCCAGGAATTTCTAATGGACACAAAACCGTCTTGATATTAAATGCAATTTATTTTACGTTGCTTCCCTCCTCCAAATGTCATAACAACTTCCACAATATCTACACATTAATAAGTTTTTTCGTCTTAATCAGATCACGTCTGCATTAACCTTCCGCTCTCGAGAGACAATCAAGAAACGAATAGAAAAACAAAAAAGAGTTACAATTTTAGTATTTTCTCTGCCGTCGAGCGCTCATACCGCTGCAACGGCACAATTCATGTCTGAGGGAACGAGTGCAGCGCGGCGAAATTCAAAGTCCCGCTACAACAGTCCCCTATTCAGATCTCCAGGAGGGGACTGCGAAGAGAGAGGTTACCATGAGAAAAAGACTGAATAATCAACGAAATAATAATATTCTACGAGCTGGAACGTGGTAAGGAAACTAGAAAATCTGAAAAAGGAAATGCAAAGCCTCCATCTATATGTAGTAGGGGTCAGTGAAGTGAAGTGGAAAGAAGAGAAGGGTTTCTGGTCAGATGAGTATAGAGTAATAACAACAACAGCAGAAAATGGTATAACGGGAGTACGATTCGTTATGAACAGGAAGGTGGAGCAAAGAGTGTGTTACAGCGAACAGTTCAGTGGTAGGGTTATTCTTAACAGAGTCGACAGCAAACCAACACCGACAACGACAGTTCCGATATAAATGCCGACGTCGCAAGCTGAAGATGAAGAGACAGAGAAAATGTATGAGGATACTGAAAGAGTAAAACAGTATGTAAAGGGAGATGAAACTCTAATATTCGTAGGGGACTGGAAGGCAGTTGTAGAGGAAGGAGGAGAAGAAAAGGTCACAGGAAAGTATGGGCTTGTGACAAGGAATGAGAGAGGAGAAAGATTAGTTGAGTTCTGTAACAAACTTCAGCTAGTAATAGCGATTACTCTGTTCAGGAATCACAAGAGGAGGAGGTATACTTTTGAAATGCCGGGTGATACGGGAAGATTTCAGTTAGATTACATCATGGTCAGACAGAGATTCCGAAATCGGATACTAGAGCAGATGTAGACTCAGATCACAACATAGTAATGATGAAGAGTAGGCTGAAATTTAAGACATGAGTCAGGAAGAATCAATACGCAAAGAAGTGGGATACGGAAGTATTAAGGAATGACGAGATACGCTTGAAGTTCTCTAAGGCTATAGATACAGCAATAAGGAATACCTCAGTAGGCAGTACAGTTGAAGAGGAATGGACATATCTAAAAAGAGCGATAACAGAAGTTGGGAAGGAAAACGTAAGTACAAAGAAGGTAACTGCGAAGAAAGAAACGCTCCGGGAGAATCAGGAATAAAGAAATACAAGTCGCGTAGGAATGAAATAAATAGGAAGTGCAGGGAAGCTAAGAAGAAATGGCTGCATCAAAAATGTGAAGAAATAGAAAAAGAAATGATTGTCTGTAGGACTGACTCAGCATACAGGAAAGTCTAAACAACCTTCGGTGACATTAAAAGCAAGGGTGATAACATTAAGAGTGCAACGGGAATTTCACTGTTAAATGCAGACGAGAGAGCGACTAGGTGGAAAGAATACATCGAAAGCCTCTATGAGCGGAAGATTTGTGTGATGTGATAGAAGAAGAAACAGGAGTCGATTTCGAAGAGATAGGGCATCCGGTATTAGAATGAGAATTTAAAAGATGTTTCGAGGACTTAAGATCAAATAAGGCAGAAGAGATAGATAACATCCCAGCAAAATTTCAAAAATCGTTGGGGGAAGTGGTAACAAAACGACTGTTCACGTTGGTGTGTAGAATCTCAGTGTGGCGACATATCATCTGAATTTCGGAAAAACATCATCCACAAAAAAATGGTTCAAATGGCTCGGAGCACTATGGGACTTAACTTCTGAGGTCATCAGTTCCCTAGAACTTAGAACTACTTAAACCTAACTAACCTAAGGACATCACACACATCCATGCCCGAGGCAGGATTCGCACCCGCGACCGTAGCGGTCGCGCGGTTCCAGACTGTAGCACCTAGAAGCGCTCGGCCACCCCGGCCGGCACATCATCCACACAATTCCGAAGACGGCTAGAGCTGACAAGTGCGCGAACTATCGTACAATCAGCTTAACAGCTCATGCATCCAAGTTGCTTCTAAGAATAATATACAGAAGAATGGAAAAGAAAATTGAGGAGGCGCTTGATGACGATCAGTTTGGCTTTAGGAAAGGTAAAGACACGAGGGAGGCAATTCTGACATTGCGGTTAATAATGGAAGCAAGACTAAAGAAAAATCAAGACCCGTTCATAGGAGTTGTCGATCTGGAAAAAGCGCTCGACCATATAAAATGGTGCAAGATGTTCTAAATTCTGAAAAAAGTAGGGGTAAGTTATAAGGAGAGCAGGGTCATATGTACAACAGTCAAGAGGGAATAATAAGAGTGGACGACCAAGAACGAAGTGCTCGTATTAAAAAGGATGTAAGACAAGGATGTAGCCTTTCGCCCCTATTGTTGAATCTGTTCATCGAGGAAGCAGTGATGGAAATAAAATGAAGATTCATGAGTGGAATTAAAGTTCAGGGTGAAAGGATATCTATGATACGATTCGCTGATGACATTGCTATCCTGAGTGAAAGTGAAGAAGAATTAAATGATCTGCTGAACGGAATGAACAGTCTAATGAGTACACAGTATGGTTTGAGAGTAAATCGGAGAAAGACGAAGGTAATGAGAAGTAGTAGAAATGAGAACAGCGAGAAACTTAACATCAGGATTGATGGTCACGAAGTCAATGCAGTTAAGGAATTCTGCCACCGAGGCAGTAAAATAACCAATGACGGACGGAGCAAAGAGGACATCAAAAGCAGACTAGCACTGTCAAAAAGGGCATTCCTGGCCAAGAGAAATCTACTAATGTCAAGTATCGGCCTTAATTTGAGGAAGAAATTTCTGAGGATGTACGTCTGGAGTACAGCATTGTATGGTAGTGAAACATGGTGTGTGGGAAAACCGGAACAGAAGAGAATCGAAGCATTTGAGAATTGGTGCTACAGATGAATGTTGAAAATTACGTGGGCTGATAAGGTTAGGTAAGGAATGAGGAAGCTCTGCGCAGAATCGCAGAGGAAAGGAATATGTGGAAAACACTTACATGAAGAAGGGAGAGTATGATAGGACGTTTCTTAGGACATCAGGGAATAACTTGCATGGTATAGAGGGAGCTGTAGAGAGTATGAACGGTAGGTGAAGGCAGAGATCGGAGTACATGGGGCAAATAATACAGGATATAAGTTGCAAGTGTTACTCTGAGATGAAGAGGAACGGAAAAGGAAATGAATAGTAATGGTACATGGTACCCTCCACAACGTAACGTATCGTGGCCTGTGATGTATGCATATAGGTGTGCATGTAAATTTAGTCTATTTATTAAGATGTACTCCATCCATTTATAAGCACACAAAACTCACGGAAGAATGCTGTCTCTTATTTATCGACAAAAAAGTCGGAGCTTATGCTGCTGATTGTCTCTCAGTTAAAACCTTCGTATTAGTCTCTAATTTTCTTATTGTAGTCACTTTGCGAGACCTGTGTGAGAGACTGTAATATTTTTCCTACAACATTTAGAAGAAGCCTTATAGGGCTCATCTCTCTACTTTTGTCAGAGTATCGCGTACCTACCATATTCTCATGAATCTTCCACTCTTTAATATAGAGCATTCGAATTCACTTGATACTGACGCATAAGATAAGTCCCACGCCATGTCACAAACCCCTTCTAATCCTCTCGAAATCCCATCACGTGCCGACAGCACTTTTCCATTAGTTAGAAGTCTTTCTAGTCCCCCACCTATCGTTAAGTAGGGAGATATAGAGTAGAGAGATATAGAGCATCACATATTTTTTCCTGCGGCCATATCGCCATGGCTGCCCTGCGCTTCCTGTTTGTCTCGTTCCTACGGTATTTATATAGCTGTGTTACTGTCGTTCCGTGAGAATTTTGACATTTTCTTGATCAGTTAGTTGATCAGTTGAGGTATGACCGTTAACTTTCCCACTGCAGTTACTTCACGAAACATATGCGGAAGACCATTAATATGTTTGCTCACAACAACTAGAAAAAGCGGTAAAGATACCACCTCTCAACCTCCGTTTTGTCACACATTCGCACGAATCTTCGTCTTCGATATACAGTGATACATACCCCCAGCCAGGTCACACCCCTGGTAACTCTCTCGGAATTCTACCACATTGGAGTAGCACTATTCCTTAAGTTAGAAGGCTGTCCAGCCCTCTACCCATTACTGACTATGTAGAGAGCTGTCACAATGAGAAAAAAATAATACCCTAACGTTCAGAGAGAAATTTATCACCATGTGAACAACCGCGTCCAGGTATGTCTTACGATAACTACTGCTTCTGCTGATTTGTGATCAGTGACATAATTAAACAGTAGCAGGCTCTTCGGGTATTTTAGATTCAATAGTTACATTTAGCTATATTCAGCTCCAACGCCCACCAATTCTCAATCCTCTGCAAATCGCTATAGCCTACCGGTGTTGCAAACCCCCTATAGACAAGAGTCTACATCTAAATACGTTTTCCGCAAACCACTGTACAGTGTGGACTATATCGTAGCAGTATAGCAGATTTCTTCGTCCGTTTTCCAGTTACAAAAGTAATGACCGAGTAAAAATGAATGTCTGTGTGCCTCCGTATATATCCTAACGTCTTCTATGATCGGGACACCAGATTTAGGTTTTTTTAATGGCCAAGGAAGCCTTACAGCTGCACCATTACTATACGAGGACAGCACAAACCAAATCTGATACACCTGCGTATAATCGATATCTAATGAAGTCTATAAATATGACCCTCTAAGTGCCCTAATCTCCTTTATCGTATTCCAATTATCACTACACTAGATATGCGATGACATAGTGGTATCAGCCTCTTCTTGACAGCATAGTGTTCCATGAGAAACACATCACCTGTTTTTCAATTAGGATATAGCCACATAATACAGTTCTAACGGTATTACACAGCTACCTACAAGCAAACACTGAATCATTTGCTTTGTTTCAATAGCCTAACGCTTTCAAGCACAATTCAGAGCTACTGCAAGACTAGGGAAAGATTCGGGATTTGATCATAGTATTCTTCATTTTTCCGTCACGTGCCTGTCAGGACTCGACCGACCATGATAGCGTGTGCCGTCAAGAATAAAGTATATACACATGGAAGAACGTTTATGCATAGTGTAGTTGTTTACTTAGAAGCAAAGCCAGTACCTACACGCTTATCCGACTATCGTAAATCGAGATGCAGTTAACCAACAAGTACAAGCTAGAGGAAATCAGTGTCGATGTTTCCTCCAGCAACAGCAGTCATGTTTGTGCCTCTTACACCTCGATCCGCATTGTAGTGCCACAGTCTCCATCTGACATGGCGACGGGAATTGCAGCCACTCGCCTCCTACACTGTTACTTCTTACTTGGTGGATAACAACCCCCTTAAAAATCCATGCAAATTAATTTGAGCCCGACGTATTCTTCTGCTTTAGCTCACCGACCTGTCAGTCCTCAGTGTTTGGGTTGGCTGGTTGATTTGGGGCAGGGGACCAATTCACGAGGTCATCGGTCCAGTTTGGGTTGCGTCCCTTAGGATTCCAGGAAATGAATCTGACCGCGACATATATATTATTCTTCAGCTCGCTCCAGATGCTAACTGCTAGGCTCTTTGCTGTGATCCACGCCTCCGATGACAGTGTACGGGATTCCTAGTCCTATTAATGTGCCTGTGGCCGAGCGGTTCTAGGCGCTTAAGTCCCGAACCACGCTGCTGCTACGGTCGCAGGTTATAATCTTGCCTTGGGCATGGATATGTGGTGTGTCCTTAGGTTAGTTAGGTTTAAGTAGTTCTAAGTCAAGGAGACTGATGACCTCAGAAGTTAAATCTCATAGTGCTTGGAGCCATTTTTCTTTATTAATGTGCAAGAGATTTCGTTATGGTCAGGTCAACTACCAGCGCCACCACGCTTGTAGACAACTCCATCTCCTGCGCACATCCTGCACATACAACAAATACACAGCGAGCCGCTGTACCGTGCATAGTGGAAGGTATATCGCACAAGTATTATCGATTACCCTTCCTTCCCAATCTCACGCCCTATCGAGTAATAATGTGGTTGTATATGTACTTCCATACATACCATAATCTACCCTTATGCTTCGTCTTTCCTAGAGATTTTTTCTTTCGCTTCATATTCTAGTGAACGTACCGACCTATACCTCACCCCAGCTGCTTCCACATAATGCTTCGCTTTGCGGATCAGTCTCTTAACACGAAGGGATGTGGGCTCACATGACTGGTGGACAGCGAGTATGTAGTATTGAGCTGTTGAATCGATGTTACTGTTCACCAGTGGGTATTATTTAACCACATATGGGTCTATGGGTTTTATGTATGGATAGCAGCTGAGAATGACGTCAGAATCATAGTGTGATTTGAGAAAGTATGGTGAGGTACGAAGGTGAGCTCGTTCAAATAGAGTGGGAGAAACTGTGCGAGAAATTGATATACATATATCGGGGGGCAGTTGACGGTTAAGTATGACACATTCTGTCTCCTCATTTCTCTGTGTTCAAAATGGTTCAAATGGCTCTGAGCACTATGGGACTCAACTGCTGTGGTTATCAGTCCCCTAGAACTTAGAACTACTTAAACCTAACTAACCTAAGGACATCACACACATCCATGCCCGAGGCAGGATTCGAACCTGCGACCGTAGCAGTCGCACGGTTCCGGACTGCGCGCCTAGAACCGCGAGACCACCGCGGCCGGCATTTCTCTCTGTGACAGCAGCAGCAGTACTAGCGCATCGTTACTCATTGTGCTTGGTGGTGCTACATTAAAATTAATTGCTCGAGAGCCATCGCAGAGTATAATCCTAAAGCATCAAAATGCCATGCTCATTCGTGGTCTGCAGGTAGCGGTATGTGCTGAAGATGAGCGAGAGTAGATCTGTGGTATTGGTTTGCTTAAGATAGTTGGAGCATTGAGATGGAGATGTGCTGTTTATGATTTCGGTCACTCAATCATTCTAATAGTAACGAATGTTCAGTACAAGGTGATACACCTACTGTACCAGTTCTAGATGAAACAAATGTAGAATTCAAAGACACAGAAACAGCTATTTGCGTAATACTGTCGCATTGTCTCCATATGTAAATCAATGCTACTTAAGTACAATGATGCTATATGTGGTACTCCCTCCCACCATTAACAAATATTCCATTCAAACTATAGTCTTGTGTGCCATGAACATCCGTACAGAACCATTCCTGATTTGGAAATGTAAATTGCTTAGAATGAAAAAAAAATACCCAGTGATACAGTGGTGCAATGGAATGAGATGCATCTACCTTGATCGTCAACCGCCAGTCAGAGCTATTTAAGTACAGTGGTGCTGCGTGTGGTACCTCCTCCGATCATTAACAAATAGTCCATTAAAACCAGTCTCCCATGCCATATACATCCCCTACTGATTTCTAAAATGTACATCCGTGTTGCTAGCATTTAGACAGGATCAACCTCGAACAGTCCATCTGCAGAGCTTAAAAATGGGCTTCTTTCCAGCGGCGAAAGATGTAATCATCTCTCCGAAACGTTATTCACTCGCACATATTCAGTGAGATTAAAAAAAAGAAAATAGCGTTTTATCCCAATCCATGAGCTAGTAGCTATCCGTAGAAGGCCACTGCAATAGCACATGCTGATGTTCCATTTCACTATCAGAAAGCCAACAGTTACAGATACAATTTATGTGCTACATACAATCACCTGCAGGTTCAAAAATTAGCGGCCGTACGACACGTCTTACACAAATTAAATAATATATCAATCAGTAAAGATAACTATGAAGAAGAATTACAAACAGTACAACTCAAAGCCACAAACGATGGTTATAAGACCTGCATAGTACAAAGACTTAAGCAAAAAATTAAAACATAACTAAAAAAAAATGAAAACAAGCAAAGAACATAAAAACCACAGAACCCGACAGACACTACAACACACACGGGAACACAAAACAGTAACACTTACGGCACGTGTAACAAAAAGAAATGATACACTTTAACATACAAATCAAGATACAGGACAGCAAACATACTAAAGAAACATGGATTACACATTGCTTACAGAACAAAAAACACACTCCAGTCACATTTACAAACAACAATAGACAAACAAGGTAAATACCAACGATCAGGTATATAGCAGTTAGAATGCCAAGAATATAGGTGGCTACATCTGGGGATAATAGGCAGGAATTTCAAAACTAGATATAAAGAATATGTGAGAAGATGGAAATATGAAAATAGCTATTCTACCTCTGCTGAAAACCTGATAAAACGAGGACTTGAACCATCCAACCTGGAACAAGATAGGAAAATTATCGGAGTGGCATCCACATAGAGAATAACACACCTACACATTAAAAAGAAAGCACTCTCACAAAGGATGACACATTCGCAATAAGAAAATACACACAAAGGCGCGCGCCACACGCTGACACACACAAACACACACACACACACACACACCTACGCAAGCGCGCTCAGGCACACACAGAACAAATGAAAAATATCAAAGAAAAGACACAACACAAACAAAAGACGGAAGATAAACATAACAGCGACAGGTGGCAACATTATACACTGTGAACACATACATGATGATCATGAAACGAAAGTGCAATTGATATGTTGTGATAAATGTGAGTGAAAAAAAAGCTGGAAATCGTCCAGTTGGAGTATTAGGACCGAATGAACACATCTCCAGGACCACACACATATACTAGCAACATGCCATAATATCGCAACCAAACGATAATTCAGCCTCACGAAACTAGTGCAACAAAAGTTGTCTCTAATCCGAAAAACAAAAGAAAAACATGAGAAAACGTAACATAGTAACGTATTTGTAACTGCTACATAATACATTATTATATATTGGATGAGTCAAAAAGGACTGCAGAACTTGGGAATGATGTAGAAATTAACTGAGATAACTCAGAATCGGTGGATGTCATTTTGTAGCAAATAACCTCAAGTTCCATGTAAAACAGGTTCTTACAACTGAATTCTTAAACTTTGGGGACATGTGCTCCTAGAAAAATTTATGAATGAATTGTGCTGATAAACCTCTTACGTTATTTGATTTTCAAACAGTTGAGCAAAACTGAACGTACTCAGACATTTCTCTCTTTACTTATTCTGATCAACACTAAACTGACACACAATATTTTAAGCGCAACGCAATCTCACTTTCAATAATCCCTACAAAAGAATGGCCCTGACTAACATTAACCTATACCTTTCATGAGTCACTTACCTCACAAAAATCTTCATTACTCGAACTACTGCAATACAGCGAGCGCCAATACTGCCAGCTAAAGAAAAGATTCTAACTACTGAAGGCACTAACTACTGATAGGCATGCTTAGCAAATAAAAGAATTTGATAGCGAACAAACAATGTATTTACCTTAATAGTGTTCAAAAGATATATATATCAGTTCGTGACATCCAGCCTTACAAATTTACTGTCTCTGATGGACACACGTCCAGATCATCCGCTCTCAAAAATTCCGCCATCTCTCTCCCCGCATCCACCACTGCTGGCGGCTCACCTCTCCAACTGCGCAACGGTTCGCGCAGTTAACAGCCAACAGCCCAACACTACAATAGCAAATTCCAACAATGCAAACCAGCCACAGACTGCACACAGCACAGTCAGTGGTTTTCATATAGAGCGCTACATGGCGACACCAACATAAAAACCTAAACAGCCTACTTACACAGTCAGTAACTCTCCATTTATGCTAACTATAGAAATTGGTCCTGCGAGGAAACTGCGACTGCGTTAATCGAACTCATTAATATTATAGTAAAATTAATGCTGCTCTTCTCGTATATTACAGAACGTAATGTCCCGTATCGATGCTCCCTGGGTGTTATGCACGTGGTGTGAGAGGAAAGCGTGACAGTTTGCACCAGTGCGAGCGGTCGCTTCCGGTACTGACGGCGGCGGCGGCAGTCTCCAGAAGAGCAGAGACTCTCTTCCCGGAGGAGGGTCCGCCGAAAATCAATGTCCGCCTTGATTAAATATAGACGCGATTCCGGAGCTCTTGCCTGCTCCGCTCTGCTCCCTCACGGTTTTTGTTCCGCCCCCGCCTGCGTCCTCGCGTCGCCACCCCTGCAGACGCCGCTCGCCGGCCGCCACGATTCAATCAGCCAGGCACGTACACTCGAGATGGGGCTCTCTGCTCTTTCGTCAGGCTGTTTCCTTCCCTGATATACGTGATCGCGCTTCTCGAGCTTGGCAAACAGTGACAGCAGAGCTCTGCCGAAGATACAGTACACACTGACGGAAAAAAAGTCGCATCACCAAGAAGCAGTTGTGCGGCACAAACGAAAGTTGGTGGGCGTGCTTCTACATCTGAAAGATGATGTCTGTTCAGATTTCACTCCAGTCGCGTGAGAGTAATAGCGCTAGTATGAAGATGCAAATCAGGTTTGCTTACATACACACTGTAACGGTCGCAGCGTTAATTAGCTTTGAAATGTTTTTTATTTCAGTCTTTGATCACAATGAGGATGACCGGTTTCAGACCGTAATGACCATCCTCAGATCTTTTTTACACCATGTCCTAAAGTGATTAGGCCATACTGACATCGTCAAAACATATAAATATAATCAGCATAGCATCCTCATAAAGATCTAAAATAAGGTGTAGAATGACGATATCATGCTGATTATATTTATATGTTTTGACGATGTCAGTATGGCCTAATCACTTTAGGACATGGTGTAAAAAAGATCTGAGGATGGTCATTAAGGACTGAAACCGGTCATCGTCTAAAGAATTCATATTGTGATCAAAGACTGAAATAAAAAACATTTGACAGTATTGGATCACTGTATACGCGACCATGTCGCAGTTGGTGAAATTAGCTTTGAGATTGGACGCGGTGGGTTAACGTTAGTCAAGAACGTCTTATAGGACTACAAAGACGCCATTATCAAAACCTCACCGGGTTTGAACGACGTCGCGTAACAGGGCTACGAGAAGCTGGACGTACCTTCTGCGATACTACAGAAAGACTTGGCAGAAATGTGACAACCGTACGTGATTGCTGGCAACGGTGTTCACGATAATGTACGATCGCAAGCAGACCGGGCTGCGGACGGTCTCGTGGTCCTACTGACAGGGGAAAAATGGTTCAAATGGCTCTGAGCCCTATGCGACTTAACTTCTGAGGTCATCAGTCGCCTAGAACTTAGAACTACTTAAACCTAACTAACCTAAGGACATCACACACATCCATGCCGAGGCAGGATTCGAACCTGCGACCGTTGCGGTCGCTCGGTTCCAGACTGCAGCGCCTAGAACCGCTCGGCACTGACAGGTGAGATCATAGTGTTCGGCCTATAGCTCCGGCGCATCATACTACATCTGCAGCAGCAATCTGAGCAGGAGCCGGCACCAGAGTGACACAACGAACTGTTGCAAATCGGTTCCTTGAGAGACAGCTTCGAGCTATACGCTCTCTAACGTGCATTCCACTAACCACCACCCGTTTTCGACTTCAGTGACGTCAAACGTGAGCTCTTTGGAGGGCGGAGTGAAGGTTTGTTGTTGTTTCTGATGAAACCAGTTTCTGCCTCGTTACCAGTGATGGCTGTGTGTTGAATAGGAGGCCAGTAGAGGGCTTGCAGCTAACCTGTCACCTGGAGCTATGGTCTGGTGTGCGATTTCGCATTACAGCAGGGGCACTCTCGTGGTTATCCCACGCATCCTGGTTACAGATCTGTACATCATTCTGTTGTGCTGCCATTCATGAACAGCATTCAAGGGGACATTTTCAACAGGATAACGCTCTTCCATGTACCGCTGTTGCAGCCCAACATGCTCTACAAAGTGCTGCTCTATCATCAGATTGCCCGCATCTCGTGGTCGTGCGGTAGCGTTCTCGCTTCCCACGCCCGGGTTCCCGGGTTCGATTCCCGGCGGGGTCAGGGATTTTCTCTGCCTCGTGATGGCTGGGTGTTGTGTGCTGTCCTTAGGTTAGTTAGGTTTAAGTAGTTCTAAGTTCTAGGGGACTTATGACCACAGCAGTTGAGTCCCATAGTGCTCAGAGCCATTTGAACCATTTTTTATCATCAGATTTTTCTCCAATCGATTACAAATGGGACTTCATCGGACGTCAACTCCAGCGTCATCCGCAGACAGCATTAACCGTCCCTGTGCTAATTGACCAAGTGTAACAGGCATGAAACTCCGTCCCAAACACTGACAATTGGACCCTGTACGATACAATGCATGCATGTATGCATGCTTTCATTCAACATTCTGGCGGTTACATCGGTTATTAATGTACCAGCATTTCACATTACCAATGGTTTATCTCGCGCTTACATTAACCTGTGATCTCTCAATGCTTGTCACTTAAATATGTTACCTAGACGAATGTATCCCTGAAATTTCATTACAGTGTATTAATTATTTTTTGACTTGACTTAATTCCTTTGACCCCTGTGGGGGCATAGGGCATCCAGGAGAGCTCACCATCCGTCTCTGTCTTTGGCCATTTGCCTCAGTTCTGTCCAGATCTTCCCAACTCTTTTTGCTTCCCCTTCCACTGTCCTCTTACATGTGCCCCTAGGTCTTCCTCTCTCCATTCTTCCCTGCGGATTCCATTCCAATGCTTTTTTCTCGATGGCTCCATCTGGTGTGCTCAAGGTGTGCTCCAACCAACCCCACTTTCTCTCTCGTATCTGGTCTTCTATAGGTATCTGGTTTGTTATTCACCAGAGCTCCTCATTACATATTCTTTCTGGCCACCAGATATTCATGATGCGTCGAAGACATCTATTTATGAAGCTTTGTAACTGGGATGTTATCTTTTTATCCATTTTCCAGCTTTCACTGGCGTACAGAAGGACCGCCTTCACATTTGTATTAAACATACGGATTTTTGTTTTGTACGTGATATTTCAATTTTTCCATATTGGATACAATTGTATGAAGGCAGCATTTGCCTTTTAAATGTGGTTTTTCACGTCATCTCCAACTCCACCATCTTCCGTCATTATACTACCCAGATACAGGAATGAGTTGACCCGCTGCTCTCCTATTAACAGTGGCACCTCCATGTTCCCTGAATTTACTCTCATTTCCTTTGTTTTGTCTATATTTATCTTGAGGCCAGCAGTCTCTGCTTCTTCTTTCAGCAAGTTTAATTTAGCTTGCATATCAGTTAGCCTTTGAGCTAATAAAACTATGTCGTCTGCAAAATCCAACTTCTCCAGACGTTCGTGGATCCCCCACTGCATTCCTCGTCTCCTGCCTGCTGTGACACTTCTCACAACTGAGTCTAGAACAAGTAGAAAAAGTGTTGTTGATAAAATGCAACCCTGACGGACTCCAATTGTTACTTTTATGGGCTCTGTCATATTTTCCTTGTGGAGTACGCAACATTTGTAGCCATCATATAGATCTTTTATGATTTTTAAGATCTTCTATAGTATGCCATAATTCCGCAACATCTGCCTGAGCACTTTGTTTCACGGAATCGAAGGCCTTTTGAAAATCAATGAATGCCAGGTACATGGTTGCTTGAAATTCTTTTCCTTGCTCTAAAATGATCCTAAAAGTGTTAATAAGATCAACACAACTGCGTTGTGCCCTAAAACCGGCCTGTTCTTTATGCAGTCGCTTTTCAAGAGACTCTTTAATTCTGTTTAAAATAATTCTGGTGAGGACCTTACTGGGCACTGGCAACAATGTAATGCCACGCCAGTTGTAACAGTCTGACAAATTTCCCTTTTTTGGGAGCTTTAGCACCAAAACATTCTTCCACTCCTTTGAAGATTTCTCTTCAAGCCAAATATGCTTCAGCAAGGGATGGAGCATTTTAAAAGTACTTTCAATATCGGCTTTTAAGAGCCCCGGTGCTATTATTTTTTGGTGTTGTGTTTTTCCCCGTCAGTGTACTGACAACACTGTGCCGCATGTAAGCACAGTGGCCCCTTCTTCCGGATCTTAGCGACTTTAGTATGAATGGGGACTAGTAAACTCTGTCGAACTTTCACTCACTGACACGCTCATCGAGTATTTCTGTATTTCTCACATAAATCATTATGTTGTTGCAACACAATAGGATTCAACATTGCGCAATTACACGCCAGGAAATGCAACACAAAATGACACTACGCTATTGGTCCCGCCATGATTCGAAAACTTTGTGTTATAACCCAAATTACTTTCGGCGATAATCTGGCAATCATCAGTGTGCTTTTATTAAAGAAACACGTGGGACGTCTAATGTAGATTGGCACTTCATTTTCTTTTGACAGTCATCTAGAACCTCTATGCCTCAGCAGATACATGCACTTTCTCAACACAGTCTGCATGACGTTGCACATACTTGCACTGCCGTTTTGGTATCTTTTTTAGGCCTTTCTCGAATCACTTTTTCGGAGCCTATCGCACCCTCCGCAGGTCAGCTGTTCGCTCTGGACGTCTGCGAAATGATGTCTACGCAGAGGTTTCTTCATAGCACCGAGAAGGTGGTAATCAGAACGGGCCAAGTCAGGTGAATACGATTGGTGCGGCAGTATGTGGAACCCCATATCAGCGATGGAAAACCCCGTAAAGTCCTACCACACAAGATAAAACAAAGGACCAGGAAAATGGCCCAAAGGAGTGCCCTTGCAATACTGCAGCGCTCGTTCCCACGCAAGTCGGACAACTTCGACTGCCATCTTTCACATGGGGTTCTTAGCGAGTGCGTAAGAAAAAAGTGTAAATCAATAGGGAACGCCTTCGTATATGAAATATTGGTAGATACATAGTGAAATTAGTTTATTTTAAATGTTACTGTGTTAATTTCTTTTCCTGATTTGTCTCAATGCAATATGTTTCCTCCCACTTCCCTTTAAATATCACAACGTTGTTAATGTTGTGCTCTCTCGTACAGTATGCCAACTGAAACATCAGTATCTATTGCTGTATGAGGATACATAATGTAACGATGTTGTGACATTTGAAGGAGAGACACAGGGAAAGGTACTAGTTAAACACACCAACATGCAGCTAGTTCCCATACCGTCTGAGATAAACAAGTCATCGTGTATCTAGCCATATGTCATGTCTAAATGAGGTGAGAAAATGGAAAGGATGAAGCAAGGATTATATTGTAGTGCTGACAGATTTTTGTTCTTGAGAATGGAACTATTAAATTGGCAACAATTAAGATAAGGCTTTCACAACGGAAGGGTAAGGGGAAAAAAGAGTGATGAGGCTGGGGAAGAAGTAATAAAAGTACAGGGAAGGCCATGAGCAAGGGAGAGGAAGTGGTGGCATTAAAAGGGCACAGGAATAGCTGCAGATCTGACGAAAGTTTTCTAATCTCCTACTGCTCTCCGTAGCCGAGGTTGTCCATGTACGTGTGGCCCTGGTAGACGTGCAGCTAGCATATTCGAACTGTTATGAACAGTAGACGGCCCATTTGTGCATATGTAATATATTAGATTTTAAGTGCGTGTCCTTTTTTTATAAACGAATAAAATACATATTCCAGCATTTCTGTTTCATTCCACGAGCAATTAAAGCAACTGTTGTCGTTCGAAAAGGAATTAGTTACACAATACGCTTAAAGTGGACTCATAACGAGTGTTGGGATTTTAATGGTGACATCCATATACCGGGTGATCAAAAAGTCAGTATAAATTTGAAAACTGAATAAACAGCGGAATAATGTAGATAGAGAGGTAAAAATTGACACACATGCTTGGAATGACATGGGGTTTTATTAGAAAAAAAACTAAGTTCACAAAATGTCCGACAGATCTCTTGTGCGCGTCGTTTGGTGATTATCGTGTGCTCAGCCGCCACTTTCGACATGCTTGGCCTCCCAGGTCCCCAGACCTCAGTCCGTGCGATTATTGGCTTTGGGGTTACCTGAAGTCGCAAGTGTATCGTGATCGACCGACTTCTCTAGGGATGCTGAAAGACAACATCCGACGCCAATGCCTCACCATAACTCCGGACATGCTTTACAGTGCTGTTCACAACATTATTCCTCGACTACAGCTATTGTTGAGGAATGATGGTGGACATATTGAGCATTTCCTGTAAAGAACATCATCTTTGCTTTGTCTTACTTTGTTATGCTAATTATTGCTATTCTGATCAGATGAAGCGCCATCTGTCGGACATTTTTTTAACTTTTGTATTTTTTTGGTTCTAATAAAACCCCATGTCATTCCAAGCATGTGTGTCAATTTGTACCTCTCTATCTACATTATTCCGTGATTTATTCAGTTTTCAAATATTTTATCGGTATTTAGAACTTATAGAAAATAGAAACATTTCAAAGTTTCACTGTCCTTCAGTCACCAGCACTGTATATAACTCGATTCAAGAGAGGTGGAACTGGTAGGATGTCCTTAGCAGCGCTACTTATGTTGACAGTGTAAGTGGGGCTGTCTGTTGCCCGACGAATTTCTGTAACAGTTCTGAAGCGAATGCCATGAAGTGTTTCCTTCAGTTTGGGAGTCAAATTGAAGCCACAAGGGATTAACTCCTGGGAGTGTGGTGTGCAGTACAGCACTTCCCAGCCACATCGATCGAACAAACCAGACACAGCTTGCACCCCATGCGTCCGAGCATTGTCCTGCGTAATGATGGGCGGGTCCTGCAGAAAGTGCCGCTTCGCCTCTCTCTAAGCTGTTCATTTTTGGAACACAGTCTGCGACCAGCCTGCGACTTTGTATCCTACTTCACATTTCTGGCGACAGTTTGTACACTATGCTGGTGACTGCTTTGAGGGACAGTAAAACTTTGAAACTTTTACCTATTTTTTATTAGTTGTAAATGAAATACTTGCCACTATTAAATTTCCAGTCTTTGTATTTAAGTCTTTAAAACGAGTGACGTCTTGCATTTTCATAGTACCTTAATGACTGTAATTTTAAAGCTCGTTCCTGCTCTGCTGGATCGAACAATCAAAGCAATACATCATCGGAAGTGAACTCCGTCAGCATATGCTATGAGATCATCATTGTTGAGGTGACATACCTAGTACAGAAATCAGAGAAACATTTGGAGGATATTTCTCATAACGACCTTGGTGCACTGAAGTTTCATTGTCAAACGTGAAAAGTATTTTACAGCAAAAGAAACGAATTTGTTCCACATCATTTGGACAAACATATGGTAATATACAACAATTAAACAATTTTTTCAGCCTTCAGTTGCAAGGTAATTTTATTCGTTTACCTAGGTTTCGATTCCAGTAATGGAATCTTCTTCAGAACCTATAAATTAAACCACATACAGACATATATTACTACTACAATGCATTATCAGTCTAATGTTGAATATTAAAGAAATTGGGATACTTACAAAAATTAAATTATTTTGTGAGCCAAACTCTGGCCATGTCACAGATTAAAAATTAACATTAACGACGCATAATCATAAGATTATGTCAGTCAAAATTAACACCATTGAGGCGAACGTGGACGCTACGCCGGCCAGAAATAAGGACCACACGTAAGCGGCTCGAAAACTAGGCGTTGTGAGCCGTTACGCGGCGAGGCTGGCCGCGGCCAAGCGCATGCGCAAGCGCAGGGGCGAGAGACAAACTGTCTCAAAATTACTTAGAGCAACTATACATATAAACAAATTGTGACTGAAAGCCGTCCTAAATTGGACAAACCTATCTATTAGTATAGCAACATTAAACAATTTTTTTTTTTATTAAAATATTATAGTAACTAAAAATTAGTGTCGAAACCATTCGTGCTAAGCATAAAATATCTTTAACATAAAAAATGCCTTAGCAACTACGTGTCATTACCAAGCATATAACGAAGTACAAAGATACACATGTACAATTGCATTATAATTTCTTTAATATTCAACATTAGACTGATAATGCATTGTAGTAGTAACATATGTCTGTATGTGGTTTAATTTATAGGTTCTGAAGAAGATTCCATTACTGGAATCGAAACCTAGGTAAACGAATAAAATTACCTTGCAACTGAAGGCTGAAAAAATTGTTTAATTGTTGTACATTTCACAGTTGCTGACACGCTGCAATATGTTAAAGATTTGTAAATATGGTAATATATGACCAATAGATGTCACTAACACGAAATTATTACCATGGAAATTAAAAATTGGTAGTAAATTGAGTGTGTGACGACTTTCTATTATGTAGTTCAAATGGCTCTGAGCACTATGGGACTCAAATTCTGAGGTCATCAGTCCCCTAGAACTTAGAATTACTTAAACCTAACTAACCTAAGGACATCACACACATCCATGCCCGAGGCAGGATTCGAACCTGCGACCGTAGCGGTCGCGCGGTTCCAGACTGTAGCGCCTAGAACCGCTCGGCCACTGTGGCCGGCTATTATGCAGTGATACGTTCTTTTTAAGTGGTTGGTTATTGTATCTTAGTACATATTTCACATATTGTAGCGAATATTGGAATAAGCTATAAAGGCGTGTATATTTTATTATTATTAATGAATATCGGTCTTCCCTCTGTTGATCACTACTATTTGGCTGAATAGTGATAATGGTATAGAGGTAGTCATGATCACCAGTCTCTTCCCTAAGTACCCTATTCGCAGACTCTCATCAAATGACGGCCACTGGAAACAGGTTTCAGTACAATTATGGCGTGGTAATGGTCTTAACAAGTTTACAAATTACCACTTGTGCTTGATCAGTTGAAACTGATGCAAGGTCTAAAACGTCTGCGTCTAGATAATTCCCTGCAGAGACACAACTGAAATGTAGTTCAGAAGGAAAAGCCCTGTCATTCAATGGTTGAGAAAATAATTTTGAAAAAAATGGCTCAAATGGCTCTGAGCACTATGGGACTCAACTGCTGAGGTTATTAGTCCCCTAGAACTTAGAACTAGTTAAACCTAACTAACCTAAGGACATCACAAACATCCATGCCCGAGGCAGGATTCGAACCTGCGACCGTAGCGGTCTTGCGGTTCCAGACTGCAGCGCCTTTAACCGCACGGCCACTTCGGCCGGCAATAATTTTGAAACATACTCTACATTTATTTCACATAACTTCAATCTTTACATGTAAAGTGCAAGTTGTCCAATTCTACTGTCACACCAGACTGAAAAATTAAAATTAGGGTAACAACATTATGTGTGAACTTTTATTACAGTTTGAGTTATTATAGTGAAAACGAATAATTTCATAGCATCTCGAAAGTTACATTAGTTTTCTTAGCAGCGTACGTTGACTACTGGTAGTTTTCCAGGTGTTATTCACGATAATTTTATGGACCAGCTTTCTTAACAAAACACTCTGACATTTAACCTATTTAAGTATACTTTGTTGGATCCTTTGGTTTCAAATAGTGTTATCTCTTTTGTTATTTAACAACCCGATTTCAGATGAACAAATTACTGGAAGTGCTGGAGTATTTTAATTTAATTCTGGAACAAGTCCCAAACAAAAATAATAACAAAAGGAATGAAGCACGGAATAGATGTACAGCCTTTCACATTCAGAGAAATGATTTAAAAGAGAACTGTAATATACGGTGATATACACATATGGTAGGCTAATATGTGAAAAAGTGTATTGGTTTTAACTTCTTTCAATTGTTTGTTGTTCTGACTACTGCTAAAATTTCATCTGCGAGTAAACTGCGAGAGCCGGCCGCTGTAGCCGAGGGGTTCTAGGCGATTTAGTCCGGAACCGCGCTGCTGCTGCGGTCGCAGGTTCGAATTCTGTATCGGGCAGGGATGTTTGTGATGTCGCTAGGTTAGTTAGGTTTAAGCAGTTCTAAAGTCCCGGGGCTGATGGCCCCATATGCCATGTCTCATAGTGCTTAGAGCCATTTGAACCATTTTTTTTTTTTAACTGCGAGAAATTCTGTTATGTCAACTCTAATGTGAAACACTACTTCTGATTGTCATCTTAACTAAAAAGCATGTATCTCCGTATTCTGAATTTAGTCATTTACCTCGTATATACACACGAATGTGACTGTTATGCCAATCTTGTGCAGTCAAGGCATTACTGTTGTCTGGAGTCAACCCAGCGAAGATGATAATCTGTTACTGTTTACTCATTCGCGATGACGTAGACTGCCTGCGTAGGGTCAACAAGTTCTCTTTGCAGTACAGGTTCCCTCGTTGCTGTACTGAGATAGAAGGTTAATGCCTATTTTAGGTTCTTTGTTACTCCAATAAAACTATATCTCCTCCGATGACACGATGAAGGTAGGACTTGACATTCTGGAAGCACAACACAGTCTCTGTGTATTTCTTGCAGGCTATGAAATCTACAGCACCGAAACCCAAATCAGTTTTTGAATCTGTGCCATCACAAGAACTGAATCTGCCGTTTAAGATGTCTCACCTTTTATGAATATTGCAAACCGCTTTTGTTTTCTCGTAGTTTGGCATTCGAAATCATAATATTATTTTATGTCCTCTCATTCACAGACTCAAACACACCTACTTCGACACAACACATTCAGACATCAACAGCGGCAACAGAACTGATGTTCTCTATAATTTGAACTACTTCACTTGCAGAAATTAAATGTTTCGGCATTAATTTATAATTGGCCATTCATGTCCTCAAGCCATCAGTGTAAAAATGAGCCGGCCGCGGTGGTCTAGCGGTTCTGGCGCTGCAGTCCGGAACCGCGGGACTGCTACGGTCGCAGGTTCGAATCCTGCCTCGGGCATGGATGTGTGTGATGTCCTTAGGTTAGTTAGGTTTAACTAGTTCTAAGTTCTAGGGGACTTATGACCTCAGCAGTTGAGTCCCATAGTACTCAGAGCCATTTTTGTAAAAATGATATCATGATATCCGGACATTTTCGAAGGGTGTGTAGGTTTTACGAAAAGAGAAGGCTATGATACTGGAGTTTTGTGTTGCCCATAGGTAGAAAAATTACATACACTGGCCATTGGCGAATAAGTACTGTAAGAATACAGAGTTGTACTAAAACAAAACTTTTTGTTTGTTGTAACTCGTTAAAAATTATGCCTTTGAGTGATAGGACTTTAGGTGTTGCGAATTGGAAATGTGCTGCTGAGAGACCTTAACTTAAGTTGCTACGTGGGAAAATGGATCTGTTTTAATACACTTTATTGCACACTACCGTTCTGACCTATTCTATCTCTTCATCGAACTTTGTAATAGAAGTTGTTTGCACTTTGTCTCCACAGCTGCAAACACCAATGTATAACACATTATAGTATATGATTATAAGAATTTCTCCTCCACATGCCTGGTCGAATAATGTATCATGTCAGTCCAGAAGTTTCAAGACTGGATTAATTAAAAAAAAAAAGGGAGAGAAGTTAAGAGGGTGGTTTTAACTCTTCAAGTGTTCCGCGTAGTCTTCCCCCCACTTGAGTATAACGGACCGAACATTCGTACAATTCATGTAAAACTTATTTGAGATGTTCAACTCGCAGGTCGCCTTGGTTTAAATGTCGGTTATGTCTTCAAAGCGTTGAACCTTCCTCTGAATTGCTGTACTTTGTCATTTTGTCGTAGGTTCGTATTGATAACATGAAGTCTCATCATCCTCGGTAATTCTTTTCCAATAAGGAATTAGCCGCGTTTTGCATTTCAGTCAAGTTGCGGTAGGCGCCCACGTCTCGTTGTCTGTGAGCTAACGTATGCGGGATAAATTTCGTATACAATTTCCTTTTCTTCAAAACATTCTGGAGGATGTTATAAGCACTGGATTTAGAGATGATGTTCCAGTGCAGTTTGGCACACAACGCCGTTGACATACTATCGCTGAACGTTCACTACTTAACACAGCCTGCTAACAACTGACTGGTGGAATACACATCTGTTTTTCACAGTTGTTAATCCAAGCTGGCACCGTAGTTACTGCGCTGACGTCGCTTACGCGTCAGGAATAAAATCAGCCTTGGAACTTTTTGGACAGATGGTGTGTGAAAATAACGACGTTAATGTTGTCTTGTCATGCAGTTACTACGTGGTATACGGATTCTTGGCCACAAAACATTTTCAAGCTCATCGTTACACGATGTGTGTGAGAAAAGTAATGAGGCTGGCAACACTGCGAGCGATCTGGCAACGCTGCCTTGTTCTACTTGTGTAGACCTGTGAGTTCATCCCTTCCATATGCTTAGTCTGAGAGTCAGTTACGTATAGAAATCACGTGACTTTTGAGAACGCCATCAAGGACGAACTGTTTTTGTTGTGTTGTATGAAAATGGAACAGCGGAATTTAGAGTAACGTTATACCATCAAGTTTTGTGTTAAACTTCATAAATATGCAAGCGTGACCTTCGAAAAGTTCAAACAGCCGTATGGAGAACATTCCTTATCAAGAGCACAAGGTTTTCGCTGGCACAAATCATTTTTGGAAGGCCGAGATGCTGAAAATGAACTTCACTCAGAGATGTTCAACTTAAAAAAACGACGAAAACGTCGAACTAGCATGTGATCTTTTGAGATGAGACCGACGTTGAAAAAAAAAAAAAAAAAAAAAAAAAGGTTCAAATGGCTCTGAGCACTATGGGACTTAACATCTGAGTTTATCAGTCCCCTATAGCTTATAACTACTTAAACCTAACTAACCTAAGGACAGGAGGGAGGATTCGAACCTGCGACCGTAGTGGTCGCGCGGTTCCAGACTGTAGCGCCTAGAAACGCTCGGCCACATCGGCCGGCACCGACGTTGAAAATCTAGGCTGATGGGTGACCTGTTCAACTTAAAACACTTCCACCGCACCCAATTTTGACCGACGTTTTGCACTTGGGAAAGGGTTGTGCCAAAATGACGCCGAAAAACTTAACAACTGTGCGGAAGGACAATCGAAAAATCTGTGTGTGGATTTTCTCGAGAGGATTGCCAATGACCACGAATAGTTCAGTCGTGTGTGATCACACCTGACGATCCTGGATTTTTGAGTACGATCCTGAGGCAAAGCGGCAAAATGGGGATTGGTACACTGAGACATCGTCTAGACCGAAAACAGCTCGAATGAGCAAAACAAAGATCAAAACAATGCTGATCTGCTTTTTTGATGGTACGAGTATGGTGCAAAAAATGACTGAAATGGCTCTGTGCACTACGGGACTTAACATCTCTGGTCATCAGTCCCCTAGAACTTAGAACTACTTAAACCTAACCAACCTAAGGACATCACACACATCCACGCCCTCAGGCAGGATTCGAACCTGCGACCGTAGCAGTCGCGCGGTTCCGGACTGTGCGCCTAGAACCGCGAGACCACCGTGGCCGGCAGTATGGTGCATAAATCATTTTTTCCTGCAGGAGAAACTATCAACCAAGTGTTTTACGAAGTTGTCCTTGAAACGCTCAGGAAAAGCATGATTCGAGTGAGACCGGACACTGCAGACAAGTGGATTCTGCAAGGCCCGTGTCTCATGGCCACATCCATCACGCCATTTTTTATTTCGAAAGTCATTCCTGTTATTCCATGCCACCCCCCTCCCCCTATTCTTCTGATCTGAGACTTCGTGGATTTTACCGAGCGAGAAAGCGCAGTGGTCAGCACACTGGACTCGCATTCGGGAGGACGACGGTTCAAACCCGCGTCCGGTCATCCTGAATTAGGTTCTCCGTGATTTTCCTAAATCGCTTCAGGCAAATGCCGGGATGGTTACTTAAAAAGGGCACGGCCGATTTCCTTCCTCATCCTCCCCTAATCCAAGTTTGTGCTCTGTCTCTAATGACCTCGTTGTCGACGGGACGTTAAACACTAATCTGCTCCTCCTCCTCCTCCTTGTTGACTTTTTTCTTTTCCCGAAATTGAAAAATGTCTTAGAATAACGTCATTTTCTGACTCTGGAAGGCATTCAAAAGAATATGACCAACATGTTAAACGGCACTTCCAGTTGAAGACTCTCAGTGCTGCCACCAAGACTGGGAACCATCATTCAGCCGTGTATGGCTGCCGAAGGGAATACTTTGAAAATACGCCACGTATATCGGAGATACTACTACTACACTGTATTCGGCGTAGCGCGGGAACCAGTACTGGGGATGCGCGCTCCAAATGTCGCATTTGCTGCGACCTATTCCTCCGATTGTGGCAGGTGGCATGTTAGTTTTAACCGAACTGAAAGTGTAGGAGAAATGGCGCTGGAAAGACCACCTAGAAAATCGTTGCCCTGTTTGCATTTTAAGCTCACAGAACTGTGCACGAACTGACACCTTACAAACTACCGGTTGTGTACAGTGTGCGATTTGCAGGGGGGGATGGGGGGGATTTCCCTCCCTCTGCATCAGACCATCCCCTCCTCTGGTTTTAGTTGATGCATCCCAACCTGGGATGTTTATTTCCCACGCACTGGAGTAAAACTTTACATACAATTTAAATTTTTGGAGCCGAACACTGAAAGTTTTTAATACAGTCTTACTATTATGCTATTAATATTTTTACTTATTAATTTTGAAAAAGTGTTATGTAGTAGTTGTTGTTGTTGTGGTCTTCAGTCCTGAGACTGGTTTGATGCAGCTTTCCATGCTACTCTACCCTGTGCAAGCTTGTTCATCTCCCAGTACCTACTGCAACCTACATCCTTCTGAATCTGCTTGGTGTATTCATATCTTGGTCTCCCTCTACGATTTTTACGCTCCACGCTGCCCTCCAGTACTAAATTTGTGATCCCTTGATGCCTCAGAACATGTCCTACCGACCGATCCCTTCTTCTAGTCAAGTTGTGCCACAAACTTCTCTTCTCCCCAGTCCTATTTAATACCTCCTCATTAGTTATGTGATCTACCCATCTAATCTTCAGCATTCTTCTGTAGCACCACATTTCGAAAGCTTCTATTCTCTTCTTGTAGTAGTTCAGGATTTCAAAACATTTAGAACTACATCATCATTCTCATGTTGTCATTGTTGCTTTCGTCTAAGGTGCGTCATCCGTTTATTTGCGAGTTTGCGAGGGAAGTAGTGTGGCAGTCATACCGCAGCAGTCGTACAGCAGAGTTGGGTGAGCTGGGGGCTGAAGTTCCCACCCCGGGCCCTAACACAGGGTGGTGACCGGCCCGGTACCTGTGCGAACATTTACCGTTAGGCCACCTTTTGGCAACGGTATGGCGCGGACTAACGCGTCTGGGACGAAAGCACACATTAGTCAATAACGCACCATCGTCTGCTTCTAGTTCCTAGGATACTATTTCGTGGACCTCCCTTAAATACTCTTCTCTTCCACCATCGTTTTCTTTTCCTTTGGTTTTCATTTCCGTTGTTAGCTGCATGTGCAAGTACCAAGCAGGCCGCCGCTGCGATACATTATCATCCTTTATACTGCAAGACCGACACACGTGTGGCACAAATTCTGTTGCTTTGGTATAAATTAACCTGCCGCATTCAACATACGCCGCAAGATGTTGCCTGTTGTAGCATGCTACAAGACGACGCACGCCACATTTCCGTAGCATGCCGCAATGTTGCAAGACGTGGCCCCAGCGTAAACGAGGCTTTAGAGCTAGGTCTGTATTGTGTGGTGGATGTGATGTGTTGCGTACGAAACTAAAACCTGCAATCAGATCCAAACGTCGTGGAAAACTTTGAAGAGGTGTCATCCTGCAGCACGATAACGCTCGCCCACATTCTGCCAAACGGACAGCCGACGCAATAAAGGAGTTGAGATTCGAGGTGCTGGAACATCCGCCATACAGTACAGACCTGGCTCCAAGTGATTTTCACGTTTGGACCCTTAACGGAAGCACTACAGGGAAGAAGATTTGAAAGTGATGAAAACGTCATTGCTGCAATGCAAAATTGGTTATAGATGCAACCGAAAAACGTATTTCCTGATGAAATAAAAAAAAAACTCGTAAAACCTCGGGAAAACTGCATTGAAGTCCAGGAAGGTTACGTAGAAAAGTAGAATAAGTACAGCTTTTCACAAATGTGCCTTTACTTTTTGAATTGCCGTCGAATGCCTGTATGCAGATGATTTTGTAAATAAGCTTTATCTATAATGTAATTCTCCAGCTATAACAAGGGATGGCTTCTCTGATAGTGCATACGCGTGAATAGTGAGTTTCGGCATTAACATCTGTTTATAAATAACTGTGTAGCCATGGGTAGCGCCACGGTCCAAGCTAGTAACATATGTAATTATACTAACCCTCTAAGACATCCCCCCCCCCCCCACTGGTAAAAGCACAAATCGCACACTGGTTGTGTATCGACTGACCAATTCCGGCCGGCCGCGGTGGTCGAGCGGTTCTAGGCGCTTCAGTCCGGAACCACGCGACTGCTACGGACGCAGGTTTGAATCCTGCCTCGGGCATGGATGTGTGTGATGTCCTTAGGTTAGTTAGGTTTAAGTAGTTCTAAGTTCTAGGGGACTGATGACCTCAGATGTTGTTCCTTTGTGCTCAGAGCCATTTGAACCATTTTTGAACCAATTCCGCTGGTGCTGGTCATTGTTAGCACGGAACTGGCTATTGCAGTCTGCCCACGATGGAAAGGCTGACAATGAAATAATAAAGTGCCTATTATCGAAGATACCTCGTAATGTTGCTGCAGACCTATTGACGGTGTATTATTTGTCTTGGCTCCGAAAAAAGGTAGCAGTGTATTGTTTACAAACCCATCAGGTGTTGTAGTTTGGTGGTTTGCGTAAATTGCGTAACACATTCTTGTTTTCACATTGTATGGAGGCACTTGATGTAAGGACTGAAGTGATAATCTCCTGAATTCCATCGTCGATTGTTCCGCTAGTTCACATACTCCATTAGATGTAGCCATGCTCCATCAGAAAAAAGAAGAGCGTTTCAGGACGAATCTCTTCATTACGCACAAACTGCAGCAGGCATTTGTAACTGAAGTGTAGCAATGACATGAATTAGCTAGCCGTACTTCGTAAGCTTTCAGTTTGAGTTTGTGCGCAGCTCTGTGGGGAGCTGTTGGATACACACCAGACTCAATGGCTAATAACAGGCGCAACGATTTTTCGCAAATTTCTGTCCAGGGGCGGTCCGCTCCTAACTCGGCTGAAACGGATACGCGTGCTGTCGGGAGTCCGAGGAACTGGCCGCAGTGTACGCTGCGACCGGAGGCTGCCTCTCCACTACAGGTTTCTGCGAAACGCCGGACACAGTGCTTGCCTGCAACGTACTTAAAACACCCTGTACGTTCACGAAAGATTAATGGCGCCAATCACACTGGATATGTGAGCTCAACATCTTTTACACTTTACGAAAATAGTAATTCTTCTGCCGAACAGAAGGAGTTGTCGAGGAGAAACATTTTCACTTCGCTTTCAAATTTTAATTTCATGTCTGTTAGACGTTTTATATCAGTAGGTAAGTGATCAAAAATTTTAGTTGCTGCAATGTGCACCACTTTTTTGTGCTGAAGACAACTTTAATGTGGAGCAATAAATGTCACTTTTCCTTCCGGTATCGTACTTATGTACATCATTGTTTCTTTTAAACTGCAGTGGATTATTCACAACAAACATCGTGAGAGTATAAATTTAAGTGAAGCAATAGTCAAAATACCCAACGCTTTAAACCGATGCCTACGAGATATTCGTTTCCGCGTAATGAAGACTTTATTTCGTAAGAACGACTGACCCCAGAACATTATTAAACGAAAACATCAAAAATATTTCAACTTATTGATTTACCTCTCCCCAAGACTTGTAATAATTCTACGTGCAAATCTGGCTGAACTAAGTTGTTTTAGAAGTTCCAAAATGTGCTTTTTTTTGTTTAAATTGTCATCGAGGAGAACTGAATATGTCTGTTTCGAAAGGTGCGGCGAGACCATTCGTGGAACACCAGTCAATGACACATTTCAGAACTTTGTTTACCGTTTCATCTGTTGCTATATCTAGGCTTGGATTGATTACAATAGCAGTGTCATCTGAAACAAGGACTGATTCTGTTGTATATTAGTTGGAAGGTCTTTTATGTACATGAGGAACAATAGTGGAGCTAAGATTCAGCCTAGGGGAACCCCGTTCTTGATTTCTCCCCAGTCGGAAGGATCATTCCTGATTGCATTGCTTGAATTATTAAGTATAAATTGTTCAAATGGCTCTGAGCACTATGGGACTTAATATCTGAGGTCATCAGTCCCTTAGACTTAGAACTACTTAAACCTAACGAACCTAAGAACATCACACACATCCATGCCCGACGCAGGATTCGAACCTGCGACCGTAGTAGCAGCGCGGTTCCGGACTGAAGCGCCTAGAACCGCTCGGCCACCACTGCCGGCTAAGTATAAATTTCTGCATTCTT
The DNA here is from genome assembly GCF_023898315.1 of Schistocerca nitens. Lineage (NCBI taxonomy): Eukaryota > Metazoa > Arthropoda > Insecta > Orthoptera > Acrididae > Schistocerca > Schistocerca nitens. The sequence continues at coordinate 897,814,226 of NC_064614.1, read as the reverse complement.
TTGGATATGACACTACCCATTAGTTTAATACACTTCAGTTCCATAAAACCTCAGTTTATCTGGAAGAGTACTGCGATTCACTCAGTGAAATGCCTTAAGTCGTTCACAAAAACTACCAACCGGGGCTGTTTTGTCACCTTCTCACAAATTTTGGAAAATGAATTCAGTAGCGAAAAAAGGTCGTTATTTATTGACCCATCTGCTGTCACCTCTCTTATATTTAAATCTGTCTAGCAAAATGCCTTTAAAAACTTCCTGGCAGATTAAAACTGTGTGCCGGACCGACACTCGAAAGGCAAAGGTCCCGAGTTCGAGTCTCGGTCCGGCACACAGTTTTAATATGCCAGGAAGTTTCATATCAGCGCGCACTCCGCTGCAGAGTGAAAATCTCATTCTGGAAAATTGCCTTTAGTTAGTGATGCATTACGTTCTTAAGAGAAGTGTGGGCTTATTATATGAAAACAAATCTTTAGTACTGTGTTAGAAACACCATCAAATTCAGATGAGCTTTTATTTTTGAGAGAATATATAATTTTGTTATTTCAGAACGAGAAAATGGTGATACATTGATATGATTGAATTTTGTGAGAGTTAATTTTTCAACATACTGATGTGATCGTTCGATTAGCTTAATCTGCAAGACAGCTTGCACTACTTGCTGTAAGATATTTTGCTCTTTTTTGTTTTGAGTATTGTATTTCACATGAAGTCGCATCGTTTCTGAGCGTTTAGCAGCACGCTGAAATCGCCACGCTCAGAGTTGACGTTCGAAAGCAGGGTCCGTGTGCCGATGGCTACGGGGCCAGGGGGTCGACCCAGCCCGGAAGCGGCCGCTGGGTGGTCTCAGCGCGTCGGACCTCGTCCGGCGGCCGACAACACGTGCTTCTGGTCCCCCGGGACACATTCCAAGCGTCAGGCGGAGCGGCAGATAGAGCAACAAAGGAGGAGGCCGACGACCCGTTTAGCGCCTCCTCCCTAGACCTGGTAGAGGGACACTGGCTGTTTTGCACCCTGTATTCAGAATTTAAAAAATCAGGCGGTGAGCGAGGTTCTTGAAATTCCTAACAATATCGCCTATTTTATCAGGTAAATGTGCACGATTCACTTGTCTGCCGCTCACATTCATTGCTTCCAGTCATCGCTCACCTTAAAAAATATTATGCTGCCTTCTACTCTGAGGCGATGGCGATGTTGTTAGCCAAGCGCTGCTGAAGGAGCCTGGTCGATATCTAAAAGTACTTCAGTCCATGAAATGCACTACATCTGTACTCATCGTTGACTGGGTTTACTGAACCTTCAATACTATCTATCTAGTACTGAGCCTTGTCCTGCGGTTACGCAGGGTCGGCCATCGTTAATCGGATTTGGCACGTTAATGTGTAAGGGGTGGTCGGATGCCCTTCCTGCCGCCACCCCGTACCCCCCGGGACGGAATTAGTGCACCCTAACTGTCTGTGTTGAGTGTAATCCATGGAAAAGTGCGAAAGTGTTCAGATCTCTGCGAGCAGTGTAACTGAGGCGGGACATGGGGACCAGCCCGGTATTCACCCAGCGGGATGCGGAAAACCGCCTAAAAACCACATCCAGGCTGGCCGGCACATCGGCACTCGTCGTTAATCCGCCGAGCTGATTTGATCCGGGGCCGGCGCGCCTACCCGAGTCCAGGAAGCAGCGCGTTAGCGCTCTCGGCTACCCTGGCGGGTACTAAAACTTCAGTACGTACCATCCAAAAATGTAGGCTAAGTTATTCGTAGTACATACATATATCTTATTAAAATTTCACAGCCCCTCAAGATGCTGATCATGCTTCACAAACTGATTGCTTTCATTATCAGTTTACCATTATAGCACAGCTCACCCCAGTGCATCGCAGACAGGTCTCGCAAACAGCAATTCTACATGTCCTCCACAGTTCACTAACAGATGGGAACAAAGCTACTTTGCTGGTTTACGGTACGTTAGAACGTGTTCGTGTACTATCAACTATTTTGTTCCACATGAAATTTCTAATTTTGGAATACTAAATCTGTCGCTTCAATGAAGCAGAAGATAGCTACTTAACACTCGGATATCTTACTCCTTATATCTTTAGTTGTCCATTTCTGCTCGAAATCGTTCTCCGTAAACTTTACTACGCGAGAGGTTCTTTACTTCGTTACATTTTATACACTGGCAATCACCTTGACAGCTTCCTGAGAAGCGTCAAGTAAAACTTTCATGCAGAAAAAAAGTTTTCTGTGACGAAACTGTTATCTGCAGGAAGACAATGGTAATGAAAATGGAAATGTTAGCATTTCGGCTTTCGCCGCCATCTCTGTCGTCACAGCCGGAGCAACAGATAACTATCGATAAGGATAGGAGTAAGAGGCGTTTGAAGTCCTGACGCAAGCTCAGTATTCGCTTCTATCGACTTAGAGAAACAACACATAACCTAAAAATAATGGCAGGATGGCGATTTGAACGATGATCTTATCAAATCTGAACCCACTGACTTGGCTGGTTCACCTTACGTCCTCAGTTTTCTCTGTGAGATACCTCTCATTCTCACATTTCTTTAGAAAAACGACCCAAAAAATAATAACTCCGTATGTGATAAAACAACAGTAGTGTCGTATGGGGAAATGATGAAAACTGCTGACAGGAAACAAAAGGTACGAACTGTACCTGTTTCTCAAATTTGCTGTTACGAGAGGGTGACGCTTCTAATATGCAAACAGCCAACACAATTCACTAATTATAGAATGGACTTAATGCAGTGCACTTATCTTTGTTAAAATTCCTGTCCTTCCCCGATGGGGCGGTTGAAGATATTGTCAACGTTTAGGAGAGACTTTGCAATAACATGTTGCCTAGGTTGTTCGATTACGCTGCAGAAGTTTATCTGGGAAGCCCTTACACATCCTTCATGCAATCCCGATCCCTCCCCATACGACCTCCATATTTTTGGAACCCTCAAGGAAGACATTTGCGGCCGCCGATTTGTTTCGGACGAAGAGGTGCACGCCTCGGTACAACTATGGTTCCGAAGGCAACAGCAAACACTTTTCATGTAGGCAGTGACCGTCTTGTCTCACTGTGGTGTAATTTATTGACAGTTATACCGATTACTTTTGAAATACTAAACAGTTTACTCACCTTTTCCGTGTGTCTCGTTTTCATTCGACTGCTCCTTGTAGGAGACCGGAGCGAAACAAACTGGAAACGCTGGAATGTTCCCTTAAGGTCATAGGTAAAAATAAAAAGTACAGAATAAAAACAAGGTTAAGAATCGCACTATGGTGAACAGAATTTCTGCCGTAGCCGAGCACTACTTCGCGTGGATTTCATAACAAAGGGCGACTTACCACGTAAGTGCGTCATTCATTCCCATTTTATTCATTTTTGTTCAGAATCATTCGGTCTTGAGGCGACAGCAAAGTATCAAAATACAATTGTATCTGACAGCATAAAACAATAAAATGAAAAGCAGTCAGCAGGTTTATGGTGGAGCTGTCTTGGATGAAGATGATCGACTGTTACGACAGTTGCGACGGAAATTAATTACATCCGTTGCCAGAGACAGTGACTGGAATGCATTTAAAATTCTTGACAGTCCACAATATCTGTTCGAGGCAGTTGCGATAAGCTTCCAGGAAACGAGAAATCCCTTAAGGTGATAAATAGTGCTGTCACATTGCAATTACGCAAGAGATTTGGAGTTTCTCGAATGAAATATACCCGCAAGGAATCCATTTATTAAGCTTATCCCTTACGGATGTATTAGAAACCGTGACTTTGTATCCAATATGGATATAGAAAACTGCAAGCAGTCAATTGTTTGAAATATTCTTTTATTCCGTTAACTAGTTTTCCAACCTTTTTAGGTTCATCTTCACATGGAGGACGTGCTTATTTCCACAGCGCGATGCCGGGTACTAGCTTACGACAATATGGGACTGTTTGTAATTGATATCCATCTAGTTGCTTCTAATGTGATAGCCGATTCGCCAGAGAGCCTACAATTTTCACTATGGATGTAAATACAGAGAGTGTTTCACAGTTTCTATTACAGATTTCTAGCGGTTGTAGACAGGACTTAGTAGCTGAAGCTTTGGTAAGCGACCCAGGTCAGGAACTATACCGTTTGGATATAATATACGTTTGAAGATCGAATCACTTTCAAATCCCCCACTTCACGGTACGCACACAAACTGAGGAGTGGGTGCTTTCGTGAGTCCCTGTTGCAATCATGGGATCAAAAAAATGGTTCAAATGGCTCTGAGCACTATGGGACTCAACTGCTGTGGTCATCAGTCCCCTACAACTTAGAACTACTTAAACCTAACTAACCTAAGGACATCACACACATCCATGCCCGAGGCAGGATTCGAACCTGCGACTGTAGCAGTCACACGGTTCCGGACTGCGCGCCTAGAACCGCGAGACCACCACGGCCGGCAATCATGGGATCACGTGCCATTTACGTTCGATAACCGCTACGGCTGCGAGAGATTGGTACTTCGCCACAGGGAGGGTTAGACGCTCTCGACTTTGAAGAGGACGTCCTTCGTCATGTAGAAGAGGATTCTAAGACGAGTACTCGAAACATTGCCCATGATATAGGTTTATTCAAACCACACAGGTCATCATGGTTCATTGTCTCCACTGTATGCGTACCCAGAAGCAAGAGATTAGAAAGTGGTCCAATCATCAAACTTATTTCACATGCATAGGGTACATTTCTGAACAGGAATTCCTTATCGAAACTTTCTCTACCAAGTTCCCTCTACAATTCCTAGTAGCCTGTAATAGAAATTGTGAAACACCCTTTATATTTCGATTATCACAGTAGATCACCAGCATCCAGCACATGCTGTACAACCAGGTTCGGTTCCCGAATGAGTAGCAGATTTCCTTTGCTCGTGGAGGAGATTCCCTTCGCTCGGGGACTGCTGGGTATTTGTGTTGTCCTGATCATTTCATATCATCTTCATCGACGTACAAGTTGCCGGAGTGCCCGTCAATAACGACTCCCTTAGGCCGATAACCACAATGAATGCCAAATGCAAAATACCAGCTCGAGCAGTAAATGCAGGTTTAAGAGACGTAATGAAAAACGTGGTAGTAGACTGTCAACCGTGCGCGGTCTCTGAGCACAGTATAATCGACACCCTGACTGACTATCATGGCGTAATAGCCGTTACGGACAACTGCAAGACAGGGGCACTGTAATATCTATACACTCTCCGGATGCTTTCGATCTTTCTTTCACCTACTAAAGGCAATGCGGCTACCTGGAATCTGCGAAATCCGTCCAAGTTGTCAGGGTAATTTTGCAAGGAACCAAGTCCAAACCCATGATGAATGGGCAACTAACAGAGCAATTCGATATAAAGCGGTCAGTCAGTCAGGGTTGCCCCTTGTGCCGGCAAAAGACGAAATAATGCACGCAAAACATTTAGTCAGCAGTTATTGTGAAGCAGCAGCACTCATCTACAATAAATTAAAGATAATGAACTTACGAAAATGTTTACAGCTGGACGAACCACAATGGTTACCCACAGCAAACAAAAATACGAGGTCTAGGGGTAGATCTGGGGTTAGACCCACAAAAAATGGAACTTCCTACTGGCGCTCAGTGCTGAACAAATTTAGAACCAGCGTGCAGCTACATTCACAGCGCAGTCGCGATATCATCCAAAAAGTGAAACTAGTGAACGAGTTCATCTTGTCTAAAGTGTGTTACATAGTGCCCATTTTGCCGGTACCAGCGCCAGTAACCAAAAATCTACTGTCAGTGGTTCGATATTTCGTGGAAGTATTTTCAAAATAAGGTTTAACACACCAACGTTACCCTTTGAAGGAGATGGAATCTGATTAAAAGACACTTACGCAAAATGCAAAGCATTACTGGTACATAGTGTCCTTAAGAAGTCAAAATTCACCTCTACTACCTTGTTAAGTCTACCAGTAAGAGGAGTCAAACGAGAAAACCAAGTAGCACTCGTCGATGTTGGTAAGAAAAATTCGAAACTCTGATTTCTAAGAACCTCAATACGATAACAGTTACGTAAGCGAGGAAGACGATACATGGTACGGGAAGAAGTGGTAACACCATCTTACAAAAAGTCAAGTCCTCACAAAATGGAACCTAATACCCTCATGTCAGTTGACCTAAGTTGTGAAAAGTCATTCACAAGAAGCAACTTACATCGGATGTTAGGGGAGCATGGTATGATGTCATCAATGAAACTATTCCAGAGCGCACAAAGCTATACTCTACCGATCTTGTGGATTCGCCCGATTCTGTAAAGTATACGCCGAATCACTTGTCACCACGCACGCGAAATATGGGAATGGACGCAACAAAACCTTGCATCACTACTGGCAACACAACGCAATAGGTCGAGATACAAGAACTTGTGACAACAGCTGAAAAGCAAGACCCGGCCATAAGAACAATTCGTTAGCCTGGATAGCAGACCAATACGTACAGTACGTGCTAACCTCAGAAACTACGATTTTAACGGAATTTAAGTGTAGACTAACAACATTACACCAATCAGTTTTAGAACAAAGAGAGACATGAAGGATTTCAGAAGGAGGAGAAGTTACATTTTGAGAGTGAAGAAATATATAGTCATGAAAAGCGACTTAGCTATACTATTTGTTTTCAGTTCCACAAAATGAAAAATGTTCCTTGTCATTTAATTTACAATTGAGAAAAATTATTTTAAATAAAAAGTTAAAGAAAAAAGACCTACCTAATAAAACAGAGAAGTTACATCAAGGTAAAAAAAAAGAGAAAAAAGTGTCATCAAATAGAAAGACCTGCAACGGACGGCCAAAAAACCCCAGATGTGGTGTACCACCCAATAATGCCGTGCGATCAGTTCATTTAATGCAGATAATAACTTTCTAGCCTGTGTTTATGGAAGTGGTAAATCTACTTAGTCTCCGACGGTTTTCATGCGTTCGTGGTAAAGCATTGGTAAAACTTGCACCGAAACTTCATCGCCTTCCAATAATTGCAGATTAAAAAATGATGGTTTTGTTGATCGGCGACACTGGCTTCACGTCTTAAATTTGTATCTAATGACTCAATGAAGCTGTCCTTTCATCTATCCTCAGGGCTTGTGTGGCGGGGTGCGAAATCCGACGGTCAGGAGCGGCCAGACTCAACTTGCTGTTAGCAGGGCGAGGCGCAAAAACAATTGAAGCGACGTATTGCTTGGCAGATTTATTCTGAAGCGATTACTGGCGGATTCAGTGCTACAAATTTATTTAAAAATAATTATCATTCTCTAGATAGAGCAGGCTCTTCGTGTAATTACCCATGTGGGGTAACAGACTTTCCAACCAAACACGTGGCGCACCGCCACTCTCATGTTGACCTGCGAACAGGGTTAAATTTAACAATAGTGCAAAGCTAATAACTAAAGCCTTGTAGCTACATGAATACTCTGCAATTCACAATTACATTCCTGGTATAGGGTTTATCGAACCATTTACAGGCTATTTCTCTACCGTTCCATTCTCGAACAGTGCGCGGAAAAAACGACCACTTAAATCTTTATGTGCAACCTCTGATCTCTCATATTTTATTACGATTATCATTTCCTCATATGTATCTAGGCGCCAGAAAAATACTTTTACACTCTGAGGAGAGAGTTGGCGATTGAAATTTTGTGAGAAGGTTCTGCAACAGGGAAAAATGCTTTTGCTTTGACTGTTACCCCAATTCGTGTATCATACCCGTGGCACACTTTCCCCTGTTTCGCCATAATACAAAACAAGCTACACATCTTTGAAATTTTTCGATCTGTTCGTCAATCGCGTCTGATGCGGATCCCACACTGCACAGCAATACTCCAGAAGAGAGCGGATAGGCGTAGTCTAAGTGGTCTCTTCACTAGACCTGTTACTTTTACTAAGGGTCCTGCCGTTAAATCGCAGTCATTGGGTTGCTCTCCCCACAACACTGTGTGATCGCTTGAGCTTAAGCTATTCGTAATTGTAATCCCTAAGAATTTAGTTGAATTTACAACGTTTAGATTTGTGTGATTTTTCGTGTAGCCGAAATTTAGCGGATTCCTTTTAGTACTCATGCGGATGTCTTCACACTTTTCATTATTTAGAGTCAATTGCCACATTTTGTACCATAGAGAATATCTTGTCTAAATCATTTTGCAATTCGTTTTGGTCATCTGATGACTTTACAAGAAGGTAAATGACGCCATGATCTGCAAAAAATCTCAGAGAACTGCTCATATTGTTACCGAAATCATTTATCAGGAACAACAGAGGGCCTATACGGTAAAATCTCGTTGGGAAACGCCGGATATTACTTCTGTTTTGCTCCATGACTTTCGCTCAGTGACTTTTCTGACAGCAAATCATTCTTCTAGTCACACAACTGAGACGATACGCCATAGGCAAGCAATTAGACTATAAGTCGCTTTTGAGGAACAGTGTCAAAAGCTTTTTGGAAATCTAAAATATGGAGTGTGGATAGCACTCGTTATTTCGTGAGGATAAAGATCTAATTGTGTTTCACAAGAATGGTATTTTCTGAATCCGCTTTGGCCATTTCTCGATAAATAGTTTTCTTCGAGGTAATTCATAAGGAAGACTCCGAACACAGGCTCTTATCAACTTCCATCCAAAATCTCCAGAACGGCAAACAAACAGACAGGTCGAAAGCAATAGGCAAAAAACATCAAAAACATTACAATCAAATTTTCACAGAAAGAAGTGTAATTTATTGGCTTAAATTAAACGTCGTCAGTTCTGCTTCACTGAATGAACACCACCTTCAGCTGACTACCACATTCGGGATGCTACAAAAGGCCTTTATGGCACACTTGCACACTCACAAAACACTCGCCTATAAGTCAGATTTCGATCGCTCACGGTAACGCACTTGCGAATTCTTTGAAGTCTTTCCGTACTGGCAGAACGACTTTATCGATCAATGAGGGTCGCTCACTCTCGAATTCGTACTCGAAACACTTAATATACTGCGTCTGCCCCACCGGTCCACCACTTGTTTCTTCAATTCTAGATTGCGCAAGCTCCAAATCAGCTCAATGACATTACTTTAACATTTTGGCCTTTCTGGATTACCTGCACGAGCCAAATGCAGGCATCTCAGTTGGTCATTTCCCACTACCTCAAGGTAGCACTGATCTGTGAAATGCTGCTTCCTGCTGCCAGCGCTCTCACAAGGGAACCTCCCCATCGCACCCCCCTCAGATTTAGTTATAAGTTGGCACAGGGATAGGCCTTGAAAAACTGAACACAGATCAATCGAGAAAACAGGAAGAAGTTGTGTGGAACTATGAAAAAAATAAGCAAAATATACAAACTGAGTAGTCCATGCGCAAGGTAGGCAACATTGAGGAGACTGTTGGCTTACGAGCGCCGTGGTCCCGTGGTTAGCGTGAGCAGCTGTGGAAGGACAGGTCCTTGGTTCAAATCTTCTCTCGGGTGAAAATTTTAATTTTTTATTTTCAGACAATTATCAAAGTTCAGGCACTCACACATAATCAACTTCGCTCTCCAAAAATCTAGGACATGTTCAGATTTGCTTGGACATATACAGAATTTGACGGTCTACGCACGGAAACATTTGAAAGTGTAAAAAACATATGTTTTGACAGAGCACAGGGAAAACTGTGCGACTCTGAAACTGTTGCATTCATTTGATGCAGTTTATGTGACAAACTCTTATGTTTTCATCACATTTTTTGGAGTGATTATCACATCCACAAGAAAACCTAAATCGGGCAAGGTAGAAGAATCTTTTTACCCATTCGCCAAGTGTGCAAGTTAGGTGGGTCAACAACATATTCCTGTCATGTGACGCACATGCCGTCACCAGTGTCGTAAAGAATATATCAGACGTGTTTTCCTGTGGAGGAATCGGTTGACCTATGACCTTGCGATCAAATGTTTTCGGTTCCTATTGGAGAGGCACGTCCTTTCGTCTACTAATCGCACGGTTTTGCGGTGCGGTCGCAAAACACAGACACCAAAGTTATTACAGTGAACAGAGACGTCAACGAATGAACGGACAGATCGTAACTTTGCGAAAATAAAGAAAGTAAAATTTTAACTCGAGGGAGGACTCGAACCAAGGACCTTTCGTTCCGCAGTTGCTCACTCTAACCACGAGACCATGGCGCACATCAGCTAAAATTTCCTATATGTTGCCTATCTTGCACATGGACTACTCAGTTTGTATATTTTGCTTATTTTTTCATAGTTCCACACTTCTTCCTGTTTTCTCGATTGATCTGTGTTCAGTTTTTCAAGGCCTATCCACTGTGTCAATTTATAACTAAATCTGAGGGGGGTGCGATGGGGAGGTTCCCTAGTCAGAAGTTTTTGCCCAGTGCGTGCCGAAGAACTAATGCCGCCATGGGAATGCTGCAAGCCCATAAACTAGCACTACAGACCGAAACGACAAACCATTTAGAAGGGCTGTGTGAAGGCAGGACCAGCATGTCCAGGCTAAAGCCCCCTTTCTCTAGTAATAATAATAATAATAGGTCCTCATGCCCACATTGACGAAAGGACGAGCGCTTGGACGCAGCTAGTAAACGAGATGAACAGTTTTTTTCTTTTTACCCGCCAAGAAATCCTCTCCTGTTCCATATTCATCTCAGAGCAGCACTTGCAACCTACGTCCTCAATTATCTGCTGCATGTATTCCAATCTCTGCCTTCCTCTACCGTTCATAATCTCTACAGCTCCCCCGAGTACCATGGAAGTTATTCCCTGATGTTTTAACATACGTCCTATCATCTTCTCCCTTCTTCTTGTAAGTGTTTTCCACATATTCCGGTCCTCTACGATTCTGCACAGAACCTCATCATTCATTACTGTATCAGTCCATCTAACTTTCAACATTCGTCCGTAGCAGCACACGCTTTGATCCTCAAACGCTTCGATCCTCTTCTGCTCCGGTTTTCCCACAGTCCATGTTTCAATACCATACAATGCTGTTCTCATACATCCTCAGGAATTTTTTCCTTAATTTAAGGTATTTGTTTGATACTAGTACACCTATCTTGGCCAGGAATGCCCTTTCTGCAAGTGCTAGTCTACTTTTCTTGACCTCCTTGCTCCATCCTTCATCGGTTATTTTGCGCCTAGGTAGCAACCTCATCTACTTCCTGACTATTAGCCCTGTTCTGAAGTATCTCTCTGTCTCCATTTCTGCTACTTCGCATTATTTTCGTCTTTCTTGGATTTACTCTCAATCCATATTCTGTACTCATTAGGCTGTTCGTTCCATTCAAAATGGCTCTGAGCACTATGGGACTTAACTTCTGAGGTCATCAGTCCCCTAGAACTTAGAACTACTTAAACCTAACTAACCAAAGGACATCACACACATCCATGCCCGAAGCAGGATTCGAACCTACGACCGTAGCGGTCGCGCGGTTCCAGACTGTAGCGCCTAGAACCGCTCGGCCACTCCGGCCGGCTTCGTTCCATTCATCAGATCCTGTAATGCTTCTTCACTTTCACTGAGGATAGCAATGTTTCCAGCGAATCGTATCATTGGTGTCCTTTCACCTTGGACTTTAATTCCACTCCTGATCTTTTCTTTTATTTCCATCACTGCTTCTTCAATGTGTAGACTGAATAATAGGGCGAAAGGCTGCTTCCTTGTCTTACACCCTTTTTAATCCGAGCACTTCCTTCTTGGTCTTCCACTATTACTGTTTCCTCTTGGCTCCTGTACATACTGTTTATTACCCGTCTTTCCCAGTAGCTTACCCCTATTTTACTCAGAATTTCGAACATCTTGCACTATTTTACATTGTCGAAAGCTTTTTTTCAGATCGACAAATTCTGTGAATGTGAGTTGGTTTTTCTTTAGTCTTGCTTCCAATATCAACCTCGACGTCAGAACTGCCTCTCTGGTGCCTGTACCTTTCCTAAAGCACAGGTTATCATCATTGTATATTATTCTTGTCAACAACTTGGATGCATGAGCTGTTAAGTTGATTGTGCTATAATTCTCGCACTTGTTGGCTCTTGTAGTCTTCGGAATTGCGTGGATCACACTTTTCACTAAGTCAGATGATATATCGCCAAACTTTTACTTTCTACAAGGCACGTGAATAGTTGTTTTGTTGCCACTTCCCCCAGTGGTTTTAGAAATTATGATGAAATGTTATCTATCCCCTCTGCCTTATTTGATCCAAAGCTCTCTTAAATTCTGATTCTAATACTGGATCGCATGTCTCTTCCACATCAACTAATCCTTCTTCTTCTGTGGCATCAGCCAAATCTTCCCCCTCATAGAGGCCTTTAATGTAAACTTTTCACCTATCCGGTCTCTCCTCTGCATTTAACAGTGGAATTACTAGCGCATTCTTAATGTTACCACATTTGCTTTTAATTTCACCGAAGGTTGGTTTGACTTTTCTATGTGCTAAGGCAGTTCTTCGGACAATCGTTTACTTATCGATTTCTTCACGTTTTTCATGTAGGCATTTCGCCTTAGCTCCCCTATGCTTCCTGTTTATTTAATTCCTTAGTGACGTGTATTTCTGTCTTCCTGAATGTCTCTGGATATTTTTGTCCTCCGTTCTTTCATCGATCAAATGAAGTATTTCTTCTGTTACTTATGGTTTCTTCACAGTTACCGTCTTTGCTCCTATGTTTTTCTTTCCAATAGCTGTGACTGGTCTCTTGAGAGATATCAATTCCTCTTCAATTGACCTGCCTACTGAGCTATTCCTTATCGTATTATGCATAGCTTCTGAGAACTTCAAGCGTATCTCCTCAATCCTTAGTAGCTCCCTTTCCTACTTCCTTGTGCACAGATTCTTCATGACTAGTCTCTTAAACTTCAGCCTACTCTCCATCACAACTAAATTGTTGTGCGGGTCTATATCTCCTTACAATCGAATATCTAATTTCGGAATCCTTGTCTGACCATAATGTAATCTGTCTGAAATCCTCCCATATCTCCCGGCCTTTACCCGTATACCTCCCCCTTGTGATTTTTGAACAGAGTACACGCCATTAGCATCTGAAATTGACTGCAGAATTCAATTATTCTTTCTCCTCTCTCGTTACTAGTACCAAGGCCTTCTTATCAGATAGATAATTCTTGTTCTTTGGACTAACGCCTAGTGAGCATGTAGACAAGACACCATGTGCTATCTCACTGGAAGCCGTAGTTATTGATTTATGTCGTCTTCCTAAAGTCTGATTTCCACCAACGCCTTAGTTACAGCAGTTGCAATGTGTTACAATATTCAATAGAATCGCCCGTAGAAATGAAATGCTACAGCGGATGACCTGGTCTGGCGGTAATTCGCCGCAACATGTTCTACAACACCGAGTGATGTTTGCGCTGTGTAAGACTAGCCCAAAATCGTACGGAATACAGTAAACCCCTGACAGGACTGACTGAGCAGAAAAGCTCCGAAATTTTACATTGAGGACGAAATATGTTTTTAACACGGAAGGGTCAATGAATTCATCCCACTCACAAAATCAGGAGTATTACAGCAGTTTGTCTCTAATGGACTTGACTAACGGAGGAGTGTGTTGCGGACGAGAGTTCAGGGACGCGCTGTGGAGCTCCAGCTCCATAGCCGCCTGTTTCATGACAGCCAATTCGCTATTTAAGAACATTACATTTCTAATGGTCTTTTGACTCTATCATTAAAACATCGATGTTCATTCGACTGCTGGAAGACCTTTAACAATCGGGGCGTTGGTTACCGCTGGATGGATTCCTACCTTTAGAAAATTACATTCCCTATGAAAGGTCTCTGTTGGATTCCTTATTTCTTAAATCTGTTGTCATTTACGTCATAAATTCCTCTTCTAAATTTACTGTGGTGTTTCTGACTATCTGGGAGGAGGCTGAGCAGTGAAACGTGTTACTTTTACACATAAACAAGAACGATCTGTCACACTACTACACTTTAGAACACAGTTTATATGTAATTCATGTCACACAGTCTCATACGGAACCTGCATCCGCTTTCTTTTATATACTGTATATGATAAGATACTGTAATCACCCTTCCCTTCTGTGTGAGAGGATGAATGAGCAAATGTATTTCTAGTTGCATGCTTGATGGTAGCAGACAAGCTTGTCTGCTAGAGAACAGTAGGACCAACGTCGAAACAGGTAGCTACGCTTTCTAAAAGCAGAGAGATTTCTATTCTTAGTATGGTTCTGTCCGTCCCTTGTCATGTTGGTATAGGAAGCTGCCTCTCTGGTCACTTCCGTTTGTATCTGTTAAGCACAGTCGGTAGGGGCCCAGGTCAGTCTGTCCGCGGCGAGCGTATGAAGTGGTAAGATCTCCGGCTAAGCGCGTCTCTGCTAAGTCCATAGGAAAATGGATTTCTTAAGTTCAGCATAACTGAAAATTTAATCACCTTTATTTCAGGTTTAGATCTAAAATATCTAATGTTATCTTAAATTGCAACGCAGTGTAATTCGAGTGTGAAGTTCAGAATATCTTCCAGTAGTTGCTTTGTCACTACTTTGTGAGTAAAGTGGATGATCCGTAACTCTAACTAAGATCATCAATCTTAAATGCGAATGTGCGTGAGATTATAACGTCTCGTCTTGACAATATCTTTCAATATAGCAACTTTTCTTTATGTTCAACCCACGTGGGATGTACTTTGTGAGACCACTACCACGTGCTTATATAATTGCTTGACCCATCAGGTTAATAGTAAGACGATAGTAACCAGTTCGAGGTTTTTCTTTTGTAATTTGCGTTTCGATGTAATTTATTTTAATTATCAAAATTATTGTGGAGTTACACTCTTTGAGTGAACCAAGTTGACCACGTGAAGCATGTGGTGTAATCATCAAAGTAGCCCTCAGCTATTCTTTTCGGGAAGATTTCACAGAGAGTTAATATGAATTTAGTATACCAGTGTGTGGTAATTTCATGACGGACAGGATTGCGCTACGAACGTAACTACTTTGGGTGAAAATTGAATCGGTTGATTGTGGTTAATTTCCTCTTGCATATGTTTCAACGTTCTTCGTGTGTTATTTTATGAATGCAGTGTTGTATGCAGTCTCCCAATCGTGGCTCCCTGTTTAATGTGTTCCGTAAGATTACAAACATACATTTTCACAATCCTAAACAAGGCACCAGTTTAGTTATGAATCAAGTTTGATATGCTGAAATTTTAACGGAACAATGATCAATGTTAAAATACATGTCCAAATGTAAACTGATTTATTTCTTTTTATTTGAATTGTCTTTTTATATATATATATATATATATATATATATATATATATATATATATATATATATATATGGTGTTTCAAAAATGACCGGTATATTTGAAACGGCAATAAAAACTAAACGAGCAGCGATAGAAATACACCGTTTGTTGCAATATGCTTGGGACAACAGTACATTTTCAGGCAGACAAACTTTCGAAATTACAGTAGTTACAATTTTCAACAACAGATGGCGCTGCGGTCTGGGAATCTCTATAGTACGATATTTTCCACATATCCACCATGCGTAGCAATAATATGGCGTAGTCTCTGAATGAAATTACCCGAAACCTTTGACAACGTGTCTGGCGGAATGGCTTCACATGCAGATGAGATGTACTGCTTCAGCTGTTCAATTGTTTCTGGATTCTGGCGGTACACCTGGTCTTTCAAGTGTCCCCACAGAAAGAAGCCACAGGGGTTCATGTCTGGCGAATAGGGAGGCCAATCCACGCCGCCTCCTGTATGTTTCGGATAGCCCAAAGCAATCACACGATCATCGAAATATTCATTCAGGAAATTAAAGACGTCGGCCGTGCGATGTGGCCGGGCACCATCTTGCATAAACCACGAGGTGTTCGCAGTGTCGTCTAAGGCAGTTTGTACCGCCACAAATTCACGAAGAATGTCCAGATAGCGTGATGCAGTAATCGTTTCGGATCTGAAAAATGGGCCAATGATTCCTTTGGAAGAAATGGCGGCCCGGACCAGTACTTTTTGAGGATGCAGGGACGATGGGACTGCAACATGGGGCTTTTCAGTTCCCCATATGCGCCAGTTCTGTTTATTGACGAAGCCGTCCAGGTAAAAATAAGCTTCGTCAGTAAACCAAATGCTGCCCACATGCATATCGCCGTCATCAATCCTGTGCACTATATCGTTAGCGAATGTCTCTCGTGCAGCAATGGTAGCGGCGCTGAGGGGTTGCCGCATTTGAATTTTGTATGGATAGAGGTGTAAACTCTGGCGCATGAGACGATACGTGGACGTTGGCGTCATTTGGACCGCAGCTGCAACACGGCGAACGGACACCCGAGGCCGCTGTTGGATCACCTGCTGCACTAGCTGCGCGTTGCCCTCTGTGGTTGCAGTACGCGGTCGCCCTACCTTTCCAGCACGTTCATCCGTCACATTCCCAGTCCGTTGAAATTTTTCAAACAGATCCTTTATTGCATCGCTTTTCGGTCCTTTGGTTACATTAAACCTCCGTTGAAAACTTCGTCTTGTTGCAACAACACTGTGGTCTAGGCGGTGGAATTCCAACACCAGAAAAATCCTCTGTTCTAAGGAATAAACCATGTTGTCTACAGCACACTTGCACGTTGTGAACAGCACACGCTTACAGCAGAAAGACGACGTACAGAATGGCGCACCCACAGACTGCGTTGTCTTCTATATCTTTCACATCACTTGCAGCGCCATCTGTTGTTGAAAATTGTAACTACTGTAATTTCGAAAGTTTGTCCGCCTGAAAATGTACTGTTGTCCCAAGCATATTGCAACAAACGGTGTATTTCTATCGCTGCTCGTTTAGTTTTTATTGCCGTTTCAAATATACCGGTCATTTTTGAAACACCCTATATATATATATATATATATATATATATATATATATATATATATATATATAATCACCGGTTATCGTAAGATGAATACTAAAAGATTATAATTAATGTTAGTCTGGTTGGGAATTTGGTAAGCTAGACTGGATACCTGGTGAAACAGTTGCGCAGTAATGCAAGGTTAACTTCCTCAGATAGCTCACAGCTTTTAACCCACTTTTATGGTCTTGAATATGAGCACCGCTTTCAGAACAAATTAATGCAACAACATTACACCTATTTAGCTTTATGTTATTCTATTTTATCATCACATTGTATAACTACGGTCACTTAACCGCAACCGTTCCTCTTCTTTCTTGTTTGTTTCCGATTTTTCCAGCACAGTTCCTTTGGGCCACGCAAGTTAGTAATGGCCACCACGCGTTTTGACTCACTTACAGCATTCGAAAACAGATAAAAAGTTCTTACAAAACACACGAATGTCAAAGATACTGCAATGTTTTTCTACGTATTTTGGTGCATTTATTATATTTGTAATGAATTTTGCTTTTTTTCTCTTTTTTTTCTCAGCACACATTCGGAGATCAGTTCTCCTCAATGTTCCTCCAGATTTATTTCTCTTTCTTTTGGCTATCTGCGCAAAGCAAGATTGATCCTATGTCTAAAAAGTGAACTTTCAGCAAGAGATGCAGCCGGAGAAATCTCGTGACTTGTAGTAAAAGCTCATGTCTCAAGTAACACCTACGCGAGTATGTCACGCATGTGCCGGTGGGGACCTCAAGGAAGTCGCTTAACTTTTGCTTGTTCACATCGTAACATTGTTAGAAGACTCTGACTTTCTGTTCAAATACGAGACGATACACTAATATTTTTCCTCTCCCAGCGGCCCGTATTTCGACTAAACATTCCTTTTCCATTGTTGTGCTCGTTGGTCATAATTAAAGTGCAGCTACTCACAGAGGTCCAGTGTGGGTTCTAATTGTCGTGCGGCAGCGAAACTTGGTAGATATGCAAATGTGTTAATGTGGAACCGATTTAAGCTGGAAAAAATTGGTTTCAGATTTGGACACCTGGTGCAAATATGGGGCTCTGAATGCAAGAAAGAGAAATGTTTCCATGTTTAATTGATTAGGAACGGTACGTGGGCAGAAAAGATCCAACAAATGAGAAAGATATAATGTTGATTTTACTATTAAGCACCGCTTTCACAATTTGTTCAATATGAGCACCAGAGACGTCGATGAAGTGCTACATCCGTAAAACGACGTGATAAACAATTGCTCACAGCAGTTCCGGTGGAATATCGTGTTCCTGTATACTGGCTTTCAGATCAGGTAGCGATTGAACATGTCCCTGCTAAACACGTTCTTTTAGATATCTGCAGAGCCAAAAGTCGCATGGGTTCAAATCAGGTGATCTTGCAGGCTATGCATATGGGAAATCCCTGGAGAGAGCACGTTTGTGGAAGGCGGCATTAAGCAGACCTTTCATTGGAGGAGATGAGGTGTTACCCCATCTTGCGTGAAAGGAATTACCTGTTTTATAACGAGGTCTCGATAGCGTGCAGACGTCACAGTACACCTGACAGGCCCATTGGGTGTATTCTCTTCAAAGAAGAACAGACCGGGAATGAAGGGGTTGTGAATCCACACTACGCAGCCACATACGCCGAGTGCAGTGGCTCTTCGTGCACAACACGCGGTTCAACAGCACCCAAAATTCGGCACTTCTGTCCACTCACTGCACCCTGTGGTGCAAAATGTGCCTCGTCACTCCATACAGTATAGCCCTGCCAATTCAGAATGATCATGAGGTTCCAGTTGCTGCCCTGTCTGGATCTTGTACGGGTGCCACTGTAAAACAGACCACAAAAATTTCCCTACTGTTGACCATGGGATGGACAATTCTCGTGACACTTCACGACCAGTACCACTATTCAGTACACTTGCTGCACGGTCAGTTGCAGCAAAAGCAACCTCGACAGTAACTTCCACAAGCACAGGATGCCTTCCTCTTCCAGGTGTCACAACAAGCACTTAATGAAATCGTGTCTCTCCTTAGACCTTTCAGTCGGCGATACTCTCTCAGTGAAGCTCTGTAACTGCTACCGTTCACATAAAACAGTTTCACTAACACCGCAGGTCTCTTTTCTCGTTAGGCATACTGTTCACTCATTTTATGGGTTGTAAACTGACAAAATGGGTATCATACCGTCATACAAACAATGTACAGCGCCGGCTTTGCACGTGCTGGCCACAGTTAGAACTATTATTTCTAGCGTAAATCGGTTCCACATTAACTCGTTAGGATATCTACCGAGTTTCAAGGACAGCCCACACTGGACGTCAGTGAGTAATAATAATAATAATAATAATTAGTGTTATTTTAAAGTTAGCAGATCGTTATAATTAAAACAGCAATTATAATAATCTGCGAATCTTAGAACTGTTTGCTAAATGGTTGGGAGGAACTCTTCGTGTGAGCCGGGAGAAATTGGCGACCGGGATGCAGAGTAGGTGCACTGTATTCCGGTAACGGTGCGAGAGCGGCGGCCAGCTCCTAGGTCACTGCAGTTCCGCGCGTCCGCGGCGGCGTCCGTTTGGAGTGTTTAGCGGATGGCCGCGTACTGTTACACAGTTAGCACCGCACTGTTAGCGCTGCGGCCGCCTCTGTTGAAACTGCCCGCACCTGCGACCACACAAGTACGTATCGCATGCGAAACTCGACAGCATGTTTTCATTCAATTCTGAGGGAGGAGTCAGCTTCTGCACCTGCAGTATGCGCCTAGAAAGATCGTAAGAGATGGAAAAGAGCCACCGTGGTACAACAACCGAGTTGGAAAACTGCTACGGAACCAAAGGGAACTTCACAGCAAACACCAACATAGCCAAAGCCTTGCAGACGAGCAAAAATTACGCAAAGCGAATTGTAGTGTGAGGAGGGCTATGCGAGAGGAGTTCAACCAATTCGAAAGTAAAGTTCTATGTACTGACTTGCCAGAAAACCCTAAAAAATTTTGTTTTTATGTCAAAGCGGTAGGTGGATCAAAACAAAATGTCCAGACACTCTGTGACCAAAATGGTACTGAAACAGAGGATGACAGACTAAAGGCCGAAATACTAACTGTCTTTTTCCAAAGCTGTTTCACAGAGGAAGACTGCACTGTAGTTCATTCTGTAGATTGTCGCACAGATGACAAAATGGTATATATCGAAATAGACGACAGAGAGATAGAGAAACAATTAAAATCGCTCAAAAGAGGAAAGGCCGCTGGACCTGATGGGATACCAGTTCTATTTTACACAGAGTACGCGAAGGAACTTGCCTCCCTTCTTGTAGCGGTGTACCGTAGGTCTCCAGAAGAGCGTAGCGTTCCAAAGGATTGGAAAAGGACACAGATCATCCCCGTTTTCAAGAAGGGACGTCGAACAGATGTGCAGAACTATAGACCTATCTCTAACGTCGATCAGTTGTAGAATTTTGGAACACGTATTATGTTCGAGTATGATGACTTTTCTGGAGACTGGAAATCTACTCTGTAGGAATCAGCATGGGTTTCGAAAAAGACGATAATGTGAAACCCAGCTCGCGCTATTCGTCCACGAGACTCAGAGGGCCATAGACACGGGTTCCCAGGTAGATGCCATATTTCTTGACTTCCGCAAGGCGTTGGATACAGTTCCCCACAGTCGTTTAACGAAACAAGTAAGAGCATATGGACTATCAGACCAATTGTGTGATTGGATTCAAGAGTTCCTAGATAACAGAACGCAGCATGTCATTCTCAATGGAGAGAAGTCTTCCGAAGTAAGAGTGATTTCAGGAGTGCCGCAGGGGAGTGTCGTAGGACCGTTGCTATTCACAATATATATAAATGACCTTGTGAACAACATCGGAAGTTGAGGCTTTCTGCGGATGATGCTGTAGTATATCGAGAGGTTGTAACAATGTAAAATTGTACTGAAATGCAGGAGGATCTGCCACGAATTGACGCATGGTGCAGGGAATGGCAATTGAATCTCAATGTAGACAAGTGTAATGTGCTGCGAATACATAGAAAGAAAGATCCTTTATCATTTAGCTGCAATATAGCGTGTTAGCAACTGGAAGCAGTTAATTCGTTAAATTATCTGGGAGTACGCATTAGGAGTGATTTAAAATGGAATGATCATATCAAGATGATCGTCGGTAAAGCAGATGCCAGACTGAGATTCATTGGAAGAATCCTAAGGAAATGCAATCCGAAAACAAAGGAAGTAGGTTACAGTACGCTTGTTCGCCCACTGTTTGAATACTGCTCACTGGTGTGGGATCCGTACCAGATAGGGTTGATAGAAGTGATAAGGTAGATCCAACGGAGAGCAGCGCTCTTTGTTACAGGATCATTTAGTAATCACGAAAGCGTTACGGAGATGATAGATAAACTCCAGTGGAAGACTCTGCAAGAGAGACGCTCAGTAGCTCGGTAGTCAAGCAGTATCCCTCCTACGTATATCTCGCGAAGAAACCACGAGGATAAAATTAGAGAGATTAGAGCCCACACAGAGGCATACCGACAATCTTTCTTTCCACGAACAACACGAGACTGGAACAGAAGGGAGAAACAATAGAGGTACTCAAAGTACCCTCCGCCACACACCTTCAGGTGGCTTTCGGAGTATGGATGTATATGTAGATGCACATGGAACGAGGTTCAAGTACCGTCTATATGTCTCGAAGTTAGAACATGTGACAAAGACGTTTCCAGGTCATTAAGATACATGGTATTTCAAGACTCAGACCTCTTCCGTACCATGGCAGCCTCCTTTTCGCAACTTTGTCCATCCAAATTAATGTTCCATCTCTCGTTCTTGTCATTTTGCCATTGATTCCCATTTTCGCTGGTACAGTCCTTACAGTTTTAAGCGCCCAAGGATATAACCATACGAACTATTTGCGAAGTTCCTTTAAAATTAATATTTACATCCATTTTTCTTCATTTGAAGAATCTAAATGAAAACCCGTGTAAACGACACATATTCGTTTTCTGCAAGCAATTTGTCCATAACTAAAACCACAAATGAAGAAATACCTTCAGAGTACCGAGCGAGGTGGCGCAGTGGTTAGCACACTGGACTCGCATTCGGGAGGACGACGGTTCAATCCCGCGTCCGGCCATCCTGATTTAGGTTTTCCGTGATTTTCCTAAATCGCTCCAGGCAAATGCCGGGATGGTTCCTCTGAAAGGGCACGGCCGACTTCCTTCCCTAATCCGATGAGACCGATGACCTCGCTGTTTGGTCTCTTTCCCCAAAACCAACCAACCAACCAATACCTTCAGAGTAATGGTTCAAATGGCTCTGAGCACTATGGGACTCAACTGCTGAGGTCATTAGTCCCCTAGAACTTAGAACTAATTAAACCGAACTAACCTAAGGACATCACAAACATCCATGCCCGAGGCAGGATTCGAACCTGCGACCGTAGCGGTCTTGCGGTTCCAGACTGCAGCGCCTTTAACCGCACGGCCACTTCGGCCGGCCTTCAGAGTAATGTTGATAGTATCGGTATCTATATGCATATTTTGCAAGCTACGTAACGGAGTGTGGTGGACGATACTTCTGATACCACAATCTTTATCCCCTTCCCTGTTCCATTCACGTGTAGCAACAGGAAATAAAAGTTGTCTGTAAAGCTCCATATGAGTTTAATTTCTCCGATTTCTTCGTTGTGATTATTCACGAGGCGATGCAGAAGGAAATAATACACTGCTTGGCAATTGGTGAGGAACAACTGACACTTGCTAAGGAGGAACTGCCAATTGCTAAGGAACAATCGACAGTTAACTGCAGCCAAGCCTGTACACGAACGCTCTGTATGTATTCGACAGTTCATGCAGTTCGAAGGTTGCTATGGAACTGTTTAGTGCGACATGCCGCGTCGTACGGCAGCCATGTCTGCAGGACTTCATTTGAGTGCTTACGATCGTGGACGAACAGCTGGACGGCTCAAAGCTCGTTAGTGGGTGACTACTGTGTACACAGTAATGGGTATGTCCCAAGGTGTCATCTCGCGCTTAGAAAAGGCCGCTGAAGATGGAAATGCTATGTGAAAGCATGCCGTTGGTCATAAACAGATTATCACACCGCAAGAGGCTCGATAAATAGCGGTAGTGAGGAAAAGGAACAGATATCTCACTCCCTGCACAGACCGCTGCAGACTTTGCAACCGTTATCAGTACATGTATCTCTGCCAGAATCATTTATTAGTGATTAAACCAGGCTGGTTTGTATACTCGGTAGGCTGGTGAATGCATCGCACTTCAACCACCCTATAGTCGAGAAAACGTTCGATGGTGCAGCTTGTTTATTGGGGTCAGTAACAGGAATACAGAGGGACGTTCTCCAAGGGATCCTGCTTCACTGTGGAAAGTGATTCAGGACATCTGTTAGTGTGGAGAGGGGCGGAAACATGTTAAAGGCCACAAAATGTTCATGAACGTCATCAGTATGACCTAGGCGTTATGGTGCAAGTAGGAATTATGCGCAATGGCCTAACAGCATTGCATATCCTTGTGGGAGATACTGTTTCAGCACAGTGGTATTGCAAGGAGATTATTCTGGATCATGTTGATAATGAAACAAAGCCAAAGTTAGTGCTGTCTGCATTGTTGCCAAATTTATTCAAGATGACGTCTCTTCTTGGGTGGTCCCTCCATCTCCTCTCCCCAGAGGAGGCAATATTGATGATGGCACCATCCCCATTCCTCCCCTCCCCACCCCCACTTCCTTTCTCCGCTCCTTGCTTCTCCTCCCCTCCTCCACTTCTGAACTAGCACGAAAAAAACTGCATAGAGAAAGGTACTGCCTTTATTTAGTTATATGTGGATTGTCCTACAGCTGCCTCCCCTCTCCCACTTATGAAAAGCTGGCAACAGCTTAGTCCCCATTGAGGTGTTGGAAAGACAATTGACAAGCTGTGGGCATTGAGCAGAGAGGAGTTTAATAACCACATTACATATAAACACACTGTTCTTAATGGCTGGAAATATCAGATAATGGAGCAGCACAAAAACAATGCTTTTCGTCAAATAATAGAGATGCAGTGAAATGAGAATAAACAAGAAAAAGACTAAAGTGATGGTATGCAGTATAGGAGCAGAATATGAACCTCTGAGAATGAGAATTGGAAGGGAGGAGCTGGAAGTGATAGAGGAATTTACTTACCTGGGAAGCAAAATCACAAGGGATTGTAGAAGCCGGAAAGAAATTGCGAGCCGAATACAAAAGGCCAAAATTGCATTTAACCGGAGAAGGAACTTACTCAGCAGCAACAACATTTCTCTGAAAATAAGGAAACGTATCATGAAAGGTTTCGTTTGGAGTGTGGCTCTACACAGATGTGAAACTTGGACAATTGGAAGAGAATAGAGAAGAGGCCCTGGAGATGAGGCGCTATAGAAGGATGATGAAGATCAGCTGGAGAGACAAAGTAACAAATGAAGAGGTGCTTAGAAGGGCACAGGAAATCAGATCTCTGTGGAGGCACATCCAAACAAGAAGAGACAAACTTGTAGCGCACATCCTACGAAACAACAACATCATTGGAACAATAGCAGAAGGAGCTATTGAGGGAAGGAATCGGCTGGGGTGACCAAGGATATCATACATGCGACAGATCATGAATGATGTTGAATGTAACACATACGTGGAAATGAAGAGGAAGGCAGACAGAAGAGAAGAATGGCGCTCTGCTGCAAACCAACCTCAGGGTTTAACACTAAAAGAAGAAGAAGAAGGAAGATGGTTGCTGGTGCACGGACTGCCAACTTTCTCCTTTGAAATGACTTGTCAACTTGCTTCTTCCACCGTGCAAGATATGATTTCCACCACTTCAGCAGGTAAGTGATATTATTTTTCGTATGTGCTACATTTTTGTGGTGAGCAGCTTACCCATATCAGTAATATACTGAACTAACAACAATTTTCCCAGTTGCCAAACAGACGCGTCTGCAGTGACCTGTCAGCAGCCCCAGACCGATTGGTCTGGTTGACAATTCAGGTACCAGAGGGTGCTTCAAAGTGCAGCAACTTTGGTGAAAAACTGGTGGGAACAAACAGAAATGCAGTATTCCTCCTTTCCCTACCTGAAAATTGGTGAGCAGCCAACAGGAACTTGGAGATAGTACATCCAGTCACCTGATTGTGACGTTGGAGGATATGAGGTGGATGCAGTCTCAGTTGTAGTCAGTTAGTGGAAGAACTTTGAAGCACCAACAGCAACAAACTTCGTCTGTGCCCATCTCACAGAAAAAGCATGAAAGTAAGTACATGTGGTATAGTTCTTTGTATTTGTTCTACTCCGTATCATTGTCTGTGGATGCTTATTATTTCTCCTTCTTTATTCAGCGTCCTGTGGCATGTTCAGATCGGCAGCAACCTCCAGTGTGTCTGGACCTGCTGCGACCTCTGTCACGTCCAAACTAGCTGCAGCCACTGCCAGCTCATCAGAATCTCCAGTGACCTACAACCTGTTGGTACTGGTAGCATCACTGTGGGATTCTGTAGTGCAGCTGACCAGCCTGTTGAGCAGGAGAACGAGCTGCTGTTATCCATCCTGTTCACTAATTCGTGTAATGGAGACAGTGAGTCAGTCCCCAACTCTCAGGAGATTTGTGTTACGGGTCCTACACCATATGGTGCAGGTCAGCACAACATATGCCCCACCCAGAACATTCCAGGTTTATGCAAGGAGAGAATATTGACATGGTGGATGAGAAATTGCTAATTCCGCCTGGTGCTCTTCTGCTTTTCATAATTTAACAGCTAGAAATTGAAAGCACTTAAATATTGGTATAGAACCGTCAATGGACAGTCACTGGCAGGTTGCGTAAAGATTTAAAATGTATCGTGAAGAGTTAAAGTGCAACCGCGCGACTGCTACGGTCGCAGGTTCGAATCCTGCCTCGGGCATGGATGTGTGTGCTGTCCTTAGGTTAGTTAGGTTTAAGTAGTTCTAAGTTCTAGGGGACTTATGACCACAGATGTTGAGTCCCATAGTGCTCAGAGCCATTTGAACCAAGTTAAAGTGCGACTTACAGAGTTGGGATGGGATGAACTGTGTTGTACATAACAATATATCTGTCAACAGGTGGCCTCCAACTATTGTCCAACTTATCCACCGCCTGACATTTACTGTGCTGGCCTGACGTTGTGTATAACATCATTGTACAATGGCGCGGCACTCATGATAAGATCTGGAGGCCCATCCGTTTATTTGCAACACTCCACTACTACAAATTTGTTCGGCTTGTGGAAGGTGCTATTCCTTGTGTTGGAAAGACTGAACATGGGCTGCTATGGGTTCAAACTGTGTATAGAGACATTGTGAACTATGTCCATACGTGTAGTGTGCTTGCAGACGATTTGGGGCGCTGCATCAATAGGGCGTCAAAAGAAGAAGCCAGAGGAACACCCACCAGTTTGAAAGAAACACACGCTGAGGTGTGTGCATTCAAGAAAACTTTATTTGCTAAATTCTGTACAAATATGAAGATGAAGAAAAAACCAGTTGATTTTTTGTTATAGTGCACCCAATGGGTGGCTGTTGTGTAGAAACATGTACATTACTGCAAATCGGTGTTTTTATTTTGTTCATATCTTTCGTAATAATGTTACTACCACTTGTATTTTCACTGCAATGTCTAGAATACCACAGCAGTACTAAGCTGTCTGAATTACGCTGTCACTACAGTCAAAGTCTACAGTAATTGTTGAACTGAATGATGGACCAAACTTTCATGTGTTTATATACCATGTGAGCATTGCGGCTTAGGTGGTGACACGCATATTTTCTATAAAACACCACTAGACAATACCTGATGTAGTCGGTATAATGGCGGGGTGGGAGAAGCGTGAAATACAATGACTTTGTTGTAAACGCTTGGACTTGTGATGATGCGGAAGGAGACCAGAAAAAGAAGAAGAAAATATGGGACACTCCTTTGGAGGTAATATACCGTACAATCTGTAACTGTGACAAGAAAGATGTTCTCATGTCATTGCTAACACACTCATATGGAGTCCGCTTCGAGCATGTATGTGCATTTTCAAAAACGTTGTTCAGCCCAGTTACCAATTGCTCGAAAAGATACTACAAGGTGCTCTGACGACATTCAGTCAAAGTAGTGAAATCCCTCCACCAGAAAAATTAAAGCCAAACACTGTGTTCATATTTGATGGTGTTTCTGTGAAAAACAGGATCAAATTCCACGATATTTCTGTATTCGTCATTATATTTTATTTGAGTCAAACTCACTGCAGAATCCCGAAACAGTTGGTGCGGGATAATGCAAACCTCATTATAGCTTTCAAGCAAGACAATTTGAATTTAAAACACATTTACAAGGTGCGTGTAGTGTAACCTCCCACCAAAAAAATGTAATTCAATGACAATAAATGTGAGAACTAGCAATCTGAGCCATGTGTAAGCTCCCCACAAAAATGTAAGTCAATTCAATGATAATGAAATCTCATTCACAATGAAAACGCAAATAGACCGAAATGTCGATCTTAGGCCCTCATTAAACTCAAATTCTTACCTCAGTAAAACTGCATCTGCTCTTATTTTCGCCATAGCTTGGAGGAAATGCATCGCAAAAATTCTTTGAACTTAAGTAAATTTTTTCTTTAAGGAAATGCATGGGAAATTTTCTTTCAATAAAATGTTTGTTTTGTTAAAATGCTTGGGTTGAAAACAAAATTATTATTGGGGCGTTTCTTGGACAAATTAATTACACTTAATATACATTACATTATCATATGTGCGCAATGCTGCTTCATTACCTTATTTAAAAAATATACCTCGTCCTGAATCTTGACCAGAGGGCCATGTCGACGCCCGCCGACTCCTCACACACAACTCCGACTGTCTCTCGCGCGCTACTAGCACTGACTGAGTGCAACTAGCAACTACTACTACTGACTCCCTACATGCAACTGAACTGTCGCGCGGCCAAGCGCAGACTAGCCACGATAAATAACTCTCTGGTCAGAGATTCTGTCATGCCTCGCCATCGCTGCTACCGAGTACATACGCGTTTCAGTAGGAACCAATGATTTTGCGAAGATTTGTGCAGATTGCCAGAATCACACACAGTACAGATTTCTGGAGAACGTTAATTTCTCAGGAGACAGTGTTGAAGGTTGAGCAAAGCAAGCGTGAAGATCGGCGGATCCCCTGGATGATCTCTGCACGTTGGTTCCCGAGGTTTCCCAAAGCACCGCTCACAGAATTTTAACGGAAATATTGAACTACCGGATGGTGTGCGCAAGATGGATGCCACGCATGCTGACTGAGGACCACATGCGGCAACGCGTATTTCTTCACCGCCTAGCAGCCGAACAAGACAATTTTCTGGACTCAACTGTCACGGGTGACGAAACCTTGGCATACCACTTTACACCTGATACCAAGCAACAATCACGGCAGTTCATAACTTTCGGAACAGCATGGAGGCGACCTGGTATGACATGGGCCTACAAAAACTGCCACAGCGTCTACAAAAATGCATCGACAGAAATGGTGATTATGTTGAAAAATAGCTAAATGTTCAAGCTGTAACCTGAAGTAAACCATTGTAGAAATAAACAGGTCTACGTACTTACAAAAAGTAGGAGACCTTACTTTTGGGATTACCCTAGTACATCTATATATAGATGGAAAATTTCATCCTCTCTAATGTAAAGTAAAGGAGATAGAAGAACAGAAAGTTAAGGACCTAGAGGAGCATGTCCCGACTCTTTTTAGAATAATCAGCGACTTAGATGCTAGGGTTAAGGAACTAGAGACGTACGCTGGGATCATCCTGAGAAAGACAGTAGACGACTTAGCTGTAAAAGTCTTACACACTTTTACATTCGAGCACTTTATCTTGGTCTCCACACTTATTATTTCCTCTTGGCTCTAGTACATGTTGTATATTATCCATCTCTCCCTGCAGCTCACCCATATTTTTCTTCGTCGTATAGACTGAACACTAGGGATGAAAGACTACATCCCTGTCTTATACCCTTTTCCGAGCACTTCATCCTATGAAAGTGTCTTGAATTTTCTTTAGTCTTGCGTCCATTATCAACCACTGCTACGGTCGCAGGTTCGAATCCTGCCTCGGGCATGGATGTGTGTGATGTCCTTAGGTTAGTTAGGTGTACGTAGTTCCAAATCTAGGGGATTTATGACCTCAGATGTTGACTCCCATAGTGCTTAGAGCCATTTGAACCATTGAACTTCAACCAGAAAGGTTGACCCGAGAGCGGCCTGAGCTGGCGAGGTGAGCGCATCGCTGGTGTTGCGCGCTTCGCTTACTCGGCCGTTGAGAGCTCGTGAAGAGGTTTTCTGTGCTGTGGGGGCTGCGGAGAGCAAATTGTCGTGCGTTGTTTTGACGACGCGTGCAAATTGTCGTGTTCCGCGCCTCGCAGCATGGGAAAGAAGCGTGCGCAAGGGAAACCTGCCGCTACGAAGGGTCCTTCGGTTGTGCAACTCACTGAGTCTGCCGACCGTGCAAGGAACTCCAGAGAAGACGAGTCGCGGCCTGTCCCCCCTTTGTACGTCAAGTGCAAAGGTGGGTGGACAGCGCTGTTCGACACCATGACGAGCTGCGCTCGGAACGAGGTGGTCTACGAGTCTGTCGATACAGACTCGCTGATCTGCGTTCGAGCCGCAAACGTGGCCGACCACAGGGCGATCAAGGTCGCAGTGGCCGACCACATCGTCGACGACCACATCGTCGACGCGCCGCCGGCGCGAGAGAAGGCACCTTCCGTAGGAAGGATGAAGACGACTAAGGCACTCCTCAGGGGGTTGCCTTGGTGCTGTGATGAGGCAGCGGTCCGGGAAGGGCTGCTGCGAGCCGGGTTTGGTAGTGCAGCCGCAAGGTTGCACAACCGAACCAACAGGAAGAGGGCGCCGCTCTATGCCGTGACCGTGCAAACGGTCGACGGCGGGAGTGACATCTTCGACTTGCGGAAGTTGCTGGGCTTCCCGGTTACGACGGAGGCTCTCCCGACCGCCATGGATCCTCAGCCCCAGTGCTTCAGGTGCCAGGGCGAGGGCCATGTTGCGAAGTATTGCCGCAACGCGGCGCGGTGCGTCAAGTGCTCAGGTGAGCACGACAGCCGCGCCTGCGACCGCGGCAGCAACGCTCTGCCGACTTGTGTCCGGTGTGGCGGCCCGCACGTCGCCAGTTGGCGCGGCTGTGCGGCTTTCTCAAGCCGCAGCCGTGCCGGTGGCGGCGAGGCGGCCGCGGCCGCACCGACGCAGCAGCAGAAGAGAAGACGACGTCGGAAACGGCGTAGGGCGCAGAGCAGCCCGGTGCAGCTGAGGGAAGGCGCAGCAGCAGATCCACCTGCCAGGGGCGGGGACGGCCGCTCGGAAACGGGCAGCCAGGACGCAGCTCGCCTTCCTGCGAAGAGATGTGACCTCGAACTCGGCACCGCCGTGAAGGAGGCCACAGCAGCCCTCAAAGCCGTCATGGCGGCGGAGAGGGCTGCCTTCGCAGCCGCCGTGGCTGCAGAGAAGGAAGAGGCCTTGAGGGAACTGCGTGCAGTCTTCGCCCAAGGCCTCAGCGCAGTCGTACCTGCGAACACTCCTGCGACCTCGCAGAAGGACGTTCGCGCGCCTATCCCAGCTTTTGTTCCAGCAGCACCGCAGGTGAGAGGCGCAAAGAAGACAACCGCCGCCCCAGCGGAACCGGTGGCAACGCCGTCGACCGCGGGGACGACCCTCATCGCGACAGCGAGAGCGAACGGCCTGCGTTTCTCCGACGCTGAAGCGGCGCAGCTCACTGAACAAGCGGAGCTGCTCGAAGCTGCTGTGCAGAAGTCCTGCGCTGTGCAGTAGAGGAGGACGCTGGACGGTAGCCAATCGCCGTCGTTCTGCACCGGCCTGATGAAGCTGCACCAAGTCACTGACGACAAGGTGCAGCAGAGGGCCTAACAGCAACGCATGCGTTGCCGTGCCGAACTTTTATGTTACAGGGAGGAAGCCACTGCGGCCGGCCCAGGAGACTACAAGCGAGCCCCGCCGCAGCACCGGACTGACCCCACTACCGACCACGCAGCACATAGGTAACGATGCACGATACCTCACGCTAACCTTCCCTCACCTTGCATGCTCTGTCGCAGCTCGCAAGCCGCTACTGCCCTTACTACCCGTCCTACTGTCGCAGAGGTTTTTTTCCCTTGGCGCTGGCCTTGGCACTTTTTTTCCTCTGCTCTTAAAACCGCTACCCTTCGATCGTTTTCGACCACTTCTATCTCCTGATGGACCATGTTAATGAGTAGTCTTACCCAGACGCATGGATAACATCACAGCCTGCATCCTGTGACGCCTGATTCAAAAACTAACATGTTTACGGAGGTGACAGTAGAACTTTTGGTTTGGTCACCACGTTGGTGCGGGCGTGGAGGGGCCCCATCCTTTTTTTTTAACCAGAAAGGTTTAGTAGAACGGTTACTGGGTTCCACAGAAGGACAGGGTTTGAAGAAAGACCATAATAAATTTTACAGATCCGATCAGTCGGTGTATAAACTTCCTGTCAGTACAGTCACTATCGAGTGTAAAATTGCAAAAAACTCTTATCTCAACAATAGACTGATTCATGCAATTTATGTATTCTTCTCGTCAATTGGAACAGGGTACGAGATCATTGAGACACCTACAAAAGCTATTTAAGTTCCAGTCACAGTGCAGACATTGGACTATCTAGGGCTGTGTATTGTGGGCCAGGATAATCTACTCATTGACTTCCGTGGTGAGGAAATGACTGTATGATGAGATGTAAAGCAGAACCAGCAGAGACCTCGAAAGCGGAAGCAGAGTCGGCGACCTTCAGCCACCTGGGACCTGTTGAAGGCAGAAGTGACGACCTTTAACTTGCTGGATCGGAAGTAGTGGCTGTGACTTTCAACCAGCGGTGACTCTCAGCAGCTTCGCAGCGTCTTCAAATTGTCAACAAAGACAGGATGATCGTAACGTACAAAACCAACATGCACAACACAAAGCGTGGCTCTTGACAACAGAACTGCAAGGTGATGACATGTGCGAACTACGAGTTTCTTAAATCAGTGGGTCTGAAACCTCGCAGTGATGTCGTTCGATGCAACTAGAACAGTGGAATGTGATGAGTGTCTTATACGCCATGAATATTTGTCAAATAAACATTATGAATCAATCACATCTAACAAGAACGATGAATTTAGGATTGTCATCCAGCATCAAGACGCTTTAAACCTCTCATGCAAGAGTTACATTTAAACCTCCCATGCAAGAGTTACATTACTTACATATCATTTACAAAAAGGGATGGTACTGCTGAAGTGGCGTCGAACCTCATACACACTGTTTTAGTGTTCCTGTTTCATAAGACACGATATGAACTTAGCAGGGTCGAGATTGTCCATACATGCAATGTAGTCATAGCATCAGAATGTGTCTCTCCTTCTCCCTCGGAATTGAACGATTTAATAAAGGCTGGATGTTTCATGCAAGAGACAGTGGGTAGATAATTGAAGAGTACAAGAGATTTATTGCATGCATACCTCTAAAACTGTTTGTGGGATACTTTGAAGACATGTGGCGCATTGTTCTGAAAGCTAAATAGGAACTTATTCTGATATGGAGTGCAATGGATAACAACTCACACATTCAAGGAACTCAAAATGAGAACGAGATCATCATCAATAAAATAACATAGAAAATGCCTTGCATCACTGTATCAGACGAACAGAATTTTATATTGTAACAGTTCTGTATGCTGAAGTATTTTTACCATTATGTTTCCGTTCATGGGAGTTATTCGAGTACCCAGTGCTACCGACTGCAGGCAGACAAACGTGGTCTATTAAAATCTCTGCGCAGTTGGAGCTACGCAAATTCATCATACTTGCGTTTCAGACCTATAGACGAGGGAATGTAGCAAATGGTTCCACCAGATTTGACTGTTGTAGATTATCTAATGCCAGAGTCTACCTGAATGCCGAATTTTACCTGTATGATAATTGACACCTGCAGTAGAATGAAAATTATAGTCTATCATACGAGATGAATGTGAGGTTCTTTGCTTCATACTATGAAGAGGAAGAATGTTACTTCAGCCCACAGAAATTCAAGGAGCTGGTGACAATCATTGTAACAGATGACTCAAAACAGAACGAGATAATTAATTATAGATGTGCGAATCGAATATGAATCTTCGGCAAATTTAGCAAAACACACTGCAGTGTTTGCTCTAGTTCTACATGACTGTGTGATTAAGTTCTGCCCACTCACGGGTATTGTGGAATGAGCTGTATGAACGCACAAATGCCATGCCATACCTAGATCATTTCACAATGGCATATCAATGTGTGAACATCATTGCAAACGCTCATAGTTTCTCCATGGTGATGAGTAGAGACAGTTCATATTTAAAGAAGTCTAATCTTATGCAACCAAGTACCTAGGTATTACAATTAGGAACAACTTACATTGGAATGAACACATAGAAAATGTTGTGGGGAAGGCTAACCAAAGGGTGCGTTTTATTGGCAGGACACTTAGAAAATGTAATGGACCTACTAACGAGACTGCCTACACTACGCTTGTCCATGCTCTTCTTGAATACTGTTGTGCGGTGTGGGATCCTTACCAGATAGGACTGATGGAGTACATCGAAAAAGTTCAGACGAAGGCAGCACGTTTTGTATTATCGCGAAATATGGGAGAGTGTGTCACAGAAATGATACAGGATTTGGGCTGGACATCATTAAAAGAAAGGCGTTTTTCGTTGCGATGGAATATTCTCACGAAATTCCAATCACCAACCTTCTCCTCCAAATGCGAAAATATTTTGTTGACACCGACTTACATAGGGAGGAACGATCACCACGATAAAATAAGGGAAATCAGAGCTCGTACAGAAAGATATATGAGGTGCGAGAATAAAGTAGTGAGACTGATTTTCTTTGCAAGATGTGGCAACCCTGCAGGCTTGCGTAGGTACAATATCTTTGACCTTGGTCTATAAGCTGCTTCTAGTCCAAGTGTGACATCGATGCAACTGTTCAGTCGTGAGTTTTACTGTAATAAGGTGACACATGTTTACGTCTCTCATCATGGAAATGGAACCGCATAATATCGCGCAACGGTATGCCATTTCTTTTTGTGTTGGTGAAAACGGGACAATTTACGGTAAGGTTCAGAAGGCTTTTGGAGAGAAGGTTATGTCAAGAGCTCAAGCTTTTGTTGGAATAAAACGTTTATTGAAGCCAGAACGGATGTTGAAGATGAAGACTGCAGTGGACGACCATCAACCTCACGCATGGATGTCAACAGGGTGCGTGATTCGTGCGATCTGATCGAAGATTATCCGTGAAAATGATTGCAGAAGAACTGAACATCAATCGAGAAACGGTTTGTCTAATAATAACTGAAGATATTGGTATGAGAAAGATTTGTACAAAAATGGTCCCCAAAAATCTCATACCACAACAGCGAGAAACACGGAAAAATTTGGGAGCCGATCTGTTAGAGCAAACGGAAATCAATCCAGAATTGTTGAGCCATGCTATCACTGGTGATGAAAGGTGTTTTTTTCAGTACGATCCAGAGACAAAACGCCAAAGTTCGCAATGGTGCTCAAAGGGATCACGGAGACCAAAAAAAGCTCGCATGTCAAAATCAAAAGTTAAGTATATGCCTGTGTGCTTCTTTGATTCCAGGGGAATTGTTCATAAAGAGTGGTTGTCTCCTGGACAAACAGTTAACTAATATTACTACAAAGAAATTTTAGAAAGACTTCATAAAAGAGTTCTTCGTGTCCATGCCAACATTGCTGATGATTGATTCTGCATCACGATAATGCTCCATCCCATACTGCTCTGTCAGTACACCAATTTTTAACCTCAAAACAAATTTCAGTACTACCACAGCCACCTTATTCACCAGATATCGCTCCATGTTACTTTTTTCTATTTCCAGGAGTCAAAATGGCGGTCAAGGGACACCATTTTCAAGCAACATAAGATGTCCAAAAAGTTGTGACAAGGATCTTGGAGGATATTATAGAAGATGAGTTCCCAAAATCTTACCATCAATGGCAGAAGCGCTGGAAAGAGTGTGTGCAATCAGAAGGGAACTACTTTGAAGGAGACAACACTAAACTTGACTAAAACAGTAAGCACCATTTTTTTCAGATCAGTCTCATTACTTTATTGTCGCACCTCATAGGTGTTCATTCTTTCCGCGCGCTATACGAGATTGGAATAATAGAGAACTGTGAAGGTGGTTCGATGAACCCTCTGCCAGGCACTTAAATGTGATTTGCAGAGTATCCAAGTAGATGTAGATGTAGACAGCATACACAGAAGTTGTCAGTGTAATTGAGACAGTCTCAGCAAACACTCCATTGCCGAGATGTTTCAAGAATGTGAAGTGTGCCGAAGCACAGAGGCGTGCAAAGTGCTTAACGCGTTTCTACCATGAATTCACTGGCATTATCCTAGAATACTCTATAAGGGTATGGTGACGTCACGTAGATTATCCAACCACACAGATACCATCATCTACATCAAAGGTGAGGAGATCATCACATGGATGTGTCGAATCTTCAAATTTGTTACTAATCCAGACGTGGAATTCTATGTGTGTCCGCCTCTCCATCGACTCAAGAAGATGTTTGATAACAGTACTGTGTCTGCTTATGAGAGTGTAAAATTATTTTTAAGTTGGACGAAAAGTAAATGAATTTTTATCTCACAGTCTGGGTGCTTTTCTTTCACAGTTAGTAACTTAATGCAGATGCCACATCTGTGGTCCTCCTCAAGCTCAGTAGATATAATTTTAGACATGACTGCTTTATCTCTATTAATAATGTCATAAGATAATAGTATTTCGATGGATTCCCTGAGAACACAATCCTACTACCGAGAAGCCGGAGCAATATAAAGGTTTTCCTTCAAGCAATATATGTAACCCTATTTTAAGTGATATTAAACAACAACGGTCGAGTTTTCGACCCGCTGCAACTTAATTTATGATTTATCACTTTCGATAGTTCCTACCGCCGGCGGCGCTGAAATTCTTCACTTCGGAGGGGGCAGCTCTTCCGCTTCTCGCGCAGGCGCAGTGGCCTGTACCCAGGGTATAAAGGAGCTGCCGTTTCTCATATTTCGTCAGTTCCGGCATGGATACATACTAAGCGATGGCAATTGAAGATGGCGTTTAGGTCGATCGCTTATATGTAGTATAATGAAGACGACCACCTCTGGCAGCAAACTCATGAAGAGCATAAACACTGGTTGAAAGTATTTACAATTTTAAGTACCACTCGTTGAGAATATTTTATACAATTTTCATAGCACAGCTAGAAAATCTGGAAAGAGAAATGCAAAGGTGAGAGGTGGCATGAGCCCCCTCTCATATTTCTATCTTACGACTCTCCTCTCTATTTGCATGCGGTGGAGAGCTGCTATTCCTTCACACGCGGACTTCCCATGCAGCGTCTCTCGTCACCCGGGTGGTCCAGTGACAGGAGGGCTCTTCTGACTTTGAAAGGGTAGGCCGACAGGCGTGGGGGGTCGAGTGAATTGCTTTCCGGACGCCGGCATTGTCAGGAGACGCGCCCGTTTGGAGCCGGAAGTGGCGGCTGGGCTGGAGGTTCTGTTGCTTCGCAGAAGCTTAGCGAAAACACTTTCTGGCGGGCTACCAGCGAGGCGTGGGAATGACTTATGTACCCAGGCAGCTGTGGCGGGAAAATTCCCGCGCTTTCTGCAAAATAGGAACTGTGATTGGCTTGCTCAGGGCATAGCTCCGTGACGGAGCAAAATCAGCACAGAAATTGGCGCCAAGAATCTCCATTGGTGGAATGGTAGTGCCCCGGCAATGGAGTGGAATTTCCGCCGGTTTTCGAGTTGCTGATTGGAACGTAACCACGGCCACTGTCGTGGGGGCGGGAATGTTGTGTGTTTGGCCTGTACGGGTGCTCTGGGGAGTCGGCAGTCGCCTTTCGGTCGAGGACGTCGAAGCAACCAGCCCTCGCCTGCGGTACGCCAGATCGTGTTCTGGCAGTCAAGAAGACAGTTTTGGTAATGTATGTCCGCAACACCGGCAGATAGGGATTTTCCTAGGTGATAATCAGAGCTCAGCAGAGCGCGCCTGTTCGTCTTTTTCTAACTTTGTTGTGTCTTGAGTAGCAGCAATTACTGTTGGGTTAGCGGTGTGTCTCTCTTGAGATTTGAGTGGCAAGGAATTGGCTCCACATACCACTTCGTCTTAAACCTCACGATCTAGTTTAGGGACAACTTCACCTTTACAGTGTTTGTATGAGTCTCCAATTCGAGCCAATTTAATGTATCATAAATTAGAATTCATGTGTTTTTGTTTATTAATTTGTGTTTAGTCTTAATAAATCATATTGTTATTTTGGACAGAACTTTCATTCTGTTAATTGATAGAGCAACCCTATCATTCCTCACTATGCTAATGAAACCTTTGTTTATTTAACTTATTTATCAAATTAAATTATTGCAGGTGCCAAACTCTCTTCTACTCCACTGGCAGGGTTGATTAGAGTCAGTTCGCGTATTTTTTTATCCTTGTGCAACAGCAAAAGTCGGAGTTAGAATAGGGGGGGCTTAGAGCATGATTTACATATGTGGATTCTAGTGGAATTTAGTGATAAATACACTGCTAGCCCCGGCACCTCGCAAAGGTTCAATGTAGATACTAAGCGATGGCAATTGAAGATGGTGTTTAGGTGGATCGCTTATATGTAGTATAATGAAGACGATCACATCCGGCAGCAAACCCGCGAAGAGCATAAACACTGGTTGAAAGTATTTACAATTTTAAGTACCACTCGTTGAGAATATTTTTTACAATTTTCATTGCACAGAAAATCTGAAAAGAGAAATGCAAAGGCTCAATGTAGACGCTGTAGGGATCAGTGAAGCGAAGTGGAAAGAAGACAAGGATTTCTGGCCAGATGCGTACAGGGTAACATCAACAGCAGCAGAAAATGGTATAATGGGAGTAGGATTCTTTACGAATAGGAAGGCAGGGCTGAGATCGAGTTACTGTGAACAGTTAAGTGACAGGATTGTTCTTATCAGTGAAACGTCCCCTTTTTAAAAATTTATATACGACTGTGCTTAAACTGACACAATATTTTTAACGCAACGCAATATGACTTTCAAAAATCCCTACAAAAGAATGGCCCTGACTATAACATTAACCTATACCTTTCACAAATCACTTAACTCACAAAAATCTTCGTTACTCGAACTACTGCAATACAGCGAGCGCCACTACTGCCAGCTAAATAAAAGATTCAAACTATGGAAGGCACTAACTACTGATAGGCATAGTTAGCAAATGAAAGATTTTGATAGAGAACAGACAATGTATTTACCTTAATAGTCATCAAAAGTCATAATATATATAGGAGTTCATAACATCCATTCTTACAAATATCAAAACTTCGCCATTTCTCTCCCCACATCCACCACTGCTGGCGGCTCACCTCCAACTGCGCAACGCTACGCGCTGCTAACATCCAGCTGCCGCTGCCCAACACTACAATGGCAGACAACAATGCAAACTAGCCGCAGACTGCACACAGCACAGCCAGTGATTTTCATACAGAGCGCTACGCAAAGTTGCCATTAAGAAAACATAAACAGCCTACTTACATAGCCCCCATGCTCCCCACAAAAAATTTTACAAATTGATTTGGGCAGTGGCCAATAATGATTTGATAAAATTTTTCATAATTACAATAACAAAGATAAAAAAATACAATGTTGGTCAAAAGCTAAAATTTTCTCACAGTCCATAAAGACAGTCCTGATCATTCATCACAGTAAAACTGCCGTTTCTTTTCTCAAAGTCTGAGCAGTAAAAGACAATGCACATGGAAGTAGAGGATTTCCATGCAGTCTTGAAGAAGTAGTGTTGTCCTTCCAACGGAAAGACAGTGCTGACTCTTGACATGCTGACAGGTAATGGGCCACAACAGAGCAAACCCACTGCAGAGTCAGTCGAAGTTTTGAAGAATATTGGTAGGTAGGTCATCAAAGAGCAGACCCACTGTAGTTCTGGTAGAGAGTATGGTATTGGTGAGTCATCAAAGGTGCAGACCCACTGTAGCCCTGGTAGAGATTGTGGTATTGGTGGGCCACCAGAGGTGCAGACCCACTGCAGTCCATGTAGAAATAATGGTATTGGTGGGTCATCAAAGATGCAGACCCACTGAAGTCCTTGTAGAGATGGCCAGCAGCCATCTGCTGTGACTGTGCAGGTGCACAATCACCATCGAAGAGTCTTGCGGAGAATATAGTCCATAACCACCACTTGTGCACTCACAAAGTTTTTGGAATTGTCCTTAGAACCAGCAATGCTGTTATCCAGTCCCTTGCTAAATTATTAACACACATGCAAACACTAACAGTCCCTACTTCTCACATATTGTCCATATACAATGACCAACAGAAACGTGTGCAGTGAAATGTAACTTACACGTTACTTAATTTGATGAACTGGTGTCAATTACAATTTTATAACATAAGAATACAATAACAAAGGTCCAAAATACATCATTAAAGAACATAACAATACAGATAACATTTGTAGTACAAGCTTTACAAAAGAATCGAAATAACATATACGTTAGTGTTACAGGAATTATGACATGAGTACATACATAAAAGATCAGAATAGCTTTCGAAACATCAACTTCACACATGAGCATTAAAACAGAACAGAATAAATAATGTCTAAGCATATTTACAAGGTAAATAACATATTGTTAATGCCAATTATATTTGAGGATAACAGTACCTCATAATAGTGAATGTAGCTTAGTATTAGAAGAAGAAAAAATTCTATGAAACTACACAGAGACAGGAAGAAAACAAATACACATGGGTACACAAACACATAGTGGGATAACACAAAAGGAAAGGACAGGGTTTGTTTTCAGTCCAACCCAAAACTTCATTCCATGTATCTTTCGTCTTATTTCAACATTTATTTCCACCAAAAAAATCCTATTCAAGCATGCTTTCTCTATTTATATGTTCACATATTTCTTACCTCATTATTTATTTTCCATTATCTTACTTCATCATTTATTTCCAAGAAAATCCTACCTAAACCTGTTGTCCCTAAACCCTACTTTTTTGGTTCATATCCTCTTTCAAAATACTGTTTTGGCCAAACCATTTTCTTATAGCTTCTCAATGCATTTCTTCCGATTTATCATAGTTAGTTTCTTATATAGTCTACCCCATCTTAAGCTAACTTAAATCTACTGAGCTCAGATATATATACCAAGGGACGAGGCAATGCAGCAGCACATAAAAAATTAACACAAGCAGCAAGGACAAAAAAAAATACAAATTGGCAAAGTAAGCAACAATATTACAACTAATATAAGGCAATGAACAGCAAACAAGAAAAATAAATGAGTAGTAAACTGGCTTAGCACAGTAACACAAAGTCAAATTCAGTAACACTATGCCTGGCAAACAGCAGCAGCAGATGAAATAACTTATATCTAAACATGACAAAGCTCAAGCAGAAAAATATTACAGTAAAGACAACAATGCAGATAAGGGAAATGTCTAT
Source organism: Schistocerca nitens (assembly GCF_023898315.1). Taxonomy (NCBI): domain Eukaryota; kingdom Metazoa; phylum Arthropoda; class Insecta; order Orthoptera; family Acrididae; genus Schistocerca; species Schistocerca nitens. Next base: position 897,773,747 of record NC_064614.1, on the reverse strand, counting down.
TCACATCTTAATATCTATGTCATTAAAGTGGTGCACCACAACTATTTCTACAAAAGAAATTACCAAGTACTTGAAAAGAAAATTATATATGCAGTTACTGTTATTAGTCCCTTCTTATTGTTCTTTCCATTCCAAGAGCTCCTTTTTCGAAAAATGTGGATCATAAAATAATTATTTAATAGATCTGTTGACAGAAAGTGTTCACATTACCAAATGCATTTAATTTTATTTTATAAAACCAATGCTGCAACACAACTGGAAAACAGATATCAAATGAAATAAGCAATTACGCAAACCAAAGCATAAAAATATCATTCAATAGTCATGTGACATTTCATAAGTTAGTAGAAATTCTCTCAACTCTCTTAGGAAGACGCTTGTCATAATCAGGTGTGCAGATGTAAGTATCTTTCCAAGTAATGAGCGTGTCGTATTTGCGATGCTTTCTACAAAGGAATGTCAATAGCGGGAATAATGGTCTTTTTTTTTCTCCACCTAATGGCTTTCTTTTGTCAGACGACTACCTCTCAGCTGGGCGCTCAAAACGCATTACATCAAGGTGACTTACCTTTCTTTCTGAAATATTTACGACAGCAGCTTCCGCTACAGTGACAGTCTCATATAAAAATATTTTCACAGGTTGAGAATTTGCGTTACAAATGTGTAGAAAATAAAATCCTATAAATATAACAGTGTCCAAAAAATTTTCGAGAGCATTGTAATACATTCACGCATGTACATACATTTCATAATTCTTAAAGTACGATTCTTGGTTTCCAACAACCTTTTTCACAAACCAGAGTCCCTAACCACTACTCATTATTCCTTACCTTATTCGTCGACACTTCTTCAATATTTCATCATAACAGATATGTAGCATAATCAAATTCCTGATATAGTATCAGCTTATTGACCATAAACATACCTCAGCAGCATAATACACATCGTCGTTGTAAAAATAACATCATAACACCTCAGTCAAATCTCAAAAACGTCGTAGCTTTCTGCAATAACTTCAAAACCTAAAAAAATTCTCTGCTCATTTAAATAGTGTCATCCACCTCAAACGTACTTTAAATATCATGACCCATACCAAATACATCATTCAAAGCTCTCATAGTATCACAATGATTCTGAAAAAATATGAAGAGTTCACAAAGTACATACAAAATACAATTTCATAAATGTGAAGTTACCCAACTGTGTAATTGCGTAAATATGTGTCACTGATGTAGTAAAAAAAAATGTTTATCTCTCAGTTAAATGATCAGATAGCTGTGTAATTTGTGTGTTAGAGAAATATGGTACCGATGAGTAAAGTTGTACAAGCAAATACCATATTAGCTAGGGCTCCTTGTGCTTGCCAAACACATGATACACAAAGTAAGCGTGTACCCCCCTGAGGATTAATGTAATTATACCCTCAGGTGTTACAGATTACAGCAATGGAATGAAATGTATCACGGAAAACCTTTGTGTCATTGTACTTCAAATATCTTTAAAAATAAATGATTTAAGTACAAAATTAATCACTGAAATACGTGTCCTGTAGCGCTAAATGTGCGTCTTGCTGTAAGATAATCTCTGTGGAAGTGTCGTAGTTATCGTCCTCCGAAAGCTAAGTTCTGCAGAAGCCAATGTACTTACCTCATGATACACAAAATTTCAAGTAAACCAAAATGTTGCATTAAAATCTCATTAGCAGTATATGTTCTAAGTATGTAAGCCTTATAGTCGATACATAATCGAGCAACTAACAAGCAAGAATGTACACACACAATAACACTGTGTCGTCTGTTCACAATAACAATGCATTCGTAATTTCTGTTTAAAAATGTTCCCTAGGTTCTAGACTGCATATTTAACTTCAAACATTGTTGCATGTTAACAGTTTCTTAAGTCTGACAAAGCATACTAGAAATGTGAAGTGAAAAGTTTTATGGCAAAGACAAAGTTAAAAAGCAGATTATCTTTCAATAAACGGTTTTACATGTGAAATGTGGTGTAAACCTTTACTCTTCCTAGTACGCAGAGTTTCAACTTCAACGCAATTATCATGTGGTATACGTCGCTAAAGAATGCTGGAATTTTTCTCAAGGTTAGCGTCTATGTTATTTTTCTCTGAGCTAGCCGGCGCACGCGGCTGCCTGCTGTGCGAGTCATTGTCTGTCTCTTTGTTGGCGCGCGCCGTTATTGGGATTAGGAGACCGAACTTCTACAAATTCGCCTTGCTGAGAGGGTCCAGCTCTGTTAGAATCGCGCCAGTTCTGATGAAATTCACGTCTGTCGTTATGATTATATCGTCTGTCGTCATGTCGGTAGTTCCTGTAGTTTCCTTCTTGTCGGTCATGTGGTGGAGAATTTCTCCCTGAATCGTAACTGCGCGCTGGACCGTTGCGTCTAAAGTTATTCTGTCTCCCTTGATAATAATTATTTTGGTTCCCAAATTGTCTGTTTCTCTGATTGTCTCTGTGATAGTCATTACCGCGGAGTGGTGATCTTTCCCTGTAATTATTACTACTCTGCCAACGGTTGTCATACGGGTGGTGCCTGTTTTGGTCACGATATGTGTTGTGAGAATAGCCTTGTTGTGTCCAGTTATTATTTCTTTCACCGAGGAATTGTGACAGATGTGACCTGTAATTGTTGTGCTCCTGTTTTCGCGTTCCGCGATTGTCAGTGTCAATTTCCAGTTCTTGTAGCAGTCCCTGAAAAGCTTCAATGTCGTCTTTGCAACGTCCTGCTAAAATAATATGTCGTAAATGTTAGGCAGTTTGATTAAGCAAATGCGGATGAGTTCTGAGGGGCTGTATGGGTTAGACAGGTACTGATTCTTGCGCAACATGTCTTCAAAATATTTCACAAGACTGGAAAATTCAGATTGTTCGAAATGTTTCATCATTATGATGCTATGTTTTACTCGGTCTTGTGTAGCTTGAGACCAATATGCTGAGAGGAAGGCATGATAAAAATCTCCTTCACTGTGACAATCGTGAATGACCGATCGCATTCTTACAGCTGGTTCATTCTCCAAGTAGCCACACATAAATTCTAACCTGTGCTCCAATGACCAGTTGGGAGGAAAACAATGAGAGAATTGATGGAGCCACGCTTGTGGATGAATGTCGTTGGCAGAAATCTTAAACGTTTTGAATTTACGTGTAGTAATGAACAACTTATAGTCAAAATCATCGTGTTGGCGAGTCGCATGTCGGTCATTGTTACGTCGTGTCGGCGGTTCAATCTCAAAATTCGGTGCACATTGTCAATTTCTTTCATAACTTCCGAAATGCCCTGTGTTATTATTTTGTGGCTGTTCCGTATTTCTATGTCCCTCTTCCCGTATTGGGGCGCGAGTGTCCTCTGAAATACGTAATTCTTGTATTACCTGTGTCAGCTGATCTTGTACTTCCCGGATTTCTCTTTTGTACTGTGTATTGATTTGATTTTGATTTTGTTTGAATTTTCTAATTTGTTCGCGCTCTTCTGTGTCATTATAGACTACCGGTTTTGTGTCATTCAGATTATCATCTACCTTCGTAGATAAATTATTTAGCTGATCCGAAAGTTCAACTACTTTCTCTGATGATGAACTAATTTCCTCCATGTGTCTTTCTGAACCAATTTTCAGAGTATCTACTGTGTCCTTTAAGTTTTCCTGAGTTTTTGCAAGTTGCGTAACCAAATCGGTAGATGCAACTGAGTCAATTTTAGCTTGCAAGGTCTCATGATTTTCATGAACAATAGTTTGCAGTTCTTTTATGGCTACTTCGTGATTCTGTAATGCATTTTCATGCCGCGAAAAAATAGGTTGAAAATGCTCACAAATTTGTGTTTTTACGTCATTACAGACTTTTTGACATTTCGATTCAATGTTATGTAACTCAGTAGTTAAATCTTCACGTGTTTGTTCAAGCATGGTGTCTAACTTTTGAAGATTTTGTTCCATTGTGTCTAACTTTTTAAGATTTTGTTCCATTGTGTCTAACTGTTGCTGTGTTTGTCTGTGGTGTTGTTCCATTGTGTCTAACTTTTGAAGCTTTTGTCCCATTTGTTGCATTAATTGTAATAACAATGCACTGGTGTCTGAAACATGTTCCTCAGTGCTTTTCGGCAGTGAATTTGCACCGGCAACATTCACATTTTGACAAGCAGAAAATGTGTCTTGACTTATTTGAGAAAACGGTGAGGACCCAAAACCTGAATCTACAGTATTTGCGAGATTGTGTCCTGTCATTTCGGATTCCTGAGGCGAGCTGTTGCCGACCGATCGATCGATAATGCTTCCCTGTTCACTAATTGTTTCACTGTCTACGCTATTATTTGCCGCCCGCTCCATTTCCCTATGCACAATTACCAAATTACTACTTTGAACATTAGTTACTTCATTACACGGTGGCGCTAACACACTGCTTTCGTCTTCACTGTCATTTCTCAGTTTACTTTGGAGCCTAGTATTACGTTTTTCACACGCCATTATTGTCACAATATTTCACACGACAACACAGAAAAGCACAATTTGATGAGCAAAAATAAGAGAACACATTAACATAGTACTGAAAATAATATCTAGTTAATTGCAGCTGCGAAATACTTGGTGGAAATCTACATGCGTGCCACACCTGTTTTACTGTACAACAATGAAAGACTGCAACTACAAAGGAAATTCTCTCTATAATTACGTGCTAGCAATAAACAATAGCTACACTAATTACACAAACTACAAGAAAAAAATCAGAAGATTCCAGTGAGGTATCCTAGGCTAAGGGTCGACATATGAAACGTCCCCTTTTTAAAAATTTATATACGACTGTGCTTAAACTGACACAATATTTTTAGCGCAACGCAATCTGACTTTCAAAAATCCCTACAAAAGAATGGCCCTGACTATAACATTAACCTATACCTTTCACAAATCACTTATCTCACAAAAATCTTCGTTACTCGAACTACTGCAATACAGCGAGCGCCACTACTGCCAGCTAAATAAAATATTCAAACTACGGAAGGCACTAACTACTGATAGGCATAGTTAGCAAATGAAAGATTTTGATAGAGAACAGACAATGTATTTACCTTAATAGTCATCAAAAGTCATAATATATATAGGAGTTCATAACATCCATTCTTACAAATATCAAAACTTCGCCATTTCTCTCCCCACATCCACCACTGCTGGCGGCTCACCTCCAACTGCGCAACGCTACGCGCTGTTAACATCCAGCTGCCGCTGCCCAACACTACATTGGGCAGACAACAATGCAAACTAGCCACAGACTGCACACAGCACAGCCAGTGATTTTCATACAGAGTGCTACGTAACGTTGCCATTAAGAAAACATAAACAGCCTACTTACATCAGAATCGACAGCAAACCGACAACGATAACCCAGGTATACATGACGACATCGAAAAACTGAAGAAGAAGAGATGTAGTATATGAGGACATTGAAACGGTAACACAGTATGTAAAGGGACATGAAAACTTAACAGTCATGGGGGACTGGAATGCAGTTGTAGGGGAAGGAGTAGAAGAATAGGTTACAGGAGAATATGGATTTGGGACAAGGAATGAGAGAGGAGAAAGACTGATTGAGTTCTGTACTAAATTTTAGATAGTAATAGCAAAATTTCTGTTCAAGAATCGCAAGGCATGGAAATATACTTGGAAAGGGCCGGGTGATGCGGCAAGATTTTAGTTAGATTACATAATGGTCAGACAGAGATTCCTAAATCAGATACTGGATTGTAAGACGTACCCAGGCACAAATATAGACTCAGATCACAATGTAGTGGTTATGAAGAATAGGCTGAAGTTTAAGAAATTACACAGAGAGAATCAATACGCAGTGAAGTGGGATACGGAAATACTAAGGAAGGACGAGAGATGCGTGCAGTTCTCTAAGCCTATAGATTCAGCAATAAGAAATGGCTCAGTAAGTAGTACAGTTGAAGAGGAATGGACATCTCCAAAAAGGGCAGTCACAGAAATTGGGAAGAAAAACATAGGTACAAAGAAAGTAACTGCGAAAGAATCATGGGTAACAGAAGAAATACTTCAGTTGATCGAGGAAAGGAGGAAGCACAAAAATGTTCGGGGAAACTCAAGAAAACAGAAATACAAGTCGCTGTGGAATGAAACGGATGGGAAGTGCAGGGAAACTAAGACGAAATGGCTGCACGGAGAATAAATGATTCCCGGAAGAACTGAGTCACCATATAGGAAAGTTAAAACAACTTTCGGTGAAATTGAACGTAAGGGCGGTAACGTTAATAGTGCAACAGGAATTCCACTGTTGAATGCAGCGGAGAGAGGGGATAGGTGGAAAGAGTACATTGAACACCTTTATGAGGGGGAAGATTTGTCTGATGTGATAGAAGATGAAACAGGAGTCGATTTATAAGAGATAAGGGATCCAGTAATAGAATCAGAATTTAAGAGTGCTGTGGTGGACTTAAGATCAAAGAGGCAGAGGCGATAGATAACATTCCATCACAATTTCTAAAATCGTGGGGGAAGTGGAAATAAAACGACTATTCACGCTGGTGTGTAGAATGTATGAGTCTGGCGACATACCATCTGACTTTCGGAAAAAAAAATCATACACACAATTTTGAAGACTGCAACAGCTGACAAGCGCGAGGATTATCGCACAATCAGCTTAACAGCTCATGCATCAACTTACATGCAAGAATAATTTACAGAACAATGGAAAAAATGGAATACGTGTTTGATGACGATCAGTTTGGCTTTGGAAAAGGCAGCAGACAGGCAATTCTTTCGTTGCGGCTGGTAATGGAAGCAAGAATGAAGAAAAATCAAGACACTTTCATAGGATTTGTCGACTTGGAAAAAGCGTTCTACAGTGTAAAACAGTGCAAAATATTCGAAATTCTGAGAAAAATAGGGGTAACCTATAGAGAGGGACGGGTAATATACAATATGTACAAGAGCCAAGAGGAAATAATAGGAGCGGACGACGAAGAACTAAGCGCTCGGATTAAAAAAGGAGTAATACACGGATATAGTCCTTCGCGCCCAGTGTTCAATCTGTACATCAAAGAGGCACAGACGAATATAAAAGAATGTTTCAGGAATTGATCCAACCGTACTGATAAATGCCGTCCCTTCTTATTGTCCTCATCTTAGAATAACAGCAAGATCACATGCATCTTACACTGACCGGCAGATCCCGGGAAATGGACAGGTCCGACGTCTCTGTTCGAAACTTTACCATCGTCTGACTTGCACTCATCGATGGTATAAACACGAACTGATATTTCTGTTCTGTGCCTCAAATTTGTGTATGTCCTGGTGGTGAATGGGGAACTCGATACTGCCAAAGCAATGAACCTTATTAATATCATTAGCCCCACCACATCGAGATGTAAGCTGCGGGTTTTTCTTGTAATTCCTTTTGCAAGCAAGGATTGACATGCAAAACAATACTGATATCCGTTTTGGAGATGCCTAATTGCCTGCTGTGTCATCAGGAAGCTTGATATAACTGGATCCTCCACTGAGCGTATCATGAACATGAGTATTGATGTAGAGGGGTATTATTCGGCTGAGTGCCTCACCTGAGCCTGTAACTTTCATCTCAGATAGATTCTCTCGTGTAGCACTTAAGGTGAAATCTTCAAATCAAGTAACGCTTGGGATGTCCCTCGATACCACTCCATTTCTCCCCCCAAACGTAGACAATGCTTGTCTCCTCTACTACACCACTTTGGGGATATACGTGAGCTCGCAGCACAACATTGCACTGCAGTTAATGGAGGGGTACCGTGGAGTATCAGTAAAGCGAGAGAAACTCTACTGGGTCTTTGTACCCCTCCGCTAGGTTCTCAATCCGCGAAAATAAGATTCGCTCATCAAAAATGTCACTTGTACAAATTTTTATGTTACTCGTACATGTATATGTACGAATAACATAAAAATTTGTACAAATGAGAATATATATATATATATATATATATATATATATATATATATATATATATATATATATATTGGCCATCACTGTGTACTTAATTTTCATTTTAGCAACCACTCTTGCCAATAAAAGCGTGGACAAATATACACATGAATGAAAAAAATTAAGATGATGTGCACAGAAAACGCATATGTGCTAATTAGAGAGCCTACTGGAAATTTCATTTCATTGAATAACTTTGACTAACAAAAACAATAAAAGTTGAATTAATTTACCTTTCATGTGTATCAACGCTTAATAGGGCCTAAAACTGAAAAACTAGGTGCTTTTGTAACACGTAATTTCATGCTCTAACACTCTGCTAACGTAACAGTTTTCATTTGAAGAAGCCAGTTTTGAGTTATAGGGGTTGGAGCCGACTTTTTAGGCAAATTGGTAAAAATGACCGAAGTTTGACAACTGACTACGGCCAAACGGGAGCACAGATTTTGACATTTAAGTAGGTCATTCGACACAAGATTTAATGCCCTTTTATTTTGGTAACAGTAAAATTTTCAGTATCATGCATAGTTTCCGAATAATAGGCGGAAACCTGAAAAAAGTGCCAAAATTTCTTGGGTTTTTGGCCATAAAAACGCGTCCCCAGTGTGTAAGGTGTCAGGCAAATCCAACACCTTCCATGAAAACCCTGACATGATAAGCAAATCTAGTAGTGTGTCACATAGCTCCGAATAAATCGTGACATTAAATTAACCAAAGTAATACGAGTAACGAGTGAGCAAATGGAATACCACAGACTAACATAAGAATGCCTAAATGCAGGTCATACCTTCCCACCGTGGGACAGACGCAGTTCCGAAGGGAGAAACGAGAATAGAAGCCGAGAGCAGAACCGTGTTAAGCTGGAAGGCCCTACGATAAGGGACGGACGGACACCCACGTCGCCAGCTAACCGCTAGGACCACACCACCCGCAAGTTTTAGCGTGAGACTTTTTCGCGTCTCTGTTACGTCAAGACCACCCCCCAGCCAATGTTAAAAGCTAGAGCCCTCCAGCAGAACTGTATAGATCTTACGATAACACAAAAAGGGCTACACCACCCGCAAGTTTTAGCGTGAGACTTTTTCGCGTCTCTGTTACGTTAGGACCACCCCCCAGCCCATGTTAAAAGATAGAGCCCTCCAGAAGAACAGTATAGATCTTACGATAATGCTAAAAGGACCACACCAGCTGCAAGTTTTAGCGTGAGACTTTTTCGCGTCTCTGTTACGTTGCAAACTTTAAAAACATTGCCCCACCACGAAAAGTATAACGTTTCTCATTGGATAGACAGAATTTATGTAGGCGGAGCTTAAGGTTAACATTGAGACCCTGACTGGGCAGATGAAAACACAGCCAGATAGTTTTTTTTAAACCAACTTCGGTAAATTGTAGTAAGGAGAAGTTAGGAAAGAGTTGCTTCCGAGACAGCGAGGTGAGCGGAGCTGTGCTGCCTGCCGCCCCCTGACGAACACTGACAAGGCAATGAACCCACGCGATGCCGCATTTTTGAGCGCATAAGGCTTCACTCAGAACTGCAGAAATATCATCTGTTACATCCCCTTTTTGCGTAATACTAGTGTCGATCGTCAATTAAAGCTCATGGTGTTCACATTTGCCACTTGAAGTAAAAATCTGAAACGCGATGATTTTTCTGTTATATAGTTATTGAGAAGCCACATCAGCCACTGTAATTTACAACAAGTTCGATAAGTAATTAAAGATAATTGAGGGTCAATGTAGACCATTTTGATAGTTTTCTCTCTTGTGAAACTTAATTTAAACCTAGATTATAGATGTGATATGGCATAGGTCATCCTTCAAAACCCACTCAGGGAATATTCGTTCACATTTTTGTTAAACGCAGTTGGTTTTTACCATCCTGTATTAAAACATTTCCTTTTATCAATAGTGCAATTTATAAACAATGTTTTGTGAGCAGAATAAAATTTCCAGTGGTAAACTTAACTGCTTTTTCGACGTTATTTTACCAGCTAACTAAAAATAGGAAAGCCTTGAACCCCTTCCACTAAATTTAGTTAGTATTAAGATTCTTTTACAGGGAGTGCAGTGCAGCTGACGCTGAAATCATTAAGTATTTGGTTATATCATCGCTAGTCTCACTGAACTCTACATGTCATGTGTGGTCTGACGTCTTGTAACAACACCAACGCTATACTATTGTACATATAAAATTTTTTTTCTTCTGATTTTCGATAAATTAATGTAATCGATGTTCTGATTTCATTTCTTTTTCTTTTCATGCCATTATGTCAAAGGAACTGTAAACAATTTTCGATGTGAATATTAATATTTATGTCAAATTGCAAGCAATATTATAACAAAATGGAAATGTAAGAAATGTTGAAACTATTGTAAGATGTCGAAGTTGTAATTGTGCGTCTGGTCCATACGTAGGCAATGTATTGGGATATGTAGAATGCAAAACCTCTGGTGAATACCCTGTCTGTAGGGGAGCGGTAAAAGGTGGATGGCAGGCGAGCGCGGGAAAATGCACACGGGCGCGGCACGGCATAACGGGCTCAGCAGTAGTAGTCGGAGTTCGGCATCGGTCTGACTAACACGTTCTGGGTCGAGGAGACTCTCCTGGAAAACGTGATTTCATTGAGCCTCGGATGTGCCGTTTCCGACGACTATACAGCATGGCAAAATTACATAGGCACTAAATGGAAAAATATTGCGACGCTATGAAGAAGTAAAGTGCCGATACTTCAAGAGCCATAGCTGTGATTGTATGTGTGCTCTGTGCCTCGCCATCTCGCCGCCCGCCAACCGCCGCATCGATACGAACAGGTTGTAACTTTTAGTACTGTATTCGTGTGGACCAGTGTTACTTTTGTTCCTGACTGTTTAATAACAACTTAACTTTTACCAGAACTGTCCTATCATTTAATTATCCTCATCCCTAACCTAGACAGGGTCCTTTCCACATGTTGTGCAATCCGAGTGTCCCGAGATGAAGATTTAAAGTTCATGTTAATAATAATTACCTGCAGACCTATCTATGTTAGAAAATTGTTTAAAGAACTTTGTTGTTAAAGAATATATAAGCTAATAATATAGGTCTGACAAAGTTGGAAGATAATGTTGAAATTGGTTCAGTAATGAAGGCTAATTAATTTGAGACAAAAATAATGGTAGTTAAACGAGCAAGAAATAAGACAAAAAGAGTAGTAAATCATATATTGGAAATCTTGAGTGCTTAATGATTTAAATAACCAAAATTTCAGTACAGTGATCATAACAGTTTCAGGCCACCCCCCCCCCCTTCCACCCATTCCTTTTCTATTCATTTAAATTCTGAAGTGTACTGAACTGATTTGACCAGCAAAGTCAAAGTCAATATAAAAATCAAAATTTATTAGTGTTTTACCTTTTTCAAAATTGACATTGTATGTGTGGTTCGAAAGTGCTGTTTCTAGGGTAACCTATGCCCGATTTTAATCAGATCAATAGACAGTACGAAGTTTGTAGTAAACATTATAGTGTATTGTGTATTTTTGGCTTGTCCATATTGGTACAGAAAGTGAAATTATTAGTTCAGTAGATTTTCTGGTTCTAAAATTTACCATATTATGCAGTGTAGTTACGTGTTGTTTTGTATGAACGTACTTCAACTTATACTGGGAAGAAACTCAGTTAATGCCTAATTAGGCTGGCGACCGTATTATTAACAATTTGGTAGCATCTGCGGTGTTGTTTCTTGTCCGTCCTAACGTGTAGTTGCACTTCAGACTTGCTTGACGTATCAATGTTGTTACTGAGTGGGTGAAAGTCTGATTTTGCCTCCATTCAGGTACACGCGGTCAGCATATATACCAAAATCCTTTCTTATAAGGTGAAGCCCGTCAACTTACCATAGTACAGGCTTTAATAAGTATCGTGCGCAGTAGCGTAGTGTTACAGTCTCCTTACCAGCAACAGGTCCCAGGTTCAAACTAGTCAATTCCCTAAAAAACACGCTCAGAGCGTCGCTGCGCGAAAGTGGTAGGGAGACACGATATAGGACAAACAGACACCACGCAGAATGGTTAGAAGTGTTTTGGAGGTTGGAAACTTCGATTCAACACATTCTTAACTATATGCATATGGTAAAAAAATAAAATCTTATGCCTAGTTTTTTGCAAGCAAATAGCTCCGCGTTATTGGACTATTAGACAAGTGAGCGCTGTGTCGTAAAATGCAATCGTCCAAGACACACCAGCCGCACTCCAGGCATTATGGTCTGCGGTGCGATAAGCTACACCTCGCCTTCACCTTTGGTGTTTCTGGAGAACGCTAACGTGCGCTCGGTACTTTCAGAATGGTGTTACACCCATTCTTTTGCCGTTATTGCAACAGGGAGGTGACGTGTTGTTCCGACTGGGTCTTGCTCACTGATACTTTTCCGGTGAAACTGAACGTGCTCCGCAAGCCGCGCAGCAGTTTCCCCGGCCAGCACAATTTCCGGACTTGTCTCCAGTCGAGCACGTGTGGGACATGATGCGACTCGTCGACCAGCAACTCTTACAGAACTACGTGAACAGGTCGAGCAGGCGTGGCGTAACGTATCACACGGTGATCTGTACGATCGACTGGGTGCCAAAGTCAGCGCCTGCATTGCCGCCCATAATGCTACACCTCGTACTAATATGGATGTTCCAGCATGGTACCTCAGAACAGCTTGTGCTATTGATCTGTAAATACAATCATTTCATGTACTCCATATTCACTGTCGCAACAATAATCTTGAGAGAATTGCGGAACTCTAAAAGGGTATATTATTTCTTTCCGGCACCGTATTTTCTGGTGTATATGAGTAAAACCTGACATAAGGACCACCATTTTCTTGTTTCATCAGATGAGGCTATCTACACTCAGGTTGCCCAGATAAGTAAAATCACAGGATCAGAAAATCCTTAGCAGAACGTTGAACACCCATTTCATAATATGAGGACTGATATTTCGTGCGCAGTTTCTGGGGCAGCTTCATTTTTGTCCCCCTGCACATAAAGATTATGTACGACTCTCGTTCAGTAAATTTTCTTTTCTCCGGATATATCTATTCATAAGAGTCAGAATTTGGTGAAAATACCACCAGACATTTCTTTCATACTGGCCGTTGTGGCCGAGCGGTTCTAGGCGCTTCAGTCTGGACCCGCGCGACCGCTACGGTCGCAGGTTCCAAACCTGCCTCCTGCATGGATGTGTGTCATTTCCTTAGTTTACTTAGGTTTAAGTAGTTCTCAGTTCTAGGGGACTGATGACCTCAGATATTAAGTCCCATAGTCCCCAGAGCCATTTGAACCATTTGAATTTCTTTCATATGTTCTATTTCTCTACATAATGTCTATCATGTTGTATGTAACAACATGTAAATCTGTAGGTAAAAAGTGAAAAAGCATCGTCCCTGCTCGTAGGCAGTGCCTGAATTACATTCTCATCATATTCAAAGTACATCCTCTTAGAGAAACCGTAAGTCCGCGTTAGTAGTGGCAAACGCGCAGTTCACCGTGTCACCGTGGCTTTGACAGGGCGTTTCGAGTGTGGCCAACAGTACAGCTCCTCACATTTTAACTCTTTTTACCCATCTCCAAACAGTACTGTCGACTGCTACATTGCCATAAACTGCACACAAACGTTCATGGATGTCGAACACGATTTCTTTTTCCACACTCAAGAATCCAGTTACAGTCCCTTGTTTGCACGTGTCATGGGCAGACGCTATTTAGATAGTTCACTACGACTCTGCCATCGGTCCGAATTGTTCTAAACTTCGCACGCGTGCAGAAGAAACATCAAATCTGAACCACCTAGAACATTTTCCTGCATATATTATCAACTGTAAAAAACTAGAGAATTACTTATTGTACGACTTGCGCACTCCTATTTATTGCAAACAAATTACTGTTGGTTTGTATCGAATTGTTGCAGACCAGATGTTGTAATCAATATCATTGCCGTCGTTACATCATCATTTTAACGAAGGGTAGAAGGCAAGGTAGTGTGGGCTGTGTGGGAAACTTATAAAACTCGTTGTGTGTCTTCGTCTTTTGCTTGTGAAGGCGAAGAGGGAACGAGCGTGATATTTGTATGGACGTGAGAATCCTTCAAAAAACAGTTCAAGCAGGAAATTGAGGAGGGTCGTTCAATAAGTAATGCCCCGCATTTATTTAAAAACCCATTAATATACATAGACAAAGGTCTTTGTTGGTGCTTCACATTTGATGTTTGTTCTGTGCGCCGGTGAAGTTTCGAACTGTTCTGGCAGATGGCAGAGCCCTAGTACAGCGTCAATATGGCGTCTACATACGACTCACGGTACAAGTAGCGTGCTGTTATTGAGTTCTTGTGTGCAGAAAAAGGAACTGTGGTGAACATCCATAAACGTTTGTGTGCAGTGTATGGCGATTCTGCAGTTGATAGGAGTACAGTCAGGCGATGGGTAAAGAAAGTTACAGTTTCAGGAAATGTAGAAGCAGAGCTCCATGATCAGCCACGCTCGGGACATCCTTCACAGCGACTGCTCCAGACATGCTGAATCGTGTGGATGCCATTATTCGTGCCGACCAGCGCATCACAACTCGATTTTCATCAGCCATGCGGTGGAAACATGGCTGTACGTACAGGACAAGAGCTGTTACCAGCAGGGAATACATGCTCTTCCACTACGTCGGCGTAAGGCCATAGAACGTGATGGAGACTACATAGAAAAATAGGACATGGACAAGACATGTTGAAGGTTATTGTCATCAAATTCTGACTTAACAATAAATATGTTCCTAGAAAAAAAGAATAGGGGCATTACTTATTGAATGACCCTCGAACAAGACGCATGGAAGTATACTCTCACTAGCGACGGTCGTTCGCTGCAGCTCGGGAAGCCAGGATCCGTTTACCTTAAGGCTTTCTTCTTTCTTGTTGAAGTTGTTCCCGTGTTTTTGTATTTCTATAATCTCTCTGAACTGGCAGTGATTATTGAGAACTCGTAGTGGGCAGTGCTTGTCGAGGACTCGTAGTAGTCAGTTCGTGTTCAGATGTGCTAGTAGGGAGTGCTTGCTGAGATGTGATACTGAAAAGTTCTTGTTGAGATGTGGTAATAGCGAGTCGGTGTGGAGATATATTGTAATGATTAGAGTGATTTTGGTCAATATATGAAGGTAACGAAACTTGATTTATTTTTCATTATTTCCATGTTTTAAATAATGCGTCATTACAGGTTCAGTCAACAAAGCATCTGGCTTGTGTTCTTGTAGAGTGTAATTCTGGTTTTCTTGAGTAATTATGGTATTTTTATTTTCTTTAATTAATTCAGTATAAATGATATTTAAAATTTCTTGTGTTATTGAAGAAGAACCGTGCCAGATGCGTACGTTGAGTCATACTTCCACACACAGAACAGTTACACTTGTGCTTTGGTTTCGTAGGTTTTTATAGTTGCTGGGGACTTAATTAATTAATTGTGTTAATGAAAATTTCCATTTAATTCTTTGTTATTGTTCTAAGCAGTCAGATTGCGTAATAATACTAGTCAGGGCCAACCGTTTACGAGACTTCGTAATCGGACAAACAGCTACTAAAGCAGAAATTAAAATTATTTTCATTTCATTTTAATTAAGCCCCCATGCACGTGGCGACCGCTGCTTCGGATCGTCCCTTGGAATCTTCTGATTGTAGAAATAGTAGACAGTAGGATTGTTGTAGTAATTTGTAGTTTAGTAATTGTAGTCTATATTGCATGTGTAGATTTGGTAATTGTCATTCTTCTAATGGTATTTTTTTTTTTTTTGCGAAATTTCATTTCTGTTGTCTTGTCTACGGGTTTGACAATTAGTGCAATTATTTCAATTGTTCGATGATCGTGTTTGAGGGAAACATCTCGTGTGAATGATATTGTTGATGATAAAGTGTCATTGTGTGTAATTTTTTTTATAGTGACGAGTTTTGTATATTTTGTAAATGATCACGCGATCAATGAAAAAGGCAAAAATGATGGATAGTGAGAATGACGAAATTGTTAACATGGCGAACTCGCCAATAGAGGAAAACAGTATGATGGATAATGAAGTGGAAAACAATGTAATAAGTCGGGAAAATAGTCCGGAACCATTTCAAAATTTTTCTCAATCAGAAAATTCACAGAATAAGAGATTAACGACAGAAGATTCTGTAATAGTATCGAACACAGATAGCTTTACAGCTATGACGAAGGAAACTGGTTTTGCGAGAAATGTTAGGGGCGAAAAGAATTTCGAACCAGATCATACGGAACAGTTGATGAGTGCAATATTAAATTTGGGATCACAGTTACGATCTGAATTAAAAACAGAGATGGGAACTTTGGCAACACGGTTAGACTCACAAATAGAAACACGGATGGGAACAATGGAAACTCGGTTAGGATCTGAATTAAAAACAGTGGCAACACGTGTAGAAACAGAGTTGGAAACAATGGAAACACGGTTAGACTCACGAATAGGGACATGTTTCAAAAATATGAAAGATGAGTTAAAGAAAGAAATCAGAGAAGAAGTACAACCGATTTTGAATTCTCACAATAATAGATTAATTGCAGTAGAGATTAGACAAGGGGAACAGGATAGAGAACAGGAAGAAAGAGATCGCGTGATAGTACAAAAATTTTCAGAGTTAAATTTACAACGTGCACACGATAAGAAAGAAATATTTGAGAGAATCGAGGAATCCGTACCAAATGACAGAATAAATAATCTAACACAACAATATGAACAGTTAACTACCAAATGTGTCAACACTGAAACCCGAGTCGCGACACTTACGGAAGACGTAAATAAACAGAAAGAAAAAATAGGTGACTTATCGGAAAGAGTTGAGGAGATTTCAGATAAATTGACAAATCTTAGTTTACATGGGGACAGAGATTCAGATGATACAGCACCATTGCCATTTGCAGAAACCGAAGAGTATCAGAACATAAATAAGCATGTTGAAAATCAGGGAAAATTTAATGAACGCGTGAAAAGGGAATTTGAGGCATTAAAAAAGCAAGTCAAACAAATTGAAGGCGAAATCGTAGGAAAAGACGGCAAAGGAAATTTAGAATCGCAGATACCAGAGGGGTTTGAAGAAAATAATTTGTTTCATTTACGGGACGCAACAAGAGAGCGCCAGGCGCGCGAACTTGACAATAATCGACATTCAAACTGGGACAGACGCGGTAGGTCTTTGTCGCCACGAGGCGAAAACTTTGACTATAAACACTTTTTGACTGTTCGGAAATTTAAGATCTTGCGCAATTCTAAGAATGACATACATCCATGTGCATGGTTAGATCAATTTATGTACGCACTCCCACCAAATTGGCCACTAAGTCACAAACTGGAATTTATGTGTGGATATTTAGAAAACGAACCGGCGACGCGGATGCGCGCACTCATTAGAGAGTGTAATAATCTGAATGATTTTTATCATGCATTTCTATCGGCATATTGGTCCGAAAACACACAAGACAGAGTCAAACATAGTCTGATTATGCAGCGTAATTTTAAACAGTCTGAGTTCCGCACACCGGCAGAATACTTTGAAGACATGATTCGAAAGAATCAGTTCCTGTCCAACCCCTATAGCCCGACTGAATTAATTCGCATTTGTTTAACTAAGCTGCCACAATCCATAAGACAAATTGCTTTAGCTGGAAGATGTAAAGACGACATTGAGACTTTTAAGACTTTATTGCAAGAACTTGAATATGACAACGACGACGGGACATCTTGTAACTTTTTCAGTAACAGTAATTACAATAGATTTTCAGAGAAAATGGATAGTGATCGGAACGGGCGTTACATGGGTAACTTTGAGAATGACAGACGAAACAGACAGGACAATAGATACCAGCCTTATGACAATAACAGACGTTCTAACAGAAATTACACAGACAATTATAATAACGGTAATTCCTACCGGAATGATCAATCATACGGAAACAGTAATCGGTATCATCAAGACAGAAATTATTCATACAATAATAGAAATTCTTACTACAGAAATAACCAGGGTAGTAGATACAACAATAATTTCAGAAGTGACAGTCGAAATTATACAAGAAGTAGTTATGCAGACAGACAGGAAAACAGAAATTTTAATAACAGACACAACCAAGAATTTGCATCTAACAGACAGGAAGGACCTAATTGCCATCCTCCGCGTGACGGAAATTCAGAGAGACAAGTGGAAATAGTAGAAATTGATCCGCGAAATGTCGGGAATAATCAAAGACGTGACGCAAACAATCGACAATGACTAGCAGCTTCGGCTTCTGGCAGCAATATAGACGGTTCAGAAAGTAATGACACTACGACTTTACACTACGTACGCCTGGAAGACATGAGAGACATTTTGTTAGACGAAAAGGAAAATAATGTAGACGCATTTTTACATCCTGTTATTGAAGTATGTGTGGGTAAGAATAAGTTCACTGCAGTTTTAGATTCTGGGAGCCCATTGAACGTCATTAGTGAATCAGTTTTTCGTATATGTGAAAGAACTATTGCCTGTCCTGTGTTACCTATTTCTAAAACTACAACTCGAGGAGCGATTTCTGGAAAAGGTGTGGAAGTTATACAACAGACCAACCTAAATTTCATTTGTCAAGGATACGAATTTTCGGCTAATTTTATTATTGTTCCATTACTCAGTACACAGATTATATTCGGTATGGAGTTTCTTAACACACATAAGGCAATTTTGAACTTTAAAGAAGGAAGTGTGAATTTGACTGTTGCCGGAATGCCGAAATGTCTGAAATTTTTCGAGTGTTTAGCAAGATCTGAATCAGATACAAAATGTTTAAGGTTTCTTACTTCTGATGTTTTCGTTGAGCATTATGACGACAGTGTGTTTATTCATGACAATGACAATAGATACAGAGACGCGATGGAGGATGTAATTAGTAGCGAAGAATTAATTAATGAAAAGGTTAAGAAAGCTGAAGTGCCAGATGACGTTGCAAGAGAAGAGCTGCACCATATTTTGACTTCACATGCTACAGTGTTTAGTCATCACACAGGAACTATACAAGGCTTACAATATTTATTTAAAGTAAAAGAACACACACCATTTCGCGGGAAAACGTACGCTATTCCTTTGGCTTACAGAGACAAGGTTAAGAATGAACTTCAATACATGTTAGATCAGGGCATTATTGAGCCAGCAGTCAGCCCTTATACCAGCCCATTACACGTTGTTCTTAAAAAGGATGGGTCAATTCGTTTGGTTCTGGATTCCAGACAGATAAATAATATTATTATTCCTGAAACTGACCGTCCACAAAATTTAGATGAACTTCTTCAACATTTCCATGGAATTAAAGTTTTATCCACGATTGATATGCGCGCAAGTTTTTGGCAAATAGAACTCCACCCTGATTGTAGAAAATATACTGCCTTTTTAGCCTTTGGTAACTGTTACCAGTTTCGGAAATTACCGTTTGGACTTACTGTATCTTCAGCAGCATTCATTCTTAGCTTAAATGAAATTTTACCTGTTTATCTTCGTGACAATATTACTTCATATGTTGACGATATTCTTATTGCTAAACATTCTTGGAGTGAGCACAACAAAATTTTGGATTCATTATTACGTATTTTTGCAAGAGTTGGCATTACAGTGAACTTGGAAAAATCTGAATTTGGTCGTTCACAGGTGAAATTTCTCGGTCACATTATTTCTACAGAAGGTATTCTTCCTGATCCAGAAAAATTAGACGCTATTCGTAATTATGCTGTTCCTACCACAAAACGTGATGTTCGTAGTTTCCTTGGTGTCTGTAATTTTCTTCGACGCTTTGTTAGATTGGACGATTTGGCCACACCTCGTTTATGTGAACTATCTGGAAAGAAATCTAATTGGTGTTGGGATGAGGAAGCTCAGTCAGAGTTTGAACAACTCCGTGATGCTTTAGTTGCTGCTCCACTTCTTTCGCATCCGGATTTATCTAAAGACTTTTGTTTGGCGACGGACTCATCATACAAAGGCCTAGGTGCACATTTATTTCAAGAGATAGAAGAAAACGGCGTTGTAGTACAGAAGACTATTGCATTTGGAAGTCGTGTTCTCTCTAAATCCGAAAAGAATTATTCGATTACGGAACTTGAAGCTTTGGCTGTTGTTTGGGCTTTCACAAAATTTCGCACATTTTTGTTTGGTAGACATACTAAGGTTTACACTGATCATCGAGCTTTGGAATTTCTTATGTCGACAAAATTAACTCATGGCAGATTGTCACGATGGGCGCTGTATCTACAGGAATTTGATTTTAGTATTGTTTACATACAGGGATCTTCAAATATTGTTGCTGATGCTTTATCACGTGCACCTATGGGTTTGAAACAAAGTGCTGAAGAGGACTGCAAAGAAAACCATTATTGTTTGATGTACATTCAAGGTGTTGCGTTTGAGAACTTTATTTCATCTTCGCTCCAGGACATCGCTAAGGAGCAAAATAAGGATCCAATCTGGAAGGACATTAAGGAGAAGTGGAGGAGAAAGGAAAGCGTAGCGATCAGACAGTATTATTTAGTTCGCAATGATATTCTTTTCAAACGAAAATCGGTCGACAACTCTGTTTGGTTAGTTTGTATTCCTGATGAGTGGGTCAATAAATTGATTTGGTACACACATTTTAGTTATGCGCACTTTGGTCCCAGAAAATGCTTTCATAAATTACGAGAAAATTGCTACTTCAGTAATATGGAAAAACGTATTCGATCTGTTCTGGCCAAATGCAAATTATGTCAAAAGGCTAAGCCGCCAACAATTTCTCACAGAGCACCGTTGTTTCCTATCATTCCAGCGAAATTAAATGAGATGGCTGCAGTCGATTTGTTCGGTCCAGAGGTTCGTTCTACTAATGGTTTTGCCTACATTTTTGTAGCAGTAGAGTTGACATCAAAATATGTGTGTTTTACACCGTTACGCAAAGCAACAGCTCGTTCAGTATCTAACGCTTTCATCAAACATTTTCTTAAAGAAGTTGGTCATGTTGATAAGGTTATATCAGATAACGGATCACAGTTTCGCTCTAAAATTTGGCTTCGTACTCTACGGCGTCGTAAAATTAAACCAATTTTCATTTCACTTTTTCACCCCCAGTCTAACGCTTCAGAAAGATGGATGAAAGAAATTAATAAATTGTGTCGTCTTTATTGTCATCAGAATCACAGAACGTGGGATCAGTATCTTCATATTTTTCAAAACATTCTGAATGAACTTCCTAATGACTCAACTTCTTTACCGCCTATACTGATATTAAAAAATAAAGTACCAACAAATCGCATTTCTGAAATCGTCCCTTTTCCGCCTTCACGGAAACTGCGGCATTCTGAAGTTGTCAACCTGGCTCTACGAAATATTGCGTCTGCGGCTGCAAGAAGAGAGAAATCAGCTAAACGTCCTGGTCGTTTAAAAATTTTGTCAGTTGGTCAAAAGGTTTTAATTAAGTCTCATCGTTTGTCTCATAAAGGGAAAGGCTTATGTCGCAAATTTTTTCTGCTTTATAACGGTCCATATAGAATTCGCAAAATTATCCACGATAACACTGTTGAAGTAGAAACTCTTAAATCTCGGCGCTCTAAGGGAATACATCACATATCCAACGTTAAAATTTTTGTGGAATGACATACCTTTGAGAAACCAACAGTTATACGTAAACATGCGGAGAATGCAAGGATACCGCGCCGTGTTCCGGCGGCGGCATATACTCAAAGCAACAGTCAGTCTGCGCGCCGCACAAGGCAGTCGTTGACCGCAAACAATCACTTCCTACGTCACGCGCCTACAGCTGATCGAGCGGTCAGTGCGAATGCACTGACAGACGTAAACAAATACACAGCCTAATTTCACCGACTAAATTCTGTATAAAGCTATGGTGACTTTATAAATTATGTTATTAACGTTCAGTATTTTTCAGGATACGGTTGTGTAAAATATTTAAGACCTTCAGGTAAATTCTGTGCGTGTCCGACGTTAAGACGACTTGCTTTGGAGAAAATTTCAGGAAGAATGTAATTTCGAAGATGAAACTAATAAACTAAAAAGGTAATGATTAATTGAGTTTATTTTTCAGGTAACATATTTCCACTTAGGTACGTACTTTAGACGTAATTTGCTGCTTGCGATTACGTGATTTATACTTTGTGCTAAATTTCATGTTCTATGAATTTACTTGTGAAGCGACGTACTTGCGTACATTAACTGATTTTGACAATGTTTGATTAATGAACAGGGTTGTTACGTGTGTATATTATGCATCGCTTGGCTGCACTGCTTTTTCACTGATGTCATATTTTTTTTTATTATGTGCCTGCTGTGCTTATTTATTTAAATTGTAATTGTCAACTGATTAATTGTGCTGACTGTGGTTATGTATGTAGGTTACACTTTGTGATTTATCTGCTTGCGCCTTCATGTTTACTTATTAAGATTACATATGAACATTTATTTGCTTATGCTGATATGATAATAATGGCCTGTTTATTATGTAAGATACATATTTGCTGCTTTGCGTATGGATTGCGTATTAACACATTTCTGTTTGTTGTCATAACTACTCTTTAATTTGGTATATATAAATGCTGATATACTGTGTATGAACATAGAGTTTAGGTCACACTATGGTATTAATTATAGATTGTTCGCTTGGCAGAGCCTTGTTGTAGGGATTGTGCTGCATCCACTTGTTGACATTCTGTTCTCTACTGGTATATTTACTCGCTATTGCATGTTTTGCTTACGCTCAGTGCCTTATATTTTTAAGATAAGAAAATGAACTGCTAATTCTACGAACGACATTGGCACAAGAAACTTCATAGAAGTCACATGAGCTGGAGGTTTTATGGAAGCTGTATAAATTTATGCTAATAGGAAGGAAGCTAACGACATGACATACCAACACTAGGTTAGACCATTGACAGTTATTACACTGCATTTTTCGTGAGTAATTGAAATAGGAAGTGACACTTGACACAAGAAATACTCCACATGTTTGCTTCTGTTTGCCATAATTCTTGAAGTGGTGTACACACTGTGAAATATTATGATCATTAACACTTCGTAATCGTACTTACTTACTGAATGTTATTCAAACTAAAGGCTGTTAGAGGTCATGTACGCATTTCTTTTATTTAATGATGGACAAGGAACCAAAATGTATCTTATAATTTATAATGAGTAGAAAATTTGGGTCAGATGGATTACACAGAGGTTGTGTGTGGACACTGTGTCTTCGGATTGTATGGGATGCTGAATTGAAGTTTGCACTAGGATTTTGTCTGTACTTGTTCGAGGAGACTGACTAGAGGAAAGAGTTGTTATGGAAGTGAAATGATATTGGTGCTGAGGTTTATATATATCGACGTATTATTGAGGTATTGAGATTATGTGAAGTTGATGATTATTGGAGTTTCGTGGACAAGAGGTAAGGTAAATGAGGTATTATTGAAGTATTGAGATTATGTGATGCTGATGATTATTGGAGTTTTGGTGGATAAGAGGTGAAGTAAGTGAGGAGCATATTTTTTTTTTTTTTTGTTGGTCTATATGGAACAAGGAGGATAAAGATAGCAGACTAGAACACTAAAGTAGAAGGAAGATAGTCTATACACACACTTTGTTAAATCACTAAGCAGTATATACTTTTTTTGAAGAGAGGAAGTATTTGCATATCTTGGCTCACTGACAGTTGTTCAGCAACCGTACATTTTGATCTGGATTGGCAAACATTGGTCTTGACATGATGACTATGACGTTGACTTAACTATTATTGACTGTTATACATTGCTGCCACTACTACTTGGTACACATGATGAACATCAAATCTTGGACAGAGTTACATTTACACAGTTAACACTATTCAATTACACAGTAGTACTTAATGTGGATGAAAGATGAGTGAGTGTGTTTTGTGTGTTTTCCTTTCCTAATCCTACCCACCTATCTCCTAAATATTATTTTATTTGTTGGTAGTGGCTTGCACTGACACCCATAAATGTTATAGGTTTACTGGTATTTGTGTATTGTAATAGTTAATAGGACAATTATCTGATATCATTTGTGTGTTTGTTATGATTTGTATGTTTAGTGTAAAAGCATTGTATGTGTATTCAAACTATTGTTCATGCCTGAACTGTCTGATTAGTGATGGTGCTGCACTTTTCAACATGATGTGTGACATTTAGTCATGTTTAATTTCTGCTGATGAACTGTGTGATCAGTGATTGTAAAAATTATGGACTGTTACTTGTACCTTTTCTACATGATTGGTGCCACTAGGACATGTTTAATTTCTGCTTATAAACTCTGATGAACAGTGTGATCAGTGATACTGAATTTTATGGAACTGCTTCTGCTGAGAAATGTGACTTGTTGCTGTGTGTACCTGCTCAACATTGCTGGGTACCACTGATGGACTGCTTCTACTGAAATGATGTTGCTTCTTGCTGTCTGCACCTGGTCAACATTACTGGGTGCCACTAATGGAACTGCTTATACTGAAATGGTGTTACTTGTTGGTGTCTGCACCTGCTCAACATTGCTGGGTGCCACTGATGGACTGCTTCTACTGAAAAGATGTCACCTGTTGCTGTGTGCATCTGCTCAACATTGCTGGTGCCACTAATGGAACTGCTTATACTGAAATGGTGTTACTTGTTGGTGTCTGCACCTGCTCAACATTGCTGGGTGCCACTGATGGACTGCTTCTACTGAAAAGATGTCACCTGTTGCTGTGTGCACCTGCTCAAAATTGCTGGTGCCACTAATGGAACTGCTTATACTGAAATGGTGTTACTTGTTGGTGTCTGCACCTATTCAACATTACTGGGTGCCACTGATGGACTGTTTCTATTGAAAAAATGTTACTTGTTGGTTTTTGCACCTGTTGACCATTGCTGGGTGCTACTGCTGGAACTGTCAACTGCTTATTCTTGAGCTATGGAAAGCGTTTATGTGAATATTTGTATAAACTGATTTTTTGTGTATTACTGGTTGTGAAAAGTTATGAGACTCTTACCTGCACATATTCGTCATTGCTGACGCTATTGATTGAATTGTTTAACCACATAATACTTGTGTAAACTATTATGTAAAGTCACATGTATGAAAGAATTTGTATTGCTTACTGTATTCTATATAATAGGTTATTGAAAGGTCAGTGCAAAGCCAAAATTTTATCTAGTTATATGATATTTACGTATTAATATTATCTTTTATTTTTGTCTGTATTTTTTTGACGAATTTGGTGGTATTTTCACCACCAATGCTGGCAAAAATACCATCAAATTCTAGCCGTGGAGGAAGGGCATATGAAAGGTGGCTACACTGAGCCACAGCGCCAGAGATCGCTAGAGAGCATTGTTCCGCCGCCTCCACTGGCAGTGATTATTGAGAACTCGTAGTGGGCAGTGCTTGTCGAGGACTCGTAGTAGTCAGTTCGTGTTCAGATGTGCTAGTAGGGAGTGCTTGCTGAGATGTGATACTGAAAAGTTCTTGTTGAGATGTGGTAATAGCGAGTCGGTGTGGAGATATATTGTAATGATTAGAGTGATTTTGGTCAATATATGAAGGTAACGAAACTTGATTTATTTTTCATTATTTCCATGTTTTAAATAATGCGTCATTACAGGTTCAGTCAACAAAGCATCTGGCTTGTGTTCTTGTATTAGAGTGTAATTCTGGTTTTCTTGAGTAATTATGGTATTTTTATTTTCTTTAATTAATTCAGTATAAATGATATTTAAAATTTCTTGTGTTATTGAAGAAGAACCGTGCCAGATGCGTACGTTGAGTCATACTTCCACACACAGAACAGTTACACTTGTGCTTTGGTTTCGTAGGTTTTTATAGTTGCTGGGGACTTAATTAATTAATTGTGTTAATGAAAATTTCCATTTAATTCTTTGTTATTGTTCTAAGCAGTCAGATTGCGTAATAATACTAGTCAGGGCCAACCGTTTACGAGACTTCGTAATCGGACAAACAGCTACTAAAGCAGAAATTAAAATTATTTTCATTTCATTTTAATTAAGCCCCCATGCAACATTTTTGAAATTTTGTATTTGTGGGGATCCACAGCCAACAGATGTTTAATAAACGGTCCGTAGTAGACTGCAATGGGATGTTTGTTTCATCGTGCGGTTACCTAATTTCGACTAAGCGTCATTGTCAAAAACATTTTTAACATTCGTATTCCATGTCATTGTCAAATCAGTCTTAATTACAAGTAAAAAGTAGCCTTATTTCGTAATTCTCCGGAAGTATCCACACACTACAGTTTTAAGATCGTATTCTGAACTTTACGCCGAGTACGACAACATGCCAATTCCTTATGCTTTGGATAGTTGTCGAAATGAAAGTTGAAAGAGAGCCTGAGGCAGAGTTTGCCAGTACCAGATTCTTTAAAAGTGCGCAGATATGGTTCATTTGTTGATAAAATTTGATTCTTGTGCACTAGCCGGAAAGAAGTACTCCCATGCCGTAACAGTGAGTTCTCGTACGTTGCTGTAGTGTTAATATTGCTGTTATTTAATTCATCAATGACTTCCGAAATAGACAAAAACAGACCAGTCTGGAACCGCGCGACCGCTGCGGTCGCAGGTTCGAATGCTGCCTCGGGCATGGGTGTGTGTGATGTCCTTAGGTTCGTTAGGTTTAAGTAGTTCTAAGTTCTAGGGGACTGATGACCTCAGAAGTTAAGTCCCATAGTGCTCAGAGCCATTTTTTTGAATTCTTCTGTCTGTAGCTTTTGCCAAAATCCGACTCCTTCCATCTGTTCTCTTTGCTGTTCAACAATTTTCTCTTAGTTTCTCTTTAATGGCAGCTTTTTTGCTGTGGTGTTCCATGTTCGTCTACCACAATCTAAAAGAGAAGAATTATATGTCAGTCGATTAGCAGTGCGAGAGACCCCAGGCAGCATTATTATTTTTTTCAACGTAGTGCCTAGTGTTTGGTTTTTAGTTATCCGCAGTATTTTCGTGTCTGGTGCCTATTATTTCATATCAGTATTCCAATTACAACATAAATCGTCAATAATCTGAAATATAGTTTTTTTATACTAAAACCGTTTCAGTTGTAAATTATAGCCGGACCAGTTTCTCAGCATTTTATTTACACAAATTTTACACCACCGTGGTCTAGGGGTAGCGTCTTTGATTCATAATCAAAACGTCTTCGGTCCCGGGTTCGATCCCCGCCACTGCCTAAATTTTGATAAATAATCAGCATTGGCGGCCGAAGACTTCCGGCATAGGAAGTCAGCCTCATTCTGCCAACGGCCTTGTCAAAGAGGGCGGAGGAGCGGATAGAGGTTCAGGGCACTCTCTTGTCCTAGGGGTGGGAAATTGCCACTAAAGGCGGAAGAATCAGCAATGATCAACGACATGAGGATGCAGAAGGCAATGGAAACCACTGCATTAAAGACGCGTAACGTGTATCCACAGGACATGTGGCCTGTAATTGAAGTGTCATGATGATCTC
Source organism: Schistocerca nitens (assembly GCF_023898315.1). NCBI lineage: Eukaryota > Metazoa > Arthropoda > Insecta > Orthoptera > Acrididae > Schistocerca > Schistocerca nitens. Next base: position 897,746,265 of record NC_064614.1, on the reverse strand, counting down.
TCCATTGTCAAAAGATTCCGGAATAGTCCCCCATTCGGATCTCCGGGAGGGGACTGCCAAGGGGGAGGTTACCATGAGAAAAAGGTTGAATAATCAACGAAAGGACAACGTTCTACCAGTCGGGGCGTGGAATGTCAGAAGCTTGAACGTGGTAGAGAAACTAGAAAATCTGAAAGGGGAAATGCAAAGGCTCAATCTAGATATAGTAGGGGTCAGTGAAGTGAAGTGGAAGGAAGACAAGGATTTCTGGTCAGATGAGTATCGGGTAATATCAACAGCAGCAGAAAATGGTATAACAGGTGTCGGATTCGTTATGAATAGGCAGGTAGGGCAGAGGGTGTGTTACTGTGAACAGTTCAGTGACCGGGTTGTTCTAATCAGAATCGACAGCAGACCAACACCGACAACGATAGTTCAGGTGTACATGCCGACGTCGTAAGCTGAAGATGAACAGATAGAGAAAGTGTATGAGGATATTGAAAGGGTAATTCAATGTGTAAAGGGGGACGAAAATCTAATAGTCATGGGCGACTGGAATGCAGTTGTAGGGGAATGAGTAGAAGAAAAGGTTACAGGAGAATATGGGCTTGGGACAAGGAATGAAAGAGGAGAAAGACTAATTGAGTTCTGTAACAAGTTTCAGCTAGTAATAGCAAATACCCTGTGCAAGAATCACAAGAGGAGGAGGTATACTTGGAAAAGGCCGGGAGATACGGGAAGATATCAATTAGATTACATCATGGTCAGACAGAGATTCCGAAATCAGATACTGCACTGTATGGCGTACCCAGGAGCACATACAGACTCAGATCAGAATATAGTAGTGATGAAGAGTAGGCTGAAGTTCAAGACATTAGTCAGGAAGAATCAATACGCAAAGAAGTGGGATACGGAAGTACTAAGGAATGACGAGATACGTTCGAAGTTCTCTAACGCTATAGATACAGCAATAAGGAATAGCGCAGTAGGCAGTACAGTTTAAGAGGAATGGACATCTCTAAAAAGGTGCATCACAGAAGTTGGGAAGGAAAACATAGGTACAAAGAAGGTAGCTGCGAAGAAACCATAGGTAACAGAAGAAATACTTCAGTGGATTGATGAAAGGAGGAAGTACAAACATGTTCCGGGAAAATCAGGAATACAGAAATACAAGTCGCTGAGGAATGAAATAAATAGGAAGTGCAGGGAAGCTAAGACGAAATGGCTGCAGGAAAAATGTGAAGACATCGAGAATGATATGATTGTCGGAAGGACAGACTCAGCAAACAGGAAAGTCAAAACAACCTTTGTTGACATTAAAAGCAACGGTGGTAACATTAAGAGTGCAACGGGAATTCCACTGTTAAATGCAGAGGAGAGAGCAGATAGGTGCAAGGAGGACATCAAAAGCAGACTCGCTATGGCAAAAAAGGCATTTCTGGTCAAGAGAAGTCTACTAATATCAAATACCGGCCTTAATTTGAGGAAGAAATTTCTGAGGATGTACGTCTGGAGTACAGCATTGTATGGTAGTGAAACATGGACTGTGGGAAAACCGGAACAGAAGAGAATCGAAGCATTTGAGATGTGGTGCTATAGACGAATGTTGAAAATTAGGTGGACTGATAGGGTAAGGAATGAGGAGGTTCTATGCAGAATCGGAGAGGAAAGGAATATGTGGAAAACACTGAAGCTAAGACATGAGGGTATGACTTCCATGGTACTAGAGGGAGCTGTAGAGGGCAAAAACTGTAGAGGAAGACAGAGATTGGAATACGTCAAGGAAATAATTGAGGACGTAGGTTGCAAGTGCTACTCTGAGATGGTTAGCACAGGAAAGGAATTCGTGGCGGGCCGCATCAAACCAGTCAGTAGACTGATGACCAAAAAAAAAAAAAATAAATAAATTTTACAGAAGGCTGTAGATTATCGTACACGGTCGGTTTTGAGCACTTTTTCGACATATGGAGACCCGTTAGCTCACCAGATGCTGGTACTCATGATGAGTGAAATTTACACTGTTGTCTAAAATTAGAGCAGCAAACGGAAATTTTGCAAGGCTGCGTATATTTTGCCACAGAACATCATGTGATAGTTAAGTAGAAACAATATAGAACGTAAACAACTGCAACATGCATAACGGTTGACAGAAGTATACTTCGGTTTTTCCGGCTTAACGGATTTGCATACACATTCCGACAACTCGCCAATGTGCTAGGTATAGGGTGTGATCATCTCTGGCAGCGTTACAGGCCTCACAACGACGGGACATGCTGTGAAGTCGTCAGTCTTATATTGAGGCAATAACGCCCATTCTTCCTGCAGACCTGCTCGCAGTCGTGGAGAGTGGTGATGCAAGTCGTTTCCACAGTGCATCCCAAATTTGCTCTACGGGATTCAAAACGAGCAGGCCACGCCATGCGTGCAATATCTTCCGTTTCCCAGAAAACTCAACCGCCTGCACTCTATGAGGTCGAGCATTATCGTCCATCAATACGAAGTTGGGAGCCACAGCACCTCGCAACAACCGCAAATGAGGTCCGAAGATGTCGTTACAATACTTGACAGCATTTAAACCTTGTCGATTCACCTGTACAAATTCATGTAGAGGGGTTCGAGTGGTAAACATAATCCCTGCACACACCATTAGTGATCCTCCTCGATCTCAGTCTTTTTCCACAACGTTTTCCACAATGTTGTTCCCTCGAGATGCGAATCCATCGAGAATCACTCTTCAGACTGGCTCACTATTTGACTGTCCAGCTGGCGTGTTGAAGACTCCACTCTGAACGTTCCCTTCTTTGAAGACGCGTCAGAGTTAGACATACAGTAGATCTCCGACAGTAAAGGCCACTCTACTGAAGCCTGCTCCACACAGTTTGCCTCGATACAACACATACAGCGGATACTGCAAGCTCTCATGGCAGTTGCCGTGCAGTACTAAGGCAGTACTGTCCTCACAGCCAAATAACGGTCCTCTCTTCTGAAGTCACACATTGTCGGCCCTGCCCTGGTCTTCGGGATACAGTTTCGGTCTCTATAAACATCCGAGAAACAATAGGACGATTCACATTAAGCCATTGACCCAAATCAGTTTGCGACTGTCCTGATTGCTTTCTTTCTATGGCCCTCCACCGCAGAGAGTCTGGTAGGCGCCTTCTCTGTGCCATACAGCTCGGTATGTGACTGTGTACACAGCGATTGTGGACGTGGGGCTACCCGGCAAGCACTACCTCGATTCATAGGTGCCCTGTCGTCATCGTTGGCATAGTTGTCCGGTCCATTGACCGGAATGCCATCTTCCGTGCAGAACATGATAGTACAGACATTTGGTTAACATCGTGTACGATTATTTCACGAATTAGATACAGGACGGGGAAATAGCGGTCTGTTGCTTCAAGTTTGGACACCATTGTAGTAGTTTTCTATCTGCTAGATAGTTCGTTATTAGGACATTCGTATGCTAGCTTTCGTCCTTTCTAGGTATCAAGAAGGCGTATCACAGGAGTGTTCTATGTTGCTTAATGCTATTTTATAATTAACATCCTTTACTTAGCGAAAAATTGCTGTCTATCTCTTATTGACCCTCTGCCTACAATTGTGCACATTAACTTTTACTGTGTCTTAGCTTCAGCAGACGTATTTTTTCCCAATGAAAACCTGAGGTACAGATTTGCGAATGTTCAACTTTTTCATCATGTGCAAGTGCTGCCAACTATCGGGTATCAATGAGAAAATATCAGCAAGTCAATGTAGCAGTGCGCAGCAGCTCTTGACCACCATAATATACGGATGTGGTTGGTTCGCTATACACCACAGTACAACTGAATTATGTTGCTGTTATTCTGCATGGTAATTATTGAATGAACATTTTACAACTTATTATAATAGATAATATTTCGTCATTAGTTATTTTAGTCGATAAAATGAAGCCAAGTGTACGTGGTATATTTTGCAAAGGGGTACACATGGTTTTATGAATCTTGCATCTATAATCATTAAAAAATCACCTGCGAGCATTGCCAGATAAAGAAAAATTTTCCATCCTCCAGAAAAAAATTCAGGTCTGAAAGGGCTATATGAACGCTGGGTCATTCTAGTCTTTTTTCTCGAACAGAACGTGACTTGATTTTTTCAGTACGTTCAGTCGGTATATCTTCTTATAGTAGTTAGGTTTTCTAGCCTTACATGACTTTTTGTCTATTAATTTGTACACATTGGATCTGATAAAGCAGCTAAAATGGTGTGAAACTGGTCGCACTTATAAACAAAGTATTTACAACTGAAGCGATCGTATCGTCAAAATGATAAATCCAGAAGGTGGCTGCCCTGATTACAAAATCTTCCACATACATTTATTTTGCCTGCAACAACTTTTTCCAACTCTAGGGTACATCTACTGCAAAATTAACAACTAATGGCAACTATAATACATATTTCTGATATCTAATTCTACCGGGTTTTCTGTTTAAATCCTTTCTTAGCCTATTTTTTCCAGATGTCTTTACTACGTTCGCTGTTTGTCTAATTAATATTAAAATCCATTTGCAATATGTTAGTTCTAATGCTTCAAATTATGTTCCACTTTCTACACTGTCAAAATTTCCACTAGACGGGGGAATAAGCTGCAGTGGACTCGTATAGAGGATAATCGAGATATGATGTCCATGGTAGCATTTAGAAATAAACTTTTTTCAAATTGTTCCTTAACTACAGACGATTACGGCGTTAGTTCTCATCCAGTCTGAGCTTAGATCCGATTTGTAATAGCGTCTACATCGACGGTATGTTTAAAGTATAACCTTCAATTCATACGGTGAACGTACAATTCCGAAAGCTTCCTTCTCATTGCGAGATCGCACGTACTTATCAGCGAACTTCTGTCGTTAGAGAAAGCTATTTTGTCCTTCGCCAATCTGCTTATAATGTCTTGTTAAGTTATATTGGAACAAATAAGCCCTCGGTCACAAAAGTTAACTCAAAATTGACCTGGTTTCGACGCTACTATGAGCGTCGTCTTCAGAATTAGACTAACTGTTCTAAAACATATTAGGTATATAGTACATTAATAAAATTAAAGTTTGTACTGACTGGAAAAGATGCAGTACTTACAAGTCACATATTAAAAAAGATCTGAGCCGGAAAGGCGACGTCATGAACCGTTGTGAGATGGCGAGCCGCTAAGGGCTGCTCGTACTGTCAACAAGTTGTTCATTGAAGTACTCGTGCAGTGTACTACTACCAGCAAGCACGAAAGATTCAAACATGAAAGAGACAGCCATTATGCTCTTCTCTCCTCTTACTTCTTTGTACAACTGGATTAACACTGAGCGCTGAGGTACGCCAGGCTGTTAAATTTTTTCCACCGCGCGGTAAGTAGAGCACTTAACATCTGCATGCCACACAGCGCCAGATAACCGCATTTTGGGTTTTTAAAATGAGAAACACCAAGTTTTGCGTCGTGTGTGTGTGCAAGCGCGCGTGGATGGGTGTTCCGTGTGTGTGTGAGCTTGCGTGTGTGCCTCTGTGTGTGTGTGTGTGTGTGTGTGCGTGCGTGCGTGCGTACATGAATGTGGGGGCGTGTTCTGTGGCAGGGCAGGGTGCGGTAAAATTTTTATCCTTTGCGCGCGCCAGCGCCCGCAGTGAAACGCACTCACGCGCATAAGAGCATACGTGCGGCGCTACACGGCAAGAAAGCAGGGTTTTTGGAGTGAGCCTCGGGCGGCGTTGTGGCAGAATGCCCGCGCGCCAGGAGGTTGGCGAGCTTCGTAAACGGTCCATCGGCAGCTCAAATAGACGGCGCTAAAACGCCAGCTCGGGCTGGCGCTGGTTGGGGCCTCGCCTCGCGGCTTTATTATTTTTTCCCCCTCGCAGCTGCGGCTGGCAGGCTGCGTGCCGAGGCGGCCGGCCGCAGTCACTTTCCCTGCGTGTTTACCTTCCAGCCAGCAGGCAGCCAGCGCGCCGCCTTTGTGCCCCCGTAATGAAGTGCCGGCTTCCAGGGCGCAGCTCAGTCGCGTTAGAGGGTAGCCCACCCACACCCTTCCCACCCACCACCCCTCCACCTACCCCGCCACACCCCTCAGCCTTCGCCGTGTATTTTTGGGAAATTCGGCAGCCCCGTCGTAGCCTAACGAGCGGCTCCGAGTCCTTCTTCGCCCCACCACCTCTGGAAATGCCGTCTCCAAAAAGGAGGAGGGGTGGAGGTGGAAGGCACTATTATTGGTTCTTCTCTGCAGAAAACGGAGGGGCAGGTAAGTGGGTGCAATTTGCTCAAAGGCTTTCGGCGGGAAGTCGTGATTGGAAGGCAGCACATTAGCCGGTAACTCCTGACTAAGTGCCAGTAGTCTGTTTGGGGCCCTGCACAGATAATAGGGCGATCCCGCGGTATTTCCAACCGAGTTATGCTTCCTTACAAAGGCTGGTGCACTAAGCGAAAACCTACCTTCCCGTTCTCTCTTCAAACGCAACTGTTTACTACTGGACGTAAGAGGATTTTTACCACTAGTGCCGAGGGGTTCGATCGCTGTGTCGAACTATTAGGCACAGCAATTATGCACTAAGATGACAAGAGTCATGGGAAAGCGATATGCACGTATAAAACTGGCGCTATTGTCGGATACACAAGGTATAAGAGGGCAGTACATTGGCGGCGCTGTTCAAAAATGGTGCAAATGGCTCTGAGCACTATGGGACTTAACTTCTGAGATCAGTCCCCTAGAACTTAGAACTACTTAAACCTAACTAACCTAAGGACAACACACACATCCTTGCCCGAGGCAGGATTCGAACCTGCGACCGTAGCGGCCGCGCGGTTCCAGACTGTAGCGCCTAGCCGGCCGCTGGTGGCCGAGCGGTTCTGGCGCTACAGTCTGGAACCGCGCGACCGCTACGGTCGCAGGTTCGAATTCTGCCTCGGGCATGGATGTGTGTGTTGTCCTTAGGTTAGTTAGGTTTAAGTAGTTCTAAGTTCTATGGGACTTATGACCTCTGGAGTCCCATAGTGCTCAGAGCCATTTGAACCATTTTTGTAGCACCTAGAACCGCTCGGCCACTCCGGCCGGCGGCGGAGCTGTCATTTGTACTCAGGTGATTCAGTAAAAAGGTTGCCGACGTGTTTACGCCCGCACAACGGGAGATGACAGACTTTGAACTCGGAGTGGCAGCTGGAGTAAGACGCATGGGATTTTCATTCCGGAAATTGTTAGCGAATTCAGTAAGCCGAGATCACAGAGTCAAGAGTGTACGGAAAATACCAACTGTGGGGCAATACCTCTCACCGCGGACAACGCAATAGCCGACAGCCTTCACGTAACGAGACACAGTGGTCGACGGTTTCCACTTACCGACCGTGAGCAACGGCGTTTGCGTAGAGCTGCCAGAGCTAGTCGACAAGCAACACTGCATGAGGTAACCGCAGAAATCAGTGCGGTACGTACGACGAACGTATCCGTTAGGACAGTGAGACGAAATTTAGCATTAGTGGACTATGGCAGCAGACGACCGACGTGAGTGTCTTTGCTAACAGCACGAAATCGCCTACAGCGCCTCTGCCTCGCTCGTGACCGTATCTGTTGGATCCTACATGACTAGAAAACGGCGGCCTGCTCAAATGAGTCCCAATTGCAGTTAGTATGAGTTGGTGGTAGAGTTTGAGCGTGGCGCAGACCCTACGAAGGCACGGACCAAATTGTTAACAAGGCATTATGCAAGCTGCCATAATGCAATGGGCTGTTTTTACATGGAATGGACTGGGTCCCATAGTTCAACCGAATCGATCATTGACTGAAATGGTTGTTTTCGGCTACTTGGAGACCATTTGCAGCCGTTAATGGACTTCACGTTCCCAAACAACAATGGAATTTTTACGGGTAACAATGCGCCTTTGCACTGAACCATAATGTTTGAAGGACATTCCGGGGAGTTCGAGAGAGTGGCTTGGCCACCCATTACACTCATTATGAATTCTATCGAACATTTATGGGACATATTCTACAGGTCAGTTAGTACACAATATCGTGCACAGGTAACATTTACACAATTACGGAGGGCTATAAAGGCAGCATCGCTGAATATTTATGCTCAGAACTTCCAGCGACTTGTTACACCAATGCCACGTCGGGTTTCTGCACAACACCGGGCAAAAAGAGGTCCTACACGATATTAAGAGGTACCTCACGAATTTTGTCACCTCAGTGTATCTCTCGTCAGTGTATTTGTTAAATGCTGTATCCTATAAGTAGTACTAGTAGTAGTAGCAGTAGTAGTAGTTTTGTTCATCCTTACATCACACAAAAATTATGCACACGTCATGGTATTACAGTCCGCAGCTCGTGGTCGTGCGGTAGCGTTCTCGCTTCCCATGCCCGGGTTCCCGGGTTCGATTCCCGGCGGGGTCAAGAATTTTCTCTGCCTCGTGATGACTGGCTGTTGTGTTAAGTAGTTCTAAGTTCTAGGGGACTGATAACCATAGATGTGAAGTCCCATAGTGCTCAGAGCCATTTGAACCATTTTTTGGTATTACTACGTCATTTATGTGTACAGGTATTTAGATAAACTGAGGTCTAGTCTGACAAGGACGAGACAGCTGGTAGGCTGTAGTAGGAGCAACTGCCATTTGAGAACCATTCGGGCATTTGCACGAAATAATTTAGGAAAACACATAAAATCTAAATCAGGAAGGTCGGATGAAGACTGGAGCCTCCTCCCTCCTGAGTACAAAGCCAGTCTGTTTAAAGCAGTGGTGTACAATACCGTTATGTAAAGACGTTATTTAGTAATACAGACAGAACTGACCGCTAGTCAGTGTCCCTCTATAGGATGTTTGACTACTGTAGGTACAAGAGAAAAACAGCACTAGAGGACAATGAAACAAGCGAATAATCCTTATAAAGATAGGTCCGGAAGCCAAGGGTTTTCCGATACAACGTTTGCGCAAGTGCAGTCGTGTCAATATTACAACACTGTTAATGTTTAATTGAAAACACCGCAAATGACGCATGAATTACAAAGCGAAAAACTAACCTTGTTTGACTTTATCATCATTGCCGATATGTAAGTATTGGTAAACAGCATTTCTACAACAAGTGTAGCGGTCGTAGCTCGCGTATATCATGGTCTGCCAGATACCTCTATCTGAACCCGCTGAACCTTTTTTTCTGTGAGGAACTGAGGATATTTAAAGCCTTAGGCGTATTCCAGCACTGTTGACAGTGATGACGAACTCAGGCAACGTATTGTAGATAATTGTCAATGCATTTGGAATAAGCCTGGGATTTCTGAACGTGAAGGAGCATCGACAAGGAGACGTGTTGAAGCTTGTCTTCATATGATCGATGGTGCGACGGTATCTCACGGTTACTTATGGTTAGTAGCGGCTCTTCTAAACAGCATCCCATACGAGCGAACCATGTGCGTCTTTACCTTTGGTTTCTCGTACTTTAGGTACTTGGGCTGTGTACGACTTTGCTTAAAAAAATAGCTCGATGTAGTTATAAGGAGGAGCCGCGTACGTCTGTGTTGATGCCCTGCAGCTAAATCACAGCTAAAGCATTTAATTTCCCCAGTACATCTTTAATCTGCTGTTCCCGCTGCAAAACTTCGTTATTAATCTCAGCTGCCAATAGCTGTCTATTTTTAAGCACCTCCTTTTCACATTCTGCTACTCTACCTGACAAACTGTGAACAGACTTACTGGTCTAGTGCTCATGCACATTTTGCCTCTGCACACAAATGTTCACTTCGCCGCCCATTTTTTCCTGTACCTCTTCCAACTTGTCCTCGAAATCCTTTTTCACTGTGTCAACTCAGATGTTAACCAGGCCACCTTCCCCAGAAATTTTGCCTACGTCTGCTCTTACAGCTCCTAATTCTGAATCAGTCATCTCTTCTATATAAGATTTAATTTTCTTCACCTCAGCTTTTCCCATTTCTGCTACACTTGTCTCTACCGAGCCTATCTCTGTTTATTTGAACCTTTTTCTGCAGCCAATACGCCCATTTTAGAATTGTCAGAATTGAAGGAAATTCCCTTAATCAATCCATTGAATCATTCGATTTTGCAACTCCTTTCTCTGCTTTCAGACTATTTGTCCCAGTAATATCGTCCCTATCAACTTTACCACGTTTAGATTTTGGAGTAAGTGGCCCACTGCTATTATCTGAACCACACGTGCTAGGTGGTTGCTTAGTCGTTGGAAGTTCCATCACGGACGATGACGCTGCAGGCTCACAAATTTTAACACTGTCTGCGCAAGAGTTAATTTCTAGGTCACGCTGACTGCTTATGCTTTTGCTGCTTCCCCAAGTACTCAGTCGTAACACGTTCTAGCTGAAAACTATTGGTTTCCGGACTTAAGGAATATTTGGTGGTTTCATTATCCTCTAATCGCCCCTTTCGTTCGTTCGTTTAACAAACACCCTGTATTAGATAAAGTGTCACGAGTATACACTACATAGTGAAACTATGCCTTTAATTATTTTTATCAATTAAACACTGACCTGCAAAATTTTCCCTGACAAAGACAACTCAAGCTTAACCTATTCATTTATTACCCACAATATACAAGTCCAACGCAATCTGACTGCTATACAGTGACAACATGACTACAAATAATTAACACAAAAAATGGACCTGAATTGCAAGATATCCTAACAATAATAAAAATCCAAAAAATATGAAATTAAAGAAATATGAAACTACCTACAACTCTAGCAATTGCCTAAACTCATTTCAATAACGAACCCCATTTTTTTTATATAAGTCACTTACTTCACAGAAAATCTTCATAACCCGAACTACAGCAATCACAGCAAGCAGCAACTACAGCCAGCTAAATAAAAAGATTCTGACTACCTGTGACTCTAAGTACTAGGAGGCGTATGGTTAGCAAAAGAAAGATTTTGTTGGAGAGCAAGCAATGTATTTAGGAAATTTTACCTTAATCATGTGACACTCAGTTCAAAAAACTTACATAGTTGTCAATAATTTCACTACCCAAACATTACCAACAACATCCATCCTCATTTTACATTTCCTTGCGTCTCACTTTACAATGAAAGTCCTACCAACACAGCGTCTCCACTAAGAAAAGTCCATACACCTCTCTATCCACTCGCTAACTGCTAGTGCGTCCAACCACAGGATCCCTTGCCGAGGGTGCAGAACGCTGTCAGTGATATTAACACAGTATATAGTGCTGCCAACATACAAACAGGCTACGTGCAATAGCTTGTGCCAATGTCATGATTTAAAAGGCCTACTTGTCTTATGTAACGTTAGAGGCAAAAACCTGAAAATGGTGGTCATATAAGCATTCTATCGACTGCCTGACAGAAGCATGGCGAACAGTAAGTGCATCATATATCTGAATGTTACCATAAAATGCGTGCAACTGAAATATCGAGCAACCTAATCTCATAATTGGTGCTGTCCATCAGAGAACCCTATATGCTTTGCTTTAAGCCGAATGGGAGAGTACATTTTTAAGGGAAATTGTATTTTATAATGTCATCACACAATAATGTAACGCAGACATCGAGCTGCGTGTCACAGTTCCTCAGTTGGTTGTAATTTGTCTGGATCTTATACGCTCTGTCTGACAATTTTCTTCTGTAGGTACAAGAGGCAATGTCCTGCCTGCCTGACTGACTCACCATCGCCCAGCCCAAACCGCTAAGGACAGAAACTTGAAATGGGGGGAAGGTGTGGTCTCATACTGCGGGCATCGTTCAAGAAGGGATTTTTAGAATTTTCTACCCTAAGGAGGTAAAACAGGGGAAGAAAATTTTTTGAAAAATGTTGTTAAGGCAATTTCGAAGCCAGACCCACGAAAATCGGTATCTGGTTTCTCGATCAGAAATAATGAAATATGTATTTCAGCATTGTTGGAAATTTAACCCTATGGGGATGAAATAGAGGGTGAAAGCCTTTCTTTGAATATATATGATTACTGAAGAACTACTAAAGTATTTTTAAATCTACATCTTTGAACATTGGTGTTTGATTTCTCTATAACAAATAAAAAATAGTGTTTCTGGAAATCCAACTTCTAAGGGAGCGCAATAGATGATGAAAATGTCTGAGATAATATGTCGTTTCATTAAAAAAATTTTGAAGCTAAATTTATGTAAATTGGTATTTCACTTCTCGGTTAGATATAAATAAATATTTGTTAGAGGATGAAAATTGTAATGGAAATACTCGACAAGAACGCAAAAGGCAGGATTAACCAACTTTGGACTCCAGCGACCAGAATCCCTTTTTGGTCAGAAGTACTTTCAGAAAAGACGATGCCTTAATAAGCTTGGAAATCTTAGAAGGTGTTGCAATTTGTGAACAACGTAAAAAATCGATTTAAAAAAATCTCTGGAGGCCATACAGACAACGGGAGCCAGGCAGCGGGCGCTAAGTTAATAAGGAACAAGAGTGCCTGTTGCTGTATTGACGTAATGTCCGCCAGCGTATGGTCGGTACAGACATCTATCGTGAGGTATAACATTAGGTTCGCAAGACTTTACCGTGTACCTGTTCTCATTGTGTACTATAATATTGAACGCAGGAATAGTATCTATTGCCTTGTTGATGTGGTGTGTTCCAGCATAGTCGGTGCAGACAAGTATTTTAGAAACACATTTTTCGATTCGTAATAGGTGTGATGTAGCTGTTCTGTTCATGATCCGGAATATAGCAGTTGTCAAAAGTTCCTAGATGTCGGGTTATCTATATGAACTTACTGCACTAATACTGCTCTGTCTCACGGCTTTTTCGTGTAACAAAACTGATAAAACGAGCTTGAATCTCGTATCTTAAAGATCTGTGCTGTTATATATCTTAGTATTTTATCATTTTATTGGCTGTCAGGTTGTTTATATACATCTTTTACACTGTTAATATTCTGTTCCGTGGTGTTGTCATATAACAAATTGTAATGAATGAAGTTGCGTCTTGTACCTTAAACATCCGTGTATCTTATGAGTGAAGTTTTTTAAAGATATATAACAGGTTTCATTATGTTCTATTCTACAGTATTAAGTCTAATGGCTACTAATAGGTTTTAGTTAACCGGTGGATTTTTAAAATTTATAACGGAATATACAGTGGTGTAACTTCACATATTAGATGTATCGTACTGTATAGACATCAGGTGACAACAGCTATGACTTAGGTCTCAGTGATCTGCGGTAGTTAGTTTGTCTGTTTCCGTCAGCGGGAGAACTTCAACTGGTTTCCATGACATGCAGGATGGTATCTTATATTGCTTATGGTTTTTTTTAAGAAAGTGCAACATGATGAAACACATGGGACTCGGCCCATTTTTTTGCACTACGTGACTGTACATGTACTCTATACACGTTGCAAGCTCTGTGATTACGATTAGATAATTTGCATATAGTAAAATGGCGTGGTGTCAAAGATGCCTTCGAATCAGTTCAGTAAATTATTGTATATTTTTCTTGTACATGTTGTACACAAACATACGATTAGTTACTTCACAGTATTGATATTACCGTATACGTTATATACCCTACTTCACTGCATTATAACATTTTGGTTTCGATAAAATGTAGTGATCTGTATTTCGTTGTAAACCTTTATAGATCTGAAGATAACCATTGAACTGATTGAAACTGATTATCTTGTGATCTAGGCAGTATAGTGTTCTAAAAGATTACTAGAGTCTCAAATATAGAAGGTCGCCTCCTGCTTCACCAACGATGTCAGGTAATCACAAAACATGTCCTCTTTCGTGAATATGAATGCCTTAGTAACCAGATCACATGCTAAATGGCTTTCCGCTAGCTACAGAAGCACCCAGGCGGGAGCGGTCTAAAGCCTACAGAAAAGCACCTTGCGCAGCACTGTGAAGCAAATCAGTCCTACAGGAAAAAATGCGGACTGAGAGAAACGTACTGATAGTTGTCGCCGGAGGAAATCACTCTGGGAAACGAATTGACGTTTGTGAGACGAGATGCCACATTCTGAATAATCTGTGCTTATTTGATTTTTTATACGAGATACTAGTGGGTCGCCAGATATGCTGTAAGGTGGCGTTATTTTACAACTTACAAACCTCGCTTACATACAATACGACACAAGTAAGCCTCTTCAATGATAGAAAAGGCAGGTTTGTGCTCTTTCATTAAACATATTGTATGTGACTGAGATGGTCTAGTACACTTAATTTATTGTGTAATGTCTGCATTTTGGGTAACTGGAGAATAAGCAGAGCTGTGAAACTCGTGGCTGAACGGAAGGACACGGGAAGCTCACACATTCCTCCGGACAATAGCACGGCACAGCCGCTTCCGGAGCTAATCCCGGGACCCGCCCGTGAGCTGGACCACCTGCAAAACGGGAGCGCGTGTCCGGCGGGCAGGCATGAGAAGGCGGCCTGGTCAGCCAAAAACACATGGCAGCAGGCAGAGTACTTTCCCAAGGACATAGAGGAAACTACCAGAAACTTCGATTTGGTTTCTAAACTGCGAGTGGTCGGCATTCAGAACCGATTCACCACACAAATTTAAGGGGGAGAAAAGGCTTTGAGCAGGAGTCGTTGCGGGGTCGTGGAACAGGAGAGTCGTCTTGGAGGCCCACGGCAGTCGACGGACGTCTTCGGCTGTAATTTTGGTGAAGCACAATTTTGCTGTTATCTCGCTGAGGCGAGAGGTCCTGCGGTTATAGCTTCTGACCATTACGGTGATCTTGCTTATGCACCGGCGTGTGTGAAAGTAAATTTACATTGGTAAATCACGTGTTCCACTCCGTTCTGCACAGAGGTTTCACACTGCTAATTGAGATAGTAGTTCCTTATTCCTATTTAGTACACGCGGGATGCCAGTTACTCCGCGCATAATCACAGATCGCGGGTACATTATAGGGCAGAGCGAGACTGTTTAAGGACCAGTATTAATACAGGGAAAACCTGAGATTTGTTATCCTTACTTAGTTTCTTGAAATTGTTTTTATGATGAATAAATGTATTAAAATCACGGCATTTATCCTTTGGTACATAGTAATTTTCTGTACCACTTAAACTTGTCTCTTGTGTACATTTTATAGCATACTCATTAAAAGGGGGACTGGATTTTTTCGGCTTACCCTGACATTGTATCGAATCCACAGGATAAGATTAGGGAACGGGTAGGGTATCACATGACAATTTACATAATTAATGAGATGGGGGACGTATAAGTGCAAATTATCACTTGTACGTACTCATGGCAAGTCTCCGCCATCAATAGCCAGTAGAAGAAGTGGAGGTACGTTAGAATGTAAGCACCTTCCAGCAATAAACGCATCTGTTTAGCAAAAAATGAAAAAAGACTCTGTCATTAAATTGTCACTAATCGTTGTATTAGTAACTACTCAAAGTATTCGCTGATGCTGCTGGATTTCATGTTCTTCCAATAACTCTGACAGTGTATCACCGACGCTACGACTACAGTGATAGTGGCTGTCAAGCAAGAGTATCATACCACGCTCACCCCCTCCGGCAATGCTTGTTCATGTCAAAAATACCGATTTGCACCGTGGTTCGGAAACCACGTTAAGCTGTAGATGCCCCTGTAACCCGCTGCGTGATATAGTTCAAATGACGGAGGGAGGCAACGGCAACCCACCTCCAACACAACCATGCCTAGCAAAGCACTGTGGTGTTCAAAACAACCTTCAGGTAGAAGACTGTTGTGTTATTTAAATTTAAAAAAATATGAATTGCTTGAAGCTAAAGTTATTTCAGAAGCTTCAGTAATTAATGAGTGTGCAAATTTACGTATCAGCTTTAGCGGTGATGAAAGTGCGGCTAAGAGATGACAAATAGAAAATGATGACAGATACACCGACGCAAAAAATTGCAACATCAAGAAATGATTAAGGTAGAATAATGAAATTTCGGGAATACATCTGTCTAGGTAACATATCTAAGTGATTAACATTGTAAGATCACAGGTTAACATAAGCGCGACATAAGCCATTGCAAATGTGAAATGCTGGTATATTAATAATCAGTGTGACAGCCAGAGTGACTGTGTTGTACAGGAGCCAGGTGTAACTTTGTGATGAACTTGGTCGATCAATATATAGGCGATTAATTCTGTTTGTGGGTGACACTGCAGTTGTCGTCCGATGGTGCCCCATGTAAAAAATGCCCACTTTCACCGTGGTTTGTATGCTGATTATAGGCTTCTATTGATCAGGAATGCTCGACTGGAGACAGACCTGATAATCGAGCACGTAAAGGAAACACGTCGACACGAACAATTTTGCACTCAGGGTTCTGTTTCAAGCTCGTTGTGACAGCTCGAGTAGTAAACAATACGACGATAACTCCAAAGCATGAGTGCAACTTATCCTGGGGCACCTCCCCCCCCCCCACCCCCAACCCGCCGCCACCCACCCCTCGCCCCCTGCTCCACTTATACAGGATGTTACAAAAAGCCGGCCGCGGTGGCCGTGCGGTTCTGGCGCTGCAGTCCGGAACCGCGGGACTGCTACGGTCGCAGGTTCGAATCCTGCCTCGGGCATGGGTGTGTGTGATGTCCTTAGGTTAGTTAGGTTTAAGTAGTTCTAAGTTATAGGGGACTTACGACCTAAGATGTTGAGTCCCATAGTGCTCAGAGCCATTTGAACCATTTGTTACAAAAAGGTACGGCCAAACTTTCAGGAAACATTCCTCACTCACAAAGAAAGAAAATATGTTATGTGGACATGTGTCCGGAAACGCTTACTTTCCATGTTAGAGCTCATTTTATTACTTCTCTTCAAATCACATTAATCATGGAATGGAAACACACAGCAACAGAACGTAACAGCGTGACTTCAAACACTTTGTTACAGGAAATGTTCAAAATGTCCTCCGTTAGCGAGGATACATGCATCCACCCTCCGTAGGTGGAATCCCTGACGCGCTGATGCAGCCCTGGAGAATGGCGTATTGTATCACAACCGTCCACAATACGAGCACGAAGAGTCTCTACATTTGGTACCGGGTTTGCGTAGACAAGAACTTTCAAATGCCCCCATAAATGCAAGTCAAGAGGGTTGAGGTCAGGAGAGCGTGGAGGCCATGGAATTGGTCCGCCTCTACCAATCCATCGGTCACCGAATCTGTTGTTTAGAAGCGTATGAATACTTCGACTGAAATGTGCAGGAGCTCCATCGTGCATGAATCACATGTTGTGTCGTACTTGTAAAGGTACATGTTCTAGCAGCACGGGTAGAGTATCCCGTATGAAATCATGATAACGTGCTCCATTGAGCGTAGGTGGAAGAACGAAACTAAAATGAGCTCTAACATGGAAATAAAGCGTTTCCGGACACATGTCCACGTAATATCTTTTCTTTATTTGTGTGTGAGGAATGTTTTCTGAAAGTTTGACCGTACCTTTTTGTAACACCCTGTATAATGTTAAACATTCTGCTACCGCTGTTGCATTATTTGACACGATCTCTCTCTATCTCATTCGCATTCACTTTCTTGATTATTACAGTAACCATTTTTTGCGATTCTCTACCATTTACGGAGCAGTCACTGTCCTCTAGTAACACCTAAAAGTCTAAGCGCACTTTTCTACTCGTACAAGTCATATCACGTTAACTGTTTGAGATTCTTGTATCTGTATTAAGTTTATTCAAAACTTTTCTTTTTAATGGGTCCGGCACACAGTTTTAATCTGCCAGGAAGTTTCATATCAGCGCACACTCCGCTGCAGAGTGAAAAATCTCATTCTGGAAACATCCCCCAGGGTGTGGTTAAGCCATGTCTCCGCAATATCCTTTCTTTCAGGAGTGCCAGTTCTGCTAGGTTCGCAGGAGACCTTCTGTAAAGTTTGGAAAGTAGGAGACGAGGTACTGGCAGGAGTAAAGCTGAGAGGACGGGGCGTGAGTCGTGCTTGGGTAGCTCAGTTGGTAGAGCACTTGCCCGCGAAAGGCAAAGGTCCCGAGTTCGAGTCTCCGTCCGGCACACAGTTTTAATCTGCCAGGAAGCTTCATACCAGCGCACACTCCGCTGCAGAGTGAAAAATCTCATTCTGCTAACAGCACCTATCCGCAGTCCCTGTCCATGTCCGTGCTACAGAGAGATTCCCGCAGAAGGTCGGATGTAATTGTGCATCCGCACTGAAGAAGGTCGATTTTTTCGGGCATTTACATAATTGATTCGCCTCGATGAGCAACGAATCCACCTTCTTCAGTGAGGATGGACAATTATGTCTGACCTCCTGTGGGAACCTCTAAGTAGTGAACCTGGACGACATGGGCAGGGACAGCGCTAGGTGGGACTGTGAGTCGGCACACTGGCGTGCTGAGGTAGTCCGCATGGTTGCGATAACACTGTGTGTGGGTGGCGCAGTGATTAACACAGCTGCCTGGTAAGTAGGATCCTCGGTTCGAATCCCAGTCCGGCACACATTTTCATCCACCGCCGCTGATCCGTAACGTCCCGATGTAGCTCACATCAATAGTCCCTTCCCTTGGCTGACTCACAGTCACCTCCTCCATCGCGAGGAACACCTCAGTGTTGCTGTTATTCCCCGTTGACAGTCGTCGACATCTTGTTGGACTGGCCAGTTTTAGCCGCTCTGCGACAGACTTTTAACCTTCCTGCACCCTGCCTACGTTGTCAGGCGACAAGGTCTCAACGGCTAATTCAGTTTTACGATCTATTCGTGAGTGGGTTTTTTATCATACAATCTAAGGGTGGGAGTCGTGGCCTCCTCTCCCAGGCCTTTACCCTCGCTAAATTTTCTCTCTTTCTTACTCTTTCTTTGCTGTTTGTTCGCATTGGTGTTCGTCTTTTCCCTATACAGGGTAGTCCATTGATAGTGACCGGGCCAAATATCTCTCAAAATAAGCATCAAACGAAAAAAAAACTACAAAGAACGAAACTCGTCTAGCTTGAAGGGGGAAACCAGAAGGCGCTATTTTCGCCCGCTACATGGCGCTGCGTTTTTTAAATAGGAACCCCCATTTTTATTACATATTCGTGTAGTACGTAAAGAACTATGAATGTTTTAGTTGGGCCACTTTTTTTGCTTTGTGATAGATGGCGCTGTAATAGTCACAAACGTATAAGTACGTGGTATCACGTAACATTCCGCCAGTGCGGACGGTATTTGCTTCGTGTTACATTACCCGTGTTAAAATGGACCGTTTACCAACTGCAGTAAAGGTCGATATCGTGTTCATGTATGGCTATTTTGATCAAAATGCCCAACGGGTGTTTGCTATGTATGCTGCTCAGTATCCTGGACGACATCATCCAAGTTTCCAGAGCGTTCGCCGGATAGTTACGTTATTTAATGAAACAGGAAGCGTTCAGCCACATGTGAAACGTCAACCACGACCTGCAACAAATGATGATGCCCAAGTAAGTGTTTTAGCTGCTGTCGCGACTAATCCGCACGTCAGTAGCACACAAATTGCGCGAGAATCGGGAATCTCAAAACTGTCGGTGTTGAGAATGCTACATCACCGTCGATTGCACCCGTACCATATTTCTACGCACCAGGAATAGCATGGCGACGACTTTGAACATCGTGTACAGTTCTGCCACTGGGCACAAGAGAAATTACGGGACGATGACAGATTTTTTGCACGCGATCTGTTTAGCGACGAAGCGTCATTCAACAACAGCGGTAACGTAAACCGGCATAATACGCACTACTGGGCAACGAAAAATCCACGATGGCTGAGACAAGTGGAACATCAGCGACCTTGTCGGGTTAATGCATGGTGCGGCATTATGGGAGGAAGGATAATTGGCCCCCATTTTATCGATGGCAATCTAAATGGTGCAATGTATGCTGATTTCCCACGTAATGTTCTACCGATGTTACTACAAGATGTTTCACTGCATGACAGAATGGCGATGTACTTCCAACATGATGGATGTCCGGCACATAGCTCACGTGCGGTTCAAGCCGTATTGAGTAGCATATTTCACGACAGGTGGATTGGTCGTCGAAGCACCTTACCATGGCCCGCACGTTCACCGGATATGACGTCACCGGATTTCTTCCTGTGGGGAAAGTTGAAGGATATTTGCTATCGTGATCCACCGACAACGCCTGACAACATGCGTCGGCGCATTGTCAATGCATCTGCGAACATTACGGAAGGCGAACTACTCGCTGTTGAGAGGAATGTCGTTACACGTATTGCCAAATGCATTGAGGTTGACGAACATCATTTTGAGCATTTATTGCATTAATGTGGTATTTGCAGGTAATCACGCTGTAACAGCATGCGTTCTCAGAAATGATAAGTTCACGAAGGTACATGTATCACATTGGAACAACCGAAATGAAATGTTCAAACGTACCTACGTTCTGTATTTTAATTTAAAAAACCTACCTGTTACCAACTGTTCGTCTAAAATTGTGAGCTATATGTTTGTGACTATTACAGCGCTATCTATGACAAAGCGAAAAAAGTGGTCCAATTAAAACATTCATATTTCTTTACGTACTACACGAATATGTAATAAAAAATGCGGGTTCCCATTTTAAAAAACGGAGTTGATTCCATTTGACCTAGGGCAGCGTCATCTAGCGGACCAACCATAGCGCCATCTGGTTTCCCCCTTCAAGCTAGACAAGTTTCGTTCTTTGTAGTTTTTTCGTTTGACGCTCATTTCGTGAGATATTTGGACCAGTCACGATCAGTGGACCACCCTGTATGTGTTCCTCCAGCTATGTCTTGTGAGCTGGAGATTTTAGTGTGTTGCAGGGTGGGTGGCTCATTCTTTTCTCCTCTTGCGATCAGCCAGCCCCGGCCATCTGCTGTATTATTTTAGTACCTTCTATCGCTTTCTTCCTTTTAGTGGATTTTTCCACTTTTGTCTTGCCTCTTTCGTGTTGTTTTTCAGTGTAGTTCCCTGTTCGCTTTCCACCTATTTTATTTCCCTGACTCTTTTGAGGAATGGTTTTACTCCACGAGCTGTTTGGATGTGGAAAAAGTGGCTGAAGACCCCATAGTTTGGTCCTCTTCTCTCCAACCCAACCAACCAATCTTTCCCTTGCCTTTCCTTTCTCACCTCCTCCCCAACCACTTTCAATTTACACATAATCATAGTGACTGAGCTAGAGGCCAAAGTTAAGTACACCTGCAAGTACGAGAGCAACCCAATGCCTGAATGACGCTCAGGAATGGAAGCTGTATTAGGCGAGTTCCCATTTGAGCAACAGCTGACAGGGGCTGGAGGAGGTCTATTACGAAATGTTTCTCTTCAAGCCCCTATCTTCGGCGTCATTTCCGCTGGCAGAAGGACTATGTGGGGAGCAGAAGACAAAAAGCCCCCCTGGCCGTTATGTTGGTACCGGCGCCGCTTGCCGAGTGTGCTGCAGGAGCGGCAGCGCTTTGCCGCGTCGGGTTGCCGCTCTAGCGATCGGGCCTCCGGGACATTATGGGACCTCCTGGGGGAGCCTTCCCACTTTACTGCCGCCGTAAAAGCGGCTCGCGGACCGAACTGGCGCGGCCGCCCTGCTGGGAAACCGAGAGAAATTTTATTACGCTTTGCTTACTGGGCACCCGAAAGCTACCGGAGAACAACCCCTCTCTCTCCTGATGCCCCGGCGCGTTCAGATAATTTTAGGAACATAAGACTTTTATCCATTGTGGATGTGGAGCACTGCGACTGTGGTGTGAACAGGTTTTCAGAAATTACTGCAACCAGTCGCCTTTTATGTAGATGTATTTTATTTAACCATGACCGGTTTCGAGCTGCCTAGCAACTCATCATCAGATGGTGTATACATTTAGTGCTTTTTTGTACCCATTGTGTGGGTGGTTGAGTATCTGTGGCTAGACAGAAACGAGAACAAATAATCGCTACATGTGGTACAGTAACACGAAATATTTACAGCATAATTTATGTTTAACGTATAAGAGCAAATAATCACTACATGTGGTACAGTTACATGAAATATTTACAGTTTAATTTACGTTTTGAGGTGTTACTTACAAATAAATCTTTTTGCAGGTATATATATCTCTTTTAGGACGTATTTTTGAAACCATTGTGTCTTGTTTTGCACAATTTCACAAGATAAAACTTTCACTAGATGTATATTACTTTTATGAGGCACTGTTGGAAACATATATCTCGTTTTTCGTAAACATCGCTGAACACACTTAGCCACAGATACAAATACTGGATTTACACATTATAAACAAGCCAAAGATTGCAATATAACTACAGTATCAAAGATTTCAAGTTGACCAGAGGCATTATTAGTCATCACACACACTGACAAGAGATTTGTCTTTATTACATAGAAAATAAATGTAAATTAGCTTAAACTAGTAAAATGTTTATTTATAAATTAGCTGTGCAATTTAACAGGTATATAAAACTAGATTTTATACATTATATTTCAGTTACATTTAAGATTATTGGTATTGAGAGTATTATGACAGCTATTTTCTTGCTCCTTCCATTGGCTGATCTTGGCATATGATGTCTGGGATGAGAGGTTGATGGTTAACTTGAAATAATAAGTAATGCTGGAACTTGTAAGGGTATGGAAAAGGAGTTGGCGGTGGGGGGGGGGGGGGAGGTGGTTGTACAGGAAAAAGGAGAGGGGGGGGGTTGAGAGGGTGATGTGGAGAGAGAAGAGAGCTGAAGGGGGGGGGGCAGAAGTGGTACAGGCTTTTATGTGTGTGTGTGGGGGGGGGCATTTTGTTACTGAATGACTGTTTAGTTTTTTAAGTTCAAAGAATCCTTAAAATTCTGAAAGAAGGAGTTATTCGCCAGTTCTGTCTGCTCATTTAAAATGGTATGTGGGGAATTATGTTTGTGGGTAAAAATCTCTAATTGTTCGAGAAGATCCATCTTGAATCCCTTGTCTACAGTGTGTAGGATTTGAAGGTTAGTTTTAATGTCTGTTATGGAATGTTTATTATCTGCTAGATGGGTAGCAAAAGTGGATCTATTTAAGTTGTTTAGGCGAAGTGCATCAGTGTGCTCTTTGTATCGGATCTCAAAATTTCTACCTGTTTGCCCTATGTAGTAGCAGGAGCAGCTGTCACATCTTAATTTATATATACCAGATTTTTGGTAGGGTGTGCTGGCTCTTTTGGTGTTGTGGACTATTTTGTTCTGTATTTTGTTGTTAGTGTGAAAACTTATTTTGACATTATGTGGTTTGAATAGCTTAGCAAGTTTGTATGAGATATTGCCGAGAAACGGCATACAAACAAATTTGGTTTCTTCTGCTACTGAGGTCTGGCTTGCTAGTTTTGCTTTGTTAGATATAATGTTTTTATCTAATTTTTCAATTATGCTTGGGTCATAAGCATTGTTTGATGCTATTGTTTTTAATATATTGATTTCATTAATTTTTGCAGTAGGATCAGCTTGAATCTTGTTGATACGGTTAAGTGCTGATTTGAAAAAAGCTAGTTTATGCTGATTTGGGTGGCATGATGTATTGTTTATTATAACATCTGAAGTGGTGGGTTTCCTATATATCTGAAATTTATGTTTGTTGTTGTGATGTGTTATGTTTAGGTCAAGAAAATAGATACCTTTTTGGGTTTGGTGTTCTACTGTGAACTGTATTTTGGGGTGAACATTATTAAGTTTACCAGCTAAGGCCTCAATTTCAGTGGCTGTCCCATCATATAACAACAGGGTGTCATCAACATATCGTTTATAATAAATGATCTTGTCTGTTTCTATTGGGTTTGCTTTAAAGAATTTAATTTCAAGATCATTAATGTAGATGTCAGCAAGAAGGCCAGCTAGACTACTGCCCATTGCTAGACCATCATGTTGAATATATATTTTGTTGTTGAAGGTGAAGTAATTGTGGGACAGCACTAATTCAAGTAAATCCATCAGCTCACAGATTTCCATGTCACTTAACTTTTTATGTTGTAATAAGTTACTTTTTATTATTCGAAGTGTGTCTATTATAGGTATGTTTGTGTACAGGTTGACAATATCAAGGGATGCAAAGTTAGCTGCATTGGGAATGGAAATTTCTCTGATACTGTCAATCAAATCATAGGTGTTTTTTATGGAATAATTGGTTGGGAATGTATAATATTTCTTGAGTATTTCATGCAGTTTTTTAGTCACTTTGTACCCTGGGCTATTTATGGAATTCACAATCGGGCGTATCGGGTGTCCATCTTTATGAATTTTAGGTTGTGATCTAAGCTTTGGTGCTGTAGGGTTCATTATAACACATTGTTTGGCTTCAATGGATGTCAGCAGAAAGTTACAATTTTTTAACATGTCTTTTATTTTAGCTTGGTATTTGGGAGTGGGGTCAGATTTCAACTCAGTAATGTTGTTATTCTTGAAAAATTCTAGGGTTTTCTTAATGTAATCAGACTCGTACATTATCACGGCTGTGCTGCCTTTGTCAGATTTAACAACAAGGGCACTACTGTTTGTTAATTTGTTTCAGTGTTGCAGATTCATCATGTTTATTACTATGGAGCCTTTGTGCATCTATGGTTTTCTTTATTATTTTGTTTGCATCATGGGCTAGAGCATTTTGATCATTCTGATCTAGTTTTGATGTTATACATGCTATTTTGGTGTTAGTTATTAGGTCTTTAACACTGTTGTAATCAAGTTTTGTGGCTATATTATGTTTAAGTCCCTTATTTAACAAATTTAATTCTGTGCTATTGAAATTAATGCTTGTTGTGTTAACTACTCTCTCAAAGAATTTATGTTGCACGGGAGGGCATTCATTTGGTGGAATGGGGAATTTTTTGGCAATCAGGAGTGAGAGCTTTTCTTTTTGTTTATGTGCAATTTTCAACATCTCTTTATGCACATTTAGTTGGGTTAGATCTAAGAAATTCGTGATTTGGCTTAGAGTGAGATAGTTGCTTAACTCTAAGTGCAGCATGTAGATGTCCCTGTTTAACAAGTCTTTTCGTTTGTAATGTGATCTAATTTCATTTTTGATCCATACAATTTCACATTTTCTCTTGGCTGCTTGTGCAGATTCACTCTGGTCTTTAACTACAACTCTTATGTAATTAGGAGTTACATTCTCTAAGATACATTGCTTATTAAATTTGATGGCAAGAATAGTTTTCATTAGTTTCACTTTGCACTTCCTGTATTTGTTCATTGTTCCTTTTACCTGGCTAGGTAGCAAAATAAGACTTTTATCCATTGTGGATGTGGAGCACTGCGACTGTGGTGTGAACAGGTTTTCAGAAATTACTGCAACCAGTCGCCTTTTATGTAGATGTATTTTATTTAACCATGACCGGTTTCGAGCTGCCTAGCAACTCATCATCAGATGGTGTATACATTTAGTGCTTTTTTGTACCCATTGTGTGGGTGGTTGAGTATCTGTGGCTAGACAGAAACGAGAACAAATAATCGCTACATGTGGTACAGTAACACGAAATATTTACAGCATAATTTATGTTTAACGTATAAGAGCAAATAATCACTACATGTGGTACAGTTACATGAAATATTTACAGTTTAATTTACGTTTTGAGGTGTTACTTACAAATAAATCTTTTTGCAGGTATATATATCTCTTTTAGGACGTATTTTTGAAACCATTGTGTCTTGTTTTGCACAATTTCACAAGATAAAACTTTCACTAGATGTATATTACTTTTATGAGGCACTGTTGGAAACATATATCTCGTTTTTCGTAAACATCGCTGAACACACTTAGCCACAGATACAAATACTGGATTTACACATTATAAACAAGCCAAAGATTGCAATATAACTACAGTATCAAAGATTTCAAGTTGACCAGAGGCATTATTAGTCATCACACACACTGACAAGAGATTTGTCTTTATTACATAGAAAATAAATGTAAATTAGCTTAAACTAGTAAAATGTTTATTTATAAATTAGCTGTGCAATTTAACAGGTATATAAAACTAGATTTTATACATTATATTTCAGTTACATTTAAGATTATTGGTATTGAGAGTATTATGACAGCTATTTTCTTGCTCCTTCCATTGGCTGATCTTGGCATATGATGTCTGGGATGAGAGGTTGATGGTTAACTTGAAATAATAAGTAATGCTGGAACTTGTAAGGGTATGGAAAAGGAGTTGGCGGTGGGGGGGGGAGGTGGTTGTACAGGAAAAAGGAGAGGGGGGGTTGAGAGGGTGATGTGGAGAGAGAAGAGAGCTGAAGGGGGGGGGGCAGAAGTGGTACAGGCTTTTATGTGTGTGTGTGGGGGGGGGGCATTTTGTTACTGAATGACTGTTTAGTTTTTTAAGTTCAAAGAATCCTTAAAATTCTGAAAGAAGGAGTTATTCGCCAGTTCTGTCTGCTCATTTAAAATGGTATGTGGGGAATTATGTTTGTGGGTAAAAATCTCTAATTGTTCGAGAAGATCCATCTTGAATCCCTTGTCTACAGTGTGTAGGATTTGAAGGTTAGTTTTAATGTCTGTTATGGAATGTTTATTATCTGCTAGATGGGTAGCAAAAGTGGATCTATTTAAGTTGTTTAGGCGAAGTGCATCAGTGTGCTCTTTGTATCGGATCTCAAAATTTCTACCTGTTTGCCCTATGTAGTAGCAGGAGCAGCTGTCACATCTTAATTTATATATACCAGATTTTTGGTAGGGTGTGCTGGCTCTTTTGGTGTTGTGGACTATTTTGTTCTGTATTTTGTTGTTAGTGTGAAAACTTATTTTGACATTATGTGGTTTGAATAGCTTAGCAAGTTTGTATGAGATATTGCCGAGAAACGGCATACAAACAAATTTGGTTTCTTCTGCTACTGAGGTCTGGCTTGCTAGTTTTGCTTTGTTAGATATAATGTTTTTATCTAATTTTTCAATTATGCTTGGGTCATAAGCATTGTTTGATGCTATTGTTTTTAATATATTGATTTCATTAATTTTTGCAGTAGGATCAGCTTGAATCTTGTTGATACGGTTAAGTGCTGATTTGAAAAAAGCTAGTTTATGCTGATTTGGGTGGCATGATGTATTGTTTATTATAACATCTGAAGTGGTGGGTTTCCTATATATCTGAAATTTATGTTTGTTGTTGTGATGTGTTATGTTTAGGTCAAGAAAATAGATACCTTTTTGGGTTTGGTGTTCTACTGTGAACTGTATTTTGGGGTGAACATTATTAAGTTTACCAGCTAAGGCCTCAATTTCAGTGGCTGTCCCATCATATAACAACAGGGTGTCATCAACATATCGTTTATAATAAATGATCTTGTCTGTTTCTATTGGGTTTGCTTTAAAGAATTTAATTTCAAGATCATTAATGTAGATGTCAGCAAGAAGGCCAGCTAGACTACTGCCCATTGCTAGACCATCATGTTGAATATATATTTTGTTGTTGAAGGTGAAGTAATTGTGGGACAGCACTAATTCAAGTAAATCCATCAGCTCACAGATTTCCATGTCACTTAACTATTTATGTTGTAATAAGTTATTTTTTATTATTCGAAGTGTGTCTATTATAGGTATGTTTGTGTACAGGTTGACAATATCAAGGGATGCAAAGTTAGCTGCATTGGGAATGGAAATTTCTCTGATACTGTCAATCAAATCATAGGTGTTTTTTATGGAATAATTGGTTGGGAATGTATAATATTTCTTGAGTATTTCATGCAGTTTTTTAGTCACTTTGTACCCTGGGCTATTTATGGAATTCACAATCGGGCGTATCGGGTGTCCATCTTTATGAATTTTAGGTTGTGATCTAAGCTTTGGTGCTGTAGGGTTCATTATAACACATTGTTTGGCTTCAATGGATGTCAGCAGAAAGTTACAATTTTTTAACATGTCTTTTATTTTAGCTTGGTATTTGGGAGTGGGGTCAGATTTCAACTCAGTTATGTTGTTATTCTTGAAAAATTCTAGGGTTTTCTTAATGTAATCAGACTCGTACATTATCACGGCTGTGCTGCCTTTGTCAGATTTAACAACAAGGGCACTACTGTTTGTTAATTTGTTTCAGTGTTGCAGATTCATCATGTTTATTACTATGGAGCCTTTGTGCATCTATGGTTTTCTTTATTATTTTGTTTGCATCATGGGCTAGAGCATTTTGATCATTCTGATCTAGTTTTGATGTTATACATGCTATTTTGGTGTTAGTTATTAGGTCTTTAACACTGTTGTAATCAAGTTTTGTGGCTATATTATGTTTAAGTCCCTTATTTAACAAATTTAATTCTGTGCTATTGAAATTAATGCTTGTTGTGTTAACTACTCTCTCAAAGAATTTATGTTGCACGGGAGGGCATTCATTTGGTGGAATGGGGAATTTTTTGGCAATCAGGAGTGAGAGCTTTTCTTTTTGTTTATGTGCAATTTTCAACATCTCTTTATGCACATTTAGTTGGGTTAGATCTAAGAAATTCGTGATTTGGCTTAGAGTGAGATAGTTGCTTAACTCTAAGTGCAGCATGTAGATGTCCCTGTTTAACAAGTCTTTTCGTTTGTAATGTGATCTAATTTCATTTTTGATCCATACAATTTCACATTTTCTCTTGGCTGCTTGTGCAGATTCACTCTGGTCTTTAACTACAACTCTTATGTAATTAGGAGTTACATTCTCTAAGATACATTGCTTATTAAATTTGATGGCAAGAATAGTTTTCATTAGTTTCACTTTGCACTTCCTGTATTTGTTCATTGTTCCTTTTACCTGGCTAGGTAGCAAAATAAGACTTTTATCCATTGTGGATGTGGAGCACTGCGACTGTGGTGTGAACAGGTTTTCAGAAATTACTGCAACCAGTCGCCTTTTATGTAGATGTATTTTATTTAACCATGACCGGTTTCGAGCTGCCTAGCAACTCATCATCAGATGGTGTATACATTTAGTGCTTTTTTGTACCCATTGTGTGGGTGGTTGAGTATCTGTGGCTAGACAGAAACGAGAACAAATAATCGCTACATGTGGTACAGTAACACGAAATATTTACAGCATAATTTATGTTTAACGTATAAGAGCAAATAATCACTACATGTGGTACAGTTACATGAAATATTTACAGTTTAATTTACGTTTTGAGGTGTTACTTACAAATAAATCTTTTTGCAGGTATATATATCTCTTTTAGGACGTATTTTTGAAACCATTGTGTCTTGTTTTGCACAATTTCACAAGATAAAACTTTCACTAGATGTATATTACTTTTATGAGGCACTGTTGGAAACATATATCTCGTTTTTCGTAAACATCGCTGAACACACTTAGCCACAGATACAAATACTGGATTTACACATTATAAACAAGCCAAAGATTGCAATATAACTACAGTATCAAAGATTTCAAGTTGACCAGAGGCATTATTAGTCATCACACACACTGACAAGAGATTTGTCTTTATTACATAGAAAATAAATGTAAATTAGCTTAAACTAGTAAAATGTTTATTTATAAATTAGCTGTGCAATTTAACAGGTATATAAAACTAGATTTTATACATTATATTTCAGTTACATTTAAGATTATTGGTATTGAGAGTATTATGACAGCTATTTTCTTGCTCCTTCCATTGGCTGATCTTGGCATATGATGTCTGGGATGAGAGGTTGATGGTTAACTTGAAATAATAAGTAATGCTGGAACTTGTAAGGGTATGGAAAAGGAGTTGGCGGTGGGGGGGGGGGGAGGTGGTTGTACAGGAAAAAGGAGAGGGGGGGGTTGAGAGGGTGATGTGGAGAGAGAAGATAGCTGAAGGGGGGGGGCAGAAGTGGTACAGGCTTTTATGTGTGTGTGTGGGGGGGGCATTTTGTTACTGAATGACTGTTTAGTTTTTTAAGTTCAAAGAATCCTTAAAATTCTGAAAGAAGGAGTTATTCGCCAGTTCTGTCTGCTCATTTAAAATGGTATGTGGGGAATTATGTTTGTGGGTAAAAATCTCTAATTGTTCGAGAAGATCCATCTTGAATCCCTTGTCTACAGTGTGTAGGATTTGAAGGTTAGTTTTAATGTCTGTTATGGAATGTTTATTATCTGCTAGATGGGTAGCAAAAGTGGATCTATTTAAGTTGTTTAGGCGAAGTGCATCAGTGTGCTCTTTGTATCGGATCTCAAAATTTCTACCTGTTTGCCCTATGTAGTAGCAGGAGCAGCTGTCACATCTTAATTTATATATACCAGATTTTTGGTAGGGTGTGCTGGCTCTTTTGGTGTTGTGGACTATTTTGTTCTGTATTTTGTTGTTAGTGTGAAAACTTATTTTGACATTATGTGGTTTGAATAGCTTAGCAAGTTTGTATGAGATATTGCCGAGAAACGGCATACAAACAAATTTGGTTTCTTCTGCTACTGAGGTCTGGCTTGCTAGTTTTGCTTAGTTAGATATAATGTTTTTATCTAATTTTTCAATTATGCTTGGGTCATAAGCATTGTTTGATGCTATTGTTTTTAATATATTGATTTCATTAATTTTTGCAGTAGGATCAGCTTGAATCTTGTTGATACGGTTAAGTGCTGATTTGAAAAAAGCTAGTTTATGCTGATTTGGGTGGCATGATGTATTGTTTATTATAACATCTGAAGTGGTGGGTTTCCTATATATCTGAAATTTATGTTTGTTGTTGTGATGTGTTATGTTTAGGTCAAGAAAATAGATACCTTTTTGGGTTTGGTGTTCTACTGTGAACTGTATTTTGGGGTGAACATTATTAAGTTTACCAGCTAAGGCCTCAATTTCAGTGGCTGTCCCATCATATAACAACGGGGTGTCATCAACATATCGTTTATAATAAATGATCTTGTCTGTTTCTATTGGGTTTGCTTTAAAGAATTTAATTTCAAGATCATTAATGTAGATGTCAGCAAGAAGGCCAGCTAGACTACTGCCCATTGCTAGACCATCATGTTGAACATATATTTTGTTGTTGAAGGTGAAGTAATTGTGGGACAGCACTAATTCAAGTAAATCCATCAGCTCACAGATTTCCATGTCACTTAACTTTTTATGTTGTAATAAGTTATTTTTTATTATTCGAAGTGTGTCTATTATAGGTATGTTTGTGTACAGGTTGACAATATCAAGGGATGCAAAGTTAGCTGCATTGGGAATGGAAATTTCTCTGATACTGTCAATCAAATCATAGGTGTTTTTTATGGAATAATTGGTTGGGAATGTATAATATTTCTTGAGTATTTCATACAGTTTTTTAGTCACTTTGTACCCTGGGCTATTTATGGAATTCACAATCGGGCGTATCGGGTGTCCATCTTTATGAATTTTAGGTTGTGATCTAAGCTTTGGTGCTGTAGGGTTCATTATAACACATTGTTTGGCTTCAATGGATGTCAGCAGAAAGTTACAATTTTTTAACATGTCTTTTATTTTAGCTTGGTATTTGGGAGTGGGGTCAGATTTCAACTCAGTTATGTTGTTATTCTTGAAAAATTCTAGGGTTTTCTTAATGTAATCAGACTCGTACATTATCACGGCTGTGCTGCCTTTGTCAGATTTAACAACAAGGGCACTACTGTTTGTTAATTTGTTTCAGTGTTGCAGATTCATCATGTTTATTACTATGGAGCCTTTGTGCATCTATGGTTTTCTTTATTATTTTGTTTGCATCATGGGCTAGAGCATTTTGATCATTCTGATCTAGTTTTGATGTTATACATGCTATTTTGGTGTTAGTTATTAGGTCTTTAACACTGTTGTAATCAAGTTTTGTGGCTATATTATGTTTAAGTCCCTTATTTAACAAATTTAATTCTGTGCTATTGAAATTAATGCTTGTTGTGTTAACTACTCTCTCAAAGAATTTATGTTGCACGGGAGGGCATTCATTTGGTGGAATGGGGAATTTTTTGGCAATCAGGAGTGAGAGCTTTTCTTTTTGTTTATGTGCAATTTTCAACATCTCTTTATGCACATTTAGTTGGGTTAGATCTAAGAAATTCGTGATTTGGCTTAGAGTGAGATAGTTGCTTAACTCTAAGTGCAGCATGTAGATGTCCCTGTTTAACAAGTCTTTTCGTTTGTAATGTGATCTAATTTCATTTTTGATACATACAATTTCACATTTTCTCTTGGCTGCTTGTGCAGATTCACTCTGGTCTTTAACTACAACTCTTATGTAATTAGGAGTTACATTCTCTAAGATACATTGCTTATTAAATTTGATGGCAAGAATAGTTTTCATTAGTTTCACTTTGCACTTCCTGTATTTGTTCATTGTTCCTTTTACCTGGCTAGGTAGCAAAATAAGACTTTTATCCATTGTGGATGTGGAGCACTGCGACTGTGGTGTGAACAGGTTTTCAGAAATTACTGCAACCAGTCGCCTTTTATGTAGATGTATTTTATTTAACCATGACCGGTTTCGAGCTGCCTAGCAACTCATCATCAGATGGTGTATACATTTAGTGCTTTTTTGTACCCATTGTGTGGGTGGTTGAGTATCTGTGGCTAGACAGAAACGAGAACAAATAATCGCTACATGTGGTACAGTAACACGAAATATTTACAGCATAATTTATGTTTAACGTATAAGAGCAAATAATCACTACATGTGGTACAGTTACATGAAATATTTACAGTTTAATTTACGTTTTGAGGTGTTACTTACAAATAAATCTTTTTGCAGGTATATATATCTCTTTTAGGACGTATTTTTGAAACCATTGTGTCTTGTTTTGCACAATTTCACAAGATAAAACTTTCACTAGATGTATATTACTTTTATGAGGCACTGTTGGAAACATATATCTCGTTTTTCGTAAACATCGCTGAACACACTTAGCCACAGATACAAATACTGGATTTACACATTATAAACAAGCCAAAGATTGCAATATAACTACAGTATCAAAGATTTCAAGTTGACCAGAGGCATTATTAGTCATCACACACACTGACAAGAGATTTGTCTTTATTACATAGAAAATAAATGTAAATTAGCTTAAACTAGTAAAATGTTTATTTATAAATTAGCTGTGCAATTTAACAGGTATATAAAACTAGATTTTATACATTATATTTCAGTTACATTTAAGATTATTGGTATTGAGAGTGTTATGACAGCTATTTTCTTGCTCCTTCCATTGGCTGATCTTGGCATATGATGTCTGGGATGAGAGGTTGATGGTTAACTTGAAATAATAAGTAATGCTGGAACTTGTAAGGGTATGGAAAAGGAGTTGGCGGTGGGGGGGGGGGGAGGTGGTTGTACAGGAAAAAGGAGAGGGGGGGGTTGAGAGGGTGATGTGGAGAGAGAAGAGAGCTGAAGGGGGGGGGGCAGAAGTGGTACAGGCTTTTATGTGTGTGTGTGTGGGGGGGGGGCATTTTGTTACTGAATGACTGTTTAGTTTTTTAAGTTCAAAGAATCCTTAAAATTCTGAAAGAAGGAGTTATTCGCCAGTTCTGTCTGCTCATTTAAAATGGTATGTGGGGAATTATGTTTGTGGGTAAAAATCTCTAATTGTTCGAGAAGATCCATCTTGAATCCCTTGTCTACAGTGTGTAGGATTTGAAGGTTAGTTTTAATGTCTGTTATGGAATGTTTATTATCTGCTAGATGGGTAGCAAAAGTGGATCTATTTAAGTTGTTTAGGCGAAGTGCATCAGTGTGCTCTTTGTATCGGATCTCAAAATTTCTACCTGTTTGCCCTATGTAGTAGCAGGAGCAGCTGTCACATCTTAATTTATATATACCAGATTTTTGGGAGGGTGTGCTGGCTCTTTTGGTGTTGTGGACTATTTTGTTCTGTATTTTGTTGTTAGTGTGAAAACTTATTTTGACATTATGTGGTTTGAATAGCTTAGCAAGTTTGTATGAGATATTGCCGAGAAACGGCATACAAACAAATTTGGTTTCTTCTGCTACTGAGGTCTGGCTTGCTAGTTTTGCTTTGTTAGATATAATGTTTTTATCTAATTTTTCAATTATGCTTGGGTCATAAGCATTGTTTGATGCTATTGTTTTTAATATATTGATTTCATTAATTTTTGCAGTAGGATCAGCTTGAATCTTGTTGATACGGTTAAGTGCTGATTTGAAAAAAGCTAGTTTATGCTGATTTGGGTGGCATGATGTATTGTTTATTATAACATCTGAAGTGGTGGGTTTCCTATATATCTGAAATTTATGTTTGTTGTTGTGATGTGTTATGTTTAGGTCAAGAAAATAGATACCTTTTTGGGTTTGGTGTTCTACTGTGAACTGTATTTTGGGGTGAACATTATTAAGTTTACCAGCTAAGGCCTCAATTTCAGTGGCTGTCCCATCATATAACAACAGGGTGTCATCAACATATCGTTTATAATAAATGATCTTGTCTGTTTCTATTGGGTTTGCTTTAAAGAATTTAATTTCAAGATCATTAATGTAGATGTCAGCAAGAAGGCCAGCTAGACTACTGCCCATTGCTAGACCATCATGTTGAATATATATTTTGTTGTTGAAGGTGAAGTAATTGTGGGACAGCACTAATTCAAGTAAATCCATCAGCTCACAGATTTCCATGTCACTTAACTTTTTATGTTGTAATAAGTTATTTTTTATTATTCGAAGTGTGTCTATTATAGGTATGTTTGTGTACAGGTTGACAATATCAAGGGATGCAAAGTTAGCTGCATTGGGAATGGAAATTTCTCTGATACTGTCAATCAAATCATAGGTGTTTTTTATGGAATAATTGGTTGGGAATGTATAATATTTCTTGAGTATTTCATGCAGTTTTTTAGTCACTTTGTACCCTGGGCTATTTATGGAATTCACAATCGGGCGTATCGGGTGTCCATCTTTATGAATTTTAGGTTGTGATCTAAGCTTTGGTGCTGTAGGGTTCATTATAACACATTGTTTGGCTTCAATGGATGTCAGCAGAAAGTTACAATTTTTTAACATGTCTTTTATTTTAGCTTGGTATTTGGGAGTGGGGTCAGATTTCAACTCAGTAATGTTGTTATTCTTGAAAAATTCTAGGGTTTTCTTAATGTAATCAGACTCGTACATTATCACGGCTGTGCTGCCTTTGTCAGATTTAACAACAAGGGCACTACTGTTTGTTAATTTGTTTCAGTGTTGCAGATTCATCATGTTTATTACTATGGAGCCTTTGTGCATCTATGGTTTTCTTTATTATTTTGTTTGCATCATGGGCTAGAGCATTTTGATCATTCTGATCTAGTTTTGATGTTATACATGCTATTTTGGTGTTAGTTATTAGGTCTTTAACACTGTTGTAATCAAGTTTTGTGGCTATATTATGTTTAAGTC
Organism: Schistocerca nitens; assembly: GCF_023898315.1. NCBI lineage: Eukaryota > Metazoa > Arthropoda > Insecta > Orthoptera > Acrididae > Schistocerca > Schistocerca nitens. The sequence continues at coordinate 897,711,099 of NC_064614.1, read as the reverse complement.
CCTTATTTAACAAATTTAATTCTGTGCTATTGAAATTAATGCTTGTTGTGTTAACTACTCTCTCAAAGAATTTATGTTGCACGGGAGGGCATTCATTTGGTGGAATGGGGAATTTTTTGGCAATCAGGAGTGAGAGCTTTTCTTTTTGTTTATGTGCAATTTTCAACATCTCTTTATGCACATTTAGTTGGGTTAGATCTAAGAAATTCGTGATTTGGCTTAGAGTGAGATAGTTGCTTAACTCTAAGTGCAGCATGTAGATGTCCCTGTTTAACAAGTCTTTTCGTTTGTAATGTGATCTAATTTCATTTTTGATACATACAATTTCACATTTTCTCTTGGCTGCTTGTGCAGATTCACTCTGGTCTTTAACTACAACTCTTATGTAATTAGGAGTTACATTCTCTAAGATACATTGCTTATTAAATTTGATGGCAAGAATAGTTTTCATTAGTTTCACTTTGCACTTCCTGTATTTGTTCATTGTTCCTTTTACCTGGCTAGGTAGCAAAATAAGACTTTTATCCATTGTGGATGTGGAGCACTGCGACTGTGGTGTGAACAGGTTTTCAGAAATTACTGCAACCAGTCGCCTTTTATGTAGATGTATTTTATTTAACCATGACCGGTTTCGAGCTGCCTAGCAACTCATCATCAGATGGTGTATACATTTAGTGCTTTTTTGTACCCATTGTGTGGGTGGTTGAGTATCTGTGGCTAGACAGAAACGAGAACAAATAATCGCTACATGTGGTACAGTAACACGAAATATTTACAGCATAATTTATGTTTAACGTATAAGAGCAAATAATCACTACATGTGGTACAGTTACATGAAATATTTACAGTTTAATTTACGTTTTGAGGTGTTACTTACAAATAAATCTTTTTGCAGGTATATATATCTCTTTTAGGACGTATTTTTGAAACCATTGTGTCTTGTTTTGCACAATTTCACAAGATAAAACTTTCACTAGATGTATATTACTTTTATGAGGCACTGTTGGAAACATATATCTCGTTTTTCGTAAACATCGCTGAACACACTTAGCCACAGATACAAATACTGGATTTACACATTATAAACAAGCCAAAGATTGCAATATAACTACAGTATCAAAGATTTCAAGTTGACCAGAGGCATTATTAGTCATCACACACACTGACAAGAGATTTGTCTTTATTACATAGAAAATAAATGTAAATTAGCTTAAACTAGTAAAATGTTTATTTATAAATTAGCTGTGCAATTTAACAGGTATATAAAACTAGATTTTATACATTATATTTCAGTTACATTTAAGATTATTGGTATTGAGAGTATTATGACAGCTATTTTCTTGCTCCTTCCATTGGCTGATCTTGGCATATGATGTCTGGGATGAGAGGTTGATGGTTAACTTGAAATAATAAGTAATGCTGGAACTTGTAAGGGTATGGAAAAGGAGTTGGCGGTGGGGGGGGGGGAGGTGGTTGTACAGGAAAAAGGAGAGGGGGGGGTTGAGAGGGTGATGTGGAGAGAGAAGAGAGCTGAAGGGGGGGGGCAGAAGTGGTACAGGCTTTTATGTGTGTGTGTGGGGGGGGGGCATTTTGTTACTGAATGACTGTTTAGTTTTTTAAGTTCAAAGAATCCTTAAAATTCTGAAAGAAGGAGTTATTCGCCAGTTCTGTCTGCTCATTTAAAATGGTATGTGGGGAATTATGTTTGTGGGTAAAAATCTCTAATTGTTCGAGAAGATCCATCTTGAATCCCTTGTCTACAGTGTGTAGGATTTGAAGGTTAGTTTTAATGTCTGTTATGGAATGTTTATTATCTGCTAGATGGGTAGCAAAAGTGGATCTATTTAAGTTGTTTAGGCGAAGTGCATCAGTGTGCTCTTTGTATCGGATCTCAAAATTTCTACCTGTTTGCCCTATGTAGTAGCAGGAGCAGCTGTCACATCTTAATTTATATATACCAGATTTTTGGTAGGGTGTGCTGGCTCTTTTGGTGTTGTGGACTATTTTGTTCTGTATTTTGTTGTTAGTGTGAAAACTTATTTTGACATTATGTGGTTTGAATAGCTTAGCAAGTTTGTATGAGATATTGCCGAGAAACGGCGTACAAACAAATTTGGTTTCTTCTGCTACTGAGGTCTGGCTTGCTAGTTTTGCTTAGTTAGATATAATGTTTTTATCTAATTTTTCAATTACGCTTGGGTCATAAGCATTGTTTGATGCTATTGTTTTTAATATATTGATTTCATTAATTTTTGCAGTAGGATCAGCTTGAATCTTGTTGATACGGTTAAGTGCTGATTTGAAAAAAGCTAGTTTATGCTGATTTGGGTGGCATGATGTATTGTTTATTATAACATCTGAAGTGGTGGGTTTCCTATATATCTGAAATTTATGTTTGTTGTTGTGATGTGTTATGTTTAGGTCAAGAAAATAGATACCTTTTTGGGTTTGGTGTTCTACTGTGAACTGTATTTTGGGGTGAACATTATTAAGTTTACCAGCTAAGGCCTCAATTTCAGTGGCTGTCCCATCATATAACAACAGGGTGTCATCAACATATCGTTTATAATAAATGATCTTGTCTGTTTCTATTGGGTTTGCTTTAAAGAATTTAATTTCAAGATCATTAATGTAGATGTCAGCAAGAAGGCCAGCTAGACTACTGCCCATTGCTAGACCATCATGTTGAATATATATTTTGTTGTTGAAGGTGAAGTAATTGTGGGACAGCACTAATTCAAGTAAATCCATCAGCTCACAGATTTCCATGTCACTTAACTTTTTATGTTGTAATAAGTTATTTTTTATTATTCGAAGTGTGTCTATTATAGGTATGTTTGTGTACAGGTTGACAATATCAAGGGATGCAAAGTTAGCTGCATTGGGAATGGAAATTTCTCTGATAATGTCAATCAAATCATAGGTGTTTTTTATGGAATAATTGGTTGGGAATGTATAATATTTCTTGAGTATTTCATGCAGTTTTTTAGTCACTTTGTACCCTGGGCTATTTATGGAATTCACAATCGGGCGTATCGGGTGTCCATCTTTATGAATTTTAGGTTGTGATCTAAGCTTTGGTGCTGTAGGGTTCATTATAACACATTGTTTGGCTTCAATGGATGTCAGCAGAAAGTTACAATTTTTTAACATGTCTTTTATTTTAGCTTGGTATTTGGGAGTGGGGTCAGATTTCAACTCAGTTATGTTGTTATTCTTGAAAAATTCTAGGGTTTTCTTAATGTAATCAGACTCGTACATTATCACGGCTGTGCTGCCTTTGTCAGATTTAACAACAAGGGCACTACTGTTTGTTAATTTGTTTCAGTGTTGCAGATTCATCATGTTTATTACTATGGAGCCTTTGTGCATCTATGGTTTTCTTTATTATTTTGTTTGCATCATGGGCTAGAGCATTTTGATCATTGTGATCTAGTTTTGATGTTATACATGCTATTTTGGTGTTAGTTATTAGGTCTTTAACACTGTTGTAATCAAGTTTTGTGGCTATATTATGTTTAAGTCCCTTATTTAACAAATTTAATTCTGTGCTATTGAAATTAATGCTTGTTGTGTTAACTACTCTCTCAAAGAATTTATGTTGCACGGGAGGGCATTCATTTGGTGGAATGGGGAATTTTTTGGCAATCAGGAGTGAGAGCTTTTCTTTTTGTTTATGTGCAATTTTCAACATCTCTTTATGCACATTTAGTTGGGTTAGATCTAAGAAATTCGTGATTTGGCTTAGAGTGAGATAGTTGCCTAACTCTAAGTGCAGCATGTAGATGTCCCTGTTTAACAAGTCTTTTCGTTTGTAATGTGATCTAATTTCATTTTTGATACATACAATTTCACATTTTCTCTTGGCTGCTTGTGCAGATTCACTCTGGTCTTTAACTACAACTCTTATGTAATTAGGAGTTACATTCTCTAAGATACATTGCTTATTAAATTTGATGGCAAGAATAGTTTTCATTAGTTTCACTTTGCACTTCCTGTATTTGTTCATTGTTCCTTTTACCTGGCTAGGTAGCAAAATAAGACTTTTATCCATTGTGGATGTGGAGCACTGCGACTGTGGTGTGAACAGGTTTTCAGAAATTACTGCAACCAGTCGCCTTTTATGTAGATGTATTTTATTTAACCATGACCGGTTTCGAGCTGCCTAGCAACTCATCATCAGATGGTGTATACATTTAGTGCTTTTTTGTACCCATTGTGTGGGTGGTTGAGTATCTGTGGCTAGACAGAAACGAGAACAAATAATCGCTACATGTGGTACAGTAACACGAAATATTTACAGCATAATTTATGTTTAACGTATAAGAGCAAATAATCACTACATGTGGTACAGTTACATGAAATATTTACAGTTTAATTTACGTTTTGAGGTGTTACTTACAAATAAATCTTTTTGCAGGTATATATATCTCTTTTAGGACGTATTTTTGAAACCATTGTGTCTTGTTTTGCACAATTTCACAAGATAAAACTTTCACTAGATGTATATTACTTTTATGAGGCACTGTTGGAAACATATATCTCGTTTTTCGTAAACATCGCTGAACACACTTAGCCACAGATACAAATACTGGATTTACACATTATAAACAAGCCAAAGATTGCAATATAACTACAGTATCAAAGATTTCAAGTTGACCAGAGGCATTATTAGTCATCACACACACTGACAAGAGATTTGTCTTTATTACATAGAAAATAAATGTAAATTAGCTTAAACTAGTAAAATGTTTATTTATAAATTAGCTGTGCAATTTAACAGGTATATAAAACTAGATTTTATACATTATATTTCAGTTACATTTAAGATTATTGGTATTGAGAGTATTATGACAGCTATTTTCTTGCTCCTTCCATTGGCTGATCTTGGCATATGATGTCTGGGATGAGAGGTTGATGGTTAACTTGAAATAATAAGTAATGCTGGAACTTGTAAGGGTATGGAAAAGGAGTTGGCGGTGGGGGGGGGGGAGGTGGTTGTACAGGAAAAAGGAGAGGGGGGGGGGGGGGTTGAGAGGGTGATGTGGAGAGAGAAGAGAGCTGAAGGGGGGGGCAGAAGTGGTACAGGCTTTTATGTGTGTGTGTGGGGGGGGGGCATTTTGTTACTGAATGACTGTTTAGTTTTTTAAGTTCAAAGAATCCTTAAAATTCTGAAAGAAGGAGTTATTCGCCAGTTCTGTCTGCTCATTTAAAATGGTATGTGGGGAATTATGTTTGTGGGTAAAAATCTCTAATTGTTCGAGAAGATCCATCTTGAATCCCTTGTCTACAGTGTGTAGGATTTGAAGGTTAGTTTTAATGTCTGTTATGGAATGTTTATTATCTGCTAGATGGGTAGCAAAAGTGGATCTATTTAAGTTGTTTAGGCGAAGTGCATCAGTGTGCTCTTTGTATCGGATCTCAAAATTTCTACCTGTTTGCCCTATGTAGTAGCAGGAGCAGCTGTCACATCTTAATTTATATATACCAGATTTTTGGTAGGGTGTGCTGGCTCTTTTGGTGTTGTGGACTATTTTGTTCTGTATTTTGTTGTTAGTGTGAAAACTTATTTTGACATTATGTGGTTTGAATAGCTTAGCAAGTTTGTATGAGATATTGCCGAGAAACGGCATACAAACAAATTTGGTTTCTTCTGCTACTGAGGTCTGGCTTGCTAGTTTTGCTTAGTTAGATATAATGTTTTTATCTAATTTTTCAATTACGCTTGGGTCATAAGCATTGTTTGATGCTATTGTTTTTAATATATTGATTTCATTAATTTCTGCAGTAGGATCAGCTTGAATCTTGTTGATACGGTTAAGTGCTGATTTGAAAAAAGCTAGTTTATGCTGATTTGGGTGGCATGATGTATTGTTTATTATAACATCTGAAGTGGTGGGTTTCCTATATATCTGAAATTTATGTTTGTTGTTGTGATGTGTTATGTTTAGGTAAAGAAAATAGATACCTTTTTGGGTTTGGTGTTCTACTGTGAACTGTATTTTGGGGTGAACATTATTAAGTTTACCAGCTAAGGCCTCAATTTCAGTGGCTGTCCCATCATATAACAACAGGGTGTCATCAACACCAAACCCAAAAAGGTATCTATTTTCTTGACCTAAACATAACACATCACAACAACAAACATAAATTTCAGATATATAGGAAACCCACCACTTCAGATGTTATAATAAACAATACATCATGCCACCCAAATCAGCATAAACTAGCTTTTTTCAAATCAGCACTTAACCGTATCAACAAGATTCAAGCTGATCCTACTGCAAAAATTAATGAAATCAATATATTAAAAACAATAGCATCAAACAATGCTTATGACCCAAGCATAATTGAAAAATTAGATAAAAACATTATATCTAACAAAGCAAAACTAGCAAGCCAGACCTCAGTAGCAGAAGAAACCAAATTTGTTTGTATGCCGTTTCTCGGCAATATCTCATACAAACTTGCTAAGCTATTCAAACCACATAATGTCAAAATAAGTTTTCACACTAACAACAAAATACAGAACAAAATAGTCCACAACACCAAAAGAGCCAGCACACCCTACCAAAAATCTGGTATATATAAATTAAGATGTGACAGCTGCTCCTGCTACTACATAGGGCAAACAGGTAGAAATTTTGAGATCCGATACAAAGAGCACACTGATGCACTTCGCCTAAACAACTTAAATAGATCCACTTTTGCTACCCATCTAGCAGATAATAAACATTCCATAACAGACATTAAAACTAACCTTCAAATCCTACACACTGTAGACAAGGGATTCAAGATGGATCTTCTCGAACAATTAGAGATTTTTACCCACAAACATAATTCCCCACATACCATTTTAAATGAGCAGACAGAACTGGCGAATAACTCCTTCTTTCAGAATTTTAAGGATTCTTTGAACTTAAAAAACTAAACAGTCATTCAGTAACAAAATGCCCCCCCCCACACACACACATAAAAGCCTGTACCACTTCTGCCCCCCCCCCTTCAGCTCTCTTCTCTCTCCACATCACCCTCTCAACCCCCCCCCTCTCCTTTTTCCTGTACAACCACCTCCCCCCCCCCCCCCCCCCCCCGCCAACTCCTTTTCCATACCCTTACAAGTTCCAGCATTACTTATTATTTCAAGTTAACCATCAACCTCTCATCC